>NC_054487.1:61472575-67345075 GCF_017639515.1 Carcharodon carcharias
ACACACACACACTCTCTACACACACACACACACACACTCTCTACACACACACACACACACACTCTCTACACACACACACACACTCTCTATACACACACACACACACACACACACACACACACTCTATACACACACACACACACACACACTCTCTCTACACACACACACACACACTCTCTCTACACACACACACACACACTCTCTCTACACACACACACACACACACTCTCTACACACACACACACACACACACACTCTACACACACACACACACACACACTCTCTACACACACACACACACACACTCTCTACACACACACACACACTCTCTCTACACACACACACACTCTCTACACACACACACACACTCTCTCTACACACACACACACACTCTCTCTACACACACACACACTCTCTCTCTCTACACACACACACACACTCTCTCTACACACACACACACACTCTCTCTACACACACACACACACACACACTCTCTCTACACACACACACACACACACTCTCTCTACACACACACACACACACACACACTCTCTATACACACACACACACACACACACACACACTCTATACACACACACACACACACACACACTCTCTCTACACACACACACACACACTCTCTCTACACACACACACACACACTCTCTCTACACACACACACACACACTCTCTCTACACACACACACACACACACTCTCTACACACACACACACACACTCTCTACACACACACACACACACACTCTCTCTACACACACACACACACTCTCTCTACACACACACACACACTCTCTCTACACACACTCACACACTCTCTCTACACACACACACACTCTCTCTACACACACACACACACACACACTCTCTCTACACACACACACACACACACACACACACTCTCTCTACACACACACACACACTCTCTCTACACACACACACACACACACTCTCTATACACACACACACACACACACACTCTCTCTACACACACACACACACACACACTCTCTCTACACACACACACACTCTCTCTACACACACACACACTCTCTCTACACACACACACACTCTCTCTACACACACACACACTCTCTACACACACACACACTCTCTCTACACACACACACACTCTCTCTACACACACACACACTCTCTCTACACACACACACACTCTCTCTCTACACACACACACTCTCTCTACACACACACACTCTCTCTACACACACACACACACACACACACACACACACACACACACACTCTCTCTCTACACACACACACACACACACACTCTCTCTACACACACACACACACTCTCTCTATACACACACACACACACACTCTCTCTATATACACACACACACACACACACACACACTCTCTCTATACACACACACACACACACACTCTCTCTACACACACACACACACACACACTCTCTCTACACACACACACACTCTCTCTACACACACACACACTCTCTACACACACACACTCTCTCTACACACACACACTCTCTCTACACACACACACACTCTCTCTACACACACACACACTCTCTCTACACACACACACACTCTCTCTACACACACACACACACACACACACACTCTCTCTACACACACACACACACACACACACACACACTCTCTACACACACACACACACACACACACTCTCTCTACACACACACACACACACACACACACACACTCTCTCTACACACACACACACACACACACACTCTCTCTACACACACACACACACACACACACTCTCTCTCTATACACACACACACACACACACACTCTCTCTATACACACACACACTCTCTCTACACACACACACACTCTCTCTACACACACACACACTCTCTCTACACACACACACACTCTCTCTACACACACACACACTCTCTCTACACACACACACACTCTCTCTACACACACACACACACTCTCTCTACACACACACACACTCTCTCTACACACACACACACTCTCTCTACACACACACACACTCTCTCTACACACACACACACTCTCTCTACACACACACACACTCTCTCTACACACACACACACTCTCTCTCTACACACACACACTCTCTCTACACACACACACTCTCTCTACACACACACTCTCTCTACACACACACTCTCTACACACACACTCTCTCTACACACACACTCTCTCTACACACACACTCTCTCTACACACACACTCTCTCTACACACACACACTCTCTCTACACACACACACTCTCTCTACACACACACACTCTCTCTACACACACACACTCTCTCTACACACACACACTCTCTCTACACACACACACTCTCTCTACACACACACACATTCTCCCTACACACACACTCTCTCTACACACACACTCTCTACACACACACTCTCTACACACACACTCTCTACACACACACTCTCTCTACACACACACACTCTCTCTACACACACACACTCTCTCTACACACACACACTCTCTCTACACACACACACTCTCTCTACACACACACACTCTCTCTACACACACACACTCTCTCTACACACACACACTCTCTCTACACACACACACTCTCTCTACACACACACACTCTCTCTACACACACACACTCTCTCTACACACACACACTCTCTCTACACACACACACTCTCTCTACACACACACACTCTCTCTACACACACACACTCTCTACACACACACACTCTCTCTACACACACACACTCTCTCTACACACACACACTCTCTCTACACACACACACTCTCTCTACACACACACACACACTCTCTACACACACACACACACTCTCTCTACACACACACACACACTCTCTCTACACACACACACACACTCTCTCTACACACACACACACACTCTCTCTACACACACACACACACTCTACACACACACACACTCTCTCTACACACACACACACACACTCTCTACACACACACACACACTCTCTCTACACACACACACACACTCTCTCTACACACACACACACACACACTCTCTCTACACACACACACACACACACACTCTCTCTACACACACACACACACACACACTCTCTCTACACACACACACACACACACACTCTCTCTACACACACACACACACACTCTCTCTACACACACACACACACACTCTCTCTACACACACACACACACACACACTCTACACACACACACTCTCTACACACACACACACACTCTCTCTACACACACACACACACTCTCTCTACACACACACACACACTCTCTCTACACACACACACACACTCTCTCTACACACACACACACACTCTCTCTACACACACACACACACTCTCTCTACACACACACACACACTCTCTCTACACACACACACACACACACTCTCTCTACACACACACACACACTCTCTCTACACACACACACACACACACACACTCTCTCTACACACACACACACACACTCTCTCTACACACACACACACACACACTCTCTACACACACACACACACACTCTCTACACACACACACACACACTCTCTACACACACACACACACACACTCTCTCTACACACACACACACACACTCTCTACACACACACACACACTCTCTATACACACACACACACACACACACACTCTATACACACACACACACACACACACACTCTCTCTACACACACACACACACACTCTCTCTACACACACACACACACACTCTCTCTACACACACACACACACACACTCTCTACACACACACACACACACACACTCTCTACACACACACACACACACACTCTCTACACACACACACACACTCTCTCTACACACACACACACTCTCTCTACACACACACACACACTCTCTCTACACACACACACACACTCTCTCTACACACACACACACTCTCTCTCTCTACACACACACACACACTCTCTCTACACACACACACACACTCTCTCTACACACACACACACACACACTCTCTCTACACACACACACACACACACTCTCTCTACACACACACACACACACACACACACACTCTCTATACACACACACACACACACACACACACTCTATACACACACACACACACACACACACTCTCTCTACACACACACACACACACTCTCTCTACACACACACACACACACTCTCTCTACACACACACACACACACTCTCTCTACACACACACACACACACTCTCTCTACACACACACACACACACACTCTCTACACACACACACACACACTCTCTACACACACACACACACTCTCTCTACACACACACACACACTCTCTCTACACACACACACACACTCTCTCTACACACACACACACACTCTCTCTACACACACACACACTCTCTCTACACACACACACACACACACACTCTCTCTACACACACACACACACACACACACACACACTCTCTCTACACACACACACACACTCTCTCTACACACACACACACACACTCTCTATACACACACACACACACACACACTCTCTCTACACACACACACACACACACACTCTCTCTACACACACACACACTCTCTCTACACACACACACACTCTCTCTACACACACACACACTCTCTCTACACACACACACACTCTCTCTACACACACACACACTCTCTCTACACACACACACACTCTCTCTACACACACACACACTCTCTCTACACACACACACACTCTCTCTACACACACACACACTCTCTCTACACACACACACACTCTCTCTACACACACACACACTCTCTCTACACACACACACACTCTCTCTCTACACACACACTCTCTCTCTACACACACACACTCTCTCTACACACACACACACACACACACACTCTCTCTACACACACACACACACACACACACACACACACACACACACACTCTCTCTCTACACACACACACACACACACACTCTCTCTACACACACACACACACTCTCTCTATACACACACACACACACACTCTCTCTATATACACACACACACACACTCTCTCTATATACACACACACACACACACACACACACTCTCTCTATACACACACACACACACACACTCTCTCTACACACACACACACACACACACTCTCTCTACACACACACACACACACACTCTCTCTACACACACACACACACACACTCTCTCTACACACACACACACTCTCTCTACACACACACACACTCTCTACACACACACACTCTCTCTACACACACACACTCTCTCTACACACACACACACTCTCTCTACACACACACACACTCTCTCTACACACACACACACTCTCTCTACACACACACACACACACACACTCTCTCTACACACACACACACACACACACACTCTCTACACACACACACACACACACACACACTCTCTCTACACACACACACACACACACACACACACACTCTCTCTACACACACACACACACACACACACTCTCTCTCTATACACACACACACACACACACACTCTCTCTATACACACACACACTCTCTCTACACACACACACACTCTCTCTACACACACACACACTCTCTCTACACACACACACACTCTCTCTACACACACACACACTCTCTCTACACACACACACACTCTCTCTACACACACACACACTCTCTCTACACACACACACACTCTCTACACACACACACACTCTCTCTACACACACACACACTCTCTCTCTACACACACACACTCTCTCTACACACACACACTCTCTCTACACACACACACTCTCTCTACACACACACTCTCTACACACACACTCTCTCTACACACACACTCTCTCTACACACACACTCTCTCTACACACACACTCTCTCTACACACACACTCTCTCTACACACACACTCTCTCTACACACACACACTCTCTCTACACACACACACTCTCTCTACACACACACACTCTCTCTACACACACACACTCTCTCTACACACACACACTCTCTCTACACACACACACTCTCTCTACACACACACACTCTCTCTACACACACACACTCTCTCTACACACACACACTCTCTCTACACACACACACTCTCTCTACACACACACACTCTCTCTACACACACACACATTCTCCCTACACACACACTCTCTCTACACACACACTCTCTACACACACACTCTCTCTACACACACACTCTCTCTACACACACACTCTCTCTACACACACACACTCTCTCTACACACACACACTCTCTCTACACACACACACTCTCTCTACACACACACACTCTCTCTACACACACACACTCTCTCTACACACACACACTCTCTCTACACACACACACTCTCTCTACACACACACACATTCTCCCTACACACACTCTGTCTACACACACACACATTCTCCCTACACACACACACACACACACACACACACACACACACACACGACAAATCCCTAGATGACATCCATTCCCAGGTTTTAAAGGAAGCATGTGAGAATATTGCAGATGCCTTAACTATAATCTTTCAAAGTTCTCTCAATTCAAGAGCCATTCTTCTAGAGTGGAAAATTCTGCATATCACTCTGCTACTTAAGAAGACAGAAAATAGGAAATTATGGACCAGTTGGCCTAACATCTGATGTTGGAAAATTACTAGAGTCCATAATTAAGTAGATTGTGACTGAACATCTTGAAAAGGTTCAGTTGATCAGAAAAAGCCAGCATGGATTTGCAAAGTGTAGATCATGCCCAACAGAGTTTTTTGAAGAAGTGACAAACCAGTGGGCAGTGATTGTCTATGGATGCTATTTATAAGGGCTTCCAAAAGGCATTTTATAAAGTCTCTCATAAGAAACTGTTAACTAAGTTAAAACCCATTGAATCAATGGCAGATTATTGAACTGGTTAGGAAATTGGCCGAGTATCAGGAAACAGAGTAGGGATAATCACTGGATACTCGAATTGGCAGCATATGATTAGTGGTGTCCTGCAAGAATCTGTTCTCGGGCTTCTACTATTCACTGCATCCATTAACTTAGATGATGCAATGCGAAGTTATACATCCAAGTTTGCCAATGACACAAAAATAGATGTCACTGTTAAGTAGTGTAGATGGAGGCATAACATTAGAGAGATCATCGATGGTTTAAACAAATAAGCAAAATTGTGGCAAATGGATTTCAATGTAGGAAAATGTGAGCTCATCCCCTTTGGACCTAAAAAGAATGGTGTAAAGCTAGAAACCATGGCAGTTCAAAGAGACTTAGAGCTTCAAGTACATAAGATCATTAAATTGTCATGAACTGCTGCAAAAAATAATCATAAAGTCTACTGGAATGCTGGCCTTTATATAAGAACATAAGAAATAGAACAGGAGTAGACCATTCGGTCCCTCGAGCCCGCTCTGCCATTCAATAAGATCATGGATGACCTTGTGTTTCAATTTCTACATTCCTATCTAACCCCAATAACCTTAGATTCTTGTTAGGCAAGGGAATCAATCTACTTCTACCTTAAAAATATTCAATGACCCTGCCTCCACCACCTTCTGAGGCAGAGAGTTCCAAAATCACACAACCCTCAGAAAAAATTTCTCCTCATCTCGGTCCTAAAAGGGCGACCCTTAATTTTAAAACAGTGCCCCCTAGTTTTGGACTCACCCACCAGAGGAAACATCCTTTCCACGTCCACCTTGTCAAGGCCGTTCAGGATCTTGTATACTTCAATCAAATCACCCCTCACTTTTCTAAACTAGAATGGAAACAAGCCCAGTCCGTCCAACCTTTCCTCATAAGACAATTCACTCATTCTAAGTATCAATCTAGTAAACCTCCTTTGAACTGCCTCCATTGCATTTGCATCCTTCCTTGAATAAGGAGACCAAAACTGCAAACAGTATTCAAGGTGTGGTCTCACCAATGCCCTGTATAACTGAAGCATAACATCCTTACTTTTAGGTTCAATCCTTCTCATAATAAATGATGGTACTCCATTAGCCTTCTTAATTACTTGCTGCACCTGCCTACTAACTTTTTGTGTCTCATGTACTAGAACATCTAGATCCCTCTGCACCTCGGAATTATGCAGCCATTCTCCATTTAAGTAATACTCTGCTTTTTTGTTCTTCCTGCCAAAAAGTGAACAACTTCACATTTTCCCACATTAAACTCCATTTGCCAGATCTTTGCCCATTCACTCAACCTATCTATATCCATCTGCAACTTATGTCCTCTTCACAACATACTTTTCTACCTATCTTTGTGTCATCTGCAAATTTAGCTACCATGATTTCACTCCCCTCATTTAAGTCATTGATGTAGAGAACTAGAATACAAGAGTGTAAAAGTAATGCTACTGTTGTACAAAGACTTGATAGATCACACCTAGAGTACTGTGAGCAGTTCTGGGCATCACACCTTAGGCAATACGCATTGGGCTTTGGAGGAAGTGCAGCACAGGTTTGCCAGAATAATTTAACCCTTGAAGTCCAGGAATTATAGGGAGCAATTACACAAACTAGGGTTGTACTTCTGAATTTAGAAGGTTAAAGGGTGATTTGATTGAAGTTTTCAAGACCCAAGGGAAACAGATAGTTTCGGTAGAAAGAAACTATTTCCACTAGTTCAGGAGACTGGGACTAGGTTTGAGCCAGGCTTTTCAGAAGTGAAATTAGGAAACACACAAAGGGTGGCAGAAGTTTGGAACTCTCTTCCACAATCACCTATTATCAGATCAATTGTTAATTTTAAATTCTGAGATTGATAGACTCATGGCTGACCAAAGTGGCTAAATGGAATTAAGTCGCAGTTTAACTTTGATCTCATTGAATGGCAGAACAGGCTCAAGGGGCTAAATGGCCTACTCCTGTTCTAAGAATGTACATGCAAGCCTGTCACAATCACCAGGGTCAGAATGCAAATTTCAATTATTGCAACTGTGCCTAAAATTAAGTATTGTATGTGCCTTTCCACAGATAGAACAGCTCCAGAAAACAGGAATATATAACCCTACTCTTTTATCTGTGGCAATATAATCTATTTTGACACATTCTTAGCTTGAAGTGTGTGATGGATAATTTAGGATAATGCTGACTTTTCATTTTCATTGCTGCCATTAAATTATTTCCTTAGCAAAGTAAACCATACAAAACTTGTGTAAACCTAGACACTAAGGTCTCAGCATTTGATTCCTGACATTTAAAAAAATATATAAAATCGACATTCCCTACACTGTTATTTGAAACAGCTACGAGGTTCATTTGTGAAAGTCAATTTACTGCCTACAGACAGAAAAGATGCACAAAAGATTTTATTTTACTTCTCAAATCATTTTAGGAGAACAGCTAAAAAACTGATTCTGTATTATAACCACCTAACATTTAGTTAGTTTTACACAAGCAGCCAAGGTAGGGTAAACATGAGACACATAATTCTTTTCAGAGATATATTAGGATAGTCACAGTGAACAAGTTTGATGTTACATTTGCACAGGCATTATGAACATTCATGTTTGATGTAGGTTGAAAACCTAACGCAATAAAGATAGGATTTCACACATGTCATAGGGCTTTTTGTCCTCATGCATGAAACCATCCAAGCAACATGTCAATTACAGAAGTTTGTTTATTCTGAGGTGCATCATTCTTAATTAAAATATTAGAAACTAGAGTACCCCAAAGCAGCAATTTAGAAAAATGATTGTGGCATGCTTACCCATTTTAGTTATACTAAGCTAATAATGAAAAGTCTCTTCTTGGTCTTCAATCCCATGCTTGCACAGTCCTTTATAGGGCATATCTAACAATTTTGATTGCTCTTCCACATTCAGAAATGAGATCAATTTGCTCTAACCTATACTTACCACATCTTTGCTCATACTGTTGACAGCAACATTTTATACATTTGACTGCTAATTAGTTTCTTGCTCTCGATGACATTCTCCATCCTCAGTAGCAGAGAAATGGTACTCAACTTATAAGAGACTGACCTTCCCTCCCTCATGGCAGTCTCAACTGCTCTTGCTGTTTAAAACAATGTTAACTTGCTGTGGGCTCTCATATCTGTGTTGGCCAAGGGCCAGGAGCTGGGTTGGGAGGAGGAAAATGGAGATGGTGGGATTGAGGTGTCAAATTGCAAAGACAGAAGAAAGTCCAAATGTATCTTTATCACAAACTTTTAATATCTTCATTAAATAATCTAATAACATCACAATTTGAAAGGAAGATCAACATGGGATTTTTCTGAAATATGTATTTTTAAAACAATATTAAAATTGTGGAATAATATCTTTAAGTATGTGCTTCGATAATTTCTATCTCATCTCTCACACGCCCCACCTTGTGGATCAAGTACTATTTTACATGTGAAACGTAAATCCTGGGGGTAATGAATTATTTAACAGGCCCGTACAATATTGTACAAAAAGGATTTTAGTCGTAACATTTCCCTCGGCACCAGGGCATCTATCTCACTCAATTCATTTGAATATTATAACCCAGCGTCAATACCGTTTCTTTGTTTTCATTCGCTCCATTTCAAACGCTGTGTTTTAACACATTAACGTGCACCGAATTTATCAGCTTATAGAGGATACTACATTTCTTGTTCTAGGGCTGCACTTGTTCAGTTTAGGCTTACAATGCAACACAATCACTGCACAACTTGCGTCTGCATCCTCCACAAGCTCCCCAATCTCCAAAAAAACAGTTATATCGATTGCACAGAATTACTTAGCGGGTTTGGAAGCATGAACAAACGTCCAATTTCTACAACAGAACATGTCCGTATGCTCACGAGAGAATTACTCATGTTTCCTCGCTCCAGTCATTCGTAAAAGCATGATAGGTTGATGTTGAAACAGGCGAAAATGCTTTTCAATTAAACAAAGCTGTACTTAAAAGTCCCAAACAGACTGCTCCCCACCCCCATCCGGCACGTCTGTGATCTGTCAGATCACAGGCTGAAGCCGAGGCCTCAATGAGTTGAGGATAACAACACCACACACAAAAACTGATGCTTCAAAATGATAACCCAGACTGATCTGATTAAAAACATAACCCTGAGCGATCGGACACTTAACCTATCCTTTTACAACCTATTTACATATTATAATAGTTTTGATCGTGTAGAAAAAAGTAATTGGTTTATTATCTCTAAAACTTCGTCTAAACTGTTTAATACGATTACTGGTAATCTGGTAATCAAGATTGTCTTTGTTAAATAAATGGCTTTCAATGTTAGGGTTTTTTTTAAAGAGACTTTTCTGTAAAATCTAGTAACTATAAAATCTGAAGGGCGAGGAATGCACGAAGTTGCAGTTAGAAAATTGAGATCCATCATGTGGAAACCCCAACTGGAAGCATAATCTTGGCTATCAACGTGCACATTTGTCAAGCAGATACCACCATCGACCAAACACCCCAACCCCCAAAACAAAAAAATCTACCTCTCAGAACCAAAGTCATGGGGAAAAAATAGAAGTTAAATAGATTTACATAATGTTTTCATTCACTTAAAAATAGTATGCCTGAATTTAAGAAAATGTTATATTTAATCTTAATTGTTGCAGACCCTTTAATATTAATTGTTGCAACTGCTGTTGAGTCTGTACTTTGACACGTTACACGCTGCAGTTTCCATGGTAGGTTGTTTTTTTGTTCGTTGTGCGGGTTTAAACTAATCCAGAAGCGGTTGCTCTGGCAATTTTCACAATATAACACAATAACTTAGTGGGTTTCTCTCTCTCTCTCCCTTACCGTGTGGCTCTTCAGTGGCGGTAATCCTCGGGGCGATGACGGGTCTCCCAACCGGGATCCTGCTCCACCTCTCCGGCTCTCTGAGCAGTCGGTCCCCGTCCTGTAATCCGGCTGCAACACCGAGCTGTCAGCGGCCCTACCTGTCACACACAGACAAAAAGAACACACGTTTAAAATAATAGAAGGAAAGAGCGCTCGATGTTAAAGTAAACAGAAAATACCGAGCGTTCATATGTCAACAGCACAAAAGCCCTGACCCCGCACACTCCAGGGAACAAGCGACACCACAACCACCTTTCACTACATATACAAAAAAAACGCCATTTGTTCATCTAAAGCAAACATAACACACAAACCTCACCTCAACAAACGTTCACAGGCACCACTTAGGAAGTCAAAAGGCTTCATTTTCTCCCAACAACCCACCCTAGCCTCGGGGACACTGCCCCCCTCCCCCTATTATAAATTAATGACTTCTAAAAGCTACCAAAGTGAGTTGATCATTGTCCAGACCCCATCCTCACTCCTCGAGGGCAAGCACACTTTCGACTAGTCGGAAGTTCCGCCCTCCCCCCCCCCATCCCATGTCAAAGCACTAAAGGGTGTAAAAAGAAAGCTCCAGTCACTCCTTTCATCAACACTAAAGATGCCAGATACAGTGCACCAAGCTGAAAATTAACTGAGTGGAAATACACAGTGTGGGGTCTGTTCAATCCAGCGGGGTGGGTGTTGGCCCTTTCCCTGTGGTGCTCCTTACCCGTTGAATAGGCAGCGGTAGCGCACGGTTTCCTCGTTAACATGGCCGCTCAGACACAGCGAGAGAAGAAAAAAAAACTCCAGCTGCTCCTTCTCTCAACTCCAAGCTGCAGGAGGAGAGTCACCTACATCCGGAGAATCTGCAAACTGCTTCAAACTCAACCACTGCCGCCCCGCCAACATAATGCACAACTTCATCTATAAAAACTATCAGCACAAAAAGAAACTCCCCACACGCCGCTGTCTGGGAGCGGCTTTGTGTTGGCCACTGGAATGGTGCAGTAGATGGTGCCTGTGTGTGTTAACGTTGATTGATTGTGGTTCAAACACTGGCCGTCCGGTTGCTAAGTGAAACTCCGTGCATACACATGAGAGAAAGGGAGATACTCGCACAGAATCGCTCAAAGCAGCCGACACCCTAAAACCAAGACAGCCGGAGCAACACACCGACGTCATTCTTAATGCCTCGGGGACGAGGACACAGCAAAGGCAACGGCTAAACGGTTCTGAAGAAGAGGAATGGGAAATATTCTTGGCGAATTAGTCTGCAGCAGAGATAGAGAGAAAAAAAACAACTTCTGGTGTTAAAAAGCAATGAGAAACGCTAAACATAGTGGACAGAATGGATTAGTACTGTAGTGACAAGAGCTTTCATCGAAGCCACACAGACATAAGAGGCAAAACAGAAAATTTTATGGTCACCTATATGACCCTGAGTTCATCAGTATGAAACTGATAATAGTGTTCTCACCTAATATGGGGATCCAAGTGCTCGGCCAATGAAAGGCATCACCTCATATATTTATTTGCTTCTATGCATAAAAAAAGGTTGGACCTGTTATTTTAAAATGCTGGAAAATAGAAATATCTTGTCGTCCAAAGATAAATTAGTTGTGTAATTTTTCAACTGTGTTCTTTAAGATGTAAATATAGTTTGCCATACATTTCATTAACAGGCACAAATTAATTACCCAAATAAATATTAAGTTAATATTGTTCTTGTGGTGAGCCCCATTTAAAATTGTTGATATTTATGGCAGTATTTTCAGGTTATTTTAAATTTATAAATTCATTAAAAAGTACTGCAGTGAAAGGACATCATTAAGTGGAGCAATGTTCTTCCTTTGTTTTTTGATATATTCTAAAACATAGCATCAATATATAGAAATATGTATATTTGGCAACATCTAGGTTATCAAATTTATTTTCACTAAAGTTAATTATAACAATTACACTTTTCAGAATTATCTGTTACACTCACATAAGTTGGTATATCACTTCTGATCAGTCAGGAGAGACATTTGCCAATGTAAAATGACAGTGTCAAATTATTGAGACAAGCTTAAAATTTATTCTGCCCATTACAGCAGCATGTGGCAGGGTAATTTTAACTTTTATTTTGCCAGGCAATAGAAGTTAAAATTACCCTGGAAAGTGCAATGGCAACATGCTCTGTTACTATGCAATCTGAAGCACTGGAGAGAGATAGAGAGGTCAAGCAGCAATAGTAGACTGCTGGACCAGGGTATAAATAATCCAAGAAGAAAGTTCCAAATAAATCTGGAGATGGGCAAGGTATCTGAGTATGGAGAGCAGAAGAAAATGTTAAGAAATGAATTAATAGTTGCAATCTGGAATTTGCCCCCTGAAAAGCTGGGTCAATTTAAACTTTTAAGACAGAGAATGATAGATTTTTATTAAGGGTACCAAGGGATATGGGACAACAGTGCGTAAAATAGAATTAAGGCACAGATCAGCCATGGTATAACTGAACACAGGAACAGGCTCAAGAGACTAAATTATCCATTACTGTTCCTATACTGTAACTCTCTAAAATGGGTAAAGGATGGGATTGTGCTCCAAGGGGTTTATTAAACATGTTGCAAGACAATACAGAAAGAATAATGGTCAATGATTTGTTTAATAGGTTTGGGAATGATGGGAGAAAAATCAGTATTTCATAGCTGAAGTGGTACAAATTGAAGGAAGGTATGCTGGAGAAATCAGCAGACAACGGAGACTGAACTGTTCACACCCATATGTTCACCAACTTTATCTGAAGGCTCTGTTGCATCAACCTACATTGACCTAGGAAGAGCATGGGCTAAGTTACAATGTTGTGCCATCTGTAGTAAAGGACCAAAAGTGTAACATAACGTTGCCCATGACAGTCAAAGTAATCTTAGCTCAACTTTTCTGCCTCCACTTTTCTTAGACTAGCATAGGAATCATCTGTAATAGCAACCAACATGCATATGACTGATGCATTGGTCACCGGGACCTACACTTTCCAACTTTGTCAGGCCAGTGATTAAGCTTTTTCTTATTTTTGTTTTCTTTTCTGCTGCTGGTGATATGTTTGAAGAGTCTTTGTACTTATTGTTGGAATGCTGCTGTGTTCTATTCCTGTTGCCAAATTAGCACAATCGGTTTATGTCTTTCTTATTACAAACACTCACCTCTTCCCTTGCTTTCCTCCCACCACACACTAACAGCATTCGCTTCTTGTATTCCAGCACTTGCAGAACCATTAACTCCTCGCAACATCCTTACTCACATCACATTTCACAAAGCTGGTCTTACATTCATCAACTCCCCATCTATTTAGTTTCATTTCTATGTCTCAATGTGTACACTGTATGCACAAGTTCATCCCACTTACCTTTTACACAGCAACTCACTAACTCTCATCCATCCTATCTGCAGCATACAACAGAGCATAATGCCAGGGAGAGGGCCAAGATTGAGGAAGGAGAATCCAACATAGCCACGCAGGAGATCAGTGGCTCAGAAAAAGCCAAGAACATTGGAAAAGGAGATGCTGTTGGTTTACTTTAGCAGAATGTCTGCATGTTACTAGTAACCTCTTTTTTCGCAACAATAATTATTCAGCAAGCTTCATCTCTTCAAATTGCATTCTGAAGAAACAAAAGCAAAAGTACCTGGAAAAACTCAGCAGGTCTGGCAGCATCTGTGGAGAGGAACACAGTTAACATTGAGTCCACATGACTCTTCAACAGCACTGGAGTCATGCGGACTCGAAATGTTAATTGTGCTCCTCTCCACAGATGCTGCCAGACCTGCTGAGTTTTTCCAGGTATTTTTGTTTTTGTTTTGGATTTCCAGCATCCACAGTTTTTTGCTTTTAGCATTCTGAAGAATGTCCCTTGATAATGTCCCAAGCTCTTTGTCCCTTTTCTCAGTAGAAGGCACCTCAGAGAATGATGATCCTCCAGAAGATGCACAGTCACATGTTCCATCCTTCCCACCACCAGCACAGATACTGGCATGTGAGTTAGATGATGAGCCAGAGGGTCTACATAACATGAAACATCAGTGTAATATAGCAGCAGCTGGTACTGATGGCAGGGAAAACAAGGAGAGAGTTTGCTGGTGGAGAGAGAGAGTTCCTGTCCTTGCTTTCCTGAGCAGTTCAGTGATGAGGACGTCAGGGTTCCAGCCATGAAAAGAAAATTGCTTATTACACACTCAGAGAGCATCTCTTAGTTAAGGATGACGAATCCGGCTAAGTTTTGTTGTCAGGTTGGATATTGGATTGGTCCCCGATTTAGTGTTGC
Organism: Carcharodon carcharias; assembly: GCF_017639515.1. Lineage (NCBI taxonomy): Eukaryota > Metazoa > Chordata > Chondrichthyes > Lamniformes > Lamnidae > Carcharodon > Carcharodon carcharias. Next base: position 61,488,683 of record NC_054487.1, read on the forward strand.
AATAGATTCATGGTCCTAATTAAATCATAGATCTTAATTTACATTTGTTTGAGAGACCCACACCTGCTTCTCTCAGGGATCTTAAATAACTTAAACTCCCTTAGTTTCTGACAGCACATTGGGAATGCAGCAGTAAATACTCCACGCAAATTTAATCGTATGACTGCTACATTCCTATTGAGACAGTGGATTAAAATGAATTGTATGCACACCTTCACTTATCTGAGAGCCAATATCTGTGGAGATTTTGAAGAGGCCATTACATAGTCATGCCAGATGTTACAAGAGACTTGTTGTCAAACTGTACTACTACCATGCCATCAAATTCACAGCCACAGTGATTTTTGTATTCTGTTTGTTTGAAACTGTCACTGGCGACATGAAACTACCCAAATCGGCTGTTCAGAAATTTTTGAAGTAAATTACAGCTGCAATATTTTTCTCAGACATTACACTTCATCTCCCTTCCCACAATCAACAGCAGCATGAAGATGACTCTGCAATCTTAAAGCAGCAGGATTCCTGAAGGAACAGGTGATTATAGTCTCCAGTCATATGACTCTTAAGTACTCCATTGCACAATGACATTATTTCTAAGAATTGGAAAAGATTCCACATTCTCAGTGTTCAGCTTCCTAAAGCCACCATTGCAAGTAAATGCAATTCCCAATTTACTGTCATAATCCCTTCATTTTAAAGACAGTTCATGGTCCCACCAATATATGACTCTGAAAATTAAATGCTTGGGAATTAAGATTATCATCTACTGCCATACCTCATGGCACCTCTGCGATATCCTAGGAGACCAGCTGAACACATGTAAATCAGGTACACACCACAGAGTTTTCATAAAGCACATTATTGGTATGTTACAACAGTGCTTCACAGTAGATTGATTTGGGAGTATTCTGTGATATTACCTAGTGAGTTGCTGTCTGCCACGTACCGTACTGCACATTTCTCTGTAGAGAGACATCATCATAGAAGTCATGAAGGAAAAAAAAAAATGATAATATAATGGTCCTTCAGAATCACCCCATCACAGTGTGTCATGGAAGCTTGCATATCAAGGTGATCAAAAAACAGTTTAGCGGAATTGGCTTTATCCATCAAGAAACCACCATCCATGTCCACAGGTGCATTCGTATAAGTGGCAGCTGTCTTCAGATTGGCAGAACATCAGATGCAGACCTGTGCAATCTGCTGAAACCTGTGCTATCTGCTGCACCTAACATTCACTAAAGGCCGGCACAGCCAGAGACAGTAATGGCCACCTGCTGCCCCAAGCTTTCCTTCTCAATTGAGGCAATGCTGACCCATGCAGAACACACCCTGGAATAGCAAATAGAACCATTTTCTTTGCAACCAGCTCATGTACCACCAAGAATCAAATAGCACGTTGGGAGCTGAGTTGCTGCAGATTCCTGCCTCCAAATCAGGATTTCTTTACTTTCATTTTTACCTGCCATTCCTTGCCTTATTTCCCTTTCGGCCTTTCCAAAGGGTGACATCAGTTTGTAAAGCCTTTTAAACTTTTCTAAACACTGTAAGAAGTTCTTCCCCATCCACCTATCACACCCTCCGCCCACCCCTTCACCCCCCCCCCCCCCCCCCCCGCCACCCCACGCAACAGTGTAGCATTTAAGTGTCCACATATACTTAAGATATATTTACACTACTATTTCTTATGTTGCATTTTTAGGCTAATTCGCTGCAACAGGTTTAAATTACACTTGGAGTTGTGAATCTGAGAAAGTGAGCTGAACCAGGAAAATGCTGTGCGGTTAGTGGCAGATGGAATTTACCCATGAAAAGTGTGAGGAAGGAGTAATTTGACAAGGAAGTATTCAATGAACGGCAGGAGACTAGGAAGTTCTGAGGAACAAAGGGACCTTGGCGTGTGTGTCCACAGATCTCTGAAGGCGGAGGGGTATATTAGTGGGGTGGTGAAAAAGGGATATGGGACACTTGCCTTTATCAATCGAGACATAGGTTTCAAAAGTAGGGAGGTCATGTTGGAGTTGTATAGAACCTTGGTGAGGCCACAGCTGGAGTACTGTGTGCAGTTCTGGTCGCCACATTATAGGAAGGATGTGATTGCACTGGAGGGGGTGCAGAAGAGATTCTGGATGTGGCCTGGGATGAAACATTTAAGTTATGAAGAGAGGTTGGATAGACTTGGGTTGTTTTCATTGGAGCAGAGAAGACTGAGGAGTGACCTGATCGAGGTGTACAAGATTATGAGAGGCATGGATAGTGAGCAGCTGTTCCCCTTAGTTGAAGGGTTAGTCACGAGGAGACATAAGTTCAGGGTGAGGGGCAGGAGGTTTAGGGGGGGATGTGAGGAAAAGCTTTTTTACCCGGAGGGGGTGACAGTATGGAATGCACTGCTTGAGAGGTTGGTGGAGGCGGGTTGCCTCACATCCTTTAAAAAGTACCTGGATGAGCAGTTGGCATGTCATAACATTCAAAGCTATGGGCCAAGTACTGGTAAATGGGATTAGGTAGGTAGGTCAGGTGTTTCTCACGTGTCGGTGCAGACTCGATGGGCCGAAGGGCCTCTTCTACACTGTGTGATTCTGTGATTAGTACATTGCAATTCTGGCTAGATTTGCACCAGTTCAACTGTTCTGTACTGAATCATTCCTATTCACAAAAAAAGTCCCTATTTCATCTCTGTTCCTCCAACTAGTTTTTGCTTAACTTTGTATTTTTTTTATTACTTCAGGGATGTGGTTGTCACTGGCAAGTCCAGCATTTTTTGCCCATTCCTAATTGCCCTTGAGAAGGTGGTGATGGGCTGCCTTCTTGAACTGCAGCAGTCCATGCAGTGTACGTACACCCACAGTGCTGTTACAGAGAGAGTTCCAGGATTTTCACTTAGTGACAATGAAGGAACAGAGATATAGTTCCAAATCAGGATGGTGTGTGGATTGGAGGGGAACTTGCAGGTGGTGGTGTTTCCATGCATCTACTTCCCTTGTTCTTCTCGATGGTAGAGGTCGTGGATTTAGAAGGTGTTCACCAAATTTGTGTATACTCTACTCCTTAATTTTTGGATTTGACATCTTGATGAAATTCTTGACTCAACAATATATAAATCACTCCGTAAACCTGTGAGACATGGAAAGATGTACAAAGGTCTACCTAATACAATATATTTTACAGCAAGTAACTCCATTAATAAAAGGTTTTTTATCTCCTGATTTCTTCCCTAACTCAGTGTAGATTTGTGATTGAACCCGAGACATATGCAGCTCAGTCCATCTCTGTGACGGGGGAGTCCAGGCAGAGTGCGCGCAAAGAATCCGCCCTCAGGGCAGAGCTTCAGGCTTCCTTCAATGAGAGATTGGCGACTCTCAGAGAGGAGCTTTAACCGAATGGATCAAAATATGATTGGGATATGCTCTGACCTCTAAGCCCTCACAGCAGTACTGGCCACAGGTGGTCTTTCCCTCTGTGGGGGATGTTGTGGACACCAAGCGCCGGCACTCGGTGCTCATGCATCTGCGGTGAACAGGGAGGTCGAAATGGACCTCATGTCGGCGCAGCAGCTGCCTGCCGTCGCTGCGAGCTCCTCTCAGGGCGCACCAGATGAGAGCAGCAGCTTCTCTGCCCGTCTGCCAGTCAACATTTCTTCCATTGAAGCTGCGACAACTGGAGAGGTGCCAGTTCAGGAGCTGGCCACTCCCTCCCAGGCAGAGCCATCACAGGCTCCATGGGCCAGAAGATGCCCGCCAAGGTCATCGAGGCCAATAGGACAGCAGAGTCAACAGGCTGTCTGTCAAGCCACTCCGAGCGATGGGGCAGCACCTAAACGTAGCACCCGGAAATGTAAGCATTAGGCAGCTTAGGCACTCCCCGGGTATGTCACTGGTGATTTTGTGTTGGCCTTAGAATAGGGACCCATTTTTCTGTCATTGTCAAATAATCATGTGTGCTTCAATTTTGGACACAATAAAATCCACCTTTGTTACCATACTTGAGGGTCTTTTCCTTGTGGTGCTTTTTTCTTTTTCACATAATTATCATGAGTGCTTGAGTGGACATTGATGTTTCTGTACTAAGGCCTTATTTGCAGCTGATAAGGTGGAAGATGTAGCACCTAAGTGCCACATGTGGAAGTTTCAAACAATGGTGTTCCTGTTGATCCGTGGGTGGAGCTAGCTGAAGGTTCTTTAGATTAAATTGTCCTGGGTGCCCCTGCCTCCTTGGTGTAAACGCGGGTCGTCATTGTGCCCCTCATCATTGCCCTGTGCTTCCTCATCCTCTGAGGCACTGCTGGATTCATCATGTGCAGCCTCATCCAGGGCATCAAGGTCTTCATCGTCAATTCCATCCCCCCTTTTCAGCGCAAGATTGAGCAGGGCACAGCATACTAGCACGATCAGAGAGACGCGATCTGGGGGGTACTGGAGTGCACCCCCTGAGCGGTCCAGGCAACAGAAGCGCATCTTGAGAAGACCGATGGCCCTCTCCACCACAGCCCTCGTGGTGCCCTGGCTCCTATTGTACCACTGCTCAGTTTCTGTTGTTGGATGGCGGAGAGGCATCATGAGCCACCTTCGCAGGGATAGCCCTTGTCACCCAGCAGCTATCCATCCAGCCGAGCCGGAGCACTGAAGAGCCCCGGCACCTGGGAGTGTCTGAGGATGTAGGTGTCGTGGGAGCTGCCTGGATACCTTACACAGACTTGTAGAATCAGCATCCTGAGATCACACACACACTATCTGCACGTTCATGGAGTGGAAGCCCTTCCTGTTGATGAAGGCACCGGGCTCACCTGCTGGCGCCTTGATGGCCACATGTGTACAGTCTATTGCACCCTGGATGCGGGGGAAGCCAGCAATGGCTGCGAAGCCTTTTGATCGCTGTGCCTGACTTGCCTGATCGCAGCAGAAGTGGATGAATGTGGATACCCGTCTGAACAGAGCATCTGCAACCTGCTTGACACAAGTGTGGACAGCTAATTGGGAGACACCGCAAAGATCACCCACCGACCCCTGGAAGGAGCCAGAGGCATAGAAGTGGAGGGCAACTGTGAGCTTCAGAACTGCTGGCATGGCTTGTCCGCCCACACAGTTAGGGAAATCTCAGGGCCAATCATCTGATAGATATAGTTGACTGTCTCCCTTGAGAGTCAGAGCTTCCTTCGGCACTGCACCTCAGTCATATTGAGGTAGCTGCTTCACCGCCTGTATACCCTGGCAGCAGGATAGTGGCGTCATCTGCGGCCCCTTGCACAACCTCTTGGCCCTGTGCCCCTTGTGCCTGCACCTGGACACTCAAAGGTGGCTCCCCTGGAGGCTAATTGTCCAGTCCTGGCCTCCTCCTTATTCTATCCCTTCCTTCCTCCTCAGGGGAGCTGCCTCCACTGGAGAGGTCAGAACCCATAGCCCCAGGCTAAATGGAGGCCTCCGGAAAGCTGTAAGGCCGAAAAAGAATGCTGTTTGCAGACTGGTTTCAAATTACATAAAAATCTCTTGGACATCGATGTGAGCTACTAACAATCACACAGGCAAGTTTTGAACACTTTCATCAATGATAACTTCATGTAAAGCATGAACAACCCCTCTGAGTCCACATATCCCGACATTGCAAAAGCTTTCTTAAATAATCTCCTACCCGCCTTCCCATTGGGCCTGTGCGCCAACCCGAAGTTCACACTGGGGCCCCCCAAAATCCTGGACAATTGGCAAGTTAAGGGCCTTAATGAGCCCTTCAATGAATGGCGGGCGAACTGAGCACACCCGCCCACCGAAATATTGCAATGCCGCACGCTGACGTCGGCACGCTCGCGCGACATTTTACACACTGAGGTGTGGGCTCCGCCACCCGCACGTCAGCCGGAAAATTCTGCCCTATTTGCTCCTCAGCCACAAAGCCAATAATTCCCTTTAGTAGAGTAAGGTTGCAGCATAAGGTTACATGAAAAGGAAGGTGAATTTGCAGGCCGCCCCCAATCATCCTGCTCTTATATTTTATTCCTTTCATGCTCACTGCCACACAGGCACATGTCAAACCCAGAAACATCACACACACGAGTAAATTTTCATCTTCAGCACTTTCAAGTGGTGAGATTTAAGCACTGGAAGCATGTATTAGAAATCAAGGTACCCCTACAATACCACCTCCTTGCCCTACTCTAGTTGCGCCCCCCCCCAGCCCCCCCCAGGGTTCCCAGGTCAACTTTCCTTGACCCCCAACTCCATACCCCTTGATTCCTGGGCATGTGTTCCTTGGCCCCCTAATCCTTAGCCCTGTGTTCCCTGGCTCCTATACCTGAGGACCTCTATAAAACTAGTTATGGGCCTGATCTTTCACCAGTGGGTTGTGATGTTTACATATAGATGCTTTGCAATTCCTGAAACTCTTGTGAAAAAGTTGCCATTAGTTAAATACCTTTTCACATGTCTTTTTTATATCTGTTCTTATTCTGCTAAAGTGCTACAAATGATCCAATTGATTCTTGGAGCTTTAATAAGACTGTGGCCTTATATATAAGCACTTGCTAGGGCAGGAAACACAGCTGCCTGAAAAGTTACAGGTAGAAAAACACTGAGTACAAAACACACGCCCCATTTTTAATCCTCCTGCACTTATCCTGCGCTGGTGCCAGAGCACAAGCTCCACCCCATGATACACCATGGTAATGGTCCAAAGATCTATATCAATGGCATTTGTTTCTAGTTTATATGCTTAATAATACTTTTGTCAACGAGATGCAAGATGATTGGTTCCAAACACTGCTGAGTGTTAATTCCTGTCTGGGATCAGGGCATGAAGTTTGCAGCCCAATTTGAGATTTGAGGCAATTCTGTTAAATATAGTAAATGGCATAGCACATTGAGTAGCTGCTTGAGCAAACAGCCTGCTCCACTACAGGTAAGATCAAAGTTTAACATTTAGAACTGAATGCCACTTTGAACACAGCACAATCAGTAACTTGTAATCAGCACTAATAACAAATGCAAGTAACAATGCAGCTAATTGTGAATAGATTGCTGTGATTTTCTATTCATAACAAGCACATTTCAGTCAGGAATTCTATAGCCGTATATAAAACTAAATAGTGAATTTTACAAGTATTAATATAAATATGGGACAATATATGACAGATAGTGAATTAATATCAATCATAGCGGAGTGGTGGAGAGGCTGTGGTGAGGAAGCACAGTCTTTCATTCTCAGGTCTTGCCCAAATATCCAGATTTATTTGCAGAAGATGTTGCATGACATCAATAAAACATCCTACGATGAGATACTGTACAGTACTCTGCCCCCTGTGCCCCACCCATTGCCATTCACTTTCCACTTCTTGATTGAGACAGATTCTTAGTTCTCCTCCTAAATGAAAACCAATCAGTGACACTCACTAAACAAAAATAAAAATACCTGGAAAACTCAGCAGGTCTGACAGCATCTGCGAAGAGGAACACAGTTAACATTTCGAGTCCGTATGACTCTTCAACAGGACTAAGGAAAAATAGAAAAGAGGTGAAATATAAGCTGGTTTAAGGAGGGGTGGGACAGGTAGAGCTGGATAGAGGGCCAGTGATAGATGGAGATAAGCGAACGATGTCATTGGCAAAAGGACAAAGAGGTGTTGAAGGTGGTGATATTATCTAATGAATGTACTAATAGGTGACAATAAGGGTAGAAAGCAGCACGAGCAAGGTACAGATAGCCCTAGTGGGGGTGGGGTGGGGAGAAGGGATCAAAATAGGCTAAAAGGTAGAGATAAAATAATGGATGGAAATACATTTTAAAATAATGGAAATAGGTGGGAAAAGAAAAATCTATATAAATTATTGGAAAAAAGGGGATCGGAAAGGGGGTGGGGATGGAGGAAAGAGCTCATGATCTAAAATTGTTGAACTCAATATTCAGTCCGGAAGGCTGTAAAGTGCCTAGTCAGAAGATGAGGTGCTGTTCCTCCAGTTTGCGTTGAGCTTCACTGGAACAATGCAGCAAGCCAAGGATAGACATGTGGACATGAGAGCAGGGTGGAGTGTTGAAATGACAAGCGACAGGGAGGTCTGGGTCATGCTTGCGGACAGACCGAAGGTGTTCCACAAAGCGGTCACCCAGAATGCATTTGGTCTCTCCATTATAGAGGAAACCACATTGGGAGCAGTGAATGCAGTAGACTAAATTGAGGGAAGTGCAAGTGAAATGCTGTTTCACTTGAAAGGAGTGTTTGGGCCCTTGGTCAGTGAGGAGAGGGGAAGTAAAGGGGCAGGTGTTGCACCTTCTGCGGTTGCATGGGAAGGTACCGTGGGAGAGGGTTGAGGTGTAGGGGGTGATGGAGGAGTAGACCAGGGTGTCCCGGTGGGAACGATCCCTGCGGAATGCCGCCGGCAGGGTGAAGGGAAGATGTGTTTGGTGGTGGCATTATGCTGGAGTTGGCGGAAATGGGGGAGGATGATCCTTTGAATGCGGAGGCTGGTGGGGTGATAAGTGAGGACAAGGGGGACCCTATTACGGTTCCGGGAAAGAGAGGAAGGTGTGAGGGTGGATGCATGGGGGATGGGCTGAACACGGTTGAGGGCCCTGCCAACTGCTGCAATGTTCCAGTGAAGCTCAATGCAAACTGGAGGAACAGCACCTCATCTTCCGACTAGGCACTTTACAGCCTTCCGGACTGACTATTGAGTTCAACAATTTTAGATTATGAACTCTCTTCTCCATCCCCACCCCCTTTCTGAACCCCCTTTTTTCCAATAATTTATATAGATTTTTCTTTTCCCACCTACTTCCATTATTTTTAAATGTATTTCCATCCATTGTTTTATCTCTACCTTTTAGCCTATTTCAATCCCTTCGCCCCACCCCACCCCCACTAGGGCTATCTGTACCTTGCTTGTCCTGCTTTCTACCCTTAATTAGCACATTCCTTAGATAATATCACCACCTTCAACACCTCTTTGTCCTTTTGTCTATGACATCTTTTGTTTATCTCCACCAATCATTGACCCTCTATCCAGCTCCACCTGTCCCACCACCGCCCCCCCCAAACCAGCTTATATTTCACCTCTTTTCTATTTTTCCTTAGTTCTGTTGAAGAGTCATACAGACTCGAAACGTTAAATGTGTTCCTCTCCGCAGATGCTGTCAGACCTGCTGAGTTTTTCCAGCTATTTTTATTTTCATTTTGGATTTCCAGCAACCGCAGTTTTTTGCTTTTATCTTAGTGACTCTCACTAAGTTAGCACCAAAGGGCTCCTCCTCAATTTGGTAAAAGTGGAAATCAGTCACTGTGGAAGATGGACCCATTCAAAAAATATGTACTCCCTGAGGCTGCACCACAAAACTTGGGTCACTGTTCCTGGCCTACAGCCAACAACTGGCAGATACATAACAGTTCCTATGTAAGCTTTGAGCCTAGCACCATATAGACTCCACCTCATCCAAACAGGGCAATCAAAAATCTGTGAGGTGGGAGGGCGGGGTGGTTGTAAATGGCAGAATGTGCCCCCCCTCCCCAACCTCCCCCCACACCTCCACCGCCTCCCCACCCCCCCACCACCGCATCACCCCCTCCACCCCCCTCCCCCTCACCCCGTCCACCTCCATCCCCCGCCACCTCCTCACCCCCTCCACCCCCATCCCCCCACCACCCCCTCACCCCCTCCACTGCCCTCCCCCCCCACCCCCTCCACCGCCCTCCCCCCACCCACCCCCTCCTCCCTCCCCCACCCACCCACCCACCCCCTCCTCCGTTCTCCCCCCCCCCCCCCCCCACCCCCCACCCCCTCCACCCCCCACCCACCCTACAGCTCTTACTGCCCTCACTGAAGTTTACAGGACTAAAAGAAGGGCTGTCAGTTTGAATTGTCTGGTGGGGCTGAGACAACTATGTGTGCTTCCGGGACAGGGCAGGCTACCACCAAAGTACAATCTAATGTCAGTTTAATGGTCATTGAAAAAAAAAGATCAGGTGTCTTTAACATGGCCTTCTGAAAGAGAACAACATTTTTAAAATGTTTTATTAAATTACCTTTGAAGTCTCCAGGCCACGATACCAGCCTACACATTCCAACTTATGTTTGTACGCTTGCGTTTACTGGGTATACCAACCACCAAACCTGCCTTCCTCTGCTCCTAGATCGGAGATTTACAGATACCCCTAGTGTAGGGAGTTTTCTCCCACATCCTACAATAGTTAAAAACAACAACAGAATTACCTGGAAAAGGGTCATGAGGACTTGAAACGTCAACTCTTTTCTTCTCTGCCGATGCTGCCGGACCTGCTGAGTTTTTCCAGGTAATTCTGTTTTTGTTTTGGATTTCCAGCATCCGCAGTTTTTTGTTTTTATTCCTGCAGTAGTTATACTATTGACCTATGAAGAGACAGGCAGCAGCTCTGCCCCCTTTCAAGGCCAAAGGAAATCCTGACACTAGGCAATATAAAAGCCATTAGGAAAACATATTTAAAAGAAATACCCTTTAAGAGCTCTCCTCCATGCATAAAGCTTCTCTTTACTGCTCCACGGATGATCAGGTTGAGAACACAGCAGGATCGCATTGTAAATGTGCATTTCTAATTACAAATATTAAGAACTGAATTAGATATTAAAGTTAAGCTCATGAACAAAATGTTCAAGAGCAATCTACACAGGCACTAAACCAGAAACTAAATCCTAAGTGGAGGGATTTGAATGGGGCCATCCTAGTGTGATTTCCCGAAATGTGTGGAAGCCCTATGAGTGTCACACATCCTGAGTGCCTAATCATGGGATCACACTGTGACATGCTTCACAGTATAAATAAGTGCCTCTTCTGTTACTTTATCGCATACTAAAATACAAATAATGTGCATTTATATTGGAATATGGAAATTTGATCAGTCACTAATTCTTTAGCTATTTTATTTGGCACACTTACCATGAAATCAATGCAGATTATTTGCTTAAACCTGTGCAACTGATGTTAAACATCTTTAATATCATCCTGCAGTCATATTACACAAATTACTACAAAAGCTGTCAAATTACCACAAAGATTCTCAATGCAATGTCAAAAATGGTAGAATTGGAAAGCAAATTAGTTCCACTTTTTTCACCTCATTTCTGTCATTAAGAAGAGTAACCTTTAATATTTACACTTAAAATTACAGCAAATTTTTTTTTTAATTGCAACCTCAGATACCTCACAACACTCAGCTTCCCGGAACACACATAGACCTGAAAAGTTGAGTTAGAAATACATAATGGCAGAAACAAAATCACTGTCCCTTATTATCTATAAATTTCAAGGCAATAATCTAATTTGAAGATTTGAATAAACTTAAATAGCTATTTGAACTTTGCTCTGAAATTTAAAACTCTTGCGTTGATTGCAGGTTTGTAATCACTCTCTGTGATCCATTACTCTATTTATTAAGTTGTGGTGCTTGACCCAATAAATTTAATCCTGGCCATCGGATGGACAGCTAATGAGATCACCAGACAGGATTCAAGTACTTTATTTACTCCTAGATCTTGCATTCCAGGCTAAAATATATCTCAGAATGAGTTACACTTACAGTTAACTTAAGGTAACCTTTTTGCTCCTTTTTTTTTTTACAGATGGACATAGCTTTCGAATGTGTTCTTACGTTATAACTTTCTTTTCATTTTTCCTCATTTTGGGTTGCTGATTTTCAGTTTCTCTCCCCTCTTCTCCAGAGAGCCTGAAAACCAGTAACTCTCCTGACTTACGCTCAGCAGGATGGCTACAGGTTTTGGGCAACATCAGATTTGTCAGCAAAGCCTTGGTCCACCCCAACCAAGGCGAATGACACCACAGCTGGTGGAGCTAGGTAGGGATCGTCAAGATGATATAATAATTTTCATAATGTTATTGGAACTTATTGTAAAGGAGAGTAATAGTGGGGTCTGTGTCTATGTCTGCGTGTGTGTGATTAATTGAATTAAAGGCAGCTGGTCTGAAGGCTTTGATGTATCAGAAGATAAACTAGGTTTGAAATGTTAATTAGGTAAACATAGGTGTAAAGGGAACATTTGCATTTTTAAATAAACCAGGCTAGATTGATTTCAAAGGAGGGGTGAAATGTTGCCCCTAGACAGTGGGCAGAATTTTGCTCTTGTAGGGCGGGCTTGGTGGGGCTGAGTGATCGGGAAGCCGACCGCCACCCGCGATTGGGGCTAGACCACGATGTCACACTGGTGGACCAATTAAGGCCCGCCCTGCCTGAAATGCAAGCAGCAGCGCCCAGTGCTGCCATTGCTGGCGGGGGAGGAGGGTGAGCACAAACTTCGTGCGAGTGCGCACTTGAAAATCTCCCTGAGGCACAGACCTACCTTGGGGAGACGAACAGTTTTCAAAAAAAAAAAGATTTAAAAAATGTTATAAAACATGTCCTCTCACGTGACTGTCACATGAGCAGGGACATGTTATAAATGAAATATAAAATGTCTTATTTTATTTTTATTTACTGTTGGAAAAAGTGCAAAGGCCGCTTGGCCTTTTCGCCTGCCCACCAACTGTAAGGTTAGACGGACAGTGAAAAACTTCAGTTAATAATCTTTTTAATGGCCTTAGTAGGTCTTTTAATTGTCAGCGGGCGCACTGCCGAGTCCAGTGTGTGCCCGCCAACCGAAATATCGCGCGACTGCACATTGGTGGTGGGATACACGCCCGATGTCAACGTGCATTATTTTATGCTCGAGCGGGTCAGATACTCATCTGTCCGCTGAGATAAAAATTCTACCCAGTGTGTTTATTTTTCCCAAAAGATTACTGGTAAAATTGGTACTATGGGATATTTATTATTAGAGGTAAATTCCAAAGACATATTGAAATAATGGGAATCTGCATTCAAAGGGAAAATATGGTTGAAGGAGAGAAGGCTGTGTCCAAGGAAATGAATTCTAAGACCTAACAATTGTGAAAAGCCTTCAGCATTTAAGCTTCAAATTGCTGTCCACAAAGAACTGAAGTAAAGAAAACTCACTTTGAATTGGATTGTTCCGGGTATCCTGTTTCTTTGGCTGGGTCTTTTAAAATCTATGGCCTGAATTTTTCCCACATTGGGTGGGAGCCAATTAAGGCCTGCCCTGCATAAGATGCAAGCGGTAGCACTCAGCGCTACCTGTGCAGGCAAGGGAAGGAGGGAGAGTCAGGGCCAGCACTCTTTCACGCATGCGCGCGAAAGAGCTCTTCAATCTCCCTGAGGCAGCTCCGTTCCTCAGGGAGATTGAAAGGCTTTTGAAATAAATAAATAAATGAATTGAAAATTTAATTAAACATGTCCCCTCATGTGACTGTGTCACATGAGATGGGGCATGTTTTTATATTTCTGAAATTTTTAAAATTTAATTCATAAAAGCTTTAGGAAACCTCATCCTGCTTGTGGATGAGGTTTCCTAAAAAACGCGAAGGCCGCTTGGCCTTTTTGCCTGCCCGCCGACCTTAAGGTTGGATGGGCAGTGTCAACATCATTAATTAATTTGTCAATGGGCTCAATAGGCCTATCAGTTATCAGAACAAAACATTGTGAGACAGCGCGAAGATGTCAGGACACACGCCTGATGTCATCACGTGTCATTTTATGTGCCAGTGTGTTGGGCTCGCCCCCACATGCCGACTGAAAAATCCAGGCCTATGTGTCTTCCTGTTGCCTTAACAAATGTGTAACTGGGAGTTAGATTAACTAGGGGATTAAATAGTTAACACAGTAGTAATTTGTAGATCCATGTGCATATTTAAAATCATTACTTCTATTAATAAACATTTAATTTAGTTTTGTAAGAAACCTATAAAACTTAGTGGTCTTATTACTACTCAATTCAAGGCACACATCTCAATTTATACAAATTGCAAAACAGTTGTGGCAGTCATTTCAAGTTTCTCTTTGGGTTTTGAACTGCTCAGCATTTACCATCGGCTGCGCCATAACAGGGATTCCGTATGCTGGGAGTGTGTGTGCCTCCATCAACTAGTCAGAGGTTTGCTTTGATCAGCCGTGAGTGGTGCACTTGGTGAGATCTAGACCTCTGAAGATTTGATGGGCGAATTTAAAAAATATTTTTAAAGTATATCATTTGCAAAAACCACTGAAGACACACAAAAAATGTATTTTTACAGGGGGGATAGAAATCCGGACTATGACCCCGCATCCCCCCCACCCCACCCCTCTCTAACCCCCCCCCCCCCCACCCCCAGCACCTAACAACCAAGGCCACATAATATAGTTTCTTCAGCAAGCCGAAGTAGTGCCTCTAGCGGTGAAGGCATCCAACATAGTAATATGAAGGGAACCTCTCAGGAAGTATTGAGTTAACGGTAAAGATCCCCAACTGGCATGCCCCACCATTTGAGCCCAGATATGCATCATCATGGATTTTTGGCCCTATTAACTGTTGTTTGTGTACAATTTCAGTCAATGTTGGCAGTCCACTAATAGCTCAGTCCCAGCTGGCCATGTTTTACTTGTAAGACTAGACGGTAATCTGGAATTTTTGATTCTGACCACAAGTTAGGCAGTGCATAATCACGCAACCCATAATGTGCTGACCCTATGCCAGTTTCTGGGACTGGCCTCTTTATATTATGAGAGCAAGCCCTAGGGATGGAAACTGTCCCTGATTCACCATTGCACAATGAGGAGGAGATTACATGTGTTACTGCAAGATTTGTTATGGAGGTGTGCTGATGTCAAATATTAAATGTCAATTTCATCTGCAGGACTCACATATGGAACTTTTTAAAAAGGGCAATTTCAACTATTAAAACAAAGCTGACTTGATGGCTGCCAGAGGTCACCTGACGTGTCTGCAACTGCAAATTGTCCAAATTCCTGGAAGTTTACAATGTGGATTACAACTAAGACAAGTCCAAGAAACCCTCCTGTGGAATTTGACAGCTGCTGATGTCAAGAATTCCTTCAAAGATGGACTGAAACTTAAAATGGCTGCCACCATCTCCAGTGCTATAAAAGCCACAGTCCATTCTGTACCCTTCCTGCCCAAAATAATGTCTTAAAGCATTTAAAACCTCTCCCCCACCCTTCATGCCCACAGCCCTTAACTGTTAGCCCTCCTTCATTCAAATCCTCCCAAATTCGGCTCCAATGAATCATGCCACCTAATGTAACTGACCACTGCTTATTAATATCATTGGTCAAAAGGAATAAAACTAAAATGATCGCCCAACTTCGACCTAGGCACCAGAAACAACAATGGCAAACCCAGCACAGTCAACCTTGCAAAGTCCCCCTTACTAACATCTGGTGACTTGTGCCACAATTGGGAGAGCTGTCCCATAGACTAGTCAAGCAAAAGCCTGACCTAGTCATACTCACCAAATCATACCTTACAGATAATGTCCCAGGACAGACTCAGCAGAGGTGGTGGCAAAGTGGTATACAATCTTGAGGGAGTTGTTCTGGGAGTTCTCTACATTGAATTGAACCCCATCAAAACTCATGGCATCAAGGCAAACGTGGGAAAGAAACCTTCTGCTGATTACCACCTACCACCCTCTCTCAACTAATGAATCAGTACTCCTTTGTGTTGAACACCACTTGGAAGAAGCACTGAGGGCAGCAAGGGAACATTATGCATTCTGAATGGGGATTTCAGTGCCCATCACATAGAGTGGCTCATAGCAGTTTGGTCAATAGTGGTGCTGAGTCCTGAAGCACATATCTGCCAGACATGGCCTGTGGCAGGTGGTGAGGGAACCAACAAGAGGGAAAAACTACTTTACCTTGCCCTTGCCAATCCATCTGTCATAGATGCATCTGTCCATCACTGTATTGGTAGGAGTGACCACTGTCCAGTCCTTGAGAAGGCAAAGCCCCATCTTCCCACTGAGGATACTGTGCATCATTGTTATGTGGCTCTACCACCGTGCTAAATTAGATGGATTCAAACAGATCCAGAAGCTCAAAACTGGGCGCTGTGGGTCATCAGCAGCAGCAGAACTGTACTCGAACACATTCTGTAAACTCATGGCCCAGCATATCCCCCACTATAGTATTACCAACAAGCCAGGGGATCAACCCTGGTTCAATGAGGAATGCGGGAGAGACAGCCTGGAGCAGAACCAGGAAGACCTAAAAATTAGATGTCAACCTGGTGAAGCTATAGCATAGGACTATATTCATGCTAATCAGCAGATGCAGCATGCAATAGACAGAGCTGACCAATTCCAAAACTTACAAATCAGATCTGTTCTGCAGTCCTGCCACATCCAGTTGCGAACGGTTGTGTACAAATAACTAACAAGGTGGACAAATAACTAACAGGAGGACGATGCTCAACAAATAGCCTCATCCTCAATGATGGGGGAGCCCAGCACATCAGTGCAAAAGATAAGGCTGAAGCATTTGCAACCATGATCAGCTAGAAGTGCTGAGTGGATGATCCATCTCAGCCTCCTCCTGAAGTCCCTCACATCACAGACGTCAATCTTCAGCAATTTTGATTCACACTGCATGATATCACGAAATGGCAGAAGGCACTGGATACAGCAAAGGCAATGGGGTCCTGACAGCACTCTGGCAGTAGTGCTGAAGCCTTGTGCTCCCAAACCAGTTGCACCCCTAGCTAAGCTATTCAAGTGCTGGCATCGACCCACCAATGTGGAAAAATGCCCACATAAGTGAGGGCTAATACAATCCAGGAGAGGGTAGTAGTGAGTGATTGACCTTTTCTTGAAAGAGCAAAAGGTAGAATCCATTCAGGTAGAGGTAAGAAATAGGAAAGGTAAGAGGTCACTTGTGGGATTAGTTACAGGCCTCTCAACACTAGTTACATTGTAGGACAGAGCATACAGGAAGAAATAAATGGGGTGTGTAGGAAAGGTACTGCAATAATCATGGGTGACTGTAATCTACATGTAGCTTAGGCAAATCAAATTGGCAAAGGTAGCCTGAAAAATAAGTTCATAAAGTATATTCAGGATAAGTTTTAGAACAGTATGTTCTAGAGCCAACCAGGGAGCAGGCTATTCTGGACTTGGAAGTGTGCAGTCAAGCAGGGTTAATCAATAACCTCATGGTAAAGGAGCCTCTAGGCGTCAGCAATCATAACATGATACAATATCATGTTCAATTTGAAGGGGAGAAGTGTGAGCCTAAGATTAGCATTTTAAACCTAAATAAAGGGTATGAAGGCAGAGGTGGCTAAAGTAAACTGGGAAGCTAGGTTGAAAAGTAGGACAGTAGAGAGAGTGGGAGACTTTGAAGGAGATATTTAATAACTCTCGGAAAAGCTTTATCCCAATGAGAAAGAAAGACATTTTGAGAAGGATGCACCATCCGTGGCTAATAAGGAAGTTAAGGATAGTATCAAATTGAAAGAAACACTGCACAAATCTGCAAAGATTAGTGGTAGGTCAGAAGATTGGACACATTTTAAGAACCAGCAAAGAATGACTAAAAAAAAAAGAGAAGGTGGAGTATGAGAAAAAGCTAGCTAATAATATAAAACAGAAAGTAAGAGTTTCTGCAAGTATTCAAATAGGAAAAGAGTAACTAAAGCTTGTGTTGTTCCTCTAAAGAGTGAGCCTGGGGAATTGATAATGGAAAACAAGACAATGGCAGAGAAGTTGAACAGGTACTTTGTGTCCATCTTCACTGTAGAAGAATTAGAAAACTTCCCAAAGTTACTTGAAAATCAAAAGGCGATAGGGAGGGAGGAACTTAAAACAAATACCATCACCAGGGAAAAGGTGCTGGGAAAACTATTAAACCTAAAGGCTGACAAGTCCCCAGGACCAGATGGCCTGCATGCTAGAGTCTTAAAATAAGTAACAAAAACAGAAAATGCTGGAAAAACTCAGCAGTCGAACAGCATCTGTGGAGAGAAATAAAACAGAGTTAACGTTTCGAGTCCTTATGACTCTTCTTCAGAGCAGGGCAGAGCAGAGATAGTAGAGGCATTAGTTACAATCTTGCAAAATTTCTTAGATTCTAGGAGCAGCCTTGCAAATTGGGAAATGGCAAATGTCACACCTTTATTCAAGAAAGGAGAGAGACAGAACGTAGTAAACTATAGGCCAGTTAACCGAACCTCTGCCATAGGGAAATTATGTGAATCCATTATTAATGAGGTTGTAGCAGGATGCTTAGAAAATCATAATGGTATCAGGCAGAGTCAGCATGGTTTGTCAAAGGGAAATCATGTTTAAACTAATTTGAGTATTGTTGTAAAAAGAGACATGTGAAAGCTTTTCATCAAGAGTACCAAGAATACCAATATAGGGAAAATAACAATTTATATTGCATGAGAATAGAATGCTAATTGGTTGGGAAGTAGACTCTAGTTGGTAGAGGCGTTGCCATGGGGAATGCACCTGTGATGGTGACTGACAGTTAACTGCCAAGCATTGTTTGAAATTTAAATCAGGAAGCTTGACCCGGATTAGGCAAGGCATTGCTCTGAGGAATGAGTCAGCAAATGGCTGTCACTTATTTTGTTTAGCTGAAACAGGTGTAATGTGTGTACTTGTTCTTTCTGCTTGCAAAGAACAGGGCCCTGTGTACTAACATATGTAGCTTCCAGTACATGCAAATGTGCCACATTGTGAGCCCGGACTGGATCTTAAATTGGTTGTCAACGTAATTCTTAGCACATTGAGGATTAATTAGCAAATGTTATCCAATCGTGGAATCACATCTTAAGTTGGACACCATGTTTTGAACTTTATAAGCACGGGCCAGTTGGGTACGATCTGTACCCTGCCCATTGCGAACAGCATGTGACATGCTGTTTGATACGATCCACCGGTCTTTGGAACGTATGACCTACATATCTAGCATCATAGTGCCTAGTGTACTCAAATTAGTTAAACGCTATTTCCCTTTCACAAAACCTCCTGACACAATTATGATTTTCTAAGCATCCTGCTACAACCTCATTAATAATGGATTCTAGTAATTTCCCTATGGCAGAGATTCGGCTAACTGGCCTATAGTTTACTACTTTCTGTCTCCCTCCTTTCTTGAATAAAGGTGTCAGATTTGCCATTTTCCAACCTGCAAGGCCGCTTCCTGGATCTAAGAAATTTTGCAAGATTGTAACTATCCCTGCATCTACTTCTTTTAAGACTCTAGGATGCAGGCCATCTGGTCCTGGGGACCTGTCAATCTTTAGGTCTAATAGTTTTCCCAGCACCTTTTCTCTGGTAATGATGAGTGTTTTAAGTTTCTCCCTCCCTTTCATCTTTTCATTTTCAAGTAACTTTGGGAAGTTTTCTAATTCTTCTACAGTGAAGACAGACACAAAATACCTGCTCAACTTCTCTGCCATTGTCTTGTTTTCCATTATCAATTCCCCAGACTCATCTTTAGAGGACCAACGCTAGCTTTAGTTACTCTTTTCCTGCTTGAATACTTGTAGAAACTCTTACTATCTTTTATATTATTAGCTAGCTTTCTCTCACACTCTATTTTCTCCCTCTTTATCTTTTTTACTCATTCTTTGCTGGATGAACGGCTAACCCGATCAGATCATTTTGCACTATATATCCCACAAACTCATGAACAGTCCTAAGGCTGTCACTTTCAGCCCTGAAAAGTGCCCAGTCTACCTCAGATTACCCTTGAAGGGTAAGGTATCCCAAATGTTTGAGCACCAGCTGAAGCTAGCCGTTTCACACTGCTACTATGCAGTAGTAACATGAATGGTATTCATCACTAACAGGGTGCTGCCGTCAAACCAAAAAGATGTTCCGCCTATCACCCAAATGAGTAATGTGGCACATGAATTTCAATGCCCGTGTGATACTAGGTATGTAGTCCGTACACCCCAAAGACTGGCGGATTGTATCAAGCAGCATGGCCCATCCACTGTTCACAACGGGTAAGGTACAGACTGTACCCAACCAGCTCTTGTTTGCACAACTCAAAACACAGTGTCCAACATTAGACGTGATTCCACTATTGGACAACATTTGCTAATTAATCCTCAGTGCAATAAGAATTACACTGACAACCAACTTAAGATTGTCAAGTGGGCTCGCAGTATGGTGCATTTGCACTTGTTCTTTGCAGACTGAAAGAACGTGTACACACATTAAACCTGTTTCAGCTAAACAGAATATGTGACAGCCATTCGCTGGTTCATTCCTCAGGGTCAAGCTTCCTGGTTTAAATTTCAAACAATGCTTGGCAGTTAACTGTCAATCACTATCTCTGGTGCATTCTCCATGGCAACACCTCTACCAATCTGAGTCCACTTGCCAACCATTCAGTATTCTCTTCTCACACGGTATAAATTGATATTTTCCCCTTAAATTGGTCTTCTTGTGAAGTGTCCTGATGAGTGCAAGACGAAAACCTTCAACATGTCTCTTTTTTCAGCAATACTCAAGTTCTGTACTACCAAATGTTTATTTTAACTAATTAATTAGTGTTTTTTTGAGGAAGTAACAAGCAAGTTGGATAAAGGGAAACCTGAAAATGTGGTGCACTTGGATTTCCAAAATTTAATTTGATGTCATATCAAAGGTTACGACACAAGATAAGAGCACATGGTGTAAATGATAACATATTACCACGGTTAAAGAATTGGTTAGCTAACAGGAAGCAGAGATTAGGGATAAATGGATCTTTTTTGGGTTGGCAAGTGGAGTGCCACCGGGATCAGTGTTGGGACCTCAACTATTTACAATCTATGTCAATGACTTGAAGGGATCAAATGTATGGTAGCTAAATTTGATGACGACACCTTGATAGATAGGATGTAAGTTGTCAAGTTGAGGTATAGAGCCTGCAAAAGCATATAGATAGGTTGAGTGAGCGGCCAAAAATTTGGCAGATGGAATTTGATGTGCAAAAATGTGAACTTGTCCATTTTGGCAGGAATATAAAAGCAGTGTTCTATTTAAATGGAGACAGATTGCAGAACTCAGTGGTACAGAGAGATTCGGGTTTCTTGGTACATGAATCACATAAAATTAGGATGCAGGTACAGCAAGCAGTTAGGAAGGCAAATGAAATGTTAAGGAGAGCGGAATATAAAAGTATGGAATTTTTACTGCAGCTGTACAAGGCCTTGGTGAGACAACATCTGGAGCACCGAGTACAGTTTTCGTCTCCTTATTTGAAAAAAAGATCTAAATGCATTAGAAGCAGCTCAGAGAAGGTTCATTCCTGAAATGAAAGGCTTACTTATGAAGAAAGGTTGAACCCATACCTACTGTAGCTTGGGCCTATATCCATTGGAATTTCGAAGAATGAGAGGTGATCTTTTTGTAACATATAAGATCCTGAGGGGACCTGATAGATTGGATGCCAGGAGAATGTTTCCTCTTGTGCAGGAGACTAGAACTAGGGGACACAGTTTAAGAATAAGAGATCTCCCTTTTAAAACAGAGATGAGGAGAATTATTTTCTCTTAGAGGGTCATTAGTCTGTGGAATTCTCTCCCCCAGAAAGCAGTGGAGCTGGGCCATTGAATTTATTCAAAGCTGACTTAGACAGATTTTTGATAGACAAGGGAGTTTGTTATGGAGGCAGACTGGAAAGTGGAGTTGAAACCACAGCAAGATCAGCCATGATCTTATCGAATGGTGGAGCAGGCTCAAAGGGCCAAATGGCCTACTCCTAAGTCCTGTGTTCTGGCCAAGTCCTGCCCCACCAAGCTATTCTCAATCATTAGCAAAGTGATGGAAGGTATCATCAACAGTGCTATAAAGTGGCACTTACACACCAATAACCTGCTCAATGACACGTATTTTGGGGATGGCCAAGGCCACTTGACTCCTGTTCTCATTGGTCCAAACATGGACAAAAGAGTTGAACTCAAGAGGTGAGGTGAGAGTGATTGCCCTCGTCATCAAGGTAGCATTTGACTGAACGTGGCATCGAGGAGCCCTAGCAAAATTGAAGCCAATAGGAATCGGGGGGGGTGGGGTGGGGTGCGCGGGGACTCTCCACTGATTGGAGCCTTACTTAGCACAAAGAAAGATGGTTGTGGCTAAACATTTGAGCTCAGGACATTGCAGCAGGAGCTCCTCAGAGCAGTATCCTAGGCCCAGCCTCTTCAACAGTTTTATCAGTGACCTTCCATCCATCATAAGATCAGGAGAGGGGATGTTTACTGGTGATTGCACAGTGTTCAGTACTATTCACAACTCCTCAGATACTGAAGAAGTCCAAGCCCATATGTAACATTCAGCCTTGGGCTGATAAGTGGCAAGTAACATTGGTGTCACATAAGTGCCAGGCAATGACCTTCTCCCACAAGTGAGAATCTAATCGTTTCCCCTTGACATTCACCATCACTGAATCCTCCACCATCCTGGACGTTACCATTAACCAGAAACTGAACTGGACCAGCCATATAAATACTGTGGCTGGTCAGAGGCTGTGAATTCTGTGATAAGTAACTCACCTCCTGACTCCCCAAAGCCTGTCCACCATCTACAAGGCCACAAATCGGAGTGTGATGGAATGCTCTCCACTTGCCAGGATGAATGTGGCTCAACACAATCAGGGCAAAGCAGTCTGCTTGATCAGCATCCCATTCTCCAACTTAAACACTCACTCCCTCCACTACCAATGCACAGTGGCAGCAGTGTGTACCAAGCACAAGATGCACAGCAGCAACTCACCCTTAGACAGCACCCTCCGAACTCATGACCACTACCATCTAGAAGGACAAGAGCAGCAGAAACATAGGAACACCAGCATCTGGAAGTTCCCCTCCAAGTCACTTACCATCCTGACGTGGAACTATATTTCTGTTTCTTCGCTACCACTGGATCAAACTCTTGGAACTTTCTTCCTAACAGTGCAGGAGTACCTACAACAGATGGACTGCAGCAGTTCAAGCAGCCCTCTACCACCTTTTCAAGGGTAACCAAGGACGATATGACAAATGTTGGTCTTGCCAGCTCTGCTCACATCCCATGAAAGAATAAAAAGAGACTCCTCACAATGGAATGCCTGTAATACTGGGTATTGTTGCATGTTATCTTAACAGTTACAACTTCTCATACCTTGCTCTCCTGTTAAAGGAGAAAATAATGTATTTCAGTCATAAATAATCAACGATAAATGGCAATCCATCAATGCTCACACCTCTTACCCTGCATGAGAAAGAGGCACTCAAAATTCTCAGAAGGAAAGCCATAAATGGTATTATAGATGGTGAATGTTGAGGCCATTCACCACTTCAAGGCTTGATGCCAATCTGCAAGAGGGTAGTGCATGGATGAGATATATACAATGCAGGGGTTTCTGACCAGAAAACAACTTATTTTGTGGAGGACCAGATAGTATTTTCTTTGGCTGACAATTTTAGGATTCTAGATTTCACAGTCCCCAATTTTAAAAAGCTTGCATTCTGAGCATTTAGCAGTAAGATAAATATTGGGGACAATGCCAATCATTATCTTGTAAATGACAACTGGGATGGATGAGCCCACTAACCTCATGTGCAGAAATATGCAGAATGTTTTAGTAACATTGCAGTATACCACGGGACGTGTGAAAGCTTCAGAGAGATCTGCAATTTCGCTTTCCATTCCAGAGACCCCAAGTGCAGCTGATGATTCCCGCATGGATGCTCCTTACAGGCCCAGGTGAAACAAATTGTCTCTTGCAGCCATTATAGGCTTGGGAATAGTTTTGTTAAAACCTTCAGGCAGGGCTGCCGCTGATCTCATTGCTGCTGTCGTCCCAATAGTGGTCATGGTGAGGGAGTGCTCAGCAGAAGGTGTGCAGAGGTCAGTTGCAGTTGTCAGCCAATTTAGCTTGCATATGGATGGACCCTGATAACTTTCCCTTTAATCTAACGCAGCACTACACCTATTATCCACTGAAATGTCAGAGACACTGACCCAGATTTTCACTTCCCGGTCGGGTGCACACGAATGGAAGAATTCCTGGCTCTGCAAACCCACCCACAAGTCGAATTTTCATTCCAGGGCCGGAGGGAGGGTGCCGGCTGGATTGAAAGTTGGGTTCGCCCCGCCCCCGGAATGAGTTGGAGACTGCCAGGTGCGGATGCATGCTGGGCGGAAAGTCTGCCTCTGTGTTCCGGCATGTTGTTCAAGTTATTTTTAAAAAAAGATTTGAGCAGGCCTCCAACCCTCACACCCACACACTCCCCATGTCCCATCCATGCCAACCAATGCCACCTGGCTCCCACCCACCCCCACATGGCCCCTCATATCCTATACCAACCGATACCCCTCTACCAACCCCATAGCCCCTCTTGCCCCCTTTGCCAGCCTCTGCCCCTCTACCCAACACCCATGACCCCTCATGCCCCCTATGCCTCCACATCCCCATGCCCCTTTATTACCCCATACCAACTTAGTGGCAACTCATACCAACCCATGCCCTCACCACCCCCTTTTCCCTTCACCTCCTCCAAGCCAACTCACCTAGTATTCTTTGACAGTTCTTTGATAGATTGACAGTTATTTGACATCTTTGACAGTTCCTTGACAGCTTTGACAGTCCCTTGACAGTGTAAGGAAAAGGGTTAACTCTACTGATAGCTCCTGAGCATGTGCATAAGGAGCTAAGTCAGAGTGATTAACTGAAGGAAGGTGAGTGAGAAGGATTTGAGAGATTAGCTCCAACTATGTATTGGTCTTAACTGGCCTTTGTAAAATGTTAGCATGTAAATAAATGTATTTTCAACAAAAGACCATTGCATCCAGCAAGATTTCTTCTAGAGTAAGAAGCTAATGAATCCCAAGATAACACCACAATAACAGAGACAGCTTGACAGTTCCTTGACAGCTTAACGGTTCCATGACAGCTTTGACAGTTCCTTGACAGCTCTTTGACAGCTTGAAAGTACTTTGATAGCCTTGACAGTTACAATGGGTTTATGTGCTTTTTATGCACAATCATGTTTACTTTTAACAATCCCAAAGGATGCCTTACCTCTCCCAAAGGTGTCTTGGGACCATATCCAAAGGGGCACTTTACTTCTCCAAAGGAATACCCTGGCTATCCAAACAAATCTACCAAGTTTAGATCTTATCTGGTCTAATCTGCACAGTCCATGTTTCACACTCCGGGCTGACCAAAATCCTACTTCAGTGGAGGCAGCTTTTGATTTAAATGGCTAGCTGCCATCATAAAACACGCATCCGTGAACCCCGGCCCGACTCTCATCCAGACTCGTGAAAATAAGAAATGCCGTATTCAGGGGCAAGACTTAGAATTTCTGGCCATTTCCAGGATTTTCACTACCACACAGAGATTCTTCATCATATTGAAAATCTGGGCCCCTCTTTTCATTCACAGTTTATAAATTCAGAATTTCTTTTCAAAGCCTGTGGCAGAAACAAATGATAATCAAAAATCTCCGCTATATATCGACAAAAAATCATTCCATCAAACATTTATTATTTACCAATGTCCAAGACTAGAATCACACCAAATTAAATTCTAACTGCTTTCTCTTGTGCAATGGAGCAAGAGGAGAAATTTGTAAAGTCTGATCTGTCAAAGCACATTTAGCTCACCCATTACATCAATATGCCCTAAATAATTCTCATCTTGGAAATGTGGCTTATTAGCATTGACAAATTATTTGCAAGAGAAAATTGAAAATTACATGTGGTCCTCAAATTATTCTTTTAAAACAAGGTCAGTTACAAAGAGCTGTTTTTGCTCTACAGGTGTCATTAAACAGCTTTGATTATCATAATCAACACTCCACAATGTTGAGTGTTTCCATGAGCAGGAAGTATATAATCGGGCTGTGAGGCCACAGGCCAAACAACTCAATTGCACATACCAGTACCCTAAAGTATTTGGAGTGGTTGTTAAGGTAATCATAAACATTTTATTCACCACAATGGCATTCCAATTGAATTGAATTTAGGATATTTGGATGTTCAGAGGGACATTTAAACATTAGAATATAGCTACCCTCAGTCCTTGCAGAGACCATCTATAATATATTGAAAATTTTGAGCACTTGAGGTCTCCAAAGGAACTGCACCAATAAGTGTAATCAATGTAGCGAAGATGTCATGACTAAGGGGCGCAGCTGGTTCACTGCTCTCCTCCTCGCATCCTGCCCCCCACTCCCAGCCCCTACCTGCCACTCCCATCAAATTGGCCAGAGTAATGCAGAAACCTGGAAGAAATGGTTCCACTCAAATTCCCCCTCTTCCCCCAGTTTCCAGTTTGAGCCAACTCCACAGGCCAGAATTTCTGGGGTCTTATTTTTAACGCACCTCATTAGAGATCTTGTTCACTATTTGCAAATGTACAGAACTGGAACAAACTCAAGATGCCAGTGTACTGAAAAGAAAGAAAAGGAAACAACTGCAGAAACACCATGCAGAATATCGATTGAAACCAAATTGTTCAATGGCAGAGATTAGAAGTGTATGGCAATAGCTGTTGACAAAACTGGGGCTCAGGAATAGCAGAATTTGGAAGACATCACCTGGAAACAACATATGAATATGCTTTCTCATATATTTGGGTTGTGGTGCCTATCATCATTTTAATAGAGTGTCAAATAGCTGTTGCTAAAGTTCCATACCTCCAACTGCTGGAATCACTGTTTGATGGGATATGGTTGGTGTCTGTGCTGTGATCAAGAGGATGGCAAAAATGTACTCACTCTTTTTATGGTGAATTCTGCTGTTCATTTTACTGCTCATAAGAAGTTTCTCACCACGGTGTCTACATAGAGAGAAATCCACACTTATCTGCAACAAGAACTTGACTTTAGCATGGAAAAGCTTGCCAATTAAGGTGCTTCACAGAGACATAATCAAAAAGTTAAGCATCTTTAGTTAAGTTAAGCCAAAGAAGGAGGGGTGATTAAAATTTTGGTAAAAGAAGTGGTTTTGATGGAGATTCTTAAAGGAAGAGAGGAAAGGGTGGAGGGGTTAAGCGAAGGAATTCCAGAATGTAGAAACTAGGTGGTTAAAGTAACAGCCATCAATAATGGAGCAAGGAGATTTAGGAATACACAAGGGACCAGAGGAATAGAGGATTTGGAGGTTGTAAGGCTGAAAAAGATGAGCACCTTTCACAATCTCAAGAGATCCAAAAGGTTTCTTAGTCAAGTAGTCATCGGCATAATGTAGGCACAGTGAAATTCCATTTAAAAAAATTCTGTTTTAGTAATGTTAGATGAGAAATTAAGTTTTGGCCAAGGCACCTTGAGAAACTGCCCTACTCATCTTCAAATCCTATTGTGGGAATTTTTACATCCACCTGAAGTTACACTTCATTAAATGGCTGAAAGGTTATTGACTGCTCACAAGAAACTCTTCTACAAATATTTTCTCATCAATATCATTGACTTAGTGGGAATATGTTGTGAAATAGAAGTCTGCAATAGTTGTCAATATTGCTTTATCGGATAAGTTGCATACACTACTTGCTGTGCGTGGTGGTGGGAGAATTGGTTGAAACAGGGCCGCAATGTGAACGCTTCTATTTTGGCCCCATTGCGAGCACCCTATCTACTTAGGAGTTACCCTTGACAGATGCCTCACCTTCAAGAACCACATCGAAAAGACAAAAGCAAAAGTGAGCGCACAAAGCAACATCCTGAATAAGCTCACAAACACAAAATGGGGAGCAAGCCTGAAAACATTGCGAACCGGTGCACTTGCTCTTTGCTATTCCACTGCCGAATACGCCTGCCCTGCTTGGGAAAGATCTACTCATGTTAAGAAGATGGTTGCTGTTCTGAATGCAAGCTGCCGACTTATCACAGGTTGTTTAAAACCAAAAAACACCAACAGCCTATATATCCTGGCGGGTATCACTCCCCCTAATATAATAAGAATGGTAGCCAGCAAGAAAGAGCGACTCCGTCAAACATCAGATGAGAGGCACCCTCTACATGGTCATACACCTACACCCAGCCGCCTAAAGTCAAGGAAGAGCTTCATGAACAGTGTTGTTCCATTACAATCAACCCCATCTGAAGCCCGCATCGCCTTGTGGAAAGACCGGCTCGCCAGTCTCGAACAACCCCCAGCGATGGAAATTCTACCAGATGAAAGCCTTCCCCCAGGAGCTAATTGCAACTGGGCAACCTGGAAGTGCCTTAACAGACTTAGGACTGGTGTAGGTCGTTCAAAGGTGTCACTAAGCAAATGGGGATATACAACCTGCCCAACAACTTGTGAATGTGGAACTGAGCCACAGACTATGCAACATCTCCTGCAATGTCTACCACTAGAGGAACCCTGCATTTTTGCAGATCTTGCCGAATTCAACAACAAGGAACAAAAATGTGTCCAGTTCTGGCTGGGCCATGTATAGACTGTCCGTGGACACGATAAGAAGAATCAGATATGTCTACATTAGCTTTATCGATGGCATCACAAGTTGGATAAAGAATGTGCCTGCCACATCTTAATTAATAGTTAACTAACTAATAACAATGTAAAATTATCTTTAGCTCCCATATTCCATTTATAATAAAAACAGAAAATTATGGAAATACTCAGCAAGTCTGGCAGCATCTGTGGAGAGAGAAACAGAATTAACGTTTCAGGTTGGTGTCCTTTCATCATATTGTATTTATTGGTTTGTGTAATGTTTCGCCTTTAGCTGAATACACAGCATGATTCATATTGATACTTTACTTCATAACAAAATGTGACATAATATTTCATTCACTTTGTAATTAACTTTGCTACATGAGATTGTTTTCCAGTGTTGAAAGGAGATCGAAGGGTTCCCGTGAGTTCAGGATGAATCTGTTTGCAGCTTTTCATTATGATCGTTCTTATTGTATTTAGTTTCTTCTATGTAACATGATAAAACAACCCATTTAAAGTGTACACCATTACCAAGATAAAATGTCAGCACATTAATTATTGAAAGGATGGATTGGTTGCTTGTCTTTGTTTAAAATATATATGTCAAATGTTACACATAGGGAAAGGTTTCAAGGAATTCTATTGGGGGTTAACCTTTTGAATCAAAGGTTCTAATACATAAGTAAACAGGTAAGTAATGGTTAAAACTGCATGTGAATTCTGTATACAATTAATAAGAGTTTCAGATAATGACAGTCTGTGAAAGAACTCCACAGACATTAAAAGCAATGTGTGAATCTTTGCTGATCGTATTCCATGCAGAATTTTTTGCATTGAACAGAAATCTGAGGTATATCTGCAGCAGTTTTACTGACCCTGGTATAAACATGGAGCTTTAGTGTAGCGTTAACAACTACTGTGATATTGGAGAGGATTGCAGACTATTTTGTTAACAGTGTAGTTACAATGTAATAACATTCTGAGAGTCCAGCCACATCCTTGATGGTTTGGAGGTACATTCTGGCATTAGGTAAACTGAGCTTAGTAGAACTGCTGGTCGATACACTTCAATGTGCTGTTCAATCCAAACAATTAAATACAGGACCCCAGCCATCATAAATAGATTGACTTACACAATCTGAATTTTGCAAACTCACATTGGGAAAAGCATGCATTTATATACTGACCTTTTTGATTTCAGGACATTCCAAACTGCTTCACAGCCAATTAAGGACTTTTGAGGTGTGGTCCCTGTTGTAATGTAGAGAAATATGGCAGCTAATGTGTGCACAGCAAGGTCCCACAAATAGCATTGAAAAAATGCCCACATTATCTGGAAGGCAATATTCTTTTAACTGCTTGGGATTTTTAAAGAAATTGCAGCATTACTTATCAGCATCAGATGCCCTACAAAGGATATATTTGTCCAGTGAGTAAATATTGTAGCATTATTTGGCAACCTATATAGGGGACTTATCTCTTGGTCCTTGGATCAGTTCAAAGGCATGCAGGCAAGGAATTGGACAAGGGTTGCCTACCCAATGCCAGATACTACTGCAAGTACATCAAGAATGTGGCTAGACTCTCAGAATATTATTACATTGTAACTACACTGTTAGTAAAATAGCTGTCAGTCCTCTCCAATATCATAGTTGCTAGTGCTAAGCTAGGGCTCCATGATTACGTTGGGGACAGTTAAATTGCTGTAGATACACCTCAATTTTCTGTTCAATACAAAAAAAAATAGGTGTACGTCTCCAGTGCTACAAAATCACAATTTAAAAAAAATAAAATTAATGTTATTAGGATGTGGGAAGTCACGATAACACAATAAACACTCCTTTTATGCAGTTTCATTAAAGTGCTTTGCTACGAAGGCAATGGATCTTTCCCTCAATGAGATCCTTGCATGCTGCAAAAAGGTAATTGGTGATTTGAGACTAAAAAAAGCAGAGGGTCAAAAATCTAAGAAGAAGTTACATATAAAACATATAAAAAGGACAGCAAAGACCAGCAAGTCCACCAAAACTGTCCCATTTCAAATGCTCACCGTTAAATCCATTCCCTTTCCTGCAGTCACACAATCATTTAGGAGAGGCAAAAACAGGGAAAAAAACTCTTGGATCAACCTAGGGGAAAAAAAGAACCTCTGGGAAATTCCTATGTGATTCCCTTTAGGGAAACATTAAAGCTCCAGAGGCTACAATGCCTGGAATGATTTGTTCCTGCTCAACCCACCTCCTCATGGAAGATTGGATTAGTACAAGGCCCACAGACCTTGCAAAGCTATAGAAAGTATTTCAATAATATCAAATGCAATGCAATGTGTCCTGACATACAGCCAGGCATACAGCAAACTGCTCCGTCTTTAGCACATGCTGCAAAAATTGCAATCCAGGTTGAAAGAAGGTCGCAAACAGAGTAAAATCTGAGGCTGATCCTGGGAGCTGAAACATCTATACCTAATGTAATGTATGTTGCATCTCATCTAAGAGCATTTAATGCTGAAACTGGGTTAAAAAAAAGTGGCAAGTTGTTTATTCCTAACCAACGACGTCCCATGTTTTAAATGGAAATATGCATTTCAATCAGATTTATCAAAAGAGAAAATAATGTGTTAGCATCATCCAAGACAGAGCAAATAACACTAAACAAATATCAGTTAATTTTAATAATAAGTATCACAAGATGATAACACATAAAGAACTATAAATTACTTTGAGCTTTAATGCTAAATGGGTGATGCTGAAATGCCTAATCGTTGTCTAACCCACATTAGTGTCAATGTAATCCAACATTATCTAACTTAAAATAATGGAGTAAAATGAGCTGAGCAGCATTTAATTTCTGCATGGTTCAGTTCTTCCCAGTGTCCTGGCCAAAATTGATCCCTCAATAAACATCACCAAAAAAACAGATTACCTGGGCATTATCATGTTGCTGTTAATGGGACTTTGCTGTGTGCAAAATGGTTGTTGTGTGTCCTACATTGCAACAGTTCAATTTTTTTAATAGCTATAAAGTCTTAAGAACAACCGAATGTTGTGCAAGGGGCTTTATAAATGCAAGCCTTCTTCATCTTTTTATTTTTGTAGTCTTTATTTCTTGTTTCTGCTCCATTCTCATCTGAAAAACAAACTAGGAGGTCCTGTTTGTTTTATACATGTTTACAGTTTATTTTCCCCTCAAAGCCACTCATACACATGTGAGCAGCCATTCACTAACAGCTGCGTTCAATAACATCAAAAGGTTTACAGTAAAGATACAAAAGCTAGGTCACAGTCACTTGATCATTACAAATGAGGGCCATTTATATCACGGCAGAGGGCATTGTCCAGATCTCTCTATTTTACAGTGAAGGTGCAGGAAAATTGATGGTAGCAAAAATAAGGAACAAAAAGGGAACAGAAGTGTTTTAATATTATGCTGAGAGTATGCGAGCCTCTCTGGGCCTCTTCCTGTCATTCCCCCAGATGTGAGGTTTCCCCTGAAGATTCTCTGCTCTCTGCAGCTAAACCAAACTTCTACCTTAGGAGGTGCTCACTGTCTTTAAGTGGTGTCAGTCTTGCCTGATTTCCCAACCCAAACAGGCATGCAGCCAATGAACAGCATGGGGTAGCACTGGCTGCCTGCCCAAGTCATGGCAATAAGCTGGCGATACCAGTTTAACATGGTTCCTGTGACCACCTGAACAAGCGCGTGCAACACATGCCCTGACCCCTGCATGTCAGATTTCAGGCTCCATCCAATTTCTAGGCTCTGTTATCAACAAACACATACTTCCAGCAGTGTAACTGAATAGTAAGCAAGAATAGGAGCCAAGCCTTGTATTCACTCAGAAGATCAAGGCCAGAAGAGCTGCAGCCAATTGTAACACCCTTACAACCATCCTATTAGCAAACTCGGCACACACTGAGGATCAAACCTAGGATCTGGCAGACATTGAATAAATTAGCTAAGCCATTGCTGGAGTCGTAACCGCATATTCAATTACCTGACTTCGAAAGTCACACTGCTTACTGAATCTCCAGACTGATTGAAGAAGTTTGACTTGCTCATCAGCTGTTTGTAATGGTAAGAAAATTGAGGCACAGTGTAAAGACAGCATAAATCGCATGTGCCTGTCTATATGGGTTGGAGCACACTTGCACCAAGTTCTGAAGACCCATAGTCATCCGCCTTCCTAACCCTGGCTCTCTGCCATATCAATGCATGGTTTGTCTTAGCAAATTTGGTATAAATTAGGGTACTAATGTCAATTATGGATCTAGAAAAGAAAGGTTGGAGGATCCAATCTTTAATGTAGATCTCTGCTATGCCAACCTTGTGCCAGACTATCCCCTCACCTCCTGAAGTTGGCAGCAAGCTTCATGAGTGCTGACAGACTCTAGCCATTCTTCAGGCTTGCACCTGAACTGTGAATGTTGGCTTATTATTCGGCCATGAGACAAGCTCAAGCCTGCACTCATCTGATGTCCAGGCTCACTGGTTTAAATGATTTTGCTACTCCATCGTGGGAAATTGAAGACATTTGTAGCACCTCTAGTATCATCCTAGTTGAGGTCATCTATTGCAGAACACTTAAGGCTGAACCCAGGGGCAGAATTTTACATCTCGCAGGAGGGCGCATGCCTGACCCAATCAGGCATAAAAGAGCACACGGTGATGTCGGGCGAGCATCCTGGCGTCGTCGCACACTCGCATGATATTTCGGTCAGCGGGTGCACAGGAGAGTCCGCCGACAACTAAGAGACCTATTAAGGCCATTTAAGTATTAATTAACCACGATTTTTCGCTGCCTGTCCAACCTTGTGGTTTGCGGGCGAATCGGCCAGGCGGCCTTCACCTTTCTGAGGAAACCTCATCCACGGGCAGGACAAGGTTTCCAACGTGAATTTTAAAAAATGTTTTTAATATATTTCAGTTCAGGTGAGTGAGTTCTACGTGGGGACATTTTTTTCGGATTTTCAAAATATTTATTTTTGATTTTAAAATTCTTCAGTTCCCCCACGCATGCGCAGACTTTTGCACTCGCCTTTTCTCCACCCCCCCACCCCAGGAGCGCTGAGCTTCTCAGCGGGCCTTTCATGCTGGCTGGCCAGCCAGTGTGAAATCGTGGTCAGGGACTGATCGAGGGCGGTGGGCCATTCCCAGCCACTCCCAGGTCCACCCGACAACCCTAAAATCCTGCCTCAGGTTTCTCTGAATTTACCTGTTGAGTTATTATGGAGGCCCTGTGCATATTCTCTTCATTGTAGTCAGACTTCAATGAGAAAAAGCACACAGGAAGGATTTTATGCTTTACTATTAGAAATAAAATATATATGAAAATATTATTGCAAATTGCAGTGGTCCTGATTTTAACTCCGGGTGTTTTGGGTGGATGAGTGCAAAATTCATCCATTGATGCATAAGTGAGGACTGGGCTATTTTAACTGATACATCTCATTTAAATCCCACAGTTGATTTTTCATCCATTCCAGGTGAGAAATCATTGGGAAGTGTCAGAAAATTGCAAAGCCCAGAGGCAGGTGGTGAGACTAGGCTCTAGAGGGTGCTTGCATAGCTCTTGTGTTCAAAAAGGGTGGGGAGACTGCAGTTGGGGAGACCTAAGCATTCCTAACAGCACTCCTGCTGCCCCT
Source organism: Carcharodon carcharias (assembly GCF_017639515.1). Classification (NCBI taxonomy): domain Eukaryota; kingdom Metazoa; phylum Chordata; class Chondrichthyes; order Lamniformes; family Lamnidae; genus Carcharodon; species Carcharodon carcharias. The sequence goes on from NC_054487.1 coordinate 61,522,552, forward strand.
GGCCCCTTAAGCAGCCTTATCCACTGAGGACAAAGTTAAAATTGCATTCAGGTCTCAAGTGTAAAAAAAAAACCTTGTCGATTTTGGGCAGGTTAAAATTGTGAAAAGCAGTATTCTGGCAAAACCCTGGTGATTTAGACTGCCCACTCATTCTGTCAGGTGGATAGGGTTAAAATTGCCCAGAATGATCTGATAAATTTATAACTTTTGTTAAACTCGCTGCACCCGATGTGTCTCACGTTGGAAAATACCCCCTGTGGAAATAGAAAGCGTTTAGTTTATTTTGGCAGGTGCAACTTGTCAGTTTTTTGGCTTTCAAAACTGAACAAGATGATGAAAGGATTCTAATTTATTGCATCTGTCACACCCAGTCTGTATGGGAAAAGTGTCAGATGCCATATTAGTCATTCAGAGCGCCTGCCTGAAACAGACAATAGGCTGTTTAAATATGTACATTGAGGTCCCATTGTTACAATTTCCATAGAGACTTTTAAAGAGAAATCCAAATGTCCAGTTACTAGCTGAAAGAATGACGCGTCAAGATTTCACATTCTTAAAAACTTTTACTGTATCAAATTACTAAATAAAACTATTCACTAAACACTATTTTCTTCTCTAGGCAACTTGTACTTTAAGCTATAGAATTAAGTGGTTCCTTGTTACTTATCACGTATCTCACTCTCCATGGAATCACAGTTCTTATAGCAAACAGTTCACAATTGCTCCCAGCTTTCCATGAGTTGCTTCCCTATTTTACTTTCCCAGCTGGATAACTTCTAATCGAAGAACTGCCTTACACTGTGTGGGTTATGCTGTAGATGCCTTCCTCTAGCTCCAAATTAGGTGAATCTTCCTTTATTTCCTCATGAACTCAGTCTTCAATCTGTGCACAAGCTCCCACCTGTCTTCTCTGTGGTGAACAATAGACTCAGTATTTTCTCTGCTTAAAGTGCAGGCCTGGCTCTTTCTGTCTTTTGCTCCCTCCTTCTCAGTTGGCTACAGACCACACAAGACAAAACTGCCACTGCTCCCACTGCCTGTGATTTGCCTGGGTTTAAAGGGAAGCCTGTCACCTGATCTCAAAATGGTTTTCCCCATCCTCTTCCCCAGGGCAAAGGGAAACAAATTAGCTTTGCATCTAAGTAGAAATGTTAATTAGTTATCCTTGATCCCAACTTCCTTTCACCTTAGAAGTAAAGGCACAGTTTACAACACCACTGTTTACAACTTAGCTATAACACCTTTCTGAGACTTAGGAGTGAATTTTACAAAACTCCCTATTGGCATATTTGAAGGCGGAGGGCACATAAAAAAAGCAGGTGGCCAGTCCACCTTCCCGCCCATCCCTGTTTTCTGTTCTATGCACCTATTTCAACAAAGAATGGTGTCAGGCAGCCCGCCTGCCATTAGGCCTTTTGAGGCTCTTAAGTAGCCGATTAATGCTCACTTAATGACTTCATTCTGCCTCTGCTGCAATAACACGTGTGCTGGGGATGGTTGGAGAAATTTATACTACGCAGGCTAAAGATGGGAAGGCAGGAGGGAGACACCTCCTTTGGGGGGCTTCCCTGTGCCCATTGGGGGCACTCGCCAAGAATATCCCCCCTTTGTGCCTCCCCCCAGCCTCTAAAGCTCAACTCCCACCCTACTCCCCTTGCTCAGGTCACAAAACAACCCCGACCAAAATGCCCAGACCTACTTGAAGTCCGGCATCCATTTTCGGTTCTTCTCAGGACTCCTCATAGTCCTAGCAGTGGCCACTACTGTGTTCCGGTGCAGAGTTGCTGGCTAATCAATTGACTGGCAACCCTTGAGGGCAGGGCCTCCTGTCCCTGAGTGCAGGAAGTCCCACTCTTAAGGGCACCCCAGCGTATTATCGCTGCAGGCAGCCAGGTTTAAAGTTGGCATATTGCCGACCAACTTTTCTATTGGGGGGGTGGTGAGCAATACGTCCCCCTGTAAAATTCACCCTTTAAAGCCTATTCATGGTATACCCAGTACCTGTTGACATTCTTTCCAAGTCTTAATACCTTCCTCTCAATAAAAACAACCTGATTCATTCTTTGATCACTAACAATAAAACCACCCAGGCTTACTGCCAGGTGGACTCCAGTAAGTGTCACATGACCCTTTTCATCTAACCCACATTTAAAGCTAATTTCCCAAAATATAGTAAATATAGTAAAATATACAATCCTAAAACATAATGATCTTAAAACTCTCACAATTGTAACACTGGGCTGGATTTTCAACATCGAGGTAGGTAGCTCAAGTCGGGAAATTTCCAGGTTTGGCCCAGCTGTTAGGGAAAAACTTCCCCGAAAGGTGTAATTTTCACTCCAGGTGGGGGGGATTGGGTCCAGCCCTTCACCCCCAGATGCAGATCGGAGTTAGCCACAGATGCTCTTGTTTAAAAGACCAGCCTCAGTTCTCTGGGACCTTGTCCCAGTTGTTTTGTTAAATATTAGCCCTCACCTCTCACCTCCCCTACCCACTCCCCTTGTCCCATTCACACCAACTCATGCAAACCTGTGCCCACAACCTCCCAATGCCTCCTCATACACTTCCTGCCAAGCCATGCCACCTATTGTCCCCTAATGGTCCATCAAACCCTCCAAGCCAACTCGTAGCACTTCCAAGCCTATTTACCCAGTATACGTTCTGTACAGAACCAATGAACCCGAAAGTAACAATGGCAAATGCTTAAAAAAAACCATTCATAACTTTGTTCAAAAGAATTTCTGCTGCAACAACCCTATAAAAGTGTCAATCAACCAGACTTTTGAAGTATCAATAACAGAAACTACAAGCACTTGACACCTTTTTATCTTGTGTAAATAAACATTGAGCCAGTGACAAAATACATCACTGAGATAAAAGATTGTAAAGCTATCAATCAAGCAATGTTTTCCTTCTGTGCACCTGTTTCAACAAAGAAAGTCTTTATGGAATTCTGGGTGGTGGGGGACATGAGTTGGCATGGGGAGTATAAAGGGCCATTGGGGTGAATGTGTGCAGGGGGGCATAGGTTGGCAAGGGTAAGGCTCTTTGAAGTTATCTTTCAAAAGGTTCCTGCATCCAGACTATGGTTCATAACACCTCTGAGGAGCCATGAACCTCAGATCATTGAGAGACTGGCCCAAGTCCAAGAAAATTGAAGGGAATGCCTACACTCAAAATAGAGCTAGCCAGGTCAGGAATGTAGGGTGTGGGCTCATAGAGTGCAACCTTCTCCCATAGCAGTGAAAATTAGGCACGCCAGGAATGGGGGCGAGAATCCCAGGACCAGGTCATGTCCATCATTTTTAAAGGTCCGCAGAGTCTCCACAACTCCGCGAAAATCTGCCAAATGCCTATGCCCCAATGCAAAAGTCAGGTACAAAAGGCTGGAACGTGACCCATGCATGCTCCAACTATGTTTTGAGTGGCCTAAACAGCAGTGTTCAAAAGAACTGCTAGAGACAGCCCGAAGAAAGATAAAGAAAATTTTAATGTTTCATTTTCTCAGTCCAGGAGATTTAGGGGTGGACAAAAAAAACTCTAGCCTGTTGTCAGTGAGTTTGAGGCATGCTCTTAGGATTGCTCCCTTGCCATGGCCTGGTCTGTCAACTAGCTTTGCTCACTAGCTGATGCTTTTCTTGCCACCCACTTTTCACCAGTAAACAAGGTTTGACTTCGACCGTGACTCAGTCCTCAGGCCAGTCGAGAATCTACCAACTTCATTCCTCTTCCAGGAACAAGTTAATTTTCTCCCTTCACCTATCAGCATCACAAAACGCGTTAGTAAATCATGTATCAGAACTTGGCAGGTAAAATTAATGAATCATCTTATTTACAGTTCACATTTTGGGTAGTATGAGGCAATTATAGTCTTATGACTAATAATGTTAAATTTACCGCAACATTTGTACAACAGAAGAGAATACTTACACCCAGTCTGAGATATTTACTCACAACCATGGTAATGGAAAGAAAGAATATTCATTCACAAGCTGGGAGTTGCAAAGGAAGTTAATGACTGAGGTGTCAGCCTTGGCTCATGTCTGAGTCAGAAGGTAGTGCATTCAAACCCAGTTCCAGAGACCTGTGCACATAATCAAGGCTGACACTGGTACAATAGCAAGGGAGATCTGTAGTCAGTTGTGTTATTTCTGAAATGAGATGTTCAGCTGAGTCTCTCTCTAGCCTTTCAGGGGCTGCAAAAGTAACATTCACACCACACAAGTGCCAGGCAATGAGCATCTCCAACAAGAGAGAATCTAACCATTTCCCCTTGATGGTCAATGGCATTAGCATCACTGAATCCCCTGCTATCAACATCCTGGGGGTTACCATTAACAAGAAACTGAACTGGACTAGCCACATAAATACTGTGGCTACAACAGCAGGTCAGAGGCTGGGAATTCTGCAGAGAGCAACTCACCTCCTGACTCCCCAAAGCCTGTCAACGTCAAAAAGACACAAGTCAGGAGGTGTGATGGAATACTTCCCAATTGCCTGGGTGAATGCAGTTGCAACAAAAATCAAGAAACTTGACACCATCCAGGACAAAGCAGCTGACTTGATCAGCATCCCATCCACCTTCAACATTCATTCCCTCCAACACGGAAACATAGTGGCAGCAGTGTCTACCATCCACAAGATCCACTGCAGCAACTCACCAAGACTCCTTTGACAGCACCTTCCAAACCTCTACCACCTAGAAGGACAAGGGCAGCAGATGCATGGAAACACCACCACCTGCAAGTTCCCCTCCAAACCACTCACCATCCTGACTTAGAGCTATATCACCATTCCTTTACTGTTGCTGGTCAAAATTGAGGAACTCGCCCCCTAACAGTAGCTACACCAGATAGACTGCAGTAGTTCAAGAAGTTGGCTCACCATCACCTTCTCAAGGGCAATTAGGGATGGGCAACAAATGCTGGCCTTGCCAGCGACAGCCACATCCCATGAAAGAATTTTTAAAAATATCCATGGCACTATTCAAGAAAGAGCAAGAGTTCACCATGAGAAACAAAATAACTGGTCATTTATCTGCTTTTGGAACATTGTTAAGCTCAAATGGCATTCCACAGGTGCCTACATTAGAAGCAATTACACCTCAAAAGTACTTTTTTTTTGACGGTGAAATACTTTGGGATCTAAAAAGCACTATAAAAATGAAAGTACTGAATTATTTTGTTTTTGTTTCTTGCTGACTACAAGGATTTCTTCAAAGCCTGTTCCTACATTTGTGGTCTATCAGAATTTAGCTTGGTACTGGACAAGAAGAAAAGAATCACAATTGATTAGACACAAGGAATTTACACTGATGCAAATAGTGTTTACAATCACCAGGGCAGGCAGCATCTCTAGGCTGGAGGAAGGTCACAGATTTGAAACATTCTCTGTTTTTCTCTCCACAGAAGCTGCCAGATCTTATTTCAGATTTCCAGCAGTTTACAATCATTATTGATTCTCTCTATTTAATCAAAGCATTTATACTATTTCAGTATTTTTTTGCAAAGGTGCATAATAGTATCGAAAAAGTAGCAGGAACAATTTTTTAAAATACAAAGGCACATTAATCTGAATAAATGTCACTTGCGATTGTGCAGAATTAAGTTCTGATTCAAATGTTTTATTTTCTTCTCAGTAAGACTGGTAAACTTTGACATGATGCCATTTTGAATCAATACATTGATGCCTCAGGAAAGAAGACCAGTCAGGAGTAATGACAATAGGAATTATTTTCTAAGGTAGATATGATGACAGTGTTCTAGAATCTGCCTTATGAACATATGAATTAGGAGCAGGTGTAGGCCACTCGGCCCCTCGAGCCTGCTCCACCATTCAATAGGATCGTGGCTGATCCGAATGTAACCTCAACCCCACATTCCTGCCTACCCCCCAGTAACCTTTCACCCCCTTGTTAATCAATAATCTAACTAGCTCTGCCTTAAAAATATTCAAAGACTCTGCTTCTACCATCTTTTGTGGATGAGAGTTCCAAAGACTCACAACCCTCTGAGAGAAAAAAATTCTCCTCATTTCTTGTCTTAAATGAGCGACCTCTTATTTTTAAACAGTGACCCCTAGTTCTAGATTCCTCTCAAGAGGAAACATCGTCTTCACATCCACTCTGTCAAAACCTCTCAGGATCTTAAAGGTTTCAATTAAGTCGCTTCTTACTCTTCTAAATTCCAGTCGATATAAGCCTAACCTGTTCAGCCTTTCCTCATAAGACAACCCCCCCATTCCTGGTATTAGTCTAATAAACCTTCTCTGGACTGCTTCTAATGCGTTTACATCTTCCATTAAATAAGGAGACCAACATTGTACACAATACTCCAGATGTGGTCTCATCCAATGCCCTGTACAACTGAAGCATACCATCCCTACTTTTGTAATCAATTCCCCTCACAATAAATGATAACATTCTATTAGCTTTGTGAATTACCTGCTGTACCTGCATACTAACCTCTTGAGATTCATGCACTAGGACACCCAGATCCCTTTGAATATCAGAGCTTTGCAATCTCTTATTTAGATAATAAGCTCCTTTTTTATCCATCCTGCCAAAATGAATGGTTTCACTTTTGCCCACATTATATTCCATTTGCCAGATCTTTGCCCACACACAACTTATCTATGTCACTTTGTAACCTCCTTACATCCTCTTCACAATTTACTTTCCTACCTGTCTTTGTGTCGTCAGCAAATTTATCAACCATTCCTTTTGTCCCTTCATCCAAGTCATTTATATAAATTGTAGAAAGTTGAGGCCCCAGCATTGATCCCTGTGGCACACCACTTGTCACATCCTGCCAATCAGAAAAAGACCCATTTATGCATACTTTCTGCTTTCTGCCAGCTAGCCAATCTTCCATCTATGCCAATATGTTACCCTACACCTTGAGCTTTCATTTTCTGCAATAACCTTTGATGTGGCACTTTATCAAATACCTTCTGGAAATCTAAGTACAGTACATCCACTGGTTCCCATTTATCCACAGCACATGTGGCTCCTTCAAAGAACTCCAGTAAGGTTGACTCTGCCTGATTGCCTTGAATTTTTCTAAGTGTCCAGCTATAACATCTTTAATAATAGCTTCTAACATTTTCCCTATGACAGATTTTAGGCTAACTGGCCTATAGTTTCCTGCTTTCTGTCTCCAACCATTTTTGAATAAATGAGTTATATTTGCTGTTTTCCAATCTAATGGAACCTTCCCTGAACCTAGGGAATTTTGGAAAATTAAAACCAGTGCATCAACCATTTCATTAGCCACTTCTTTCAAGACCTTAGGGTGAAGTCCATCTAGACCTGGGGATTTGTCAGCCCGCAGCCCCAACAATTTGCTCAATACCACTTCCCAGGTGATTGTAATTTTCCTGAGTTCCTCCTTCCCTTCCACTTCCACATTTACAATTATTTCCAGGATGTTAATTGTGTCCTTTATGGTGAAGACAGAAGCAAAATACCTGTTTAATTCATCCACCATCTCCCTACTTTCCATTAGCAATTCCCCAGATGCACGCTCACTTCGTTAACTCTTTCCTTATTTAAATATCTATAGAAATTCTTACTATCCGTCTTTATATTACTAGCTAGCCTTCTCTCATACTCTAATTTTTCCCTCCTTATTAATCTAATGTCAACCTTCACTATTCTCTATATTCTTTCCAATCTTCTGATCTACCACCCATCTTTGTGTAATTATATGCTTTTTCTTTATGTTTGACTTTGTCTTTAACTTTTTTAGTTAACCACAGGTGCTGGGTCCTCCCCTTGGAATTTTTCTTTCTCATTGGAATGTATACATTCTGTGTATTCTGAAATATCCCTTTAAATTTCTGCCACTGAACTTCTATTGACATATCCCTCAACCTCATTTGCCAGGTCACTTTAGCTAGCTCTGCATTCATGCACTCATAATTGCCCTTATTTAAGTTAAAAATACTAGTCCTGGATGCATTCTTTTCTCCCACAGAATGACTGCAAAATTCAATTATATAATGACAGCTGCTACCTAGGTGTGCCTTCACTAGAACATTATCAATTAATCCTATCTGGTTGCTCAATATCAGGTCTAGTATAGCCTGCTCTCTGGTTGGTTCCAGAACATGCTGTTCAAAGAAACTATTCCGAAAACATTCTATGAACTCTTCAAATAGGCTACCTTTATCCACCTGATTTTTTCCAGTCTATACGTAGATTAAAATCCCCGTGATTATTGCTGTAACTTTCTGGCAAGCTCCCATTATCTCTTCTTTTACACTCTATCCTACTGTATAGTTACAATCAGGGGGCCTGTACACCACTCCCACAAGTGACTTCTCACCTTTATCATTCCTCACCTCAACTTAAATCGCTTCTACATCCTGGTTTTCTGAACTTAGTTCGTCCCCCTCTAATGCAGCCAACTCAGCTGCGCGCCCGCAGACCTGTCAACGGCCTATTAAGGTCATTAGAAAAGTAATTAACCTAATTAATGGACCTTTCCATCCAACCTTAATGTTGGCGGACAGGCAAAGAGCCCGGGCAGCCTTCAGAAAAAACATGAAACCTCATCCACCGGCGGGATGAGGTTTCATGAGGGATTTAAAATGTGTGTAAAATTTTTCAATAGAAGTAATTGACATGTCCCTGATCATGTGACAGTGTCACATGAAGGGACATGTCAGGAATAGTTTTTTCTGCCATTAATAACATTTTCACACTTGAGCTGATCTTCCTGAGGCAGCGCTTTGCCTCAGGGAGATCTGTGCACTTTTTCGCGCGCATACACAAAAGAATGCACTCCCAGCTCAGGGAACCCACCCCCCTCCCACACAGGGAGCACTCAGCACTTCTGTGCGGATGTCACATTGGGCAGGCCTTACTTGGCCCGCCGACGTAAAATGGCGGCCAATCAGGAACCCACCCACCCGTGCCCGCTCCCACACAACTCCCCCAAAGGGGGAAAAATGCTGCCCCATGTCTTCACTCAGTTAGTCAGCTGCACTTCAGTTTGCCAAGACTGCATTAAAGAATCCTAAATCTATAGTAAACTGAATCGGGCCTACAGTAACAAGATTCAACCAGTTAGCTAATTGACTACTCAGCTCCTACAGCTGACAGTGAGTTTGCCCTTTCTAAACTGCCAACCTTCTGATAGTGTCTTGAAGATCAAATCATTCCCTCATCCCCAGAAAGGAATACCATGCATTGGGCATTCAGAAATAAAACTCATACAAAATAACAATGAAAAATATATGTTTGCTTCCTGTTTGTACTGAAACAGCACAGGTGATGTCTCTTTATTTTAGATCAGGCTTGGACGATTCTGCAGGTCTGTGGGTTCTAAGAGTGAAATGAGAAACTGAGTCAAAGTTACAAGTGACTTCGCAAATTCTGCCCATGATGCAAACATTCATAATATCAAGTTAGTCCAGTGTTAGTCCAATGAAAACACCAGCACGCCTTCCATTGTTTGTATTGGGCAATGAATGCCCTTAATGTAAACAGCAGTAAAAAAACGTTTTTGTTGACTGATCTTGTCAACTAGTTTGTCATCAAGTTTCACTTTTATGTTGCTTTCTGTTGATCCAAGTTGCAGTTTTAGTCATACATTATCAATTAAACCTGTTTGTATTATTATGTGAGCATTAAGATAACTAAAATACTAAAAATAGTCAGCAGCAGACTAGTCATAAAGTAACACCACACTGAGAGAGGCAACTATTGCCACCCAGCCTATATCATAGGCTTACAACCTGAAGCCAGTAATCAAAGGCTTAAACTAAATTAGTTTTGAGACACACGGAGCTGTGCATCATGGAATTAATATCAGTAATGAGAAAAAAAAACTTCTGTTTCACTCATTTATGAATTATGGGCTTTTTAACAATTATGAAATAACCCACTGAAGCACCATTGCTGGTGCAATATCTGTTAAGCCTCAAGAAATGAATTTATGTTATGTGATGGAAGGGGCTAGTTGTTTCTACTGTCCACACAAATATTACACAAATTATAGCAAACCTGAAACAATACAATGGAAAATTCCTTCATTGTCTAAAATTTACCACACATCTTACTACAGTCAAAGACTTAAACAATGCCCCATAGAGCGCACAGACTACAACACCAGTTACTTGATCGATTGCTCACTCAGAAAAATTTACATATTTTTAACCCACTTGAATCAGTCTTGAGAGAGCAGCCATTTTGTGTTGCCATAGTGATATTCCATGGCTCTTTGCTATAGTGTAGCTTGTTGATGGAGTGGATTTAATCGTATTCTTTATATTTTCTTGTTTTACTTTATCTTTCTATATGCTGGTTCCTTACAATGTTTTCTGATGTATTATATTACATCAGGCAATGTAGTTTTCCAATTAACTGTCTTCATTAATTGAAAGATCTGAATGTCCGAAACCATACCATAATTTTGCATCGTTTTACATAAACTAGAATATAATTCTGAGGCTATCTAAGAGACTTAGCAGTAGCAAAGCAGAGTCCTTTTTGGAAACATTTGCATTCCAATCATGCCAAATAACATTGTCAAGGCTATTCACACTGATAAGATTGTAATAATAGATCTAAACAGTTACAATAGCTCCAGTAATGCTGCAGGCTGCAGATTCAGCCATGTACTTTCTTGTCAGACAGAGAAAGCCAACTATACCCAATGGCATTTAATATAGCCATGCCTAATTATCACCAAGTTTGACATTTTTTATAAAGAGTGATTTCTCAGGCAATGACTTGGAAAAGACTTTGCTGTTTATTGTAGTGCATTTGTTATTTAATCTGAAGAAGTCAATTTGTAATTCAGCAATAATAAAACATAGGACTGAATGTTCCTGCTCAAGTCCTGAGCACGACGTCAGGCTGACTTTCAGTCATGAATCCAGATGTGCGTGTGGTGGGGCATTGGGGTGCGATCTTCCCGCAGGAGTTCAATTCAGAAACTGCCTCCGGGATCACTATGCAATTAGGGATAGCGGGCAGACCAATGGCACGGGAAAGCCAATTAGGTTGTTTGAAGTGAAGGACAGTCGGCAGGTCCATTGTGATTGTTTGGGGTGAATGGAGAAGGGGTGACGGCACAAGATGAAGGTGCCACACTGCTGATGGGACCAGCAGTCCCCTCAAACCCAGCACTATCCAGTGGATTTGTCTCTTAGTGATAAGCAAACAATTGTAAGCATTTGCCTGTGAATTTCACGAGGATTGCCAATTCTACTTTTTAAAATGACCAATGCACATGAATCTCATGACTCTCTGGCCTCTGACCCAATGTGTTTTTGGACCCTCCATAAATGTTTGTAGGTGTCTGTTGCCATGTCTTTTCATCTCCGGATCGAATCTTTATCTGCCACTAAATGCAGCATGCCAAGAATTGGGCACATCAGCTTGTACACTCAACTTTGCAGCCCCTACCCATCATTAATGAGGTCAGTATCACTGGAGGGCCTTGTGTCATTATATACCTCTGGTGGAAATAAAATAATGCAAGAAAATTAGAACTAAAAGACAGATGTCATTAAGATGAAATGCTGATCTATTCAATGGTAAACGAATATTGAATCATTTGAACTTCATGATATTTAAATATTTACTGAAGAGCCAACCTAGAACTAGTTCCTCTGATCTGCCAGTGCTACAAATGTCCACTGTCAGATAGTGTTTGCTTAAGCCAAAAACACAAGGGCTTTTACAATTACACCTCAGCATACTGCATTAGTCAAACAGCTCTCTGCAGAATAGCAACCAATCCACAGAGCTCCTTCTGCCTGTGTAACTGTCTCCTGATTAGAATCATTGCTGGAACTCTGTACCCCATAGCCTGATTCCAAAAGTAGCACTTAGAAAACATTGCTGCATCACCCACTCACATGCCAGTAAAATTTCACAATGTTTTTCTATTCAGTCAAATCTATGAGACATTTAAATTTGTTACAGTTGCCTTCAACTTTATCGCTGTTATGCAACTTAATATACCCAAAAACATTTTATTGACAAGCTGAGTTTTGAATAACCTGAAGAGTGGCATCCTCATAATACATTCATATGAAAAGCAGACTGGCCCCAGCTATGTATAAGATAACAAATTCAGCCTGTTTGCTATCCCCTTTAACATTGTTAAAGTTGTAACTGCTGGATTCTCACATTGTGCAATCAGCTGCTTTTTCACGATCCAAATTTTTATGGCCTGGAATTCTGCACAATGCAGGGTTTGAAGAGTGAAATTTGTCCATGTAACTTTCAGTGTCCTATAGCAACAGATCTGTAGCACAGTGCAAAGACCAAGAAGAATATTACAAAGTAGATTTCAGGAGATGAGGTACAAAGTCAAATTTTCCAGAATGCGTAGAACGTTGCATACTGAAGTTCCAAAGGAAGGGCAGTTTATTATACCCTGTAGTCCCACAAAACACATATAGAGCACACAGCTTAGTTTGAAGAGCACACAAAACACATTTGAAATCTGTATACTTAAATACACTGAAGGTTGAAACAATAATAGTTTATATTTTCTGCATTTATTTTGCTTTCAGATTTCCAGAATTTGATCCTTAGGATGAACAGGCTGTACATTGCAAAGTTTGAAAAATGAAGAGTACATTTATACAGTGGAATTCTGCAGGCTAACCTGAATATAGCAATGTTCTGTAGGATAAGTCACACGTTACAAAGTGATATTATTTAATGAGCAATAAATTCATTGTGATCATTATAGTATGCTTCTACCAAGCATTGCTTGGTGGATGAGCTGTAATAGGTGAAAGCCGGGTGTTGCTTGGCCTTCCTGGGAAATGTTCCAGTGTTCAGAGAACAGGATCTAACTGTCTTGGAGGTGTCATGTGGCTAGGTAAGATTGGCCATATGGCCAAACAAAGATAAATACTCAGGGATGCCAGCATGGTCATCTTTCTGACCCCATGATAGGTGACTGTGACTCGTGCATGGTCTCATTTTTGTCCAGTTTTTTTGTAAGACAGTCCAAGTCTCTAATACACACAGGAGAATTGAAGTGTTGCAGGTATCATATAATCTGTAAAATTTAGCTCCATGAAGAAATTGCTACAAATATAGATTCAAGTCATTGAAAGATAAGTGCTCCTGTTTAGAATCTAATTCATGACTGTATCATAGGAATCTCAAGCAATGAGGAACTTTTATCTGACACCAGAATTAATTGGAAAAGGCAGATTCCCCAATACTCACTGTGTTGTTGGCCTCTTGAGTCCAAGACAGAGACCAATCATAAAACAAAAACAGAATTACCTGGAAAAACTCAGCAGGTCTGGCAGCATCGGCGGAGAAGAAAAGAGTTGACGTTTCGAGTCCTCATGACCCTTCGACAGAACTTTTTATCTCTGTTTTTATCTCTTTGTTTTTACCAATCATAAAAGCTTGTCAGGGACCCAAGAATGGAGAATATTTGCTAATTTATTTAATCTTAAAATATTAGAGAAATGATATTCTTTCCTTATCTGTGCAAAGAGTTCGAGAATAAATATCTAATCGATCATTAATCTGCCAGGGTTGCAACCACTTTGCTCTTGTCTTCTATTCTTATGAAGAAGAGTTTCTAATCTACTAAGAAATAGAAACATCTTTCCAATGACAGAAAGAAGGATGGTTACTGCAGTCAGCTCTGCTTCCTTTGCCCTCATAGATCAGCAAGATAACCCCATGAAGCCAATCCTTCGGAATTTCAAATTCCTATGCCACGGCAAAGTGGTGTATTTAGTTAGTAAGTACATCCCTACCAACTCTTAAAAAGTTCTACTAGTACATTACAGCAAGAGAGTGGAGTTTGGAGTGAGGACCTTAAACAATGGTTTCAGTCTTCCCAGTATTTAATGGATTTCTCCTCAACCAGTACTGGATATTGGATAAGCAGCGCAATAATTTGGCAACAGTGGATGAATCGAGAAAGGCAGTGGTGAGGTAGAGCAGGGTGTTGTCAGTGTACAGGTGAAAACTAGCACCATGCTTTTGGGTGATGCGCTGAGCAGCAGCATGTAGACAAGAAATAGGAGGGGGCCAAGAATAAATCCTTGGGGGACACAAGAGGCAACGGTGCAAGAGCAGCAAGAGGAGTCATTGTAAGTGATACTCTGGCTATGGTTAGATAGGTAAGAATAGAATCAGGCAGAAATAATCCCAAGTAGTTGGATGACAGTGGAGAGGTGTTAAAGTGGAATGGTGTGGTCAACCATGTCAACAGACAAGACAAGAGAACAAGAATGGTGTAGTATCTGATGCATAATATACCTTTAAGAAGAATGTTATAATAGATCACATGATCTTATTATCCAATGACAGAATAGCACGGGCTACCTTAGTAGTTGATAGTCAGTGGTCAGTAGTGAGTCATCTAGAGTAAGAGTCTGTAATGTAGATACAGGGTTTTAGTTGTAAGTACACAAGTGTAGTTGCTGAGATCCTTTGTAAATAAATAGAATGTGTTCTACAGAAGAACTGTCTCTGATCTGCTATGTCTATGGTACCAACTTGGTCATCCCGAAACAAGCGTGCAACCCGGATCCATTAGTCCAATTAAACTAGTGACCAAGGACCAACAAACTAAAGATAAGGTGAAAAAGCAAGGAAGGCTGAAAAAAAAGCAAGAAAAGCAAGGAAGGAAATCAATTATAAGTAGAATTCCTGTCCTCATTGTTGAAGCAGTCCCCTCAAAGCATGGCAAAGTTTGGAAGAGTTGATCCTTTTGACCCAATGGCGGACGATTGTTCTTATTATGTTGAATTCCTCACATTCTTTTTCCAAGCTAATGACACGTCAGGCGAGGAGAAGAGGCGTGCGATCCTCTTATCCACATGTGGGAGTAAGGCTTATGGGTTTATCTGAAGTTTAATGGCACCCAGTGCCCCAGATTCAAAAAATTTTGATGATTTAGTGAACCTTGTGAAGAATCATTACCAGCCCAAGCCCTCGCTAAGGATACAACGGTTCAAATTTAAGTCAAGAAATACAGCCCCAGAGGAGACAGTTGCTTGTTATGTGGCAAGTCTAAAACATTTAACAGAATACTGTGAGTTTGGTACTTCGGTAAATGAAATGCTTTGAGATCATTTGGTGTGTGGCATAAATGAAGATTCGATTCAGGAGCGGCCACTGTCTGAAACAAATTTGGATTTTCAGAAGGCTCAGGAAATAGCACTGGCCATGGAAAGCGCAGTGAGGGACTCAAAAGCCATTCTGGGAGTGCAAAATGGCGCCATCTTCCACATTGGGTGGGAGCCCCAGCCAAAAAAGGCGTGAAAATGTACAGCTCTGATGAGAAGCGGGGAGCAGCCACAGCTTTCAGACAAATAAAAAGAAATGACTTAGCAGTGAAAACATGAAATAGTGTTAACAGACAACCTTGTAATGAATCAAAGTTTAAAAAAATCAAATAGTTTTACAGTCATCGAAATGGACACCTCATGAGACATTGTAAGGATTGAATCAGGCAGACTTTCAATCAAAAGAAAAAAGTCCATGAGATTCATAACATAGAAGAGCCTGAAGCAACATATTCATTGTATAATTTAAAGATAGGAAGAACAGAACAAATCTATGCAACAGTGAGGATGAATAATAGGCCTATCAGAATGGAGGTGGATACAGGGGCTTCCACCACGGTGATAGGTGAGCATGACCTGAATCATGGGGAATGTAAATTAAATTTGAAAGAAACAGATGCCAAATTGAAAACTTACATGGGAGAAGACATCAAAATCAAAGGCATAAACAGGGTTACTGTACAGTATGGAAGTCAGTCAGTGAAATTACCCTTTATGGTGATAGCAGGTGAGGGGCCAAGTCTCCTTGGATGAAATGGTTGAAAGAAATTAAACTGGATTGGACTGAGATCTTCCAACTGAGAGCCACTGGGTTACCTGAGTTATTACAAAAATACATCTCAGTTTTTCAAGATGAGCTCGGAAGGATCCAAGGGCTACAAGCAAAAATTCATGTTGATTTAGACTCTAGCTCCAATTTATGAAGGCAAGACCTGTACCTTATGCAATGTGGGAAAAGGTATTCACCGAATTGGATAGATTAGAGAACTGGGAGTGATACAACTTGTGCAGCTCTTGGAATGAGCAGCACCAATAGTACCCATACTTAAGCCTGACCAAAGTGTTCGAATTCGAAACTGACTGTCATTAAAGTGACTAAGTTGGACAGACACCCTATACCAAAAATTGAAGACGTATATGCTAAATTGGCAGGTAGAACCGTCAACATGAAGCTTGATATGAGCCATGCTTATCAACAATTGGAGTTAGAGAGGGCCTCGCAGAAGCTTGTCACAATTAATACACACAAAGGGTTGTAGCAATACACGCATTTGCCTTTTGGTGTGTCCTCTGCATGAGCCATATTCCAGAGGACAATGGAAAACTTACTGCAGGGGTTGCCTCACATTGTATTTTATTTAGATGATGTTCTAGTGACAGGACTCACTGAAAAGGAGCATTTGGCAAACTTGGAAGAAGTTTTGAAGCATTTTTCACAGGTGGGAGCGTGTTTAAAAAAAAGTGCATATTCCAAGCTGAAGAGGTAGTCTATTTAGGTCACAGGGTAGATGCACAGGGCCTCCACCCGGTTGAAGAAAAAGTGAGAGCCATTAGAGAGGCATCAGCACCAAGGAACACCTCTGAGCTCAAATCATTCTTGGAGACAATCAATTACTAAAGAAACTTTTGCCTAATTTGTCGACAGAACTGGCACCCCTCAAGAAAAACCAACATTGGTCTTGGCAAAAACCACAGAAAGTAGCTTTCGAGAAAGTGAAACAGCTGTTGCATGCGCTGCTGTTACCATCCTGGCTGGTTATCTCATATCTTCTGTGAAAATACAGTTTCATTTCATCAGGTACTTGTGACCAACTGTGAAGAACTTGTTCTCGTACTTTGGATAAGACTAGGTCTCAACTTGTCCAATCTCTGATCTGTCTAGCTCATACCAGTGATGAATCTAAGAAGTTCAATAATAAAACAAGTTCTTGAGGAATAGCTTAGGGTAATAGAAGATCACATGATCTTATTATCCAATGACAGAGGAGCGCGGGGTTACTTAGTAGTTGGTAGTCAGTAGTCAGTAGTGACTAGTGTAGAGTAAGAGTCTGTAATGTAAAGACAAGGTTTTAGTTGTAAGCACACAAGTGAACTGCTGAGTTCCTTTGTAAGTAAATAGGACATAAGAACCGTCTGCTGATCTGCTATGTCTATGGGGAGAATTTTCTCCCCGCTGGGCGGGCTGGTCGGGAGTGGGAGCGGGCGGGCTCGGACCCAATCGCTGCCTGCGATTGGCTGGGTACTGCCATTTTCCATGGGAAGGCCAATTAAGGCCCGCCCAGCGTGGCGCGCACCAGGAAGCGCTCAGCACTGCCTGTGCAGGCGGGGGCAGGAGGGAGAGTCAGAGTCTGTGCTCTTTCACGCATGCGCAGCTAAGGGAGATTAAGTTCAGTACAAAAGATGATGGAAATAAAAAAATTAAATTATTCAGACATGTCCCCTCATGTGACAGTGTCACATGAGCTGGGAATGTTTATGAATGTTAATTTAAAAATTTAATTAATTAATTAATTAATCCTTCATGAATCCTCACCCCACCCGTGGATGAGGTTTCATGATAAATGCGAAGGCCGACTGGGCTCTTTTCCTGCCCGCCAACCTTAAGGTTGGACATGCAGCCTTGACAATTGCTTTAATTAGTTTATTAATGGCCTTAACAGGCCTTTGGCAGTTCAGTGGGCATGCAGCCGACTCTGGTGCATGCCCGCCGAACAGAAGATGAGAATGGCATGCGGTGACACCGGGGCACACCTCCGATGTCACCACGCGTCATTTTACGCGTTGGCATGTGGGGCCCACCCCCACACAGCGAGCAGAAGATTCTGCCCTATGGTACCAACTCGGTCATCCCGAAACAAGCAGGAAACCTGATCCATTAGTCCAATTAAACTAGTGACCAAGGATCCAACAGAGGGATAATTTAGTTTTGCCACAGTCATATAGGACTTCATTTATGGCTTTGATAAGAACTGCTTCGGTACTGTGGCAGGGATGGAAAACTGATTGGAGGGATTCATGGAGTTTCAGAAAAGATTGGGAAGCAACATGTTGAACGACTATATAGAAATAGGTGCCTTGATGTCTCACTCTTTTAAATGCAAAATGCTGATTCTGTTACTTCAGAGAGCCTCCTTAGCCTTGTCTGAGATTTTATCATTCTCTGCAAGTTAAGTTCTCTATAGAGAGACATCCTCCCTGAAAGGCAAGTAGAAAATACTCCATTCTAAGCTGCCAATTACACAAACGTTCTATGGAAACCAAGGGCTGTATTACAGTGAAAACTATATGATTATATTTGAAAAAAATTCAAAGATTGTTTTCTGATAGAGGAGTTTAATGATAGGGTATTGGACACATCTCAGATGATGCTGAGAATTGTACAGAAATAGCTTAAAGGAAGTTAGTTATATGTACAGTCTTCAAATTCTATTATCATTACACTGGATAATTAATTAACATGGCCGATGAATTTGCAATGCCCCATCTCAGCTGCCTGATGGCAAATATGCTTTTTGGAAAAGAAACAGTAAATGTGCAGCTTATTACTTTTGTACATTACAAGAGGGCATTACCTTAATTAGGGAGAACCATTAGCATAATTAGCTCCGCTAGATATTTTCATTTTCAATGTAAGGTTGTTCAATTTCTTAATGTAAAATCATCACATTTATGTACTTGGTAACGTGAGAGGAAACATGGTGTGCAGCATAATGCAAAGAGGTGTTATTTTTAGTACAATTCATATGATCGTAATGATGTTTCTCAGTTTTCGGTACAGTGTTATGTTTTATTAGTCAATGTTTTTTTTGCTCTCTAAAATTAATCCTTTTGCTATTAATATTTTTATATACCATTAAGGAAAAGGAAAGGCTTGCAATAAATTTTCTTTGATCTTTTGGAATAAAATGTGGCTTCTTTTGTACAAAAATAGAAAGCCTTTATTTGCATAAAGCTGTGTTTACAAAAGGCATAATGAATAATCAGTTTTTTTTAATGTTTTACTGGAAATTTTCACCTGAGTGGCATTGTAAAGTTAGCAATAGTTCAAAGGAGATTATCTCTGAGAAACATCACGCAAGTTTTTTTCCAGACTTATGATCAAAGGGGTCCCTAATAACATCAGTGACATAGTTATCTCATCACATTACCATATAAATCTTAGAATAGAAAATAAAAAAATGCTGGAAAAACTCAGCAGGTCAGAGAAACAGGGGCCAGAATTTTCACCTTGTTGGCAGGCTCGGCGGGGGTGGGTGGGAGTGGTTGGGAAGCCAACTGCCGCCCACGATCGGGGCCGGACCACGATTTCACGCTGGCAGGCCAGTTAAGGCCTGACCAGCGTGAAACGAGCACAGCAGTGCTTAGCGCTGCCTATGGGGTGGGGGGGGGGGGGGCGAGCATGCAAGTACAGGTGTGTGCTGGAAAAGCTCCCTGAGGCACAGAGCTGCCTCGGGGAGTTGAAGATATTAAAAATTAAAAGTAAAGAATTATAAAATGGTAAAAAAAAACATGTCCCCTCATGTGACTCTGTCACATAAGTAGGAACATGTTCTTAATGAAATGTTAAAATGTTTATTTTATTTTTAATTGCTGTTGGAAACCTCTTCCCGCCCGTGGATAAGGTTTCCTAAAAAGTGCAAAGGCCGCTTGGCCTTTTCGCCTGCCCGCCAACTGTAAGGTTGGTCAGGCGGCAAAAAATAACATATAATTGGGACTTTACTGGCCTTACTAGGCCTTTTAAATGTCGCTGGGCTCGCTGCCGGCTCCCGTGCGCTCCCGCTGATCGAAATATCACGCGAGTGCGCAATGACGTCAGGGCACTCACCTGATGCCATCGCACGTCGTTTTATGCTCATTTGGGTTGGGTATGCACCCGCCCAACGAGCATAATATTCTGGCCAGAGTTAACGTTTCAGGTCAAGTGATCTTCCAAAGGCTATTCAACCCGAAACATTAACTCTGTTTCTCTCCACCAATGCTGCTTGACCTGCTGAGATTTTCTAACATTTTTTGTTTTTATTTTAGATTTCCAGCATCTGCTGTATTTTGCTTTTGGGTTAGTGTAGAAATGTGGTAATGTTTAATCAGAATAAACATAAGCACAAATAATTTTCATGACTAAAACTTGTGTTCAGTTGCTAGTCTCCTAGGCACTTTCTACTGTGAATAACATATCTTATTTCAATGAGTTGGTTACTGGCAGCTCCAGTCATTAAGGGAGCCTCAGTTTACATAGGAAACTTTCCAATATGCTGACACTATCTAATTAACAGTGCAGGTTCCTATCCATATGAACACTGTTACATTCTTGTTCAATCTGTGCTTGTCCAGTGACTTGTCACTTTAACTCAATGCAACTTCCTTCACAACAGAATTTGTCTCGGGTATAAATAGAGAATTTGTCCCAGGTTTTTGCCTTCCTCTTCTGAGCATCCACTGGCGTCTGGCACCCTCTCATACCTCATTTAGATAGTCATTCTTCATGGCAGCCTCAAAGCACTAGATTATTTTTTCAGTGGTAATGCTGCTAGAACTACAGCGGAAGAGGTCTCTTGTCCAGCAGCAGGATGGGCCTTTTGCCCAGCCCAGCAGTGAGACAGGTCTTTTGCCCAACAACAGGACATAACTCTTGCCAACTGCTGGAAAGATCTCTTGTCCACCAGCAGGGCAGGCTTCTAGTCCATCAGAAGGAAGGACATCTTGCCAACCCAGTAGGACAGGCCTCTTGGTCACCAGAAGGAAGGGCCTCTTGCCCACCGGCTGCTCCTGGTACTGACCCTGCTGGATTTTCCTGAGTTGGACAGTTTTAATATTGCTGGACAGGGCCACAACCTCTGTGCAGTTGGAATGTCAGGTGATGGCTTTGAGTGTCTGCAGCAATACAACTTGGCCAGCTACTCTAAAGAAATGTGCAAAAGCTTTTCAAATTTTAAATACTATTGCATGGGCTTTGTTTAAAATGTAACACCCCTCTTCACCTTTTTAACAATACTGGAGACTGCAACAGTGCAGCATTCCTAATATATTGTGCTGCATGAATGAAGGAAAATACCTTGGTAACAAAGAATGACACTGTGCCGCTTAAGCAGGTAATTAGCTCAGATGACCAATGCAGCCCTTTTTAAAAATTCATTCCTGAGATGAGCATCGCTGGTAAGGCCAATATTTATTGCCCACCTCTAACTGCCCTTAAGAAGGTGATGTTGAACAACCTTCTTGAATCTTGCAGTCCATGTGGTGTAGTTACACCCACAGCTCTGCCCTACTCCACTGCAACTCTGTCAGATGGGCTGCCAAGACTCTGGTTGTCCAGGTCCCAGCCATATCCAGGAGTTTCCACAGAGCCTTATTAAAAGGCAAAGCTCCCTTTCACCCAAAACAAGGCTGGTGGTGTAGAATGGAAAATGGTCAGAGGGGAGGGCTGCTTGTTTCTGGCATGGTGGGTCATTGCATGAAGAATAGGCAAGTGTACCAGCCTGTCGATCAGGAGAAATGCGACTACTTTGAGGGAACCAGCCTGGGACTCTTAAAAATTTGTGATTTAAATGGTTTTCTTCAGCACTGTTATAATGTAACATATTTTGAGGTGGAGACGCTGGGAACCTGGCTGCTTTTGAACTTTGCGGCTTCTTGGGCCAGAGAAGCTTTTAAGGTGGACCACTTGTGGCCCAGAGATCAGAGAAGCACATTTAAATTTGGGAACCCGTGAATGGATCCCAGCCATTAACCCAGGTCAAAGACTAATGGATTTTGTATCCTATATGCTTTTCTTGCACCTCTCACACATCCATCAATCTACAATCTGGAGCACATTGTTACAGACGCACAAAAATTCTTAAGAAAACCAGCTACTGTTCTGAGAGGCTGAAATTTATAAGTAGTTGCAACTGCCCTTTGATTGACCTCAATAGTTATAAGTAGCTATAATTACCTGGAATTGCCTAATTAGAGCAGTGATCGCAGGGTACAAGCAGGGTTTGCAGTTAAAGATCACAAACAAGTTCAGACCCAAGACAAATCATGACCAAGGCTACTGGAGATCCACTTGCATAAATCTATCTTTGTGTTCTACTTCAATTTTGCCTCGGTGTGTTTAGCAGACTGTTGTGTTTTACCAAGGTTAGAGCAAGACAGGTGCTTTCTTACCATATATGGTTTCAGTAATTTAATGCAGAAATATCATGTTTCTTTTTGGATGGAGCCGCTGCAGGACTAAAATAGAAGTCAATGCCATACACCACTGAGAGAATGCTTACACTGACAGAAGCTACCTAAGCAGATGCTATTGGGGGTGGGGCTTTATTTCATCAAATGCTTACTGCTTAATGTACAGCTTGAAATTTAGCAGCGTGTCAAGGGCAGCAATCATTAAGAATTTATATTTAGAGGGCAGAGAATTGTGCCTTAATCCTGACAAGTTTTTACAGTGGTATGAAAATAGAAAGTGGACCTGCTTATTTTCTCACTGTGTAAAGTTAACATCCTGCCAGAAGCTTCCTGCCACTGAAAACGCCTCACAAACATCCACAATATATTTTACATTGCTTTTAGCCAGCAGACTTAATGTAATTTTTTTATATTGGGTGTGGGAATAGTCGCCAGGAACTCTTATCAAATTACCTAATTTTAATAAAATTGCCAATTTAATGTCAGTTTTTTTGAATTATATGCAGCTTTATGGTCCCATTAGCATGAGCAAAAATGTTTAAGATTCTCAAACTTGGTTTATATTGGGACTTCCTGGGTAAAAATTGTAAGGCTCTGCTACCATCACGGAGCCTCGCTGGTTTGAGTGCAAGGCTTAGAATCAGGGCTACAATCATGTAACTTTGGGCTGCATTTTACTGGTCCATGAGGCAGGAAGGGAGGCGGGAGGGCAGTAAAATCATGGGGATCCACATTGGATCGGCTCCTCAACCACATCCCGTCACCAGTAAAGATGGCCGGCAGCCAATTTGAATATGCAAAGGCCCTATTAAGAGACATGTTACCAGGCTGTCGGCATTTTGACAATGGCGGCGGATCAATCCCCCTCTATTTGGGAATGTCACCAGCTCAATGGTGGCGGCCTCCCAGCGGCAGCTCAGGGTTGTTGGGGGGGAGGGGGTGGGGGGAATAATTGTTTAAGCAAAGTGGGGATCACGGGCAGCCCTGCAGCCTGGGCTATTTCCTGGGAGGAGTTTCTCGTCTGTCTATAGCAAATTTATGATGTTTTAATTTTCTTCGGCCTACCTACTGCAGGCTGCAGAGCTCTGCTTTCCCCGTCGGTGGCCAGCGCTCCTGGTGGCGCTGTTGAGGCTGCTGAGCTGCTGACCATAAAATTAAGGGTGCAGATTCACCGGCTGCCTGTGTGTGCTGGCAAACAGATTTTTCTAGCCGATGTCAGAGCCTTTGCCTGATCAGCAAAATTCTACCCATCTTCTATCTCTAAGACTCCATGTTAGCAGGGCAGCATCAAATTTTCTGCCCGTTGGAAGGAGCATCCAATGTGCACAAGGTGCTCAACCATCTGGCACCCCCAGCCCAGCCATGACGCACAACTCTGGACACTTGTCGGCAACCTTCCCGGACATGGGACAAATCCCAATGATGGTGGGAGGAGGCCCTTAAGTGGTCATTAATTGGTGGCCATGGGGCAAGTGGACCACCTAACCCCTCCCCAACCTCAGGTAGAATATGTACCAGGACAGGCTGGGGCAGGTACGAAACAGACACAGCTGCTGCCATGATGCTCAATTTAAACCTGTATCCCCCCCCTCCTGCCTATCAATCCTCCCCTGAGGAGCATAAAATTCCAAGCATGGTGTTAGAGGATTCAATTATGAGGAAAGGCTGGAGAAAGTGGGACTCTTGAGCCATGAAAGGATTCAGCTGATAGACAATTTATAGAAATATATAAACATAGAGAGAACAAAATTGGGCTCTGCAGTACTGCTGGAACTGATGCTATGGGAAGCCAGAAGCCCTTCGAGTGATGCACGCAGCACCCATAGCTGTTTCCAGTATGCATATGCAGCACCCATATTGGGAAGGGTGCTCGCGCGGGCATTTCATGCATCCCAACTGGCCACACTGAGACATCAAACAGCCACTCTGGCTGATTTTCAAACTTGGACCTTGCAAGTCCAC
Organism: Carcharodon carcharias; assembly: GCF_017639515.1. Classification (NCBI taxonomy): domain Eukaryota; kingdom Metazoa; phylum Chordata; class Chondrichthyes; order Lamniformes; family Lamnidae; genus Carcharodon; species Carcharodon carcharias. The sequence continues at coordinate 61,546,753 of NC_054487.1, forward strand.
TCAACATATTCGCTTGTCACTGACCAAAGAACAACATACTGCTGAAAGAGGGATCCACCACTCGCATCTTTTAAAGGATTAGGTACCCAACTTGATGGTAAGGTGATTTAGGTTAACTTATGCAATTGCAAAGTCTCAGGAAATAATGAGGAATATTTTTGGAGAGATTGTTGTGAGTTATTAGATTTTACAGGGAGTATTCCTGGGAGGGCAGAGGAGTAGGTTGCAAAAAGGCTGCAACAGGTATGGGGGCTGCAGTCACAGTGCTTCTAGACTTGAGTGCTGTGGTTCATTGAGCAGTATGAGAGGTTGGATGTGCAATCAATATAAGGCTCTTTCAAGATGCATTCACTGATCTTGACCACTTGTGTGAGGCCACTACACTTATCCTGAAACTGCTGTCATGTCCTCAGGGCCAGACTCTCTTTTCGTTGACCGCCCTGGTCACCTGCTTCCATTCCTTCAGAGAGTTGTTCTTGATGACTTCCTGGCCTTCAACTGAAACATAGCCTCTCTCCACCTGTCTTCCTCCATGACTAAGGCCTTCAATGTGTAGGAATCCCCTCCAACTTGGAAATTTATGAAATATAATTTCAAACCCAGGGTATATTTAGACCTCATGATTGGAACTATAAGTTATAAAAGCTAAGCTGCAGTCAACAGTACAGGGCTGGGCAGCAAAGGGCTAATTCGGACATTGAGTAAAAAAAAAAATGACTCATCGAAAGGGTTTGGATATTGACTGACTGCTATCGGGGAACAATGGTACCAGGGAAATGCTATTACCTGCCATTGACTAATGCAGTCCAGAAATCTGATTACCCAATAAAATGGCACAAAGGACATATCATCAATGCAATACACTCAAGGAATTATGCAACTAAGGTCTGCATCACAGACAATAGTACTGTATATAAGATTATTCAAACCCTCATTAACTTTGGAGCCAGGGTGCTGCTGTTACTGTGTCAGCTCAAACAGCAGGAGAATTGCTCATACAATGAGAAGTGATAATATTCGTCGGGATACATTTTCCATAGAAACCCCTGTATTGTTTCAACCAGCAGGAGCTGATGACATTTGTCTGGACTTTGCGTGGAATCAACTAAGTGGACATTGGAACAACAAGAAATAGGTTTTGACATGTCTGAGTTCAATTATTACAAAAGAAGCGTAGATCTGAGTATCTGGGCTTCAGTTGGAAGAAGGGTCGAGTTTGGTCACATTGACTCAGGCCTACAGTCAAAAGCAGACAGACAAGCCATGTTGGGGATTTTAAGTTTCAGCCAAATTGAGTGGTATTGGTCTGAGGGATTTGTGAACATTTGGGGTGAAAAGTGATTGTGAATTATCAGAAGAAACTTGTCTTGCTGATCATTCTGTTCAAGCCATTCACATGTGAACCTGGTGTCATGAACTTGGGTGTGGAGGGTCACTAAGGGAGAATGGGAACCCCCATAAGTGCCACATCCATGAACCTAGGAGCCCTCTCTCTTCCATGGTGCTACATTTTTTATAGCTCCTACATGCTGCCAGTGTTAGTACAGGAAGCCAATGACTGTTCCCTTCCACTGTGCAGCATCCCTATAAGATGGACAGGCTGTCTTTAAGAGGAGAAGTCTGGCTGCACCATATGGTTCAGAGCATTTTGCTGGGTCCCCCACTGAGTACTCAGGCAGTGCAGGCCCAGCTCAAACCAACACTACAATTCGTTAAATAAGGAGGCAACACCAAGTTTGCATTCTGTCTGCCTTCCAGGGATAAGGAACTTCAGTTATGTAGATAGACTGAATAAGTTGGGACAGTTCTCCTTGGAGAAGATTGAGAAAAGATAGAGGTATTCAAAATCAGCTGGGATCTGGTCAGAGTACATAGAAAGAAACTGCTCCCATTGGTGGAAAACTCGCGAACCAAAGGACACAGATTAAAGGTAATTGGCAAAAGACATTTCAAGTGGTTAGGATCTGGAATGCACTGCCTGAGAGTATGGTGGAAGCAGATTCAACTGAGACATTCAAGAGGGAATTGGATTATTATCTGAAAAGCAAGAATGTGCAGGGTTATGGTGAGAAGGTGGGGGAATGGCTTGAGGTGAATTACTCCTTCTGAAAGGCAGCACAGACACGATGAGCTAATGGCCTCTTTCTGTGCTGAAACCATTCTATAATTCTATGATAATAGCACAGGCCAAGGCAGGTAATGAACCATGATTCCTACTCCCGAGTATGTGTTGAATTGAATTTTGAGCTCCGCTTATCTGGAACACAAATTCCATATATGCCAGGATAACAGAACAGGAGGTGGGGCATATGTAAAACTGGTGAAAGGAAAATTCACAACTCCATTGGAAAACACTTCATCCAGATAGTGAACTACATTTGTGACAACCTTTCAGTGGAAACATTTACATTGCACAATGGGGAAAATAAAGTTTCTTTATTCCAGATGGTCGAGTTTAAATTAGAACAATGATTTTTTTCATTCATAGCTATCTATGGTATTAAATTATCAATTCATAGCGTGAAGATGCCAAAAAGATCATTAAATATTAAATAAATGCTGACAAAAACACACATTAACTAGCTCAAGTTGCATTATGATTTACCCTGATTTCATTTACAGTGAAGCAATGTTTTTTGCTCAATCATATCTTTGCTTTACTTATTTTTGATGGATAAGTAACATTTTCACAACCCTGCCTATCTTGGCCAGTTGTTGTGCTTGGATAATTAGGAGATAATACTGGAGTAGGCCTGAGATCAAGTTAAATGTGAAAACAGTTTTGAATTAGTATGTATGTAGTCACCAGAACTTTTCCCCTGGACTGAAAAGCTTCACATTTCAAAAATAAACTTTTATTACATATTTCTATTGGCCAAACTCACTGCATTCAGGGCCAGTAATTGCAGTGCTATATACACTGTGGATTGCTGCCATCAGCAGATTCCTAATGTGGTTTGACTAGTATTCAATACAGAAAAGAACAACCAATCAGATCCTAGATTTCACTTCTACATTTTGTCACATTTAATGGCAAGGAAGTAAAAGCAAAGTGCTGTTTAATGAACTAAGCAGGAGCACTTGCAAAAAAAGTACCTTCTCATAAATACTTAAGTGCAGTAAAGCAAGAGGAACTTCAAAATGCAAAGTTGGCAAAACCATCATTATCGGTTGCCAGTAGCTGGACGTAATTTCCTGTTCTGCAAAATTAAATATTTACAAAAAGAAAAACTTGTGGTTAAGGAAATGGGACGGCAGTCCAGCTGTAGCAACAGTGGTGCATGTCTTTTTTACTGGAAACAGGTGCCATATAAAACTGTACCTTTATGTTTGTTCATTTGCTCGCTTAAATCGTCCATTGCCTAGGACCAGTCACTAGCTAAACTTGGTGTAAATATTTGGATTTTTTTTAACATTTGGATGCCAGGGCAGGCGTTGTTTGCTTTAAAATCTATTCATATATTCTATGTCATAGTTTAATAAATTATCTCCTTAAAGAGCTAGTGCAGCCTAAGTATTCCTGTCGGAAATCTAACATTTATTCAACTTTGATTTGCTTTACCCTCTTCTATCAATTTATCTCAATGTTTTTGTTTCATGTGTGACTGCTGATGACATTATTAACAGGACTGTGAGTGAAATGATATCCTACAGCATGACATAGTATTTGTAGCACAGAGCAGGCCATTCATCCCAACAGCTTCCTGCTGCTGTTTATGTTCTAAACAAATTTCCTCCCCACCCTTCTTCATCTAACCTCTTCCAACACATCCTTCTATTCTTTTCATTCTTGTATTTATCTAGCTTTCCCTTAAAGATATCATATGTATAACCGTTAAAAGAATTCCCAAATGTTTCCAAAGCCAGTGCAGAAACATTTTGTTACTAAATATTGGCTTCCAACATCTCCTGTTTATTAAACCTGATGAGCAGTGGGGTGCTGGCAGCTCATGACAAGAAGCAAGAATTTTCTATGTTCAGGTGCAGTTGTGAGGGCACTATTAGCAATATCTGCATGTTAGTCACACTGCTGAACTTCAAGCATCATTAATAAACACAGCGAAATACCTGAAGATATCAAATATTGGTTGCCACAAAATTAAGACGCAAGAGTTCATTATTATCATGACCAAATTTTCCGAGTATCTACGTCCTCTACCACTGTATTCATGATTGTGCATTTCACCCAGCTTTCTGCCGCCATCTGAAATAATTAAATCAGAACAGAAATATGCAGTATTCTTATTGACCAGAAGAAATTTTAAAAGGCTGCTTCTGTGTGGATCAACAAGCAATGTCAGTATGCCAAAATGTGGATGGCATAGTGGGGAAGAACTGGAAATTCAGCCTCATGTCTAGACAGAGCATTGTTTTTAATGGATCCGCACCCCCACCACCCCTGTTCCAACTTTAAAAAATATGTAAGAATTGAAAGAGACTGCACTTTAGATTAGAGAAAATTTAAGAAGATATTTTACTCCAAATTTTAAAATAATAAAATAATTCAAGCTGGGGCCTGAAAAGGAAAGGTTTATTAGAAAAAAATGTACAGATCAAAATTTCCATAGGAGTTCTCCTTTTTTCTACTGTCATACCATGACACAACTTACACACTGAGTTCATGGTGTTTGCACAGTTCTTGCCCTGAAGTTATATCAGATAAGCAGGAGAACCTGTGCGGAAATTTGCCCCTGTTAACTACAAGCGAGAGGAAAGAAAACTATCATATAAATATGAAAACAATTTCAACCGGCATTAAGATTTTAAGACAGGCTCTGAGGTCAAATATGTTACAGAATCACAGAATTGTTACAGCTCAGAAGGAGGCCATTCTGCCCATTGTGTCTGCACCAGCTCTCCGAATGAGCATTACTATAAGCTAAGTATTTTTATATCATGAGGAGAAATGATCACTCTTGAAAAGGGAATATTTTAAAAATTCTGATGCTCCACTGAGGAGACTGTGCATGAGGTTATGAGTCTAATCATAAATCAGATGTCAACATCACCTTGTGACTGGACATATTCAACACAATGTTATACATTCAATCAACCATTTGAGAACTGAATATCTGGGGGTTCTTTGAAACTTTCAAATGGCTTGTTTTCTATTATATAACCACAATCCCTTTTGTTTGTAAAGTTCCAACACCGTGCAGAAAATTATAAAATATTATAAAATAATTCAGCAAGCCAAATATAAATATTTAAAACAGTGAGCCAAAAGTGAATTTTTAAAATGTGATGCATATTTTCGTCATTCTTAAGATGTGATCGACACCGGCAATGCCAGCATGTATTGTAATTAACTCATCTAACTAAACACAACATAAAACTGAATTTTGTTCTGTATGGTTTATTTTGCTGTTGAATGCTGTTTCGTGTTTTAAGCTTTCTCAGTGCTTTTTCATTGTAGGTTTGTATTAAACTGATCTCAAGATGGCAGACTCCAGACAGCCTGCCTCATGGCATAGTCACATGACGACAGCAAGCCAGATAGGGCATGTAAAACTGATTGTACTTCAACCCCAAACATACTGAACAAAGATACAACATCCCCCTTTTCCTAGCGAACAAAAGACAAATTTGCATGCACGTTCATATGTAACTATTTAAGTTACCCACTATACACTCACTATTCTCATGCATTGACATTTGTTTGGTCTACTAGCCAGTGTCTGCTGGGTTGATGACTTCCAGGTCATGTCAGTAGCTCCTCATGTTTTTCCATGGCTACATACTAATTCTTCAAGGAGTCTTTCAAGGTCACAGCTGCATTGTGTGCCTTTTCTGCCTGCCATTTTGCCTGACTGTACATCTGGTTGAGTTTCTTCAACTCCCACTTTGCCTTGCCAACTGTGGATTGAGGGTTATTATTTCCTGCTGGTACCTTCGTGTCACCGCTGAAATGTGTTTGTTCAGATCTCACACAGCTGGTTCACTGAAAGCTTCAGTTTGTTGTGCGTTTTCAATGGTATATACCCCAATTGAATTTTGTGCTTCAAATCTTCAAATTCAGTTCTGATGTGAACATTTTCCTGTAGAACTGCTTCATTTACCTTCAGCTCATACATTTCATTGCACTGACACGGTAGGCAATCACCTTATTTACTTGAATATTGTTTCCCTGTCTCTGAGTCTTCTGCCTCTCTCGCTCTGGACTCTTTTGTTTCACTCTCTCTGAGGTTTTCTGCTGCTTTTCTCTGCTGGCACATTCCGATTTGTTTGTTCCAAGTTTTAGACTTACTTCAGCTGAGATGAGTGACCATTGCATCCCAGCAATGATCTGGAAGTCTAGATCTTGCTTCTTGCCATTACATTAGGCTCTCAGACTAACTTGTCTTCTCAGTATGAGTATCATGCCATCATATAGCCTCAACCTCACTTTCAAGGGCTTCATTTTTGGAACACCATTTTGAACAACTTCGTACAGGTCTGCAAAGGTCATGATGTTGCATCATGCACCCATTTCTATCTGACACCTCTTGTTCACTTGATACTCTCATTCTGCAACCATCATTGTAACTGTCAAAACCATTTTTCACCTATGGACTTGAAGGAACCAACCTGTTGTATGGTGTATAGTTATTCATCAGACTCTTCTGCTGATATCTCTCCACTGGCCATCTGTATAGGCTTCTTTTGCTTCTTTCTAGCCAAACACTTGTGTGCAAAATGATTCAGCTTCTTGCAGTTAAAACACTGCTTTCCCCATGCTGGGAAATCCTCCTATTCCTTTGTATGATGTCCTCCACAGTACTTGTATCCTACCCTTTGTCATGATTGCCCAACTCTTTCAACCTAGAATGTCTCTCAGTGTAATGTAGCTCCTGGTCTGCTCTGCCATCCATGTGCTCTATCTGACATTTTACAAATTCTACGTTTCTGCACACGTCTATCGCTTTCTTGAGCATGAGTTTCTCATCCTTCTCTCACTGAGGGGTCTCATATGCCTAAGACTGATCGATTTTTAATCAGATAATCTTTTAGCTGCCCAAATTCACATGATTCTGAAAGCTGTATTACTGCAATCACATACTGATCTATGGGTTTTGTTTTATTTTGAGCTCTAGTGTTGAATACATATCATTCATAAGTAACATTCACTCAAGGTTCAAAGTGTTCGTCCAAGGTTTTCAAAATCTCTGCCATCTGTTTTCTGTTTGTTGGTTAGATTTAGGATGGTTTACAATTTGTAGCAGTCTCTCCCCGGCTTTGTTAGAAGTGTGGTTACTCTTATCAGTTCCAGCTTGTTAATTAACACTATTGCAAGCTTATAGTTTTTCCATTGCAAGTGGAAAAAGTGCCAGTTCTGCCACTTATCGCCTTTCATTTTGACAAGAACTGGGACTGGAAAGTTTACAGCAGCCATGCTATTCAATTATTTCCAGCCTTTGGTTTGTGTTCGCTTTACCTTGCCCTTTTTTAAGCAGCTTTTAGCAGACTTAAACATTTCCGCGTGCCTTTCTGAGCAGTGTCTTCTCTGCAGAATTTCCAGGATTTTTAAAACTCTGTTTTATCTCCACTTTCTGACACCATGTTTTGTGTTTGAAGACTGCAGAGCTTCCTCAGTGCTTTCTCACTGTAGGTCTTTAGTAAACTGATCTGAAGATGGCAGCCTCCAGAGAGACTGCCTCATGGCATAGTCACATGACTACAGCAAGCCAGCTAGGACATGTAGAACTGATTGCATTTCGAACCCAAACAAATATCACAGATGGTCAATGTTCTTTCATTGGATGAATTTCTCCTTATGTAGCTTCTTGTAGCTTATCTACTGTTTGGTAAAATAAAACACTCACCCACAACATTCAAGAAGCTTGACACCATCCAGGACAATGCAGCCCACTTGATTGGCACCACATCTACAAACATTCATTCCCTCTACCACCAATGCACAGTAGCAGCAGTGTATAACATCCACAAGATGCATTGCAGGAATTCCCCAAGGCTCCTTCGACAGCACCTTCCAAACCCTCAGCCAGTACCATCTAGAAGGACAAGGGCAAAAGGTAGATGAGAACACCATCACCTGGAAGTTTCCCTCCAAGTCATTCACCATCCTGATTTGGAAATATATCACCGTTCCTTCACAGTCACTGGGTCAAAATCCTAGAACTCCCTTCCTAACAGCATTGAGGGTGTACCTACACCACATGGGCTGCAGCGGTTGAAGAAGGTAGCTCACCACCACTTTCTCAAGGGCAACTAAGGGTGGGCAATAAATGCTGGCCCAGCCAGCGAAGCCCACATCCCGTGAATGAATTAAAAAAAAGAAAATGCTAGAAATACTCGACACGTCTGGCAGCATCTGTGGAGAGAGAACCAGAGTTAATGGACGGAATCTTCCAGAGGCAATGGGTGACTTGGCCGCTGGCCAGAGAGCTGGCAAGAGCCCGTGATATCTCTTTTTGGGAAGGGACACCACATCTTGTTCCACTCAGGCACTCGATAATCCAGGGCCTTCCCCCGGGATCAAAGACCCTAGGGGGCAGAAGTCTTTCCTGCTTAGAGCTGCCAGCCAATCAGAGGTCGGTAGCTCTATAGAACAGCAGCCCCACCTGAGCCCTAGTATCATCACTGGATCCCAGGCCAGAGGTGAATGATGGCAGGAAAGAGTTGCGGGATGGATGTTGTGGCAACAGAAGTTGGGGAGGGAGGGAGGGGAGAGTAGTGGGGAGGAGGGAAGGGGGGCCCTCAGCAGAGCTTCCCTTCCCGATGCCAGACCTCTCGATCAGGCACTGAGTGCCTTTGAACAAGGCTCTCCATGGGTCTTCCCACCATAGGCTTAATTCAGGTGGAGGCAGGAAGTGTCCCTACTCGTCACCTTCGTGTCTGATTAAATGCCCGGCCCCATCACCACCACCAAACTCACCAAGTTAGTGATCCTTCAACAGAACTGCTATTAGCTGGCTAGTTAATATCAAATTAGCCACATTTTAATGTGTAAACAGCCTGTAGGTTTATTTGATAATCAATCACAAGCATTATAATGTAAATCAACATACTAAGAGTGGAAAGGGTTTAATAAGCAAAACATTGAATATAAACAGAGATTCCACTAGACCTCCCGTAAAATACAGTGGCAGAGTGGGAGAAGCTTTAAGAAAATTCACCTTGTTTTTTTTAAAGACATAAACATAAGCAAGCATATAAAAAGTAACTCAATGTAAACCCCAATCCTTTCCTCAGGTAATCATAGAATAGTTACAGCACAGAAGAAAGCCAATCAGATCATCATGTCTGTACAATTTGCACAATTTTACACTGTCCCTAATTTAAATCTTCGAGAGGTGATTAAGCAACTTTTAAGAAGATACCCCATGTACCCCAAAAAAAGATATTTGAGTGAAAATTTAAGCCTGTTAACCTAACATTACAAACAACATTAATCAACATTATAGGATAGGGGAATTATTGAATCAATAAAACGGTACAATTAAACATTCAGTTAGTGATAACATTTTATCAGCGTTATGCCACTGCTAATCTCATGCTTCATGTCTATGTTTGGATAGGGAAAGGATACTTAGGAAACTTGAGTTTATGATTTCACTATGAACAGCCAAAACCTTCATCTGTGATGTCTGAAATGGCAAATTAGGTGGTAAATCAAATTAGTCAATATTTATCATTGCCTTTTTTATATATGTAAATGGGCCAGATAAACACATTCTAATTTTGCTGACTAAATCATTCTAGTGAACAACTTAAGCATCTTTAACAGCTTTATTATTACATTTCCAGTAACACCCAATCTTTAATTACAGGATTACTTAAGTCAGTTGGCATGCTCTGCATAAAATAAAAAGAGAATAATGTGGCTCAATGGTAAGCTAATAGTACTACTTATACCATGCAACACTCTATTGTAAGAACAAGAAAAGATGCAGGTACAGAGATGTTATTTTAGGAGCAATAAACGGTACATCAAATATATGCAATTCTTCATTAAATTGAGCTATATCATTGCGAAGAATTTCCTGTGGTATTAGCACCCAATAATTGCATGAAGCAAAGGAGATTGAGAAAACAGGCTGGAATTCGAATCAGCTGAATGCCAGCTGGCACCATGTGTTGTCCAGGGATATTGTGCCTGATGATGTTACTAAATAAAACACAGTCTGATTGCACCCCAGCTTTGAAGACTGTCTCAATAATGAGGTACAGATGGCAACCTTTGTTTTGCAAACCTGATCTCTCCACTGTAATGCAATGTCAGTGAAAGTGATCTTGAACAGTGAGAGAAATCGGGCAAAACTAATTGAAGTGGCTTGAAAAATCTACTGTGAGGTTAATTGAATCAGTGCAGAAGAGTTCTCAATGTTTAAAAAAAAGATTGTTTCTCAACAGAAGCACCTGATATAGGATAAGATAAAAATATACAGAAAACCGCAGGACGCTTTTGAATTTGTATTTTCTCATAGCAAATTAAAATATTGTAATGTTAGTAAGTTGTTGGACAAATGCGGCGCCATCAGAAGCTTAATGTATGTTGTACTCTCACAGAATTAAATGGTATCAGATAGTACAGTGGTGTCATATGTTGGGAACTTAAAGTGGTATTGTAATTACTGGCAAATAACTAAAGTGTATTTTCCATTCATGGTCCAGAACCTTCCAGTCCCACCAGAAGTGGGAAGCTTGGTGGGCGGAGCAGATTAATTTGGCGGGGGTCCAAAGTTCAGCTTCCCGACCACAGGATGAACTTTTGCAATTAAGTTCTCAGGACTTTAAAGGCAGATCAGGCCTCCCGTTGAGCAATGTCAGGAAACCCTTTTGCATGCATAGCATGTCATACATGCTCATTAAAAGGCCAGCTCGCCAGAATTAATTCTCCCTCCAAATTAAGTTCCCCACCAGCGAGAAATTAGAATGTTCACATTTACGACTGTATATAAGTGGCACGCACCCAGCAAGTTTGACTCCTTCCATGAGTAACAGTGAACTGCTGTTGCATTGTCCTCTTTAGGGTGTGTTTGTAATTGCCAACCCATGCTTGAGATCAGGTGCTGACAGTGCAAGTAGCCTGGAGGATGAACAAGGAGGGAGGAAGGGAGGCTTAGCAGGGAAGGATGGAGCGAGGCCAGGCAAAGATGGAAGGTGAGGGATAGCGCAGCCTGTCCGGGGAGGGATAGTGCAGGCTGTCTGGGGAGACGGAGTGCAGACTGTCCAGGGAGGGCAATGCAGGCTATCTTGGGAAGGATAGTGCAGATTGTCCGGGGAGTGATAGTGCAGGGTGTCCGGGAAGGGATAGTGCAGCCTGTCCAGGGAGGAGGAGTGCAGGCTGTCCGGGGAGGAGGAGTGCAGGCTGTCCGGGGAGGAGGAGTGCAGGCTGTCCTGGGAGGGACAGTACAGCCTATCTGGGGAAGGATAGTGCAGCCTGCCTGGGGAATGATAGTGCAGCCTGTCCATGGAAGGGGAGTGCAGGCTGTCTGGCGAGTGATAGTGCAGGCTGTCTGGCGAGTGATAGTGCAGGGTGTCCAGGGAGGGATAGTGCAGGCTATCTGGGGAGGGGGCGTGCAGACTGTCCGAGGAGGGGGAGTGCAGACTGTCTTGTGAGGGATAGTGCAGGATGTCTGGGGATGGATAGTGCAGCTTGTCTTGGGAATGGTAGTGCAGACTGTCTGGTGAGGGATAGTGCAGGGTGCCCGGGGAGGGCTAGTGCAGGCTGTCTTGGGAAGGATAGTGCAGGCTGTCCAGGGAGGGAGAGTGCAGACTGTCCGAGGAGGGATAGTGCAGCCTGTCCGGGGAGGGAGAGTGCAGACTGTCCGCGGAGGGATAGTGCAGCCTGTCCAGGGAGGGGGATTTCAGACTCTCTGGTGAGGGATAGTGCAGGATGTCTGGGGAGGGATAGTGCAGCCTGTCTGGGGAGTAATAGTGCAGGCTGTCTGTTGAGGGATAGTGCAGGCTATCTGGGGAGGGGGAGTGCTGACTGTCCGAGGAGGGGGAGTGCAGCTGTCTGGTGAGGGATGGTGCTGGAAGTCTGGGGAGTGATAATCTTTTAAATGAAAACCAAATCAACAAAATTGGGATAAATCAGGCACAGCCCCTAATTCAGGTCAGCTGTAAAACCAAGAACAAAGTTTAAAGGAAACTTACAAACTTTAAATCAAAATGTGATTAAAGGGGTCAACAAAACACCCCAGTCCCCGCGGTGCCCACCGAGCACGGAAGGCCTCGAGAGTGCCAGCAGACACCACGTGCTCCTTCTCCAGGGACATCCGGCAGCGAACGTAGCCGCGGAAGAGGGACAAACAATCGGGCGGGACTCCCCCGTCGATCGCCCGCTGCCTGGACCTGTTAATGGCCAACTTGGCCAGGCCCAGGAGCAGGTTCACGAGGAGGTCCTCCTCCTTCCCGACCCCCTTCCGCACCGGGTGCCCATAGATCAGGAGCGTGGGGCTGAAGTGCAAACAAAACATCAATAAAAGGTTTTTCAAATAACTAAAAAGGGAGTGCAGCCTACAACACCCTATGTATACATGGTCCACGGACTCCACAAGACCGCAAAAAGGGCATGTGTCCTGAGAGTCCGTGAACCTATGCATCCTCTTATTATAAGGGACTGCTGCATGCAACACCCTCCAACCCAGGTCCCCGATAGAAAGGGGGAGGACACCTCCGTAGAGGGCCTCCCATCGAGGGCCTCCGCCGCCGGACGGCAACAAGGCACGCCAGGGCGTGTCCGGTCGACGGACAAGGGCGAGAAAATGGAAGGTGTGCAGCAGCAGTCCATACAAAAAGCCCCTCTTTGCCGTGCCAAAAGGCACAGAGGGCATGTCCCCGAGGCGGCTCATATTGCGGGGCACCAGCACCCGAGGGAGGGTTCGGGGCTTGGGGCCAATGTGGAATTCCGTCCGAACAGCGGAACGCTCAGACGGAAGACCACCGTGCACCTGGGCCACCTCAAGACCCAAAATAACGTCGGGTCCGAGCACGACCGTTCTCAGGTCTTGGATGGCATCGGCTGCGACCTGGACACTCACAGACGCGCGTCGCGCCAACTCCTGCGGGAGCATCCAGCCTAGTCCTCCGCCACCCAGCACGTCCCCGATCCTGGTCACCCCTGCAGCCACAGCCCTCCTCTCCGCCAACCACTGAAAAGGACGGAGGGGCGGATTCCTGAGCAGCGGCTCTCTGACGATAGCCGCTACTCCTGATGGGGGAGAGCTGCGTCGTGAGGCGACCACTTTCCAGACTTTGATCAGGTCCTGGTAAGTCTGGGGAGTGATAGTGCAGCCTGTCCGGGGAGCGGGATTGCTGCCTCTCTGGGGAGAGGGAGTGCATGCTGTCCGGGGATGGGGACTGCAGGCTGTCCGAGGAGGCGGTTTGCAAGGTGTCCGGGGAGGGATAGTGCAGGTTGTCCAGGGAGGGATAGTGCAGCCTGTCTGGGGAGTGAAACTGCAGCCTGTCTGGGGAGGGGAATGCAGACGGACCATGGAGGGGAATGCAGGCTGTCTGGCGAGGGTTAGTGCATATTGTACGAGGAGGGGGAGTGCAGACTGACAGGGAGGGGGTGTGCAGCTGTCTGGGGAGTGATAGTGCAGCCTGTCTAGGGAGTGATAGTGCAGCCTGTCTAGGGATTGATAGTGCAGACAGTCTGGGGAGGGATAGTTCATACTGTCCATGGAGGGGGAGTGCAGACTGTCCGTGGAGGGGGATGGCAGGCTGTCTGGCGAGGGATAGTGCAGGGTGTCCAGGGATGGATAGTGCAGGCTATCTGGGGAGGAGGCGTGCAGACTGTCCGAGGAGGGGGAGTGCAGACTGTCCCGGGAGGGGGAGTGCAGCTGTCTGGTGGGAGATAGTGCAGGCTGTCCTGGGAGGGATAGTGCAGACTGTCTGGGGAGGGATAGTGCTGGAAGTCTGGGGAGGCATATTGCAGCCTGTCTGGGGAGTGATAGTGCAGCCTGTCTGGGGAGGGATAGTGCAGACTGTCTAGGGAGGGAAAGGGCAGGCTGTCTTGGGAAGGATAGTGCTGGCTGTTCAGGGAGGGATAGTGCAGACTGTCCGAGGGCGGATAGTGCCGCCTGTCCAGGGAGAGGGAGTGCAGGCTGGCCGTGGGGGGATAGTGCAGCCTGTCCGGGGAGCAGGAGTGCAGCCTGGTCCGGGGAGGGGGAGTGCTGCCTCTCTGGGGAGAGGGAGTGCAGGCTGTCCGGGGATGGGGACTGCAGCCTGTCTGGGGAGGGATAGTGCAGGGTGGCCAGAGAGGGATAGTGCAGGCTATCTGTGGAGGGAAAGTGCAGCCTTTCCGGAGAGGGATAGTGCAGCCTTTCCGGGGAGTGATAGTGCAGCCTGTCCAGGGAGGGGGAGTGCAGACTGTCTGGTGCGGGATAGTGCAGACTGTCTGGTGCGGGATAGTGCAGGATGTCCGGGGAGGGATAGTTCAGGGTGTCCAGGGAGGGATAGTTCAGGATGTCCGGGGAGGGATAGTTCAGGGTGTCCGGGGAGGGATAGTTCAGGGCGTCCGGGGAGTGATAGTTCAGGGTGTCCGGGGAGGGCTAGTTCAGGGCGTCCGGGGAGGGCTAGTGCAGCCTGTCTGGGGAGTGATAGTGCAGGCTGTCTGTCGAGGGATAGTGCAGGCTATCTGGGGAGGGGGAGTGCAGACTGTCCAAGGAGGGGGAGTGCAGCTGTCTGGTGAGGGATAGTGCTGGAGGTCTGGGGAGGGATAGTGCTGGAAGTCTGGGGAGGCATAGTGCAGCCTGTCTGGGGAGTGATAGTGCAGACTGTCTGGGGAAGGATAGTGCAGCCTGTCCGGGGAGGGAGAGTGCAGACTGTCCGTGGGGGGATAGTGCAGCCTGTCCGGGGAGCAGGAGTGCAGCCTGGTCCGGGGAGGGGGATTGCTGCCTCTCTGGGGAGAGGGAGTGCAGGCTGTCCGGGTAGAAGGTTTGCAGGGTGTCCAGGGAGGGATAGTGCAGGGTGTCCAGGGAGGGATAGTGCAGCCTGTCCAGGGAGGGTGAGTGCAGCCTGTCCAGGGAGGGGGAGTGCAGACTGTCCAGGGCGGGGGAGTGCAGACTGTCTGGTGAGGGATTGTGCAGGATGTCTGGGGAGGGATAGTGCAGCCTGTCTGGGGAGGGAATGCAGACGGACCGTGGAGGGGAATGCAGGCTGTCTGGCGAGGGATAGTGCATATTGTATGAAGAGGGGGAATGCAAACTGTCCAAGAAGGGAGTGTGCAGTGGTCTGGGGAGAGATAGTGCAGCCTGTCTAAGGAGGGATAGTGCAGCCTGTCTAAGGAGGGATAGTGCAGCCTGTCTAGGGAGGGATAGTGCAGCCTGTCTAGGGAGGGATAGTGCAAACTGTCCGGGGAGCGATAGTGCAGACTGTCCTGGGAGGGGGAGTGCAGCTGTCTGATGAGAGATAGTGCAGGCTGTCTGGGGAGGGATAGTGCAGGGTATCCTGGGAGGGATAGTGCAGACTGTCTGGGAAGTGATAGTGCAACCTGTACGGGGAGGGGGAGTGCAGCCTGCCTGGGGAGTCATAATGCAGCCTGTCCAGGGACGTAGCGTGCAGACAGTCTGGCGAGTGATAGTGCAGCCTGTGCAGGGAGGCGGAGTGCAGACTGTCCGTGGAGGGGCAGAGCAGGTTGTCTGGCGAGGGATATTATAGGGTGTCCAGAGAGGGATAGTGCAGTCTATCTGTTGAGGGGGAGTGCAGACTGTCCGAGGAAGGGGAGTGCAGACTGTCCGAGGAAGGGGAGAGCAGACTGTCCGAGGAAGGGGAGTGCAGACTGTCCGAGGAAGGGGAGTGCAGACTGTCCGAGGAAGGGGAGTGCAGACTGTCCGAGGAAGGGGAGTGCAGACTGTCCGAGGAAGGGGAGTGCAGACTGTCCGTGGAAGGGGAGTGCAGACTGTCCGTGGATGGGGAGGGCAGGCTGTCCGTGGATGGGGAGAGCAGGCTGTCCGTGGATAGGGAGTGCAGGCTGTCCGGGGATGGGGAGTGCAGGCTGTCCGTGGATGGGGAGTGCAGGCTGTCCGTGGATGGGGACGGCAGGCTGTCCGTGGATGGGGAGTGCAGGCTGTCCGTGGATGGGGAGTGCAGGCTGTCCGTGGATGGGGAGTGCAGGCTGTCTGTGGATGGGGAGTGCAGGCTGTCCGTGGATGGGGAGTGCAGGCTGTCCGAGGAGGCGGTTTGCAAGGTGTCCGGGGAGGGATAGTACAGGGTGTCCGGGGAGGGCTAGTTAACCTGTCTGGGGAGGGATACTGCAGCCTGTCTGGGAAGGGATAGTGCAGTGTGTCTGGGGACGGGGAGTGCAGACTGTCCAGGGAAGGATAGTGCAGGCTGCCCGGGGAGGGATAGTGCAGAGTGTCCGGGGAGGGGGTTGCAGTCTGGGGTGTGATATTGCAGCCTGTCCTGGGAGAGGCAGTGTAGACTGTCTGGGGAGGGGATTTTCAGGCTGTCTGGCGAGTGATAGTGCAGGGTGTCCAGGGAGGCATATGCAGGGTGTCCGGGGAGGGGGAGTGCAGGGTGTCCGAGGAGGGTGAATGCAAGGTGTCCGGTGAGGGGAAGTGCAGGGTGTCCGGGGAGGGGGAGTGCAGGGTGTCCGGGGAGGGGGAGTGCAGGGTGTCCGGGGAGGGGGAGTGCAGGGTGTCCGGGGAGGGGGAGTGCAGGGTGTCCGGGGAGGGGGAGTGCTGGGTGTCCGGGGAGGGGGAGTGCAGGGTGTCCGGGGAGGGGGAGTGCAGGGTGTCCGGGGAGGGGGAGTGCAGGGTGTCCGGGGAGGGGGAGTGCAGGGTGTCCGGGGAGGGGGAGTGCAGGGTGTCCGTGGAGGGGGAGTGCAGGGTGTCCGGGGATGGGGAGTGCAGGGTGTCCGGGGATGGGGAGTGCAGGGTGTCCGGGGATGGGGAGTGCAGGGTGTCCGGGGAGGGGGAGTGCAGGGTGTCCGGGGAGGGGGAGTGCAGGGTGTCCGGGGAGGGGGAGTGCAGGGTGTCCGGGGAGGGGGAGTGCAGGGTGTCCGGGGAGGGGGAGTGCAGGGTGTCCGGGGAGGGGGAGTGCAGGGTGTCCAGGGAGGGGGAGTGCAGGCTGTCTGGTGAGGGATAGTGCAGACTGTCTGGTGAGGGATAGTGCAGACTGTCTGGTGAGGGATAGTGCAGACTGTCTGGTGAGGGATAGTGCAGACTGTCTGGTGAGGGATACTGCAGACTGTCTGGTGAGGGATAGTGCAGAATGTCCGGGGAGGGATAGTACAGGGTGTCCGGGGAGGGCTAGTTAACCTGTCTGGGGAGGGATACTGCAGCCTGTCTGGGAAGGGATAGTGCAGTGTGTCTGGGGACGGGGAGTGCAGACTGTCCAGGGAGGGATAGTGCAGGCTGCCCGGGGAGGAATAGTGCAGAGTGTCCGGGGAGGGGGTTGCAGTCTGGGGTGTGATATTGCAGCCTGTCCTGGGAGAGGCAGTGTAGACTGTCTGGGGAGGGGATTTTCAGGCTGTCTGGCGAGTGATAGTGCAGGGTGTCCAGGGAGGCATAGTGCAGGGTGTCCGGGGAGGGGGAGTGCAGGGTGTCCGGGGAGGGTGAATGCAAGGTGTCCGGTGAGGCGGAGTGCAGGGTGTCCGGGGAGGGGGAGTGCAGGGTGTCCGGGGAGGGGGAGTGCAGGGTGTCCGTGGAGGGGGAGTGCAGGGTGTCCGTGGAGGGGGAGTGCAGGGTGTCCGGGGATGGGAAGTGCAGGGTGTCCGGGGAGGGGGAGTGCAGGGTGTCCGGGGAGGGGGAGTGCAGGGTGTCCGGGGAGGGGGAGGGCAGGGTGTCCGGGGAGGGGGAGGGCAGGGTGTCCGGGGAGGGGGAGTGCAGGGTGTCCGGGGAGGGGGAGTGCAGGGTGTCCGGGGAGGGGGAGTGCAGGGTGTCCGGGGAGGGGGAGTGCAGGGTGTCCGGGGAGGGGGAGTGCAGGGTGTCCGGGGAGTGATAGTGCAGCCTGTCAGGGGAGGGATAGTGCAGCCTGTCTGGGGAGGGTTAATGCAGCCTGTCCGTAGAGTCATAGTGCAGCCTTTCAAGGGAGGGGGAGTGCAGACTGTCCAGGGAGGGATAGTGCAGGCTGTCCGGCGAGGGATAGTGCAGGCTGTCCAGGGAGTGATAGTGCAGCCTGTCTAGGGAGTGGGAGTGTAGACTGTCCGGGGAGGGGAAGTGCAGTCTGTCTGGCGAGGTATAGTGCAGGGTGTCCAGCGAGGGATAGTGCAGACTGTCCGAGGAGGGGGAGTGCAGACTGTCCGAGTAGGGGGAGTGCAGACTGTCCGAGTAGGGGGAGTGCAGACTGTCCGAGGAGGGGGAGTGCAGACTGTCCGAGGAGGGGGAGTGCAGACTGTCCGGGGAGGGGGAGTGCAGACTGTCCGAGGAGGGGGAGTGCAGACTGTCCGAGGAGGGGGAGTGCAGACTGTCCGAGTAGGGGGAGTGCAGACTGTCCGAGGAGGGGGAGTGCAGACTGTCCGAGGAGGGGGAGTGCAGACTGTCCGGGGAGGGGGAGTGCCGACTGTCCGGGGAGGGGGAGTGCAGACTGTCCGAGGAGGGGGAGTGCAGACTGTCCGAGGAGGGGGAGTGCAGACTGTCCGAGGAGGGGGAGTGCAGACTGTCCAGGGAGGGGGAGTGCAGCTGTCTGTTGAGCGATAGTGAAACTCTCCGGGAAGGGATAGTGCAGGCTGTGCAGGGAGGGAGAGTGCAGATGGTCCGAGGACGGATAGTGCAGACTGTCCGGGGAGGATTAGAGCAGGCTGTCCAGGGAGGGGGAGTGCATACTGTCCGAGGGGGGTTAGTGCAGCCTTTCCAGGGAGGGGAGTGCAGCCTGTCCATGGAGGGGGAGTGCAGCCTGTCCATGGAGGGGGAGTACAGCTTGTCCGGGGAGGGGGAGTGGGAGTGCGGATTGTCCTGGGACGGGGAGTGCAGACTGTCCTGGGACGGGGAGTGCAGACTGTCCGGGGAGGGTTAATGCAGCCTGTCCGTGGAGTCATAGTGCAGCCTTTCAAGGGAGGGGGAGTGCAGTCTGTCCAGGGAGGGGGAGTGCAGTCTGTCCAGGGAGGGGGAGTGCAGTCTGTCCAGGGAGGGGGAGTGCACTCTGTCCGAGGAGGGGGAGTGCAGACTGTCCGAGGAGGGGGAGTGCAGACTGTCCGGGGAGGGGAGTGCAGACTGTCCGGGGAGGGGGAGTGCCGACTGTCCGAGGAGGGGGAGTGCAGACTGTCCAGGGAGGGGGAGTGTAGACTGTCCAGGGAGGGGGAGTTCAGACCGTCCAGGGAGGGGGAGTGCAGGCCGTCCGGGGAGGGGGAGTGCAGGCCGTCCGGGGAGGGGGAGTGCAGGCCGTCCGGGGAGGGACAGTGCAGGCTGCCCAGGGAGATATATTGCAGCATGTCAGGCGAATAATAGTGCAGACTATCTGGGGAGGGATAGTGCACGATGTCCGGGGAGGGGGAGTGCAATCTGTCTGGGGAGGGATAGTGCAGTGTGTCCGGGGAGGGGGTGTGCAAGGTGTCCGGGGAGGGGGAGTGCAGGGTGTCCGGGGAGGGGTTGTGCAAGGTGTCCGGGGAGGGGGAGTGCTGACTACCCAGGGAGGGATAGCGCAGGGTGTCCAGGAAGGGATAGTGCAGTGTCTGCATGGAGGAGGAGTGCAGCCTGTTCAGGGAGGGATAATGCAGGCTGCCCGGGGAGGGATAGTGCAGGGTATCCGGGGAGGGATAGTGCAGGCTGTCCGGGGATAGGGAGTGCAGAATGTCCAGGGAGGGATGGTGCAGGCTGTCCGGGGAGGGGGAGTGCAGACTGTCTGGTGAACGATAGTGCAGGGTGTCCAGGGAGTGGGAGTGCAGACTGTCCGGGAGGAAGAGTGCAAGGTATCTGGGGAGGGATAGTGCAGTGTGTCCGGAAAGGTTTAGTGCAGCCTGTCTCGGGAGGGATAGTGCAGGCTGTCCGGGGAGGGACAGTGCAGCCTGTCCGGGGAGAGATAGTGCAGTGTGTCCAGGGAGGGAGACGGCAGGGTGTCCGGGGTGGAATAGTGCAGCCTGTCCGGGGAGGGACAGTGCAGCCTGTCCGGGGAGGGACAGTGCAGCCTGTCCGGGGAGAGATAGTGCAGTGTGTCCAGGGAGGGCGACGGCAGGGTGTCCGGGGTGGGATAGTGCAGGCTGCCCGGGGAGATATATTGCAGCATGTCAGGCGAATAATAGTGCAGACTATCTGGGGAGGGATAGTGCACGATGTCCGGGGAGGGGGAGTGCAGGCTGTTCTGGGAGGCGGAGTGCAAGCTGTCTGGGGAGGGATAGTGCAGGGTGTCCGGGGAGGGGGAGTGCAGGGGGTCCGTGGAGGGGGAGTGCAGGGTGTCCGTGGAGGGGGAGTGCAGGGTGTCCGGGGATGGGGAGTGCAGGGTGTCCGGGGATGGGGAGTGCAGGGTGTCCGGGGAGGGGGAGGGCAGGGTGTCCGGGGAGGGGGAGGGCAGGGTGTCCGGGGAGGGGGAGTGCAGGGTGTCCGGGGAGGGGGAGTGCAGGGTGTCCGGGGAGGGGGAGTGCAGGGTGTCCGGGGAGGGGGAGTGCAGGGTGTCCGGGGAGGGGGAGTGCAGGGTGTCCGGGGAGGGGGAGTGCAGGGTGTCCGGGGAGGGGGAGTGCAGGGTGTCCGGGGAGGGGGAGTGCAGGGTGTCCGGGGAGGGGGAGTGCAGGGTGTCCGGGGAGGGGGTGTGCAGGGTGTCCGGGGACGGGGTGTGCAGGGTGTCCGGGGAGGGGGAGTGCAGGGTGTCCGGGGAGGGGGAGTGCAGGGTGTCCGGGGAGGGGGAGTGCAGGGTGTCCGGGGAGGGGAGTGCAGGGTGTCCGGTGAGGGGAGTGCAGGGTGTCCGGGGAGGGGGAGTGCAGGGTGTCCGGGAAGGGGGAGTGCAGAACGTCCGGGGAGGGGGAGTGCAGAACGTCCGGGGAGGAGGAGTGCAGACCGTCCGGGGAGGGGGAGTGCAGACCGTCCGGGGAGGGGGAGTGCAGACTGTCCGGGGAGGGGGAGTGCAGACTGTCCGGGGAGGGGGAGTGCAGGATGTCCGGGGAGGGATAGTGTAGACTGTTCGGGGAGGGATAGTGCAGCCGGTCTGGGGAGTGATAGTGCAGGGTGTCCGGGGAGTGATAGTGCAGCCTGTCAGGGGAGGGATAGTGCAGCCTGTCTGGGGAGGGTTAATGCAGCCTGTCCGTGGAGTCATAGTGCAGCCTTTCAAGGGAGGGGGAGTGCAGTCTGTCCAGGGAGGGGGAGTGCAGTCTGTCCAGGGAGGGGGAGTGCAGTCTGTACGGGGAGGGGGAGTGCAGTCTGTCCAGGGAGGGGGAGTGCAGGGTGTCCGGGGAGGGACAGTGCAGCCTGTCCGGGGAGAGATAGTGCAGTGTGTCCAGGGAGGGAGACGGCAGGGTGTCCGGGGTGGAATAGTGCAGGCTGTCCGGGGAGGGACAGTGCAGCCTGTCCGGGGAGGGACAGTGCAGCCTGTCCGGGGAGGGACAGTGCAGCCTGTCCGGGGAGGGACAGTGCAGCCTGTCCGGGGAGGGACAGTGCAGCCTGTCCGGGGAGAGATAGTGCAGTGTGTCCAGGGAGGGAGACGGCAGGGTGTCCGGGGTGGGATAGTGCAGGCTGCCCGGGGAGATATATTGCAGCATGTCAGGCGAATAATAGTGCAGACTATCTGGGGAGGGATAGTGCACGATGTCCGGGGAGGGGGAGTGCAGGCTGTTCTGGGAGGCGGAGTGCAAGCTGTCTGGGGAGGGGGTGTGCAAGGTGTCCGGGGAGGGGGAGTGCAGGGGGTCCGTGGAGGGGGAGTGCAGGGTGTCCGTGGAGGGGGAGTGCAGGGTGTCCGGGGATGGGGAGTGCAGGGTGTCCGGGGAGGGGGAGTGCAGGGTGTCCGGGGAGGGGGAGGGCAGGGTGTCCGGGGAGGGGGAGTGCAGGGTGTCCGGGGAGGGATAGTTCAGGGTGTCCGGGGAGGGATAGTTCAGGGCGTCCGGGGAGTGATAGTTCAGGGTGTCCGGGAGGGCTAGTTCAGGGCGTCCGGGAAGGGCTAGTGCAGCCTGTCTGGGGAGTGATAGTGCAGGCTGTCTGTCGAGGGATAGTGCAGGCTATCTGGGGAGGGGGAGTGCAGACTGTCCAAGGAGGGGGAGTGCAGCTGTCTGGTGAGGGATAGTGCTGGAGGTCTGGGGAGGGATAGTGCTGGAAGTCTGGGGAGGCATAGTGCAGCCTGTCTGGGGAGTGATAGTGCAGACTGTCTGGGGAAGGATAGTGCAGCCTGTCCGGGGAGGGAGAGTGCAGACTGTCCGTGGGGGGATAGTGCAGCCTGTCCGGGGAGCAGGAGTGCAGCCTGGTCCGGGGAGGGGGATTGCTGCCTCTCTGGGGAGAGGGAGTGCAGGCTGTCCGGGTAGAAGGTTTGCAGGGTGTCCAGGGAGGGATAGTGCAGGGTGTCCAGGGAGGGATAGTGC
This sequence comes from Carcharodon carcharias, assembly GCF_017639515.1. Lineage (NCBI taxonomy): Eukaryota > Metazoa > Chordata > Chondrichthyes > Lamniformes > Lamnidae > Carcharodon > Carcharodon carcharias. Next base: position 61,569,137 of record NC_054487.1, read on the forward strand.
AGCCTGTCCAGGGAGGGTGAGTGCAGCCTGTCCAGGGAGGGGGAGTGCAGACTGTCCAGGGCGGGGGAGTGCAGACTGTCTGGTGAGGGATTGTGCAGGATGTCTGGGGAGGGATAGTGCAGCCTGTCTGGGGAGGGAATGCAGACGGACCGTGGAGGGGAATGCAGGCTGTCTGGCGAGGGATAGTGCATATTGTATGAAGAGGGGGAATGCAAACTGTCCAAGAAGGGAGTGTGCAGTGGTCTGGGGAGAGATAGTGCAGCCTGTCTAAGGAGGGATAGTGCAGCCTGTCTAAGGAGGGATAGTGCAGCCTGTCTAGGGAGGGATAGTGCAGCCTGTCTAGGGAGGGATAGTGCAAACTGTCCGGGGAGCGATAGTGCAGACTGTAATGGGAGGGGGAGTGCAGCTGTCTGATGAGAGATAGTGCAGGCTGTCTGGGGAGGGATAGTGCAGGGTATCCTGGGAGGGATAGTGCAGACTGTCTGGGAAGTGATAGTGCAACCTGTACGGGGAGGGGGAGTGCAGCCTGCCTGGGGAGTCATAATGCAGCCTGTCCAGGGACGTAGCGTGCAGACAGTCTGGCGAGTGATAGTGCAGCCTGTGCAGGGAGGCGGAGTGCAGACTGTCCGTGGAGGGGCAGAGCAGGTTGTCTGGCGAGGGATATTATAGGGTGTCCAGAGAGGGATAGTGCAGTCTATCTGTTGAGGGGGAGTGCAGACTGTCCGAGGAAGGGGAGTGCAGACTGTCCGAGGAAGGGGAGAGCAGACTGTCCGAGGAAGGGGAGTGCAGACTGTCCGAGGAAGGGGAGTGCAGACTGTCCGAGGAAGGGGAGTGCAGACTGTCCGAGGAAGGGGAGTGCAGACTGTCCGAGGAAGGGGAGTGCAGACTGTCCGAGGAAGGGGAGTGCAGACTGTCCGAGGAAGGGGAGTGCAGACTGTCCGTGGATGGGGAGTGCAGGCTGTCCGTGGATGGGGAGGGCAGGCTGTCCGTGGATGGGGAGAGCAGGCTGTCCGTGGATAGGGAGTGCAGGCTGTCCGGGGATGGGGAGTGCAGGCTGTCCGTGGATGGGGAGTGCAGGCTGTCCGTGGATGGGGACGGCAGGCTGTCCGTGGATGGGGAGTGCAGGCTGTCCGTGGATGGGGAGTGCAGGCTGTCCGTGGATGGGGAGTGCAGGCTGTCTGTGGATGGGGAGTGCAGGCTGTCTGTGGATGGGGAGTGCAGGCTGTCTGTGGATGGGGAGTGCAGGCTGTCCGTGGATGGGGAGTGCAGGCTGTCCGAGGAGGCGGTTTGCAAGGTGTCCGGGGAGGGATAGTACAGGGTGTCCGGGGAGGGCTAGTTAACCTGTCTGGGGAGGGATACTGCAGCCTGTCTGGGAAGGGATAGTGCAGTGTGTCTGGGGACGGGGAGTGCAGACTGTCCAGGGAAGGATAGTGCAGGCTGCCCGGGGAGGGATAGTGCAGAGTGTCCGGGGAGGGGGTTGCAGTCTGGGGTGTGATATTGCAGCCTGTCCTGGGAGAGGCAGTGTAGACTGTCTGGGGAGGGGATTTTCAGGCTGTCTGGCGAGTGATAGTGCAGGGTGTCCAGGGAGGCATATGCAGGGTGTCCGGGGAGGGGGAGTGCAGGGTGTCCGAGGAGGGTGAATGCAAGGTGTCCGGTGAGGGGAAGTGCAGGGTGTCCGGGGAGGGGGAGTGCAGGGTGTCCGGGGAGGGGGAGTGCAGGGTGTCCGGGGAGGGGGAGTGCAGGGTGTCCGGGGAGGGGGAGTGCAGGGTGTCCGGGGAGGGGGAGTGCTGGGTGTCCGGGGAGGGGGAGTGCAGGGTGTCCGGGGAGGGGGAGTGCAGGGTGTCCGGGGAGGGGGAGTGCAGGGTGTCCGGGGAGGGGGAGTGCAGGGTGTCCGGGGAGGGGGAGTGCAGGGTGTCCGGGGAGGGGGAGTGCAGGGTGTCCGTGGAGGGGGAGTGCAGGGTGTCCGGGGATGGGGAGTGCAGGGTGTCCGGGGATGGGGAGTGCAGGGTGTCCGGGGATGGGGAGTGCAGGGTGTCCGGGGAGGGGGAGTGCAGGGTGTCCGGGGAGGGGGAGTGCAGGGTGTCCGGGGAGGGGGAGTGCAGGGTGTCCGGGGAGGGGGAGTGCAGGGTGTCCGGGGAGGGGGAGTGCAGGGTGTCCGGGGAGGGGGAGTGCAGGGTGTCCGGGGAGGGGGAGTGCAGGGTGTCCGGGGAGGGGGAGTGCAGGGTGTCCGGGGAGGGGGAGTGCAGGGTGTCCATGGAGGGGGAGTGCAGGCTGTCTGGTGAGGGATAGTGCAGACTGTCTGGTGAGGGATAGTGCAGACTGTCTGGTGAGGGATAGTGCAGACTGTCTGGTGAGGGATAGTGCAGACTGTCTGGTGAGGGATACTGCAGACTGTCTGGTGAGGGATAGTGCAGAATGTCCGGGGAGGGATAGTACAGGGTGTCCGGGGAGGGCTAGTTAACCTGTCTGGGGAGGGATACTGCAGCCTGTCTGGGAAGGGATAGTGCAGTGTGTCTGGGGACGGGGAGTGCAGACTGTCCAGGGAGGGATAGTGCAGGCTGCCCGGGGAGGAATAGTGCAGAGTGTCCGGGGAGGGGGTTGCAGTCTGGGGTGTGATATTGCAGCCTGTCCTGGGAGAGGCAGTGTAGACTGTCTGGGGAGGGGATTTTCAGGCTGTCTGGCGAGTGATAGTGCAGGGTGTCCAGGGAGGCATAGTGCAGGGTGTCCGGGGAGGGGGAGTGCAGGGTGTCCGGGGAGGGGGAGTGCAGGGTGTCCGGGGAGGGGGAGGGCAGGGTGTCCGGGGACGGGGAGTGCAGGGTGTCCGGGGAGGGGGAGTGCAGGGTGTCCGGGGAGGGGGAGTGCAGGGTGTCCGGGGAGGGGGAGTGCAGGGTGTCCGGGGAGGGGGAGTGCAGGGTGTCCGGGGAGTGATAGTGCAGCCTGTCAGGGGAGGGATAGTGCAGCCTGTCTGGGGAGGGTTAATGCAGCCTGTCCGTAGAGTCATAGTGCAGCCTTTCAAGGGAGGGGGAGTGCAGACTGTCCAGGGAGGGATAGTGCAGGCTGTCCGGCGAGGGATAGTGCAGGCTGTCCAGGGAGTGATAGTGCAGCCTGTCTAGGGAGTGGGAGTGTAGACTGTCCGGGGAGGGGAAGTGCAGTCTGTCTGGCGAGGTATAGTGCAGGGTGTCCAGCGAGGGATAGTGCAGACTGTCCGAGGAGGGGGAGTGCAGACTGTCCGAGTAGGGGGAGTGCAGACTGTCCGAGTAGGGGGAGTGCAGACTGTCCGAGGAGGGGGAGTGCAGACTGTCCGAGGAGGGGGAGTGCAGACTGTCCGGGGAGGGGGAGTGCAGACTGTCCGGGGAGGGGGAGTGCAGACTGTCCGAGGAGGGGGAGTGCAGACTGTCCGAGGAGGGGGAGTGCAGACTGTCCGAGGAGGGGGAGTGCAGACTGTCCGAGTAGGGGGAGTGCAGACTGTCCGAGGAGGGGGAGTGCAGACTGTCCGAGGAGGGGGAGTGCAGACTGTCCGGGGAGGGGGAGTGCCGACTGTCCGGGGAGGGGGAGTGCAGACTGTCCGAGGAGGGGGAGTGCAGACTGTCCGAGGAGGGGGAGTGCAGACTGTCCGAGGAGGGGGAGTGCAGACTGTCCGAGGAGGGGGAGTGCAGACTGTCCAGGGAGGGGGAGTGCAGCTGTCTGTTGAGCGATAGTGAAACTCTCCGGGAAGGGATAGTGCAGGCTGTGCAGGGAGGGAGAGTGCAGATGGTCCGAGGACGGATAGTGCAGACTGTCCGGGGAGGATTAGAGCAGGCTGTCCAGGGAGGGGGAGTGCATACTGTCCGAGGGGGGATAGTGCAGCCTTTCCAGGGAGGGGAGTGCAGCCTGTCCATGGAGGGGGAGTGCAGCCTGTCCATGGAGGGGGAGTACAGCTTGTCCGGGGAGGGGGAGTGGGAGTGCGGATTGTCCTGGGACGGGGAGTGCAGACTGTCCTGGGACGGGGAGTGCAGACTGTCCGGGGAGGGTTAATGCAGCCTGTCCGTGGAGTCATAGTGCAGCCTTTCAAGGGAGGGGGAGTGCAGTCTGTCCAGGGAGGGGGAGTGCAGTCTGTCCAGGGAGGGGGAGTGCAGTCTGTCCAGGGAGGGGGAGTGCAGTCTGTCCAGGGAGGGGGAGTGCACTCTGTCCGAGGAGGGGGAGTGCAGACTGTCCGAGGAGGGGGAGTGCAGACTGTCCGAGGAGGGGGAGTGCAGACTGTCCGGGGAGGGGAGTGCAGACTGTCCGGGGAGGGGGAGTGCCGACTGTCCGAGGAGGGGGAGTGCAGACTGTCCGAGGAGGGGGAGTGTAGACTGTCCAGGGAGGGGGAGTGCAGACTGTCCAGGGAGGGGGAGTGTAGACTGTCCAGGGAGGGGGAGTTCAGACCGTCCAGGGAGGGGGAGTGCAGGCCGTCCGGGGAGGGGGAGTGCAGGCCGTCCGGGGAGGGGGAGTGCAGGCCGTCCGGGGAGGGGGAGTGCAGGCCGTCCGGGGAGGGACAGTGCAGGCTGCCCAGGGAGATATATTGCAGCATGTCAGGCGAATAATAGTGCAGACTATCTGGGGAGGGATAGTGCACGATGTCCGGGGAGGGGGAGTGCAATCTGTCTGGGGAGGGATAGTGCAGTGTGTCCGGGGAGGGGGTGTGCAAGGTGTCCGGGGAGGGGGAGTGCAGGGTGTCCGGGGAGGGGTTGTGCAAGGTGTCCGGGGAGGGGGAGTGCTGACTACCCAGGGAGGGATAGCGCAGGGTGTCCAGGAAGGGATAGTGCAGTGTCTGCATGGAGGAGGAGTGCAGCCTGTTCAGGGAGGGATAATGCAGGCTGCCCGGGGAGGGATAGTGCAGGGTATCCGGGGAGGGATAGTGCAGGCTGTCCGGGGATAGGGAGTGCAGAATGTCCAGGGAGGGATGGTGCAGGCTGTCCGGGGAGGGGGAGTGCAGACTGTCTGGTGAACGATAGTGCAGGGTGTCCAGGGAGTGGGAGTGCAGACTGTCCGGGAGGAAGAGTGCAAGGTATCTGGGGAGGGATAGTGCAGTGTGTCCGGAAAGGTTTAGTGCAGCCTGTCTCGGGAGGGATAGTGCAGGCTGTCCGGGGAGGGACAGTGCAGCCTGTCCGGGGAGAGATAGTGCAGTGTGTCCAGGGAGGGAGACGGCAGGGTGTCCGGGGTGGAATAGTGCAGCCTGTCCGGGGAGGGACAGTGCAGCCTGTCCGGGGAGGGACAGTGCAGCCTGTCCGGGGAGAGATAGTGCAGTGTGTCCAGGGAGGGCGACGGCAGGGTGTCCGGGGTGGGATAGTGCAGGCTGCCCGGGGAGATATATTGCAGCATGTCAGGCGAATAATAGTGCAGACTATCTGGGGAGGGATAGTGCACGATGTCCGGGGAGGGGGAGTGCAGGCTGTTCTGGGAGGCGGAGTGCAAGCTGTCTGGGGAGGGATAGTGCAGGGTGTCCGGGGAGGGGGAGTGCAGGGGGTCCGTGGAGGGGGAGTGCAGGGTGTCCGTGGAGGGGGAGTGCAGGGTGTCCGGGGATGGGGAGTGCAGGGTGTCCGGGGATGGGGAGTGCAGGGTGTCCGGGGAGGGGGAGGGCAGGGTGTCCGGGGAGGGGGAGGGCAGGGTGTCCGGGGAGGGGGAGTGCAGGGTGTCCGGGGAGGGGGAGTGCAGGGTGTCCGGGGAGGGGGAGTGCAGGGTGTCCGGGGAGGGGGAGTGCAGGGTGTCCGGGGAGGGGGAGTGCAGGGTGTCCGGGGAGGGGGAGTGCAGGGTGTCCGGGGAGGGGGAGTGCAGGGTGTCCGGGGAGGGGAGTGCAGGGTGTCCGGGGAGGGGGTGTGCAGGGTGTCCGGGGACGGGGTGTGCAGGGTGTCCGGGGAGGGGGAGTGCAGGGTGTCCGGGGAGGGGGAGTGCAGGGTGTCCGGGGAGGGGGAGTGCAGGGTGTCCGGGGAGGGGAGTGCAGGGTGTCCGGTGAGGGGAGTGCAGGGTGTCCGGGGAGGGGGAGTGCAGGGTGTCCGGGAAGGGGGAGTGCAGAACGTCCGGGGAGGGGGAGTGCAGAACGTCCGGGGAGGAGGAGTGCAGACCGTCCGGGGAGGGGGAGTGCAGACCGTCCGGGGAGGGGGAGTGCAGACTGTCCGGGGAGGGGGAGTGCAGACTGTCCGGGGAGGGGGAGTGCAGGATGTCCGGGGAGGGATAGTGTAGACTGTTCGGGGAGGGATAGTGCAGCCGGTCTGGGGAGTGATAGTGCAGGGTGTCCGGGGAGTGATAGTGCAGCCTGTCAGGGGAGGGATAGTGCAGCCTGTCTGGGGAGGGTTAATGCAGCCTGTCCGTGGAGTCATAGTGCAGCCTTTCAAGGGAGGGGGAGTGCAGTCTGTCCAGGGAGGGGGAGTGCAGTCTGTCCAGGGAGGGGGAGTGCAGTCTGTACGGGGAGGGGGAGTGCAGTCTGTCCAGGGAGGGGGAGTGCAGGGTGTCCGGGGAGGGACAGTGCAGCCTGTCCGGGGAGAGATAGTGCAGTGTGTCCAGGGAGGGAGACGGCAGGGTGTCCGGGGTGGAATAGTGCAGGCTGTCCGGGGAGGGACAGTGCAGCCTGTCCGGGGAGGGACAGTGCAGCCTGTCCGGGGAGGGACAGTGCAGCCTGTCCGGGGAGGGACAGTGCAGCCTGTCCGGGGAGAGATAGTGCAGTGTGTCCAGGGAGGGAGACGGCAGGGTGTCCGGGGTGGGATAGTGCAGGCTGCCCGGGGAGATATATTGCAGCATGTCAGGCGAATAATAGTGCAGACTATCTGGGGAGGGATAGTGCACGATGTCCGGGGAGGGGGAGTGCAGGCTGTTCTGGGAGGCGGAGTGCAAGCTGTCTGGGGAGGGGGTGTGCAAGGTGTCCGGGGAGGGGGAGTGCAGGGGGTCCGTGGAGGGGGAGTGCAGGGTGTCCGTGGAGGGGGAGTGCAGGGTGTCCGGGGATGGGGAGTGCAGGGTGTCCGGGGAGGGGGAGTGCAGGGTGTCCGGGGAGGGGGAGGGCAGGGTGTCCGGGGAGGGGGGAGTGCAGGGTGTCCGGTGAGGGGAGTGCAGGGTGTCCGGGGAGGGGGAGTGCAGGGTGTCCGTGGAGGGGGAGTGCAGGGTGTCCGGGGAGGGGGAGTGCAGGGTGTCCGGGGAGGGGTGTGCTGGGGTGTGCGGGGAGGGGGGAGTGCAGGGTGTCCGGGGAGGGGGAGTGCAGGGTGTCCGGGGAGGGACAGTGCAGGCTGCCCAGGGAGATATATTGCAGCATGTCAGGCGAATAATAGTGCAGACTATCTGGGGTGGGATAGTGCACGATGTCCGGGGAGGGGGAGTGCAGGCTGTTCTGGGAGGCGGAGTGCAATCTGTCTGGGGAGGGATAGTGCAGGGTGTCCGGGGAGGGGGTGTGCAAGGTGTCCGGGGAGGGGGAGTGCAGGGTGTCCGGGGAGGGGGAGTGCAGGGTGTCCGGGGAGGGGGTGTGCTGGGTGTCCGGGGAGGGGGAGTGCAGGGTGTCCGGGGAGGGGGAGTGCAGGGTGTCCGGGGAGGGGGAGTGCAGGGTGTCCGGGGAGGGGGAGTGCAGGGTGTCCGGGGAGGGGGTGTGCAGGGTGTCCGGGGAGGGGGAGTGCAGGGTGTCCGGGGAGGGGGAGTGCAGGGTGTCCGGGGAGGGGGAGTGCAGGGTGTCTGGGGAGGGGAGTGCAGGGTGTCCGGTGAGGGGAGTGCAGGGTGTCCGGGGAGGGATAGTGTAGAATTTCCGGGGAGGGGAAGTGCAGTCTGTCTGGCGAGGTATAGTGCAGGGGTGTCCAGCGAGGGATAGTGCAGACTGTCCGAGGAGGGGGAGTGCAGACTGTCGAGTAGGGGGAGTGCAGAGTGTCCGAGTAGGGGGAGTGCAGACTGTCCGAGGAGGGGGAGTGCAGACTGTCCGAGGAGGGGGAGTGCAGACTGTCCGAGGAGGGGGAGTGCAGACTGTCCGAGGAGGGGAGTGCAGACTGTCCGAGGAGGGGGAGTGCAGAATGTCGAGGAGGGGGAGTGCAGGGTGTCCGGGGAGGGGGAGTGCAGGCTGTCCGGGGAGGGGGAGTGCAGGGTGTCCGGGGAGGGGGAGTGCAGGGTGTCCGGGGAGGGGGACTGCAGGGTGTCCGGGGAGGGGAATGCAGGGTGTCCGGGGAGGGGGAGTGCAGGGTGTCCGGGGAGGGGGAGTGCAGGGTGTCCGGGGAGGGGGAGTGCAGGGTGTCCGGGGAGGGGGTGTGCAGGAGTGTCCGGGGAGGGGGTGTGCAGGGTGTCCGGGGAGGGGGAGTGCAGGGTGTCCGGGGAGGGGGAGTGCAGGGTGTCCGGGGGAGGGGGAGTGCAGGGTGTCCGGGGAGGGGGAGTGCAGGGTGTCCGGGAAGGGGGAGTGCAGAACGTCCGGGGAGGGGGAGTGCAGGGTGTCCGGGGAGGGGGAGTGCAGGGTGTCCGGGGAGGGGGAGTGCAGACCGTCCGGGGAGGGGGAGTGCAGACCGTCCGGGGAGGGGAAGTGCAGACCGTCCGGGGAGGGGGAGTGCAGACCGTCCAGGGAGGGGGAGTGCAGACCGTCCGGGGAGGGGGAGTGCAGACCGTCCGGGGGAGGGGGATTGCAGACCGTCCGGGGAGGGGGAGTGCAGACCGTCCGGGGAGGGGGAGTGCAGACCGTCCGGGTAGGGGGAGTGCAGACCGTCCGGGGAGGGGTAGTGAAGGTTTTCCCGGGAGGGATAGTGCAGCCTGTCCGGGGATAGCGAGTGCAGACTGTCCGGGGAGGGGAGTGCAGACTGTCTGGCGAGGGATAGTGCAGGATGTCTGGGGAGGGATAGTGTAGACTGTCCGGGGAGTGATAGTGCAGCCTGTCCGGGGAGGGATAGTACAGCCTGTCAGGGGAGGGATAGTGCAGCCTGTCTGGGGAGGGTTAATGCAGCCTGTCCGTGGAGTCATAGTGCAGCCTTTCAAGGGCGGGGGAGTGCAGTCTGTCCAGGGAGGGGGAGTGCAGTCTGTCCAGGGAGGGGGAGTGCAGTCTGTCCAGGGAGGGGGAGTGCAGTCTGTCCAGGGAGGGGGAGCGCAGTCTGTCCAGGGAGGGGGAGTGCAGTCTGTCCAGGGAGGGGGAGTGCTGACTGTCTGGGGAGGGATAGTGCAGGATGTCTGGGGAGGGATAGTGCAGGATGTCTGGGGAGGGATAGTGCAGGATGTCTGGGGAGGGATAGTGCAGTATGTCTGGGGAGGGATAGTGCAGGATGTCTGGGGAGGGATAGTGCAGGATGTCTGGGGAGGGATAGTGCAGGCTGTCTGGGGAGGGATAGTGCAGGCTGTCTGGGGAGGGATAGTGCAGTGTGTCCGGGGAGTGATAGTGCAGCCTGTCTAGGGAGTGGGAGTGTAGACTGTCCGGGGAGGGGAAGTGCAGTCTGTCTGGCGAGGTATAGTGCAGGGTTGTCCAGCGAGGGATAGTGCAGACTGTCCGAGGAGGGGGAGTGCAGACTGTCCGAGTAGGGGGAGTGCAGACTGTCCGAGTAGGGGGAGTGCAGACTGGTCCGAGGAGGGGGGAGTGCAGACTGTCCGAGGAGGGGGAAGTGCAGACTGTCCGACGGAGGGGGGGAGTGCAGTCTGTCCGAGGAGGGGGAGTGCAGACCGTCCGAGGAGGGGGAGTGCAGACCGTCCGAGGAGGGGGAGTGCAGGGTGTCCGGGGAGGGGGAGTGCAGGGTGTCCGGGGAGGGGGAGTGCAGGGTGTCCGGGGAGGGGGAGTGCAGGGTGTCCGGGGAGGGGGAGTGCAGGGTGTCCGGGGAGGGGGAGTGCAGGGTGTCCATGGAGGGGGAGTGCAGGCTGTCTGGTGAGGGATAGTGCAGACTGTCTGGTGAGGGATAGTGCAGACTGTCTGGTGAGGGATAGTGCAGACTGTCTGGTGAGGGATAGTGCAGACTGTCTGGTGAGGGATACTGCAGACTGTCTGGTGAGGGATAGTGCAGAATGTCCGGGGAGGGATAGTACAGGGTGTCCGGGGAGGGCTAGTTAACCTGTCTGGGGAGGGATACTGCAGCCTGTCTGGGAAGGGATAGTGCAGTGTGTCTGGGACGGGGAGTGCAGACTGTCCAGGGAGGGATAGTGCAGGCTGCCCGGGGAGGAATAGTGCAGAGTGTCCGGGGAGGGGGTTGCAGTCTGGGGTGTGATATTGCAGCCTGTCCTGGGAGAGGCAGTGTAGACTGTCTGGGGAGGGGATTTTCAGGCTGTCTGGCGAGTGATAGTGCAGGGTGTCCAGGGAGGCATAGTGCAGGGTGTCCGGGGAGGGGGAGTGCAGGGTGTCCGGGGAGGGGGAGTGCAGGGTGTCCGGGGAGGGGGAGGGCAGGGTGTCCGGGGACGGGGAGTGCAGGGTGTCCGGGGAGGGGGAGTGCAGGGTGTCCGGGGAGGGGGAGTGCAGGGTGTCCGGGGAGGGGGAGTGCAGGGTGTCCGGGGAGGGGGAGTGCAGGGTGTCCGGGGAGTGATAGTGCAGCCTGTCAGGGGAGGGATAGTGCAGCCTGTCTGGGGAGGGTTAATGCAGCCTGTCCGTAGAGTCATAGTGCAGCCTTTCAAGGGAGGGGAGTGCAGACTGTCCAGGGAGGGATAGTGCAGGCTGTCCGGCGAGGGATAGTGCAGGCTGTCCAGGGAGTGATAGTGCAGCCTGTCTAGGGAGTGGGAGTGTAGACTGTCCGGGGAGGGGAAGTGCAGTCTGTCTGGCGAGGTATAGTGCAGGGTGTCCAGCGAGGGATAGTGCAGACTGTCCGAGGAGGGGGAGTGCAGACTGTCCGAGTAGGGGGAGTGCAGACTGTCCGAGTAGGGGGAGTGCAGACTGTCCGAGGAGGGGGAGTGCAGACTGTCCGAGGAGGGGGAGTGCAGACTGTCCGGGGAGGGGGAGTGCAGACTGTCCGGGGAGGGGGAGTGCAGACTGTCCGAGGAGGGGGAGTGCAGACTGTCCGAGGAGGGGGAGTGCAGACTGTCCGAGGAGGGGGAGTGCAGACTGTCCGAGTAGGGGGAGTGCAGACTGTCCGAGGAGGGGGAGTGCAGACTGTCCGAGGAGGGGGAGTGCAGACTGTCCGGGGAGGGGGAGTGCCGACTGTCCGGGGAGGGGGAGTGCAGACTGTCCGAGGAGGGGGAGTGCAGACTGTCCGAGGAGGGGGAGTGCAGACTGTCCGAGGAGGGGGAGTGCAGACTGTCCGAGGAGGGGGAGTGCAGACTGTCCAGGGAGGGGGAGTGCAGCTGTCTGTTGAGCGATAGTGAAACTCTCCGGGAAGGGATAGTGCAGGCTGTGCAGGGAGGGAGAGTGCAGATGGTCCGAGGACGGATAGTGCAGACTGTCCGGGGAGGATTAGAGCAGGCTGTCCAGGGAGGGGGAGTGCATACTGTCCGAGGGGGGATAGTGCAGCCTTTCCAGGGAGGGGAGTGCAGCCTGTCCATGGAGGGGGAGTGCAGCCTGTCCATGGAGGGGGAGTACAGCTTGTCCGGGGAGGGGGAGTGGGAGTGCGGATTGTCCTGGGACGGGGAGTGCAGACTGTCCTGGGACGGGGAGTGCAGACTGTCCGGGGAGGGAGAGTGCAGACTGTCCGGGGAGGGAGAGTGCAGACTGTCCGGGGAGGGGGAGTGCAGACCGTCCGGGGAGGGGGAGTGCAGACCGTCCGGGGAGGGGGAGTGCAGACCGTCCGGGGAGGGGTAGTGAAGTGTTTCCCGGGAGGGATAGTGCAGCCTGTCCGGGGATAGCGAGTGCAGACTGTCCCGGGAGGGGGAGTGCAGACTGTCTGGCGAGGGATAGTGCAGGATGTCTGGGGAGGGATAGTGTAGACTGTCCGGGGAGTGATAGTGCAGCCTGTCCGGGGAGGGATAGTACAGCCTGTCAGGGGAGGGATAGTGCAGCCTGTCTGGGGAGGGTTAATGCAGCCTGTCCGTGGAGTCATAGTGCAGCCTTTCAAGGGAGGGGGAGTGCAGTCTGTCCAGGGAGGGGGAGTGCAGTCTGTCCAGGGAGGGGGAGTGCAGTCTGTCCAGGGAGGGGGAGTGCAGTCTGTCCAGGGAGGGGGAGTGCACTCTGTCCGAGGAGGGGGAGTGCAGACTGTCCGAGGAGGGGGAGTGCAGACTGTCCGAGGAGGGGGAGTGCAGACTGTCCGAGGAGGGGGAGTGCAGACTGTCCGGGGAGGGGAGTGCAGACTGTCCGGGGAGGGGGAGTGCCGACTGTCCGAGGAGGGGGAGTGCAGACTGTCCGAGGAGGGGGAGTGTAGACTGTCCAGGGAGGGGGAGTGCAGACTGTCCAGGGAGGGGGAGTGTAGACTGTCCAGGGAGGGGGAGTTCAGACCGTCCAGGGAGGGGGAGTGCAGGCCGTCCGGGGAGGGGGAGTGCAGGCCGTCCGGGGAGGGGGAGTGCAGGCCGTCCGGGGAGGGGGAGTGCAGGCCGTCCGGGGAGGGACAGTGCAGGCTGCCCAGGAGATATATTGCAGCATGTCAGGCGAATAATAGTGCAGACTATCTGGGGAGGGATAGTGCACGATGTCCGGGGAGGGGGAGTGCAATCTGTCTGGGGAGGGATAGTGCAGTGTGTCCGGGGAGGGGGTGTGCAAGGTGTCCGGGGAGGGGGAGTGCAGGGTGTCCGGGGAGGGGTTGTGCAAGGTGTCCGGGGAGGGGGAGTGCTGACTACCCAGGGAGGGATAGCGCAGGGTGTCCAGGAAGGGATAGTGCAGTGTCTGCATGGAGGAGGAGTGCAGCCTGTTCAGGGAGGGATAATGCAGGCTGCCCGGGGAGGGATAGTGCAGGGTATCCGGGGAGGGATAGTGCAGGCTGTCCGGGGATAGGGAGTGCAGAATGTCCAGGGAGGGATGGTGCAGGCTGTCCGGGGAGGGGGAGTGCAGACTGTCTGGTGAACGATAGTGCAGGGTGTCCAGGGAGTGGGAGTGCAGACTGTCCGGGAGGAAGAGTGCAAGGTATCTGGGGAGGGATAGTGCAGTGTGTCCGGAAAGGTTTAGTGCAGCCTGTCTCGGGAGGGATAGTGCAGGCTGTCCGGGGAGGGACAGTGCAGCCTGTCCGGGGAGAGATAGTGCAGTGTGTCCAGGGAGGGAGACGGCAGGGTGTCCGGGGTGGAATAGTGCAGCCTGTCCGGGGAGGGACAGTGCAGCCTGTCCGGGGAGGGACAGTGCAGCCTGTCCGGGGAGAGATAGTGCAGTGTGTCCAGGGAGGGCGACGGCAGGGTGTCCGGGGTGGGATAGTGCAGGCTGCCCGGGGAGATATATTGCAGCATGTCAGGCGAATAATAGTGCAGACTATCTGGGGAGGGATAGTGCACGATGTCCGGGGAGGGGGAGTGCAGGCTGTTCTGGGAGGCGGAGTGCAAGCTGTCTGGGGAGGGATAGTGCAGGGTGTCCGGGGAGGGGGTGTGCAAGGTGTCCGGGGAGGGGGAGTGCAGGGGGTCCGTGGAGGGGGAGTGCAGGGTGTCCGTGGAGGGGGAGTGCAGGGTGTCCGGGGATGGGGAGTGCAGGGTGTCCGGGGATGGGGAGTGCAGGGTGTCCGGGGAGGGGGAGGGCAGGGTGTCCGGGGAGGGGGAGGGCAGGGTGTCCGGGGAGGGGGAGTGCAGGGTGTCCGGGGAGGGGGAGTGCAGGGTGTCCGGGGAGGGGGAGTGCAGGGTGTCCGGGGAGGGGGAGTGCAGGGTGTCCGGGGAGGGGGAGTGCAGGGTGTCCGGGGAGGGGGAGTGCAGGGTGTCCGGGGAGGGGGAGTGCAGGGTGTCCGGGGAGGGGGAGTGCAGGGTGTCCGGGGAGGGGGAGTGCAGGGTGTCCGGGGAGGGGGTGTGCAGGGTGTCCGGGGACGGGGTGTGCAGGGTGTCCGGGGAGGGGGAGTGCAGGGTGTCCGGGGAGGGGGAGTGCAGGGTGTCCGGGGAGGGGGAGTGCAGGGTGTCCGGGGAGGGGAGTGCAGGGTGTCCGGTGAGGGGAGTGCAGGGTGTCCGGGGAGGGGGAGTGCAGGGTGTCCGGGAAGGGGGAGTGCAGAACGTCCGGGGAGGGGGAGTGCAGAACGTCCGGGGAGGAGGAGTGCAGACCGTCCGGGGAGGGGGAGTGCAGACCGTCCGGGGAGGGGGAGTGCAGACTGTCCGGGGAGGGGGAGTGCAGACTGTCCGGGGAGGGGGAGTGCAGGATGTCCGGGGAGGGATAGTGTAGACTGTTCGGGGAGGGATAGTGCAGCCGGTCTGGGGAGTGATAGTGCAGGGTGTCCGGGGAGTGATAGTGCAGCCTGTCAGGGGAGGGATAGTGCAGCCTGTCTGGGGAGGGTTAATGCAGCCTGTCCGTGGAGTCATAGTGCAGCCTTTCAAGGGAGGGGGAGTGCAGTCTGTCCAGGGAGGGGGAGTGCAGTCTGTCCAGGGAGGGGGAGTGCAGTCTGTACGGGGAGGGGGAGTGCAGTCTGTCCAGGGAGGGGGAGTGCAGGGTGTCCGGGGAGGGACAGTGCAGCCTGTCCGGGGAGAGATAGTGCAGTGTGTCCAGGGAGGGAGACGGCAGGGTGTCCGGGGTGGAATAGTGCAGGCTGTCCGGGGAGGGACAGTGCAGCCTGTCCGGGGAGGGACAGTGCAGCCTGTCCGGGGAGGGACAGTGCAGCCTGTCCGGGGAGGGACAGTGCAGCCTGTCCGGGGAGGGACAGTGCAGCCTGTCCGGGGAGAGATAGTGCAGTGTGTCCAGGGAGGGAGACGGCAGGGTGTCCGGGGTGGGATAGTGCAGGCTGCCCGGGGAGATATATTGCAGCATGTCAGGCGAATAATAGTGCAGACTATCTGGGGAGGGATAGTGCACGATGTCCGGGGAGGGGGAGTGCAGGCTGTTCTGGGAGGCGGAGTGCAAGCTGTCTGGGGAGGGGGTGTGCAAGGTGTCCGGGGAGGGGGAGTGCAGGGGGTCCGTGGAGGGGGAGTGCAGGGTGTCCGTGGAGGGGGAGTGCAGGGTGTCCGGGGATGGGGAGTGCAGGGTGTCCGGGGAGGGGGAGTGCAGGGTGTCCGGGGAGGGGGAGGGCAGGGTGTCCGGGGAGGGGGAGTGCAGGGTGTCCGGGGAGGGGGAGTGCAGGGTGTCCGGGGAGGGGGAGTGCAGGGTGTCCGGGGAGGGGGAGTGCAGGGTGTCCGGGGAGGGGGAGTGCAGGGTGTCCGGGGAGGGGGTGTGCTGGGTGTGCGGGGAGGGGGAGTGCAGGGTGTCCGGGGAGGGGGAGTGCAGGGTGTCCGGGGAGGGACAGTGCAGGCTGCCCAGGGAGATATATTGCAGCATGTCAGGCGAATAATAGTGCAGACTATCTGGGGAGGGATAGTGCACGATGTCCGGGGAGGGGGAGTGCAGGCTGTTCTGGGAGGCGGAGTGCAATCTGTCTGGGGAGGGATAGTGCAGGGTGTCCGGGGAGGGGGTGTGCAAGGTGTCCGGGGAGGGGGAGTGCAGGGTGTCCGGGGAGGGGGAGTGCAGGGTGTCCGGGGAGGGGGTGTGCTGGGTGTCCGGGGAGGGGGAGTGCAGGGTGTCCGGGGAGGGGGAGTGCAGGGTGTCCGGGGAGGGGGAGTGCAGGGTGTCCGGGGAGGGGGAGTGCAGGGTGTCCGGGGAGGGGGTGTGCAGGGTGTCCGGGGAGGGGGAGTGCAGGGTGTCCGGGGAGGGGGAGTGCAGGGTGTCCGGGGAGGGGGAGTGCAGGGTGTCTGGGGAGGGGAGTGCAGGGTGTCCGGTGAGGGGAGTGCAGGGTGTCCGGGGAGGGATAGTGTAGAATTTCCGGGGAGGGGAAGTGCAGTCTGTCTGGCGAGGTATAGTGCAGGGTGTCCAGCGAGGGATAGTGCAGACTGTCCGAGGAGGGGGAGTGCAGACTGTCCGAGTAGGGGGAGTGCAGAGTGTCCGAGTAGGGGGAGTGCAGACTGTCCGAGGAGGGGGAGTGCAGACTGTCCGAGGAGGGGGAGTGCAGACTGTCCGAGGAGGGGGAGTGCAGACTGTCCGAGGAGGGGGAGTGCAGACTGTCCGAGGAGGGGGAGTGCAGAATGTCCGAGGAGGGGGAGTGCAGGGTGTCCGGGGAGGGGGAGTGCAGGCTGTCCGGGGAGGGGGAGTGCAGGGTGTCCGGGGAGGGGGAGTGCAGGGTGTCCGGGGAGGGGGACTGCAGGGTGTCCGGGGAGGGGAATGCAGGGTGTCCGGGGAGGGGGAGTGCAGGGTGTCCGGGGAGGGGGAGTGCAGGGTGTCCGGGGAGGGGGAGTGCAGGGTGTCCGGGGAGGGGGTGTGCAGGGTGTCCGGGGAGGGGGTGTGCAGGGTGTCCGGGGAGGGGGAGTGCAGGGTGTCCGGGGAGGGGGAGTGCAGGGTGTCCGGGGAGGGGGAGTGCAGGGTGTCCGGGGAGGGGGAGTGCAGGGTGTCCGGGAAGGGGGAGTGCAGAACGTCCGGGGAGGGGGAGTGCAGGGTGTCCGGGGAGGGGGAGTGCAGGGTGTCCGGGGAGGGGGAGTGCAGACCGTCCGGGGAGGGGGAGTGCAGACCGTCCGGGGAGGGGAAGTGCAGACCGTCCGGGGAGGGGGAGTGCAGACCGTCCGGGGAGGGGGAGTGCAGACCGTCCGGGGAGGGGGAGTGCAGACCGTCCGGGGAGGGGGATTGCAGACCGTCCGGGGAGGGGGAGTGCAGACCGTCCGGGGAGGGGGAGTGCAGACCGTCCGGGTAGGGGGAGTGCAGACCGTCCGGGGAGGGGTAGTGAAGGTTTTCCCGGGAGGGATAGTGCAGCCTGTCCGGGGATAGCGAGTGCAGACTGTCCGGGGAGGGGGAGTGCAGACTGTCTGGCGAGGGATAGTGCAGGATGTCTGGGGAGGGATAGTGTAGACTGTCCGGGGAGTGATAGTGCAGCCTGTCCGGGGAGGGATAGTACAGCCTGTCAGGGGAGGGATAGTGCAGCCTGTCTGGGGAGGGTTAATGCAGCCTGTCCGTGGAGTCATAGTGCAGCCTTTCAAGGGCGGGGGAGTGCAGTCTGTCCAGGGAGGGGGAGTGCAGTCTGTCCAGGGAGGGGGAGTGCAGTCTGTCCAGGGAGGGGGAGTGCAGTCTGTCCAGGGAGGGGGAGCGCAGTCTGTCCAGGGAGGGGGAGTGCAGTCTGTCCAGGGAGGGGGAGTGCTGACTGTCTGGGGAGGGATAGTGCAGGATGTCTGGGGAGGGATAGTGCAGGATGTCTGGGGAGGGATAGTGCAGGATGTCTGGGGAGGGATAGTGCAGTATGTCTGGGGAGGGATAGTGCAGGATGTCTGGGGAGGGATAGTGCAGGATGTCTGGGGAGGGATAGTGCAGGCTGTCTGGGGAGGGATAGTGCAGGCTGTCTGGGGAGGGATAGTGCAGTGTGTCCGGGGAGTGATAGTGCAGCCTGTCTAGGGAGTGGGAGTGTAGACTGTCCGGGGAGGGGAAGTGCAGTCTGTCTGGCGAGGTATAGTGCAGGGTGTCCAGCGAGGGATAGTGCAGACTGTCCGAGGAGGGGGAGTGCAGACTGTCCGAGTAGGGGGAGTGCAGACTGTCCGAGTAGGGGGAGTGCAGACTGTCCGAGGAGGGGGAGTGCAGACTGTCCGAGGAGGGGGAGTGCAGACTGTCCGAGGAGGGGGAGTGCAGTCTGTCCGAGGAGGGGGAGTGCAGACCGTCCGAGGAGGGGGAGTGCAGACCGTCCGAGGAGGGGGAGTGCAGACCGTCCGAGGAGGGGGAGTGCAGACCGTCCGAGGAGGGGGAGTGCAGACCGTCCGAGGAGGGGGAGTGCAGACCGTCCGAGGAGGGGGAGTGCAGACCGTCCGGGGAGGGGGAGTGCAGACCGTCCGGGGAGGGGGAGTGCAGACCGTCCGGGGAGGGGGAGTGCAGACTGTCCGGGGAGGGGGAGTGCAGACTGTCCGGGGAGGGGGAGTGCAGGATGTCCGGGGAGGGATAGTGTAGACTGTTCGGGGAGGGATAATGCAGCCGGTCTGGGGAGTGATAGTGCAGGGTGTCCGGGGAGTGATAGTGCAGCCTGTCAGGGGAGGGATAGTGCAGCCTGTCTGGGGAGGGTTAATGCAGCCTGTCCGTGGAGTCATAGTGCAGCCTTTCAAGGGAGGGGGAGTGCAGTCTGTCCAGGGAGGGGGAGTGCAGTCTGTCCAGGGAGGGGGAGTGCAGTCTGTACGGGGAGGTGGAGTGCAGTCTGTCCAGGGAGGGGGAGTGCAGGGTGTCCGGGGAGGGACAGTGCAGCCTGTCCGGGGAGAGATAGTGCAGTGTGTCCAGGGAGGGAGACGGCAGGGTGTCCGGGGTGGAATAGTGCAGGCTGTCCGGGGAGGGACAGTGCAGCCTGTCCGGGGAGGGACAGTGCAGCCTGTCCGGGGAGGGACAGTGCAGCCTGTCCGGGGAGGGACAGTGCAGCCTGTCCGGGGAGAGATAGTGCAGTGTGTCCAGGGAGGGAGACGGCAGGGTGTCCGGGGTGGGAT
Source organism: Carcharodon carcharias (assembly GCF_017639515.1). Taxonomy (NCBI): domain Eukaryota; kingdom Metazoa; phylum Chordata; class Chondrichthyes; order Lamniformes; family Lamnidae; genus Carcharodon; species Carcharodon carcharias. The sequence continues at coordinate 61,587,512 of NC_054487.1, forward strand.
AGTGCAGGCTGCCCGGGGAGATAGATTGCAGCATGTCAGGCGAATAATAGTGCAGACTATCTGGGGAGGGATAGTGCACGATGTCCGGGGAGGGGGAGTGCAGGCTGTTCTGGGAGGCGGAGTGCAAGCTGTCTGGGGAGGGGGTGTGCAAGGTGTCCGGGGAGGGGGAGTGCAGGGGGTCCGTGGAGGGGGAGTGCAGGGGGTCCGGGGAGGGGGAGTGCAGGGTGTCCGGGGATGGGGAGTGCAGGGTGTCCGGGGAGGGGGAGTGCAGGGTGTCCGGGGAGGGGGAGGGCAGGGTGTCCGGGGAGGGGGAGTGCAGGGTGTCCGGGGAGGGGGAGTGCAGGGTGTCCGGGGAGGGGGAGTGCAGGGTGTCCGGGGAGGGGGAGTGCAGGGTGTCCGGGGAGGGGGAGTGCAGGGTGTCCGGGGAGGGGGTGTGCTGGGTGTGCGGGGAGGGGGAGTGCAGGGTGTCCGGGGAGGGGGAGTGCAGGGTGTCCGGGGAGGGACAGTGCAGGCTGCCCAGGGAGATATATTGCAGCATGTCAGGCGAATAATAGTGCAGACTATCTGGGGAGGGATAGTGCACGATGTCCGGGGAGGGGGAGTGCAGGCTGTTCTGGGAGGCGGAGTGCAATCTGTCTGGGGAGGGATAGTGCAGGGTGTCCGGGGAGGGGGTGTGCAAGGTGTCCGGGGAGGGGGAGTGCAGGGTGTCCGGGGAGGGGGAGTGCAGGGTGTCCGGGGAGGGGGTGTGCTGGGTGTCCGGGGAGGGGGAGTGCAGGGTGTCCGGGGAGGGGGAGTGCAGGGTGTCCGGGGAGGGGGAGTGCAGGGTGTCCGGGGAGGGGGAGTGCAGGGTGTCCGGGGAGGGGGTGTGCAGGGTGTCCGGGGAGGGGGAGTGCAGGGTGTCCGGGGAGGGGGAGTGCAGGGTGTCCGGGGAGGGGGAGTGCAGGGTCTCCGGGGAGGGGAGTGCAGGGTGTCCGGTGAGGGGAGTGCAGGGTGTCCGGGGAGGGATAGTGTAGACTTTCCGGGGAGGGGAAGTGCAGTCTGTCTGGCGAGGTATACTGCAGGGTGTCCAGCGAGGGATAGTGCAGACTGTCCGAGGAGGGGGAGTGCAGACTGTCCGAGTAGGGGGAGTGCAGAGTGTCCGAGTAGGGGGAGTGCAGACTGTCCGAGTAGGGGGAGTGCAGACTGTCCGAGGAGGGGGAGTGCAGACTGTCCGAGGAGGGGGAGTGCAGACTGTCCGAGGAGGGGGAGTGCAGACTGTCCGAGGAGGGGGATTGCAGAATGTCCGAGGAGGGGGAGTGCAGGGTGTCCGGGGAGGGGGAGTGCAGGCTGTCCGGGGAGGGGGAGTGCAGGGTGTCCGGGGAGGGGGAGTGCAGGGTGTCCGGGGAGGGGGAGTGCAGGGTGTCCGGGGAGGGGAATGCAGGGTGTCCGGGGAGGGGGAGTGCAGGGTGTCCGGGGAGGGGGAGTGCAGGGTGTCCGGGGAGGGGGAGTGCAGGGTGTCCGGGGAGGGGGTGTGCAGGGTGTCCGGGGAGGGGGTGTGCAGGGTGTCCGGGGAGGGGGAGTGCAGGGTGTCCGGGGAGGGGGAGTGCAGGGTGTCCGGGGAGGGGGAGTGCAGGGTGTCCGGGGAGGGGGAGTGCAGGGTGTCCGGGAAGGGGGAGTGCAGAACGTCCGGGGAGGGGGAGTGCAGGGTGTCCGGGGAGGGGGAGTGCAGGGTGTCCGGGGAGGGGGAGTGCAGACCGTCCGGGGAGGGGGAGTGCAGACCGTCCGGGGAGGGGGAGTGCAGACCGTCCGGGGAGGGGGAGTGCAGACCGTCCGGGGAGGGGGAGTACAGACCGTCCGGGGAGGGGGAGTGCAGACCGTCCGGGGAGGGGGATTGCAGACCGTCCGGGGAGGGGGAGTGCAGACCGTCCGGGGAGGGGGAGTGCAGACCGTCCGGGTAGGGGGAGTGCAGACCGTCCGGGGAGGGGTATTGAAGGTTTTCCCGGGAGGGATAGTGCAGCCTGTCCGGGGATAGCGAGTGCAGACTGTCCGGGGAGGGGGAGTGCAGACTGTCTGGCGAGGGATAGTGCAGGATGTCTGGGGAGGGATAGTGTAGACTGTCCGGGGAGTGATAGTGCAGCCTGTCCGGGGAGGGATAGTACAGCCTGTCAGGGGAGGGATAGTGCAGCCTGTCTGGGGAGGGTTAATGCAGCCTGTCCGTGGAGTCATAGTGCAGCCTTTCAAGGGCGGGGGAGTGCAGTCTGTCCAGGGAGGGGGAGTGCAGTCTGTCCAGGGAGGGGGAGTGCAGTCTGTCCAGGGAGGGGGAGTGCAGTCTGTCCAGGGAGGGGGAGTGCAGTCTGTCCAGGGAGGGGGAGTGCTGACTGTCTGGGGAGGGATAGTGCAGGATGTCTGGGGAGGGATAGTGCAGGATGTCTGGGGAGGGATAGTGCAGGATGTCTGGGGAGGGATAGTGCAGGATGTCTGGGGAGGGATAGTGCAGGATGTCTGGGGAGGGATAGTGCAGGATGTCTGGGGAGGGATAGTGCAGGATGTCTGGGGAGGGATAGTGCAGGCTGTCTGGGGAGGGATAGTGCAGTGTGTCCGGGGAGTGATAGTGCAGCCTGTCTAGGGAGTGGGAGTGTAGACTGTCCGGGGAGGGGAAGTGCAGTCTGTCTGGCGAGGTATAGTGCAGGGTGTCCAGCGAGGGATAGTGCAGACTGTCCGAGGAGGGGGAGTGCAGACTGTCCGAGTAGGGGGAGTGCAGACTGTCCGAGTAGGGGGAGTGCAGACTGTCCGAGGAGGGGGAGTGCAGACTGTCCGAGGAGGGGGAGTGCAGACTGTCCGAGGAGGGGGAGTGCAGTCTGTCCGAGGAGGGGGAGTGCAGAGTGTCCGAGTAGGGGGAGTGCAGACCGTCCGAGGAGGGGGAGTGCAGACTGTCCAAGGAGGGGGAGTGCAGACTGTCCGAGGAGGGGGAGTGCAGACTGTCCGAGGAGGGGGAGTGCAGACTGTCCGAGGAGGGGGAGTGCAGAATGTCCGAGGAGGGGGAGTGCAGGGTGTCCGGGGAGGGGGAGTGCAGGCTGTCCGGGGAGGGGGAGTGCAGGGTGTCCGGGGAGGGGGAGTGCAGGGTGTCCGGGGAGGGGGAGTGCAGGGTGTCCGGGGAGGGGAATGCAGGGTGTCCGGGGAGGGGGAGTGCAGGGTGTCCGGGGAGGGGGAGTGCAGGGTGTCCGGGGAGGGGGTGTGCAGGGTGTCCGGGGAGGGGGTGTGCAGGGTGTCCGGGGAGGGGGAGTGCAGGGTGTCCGGGGAGGGGGAGTGCAGGGTGTCCGGGGAGGGGGAGTGCAGGGTGTCCGGGGAGGGGGAGTGCAGGGTGTCCGGGAAGGGGGAGTGCAGAACGTCCGGGGAGGGGGAGTGCAGGGTGTCCGGGGAGGGGGAGTGCAGGGTGTCCGGGGAGGGGGAGTGCAGACCGTCCGGGGAGGGGGAGTGCAGACCGTCCGGGGAGGGGGAGTGCAGACCGTCCGGGGAGGGGGAGTGCAGACCGTCCGGGGAGGGGGAGTGCAGACCGTCCGGGGAGGGGGAGTGCAGACCGTCCGGGGAGGGGGATTGCAGACCGTCCGGGGAGGGGGAGTGCAGACCGTCCGGGGAGGGGGAGTGCAGACCGTCCGGGTAGGGGGAGTGCAGACCGTCCGGGGAGGGGTAGTGAAGGTTTTCCCGGGAGGGATAGTGCAGCCTGTCCGGGGATAGCGAGTGCAGACTGTCCGGGGAGGGGGAGTGCAGACTGTCTGGCGAGGGATAGTGCAGGATGTCTGGGGAGGGATAGTGTAGACTGTCCGGGGAGTGATAGTGCAGCCGGTCCGGGGAGGGATAGTACAGCCTGTCAGGGGAGGGATAGTGCAGCCTGTCTGGGGAGGGTTAATGCAGCCTGTCCGTGGAGTCATAGTGCAGCCTTTCAAGGGCGGGGGAGTGCAGTCTGTCCAGGGAGGGGGAGTGCAGTCTGTCCAGGGAGGGGGAGTGCAGTCTGTCCAGGGAGGGGGAGTGCAGTCTGTCCAGGGAGGGGGAGCGCAGTCTGTCCAGGGAGGGGGAGTGCAGTCTGTCCAGGGAGGGGGAGTGCTGACTGTCTGGGGAGGGATAGTGCAGGATGTCTGGGGAGGGATAGTGCAGGATGTCTGGGGAGGGATAGTGCAGGATGTCTGGGGAGGGATAGTGCAGGATGTCTGGGGAGGGATAGTGCAGGATGTCTGGGGAGGGATAGTGCAGGATGTCTGGGGAGGGATAGTGCAGGATGTCTGGGGAGGGATAGTGCAGGCTGTCTGGGGAGGGATAGTGCAGTGTGTCCGGGGAGTGATAGTGCAGCCTGTCTAGGGAGTGGGAGTGTAGACTGTCCGGGGAGGGGAAGTGCAGTCTGTCTGGCGAGGTATAGTGCAGGGTGTCCAGCGAGGGATAGTGCAGACTGTCCGAGGAGGGGGAGTGCAGACTGTCCGAGTAGGGGGAGTGCAGACTGTCCGAGTAGGGGGAGTGCAGACTGTCCGAGTAGGGGGAGTGCAGACTGTCCGAGGAGGGGGAGTGCAGACTGTCCGAGGAGGGGGAGTGCAGACTGTCCGAGGAGGGGGAGTGCAGTCTGTCCGAGGAGGGGGAGTGCAGACCGTCCGAGGAGGGGGAGTGCAGACCGTCCGAGGAGGGGGAGTGCAGACCGTCCGAGGAGGGGGAGTGCAGACCGTCCGAGGAGGGGGAGTGCAGACCGTCCGAGGAGGGGGAGTGCAGACCGTCCGGGGAGGGGGAGTGCAGACCGTCCGGGGAGGGGGAGTGCAGACCGTCCGGGGAGGGGGAGTGCAGACCGTCCGGGGAGGGGGAGTGCAGACCGTCCGGGGAGTGGGAGTGCAGACCGTCCGGGGAGGGGGAGTGCAGACCGTCCGGGGAGGGGGAGTGCAGACCGTCCGGGGAGGGGGAGTGCAGACCGTCCGGGGAGGGGGAGTGCAGACCGTCCGGGGACGGGGAGTGCAGACCGTCCGGGGAGGGGGAGTGCAGACCGTCCGGGGAGGGGGAGTGCAGACCGTCCGGGGAGGGGGAGTGCAGACCGTCCGGGGAGGGGGAGTGCAGGGTGTCCGGGGAGGGACAGTGCAGCCTGTCCGGGGAGAGATAGTGCAGTGTGTCCAGGGAGGGAGACGGCAGGGTGTCCGGGGTGGAATAGTGCAGGCTGTCCGGGGAGGGACAGTGCAGCCTGTCCGGGGAGGGACAGTGCAGCCTGTCCGGGGAGGGACAGCGCAGCCTGTCCGGGGAGAGATAGTGCAGTGTGTCCAGGGAGGGAGACGGCAGGGTGTCCGGGGTGGGATAGTGCAGGCTGCCCGGGGAGATATATTGCAGCATGTCAGGCGAATAATAGTGCAGACTATCTGGGGAGGGATAGTGCACGATGTCCGGGGAGGGGGAGTGCAGGCTGTTCTGGGAGGCGGAGTGCAAGCTGTCTGGGGAGGGGGTGTGCAAGGTGTCCGGGGAGGGGGAGTGCAGGGGGTCCGTGGAGGGGGAGTGCAGGGTGTCCGTGGAGGGGGAGTGCAGGGTGTCCGGGGATGGGGAGTGCAGGGTGTCCGGGGAGGGGGAGTGCAGGGTGTCCGGGGAGGGGGAGGGCAGGGTGTCCGGGGAGGGGGAGTGCAGGGTGTCCGGGGAGGGGGAGTGCAGGGTGTCCGGGGAGGGGGAGTGCAGGGTGTCCGGGGAGGGGGAGTGCAGGGTGTCCGGGGAGGGGGAGTGCAGGGTGTCCGGGGAGGGGGTGTGCTGGGTGTGCGGGGAGGGGGAGTGCAGGGTGTCCGGGGAGGGGGAGTGCAGGGTGTCCGGGGAGGGACAGTGCAGGCTGCCCAGGGAGATATATTGCAGCATGTCAGGCGAATAATAGTGCAGACTATCTGGGGAGGGATAGTGCACGATGTCCGGGGAGGGGGAGTGCAGGCTGTTCTGGGAGGCGGAGTGCAATCTGTCTGGGGAGGGATAGTGCAGGGTGTCCGGGGAGGGGGTGTGCAAGGTGTCCGGGGAGGGGGAGTGCAGGGTGTCCGGGGAGGGGGAGTGCAGGGTGTCCGGGGAGGGGGTGTGCTGGGTGTCCGGGGAGGGGGAGTGCAGGGTGTCCGGGGAGGGGGAGTGCAGGGTGTCCGGGGAGGGGGAGTGCAGGGTGTCCGGGGAGGGGGTGTGCAGGGTGTCCGGGGAGGGGGAGTGCAGGGTGTCCGGGGAGGGGGAGTGCAGGGTGTCCGGGGAGGGGGAGTGCAGGGTGTCCGGGGAGGGGAGTGCAGGGTGTCCGGTGAGGGGAGTGCAGGGTGTCCGGGGAGGGATAGTGTAGACTTTCCGGGGAGGGGAAGTGCAGTCTGTCTGGCGAGGTATAGTGCAGGGTGTCCAGCGAGGGATAGTGCAGACTGTCCGAGGAGGGGGAGTGCAGACTGTCCGAGGAGGGGGAGTGCAGACTGTCCGAGGAGGGGGAGTGCAGACTGTCCGAGGAGGGGGAGTGCAGACTGTCCGAGGAGGGGGAGTGCAGACTGTCCGAGGAGGGGGAGTGCAGACTGTCCGAGGAGGGGGAGTGCAGAATGTCCGAGGAGGGGGAGTGCAGGGTGTCCGGGGAGGGGGAGTGCAGGCTGTCCGGGGAGGGGGAGTGCAGGGTGTCCGGGGAGGGGGAGTGCAGGGTGTCCGGGGAGGGGGAGTGCAGGGTGTCCGGGGAGGGGAATGCAGGGTGTCCGGGGAGGGGGAGTGCAGGGTGTCCGGGGAGGGGGAGTGCAGGGTGTCCGGGGAGGGGGAGTGCAGGGTGTCCGGGGAGGGGGTGTGCAGGGTGTCCGGGGAGGGGGTGTGCAGGGTGTCCGGGGAGGGGGAGTGCAGGGTGTCCGGGGAGGGGGAGTGCAGGGTGTCCGGGGAGGGGGAGTGCAGGGTGTCCGGGGAGTGGGAGTGCAGGGTGTCCGGGAAGGGGGAGTGCAGAACGTCCGGGGAGGGGGAGTGCAGGGTGTCCGGGGAGGGGGAGTGCAGGGTGTCCGGGGAGGGGGAGTGCAGGGTGTCCGGGGAGGGGGAGTGCAGACCGTCCGGGGAGGGGGAGTGCAGACCGTCCGGGGAGGGGGAGTGCAGACCGTCCGGGGAGGGGGAGTGCAGACCGTCCGGGGAGGGGGAGTGCAGACCGTCCGGGGAGGGGGATTGCAGACCGTCCGGGGAGGGGGAGTGCAGACCGTCCGGGGAGGGGGAGTGCAGACCGTCCGGGGAGGGGGAGTGCAGACCGTCCGGGGAGGGGTAGTGAAGGTTTTCCCGGGAGGGATAGTGCAGCCTGTCCGGGGATAGCGAGTGCAGACTGTCCGGGGAGGGGGAGTGCAGACTGTCTGGCGAGGGATAGTGCAGGATGTCTGGGGAGGGATAGTGTAGACTGTCCGGGGAGTGATAGTGCAGCCTGTCCGGGGAGGGATAGTACAGCCTGTCAGGGGAGGGATAGTGCAGCCTGTCTGGGGAGGGTTAATGCAGCCTGTCCGTGGAGTCATAGTGCAGCCTTTCAAGGACGGGGGAGTGCAGTCTGTCCAGGGAGGGGGAGTGCAGTCTGTCCAGGGAGGGGGAGTGCAGTCTGTCCAGGGAGGGGGAGTGCAGTCTGTCCAGGGAGGGGGAGTGCAGTCTGTCCAGGGAGGGGGAGTGCAGTCTGTCCAGGGAGGGGGAGCGCAGTCTGTCCAGGGAGGGGGAGTGCAGTCTGTCCAGGGAGGGGGAGTGCTGACTGTCTGGGGAGGGATAGTGCAGGATGTCTGGGGAGGGATAGTGCAGGATGTCTGGGGAGGGATAGTGCAGGATGTCTGGGGAGGGATAGTGCAGGATGTCTGGGGAGGGATAGTGCAGGATGTCTGGGGAGGTATAGTGCAGGATTGTCTGGGGAGGGATAGTGCAGGATGTCCTGGGGAGGGATAGTGCAGGATGTCTGGGGAGGGATAGTGCAGGATGTATGGGGAGGGATGGGTGCCTGGATGTCTGGGAGGGGATAGTGCAGGATGTCTGGGGAGGGATAGTGCAGGCTGTCGGGGAGGGATAGGCCAGTGTGTCCTGGGAGGATAGATGCAGCCAGTCAAGGAGTGGGAGGTGTAACTGTCCGGTGGAGGAATTGCTAGTCATAGTCTGGCGAGTATATGCAGGTGTCAGCGAGTGGATATTGCAGACTGTCCGATTAGGGTGGAGAGTGCAGACTGTCCCGAGTAGGGAGTGCAGACTGTCCGGGGAGGGGGTGTGCAGACCCGTCCGGGGATGGTGGAGTGCAGTCTGTCCCAGGGGAGGTGGAGAGTGCAGTCGTCCGGGGAGGGGAGTTGCTGACTGTCGGGGAGGGGGGAGTGGCAGAATGTCCGAGGAGGGGGAGTGCAGGGGTGTCCGGGGAGGGGGCAGTGCAGGCTGGTCCGGGAGGGGTAGTGCAGGGGTGTCCCCGGGGGAGGGGGAGTGCAGAGGTGTCCCGGGGAGGGGGGAGTGCAAGGGTGTCCGGGGGAGGGGAACTGGCAGGGTGTCCGGGGAGGGGGAGTGCAGGGTGTCCGGGGAGGGGGAGTGCAAAAACAGGAGTGTCCGGGGAAGGGGGAGTGGCAGGGTGTCCGGGAGGGGGGTGTGCAGGGGTTCCGTGGAGGGGTGTGCAGGGTGTCCGGGGAGGGGGAGTGCAAGGGTGCCGGGGAGGGGAGTTGCAGGTGTCCGGGGGAGGGGGAGTGCAGTGTGTCCGGGGGAGTGGGAGTGCAGGGTGTCCGGAAGGGGGAGTTGCAGAACGTCCGGGGAGGGGGAGTGCAGGGTGTGCCGGGGAGGGGAGTGCAGGGTGTCCGGGGAGGGGGAGTGCATGGTGTCCGGGGAGGGGGAGTGCTGACCGTCCGGGGAGGGGGAGTGCAGGACCGTCCGGGGAGGGGGAGTGCAGACCGTCCGGGGAGGGGGAGTGCAGACCGTCCGGGGAGGGGGAGTGCAGACCGTCCGGGGAGGGGGATTGCAGACCGTCCGGGGAGGGGGAGTGCAGACCGTCCGGGGAGGGGGAGTGCAGACCGTCCGGGGAGGGGGAGTGCAGACCGTCCGGGGAGGGGTAGTGAAGGTTTTCCCGGGAGGGATAGTGCAGCCTGTCCGGGGATAGCGAGTGCAGACTGTCCGGGGAGGGGGGAGTGCAGACTGTCTGGCGAGGGATAGTGCAGGATGTCTGGGGAGGGATAGTGTAGACTGTCCGGGGAGTGATAGTGCAGCCTGTCCGGGGAGGGATAGTACAGCCTGTCAGGGGAGGGATAGTGCAGCCTGTCTGGGGAGGGTTAATGCAGCCTGTCCGTGGAGTCATAGTGCAGCCTTTCAAGGACGGGGGAGTGCAGTCTGTCCAGGGAGGGGGAGTGCAGTCTGTCCAGGGAGGGGGAGTGCAGTCTGTCCAGGGAGGGGGAGTGCAGTCTGTCCAGGGAGGGGGAGTGCAGTCTGTCCAGGGAGGGGGAGTGCAGTCTGTCCAGGGAGGGGGAGCGCAGTCTGTCCAGGGAGGGGGAGTGCAGTCTGTCCAGGGAGGGGGAGTGCTGACTGTCTGGGGAGGGATAGTGCAGGATGTCTGGGGAGGGATAGTGCAGGATGTCTGGGGAGGGATAGTGCAGGATGTCTGGGGAGGGATAGTGCAGGATGTCTGGGGAGGGATAGTGCAGGATGTCTGGGGAGGGATAGTGCAGGATGTCTGGGGAGGGATAGTGCAGGATGTCTGGGGAGGGATAGTGCAGGATGTCTGGGGAGGGATAGTGCAGGATGTCTGGGGAGGGATAGTGCAGGATGTCTGGGGAGGGATAGTGCAGGATGTCTGGGGAGGGATAGTGCAGGCTGTCTGGGGAGGGATAGTGCAGTGTGTCCGGGGAGTGATAGTGCAGCCTGTCTAGGGAGTGGGAGTGTAGACTGTCCGGGGAGGGGAATTGCAGTCTGTCTGGCGAGGTATAGTGCAGGTGTCCAGCGAGGGATAGTGCAGACTGTCCGAGGAGGGGGAGTGCAGACTGTCCGAGTAGGGGGAGTGCAGACTGTCCGAGTAGGGGGAGTGCAGACCTGTCCGAGGAGGGGGAGTGCAGACTGTCCGAGGAGGGGGAGTGCAGCCTGGTCCGGGGAGGGGGAGTGCTGCCTCTCTGGGGAGAGGGAGTGCAGGCTGTCTGGGGATGGGGACGTGCAGCCTGTCTGGGGAGGGATAGTGCAGGGTGGCCAGAGAGGGATAGTGCAGGCTATCTGTGGAGGGAAAGTGCAGCCTTTCCGGAGAGGGATAGTGCAGCCTTTCTGGGGAGTGATAGTACAGCCTGTCCAGGGTGGGGGAGTGCAGGACTGTCTGGTGCGGGATAGTGCAGGACTGTCTGGGGCGGGATAGTGCAGGTTGTCCTGGGGAGGGATAGTTCAGGGATGTCTGGGGAGGGATAGTGCAGGATGTCTGGGGAGGGATAGTGCAGGCTGTCAGGGGAGGGATAGTGCAGTGTGTCCGGGGAGTGATAGTGCAGCCTGTCTAGGGAGTGGGAGTGTAGACTGTCCGGGGAGGGGAATTGCAGTCTGTCTGGCGAGGTATAGTGCAGGTGTCCAGCGAGGGATAGTGCAGACTGTCCGAGGAGGGGGAGTGCAGACTGTCCGAGTAGGGGGAGTGCAGACTGTCCGAGTAGGGGGAGTGCAGACTGTCCGAGGAGGGGGAGTGCAGACTGTCCGAGGAGGGGGAGTGCAGCCTGGTCCGGGGAGGGGGAGTGCTGCCTCTCTGGGGAGAGGGAGTGCAGGCTGTCCGGGGATGGGGACTGCAGCCTGTCTGGGGAGGGATAGTGCAGGGTGGCCAGAGAGGGATAGTGCAGGCTATCTGTGGAGGGAAAGTGCAGCCTTTCCGGAGAGGGATAGTGCAGCCTTTCCGGGGAGTGATAGTACAGCCTGTCCAGGGTGGGGGAGTGCAGACTGTCTGGTGCGGGATAGTGCAGCCTGTCCGGGGAGCAGGAGTGCAGCCTGGTCCGGGGAGGGGGATTGCTGCCTCTCTGGGGAGAGGGAGTGCAGGCTGTCCAGGGAGGGTGAGTGCAGTCTGTCCAGGGAGGGGGAGTGCAGTCTGTCCAGGGAAGGGGAGTGCAGTCTGTCCAGGGAGGGGGAGTGCAGTCTGTCCAGGGAGGGGGAGTGCAGTCTGTCCAGGGAGGGGGAGTGCAGTCTGTCCAGGGAGGGGGAGTGCAGTCTGTCCAGGGAGGGGGAGCGCAGTCTGTCCAGGGAGGGGGAGCGCAGTCTGTCCAGGGAGGGGGAGTGCAGTCTGTCCAGGGAGGGGGAGTACAGTCTGTCCGGGGAGGGGGAGTACAGTCTGTCCGGGGAGGGGGAGTGCAGACTGTCTGGGGAGGGATAGTGCAGGATGTCTGGGGAGGGATAGTGCAGGATGCCTGGGGAGGGATAGTGCAGGATGTCTGGGGAGGGATAGTGCAGGATGTCTGGGGAGGGATAGTGCAGGATGTCTGGGGAGGGATAGTGCAGGATGTCTGGGGAGGGATAGTGCAGGATGTCTGGGGAGGGATAGTGCAGAATGTCTGGGGAGGGATAGTGCAGGCTGTCTGGGGAGGGATATTGCAGTGTGTCCGGGGAGTGATAGTGCAGCCTGTCTACGGAGTGGCAGTGTAGACTGTCCGGGGAGGGGAAGTGCAGTCTGTCTGGCGAGGTACAGTGCAGGGTGTCCAGCGAGCGATAGTGCAGACTGTCCGAGGAGGGGGAGTGCAGACTGTCCGAGTAGGGGGAGTGCAGACTGTCCGAGTAGGGGGAGTGCAGACTGTCCGAGGAGGGGGAGTGCAGACTGTCCGAGGAGGGGGAGTGCAGACTGTCCGAGGAGGGGGAGTGCAGACTGTCCGAGGAGGGGGAGTGCAGACTGTCCGAGGAGGGGGAGTGCAGACTGTCCGGGGAGGGGGAGTGCAGACTGTCCCGGGAGGGGGAGTGCAGACTGTCCGGGGAGGGGGAGTGCAGACTGTCCGGGGAGGGGGAGTGCAGACTGTCCGGGGAGGGGGAGTGCAGACTGTCCGGGGAGGGGGAGTGCAGGCTGTCCGGGGAGGGGGAGTGCAGGCTTTCCGGGGAGGGGGAGTGCAGGCTGTCCGGGGAGGGGGATTGCAGGCTGTCCGGGGAAGGGGAGTGCAGGCTGTCCGGGGAGGGGGAGTGCAGGCTGTCTGGGGAGGGTTAATGCAGCCTGTCCGTGGAGTCATAGTGCAGCTTTTCAAGGGAGGGGGAGTGCAGTCTGTCCAGAGAGGGGGAGTGCAGTCTGTCCAGGGAGGGGGAGTGCAGTCTGTCCAGGGAGGGGGAGTGCAGTCTGTCCAGGGAGGGGGAGTGCAGTCTGTCCGAGGAGGGGGAGTGCAGTCTGTCCGAGGAGGGGGAGTGCAGACTGTCCGAGGAGGGGGAGTGCAGACTGTCCGAGGAGGGGGAGTGCAGACTGTCCGAGGAGGGGGAGTGCAGACTGTCCGAGGAGGGGGAGTGCAGACTGTCCGAGCAGGGGGAGTGCAGACTGTCCGGGGAGGGGGAGTGCAAACTGTCCGGGGAGGGGGAGTGCAGACTGTCCGAGGAGGGGGAGTGCAGACTGTCCGAGGAGGGGGAGTGCAGACTGTCCGAGGAGTGGGAGTGCAGACTGTCCGGGGAGGGGGAGTGCAGACTGTCCGAGGAGGGGGAGTGCAGACTGTCCGAGGAGGGGGAGTGTAGACCGTCCAGGGAGGGGGAGTGCAGACCGTCCAGGGAGGGGGAGTTCAGACCGTCCAGGGAGGGGGAGTTCAGACCGTCCGGGGAGGGGGAGTGCAGGCCGTCCGGGGAGGGGGAGTGCAGGCCGTCCGGGGAGGGGGAGTGCAGGCCGTCCGGGGAGGGGGAGTGCAGGCCGTCCGGGGAGGGACAGTGCAGGCTGCCCAGGGAGATATATTGCAGCATGTCAGGCGAATAATAGTGCAGACTATCTGGGGAGGGATAGTGCACGATGTCCGGGGAGGGGGAGTGCAGGCTGTTCTGGGAGGCGGAGTGCAATCTGTCTGGGGAGGGATAGTGCAGTGTGTCCGGGGAGGGGGTGTGCAAGGTGTCCGGGGAGGGGGAGTGCAGGGTGTCCGGGGAGGGGGTGTGCAAGGTGTCCGGGGAGGGGGAGTGCTGACTACCCAGGGAGGGATAGCGCAGGGTGTCCAGGAAGGGATAGTGCAGTGTCTGCGTGGAGGAGGAGTGCAGACTGTTCAGGGAGGGATAATGCAGGCTGCCCGGGGAGGGATAGTGCAGGGTATCCGGGGAGGGATAGTGCAGGCTGTCCGGGGATAGGGAGTGCAGAATGTCCAGGGAGGGATGGTGCAGGCTGTCCGGGGAGGGGGAGTGCAGACTGTCTGGTGAACGATAGTGCAGGGTGTCCAGGGAGTGGGAGTGCAGACTGTCCGGGAGGAAGAGTGCAAGGTATCTGGGGAGGGATAGTGCAGTGTGTCCGGAAAGGTTTAGTGCAGCCTGTCTCGGGAGGGATAGTGCAGGCTGTCCGGGGAGGGACAGTGCAGCCTGTCCGGGGAGAGATAGTGCAGTGTGTCCAGGGAGGGAGACGGCAGGGTGTCCGGGGTGGAATAGTGCAGCCTGTCCGGGGAGGGACAGTGCAGCCTGTCCGGGGAGGGACAGTGCAGCCTGTCCGGGGAGGGACAGTGCAGCCTGTCCGGGGAGGGACAGTGCAGCCTGTCCGGGGAGAGATAGTGCAGTGTGTCCGGGGAGGGCGACGGCAGGGTGTCCGGGGTGGGATAGTGCAGGCTGCCCGGGGAGATATATTGCAGCATGTCAGGCGAATAATAGTGCAGACTATCTGGGGAGGGATAGTGCACGATGTCCGGGGAGGGGGAGTGCAGGCTGTTCTGGGAGGCGGAGTGCAAGCTGTCTGGGGAGGGATAGTGCAGGGTGTCCGGGGAGGGGGTGTGCAAGGTGTCCGGGGAGGGGGAGTGCAGGGGGTCCGTGGAGGGGAAGTGCAGGGTGTCCGTGGAGGGGGAGTGCAGGGTGTCCGTGGAGGGGGAGTGCAGGGTGTCCGGGGATGGGGAGTGCAGTGTGTCCGGGGAGGGGGAGTGCAGGGTGTCCGGGGAGGGGGAGTGCTGGGTGTCCGGGGAGGGGGAGTGCAGGGTGTCCGGGGAGGGGGAGTGCAGGGTGTCCGGGGAGGGGGAGTGCAGGGTGTCCGGGGAGGGGGAGTGCAGGGTGTCCGGGGAGGGGGAGTGCAGGGTGTCCGGGGAGGGGGAGTGCAGGGTGTCCGGGGAGGGATAGTGCACGATGTCCGGGGAGGGGGAGTGCAGGCTGTTCTGGGAGGCGGAGTGCAAGCTGTCTGGGGAGGGATAGTGCAGGGTGTCCGGGGAGGGGGTGTGCAAGGTGTCCGGGGAGGGGGAGTGCAGGGGGTCCGTGGAGGGGAAGTGCAGGGTGTCCGTGGAGGGGGAGTGCAGGGTGTCCGTGGAGGGGGAGTGCAGGGTGTCCGGGGATGGGGAGTGCAGTGTGTCCGGGGAGGGGGAGTGCAGGGTGTCTGGGGAGGGGGAGTGCTGGGTGTCAGGGGAGGGGGAGTGCAGGGTGTCCGGGGAGGGGGAGTGCAGGGTGTCCGGGGAGGGGGAGTGCAGGGTGTCCGGGGAGCGGGAGTGCAGGGTGTCCGGGGAGGGGGAGTGCAGGGTGTCCGGGGAGGGGGAGTGCAGGGTGTCCGGGGAGGGGGAGTGCAGGGTGTCCGGGGAGGGGGAGTGCAGGGTGTCCGGGGAGGGGGTGTGCAGGGTGTCCGGGGAGGGGGTGTGCAGGGTGTCCGGGGAGGGGGAGTGCAGGGTGTCCGGGGAGGGAGAGTGCAGGGTGTCCGGGGAGGGGGAGTGCAGGGTGTCCGGGGAGGGGGAGTGCAGGGTGTCCGGGGAGGGGAGTGCAGGGTGTCCGGTGAGGGGAGTGCAGGGTGTCCGGGGAGGGGGAGTGCAGGGAGTCTGGGAAGGGGGAGTGCAGACCGTCCTGGGAGGGGGAGTGCAGACCGTCCGGGGAGGGGGAGTGCAGACCGTCCGGGGAGGGGGAGTGCAGACCGTCCGGGGAGGGGGAGTGCAGACCGTCCGGGGAGGGGGAGTGCAGACCGTCCGGGGAGGGGGAGTGCAGACCGTCCGGGGAGGGGGAGTGCAGACCGTCCGGGGAGGGGGAGTGCAGGATGTCCGGGGAGGGATAGTGTAGACTTTCCGGGGAGGGGAAGTGCAGTCTGTCTGGCGAGGTATAGTACAGGGTGTCCAGCGAGGGATAGTGCAGACTGTCCGAGGAGGGGGAGTGCAGACTGTCCGAGTAGGGGGAGTGCAGAGTGTCCGAGTAGGGGGAGTGCAGACTGTCCGAGGAGGGGGAGTGCAGACTGTCCGAGGAGGGGGAGTGCAGACTGTCCGAGGAGGGGGAGTGCAGACTGTCCGAGGAGGGGGAGTGCAGACTGTCCGAGGAGGGGGAGTGCAGACTGTCCGAGGAGGGGGAGTGCAGAATGTCCGAGGAGGGGGAGTGCAGGGTGTCCGGGGAGGGGGAGTGCAGGGTGTCCGGGGAGGGGAATGCAGGGTGTCCGGGGAGGGGGAGTGCAGGGTGTCCGGGGAGGGGGAGTGCAGACCGTCCGGGGAGGGGGAGTGCAGACCGTCCGGGGAGGGGGAGTGCAGACCGTCCGGGGACGGGGAGTGCAGACCGTCCGGGGAGGGGGAGTGCAGACCGTCCGGGGAGGGGGAGTGCAGACCGTCCGGGGAGGGGGAGTGCAGACCGTCCGGGGAGGGGGAGTGCAGACCGTCCGGGGAGGGGGAGTGCAGACCGTCCGGGGAGGGGGAGTGCAGACCGTCCGGGGAGGGGGAGTGCAGACCGTCCGGGGAGGGGGAGTGCAGACCGTCCGGGGAGGGGTAGTGCAGACCGTCCGGGGAGGGGGAGTGCAGACCGTCCGGGGAGGGGTAGTGAAGGGTTTCCTGGGAGGGATAGTGCAGCCTGTCCGGGGATAGCGAGTGCAGACTGTCCGGGGAGGGGGAGTGCAGACTGTCTGGCGAGGGATAGTGCAGGATGTCTGGGGAGGGATAGTGTAGACTGTCCGGGGAGTGATAGTGCAGCCTTTCAAGGGAGGGGGAGTGCAGTCTGTCCAGGGAGGGGGAGTGCAGTCTGTCCAGGGAGGGGGAGTGCAGTCTGTCCAGGGAAGGGGAGTGCAGTCTGTCCAGGGAGGGGGAGTGCAGTCTGTCCAGGGAGGGGGAGTGCAGTCTGTCCAGGGAGGGGGAGTGCAGTCTGTCCAGGGAGGGGGAGCGCAGTCTGTCCAGGGAGGGGGAGCGCAGTCTGTCCAGGGAGGGGGAGGGCAGTCTGTCCAGGGAGGGGGAGTACAGTCTGTCCAGGGAGGGGGAGTGCAGACTGTCTGGGGAGGGATAGTGCAGGATGTCTGGGGAGGGTTAATGCAGCCTGTCCGTGGAGTCATAGTGCAGCCTTTCAAGGGAGGGGGAGTGCAGTCTGTCCAGGGAGGGGGAGCGCAGTCTGTCCAGGGAGGGGGAGCGCAGTCTGTCCAGGGAGGGGGAGCGCAGTCTGTCCAGGGAGGGGGAGGGCAGTCTGTCCAGGGAGGGGGAGTACAGTCTGTCCGAGGAGGGGGAGTGCAGACTGTCCGAGGAGGGGGAGTGCAGACTGTCCGAGGAGGGGGAGTGCAGACTGTCCGAGGAGGGGGAGTGCAGACTGTCCGAGGAGGGGGAGTGCAGACTGTCCGGGGAGGGGGAGTGCAGACTGTCCGGGGAGGGGGAGTGCAGACTGTCCGGGGAGGGGGAGTGCAGACTGTCCGGGGAGGGGGAGTGCAGACTGTCCGGGGAGGGGGAGTGCAGACTGTCCGGGGAGGGGGAGTGCAGACTGTCCGGGGAGGGGGAGTGCAGACTGACCGGGGAGGGGAGTGCAGACTGTCCGGGGAGGGGGAGTGCAGACTGTCCGGGGAGGGGGAGTGCAGACTGTCCGGGGAGGGGGAGTGCAGACTGTCCGGGGAGGGGGAGTGCAGACTGTCCGGGGAGGGGGAGTGCAGACTGTCCGGGGAGGGGGAGTGCAGACTGTCCGGGGAGGGGGAGTGCCGACTGTCCGGGGAGGGGGAGTGCAGACTGTCCGGGGAGGGGGAGTGCAGACTGTCCGGGGAGGGGGAGTGCCGACTGTCCGGGGAGGGGGAGTGCAGACTGTCCGGGGAGGGGGAGTGCAGACTGTCCGGGGAGGGGGAGTGCCGACTGTCCGGGGAGGGGGAGTGCCGACTGTCCGAGGAGGGGGAGTGCCGACTGTCCGAGGAGGGGGAGTGCAGGATGTCCGGGGCGGGATAGTGTAGACTGTTCGGGGAGGGATAGTGCAGCCGGTCTGGGGAGTGATAGTGCAGGGTTTCCGGGGAGCGATAGTGCAGCCTGTCAGGGGAGGGATAGTGCAGCCTGTCTGGGGAGGGTTAATGCAGCCTGTCCGTGGAGTCATAGTGCAGCCTTTCAAGGGAGGGGGAGTGCAGACTGTCCAGGGAGGGATAGTGCAGGCTGTCCTGCGAGTGATAGTGCCGGCTGTCCGGCGAGGGATAGTGCAGGCTTCCAGGGAGTGATAGTGCAGCCTGTCCAGGGAGTGGGAGTGTAGACTGTCCGGGGAGGGGAAGTGCAGTCTGTCTGGCGAGGTATAGTGCAGGGTGTCCAGCGAGGGATAGTGCAGACTGTCCGAGGAGGGGGAGTGCAGACTGTCCGAGTAGGGGGAGTGCAGACTGTCCGAGTAGGGGGAGTGCAGACTGTCCGAGTAGGGGGAGTGCAGACTGTCCGAGGAGGGGGAGTGCAGACTGTCCGAGGCGGGGGAGTGCAGACTGTCCGAGGAGGGGGAGTGCAGACTGTCCGAGGAGGGGGAGTGCAGACTGTCCGAGGAGGGGGAGTGCAGACTGTCCGAGGAGGGGGAGTGCAGACTGTCCGAGGAGGGGGAGTGCAGACTGTCCGAGGAGGGGGAGTGCAGACTGTCCAGGGAGGGGGAGAGCAGCTGTCTGTTGAGCGATAGTGAAACTCTCCGGGAAGGGATAGTGCAGGCTGTGCAGGGAGGGAGAGTGCAGATGGTCCGAGGACGGATAGTGCAGACTGTCCGGGGAGGATTAGAGCAGGCTGTCCAGGGAGGGGGAGTGCATACTGTCCGAGGGGGGATAGTGCAGCCTTTCCAGGGAGGGGGAGTGCAGCCTGTCCATGGAGGGGGAGTGCAGCCTGTCCATGGAGGGGGAGTGCAGCCTGTCCATGGAGGGGGAGTACAGCTTGTCCGGGGAGGGGGAGTGGGAGTGCGGACTGTCCTGGGACGGGGAGTGCGGACTGTCCTGGGACGGGGAGTGCAGACTGTCCGGGGAGGGGGAGTGCAGACTGTCCGGGGAGGGGGAGTGCAGACTGTCCGGGGAGGGGGAGTGCAGACTGTCCGGGGAGGGGGAGTGCAGACGGTCTGGCGAGGGATAGTGCAGCCTGTCCGAGGAGTGATAGTGCAACCTGTCCAGGGAGGGGGAGTGCAGACTGTCCGGGGAGGACTTGTGCAGGCTGTCTGGCGAGGGGTGGTGCAGGATGTCTGGCGAGGGGTGGTGCAGGATGTCTGGCGAGGGGTGGTGCAGGATGTCTGGGGAGGGGGTGTGCAAAGTGTCCGGGGAGGGGGTCTGCAAGGTGTCCGGGGAGGGGGAGTGCAGACGGTCTGGCGAGGGATAGTGCAGCCTGTCCGAGGAGTGATAGTGCAACCTGTCCAGGGAGGGGGAGTGCAGACTGTCCGGGGAGGACTTGTGCAGGCTGTCTGGCGAGGGGTGGTGCAGGATGTCTGGCGAGGGGTGGTGCAGGATGTCTGGCGAGTGGTGGTGCAGGATGTCTGGGGAGGGGGTGTGCAAAGTGTCCGGGGAGGGGGTCTGCAAGGTGTCCGGGGAGGGGATGTGCAGGGTGTCCGGGGAGGGGATGTGCAGGGTGTCCGGGGAGGGGATGTGCAGGGTGTCCGGGGAGGGGGAGTGCAGGGTGTCCGGGGAGGGGGAGTGCAGGGTGTCCGGGGAGGGGGAGTGCAGGGTGTCCGGGGAGGGGGAGTGCAGGGTGTCCGGGAGGGGGAGTGCAGGGTGTCCGGGGAGGGGGAGTGCAGGGTGTCCGGGGAGGGGGAGTGCAGGGTGTCCGGGGAGAGGGAGTGCAGGGTGTCCGGGGAGGGGGAGTGCAGGGTGTCCGGGGAGGGGGAGTGCAGGGTGTCCGGGGAGGGGGAGTGCAGGGTGTCCGGAGAGGGGGAGTGCAGGGTGTCCGGGGAGGGGGAGTGCAGACTGTCCGGGGAGGGGGAGTGCAGACTGTCCGGGGAGGGGGAGTGCAGGGTGTCCTGGGCGGGGGAGTGCAGACTGTCCAGGGAGGGGGAGTGCAGACTGTCTGGTGAGGGATACTCCAGGCTTTCTTGGGAAGGTAGTGCAAACTGTCCGGGGAGGGTTAGTGTAGTCAGTCCGGGTAGGGGGAGTGCTGATTGTCCAGGGAGGGATAGTGCAGCCTGTCCAGGGAGGGATAGTGAAGGGTTTCCCGGGAGGGATAGTGCAGCCTGTCCGGGGATAGCGAGTGCAGACTGTCCGGGGATGGGGAGTGCAGACTGTCTGGCGAGGGATAGTGCAGGATGTCTGGGGAGGGATATTGTAGACTGTCCAGGGAGGGATAGTGCAGCCGGTCTGAGGAGTGATAGTGCAGGGTGTCCGGGGAGTGATAGTGCAGCCTGTCCGGGGAGGGATAGTACAGCCTGTCAGGGGAGGGATAGTGCAGCCTGTCAGGGGAGGGTTAATGCAGCCGTCCGTGGAGTCATAGTGCAGCCTTTCAAGGGAGGGGGAGTGCAGTCTGTCCAGGGAGGGGGAGTGCAGTCTGTCCAGGGAGGGGGAGTGCAGTCTGTCCAGGGAGGGGGAGTGCAGTCTGTCCAGGGAGGGGGAGTGCAGTCTGTCCAGGGAGGGGGAGTGCAGTCTGTCCAGGGAAGGGGAGTGCAGTCTGTCCGGGGAGCGGGAGTGCTGACTGTCCGGGGATGGATAGTGCAGGATGTCTGGGGAGGGATAGTGCAGGATGTCTGGGGAGGGATAGTGCAGGATGTCTGGGGAGGATAGTGCAGGATGTCTGGGGAGGGATAGTGCAGGATGTCTGGGGAGGGATAGTGCAGGATGTCTGGGGAGGGATAGTGCAGGCTGTCTGGGGAGGGATAGTGCAGTGTGTCCGGGGAGTGATAGTACAGCCTGTCTAGGGAGTGGGAGTGTAGACTATCCGGGGAGGGGAAGTGCAGTCTGTCTGGCGAGGTATAGTGCAGGGTGTCCAGCGAGGGATAGTGCAGACTGTCCGAGGAGGGGGAGTGCAGACTGTCCGAGTAGGGGGAGTGCAGACTGTCCGAGGAGGGGGAGTGCAGACTGTCCGAGGAGGGGGAGTGCAGACTGTCCGTGGAGGGGGAGTGCAGACTGTCCGTGGAGGGGAAGTGCAGACTGTCCGAGGAGGGGGAGTGCAGACTGTCCGAGGACGGGGAGTGCAGACTGTCCGAGGAGGGGGAGTGCAGACTGTCCGAGGAGGGGGAGTGCAGACTGTCCGAGGAGGGGGAGTGCAGACTGTCCGAGGAGGGGGAGTGCAGACTGTCCGAGGAGGGGGAGTGCAGACTGTCCGAGGAGGGGGAGTGCAGACTGTCCGAGGAGGGGGAGTGCAGACTGTCCGAGGAGGGGAGTGCAGACTGTCCGAGGAAGGGGAGTGCAGACTGTTCGAGGAGGGGGAGTGCAGACTGTCCGAGGAGGGGGAAGAAGACTGTCCGAGGAGGCGGAGTGCAGACTGTCCGGGGAGGGGGAGTGCAGACTGTCCGGGGAGGGGAAGTGCAGACTGTCCGGGGAGGGGGAGTGCAGACTGTCCGGGGAGGGATAGTGCAGCCTGTCCAGGGAGGGATAGTGAAGGGTTTCCCGGGAGGGATAGTGCAGCCTGTCCGGGGATAGCGAGTGCAGACTGTCCGGGGATGGGGAGTGCAGACTGTCTGGCGAGGGATAGTGCAGGATGTCTGGGGAGGGATATTGTAGACTGTCCAGGGAGGGATAGTGCAGCCGGTCTGGGGAGTGATAGTGCAGGGTGTCCGGGGAGTGATAGTGCAGCCTGTCCGGGGAGGGATAGTACAGCCTGTCAGGGGAGGGATAGTGCAGCCTGTCAGGGGAGGGTTAATGCAGCCGTCCGTGGAGTCATAGTGCAGCCTTTCAAGGGAGGGGGAGTGCAGTCTGTCCAGGGAGGGGGAGTGCAGTCTGTCCAGGGAGGGGGAGTGCAGTCTGTCCAGGGAGGGGGAGTGCAGTCTGTCCAGGGAGGGGGAGTGCAGTCTGTCCAGGGAGGGGGAGTGAAGTCTGTCCAGGGAAGGGGAGTGCAGTCTGTCCGGGGAGCGGGAGTGCTGACTGTCCGGGGATGGATAGTGCAGGATGTCTGGGGAGGGATAGTGCAGGATGTCTGGGGAGGGATAGTGCAGGATGTCTGGGGAGGATAGTGCAGGATGTCTGGGGAGGGATAGTGCAGGATGTCTGGGGAGGGATAGTGCAGGATGTCTGGGGAGGGATAGTGCAGGATGTCTGGGGAGGGATAGTGCAGGCTGTCTGGGGAGGGATAGTGCAGTGTGTCCGGGGAGTGATAGTACAGCCTGTCTAGGGAGTGGGAGTGTAGACTATCCGGGGAGGGGAAGTGCAGTCTGTCTGGCGAGGTATAGTGCAGGGTGTCCAGCGAGGGATAGTGCAGACTGTCCGAGGAGGGGGAGTGCAGACTGTCCGAGTAGGGGGAGTGCAGACTGTCCGAGGAGGGGGAGTGCAGACTGTCCGAGGAGGGGGAGTGCAGACTGTCCGAGGAGGGGGAGTGCAGACTGTCCGTGGAGGGGAAGTGCAGACTGTCCGAGGAGGGGGAGTGCAGACTGTCCGAGGACGGGGAGTGCAGACTGTCCGAGGAGGGGGAGTGCAGACTGTCCGAGGAGGGGGAGTGCAGACTGTCCGAGGAGGGGGAGTGCAGACTGTCCGAGGAGGGGGAGTGCAGACTGTCCGAGGAGGGGGAGTGCAGACTGTCCGAGGAGGGGGAGTGCAGACTGTCCGAGGAGGGGGAGTGCAGACTGTCCGAGGAGGGGAGTGCAGACTGTCCGAGGAAGGGGAGTGCAGACTGTTCGAGGAGGGGGAGTGCAGACTGTCCGAGGAGGGGGAAGAAGACTGTCCGAGGAGGCGGAGTGCAGACTGTCCGGGGAGGGGGAGTGCAGACTGTCCGGGGAGGGGAAGTGCAGACTGTCCGGGGAGGGGGAGTGCAGACTGTCCGGGGAGGGGGAGTGCAGACTGTCCTGGGGAGGGGGAGTGCAGGCTGTCCGGGGAGGGGGAGTGCAGGCTGTCCGGGGAGGGGGAGTGCAGGCTGTCCGGGGAGGGGGAGTGCAGGCTGTCCGGGGAGGGGGAGTGCAGGCTGTCCGGGGAGGGGGAGTGCAGGCTGTCCGGGGAGGGGGAGTGCAGGCTGTCCGGTGAGGGATAGTGCACGCTGTCCGGTGAGGGATAGTGCAGCCTGTCCGGTGAGGGAGAGTGCAGAAGGTCCGGGGAGGGATAGTGCAGCCTGTCCGGGGAGGGATAGTACAGCCTGTCAGGGGAGGGATAGTGCAGCCTCTCTGGGGAGGGTTAATGCAGCCTGTCCGAGGAGTGATAGTTCAACCTGTCCGGGGAGGACTTATGCAGGCTGTCTGGCGAGGGGTGGTGCAGGATGTCTGGCGAGGGGTGGTGCAGGATGTCTGGGGAGGGGGTGTGCAAAGTGTCCGGGGAATGATAGTGCAGCCTGTCTGGGGAGCGATAGTGCAGCCTGTCTGGGGAGCGATAGTGCAGCCTTTCCAGGGAGGGGTAGTGCAGACTGTCCAGGGAGGGGGAGTGCAGGCTGTCTGGCGAGGGATTGTGCAGGGTGTCCAGGGAGGGATAGTGCAGACTGTCCGGGGAGGGGGCGTGCAGACTGTCCGGGGAGGGGGAGTGCAGACTGTCCGGGGAGGGGGAGTGCAGACTGTCCGGGGAGGGGGAGTGCAGACTGTCCGGGGAGGGGGAGTGCAGACTGTCCGGGGAGGGGGAGTGCAGACTGTCCGGGGAGGGGGAGTGCAGACTGTCCGGGGAGGGGGAGTGCAGACTGTCCGGGGAGGGGGAGTGCAGACTGTCCAGGGAGGGGGAGTGCAGACTGTCTGGTGAGGGATAGTGCAGGCTTTCTTGGGAAGGATAGTGCAAACTGTCCAGGGAGGGTTAGTGTAGGCTGTCCGGGAAGGGGGAGTGCAGACTGTCCAGGGAGGGATAGTGCAGCCTGGCGGGGAGAGGGAGTGCAGACTGTCCAGGGAGGGATAGTGCAGCATGTCCAGGGAGGGATAGTGAAGGGTTTCCCGGTAGGGATAGTGCAGCCTGTCCGGGGATAGGGAGTGCAGACTGTCCGGGGAGGGATATCACAGGCTGTCCGGGTAGGGATAGTGCAGGCTGTCTGGCGAGGGATAGTGCAGGCTATCTGGGGAGGGGGAGTGCCGGCTGTCCGGGGAGGGTGAGTGCAGGCTATCTGGGGAGGGGGAGTGCACACTGTCCGAGGAGGGGTACTGCAGGCTGTCCGGGGAGGGCTAGTGCAGGCTGTCCGGGGAGGATATTGTAGGCTGTCCAGGGAGCGGGAGTGCAGACTGTCCGCGGAGGGGGAGTGCAGCCTGCCTGGGGAGTCATAGTGCAGCCTGTGCAGGGAGGCGGAGTGCAGACTGTCCGTGGAGCGGCAGAGCAGGTTGTCTGGCGAGGGATATTATAGGGTGTCCAGAGAGGGATAGTGCAGGCTATCTGTGGAGGGGGAGTGCAGACGGTCCGAGGAAGGGGAGTGCAGACGGTCCGAGGAAGGTGAGTGCAGACGGTCCGAGGAGGGGGAGTGCAGAATGTCCAGGGACGGGGAGTGCGGGATGTCCAGGGAGGGGGAGTGTAGGGTGTCCGGGGAGGGTGAATGCAAAGTGTCCAGGGAGGGGGAGTGCCAGGTGTCCGGGGAGGGATAGTGCAGGGTGTCCGGGGAGGGGGTGTGCAAAGTGTCCGGGGAGGGGGTCTGCAAGGTGTCCGGTGAGGGGAAGTGCAGGGTGTCCGGGGAGGGGGAGTGCAGACTGTCCGAGGAGGGGGAGTGCAGACTGTCCGAGGAGGGGGAGTGCAGACTGTCCGAGGAGGGGGAGTGCAGACTGTCCGAGGAGGGGGAGTGCAGACTGTCCGAGGAGGGGGAGTGCAGACTGTTCGAGGAGGGGGAGTGCAGACTGTCCGAGGAGGGGGAAGAAGACTGTCCGAGGAGGGGGAGTGCAGACTGTCCGGGGAGGGGGAGTGCAGACTGTCCGGGGAGGGGGAGTGCAGACTGTCCGGGGAGGGGGAGTGCAGACTGTCCGGGGAGGGGGAGTGCAGGCTGTCCGGGGAGGGGGAGTGCAGGCTGTCCGGGGAGGGGGAGTGCAGGCTGTCCGGGGAGGGGGAGTGCAGACTGTCCGAGGAGGGGGAGTGCAGACTGTCTGGCGAGGGATAGTGCAGGATGTCTGGGGAGGGGGAGTGCAGTCTGTCCAGGGAGGGGGAGTGCAGTCTGTCCAGGGAGGGGGAGTGCAGTCTGTCCAGGGAGGGGGAGTGCAGTCTGTCCAGGGAGGGGGAGTGCAGTCTGTCCAGGGAGGGGGAGTGCAGTCTGTCCAGGGAGGGGGAGTGCAGTCTGTCCAGGGAAGGGGAGTGCAGTCTGTCCGGGGAGCGGGAGTGCTGACTGTCCGGGGATGGATAGTGCAGGATGTCTGGGGAGGGATAGTGCAGGATGTCTGGGGAGGGATAGTGCAGGATGTCTGGGGAGGATAGTGCAGGATGTCGGGGGAGGGATAGTGCAGGATGTCTGGGGAGGGATAGTGCAGGATGTCTGGGGAGGGATAGTGCAGGCTGTCTGGGGAGGGATAGTGCAGTGTGTCCGGGGAGTGATAGTACAGCCTGTCTAGGGAGTGGGAGTGTAGACTATCCGGGGAGGGGAAGTGCAGTCTGTCTGGCGAGGTATAGTGCAGGGTGTCCAGCGAGGGATAGTGCAGACTGTCCGAGGAGGGGGAGTGCAGACTGTCCGAGTAGGGGGAGTGCAGACTGTCCGAGGAGGGGGAGTGCAGACTGTCCAAGGAGGGGGAGTGCAGACTGTCCGAGGAGGGGGAGTGCAGACAGTCCGGGGGGGGGAGTGCAGACTGTCCGAGGAGGGGGAGTGCAGACTGTCCGAGGAGGGGAAGTGCAGACTGTCCGAGGAGGGGGAGTGCAGACTGTCCGAGGACGGGGAGTGCAGACTGTCCGAGGAGGGGGAGTGCAGACTGTCCGAGGAGGGGGAGTGCAGACTGTCCGAGGAGGGGGAGTGCAGACTGTCCGAGGAGGGGGAGTGCAGACTGTCCGAGGAGGGGGAGTGCAGACTGTCCGAGGAGGGGAGTGCAGACTGTCCGAGGAAGGGGAGTGCAGACTGTTCGAGGAGGGGGAGTGCAGACTGTCCGAGGAGGGGGAAGAAGACTGTCCGAGGAGGCGGAGTGCAGACTGTCCGGGGAGGGGGAGTGCAGACTGTCCGGGGAGGGGAAGTGCAGACTGTCCGGGGAGGGGGAGTGCAGACTGTCCGGGGAGGGGGAGTGCAGGCTGTCCGGGGAGGGGGAGTGCAGGCTGTCCGGGGAGGGGGAGTGCAGGCTGTCCGGGGAGGGGGAGTGCAGGCTGTCCGGGGAGGGGGAGTGCAGGCTGTCCGGGGAGGGGGAGTGCAGGCTGTCCGGGGAGGGGGAGTGCAGGCTGTCCGGTGAGGGATAGTGCACGCTGTCCGGTGAGGGATAGTGCAGCCTGTCCGGTGAGGGAGAGTGCAGAAGGTCCGGGGAGGGATAGTGCAGCCTGTCCGGGGAGGGATAGTACAGCCTGTCAGGGGAGGGATAGTGCAGCCTCTCTGGGGAGGGTTAATGCAGCCTGTCCGAGGAGTGATAGTTCAACCTGTCCGGGGAGGACTTATGCAGGCTGTCTGGCGAGGGGTGGTGCAGGATGTCTGGCGAGGGGTGGTGCAGGATGTCTGGGGAGGGGGTGTGCAAAGTGTCCGGGGAATGATAGTGCAGCCTGTCTGGGGAGCGATAGTGCAGCCTGTCTGGGGAGCGATAGTGCAGCCTTTCCAGGGAGGGGTAGTGCAGACTGTCCAGGGAGGGGGAGTGCAGGCTGTCTGGCGAGGGATTGTGCAGGGTGTCCAGGGAGGGATAGTGCAGACTGTCCGGGGAGGGGGAGTGCAGACTGTCCGGGGAGGGGGAGTGCAGACTGTCCGGGGAGGGGGAGTGCAGACTGTCCGGGGAGGGGGAGTGCAGACTGTCCGGGGAGGGGGAGTGCAGACTGTCCGGGGAGGGGGAGTGCAGACTGTCCGGGGAGGGGGAGTGCAGACTGTCCGGGGAGGGGGAGTGCAGACTGTCCGGGGAGGGGGACTGCAGACTGTCCAGGGAGGGGGAGTGCAGACTGTCTGGTGAGGGATAGTGCAGGCTTTCTTGGGAAGGATAGTGCAAACTGTCCAGGGAGGGTTAGTGTAGGCTGTCCGGGAAGGGGGAGTGCAGACTGTCCAGGGAGGGATAGTGCAGCCTGGCGGGGAGAGGGAGTGCAGACTGTCCAGGGAGGGATAGTGCAGCATGTCCAGGGAGGGATAGTGAAGGGTTTCCCGGTAGGGATAGTGCAGCCTGTCCGGGGATAGGGAGTGCAGACTGTCCGGGGAGGGATATCACAGGCTGTCCGGGTAGGGATAGTGCAGGCTGTCTGGCGAGGGATAGTGCAGGCTATCTGGGGAGGGGGAGTGCCGGCTGTCCGGGGAGGGTGAGTGCAGGCTATCTGGGGAGGGGGAGTGCACACTGTCCGAGGAGGGGTACTGCAGGCTGTCCGGGGAGGGCTAGTGCAGGCTGTCCGGGGAGGATATTGTAGGCTGTCCAGGGAGCGGGAGTGCAGACTGTCCGCGGAGGGGGAGTGCAGCCTGCCTGGGGAGTCATAGTGCAGCCTGTGCAGGGAGGCGGAGTGCAGACTGTCCGTGGAGCGGCAGAGCAGGTTGTCTGGCGAGGGATATTATAGGGTGTCCAGAGAGGGATAGTGCAGGCTATCTGTGGAGGGGGAGTGCAGACGGTCCGAGGAAGGGGAGTGCAGACGGTCCGAGGAAGGTGAGTGCAGACGGTCCGAGGAGGGGGAGTGCAGAATGTCCAGGGACGGGGAGTGCGGGATGTCCAGGGAGGGGGAGTGTAGGGTGTCCGGGGAGGGATAGTGCAGGGTGTCCGGGGAGGGGGTGTGCAAAGTGTCCGGGGAGGGGGTCTGCAAGGTGTCCGGTGAGGGGAAGTGCAGGGTGTCCGGGGAGGGGGAGTGCAGACTGTCCGAGGAGGGGGAGTGCAGACTGTCCGAGGAGGGGGAGTGCAGACTGTCCGAGGAGGGGGAGTGCAGACTGTCCGAGGAGGGGGAGTGCAGACTGTTCGAGGAGGGGGAGTGCAGACTGTCCGAGGAGGGGGAAGAAGACTGTCCGAGGAGGGGGAGTGCAGACTGTCCGGGGAGGGGGAGTGCAGACTGTCCGGGGAGGGGGAGTGCAGACTGTCCGGGGAGGGGGAGTGCAGACTGTCCGGGGAGGGGGAGTGCAGGCTGTCCGGGGAGGGGGAGTGCAGGCTGTCCGGGGAGGGGGAGTGCAGGCTGTCCGGGGAGGGGGAGTGCAGACTGTCCGAGGAGGGGGAGTGCAGACTGTCCGGGGAGGGGGAGTGCAGACTGTCTGGCGAGGGATAGTGCAGGATGTCTGGGGAGGGATATTGTAGACTGTCCAGGGAGGGATAGTGCAGCCGGTCTGGGGAGTGATAGTGCAGGGTGTCCGGGGAGTGATAGTGCAGCCTGTCCGGGGAGGGATAGTACAGCCTGTCAGGGGAGGGATAGTGCAGCCTGTCAGGGGAGGGTTAATGCAGCCGTCCGTGGAGTCATAGTGCAGCCTTTCAAGGGAGGAGGAGTGCAGTCTGTGCAGGGAGGGGGAGTGCAGTCTGTCCAGGTAGGGGGAGTGCAGTCTGTCCAGGGAGGGGGAGTGCAGTCTGTCCAGGGAGGGGGAGTGCAGTCTGTCCAGGGAGGGGGAGTGCAGTCTGTCCAGGGAGGGGGAGTGCAGTCTGTCCAGGGAGGGGGAGTGCAGTCTGTCCAGGGAGGGGGAGTGCTGTCTGTCCAGGGAGGGGGAGTGCAGTCTGTCCGGGGAAGGGGAGTGCTGACTGTCCGGGGAGGGATAGTGCAGGATGTCCGGGGAGGGATAGTGCAGGATGTCTGGGGAGGGATAGTGCAGGATGTCTGGGGAGGGATAGTGCAGGATGTCTGGGGAGGGATAGTGCAGGATGTCTGGGGAGGGATAGTGCAGGATGTCTGGGGAGGGATAGTGCAGGATGTCTGGGGAGGGATAGTGCAGGATGTCTGGGGAGGGATAGTGCAGGATGTCTGGGGAGGGATAGTGCAGGCTGTCTGGGGAGGGATAGTGCAGTGTGTCCGGGGAGTGATAGTGCAGCCTGTCTAGGGAGTGGGAGTGTAGACTGTCCGGGGAGGGGAAGTGCAGTCTGTCTGGCGAGGTATAGTGCAGGGTGTCCAGTGAGGGATAGTGCAGACTGTCCGAGGAGGGGGAGTGCAGACTGTCCGAGTAGGGGGAGTGCAGACTGTCCGAGTAGGGGGAGTGCAGACTGTCCGAGGAGGGGGAGTGCAGACTGTCCGAGGAGGGGGAGTGCAGACTGTCCGAGGAGGGGGAGTGCAGACTGTCCGAGGAGGGGGAGTGCAGACTGTCCGAGGAGGGGGAGTGCAGACTGTCCGAGGAGGGGGAGTGCAGACTGTCCGAGGAGGGGGAGTGCAGACTGTCCGAGGAGGGGGAGTGCAGACTGTCCGAGGAGGGGGAGTGCAGACTGTCCGAGGAGGGGGAGTGCAGACTGTCCGAGGAGGGGGAGTGCAGACTGTCCGAGGAGGGGGAGTGCAGACTGTCCGAGGAGGGGGAGTGCAGACTGTCCGGGGAGGGGGAGTGCAGACTGTCCCGGGAGGGGGAGTGCAGACCGTCCGGGGAGGGGGAGTGCAGACCGTCCGGGGAGGGGGAGTGCAGACCGTCCGGGGAGGGGGAGTGCAGACCGTCCGGGGAGGGGGAGTGCAGACCGTCCGGGGAGGGGGAGTGCAGACCGTCCGGGGAGGGGGAGTGCAGACCGTCCGGGGAGGGGGAGTGCAGACCGTCCGGGGAGGGGGAGTGCAGACCGTCCGGGGAGGGGGAGTGCAGACCGTCCGGGGAGGGGGAGTGCAGGCTGTCCGGGGAGGGGGAGTGCAGGCTGTCCGGGGAGGGGGAGTGCAGGCTGTCCGGGGAGGGGGAGTGCAGGCTGCCCGGGGAGGGGGAGTGCAGGCTGTCCGGTGAGGGATAGTGCAGGCTGCCCGGGGAGGGATAGTGCAGAGTGTCCGGGGAGGGGGTTGCAGTCTGGGGTGTGATATTGCAGCCTGTCCTGGGAGAGGCAGTGTAGACTGTCTGGGGAGGGGATTTTCAGGCTGTCTGGCGATTGATAGTGCAGGGTGTCCAGGGAGGCATAGTGCAGGGTGTCCGGGGAGGGGGAGTGCAGGGTGTCCGGGGAGGGGGAGTGCAGGGTGTCCGGGGAGGGGGTGTGCAGGGTGTCCGAGGAGGGGGAGTGCAGGGTGTCCGGGGAGGGGGAGTGCAGGTTGTCCGGGGAGGGGGAGTGCAGACTGTCCGGGGAGGCGGAGTGCAGACTGTCCGGGGAGGGGGAGTGCAGACTGTCCGGGGAGGGGGAGTGCAGGGTGTCCGGGGAGGGAGAGTGCAGGCTGTCCGGGGAGGGGGAGTGCAGGCTGTCCGGGGAGGGGGAGTGCAGGCTGTCCGGTGAGGGATAGTGCACGCTGTCCGGTGAGGGATAGTGCAGCCTGTCCGGTGAGGGAGAGTGCAGAAGGTCCGGGGAGGGATAGTGCAGCCTGTCCGGGGAGGGATAGTACAGCCTGTCAGGGGAGGGATAGTGCAGCCTCTCTGGGGAGGGTTAATGCAGCCTGTCCGAGGAGTGATAGTTCAACCTGTCCGGGGAGGACTTATGCAGGCTGTCTGGCGAGGGGTGGTGCAGGATGTCTGGCGAGGGGTGGTGCAGGATGTCTGGGGAGGGGGTGTGCAAAGTGTCCGGGGAATGATAGTGCAGCCTGTCTGGGGAGCGATAGTGCAGCCTGTCTGGGGAGCGATAGTGCAGCCTTTCCAGGGAGGGGTAGTGCAGACTGTCCAGGGAGGGGGAGTGCAGGCTGTCTGGCGAGGGATTGTGCAGGGTGTCCAGGGAGGGATAGTGCAGACTGTCCGGGGAGGGGGAGTGCAGACTGTCCGGGGAGGGGGAGTGCAGACTGTCCGGGGAGGGGGAGTGCAGACTGTCCGGGGAGGGGGAGTGCAGACTGTCCGGGGAGGGGGAGTGCAGACTGTCCGGGGAGGGGGAGTGCAGACTGTCCGGGGAGGGGGACTGCAGACTGTCCAGGGAGGGGGAGTGCAGACTGTCTGGTGAGGGATAGTGCAGGCTTTCTTGGGAAGGATAGTGCAAACTGTCCAGGGAGGGTTAGTGTAGGCTGTCCGGGAAGGGGGAGTGCAGACTGTTCAGGGAGGGATAGTGCAGCCTGGCGGGGAGAGGGAGTGCAGACTGTCCAGGGAGGGATAGTGCAGCATGTCCAGGGAGGGATAGTGAAGGGTTTCCCAGTAGGGATAGTGCAGCCTGTCCGGGGATAGGGAGTGCAGACTGTCCGGGGAGGGATATCACAGGCTGTCCGGGTAGGGATAGTGCAGGCTGTCTGGCGAGGGATAGTGCAGGCTATCTGGGGAGGGGGAGTGCCGGCTGTCCGGGGAGGGGGAGTGCAGGCTATCTGGGGAGGGGGAGTGCACACTGTCCGAGGAGGGGTACTGCAGGCTGTCCGGGGAGGGCTAGTGCAGGCTGTCCGGGGAGGATATTGTAGGCTGTCCAGGGAGCGGGAGTGCAGACTGTCCGCGGAGGGGGAGTGCAGCCTGCCTGGGGAGTCATAGTGCAGCCTGTGCAGGGAGGCGGAGTGCAGACTGTCCGTGGAGCGGCAGAGCAGGTTGTCTGGCGAGGGATATTATAGGGTGTCCAGAGAGGGATAGTGCAGGCTATCTGTGGAGGGGGAGTGCAGACGGTCCGAGGAAGGGGAGTGCAGACGGTCCGAGGAAGGGGAGTGCAGACGGTCCGAGGAGGGGGAGTGCAGAATGTCCAGGGACGGGGAGTGCGGGATGTCCAGGGAGGGGGAGTGTAGGGTGTCCGGGGAGGGTGAATGCAAAGTGTCCAGGGAGGGGGAGTGCCAGGTGTCCGGGGAGGGATAGTGCAGGGTGTCCGGGGAGGGGGTGTGCAAAGTGTCCGGGGAGGGGGTCTGCAAGGTGTCCGGTGAGGGGAAGTGCAGGGTGTCCGGGGAGGGGGAGTGCAGACTGTCCGAGGAGGGGGAGTGCAGACTGTCCGAGGAGGGGGAGTGCAGACTGTCCGAGGAGGGGGAGTGCAGACTGTCCGAGGAGGGGGAGTGCAGACTGTCCGAGGAGGGGGAGTGCAGACTGTCCGAGGAGGGGGAAGAAGACTGTCCGAGGAGGGGGAGTGCAGACTGTCCGGAGAGGGGGAGTGCAGACTGTCCGGGGAGGGGGAGTGCAGACTGTCCGGGGAGGGGGAGTGCAGACTGTCCGGGGAGGGGGTGTGCAGGCTGTCCGGGGAGGGGGAGTGCAGGCTGTCCGGGGAGGGGGAGTGCAGGCTGTCCGGGGAGGGGGAGTGCAGGCTGTCCGGGGAGGGGGAGTGCAGGCTGTCCGGGGAGGGGGAGTGCAGACTGTCCGGGGAGGGGGAGTGCAGGCTGTCCGGGGAGGGGGAGTGCAGGCTGTCCGGGGAGGGGGAGTGCAGGCTGTCCGGTGAGGGATAGTGCACGCTGTCCGGTGAGGGATAGTGCAGACTGTCCGGTGAGGGATAGTGCAGAAGGTCCGGGGAGGGATAGTACAGGGTGTCCGGGGAGGGCTAGTTAACCTGTCTGGGGAGGGATACTGCAGCCTGTCTGGGAAGGGATAGTGCAATGTGTCTGGGGACGGGGAGTGCAGACTGTCCGGGGAGGGGGAGTGCCGACTGTCCGGGGCGGGGGAGTGCCGACTGTCCGGGGAGGGGGAGTGCAGACTCTCCGGGGAGTGCAGACTGTCCGGGGAGGGGGAGTGCAGACTGTCCGGGGAGGGGGAGTGCAGACTGTCCGGGGAGGGGGAGTGCAGACTGTCCGGGGAGGGGGAGTGCAGACTGTCCGGGGAGGGGGAGTGCAGACTGTCCGGGGAGGGGGAGTGCAGACTGTCCGGGGAGGGGGAGTGCAGGATGTCCGGGGAGGGATAGTGTAGACTGTTCGGGGAGGGATAGTGCAGCCGGTCTGGGGAGTGATAGTGCAGGGTGTCCGGGGAGTGATAGTGCAGTCTGTCAGGGGAGGGATAGTACAGCCTGTCTGGGGAGGGTTAATGCAGCCTGTCCGTGGAGTCATAGTGCAGCCTTTCAAGGGAGGGGGAGTGCAGACTGTCCAGGGAGGGATAGTGCAGGCTGTCCGGCGAGGGATAGTGCAGGCTGTCCGGCGAGGGATAGTGCCGGCTGTCCGGCGAGGGATAGTGCAGGCTGTCCAGGGAGTGATAGTGCAGCCTGTCTAGGGAGTGGGAGTGTAGACTGTCCGGGGAGGGGAAGTGCAGTCTGTCTGGCGAGGTATAGTGCAGGGTGTCCAGCGAGGGATAGTGCAGACTGTCCGAGGAGGGGGAGTGCAGACTGTCCGAGTAGGGGGAGTGCAGACTGTCCGAGTAGGGGGAGTGCAGACTGTCCGAGGAGGGGGAGTGCAGACTGTCCGAGGAGGGGGAGTGCAGACTGTCCGAGGAGGGGGAGTGCAGACTGTCCGAGGAGGGGGAGTGCAGACTGTCCGAGGAGGGGGAGTGCAGACTGTCCGAGGAGGGGGAGTGCAGACTGTCCGAGGAGGGGGAGTGCAGACTGTCCGGGGAGGGGGAGTGCAGACTGTCCGGGGAGGGGGAGTGCAGACTGTCCGGGGAGGGGGAGTGCAGACTGTCCAGGGAGGGGGAGTGCAGCTGTCTGTTGAGCGATAGTGAAACTCTCCGGGAAGGGATAGTGCAGGCTGTGCAGGGAGGGAGAGTGCAGATGGTCCGAGGACGGATAGTGCAGACTGTCCGGGGAGGATTAGAGCAGGCTGTCCAGGGAGGGGGAGTGCATACTGTCCGAGGGGGGATAGTGCAGCCTTTCCAGGGAGGGGAGTGCAGCCTGTCCATGGAGGGGGAGTGCAGCCTGTCCATGGAGGGGGAGTGCAGCCTGTCCATGGAGGGGGAGTGCAGCCTGTCCATGGAGGGGGAGTGCAGCCTGGCCATGGAGGGGGAGTGCAGCCTGTCCATGGAGGGGGAGTGCAGCCTGTCCATGGAGGGGGAGTGCAGCTGGTCCGGGGAGGGGGAGTGGGAGTGCGGACTGTCCTGGGACGGGGAGTGCAGACTGTCCTGGGACGGGGAGTGCAGACTGTCCGGGGAGGGGGAGTGCAGACTGTCTGGGGAGGGGGAGTGCAGACTGTCTGGGGAGGGGGAGTGCCGACGGTCTGGCGAGGGATAGTGCAGCCTGTCCGAGGAGTGATAGTGCAACCTGTCCAGGGAGGGGGAGTGCAGACTGTCCGGGGAGGACTTGTGCAGGCTGTCCGGCGAGGGGTGGTGCAGGATGTTTGGCGAGGGGTGGTGCAGGATGTCTGGCGAGGGGTGGTGCAGGATGTCTGGGGAGGGGGTGTGCAAAGTGTCCGGGGAGGGGGTTGCAAGGTGTCCGGGGAGGGGGAGTGCAGACTGTCCGGGGAGGGGGAGTGCAACCTGTCCAGGGAGGGGGAGTGCAGACTGTCCAGGGAGGGGGAGTGCAGACTGTCCGGCGAGGGGGAGTGCAGACTGTCCGGCGAGGGGGAGTGCAGGGTGTCCGGGGCGGTGGAGTGCAGACTGTCCAGGGAGGGGGAGTGCAGACTGTTTGGTGAGGGATACTGCAGGCTTTCTTGGGAAGGTAGTGCAAACTGTCCGGGGAGGGTTAGTGTAGGCAGTCCGGGAAGGGGGAGTGCTGACTGTCCAGGGAGGGATAGTGCAGCCTGTCCAGGGAGGGATAGTGAAGGGTTTCCCGGGAGGGATCGTGCAGCCTGTCCGGGGATAGCGAGTGCAGACTGTCCGGGGAGGGGGAGTGCAGACTGTCTGGCGAGGGATAGTGCAGGATGTCTGGGGAGGGATATTGTAGACTGTCCAGGGAGGGATAGTGCAGCCGGTCTGGGGAGTGATAGTGCAGGGTGTCCGGGGAGTGATAGTGCAGCCTGTCCGGGGAGGGATAGTACAGCCTGTCAGGGGAGGGATAGTGCAGCCTGTCAGGGGAGGGATAGTGCAGCCGTCCGTGGAGTCATAGTGCAGCCTTTCAAGGGAGGGGGAGTGCAGTCTGTGCAGGGAGGGGGAGTGCAGTCTGTCCAGGGAGGGGGAGTGCAGTCTGTCCAGGGAGGGGGAGTGCAGTCTGTCCAGGGAGGGGGAGTGCAGTCTGTCCAGGGAGGGGGAGTGCAGTCCGTCCGGGGAAGGGGAGTGCTGACTGTCCGGGGAGGGATAGTGCAGGATGTCTGGGGAGGGATAGTGCAGGATGTCTGGGGAGGGATAGTGCAGAAGGTCCGGGGAGGGATAGTACAGGGTGTCCGGGGAGGGCTAGTTAACCTGTCTGGGGAGGGATACTGCAGCCTGTCTGGGAAGGGATAGTGCAATGTGTCTGGGGACGGGGAGTGCAGACTGTCCGGGGAGGGGGAGTGCCGACTGTCCGGGGCGGGTGTGTGCCGACTGTCCGGGGAGGGGGAGTGCAGACTGTCCGGGGAGGGGGAGTGCAGACTGTCCGGGGAGGGGGAGTGCAGACTGTCCGGGGAGAGGGAGTGCAGACTGTCCGGGGAGGGGGAGTGCAGACTGTCCGGGGAGGGGGAGTGCAGACTGTCCGGGGAGGGGGAGTGCAGACTGTCCGGGGAGGGGGAGTGCAGACTGTCCGGGGAGGGGGAGTGCAGACTGTCCGGGGAGGGGGAGTGCAGGATGTCCGGGGAGGGATAGCGTAGACTGTTCGGGGAGGGATAGTGCAGCCGGTCTGGGGAGTGATAGTGCAGGGTGTCCGGGGAGTGATAGTGCAGCCTGTCAGGGGAGGGATAGTACAGCCTGTCTGGGGAGGGTTAATGCAGCCTGTCCGTGGAGTCATAGTGCAGCCTTTCAAGGGAGGGGGAGTGCAGACTGTCCAGGGAGGGATAGTGCAGGCTTTCCGGCGAGGGATAGTGCAGGCTGTCCGGCGAGGGATAGTGCCGGCTGTCCGGCGAGGGATAGTGCAGGCTGTCCAGGGAGTGATAGTGCAGCCTGTCTAGGGAGTGGGAGTGTAGACTGTCCGGGGAGGGGAAGTGCAGTCTGTCTGGCGAGGTATAGTGCAGGGTGTCCAGCGAGGGATAGTGCAGACTGTCCGAGGAGGGGGAGTGCAGACTGTCCGAGTAGGGGGAGTGCAGACTGTCCGAGTAGGGGGAGTGCAGACTGTCCGAGGAGGGGGAGTGCAGACTGTCCGAGGAGGGGGAGTGCAGACTGTCCGAGGAGGGGGAGTGCAGACTGTCCGAGGAGGGGGAGTGCAGACTGTCCGAGGAGGGGGAGTGCAGACTGTCCGAGGAGGGGGAGTGCAGACTGTCCGAGGAGGGGGAGTGCAGACTGTCCGAGGAGGGGGAGTGCAGACTGTCCGGGGAGGGGGAGTGCAGACTGTCCGGGGAGGGGGAGTGCAGACTGTCCAGGGAGGGGGAGTGCAGCTGTCTGTTGAGCGATAGTGAAACTCTCCGGGAAGGGATAGTGCAGGCTGTGCAGGGAGGGAGAGTGCAGATGGTCCGAGGACGGATAGTGCAGACTGTCCGGGGAGGATTAGAGCAGGCTGTCCAGGGAGGGGGAGTGCATACTGTCCGAGGGGGGATAGTGCAGCCTTTCCAGGGAGGGGAGTGCAGCCTGTCCATGGAGGGGGAGTGCAGCCTGTCCATGGAGGGGGAGTGCAGCCTGTCCATGGAGGGGGAGTGCAGCCTGTCCATGGAGGGGGAGTGCAGCCTGGCCATGGAGGGGGAGTGCAGCCTGTCCATGGAGGGGGAGTGCAGCCTGTCCATGGAGGGGGAGTGCAGCTGGTCCGGGGAGGGGGAGTGGGAGTGCGGCCTGTCCTGGGACGGGGAGTGCAGACTGTCCGGGGAGGGGGAGTGCAGACTGTCCGGGGAGGGGGAGTGCAGACTGTCCGGGGAGGGGGAGTGCCGACGGTCTGGCGAGGGATAGTGCAGCCTGTCCGAGGAGTGATAGTGCAACCTGTCCAGGGAGGGGGAGTGCAGACTGTCCGGGGAGGACTTGTGCAGGCTGTCTGGCGAGGGGTGCAGGGTCTGGCGAGGGGTGCAGGATGTCTGGCGAGGGGTGGTGCAGGATGTCTGGGGAGGGGGTGTGCAAAGTGTCCGGGGAGGGGGTTGCAAGGTGTCCGGGGAGGGGGAGTGCAGACTGTCCGGGGAGGGGGGAGTGCAACCTGTCCAGGGAGGGGGAGTGCAGACTGTCCAGGGAGGGGGAGTGCAGACTGTCCGGCGAGGGGGAGTGCAGACTGTCCGGCGAGGGGGAGTGCAGGGTGTCCGGGGCGGTGGAGTGCAGACTGTCCAGGGAGGGGGAGTGCAGACTGTTTGGTGAGGGATACTGCAGGCTTTCTTGGGAAGGTAGTGCAAACTGTCCGGGGAGGGTTAGTGTAGGCAGTCCGGGAAGGGGGAGTGCTGACTGTCCAGGGAGGGATAGTGCAGCCAGTCCAGGGAGGGATAGTGAAGGGTTTCCCGGGAGGGATCGTGCAGCCTGTCCGGGGATAGCGAGTGCAGACTGTCCGGGGAGGGGGAGTGCAGACTGTCTGGCGAGGGATAGTGCAGGATGTCTGGGGAGGGATATTGTAGACTGTCCAGGGAGGGATAGTGCAGCCGGTCTGGGGAGTGATAGTGCAGGGTGTCCGGGGAGTGATAGTGCAGCCTGTCCGGGGAGGGATAGTACAGCCTGTCAGGGGAGGGATAGTGCAGCCTGTCAGGGGTGGGTTAATGCAGCCGTCCGTGGAGTCATAGTGCAGCCTTTCAAGGGAGGGGGAGTGCAGTCTGTGCAGGGAGGGGGAGTGCAGTCTGTCCAGGGAGGGGGAGTGCAGTCTGTCCAGGGAGGGGGAGTGCAGTCTGTCCAGGGAGGGGGAGTGCAGTCTGTCCAGGGAGGGGGAGTGCAGTCTGTCCAGGGAGGGGGAGTGCAGTCTGTCCAGGGAGGGGGAGTGCAGTCTGTCCGGGGAGGGGGAGTGCAGTCTGTCCGGGGAAGGGGAGTGCAGTCTGTCCGGGGAGGGATAGTGCAGGATGTCCGGGGAGGGATAGTGCAGGATGTCTGGGGAGGGATAGTGCAGGATGTCTGGGGAGGGATAGTGCAGGATGTCTGGGGAGGGATAGTGCAGGATGTCTGGGGAGGGATAGTGCAGGATGTCTGGGGAGGGATAGTGCAGGATGTCTGGGGAGGGATAGTGCAGGATGTCTGGGGAGGGATAGTGCAGGCTGTCTGGGGAGGGATAGTGCAGTGTGTCCGGGGAGTGATAGTGCAGCCTGTCTAGGGAGTGGGAGTGTAGACTGTCCGGGGAGGGGAAGTGCAGTCTGTCTGGCGAGGTATAGTGCAGGGTGTCCAGTGAGGGATAGTGCAGACTGTCCGAGTAGGGGGAGTGCAGACTGTCCGAGGAGGGGGAGTGCAGACTGTCCGAGGAGGGGGAGTGCAGACTGTCCGAGGAGGGGGAGTGCAGACTGTCCGAGGAGGGGGAGTGCAGACTGTCCGAGGAGGGGGAGTGCAGACTGTCCGAGGAGGGGGAGTGCAGACTGTCCGAGGAGGGGGAGTGCAGACTGTCCGAGGAGGGGGAGTGCAGACTGTCCGAGGAGGGGGAGTGCAGACTGTCCGAGGAGGGGGAGTGCAGACTGTCCGAGGAGGGGGAGTGCAGACTGTCCGGGGAGGGGAGTGCAGACTGTCCCGGGAGGGGGAGTGCAGACTGTCCGGGGAGGGGGAGTGCAGACCGTCCGGGGAGGGGGAGTGCAGACCGTCCGGGGAGGGGGAGTGCAGACCGTCCGGGGAGGGGGAGTGCAGACCGTCCGGGGAGGGGGAGTGCAGACCGTCCGGGGAGGGGGAGTGCAGGCTGTCCGGGGAGGGGGAGTGCAGGCTGTCCGGGGAGGGGGAGTGCAGGCTGTCCGGGAAGGGGGAGTGCAGGCTGTCCGGGGAGGGGGAGTGCAGGCTGTCCGGTGAGGGATAGTGCAGGCTGCCCGAGGAGAGATAGTGCAGAGTGTCCGGGGAGGGGGTTGCAGTCTGGGGTGTGATATTGCAGCCTGTCCTGGGAGAGGCAGTGTAGACTGTCTGGGGAGGGGATTTTCAGGCTGTCTGGCGATTGATAGTGCAGGGTGTCCAGGGAGGCATAGTGCAGGGTGTCCGGGGAGGGGGAGTGCAGGGTGTCCGGGGAGGGGGAGTGCAGACTGTCCGGGGAGGCGGAGTGCAGACTGTCCGGGGAGGGGGAGTGCAGACTGTCCGGGGAGGGGGGAGTGCAGGGTGTCCGGGGAGGGAGAGTGCAGGCTGTCCGGGGAGGGGGAGTGCAGGCTGTCCGGGGAGGGGGAGTGCAGGCTGTCCGGGGAGGGGGAGTGCAGGCTGTCCGGGGAGGGGGAGTGCAGGCTGTCCGGGGAGGGGGAGTGCAGACTGTCCGGGGAGGGGGAGTGCAGACTGTCCGGGGAGGGGGAGTGCAGACTGTCCGGGGAGGGGGAGTGCAGGATGTCCGGGGAGGAATAGTGTAGACTGTCCGGGTAGTGATAGTGCAGGGTGTCCGGGGAGTGATAGTGCAGCCTGTCAGGGGAGGGATAGTGCAGCCTCTCTGGGGAGGGTTAATGCAGCCTGTCCGAGGAGTGATAGTTCAACCTGTCCGGGGAGGACTTATGCAGGCTGTCTGGCGAGGGGTGGTGCAGGATGTCTGGCGAGGGGTGGTGCAGGATGTCTGGGGAGGGGGTGTGCAAAGTGTCCGGGGAATGATAGTGCAGCCTGTCTGGGGAGCGATAGTGCAGCCTGTCTGGGGAGCGATAGTGCAGCCTTTCCAGGGAGGGGTAGTGCAGACTGTCCAGGGAGGGGGAGTGCAGGCTGTCTGGCGAGGGATTGTGCAGGGTGTCCAGGGAGGGATAGTGCAGACTGTCCGAGGAGGGGGAGTGCAGACTGTCCGAGGAGGGGGAGTGCAGACTGTCCGAGGAGGGGGAGTGCAGACTGTCCGAGGAGGGGGAGTGCAGACTGTCCGGGGAGGGGAGTGCAGACTGTCCCGGGAGGGGGAGTGCAGACTGTCCGGGGAGGGGGAGTGCAGACCGTCCGGGGAGGGGGAGTGCAGACCGTCCGGGGAGGGGGAGTGCAGACCGTCCGGGGAGGGGGAGTGCAGACCGTCCGGGGAGGGGGAGTGCAGACCGTCCGGGGAGGGGGAGTGCAGGCTGTCCGGGGAGGGGGAGTGCAGGCTGTCCGGGGAGGGGGAGTGCAGGCTGTCCGGGAAGGGGGAGTGCAGGCTGTCCGGGGAGGGGGAGTGCAGGCTGTCCGGTGAGGGATAGTGCAGGCTGCCCGAGGAGAGATAGTGCAGAGTGTCCGGGGAGGGGGGTTGCAGTCTGGGGTGTGATATTGCAGCCTGTCCTGGGAGAGGCAGTGTAGACTGTCTGGGGAGGGGATTTTCAGGCTGTCTGGCGATTGATAGTGCAGGGTGTCCAGGGAGGCATAGTGCAGGGTGTCCGGGGAGGGGGAGTGCAGGGTGTCCGGGGAGGGGGAGTGCAGACTGTCCGGGGAGGCGGAGTGCAGACTGTCCGGGGAGGGGGAGTGCAGACTGTCCGGGGAGGGGGAGTGCAGGGTGTCCGGGGAGGGAGAGTGCAGGCTGTCCGGGGAGGGGGAGTGCAGGCTGTCCGGGGAGGGGGAGTGCAGGCTGTCCG
The DNA here is from genome assembly GCF_017639515.1 of Carcharodon carcharias. Classification (NCBI taxonomy): domain Eukaryota; kingdom Metazoa; phylum Chordata; class Chondrichthyes; order Lamniformes; family Lamnidae; genus Carcharodon; species Carcharodon carcharias. Next base: position 61,627,320 of record NC_054487.1, read on the forward strand.
GGGAGGGGGAGTGCAGGCTGTCCGGGGAGGGGGAGTGCAGGCTGTCCGGGGAGGGGGAGTGCAGACTGTCCGAGGAGGGGGAGTGCAGACTGTCCGGGGAGGGGGAGTGCAGACTGTCCGGGGAGGGGGAGTGCAGGATGTCCGGGGAGGAATAGTGTAGACTGTCCGGGTAGTGATAGTGCAGGGTGTCCGGGGAGTGATAGTGCAGCCTGTCAGGGGAGGGATAGTGCAGCCTCTCTGGGGAGGGTTAATGCAGCCTGTCCGAGGAGTGATAGTTCAACCTGTCCGGGGAGGACTTATGCAGGCTGTCTGGCGAGGGGTGGTGCAGGATGTCTGGCGAGGGGTGGTGCAGGATGTCTGGGGAGGGGGTGTGCAAAGTGTCCGGGGAATGATAGTGCAGCCTGTCTGGGGAGCGATAGTGCAGCCTGTCTGGGGAGCGATAGTGCAGCCTTTCCAGGGAGGGGTAGTGCAGACTGTCCAGGGAGGGGGAGTGCAGGCTGTCTGGCGAGGGATTGTGCAGGGTGTCCAGGGAGGGATAGTGCAGACTGTCCGGGGAGGGGGAGTGCAGACTGTCCGGGGAGGGGGAGTGCAGACTGTCCGGGGAGGGGGAGTGCAGACTGTCCGGGGAGGGGGAGTGCAGACTGTCCGGGGAGGGGGAGTGCAGACTGTCCGGGGAGGGGGAGTGCAGACTGTCCGGGGAGGGGGAGTGCAGACTGTCCGGGGAGGGGGAGTGCAGACTGTCCGGGGAGGGGGAGTGCAGACTGTCCGGGGAGGGGGAGTGCAGACTGTCCGGGGAGGGGGAGTGCAGACTGTCCGGGGAGGGGGACTGCAGACTGTCCAGGGAGGGGGAGTGCAGACTGTCTGGTGAGGGATAGTGCAGGCTTTCTTGGGAAGGATAGTGCAAACTGTCCGGGGAGGGTTAGTGTAGGCTGTCCGGGAAGGGGGAGTGCAGACTGTCCAGGGAGGGATAGTGCAGCCTGTCCGGGGAGAGGGAGTGCAGACTGTCCAGGGAGGGATAGTGCAGCATGTCCAGGGAGGGATAGTGAAGGGTTTCCCGGTAGGGATAGTGCAGCCTGTCCGGGGATAGGGAGTGCAGACTGTCCGGGGAGGGATATCACAGGCTGTCCGGGTAGGGATAGTGCAGGCTGTCTGGCGAGGGATAGTGCAGGCTATCTGGGGAGGGGGAGTGCCGGCTGTCCGGGGAGGGGGAGCGCAGGCTATCTGGGGAGGGGGAGTGCACACTGTCCGAGGAGGGGTACTGCAGGCTGTCCGGGGAGGGATAGTGCAGGCTGTCCGGGGAGGATATTGTAGGCTGTCCAGGGAGCGGGAGTGCAGACTGTCCGCGGAGGGGGAGTGCAGCCTGCCTGGGGAGTCATAGTGCAGCCTGTGCAGGGAGGCGGAGTGCAGACTGTCCGTGGAGCGGCAGAGCAGGTTGTCTGGCGAGGGATATTATAGGGTGTCCAGAGAGGGATAGTGCAGGCTATCTGTGGAGGGGGAGTGCAGACGGTCCGAGGAAGGGGAGTGCAGACGGTCCGAGGAAGGGGAGTGCAGACGGTCCGAGGAGGGGGAGTGCAGATTGTCCAGGGACGGGGAGTGCGGGATGTCCAGGGAGGGGGAGTGTAGGGTGTCCGGGGAGGGTGAATGCAAAGTGTCCAGGGAGGGGGAGTGCCAGGTGTCCGGGGAGGGATAGTGCAGGGTGTCCGGGGAGGGGGTGTGCAAAGTGTCCGGGGAGGGGGTCTGCAAGGTGTCCGGTGAGGGGAAGTGCAGGGTGTCCGGGGAGGGGGAGTGCAGGGTGTCCGGGTAGGGGGAGTGCAGGGTGTCCAGGGAGGGGGAGTGCAGGCTGTCTGGGAAGGGATAGTGCACGGTGTCCAGGGAGGGATAGTGCAGCCTGACCAGGGAGCGGGAGTGCAGACTGTCCAGGGAGGGATAAGTGCAGCCTGTCCGGGGAGGGATAGTGAAGGGTTTCCATGGAAGGATAGTGCAGCCAGTCCGGGGATGAGGAGTGCAGACTGTCCGGGGAGGGATATCGCAGGCTGTCCGGGGTGGATAGAGTAGGCTGTCTGGCAAGGGATAGTGCAGACTGTCCGGGGAGGGAGAGTGCAGGGTGTCTAGGGAAGAATACTGCAGGCTGTCCAGGGAGGGAGAGTGCAGACTGTCCGGGGAGGGATAATGCAGCCTGTCTGGGGAGGGATTGTGCAGGCTGTCTTGGGAAGGATAGTGCAAACTGTCCGGGGAGTGATACTGCAGCCTGTCCGGGGAGTGATACTGCAGCCTGTCCGGGGAGTGATAGTGAAGGGTGTCTTGGGAGGGATAGTGCTGCTTGTCCGGCTGTGATAGTGCAGCCTTTCCAGGGAGGGGGAGTGCAGACTGTCCAGGGAGGGGGATTGCAGGCTGTCTGTTGAGGGATAGTGCAAGCTATCTGGGGAGAGGCAGTGCAGACTGTCTGAGGAGGGAGAATGCAGACTGTCCAGGGAGGGGGAGTGCAGACTGTCCAGGGTGAGGAATAGTGCAGGATGTCTGTGGAGGGATGGTACAGCCTGTCTGGGGAGTGATAGTGCAGACTGTCCGAGGATGGGGAGCGCTGAATGTCCCAGGAGGGGGAGTGCAGACTGTCCGGGAAAAGGGAGTGCAAACTGTCTGGGGAGGGATAGCGCAGCCTGTCTGGGGAGGGATAGTGCAGGCTGTCTTGGGAAGAATAGTGCAGGCTGTCCAGGGAGGGATCGTGCAAACTGCCCGGGGAGGAGGAGTGCAGCCTGTCCGGGGAGGGTGAGTGCCAAGTGTCCAGGGAGGGAAAGTGCAGTGTGTCCGGGGTGGGATAGCGCAGCCTGTCTTGGGAGGGAGAGTGCAGCCTGTCCTGGCAGGGATAGCGAAGGATGTCCGGGGAGGGGGAGTGCAGGCTGCTCAGGGAGGGGAGTGCAGGGTGTCTGGTGAGCAATTGTGCAGCCTGTCCGGGGAGGGGGAGTGCAAGGTTTCCAGGGAGGGGGATGCAAGGTGTCCGGGGAGGGATAGTGCAGAATGTCCGGGGAGGGGGTGTGCAAGGTGTCTGGGGATAGATAGTGCATCCTGTCTCAGGATGGATAGTGCAGCCTGTCCAGGGAGGGGGAGTGTAGTCTGTCCAGGGAGGGGGAGTGCAGGCTGTCCGGGGAGGGATAGTACTGGGTGTCCAGGGAGGGATAGTTAGCCTGTCTGGGGAGGGATACTGCAGCCTGTCTGGGGAGAGATAGTGCAGGCTCTCCAGGGAGCAGGAGTGCCGGGTGTCTGGCGAGGGATAGTGCAGGGTGTCCAGGGTGGGATAACGCAGCCTGTCCGGGGAGTCATAGTGCAAACTGTCCAGGGAGGGGGAGTGCAGGCTGTCCAGGGAGGGGGAGTGCAGGCTATCTGGGGAGGAGGAGTGCAGACTGTCCGAGGACGGGGACTGCAGACTGTCCAGGGAGGGGGAGTGCAGTCTGTCCAGGGAGGGGGAGTGCAGTCTGTCCAGGGAGAGGGAGTGCAGAGTGTCTGGTGAGGGATAGTGCGGACTGTCTGGTGAGGGATAGTGCGGACTGTCTGGTGAAGGATAGTGCAGACTGTCTGGTGAGGGATAGTGTAGGGTGTCTGGGAAGGGATAGTGCAGCCTGTCTGGGGAGGGAGAGTGTAGGGTGTCTGGGAAGGGATAATGCAGTGTGTCCGGAGAGGGGGAGCGCAGACTGTCCAGGGAGGGATAGTGCAGGCTGCCCGGGGAGGGATAGTGCAAAGTGTCCGGGGAGGGGGTTGCAGCCTGTCTGGGGAGTGATATTGCAGCCTGTCCAGGGAGGGGGAGTGTAGACTGTCGAGGGAGGGGGAGTGCAGACTGTCGAGGGAGGAGGAGGGCAGACTGTCCAGGGAGGGGGAGTGCAGACTGTCTGGTGAGGGATAGTGCAGACTGTCTGGTGAGGGAGAGTGCAGACTGTCTGGTGAGGGAGAGTGCAGAATGTCTGGGGAGGGATAGTGCAGAATGTCTGGGGAGGGATAGTGCAGGATGTCTGGGGAGGGATAGTGCAGGATGTCTGGGGAGGGATAGTGCAGGATGTCTGGGGAGGGATAGTGCAGGATGTCTGGGGAGGGATAGTGCAGGATGTCTGGGGAGAGATAGTGCAGGGTGTCTGGGGAGGGATAGTGCAGAGTGTCTGGCGAGGGATGGTGCAGGCTATCTGGGGAGGAGGAGTGCAGACTGTCCGAGGTGGGGGACTGCAGACTGTCCAGGGAGGGGGAGTGCAGACTGTCTGGTGAGGGATAGTGCAGACTGTCTGGTGAGGGATAGTGCAGACTGTCTGGTGAGGGATAGTGCAGGCTGTCTGGTGAGGGATAGTGCAAGCTATCTGGGGAGAGGCAGTGCAGACTGTCCGAGGAGGGAGAATGCAGACTGTCCAGGGAGGGGGGAGTGCAGACTGTCCAGGGTGAGGAATAGTGCAGGATGTCTGTGGAGGGATGGTACAGCCTGTCCGGGGAGTGATAGTGCAGTGTGTCCGAGGATGGGGAGCGCTGACTGTCCCAGGAGGGGGAGTGCAGACTGTCCGGGAAAAGGGAGTGCAAACTGTCTGGGGAGGGATAGCGCAGCCTGTCTGGGGAGGGATAGTGCAGGCTGTCTTGGGAAGAATAGTGCAGGCTGTCCAGGGAGGGATCGTGCAAACTGCCCGGGGAGGAGGAGTGCAGCCTGTCCGGGGAGGGTGAGTGCAAAGTGTCCAGGGAGGGAAAGTGCAGTGTGTCCGGGGTGGGATAGTGCAGCCTGTCTGGGGAGGGAGAGTGCAGCCTGTCCTGGGAGGGATAGCGAAGGATGTCCGGGGAGGGGGAGTGCAGGCTGCTCGGGGAGGGGAGTGCAGGGTGTCTGGTGAGCAATTGTGCAGCCTGTCCGGGGAAGGGGAGTGCAAGGTTTCCAGGGAGGGGGAGTGCAAGGTGTCCAGGGAGGGATAGTGCAGGATGTCCGGGGAGGGAGTGTGCAAGGTGTCTGGGGATAGATAGTGCATCCTGTCTCAGGATGGATAGTGCAGCCTGTCCAGGGAGGGGGAGTGTAGTCTGTCCAGGGAGGGGGAGTGCAGGCTGTCCGGGGAGGGATAGTACTGGGTGTCCAGGGAGGGATAGTTAGCCTGTCTGGGGAGGGATACTGCAGCCTGTCTGGGGACAGATAGTGCAGGCTCTCCAGGGAGCAGGAGTGCCGGGTGTCTGGCGAGGGATAGTGCAGGGTGTCCAAGGTGGGATAACGCAGCCTGTCCGGGGAGTCATAGTGCAAACTGTCCAGGGAGGGGGAGTGCAGGCTGTCCAGGGAGGGGGAGTGCAGGCTATCTGGGGAGGAGGAGTACAGACTGTCCGAGGACGGGGACTGCAGACTGTCCAGGGAGGGGGAGTGCAGTCTGTCCAGGGAGGGGGAGTGCAGTCTGTCCAGGGAGGGGGAGTGCAGTCTGTCCAGGGAGGGGGAGTGCAGTCTGTCCAGGGAGAGGGAGTGCAGAGTGTCTGGTGAGGGATAGTGCGGACTGTCTGGTGAGGGATAGTGCGGACTGTCTGGTGAGGGATAGTGCAGACTGTCTGGTGAGGGATAGTGTAGGGTGTCTGGGTAGGGATAGTGCAGCCTGTCTGGGGAGGGAGAGTGTAGGGTGTCTGGGAAGGGATAATGCAGTGTGTCCGGGGAGGGGGAGCGCAGACTGTCCAGGGAGGGATAGTGCAGGCTGCCCGGGGAGGGATAGTGCAAAGTGTCCGGGGAGGGGGTTGCAGCCTGTCTGGGGAGTGATATTGCAGCCTGTCCAGGGAGGGGGAGTGTAGACTGTCGAGGGAGGGGGAGTGCAGACTGTCGAGGGAGGGGGAGGGCAGGCTGTCCAGGGAGGGGGAGTGCAGACTGTCTGGTGAGGGACAGTGCAGACTGTCTGGTGAGGGACAGTGCAGAATGTCTGGGGAGGGATAGTGCAGGATGTCTGGGGAGGGATAGTGCAGGATGTCTGGGGAGGGATAGTGCAGTATGTCTGGGGAGGGATAGTGCAGGATGTCTGGGGAGGGATAGTGCAGGATGTCTGGGGAGGGATAGTGCAGGATGTCTGGGGAGAGATAGTGCAGGGTGTCTGGGGAGGGATAGTGCAGAGTGTCTGGCGAGGGATAGTGCAGGGTGTCTGGGGAGGAGGAGTGCAGACTGTCCGAGGTGGGGGACTGCAGACTGTCCAGGGAGGGGGAGTGCAGACTGTCTGGTGAGGGATAGTGCAGACTATCTGGTGAGGGATAGTGCAGACTGTCTGGTGAGGGATAGTGCAGACTGTCTGGTGAGGGATAGTGCAGACTGTCTGGTGAGGGATAGTGCAGACTGTCTGGTGAGGGATAGTGCAGGCTGTCTGGTGAGGGATAGTGCGGACTGTCTGGTGAGGGATAGTGAAGACTGTCTGGTGAGGGATAGTGTAGGGTGTCTGGGAAGGGATAGTGCAGCCTGTCTGGGAAGGGATAGTGCAGTGTGTCCGGGGAGGGGGAGTGCAGACTGTCCAGGGAGGGATAGTGCAGGCTGCCCGGGGAGGGATAGTGCAAAGTGTCCGGGGAGGGGGTTGCAGCCTGTCTGGGGAGTGATATTGCAGCCTGTCCAGGGAGGGGGAGTGTAGACTGTTGAGGGAGGGGGAGTGTAGACTGTCGAGGGAGGGGGAGTGTAGACTGTCGAGGGAGGGGGAGTGTAGACTGTCGAGGGAGGGGGAGTGCAGACTGTCCAGGGAGGGGGAGGGCAGGCTGTCCAGGGAGGGGGAGTGCAGACTGTCTGGTGAGGGATAGTGCAGACTGTCTGGTGAGGGACAGTGCAGACTGTCTGGGGCGGGATAGTGCAGAATGTCTGGGGAGGGATAGTGCAGAATGTCTGGGGAGTGATAGTGCAGCCTGTCTAGGGAGGGGGAGTGTAGAGTGTCCGGGCAGGGGGAGTGCAGTCTGTCTGGCGAGGTATAGTGCAGGGTGTCCAGAGAGGGATAGTGCAGACTGTCCGAGGAGGGGGAGTGCAGACTGTCCAGGGAAGGGGAGTGCAGACTGTCCAGGGTGAGGGATAATGCAGGATGTCTGGGGAGGGATAGTACAGCCTGTCTGGGGAGTGATAGTGCAGAATGTCCGAGGAGGGGGAGTGCAGACTGTCCGAGGAAGGGGATTGCAGACTGTCTGGGGAGAAGGAGTGCAGCCTGTCTGGGGAGGGATAGTGCAGCCTGTCTGGGGAGGGATAGTGCAGCCTATCTGGGGAGGGATAGTGCAGCCTGTCCGGGAAGGGATAGTGCAGCCTGTCCGGGGAGGGATAATGTAGGGTGTCTGGGAAGGGATAGTGCAGTGTGTCTGGGGACGGGGAGTGCAGACTGTCTAGGTAGGGATAGTGCAGGCTGCCCGGGGAGGGATAGTGCAGGCTGCCCGGGGAGGGATAGTGCAGAGTTTCCAGGGAGGGGGTTGCAGCCTGTCTGGGGTGTGATATTGCAGCCTGTCCAGGGACGGGCAGTGTAGACTGTCTGGGGAGGGGATGTGCAGGCTGTCTGGCGAGTGATAGTGCAGGGTGTCCAGGGAGGGATAGTGCAGCCTTTCCAGGGAGGGGCAGTGTAGACTGTCCGGGGAGGGGGAGTGCAGACTGTCCGGGGAGGGGGAGTGCAGACTGTCCGAGGAGGGGGAGTGCAGACTGTCCGAGGAGGGGGAGTGCAGACTGTCCGAGGAGGGGGAGTGCAGACTGTCCGAGGAGGGGGAGTGCAGACTGTCCGAGGAGGGGGAGTGCAGACTGTCCGAGGAGGGGGAGTGCAGACTGTCCGAGGAGGGGGAGTGCAGACTGTCCGAGGAGGGGGAGTGCAGACTGTCCGAGGAGGGGGAGTGCAGACTGTCCGAGGAGGGGGAGTGCAGACTGTCCGAGGAGGGGGAGTGCAGACTGTCCGAGGAGGGGGAGTGCAGACTGTCCGAGGAGGGGGAGTGCAGACTGTCCGAGGAGGGGGAGTGCAGACTGTCCGAGGAGGGGGAGTGCAGACTATCAGGGGAGCGGGGAGTGCAGCCTGTCTGGGTAGGGATAGTGCAGACTGTCTGGGTAGGGATAGTGCAGCCTGTCTGGGTAGGGATAGTGCAGCCTGTCTGGGGAGGGATAGTGCAGCCTGTCTGGGGAGGGATAGTGCAGCCTGTCTGGGGAGGGATAGTGCAGCCTGTCTGGGTAGGGATAGTGCAGCCTGTCTGGGGAGGGATAGTGCAGCCTGTCTGGGGAGGGATAGTGCAGCCTGTCTTGGGAAGGATAGTGCAGGCTGTCCAGGGAGGGATTGTGCAAACTGGCCGGGGAGGGATAGTGCAGCCTGTCTGGGGAGAGAGAGTGCAGGCTCTCCAGGGAGCAGGAGTGCCGTGTGTCTGGGGAGGGATAGTGCAGCCTGTCCGGGGAGGGATTGTACTGCCTGTCCGGGGAGGGATTGTGCTGCCTGTCCGGGGAGGGATTGTGCTGCCTGTCCGGGGAGGGATTGTGCAGACTGTCTGGGGAGGGATAGTGCAGACTGTCTGGGGAGGGATAGTGCAGACTGTCTGGGGAGGGATAGTGCAGACTGTCTGGGAAGGGATAGTGCAGACTGTCTGGGGAGGGATAGTGCAGACTGTCTGGGAAGGGATAGTGCAGACTGTCTGGGGAGGGATAGTGCAGACTGTCTGGGGAGGGATAGTGCAGACTGTCTGGGGAGGGATAGTGCAGACTGTCTGGTGAGGGACAGTGCAGACTGTCTGGTGAGGGACAGTGCAGAATGTCTGGGGAGGGATAGTGCAGGATGTCTGGGGAGGGATAGTGCAGGATGTCTGGGGAGGGATAGTGCAGGATGTCTGGGGAGGGATAGTGCAGGATGTCTGGGGAGGGATAGTGCAGTATGTCTGGGGAGGGATAGTGCAGGATGTCTGGGGAGGGATAGTGCAGGATGTCTGGGGAGGGATAGTGCAGGATGTCTGGGGAGAGATAGTGCAGGGTGTCTGGGGAGGGATAGTGCAGAGTGTCTGGCAAGGGATAGTGCAGGGTGTCTGGGGAGGAGGAGTGCAGACTGTCCGAGGTGGGGGACTGCAGACTGTCCAGGGAGGGGGAGTGCAGACTGTCTGGTGAGGGATAGTGCAGACTGTCTGGTGAGGGATAGTGCAGACTGTCTGGTGAGGGATAGTGCAGACTGTCCGAGGAGGGGGAGTGCAGACTGTCCAGGGAAGGGGAGTGCAGACTGTCCAGGGTGAGGGATAATGCAGGATGTCTGGGGAGGGATAGTACAGCCTGTCTGGGGAGTGATAGTGCAGAATGTCCGAGGAGGGGGAGTGCAGACTGTCCGAGGAAGGGGATTGCAGACTGTCTGGGGAGAAGGAGTGCAGCCTGTCTGGGGAGTGATATTGCAGCCTGTCCAGGGAGGGGGAGTGTAGACTGTCGAGGGAGGGGGAGTGCAGACTGTCGAGGGAGGGGGAGGGCAGGCTGTCCAGGGAGGGGGAGTGCAGACTGTCTGGTGAGGGACAGTGCAGACTGTCTGGTGAGGGACAGTGCAGAATGTCTGGGGAGGGATAGTGCAGGATGTCTGGGGAGGGATAGTGCAGGATGTCTGGGGAGGGATAGTGCAGGATGTCTGGGGAGGGATAGTGCAGGATGTCTGGGGAGGGATAGTGCAGGATGTCTGGGGAGAGATAGTGCAGGGTGTCTGGGGAGGGATAGTGCAGAGTGTCTGGCGAGGGATAGTGCAGGGTGTCTGGGGAGGAGGAGTGCAGACTGTCCGAGGTGGGGGACTGCAGACTGTCCAGGGAGGGGGAGTGCAGACTGTCTGGTGAGGGATAGTGCAGACTATCTGGTGAGGGATAGTGCAGACTGTCTGGTGAGGGATAGTGCAGACTGTCTGGTGAGGGATAGTGCAGACTGTCTGGTGAGGGATAGTGCAGACTGTCTGGTGAGGGATAGTGCAGGCTGTCTGGTGAGGGATAGTGCGGACTGTCTGGTGAGGGATAGTGAAGACTGTCTGGTGAGGGATAGTGTAGGGTGTCTGGGAAGGGATAGTGCAGCCTGTCTGGGAAGGGATAGTGCAGTGTGTCCGGGGAGGGGGAGTGCAGACTGTCCAGGGAGGGATAGTGCAGGCTGCCCGGGGAGGGATAGTGCAAAGTGTCCGGGGAGGGGGTTGCAGCCTGTCTGGGGAGTGATATTGCAGCCTGTCCAGGGAGGGGGAGTGTAGACTGTTGAGGGAGGGGGAGTGTAGACTGTCGAGGGAGGGGGAGTGTAGACTGTCGAGGGAGGGGGAGTGTAGACTGTCGAGGGAGGGGGAGTGCAGACTGTCCAGGGAGGGGGAGGGCAGGCTGTCCAGGGAGGGGGAGTGCAGACTGTCTGGTGAGGGATAGTGCAGACTGTCTGGTGAGGGACAGTGCAGACTGTCTGGGGCGGGATAGTGCAGAATGTCTGGGGAGGGATAGTGCAGAATGTCTGGGGAGTGATAGTGCAGCCTGTCTAGGGAGGGGGAGTGTAGAGTGTCCGGGCAGGGGGAGTGCAGTCTGTCTGGCGAGGTATAGTGCAGGGTGTCCAGAGAGGGATAGTGCAGACTGTCCGAGGAGGGGGAGTGCAGACTGTCCAGGGAAGGGGAGTGCAGACTGTCCAGGGTGAGGGATAATGCAGGATGTCTGGGGAGGGATAGTACAGCCTGTCTGGGGAGTGATAGTGCAGAATGTCCGAGGAGGGGGAGTGCAGACTGTCCGAGGAAGGGGATTGCAGACTGTCTGGGGAGAAGGAGTGCAGCCTGTCTGGGGAGGGATAGTGCAGCCTGTCTGGGGAGGGATAGTGCAGCCTATCTGGGGAGGGATAGTGCAGCCTGTCCGGGAAGGGATAGTGCAGCCTGTCCGGGGAGGGATAATGTAGGGTGTCTGGGAAGGGATAGTGCAGTGTGTCTGGGGACGGGGAGTGCAGACTGTCTAGGTAGGGATAGTGCAGGCTGCCCGGGGAGGGATAGTGCAGGCTGCCCGGGGAGGGATAGTGCAGAGTTTCCAGGGAGGGGGTTGCAGCCTGTCTGGGGTGTGATATTGCAGCCTGTCCAGGGACGGGCAGTGTAGACTGTCTGGGGAGGGGATGTGCAGGCTGTCTGGCGAGTGATAGTGCAGGGTGTCCAGGGAGGGATAGTGCAGCCTTTCCAGGGAGGGGCAGTGTAGACTGTCCGGGGAGGGGGAGTGCAGACTGTCCGGGGAGGGGGAGTGCAGACTGTCCGGGGAGGGGGAGTGCAGACTGTCCGAGGAGGGGGAGTGCAGACTGTCCGAGGAGGGGGAGTGCAGACTGTCCGAGGAGGGGGAGTGCAGACTGTCCGAGGAGGGGGAGTGCAGACTGTCCGAGGAGGGGGAGTGCAGACTGTCCGAGGAGGGGGAGTGCAGACTGTCCGAGGAGGGGGAGTGCAGACTGTCCGAGGAGGGGGAGTGCAGACTGTCCGAGGAGGGGGAGTGCAGACTGTCCGAGGAGGGGGAGTGCAGACTGTCCGAGGAGGGGGAGTGCAGACTGTCCGAGGAGGGGGAGTGCAGACTGTCCGAGGAGGGGGAGTGCAGACTGTCCGTGGAGGGGGAGTGCAGACTGTCCGAGGAGGGGGAGTGCAGACTATCAGGGGAGCGGGAGTGCAGCCTGTCTGGGTAGGGATAGTGCAGACTGTCTGGGTAGGGATAGTGCAGCCTGTCTGGGTAGGGATAGTGCAGCCTGTCTGGGGAGGGATAGTGCAGCCTGTCTGGGGAGGGATAGTGCAGCCTGTCTGGGGAGGGATAGTGCAGCCTGTCTGGGTAGGGATAGTGCAGCCTGTCTGGGGAGGGATAGTGCAGCCTGTCTGGGGAGGGATAGTGCAGCCTGTCTTGGGAAGGATAGTGCAGGCTGTCCAGGGAGGGATTGTGCAAACTGGCCGGGGAGGGATAGTGCAGCCTGTCTGGGGAGAGAGAGTGCAGGCTCTCCAGGGAGCAGGAGTGCCGTGTGTCTGGGGAGGGATAGTGCAGCCTGTCCGGGGAGGGATTGTACTGCCTGTCCGGGGAGGGATTGTGCTGCCTGTCCGGGGAGGGATTGTGCTGCCTGTCCGGGGAGGGATTGTGCAGACTGTCTGGGGAGGGATAGTGCAGACTGTCTGGGGAGGGATAGTGCAGACTGTCTGGGGAGGGATAGTGCAGACTGTCTGGGAAGGGATAGTGCAGACTGTCTGGGGAGGGATAGTGCAGACTGTCTGGGAAGGGATAGTGCAGACTGTCTGGGGAGGGATAGTGCAGACTGTCTGGGGAGGGATAGTGCAGACTGTCTGGGGAGGGATAGTGCAGACTGTCTGGTGAGGGACAGTGCAGACTGTCTGGTGAGGGACAGTGCAGAATGTCTGGGGAGGGATAGTGCAGGATGTCTGGGGAGGGATAGTGCAGGATGTCTGGGGAGGGATAGTGCAGGATGTCTGGGGAGGGATAGTGCAGGATGTCTGGGGAGGGATAGTGCAGTATGTCTGGGGAGGGATAGTGCAGGATGTCTGGGGAGGGATAGTGCAGGATGTCTGGGGAGGGATAGTGCAGGATGTCTGGGGAGAGATAGTGCAGGGTGTCTGGGGAGGGATAGTGCAGAGTGTCTGGCAAGGGATAGTGCAGGGTGTCTGGGGAGGAGGAGTGCAGACTGTCCGAGGTGGGGGACTGCAGACTGTCCAGGGAGGGGGAGTGCAGACTGTCTGGTGAGGGATAGTGCAGACTGTCTGGTGAGGGATAGTGCAGACTGTCTGGTGAGGGATAGTGCAGACTGTCTGGTGAGGGATAGTGCAGACTGTCTGGTGAGGGATAGTGCAGACTGTCTGGTGAGGGATAGTGCAGGCTGTCTGGTGAGGGATAGTGCGGACTGTCTGGTGAGGGATAGTGAAGACTGTCTGGTGAGGGATAGTGTAGGGTGTCTGGGAAGGGATAGTGCAGCCTGTCTGGGAAGGGATAGTGCAGTGTGTCCGGGGAGGGGGAGTGCAGACTGTCCAGGGAGGGATAGTGCAGGCTGCCCGGGGAGGGATAGTGCAAAGTGTCCGGGGAGGGGGTTGCAGCCTGTCTGGGGAGTGATATTGCAGCCTGTCCAGGGAGGGGGAGTGTCGACTGTCGAGGGAGGGGGAGTGTAGACTGTCGAGGGAGGGGGAGTGTAGACTGTCGAGGGAGGGGGAGTGTAGACTGTCGAGGGAGGGGGAGTGTAGACTGTCGAGGGAGGGGGAGTGTAGACTGTCGAGGGAGGGGGAGTGCAGACTGTCCAGGGAGGGGGAGGGCAGGCTGTCCAGGGAGGGGGAGTGCAGACTGTCTGGTGAGGGATAGTGCAGACTGTCTGGTGAGGGACAGTGCAGACTGTCTGGGGCGGGATAGTGCAGAATGTCTGGGGAGGGATAGTGCAGAATGTCTGGGGAGTGATAGTGCAGCCTGTCTAGGGAGGGGGAGTGTAGAGTGTCCGGGCAGGGGGAGTGCAGTCTGTCTGGCGAGGTATAGTGCAGGGTGTCCAGAGAGGGATAGTGCAGACTGTCCGAGGAGGGGGAGTGCAGACTGTCCAGGGAAGGGGAGTGCAGACTGTCCAGGGTGAGGGATAATGCAGGATGTCTGGGGAGGGATAGTACAGCCTGTCTGGGGAGTGATAGTGCAGAATGTCCGAGGAGGGGGAGTGCAGACTGTCCGAGGAAGGGGATTGCAGAGTGTCTGGGGAGAAGGAGTGCAGCCTGTCTGGGGAGGGATAGTGCAGCCTGTCTGGGGAGGGATAGTGCAGCCTATCTGGGGAGGGATAGTGCAGCCTGTCCGGGAAGGGATAGTGCAGCCTGTCCGGGGAGGGATAATGTAGGGTGTCTGGGAAGGGATAGTGCAGTGTGTCTGGGGACGGGGAGTGCAGACTGTCTAGGTAGGGATAGTGCAGGCTGCCCGGGGAGGGATAGTGCAGGCTGCCCGGGGAGGGATAGTGCAGAGTTTCCAGGGAGGGGGTTGCAGCCTGTCTGGGGTGTGATATTGCAGCCTGTCCAGGGAGGGGCAGTGTAGACTGTCTGGGGAGGGGATGTGCAGGCTGTCTGGCGAGTGATAGTGCAGGGTGTCCAGGGAGGGATAGTGCAGCCTTTCCAGGGAGGGGCAGTGTAGACTGTCCGGGGAGTGGGAGTGCAGACTGTCCGGGGAGGGGGAGTGCAGACTGTCCGAGGAGGGGGAGTGCAGACTGTCCGAGGAGGGGGAGTGCAGACTGTCCGAGGAGGGGGAGTGCAGACTGTCCGAGGAGGGGGAGTGCAGACTGTCCGAGGAGGGGGAGTGCAGACTGTCCGAGGAGGGGGAGTGCAGACTGTCCGAGGAGGGGGAGTGCAGACTGTCCGAGGAGGGGGAGTGCAGACTGTCCGAGGAGGGGGAGTGCAGACTGTCCGAGGAGGGGGAGTGCAGACTGTCCGAGGAGGGGGGAGTGCAGACTGTCCGAGGAGGGGGAGTGCAGACTGTCCGAGGAGGGGGAGTGCAGACTGTCCGAGGAGGGGGAGTGCAGACTGTCCGAGGAGGGGGAGTGCAGACTGTTCGAGGAGGGGGAGTGCAGACTGTCCGAGGAGGGGGAGTGCAGACTATCAGGGGAGCGGGAGTGCAGCCTGTCTGGGTAGGGATAGTGCAGACTGTCTGGGTAGGGATAGTGCAGCCTGTCTGGGTAGGGATAGTGCAGCCTGTCTGGGTAGGGATAGTGCAGCCTGTCTGGGGAGGGATAGTGCAGCCTGTCTGGGGAGGGATAGTGCAGCCTGTCTGGGTAGGGATAGTGCAGCCTGTCTGGGGAGGGATAGTGCAGCCTGTCTGGGGAGGGATAGTGCAGCCTGTCTTGGGAAGGATAGTGCAGGCTGTCCAGGGAGGGATTGTGCAAACTGGCCGGGGAGGGATAGTGCAGCCTGTCTGGGGAGAGAGAGTGCAGGCTCTCCAGGGAGCAGGAGTGCCGTGTGTCTGGGGAGGGATAGTGCAGCCTGTCCGGGGAGGGATTGTACTGCCTGTCCGGGGAGGGATTGTGCTGCCTGTCCGGGGAGGGATTGTGCTGCCTGTCCGGGGAGGGATTGTGCAGACTGTCTGGGGAGGGATAGTGCAGACTGTCTGGGGAGGGATAGTGCAGACTGTCTGGGGAGGGATAGTGCAGACTGTCTGGGGAGGGATAGTGCAGACTGTCTGGGGAGGGATAGTGCAGACTGTCTGGGGAGGGATAGTGCAGACTGTCTGGGGAGGGATAGTGCAGACTGTCTGGGGAGGGATAGTGCAGACTGTCTGGGGAGGGATAGTGCAGACTGTCTGGGGAGGGATAGTGCAGACTGTCTGGGGAGCGATAGTGCAGACTGTCTGGGGAGGGATAGTGCAGACTGTCTGGGGAGGGATAGTGCAGACTGTCTGGGGAGGGATAGTGCAGACTGGTCTGGGGAGGGATAGTGCAGACTGTCTGGGGAGGGGCAGTGCAGACTGTCTGAGGAGGGGCAGTGCAGACTGTCTGAGGAGGGGCAGTGCAGACTATCCGGGGAGGGATAGTGCAGACTGTCCGGGGAGGGATATTGCAGCCTGTCCGGGAAGGGATAGTGCAGCCTGTCCGGGGAGGGATAGTGCAGCCTGTCTGGGGAGGGATAGTGCAGCCTGTCTGGGGAGGGATAGTGCAGCCTGTCTGGGGAGGGATAGTGCAGCCTGTCTGGGGAGGGATAGTGCAGGCTGTCTTGGGAAGGATTGTGCAGGCTGTCTTGGGAAGGATAGTGCAGCCTTTCTGGGGAGGGATAGTGCAGGCTGTCTTGGGAGGGATAGTGCAGGGTGTCTGGCGAGGGATAGTGCAGTGTGTCCTGGGAGGGATAGTGCAGGCTATCTGGGGAGGGGGAGTGCAGACTGTCCGAGGAAGGGGAGTGCAGACTGTCCGAGGAGGGGGGAGTGCAGACTGTCCGGGGAGGGGCAGTGCAGACTGTCCGAGGACGGGCAGTGCAGACTGTCCGAGGAGGGAGAGTGCAGACTGTCCGAGGAGGGGGAGTGCAGACTGTCCGAGGAGGGGGAGTGCAGACTGTCCGAGGAGGGGGAGTGCAGACTGTCCGAGGAGGGGGAGTGCAGACTGTCCGAGGAGGGGGAGTGCAGACTGTCCGAGGAGGGGGAGTGCAGACTGTCCGAGGAGGGGGAGTGCAGACTGTCCGAGGAGGGGGAGTGCAGACTATCAGGGGAGCGGGAGTGCAGCCTGTCTGGGTAGGGATAGTGCAGACTGTCTGGGTAGTGATAGTGCAGCCTGTCTGGGTAGGGATAGTGCAGCCTGTCTGGGGAGGGATAGTGCAGCCTGTCTGGGGAGGGATAGTGCAGCCTGTCTGGGTAGGGATAGTGCAGCCTGTCTGGGGAGGGATAGTGCAGCCTGTCTGGGGAGGGATAGTGCAGCCTGTCTTGGGAAGGATAGTGCAGGCTGTCCAGGGAGGGATTGTGCAAACTGGCCGGGGAGGGATAGTGCAGCCTGTCTTGGGAGGGAGAGTGCAGGCTCTCCAGGGAGCAGGAGTGCCGTGTGTCTGGGGAGGGATAGTGCAGCCTGTCCGGGGAGGGATTGTACTGCCTGTCCGGGGAGGGATTGTGCTGCCTGTCCGGGGAGGGATTGTGCTGCCTGTCCGGGGAGGGATTGTGCAGACTGTCTGGGGAGGGATAGTGCAGACTGTCTGGGGAGGGATAGTGCAGACTGTCTGGGGAGGGATAGTGCAGACTGTCTGGGGAGGGATAGTGCAGACTGTCTGGGGAGGGATACTGCAGCCTGTCTGGGGAGAGATAGTGCAGGCTCTCCAGGGAGCAGGAGTGCCGGGTGTCTGGCGAGGGATAGTGCAGGGTGTCCAGGGTGGGATAACGCAGCCTGTCCGGGGAGTCATAGTGCAAACTGTCCAGGGAGGGGGAGTGCAGGCTGTCCAGGGAGGGGGAGTGCAGGCTATCTGGGGAGGAGGAGTGCAGACTGTCCGAGGACGGGGACTGCAGACTGTCCTGGGAGGGGGAGTGCAGTCTGTCCAGGGAGGGGGAGTGCAGTCTGTCCAGGGAGAGGGAGTGCAGAGTGTCTGGTGAGGGATAGTGCGGACTGTCTGGTGAGGGATAGTGCGGACTGTCTGGTGAAGGATAGTGCAGACTGTCTGGTGAGGGATAGTGTAGGGTGTCTGGGAAGGGATAGTGCAGCCTGTCTGGGGAGGGAGAGTGTAGGGTGTCTGGGAAGGGATAATGCAGTGTGTCCGGAGAGGGGGAGCGCAGACTGTCCAGGGAGGGATAGTGCAGGCTGCCCGGGGAGGGATAGTGCAAAGTGTCCGGGGAGGGGGTTGCAGCCTGTCTGGGGAGTGATATTGCAGCCTGTCCAGGGAGGGGGAGTGTAGACTGTCGAGGGAGGGGGAGTGCAGACTGTCGAGGGAGGGGGAGGGCAGACTGTCCAGGGAGGGGGAGTGCAGACTGTCTGGTGAGGGATAGTGCAGACTGTCTGGTGAGGGAGAGTGCAGACTGTCTGGTGAGGGAGAGTGCAGAATGTCTGGGGAGGGATAGTGCAGAATGTCTGGGGAGGGATAGTGCAGGATGTCTGGGGAGGGATAGTGCAGGATGTCTGGGGAGGGATAGTGCAGGATGTCTGGGGAGGGATAGTGCAGGATGTCTGGGGAGGGATAGTGCAGGATGTCTGGGGAGAGATAGTGCAGGGTGTCTGGGGAGGGATAGTGCAGAGTGTCTGGCGAGGGATGGTGCAGGCTATCTGGGGAGGAGGAGTGCAGACTGTCCGAGGTGGGGGACTGCAGACTGTCCAGGGAGGGGGAGTGCAGACTGTCTGGTGAGGGATAGTGCAGACTGTCTGGTGAGGGATAGTGCAGACTGTCTGGTGAGGGATAGTGCAGGCTGTCTGGTGAGGGATAGTGCAAGCTATCTGGGGAGAGGCAGTGCAGACTGTCCGAGGAGGGAGAATGCAGACTGTCCAGGGAGGGGGAGTGCAGACTGTCCAGGGTGAGGAATAGTGCAGGATGTCTGTGGAGGGATGGTACAGCCTGTCCGGGGAGTGATAGTGCAGTGTGTCCGAGGATGGGGAGCGCTGACTGTCCCAGGAGGGGGAGTGCAGACTGTCCGGGAAAAGGGAGTGCAAACTGTCTGGGGAGGGATAGCGCAGCCTGTCTGGGGAGGGATAGTGCAGGCTGTCTTGGGAAGAATAGTGCAGGCTGTCCAGGGAGGGATCGTGCAAACTGCCCGGGGAGGAGGAGTGCAGCCTGTCCGGGGAGGGTGAGTGCAAAGTGTCCAGGGAGGGAAAGTGCAGTGTGTCCGGGGTGGGATAGTGCAGCCTGTCTGGGGAGGGAGAGTGCAGCCTGTCCTGGGAGGGATAGCGAAGGATGTCCGGGGAGGGGGAGTGCAGGCTGCTCGGGGAGGGGAGTGCAGGGTGTCTGGTGAGCAATTGTGCAGCCTGTCCGGGGAAGGGGAGTGCAAGGTTTCCAGGGAGGGGGAGTGCAAGGTGTCCAGGGAGGGATAGTGCAGGATGTCCGGGGAGGGGGTGTGCAAGGTGTCTGGGGATAGATAGTGCATCCTGTCTCAGGATGGATAGTGCAGCCTGTCCAGGGAGGGGGAGTGTAGTCTGTCCAGGGAGGGGGAGTGCAGGCTGTCCGGGGAGGGATAGTACTGGGTGTCCAGGGAGGGATAGTTAGCCTGTCTGGGGAGGGATACTGCAGCCTGTCTGGGGACAGATAGTGCAGGCTCTCCAGGGAGCAGGAGTGCCGGGTGTCTGGCGAGGGATAGTGCAGGGTGTCCAAGGTGGGATAACGCAGCCTGTCCGGGGAGTCATAGTGCAAACTGTCCAGGGAGGGGGAGTGCAGGCTGTCCAGGGAGGGGGAGTGCAGGCTATCTGGGGAGGAGGAGTACAGACTGTCCGAGGACGGGGACTGCAGACTGTCCAGGGAGGGGGAGTGCAGTCTGTCCAGGGAGGGGGAGTGCAGTCTGTCCAGGGAGGGGGAGTGCAGTCTGTCCAGGGAGGGGGAGTGCAGTCTGTCCAGGGAGAGGGAGTGCAGAGTGTCTGGTGAGGGATAGTGCGGACTGTCTGGTGAGGGATAGTGCGGACTGTCTGGTGAGGGATAGTGCAGACTGTCTGGTGAGGGATAGTGTAGGGTGTCTGGGAAGGGATAGTGCAGCCTGTCTGGGGAGGGAGAGTGTAGGGTGTCTGGGAAGGGATAATGCAGTGTGTCCGGGGAGGGGGGAGCGCAGACTGTCCAGGGAGGGATAGTGCAGGCTGCCCGGGGAGGGATAGTGCAAAGTGTCCGGGGGAGGGGGTTGCAGCCTGTCTGGGGAGTGATATTGCAGCCTGTCCAGGGGAGGGGGAGTGTAGACTGTCGAGGGAGGGGAGTGCAGACTGTCGAGGGAGGGGGAGGGCAGGCTGTCCAGGGAGGGGGAGTGCAGACTGTCTGGTGAGGGACAGTGCAGACTGTCTGGTGAGGGACAGTGCAGAATGTCTGGGGAGGGATAGTGCAGGATGTCTGGGGAGGGGATAGTGCAGGATGTCCTGGGGAGGGATAGTGCAGTATGTCTGGGGAGGGATAGTGCAGGACTGTCCTGGGGAGGGATAGTGCAGGATGTCTGGGGAGGGATAGTGCAGGATGTCTGGGGAGAGATAGTGCAGGGTGTCTGGGGAGGGATAGTGCAGAGTGTCTGGCGAGGGATAGTGCAGGGTGTCTGGGGAGGAGGAGTGCAGACTGTCCGAGGTGGGGGACTGCAGACTGTCCAGGGAGGGGGAGTGCAGACTGTCTGGTGAGGGATAGTGCAGACTATCTGGTGAGGGATAGTGCAGACTGTCTGGTGAGGGATAGTGCAGACTGTCTGGTGAGGGATAGTGCAGACTGTCTGGTGAGGGATAGTGCAGACTGTCTGGTGAGGGATAGTGCAGGCTGTCTGGTGAGGGATAGTGCGGACTGTCTGGTGAGGGATAGTGAAGACTGTCTGGTGAGGGATAGTGTAGGGTGTCTGGGAAGGGATAGTGCAGCCTGTCTGGGAAGGGATAGTGCAGTGTGTCCGGGGAGGGGGAGTGCAGACTGTCCAGGGAGGGATAGTGCAGGCTGCCCGGGGAGGGATAGTGCAAAGTGTCCGGGGAGGGGGGTTGCAGCCTGTCTGGGGAGTGATATTGCAGCCTGTCCAGGGAGGGGGAGTGTAGACTGTTGAGGGAGGGGGAGTGTAGACTGTCGAGGGAGGGGGAGTGTAGACTGTCGAGGGAGGGGGAGTGTAGACTGTCGAGGGAGGGGGAGTGCAGACTGTCCAGGGAGGGGGAGGGCAGGCTGTCCAGGGAGGGGGAGTGCAGACTGTCTGGTGAGGGATAGTGCAGACTGTCTGGTGAGGGACAGTGCAGACTGTCTGGGGCGGGATAGTGCAGAATGTCTGGGGAGGGATAGTGCAGAATGTCTGGGGAGTGATAGTGCAGCCTGTCTAGGGAGGGGGAGTGTAGAGTGTCCGGGCAGGGGGAGTGCAGTCTGTCTGGCGAGGTATAGTGCAGGGTGTCCAGAGAGGGATAGTGCAGACTGTCCGAGGAGGGGGAGTGCAGACTGTCCAGGGAAGGGGAGTGCAGACTGTCCAGGGTGAGGGATAATGCAGGATGTCTGGGGAGGGATAGTACAGCCTGTCTGGGGAGTGATAGTGCAGAATGTCCGAGGAGGGGGAGTGCAGACTGTCCGAGGAAGGGGATTGCAGACTGTCTGGGGAGAAGGAGTGCAGCCTGTCTGGGGAGGGATAGTGCAGCCTGTCTGGGGAGGGATAGTGCAGCCTATCTGGGGAGGGATAGTGCAGCCTGTCCGGGAAGGGATAGTGCAGCCTGTCCGGGGAGGGATAATGTAGGGTGTCTGGGAAGGGATAGTGCAGTGTGTCTGGGGACGGGGAGTGCAGACTGTCTAGGTAGGGATAGTGCAGGCTGCCCGGGGAGGGATAGTGCAGGCTGCCCGGGGAGGGATAGTGCAGAGTTTCCCAGGGAGGGGGTTGCAGCCTGTCTGGGGTGTGATATTGCAGCCTGTCCAGGGACGGGCAGTGTAGACTGTCTGGGGAGGGGATGTGCAGGCTGTCTGGCGAGTGATAGTGCAGGGTGTCCAGGGAGGGATAGTGCAGCCTTTCCAGGGAGGGGCAGTGTAGACTGTCCGGGGAGGGGGAGTGCAGACTGTCCCGGGGAGGGGGAGTGCAGACTGTCCGAGGAGGGGGAGTGCAGACTGTCCGAGGAGGGGGAGTGCAGACTGTCCGAGGAGGGGGAGTGCAGACTGTCCGAGGAGGGGGAGTGCAGACTGTCCGAGGAGGGGGAGTGCAGACTGTCCGAGGAGGGGGAGTGCAGACTGTCCGAGGAGGGGGAGTGCAGACTGTCCGAGGAGGGGGAGTGCAGACTGTCCGAGGAGGGGGAGTGCAGACTGTCCGAGGAGGGGGAGTGCAGACTGTCCGAGGAGGGGGAGTGCAGACTGTCCGAGGAGGGGGAGTGCAGACTGTCCGAGGAGGGGGAGTGCAGACTGTCCGAGGAGGGGGAGTGCAGACTGTCCGAGGAGGGGGAGTGCAGACTATCAGGGGAGCGGGAGTGCAGCCTGTCTGGGTAGGGATAGTGCAGACTGTCTGGGTAGGGATAGTGCAGCCTGTCTGGGTAGGGATAGTGCAGCCTGTCTGGGGAGGGATAGTGCAGCCTGTCTGGGGAGGGATAGTGCAGCCTGTCTGGGGAGGGATAGTGCAGCCTGTCTGGGTAGGGATAGTGCAGCCTGTCTGGGGAGGGATAGTGCAGCCTGTCTGGGGAGGGATAGTGCAGCCTGTCTTGGGAAGGATAGTGCAGGCTGTCCAGGGAGGGATTGTGCAAACTGGCCGGGGAGGGATAGTGCAGCCTGTCTGGGGAGAGAGAGTGCAGGCTCTCCAGGGAGCAGGAGTGCCGTGTGTCTGGGGAGGGATAGTGCAGCCTGTCCGGGGAGGGATTGTACTGCCTGTCCGGGGAGGGATTGTGCTGCCTGTCCGGGGAGGGATTGTGCTGCCTGTCCGGGGAGGGATTGTGCAGACTGTCTGGGGAGGGATAGTGCAGACTGTCTGGGGAGGGATAGTGCAGACTGTCTGGGAGGGATAGTGCAGACTGTCTGGGAAGGGATAGTGCAGACTGTCTGGGGAGGGATAGTGCAGACTGTCTGGGAAGGGATAGTGCAGACTGTCTGGGGAGGGATAGTGCAGACTGTCTGGGGAGGGATAGTGCAGACTGTCTGGGGAGGGATAGTGCAGACTGTCTGGTGAGGGACAGTGCAGACTGTCTGGTGAGGGACAGTGCAGAATGTCTGGGGAGGGATAGTGCAGGATGTCTGGGGAGGGATAGTGCAGGATGTCTGGGGAGGGATAGTGCAGGATGTCTGGGGAGGGATAGTGCAGGATGTCTGGGGAGGGATAGTGCAGTATGTCTGGGGAGGGATAGTGCAGGATGTCTGGGGAGGGATAGTGCAGGATGTCTGGGGAGGGATAGTGCAGGATGTCTGGGGAGAGATAGTGCAGGTGTCTGGGGAGGGATAGTGCAGAGTGTCTGGCAAGGGATAGTGCAGGGTGTCTGGGGAGGAGGAGTGCAGACTGTCCGAGGTGGGGGACTGCAGACTGTCCAGGGAGGGGGAGTGCAGACTGTCTGGTGAGGGATAGTGCAGACTGTCTGGTGAGGGATAGTGCAGACTGTCTGGTGAGGGATAGTGCAGACTGTCTGGTGAGGGATAGTGCAGACTGTCTGGTGAGGGATAGTGCAGACTGTCTGGTGAGGGATAGTGCAGACTGTCTGGTGAGGGATAGTGCAGGCTGTCTGGTGAGGGATAGTGCGGACTGTCTGGTGAGGGATAGTGAAGACTGTCTGGTGAGGGATAGTGTAGGGTGTCTGGGAAGGGATAGTGCAGCCTGTCTGGGAAGGGATAGTGCAGTGTGTCCGGGGAGGGGGAGTGCAGACTGTCCAGGGAGGGATAGTGCAGGCTGCCCGGGGAGGGATAGTGCAAAGTGTCCGGGGAGGGGGTTGCAGCCTGTCTGGGGAGTGATATTGCAGCCTGTCCAGGGAGGGGGAGTGTCGACTGTCGAGGGAGGGGGAGTGTAGACTGTCGAGGGAGGGGGAGTGTAGACTGTCGAGGGAGGGGGAGTGTAGACTGTCGAGGGAGGGGGAGTGTAGACTGTCGAGGGAGGGGGAGTGTAGACTGTCGAGGGAGGGGGAGTGCAGACTGTCCAGGGAGGGGGAGGGCAGGCTGTCCAGGGAGGGGGAGTGCAGACTGTCTGGTGAGGGATAGTGCAGACTGTCTGGTGAGGGACAGTGCAGACTGTCTGGGGCGGGATAGTGCAGAATGTCTGGGGAGGGATAGTGCAGAATGTCTGGGGAGTGATAGTGCAGCCTGTCTAGGGAGGGGGAGTGTAGAGTGTCCGGGCAGGGGGAGTGCAGTCTGTCTGGCGAGGTATAGTGCAGGGTGTCCAGAGAGGGATAGTGCAGACTGTCCGAGGAGGGGGGAGTGCAGACTGTCCAGGGAAGGGGAGTGCAGACTGTCCAGGGTGAGGGATAATGCAGGATGTCTGGGGAGGGATAGTACAGCCTGTCTGGGGAGTGATAGTGCAGAATGTCCGAGGAGGGGGAGTGCAGACTGTCCGAGGAAGGGGATTGCAGACTGTCTGGGGAGAAGGAGTGCAGCCTGTCTGGGGAGGGATAGTGCAGCCTGTCTGGGGAGGGATAGTGCAGCCTATCTGGGGAGGGATAGTGCAGCCTGTCCGGGAAGGGATAGTGCAGCCTGTCCGGGGAGGGATAATGTAGGGTGTCTGGGAAGGGATAGTGCAGTGTGTCTGGGGACGGGGAGTGCAGACTGTCTAGGTAGGGATAGTGCAGGCTGCCCGGGGAGGGATAGTGCAGGCTGCCCGGGGAGGGATAGTGCAGAGTTTCCAGGGAGGGGGTTGCAGCCTGTCTGGGGTGTGATATTGCAGCCTGTCCAGGGAGGGGCAGTGTAGACTGTCTGGGGAGGGGATGTGCAGGCTGTCTGGCGAGTGATAGTGCAGGGTGTCCAGGGAGGGATAGTGCAGCCTTTCCAGGGAGGGGCAGTGTAGACTGTCCGGGGAGTGGGAGTGCAGACTGTCCGGGGAGGGGGAGTGCAGACTGTCCGAGGAGGGGGAGTGCAGACTGTCCGAGGAGGGGGAGTGCAGACTGTCCGAGGAGGGGGAGTGCAGACTGTCCGAGGAGGGGGAGTGCAGACTGTCCGAGGAGGGGGAGTGCAGACTGTCCGAGGAGGGGGAGTGCAGACTGTCCGAGGAGGGGGAGTGCAGACTGTCCGAGGAGGGGGAGTGCAGACTGTCCGAGGAGGGGGAGTGCAGACTGTCCGAGGAGGGGGAGTGCAGACTGTCCGAGGAGGGGGAGTGCAGACTGTCCGAGGAGGGGGAGTGCAGACTGTCCGAGGAGGGGGAGTGCAGACTGTCCGAGGAGGGGGAGTGCAGACTGTTCGAGGAGGGGGAGTGCAGACTGTCCGAGGAGGGGGAGTGCAGACTATCAGGGGAGCGGGAGTGCAGCCTGTCTGGGTAGGGATAGTGCAGACTGTCTGGGTAGGGATAGTGCAGCCTGTCTGGGTAGGGATAGTGCAGCCTGTCTGGGTAGGGATAGTGCAGCCTGTCTGGGGAGGGATAGTGCAGCCTGTCTGGGGAGGGATAGTGCAGCCTGTCTGGGTAGGGATAGTGCAGCCTGTCTGGGGAGGGATAGTGCAGCCTGTCTGGGGAGGGATAGTGCAGCCTGTCTTGGGAAGGATAGTGCAGGCTGTCCAGGGAGGGATTGTGCAAACTGGCCGGGGAGGGATAGTGCAGCCTGTCTGGGGAGAGAGAGTGCAGGCTCTCCAGGGAGCAGGAGTGCCGTGTGTCTGGGGAGGGATAGTGCAGCCTGTCCGGGGAGGGATTGTACTGCCTGTCCGGGGAGGGATTGTGCTGCCTGTCCGGGGAGGGATTGTGCTGCCTGTCCGGGGAGGGATTGTGCAGACTGTCTGGGGAGGGATAGTGCAGACTGTCTGGGGAGGGATAGTGCAGACTGTCTGGGGAGGGATAGTGCAGACTGTCTGGGGAGGGATAGTGCAGACTGTCTGGGGAGGGATAGTGCAGACTGTCTGGGGAGGGATAGTGCAGACTGTCTGGGGAGGGATAGTGCAGACTGTCTGGGGAGGGATAGTGCAGACTGTCTGGGGAGGGATAGTGCAGACTGTCTGGGGAGGGATAGTGCAGACTGTCTGGGGAGCGATAGTGCAGACTGTCTGGGGAGGGATAGTGCAGACTGTCTGGGGAGGGATAGTGCAGACTGTCTGGGGAGGGATAGTGCAGACTGGTCTGGGGAGGGATAGTGCAGACTGTCTGGGGAGGGGCAGTGCAGACTGTCTGAGGAGGGGCAGTGCAGACTGTCTGAGGAGGGGCAGTGCAGACTATCCGGGGAGGGATAGTGCAGACTGTCCGGGGAGGGATATTGCAGCCTGTCCGGGAAGGGATAGTGCAGCCTGTCCGGGGAGGGATAGTGCAGCCTGTCTGGGGAGGGATAGTGCAGCCTGTCTGGGGAGGGATAGTGCAGCCTGTCTGGGGAGGGATAGTGCAGCCTGTCTGGGGAGGGATAGTGCAGGCTGTCTTGGGAAGGATTGTGCAGGCTGTCTTGGGAAGGATAGTGCAGCCTTTCTGGGGAGGGATAGTGCAGGCTGTCTTGGGAGGGATAGTGCAGGGTGTCTGGCGAGGGATAGTGCAGTGTGTCCTGGGAGGGATAGTGCAGGCTATCTGGGGAGGGGGAGTGCAGACTGTCCGAGGAAGGGGAGTGCAGACTGTCCGAGGAGGGGGGGAGTGCAGACTGTCCGGGGAGGGGCAGTGCAGACTGTCCGAGGACGGGCAGTGCAGACTGTCCGAGGAGGGAGAGTGCAGACTGTCCGAGGAGGGGGAGTGCAGACTGTCCGAGGAGGGGGAGTGCAGACTGTCCGAGGAGGGGGAGTGCAGACTGTCCGAGGAGGGGGAGTGCAGACTGTCCGAGGAGGGGGAGTGCAGACTGTCCGAGGAGGGGGAGTGCAGACTGTCCGAGGAGGGGGAGTGCAGACTATCAGGGGAGCGGGAGTGCAGCCTGTCTGGGTAGGGATAGTGCAGACTGTCTGGGTAGTGATAGTGCAGCCTGTCTGGGTAGGGATAGTGCAGCCTGTCTGGGGAGGGATAGTGCAGCCTGTCTGGGGAGGGATAGTGCAGCCTGTCTGGGGAGGGATAGTGCAGCCTGTCTGGGTAGGGATAGTGCAGCCTGTCTGGGGAGGGATAGTGCAGCCTGTCTGGGGAGGGATAGTGCAGCCTGTCTTGGGAAGGATAGTGCAGGCTGTCCAGGGAGGGATTGTGCAAACTGGCCGGGGAGGGATAGTGCAGCCTGTCTGGGGAGAGAGAGTGCAGGCTCTCCAGGGAGCAGGAGTGCCGTGTGTCTGGGGAGGGATAGTGCAGCCTGTCCGGGGAGGGATTGTACTGCCTGTCCGGGGAGGGATTGTGCTGCCTGTCCGGGGAGGGATTGTGCTGCCTGTCCGGGGAGGGATTGTGCAGACTGTCTGGGGAGGGATAGTGCAGACTGTCTGGGGAGGGATAGTGCAGACTGTCTGGGGAGGGATAGTGCAGACTGTCTGGGGAGGGATAGTGCAGACTGTCTGGGGAGGGATAGTGCAGACTGTCTGGGGAGGGATAGTGCAGACTGTCTGGGGAGGGATAGTGCAGACTGTCTGGGGAGGGATAGTGCAGACTGTCTGGGGAGGGATAGTGCAGACTGTCTGGGGAGGGATAGTGCAGACTGTCTGGGGAGGGATAGTGCAGACTGTCTGGGGAGCGATAGTGCAGACTGTCTGGGGAGGGATAGTGCAGACTGTCTGGGGAGGGATAGTGCAGACTGTCTGGGGAGGGATAGTGCAGACTGGTCTGGGGAGGGATAGTGCAGACTGTCTGGGGAGGGGCAGTGCAGACTGTCTGAGGAGGGGCAGTGCAGACTGTCTGAGGAGGGGCAGTGCAGACTATCCGGGGAGGGATAGTGCAGACTGTCCGGGGAGGGATATTGCAGCCTGTCCGGGAAGGGATAGTGCAGCCTGTCCGGGGAGGGATAGTGCAGCCTGTCTGGGGAGGGATAGTGCAGCCTGTCTGGGGAGGGATAGTGCAGCCTGTCTGGGGAGGGATAGTGCAGCCTGTCTGGGGAGGGATAGTGCAGGCTGTCTTGGGAAGGATAGTGCAGGCTGTCTTGGGAAGGATAGTGCAGCCTTTCTGGGGAGGGATAGTGCAGGCTGTCTTGGGAGGGATAGTGCAGGGTGTCTGGCGAGGGATAGTGCAGTGTGTCCTGGGAGGGATAGTGCAGGCTATCTGGGGAGGGGGAGTGCAGACTGTCCGAGGAAGGGGAGTGCAGACTGTCCGAGGAGGGGGGAGTGCAGACTGTCCGGGGAGGGGCAGTGCAGACTGTCCGAGGACGGGCAGTGCAGACTGTCCGAGGAGGGAGAGTGCAGACTGTCCGAGGAGGGGGAGTGCAGACTGTCCGAGGAGGGGGAGTGCAGACTGTCCGAGGAGGGGGAGTGCAGACTGTCCGAGGAGGGGGAGTGCAGACTGTCCGAGGAGGGGGGAGTGCAGACTGTCCGAGGAGGGGGAGTGCAGACTGTCCGAGGAGGGGGAGTGCAGACTGTCCGAGGAGGGGGAGTGCAGACTATCAGGGGAGCGGGAGTGCAGCCTGTCTGGGTAGGGATAGTGCAGACTGTCTGGGTAGGGATAGTGCAGCCTGTCTGGGTAGGGATAGTGCAGCCTGTCTGGGTAGGGATAGTGCAGCCTGTCTGGGGAGGGATAGTGCAGCCTGTCTGGGGAGGGATAGTGCAGACTGTCTGGGGAGGGATAGTGCAGACTGTCCGGGGAGGGATAGTGCAGACTGTCTGGGGAGGGATAGTGCAGACTGTCGGGGGAGGGGGAGTGCAGACTGTCGGGGGAGGGGAAGTGCAAACTGTCGGGGGAAGGGAAGTGCAGACTGTCCGAGGAGGGGGAGTGCAGACTGTCCGAGGAGGGGGAGTGAAGACTGTCCGAGGAGGGGGAGTGCAGACTGTCCGAGGAGGGGGAGTGCAGACTATCCAGGGAGCGGGAGTGCAGACTATCCAGGGAGCGGGAGTGCAGCCTGTCTGGGTAGGGATAGTGCAGACTGTCTGGGTAGGGATAGTGCAGCCTGTCTGGGTAGGGATAGTGCAGCCTGTCTGGGGAGGGATAGTGCAGCCTATCTGGGGAGGGATAGTGCAGCCTGTCTGGGGAGGGATAGTGCAGCCTGTCTGGGTAGGGATAGTGCAGCCTGTCTGGGTAGGGATAGTGCAGCCTGTCTGGGGAGGGATAGTGCAGCCTGTCTGGGGAGGGATAGTGCAGCCTGTCTTGGGAAGGATAGTGCAGGCTGTCCAGGGAGGGATTGTGCAAACTGGCCTGGGAGGGATAGTGCAGCCTGTCCGAGGACTTATAGTGCAGCCTGTCTGGGGAGAGAGAGTGCAGGCTCTCCAGGGAGCAGGAGTGCCGTGTGTCTGGGGAGGGATAGTGCAGCCTGTCCGGGGAGGGATTGTGCTGCCTGTCCGGGGAGGGATTGTGCTGCCTGTCCGGGGAGGGATTGTGCTGCCTGTCCGGGGAGGGATTGTGCTGCCTGTCCGGGGAGGGATTGTGCTGCCTGTCCGGGGAGGGATTGTGCTGCCTGTCCGGGGAGGGATTGTGCTGCCTGTCCGGGGAGGGATTGTGCTGCCTGTCCGGGGAGGGATTGTGCTGCCTGTCCGGGGAGGGATTGTGCTGCCTGTCCGGGGCGGGATTGTGCTGCCTGTCCGGGGCGGGATTGTTCTGCCTGTCCGGGGAGGGATTGTGCTGCCTGTCCGGGGAGGGATTGTGCTGCCTGTCCGGGGAGGGATTGTGCTGCCTGTCCGGGGAGGGATTGTGCTGCCTGTCCGGGGAGGGATTGTGCTGCCTGTCCGGGGAGGGATTGTGCTGCCTGTCCGGGGAGGGATTGTGCTGCCTGTCCGGGGAGGGATTGTGCTGCCTGTCCGGGCAGGGATTGTGCTGCCTGTCCGGGGAGGGATTGTGCTGCCTGTCCGGGGAGGGATAGTGCTGCCTGTCCGGGGAGGGATTGTGCAGACTGTCCGGGGAGGGATAGTGCAGACTGTCCGGGGAGGGATAGTGCAGACTGTCCGGGGAGGGATAGTGCAGACTGTCCGGGGAGGGATAGTGCAGACTGTCCGGGGAGGGATAGTGCAGACTGTCCGGGGAGGGATAGTGCAGACTGTCCGGGGAGGGATAGTGCAGACTGTCCGGGGAGGGATAGTGCAGACTGTCCGGGGAGGGATAGTGCAGACTGTCCGGGGAGGGATAGTGCTGACTGTCCGGGGAGGGATAGTGCAGACAGTCTGGGGAGGGATAGTGCAGACTGTCTGGGGAGGGATAGTGCAGACTGTCTGGGGAGGGATAGTGCAGACTGTCTGGGGAGGGATAGTGCAGACTGTCTGGGGAGGGATAGTGCAGACTGTCTGGGGAGGGATAGTGCAGACTGTCTGGGGAGGGATAGTGCAGACTGTCTGGGGAGGGATAGTGCAGACTGTCTGGGGAGGGATAGTGCAGACTGGTCTGGGGAGGGATAGTGCAGACAGTCTGGGGAGCGGCAGTGCAGACTGTCTGAGGAGGGGCAGTGCAGACTGTCTGAGGAGGGGCAGTGCAGACTGTCTGAGGAGGGGCAGTGCAGACTGACGGGGAGGGATAGTGCAGACTGTCCGGGGAGGGATATTGCAGCCTGTCCGGGAAGGGATAGTGCAGCCTGTCTGGGGAGGGATAGTGCAGCCTGTCTGGGGAGGGATAGTGCAGGCTGTCTTGGGAAGGATAGTGCAGCCTTTCTGGGGAGGGATAGTGCAG
The DNA here is from genome assembly GCF_017639515.1 of Carcharodon carcharias. Lineage (NCBI taxonomy): Eukaryota > Metazoa > Chordata > Chondrichthyes > Lamniformes > Lamnidae > Carcharodon > Carcharodon carcharias. The sequence continues at coordinate 61,657,062 of NC_054487.1, forward strand.
GCTGTCTTGGGAGGGATAGTGCAGGGTGTCTGGCGAGGGATAGTGCAGGGTGTCCTGGGAGGGATAGTGCAGGCTATCTGGGGAGGGGGAGTGCAGACTGTCCGAGGAAGGGGAGTGCAGACTGTCCGAGGAGGGGGGATTGCAGACTGTCCGGGGAGGGGCAGTGCAGACTGTCCAAGGACGGGCAGTGCAGACTGTCCGAGGAGGGAGAGTGCAGACTGTCCGGGGAGGGATAGTGCAGACTGTCCGGGGAGGGATAGTGCAGACTGTCCGGGGAGGGATAGTGCAGACTGTCCGGGGAGGGATATTGCAGCCTGTCTGGGAAGGGATAGTGCAGCCTGTCTGGGGGGGGATAGTGCAGCCTGTCTGGGGAGGGATAGTGCAGCCTGTCTGGGGAGGGATAGTGCAGCCTGTCTGGGGAGGGATAGTGCAGACTGTCTGGGAAGGGATAGTGCAGACTGTCGGGGGAGGGGGAGTGCAGACTGTCGGGGGAGGGGAAGTGCAAACTGTCGGGGGAGGGGAAGTGCAGACTGTCCGAGGAGGGGGAGTGCAGACTGTCCGAGGAGGGGGAGTGCAGACTGTCCGAGGAGGGGGAGTGCAGACTGTCCGAGGAGGGGGAGTGCAGACTGTCCGAGGAGGGGGGAGTGCAGACTGTCCGAGGAGGGGGAGTGCAGACTGTCCGAGGAGGGGGAGTGCAGACTGTCCGAGGAGGGGGAGTGCAGACTGTCCGAGGAGGTGGAGTGCAGACTGTCCGAGGAGGGGGAGTGCAGACTGTCCGATGAGGGGGAGTGCAGACTGTCCGATGAGGGGGAGTGCAGACTGTCCGAGGAGGGGGAGTGCAGACTGTCCGAGGAGGGGGAGTGCAGACTTTCCGAGGAGGGGGAGTGCAGACTGTCCGAGGAGGGGGAGTGCAGACTGTCCGAGGAGGGGGAGTGCAGACTGTCCGAGGAGGGGGAGTGCAGACTGTCCGAGGAGGGGGAGTGCAGACTGTCCGAGGAGGGGGAGTGCAGACTGTCCGAGGAGGGGGAGTGCAGACTGTCCGAGGAGGGGGAGTGCAGACTGTCCGAGGAGGGGGAGTGCAGACTGTCCGAGGAGGGGGAGTGCAGACTGTCCGAGGAGGGGGAGTGCAGACTATCCAGGGATCGGGAGTGCAGCCTGTCTGGGTAGGGAAAGTGCAGACTGTCTGGGGAGCGATAGTGCAGACTGTCTGGCGAGGGATAGTGCAGGCTGTCTGGCGAGGGATAGTGCAGACTGTCCGAGGAGGGTGAGTGCAGACTGTCCGAGGAGGGGGAGTGCAGACTGTCCGAGGAGGGGGGGTGCAGACTGTCGGGGGAGGGGGAGTGCAGACTGTCCGGGGAGGGATAGTGCAGACTGTCCGGGGAGGGATAGTGCAGACTGTCCGGGGAGGGATAGTGCAGACTGTCCGGGGAGGGATAGTGCAGACTGTCCGGGGAGGGATAGTGCAGACTGTCCGGGGAGGGATAGTGCAGACTGTCCGGGGAGGGATAGTGCAGACTGTCCGGGGAGGGATAGTGCAGACTGTCCGGGGAGGGATAGTGCAGACTGTCCGGGGAGGGATAGTGCAGACTGTCCGGGGAGGGATAGTGCAGACTGTCCGGGGAGGGATAGTGCAGACTGTCCGGGGAGGGATAGTGCAGACTGTCCGGGGAGGGATAGTGCAGACTGTCCGGGGAGGGATAGTGCAGACTGTCCGGGGAGGGATAGTGCAGACTGTCCGGGGAGGGATAGTGCAGACTGTCCGGGGAGGGATAGTGCAGACTGTCCGGGGAGGGATAGTGCAGACTGTCCGGGGAGGGATAGTGCAGACTGTCCGGGGAGGGATAGTGCAGACTGTCCGGGGAGGGATAGTGCAGACTGTCCGGGGAGGGATAGTGCAGACTGTCGGGGGAGGGGAAGTGGAAACTGTCGGGGGAGGGGAAGTGCAGACTGTCCGAGGAGGGGGAGTGCAGACTGTCCGAGGAGGGGGAGTGCAGACTGTCCGAGGAGGGGGAGTGCAGACTGTCCGAGGAGGGGGAGTGCAGACTTTCCGAGGAGGGGGAGTGCAGACTGTCCGAGGAGGGGGAGTGCAGACTGTCCGAGGAGGGGGAGTGCAGACTGTCCGAGGAGGTGGAGTGCAGACTGTCCGAGGAGGTGGAGTGCAGACTGTCCGAGGAGGTGTAGTGCAGACTGTCCGAGGAGGGGGAGTGCAGACTGTCCGAGGAGGGGGAGTGCAGACTGTCCGAGGAGGGGGAGTGCAGACTGTCCGAGGAGGGGGAGTGCAGACTGTCCGAGGAGGGGGAGTGCAGACTGTCCGAGGAGGGGGAGTGCAGACTGTCCGAGGAGGGGGAGTGCAGACTGTCCGAGGAGGGGGAGTGCAGACTGTCCGAGGAGGGGGAGTGCAGACTGTCCGAGGAGGGGGAGTGCAGACTGTCCGAGGAGGGGGAGTGCAGACTGTCCGAGGAGGGGGAGTGCAGACTGTCCGAGGAGGGGGAGTGCAGACTGTCCGAGGAGGGGGAGTGCAGACTGTCCGAGGAGGGGGAGTGCAGACTGTCCGAGGAGGGGGAGTGCAGACTGTCCGAGGAGGGGGAGTGCAGACTGTCCGAGGAGGGGGAGTGCAGACTGTCCGAGGAGGGGGAGTGCAGACTGTCCGAGGAGGGGGAGTGCAGACTGTCCGAGGAGGGGGAGTGCAGACTGTCCGAGGAGGGGGAGTGCAGACTGTCCGAGGAGGGGGAGTGCAGACTGTCCGAGGAGGGGGAGTGCAGACTGTCCGAGGAGGGGGAGTGCAGACTGTCCGAGGAGGGGGAGTGCAGACTGTCCGAGGAGGGGGAGTGCAGACTATCCAGGGAGCGGGAGTGCAGACTATCCAGGGAGCGGGAGTGCAGACTATCCAGGGAGTGGGAGTGCAGCCTGTCTGGGTAGGGATAGTGCAGACTGTCTGGGTAGGGATAGTGCAGACTGTCTGGGTAGGGATAGTGCAGCCTGTCTGGGGAGGGATAGTGCAGCCTATCTGGGGAGGGATAGTGCAGCCTGTCTGGGGAGGGATAGTGCAGCCTGTCTGGGTAGGGATAGTGCAGCCTGTCTGGGGAGGGGGAGTGCAGCCTGTCTGGGGAGGGATAGTGCAGCCTGTCTTGGGAAGGATAGTGCAGGCTGTCCAGGGAGGGATTGTGCAAACTTGCCGGGGAGGGATAGTGCAGCCTGTCCGAGGACTTATAGTGCAGCCTGTCTGGGGAGAGAGAGTGCAGGCTCTCCAGGGAGCAGGAGTGCCGTGTGTCTGGGGAGGGATAGTGCAGACTGTCCGGGGAGGGATTGTGCTGCCTGTCCGGGGAGGGATTGTGCTGCCTGTCCGGGGAGGGATTGTGCTGCATGTCCGGGGAGGGATTGTGCTGCCTGTCCGGGGAGGGATTGTGCTGCCTGTCCGGGGAGGGATTGTGCTGCCTGTCCGGGGAGGGATTGTGCTGCCTGTCCGGGGAGGGATTGTGCTGCCTGTCCGGGGAGGGATTGTGCTGCCTGTCCGGGGAGGGATTGTGCTGCCTGTCCGGGGAGGGATTGTGCTGCCTGTCCGGGGAGGGATTGTGCTGCCTGTCCGGGGAGGGATTGTGCTGCCTGTCCGGGGAGGGATTGTGCTGCCTGTCCGGGGAGGGATTGTGCTGCCTGTCCGGGGAGGGATTGTGCTGCCTGTCCGGGGAGGGATTGTGCTGCCTGTCCGGGGAGGGATTGTGCTGCCTGTCCGGGGAGGGATTGTGCTGCCTGTCCGGGGAGGGATTGTGCTGCCTGTCCGGGGAGGGATTGTGCTGCCTGTCCGGGGAGGGATAGTGCAGACTGTCCGGGGAGGGATAGTGCAGACTGTCCGGGGAGGGATAGTGCAGACTGTCCGGGGAGGGATAGTGCAGACTGTACGGGGAGGGATAGTGCAGACTGTCCGGGGAGGGATAGTGTAGACTGTCCGGGGAGGGATAGTGCAGACTGTCAGGGGAGGGACAGTGCAGACTGTCTGGGGAGGGATAGTGCAGACTGTCTGGGGAGGGATAGTGCAGACTGTCTGGGGAGGGATAGTGCAGACTGTCTGGGGAGGGATAGTGCAGACTGTCTGGGGAGGGATAGTGCAGACTGTCTGGGGAGGGATAGTGCAGACTGTCTGGGGAGGGATAGTGCAGACTGTCTGGGGAGGGATAGTGCAGACTGTCTGGGGAGGGATAGTGCAGACTGTCTGGGGAGGGATAGTGCAGACTGGTCTGGGGAGGGATAGTGCAGACTGTCTGGGGAGGGGCAGTGCAGACTGTCTGGGGAGGGGCAGTGCAGACTGTCTGAGGAGGGGCAGTGCAGACTGTCTGAGGAGGGGCAGTGCAGACTGTCTGAGGAGGGGCAGTGCAGACTGTCCGGGGAGGGATAGTGCAGACTGTCCGGGGAGGGATATTGCAGCCTGTCCGGGAAGGGATAGTGCAGCCTGTCTGGGGAGGGATAGTGCAGCCTGTCTGGGGAGGGATAGTGCAGGCTGTCTTGGGAAGGATAGTGCAGCCTTTCTGGGGAGGGATACTGCAGGCTGTCTTGGGAGGGATAGTGCAGGATGTCTGGCGAGGGATAGTGCAGGGTGTCCTGGGAGGGATAGTGCAGGCTATCTGGGGAGGGGGAGTGCAGACTGTCCGAGGAGGGGGGAGTGCAGACTGTCCGAAGAGGGGGGAGTGCAGACTGTCCGGGGAGGGGCAGTGCAGACTGTCCAAGGACGGGCAGTGCAGACTGTCCGAGGAGGGAGAGTGCAGACTGTCCGGGGAGGGATAGAGCAGACTGTCCGGGGATGGATAGTGCAGACTGTCCGGGGAGGGATAGTGCAGACTGTCCGGGGAGGGATATTGCAGCCTGTCTGGGAAGGGATAGTGCAGCCTGTCTGGGGGGGGATAGTGCAGCCTGTCTGGGGAGGGATAGTGCAGCCTGTCTGGGGAGGGATAGTGCAGCCTGTCTGGGGAGGGATAGTGCAGACTGTCTGGGGAGGGATAGTGCAGACTGTCGGGGGAGCGGGAGTGCAGACTGTCGGGGGAGGGGAAGTGCAAACTGTCGGGGGAGGGGAAGTGCAGACTGTCCGAGGAGGGGGAGTGCAGACTGTCCGAGGAGGGGGAGTGCAGACTGTCCGAGGAGGGGGAGTGCAGACTGTCCGAGGAGGGGGAGTGCAGACTGTCCGAGGAGGGGGAGTGCAGACTGTCCGAGGAGGGGGAGTGCAGACTGTCCGAGGAGGGGGAGTGCAGACTGTCCGAGGAGGGGGAGTGCAGACTGTCCGAGGAGGGGGAGTGCAGACTGTCCGAGGAGGGGGAGTGCAGACTGTCCGAGGAGGGGGAGTGCTGACTGTCCGAGGAGGGGGAGTGCAGACTATCCAGGGATCGGGAGTGCAGCCTGTCTGGGGAGGGATAGTGCAGACTGTCTGTGTAGGGATAGTGCAGCCTGTCTGGGGAGGGATAGTGCAGCCTGTCTGGGGAGGGATAGTGCAGCCTGTCTGGGGAGGGATAGTGCAGCCTGTCTGGGGAGGGATAGTGCAGCCTGTCTTGGGAAGGATAGTGCAGGCTGTCCAGGGAGGGATTGTGCAAACTGGCCGGGGAGGGATAATGCAGCCTGTCCGAGGACTTATAGTGCAGCCTGTCTGGGGAGAGAGAGTGCAGGCTCTCCAGGGAGCAGGAGTGCCGTGTGTCTGGGGAGGGATAGTGCAGCCTGTCCGGGGAGGGATTGTGCTGCCTGTCCGGGGAGGGATTGTGCTGCCTGTCCGGGGAGGGATTGTGCTGCCTGTCCGGGGAGGGATTGTGCTGCCTGTCCGGGGAGGGATTGTGCTGCCTGTCCGGGGAGGGATTGTGCTGCCTGTCCGGGGAGGGATTGTGCTGCCTGTCAGGGGAGGGATTGTGCTGCCTGTCCGGGGAGGGATTGTGCTGCCTGTCCGGGGCGGGATTGTGCTGCCTGTCCGGGGAGGGATTGTGCTGCCTGTCCGGGGAGGGATAGTGCTGCCTGTCCGGGGAGGGATTGTGCTGCCTGTCCGGGGAGGGATTGTGCTGCCTGCCCGGGGAGGGATTGTGCTGCCTGTCCGGGGAGGGATTGTGCTGCCTGTCCGGGGAGAGATAGTGCAGACTGTCCGGGGAGGGATAGTGCAGACTGTCCGGGGAGAGATAGTGCAGACTGTCCGGGGAGAGATAGTGCAGACTGTCCGGGGAGGGATAGTGTAGACTGTCTGGGGAGGGATAGTGCAGACTGTCTGGGGAGGGATAGTGCAGACTGTCTGGGGAGGGATAGTGCAGACTGTCTGGGGAGGGATAGTGCAGACTGTCTGGGGAGGGATAGTGCAGCCTGTCTGGGGAGGGATAGTGCAGCCTGTCCGGGGAGGGATAGTGCAGCCTGTCCGGGGAGGGATAGTGCAGCCTGTCTGGGGAGGGATAGTGCAGCCTGTCTGGGGAGGGATAGTGCAGCCTGTCTGGGGAGGGATAGTGCAGGCTGTCTTGGGAAGGATAGTGCAGGCTGTCTTGGGAAGGATAGTGCAGCCTTTCTTGGGAGGGATACTGCAGGCTGTCTTGGGAGGGATAGTGCAGGGTGTCTGGCGAGGGATAGTGCAGGGTGTCCTGGGAGGGATAGTGCAGGCTATCTGGGGAGGGGGAGTGCAGACTGTCGGAGGAAGGGGAGTGCAGACTGTCCGAGGAGGGGGGAGTGCAGCCTGTCCGGGGAGGGGCAGTGCAGACTATCCAGGGATCGGGAGTGCAGCCTGTCTGGGTAGGGATAGTGCAGACTGTCTGGGTAGGGATAGTGCAGCCTGTCTGGGGAGGGATAGTGCAGCCTGTCTGGGGAGGGATAGTGCAGCCTGTCTGGGGAGGGATAGTGCAGCCTGTCCGGGGCGGGATTGTGCTGCCTGTCCGGGGAGGGATTGTGCTGCCTGTCAGGGGAGGGATTGTGCTGCCTGTCCGGGGAGGGATTGTGCTGCCTGTCCGGGGAGGGATTGTGCTGCCTGTCCGGGGAGGGATTGTGCTGCCTGTCCGGGGAGGGATTGTGCTGCCTGTCCGGGGAGGGATTGTGCTGCCTGTCCGGGGAGGGATTGTGCTGCCTGTCCGGGGAGGGATTGTGCTGCCTGTCCGGGGAGGGATTGTGCTGCCTGTCCGGGGAGGGATTGTGCTGCCTGTCCGGGGAGGGATTGTGCTGCCTGTCCGGGGAGGGATTGTGCTGCCTGTCCGGGGAGGGATTGTGCTGCCTGTCCGGGGAGGGATTGTGCTGCCTGTCCGGGGAGGGATTGTGCTGCCTGTCCGGGGAGGGATTGTGCTGCCTGTCCGGGGAGGGATTGTGCTGCCTGTCCGGGGAGAGATAGTGCAGACTGTCCGGGGAGGGATAGTGCAGACTGTCCGGGGAGAGATAGTGCAGACTGTCCGGGGAGGGATAGTGCAGACTGTCCGGGGAGGGATAGTGCAGACTGTCCGGGGAGGGATAGTGCAGACTGTCCGGGGAGGGATAGTGCAGACTGTCCGGGGAGGGATAGTGCAGACTGTCTGGGGAGGGATAGTGCAGACTGTCTGGGGAGGGATAGTGCAGACTGTCTGGGGAGGGATAGTGCAGACTGTCTGGGGAGGGATAGTGCAGACTGTCTGGGGAGGGATAGTGCAGACTGTCTGGGGAGGGATAGTGCAGACTGTCTGGGGAGGGATAGTGCAGACTGTCTGGGGAGGGATAGTGCAGACTGTCTGGGGAGGGATAGTGCAGACTGGTCTGGGGAGGGATAGTGCAGACTGGTCTGGGGAGGGATAGTGCAGACTGGTCTGGGGAGGGATAGTGCAGACTGGTCTGGGGAGGGATAGTGCAGATTGGTCTGGGGAGGGATAGTGCAGACTGTCTGGGGAGGGGCAGTGCAGACTGTCTGAGGAGGGGCAGTGCAGACTGTCTGAGGAGGGGCAGTGCAGACTGTCCGGGGAGGGATAGTGCAGACTGTCCGGGGAGGGATATTGCAGCCTGTCCGGGAAGGGATAGTGCAGCCTGTCTGGGGAGGGATAGTGTAGCCTGTCTGGGGAGGGATAGTGCAGGCTGTCTTGGGAAGGATAGTGCAGCCTGTCTGGGGAGGGATAGTGCAGCCTGTCTGGGGAGGGATAGTGCAGCCTGTCTGGGGAGGGATAGTGCAGACTGTCTGGGGAGGGATAGTGCAGACTGTCGGGGGAGGGATAGTGCAGACTGTCGGGGGAGGGGAAGTGCAGACTGTCGGGGGAGGGGAAGTGCAGACTGTCGGGGGAGGGGAAGTGCAGACTGTCGGGGGAGGGGAGTGCAGACTGTCGGGGGAGGGGGAGTGCAGACTGTCGGGGGAGGGTGAGTGCAGACTGTCCGGTGAGGGATGGTGCAGGGTGTCCGTGGAGGGATGGTGCAGGGAGCCCGTGGAGGGATGGTGCACCCTGCCCGGGGCTGGGGAGTACAGGCTGTCCAGGTCCTAGACTCGAGGCAGGCTAATTTGCTCAAGTGAATGTTGGTCATGCTATTGGTTGGGAATGGGCTGTCTGGGCATTGCTCGTGACAGTGGGTAGCGTCTTAATGGTGGAGCCATGGATGTCGAGGCTCGGGTCCTGAAGGTTAAGATCAGGGTACTGGGAGACAGAGGGTATGGTGACGGTGACAGGGAGGAATTGGATCCAGTAGGGTGGCAGTGGCAGGGTTAGAATGGGCATCCATACTTGGATGGCTAAGGGCTCAAGGGGGAGGGAAAATATATAGACATAAAACATCACGGTGACAAGGATAATGCGGAGATGCAAGACGAACTTGGGGGAGGTGAAGGATAATGTGATATTGATGAAGGCAGATAAGAGTGAACTTGGTGGGTGACACAGTGCAATGTCCTTAAATGCATGTGATCATTTTAGCAACTAGCAGCATTATGAGAATACGACATGCATAACCGCAGTGCGATTATACATATATTTACAATTGTGGTTGATATTTACAGTGATTACACACTTGTGCCATCTTTGTGCTCTTAATGTTTCTTTATCTTTCTTTTCCTATTACTATGTCTAGGTGCAGCCCCAAAATCCACAGTGGAGGGAGAGACAGCCTGCTGACTGCTATGTTCCGTTGCCTGTAATGACTTTGGCGACCGTCTTCTGGTGGGTGCGCGATGGCACCTCCATGACTCCTTGACGAGAAGTGGCATTTGGAGGGAGGTCCCCCTCTCACCTGGCCACTGCTGCACTGCATCGCATCCATGGCTAAAGTGATGGAGTGCAGGTCTGAGCACATGTGGACACTGCGTGTTCTGCTGGACCTGGCTCTCCAAGGTGGCTTGGAAACAGCCAAGCACTCTGTGGTTTAGAGCCAGAGCAACAGACAGAAAGTGGATGGTCTCCTCCAGATTTTGGTCTTGACTCCTCATAACCTCCAGAATCTCTGCCTGATGTTCCCCTGCCTGTCTTTGCATCTCCATCAGGTGCCTTATGCCCGAGTCCAGAGGCTCGACATCTGCATGGAGCTCAGCACAGGTCTGGTCTCCAGCAATCCTCTGAGTGCAGGGACAATTGGCTGTCACTTCTTCCACCAGCTGTGGACCTGTGTCTGTGATGTGCTCACCAAATTGTGACCCTGAGCCTACTCAAGAGCATGCACCCACTGAGGTGACTGTACCTGGGCTGTTGGAGGCTGCAGGTGAAACCATGACAGTGCATCCTCTGAGGTTTCTGAGGCATCACTCTCAGAGGTGCATTTGGAGCTGAAGCTGTAAGTGGTCTCCCTTCTTTGCCTCCCCCTTTTCTTGCTGGTGCCTGGAATAGAGAAAAGAAAGATTTAGTGGGTGCCCAAGCAGGCTCCCTTATCTATCTCACCCTGTGGGCGCATCTGTCAACTGCAGACTGGAGACATCCTCATCAGCTTCCTGGCAGAGTCCTGTCTTGCACTCGGCGCAGGCACTGTCCTGCTCCTCCTGGTTATATCTGCGGCTTCCTCCTCGAAGCTTGTTATAATTTTGATATCAGGCATGTCACTTCTGGTCTTGGCCTGCTCCTTTCTGTTGTGCGAGTTCTTGTCCTGCAGACAGACAGAAAGATTGATTGTCATCCCAATGGCTGCATGTGCAGTTTAGGAGCATGCATGCCTATGCCAGCCCCTGGGCCTCCCCAGGAATTGATTTACAAGCAGGATGTCCTGTAACTGATAGAACATTGAGAGCATGAAGTGTCTGGCACACATTCAGTGCACATGTTCCATCTGCTGCTGAGCCCTGCAACCCAAACTCTTGTGTGACATCCCTGTGCACTCGCCCACTTATGCTGCCTGATGCACTTTGTTACACTTTGAGTGTAACTTTGCAGTAAAAATATGGTGCCACTTACCCTGGTGCAGTGCAGCCGATTGTTCATCATTCTCTGACACTGTCCAGTTGGATGGGCTTCAATTGAACCATGCTGGGACCAGTGTCCTGGTGAATCAAATAACTAGGGCTGTAGAGATGGCTTTAAACTAAATAGGAGGGGTTCTGGGATGGGGATTTTTGGGCTTATAAAGCAAAAGGATATGGCAGCATTGCAGGGCAGCTACTTAGGTAATGATACCCAGAGTATGACAGAAAGGGACAGAGTCTACAAACATTAAAAAAAAACAGTAAATAGGGTCAAAGGGAGAAAAAATGATAAAAAGGCAAAATTAATGGCTCTTTACTTAAATGCAATAGTATTCGGAACAAAATATATGAATTAATTGCACAAATAGAGGTTAATGGGTATGATCTTATAGCCATTACGGAACATGGTTACAAGGAGGTCAAAGCCAGGAACTAAATATTCAGGGGTATGTGACTTTTCGAAAGGACAGGCAGGAAGGAAAGGGTGGTGGGGTAGCTTTGTTAGTACGTGATGGAATATGTACGATAGCAAGAAATGATCCTGGATCGGAATATGTAGAACCCATATGGGTGGAGGTAAATAACAAGGGGAAGAGGACACTGGTGGGAGTAGTCTAGAGGACCCCTAACAGTAGCTCGACTATAAGACAGAGAATAAATCAGAAGATAATGAGGGCATGTAAAAAAGGCAGTACATTAATCATGGGCGACTTTAATCTTCATTGGGAAAATCAAATTGGCAGAGGTAGCCGCGAGCAAGAATTCATAAAGTGTATCTGGGACGGTTTCCTAGAAAAATGTGTTGTAGATCCAACCAGGGATCAGGCCATTTTGGTCCTGGTAATGTGTAATAAGGTAGGTGTAATAAATGATCTCAGAGTAAAAGATCCCCTAGGAAACAGTGACCACAACATGGTAGAATTTAGCATTCAGTTTGAGAGTGAGAAACTTGGGTCAGAAACAACTGTGCTAAATTTAAATAAAGGTTATTACAAAGGAATGAGGGCAAAGTTGGCTAGATTGGACTGGGAAAGGAGTTTAGCAGAAAGGACGGGGTTGATGAACAATGACAGGTGTTTAAGAAAATAGTTCATGGCTCACAACAAAGATATATCCCAGTGAGGTAGAAGGATTCTAGGAAGAGGATAAACCAACTATGGTTATCCAAGGAAGCTAAGGATGGTATCAAATTGAAAGAAAAAACATATAATGTGGCAAAGGTTAGTGGTAAGCCAGAGGATTTGGAAAGTTTTAACAACCACAAAAGATGACCAAAAGAATAATAGAGGGAAAAAGTAAACTTTGAGGGTAAACTAGCAAGTAATATAACAACAGAGAGTAAGAGCTTCTTTAAATATATAAAAAAGAAGAGAGAAGCCAAAGTGAACCAAGGCCCCTTAGAGAATGAGGCTGAGGAAATAATAATGGGGATCCAGGGAATGGCAGAGGAGTTGAATAAATACTTTGCATCAGTCTTCACTGTAGAAAACATTAATAGCATTCCAAATATACTAAATAATCAAGGGGCAAAAAGCTAGGGGGTGGGGTACGAGGAAATAAATACAATAACTATCACTAGAGAAAAAGTACTAGGGAAATTAACGGGGCTAAAGGCTGATAAGTCCCCTGGACCTGATGGGTTGCATCCTAGGATATTAAAGGAAATAGCTACAAAGATAGTGGTTGCACTGGTATTAATCTTCCAAGAATCCTTAGATTCTAGAAAATTCCCAGAGCATTGGAGAATGGCCAACTTAACACCCTTATTCAAAAAGGGAGGGAAAATATTAGAGTCTATTATAAAGGATGTAATAGAGTATTTAGAAATGTATAATATAATCAAGTAGAGTCAGCATGGACTCATGAAGGGGAAATCATGCCTGACAAATTTATTATAATTCTTTGAGGAGGTAACAAGCAGGATTGATAAAGGAGAACCAGTAGATGTAATATATTTGGATTTCCAAAAGGCATTCGATAAGGTACCGCATATAAGGCTACTTAATAAGGGCCCATGGTGTTGGGGGTAGTATATTAGCATGGATAGAGGATTGGCGAACTAATAGAAGACAGAGAATTGGGATAAAGGGGGCATTTTCAGGTTGGCAACCTGTAATTAGTGGAGTGCCAAGGATCAGTGATGGGGCCACAATTATTTACAATATGTATGAATGACTTGGATGAAGGAAATGAATGTACTATCGCCAAGTTTGCGGATGACACAAAAATAGGTGGGAAGGCAAGTGGTGAGGATAACACAAGGAGTCTATAGAGGGATATAGACAGGTTAAGTGAGTGGGAAAAAACTTGGCAGATGAAATATAATGCGGGAAAATCTAAGCTTATGCACCTTGGCCAGAAGGATAGAGGAGCAGAATATTATTTAAATGGAGAAAGCCTGCAGAAAGCTGCAGCACAGAGGGATTTGGGGGTCCTCATGCATGAATCCCAAAAAGCTAGCATACAAGTTCAGCAGGTAATAGGAAAGGCAAATGGAATGTTGGCCTTTATTTCAAAGGGAATGGAGTATAAAAATAGGGAAGTCTTGCTAAAACTATACAAGGCACTAGTTAGACCATACCTAGAATACTGTGAACAGTTTTGGTCCCCAAATCTAAGGAAAGATATACTGGCATTGGAGGCAGTCCAGAGAAGGTTCATGAGGTTGACCCTAGTTATGGGGGAATTTTCTTAAGAGGAGAGGTTGAGTAGGTTGGGCCTGTACTCATTGGAGTTTAGAAGAATGAGAGGCGACCTTATTGAAACATATAAGATTCTTAGGGGGCTTAACAGAATAGATGCTGAGAGGTTGTTTCCCCTTGTGGGAGAATTTAGGACCAGAGGGCATCATCTTAGAGTAAGGGGTCACCCATTTAAAACAGAGAAGGCTGTAAAGGCTGGGTCATTAAATATATTCAAGGCTGAGATAGACAGATTTTTAATCAGTAAGGGAATCAAGGGTTATGGAAAAAAGGCAGGAAAGTGGACTTGAGGATTATCAGATCAGCCATGATCTCATTGAATGGCGGAGCGGACTCAATAAGCCGAATGGCCTACTTCTGATCCTACGTCTTATGGTCTTATGGACACTGCTGAGCTGTTCTCCTGTGAGCCCCATGGGTGCTAATCTCAGCTGCAACCTCCGCCCAGACCGTCATGGTCAGATGGGAGGGCTTCCTGCTTCCATCCCTGGGAAACAGCCTTTCTGCCCTTTCTGGACAGCCCGGAGGAGAACCTTCAGGGAGGCTTTGCTGAACCATGGGGCTACCAGTTGTCTGCTCTAAAACGTACTGACTGTGATCTGCAGAATCCGGAGCTCCTGGCTTGCAGTGAGTGAATGGCTGCCTGGGTGCCCTTTAAATATGGCACCAGGACCTTTGACCCCATGAGGTAACGGCAGGGATGGTGACTTCCTGCCTGCCCCCACCATGAGGTTCGCCATACTCCTCATGCATGCATATTTAATGAGCTGAACAGCACGAGATCGTCCATGGCCAACAGAGCCCCGAGTGGGAATCACTCTTATTTCCGCTCCCAGCACCCAACTTATACCCCAGAGCAGAAGGTGTCGTCTGTAGTGATCAGTTGATGTCATAGTGTGGTGACCAGTTACTCATTTAGACCACTAAAGGCAGTAGATTCTAAATGACCATTTTTCAAAAAATTGAGTATAACTTTACAGTTCCCTTCTCTTTCCCCCCAACCTTTTTACAAAAGTTGACTTCTAAAGTACACTTTAACGACCATGATTGATTTGATATAAAGTGCTGTTTGCTGTGCATCAGTGCCAAAGTTCAGCATTGCAGTTGGTCCTCAATCCGACTCTACAACAAGCTAAAGAGAATTGGAATAAGATGGCCCTGGAGAGGACATTCAACACTTGGGCATGACACCATGTGGAGTATAACTCCAGTTTGAAAAGTGCTCAAATGAGCTGAACAGCTGGGCCTTCTGGGCAGTTAACAGACTTATGGCAGAATTCATTTTAAAGTTCTCAGATAGTAGATGCTCTCACCCACACTCTCAAACTATCAAAAATCTGTTGAGAGGTCATGGAACTCTGCACATGCATATAAGCAAGCAGGATGATACTGGGGATGGTAACATCACAGTAATATTACTGAACTATTAATCCAGGGGCCTGGAGTCAAGATCCAAATCCCACCACAGCAGATGGGGGAATTTGAATTCAATTAATTAATAAATGTGAAATGCTAGTCTTGTTAATAATGATCAGGAACCCATCTGGTTTATGGAAGGAAATCTGCTGCTCTTACCTGGCCTGGCCTATATGTGACTCCAGATCCACAGTAATGTGGTTGACTCTGCACTCTGAAATGGCCTAAATCACTCAGTTTCAAGGGCAATTAGGTTTGTGTGATAAATGCTAGCCATCCTAGCAATGCATCCAATCCAAGAATGAGTTTTTAAATAAGTATAAGTTTTTCCAGCTGTGATTGGTTTTATTTTGCATTTATTAATCTCAGAGTGGTAGAGAGCAATATAACTGCGGCTGTGGATACATATGAAGTCCCATTTGTGGAGAAGCAGGACTCCATCCATATGATCAAGTAACAGGGTTGGACTACAATGAAGAGATTTCCCTTTTATGATTATGATACTTCTGTAGTAATCAGACACTTCTAATAGAAATAAATACTTATTTGGATAGTTTCACCCCACACACAGAAACCTAATTGTGCAAACAAAATGGTGGCATCCCTTTGAACATTTTTACCTCATTATTTCCTCCTGGAACTCCCAATACATCTTCAGTACAGTAAAGTCCCGCTGTTTGCGGGGGTTATGTTCCTGTGAAACCTCGCAGACATCAAAATTGCGAACGCTGAACATAGTTTTCAATGGGAGTCAGTTAGATAGGTTCCAGCAATGCAAGGGCAGCATTGGTTTGTGTAGTTACGCTACAGAAAATTGTGGTACAGTTACTGTATACGACAGATGAGGGGAGCCTCTGAGTAATACAAGTCATGTATTGAAAATTTTAAAAAGAGACAAGCCTCATTTAAGAACCAAATGAACCACCTCAAAACTGGTAGACAAACTTAGAGAACATTTCAAAATTAAACTCAAAATTGAAGGAAGCTCTGAAGAAGAGTCATATGGACTCGAAACGTTAACTTTTTTTTTCTCTCCACAGATGCTGTTAGACCTGCTGAGTTTTTCCAGCATTTTCTGTTTTTGTTTCAGATTTCCAGCATCTGCAGTATTTTGCTTTTATTTCAAAATTGAACATAGCCGTTATTGCAGCTCTGGACCGGGAGATTCAGACATTTCCAGGTTAATCTCTCCATTCGGGCTGCCCTTCAGCTGCAACCGTACCAGGCACCGCTTCTCACCCCTGTCGGAAAGGTGCTTAAAAAAAGAGAATTAAATGCCCACAGCCAGGACTAATGGACTCTGGCTTCCAGAGATTTCTCCTCAGAGAAAGAAACACGGACATTGCTCAAGCAACGGGCGATGCGGTGTACAAAGTACAAAACGCAGGTAAGCAAATACACAAACCAGGAAGTCGCAGAAGGCGGGACTTTACTGCTTTACATTATCCCTCATAACTTTTTTCGGTTTACTCAATCATCATAAATCCCTTATACCAGCAGGGAGCTTTCACAGTTTTCCCTCTGCATGAGAATCTTTCTGGTGACTCACCCCTGCTTTCCCTTTGTGATTTTCCTTTAGCTCCTGTTATACCTTGTAGTTCCCTGAAGATCAGAATAATCACATTTTTAGACACAAATGCTAGAGCTGACTCAAATATATTTCTCAGATCTCACCAGGTGCTGCAGAATGTTTGTTCAGTACATGTACTGTGGTGATGTAGCATCCTGACAATGCATGACAATATATTCCGAAATCATATTGGCGTTATATGGTATCACAGCTCCTCATCAAGCAGCAATGGTTTCCATTGCACATGGGTTCCTGCCTGAGTATCCGCTCTTTCCATCAGCTTCGTTACAAATGATAACTTTCATGTAGCCTTTACCCAAGCAGGTGACAGTCTTTTGAGTGAAGTGAGTGAACAGGAACATCAGACCGGATGTATACTGCGAGGTTGATTGCTTCGGCCCATTTTTTAGCATTACTGAAAGCTAAAATCAACTCTTGATTTTTTTTACCTTCCTTTCCCATTCTTTGCTCTTAATGTTAATTATTTTAACTTCAATCACATATAATTTCTATGCCTTTTTACTAATTTACTGATTAAAATGGTTTATTCCTAGATCCCACTGTCCATTTTGGAGATGTTACTAATTCTAAAAATAATGCCGTTGATTGGCTGAAAGCAAATTCTAAATGCTGTTTTCAGCCAATCAGGAACTAGAGGCATAGGGATTGATATGGTCACATGATAGGGTGAAACTGTCAACTGCATAATTTTAAATGTAATTAGATCCATTTAGTCACCTGGTCAAACATCCTAGCCTCTATTTACTGTGAACACTGGTATTTTTCTAGTCTGAATATTACTGAAAGGCCTCGAGACACATTGCTATCTTTCATACACTGCCTGCTTTTGTAGCTTATCCAGGTGAAAATACAATTATGAATTCATTGTTAAAAGTTCTGACTAACATTTCTTGGGTTAGTTAATATATTTAATGGCAAGGGCCCATTCTAGTAAGTATCCCTGGGTTGTACAATATATATCAGGCTGCATTTCTGAGAGAGCTTAGGAATTTCCCCAGATATGCCCCTACCCTAAAGTCAGGACAAAATTTGCCATGGTTACTTCTAAGGTAGTAACTCAACAGAGACGGGTTCCTCCCCTTCCCTGAGAATGGATCCAAGATCTAGAATCAAATGTGCTTAACTTTTTGACTGCTGAGGTGTCTCAGGCCAGTAGTGCAATAATGATTAAAATAGTAATTTTTCATATAAATTCAACAGATATACTGTAAAACCTGGTGTATACAATCTGCATATTGTGATGCCCTCTAAATATAGCTGTATGAATTATTCCCCTTTAGGTTGCCATTGCAACGCTAGGTGTTAAAATTTTTCCTCCAGTCAAAAGGGCAGAATATTCTGGGCCATAGCCTTTGGCAGTGCTGCTCTGCGATCAGCTGTTGGAAATGTGCTTATACAAGTTTTCCCTTGCACACCCTTCACCAAGACACGCAATTGAATGTTCTGCTGTCATTCACAACTCCACAGAACTGATTCGAGTTCTGGCAAAATCTCCCTAACAACAAGCAGACACGTTCACAATGGAAGGATTTATTTCAGACTGGCAAAGTTCTGGATTGAGGACCCAATCCTTTGATCAAAGTTATTGTATTTGCCAGGTGTCTTGATGATTACAGAACTGGAGAACAATTCCTACACCTGGGCTATTAGGGCACTTGGGCACAGAGCATAGAGAACAAATAAAAGTTTGTTCTCTATGCTCTATAAAGGTGTCAACTGTAAAAGATAACACCCATAAAAGTGATTTTCCTGCATTTAACTTGCTCAATTGCGCCTTATGCTGGAACAGGAAAATCTACCCTAGATTTTTAAAAATACATCAAGCTGTGGGGACATTTTAGTTTAATTAAATATGTATTAATAATTAAAAGAAACAGAACTGTGACATCTAATGATTTGTAAAACTCTGTTTTCAGCAATAATTAACTAATGCCTAGCTCACACACACGTAATTAAATCAGAATTATGTCAGCTTTATAAACATGTAAGCATGGGAGAGATCTGTTCTGCATTTGTTCAGATATTCCCCCCTACAGTAAGTCCTTTCGTCGCTATAGTGATATATGTTAAATCAATTAATATTATTTCTTCCATTTTACTAATAGTGGTGACAGTTATTAAATAAGACAGATGGTGGAAGTTTTTATACAATGATTATCAAATAAAGACATTATCCACTGCAATGTACTATAAATACTATGCTATTTATATGATTTCTTAGAAATTAGGAATAAGATGGACTGCTGGAATTAGTTTAAAATAAAGGGTACACTAATTTTAGGCTTTAAATAACCTGATGACTTAACAAAATTTGGTACCAAATATTCTTGGAGATACATTACACAGGTGGTATTACCCAGACCCTATACATCCGTGTTTGAAGACAAAGAGGCTTTTCAGTTGATTTTGCAATCATGTTTTATCCAATTCCTCCCTCTTTCTATGGTTTGCAGTTGACAGCTGTTTCTGAAGAATGAAACCGTTCCAGGTTGTTCTGCACTTTCAGCTTCTGCTAATTGACTCATGATCACTTTTAGATTCAGTGGCACTGCCATTCACAGATCAGCTGCTACATCTCAAAACTGTGCCCAGTGACTGGCTACGTGACAGTAACTATAAGTGGTGGGTATTGCTCAGTAGAAGCCACACATGCAGTTTAACACAACTGTTTCTAAACAGGGAATAGAGGGATGTGGAGGAGCAGAGAAGGCCATTGCAGATTATGTGTCCAGCCCCAGTGTTGAACAGCTAACTTAGAAAAGTCTCACTTGGAAGCCAGGCTTTGAATCTTGATGCAGTTCAGACCCAAATGGTCAAACAGGCTTAAATTGAAGTGTGATGTTTACACAAATATTTTACGATGCTGACACATCCACACCGGTTCCAGGTGTGAATTTTGACAGCTGACTACTGGCAAGCGTAGCAAACTGTTTGTTGTGAATTTAAAGGGATCAGGGCATTAAAATGTAATCCAAAATTCTGATGAGCCTTTGGAAAAGCTCGATAGGCATAGCCACCTTTTCCAAGGCTGAAGGAGGAGATAGGCAGGCATACATAAAGTGAAAGCACGTGCAAGCATGAGTTTGCAGGAAAGTGACAACACAGGCCAGCACCTGACTCCGTGTCTGATGACTGTTCTCTAACTCTCTATCCTCCTTTAAAACAATCCTTAAAATCCATCTGCATGACCACTTGTCTGAATAACCCTTTACATGGTTTGGTGTCAAATATTGTTTCAGGTTGTTTCTTTACATTAAAGGCTCCATATAAAAGCAAGTTGTTGTTGAAGCTGTTATACAGGAAGGTTTTGAGAGGATACTCTGTGTGAAGACAGTCACCCTAGCTCAGTGCAATAATGTCTGTAAATATGTCTCAAAGTATCATGGCACGTGAGGCTCAATCAAGCCTATGTTAACTATTGCTAATTGTGTCACACCTTCTTTCATGCAAGTCTATTCTCTTCCTATCCTAAGTTTTTGCAGCTTCCTTTAAACAACAATGGGCATTCCTGCTTTATCATTATATTGCAGCAATTCCTGAAGGGTCTTTATTATTTCTCCATAGGTCAGTAAGCGGATTATGCTGTGTGGTCTGGATGTATACACAATAAGTTTTGCTATGGATGCCAAAATTAACTGACAAAGCTACAAGTGATGAATGACCACTTGATGCATTGACATTAATCGTTGCACCATACTCCAGTATGGATATCAGAACCTTAAAGAGAAGATGAGAAAGATGGTGAAAATGTTTTCTTTCATTAAAGCAATGAGCTTTTTTTTCTTTACAATTAATTACTTCTGTGGATGAGTTTGTAAATATTCCTAGTTGGAATTATTCATCAAAAGTAACTTTTTAAATAAACCAATTCTTAACAGTTGCTAGGAACATAAGGCAATTTCAAAAAGTTTATGCTGTTCCGTTGCCTTGGCTAGACTAATTTTAACACTGAGGGTTAGGTTTCCACAGCCAGTGCTATGCTACTCGCTATGCTGGGCTGACCTCTTTCATAGCAACAAGGTTAACTGTGCCATACTGTACTGAATCAGCAATATCAGTCACTATGTCTGTCAGCCTACCAGCAGCTAAGAACCAAATTCCCAGAAAGTCATACTCAGCAGTTCCATTAACAGACAGGAAGAGGAAAATTATAATCAGTGTTCCAAATGGGAATCATAACTTGACCTATCAGATGCACAGATATCCTCTTGCTAGCTGGAAAATTCTTTCTTTGGTAATGATTTAAGAGCAGAGTTCTAAAAGTATATCATTTTCTTTGCAAATCATCTAAAAATAAATAGGCCATTTGGACTTTTTTGGAAGCTAGCAGTTATGGTTAATTCTGGCATTAACTGCTACCAACACAGATGCAGACAACCAATTTCCATTGGGAAAATTTTCAGAAGTTAGTTATTGAGATGGAAAGCTCCCATATCTCCATAATTTGTTGCATTAAATCAATATTTTAGTCAACAAGCAAGAGATTTGCAAAATTGATTTGTGTATGGAAATGAGACAGTCAATTAATACACAGATGTATGATAATCATTATAGCTCTTACTTACATCTTATTTTCTTCTCTGCTTCCTTACTTTAACAAGAATGGGCTGGACTCTATGATCAGCAGCAAAGCAACGGCCCTCACAACTGACCTTGAAGAAAGCTGCCCACAAACATCTAGCAATCTCTATGGCATGGAATTATCCTTTTCCTGATTGTTCCTGCAGCCAAGTTAAGGGGAATCTCTGGGCATTCAGCAGCAATTATGTCATCAGGCAAGGTAAGCAGCCAATCACATTTAAATATTCTCACAGACAGCAAACCAGGAAATTAAAACCACTGAATTCCTTCAATTTCAATGTAACATTTTTACAGATAGAGAAATAAAATGATTGAGTCATATATATCTGATTAAGGTAGAAGCTGAAATATAAATAAACTTTTTTTTAAAAAAATGAGAAATATATGGAATTTCTTATCATAATAGTGAAATTTGGCATTCAACAAGCAAAAAATTACTCTTTCAGGGCTAGTGAGTCTGTCTACCATATTGTGAACTTAGCATGCTATTAAAAATGCAGTTATATCTCATCAACAAGGTGTAACATTTTGCAGGGTTTTTACATAAATGTAAGAGTGTAAGTTTTCATCCGTTCATAGATTTCTAATTGATTCCATTCTGAGGAGATCTTAATAGCACAATCTCAGGAGAAGCATAGAATCATTGACAGCAACTTGTGGATTTCTGCATTATGCGCAAACTGCAGAAGTTGCTGCCGGTAAATGCTGACAGCTTCATTGTCAATACCACCATGAAATCCGGTTATGTATCAGCTTTAACGCAAAAGATCATCCGGTGATCCTCAAATATTCACTTCCATTTTTTAGAATATACTCTTACCATCTTTTTTTTAATGTTAGTAATCTATTTCCTTCAGCTATTATATCAGTCATCCAAGTCCAGGAGACAGCTCAATGCACAACGGCCTATAGATCTCCCTGCTCAAAACTCCTAGATCCTGTGCCTCCTCCAACATGCTCAATCACCATGTAAAAGAAAGAAAAGATTTGTAGAGAAGATAAAATGCTGCCTAGGTATTAGTACATTGTCCTGGTAACACTTTTGTTAGGTAATTAGTCAAGTTCTAATGTTTTATTCAATCATTAAAATATAATTATGCTGTTATTGCAAAACTCTTACAAGAGATACAAAACAAACAATTGTGCTTTCAAAGGTGCTGTAGCACCACCTGGTGTTTATATTGTGGGTTGCAACAAAAAGGAAGATAATGTTAAGTATCTGAAACATGAGCGCACATGTATTCGGACTGTATTGGTGCAAATATTCAATAGAGAACAGGATAGGCCCCTGTGAGTGGAAGGCATCTTGACTTATACAAGCTATATAGTCGCTTGGTAGTACAGAACTTGAATATTGCTGAAAGAAGAGACAAGCTGCCAAGCTTTTCATCTCATATTCATCAGGACAGATACAAACTGTCATCTACATATCGGAAATATGCAAGGAGTAGAGGGAAGGAGTCATTCCATTAAGAACACGTTTCTTGTGGAAAGTTCGGTTTCCTCAACACCCTTTTGAGAAACCCACTAAAGGGTTCTCTACCACTGTCTATCACATGCATACCTTTACTGATCAATACATGCATTGGGATTTCAATAGTTTTATGCAATGCAAGATTGGTTTTATCAGCAATCTCATAAATAGGGCCCAAGCCCTTTGATCACTGTGCAACTTGACATCAATAGAGCGCATAAAGGCTATCCTACGGGATATTGGCTACCCCAATCAGACCATTGCTTATTGTTTATTGCACAAGCTCATAGATGGGCCTACAGTCGCCACTTTCAGACGTAAGGGTGCCCAGTATACTTCAAATTACCCTGGAAGGGTAAACTATCTCAAAAATTTGAGCAATAGGTGAAGCTAGCCATTTCATGCTGCAACAATTCAGTGGCAATACTAGTAGTGTTTTCCACCAACAGGATGCTGCCATCAAGCCAAGATATTCTACCTACCACACAAATGAGTAATGTGAATTTCCATGCCAGTGTGATGCCAGGTACCTAGGCTGTATGTCCCAACAACTGGCAGACTGTATCAAACAGCACATCCCCCCTTTGGCTGTTCAAAATAGGCAGAGTACTGACTGTGCTCAACCAACCCATGCTGGAAAAGCTCAGAACATTAATGTCTAACTTTAGAAATGATTTTGTGATTGGGCAGCATTTGCTGAACAATCCTGAGTGTGCTAAGAATTTAAGATTATCAGATGAGCTCGCAATGTAGCTCATTTAGGGCTGCTAGAAGCTACATATGCAGGGACCTGTCCTCTGCAGGCAAAAGGAATATATCCTGACATTGTACTTTTTTGAATAAACAGAAGCATGAGGGACAATAACTCCCTGGTGCATTCGCCGTGGCAGCATCTTGACCAATCAAAGCTGATGTGCTAAACAATCAGCACCCCTTTTCTCATACAGTATAAATTGTTGCTGTCCTTCAACAGCATGTCTCTATTTTCAGCAATATAATACCAGTTAAGTGGGTTAATGGGGACTAGTGATACTAATCACCATCGACTCCTGGAGCTTGCTTGATTCCCTTTGAGCTCAGAGATGAATTTCTCAGTGTTTCTTTGCTGAGTTAGCTAATGTAATTTTTTTCTGGCTTTTTGTCTCTGCTGGGACTGCATGTCTATGGAGTGGTGCGGTGGGATTGATGTAATACATAGGTTGAACTATGTCGGAGTGCGAAGGCTTAATGCATCAGCTGGTTATTTTCTGTTTTTCATAATGTTTCTATTTTTTCTCAAGTTTCCCTTGAGACTCCTCATGCTTCACCCTGTTGCTTAGATCTACAATTAGGAAGTGAAAGCTGCAAAATTGGTTTCAGTGTCACTTTCAGAGTGCTTGTTAAATAGAAGAGTGTTAGCTGTGGCTCAATTGGTAGCATTCTTGTCCCTGCGTCAGAAAGTTCCGGATTCAAGACCCACTCTACGACTGACATTCCAATGCAGTACTTTTGGAGGTGCCATCTCAAGGATAAGATGTTAAACAAAGGCCCTGTTTTCCCTCTCAGATACCTACAAAATATCCCATGGATCTATTTTGAAGAAGAGCAGGAGAGTTATCTCTGGTGTTCTGGCCAATATTTACCCTGCAAACAACATCACTAAACAGGTTAAGTGGCCGTTATCATGTTGGCATTTGTGGTCACCTTCAATGCACAAATTGACTCCTGCATTTCCTACATAACTACACTTCAAAATTACTTCATTGGCTGTAGAATGCTTTGAGATGTCTAGCAACTGTTATAATCCCTGTAAAGGCCAATAACTTTTTTTTAAGGAGAGATGAGTTTCCCAGCGAGTGACAGAAATAACCAAGGAGCAAGATTTCACATTTTAAGACTTTCACAGTAACAAACAGACTAAAATCATAGATCAAACATTACTTAACTGGTAACTAATACACCCAACTAAAGAAAAAGTATTTTTATTACAAAATTTACATTAAGTAATTAACTCAATCAAAATATGAAACATTTGACTTTACACCACACTTCCAGCAGATGTGTAGCAATATATGATTAAGCTCCAAGTTGCTCCCAGCTCTCCAGCAGGTTCACTTCTCTCTGCCACACCAGTTTGAATCTTCTGGTGTCCTTCAAAAATTGTTCAGTCTTGAGTATTTCTTTTTTATGTAAGAGATAGGAACAGTGTGTTATCAGATGAACACAAGCTGAACATATTGCATACATGAGATAATAACACTAAAGTTATATAATGAAAATTACTGTATTACTGGTTGAAGATTCTAAAGTTAATTCAATTGTGAGAAAGCTTTATATAGTAACTCATCCAACTTGCTGTCTTAAGCTACCATTCATCTTTGCTAAAGTGTCTTTATTTTTCATTAATAACTGTGTATCTTTCGATAATAACTGGTATTTACATTTAATGGGTAGAATCTTACCTATGATGGGCGAGGGCGGGCATGGAGCCAATCACCGCTCGCAGTTGGCTGCGCGCCACCATTTTACACAGACAGGCCAATTTAGGCCCGCCCAGTGTAACACACGGCTGGTAGCACTCAGCGCTACCTGTGCAGGCGGAGGGAGGAGGGAGAGTCGGGGCCTGTGCTCTTTTGTGCATGCGGATGGTGAGTGACTTGGAGGGGAACTTCTAGATGGTGGTGTTCCCATCTATCTGCTGCCTTTGTCCTTCTAGATGTTAGTGGTCATGGGTTTGGAAGTTTCTGTCTAAGGAGCCTTGGTGAATTCCTGCAGTGCATCTTGAAGATGGTACACACTGCTGCTACTGTGCGTTGGTGGTGGAGGGAGTGAATGTTTGTGAACGTGGTGCCACTCAAGTGGACTGCTTTGTCCTGGATGGTGTCAAGCTTCTTGAGTGTTGTGGGAGCTGCACTCATCCAGGCAAGTGGAGACTATTCCATCACACTCCTGACTTGTGCCTTGTAGATGGTGGACAGGCTTTGGGGAGTCAGGAGGTGAGTTACTCATCGCACGACTCCTAGCATCTGACCTGTTCTTGTAGCCATAGTATTTATATGGCTAGTCCAGTTCAGTTTCTGGTCAATGATAACCCCAGGATGTTGATCGTGTGGGATTCAGTGATGGTAATGACATTGAATGTCAAGGGGCGATGGTTAGATTCTTTCTTGTTGGAAATGGTCATTGCCTGGCACTTGTGTGGCATAAATGTTACTTGCCACTTGTCAGCCCAAGCCTGGATATTGTCCAGGTCTTGCTGCATTTGGGCATGGACTGCTTCAGTTTCTGAGGAGTCACTAATGGTGCTGAACATTGTGCAAGCATCAGCGAACATCCCCACTTCTGACATTATGATGGAAGGAAGGTCATTGATGAAGCAGCTGAAGATGGTTGGGCCGAGGACACTACCCCGAGGAACTCCTGCAGTGATGTCCTGGACCTGAGATGACTGACCTCCAACAACCACAACTATCTTCCTTTGTGCTAGGTATGACTCCAACCAGCAGAGAGTTTCCCCTCTGATTCCCATTGACTTCAGTTTTGCAAGGGCTCCTTGATGCCACACTCGGTCAAATGCTGCCTTAATGTCAAGGGCAGGCATTCTCACCTCACCTCGGGAATTCAGCTCTTTTGTCCATGTTTGAACCAAGGCTGTAATGAGGTCAGGAGCTAAATGCTCCTGGCGGAACACAAACTGGGCACCAGTGAGCAGGTTATTGCTAAGCATGTGCCACTTGATAGCACTATTGATGACTCCTTCCATTACTTTACTGATTATCGAGTGTAGATTGATGGGGCAGTAATTGGCCGGGTTGGATTTGTCCTGCTTTTTGTGTCCAGGACAGACCTGGACAATTTTCCACATAGCTGGGTAGATGGCAGTGTTGTACTAGACCAGCTTGGCTAGGGGCGCAGCAAGTTCTGGAGCACAAGTCTTCAGTACTATTACCGGAATATTGTCAGGGCCCATAGGCTTTGCAGTATCCAGTGCCTTCAGCTGTTTCTTGATATCCCATGGAGTGAATTGAATTGGCTGAAGACTGGCACCTGTGATGCTGGAGACCTCCGGAGGCCGAGATGGGTCATCCATTCGACACTTCTGGTTGAAGATTGTTGTAAATGCTTCAGCCTTTTCTTTTGCGCTGATGTGCTGGGCTCCTCTATCATTGAGGATGGGAATATTTGTGGAGCACCCTCCTCCAGTGAGTTGTTTAATTGTCCACCATCATTCACAACTGGATGTGGCAGGACTGCAGAGCTTAGATCTGATCCGTTGGTTGTGGGATCGCTTAGCTCTGTCTATCACTTGCTGCTTATGCAGTTTGGCACGCAAGTAATCTTGTTTTATGGCTTCACCAGGTGGACACCTCATTTTTAGGTGTGTCTGGTGCTGTTCCTGGCATGCTCTCCTGCACTCTTCATTGAAGCAGTGTTGATCACCTGGCTTGATGGTAATGGTAGAGTGGGGGATATGCTGGGCCATGAGGTTACAGATTGTGTTCGAGTACAATTCTGCAGCTGCTGATGGCCCACAGCGCCTCATGGCTGCCCAGTCTTGAGTCGCTAGCTCTGTTAGAAATCTACACAATTTAGCATGGTGGTAGTGCCACACAACACAATGGGCAGAATTTTTCAGTTGGCATGCAGGGGCAGGCCCAATATGCCAACGCGTAAGATGACACGCGATGACATCGGGCATACGTCTTGACATCATCAACCAGTCCCACGATATTTCGTTCGGTGGGCACACACAAAAGAACGCTGGCCCCGACTCTCTTGCCTTCCCTCACCCGCACAGTTAGCGCTGAGCGCTACTGGTCATGTATTACACTAGACGGGCCTTTATTGGCCCACCTGCATAAAATGACAACGCGGAGCCGATCGCAGAGATCAGTTCCTCAATCGCCCCCACCTGCTCCCACCGAGCCTGCCCGCCACCTGAAAAATTCAGGCCAATGGAGGCTATCCTGAATGTGAAGGCGGGACTTCATCTCCACAGTGGCTGTGTGGTGGTCACTTCTACCGACACTGTCATGGACAGTTGTGTCTGCGGCAGGCAGGTTGGTGAGGATGAGGTCAAGTATGTTTTTCCCTCTTGTTGGTTCCCTCAGCATCTGCCACAGACCCAGTTTAGCAGCTATGTCCTTTTGGACTCGGCCAGCTCAGTCAGTAGTGGTGCTACCAAGCCACGCTTGGTGATGGACATTGAAGTCCCTCACCCAGAGTGTATTCTGTACCCTTGCCACCTTCAGTGCTTCCTCCAAAAGGTGTTCAACATGGAGGAGCACTGATTCATCAGCTGAGGGAGGGTGGTATGTGGTAACCAGCAGGAGGTTTCCTTGCCCATGTTTGACCTGATGCCATGAGATCCATGGGGTCCAGATTCGATGTTGAGGGCTCCCAGGGCAACTCCCTCCCGATTGTATATGATTGTGCCGCCACCTCTGCTGGTGATGTTGGTGTCTGAGGCACTGTCTGTTGGGTATGAATCCGTGAGGACAATTATGTCAGGCTGTTGCTTGACTAGTCTGTGAAGCAGTTCTCCCAATTTTGGCACTAGCCCCCAGATGTTAGTAAGGAGGACTTTGCAGGGTTGACAGGGCTGAGTTAGTCATTGCCATTTCCGCTACCTAGGTCGATGCCGATTAGTCCGTCCGGTTTCATTCCTTTTTTGGAGATTTTGTAGTGGTTTTCGTACAACTGAGTGGCTTGCTAGTCCATTTCAGAGGGCATTTAAGAGTCAACCACATTGCTGTGGAGTTACATGTAGGCTACACCAGATAAGGATGGCAGGTTTCCTTCCCTAAAGAACATTAGTGACCCAGATGGGTTTTTACAACAACAGAAAATGGTTTCATGGTCATCATTAGTCTTTTGATTCCAGAATTTTATTGAATTCGAATCCCGCCATCTGCTGAACAAAGGCCCCCTGGGTATCTGGATTACTAGTCCAGCATCAATACCACTACACTATCCCCTCCCCTCATTCTGAACGAACAAAAACAAAAATATTATATTGCAGACATTGCTAATATGAGCAGCTTTGTTGAAGAGACAAATAGAGTTAACCTTTGAAATATTGAGTTGAATTTTTGTCTTGGGACAGGAAATGGGAGCTGGGACTGTTTCCAGGTCTCCAACCCACCCCCCAGGGGAAACAGTCACTATCCTGGGATTTTGACTTGGGCTGCCCCTTAATTGATATGACGACAAGTTCCCTGCCCAATTAAGGGCAGTGGGTGGGCTTTCAAAGCTGGAGGGCCAATCAAAAGCCTTCTAGCTTCTGTCCATAGCACAGAACAAAATTACACCTATTTAAACTGAGGGACTAAGACCTCACCCTGTATCATTTTTTATAACATATATAGAGATATGCTCATTGCTATCTCTAAAAATTTCAAACTGGACAAAAACCTAAGATGGCTGAATCTATTTCTGTCTGACCTTGAACAAAAGAAGCTACCTGGCAATATCAGAGAAACTCACATATCATTATCCCTGAACAGCTATTAATGACCTCCAGCCCAAATTCAAAGAGAGCTATACAAAGGCCATTTACATTTTCATAACCTAGGCTGGCCAGCAGGAGTCTGCTTTGACAAAAGGCTCCACAACCTTCCTTTCAATTCCTAATGGGTGAAACAATTAACAAACTCAGGGACTCAGTCAAGAGATACACATCCTTTGTCAAAGACAGTGTAAGAAGGTGGGAGTCATGTGACATGGGCCTCTGGCTTGTGGAAACAGTAATATTGGCTTGCTGAATTGCAAAGTCTCAGGGTGGGATTTTCTGGCCTCGCCCGCCGCTGGGATCATCTGGTCCTGTTGAAAGTCAATGGACTTTTGGCTGGGTCACTGAATCTTTCCTGGCGGATCCTGCCATAACAGGACGTTTTTTTACCATCTGACTAGCAGCCTCACAGACAAGAAACTCTGGCCTAGTTTGGACACCTGGCCCCATCTACGCTGTTACTGCTGGAAATTCTGTATCATCGCCTACAAGACTGATTCATCTTTGCATGCCTATCTCATTATGTAAAGTCAACCCTACCAGAAAAGTTAATTAACCAGTATTGGTTTTCAGTTCACTGACCTCCTTGAAGGAATACCTCAATGGACTTTGTTTCTGGTCACTGGAACCCATGTTAAACAATATTTATTTTCTCTGTGGTCTCTGCACTATAAATCTTTCTTTTCTCTCTCCTTTTACTGTATGAGTGCAAAGGAGGCAACGTTGCGACCCTTCTTCCGTGTTTTGAATGTGTGCAAATAAACTAACCCTTTGAGTTCATCCTATCTCGAGTTTGCTGTGGGATAATTAATAGAAAATTAGATCACGCCAAAACTGAGGGGTTGTTAAATACGCCACCATTTATAAAGGGGAAGAAATAGAAAACAACTTTCTACTTACGGACAAATGGTGAGAGTGGAAATTAGCGCTGTTTAAATTAGCCCCCCTCCAGTCCATAACAAAATACTTCAGCACATGTTTTCAAGTAGCATTTACCATACCTGACACTGATCAGTTACAGATGCTTGCAAACTTTTTCATTAAATTTTCCTAATGAGAAATAAGATCCAACTTAGTAACCATGAAAGTCAATTGAGAACTTAACCTGCTTTCTACTTTTAGATTGCGGTTTTTTTGCATAGTAAGCAACCAGTTCCTTTATTAGTGTGTGTTCTACTTTCTGACAACATTTATGAGGGATTTAAAATGTTTCCATTATTGAAGCTGCCTGTAAAATAATTACTACTGTTCTTAAGGTTATAAATTTGTATTTTGATTGAAGCTATGCCAAAGGCTAAAGAAATGCAATCTAATTCCTTTACTATAAACCAGCAATAGCCATGTTGAATATCATTTATCATTTTCAAAGTATTACACTGTTTGCATGCAGATTGTCAGATTTAGTATTCTATCATTTTGATGCAATGTACTCAGTGCAAAATTTTTCTGAACCTCCATTTCCCAATTGGGACAATACAGATTCATAAATCTGTACCTGAATATTGTCCAACTTAGTTTGTTTTGGATGTGGGTTAACATTTGCCCTTAAAAAGGTGGGACATATTTTCACCCTCACCACCTGGGGGAATAACCTGGCAAGATGGGCCCAATGTGACTTTAAAAACTGGTGTGAATTTCATTCCATTGATATCAAGAGGGTTCTAAAAAAAAGGCGATCTACCCCACAATATAATTTTCCAGGTATTGAAAGACATAAAAATATAAATGTTTTCTGGAAGCCTTAGGATCTAGAGGCGATTGAGGTAATCATAAAATCTTTGGATCCAGCCATGTTCAATTTTTATCTTCAATGCCAAATTCAAAAAATTGCAATGAAAAAATTGAGATCCAGTAGATATATGTTGAACAATAACAACCATGGCTAAGATCAGGAGGCCATAAGACTAAATATTACTAAGTCTTGTTCTCTTCATCCAAAACCATCTACCACTCTGGAATCAACCTAGGCAGCAAGGCTCATTTTTCTTCCCACTACTAGTCACTTCTTCACCTTTTCAATATGGCAAATGAAAGTTAATGCAGAGAAATGTGAAGTGATGCATATTTTTAGGAAGAATGATGCCGGGTGGGCAATATAAAATGAAAGGATAGGAGGTGCAGGAGCAGAGGACCTGGGATTATACATGCACAAATAATTAAGAATGACAGGGCAGGTTGAGAATGTGGTTAATACAGCATATTCAATCCTGGGCTTAATAAATAGGGGCATAGGGTATAAAAGCAAGGAAATGATGATGAATCTTTATAAAACATTCATTCGCCTTCAACTGGAGTATTGTGTCCAATTCTGGGCACCACACTGCTGGAAGGATGTGAAGACACTGGAGAGGGTACAGAAAAGATTTACAAGAATTGTCCAAGGGATATGGACTTCAGTTACATGGATAGATTAGCAAAACTGTGGTTGGTTTCCTTAAAGAAGAGAAGATTTGATTGAGGTGTTCAAAATTATGAAAGGTCTGGACAGAGAAGATAAGGAGAAACTGTTCATGGAAGGGCCGAGAACCAGAGGACACCAATTTAAGGTGAATGGTGAAAGAACCAAAGGGATAAGGAAAATATTTATTACTTAGTAAGTGGTTAGGATCTGGAATGCACTGCCTAAGAGTGTGGTGGAGGCAGATTCAACCAACATTTTCAAAAGAGAATTGGATAATTATCTGAAAAGAAAAAAATTCAGGGCTATGGGGAAAAGGTAGAGGAACAGGACTACATGAGTTGCTCCTACAGGGAGCCAGTATGGACAAAATGAGCCAAATGGCCTCCTTCTGTGCTGTTACCCTTTCACCCTATCCCTCACCCTCACCTCCAATATGAGTACAAAGAGCTCATAGATTTGTTTGTCACTAGCATGGAGAGCATCTATGCAGCTGCCTTTGGAGCAACTTGCCCCCCCCCCCCCCACCCCGCCCAACCAACCGACTGAACCTCAACAGAAAACGCTGGAAAAACTCAGCGGGTCTGACAGCACCTGTGGAGAGAGAAACAGAATTAACATTTCAAGTCTGTATGACTCTTCTTCAGAGCTAAAGAGGATTAGAAATGTGGTGAAATATATCCTGTTTAAGGGGGTGGAGCAGCTGAAACTGGATAGAAGGTTACTGATAAGTGTCCGTGACATCAGTTGATAAGAATTCAGGAACGGCATGTTCCTGCTAGGATGAAGGATAAGCATGGCAAGTTTCAGGAACCTTGGATATTGTGAGATTAGTCAAAAAGAAAAGGGAAGCATTCGTAAAGGCTAGAAGGCTGGGAACAGATGAAGCCTGTGGAGAATACAAAGAAAGTAGGAAGAAACTTAAGCAAGGAGTCAAGTGGGCTAAAAGGTGGCATGAAAAGTCACTGGCAACCAAGATTAAGGAAAATCCCAAGGCCTTTTATACATATGTAAAAAGCAAGAAGGTAGCCAGGGAAAGGGTGGGCCCACTCAGGGACAGAGGTGGGAATCTGTGTGTGGAGCCAGAGGAAATGGGAGAGATACTAAATGAATACTTCTCATCAGTATTCACCAAAGAGAAGGACTTAGCGGTCGATTTGTCTAGGGAAGAGTGTGTAGATAGGCTGGATCATGTTGAGATCAAAAAAGAGGAGGTGTTAGGCAACTTGAAGAATATTAAGGTGGATAAGTCCCCAGGGCCAGATGGGATCTACCCCAGAGTACTGAGGGAGGCAAGGGAGGAGATTGCTGGGGCCTTGACAGAAATCTTTGTATCCTCACTGGCTACGGGTAAGGTCCCAGAGGACTGGAGAATGGCCAGTGTTGTTCCATTGTTTAAGAAGGGTAGCAGGGATAATCCAGGAAATTACAGGCTGGTGAGCTTTACGATAGGGAAATTGTTGGAGAAGATTCTTCGTGACAGGATTTACTACCATTTGGAAGCAAATGGGCATATTAGTGAGAGGCACCATGGTTTTGTGAAGGGGAGGTCGTGTCTCACTAACTAGCTCGAGTTTTTCGAGCAAGTGACAAAGATGATCGACGATGGAAGGGCAGTGGATGTTATAGACATGGATTTCAGTAAGGGAAGAGTAATACAGTAAGTGTATTAAATCTGGGTACAAATCACAAACAGAAGGGAATTTGCTTTTCTTAATACTAGTAGTAAATTTCTCAATGTAAGAACGACTCTCAGTGACAGTTACAGTCCACATTGATCTTCAGGCATACGGAGTTAGCTCAGAACATAGGGGCAGAAATTCTTCTCAGGTGGTGGCACAAAACAGTCAGGTATTGAATTAGCCATCAGTTATCTGCGGGGCCTGATATTTAATTCCGTTGGACCTGGGTTTTTAATTTGGTTTCTCACCTCTCCCCCAGGAGATTACATGGTTTCGGATGAGCTACAGAATGCAGGTGTTGTGCTACACAAGGTATCCCGGTTGTGTATACTTCTTCAAGGAGGTAAGTTCTGTTCGTCTCTCTCTTATATTTCACCCCTTTCTTGGACTCACTCAAGTTCTGTCGAAGGGTCATGAGGACTCGAAACGTCAATTCTTTTCTTCTCCGCCGATGCTGCCAGACCTGCTGAGTTTTTCCAGGTAATTCTGTTTTTGTTTTGGATTTCCAGCATCCACAGTTTTTTTGTTTTTTTCTCTGTGTTTAATTGACTGCCACTGCTCTTCAAGAAATGCCTACCTCCTTGAAGAAGTTCTGTTCGTCTCTCTCTTATATTTCACCCCTTTCTTGGACTCACTCAAGTTCTGTCGAAGGGTCATGAGGACTCGAAACGTCAACTCTTTTCTTCTCCGCCGATGCTGCCAGACCTGCTGAGTTTTTCCATACCCATTTGAAATGTGGCTGACGAGACTCATGAGGAGCCCAAACAAGAGGCCCAGGAGTTCTACAGTCAAAACCATATGGCAGTGAGATGTATCATTCAGCATGCTGAAGCTGCCCTTTAGGTGCCTGGACAACTTTGGAGGTGTTCTTCAATACACCAACCAACCAGAGTCTCCAGAATGGTGGTGGTGTGCTGCACACTGCACAACATTACAAAGCAGAAATGCTTGTACCTTCAGGAGGAAGAAGGTGTAAAGCACAAAGCCTTTTTGGAGGAATAGGAACATGATGTGGCCATTGCACCAGCAATTCACACAATGGTGAGGTTCAGTTAAATTCTACCAATCCACCTATCTGGGAGCCACATATTAAACCCATTTGTTCTCCCTGCCCTTCCCCCCAATTCAAAGCAGTCCTGCAATTAACTAAGCATTCCTTTCACAGCCACCATGGCTCAGCTTTAAGCCTTGTTTTACCATTTATCACAAGTGAGGAGATCCCTTGCCAGGCAGCAGGCAAAAAATCGTCAAGACAGGAAAGTGGTGCATACAAGTAATATTTATATGGCTCTTACATTAAACAGAAAATTTCAAATATAACAATGTGTACCACATCCATGTGCATACACTTGTCCAACCAGAAATTCTTACTGTCCCTCTTCCTAGCACGAACACAAGGTTTAGCTTCAGCGGAGGAAGCAGGCTGCTCAGATCCATGCTTTTGCTGGTCAGATGCTCTTGGCTGACATTCTCTAAGTTTTGGAGCCCATGAGGGCCTGGCCAAAGCATATTCTACCTGCACCTGTGAAGGGACAGCTATCAGCTATTAGGACATGAGGCAACATGTAGAATACTGACTGGGGTGGGACAAGGGGGTAAAGGGTGATATGTGGAAGCACTTTGAGCAAAGTCCCCACTTCCATGTCCCCTTTCTTCATCTTTCCCTCCCTTGGTGCACCCACACCTCCCTGTTAGCAATGAGTTGGAGAAAACTTTTCTGCACATCAGTGGGAACTTTTAAATGTTTTCAGGTTCCACAGGATTATTAAGCAAGATTATAGCACATGAGATTGGCGGTAATATACTGCAATGGATTGAGAATTGTTTAACGGACAGAAAACAGAGTAGTAGGAATAAAGAGGTCATTCTTACACGGCAGGCTGTGACTAGTGGGGTACCACATGGAACAGTGCTGGGGCCACAATCATTCATAATTTATATCAATAATTTGGATGTGGGGACCAAATGTAATATTTCCAAGTTTGCTGATGACATAAAACTAGGTGGGAATGTGAGTTGTGAGGAGGTTGCAAAGAGGCTTCAAGGGGATTTAGACAGACTAAGAGAATGGGCAAGAACATGGCAGATGGAATATAATGTGGAAAAAACGTGAAGTTGTCCACTTTGTTGGGAAAACTAGAAGTAGAGGGCAGAATCATCCCAGATTTGCACTAAGTCTGGTAGCAGGCAGAAAAATTTACCCGCTGGCCGCAATGGCGGGTTTTCACGCTGTATCATCCCAATCCTACCTCATTAATCATGCATTCACAGGAAACACACCGTTTCACTGGTGGCCGGCCTCCAATTCGCCTGCCGCACTGTCACCTCACCACTTCCTCATGCCGGATGCCATCTTTAAAGTGCAGCTGCACGCACAGCTCTCAGTGCTTCCAGCCACGGACTGCTACACAGAGACATGGCCGCAAAAGGGAAGAATACTGCAGCCCCCAGAATCAGTTTCTTGTCCCTGGAATGCCTTTTGGATATCATTGGAGCCCACCACAATGTCACTCTGGCCGCAAGAAGCCCATCAGTGTCATCACTCCGATTTGGCAGGTGGTGGCAGTGGTGGTCAATGCCAATGCTGCACAGAAGAAGTTGGCCATCCAATGCAGAAAGAGGATGAATGATCTCATCCATGCCGCCAGGGTAAGTCAACCATCTCATTGCTCTAAACTCACAAACTTATAAGCCCATCATACTGAATCTCACTCACCGCCGGCTCTAGGGACATCAATACTCACTCTCTCAAACACACCCTCACATCTCCATCTGGCCTTATCTCCTCTGGAAACTGCCTCCTCAGCCCTGTCCCTCTTGAGGCCACTTGCACAGATCAACGTGTCCCCACGCGCACCCTCGGATACCCACCCCTGCCCAATAATGCCCTTGCCCTGCAGCCTCTTCCCTAGCCTGAAGCCACTTCTCACCCTTCCCCAAACAAGCCCTAGTCCTGCAGCTGTTGAAAAGCTGCCCTGCCTTATGGCTGGTCTGGTAGGTAGAGACCTGCCCATGAGTCCTCCTAAAAGTGATGTGGTGCTGTCTGTGAAGCCTGGTGTTGATGACCGCTGCCCAAAGCAAGGTAGGTAAACAAACATCAAAGTCCCAAAAAAGTGCAGCCCACCAAGTGCTCATCACTTATGTTCAGTTGCGAAACACATCAGCATGCAATCACACTGACTTGCTCAGATGATGCAGTGGTGGGGGGGCAGGGGGAGGGATTCTGGCGAGCTGGGCTTACAATGCTATGCAGATGTATTACAATGAAGTTCCCGACATGCAGCGGCAGGAAATGCGGCCCGCCATTGAAGGGCGGAGCGGAGGATTGCAAACTAGTTTCACAATGTCGTGAAACCAATTTTGGCCTTCCTACCATATTATCCGCTCACACCCGCCATGACACCTGACGCCAGCGGGCACAGAAAATTCCTCCCAAAGTATTTCTTAAATGGTGAGAGACTGGGAAGTGTTGATGTCCAAATGGACCTGAGTGTCCTTGTTAATGAGTCACTGAAAGCTAACGTGCGTGTACAGCAATCAATTAGCAAATGATATATTAGCCCTTATTGCAAGAGGATTTGAGTATAGGAGTAAAGCTGTCTTACTGCAATTGTATAGAGCCTTGGTGAGACCACATCTGGAGTATTGTATACAGTTTTGGTCTCCTAAAAAATGAAATACATGCTGTAGGAGGTTTGCAATGAAGGTTCATCAGATTGATTCCTGGGATGGTGAGATTTTCATTTGAAGAGAGATTGAGGAGACTGGGCCTGTGTTCTCTAGAGTTTAGAAGAATGAGGGGTGATCTCACTGAAACTTGCAAAATTCTTACAGGGCTCAACAAGGTAGATGCAGGAAGGATGTTCCCCAAGCTGGGGTGTCTAGAACCAGGGTACAGAGTCTCAGAATAAGGGTTAGGCCATTTAGGACTGAGATGAGGAGGAATCTTATCACTCAGAAAGTAGTGAATCTTTAGAATTCTCTCCCCCCGAGGCAGATATTGAGTATGTTCAAGACTGAGATCAATGGATTTCTAGATATTTTGCCTGTTAACCTCATAAATCAGTGGATGATGCTGTTCTGACCTTGGTCCATCTAATCCAACATCACACAGGTAGATTAGGGAACTCTGCTTGTGCTACTGTTGTTTATTTTTCTTCAGCTTTTAATACCATGCAACCTTTCAAGCTTATTGAAGAATTGAATAATCCTGATGTTAATCCTACTCTCCTATTTTGGACCAGTGATTTCTTTCACAACAGAACCCAACAGGTGTTAGTCTCCAGAATTTACCCGGAGCCTATGCTAACATATACTGGATCTCCTCAGGGTTGTATACTGTCACCTTTATTTTTTACCCTTGATAAGAATGATTGTCATTCAGAGCATGATGACATAATGCTCCTCAAGAATGGTGATGATATGGTGCTTGTGGGTCTTATAAAAAATAATAAAGACAACTATAGGAAGATCATGGAGAAGTTTGTAAAATGGTGCGATAACAATTCTCTTAAACTGAATGAAAACAAGACAAAAGAACTAGTTATAGATTTTAGGAAATAGCCAGTTAATGATGCTGTTCCTGTGAAGATTCATGGGCATTGAAATAGTTACTTAGAACAAGTATTTAGATACCAAAGTAGATAATAATTGAAATGGAGGGAAGAGTGTACAAATGTTTTGGCCACGGGACATTCATGATTAAACTACCTCAGAAAATTAAAATCCTTTTATGTAGATCCTATAATCATGATAGTCTTCTATACAGCTGTAGTTGAGAGTGCTATCCTTTTTGGAGGTCTTTCCTAGTACTGTGGTCTTAGGAAAGCTGGCTCTTTAAGGCAACAGATTATTGAACCAGGCAGGAAGGTATTTAATGAGTGGATCTCTCTTGACAAAATCTGCTCTTAAAGAATTTTGATAGACATGAAGAGTGTCATGAACAAGGAGAATTTGAGTATTGCTGAAATAAGAGACATGTCGAAGCTTTTTGTCTTGGACTCATCAGGATACTTCATAAGAATACTGTTATAAAGGGAAAAGAAAACAAGTTATACTGTATGAGAAGAGAGTGCTGATTGATTGGTAAGTGTACTCTGATTGGTAGAAGCATTGCCATGGAGAATGCACCAGTTGATGGTGACAGACAGTTAACTGCCAGCATTGTTTGAAATTTAAACCAGGCAGCTTGACCTGATCGGTCAAGGCATTGCTCTGAGGAATGAGTCAGTGAGTGGCTGTTATTTATTTTAATAATGGCCGTCATTTATTTTAACAATGAGAATCAACCCCTGTCTGGTTGCAGTCAGGGAACAAGCTACAATCCCTCAGGTGCAGGTGAAATCAGTACCCAGACTCGTTTGTGCCCTTCTCTATAAGAACTTTTAATATGAGTTTGAGGTATGGATGAGGATATGCACTCGGGGCAGGACTCACTGATTATTTGAATGCACTGGAATAGTTTTAATGCATATTTAATTAAAGTTTCATCTTTGTGATAAGGTCATTTTCTTTCTTTAATGAACGAGCAATGTACCTGAAACAAGTTGCCATATGGAGAGTTGAACTGAATTGATCAAGGAATATGGGGATAATGCAAGAGAATGGCATCGAGGTGGAAGATCATCCATGATCTAGTTGAATGAGGGAGCAGGCTCGAGGGGCTGAATTCATTTAGTTGAATGAGCGAGCAGGCTCGAGGGGCTGAATTCATTCTTTATTCTTTCATGGGGTGTGGGCGTCACTGACAAAGCTAGCATTTGTTGTCCATCCCTAAGTGCCCTTGAACTTAACTGCCCTCTGAAATGATTTAGCAAGGTAAGAGTCAACCACATTACTATTGGTCTGGAGTCACATGTAGGCCAGGCCAGGTAAGGATGACAGATTTCCTTCCCTAAAGGGCATTAGTGAACATGATGGGTTTTTATGACAATCGATGATAGTTTCATGGTTACAGTTACTGAGACTAGCTTTATATTTTAGACTAATTAATTGAACTTAATGGTGGGATTTGAGCATTAACCTGGGTCTCTGGATTACTAATCCAGTGACAATACTACTATATCACCGTCTCCCCTGCTCCTATTTCCTATGATCCTATGCTGTACACCTTGTTAAAGCCACCCCCCCATTTCTGTGATCAACACTGCATGCCTCCCAAATATCAAAGTAGTCAACTATATAAGTGGCAATGCATCAATGCAAATGTGTTGCACAACTTGTAGCTAAATATCGATAATAACCTTTGTTTCCTAAATGCTGTTGTGTGAAACAAACCTATGGCATGTTGTGAATGATAAATTCAGTATGACAACTTGGAGCTCACCAATACTCAGTTTAGGTTCTCAGCTCACTCAGGACCACTCAACTCCAGGCCTTATTGCAGACTTAGCCCAAAATTCACTATAGAACTGAATTTCAGAGTTGAGGTAAGAGTAGCTGCCCCAAGGCGGCATTCAACTAAGTGTAGTGGCGTGGAGCCTCAGTAAAATTGAAGTCAATGGGAATCAGGGAGGAAAACTCTCCATTGGTTGGAGTCATGAATTTCACACAGGATCCTACAACTAGTGTATAAACCCAGTTGCAGAATAAAGCAGTCAAACTCCTGTTTAAGGTAGGTGCCCCTCGCATTGCAAATACAATTGAGACCCAAGCTGAATACAGAAAGTTCAGAAGGGATATGAAAAGGCAAATATGAGAAGCAAAGAGGGATTATAAGAAAAGACTGGCAGCTAACATAAAAGGAAATCCCAAAGTATTCTATCAGCACATCAATAGTAAAAGGAGGAGTAGGACTGATTAGAAAACAAAAAGAGGATTTACACATAGAGGCAAGAGGCTTGGCTGAGGTGTTAAATGAATATTTTGCATCTGTCTTTACCTACAAGGCAGTTGCTGCCCAGGCCATGGTGACAGAAGAGGAAACTCAGGCATTAGAAGGGTTTAAAATTGATAAGGAGGAGATATTGGATAAGCTGTCGGTACTTAAAGTTGAAAAGACATCGGGCCCGGATGAGATGCAACCAAGAATATTGAAGGAAGTGAGAGTGGAAATAGCAGAGGCACAGCAATAATCTTTCAATGTTCCCTGGAGGACTGGAGAATTGCAAACATTACAAAAAAAGGTGGTAAATGTCTGCTCTGGAATTACAGGCCAGTCAGTTTAACTTGGTGGGGAAACTTCGAGAAACAATTATTCAGGATAGAATTAATAGTCACATGGAAAAATGTGGATTGATTTGGAAGAGTTAGCATGGATTTATTAAAGGAAAATCGTGTCTAACTAATTTGATGGAGTTTTTTGAAGAGATAACAAAGATGGTTGATGAGGGCAAAACCATTAATGTAGTGTATATGTACTTCCAAAAGACATTCAATACAGTACCACACAACAGATTTGTGAGGAAAGTTATAGATCATGGAATAAAAGGGACAATAGCAACTTGGATACAAAATTGGCTGAGGGATAGGAAACAGAGAGTAATGGTGAATGGGTATTTTTCAAGCTGGAAGAAGGTTTGTAGTGGAGCTCCCCAGGGTCAGTATTGGGACCCTTGCTTTTCCTGATATATATAAATAATCTAGATCTTGGTGTGCAGGGGACAATTTCAAAGTTTGCGCATGACACAAAACTTTGGAAAGTTGTAAACTGTGAGGAGGACAGTGTAGAACTTCAAAAGGACATTAACACATTGATGGAGTGGGCAGATAGGTGGCAGATGAAGTTCAATGTGGAGAAGTGTGAGGTGATACACTTTGGTACAAAGAACATGGAGAGACAGTATAAAATAAAGGATACTATTCTAAAGCGTGTGCAGCAGCAGAGAGACCTGGATGTTTATGTACATAAATCATTAAAAGCAATAGGACATGCAGAGAGAGCTGTTTCTAAAGCATACTGTATTCTAGGCTTCGTTAATGGGGGCATAGAGTACAAGAGCAGGGAGGTTATGATGAACTTATATTAGACACTGGTTAGACCTCAGCTGGAGTATTGTGTACAGTTCTGGGTGCCACACTATAAGGAAGGATGTGAACTCATTGGAGAGAGTGCAGAAGAGGTTTATGAGAATGGTTCGAGATGAGACACTTAAATTATGAGGAAAGATTGGAGAAGTTGGGATTGTTTTCCTTGGACAGGAGAAGACCAAAAGGAGACTTAAAAGAAGTTTTCAAAATCATGAGGGGTCGGAGCAGATGGGGAGAAACTGTTCACGCCCATAAACAGATCGAGAACCAGAGGGCACAGTTTTAAAGTATTTTGCAAAAGAAGCAAATGCGAGGTGAGATAAAACTTTTTCACACAGCAAGAACTTAGGGTTTGGAATGCACTGCCTGGAAGTGTGGTAGAGGCAGA
Source organism: Carcharodon carcharias (assembly GCF_017639515.1). Lineage (NCBI taxonomy): Eukaryota > Metazoa > Chordata > Chondrichthyes > Lamniformes > Lamnidae > Carcharodon > Carcharodon carcharias. Next base: position 61,698,073 of record NC_054487.1, read on the forward strand.
TGCAATTGAGGCAATCAAGAAGGCATTGGATGATAATTTAAATAGAAACAATGTGCAGTTATCGGGAAAAGGCAGGAGATTGGCACTAAGTTAAAATGCTCAGACAGCCGGTGCAGACACGGTGAGCCAATTGGCCTCCTTCTGAACTGTAACAATTCTGTGATTCAGTCAAAAGTCACCTAAGCCAAAATGGCATCCTTCTTTTAAAATTATTTGTTCATGGAAGGTGAGCGTTGCTGGCAAGGCCAGGATTATTGATCATTCTGAATTGCCTTTGAGCAGGTAGTATGGTGATAAGCATCTTCAAGTGAGCAGCTTGCAAGGCCATTTCAGGAGACAGAGTCACCTACATTGGTGTGGATTTGGAGTTACATGTAGGCCAGGGCACATAAGAACAGCAGATTTTCTGCCCTCAAGGACATGAGTGAACCAGGTGGGCTTTTACAACTATCCAGTAGTTTCATGATCATTACTAATGAGACAAGCGTCTTGATCCAGTCACATTACCACTATGCTACAACTCCAATGCAGCAGACCACAACGCAAAATTTGTAGGTCTAATAGCAATTCCATGCCAGAAAGATTCTTGGCCATGAGTTGAACTTCTCCTCATGTTTAAAACATTTGATTTGCTCAAAAATAATTTTACTGTTCCTTCCACCTCAATTTCATTTGCCACTTTTATTTGTTTACTTCAAACGCGTTCTGGTCCAAAGTCCTTATGGATCTGGCCCCAAGGTTTTAAAAGCATTTAAGGAATGCGGCACCTTGGGTGGGGGTTCAAGTAAGACTGCAGGAGGCCAAAGTTACCACTGATGCTTGCAAATGCAAAGACTATAACACAGATTCTTAAGTTCCTGTGTCACTGCCAAACATTAGTCTTAGCAAATGTTTCAAAAAAAATTTAAGAAGAAAGTCAAAAATGAACAATTGAAATTGTACGAAACTACCAAATGGAAAAATCAGATGCTATATCATACTGCAGAAGCTGATTTGAAAACAGATCTTTTTGAAGTGGCATTGCACTTTGCCTGCAATACATGGCTGAGTAAACATGAAAATATAGAGAAAGCACAGTCTCCCAAGTTCTTGACCTTCATTCTAGGTACTTTGCCAAGTAGATCTTAAGCAAACTGTCCTCATGTACATTTTCCCTTTCAAGTTAATGTTAAATATTGATGTGCAATACTACATAGAGGCTAGGATTTATGAGTAAAGTGCAAATCTGTCTACACAGACTTCAGAGCATTTAGTTCAAGTGGAATGCAGCAGGTCTCAGCTGTATGACTGAAGTGAATTGACTGGTCAGTTCAAAATTCACTTTTTGTTCAACTGTACGTTTTAAATCAAATTTATTTAGCAATGAGGTTTCTGACAGTCATTGGCAGTGTCGGTACTGCACATTCTTGCAAAGCAACAAAAACATATGGCATTACAGATTGCAACTAGAATAAATAACCAGGTATATATTCTGAAGGAAGACTTAAAAAGAATGACCTGCTTGATTACTCCAAGCTTTTTCAAAGTGCTATGCATGTTGTTCATCAGACCACTGTGTCTTATTCTTCTGATGGTATGTACCTTTATGATCTTCCCAGAATTGGCAACAATAATAGTAAAATGTAAAAGAATGACCACTTATAATTCCGTCTAATGCAAGTCCACGATATGCAATTTTTATGGATTCTAGCCCTATTTTGGACAGCTTATTTTTAAGTCGCAACATTCAAAGATTGAAATTCCAATTGCCTGTTGTCTGATTGACGCTGTGGTGCTTGGGTAACAAATCTTGCTGCATGCAGTAAATGGATAAATTTGCCAGATCTGTTGTGGGACGTCACTCCACACCAACTCCAGTCTGTATAATATAACATGGAGTTAATTTATAAAGCTGTTTTTCAAAAATTTACAGCCACATTTTTATGAACAGAATCTAAGCTTGAAATCTTCATCATGAAGTATCAGTGAGTTACTAAAATAGGAACAAACTGACTCTCCTGATATCTCGGCAAGCTTATACAATCAACTGGTGAACTATACAATTCACAGGGTCTCAGGCTGCTCAGTGAGCTGATCTAAGCTGTGGAGATGGTAGGGATGCTACAATCAGCCTTAACAGCTGGAATTAGAGAGGGAAAATCCAACCCCACTAAAAGCAAGCATATGTGCCATCAAGTCAGGATAAAAGCAGGCTTCGTCTATGATGCAGCAGAAGAGTAAGCTGACATTCACTGGCAAGGTTCAAATGATTGATGCTCATTTGAATGTGGTATTAGAGAGCACAAGAGTAGATAGAATCAGACCCTAGCAAGGTGTCAATGCCTTTGAATGTGGGAAAGAGGAATAAAGTTTAATGAGGAAATAATAGAAAAACTCTAGGCTGAGCTGAGAATTAATCGGTCAATTAAAGAAAAATAAATAAAAGAAAACATACTATGATACTATGTGACTGTAGATTAATATGAAACATTACTGCAGTAAAAAAACTTCAAAAGAACTCTGGCTTACAGGTAGAAGGATTCTTCAGAGATGAAATAAAGTGGTTAAATAACTTGCTTTCAATGCAAACATCTAAGTTTGGATGAAGAAAGCAGTCTGGTGAAAGGTATGATATAAAGAAATATCTTCAAAATACTGTTACTGGGATGCATTATGCACAGTGAGTGAACCATTCCAGGGAGCAGATACTTCTCCCCCTTCCCCTGGATTAATAAAATGACAAATCTTCCATTTATCAAACACTCATTAACCTTCTTAGACTTTGCTACACAATCTTCTACTAGTAGTTCTGCTGACAGAAATCTTAAACGGTGAACTGATTAAATATTTACCAGTGCATAATTCTGCCAAAACTGAAAACCTTCAGAGAATCTACCTTCACACTGTGTACAAATCGTTATGCAAAAGTAGTTATTTTCCTTAAACTCTTCTCGACTCTGAAGGTTTTATTATGGCTTTAGTCTTGCTTCTAAATTCTTCCCTGGGATTTCAGTGCAGCCGGAGCGATTGTGCTAATATGTGTCAGATTGATTTACCATTTGCTTAAATGTTATCACAAGTGTCACAACAGCCCTGCTTATATGTAGCATTGAATTGAATCAATATTAAGCATATTCAAACAACGAAGAAAAAAAGTTATGAATGTTGGAAATTGCACACAAAGAAAAAATGCCACACGTGCACATTGAGTCAGCATCTGAAGCGAAATGCAGAGCAACTGATTAAGAATCACAAAAAACACCCAAAACTGAGTTGACGCATATCAGTATGACAAACCTACAGGGGTGACTTTAACCTAACCCACCAATCGGAAACTGCTCTTGGGCAGTTAAAAGTCACCCAAGTAACATAACAAACTTGGGACCTTCTGGACCTTATGTTGAGCTTTTCACTGGCTCCACTGTGCAAGTGAGCCACCCAAAGCCAACAGTTTAATATACACATGTTGAGTTCCAATTATGGTATCAGGACCGGACCATTGTAGTTATTGGAAAGCCTGAGTAGAAAATGGCAATTTCCCACAACACCAGTGCAACCTGGAAGAGGTTCCCAAAGGTAAGTTTTTTTTTTAAACTTCCTTGTAATGTAAAGAGAAATATCTGAGGCTCCCTGCTGTGATCTTGCTGTCTCCCTTCCCAATCAAAGGGACCCAAGGGACATCCCAGCAGCTAAGCCTGCTCAGAATGTGGCTTCCAGGCAGCGTGAATTTGTGGCACTTCCAGTTTTGAATGGAAGGGAAGACCACTAGCAACCAGTTAGATGAATGAAAACATCCCAGGCTTCTTTCTAAACTGACATCAAAACTCACCTGCCAAAAAACTGGTCCACAATTAAAATCTGAGCCCAATTCTTGCATAGAAATCCACAAGTGTAAGAAATCCAACATGGAAATAGGCCATTCAGCCCAACCAGTGGATGTGGGTGTGTGCCCACCACGCGATCAAATAGTTCTATTGCATTTTGAGGTGATGCGCTTGGGCAGGACAAACAAGGCACGGGAATACATGATGAATGGTAGGACCCTGGGAAGTACCGAGGATCAGAGGGACCTTGGTGTGCATGTCCACCAGTCCCTTAAGGTAGTGTTACAGATAGATAAGGTGGTTAAGAAGGCATCTGGAATACTTGCCTTTACTAGCCAAAGCATAGAATATAAGAGCAGGGAGGTTATGCTGGAACTGTATAAAATGCTAGTTAGGTCACACCTAGAGTATTGCATGCAGTTCTGGAATCCACATTATAGGAAGGATGTGATTGCACTAGAGAGAGTGCAGAGGAAATTTATCAGGATGTTGCCAGGGCTGGAAAATTTTAGTTATGAGGAGAGATTGGATAGACTGGGGTTATTTTCCCTGCAGCAGAGGAGATTAAGGGGGGACATGATTGAGGTGTATAAAATTATGAGGGGCATGGATAGGGTAGACAGGAAGGAGCTTTTCCCCTTGGTGGAGGGATCAATAAGCGGGGGCATAGATTTAAGGTAAGGGGTAGGGTGTTTAGAGGGGGTGAGAGGAAGAATTATTTCACCCAGAGGATGATGGGAATCTGGAACACACTGCCTGAAAGGGTGGTAGAAGCAGAAACCTTCATGACATTTAAGAAGTATTTGGATGTGCACTTGTGATGCCATGGTATACAAAGCTATGGGCCTAGTGCTGGAAAATGGGATTAGAATAGTTAGGTACTTGTTTGACCAGCGCAGACTCGATGGGCCAAATGGCCTTTTTCTGTGCTGTAGACCTCTATGATTCTATGAAAATGAATTGCCTGAAAACACCTTGGATAGTAACTTTCAAAGGGGTAAATTTGCAGGACAATTTCTGTCCGATCTCTGCACTGTAAAGATCTGAAAACATTTCACAAACTGCAATCCAGCCACCAACAAAATGGTACTCAGGAGTGAATTCATAAGACAAAGTTCAGGTGGAAAATGTCTAATCCCTTTCTAGTATCTACTTTCAATGACTCAATGATTCACTTCAGGTCAACTTCACAAATTCAGAATGAAGCTACAAATACTAGATAACTATTTGAAACAGGATAATATGAGAGGATACAGTGCAACGGAAAGGTAGAGAGATAGGATTAATGTAGACAACTTCAGTTGAAGAGCCAGCATCAGCACAAACACGATGGACCAAACAAACCCTACCGGTTTGTTTAAAAGGCAAACTGGAGGAACAACACCTCATCTTCCGACTAGGCACTTTACAGACTTCCGGACTGAATATTGAATTCAACAACTTTAGGTCGTGAGCTCCCTCCCCCATACCCACCCCCTTTCTGTTTCCCCCTTCCTTGTTTTTTCCAATAAATTATAAAGATTTTCCTTTTCCCGCCTATTTCCATTATTTTTTTAAAAAAAAAATTAAAAAAAAAATTTTTTTTTAATTTTTTAAATATCTTTTATGCTCTCCCCAACCCCACTAGAGCTATACCTTGAGTGCCCTACCATCCATTCTTAATTAGCACATTCGTTTAGATAATATCACCAACTTTAACTTTAATACCATGTGTTCTTTTGTACTATTGTTGTTGACATCTTTTGATGATCTGCTTCTTTCACTGCTTGTTTGTCCCTACAACCACACCCCCACTCCTCTCTCTCTCTCTCTCTCTCTGCCCCACACACACACACCTTAAACCAGCTTATATTTCAACTCTTTCTTGGACTCGAACTCAAGTTCTGTCGAAGGGTCATGAGGACTCGAAATGTCAACTCTTTTCTTCTCCGCCGATGCTGCCAGACCTGCTGAGTTTTTCCAGGTAATTCTGTTTTTGTTTTTGTTTTGGATTTCCAGCATCCGCAGTTTTTTTGTTTTTAAACCCTACCGGTGTTGTGAATCCCAAGGTTATTTTGCATTGCTGCAGATTAAACTAAAACTATCAGAGGCAGTAATCAAGCACTCCAGTAAAATTACAAATAGCTTTAAAATAATACAATCAAGCTGAAATAATAAAAAAAACTTGTACTTTTTAATTTTTTTTTACATTTAGGTTAAAAAGCCTGGAAACTGACACAGAAGCTTTAAACATTGAGGCATGACTTAAAATTTCTGGTTGGTCCCACTACATGTGAATTATAAACGATTGGCTGTTTGCTGAGTCAGCATGTGTCAAACTTTCATAGTTTTTCACTTGTTAGAAGTTATTTTGCTTGTAAAATTTGTTTCTTGTGTTCATAATAAATGTTAATCATATAGGGGTTAAAATAATAGCATCCAAAATATGTCACAGATGTATTTATTACAGAAAAATTATTCCCATGTCTAAGTAAGTTTTATGTTTAGATCATTAAAGAACTAATTGTCTGTACAAAACCTGCGGTAATAGTGATTTCATTCAAAATACATCACATTGCAATATAAAAAAAATTGAACCATTCAGGTTTTCATTCCAGAGTAGGTGCCAGGTAAAAACATTCCTGCTGCCAATGTTCCAATTATATAGAATATTATGGCAATGTCCATTGTTACATAATTTATAGTCATGCTTGAAACTTATTGCACTTAATATAAGTTCAGCTGTGACTTTAAAATTTTTAATGAAATTTTGCACCTTTCACACATCTCTAATCACTCCATGAAATTTCAATTCATGAATTACAATGACTTTAGTTAAAGGAACCAGTGTTAAATCTTTTTACATGATTTAGTTGGTCAAAAACAGAAATTCCCAGGAGGCATTTAGGGGGCACTTCTTGGATGGGGTAGAATATCCCACTGTCCCCATGGCTTCACTGCCGACCCCCCAGCGAATATCCTGGGGTCAATGGCACTTACATATTGCAGGCAAGTGCCCAGGCCATTTATGGCATTGACGTGATGCCCATTTCTGATATTCAGCAAGATGACTGGAGAGAAAGTTTACTGTGGTGCCTATTTACATAAGTAGCCCTACAATCCTCTGAGAATAGTAGAATGAAGTTTTAAAAATTGGCTAGTTTTCCACTCAGTCAGTTTCTATATTGCAACTGATCATGATGAATCTGGCCTTTTAAATGTAAACACCCCAGCAACCACCAGGAATTGCAGCAGTGCTGGATACCAAGGATGCACATGCCTATCCAACATTTTAGGAGCAGGAAGGTTCTATAAAATATTTCCCAGACTAGCACAACTTAATACATCTGACTGGGTGTGGGTGGCCAAGTTGTGTGTTCAATCCTACTTCTGGTAGAATTCTTTATAGGTGATAAAAGGGATGCGGTCATGACTTAGATGAGTTCTGTCCCCAATTCCAACCTACCCATGTAGATTGCAGCATTTTGGGCCCCAGCATTTTTAGGTCTGTGGTGTTCGATGATAAAGCAGTGATCTGTAATAGTAATCTATAGTTTTCCGTATCATTGACCATTCATCATAGACATGACTGATAGGAATGTATATTTCTAAGCTAAATATGTAGGTCATTGTGCCAAAATTTTATCAGTACCTGGCTAACATGTCAGTGAAGTGCTGAGGGTACTGTATTGTTGAAGTGAGACATTGAACTGATGCCCATTCTGTCAGTGCAGGTGAATGTTAAAGACCCTATGCCTCATTCTTGTAGACAAGCAGCTCTCCTTTAACTAATACCATCAAAAAAAAGATTACTGGTCATTTACCGCATGTGCTGCATGTGGGATCTTGCCATACACATTGGCTCTATTTGCCTTTACACTAACAGAGGATGTGAAGGAATCTGAAAATATACAATAAGCTACTACACCAATGTGGAAAATTTATCATTGAATATATTCCAAAGTCTCATCTTGTGAATCATGCCTGCACATATAGGCACAGCACTAGAAGGCACATCCAAGTACCAATCCTGTACGTCCCTGATTGTGGCCCAAATTCTCTTCCACTGGCCAGACTGTGATTCCTGCAGGGTTAGGTTGGAGGTTCGAGCCTGAATATGGAAATGAGGTTCGGAAGTTAAAATCCCTCTGGCTTCAATGTGTGGGTTTGTCACTCTCTCCAGCCACACCTCAGGACACCCCCACCCCCACAATTGGCATGTGCAAATCTCGGCCCACAGCCATAGTTACCTGCCAGATTTCTGCTCCATAAGGATAAAGAAAATTGGCAACAACCTTCTGGAAAGCATCTCATTATAAAGATGTCCTACATGGAACTGGAGTAGGACAAGTCATTAGTATTTTAGGAACTTTACCTCCATGAGAACTGGATAATTCAACAGTACGTTCTGGAGAGGGAGTTTTACACAGTATTAAGTCCACTGTCTGTGGGAGTTGTAAACAGTTCTGTTCATCCTCAGCTTGCAAAGTATAGCTCTCCCTACAGTAAAACTGATTAGAAGATGCATTTGTATTCACAGCCATTTCACTATTCATGGTGGATTTTTGTTCCATTGTCTTGTAGTAATATAGTTGATTCAATCCCTGCTGCACTGTATTCAACAATCCTGGATTGCTCAAGTTTTGATGATGAGGAGAAGGTTGGCCATAGTAGCAATTAGTGCAAAACTCAGTAGATTCCTCAGGAATTGAGTATGTATAATTTCGCACACCTTGGTTTAATGATTGATAGAGGGGTACAAGATGTTTCTTTTTTAAGCAGCCTTTCATGTTTCTCTCCAAAGTTGCCTTTACACAGTCATCCTTCCATTTCTCCCTAGTCTTAGGAACTTCAACAATCATCATTTGAGAATGACTACGCCAGTCAAAAGACTTCTTTAGGGAGGACTTCATCGGCTGCTTCTGATTGTGATGTCTCATCCCACACTTCACCACGGGAAGTGCAATTCCAGTGTTTCCAATTAAGCTGTTTCCCTTCTTGCACAAAGACTGATTAAAGTCAACAATATACTCTTCTTCTATTTCATCTTCACTCACATTAGAACTAACTTTGGATTCTTTATCAGAGCATTTGCCGATTGTGCTGCAACAAACTGCTCTTTCGGAGATCTTGCTAGTGCAAGACTTCACAGATGTTTTGTTTAATCTGGTTGCTATAGAGGGGTTAGATTTAATCTGTTGAATTTTGCTGCCAGGTTGCTTTGTTATTTTCTTCATATTTCCTTCAGGCTTCTTATGGTTTTGAATTAGAGGAGAAATGTCTTGTGCAACTGGACTTTGGAAAGTAATTTTAGTTACCATTTGCGGGACAAAGTCTGGATCATCTCCTTTCTCACCAGTGGCGTTTTCCACATTTCGAACACAGTTATCATCAAGGCACAACTTGTCAGAGCCATTAACTTCTGCCTGACTTACAGACCCGTGCTCAATCTCTATATCCAGGCTCATTCCATTTGGATAAGGCAGGTTACAGATTTGTTCCAGTTCGGTCCTTCAAAATTTTAAAATAATTAACAATAAGAGATAATAATAAAGAAATCTTTGAAAATAGCATTTTAAATCATTATTGTCAAAAATTAATTAAATGGGGATGATATTACAGTTATCTTTCCCTGTGAGAAATAGTTCATATGTTTCTCTTAAATTCTACTTTGATCACCATTCTCTTCCTATCCAATTTCACTTTAATAATTTGTGACCAAATAGCTATTTTAGATTTTTTTTTCTTTGAAGCGAAATTAAAGTGCTTGAGCCAATTTTAACTTGGGGTGGGGGTATTGGGCAGATGGACATTAAGATGGACAGCAAACGATCCCAACTTCAGTAGCAAGAGTCCTAGGCCTCATGTGTATAGACTCATCAAATGGTTACATTCCAAGGTCCAGGGCTATGTGCTGAGAAACACACTAAAGCTTGTGGCAGCCACTGCAAAGGCTCAGTAGGGAAGATCACTGTCTAAGGCCCTCCTGCCAGCCTACATAGAGGGTCAGGAAACTGTGCAAAACCCCTCAGGTTGCATGTTTGAAATGAAATGAAGGTTGTAAAGATAATCCGTAATTGTAATTGTAGTTATGCACTGCAGAGTGCTACACACTGTATTGAAAATCTGTTTTGCACTTTATGTAATGTCAATGTTGAACGATTAAGTACTGTACTTCCACAAATTTTATGAATAAGTGTATTTTATGGAAAAGACCAGTTACAGCACAGGAGGAGGCCATTTGGCCTGTCATGTCTGTGTCAGCTCTCTGCAAGGGCAACTCAGCTACTCCCACTCTCCCACCTTTGCTCCATAGCTCTGCAAAATGAAAGTGTAAAGTAATTGACCTGAAACCTTAACTCTGTTTCTCTTTCCACAGATGCTGCCTAACCTGCTGAGTATTTCCAATATTTTGTGTTTTTATTTCAGATTTCTGGCATCCACAGTTTGCTTTTGTTTTGCCTTTAACAAATCTGTGCCAGCTTTAATTAATTTTTCATATTTGTCCAAGTGACTGTTCATCTTGTCCCAAATTATCATATCTAAAAGCTTCCCCACCACCAAGATTAAAGTGAGATAAAAACAAAAAAACTGCGGATGCTGGAAATCCAAAACAAAAACAGAATTACCTGGAAAAACTCAGCAGGTCTGGCAGCATCGGCGGAGAAGAAAAGAGTTGACGTTTCGAGTCCTCATGACCCTTCGACAGAACTTGCGTTCGAGTCCAAGAAAAAAGGACTCGAACGCAAGTTCTGTCGAAGGGTCATGAGGACTCGAAACGTCAACTCTTTTCTTCTCCGCCGATGCTGCCAGACCTGCTGAGTTTTTCCAGGTAATTCTGTTTTTGTGCCAAGATTAAAGTAACTGGCTTGTAGTTTCTGGGCTTGTCCTTATGCCCTTTTTTGAACAAGGATGTATCTTTACAATTCCCAGACTTCTGGCATCACTCCTGCATTTAAGGAGGATTGGAAGGTTATGGCCAGTGTCTCTGCAATTTCCAACCTTAATTCCCTCAGCATTGTCAGATGCACCTCCAGGCCCTGGTTCTGTGCTGTACCATTCTAAGGTATTGTGAAAATACAAAACAATTGTTGGAATTGTAAACAAAGTTAGTTTTCCTTTTCCTGATTTTCTACACACTTTTGACTTTTCTCTGCACCACTACCTTTCCATTCATCTCAGCTGGCTCTTCACAGGATTAACTTCCAAAGCTGCTGCCTCTATCACTTAGAAGGACAAGGGCAGCAGATGCATGGGAACAAGTTGCATTCCAAGTCACACACCATCCTGCCATTTCTTCACTGTCACTGGGTCAAAATCCTGGAACTCCCTTCCTAAAAGCACTGTGAGTGTACCTACACCACATGGATTGCAGCGGACCAAGGCGGCGGCTCAACACCACCTTCTCAAGGGCAATTAGGAATGAGCAATAATTTCTGGCCTAGCCAACAATACACACACACACTGTGAAAGAATAAACTTAAAAAAAACCTTTTCCCCAAAACAGATGCCTATTCTGTGCATCGTGATGAACTATGTAACAGGACAGTGAGAGATTTTAACCATAGTTTACAAACCATAATTTGCTTTAATAGATTTTTTTATTCATTCATGGGATGTGGGCCTCGCTGGTGAGGCCAGCATTTGTTGGCAAGGGCAATTAGGGATGGGCAATAAATGCTAGCCTCACCAGTGACGCCCATTTCCCATGAATGAATTAAAAAAATAGAACGTCAAGGACAAGTCAATAGTCACAATGCCTGAACTATGACCCCGCCTTAGGAATATAGCATTAAAATCTCAGATTCCCTCAGAAGATGAAACATGTTTGGAAGCAAGGACTGATGTTTCCCTTCCAATACTACTCAAGTGTCTCCAAGTGTTAACAGTATCCATGGCGATGCTTGCTGCCTCTCTCCCTCTCTCCCCTTCAGAATAAGGACTGTATGAGTTGCATTAGGGAGCAAGGGAGGGTTAATTAAATAGGAGGATGTTTAAATCAGAACTTACATGCTACTGTTAAAATAGCTGTAAATCAGAAGGGAGCATGATGGTTGAAGTTTGTGCAAACCTGTGAGACCCACAAGAGTAATAATTACTGGAATGCTAATTTATTTTTAAAGGCAGGTTTTCAGATCAGTCTGACAAAACAAGTAAAACTAAATTACCTTTTGATGAACTAGCAACTAATGATTTGAACAACAATTAAATTACACACAGCCTTATACATTTTCATAAAAGATAAATCCTAACAGAAGATTAGGTACCTGCAGCTGTTGTCTGTCACTGGCCGATTACATCTTTTACTTGAAATAGACTTCAATTTTCTTACTGAAGGAGCAACACAGTACTTGGGGCAGCTACCACCATTTGTATTTAGACCTGATCTGCACAACCTAGGTTAAAACACCACAGTAGTTTAGGAACTTTTCCATGTTGTGTATGAACTCGCCCTTTTTATAATAGGCTTCCAATCAGTATTGGAACGAGACACGATATATAGGCAGCTATTTTTCATTCTGTCATTGAGGACTAATATGATCATTTTTACGTTGCTCACAGCTAAAAGCAGGATATTCTGTCATACGTATGAGGGAAAAGCAACTAAGAACCATGTTCTTATTCTCGGGATGTGAGCAACATGGCAAGGCTGGCATTTATTGGTCACCCCCTAGTTGGCTTGAGAAGATAGACGATGGTGGGCCACTGACATCAGTTTTCTGTATCTGAATAGCCTGTTGGTTAAAAGTTAACCACATGGGGTGGGACTAGAGTCATATTTAGGCTAGGTAAGGATGGTAGATTTCTAAGTAACATATGTTTTTTTGTTTTTTTATGACAATCCAACAGCTTTATTGTCAAATCAGTAGGGCAGGCAGTGACATAGTGGTATTATCACTGGACTAGTTTTCCAGAGACCCAGGGTAATTGTCTGGGGACTTGGGTTTGAATACCACCATGGCAGAAAATGAAATATAAATCCAATAAAAATCTGGATTTAAAAGTCTGACAAAGACATGAAACCATTGCCAATTGTTTTAAAAACCCATCTGGTTCACTAATGCCCTTTAGGGAAGGAAATCTGCTGCCCTTACCTGGTCTGGCCTACATGTGACTCCAGACCCACAGCAATGTGGTTGACTCTTAAAACGCCCTCTGATCAAGGGCAATAAATGCTGGCCTAGCGATGCCCACATCTCGTGAACGAATAAAAAAAAAAATCTGCTGATTTTTAAAAACTGAATTCAAATTCTCAAACTGCCAAGTGATTATGGGGTTTGGAATTAAGAATTTACAGTGTCTGGATTATTAGTCCAGTCTCTGATTTACTAATAACCACTGCATTATAATAGCCCTATCCCTGAAAATCTTTTGGTCCCATGGAACTGCATAATTGCTAACAGAAATGGCTAATTATGTCTGCAAAAATAATGCAACATTTCCTTTAGCTGCATACTAAAACGTGTTGCTATACAGCTATGCCACATCATGCAGTACCTGAGTCGGGCGGTGGGAAGACTATTTGAACCAGGAAAAATGGGCTAAACAAGCCTGCTTACAGATTGAATTGGCTCTCATAGGTTCTGATAATAAGGCAAAATCTTCTGTATGATGAATCTCAAGCTTTCATCTTGGTTTAAAAAAGTGTGCTGAAGAGAGAGGAGAAACTGTAGGAAGCAAAATAAATAAATCAGAGGCAGGAAGGAATGATTCAAAGAGGGATAAGTAGTCTCCAGGGAAGAAAATTTAAACTAGCAAAAGACAAGAAACAGAAAGAAATAAGGCAGAGATGAGGAGGAATTTCATCTCTGTTGGAATTCTTTACCACAGAGAGCTGTAGAGGTGGGTCATTAAGTATATTCAAGGCTGAGATAGACAGATTTTTAATCAGTAAGGGAATCAAAGGTTATGGGGAAAAGGCAGGAAAGTGGAGCTGAGGATTATCAGATCAGCCATGATCTCATTGAATTGCAGAGCAGACTCGAAGGGCCGAATGGCCTACTTCTGCTCCTACATCTTATAGTCTTAAACCTAAATTAAACTAAGGTTTTTTATTTCATTTCCCAGTGGATTTTTAAGTATTTGTAGGTAATGTTCACAATACTTTGTTTATTCTGTCTAGTCTGTGGAGCAGGTTTATGCCTGGGAACTACTATGCTGTCATTTTGCATCTACAGTTGAAAAGCATTTCTGTGATTTAAAAAATGATATAATATTGCTGTAGTAATATTTATATCAACCAAATCACACCTTGGTTCAGTACCCAAGCGTGTTATTGAAAATTTCAAATATAAATAAAATATGCCATTTAAAATTGCTCTCAGAGCTTCTTAAAATATCACTACTCTTAGCACAGAAATCCTCCTTCCATGTCCAATGACTGAGCTGTGATTGCAGTGTGAACTTCCTTCTCAAACCTGGTTCTGAGATTCATTAAAATGGAAATACGTTCTGACAGGAGTTTCAAGTCACCTGGTATTTTCCTTTTCTGAAAAATAAGTTGCTGAAGATCGGTGCTGATTATTACCAGGTTTTCTTTCAAAGCCCTTTGACCACTTCGTACTTGCAACAGAGTCTGATGAGCTATTTGCACTCTTCACACTTTTTATACTTTTCACGCTTTTGACGTCATCATCATCCATTCTGTGGCCATGTTCGACCTGGAACTTGCCTGCCATCTTTGTTCCTATCTGGTTTACATGAAAAAAAAACAAAGATATAAGACACACAGAGGTCTGTAATGCATCACAATTCTGCAACAGAACGGGGTCGCGATAAAATCATGAAGAATACAAGCGCTTTGGCCCAGCAAAATATGGCAATATTTCCAGAACAGCTGCATTTGAAGTTTAGGACAATGTAAGGTGATCTCACTGAAACACATAGGTTTCAGGCAGCAGGAGGGGGCGGTGACGGAGCCGAGCACCACCTAAAATCATCTCCACGCCACCATTTTACGCAGGCAGGCCAATTAAGGCCCGCCCAGCGTAAGATGCAAGTCATAGCACTCGGCACTACCTGTGCGGGTGGTAGTGGAGGGGTGGGGAGGAGAGAGAAGTCGGGGTAGGCACTCTTTCACACATGCACGCGAAAGAGCGCTTCAATCTCCCTGAGGCACGGAGCTGCCTCAGGGAGATTGAATCACTATTGTAATTAATGAATAAAAGGTTTAAAATTTTATTTAAACATGTCCCCTCATGTGATTGTGTCACTTGAGATGGGACATGTTTTTATATTTATGAAAATTTTGAATCTTAATTAATAAAAGCTTTAGGAAACCTCATGGATGAGTTTTCCTAAAAAACGTTAAGGCCGCTTGGCCTTTTCCCCTGCCCCACCAACCTTAAGGTTGGATGGGCAGCATTAATAATTAGCTTAATCATTTTCTTAATGGCCTTAATGGGCAGTTTACATATCGGTAGGACGCACGCCCGATGTCAGCGCACATCATTTTGCCACACGCCGACTGAAAAATCCTGCACAGAATATTCTGAAGGGACTTGACATGGTAGAAACTGAGAAAAATAAAAATACCTGGAAAAACTCAGCAGGTCTGACAGCATCTGCGGAGAGGAATACAGTTAACGTTTCGAGTCCGTATGACTCTTGAATAGAACAAATAGGTGACATTAAGGGTAGAAAGCAGAATGAGCAAGGTACAGATAGCCCTAGTGGGGGTGGGGTGGGGGGAAGGGGTCGAAATAGGCTGAAAGGTAGAGATAAAACAATGGATGGAAATACCTTTAAAAATAATGGAATAGGTGGGAAAAGAAAAATCTATATAAATTATTAAAATTGTTGAACTCAATATTCAGTCCGGGAGGCTGTAAAGTGCCTAGTCGGAAGATGAGGTGCTGTTCACCATGGATGTCCAATCCCTCTACACCTCCATCCCCCACCGGGATGGTCTGATGACTCTCCACTTCTTCCTTGAACAGAGGCCCGAACATGAACTCTCTCCCCCATCCCCACCCCCCTTTCCGATCCCCCTTTTTTCCAATAGTTTATATAGATTTTTCTTTTCCCACCTATTTCCATTATATTTAAATGTATTTCCATCCATTGTTTTATCTCTACCTTTCAGCCTATTTCGACCCCTTCCCCCGACCCCATCCCCACTAGAGCTTTCTGTACCTTTCTCGTCCTGCTTTCTACCCTTAATGTCACCTATTAGCACATTTCTTAGCTAACATCACCACTGTCAACACCTCTTTGGCCTTTTGTCTATGATATCTTTTGGCAATCTCCACCTATCACTGGCCCTCTATCCAGCTCTACCTGTCCCGCACCCCCCCCTAAACCAGCTTATATTTCACCTCTTTTCTATTTTTCCTTAGTCCTGTTGAAGAGTCATACGGACTCAAAATGTTAACTGTGTTCCTCTCCGCAGATGCTGTCAGACCTGCTGAGTTTTTCCAGGTACTTTTATTTTTGTTTTGGATTTCCAGCATCCACAGTTTTTTGCTTTTATCTTAGTAGAAACTGAGAAGTTGTTTTCCCTGATTGGAGAATGAAATGAGAATAGCCAAAGTGGCAACACACTCAGAAATTGGGGGATGAATGTTTCCTATGGTGGGGCGGGCTGTTTGGGAGTGGGCATGGGTGGGCGGCACGGTGCTGCCTCAGGGAGATTGAATGGATTATAAAAGTTTTTAATAAAGAAAGTAAAAATTTACTTAAACATGTCCCATCATGTGACAGTGTCACATGAGCTGGGACATGTTTGTGAATTTTTGAAAATTTATTTAACTATTTTATCAACCCTTCAGGAAACCTCATCCTGCCCATGGATGAGGTTTCCTGAAAATCGTGAAGGCCGCTTGGGCTCTTCGCCTACCCACCGGCTTTAAGGTTGGAGGGGCAGCGTTGTTAACAAGTTTAATGGCTTTGTTAATAGCCTAAGTAGGCCACTGACAGCTGCTTCCAGTGTACGACCGCCAAATGAAATATCGAAATGACGCATGATGACTTCGGGATGCAAGCCCAACATCATCGCGCTTCATTTTAAGCATCAGTGTGTCAGGCCCACCCCCACACACCGATGGCAATATCCTGCCCCAGGATTTTTATTCATTCTTGTAACTTGGGACACAATTGCAGCTGCTGTAAAGAAAACCACCATATCATAAATTGAGACCAGAAAATCGCAAGATTTGTCGTTGTTCTCAAGCTGCAAAAAATCACTTGAACCATGTTAGAACATACCTCAACATCATGGTAACAGCCCATTCATAACAGATTCTGTCAATTTGTGAAGTTATATGGAAATATAAGGCTGTTGATGATAATAGTTCATGCATTCGTATATTCTTCTGCTTTAACAGAGGAATAATCAGGAATGAACAAGTCATGTGAACATGTTAACCATTGCTTTGCTAACATGGGCAACAGTCATTTCTAATTAAACAGTGGTTTCTTGTCTTTTCTTTGTTCAATTTACCATACGTTTCTCTTGGTCAAAGCAGCAGCTGCTACAGCATCTACAGGTCTTCCTCTACTTCTTGAGAGATCCAGGCCAGCCAGCCCACTTAACATGGAGGCAGCAAATGAAGGGCTGCAGGTGCTGGAGGACTGTCTGGAGTGAATAATGTCAACTGGATTGCCAAGTTTATAGGACATCATCACAGAGACACTAAAGGATACTTGATTCACTCTTAGGGAATTGAGGGTATGACTGATTCCATGAGGTTTGTTCAGTCACTGATCACTACTAACCAAAATCCTGTCTCCAGGACTAGTGGAGAAATTAGACTGTTTGCCGTTTACATTATAAGACCCACATTTAAGGCGGGAGTCCAAGCCATCCTAGTCAATTAGCAAAAGATGGTGGATAGGATTATAGCAGAAATGAGGTAGTAAGTGCAGTGCTCCAATTTTAGGGTTGGTACCATCCCATTCCCACTGGTGCACCAAATTAAATTCAGACCTTAATTTTTTTAAGGTTTGACAATAAAAGCTGGGGAAAACAATAGTCTGTTTCAAACCATCATCTCAGATGCATGTGGAACAAATTATCAATTGTATTGTAAGTTGCCATAAATAATATTATGAATTATGTATTAACTTAATAAATTTATTTAATAGTCAATCTGTGCCATATAGTCTAGCGCTGTGAAAACTTCCCACCTTCGAAATTGTCAGAAAATGTTCTGACATCCTGCTTGTTTTCTACTAATCAATTCACTGAGTTTAGACCGTGCTAGCCCAATACAATAGCAAGCAATAAACATAGGTTTCAATTCAGGAAAGATCTTGGGAAACAGCGCACTGACCTGAGATAAAGGGGTGAAGAAAACCTTAATTGTACCTTTTATAATAATTAGTAAAAGTATACAATTGGTATAAAAAGCAATAATAACAGAAAATGTAACATTTCATGAATAATAAAATAAGTATAATTTTCCACTAAAATGAAATTACCCTCTGGCATTTGGTTGAAAATGATCCATGGTAGTGTTGCAAAGATGAACTATCCCTTTCACCATTATCTGCTAAACCAGCACAATTTGGAATTGGATATGTTGAATCTTCTGCTGAATTTTGCAGAATTTTTCTGTGAAATATATAAATAAAAGTGACATTTTTGTAATCTTCCACTCTGTTGTGTTGTTTTCAATATTTTAAAAGTGAAACTATTAATATTTGCTTCCATTTACGTATGAATTGCGTCATTAGTAAGTTGTGCCACAAAATACACAGTCATGTCATGAAATGGACAAAGCTGAAAAGTACGAACCTGATTGTGCTGAATTCCAAACCACAGCTTTTATCTCCTTTTCTATTTCCTGTACACTTTTCATTATTTTCCATATTACCACTGTTGCTACTTCTGTAGCCCCTGAAATGAGTACAATGCAACAAAAAGTCGATAACTACTTATTACACACTTCATTTTTGACAACTCCTGCTAAAACCAAAATCAATCATAAGCAATAATTTTCTTCATCCATACTTGTTTAAATGTATCACTTAATGTACTTCATCTACACATTTGTTTGTAGAGTACCTCAATTTTTTTAGATTTTATGAACCTTGCAGTAAATTCAAATAAGAAAATGTAATTTTTTATTAAAATATGCACTTCATGCAAATGAATGATTTTAGAAATAGTAAGGCAGTCCATTGTTCAGCTTTGCACATCACTTATTATTTCATTGAAATATCAGTGTTTTTTATATGCTCAGTTGTTACCAGAACCAAACTGTTGCTTGTTACAGCTAAACTGATTCAAAAAGCCTTAATCTCAATCATTAAATATTTTCTATTCATTAATGTGGTTTTCTTTAAAAAAATCCAGTGAGCAGTTGGATGTTGGCGAGTCTAAGGGCAGTGATGTTAAACAATTCTATTAAAAAGACTTATAAACTTCTCAGTGGCTGCATTTTAGTTTATGGGCAGGATTTCCCGGTCAGCGAGCTGGGCGGGGGGAGAGGGGTGGGGAGGGGCTCACTTGCCGACGCGTAAAGTGACACGGAATGACATCGGGCAGAACTCCCAAAGTCACCCCGCCCCATTTCAATTTTCAGGCTGGCGGGGACTCAACAGAATCAGCTGCGCGCCCGCCGACCTTAAAATGGCCAATTGAGGCCGTTGACAAACTCATTAAAGTAATTAGTACACCTGCCCGTCCAACCTTAAGGTTGGTGGGCAGGCCGGGAACCCTGGCGGACATTAGAAAAAGCACGAAACCTCATCCACGGGTGGGATGAGGTTTCATGTAGGTTTTAAAAATTCTAATAAAAGTGCCTTTGAAAGTGATGGACATGTCTCAACTCATGGGACAGAGTCACTTGAGGGGACATGTCAGGGAAATTGTTTTTCTCTATATTTAAGATTTTTTTTAGTGTGGAGCTGATCTCCCTGAGGCAGCTTTTAGCCTCAGGAGGATGAGTGCACTCTTCCGTGCACATGCGTGCAAGAGCTCACTCTCGGCTCAGGGGATGCCCCCCCCGCCAACCGCATAGCAAGTGCTCGGCGCTTCCTTGTGGATGTCATGCTGGGCGGGCCAATTATGTAAAATGGCGGCGCGCTCCCAATCGAGTGCAGTGATCAGAGGCGTGCCTCCACGCTCCGCTAGTAAACGTTCCCCCCAACGGGGGGGAAAATTCTGCCCATGGTTGTGCATAGTTAAACACTAAGGGCAGAATTCCACCCCCCCCCCCACCACCCCCCCCATCAGGGGGGAAGGTTAGGAGCGGGTGCATGGAGCGGCTCCGATCAGCACCCCCAATTGGGGACGCGCTGCCATTTTATGTAGGCGGACCAATTAAGGCCTGCCCAGCATGACATCCACCAGGAAGCGCTATGCGCTCCCTATGTGGGTAGGAGGGGCTTCCCTGAGCCAAGAGTGCGTTCTTTCGTGCATGCACGCAAAAAAGTGCACTCATCTCCCTGACAGCTAAGTGCTGCCTCAGGGAGATTGGCTCCACACTAAAAAATCTTATAAATGGAGAAAAAAAATTTCCCTGACATGTCCCCTTCATGTGACACTGTCACATGAGTTGAGACATGTCCATCACTTTCAAAGACACTTTTATTACATTTTTAAAAACCTACATGAAACCTCATCCCACTCATGGATGAGGTTTCATGCTTTTTCTAAAGCCCACCAGGGTTCCCAGCCTGCCCACCAACCTTAAGGTTGGACGGGCAGGTCCACTAATTACTTTAATGAGTTTGTCAATGGCTTCAATTGGCCATTGACAGGTCGGCGGACCCTCACTTTATTCTGCTGAGGTCCCCACCTACCTGAAAATTGAAATGAGGCGGAGTGATGTCAAGAGTTCCGCCTGACGTCATCCCACGGCATCTTATGCATTGGCGAGCAAGCCCCGCCCACTGCTCGCCAACCAGGAAATCCTGGCCTAAGCTAAGGGCAGTGTGCATTATTGTTACTGTCATCACAAAATTATTCCAAATTAATCACTGATAAAATAATAAGAGTTGATATTAAAGGAATACCCAAGGATGAGCCTTAATGGTCTCATTTTGACGTTTCCTGCTAAAAGGATGAACAGTAGTCCTTTGCAGTATATTTATATAGGAATATAAAATGTTGAAAACTCCGGTATATTTTCAGATTAGTAAATGTAGCAACTGAAGTCTCCTACCTTATTACCAAAGGGAGGTTGCTGGGCACAGAGATATTGGTCCTCTGCCATTGAAATCCATTCAGTTTAAGAGTTTTCTTCCTTTCCATAAAGAAGTCAACAATACTAGAAAATGGCACTTCACTTCCTTTTACACCATTCTTTTGAACGACTGTACAGCTGACTTTTGGAAGGTGTGGAACTGACGCTTGCAGGCATGTCCTTGTTTCTGAAACACCACTGAGATGCTGCTTTGACGTGGCCAATAAATCATCTATATATTTTTTTTAAAAAGTGAAATGCCAATTCTGAGCTTATTGTTCCTGCTTGAAAACATGCTTCTTTCCTGAACTTTCAAGGGAATTCAAAACTGGTGGAATTTTGCCCATTACTTTACCAATGAGTTGAAAATTCTGCCTAAAGTATTTTTAGGCAATCTGTTCTCAGTAAAGGATTATACTGAAACAATTATAAATATTGGTATATTGTTTCCTTTGTGAATTCACTTAACATTTCTTATAAAGTCTGCTTTATACTTAATGACCAATTTGAATGTAATGTATCTAATCTACAACACCAAAATGATACCATCTGTGACCCCATTCAGGGGTTTAAGTACTGTCTAAGACCACTTTGGAGGAAGTGGCTGATTGTCAATGATGCCAGTGAAGTGCATTTATGTTCAGCTTCCTGGTAGTCAAACCAGTATTGTTAATATAAAGCACTTGAGCAAGGTAAATTATTTTGGGAGAGTTTGGCACAATAAACTCAACCAAAATGAAAAATTGTATTCAGCAGTTGCTCACTTTTGCATCATCTTTTTGTTGCTTGACCCCTTTCTCAATGCTACCAGCCACTTTCATCAGTTACTTTGATCAGATCTCCTGGGCAGGAGGATGAGAATTCCAAATTCGAATTCTTGGGGAACCAGAAGTCATCGTAGGTTAGCAAGAACAGGGGTAAGCAGAGTTTGGCATAGGGCTGTATGTGGGCAGCCGTGCATTTGGATGAGCTAAAGTTTAGGGAAGGTCGATAATGGGAGACTGACTTGATTTGGAGAAGTTCATAAATGAGGGTTTCAGTAGTAAATGATCTATCTAAAGTCACTCCCAAGTATGTTGGGTTGGGATCATGCTTTAGTCTCTGGCCATCCATGTAGATATGCAATTCTTTTTTGGCACTGGCACTGTGGAGGTGGAATAAGCTGGATATAGTTTTGGAAGAGGCAGACACCAAGTGCTGCAGTAGTCCAACTTTGTAACATCTTCAGAGATATTAAGACATCTTAAGACAGAGATGAGGAGTTACTTATTTCTCCCTAGGGTCACTGGTGTGAGGAATTCTCTTCCCCAGAAAGTAGTGGA
This sequence comes from Carcharodon carcharias, assembly GCF_017639515.1. NCBI lineage: Eukaryota > Metazoa > Chordata > Chondrichthyes > Lamniformes > Lamnidae > Carcharodon > Carcharodon carcharias. Next base: position 61,720,309 of record NC_054487.1, read on the forward strand.
AGCTGGGTCATTGAGTTTATTCAAAGCAGTTAGACAGATTTTTGTTAGGCATGCAAGTCAAGGGTAATGATGGGCAGACAGTAAAGTGGATCTGAGACAACAACCAGATCCACCATGATCTTAGATGGTGGAGCAGGCTTGAAAGGCCAAATGGTGTACTCCTGTTCCTATGTTCCTAGGATCTGGTTCAGGGTGCAGAAGGATGGAGCTTGGGTGACACAACAGATGTCATCAGTATAGATGAACTTGCAGGACGTAGTTGTTGGCAGGTCATTTGTATACATGTTGAACATATATTTGAGGTACTGCGGAACGGGAAGCCAATGTAGGTCGGCAATCACAGGAGCAATTTGTAGTGGGACCTGGTGCAGAATAGAATGTGGTTTGGAAGAGCTGAAGTTTTTGGATACTGAAGAACGTGAGGCCAGCCAGGAAACTACTGAAATAATCAAGTTTGGAGGTGGCAAAGGAATAGATGAAGATTTCAACAGCAGAAAAGCTTAGGGAGAAGCAGAGGCAGTTCATGTTTCAGACATAGAAGTTGCACTATTTGTGATGGAGAAGATATGAGGTTAGAAACTCAATCTAAAATCAAATAAGCTACTGAGTTTACTAATAATCTGGTTCAACTTGAGTTAGGGAGGAGGTAGGATTGGGGGCGAGTGCTTAGAGTTTCTGCTACAGGATAAAGATGATAGCTGCCTTTCCAATGTTTAACAAAAGGAAATTATGGTTCATTAAGGACAGCAGTCTAACAACAGAGTCAGTCAAGTTGTTGAGAGGTGGTGGAGAGACAAACTGGAAGCCATCAGCATACATGTAGAACCTGGCCCTACATCTTGAAATCATGTCATGACTGCCTCTCTAGCTCTCTCTCCTTTAAGATGCACTATAAAATCTATTTCTTTGACCAAGCTTTTGATCACCCTTCATACTGTTCTAACATCTTCTTCTTCGGTTCAGTGTCAATTTTTGCCTGATTATGCTCGTGAGATGCAATTTATGATGTTTTACTATCTTGAAGGCAGTATATAAATATAAGTTGTTGTTGAGGATGGAGCCAAAGATATTTCATTGTGGGAGTCCAGAGGTAACTGCAGGGACAGGAAGAGAAGCATTGCTGGAAATGCTCTATTATTTGATAGGTAGCAGTGGAACCAAATTAAGGGCAGCCCCATTGCACTGTCCATAGAAGGGAAGGTGTTGGAGGAGGATGAGAATATCGACCCTTTAAAAGAATGAAGAGAGATCAAGAGGGACAAGGAAGGGTGGTGAAAGAAGTGGATTCGTAACTCAAATAAAAATAAAAGTCAGAACAGATGGATAAAGGACTGCCAACTCGCTATTACTTTAAATAGAATAGATTCAAGATCCGTCCCTATGTGTTTTAGGGTTCACTTCATTATACTATAAATGAATTCATTATTGGAATATGGTTCTATGCATTTCTCTCAACTACTAACCTACCTCCTATTGTGACTATTTCAGATTAAATCAGTCAAACATAATACCTTGAGTGCTTATTTAATAATAAAAGAAATTCTGAAAATAGCATCAGAGTGGGAGCGCAACAGAACTGAAGGAATTCCCTCAGGAAAAGTGACAGAAATATAAGATTACCATCTTAATGGAAATTGTCAGAAAATGAAAACTGCAGTCCAAATCTCTCATATCAAAATTCTGGCAAGCATGGAAATTTAAAACAATATTTAAAGCAACACAAAATATTTGAAAATTGTCTCTATTTAGCTCCATATTTTCTGAAAATGGCATCTCTAATCTATGCGTTTTTACATAAGAGTTTATGCAAGTTATTCCACCTGCATTTTTTTGTACCAGACATCAGGTGACTGTTGTGCAATTGCAACAATTTACAATTCACATCAGGTGAAGATTTCTTCTGTGCAGAGTGTGTAATGAAGTCATAAATCTGTTCTTTTTATCTTGTTACACAGTGCAAATCTTGCCCTACGGCTTTTTCTTTAATATTGAAAGTGTCCTTACTCTGACAATCTTTCATCCATTTTTTACAAAAATGCAAGAAAAATATAAATTACTGGTTGAAGATAGTGCTGAGCTCACTTCTCCATACATGAATAACCTCAGCATTTGTGTGCATACTGATTGTAAAATAATGCCATGTTCGTCCCTCCATCTGCTATTCTGTACTTTCATAAACTTTTAATCTTACCTGTTAAGTTCAATATTTCTTGTGATTTTATTGATGGTCTTTTGTGCAATGTGTGATGGCTCTGTGAATATATATATGTTAAAATTTGAAGCTGTTCATGCCATTTATATTATAAAGTGACAAACTTTAAAGATTTTGAAACATATAATCAGCTACCTTAATAATTAGCTATATATTTATGCAGACAAATGCACCAACTTTAACGTTGTCCCACCCTGATAGTCTGTATGATTTTGATGCTATTTTAAAAATTACTCTAAAATATACAGGAGGCAATATATACATATTTTCTCACTTTAGATCTGTTGCAGTATAAAAAACTCATTATCTGGGTGATCTGACATATTCTATTATGATTATTTTCTATCCAGAGCTATTTTGTACTGAAGTTAAAGACTTAGATCTCAATATTGATTATTGAGTGAGGCTTAATCTCCACCTAAGGCAATGAGTGGATTCCAAGGTAATACTGCATGAAAAATTATTATAGTACCTCATTGCACTTTTCATGGATTCACTATTTTATTGTGACCAGCAGTTCAGAAGCTCAGGAAACTGATGTAAATGAGAACTTCCTTCACAACATTTCTCGTTAGAATTCTTTGACATGTTTCAGTGGGGAAACATATTTAGATTATTACAAAAAGAGATAACCATCCTATCCAGTTTCAAAATAATGGATTAATCCTTATAAGTTTCTGACCTCTATAATCATCCATTCAATTTCTACAAATGTCAAGGTAATGCTCTTATTATTTCATTCCTAACTTTGGTACAGAAGCACTTACCGACATCTCCCTTTGAAGTCTTTGTTCACAGCTAGTTATTAATTTGGTCTTGTACAGTGTCTCCATGGTGTCAATTCTCTATTGACCTTTTCTTGGAATAATCAAATATATTGAAAGTCCAGTTAATTAACAAACATATAGGAAAATGCTAGCAATGAGTAAAAAAATGTCCCACAGTAATTCAATAAGTTCAGGTGAACAACAGCAAAATTTGGAAATACAAGATTATAAGTTCCATGATATTGAGCACCTGATAGATCTCGCATAATCATTCCTATCTGAAACCAGGGTTAGCCCTGGTTATATATTTGTATTAAGCCCCACCCACATAATGAACTGCATCTGGGTGTTTGCATACAGCAACATTTCTTGTGCTACAGTTATTTAAAGATATGTAACCATGAGGAGGGAAAAGAGCATTTTGGTAAACTGTTGTTGTGGAGCTTCTCCATCCAATCATTAATATAAATTAGCAACAGTAACAGTCCCAACACTGAGCGCTGGAGAGCTTCATTCAACACTTCTACCTACATTAACACCCTCTAACAAGCAGCTACTGGGGTTGCTAGCCCCTGGATTGTCCCAGGAGTCTTTTTGAATCAAAGATTAACCTCCTAAACACTGCTATGAACAACATGGGAGAAAGACTGTAGGGACATGAAAATAAATGGGATGGGAAAAGCCTATTTCACTGACAATCTAGAATGATAAGATTGGATAACAAAAAATGTCTTTACTTTCCAGTTCGAGAGGGTGTGTGGTTAAACTCCTAGAATACAACCAGTGTTGCAACCCTAGCAGAAACAGCTTCTTACCCTTTGGACATTTTTTTTAATCCATTAAATAAATTGTAAATGTAGCACCCTTTCATACAAAACCTTAACTGCAGGCTTTCCAGAAATTGAATGCATCACTTTACATTGCTTTGGAGTCCACTTCAGATGCCATTTCTTCAAAAATGATACGGCACATGGTCAGATTCCTTGACTCCATGGAATCCAATCCACTGTCAAATAAGTTATTCTCAAATTTATTCCTGATCAGCAATTCCAATATTTGACTTGGTACGGTATTGGTAAAAGGTAGATGAAGGTATGTTTGTCAGAATCTGTTTTGCCAACTTTTTTATAAAAATGTGTAATGTGATAGTTTGTTTTACAACTCGCAGGATATCCACAACTAGAGTCTCTCAATATTCATCCCTTGGTTTTCTTAGTGCCTAAGGATAAATACAATTGATCCCTTGAAAGCTTAACATTTTTTTCAATGCTATTGATCTCCAATCCTTCACACAAATGTCAAATCAAAATTACTGATGTAAATTAGAAACAGTAGATGTCTCAACACCAGTCCCTGAAACAGCTTGTTAGAATATTACATAACAATAAGTTAATAATTGGCATTTGCAAAAAAAAAGTATACACTTTAAAAACATAAAAACAATGAATTAACCCTTCACATATCCAATCTGTAAGGTTAATTTGTTGTGGACTGCTAGGAAAATGTTGCATTGCCTGCCCTGATTTCAGAAATGGACTTACCTACAATTATTGTAATTAATTACCAATATTTATGGAAATAATTTTGTAACACGTTACGTTTAGTTTTTCAACTGATACTGCTTCAAAAGAAACAGCGTCCAGTTAAGCTGTTGTAACGTCTTTGCTAAGTTAAATACACATTTGATTGTCCGAAACTTCTCGACTATGGAGTGGTAGACATTGTAGCTACAATTCCACATGGTGTGTTCTCTATCTCAGCCAAGTCAATAATAGGGTAAGCTTATTGAATACCAAAAGTTTCCTTTCAGGGAGAAAGGGAAAACATGAGGGACCTCTGAGCATTTGACTGTAGGGTACTATTGGCAGAATCCTCAGGTCCAGAGAATTTGGAAGACCTAAAGCAGAGCTAAAATAAGTTGTATGAAATACTAGAAAACAAAGAGAAAAGATGGATGGTGTTGTGAGCTCATTTGCTAAGTTCACTGCCAAAGATAAAGAAGCCAAAGCAATGTACAATAAGTGATAGCACACTGAGAAGTTTAGAAGAGCCTCAGAGTGGATGTTCACAGACATCAGAAGGTAGCAGGACAGGGAGATGAGATAGTTAAGACGACATGTGGGATATTTCCCTTTATTAGCTGAGATATAGAATACAAGAGTAGGAAGGTAATGTCAGAACTGTCTAAACCACTTTGGACACTGCATTACAGAAAGGATATAATCGCAGAAGAGATTTCCAAGCATGTAGCCAGGAACAGAGAATTTTAGCTATGAAGAAAAATTGGATAGGCTGGAGTTTTTTCTTGGGAACACAGGAGATGGAGGGGAGATTTAACTGAGGTGTATAAAATTACAAGGGGTCTAGAAAGATTTGATATCAAGGGCCTATACCCATTGGGATTAGCAGAACAGTCAATCACCAATTTAAAGTAAATGGTAGAAGGATTTAAAGGGAGTTGAGGAGAAAATTTTTAAACCAGATGGTGGTGGAGGTCTGAAACGCTGCCTGAAAGGATAGATGAGGCAGAAAACCTCATCACATTGAAAAATTACTTAGATATGCACTTGAGGCTACAGACCCAGAGCTGGAAAGTGGGAATAGGATGGATAGCTCTTTTCTGGCCCCATAGAAGACAATGTGCTGAATAGACTCCTTCTGTGCTGTAAAATTTCCATGATTCTTTCTATGTTAAAAGGCACTTTTGGCGTTTATTGACAGGATCTAGTTCAACTATGGTGTTCCCATAGTGCAATAGCTTTTGGCACTTTACATTTTGGCCCCAGTATGGGGAATGGCCATATGTGAATACAGTTCAGAATAAAGGCTACTACTCATGAAACCATACTGCAGCACCTTAACAAAGATGAAGCAGAAGTATAAGGGCTAACAAAGCATTGCTATTAACAAAACAAAATATTTTTCCATAAACTTGTTGCAGTAAAGTTCCAAAGAACTGAGGCTTTATGAAATGCTAATTAGGTAACTCAAAAGATTGAAACAGTATAAATTAAGTTAGTAATATTTGTACATTATTTGCACTTTGCATAAAAAATGTTGCGGTATCAGTATGAATATAAAACTTCCAATACCTTGCCACAACTAATGATGTACATAATCAACAATATGAACCTTATAAATGGTTCAGATACAAAGGGGTGATATATTAGCATGGATAGAGAAATGGCTAACTAACAGGAAACAAAGAGTCAGGATAAATGAGTCATTTTCAACTTAGTAAACTATAACTAGTGGAGTCTCACAGGGATCAGTGCTGGTAACTCAACTATTTATGATCTATGTTAATGATTTGGATGAAGGGACCCACTGTATTGTAGCCAAATTTGCCAATGATACAAAAACAGGTGGAAAAGCAAGTTGTGAAAATAATACAATAGGTCTGCAAAGAAATATAGACAGATCAAGTGAGTGGGCAAAAATTTGGCAGATGGCATATAATGTGGGAAATTGTGAGGTTGTCCACCTTGGCAGGAAGAATAGAAAAGAAGAATGTTATTCAAATGGCGAGACTGCAGAATGCTGCAGCACTGAGAGATCTGGGTATCCTCATCTCTGAATCTCAAAATGTTACCATGCAGGTACAGCAAATAATTAGGAGTGTTGGCCTTGATTGCAAGGGGAATACTTGCTGTATTGTGTGCAATTTTGGTCATGTTATTTTAAGGGGGGGATATACTTGCATCAGAACTGATTCAGAGAAGGTTCACTGGGCTGATTCCTGCTTTGAAGGGATTGTCTTATGAGCAAATATTGAACAGGTTGGGCCTATACTCATTGGAGTTTAGAAGATTGAGAGATGATCTTATTGAAATATACAAGGTTCTGAGAAAACTTGATAGGATGTTCCCCTTCTGGGGGAGTCTAGGACTAGGGGCAGAGTTTAAAAATAAGGTCTCTCATTTAAGATGGAGATAAGGAATTTCTTCTCTCAGAGGGGGTCATTAGTCTTTCGAATTCTCTTCCACAGGCACCAGTGGAGGTTGAGTCATTGAATATACTCAAGTCTGAATTACAGATTTTTAGTGAATAAGGAAGTTAAGGGTTATAATAGTAAGTCATTCGGCCCTTTGAGCCTGTTCTGCCATTCAACATGATCATGGCTGATCCTCTATCTCAACACTGTAGTCCTGCACTCTCCCCAGACCCCTAGATACCTTTCAAGTCCAGAAATCTATCTATTTCCTTCTTAAATATATTCAGTAACTTTGCCTCCATAGCCTTCCATGGTAAGAATCCTACAGGTTCACCACCCTCTGAGTGAAGAAGTTTCTCCTCAGCTCAGACCTAAGTGATCTGCCCCATACTCTGAGACTGTGACCCCTTGTTCTAGGCCCCCAGCCAAAGGAAATATCATCCTTGCATCCAGTCTGTCCACCCCTGTCAGAATTTTATATGTTTCAATGAGATCCCCTCACATTCTTCTAAACTTCAGTGAATACAGGCCTAGTCGGCCCAATCTCTCCTCATACGGCAATCCTGCCATCCCAGGCATCAGTCTGGTAAACCTCCGCTGCACTCCCTCAATGGCAAGCATATCATTTCTTAGGTAAGGAGACAAAAACTGCACTCCAGGTGTGGTCTCACCAAGGCCCTGTACAGCTGCAGTAAAACATCCTTGCTCCTGTTCTCAAATCCTCTCGCAATGAAGACCAATATGCCATTTGCCTTCTTAAGTGCTTGCTGCACCTGCATGCTTGCTTTCAGTGATTGGTGTACAAGGACACTCAGGTCCCTTTGTCCATCAACATTTCCCAATCTATCATAATAGGGGGCAGGCAGGAAATTGGAGTTAAAGCCACAATCAGATCAGCCATGATCTTATTGAATGAAGGAGCAGGACCGTGGGGCCATATGGTCTACTCCTGCTCCAACTCATGGCGATGTTTTAAGTATAATCATTTTGGGGAAACAAATACCCCACTCTCTTTGGATAAGGATGTCACATTTTACAAAGGCATTTAATGAGAATAGATTTTAGACTGGTGATTACTGAGCAGCTTTACTTCCAACAAAAGTTTTCAAAAATCAAGGTATTATTTTAAAATTGGTATTTAAGAAATCACTCATCTCAGCCGGTCTGAAAAAGTTCATTGTGTTCTGTAAATGAAAGCAATGCTCAGTGCAGCAGTGGGAAAAACAAAATATCATTTTCACAATTCATATATATTTGGTTTAAACCCCAAACACCATCCACGATAGCCCCTTTTCCATTGTATAACGTAGGGTTAATCACTGGGCGCTGAAAAAGATAATGTCTGTGATATGGTGAATGAAATGACACTTATCTGTAAACAATCTCCAATAACTCCAAACCTTCCAGTTTCAAGGAAATCTCAGCAGTGGTTGGTACCAACCCAAGCTGACCTTCTTTGCTGCTGAAGAGTACAGTTATAAAGACAACCCATTTGCTAAAAACTGATCGAAATGTTATGTCAATGCATTTCTATGAACAATAATTTGTCATTCAGCATTTTGTCTGAATGAAAGTGTAACTTTGCGGGCAATATAATCATGGTCATGGTTTAACAATGTCCCACTCCAGCCTTGCACAGTAACAATCCATCCATAATAAAAAAAAGTGCTAGAAAAATAAAAGCAAAATACAATTTTTCCATTCTATTTCACGCAACACTCGACTTACTTCGCCAACACTTCCCCGATTCTGGAACTGCAGCCTGTTTAAGGGTTTTTCTCCCGAATTTGGCCGCAAGCATGTCATCCCCAAGCAATGATCCTCTCCACCACTTGCACAGGCTTACAAAGAAAATTATGGCAAAAAGACGCCTCAGCTTAAATGTGCTCCAAGTCGGCAGAAGAAAATCCTCTCCGGCTGTTCGGTGAGATACCTTTGTGAATGAATGTGCGAATTGTGCTGCTGACCCCAGGAGCTGAAGAAAACTGCAGTCACCCCCCACTGAGATGCTGGAAGGCGGGGGAGGGGGCCTCTGGCAACACCAACCTCCCACTGAGAAACATGCGGTGCCTCCAGTAACTGCAATCGCTCACTGAGCTCTATTCTCTCACACACACACACACTGTAACGAGCCTCCACTGGCAACTGCCAATAAGCTCTGTATGATCACTCATTATGCCCCATCTCATGCTCACTCACAGGATTACACTGACAACTGTGATGACTATCTTCATATTTAATTGACCTCCCCTGGCAGCCCAGCCTCTCTCGCATAATTTATCCGCAGGCATGACTGCTCAAGTCAGTCACATTGCATAATGGCTTACTAACTTCAATTCACATTTACACAATGCAGCCTTTGATGTGAATTCATTTTTGAAGTTTAGTTAAAACGTAAGAATATTGTTTAAGTTACTAGGACTGAAGCGGAGCTGAATGGCCTACCCTTGTCCTTTGTTCCTATGAAACATTGGCAGTTAGAATATGGCCGTAAACACTGCCATTATGATACACTGGGGAAAGGGATTAAATTTAGATAATGCACTAATAATTGCTGCTACAATTAATTTACCTAGCGTCAATTTTGCTTAGCTGCTTAGCTTGCCTTAGTCAGAAGGCTGTGTTCAAGTCAAAGATGATCAGTTGAGCAGGTAATCAAAGGAGACATTCCTGTGCAGTACTGAGGGAGAACTGCATTGTCATAAGGGCCAAGCTTCAAATGGAACATTAAGCTAGGGTGCCATCTGCCAATTCAAGTAACTGTTAAATGATGCTGGGATAATTTTCACCTCCAGTCCCTGGCTGGTAGCATACTGGAATGGATCACTTTACAACCTTTATTTCATTGCCGTTTATACAAAAAATCTTTTTAAAAAGCATTAATGGGAACATTTAGAAAATTTTTCTGCACCTATTCTCGCTTTTGTATTATTGCCACAACTGTTCAGTAGCACTTGGAGCAATTGTTTAAACATTCATTTTTCATCAACTGGCATAAGTGTCACAATACAGTACCCCATTGGAATCCTCTTGTACTTGCTAGAAAAGAGGATCTAGCAGAATTGCAGGCAAGTGAGGCCACATCTCTTGGTACTTTGCACGATCCACAAATACCGATTAGTGTACTAATGCAATGCACAAGGAACAGGATGAGGGAGTTGCCGTGAATCCTGCAAGAATTTGTGGGCAAAAACCATCAGCAGTACAGCACTACCAATGGCTGCCAAAGACACAAGCGCTGCTAATTTTTATGCCCAGGGATGCTCAGCAACATAAGCTATCTATAGCTGCATTGAGTCACCCATGCTTGGTTTGATTAGGCAAGTGATTTTGCCTCCTTTACCATGAGATAACTGCCAGCAGTATGAAGGTACAGGGGTATTGCATTTCCATAGATTAGTAATTTCCCAAAGCTCTAGAGAGTTAGTTGATACTCCTACATGCTCCCTGCACAATGCCACCAAGTGAATCGCAAAAGAATTCTCCTTTAAGATGCAGCTCATGCAGGAGTATCAGCACAACTTTAGACAAAGCAATGATCACGTACCAGGCAACTATCACAGCGCTTTCAATTTTAGGCATGCACTGTATCACCCATATCTGAACCACAAAAATATCTTTACAATATTAATTCTCAGTAAATTCAGCATTTATTGCCTACTTGCCCTAGGAACGTGGTGGTGAGTCACCTTCTTGAACCCTTGCAGTCCTTTTGGTGATGGTAATCCCAAAACGTGGTTGGGTTGACAGTTTTAACCCAGCCATTATGGAATAGTGTTTTATGTCCAGGACAGGATGGTGTGAAACTTGGACGTAATCACATTACGAACCTGATGCTCTTGTCCTAACTGGTGGAGATCATGGACTTGGGAGGCACTGCCATAGAAGCAGTGGTACCTTGCTGCAGTGGCCCCCATAGATAGCACACACTTCAGTGTGGTAGACAAGGTGGATGTTTAGAATGTTGGATAGGATGGCAATGCCTGGATGTTACAATACCTAAATATCTTTCAGATGAGCCCATAAACTGACTTGATGTCAGCTTTTACAAGTGGATGTAAAAGATTCCATGACACCAAGTATCATCACTACAAACAAATCAACTTGCTGTGCACAAAACTGGCTACCATAACTACAGTGAATATATTTCAACTTGAAGTCAATGGTTGCACAATATTTTGGTACACTAAGATGTGACAGGGATTGTGAAGTGGATGGGAGTTCTTATCTTGTACATACTCTTCTGTATTTTTCAAATAGATGTACATTATTACTGTATGAAATGATCCTTTGTTACAACTGGACATGTGGATTTTAAAGCAACATTTTTGTGCAAAATGCTTTTTAGAATGAACAAAACCTACACTAGGCATTAACTACAACTCAAAGAAAAAAGGTCTCCTGTTGCTTCTGAAAGCAGATCTTGGTTGTGTCAGCTGTTTTTTTTATCAAGTGGTGTTAGTCGTACTTTATGCAATAACAGACAATGATTTGAATCAGAATTGATTATTTAAATAGATCAGTTTAGAAAATAACCATTCAATAAGCACCTAATAAAAGTACATAAGAATTCCAGTGCACTAAACCAGTTCCCCATTTTACAGAATTGTTAATCTTTAGACATGCAATTACAAAAAATAAACCAAAGGCATCAATGCATAATTCATTCGCACCACACGCATCAGTGAGCTCCACCGGCCAAAACAAAATTGACATTCACAGACTATTGATCTCTGATGTATACGACTGTCATTTACATCAAAGCCTTAAGTGTCTCCGGCCACCTCAAGCATTAGAGTGCAGTACTAACACACCAAAAGTATTTCAAATGACTGCTTGCAGGAAACAAAGCACCAGTTTGGGGTGCACATTAAAGTACAGTTCATGTACATGTAAGCATACACGAAGTACCAATCTGTAGTACAGATATAATGACTGAATCTAAAGTATCAGTCAGTGATACACATACACTCAAATGAGCAAAAAAGTAGTCTTGGTACACAATTAAGCAAAACTCCAACATAAAATTCCAGTTTTATATAAAAAAAGAGATTTTAAATATTCTACAAATCAATACATGGACAAATTTTGGGGATCTTCAAAACTCTTCATATTTCTGTAAAATGCATTCTTCCTCCTACTAAATTAAACAAATGGGTTATAAATGGACAGGAAGAACAAAAGTCATCATTCCCAGTACAGAAATTGTCACAGAACAAATTATGCATCAGGATCCAGCTGCTGTGCGTTTACTTTCAACGTAGACTCTAAAAGTCGGAGTTTTGAAAAAGTTCTCTCATAGATCAGACTTCACCAAAACTCATTCTAGACGAGAAATTAACGCAATAATGGATCAACCTTTCTCAGCTGATAAACTGATGCCATTTCAAACAAAAGAGAGATTCAGGCATTATTGAAGAATGCATAAAAAGTACACTGAGCATTTGAAGCATTCAGAAAGCAGTTTGATTGGTGGCAAAAGAGAATAATGCAAGTTGGCCTTTGTCTGACAGAATATTTGCTGCTTAAATTAGATTTCTTAATCAAACATATAATATGATGAACATTGCTTTTACAATGATAAACACTGAAATGGAAACTGTATGGAATGTGTAGTGGTCAGAGGGGAGAATTGGAAATGCAATTTTCAGATTAGATTTGTTTTGTCATCACATGTTTTCTAAAGTGTAGAGTAATTATCTACTGAAATTTCCATCAAATAGCTATTTAAGTTCCACAGGAAAACACAAGAGTACATAGCTTTTGAAGGCAGAATTAAGAGCAGCTGATGCTTGTGTAATCAGCCTTCACATACCATGGTCCCCACTCCTCCAACCCACCCACAAACAGCATTTATGCAACATGTGTACTTTCTTCCAGCTACCTAACCAATATCATCCAAAAACTGTCGCCTTGTAACCTTTCTTAATGTTTCCCCCAATTCCTGCTCTTTAAGTTTTTCAATCCCCTGAAGCCTTGTGGGATGTTATCTTATCTACAGTGTACCATGCAAGTGCAAGTTATTATGTGTATCAATTTCGAAACACAGCATCAAGTAACACTGATGCTTTCATGACTCCACCAATCACCAAAACAAAACTAATTTATTATGGCGTTCCCTGAACACATGGCTCCAATTAAAGGAACTAAAAAGAAAGCAGTGATGGTCGATCGTGGCACCACTACTCAAAAATTCAAGAACGCTTCATTTTTTTTTTGCGCAATAGCTTTTTGAGGGATATATAAAATAGCTTATAAGTGATATAGTTTTTCCAACTTTGGGAGCATCTAGGCAGGCTAAAATGAGCTTTTCTAATTCAGTACATTCCTATTAATTTCAGTTGGACCCAATTTAGTACAGTTTTTAGTGGTTTATTCTACCTTTACTTGAAAAAGTTAATTGAATGTAAACTATAATAAGATCAATAAAACAAACCTAGCAAGGCATTAGCGGTGCACAGGATAAAATCATCTTTTGAATTCAAGCTTTGTATTCCAAACAAAACACATTTTACAGAACGTACATTTTGGAATGTCCCATGCAGTATCAATGCATTCATGGAAATAATTCGTCATTCCAAGAAATTGGAAGTACCAATCTATGATTTAAGAACTGTGCCAACCATTTTAATATAATAAATCTCACAAAGCAGAGTTCTTTAACTATTGTTTAGCAAGCTGAAACAAAACAGTAGACAGGTGAACAGACATTTTTTTCTCCTTTTTTTCTTGCAAAAATCACATAATAAAGGTGAATGGCATGAAGTTTCCTGAAAGAAAACATCTTGGGAGTAAAATTTAACATTTATATTCCAAGTTCATTCAGCACACCAAAATCCTTATTGTATACCTATACACAATCTACTTCTACAAATGCATTGCCTTTTAAATACTGCTGAATTGTGTGTGGTATAACAAAATGTTCTGTGTAATTTACACTATTTTTTTTCCACTTTAACTACAAGGACTTTCTGGGTTAACTACTAAAAAAGCAACAATAAACAAAAACTAGAATTTCCACGAAAGTAAAAATGAATTCATAAGCTTAAAGCTCAAAGTACAGATTTTCTTTTTGCTTGCGTACTGACTAAAATTTCAGTGCATAACATCAATACAAGAATTAAAGGTTCCTTCTTTGGAAGAAAAGATTTAGGTAGTGTCCATTGACTCCAAACTCGTAGAAGACGAGTCCTTTTGGATGCTCTCAAAGATGGCTGCCAGCTCAGGGTTGGAGCTTATCTGAGACTGAAACTCACTCATAAGTGGACTTTTCTCTGCTTCTGGAATGGTCAGTAGTGCTGCAACTGCCCTCATGGCCGAGCGTTTCAGTTCATCTTGCTTCTCAAACTCTTGTTTGACTGAGTTAGCTTTTACCTAGCAAATCAAACCATTAAAATCTTATGAGACTTTAAAATCAATTTTTTAGCATTTTTTTTGGAACAATTTTATAGGCCGACAAACTTAAAGAATTCCACAATTTTGTATAGGTTGGAGGGAATAGGGAAAATAACAGGTAATAAAGTTGAAATACTCCTTTGTTTATCATGTTCTAGACGGTGCCTGCTTGATTTCATTATGCAACTCTGGGCATCATAAACTGTCACTTTTTTTAAACAAATAAACTGATCCACTAACAAGAAATATCTGAAACCAAGCCAGAAAACTATTAGTGTAACTATCTCAGTATTCACAAAGACTAAACATCTACAATATTAGCCAATTTTAAACATCCTGTTAAACCTCTAGGAACAAAGGAGTAGGCCACTCAGCCAATCGAGCCTGCTTCGCCATTCAATACGATCATGGTTGATCACCTACTTCAATGCCTTTTTCCACACGATCCCCATATCCCTTTATGTCACTGGTTTTTAGAAACCTGTCAATCTCTGCTTTAAACAGACTCAATGACTGAGCCTCCAAAGCCCTCTGAATTCCAAAGATTCACAACCTTCCGAATAAAAAAAGTTCTCCTCATCTCAATCCCAAGTGGCTTCCCCCTTATTCTGAAATTGTCCCCTGGTTGTAGACTCCCCAACACCTTACCTGCATCTACCCTGTCTATCCCTTTAAGTATTGGGCAATCATCTCTCATTCTTCGAAACTCTAGAGAATACAGGCCCAGTTTCCCCAATCTCTCTTTATAGGATAGTCCTGCCATCCTGAGAACAAATCTGGTGAACCTTCATTGCACTCCGCTATGGCAATAATATCCTTCCAAAGGTAAGGCGACCAAAACTGCACAAAGCACTCCAGTTACAATCAAACCAAGGTTCTATACAAGTGAAGCAAGACTTTGCTACTCCTGTACTCAAATCCTCTTGCAATAAAGACTGACATACCATTAGCCTTCCTAATTGCTTGCTGCACCTGCATGTTAGCTTTCAGTGACTTATTGAAGAGGGCACCCAGGTCCTTTTGTACATCTACATTTTATAATCTCTTACCATTTAAGAAATACTCCGCACATCTGTTCCTCCTACCAAAGTGGATAACCTCACATTTTTCCACATTATATTCCATCTGCCATGTGCTTGCCTACTCACAAAGTCTGTCCAAATCCCCTTGAAGCCAATTTGCATCTTCCTCACAACACACATTCCCACCGTGAACTTGGAAATATTACATTTGGTCCTCACATTCAAATCATTGATATATATTGTGAACCAGCTGAGCCCAAGTACTGATCCTTGCAGTACCCATTAGTCACAGCCTGCCAAAGTGAGAACGACCCGTTTATTCCGCCAGTTTTCTGCCTGTTAACCAATCCTTAATTTATGCCAGGAAATTACCTCCCATCGCATGTGCTTTAATTTTGATAAAGTCCCCACAAAGGAGGGTTATCAAAATGGTTATCAAAATCTTTCTGAAAATCCAAGTATACTACGTCCACCAGCTCTTTTATCAATTCTGTTAGTAACATCCTCGAAAAATTCCAACTGGTTTGTCAAACACGATTTCCCAATCATAAATCCATGTTGACCAACCCAAGATCATTATCTAAGTGCCCATTTTTCATATTCTTTTTAATAGATTCTAGCATTTTGCCTACAACTGATGAAGGGCCAATAGGTATGTAGTGCCTGCTTTCTCACTCTTTCCCTTCTTAAATAGTGGAGTGACTGACATTTGCTACCTTCCAATCTGCAGGAACCATTCCACAATCTATAGAATTTTGCAAGGTGGTCACCAATGCATCCACTATATTCATAGCTACCTCTTTGAACACTCTAGGGATGTAGAATATCAGGTCCTGGAGACTTATTAACCTTCAGTCCCATTAATTTCTCCAATACAGCCTTCTTACGAACACCAATTTCTTCGTTTTGGATCTCTAATTCTGGGCGATTTCTTGCATCTTCCTCAGTGAAGAGAGACAAAGTAATCATTTAGCTTCTCTGCCATATCTCTGTTCCCCATTAGAAATCCTCCTGACTCAGCTTGTAATGGATGTCTTAGCAAACTTTCCCTTTTTACGTACCTAGAGAAGGTTTTACAATCCGTTTTTATGTTTTTTGCTAGTTTACATTCGTATTCTATTCTCACTTCCTTTAACAGTTTTTTGGTCCTCCTTTGCTGTATTCCAAAATCCTCCCAATCCTCAGCTTTACTAGTATTTCTGGCAACTTTATAGGCCTTTTCTTTTAATCTTATACAATCCTTAACTTCCTTTGTTAGTCACAGTTAACTGGCTTTTCTTTTTGGGTTTTTGAAGGAATGCATAGTTGTTGTAAGCTATGTAATAATTCCTTAAAGACTATCCATTCCCTATGTACCATCATACCTTTTAATGTATTTCCCAATCCACCTCATACCTTCATAATTTCCTTCATTCAAATTTAACACCATGGCCTCAGATTGAACTGCCTCACTTTCAAACTACGTAGAATTATATCATTTTATGGTAACTCATCCCTAAAGGTTCTTTTACAACAAGATTATTCATTAGCCCTTTCCCGTTTCATAACATGAGATCAAAAATAGCCAGTCCTCTAGTCTCAACATACAGCTCTAGGAAACCAACCCTAAAGCATCTATTTTGTTCTCACTGTTCAATGCAGATTTTTATTTTTTTAAAAAAGCAAACAGATGTATCAAATGTCCCAATCTTACTTGCCAAAGTATGCAGCTTTGAGCTGCAAATAATTATCCCATAATATGGCAAGATATTATTGTCATCATATGGAATAATTTACAAGTCAGCAACAGTGCATATTTTGTATTAATGAGAAGCATGCAATGCAAGTCAAATTGGCGCTTGTCCATGTTTCAGCCTTGAGTGGGAGCTTGGATCCAGTTTGCCTGCAGTCACTATGAAGCTATCCTTTTGGAATCTTTTTTAAAAATTGAATATTCCTTAGCACCGTCCATTGTACTGGTTTACTTTTTAAAGGTTAAAACAGTCCTGCCAGCATTTTACAAACATTGAAAACATTAACAAGTTGGTACGAATTTCTAATCCAGTTACTTCAACAAAATATCTGTGAACAAGATGTCAATATAATGTAAAGTTACAACATGACAGGAAATAAAATTTCTAAATTACTAAATATATTTTATTTTTAAATTCTAGTATATACTGAATATAAATTGTTGAACACATTTTCCACAATAACTACCTTCAAATTGAATTCTTTAAGCATTTGAAAAAAGCGTGCATGCCAAGGTGGCCCTATGCTGTAAGCCAGAAAAATGGTTTTATTCCAAGTAACCCTATTAAATAATTCCTTCGAAGAACACTAAGTTAGTGAAGGATTTTCCTGGTTTAAAAAATGCAGAAATCTAATTAGCTCCAAACACCAATATTTAATTTGAGCATTGTCAAAGCGCCTTTAATGCAGTGCAAATAAATGGTTATGACACAAGGTAAGAGCTTACAGTGTTGGGGGTAATATATTAGCATGGATAGAGGATTGGTTAACTAACAGGAAGCAGTCAGAATAAATGGGTCATTTTTAGGTTGGTAAATTGTAACTAGTGGGGTGCCACATGCATTAGCGCTGGAGCCTCAATTGTTTACAATTGATATTAATGACTTGAATGAAGGGATTGTAGTCAAAGTTGCTGACGATACAAAGCTAAGTAGGAAAGCAAGCTGTAAGGAGGATACAAAGAGTCTGCAAGTGAGTGCACTAAAATTTGTCAAATTGGAGTATAATGAAGGAAAACGCGAGGTTGTCTACTTTTAAAATAGAAAAATTGAATTATTACTTAAATGGAGACTGCAGAATGCTTCGGTATGGAGGGATCTCGATGTCCTCATATATGAAATCACAAAAAGTTAGCATTCAAGTACAGTAAGTAATTAGTAAGCCAAATAGAATGTTGGCCTTTATTACAAGGAAAGTCTTATTACAACTATACAAGACACTGGTGAGACCACACCTAGAAGTGTACAGTTTTTGTCTCCTTATTTAAAGAGGCTAGAGGCTAGCAAGTTTATTTGCAACAGCTTGCACATCAGTTCTCCCAGGCCCACAAGGAGTTTGGACTGACAATCAGCATCAGGAAGACCAAAGTTATGGGCCAGGATGTAGAGATTCCACCTTCGATAAACACTGACAACGTCGCTGGAGGTCATCAACAGCGTCACATAACATTAACTGGCAACTTATCCCTTGATGCCAAAATCAGCATCAGGATTGCGAAGGCCACAGCTGTCATGACAAAGTCAAGTATAGATTGAACAAACTAATCGAAAATACAAAGCTCCATGTGTGCCAGAATAGTGTTCTCAGCACCCTCCATTACAGTAGCGAGGCACGGACAATTTATGCAAGCAATGAAAAGCTGCAGAACAGCTCCCAGCTCCACCGCTTCAGATAAATATTGGGCACCACCTGACAAATCAGAGCGCTGAATATGGAAGTACACCATTGTACAGCGATCCCCAGCACGTTTGCCCTCGAGTCAGTTATGAGTCTGTTGGCCGGGCCATGTGAGCTGAATGGATGATGGCCACATTCCCTAAGACATGTTCTATGGCAAGCTTGCTATCAGCACAAGACCAACAGGTCACCCACATCTGCGGTACAAGAGCATCTGCAAGCCTCAAATTGACCGGAGTTTATACATGGCAATCCTTGCTGCTGACCAGAATGCCTGGAGACAAGCGGTCAGGAGAGTGTAGAAAAAGCAGAGGACAAAAGAAATGAGCAGGTGGCAGAAAAGAGAACCTGCCGGAAGAAAAAAAAACATCAGTCGACCTCTGGCCCAACACTATTCATCTATGCCACTTACGAATTGGCCTCGACGATCAGAACAGACAATGTTCAACATAGAAGTGACATAAACCCTGGGCACAGTCCATTGTCTCCCGAGATAGATGGATGCCAAAAATATCTGCATTGAAGACAATTCAGAGAAGGTTCACTGGGTTGATTCCTGGGATGAAGGGGTTGTGTTATGTGGAAAAGTTGAGCAGGTCGAGCTCATACTCACTGGAGTTTATAAGAATAAGCAGTGAGCCTATTGAAACATAAAAGATTCCAAGGGAGTTTGACAAGGTAGGTGCTGAAAGAATGTTGCTCAAGGAGGAATCAAGAGCAGAATCTAAGAATTTTAGCGGCACAGAAGGAGGCCATTGGGCCAATCAAGTCTGCACAAACAAGGGAAAGAGTTTCAGAATATGGGGTCTCTCCTATTTAAGACAGAAATAAGGAGGGGGTTCTTGTCTTGTCTCGGTGGGTTGTTAGTCTTCAGAATTCTCTATCCTAGAGAGCATTGAAGGCTGTATCATTCAAGATATTCAAGGTTGAGTTAGGCAAATTTTTGATCTACAAGGGAGCCAAAGCTTATGGGAGGCCAACAGGAAAGTGGAGTTGAGGCAACAATCAAATCAACCATGATCTTAAATGAATGACAGAGCAAGAAGCTGAATAGAGTACATATAACCTATTAACTCATTAGCTCCTTGCTGCATTGAGTACATCAAATCAGGTGAGAATCAAATTGCACTCAAAGTACAAAAGTGGATATCTCAAGGTCTAAAAATAGCCTAGTAACAAGTGCACCTTTTGCATAGCCATCTAAATTATATATTGAATTTCAAAATATATACCTTAGTTGTACAGGTAGCACGTAAAGGTTCCACCAGCCTGTCCAATCTCTGTAGAACGGCACTTGGACAAAGAGTGGATAATCGTACTAACATCAAGAAGGTCAGCATCTGTTAGGTTAAAAAAAAACTTCAACAATAAACCAAATTTCTATCTAATTATTCTAAATGCAAGCTTTCATTTTTCCAAAAAACAATATAACCAGCCTTCAACACACTTTGGTTCACATTTTAAAAAATGCTGGAAAAACTCAGCAGGTCTGGCAACATCTGTGGAGAGAGAAGCAGAGTTAATGTTTTGAGTCCGTATGACTTCTTCAGAGCTAATGAGAAGTAGAAATGTGATGGATTTTATACTCTTTAAGGGGGGTGGGGGTGGTGGAGGAGGTGGTGGTGGTGGTATGTTGGAGCAGGTGGAGCAAGATAGAAGCTAAGGAGAGTTTGACAAAGATGTCAAGGTCACAAAGCAAATGGACTGTTAACAGTAGTGGTGAAGACTAAAGAAGATGCTGATAGTGGCATAAAGGTAAGAGCAAAATGTGTTAAGAGCAGAACAAGGGTCAATGCTCTATGAAAGCACAATGTAGAAACCAGTGGAAGGTGGCTCTGTTGGGGGTGGCGAGGAAAGAGGATTGAGGATTAAAAAAGAAAGTTAAATAAAAAATAAATAAATCTAAAAATTAAATGTAAAAAAATGAATAATTGGATGAACAAAGGTAAAGATGGAGGAGAGAATTCATAGTCTAAATTCGTTGAACTCAATGTTAAGTCCAGAAGGCTGTAAAGTGCTTATTCGGAAGATGAATCACTGCTCCTCCAGTGTGCGTTGGGCTTTACTGTCTCAGGCCAAGGACGGACATGTGGGCATGAGAGCAAGATGGTGTGCTGAAACGGCAAGCGACAGGAAGTTTTGGGTTATGCTTGCAGACTGAACAAAGATGATCACCCAGTCTGTGTTTAGTCTCCCCAATATGGAGGAGCCCCATTGGGAGCAGAAAATACAGGAGATAAAAGTAAAGGAGGTGCAAGTGAAGTGCTGTTTCACCTGAAAGGAGTGTTTGGGGCCTTGGACGGTGAGGAGGTAAAGGCACAGGTATTGCACCTTCTGAAATTGCATGGGAAAGTGCTGTGGGAAGGAGATGAGGAGTTTGGGGTGATGGAGGAGCAGACCAGGGTGTCACTGAGGGAATGGTCCCTATGGAATGCTGACAGGGTGGGGGGGGGAGGACAAGATTTGTTTGTTGGTGACATCATGCTGGAGGATGATCCTTTGAACTTGGAGGGCTGGTGGAGTGAAAAATGAGGACAAGAGGGACCCTATCATGGTTCTGGGTCAAAGTGGAATGGGTCAGACACGGCTGAGGGCCCTATCAACCCAGATCTTCTTGCCGCTTGCTATTTCAACACACCATCTTCATCTTATGCCCACATGTCCGTCCTTGGCCTGTTGCAATGTTCTAGTGAAGCCCATCACAACGCAAATTGGAGGAAAAGCACCTCATTTTAAACACCCCTGTTTTTTAAATTTTTATTTATACTTTTTTAAAAATCCTTTTCCCCTCCCCCCAACATAGTGCCATCTGACACTGGTTACTACACTGTGCTTTCACAAAGCACTGACCCTTGTTCTGCTACTAACACATTCTGCTCTTCCTTTGTTTTATCAGCACCTTCTTTAGTCTTTAATACTGCCATTAACGCACTCTTTGCCGTGTCCATAACATCTTTGTCAATTGCTCCTTAGCTCCCACCTATCCCTGACCTTCCATCTTGCTCCACCCCTTCTTAAACAGTATAAAATCCAATCACATTTCTACTTCTCTTGAGCTCTGAAGAAGTCATACGGAAGTCAAAATGTTAACATTGTTTCTCTCTCCACAGATGTGGCCAGGGGCCAGGCTTGCTGAGTTTTTCCATCTTTTTTGTTTTTATTTCAGATTTCCAGCATCCACGGTATTGTGCTTACACATCAGTTCAAAATACCTGTATCTTTAATGAGCACACAAAAATGTGTGATGGTGGGTAAACCCATTGCACAATATGGCCTTGAGCCATGTCTTAAAGATCTACATTTGGTCCATAATATTGCAATGAGTTAGGAGACCTCTAGCTGGACTGGGTATGCTTGGTCTCAAGTGTCCCTCTGCTAAGGCGAGATAGTTGTGCAGGTGGGGGGGGGGGATGATTAAACAACCAGAGTTTTAGGCTCTTTTGGACCCCTTCTGGAAATTGTGCGTGACTAAATATTTGGCAAAATGTGTAATAAGTATGATATCTCCTATGTAAAATAGCCAATGCAAACCATCTAGGGTCATCCATGAAGAACTGACACTGCAGTGTTTTTTTTTTAATTTAGTTAATTGTTACTGAACAACATAATCTGCATTCATGTTATTTACCTTGATGTCATAATGGTCCTTCAATCCATCTTCAACATGGTTCAGGAATTCAAATATGTCTAATCTGTCAAGACAGCTATCCAGAAGTGTGTACATGCATTCAAAAGCTGCTTTCCTAATATCTAAACCATCATCTACAGTATGCTTGAATGGTCCCATTTCCACCTTACAAAAAGAGAAACAAAGTGATGAGATATAGTTAAAATGCAAAATTTATAAATCCATTTTTAAAAAATTCATTCACAGGACGTGGGCTTCGCTGGCTGAGTCAGCATGTATTGCCCATCCGTCGTTGTCCTTGAGACAATGTGGTAAGCTGCCTTCTTGAACCGCTGCAGCCCATGTGGTGTAGGTACACCCAGTGCTATTAGGAAGGGATTTCCAGGATTTTGTCCCAGCAACAGTGAAGGAATGGCAATATATTCCTAAGTCAGGATGGTGAGTGACTTGGAGGGGAACTTCCAGGTGGTGGTGTTCCCATCTATCTGCTGCCCTTGTCCTTCTAGATGATAGCAGTCCTGGGTTTGGAAGTGCAGCTGAAGAAGCCTTGTTGACTTCCTACAGTGCATCTTACAGATGGTACGCACTGCTGCCATTGCGTCGGTAGTGGAGGGAGTGAATGTTTGTAGATATGCTGCCAATCAAGCAGGCTGTTTTGGCCTGGACAGTGTCAAGCTTATTGAGTGTTGTGGGAGCTGCACTCATCCAGGCAGTCAGAGTATTCCATCACACTCCTAACTTGTGCCTTGTAGATGGTGGACAGGTTTTGGGAAGTCAGGAGATTGATAGTGGGGGATTCAGTGATGCTAATGCCATTGAACATTAAGGGGCTAAGGTTGGAGATGGTCATTGACTGACACTTGTGTGGCAGAAATGTTACTTGCCACTTGTCAGCCCAAGCCTGGATATTGTTCAGGTATTGCTGCATTTGGGCACAGACAGCTTCAGTTTCTGAGGGGTCGTGAATGATGCTGAACATTGTGTAATCATCAGCAAACATCCCCACTTCTGACCTTATGATGGAAGGAAAAGTCATTGACAAAGCAGCTGAAGATGGTTGGGCCGAGGACACTACCCTGAGAAACTCCTGCAGTGATGTCCTGGAGCTGAGATGACTGACCTCCAACAACCACAACCATTTTCCTTTGTGCTACGTATGACTCCAACCAGCGGAGACTTTTCCCCCCGATTCCTATTGACTCCAGTTTTGCTAGGGCTCCTTGATGCCACACTCTGTCAAATGCTGCCTTGATGTTAAGGGCAGGCACTCTCACCTCACCTCTGGAGTTCAGCTATTTTGTCCATGTTTGAACCAAGGCTGTAATGAGGTCAGGAGCTGAGTGGCCCTGGTGGAACCCAAACTGGACGTCAGTGAACAGGTTATTGCTAAGCAAGTGCCGCTTGATAGCACTGTTGATGACCCCTTCCATTACCTTACTGGTGATCGAGAGTAAACTGTTGGGGTGGTAATTGGCGGGGTTGGATTTGTTCTGCTTTTTGTTTACAGGACATACCTGGGCAATTTTCCACATAGCCGGGTAGATGCCATTGTTGTAGCTGCACTGGAACAGCATGGCTAGGGGTGCAGCAAGTTCTGGAGCACAAGCTTTCAGTATTATTGTCAGTATGTTGTCAGGCTCCATAGCCTTTGCAATATCCAGTGCCTTCAGCTGTTTCCCGATATCACGTGGAGTGAATCAAATTGGCTGAAGACTGGCATCTGATTCTGGGGACCTCCAGAGGCCAAGATGGATCATTCACTCAGCACTTCTAGCTGAAGATTGTAGTAAATGCTTCAGCCTTATCTTTTGCACTGATGTGCTGGGCTCCTCCATCGTTGAGGATGGGAATATTTGTGGAGTCTGCTCCTCCAGTGAGTAAATTGTCCACCACCATTCATGACTGGATGTGGCAGTGCTGCAGAGCTTCGATCTGACCCAGTGGTTGTGGGACCGCTTAGCTTTATCCCTTGTTGCTTATGCTGTTTGGCACGCAAGTAGTCCTGCATTATAGCTTCACCAGGTTGACACCTCATTTTTAGTTTTACCTGGTGCTGATCCTGGCATGCCCTCCTGCTCTCTTCATTGAACTAGGGTTGATCCCCTGCTTGATGGTAATGGTAGAGCGGAGATATGCCAGGCCAAGAGGTTACAGATTGCGTTCGAGTACAGTTTTGCTGCTGCTGATGGCCCACAGCACCTCATGGATACCCAATCTTGGGTTGCTAGATCTGCTCAAAATCTATCCCATTTAGCATGGCAGTAATGCCACACCACACAATGGAGGGTATCCTCAATGTGAAGGCATCTGCACAACGACTGTGTGGTGGTCACTTCTACCAATACTGTCATGGGCAGGTGCATCTGCAGCAGGCTGGTTGGTGAGGATGAGGTCAAGTATGTTTCTCCCTCTTGTTGGTTCCCTCAGCATCTGCCACAGACCCAACCTAGCAGCTGTGTCCTTTAGTGCTCGGCCAGTCATGATGCTACCGTGTCACTCTTGGTGATGGATATTGAAGTCCCCTACCCAGAGTACAATCTGCACCCTTGCCACCCTCAGTGCTTCTTCCAAGTGGTGTTCAACATGGAGAAGCACTGATTCATCAGCTGAGGGAGGGCAGTACATGGTAATCAGCAGGAGCTTTCCTTGCCCATGTTTGATCTGATTTCATGAGACTTCATGGGGTACCAAAGACGATGTTGAGGAGTCCCAGGGCAACTCACTCCCAACTGTATACCACTGTGCCACCACCTCTGCTGGGATGGTGAAGGTGGTATCTGTAAGGTATGACTCCGTTAGGATGACTATGTCAGGCTGTTGCTTGACTAGTCTGAGAGACAGCTTGCCCAATTGTAGCAATAGCCTCCAGGTGTTAGTAAGGAGGACTTTGCAGGGTCGACAGGGCTAAGATTGCTGTTATCATTTCCGGTGCTTAGCTCAATGCCAGGTGGTCCGTCCGATTTCATTCCTTTTTTGTGACTTTTTCGCAGTTTGTTACAACTGAGTGGCTTGCTAGGCCATTTCAGATGATATTTAAGAGTCAACCACATTGATGTGGATCTGGAGTCACAAGTAGGCCAGACCAGGTAAGGACGACAGATTTCCTTCCCTAAAAGACATTAGTGAACCAGATGGGTTTTTACAACAATCGACAATAGTTCCATGGTCATCATTTGACTTTTAATTCCAGGTTTTTATTGATGGGACTTGTGGCAGGATTGGAACCTGGGTCCCCAGAGCATTACCCTTGGTCTCTGGATTACTAGTCCAGCGACAATACCACTACGACACTGAGCATTTTCAAATCAAAATACAAACCTCTCTTATTAATTCCTTCCTAACTTTTGTTTCATTATAAAGATGAGGAAGAACAGTATCCAAGAGGTCCCTGATTAGCGATGGTTTATTATGTGCAGCTGAATTGAAAGTAACTAAAGCTACTCTTCTCACATTGAGATCTGGATCCTCCAATGTTTTCAGGAAATCACCTGAAACAGTAATTTAAATAAAAGTTACTAAATAATTTATGTACCATTATTTTGTTTTTCTAAAATCACCAGGGCTCCATGCAATCCCCATAAAAATTAATTATTGTTAAGACATGATCTACAGGTTCCCAAACCCTCACACAAATGGTCATTCTTCATGTCCAAGGCTGAACAACAAATGTCAGTAGACTAGTAATCAGCGGAAACATAATAGCCCAGCCTAAAACTGGCTTCACCCAATATTTATGCATGTAATTTAGCCAACAGGCATAAATACACTGACATCATTGTGAAGCTTAGCATTCCCACATCTGCCACCACCACCCCCCGCCCTGTCAACCTCCCATCCTTCCTCAAGGTACTGAAGCCAACTGCAGCGTCTTAACTGCTTCCAAATCAGCATCATTAAGCTCTGCACAAAGCTGGAATGAATCTGCAGTCTTCTGTTTTGAACAGCTTCATTCCCCCCATGAAACTCTTTATCCTTTAGACTTCATGGGGAGCTTTATTTCTTGAAAATCACCGAAGTACTGTTCACTATTCCCCAGCTGACGGGATACACACAGGTTACATAGAGCAATGGTAGTTTACACCCATTATCACCACTTACTCTTAGGCCCAACTTAATTTTAATATGTCCAAACATTAATAAACAATTCAATTTTAATTTCATTTTAATACCAAAAGGAATCATGAATGAACAGAAACATGTTTACCTATGCAGTTCTTTAATAAAGGATCTATTGGCTGTGGGTGATCAGAAATCGTAAACTTCACAGCTGTAACCACAGAGCTTCGAGCATAGGAAGATCCTACAGAAGAATAGCAAGGTTAAAGCACACCACAGACTGAATAATACAAGACTGAATACAGATTCCAGTTCAGTCTCTCTAAGATTTCTATTCTCAGCTCAGAGAAATTCCAAGGCACTTAACAAGAGCGTTACCAAACAGGATTTGACACTGAGCCACATTAGGAGACATTAGGGCAGGTAACCAAAGACTTGGTCAAAGAAGTAGATTTTAAGGAGTGTCTTAAAAGAGGAAAGATGGGTAAAGAGACAAGAGGTTTGGAGAGAGAATTCCAGAGTTTCAGGGCTCGGCAGCTGATGGTATGGCTGCCAATCATAGAACAAACAAAATCAGGGCTGGTCAGAACTGAGGGAAGTGCAGATATCTTGCAGAACTGAAGAGAGAAAGAGAGAGAGGCACATGGCCATGCAGGGATTTTAGAAAATGAGGATTCTAAAATAGAGGGTTTTTTTAATCAGGAGCCAATGGAAGGCTGATGATTGAATAAGACTTGGTGCAAGTTAGGACACAGGCAGAGTTTTAGATGACCTTAAGTTTATGTAGGGAGAAAGAAGAGAGGCTGGTCAGGTGCTGCTTGGAATAGCACCACATGGATGGGGGTTCCAGCAGATGAGTTAAGTCAGGGTGGGGTTAGCAAGTCAGGCAATGCTGCAGAGGTGGAAATACAGTCTTAGTGATGACATGAAAGTGTGGCCAGAAGGTCATCTCAGGGTCAAATACAACAACAAGGTTGCACATGGTTTGGTTCAGCCTCAGACAGTCAGTGGCTTGGGAAAAGAGTTTATGGCAGGTACCCAAGTACTACAGCACTCTGATCATTAACTTCCCCTTTTTGATTTGATTTTCCTTATCCCTCTCCTCTCACTATCTTTTCAAACATAACTCTTTTTCCAAACACTGGCCAGTTTTCCCATAGTATCAGAGTTGAGTACATTACACCATGAGTAGGACTGATGACTTTCTGCATAACCACAGTGCAGTAGTTGGTTACACATTATCTTACAATAATTACAGATCAAGAGAAACTCTATTTTTTCCTTAAAGTTGCTACGTAACAAAAGTAGTTATTAAAAGTAGTACTTGATATTAGAGTTCCCTACTAACTCTAAACGCATTTTTAAATATGTATATAACCTACCTGATTCCAAGTATCCTTTAAGTCGTGGTAGTAATGTTTCTGGATCTATCAGAGTAAGTTTGCCCAGGCATTCTGCAACAACATTTCGAGTTCCTTCTTCTGCACACTCACAGTGTTTCAACAGCAAATTCCAAATGTTTTCTACATATGGTTTGAGACCTCCAACTGAAGAAGAGCTAATAATCTCTTTCAGAGAATGTAAGAGAAGGTATTGCCTTTTTGGTTGACTCGTTATTTCTTGTAGAACAAAAGGCAGGTATTCAGGAAGGTTTCCAACACTAATGCTTCCAAGGGCATAGGATGCTGCAGATTTGACCTCCTCACTAGAGGAAGAGAAAGCTTCTAAGATTACAGATTTCAGCTCAGTTTGCCCACTCAAGTCTATATGGTGACCAACCTCGCCGAGAGACAGCAAAGCCAAGAGACGGATAGAGTCAGTAGATCTAGAATTCTTCACATCCTGGATAAACTGCCCAACCACAGCTGGTCCTTCTCTGGGGCAGGCTCGGGTAAGTGCTGCTACACACTTGGCGATTGAGTAATAGGACTGCTTGTGGGTCAATGCACTGCTCTGAGAATAAACTGGACCAGTTAGCATTCGCAACAACTCCATATAACCTAGGTTGGCAGTTCCAGTCCCAACAAGAGCTTGGAAGAAATATAACATTGCACTGAGAGCTCCTCCTTGAAGTAATGGCGACCGTACCAGCCCAATTAGCTCTGTAAGAATTGAGCCACTGACTTTTGAAAGAGAAGATGGGTGCACCTTGGCCAAGGTTGTAAGAAAGCTTATAGCCATCTGTGACACATGCATGTCACTTTCACTAATAAGAGGTGGAAGCTCCACTAGGACTGCTTCAATCATGGCAGGTGTCAGACTGTCACTATAGTTCTTGATCAAAATGTCCAAAGCAGAAAGGGTACTCAGCTTCAGTGCTCGTTGGTTTTTCCTCAAGAACGAGGCTAAAATTGGTACTCCCTCACCGAGCACTGGTCGCAGGTCAATTTTGAGAGAAGATCCAGCAATTAATGTCAAGGCTTTCACTGTTGTAAGTCTAGTAATTTCGTTCTTCAGCCTCTCCAAGAAAATCTGCAGTGTGCTGGGTAAGTCACTGCCTAAATGATCCCCAAGATTACAAATGATCTGTCCCATACAGGAGATAGCTCTCTCCTTCACTTCTTGATCAATGTCTGCAGCTTTCAAACGCTTGACAGTACAAGTGAATAAGTCATTAATGTATGGAGCAGCATCAAATGAATATAAGTGATCTACAGGCCTAATTACTTTTACAAGCTGCTGAGTTACAAGAAGGGCTTCTGAAGTGATCTTGTAGAAAGGATCACCCACGCAAGCCACAACTGGTGGAACTAAAGCTTCTACGTGAGGATGGAAGACCTGAGGTGAGTGGTTACAAAGAATAACATACAAACATGAGAGAGCATCAATCTTTAGATTGGACGAACTGGATTTATCATTCAAGGAAAAGATTATTCCTGCAAAACAAAAAACATAAAAACAGTGGTAATGGTGTGGGATAAGTTTAATTTTTATAAACAATCTATTTTCTACTTATAACAAATCAAGCAACTATCTGATTACAATTTTACAAAAAGACAAATGGTTTACTAGGGAATCAATGCGTAAATTTCATCTTTTAAAAAAAATGAGTATTTGCTATTTCTGTAGTAAGTAGATTTACTGGCTTAAAGATTGTTTTTTGCAATCAATCTTGCTTCAATTATCCACTGCTGACAAAACACAAATCATATGCAAATAAATATGAATACTTTATGCTTAAAGTTTAGTTTAGAACTATTTTGTAAATGTATTAAACGCTATAGAATCAAACTAACATGCAGTATTGATGGGGAGGAATATTAGCCAAGATTCAGTTCTCCCGTTTCGATTTCCCATCTCTTCAGCTGCCACAAAATGTCTGTTTTTAAATGACTTTCCTTACATCTACCTTTTTGGGCCATCAGCTTTTAATCAGCTTTCCCTGTATCCCTTCAACAACAACATATAATCATATAGTGCCTTTAATGTAATGAAATGACCGAAGACACTTCATTGGAGCATTACGAAACAAAGTATGATACCAAGCCATATAAGGAGATGATGGCCCAGATCTTCCAATCCCAAAAGTGCCGGACACCAAGATATTTGCTGCAACTGAGAGTGGCAATTGAAACAGAAGTCCAGAGAGCCAATTTATGCCCAAACACAGAACTGCAAGTATGCTAGAAATGGCTCCGTGGGAGCCCACACACTCATTGTCCCCCACCAGGACCTGTGAACAAATTTAGATTTAAAACCTACTCAGTAGCACAGCTCTAAGTAAATTAGGTGGAGTGTCAAAGCATTCCAGCCAGTAGCAATGGCTATCCCAGCACTGCTCAACACTCCACCTACCCATCCCCCACAACAATGCTCACTGTTCACCCCCCCACCCCCCAACAACAAAGTTCACCTCCTTCTCCCCACAACCCCATCTGGAATCCCTGATTCCTCAATCTGACTGATGTCAGAACAGAGTCAGCACTGTCAGGGAAGTGGGGGAGGGGGGGGGAGGGGGGGGGGGGGGGGGGGGGGTGATTATCGCGGGGTTGCTTGAAGGTGGGGGTGGGCTACTGAACAGTGCCGTGTCAGGATGCGGGTTTTTGGGGGGGAGCCTTACAAAAGGCAGGTCCATTTAAAATCTCTAAAATTCAATGAGCTGATAGCTGACTTCAAGCGGCATGTCTTCAGTTCATGAAAAAAAAGGGACATGGCTTGGTTACATTGCACTTCGCCACAAGGCCTCTCAATTTAGCTCGTTGATGGGTCCAAGCTGAGGCTGGGACGGCAAAGTGCAAAGGCTCCAGCATAGGTAAAGTTGCAGTTTCAAATGGGGTCAAGTAATTTGCGCTTCCACTGCGCTGCTGACTGGTCAGCTGACCAAAAGCTTGATCAATAAAGTTTTAAGGAGTATCTTAAAGGAAGAAATCAAGATAGAGAGGCAAAGAGGTGTAGGGAGGGAATTCCATAGCTTGGGGACTAGGCAACTGAAGGCACAGCCACCAACGGTGGAGGAGTTATGACTGGGAATGCAGAGAGGCCAGAATTAGAGGGGTGCAGATATCTCAAAGTTGTGGGATTGGAGGAGAATAGAGAGATACGGATGGACAAGACAATTGAACGATTTGATAAAAAAAAAATTTCAAAGCTAATGCTTGACCTGGAGCCCATGTAAGGCAGCTAGGACAGGGGGAATGGATCTGCTGTGGGATAAGACAGAGTTTTGGATAACAAGTTTACAAGGGTAGAATGTGGTAGACCAGCAAGAATTACATTGGAATAGACAAATATAGAGGTAATGAAGGCATGAATGAATTGGCAAAATGAGTAACTGTGATATGAGCAAAAATATTTTCACCCAGAGGGTGGTTGGAGTCTGGAACAAACTTCCTGAAAGGATGATGGAGGCAGGTTCAATCAAGGTATTCAAGAGGGAATTGGATTGCTAGTTGAAAAGAGAGAATGTGCAAGGTTACGAGTATAAGGCGGGGGGGTAAGACTAGTTGGAATGCTCTTTGTGAGGCCATGCAGACGTGATGGGACAAATGGTCTCCTTCTGCACCGTCAAGATGCTGTGATACTGTGATGAGAGTTTCAGCAAATGAGCTGGGATGGCAAAGAGGGGCAATGTTACAGAGACTGTAAAACCCATTCTTAGTGATGGCACAGATAGGGGGTTGGAAACTCAACTCAGGATCAAATTTGCCTTTCCTCATATCTATTCTTCTTTGTAGGTAATTGATTCTCTCAAATGGAAAGCTCTGTTTTCTATTTTTCCTTGCTAACCCTGGCCCAATTCTGCTTTGCACTAATTTACCTTTCTATGCTAACGTTCCTGTCTGCCCCATTCCGACAGTACAAACCCTGACCTAAATATGGAGCTCTGGTAAAGGCAGTATTAACAAGAGCTGGTTAGTGAGAAATGAATATGATAAAGCTATTAGTATGAGCAAAGACTATTTCTGCATTTTCTGAATTACCGCATATTAGAACAACTTGATTTTACATAGCATCTTTAACCCAGTAAAATATTCCAAGGCATTTCACAGTGTTATCAGGCAGAATTTGACACTGGGCCACATGGGGAGAAATTAGGGCAAGTGACCAAAAGCTTAGTCAAAAAGGCGAGAGGTGGAATTTGAACCTGGCAGACTGTCATTCATTAGACATAGGACTGACTATACTAAAACAACTTGACATCAGAAGTTTCACATTCTAATAGAAATGTCAGAGATAAAAATCTTCAAAATTCTATTCTATAGCTTCAAATAAAATCTTAGAAAGGAGCATAACTGAAGAAAAAGCATAAATACTTTACCTGGAACAAGAACAGGTACATGCTGAGTCAAAGCACCAGGCAACACATTCACAAGCTCAGTCAACATGTGAAAGCAACACTGGCGGGTTTTCACACTTTTCTCTTTCATCTGTTTATGTAAAGCTTTAACAATGTTGGGAACCTTTAAAGAAAGGGATTCAAGCAGGATCAGAATTATGTATTCATTGCTTCCATGTTGTACTCCTTAAAGATTTTAACACTATATAACTGGGTGAGAAAGAAGACTTAAAAGAAGTTACATGAAAGATCAAATGCTCAAGTACTTAAAAGATTATTGTATATTGAAGTTGAGAGGCATGAAAGAACCCAAGTCTCTCAAAATTAGTCAAGTGCAGAGAAAATAAATTAAAGAACAGGAATACTCATTTTTTCCCCCCATTCGCAACTAGTTCAGAGATCCTTTTCAAAGATGGAATACAATCTGTAGATTTTTTTTTAAAAAGAGCATATACTTCATCCAGATAAGGAAAACACACTTTATGCATTTAACATACACTATCCACATGTCTCACAACTCACTAACAAAGACCTCTGCTTAAGGTTAAGGTCTTCAATCTAGTTTAACATAAAAACAAACTCAAAATAAAGACCGAGGTGCCATCAATGGAGATCACAGATGGAACAAAATAGGTGACTATACAGAAAAGTGCATAAATTTTAAATTATCACAGCAGTTTGATGATGGAACGATAGATTTGATCTTATCGTGTTCACAGACAGACTATACATGGCCCAGCCAGAACTGGATACATTTTTGCGCCTTGTTGTTGAATTCAGCAAGATCTGCAACAGTGCAGGGTCCATCTAGCGATAGACATTGCAGATGTTGCATAGTCTGTGGCTCAGTTCCATATTCACAAGTTGTCGGGCAGGTTATATAATCACCATTTGCTTACTGACACCTTTGAATGACCTACACCAGTCCTAAGTCTGTTAAGGTACTTTCAGGTTGCCCAGTTGCAATTAGCTCCTGGGGGAAGGCTTTCATCCGGTAGAATTTCCATTGCTGGGTGTTGTTCGAGACTGGCGAGCCAGTCTTTCCATAAGGCAATGCAGGCTTCAGATGGGGTTTATTATAATGGAACAACACTGTTCATGAAGCTCTTCCTTGACTTTAGGCGGCTGGGTGTAGGTGTATGACCATGTAGAGGGTGCTTCTCATCTGATGTTTGATGAAGTCGCTCTTTCTTGCTGGCTACCGTTCTTATATCAAGGGGAGCAATACCGCCAGGATATATAGGCTGTTGGTGTTTGTTGGTTTTAATCAACCTGTGATAAGTCGGCAGCTTGCACTCAGAACAGCATTCATCTTCTTAGCATGAGTAGATCTTTCCCATGCAAGGCAGGCATATTCGGCAGTGGAATAGCAAAGAGAAAGTGCACCGGTTCGCAATGTTTTGAACTGGGAGATGTTTTTAAGAAAAGTTAGGCAGCACACTACTTCAAAAATATGACAGGAGCACAACATGAACATAGATTTTGGCTTTAAAGCAAATAGTGTTATCAAAAATGTGGCAGCTACAATGGTAAAAGCCATCTTCAAACTTACTTGATTCTGAAGCATAACTAAAGGGGTCTCCTCTTGTTCCATTGCATCTGGGTCAAGATGCCAGCTCTGGGCAGGCCTGGTCTGTTTGAGCAGCGAGAGATATGCATGGAAAACATCTGCTTTAACATTTTCTTCACGCTCCTTGAATCTGGCAATCAGCGCAGGAGATACCGTTTTATAAAATTCTGGTAGCATTTCATGGCGAGTGCTGACCACACCATCTAAACATTTAGCAGCAGCACGTCGTACCTTCCAGCTCATATCATCATCATCACTGTATTCATCATCACTCCCTAAAACAGTAAAGGGGTGCAAAATTTATTAAGAATTATGAATGCCTTTCAAACATAACATACATAAATTAAACAAATACATAATGAAACAGAGAAAGGAAAGAAATTCAGGCAGGATTTCTACTATTGATCACAATTAAGTAACTCATGCTAGAAAAGCGCGCACACATAGAAGTCAGGCGAGGACAGGATCAAGCACAGTTGTGATGAATCCCATGGTTAAATAACCCAACAACACTCACCATCTAGACTATAAAATCACAACTTAGATGAGCTACTGAAGGACTGAGTAAATGCCAACACCATGAAGGGGGAAGCAACTTTCTAAAGTTATATAGTACACAAAAAACAATATTGCATTCTATTACCTTAGATAGCAATTTTTCCCTAACTACAAAAGTACATTCCTCAGTCTAGGTTGGCTCACACACTTGTTTACTTACAAGCTTATCTCACAAGGTGCTTAATACAAAAGGATAGAGTATCAATTACAAGTTTTGTACCTTGATCATCATCATCTCCACCTTCAGATTCCATTGCAGCATCATCATCATCTTCATCATCATAATTGTAATTGGGGTCATAGGTTAAGTACCTCAGGCACAGGTTAATAATGGTAGTGACATGAAGAAAAACTTCCTTAGGGCACCTACGAAAAATGACGATTGAGCAGTTGTTCCATAGACCAATTAAAGCCAGTAAACTAATAACATTTAGATCCAATACTTAATCACTAATAAATTAGCAGCTCAACTTGTCACTAGTACAAATTGTGTTAAGCATCTCCTATCCATAACTATGTAAGCCAGATCAAACACAATCTTTAACTACAGAAATAGACTAAGCGCTTTACATTTAGGCAAAGGTTCACTGCATCACAGATCTTTTTGGCTGCAATTGCTTTTCAATTTAAAATTACAAAATCAACATTGCACCTTACCTCCTCACAAACGACTCAAAGGCTTGAATGCAATATTCTCTCAGTTCATCATCCTCAACGCTGCAGAACTTAACGACTAATGGAATGATTTTCTCCAGATACTCCCCTAAGGAGAAAATAATCAATCATTCAGAAATTCCCTCAAATAATGGCTTAAAAAGATTTATAAACTGGTGAAAGCATTTCAGAAAGGACACTAAATTCAGATTCCTGTTACCTATTCGGTGCCCTGCCTGTCTGCTAATAGCAGCAATACACTGAATATAGGTCCTAGTTGTAGACATAGATTCATTTTTGGCAAGCTCTGTCAACAAATGCTCAATCAGGTCAACAAAGACCAGGTTTCCACAGCTCATAACAAGGTGACCAAGAGCAATAATAGTTCTCTTTCGAACAGCAAGCCGGGGGCTGGTAAGCTGAGGAAGAAGGCAGTTCAAAATTGATGGATGGAAATTTACCAGCAGACCTCCTTGCCTAGAAAAAAAAATAAAAATATCCAATTACAGTTCCAACTTAAAATGGCCATCTTTGGTCAAACATAATTAAAGTTATCTTTTAATTCCAAGACACAGCAGGGTCTGCCAGAAAGCATTTTGTTTTCCCAAATACTGGTCAAAATAGTGTAATAGCAACAGAGTTCCTTTTGGCCTGCATCACGAAGGAAAAAAAATTCTATTGAACAGTCTTAAATTAACTGAACTTAAAATGGAAGTTTCAAAATGGACCAGGCTAGGATGCTTCTCTGTAGATTAAATCAATTAGTCTACAAATTATACAAGGTGAAAACATTTTCATACATAGGACGAGGTATACGTGGGCGGTCATCATTCGATACATGTTGCGATCCACATTATTTTTTTATAAACGTAGTTGATCAACAGCTCTTTACTTAGTCTTTGGCTCGAACATAAATATATGTGTATTATTACATATATTATTGTGTATACAATATATATATAAGATTTATCAATGTTTTCAGTTTGGTTCACTTGTGAAGTCAACAGAAATATCTCCAATTAATGTCTTACATCAAATAGTCTACAAAAGGCTGATTCATTTTTAAGTTATCAGATTATCAAACTATAGAAAATATATTCCAAAGAGGGTATATTATATATTTGAGAGATAATTTTATCTTTTAATTTTTTATGGCTTATTGTAACCTTTTAGCATAATTTTCGGTTTGTATGTAATTAATTTATTCTTTCATGGAACGTACCTGTCACTGGCATGACCAGCATTTGTTGCCCATCCCTAATTGAACTGAGTGGCTTGCTAGGCTATGTCAGAGAGCAGTTGAGAGTCGACCATATTACTATGGGTCTGGAGTCACATGTAGGCCAGACCAGGTTAGGATGGCAGATTTCTTCCCCTAAATGACATTAGTGAACCAGATGGGTGTTCACAACAATGATCACTATTACTAAGATGAGCTTTATATTCTAGATTCTATTAATTGAATTTAAATTCCATCAGCTGCCGTGGTGGGATTTGAACCCATGTTAGCCTGGGCCTCTGGAATAATGACATTAGACTACTGTCTCCCTACCTCCTTTAGAAAAGCATGAGGTGGTTACATGACATGGGAGGTTTTGTGTTATATATCATTGTTAGAGAGTAGTTAACGGTCACACAGTACTGAACATGCATGGACCATCATGAGAAAGGTTAGTTTCACCATACCAATGATGTGTTGTTACAATAGTAACCCATTCAGTACAAAGGGAACATCATGTTCAGAGGTATGATTTATTTGCATGGCTGAGGAGCCAACAGTGCAAAGCTACCAGCTGTTGGATTATGAGTACGACTGAACGCCTCCAAGTCAGAATCCTCCCTGAAACAGGATTTCTTATAGTAATTGCCTTTCTGTTGTGAGTACAAGTGTTGGGAGAAATCCAGGAACAGTAAAAAAAGTTACCAGTTTCTCCTTACAGTCTTGCTGCTGTAAATTTTAATCTTTTCACATTGTTTCCCTTTATTTGATGAAAGGGAGAAAGTGTAAAGTCTCCACGTTCCATTTCATTATTTTCTTAGAACTACTTATCAAATCTTGTGTATAAGGCTCATTTAAATTCACTGATCTACTCATCAAAATGGTAAGTTTTCTTATCAAAACTTGCAGTTTATGCCAGGCCCTCCCACTATGGATTCTTATACCAGCTTTCTGTTGGAAAGTCTGCTTTCTTCTCTCCACATCATTCCAAGCTGGTAATTGCACAAATCATATTACACTGTTATAACTCTGCGTAGCAGAGAATTACAAGGCAGTACATGAAATCTACAATTCAGACAAAGGTCTCTCAAACACAGTTCATGAACATGAGCATAACTCTAAAATTATGTTACTATCTTAAGCTCACTGATATCTGTTGGTTCTGTTTATAGTTATTTTTTTCTGCCTGATGCTATGGAGCATGAGCTGGATAAGATAGTCACTCTTGGCCAAAATCAAAAGCCCAATTACCTGCTTAGCATATCTGCCATGATGTCCAGTGCTTCCAACTGAACAGAGACATCTTCCTGTTTGGCAATGGCACTAGTGAGACGTCCTGTGATCTTTTTACAAACATTGGCAGCCAAAGCAGATCCTGGAAGAAAAATACAATCTCAAATAGATCTCAGTAAATAACAAGGATGTGATTGAAAGTACATCTGGTGATTGCCAAAATGTTTTTAGAAAAGATATCATGTCCTATAGAAAAATAATTGATCACTGTCACTTTACAATATTATCATTCCAAAACAAGTGGCATAAAAGCACAGTTTTAAAACTGGTTTTCAGCCAGAGGGCAATTTCAGATGACCTGGAACTTGCAGAAACATGGAAAATGGGTAAGTTCTTTGGTCAACCATGTATGTATTTTTAAGAAAGCTACCAAAGCAATAACTGTACGATTAAATATAAAAATAAAACAGTAAAACTGAATAAGGAAAATTTGTGGGAAAGTGAACGAAGTAGAGGACATATTTTAAACATTCTAAGATTTTTTCGTAAAATAATTTGCAATGATAGAGCTGAGCAGCATTAGTACTGTTACCCCACTGGATTTAATCTCATAAAACAAAAACGCATGGAACAGTCTCTGCTCACCAGTCCTTGATTCTTTCGGTCTCATTATCCTTTATAATATTTCTTGTCCCATCCTTTTCTCTACACCGCTCATACGCTTTCTTGTGATATGTTTTCAGTTGTTTATCTATAATTCTTTCTGACTCAGAACTAACTCTTTTTCATTTCTTTATATGATCAACCAACATTCATTAATTTATGATGGAACATTGCAGCTTTATTTATTGAAGAAATGCAACCTATTTTCAAGAGATTGGCTTTCTGTTTCAAAATAACACTAGGACTTAAAGGTCAAATTATGGGGATAGGTTGCATAAATATGGATGTTTTCTCTTGAGTTTAAAAGTTTGAAGGGTTATTCTAAAACAAGGGAACAATCTTAAAATGAAAGCTAGGTCATTCAGGAGTGAATCAGGAAATATGTTTGCACACAAAGAGCAGTGGAAATCTGGAACTTCTTTCGCAAGCAGCTGTGAATTGAGATTTGTTAGATTTTTGTTAGGTAAGCATATCAATGGCTATGGAGTTGATTGATTCAATGGCAAAGCAGGCTCAAGGGACTGGATAACTAACTCCAGTTCTTGTTGAGGTGCTTCTGTAAAATCAGAAAGTTCTTTTAACAGCAACAATCATATACAGGCAGATGCAAACATATCGCTTAGATATACAAATTTTTCGGAGATCAAAGGATGTGAGATTAAAACCAGTTCGTCCAGACACAGAGGAAGAATTTACCCAGAAGAACCTCCATAGATGGAGATTCATCACTTTCAGGTCTCAAGAAAATAACACCATTCTTCCAGAGGAAGACAAGTCAACCAGCGGATCCATGCCAGTC
The DNA here is from genome assembly GCF_017639515.1 of Carcharodon carcharias. Taxonomy (NCBI): domain Eukaryota; kingdom Metazoa; phylum Chordata; class Chondrichthyes; order Lamniformes; family Lamnidae; genus Carcharodon; species Carcharodon carcharias. Next base: position 61,759,203 of record NC_054487.1, read on the forward strand.
TTAAGAACTAGATCATACAAGTTTTGAAAACATTGCTCTGGTTAGGTCACAACTCAAGTATTGCGTCAAATTCTTGAGAGTGTGCAGAGGAGATTTACCAGAATTGTGTCAGGGATGAGGGATTTTAGTTCCAAGGATAAGTTGGAGAAGTTGGGGTGCTCTCCTTGTAGCAAAGGAGATTGAGGGGTGCGATTTGAGAGAGGTGTACAAGATTATGACAGGTTTAGATAAGGGAGACAAAGAAACACTGTTCAGATTAGCTGATCATATCAGGAGGAAGTGACACAGATTTAAGGTTTGAGACAAGAGATGCAAGGGAACATGAGGAAGAATCTTTTTTGCGCGATGATCTAAAAGTCTCTGCCTATGGTGGTGGTGGAAGCAGTGATGATCAATGATTTCAAAAGGAAACTGGATGGGCATTTAAGAGAAAAAACTTACAGGCCTATTAGGATGGAGCGGAGGAATGGAACTCATTGGATTACTCTAGAGAGAGCAGGCATGGATACGATAGGCCAAATGGCCTTCTTCTGCGCCATAATAATCACGATGACAAGGGAAGACTTCACAACATTCAACAGACTAACCTTTTAATGCCGTTAGCTAGTCAGCAATCTAAAGAGTCAAATCCTAAATTAAATGTAGCAGTTTACATCAATCTCAGACATTGCTCTTAACTGCAAAGTTATAATCAGCAATTAATGCTAAAGTATTGTGACATAAGTAAACTGCTGTTCTAACATATTTGTCAGTTAATCCTATTTACTAATTATTTCCATACTCAATGCTTAAGTGCTGCCATCAATAATTCTAAAGTTAATAAATAATTGCTAGGTAATTATTTTACTTTTGGACTTCTGAAAAAAATGTTAATGTATTCATTCAGCAGCTTACACAGATCCTGACTGGAGACTCTTGTAAATGCTAATAAAATCTGAAGTGGTTGATGAGTTCAGAAACTAAATGACTGAATCATTCATTCCTTTGGTAAACCCAAAAGGTTCCTTAATGAGGAGTTAAGGTAAAAGATTATGGATTTGTTTCATGCACTTGATAAATAATCTTGGCAGGCTGTATTTTCTAGTGTTCTTAAAATGCAGTAACAATATTTTTCTGAAATATAAACTTACCACTAGAAGCTGGGGGTAGTTCTCCAATTACTGTTTTCAATCCAATGCTGGAAATATCACGTAGTTGTTCCTTGTCTGACAGCATATTGGTACACAATGTATCCACAATTGTCTCCACCTGATATTCCTTCACTTTACTGACCAATGGACCAAGACTGAGGATAAACATTTAATTACATGCTTAAAACAGAGCAAAAAAATGGCATACACTCAAAACCAAGTTCCTGATAAATGCATATTTAAATCTGCAGCATATACATTGTAATGACACACCTATTAAATACACACTGCTCTTTCCACAACCTGGTTTACTACTCCCATTTCTTTGTGAGGATACCTGTGATTGCTGCTATTAGTGAACTTTTGTGTTACTGATCATTGTTTTGTAGCAGAAAAATTTAAATTATGCATATGATAATGACTATAAAGGTTTGGCAAAACATAATTGTGTCAGTAAGTGAGAAAACAAATCAATCAAGCCCCCCTCCTACCAGAAATTCCTACATACAAGGTCAGTTGCTCAGCATGCAGAAGCTGTCACTTTGAAACTGTGTGGCTTGCAGCATGTGTTTGATGGGTAGCTCTGTTTCTTTCTGTGTTGTAACATACTATGGCTAAAGATTAAAGGTGATAAAAAAAATTACAAGTGCATATACACACATACAGAAAAGTGCCAATGGCAAGTTAGCTCAAACTGTTTTAAAAGGTCAGGAACATTATAATGTGCAAATCAGGGTTTACTATTGGAGTTCCATAGCGTGTCTTTGAGGCCAGTGCAATTGTTAAAAACTAATGTTCATCCTCTGCTCAAGCCAAACAGCTCAACATAGATTACATTAATGTTTATTTTATTTTAGTGACACATATTAAACATATATTAGTACATAAATGACCCTTCCATGCTTGCTTACAAACACAAAGCATTATATTTGCACAATTACAGATGAATGCTGTGTTGCGCTGAGTCAAAGCATAATAATATAAGGATGTGTATGTTTTATATTTTGTATTAAGACTTCTACTCAGTCACTCACTCGGCACCAGCATAGATCTTATTTATCTTTCTGCATGTCAACATTTTGTGAGATAAAATGAGAACAATGCAAACAGTAGGTGGAGTTGTGTCAAAAAGCATTGGCACAGATTTTGTGGTTGCGATTATAATGATACTCCCAGCGTTGGCCATCATCATGCTGGAAAACTGACAACTTTTGGCATCAACACACGTGCAGTCAAAAACAGAAAACCAGAAGTTATCAGTGATTCCCTGCTCTTCTACAGGGTGCACTGTTGAAGCCTCCACATATGGTAACCTTTACATATCATGAAATTGACTAGAATGTCCCTTTTTAGGCTGTTAAAACGTCAAAAGGAGTTAAGCCTTGTTAATGAGCTATAACTAGCTTTTTAAAGGGTACTAAGGCATAACAACTGAACAACCTCTTACGCTCTGAAAAGATAATTTTAAGTTTTTGCAATATAAAGTGTTTCCATTGTTAAAAAAATTAAAGTATGGAATTTTTATCAAGTTTATATTTCAGCTTCTAATGTTTTGTCCCAAACATTTATTTTGCTCTGTGTAAAATTTATAAAAAGGGAATGCTAATCAGTGCATTTTACTTGCTGGTTTGCTGTTTTGAGAATTTCTCAATGTGATTGATTACATATTTTTTATTCATTTACAGAATATGGGCGTCATTGGCTAGGCCAGCATTTACTGCCGATCCCTAACTGCCCTCGAGAAAATGATGAGCTGCCTTCTTGAACCGCTGCAGTCCACGTGGTGTAGGCACACCCAAAGTGCTGTTTGGGAGGGAGTTCCAGAATTTTGACCCAGCGACAGTGAAGGAACGGAGATATATTTCCAAGTCAGGATGCTGAGTGGCTTGGAGAGGAACCTCCAAGTGGTGGTGCTCCCATGTATCTGCTGCCCTTGTTCTTCTAGGTGTTAGCGGTCACGGGTTTGGAAGGTGCTGCCTAAGGAGCCTTCTTCAATTCCCACAGTGCATCTTGTAGATGGTACACACTGCTGCCACCGTGGTGGCAGAGGGAGTGAATGTTTCTGGAAGGGATGCCAATCAAGCAGGTTGCTTTGTCCTGGATGGTGTCAAGCACTCACCAAGACAAGTGGAGAGTATTCCATCACACTCCTGACTTGTGCCTTGTAGATAGTGGACAAACTTTGGGGGCGCAGGATACCTGGTCTCTGACCTGGTCTTGTATCCAGAGTATTTATATGGCTGGTCCAGTTCAGTTTCTAGTCAATGGCAACTCCCAGGTTGTTGACAGTGGGGATTCAGCGATGGTAACATTACTGCTGCTGGATGCCTGATGATCCCTTGATTTGACACAAAATTCAAAGTAACATGAGGAAGGTGAAATCCACATCACAGATGTCAGCAGTTCTTTGTGAGCAGCTTTCTTCAAGGTCTGCAGGAAGGACCATCACTTGGCTGCTGACCACAAACTCCAGGTGAATGGAACAAGTTCTGCTGAAAGTGGTGGGTTTCATTATCAAGAGTCAGTTTGTAGTATGTACTGGTTGCTAGCTCCTAATGACACTGGTTTAAGTCCACACTTGTACTGTGTCCTCTGGACACTCTTATTGACAATGTAGTAGCTGTGCAAATAGAGTCCCATTATCTACCTGAAAGGGACTCCATGTGGTTACATTTCAACACAGGAAATGGCCATTCAGCCTAACATTCCTGTGTCAGCTCTTTGGCAGAGCTAGCTAATTAATCTCACTTCCCCGCACTTATTCCCAATTGTCTTTTCAATATGACTATTAACTCTGCTTCCACCACCCTTTCAATCAGCGCATTCCAGGTCACAATAACTTACTGTATAAAACAAAACGCTTACTCGTGTCTCCTTTGGTTTCCTTGCCAATCATCTTAAATCTATGTCCTCTGGTTACTGACCTTGGTTAAGTAGCCAAACTATGTAATTACAACACTTGTATTTATTTAGGATCCTTAACATAATAAAACATTCACCATAGCATCTCAAACAAAATGTGATGCTGAACCACTTAAGGAGATATTAGGATAAATGGTCTAAGAGGTCACACATAAAATACAGCCAGTGAATACAACCAAGGTACTGAACAATATCGACAACCAGAATCATACTTCAGCACAATGTCTTCAAGAGAGGGAGATAAAAATAGCACAGAAAGAAAAATAATGAAGTCCTGCAGCTTCACTTAAGCATCCAAACGTGGTTGAAAGCAAAATAAAAGCTCCATTGATTCTGGACAGTGCTTCCATGCCGCAATCAGCAAATGCAGGTGAAACAGTAATTAGATAAATCTATCTGTACAAATTTATTCTGTAAACTGAGAATTACACTTTTACCATTTAACAGCAAGGTTCTGCACTTCACCATTCTTGTCTTCTAGTAACTTCAGGATCATCTTAACCACCTTTCGCTCACTGTCATCGTCCAACTTGATAGAGTCTTTCTGCAATTCTGTCATCAAGTCATTGGTAGCCATGAATCTGTGAATTATACAAAAGAAATGCAATTTTGTTACAAAAAGGGGTTTCCTTTTAATCTCATTATTACTCAACATCATCAGTGACAGGCAACAGATGCACAGACAATGGTTGAATGTTGTCTGCAGCAACACCATAATTTTACTCAACAGCAAGGATCTATTTAAATAATGATTCTGTTATATCAGTGCTGAAAATGAGAATGAACTTCCACTTATATAGCGTATTTTACAACCTCAAGGCATCCCAAAGCACAAATCCAATGAAGTATCAGGACAATCCCAACACAGTTCACACAAAATACAAGATTCCAATATTATCAAAGAAATATACTTAACCCATCAACCCAACTGCAATCCCTTTCTATGGATGTAACCCTCCTAGTTCTCGCCCTTTATCCCTCTTTACCTGAATATAGCCTTCAGGATGAGAGTGGCCAAAGACAAAAAGGTCTGAAATTATTTTGAGACAAGGAATCATGTAATTACAGCATTTTAGGATCTGTAGTGAATGCAAATAATTCTAAGCCACTTCAAATAAGTGGAATTATTTGGAAACAAGTGTGGGTAGAAACATTAGTTTTCCCTTGGTTTACCCTCTATTACCGTCAAGACAATGGATCAATGCATTTCAGCATTCAATGCAGTTAGTGCATGTAACACAAGATGAAGTTCATACTAACAACAGAACATGACCTTGCAGCATTAGGTACTGGGAGTGAAGCAAAGGACTACAGCAGTGCTTTGTAAACTGTTTTCCAATGTGATCCCATTTTAACTCACCACCACCATTTCAAGGGCAATTAGGGATGGCCAACAAATGCTGACCTTGCTAGCGATGCTCACATCCCATGAAAAAATATATTTTAAAAAACTCCTGAAAATTAAACTGACCCCAGCATAAAAACTCCCATAAAACAGCATAGTAACATTCAGTATATAATTATTAAAGTTTACATATTAGAGATCAATATAATACATATAAATAGGAAGATGTGTTTTTTTTTAAAAGTACTTTGTAAGAATCTTATTTTCTATAATCATGTAGGTTTCAGCCATATTCCCCTGCCGAACCCTGTGGAGGATTGGGTTAATCATAATCCCATGGTCTAAAGACTGTGCACAGGATCCCCTTAAATGGAAAGGTCCCCAAGGTGTTGCCTTGACAATCCTGGGCTGGATTCTCACTCTAGAACACAGAGAGCCCTGAACGTCCAGAACAAAGGCTATCCCGGGACACACCTCCACCCTGGCCCCAGTCCTGGGATGCACCTCCATTCCAGCCTCACTCTGGAGTTCAGGTCACTTTTTTAGCTGCTTCTCCTCAGTCCCTCGGAGAATATCAAACATCCACAATTAAATGGGTCAGACTCACCACCCAAAATAACTGTTCCAGCTCCTCTCCCTCCCAACCTTGCTGCTCCTCCATTCATAGGTTCTGTTTCTGGAGGAGTAGCAAGATTGGGAGAAGGGAATGAGCTGGAGCAGCCAACATGGGAGACACAGAATCTGTTATTCGAGGGACTGCTCCTCACGGATTCTGTCCTTCCTGCTCTCCCTGCTGCTCCAATCACAGCTTTGCAGTCAGTTAATGCTCTCATTAATTGCAGAGCTCCGACTTTTTTTAAAACACCTGTACGAAAGTTGGAATATATATTTAAAATAACAGATTTCCAAGTCACCAATGTTGGAAATCTGCCAAACTGTGGAAATTTCTCATCCCTGAGCCTTGATCCAAATATGAACACCTGTGCTAATGAGAACAATGGCCCTTGATATCAAAGCAGAATTTGACACATGCATCCAAGGAGCCCCAATAAAACAGGCAATGTGAATTGTGGGAAATACTCATGTTGTGGTGTCACTTTAAGGGAATATGCAAATGAGCAAGTAACCAGGATGGAAAGCAGCATATGACCAGCAGCTAGTGCGCATATATAAATTGCAGTTGCGCTGTCCCTGAGAGTAATGGTCGCTGAATCCCTGAAGTAGACCTGTCTGCTGAGCCATCCTGTAATGTATCTTCAAATAAACCAAACCTACATCTAGTTTACCAGTTTTGTGGGCGAGATTGATGAGTTTGTGCAAAGCAGACACAGAAACACAAGTAGCACAAAGGAAGATTGCTGCAGTTGTTGGGAGGCCAATAATCTCAATTTCAAGTTATCATTGAGTAGTCCCTCAGGGAAATGTCATAAGTCCAACCATTTTCAGCTGCTGCAATCATTTCTCTCTATCGTAAAGGTCAGAAGTAGCGATGTTTGCTAATGATAATGGTTCAGCTCCATTCACAACTCAACAACAACATAACTGAAAAATTAAAGCAGATAAGGAAGCCATTTGGGCCATCGTGTCTGTGCAGCATTTCAAACTATCCAATTAGTCCCACTCCACTGCTCTTTCCCCTTTTCATGTATCCAATTCCCTTTTTAAAGTTATTCTGGAATCTGCTTCCAACAATCTTCTAGGTGGTGCATTGCAGAAAAAAAACATGCAATTATCTTAAATCTGTCTCCTCTGGTAATCAATCCTCCTCCAAAAATAAACTGTTTCTCCCTACCTACTTAAAAAATTCCAGCTTCACTAGTCTCTCCATATAACAGAAGGCCCTCATCCTGGATTCCAATCATTCTAATGAATCTCGTCTGTACAACTTCTCAAATGTCTTTTTATTTATTATTCATTCAAGGGACGTGGTGTGTTGCTGGCAAGGCCGACATTTATTATCCATCTCCTACTGCACTTGAGAAGATGGTGGTAAACTGAGTTATTGAGCCACTGAAGTCCATGTGATGTCCATGCATCCACAACATATGAACATAAGAAATAGGAAGAATAGAGCATATGGTCCCTTGACACTTTGCTGTCACTCAATACCATCATGGCTGATCTTCTGCCTCAACTTCACTTTCCTTGTGGTCCCCATGACTCACAGAGGCCAAAAGTCTGACCGACTATCTCAGAAACATACTCAATGGAGCATCCACAACGTTCTGTGGTAGACAATCCAAAAATTCACAACCAAGTGAAGAAATTTCTGATCCTAATCCTAAATGATCAGTCCCTTATCCTGAGACTGTGCCCCCATGTTCCAGATTCCCCACCCAAGGAAACAACCTCCGAGAGTCTAACCAATCAAGCCCCCTTCAGATCTTGAATGCTTCAATCAGATCACCACTTATGCTCTAAGCTCCAGGGAGTATAGGCTCAATTTACTCAGCCTATCATAGGATGATCCTCTCATCCCAGGATCCAATCTAGTGAACCTTCGCTGTGCTACACCCCCAATGCAAGTACATCCTTTCTTAGAAATGGAGACAAAAACTGAGCACAATATTCCAAGTGTGGTCTCACCAAAGCCCTATAGGCTTTAGGAAGTAAAGAGGTGAGTCACTCAACATTGTATACCCAGCATTAGACCTGCTGTTGTAGACAGTATTTATATGGCTGGTGCAGTTAAGTTTCAGATTTTATTTTTATTCATTCATTCATGGGATGTGGATGTCATTGGCTAGGCCAGCATTTATTGCCCATCCCTAATTGCCCTTGAGAAGGTGGTGGTGAGCTGCCTCCTTGAACCTCTGCAGTCCATGTGGTGTTGGTACATCGAAATTGCTATTAGGGAGGAAGATGCAGCATTTTGACCGAGCGACAGTGAAGGAGCAGTGATACATTTCCAAATCAGGATGGTGAGTGGCTGACCCTTTGCAGAATGTTGACGATGGGGGATGCAACAATGGTAACGTCAAGGGGAGCTGGTTAGGCTACTATTGGAGACAATCAATGCCTGGCATACCGTCCTTTGTGGTAAGTATGACAATAGCCAGTAGAGAGATCCCCCCTCCCCCCACTATTTCCGTTGACTTCAATTTTGCTAGAGCTCCCTGATTCTACACTCACTCAAATGCTGCCTTGATGCAAGCGCTTTTGCGTCATCTCAGGCATTCAGCTCTTCAATCGACGTTTTAACCAAGGCTGTAATGAGGTCTGGAACCAAATGATCCTGCAGGAACCCAAACTGAGTATTGGTGAACAGCTTATTGGTGAATAAATGCCACTTGATAGCACTATCAGCAATACCTTCCGTCACTTTACTGTTGATTGAGCGTATACTGATGGGATGGTAATTGACTGGTTTGGATTTGTCTTGAATTTTGTGGACAGGAGATATCTAGACAATTTTCCACATTGTCGAATCGATGCCAGTGTTGTAGCTATGCTGGAACAGCTTGGCTAGAGATGCAGCTGGTACTGGAGCACAAGTATTCAACACAACTGCCGGTATGTTGTCAGAGCTTATAGCCTCTGCTGTATCCAGTGTGTTCAGCCTCTCTTTGATATCACATTGAATGAATCAAATTAGCTGAAGACTAGCATCTGTTACAGTAGGGACACAAAAAGGAAGCCAAGATACATCATCCACTGTTTACTTTTGGCTGAAGATGGTTGCAAATTATTCAGCATTGCCTCTTACACTCAAATGCTGGGCTCCACCATCATGGAGGATGGGATGTTCATGGAGGCGCCTCTTCCTCTTCCCATTAGTGGGCAATGAAACAACCTAACGTTCACAACTGGGCAGAGCAGGAGTGCATAGCTTTGATCTGATCGTTGGTTATGGGATCATTTAACTCTGTCTAAAGCACTCTGTTCCGACTCTTTAGCATATATGTATTCCTGCATTGCAGCTTAACTAGGTCAGCAACTCACTCTTTGGGATACACCTAATGCTGCTCCTGGCATGCCCTTGTTTCCATTGCCGCTGTCCCTCGGTTCAAGGCATCTATTCAGGGCTGCAAGATTCTGCCATGGGTCTTCACGTGACTGAACAGGCTGATTCTCAACCAGCATATCTTTCAGCACATGGGGAAGGGTGTCCCACAAGGTCATAGAATCTGCAGTGCAGGATTGGCTTCCTTTTCTTTCCTTCTCTGCTGCCGCTCTGCCTTATCATTAAGATGTTGCGACTCAAAGCATGATGCAGCTCGATAGACGAATTGTCACCATTCTGACCAATTGGTAGCAAGCTCCTCCCAATAATTAATGACAATGTTGCCATACTTCAAGGAGAGCTTCAGAGTGTTTTTGAAGTGTTTTCTTTGTCCTCTCCTGGAATATTGGCAACAAGATGTGGTGGTGGAAGCAGTGTCCACTCCATCCTATTTGATTTTGCAGTTTTGCCCGAATGCTTGTGGAGCTGGCTTCAAGGAGGACACTAATGTTTGTTCAATGGTCCTCCCATTGAATCTGGAGGATGCGGTGAAAGCATTGCTAATGGAATTTCTCTAGCGCTGTTATGTGTCACTGACACACAGTCCAGGTCTCACTGCAGTACAGGAATGTATTGATGACAACTAGTCTGTATATTAAGACTTTTTGTTGACTTGCAGAGATCTTTGTCGTCAAACGCTTGCTGCTGTAGTTTATAGGAGGAACTAGAGCAATTGATCAGGTGCTGGATCTCCTTGTCAATGGTGGGCTTTCGAGAGAGGTGGCTGCCAAAGTGTGGGAAGTGCTCATCAAATTGCAGAGTCTCTCCTTCAACACATCAGCAGAAATGTATTGCACCACAATCTGCAACTTCATGGTCTGGCGTTTCCCTCACTGTACCACTGTCATCAAGCTGGGGACCCAACACTGGTTCAATGAGAAGTGTACCTGTTTGAGGTTACTTCCCTCATGTCCATAGCAGGGAAAATCCTGACAGCATTCTGCTGAAGCAAGGAATATTTGGCTTACCAGGTATGGTTTGGTACGAGTTTTGTTTTGGCAACAAGGACAGGCCGAGTATCTTGAATGCAGAATTGAAGAGATCAAGAGTGGCTTGCAAATCTGGTGCCAAGTGGGCAACTACAGTTCAGTCATCCACAAACTGTACACCATGTCTATCTATGGTGATTAGTTTAGTACGGCAAGGAGTTGACTGAAGTTGACGAGTTTTCCATCTAAACAGTATTTAGTATTGATACCAGGATCTTTGAGGTGAATAGCCACTTGTCAGGTAGATTGTAAATAGCATGGGAGCTATCACACAGCAATGCTTGGCCCCAGCCCAGATTTTGAAGGCATCTGCTTCAGATCTCCCACTCAAAACAGTTGCAGTCACATTATCATGAAGCAATTGCAGGATTATGATGAAGTTTCTTAGGCATCCAAATCTTTGTAGCACAATCCACAGAGCCTGAATCAAATGCTTTGGTCAGGTCAATGAATGCAATGAACAATTCCTGGCGTTGTTCTTAACATTTTTCTTGCATTTGTCTGGCAACAAAGACCATGTCGGAGGTTCCTTCGGAAGATCTAACGTCACATTATATCTCAGGGAGAGTTTCCTCAGCAAAGGAAGTAGGTGGTTCAAGGGAATGCTGTCAGGATTTTCCCAGCTATAGACAAGAGGGAAATGCCTCAAACAGGTACACTTCTCATTGAACCTGTTGGCTCCCTAGTTTGATGGCAATGGTACAGTGAGGGAAATGCTAGGCCATGAAGTTGCAGACTGTGGTGGAATACATTCCTGCTGATGCCCCATAGCAGCTCATGGATGCTGAATACTGAGCTGTTAGATTTGTTCTGTATCTATCCCATTTAGCGCATTGGTAATACCACAAAACATGGAGGGCATCCTCACTGTGCAGACATGACTGCTTCCTCAAAAGAACTGTGCAGCAGTCACTCCTACCAAAACTATGTATAACAGGTAGATTGATCAAGACGAGGTCAAGTAGGATCCCCCCCGCCCCCGCCAAATGTTGGCTCTCGCCACCTGCTTGACATCCTTCCACAAGGTTTAGCATAACTTACTTGCTTTTGTACATTGGTGCTTTAGCGACATTATCAACTGTCATGCATACTTGAAGCTCAAGGTCTCCCTGCTCTTGTTCCCTTTAAAATTGTACCATTTAGTTTGTCTTGTCCCATTTGTCCACCAAAATGCACTCAAACATATATCATTCCTTCATTTCTGAAACAAAATCATGGGTCTCCCTATCTAACAGTATTGTGAGAATACCTTTACCACATAGACTGCAGCAATTCAAGAAGGCCCACCATGTTCTCAAGGACAACTGTCCCTGCCAAGGACACCTATATCTCAAAGATAAATATTTTTAAAAGGTTGAATCATCTACTCCTGTTCCTACACTTCAGTTAGGGATGCTAAAATTGACCTCAGCAGCCTCGAGTTAAGGAATCTAACCCCTGGCTCCAACCCCTCCTGAAAAGTCTGCATGTAACAGTGCAGAGCAAGATTTAAGCAAGATGTAAAACCATCTACAGTCAAATAACCTGGTAACACGCAGTGCCAAGCTTTCACAACAATAATAGCTTTTGGAATGAGATACTGCAACATGACCTGCATCTATGCAACCACACACCCTGCAAGGACGTGGGGCAAAACTGGTGGGAAATACAAAACCTGTAGCTTTTACAGGTGAATCAGTCACGGCTGCCTTGCCAAAAGCTTTGCTGCAATGATGTGATTCAATTTTACAGTATCAGTGACAAAGCATCTAATATGGAGGGCTTCAGACTCACAATGCGGCTTTAAAGCTTAATTCTCCGCAGTTGGTGGGCCATTTTTAAGAGCTCGGATTCATGATTGCCCGAGTGATCAGCAGTCTGGCCACCCCTCGGTTACAAGGCTCGCAGATCGCAGCGATGGGCAATTCAAAAGTCAGACTACAAACTGGGAACCTGTGTACCGCCGGGGTTCGGCTTCGGCGGGCGGGGAGAGTGGGAGGGTTTGTTCAGCCAGTGAGTTAGTGCAGCCAAGGAGCAGCCCGGTCCCTCCACAAACTGCACCGGGTCGAGGCGGCGGGGGGTGTCCCTTCCCTTCCCTCTGCGGCTCCCTTCAGGGCACATGGACAGAGAGGGTAGACGGTATCACTAGTACAGCAGTTTCCCGGGGGGAAGGGGGGGAGGGGGGGTCCGCGCAAAATGGAATGGGATAGAGAAAACCCAGACGGCCGGGCTGTAGACAAATGGGAGTTACCTGAAGTCCTTGTCGCTGGAAGTCATCTTCTCCAGGAGGTTGGAGATGTGGTAGGAGGCGCTCGCCATCTTGCGGCCTTCACTCCCGCGCCGCCGCCGCCGCCCGTTTTTTGTTGTCGTTCCTTGGCTCCTGGCTCTTCACTCTCTGTGCCCCGTCTCACCGGGAGGAGGAGGAGAGGTGGGCTGCAGCGCTCTGCACTCAATCGGTCGGTCGGTCGGCCGGCTGCTGCTGCTGCTACCACCTCAGGGAGTCGATACGATGCGAGGCCGCGCCGCCGCCGTGCGTCTCCCTGGAGCTGCGGCCACTCCCACCGCGGCTCAGAGTTCATCGCGCCTGCGCAGTCCGCTCCTGAACAGTTAGCCTGGAGACCCTGGACGGAGAGAAGGTCTTAAATAAATAAGCTCCGGGGGGCATCACTCCGCATCAATCACAGGACAAGTCAAGGAGGGAACCCCTGGGATTGAACCTGTGCCATTGGCATCATTATGCACTACAAGCTCGCCATCTGGTCAACTGAGCCATCCCACCCCTACCACCCTTGGCTCTGAAGAAGGGTCATAGGGACTCGGAACATTGTCTTTGCTTCTCTCTCTATGGATGATGTCGGACCTGCTGAGCTTCTCCAGCATTTTCTGTTTCTACTTCAGATTTCCAGTATTTTGTTTTTTATCTTAGTGTATTCCCATGTGTGGTTGTTTTTATTTTAAATGTTGCCAACATTTTTTAAGTCTTTTCATATCAATTTTGTTCTTTTTCATCTCCATAACCACTTTACATTTTTCTGTCTGTATCTCAGTTATTATTAATAGCCAATGTTATGAATTTATGTTAAAATATATTTACCTTTTTTGAGACAGACAAAATAGTTCCTTTGTTATACATCGCTGTATGTATTTTTTAAAGTGGTTTTTTGTGATGTAAATGAATGGCAGTTTGAAGTCAATGAAAATAGAAATGGGAGAGACCTGGCTTCTGACTCACTATCATTTGTTTTACACTATTGCACAAAGTCAAGAGCCCCACTATTACATACTGCGTATTCAACCTCGACAGACCACCTGACATCAACCTAGGCACTGGAAACGACAACGGCAAACTCAGCCCTGTCAACCCTGCAAACCCTGCAAAATCTTCCGTACTAACATCTGGGGGCTAGTGCCAAAATTGGGAGAGCTGTCTCACAGACCAGTCAAGCAACAGCCTGATATAGTCATCCATAAGATTATAAGACGTGGGAACAGAAGTAGGCCATTCGGCCCATTGAGTAAGCCATTCAATGAGATCATGGCTGATCTGTTAATCCTCAACTCCACTTTCTTGCCTTTTCCCCATAATCCTTGATTCCCTTACTGATTAAAAATTTGTCTATCTCCGCCTTGAAAGTACTTAACGACCCAAGTTCCACAGCCCTCTGTGATAAAGAATTCCACAGATTAACACAGAAATTCCTCATCTCTGTCTTCAATGGGCAACCCCTTACTCTGAGATTATGCCCTCTGTCATCTATTAGTTTGCCAATCCTTTAACCATGCTAATATGCTGCCCCCAACACCATGGGCTCATCTAATTAAGTAGCCTTATGTGCGGTACCTTATCGAACGCATTTTGGAAATCCAGGCATATCACATCTACTGGTTCCCCTTTATCTATCCTGCTAATTACCTCCTCAAAGGATTCTAATAAATTTGTCAAGCATGATTCGTACCTCATAGATAATGTCCCAGACACCACCATCACCATCCGTGTGTATGTCCCATCTCGCTGACAGGACAGACCAACAGACATAGTGGCATAGTGGTATAAAGTTGGGAGGGAGTTGCCCTGGGAGTCTTCAACATAATCTCTGGACCCCATGAAGTCTCATGGCATCAGGTCAAACATGGGCAAGGAAACTATCTGCTGATTATCATGTATCATCCTCCCTCAGCTGATGAATCAGTGCACCACAGTGTTGGACGTCACATGGAGGAAGCACTGAGAGTGACAAGTGCACAGGATGTACTCTGGGTGGGACACTTCAATGTCCATCACCAAGGGTGGCTCGGTAGCACCACTACTGACTGAGCTGGCTGAGTCCTAAAGGACATAGCTGCTAGACTGGGTCTGTGGCAGGTGGTGAGGGAACCAACAAGAGGTAAAAACATATTTGACCTCATCCTCAACAACCTGGCTGCCGCAGAAGCATCTGTCCATGACAGTATTGGTAGGAGTGATCGCCGCACAGTCCTTGTGGAGACGAAGTCCCGCTTTCACATTGAAGATACCCTCCATCATGTTGTGTGGCACTACCACCATGCTAAATGGGATTGATTTCGAACAGATCTAGTAACTCAAGACTGGGTATCCATGAAGTGCTGTGGCCATCAGCAGCAGCAGAATTGTCCTCGAACTGTAACCTCACGGCCTGGCATATCCCCCACTCTACCATTACCATCAAGCCAGGCGATCAATCCTGTGCAGCGGGGCATGCCAGGAGTAGCACCAGGCATACCTAAACATGAGGTGCCAACCTGGTGAAGCCATAACATAGGACTACTTGCGTGCCAAACAGCATAAGCAGCAAGTGATAGACAGAGCTGAGCAATCCCACAACCAATGGATCAGATCTAATCTCTGCAGTCATGCCACGTCCAGTCATGAATGGTGGTGGACAATTAAATAATTCACTGGAGGAGGAGGCTCCACAAATATCCCCATCCTCAATGATGGAGGAGCCCAGCACATCAGTGCAAAAGATGAGGCTGAAGCATTTGCTACAATCTTCAGTCAGAAGTGCCAAGTGGATGATCCATCTCGGCTCCTCCAGAGGTCCCCAGCATCACAAATGCCAGTTTTAAGCCAATTTGCTTCATTCCATGTGTTATCAAGAAATGACTGAAGGTACTGGTTAGTACAAAGGCTAAGGGGTGTGAGAATATCCCGAAGTGTGCTCCAGAACTTGCCATGTCCCTAGCCAAGCTCTTCCAGTACAGCTACAACACTGGCATCAGTCCAGCTATGTGGAAAATTGCCCAGTTATATCCTGTACACAAAAAGCAGGACAAATCCAACCCAGCCAATTACCGCCCCATCAGTCTACTCTCGACCATCAGTAAAGTAATGGAAGGGGTCATCAACAGTGCTATCAAGCAGCACTTTCTTAGCAATAACCTGCTTACTGACGCCCAGTTTGACTTTTGCCAGGGCCAGTCAGCTCCTGACCTCATTACAGCCTTGGTTCAAACATGGACAAAAGAGCTGAACCACCAAGGTGAGGTGAGAGTGACTGCCCTTGACATCAAGGCTGCAGTTGACCAAATGTGGCATGAAGGAGCCCCAGCAAAACTGGAGTCAATGGGAGTTGGGGGAAAACTCTCCATTTGTTGGAGTCATACCTAGCACAAAGGAAGATGGTTGTGGTTGTTGGAGGTTAGTCATCTCAGCTCCAGAACATCACTACAGGAGTCCCTCAGGGTAGTGTCCTTGGCCCAACCATCTTCAGCTGCTTCATCAATGACCTTCCTTCCATCATAAAGTCAGAAATGGGGATGTTCGCTGATGATTACATGAGGTTCAGCACTATTCATGACTCCTCAGATACTGAAGCGGTCCATGTCCAAATGCAGCAAGACCTGGACAATAGCCAGGCTTGAGCTGACAAGTGGCAAGTAACATTTGTGCCGCACAAGTGCCAGGCAATGACCATCTCCTACAAGACAGAATCTAACCATTGCCCCTTGACATTCAATGGCATTACCATCACAGAATCTCCCACTGTCAACATCCTGGGGTTTACCATTGACCAGAAACTGACCTGGACTAGCCATATAAATACTGTGGCTACAAGAGCATGTCAGAGGCTAGGAATGTTGCAACGAGTAACTCACCTCCTGACTTCCTAAAGCCTGTCCACAAGGTACAAGTCAGGAGTGTGATGGAATACTCCCCACTTGCCTGGATGAGTGCAGCTCCCACAACACTCAAGAAGCTTGACACCATCCAGGACAAAGCAGCCTGCTTGATTGGCACCACATCCACAAACATTCACTCCCCCTACCACCGACACACTTTAGCATTAGTGTGTACTATCTACAAGATGCATTGTGCATTGCAGGAATTCACCAAGGCTCCTTCAACAGCAGCACCTTCCAAACCCATGACCACTACCAACTAGAAGGACAAGGGCAGCAGATAAATGGGAACACCACCACCTGGAAGTTCCCCCCCAAGTCACTCACCATCCTGACTTGGAAATATATCATCATTCCTTCACTGTCATTGGGTCAAAATCTTGGGAACTCCCTCCCTAACAGCACTGTGGCTGCACCTGCACCACATGGACTGCAGCGGTTGAAGAAGGCAGCTCACCACCGCCCACTCAAGGGCAACTAGGGATAGACAATAAATGCTGGCCCAACCAGCAAAGCCCACGTCCCGTGTATGAATTAAAAAAAAATTCTAACCCCCTCACAGAGAGATCCTATCCACTGCCAACCTCCCCATTCACACTGACATTGTTCTCCCTCTACCTATCAATTCAATGTAGAAACCCTCTCCCTCAATTCAACCTGGCACTATTCTCCCCACCACAGTTCCAGCAGCCATTTCTTCCCCTCTTGAACTCACTGAGTTCAATCTAGCAAATGTTTCTCTTCACCCCATCTCATTGCAGGATTGCCATCTCTTCCCTCTTCAAGATCATCTATTGTTTACATTTCCCCTTTAATGCCAGTTATTGTCTCCCCCTCCTCCTCCCCCTCCATCACTATACATCCACATGCCAGGCTGATTATGGTAGGATTTACACTCACATTCTCTGGCTTATTAGTCCTGTGACATAACCACAGTACGATTGTACCAATGCTGAATAAAGCAGATGTAATTTCAAATTGAGTCTTTCCTAACCTAGCTTTAGTTCGTAGAAATAGGAGTATACAAAGATGTAGTCTAGGTAGCTTAATTGTTACCTCCAGAATCATACTCCCACACAAGTAAATATAGAGCAGTGGCATTCAACATATTAAAAAAAAGCTGTCATTCTGCTAAAGGGGATGACTAACATCTCTGAACCTGAGGAGATATCTATGGCAGAACTGAATTCATAATGAACCTTTTATGTTTCTAAGTTTATCCTAAATGCGAGAGAGATGCAAATGTTATTAAATATTGAAGCATTTGACTATCTTGTCAAGCATAATTCAGAAAACTTTGAGCTTAAATGAACCCCAACCACATAATGGCACCACAAGCTGTAGCAGAAAATGTTGTTTCCTATGATATTTACGCTCTCCTCAGAACATAAGGCCAATCTGAGTTGTATAATCATGATTTATATGAAGGGATGTTTTTAACCAATTTCCACTGATTAAATTCCTCAATTTTTGTTTTGGGTGCTGAATTGGTAAAAAAAACACTCCCATTTCATTTCTTCCCAAAAGTCAGGGGAGGGCAATAAATGCTGGCCCAGCCAGCGAAGCTCACATCCTGTGAATGAATCCTTAAAAAATTCTAACCCTCTCACAGTGAGATCCTATCCTCTGCCAACCTTCCCATTCACACTGACATTGTTCTCCCTTTACCTATCAATTCAATGTAGAAACCCTCTCCCTCAATTCAACCTGGCACTATTCTCCCCACCACAGTTCCAGCAGCCATTTCTTCCCCTCTTGAACTCCCTGAGTTCAATCTAGCAAATGTTTCTCTTCATCCACACACACATTCCATCTGTATTATTAAGACTATATTTTAAAGAGCCTTGATAACCACATCAATATTATTAACAAAATGGAAATGTTGCATACAATAATCATGAAATGCTATTCATAGCATATACTATAACATTAAATTTTAGCATCATGATTTTATATTAATGGCAGACTTTCAAATAATTGTACTTTACTATGGTACTTCTGTGCTATCTTAAACAATTACGGGAACCAACATTTTGAAGTACACAGTCAACTCACAAAAATCAATAAATATTTTTTACTGCTAAAGTAGCTTGACAGTATTTTTTGATCATGGAAACATACATCACATTATTGGAATTAGCATTGACACCCATAAATTGATTTTGGTGAACTGTGTAATTAATTATCATTTGTCATATTGCATGATTTTGTCTTGTTAGTTTCTTTCAAACATCAAATCATATTTATATAGTGCCTTTAACAAAATAAACATCTCAAGGTGCTTCACAGGAGCAATATAAAATAAAATATGGCACTGAAGCACATAGTGAGATATTAGGTCAGTTGACTAAAATCTTGGTCAATAAGGTAGATTTTAGGGAGTATCCTAAAGAAGGAAAGTGAGGTAGAAAGACTGAGAGCTGTAGAGAGAGAATTCCAGAATTCAGTGCCTAGGCAAGTGAAGGCTCAGCACGATTAAAATCGTTCAAGAGGCCAGTATTAGATAAGCGCAGATACCTTGGAGAGGTGAGGCTGGAGGAGATTATAAAAATGGGGAGGGGCAAGGACATGGAGGGATTTGAAACAAGGATGAGAATTTTAAAATCAGGATGTTGCTTGACTGGGAGCCAGTGCAGGTCAGCAAGCACAGAGGTGATAAGGACTTGGTGTAAGTTATGAGTTTTGGATTACAGAGGGTAGAATGGGAAGCAAGCCAGGAGTGTGTTGAAATAATCAAGTCTAAAGAAAACAAAGTCATCACTGAGAGTTCCAACAGCAGATGAGCTGAAAAAAAATAAAAACAAAAAAACTGCGGATGCTGGAAATCCAAAACAAAAACAAAAACAGAATTACCTGGAAAAACTCAGCAGGTCTGGCAGCATCGGTGGAGAGGAAAAGAGTTGACGTTTCGAGTCCTCATGTTTTGTCGAAGGGTCATGAGGACTCAAAACGTCAACTCTTTTCCTCTCCGCCGATCCTGCCAGACCAGATGAGCTGAGACAGGTGAAATCAGGCAACGTTCCGAAAGTGAAAACAGGCAGTATTAGTGATGCTGCAAATATGTGGTCCAATGTTCATCTTGAGGTCAATGCAAACAGACTGGGTCAGTTTCAGTCTGTTTCCAGGAAGAGGGATGGAGTCAGTAGTTAGGGAACAGTGTTTGGAGCAGGGACCACAAGTAATGGCTTCAGATTTCCCAATATTTAATTAGAGGGAATTTCTGATCATCCAGTACTGGATGTCAGATGAGTAGTCTGATTATTTATTTCATAGAATTACATAGAACTAACAACACAGCAACAGGCCATTTAGCACAATTGGTCCATGTTGGTGTTCATGCTCCATACAAGACTCCTCTCACCATTCCTATCCTGTTCCTGAGTCCCTTTGTTCCTTTTTCCCCATGGTATGTATCAATCTCTATCTGTGCATCAACAATTCCATGTGGCAACGAATTCCACATTTAACCACTCTGAAAATAAATTCCTCCTAATCTGTTACCGGCTATCTTACATTTATGCTCCCTTATTTATGGACTTGCGCAAAAGTGGAAACAGTTTCTCCACATTCACCCTACTGAACCCCTTCTTAATATTAACAACCTCCTTTTTTGCCTTCTTTTTCTCAGAGTGGACTCTCAGCCCTGCTTAATCTTTCTTTATAGATAAATACTCTCAACTCTGATAAAATCCTCTTGACTATGAAATCCACTCTGCAATTGTGGTCTGACCAAGGTTTGTTGTATATTTAACATTCTTTCATTAATTTTCTTCCAGTAATGAACTGCAGTACTTTGCTTGCGTTCTTCACTGCTTTATTAACTTGCATAGATACCTATAGCAATTTATGTATTGTATTCTTGTTTGTTTAAAGGGTCAATAACATCCAAAATAAAATCTAGGGGAGAATTTTCTCCCTGTCGGGGGGGTTGGATGGGAGTGAGCGTGGGCGGGTGCATAGCCGATCATCGCCCATAATCGGCTGCACGCCGCTATTTTACGTGGGGGGGGCAATTAAGACCCGTCCAGCGTGACGCACACTCGGAAGGACTAAGCACTCCCTGTACAGGCAGGGGGATTAGGCTGAGTCAGGGCCTGCACTCTTTCGCTTGCATGCAGGCAGAAGAGCACAGAAATCTCCCTGAGGCAAAGAACTGCCTCGGGAAGACTAGTCATCATCTATGGTGAATCTGATGAACTCATTGGCATGACGGAAGAGGGCATTGGTCACCTCTTCAATGCACCTTTGTGTGGCAGCCTGTGAAATGCCACACATGTTACCTGTGGGCCCCTGGAAGCAGCTGGTACCTCTAACATTTGAGCTCCGCTGTCACTTTGAGGGACACTTGCATGGAGTTAGCACGAAATCCACGTGGCTGCAGGTCTTGCTGCAGGATCCGGTAGATTTTGGTGACCATTTGAGAATTTTAATTATGAAAAAAAAATTTTTTAAGACATGTCCCCTCATGTCATATGAGCTGGGACATGTCAATGAATTTAATTTAAAATTTTTATTAAACTTTAAAAACGTTCAAGAAACCTCATCCCGCCTATGGATGAGGTTTCATCATAAATGCGAAGGCCGCCTGGGCTCTTTGCCTGCCCGCCAATCTTAAGGTTGGACGGGCAGCTCAGTTAATTAGCTTAATTGGTGTTTAAATGGCCTTAATAGACCTTTGACAGTTCAGTGGGCATGCAGCTGACTCCAGTGCGCGCCCGCTGAACTCAAATCTGAACGAGGCGCGGTGACGTTGGAATGCTCGCCGACCCGAAAACTCTGGCCCTCATTTTTACTGATTTTCTCTAAATTTATGATGTTATTTTGGGATTTTTAAAAATTTCAAATGATTTTCTCCTGTCTGTTAAAGCTGAAAATAAAAACTAAAACATCTGAGAAATCTAGGTTTTAAGTTGGCATAAATTTATTGATTTTAAAGCCCTTATTTATATGTCCAAATTATAATGGGCCTTCTTGTCCATCACTCAGATGAGACATCAAACCAAGGTCTTTTCTGAATATAAAATTCCCCATGGCAATATTTTGAAGAACAGCAGGGGAGCTCTCCCTGTGCCAATATTTGACCCTTAACTATCATCGTGAAAAAGACAGATTGAATGGTCGTTATCTCATTGTTGTTAGTGGGACCTTGCTGTGCACAAATTGGCTGCTGTATTTCCTACACTGCAATAGTGACTACACTTCAAAAGTGCTTCATTAATTGTAAAACTCTTTGGGATGTTCTGAGGCCATGAAAGACACTATAGAAACACGAGTTTTTTTTCCCCTTTCTTTGTAATGCAATCCACAAGCTACCAGTTCAAAACAAATTTCACAATACAGTATGTAACTCACTGATCTGGAAGCAGGCAATCAGGCAGGATAGCTGCACGTAAAGAGACCCAGGAGCAGCTTAAAGGGGAGAGCTTTTAGAGTTGTAAATAAAAAGCAAAACTTCTGTAAGGCAGGAACATGTGCACTGAGCTTATACCAACAAATGCATCAAGTTTGAAAGCCTTCAAGAAGCACAAGCAACTGTCATAAAAATACCTCTCAAAGCTCCATCTTGCTTTCCTTGATTTCACACAAGGAGTTATTTAATTCATGCTAAATAGCAGCCTCCAACTTGTACCACTAATGTTTGGTGGGCATGCACAGGAACTGATAATAACAAATGGGCAGAGACAAAAATGGCATCAGGGGTCTTAAGTATGTCACTTGGCTCCAATTAATGTTTCTGATGGGAGCTCCGGCTGCGAGAATGAAGGCCCACCCAAAATGTAACTCCATCCCTCCCCCTGCTAATCTGATATTAAGCCAGTCTGTTTGTAACTTTGATTACATTTGATACCGAAATGTGTTTCCAACCCTATGGTCACATCATCACTGAGTGGTTACTACTTTCCACCTCCATTATATGGCCTGACGTTGCCCCGTATCAGCTCATCAGCAGCTGAAACCCTCTTTCATGCCTTCTTTACCTCTAGGCTCAACTACTCAAATGCACTTCTTGACTGGTCTTTCAGACTCTACCCTCTGTAAACTTGAGGTCATCCAAAACTGTTGCCTGTCATGACAGTATAATAATTTTCATAAAATTTTTCTGGTTTATTGTAAAGTAGGTTTATGCAGGGTTGGGGGGGGCGGGGTGGTTGCGTTGTTCTGTCTGTGTGTGTAATTTAATTACATTTTGTAGCCAAGCTGACTGAAAATTGTAGTTATCAAAAGAAGTAAGGTGTAGAAGTGTCTTTAAAATGCTAACGAGTGAACCTGGTTGGGGTCTTAGAATGTAAGGTGTGAAGGAAATTTGCATTTTTAGATAGATGAAGGGAGATTTATATTATGAGAAAGGTAAAGTTCCAAAGGCATATGGAAACAATGGAATTTACATGTTAAAAAGGGAGAAACATATATAAAGGAGAATGAGGCTATGTGTAAGAAGAAAGCATTGTGAGATCTAACAGAAGTATGTGGAGCCTCCAGTATTTGTGCATAAGCCTGCTAGCTACAGAACTGAAGCTGGAGAGAGCTATTTTGAATTCCACTGTCCAAAGTAACGTGTTAATTTGCTGGATCTGTTTAAAATCTAAAAATCTATTTGGATCATTGCCTTAAAGGGGGTGTAGTTGGGAGTTGGTTAATTAGTAATTTTAAGAGTTATTATAGTAGTAGTTTGTAGTTCTATGTATGTGCATGAAATCTTCTCTTATTTTGTTAATAAATATTTTAATTTTTTTTAAAAAAAACCTCTAAAAGTCTTGGTGGTCTTATTAATTCTGAATTCAGAGTACGCATCTCGAAACAAAAACAAATTGCAAAACTGTCGTGATACCTGGATCAAGTTTCCCTCGTCAATTTGATCTACCTGGCACACATCAGGCAGAATTTTCTGCCTGGTGGGCGGGCGGGCCCGACCCAATCTCTGGCGGATGGGGAGCCGATCCCTGCCAGAGAACTGGGCCCCGCTGCCATTTTAAGTGGGCGGACCAATTAAGGCCCGCCCAGCTTGATGCCCAGCAGGAAGCGCTATGCGCTTCCTGTGCAGGCAAGGGGGGGATTCCCCAAATGCGAGAGTGTGCTCTTTTGCGCATGTGCACGAAAGAATGCACATCTCTCTGAGGCAAAGTGCTGTCTCAGGGAGATCGCTGACAGTTGAAAAAATAGTAAAAATAGAAAAACAATCCTTAACATGTCCCCCTCATGTGACAATGTCACACGAGATGGGACATGTTATTAAATTTCACTAAAACTTTATTTAAGTTTTTTAAATCGTACATGAAACCTCATCCTGCCGGTGGATGAGGTTTGATGTTTTTTCAGAAGCCCTCCTGAGTACAGATGGAATCCATCACTTCTGAAAATGTTGATTTTCGTAAATTAATGTTTTGATTTGTAAAGCAACCTTAAGTTTGGAAGGGCAGGTCCTTTAATTGTTTTAATTATCCTGTCAATGGCCTCAATTGGCCATTGACAGGTTGGCGGGCCCGCAGCTGATTTTGCTGCGGGCCTGCCTTCCTGAAGATTTAAATGGGGCGGGATGATGTCAGGGGTTCCCCCTGATGTCATCCCGCATCATTTTGCTGTTGGCGAGCCCCCTGCTTGCCGACGGCAAATTCAGCCCATCATCTGCTGCGTCACAACATGTCCATGTCTTAACTCGTAGCAATTCCCATTCCCCTATCACCCCTGTGATCACTGAACTACACTTGCTACCAATCAAGCAATGCCTGGAGTTTAAAATGATCATCCTTGCTTTCAAATCTCTCCATGGCCTCGCCCCTCCCTATCTCTGTAGACTCCTCCAGCAATCCTCTCAGTCCGGCCTTTTGTGCATCCCCTATTTTAATTGCTCCAACATTGATGGCCATAGCTTAGGTTGCCTAGGACCCAGGCTCTGAGCCCCTCCCTCCACCTCTCTGCCTCTCGACTTCAATTTCCTCCTTTAAGACACTCCTTAAAATCTACCACTTTTCCAAGCTTTCAGACCTAATATTTCCTATGTGGTTCAGCATCAGACTTTGTTTTATAATGCTCCTGCGAAGTGCCTTTGGATGTTTCACTTGGATAAAGGTGCCACATAAGTATAAGTTGTTGTTGTTTTGGACCCTGCTACTGTCACATTTTGAAGTGCAAATTGGATGGTAGCAAAATGGAAATTTGCCCCAATGTATTTATAATTAGTTCCTGAGAGTCTTTTACTGTACTTCTATTTTGTAATCCCAAAGTGCTCTGGTAGAGCAATAGTAAATTAGACATAAGAGGCATGACAAAGTTATTAAATACTGTTCATGGAAATGATAATAAGCATTACATCATTTTAGCAAGTAATTATACAACCTGCATAATACCATTTTTATCCTGAAACATATGAACTTCCCAGTGTTCTTTTCAGGGACCTAATTTATCATAAACTAACAGAACTATTTCCAATATAAAATTGGTTTGAATTTTTGCCAGTTTTATTGCAGTTTATCTGTAATACCTGTGTCAATATTGCAGAAATACTATGAGATCACGTACTGTTGGGAAAAAACTGCTTTTGGGTGCATATCAATTGTCAAAAGTTACTTGTGTGGATTGTTAACATTTTAAAGTTGGGAGAAATAGGATGTGAACCTTCCAGAAACAGACTAGTATTGCCAATTAAAGCGAGCTTTAGCTCAACAAATGTTCTATTTCTTCAGTGATATGAATAGAAAGTTACATGACTAAATTTTTAAAAGCTTTAATGAATAATAAATTAATGACCTAATTTAAAAAAGATACATTGTTTCACCTGCTATTTGAGTTTATAGCACAAAGTAACATTTGACATAGTCTATGCAACGTTTGTACAATTAATTCAAACTAGCCATGCTTTGCATTGTCACAAGGTATTTATTTGTAATATATTTGACATTTTGAGGTCAGCAGTGAAGCAATTGCTCTTGCCATTGACCTCACAGAAAGCTGCCCACAAAGACCTAGTGATCTCTATAGCACAGACTTCCCCTTTCCTAATGGAGGTTTAAATCTGCTGTCAAGTCAAAGGGAACTCCTATTGTGCATATCAGCAGTAATGCCAGCAAGCAACCAATCACATTGAAGTATTCTCACAGATAGCAAACTAGGAAATTAAAAGCACTGATGTCCTTTGCTGTTAATTAAAAATTTCAGATAAAATAAATGATTATGATTGGATTACGATAGAAATTAAGTAAAGATAAACAAACATTTAAAAATATTTTAAAATTTATAATAATTGAGTAATTTAATATTCCACAAATATAAAATTAACATTTCAGGGCCAGTGAGGTTCTTTATAACTTGTTATGAAGCTAAGAAGCTGTCAAAAATGTAGTTACCCTCATTCAACAAGGTATAATATTTTCAAGGGTTTTCTAATGAGGCTAATAGTGTAAACATGGGAATTCCTGTCAGTCCATAGATTTCCCACTGATTGTTATGTTTGCACTCTGTGGGATCTCAACAGTGCTCTGGAGAAGGGTAGATCACTGCTAGCAACTTCTGGATTTCTGCAGTCAGCTGTCACGTGCAAACTCCAGAGGTTGCTTTCAATTTTAGTAGTGGCAGTAAACGCGAACATTTTTGCCATCATTATCACTTTTATGCCTCAGTAGCCTGTTGGGCTCTTGTTATTGTCTACTTCAATACCAACTGGCAATTATTTTAAGGCTTATGGTTGTTCAATTCAGGTGCTAATTAAACAAAACAAATTAATTGAAACAGGAAGGGGAAAACATTTTAAGTAATATTGTAAAACATGAGGTTGGGATTTCAGTTGACACAGGAAGCAACATTTTGTCATATCCTTTTATAATGAAATCACATAAATCACAAGGTTCATAACAAACTGTAAGCATAATGTTGCTTTAATGAGGAGTGTGGTAACTTAATTTTGTTCTGTATCTAGTTCTCCTTAATCCTATTTTCTAATTGTTTTTTTACATCTTCACCTGCTGTGACTTAAGAACAGAAGAAAAGTCAAGATCAAACAAAGTCTAATCTCACCTATTTGAGCAGCCTGTCTCAGTTTGAATGCCCCTATATGTTTTCTGAACCACTCTCAGAAAAATGGCCCAAACTTTTTTATCATGGCATGTAAAAAACTTCTTCCCAAAAGCTGTTTCAAAACTATTGCTCACTAATTTGGTCCTAATTACTTGGCTTACTTTGAAGTAGTATTTTGGGTTTCCCTTGTTATACTGCAAGGATGTCCTCCTAAGGCCATATTTTAGGTTTCAGTACTTATAAGTTTCTATAATCTTTCTTCATAAATCATCCTCTTTATCCTTGGGATAAATCTTCATGAGCTTCTTTATCCTTCCCAAAGTTTCTGTGGCAGGGTAATCAGAATAAGTGTGATCTGATCAATGCATGAGCTCCAGAGACCTGTGCTTTATTAGTAAGGACACATATGCCATCATTTTTCATTGTTTTGTCGCATTGTCCAGATCTTGATGGTGATCAGCCAACAGTCATTCCCAGATCTCTTATTAAGTCTCTCAATTTCATTCATTACATTTATTTATGATGCACTTTCAATGTGCAAAAGGTTAGTCTGCTTCCAAGAATCTGTCCAGCTGTTCTTGAGCAAGGTATTTGAAAGTGAAATAAAGTGGTCACAGATGACTCACAAATGGATTTTAATCCCCTCCTGCAGCAGAGTTCCTGGTGACTGATTACCATTTCACCGAGATAGCAAGATAAAAATTCAGAACTCAGAATGTTGAGAATCAAGCCCTCAAATTCATGTTCTTATTATTTTGTGGTGAGGTGTTCCACGAGAACTTAAAGCCACAAATTAATGAAAATGAATGGAAACATCTATTTCAAACCAATGGCTACAAAATTGGGTTCCATAGCACCTATAATTTTGGTGCTGTTTTGGAACAAAAATAACCTCTGCGCTGCATGTGTGCATTTCTGATGCGGCCTGCACCAAACACTATCTTGATGACGGCTTTAACACGGGCATTAGGACCATCGCCAGAAGTATGTAGAGTAGGCAGATTGCGGCATCAGTCATTTTCCACCTGGCTGCTTTATTTAACAGCAGCATGAAGGACCCTGTCCCCCATCCCCACCAGCACTATTTAAAGGAATCATTACCAACCTGAAGTTTAGTTGCTGCTTAATTTCTACTGGCTCTAATTGAGGAAGTGCTGGGTGTTTTGAGGAGTTGGTGAAGTCGGTAGGGAGTGGTGCTGAAGGTGGAGGAAGCGTTGGTTGTGACTGCAAGGTTCTGGCACACCAACTCTCCCAGTCATGGATGCAATGGTTGCAATTTCCCTTGGACTGCAGCATGAGAGGGAGATGGAACAGTGGCATGCAAAGAAGAGGACAAGTTGCTTGCTTATGGAGGAGCAGGAAAGGGGGGAAGAGTCCTCAGCAGGAGGTCAGATCCACCTATGGTCTTCTGAGAGCACTTCTCTTACCTCTACCTAAACTATGAGCAATGCGTGCAACATCTTTATGATTTAAGGCCATGGTGTAGGGAATCACCAACTCCACAAACTTAGCTTTACAGGCACCGTGTTTCAATGCTGAGACATACCACAACCGCGAAGGCTAGTACATGCTGAATGTATAGTTGCTGTGTGACTATGTTCAGTACATCATGCTCGTGAATTCCTGCTCTCCTGGCAGCAGTCAGGATGATTTAATTCTGCTACAGTCTGCTCTGTTCCCTCAGTCTTTCAGCTGCCACATCAAACCAGAGGGTGGCTGCTGAGTGTCAAGAGCCATCCGCTTTACGCCTGGCTCGTGGTTCCACTCCCCAACCCAACCACATGTGGCCAGCTTGTGATCAGTGAAAGCCATACTGCAATGAGAAAAATCATCAAGCAGAATATTGGAGTGCTGAGACAATGGTTCCACTGCCTTGAACACTCTGGAGGAATGCTCCAGCACTTGTCAAAGCAGGCATCCCGATTTGTTGCTGCTTGCTGTACCCTCCATAGCCTTCCGTCATGAGGATCTAACCTTTACCGCGGAAGGAAGAGTGTGGGAGTAAACAGCACATCCACATTCCGACCAGACTGTCCATGACCTCTTTATTCAACTCCAGTTCCTGTGAGCATAAGCTCAACTTCCCTGAGTACAATAGTTCCAGAACTTACCATTCTTCTGTATGGATCATCACGTTGTTCCCTTGGCTGGAACACTGAAATAGAAGTGTCGGGGGCTAAGACCTTGCACTCTATATTTTTATTTATATATATATATATATATATATATATATCCTCATATCTAATTTCTAAAATTTTTAAAAACTGGACAAAGACTTTTAAAATGGCTGGAGCTATGTCCGTCGGTGATCCTCAAACAATAAGAGCTTTTTGGCAATATTGAAGAAATTTGCATCTCTGAAGAGAAATTAATGACCCCTTGTGGGGTGCAGAGATCAAATTCAAAGGGAACATTTCATAAGCCTGGCCTGGCCAACCAGTGCCAATTCGTCTGCTAGGACAAATGACCCAGTCAAAGGGATACACACCCTTAGTCAAAGCTAAAGTGGAGAAGTGGGAGTCATGTGACATGACCCCCCTCCCCGCTACTTGGTGGAACCAGTAATATTGCCTCATGGAGCTCCATCTACCAAGCAGCAGCCCAGAAAAGGGGCTCTGTACAGGTTTGAATGCCTGGCCTCATCTACACTGTTTCTACAGGAACTTCTGATGTTCTGTACCATCGCCGACAAGACTGATTCATCTCTGTGTGCCTGTCTCATCATGGAAGCCACCTCCACTGGAAAAGTGAATTATCCAGCATCAGTTCAGCCTGCCAGCCTCTGTGAAGGAATACACCATTGGATTTTGATTCTGGACTCTGGACACATGTGAAACAATAATACTTTTCTTTGTGGTCTTTGCCCTGTAAATCTTTCTTTCTCTATCATTCTTTTACTGTATGAGTGAAAAGGAGGCAAAGTTGCTACCCCACCCCACCCCCATCTTTGAGTGTGTGCAAATTAACTAACCCTCTGAGTTCATCATTTCACAAGTTTGCTGTGGAGCCAATAATAGAAATTGGATCACACCAAAGGGGTTGGGAAACATGCCACCAGTAATAAAGGGGGAAGCACATCAAAACACCTTTCTGGTTACGGATAGGTGGTGAGAGGAGAAATCAGGACAGTTTAAATCTCCACCACCAACCCCCCACCCCTCCTCCCCCCCACCGCCATCTGTAACAAAAGCCACCATAGAAACATAGAAAAGTTACAGCACAGAAGGAGGTCATTCGGCCCATCTTGTCCATGCCAGCCCGAGGATACCCAGGTGCCCTTTCTAATCTCATCTTCCTGCACCCGGCCCATAGCCCTGCGGCTTACAGCACTTTAGGTGCGGATCCAGCTAATTTTTAAAAGAGTTTAGAGTTTCTGCCTCTACCCAACGAATTCCAGACACCCACTACCCTCTGCATAAAAAAGTTCTTCCTCATGTCCCCCCTACACCTTCTCCCACTTATCTTGAATCTATGTCCCCTGGTTCTACAATTCTCCATCAAGGGAAACAATTTTATCCTGTCCACTCTATCGATTCCCCTCATAATTTTGTACACTTCAATCAAGTCACCTCTCAGCCTTTTTTGTTCTAAGGAAAATAACCCCAACCTATCCAATCTCTCCTCGTAGCTACACTTTACTAACCCTGGCAACATCCTTGTAAACCTTCTCCGCACTCTCTCCAGAGCTATTACGTCCTTCCTGTAATGTGGTGACCAGAACTGCACACA
Organism: Carcharodon carcharias; assembly: GCF_017639515.1. NCBI lineage: Eukaryota > Metazoa > Chordata > Chondrichthyes > Lamniformes > Lamnidae > Carcharodon > Carcharodon carcharias. The sequence goes on from NC_054487.1 coordinate 61,789,449, forward strand.
ATACTCCAGTTGTGGACTCACCAGTGTTTTATACAATTCCAACATTATATCCTTACTTTTATATTCTATACCTCTGCCAATGAAGGAGAGTATTCCATATGCCTTCTTTACAACCTTGTCTACTTGAACTGCTGCCCTCAAGGACCTGTGTACTTGTATGCCAAGATCTCTCACTTCATCTACCCCTATTAGTATATTCCCATTTATTTTGTAATCCCTGTAACTGTTTGACCTCCCTAAATGTATGACCACACACTTCTCTATGTTAAAATCCATCTGCCACTTTACCACCTATCTATATCGTTTTGGAGATTATCTACACTATCCACTACTTGGCCAATCTTCGTGTCATCTGCAAATTTCCCAATCATGCCCCCCACATTCACGTCCAAATCGTTAATATATAACACAAACAGCAAGGGTCTCAACACTGAGGCCTGTGGAACACCACTTGAGACAACTTTCCATTCGCAAGGGCATCCATCGACCATTACCCTTTGTTTCCTGTTACAAAGCCAACCTTTTATCCAGTTTGCCACATTACCTTGAATCCCATGGGCTTTTACTTTCCTGACCAATCTGCCAGTTTTTAAAGATCGGCTTCAAAGGAACAATTTACTTTCCCCCTCTAATTCTTTCATTTTGTCTGTGGGAACTGCGGCACCGAACCTCTAATTTGTTATGACCAGCCCCTGGGCGAGGTCCCCCAATTTGTTAACTTCCTGAATGAGACCCAATTTTCTTATGCTCCCGTGTGAGGAGCAATGAGCTGGCTTCTCTCCTTTATTCAACCCCTTCAGTTGGTCACAACAAAATGAATTTAAAAGGTGGATAGCCCGTGGATACCTTTTCACAGTCCAAATGTGTTTATTTTTAGAAGAAACCAATTTAACCAGGCTTTCTTGAGTCAAAGAAAGAGTAAGTTTATGAGTTACTAAAACCCAACAAAAATAATAAAAATGCAACACATAAATACAGGTCAGAAATGAAAAGTTAAGAGTCCAAAAAAGAGTCAAAAATACGAATCAGTCTTTGGCTTGTCTGTGAGGCATAATGGCAATATGTCGTGGTTGTTAAATTGGGTAATTCTGGTTGAGCTGACTTTGGCAGTTTTACAGTTGATTTGCAGACACTTGGTTCTGCAGGATGGCTGAAAGGCTGCTGTATTTCCTTTAGATTGTGGCTTCTGCTGAGTTTTGCCTCCAGCAACAGAGAGAGAGAGAGAGATCTTTGACCTGCAAGCTGGAGGGAAGTGACCATCTTGTTCTTCTGCTTGCTGTAACACACAACACACAGCTAGCTTTTTAACCCATTTTTCCCTGTGTATTCCAATGGGGGAAATAGTCATCTTGCATCCATCTCAAACTATTTACACATTCTGAGATATAAATCAACAGGAGATTAAATAGTATTGTATGTCACTGGAACTCCCTTCCTAACAACACTGTGGGTGTATCTACACCACATGGACTGCAGCAGTTCAAGAAAGCAGCTCACCACCACCTTCTCAAGGGCAACTAGGGATGGGCAATAAATGCTGGCCCAGCCAGCAAAGCCCACATCCTGTGAATGAATAAAAAGTGTTGCTAATGTAAAGAAAGATGAAGAAACAGTTAAATATGGGCTTGTATTTATATAGCATCTGTCACTTCCTCTGAATGCCTCAACATTCTTCATAACCAATTAATATACTGTTGAAATGGAGTGACTGTTTGTGGACAAATACGGCCATTAATTTGTGCACAAAAATGTGACAAAGAACCAGTTAATCTGCTTTTATGGTCCAAGCATCAGAAAAAAACTCCCATTCTTTTTTAGTATTGCCATAGGATCTTTTACATTAACCTAACAAGCAAACTTGGTTCAATTTCTGATCCAGGAGACAGTATGTCTGCAATGCACACTGTTTCAATACTACACAAATTTGTCAGCCTAGAGTAATCCTTGGGGCAGGATGGGTTTGAACTCAGGGCCTTCTAACATTAGAATGCTACCACTGGGCCAAGCTGACACTAGCCGTAACAATACATATCCCAGTGCTACAAGGATACATCATAAATCAACTGTATTGGTGAGACGCTCCTTAGAACAGCAAATTTAATTAGGTGTGAAATGTTCTGTGTCTTCAAATTGTAAAGTTTAACTGTATTGCTATTGATGGGCAAGATGAGAAAAAAAGTTGCTTTTGTTTTTCCTTTTCCCTTCATAACAATTTTGTTTTCCAAAATTCTCCCCTCCTCTCTATAGTCATTGACACCATATAGTACCATGACTGCTGCTCAACAACCATTATTGTGTGCGACTTGACAGTTACCATTAAATAAAAGCTATTCGTCTGCAAATAGTCCACATCACAGCCTAGCCCATTACTGTTCTCATGATTCTATCCACACAGAAACATCTGGATAGATTTACAAATAAGTTAAGCATAGAAATTTGGCCAGTTTTTCTGTCTATAACCCAGTAGCATTGAAGTTAATTGTAGTGTTGCAATGACCTCCCCACCTGATGTCTGTGAATAAAGTCCTTTGTTTCATGTGATGCCAAGAAGTCATTATCATTTGGTGATCTTGTCATTTGTAGATCCTATCCAGTCATTGAAATTGATCAATAACAAAATCTAAGCTAAAACCAAATTCAGAAATGGATAATGCTCTTAAAATGCTCTAACTGTACATCCAAAATTGTCATTAACATTTTCTATAAAGTTGAAAAATAGTGCAAAATGCGCTGAAAACCTGAGTAGCATTGTATTCAAAATTGTGCTGTAAAAGAGCAAGTTGTGTCAGGGCCAACTTTTGTTATAAACTAATTTTATACTTAATATGCAATTAAATTCAGGCAGAAATAGTACACATCAATGCACACATTTGAGAACGAACTCAGATAATATTTTAAGCTATATTGGACTTTTTACTTACACAGCGGGCAAAATTGACCAACCTGACCGAGCGTAAAATGACGCACAATGACATTGAGCAAGAGTCCCGACGTCATCGCGCGCTTGTGTGATATTTCGATCGGTAGGCACATGCCGGAGTTGGCGGTGCAACCGTCGACAATTAAAAGGTCTGTTAAGGCCATTAAATGATCAATTAAGCTGAATTTTCTGCTGCCCATCCAACCTTATGGTTGGAGGGCAGGCAAAGAGGCCAAGCGGCCTTTGCACTTTTTAGGAAACTTCATCCATGGTCAGGATCAATATTCCTAAAGCAAATAAAAATAAAACTAAAAATTTAAAACTTAATTAATAACATGTCCCTGAGGCAGCTCAACTAGATGAAAGAAAGAAGGAGCAACAAAGAAAATAAAAAAGCCAGGAATTCAAGCAATGCTTGTTGGCTCTCATTGGTGAAACATGTAATTTGATTTTGTACATTGTGAAAATCAAGTGAAGATTTATTCAATCGGTATTTAATATTCACTGTGAAGATCATTAAGGATATTTGTTTAGTCATTACATTAACACCTTTTCACCAGAAAATGAACCCACGAAACAGGCCAAATAGACAGCATGTCTTAGTTTTTTTGAATGTGAGCCACCTAAAGTGTTTGACATTAAGGTGATAATGATTATTCCATGTAATATAATTTTTGATTATGTAGTAATGGTTATTAAATGAATATATCTTTAGAATTTTTGCAGGCTGTTAACAAGATCTGGACACTCCATCAAGAATACGGACAATTTTCTTGATATCATAGCATATTTCATATCCTAATTTTGCTTTTCATTTTCTCAGTTTGTGGTAATAGCAAAGGAAAATTCATCTTTTTGAACCTTTCAGGTAGTGTATAATTGTTCAGAGTAGGTCATAATAAACTCATTTGAAAAAAGCAATTGAAGTGTTTGCCACAAAACACCTCAAATATAATGTCACTTCTTATTAGCAAAGTATGTAAAGTCTTATTTTGAAAAATATATACAGAGCACACAACAGTACATCAGTATTGTTAAAAAGATGACGGATTTAAATGGAACAGTGGACCTCAATACTAAAATTGTGCAGCAGAATTTCACCCATGTCGGGCGGGGTCAGCAGGGCCGGGCGCGGGTGGTCAGGAAGCCAACTGCTGCCCATGATCGGGGCCAGACCACGATTTCACGCTGTTGGGCCAATTAAGGCCTGCCCATCGTGAGCAGCACAGTGCTCAGCGCTGCCTGTGTGGGTGGGTGGGTTGGGGGGGGGGGGGGAGTGCGAGCAGGGCGAGAATGAACTTTGTGCATGCGCACGAAGACCATAGCACGCAGCTATCTATGGTGGCCTGGGATGGATGGCAAAATAGAGAATATGGTAAAGCATTGTGTTTAATGTCAGCAACTGCAAAAGTTGCCAGTGACAGCTCCAGTACACCCATGGGAGCGGCCAGGTTGATCCTAGGTGCAGCTACACATTGGCTACGTTGGACCTTTCCTGGGAACAATGTTTCTGCTCATTGTCGATGCCCATTCAAAATGATTGGACGTATAGGAGGTGAAGTTACCAATGTCAGACGCTACAATTGAGAAACTACATCAGAGTTTTGTCATTCACGGTCTACCAGAAGTAGTTGTTTCCGATAATGGCACTGCATTTACGAGTGCTGAGTTTCAACGGTTTATCAGCCTCATGGGTATCATTCATGTAAAAGCTGCACCACACCACCCTTCCTCAAATGGTCTAGCCGAAATGGCATAAAAAAGCTAACTGGTGATTCTTTAGTGACCAAACTAGCACACTTTCTTTTTCATTACAGGACTATCCCTCACACAACAACAGGTGCCATACCTGCGGAGTTATTTTTAAAACGCCGTCTCGGGATTTGATTGAGCTTAATAATGCTGAATTTAGAGGGGAAGGTGGAAAGGAGCCAGGGAAGCCAGAAAACCAGACATGACTGGCATAGTCACAGGAAAAGCTTCGGGGAAGGACCAAAGTGGTTACCAGGTGGAACAAGTGCAGTGACTGGACCTCTATCTTATCACGTGGAGGTGGAAGGCCGGATCATCGTAAACATGTGGACCATTTAAGGGAGAGAGAGAGAGACAGTTCATCAAGATATGGTTCCAGCAGTGACCATGACTAGGTCTGTGTTTCCTGTTGAAGATACTCAACCCAGGACTGACATGTCTGATGTTTCTGTTAGAGTTGAGGATACAGAACTGCAAGTGCCCACCGAAATGGAATTTACAGTCCAGTTTAGATAAATTCAGCATATAGTCTTCCATCAGTAAGAGATCAGTTGACTCTATGGAATGGTAACAGAAACCATTTACCATTTGGAAGGGGACAATAATAAATTATACATTCAATGCTGCATAGATTGAACAAAGAGACATTTTCTTTTGCCAATGTTTTCCACTCTCCTGAAGACCTAAATCTTGTCCTAAGGAAGAAGCTTCTGTCCTTCCATTATAACAGTGACTAGATTCCTATAGAGACAATATATTTTAAAAAGCACTTCTGCTTTTCCTGGCCCCCAAAAGGAATGTTTTTTTTAAAAGTAAGCACCTGATGTTCAGGCAACTCCGGAAAAGGAAGTTCCTGACAAAGGACCTGAAGTTATGGAGCTGAGACATTCCACACATTCCAGGAAAGCACCTGAAAGACTGAACTTGTAAATTCCTTACCCAGTATAAATATTAGGTTGTCTTGAAAAATATGTATTTGTAAATATAATATGTATAGCCAAGTTAAAGGGGGAGTAATTTAGTAATTATGGTTTATTTAGTGTGTAATTTACCTTTAAGAACAATACTTGTTATGAAAGATCACAGGATCTGTAGTAAACAATAGGAGAGTCATGCGGGCTACCTCAGCAGACAGTGTAGAGATAGAGCTGGAGTTGAAAGCACACATGTAATTACTGCTGAGTATGTTATAAATAAACTTAATGTTTCCACTTAAGAAGTGTCTGCAGTTCAACTCTATTACTAGCAGTGCAACTCAGCCACCTTACAACAATTTATTTCTAACTAAACAGTCATAAGCATCAGAGTTGTTTCAATTCTGTTCTCACCCAATGAAAATTCTTTTGAATGTATATTAATGGAATGGACAAACACAAATTGCCTTAAAGTGGAAGCTACTCAGAACATCACTGGGTACACAGAAAGTAGTAGTCCATCCATGAAGTTTTCAGTACCCGATGGCCAAAATATATTTACCAAGTCAAACATGTGATGGACCGTGCATTCATAGCTGTTCAATGTATGCAAAATCAAATATTTATAATGGACAGATATGGAATATGTACTTTCAGACTAGATGCTGGAATCCTTTAAAATCAAACAGAGAGATGGATGCTGGAATGACTTCTATTTGACATACTGTGTTGTGTAAGATGGAAATATTATATAGTCTGTTGAGAATTATTAACTGTAAATCCGGACACTTATCTTGGTTATAGGTGCATCCATATATACCATACCTTGCCTACTTGTATTGTTCAAAACTACTTGTAATTTTGTAAAGAATGTTAATTGTAGTTATCCAAATTAAATGAACATGTTAAAAAAAAAGCTTCATTAGGGTATCACAAAGCTTTGGAAGAATAGAGATGTGTTGTTACTAGGATCATTTTTGGGCTTAATAACATGTGTTTTGGTGTTGGGTGCAGACAGTTTTCTATTACTGTAACAGTAAGTCCATGTGGCACATGGTTCCCTTCTGATGCAAAGCAGCAGTGATTTGGTACATTGATTTTCTTTCTGACGATCACATGTTCTTCAGTCTTTTGGAGATGAACATTGACGTGCTATAACAGAAGAAGTGCACACCTGGGTTCTTGTTAGACAATATCCCAATGTAGATCCAGCTGGAACTATTTAACATTAATGTCTCATACCAGAAGGTGGAGACATAACATTGACCTTGTGAGTGAGTGAGGAATTTACAGTCCAGTTTCGATAAATTCAGCATATACTCTTCCATCAGTAAGAGATCAGGTGACTCTATGGAATGGTAACAGAAACCATTTACCATTTGGAAGGGGACAGTAATAAATTATGCATTCAATGCTGCATAGATTGAACAAAGAGACATTTTCTTTTGCCAATGTTTTCCACTCTCCTGAAGACCTAAATCTTGTCCTAAGGAAGAAGCTTCTGTCCTTCCATTATAACAGTGACTAGATTCCCATAGAGACAATATTTTTTAAAAAGCACTTCTGCTTTTCCTGGCCTCCAAAAGGAATTTTTTTTTAAAGGTAAGAACAACTTCGCTGTTTGAGCAACTTGTGGCACCAGATCCTCTTCCTGCTGTCTTCATTTGACAGAAAAACTCTCCCTGCTCAGGCTAGCAGTTAAAATTGCATTTGGGCCCAACTGCATCATTGGATTCTGATCTGGATATTTAAAGAAGCACCCCACCGATCTCAAGTAATTGCCTTGGCTGCCTGATTAGAAAAGCAGGTTAGAATCTTGGCAGCAGGATGTTGGTGGGTGCTACCTCACTGATTTTAATTTCCCACCCACCTGGTTTTCACAAATTGGGTACTCCTTGTATATTTATTTAAGATTTTTAACAAGACTTCAATACATATGTTGTACAAGTGACATATTGCATCCCACCCACTCCCTATCAAAGGAGATAAAGCAGTATTTAATTGATGTAACATATGTATTACCCAAACCTTCACTCCATCCACCACTGACGCACAGTAGCAGCAGTGTGTGTACCACCTACAAGATGCACAGCAAAACTCACCAAGGCTCCTTAGACAGCACCTTCCAAACTCATGACCACTACCATCTAGAAGGACAAGGGCAGCAGATACCTGGGAACACCACCTGGAAGTTCCCCTCCAAGCCACTCAGCATCCTGGCTTGGAAATACATTGCCGTTCCTTCACTGTTGCTGGGTCAAAATCCTGGAACTCCCTCCCTAACAGCACTGTGGGTGTACCTACACCACATGGACTACAGTGGTTCAAGAAGGCAGCTCAGCAGCACCTTCTCAGGGGTAATTAGGAATGGGCAATAAATGCTGGCCTAGCCAGTGAAGCCCACATCCCTTGAACGAATAAATTAAAAAAACACTCAGTGGAACTATACATTACCTAGTGTGGTAGAATAACTCAAACCTTTCTCAACTTCTCCACTGTTGCTAAATTATCAGACTGCTTATCCAACATCCAGTACTAGCTGAGCAGGAACCTCCACCAATTAAACATTGGGAAGACATAGGCCATTGTTTTTGGTCCCTAACAACAGACTCCATCCCTCTCCCTGGCAAGTCTGAGATTAAATAAGTTTATTTGCAACCTTGGTGTCATGCTTGATCCTGAAATGAATTCCTGGCCAATTATTCACGTGATCACTAATATCACCTATTTCCAGCTCCGTAACATTGCTTGACTTTGTTCCATCTTAGCTCACCTGCTGCTGAAACCCTCATTCATGCCTTTCATTACCTCTAGACTTGACTATTCTTGGCTGCTCTCCTGCATTCTACCCTCCGTAAACTTGAGATCATCCAGAACTTTGTTGCCCGTGCCCTAACTCATACCAGATACTATTCACCCATCAATCTGCGCTTGCTGACCGACATTAGCTCCCAGTCAAGCAATGTTTTGATTTTAAGATTCTCATTCTTGTTTTCAAATCCATCCATAGTGATGGCCCTCCCTATCTCTATTATCTCCTCCATTGCACAACTAACCAAGATATCTGCTTCTAATTCCACTTCTGGCCTCTTGAGCATTTTCAATTTTAATTGCTCCACCATTAGTGACCACACCTTCAATTGCCTAGAACCTATGTGCTGGAACTCTCTCTCTCCCCACACCTTTCTGCCTCTCTGCCTCGCTTTCGCCTTTAGAAACCTCCCTCTTTCACCAAACTTTTGGTCATGACTTAATATCTCCTTACGTGGCTCAATGTAATATTTTGTTTTATCACAGAATCACACAGTGCAGAAGAGGCCCTGCGGCCCATTGAGTCCGTACCGACAAGTGAAAAACAGCTGACCTACCTACCTAATCCCATTTCCCAGCACTTGGCCCATAGCCTTGAATGTTATGACATGCCAAGTGCTCATCCTGGTAATTTTTAAAGGACGTGAGGCAACCCGCCTCCACCACCCTCCCAGGCAGCGCATTCCAGACCGTCACCACCCTCTGGGTAAAAAAATTTTTCCTCACATCCCCCCTAAACCTCCTGCCCCTCACCTTGAACTTAGTTCCCCTTGTGACTGACCCTTCAACCAAGGGGAACAGCTGCTCCCTATCCACCCTGTCCATGCCCCTCATAATCTTGTACACCTCGATCAGGTCGCCCCCTCAGTCTTCTCTGCTCCAACAAAAACAACCCAAGTCTATCCAACCTCTCTTCATAACTTAACTGTTTCATCCCAGGCAACATCCTGGTGAATCTCCTCTGCACCCCCTCCAGTGCAATCACATCCTTCCTATAATGTGCCAACCAGAACTGCACACAGTACTCCAAGGTTTGATACAACTCCAACATAACCTCCCTACTTTTGTAATCTATTCCTCGTTGATAAATGCAAGTGTCCCATATGCCTTTTACACCACCCCACTAACATGCCCCTTCAGCTTCAGAGATCTATAGACACGCATGCCAAGGTCCCTTTGTTCCTCAAAACATATTAAGTTACTGAATACCAAGTTTATTCCATAAGTGAAGGAGATCTGGGTAATGCATAACTAATGTTTCTAACTTCCTACACATGCTCTTGTACAGTGCCTTGGGAATGTTTATTATTATGCTAAATGTGCTACGTAAAAATAAGTTGTTGTTGTATTTGTTCAATCCCTAAAGTGTGCTGAGTTAGCTAGTCAAGGTGCCAGCAACCTAGGCAAAAGGGGAGAAAATTTAGATAAGCTGTCTGCTTTTAATCGACCCTATGTACGTTGATGCTGGGTGATACATAATGCACTCCTTTTGGTAATGTTTAGCTATCCTGCTGAATTAAACTGTCACAGCTCACACATGAAGATTACCAATGCAAAAGCAAAATACTGCAGATTTGAAATAAAAACAGAAAATGCTGGAAATACTCAGCAGGTCTGGCAGCATTTTGCGAGAGGTCATCAACCTGAAATATTAACTCCATTTTTCTTTCTTCACAGATGCTGCCAAACTTGCTGAGTATTTCCAGAATTTTCTGTTTTTACTATTGCAAGTTACCAATGCCTGCACAAATTTCAACTTCAGGAGAGATGGGCAGCTTGGGGAGAAAAACACAGCCTGTGTAGGAAGTTAGAAACATTAGTTATGCTTTACCCAGGTCTCCTTCACTTGTGGAATAAACTTGGTATTCAGTAACTTAACATGCAGCAGCCCCAGTATATCTCACTTATAACTTTGCCACTTTAATCTATTAACCTCCTTATGTATCATATTCCATAAATTCATATTCAGTATTCTGTATGCCATCAGCAAGGACTATTGCTCATGAGCAATAAATTAAAGTTTTATGGTTGCTGCACAAATGGAAATAAAAGTTATGTAGCTATGCTACTTGCACCATGTGCCATGTTCCATTATGGAAAGAGATCATTCAGCCCAATCAGTCCATGTCAGTGATTACTCTCCAAGCAAGCAAACAGTTCTAATCACACTCATCTATCCTGTTCCCATAACCCTTCAACTCCCTTTCTTTTATTCACTTATCTAATCTAATCTTTAATTTCTGCCTCAACCTGGAGAAGTTACAATTCACAATTCCACATCTAAAAAGTTTCTCCAGTCTTCTGTTCAAAATTCCTTAGATTTAATTTCATTCTCGACCTCTCAACTGCCGGGAGCAGTCTGACTTCTAATAATGCTACAAAACATAAATACCACTTATTTTAAAAGAACTGGCTTGTGAATTTGCCCAGCATGGCTAATGCAAAATGATAGTGTTGTATTTGTTTTTGTTCTTATGGTATAATATTCACAAGCAAGGGTAGATTTGTAATTCTGCCATTGTACTATGGTAGCAGGAGAAGCAGCAGCAGCTGTTGAAGTAATGTCAAAAGAGTGGTGGTGATTGACTTAATGTGCAGGCATCTGTGCCAGTAATTCAATTTTCTGGAAGATGGATGATTTCTTTCTGACATATAGCAGGATAATGACAAACAGTATGATTGAGTTTGCATGTGCAAAGAAGTGAAAGTATGGAACTGTAGATCTATGAGGTTGCAGAAAGAAAAACACACAGATCTTGACTTGGTGCACTAGGGTAAAGTGGTTAATAGTGAGTCAGCAGCCTGTTTTACATCTCTTGTGATTTTTATTTCCATTTACGTCGAAGTCAAGATCTATCCCAAAGTGTGTAAAACAACAGTGAGTGAGAGAACTAATGCCAGTTATTCTTCATGTGGTCATTTTCCTATATCTGCAGTGTTTACAATGGAATTTATTTTTCTTTAAAGGAAGCACTTGCTGTTAATGTCTGTATTCTAATTATATTTTTGTATAGTTGGGTTCTCTGCGTTGGACTTAGTTACAGGCTACTTCTGTGCCTGAGCTAATACTTTTTAACCTAAGGAGACCACCAAATATAACATGGTGATACAACCTGATGGGGAATAATCCATGACTCTGTTTACTGAAGCAGGAATGACCACAGAAATGAAGTACAGATGGTGGTGAATTGTAGGATCAATACCCTGCACTCTGCTGTGATTCTGACCTATGTTATGACATTACAAGGAATTGATTATGACATCAAAGGACTGAATGGCCCACTGCTGCTCCTAAGTCTTGTGTTCCTCTGTTCCTGTTGGTTGGAGGCAGCATGGTACTCGTCACAGAGATGGGGGATTTAGAGAGAGCTGCTCTTGTGCTGTAGTCAACTTAGAATGCAAGGGGGCCCCCCGGAACGTTTAAAAGGCCTGACACAAACTTGCATGTCAGGTGCTTGTGGACGCACTATCCTTTGGTTTTGCGAGCATTTTGGGGGAGCTGGCGCTTAAAAGCAGGAAGGATACAGCATTTGATGACCGAGGTATGGGTGACCATGATGACCATGAAATAGAGCCAAGACTGCCGAGAGGGAATCCTCTGCAGAGAGGAGCAGTGGAGGAGGGCTCTCCACAGAAGGCCCTCCAAAGGTTTGTCGTCAGTACATTCCTATCTTCATTTGACCAGGAAAATTGCCTGAGGTGACTCTGGCTCAACAAGGATATCAGTTCTGAAGAAGAGTCATAATCAAAATGTTAACTCTGCTTTTTTCTCCATAGATGCTGCCAGAACACCAAGGAGGACTAAACAAAACCACAAACAGTTGGTAATGCAGGGCGATCAGTATTTGAAAACAATGGGGATCACTTAATGTCTCCTTTAACTTGAGTAGAGTTACTGCTCCCAGGTTTAAGTTGAACTATTTTAAGTATACACAAGATGATTTTCCAATAATTCCTCCTGGGGTAAGTATATGACTTCTAATCTGCCTTGAGTTAACAGGCAGCATGTGGAATTAGGAAGCTGTCAAAACATTTGAGGGAAGTTTAGTTTTATTATAGTTGTATTGTGAACTTTGACAAATGACTGAACATCAAATGAAGAAGACAGGCCTGAAATTCTGATCAGCCTAACTTGACAGCAGAAGCCTAGTGAAGCGTGCCTTTTGTGTGCTCACGTACAAAAACACAGACCATGCCCCATACCCTGGAAATGAGATCATCTGCATACATAGCAGTTCGCAACCCTTTTATCTATTCTCTCAAGGGATGTGGGTGTTACTGGTTAGGCCAGTTTCTATTGCCCATCCCTAACTACCCTTGAGAAGGCGGTGATGAGCTGCCTTCTTGAACAGCTGAAACCCATGCGGTGTAGATGCACCCACAGTGATGTTAGGGAGGGAGTTCCAGGATTTTGACTCAGTAACAGTGAAGGATCTCAAAAGATCGGAGCAGCACTCTGCAGCTTCAGTGAGGAAGTTGGAGATCCTTTTTAGGTGGAAGCAGGCTGCTCTAGGCCCCACATTGGAAACCTAAGGCCTGCCCAGGCTCCCATCACACCCCCCACCCCCACCTCGATCAGGACTCCTGTCAGACCTCCTTCTGATCACTTATCATTATGCTACTTTTATGTCTTGGGTAAATGAATTCATTGGCCAACCAAACTCTAAATGTGCGCCTTCTTATGTTCTCATCAATAACTGCTTGCAATCAATAACAGGGAGAGACTGATGTAAGAATAAACAGCGATGGTTTACTGAGACATAGGGCAGAACACCAGGTCATAGGTGCTCACTCAGAAACCTTGAGAACTAGACTTACAGTTCCCAGTTGTTCACGCTGTACAGAGATTCGTCAATGCTGTCACATGATCAGTACACTTGCATTCTCTTAAAGGGACAGGGTACCTCACTTTACCACAGCCAGGGTCTATTCTCTCCAGTCCTTGGCTGCATCATCCTTCTGCCTGATTTTACAGGCAGCCACCTATTAATGTTTCAAAACCAGTGGCATACTGGTGAGGCCTAGTGTTGAAATGACTATATCTCTTCTGAATAGGCCATCTGCTCATTAGGCTACACTCCCGTCTGAGACTTAAAATGGAACCCCACTGTTTCTTCCTTAAGATATGTTTTTTTTTTAAATGAAGGCAGAATGAGGCCAAATCTGAGGCATTTGATAGGTCAACCGTCAAGCAAGTAAGACACAATTCCTGCAGCTCGCACAGCTCCAAGCCTGCCTATTCCTAAGTCCCAGGTACGAGAAAGCAGCCCTATTATATGTGTGACTCTTGCACATGGATAGTCAGAACAATGTTCAAAAGTTTTGACTATCGCATACTGAAACAAAGTGACCAAATGTGAGAATGTGAATCTTGGCAGAGTGTAAAACCAATATTGCCACTTTATTCTGATCACTAGCACAAGCATGAAGGGCCTGTGTCCTCCAGTGCTGCAGTTGTAATGAGTTGATAAAAATACTGTTTCAGCATCTACAGATATAGTGACTGCAGGAAGATCCAGATAAGAGAAAGTAGATGAAGTTGTGGAGGGCACCGAATTATATTCTTTAATAGTGAAGATTTACAACCTGTGAGTAATTTAACTATGTAGAATTGTGGTAATGATTGTGCTGTCCACGTTCAGTGGGAGAATGGGGCAGTAACATATTAATGGCCGGTTTCTTGGCTGTGTCGCCAGCAACAGAGTACTGATGAAATCCAGTTTCCTTTTGATATAAACTTGGTTGAAAATATAGGATGCACTAGTGCCAGGTGTAAAACTGGCAATGGAATTGGGCACAAATTATAGAAACTGCACAATTTCAATTTACATTTCTGGACAGGCCATGCATTCAGGAAGATTTGTCCTGCAGAGTTTCATATAAATCTGTGCAAGTGATTTTCCGTGCTGTTACTCTGCTGAAAGCCCTTTCTGATTCTTCCAAATGAGTAGCTTTCTCTTGTTCACCATATTTTAACCTTATTTAGTCATGAGATTTGTAGGCCTTCAAGCAATCAGTCATATTCAGTTGCGTTGAGTTGAGATTGCATTAGATTTCCTTAGCTGTATAGCGAAGAAATTCCTTGCTTCATTATCTTGACACTGAGCATTTTGTCTTACTCTGAACAATATAAATTGATTTATTTTGGAACATTATAAACATTTTATTGGAACTAGATGTTGTTGAATCTTTCAAGCTTTTACATTGTGGTTTAGAATTTTTATTTGTATTACATATGTATGTATGAGCAAGATTTTCTCTTACTGAGTAAAACACTGCAAATAATCTGTTCTTAATGTACTTTCTCAAAATGCAATGTACAGAGAAGGCCTAAAGCAGGCTCCTCATTTATAATATGCAAGAGACCTAATGCTTGCTTTAAGCTTCCAACAGAAATGCCTGAAAAACAGCCTAACCCAATATCAGATCAGATATCACTCAGGCTTATGTTGAGCATGGAATTTTGGACACCGAAATTAGCCCATTTTTTTCACTTGCCAAATGGGTGCAAATGATACATTTTCTACTCCTTTTTCTTTGAAATAATGTTCTGCCTCAGTTTTATGGCTTCTCATGTAAAAGGAATGGCAGGGTGGAAATTTTCATTTCAAGTGTACATCAGACGGAGCAGTTGCACAGGAGGGTCAATTTGATTTTGTTGGTTGGGCCGTCACTGAACAAGCATTCACAGGCACTTATTGATTGGGGATAGTAGGAAACCTAGTAACCTTGAGCTCAGCTGGCAGGAATACCATAAAAAGGGGCAATGTAAAGGCAGCTGTAAAACCATAAGATCATAGGCGCAGAAATAGGCCATTTGGCCCCTCGAGGCTGATCCACCATTCAATAAGATCATGCCTGATCCAATTGTGGCCTTAATGCCACTTTCCTACCTATCCCCATAACCCTTGCCTCCCTTGTAGTTCAAAAATCTGTAGATAGACCAGTAGTGGGTATGAAGATAGGCAGAATTTTCCTGTCCGTGACTAGGCCCCTGGGAATTTGCCTTATTAATTATGCAGTTGGAGGCCTCCCGACGTTTTGTGCAGCAGGGCGAGCCAGATGGCTTGCGTCCCGTTGTCATATCTGAGAGCCATATTTAAACAGCACCCTCACGATGCTGATTGAGGAGATGGCCAGGAGCTCCGGCGCCCAAATTCAGTGATGCCTCCCTGGGCATCCCGCTCAACTGAGTGGAGGCCAGGAAGGATGCCCTCTATCCACCAGGTGGGAGGAGGAGACCAAGCAGGGAGATGAACCCTGCATAGGAGCAAGTCTCCAAGTCAGTAAGTGCCCAGGGCCTCAAGCAGAGGGCTGCCCTGCAATGTCGAGAAAGTATGAATGACCTCATTTGCGCAATCAGGGTAAGTGAACCCTCAACTGTTCACATTCACTTCAATGAATGGTACAGGGGACATGGGCCTCAGTGGCAACTTAATAAGGTGATGCCTCCTTTCAGTCCACCTCCTTTGCAGGTGGAGAAAGCACTGTGTGTCCCTCGTCCTTCCAAACACAGAGCTCACATGCTGTCTGGGAGTGGTGGGGGTTGGGGAAGGGGCTCAGGTATCGAGGGCACCAACAAGCACTGCTAATGACATGCCTCTCCGAGCCTTATCCTTATATCTGCATGGGCTCAGCTGGTCCAGAACCCTTCGGGACAACCTGCAGTGCATTAATCACATGGCACACAATTCAGTAGGTTATTTGTAAGATTGGAAGAGTGCAAAAGATACATGAATCCCAACTGCTCTCAACCTCATCTTTGCTCTTTGGGCAAGAGAAGTTAAGCCATAATAGAAGAGAGAGGGAGAAGGGACTGGTCGCATTTAAAAGAACTGACCGACATGAAAGATCAGGCAGCCCAGCTGACATGGATGGAGTGGGACAGATCCATCGGAGATGGAGAGACTGGCTTGCGGCCTCCATCCAGTAAGGATCCATGCATGTTTTAGAAACTGAAGGGTCAGGGGTGGCAACTCATGCAGTCACTTGTTCTCTCTCCTCTCTCACTTAAGGGGGCCACCAGGAAAAGAGCAAGGCCCAAAAGTGAGGACACCTTGTCTGGTATTCACATAATTCCGGAGAGGAGCAAGGACGTCGCTGATGAAGAAAGCGCACATGTGGAGGCGTCACACTTGTACCTTAATGCGCAGAGCAGTTGCAATAGGGTAGATGAATTAACAGCGGAAATAGATATAAATGGTTATGATATAGTTGCAATTATGGAGACATGGCTGCAGGGTGACCAAGGATGGGAACTGAACATCCAGGGGTTATTCAATATTTAGGAAGGACAGACAAATAGAGAAAGGAGGTGGAGCCGCATTGTTAGTATCACAGAATCTGTGCAGAAGAGGCCCATCGAGTCTGCACCGACGCATGAGAAACACCTGACCTACCTACCTAATCCACCACTTGGCCCATAGCCTTGAATGTTATGATAAAAGCAAAATACTGTGGATGCTGGAAATCTAGAACAAAAACAAAAATACCTGGGAAAAACTCAGCAAGTCTGACAGCATCTGCGGAGAGGGATACAGTTGACGTTTCGAGTCCGTATGACCCTTCATCAGAACTAAGACATATAAAAATGAGATGACATATAAGCTGGTAGAAGGGGGTGGGACAGGAGAGCTCGATAGGGGGCCAGTGATAGGTGGAGGCCAAGAAGAGACTGCCAAAGATGTCATAGACAAAAGGACAAAGGGGTGTTGATGGTGGTGATATTATCTAAATGCCTTGAATGTTATGATGTGCCAAGTGCTCATCCAGGTACGTTTTAAAGGATGTGAGGCTCCACCACCCTCCCAGGCAGTGCATTCCAGACCCTCATCACCCTCTGGGTAAAAAAGTTTTTCCTCACATTCCCCCCTAAACCTTCTGCCCCTCACCTTGAACTTATGTCTCCTCGTGACTGACCCTTCAACTAAGGGGAATAGCTGCTCCCTATCCACCCTGTCTATGCCCCTCATAATCTTGTACACCTCAATCAGGTCGCCCCTCAGTCTTCTCTGCTCCAACAAAAACAATCCAAGTCTATCCAACCTCTTTTCATAACTTAAATGTTTCATCTCAGGCAACATCCTGATGAAGGAGGAAATCAATGCAATAGTGAAGAAGGATATTGGCTCGGAAAATCATGATGTGGAATCTGTTTGGATGGAGATAAGAAACACCAAGGGGCAGAAAACGTTGGTGGGGTTGCCTATAGGCCCCCAGACAGTAACAGAGATGTAAGGGAAGACATTAAGCAGGAAATTAGAGATGCATGCCATAAGAGTACAACTGTAATCATATAGATTGGACAAACCAAACTAGCAATACTGTAGAGGAGGATTTCCTGGAGTGTGTATGTGATGGTTTTTTAGACTTATATGTTGAGAAACCAACTAGAGAGCAGGCTATCCTAGACTGGGTATTATGCAATGGAAAAGGATTAGTTAACAATTTTGTTGTTCCCTTGGAAAGAGTGACCATAAAATGATAGAATTGTTCATTAGGATGGAGAGAGAAGAAGTTGAATCCAAAACTAGGGTCCTGAATCTAAATAAAGGGAACTACGAGGGTATGAGGCGTGAGTTGGCAATGATGGATTGGGGAACCTTAACTAAAAGGGTTGACAGTGGATAGGCTAATATTTAAGGAACGTATGCATGAATTACAACAAATATTCATTCCTATCCAGCACAAAAGTAAAACAGGAAAGGTAGCTCAACCATGGCTTGCAAAAGAAATTAGGGAAAGTGCTGGATCCAAAGAGGAGACATATAAAATTGCCAAAAAAGCATCAAACCTGAGGATTGGGAACAGCTTAGAATTCAGCAGAAGTGGACAAAAAGATTGATCATGAAGCAGAAAATGGAGTATAAGAGTTAACTTTCAAGGAACATAAAAACTGATCGTTAAAGCTTCTATAAATATGTGAAGAAAAATAATTAGCAAAGACAAATATAGGTCCCTTAGTCAGAAACGGGGGAAATTATAATGGGGAACAAAGAAATGGCAGAAGAATTGAACACACATTTTGGTTCTGTCTTCACAAAAGAGAACACAAATAATTTCGTAGAAATGTTAGGGAACCAAGGGTCTAGTGAGAAGGAGGAATTGAAGAAAATCAGTATTAGTAAAAAAATGTGCAAGAGAAATTAATGGGGTTAAGGGCTGAAAAATCCCCAGGCCTTGATAATCTACATCCCAGAGTACTGAAGGAGGTGGCCCTGGAAATATTGGATGCATTGGTGGTCATATTCCAAAATTCTAAAGACTCAGGAGCAGTTCCTACAGATTGGAGGGTGGCAAATGTGACCCCACTATTTAAAAAAGGAGGGAGAGAAAAACAGAATTACAGACCAGTTAGCCTAACATCAGAAGTGGGGAAAATGTTAGAGTATATTATAAAAGACGTGGTAACAGAACATTTGGACAGCATTAATGGGATTAGACAAAGTCAGCATGGGTTTATGAAAGGGAAGTCATCCTTAACTAATCTACTGGAGTTTTTTGAGGATGTAACTAGTAGAATAGATAAGGGAGAACCAGTGGATGTGGTGTATTTGGATTGCAAGAAGGCTTTTGATAGGGTCCCACATAAGAGGCTAGCGGGCAAAATTAAAGCACATGGGATTGGGGGCAATATACTGGCATGGGTTGAAAATTGGTTGACAGACCAGAAACAGAGTGGGAATAAATGGGTCTTTTTCCGGGTGGCAGGCAGTGGCTAGTGGTGTATCACAGGGATCAGTGCTTGGGCCCCAGCTATTCATGATACATATAAATGACTTGGATGAGGGAACCAAATGAAATATTTTCAAATTTGCTGACAACACTAGACTGGGCAGGGTTGTGAGTTGTAAGGAGGATGCAAGGAGGCTTCAGGGCGATTTAGGCAAGTTGTGTGTGTGGGCAAACACATGGCAGATGAAGTATAACGTGGATAAATGTGAAGTTATACACTTAGGTGTGAAAAACAGAAAGGCAATGTATTATTTAAATGGTGATATATTGGGAAATGTGGATGTACAAAGGGACCTGGGTGTCCTTGTTCACCAGTCAATTAAAGTAAATAGGCAGGTGCAGCAAGCAATTAGGAAGGCAAATGGTATGTTGGCCTTCATTGCAAGAGGATTTGAGTTCAGAAGTAGGGTAGTCTTACTGCAGTTATACAGGGCCTTGGTGAGACCATACCTGGAATATTGTGTGCATTTTTGGTCTCCCTACCTAAGAAAGGATATACTTGCCATAGAGGGAGTGCAGCGAAGGTTCACTAGGCTGATACCGGGGATGCAGGACTGTTGTATAAGGAGAGCTTGGTTCAACTGGGCCTGTATTCACTAGAGTTTAGAAGAATGAGAGGGGATCTGATTGAAATGTAGAAAATTCTAACAGGGCCAGACAGACTAGATGCAGGAAGGATGTTTCTCTTGGTTGGGGAGTCTAGATCCAAGGGCCACAGTCTCAGGATATGGGGCAGGTCATTTAATACTGAGGTGAGGAAAAATTTCTTCACTCAGAGGGTGGTCAACCTGTGGAATTCTCTACCACAGAAGGCTGTGGAGACCAGGT
The DNA here is from genome assembly GCF_017639515.1 of Carcharodon carcharias. Lineage (NCBI taxonomy): Eukaryota > Metazoa > Chordata > Chondrichthyes > Lamniformes > Lamnidae > Carcharodon > Carcharodon carcharias. The sequence continues at coordinate 61,809,408 of NC_054487.1, forward strand.
CACTGAGTATATTCAAGAAAGAAATTGATAAATTTTTGGATATTAGGGGCATCAGGGGGAATGGAGAGAAAGCGGGAATATGGCATTGAGATAAAGGATCGGCCATGATCATATTGAATGACGGAGCAGGCTCAAAGGGCCGAATGCTCCTTCTTTCTATGTTTCTACAGCAGATGCCTGTACCCTCTAGCAGCCCAGAAACACACATCCCGGTAGGTTTTACTTCTCACATTCTTGTGGTCACTGCCCTTACAGGTGTCTGCAACAGGGAGATGTAGGGTCAGCTAACCTCACTGGCACTTGGAGGAGTGCTGGCAAAGAGGCATCTGCAGGGTTCACGCTCAATGATGGGCTTCTGGATTTGGCCTTCCAAGAGATGTTGGATAGGCAGCAAGAGACATAAGAAAATCAGGCAGTGATGTCGGAGGTCCTCAAAAGAGGACTCTGTCCACCTGCTGGCTGATGAAGTGGTGCTGACCTATGAGGTCTGCATGGGAGGGTGGCAGTCTCCATGGAGAACCTGGTCCAGCAGATTCTGTCGGAGATGCGCACAGACCTGCATTTCATCGCTGTTGCCGTGGGTGGGCTTCTGTAGTGGGGCTATGCGAGAGATGGACAAGACACCTTGACCTTCCCCTCAAGGAGTCAGGCAGGGGCCTCAGCACCCAAAGGGAGGAGGAACGGCAGTTGGACACCCCTGGGACCTCTACTCAGGACTCTTTGAGGGTATCCAGCCCTTTGAAATCCCCTTTGCCTCTCAGCCCTTCAGCCTCATCCTCTGTGGCCGCAGAGGGAGCAGCTTTTCCACAGCAGGACAGCCAAAGTAAGCCAAGGCCCTCTAGGTCTTGGGTCTCCAGAGGACAGCCACCAAGGTCATCTGAGGCAACAGGGCCAACTGGTCAGCAGACTACCTCCACTCCTGCTGCGGATGCTGAGGAGCACTTAGGAGAAGTTGTAGGGAAAGAAAAATTAAATTCTGATTTCACAAGTGGTTACATGGGTGCACTATGATTGTTACACATATCACACTTTAATAAATATAGATCACTTGTACTTTATTTGCAATAGTCTTTAAGCCTGTGCATGCACCTCACCCCGACCCCCAGAACATATTCCGAGCGACACCCCATGTCTCCTGAAATCAGGCATGTGCAGGTAGGCAAGGGATTTTGAAAAGGCCCTTGCAAGCCATGTGCAAGAATCCTCCTGTGCACGTTTAGCCTATGCCCTTCGCAGTCTTATCTGGCCCAAGGCACTAGCATTATAAGTACCTTCCCCCCAAACCCCCATAATCATTGACCCCCGCCCGCCAAGGAATCACTTTCAACCTCCCCATCACCATCCATCCCATACAAGTAAATGTATAAGTCCCCTATCTTTCTGAACAGCCCACCCCCCTTACGATAGACATGTCCATCCAATCTTACTGACCCCCCCCCCCCCAATCTGCGTCACATTCCGCATCTCCTCCAATAACTCTCGGCACACCTTCATTCGACTTCGCCACACACTCACCCTCCCACTCTGTCAGTTCCCACTACCCCCTTCAACCATCTTTGTCCTGTCCTACCTTCAGTATGCCCCCCCGGAATCCTCCACACACTCCACTGCCCCCTCCATCTGGCCCCCTTTCTGCTCTGCACCATCATGCCCGTCGGCACGTCTACAACCCCATGCCTGTCCACACCTCTGGAACCCCTTGCCCATCCACATCTCTACATCCCCCCATGTTTATCTGCACCTCTACACCCCCCTCATGCCTGTCCATACCTCTACACCCCCACATATCCCTTCACACTGCACAACCCCACATCCCATTTGCACCTGCACAAATCCCCCACCTTCCCCTGCATTCCAACTAGGCCCTTCCCACCCTCCAGCTCCATACCAGCTCACCCATTCCACGATCTCTACAGAATCTCTCTTTCCCTTACCACCCCCAACCTCCCCTGCCTGCCCCCCTCTAGGCCTCCACAATTGCTCCATCTCATTTTTCCTCTCCTCCCCACCTACTCACTACCTCCCCCCCCCGCCCCCAAACCCCCCCCCCCGCCCCCCACCACCCCCCACCCCCTCACCCACCCAGCCCAAGCACAGACCCTTGCCACCCACTAATACCTCCTAAAGCCTTCCACCTGCAGCTTGGAGATCCGAAGCCTAGAAGAAGTTGCTACACCGACATCAACCACCTCCTGGATGCTGCAGAGCAAAGAAGATCCACGTGGTTGACGCTCCACCCACCCACTGTTGCACGTGGTGTTCCAGGGTCTGGTCGCTGGAGGCCTCCATCTTCTCCTCATCTCTGCTAGCTGCCCTAGGCCTTCTTCAGGTAAATGTCAACACCTATAGATGTGTCTGGACCAGCGTGATCTCCCACTCACAGTGCGGACGATTGGGCTGGGCCGGGCCGGATGGGGGGGTGAAGGGGACAATTCTGGTTGGCCCTTCATCTGCCTCCAATTAACAAGATGCAAACTGGCTTCATGCCAGCCCTTGGAGGGAGTTGCGACCCACCATGGTGGCGAGGAGAGTAGATCCCGCCGTCATTTTACGCCGGTGGGAAATCAACTTTTTAGCTCCTGTCGCATTGTCCCCACCTCCACCCGCCATTGAACCTGCTCTGGGGGTGGGGTCTGGAAAATTCCACCCAGTATGTGTGGGGCCAAGAATGGCATTCATTCAACCATAAAAAAACTAGTAAGAAAATCATCATGTTTCCCAAGAGTCCTCTAGCATCTCTTTCAAGGGCCACTGATTTGGCCAGCCTATGTTCCATTTCACAGCAGGACAGAGTTTGCTCAGTGTGCATTTCACTCAGGGTTCAGCCAAAGTAGCATCGGCCTTCTAAGTATCATATAAGTGTACAGCAAAAAAAAAAGCCCATTTGTCCCATCATGTCCAGAGCTGCTCTTTGAAAGAGTTATCTAACTAGACCCATGCCTCAGTTGGTTGCCCGTAGCCCTGCAAACTTCTCCTTTTCAAGTATATGTCAGATATTCCTTAGAACCCAAGTTCTGGTGGGATCAGAAATCCAGGCCCACTCAAAAACCACAATGAATGGGTTATGATGGAAAGCTGGTGGCATTTTTATTTTCTCCAATTTTCATCCTGGTATCACTGCATTCATACTGAAAAATGGGGTGACAGTAAGATGAAAATTGCTTGTGTGGCTTGAGAGAGAATATTTTATTCGCTTTGGCTTCTTCTGTTTATAGTCAGCATAAACAAGTACATTTATTGTGAAAGTGGGAATATCATCTTTTGCAATAGATGAAATCACCCAGTTCCTAGAAGTGTCTTGTTATTGTGTTCTCAATCTCATTCCAGTATTGAATCCATTATGAAATTAAATTTGGCATCTTCCCATAATGGGAGGCAATTTAGGAAAGTTTAAAATTTAAAAATGACAGTTTTAAAAAATCTAATCACTGTCATGATAGGCCATCTGCCTCTGTGGGATCCACTTTGGCATTCACAGGAGGGTGGTATTATTTCTGCAATATTAGTAGACTGCCAGGTACATCTACCTGTCATATTATCTATAGTAAAACTGTTATCATCTGAGAACAAAATACATAACCATGAATAAACCATGGGGACTGTATTACCATGACAGAAATCTTATTTATTTATCATATTTATATTCAAATAAGATTCAGCATCCAGCCAGAAACCAGTATAAAATTATGTTCTGCAACTTATCAGAGACAAATATCTATATTTTGCTAGACAAAGCATGACTTCATCTAGAGAGTTTTCTAAATATATTGGGCAAGTATAAATTATTTTTCATATTAGAACGTACCTACACATTGTTGTAATGAGCTCACGGAAAATACTGGCAACTAGATGGCACATATTTTACATAAGAGTTATATTACCCATATGGTTGCTGAGAAATTTGGTATACATTTACTAAATCGCTAGAGTTATAACACTTAATACAGATAATTATATCCTGTGGTACTAGCTACAGAGGGCTGAATTTTACTATGTAAGAGTGTGTGGGTTTGGCAGTGGGTGGGGAGTGAAATCCCTGGGAAATTGATGGAGTTTCAGGAAGCTGTCTCCAACAGCCCTAACTTCCACATCTAACTGTAATGTGTTAGGCTGCATATGAACAACCTCCTTGGGCCAGACAAGTTGTCAATTTCAATATGTTAATTGTTCAATTATAGTGATCTGTGGGTTTCCCTGATTCCCTGGAACTCACCATTGAAAGCAAGGCAAGAACATAGTGGCAACTGACAGATTGAAGACATGACAGGGGAATATAGCAATAAGTACTGAATGCTCACAGCTGATTTCTTGCCTGATTGTATGAAAGGTATTGATCACAATGCTTGTGCTAAGAGGTTAGTTTGACAATGATGGAGGTTAATGCATCTGATCTCCACTTTGGAGCCCTGGTCTATCAGACCAGCATGGGTGTTGCTTATGCAATTTTATTTTGGAGCTCAGGTGAAGATGACCGGCAGGACCAGAAGCAGCAGGAGCAACAATGGTCTGCACCCCACAGACCTGCAGCTTCACAGGAGAGATGGGATCAGTAGCCAAGGGGTGCAGCTTACAGGAGGCCATATCTGCCACAGAGGCTATGCAGAATGTCAGGGAGCTAAGAACTCATTCTATATTTTTATGAAATATATATATGTATATATATACCATCCTGGCTAATCAAAAAAATATATTTTTTAAAAAACTGGACAAAGGCTTTAAACTGACTGAAGCCATGACTGGCTATGACTCACACAAAGGAATTTCTGGCCCTCCCAACAGCAGCAACCTCGCCACCTCGAAAGAGGCACTAATGCTGATGTGACGGCAGAGATGAAATTCCAAGGAATTGTACCAAAAACCATTCATATTTCTAAGGCAGGCTCTGGCCAACGGAGATGATCCATGTGTGAGGCCAAAGGACCTTGAAACCTCTTTTTGAAATTATTAATGAATGAACCATTAACCATCTCAGGAATTCAGTCAAGGAATGTACACCCTTTGTCCAAACCAAGGTGGAGAAGTTGGAATCATATCACATGACTTCCCCCCCCCGCACCCCCCCCCCCCCCCCCCCCCCACCCCCACCCCCACCCCGCGCTACTTCCAAGCTGCTTGAACCTGTAATATTGCCTTGTGGTGCTACAAGAGACAGACCACAGACTACCATTTTCCAGCTAGCAGGCAGCAGCAGAAGAGTTCTGTCCAGGTTTTTGAATACCCGGTTCCCCATGTACACTGTTTTCTACTAGAGCTTCTGAACTTCTGTACCAGCGCCTACAAGACTAAATCATCTCTATGTGTCAATCCCATTGGGGATGTTGTCTCCACTGGAAAAGTGGACTACCTGTCTTCAACCTGCTGACTTTATGAATGAATACACCATTGGACTTTGATTCTGGACTCATGTAAAACAATAATTCTTATCTTCTCTTTGCCCTGTACCTCTTTTTTCCCCTTTATTCCTGTTTTATTGCATGGATGTACTGGGGGCTATGTAGTGACACCCACTCCTGTGTTTAAAGTGTGTGTAAGATAAACTAACCCTTATTGTTCACCCTATGTCGAGTTTGCTGTGGGGTTGTTAATAGAGAATTGGATCACACTAAAACAGAGGGGTTGGGAAGATACACCACCACATATAAAGGGGTAAATCAAAAATCAAAAACACCTTTCTGTTTAGGACAGGCGGTGGGAGGAGAAATCAGGGCTGTTTAAATTAAACCCTCTCCTGTTTATAACAGGGAGATAGGCTTCCTCAACATGTTGGAACACCAGTGTCTGAGGTGGCTAAGGGCACCACGTCATGTGGGAGCAAGCATTTATAGCTTGCTGGGCCGAAACCTGCTGCCAGCTAAACCTATTGACCATGCTTTACTTGTGGCTGTCAAAGTCACATCTCCCCTTAACTTCTTTGTCTCTAGACCCTTCCTGTATTCTACCATGCACACTTGCAGGTTCTCACAATCATAGGCCTATGAATGCATAGGACAAGTGACTGATAACTTTATTTCCAGAGCAGACAATTATGTCAACTTTGCCCACCAATGGGTGCCAGTCAGTGTGAGGAGGTGCTTAGTTTTGTGGCTGGATGGCTTCCCACAGGTTCTGACTGACTGCTTGTATGTGGCAATTGTCATGCCCCATGAAGACATGTGCTATTTATAACTTCAAACATGGATTGTGTTCTTGTGGAAGCTTCTGGAAGTGTGTTTCATATTTTAAAATGAACATTCACAAAGATGACTAAAGTGGCTGCCAAGAAGCCATTTGACTTTTTCTCATTTATCGGACTATCTCAATGTTCCAGAATTGTTCTAACTGAGTCACCCTGGAATGGACATATCCAGACAGCACCCCTCTGCAGAGTTCAAACCTGCCATTGTTTGAAGCTTACTCAAAACAGAGATAATCAACTTCGAGACTCTATATCTTCAGGTTTACAGAAAAGCTGATGAGACCAGTCATCTACCAGTTAAGTGTACAAGTCCACCATCTATCTCCTATTGTGCAGTGATGACTTTGGACTTTCAAACCATTCTGGTTGGATGATATATATATTGGTCATGTGATTGAAACCGGCTTGAGATAATGAGTTTTATCTAAAGATTTAGGAGAGATCTGGGGAGTCTTTGAACAATAGCTGCTGAGAAAATGGGGAGAAGGGCAGCACCATCTCTGCCTTTAAAAATCTGGAGAATACACTGCCTTTAAGTCTCCCGGCATGTTTCCTTTCCAAGGAATCCAGTACAGAAACTTGACCTCCTGGTAATAAAACCAAGTAACCAACTTCAAGACCTGCTGAAAAATCCATCACTTTGAGGAAATCCTGCGACAACTCTGATCTGACTCCAGCCATTTGAATCTATCAAGACTAACCCCTCAAGAGTGAATGTGCTTTCTGCAATGGGCCCGCATGTATGCTTCTTTCTAAGACAGCCAAACATGTGAATTACAAACTGTTCCTTTCTTTGTAATTGGTAAAGGTGCACTATCTTCTCTAACTGTGTCTTTCTTGAACTTTTGTGTATGTGCGTGTGTTACGTGCCATTTACATTTTCCAGGATGAGTGTGTGAATAAACAATCTTCTTTATTTAAAACCACAAAGGTCTGCTGCTGCATAATTAAATTGACCTCAGGCAACAGGGGGCTTTAGAAACGTCCACATCTATGGTGCCAGGAAAAAAGCCTCTCACTGATTATAGATGGAAGGAAATTGGAGGTGGGGGTGGTGTGGCAGAGGTGGGGGAAGCAGGGTGCAATGGTGCGATGGGGGGAGTTCAACTTATCTCCCCTCCCCTGTCTGTAATAGGAAATCCTTACACCTCAATCATCCAGGATTGTTTGCCAACTGCAAAAGTTGGTGTACAATCACAAAAAGTTCTTAATACAGGTGTGTGCAAGATTGCGAGGTAGCTGCCATGACGCTTTTGTTCTGTCGCAGTCTACCCTCCTTGATCTCTTCACATCTTGACATATACTTACTGGTTTGTTTCTCGGAGACAAGAGATATAAAAAGTGGCTGAAGAAACCAATGAGGAACCCAACCAAGAAGGCCCAGGAGTGATATAATGAAAACCTTATGACAACTAGCTGCATCACTGAGTAAACCATCATGGTGTGGTGTGCAACAGTGAGGTTTGGGGCTGCAGGAGGAACATAGTGAAAAACACAGAGTCTCTTCAGATGATTTGAGGCAATGGGTGAGAAATGGAAGTGCTTTGAGACAAGTCACCACCTCCGTCTCTCTTTTCACCATCATCTCTTTCATGGCCCAGTTACACCTCCACATTAGCAATGAGCTGGAGAACTCTTTGCTTGCAGATAGGTGGGGTGATGAATAACCAAGGCTAGGGTATCATGCATCCTTTTTAAGGAAGCATTCAGATAATGCAAGCTATTTGTGAGGGCCTGCATGCACTTGCTTGATCACCACTTTTGATGCTTTGTGCAGGTGCCCACTCTTTCCATTGATGGCAACATTGTCACAAAGACCTGCAACATCGCCCCACTCATGCTCGAGATGGAATCCTCCAATCTCTCTGTAAATGTACACATTGCAGCTGGAAGACCAGCCAGTGCATCACACTGCTCTGGAACTATCCATTTTGGCGATGACCTCCAAGTTCAGCATCTGAGTCCAGCTGAACAGAGCTTGGAATGTTGTACATCAGGGATGGGGAACCTTTTTCTTATCACGGGCCATTCACACATAGACAAAAATAGTTACGGGCCACACACATAAAAATCAACAGTATGGGTGGAGCTTTGTATAACAAACTGCATTGTCAACTTGTAATATGCTAATTTGAGCTCATTCCGCAGAACAGCAACCATAGCCAAAGATAATGGGCAGAATTTTGGATGTCAGCGAGCAGGGGGCGGGGCCCGCTCGCCGACACGTAAAATGACACGGGATGACATCGAGCGGAACCCCCGACGTAATCCCGCCCCATTTAAATTTTCAGGAAGGCAGTGGTGCAGCAAAATCAGCTGTGCGCCCGCCGACCTGTCAATGGCCAATTGAGGCCATTGACAGATCAATTAAAGTACTTAGTGTACGTGCCTGTCCAACCTTAATGTTAGTGGGCAGGCCAGGAGCCCCGGCGGCCAACATATAAAACATGAAACCTCATCCACGGGCGGGATGAGGTTTCATGCAGGGTTTTAAAATTTTTAATAAAGTTATTATGTTAATTATGAACATGTCCCATCTCATGTGACATTGTCACATGAGGGGGACATGTTAGGGAATTTTTTTTTCTATTTTTAATATTTTTAAAAGTGTAAGCGATCTCTCTGAGGCAGCACTTAGTCTCAGGGAGATGTGCGCTCTTTCATGCACATGTGTGAAAGAGCATACTCTTGCTTTTAGGGAATCCCACCACCCCCCCACCCGCACAGGGAGCGCTTCCCGCTGGACATCACGCTGGGCGAGCTTTAATTGGCCCACCCACGTAAAATGGCGGCAGGGTCACTTCTCCAGCAGGGAAAATTCAACATCTTACGCTTATTCAGTCTAAAATCTCACAATCCATTGTCAGCAACAAGGCATACTTTTGCAGCTGGTATCAACTTTACCCTGACCAATAGCAAAGTCACTAAGTTTCACTCACTACTTTGCTTTTGCTGTTCTTAACCTCATAGGCCACTCACCCTATAGTCTGCTGCTCCCCATTTTCCAGAAAATGCCAGTTACACTCCAGTCCTACCGACAAGTGCCAGCCCCTCCTCTATGCATCCCTCTTTAAATAAAGACATATAAGTGTGTAAAGACTATGCTCTAGTTTTACTCTTCATCACCTGGCTATTTTAATTGTAATAAAATAGGCCTGGATCTTGTGGTGGTAATGGCAGCAAAACTGTCAGTGCTCTCTGTCATTACTCCACTGAAACTGACAACTACTTCAGGAGTCTGGACATGTGCAGAATAAGGCAGAAATCCAGGGTTTCAGTCCCTTAAAAACGTTCCTCCCTTTAGAAAAAATGGCATTTGTTGCTCCTAATGCAGCTCTGTGATTGCTTCAGGTACTGAATCAGAGAGCCATGGAATTGTTAATCATTTGGAAGAACAGCAGAATTGCTGGGTGTGGCTTTGGAGACAGTGTGGGACAATACTATTCTTGTTAAATTCATCAGAAATATAAAAAGTCAGTCCAATATAAAACCAGACAGACCACATAGGGAACTGAGTGTCGGAGGGTTGTATTCAAATCCAGAACCACACTGATAAAATGAAAATCGCTTTTATCTGTTGGATGCAAAGGTCTGGTAGGAATTAATTTAGATACTTTCAATCTAATTCCTCTTGGGTATAAGTCAACAGTACAAAATTACTTCTCATTTGGCACGAAATTAGCAATTTCAATCAGAGAGACCATAAATTGATTGGCCCAGAAATGTAAAGTTGTCACACCAGTGCAGGAAGTAGGACTCGACTGGAGCGGTGCTAAGGTATAACATAGAAGGAACTTTAGTCTGCAATTATCCGATGTAATACCAGACCTGGGAATCGTTGATGCTGACATTGGTTAATATTGATGAGCAAAGAATTCACAAAACCTTGGAATATTTTAATGGTAGCAATTCCCTGACCAAATTGGCAAAGATGCATTTTTGATCTCTTGGGCAATTTTCCAGCTATAAAATTAAATGGGGATTCAGAGTTCGATAACTCAATGGACTGTGAAAGTGTTTTAAAAACTCGTCCTGGTTTTCCAATCATAAAGCTAACAATAATCCATTAAATTATTGAGTTACCAGCCATGTATCGATTGGAAAACCTAGGCCATTTATAGAAAACCAAAATGTGGGTTGTGATATCCAATACTGCCACTTGGTTTTTTTTCTGGGATAGAATAGGCAGAGTTGAAATGTGTGATATTGAAGCTAACAGCAAAACTTTGCCCCAAATTCCTTTTGAATTTTAGTTTTTGTAGAAAAGGAATAATTTGGAAGAAAAAACTGCTTAGGTGTTGCCAATCCAGATAAATACTGAGGCCAAAATTTGGATGGGTGGGTTTTCCTAAAGCATATACGTTAACTGTTTACTAATTGTTTAATTGTATTCAGGCATCAGCATCAACAGGGAATTTACTTGAGCTCTTATAATTGTAGCAAACTGAAACTGTGTGGGTTGCATTTGGAAGTGCATGTTTGTAATGTATGTCTCTGTAAATAAAAACATGCAAGTGTGTTAAGACTATGCTCTAGTTTTACCCTTCGCTGCCGTTTTAATTGCAATAATACAGGCCTGGATGTTGTGGTGGTAATGAAGGCAAAACTGTCAATGTTCTCTGTCATTACTCCACTGAAACTGGCAACAACTTCAGGAATCTAGACATATGCAGAATAGGTGGAAATCCAGAAGTTGTGCTCATTGACTCTACACTCCTCCATAGAGTGTAGATCAAAGACTGAGATCTACATTGCGATCGTGAATTGATGAGAATGTCTGCTTCTCCTCTGTTATCTTGCTGTAAGAACCATTGAAAAAGTTACACCTTGGTGTAACTAGGTTCTTAACAGTGTGCTAACTTCAAAATTGCTTCTAAACACTCTTACTAACTCTGAAAAGTTGATTTTGTAATTGTGGAATGTCGAATTTCTTCTTGCTAAAAAAATTCCACATTTTTAAAAACAAGAACTTTTTTCTTTTTTAAAAAATCTGTTTATCTTTATTTTAGCTTTATCTTTATCATGTTGTACATTTATTTTGCTATCTAAAAATTTAAATTAAAAATGAAGGATTTGAAGTGTTTAAACTTCCTGGTTTACTCTGTGTGAAATCTTCTGCTTGATTGGTTGCCAATTCTCATGCTGACATAAATACTGCTGCATGCCAAGACATCCCCTTGACTTGGCACCAGATTGAAACTGCCATTGAGAAAGTGGAAATTCTAGCCACTGAAATCGCTACATCTTTGTGTGCAGCTTTTTTCGAGGGCAGCGGCCAATGCCTCTGACAGCAAAATCCTGGCCATAAATTTTCATTTAACCTCTGAACACAGAAGCCACATTCATCTTCTGTCATAGTCCTTAGCTTGCTGTTAAGTAAGAAACCTTATGTGCTGAGAAGTATTGGCTAATGGGTAGTAGTACTTTTTTTTAAATCAACTTTTCCTTCCTTGTGGTAAGAGGTTAATGTTACCGGATCTTCCAGTATCAGGAGCAGTGATGCACTGAACTTAAGTTGCTGGTGCAAACAGAGACCCCAAGGAAGTCTTGATGCAGGCACACGTGCTGTAATTGCTCAGGAAGTTTAAGCTTCCTATAAGCAGATTTGCACTGCCCAGGACACCGCATGAATGTCTCTTACACTGACCTCAGTGTTGGAGACTTGGGCTAGATATGCGCCACTTACCTGGGTGCTTACCTTAGAATTATCAGACCATTTAATCTCTGGTGTAACTCAGTGATTAACAGCATAACCCCAACCCACCACTCCCAGGCACAGCCCCTCACACCCCGAACCACTGCACAACCTGACTACCCAGCCCCGAACCAACTATCCTGATCTAACTGCCTGCCTCCCCAACCCAACTATCTGCTACCCCCAACTCCTCTACCCTCTCTCCTGACCTGGCTACACATGCCCCCCCAACCCTCACCATCTTGACTCCCCAACCCGACCTGACCACCCACCTGACCTGACCCGAGCAGCCACCCCTCACTCGATCGCCCACCCTCCAATCTGATTCGACCCCACCCTGCAACCCGATCTGACCACCCACACCCTGACCCGACAACACACTCTTCCCAACACAACTATCCCCATCCCCGACCCAACATGACTTACACCCACCCCCCACCAACGCCCCCCCATCCAACCCACTTCCTAGCCCCCTGGCCCGACTACCCACTCAAATTCCATCCACCAATTCTCTCGTCCTCCCTCCGTCATTCACTCAGTTGTTAACCCACTGAGAGGTTTGAGAACTTTCAAAACTTACCTGAATATGACAGCTGATGTCATAAAAGGGGGGCATGTCCTCTGCACTGCTCTTCTTGGCCAGTTTCTCCTGGATCGCCAGGCTGAGGCTTCGTTGTTTCAGACAGGAGCGGAAACACCAGCTGTAAGTGCAGAAAAAGCTAAGCACACAATGATTTCTGCAGTTAGCAGCAGTGTGAGCAGCATCACTGCTGAGTGGAAGAACTGACCCTGCCCGCCGCTGGGATTGTCTAGTCCCGCTGAAAGTCAGTGGACTTTTGGCTTGGCCACTGAGTCTCCCGTGGCAGGTCCCACCACGATGGGGCCAGAAAATCATGGCCCAAGTGCCTGTACAGTTGGCAGCAAGCAACCATAATCATTACCTCCTGTGCACATTTCTGGAAAATTTATTTAATCTTAAAGTGGAAGAATATTTCATATGGAAGTGGTTGTCAAATTTTGTGTTCATTAAAGTGAGGGATAGATATCATTGTTGGAACATGAAACATTTTTAAAAATTTTCCCACCCAGTATTGGCATCAGAATTGGTCCACAAACTGGGTAAAATCTCCTTTAGTTTACCCATCAATGTTCCTTAGCCTCTAAGAGAGCACCTCCTAATACACACTTTTTTTTCCACTCTTCATATCAGCTATTACAGATTCTCATGTGAGATTGACAATTTTATGCAGACAATTTTTTCAATTGACCTATCTCCTAGGGTTCTTACTGTAGGCAGAGAGAAGGACATTGCCTTACATTGAATCCAGGCTGGATTGAAGCTCATGTCCCTAAGGTAAAAAATGACAGTGCATTTATCAACTGAGGTCCTGAAGTATTCACAACACACCATTTGTGAAAAAACTTGGTTTAAGTACAAAGTGGGTGTCTCTGCTCTTTTTTTGCAAACATTAGCAAATGGAAGAAAATCTAGTCCAAATTACTTTCTTTTTCACAATTCAGTAACATAATTGTACTGTTAGACCAAGTTTTTCAGCAGACATGATGTTGGACTTCAAGCAAGCTCATCAATGTCATTCATGAAATTTACCTTCCTTCAGATGCTAAAGCACCTAAAGGTGCTTCCTTTATCTTATTGTCATTATACATCGTTCTTTCCTGAATACTAATTCAGAGTGATGTATCATAGGCTTGACGGTAGCATATTAACAGTTCATTCAGGGAATCTGAATTGGTATGGCAAGTTGCCTTTTTACTTGCATGTTGTAGTCTGGAATGATGGATGGTGATGGTAGAGGCTCCAACTTTCTTTAAATCACATGCCTGACCAGGAATCTCTCACATTCTTAGCATATGCCCTTGCCATGTGTGGAAGGATTTGCAGGTTGATACTCTACCTATCTGGCTGTATTAAGAACATACCTTTCTTGGCCATCAATTCTTGGGATGGGATTCCAACCTGGAGCTTCTAGCTCAACAACAGGGACGCTACCCACTCCATCACAAGATCTCATCATAGGCTTACTACTTTCTAAGGCGTTATGTTGTGTTTCTTCTTTAATTCTTTCTCTCTCCACCCTCCATTTTCTGACTCACTGGGATGTTGTTCCACCGGGGTCAACATTAATCTGGTAATTTTTCATATGGAAGCCTAGGTAGTGAAAAGCACCAAACTGTTCTGCATTGGAGGGAATTACAACTGATTCTGATCCTGTTTTCATCTGATGTCCATATATGTGCACTTTCCAAAGGTTTCACTGGATAGTGATAAAGAATGGGAATAGTGGCTGAGTTTATTCCAACCTAGGCAAGGATTCTGAGGCCAAATTTAACACCTCAATTGCTGTTTTGGCAGAGCTGGCTGAACACAACCTGGGCACCACGCCTGAACTTCCCTGGTTCAGTGATTTAGTGCTACTTTCAAGAACCCATTAGACATGCTTGAATGATACTATATTAATGAATATCTCAAAAATACATAATGCTAACAAGAGACAATATTCATACACTTCAAAATGGAAATTGTATCTCAGGAATTGGGCATCTTCATAAAATATACAACAGTTTTCTTTCCCATATTGAATTCAATAAGCTAATGTTTACTTTAGGCAAAATTTAATATAAAGGGTATGCTATAGTTTGCTGTATGCTTCCCTTTATTATGTGTTTGTTGAAGGATACAGTAATTTATCAAAGTACTTCATGTGATGGGAATATTGAATGCCAAATGCTCCTTCATTTAAAAAAAACAAACACAGGAGAAAGGCTGGTTTTCATAAATTCTAAACATATCAAAGAAATCACCAGAATGCATGATTATGGAATGATTCCTTAGGATGCAATTTCATTCCATGGAACAAAAAAGCAGAGATCAGTCCTGCTATAATGATCCTTCAACACTTCTTAAGCAGCAAATGAACCATTTAACCTGTCAAGATGCTGAAAAGTTTATAAATTCTGCAACAGATTGTGCAATTTTCTGCAAAGTGGCTCACTTCCAAGTTCCAAAAGCCAAATGTAGAGACCAGACCCTGAATGGCTGTCAAATTTGTTGAGAGAGGCGGGGTGGGGGTGGGGTGTTGAGAGGATGGTGGCAGTGGAGATGGCTAGTTACTGACAGTCCGGCAATATATAAAGGAAACAGTAAGAATGGCATTAGGTCACTGAAGGACTAACAGAAACATCAATAATTTGAAGGACCTGACAATTTCTGGAAAACAAAATGCTCAACTTATAGAGCAAAAAGGAAAAAACATGAATATTAGAGTAGGACACCAGTACAGTTCACATATGAACATGAAGAAAGGTAGCAATTGTTAAAGGTATCTGCCAAAATCATGTTTGACACAAAGAAATGTCAGCAATAAGAAATGCGAGCAAGAATGTAGCAAGTAATAAATTAGAAGTGAAAATTGCAATGTTTGACAAATTAAATCATACATATCATGATGAAAGATTGAATGAATTATACAAAGAAATTTCAATGGGGCTAATCAGCCTGTTACAATTCCCACTCCTCTTAAAAGCAGATCTATAAGTACAGTATATGGCCAGAAAAAACTCACTCCAAATGAGCAAGCAATTGTTGCTTTATTGTGTATGGAAAATCTGGAAAACATAATGGATACGGACAGTAGCAGAACTGCTGTTCTACACAATTTATTTTCACATATACACATTATCTTACACTATTATGACCATGTACAATAATTGTGCAGAAACTCGTAAGTACATGTAATGATAACGTCAAACTCAAATCATGGATGTGCGCTTATATTCATGATGTTCCCTTCAAGGGAAAGGGATGTGGAAGGTATGGCTGAAGAGAATTGCTAACTCATGCCCTAATTATTATCATGCATTTAAAGCAGGCACCAGCACATATATGTATGCTGCAGAAGACTAGTAATATTAAACAGAGGTGGGTGCTGATGATGAAGGAGTAGCAGAATAGAGTGGACCAATTGGCTCAGGATAGAGATTCAACAACATACATTTATATTACCTCTTATAATTTAGAAAAATGTTCACTTGTGTGTGGAAAAGGAGCCAAAGAAGGAGAAATTAAGAGTGAGTACAAGATTGGTTAAATGCTGGGTTTTAAGAAGGATATTAAAAGAGGAGAGGGAAGTGGAAAGACACAAGTCTTAAAAGAGAGACTGAAGACACAATACTGATGATAGAGTAAAGAAGACAAATGCACATTGGAACCAGAGGAACTGAAAATTTGGGAAGTGTCGGGGGATGTTGGTGGGGTTTTAAAATATTCCTCCTGAGTTGCAGAAGAATCCAGAACTTACTGAACAGGCTTTACATTGGAGGTTGTTCGAACACAGGGACTATGTTGAATGTCATTCGTCTCCAGACACACAATGGCATTGGAAGGTGACATGGTTAGTTTGCATCACAGTTGTCTGTATTGTACTCCACCATTCGACTTGTGGTAACACAATTGACATCTGCAGTGGAGACATCAATTACATAAGCCATATGCACAGCAAAACATTTCTACTACTTTAGAGGCTTAACCATATGAGTTTGTAGCACAGAAGGGGTCCAATTGGCCCATTATATCGCTGCCAGATCTTTCTGAGAGCAATCCAAAATCTCATTGCTCTGCTCTTTCCACATGGCTTGTATCTTTTTCTTCTTCAGAAGGTTATCTAATTAGCCTTGAAATGTGCAATGATTTTTGCCTCAACCAAATCCTACATTCTATCCTTCAACAATTCTCCTTATAAAAAACAATTCCGACGTCTCAGTCTCTGAGTGACAATTTTAAATCATTAACACATCAATTAAATCTCCTATTATCTTTCACTGTCCAGCCAGAAATAGTCGCAATACCTCAAATCTTTCCTTAGATATAATTTTAGTGACTCTACGTTGTACACTCTTTTTGGTTTTAATATCCTTTCTATAACGTAGCACCAATAACTTTACACAGTACTTTAACGGTTTAATACAAATTTTTCATTACTTCTTCCCTCTTGCTAAGCCTTTGTTTAGAAATTAGAACAATTGTTCATAAGAGTAAAGGTTCAAACTCCAAGATGCACTCAAGACCCTTTTCAATTTGCTTCAAGAATATGGGCAGCTTATCAATAGGGATTCTGAAAACTCAGAAATGGCCATTTGTCTTCCTTTGGAGAGATTAATGAGCATTGTAAAGACATAAGATTGTAGCATACTGGTTGGCATTCATGTTAGTTCTGTCATGACATAACTATGTACATGCAACAGTAATCACCACTTTTAAAAGTAATGAGCCCATAGCAACTTGAGCAACAGAGATTTTTCATACCCTCCTTGCTCTCCTGCAGAAACTGAATGCTACTGGGGATTTATTGAATAGGTACTCTACCTTCCAGTACTTCATACAAGTAGCTATGCTTCATTATTGGGAATGTTGGTAGACAATTTTTCCATGGTGTGAGGGTGGGAAGACTCAATCTTGTTGTCCGTATGCAGGTCTTTTTCAGCATAGGTAAGTGAAGAGCAGTAGGGATAGGAACTCTAATTAATTACGGCACCTCTTATGATAATTCAGTATGCATTGGATTTGAACCTGAAGGTCACTAGCAATACCAATTGAGTCATTAATCAGAAAGACATAGTTAGTAGCTCACCTCAGAAGGAACTTCACAAAAGTGTAATCAGAAAAACAGTGACATTGAACCAAAGAAGAGATATTAGGAGGGTGATTACAAGCTTAATGAAAGGAGTACATTTTAAGGAGGGCCTTCAAGGACAAGTGAGAAGGGGAAGAAGTTTAAGAAGGGAAGTTCAGAGTCTGAAGCAGTGAAATCAACTTGGATACAACCACCTATAATTTTTTTGTATGATATATATTATGTTGTTAACATAATAGCTTTCCTTCCGCACACACTGTTGAAGTCAAACTGCATTCTTTCACTTTGAGATGATGAGAAACTTAACATTGTCAGAAAATAACCTCCAGATTTATAACCTCCCATTCCAAAGAAGAGTCGTACTGGATTCGAAACAGTAACTTGTTTCTCTCTCCACAGATGCTGTCAGACCTGCTAGATTTTTCCAGCACTTTCTTTTTTTATTCCAGAATTTGTTTACCATGTTCGTATCATTGTTTAACACTATATTAAAAGTCCATTACTCCTCGCAACTAAACAGCAATGCTGCAATTTCATGAACTGTAAAGTCCTTAAACTGCTAAAAAATCTGTAGAACTAGGACTAGTGGAGTCTGCATGGGAAGGGTGGAGACGGAGCACACTGGCTGCAATGTGTCAGCTGTGGCACAGTCAGTAGCACTCTTGCCTCTGAGTTAGAGGTAGGTTCAAGTCCTACTACAGGTGCAACAGCACATCAATCTAGGCTGGCACTCCAGTGCAGTACCAAGAGTTAAGTTGTTAAACCATGGCCCTGTCTGCTTTCTCATTTATTTGTAAAAGATCCCATGGCACAATTTTGAAGTAGAGTAGGAGGGTTATCGCCAGTGTCCTAGCCAATATTTATCCTTCAATCACCATCGATAAAAATAATCTCGTCATCATCATGATGCCACCACCAAACACATCTTCCCGTCACCCCCCCCCATCATCAGCATTCCATAGGGACCGTTCCCTCCAGGACACCCTGGTCCCCTCCTACATCATCCCCAACACCTCATCCCCTTCCCACGGCACATTCCCAAGCAATCGCAGAAGTTGCAACACCTGCCCCTTACCTCCTCCCTCCTCACCGTCCAAAGACCCAAACACTCCTTTCAGGTGAAGCAGCACTTCACTTGCACCTCCTTCAATTTGGTCTACTGCATTTGCTGCTCCCAATGCAATCTCCTCTACATTGGGGAGACCAAACGCAGACTGGGTGACTGCTTTCAGGAACACCTGGCTCGTAAATGCTGTAGATCCAAATGTTTCCCATTATAAACCAGATGAAGGAGAACAGCCTTCCTGTTGCTTGTTATTTCAATACACCATCCTGCTCTCATGCCCACATGACCATCCTTGGTGTGCTGCAATGTTCCAGTGAAGCCCAACGCAAACTGGAGGAACAGCATCTCACCTTCCGGGCACTTTAGTCTCCCAGACTTAAAATTGAATTCAACAACTTCAGACCATGAACTCTCTCTTTTATCTTCATCCCTTTTTAAATCCCCTTTTTAAAAAAAATATACTTTTAGATTTTCTCCACTTATTTTCATTTTTATTCATTGTTCTATCCCCTATTTATCCCCTTTTCCATCCTTTTTGTTCTTTCACAAGAGTGTTTATCCTTTTTCTGCTATTAACAGATTCTGGTTTCTTACCTTGATGCCACGTTCAACACCTCCTTTAGCCCTTACTACTACCATTAACACTCCCTTTGTCTTATTGTCCATGACATCTTTGTCAATCTCTCCTTAGCCCCCA
Source organism: Carcharodon carcharias (assembly GCF_017639515.1). Classification (NCBI taxonomy): domain Eukaryota; kingdom Metazoa; phylum Chordata; class Chondrichthyes; order Lamniformes; family Lamnidae; genus Carcharodon; species Carcharodon carcharias. Next base: position 61,828,692 of record NC_054487.1, read on the forward strand.
CCTATCGCTGCCTTCTAGTCAGTTTCACCTGCTCCACCACTTCCCCTCTCTTAAACAGTATAAATTTCATTGCTTTAGCTCTGAAGAAGGGTCATACAGACTCCAAAAGGCAACTCTGTTTCTCTCTCTCCACAGATGCTGCCAGATCTGCTGAGTTTTCCCAACATTTTCTGTTTTTATTTCAGACTTCCAGCATCTGCAATATTTTGCTTTTATAGTCATATTGCTGTTTGTGGGAGTTTGCTGTGCGCACATTTGCTGTCCTGTTCCCTCCAAAAGTGAATATATCTCAGAAGTACTTCATCAGCTGTAAAGCACCTTGGGATTTTCTAATGTTGTGATAGATGCTATATGAATGCAAATCTTACTTTTTCTTTCACTGTCTTGTCCATGCCTGGGTGGCCCTGTAGAGGGAGTACACCGTTCCCATTGGTATACTTGATTCCTTTGTTGACCAATGGGCATTATAGGGTTTGGAGTCAGCAAAAAGAACATTGTGATTTAGTTGAAATGTGATTGTTTGTGCTTGATGGCCCTGGGGCAATCTAGTACCATCCTTCTATACACCGCAGGCTGTATGGCTCACAATGAATGTATGCATTGAATACTGACTATTATAATTGTATTGAAGCACTTCAGAGTGCAACATGATGTATGTTGATAACTCCAATACCATTGCACTGTCTGATTGTCTGTAATGACCATATTGAAATTATTGTAATATTCATTGATTGTATTGAAGTACCTCGTGATCCATGTGTAAAAGTTGAATCTGATTGCACTTTTTGTGATGGTGGTTTGGAAATGTTTTGTAATGCTCTTTCAGATATTTTATAAGGTATATTTTTCAAAAAAAATCTAGTACCTTCCTTATTGGACTATCAAAATATAAGTCAAGCGTACCGGTTAATGTGAAAAAAACAAAAAAACTGCGGATGCTGGAAATCCAAAACAAAAACAGAATTACCTGGCCGGACCTGCTGAGTTTTTCCAGGTAATTCTGTTTTTGTTCCGGTTAATGTGAAGTTTACTGCAGTTTCCGAAAACAACTTCTCTAGCGACCATTTATTTCAACTCATGAATGGACTGCACCATTTTTTCCTCAGTCTACTCTGAAGTTCGACTCGTCCATTTTTAATACATTACCAAAGGATTTTTTTTTCCACCTGAACTCACACTTGGAAGAATCTGGTCTGTACAGGAGAAGGATTAAAAGCTGTGTGTGTGTGTGAGAGAGAGAGAGAGAGAGAGAGAAAGAGGGAGGATTTTCTGTGGGAGAAAAAAAAGCCAACTCTCCATCTCGGGGTGTTGAAAAAATGTAACATTTGTTTCCTGATACGTGGGATTCCGAAGATTTCTTTTCTTCCCTCTCCCCGTTAAAGTTTGCTAATCCTTTAATCATTGTGTGAGTGGGGAGAGCCCCTGGGGTGCTGACGCTTGACAACGAGGCCGCCGTTTAGCGGGAACGGGGAGATTGCACCGAGCTCACCGCCAACCGCCCATGTCTCCCGTCGACTGACCAGGGGGAACCTCCGTACTACCGCCAGCTTTTTGAATGAGTTCCTTTAGAAGATGCCAGTTTGGAAGAAGAATATGCCTTCATGTCTGCAAGCTGACCACGAAAGAGGTAAAAGGTGGGGGGAGGGCTGGTGAGGAAAGAAAAGCTTCTCCTTTACATCTCTTTCACACACGCGATAGTCAGTCAGCTGAAGGAGGCGAAAGCCAAGGCGCTGGCAATCCCTTATTGCAAGGATTCACACACGTTACTCGTGCAGTTTTGCTGCTCGTTACTAGTTGTAGTACGGCATTGGCTCTGCAATGTTAACCCTACTCGGGAGGTGTTCTTTTTAAAAAAAAAAGTTGCCCCTAAACAACTTAGTTTAGCAAACACCACATATAGTCCCAATTCTTCAAGGCCTGTGAGTGTGAATTCTATTGGCGTTTATGTTTGCTTGTGTGTTCTTGATTTTTAAACCATTGTCCATTGACGTGCCTTGCTGTGGAGTGAATTTCCAGATTCAAACAGTAGCCGATGGGCACTGATTCCCTGCCAGGCTGAACAATTGAAGGCACGTTCGTTAATGGTTATGGGTGTTCTCTGCTTTGTGAGAAGCTGCAGTTTGGATACACCTGGTTACTTTGAAGATTAGAGGCAGCGATATTTTGTTGATGTAATATCTGCAGAACGGTCGGTACATGAAAATGTGATTTTGTTTGTATATGTCGCAAGTGTGTATATTTACACACTATTTACATATGGCTTTGTCCAATTCCTGAGTTGACTATTTGTTTCCTATTGCAGTGTAGTGAAGTATAATTCAGGTCTACTTACTTGTTCTATTTTAACTACTGCTGTAGTCAGTTACGAAACCTAGTGATGAATAATAGAATGGGAGCTACTACATTACTGGGAATCCTTTAGCAGATGAAAGATTACTAACGACGTTCATGTTGCTAAGAATGAACTGGAATTTCCTGTGGGGCATAAATGGAAAGTTACATTGAACTTTCGCCCATCCTTAAGTTGATTTCTCTTTAGTTTGACTACGCCGGAGTAATAAACCAGCGTAATAATAGCTCAAAATCATTAATAGGAAATAAATTAAAAGGCATTTGCTGCAAATGGTGTTTTAAAAGCGAATACCATTTTCTTAATTAAATGAAATGCTTCAGTATTAAATTAAATACTTGACTAATTAACAATCAAAACATCTGTTTCTATTAGTTTTAGAAGCACTTAAATCATCATTTCTGGAGATTGCACTTCTTAAAAAAAGGACTCGTCTGGAACAGAAGATTTTTAAATACACATTTGTTTATACAACACCTTTGTGTAATGAACCATCCTAAGGTGATTCGCAGGAGCATTATAAAGCAAAATTAACCGTGGAATGACATAAGGTGATGTTAGGGCAAATTGCCAAAACCTTGGTCAGAAGTAGGTTTTAAGGAACATCTTAAAGGAAGAAAGAGAGGTGTAGGGATTTAGGGAGCAAATAAAATCAGGAATGCTCAAGAGACCAGAAGTAGGCATCCATCTGTTTTGGGAGATGATGGGATTGATGAGCACAGCTATTTTTCAGGGATGTGGGGAGGGAAGAGGTTAGAGATAGGAGTAGGACTATGGAGAGGTTTGAAAACAAGGATGAGAATTTAAAAATTAAGGTGTACTTGACTGGGAGCCAGTGTCAGTCAGCAAATGGAGGGTTAACAGGTGAACAGGACTTAGTGCAAGCAAAGAAAGAGACAACAGTGTTTTGGATGACCTCGAGTTTACAGTGGGTAGAATATGAGAAGCCAGGCAAGAACTCATTGGAATAGTTACTATAATAACTGTTCAGATGTAATTTCACAAACCCCAAACATATACTAAAGGCTCCAGTGGTTTTCATTTTGGAAATAATTTGGAGCTGTGTGTAAGGGCTAAATGCTACGACCAAACAAGCCATGAAAATGTTTTATTTGAATCTATACTTGGTTATGTTTTTTCAATGTCCCTGTAAATTTCTCCCTATTGTTATCAGTGAATGCTTTCCCATTTTTCCTGAAAACAAGTCATCCAGCAGGTCATTTTTTGATGCTCTGTTTTTGTTATTGATTTTCATTTAGCTACCATCAGGGATTTGCCACATTATGTGGAAAATAAAATAATTTCTAACTCTGTATGTACTTTGGAAATTTAATGACTGATAATGAACTTTAAATAATCACATTCCCTGAATTGGTTTTTTAACACACTGTTGCAATCTTTGTAGAGACCGATAACTTGTAAAAAGAAATTCAAACTTCCAGTTAAAAGCTGAAAGGATGACATAACATGATTTCACATTTTAAGGCCTTTACTGTAACAGGAGACTAAAAGTACTATTGTCTAAAACACTAGACAACTTATACTTTAAACCACAAAAACAGAACAATCCCCTTTTTGTTTTAATGCATCTGAAAACACACTTCACAAATATAATTTACACTCCTTTAAGTAGACATTCAATTCTCCTGGGAACAGTCCAAGGTGATTCTTAGCTGCTGAGGGTTTATTTCCGCACAGTTCCTTTCTCAGCCTGGAAATTTATAATCTCAGAACTGTCTTTCACAATGAGGTTTTTTCCCCAGAGATTATTCGTCCAGTGCGAGTTAAGTGAATCTTCCAGCCACATTTTAACTTCTCATGATTGTCTCATCAATCTGAGTGCAAACTGACACCTGCATGGTGAACCACAGCACATGTTGCCTATGGCTGTTCTCCCTCTCCCAGATCCTGGGAGACTAACATTGCCTATGAGTTTTTACGGATGATATTTTACACCCTTCCCCTCTCAAAGCCCATCTCCAAGGCAACATGCATCACATGGGCCTTGCATCCAGGTAGAATTGCTGATTGGCTATCCTTGGGCCCCCAACTCTCTTTTATCTTGGAAGTAAATGGACAGTGTAAAGCACAACAGTTTATAGCACAACATTCTCAACACTTTTCTGGGAGTTTGGAGACTCACAGTCTATCCACTATTAGTACACAGGCTGCTGCCATTGTCTCCAAGTGTAAGCACTCTGCACCTCCTTTCCAGTAAAATAATCTCTAATGATCAAACCACCCAGTCTTGCTGTCAGGCAGACTTGAGAACAGTCATGTGACTTCCTACATTTTACCTTAAGTTTTGGGACTGTGTCTTTGATTTAACAATCTTGCCTCATAATTGTAACAACACAATGGAAAAATTTGAAGGCTAATTTAGTTTTCTAACCTACACACTTAGTTGTACCCTACTTTAAAATGCCAATTTGAATATATTATATATTTCTGCAGATCTTCTCAGCCAAGTATTGCCTTGGCAAATCACAAGTAATGCATATTAAATGTTAACAGTGTGTTTTTGATTAGAATGTGAAGCCACAGCTGTTAAGATTTCAGGATCATGTATCTGTATTCTTAACACGTTCAAAGATAACAAATGACAAAATGCAGCTGAATTTAGTAGCAAGGACTTTCATTTGTCTCTATTAAACTTTAAATACACTCACCATTTTTCCATTAAACCATTAGTCTATTAACTATGGATGTTAATTATTCACAAAAAAATATGGTTTCAGATTTGCCTCTTTCTATTAGATTATAGCAAGAACTATACAGGAGTTGCATGTTTAAAATGATACAAAAACTTTTTTAAGCCAGACAATTGTCATGAATGACTTTTTTTTAAAACCATGCTAGAACAAACAACAAGAATATCAAATTGTTTTTGTTCTTTCAGAAGGCACCAAGCTCTAATTAATATTAAAAACCAATTATTTTCCCTGACTTGGCTAATCTGCAATTTAAAAATAACCAAAATGATGCTGTACGAAGAGCTCAAACATTTGACATTTTTAAAGTTGCCTGTATTATTCATGAGCTTGCATATCATCCAACAAGAGCTGTTTACTCTTAAAAATTCAGCTCATTACCATTTAAAGGGCTGTAGCATGAATTGTTTTTCAGTCCTGTCAATTTTGCCAATAGTGAACTGTTACTGAATAGCTTGGTTCTGACTTTTACAAAATGTATCTAAACTTGGCAGGAAAATCATTAGAAATGGATACTCTCACTGTATTCTGACACATTTCTTCCTCCATTGGGATATTAATATGAAGATCATTATCAACATTTATTCTTAAGCAGCAAACAGTGTAAGGATCAGCAAGTGATTTTTCATATTTGTTGCCCAACATGTTCAGGAGGAGATGGGTAAGAATTATTTTTTGGTAGGGCTACCTAGCCTGATTTGGTTCAAATTGGTCCTGTAGTCACTGATTATTAATCACAACTGTTCGAGGTAAGCACAAAATCAAAGGACTGTGTACCTAAAAATTTGCGTAAAAGTTTACACATGCCCTAAAGCTGCATAAATGCAGGAAATTGTGTTTTGCCTTCATTTTAAGGTAGACAGGGCCATGCTGTTGAGCAGAGGACAGCCTGGACAAAGTTACTGAAGAACCAGTAACTCAATAAAAGATTCATGAAATTCAGGTGTATTGTAAGAACAGGCATTGGTCACTCATTTATGCCTGAATTTTCTCACGCTTTAGTGCTGGAAATCCACAATGTGCTGTGATGATGTTTTTGGGGGACAAATTGACAGGAAATTTTAGGCCATGCTGCTGGTAGAATAGTAACTTTGGTACATTGTTTACTACATTCAGTTATATCTGTTGTTTCAGCTATTAGTCAATAGCTTTCCTAAAAATCCCTGAAAATTAAGTCCGCCTTCAAACATGTTAGTCTATTTAGATTGAGCCAGCAAATTAGAGAAATTAAAAGGGGATGTTAGTCAAATTAAATAGAGAGAGAGAGAAATTCAATAGTTTAAAACATTAGTACTGATTTGGTATGTAATTTCAATGTATAATAAATAGACCAGGCGCATTCATTATTGCATAACAACAGAGCGTAAGTATTTGTAAAAGTAATGAGGATCTGAGTGAGTTAGAAGTTTTATTGAATGAGTGGCTGAGCCTTACAAATCGGGAAGGTTTCAAGTTCAATTCGTGGTCTGTCCTGAGTTAGCTGAACTTAGCCAGGGCAGCATAGGGCATATTGGCACATTAGTTTGGAGGAGGGGGAAAAGTCCATTCAAGTTCTTACTTCTGATTGTTATCGCCAACCCTTACATGAAAGTATTATACAGGTATGTTAAATTGGATATGAAGTGAAGACAGGATTTCGATTCACTATGATAAATTGTTTCATTTCAGACCTCTCTTGAAGTTCCAATTGCTTTATTTGTGTGAAAATCTGTATTTTCATTAAATTCTTAATTTTCATACGTTTCCCTATTGAAACCTAATATAGTAATATTTGCTATTTACAGCTACTGGTAAATGTTTTCTCAGCAAGGACATCTAACCTCTCCTTGAAGATTTTCAACCAGCTTCTACTTTGAAGAACATTTTTCACTTAGTATCCCATTCTAAATTGTCTAAATTTTAAAAAATGTACCTTAAGTTCTGAAATAATTTTTGTTTTCAGTCTTCTCTGTTGGTCTGTGTTGATTTGTAATAATTGCAATTGCCTTTAGATGAAAAAAAATTACCTGAGTTTTGGTACTGTGAGAATATGAATTTTGAACAGTGGCTTGATCAGCTCAAGTGTTTGTTTATAAGCTTGTCTATTATCTTGGATAGCGGATAATATGTAATATGTTCCTGAAAAAAGACACGTCGTTGAAGCTTTTCGTCTTGCACTTGTTCAGGACAATTCACAAGAATGCCAAATGTAAAGGGAATAACAGCTTAGACTGCATAAGAAGAGAGCGCTGATTGGTTTGCAAGTGGACTCTGGTAGAGGCATTGCCATGGAGAATGCACCAGTTAACTGATGACTGGCAGTTAACTGCGAAGCTTTGTTTAAATTCAAACCAGGTCAGTTGACTGATTAGTCAAGATATTGCCCTGGGGAATGAACCAGAGAATGGCTGTCACCTATTTTTAGTTGAAAAAGGCACAATGTGTGTACCTGTTCTTTTTGTCTGCATAGGACAGGGACCTATGTATTTATATGTGTAGCTTCTAGCATTCGTAGGGTGAGCCACACTGCGAGCCCAACTGATAATCTTAAATCAGTTGTCAGTGCAATTCTTATGACTCTTGTGAAGCCTCCTGATGAGTGCAAGACAGAGCTTCAACAGCATGCCTTTTTCTGAGCAATACTCAAGTTTTGTGCTACCAGATGACTGTATAATATGTTGGTGAACTTTGCCACAAAGATTGCAATCTTCCAGTTGTCAAGTTGGGGAAATTTGGAGAGGAGGGAAATAATGGAGAGACTGTTGATGAGTAGATAGAGGCCCAGACAGAACAGCTCATGTGAATGCAATTGTATTTGGGGATGATTCTGCCTATAATATCCAGTAATCAGTGTGATGATGTCATACTCTTCAATCTTCTAATTTCTGTTTTGGAACAATTGAGGAGGGAGAGGAGAATCTAACTAGTGTAATTGTATTCAGAAGTGTACAAATCGATGAAAAGAACTGGGGTTAATTAAAAAGCTCCTTAGAATGGCGAATTGAAATGTAAAGGAGTGGCAGCATTAAACTTGGAGATGGAATGTCTGATCTATTTGGGGAGAAGCTCATATATTAATCTTCAACTGCAAAATAATTCTTAAGCCTTAAAAATAGTTCAGAAGAGATTTTTAACTGTTAACCAAAATGAAGAGGCGATTTACTAAAAGGGAAATTATTCTTGATCTAATCAGCAACCAAGTCATCATAAGCACAGGTGCTAATCACAGTTATTGTTTCAGCAATTCATTTTCTGAAAGTAAGCTTTAAGTATTCAATGTAAAAGTTTTTTTTGGGAAAATAACAAACTAATCCTCAGCTTTCCCTGGGCTGTGAGAGGCACATCCTTCTGTCCATCAACTTCTGTCAATGCACAGATTGAAGCCTGGGAAATAATACAAGCTGCACATCATCTTCTGAATAGATAGAAGTAGTTGAACGCTCTCCAATTGTCAAAATAAAAATACTTGGGTGAAACGCAAGCTGGGACCATGAAGTATAGAAGACTCAAGACCTTTCACTTTGTAAATGTACTTTTTGTGAAAGATGTCTTTTTTTAAAGGCCCTATGGGGTGAAATTGGGTTTCACCAGTGGCACAAATCATGCTCCTAAGGAATTGGCTCCTCAGTGGAAAAGAATGACGATGACAGTCCCGGAAATCACTGATCCAATGTTTTAGCTCCATAAAATCAAAAGTAAAAGTATCGCTGTCTTGTAGGTTTAATGTTGCTCCTTGAAACTTGCCTATTTGATCAAGCTTTTGGTCACTTTTTCTAATATTTCTATGTGGTTCAGCGTCGAATTTTGTCCGATAATGTTCTTGTGAAATGCCTTAAATGCATGATATTGTTTGCTACGATATTTTACGTGAGAGGTTCAGTGGCAGAGAACTAAACATGGTTGTGTAAAATTGATAACTATTTTATGTCTACCAAATCGGCTCACCAGGATTTATAGTGAGTATAATAAACATTTCCACAGGACACAGTTGATAGTTATTAAATGTGGCATGGGGATGGCAGAGATCTCACAGTACTTTAGAAAATATAAAATATTTTATAGCCACTTGGTTCATAAATCTTTATCTAAATATTCCTGTGGCCTGCCTTTTATTTCTATTGACAATATTAAGCACAATCTGGGCTTGGGTTTGAGAAACATTGACCTCTGTTGCATCATGCAAGTGCTCTTCAGCTAGCTTTATTGCCTTCAATAATTTCATTTCCTATGCTTGAACCGTTTGTGTCTTCTCTTAAAAAACTGACTATTCTAGCTGCACTCTGATACTATCTCATATGCTTTAAAGATCATTTTGACATTTTATTTTATATGAAGCAAAATAGTTTTGATTTTGATTGTAGAATGTGTTGGTAAGGGATAGATTTTTTTACAGTATCATGAGCAACTCCTGAAATAGATCACAACCAGGATAGCTCATGGCAATGGTTTTGTAATGTACGAGCAATATACGGTAATAGAATTGCCATTTTTTTTTATATATATCCTATGTTAGAGCCAGCAAAAGGCAAGTCGATTAAGTCTTTGATGGCCAATGTAAAAGTACATTGGAAAATATGCATTTCAAAATGAATGTAGTGAAAGCATTTTATTGTATTGTTCTAATCAGTATATGGACTCTATTTGTCCATTATTTTTAAATTGGTATGAAATCATGCCGAGAAAGGTCAGTCTTGAAAAAATATTTGCCAGGATGATCTGGAACTGTCTAAATAGTAAATAAATATGTGAGGCGATGCCTCTGTCTCACTTTCCTCCTTTTAAGGCACTCCTTAAAACCTATCTCTTTGACCAAGCTTTTGGTTATTTGACCTCAATCTCTGTATGTGGCTAGGTGTCATACTTTTGTTTTACAATGCTTTGGAAGTGCCTTGGGACATTGCAGTAAGGGTGATATATAAATATAAGTTGTAATAAACATGGTTAAATTTGTTAACACAACTTTTTTAAAATCCATGGACTTTCTAAATTAAATTTCTTAAACCTGTCATAAACAAATGTGAAACGTGCTACTGCAAGGAGTATTTGAAGTGAACAGTATATATGCATTTAAGGGGAAGCTAGGTAAACGTGAGAGAGAAAGGAATATGGAGAATCAACACAAGTATGGACCAGTTGGGCTGAATGCCTGTTTCTCAGCTGTGCATTCTGTCATGTAATGGCCAGCTTGAATTTAAATTTGATAATTTCATGGAAGTTTAAAATATTCTGTCTCTCTGTCTCTCTCTCCCCTTCTACCAAGATTCAAGGATTTACTCATTTGTTCATTGTCATTGTCATGCTTTTTGTCTGGCTTTCTTCAAGCCTTCTTCAGTCCATGTCTCAATGCTATCCACCCATCTGATTTTGCTTCTTCTGTTTTTACACTCAATTTTCCCTTCAATCATTGCCAGTACAAGGCTGTCAGGCCCTCATTTCCAATGTCTGCATGCAGCTTGCTTTCTCTCTCAAACCGTACTTAGCAACCTTTCGATTCCTGAACTTCTATCCTTTATCTAACTCACTCTAACTAACTACAGACATATAAATAAAGAAATTTGTTATGCTTATCTTGCATAACCAACTCTCTGTATGCGATAGAAGGGAGAAGATCTTCCCTTGCATTTTCCATCTAATGAAGGTTTGGAGTATGATGGGGAAGATGAAGAAATATATAGATTGATGCACATTATTCTTTCTTTACCAAATATCTCTGTAATAGTACTTGGTGTTACCAAAATGGTTTGCTTAAATAAGTATTTTGAAATATGACTCTTTCCAAAATTGAATTGTGGTGAAATCCTTCTTTACTTGGCTGCTGTTGAGTGTGGTTAAGCAAATGCTTTACTTGAATGACGTGATGAGATGTCCTTTCAAGCCAGAAAAAAATTACATCAATGTCTTACGTGAACATGGATGGGAAGCATCAAGGAAATGGACAATGGTGTTCCTTGTGGTATGAGTCATAAAAATTTACAGCATTGAAGGAGGACATTTTGGCCCATGTCCATGCTGGCCAAAAAGGAGTTTTCCCCCCTGATTCCATTTGCAGCTCTTGTTCTGTAGTCTTGTATGTTATCTCACTTCAAGTACATATTTGAATATCTTTTGAATGCAATGAGGGTTTCTACTTCTTATCACCCTTTCAGGCAGTTATTTCTAGATGTCCTCTATCCTCGATTCTTCCCTAATTATTATACCATTTACATAAAATCTGTGACCCCAGTTATATATCTCTACCAGGTCCTTCCTGTTAACCCTTTCTAGGCCCCACATAATTTTCTACACCTCAATTAAATCTCCCCTCAGCTAGCACTGTTCCAAAGAGAACTACACCCCATCCCAGCCTATCCAATCTTTCCCCATTGCCAGGATTGGAGAATTTTAGCAGTGTCCCTGGTAAATCTCCAGTGCGATCACAATCCTTCAAGTAATGTGATAACCATAACACATTAACTTGTGCGGTCTGCACCTATTTTTCTACTGTGAACTGCAAGGCAAATTTTTGTATCATCTGCCAACTTCTTAGTCATGCCTCTACATTTAGGTCTAAATCACTGATCTATACCACGAAAAGCAAGGAACCTAATACCGAGTCCTTTGGAAATCACAGAAAACAAGCTTCCAGGTGCAAAGCACACACCGACCATTACCTTTTGTTTCCTGCCACTGAATCAGTTTTGAACCCAGCTTGCCACTTCCCCTGGATCTCATGGGCTTGTACTTTTCTGACCAGTCTACCATGTAGGCTCTTCTCAGAAGCCTTGCAAATATCCATGTGGACTACATCAAATTCACTACCTTCATCAGATTAACTTGTTACCCCCTCCAAAAATTCAATCAGATTAGACCAGTGGGAGACAGGAAATTGACTGAACCTGGAGTTTGGGGGGTGGGGTGGGGGGGCGACTGCTTGTAATTGAGCAACTTGTGTTTGCTAAGAAATGGTATTTTTCATTCAATCACAGTCTTTGTATCATGTTGATGGCTAAGTTAATTCATGCAATAACATGATATAGGAGCACTCGGGATCAAAGCTTGTTTTTGATGACTTGTTTTACATAGCCTACCAGCTATGTAATAAAAGAAAGTACATGATGATAATTAACCTTCTTTCCCTACCTAATTCAATCTGACCCATTGGCAGCCACGTTCTGTGAATCATCCATTGATGATTGCAAAAAAAAAGCACTGCACTGATTTGCAGTCAACAGGCAGAACTGGAAAATGCAATTAGACAGTGATGCTCTACAAGAGATTAGAAAGGATATTTCTGCCATATTGCCCAGGGTCTGCACAGTTCATTTAAATGGATGAATATAATGATGCCCTTCTATAACATCTTGTGTTATAGATGTTGATTTGTAATCTGAGAAAACTGTGTACACTTGAACTGTGTTCAAGGAAAATAACCCCAATCCTTATTAAAATTTCTAAAATACTACCTGTAACTTGTCAATGGTAATCCCACTTCCCCTCTCTCCCCTCAAGCACCATTACCTTTGCTGAGTCATTGTAACTGCTTGAAGGGCCAGTTTTCTTGTGATCTCATTGCCAACTTTGATCAGTGGATCAATAAATTTCCTTCACTGCTCAATCTCCTGCTGAACCTATCCCTCCCACTACTTCTTTTATGGTTACACAGGATGACCCACAGTTAGTATCCCCTGCTGCTACTCTTCTTAGGCAGTCCTTGGGGATTGAGGATGACTTGCTTCCATACCGGTTCAGTGGGTTCTGAGATGGCTGATATGTTCAAAGTCCAATCTGTAGACTGTGCCACATGTGGGATTAGTGGTGCTTGAGGGTTCAGGTAGATAAGTTGTTTGGCGGTTTGTGCACTCTGATGCCTAGACTTTGTCAGGAACATACAGAGGGAAAGTCAATCTGTGTTTGTAGCCTTCCCGAATGAACCTTCTCCATTTTAGTCATTCACAAGCCAAGGTCTCCCAGGAGTCATTGGGGATGTTAGACCACTTCAGGCATGCTTTGAGGATATCCCCAAAGAGTTTCTGCTGTTCTCCTGGGAGTCTCCCACAGTGACTGGGTTCTGAATAGAGTAGTTGCTTCAGGAATCTGGTGTCAGGCATATAAATGACATGCTGCACCCAGCAGAGCCGGCTTTGAGTGATTAGCATCACAAGACCAGGCATGTTGGCTTGGGAGGAGATCCTGCTGCTATCCATGAGGCCTCGATCAAGGTGATGACCGTGGAAGCCATCTAACTTTTTTGTTTAAGAATAAATATCCAGGTCTTTCAAACATTTTATTCTACCCTTTTACTCTGTGATGGGTACGTTTGCAAGTGAAACAGAATAATCTATTGCTGTGTTCCTTGACTGCTTTTTGTGTCCATCTGCTGCTTTGTTTTGTTTGCTACATTCAGATGTCACTGTGTGTATTAGCAGAGAGCAGAAAATCTGACCTCCTCTCTGCATCCCCCCCAGTCCAGAAATGCTATGTATTACTACCCATACTGATGTCCTGTTTGAGCTCAATGCAGCATATATTAAGAATCAAAACCTTCCGGAATTTAAATGGCTGAGTTTCACACTTGAATAAATGAAAGAAATCGCACATACAGTGATATCATTCCTTTCAGAATTTCAATGCCTCAAAAGCACTTCTGAAGTATGGTATTTACTGCCAACGTTAACAAGATTGTTGGGGGGACTTGATGTAGGCAACAATTTCCACTTATGGCAAACAGTATTCTAGACCTTGTAAACTTTGTATTGTAAAATTTTGTAATTATTGACCAGCTCTGCTCTCCATATTACAAAGAATATGCAGGAACTAGCAAAGATGCAAAAAGATTTACAAAAATGATACCAGAACTGAGAGGGTAAAACTATCATAAAAGCCCACAGGTTGGGGCTCTTTTCTCCAGAAAAGCCAAGACTAAGGGGTGACCTGATAAAGGTCTTTAAAAATTGTGAAGGAGTTTGATAGGTTAGACATGGAGAAGATGTTTCCACTTTTGCATGAGTCCAAAAGTAGGGGTCATAAATACAAAATAGTCACTGTAAAATCCCATATGGAATTGGATAAATGTCTTTATCCAGAAAGTGGATTCAATGTAGAACTTATTACTGCAGAGTAAATGGTTAACATCAAAAGCATACATGGTGCTGATGTAATAATGATGTCAGATCACATGACTGAGAAGTAAAAGAGTTGGAAGGAGAAGCTCTAACCTTTGTTGGAAGTCTAAATGTGTAAATACTTGCTGTTTTTTAAAAAAACATCATTACTTTATTTAAGAAACTACAGACTCTAGCAACATACATTGGAAGAATAGACAATCTCCAAAACCCCTATGTAGCACCCCCACAACAGAATGAAATATGGTGGCAGTGAGTAAAAGACCCATCAGACCTTAAGAAGAAAAGCAGTCTTCAAAGGAAGGACAAAAGAAAATATGTAAGATTCACCAAGACATTGGAAAATTGTGGGAGCAGTAGACAAGCTGAGACACAGACCCAGAGACTGGACAGCAGTGAGCACATCCCAAAGCAGCACAGAAGCAAGAACAATTCCAGAGCTCTATAGAAGCGTGCAGTCCACATTACCACTCCCAGAACCATTTCAGAGTGCAGAAGGCTTACAACAACCCCAGAATTGGGACAACTGGAGAAAAAGTTTCACAAGGCACAAACTACTTCAGGATTACTCAAAAAGACCAGGTCAGTTCACTAGCTTATGCAGTAGGATCTATGGCAGAGGATGTGATAGTCAGGCAGGTGTTTGAGGAGACTTCAACTTATAAAGAAGCCTTGCAAGCTTTCGACTCTTATTTCTGTGTCCGTCGTAATTTAATCAGAGGGCTAAATTTAATAAAAGAAAGCATGAATTCATTCATCGATGAATGCTATAGGCTGGCAGGGGCTGTGGTTACGGAATGTTAAAAGATGAGCCGATTCATAACAATTGTAGTTAGGGTCCTTGGCAAAGCATCATCAGATCTCTTTCAGAGGATTTAACACTAGTAAAAGCAGTGCAAATTGTGACGCAAATGGAACTTGGGAAACAGAATAAGGTGTTTGTTTGTTGAGACGGGGAGGTCCCGTGGAGAAGATAGTGAGACCATTAGGTTTGTAGGCCATAAAAGAGAAATCCAGAATGGGGATAAGCATATCAACTGCCATTTTGTTAGGATTGCCAAGAACAAACCACACAAGCGAGAACAATGTCCAGCAGGCGGAGCAGAGTGCCACAACTGTTGAAAAACAGGTTATTTCAAAACTGTAGCTTAAAAACACTGACAACCTGTAAAAAGGGAGAAAATTTTAAAACAGAATCACATACAAGAAATAGAAGAACCACGAGCAAAGGAAGTGACCCTCCTGGAGATGGTAAATTATACTAAAAACAAAAGTATTGGAATATTAAACTTTAATCGGTTGCAAACATTTTCCCCGCCCGGACAAAGAATCAAGATTGTTGACCACATTTATAATGCTATTCAGTCGTTATTGTTGCAATAGATAGCCGTTGGGATAGTGTCTGCTCCAGAGAACAGTATCTCATACTCCATGGAAGGAGGAACATGCCATAATGACGATATAACCTGTACATCGCTGCATGAGAGAAGAGCATGGTCACAGAGCCAGAGCAGCCCTAAGAGTCTTGCAGGTTGCAGGCCTAACATTGAATGAAAAATGGGAGGCAATGGCATAGTGGTATTGTCGCTGGGCTAGTAATCCAGAGGCCCTGGGGACCTACATGGCAGATGGTGGAATTTAAATTCAATAAAAATCTGTAATTAAAAGTCTAACGATGACCATGGAACCATTGTCGATTGTTGTAAAAACCGATCTGGTTCACTAATGCCCTTTAGGGAAAGAAATCTATTGGCCTTATCTGTTCTGGCCTGCATGTGACTCCATAGCAATGTGGCTGACTCTTAATGCCCTCTGGAATGGCCTAGCAAGTCACTCAGTTGTGACAAACCGCTACAAAGTCTCAAAAAAGGAATGAAACCGGACAGACCACCCAGCATCGTCCCTAGAATCAACAACGGCAATCTCTGCCCTTTTGACCCTGCAGAGTCCTCCTTGTTAACATCTGGGGGCTAGTGCCAAAATTGGGAGAGTTGTTTCAGACTAGTCAAACAACAGCCTGACATAGTCACCCTCATGGAATCATATCTTACAGATAATGTCCCAGACACCACCACCACCATCCCTGGGTATGTCCTGTCCCACTGGCGGCACAGTGGTGTACAGTCGGGAGGGAGTTGCCTTGGGAGTCCTCAACATCGACTCCAGAACCCATGAAGTCTCTTGGCATCAGGTCAAACATGGGCAAGGAAACCTCCTGCTGATTACCACATATTGCCCTCACTCAGCTAATGAATCAGTGCTCCTCCATGTTGAACATCACTTGGAGGAAGCACTGAAGGTGGCAAGGATGCAGAATGTACACTGGGTGGAGAATTTCAATGTCCATCACCAAGACTGGCTCGGTAGCACCACTACTGACCGAGTTGGCCGAGTCCTGAATAAAATAGCTGCTAGACTGGATCTGCGGCAGGTGGTGAGGGAACCAACAAGAGGGGAAAACATATTTGACATTATCCTCACCAACCTGCCTGCCGCAGATGGATCTGTCCGTGACCGTATCGGCAGGAGTGACCACCACACAGTCATTGTGGAGACGAAGTCCTGCCTTCGTATTGAGGATACCCTCATGTTGTGTGGCACTACCACTGTGCTAATTGGGACAGATTTCAAAAAGATCTAGCAACTCAAGACTGGGCATCCATAAGGTGCTGTGGGTCAGCAGCAGCAGAATTTTACTCTAACTCAATCTGTAACCTCATGGCCCGGCATATCCCCCACTCTACTATTACCATCAAGCCAGGGGATGAAACTCTGGTTCAATGAAGAGTGCAGGAGGGCATGCCAGGAGCAGCACCAGACATACCTTAAAATGAGGTGTGAAACTGAAGCTGTAACACAGCACTACTTGCGTGCCAAAGAGCATAAGCAGCAAGTGATAAACAGGGCTAAGCAATCGCACAGCCAACAGATCAGATCTAAACTCTGTAGTCTTGCCATATCCAGTCATGAGTAGTGGTGGACAACTAAACAAATCACTGGAGGAGGAGGCTCCACAAATATCCCCATCCTCAATGATGGAGGATCCCAGCACATCAATGCAAAAGATAAGGCTGAAGCATTCACAACAATCTTCAGCCAGAAGTGCAGAGTAGATGATCCATCTCGGCCTCCTCCTCCGGAGGTCTGCAGCATCACAGATGCCTACCTTCAGCCAATTTGATTCACTCCACATGATATCAAGAAACGGCTGAAGGCACTGGATACAGCAAAAGCTTTGAGTGCTGACAATATTCCGGCAATAATATTGAAGACTTGTACTCCAGAACTTGCTGTGCCCCTAGCTAAGCTGTTCCAGTACAGCTACAACACTGGCATCTACCCGGCTATTTGAAAAATTGCCCAGGCATGTCCTGTACACACAAAGCAGGCCAAATCCAACCCGGCCAATTACCGCCACATCAGTCTACTCTTGATCATCAGTAAACTAATGGAGGGGGTCACTAACAGTGCTATCAAGCGGCACATGCTTAGCAATAACCTTGCTGACACTCAGTTTGGGTTCTGCCAGAGCCACTCAGCTCCTGACCTCGTTACAGCCTTAGTTCAAACATGGACAAAAGAGCTAAACTCCTGAAGTGAAGTGACATCAAGGCCCCATTTGACAGTGTGTGGCATCAATGAGCCCTAGCAAAACTGGAGTCAATGGGAATCAGGGGGAGAACTCTCTACTGGAGTCATACCTAGCACAAAGGAAGTTGGTTGTGGTTGTTGGAGGTCAGTCATCTCAGCTCCAGGACATCACCGCAGAGTTCCTCAGGGTAGTGTCCTCAGCCCAACTATCTTCATCAATGACCTTCCTTCCATCATCAAGGTCAGAAGTGGGGATGTTCACTGTTGATTGCATGATGTTCGGCACCATTTACGACTCCTCAGATACTGAAGTAGTCCATTTCCAAATGCAGCAAGACCTGGACAATATCCAGGCTTGGGCTGATAAGTGGCAAGTAACATTTGTGCCACACAAGTGTCAGGCAATGACCATCTCCAAGAAGAGAGAATCCAACCATCACCCCTTGATGTTCAATGGCATTACCATTACTGAATCCCCCACTATCATCATCCTGGGGGTTACCATTGACTAGAAACTGAACTGGATTAGCCATAAAAATACTGTGCCTATAAGAGCAGGTCAGAGGTTAGGAATCGTGCGATGCATAATCCATCTCCTGACCTCAAAGCCTGTCCACCATCTACAAGGCAGAAGTCAGGAGTTTGATGGAATAGTCCCCACTTGCCTGGATGAGTGCAGCTCCCACAACACTGAAGGTGCTTGACACCATCCAGGACAAAGCAGCCCGCTTGATTGGCACCACATCCACAAACATTCGCTCCCTCTACTACTGATGCATGATAGCAGCAATGTGTACCATCTACAAGATGCACTGCAGGAATTCACAGACCCTTGACCACTACCATCTGGAGGGACAAGGCCAGCAGATAGATGAGAATACCACCTGAAGCTCCACTCCAAGTCACTCATCCTGACTTGGAAATATATCACCGTTCCTTTACTGTCACTGGGTCAAAATCTGGAACTCCTTTCCTAACAGCACTGTGGGTTCACCTACACCACATAGCAGCAGATGAAGAAGGCAGTTCACCAGCACCTTTTCAAGGGCGACTAGGGATGGGCAATAAATGCTGGCCCAGCCAGCGAAGCCCACATCCCATGAATGAGTAAGAGAAAACGTAGACTGAAGTTTCTGTGTCATAATGTACAAGCCACTAGACTCACAGCTGATTCACAAAAATTGAAAGTACCCAATGAATTTCCGCAACCCAGGAATATAACAAAGCTTCAAAGATTCCCCTGGATGATTAAGCAAGTAGGCAAATTCCTACCAAATTTGAGTTCAACGAGCCCTAGAGACAGCTGTTGAGACAAGGTCAACAGCGGTGCTAGAATGTGGACCAGCAAAATGTTTTTGAAAGGATTAAACAACCTTTACACTATTTTAAATCTTTGGCACATCATGACCCAGAATTACTGACCATACTAGCAGCAGATGCATCGTCTGCAGGCACTTTTGTTTCAAGTGCAGAGAGACGGCAAGTGTAGACCAGTCTACTATGCCTCTAGGTTTCCAAGAGAAACTGAACAACAATACAGCACAATAGATAAAAAAGCATTGGCAGTAACATGGGCATGTGAAAAATTTTCAGACTATGTTATAGGATTGCATTTCAAAATCAAAGCCAGGAGTCATCCTTCTGAATATGACAAACTGCGAAGATGCTGCCCAAAATCCAGCAATTCGGGCTAAGATTGATGAGATATAACTCCATCGCACAGTACATGCAAGGGAAGCATCAAACAACATCGGACACACTGTCACAATTGCAATCAAAAGGAACTAAACAAGAGGATTTACACTTCTTCATGGAGGTTGAAGCATATCCTTAATCAATCAGCATTTACCAGCTGCTGCGGAAAAAGTTGCAGGAAATAAAACCAAGTCCAGCAACAAGATTAAGAATGTGTCTAAATCCAAGAATATTGTCTGGAAGGATGACCAGACTTTATCCCCACTAATCCAATACTCTGGCAGTACTTTGAACAGCACAAGCACCTCTCAGTCATTAATGACTTACTGGTCTTGAGTAGTCATACTGAGAATACTTCAGCTTGATATTCTTCAAGACTTCACCAAGGTCATCTAGGAATAGCAAAATGTTGAGTAAGAGCACTGCAATCAGTCTGGTGGCCAGGCATCACTCGCTTTATAGAAGAAATGGTTTCTCACTGTCTGTCTGTCTTGTGGTATAAACAGCCAGGAACAAAAACACACCCAATTTCAACCAGGCCTAGAACTTTAATCACAGGCAGAGAGCACATGAGTTACCAGTGCTGCAGCCCAGGGAAAAGAGACAATCATTGGATTGTAGAAGGCACAATCATTGGAAAAGATCCACAACCAAAATCGTATAGGATCAAGACAGACCAGTGTATCATAAGGAGAAACTAGAGCACCTTAATTTCATTAGAAAGAAAGAAATTTGGACTTGCTGCTCAGATGCTGGTGGAGAAGAAGAAAGACTTACAACAAGCTCTACAGCTACCCAGGAGAAGGACACTCACAATGACAGAAGGGAGAGTATGGAATATTCTCGGCCTCCAAAAGGAGATCGGAACGACTTCGGGGAGATTGGTCAAGGCGCTTCAGAGACTAACACTGTGCAGTCTGAGACTTTTGAATGGGGAAGATGTAGGAGGATGTAAATATGATAGGGATAAAGACTTTGGGGGTTAACATCATGAAGCTGATGTAGTAATGTTAGATCACATGACTGAGAATAGAGACCTGGAAGGAGGCGAAGCTACAACCTTGTGCAGAGGTCCAAATGTGTAAATAAAGATAATGGTTTTAAAAAACTACAGACTCAAGCAGCGCACAGTGTTCACCTTCATTACCCCTCTGAAATTGACTCAAAACTTTAGGATGAAGTGCGCACTCAGGTTAGCATGGAAATCCCCAAAATTGCGGCCTTTCACTCAATGCTGTGCTGCAGTCTGCACCATGAACCCCCCTCCCCCTCAGCTGGCATTCATAAAATTGCCAAGAATGTCAACTTTCTCATGCCCACATCACTGAAACCAGGTGTAACTGGGTTCTTTATGGCGATGCGATTGAGAACAATTGATGAACAACAGAACTATACCTGAAAACTTAATTTTATAATTGTGGAGTGTTATTAAACAATTGTTCAGATTTTTTTGAGCTAAGATTTTTTTTAAAGATTTGAATATCTTGGCTCCTATCGTTGTCAAGTGTGTATGTGAAAATCCTTTTAATGTGGTTGGCTGTTTGGACATGTGAAAACGTCACTAGAGAGATTACTAACTTTGTCGCCGACTGTAAAATCCCAAGCTTTTACGTTTAAATTCCTTTATAGTCTTATTGAGCCTTATCTCTAAATCTTCTTTTAGCTGTACAATTCCTTCTTTATCCTGGAAAATTTGCTGTTCCTTTTGACTCTGGTCTTCCTCTATTTCCCTCATCATTTGGGCATTCCAGACTTCAGCCTTCTGCCACTGCTCCCGTAACCTCTGCCTTACCTGGCTCTAGGCCACTCAACTTCACACTTGCCTCTTTTCTAATATCTCCTCCTTTGGCTAGGTGCCATTTTTTTGTCACCTCTATAAAGTGTCTTGGGGAAATTCTTCTACATTAAAGGTACTGCATAAATGTAAGTTGTTTGATTAGGGTTGAGTTTCCTTGTGTCTTCCACCAGAAGTTAGGCGGAAACCCCCTTTGTGTGTGTGTCAGTGGCCTCACCAATGAAATTAGAATGGTATTATGGTGATGGAGCAGGAGAGGCTCAAAATAAATTCAGCCTTGTTGTATTATTTTGTAAAACAATACTGGCATGCTCCTGTATGAAATGCCCAGAAGCAACAGAATCTAGCGGAATGTATTAACATGTAACTTCCGATGACATCTCATTCAACTTTGATGCGGATACAATCCATAGATGTAGTTGTATCTGTGCTTGCAGCACTCCGTCTCAATCTCATTCGTGAATAATGCACTGCTTACAGGCTCTTGGTTCTTGCCATTTTAAAAAAAAATTGAAAACTGCTCGTTATTATTCCAGCTCCAATCATTTAAAACCTGTCAGTGGTATGGCAGCACACCAAAGTTTTGGTTTTACTTCTTTGTATAAAATTTCTTTATTGTTTAAGTTGCCCCTTTTTATACACAGCCACACTAGTATTGTTGTTTGTGTAAAATCACCTTTTGCAGAAGGTCTCTGCACCATCACTCCATTTTAAAACAGCCCTTTTGCTTTGGGGTGGTGCTGAAGAGGTAGTCGCAGCAGCACCAAAACTGCAGCTTGAGCAGCAGCAGTAAATGATCCTTTCACCACCGACTACTGCGAAGACTAGCTGATTAAAGCAGGTTTTATTAGTTTTATTGCATGATAGTTCTGAAAAGTAGGTTTGCTTTTGTGCACCGAATTATTGACTCAGACAATGAAAGTAAATAAATGGAGTCCTTGAGCTTAATGGGATTGATATAGTTGGGCTCCACTAAAGTAATTACATGATAAATCTAGTAGAGATTGAATATCTGAAAGAATTTTCTATTTACACTCGCTCACTCCTGATAATTGGGTACTTTTGGTTCTTTACTTAAGTTATGCAGCCCATTTCCATGATGCCTGCTTGACTGCCATTATTTGTGAATTGCCTTGGTTCTAAATTGAAACAATACTGTAATAAATTTATTTACAAGTTACAGTTTTTTTACAAATATAAGATTTATCATTCCACCATTATCAAATTCCACTTCATGACCTATTTCAGTGGCTTGAAATTAGGCTTACCTACAAGGCTTCTTAAAATCTACCTCTTTGACCAAGCTTTTGAGCACCATTTCCTAATGTCTCCTTTCGACTTGGTCTCAATTTTTGATTACTCTCCTGGGAACATCTTGGAATATTTTATATTAAAGACATTATATAAATGCAAGCTCTCTATCCATTCTTTTCCTCAGCCCCATCCCATAACAAACTGTTTCCCCTTATAAAAACAAAAAAAAAAACAAAAAAAAAACTGCGGATGCTGGAAATTTGTGTTTAAAAGTTAAAGTAGGAATGTTTAAAGATGAAACGTGGACGGCCAAATGGAGAAACCGATGAAAGTAACTGAAAACCTGATCAGAATAGAAAATTCTGGAAATGCATTTGGTAGTGCTGCCTTTTAAGTTGACTGGCTTCACGGAATTTAATGGGTTTATTCATGACACCTACCTACTGCTTCCTTAACCTCTGGCTTGCCTAGCTCCTGGCCCCTCAACTTCATACTTATTGACCCTTCAGAAGGTACAGGTGAGAATCAGTTCCAGTGGAGTTCCAGTACAATGCTGGGTCTCCTTTTTAACATATGCATGAGCCTTAACTGTTGGTGTCACTAGGTTCTTTGTAATATGCTGCATGGTCAGTTAAGACTGAAGGCACCTAGGACCTCTGCCTTCCCCAACTTTGCAATTGCATTAACTGCTTTTGAAAACTGCTTTCTGCCTGCATCATTCTGGGCATTAAACAAGTTAAACATATTTTAGATAAAAACAAAAAAACTGCGGATGCTGGAAATCCAAAACAAAAACAGAATTACCTGGAAAAACTCAGCAGGTCTGGCAGCATCGGCGGAGAAGAAAAGAGTTGACGTTTCGAGTCCTCATGACCCTTCGACAGAACAGTCGAAGGGTCATGAGGACTCGAAACGTCAACTCTTTTCTTCTCCGCCGATGCTGCCAGACCTGCTGAGTTTTTCCAGGTAATTCTGTTTTTGTTTTAAACATATTTTGGTTGTTCTTGGTCTTTTTGGAAAGTGTGTTCTTGAATCAGTGCCTGCAGAGGTAAGGAGAAATGATTTTGCTGAGATTTACTTCAAAATTGGTGGAGATAAGGGGGTGTGGTATAGTGACGGATGTGCTGTCTCAAATATGTTTGGTACTTATAAGCGCAAGTTGTTAGTTTATATTCCTTTAACATGTCTTAAGGTGCTTCACAGGAGTGTTATGAAGCAAAATTGGACAATGAGCCGCATTATATACGTGAATGGGACAGCACAAGTAAGGGGACAGACAGTAGAACTTTGGATGACCTTGAGTTTCCGGAGGGTAAAATGTGGAAGATCAGCCAGGAGTGCTTTGGGGTAGCCAAGAGGTAGAGGTAACAAAGGTATGAATAAGGGTTTCGGCAGCAGATGATCTGAAATACATACTTGAGACCCAGTTACCCCTCTGTAAAGGTAGAGCTTGTTAAATGGCTCAAGCAAGTGTAAGATGCTCAGGTCACTGTTAAATGTTTATTTCCTTAACAGCAGTCAAGGGAGAAACAAAATGTTTCTGATACATTATTGAAGTACTATGACAAGCCTCAAAGGGTTAAGTGGAATCTTTTGTCTGTTCTTTTATTAATTCATATAGACATTGTTTGAGTTAATATTCACCCGATTAGAGGATAATAAACAATCCAAATCTAACCTTGTAATGTTGGTAGCTGATTGCACCCTTTATCATCTTCAAAAGCTTTCTGAATAACAACCAAGACTTGAATTTATTTTTTGGGGAGGAGTTTTATAAATCTTCAGTTTTGAGAGTCCCAAATAGATAAGAGAAATTCTATTCCAAGAATATTCAATTGTGAATTGCTGTTATATTTTAGTTCACAGAAATTCCACTGTTTCCAGCCTCTTTGATGTAGGATGAGAGATTTGATCAAGGCCTTCACAGGTCTGGATAAGTCACCAGTGATTATTTTCTTCACCCTATTAATTGTGGCATCTTGCAGATTAGATTATGGTTACTAGAGAAATGTCATTATTGTTAATTATTTCACTGACCCACATTTTAAATCCGCTAAAACTAAATACTGATTCAATTAATTTTTCATAATGTACTGTTTGGAAGGAAGTTGAATTCTTCTCCCTGCACACTTCTTCCTGCTTCAGAAGTGACTGTCAGTAGTGACTTAGAATTTGTTTTGCTTAATTTTAAAAAAATTGATGGAGCATTATTCATTTAATGGTACAAAGGAATGAGGTACGCATGTCATGGTTTTTAACTGTTAGCGATTTGGTTGGAATAGCATATGTAAAATATAGTCACTTGTTATCTGTTATTACCTGATTGTCCTGATTTGCTTTTAACTGATTTTATAAATGCACCATTTAAACAGTAATATGATCAAATAAATATCTCAATAATTGAGGTTGACCATATAGATTGCAAATAGAAATACAAATTGTCTGAAATGAGGTCTTTATAACATTTTCACATTGTCACACTTTCAACTGAATTTTTAACTTGTGGCTGAAGAAAATAGATTGAAACTAATTGAAACTCTGTATGTTGCAATTTTTAAAATATCTTTCAAGGACACGGGCATCATAGCAAAAGCATCTTGCTTTCCCAAGAATGATCAAATGCTCATAAAGTAACATAACTTCAAACTGTGATGCCCATAAACTGTGTCATTCAAAAATGCTTCTTATCTCTAATGCTACATTATGTAAAGGCCACTACATCAAAAAATGGTCCAGGTCATGTAGATCAAATGTTTTTGTGTTCAGCATTACTATAGTTCAGTATTGCTGGAAGGCAATGATGTAATCTTGCCATTTGACTTTTGTGTTGAAATGCCTTTGCAATCCTCAGAATTCAGGCAAACATTCATGTTTTCCTTCCTCACCAGTTTCCTTGCTCCCTCAACTCGGGGCGTTAATGTTTTTTCTGTGAGTTGCGTGAGCATCAACGGTTCTGCCCTTATCTTAGTAGTTATTATTCATCAGTGAACTTTGGTTGTGAATATTAGCAGGTTATTTGATCCTCACAACAACACAGCCCAGCCTGATCATGTCCTTACCTAGTGTGGCTGAAATCAATTATGACCTTGGCTCAATGGTACCATTCTTGCCTCCAGAAGAACCTTACTCCCAGCACCTAAAGTAATAATCTAGACTGATCTAGACGCTTTAGTACCTTACTGAGGGAATGATGTTAAATGAAGCCCCCTTTTGCCTTTGTTCATTTGAGCCTAAAAATATCCCATGACAGTACTTGATATATAAAAAAATGGGGAAGTTTTTCTAATGCTCTGGCTAACATTGTTTTGGAGGTGTTAATTGGAAATAAAAGTCAGTTGGTCATTTATCTCATTACTGTTCTCAGGACTTGGTTTGCAGATAAGCTGCTGTGTTTTCCCACACTATAATGGTGACTGTAATTCAGAAGCACTTTATTAGCTGTGAAATGCTTTGTGATATTCAGAGGATGCAATAAGCTATATGCAAATGTAATTTCTTTCTTTCTTCATACCTCTTCTGCTGTTTGTCTGCATCCTAGTAATTCAGGACAGAGATTGAATGAGGAACTTTGTCTCTATGACAACAGCTATCTTGTAATTTATTCAAATTTTTAAACTAAGTTATCTATATGTTCTTATAAGGCACTGGATTACTGGGGAGACAAAAACAGAAAATGCTGGAAAAAATCAGCAGGCCTAACAGCACCTGTGGAGAGAAAAGAAAAGAGTTAATGTTTTGAATCCTTATGACTCTTAATAAAATTTTCCAGCTCCAGGCAACAGCATGAAGCGGCATCGAAACAGTCATCGATGTAGCGAGAAAAGACTTGTGGGAGGGGGCCCGAGTAGGACTGGAACAAGGGGTATGTTCCACATACCCCATGAAGAGACAGGCATAACTGGGTCTCATGTGGATACCCATAGCCACACCTTTTATTTGGAGGAAGTGAGACAAGTTTAAGGAGAAATTGTTCAGTGAGAGAACAAGTTCAGCCAGACGGAGGAGAGTGGCAGTGGTTGGGGATTGTTCAGGCATCTGTTCAAGGAAGAAACGGAGAGCCCTCAGACCATCCTGGTAGGGGATGGAGGGGTAGAGCGATTGATCGTCAATGGTGAAGAGGAGGCGGTTAGGATTAGGGAACTGGAAATTGTTGATATGATGTAGGGCATCAGAGGAATTCCAGATGTAGGTGGGAAGAGACTGGACAAGGGGAGAGAGAACGGAGTCAAGATATGAAGAAATGAGTCAAGAGTCATAAGGACTCGAAATGTTAACTTTTTTTCTCACCACAGCTGCTGTTAGACCTCCTGTGTTTTTCCAGCATTTTCTGTTTTTGTTTCAGATTTCCAGCATCCGCTGTATTTTGCTTTTATTATATTGGATTACTGGAGAGCATGTGTTCATGGTTTTAATTAACAGTGGGAGCAAATTCAATGCTATAATAGGTTTGTACTATCAGTTTTCAGTTGAACTTTACAGGAAGAGTTGTAAGCTTGAACTGTGCAATTTGTTGCACATAAAGTCCAGGCAGTAAACTCTTAAAAAGGGAGAAAATGTGAGCAGTTTAAACAAGAATCCAATTCTTGACAGGAAAACTTGAAATGCTAACTGCTTGACTTGATGAGTAATTCCAACATTTTCTTTCTTTTTGCTTTTGGAAGAATGCACTAACTTTACACGCTGAAATCTTTTCTGGAACTTTAGCTTTGCTTCCTTTCCCTCCTTTGCAATATTGTCCAAACAATGCATCTAAACCAAAACCAGTACCCCCATTGAGAGTCTCTAATCATTAATCATGGCCAACGCGTTCAAAATTTTCCATTTGTTGAGACTTCTTGGAAGAAATACTTGGCTGACCAGCGCCAGCATCAATATGTTATAGAAAACTATTTTCTCTACACCTTCTTTGCCAGCTAGAGATTTCTAGCAGAATACATATTCATGCTGGGATGCCAGTATGACCGCTAAGGAGTTGATTTGTGAAGAATTTTAGCAGTGATTGTGGACAAGGAATTCCACAGCTATTTTGTTAAAAGCTCAATTGAATCTTTCATGTACTAATGTTATGGGGTGGTGCTTTGACCACACAATCCAAGTGGAGTCCCTACATCACCTGTAGTGCATACAGGAAATTCTGGCATGCGCAATTTTCCAAAATGGGAAAGGTGAGGTTGTTTTCTCTCTCTTGCCCTCTCCGGAGTACAAAGTAGGATAAATACTGGTCAAGGGCTAAGTTGTATCGTGTTCATAATTTGTTATCAACCATGTGAAAACACAGCCATTAATATATGAAAATATAATCACAGGCTGGATTATCTACATGCTCAGAAGTGCAACCAAATTTTTATTAGGGTGGTAGAATTGCAAATCATTGGGATGAAATTACCTTGATCCAACTTATGCCGAAGTTTATGTGCGGTTCTATGCCCATGTTGTCAAAGGCAACTGACTGGGTTGAAATTTCCTGGGAATCTCATTAGCATTTGTGGGAGCATAAAACCCAGCTTATAATGAGCAGAGCCCCAGGCCCGAGGAAGCACTGAACAAAATAATTGAACCATCATTGCACATTAAGCATGGCACGTTTAAGAAAATGCAGTTGTGAAAGCGTGTTTCTTTTTAATATCAATATGATTACAAAAAGAAATTATAACAATTACTTCAAGAAAAAACCATAAAGCACCAGAAATAGCCAATGAATTTTAAATTTATACCCGTTCAGAACAATGTTAGAAATGCGTGTGTGTGTTTGGAATAAGAGTTTGCTGATGAGCTAAACAGACTTGGGAGTGGCAGAAAAAATGGAGGCAATTTGGCATAGCAATTTTTGGTGGAAAGCAAGCATAATTCCTCAAAAAAGAACAATGCAATGCAGCTTTTATAGCATTGTTGCATTGAAAAGTATAAGTAAATTCTGAGCTATTATACCAATCCAGCTTTAGTGATTAAGCCATGATTCAAAGTGAACCACAATAATTAGGATTCCATATATTGGAGTTAGCATTCTGTTGAAGAATTCTGGGCCTAGGCCAAGATCATGTTCCTTGCCTATCCCTGCTCACCATCCAGAAATTAATAAAATCGTGATGGAACTAGTAGATGCAGTTTTACATGCACCTGTTATTTGGATATGGTATTGGTCATTTTCTGTAATTTATTACCAAGGAAAATTTATTTATGTAGACATACTGTTTAACATGCTTTTTGTTCCTCCACTGCACTGTTTTATTTTCTGCTGTTGCTTGTAAAGCTCTTGAACAGTGCCCTGTTCTGGTCAACATTGTGCTGACATTTCCATCCAAAATTTAATGTTTTGTGTTTTCATCTGTCTTTCTAGCAGTTAAAATATTTCCTTGTTCCAAATACTGTAGAAATAGGAGCTTCAGTATTATCATTAATGCTATGTTTGGAACTCTCAAACTTAAATTGTGGATAACTAATAATGCAATATTATTTGTTACAAAACCTCCAGGAAAATTTACTGAATTTGTTGGTAGTTAATTGCTGCAGGACAGGCTTTACCCTTGCATACGCTCATGACAGATTGCTGATGCAAAATGCTATTGGTGAGAACTAGCAGCAAACATACCACAGTTAAAACCTACATATGTAGTTTAGCACAAAGTAGCTTTTAGGAGGCTTTATTTTTAGCGTTCCCATGCATGCTCAGAAAGGTTCATTCAGCAGTTTGGTGCTTGTGCTTTATAGTTTAAAAAAAATTTTGCAAAATAATTTCTGTACCAAAATGACCATTTACAGGCATAATAAATCAATTTAAAATGTGATTCAGAGTTTTTCTCCTCCCACCCAGTTTTTGAGTTCCTGCTGTTGGAATTCTAATCGTGTAAAGACAAGAAAATACTGAAAACAAACTTATTTCTACAAAATCGAAAGTGCAGAAAAAGATTGTGTTTTTAAACCTCCTACATTTAGATGCTTGTTAACCTTCTATTGAACTGTAGCACATTGGGGTAGGATCTGGTGCAGTTTCGCTCAAGTGCTCTATAGTCCGAGATAACTAACCAACAAACAAAGGTAGACATTTGCAAAATTCAAGAAATTCTGATCAATGTGTCAGATCTTGTCTTTTTTTTGTGACAGGAAGGAAGGAGGAAAAGAAAATGGTTTGCAGCTGACATGTTGACCAAAAACAATGGATTACAGGGCTTTGTGATATTTGATTGCCATCTTAAATAACTGCTCTGCAGTGTCCATAATTAGGCTCAGAGATAAAAACAAAAAAACTGCGGATGCTGGAAATCCAAAACAAAAACAGAATTACCTGGAAAAACTCAGCAGGTCTGGCAGCATCGGCGGAGAAGAAAAGAGTTGACGTTTCGAGTCCTCATGAGTTCTGTCGAAGGGTCATGAGGACTCGAAACGTCAACTCTTTTCTTCTCCGCCGATGCTGCCAGACCTGCTGAGTTTTTCCAAGTAATTCTGTTTTTGTTTTCCATAATTAGGCTGTTAATTTGGAGGCATTATTTTAGCAGGATGCTGAGTCTGCTGTACTGCTTCAGATCAAATGGAATCGATCTGATAAGGACAAGGCATTTACAAGCACCTGTATTCTACACTTCATTTTCAGTAATAATAGCTCTATAGTTCTCAAGTCCTCTTTTGGACAAAAAGGCTCGTATCTGAAATTGATAAAACTGGATTAAGGGCCTCATTGCTGAAGACAGCTAATGAGAGAAAACAAAGGAAAATGCTGGCACACAGATACAGTTAGACATTGTGTTCTGACATTTAATTTAAAAAGGTCTCGTGCTATATATAGATATATTGATGAAAAATCTTTTAGCATTAGTTGCAATGGTTCTGAAAGCATCCTTGACAGTTAAAAGTTTGCTCTTGTGCAACAGATGGACTATTTCTAGTTTAATACAGGATATCGTCCATTAGCATTGTAATAGGAGGAAAAGGTTTTTTTAAAATGTTCAGTGAAAGAAGTAGGAACTACTCTCAATGTTTAAATCAATCCAGTAGATCTGAGGAACAAATGCTCACGTTTCTGAACCATGTTGGAAACCACATTGGAGTTTTATTGCACATATTGAATCAAACCTAAATGATGTAACATTACCTCCTTCCAGTGGTTTTTCACATTATTTATCTGTAGACTCAGTTCTCACCTCAACTCCAGAGTTGTACTGCAACTTAAACATTGCTTTACAGCAGGCTTTCACAGAGTAGCAATGCTAAGGCCTCGAATCACATCCAAAACACTGCCAGGAAGATAAATGTTTGCTGTTGGTAATGACCATGTCTCCCAGGTTCCTTTTTGTGTCTACTTCTACCAGTTCAATTCTGCTGGACAGCAGTTCTGCCTTTTTGTTAGAATCATAGAATGGTTACAGCACAGGAAGAGTCCATTTGGCCTGTCATGTCTGTGTTGGTCCTTTGAAGGAGCAGTTCATCTAGTGCCGTAGCCCTGCAATGTTTATCTTTTCTGATAATGGTCTATTTTCCTTTTGAAAACATAAATTGACCCCGCCTCCATCACACTCTCAAGCAGCATATTCCAGGCCCTAACCGCTTGCTGCATGAAAAAGTTTTTTCTCATGTCACCATGCTGCTTCTGCCAATTCCATTAAATCTGAGCCCTCTGGTTCTCTGCCCATCCATCAATGGCAAGTTTCTCCCAATCTAGTCTCCAGACCCCTCATGATTTCAAATATCTTTATCAAATCCCCTCTCGACCTTCTCTCCAAGGGCAGCCCCAACTTCTCCAATAACCGAAGTTCCTCATTCCTGGGGGGGAAAAAACCTGTGAATTTTTTCTGCAACCTCTCTCATGCCTTCACACCCTTTCTAAAGTGTGGCACCCAGAACTGGGCGCAATACTCCAGTTGATGCCGAACCAGTGTTCTATACATGTTTAAGACAACTTCCTTGCTTTTGTACTCTATGCCCCTACTGATAAAGCCCTGGATGCTGTATGCTTTATTAACCACACTCTCAATCTGTTCTGTCACCTTCAATGATTTATGCACATAACACACTTAGGCCACTCTGCTTCTGCACCCCCGCTAAAGCTGTATCCTTTGTTTTATATTGTCTCTGTGTTTTTCTATCAAAATGAATCACTTCACACTTCCCTGTATTAAATTTCATCTGCCACTTGCTTGCCCGTTCCACCAACCTGTCTGTCTTTTTGAAGTTCTACACTATCTTTCTCAGGTTCACAATACCTCCAAGTTTTGTAACACCCAAACATTTTGAAATTGTGCCCTGTGCACTGAGATCAAGGTTGAAGAGCAGGGATCTTCCCTGGGAACTTCACAGTAAGCCCTCCTCCAGTCTGAAAAGCAGCCATTCACCACCTGGTTCTTGTCACTCAGCCAATTTCGTATCCATGTTGCTACTCTTTTATTCCATGAACTCTAACTTTGCTCACAAGTCTGTTGTGCCACACTTGATTAAATGACTTTTGGAAGTCCATTTACACCACACTGATGGCATCACCTTCCTCAAACTTCTTTGTTACCTCTTCAGAAAACTCCAGCAAGTTAGTTATACATGATTTTCCCTGAACAAATCCATGCTGACTTCCCATAATTAACTCACATTTGCCCAAAGTACTATTTTGTCCTGGATTATCATTTCTAAAAACTTCCCCAACACCAAAGTTAAACTGGCTGGCGTGTAGTTGCTGGGCTTGCTTTTACACCCTTGTTTTGAACAATGGTGTAACATTTGCAATTCTTCAGTCCTCTGGTGCCTTCCTTGAGCCTATGAAAGCTTGGAAAATTATGGCCAGTGCCTTCACGATTTCAATTCTCATTTCCTTCAGTATCCTTGGATACATTTCATCCGGTTTTGGTGTCTGATCAAGTTTATGCACAAATGGCCTATCCAATACCACCCCCTTGTCAATTTTAAACCCTTCTAGTGTGTGAATTAGCATCTCTTTCACCTTGACCTGGGTAGCATCTTCTTCCTCTGTAAAAAGAGATGCCAGACTTGGGTCTCTTTTTTGTTTTTTGGCCCATGTGTACCTTCTTCTGTCCAGTCTCTTTGTTTCAATGCCGAATTCACCACCTATGATGTAGACTTTCTCTTTTGGTTCTCATCCTGCCATCTTGAGTGCATTCAAGGTTTCACTTTCATTTGATGTTGCTTCATTCGTTTTACTCCTTGGTTGTTTCACCCGTCTTTTATTATTGTTATGATATGGCAGGTGGTATTTGCCAGGCTGACCAAATCCCAAAGGGAAGCTTGGCCACGCTATTGCAATTTGTATTTATTATGAGAAGGTTTGTGCATTGAAGTCAGAAGGAATGAATCCACTATCATCTCTAAATTTAAACATTTATTAACAAAAGAAAAGAAAAAAAACACACACACAAGATTACAGTTACACAGTTTCTTAGTCTTAAACTGTTCCCACAATATATCTACTTACTAGACTCCGAATTACACACCCCTTTCAGGCAACAGCCCAAATAGATTCCTAATCAATAAAACATCTGGCAATATTACCACAAGCACCCACTGTTGTTTAAGGGAGGTATTTCACAGCTTCTCTCTTGCTCTCTCTTGCGTGATCTCACGCTCTCTCTCGCTCTCTTTCTCTCTCACACTTGACAATGGAACTCCAAAAGCTTTTAACACAACCTTGGTTACTGGAACAATGAATTTCTCCAGGATGGCTAGAGGCATTTTCCACAAGTCTGTTTCACACAGTGCACCTTTCAAGATCTCACACGGTCATCCCATTCAGCTTTCCACCTTTCTTTAAACATATCTCTCCCTTTTGACCTGTAAATCCCATTGTTTTAACCTTTCTTTTGGAAGTTACTTTTCCCAGAATATAAAATCTTTCATGTTGTCATTGTGACCACTTCCAGGAAAAATAAACTTTGCCTTATTTATCTTGCTAGTTGTTAACAACTTATCATGTCCCTTTTGAAAGTCATACAACCTCTCAACTCATCTAAAAATGCAAATTCCATTCACACTGTATCTGCTGAGACTTCATCTGAGCTTATCCATCTCCATTTCAAATGCCTGTTTACACCTATTCCCGTTGATAATTTAAACCTTGTAGTCTGTCTGCAGTTCAATTAAAACGTGTGTGCGCGCACACACACACAATCCCAATAAATCTGCTTCAGTATCCCACAGTAATATTCGGGAAAGAAGTGAGATTTCCTTTACATTGACTATTCTTATTGCACAAAGAATAAACTTCTAAGTTAACCTGGAAGCTATGCTTTCAAGTGCGCTCACAACTTAGGATGAAGTTATTAAATCTTGATTCATTGAACTTCACATTGGAGCTGAAACTTTCAAAACAAAATCATGATCTTCCATGCATTCCAAGGTTTGTTTTCACTTTTAACTTCCTTTAGCTCAAGGTAAAAGAACGTGTAGATAATGGACAGTGTCCTAGTTTGGATTGGATCCTTTGATATGCTCCCTTCCAGTAAGGGAGTAGGAAGTATTAAAGAGAGGCTGTGATTCCATTGAAGAATGGAGATTGGAGCTAGAGATAGGACAGATTCTTTTTTTAAACATAAAGACTGCATAGGAAAACTGCTTTTTAAATTAGAAAAGCTGAGGGGGGAAGCCTGAGAAAATTAGCAAAGAAGGTAATAAAGACCTTTTTTATTAGCACCTTAGTAATGAAGAAGAGAGTTGTAAAGGTAGGGATAAGTTTGAGAGGAAGGAAGTGACCCTTTTGTGGAGTGAGCAATTGGAGAAATACTGAAATACTTTGTTTAGTTTTCATAGGTTTGAATATTGACCTTGTAGAATAATTAGTAGAAGTAACTATTCACAGAGATAATATTGTCAGAAAATTATATTCCAGTTAGCCTTCAATTGTTGGCAAACTACTGGAGATTGTAAATACAGTATGAAATTACTAAGCATCTGGAGAAATATGAAAGAATTGGGACCAACTGGCATGGATTTTTAAAATGCAATTTTTTGTTTGGTCAACCTTGGATAATTCTTTGAAGAAATAACTGTAGGCAGGTAAAGTAGAATGGTGGATGGGAAGGAGTGAGGGGTGATTTTACTTTCCAGCGTGGCGAACAAATGATTGATACCCAGACTCCGGAAAGGAAAACAACATGCCAGACCTCATCGTCTATATGATTTCACTGACTCTGGGGCTTTCAAAAGGTAAGAGGAGGAGCAGACAGCAAAGACGAGAGACTCCCTCAAGAAGCTAAGCCCCTGATTCTTTCGTCAATTGCACTGGAGGCCTTCTGGCTTCTGTATGCTGGATAACATCTAGAATATCCAAACACGGGTCTGCTGCTGCTCTATTTTTGTATCTTTTTCCAGGTGCTTAGGATGGGCTGGAATGCTTTGGCCCTTGGAAAATGATCTGAACCCATAAATATGCTGGATTCATGTCCGTTTTATGTAGAAAAAACTTCAGGTGCAGAAAGGACAGGAAAATACTGTAATGTGGATTTGCCTATACTGTAATGTGGATCTTAAGCGTCTTCACAAGAGTAAATGGCACATGGAATTAAAGGGTATATGGCTTATGTTGATAGAAAGCTGCTTGGAGGGCAGAAGGCTAAGTGTAGTGCTCTAACTGAAGGACGCAAATAAGCAATCACAAAATAAAGTGGGCCTCAGAAAACGTTGTTGAATCAGAGTTCAGAATTCTTTTCAAACTGGAGCTAAAAGATTGATTATAAAAGAGAAATATTAAAGGGTGAGAGGATGAGCAGGATAGTGAAATTGGATAAGGGAGCTTGTGGAGAAAACCACTGGTGCAGACTTGATGGGTGGATTGGCCTGTTTCTGGGCTGCAACATTCTATACAACAATGAATGTTCCTGTGAATTTATTGCTGAAGTAATAGACACAGAACTGATTAGAGTAATAGATACAGTTGAGTGCTCTAATCTGCTTAAAATCCACTATTTCAGCAGAACACGCATTGGCATGCTCATTATGTGCATTAATGGATAGAATGTGATGTAACTATTGAAATGTGACAGCTCAGCTCTCTCCTGCATACCAACATTTATTTCCCTATCTCTTTCTTCCCCCTGCAACCCCCCCCCCCCCCAAAAAAGTGCCATATTATCCCAATCTAATATGATGTAGGAATTCAATAGATTATCTACTAAGATACAAGGAGTCATCTTGAGCAATTTGCACAGAACAGCTGATGGTTTAACATCGTCTGAGAAACTTTAGTGGCTAACTGCATGCTGCTTTGTTTTGAATTCCGACAGACCATACAGATTTCTGGTTTGTCTGTCAATTTATGCTGATTTCATTGTTCTGAATTGAGGCAGTCATTGGCATATAGTGATTGGCCTCATCATTCTAGGGTCAGGTAGCTAACATCGCTGACTGCTATCCAATGACACTCAGATGTAAATAGTATGAGAAGACAGACTTCAGCTTTACTCTGATGGCTCCATAGTGAAATAGCCCACCAGCATTCACTATCTAGGCACTTAACTAAGGATTTACCAATACATTTAGGCATAGGGTAACTGCAATTACTGTATTGATGCAGGTGGAAGGTGAAAAGACTAGGAAATTGTGCCATTAGAATATTAAGATCTTCTGATGTAACTTGAATTTTTTCATGTATGCTGTGTATGTATATATACACTAATCTAAATGATTTTTATAATAAACCAATAGTACTAAAGAAATGAGTAACTTGTGAGCACATCAGTTGCTATTGTCGAGTGTGTCTGAAAGCCTCAGTTAATGGGGAATCAAAATGGCAACCAGAATAATGAACCTTGTGGGTTTGAGTTTCTACTTGTTTGAGTTATATCAATCAGATCAATGCTCTTAAACCTAGACAGGCAGGGCATTTGGCAGCATAAAGTTTGCAGAGAAAGAGAAAACTGTCCTTGCTGTTTGATCTTCAGCCTCACTCTGAAGGACTTTTCTCTCCACTGACTTTTATAGGGCCTCTTCCCAGATACCTGAGGCCAAAGTCATAGTCATTACTGCACAGAAGGAGGCAATTCAGCCCATAGAGCCTATGCCAGCTCTCTATAGAGCTATCTAGTCAGTCCTATTTCCCCGCCCTAACCCAGTATCCTTCCAAGTTTATTTCCCATCCAATTTCCTTCTGAAATCTTTCATCATCCCAGCTATCACCAACCTCATCAGCAATGATTTCCAAGTCTTTAGTGACCAAAAGGCACAATTTCCAGGCAGGTTATCAATTGTGCTCGTTCACACTGCTCCATTATGCTGATTCAGAGGAAGTTTATACGTGCAGTATGCAAATGAGTTTGTGTGGAAACTTAAATGTAACTTCAAATTGGAAACAGCAATCCTGATTTGAAGCCCAAGCGGAAGCTCGTTCTTGTTATCTTGGTTTCAATGCCATATGTATTCAATTTGTATAAAATGATGTTTGTTGGGAGTTGTATTCAAGACTACAAAGTGGGGTTTAAGTGGATCTTTGTAAACACTTAAATGATTAGGTTTTTCAGCCTTGAGATTTATTCTAAAATACTTATTATTCTCCCAGAAGATCTTAATTTTAGCCAGATGTTACTCTTATGAGCTATGTCAGTTACAATATCAGAGCTATTAATTTACAGTGAATGAATTAATATATATGGAATTTGCTTTAGTAATCTAGAATTTTTACAGATGTTTTGGGAATTGAATTCCGCAATGATGTAACTCACAGGAGACTATGGAGAAGAATAAAGGATTTGTAATTTTGGCAAGTGGAATAAATTGGTGTAAAAACTGGCAAGGAAGAAAGAAGATGAGGGTGCATGAATTAAGGGTAGCTGCTCACTCATTGGAAGTGGGTGATATTGCCCCATGAGGGTCACTTTCATTCATTGTGCACATTGATGATTTTAATATACAGTGACAATACAAGGCTAGGTGGGAATGCAAGCTGTGAGGAGGAAAAAGGGGCTGCAAAGAGATTACCATGAATGCTGAACTTTACCTAGCAACTATGTTTAGAAAACCTCTAACTTTTAAGTAAAATGGACAGTTGTGAAAGGGGGCTGGTGAATTCCTGGTAAACACCTCAGTTCAGAACAGTGCCCATGTAACTAAGATTTCCATTGGGATGGGAGTTGAGAAGGGAAAGAAACTCAAATAGAAACCCATTGATGTGTTAAGTGGCAGTTCATAGCACCTTTCGCAAGTCACAGACAGAGGGAAAACTGCTGAGAGGCAAGCAGAAAGGAATTGGAACTCTCCCAGGAACAGGCCTTCTCTGTTCTGTAGGAAATGATGGAGGGCAGGTGTAAAGCTCTCTATAGGAAAAACGGTTTTACCAGAGCTGACTAGACTGTTTGAAGGGGCCGGATACAGGAATTTTTGGAATTCTGGATTGTCGGGGCTGTTGTGACCTGAGGGAGAGGGGATTTGTTGAGGTGTGCCTTGCTGAAGAGAACCTGATCCAGAAAACTTGAGGAGTGGAACAATTGTTGAAGGATACTGGAAATTTCGCCCTGACTTGACTTGGAGAGGTGAATCTCTGCTGGAGAGCTAGAAGTGGCTGTGAGACTGTTCCTTTAATGCTAAATATATGTCCACAGCATGGTGTAGAGTAAAAGCATTTCATAAAGCATATTTTTATGGGCATTAGTTAATAAGATCCTTGCTTTTTAGCTTGTATCAATTGCCAGTTAATTAATAAAAACAGAATTACCTGGAAAAACTCAGCAGGTCTGGCAGCATCGGCGGAGAAGAAAAGAGTTGACGTTTCGAGTCCTCATGACCCTTCGACAGAACTTGAGTTCGAGTCCAGGAAAGAGCTGAAAGAGCTGAACTCTTTTCTTCTCCGCCGATGCTGCCAGACCTGCTGAGTTTTTCCAGGTAATTCTGTTTTTGTTTTGGACTTCCAGCATCCGCAGTTTTTTTGTTTTTATCTCGCCAGTTAATTAATGTTTGACTTATGTTGATTTTAAAAGTCTTTAAAAATAAAAGTCTTAAGAAGTGAAATCCTGGCCTTTGACACTACCCTGAGGAAGTCCTGTAGTGATAACATTGGACTGAGATAATTGGCTTCCAACATCTAGGTAGATTCCAGCCAGGGAAGTTTTTTCCTCCTGATTCCCATTAACTTCAATTTTACTAGAGCTCTTTGATGCCACTCTGTCATATGCTGCCTAGATGTCAAGGGCTTAGGAACATAGGACTTAGGAGCAGGAGTAGGCCATTCAGCCTTTCGAAGGGAATTCCACATACTAACACCCTTTTGAGAGAAAAAAAATTTTCCTCATCTCCATCTAAAACAGTAGGCCTCTTATTCTTAAACTGCCTTTCATGGTTCTAATCTCTCCCACAAGTGGAAATATCCTCCCAGTATCTACCATATCAGATCCACTCTGGATCTTGTGTGTTTTTATAAGATCACCTCTAAATTTTCTAAAAATCCAATGGGTATATGCCCAACCTGTCTTCAAATGATAAGCCCCTCATCAGGAATGAGTCGAGTTTCTCTGAATTGCTTCTAAAGCAATTTTATCTTTTTTCAAATAAGGGGACTAAAGCTGTACACAATATTCCAGATGTGGTCTCACTGAGGCCCTGTATCGCTGCAGTAAACCTTCCCTACTTTTATATTTCATTCTTCTTGCAGTAAGTGCCAACATTCCATTTGCCTTCCTAATCACTTGCTGTACCTGCATACTAATTTTTTGTGATTTCATGTACCATGAAACCCAGACCCTTCTGCACCACCAAGTTCTGCAATCTCTCTCCATTTAAATAGTATCCTGCTTTTCTATTCTTCCTGCTAAAGTGGACAAGTTCGGCTAGTTCTGATGAAGGGTCATATGGACTCGAAACGTCAACTGTATCCCTCTCTGCAGATGCTGTCAGACCTGCTGGGTTTTTTCAGGTACTTTTGTTTTTGTTCTAGATTTTCAGCATCTGCAGTATTTTGCTTTTATCATATTTTCTCATGTTATAAGGGCAGTCACTGTCACCAGTGCAGTTCATGTGTCCATGTTTAGACCAAGGCTATAATGAGGTCTGGAGCCAAGTGACACTGGTGAAACCCAAACTGAGCATAAATGAGCAGAGTTATTAGTAAGTAAGTGCCATTTGATAGCACTCTTGATGGCTCCTTTCATTACTTTGATGATTGAGAGTAGACTGATAATGTGGTAATTAGCTGGATTGGATTCTCCCTGCTTTTTGTGGACAGATCAGTGTGAGGAACTTTAAGTAATATTAGCAAAGACAACATACTGAAAAAATTAATGGGACTAACAGCTGACAAATTCCTTGGACCTGGTAGTCAATCCATTTGAAAAGAGTGGTTTCAGAGATTTAAAAAATATAATGAATTTACTTCCTTCCAGAATTCCCTAGATTGTAGAATGATAATTGGTTGGAAGGCTGCAAATGTAACCCCACGTCCAAGAAAGGCGAGAGAGATAAAATAGGGAATTATAGGTCAGTTCGTCTGACATCAGGAGTAGGGAAAATGCGGGAATTCAGCATTGAGGACATTGTAATTTTCCAGCTGTCCTTCTACCATTTGAGGCGTAAACAAAGTTTTATAGAAGGAAAATTATGTTTGACAAATCAATTAGTGATTTTGAAGGGTGCCACTAGTAGAGTTAATAAGGAGGAACCAATGGAATGTAGTATATTGAGGTATTCAAAAGGTATTTGATACGGTGCCAGAAGAGAGCTTGTTGGGCAAGATAGGGGTTCAGGGGTCGGAGGTAATATATTCATATGGATAGAGTGTTGTTCAAAGGTCAGAAAATAGGAGAGAAAAACTGTTTATTTCTAGGTTGGCAAACTGTTACCATTGAGGTGTTGCAGGATCAATGCTGGGTCTCAGCTACATCTACATAAAAGCTCAGTATTTAATGGAGGCGCCAGGGATCTTGCCCGCTGCCTGGACAGCCGGTGAGAGCCTGACGTCACCGCTTTTAGGGAAGTGCCGCTGTATTAAATGTTCACTTGGGCACTTAGTGGACAGCGTTGGGCCTTCTGGGATCAAGGACCCGGGGGGCAGAGTTTCCATCAGAGGCCGGCAGCTCTTTTGAATGGCAGTAGTACAAGGAAGGAGGTGGCTACTGCCAGTACGAGGCCTGGAATTGTTGCTGGATCCCAGGCCACAGGTGAGTGTTGATGGGGGAGTTGGAAAAATGAGAGGCTGTTTTCGCATGGCCTGGGAGTTTATGACTAGGAGTCATTGTTTCAGGATAAGGGGGTTAGTCATGTAGGACTGAGGTGAGAAATTTCTTCACTCAAGTGTTCTGAACCTCAAGAGGGCTGTGGGTGTTCTTTTGAGTATATTCTAGACTGAGATTGTTGTTTCTTTTGGGGCATTGAGAGAATCAAGGGATTGGATGAGTAAGTGGAGTTGATGTACAAGTGGAGCCATGATCTTATTGAATGGAGGAACAGGCTTGAGGGGCTGAATGGACCTACTTCTCATGTTTCAGTACCTATGCAGCCAATGATTTCGATTTTATCCCATCAACCTAAGAAACTTTTTGTAAGGTTGGGAGGAGGAATTTAACAGCTTAAATAAATGTCACCTAGTTGTCCTGATCAATTGTGAGTATCATATTTCACGGTCTAGAACTCATTTTGGTTAATTAATGTTTGTGTAAATCGCATTTCAGGGAGACTGATGTCGAGCTTGAGGGCACATGACAAAAGCCAGACTCAGATTTTAACCTCTTGGTGCCTTATTTAATCTTTAATTTATTGTATTTAAGTGGATGGACAGGGTAGCGATAACATTCATCAGATGACTTATACAGTTGCAAAATGAGCGTTGCAGAGCTGAAAGATACTGTGATTAGTAAAGTAATGAGGGATGTAGATTGTAAATTGGAAGGGAATGATTAAAATATAAAAATCAAGCTTCTATGAGCTTCCCTTCCAAATGGTGTAGCCTGTGTTCCATTTTCAGGGTTGAGCCAGTGCCTTAGAATTTATTTCTGTTGAAAGCCACACGAAATTTATAGTCTGGCCTGAGGCAATGCATTGTGTGTTGTCATGAATAGGATGACACCTTAATAATTGCCTTTAAGGTTTAGACATGGTGTCTGACCAAACGTAAATACCAGTAGGCAGCTATCATTTTGTACTGTAACTTACAAGAAATTGACATTACAACATGTCAGCTTTTTTCTACTTCACCTATTGCAAAGAAAAGCATCAGCAAAACAACATCAGTTTAGTGTTTGGTGGGTAAAACTATTGAAGTGTCGGTAATACCTTGGCAGCCACCTTTCCCAAAAGGCCACCATTGATGAGGAGATCCAATGCCAGATCAGCAGCACCAGCTCAACCATCTACAAATTGTAGCAGTGTTTGATGATAAAGACCTCCATGAATCAAGAAAAGTCCTTGCAGAGCCATTGTCGCCACTTTGCTCCCCTACTGCAAAGAAACTTGGATTGCTTATAAGTGACACTTAAGAGCATTAGAGAAGTTCCATCAGCAAGGCCTCCACCTCACCTTTCAGATCCAGTGAGAGGACTGCTGAAACCAGGTACCTAAGCATTCAGGCAAAACTTCTTCTGAAAAATCAACACTGGACTGAATCTGTGTAAGGATGGCTGAAAACTTTTTCCCCTGCCAGGTCCTGTTCTCAGCTCTCAAATGATAATGTTCCAGGAGAGGACAAAGAAAATGCTTCGAAGACACTCTGAAGCTCCCCTTGAAGCGTGACAACATTGACCTTAATGACTGGGAGGAGCTTGCCACCAATTATTCAGACTAGTGACACCCGACGCCAAGCTGCATCATGCTTTGAGTCCCAAAATCTTAATGATGAGGCAGAATGGCAGCAGAGAAAGAAAGAAAAGGAAACAAATCCTGCACTGCAGATCCCACTACCTCCTGCCCCATGTACCGAAGACTTGCGGGTTCAGTCACATAAAGACCCATGGCAGAAACTCGCAACCCTGAGTAGATATCATCTTTAAATCGAGGGATAACCAATGGCGGCACAAGACTTGAGTGCCATAAAGAAAGAACTTTCATGCCCTCAGGACATCTCAAAGTGGTTCACAGCCAAATAAGTACTTTTGAACTGCAGCCACTGTTGTAATGTAGGGAAAAGAGGAATCCAATAAAATGTAACTAGATAAACTTTTTCTGGTGTTTGTTGATGGATTAGTGGTTAGCCAGAACGTGGTGAGAGCACCCTGCTCTTTGAAAAAGTTCAACTGTGGACAGAGAAGATTTAATAGGTTTTTAAAATTTAAGGAGGATTTAGCATTGTGGGTGTATCTACACCACATGGACTGCAGTGGTTCAAGAAGGTAGCTCACAACCACCTTCACAAGGGCAAATAGGGATGGGCCCAGCCAGTGAAGCCCACATCCCGTGAATGAATAAAGAAAAGATAAACTTTCTAATGGCTGATGGATCGATAGCCCAAGGGTACAGATTTAAGGTGATTGACAAAAGAACTAGAGACAACATTAGGGAAAATTTGTTACGCAGCAAGATGGAATGCACTGCCTGATGTGTGGTACAGATTCAGCAGTCGTTTTCAAATGGGAGGTTAGATAAATACTTGAAGGAGAAAATAATTGCAGGATATGGGAAAAGAGCAGGGGATTGAGACAAACATGATTGTTCTTTGAAAGAGCTGGCAGACAGTCGATGGGTGGAATGGTGTTCTCCTGTGCTATACTATTCTATGATTCTAGGATGGACATTAATTTAATCATACAAATGATGACACCTTGAACATGCACCAGCCCTTCAGTATTGAACTAAATTGTCAACCTAGATTGTGCGCCAAATCTCTGGATTGCATGTTGAGCTCATTACCCTCTGAATTCAGAGGCAAAGTGTCAACCGTTGAGCCAAATCTGGTCAGGTTGACATCATCCTTAAGACCACAGGCAGACCCATAAACTGTATTGTTGTGACTTGAAAAAAATGTTAGTTTTGGGTGTC
This sequence comes from Carcharodon carcharias, assembly GCF_017639515.1. Taxonomy (NCBI): domain Eukaryota; kingdom Metazoa; phylum Chordata; class Chondrichthyes; order Lamniformes; family Lamnidae; genus Carcharodon; species Carcharodon carcharias. Next base: position 61,872,045 of record NC_054487.1, read on the forward strand.
TCTATCAATTTGGAGGTTGGTGTCACCCAGACTTTGAGACACTGATATTTAAGCCTGTATCCATAAATTCATGAATGTTTTGACTTCCTGAAGTTCTGTCTTAATTAATGGTATATAAAAGAACTTTACTGCATTGCAGTAAATTGTTGAAGTAAGTCTAAGGAAGCTACCATGATTCATGGAATACTTCTGTAATGGTATTTTTTAGATATGCAAATAGTAAGGGTATATGACTAATATTTCACTGGAGACAGCAATTGTGTACACATGCTTCCGAGTGTCTATCCTTAAACTGTGGCGCATTACTTTTCAGTTGTCGTTACGGAATACAGCATGATCTCAATAGGCACACAAACAATGAAGTTTCAGTTGCAGAAATATTGCATGCATTTTGGTATAGTATCAAGTCCTGACTCTGCAGCTGCTGCAGTACCTCTAGTAACCAATTTATCTAATAAAGCTGTTTGGCTTATAATTGTACTTGTCTGTGCATCCCCCTTCTGGAGGCACTTGGGGTATGGCCCGTCAGCTGCCAGCAACTCTCCAGTAAGTAACCTGCCTAAGTGACTATTCTTTAACGGCTTCTTGGGATGGCGAGTTTTGGAAGGCTGGTCATTTATTGGAAGCATCATCTCTGCGCCTGATCCAGTTCTGAACTGGCTTCCATGTACACTTCCAGTTACCCAGCACTGTGCAGCAGTCAAGACAGAATGCTCACTAATACCCTTTTGCTCCCTGAGCCTTTTAAGCCAATTGTAGCACTCAATCTCTCCAATTATGAGTATAATCCTGCTTTGCAAAAGATCTGTTGCATGCCATCCATGCAGTTTTTATCAAAAAGATTGCTAAAGATTAACCTTTTACTGCGCTTAGAATGAACAAATAAGTAAAGAATTTGAATTTTAAAAAATCAGGAATAGAAATAGTGCTTTTTTTTAATGATCCTCTTGCATTTCCAATGGATTGCCTGAGCTTTTCATTCACAGACTATCGATTGGCAAATCCAATAATTATTGCTTGTCCTGAATTGTCTTTGAAAGCAACTGATGAGCTGCCACCTAGAACTTCTGCAGTTAGTGTGGTGTAGGTATACCCACAGTGCTGTTAGGGGCTTTATTGAACCGTAAACAGGACATTAGACGCTTAAATAAAGACAGAAAAAATATGGAAAAGCTCAACAGGTTAGACTATCTATGGAGAGCAAAACATAGGATTAAGGTTTCTGTTTGATCTTTTGACAGAAGCGATATTCTGATGAAAGATCATTGAGAATTTCCAGCATTTAAGTGTTTATTTCAGATTTCTAGCACCTGAAATATTTTGTCTCAAAAATGAGTTTTGTTAAGTCATGAGTGGGCTAGAATGTTTTTGTTTTTCTATCACTTTTTATTCAGAAGGAAAAGTTCCAAGGCTCGGCTATCGCTCCTTGAATTGTTGTCAGTGATTAAGGGGTTGCCCTATTAGATTGGCGAGGCTTTTCCATCAGTACTTGACCCATATAGATCATGTCAGGGACATTTGATTATTGGCCTGTGTTGTACTAAGCTGTGGATTTTAAAGGAATTAATAGGGTGGATATAGAGAACATTTTTCTGCCGTTTGGGATTCAAGGACAAGGAGACATAACATTAAAAGCAGCTTCAGGCCATTCTGGGGAGAAGTTAGGAAACACTTCTAGCACTCTTTGCATAAAGAAGTGTGGAACTCTGCTACAAAAGCAATTGAATGATGTTAAATCTGAATCAATAGACTTTTGATAGACAAGGGCATTAAGGGATATGGAGCCAATGCAGGTGGATGGAGTTACAAAATAGATGAGCCATGACCTCATTAAATGGCGGAACATGCTCAAAGGGCTGAATGGCCTACTGTTGTTATGCTCGGCACCTCTTGCTTGAGGAAGGGAAATTGCTCTGAGTTCTTTCTCTGGACCGTTATCTTGATGGGCGTGCATGTTTTTGGCTGTTGGCCAAGAAATAAATTGGGTTCAGCTGTGGCTTTTCTCTCTGTAACTCCCAACCACTTGACTGTTTGATGCATTAATAGCCACCTGGAAATATAAAAGACAAGCCAGCACCTCTGGAATCACAAATTCATCCTCCAGAGAAGACGGAGAAACATTGGGTGGGGAGAAAAGTGGGAAAAAATCTATTGTGTATGCCACTCTGGAAAAATACTTTTTTTTTCATTCATGGGATATGAGCATCGCTGGCTAGGCCAGAATTTATTGCCCATCCCTAGTTGCCCTTGAGAAGTTGGTGATGAGCTGCCTTCTTGAATCTCTGCAGTCCATGTGGTGTAGGTACACCCACAGCGCTGTAAGGAAGGGAGTTCCGGGATTTTGACCCAGCAACAGTGAAGGAATGGTGATATATTTCCAAGTACGGATGGTGTGAGGCTTGGAAGGGAACTTCCAGGTGGTGATGTTCCCATTCATCTGCTGCCCTTGTCCTTCTAGATGGTAGCAGCCATGGATTTGGAAGGTGCTGTCTAAGGAGGCTTGATGAGTTCCTACAGTGCATCTTGTACGCACTGCTGCCACTGTGTCTTTGGCAGAGGGAGTGAATGTTTGTGGATGGGGTGCCAATCGAATAGGCTGCTTTGTCCTGCGTGGTGTCATGCTTCTTGAAGTGTTGTTGGAGCTGTACTCATCCAGGCAAGTAGGGAGCATTCCATCACATTCCTGACTTGTGCCTTGTAGATGGTGGACAGGCTTTGGGGAGTCAGGAAGCGAGTTACTTGCCACAGGGTTCCCAGCCTCAGGCTGCTCTTGTTGCCTGGCACATGAAATAGTATTACATGAAATAGTGCAGTTCAGTTTCTAGTTAGTGGTAACCCCAGGATGTTGATAGCGGAGGATTCAGTGATGGTAATGCCATTGAATGTCAAGATGCAATGGTTAGATTCACTCTTGTTGGAGATGATAATTGCCTGGCACTTGCTTCCTTTTCCAAGGGTATCAAATTAAGTATGTTTATAAGAATGTTATTTATCCAGATATACTGCATCACAAGGATTGATCAACAAGTGAAAAGGGCACTCAGTAGAGTGTACACCACCACCACACTGTTAACTGGTGTTATTACAATTATGCAGCTCTTGCTTGAGGCTTTTTCCTGCCTAACTGTTGCTCTGTAGCTACAAAGCTTGAAAGTTTTTTTGCTAAGAGCTTGGGCCCTAACTTATCTGTGTACTAAGCTTTGTTGAAATCCATTCATTAGTTTTTGAGATATCTTGTTCACAAACAGACTAACAAATGGGTGAAAACATTACCTCTGCCCAACACCCAACTTCAGTGGCGAAGGTAATAGAGTTAACAAAATTACACAGAATTGTTTCACTTGACATTTAAACGGTTAGGAGAAATCTTGTACAGAAATAATCCAGATTTTTTTGAGTTAGTTTACACTCTAGTAAGTTTAAACTGCCCCACCCACTCCTGACTTTTAGGGTTGGGAGGGAAAGATAGGCATGTTTAGATGCATACCATGGCTTGGTACAAATGTGCTTTTGGTTTTTTTTGCCTCTGCTTTTTCCACACAGCCCCCACCTCCACCCACCACCCTGACTTTGCTACTGAATTTCTGGCTCAAACGAGTGTGAAATTTTTCTTTAGTCTGGTTGTCTTTCTGAAAATTAGAGATTGCATTGCCTCATGGCATTATCCAGATTGAATGGCTGTGTTCATGCAGTCATTTATACGGATTGCTTCAAACCATTATGTGATGTTATATACTCGGTCACCTGTGGGCTCAAGCATTTATTTGCCATTAATTTTTGCAAGGATATGATAGTGGACTCTGTCTTCAGCAGTTATCATAGTGATCATCTCATAATGGCTGGAATTATTTCACAATGGATTGGCAGAAAAGTATGCAATTAATTTCACTGCTTTAAAAATAGCTTCTCTGCAGTAGCTTCATATTATAATGTGTTAATACATTCTTATAGTCACTATATACTCCCATTTTTCAATGTGTCTACTTTGCAAAGCTCGTTACTTAATAGCTATTACTCCCTGATTTCCATCTCATTCTGCTATCATTGAACATGGCCAGAAACTTTTCTCTATAAAGATTCCAACAGAAAATCATTCCTGCCTTTTCCCTACTGTTCTACCAGACTTGCCATTTTTTTAAAACAAAAACAGAATTACCTGGAAAAACTCAGCAGGTCTGGCAGCATCGGCGGAGAAGAAAAGAGTTGACGTTTCGAGTCCTCATGACCCTTCGACAGAACTTGAGTTCGAGTCCAGGAAAGAGCTGAAATATAAGCTGGTTTAAGGTGTGTGTGTGGGGGGCGGAGAGATAGAGAGACAGAGAGGTGGAGGGGGTTGGTGTGGTTGTAGGGACAAACAAGCAGTGATAGAAGCAGATCATCAAAAGATGTCAACGACAATAGTACAATAGAACACATAGGTGTTAAAGTTAAAGTTGGTGATATTATCTAAACGAATGTGCTAATTAAGAATGGATGGTAGGGCACTCAAGGTATAGCTCTAGTGGGTTTTTTTTTAATAATGGAAATAGGTGGGAAAAGGAAAATCTTTATAATTTATTGGAAAAAAAAAGAAGGGGGAAACAGAAAGGGGGTGGGGATGGGGGAGGGTTTCTGTTTCCCCCTTTTTTTTCCAATAAATTATAAAGATTTTCCTTTTCCCACCTATTTCCATTATTAAAAAAAAACCCACTAGAGCTATACCTTGAGTGCCCTACCATCCATTCTTAATTAGCACATTCGTTTAGATAATATCACCAACTTTAACTTTAACACCTATGTGTTCTATTGTACTATTGTCGTTGACATCTTTTGATGATCTGCTTCTATCACTGCTTGTTTGTCCCTACAACCACACCAACCCCCTCCACCTCTCTGTCTCTCTATCTCTCCGCCCCCCACACACACACCTTAAACCAGCTTATATTTCAGCTCTTTCCTGGACTCGAACTCAAGTTCTGTCAAAGGGTCATGAGGACTCGAAACGTCAACTCTTTTCTTCTCCGCCGATGCTGCCAGACCTGCTGAGTTTTTCCAGGTAATTCTGTTTTTGTTTTGGATTTCCAGCATCCGCAGTTTTTTTGTTTTTATTATTGCCATTTTTTTAATTTGGTCTGTGATGATATGGGGTTACACTTCAAGGGTTTTTCAGTTTTCCTTCTTTCCTGATGATGCGACAGTTGTTTTCCATATGTGGATTTTCTTCCCCGAGGACCTAGAACCTTGTACCTTTTCCCTTTGTAGAGGTGAGTAAACAAGAGCAACAACTCTTCCATGCATAGTGACCTGTTGACTGAACTTTTCATTGCGCTCATTCTACACAGCCTACTTTCTTTGACAAATATTGCGATACAGTCCAGGGATTTACATGTTGATAAGCCACAAATAGCTTCATTTAAAATAATAAAATGAAACAGAAGGTGGAAAACATTAGGTGTACCATATACATTAAACAGGAAAAATAGAATGAGAAAGTATGTGCTAAAGTTATTCCATTAAGTGCAACTTCAGATTGAGTTATTATGTCTCTGACCAAGTGACAAAGCTTTGGATTTTGTAGGACGATTTCTGTCTCCACCTTGATGGAATTAATGAAGGTTTTCCACTGAACAACCAATGTTTTTCTGAATACAATAGGCACACATCACCAAGTACACCATATCATCTAGAATACTGTGAACAGTTTTGGTCACTTATCTAAGGAAAGATATACTCGCATTGGAGGCAGTCCAGAGAAGGTTCACTAGGTTGATCCTGGGAAGGGAGGGATTTTCTTATGAGGAGAGGTTGAGTAGGTTTGATCTGTACTCACTGGAGTTTAGAAGAATGAGAGGCGACCGTATTGAAACGTATAAGATTCTTAGGGGCTTGACAGGGTAGATGCTGAAAGATTGTTTCCCCTTGTTGGAGAGTCTAGGACCAGAGGGCATAATCTCAGAGGAAGGGAGCGCCCATTTAAAACAGATGAAGAGGAATTTCTTCTGTCAGAGTGAATCTGTTGAACTGTTTACCGCAGAGCGCTGTAGAGGCTGGGCCGTTATGTATATTCAAGGCTGAGATAAACAGAATTTTAAACAGTAAGGGAATCGAGGGTTATGGGGAAAAGGCAAGAAAGTGGAGTTGAGGATTAACAGATCAGCCATGATCTCATTGAATGGTAGAACAGACTCGATGGGCCAAGCGGCCTACTTCTGCTCCTATGTCTTATGGCCTTACAAAACAAATGTGCAGTAATACCTGGGATACAACAAAGCTATTTGGATGTCCAATTAAACAGTTCACAAAATGGTTTTGGATGATAATGTCATCTTATCTATTTAAGGAGCTTTTACTTCCTATCTTTACACTTGCTGCAGAGTAGTTTGGATTTCACATCAATGCAAAGATGTGTGCAAGCAGAACTGATGGCAGATCGAAGCAACCTCCAGATCTATCTGACTGTGTCTCTCTATCTGCAGCATTTTGATGCTTTTAGGCCCGAATTGTAGATTTTAGACTACAGTATGAATATTACCTGCTGCAGTTCAGATCCCAAAGAGAAAGTTCAGCAGCACCAAGCATTTTTCTTTCAGTATCACAAAGTATTTCCCAGTAGGAGATCCCACCTCAGGTTGAAAGTTTAAAAAAAAAATCACTCTATCATTTGCATATGTTGTGTCATGAAGAAATTGGGGTAGAGTTTCTGCTTTAGGTGCAGTTGGCAATTCCCATTATTACGGACAGAGGAGGGAGGTGGGATAATTTCCCACCTCTCAACTGACCATAACAAGATGTATTTTGGTGAAGGAGTTTAATTCCTTGAGTGCTGTGACTTTTAAGAAAATACACAAAACAGGCTTTCTGGTAAGTTTAAGTCAAAAGAAAGGGTAACCATTTATTTGCACAACACGCAGAATGTGACCGCAACAAATGTCCAATCCTCATTCACCCAAAATACACAAAGGCAAGAAAAAATGATTACAAAAAAAAATAGCAAGTTCAAAAGTCCCCATTACGTTGTTTCTTCAAGTTAGTCGTCGGAAGTGTTGTAGGCCTGAAAATTCCCTTTTGGTTTGTTGAAATAAAAATTAAGGTTGTCAGTTTCTGGTGATGAATTCATGATAGTTCAATTCAGAAATAGCAGGTTTCTGGCTTCTAGCTGAAAGCTATAGTTGAGCCCCTGTAGTCAAACTTATAATTCACCGGTACAAGTAAAGCTCCACTTCTTGGCCTGAGATGACTTTTTTGAGGCAGGGTTCTTTTCTTCTTAGGCCAAAATCTCTCCCTTTTGAGGTCCTGGTCCTAGATTGGCCTCTGGACTGTTCTTGGAATAATATGATATCTGCTATCTCAAGCCAGTTTCTGTCATGTGACAATAGTATCGCTGCTTCCGTTGTTCATACACTTGGCCTCAGATTATGCCTTTTCCCCATTTACCCTCAATTCCCTTACTGCTTAAAAATCTGTCTAGCTCGGCCTTGAATATACTTAATGGCCCAGCCTCTACAGCCCTCTGCGGTAAAGAATTCCACGGATTCACTACCCTCTGACAGAAGAAATTCCTCCTCATCTGTTTTAAATGGGGCCCCCTTTTGAGATTATGTTGATGGCTGAGCATTTTGCCACTTAATGGGGGATGAATGATGACCATTTGCACTTTCTTGTGATGGTGATTTCTATCACACCCCTCTTTCTGCAATTTCAAGTTTGCAGACACCAACTCTGGGATGACTATCATATGCGAGTTTCTGTAAACATCCGGACAATAATAACTGTTGATTCCACAAGTGACCTGTTGCATCCTGATGCTTCTTCAGTAGAAGGCCCAAAAAGATCATTGACATTTTACACTTTAATGACTCCAGAGACATATCCAAATGTGAGTTGGTCGCCTTCTACCACAAAAGTCACCTGACACCCCCCCACCCACACCTCCCCCACCACGACTCCATTTTGCCAAGGTAAATTGTCTATATTCCATGCCCCTTTTTAAAGAATATCTATCCTCTTCCATATATTCATGGCCATATGGTGTGAATGTAACACTCTGCAAATTGTGCCAGTTCCCATGTTGCTTCATAAACTCATTTGTATATCACTGAAAGCAAAAAACGCCACAAACGGTAATTGGGAAGCATTATTTTAAAATTGATTTAAAACCTATTCCTCTAAGTAAGAGTAGTAACTTGGTAAAGTTTGGTTAATACAGCTGACAATATCACAGAAAGTAAGCATTTTAAATCAGTTCAGACCACCACCTGCAGTTAACTTAAGATTTTAAATTACGTACTGAAAATGACTTAAAGGTGTACCCAACTGATTATTTTGTTCGATCGTGGTGCAATAGTTAGTACCTTTTTAGGTTTTGAATCATTTTGCTCAATTACAGTTACCACTTGCCTAGTATTGTCTTTGTGCCCAAAATCCCTAGCTTAATTTTTTGAGCCTTTTCAAAGGCCTCCAAACAAGTGCAATTGGCAGAAACTCCCAATGTTGATTAATTCACCTTGTGGGCATGGCCTGCTTCAAGTGCAATGTTTTTGAAACTGGCACAAAAAATCACAAAAACCCATTTACACTTAAAAGTTCTATGACCTTTTGCATTTATTAGGTGATATCAGGTGAATTGTGCCTCCCAAAAAGCACAATTGAGTCCAAAACTCCAGGCCATTGCCATCAAAAGAATTTATGGCAACTCAGAGTGGGTTTGGAAGTGATTGCGAATGGAACCTCTGAACTCAGCAGCTCTTCAATTTCATTGGTATATGAGTATACTGTCAATCTTGTTCCTGTCTTCGTAACACACTTCTTTTATCACAGCAAGTGCCTGTCCTATGTTCTGGCTTCAACCTTGTTCAGATGACCTTTTCCACCTGTGTATGACAACACTTATGAATTCTGGCCTAGAGCTTGGGAATTCTCTGTTCCAGAAGTTTGTGAATGTTCCAATGTTGAATAGATTGAAGGATGAGAGACAGAATTTTAGTCTCTCAGGGAATTGGAGGATGAGAGACATCCTTCAATTCCCTGAGAGGCTAAAATTCTGAGAGACAGAATTGTTGTCTCTCGGGGAATTGAGGGATATGGAGAGTGGGTGGGAAAATCGAGGTCAGGCAGAAGTTCAACCATGATCATATTGAACGAGGGAGGAAGCTCAAGGGGCTGGAAGATCTACCTCTGCTCCTATTCCTTACGTTATGTTCCATTTGGCTTTCACAATTCTGAATCTAGGTCCATTTGCCCACGTGCCTTGACATAATTGGGAATGTTCGTTTGCATTATTGACCTATTGAAGTAGTTTTGCATAGCTCTTGATTAGCTCAATGTATTTCCAATGAGCAAATGCAAAGGAAACCCCCTGCTATTTGGGTCAGTAAGATGATCTGCAGGTAAATTCTGTAAACCAATCTGGTTAAAGATGCTCGTCGTTCATTGAGCTGAAGAAGCTTGGAAAGATTAGCAGCACAGATGGAAGCCATTTGAACCAATTTGTCCATGCTTTTTTTAAATATCATTCACTGGATGTGGGTTTCACTGGCTGGGCCAGCAATTATTGCCCCATCCCTAGTTGCCCTTAAAAATGGTGGTGAGCTGCCTTCTCGAACCGCTGCAGTCCATGTGGTGCAGGTACACCCACAGTGCTGTTAGGAAGGGAGTTCCAGGATTTTGACCCATCAACAGTGAAGGAGCGGCAATATATTTCCAATTCAGGATGGTGAGTGGCTTGGAGGGGAACTTCCAGGTGGTGGTGTTCCCATCTATCTGCTGCCCTTGTACTTCTAGGTGATAGTGGTCGTGGGTTTGGAAGGTGCTGTCTAAGAAGTCTTGGTGAGTTCCTGCAGTGCATCTTGTAGATGGTACACACTGCTGTTACTGTGCGACATTGGTGGAGGGAGTGAATGTTTGTGGATGTGGTGTCAATCAAACGGACTGCTTTGTACTGGATGTTGTCAAGCTTCTTGAGCTGCACCCATCCAAGCAAGTGGGGAGTATTCCATCACACTCCTGACTGGAGCCTTGTAATTGGTGGACAGGCTTTGGGATCAGGAGGTAAGTTACCCGTCTCAAGATTTCCAGCCTCTGACCTGCTCTTGTAACCACAGTATTTGTATGGCTAGTCCAGTTCAGTTTCTGGTCAATGGTAACCCTCAGGATGTTGTTAGTGGGGGATTCGGTGATATTAGTGCCATTAAACATCAAGGGACGATGGTTAGTTTCTGTCTTGTTGGAGATGGTCATCGCCTGGCACTTGTGTGGCATGAATGTTACTTGCCATTTCTCAGCCCAAGCCTGGATATTGCCCAGGTCTTGCTGCATTTGGACATGGACAGCTTCAGCATCTGGGGAGTTGTGAATGGTGCTGAACATTGTGTAATCATCAGCGAACATCTCCAATTTTGACCTTACGATGGAAGGAAGGATATTGATGAAGCAGATGAAGATGGTTGGACCGAGGACACTACCCTAAGGAGCTCCTGTAGTGATGTCCTGGAGCTGAGAAGACTGATCTCCAATAACCACAACTATCTTCCTTTGTGCTAGGTTTGACTCCAACAAGTGGAGAGTTTTCCCCCGATACCCGTTGACTCCAATTTTGTTCAGGCTCCTTGATGCCACACTCGGTCAAATGAGGTCTTGATGTCAAGGGCAGTCACTATCACCTCACCTTTGGAGTTCAGCTCTTTTGTCCATGTTTGAACCTAGACAGACTGTAATGAGGTCAGGAGCTGAGTGGTCATAGCAGAACCAAAACTGGGCATCAATGATCAGGTTTTTGTTAAGCAAGTGCTGCTTGTTGGTGACCCCTTCCATTACTTTAATGATGATCGAGAGTAGACTGATGGGGTAGTAGTTGGCCGGGTTGGATTTGCCCTCCTCTTTGTGTACAGGACATACCTGGGCGCTATCACATGGAGTGAAATGAATTGGCTGAAGATTAGCATCTATGATGCTGGAGACCTCTGGAGTAGGCCGAGATGGATCATCCACTCGGCACTTAGGGCTGAAGATTGTTGTGAATACTTTAGCCTTATCTTTTGAACTGATTGTGCTGGGCTCCTCCATCATTGAGGATGGGGATATTTGTGATGCCACCTCCTCCAGTGAGTTGTTTAATTGTCCACCACCATTCACGGCTGGATGTGGCAGGATTGAAGAACTTAGATCTGATCCATTAGTTGTGGGAACGCTTAGCTCTATCTGTCATTTGCTGCCTATACTGTTTGGCATGCAAGTACTGTGATATAGCTTCACGAGGTTGACACCTCATTTTTAGGCCTGCCTGGTGCTGTTCCTGGCATGCCCTCCTGCACTCTTCATTGAACTAGGGTTGATCCAGGGCCAAAAAAGAGCTGTCCAGTCCAATCCCATCTTCCAACTTTTGGCCTGTAGGTTACAGCACCTCAAGTGCACATCTAAGTGTTTTTTTTAATGTATTGAGAGTTTCCTGTCTGTATCACCCTTTTGAGGCACTGAGTTCAAGACCCCCGCCACCCTCTGGGTAGGGATAAAAAAAACTCCTCAGTCCTCTTCTAATCCTTCTGCCAACTACTTTAAATCTATACCTCCTCATTATTGACCTCTCTGCTATTGGAAGTAGATCCTTCCTATCCAGTCTGTCTAGGCCCCTCATAATTTTATGCACCTCAAAATCTCAAGTTTTAAAGTCATAAATTGCTGTGGCAGGATTTGAGCTCCGTCCTCTGGATAGCTAGTCTAGTAACACGTCCATCACATTATCATACCCGAGGTTATGCATTAGTCAAAGGTGAATATTCAGGGTCTCTAAAGAAAAAAGGAAGACTTGCATTTATACCGCACTTTTCATGACCACTGGTATGTCACCTAGCCCTTTACAGCCAATGAAGTACTTTTGAAGTGTGGTCACTGTTGTAATGTAGAGAACACACCAGCCATTATACACACAGAAAACTCCCACAAATGGCAATGTGATAATGACAAGACATTCGTCTGTAAGACAAAAGACCTGTTTTTTGCAATGTTGATTGAGGGATAGATTTTTGACCTGGACACCATAGATAATTTCCTTGCTCCTGTTCGAAATAGTGCCATGGGACTTTTGCATCAACCTGAGCAGGCAGATGGAGCTTTGGTTTAATGTCTCAACTGAAAGACAGCACCTTCAACAATGCAGCGCTCCCTCAGCACTGCACTGGAGTATCAGCCTTGACTTTTGTGCTCAAGCTCTGGAGTGGGACTTGGGCGCGGAGCCTTGTGACTCAGGATGTGTGCCACCAACTGAGCCACAATTGATACTCCGTCTGAACAATTCATCACAAAGGATAAAAGTTTACAAAGAGCTAATTTTAGAATACTTTTGTATATTTACAGTTCCCCTCGCAGTTCTTGCAAAAGTATTACATGCATTGAATATAATAGATCTTAATCAGGCTGTCTGCATTTTGGAGCAAGCAACTCTCTTTAACAGGCATTATATGTAACATCCCAAGCATTACAGACATGACAAGTCGCAAACATTGTGGAAAGGGAATCATTTGGGAGGCAGAAGCACCTGTTGAGCCAGTGGATTGAACGGGAGTTAGCAGATACAGTACAAGTGCAGTGCCTATATAAACATTCCACAGATCATAAGCAAAACAACTGTCTTTCTAAGTTAACTAAGATATGCATAAATTAATGCAATGCTGCAAATTATGTGAAACCGTAAGAAAGTAGTTTTAAACCACAGTGATTATAATGCTGGAGTATTGGATAAATTACATGAATAGCCTTGGGATGAATTATCACCCTGAGTTATTTAAATGTAACACTACCATCCAAGGGCCCAAACACTCCTTTCAAGTGACGCAACACTTCACTTGCACTTCCCTCAATTTAGTCTACTGTATTTGCTGCTCCCAATGCGGTCTCCTCCCCTATATTGGAGAGACCAAATGCAGACTGGGTGACCGCTTTGCGGAACACCTTAGGTCTGTCCGCAAACATGACCCAGACCTCCCTGTCGCTTGCCATTTCAACACTCCACCCTGCTCTCATGCCCACATGTCCGTCCTTGGCCTGCTGCAATGTTCCAGTGAAGATCAATGCAAACTGGAGGGACAGCACCTCATCTTCTGACTAGGCACTTTGCAGCCTTCTGGACTTAATATTGAGTTCAACAATTTCAGATCATGAACTCTCTCCTCCATCCCCACCCCCTTTCCGATCCCCCTTTTTCCAATAATTTATAATTTTTTTACGCTATATTTTTTCTTTTCCCTCCTATTTTTAAATTTATTTAGATCTATTGTTTCATCTCCACCTTTTCGGTTCCTTCCCCCCATCTCACCTGCACTAAGGCCATCTGTCACTAGCATGCTTCTCTTAATGTCTCCATAAGCACATCCTTTAGATCACCACCGTCAACATCCCTTTATCCTTTTGTCTATGACATCTTTGGCAGTCTCTTCTTAGCCTCCACCTGTCCTGTCCCACCCCCTTCTACCAGCTTATATTTCATTTCATTTCTATATGTCTTAGTTCTGATGAAGGATCATATGGACTCGAAACGTCAACTGTATCTCTCTCCACAGATGCTGTCAGATCTGCTGAGTTTTTCCAGATATTTTTGTTTTTGTTACACTGTATAGTTAATTTGTGCTTTCTCCCATGGATGCATATTTATTCACAAAAGAATCCCACTTCAATCAAATGTTGCATTATGAAGGCAGAGTTGTCTTTTCTTTAATACAGTTATCTCACTGATAGTGCCAGAATACTTTTACAAATGTGCAACCCACAACTATACAACTTTATATTCTGAATATTATATCATAGTGAGGAATCTGGCTGAGGAGAAAAAACTGAGTGGAAGGAAATTGGTTAAATGGGTGGACACATGACATGAAATTCACTGCTGAAAAGTGCAAGGTGATACATTTTGGTAGAAAGAATGACGAGAGACAATGCCAACTCGATACAGCTTTAGAGGATGTTTGTGCTCAAACCTTTGAAGGTGGCAGGACTGGTTAACAAAGTCAGTTAATAAAGCACATGGGATCCTGGGCTTTATCAATAGAAGCATGGAATACAAGAGTAAAGAAGTTATGCTAAACCTATATAATACACTAGTTCAGCCCCAGCCAGAGTGTTGTGTCCCAGTTATGGGCAACAAACTTTGGAAGGATGTGAAAGCTTTGGAGAGGTTTCAGGGGAGATTTACCAGAATGATTCCAGGTATGAGGGATCACAGTTATAAGAATAGACTGGAGAAGCTTGGAATTTTTCTCTTGCAGGCAGAGATGGCTAAGAGTCATTGACCTGAAACGTTATTTCTCTATTTCTCTCCATAGATGCTGCCTGACTGCTGATTTATTTCCAGTACTTTCTGCATTGTATTTCTGATTTCCAGCATCTGCTGTCTTTTATTTTTGTAAGGTTAAGAGGAGATTTGATGGAAATGTTTAAAATCATGAACGATTTAGATAAAGAGAAAATGTTTCCGATGGCTGCTTGATGATCAAAGGCTGCAGATTTAAGGTGAATGGCAAGAAAAGCAGAAGTGATATTAAAAAAAATATGTTTTAATGCAATTTGTGATCAGGATTTGGAATGTACAGCCTGATAAGATGCTGGAAATAGATTGAATCATTTTCTAAGGGGAATTGTGTAAATATTTTGAAGAAGAAAAAAGTTGTAGGGATATGGAAAAGAGCCAGGAATCGCACTTAACTAGATTTCTCTTTGAAAGAGCAGGCACAGATCTGATGGCCAATTGGCTGCCTTCTCTGTGTAATATTCTGTGATCCTAGCAGAAGAGTTTAGTTCACAAAGTTTTAATCTCTTCACAAAGCGATTGCAGATATTGAACTAATGTTTCCAACAATCTGGATGTTCATGTTGCAAGGAGCTATTTGAGTAGGGATATGCTTTTTAGGTTGTATTTAAAGGTGATCCAAAATAGTGGGAATTGGAAAACAAGCACAAGGCATGTTATAGAGAAGGGAGAACAGTAACATTATTAACTGTAATGTTAGTATAACAGACATCAGCTATAATCAGATGATCAATTAAGTCATTGCATCTGTTTCCCCACTGTGCTTTACACATTGCTGGTTTCCACATGGCCTTGGCATAATAGTTTGCAGATGTGCAGAATTACAAAAAATATTACTAAGCATGCATCCCTGGATGCTGCAAGTGTCTGTTTAATCCCATAATTCCCTCTACATGGAATCTGGAATAAACCCAGGTCTTGATAGTTGAGAGCAATGATGGCTAAAAGCTGTACTTATAAACCTCAAAACCATTTTTGCTTGCAAAAAGTAAAAATGGTCAGCTACATTGCATTACTTTTGAAGAATCTTTGGCATATTAAAGACAAGTTCAGTTGTTTGGTGTTCAGAATACCTTAACGAAAATAAAGAGCTTGCATTTTTAGAACAGTCATTCTTTTTCTTGTCTGCTTTCGTTCCTTCTACAATCTACAAGTTTTCAAATCCATCTTTGCTGTTAACTAGCCATGACTTTGATCCTACTCACATATTGTTTCTTCAACCCTGACAGTTTCTTTTCTTATGGACCTTGATCCCCATACCTGTGTCTCAATTAAAAAGAGAAGCAAAGAAATATAACTCGATTATCTGTTGATCAAAAATTTACAAATCAAATCCCAAAATGAATGGAAAAGTTTTTGGAACCATAGAATTTGATGACCTTTGTTCAACCAAGAGTGTTGCACAGCCAAAGAAGTGTGTTTCTAATGTAGTGAAACATGGAAGCCAATTTATGCACACCAATGTCATACACACTGTAACTGGGTAAATGACTGGATAATGTTTTAATGTTGGTTGAGGAATAAATGTTGGCTAGAATGCTGGTAGTGTTGTGCACTTCTTTCAGTAGTGCCATAGATCTTTTACTTTCAGCCGAGAGGGCAGATTGGGTCAGGGTTTTATGTTTCATGAAAAGTCCGCACCTCCGAGCATTCACTCAGTGCTGCACTGACGTGTCAACCTGGATTACGTGTAGTGAAGTGGGGCTTGAATGCATGATCTCCTGACTCAAGCACTGCCTCCTAGCTGATCCTTCATGCTGATAATTCTTCACAGCATTCCATGGATCCCAAAACTTTCCCACTCACTTTGGGATTTGGTTTATAAACTTGTCATCAACAGATATCAGAGTTATATTTCCCTGCTTCTCTTTTTAATTGAGACACCGGTACAGGGTCAAGGCCCAGATGGAAAAATGCCATCATGGTTGAAGAGACAATGTGAGAAGAATCAAAGTCACGGGCTAGTTGATGCCAAACATAGATTTAAAAGCCTGTATATTGTAGAAAGAAGGGAAGTGGACAAGAAAAAGAATTACTGTACACTTCAAAATGCTGGAAGAATGCTAATAAACATGTATATTAAAAGAAAATGCCCTGGAGGGACAGTTCTGCAGAGCCCAAATGCTTGGAGAATTAACTTTGCACCTCCCACCCTTGGAAATTTTCAAGGTTCACCTTTTGTATACTAGTTTGTTTCACCGTATGTAATGCATTTGATGTAATATTAGAAATAGCTGCTGATTCAGCTTATGTCCCATTATAACTAACTTTTTTCACTTGTCATGTGTATGACCCATAGTTCCATTTTCACACAAAATTGAATTGGAGAATGTGATCCCATAACACCAATAAAGAAATGAACTCCATTTTAATAAAAATAAATGTAAATTTCAGTCACTGTAAAATAGTGGTTGTAGCTTTTCGCTGAGAGTTGTTTTTCAACTGTACAATGCTTTTTGGATTGTCAGCTTATTTTTGGGGATGATTTTTGTCTTTGGCTATTTTCAAGGTGTTCTAGGCTAGCATCTATGTTCATACAAAAGCAAAATACTGCAGATGCTGGAAATCCGAAATAAAAACTGAAACATTTGGAAATACTCTGTTAATTTCTCATCAATTATATTGTTATGGTTTGTTAATGTCATGTCAATTACATTGTTACGGTTAGAAGAAACTGGTGATGGTTATGAATTGTCTTTGAGCACACATAGAAAGGGGATAGCTGGGACACTGTTGTGTGGGAGGACAGCTGAGAGATTGAACAAGACAATGAAGAAAAGCTTTGTGTTTTGGTTTCAGCTTCACCACCCAGCTTGGATCCTATTAATAGCAGACCTGGCAGCATCTGTGAAGGAGAGAGTTGATATTTCTGTGACCTGAGGAAAAGCCATGAAAATTTCTCTCTCCGCATACTTGCTGAGTATTTCCAACATATTCTGTTTTTATTTCAGATTTGTCATTTCCCTCCTCATTTATTGCCCATCCCTAAATACCCTTGTTCAGAGGGCATTTAAGAGTCAACCGCATGTGGGTCTGGAATCACATGGGCCTGGAATCCGAAGGAAAGCATATCTCCTTTACATTAGTGAACCAGATGGGTTTTTACAACAATCAACAATGGTCATCATTAGACTTTTAATTCCAGATTTTTATTGAATTCAAATTTCACCATCTGTGGTAGTATTTGAACCTAAGTCCCCAGGGGCATTACCCTGGGTCTCCTAGTCCAGCGACAATGCCACTACGCCATTTCCTCCCAATGGCAGAGTGCCCAAGTAGTTGTTCCATCAGACCAAGAGAATGAAGTTATTCTGTTGTGAGCTAAGTGGAAGTCCACTGGACTGCAGAACCTTTTGGTGTGGAAGCAATACAGCTTAATAGAGAATCGTATATCACACAAGGGAGTTTGAGAATTTATGTAGGGTAAGTACTGTTATCAGCATGTCTCTTTACACCCAGCAGTCTGAACTATGTTTTTGGACATGCAAACTGTGCAGATGAGACTGAAATTGAAGTACATATTTAACTTTAAACTTTTGTAGAATCAGAAATAGATTTTGTGATGCACTGATTATGAACATGTTCGGTTCAAGGAAAGTTGAAAAATCCAGGAGTACATCATGGTTTTGGGATTCATAGGTCAGCTTTTTGTGATCAGGCTCGAGCTGGTGCTAAAGTAGGCTCTCCCCATGACAGTGCAGTGCAAGCTCATTACAGGCCCATGCCCCATGCTGCTGAAACTGGGGCTTTCTAATCTTCTCAGGTTTATGCCAGAGAAGCAGCAATCTAATTTGAGGCCCAGTATTCTGGAAGCTTCTGTACTGCATGATTATAACAACCTCCAAGATCAATGTACCACCATTATTTAGTGGAATACATTGAAAAATTGTACCTAAAGTAAAATGTAACAGATGCCTACACGCAGATACAAATAGAGAACATACCATAGGCACACTGAAGCAAAGGTATTGCTGAATGGAGAGTGTGGGAAGTCTGACTGTACAGCTTGATAAAGGTATCCAAAATGGTAGCTGCATGTTGCACAATATTCCTCTCAGAAGAGGAGTTACCAAACAGCAAGTAAAAATGAGTTAGACAGGCAGGCCCCAAGAAGGAGGAGGATGGTGAGTTTGAGGCTGAAGAGTTGCCAATTTCACTAGAATAGTATTCAGGAAGGCAAAAATGGCAACATCTAAAAGACATCAGTTTTAATTAAGATGCACTATTGTGCCAATGCATGTGGCTCAGAGTACAAATTCTTAATTGTTCCACCCAATGCTAGCTTTACCATTGTTCCACACTTCAACTGACCTAACAACATGCATTCATTTTCTGCTATGGTAATCTGTTTCATTGTAAATTTGCTCCCCTCTCAGTGGAAATTAAGTATTTAAATTCAAATAATCGATTCACCTAATTATCTAAATTTGAGCTTTTTGTCTAGCAATATTCTAAATCCAAGTTTTGTCTGTCTCTCTTCAGGTACCATGTACTAAGAACATGTTGGCAGCCATGGACTTCTATGTGTTGGTCCACGCTTATGCTTGGCAAGGTACTGCAGTAGTTTGCCATTGCGTTCTGCAGGTTCTGGCTGACCAGGAAACTCTCCCGATCTTACCGCCTGCCATAGGCATATTGGAAAGATTTGCAGGTTGATAATCACTCACATAACCTATCTATATCCATTTGCAGACTCTGATTCCTCCTCATAACTTGCTTTCTTACCTATCTTTGTATCATCAGCAAATTTAGCTGCAATACAGTAGGCCCCTGTTTGGCCATTTTATGAATGCACCTTCCATGGCCATCAAATCCTGGTGTGGGACTCGAACCTGGAGCTGCTGGCTCAGAAATAGGGAAACTGCCACTGCACCACAAGACTTAGAGTTTTGTCTAGTGTTACCAAATCTAGAGCTCCTTTTAGGTGCTGCAGTACTGGAAGAAACAGTTGAGGTTGCTGGCTACTGGATCTCAAAACTTGGACTGATGGTGGCTAGATATTTACTGTGTTAGTTCATTAAAACTAATGGTGCCATGTCCAAAGCTGTAGTACTTAGGCCTATCCTCTTTCTACCTGAGCATCAGCCATTTCAATGTACTGCATTGTTTCTGCTATGCCCTGCCACTGAATATGCCCTCAGCATATCCCTGCATCTGCACCAGAGCAGATTGGAAGCTTACAATATAAGAGATTGAAGTCTTGTATTGATACTATCCAGATGATTCACTATCGTGAAGAAAGTAGACAAAATGGGTTCATGGACATTGATCATAAGATCCTTTATCATAAGGCCTGTCGAGCCTGCCCCACCATTCAAAAGATGACTGACCTGATTGTGGCTTTAACTCCGTTTTTCTGATTGCCCCACATAACACTTGATTCCTTCGTAGATCAAAAATCTGCCTCTCTGTCTTGAATATATTCAATGTCATAGCCTCTACTGCTCTCTATGGAAGAGAATTTTAAACCGCCTGAGAGAAAAAAATTCCACCTCATCTCCTTCTTAAATAGGAAACTCCTTATTTTTAAACTGTGTTCCCTGGGGCTGGATTTCCTTCCATTCCCCTCAGCATCTATCCTGTCAAGCCCCCTCAATCTTATGTTTCAATAAGATCACCTCTCATTCTTCTAAACTCCAATAAGCGTAGGCCAACCTACTCAACCTTTCCTCATAAGGCAACCCCTTCATCCCAGGAATTGGTTTATTGAACCTTCTTTGAACTTCTTCCAATGCAAGTATATCCCTCAAATAAGGAGACCAAAACAGTGCACATTATTCTTCATCTGGTCTCATCAATGTGCTGTACAGTTGTAACAAGACTTCCCTATTTTTATAGTCCATCCACCTTGCAATAGAGACCAACATTCTATTTGCCTTCCTAATTACCTACTTTACCTGCAAGCTAACCTTTTGTGATTCATATACGAGGACACCCAGATCACTCTGTACTGCAGCATTCTGCAGTCTCTCTCCACTTAAACGATATTCTGCTTTTCTAATTCTTTTGCCAAAGTGGGCAACCTCCCCTCTTCCCACGTTATACTTTACCTGTCAAATTTTTCCCCACTCACATAACCTATCTATATCCCTTTGCAGACTCTGATTCCTCCTCATAATTTGCTTTCTTACCTATCTTTGTATCAGCAGCAAACTTAGCTGCAATACAGTAGGTCCCTTCATCTAAGTCATTTGCCTTTATTTAAATTTAAGATTCCAGTTTCAGACCCACATTTCTCATCCTTAAACTGATTGTGAAATTCTATCATGTTATGCTCAACCTTACCTCAAGGATCCTTTGATCATAAACTAATCCTGTCTCATTAACACATTACCAGATCTAAAACAGCCTTTACCATAGTTGGTTCCAGAATGTAATGTTCTAAGAAACTACCCCGAATACACTTTTGAGCTCATCCTCCAGGCTATCTTTGGCAATTTAATTTGATCACTCTATATGGGGATTAAAACCTCCTATGGTTATTGCAGAACTTTTCTTACAAAGTTTATACTCCACCCTACAATGTAGCTACTGTCTTCCCTTTGCTATTTCTTACCTCCACACAAACTAATGCTACATATTGATCCTCCAAACCAAGATTATTTCTCACTATCGTATTGACCTATTCTTTATTAATAGAGCTACCCACTTCCTTTTCATTTCTTCCTGTCCTTCTGAAATGTCAAATACTCTTGATGTGCTTGGAATCCAAAGTCTTCATACCATTAGCTGTACATTGATTTTATGATTATGAGCTGGCTTTCTACCATTTTCATTTGCTCCTCCTCATGCTTGGTGTTTACTCGACTCTTAAAGTCTAATTCTAGATCCCCAACCCTAAGAGTGGATGTACCAGTGATGGCCCTGCTATAGGTGGAGTAAGTGATGCTGTTGCCAGATGGTCGGCTCCACCTCTTTGTGGGAACAGCTGTTACTGTGCCCTTGACACTTGCCACAGTAGAAAATGAATGAATTTTACAATGGAGTCTGTACCGCCCTGAATCCTTATAAGCAAACTTGTCATTTTCTTGCCTGGCAAATGCTGGAGTGTGTGATAGATAAATGGACAACAAGAGTGAATGTGTGAGAATGTTAATGACAGGTGAAATAAAGACCAGTGGTGAGTACTATCCTACAGGTTCACAATATCCTCTTGCATTATTGTCAATTGTCTTCACACTTTCTACTCCCACTATTTTGAGGATTATTTATTGAAGCTCATTCAGAGCATACCAGCAGAATGGTTCACGTTCCCTTGCTCATGTCATTTTTTTGTTGCAGACCTATTTTAAACTCCAGTTGTAATCAGTTTTGAAGTGCTGCAAGGTGATAGAGAAATGCATATGACTATTCTGCTTCTCAAAACATATTTAAAACCACTACATAAACATAGAGAAAGGAAGCACTCCATTTAGCCTAACTGGTCCATACTGGTGTTTATATTTCACCTGAGCCTACTCCCAACATACAGTAGGATGAAGGCATCAGCATACCATTTCTGCTTCCCCCTTCAATGCATCTACCTGATAAACATAAGTATTTGATGCTGGTAGACATGTTAGTCGGCCTATTTTTTTTTTGCTCAATGAGCTACAACATTGTATGTTTTTCTTGAATTCAGTAGTAGGTGCCTTGTGATAGTGAGAGTAGGGCTAGCTTTACCCAATGAGGAATGTTACAGTTGAGGTGTTTGAGTTGTTGCGTACCACCCCAATTAGCTTGATAAAACTAAAGTTATGCCAACCTGCTGCAGATGTAAGCTTTCTTGCCCAAATAGTTGTCATCCTCACTGGGCCACCTCACTGACCTGCTTAAAGCTCTCTACAGATTCAAACTATGCTGCAACCTTCTGAGGAAGGTGTTCCACCGATCCAAGTTTAGGATGACACTCCTTTGCTGCATCTTGTGCAGCATCATCTGCAGGGCCCTCTCAATAAAGGAGGCAATCCTTTCTTTATCCTGGTCATTGGATGTCTTCCATGTTCTAAATTGAGAGATTAATTCTTAGTTCAATTGTATGATGGTTAGTTCCCTTTAAGATACAGCAGCAACATTTTAAATCTGCTGCTATGCTGGACATCCTTCCACTGTGAGAGCTATGTTCCCTGCACAATGCAGTATATTCATAAAGTGAACCAGGAATAATATTTAATAGATTTCAAGCTCCAGCATTATCTCTGGAATTTTTTTACCTATCCCTCCTATCTTGAGATCTTTGAGACCTTTACTCTGAACAAGATTTTAGTCCTCCCTTCTAAGGTAGCAAAGATTTGATCGCTGCATTGTCCTCATTAATTATATGCCAACAAATGTATTTCCCTCAAAACATTGGTCCAAGATAATCTCCAGTTTTGAGGATGCCACAAACCATAAGATTGGTTCCTTTTGTTTGCCAGGAAATGATAAAGCTGTATACGTTATTGAGTGAACACTAACCCAATATAAAGGGCCACTGAATTACTTTTGAAGTGTAGCCACTGTTGTTTCGTAAACAATCATAGCAACCAATTTGTCCATTGTAAGGTTCCACAAACATCAATGAGATGAATGACCAGTTTATCACTTGGTGTTGATTAAAAGAGAGATATTTTCCAGGACACTGAGTATGGCTAGATCTGCTTTTGGAAAAAGTGTTGTTAGACCTTTTATGTTGACCTGAGTACTGTCTCATACAAAAGATAACAGACAGCTTTCCTCATTCATTATGTCACATATGGGGTAGTGCATAGCCAGATTAAAGCTGCTTTTTCACAGTACATTGAGGTTGACATCTGTCAAATTATGTCAATTTATGGTCAGTGCTAGTTTTCTTTTTAAGAACGAGAGTACTGTCACAACAAATGAGTGTTCACAGTAGAATATTAAACATGTCAAACTGTACATTTCTTTAAAACTCTTCAGAGCACAATGGCAGTACTTAGCTTGAGTGAAGCTGTTGAAAAGTTTAGAATAGACTCCAAAGCCATTAAGTATCAATGTTTGGACTATGGATATCAGTTTGATTGGAATATTGAAGAGTTTATTTATTTATTCATGGGATGTGAGTGTCACTGGCAAGGCCAGCATTTACTGCCCATTTCTAATTCCTGTTGAGAAGTTGGTGAGGAGTCACGACCTTGAACCATGCTGTCTGTGTGGTGTAGGTACACCCACAGTGCTGTTCTTTACAACTTTCAGAATATTTTACTTTTTATGAATTATGACTTCAATGTGTATTCCATTATTGATTATTTTTCCTCTTGGTTTTATACTGTTGCAGTCTTGGGCTACGAAATCCTCTGTAGTAGTGGGCAGGGTTACCCTCTGGTCAGGCAAAAGCAGGTGTAATTTGAAACATAGCAGTGCTGAGTCTGACCATTCCTCGACATTCTCTTTCTCAACCCATTCACCTGAGTTTGTGATTCTCATTGCCATGCTGTACAGCTGAGAAGTGAGGAGGCACTCACTCCTAGCCAACCAAGGTAATTGAAGATAATGGAGTGATGAGCAGCCATTGTACTCAAAGCTGTAACTTTCTGTTGCTTGAGCTGGTGGCCTTTTACGATTGGTGACTTTCAGCTGTTAAATGCAGCCCTGTATTGTAGATGAGAATTTCAAAAAATTTGCATGCTCAAACTGGAAATGAGCACTGAAAGAGTCTGGAGTTCAAATCCCATTCTTAACTGACACTTAAACTTTGCTTCTTACCAGGCCTTGGTTAAACAGCTAGATGGAACATTAGCAAAGGGAGAATGAGGAAATTACAAATTGAAGATGCCTTTTGAGTTAACCACATGGTACAGAACTCTAGACTCACATTTAGGTCAGAGCAGGTATTAAGGGCAGATTCCCTTCCCTGAGGTACATTGGTGAGGTTTTTAAATTCACAAGTTTTCCTGGTTATTTGCTGATACTGGTCCACAAATTACCCTTTTTAACTTTATAGTTTAATTGTGCAACTTTACACTCTGGGATTTGAATTCACAATCTCTGGGTTGCAAGTCTATTACCATAATGTCATGGCTACAGTAGCTGCACTGGATAGTTGGTGTTTCATTTTCATTCATTGGTTTTGTCTATGTAAGAAAACAACAAATTGCAATGTTTCCCATCATATCTTCCATTGATATATCTCATGGTTACAGAGAGACATTGGGAGCCAATAGCTTCATGGTAGAAGGAATAGTGCTTAGACAATAAAAGAGGGGAGCTTAAAGATGTGCGTTTTTTAAATATTTTATTGCAGAAGTTTTATTCACTGCTCATTCAGTATTATGGAAAATGTGAAAATATCCTTCCTTTGATAACATTTTCAGGATGAATTAGCCAAACCATGAATTTCTTGCCACTGCATCCATTTCTCCTTATATTCAGCTTCTTCCCTGTTCAGATTAATTCCAATAGCGGTGTTAACTGGAATATATTTGAGGTGTCACGGCACCTCTACTCTGTACTGTATCTGCTGTTAAAGATTGGATGACCATTTGTATTCTAGTCATAATCCTAGCTAATGTACAAGTTCCTGTTCCTGTAGGAGCAAGATTGAGAACTGCATACTGGAGGATCATTTGTCACATTCTTCTCTCCTGTTTCTCTCTCATTGCTCCCGCTCACCCCAGCACCCAACAATATGGCAGTCTACTATTCTGTATGATGGTATTCTGGATTTCAGTTGTTTTCCACAAGTGCCACAGATTATGTAGCACATTCAGTAAGGAGAAGACTTAATTCAATCCAATAAGGTAAATAATATTAGCATCAATTTCCTGCCATTGGCTAATCCTTCCAGCAATTTTGTTGGGATCCGTTGAAATTTCTGGCCAAGAACAAATGACTGACAGCTCTGCGAGGTAAACTCGTGACCCTCAGGCTCGAACAACTGGCTTACAAGTTTCAAATAAAAGAATTCTGAAGGTTTAATCGTAGTTTCATTTGGCTATCAATATGTTACCTAAAAAGAAATGCATAATAAACAGTTAAGCTATTTACGTTTTGTATTACCTAGTTTTTGAATTAATTATTTAAGGTGTTAGAATACAGTCTCATTTGTTGAGATATACTATGGTGTATAATAATGTGAGCGTGTGCCAAAACTTGAGTTCTTAGTCTTGGCTGCACCATTGGAGGAGCCAAGCTTGGGAATTCCAGCAGTGAGATGCCTCTCCACAGGCTGCTGTAATATATCAATTAGTGCCAGTCATTAGGTTCATGGCAATGCTCTAGAAAAGATCAGTTGTTTACCCTCTAGGCTTAGACTGGTACAACAAATAGGCGTGCTACTTTCTGCCAAATCCCAAAGTAGATAAAGGACAGAATTCTGGCCTAAATTTTGAAACCTTTTTATTGATCTTTCATGGGACATGAGAGTTGCTGGCAAGACCAGTATTTGTTGTCCATCCCTAATTTCCCTTGAACTGAGTGGCTTCCTGTGCCATTTCAGGGCACAATCAAGAGTCAACCATATTACTACATATGTAGGCCAGACCAGGTAAAGGTAGCAGATTTCCTTCCCGAAAGGACATGAGTGAATTAGATGTGTTTTTACAACAATCAATGGTAATTTCAAGATAACCATTACTGAGACTAGCTTTCAATTCCAGTTTTTATTAACTAATTTTGAATTCTGCCAGCTGCCATGGTGGTTTTGAACCCGGGTCCCCAGAGCATTACCTGATGAAGAGTCATACAGACTTGAAACGTTAACTGTGTTCCTCTCCGCAGATGCTGTCAGACCTGCTGAGTTTTTCCAGCTATTTTTGTTTTTGTTTCAGATTTCCAGCATCTACAGTATTTTGCTTTCAGACTAGCATTAGCCTGGTCCTCTGGATTGCTAGTCCAGTGACATTATTACTACGCCACCGAGTCCCCATCATTCCCCATTCTTCATTATAGTGATGATGAAAATTAGTTGAAGGCAATGATTAATGCATCCATATCATGAGAGAACTGGGAAAAGTGTTTTCATTGTTTTAACACTTTATTTTTGGGGTCTTAGTTTAAATTTTAAAAATGTTAGCACAGTCCACTGCAACCAGCTTGTCTGGTCCAAAACCAGTCAATAGGTAACCTGTAGAGTTCCTGACTAGGAGTTGTTTTGGGGGCAGGACACCCTAATAAATAGGATAAAAATATATATTTTTAAACTTTGTCTTCAATATCTTTATAATGCTTGTTAAATAGTTCAAAAGTAAATTTTAATTCTCAGCTGGAGTTGTTCAATATCCCATTTATATGATAAAACTGCTTTTATTGGAAGCTTGAATATTAGCCTTGGGTATTGTAAGTTGGGCAGAAATAATATATTCATCCTGGCTCTTTTGCATATTCATGTGTATAGACTTTGTCAAATTTTCCAATCTCAGCTCCTCTTCCAGTTTGAATAAGCTTTGGTGCAGGAAGCGCCTGGCCATGGCATATTTGGGGATTGTAAACCCCAGTAAGGCAGCAGCTCTTAAAAGATCATGGCTGCCGTAAAATGAGATGCTTGTGCTAGAGAGATGCCTGTCACCTCATGAAAGCTGTATTCTTTGCCCATTTGTGCATCCTTTTCACTGACAGTGAACGTTGCCCTGTGTAAACTTCATGTTTGGTACTTGCGTGATGCACATGTGCACAGAAGTCTGCCTGATTTTGGCAGAAGCCTCCTGGGTGGCCTCATAGGATCCAATACTATGAAAGCTTTATCCCAAATCTTGTCGATAGCATACAGCAGTTGCCACAACTATGGCTGCCTGTCTTGTGAGGTGTAAGTGACAAGGATGGATCTGTTTTGTCCAGCTACATGTGGAGGGGTCTTTAAAAAAAAATACAGGCCTTAAGCTGTTGAGGGCATGATCAGCATGTTCTCAGGTGTTATTGCCCTGAATTATTAGCATCTTAACTCTTGTTTCTCATTTTGTTCCTCATCTTAAGTATGCAGCATATTTAGGGAGCTCTGAGGTCCAGGGTAATATCAATTGCCAGCAGCAATAATGACAATAAGTCTTAGGGTAAAAGGAAAGACTGCCCATTCAGATCAACTAATGAATGTAGCAAAATGCACCCTATTTACAATTTCCCATCTCTGCAGCTAGCCATTGTTTGAGATTGTCTCTCTGCAGGAAGCACCACTGCTGCTTTCAGCAACGGAATCTCAGCAGGCAACTCAGTAAGAAGCTCAGTGCTTCCCAGACCTCAACGAAATTCAAGTTTCCCCTGAGCTACAGCTGGGTACATAGCAACCATCAGCTGGTAATGATTGCTTTCTTATTCAGGTGCCTTAAACGTTAATTTGTAGGATTAGAAAAGGTGTCATTATGCATGTTTCCTGTGGAATTGCTCTTAGAGTTGACAACAGTGAAGCGGCTTCTTGTGGAGGAGAAGACCCCTGTAAGACAGTGAAATTGTGATGAGTCAAGCTCAGATGACACAAAATTCCAGTTTTGTCAAAGTTGTCAACCATTCCTGTTGGCAGAATAGCAAATCCCATAGAATGATGCCTGTGATAAGATGAAATTCCACACTGGTTACTCCAGATTAGCCAAATTTGTCTAAACTTGTAATATGACCGTGCCGGCTGATCAGTGTGTAGTTAGACCACATGAGCGCAAAATCATGGAGCACTGGGCAAAATATCATTTAATAAAGATTTCCCCATGAAAGGACATGTAAAACCAGCAAGTATGGCTAAACCTGTGAGAAAGTTAAGTATTGTCGATTGGAGAGTAGATGAAGTTGAAATTGCAAGTGGAAAACCGTGGTGCAAAGTGGAAAGCAGACATTGCAAAGGAGTGGGAGATTCTACCATCAGTTTGGCCCTTGCTATGAAACACAAGATGACCATCTTTGAACAGTTTGACAATCAGGCAATCTCTCCAGCAAGGAAGAGGTGAGAATGGCTGCATGTCCCAACATTGAAGAAGCTCTGCTAACATGGTTCGAGGCACCCTGAGCAGAGAATCTTCCCATCTCCAGTCCAATCCTGCAGGAAAGTACATTCTTCATCCGAGGAGCATTTGTAGGCATATGGGTTACATGAGCATTCATGTGGGAACAGAGCCTCCTTAGTTATTACAAAGCTCCGCTTAACACAAATTTGGAGGTAAATCCCCTGGATGTCGACTCGTTGAGATTTTCCTGTAGTAAAAAGCTACACCGGTGAAATCAACGAGGAATGCCTCTGTCTGAATATTTTGCTTAAATAAATTTTCTTTGGTAGTCTGGTACACGGAGAGGGGGAGAAAAGGCCTTTGACTTTTTATTCACTTGTCACAAATTTCCCAAAAAGAGAGACTCATTCCAGGAAAAGGTTCCTCTGGCATCTTGCCCAAGGGGTCACATCTCATGTTTAATGTTAAGACTCTAAAAGGAGAGAGGCTATTTGACCAAACCTGCCCTCAGCTGGCTACCGTACAAATGTATTATTCTGGCGGACACATTTGATGGTGACAAAGTTGGCACCTGTTGCTGATTTTATTTTAGCCCTCAACATGCAGCATTTTAAAAAAAAAATCTAGCCTGAGTATTGCATCAAATTATAGTTTTACAGTTCAGAAAAAAGTTTAATTGTTTCATTCCACTTGAAGATAGTTTAATAAAGTACTCATTTACCGCCTACATTGAAACACAGGCCTCTTATGATCCAAGTGGAAGGAAATAACAAGGGCTTTTAAACTTTTAAAAACTTGCTAAGTTTTGTGTAGGATATGAGATGAAATAGTTCCCAGTTCTTCTAAGTTTAGTTTAGTCTAAAATTGAACTGCACTTCTGTGAGAAAGAACTGACGTTGCTAAAGAGGTTGCTAGAGCGTAATACAATATACTTTGAAGTGCTCATTGGTAAGGTTTCCTTCCATTAAGTGCTTTTTTATGTTTGCATCACAAATTGATGAATGATATAAATTGTAATGCTGTCTCGTTTGTATTAATGCATAAGCTTTAGCTGGAAATGCTAATTTTATATGATAATGTGACATGTACTGTAAATACCTCAGACATGCAGAAAGTATTCACCAGTGATGGTATTGCTTTGGCAGCATGTTTTCTAACTCTGGCAACTTGAATGTAGAATTCATCTCTTCAGTCTTCCCACTGTTATTTGTTACTGTATGTGTGGAGAGTAATATCTCAGTGAGTTGGTAGTTAATTTTGACAATTTTTTTTCCTGTTTATATTCATCAGTGTCAACTCTACCTAAAACTTTGTATGTTCATTACTGACAATTCTGATATTGAAATGTTCAATAGTTTAATTTTCAAATGCATGAGTATTAAGGAAAAAGATAGCAATTTTTTTATTGACATAAGACCCATGGTTTTTCTCTGTTCGTTCAGATGGAATCTGAATGTTCTGCCTGAACAGGTGGTCAGAGCAAATTCAATAGTGAATTTCAAAAAGCAATTGGATACTTATTGTAAAGAAAATTTTTGCAGGGCTATAAGGATACAATGAGGAAATGGGCTTAATTGGACATTCTTTCAAACAGCCAACATGGCTAACTTGCAATAATGGATTTTAAAGAAGCAATGCTTCAAAGATTCAATCAATACCATGCCTTAGTACAGGGTCATATGGCTGTGGCTTGGCCTAAATAGCCAAATGTTTATGGTACTGGTCTTGTAACCCCAAGATCAAGAGTTCAAATCTCACCATTGGCAAAACTATGAAATAATGTAACTTCATCTGAATAGGAACAGATGAAAAAGTGTTTGTACTCAAGAGTTACAATATGAAGGAGTCATATGGCTGTGTAATGACACTGTTACACTAAATAATCAGCTAAAAACATAACATGGTGCCTCTAAGAATGGATGATATGGCTATTGTAATTCTGGCTATTTATCCATGCATGATGGCAGCCTGTAAGTAGCGAGCTATTAGCCTGACCAACCTTGTTTGTGTATTGGTCCAACATTAGATCCAACTCTCAGACACTTCCTACCTCCCCCTGAACCATGACCCCGCCACCAAACATCAAGCCATTGTTTCCAGGACTGTCACTGACCTCATCTCCTCTGGAGATCTTCCCTCCGCAGCTTCCAACCTCACAGTCTCCCAACCTTGGACAGCCCGCTTCTACCTCCTCCCCAAAATCCACAAACAGGACTGTCCCAGTTGACTGATTGTGTCAGCCTGTTCCTGCCCCACAGAACTCATTTCTTCCTATCTTGACTCTGTTCTCTCTCCCCTTGTCCAGTCTCTTTGCACCTACATCCGCAATTCCTCTGATGCCATACATCATATCAATAATTTCCAGTTCCCTGGCCATAACCGCCTCCTCTTCACCATGGACGTCCAATCCCTCTACACCTCCATCCCCCACCAGGATGGCCTAAGGTCTCTCTGCTTCTTCCTTGTACAGAGGCCTGAACAATCCCCATCCACCACCGCTCTCTGTCTGGCTGAACTTGTTCTCTCACTGAATATTTTCTCCTTAAGCTTGTCTCTCTTCCTCCAAATAAAAGGTGTGGCTATGGGTTACCGCATGGGCCCCAGTTATGCCTGTCTCTTTATGGAGCATGTGGAACATTCCTTGTTCCAGTCCTACTCAGGCCTCCTCCCACAACTCTTTCTTTCAGTACATCGATGATTGTTTCGGTGCCTCTTCATGCTCTCGTCTGGACCTGGAAAAATCATCACTTTTACTTCCACTTTCCACCCCTCCATCACTTTCACATGGTCTATCTTCGACACTTCCCTCCCTTTCCTTGACCTCTCTGTCTCAATTTCTGGTGATAGATTGTCCACCAATATTCATTAAAAGCCTACCGACTCCCACAGCTACCTCGACTACAGCTCCTATACCCTGCTTCCTGTAAGGACTCCATCCCATTCTCTCAGTTCCTTCGCTTCCATCGCATCTGTTCCGATGATGCCATTTTCCAAAACAGTGCTTCTGACATGTCTTCTTTTTTCCTTAACCGAGGTTTTCCACCCACAGTGGTTGACAGGGCCCTCTACCGTGACCGGCCCATCTCCCGCGCATCCGTCCTCACACCCTCCTCTCCCTCCGAGAACCATGATAGGGTCCCCCTTGTCCTCACTTTTCACCCCACCAGCCTCCACATTCAAAGGATCATCCCCCGCCATTTCCACCAACTCCAGCATGATGCCACTGCCAAACACATCTTCCCTTCACCCCCGGCGGCATTCCGTAGGGACTGTTCCCTTCGTCACACCCTGGTCCACTCCTCCATCCCTCCCAACACCTCAACCTCCTCCCATGGCACCTTCCCAAGCAATCGCAGAAGATGCAACTCCTGCCCCTTTACTTGCCCCACCGCACCCCCCCCCCCCCTCAACTTTCAACAGCCCAAATACTCCTTTCAAGTGAAGCAGTGCTTCACTTGCACTTCCCTCAATTTAGTTTACTGTATTTGCTGCCCCCAGTGCGGCCTCCTGTACATTGGAGAGACCAAACGCAGACTGGGTGAACACTTTGCGGTACACCTTTGGTCTGTCCGCAAGCATGACACAGACCTTCCTGTCGCTTGTCATTTTAACACACTATCCTGCTCTCATGCCCACATGTCCATCCTTGGACTGCTGCAACGTTTCAGTGAAGCCCAACACAAACTGGAGGAACAGCACCTCATCTTCTGATTAGGCATTTTACAGCCTTCTGGACTTAACATTGAGTTCAACAACTTCAGACCGTGAACAATCTCCTCCATCCCCACCCCTCTTTGATACCCCCCTTTTTTCTATATTCATTTTTAATGTAAATTAAATGTATTTATTTTTTCCAACTTATGTTCATTATTATTATTTTTCAAATTTATTTCCATTTTTATTAATTGTTTTATCCCCAGCTTTCAGCCTTTTCGATCTTTTTTCCCACCACTGTCCCCTCTTCCCCACCCCACCCCCACTAGGGCCATCTGTCACTCTCCAGAGCGCTTACCCTGGTCCGGCCATTATCACATTCTGCCTTCCACTCTTAATGTCACCATTAGCACCTCCTTTAGCTAGTACCACCACTATTAACAACCCTTTGACCTTTTTATTTATGACATCTTTTGCATTCTCTCCTTTGCCCCCAACTATCCAGCTTCACCTGTTCCACCTCCCTTAAACAGTATATATTTCACCACATTTCTACTTCCCGTAGCTCTGAAGAAGAGTCATACGGACTTGAAACATTAACTCTTGTCTTTCTTGCCACAGATGTTGTCAGGCCTCAGTTTTTCCAGCATTTTTGTTTTTGTTTCAGATTTCCAGCACTGCAGTATTTTGCCTTTAAGTGTATTAGCTGCTCACCATTTAATCTAATACTGCAGAATAGTCATATAGAACTATACTTTATTAGCTCATGTATATTAAAGCTTGTTTAATTCAACTTTTAATGTTGAAGAACTAATAAAGCTTTGTTGTGACCGTTAATTAAAGGAAATCTGCTAACAGCAATTGCACTAATTTAAGAATCTTCCTCAAACCCACCTTTTCAACCAAGCCTCTGACCACACCTTCAAATAAATCCTTCAGTAGGTCAGCACCATCTATTTCTGATTATGCTTCTGAAATGAGTGACAATGTTTTCCTATATTAAAAAGAACAAGCTAAGTACAAGTGATTTGTATCATTATGAATAAGGGCAGACAGGTGTCAAGCAGGCATTCTGTATCCTTGACAGCAAACTACTCAAGGAAAACTTCTGTGCCTCTTGACAAATGTTGCTTTTGATGGACAAGCATAAGCTGGTGGTTCCTAATTTTCTTAATTGCCAACACGCACAACAAGCTGTAGCCCTGGGTAAGAGACTCTGAAGTGAAGCCATCTTTAATTGAAATCCTGTATATCAGTCTGTCAGCATCAGCAGTATTAGTAAACATCAGTATGCCAGCTGCATTTAATTTTTAGCCAATATAAAATCGAGGGAGAAAAAAACTGAGTATTTTTGAAATTCTTGGGCTAAAGTATGTGCAGAAATCAGAGAGCCCCAGGAACTTTTTTTAAATGTAGGGAATTTTATTATAACATCATTAGACTTGTTTGACCAAAATTGTAATAATATCGGCACCAATTGTGGTATCTAGTTTGTACTCTTTCGTATTATGCCAGTTAAGAATAACACTGTTTCAACACTTGCCAGTTTTGCAAGATGGAATATCATACTTGGGATTTTCTTTTTTGAGATATTGGTGAAGACTGAAATCCCTCCCCACAGACCTCTTTATGGACAGTATCAACATCAAGTTTTTGCAAACATAGATATAAACTGTCAGCATTTTACGCTTGCAGTCAATGATCACACTGTCTTGTCAGCCTTTGTTGACGAAAATCAGCATTTTACAGCCCAAGTACTTCATTATTCAAGCCTCCCATGAAACCTGAACATATTGGGCCATAATTTGCTGTGCCAGGACATCTAATGGCATCAGCTGATGTTGGACTTGCACATTAAGTTGAATTTTTTTTTGCACCAAGTTGCTGAAAGTGCAAGTTGATGAAGTCGCAGTGAGGGGAAGCCAGGTATCTGGGACCTGTATGAACAGGACAAACAGCTGTATCTCCTTAACCAATCAAATTGAAGGGTTGGAAAAGAAATAGCATTGGAATTAGAAGGAAGTACAGAATGAGTGGGTCAATTCATTGTTAAACCAGGTACAAAAAGAGAAATAGCAAAAGGAAGATTGAATTGAGAGAGAGGGGAAAAAAAGTGTAAAAATAAATTTGACATTTTTAAAATCTCTAGCAATTTAAACCTGAAAAAATCATTTGTAATGATTAATTTTCAGTATCAGAGGCTGACTGGTAGTTGTTAACACTGGCCATGTCGTCAAGTGTACCTAAGACTTGAAATGATTTGACCTAACCTTCTACGATGAGTTTAGTTCAACTCTGTTCAGCCACCTCAAGCCATTGAATGGTGAAACAGACACCAAGATGCCGTCATCACAAGCTGAAACAGCAGCTTCTGGGTGTGTGTTCAAACTCACATTTGCCCTTGCCAGAAGTTGCCGTGACATTTGATTCAAATTTAAGGTTTATTATTATTCTTGCAGCAAGATGTGCAAAAATACAACTATGCACATGTGTCAGCTTTCGGTATTTTGGGGGGCTTAGTCAGCACGGACCAGTTTCCCTTCCCTCAATTTCACTCCCACTTTATTCTTGTGCTAATGGACTGGACTGGACTGGTTTCTCAAAGCTGTAACTATTAATGGAAGGGATTCTAGCTACTATGCGCTGCAGGTGGGATTTCTCACAAGTACAGGGATTCCCATGTAAACTAGGATCAGTGGCGAGATCTTGGGAAATCTGAGCCATTTTCCATACCTCAGGAGCCTCCTCTCGATGAAGGTGAACATAGATGACAAAATTCATCATTGCCTCCAATGTGCCAGCTCAGCCTTCGGTCAGCTGAGTATTTGAGGACCAGGATCTCAAACCTGAGAATAAGAACATGGTTTACTGGGCAGCAGCCCTTCTATATTCTTCGGAAATGAATAATCTATAGCAGGCACCTCAAAGCACTGGAGAAGTACCATCAGTGGTGCCTTTCCAAAATCCTCCAAGTCCAGTGGCAAGAAAGGTGGTCTAACAGCAGCATCCTCTCAAGCCAAAAGGCCCAGCATCAAGAAGCTAATCACTCAAAACCAGTTCTGCTGTGTTGGACATGTCATTCGTATGCCTGACACCTGTACTCCCGATTACAGTGGAAACACTTTAGGGATATCTTCAAAGCATCCTTGAAGAGATCAAACATCCCTGCCAACTCATTGGAGTCCCTGGCTTGTGACGTACCAAAATGGAGCAGTTTTCTTTGGGTAGACACCGAACAGCAAGAGCTTTCATTGGGAATCCACACAGGCAAAATCACAACTTTGGCAAAAGAACACAAACCTTAAAACAACTCATCTGCCTGACCCTTCAAGAACCACATTCCCACACATGACAGAGTCTGTAAATCACACGTTGGGCTTATCAGCCATCTCAGAATCCATTGAGCCAGAGTGGAAGAAGTCAACCTCAATCCCGAGGGACTGCCTAAGATGATGATGATTTTGCAGCTTTGTGGGAACTGAGCCTTGTCTGGTTTGATCTACTTAGCAGTGGCACTCCTAGTAGGGGTTGGACTGAGAAGAAATTGAAGGATGTCGGGTTAACCCTGGAAGTTGTCTCAGCCAGTCACACTCCTGCAACAATCTCCCTGTACTAGTTCATAGAAGTACATTACTTCCTCCGGAATCAGCACCCCTTTCAATCCCTCAACCTTTCATGAAGACCTGCCACTCTTCTTCCTTTCCCCTGCCCTGCCTCAATTCAGCCTGGTATGCTTTCCTCCCCCTTTTTAAGTTTATGCTCCTCATCCTGATGCCCAAAAGCTTGCAAGAGCTCTCCCTCTTAATGCTGGCATTCTCCTTCCCAACAAAGTCCTTTGCATCTTCAAATCCATCACTTGCCTCCTGTCTCCCTCATTATTATTCACCCAAACACCCATCTCCCCTAATGACCTGATGATATTCCTAGAACTAAAGAGCTTGGGAGACCAATCAACCCAAAATGCCTGTGCTAGCACTTTGAAAAAGCAGTTTACTTACTCCTAACCCCATGTTCTTCACCATTGCTCTGTAAATCTTTCCCTATCAAGTATATGTTCCCTTTGAAAAGTTTCTGTTGAATAAGATTTCACAATTACTGTGCACTCTAGACTCTGGTTGGTCTTTTTAAAATCCAAATGTCCTTTTGCTCACATTATAAATCTATCAAATATGAAATATAAATGCCCTTGCAATTAACTAGCAACTCCACAATTTATTCATTTTAATGTTTAGTTTAAAAAATAGTATCTGGTGAGGGAACCCTCTGGACTTCTATATAAGTATCACCAATCTTGTCGCTTTACAGTCAATGAATTACTTTTGAAGTACATTACAACAGTAACTATATGAAATGCAGCAGCGAATTTGAGCACAGTAAGCTTCTACTATCAAAAAATTTTGGCCAGGACACTGGGGATAATTCACTTTCCTTTTGAAGTACATCCACCTGAGAGGGCAGGGGAGACCTCAATTAAATGCCTTATCCAAAGAACTCTCTGACAGTGCAACGTTCCCTCAGTACTGCACTGGAAGCTAAGCCTAGATTGCTGTTCTGGATTGAGACTTGAACCCATAACCTTCTGATTCAGAGGTAAGAGTGCTACCCACTGAGCCACTGCTGAGGGGTGAACTAAGGACGGCCAAATTGTCGCCTTTCTCAATAACTAGGCTGTGACCGCCACCATAGCCAGGTGACCAACTTGATTTTTCCTAACTTTTAAGCATTTTGTGTTCATGTTGCAGTTCTTGTTTTCTTGTCAGCCTGGCTCTATGGTTGCAATCTCACCTCAGGCTTGTGGGTTTAAGACCCATTGTAGAGAATTGAACATGTAATCCAGGCACGCGGGGCTGTGGTGTAGAGTGAAGGGAATGCTGTACTGTTGAGATTTTGCAATTCAGATGAGATGTGAAACCAAGGCACTATTTGCCCACTTGAGTGAATGTTGAAGGCCCTAAGGCCCTATTTGAAGAGGGCCTAGGTAGTTCTCCTGACGTCCTGGTGAATATTTATTCCTCATCCACTATCACAAGTAAACAAGTCATTTGGCCATTTATCTCATTCCTATCTCTGTGCAGAAATTGACTGCTGTGTTTCGCTACATTACTACAGTGACTGCACACTTTTTAAATGTAAAGTACTTTGAGATGTCCTAAGTTAATGATAGGTGCTATATAAGTTCTTCCATTTCTCATATATTTTTCTAAAATCACTTTAATTTGTTATTGAATGGGTGGTTAACAGTGAGGTTGAGTGTCTTGGGCTACAGGAAGATATAGACAGGATGGTCAAATGGGCAGATAAGTGGCAGATAGAATTTAACCCTGAAAAGTGTGGTGATACACTTTGGAAGGAGTAATTTGACAAGGAAGTATTCAATGAACGGCATGACATTAGGAAGTTCTGAAGAACAAAGGGACCCTGACGTGTGTGTCCATAGATCTCTGAAAGCGGAGGGGCATGTTAGTGAGATGGTGAAAAAGGCATATGGGACACTTGGCTTTATCGATTGAGGCATAGATTACAAAAGTAGAGAGGTCATGTTGTTGTATAGAACCTTGGTGAGGCCACAACTGGAATACTTGTGCAGCTCTGGTTACCACGTTGTAGGAAGGATGTGATTGTACTGGAGGGGGTGCAGAGGAGATGCATCAGGATGTTGCCTGGGATGAAACATTTAAATTATGAAGAGAGGTTGGATAGACTTGGGTTGTTTTCATTGGAGCAGAGAAGACAGAGGCGACCTGATCGAGGTGTACAAGATTATGAGGGGCATGGACAGGGTAGATAGGGAGTAGCTGTTCCTCTTAGTTGAAGGGTCAGTCACGAGGGGACATAAGTTCAAGGTGAGGGGCAGGAGGTTTAGGTGGGATGTGAGGAAAAACTATTTTACCCAGAGGGTGGTGACGGTCTGGAATTCACTGCCTGGGAGGGTGGTGGAGGCGGGTTGCCTCACTTCCTTTAAAAAGTACCTGGATGAGCACTTGGCACATCATAACATTCAAGGCTATGGGCCAAGTGCTGGTAAATGGGATTAGGTAGGTGGCTCAGGTGTTTTTCACATGTCGGTGCAGACTCGATGGGCCGAAGAGCCTCTTCTGCACTGTGTGATTCTGTGATTTCCCCATAACTCATAATACCAGTATCTCATCTAAAGGAAGAAATTAAATAATCTAATTAATTCATTACTTTTTTTTTGTATCAAGCCTTGGCAGCCATTTAATGAAAAGTAAGTTCCCTTGGATCCCTGAGATAAAAACAAAAAAACTGCGGATGCTGGAAATCCAAAACAAAAACGGAATTACCTGGAAAAACTCAGCAGGTCTGGCAGCATCGGCGGAGAAGAAAAGAGTTGACGTTTCGAGTCCTCATGACCCTTCGACAGAACTTGAGTTCGAGTCCAAGAAAGAGTTGAAATATAAGCTGGTTTAAGGTGTGTGTGTGGGGGGCGGAGAGATAGAGAGAGAGGTGGAGGGGGGGGTGTGGTTGTAGGGACAAACAAGCAGTGATAGAAGCAGATCATCAAAAGATGTCAACGACAATAGTACAATAGAACACATGGGTGTTAAGGTTAAAGTTGGTGATATTATCTAAACAAATGTGCTAATTAAGAATGGATGGTAGGGCACTAGAGACCTTGAGTGCCCTACCATCCATTCTTAATTAGCACATTTGTTTAGATAATATCACCAACTTTAACTTTAACACCTATGTGTTCTATTGTACTATTGTCGGTGACATCTTTTGATGATCTGCTTCTACCACTGCTTATTTGTCCCTACAACCACACCACCCCCCCCACCTCTCTCTCTCTCTCTCTATCTCTCCGCCCCCCACACATACACCTTAAACCAGCTTATATTTCAACTCTTTCTTGGACTCGAACTCAAGTTCTGTCGAAGGGTCATGAGGACTCGAAACGTCAACTCTTTTCTTCTCCGCCGATGCTGCCAGACCTGCTGAGTTTTTCCAGGTAATTCTGTTTTCCCTTGGATCCCTAATAGCCTGGTAAGCAAAGCATCAGGTTACAAGGCTCAGGCTTATTGCAAGTTTGGGTTGAGTTAGTAGTTCTCAATTGGGGGGGGGGTACTTTGGGTGCTCAAATTGCTCTTTGCCCTTGCTGGGAAGGGAAACAAAATTAGCCAGGATTCCCACTCCTCCCCCGTCTGCTGAGTCTGCTAGAAAAACGTGTATATGTGGCTATCGATTGAGAACTAGATTGCGCTTAGCTTCAATGCCCTGAGAGCAATAGACTGCCAACACTCACAAAGCTTGTGAAGAATTATCATCTTGGGGATGTACTAAAGTGCTTCCAGCATCCATGGAATTATGCTTTTGCTGTAATCGACAACTTCAGGGGGAAAGAAAATATTCAGTGCAAGTTGTTTATTAAATGGATGTAGACAAAAGCTGTCAATCAATGCATCCAAATAAAAATATATTTCTTTGAGTGCAGTTTTATTCTGTTGTTTTTTTTTTTGCTGCTGCTATTATGACAATTGACGAACAAGGCCCTCTGTGAATCACGAGTTGCATTGACTTTATAATCAGGAGTTGATTACCAGGAAATGAATTGACAGTTGGCTATCTGTACCTTGCCTGTAAGGCTTTCTACCCTTAATGTCACCTATTAGCACATTCCTTAGATAATATTACCACCTTCAACACCTTTGTCCTTTTGTCTATGATATCTTTTGGCTATCTCCACCTATCACTGACCCTCTATCCAGCTCTACTTGTCCCACCACCACCACCAACACACACACACACACACACACACCCCCCCACCCCCCCCGCCCCCCCCAACCACCACCACCAAAACCAGCTTATATTTCACCTCTCTTCTATTTTTCCTTAGTTCTATTTAACAGTCGTACGGACTCAACGTTAACTGTGTTCCTCTCTGCAGATGCTGTCAGACCTGCTGAGTTTTTCCAGGTATTTTTATTTTTGTAATGAGTGTTAACGATCTCTCCTTGGGATGGGGATTGCGGGGAGGAATTCTGCCATTAAGTCCAATCCCCATCCAACCAGTAAAACAAAAAGTACACCAATGAAAGCACTAGTTTTTAAATCTTACTACAAATTTACAGAGCAGTAAGCAGAGAGTGATCATTTTTTAAAAGTTTTTTTCAAAATCTACAAAATTCATTTTATAGCATTTATAGATAGCAGCTCAGCTCAGTTAATTAACCTGTCATGCTGTGATAAAGAAATAAAGAATAGTGTAAATTTTGCTTTTTATTATCACTATGATTATTGTCAGCAAAGTCTGCATTATGCTGCAGGTTGAAAAATCATTCAGTTAGTTGAAGATCTGCTGTAATTTGTCTGTTTGATTTTATTTTTCCTCAGCTCATAGGCGACTGGCATTTGCTAGTTTTCAGAAGAATTCTGTAATTGAGGCATTTCATTTAATTTATAGCAGTGTGACTGAGGGCATCACATGTCATGGGTTTGTAACAATAAAGTGCATGTGCAAACCCACAAATATAATTATCAAGCTGGTCTGTGAAATTCCCTCCTTAACTTTATACAATATGTAGCTAGACTTCGTTGGTTCCTCCCATAATTTTTTAATAATGACTTTTTTTAATAATTGATTGAGTTGTGGATAATTTTGTACTAGAATATCTACATTCTATGGCTTACATGCTTTGCTGCTGCATCTGAACCCTTCCAGTGTGTTGGTCTGATGAACTGGTGCAGAGGAGATTTATCAGTATGCTGCCTGGGCTGGAGGGTCTGAACTATGAGGAGAGATTGGGTAGGCTGGGGTTGTTTTCCTTGGAGCAGCAAAGGCTGAGAGGGGGCCTGATAGGGTTATAAAATTGAGGGACATAGGGTGGATAGGAAGGCACTTTTTCTATCAGTGGAGGGTCAATAACCAGGGGAAATAGATTTAAGGTAAG
Organism: Carcharodon carcharias; assembly: GCF_017639515.1. NCBI lineage: Eukaryota > Metazoa > Chordata > Chondrichthyes > Lamniformes > Lamnidae > Carcharodon > Carcharodon carcharias. The sequence continues at coordinate 61,912,727 of NC_054487.1, forward strand.
AGGTAGAAGGCTAAGGGGGGAGTTGAGGAGAAATTGTTTCACCCAGAGGGTGGTGGGAGTCTGGAACTCTCTGCCTGGAAGGTGGTTGAGTCAGAAACTCTCATAATATTCAAGAAGTATTTAGATATTTGCTTGCGTTGCCATAGCCTCCAGGGCTATGGGCCAAGCACTGGAAAGTGGAATTAATGTAGCCGAATCTTTGTTGATGGGACATGATGGGCTGAATGGCCTCTTTCTGTGCTGTAAACGTCTATAAGTCTAACTATCTTATTTAATCAGTAACAGTGCCTCTTCAAATCAGTTGCAGAAACAGACACCAATCCCTATCGAACAATTCATTCAACCAATCATTCCCTAGATCTATATAAACCATAGAAATATAGAAGATTTACGTCACAGAAGGAGATCATTCAGCCCATTGTATCTGTGCTAGTCAAGAACATGCTATCCAGCTAAATCCCGCTTTTCAGCTCTTGGTCTGTGACCTTGTAGGTTACAGCACTTCAAGTGCATATCCAACTTTTGTTTTACATGCAGTAAGGGTTTCTGGATCTCCCACCCTATCAGGTAGTGAGTTCCAAAACCCTACCATTCTGTGAGTGAAAAAATTCTTCTCAACTACCCTCTAATCTTTCTACTAAATGTTTAAAATCTATGCCTCCTGGTATTGACCTGTCTGCTAAGTTGAATAATGGGACCTTCCTATCCAGTCTATCTAGGTCCATCATGATTTCAGCCACCTCAATTAACTCTCCTCTCAGCCACCTTCTGTTCCAAACAACCTCAACCTATTCAATCTTTCTACATTAAAATCCTCTATTCCTGGTAACTTTCTTCTAAATCTCCTCTGTACCCTCTCTAATACAATGACATCCTTCCTGCAATGCAGTGACCAGGACTGTACACTGTACTTTAACTGTGACCCAACCAGTATTTTAAACAGTTTAACCTCTCTGCTCTCATTCTATGCCCTGGCTAATAAAGTATCCCATATTCCTTCTTAATCTCCAAGCTGCCCTCCAAGCCACATACAGTTCTGACTTGGAACTATGTTACCGTTCCTTCACTGTCGCTGCGTCAATCCTGGAACTCCCTCCCTAACAGCACTGTGGGTGTACCTATACTACGTGGACTGCAGCAGTTCAAAAAGGCGATTCACCACCACCTTCTCTAGGGAAATTAGGGCTGGGCCATAAATGCTGGCCCACATTTTGTGAACAAATAAATTTTTTTAAAAGTCATCCTATCTACCTATCCCGCCAATTTACAGGATCGGTGGACTTGTGCTCCGAGGCTCTCTTGTTCCTTGTCACTTTTCAGTTTTGTGTATTTGTTGTGTATTGTGTATTTCCTTGCCTTGATTGCTCTCCTTAAATGCATTGCCTCACAATTCTCTCAATTAAATTACTTTTGCTACTTTTCTGCCACCTGACTAGTTGACTGACACCTTCCTGCAGTCTACAACTTTCTCCCTCACTATCAATCACATGGTATATTTTGTATCACCTGCAAACTTTTTGATCAGGTCCCCTTCAGTTAAGTCTAAAACATTTGATGTCAAAACATGAAAAGCAAGGGACTGAGCTCTGTGAACTCCCACTGGAAACAGTCTTCCAGTCACAAAACTCATCAACCATTAGCCTTTGCTTCCTGCCACTGAGCCAATTTTGGATCCAATTTGCCACTTTCCTCAAATGCCATTGGCTTTTACTTTTCCGATCAGTCATTTGACAAAAGCCTCGTTAAAATTAATGTTGATCACTTCGAATGTGCTACCTTTAATGACCATCTGAGCCTTTTTTGAGGAGGCAACAAGTTAGTTGGATTTGACCTTTCCTTAACAAATCATGCAGTCTGCCCTTAAGTTCATGCTTTCCTTAATTATTATTCATAATGTCCCTCAGAATTGTTTCCCAGTAATTTGCCCACCACTGAGGTTAGGCCGACAGCCCTGTAATTATTCAGTCAATCCCTTCCTCCCTTTTTAAACAACAGTACAATGTTGGCAGTCCTCCGGGCAGCCTGCCTGTAGAGAGGATTGGAAAATAATGGTCAGAGCCTTCACTATTTCCTCCATTGTTTCTCTTGACAGTCTGGAATACATTTCATCCAGGCCTGGCTATTTATCTACTTTCAAAGATGTTAAACCGCCTAATATTTCCCCTCTCTGTTGTTTCATCACACACTTCAGAATCCTCAACTACAATCCCTGTATTGTGAAACGCAAAGTGATTTATTAGAAAACATACCCATAAATTCCATCTCCACATGTGTTTCATTTTTTGTCTCTATTTGGCCTTACTCTTTCCTTAATTATCCTCTTGCTCTTTGTGCATTTATAAAACAACTTTGGATTTTCCTTGATTTTACTTACCAATATTTTTTCACGCCCTCACTTTGCTTTCTTGATTTCCTTTTAATTTCACCCTGCACTTTCTATAATGTTCTAAGCTTTCTGCAGTTTTGCATTCTTAGTATCTGGCAGAAGCTTTTTAAGGCCCAGGGGCCTAATAAAATCACAGAAGCATCTCTGCCTTATTACTTCTGGTTGGTTATTTCCATTTATAAGCTTTACAAGACAGGGTGATTATGAGGTTGCTGTGCTAGTTCCTCACCCCCACTACACCCTCTTCAAAATAAAACAGGGACTGTAATGAACACAAAAAATCAGTAATTTGGAACAAAACAAATCAAACGCATCAACATGTTTCTGACAGCACCCCACCCAAATAAACCAAAACATGCATGTAGGCTTCTGAACAGTCTAGTTTCCAGGCATGCTCTCTCTTCATTCTTTCCATCCCAGTTGTCATGTTGACTTTTTAGTGGAGTCCCCAGTGAATTGCTAAGCGTTAGTGGAAACCTGATGGGCAGGCAGTTTAAATTGCCAATCGGACTCTCACCCCAGTTGTCTGCCCCACACAAATCCCTCAAGTGGCAATATTAACCTGCTCTTAGTTGGCAAGAGGGACATTTGACAGAAACTGACAGCGACCTTCATAAGATATGGAAATCGAACTCTGATTAAATTATTGGAGTCGGACTGTTATTTTAACCAGAGGCCTGTGTAGGAAAGTTGTTGTGGCTTTATCCTTTGGCCAACCTTAGCAAGAAGAGTTGTCGAGGCCGGAAGAGCCTTAAAACTTGTGTATTTTTACTGTTCTGGCTTGTCTTGTGGGCCATGAGTTAAGGTAGAGGACAGAGAATAAAAATGGAGAAGCAGAGGCCAGTTGCAGCAAATTTCTATATTATCTGATGCAGGAAGCTTTCAAGCCAGTCTCCAGGTTTCCATGACCAGCAATGGGAAAAGGAAAATGGCAAGGGAGAGTATGAGAGTTGCAGGAAGTGAGATATATAGGGATTGTAAGAGAAGGGAAATGACTGCATAAGGCACAGAGAGGAAGAGATGAAGAGAGAGTTGTGAAAGTAAAGAATGAGAAGAAATTTATAAACAAATTCTGATCTGACAAAGTGTGAGAGAGGTGGGAAAATGGCCAACAATGAAAAACATAGAGTTGGATAATGAGATTCAAACAGAAAGAGATTTACAGGAGAGAAATTTAATGGAATTTTTATTGCCTGTGAGCAATATGGTGCAAGTACAATTAACTTAACAAAGAATGATATATTTGACAGAAATACAAGACAATTTTAAGCTTTCTATGACAAAAACTAGTTCAGCTTAGTGCCTATTTTCTGATGATAGTACAAATCACCTTGATTGAATTAGTATCTTGTGTCTCAGTGACAGCTAACTATGATATGAAATGAAATGTAAGATAATTGCGCTCCTCCCCCTCACTCCAAGCTCAACCTGATGAAAGCAGCAAGAAGCCTGTAAGCTGGATCATCCTGTCCCTTGGTTCAAGAAGGTAGTGTGATGGAGAGATGCAAGAGTAAGCACTTGGATAATGTCTGTTGTGTTACTACATAAAGTAAAAGATGCATACTTGTGCTACAAACATACAAACAAGGAGCAGGAGTAAGCCATTCGGCCCTTCAAGCCTGCTCCGCCATTTAATAAGATCGTGACTGATCTGATAGGAACCTCAAATCTGCATCCTGCCTACTCCTGATAACCTATCACCCCTTGCTTACCAAGAATCTGTGCCTTAAAAATATTCAAAGACTTTGCTTCCACTACCTTTTTCAGGAAGAGAGTTCCAAAGACACTCAGCCCCCTGAGAGAAAAAATTTTGCCTTACATCTGTTTTAAATGGGTGACCCCTTATCATTAAACAGTGACCCCTATTTCGAAATTCTCCCACAAGAGGAAACATCCTCTCCACATCCACCCTATCAAGACCTCTCAGGATCTTATATGTTTCAATCAAGTCACCTCTTACTCTTCTAAACTTCTTGTAAATGCATTTGAGGCAGTTCAGAGAAGGTTTACCAGACTAACACCTGGAATGGGTGGGTTGTTTTATGAGGGAAGGTTGGACAGACTAGGCTGAAGTTTAGAAGAGTAATAGGCGATTTGATTTGGAATTCTTTAGTGAAGTAATATATGCTGTGGATAAAGGAGAACCAATGGATGTACTGTACTTAAATTTCCAGGTGGCATTTGATAAAGTGCCACATCAAAGGGTTATTGCAGAAAATAAAAGCTCATGGTATAGGAGGTAACATATTGACATGGATAGAAGATTGGCTGGTTAACAGGAAGCAGAGGGAAAGCATAAATGGGTCTTTTTCAGGTTGGCAAGATGTAACGACTCGTGTGCCACAGGGATCAGTGCTGTGATCTCAACTGTTTACAATTTATATAAATGATTAGGGTGAAGGGATGGTTGCCAAATTTGCTGATGACACAAAGATAGGTAGGAAAGTAAGTTGTAAAGAGGACATAAGGAGGCTACAATTAGATAGGTTAAGTGATGGGCAAAAGTCTGGTAAATGAAGTATAATGTGGGGAAATGTGAAATTGTCCATTTCGGCAGGAAGAATAAAAGAAGCATATTGTCTAAATTGAGTGAGGTTGCTGAGCTCTGAGATGCAGAGGGGTCTGGGTGTCTTAGTGTATGAATTTCAAAAAGCTAGCATACACAGAGCATGAGCGAGACCAACCTGGAGTATTGTGTTGGCCACCTTATTTGAGGAAGGATTGAACTGCTTCCAACGCATTTACATCCTTCCTTTAAGTAATTGACAAACTAATGGGCGTAAAGGCAGACAAGTCGCTAGAACCTGATGGCCTGCATCCAAGGCCGTTTTAAAGGAATTAGCTGCAGAAATAGTGAAGGCATTGGTCAAAATATTCTAAAACTCACTGGATTACGGGATGGTCCCAGAGGATTGGAAATCTGCTAATGTGACGTCCCTGTTCAAGAAGGGAGGGAGACAAAAAGCAGGAAACTGTAGGCCAGTCAGCCCAACATCTGTAGTTGAGAAAATGCTGGAGTCCATTATTAAGGAAGAAATAGCAGGACATTTAGAAAAGCTTAACACAATCAAACAGAGTCAACAAGGTTTTGTGAAAGGGGAATCATGTTTGACAAATTAACTAGAGTTGTTGGAGGTTATAACAAGCAGAGTTGATAAAAGGAAACCAGTAGATGTGGTGTATTTGGATTTCCAGAAGGCATTCATTGAGGTGCCACATAAAAGGCTATTACATAAGATAGCTCATAGTATTGAGGGTAATGTGTTAGCATGGACTGAGGATTGGTTAACACACAGAAGACACAAAGTCAGGATTAATGGATCTTTTTCAGGTTGGAAAGACATGACTAGTAGAGTGCCACAAGTATCAGTCCTCGAGCCTCAAATATTTAATATCTATATTAATGACTTGGAGGAGGAAAGGAGGGGGCAGAGTCTAATATATCCAAATTTGCTGATGATATAAAAATAGGTGAGAGGGCATGTTGTGATGAAGACATAAGGAATCTGCAAGGGGATATAGGTCGGTTGAGTCAGTGGGTGAAAACTTGGCAGATGGAGTTTTGTGTAGGAAAGTGTGAGGTCATGCACTTTGGTAGGAAGATTCAAAATGCAAACTATTATTTAAATCAAGAGAGACTCCAAAAAAGTGCAGCACAGAAGGATACGTGTGTTCTTGTGCATGAAACACAAAAAGTTAGCATGCAGCGTAATTAAGAAGGCAAATGGAATTTTGACCTGTATTGCTAGGGGTTGAAGTTTTAAAAATAGGGAAGCCTCGTTACAACTGTACAGGGCGTTGGTGAGGCCGCACCTGGAGTACTCTGTACAGTTTTAGCCCCCGTATTTAAGAAAGGATATACTGGCATTGGAGACAGTTCAAAAGAGATTTTCTAGGCTGATTCCTGGAGTTGACTTGTCAAGAATGGCTAAACAGGTTAGGCCTTTATTCACTAGAGTTTAGAAGAATGAGGGATGATCTTATTGAAACGTACAAGACTCTGAGGGGGCTTGACAGGGTAGGTGTTGAGAAGATGTTTCCACATAGTTATAGAATAAGGGGAGACTCATTTAAAGCTGAGATGCGAGGGAATTTCTTTTCTCAAAGAGTAGTGAATGTCTGGAATTTGCTACCCCACAGAGTTGTGGAGGCTAGATCACTGAAAGTAATTAAAGAGGAGGGAGGTAGGTAGATTTTTGAAATATCAGGGAGTTGAGGCTATGAGGAGCTGGCACGAAAGAGGAGTTGAGGCCTGGGGCAGATCAGCCATGATCTTATTGAATGGGGGGGGCAGGCTTGAGGGGCTGAATGGTCTACTCCTGCTCCTATTTCTTATGTTCCTCAAAGAACTCCAATAAATTGGTTAAACGTGATTTTCCTTTCACAAAACCATATTGACTCTGCCTGATTACCTTGAACTTATCCAAGCTATAGCTTCTTTAATAATAGCTTCTAATGTTTTCCCCATGACAGATGTAAGTCTGCCTTGTCAAGACCATTCAGGATCTTTTATACTTCAATCAAGTCACCCCTCACTCTTCTAAACTCCAGTGTAAACAAGCCCAGCCTGTCCAGCTTATCCTCATAAGACAACCTGCTCATTCCAGGTATCATTCAAGTAAACCCCCTCTGAACTATCTCCAATGCATTTACACCCTTCCTTAAAATAAGGAGACCAAAACTGCACACAGTATTCGAGATGCAGTCTCACCAATGCCCTGTATAACTGAAGCATAACACACTTACTTTTATGTTCAATTCCTCTCGTAATAAAGGAGAGCATTCCATTAACCTTCTTGATTACATGCTGTATCTGCACACTAACTTTTTGTGACTCATGCACGAGAACACCTAGATCCCTCTGCACCTTGGAATTCTGCGGTTGTTCTCCGTTTAAATAATACTCTGCTTTTTTTATTCTTCCTGTCAAAGTGAAGAACTTCACATTATACCCCATTTGCTAAATTTTTGCCCACTCACTCAACTGATCTATATCCGTCTGCAAACTCCTTTTGTCTTTTCCACAACATACTGACCTATCTTTGTGTCATCTGTAAATTTATTTACCATGTCTTCCCTCCCCTCTAAGTCATTGATGTCAATTGTAAAAAGTTGAGGCCGCAGCACAGACCCCTGCGGGACTCCACTAGACATGTCCTGCCAATCAGAAAAAGACCCATTTGTGCATACCTTGGTTGGCTGGCAGAAAACAATCTTCTACCCAGGCTAATATGTTACCCCTATACCATGAGCTTTTATTTTCCACATTAACTTTTGATGTGGCACCTTATCAAATGCCTTCTAGAAATCCAAGTACAGTATGACTCCAAGCTCCCCTTCATCCACAGCACATGTTACTCCTTCAAAGAATTCTAATAAATTGGTTAAACATGATTTCCCTTTCACAAAACCATGCTGACTCTTCCCAATTACCTTGAGTTTTTTTAAGTGTCCAGCTATGTAATCTCTTTTTAATGATTGACCCTAAGGCCATCCCCACAGACATCAAGCTAACTGTCCTATAGTTTCCTGTTTTCTGCCTCCCTCCTTCTTGAATAAAGAGTTTATATTTGCTACTTTCCAGCCAAATGGAACCTTTCCAGAATCTAAGGAATTTTGGAAAATTAGCACCAACGCATCTTCTACCGCATTAGTCACCTCTTAAAATCCGAGGATGAAGTCCACCTGGACCCGGAGGCTTGTCAGCCCACAGCTCCATCAGTTTGCTCAGTACTGCATCCCTAATGATTGTAATTTTACGAAGTTGCTCTCTCCTCTCCACCTCCTGATTTACAGCTATTATTGGAATGTTTTTGTATCCCCCATAGTGAAGACAGAAGCAAAATATTTGTTCATTTCATCTGCTATTTCCTTATTATCTATTATTAACTCCCCATTTTCACTCTCTAGGGGACCAACACATACTTCACCTCTTTTCCTGTTTAAATATCTGTAGAAACTGTTGCTATTTATGCTTTACGTGCTTTACATTTCTAGCTAACTGCCTCTCATACTGAAGAAGTGTCATACGGACTCAAAACGTTAACTCTGTTTCTCTCTCCACAGATGCTGTCAGACCTGCTGAGTTTTTCCAGCATTTTCTGTTTTTGTTCTTAATTTCTTTCTCTTGATTAACCTTTAGGTCATTCTCTGCTGCTCTTTGTTCTGACCAATCATCGGATCTACCATTCATCTTTGCACAGTTATATGCTTTTTCCTTAGGTTTGATGCTTTTCTTAACTTGCTTAGTTAACCATGGTCCTCCCTTTAGAATTTTTGGGGATATACTTATTCTGAGTATTCTGAAATATCCCCTTAAGTGTCTGCCACTGCTTCTCTATTGATCTATCCCCTTGCCTAGTATCCCAGTTAACTTTAGCTAGCTCAGCTATCACCCCCACATTGTTGCCCTTATTTAAGTTTAAAATACTAGTCTTAGACCCATTCTTCTCCCTTTCATGTTGGATGTAAAATTTAATCGCATTGTGATCGCTGCTACCTAGGGGTGCCTTTACCCTGAGGTCATTAATTAATCCTGTCACATTACACAATACCAAGTTTAATATAACCTGCTCTCTGGCTGGTTCCAGAATGTGCTGCTTTAAGAAACCCTCTTGAAAGCATTCCATGAACTCCTACTGACAGTCTGATTTTTCCAGTTTATATGGAGGTTAAAGTTGCCACCCATTTATCACGAGCACCCAATATTTCTTCTTGTATACTTTGCCCTACTTTGTGGTTACTGTTAGGGGGCCTGTAGACCACTCCCACTAGTGACTTCTTTCCCCAACTATTCCTTATCTACACCCAAACCAATACTACATCCTGATCTCCTGAACCAAGGTCATCTCTAACTATTACACAAATGCCATCCTTGATTAACAGTGCTACTCCTCCACCTTTACCTAGCTTCCTATTCTTTTTGAATAGACTCTTCAAGATGAGACACTAACATTGGTGATTCATAAATCTATTGCTGTCGAATTTCAGTCGGACAAACGTTCAGATATAGTAACAAATTGAAGTATTAATTTGCATCAGACTTCCACTAAACGGTATGTTCCTCCCTTTTAGTTGGATAATATTGACATAGCAGATGCTGTTAGGTGGGAATTATGCAGTTGAGTAGAGGAACCCTGAATTTGATATGGCTTTCAAAACTGTTTCATTATTTGATACCTACAGTAACCAGCACCGGTCAACATGTTGGTGCTGAACTTTGCCAGCCTCAACCTCTCTCTCTGCAGAAGCATATGACAAAGTAAATAGGCCTTTGTTGGCTTGTTGAATGAACACAAATAAGAAATTGCATGTCCCTTCTTGCTTGAGCATATTTGAATTTAACATAAAACATCAACAGACTTGTGAATTTATGCTCAACTCTGAAACGGCATCATAAAAGATCAAGGTTTCCTGTTGATGTCCTTTGTAAAATTCAACTAGTAATATCTTCACATCAAACAACTAGTAATATCTTTTTAGACATGTGAAAGTTTTTCTGTTAGCTTCATGTTCTTTTTCTGAATCTTGCATTGTGACACTGAAATTATTGCTGTCGGACCGATTTGGTATCCTCTAGTTTGTATATTTTGGAAAAGATTTTAGACACAAAACTAGTGGATAAAAGTTTGTATGCCAGCAGTTTAGAATAAGTGTTTTCTCTATTTGTTCTGTAGATTCACATTGGTCCGCAAAGACACAAATAACATTGACCTCATGGAAAATGTGTAAGGAAACTCATCTTTCTCAGTTCAAGCTATATGGCTGTTTGTTGCTTCCCAAAGTTAAAGTTCCAGCAGAGGGCACTCCAAGGTTGACAATAACTGTGTTCCAGAATGTGCATTTTACATTAAGATAAAAGCAAAAAACTGCGGATGCTGGAAATCCAAAACAAAAATAAAAATACCTGGAAAAACTCAGGTCTGACAGCATCTGCAGAGAGGAACACAGTTAACATTTCGAGTCCGTATGACTCTTCAACAGAACTAAGGAAAAATAGAAAAGAGGTGAAATATTAGCTGGTTTAAGGAGTGGGGATGGGACAGGTACAGCTGGATAGAGGGCCAGTGATAGGTGGAGATTGCCAAAAGATGTCATAGGCAAAAGGACAAAGAGGTGTTGAAGGTGGTGATATTACCTAAGGAATGTCACCTATTAGCACATTCGTTAGATAATATCACCACCTTCAACACCTCTTTGTCCTTTTGCCTATGACATCTTTTGGCAATCTCCACCTATCACTGGCCCTCTATCCAGCTCTACTTGTCCCACCCCCCCCCCCTTAAACCAGCTTATATTTCACCTCTTTTCTATTTTTCCTTAGTTCTGTTGAAGAGTCATTCGGACTCGAAACGTTAACTGTGTTCCTCTCCGCAGATGCTGTCAGACCTGCTGGGTTTTTCCAGGTATTTTTATTTTTGTTGTGCATTTTACATGTTAAGTTTACAGCAAGATTTTATTTACTCTTTAGAGACATCAGCTGATAACAATTAAAATTATTTTTTGTTCAGCTCTCTTAAGAATTTACTACTTGCAGAAATGAGGCTCAACAGTTTAAATTGTTCCTTGCAAACTACTACCCCATCTCAAACCTCCCTTTCCTCTCTAGAGTCTCTGAATGTGCTGTTGTGTCTCAAATCCATGCTGATCTTTCTTGGAAGTCTCTTTAAAATCCCTACAATCATGTTTCTGTTCCTGCACAGTAGTAAAACTGCACTTATCAGAGTCACATAGGACATTGATAAATGATAACCTATCCCTCCTTGTCTTTGCGGCTGTTTTGCAGCCTTTCACAGAGTTGACCACACCATCCCCCACCGCCTCTCCATAAGTCGTCCAGCTGAATGGGACTGGACTCATCTGGTTCTGTTCTTATCTATTCAAACTAGCTAGAGAGTCACCTGCAATGGCTTCTCTTTCCTCTCCTGCATCTACCTGGCAATGTGGAAAATTACCCAGGTATGTCCTCTACACAAAAATCAGGACAAATCCAACGCAGTCAATTACTGCCCCATCAATCTACTCTTGATCATCAGTAAAGTGATGAAAGGGGTCATCGACAATGCTATCAAGCAGCACTTGCTTAGAAATAATCTGCTTACTGATGTGCAGTTTGAGTTCTAGCAGGGTCACTCAGCTCCTGACCTCATTACAGCCTTGGTTCAAACATGGACAAGAGAGCTGAACTCCAGAGGTGAGGTGAGAGTGACTGCCCTTGACATCAAGGCAGCATTTGACCGAGTGTGGCATCAAGGAGCCCTAGCAAAACTGGAGTCAATGGGAATTGGGGGAAAACCCTCCACTGGTTGGAGTCATACCTAGCACAAAGGAAGATGGTTGTGGTTGTTGGAGGTCGGTCATCTCAGCTCCAGGGCATCACTGCAGGAGTTCCTCAGGTTAGTGTCCTTGGCCCAGCCGTCTTTAGCTGCTTCATCAATGACCGACCTTCCATCATAAGGTCAGAAGTGGGGATGTTCGCTGATGATTGCACAATGTTCAGCACCATTCACAACTCATACTGTAGCAGTCCATGTCCAAATGCAGCAAGACCTGGACAATATCCAGGCTTGAACTGACAAGTGGCAAATAACATTCCTGCCACACAAGTGCCAGGCAATGACCATCTCCAGCAAGAAATAATCTAACAATTGCCCCTTGATATCGTGGCATTACTATCACTGAATCCCCCACGATCAACATCCTGGGGGTTGCCATTGATCAAAAACTGAACTAGACTAGCCATTTAAATACTGTGGCTACAAGAGCAGGTCAGAGGCTAGGGATTCTGTGGTGAGTAACTTGCATTCTGATTCCCCAAAGCCTGTCCACCATATACAAGGCACAGGTCAGTAGTGTGGTGGAATATTCTCCACTTGCCTGGATGTGTGCAGCTCCAACAGCACTCAAAAAACTTGATACCATCCAGGACAAAGCAGCCCACTTTATTGGCATCCCATCCACAAAAGTTCAGTCCCTCCACCACCAACAAATAGTGGCAGCAGTGTGTACCATCTACAAGATGCACTACAGGAATTCGCCAAGACTCCTTAGACAGCACCTTCCAAACCTACGACCACTACTATCTAGAAGAACAAGGGCAGCAGGTAAATGGGAACACCAGCACCTGGAAGTTCGCCTCCAAGCCACTCACCACCCTGACTTGGAAATATATCGCCGTTCCTTTACTGTCACTGGATCAGAAATCCTGGAACTCCCTCCCTAGCAGCATTGTACCTACAGCACATGGACTGCAACGGTTCAAAAGGCAGCTCGCCATCACCTCAAGGGCAATTGGGGATGGACAATAAAAGCTGGCCTTGCCAGTGACACCCAATGAACAAATTTTTTAAAAAGTCATTATCTCTGGTGTCCCCCCAAGGATCTACCCTTGGCCCCTTCCTGTTTCTCCCTTATATGCTGTCCCTTGGTGACATAATCCTAAAACACAGCATCAGTTTCCACAAGATTGCTGATAACACCCAGCCCTACTTCACCATCGCCTCTCTCAACCCCACCACTGTCTCTAAATTGTCAGACTGCTCATTTGACATCCAGTACTGAATGAGCAGAAATTTCCTCAATCAATATTTTGGAAAACTGAAGCTGTTGTATTTGGTCCCTGCCACAAAGTCACTATTCCCTGGCTACTGACCCTCTCCCTCTCCTCTGAGGCTGAACCAGACTATTTGTAACCTTGGTGTCATATTTGACCACGAGATGACTTTTCCAACCACATTCATGAAAATCACGAATATGACCTACTTCCACCTCTGCAACAGCTCTTGACTCTGTGGCTGCCTTAGCTCATCTGCTGAAACCCTCATTCATGTCTTTGTTGCCTCTGGACTTGATCATTCTAATGCACCCCTAGTCAACCTCCCATTTTCTATCCTCCATAAACTTGAGGTCATCCAAAACTCTGACCCTGTCCTAACTCTCACCAAAGCTTGTTCACCTATTACCCCTGTGCTCACAGACCTATGTTGGATCCCGGTTAAGCAAAACCTCACTCTTAAAATTCTCATCCTTGTTTTCAAATCCCTCTTTGGCCTTGCCCCTCCCAATCTCTGTAATGTCATACAGCCCTACATCCCTCTGAAATCTTTGCACTCCTCCATTCTACTCTCTTGAGCACCCCTATTTCCAATAGCTCCCCCCTCCATTTGTGTCATGCCTTCAGCTACCAAAATCCTAGCTGTGAAATGTCCTCCTTTAAAGTATTATGTTCTCTATCTCTCCTTATTTTAAGATGCTCCTTTAAAATCTACCATTTTTATCAAGATTTTGGTCATCTGCCCTAATATTTCTTCCTGGGGCTTGATGTCAAATTTTCTGTTTTAAGTCTCCTGTAAAGTGCCTTTGGATTTTCACTATGTATAGGCACTATGTAAATACAAGTTGTTCCATTTCTGGGTTAGCAGGGTTGATTTGACATGCATTAAAAATTACCACATCATTGAAAGGGCAGCTGGGCTGTTCACTATGAGCCTAATCATTTTGCGGCAAGTTTAAGTTTAATGTGCAAATCCAGCAAATTCTTAAAAATATCAGGGAGATTAACAGCAAATGGTCACTTGTGCAAAGAAGCAACAGAATGGGGTAAATTGACCAGCAAGCAATTCACAAATCATAGCATTTCTCTTTATTTGTACTACTTTCCGGCTAATTTATGCAATTACACCAGCATAACACTAGGGGGAGTAGCACCAGGTTAATTGCTGTTGCAGACAGCCAGCACAGGCACAACGGGTTGAATAGGCTCCATCTGTGATATATCCATTCCCTGATTCTACGTGTTGTGAACTGACAATTACTTTGCCAGGAAGGCTAGGGCCAGTAACTCATCTGTTCTCTCTGCAGATGCTGATTAACCCTCTATGTTTTTCCAGTATTTTCTGCCTATGTTTTTGAGTTCCTGTGTTTGTTTGTTTTTTGCCTCTTATTAGAAGGTTCCTTTGAAATGGGGCATTGGTGAAGAAGCTTTCAGCTGGGGTGAAGGAATGTGCCTATTGTGACACACACGGCTTAACAGTTGTGTGCGATAGTCTGGATTGATCAGATGGTCTCTTTCAGTTTCTCATTTTTGGAAAGCATGTTCGGCATAGAATTGTCTATTACCTCACACCCCAGTTAGTGCAGAGCAATATTTGAGATCCTTTTACATTTTGTACTCTAGTTTAAATTATGGACAGATTGGTGTCTTGAAACCTATGTCCAGGTCAATAATTGAATTATGGACACACACAATTTAAAAGCACCTTCACTTAACGACCACATAGCCCTGCTTTACATGTGTAACTTGCTTAGGAACCAGGAAGTGAGATAACTTGCAATCTCTCCTCCGGGTCTGGCAGTCGATTAAATTTATAGTGTGGGTTGGTCTTGAGAAAAAATGAATGCTTAAACATCACGGCCTCCTGCAATTATCTCACTGTCTTTTTTTCTTGTCCTCTGCTCCATTCAGACGTTTTCTAGTGACCCAATAAAAATGCTCTAATGTACAAAATATCTCTTTGCAGTGTTCAAAAGTATGCTCTCCACCCCCCCCCACTATCATTTTAGGTCATTTTAAATAGGATTTCTGATCAGTGTAAATATATGGAATAGCTGCATTTCTACAGACTTTTGGCATTTTTAAGGTTGCTGTGTTTGATCTTCTGGCTATCTGACAACAAAAGGATTTTGGTATAGTAAAATAATATGCTTCTTATACCTTCTCCCTTTGCTCAATTTGTGCCTGACTTATGCTTCTATGAAATACCCTGAAAAAGATTTTCTATGTTCAAGGGCACTACATAAATGTTAGTTATTGTAAAATGGTAATATTTATAAAAATCACTGCACATGGGATTCAAACACAGAAGCCAAAACCCTGGGAGATGTGGGTTCACTTTGGATATAAGCGTTTGTGAAGTGGTACTTTCTGCATACCACTTCAACTGGAGATAATGAAAGCTCATTTATCCATGACAGTGATCTTCCACATCCACTACATTAAGATGGCTTATTCATTTAGGAACAGTGGAGAGCAGAGAGCATTCTTGTGCCGCCACCCTTGTACCCTTCCCCACACTCTGTATATGGCTTTTATGATTAATTGTTTTTGAGCCTTTGACTTTTATTATTTCTCTTGATTGCCATGTAAATCTCTTTGCTCCTTTCTATATTTTTTTTTATTAATTCACAGGATGTGGGCTTCGCTAGCTGGGCCAGCCTTTGTTGCCCATCACCAGTTGCCCTTGAGAAGGTGGTGGTGAGCTGCCTTCTTGAACCCCTGCAGTCCATGTGGTGTAGGTACACCCGCAGTACTATTAGGAAGGGAGTTCCAGGATTTTGACCCAGCAACAGTGAAGGAATGGTGATATATTTCCAAGTCAGGATGGTGAACGACTTGGAGGCAAACTTCCAGGTTGTGGTGTTCCCATCTATCTGCTGCCCTTGTCCTTCTAGATGGTAGTGGTTGTGGGTTTGGAAGGCGTAGCCGAAGGAGCCTTGTGAGTTCCTGCAGTATATCTTGTAGATAGTACACACTGCTGCTACTGTGCATTGGTGGTGGGGGGAGTGAATGTTTGTGGATGTGGTGCCAATCAAACGGGCTGCTTTGTCTTGGATAGTATCAAGCTTCTTGAATGTTCTGGGAGCTCCACTTTTCAGGCAAGTGGAGAGTATTCCATCACAATCCTGACTTGTGCTTTATAGATAGAGGACAGATTTTAGGGAGTCAGGAGGTTAGTTACTCGTCGCACGATTCCTAACCTCTGACCTGCTCTTGTAGCTACAGTATTTATACGGCTATTCCAGTTCAGTTTCTGGTCAGTGGTAACCCCCAGGATGTTGATAGTGGGGGATTCAGTGATGGTAATGCCATTGAACATCAAGGGGATTTTCTCTTATTGGATATGGTCATTGCCCAATACTTGTGTGACGCGAATGTTACTTGCCACTTGTCAGCCAAGCCTGGATATTGTCCAGCTCTTGCTGTATTTGCACATGGACTTCTTCAGTTTCTGAGGAGTCGCGAATGTGCTGAACATTGTGCAATCAACGGCGAACATCCCCACTTCTGACCTTATGATGGAAGGAAGGCCATTGATGAAGCAGCTGAATACAGTTGGGCCGAGGACACTACCCTGAGAAACTCCTGCAGTTATGTCCTGGAGCTGAGATGTCTGACCTCCAACAACCACAACCATCTTCCTTTGTGCTAGGTATGACTCCAACCAGTGGATAATTTCCCCCCTGATTCCCATTGATTTCAGTTTTGCTAGGGTTCCTTGATGCCACACTTGGTTAAATGCTAAAAACAAAAAAACTGCGGATGCTGGAAATCCAAAACAAAAACAGAATTACCTGGAAAAACTCAGCAGGTCTGGCAGCATCGGCGGAGAAGAAAAGAGTTGACGTTTCGAGTCCTCATGACCCTTCGACAGAACTTGAGTTCGAGTCCAAGAAAGAGTTGAAAACTCTCGAACTCAAGTTCTGTCGAAGGGTCATGAGGACTCGAAACGTCTACTCTTTTCTTCTCCGCCGATGCTGCCAGACCTGCTGAGTTTTTCCAGGTAATTCTATTTTTGTCTTGGTTAAATGCTGTCTTGTTGTCAAGAGCAGTCATTCTCATCTCGCCTCTGGAGTTCAGCTCTTTTGCCCATGTTTGAACCAAGGCTGTAATGAGGTCAGGAGCTGAGTGGCCCTGGCGGAACCCAAACAGGCGTCAGTGAGCAGGTTATTACTAAGCAAATGCCGCTTGATAGCACTGTTGATGACCCCTTCCATACTTTACTGATGATCAAGAGTAGATCGATGGGGCGGTAATTGGCCGGGTTGGATTTGTCCTGTATATTGTATACAGGACATACCTGGGCAATTTTCCACATTGCTGAGTAGGTGGCAGTGTTGTAGCTGTACAGGAATGGCTTGGCTAGGGGTGTGGCAAGTTCTGGAGTGCAAGTCTTCAGTAATATTGCTGGAATTTTGTCAGGGCCCATAGCCTTTGCAGTATCCAGTGTATGTATTTCAAAGTATGCAATTTTTGTCTTATTTTGGCTATTTGTACTGATGTGAGTAAAAGTAAAATGGCAGCTGAAACCAAAATGTTTGAGCAAATTCCATTGGTTGGCTTTGTGCTATTTGCTGGTTATATGTCGGTAACTTATATATGTTTGTTGCTTCTTCATTAGTGCTGTTGTTCCTGGCTTGTTTCAAGGAATTTGGCAGCCTGTATGGTTGTAGGGCAATTGTTCACTTAACATTGATTTGTTGCTTTATTCCTTTTAGTCCATCAGAATTTTTTTTTGGCTGATACAGGAACTTATTTGTGACAGATGCTGGCCCTTTTTTGATATATTTTCTAAGATTAAGGGAGACTTGTGCCATATTCAGAATAAATGGGTCAAAACGCCACTGAAGTTGTGCTTTTGATAAGAGTAAGATGACTTCAGATGTTCAGTTCTGTTTAGCTATTTGCTTTCTTATTTTGCATTTAACCTTTTTGCCTCTAGTCCTTGTGGTGTTCTCTACAGTTGCCTTTCTTTGCTTTGTATGTTTTCCATTTATGACCCCAATATTACAACCTGCTCCATTTTTATTTCTTGACATGAATTATTCAATTTGTACATACTAATTTTGAACAATCAAGCAACAACAGTCTTTTGATGTAATAGTTTGGCCTCGATTTTGGTATACTGATTGTCCTTCTTTATTAACACTTATTTTCTTCAAGAATTGTATGCTCAGAGGCAGTGTTCATGAATTAGACAAGAGGCTTGTTGACCTATTTTTCAAAAGCAGTTACGTAACGTGGCCCAGTGTCAGCAATATGAAGGGTTTGCAAGCTATATAATTTAACCCGAAGGCAGTCTCTCCTTATCATCACCACCCCCATCCCCCAGCCACAACTCTCCTTCCAGAAATAAGTCCAGATGCTAAGAAGTTACAAAGGATCAAATCTGCATTGTTGTTTGTCAGGGCCAGTTTCATAATACACCCAAAGAGTTGATGAGCACTTTTTTTTTGTGCAGGTGGTAGCTTCTAGGGCAACAATTGAGAAGAGCTTTTGCATATTTGTCAACAGTGGGAAATTTCGTTAAGAAAAACATGCTGGCGGTGATCGAGCCAAGAGAGCTCTCAAATGCACAACTCTCACCTTCAGATAGTTTAGTTTCCTTGTGAACTTGGCAGTGCTTCAGACTGCACTTTGCCAGCAAATCAGTTTCAAAGGTGCAGCTTCTAGATAGTCCCAGAGTTGATATGACTGTCTGAGAAAAGCTTTCTGAATATTAAACTACAGCTGGTATCCTGGCCTGCACACAAGATGGGGGAAGTTAGTCTTTACAAAACCCATCAAGATTTTCTACAAGATTAAGAGATTGACATAAGGGTGTGTAGATGAGGGATAAATAATTGTGGATTTAATATATTGGACAACAGCATATTCTGCTTTTTCCCTATCTTAGTGTAGATTAATATTGCATCTCAGTGGCAGCATTGGAATCTAACAACAACAATATGACTTCAACCACAAATTTCTCAAAGTTTGGGGAACTGATGTGCACAAGGTACATGGCCTGTTGAGAGACTGACACATAAATGGGGGATACATTTATGAAAATGCAATGGCTATTATTTCTATCCTACAGCTAAGTTTGCAACTGGATAGTAATTCTCACTCTATCACACCCACCATCATCTGCTGCTGTGATTCAGCGTGAGCCAGGCAGTGAATCATCAGAGGCGACTTGCACAGAATTGATGAATCAAAAACTTAATCTGAACAGTTGACAAAACATATGGAAGAAATATTTATAAAGTGGACAATTAGCTGTGCGGTGCTAGTCAAAATTTCAAGTCAGTCAGGTTAACCTGTAAAATAAATTCATATTGAAATGTGGATGTCTGATGTGGAAGCTGTGTTGAGGTACCAAAATATCATTTCTGTCTCTAGTGGCTAACACGTCATTGAGTGTAAGAAAAGATGCCTCTTCCATGACCACCACACCCCATCCCCGACACCAATAGTTCAGCTATTAGGGAGGTGGATTCTATCGACTTAGTGTATCCCAATTCTGCTTCTGAGAGCACAGACAACACCACTGATCATAGATATCCACAAGAACATATGGATCTACAATGCCCAGGTTCTGAAAATGCCTGACATAAGGATACTTCAGCAAATACAGAAAGGGCAGCCAAAAGTGATAAGGGGTAGAAATTGACAAGAGGAAATTATGCAATACAATACCAATAGCTGCACCTGAAACTTTTGAAGTTTTATGACTTGTGCTTTTTGAGTCCCTGTCACTGTTTCTGTATGCTTGTTTTTTTAAAAAAAAACTAATGTCTCTTGTGTTTCTGTTAAGTACCTCTGCTCTTTGCTTTTAATTCCTATTTTACTGACAGTCTAGCTGTACTCTTTTCTTTTGAAAAAATTGCCAGCCCAAGTGTTTGATTTTAACTACAGCTTGGCTGCTAAACTTGAAGTTCCTTTGATACTATTTCTCTTACTTTTATCTCACTCCCACTCTCTCTTTTGGAAAACCTCATTTCTGGTGTTTTTATTTTTCAGTCCCACTCCTTTTTAGCATTACATTTTATACCTCCCCACTATTTTGATGCAGTCCCATTCCCTGCACCCTTCAAATGTCACACATTGAACTCCCCACTTACATCCAAATCACCAGACAGAACAATGTTACATTTACTTTATACCTTTATAATATAATTTCTGCACACACTACTACGTACAATTTTGTTTCATGTTCCATAATAATTTATGTAATGTTTAAAATTTTACATGAATATTTTACTGAATAGTTTGTTGCAATTTTTGTTCATTTTTTTCATCTAAACCTCTACAATTACATAAAACTTTGAACAATCTCAACCCTGGTTCTAATTGCTTATGTTCATTTTATTATTTCTACATAGCTCTGCAATGACTCATTTTCCATTATGTCATTTAATCCTCCCATATTTTATCAAGCAATATATCATCCAATTTCCCATTATGGGCAACATGAGACATTACCATAATTGGTGAGTAAAATCAATTTATTATGTAAAAATGGGGCTACAGTATAAGACTTCAAAATGGGAACAGAATTACATCTGAATGCCTTGGTGCAATTATCCCCTGCTCTCTAACCTCACTTCAGATGAAGGCATTTTTTTCGTACATAGATTGTGGACATCAGCATTTATTGTCCATCCTTAATTGCCCTTGAGAAAGTGGTGGTGAGCTGCTGCCTTGATCTGCTGAAGTCTGATATGTTGGTGCATCCATAGTCCGGTTAGGTAGGGAACTCCAAGATTTTGAACCAATGATGATGAAGGAACTGCAATATATTTCCAGTGTGTACTTTGGAGGGAACATCGCAGGTGGTGGTGTTCCCATACTCCTGCTGCCTTTTTTCTTCTAGGAGGTGAAAGTTGCAGATTTAGAAGGTGCTGCCGAAGAAGCTTTGGCGCGTTGCTGCAGTGTGTCCTGTAGATGGCACACACTGCTGCCACCATGTGCTGATGATGGAGGGAGTGAATGTTTACAGTGACATTTGGGCTGCTGTGTTCTGTATGGCATTGAGCCTTTTGAGTGTTGTTGGAACTGCACTCATACAGATAAGTAGTGAGATCAGCATCACATTCCTGACTTCCTTGTAAATGCTGGAAAGGCTCTGGGGATTCTGGCGTTGGGTCAGTTAAACAGAATACCTAGTTTCTGACTGGCACTTGTAGCCACTTTTTTTCTGTGGCTGGCCTAGTTCAGTTTCTGCTCAATGGTAACCGCCAGGATGTTGATGGTGGGGGATGCAGCAATGTTAGTGCCATGGAATGTCTGATGGAAGTGGTCATTTCTTGGCTCTTGTGTGGCACGAATATTGCTTGCTACTTATCAGCCCAAACTTTGTTAGTGTTCAGGTCTTGCTTTACGTGTCATGAATGGCTTCATTATCTGAGAAGTTGCAAATGGAATTGAACACTGCAAAAATGCCCCCACTTCTGACCATATGATAAAGGAAAAATCATTGATGAAGCAGCTGAAGATGGCTCGGTTTAGGACACTATTTGAGGAACTCTTGCAGCGATATACTGGGGCTCAGGCAATTGGCCTTTAACAAACGCAACCATCTTCCTTTTTGCTAAGTATGACACCAACCAGTGGAGGGATTTGCCCCTGTTCCCCTTTGCTTCAGTTTTATTAAGCCTACCTGATGTTACACGCGGTCAAATTCTGTCTTGATGTCGAGAACAGCTACTCTCACATCACTTGTATTCATCTTTTTTATCCATGTTTGGAACAAGGTTGTCATGAGGTCTGGAGTCAGGTGGTCAAACTGATCATCATTGAGCAGGTTATTGGTGAGTAAGTACTGTTCAAAAGCACTGTCGATGGCACCTTCCATCATTTCGCTGCTGATTGAGAGTAACCTGATGGTGCAGTAGATGGCCAGATTAGGTTTGTCCTGGTTTTTGTGGACAGCAATTTTCAATTTTTTTGGGTAAATGCCATTGTTGCAGCTGTACTAGAATCCGGGGAAGGAGTTTGGCTAGGGACACGCTAGTTCTGGAGCAGTTTTTAGCACCACAGCCATGATGTTGTCAGTGCCCATAGTCTTTGCTGTATCTAGTGCGCTCATCCGTTTCTTGATTTCACCTTGGAGTGAATCAAATTGGCTTAAGACTGGCTTATTTCATGGTGGAAACCAGAAATCATAGAATGCCAATCTCACACACAAGGAGGTCATTCTGCCTGTCATGTCTGTACTGGCTCTTGAGCAACTCCGCTAGACCCACTCCTTTGCCCTTTCCCTGTAGACCTGCAATTTTTTTCTCTTCAGGTGCTGATTGAATCCTCTTTTGGAGGTCTTGATTAAATCTGCCTCCACCACACTTTGAGGCAGTGCATTCCAGATCCTAACCATTTGCTGCAATTTTTTAAAAAAAAGCTTTTCCTCATGTTACCATAGGTCCTTTTGCCACTCAATTTCAAGCTATGTACTCTAGTTCTTGGTCCTTGTATGAATGGGAGCAGTTTCTCTCTATTTACTCTGTCTAGTCCCCTCATGATTTTGAACACTCCTTTCAACGCTCTTTTCCTCTAAGGTTCAGTTAAGGCTGAACCAGGCCTTTATAATGGTTCACCATAACATCCTTGCTTTTGTGCTCTGCTCCTATTTATAAATTCCAAGGTCCTGATGCCTATTGAACCACTTTCTCAACCTGCACCACTGCCTTCAATGACTTGTGCACATCCCAGGTTTCCGTTCCTGCACCCCTTTTATAGTTACATCCTTAATATTTTTTATTGTCTGTCCACATTCTTCCTACCAAAATGTACCACTTCACAACTCTCTGCATTAAATTTCATCTGCCACATGTCCTCCCATTCCACCAGCCTGTCTGTGTTCTCATGAAGACTATCACTATCATCCTCATAGTTCACAATGCTTCCAAGCTTTGAGTCATTTGCAGATCTTGAAATTGTGCCCTCTACCCCCAGGTCTAGGATATTAGTATAGATCAAGAAAAGCAGTGCCCCTATTACCAATGTAAAGAACATATCTTTTTATTTCTGTTGGACTGTGGACTAAAATTACAATAGCTGCTGTTTGACGGACCTGTCTACTGGAACAGTGTGAGGGATATATACAATGTTGCTGTCTTGGAGTAGTGTGTGCCATTTAATATAGGATGGTGCTGAGGAGGAGACTGGTCTAAAGGGGAACTGCCTGGCAACACTGTTTTAATTGGCTCCTGACCAGGTGACCAGGGTTTGCATGAGAGCAGTGCAGCAGAATAGCTCCTAGCTTGAAAGGAAAAAGACTGAAAACCTCTGTCTCCTGTTTGTGTCAGAGTCCAGTAATTCTACAATAATTAGCTGGCTTTTTCTCCTCATATCTCTATAACCTGCTCTCTCTGAAAACCCCTGTCAAGAGGAAAAGGGGAAAATCACCATTTGAGACGTTGAAAGGCAAGTGCTCAACCAGTGAACTAAAGACTGAAAGTGCTGGAAGGCCACCTCTTGTCATCAACAAAGAACTGAAAGGAATTTGGAAGGCATCGGTCAAAATCAACCCATAGAATCCTGTACTCCGGAACTGGTGCTATTGAACTGTTTTATACCACCCTTATCCCACACACAAACATGGATTTTATGTGTCTTGTATAGGAATTTAAGAAGGTAGAGTTTAGGTCATAAAGTTAGAAATTAGCAGTTCATATTTCTTTCTTTTGCCACTGGTTAAAGCCATTTTTTCAATAAATAGTTATTTACTTATTAAGTTTACAAACCTGGTGCTCGTTTACTGTTAACCTAAATTAAACAATTAGGTGGGTTGATCAAACTTTTTCACATTTGTCGGGGTTTGGGGAGCAGTGGGGCTTCATATTGCAACGCGCTATCCTCAGTGAGTCATGACACCACCCCTAGAGAATCTCATTGTATGTCTTCATCCAGTCCAAAAAACAATTGTTCGCCTCATTCCTGTCATTCAGCCAAGTTCAAATCAATGCTACCATTTTCCCTTTTATTCCATGGGATTTAGCCTTTTCTGGAAAGCACTATACTAAACACCTTTTGGAAATCCATATGCACAATATCAACCACATTACTGTCATGAACTACCTTGATTACCTCATCAAAAGCTCAACCAAATTATTTAAACATGATTTGCCTTCAACAAATCCATGCTGGCCTTCCCTAATTCATCCGCACTTGTCCAAGTGACTGTTAATTTTGTTGAGCATTATCATTCCCATCACCAAGGTTAAACTGGCCTGTATTACTGCACTTAATCTTACACATTTTTCTCCTTTGTAATATTTGCAATTTTCCAGTCCTCTGACACCACCCCTGTATCTAAGGAGAATTGGAAGATTATGGCCAGTATCTCTGCAATTTCCACCCTTAATTCTCTCTATCCTCAGATGATCCCGATCCTTTCCTGGTGACATATTAACTTTTAAGCATTGCCATTCTTTCTAATACCTTTTTATTGCTTTTTAGCCCACCCAGTGTTTTAACTGCTCTGAGATGGTCCTCCTTATTTGTGGGCTCTAGATGTGGTACTTGGTTACTAACAGACCGTAGTCATACTCTGGTACTTGCTCAACATTTGTTTATTAGTACTATGTCTGAACAGGTTACAGAGTTGCTCCTGAGCATGGTTTTCCAACCTCTCTCTCTCTCTCTCTCTCTCTCGAGAGCCTAACACATGACTGACTGACTGACGGACGTCAGCCAAACATCTACATTAACATATCCCTTCTGTTAACTCTTTCCACTACAGCTCCCCCAAGTATACTATCCAGTTTTCAACAACAATTTGAAACTTTATCTTTAACTACTTACGTTGCACTTATGTAACTCCCTTTTTACAACTACAGTGTCTATGCACCTCCCACTCTTCCCCCACACCCTCCGCCCTCCCTCTCTCTCCCCAACCCCCCAGTCACAGTTTTGAGGGATTTGGTTGCCCACAGTATTCCCAGCCCTTAGGGAAGACGTCTTGGAGACATGAGGGATTTTTTCTTTGTCTTGGAGGATATCATCAGAATGGGACAGCAATTTAGCAACATTGCTGGAAAGTAGAGTGTAGGTTTCAGGATTACTGATCTACAAGAACAACAAGGACTTTTCAACGAAAGACTGATTTAATAGAAAAGACTGAAGGGCATCAACCTTTGGACTCTGTGACTAGAAGAGAAGAAATCAGGACTGTTTGAGGAACTTGTTGTGCCCTCGAATCACACAGGGAAAAACCTTCAGAAATCAAATGATCTTCAACTCCAGGGAAGACTGTCACAGGCGTATCATTCACTGCTGTATCGTAAACTGAAAAGGTATTGAAGATCTGACATTTCAGTGAATATAAATGACAAAGGAAAATACAACAAAATTCCTGTAATCCTTTCAGGAAAAGAGGAGAGAATTTCCTGATGCTATTTCGGAAGGACTATCTGCTTTCTGTAGGCAGTGGTCTGAGAGCCACACCTCTCTGTGTGAGGCTGCTCCACTCTGGGCAATGGGGAGAGTTGCTGAGGGTATGGAGATAAGACAGTACCATCTTCTGTAATGGGATGAATTTCCTGTCAACAGTCAACTCTGAGACAAGATTGCTCTATAGGATTTTGCAGCTTCAGATGTGCTACAGATCCTGGCACAGGTTCTGTGCTGACATATATCTCAAGAGGGAAGAAGCATTTCAGCTGGGCCTGAAGTATGGGTGTCACTTGACTTTTACCCCTGGAAGCTACCAGCTCTTTGGCAGTGTAATCATCCATAGACTCTAACATGGAATCAGGCAAGGTATTCTCTCTGGAAGATTCTTCATGGACAACAAGAGATAGACTAGGCAATACATTAGGAGGTTCAGTGGAACAAAGATCTTTGTGCTGCTCAGCTATTATAGGCACAGCTAACTCCTCAAAAGGACATCAGGGACTTCATGTGGTGCGTCTATTGACTGGAAAGTCAGACCAATCCCTTGGACCTCATCCTCCAACAGATCACTCAGTGCTGCAATGGCTTCTTCCTCATCAATCTCTTCCGGAAAGAGCCAATTCAGGTCCAGCAGGCCTTCATGTGGATGGTCACTGTCTGCTGCAGTGCCTTCTTCATCTGGCAGCTCTGACCTAACTCCATTGAGAATTGGGTGATTCATAACTTCAATCTCCACCCAGGGTCTTGTGAATGGTGTCTCTGTGAAAGAAATGAACTTGCAGCTGATTGTATAAACTTTCTCAGCTGCTATAAGCTGAAACTCCACTGGTTCTTAATAAAAGGTTGAAGCTTGTTCCATGAACAACATTAAAATGCTGGGCATCACCTAGTTTTTATAGGATTCCTAGGAGCATGCCAGCATAGCCTCTCTCAAAAGGATGTGCTTTAGTTGTGGACAACAGAGAGAGAATCAACGATCTGTTGCCCCTTGTAATGGAGAGGAGCAATAGTCCTGCCCTTAATCGGAAGGTCTGTGCTGCCTGGACTTGGTAATTTGAAGAATGAAGTTGGGATATTGGATATTGGCCGAAGTCAGTCAAGATCGTCTGTTAGTATGTTAATGCCAGGTCCAATATCGAAGCCCTTAACTTGCACTATAACTGGCCAACAGTCTGGACTAAGACTATTAACTTCCCCTACGAACTCTGTGATTTCATCTTTGATTTGATTTCCAATTTCCTGGATGGAAGTGTTTCATATCTTGTCTTCTACCTTGATTAAAGTTGTTGGATTTGTGGAAATGCTTGAAATGTCCAGCCTTGCTGCACTGGAAGCATTCCACACCCCCACTGGGCAGTCCTGGCGTCTATGTTGGTTCTTTGCTCCACAAAACAAGCATCACCAAATGGCTGCTGGTGTGGAGTTCCCCACCCTTCTGCCCGCTTTGGCGGGCTTTCTTATGGGTGAGGCCGCTGCTTGTGGGCTTAGCCAGTCAATAGAGTCATGTGAAGCCTCATAGTTATACCAAATTATAGCCCAATTAAATTTTCCAAGCTTGGCCTGCTTTGCATACTGGGCGGCTTGATTCAAAGTAAGGTCATGTTTGGTCAGCAGAGAGCCAGAGAAGCTTTTGCCTTGGACGCCCACAACCATGCGACCACGGATTAGCTCATCTTTCAATGCCCCATGGCTAGGCAATGTAGGTCAGTTAGAAATAATTCAGTCGATTCCCCAAGCTTGTTGCGACCTTTGGTTAAAGCGCGCTCATTCTATTATGAAGTTTTTCTTCAGGCTAATATATGCGCCAAAGGCTTTGAGAACGTTCTCCAAGTCCACGGTGGATTCTCCACATCCTGCCTCAGGACAACGTTGTCTGCTACTGGACCTACAGTATAAAGAAAGAAACTGACTTGATGCATCCACTCTTTAACGTGAAGGCACAATGCTGCTTGATATCGAAGGAAATGGCATTTCCATGACTCCCATTGCTGGCCCCTTACGGGCCCTCGAGACAGTTGAACGGATGGGGTAGGGCCAGGGTCGGGTCATCAGGTAATGTCACTGTTCGCTCTCTCCCGACTTGATCGAAAGAGGCCACAAACTGAAGTACAAGCTGCTACCGGGTTTTCCTTCATTCTGTGGTTCCCTCGATAACACTGATGTATTTTTTACATTGATGTCTCCACTGCTGCCATCATATTCTGAGATGGTCCTTCTTATCTGTGGACTCTAGGCATGGTTCCTTCTGTTAACCCTTCTTACTATACAAACCTCCTCTCACTATGAATTTGGCAGCATTTTCCTTGGAAAAGACTGATGCAAAGTACTCATTTGGTACTTCAGCCATCTGTCTCCATCACAGATGCCATTATGGCCACGCACACTGATGCGCGCGCACACTGATGCGTGCGCACACTGGCGCGCACACTGACACGCGCACACTGACGCATGCACGCACACTGACGCGCGCGCACGCACACTGACATGCGCACACTGAAGTGCACCACACACACACACATGCGCACACTGACATGTGTGCACACACGCACACTGACATGTGCACACTGACACGTGCGCACACGCACACTGACATGCGCACACTGACACGTGCGCACACGCACACTGACATGCTCACACTGACACGTACACACGCACACTGACACGTACACACACACACTGACGCGTACGCGCGCGCACGCACACTGACGCACGCGCACGCACACACGCGCGCGCACGCACACTGACGCGCGCGCACGCACACTGACGCGCGCGCACGCACACTGACGCGCGCGCACGCACACACGCGCGCGCGCACGCACACTGACGCGCGCGCACGCACACTGACGCGCGCGCACGCACACTGACGCGCGCGCACGCACACTGACGCGCGCGCACGCACACTGACACATGCACGCACACGCACACTGACACATGCACGCACACGCACACTGACACATGCACGCACACGCACACTGACACGCGCATACTGACACGCGCACACTGGCGCACGCACACTGACACGCGCACGCACACTGACACGCGCACACACGCACACTGACGCACGCACA
Organism: Carcharodon carcharias; assembly: GCF_017639515.1. Lineage (NCBI taxonomy): Eukaryota > Metazoa > Chordata > Chondrichthyes > Lamniformes > Lamnidae > Carcharodon > Carcharodon carcharias. Next base: position 61,941,114 of record NC_054487.1, read on the forward strand.
CTGACGCACGCACACTGACGCACGCACACTGACGCACGCACACTGACACACGCACGCACATGCACACTGACACGCGCACGCACACTCTCACTGACACGCGCACGCACACTCTCACTGACACGCGCACGCACACTCTCACTGACGCGCACGCACACTCACACTGACACGCGCACGCACACTCACACTGACACGTGCACGCACACTCACGCGCATGCACACGCACACTGACACGCGCACGCACACTGACGCGCACGCACACTGACACACACGCACACGCACACTGACACACGCGCACGCACACTGACACACGCGCACGCACACTGACACACGCGCACGCACACTGACACACGCGCACGCACACTGACACACGCGCACGCACACTGACACGCGCACACTGACACGCGCACGCGCACGCACACTGACACGCACACACACGCGCACGCACACTGACACGCACACACACGCGCACGCACACTGACACGCACACACGCGCACGCACACTGACACGTGCAAGCACACGCACACTGACACGCGCGCGCGCACGCACACTGACGCACACGCACACTGACGCGCACGCACACGCACACGCACACTGACGCGCACGCACACGCACACGCACACTGACGCGCACGCACACGCACACTGACGCGCGCACGCACACGCACACTGACGCGCGCACGCACACGCACACTGACGCGCGCACGCACACGCACACTGACGCGCGCACGCACACGCACACTGACGCGCGCACGCACACGCACACTGACGCGCGCACGCACACGCACACTGACGCGCGCACGCACACGCACACTGACGCGCGCACGCACACGCACACTGACGCGCGCACGCACACGCACACTGACGCGCGCACGCACACGCACACTGACGCGCGCACGCACACTGACGCGCGCACGCACACGCACACACGCACACACGCACACTGACGCGCGCACGCGCACGCACACTGACGCGCGCACGCGCACGCACGCGCACACTGACGCGCGCACGCGCACGCACGCGCACGCACACGCACACGCACACTGACACGCTCACGCGCGCTGACACGCGCACGCGCACGCACACGCACACTGACGCGCGCACGCGCGCGCACGCGCACGCACACGCACACGCACGCGCACGCACACGCACACGCGCACTGACGCGCACGCGCACTGACGCGCACGCGCACTGACGCGCACGCGCACTGACGCGCACGCGCACTGACGCGCACGCGCACGCGCACTGACGCGCACGCGCACGCACACTGACAGGCGCACGCACACTGACAGGCGCACGCACACTGACAGGCGCACGCGCACGCACACTGACAGGCGCACGCGCACGCACACTGACAGGCGCACGCGCACGCACACTGACAGGCGCACGCGCACGCACACTGACAGGCGCACGCACACTGACAGGCGCGTGCACATGCACACTGACACGCGCACACGCACACGCACACACACTGACACGCGCACGCACACGCACACTGGCACGCACACTGACACGCGCACGCACACGCACACTGACACGCGCACGCACACGCACACTGACACGCGCACGCACACGCACACTGACACGCACACGCACACGCACACTGACACGCACACGCACACTGACACGCACACGCACACTGACACGCACACGCACACTGACACGCGCACGCACACTGACACGCACACGCACACTGACACGCGCACGCACACGCACACTGACACGCGCACGCACACGCGCACGCGCACGCGCACGCGCACGCACACGCGCACGCACACGCGCACGCACACGCGCACGCACACGCGCACGCACACGCGCACGCACACTGACACGCACACGCACACGCACACGCACACGCACACGCACACGCACACTGACACGCACACTGACACGCGCACGCACACGCACACTGACACGCGCACGCACACGCACACTGACACGCGCACGCACACGCACACTGACACGCGCACGCACACGCGCACTGACACGCGCACGCACACGCGCACGCACACGCGCACGCACACGCGCACGCACACGCGCACGCACACTGACACGCGCACGCACACTGACACGCGCACGCACACTGACACGCGCACGCACACTGACACGCGCACGCACACTGACACGCGCACGCACACTGACACGCGCACGCACACTGACACGCGCACGCACACTGACACGCGCACGCACACTGACACGCGCACGCACACTGACACGCGCACGCACACGCACACTGACACGCGCACGCACACGCACACTGACACGCGCACGCACACGCACACTGACACGCGCACGCACACGCACACTGACACGCGCACGCACACGCACACTGACACGCGCACGCACACGCACACTGACACGCGCACGCACACGCACACTGACACGCGCACGCACACGCACTGGCACTGAGTGTTTAATTCTCCACCGTCTTCCTTGACAGGATCTTTTGCTCTGACCTATGGGAATGCTAAGTCCTGTCTATAGTGCGTATTTTCTACTGTTTAGTATGGATGTGCTCTTGTGTTGGAGCTTTACCTAAAAATGCAATACCAACATGGTGTGCCTGGTGCTTTTCTTGGTACTCTCTCATACAATGCTCATTGAACAAGGGTTAGTCCCTTGGCTTGATGGTAATGGTAGGGTGAGAAATATACTGTACCATAAGATTACATTGGTGGCGGAACGTTGCTATTGATGGCCTACAGCACCTGATGGATGCCCAGGTTTGAGATGCTAGATCTGATCATATTTACCATGGTAGTAGTGTCATATGGTGTGAAAATGGAATTTAGTCTCCATCAGGATTGTACTGTACTCACTGCTATCAATACTAACATGGGCAGATGCAAGTGTGACAGGTAAGGAGAAGGCCAATAGGTTGCAGGTCCAGTTTGGTAGATATGTTCTTAAGGATGCAGCCAGCTTGGTCAGCCATGGTGCCACTGCCATGAAGTCTCCCACCCAGAGTACATTCTGGGTCCATAGTACCTTCAGTGTTTCCTCCTACTTGTGTTTAACATAGAGCACAGTTTCATATGTTGAGGGAGTGTGGTAGGTGGTAATCGAGAGATTTTCTTGTCATGAGAGTTCATGGGGTCAAGAGTCCATGTTGAAGACTACCAGGATCACTCACTCCTGAGTATATACCACAGTGCTGCCACCTCTGGTGGATCTGTTCTGCAGGTGACTGATGGAAGACTCTGAGACATTGGCTGAAAGCTATGATTCTGAGAATTGGTGTCATCGGCTTTCCCTTGATTTGAGGATGGTTTCTACTCGGTTGAGAGCTTCTGCCTTGGACCTTCAAGTAACTAAATGGACTGATTCTCAATCCACAGATCTCATGCAGCAGGATGTCCCACGAGGTAGTGGGACTCGAAGTGTAGGATTTGTTTCCTTCGCTGCCACGGCTCTGCCCCATCATTAAAATGTTGTGACTCAAATCATGTTACAGCTTGATGGACAGGTTGTCACCATTTCCAACAATGGGTGGCAGCTCCTCCCATTCATTAATGTCAGTGTTGCTGTGACATCTCTCCCAATTTTGGCATGAGTCCCGAAACATTTGTGAAATGATTTTGCAGGGTCAACTGAACAGGGGATGCCTTTGTCATGATCAATGTCAGGTGGTCGACCTAGTTTGATTCTTTAGCTTTTTGTAGAGTTTGGATACACCTGAATGACTTGCTAGGCCACGCCAGAGAGCATTTAAGAGTCAACCATGCTTCTGTGGGCCTAGAATTGCATGTAGGCCAGACTGGATAAGGATGGCAGGTTTCCTTCCCTAAAGGGCATTAGAGAACCAGATGTTTTGCTTTTTTGATCTGTTATATTCATGCTCACTATTATTGACTCTAGCTTTGTATTCCAGATTTAACTGAATTTCGATTCCCAGCTGCTGTGGTGGGATTTGAACTCTCCAGATCATTTAGCCTAGGCTTCTGGATTATTAATTCAGTGAGATAACCATTACACTACTGTGCCCATACTACATTTAATCTTGATCAATGTCCACTGTTACAAGTACAAATTTTATAAGATTATGTTTTGGGACTCTCTTTTTAACTTAGGATAAAATGGAGACATGAAGAAGGCTCTGAATTCTGCCCAACAAAATCAGTTTGGGTGGCTTGGTGGCTAAAAGGGAGGGGGGTGGAGGGAAGGTTGTTTTGCTGGGAAACAAATGCAAGGTTTTCACACCTGTGGACAATGACAAGGGCATTGTGATCACTGTGAGTTGACTGTTATTCTCCAAGTCTCACAGAGAGGCGTTAGGAATGTCAAGGTTTAATGATTTAAATGATTATACTTTAAACTGGCTATTTAATTCCAAGCTGGAATGGGTTTGGGGTTTAGAAGATAGCTAATTGGCATTTCTACCTGGATACAAGGCCTATGTAATTCAAGTTGCCATGGAGCTGGGCTTTGAGAAGGGAACAGGGCATAGAAAGCCATTGTAGTATCTGCTTACAGGGTTTTCTTAAGATATCCCTGAACCTCTCAGACAGGTCATTGTGCAAAAATCTGAGAGTGTTAGCAGTAGCCAGTCTCTATTGTTCATCATGTAGGATGTGAGTGGGAGCTTGAGCTTGGATTGAAGAGACCAACTTCATGAGGATTAAAATGGGACTGGAGGATTCACCTAGCTTTGGCTGGAGGGAGAAATCTCCAGGGTATCCTCACCATGAAAGTCAGTTTAGAGATTACAAGTTACCTGGCTGGAAAAGGAGAAAGGAAGCAAATCATTGGGAGCTGAGAAAATCTTTGGATGGCTCCTGGAGAATGAAGTGTCCATTTAAGGGACAGAGTAATGTATAACTGTGGAGGGGTGTTTTCAGTAGTTTTCAATGGGGGATTTTTTTCTGTAGTTTAGAGTATAAGTTGCCTACTGAATAGTGTTTAGACAATATTACTTTTAGTTTGTTTATTACATTAAATGTCTTAAAACTTGAAATCTTGTCATGTGATCCTTCCAGTCAGTCACTGGAAATTCAAATATCTTTTTTAAAGTGATCTGTCTCCATGGGCATTATAAAATGTTCATTTGAATGTGCAGCACATTTGAAGTTTTTTGCATGACTGCACAAGTGTGGTCTTTGGCAGCTCACAGGGAACATTGGTCTTAACTCAGCAACACCAAAGGAGTTTATGTGCACTCTCTGTTCATTAAACTTGACTTTTTTGTCACAATCTTGGGGTCATGCTTTCATTGTCAACATTAAGATTGCCTGTCATCAAATATAACTCTATTCTCTTATGTAAGCAGTTGTATATCAATGCAATTAGTATTTTGACATTCCTATAATGTTCCTTACTCTTGGCCTGATATGTTCCCAAGCTTCACTTGTAAATCTGCTGATATTCATCTGCTAGATTTGGTTTTCCTGAGCTTTTGCTTTGATTTTTCCCAAATTGTGCATTTTTAGACTGTTCTGTTGTTAGTCCTACTTCCTCTAGCCCTGGTTGAACTTCTACATCTGCTCTTTTCTTTTAACCATTGATGTTCCCCCCAGCCTCATTATTGCCTTCCCAGCCTTGCTCCATTGTGCTGCCCTCCTACCTTTTAACTCTCGTTTACCCTGCTACGTAACCTGACCCAACTCCTTTTGAGCATTCCATTTCCTAGCAGTCCCACAGGCCTTCTCAATACTGTTATGTTAATGTAACCCCCATGGGCAGGAGAATTTGTATTCACAGCGGAGTGAATACGGAGGAGGATGGGCAGAGAGATATGGTTTAAGACTGAAGCAAAATGCAAACAAAGAGAGGCTAATGGTGGGAGAGGTGATGGCATAGACACAGGGCAGAGAGATGCAGAGGGACAAATATTGGGGAAAGGAAGCTTCGAAGGGCACATTCTCAGGATAAGGGGCCAATATTTTAGGACTGAGATGAGAAATTGCTTCATTAAATGTTTGAGTTTCTTTGGAATTATTTACCCCAGAAGGTTGTGAATGTATCTTCATTGAAAATATTTAAGGCTGAGATAGACAGATTTTTGGTTTCTTAGGGAATCAAGGGATATGGGGAGCAAATGGGAAGATGGAGTTGAGACCCAAGATCATCCTTGACCATAACGAATGGCGGACCAGGTTTGAGAGGCTGTATGGCCTACTCCTGGTCCCATATCTTATGTCATGTTAAAGAGAATGAAAGATGAGGGAGACAGACAAGGAGATTGAGGTGGGGACATGGATGCGAAGAGAACAGGGAGCAGATGAGAAAGAGGAAGACCTGGGTATAGAAAGAAGGGAGGCATTGCATTCCAATGGGGAAAGAAGACGTGAAGGAAGTTTTTCAATCTATTAACTTTAGCTTACTGTACTTAAAACATTCTCCTGACAGCAGTCAAAATATGTCGTCACCTAATTTGACAGGAGAAGTGGCAAAGTCTACACTGCCTGATCTGGCTAGCCTTCTGGCTGAAGAAGACATCTAGTGGCAAGTAACCTGCAAGGACAGGAAAACAGCACAAGCTGATACTCCTGTAACTGTAAAGGCAGTATGAGTAAGTGTGTTATTCTGCCCATCTATATATATATATATATATATATATATATATATATAACACAGCCTTTGCCTGCGATCCAAATACAAGTTAAAATTACTTAGTTGGATCTACTGAGTATAAGTTCTCTTTCAAGTCTATTATTTTTTCACTTGAAAGTGTCAAGTGGTCAAAGTAATTTAAATGAACACAGCAAAGAAGGTTCAGTGTTCATTCATTGGGTGGTTTTACCTGTTGAGACATTTCCTCTTCTGTAGCAAAATCACGGAAATATGTTATGAATTGGGGTGACACAATGAAAAGCAGGCGTTGGCCATTGAATTTTATAAAATGCGCCATGGTAACTTTTCAGAAAAACAGTGATAGGTGCTTTTGTTATATAGTGACATAAAAGTTCTTTGTGATATTTTTTAAATTTTAAATGGTTTCTGTTGCCTATCAGTTATTCTGTGCTGTCTCTCTTAATTAGTTCCTCAAGTAAGGTTTAACGCTAATTATTTTTGAACAGAAGCCCTGAAACCATCTGACAGTTGCATATTGGTGAGGAAATTAAATAAGAGGTGTAACATAGATTTAACGTGATGGACCTCATTGTTGTGGAATTTAATTTAATTGGACTACGCTAAGAGGTACTTCAAATATTCTCAGGATTTGTCAAAATTCTGAACAGCCGCTTAGAAAAATGCAATATTATTGAAACGGAGTGTAAGCATTAGGATGTTTTGCTGCATTTAGGTTTGTTACATTTTATTTGATTAAAGTCACAAGTAATTAAATGGCCCAGCCTTCACTCCTCTTTATGGAAGAAATTTCCAAAGATTAATGATCCTCTGAGAGAAGAACTTCCTCCTCATCTCCTTCTTAAATGGAAGACTCTATATTTTTAAACTGTGCCCCTTCCCACCCCCCCCCCCCCCCCCCCCCCCCCCCCCCCGTTCTAGATTCGCCTGAAAGAGTAAACACTCTCCCAGCATCTACCCTATCAAGCCCCCTCAGAATCTTTTGCTGCAACAAGGTCACCTCTCATTCTTCTGAACGCCAATGAATATGGGCCCAACCTGCTCAACCTTTCTTCATAAGACAACCCCTTCATCGCAGGAATTGGCCAAGTGAATTGAACACAGTACTTCAGGCGCAGTCTCACCAATGCCTTGTACAGTTGTAGCAAGACTTCACTACTTTTATACTCCATCCCCATACAATAAAGGCCAACATCCCACTTACCTTTCTAATTACTTGCTGTACCTGCATGCTGACTTTTTGTGATTCATGTACAAGGACTCCCAGATCCCTCTGTACTGCAGCATTCTTCAGTCTTTCCCCATTTAAATATACTTTGCTTTTCTATTCCTCCTGCCAAAGTGGACAAACTCACATTTTCCCACATTATACTCCATCTACCAAATTTTTTCCCACTTGCCTAACCTGTCTATCCCTTTGCAGACTCTTTGATTCATCCTCAACTTGCTTTCCTACCTACCTTTGTATCATGAGCAAATTTGGCTACAGTACTTTTAAGCAAGTAATTTGTTGTGTGTTTTCTTGTAAGACAACATTTGCTTTCATTGTTTTCTTCTATTTTTAAGTTATTTTATTACATATTTTAAAATCATTGCAGCTTACAACAGCTGTTGTGGACGTTCTGCTCTTTGACCTTTACCACTGTCACCCTTGAACCGATTATTGGAATGTCAGAGTCTTGACATGTCTTACCCACAAATTAGAGGGCATTGTTTCAAAACCTAATCCGTGCTGAGATAGCTAAGGCAATGGTGACTCATCTGAGGAAAGGGTCAAAGGATCCAGAGCAAAAAATTGTAATGACGAGTGAAACCCTATGGGGTCATGTGTGTGGTACACATTGATAACAAAGTGATCAGCCATGGAACTCAAATGGCCTGCCAACCATTATTGCTGAGCTTGCACACAAAGAATTGGCACTTATGCCAAGGACAAAGGAACAGCTTTTCTGGTAGCTTATCCCATCACAAATTCATGTCTTAAATAAGGAAAGAAGATAGAGCTGGGGGGTGTGGGGGATGTGGTAGTGAAGGGATTTCTTCTTTCCCCTTCTATGACCTATACTAGACTGAGCTCTTTTAGTCAAAAATTGCCGACATCATCGGGTGTTCTTACACTCTGTGGCAGAGCTCTTGGGCAAAGCACAAAAGTTATACTCTTAATAATGAAGTCCTGTATGATATCTGTTACTAGGTTAACTATTTCTAGCCTTTAGCCCTTAACCAATGTTATCAAGCAATATACAAAATCCATGTATGGAATTCGAGAAAGAGCACATTGAATCCAGCAAAGGAAGGACTTGGCAAGATTGATTAGTATGATTTAATCTTAAAACCTCATTGTCGAGCCCCATTATGACACGAAGGGCTGGGCACATCAGGCATGATTTTAAAAGGGGTTAAAATATTCTGTAGACACCTTTTAATATATTTTGGTCAATGAAAGCAACAATTTAATTGACAAAATTAAAATGTCTGTACTTTAATGATCTGAAGCAGCAGAGTGGATTTGATTTATCTCTTGCTGCAGAGAGGTTGGAGATGCTACACAAAGATGCTGGCCTTGCATACCTCTTATAAATTGAATTATTTTGCAGCCATAGCATTCACTACCATATTATATGTTCCTCTTCTAGATTAAGTAATTGAGCTTCAACTTTAGAGCATTGGTTTGGCATGGTGCTGTGCTATAAATCAGTGGATGTAGCCTAATAATTAAAGATGCCGCGGAGTAGGGTTTCTACTCAGCACACTGGGTTTTTTCAGTGTAATTCATCAGAAATCAATGTAACCAGTGCAAAACCATCGTGGAATTTTAACACAAAACTGTGTTAAATGTAAAGTGCACTGAGCAGAACTCAAGTTTCCATGATCTTTTTCTGTGTGTGCTAGTTTAAGAAATATCGCATGTGAAGTAGGTCCAGGCCACAAAACTATCCATACCCCAGGGTGCATTAATCACTATTGGAAGTTTCTGCTAATTATGTTCATTTGCAGCCCTTCAAGGAGACTCCTAAAATTAACCTAAAACTTTTGGGTACACGGACAGTAATTTGGCAACTAAACATTTTCAAAGGCTCTGAATTAACTTTTTATAAAAAAAAAATTGCTAAGGAAATGACTCCTGCACCCCAATCTAACTAGAAATTTGTTTTGTATATTTAAGTCTTAATTTAAAATCTATTTACTCACAGCTGGTGGATTGACACTAATTTAAAATGCTTAATTTCAGTGATAAACCTATTTACAGCCGCATTAGTCAAACTTTACCAAATTACCACTCATATATATCAAGGAATATTTTTAAAGCAATTTTTTTTGAAGTTACATTTTAAAATAATGCCCAATCCTGTTGATTCAACAAAGATTTTGCATTCGGAGATAAGCAGATAAGTTTAAACGGAAAATTGGGGAGGGGTGTTGATCAGCAGGTTGTGGAGAGAAACACTTCTGGAAACAGGAGCAATTTTGGGCGAATTTCATGCTGGAATCACTGTGCTCGAAATGGAAAATCTACCCCAAAGTATCAATATTGTCTATTGTTACTGAAGTATTTCCACAATATTTTTAAATTCAGAATTATTTCATGTTTACTCTGTTTAACTAGATTTTATGATAGTTCTTTTTTCAGTTCAGATAATTGTGTTAATATTCCATTTCACAATGTTTCTTCTCTAGGCTTGGAGGACAAATACATTTGCCTTACCCCTGGAGTTTAAGGGTGACATTTAACTATTTGCGTGTCAACATGTGAACAAACAGATGACCAGGGCTGATAGAACTGGTGAACATTTTATGTTATCATAATTACTTATTCTTGTTTCCATCACAACGTGTATGAAAATTGATGTAAAGAAATTCCTTGTTGAGAATTGTTGCTTGGCAAAGACCAAATAGGAGTGATCTGTGCACAATTTGTGTGTGTGTGAGAGAGAGAGAGGCTGAGTGTTTTTGTGCATGAGAGGCTGTGTGTGTGTTGGGTAGTTGTAAAAAGAGCAAAGTTTCATAATATCCACATACCAAGTACTTTGTTTGAAAAGAATCTAAATATGCTGTCCAATAACAATATAATGCTGCCGAAATTCAGATGTCACTTTAGAAAATTGTCATTAGATATCAATAAGACAAATTGATACATTGGCAAATTTTGGTCCTTTTTGAAGGAAGCTTTATAAAGGAATTAACACCTATTTAATTCATAAAATATGTCAATACGATTTAGCAATGGACTGATTTTGCCAAATGTGATAGATTTTTCAATAGTTATGTACTGGTCAGAATTTTCCATAGCATGCTTATTTCAAGAATCGTGCCTTTGGTTTGGAAAATCACAAATTAGATTATCAAAGAAGGGATGGACAAAAACCAGATAGCTGCTGAATCTAACAGTTCAACATCAATTGTGTGGAAGTTACTGGAAAAGCGATTCAGCACATGGGCAAGTATTAGCTAATTAAAATAAGTCAGCATGAATTTGTGGAGTGAGGTCATGTCTGACTAATCTAGTTTAATTTTTGAGGAGGTGGATAGAGGAGTGTCTATGAATGTTGCCTTCTGGAAGTCCAGATAAACATTTGACAAGGGCCCACATGAGCTTATTAGCAAAATGAAAGTGCATGGACTTGGAGGCAACCTTGTGATGGGTGTTGGTAATTGGCTGAGTTGAGGAGGTGACACAAGGAACCTTTTCTGGTAGTTCTCTGGAGATAGCTGCATCTCAGAATCTTTTCACAATTTACATGAATGACTTAGGTAAGCAAATAGTGTCATTTGCAAACTTGGATATACAGCGCTCTAGGAAGTTGTGTGGAGGGGAGCAGGAAGTTACAAAAGGGCATAGATGGACTAAGTGAGTGAGCAAATCTTTACTTATCTTTTCCTTTTTAAATGCCTGTAGAAACTCATATCTGTTTTTATATTTCTAGCTAGCTTTCTCTCATACTCTAATTTCCTCCTCCATATAGATCTTTTAGTCATCCTTTTATTGTTTTTTATATTCTGCCCAATCTTCTGACCTGCCACAAATCTTTGAGAGATTATAGACTTTTTCTTTTAATTTGATACTATCCTTAACTTCCTTAGTTAGCCACAGTGCATTCTTCCCTTAGGGTCTTTCCTTCTCACTGGAATATGTCTTTTCTGAGTATTCTGAAATATCTCCTTAAATGTCTACCACTGCATGTCTACTGATTTATCCCTTAACCTAATTTCCCTGTTCACTTTAGCCAGCTCTGTTTTCATGCCTTCATAATTGCCCTTTTTAAAGTTTAAAACACTACTCTTAGATCCACTCCTCTCTCCCTCAAATGAATGCGAAATTCAATCATTATGATCACTGCTACCGAGGGATGCCTTCATTATGAGGTCATCAATTAATGCTGTCTCATTGCACATTACCAGATCTAACATAGCTGCTCTCCAGTGGTGCTAGAATGTGCTGCTCAAAGAAACTGTCCCAAAAAACTCTATAAACTCATCATTCAGGCTACCTTTGCCAATCTGATTTATCCAATCTATATGTAAATTAAAATCATCCATGATTACATTTCTCACAAGCCGTCAATTATTTCTTCGTGTATACCTCATCCTACAATGTGGTTACTGTTTGGGGGTGGGATATGAACACTCCCACAAGTGACTTCCTACCTTTACTATTTTGCAACTTTACCCAAACTGATTCGATGCCTTATTCTCCAGAACTAAGGTCATCTGTCTCTATTGTACCAATGTCTTCCTTAATTAACCGAGCAACCCCTCCACCTTTCCAGAGTTCAGTCCTCCCTGAATGTCATGGACCTGAGTATTCAAGGGTACTCATCTTTGCCATCTTGCAGCCATATCTCTGTAATGGCTCCCAGATTCAGATATTTATTTCTATTTTTGCTGTCAATTCATCTGTTATACAGTCAATACTACGTGCATTCCAATACAGAACCTATGGTTCTATTTTTTTGCTACTTTTGTAACCTCTAGCCTTATCTTCTGGTGCATCCTTGGGTTTGTACACTTTTTGTCCCTTCCTGCCACACCCTGATCAACATTTCCCTTATTCCTCCCTTGCATTCTTGCTATGTCTTCTCTAACTAATTGTTCACATCTTCTTCCCAAACTTGATCCCTCACTCCCTCTATTTAGTTTAAAGCCCTGTCTACTGCCCTAGCTATATGACTCACTAGAACACTCGTCCCAGCACAGCTTAGGTGAAGACTGTCCCAGCTCCCACTTTCGCCAGTACTGCGCAGACTTGGGTCTAATGAGGCCTTCCACACGACTCTCATTCCCACCTAATTTTTTGCCTTCAGCAAACTTGGAAATGTTACATTTGGATCCCACATCCAAATCATTGATATAGTTTGTGAATAGCTGGCACCCAAGCACTGATGTTTGCAATACCGCACTAGTTACAGCTTGCCAATATGAGAACGACAAGTTGGAAGCGATTGCTCTCCACTTACCTTATAATGCAGCACTCCCTTGGCTACTGATGAACAAATTTGCAAATGATGGATATCTGTAACTAAAAACCAGAAATGCCAGAAATACACAGCAGCTAATACAGACTTATAAGAGGAAAATATAAGTTTGTGATTTTCGGAGACCCATATTTTCAGAACAGAAACTGTCATCTCTTTCCTGATGCAGTAGACCTGATGTGTATCTTTAAATTTTCTTAAAAGCTGAGCTGTTGGTCACAGGTATATCCTTTTACTAATGTTCTTGCCTAATGATGATTACATTGCCATCTCTTCTCATTAAAGCATGGTTACATAAGGTTTCATATAACTATTAAATATATTTCACAATTGGCCTAGTGAAGCTGTCTGGTATGGTTCTGAGCTATAAGAATTCCAAGTTCCATCCCTACTCTGTTTAGTTAATTTGTGTTATTTGGGAAGCACTATAAAGACTATGAAAAGCTTCAATATCCCTAGGTTAGGATGGGGGAAAAAAATCACCAGGTTTTCTGGATTCCCATCGATGAACTGTACTGACGGTGTTCATGTGTAGACTATGGGTGAAGATTGACTCAGGCTTAGTTTAGCTCCCTGTGGTTGAGCAGTCTGCTTCACTGACAATCTCCATTCACTCAGCGGAATGACTGTGGTACCTGTGGACTCATTCAATTATGGGGCACTGTCTTTAAGAAAAAAAATAGAGAAAATTGGATCTAAAGCTATGCAATCTATTAGGCTTTTATGCAATATATAGGATGCGAACTGAATTTAAATTAGGGAGTGTCGGGAACCTGCTTTGATAATAGGACTGGATTATTGACTGCAGCAGAATCTATAGAAAGTAATCAGGAATGCCCATCACAAAGACAGACAATGTGCATTTGATAATTTGTTATGTGGAGTAATTGTAAAGTACATTGATTTAATTAATGAATGTTTTATTTGCAGAACAGTATTTGGTTGCAGGGAATGAATTCCTGGAAAAGTGCACGAACTATAGAGGGAGCTTTATTAAGAGACTCTTGAGCTCATCAGCTATTCGCACTTTTAATATTTTAATCACAGCTTACTTCAGGACAGTCACTGTGTGTCCTGTCAACCACATAAACTCTTGAAAATTTAATTTTTAAATAGTTATGTATTTGAGTCAGTGCACAAGCTAATAAGCTGGTGACTGTGAGACAGCAAAATGCTTAAACGATAGATTACTTCATAAACCAAAAGCAAAATAGCGCAGAGGCTAGAAATCTGAATTAAGAGCATCCATGGAGAGGAAAACAGAGTAAATGTTTCAGGTGACCTTTCATCAGGACTGGGAAAAGTTACTCATAATAGATTTTGATTATTTGAAAGAAGGGGAGAGTGGGAAAAAGAACAAAAGGGAAGGTCAGTATTGGGATGGAAAGCAGGAGAGATTAAATAGCAAAATGTTTCATGAAAGAGAGTGATAATGGGACAAGTTAAGAAACAAAAGATATGCTCAGAGGAGGTGTGAATGACGAGATCCTGAATAGCTGCAGTCGGAAAGTGGGAAAAAGAAGAGAAAAGGAAAAAAGAGAGAAAATGAGAGAAAAAAGCAAACCTGCAAAATAAACCCCAAAAAATGGGGGCAGAGGTTACAATGTAAATAAGTCACCATTTCACCTGGTAGGACTGTTTGCAACCTTGGATAGTAAGAATGGAGGAGGTAGAAGGACAGGTATTGCATCTCCTATGTTTGCAAGGGCAACTGCAATGGAAAGGATGTTGGGGTGATTGAGGAGTGGACCTGGGTAGCTCAAAGGGCATGGTCCATTCAGAATGTTGTGTTTGGTGGCGACATCACACTGGATGTGGTGGAAATGGTGGGGAATGATCTGTTGAATACAAGGGCTGGTGGGGTAGAATGTGAAGACAAGCGGACCCCCATCCTGCTTCTGGGAGGGAGGAGAAAATTGCATGAAATAGACCAGACACAGTCGAAGGCCCTTTCAATCACAGTGGGGTTGGGGGCGTGTTGGGGGAATCCTCTGTTGAGGAAAAAGGAAGACATTTTGGAAGAAATGGTAAGGAAGGTGACATTGTCCAAACACAAATGACTGAAAAACTGGGAGAATGGAATTGGGTCTTTGCAGGTAGTGAGGTGTGAGGAAATATAGTTAAAGTAGCTGTGGGTGACAGTTGATTTATAATGAATATTCATTAATAGCTTATTCTTAGAAATGGAGGCAGAGAAGTCAGGAAGTGAAGGGAACGGTCAAAGATAGACCATCATTGCAAAATTGATATTAAAAAAATTCTATTTTGTGCAAGAGCAGGAAGTGGCAGCAATGCTGCCATCAAAGTATCGGAAAAAGAGACAAGGGAAGGGACCCAAGTAGGATGGAACTAAAAAATGTTCCACATATCCCAAAAAGGCAGACATAGCTAGGACCCATAAAAACACTTTTTTATTTGGAGGAAGTGAGTGCAGTTGAAGGAGAAGTTGATCAATGTGAGAATCAGTTCAGGCAGGTAGAGTATGGTGGTAGTGGATGGGGATTAGTTGGTGCTATGTTCAAGAAAGAAGTGGAGAGCCCTCGGACTGTCCTGGTGGGGGAGGGAAGTGTAAATAGATTGTATGTCCATGTTGAAAAAATTCATGGATCTCACAAAGGTAACCTTTTAAAGGGTATTTGAAAGATAATGTTGCGATTTCACTTGAGCCTCTGAGATCCTTTAATCTTCAATTGTTTCCGTACAATATGCAAAACAGCAATAGTTTCATAAGTAGTAGTAGTGATCTGCCCAAGAATAGGTCAGCTGTTCATTACTTCATGCCTCGGGGCTTTTCAGTTGCTCATAAGAGCTTCCCATTTTCAATTTCAATGAGCAAGGATCAATATGACTAGGGACAAGAGTACATTGTGATTTCCGGTTGCCTCCCTCATGCGGGATTAAAGGAAGCCCAAGTCCTTTTCCTGAAGGATCTTCCGTCTGTAAGCAGCTGTTATCCCTTGAGGTTTTAGCTCATCCGCCATCACCACCGACAACTTGCTGATTCCACCATTGGCCATGGCTCATAACCCTAAGCATGGGATCCTTGCCTGGGCCTGGGACGACTCGCAAAAAGATCAGCACGACCACCCCCTGAGGTCTCAAATGACCCTGCTACTCTAGCCCTATGAGCAATAGGAATCCCAAGGCCAAGGCATGTTTGGTAAACTGCTGGAGTGTGGTACAGTGACAGGGTTCATGGGTTATCTGGGACATTTCTAAATCAGTGAGGAGGAGTAAGTCAGCACAGGTAAAACTTACTCAGCTACATAGTTGATGTGCATTGTACCTTTGACAGCTGATTGCTTGCTTTCCCTCTTGGGTGGAATATCAGATTAGGCACAGTTGATTGTAGAGGAAAATGATCTCAAATAGGAAGAATGACTGCTTTTTGTTTCTTGCAGAAAAAAACGTAAGAAAATAAAATGCTGCCACTGGGACTTCAGTTAAAAAAGAATGGTAGGTATTTTAGCACGGTTAGTAAACTTTAGTGTTATCTCCACTTCAGGGTTTTTTTTTGTTCATGGTGTGAGCATTGTTGGCAAGGCCAACAATATATTGTCCATCTCTAATTGTCCTTGAGAAAGTGATAGTAATTCTTGAATCTCTGCAGCCCATGTGGTGTAGCTACATCTATAGTGCTGTTAGGGAGGTAGTTCCAGGATTTTGACCAGGTGACCGTGAGGGAGTGGCAATATAGTTCCAATCAGGGTGGTTTACTTGGAGAATTTAAAGGTGGAGGTATTCCCAAGGATTTGCTGTCCTTGTCCTTCGAGATGCTAGAGATCCTGGGTTTAGAATGTACTGCTGAAGCAGACTTGGTGAATTGCTGTAGTGCATCTTGTAGATGGTACGTGCTGCTGCTGCTGCTACCCGCAGCTGGTGGAGGAAGTGAACGTTTAAGTGATGGATGGATTTCTGATCAAGTGGGCTGCTTTGTCCTGGATGGTGTCAAGCTTCTTGAGTGTGGTTGGAGCCGACTCATCTAAGCAAATGGCGAGTATTCCTGACTTGTGCGTTGTAGATGATGGGCTGTGGGGGATCGGAAGGTGAGTTACTTGCAGAGTTCCAAGCCTCTGACCTTGTATAGCCATTGTATGTATATGGCTGGTCCTGTTACATGTCTGGTCAATAGTAACCTCAAGGATGTTGATAGTGAGGGATTCAGCAATGCTAATGCCATTGATTGTCAAAGGGTGATGGTTAGATTCTCTCTTGTTAGGGATGGTAATTGTCTGGCACCTATGTGGTGTGTATGTTACATTCAATTATCAGCCCAAATCTGAATGTTGTCCAGGTCTTGCTAGACATAGACTACCTCCATATCTGAGGCCTGAAACAACCACAACCATCTTCATTTGTGCTAGGTATGAGTCCAACCAGCAGAGAGTTTTCCCCCGATTCCCATTGACTCCAGTTTTGCTAGGGCTCCTTGATGCCTCACTCAGTCAAATGTTACCTTGATGTCAAGGGCAGTCACTCTCACCTCACCTCTGGAGTTCAGCTCTTACTTGTCCATGTTTGGATCAAGACTGTAATGAGGCCTAAAGCTGAGTTGTCCTGGCAGAATCAAATTGAGCATTAGTGTGCAGGTTATTGTGGTGAAAGTGCTGTTTGATGGCACTGTCGACCATGCTTTCCATCACTTTCTGTTGATGGGGTGCAATTGACCAGATTAGATCTGTCCTGCTTTTTGTGGACAGGGCATACCTGGGCAATTTTCAACAATGTTGGATTGACGCAAATGTTGTAGCTGTGTTGGAAAGCTTGGCCAGGGGTATGGCTAGTTCTTGAGCACAAGTGTTCAGTACTATTTGTGTGGCAGAAATGTTACTTGTCACTTGCATGAACTACTTCAGTGTCTGAGGAGTTGTACATGGCACTGAACAAAGTGCAATCATCAGCGAATATCCCCACTTCTGACCCTTTGATGGAGGGATCGTCATTGATGAAGTAGCTGAAGGTGGTTGGGCCTAGAGCACTACCCTGAGGAACTCCTGCAATGATGTTCTGTGGCTGAGATGATTGGCCTCCAACAACCACAACCATCTTCCTTTTCGCTAGGTATGATTTCAGCTAGTGAAGGGTTTTCTCCCTGATTCCCATTGACTCCAGTTCTTTTTACTAAGGGTCCTTGATGCTACACTTGGTCTAATGCTACCTTTTGTCAAGGGCAGTCACTCCCTCACCTCCAGAATTCAGTTTCTTCAGCTGTGGAAAAGTATCCATATACAATTTTAGATTTTGCCCTTCAAAACATTTGGAGAGGCAATTTTGAACTAGGGTGAAGTATTTGGGATTTGATATTAGTACTAATGGGGATAGCTTGAGAAATGGACTATCTCCAGGATGTGACAGTGGAGTAGACACTGATCCTTCACTTCCAGGAACAGAGTTCAGACTGTTGATGTGGAAGTCTTCTGTCTAAAGGAAACATAAAATAAGTTTTAAAAGCAAAAAACTGTAGATGCTGGAAATCGAAAACAAAAACAAAAATACCTGGAAAAACTCAGCAGGTCTGGCAGCATTTGTGGAAAGGAGCTCAGTTAACGTTTCGAGTCTGCATGACTCTTCAACATAAGTTTTAGCAGTCTTATAGCAGTCGCTATTAGACTTCAGTCTAAACTACAAATGCATCTTTAAATTGGGAGTTAATTGGTAAATCTTATTCAAAGGCCACAAGATGGCTGGCGTGGGAAAGTGAAATCAAGTGTCACTGGTGTGGTAGTGAGTTTGTTCCAAGTTTGAGGCATGGAGATGGGTAATCTGAGGTGCAGTACACCTTTAAGAGAATGTAAGCAGGTTGACCACGTGTTTGTATTACCCAATTGCTGTTAGCATGGGCTACATTGTTAATTAGTAGTTTTAGAATGGGTTTTGGTTTGAGAAGTACGGGTTTGTTAGTGCTCCGTTACTTATGTGAATAAACAGCATGTGCTTCATTTTATGATGGTCTCTTCATCTACATCATCTTGATTGCCAACTCACTTATCAGTAGATAGGCATGCAACTGTGATAATATCACCAACTTTAACACCTATGTATTCTTTTGTTCTATTGTTGTTGACATCTTTTGATGATCTGCTTCTATTACTGCTTGTTTGTCCCTACAACCACACCAACCCCCTCCACTTCTCTCTCTCTCTCTCTCTCTCTCTCTCTCTCTCTCTCTCCACCCCCCACCCCCACACACCTTAAACCAGCTTATATTTCAACTCTTTCTTGGACTCGAACTCAAGTTCTGTCGAAGGGTCATGAGGACTCGAAACATCAACTCTTTTCTTCTCCGCCGATGCTGCCAGACCTGCTGAGTTTTTCCAGGTAATTCTGTTTTTGTTTTGGATTTCCAGCATCCGCAGTTTTTTTGTTTTTATCACTGTGTTTGCTGAACAAGCGACCTGATGGAACATAACAGGAGGAGAGTGAATCTGGCTGTACTATTTCCTCTCCTGAGAGTGCTTATTGCTTACACTGGGTTCTGTAAATGTAGATTTCCATTGCTAACATGCCTGCGCCACTTGGAGCACAAAATATTCTGCATATTCGATGTGGTTGAAGTGTGGATTTTCATATACTTTCTTGACAGCATTATGATACACAAGTCTTGTGACAATGTTGCTGAATTATCTGTGGGAATTGATGGCGGAGAGATTCTGTTCATGCACTTCTGTTAGTCCAAATACAAATAACCTCATAACCCAGGCAAACTATTTCCCTACGCTCTTGTACTTACTTAATTTAACAGGGCCATGTGACTGTAACCAGATTATGCTCCCAAGGTACAGCTTCTCAGCAGCAGCAAATTGGAGCCCACCAGGCTCTAGAGCTGCTGCAATCTAAAATTATCAGGAGCCATGCCAAATTAATCTGTTTTTGCCACCACAATCCAAATTGATTCCAGCATCCAGTCCAGCATAGATTGATGGGCTCTGGCTCAGTGGTATTGTTACCATTTCCTGGATTGGTAGGCTATAGAAAACTTAGCATGTGATTTGTCTTAGAGTACAGTAATCATGCCATTTTAAATGACTATGTAACAAAATAGAAACGTGTAATTAGCCAGTTAAAAGAAGTGATTTGTATTATGCAGCAAGTTTGATTGTTAAGATATAACATTATCGCACAGGGAGGGGGGGAAGAACAATTGAAGGGCAAAACAGGGAAACCCGTAAAATAAGATTTTGTTAAATTGTTTTTTTCATGCCTTTTTATCCTCTCTGTATTTCAACTGATTATTAAGCTTAGAGCTGCAATAAACTGTTGGATAGACGAATATTTAACTTTCTGGTAAAGGACCAATGGCTTTTCTGTGCAACTTTAGGACTTTTATTTTTGCTCCTGCAAAAAAAAAATCCGGTCTTGTTTCTTTGGTCCTCTCACTCTGAATAATCCTTCATTGAATTTTCTGCCATGCAGGAATTATTTTTGAGCTACAAGATTTTTATGTTATCGCTTACTATGAAATAATTTTGCTTCGCAATGCAAAATTCTGATTTATGTTTATTCGTGAATACCAGTGAATCTGAGCTAGTTTTGCTTCTGATTAGGCAGAAGGTAGGCAGTATCTTGTTTTATAATGATCATTCCATTAGAACGTGTACTGCATTATTCTGTTGAGCTGGAACTATATTTTCAACCATGCCTGTCCCTTTACGGCCACAAAGTTCCATCGCTAGAAGCGTCCTGGGCCAGCTGCAGATTAGTTGTTGTGAAAAAAAATTGCGAATTGGCAGAAAGTTTTTAAATCTCTGCGCCAAGTCAGAGAACATCCTACTGTGAAGAAGAAACTTTCATGTGCCATAACTGAAGTGTGATAGAGGCATCACAAAACCAGAGGACTGGAAAGTTGCCGATGTAATATTTCTGTTTAAAAAGCAAGTAATGGATAAAGCAGATAACCAGGCACCCTAATGATAACATTGAATAAATTTCTAGAGCTATGGTACAAGATAAAATTAATACTCTCCTAGAATGCAATAGTTTAATTAAAGATGATCAGAACAGATTTGTAAAAGGCAAGTCATGTCAAAACAAGTTTAATGCAATGTTTTAAAGCAATAACAGTGTATTGATTTAAAAAATATGGTGGCTGTTACGTACATGGATTTGCCATTGTTGCTAAAATTAAGGCACTCGGCAATGTTAGGAATTTGGCAGTAAAGATAGGAAGTTGGTTAAAGAACAAAACACAGTGGTGATTAATGGATCTTTTACAGACTAGAGGGCTGTAAAATATGGTTTTCTTTAGGGTCACGGACCACTGCTGCTCTTAAAATAAAAGACATATATAATAAACTATATATTTATATTAAACTTGAGGTTTTTTTTTTATTCTTTCATGGGATGTGAGCATTGCTGGCTAGGCCAGCATTTATTGCTCATCCCTAATTGCCCTTGAGAAGGTAGTGTGGAGCTACCTTCCTGAACCGCTGAAGTCCATGTGGTGTAGGTACACCCGCAGTGCTGTTAGGAAGGGAGTTCCAGGATTTTGACCCAGTGGCAATGAAGGAACGGTGATATATTTCCAATCACTTGATGATGCCTTCTGTCACTTGGAAGAGTAACTGAGGCATAATATCAAAATATACAGATAATACAAAAATAAGGAGTGTAGCTATGAAGAGGACTGTAGGACAGGTTAATACATTGGGCAAATAGATTTCAGATGAACTTTAATGAAATATGTTGATACAATTTGTGAGGAAGAATGAGAAGCTATTGCTTGAAAAGGACTAGAGGAGCAGAGAAGTCCATATACACAATCTTTAATACTTGGAGACCAAATTAATATAGCTCTTTTTTTAATGAAAGGAAGAAAAGAAGCCTATGAGCTTACAGGCTTTGTAAAGGGAGGCAGGGAGTTAAAAAGCCAGCTAAATTTATGGATGTTATTTGCGAGGCCACAGTCTGAATTTTGTGTCTGATATTAGATACTCATATCGTAAAAAGGATACCAAAAGTATGGGGAAGAAGCAGAGGAGATTTACTAGGCTGACATCAGTGAATGAGAATTTAGTGAATTTAGTTTTTTGTCACAGTTGGATGTCCTCTAACTTAGAGCTGAAAATTTAGAAGATACTGCTAATTTGCAAATGCCTCACAGCTAATGCATTGTTTATCCAGGATGTTTACAACAATGGAATTTTTTAAAAACAAAAAACTGCGGATGCTGGAAATTCAAAACAAAAACAGAATTACCTGGAAAAACTCAGCAGGTCTGGCAGCATCGGCGGAGAAGAAAAGAGTTGACGTTTCGAGTCCTCATGACCCTTCAGCAGAACTGGGTGAATCCAAGGAGAGGGGTAAAATATAAGCTGGTTTAAGGTGCGGGTGTTTGGGGGGGGGGTGGGGGGGAGAAGTGGAGGGGGTGGTGTGGTTGTAGGGACAAGCAAGCAGTGATAGGAGCAGATTATCGAAAGATGTCACAGACAAAAGAACACAGAGGTGTTGAAGTTGGTGATAGTATCTAAACGAATGTACTAATTAAGAATGGATGGTAGGGCACTCAAAGTATAGGTCTAGTGGGGGTGGTGGGGGGCATAAAAGATTTAAAAATAATGGAAATAGGTGGGGAAAGAAAAATCTATATAAATTATTGGAAAAAACAAAAGGAAGGGGGAAGAAACAGAAAGGAGGTAGGGATGGAGGAGGGAGTTCAAGATCTAAAGTTGTTGAATTCAATATTCAGTCCAGAAGGCTGTAAAGTGCCTAGTCGGAAGATGAGGTGCTGTTCCTCCAGTTTGCGTTGGGCTTCACTGGAACAATGCAGCAAGCCAAGGACAGACATGTGGGCAAGACAGCAGGGTGGAGTGTTAAAATGGCAAGCGACAGGGAGATTTGGGTCATTCTTGCGGACAGACCGCAGGTGTTCTACAAAGCAGTCGCCCAGTTTACGTTTGGTCTCTCCAATGTAGAGGAGACCGCATTGGGAGCAACGAATGCAGTAGACTAAGTTGGGGGAAATGCAAGTGAAATGCTGCTTCACTTGAAAGGAGTGTTTGGGCCCTTGGACAGTGAGGAGAGAGGAAGTAAAGGGGCAGGTGTTGCATCTTTTGCATGGGCATGGGGAGGTGCCATAGGTGGGGGTTGAGGAGTAGGGGGTGATGGAGGAGTGGACCAGGGTGTCCCGGAGGGAACGATCCCCATGGAATGCCGCCAGGGTGGGGTGAAGGGAAATTGTGTTTGGTGGTGGCATCATGCTGGAGTTGGCGGAAATGGCGGAGGATGATCCTTTGAATGCGGATGCTGGTGGGGTGATAAGTGAGGACAAGGGGGACCCTATCATGTTTCTGGGAGGGGGGAGAAGGCGTGAGGGCGGATGCGCGGGAGATGGGCCGGACACGGTTGAGGGCCCTGTCAACGACCGTGGGTGGAAAACCTTGGGTAAGGAAGAAGGAGGACATGTCAGAGGAACTGTTTTTGAAGGTAGCATCATCAGAACAGATGCGACGGAGGCGAAGGAACTGAGAGAATGGGATGGAGTCCTTACAG
This sequence comes from Carcharodon carcharias, assembly GCF_017639515.1. Lineage (NCBI taxonomy): Eukaryota > Metazoa > Chordata > Chondrichthyes > Lamniformes > Lamnidae > Carcharodon > Carcharodon carcharias. The sequence goes on from NC_054487.1 coordinate 61,964,600, forward strand.
GAAGCGGGGTGTGAGGAGCTGTAGTCGAGATAGCTGTGGGAGTCGGTAGGCTTGTAATGGATATTGGTGGACAGTCTATCACCCGAGATTGAGACAGAGAGGTCAAGGAAGGGAATGGAAGTGTCAGAGAGGGAACACCTGAAAATGATGGAGGGGTTGAGATTGGAAGCAAAATTAATAAATTTTTCCAAGTCCCGACGAGAGCATGAAGCAGCACCATGCGGCCCCAGCTATGCCTGTCTCTTTATGCGGTATGTGGAACATTCCTTGTTCCAGTCCTACTCCGGCCCCCTTCCACAACTCTTTCTCCGGTACATCGTTGATTACTTCGGTGCTGCTTCATGCTCTCGTCGGGACTTGGAAAAATTTATTAACTTTGCTTCCAATCTCAACCCCTCCATCATTTTCAGGTGGTCCATCTCTGACACTTCCATTCCCTTCCTTGACCTCTCTGTCTCAATCTCTGGTGATAGACTGTCCACCAATATCCGTTACAAGCCTACTGACTCCCACAGCTACCTTGACTACAGCTCCTCACACCCCGCTTCCTGTAAGGACTCCATCCCATTCTCTCAGTTCCTTTGCCTCCGTCGCATCTGTTCTGATGATGCTACCTTCAAAAACAGTTCTCTGACTTGTCCTCCTTCTTCCTTACCCGATGTTTTTCACCCACGGTCGTTGACAGGGCCCTCAACCGTGTACGGCCCATCTCCCGCGCATCTGCCCTCACGCCTTCTCCTCCCTCCCAGAAACATGATAGGGTCCCCCTAGTCCTCACTTATCACCCCACCAGCCTCCGCATTCAAAGGATCATCCTCCGCCATTTCCGCCAACTCCAGCATGATGCCACCATCAAGCACATCTTCCCTTCACCCCCCCGACGGCATTCCATAGGGATCGTTCCCTCCGGGACACCCTGGTCCACTTCTCCATCACCCCCTACTCCTCAACCCCCACCTATGGCACCTCCCCTTGCCCACGCACAAGATGCAACACCTGCCCCTTCACTTCCTCTCTCCTCACCGTCCAAGGGCCCAAACACTCCTTTCAAGTGAAGCAGCATTTCACTTGCATTTCCCCCAACTTAGTCTACTGCATTTGTTGCTCCCAATGCGGTCTCCTCTACATTGGAGAGACCAAATGTAAGCTGGGCGACCGCTTTGCAGAACACCTGCGGTCTGTCCGCAAGAATGACCCAAACCTCCCTGTCGCTTGCCATTTTAACACTCCATCCTGCTCTCTTGCCCACATGTCTGTCCTTGGCTTGCTGCATTGTTCTAGTGAAGCCCAACACAAACTGGAGGAACAGCACCTCATCTTCCGACTAGGCACTTTACAGCCTTCTGGACGGAATATTGAATTCAACAACTTTAGATCTTAAACTCTGTCCTCCTTCCCCACCCCCTTTCTGTTTCTTCCCCCTTCCTTTTGTTTTTTCCAATAAGTTATATAGATTTTTCTTTCCCCACCTATTTCCATTATTTTTAAATCTTTTATGTGCCCCACCCCCACTAGAGCTGTACCTTGAGTGCCCTACCCTCCATTCTTAATTAGTACATTCGTTTAGATACTATCACCAACTTCAACACCTCTGTGTTCTTTTGTCTGTGACATATTTGATAATCTGCTTCTATCACTGCTTGCTTGTCCCTACAACAACACCAACCCCCCTCCACTTCTTTCCCCCCACCCAACCCCCTCCCCCCGCCCCCTTCCACCCCACTTTAAACCAGTTTATATTTCACCCCTCTCCTTGGATTCACCCAGTTCTGCTGAAGGGTCATGAGGACTCGAAAAGTCAACTCTTTTCTTCTCCGCCGATGCTGCCAGACCTGCTGAGTTTTTCCAATGGAATTTATTCCCCATTTGAGCAAAAATTTCAGGGGAGATCCGACAGCTGTTCAAAATGAATCATCCACCTTTCCCTGTAATAGTCTAACCCGTTGTTGTTGCCCTCTCACTCTTCTAACTGTCTTCCTCACTTCGCTTTGCCTTTGAACTCTTACGTGCCTGCCCTATACTCTCCCAACATTTTCACCTAAATACTTTGCAGCTCGAACACCACCTTCCCTCCTTCTTCTGCAACCTGCCTTGTCATCTGTTCCAATTTCCCAGCACTGAAGCTCTTTGATCACAAATGTTTTGCAGTTTATGCACATATTTTAAATACTAATATTGAAAGCACTATGAATGTTAACAAAGCTGAAGTGCTGTTTGCCAGTTGCAGAGATTTGGACTCTTTTCTTACTCTGGGGTTTAGTATATTCTTGATGAGGAATAAGCTGATTGGCAAAAAGGACAATTGCGAACTTAGGATGCAAACTAACGCGGTTAATTGGATAATAAAGATTGATGCTTACCATTTCATGAGTCAAGGATACACAAGTTCAACATGTATCAATCTGTCTTTCTTGCGTATCCTGTAACTCCTGTGCAGTTTTGGTCCCCTTACCTCAGAAAGGATAATAGTGCCATAGAGGTGGTGCAAAGAAGGTTCATCAGACTTGTTCCAGAGTTGACAGGATTGTCTTATGAAGAGAGATTAGGAGAACTGGGCCTATATTCTCTAGAGTTTTGAAGGATGAGAGGTGATCTCATTGAAACCTCCAAAATACTTAAAGGAAGAGACAGGTAAGATGTTTCCCCTGACTGGGGAGTCTAGAACCAGGGACACAATTTCAAAATAAGGGGGAAGCCACTTAGGGCCAAGATGAGGAGAAATTTCTTTATGCAGAGGGTTGTGAATCTTTGGAATTCTCTATCCCAGAGGGCCATGGAAGCTCAGTCATTGAGTGTATTTAAGATAGAGATTGGATTTCTGATTAACAATAATATAAAAAGTTAGGGTAAAGTGTGGATAAAAGGCTTTCAAGTGTTCGATCAGCCATCATCGCATTCAATGGCAGAGCAGGCTCAACGGGCAGAATGGCCTTCTGTTCCACTGTTCTGGGGTCTTCTCTTCTGGTTCCTTAAACCTGGTCTCTTGACTTACGACATCCTTTGAGATTTTAGGTTAGCCAAATTAACTCGAACATACATACAGATCCTTTACATACATTCAAATCATCTTTCCCTCTCCCTCTCCTCACCTCCCCTCTCTCCCCCTCGCCTTCCCACTCTCCCCTGGCCCACCTCCCACTCTTTCCTCTTCCTCCCCCCACCCTCCCCACTCCCTCTCTCTAGGCATTTACTTTAGCCCTGGCAAACCTGGATGTCCACTGATCCCTAACACTGGGTTCTAAGAGCAATCCCCCACCTGTGACAATTACTTTAGTCACTAACTAAGCTTAATAATGGGTTCTTATGGCAACCCCTCAGCCATGTGACAAATACCCATTGACTGGCGATGTCCAATGCAAATGCTAACTTCCCAGCAAGTGCCCTGCTCCTAACACACAAACTCTCTCTCTCTCTCTCTCTCTCTCAGCAAATACCCCCAGCAAATGTCCTGTGACAAATGCTAATTCTAGGTAAGTGCAAAGGCCTGAGTGATGCAACCCTATTGTTACACTCTTTTTGCACATGGCTTTGCAACATTTAGCTGAAGTACATTAACTTGAATCAACACAATTAAGTTTCCAACCTAATATTTGCAACTCTTGACCAATGGGAAGAGTACTCCTAGCTTCCTCACAACAATCTAACCTTATTTTGTATTCCTTAACTGGAGGTCCTGTCCTCAGACCATTCTTCAGCCAATCAGCTTTCTAGCATTAGCTTCTATTTATTGTTAAGCTAGACTTGCTGGAGCCCAAATGTGTAAATGCGTTCTAGCTATTATAGCTTCAGTTCACTCCACATGGTCTTGCTTAAATTCAAATTACAGTATTTGGCACTTAAAGGGATGCCAACCTTTAACATCATAACCCTAAATTCATGAATCATCCCAATAATTAACACACAAATTAAGACTTTTTAATCACTAAGCATACGACTAGTACAATCTGATAATGTAAGACTTATTAATTGCACAAATGTGTCAATGAGGTGAAATTTAACACTACTAAGGAACCAGTGAAGAGGACAACGCAGGTCAAAGATGAGCAGCTCAGAGGGAAGGAGGAGAAATAGGGACAGGATCCTATTAACTTTGCAGGCCTGTGGTGTGCCCTCATCAGTGCTACTTTAAACTGGTAAAGATAAAATAGCGGCTAGTGGTGAGGGGTGCATTCCAGATAATTGGAACAGAAGAGAGGGTCCAGTTGAAAGTGGATTGCTGCATGGAGATTAAAGATCAGACAGCCAAGGCTGATAGAGGGAATGGAGGCAGGCTACACAGCAGAACAGACCATCTATATTAATAATGGCTTGCGGAATGCAAATTTCCTTTATGTGCCACATTTGCACCCCACCCTGAACATATTTGTTACTGTTAATCCCACTGTATCCATTATTAGTTCCATTTGGCATCACCCTTCTGCCTTAGCAAGAATAAATTTGAAATGTAATGTCCCTGTCGGAGACTGTTTTGCCCACTGCCCTTTTCAATAATTGACCAAAATTAGAGGGGAAGAGCCCAGAAGAAAATGTGACTCATTAAATCAAGTACATGATAAACCTTTTCTGAATCAGAGCATGTCTGTCTTTTGGTCTGTTGAATTATGCAGTTTGTTATTGCTCTATTAATTGTTTTCGTTAAGGTACCAGATCCTTGTCTGTCAGAAAGTAATTGTGCTCCAGGGTTCAGAACCACTTTCTGAACACCCTTGTTGTGTAGAATTCCTAATCCAAGCAGAGGTGAATAATGGTATGAATTGGTTGCTATAGCAACATTTGTTTATATTCTGAGGGAGGTTGCTGTGAGAAATTAAATTCCCGAAATTTTAAGAATCCGTGTTGAGGCAGACTCTGACATCGATAATTATGTTGACTTATACTTACAAATTTGGTGGAGCCATTGGAGATATTGCATAAGCTTTCTTAGTGCTGTCACTCCCAATTCTGCTACATGTCTTATTTCTGGTTCAGAAGTCTGCCATTAAGTGTAATTTCCACTTTCAAAAGCAGAGGCCATATATATCATCTTCCCAATTGAAAAATAGTGCACAAGACCATTGATCAGTCACAAAAGTAACACATACAAAAAAATCACTGGTGACATTATAGTTTCATTAAATATGATGCTGGGAGTTAATAATGACCTGGGTAATTAACTGGTTAATGACACCCTGACCCCTCACTGCCTTTAGTTTGCAACTCAATCTATCGTTTTTACAGCACGTTTGTATTCCATACTTCTACATCTATCTTTGATGTTCAACGTACTCCCTGAACCAATGTAGTCAATTTAACTATAACGAATCTGAGGACCTTTGAGTTGTTTTGTTTATTTCCTATAATATATAGCAGCTCCCAGAATGAATTGCAATGTTTTCTTTATCTATTCTCAGATAAATCTTGTCGCACAGACATTAAGAGCCCACTCCACCAGGAAAGCAGCTACCTCCTTTATCATATAATAACAGTTGAAATGCAAGATGTGTTGGATGGTTGCACTGACATCCTGCACAGTTTCTGTTGACAGCACCTGTACCCACCATTCTACAATGTCCACTTTCTTTTTGCTTTATGCATTCATTCTTTTTCTCCTCAATTTCATTACTTTTTTATCACAGCCCAAAATCTAAATTGTTATTGACACAGGGTCAGAAAGCTGTGGATTCAAGCCATACATCAAGACTTCTGCGCATGACCTTAAAATGACATTTGAGCGCAGCACTGGGAGTGTATGCATATTTGGAGACTTTGTATTACGCATTGTACAAAGGCTCAAATACAGGTTTTGGTGATTCAGGTTCAGATTAAAGATGCACGTCAGCACTTGAGAAAGTGTCCTAGCCAATATTTCCCCAATAAAACAACAGATTAGCTGATAATACATCTCATGGCTCTTTCTGGGATTATGCTGTGCTGCCATTGCATCTGAAAGAACAGTCCTGCACTTCCATTGTACATGAAGAACCTTGAAACCTGTGAGAGATGCATTGGATGCTATACGATAGCAGCGTTTCTTTTATTGTGTGTTTTAATAAAGCAGGAAATGGTTGCAGCAGTTGTTGGTCTTTCTTTCTGAGCCAGTATTTCTTAACATATTTACAACCTTCCCATTCATTATCTAGTCTTACATATTTGTGCAGGCCAGTTGATGAAATAATTGGACCAGGGCAGGTAAAAAAAAATTTTCATGTGGATTCCCATTCTTGGCTTATATGTGACTTTTGTGAGGAGGGACTGACATTTGTGCCATTTATTCCATTAAAAACAGTATTTATGTAAGTTTCTGATGTCAGAAATCTAATTAGTAACATTTCTTTTGGAGAAAGAAAGAACTTGCATTGATATACAGGTAGTGGTGGAACTGATGATATTGTCTGCAGGTGTACAGCAAGAATATAATAATACTAGGTACTTTTGATCATTGCTTAAAATAATCATTTTTGGTTTTACAAGGACAATAATGCCAATCTCTCTTGATCAGTAGTATTTTAATATAAATCTTATGAATCATGTTTTTATTGGTGGATCAGGAATTTGGTAAGTTGTGTGTTAATCTCCAGAATCTGTCATGTAACTTGACAACATCAGTGTAACAAAATGGATATTTTATATTTCCTGTAAATGTTTACACATTATTATCAACTGTCATTCATGCTTTTTGACATCTCTCGGAAGGCTTCTCCAGTGCTCTCTTTGTCCTATCAAACAGCACCTCCTAAATCTCATCTATATGCTGCGGCTTGACCACATCATCCGAAACCACAACATTAATTTTCAAATGTATGCTGACGACACCCAGCTCTACCTCCACCACCACCTTGCTCGACTCCTCTACTGTTGCCAAGTTATCAAACTGCTTTTCAGACATCCAGTACCGGATGAGATTTTTCTTCCAATTAAATATTGGGAAGATTGAAGCTATTGTTTTCAATCCCTACTGCTAACACTTTTACCTAGCTACTGACTCCATCTCTCTCCCTGGGAACTGTTTGAGACTAAACCAGGCTACCTGCAACCATTTTGACCCTGAGATGAGCTTACATCACTAAGACTACTTATTCCCACCTCCATAACAGCACTCAACTTTGCCCCGTCTCAAGTTCATCTGCTGCTGAAACGCTCATTCATGCTTTTGTTACCTCTAGACTGGACTATTCTATGGAAGTCCTGGCTGATCTTCCACATTCTACCCTCCATAAACTTGATGTCATCCAAAACTCTGCTGTGCATGTCCTAACTTGAAGCATGTCCCATTCACCTCTGCTTGCTGACCTATATTGGCTCCTGGTCAAACAACATTATGATTTTAAAATTCTCATCCTTTGTTTCAAATCCCTCCATGGCCTCACCTCTCCCTACCTATGTAAACTTCTCCAGACTCTCAACCCTCTGGGATATCTATGCTCATCTACTCCTGGCCTCTTGAACATCTCCAATTTTAATCACTCCAACTCTGATGGCCATGTCTTCAATTGCCTATTCTGGCATTCCCTCCCTACATTCCCCCTCCTCCTCCTCCTCTACTATGCTTTTCTCCTTTAAGAGACTCTTTAAAACCCACCTTTTTGACAAAGCTTTTGGTCATCTAATGTAGAATCTCCATATGGCTCAGTGTCATGTTATGTTTTATATTGCTCGTTTGAAGCATCTTGAAATGCTTATTGCGTTAATGGTGCTATATAAATATTAGTTGTTAAGCAAACTTTCAGTTCATCCACAATTCAGCCAATAGCGTCTTTTGCTGCAGTAAATCATGCCTAACCCTTTATCCTATTGATCTCCTTTGATTTCCGATTCCCAAGTACATTTATTTCAGAATCTTTCTCCTTGTCTACAAATCTGTTTCGCTGGCTCAATCCTATCTCTGGAACCTCCTCCAGCACTAGATTCCAACTCACCATCTCCTATTCCTTTTGTCTACTGTGCTTCTCACTGCTGCCCACAACCCCCATCCAATTCAATCTCAAATTATCTTCCTAACATTCACTGCCTTCCTTCATGTCGGCCTACTTTCAAAAGCCTCCAAAAACTCTGACTGCACTTTCTATGACCTCCCATACATCTAAACACAGTTCCAGATTGGCATCTAATTATCGCCTTAATATGTTTCATATTTCAAAGGTGTTAGTACAAGTTACTGGATCAAATATAATTGTAATATCTGAAGAAAAATTGAGATATAGACCACATCTTATTAACTCACCTCACTTATTTTGCTGCGATCAACTCGTAGGACCAACAGTAGTATGGCCCTCACTCTGCTCCCTTTAAGCACAGTAGGTGCAGACTTGAACAGGATGCTGACAACTAGTCTAGCCATTCACTGCCAGATTTGGTTGGCCGACATAGAGTACTATCAGGTCCTGCTCTCATCTGCCATATTTTCTCACTATTCCAGAATCATCCTGGAATGCAAAGATGATCTCCAGCCTCTTTTACTCTACTGCATACTGTCATCTTAAGCTGCTTTCCCATCTCCTCCACTGCCACCTCCAACAATTGCATGGAGCTTATGGGCGTCTTTGTCACTAAGATTGAGACCATCCAGACAGCTGCCTCTTGCTTCCCTCCCTTCGCCTTGACCACTGGGCCAAACTTTCTGTAAGATTCCTTCCTGTCCGAGCCCTGAGCTTGTATCTTTCTCTAGTTTCTCTCCTATCTCCTCCCATGCCCTCTCCAAACTCATCTTATCCGTGAGACCCACCTCCCATGCCCACAAACCTATTCCCATTAAACTGCTGAGCACCCAACTTCCATTCCTGACTCCCATGTTAACTGATAAAGTAAATGGCTTTCTCTCCTCAGATACTGACTCCGTCTCCTTCTAATCGCCACTCTCTTTAAAAAAAAAACTTGACCATTCTGCCTTTGCAAAATATCGTCCCCTCTCCAACCTTTTTCTCATCTAAAGACCTTGAATATGCTGTTGTCTATCAAATCTATTCACAATTTTTGCAGAACTCCATGTTTGAACCCCCTCCAATTACATTTCCATCCCTACTACGATATGGAAACAGCCCTTATCTAAGTCAAATAACTTATTTGTGACTGTGACAAAGGTAAAGTATCCATCCTTGCTCTTCTTGGCCTCTCTGTAGTGTTCTGACATTGTTGACCATATCATTATTCTCCAAAACTTCCCAATGTTGCCTGAATGGGAACGACAGCACCTGCTTGGTTCCAGTCTTATTTATTCAGTTGTAGACTGAGAATCGCCAACGATTTCTCTTGCAATTCCCACAATCATTACCACTGGTAATCTTATCCTTGGGGTCTCCTATTTTTCATCTACATATTGCCCCTTGGTGATATCATCTGAAAATACAGCAACATTTTCTACAAGGCACTGATGACACACAGTTCTACCTTTCCTTCACAGTCTCTATATTGTCAGACTGCTTGTCCAACTGAAGCCAATGTCTTCGGCCCCTCTTAACAATTTCCGTTCCTCAGCCACTACCTCTATCCCCTCTCCCTGGCAATAGTCTAAAGTTGAACATGACTTTGCAACCTTGCTATCATTTGACTCTAATATAAGCTTTAAACCACACATTCATGCCATCAATAAGACAGCTTATTTCCAATTCTGTAAATTGCTCAACAACACCCCTTAGCTTATCTGCTTCTCAAACCCTTATCTGTGCTTTTGCTACCTCTGGATTTGAACAACTTAGTGCACTCCTGGCTGGCCGCCCAAGCACTACAACCCATAAATTTGAGTTCCTCAGAACTTTGCTGTCTGTGTCCTAACTCACACCAAGTGCTGTTCACCCATCACTCCTCTGTTTGTGAATATATATCGACTCCCCATTAAGCTATGCATCCTTGCTTAAAATTTTCATCCTTGTTTTCAAATCCCTCTGTGGCCTTGTCCCTCCCTATCTCTGTAATCACCTCCAGTTCTATACCCTCTGAGATATCTACGTCCCTCCATTTGGTCTCTTGAGCATCCCTGATTTTAATTGTTCCACAATTGGTGGCTGTGCCCCTCAGCTGCCAAGATGTTAAGCTCTGGAATTCCTTCCTGAAACTTCTCCATTTCAACCTCTCTTTCCTGCTTTAAGATGCGCCTTAAAACCAACCTCTTTGACCAAGCTTTTGATCATCTGCTTCAATAACTCTATATGTGCCTCAATTTTTGATTGATCAGGCTCTTGCTAAGTGCTTTGAGATGTTTTACAGCATTAAATGTTCTGTGTAACTACTTGTAGTCATCCTTGTAACTATCTAGCTGGGAGGAGGAGGAAAATTATTTCTCTTTGGGATTTTAAGTCTCAAGATAACACATGTGGTACTGATGAGAATCTGCAATCCAAAACCTGAGTCAGAGTTGTCTGCAGTATTTTGGGGTGCATTTGATAGTTGATCATTCAGCCTGAACCCCGTCATCGGGGATAGATTCTATCCATCCAACTCCAGAAAATTTTGTTAACAGGGCAAGAGACTTAAACATAATGCAGCTTACCAGCTGTTATGTTAACTGGTTATATCTCAGTAACACTTGTGTACACAGTTGCCTAACTGCACCTAAGCTCCATGGAATTAGTTAAAGGTGTTGTATTCCATTTGTGAAAAATTACACATTTTCATATTGTTTTCCTTTGGAGACTCTTGCGTATAATGTTGCCTGTGTAGGTATTCCAAATTCAAAGCATGGCATCTCTTATATTAAACATGATCTATCCCTTTTGAAGCATTTCTCATTCATTCAGTATATATTTATTTTTTTTTTAGTTTACCTTGGATGTTTAATTAAATTTGCGTACACTCAGATCTCGTGGGAGGTTCTCTAACTGTACGCACAGAGTAATATCTTCTCCATGGTTATATTGCAGTTTTATTTTGTAACTTGCAAGTACTGCTGAAGATGTCACCTGGGGTTCTGACTGCCCCCAGCATCATTTTAATTACAGAATTGTATATTTCATTACTGCATAACACAAGTGTGGTGTCACTAGGCAGTTTCATTTGGGAGCAAGGGGGAATGGAAAATAATTTAAACTCATGACATCAGGATTTGTGCGGTAAGGGTTGATGGGCTGTACTCTTCCAGTGCTTTGCTCAATGTTCCTCATTTTATCCATTAGTTCCCTTTTGTTTTTCATTTACTTAATTAAATGGTCCTGTTGATTCTTTTATGTGAACCAATACAATGTTTTGCAGTTAAAGTGAGCAACTAATGTGATATTCAGTTGTTCTTTTTGTTAACTTGACTGCCAATAGTTATTTTGATCTGTTCAGTTGTTGAACATTACTTTCTGTTAATCCCATATGGTGCGTGAATGCTTTTCATTTACTAAGGAAAGACTTTCCATTAACTCCTTTATCCAATTTCAATCAGTTTCAATCAGCTAGGCAAAATATACAATTTTAGTGGAAAAGGCCTTTTTTGCTTCCTTCCCCCTCCCCTCCCCACCCCACCCCCATCCCCATCTGCACCTGATAATGGAATTCTCTGCTTATTTTGACAGAAAATGTTTGGACACTTGTGTTTGAACTCACTGTTTTAAGTGTTTATTACAGGAAGATTCAACCAGCTTTCGACACACTTGCCATTCCTGACTGACATTTTTAAATCTAAATTTCAGAATGATGTTCAATATTCCCAAGCAATCTACTATTAATTCAAGTTGCCTAATTAAAAATATCTAAACAATAATTTAATTTGTTTAGCGCTAAATTCTCTTTTTTTATACAGCCTTATTCAAATCTTTATAGTGCAAAAAATAACTTCAAATTAAGTCTATTGATGGACTGTTGTCTGACCAATGCCAACTTTATATTTACAAATGTGCATTGAACAATGTTAATTTTCTGTCACATAATTACAATCATAAGCCTATGTTGCTGAGTGCTAAGACTTCCTACCTAAAATTTTGTTTTATTTTGAATGACAATCTTGGGAAGATTATAGATGTCCTTTTCTCCATTGTTAATTGTTTTAAGACAAATGACTGGCAGCTGATTTTTTTTTAAGTATGTAATTTTTGGCCTTTCAATACATTGAAACTCTAAAACATTTGGGACAGTGCCCAGCAATACATGGAAATTTAAAAAGTATAACTTTTTAAAATTATTTGACATCTGAATGTTTAATAGCTAAAATATACATTGTAACTTTTTTTAGATCTTTTGGTGCAGCTGATGAAAGTATTGGTGGTTTCTTAATGCGTTATTTCAACATCACTTAAGGGTATTTCTTGCTTGTGTAGAATATATGAACTTGAATTGGAAGGTAAATTGTTTGAAATAATTAATGATGGTCAATTTGACTGAACACAACTAATTCCATTTTTTAACTTGGTGCCAGTTGGAATTTAAGTGTGGTTGTGTCATAAAATGTTGGATGGATTTGTCTTTGGTCCAAAAACTCCTTAAAGTCCTTCCTGCTTGACACCTGAAACAATCTCATCAATAATTTGTGCTACTCGACATCCTGAATATTCTAATTAAGGGGATCAGTTTTCTTTTCTTCCAGCCCATCTCTTAGAACTCTAGATTACTGCTCACCGTTGTGGATTATTATTTGGAAGAAATCATACAATGCAAAATTAATTCACTCTTATTTGTTCATAATTATCAAGGTACATTTTATAATTGTAGCACAACTTCTGTTTCATCTTTGCTTCTTCCTTTATCATACATTTTACTGATATCCCTCTGTCGCCATTTACAACCTGATATCCAATTCACAAACAAATGTCAAATTTACAAGGCTGAGAAAGACGGGAGCTGTAAAAGGAAACAACGATGGCTAAAAAGTGGCAGAGGAAGTTAGTTGAGTGACACTGTGGGGTTAGCCTCACAGGCCTGGACTTGAAGCAAGTAGACAATGAATTGAATAAATTCTTCTCACTGCTGGTCGTAAATAGTGTGGGTGAAATGAATTTTGGCATCTTCTATCCAGCTTCTAGTGCACTCCAAACAGAACCCAAAACTTTCCAATGACTTGGTGGAGATGAAATGAAAAACTACAAATGATGAAAGTCTGAAATTAAAGGTACACCAGATCCATTAGATCTTTAAAAAAAAGGCAGTGCCTTTGCCATATCTGTAGAGCTTGACCAGATGCAGAATGAAATTCTTTATTAAGCTGTTTGTTTTATTATGAGCCACCCTTTGTTTAGCTGAATCTCCCAAAAATTAAAAGGATACACCAAGGAAAATATCAAGTCAAATTGTGGACCTTTTGTTAAAAGGCTATTTTATCTCGACTCCCACTGTTTTCATGGCACTTTTTCTTACTCAAAATCATATCAAACCTTGATTGAGCCACACCTGAACTACTGCATAGCATTCTGGTCGTTATGTTAGTAAAAAGATATATCGGCATTGGAAAGGGTGCAGAAAAAAATTTCAAGGATGATACCAGAACTGTGAGGTTGTCTCCATCAGGAAAGAATGAACAGGCAGGATCTTCCTTTTCTTGAAAAGAGAAAACCCAAGTGGCCATTAAAATTATGATGATTTTTGACAAAGTGGTCAGAGAATGTTTCCATTTGTGGGGAACAACAAAACTAGAGATCATTAATATTTAGGTTTCAAGAAATGGAATAGGGAATTCAGAAGAAACTTTGTTACCTAGAGTGTGATGCAAATGAGGAACTCACTACCACTGAGTGGCTGAGGTGCACAATGTGGATGCATTTAAGGGGGTGGTGGGGGGTGGTTGGATAAATACATGAGGGAGAAGGAAACTGTTATGCTGATAGTTAGACGAGGAAGGATGGAAATGGGCTCAAGTGAAGCATAAGTGCCAGTTCGGACTGGTTTGGCTGAGTATCTTGTTTCTGTGCTGTATATTCTATATAATTATCTGAAATTAATAGGTATCAAAAAGTGCTGCAGTCTGAATGCTAACTCCAGGGAACACTACTGTAAACTTTCCTCCAATCTTATAAACAACCACTGACCACTACTCTGCTTTCTATCCTTTCTATCCTGTAGCCAATTTCATATCCATGCTGCCATTGCCCCTTAATTTTATTGATAATATAATCCAAGGGTTTTGTTACAGGACAGTTTATATCTTGCAAAATACTAAATTTACTTAATTGCAAATAGATAAAGCAAAATATTTGTTTGAACTCGAAAACCCGTGCTGTATAACTAATATGGATTTTTTTTAAATGACTACGGGACATAAATGTAAATGAAAATTAAAATGACCTAGTGAGCAGTGTGTTGGTGCATCTTTGGTGTCACCCATGAGATGATTGGATGGAGATTTGTTCCCCCAATTCCTTATGTAGATGGATCCTGATTTAGTCTAGGTCTTGGCGGTATAGAAGGTACTTTCCTACAGTGAGAAGGGGAAAATCTACAGGAGAGATAACTGGGTGGCTGTTGTAATTCAGCTCGGTTGGAATGCCATTGACAAAAGCAGAGACAGCAAGACAGATTTAAATTTGTAGGACGGAAATAGGAGCATGTTCTTCCGTAAACATGAGCTCATCCAGAATTCTGCTACCGTTATCCTATTCTGCAGCAAGCCCTGCTCACCCACCATGCCTGTATTCCCTGACTCGCTTTGGTTCTTGGTTCCCCAATGCCTTGCAGTTTAAAATTCTCATTCCTTGTGTTTAAATCCCTTAAAGGACATTCTTCTCCTTACTTCTGTAACTAACTCCAGTGCTACAACATTTCTCCTTAAACTCCGTTCCTTTGACTGCCCTTGAATACCCTGCTACAAATGCAGCTGTTTAACCAAGTTTTCATTTATCCTATCCTATTTTCCCCTATGCCTTGGTATCCATTTATTTCTATGCATTTTGTAGATCGCCATGGAATATTTATTTACATTAAACTGCTGTATAAATGCAAGGAATTGTTTTTGAGGAAGGTGATAAGCCTTGAATTGTGGTTGTCAGGCTTCAATCTTACAACATGCTATCCCAAAGAGGTTTAATAACTATGCTTTACCATTCTTTTGCAGTTTTATCATTTTACTAAATAGAAATGACCTTTTAATAAGTGGAATGATTGTTTATTTAACAATTGCTTCAATAGTGGAAATAAATAAACAGGCTTGTTTTGAAATTCTTATGCAGAGGAATCCGCCATTATTAGCACATTTGATACAGCAGTTTATTTAAAAATAGCTTCTGAATGTAGAACAACCATGTCATAGCTTCAGAAAGGAATAGAAATGCTTTTGGAACAAAAGCTAGTCAATACCGACAGGATTGAACTGGAATCTCTTACCATTTGTAAAAGTAACCAGACCATCCATCTGGAAAGAAATTCAAGGTCAAGAGCATAATATTGTCTCAGATTTCAGGCAAAAAAGATAGAGACTGACAATGCCAGTAGTTAGTTGATGTTTGCTCACCGAGCGTGAAATGAAACTTAGAAGTGTTACTTGGTTTTACTTGTAGATTTATAGCAATTGTTTAAACATTGAAAAGGATGGATTGTCTTTGTTCAAGTCGTACATTTTGAAAATTATATTTCATTAAAATCTTAGCACTTTTCTAAGAAGTGTGATAAAGGCTGATTGGTTAGTTTTGTATATAACACATGACATTCTTTGTAAATTTTATTTATTCATTTGTGGTATTTTGCCACTATTGGCAAGGCCAGCAGCTAATGTCCACCGTTAATTGCTCTCGAAGGTGGTGATAAGCCGCCGCCTTGTACTGCTCATTCTGTGTAATGAAGGTTCTTCTACTGTGCAGTTAGGGAGGGAGTTCCAGGATTTTAACCCAGTGACAATGATGTCAAGATGTGTGTAACTTGGACGTAGTGGTGTTTCCATGCAACTCATGCCCTTGTCCTTCTAAGTGGTAGAGTTTGTGGGTTTGAGATGTGCTGACAAATAGCCTTTGTCACGTAGATAAAAACAAAAAACTTATGAGGACTCGAAACTCAACTCTTTTCTTCTCTGCTGATGCTGCCAGACCTGCTGAGTTTTTCCAGGTAATTCTGTTTTTGTTTTGGATTTCCAACAACATATGCCATGTGCCGCCATATGAACACACTCGACCTCTCCCTCCAGCAGCACCGCCGCACCCTTTTTCAAAGCTGCATGTGCCCCCAGTTTCATATTATCCTTCGTCTCATCCGATGCCTCAACAAGAAACTTTTTCTCTTTCTCTCAAGTGCTAAGCAACACAAGCTCCAACAACTCATCAACACCAACACCCATCTAGGACCCTCCACCCCTGCCTGTCCCTCCGTCCCCACCCCATCTTCCAATCCCAGCCCCGGCCATGTATTCACTATACCCCCTGACCTTCCCCTCTCCAACGCTGAACATTCAGTGCTCACCAAAGGACTTAGTTTCATACCCTTACGCCCTCATCTCAATGTATTTCGGGCTCGGCACGACGCTGAACTCTTCTTCCGCCGCCTTCGTCTCCATGCTCACTTCTTTGGGCAGGAGTCCTCTCCCCGTTCAACGGATCCTTTTACCCACCTCCAATATTCTCCCTCCACCTGGACCCCTCCCTCTGGATTCTTACCTTCTCTTGATCTTTTCATTGAGAACAGTTGGCGCGACATTAGTCGTCTCAATTTCTCTGCTCCTCTCACCCATTCTAATCTGTCTCTCCCTGAACTTACTGCACTCCATTCTCTCAGGTCCAACCCCAACATTGTCATCAAACACGCTGACAAGGGTGGTGCTGTTGTTGTCTGGCGCACTGACATCTACCTCGCGGAGGCTGAGTGTCAACTCGCAGACACTTCCTCCTACCTCTCCCTGGACCATGATCCCATCACTGAACATCAAGCCATTGTTTCCAGGACTGTTACTGACCTCATCTCCTCTGGGGATCTTCCTCCCACAGCTTCCAACCTGATAGTCGCCCAACCTCGGACGGCCCACTTCTACCTCCTACCCAAAATCCACAAACAGAACTATCCCAGCAGACCGGTCGTGTCAGCCTATTCCTGCCCCACGGAACTCATTTCTCGTTATCTTGACTCCCTTCTCTCTCCCCTTGTCCAGTCCCTTCCCACCTACATCCGTGATACCTCTGACACCTTACGTCACATCAACAATTTCCAGTTCCCTGGCCCCAACCGCTTCTTCTTCACCATGGACGTCCAATCCCTCTACACCTCCATCCCCCACCAGGATGGTCTGAGGGCCCTTAGCTTCTTCCTCGAACAGAGGCCCGAACAATCCCCATCCACCACTATTCTCCTCCGTCTGGCTGAACTTGTTCTCACACTGAACAAATTCTCCTTCAACTCCTCTCACTTCCTCCAAATAAAAGGTGTGGCTATGGGTACCCGCATGGGCCCCAGCTATGCCTGTCTCTTTATGGGGTATGTGGAACATTCCTTGTTCCAGTCCTACTCCGGCCCCCTCCCACAAATCTTTCTCCGGTACATTGATAATTATTTCGGTGCTGCTTCACGCTCTCGTCAGGACCTGGAAAAATTTATTAATTTTGCTTCCAATCTCCACCCTTCCATCATTTTCACATGATCCATCTCTGACACTTCCCTTCCCTTCCTTGACCTCTCTGCCTCAATCTCTGGTGATAGACTGTCCACCAATATCCATTACAAGCCTACCGACTCCCATAGCTACCTCGACTACAGCTCCTCACAACCCGGTTCCTGTAAGGACTCCATCCCATTCTCTCAGTTCCTTTGCCTCCGTCGCATCTGTTCTGATGATGCTACCTTAATAAACAGTTCTCTGACATGTCCTCCTTCTTCCTTACCCAAGGTTTTCCACCCACGGTCGTTGACAGGGCCCTCAACCGTGTACGGCCCATCTCCCGCACATCCACCCTCATGCCTTCTCCTCCCTCTCAGAAACATGATAGGGTCCCCCTTGTCCTCACTTATTACCCCACCAGCCTCCACATTCAAAGGATCATCCTCCGCCATTTCCGCCAACTCCAGCATGATGCCACCACCAAACACATCTTCACTTCACACCCCCTGGCAGCATTCCATAGGGATCATTCCCTCTGGGACACCCTGGTCCACTCCTCCATCACCCCCTACTCCTCAACCCCCACCTATGGCACCTCCCCTTGCCCACGCAAAAGATGCAACACCCGCCCCTTCAGTTCCTCTCTCCTTACCATCCAAGGGCCCAACACTCCTTTCAAGTGAAGCAGCATTTCACTTGCATTTCCCCCAACTTAGTCTACTGCATTCGTTGCTCCCAATGCGGTCTCCTCTACATTGGAGAGACCAAACGCAAACTGGGCAACCGCTTTGCAGAACACCTGCAAGAATGACCCAAACCTCCCTGTTGCTTGCCATTTCAACACTCCACCCTGCTCTCATGTCCACATGTCTGTCCTTGGCTTGCTGCATTGTTCCAGTGAAGCCCAACGCAAACTGGAGGAACAGCACCTCATCTTCCGACTAGGCACTTTACAGCCTTCTGGACTGAATATTGAATTCAACAACTTTAGATCTTGAACTCCCTCCTCCATCCCCACCCCCTTTCCGTTTCTTCCCCCTTCCTTTTGTTTTTTCCAATAATTTATATAGATTTTTCTTTTCCCATCTATTTCCATTATTTTTAAATCTATATCTTTTATGCCCTGTTAGCCTTTCCACCCCACCCCCATCAGAGCTGTACCTTGAGTGCCCTGCCATCCATTCTTAATTAGCACATTTGTTTAGATAATATCACCACCTTCAACACCTCTTTGTTTTTCTGTCTGTGACATCTTTTGATTATCTGCTCCTATCACTGCTTGCTTGTCCCTACAACCTCCCCCCCCCCACCCAAACCACCTTAAACCATCTTATATTTCACCCCTCTCCTAATTTCACTTAGTTCTGCTGAAGGGTCATGAGGACTCGAAACGTCAACTCTTTTCTTCTCCTCCGATGCTGCCAGACCTGCTGAGTTTTTCCAGGTAATTCTGTTTTTGTTTTAGCCTTTGTCACTTGTTGCCTTCCATCTTGTAGATACTATAGTCACAATGTACCAATAGTGGAGGAAACAAAACTTTAAGATGGTAGACGGGGTGCCGATCAAGCAGATTGCTTTGTACTGGATGGTGTTGACCTTTTTGAGTGTTGTTGGAGAGGCATTCATCCAGGCATGTAGAGAGTATTTCATCGTACTCCTGACTTGTGCCGTGTAGCTGATGGACGAGCTTTGAGGAATCAGGAGGTGAGTTTCTTGCCACAGAATTCCCAGCCTATGACCTGCTCTTGTAGCCAAAGTGTTTGTGATTGATCCAGATAGGTTTCTAATCAGTGATGATTGAGGATTTACCAGTGATAGTGCCAGTGAATTTCAAGAGGTGATGGTTAAATGCTCTCTTGTTGTAGGTGGTCATTGCCTGACATCTGTGTGGCTTGTATGTTGTCTGCTACTGCTGGCACAGGTGGCTTCATTATCTGAAGAACTGAAAATTGGACCTAAAGACTGTCCAATCATCGATGAACATCCCCATCTTTGACCTCTTGACGGAGGGAAGGATGTTGATGGTAGGGCTTAGAACACCATCCAGAGGAACTCCTTCTGGGACTGAGGTGACTCATCTCCAAAGCCACAGCCACCTCCCTTTGTGCTAGGTATGAATCTGGCCAGTGAAGATTTTTCAGTCCTGATTCCCATGGGCTTCAATTTTACTTGGTATCTTTGATGTTACAATTTGTCAAATGCTGCTTTGATGTCCAGGATAGTCACTCTCACCTCACCTCTGGAACTCAGCTCTTTTGCTCATATTTGGATCAAGGCTGTAATGAGATCTGAAGCCAAGTGGTCATGACATAACCCAAACTGAGCACGATTAAGCAGATTCTTGCTGACTAAGTGCTGCTTGACAGCATTGTCAATAACCCCTTCCATCACTTTACTCATGATTGAAGGTAGGCTGGCAAGATGATAATTGGCTAGATTGGATTTGTCTTGCTTTTTGTAAACAGAACAAACCTAGGCAGTTTTCCATATTGGTGGATAGATGCCAGTGTTGTAGCTGTACTGGAAAGTCTTGGCAAGATGCATGGCTACAACTGGAGCACAAGTCTTCAGCATTACTGCTAGGATGCTGTTGGGTCGCATAGCCTTCGCTGTATCCACTGTGCTCAGCTATTCCTTATATAACATGGAATGAATTGAATTGGCTGGTGAATGGCTTCTGTAATGGTGTGGACCTCAAGAGGAGGCCAAGATAGATATCCACTTGGCACCTTTGGCAGAAGATGACAAACACAGCCTTGTCTTTTCCATTCACTTGCTGGACTATCACCATTGAGGATGGAGATGTCATGGAGCCCCTTCCTTCACTTGGTTATTTGATTATCCATTGCCATTTTATGACTGAGTGTGGCAGTACTGCAGACTTTTGATCTGAATCGTTGGTCATGGGATTGCTTCCCTCAAGAGGTGACACAGCAGTATCATTCAGGAATCCTTATCAGTGCCTTTAGACCCCATGAAGTTTCATTGCATCACTCAAACAAGACCAAGAAATCTCCTACCAATTACCATCTACCATTCTCCCTCAGCTGATGAATCAGTACTCCTCTATATTGTCTGGAGTTAAGAGAAATGAGAGGTGATCTCATTGAAATATTTCCCCTGGCTGGGGTCTCAGAACAACAGTTCTAGAACAAAAACTCAAATGGTCTCATGATAAAGGACCAATCATATGTCCCAGTGGGACATATCTAGGGGTGCTGATACAGGAGTCTAGGATATTAACTGAAAGCTACAATTGGTGAGTATGACTGTCAGGCTGTCACTTGAGTATTCTGGGGACAGTTCTCCCAACTTTGGCACAAGTGAGGAGGACTTTGAAGGATTGACTGAGCAGGGTGCATTTTTGTCATGTTCAAACCTGGTGCCTCGGTTGTGTTGGATAATCTGTCAGGTTGGTACAACTGAGTGACATTTCAGAGGGCAGTTACAAATCAACCACATTGCAGGTGCTCTGGAGTTGCTTAGCACCGACAGGATAAAGATGGCTGATTTCCTTCCTGGAAGAACATTAGTGAACGAGGTAAGTTTTTTTTTAACAAGAATCCTGTAGTCACTATTATTCTAACTTTTTTTATTATGGTTTATTTAATTATGCAGTCCGTGTTCAAATGTAGCAAGATCTGGACAATAGCCAGGCTTGGGCTGACAAGTGGCAAGTAACATTCGCCACCTGGAAGTTCCCCTCCAAATCACTCACCATCCTGATTTGGAACTATATCGCCGTTCCTTCACTGACATTGGGTCAAAATCCTGGAACTCCCTTCCTAACAGCACTCTGGGTGTACCTACACCACGTGGACTGCAGCGGTTCAAGAAAGCAGCTCACCACCACCAGCTTCTCAAAGGCAATTAGGAATGAGCAATAAATGCTGGCCCAGCCAATGAAGCCCACATCTCGCGAACGAATAAAAAAAAAATAATTGAATTTAAATTTCACAACTGCCATGGTGGGATCTGAACTCATATCTCCAGATTGTTTGTCCAGATCTCTGAATTATTAGACCAGTAACATAGCTACTTTACCACAGTACCCCTATGGTAGGCAGAACATTCAATGTAATTATTGTTTAATTAAACCTGTTTTTAATTGTGTACAGGTTACATTTTAATAACTTTGGGAGTAACCTAATCATTATTATGGCTAGGACAGTGAATCTAATGTGCAGTCTCTTCAAACTAATTTTTAAAATATTTCTACTCCAAAAATTGTTTTCAAATAATTTCACAATTATTCCTCCTGCTGCTCCATTGTATGATTGTGTTTTGCTTTGAAAAAGATGAAGGGAAAATGAGGAACTTGATCTTCAGATTAACATCAACAAGGCAAAATACCTTGTTGGTGAAACAAAAATAAAAATACCTGGAAAAACTCAGCAGGTCTGGCATCATCTGCGGAGAGGAACACAGTTAAAGTTTCGAGTCCCTATGACTCTTCAACAGAACTAAGTAAAAATAGAAAAGAGATGAAATATAAGCTGGTTTAAGGGGGGTGGAGGGGAGCTCTACCTGTCCCACCCCACGCTTAAACCAGTTTATATTTCACCTCTTTTCTATTTTTACTTAGTTCTGTTGAAGAGTCATACGGACTCAAAACATTAACTGTGTTCCTCTCCACAGATGCTGCCAGACCTGCTGAGTTTTTCATGGTATTTTTATTTTTGTTTTGGATTTCCAGCATCCGCAGTTTTTTGCTTTTACCTTGTTGATGAACTTCGATAGAGGGAAATTTTAATCACAGCAGAACAGAAGACTCTGCTCAGCATTCCTCCTTGAGGAATGGTTTGATGATGTGCAATCCGAGACTTCCCGAAGCTGTAGTAGACGATATTTCGGTCACTGGAGTCTGGGTCAGTGAAACAAAAGGCTGCACTAAATCATTTTGTTTGATTGCTCTATGCAAATGACGCCTTGCTGACTGACAAAGGAATAGAATTTTATTTTGCATTCTTCACACATTTCTGGCTTATCTACGACTATGTAATGAATGCTATCCTGAAGGTATTTTTGATTTTTTAAAAAAATGCATGGACTTTTATCTAGATTGAAGTCTCCCGCCCCTTAAAGATTTCAATCAGTCCAGACTGCTGAGAATACAAACAGAATCTATTGTCCTTGACCGTGTCTCTGTATGTTGCTTGGAAACTCTGTTGGAAAATAAAACACGCAGTATCCCGAGCCTCGTTTAATTGTCTTGTCTCTGCTGATGAACGTGTTGTGGTTTCAACGTAATACCTTGAACATTACAAACAAATTACAATTTGAATACATAAAGCGCCCAGTGGGTTAAGGTGTCAGTTTAAAAGCTGCTGAGCCTCCTCCTTACTGCTCTAATTAACACACAGACATTTGGCTGCGAGTGTGCTGAGTGGAGTGAACCATTCAGCTTGCTGTGTGTGTGTGTGTTCCCCTCTTGTAAAACTGAAAGCCTCGTTTGGCAGATGAAGTCTGCTGTTACTCAGCATCTTGTAATGCCGTGGACTGTGTATGGCAAATTAAAGGACTTAATTATCAAGTTGAGTAGCATTTGATCTGTCTTTTATTTTGGCGCAGTCTGTGGAAATTAATGCACGCCCACCCCCTTAGTGATGAAATAAGTAGGAGAGATAGTGGATGGAGCAATCCAAGCATTGGGAATCCTTGCCCTCGCGGTGGTTCTTTTGAACTTTGTTCCTCCCTTTAGGCTTTTTTCAGGCAACGTTAGGCTTTTTCTCTTGTGCTTTCACAAGTCCTAGTTTGATACCTTTAATCAATGAAGCCCCATTTGGCTTTAACTGACAAATAAGATATTAACATCTCTGTTTAAAACTGCTCTGAGTAACTAGTTTGAAAGAGGCTGCAGTGTGCAGCTACCTTCACTCTATTTCTATGTTGCCCACTCATGCAGTTTTGTATTGAGCGGTGCTGCTGCCAAACACCTCGACAGTGAACAAGTTGGCAAGGTGCAAGTGTAAGCATGGACCGATTTTTGTATCTGATGAAACAAATGAGAAAGTCGAGGAGAAGGAAAAGCAAGAAGTATAGACCAGAGGAGGATTACCATGAGGGATATGAAGATGTGTATTATTATGCCTCTGAACAACTACGTAGTAAGTATGAGCTCAATGTTTTTTTTTACTTCTGTTTTCTGCAAGACCTGTGAAATTTGGTTAATTATTCTTATCAAGCAAATGTCCATGATAATGAGATGTGAGAAAATAAATGATTACTTATTATTGTGTTGTCAAACTATTTGATGTCACTTGCCCTGCATTAAGAACCATTAAGGTTTGTGCTTAGAATACAGCAAACCTCCTAGGGTTGTACTGATCTGTACTGCTGTGTATCACATGCCTTTGTAACAATTGTGGTTTCCTATTCCACGTGTACACTGCCCAGGGATTACTCGTGTATTGATGAGTTTTCAACTGGCAGGTGGTTTCAGGTGTGCATGGCTTTGAATAATTTGTAGAGTAAATGAGCAAGAATATCTGTTCAAATTCCGAGTTGGGAATGAATAATTAAGCAGTGTGTTCCTGCAGGGATCATTCTCGTTGCCTTCGGTACTCAGTACTCTATTGGGTTTGATCTTTGACTCCTCTCAGCAGACAAATGCCTGAGGTAACCACTAAAAAAAATTGCTGAGGATTTTGCTGAATATGCACAGTTGATTTCTCCGAGTAACCCATTTTGCTTAATGCAAAAGCTTTTATTTACATCTCCGAAGCTAGTTGTTAGGCTTTGTCTAAATGACCTTCAGGTTATGTTTTTATCCCACTAATATTTCCCCAGTCTCTCCTGAAGATGCTGACTCCTGCTGAGATGTAACTCTGGATGTCCTCTCAGATGTTGACTGACCAGTCACTTTTCGTGTTTGAACCATGCTGATTAATGTCGATAGGCGATTTGACCATGAGGCGGAGGAAGGGCGGTGGGGTGTACATGGCAGCCAAATTTCTCTTTATTTGAACCAAATGTCCAAACAGATGTCTTCCAGCAGGGATCACCAGATAGTGCTCAGGATGAGGACCTCTGATTCATTATCTCTAGCTCAGGAGCACTGGCATTGTAGCACCTATCTTGAAATGAGCTAAATAAAAGCACACTGACATACCCATGAATTTTGCTTGTGTTACTCTGTGGATAACCAGATAGGATGTGCATTAAGTTAATTAGGGGAAAGGATGAGAACAAAGCCCCTTCTCCCTCTGTCCATTAGTTTCCTGTCTCCGATTGATCACCTGGCAAACTTATCTGTGTGGAGGGTAGTATGAGAGCAATTTTAATCAAAACTGGATTTTGAATTGGGGATTCCGAGTCAAGAGCTAAACACTCTCACATTTTACTCTTCCGTAACCCCACCATCGCCTCTCAAAGCAACCCTTGAATGAGCATTGTCTTTATTGAGGATTGTTTGCAGAGTGCTGCCATATAATGGAAGAAATGGTGTTGAGTCTCAAAAGATGTCATTGCATTGTTTGAACAAGACTTGGTCCTAATGATGATGACATTCAGCAGACCTGTTGTACTTTCTTTTCGATCAAGAGCTGTGTTCATGCAGTTATGAAGGAAGTGCCTTTGAAATGGTTGAGAGCATTTTGGTTCAGTGCATTACTAAAACAGTGATGTGTTGCAGTATTGTTTCTGCATTTGAATTAGGTCACTTTGGTTTTTGTTTTATGGGAACTTGATCAGTGTAAATTTCTAATATTACTTTCGCTTCTTGGAGAAAAATTTAGAGACAACTTTTGTCATATATCTTGCGCTCTATCATAAGACTATCATTTTAAAAATTCCATGTGTTTAAAATGTTTTAAAAATACAAACGTGAGATTTTTAAAAATCCATTCTTGATGTGATGATGTTGACATCGTTAACACTTGCTGCTCACCCCTCGTTTCCTTGAGAAGATGGTGGTACAACAAAATGCCTTACTAGACCAATTAAGAGGGCAGTTGAAAATTAACCACATTGCTGTAGGTTTGGAGTCACATATTGGGCAGACTGAATAAAGATGGCAGATGTCCTCCCCTAAAAGACATTAGTGAATCAGTTGTGTTTTTGTGATATTGCGGGAGACAAGTCTAGAAACTGAGAACATGGACCTTAATTCTAGTGTCCTGATATGTTTAGGTTTGTTGCTGGAATTATAAATTCAGGAAACATAATTGTATTATCTTTTTTTAAAGAAAAGATATTTATGCCAGAACATCTATTGTGTTTCCCTTGCTCGTGAAGCCAAGTATCATTGACCACTTTTTACTATCCTTGTACCCACATTATTCCTATATAAATACAAATTTTCATCTTGCATTGAATGACTTGGTTATAATACCAAATCACTTTCAAAGTGTTCAGTGTGATATTTTTTCCTTGTAAAGGCAGATCCCTGTGCCTAATGTTCCAAGACTCGGGGTTCCTGCTGCCAAACTAACATACTGCTTGCTTTTAAGGATGATCACCAGCATTACCAACTTTGCTCTCGCCTGTACGTACCGGTAAGAAGCTAACATTAAGAAATGGCCAAACAATCTGTACAATTGTGAGCTTACAGATCATTGAAGAAGGCAATTCTTTGGGTGCAAATGGCTTTTGGTACAAAAAGGGTCTTTGTTCCTGTGATACACAATGCCAATTGAATGATTGCCCTGCCCCAAGTATGATCCTACCTACATTTGTACTTGCAATCTGTTTTTCTGGCCAACGTTAATTGTTGTGTTAAAGCTAATCTCGAAGAGTTGAACTTTCCTTCATTTGTATTTTCTGCATGGTTCATGATAGCTGTCTTGTGATTGAAACGTAGACAAGAGGGTAACTACAGGTAAACATTCAGTGATAACATAATAAGCCTTTGCTATACAGTGCAGACACGAATTCCAGCTGTCTAGACATTATCAAAGAGCAGTGCCTTTTTTATGTATAGAAAAGCTATCTCTAATCTAAAGCTGTATGGTGCTAACTCAACTTCAAAAAGGAGTCAGACATGAGACCAGAGTAGAAGCAAATCATTTTTATTGGCAGAATCGATACTATCTCGAATACACATACTGTTTAGCAGAATTAAGTGATCGCTTGCAGATTTTCATAAACCCTTCTATTGCTGTATCTCATTCAAATTTGTGAGCAGTAGCAGGTTTTATCAATATGTGGTAAAATAGTGGAGAAGGGTTTTTAAAACCATGAGATTATTATTGGTATCCTAATCAACAGTCGTCCCCCAACCCAGAATTCACTGGTTCACCTCTTTATTTGTGGGCATATGCTATAACTAAATAAGTTACAAAAACAAAAATACCTGGAAAAACTCAGCAGGTCTGACAGCATCTGCGAAGAGGAATACAGTTAACGTTTCAAGTCCTCATGACTCTTCATCAGAACTAAGGAAAAATAGAATAGAGGTGAAATATAAGCTGGTTTGGGGGGGTGGGGTGGGTCAGGTATAGCTGGATAGAGGGCCAGTGATAGGTGGAGTTTGCCAAAAGACATCATAGACAAAAGGACAAAAAGGTGTTGATGTATTCTCTCCACAGATGCTGTCAGACCTGCTGAATTTTTCCAGGTATTTTTGTTTTTGTTCTAGATTTCCAGCATCCGCAGTATTTTACTTTTAAGTAAATTAGTTATCCTGTTAACAAAATAACCGTGGCTACAATTCCAGAATAACCCATTAGCTGTGAAACATTGAGATGTCTTGACAATGTGAAAGAAGACTTTATAAATGTAAGTTTGCTGTTTATCAGAAAAAAATTGTGCATTTGTAAAAGAACCAGAACCTTTTATATATTAAAATTCTTCAATTTAGCTTCAATATCCTACATTGCAGGAATCAAAGTCTGCATCTTTGTAACAGTAAATGATATTGTATTTCGTAAACATAGACTGTGGATTTTTATTTTTGGATGTACTTTTTGTTTTTAAATATTTATAGTTACTTGGAAAGTTCTAGAACCAAAACCAAGTTTTAAAATGTTTTCAATAAGTTAGCTGTATTTCAGATAAAATTCATAAAATGCAATGGGTTAGATTATAACTTGGATCATCCCACATCAACTGAGCAACAATGGATTGAAAGTAGTTTGCAATGCCTGGTTGCCATCATTTTCAAAAGAACTTAGCAATAGGTGGCTGAAGCACCTGCCTGTTACAGGTGGTAAAGGCTTTAATGTGCAAATCTTGGCTGCTTGCTGCTCATAGGACCCCGATTGCCATGTGAGGAACAAAGCTAGCTAGAATGAGCTCTGCCAATTTCAGCCAACAGTTCAGCAAAAGTTTGCTTGGTTTTCATGGAGCTAGCAGGAGTGAGAGTGTTCAAAAAAAACCTGAGCTGCTGGTGCTGCACTATGCACCCCTCCCACTCAGTCTACCTTTCCAGGCTGAAAAAGGAGGTGGCAAGAGGAGGAAATTCATGTCGGAATGGAAGACCAAAAAAAATGTGCAAGACATTAGGAAACTGTAAGGCACAGTTCATGTAAGAAAGTTGAGAAGGAGCAGCATCAGTTAACTGGACATGATCATCTGATTTATATCTGTTCAATAAGCTCAAGTCTGTGTTCCTTCAGTTAACATTATGGAAATTTGCTTGTTTAGTGGAGCAGTCTTGATATCAAACTTAAATTCATCAAAGCCAAATTTGATCTTGGATTTGCTGAGAGGATTTAGAAAATGTTTGCTTCTTTCTACCATTAAATGCCACTGGTGGCTTTATTGATATATGGTAGATTGTGGTGTATAAGTTGACCCAGTTTATAAGATGACCCCTTTACTTTGGCAGCAAAACTCATGCTTTTGCATATACTCAGTGTGTAAATCGGCCCTCCCCCCATCCCCAGTGACGAAATACTATATTTGCATTAGTAATCAGCCTCAATTTTTCACCCCAGATTTCATGTTTTATTTACCTTATACTCTAAGTTGGCACATGGGATCAGGCAGACGATACAGACTGTGTTGTGCAGAAGAAGTGTGGGAATTCAAGACACGACCGTTTACAGCAAGTGGAGTGATGAACAGAAATAGATCCTCCAGCAAAAGAATGAAATGCAAAGCAGCTTTCAAGGTAAAAGTCGTAATGTTTGCTAACGTGTCAAATGTTTGGCAGCGAGGGAATTCGGTTTTAGTGAAAAACTACTGTGAGAATGGAAGAAGGAGGAATCTGCCCTGAAGAAGATGCCCAAGACCAAATGCGCCAACAGAACAGGGACCAGCCACTGGCCTGATCTTGAGAAGCATGTATCAGAAAGGGTCCTCAAATTGTCAGAATGCTTACATCGTCACTGGAAATGCAATGCATATATAAACATGTACGTGGGCCAACTCAAACCTACTCCAGCAAAGATTTCAGAGCAACAGCTAGTTGGTATAGGCACTTTATGGAATGAAACAGTCTGGTGTTGTGGCAGAAGACCAAGATCACTCAGTACATGCCAAATGACTTCTGCCAAAATGACCAGTTTCCAGCAATCTTCAGACAGCAGCAAAAACACAAGTACCCATTAAGCCATATCAGCATCTTGGATGAAACCACGAATTTCAATATGTCCAGCAGCCGAAATATGGAGCGGAAAGGTTTGAAAATGGTTCGGGTGAAAACCACAGAACGTGAGAAGACTAGATTCATGATGATACGAGCTTACATGGCTGATGGAACAAAATTAAAGCCTGTGCTAACGTTCAAATGAACATAAAGTTCATTGTAGGAGTTTTTGTCCATGACAACAGTTGGATGGATGAGGATGGAATGAAGTTGTGGAATAGGCGGTTCCGGTGGCCTATGTAAAGAGTACAGCTTATTAGTAGCTTGGGGCATGTAACTAATGAGATCAAGAGGTTCCTGCAGAGGAATAACACCCACAGTGCAATTTTTGGAGGTTTCAAAGGACTACTTGTATGCTATGATCTACAGTGGTGCTTTTTGAGTTTTATTAAGTGATAAAGATGGTGTGAAATACAGTTTGCAAATTTTAGCTGGAAACCCTGTGAATGGATTTCTCAATGTTCAGTTTGTTTGAAATCATTAATACTGTGAACCTTGAGTGTAACTGATGTATCACACCAGAATACAATCTTGTAGATGCAAAGAAAACTGTAGACCTAAACATCAAACCACTGGGAATGCAAAGAGCAGACATGAAATAACACCGGATACAATCTCTGATTTTTTTTTTTGTGATAAATTGTCTAAGCTTGCATCAGATGCTAATTTGGAAATATTCTAGTTTGTCCTCTCCACTCTCCATCTCCCTCTCCTTCTCTCCATCTCTTCGCCGCCACCCAGCACCCCCCCCCCCACCCCCACTCTCTTTTTCACCATCTCTCTTCCGCACCCTCACCCTCTTTTTGAACTTGGTCTAGTAACTCTGCAGGATTAGGATGCAGTGTTTCACTCGGGTGTATTAGTAGGTTATTAACCAAAGGGGTTGTGTCAGATGAGCCATGTGCTGTCCTCGCCCATTATTCCTATATGCAGGGGTTACTGGATATCAAGAGCAGGAATCATTTATGCGTGTGTTGTATCTTCTCTTTGTGTAGGATCATTGAGGTTAATCATAGTATTTCCTGTTTGTATTCACTTGTTGCCTGGATTATTGTTTCTCCAGTACTTTGCCTGTGTATTTTGCATGTTTATGCTTTTATGGCGAATGTTAGGTTGTTGAATTTTAGGATGCATCATAATTCAGCTTAACTCTGTCATCACCAGAGATCTACTGGATGATACTAGGACAGAGATTTCTGATGAACTAACCTCTTGCTGTCCTAGGGTGCTGAGATTAATTAGAGTGCTCTTATTTCAGCCCCAGCTGAATTTTAGCTGAATGTCTGATCCTACAGTAGCTGGAAAAATAGTCTCCTTTTATTCACACAGCAAATACCTGCTGTAACATTCATGCAATCTAGGTCCTCATCAGATTAAGGGTTCAGACCCACTTAATTCATAGAATCGAACAAGTGTAGCTGTCCCTCGTGAGCAGATATCAAAGGCTTCTCAAGTTCTAATATATTATGCATGACCCCTGTGGGTGCACTTTCAGGGAAATGAGCCAAGTTATTTCCATTACCATCTGCAGGAGCTTGGGAAAACTTTGGGCAACCACAGCTCCAGTATTTCCTTCTATGTCACACACCTCCCTATAACTGGTGCACAGGAAAACGACATTTCTGTAGGTGGCTTCTCCTGAGTTTTCGCGTGGTACCTTCCAATGCCATCCCTTTTCTGCACAGTATGCAGTTATTCCTTGCTCAGTAATCATTGTGCATATTAGCTGTTTTCAGGATTACCATTATAATTTCTGCTTCCGTAGCTTAGTAAATTACATTTAATTTGACTGCAAAACTTTTGAAGGAATACATTCCTTCAGCTTAAGTCATAACTGAAGTGTTCTCTTCAAACAGTTTTAACGTTTTGTTTGCGTGTGTGGGCAAGAAACCTGCAACTCAAAACTACATGAATGCTCTGGCATCATAGGCTTAGGACAACACACTTGTTATTGGAATTAATATGGCAAAAAGTTTGCTTCTCAGA
The DNA here is from genome assembly GCF_017639515.1 of Carcharodon carcharias. Taxonomy (NCBI): domain Eukaryota; kingdom Metazoa; phylum Chordata; class Chondrichthyes; order Lamniformes; family Lamnidae; genus Carcharodon; species Carcharodon carcharias. Next base: position 61,995,508 of record NC_054487.1, read on the forward strand.
AGGTACTGGAAGTTGACTGATTTGTTTGCTCGGTATCTGACCCATATTTGTATCCAAGGTGGAAGGGGGGGAGAGAAAAAAGGTGTAGAAAAAGCATTAAACAATTGTCTAACATAGATGAAATTTTTCTGAGCAAGTTAACTGATATTATAGCAACTGCTTAATCTAGTACAATATTTTTTCTTCTTTTATTTCCCACTTCTTTAGCCTGGTGTCCTTCCTTGCACAGAGGAGCCTTTTTCCCATCTTCAAAATTCTCGTTCAACCTAGACCCTTTCTCAGACCTCTTTTCCTCTTTTAGTCTGGAACCATCCCAGCAGATTGGAAGGTGGCAAATGTAATCCCACAATTTAAAACAAGGAGGGAGGGAGAAAGCGGGGAAAATGCTAGAGTCTATTATAAAGGATGAGATAACAGGACACTTAGAAAAGATCAGCGGGGTTAGATAAAGTCAACAATAATGAAAGGTAAATTTTATGTTTGACAAATCTATTGGAGCTTTTTGAGGTTGCAACCAGCAGAATAGATAAGGGAGATCTAGTGGATGTGGCGTATTTGGATTTTTAAAAAACTTTTGATAGTCCCACTTAAAAGGTTAAAGGGCAAAATTAAACCACATGGAATTGGGGGTAATGTATTGCTATGGATTGAGAATTGATTAGCAGACAGGAAACAGGGTAGGAATAAACAGGTCTTTTTCGGAATGGGTTGCAGTGACTCGCGGGGTACCGCAGGGATCAGTGCTTGGGCCCCAGCTATTCACGATATGCAGCAATGATTTGGATGAGGGAAACAAATGTAATATTTCCAAGTTTGCTGATAACACAAAACTTGGTGGGCAGGTGAGTGGTGGGGAGGATGTTAAGGGGCTTCAAGGCAATTTAGATAGGTTGAGTGAGTGGGCAAATACATGGCAGATACAGTATAACATGGATAAGTGTGAAGTTATCCACTTTGGTAGGAGAAACAAAATGGCAGAGTATTATTTAAATGGTGATTGGGAAATGTTGATGTACAAAGGGACCTGAGAGTCCTTGTACACCAGTCACTGAAACTAAGCATGCAGGTGCAGTAAGCAGTTGAGGCAAATTACATGCTGGCCTTCATTGTGAGAGGATTTGAGTACAGGAGCAAGGATGTTTTACTGCAGCTGTACCACACCTGGAGTATTGTGTGCAGTTTCGGTCTCCTTTCCTAAGAGAGGATTTACTTGCCAAAAAGGGAGTGCAGCGAAGGTTCACTAGACTGATTCCTGGATCGCAGGATTGTCGTATGAGGAGAAATTGGATCGGCTAGGCCTGTATTCACTGGAGTTTAGAAGAATGAGAGGAGATCTTTTTGAAACGTATAAAATTCTGACAGGGCTGGACAAACTGGACACAGCTTATTTAAATGACTTGGATGAAGGGATGAATGGGATGGTTGGCAAAGTTGCTGATGACACAAAGGTAGGAAAGTAAGTTGTGAAGAGGAGGATATAAGGAGGCTAAATAGGTTAAATGTGTGGGCAAAGACCTGGCAAATGGAGTATAATGTGGGATAATGTGAAATTGTCCATCTGGCAGGAAGAATAAAAGAGAAGCATGTTATCTAAATGATGAGAGATTGCAGAGCTCTGAAGTGCAGAGGGATCTGGGTGTCTTAGTGCATGAATCAATAAAGGCTAATATGCAGGTACAGCAAGTAATTAGGAAAGCTAATAGAATGTTATCATTTATTGCGAGAGGAATTGAATACAAAACAGTGGAACCCATGAGGCCAGTAATACAGAGCATTAATGAGACCACATCTGGAGTACTGCGTATAGTACTGGTCATCTTATTGAAGGAAAGATGCAAATGCATTGGAAGCAGTTTAGAGAAGGCTTATCAGACTAATATCAGGAATGGGCGCGTTGTCTTATGAGGAAAGGTTGGACAGATCTGCTGGAGTTTAGAAGGGTAAGAGGCGACTTGATTGAAACCTTTAAGATCCTGAGGGGTCTTGATATGGTGGATGTGGAGAGGATGTTTTCTCTTGTGGGAGATCCACTTGTGGGAGAATCTAGAACTAGGGGGTCACTATTTAAAAATAAGGAGCCACCCATTTAAAATGGGGATGAGGCGAAATATTTTTCTGAGGGCCATGAGTCTTTAGAACACTTTTCCTGAAAAGGCAGTGAAATCTGAGTCTTGAACATTTTTAAGGCAGAGGTGGATAGATTCTTGGCAAGCAAGGGGGTGATGGATTATCTAGGGTAAACCAGATGCAGATTTGAGGTTACTATCAGATTAGCCATGATCTTATTAAATGGCAGAGCAGGCTCGAGGGGCCAAATGGCCTACTCCTCCTTGTTCATATGGATGCAAGGACAATTCCTCTGGCTGAACGGTCAAAGCCTCAGGATATGGGTAGGCCATGTAGGATGGCGATGAGGAGAAACCTCTTCATTGAGAGGCTGGTGAACCTTTGTAATTCTCTGCCACAGAAGGCTGGGGAGGCCAAGTCACTGAATGTATTTAAGGAGGAAATAGATTTCTAGATTCAAAAGGCATCAAGGGGAATGAGGAGAGAGCTGGAGTATGGCGTTGAGATAGAGGATCATATTCAATGGCAGAGCAGGCTTGAAGGGCCGAATGATTTATTCCTGCAATTTTCTATGTTGCTATGTTTTTTTTTGTTGAGAACTACCGGCATGACGTCAATTATCTCAATTTCTCTGCTCCTCTCACTCAGTATAACCCATCTCTCTCTGAACATGCAGCACTCCGTTCTCTCTGAACTAAGATTGTCATTAAACTTGCTGATAAGGTGCTTTTGTCTAGCAAACCAATCGCACCCTTTAAGAGGCTGATGTTGACTCTCTGACACCTCTTCCTACCCTCTGGACCTCACCACTGAAAATCAAACCATCACTTCCAACCTCACATCTCTAGAGATCTTCCCTCCACAGCTTCCAACCTCATAGACCCCAACCCTGAACAGCCAGCTTCTAACTCCTTTCCAAGATCCACAAACAGGACTGCCTTATTAGAGCCATTGTTTGTCTGTTCCTGATCCACCGAACTGATTTCTTCTTATTTCAGTTCACTTCTTTTCCCACCTACATCCATAATACAATCGGAGCCCTAATTGCCTTTGTTTTACCATGAACGCTGATTCTCTCTTATACCTCCATCCTGCACCAGGGTGGTCTGAGCATTCTCTAGTTCTTCCTTGAATGAATGCCCAACCAATCTCCATCCACCACCCTCCAACTTGCTGAACTTGTCACATTGAGCAACAACTTGTTTAACTCCATTCACTTCCTCCAAATAAAAGGTTTTGCTAAGGGAACCCATATGCGTCCTAGCTATGCCTGTGTTTTTATAGGATATATGGAACATTCTTTGTTCTGGTTCCACTCAGCGCCCCTTCCCTTGTCTCTTTTCTCAGTATGTTGTTGGCTGTATCAGTGCCTTTTCCTGCTGCTGCCCAAACTGGAAAATTTAATCATTTGTTTCCAATTTCCATCCTCTCTCTCACCTTCACATGGTCAATCGACTTTTCTAGCCATTTCTCGGGCGGAGGTGGGGAAATGCTATTAAACAAATATCTACTTTACTCTCACAGCTGCCTCAACTACATTTCCTCACTTCCTGTAAGGACTTTATTCCATTCTGTTCTGATATATCTTTGTTTCCTCAACCAAGGATTCCTCATGACGATGGTCAATAATGCCCTCAAATGTGTCTGTCCCATTTCCTGCACTTCTGTTCTCACCCTTTCACCTCCTCCCAGAACCATGATAGGATTCCCCTTGAGCTCACCTTCCACCTTACCCACCTTCCCGTTCAACTGACTGTTCTTCGTCATTTTCCATCACCTCTTATGTGATGACATCAACAAGCATAAATTCTCCTTGGCTCCCATTTCACAATCACAAGAGACTTCTCCACAACTCTCTGGCCCACTCTTCCATCTCACACTCTTCCTCCCCACCAAACAACCTCCTACAATGGTACCATCTTGTCCAAGAGATACAACACCTGCCCCTTTACCTCCTCCCTTCCCACTGTTCAGGACCCCAAACACTCCTACTAGGTAAAACAATAATTTGCTTGTACTTTCAATTAGTATACTGTACTTAATGCTCATGCTGTGGTCTTCTACACTGAGGAGACCAAATCCAGATTGGGTGATCATATGGTGGAGACCTCCATTCAATCTGCAAGCTTGACACTGTGAGGTAGCAGTGGCCTGTCATTTCAATTCTCCACCCCACTCCACTGAAACCTCTGTCGTGTCCTCCTACACTGTTCTTATAAACACTATGGAAGCTCAGGAAGCAGTGCTTTATCTTGCGATTAGGCACTTAATAGCCTTCCAGGCTCAACATAAGTTCAATAATGTCAGATCATAACCACTTCCCATTTTGATTGGATTGATGAAGGCTTTAAAATGATTAATTTGAAAATTGGAAACGATTAAGCACTGTACTTATTTTCTTTAAAATTGGCTGTAGGATTTGCAAATAACTGAATATATGTTTGCCACTGTTGTGCTCTAATATGGATTTTCATTGCTCTGACCTTGAAATCTCTTCAATAAGTCACGACAAGGTGACATGACTACAGAATGGATTGGATGCCACGTACATATTTCCAGACACTGAACATAGTTGTCAAAGGTCATTGTAGCCTTCAGCCTCCGGGTTTTGCTATACTCTGCCTTTATAATAAGTGAACTTTTTTTTACGATGGCACTTTTGTTTAAGATGAAGCATTGCAGCGATGGGAGAATTAGATTTCTGATAGCAGTTTGTTTTAGAATGTCAGGATCATTCCACCATGTAATAGCTATTGATGTGATTATAAAGCTTGGCTGAGTATTAATGATGCCAGTGAAGAATCAAAAAGAGATTTGTGTGTGCTTTGGACCTGTGTTATGTAGTAGGTGAATGTTATGACAATGAGCAGTATTATCTCTGAATACTTAAAGCATTAAATGACTTGTGTTAAACTTCTCAAACATTTAGTTTACTAAAGTTTTAAAGGACAATTTAGTCTTTAAAATGTTAGCAATCCATCCGTATCCTGACCCGTGACAGCTGAGATGGCCTCTAAGATATGATTAAAGCAGTAAATAAAACAGATCGTTTCTCTGCACATGTAAAGAATCTTGCTCAATAAGCCCGAGTTTACTCATACTAATAGTCATCACTATTTATTGTTGATCCTGTTGCTAATGTTTGGGTCACCACAGCCTCATTGAGACCTTTTGTACATAACCTGCCAGTTTACATCTGAGTGCATCATCAGGACGATCACTCTGTCTCTGAAGCAGCTTAACCATCTATTCTTGTGGCTTCATCTTAAGTGCATCTCACGCACACCCCATTCCAAAAATGTCAATAGGCTGATGTTAGGCTGGAATAGCCCTGGCACTACAAGATACTTTTTAAAAACAGAAGAATCAAATAGAATCAGAAAAAGAGATTGGAGCTTGCTAAATGATGGTTCAATTATACTAGAAAAGTAGATCTTTGCAGGAAAAACTGAGTCAATTGACAATATTTGGGAAACACGATTCTTCGATTTCCAGTGAAAATGACAGTCGTGGTAGCTGGAATTAAAAGTAAGTACTGTATAAAGGAGTTGAAAAGGTGTGGTCACTGTACCAAGGCATTTACCTTCACAGTAAGCCAACAGAAGTTTCATTATGAAGATTTTTTTATCTTAGAAGTTTCATAATGACGTGGTCATCAGCTTTGCTGACTGAAAAATCCCTTGATGGAAACCAAGGGTAAGACTTAACTGATCAGATTGCATATGGAACCCATAGCAAAATCAGGCTGCATCCTGGCTGCCATTTCTCAGATGTTTATTAGCGGCTACCTTGTAATGCACGTCCTGTACTGCTTTCTTACAATAGTGCTCATGTCTCACCTTTTAAGTTGTGCAACTTCTTCCAAACCTCCTTTCATGTCATCAACCACCTGAGTTCACATTTTCCGTGGTAATTTGCTGCATTAGTTACTTAGCTTTATTGTTGTGATAAAAGTGGACCATTGTGGATGATGCCTAATACACTATACATATATTATCAAAAGCTTACTTGTAAGATTCTGTAGCTTGCCAAAATGATATTGCTGTACATTCTTAGTCTTTATCTGGGTCAATTTTGGGTTGGGCTGAGGGAAGAAATGCTTGAAGTGCAAATCGTATTTCCCCCCTCTTCACATTTCCAGGATTTTTTGCTGCTTTAAGTATTGTCAAATGTTTTTAGGTTATGCATGGCCTTTTTCCAAAAGAGTGCTAGTAATGTACCACGGTATCCCCAAGGTTAAAATCCAGTGTCACAACAGTACAGTGCTTGATGTGAATTTGCTCCGCTGGGTTTACAGAATAAACTAATAGGATAAGGCTTGGCCAGAGGCACTATTTTGATTGGAGCACTCATCTACAACTTAGTTTGCCGTGTATTCACAGACTTCAACTTACTTAAGATCAACATTTTTGTTATTTTTATCCAAGAACTAGCAATTAGATGTGTCAGGGAGTATTAATTAGTATATTTAAATTATCCATACTGGCAGTGCTCTAGCTAATTAGCATCTTAAAAAATAAATAATTATACAGTACTGTGTTCTGGGGCAATTTTCTAGCTGTTATCAATGGTTCTTTGCAGTTTCTTGTTCCTTCATCAACAGATTAGTATGGGGGAGAATTTAATTTTCTTTTGTTCTTTGCTGAATTACCTTTTTTTTACTTGATAGCAATATAGTTTGAGAAAAAGGTGAATGTTGTGATAGAGCAGTGGAATTTCAAAGTTCAGGTCCACAAACATTAAAAGCTACACCATAGGTAGATGAGGCTATTAAAAAAACAGAAAGGTGGATGTTATGGCCAGAGGTATAGAATATAAAAGTTGAGATGGAGCAGTGAATCTTGATAAAACCTGAGGAAGACTAATGAGAGGACTGTATCTAATTGGGATTCTGTCCAAGTTGTTGAGGTAATAGAGATAATATATTGCAATTTTACTATAATTCCTCCTGATAGGAGGAAATACAAATATGAAGAAGAAACTTGGAATAATGGGCTGTTTTTCATTAGAACAGCAGAGATTATGGAGCAATTTGATAAGTGTTTAAAATTATGAAGGAATGGGGTAGCGTGTGTTGAAAAACAATTGGATATAAGATTAAATGTAAACGATTGAGGATGGAAAGTAGGAGCAATATTTTCCACACATTAAAAAATTTCCAGAGTTGAGGATTGACATAGAAACCATTGTCAATATTTAATAATTAGTTAGGTGAAAACAGGAAGATTAAGGGATATGGGAATTTGGGTGGGCACATGGCTATTGCAAGAGTGCAGTTTAAATAGCACCATGGACTGGTTAGGCCATCTGGCCTGTTTTTCTGTTGTAATTTCTGAATTTCTATGATATTTGAGATGAGCTTTCAAGCACATATCCATACTCTCACTAGGACTGTTTTTTCCAACTCCCTAGCATAGCCTCTCTCCACCCTTATCTCAGCACTTCTGCTGAAACCCTCATCCCTGCCTTTGTTACCTCCAGACTTGACTATTCAAACACACTCATGGCTGGCCTCTCACATTTCTACCCTCCATAAACTAGAGGTCATCCAAAACTCTGCCCGTGTCCTAACTCGTGCCACGTCCCTGTATTTGCTGACCTATATTGACTCCTAGTTAAACACTGCCTCGATTTTAGAATTCTCACGTTTGTTTTCAAATCCAATAATGGCCTGGCCTCTACCCATCTTTGTAAGCTCCTCCAGCCCTTCAACCCCCAGATATCTGCGCTCCTCTAATTCTGGTGCCTTGAGCATCCCTGATCATTGACGCCATCCCTTCGTGGCCTAGGCTTTAAGCTCTGCTATTTCCTCTGCCTTTCTACCTCCATTTCTTCTCAAAGCACTCCATAAAACCTAATGGTTTGACCAAACTTTTGATCATCTGCCCTAGTATTTCTTTATGCAGCTCAGTGTAATATTTTGTTTTATGGTGCCTCTGTGAAGCTCTGGGATGTTTTATTACATTAAAGGTGCTATATAAATACATGGTGGTGGTAGCCTGAGATCAATTAGTAAAAGGAGAGAGGTATATAAAGTCAATTTGTTTTCTTTCCTCCTTGCTTCCTTCCCCTCAGCCTAGTAATGCAACAAAACTCTCAAAACTTTCCAATGACAGGAGTGAAGAAGTTCAGCTGAGGGTGGGAGCTAATAGCGCAATGATTAGGAGACCACCAAACTAAAGTTCACATTGGCATTTGTTTTGAAGGCCAAGTAAATGTTCATATAAGAACCTGTTGTGCTACTAATTTCAATGAAAATTGCCAGCAAAATCCTCTATTCCCTTCTTGCTCATACGTTTATCACATGGCTATTTCTGGGAGCTTGCTCTGTGGCAAAGTGGTTGCTGAATTTCCTACATTGCAACAATATCTATACTTCAAAAGTAATTCATTGGTTTTAAGGCACTTTATGACATCTGCATTTATGAAAAGTGCTATACAAATGCATGTCTTTTCTTATCTAACCTCCCCTTAAATGCATCTATACTATTTGCCTCAACCACTCCCTCGTGCAGTGTCACATTCTCACTATTTGATAGAGGTTTTTTCTGAAATCTATTTTGATAGTTGTTTCTAAATTCCCTATTTGATCCCTTGATGATTATTGTATTGATAGCCTCAAGTATTGCCCTTGATAGCAAGTGGATCCTGTATACTGTTTATCAAAAAGGTCTTTATAATTATAAAAGGTTTTCAAGAATAAAGCGATGTAGCCTATTCATCCCTTACCCTGTAAAGCAATTTTGTATCTTTTCCAGTGCTTCTATATTATTTTAATAATATGACACTCAGAACTACACAGAGTACACTGTTGTAGTTTGTGATCGGGTTGCAAATAAGAATCTGCGCATTAGGCACGGGCCAGTAATTGACTAGGATTTACAGCTCGGAAACGAACCATTGGGCCCAACTGGTCCATGGCAATGTTTATGCTCCGTGACCCTCCTCTTGCCCCTCTCTTTAAATCCATCAACATAACCCTTCCGCTTGTTTCTCCTATCCATGTGTTAATCCAGCTCCAAAGAGTCATATTGGACTCAAAACACTAACTCTGTTTCTCCCTCCTCAGATGCTGCCAGACCTGTTGAGCTTTTTCCGGCACTTTTATTTCAGATTTGCCGCATCTGCAAGGTTTTGCTTTTATTTATGTTTTTATCTAGCTCCCCCTTAAATGGGAGATCAGTATAGTGGCAATGTCACTGGACTAGTAACCCAGAAGTCTAGGCTCTGGGGACAGATTCAAATCCCACCATGGCAGCTGGTGGAATTTAAGTTCAATTAATAATTGAAAGCAAGTCTCAGGTGACCATAAAACTATCATCATGATATGAAAGAATTTTGCAGAAGCTGTAAATCTGGAAGAAAAAACAGAAAATGCTGGAAAAACTCAGCAGGTTTGACAGCATCTATGGAGAGAAAAACAGAGTTGACATTTTGTCTGTATGACCCTTCAGAGCTATGAAGAAGGGTCACATGGACTTGAAATGTCAACTCTGTTTTTCTCTCCACAGGTGCTGTCAGACATGCTGAGTTTTTCCAGCATTTTCTGTTTTCCTTCCATGAAACTATCATCGGTTGTCGTAAAAACCCACCTGGTTCACGAATATCCTTTAGGGAAGGAAATCTGCCATCCTTACCTGGTCTGGCCTATATGACTCCAGACCTACAGCAACGTAGTTGACTCAACTGTCCTCTGAAATGGTCAAGCAAGCCATACAGTTCGGGCGGTTAGAGATGGACAAATGTTTGCCTTGCCAGTGAAGCCCACATCCCATGGAAGAATAAAAAAAAGGAAGGTGTAATAAAATGACGAATTTAGCTATTGGCATTAGCCCCTTCTGTCCAAATGCAAGGTGGTGCATGGAAAATTCTCGTTCAGTGCCACAAAGTGTAGAGGAAATTATTTTGGAAGGAAGAATTAAAAGCTTGTTGAAAAAATAGTTGAGTATATTTTAACTGGCACTGTTTGTGACAACTGGAGGAGAGAGATAGGAGGGGATTGAGAGTGCGTTTTTATGTATAACATTGTATAGGCAATTTTCAAATGTCTAATATTTTATTGTATTATAGTTTAGAGAAAATCAATTATAATACTTCATTAACTTTATTGCTGTAATATTATGGGTGGTAACCATAATGCTGATTGCAACAGGTGGTCTGAAGTTGTAACAAATGCTTGGAGAAACTGCAAACCTCGGCATTACAGAATATTAATACAGAGCATTTGGTAATTGAACAGAAATGAATTCTCCGTGTGAACCTCTTAACTGCAACAAAACTTTAGGATCATGTGCACAATATTGCAATGTTTACAAAGAACTGTGGGTGCGAAAGTATTTCAGAGCTTTTTATCTGCTCTAGCTAAACATCCAAGCATAACTTTGTGGAAATATTCTGTTTAATCTCATTAAATTGTAGTTGACATCACAAGCTTTTGAAAACAAAATTCAGAAAAATGTAGCAAACAAAAATTCATTCACTAGACGGTGTGGGAAAATTAAAAGTGTGGAGTTGATGCACTTTGGGAAGAAACCATACGGAGAAGCAGTTTAATCTAAATTATACTACTGTATTTTTGAGGAGCCTGTAGGAACAGAGGAAGGATGTAAAGGCCTTGGAAATGGGCCAGTAATCATCAGGTTAAAATAACTCATAAGCAACTTCTAAACCCATGACCACCACCATCTACAAGGACGAGGGCAGCAGATGCATGGGAACACTACCACCTGGAAGTTCCCCTCCAAGCCACTCACCATCCTGACTCTGAAATATATCGCCATTCCTTAATTGTCGCTGGGTCAAAATCCTGGAACCCCCTTCCTAATAGCACTGTGGGTGTAACTATGCCACCTGGACTGCAGCGGTTCAAGAAGGCAGCTCACCACTACCTTCTCGAGGGCAATTAGGGATAGGCAATAAATACTGGCCTAGCAAGTGATGCTCACATCCCATGAACGAGTAAAAAAAAATGCAAAATACCCTATAGGGGAAATTAGAAGAAATTTATCCACAGAAGAGGGTTGCTAAGATTTGTGGTGCATAATCTGAAAGGAGGTGAAGAAATCAGATTCCAATCAAACTTTCAAAAGACAGTTGGACATGTACTAAAAGAAGACCAACTTGCCAAGTTATTGGGAAAAAGCTGGGGTATGGACAAATTGGGAGATCCTTTCAAAGAGCCAGCACAAACACGAGGGGCCAAGTGGCTTCTTTCTGTGCTGTAAAATCCTGATTCTAATAGTGGTAACTGAAATATTGGATTTGAATGCAATCTTTTACATAGAATTACAGAGCATCTGCAGTATAGGGACTGGCCAGTTGGCCCAGCAGCTTGTGCTCATGAAAAGGCACTTATAAATGCCAGCATTTATGATCCACAGTAGCCTCTTCCCACCCTTTGTCAAGCATATCCTTCTAATATTTTCTCCCTCAAACTTTAGTTTCCCCTAAATGCATCTGTTTTTCCCCTCAATTCCACATTCTTACCACACTTTTTGGTTAAAGACATTTGTCCTGAATTCCCTACAGGATTTATTGGTAACCAGCTTATGCTCAAGATCTGGTGAAGAATCATATGGACTGAAAATGTTAACTGTATTCCTCTCCACAGATACTGTCAGACCTGCTGAGTTTTTCTAGGTATTTTTGTTTTTGTTTCAGCTTGTACTCAAGGTCCCTAGTTTTGATTCCCTTTAATTGGAAACATCTGCTCTGCATCTATCTTATCAAATCCCTTCATAATTTTAAAGACCTCCTATTAAATCTGCTCTTGGCTCTTCTAGGGCCCTAACCTTGTCTGCCTTTCTTTTGAATTTTTTTTTGTACCTTCTCCAATGCCTCTATATCCTTTTTTTAATATAATTTGGAGGTCAGAACTGCGCATAAGACTTTTTCTCTGTTAGTTGCATTTTATTGAAAACTAGTCATGGAAGAGAATGGTATACTTTAAGTTTTCATTTCTGAATATAGCTTATTCGCACGCAGAATCCAAATTACTCCTTTGGCGTAGAGGTGGTGAGAAATATTCTGAATAATGGTTGAGTTGTTTGATTTATTTAGCCTTGCCTTGGAGTTTGACTCTGTCAAGCTCAAATGGCTTCGATTCAAAGTTAAGCTATTTCGGATCTGGTAATGTGTAATGAGGCAGGTTTAGTACATGATCCCAGAGCAAAGGATCCCCTAGGAAACAGTGACCCCCATAATATGGTAGAATTTAACATTCAGTTTGAGAGTGGGAAGCTTGGGACGGAAACAACTGTGCTAAACTTAAATAAGGGTAATTACAATCGAATGAGGGCAGAGTTGGCTGGAGTGAACTGGGAAAGCAGTTTAGCAGAAAAAAATACTGATGAACAATGGCAAACATTTAAGAAAATAGTTCAGTACTCTCAACAAAGATATATCCCAGTGAGGAAGGAGGATTCAAGGAAGGGGATAAACCAACCATGGTTAACCAAGGAAGTTAAAGATTGTATGTTTTTTCTTTCAATTTGATACTATGTGGCAAAAATTAATGGTAAGCCACAGGATTGGGAAAGTTTTTTAAAAACCAGCAAAAGATGACCAAAAAAATAATAGAGGGAGAAAATAAACTTTGAGGGTAAACTAACAAATAATATAAAAATGATCAGCAAGAACTTCTTTATATAAAAAGAGAGAGACCAAAGTGAACATAGGCCTCTTAGAGAATGAGACTGGGGAAATAATAATGGGGAACCAGGAAATGGCAGAGGAGTTGAATAAATACTCTGCTTCAGTCTTCACAGTAGAAGATACCAATAGCATTCCAAAAATACTAAATAATCAAGGGGCAAAAAGTGGGAGGAAATAAATACAATCACTTGAGAGAAAAAGTACTAGGGAAACTAATGGGGCTAAAGGCCAATAAGTCCCCTGGACCTGATGGGTTACATCTGAGGATATTAAAGGAAGTAGCTACAGAGATAGTGGATGCACTTGGTAGTAATCTTCCAAGAATCCTTAGATTTGGAAAAGTCCCACAGGATTGGAGAAAGGCCAATGTAGCACCCTTATTCAAAAAGGGAGGGAGACAAAAATAGGTAACTATAGGCCAGTTAGCTTAATATCTGTCATTGGGAAAATGTTGGAGTCTATTATAAAGGATGTAATAGAGCATTTAGAAATACATAAACTCGAATCAAGCAGTCAGGCATGATTTCCCCTTCATGAAGCCATGCTAACAAATTTATTAGAATTCTTTGAGGAGGCAACAAGCAGGATAGATAAAGGGGAACCAGTAGATGTAATATGTTTGGATTTCCAAAAGACGTTCGATAAGGTATTGCATGTAATCTTTCTTAATAAGATAAGAGCCTATGGCGTTGGGGATAGTATATTAGCATGGATAGAGGATTGGCTAACTAATAGAAGACAGAGTTTGGATAAGGGAGGCATTTTCAGAATAGCAATCTGTAACTAATGGAGTGCTACAGAGGTCTGTGCTGGGGCCTGAATTATTTACAATATATGTTAATAACTTAGATGAGGGAAGGGAATGTGCTATGGCCAAGTTTGCAGATGACACAAAAATAGGTGGAAAGGCAAGTGGTGAGGATGATATAAGGGGTCTGCAGAGGGATTTGGACAGGTTAAGTGAGTGGGCAAAAACTTGGCAGATGGAATATAATGTGGGAAAGTGTGAGGTTAGGCACTCTGGCAGGATGAGTTAGAGGACCTGAATATTATTTAAATGGAAGAAGGCTGCAACACAGGGATTTGGGAGTCCTTGTACATGAATCCCAAAAAGCTAACATACAAGTTCAACAGGTAATAGGGAAGGTAAATGGAACGTTGGCCTTTATCTCAAAGGGAATGGAGTATAAAAATAGGGAAGCCTTGCTAAAACTATACATGGCAATAGTTAGACCACACCTGGAGTACTGTGAACAGTTTTGGTCCCCTGATCTAAGGAGAGATATGCTGGCATTGGAGGCAGTCCAGAGTAGGTTCACTAGGTTGATCCTGGGTATGGAGGAATTTTCTTATGAGGAGAGGCTGAGTAGGTTGGGCCTATACTCATTGGAGTAGAAAAGAATGTGAGGCTACCTTATTGAAACATGTAAGATTCTTAGGGGGCTTGACAGGGTAGATGCTGAGAGGTTGTTTCCCCTTGTGGGAGTGTCCAGGACCAGAGGGCATAATCTCAGAGTAAGGAATCGCCCATTTAAAACTGAGATGAAGAAGAATTTCTTCTTAAGGTAGTGAATCTGTGGAATTCTTTATCACAGAGGGCTGTAGAAGCTGGGTCATTAAGTGTATTCAAGGCTGAGATGGACAGATTTTTAATCAGTAAGGGAATCAAGGGCTATGGGGAAAAGGCAGGAAAGTGGGGTTGAGGATTATCAGATCTGCCATGATCTCATTAAATGGTGGAGTAGACTCAATGGACTGAATGGCCTACTTCTGCTCCTACATCTTATGGTCTCATGGCCTTAAGATTAAAAAAAAATAACTGGAAAGAAGCTGGAAAGTGAACTTGTTCGCATCGATACCCTCTCAACCTTTGAACTTTTGAAGGGATTTATATCAAGGTTGTAGCCCTGGCCCAACCCAATCTGCAAGGAAACAGGCCTTGCTTTCTACAAACAATGCAGGATACACAATGCATGTCTCACAAGATTAAATATTTTGGCCATAAATGAGAGTAATGTAGGCATGTTGATTAAAATTCTGTGATTTCTCTGAACTTGCCTTGGATAGATATGCAGTTATGTTAATCTGATCCACAATAATATTCAGGAATATTGAAAATATACTGACATGCTCTGATTTTTGCAGCTGATATAAATTAAACACATTTAAGCCAACGGGATGCATTTGTATCCAAAACCAGGGTCAGCTGTGGCTTAGTTGGCAACATGTTTGTCTCTAAGTGAAGAAGATTGAGGCTTCGAGTTTACCTTGGGATAAGGGCCTCAAAAAAAGTTATGGCTGACACTCCCTGGTGCAGTACTGAGGGAGTTCTGCAATGCTGCAGGTGCCATCTCTCAGATGAGACATTAAATCGGTGTCCCATCTGTACCCGCAGGTGAATGTAGGAGATCCTGTGGCACTGTTTTGAAGAAAATCAGAAAAGTTATCTTCTGTATCCTGGCAAATGTTTATCCCCCAATCAAATCACAACAGATTATCTGGTCGTTAGCTCATTGATGTTTGTGGGAACAGGCTGTATGTAAATTAGCTACTATATTTTTTATATTGCACCTGTGACTACATTTCAAGAGCACTTAATTGACTGTCAAGCACTTTGGAATGTCCAGTGGCCATGAAAGGCAGTTTATGAATGCAACTTTTTATTATTCATGTTCAATATTTATTCAGCAATATGTTAAACCTTCTCATTGTGTATTCTAGATTGCATGTTACATTGTTCAGAAATCCCCAAATATTAGTCATTTTTTTATGCATCAGTTGTTAAAGTTTTTTTAAATGTTCTGTACAGCATGGTTTTTGTTCCTTAATAGATTCCCAGAATGTTTTACAATTTTGCTCTTGATGTCAATAAAATTACTGCAGGCCTCCCAAAAGCTCAATGAGATAACCGGTGAGATTTGAGCCAAAAATGTTGGCAAGGTCCCATGGTCTGTACTGCATTAGCTAACCTCAGCCAGAACAGTGCCCCGGGCTTGAATCTCAAAATCTAGGCAATATTCTCAATCTTGCTCTCTACCCAGCATCCACCGTACACTTCAGCTTCTGCAGTTCAGCATTGCTGACCGTTGCTGTCAATGGCAATGCATGTAAATAATCTCTTGGACGTCCCGGGAACCACATCTAAGCACTCCCTTGAAGAAAGGTGAAAAGAAAAACTGATTTGAGTGAGAAGTGCAGCCTTCTTTGAAAATGATAATCCTATGCCCCTGTTCAATGAAGGTTGAAAAGTTTTTCTTTGAAATGTACGTGAAAAGTTCAGATAGCTGTCACTTCTTCCCACTCCCAATTGTGCTGAAGATGTCAACCCCTAAGGAACAGTTCCAGGGACCTTGTATATAGTACAAGTGTTGTACATAGTACCTTGCCCGGTTAACCATCCTCCAGACACCCATCCTGGACAATGGGTGTCAATAGCTATTTCCACTGTAGAGAACGTGTGCACATGCTTTTCAGCAGAAGTTACTGAATAGTGATCAGAGATGGAATCCCTGACTGATTTTCTTCCTCCCTTACCCCCACCGTTCCCTCCAACACAGGGTTGCTAAGGCAACGTGTAGGTCCAGTTGAGATCTCAGTCAATTCAGCTTGAGTTTGGTATAAAAATAACTAATGCAGATGCTAGAAAAGTACAGCCATAATTTGAATGTTGCATGAACTTGTCTCACTCGCGAAAGGAGGAGAGGGACAGGCTCTAACTCTGCATTATAATTAGAATTTTTTCATCCACTTGCCTCCTATGGTATTGTTCAGCATCGAAGTACATTCCAGGTCTATTCTTGGTTGTAATTGGTCCATGCTGTGCAGATTGACAGCTCCCCTTTTGTTGCTCACATTTTAACTGTAAATTTATTTTTGCTGGAGGGAAATCTTGTGTTAATATGTCCCTACCCTCCAGCAGCCTGTCTGCTGAGACATGCTTGGTTTATGAGGTGATTGGGGGTCTCTTGAGCTATTTGATTACTGTTTGTTTTAAAACCAGCATCACCAATCTTGCTAACGTTGAATGTGACCACTTTTAGGTTCTTGTAGAACCGCAGCTTGACATACCACAGTGAAACAAACTGGGAAATTGAACAGCACCATCAACCATAGAGAAATCAAGCAAAAAAAAACTATAAAACTCTTCATTTAATTCTCCAGTTCTTGTAATTTTTGTTTAATTTATTGGTCCCAGAGTTGGTCTTGTCTCTCTCTCTCGCTCTGGTATGCTACTTAATTTAGATTTGATGTTACTTTCTATCTATGGCTGATTTACTACAAATTTTATTCAAACTTAGTTTTTAATTTTTTTTTTTTTTGCTGCTTTTTTCCTCTGCCTTTCCTTGGTCCTTTTCTTTGACCAGGTAATAGATCTCAGTGCAGTTAGTCCACACGAACCAAAAACATCATTTAGTTGTTCAAAAACAAACACAATATTTTGCTTTTATCTGTAGCCCTTGTGTAATATAATGTTCATAATTTACAGCACGTTTGGAAACCAGCCCATTACTGTATATGCCAGAGACAGGTTTATTATACATATTAACAAACACTTTCTTACAAAAACAACTGCATTTACTACAAAATTAGCTTTAATTTTCCACACACATTTGAAAACTATATAGTAACATATTGTTCAGCCATCACTACCCTCTCTGGTCAAACTAATTTCCCTAAAATACTCTCGACAGTCACTTTTTCAAGTCAAGCTTGTTGGAAACTTCCAGGTTGCAATCCTATATTAAACACCTGCAGTATTGTGAGTTGTTTTGTAAATTCAGCAGTGCAATCTAATAGAAACCCATGAGATGACGCTTTACAGCATGCAGTGTGATGAGGCCAGATCATTGCTCCTGCAGTGAGGAATGACATTTGAACAGTAAGCTATAATCCAGTTGTCTCCTTGTAGCTCACTATAGTTGAATATTTGTAAATTGCAATGTGCAGCCAACAGAGTTAAGTTATTCTGCCAGTTACATATCACTGAGTCATATAGAGGTCAGTGGCAAAGGAGTACAAGCATTCTTGAATGCACGTACTTAGCTTGGCTCTCTGGATGACTGACTTTTAATATTATGTGAGAGGGGACTGGAGCAACACTTCTCTCTTGGTAGTAAAAGCATTGAAAAGTAAGTTAGTGAAGTGGATCATTTGATATGACGTTTGGATGGAGGTGGAGTAGTGACGCATGTAGTACAAATTCACTCTGGTGTGGCATGGCCTCCGGAAGGTATTTTTGTGGACTTGGAGACAGAAATTGAGAGTGACAAATGAATTAGACAAAATCAAAATAATGCAGATGCTTGAAATCTGTAATGAAAACAGAAAATGTTAGAAGTGTCTCTGGTGTGCCAGAAGGAAGAGTCCAGGTGGAAGGAGAACATTGGAGACGGCTAAAAGGGCCCACTAAGCTGGGGGCAGGGAGACACCTGTCCAAAGAATTCATTGTGGAGGTGAAGGCAACAAAAGAATAGCTTGGTGTCATGCTGAGCTTGAAATTCATTGAGGCGGGGTTGTGATGGGGATAAACTGTGTCCTCTGCTAAAAACAGATTGTTCAGAGTCGAAGTATTTTGTGAATACACAGCAAGGGGAGAGATTCAAAGAAGAGATGTGGTGAGAAGAAAAGGAAAGGAAAGAATGATCTGGAGGGGAGTTGGTATCAATGGTTGTTGAAACTTGCAGTCCTTCACTCCTGAAAGGAAGATAAAAAGTTGTTGTTAACATACAAACATTCAAATCAGGAGCAGGCCACTCGGCCCATTGAGCTTGCTCTGCCATTCAATAGGATCATGGCTGATCTGATGGTAACTTCAGCCCACATTTCTACCTACCCCTGATAACCTTTCACCTCCTTGTTAATCTACCTGGCTCTGCGCTTAAAACTATTCAAAGACTCTGCTTCCATCGCCTTTGGAGGAAGAGAGTTCCAAAGACTCACGACCCTCAGAAAAACATTCTCCTCATCTCTGTCTTAAATGAGCGACCACTTATTTTTAAACAGTGACCCCTAGTTCTAGATTATCCTACAAGAGGAAATGTCGTCTCCACATCCACCCTGTCAGGATCTTCAAAGGTTTCAATCAAGTTATTCTTACTCTTCCAAACTCCAGTGGATACAAGCCTAACCTGTCCCAGCCTTTCCTCATAAGACACCAGCCCGTTCCTGGTATTAATCCAGTAAACCTTCTCTGAACTGCTTCTAATGCATTTACATCTTTCCTTAAATAAGGTGACCAGTACTGTACACACACTACAATAATGTGGTCTCACCAGTGCCCTGTATAACTGAAGCATAACCTCCCTACTTTTGTAATCAATTCCCCTCACAATAAATGATAGCATTCTATTAGTTTTCCTAATTACTTGCTGTACCTGCATACTAACCTTTTGTGATTCATGCACTAAGATACCCAGATCCCCCTTAATCTTAGAGCTCTGCAATCTCTCACCATTTAGATAATTTTTTTTATTTTTCCTGCCAAAATGGACAATTCACATTTGCCCACGTTATACTCCATTTGCCAGATCTTTACCTACTCAGTTAACCTATCTGTGTCCCTTTCTAGCCTCCTTAAGTCCTCTTCCCAATTTACTTTCCTACATATATTTGTGTCATCAGCAAATTTAGCAACCATTCTTTCAGCACTTCATCCAAGTCATTTTTATAAATTGTAAACAGTTGAGGCCCCAGCCTCCCTGATCCCTGTGGCACACATCTTGCTAACCAGAAAAAGACCTATTTATGCCAATTCTCTGCTTTCTGCCAGCCAGCCATTCTTCCATCTATGCTGATATGTTACCCCCTACACCATGAGCTTTCATTTTCTGCAGTAGCCTTTGATGTGGCGCTTTATCAAATGCCTTCTGGAAATCTAAGTACAGCACACCCACTGGTTCCCCTTTTATCCACAGCAAATGTGACTCCTTCAAAGAACTCCAATAAATTGGCTAAGCATGGTTTTCCTTTCACAAAGCCATGTTGACTCTGCCTGATTGCCTTGAATTTTTCTAAGTGCCCTGCTTTCATCTGTAATAGTAGCTTCGAGCATTTTCCCTGTGACAGATGTTAGGCTCACTGGCCTGTTGTTTCCTGCTTTTTGTTATCTTCCCTTTTTGAATAAAGGAGTTAAATTTGCTATTTTCCAATCTAATGGAGCCTCCCCTGAATCTGGGGAATTTTGGAAAATTGAAAGCAATGCATTAACTGCCTTACTAGCCACTTCTTTCAAGACCTTGGGGTGAAGTCCATCTGGACCTGGGGATTTGTCAACTTGCAGCCTCAACAATTTGCTCTATACCACTTCCCTGGTGATTGTAATTTTACTGAGTTCCTCCCTCCCTTCCATTTCCTGATTTACAGCTATTTTTGAGATGTTACTTGTGTCCCCTATAGTGAAGACCGAAGCAAAATACCTGTTTAATTCATCTGCCATCTCCCTATTTTCCATTATCAATTCCCCAGATGCAGTTTCTAAAGGACCAATGCTCACTTTGTTAACTCTTTTCTTATTTAAATATCTATAGAAATTCTTAGTCTTTATATTGCTGGCTAATTTTCTCTCGTACTAATTTTTCCCTCCTTATTAATCTGTTTGTCATTATTTCATATTCATATACTTTCCAATCTTCTGTCCTGCCACCCATATTTGCATAATTTTATGTTTTTTCTTTAAGTTTGATACTGTCCTTCACTGTTTTAGTTAACCACGGATGTAGGGCCCTCCCCTTGAAATTTTTCTTTCTCATTGGAATGTATCTATTTTGTGTATTCTGAAATATCCCTTTAAATAAGACCATAAAACCATAAGACGTAGAAGCAGAAGTAGGTCATTCAGCCCATCGAGTCCGCTCCGCCATTCAATGAGATCATGGCTGATCTGATAATCTTCAACTCCACTTTCCTGCTGTTTCCACATTACCCTTACTGATTAAAAATCTGTCTATCTCAGTCTTGAATATACTTAATGACACAACTTCTACAGCCCTCTGTGGTAAAGAATTCCATAGACTGACTACCCCGAGAGAAGAAATTCCTCCTCACCTCTGTTTTAAATGGGCGACCCCTTACTGTGAGATTATGCCCTCTGGTTCTGGACTTTCCAAAAGGGGAAACAATCTCTCAGCATCTACTCTGTTAAGCCCCCTAAGAATCTTATATGTTTCAATAAGGTCGCCTCTCATTCTTCTATATTCCAGTGAGTACAGGCCCAGCCTAATCAACCTTTCCTTATAAGAAAATCCCTCCATACCTGGGATCAACCTAATGAACCTTCTCTGGACTGCCGCCAATGCCAGTATATCTTTCCTTAGATAAGGGGACCAAAACTGTTCACATTATTCTAGGTGTGGTCTAACTAGTGCCTTGTATAATTTTAGCAGGGCTTCCCTATTTTTATACTCCACTCCCTTTGAAATAAAGGCCAGCATTCCATTTGCCTTCCCTATTACCTGTCGAACTTGTACGTTAGCTTTTTGGGATTCATGCACAAGGACTCCCAAATCCTTAAGCAGTCTTTCTCCATTTAAATAATATTCAGCTCCTCTATTCTTCTTGCCAAGGTGCATAACCTCACACTTTCCCACATTATATTCCATCTGCCAAGTTTTTGCCCACTCACTTAACTATTCTATATCCCTCTGTAGATTCCTTGTGTCATCCTCACCACTTGCCTTCCCACCTATTTTTGTGTCATCTGCAAACTTGCTGATTCACTCCCCTCATCTAAGTCATTAATATATATTGTAAATAATTGTGGCCCCAGCACTGATCCCTGTGGCACTCCACTAGTTACAGGTTGCCATCCCAAAAATATCCCCCTTATCCCAACTCTCTACCTTCTATCAGTTAGCCAATCCACTATCCATGCTACCCCCAACACCATGAGCTCTTATCTTGTTAAGTAGCCTTAGGTGCGGTACCTTATCAGACGCCTTTTAGAAATCCAAATATATTATGTTTACTGGTTCCTCTTTATCTAGCCTGCCTGATACCTCCTCAAAGAATTCTAATGTATTTGTTAGGCATGATTTCCCCTTCATGAAGCCATGTTGTCTCTGCTTGATTAGATTATATATTTCTAAATGCTCTGCTTTACATCCTTTTATAATAGACTCCAACATTTTCCCAATGAAAGATGTTAAGCTAACTGGCGTATAGTTACCTGTTTTTTGTCTCCCTTTTTGAATGGGTGTTAAATTGGCTGTTCGCCAATCCCCTGGAACTTTTCCAGAATCTAAGCATTCTTGGAAAATTACTACCAGTGCATCCACTTTCTCTGTAGCTACTTCCTTTAATATCCTAGGATGCAACCCATCAGATCCAGGGGACTTATCAGCCTTTAACCCCGTTAATTTCCCTAGTACTTTTTCTTCAGTGATTGTTATTGTATTTATTTCCTCCTCCCCTTTTGACCCTTGATTATTTAGTATTTTTGGAATGCTATTAGCATCTTCTACAGTGAAGACTGAAGCAAAATATTTATTCAACTCCTCTGCCATTTCCTGGTTTCCCATTATTATTTCCCCAGCTTCATTCTCTAGGGTACCATGTTCACTTTGGCCTCTCTCTTCCCTTTCATATATTTAAAAAAGCTCTTACTGTTCATTTTTATATTAATTGCTAGTTTACCCTCAAAGTTTATTTTCTCCCTCTATTATTATTTTTTGGATCATCTTTTGTTGGTTTTTAAAACTTTCCCAATCCTCTGGCTTACCAGTAATCTTTGCCACATTGTATGTTTTTTCTTTCAATTTGGTACTGTCCTTAACTTCCTTGGTTAACCATGGTTGGTTTATCCTCTTCCTTGAATCCTTCTTCCTCACTAGGATATATCTTTGTTGAGAGTCATGAACTATTTTCTTAAATGTCTGCCATTGTTCATCAAGTGTCTTTTCTGCTAAACTCCTTTCCCAGTCCACTCCAGCCAACTCTGCCCTCATTCCATTGTAATTACCCTTATTTAGGTTTAGCACAGTTGTTTCTGACCTAAGCTTCTCACTCTCAAACTGAATGCTAAATTCTACCATGTTATGGTCACTGTTTCCTCATGGATCCTTTATCCAGATCGTTTATTAAACCTACCTCATTACACATTACCAGATCCAAAATAACCTAATCCCTGGTTGGATTCACAACATATTGTTCTAAGAAACTGTCCTGAATAGACTATGAATTCTTGCTTATCTGGCACTGAACTTCTATTGACTTATCCCTTAACCTCATTTGCCAGTTCTCCTTAGCTAGCTCCACTTTCATGCCCTCATAATTACCTTATTAAATTTAAAAGTCTTGGACACACTTGTCTCACCCTCAAAACGAATGTCAAATACAATCATGTTATGATCACTGCCAACTAGAGGTGCCTTCACCTTGAGGTTATTGTTTAATCCTATCTCATTGCTCAATACCAGGTCTATCCAGCTGTCTGGTTGGCTCCAGAATGTGCTGTTCCTGAGAAACTATCCCGAAAACATCCTATGAACTCCTTATCTACGCTACCTTTGCCCATCTGATTTTTCAAGTCTATGTGTAGATTAAAATCCTCGATGATTATTGCTGTACCTTTCTGGCAAGCTCCCATCATCTCTTCTTTTATACTCTTGTCCAACCATGTGGTTACAATTAGGGAGCCTGTACACCACTCCCACAAATGACTTCTTGCTTTTATCATTTATCATCTCAACCCAAACCGCTTCTACATCCTGGGTTCCTGAATTTGGATCATCCCTCTCTCATGTGCTAACATGGTAATTAATCAACAGAGCCACCCCTCCAATTTTTCCTAACTCCTGTCCTTCCTAAATGCCATGTACCCTTCTATAATCATGTCCCAATCTATGTCTTAATTTTTCCCATTTTCCTATCAGTTCATCTGTTTTGTTTTGAATGCTATGTGCATTTAAATATAGAGCATTTAGTTTTATTTTTGTAGCGTCTAGCTTCATCTGCTGATTTACTTTTAGATTTGTACACTCCATTCCTTCCTGTCAGTGTTTATCATTTCTTATATTAGTACCTTTCTCTCTCGCCTCGTCTCTACTCTTTTGTTTACCGCATCTTCCCAAATTCGATCCCTTGACCCCACTATTCAGTTTAAAGCCCTCTCTACATCCCTAGCTAAGCGGCTTGTGAGGAGACTAGCCCCAGTGTGGTTCAGGTGTCAACTGTCCCAATGATGCAGATCCCAATTTTTCCAATACTGGTACCAGTGCCCCACACCAGTCCTTAAGGCCATCGATTCATTTCTCTAATCGTATTTGCCCTATACCAAAGTGTACGGGGCTCAGGTAATAATCCAGAAATTATTACCTTTGCGATTCTACTTCTTAATTTGGTGCCTAGCTCCTCCATACTGACTATTCAGAATCTCCTTCCTCATCCTGCCTATGTCATTGGTACTTACTTGGACCATGACCACTGCCCCCGCCCCCCCCACCCTGCAAGTTCCTCTCCAGCCCTGAGCAAATGTCCCAAACCCTTGCATCAGGCAGGCAACATAGCTGTCTGTACTCTCACTCCTTGCTACAGCAAGGACGGTGTCAATCCCCCTCAATATACTGTTCCCTGCTACCACTGCATTTCTTTTTGCTCCCTCCCACATGAATGGCTTCCTGTGACACAGTGCCATGGCCAGTCAGCTGAAAGGACCTCAAACCTTGGCTATGGTCACCATCCTCCTGTCCTTTGACCACCTTCCAAATCAGAAGATCCTATCCTAATGAGTGTGACTGCTCCTGGTACAAAGTGTCCAGGTAACTTCCCCCTCCCAGATGTGCCACAGCTCAGCCTTCAGCTCAATGACTCTGAGCCAAAGTTCCTCAAACCACAGGCACTTACTGCAGACATGTTTGCTCTGGTTAGCAGCAGTAACCAGGACCTCCCACGTGCTGCAGCCATGACACATCATCTCTCCTGTCATATCTATATGCTTTAATTATTTTATTCAATTATTTATTTTCTTTTATATATTAATCTTATCACAAATCCCTGTACTATTTTAAACCTTAGGAATAGTATAGACCCTGACCACTTACCAGATACTCACCACACAGCTAATTTCTTCCCCTGTAGCAGAGCAAGGACCAGTTTCTACAGGGTGAAAGTTAGAAAAAGCAAAGGAGCACCTCCCTCCCCTGCTCGCCAAACTCCCTCACTCCCTTGAGGCTTGCACACTCAGTGCTGGTCACAGTGCTAGTTAAAGTACCAGATGAGGTGAAGGATGAAATGAAATGCTGGATCAGGACAATGAGTTGGTGCTGCTTAAGAGAGAGGTAAAGAGTGTGCATATGATGGTACATGGCGTTGTGGGTGGATCTTGGGATGAGGCGAGAACAGTGGTTAAAGGAATTCTGAATGTCCAAGGGTTATCTGTAATCGTGGGTGGATTCAAAACACCAAAGGATGGAAAACAAAAACAGAATTACCTGGAAAAACTCAGCAGGTCTGGCAGCATCGGCGGAGAAGAAGAGTTGACGTTTCGAGTCCTCATGACCCTTCGACAGAACTTGAGTTCGAGTCCAAGAAAGAATTGAAATATAAGCTGGTTTAAGGTGTGTGTGTGGGGGGCGGAGAGATAGAGATAGAGAGAGGTGGAGGGGGGGGTGTGGTTGTAGGGACAAACAAGCAGTGATAGAAGCAGATCATCAAAAGATGTCAACGACAATAGTACAATAGAACACATAGGTGTTAAAGTTGGTGATATTATCTAAAAGAATGTGCTAATTAAGAATGGATGGTAGGGGACTCAAGGTATAGCTCTAGTGGGGGTGGGGAGAGCATAAAATATTTTAAAATATTTAAAAATAATGGAAATAGGTGGGAAAAGAAAAATCTATATAATTTATTGGAAAAAAAAGGAAGGGGGAAACAGAAAGGGGGTGGGGATGGGGGAGGGAGCTCACGACCTAAAGTTGTTGAATTCAATATTCAGTCCGGAAGGCTGTAAAGTGCCTAGTCGGAAGATGAGGTGTTGTTCCTTCAGTTTGCGTTGGGCTTCACTGGAACAATGCAGCAAGCCAAGGACAGACATGTGGGCAAGAGAGCAGGGTGGAGTGTTAAAATAGCAAGCGACAGGGAGGTTTGGGTCATTCTTGCGGACAGACCGCAGGTGTTCTGCAAAGCGGTCGCCCAGTTTACATTTGGTCTCTCCAATGTAGAGGAGACCAAACGTAAACTGGGCGACCGCTTTGCAGAACACCTGCGGTCTGTCCGCAAGAATGACCCAAACCTCCCTGTCGCTTGCTATTTTAACACTCCACCCTGCTCTCTTGCCCACATGTCTGTCCTTGGCTTGCTGCATTGCTCCAGTGAAGCCCAACGCAAACTGGAGGAACAACACCTCATCTTCCGACTAGCACTTTACAGCCTTCCGGACTGAATATTGAATTCAACAACTTTAGGTCGTGAGCTCCCTCCCCCATCTCCACCCCCTTTCTGTTTCCCCCTTCCTTTTTTTCCCAATAAATTATATAGATTTTTCTTTTCCCACCTATTTCCATTATTTTTAAATATTTTAAAATATTTTATGCTCTCCCCACCCCCAATAGAGCTATACCTTGAGTCCCCTACCATCCATTCTTAATTAGCACATTCGTTTAGATAATATCACCAACTTTAACACCTATGTGTTCTTTTGTTCTATTGTTGTTGACATCTTTTGATGATCTGCTTCTATCACTGCTTGTTTGTCCCTACAACCACAGCCCCCCTCCACTTCTCTCTCTCTCTCTCTCCGCCCCCCACACACACACCTTAAACCAGCTTATATTTCAACTCTTCCTTGGACTCGAACTCAAGTTCTGTCGAAGGGTCATGAGGACTCGAAACGTCAACTCTTCTTCTCCGCCGATGCTGCCAGACCTGCTGAGTTTTTCCAGGTAATTCTGTTTTTGTTTTGGATTTCCAGCATCCGCAGTTTTTTTGTTTTTACCAAAGGATGGAAGTTCACTGAAATCCATGTGGAATAAGTTGGAGCTAGAGATGGTTGCTAAGGAAGATTTGGCTGTGAAACAGGTTTTTGTAGATATCTCATCAACCATGGGAAGGAAATGGAAAGCATTGAAGGTGAACAAGGTAAAAGGGAGGCAAACAGAAATCCTGTCCTTGAGAAGAGCAAAGCTCCTGCAAGAGAAATGGCAGTGAATGTGACAATAGGAAATCACAATGTTGCAGATGCTGGAAATCTGCAATAGAAATGGAAAATGCTGGAAAGACACAGCAGTCAGGAAGCATCTGTGGCAAGAGAAACAGTAAATGTTTCAGATCTGTGACTATTTCATCAGAACTGAAAAAAATTCGAAATAAGCCTTGAGCAAGTAGAGAAGAACAAAAGGGGGAGGGTCTGTGATAGGGTGGAGAGCAGGAGAGATTAAATGAAAACATTTCATGGTACAAAGGCCAGAGGGAGTGATAATAAGTAAAAATGCAAAAGATGTGTTGAAGTGTGAATTGCTGGATAGCAGCTGCCCAAATGCCCAATAAGGGATTAAGAGGGGAGAAAAAGAGAAAAAAATCGAAGCAGTAAAAAGGGGAAAAAAAGACACAACGAGATGGGGGTAGAGTTTATAATCTAATAAAGCTCCAGAAATTGCTCTATAAGTGAAACAGTGATTTATTTGTACTTATTTCAATTTAGTATACTGTTTTTCTGTTTACGACGTGGTCTCCTCTTCACTAGGGAGACCAGGTGCAGACTAGGTGATCGCTTTGCAGAACACCTCCATTCAGTCTGCAAGCATAACCCTGAGTTCCTGTTGTTTACCATTTCAATTCTCTACCTTGATTCAATTCTGACTTTTTGTCATTGGCCTGCTGCAGTGTTCCCATGAAGCTCAATACAGACTCAAGGAACAGCAGTTCATCTTTTGACTCAGTACTCTGCAACCTTCTCATCTCAACATGGAACTCAGCAATTTTTGATCATAACTTCTGACCCCATATTTTTTTACCCCTTGGTTTGGCTTTTCTCTCGCTGCTTTCTTCATTCCTTATCAGGCATCTAAATGCAATGTTATCTCCATCCTATCAGAGACCTTTCCTCTGTGTTGTTCTTCCCTGCCCCCCTTTCACTTGCTCCAAACCTGTTACATTTCTAACTTCCTCAGCTCTGATGAAAGGTCACAGAGCTGAAATGTTAACTCTGTTTTTCCTGTCACACATGCCACTTGACCTTGTGAGAATTTACAGCATTTTCTGCTTTTATTTACTCGAATTAGACAACTATTTTTGTGTCAGTAGGAACGAAAAACTGACTTGATATTGACACAAAAGTAAATTATTCCTGAAAAAGTGATGTGGCGCTATTGATGCCCTTGTTTGGGAAACAAATGTCCAAGAGAATGTGTTCTTTAGGTTATGGTTTATACTTTGAAACTGGGATTGCTTTGTTATTTCTTTTTACAATAATTGCTTTTTGAAATGCATAGGCAGGCTGGTTGAATGAGTGGGCATGCGGCAGAAGAAATTTGATGTAGAGAAATGCGAAGTGATGGGTACTCTTTGGCCTCAACTGGAGCCTTGTGCCCAATATTCTGGGCACCACACTTTAAGGAAGGATGTGAAGGCATTCGAGAGGGTGCAAAAAAGATTTACAAGAATGATTCCAGGGATGAGGGACTTGAGTTATGTAGATGGATTGGAGAAACAGTGGCTGCTCTCCTTTTGCGAAGAAAAGCTATAGAAGAAATTTGTTAGTGGTGCTCAAAGTCATGAAGGGTCTGGGCAGAGTAGATAGCGAGAAACTGCCCTCATTGACAGAAGGGTTAAGAACCAGAGGACGCCAAATGAAAGTGAATGGCAAAAAAAAGCCAAAGGTGACATGAAGAGAAACCTCTTCTATGCAGCAGTTGGTTAAGACCTGGAACGCACTGCCTGAGCGTGTGGTGGAGGCAGATTCAATCGTAGCTTTTAAAGGGTGTTCGATAATCAGAAAAAAAACTTTGTGGGAGCTACAGGGAAAAGGCGGAAGAGTGGGACTAGCTGAGTTACTCTTACAGAGAGGCAGTAAGGACATGAAGGACTGAATTGCCGCCTCCTAAGTTACAACTCTTCTGATTAAAGCTAGTTTCCCACTGTCTAATCTACTTAAGTGCCCCACATTGCAGTGCTCCCACAGACATCTGTTCACTATTCTACATGGTCTTACTGGCATAAAAGTTATGGTGAAAAATGAAACCAGATCTTGTAGTGTGAGCAACGTTTACCAATTAGCAGTACTGCTGCACGTAACTATGAAACAATATGTGGAGAATTGCCTTATGGCAACTAATTTTGCATGTATAAATGAAAAAGATAGCGAAACCATTTACTACTAAAGTGTTGGGAAAATCCTGGCATTAATGCCACTGCACAATTCATTTTTTGCGAATTGGTGGGTGTCAACCATAATTCTGCCAAGGGCAGAAAGCTATCATGTTAAACTATCTTCAAGCCAAGTTCCTGAGAAATCTACAAAGGTGAAGCTTTGCTTGCCCAATATGGAGTGCACACACTCCATCTAAGGGTATACATCATTCAGCAAAAAGAATTTGCATTTCTATAATACCTTTCATGACTTCAAGATATTGCAAAGTTCCACATAGCCAACTAAGAACTTTTGAAATGATGTCACCGTTGCAATGTAGATAAACCTGGTAGTTAATTTGAGCACAGCGAAGTCCCACAAATATCAATGAGATAGCTGACTAGTTAACTACTTTAATGTCACAAAAACAAAATGTTATGGGAACTGGAAACCTGAAATGAAACAGAAAATGCTTCTCAGGAGGTCTGTCGGCATTTGTGGAGAGAGAAGCAGTTAATGTTTCCAATTTGTGACTTTTCATAAGAACTCCAGAGTTCTGAAACATTCATTCTGTTTTTATGTTCAGAAATGCTGTCAGACCTGCTGAGTATTCCCACCACCATTTCCTTTGTTATTAACTATTTTAGTGATGTTGATTGAGGGATAAATGTTGACCAGGATATTGAGGACAACTCTGCCACTTTTGAAAAAGTGACGAGGGACCCACTAGAGAAGTCAGACCAGAGCTCCATTTAATATTTCATTCGCAAAAAGCACCTCTGCCCCTTATAGTGCCCTCTCAGTACTCGCATAAACCAATTAATATTGCAAGGTTGGCAAGGCTCAAAGTTTCCCCGAGTATGCAGGAGCTCTATTTGGATTTGTAATTGCCTAACACTCTGCAGCTGAGCAGCCAAGGACTGATGAGCTTCCTGGCGCTCGTCCTAACCATTCGAGCATTGTTCTTTATTGCAAGGCCCGTGAACCAGTGGCAGCTCCCATCCTTACTAAGTGCAGCTCCCTGACTTCCCCCTTTCCTGTAGATCTCATTGAGTGACACAAGATTTGTTTTAACCTCGTTTCCCGTGTGACTGGCCTGGCGCCACTTTGATGCAGCAGCAAACTCCCCACCCGCCCCGACCTTCGAGTTGCAGCCTAACCCCTCACCCTAACCTCCGAGTCGCAGCAGGATCTTGAACGGGAACGCAAGTTCAGGAGAGGGAAGCGGTGAGAGGATGAGTCAGAGAGTGGGAGGTTCTGCGAGAGGGTGAGTCAGAGAGAGGGACGAGACCATTAAGTCGAAGGTTGGGGAGGGGGAGAGACTGCCAGGCTGAGGGTTGGGGAGGAGTATGACCTGCAGAGACCAGGAGGTTCAGGAAGCAGGATTGGTGGCAGGCAGGAGGTAACAGTATGTAGAAAGTTACATTTTTCTCTTAAAATAAAATGTTATGACCGGTCCCCGGGCAAGGTTCCCCCAATTTGTTATGCTCCCGGGTGAGTGATGAACTGGCTCCCTTCTTTATTCAATCCCCTCAGTTGGTTGCAGCAAGGCAAAAAGGATCCCTTCCCTCGTGGATATCTTTTCCTTGTCCAAATGTCCTTATGTTTCAAAAGGAGCCAATTTAACCAGGCTGTCTTGGGTGAAGGAAAGAGAGAGCACATTTTTTAGTTACTAAAACCCAAGAAAAAATAATAAAAATGCAATATGCACAGATTAGAAATGAAAAGTGAGTCCAGAAATAAAAGTTACGGATGTACGAAGCAGTCCTTTGGCTTGCCCATGAGGAGTAGATGGTGAAACATTGCAACTGTTAAGTTGTGATGATTCCGGTAGTTAAGCAGTTGTTTTGGAGATTCTTGATTCTGCAGGTTAGCTGAAAGAAGTTGTCCTGTTTCCTTTCCACTGTGGCTTTGCTGACTTGTAACTTGCTTCCAGCAATCGGACAGAGAGGACTTTTTTTAACCTGCAAATGAAGGGATACCCAGTTGGTGTTTTTCAGCTGTGACCTTCACAGCGCGCACACAACAGAACAGAGCACGGAACACCAGACTACCACACAGAATGAGGATTGCAGGTTGCTTTTTTAATTACCTTGTGTATTGCTGGAAGGAGGAAAAAAATAAACAGGTCTTTCACCCAGATCTGTTTTCTTTTCAAGTCAGTTCTTGTTCACAGCCTGGGATATAATTCAACAGGAGGTGGTTTTGACTGAGATGGTAATCATTTTCCATTATCTCCGCAGCCACAGGAGATTACAATTCAGTTCGAAGAGCCTATGCTGAAGTAGGCCATGTCACAACTTTTAGGAGAGACATTCTGTTCCCTCTGAACTAGTTGGTCAAGTAATCCATATGGGAATTATCCAGCAAGTGATTGTCTTACAGCCTCAGCCAACTTTTGCTTGTATGTCCTTTTTTTAAAAAAAAAAACACATCTGTCTTAAAAGTTCAACATGTCCAGAAGTAATTCGGGAATAGGATCTGTGGTCATGACTATAATTTTGGTAAACGTAATAACTTTTATATTTCTAATGTAGGAATTTAGCAATGTAGAATATTGCAACTTAGAGGGTTTGGTTTTTTTAATTTTTTTTCTGATTAAGGAAGCTCCTAACGAACCTACTACAGTTTTAACATTGATTCCTATGCGAACCAATGATTCATTTAAAATTGTTTCACTTAAAGTTGTGCTTTTCAGGAACGCAGCCACAACTTTAAAAATATTGTACTTAATAAATACACGTTTGAGTTTCTTTTCGTTAGATGCATCGCTCTGTAACGTTACATCATGGTGTAGTAGTGAGCAATGATAATTCAGTAAAGTAGATGATGTGGCTTTTGCATTGTAGTTGTTTTGCTAAAGTGGCCCTTGCTTTAAAAATATTGAAGATTATTACATTAGAGTAGTTCCTTGCAAGGTCATGAGTTTCACATCCTGGGAGTTTCACAATGAGTCAGCAGCAGTGATTCCTGCACTGGCACACATGGTCTAAAATAAAAAGCCATTCAGCAAAATAAGTATTTAAAGATGCGTGAAATTCTGGTTCTTCATGACTTATTACAATGTAATCCTTTCATTTTGCTGAAAAAAGAGATGTTGAAGCTTTTCGTTTTTCACTCATCAGGACACTTCGCAAGAATACCAATACAGGGGAAAAACAACAACTTATCCGATATGTGAAGAGACTGCTGATTGGTTGGCAATGGCGTTGCCATGGAGAATGAACCAGTGATGGTGACTGACAGTTAATTGTCAAGCATTGTTTATTTGAAATGTCTGGTTTAAATTTCAAACAATGCTCGGCAGTTAACTCTCAGTCACCTTCAATGATGCGTTCTTCATGGCAAAGCCACTTGCCAACCAACCAGCGCACTCTTTACATACAGTATAAGTTGTTGTTTTCCTCTTTCATCAGGACACTTCGTAAGAATACCAATAAATGCAAGAAAAAAAGCTTAGACATGTCTCTTTTTTCAGCAGTTCTGTGCTACCAAACAGCCATCCTTTCATTTTATTCAATTTATTTTGATGGTGGGGAAGGGAACAAAAGAGCCAGGACTACTAATTGTGCT
The DNA here is from genome assembly GCF_017639515.1 of Carcharodon carcharias. Classification (NCBI taxonomy): domain Eukaryota; kingdom Metazoa; phylum Chordata; class Chondrichthyes; order Lamniformes; family Lamnidae; genus Carcharodon; species Carcharodon carcharias. The sequence continues at coordinate 62,028,083 of NC_054487.1, forward strand.
AGAGATATAAATACCTCAGAGGAAGTTTAATAGTGACAGCCATGATGCCCCATGCAGTCAGTATCTGTGCACATAACAAGTGATTTTTTAATTTTAAATTTCTTCAGCTGCAGAGGTGCCAAGGTGAATTGTATGGAAATAAATATTGCATTTGTACTGTTAAGTGGCCCTGACAAGGAGGCATTGGATGTTTTTTGATGTTGCTTAGGTTGGAGAGTAAATCTGGCGTGTATGTTAAGCAGCCCATATGCTGCTGTATGCAGTAGCATTGGGAGCGAGACCAGCCATTGATGAATTTCAGGCAACTCTTGACTTAGGGTTCACTTGCTGGTTGAGTGTCCAATTCAGCAAACCCACATACAAATCTTTTTTTAATTCATCTTGGAACATGAGGCCAGCATTTATTGCACATCCCAAATTGCCTTTTAATTGCCATTTGAAATGGCCTAGCAAACCACTCTGTTCAAAATGAGTCTAGAGTCACATATAGGCCAGACCAGGTAAGGACATTAGCGAACGAAATGAGTTTTTATGACAATCCAGTTGTTTTCATGATCAGTATTAATGAGACAAGCATTTTATTCCAGATTTATAAATTAATTGAGTTTAAATTCCCACAGCTGCAGCGGTGGGATTTGAATTGGTGTCTCTGGAGCATTGTCCAAGCCTCTGGTGCTAGTAACTCTGTTACTAGTCCTGTAACAGTACCACTATGCTATTGTCCCCATTCTTATGTCTTCATGGAGTACTGAATGCAGCATTACATTGAAAAGCCAATGTATGAATTTCACTGTGCTTGGTTCAGTCATTAGGTGAAGTAGCAGTGTTTACAATGTTGATGATGGGCTGTAAAAACTGATTAGAAACTGATGATGTAGCAACTTTGAAGACATTGGCTCTACTACCCTCATTATGCCTTAAGGAAGCTTTTATGAGGGAGGTGAGAATAGCCTTTGTGGGATATGTGCATTTGACAGAAATAATCAGCATTCTGAAACACTGGTAGACATGTATTGATGAAAATCAGTGCAGAGCAGGCCCTGCCCAGGCATGTTAAGCTTCACTTCAGAAGGGATATATGAAGAAAAATGATTTATTCTCGATGAATAGTTTGCAATAAAAACAATTAAACAAACATTCCTTTCTTTGAACATGCTTATAGCATCTACATTGTACATTTTAAAATACTAGAAAATGCACTAAATAATGTCAAAACTGTCAGTTTATACATGGAATAAATGATCATCCCCAAAGGCTTTTATGTACTTTCCAAATTGGCTTTTAAAAAAATACTTTCCTATTAAATGCAAGATTTTAATAACTTTATATATGCCATTTTAAGTTTTAAACTGCAAAATCAATATTATTTTAAAATGCTGATGTATTGGTTTTGTTATAATTTATTAGGAGCTTAGTACATAGAAGCTTATTTTCAAGTCCAGAACATACTGCATCTCACCAGCTTCTGCAAAACCAACAGATTTTAGAGACACAGCTGGTTCTGTAATGATAGTTGTTCAGTGGAAATATAGAGGCAGGAATGTTCTTGGGAGGTATAATTATTACGCTAATGCCATAGTGGTATTACTTAGTCACAGATCTCTTCAAAGCCCTTTTATGTGATACTTAACTGTAATTAAAATGCATTGACCTTTTAGCTGTAAGCCATTTCCATTCTCTACTCAGTAATTAATAGGCAGGAAATGGTATAGTGTAACCTTTTCAGCACAGTTCCTCCTCAATGCATGCTTGCAAACATTAAGATATGTAATATACTAGCTTCTACATACAAACCTGTAGGACTCAAATGTTTCAAGAAATGTCAAGTTCTAAGATTTTGTATTTTACAGAATCCTGTACTAATGTTGGTTGCATTGTCACAACAACAACCAACTTCAATTTATGTTGAGATATTTTACTAAGTTACAGGCACAAGGTGCTTCACAGAAGTGTGATTTTAAAAAAAAATGACACTGAACCAATAGGACAGGTGATCAAAATTTGAGCAGAGGTAGATTTTAATGAGTGTCTTGAAGGAGGAAAGAGAGAGATAGAGAAGTGTAGGGTCTAAGAAGCTGAAGGCATGCTCCCCAGTGGAGGAACAATGAAAATCAGAGGCACTGAGCAGTCCAGAAAGGGAAGACCACAAATATCTTGGAGGGTTGTGGGGCTAGTGGAGATTAGAGATAGAGAGGGGTGATGTTAAGGAGGGATTTGAAAACAAGGATGTGAATTGTAAAACTAAGGCATGACTGGGATTCAAGGTAAGTAAGCAAGCACGTGAGGGGTTATGGGTAAGCAAGACTTGGTGTAAGTTAGGACATGGGAGCAGAGATTTGGGGAAAATCAAGCTTTATAGAGATTGGAAGGCCATTGGAATAGTTGAGCCTAGCGTTAACAAAGAGTTTGAGGCTTTCAGTAGCAGATAAACTGCCTGTTTCTATCTCTGCAGCAATGTTACGGAAGTGGCAGATAGAGGTCTTGGTGATGAGGTGCGGAAATATAGATTTAGTCTCCAGATGTCACCAAGGTAGAGTCAGGTTTACTGTGTTTATGTTAGTGAAGAGAGAATATGCTCAAAATATACTTATAAAAGGAATAACATAGTGAACAGAATTGTCTGTATCAGCCATTCTTAAAACTGCTCAATTTTGAAAAATTAGCTTAAAGCAAATATTAATATTGCTTTTGGTAAATACATTTATTTTAATCTGAGCATTTAAGCAATCATGGAAAGAATGGGCTGAAAAGATTGTACGTAGGCATTGGACCTTACAGCATAGAGGGAGCGCATTCCTGTGCCAACTCTTTGAAAAAGCTGGCCCATTTAGTTTAACAACCCTCTATGGAAAATGTTTCCTTGGTTTCCTCTCCAGCTCTTTTCTCAATTACTTAGTCTGTTACCTCTGGTCACTGTCCCACTTTCCAGAGGAAGTGTTTTTTTCTTAATTGATCTATCTTCAAACCCCATTCTTCTACCAAATCTCCTCTTAACCTCTGTTCTAAGGAGAACAATTACAGCTCTTTCAATCTCTCCACATAAATGTTGTCACCCTGGTATCATGATAAATGTGTGCTATACACTTTCTTGCCATCCTTTCAAAAGCGTGTTGCCCAGAATACTCCAGCTGAGGTCCAACCAGTGACTTGTGTGATGTTTTTAAAGATTATAGTTTTTGAGACAGACCCTCATTGAAAAGGGAAACCAAAAAGGGAATCTGAGAAAGTTTCCTCCCAGTTTCTAAGGAAATTGAAACTGAGATTAGAAACCAGAACTTCTGGGGAGTCTAAAACTTAAGCTTAAGACCATATGAAAAGGACACAGAGTTGTTATAGTTCAGATGAAGTTGATGTTTCTAGTGGTGCAATATAGGCTGACTGAAGAAGACAGAGGCTACACCCAGAAACCGAGAATGGGCAAGTGTACAGTTGCTGCAGCTATTTCTGTTACTGAAGGGTAACATAGGTGAATGTACACCATCCAGACGGTCGTAAACAGAGTTGAGGAGGTTCTGCAGATGTCTGCCCGTGGAACTCAATTTGGTTGTTTGCTGCTGTTGGCTGGGGATCAGGCTAAATCCCAGAAGAGGAGTTGAAATTCTTTGAGAAAGATGGATTTTTGAAGGACTTTTGACTGAGATTGATAACATAAACATTGGGTGGACTGCCAAGCAAATTTGTAAAATGTTTTAGTGGTAACTGCCATTTAATGTGTAATTTGTAGTTAAAATTGACTGCAATTTGCTTGTTTATTCATGTTTAAACTTGTGTTGATTCTGGGTTTTAGGTAGGTACCGTAGATAACATTTATTATTTGTATTGTTTGACTCTTATTTATTAAAGATTATTTTGTTTTAAACCATGGAATCATGTGGCTTCATTTTTTTTCAGTAAATAATTGGGATTTTGGTATTTTTTTTAAAATTATCGGTCTTGACTGAGATCATAACACTTGTGTAATAGATTATTTTGACTTTAACTGTGGCTAAACCAATGGTGTGTGCAGATTCTTCATGTTTATAATCTTGTGCACTTTTCCCTTATATATAAAAAAAAAAAGCCCATCTCTGTTTTCTGCTTGCGGTAATAATTTTGGATAATGAAGAAATTGAACTTTTGGGCATCCCTAATTTACAACTTTGTGTCTTTCCACAAAGCTTATCATGCCATTCCTTTGTTTCTCTCCCAATAATCAAGTATCTCTTTGACTTTACATTTGTCAGTTGGTTGATTGTGCTTCTAAATTCCTTAACAATTGTCCTTATTTACCAAACCTCCTCCTTTTGTGATATAAGGGGAATTTTGATATTATGTTCAATATGCCCAAGTCCCATAACATTCATATAGGTAAATATAAGGCAAAAAGCAGACCAAGCGCTGACCCATAGGATATACCACTTGCGACCCTTTTTCCAATCTTTACAACTGCCTGTTGATCCTAACCCATTGTTTCCTGTGCCACCATCCATTGACTTTCTATTGTTGTATCATTTCTTCCTATCATACACTTGATGAGACTCTTTATTGAATGCCTTCTAAAAGTCTACATATATCACATCTACCAAGTTCCCTTTATCTAAAGAGTAATTTCTTCAACATAAATAGTCTCACCAAATTTATTGAAGATTGCCTTTAACAAATCCTTGCTGGCATCCCTTGATTAACCATGCATTTATTAACATTACTTAATTTTATCTCAGATTATGGGCTTGATTTGTCTGACAACTGATGGTGGAATGAATGCAATTGACACCCTCCAACTTTGCTAAGCTGTTGCCCTCAGCTAGCTTTGTTAATCATGACATCAGCATATTCAAATATAAAAATTTGAACCAGACAGGAAAACAAATCAAGCAGATAAAGTAAATCATAAGTTAAGGCTCACTTCACAAAGACATGGTTGTTTACACCATATCCTCCAATGTGTCTCCACTGTCATCTAGCTGATCGAGGGTGAGACTGCACTTGCCCAGTTCTGTTCTTGCCTATCTAATTGTAGCCAGTGAATCACCTGAAATGATTTCTCTTCCGGCTGCTGCACCATTATTTCTGGTGTTCCCACAGGATCCATTCTTGGCCTCTTCTTTTTCTTCTACATCCTACCATAATGAAGAAATTGAACTTTTGGGCATCCCTAATTCATAACTTTGTGTCTTTCCACAAAGATTATAATGTCATTCCTTTGTTTCTGACCCAATAGTCATGTATCTCTTTGAATTTAAATTGAAGATAATGGGTGACATAATCTGGAAATAGCATCAGTTTTCGTATGTACACCGATGACAACCCAGCTTTACCTCACCACCACCTCTCAACTAAATTATCAGAATGCTTATCTGACATCCAGTACTGGATAAGCAGAAAATTCCTTCTCATAAATGGTGTGAAGATTGGAGACATTGTATTTGGTCCCTGCTCCAAACTATGTTCCCTAGACACTAACTCTGTCTCCCTCCCTGGCAACTATCTGAGGCTGAAACAGGTTGTGCACAACCATGGTGCCATTTTTGAACCTAAGATGAGCATTTAACCATATCCCCGCACAGTCACCTAAATCTGCCAATTTCCACCTCCATAACATCACCCAACTCCACTCCTGCTTCAGGTCATCTGCTGTTGAAACCCTCATCCATACTTTTTGTTACTTCCAGACTTGACTGCTCTAATGCACTCTCAGCCAGCCTCCCACGTTCTACCTCCATAAAGTTGAGGTCATCCTAAACTCTGCTGCCCAGATCCTTATTTGCACCAAGTCCTGATCATCCATAATCCCTAATTCTGGCCTACATTGGCTCCAGGTTAAGCAATGCCTCCACTTTAAAATTCCCATCCTTGTTTTCAAATCACTCCATGGCCTCACCCCTCCCTATCTCTGCAATCTCTTCTAGCCCCTCAACCCTCAGAGATATTGGAGCTCCTCTAATTCTAGCCTCTTGAGCATTCCTGGTTTTAATTGCTGCACTGTTGGGGGCCATGCCTTTAGTTGTCAATGTCCTGAGTTCTGGAATTCCCTCCCTAAACCTCTCTGCCGCACTACCTCTTTTCAATGATGCTCCTTAAAACCTACATCTCATGTGCCTGTTATCTTATTTTGTTTTACAAGATAAGAAAATAAGAAATAGGAGTAGGTCTAGACCATATGGCCTTTTAGCGTGTGCTCCGCCATTGAATACGACTATGACTGATGATCTGCCTCAACTCTACTTTCCTGTCTGCTCCCCATGTCCCTTGATTCTCTTGGGAGACCAAAAATCTGTCTATCTCAGCCTTAAATATATTCAATGATTGATGCACCCACAACCTTCTGGGGTAGAGAATTCCAAAGTTCACAACTCTGAGTGAAAGAATTTCTCCCCATCTCCATCTGAAATGATCGGCCCCTTATCCTGAAACTATGCCCCCTTATTCTAGATTCTCCAGCCAGGGCAAATAACCTTTTGGTATCCACCCTGTCATGCCCCTTCATAATCTTGAACGTTTCAGGGAGATGACCCAGACAATATAGACTCAATTTGCGCTTCTGTGGAGTAGCTTGGGACATTTTATTATGTTAAAAGGTGCTATATAAATCAGAGTTGTTGTTGAAATAGCATCAAAACTCAACTGCTAAAAACTGTCCCAGAGTTAAAATGGTGACCTAAAATGCAGTTTCTGGCTTCAAGATATCCACGGCTACAGTTGCCTCCAAGAACTTGGGTTTCTTATTTTGTGTCAAACTGTCCTATTGAAGGAGCGCTGCATTATCAGAGGTGCCTTCTTATAGCGGAGACATTAAACTGAGGCCTTGGACTGTTTTCATGGTTGGTTCTAAAGGATAGTACTACTTGAGTGGTAGGACAGCTTTCAGTGTCCTGGCCAACTTTTATCCCTTGACGTAGTTCATTAAAGCAAATTTTTTTGGTCAGTTATTAAAAGTTCAGTTTGTAGGACCTAGCTGTGCATAAATTGGTGCCTGCATTTCCCCACACAGTGGCAAAGCATAAAGTTCAAGTGCCTTAGCGTGTCCTCTATAAACCTTTTTATCTTTTTCCTTTCTGGTGTAAAGGCTATGATGCGAACTTGAGATGTAATCAAAGTTAGAACATGAGTCCAGGATCACTTTGTATTAGTACAAGTCAAATTGAACGCTTGCAAATGACTGCTGACAAAAACAGCAACAATCTGCATTTATATAGCTCGTTTTAATATGGAAAACCATGCAGAGGCACTTCACAGGAGCATAACAAAGCAAAGCTTTACACCAATCCAAAGAAAGAAATATTGGGACAGTGCGCGAAATGTTTGGTCAAAGCAGTAAGATTAAATAGAGAAAAGAAATTACAGGCACTCAAAGGTTTAATAAACAAATTTGAGAACTTAAGGCCTAAATGAATGAAGACATGGCTACCAATAGTGGGGGCGAATGAGTTGGGGAATGGACAAGGATCTGAATGTGAGGATACTCTTTGTACTCATTGCACTAGCTTTGGTTGATTGTTCCACTGTGATCCTTCGGTACCTACAAATTCACTGAACCTGAATGGCCTTGAATAAGTCAGTGACGAAGGATAATTGGTATGACTTATTTTTAAAGTATTTGACTTGCAAATGACTCGTATATAATTTTATTTTGTTGGCAAATATGAATACAAGAGCACTGAACTGTATCATATTGTGTCAGTAAATTTACGTGGGTAGTTGATTGGCAGAAAGAATTGTGAATAGCATCCAATAGTGATTGCAGAATTGCATAACTAAATCAGCTAGGGTCAATGACTGCTTGTATTGTCACTTAGCTGGTACTTGATATAGATCTTGCCTCACTCTGAATGCTCATCACTGTCATTAGGAGTTTTGTTCTTAACTGATTTTTCTGTTAAATTACAGGAAACATTTATCTTTTACCAGTTGTCAGAAATTATTTTTATTGAAATAGGAAAATTAAAATGTGCATATGCATACCACACAATCCACAAATCCAAACAATTGGATTTGAGACTGCCACTTGAACACAATGCAAATTTGCATTGCAGCAACTTTTTTATGCCAGGGTTACTAAATTTTGTCAAAATGTTCTGAATTACATTATTTTGAATATGTTGGTTTGCAATGCCTGTCCAAATGATTTGTGGTGATAGTTCTGAGTCCTGATTGTCACTGCACCCATAATATGCAATTTTTCATTGGCATTCACTTCCTGTATAGCAAAGATTGTGCTGCTGGTTATGGTTATGCTTTTCGGTTAGGGGAAGTTAACCCACTGAGATGGATGTGAACTGTTAGAAAGAATTACAGTATTTAGGCTGCATTTTGAACTTCACATCTGTGCTGTCAGGAGCTCTCGTGATATGTTGTCATTATTTCAGCATTAATGTATGTCAAGAAGGGGAGTAATTGCATCCTAGTGATTGCCAGTACAGCAAAATGATTCAGAGTGCAGTTCTGTCTGGAATGGGCTTCAATTTTAATGCTTGCACAATCTTCCACGCTTGCTGGTTTCTGATAGCACGTTTTGAAAATCTCACATCCATTTTTATTATTATACTTACTTTCAGTTACAGGCTTGAAAATAATTCATTTTTATGTGGGCAATGAATTGTGTATACGTGAGGCACAAACAAATTATTTAGAAATGTGTCTTCATTTTCAAACAAGTAGTGTTACATGTATATGCGTATTAATATGTATGAATGTGTGTTTATAATATAGTTTAATTTCTTTTGCATGGTGAATTTTGACGTGCATGCACTTATGAAGCAGCATTGAGATGAACTGTTCATTTTAACACTCAATGCTTTTGCTACAACTGCTCAGAATGATAGCTGTTTATCAAGTACAGTTACTTCTACTTGTTTCTTGTACATCCAGTTCCTCCTTTTATCTTTCAATTTTCACTCTCTACTGCATGCTGGGAAACTTTCCATGGGCACCAGTGACCTTCCAGTACTTCATCCTAGTTTCTATCCCTCATGGATCAGCTTGGACAGTTTGTGATGGGTGGGGTTTTTTAACCGTTAAGATCATCGCAACTTTAGCCAATCCAAAATCCACATGGGGAATTCCAGGAGGGATGACTGGAGAAAATTCAGCAGCAGAAACCCTGGCAGAGCTTCTTTCCTCTCCTCCCGCCTTAGAGCTGGGGACCTTGAGGTCAATTTTCATGCCCTCACTATCGCTCCAGCTGAAACCAATTAATTTTAAACCCAGACCTGAGGTCAATTTCCTTCATTGAAAAAATATAATTGCAAATTAAAATCCAGATTTTCAGATAATCATGCATAAAAGGAACAATGTCTTAAAAATAATAATGCCTGGCAAATCAGCTTTGGAAAACCTCAACTTAGGAGAGTATAGACAAGTTCCTAACTTGAAGTCAAGGATATGAGGTATAGACAGCAAAACTAACTGTTCAAAATGAGGAATCTAATAGCAAAAGTGAATTGAGGAGAATAACAAAGGAAGCGATAAATCATTAAACAAGATTTTAACACCTAGTAAATTAAATTGCTGTGGTCTCTAATAGTGTCTAGTTATTACTTCATAGAGAAATGGAGATTTGTTTTGTTGCACAGACTTGAGTTTTATTGAATCCCTCCCCCCACAGCAACCACGAACAAGGTATAATGTATGGAGTTTCCATTGCCTGTCATTTCAAAACATTAGTTATGTTTGGCCATGCTAGACTCTGAAAAAGCTCCAGAAGCAGCAAATACATTTTGCATGATGGCCCCCTGAATATTTGCTGCCTGTCTGACATCCATTCCAGGTTGTTGGGCCTTTAAAATGAGAGCAATAGTATTACAGATGATGATCTATAATTTGACAGTTTTGTCAATATATTTACATCTGGTAAAGTTACAAGACTAAGGTTTTTGGGGCCACAGAAGAATTACCTCCAAGTATACTCGTGAAATTGGCCAGAACAAAAAAAAAGGAAGCCTTTCATCATTGCAAAGAAAAGGACTTCAATGATGTGCAATGCGTTTTTGCTATAAAGACACAACATAATATCCCATAAATCAACCTTTAGTTTATAATGCTCTAAATTAGTTGCTTTGAAACGATGAAGAGATTTTTCTCTTTGTAGCATGTTATGTATATATTTTTGATTCTGTTAGGAATAACCAGCAGCAATGCTCATCATGAATTGAGAACGTTTCAGAAGTTTCCATTTATGCCAGGTAGGATGTATATGTTGGATAATGACTAGAAGTTAGCAATAAATATAGTTTACACAGAATTTAGCATAAAACATGACTTTAGTTGTAAAATTTGAATTGTAATGCCAAAACTGTTAATTTTCCATTTAATGGCCATGTGCAACTTTATATTTCTCACCTACAGTTGCTCTAACAGGATTTTGCAGATTTGATAGAAAATTTCTTCAGGCGGAGGAAGAAACTGAGAGCGCTTAGACTGTCTTGGAGGGGGTGTGGACAGATTGGATGTCCATGGTTCATGGTGAAGAGGAGAGTTTTAGGGCCAGGAATCTGGAAGCATAAGGAGATAGAGGGCATCAGAGAAGTCATTGTAGCTGGAAACAGACTGGAATAGGAGAGGGAAAAAATAATTGAAATCAGTTCAGTGGGCAAAAAACAGGCTGAAACGATGGGTCTCCTAGGGATACCTTATGTATGTGCTGGGGTAGGCATGCCCCATAGCACCTTTTCTCCCCTGACCCTCCCTCATCACGTTTGTGCCCTAGTGAATCAATTTGAAAAGTCTTGTCTTCAGAGAGCACAACAATCTTGTCCAATCGTATGCGCCCTGCTTTTCAGTGGATTATTGGTTCCTGCTCCACCATTGGAGACCTACCTTCCTTTCAGCCAGCAGACCCTTGCCGCCTGGAATTATCTTCATTGCTGCCTCTCTCCATCTTCAAAAGCCACCTAAAAGAAACAAGCTCTTCAGTCATGCTGCTGGTCATCTTCCCCACTTCCATAATCCTTCTTGCTCAGTGTCTACCTCCTTCCTTGCACAATGTTCTCAGATGATACTCTGTGAAGTATGCTGCACAGGTGCGGTGGGTGGTTAATGATGGTAATTTTTTTTATTGCGTTGAAAGAGAGCCTAAGTGGGAGAGACTCCTTGCTAACGCTGTTGAGAAATATTCAGCTCCTGAATGGATTTCCATAATATAAATCCAGTTTGCTTTGAAAATGTTAACATCAGATCAAATGTCGGTGGATTAACTGTTTCCTAGGCTTCAAAAGTCACTCTTGTTGGACTTTTTGAAAGTCATATTGATCAACAATGTACCTCCTGATTAAGTTTTAGATGTCTGCTGTCGTTTTTGGCTTTGGCTTTGGCTATAAGTGTTGCATCATTTAAAGTCATGTAGCTGTTTACCTGGGGTTAGCAAATGGAGTGGCTGAACTGTCATTATTGCGTTGTCTCCCAAAGATATGTTTTAATGTAAAACATTCAATTTCATTTTTTTAAGGGTTCTTTGCCTCCAATTTTCTCCCCTTCTCTTACTGACATGTTAGCCATCTGAGACTTGCTTGTTACTTAGCTAAATTAGTGAATCTTCATATATAAGCTTGCATGGCAAGTCTGGCATGGGAAATCAACTGGAGGATATTGCAGCGCCATCCTCACCCTCTCCTCATCTTCTGTTCATGCACTTGACACTTTAACAGCTAAAGTTACTTGATAATCAGGAGAAGGAACCTTGGCTGAATTTCCCTCATTGTTATGAGGTGCTGACAAAATAGAAACAAAGTTGGGCATTGCAGATATAGAATTATACCACTGAGTCTTAATGTCAATAATCTATAACCATGCCATCACCACAAGACAATGGCTGGGATTTTCTGGCCCCGTCACAGGTGGGACCCGCCGCAGGCGAGGCAGCAGCCCCACCACCCTCACCCCCCCGCCCACCAGAAGCCCATTGACCGATTTGAGCAGTTTTAAACAGTCTTCTGAACTGTAACATTAGGTTGAGCCTTGATGTTGTGCTTCTGTTGTTTTTATGAAATATATTTTTCTCTTTGAGGGCATTTTAATGATTTTATTGGCATTTTTGTGCTGCTTTAACTCTGAGCTGGGTTTGAAACTGCCCCAGACTTGGTCTAGAAGCTCTTCACTCGGGCAGGTGAGCAACTCCATTGTGCAGTCTTTACATTCTTTAAGCCATTAAGAATCAGAGCCCAACGTGATCCCCAATTTGACACTAGAAAGATGTATAAAGACTGGATAATATGAGAAACAATTACATAACTGCAGAAGGTGCTTGACTGAGAATGAGTTAAGATATTCTTATAGTCGAGAAAACATTACTCTGCTGTTGGCTATGCAATACCTGACCTGGGAAAGGTTGATGCCAACACTAGGTGATAAAACTAGATGGTATTCAGTAGCTGTTCCTCAGCAATCTAACTGCTCACCTTAATGTGTACAAAAAAAATCACCTAATAAAGGAATGCAAATTTATAGTTGTCAGCTCTCAAACTCTGTTGCATGACAGACATTTCAATATGCTTTTGGATTTATGGAGGAAAACAAGATAGTGGGATAAAATGCTGTAATCTCAGTGCAGAAGGGATGAAGTTGCTATCTTTTCCCATTTCTGAAGGCCTGGAATTTGAAAAGATTTTGATCCTGCGCTAATCTTGATTGTTATACTTTTGCTCGAGTAAGTGGTTTGAACTTGCCCAAATGTTGCACCTCTTAGCTTCAATAGTTTTTATGTCCTGAAATCTTGGTATTCATCAAAAGCAGACTGCAGTGGCCAGTGATGTGGAACAGCGGTAAAAAGTCAATATTTGTCTGTTTTAGGTACAATAACTGATGTTTGCTTCAATGACCAGGCACAGCAACACCATTTCACCTTATTGACCTTCGTCTACAAGGATATTACCTACTGAGAAGGATTTGGCCTCCTAAACTGGTATTCTACCTAATGGCCTCCTAAGCTGGTATTCTACCTAATGCCAAGTGAAGTGAAGTTTCTGATGTTTAGTTCAGCTGAGCATAGTCTTTTCTACTTGCAGCCTGTCTCTGTTTCATGGTATAATCATTATTGTGTCTGTCCTAACCCAGATTTGGAAATGAGGTGAAGCATGCCGGAACTTATTGCCACAACCAAAGCACAACAAAATATAGATTTCTTTGATAAATGCTCTCCACGTGGATAACAACGTGTTCATAAACTCACTTTATTTAAAAAGAAACCCACCCCATTAGTGCCTGAAGGAGAATGAGTGAAAACCCAAATGGCATTGCAGTGCTTATATAGGAATGAAAGGTTTCTATTTCAATACTTATATTCTGTTGTTCACTTTATAGCCACGAGCATTTAATTGGTAAAATTGAAAAGGAGTTAATAAAATTAATTTTCCTTTCACAAAACCTCCACTATACTAAAGCTAGATTAAGTGCTCAAACCTTGGAGGAGGCTTGGATTTACATCATCTGACTCAATTACAAGAGTTTTACCAGCTAAGCAAACCTGACTAGAGTGGAAAAGGAGAAAATCACCACACCAGATCATGGATGCAAATTAATGAATGGATGATAACAGTACCACAGGTCAAGAAAAAGTGGCAGATTCAAAACTGAGCAGTCAGAGTGGTGGTGGTCAAGGGCATGTTGGTAGTTCTGATAGTGTCTAGAGGCATAGCAGGTGGAAATGGGACATAGAAGCTTGATGATTTAGTGGATGAATGCACCACATCCTGCCACAGTAAAACACATGGACTTGGTTTGGTCACTGGTCTTTGCTGAGCCAGCTGATCAAAGCTGGAGTCTCCAAGATTTCCTGAGCTGGGGAGGGGGAAATTTGCCCAGGGTTCTGTTTCTTATTGCTGTCCGGGATCTGTTCTGAAAGTCCACTTGTGGATATCCAATGAGGACAGGATCAACCTGAGCTTTGATACTGCCCTTGGACAAATAAAAGGAAAGACTTGCATTTATGCGCCTTTCATGATTACCAGACATTCCAAAGTGCTTTGTGGCCAGAGAAGCACTTCTGAAGTGTGTCCACTGTTATCTTGTTAAGACTCATTCTTTAGACTCGCAAGTAAGGAATAAATGTTTGGAGTGGGTTCTGGAAGACTGCAGATATCCTGGCATGGATCAGCACTATCTGGACCAGAGGAGAAGAGAAAGCTGGAACACAAAAAATTGGGAACTTCCTGCAGGTGGCTTTACAGTTATCATGACTGTCACTTTAAAGGATAATGTGATGATCAATTCAGATAATCTTTAAAGGATTATTTGAATAGTAATATCATTTCATTGGCTATAAAACATTTGGGGCATCCTGAGGTCATGAAAGGTGCTATATAAATGCAAGTCTTTTTAATTGTTAAGTATTCTGTATATATGTGATTTTTAGCATTTGGCTTTGATATATTTATTGTATGCCGGGTATTCATGAAAATTGAGAGTTTCATGACCCTGAGGGTGACGGTAATTTATGTCTCTGCTAGATATTAATTAAGCATTTAAAATGCATCGTCACTACTAAAAATCAGCAGGTTAAACAAAAGACCCCTCTAGTTGATAGGTGTTCACTGAGCTTCATGGCTGTGACTCTACATGGAAGTGTAATAGGATGATCTGTCAATGCACAAAGTGTCAATACTCTGCATTACCTGAAAAAGAGAATTCACCAAATGAGAAAACATGGTATTAGTTTGCTGCTAATTACCTTAAGCCAGCTATGAAATTAGAATTTTTAAAAAGGTGTGGCTGAAGATTTGACTGCCTCATCAAAAAATATCACGCTCTTAGGTTCCTAATTAATTCAGTTCTGATGAAAAGTCACCGACCCAAAATGTTAATTCTCTTCTCTCTTCACTGCTGCTACAGATCTCGAGTATTTCCAGTGTTTTTTTCCTGTTTTTATTTCAGAATCCAGCATCTGCAGTATTTACTTTGGTGTTGAGTTGGGAAGTGACCATGTGCCCTTGGCACTCAAGTGGTACTGGGAGTACCTGACAAGCAGATGTTTTGTATCCCTTCTCCACTTTTAGATGCTTATAGTTGCCACAAGCCCCATCTCTTCCTGACTTCTCGATGGTTTTAGATCTGCCACTTTTGTCTGACCTGTGGCACTTTTACTCCTTGCCTTCTGTTCACTCTGGTCTGGTGTAATTCTCTGTTTTCCTATTCTGCCGCATTTGCTTAGTTAGTAAAACTCTCATCATTCTGTCAAAGGATGTAAATCTAAACCTACCCCAAGGCTTGAGCACATAACCTAGATTAAATCAGTGTAGTAATTTGAGATTGCTGCATTGTTAACTTTGTTATATTTTGGACAATCTGGTGGCTCAGTTCAAAGAAATATAAGGTGTCCTAGTACCCTGGCCAACACTCTTTCCTCAACCAACTCCACCAAAATAGATTAACTAATCGTTCATTGCATTTTTGTGAGATCTTGGATGTTGAATGGCTCCTTGCATTTGCCTACATAAAATAATCACTGCAACTTCTGTATAAATCACTTTGAGGCATTGCTAAGTGACATGCAGTATGTAAATTCAAAACTCTTTCTTCCTTTTTCTTCTCACATGAAGAGCATTTTTGAGACAGATTTTCAAGGAACAGGAGGTTGGATTCAGAAGCTTGAGAAAAAGAGTCATAAGAAAAGAAACTGGCAAAATACCAAAGAAAAAGTATTAGGAGAAAAACGATAATGAAAAATCTGGTGAGGAAAAGGAAATCCGAGGAAGAAATGAATGATCAGAGACGTGGCAAGCAGGGAGATAAAAAATAGCACCAAGTGACTAGATATGGACTGGCCAGAATGGAAATAGTGATCTCTTGAGTATGCCTGTGAATATCCCATTGCACTGTTATCATCACACCCCTTTTCCTACAAGAACCTGTAGGAATTTGTGTCCTTTCAGTAGAACCAGTTCATCCTGTTTACTTTTTGGCAATCTTGGGTACAAAGAGCACCACAAAAGTCTGTGATGCAACAGGCTGTCATGTTGGAAGCTCAGGATTTAATTGGGAGACATGGAAACTAAGCATTAAGCAGGTAAAAAAAAATAGATAAAAGTTCTTAACTTGCCTAAAGGAAAAAGTTAGCCCTGCCTGTAAAGAAAAACCCTGTGGTTTATATCTGAACATAAAATGCATTGGGAGATTGTTATCATTATTGTCATTTGATTGCAGCCAGTGAATAAGCATGGGAACTTTAAAAATATATTTCAAAGTGTTTGCCATTTTTGTTGTGCTGATGCATGCAATGTTGACTCATCTCAGTTTGAAGAATATGCCAATAGCCACAGTGGACAATATTTTTTCTCAGATTTAAAGTTAATAATGGCAACTGAGTGCATTCATTATTTTTGTGTTATTGCTTTGTGAGAGGAAGAATATAGCTTTTAATCCAAAACAAAATCAGTTCTTAGTGTTTTGAGCCTGAATTAATTTTCCTACTTCATGGTACAGTTACATCTACTTTAGTATGATTCATCCTAAGATTAATTGGTAGAAAGTTGCCAGGGTAACGTATCCATTGTGTGACTTAACTTTTTATAGTGATCTATCGGAAGCAGTTTTATATTTTTGTGTTTCAGGGACAGCGTTAGTGACTGGGGCAATTGACTGTGTTTTATGTTTTTGCTGAGCCTGTTTAAAATTGCTTCAGCTGTGAATTTTTGCAATAATTGCCATATGTTCAAGAGCCCATTGTAGTCGACACCAGTCCCAGTGTCCACATGACCAACAAGGCTGTCTCTTCAGAGAATGGAACAAAACTGAGCTGTATGGGCTTTCAGATGAGCTCAATGCATTTGTACAAAAAAAAAACATAATTGCTTAAATTATTGGGTAACGATGTTATCTTGCCATTAGTGTCTCTTTCAGATAAGATAGCCTTAATTGCCATTGTCAGTACTATGATCTGTACAGTTGGAATTTAATCACCAACAGTCTGCCAAACAAATGGAACAGTGTTGCTGATTTGGGCGTGGGTAGTTGGGCTGAAAAGAATACCCCAGGTGTTCTGAAAATTGGAATGTAGGGTTCAGAACACAAGAGGTACAGTTTTTCAACAACAATATCTTGTACCTATATAGTTTTTAATATAATAAAACATCCCAATATGCTTCACAGAAGCCTTTCAAGCAAAATTTGACACTCGGCCACATGGTCAAAGAGGTAGGTTTTAAGGAGTATCTTAAAGAAAACAAGAGCGTTGGAGAGACAGTGAGGTTTATGGAGAGAATTCTAGACCTTCGGGCCTTGGCAATTGAAGACAAGGCTACCAATGGTAGAGCAATTAAAATGGGAGATGTTCAAGAAGCCAGAATTGGAGGAGCGCAATCATCTGTGAGGCCTCGGGCTTGGAGAAGATTAGAGATAGGGAGGAGCAAGGCAATGGAGGGATTGGAAAATAAAGCTGAGAATTTAAAATCGAGGTGTTGCTTAGCAGGGAACCAATATAGGTTTAAAAAAACTGCGGACGCTGGAAATCCAAATCAAAAACAGAATTACCTGGAAAAACTCAGCAGGTCTGGCAGCATCGGCGGAGAAGAAAAAAGTTGACGTTTCGAGTCCTCATGACCCTTCAACAGAACTGAGTGGATATTAGGAGAGGGGTGAAATATAAGCTGGTTTAAGGTGGGTCGGGGGGGAACGAAGTTGGGGGAGGTGTGGTTGTAGCGACAAGCAAGCAGTGATAGGAGCAGATAATCAAAAGATGTCACAGACAAAAGAACAAAGAGGTGTTGAAGGTGGTGATATTATCTAAACAAATGTGCTAATTAAGAATGGATGGCAGGACACACAAAGTACAGCTCTAGTGGGGGTGGGGTGGAATAAGACTAACCGGGCATAAAAGGTATAGATTTAAAAATAATGGAAATAGGTGGGAAAAGAAAAATCTATATAAATTATTGGAAAAAACAAAAGGAAGGGGGAAGAAATGGAATGGGGGTGGGGATGGAGGAGTGAGTTCAAGATCTAAGGTTGTTGAATTCAATATTCAGTCCAGAAGGCTGTAAAGTGCCTAGTCGGAAGATGAGGTGCTGTTCCTCCAGTTTGCATTGGGCTTCACTGGAACAATGCAGCAAGCCAAGGACAGACATGTGGGCAAGAGAGCAGGGTGGAGTGTTAAAATGGCAAACGACAGGGAGGTTTGGGTCTTTCTTGCGGACAGACTGCAGGTGTTCTGCAAAGCGGTCGCCCAGTTTACGTTTGGCCTCTCCAATGTAGAGGAGACAGCATTGGGAGCAACGAATGCAGTAGACTAAGTTGGAAATGCAAGTGAGATGCTGCTTCACTTGAAAGGAGTGTTTGAGCCCTTGGACGGTGAGGAGAGAGGAAGTGAAGGGACAGGTGTTGCATCTTTTGCGTTTGCAGGGGGAGGTGCCATAGGTGGGGGTTGAGGAGTAGGGGGTGATGGAGGAGTGGACCAGGGTGTCCCAGAGGGAACGATCCCTATGGAATGCCGCCGGGGGGGTGAAGGGAAGATGTGTTTGGTGGTGGCATCATGCTGGAGTTGGCGGAAATGGCGGAGGATGATCCCTTGAATGCGGAGGCTGGTGGGGTGATAAGTGAGGACAAGGGGGACCCTATCATGTTTCTGAGAGGGAGGAGAAGGCATGAGGGCGGATGCGCCGGAGATGGGCCAGACACAGTTGAGGGCCCTGTCAACGACCGTGGGTGGAAAACCTCAGTTAAGGAAGAAGGAGGACATGTCAGAGGAACTGTTTTTGAAGGTAGCATCATCAGAACAGATGTGACGGAGGTGAAGGAACTGAGAGAATGGGATGGAGTCCTTACAGGAAGCGGGGTGTGAGGAGCTGTAGTCGAGGTAGCTGTGGGAGTCAGTAGGCTTGTAATGGATATTGGTGGATAGTCTATCACCAGAAATTGAGACAGAGAGGTCAAGGAAGGGAAGATAAGCGTCAGAGATGGACCATGTGAAAATGATGGAGGGGTGGAGATTGGAAGCAAAATTAATAAATTTTTCCAGGCCCCGACGAGAGCATGAAGCAGCACCGAAGTAATCATCGATGTACCGGAGAAAGAGTTGTGGGAGGGGGCCGGAGTAAGACTGGAACAAGGAATGTTCCACATACCTCATAAAGAGTCAGGCATAGCTGGGGCCCATGCGGGTACCCATAGCCACACCTTTTATTTGGAGGAAGTGAGAGGAGTTAAAGGAGAAATTGTTCAGCGTGAGAACAAGTTCAGCCAGATGGAGGAGAGTAGTGGTGGATGGGGATTGTTCGGGCCTCTGTTCGAGGAAGAAGCTAAGGGCCCTTAGACCATCCTGGTGGGGGATGGAGGTGTAGAGGGATTGGACGTCCATGGTGAAGAGGAGTTGGTTGGGGCCAGGGAACTGGAAATTGTTGATGTGACGTAAGGTGTCAGCGGAATCACGGATGTAGGTGGGAAGGGACTGGACAAGGGGAGAGAGAAGGGAGTCAAGATAACGAGAAATGAGTTCCGTGGGGCAGGAACAGGCTGACACGATCGGTCTGCCGGGACAGTCCTGTTTGTGGATTTTGGGTAGGAGGTAGAAGCGGGCCGTACGAGGTTAGGCAACTATCAGGTTGGAAGCTGTGGGAGGAAGATCTCCAGAGGAGATGAGGTCAGTGACAGTCCTGGAAACAATGGCTTGATGTTCAGTGGTGGCGTCATGGTCCAGGGAGAGGTAGGAGGAAGTGTCTGCGAGTTGACGCTCACCCTCCGCAAGATAGAGGTCAGTGTGCCAGACAACAACATAGCCAATATAGGTTAGTGAGCACTGGGGTAATGGGTGAAGAAGATTGGTGCGGGTAAGAGCATGAGCAGCAGAGCTTTGGATGACCTCTTATAGAGGGTATAATGTGGCCAGGAATTCATTGGAATAATCAAGTCTAGAGTGTTTCAGTAGCAAATGAGCTGAGGCAGGAGTGGAGTCAGGCAATGTTACTTAGATGGAAATGAAAGGCAGTGTTACTGATGGCACAAATATTTAGTCAGAAATTCATCTCTGCCTGAAATAAGGCAACAAGTTTGTCAACAGCCTGGTTCAGGCTTAGCAGTTCTCCAGGGAGAGGGATGTAGTCGGTGGCTAGGAAATTGAGTTGTATTTGTAGGAAGTTTCCAATCCTCAGTACTCATTGGACAAGCAGTATGACAATTTAGCAACAATGGAGGTGTTGGTAGAGGTGGTGAGGTGGACCTGGATGGAAGTCATCAGAGTATGTGTGAAAACTGACACTGAGGGGCAGCATGTAGATCCGAAGTAGGAGGGGGCCAAAGATCAATCCCTTGGGGACACCTGAGGTAATGTGCGAGCTGAGAAGAGATTCCACCTGAAGGTTGGGCCAGGTGGTATGCTAGACCACTAGTAAAATGCTGTGGGAGATGTAGAACTGGGGGAGAATTTAGTTCCCACCACTGTGGTTGCTCTTATCATCTCGTCTTTGGGAGTGCATTTCTCAAATTCATAAGAACGTAAGAAATAGGAGCAAACCATATGGCCCCTAAAACATGCTGCACTATTCAATACAATCATAGCTGATCTTCTACCTCAATTCCACCCTCCTGCCTGCTTCCCATATCCCTTCATTCTGAGAGATCAAAAATCCATTTCTCTCAACCCTGAATATACTCTGATAGAACACAACTTTCTGGGCAGAGCATTCCAAAGATTCACAATCCCTGAGTGAAGAATGTCTCCTTGTCCCCACCCTAAATATCATCCTTTATCCTGAGACTGCCCCCGTGTGCTGGATAATAGAGAATAATGGATTCATATTCAGATCCTGGAAGATTTTTTGAGAAAACTGAACATGACTGACATGGAAAGTGGCCTGTAAAGAGCTCCAGATCCATAACATACTGTTGCTGTAACCATCAGCAGTTTAGTGGCAGTGAACATGGCAGCGGTGAAAAGGGGTCAAATCCGGACAGCGCCCAGCTGAGGCAGAACTATATGACTAAGGTGACACCTATAATCAGGCACTTCATGGGAATATTGAAAATCTAATGCATTTAGGGAACAAAGTAGTGTGAGGAAAATTGATTTGGTGTGGGAGATACTGTGTGGGCACTGATGATTGTGATCGTTAGAACTTATTTGAAAAATGAGTATAATTTTCTCACCTCTGTTCCTCTAAATTATGACACAGGTTAAGTCAGAATTTGCGTGTATATGAGGGGATGATGCACAGAAACCCATTGTGACGGGGTGTTGTGGGTGGGGTTTAATTGTGCTGTGCTACCACAAACCATCATTGGTTCAGATGCTTCAACAATGGAGTCATCTGAACTACATGGCTAAGAGTTTCCAGGGATACAGTTGATGATCTGGGCACACGTTATGCTCAAAGTTGGGCAGGTTGTGTTCAAAGTTGGGCAGGTTTTCAGAAATGTTTTTCTTAAATTTCTGCTTAAGATCATCATAATGTCTTCAAATGTAAAATCTTCCATGAGCACAGTTCAATCAGGGAGCACCCTGGGACATAGTTTTTTTAAATTTTTAATCAAAATAATCCTCTATTTAGCTAAGAGGGGTAACTTGGTGTAGGTTTACTAATACAACTGAAAATGGATTTATTATATACAAAGTAAGCATTTTTAATGTGTATGGGATCCACCAGCTGTGTGTGATCTGATGTTAAATAATTGAAAATGACTTACCATTTACTAGTAATTTTCTTAATTTAAAAAAAATTAAAGTTTTTAAAGGTACCTATTGGCGACCTTGCATCTTAAATCAACTAAAATAAAACTGCCTTAATTATAAAGACCACAAAGAGGCACAATTCACAGGAATTCATCATGGTAATTAATTTGAAGTTGGGTAGGGGGGTGCAGGACCAGCTTTCCACACTTTCTTTAAGCTAGTGCAAAAAAGATCATGGAACCTTGATTTACTTCTGAAGTTTCTCTATCTTCTGGCTAGTTCGGTTGATTTGGGAGAAGTGTTTGGGAAATCCCAGTGCAACCTAACAGACACTCCAGGCTTAAAAGCAAGAAACTGCAGATGCTGGAAATCCAAAACAATAAACAGAAACAGAAATACCTGGAAAAACTCAGCAGGTCTGGCAGCATCGGCGGAGGAGAGCACAGTTGACGTTTTGAGTCCTCATGACCCTTCAACAGAACTAAGTAAAAATAAGAAAGGGGTGAAATATAAGCTGGTTTAAGGTGGGGGTGGGGTGGGGGGGTGGCGTTGTAACTCCAGGCTCTTGTTTTATGGAGGTCGATTAGACGTTGAATTTAGGAACTTCTCTCCCTCACTTACTAATGATACAAATTATTGTTTCACTTTTTTAATGAGAATAGACCTTGGTTTTGAAGACTGGCCCATGAAGAACAGCCACTTGGACAAGGTATGAGAGGTCTGCAGTTTGTGGTATTTCAAGCTGAATGCAGTAAGGCAGTTGATAATCATCAATGACCATATTAAATATCAAACCAGCTTTCCAAGGCCCACTATCCATCTATTTGCACCGATGAGTCCAAACGCACTAATAGTGTTTGACTTTTATTTAGCATTTCATTAATCATGCCATTCTAAGGTTTGCTTAACAAAATGTAGTGGGGAAAAAGTGTTGAATTTAAACTGACTGAAGGTAACCATGTACAGAGGATGTAATTTGGAAAATGGAACAGACAATTGAATTGACTGTGCCATAATCATTCAGATATGGGTCAGGAGCATGTTTATAGCTGTTTGAGACTTGTGATAAGCGTTCATTTGTATGCATTATGATGTTTTAATGGCTCTCATGTGCTTGAGTAACTTTAATCTGTGGTAGGTTTTTCCCTTTATTGATATTGCAATCTATTGTATTGTACAAGTGCCACATTTTGACTTATGTAACCCTCCATTCCAGCATATTTCCATAATTGTGTTTGCAGGGCTCATTCTAAGTCATCAGGGACCATTTATTATACACTAAGTTTTAACTGTCTATTTCAGATGAATCAACCATCAGCAGGACTGGCTACATTCATATTTACAAAACATGCTTTAATTAATGTTTGTTCAATTCTAGCAGTCTGGTATAAATGATATTTTTGTTCTTGTAAGCAAAATGTTAACATCTGATCAAGTGCTAGGAATAAGTTCAGAAATGTCTGTGTAATTGGCTCACTTTCCTCAAGCACATGCTTGCCATTTCATAGAAAACATTTTGATAGTACCTTATGAACGGATGTTTATTTGATCTTTGCCAAATATGATAATTATTTAAGTTGACAAAAGTGAGGATAGAAAACCTTTGAAAAACTCTGCAAGGTACACAGTGGGTGGCTCTTGCTATAATTTGATGATATGTGCTTATTTAATGTTTAATTTCCCAGGAAGGTGGCTTTCAGTTGCAAATTGTCTGTAGACCTAAGAGATCCCCTTGTACCAAATGCATAATCTTGGTCTATCACATGACCATAGTCTGGCTATGCTTTAATTGAGTTAATTGCTTTGTGTGACTGTTTGGATTTACTAATTATTGCCGTGCCTTGGAGCAGTGGGACGATCAGAACTGTCAGAAATACCTGGAAGAGCTGATCCCTCATTGGGAGAGACAGGGATTAAATATAGAATAAAAGCAATTAGTGCAAGACATCTCAAAACATGTAGGTGTCACACTCTGATATCTTAAAATTATTTAGGGCCTTGATGAAACCACACCTGGAGTACTGTGTACAATTTTGGTCGTCTTACCTAAGAAAAATATGCATGTCTTTTGAGGGAGTGCAATGAAGCTTCACTAGATTGATTCCTGTGATGAGAGGATTGCCCTATAGTGATAAATTGAGGAGGCTAGGCCTATATTCCGTCGAGTTTAAAAGAATGAGAGGTGATCTCATTGAAATAAATACAATTTTTCAAAGGCTTGACAGGCTAGATGTTGGGAGGATGTTTCCCCTAGCTGGAAAGTGTAGGATAAGGGGTCACTGTCTCAGAATAGTCCATTTAGGACTGAGCTGAGGAGAAATTTCTTCACTCAGGATTGTGAATCTTTGTAATTGTCTAACCCAGAGAGTTATGGATGCTCAGTCATGGAACATATTCAATGCAGAGATTGACAGATTTTTGGATGCTAAGGAGTTGAGGGATATGCGAATGGTACAGGAAGATTGAGTTGAAGTTAAATGTCTGCCATGAAATTACTGAAGGACCAAATGGTCATCTGCTCTTTATTTTCTTCGATATTATCATTCTAATTTTAATGATTTGAAAGACCATCTTTTCTGCAGTTAACTTGCACTGTGCTGAAAGGTTAATGAGGACCACTCTGCAAGTATTTGAGGGTAAATTAAATTATGTTTTAAAAAGGAGCGGAAGGTAGAAGTGAAAATGAGAAAATTGCAAAATGAGAGAGGTGCAGGCAGAGATTATAGTCCTCTACATGAGAATGTTGTCAAAATTTGGAATAGATGGTAGGCACGCCTGTTAGTAGACACAGGCATTATTTCAATACTGATTTTCGCAATTTCTTTGTGAATTTACAAGGAAGGAAGCCTAAATAGCATAAAAACAAAAAAACTGCGGATGCTGGAAATCCAAAACAAAAACAGAATTACCTGGAAAAACTCAGCAGGTCTGGCAGCATCGGCGGAGAAGAAAAGAGTTGACGTTTCGAGTCCTCATGACCCTAGTTCTGTCGAAGGGTCATGAGGACTCGAAACGTCAACTCTTTTCTTCTCCGCCGATGCTGCCAGACCTGCTGAGTTTTTCCAGGTAATTCTGTTTTTGCCTAAATAGCATGTTCTGTTTGCTTCTGCTGCCCTCTATCCATCTGAATGCAGTAGTAAAATTCTGACAAAATGACTAGTAAGTACCGTGCATTGTTCCCCAGCTGAATGATTGATTAAAAACTCAGGCTTCCCTAATGGTTCAGTTGTGTTACTGAGTCAAAGGATTTCAGGTTTAATCTCCAATCTGCTGTTTGCTGACTTAATTGAGGCCAGTTTTTGAGGTACTTCATTTGCAATGCGATAGGGACAATAAAATTCCACCAGGATTCCCATTCCTTTGATCCTCGATGAAAAGTCAATGCCTAAACCTGTCGCACAGCTTAGTTTCCCTCCATTACAATTTATTGCCCTCAATTTCCAACAGCGGTACCAGTCAACAGTAAGCAGATTTTTTTTCTCGTTTTGCTTTTCCCACCATCTTTCTCCCCTCTCCTTTTTTCCTTGAGGATGTTGACTCCTTGCTTGAGGTACAGTTCAATCCAGTACCTTGCCAGTCCATGCTTGAGTGTTGAGGGTTAATGTCAGCAAGCTATTTGGCCGTGTGTGGGAGTGAGCCCACCC
Organism: Carcharodon carcharias; assembly: GCF_017639515.1. Lineage (NCBI taxonomy): Eukaryota > Metazoa > Chordata > Chondrichthyes > Lamniformes > Lamnidae > Carcharodon > Carcharodon carcharias. The sequence goes on from NC_054487.1 coordinate 62,053,292, forward strand.
TGTTTTTCTCATCGGATGTAAGCATATCCACTTCTAATTTGTATTACTAAATGGTGATCAAGGGCAAAAAAGTTGAGATTTTTTTCCCCCTTTGTGTAATCCAGGGGTCATGAGGATAACTGAAGCAGGTCTACAGTTGCTGGGGGGTATTGTCTGCACTTGCCTGCCAAACATTAATTCCGCATGGGTTCTGCAATGCAATGTTCGGAATGGATATACATATTCTGTTCAATCAATGTTGTGTAGCCTGTTGGCTGATGTCCCAAAATGTGTGATCTTCTCCCAGTGTAAGCAAAGGATCTCTGGTGCTTTTTGTGGTCTTTGGTCCTCATTATTGCCTTGACGATAATATGGATGGCAAACAAGAACAGATCATTGCCCACCAGTAGGCCTAGCATCACTGGACTTGTGGTGTCCACAATATAAAGTATCTGGGGTGACCAGGGTGAGTTTTTGTAGTGCCACTTAAGTATAATGGATTCCAGGGATGGAATCTCCAAGCCATTGTACATGGTGAGTTTGGCAGTGGTTGGTTGAATCATCTTTCTGTGGGTACAGATATTTCAGTCTGCGAAGTGGGAGGATGCTTGCACCCGCACCAATATCCGGTTTGCTGGCTCTTCATCTGTGGGCATATAATCTGGATGGTGGCAAAGACTTCTGTTGATACCACTGTGCCAATACATTCTTTGATGTTCACTGTGCTGAATGGTCTGGACATCCTTATCATCTGACCATAGAGCTTGGCATAGACATTTCGTGGACCTTGTCTTCATGCTTTTTGTTTTATGCTCTCTGTAACATGCTCTTGGTTGGTTAGAATGGTGTACCCATCTGTCCTCTGTCCGTAGCTTCTCATGATGTTGAACTACTTGTTTTGGCCTTTGCTTTCTGCATTGGTGCTGTCAGTGTCCTCTGATGCTACATGCTTTGCACACAGTGTTAAAAGCTGGGCATTTTCTTGGTGTGTATTGCTCACTAGGCTTGCCTGTATGGGATATTGTACCACTGGTGAAGGGATTATACATAGCTGTTGACTCTGCCTACCCATTAGTATGGCTTTGTACTTGCATCTGCTTTGTAGTAATGCTTCAACAGTGTAACCTTTGGGTTGGTCTACAAGGTCTTTTTGGAACACTTCCATTGGGTAGATGCTATCACAGCCCAGTCGTTTGTCGACTAGCTCACTAAGTTGGCTAAGTCGCAATCATGCCCCATGTCTCTGAATCTACTTATGAATTGGTCAATGGTCACTGTCGGTTGTTGTCTAAAAGACATGAGTTCCAGATAGTGTATTGTGAAGTAGAATTTCACTCATAATTGATCTTCAAGTGCTGGCGGTATTTTTTTTCCATATTTTTCAGATGGCCGTCAGGCAGACATATTTAATCTGTGGCAGCCTTCATTGTTTATAGCAACTGTAATTTTAATGGCTTGTTTATCTGGCTCAGAGATACTAAAGTCCAGAAAACATAGCTTGATGAGTTGTCGAAACAAAGCAAATTCAGATAGAAGATCTGTTGCCTTCCATTTGAGTGAGGTAAATTTTGTGGTCAACCTTTAGCTCTTTGCAGGATTTTCTAATGATATCGGGAACTTTGGATAACCATGCGCAGACAGAATGGGCTGAATGGTTCTGAGTTGCAGAACCTTTAATGGCCGCTGCCTTAGCTGGTTATAGGTTACTTCTTGACTATGATGGTGGCATTGACACTGTTGAGCTCTTTCTGATTTTTCTTGGTTTAACTCTTATCTCTGCCAATAATGCAGTGATATAGGCAGGAAAATGGCTGCACGCTTCAGAACAGAAAGCAAACAATGAAAAGGTTTTTTATAGGCTTCTTCTGTTGGCTAATGGATGAATTCTTCTTAGCTCAGTCTGCAGTATTTTAACTTCCCTAGAAGCAGCAATAATGGACACTCTCCTGTCTCTTAGTTCTGCTTATAATGAGAACCTACAGACTCTGCTGTTTAATTTCTGTTCCTGCTTAAACTTTGCAGCAAGTAAACTTCTAGTAATTAAACTGGGATCCGATGGATGCTGCCTGGAGCAACATGCAATCCCAGAACAAAGTATGCTGTGTCAAATCCCTACAAAGCTGCAAAACCCTTGGACATGGTGAGTCTGGTGAGTTTCACTTACATACCAGTTTCCTTCTGCTGAATGTGAAGGAGCAGAGGCTTGTCTTCTGCTCAGTCAAATCTTCAAAAACCCTGATCTCACTGCTGGCACCATATTACATTCTTACTCTTTGACGTAAACATACCAGTGTGGGTTATTTGTTTTATAAGTATAGATAATGTTCACTGGGAGGCTATGAGGCACATGTGTGACCTTGACTGCTGCTGCTTGCAGCCTGAATACAAGTCATGGGACTAATACATCAGATCCTGTCAAGGTGTATAATGATTGACAGTAGTTTAAGATACACATCTTAAAGGTACAACAACATGCAGCCAGGAACCCACCTTATCTTTGATTAAAATAAAGTAGTACATCAAGGTGGTAGTACTACACAGTATAACATAATGTTAGATTTACTGCTTGGTTTGTTTGTGTGCTTTTGAGAGCCAGTTTGAATGAATCCCCTGCTCTCTTGGTTACGTTGGGTAATGCAACTAGTTTAATCCAAAAAAGTCTTGTGTGCTCCATTAATTTTGAAACAGCTTTTGAATCCGATCATTTATATCAGTAAATCATTGTGTAAAGAACAAATAGCTTGGCATTACTTGTAAGCATTTTTCCAGCAACAAGAAATAGACAAAGGTTCAAGTAGGATTATACATTTGTAGAATGTTTATGCAGCTCTGGACCTAAATAATGGAGGAAAGGCAGAGTCAGCAGAAATAAAATGTAAGCACGTTATTGTATCAGTAGTGGTGAAACAGTTAATAAAAAGGAATTTTCCAAACTTGATAACATGCCATATGCAAATCTTTGTTACAACAGTAAGTATGTAGGCACAAGTATTGCCTCGGCCTCATAGGTTATGTTAAAGGTTCAAAGAATGCAGTTTAGGTTTTTGAAATGTTGTATTAATCTGAAATCTTATGACTGCCACTCATGTTTCTGGCTCAGTGACAGTCAATCTCTCTCAGATTGGCTGTACGTCAGCTCTTCGTTAATATACCATAACTAAAGAGGTTGATCACAGTGATTATACGTGGCAGTTGCTGGCCAAGATTTGGAATCCTTTGATAGCATGAAAGGGGATTTATGTTGTGTTGATCGCAGCCACATTTGTCTGACTTGTTGTAGACACTAACCTTTCACTTGCTAATTTAAAATGAAGAGCTTTAGCAGCTTCTCTTAAGACTTGATTGATGATTTTCTCTGATCCGACAGTCCACTTGTAAACAGACAGGCAGGTTCAGTCTGCTGTTGGTTCTCTGTGTATTCGTGAACACTGATGACACACCCCAGCAAATTAATCATAATTTGTAGGATGGTTTCCAACTTTATTAATGACTTCCTTTCATCCAACCTGCAGGTCTTTTTAGATGGGAGGAGTGGGGTGGTTAGGAATGTCTGCATCTTGGTTTACACGCTATCTTCAGTAACTCAAAGTTTCATCAGTTTCTTGTTAACGTCAGAGCACTGTTTTATAATGTAGCTTATGTTTTATAATTTAACTTCTGTTTCTGTCTGCTTCATTAAAGTTGGGGCTGAGCTGAACACAGTCCTAAAGTGCAAAATTTTCATTCATTATAATTGTATTTTCCTCCCATGGCATTAGTTTGAGTTGCGCCAGTTTTCCAATTGTGTCTCTATCCATCTTTGTCTGGGGATTTGGTTTGTGAACACAGCACACTTTTCTAGTTATTTCCAGGATATTGAAAGGGCTGGAACTATTACTTATTTCAAGTTCTGCTGTAGTTTATTGAAAGAAAAAGACATGAATTGTCAAAAAGTACTTTAAGTACACCTACATTTATAACAAATTTACCTCAAGGCATTCATTCCTGACTGAGCCCTCAATTTTTTAAATATGTAGAAGAGTCTGGCTTCATCACAGCTGATGTTTCCATGTGCTCAACGTGCAGCATTAGTTTGCCATCAAATAAGTTCAACAGGAACTTCTAGAAATGTCATTATTCATCATATTAAGTCCTCAACTCTGTAAATAAAGCGCTTGCTGGTGATTTGTATAATACTTATTGTAAATAAGGCAGCATTTGTAAGTTCTGGAGATTTTGGTACAGAGGCATCCAATCGGTAACCCCTTGCACTGGCAATACGTGGTTCAAAGCCCATTCATTGGTCCGGTTTGCTCTTTTTTTATTGGCTAGTTTGACCTTTTGGGATTTTCTGTACTAGGAGGTTTGACCAGGAATGTTAGCATGCTTGTTTGGGTCGGTGGTTAAATCCTAAAGGAGTTCAGTGCAAATAATTTGTGTCAGCAACTTGAGAAATTTCTGTAGTAAAACATGGATTAAGCCTTGTACAGGGCCTGTTAAACTCTGTGAGTTCCACAAAGGCCAAAAGATCAGCCACCCCTGTATTAACAACACATGGGCCATTGTTTACAAGTTGGAGGACAGGATGAGAATGAAGTTCAATGGAATTGGGTTGGTCAGGAAAAAATTTGAGGTAGAGGAACTATTTTAAGAATAAATAACCTTTTAAAGTTAAGTAGTTATGTGGTGATATTTCTTACAATAAGTCACAGCCTGTATTATAGTCACAGCCTTTATCTTACTGCTCTGTGCCATCTTCACGTTGCTTGTTTTTGCTTTCTTGCCCATAGTTCTCTCTGTGCCTTTTGTTCTTTTTTGCTTGCCTCTTGTTTGTCTTCAGTTTCCCTTTTTTCTGCTTTACTGAATGCCCTGTTTGTTCTTCCTTCCCTGCTTGCTGTCTTTTTTCATTTCAAATTTATTCTTTTTCCTTGTCACGTTCCTTCCTTGTTTATGGGAGGTACGTGGTCTGGAGAGTGATCTGTCCAGGGGTTGTAGGCAGGTTGCAGATAAGAGATGGCATCTGGTCAGGGCTGTAGCATTGCGAGTCACATGGCAGCAGCAAAAGCAACGTTAATAAGGTGATGCTGCAGGCCCTTTTCCTGACATCATCTCCACAGAACCACACTCCTCCTCCGGTATCCTTCATTCGCACCATCTTTGATGGTTTCTTTACCCCTGTAATCTCTGCACCCACCCCTTTATCCAATGATCCCTTCTCTGCCTCTTACTTTCCCGTCACTGATGAGAAGTGTAGAGGATCGAGATCCATGAAGATGGCAGCAGATTAAACAATACAAATTAAAAATGAAATTTGACTGGAGATTGAAAATAATTTTAATAAATTTACAGTTTAAAAATTTATCCAAAGGAAATGGGGCCCACAGAAGTTTAAAATACATTTAAGATTTAGCTAATGCTTCTCTGCAGGATCATCTGGAAGAATTGACGAGGGCACTGAGTGTGGAGCAGCAGTGCCATCTGGTGCTGGAAGACCTGTTACAGTAATAGTCAACCATGAGAAAGGAGTGACAAATTATGACACAGGAGTTTGTGTGATAAACATGATGCAAAATTTAAGGCTTTTAGTAAAATACAATAGATGTATATAAGTGATCTGTCACATCTCTCACCATCTATGCACCCCTTTTTGATCTCCCCTTTTTTCAAATATTTATTTTTAATTTTTATAATATTTTTCCCACCTATTTCTATTATTGTTTTAAAATTTTATTTCCATTCATTGTTTTATCCCCACCTTTTTAGCCTATTTCTATCTTTTCTCCTACCCCATCCCCTTGCCCCACCCCACCCCCACTAGGGCCATCTGTCACTTGCTCATCCTGTTTTCTGCTCTTAATGTCACCATTAGCACCTCCTTTAGCCAGTATTAACACCCCTTCAACCTTTTGTTTATGACAACTTTTTCAATCACCCCTTTGCCTCCACCTATCACTGGCCTTCTATCCAGCTTCACCTGTCCTACCCCCCACCACCCCCTAAACGGTATATATTTCACCACATTTCTACTTCCCTTTAGTTCTGAAGAAGAGTCATACGGACTCGAAATGTTGGCTCTGTCTTTTTCTCCACAGATGCTGTCTGACCTGCTGAGTTTTTCCAGCAACCTTTGTTTTTGTTTCAGATTTCCAGCATCCGCTTTTACCTATGTAGATGAATTGGTCTATGCCATAACACCATTGTAAAATTTTTAAAAGGGATAGTGCTAAACTGATGAGCCCAGTGAGTGCGTGTATATTATTCAGCCATGCGTTACAACAGAGTGCAAAAAGTTGAAGCTTTTTTGCTGGATTACTTGTCATAGAATTAAAAATGGTTGCTCTTGGCTGTTTTAATGAACTGCTGAGAATATACGTCATGATCTTTAAACAGAGGGCATATTGTATGAGTCAGTTGCTTGTTTCTGTAGGACAAAAAGTACAGTTTAATGTTACTGATCCTACTTGTCCCTGCTGATTTTTAACAAGGCAAAACTAAGAAGGAGGCAAAGTTAGGGAACAAGAGTTATTGCAAACCCTGGTGTTGAAAATTGGTATTTTTTTGTGTATTAATTCTGAGAACTTTCTGGAGGTGACAATTCCCAGGTATATGTGAAACCTGGCTTGCACAGTAAAACACCAGTTATACCTCCCTTAAATAGTTTCTGCAAAGGTCAATTAAATAACTAATGCAAAAGAACTTTGGTAGCACTCTAACTTCTCAGCCAGAGGGTTCAAGCCCCAATCTAGACTGACACTTCAGTGCTGCATTATTGTTGGAGCTGCTGCCTCTTTTGGATGAGGTGTTAAACTGATCTTTCCCTGCTTAATTAGATCTATGTGAAACATCCATTGGTGATCTTTGACGAAGAGTCTGGTGACGTGACCAATATTCCTCCTGCAACTAACAACACCAAAAAAGAAATAATTGCATTTATATAACACTTCACGACCACTGGGCCTTTCAAAGTGTTTTACAGCAATGAAGCACTTTTGAAATGCAGTCAATATTGTAATTTAGGAAATGAAGCAGCCAATGTGAGCACAGAAGACTCCCACAAACAGTACTATGATAATGACCAGGTAAACTTTTCTTTTGTGTGTGATGTTGATTATGGGATAAATATTGGCCAGGATACCAGGGATAATTCCCCAGCCCCTCTTTGCAAAAGTGTCATGGGTGTCCAAATATGTGTTCTTTGAGAAGTCTCAATGATGAAATCTTGAGCTTTGTATACTTAAAACATGAAGCCTAATTGTTAGTCTTTAACTATTTACAAATCTCAGGTTACAGTCATGCATGGTGCTGTTAACCTCCATGCAGGCTGGTTCCAGAGTGTTCCCTCTGGACTGTTCTGTGTATTACCATGTGACTCTACACCTGATCCTGTGGACAATGCTGTTCTCCAGTCCCAAATTAATCCTTGCTTTGCCGAGCACCTTTATCTTACAATGGCATGCAGTGCAGGCATGTACAATGTCTTAGAACAATGGAATTGTTTACATTCACCCAAGCAAGCACATGGTGCCTCAGTTTAACATCTCATCTGAAAGGTGACATCTCTGACAATGCAGCACTTGCTTAGTGCAGCACAGGAGTTTGTCTTGATTTTTCCACTCAAGCCAGGGATGAGACTTGAACCCGGAAACTTTGTGATTCAGAGCTGAGAGTGCTGCCAACTGACACTATAGATTAACTGGTTACTCAACTGCTTGCTGTTTGTGGAACCTTGCAGTGCGTAAATTGGCTGTTATATAATAACTTTGTCATAGGCAAACATATCAAAAGTAACTTATTTATCACTTTATGTCTTGAGAATGTAAGAATGTGGTACATAAATGTGAGTGTATTATAACACCTAAAACAGATTATGTGCCCATCAATTTTAGTGCTGTTGGGAGTTTGCTATGCGCAAATTTTATTTTTATTTATTCTTTCATGGGATACGGGCATTGTTGGCAAGACCAGCATTTGTTCCCCATCCTTAATTGCCCTTGATTTGAGTGGCTTACTAGGCCAGTTTAAGGGCAGTTAAGAGTCAACCACATTGCAATGAGACTGGAGTTGCATGTAGGCCAAACTGGGTAATGTGAGTGGATTTCCTTCCCTAAAGGACATAAGTGAGCCAGATCAGTTTTTAAGACAATAGACAATATTAATGAAAATAGCTTCCAATTGAATCATCATATATTGAATTTAAATTCCACCTGATGCCGTTGGTGGGATTTGAACCCTTAACCTCACAACCTGAGCCTGGACCTTTGCATTACTAGCCCAGTGATATGGTATTATGCCAACATTTCCCCATTACCGCCAACATTGCAGCAATGACTATGCTCCAAAAGTAATGAATGGGCTGTAAGGAGCTCTGGGAGATCCTGAGATGGTGAGAGGCTCTATATAAATGCGTCTGTCTTCGACTGTAACTTGTTTATATTCTGAAGGAATTTTGTGTCTCTCTCTCGCATAGACTTGCCCCCATTCTCTTTCTGCACTCTCTCTCACCTCCCACCACTGCTACTCTGTCTGTCTGTCTGTCTCTCTCTCCCTCCCTTTATCCCAATCTTCCTCGACCCCTCATGCACGCTCTTTTTCTCTCTCTTTCTCTCTTTCTCTGCCCTACTCCGCCCTCTCTTCCCCCACCCTCCCTCTCTCCTTCCCCCCGCCCTCCATCTCTCTCTCCCAAGGCTCCTCTCTCTCGCCCCCCCGCCCTCTCTCTCTCTCTCTCTCTCTCTCTCTCTGCTCCCCCTCTCTCTCCCTGTCCTCTTGCCCGCTCCTTCTCTCCCTGTCTAGCTCCCGCCCGCTCGCCCCTCTCTCTGTCTCTGTCTCGCTCTCCTCCCGCCATGTCTCTCTCCTCCCGCCATGTCTGTCTGTCTCTCTCTCTCTCTCTCCCCTCTTCCCTCCCCCGCCCCCCTTCCTCTCCCCCGCCCCCCGTCCTCTCTCCCCGGCCCCTTTCTCTCTCTTTTCTCTCCTCTCTCATGTTACTTCAGTTAACTTGTAGCTCTGCCTCCAGCAGTGTGTTTTCTGTCAGATGTGACCCTCTAGAGTAAAAGTTATATTAACTTAGTGCAAGCTATGAACTGGTAAATCTGAAAATAAACCCATTTCTATACTTTATCAAATCCAAATTATTGCTGCTGTTTGCTGTTTTAAGATTCATGGGCCCATTTGTAACTATAATGTTAACACCAACTGTGCTTGGAAATATACAGCTAAGTATTGAAGAAAGATCTGCACAAGTATGAAACTGGTTATCAAATGCCACATTCCTGCCAGCAAATCCATAAAGTAAGATTCATAGAATGTTATAGCACAGAAATTGCTCCACAGCCCATTAAGTCTGCATCCATTGTCTTTCTACCTGGTCTGAGTCCACTCCTCTGCTCCCTTCAAAGCCCATGGTCAAACATTTACATTCTTGACATGAACTTTAGAAAACACTGCAAATTTACAGCCAGATAATGTTGCAAACAGATTTGTATAATCATAACTTTTCTATTAATGGGAGATTAGCATAAAAATACTGCTTGAGTCAGAGTTGATCCAGATTAATATGTCCATAATGAATGGATCATTTACTCTGATCACACTGAAGAAGCTTCACAGTATATCACTCTTGAAATAGCGAGACTCCTCATGGTTAGCTTATATCGATTGTGTAACTCAAAGTCTAGTTTGATTTTTAAATACATTTCTTGTACTTAGTTATACATGTCACATGGGAAAAAAAAAAGAATAAAGGACAAAGTGGGTGAAGAATTCCTAAAACACGTCCAGGAAAATTTTCTACAGACATTTCCACCCCATTGAAGAATGAAACTGTGCTAGCACTAGCTGGCGAATCAAGTGTTTTTCAGTGGGAGAGTATCTAGGTAATAGTGACCATAATATAGTTAGGTTCAAAATGGTTATGGAAAGGGAAAAGAAAAATCAAAGATGAAATTAACTGGAAGAGAGCCAATTGGAGTGAGTTGAGAGGCGGGCCACAAAATAGTAAATGAGCAATGGCAGGCCTTCAGGGTGGAGATAGGTGCAAACAAAACACACAACCCATAAGAAGGAAAGATAGGGCACCCAAAGTGAGTGCTCTTTCTAGACAACAAAGGAAATGGAAATTAAAATAAAACTGGGAAAGAAGGTGTATGTCAAATGTTCAGGTACAGCATACAACCGAATATTAGGTAGAATACAAAGAGTGCATGGGAAATTGAAAATGGAACAAAGAAAAGCAAAGAAAGTGAACAGAAAAGATTGGATGTAATATGAAAGGGATCCCAAAAATATTTTTTTTAAAAAGTAAAAAGGAACAATGGAGTTGATTATGGACAATAAAACAAATCATCTTTTGGAGGTAACATGACCAAGATGGTGAATGAATGCATTGCATATGATGATACACCTGACATTGACTTGGCACTTCCATTACAGCTACAGTATTGGCACCTACTTTACAATTTGGAACACTACTAGCTGTGTCCTATCCAAAAATAAATTGGGACAGATCTAATTTGGCCAATTACTGCCTTATTAACTTAGTGATAGAGTTCTTAATACCACTATTAAGTGATACTTATGCACCATTAACCTCACCAGTGCTGAACTGGGTTTCATCTGGGCCACTGGGCTCCAGACCTCATGCAGCTTTGGCCCAAACATGGACCAAGAGCTGAATTCCAGAGGTGAGCCAAGAGTGACCACCCTTGACATCAGGGCACCATCCAACCAAGCTTTGCACCAAGAAACCCCAGCAAAGCTGAAGTCAGTGGAGATCAGAAGGAAAACTTCTCCACTGGCTAGTGTTACACCTTGCACTAAAAAAGATGATTGTGGTTGGTGGAGACTGATCATCAGGTCAGGTGTAATTGCACAGTATTCAGATCCATTCATAGCTCTTCAAATAATTAAATGGTTCATATCGACATGCAGCAAGACCTGGGTTGGCAAGTGGCAAGTAATATTTACACTGCATAAGTGTTGAGCAGTGATTTACCTCCTCCTCCAGGTATCATGCCCTAAGAAGGCTTGGGCAATCTTGGACTCTCATTGGGGATTCATCCACGATTATGCTTGGCAAAGTACTGCAGTGGTTTGCCATTGCCTTCTGCAGTATGGCTGACCAGGAAATTCCCCCACTCTTGCTGCATGCCATCAGGTATATTGGAAGGATTTATAGGCTGATAACCAACCTATTTGGCCACATTATGAAGGCATCTTCCATGGTCATCAAGCCTTGAAGTGTGACTTGAGCCCAGAGCTTCTGGTCCAGCGGTAGGAATCCTACCACTTTGCCTCAAGACCTCCAAGCAATGACCAATAAGACTAGAACATAACCATCTCCCCTTTGTATTCACTAGCAATTCCATTGCAGATACATCACTATCAACATCTTGGTGCATTACCATTGACCAGAAACTCAACTGGACTAGTCACATAGTGCAGTGGCTACTAAAGGAGGTCAGAGGCTATTGGTTCTGTGGTGAATGGCTCACTTCCCTGACTGTCCGCCACCTACAATGCAGAAGTGTAACGGAGTGCTGGATGGGTGCGGCCACAATAACATTTAAGCTCAACACCAACCAGAATAAAGTGATCCTCTTGATTGCCATTTCACCCACCAACCTAAATGTTCATTCCGTTCATGATCGGTGTGCCATGCCTGCAGTTTGTCTTATGTATATTGCAGCAACTTCCCAAAGCTTCTTTGGTATCGACTCCCAAACTGACAACCTCCATGAAGAAGTTCCAGGGCAGTAGATGCATGGAAATTCCTTTACTGCCATATCTTATAGCAACCTGACTTGGACATATAGCTCCTCCTTCGGTGCTGGATCAAAATCCTGAAACCCCCTGCCTAACACTATTGTGTGAGTACCTTCACTACAAGAGTTTTGAAATAAATCCATCATAACCTGGAGATGAGCAATAGATACTTTCCTTGCCAGCAATGTCCACATCTTAAAAAATGAATTAAAATGGGCCCAAATTTCTAGGTTATTATTCAAGGGGCTGTCCAAAGTTGGCAGGCACAAAATTCCTCTTGCATTGCTTTTGGGAGGGGGCTCCTCAAAAGTATATTGAAGTTTCATATGAAATTTTGTGTATGCTGTTTTAATTTAAGCACTTTCATACTTTGCAATTAATAGGTTACACATAATACAAAGTGACATTTATGTTTTCAACTGAATGGCTACATCATCACTTATCTAAAAGTTACCTCAACAATGATTTTCCTACATCCAACCTTGTACAATGACACTTGATTGCCCTGGACATAGTTAATGGTGACCATGTTGGGGCACAGTACAATAGTGGACTTGGCATTAAGCTATGTCCAGGAGCATTATGTTGCTGGACTAGTAATCCGGAAGACAAGACTAATGATCTGGAGACATGAGTTTAAATCCCACCATGGCAGAGGGGGAATTTGAATTCAGTTAATGAATTAAATAAATCTGAAGTGAAAAGCTAGTGTCAGTAGTGAAATTACAGCACTGTCATAAAAGCCCATCTGGTTCACTCATATCCTACAGAAAGGAAATCCAAGTCCCCTTTCCCTTTATGGAAGGAAATCTGTGGTCCTTACCCAGTTTGGCCTATATGCAACTCCAGACCCACTGCAATGTGGTTAACTTTTAAACTGCCCTTGAAATGGCCACTCAGTTTTATTGATGGGGTGACTCATCACCACATTCACAAGAGCTGCTATAGAGGCTTTCCCACATCTAGTGGCACAAGAGACAAGGAAGCATATGCTTACGTTTGTTTCCAAAGGTTGTTAGTTTTTCAGCAGAGGCTATAGCTGTTACAAAGGTAACAAAAAGATCAAAACTGAAGGCTCTCTCTCTCTGAATGTACATAGCATTCATTACAAGGTAAATGAATTGATGGCCCACATTGAAATAAATAAATAAGATCTGAGAGCAGTTACAGAGACATGACTGCAGGACAACAAAGATTGGGCCCTTAATATTGAAGGGTACAAGACATTCAAGAAGAATAGGAAGCTAGGTGGAAGGGTAACACTGTTAATCAAAGAAGGCATTGGTGCAATAGTTAGAGATGGACCTTGGTTCAGGAGATCAGGATGTAGAATCGGTTTAGATGGAGATGAGGAATAATGGGGGAAAAAGTCATTAATGGGAGTGGTCTACAGACTCCCTAACAGTAGCCACAGTGTAGAACAAAGTATTCAAGAGAAAACATTGTGTTTGCTTGTGATAAATCTACACAAACAAGAAAAATCAGATTGGCAGAGACTTGGTATTGTGTAACGTAACAGGATTAATTAATGACCTCAAAGTAAAGGCTCCTCTAGGTAGCAGTGGCCACAATATGATTGAATTTTACATCCAGTTTGAAAGGGAGAATAGTGGGTCTCAGACTAGTATCTTAAACTTAAATAAAGGCAACTATGTGGGGATGAAAGCTGAGTTAGCTGAAGTGAACTGGGAAACTAGGCTAGAGGATAGATCAATAGCGAAGCATTGGCAGGCATTTAAGGGGACATTTCAGAGTATTCAGAATAAGTACATTCCTACTATAAAGAAAAATTCTAAAGGGAGGACCCACCATCTGTGATTAACTAAAGATGCTAAGAAAAGCATCAAACTTAAGGAAAAAGCATACAACTCTGCCAAGATGAGTGGCAGGATAGATGATTGGACAGAATATAAAGAATGGCAGAGAATGACTAAAAGATTAATCAAGAGAAAGAAACTGGAGTATGGGAGGAAGCTAGCTAGAAATGTAAAAATGGATAGCAAGAGTTTCTACAGGTATTTAAAAGGGAAAAGAGTAAGTAAAGTGAGTGTTGGTCCTCTAGAGAGTGACAGTGGGGAGCTTATAGTAGATACTAAGCAAATGGCAGAAGAAATTAACAAATATTTTGCTTCTGTCCTCACTATAGACGTTACAAAAAACATCCCAGTAATAGCTGCAAATCAGAAGGTGAACTGGAGAACGGAACTTGGTGAAATTGAAATCACTAGGGAAATTGAGCAAATTGGTGGAGCTGCAGGCTGGCAAGTCTCCAGGTCCTGATGGCTACATCCTAGGTTCTTAAAAGAGGTAGCTAATGAGGTAGTTGATGCACTAATGTTAATTTCCCAAAATTCTCTAGATTCTGGAAAGGTTCCATCAGATCGGAAAGTAGCAAATATAACCCCTCCTATTCAAGAAGGGAGGGAGGCAGAAAACAGGAAACTAAAGGTCAGTTAACTTGATGTTTGTCGTGGGGAAGTTAGAATCGATCATTAAGGAGGTCATAGCTGGGCACTAAAGAAGAGCTTAAGGCAATAGGGAAGAGTTAGCATGGTTTTGTGAAAGGAAAATCACGTTTAACTAATTTATTGGACTTGTTTGAAGGAGTAACATGCGCAGTGGATAAAGGGGAGCCTGTAGACATACTGTGCTTGGATTTCCAGAAGGCATTTGATAAAGTGCCACATCAAAGAGTATTAGTGCCACATCAAAGAGTATTAGTGCCACATCAAAGATTATTACAGATAATAAAAGAGCATGGTATAGTGCGCAACATATTAGTACGGATAGAACATTAGCTAGCAGTCAGAAAGCAGACAGTATGCATAAATAGGTATTTTTCTGATTGGCAGGATGTGACGAGTGGAGCCCCACAGGGGTCTGCACTGGGGCCTCAACGTTTTACATCAATGACTTTGCTGAGGGCAATGAAGACATGGTAGCTAAATTTGAAGATGACACAAAGATAGGTAGGAAAGTATGTTGTGAAGAGGACATGAGGCTACAGATGGATGTAGATGGATTGAGTGGGTGGGCAAAGATCTGGTAAATGGAGTTTTTAATGTGGGAAAATGTGAAGTTGTTCATTTTGACAAGAAGAACAAAAAAGCCGAGTATTGCTTAAATGGAGAACGGCTGCAAAATTCTGAGGTGCAGAGGGATCTAGGTATTTTAGTGCATGAGTCACAAACAGTTAGTATGCAGGTACAGCAAGTAATTAAGAAGGCTAATGGAATGCTATCCTTTATTATGAAAGGGATTAAGCCTAAAAATAAGGATGTTGTGCTTCAGTTATACAGGGCATTGGTGAGACCGTACCTCGAATACAATGATAAAAGCAAAATACTGCAGATACTGGAAATCTGAAACAAAAACAGAAAATGCTGGAAAAACTCAGGTCTGACAGCATCTGTGGAAAGAGAAAAACAAAGTTAAAATTTCGAGTCCATATGACACTTCTTCAGAGCTGAAGAGAAGTGGAAATGAGTTGAAATTTATACTGTTTAAGGGGGTTGGGGCAGGTGGAGCTGGATAGAAGGCTAGCAATAGGTGGGTACAAAGGAGGATTGACAAAGATGTCACAAACTGAAGTTCAAAGGAAGTATTAATGGTTAGTGCTTTTAAAAAAAAGGTGCTAATGGTGGCGTAAAGGTAGGAAAGCAGAATGTGATTAAAGCAGAACAAAGGTAGCATTGTGTGAAAGAACAACATGGAACAAGTGACCGATAGCCTTGTAGGGGATGGGGTGGGGGAGGGGGAGATGGTGGGGCATAAAAAAGGATAGAAAATGGGATTTAAAAAGGGGATAAAGCTACCTTACTCTACCTTTTATAGTCTTCCGGACTTGAGTTCAACAACTTCAGACCATGAACTCTCTTCCATTCTCACTTTTTTTTAATCCCCTTTCTTCTACATTCGTTTTTATTTTTTATCCACTTGTTTTATTTTTCATTTATCTGTAGTTTTATCCCCTTTTTAATCCCATTTTCTATCCTTTTTTCCCACCATTTCCTGACGGCCTTGACAAGGTGGATGTCGAAAGGATGTTTCCTCTTGTGAGTCCAGAACTAGAGGGCACTGTTTTAAAATTAGGGGCGCCCTTTTAGGACAGAGAGAATTTTTCCTGCCTTCTTGAACCGCTGCAGTCCATGTGGTGTAGGTACACCTACAGTGCCTAGGTGGTCTGTCCTGTTTCATTCATATTTTTGAGACTTTTGTAGTGGTTTGATATAACTGATTGGCTTGCTAGGACATTTAAGAGTCACTTTAAATTGCTGTGGGTCTGGAGAATTTTTCCTGAGGGTTGTGCGACTTTGGAATTCTCTGCTTCAGAAGGTGGTGGAGGCGGGGTCATTGAATATTTTTAAGGCGGAGGTAGATATATTATTGTTAGGCAAGGGAATCAAAGGTTATCAGGGTTAGATGGGAATGTGGAAATCAAAACACAAGAAAATCAGCCGTGATTTTATTGAATGGTGGAACCAGCTCGAGGGGCCGAATGGTCTACTCCTGTTCCTATTTCTTATGTTCTTACCTGGTCTGGCCTACACATGACTCCAGACCCACAGCAATTTAAAGTGACTCTTAATTGCCCTCTGAAATGTCCTAGCAAGCCACTCAGTTATATCAAACCACTATAAAAGTCTCAAAAAAATGAATGAAACAGGACGGACCACCTAGGCACTGTGGCTGTACCTACACCACATGGACTGCAGCAATTCAAGAAGGCAACTCACCACCACCTTCTCGAGGGCAACTAGGGATGGGCAATAAATGGTGGCCCAGCCAGCGAAGCCCACATCCTGTGAATGATTTTTTTTAAAATTAGGAACAGGGAGTAGTTGCTGCTCTAGCCAGTGACACCCACATCCCGCAAATTAATAAATTAGAAAGAAAACTGGCAGTGACCTTTTGCTTCTCCTCTTGGCATTCTTTCCCCCTGTCCCACCAGATCAACTTATACTTTTGCACTCATATTTCTATTGCACAATCCAGACCCACTCCACCTACACCCCAATGTCAAAACCCCAGACTCTGATTATCTCTTTCTTTCGCTTCTTCCAAAAGTACTATTTTCAGCTGTGGGCCCCTTCATTCTATCATTTGTTGCTGCCCATTTCTGCATTTTCATTGCTTTGTGTTTCCCATTTTGTTCCTTTACAATACCATTCATTTGCTTTTCACTTACTTTTACCTCATTGTGGTGGCTAAGACACCGCAATCATTCCTCGCTCCTCTCTGAGCTGATATGGGGTGCATTCTCTGAATATAGCAGCTAAGAATTTCATCTCCCTCTAGCACCTGCAATATACACAGAGATAGGAATCCTGCTGTTTGTGCAGGGAGTAGCACTGAGAGGACAGAGAAACCTATTTCAGTTCATTAGCCATCAGTTGTGAAGGGACAGGGTTAGAGAAAGGTCTAATTAGCAAATCCTCCTTTCCCCCTCTAGCAATGAGAAACATTGATGCTTGGCATGTAAAGGGAAGCTGCATCTTGAAGCTAGCCACACTCAAGAAGGCCCACCATTACTTCAAGTGAACTAATGATGAGCAATAAATGTGGCCTTTCCAATGCAGCGCTCAGACTGACCAAGAGGAGTTTTTTTTTTGGTTGTCAAAGTGAGCTGTAGAGAACCTCATGAGTTGTGACCTATGGAATCATCACAAACTAGCTGTGGGTACTCCCTCATGAACAAGATTATAAATCATTGGGCTGAATTTGACAGGCCGTTCATAGGTGTGAACACAGGCAGGTAAGATTGATAAATTAAGGTGCCATGCCATTGATGCCATACCCGCCACTGGTCCGCTCATCCCTGCCCCCTCCATGATTTTACAGATAGTCAGGGAGGTATTGGGTGGATTGGCCACCCGTGGTCCAATTGAGGCACTTAAGTAGGGAATGACTACCCAGTTAAGAGCCTCATCGTGCCGCCATTCCAATAGAACAGGCAGCTGTTCTTAAGATTTTGCCTTTAGTTTGTGTCATTTTAAGGGACTGTCTCCTTTGTTTAAATTTGTTTAATTTGGTTTGAGTACTCAAAAGAGTATAGCAGGCAGTGGGAAAGGCTTGCACCCAACGTGTAGTCTTGAAGGTTTAACTCTGTGGGCAGCTGGTTAGTAAGTGGGAGTGCTTTCTTCTGAGCCCCCGATGCCAACTGGAGGCCACCCTGCACCCCCCCAACTACAGGTTTGCCTCTACCCATCCACCTTCGATTCTCACACCAACCCTATCCAACATGTCTCAGGCCCAACCACCTTCACCTGCTTCATCAGTGACCTTTCTTCCATCGTAAGGTTAGAAGTGGGGATATTTGTTGATGGTTGCACAATGTTCAGCACCATTTGTAGCTCCTCAGATTCTGAAGCAGTCCATGTCCAAATGCAGCAAGACCTGGACGATATCCAGGCTTGGGCTGACAAGTTGGAAGTAACATTCATGCCACACAAGTGTCAGACAGTGACCATCTCCAACAAGAGAGAATCCAACCTTCGCCCCTTAACATTCAATGGCATTACCATCGCCGGATCCCCCATTATCAACATCCTGGGGGTTACCGTTGACCAGAAGCTGAACTGGACTAGCCAAATAAATACTGTGGCTACAAGAGCAGGTCAGAGGCTAGGAATCCTGTGGCTAGTAACTTACCACCTGACTCCACAATCTGTCCATCATCTACAAGGCACAAGTCAGGTGTGTGAAGAAATACTCTCTGCTTGCTTAGATGAGTGCAGCTCCAACAACGCCATCCAGGACAAAGCAACCCACTTGATTGGCACTCCTTCCACAATCATTCACTCCCTCCACCACCAATGCACATTAGCAGCAGTGTGTACCATCTACAAAATGCACTGCAGGAATTCACCAAGGCTCCTCAGGCAGCATCTTCGAAACCCACGACTGCTACCATCTAGAAGGACAAGGGCAGCAAATGCATGGGAACATTATCACCTGGAAATTCTCCTCCAAGTCACTCACCATCTTGATTTGGAAATATATCGTGGTTCCTTCACTGTCACTGGGTCCAAATCCTAGAACTCCCTCCCTAACAGCACTGTGGGTACCGATACCACAGGGACTGCAGCAGTTCAAGAGGGCAGCTCACCACCACTTTCTCAAGGACAGTTAGGACTGGGCAATAAATGCTGGCCTAGAAAGCTATGCCCACATTCCATCAATGATTTTTTTCTTTTAAATACAGCGCCCTTTGATGAGGCCTGTCAGCTTGGCCCCAGTGAGATTTTGGACTTACCTGAATGTCCAGCCCATCATTGAACACCACCTCCTTGCAGTACCAGCAATGGCCACCACTCCTGCTGGCAGTGTGTAAAGCTGCCACCCAATTCTCTGAAGCAGGCATCCTCCTGGAGATGGGCAGAAGTCCCGCCTCATGCTATTTAACAGGCGATTCCCCGTTGTCTGAAAAACTAAAGCTGGACAAACCAACTAAGCAGAGGCTGGCTCTCACCCAAAATTTACACTGGGTTGCAGGGGGCTCGCTCTTGCTGTAAAATCCAGCCCATTGTGGGGGCACTGGAGCTAGTCTGGATTAGAAATTTGTAGAATCTTTGTAGTAGAAATGACAGTACAGGAGGGAGCTTTTCCATCCAGAACACCACCTTACCTGAGTGCTTGAAGCTTGTTTCCATGGATATATATTCTGAAAAACCAATAAAACAATAATCTATAAACTGGCGATGATTTCAGTGGTTGGTATTGTGCACTTGAAGCTCCCCCAGTTACGTTAGTAGTGAAAGACAGTAACCAAGCCCTTGTTTAATGAAATGAGAATAAGCCTCCAACAGAGGAAGAATGAGAAAACAATTGGATTATTGATCACTGAAAGTTTGCAGGGAATGTGAAGCTGTGATCATTAAGGTTGATGAAATTCTAGGTTATGTCTCCAGAGCATTTAAGGAATATTTCAGATCTTACATGGAGCACTGCTGAGGTCACATTGGGAGTGTTCCTTTCCCAGTTAACTGATTCTCTCCCCTCTGGTTAAGCATCCCCCCCTCCCCACTGCCCCCCTCCCCCTCAGCACCCCTTTCTAACCACCATTTCCTCTTGAACAAGTGTTTGCCCAAATCAGTGCACATTTTTCCTACAACCTCCACGTTTGAACTTCTCTGATTAGATTTTCCCACTGCCGTAGCACTGATATGGTGCTAATCAAAGTTGCACATGAGATCCACTAACTGTGACCATGGTGTACTTGGACCTGTTGACACAGTGATCCTTCCTTCAGCGCCTTTCCTGCATCGCCCAGCTGAGTGGGACTGGCCTCACTTTGTCTGGCTCCAACTGGAGCAAAACTCGCTCCTGCTTCCCCTTCCACTCCTGTACCGGTGCCTCTAGAATCCCCCTCTTCTATTTCTCATCTACATGCTGTCCTCAGTGACAGGAAACACAGCATTAGTTTTCACATGTATGTTAATGACACCCAGCTCCACCTCTCCACCACACCTCTCAACCCATCTAGAAACGATTTACTCCCTACAATAGTGAGACTTCACATTTTTATTGTTCTCGTGCTGGGCCTCCCAAGTTTCTGGGACTTGTCAGGACCATTAATTCATGCACTAAGGGTAAGGTTAACCAGCCAGAAATGTCTGTGGCAATAATGGTTATAGTAAGCATGTGTCGTTTCATGCCATACAAAGGGAGCTGTTCACAGCAAGAATGGGCATTCTTATTTTTTTAGTTTTGATGAGGTTAGTAGCAATTCAATCAGCAATTTGTGGTGAATGGTGGATCTCTTCGCCTCAACTTGCTGAGGTGTTTTGTGCACTATATTATAGTTATTTTACCTTCAATTCTTGGGCCAATATATCCTCCTTTGCTTTTGTGTCAATTTCTGTCTTCTCTATTTGTGAAATTCCTTGGGGACTTTTTACTACGGGTTTAAATTGAATAACCTTTCTATGAGATAGCTTATCACAGGGCCTCTCAGGCCACTTACGCACAATTACAAAACACTAAATCCAAGGAGCACCCTTTCCTTGGCATACACTTTCTACAGTCTGTCCTTCCAGGGGGAATTTTTAACCTAACCTTTCTGGTGGAAATGTGACTGCATTGGATTTTCACCCTATTCAATATTATTCTGTTTGCGCCAGTTGAAAATTAAATCAAACTCTGTAAAACAGGTGGCCAAACCAGTTCTGTCAGTTTTCCGCAGCCCAGATAAGATTCAAATTCTACAAAATGCAAAATACTGTAGATGCTGGGAATCTGCAATAAAAACAGAGAACGCTGTATGTACCCAGCATGCCTGGCAGCACCTGTGGAGAGAAACAGAGTTAATGTTTCAGGTTATTTCACAGCAACAGCCCTTCACCTTGTTTCTTTATCTTATTCTGTTTTCTTAGTAGCTAGTGTTACAATTTAAATAGTTCATCTCCCTTCCCAGCTCATTCACAGCCTATGGAGAATTACTAGTGTAAAAGTAACTGAAATATTTCTTCTAGCTCCAAACCGTGGCTGTTAATTCAATTAATATGGGATAAGCAGCACACAGAATTACTTTCACACACATTTGGTAGAAAGGGCTATTTAAATTTTCCAGAAAATCTTACAACACAAGGGAGGCACTTACACCATAAGACGTAGGAGCAGAAGTAGGCCATTCGGCCTATCGAGTCTGCTTTGCCATTCAATGAGATCAATGATCTGATAATCCTCAGCTCTACTTTCTTGCCTTTTCCCCATAACCCTTGATTCTTACTGATTAAAAATCTGTTTATCTACAGCCCTCTGTGGTAAAGAATTCCTCCAATTCACCACCCTCAGAGAATAAATTCCTCCTCATCTCTCTTAAATGGGTGACCCCTTACGCTGAAATTATGCCCTCTGGTCCTAGACTTCCCCAGAAGGGGAAACAGCTTCTCAACATCCACCCTGTGAAGTCCCCTAAGAATCTCATATGTTTCAATAAGGTCACCTCTCATTCTCTTAACCCCAATGAATACAGGCCCAACCTACGCAGCTTCTCCTCAAACGAAAATCCCTCCATACCCGGGATCAACCTAGTGAACCTTCTCTGGAGTGCCTCCAATGCCGGTATATCTTTCCTTAGATAAGGGGACCAAAACCATTTACAGTATTCTAGGTGTGGTCTAACCAGTTCCTTGTATAGTTTTAACTTCCCTATTTTTAAATTCCATTCCCTTTGAAATAAAGGCCAACATTCTACTTGCCTTCCGTATTACTTGCTGAACTTGTATGCTAGCTTTTTGTGATTCATGCACAAGGAGCCCCAAATCCCTCTGTGCCGAGCTTTTTGCATTCTTTCTCCATTTAAATAATATTCAGCTCCTCTCTTCTTCCTGTCAAAGGACATAACCTCTCATTTTCCCATCTTATATTCCATTTTCCAAGTTTTTGCCTGCTCACTTAACCTGTCTATATCGTTCTGTAAACCGTGTTTTCCTCACCACTTGCCTTGCCACCTAATTTTGTGTCATCTGCAAACTTGGTGATAGTAAATTCACTTCCCTCATCCAAGTCATTAATATATATTGTAAATAATTGAGGTCCCAACTCTGATCCCTGTGGCACTCCACTTGTTACGGGTTGCCATCCTGAAAATGCCCCCCTTATCCCAACTCTCCATCTTCTATTAGTTAGCCAATCCTCTATCCATGCTAATATACTACTCCCAACACCATGGGCTCCTATCTTTTTAAGTAACCTTATGTACGGTACCTTATCAAATGTCTTTTGGAAATCCAAATATATTACATCTACTGGTTCCCCTTTATCTATCCTGCTTGTTACCTCCTCAAAGAATTCTAATAATTTTGGTGGGCATGATTTCTCCTTCATGAAGCCATGCTGACTCTGCTTAGATTATGTTTTTCTAAATGCTCTGCTATTATGTCCTTAATTATAGACTCTTAATATTTTCCCAAAGACGGATGTTAAGCTAATTGGCCTATAGTTACCTGTTTTTTTGTCTCCCTCCCTTTTTGAATAAGAGTGTTACATTGGCAGTTTTCCAATCCTCTGGGAATTTTCCAGAATCTAAAGATTCTTGGAAGATTACCTCTAGTGCATCCACTATCTCTATAGCTGCTTCTTTAATATCCTAGAATGCAACCCATCAGGTCCAGGGCACTTATTAGCCTTTAGCCCCATCAGTTTCCCTAATACTTTATCTCTAGTGATTGTTGTTGTATATATTCCTTCCCCATCTTTTACCCCTTGAGTATTTAGTAGTTTTGGAATGCTATTTGTCTTCTACATTGAAGACTGATGCAAAGTATTTATTTAACACTTCCGCCATTTCCTGGTACCCCATTATTATTTCCCCAGCCTCATTCTCTGAGGGGCTTATGTTCACTTTGGCCTCTCTCCCTTTTCATATATTTAAAGAAGCTCTTACTGTCCATTTTTATATTACTTGCTAGTTTACCCTCAAAGTTTATTTTCTCCCTCTTTATTATATTTTTGGTCATCTTTTGTTAGTTTTTAAAATTTCCAATCTTCTGGTTTACCACTAATCTTTGCCACATTTCCTGTTTTTTCTTTCAATTTGATGCTGTCCTTAACTTCCTTGGTTAACCATGGCTGGTTTACTCTCTTCCTAGTATCCTCCTTCTTCACTGGGATATATCTTTGCCATGAGTAATAAACTATTTTCTGAAATGTCTACCATTGTTCAACAGCTGTTTTTTTCTGCTAAACTGCTTTCCCAGTCCACTCCAGCCAACTCTGCCCTCGTTCCTTTATACTTACCCATATTTAAGTTTAGCACAGTTGTTTCTGACCCAAGTTTCTCACTCAAAGCATGGTAGAATTTAGCATTTAGTTTATGGTCACTGTTTCCAAGGGGATCTTTTAGTCTGAGATCATTTATTAACCCTGCCTCATTACACATTACCAGCTCCAAAAGAGCCTGATCCCTGGTTGGATCCACAACATATTGTTCGAGGAAACTGCCCCAAGCAGACTCCTGAATTCTTGCTCATGGCTTCCTCTGCCAATTTGATTTTCCCAAGCTACGTTAAGATTAAAGTCATGCATAATTAATGTACTGCCTTTTTTACATGCCCCCATTATCTCCTGATTTATTCTCTGTCCTACAGTATAGTTACTGTTAGGGGGCCAATAGACTACTCCCACCTGTGTCTTCTTCACCTTGTTATTTCTTACCTCCACTCATGGAGTCGACATCTTCTGATCCAAGATAATTTCTTGCTATCGTACTTATTTTATCCTATACTAACAAAGCTACCCCACCACCCTTTCCTCCTTGCCTGATCTCTCAAAAGGTCACATGCCCCTGAATATTTAGTTCCTGGCTTTGATCACCTTGTAACCTTGTCTCCATAATAACTATAGGATAATACCCATTAACCTCTTTGTGCAATTAATTCATTTATTTTGTTCTGAATACTGCATGTATTTAAGTAAAGAGCCATTAATTTTACCTTTTTACCAATTTTTCCCCCTTTTGACCCTATTTGCTGCTTTATTTTATGTTTGTACACTCTCTGTCCCTTCCTGTCACACTCTGGGTATCATTACCTAAGTAGCTGCCCTGCAATGCTGCCATATCCTTTTGCTTTTTAATCCTATGTATCCCCTCTCCAGGACCCAGCCCCACCTTTACTTAGTTTAAAGCCCTCTCTACAACCCTAGTTATTTGATTTGCCAGAACACTGGTCCCAGCACGGTTCAAGTGAAGACCATCCCACTGGAACAGCTCCCTTCTACCCCACTGCTGGTGCCAGTGCCCCATGAACTGAAACCCATTGCTCCCTCACCAATCTTTGAGCCAACATTTAACTCCTTGACTTTATTTACCCTATGCCAGTTTGCTGGTGGCTCAGGTAGTAATCCCGAGATTATTACCTTGGAGGTTCTGCTTTTTAATTTAGCTCTTAATTGTCCAATTTCTTTCAGCAGAACCTCCTTTCTAGTCCTATCAATGTCATTGGTGCCAACGTGGACGATGACCACTGGATCCCTCCCCTCCCGCTCCAAGTTCCTCTCCAGCCCTGAGGAGATGTCCTTAACCCTGGCACCGGCCTCCAGGACTCTCAGTCACGGCAGCAGAGAACAGTATCTATCCTCCTAATTATTCTGTCCCCTACCACTACTACCTTCCTATCTCCTCCCCCCACTTGAATGGCTCCCTGTACCACGGCGCCGTGGTCTGTTCACTTATCCTCGCTGTACCCGCACAGCTTGCAGGAACCTCATAACTGTTGGACATTTGCAGGGTCCAAGGCTCCTCGAACGCTACTTCATGCATGCTATGGCTTTTTGCAAGAGCTATCAAATAAATCTCTCAATCTGCTCTTCTCCCATAGCTTGCACATTTTTCCTTTATTTCTATATATACATGAAATGTGCAGTTTCCACTGATAAATAATGTGAGCCAATGTACATTTGTATTTTTTTGTGTGCTTAGGCAAAGTGAAAATGTTACTAGTTGAATGGTTTGTCATAACTTGCTTTTCCAACCCTTTTTTTGTTGCAAACCTTTCTGCATAAGTTTTACTTCAGCTACAAACCTCTGCATAAAGTAATCTATCTTATTGAAAAAAAGACTCGGATTATTAGGGAGCTGAGATTTAGACAGTGCCGTTGTCTTTTTTTTTAATAAGTACATCACTTTATTACTGGCTTTTCACAGAATAAACTGTTAACATACTCTGACATGTTTTTCCCCTGTAAGGCTGGGTCATTAATGGATGATTTATGAGGCAGGCAGCAGGACAGAGGAGTGCAAAGTCACCTTAGATCCTAGAAGTACACTACATCTAAAAAGATAAATCTGCTTTTAAGCAACATCATTAGCTCCAGGATATAGTCTATGGAATCAAGTGAGGAAAACAAGTCAGCATGTGGATGGAACATTTCTCCTCGGACCTGCTCTCCATTGATCCGTCCTGAAAATGTTCAAAATCACGGCTGGCCCTAAGCCATACATCTGCCTGCTGAATTACTGCATTTGGATTAATTCCTTTGAAGCTGGGTTCATTCATATTCATCCGTCATAGAACATATCTAGCTTTATTTAGATGTGCTTACCAGGTGTGAAATGAGCTAATAATATATCTATTCTATAGCTGCCCTGGAGTTCCAAATGCTGGAGACTAAGGCGCACCATCTTCTGTCATCTGCTAGGACTCCTGGCTTTGCGACATCTGACAGATATGATAGCAGCTCGGGCTGTAATGGGCAGGCTGAGGAGCGGAAGCTGCTCAGTAAATATTGACTAGATTGCACGCTGATGAGCTGTGCAGATTTTCCTTGCAGGCATTTGAGCTACCTTGGGAGAGGCTGCTCTCGCAGTGGAAAGGAGTGAAAATTACTAGCAAAATGTGATGGGAGATTCACAACTGATTTGTGACTCATAGGATGCATGCAGATTGTACATTTTTAAAACCAAGGGTCAGTTATTTATGTTTGGCCATTTTCAAACTCTAATTTTCTTTCAGCATCAACCTTGCTGTGACATTACAGCAGTGATGTTTATGCATATGTGATGTTTATAAAGCATAATTTTGAAAAACATATGACCATCTTTTCCTAAATGCCACATTTTAAAAAAAATATACCAGTTCATCATTGATTGTATCTGAAGTGAAAGTGTTAACAGCCCAATGTGTGATGGAATGAGTACACTGGTGTTAGTGGGAGGAAAAAAAGGCGACAGCTTCACATTAAGAGAACAAACTGCGGACTATAGGTACTCGTTCGCCTCACGGGAGATTGTGTTGTATAAGAAAGCAAGAAATATACTTGCCGGCATTGATCTGCTGTTGCATCAAGCAGGTAGCAGTGTGAATGACAAAGAGCTGCCAGATGACAAGAAGCTGATCTGTGCATCAGCCAAGTAGAATTAAGCCGTCACTCCCCGTTGGGAGTAGGCTTCACCCGTTGTGTGCAAGGAATAAAGAGGCTTCTGCTGCATTCTTCGGAGCAAAGCTTTGAACACACTCGGCTGTTGTCAAAAAACTAAAGAAGAATGATAGCTGTCTCATTCAAGTGCCGTTGTCAGATTCTGCGGAGAGCTGCAAAAGGTAATGTGCTTTGTTGTTTGTTCAAAGATCTTGAAATTGTTTCCTTATAAAAAAAGAAGCGTATGATGGCTCAACACTTAAGTATTCATTTATGCTCAGGGTGTTTGGCATTAAAATTTGATGCTGCACTTGCTGTGAAGCAGCAGCAGAGCGGCCTAAATGCCTAAGCAGCAGTATCCTCCCTCCCAATACTTCAAGTAATCTAGTTATAATAAAAGAACAAATTTTCTCTGTTAAATTTTTGTCCTTGGAAGGAACTGGGAGACTGAAGTACTGCCTTATGGCCTTCTTTAAATGTTGCTTATAATATGTGCTGAAGGATATGCCTCATGCAGGCAGTTTGATGTAGTCGACCTGAGTTTTTAATGTCTTGTCTCCTGGAACGTGCTTCTTTACCTTTTACTAAATCTTTTTACGCTAAGTTTGTTTGGAAGAGGTGATGAGATCACAGCAGAAGCTTGCTATATACTGGGGTCTAAATATCAGGAGGCTATATTTTTTGCTAACTTATATTAAAAACATTATGAATTTAAACACACCAGAAACCTTGGTGATTCACTGATCATTGCATATTTAGCATTGTAATGCATGGAAAAAGTGCTGCAGTTAGCCCACATTGTGTAACATGTTCAGTAGTCGAGCATAATTGCAGCTAGTGGAAGTCTATAAATACTTTAATGGAAGCTATTTGTATCAACTTGGCTTTGTAGGTCAGATTTCTCTGATTAACCACTAATACAACTGATAATGCAATGAATACCTCATTTTCTAAAATACTAAGACCCTGGCCTCATCTTGTGTGATCCAGTAGAGGACAGCCTATTGAACACTTAGAAATATTGACCCTGCTGTATTAAAATGGATAAGTTGTTGTGCAGGACTGTACTAATTAACTGTATTTTTGGTAATATGTATTTGTGAAAATTATCATGGAAAATTTATCCCTGTATTAAATTTCTAAAGTGCCTGGATATTAATTTTAAATTGCTGAAAAACTGTTAAATTAGTATCCTCCTCTCCTGAAAGTGCTCTTTTTGCTGGAAGTATCCCAGCACTTCCCCTAAGTGAGTCTAGAGAGTGAACCATTTGTCCATCTTCAGCCCAATTCAATCTCTGCCAGCAATCGGGAGTGGGAATCTTGGCTTATTTTCCTCTCATCCTTTCACAGCTCATGGACACTAAGTATAATTACTGAAGGCCCTGAAAGAGAAACTTTATCAAGGAGCTAAGACACTGCTGATGAATAAAACTATATAAGTATGTAAAAAAATAAAAACAAAAAACTGCGGATGCTGGAAATCCAAAACAAAAACAGAATTACCTGGACAAACTCATTAGGTCTGGCAGCATCGGCGGAGAAGAAAAGAGTTGACGTTTCGAGTCCTCATGACCCTTCAACAGGGTCATGAAGACTCGAAACGTCAACTCTTTTCTTCTCCGCCGATGCTGCCAGACCTGCTGAGTTTGTCCAGGTAATTCTGTTTTTGTGTTATATAAGGATGTACATGCATACGTGCAATTTTAGGACTGTTAGGTAAAGGAGTAGCCCATTCAAACCCTCGTCTTCATTTTCTCACCTTTTCACCAACTCTTGAAACCTTTACTTAACAAAATTCTACCTATCTTGGTCTTGGTAGCTATATTTACTCTAACATTTGCAGCTTTTTGATAAAGGGCCTTCCACAATTTTCAGTTTCTTTTGGTTGGAAAAATGCTTCCTGATTCCACTCGTGAATGACCATTATTGCCCCCCACAGGAAATAGTTCCTCTCTATCTGTTCTTACCCAATCTTTTCTTAACATTCATAAAGCAACATTTTCAGCATGGGACTGAACAGAAATCAACTTAAAAGTTGGCTAAACTAGATTCTGTTGGGGATTGTGTGTGTGTGTGTTTGCATTATTAGGTGAGAGTGGCTCCAGCACACTCAATGATCAAACAGCTCACTAAGCAATAGAACCTAAGATAAAGGCAAAATACTGTGGATGCTAGAAATCTGAAACAGAAACAGAAAACGCTGGAAAAACTCTGGGTCATACGGACTCAACGTTAATTCTGTTCCTCTACAGATGTTGTCAGACCTGCTGAGTTTTTCCTGCGTTTTCTGTTTTTATATAAGCAATAAAACCTGTTCTTCTGTCTCATTTTGCACTTATCCATTTTATCAATGCAGCTAACTTCTCAACTAGTGACAGCTTCATTTTGAAATAACTTCTCATCTTAGAATAAAAGTATATTAAGGTATTTTCCACATCATTGGCCTAGAGCAGTTTGTAGATCGGTGTTGCAATCACCCTTCAGTTCCTACCTCATTTGAAGATCTGGTGCAACCTATTTTACATGAATGTCTAATTTCTGCATT
Organism: Carcharodon carcharias; assembly: GCF_017639515.1. Classification (NCBI taxonomy): domain Eukaryota; kingdom Metazoa; phylum Chordata; class Chondrichthyes; order Lamniformes; family Lamnidae; genus Carcharodon; species Carcharodon carcharias. The sequence goes on from NC_054487.1 coordinate 62,082,411, forward strand.
AATTGGTGTTATTTTTGGCAAGGTTCATATTGGAGAACTTCTCGTAGTAAGTTTGCAATAAAAATGTAAGTCGGAAAGATGCAGCAGGTCAGTCAGCATCTTTGGAGAGAATAGTTAACATTTTGGAGAAGCTTATATTCACAGATGCTGATTTGCATACTTTGCAATTCCAAAGCTTTGTATTTTTATTTCAGATTTCCATTTTTTAAAATGTTTGTACTAGTAGAACTTTTGACTTCAAATGAGTAAGTTGCAAATCGCTTATCTGTGTTGGCTGAGTTGAATCATTTTTTAGTTAATTTCAATACAAAGCATAATATGATAGCAAAATGTCTCACCCTGGTACAAAAAATTATGTTGGATTCATTGTGCTCAAGTTGCACTTCCTTTGGCCTAATCACAGAGCATCATTGCTGGTTGCAGGACCGTCCATATTTCAAGACATTCTGCTTGCCTAACTATTGGATAATGCATGATCAGAAGTGTGCTGCTGCCACAGGCAAATGGAAAATTGAGACTTCTTTTTCTCATCAGCATATACAAGCTTAATTTATACTTATTAATGTTGCTTTTGATGATCTATTACGTTTCAACACAATGAAACTATTGTACCTTAATGACAGATTCAGCCATTAATCCATTCAAATTGTGCTAATTTCAGTGCTTCTTTCAAGTATTGCAATTTTGGCTCTCTCGGGAATTTGGTTAGTTATGCTGCTAATTCATTAATACCTTGTGCCAGTTTTCTTTTTTAAAAAATGCAGCTGTAAGTCCTTTACTGTTTCACAACCAATTTTCACTTTCTCAGCTCCAATGCCACCTGCCAAATTCTGGGACCTTGCCTAATTCTTGTCTGTGCCTAGGTTACATTGAATTACATCAAGTCTACAGTGCAGAAACAGACCATTTGGATCAAATGGTCACTGCCTGCATTTATATTCCACACGACTTTCATCCCAGCCCTCTTCATCTAATCCTATCAACTAAGCCTTCTACTCTTTTCTCTCTCATGTGCTTATTTAGATTCCCTTTAAATGCATGTGTGCCACTTGACTCAACTATTCCTTGTGGTAGTGTGATCCACATTCTTACTACTCTATGGATAAAGGAAATTTCTGCTGGATTCTCTGTTGGATTTATTTTGTGACTATATTATATTTAAGACCCTTAGTAAATTTGACCCTGACAAACCCACTTCAACACTTTAAAGACCTCCAACATGTTACCACTTGACGTTCTCTCCCTTTCTGGGGAAAGGAGTCCCAGCCTGTTGAGTCTTTCCTGATAGTTCTAGTTGTGATTGTTGCTTGATTATTTGATGATGACAAGCATCTCAACTGAGTCCCCAGTGAACTTCCAACAAGGGTAACAAAATAGTAACAAAGAACTCTAGCAGTTCCTTCATTAACTGAGAGGCATTGAAAATAATAGAAAAACCTTTTCCTCTTCTCTAGCTGAGATTGGCTAACCCAGTGTAAATCAGAAGAACAAACATTGGATCTTTCTCAAAAACAAAAACAGAATGTCCTGGAAAAACTCAGCAGGTCTGGCAGCATCGGCGGAGAAGAAAAGAGTTGACGTTTCGAGTCCTCATGACCCTTCAACAGAACTTGAGTTCGAGTCCAAGAAAGAGTTGAAATATAAGCTGGTTTAAGGTGTGTGTGTGGGGGGCGGAGAGAGAGAGAGAGGTGGAGTGGGGGTGTGGTTGTAGGGACAAACAAGCAGTGATAGAAGCAGATCATCAAAAGATGTCAACAACAATAATACAAAAGAACACATAGGTGTTAAAGTAGGTGATATTATCTAAACGAATGTGCTAATTAAGAATGGATGGTAGGGCACTCAAGGTATAGCTCTAGTGGGGGTGGGGAGAGCATAAAAGATGTAAAAAAAATAATAAAATAAATAAAAAAAAATATATTTTTTCTCTTTTTATAATGGAAATAGGTGGGAAAAGGAAAATCTATATATTTCTCATCTGCTTGACTAAATTCCAAATTCAGTGCAGGATTGTCTGCTGAACCTTTGGTGAATAAGTTGATTTCTTTTTGTTTTAATTAATGAGTCAAGTTGAAGAATAAATTGTACTCTGCATTCTGCAGGCCTCCCTAGCCAACATATTGGCTTCTGACCTGCTGTTGGGCATTTATATAAAATCCTGATGGTCTGTAGTCCCGATGCACTATGATGCAAGTTTCAGGACCTCAGAATACAGAAGAATTAAAGACATATGGGCAACACTCATTGCAGCAAAATACTTAAATGCAAATTACAAACCCAACCTACCTGCTTTATTATTCTGAAAGTGCCCAGTCCAAATGATAATTAGATACCTCTTTAGTGTAGTATTGTTAGACTAAGCAACCTGAGATGCTTGCATTGAGTTACACAAATTGCCCAATAGCAAAATAAGTAAGATGACATGTGCTTGTGATCTGAACTGGATGCATGTGTTTTTTGCATGAGAGTTCCTTCAGTCTCTGCATAGAGGGACTGAAGAAAACACCAAGACGTGGCCAGATATTAATTGTCACACACTCACAGCAAGTGAACCAAGAGAGCAACAGTAAGTTAGGGTACATTTGGTTCATTCAGAATAACTTGTTTAATGCAATAGTTAGCAAGTAATAAACACGCTTATGTTTACCCACACCAATAGATCATTTTGCTTCACTGGAACAAAGCATCTTTGCACTCGAACTTTTTGTAGTTTTGGTTGACCTGACTGACTTTGCGATATTCTGTTTTAAAAAATTGGACTGACTACATCTCTGTCTCTGCTTTGCATCTCCTTATGTTCATTGCCAAAAGGGATCAAGGGCTTCCCAACATAATTGTGAGTGAAATAAAAACAGAAAATGCTGGAAATACTCAGCAGGTCTGACGGCACCTGTGGAGAGAGAAACTGAGTTAACATTGAGTCCGAATGACTTCTTCTTCTTCTGAAGAGCCATACGGACTTGAAATGTTAACTCTGTTTCTCTCTCCACACATGCTGTCAAAGCTGCTGAGTTTTTCCAGCATTTTCTGTTTTTGTTTGATTTCCAGCATCTGCAGCATTTTGCATTTATAATTGTGTGTGAGGTGTTTATCAGTGTTTTGCTTATTATTTGCAATATATGGTGGAACACGAAAACTTGACTCATTTAGCATTTTATTCATCAATCATCTGTTTTGTAAAATAAAAAGTGTGAATGGATTTTATTTCATTTCCAATCTTTTCTGTGTCAAATTGTCAAAACAAATACCAAAATGTACTGAACCATCTGTCTCTTGCTCTCTACCTTTCTCTTTCATCCTTCAGATGCTCCTTAAAACCTACCTCTTTGATCAAAATTTTGGACACTTTCCTAATATCTCCTTATGTGGCTCAGTGCCAAACTTTGTTTCATAATGCTTCTATGATACTTCTTGGGTTGTTTTATCATGATAAAGGTGCTGTATACATGCAGGTTGTTGTTGAAAAGCTTTTAGATGAGAACTGTTGCTATTTCTCAACTTTTTTATTGTTTACATCATTGATCTTTCAATGGTGAGATATTTCAAAGATATCATCAATCCTTCCTGTGCCTCTTTATATTACATACGATAGCAAGACTGAGAATATCTATCGTCATATAGCTGTTTTGGTTTGTTACCAGTTTTGTTTATTTCCACTTCCCACTCCCCTTTCTATAGATGTTGCTGGGTTACCTTCTGATAGTTTATCAAAGTTGCTTTCATGTGTGAGCCTTAGCACCAACAGTTGGTATGGTTTTGTACTGCGAAGGAAGCCGTAGCTGAGTCCAATGCTGTCCCCATTTGAAATCCGTATGTGCACTTCTAGCAGGGATTGCTAAATAGGGGTGAGAAATAGGAACAAATCCTGATTTTTCCCTTCACCCATCCACGGACTCTGAGAACAATTTTCTAGACCTCGCCAATACTTGGGCTGCGATTGGCTAAGCCCACAAAGACTAAAGATTGAATCAGAAAGCTTGATTGTCTTCTGACCCATCAGAGAGAGCCCCTCTTAGATTGTTCCCCCTTTGGAATGCTTTAGAGGAAAATGCAGAACTGAGAGGATTTACTGTGGCTCATATTTTGGTTGGTGTTGCAAAATGTGTTAACCTGCATATTAGCCATACATAAATTTGCATATTTTGGGTGACAGGAGGCAGGCTCATCTGCAAAATCTTAGGCTCACTCTGAATCGGAAACTGGTCAATTTTCCTTCCTATCTGCACAGTACCCACATCACATGGACTGCAGTGGTTCAAGGAGGCAGCCCACCACTACTCAAGGGCAATTGATGCTGGGCTATAAATACTCAGCAACACCCATGAACAAATATTAAAAATCCTCAGTGCTTGTTATATTCTTAACGATTGACAGGAGGTGACCAGTGCATCTTTATTTTGCATAGAAATGATTTGACTACTTTCATATGAAAATGGTTTAAAAAAGCAATTAAGAAAAGGGGTTTGATTGTCATTGAACAGAAAAATTATGCAAACTGATAAAACTGCAGACATTGCAGTTTTACATTGCAATTGCAAATGCAATTACATTGCATTTCTGGCATCAGCACCAAAGGTGCTGTACAAAGACCATAAGACGTAGGAGCAGAAGAAGGCCAGTCGGCACATTGTGCCCGCTCCACCATTCAATGAGATCATAGCTGATCTGATAATCCTCAACTGCATTTCCTGCCTTTTCCCCATAATCCTTGATTCCCTTACTGATATAAAAATCTGTCCATCTCAGTCTTGAATATACTTAACGACTCAGCCTCCACAGCCCCTTGCGGTAAAGAATTCCACAGATTGACTACCCTCTGAGAGAAGAAATTCCTCCTCACCTCTGTTTTAAGTGTTGCTCCCTTACTCTGAGATTATGCCCTCTGGTCCTAGACTCTCCCACAAGGGAAAAGAACCTCTCAGCATCTACCCTGTCAAGCCCCCTAAGAATCTTTTATGTTTCAATAAGGTCGCCTCTCATTCTCCTAAACTCCAATGAGTACAGGCCCAACTGACTCAACCTCTCCACATAAGAAAATCCCTCCATCCTCGTGATCAACCTAGTGAACCTCTGGACTGTCTGCAATACCAGTATATCTCCCCTTAGATATAGGGACCAAAACTCTTCCACAGTATTCTAGGTGTGGTCTACCTACTGCCTTGTATAGTTTTAGCAAGACTTCCCTATTTTTATCAAAACAAAAATAAAAATATCTGGAAAAACTCAGCAGGTATGGGAGCATCTGCAGAGAGGAACACAGTTAACATTTCAAGGCTATATGACTCCTCTGTTAACTATGTTCCTCTCCGCAGATGCTGCCGGACCTGCTGAGTTTTTCCAGGTATTTTTATTTTTGTTTTTGTTTTGGATTTCCTGCATCCACAGTTTTTTGCTTTTTTCCCTGTTTTTATATTCCATTCCCTTTGAAATAAAGGCCAATGTTCTATTTGCCATATCTATTACTTGCTGAACTTGTATGCTAGTATACAAGACAACATAAAGGAGATGCCTCATTATGTCCTAGTGGTATTTTATTCCAGATTTATGATATTAAAAGAATATATTGAATGAAAATGAAATAAAATGTGGGGGAGATAAGCAAAAAGAATAGGTTACTGTCCTCTCATGCATTTTTCTAATGCTCCTCGTACTGTACAGCAGTTTCAATTTATCTGTTGTATTTCTGCAGTAATCAGTATGAAACATGTATGCTTCCCTATGTTGTCAAGTTCAGCCTTTCAATTCCATTTAGTTTGTGCTTGTTTTAGTCAAATTAACTTTTGGGAAGACTGTTATCAAGCAGTAAGAAGCAAAGTTGAGTAGAGGAAATGATTTATCAATAATTTTAAAGAGGGGGAGGAGAAGTGACAGATGATGCCATGAATTTTCACAGAAACTCTCCAAACCTTGCTGATAACTGCCTGTCACACAGTGCTGCCTTTCTCTATAAATCAGATCTCCCACTCAGTCTGGTGGCTGACACTGAGAAGCAATATAAAGAGGAAGATTAACTAACATCCTTCATGCCAGACTGCAGCACTTTTTTTTTGACCACTCTCCCAGTATCATGTACAATGAAGGGGAATACAGAATTCCATTGATAGAAGACTATTGGGAATAGGTAACAGAGATGATTTACTGAGCCACATGGGCACAAGATTTTGAACGCCGGTTCCCGACCAGTGACGGCTTGAGGGGGATGGTAGAATTGTGCACAATGGTCATTGCATATGTGCAAGGATCAGAAAACAGAACACCTACAAAATAATATTGTTCAAAATGTTTATAACTGGACCTACAGACCCAACCATGTCCCCCACTTGCTGTGGTGCTTTCCATACAAACCAGGAAGGTCGAAGTTCAGTTTCTGGACTGTTCAATTTACTCACCTCACTGGGTGAGGGTAGGGTTAGAATTGACCTTAAAAGCCTTTTCTTTATTCATTCATGGGATGTGGGCGTCACTAGCAAGGGCAGCATTTGTTGCCCATTCTCAATTGCCCTTAAAACTGAGTGACTTGCTATGACAGTTGAGAGTCAACTGCATTGCTGTGGGTCTGGAGTCACATATAAGCCACACCAGGCAAGGATGGCAGATTTACTTCCCTAAGAGAGATTAGAGAACCAGATGGGTTTTTACAATAATTGCTGATAGTTGTCATGGAAACCATTACTGAGGTTAGCTTTCAATTCCCAAATTTATTAACTGAATTTAAATTGCACCAGCTGCCATGGTGGGGTTTGAACCCATGACCCTAGAGCTTTAGTCTGGGCCTCTGGATTACCAGGTCAGTGACATTACCAATATGCCGCCATCTCCCCTTAGTCTGCAGGCTACAGGGGGGGGAGGAAATTTTTCTAACAGGGAAGCAGTTAAATGGGCAGGAATTCTGAGCGCTTCAGGAAGCTGTTCCAAATCGTGATTTTTGGGGGGTTTTCTGGGTTGGGATGCTTTCCCCCCCACCATCACCACATTGCCCCCACCCCCCACAAGGCGGGTTAGCATTTTAAAGCAAGTGTCTTCAAAGGACTGCTAATAGGCCGGGAGGAGCAGCAGTGTTTCCTCCAGCCTCCCAAGTTTCCCCAACATCTGGCATCATCAGCTGAAACTCCACAGTACATGGGGAAACCGAGACTTCCAAGTTTCCTGCCCATTCCTGGAACACTCTGCAGCTCTGCTCCCAGTGTGTAGGTAAAAATTCCCAGGATCTCTAAACAAAGGCTCCTGGTTTGAGGTACCAGAGTTCTTCTGGGAGAGCCATGGAATCTTCCAAAAAGGTGGGACAAAAACCGAGGAAACAATATCTCTCTGATCCTGACGTATGTCAGGTATGTACCAAATATAAGCAAAAATGATCGTAATCCCTTTCAGCTGGAGGTCTGAAAATAAAGTAGGCTGAGTTTATTAAAAGTTGATAATGGTAAAAGTCAGCACTCTGCAAGAGTTTTGTTTCTGCTCCAGCAAAGCCAACATAATAGAAACACTCAGTCTTAATATAGAATAGTTCAAAATTACTTTTTGATTCATGAGAACCAATACTTTAAAATCTTGTAGTGTGGATTCAGAATGGTGAAAAACTGTATTTTTGACAGACACTATTTGAGTAACTGAGAACATGCCAAGCATAAGCGGGAAACAGGAAATCCATGTTTAAATGCCATTAATGATGTTTTCAACCCCTGCCCCCACTGTATAAAAAGCGCTCTTATTAAAGGCACAGTATGACGGTGACAAATAAATACTGCAAAATGGTAACAGAATTTGAAGCATTACTATTACATCAGTCAAAATTGTTAGTAATGAAGTAATGAACAGATGTTTCTTATCTTCCTGCACCCTTGCCCATTTGCTTTCCTCTCTGCTTCTTTGATTTGTTTCTTTTTTCCCTTCCTATTAGCTCTCAGTGCTTACTATTCCCCAGAAGGGTCTCGGCACTGTTTGCCCATCGGTCCTGTCCCAGAACTGGACCCAGTGCCTCAGTAATCAGAATCCTGTGTACAACGTGTCCACAGCCATATATTTACTTCCCTTATCTTGCTTTCCCTATACTTAATAGCACATGGCATCAGGAGTATTCTGAAATTTCAACCCTTGGGGTCCTGCTTTTTAATCTCTCTCCAAATTCCTAAAACTCCCTTTGAACCAGCAGGAAAGACAGAGCCCTGATTTAGAGCCAGAATTTGGGTGATTCTAGCAGTTTTCTTTCATACCCACCACCACCACCCCCCCCACCCAAGAAAATTGTGAAGTTGTCTGTACCAGACAAATGGCTTCTTAAGAAGTCACAACTCCTGATTGTAACTGGTCCAATTCACATATCACTATTCCGTCATTGTCACTGGGATCAAAATCCTGGAACTCCCAATCGAATACCACTGGCTGTGCATAGACCACACTGCTTGCAGCTATTCAAGAAGACAGCTTGCCACCACTTTCTCAAGAGCAATTAGGGATGGGCAATAAATGCTGGCTTTTCCAGTGATGCCCACATCCCATAAATGAATATTTTTTTAAAATCCCAAATAAAATGTGTCCCATTTTCCTTAGCTGTGACAATCCAGATATTAGTGTAGTACTTTGTGTATGCTGCTGCACTCATAAAATCCAGCTTTTATATTCAGACAGTAGGAGCCAATTCAACTTTGGAAGTTTCCAACTCATCATTTATGCCAATATTATATGCTGAAAATCATTTGCTAAAGGCTGTTCAGTACTCTGATGAAATGCATGAAGACCAGTTGCAATGGACATGATGTAGAAGTCTGGAAGGCTGACCTCTGTAGGTGTCAAAAGGGTCTACTGCTACCTACAGCAATACTACTACTAAAAGTTGTGCTTTCAGCGTCATTGCTTTAATTGCTGTTTTACCCCAGAATTAAATCCATGAACCTAGTTCAAGGCTCAATTTATTGGATAATTAGAAAGTTGAATCCATTATTTCTACAGGAAAAGGTTCATGTAAATCTGATTAACTTTTTCTGAATTGAGTTTTTTTAGAAAAATGTACTTTATTCATAAAATATCTGAAAGAACACTACAAAACATTTCTAAATGGCCATCACAAAAAGTATGTTCAACTTTTCCACATAGATCACGAGGTGCTTCAATACAATCAATGAACATTACAGTCATTTCAATACGGTCATTACAGACAGTGCAATGGTATTCAAGTTATCTACATAGATCATGTTGCACTCTGAGTTGCTTCAATACAATTATGATACATTTAGTATTCACTGCATACATCCTTCTGATTCATACAGCCCGAGGGGTCTATACAATTTGCAGCCCCTCCGTCAGTGCACTATAGACAGCGACCTTTCCCCATTGCGCCTTTGCAGCGGCTGCCCCAAGCTTTAGTGCATCCCTAAGCATGTAGTCCTGAACCTTGGAATGTGCCAGTCTCCAACACTTGGTTGGGGTCAATTCTTTGTACTGGTGAGCGTCTTTCACCAAGTTGATGATCCTCCAGCTGCAGTTGATGTTTGTCTCGGTGTGTGTCCCTGGGAACAACCCATTAGAGCACAGAGTCCTGTGTCACGGAACTGCTCGGGATGAACCTCGACAAAAACCACTGCATCTTTCTCCAGACCTCATTTGCAAAGGCACATTCCACAAGGAGGTGAACAAGGGTCTCTTCCCCACCACAGCCACCACAAGGGCAACATGTAGAGGCAGTGAGACTCCTGGTGTGTAGGAAGGATCTGATGGGAAGGGCCTTTCTCACCACCGGCCAAACTACATCTTGGTGCTTGTTGGAAAGTTCTGGCGGTGAGGCATTACTCACATAGAGGTTGTGGTGGAAGAATTAATCCAGGTTGGTCTTTTGCTTCAAGCTGGTTTATTTTCAAGACAACTCCTCAGTACTACTGACTTCCAAGTCGCTTCCACACAAAATGTTACAGCTGTGTCTTTTTATTCTATTTAGATGGGATAATCAATGCCCGTCATTTGTTTAACTAGCAGTTGTTTTTTTAACAAGGCGATTGCTACATTAACAATGAGTGCATGGCCATCACTATGAATAATTAGATTTGGCTAAATTGGATGAATTTTAAGATATTTTGCAAGTGTTTTCATTATTGTCTACTCTATGGCTTCCGGTCACCACCTGACAGCTCCCTTGTTAATGCACTGAATAACAGCTGAAAGGTTATGACTCAATGAAGCAGTGACGATGCAGTCTAGGTGAAGTGGGATTTAAGAACTTTGTATGGAGCATGTCACAATCATGAAAGCATCTTGTCAAGTACAATGCTAGCAATTTGACATCAACACTTGCAACCTAACCTTAATTGACTTCTGATGTACAGTATATAACAAGTGTTTTAAGTATATTAATTGATTAGAATTGTTAAGCAGAATCATGAACATTTTCAAATGGCTGATAAATTATAAGGAAATCGAATTGAACATTACAATTCTTCATTTAAAATGCTGCAAGTGCCATACAGAACACATCCCTTTCAGTGGTTGAAACTGCAAAGTACTGTCATGCCCAGTGCAGGCCTGAAGATATTACAGACTTTAAAGCTATATTTATAAAAGTGGACACCAAAAGCTGTTTGAGATGCCTGTAGCATTTCATGTGACTTGGCTGTATGCAGCTCCAGACAGTCCTGAAACTCAAGCAAATACCTGATTAAAATACGGACAGTCACAGCCACTTGTGAAATTCAGATTCATTTGTTAAGGATGGACCGCCAACAGAATGGACCAAAACATACCAGCCGACTCATCTTTCTGCTTCACAGTGGACAATAGAGAATTCAAAACTTAATGGGTGTTAGACGAATATGAAATGGTTCTCAAAGGTCTTTCGTTGTATTGTGATGACTCCCCATCCCAAACACACAGACCTTGGCTATCTGAAATTCTCTGGGTGTGAAAGGCTACAGCACAGGATGCTTACCAGTCGAACGCACAACCTTATTTTGGAAAAGGACTTTGGATGTGTAACAGGTCACATGGGTCAGGAAGCCATGTTTGTTATCTGCTTTCAAAAATAACAGCAAAAGCTGTTCTGGGACAGATACCATCAGAAACACCATCTAAGCCATTGAATCAGCTGCAAAACAATGATACAGCCAAGATAATGTACAGCTGTACCTTGAAAGTGGGAGAAGGACTCTTTTTCCACACCGATTCCCCCACCACCCTGCAATCCCACTCTGTTCCAATTTCAAGTTCACCTGAGAGCTGACTTCCTGGCAATTCAATTACAAGAAGCCTCGCAGCTTACTGAGAATCTTCTGCTTTTCCAAGACTTCCACTCCAACTAAAGCATCAATTTATCTAAGAAACTACAAAAGAGACTGAAATAATTCCAGATTGTAATTGTATTTTTTTTCTTCATCTATATCTAATCTTTGTGTGCGTGTGTAATATTGTGTGTAAAACTTTGTGTTTAAACCTCTGGGGCAAGTGTGAGCTAATAAATAATCTTCCTTTTAATTCACAAAAATCTTGCTGTTGGAATCATTTAAATTGGGGCAAACTGCTCTGGGTAAGAAAACACACTAACTTCACTCACAAAACCACTTTGATCACAGACAACAATAAAACACACAAAATCTGTCTGTGACAGTATCTTGTTTCTTAGACAGCGACCTTTCCCTATTGCACCTTTGCGGCGGCTGCCCCAAGCTTTAGTGTGTCCCTCAGCACGTGGTCCTGGACCTTGGAATGTGCCTGTCTGCAACGCTTGATCGGGGACAACTCTTTACACTGGAAGATCAACAAGTTTTGGGCAAACCAAAGAGCGTCTTTCACCGAGTTGATGATCCTCCAGTTGCAGTTGATGTTTGTCTCGGTGTGTTCCCCTGGGAACAGCCAGAGCACAGAGTCCTGTGTCACAGAACTGCTCGGGATGAGCCTCAACAGAAACCACTGCATCTCTCTCCAGACCTTCTTCGCAAAGACACAATCTACAAGGAGGTGAACAACGGTCTCTTCCCCACCACAGCCACCTCGAGGGCAATGTGCAGAGGGGGTGAGACTCCTGGCGTATTGGAAGGATCTGATGGGGACGGCCTTTCTCACCACCAGCCAAACTATATCTTGGTGCCTGAGATCCCTCTGTAAATCAGAGTTACTGCTGTGTGTAATTACCCTCAACTTGGGAAAATTAGTTGGAATTAGAACAGGAGGGAGATGCACCTCCCAAACCTACCTGATAGTCACACTGTCCAGGAGGTAAATCCAGCCTGTAATGTTTTATTGAAACATTGTTCTCTGTTAATGTGCACTCTTGTATTCAGCATACCATTCTTCTGGAAACTGGATGTTCATTATTTAAGATCATGCTGATCACTTTCATGTCTTCTCATTCATGATGTGAATTCTCATTTGTGAATATTAAAATACTGTAGGACTTGAGCACACATTGCTCTGAAGGCTCAGCCTAGATTACCAAGGAAGGATGTGCTGCATTGTTGAAGGCGCAAAACAATTCCATGGCGCAACTCATAGAAGACAACGATGTTTCTGCTTTTTGCAAAGCCAGCTTTTCTTTGATCGACACCACCAAAATATAAATTAATTGGTCATTCATTTGTTTATGGCATCGTGCTTTGCACAAATGTCTGCCCTGTTTACCTGCATGAAATGTAAAAAAAAAAATTAGCACTTTGGGATGTCCTGAGGGCATGAGAAGGCACTATAGAAATACCACCTTCCTTCCTTCCTTTCTCTCTCTCCCTTTTGTTTGTCTGCCTGAGCTTCTGCAGAAGCTGTGGGTACTTGTGCTGAGCTCTGAGTGTGCGCTTTGAAGACATGAGCCAGAAATCTTTGTCATCATGACACACGGAATGATGAGTCATGCTATCGGTTCAGAAGATGTTAAAGTCATCTGAATGACTTCCTTACATTCTCACCCGCTTCTCAGTATGAGAACAGCTAGACTTTCAAATGGTAGAGGAGGATATTGTTTTACTGTGTTAGAATAAATAGAGCTTAATGCTGGGCTGAGTCTAATCTGCCTTCAAGGTTCTGTGCTCACTCCCTGCTGATTTAGCTACTTAAGTTAGGACAGAGGTGATGATTAATCGATGTTAGTCTCCCCATGCTGGGAAAGGGAAGACTTGAGGAAGGTTTGAGATCCTGATCAATAGACAATTTATATTGAAGTTGAAATTAAAGTCAGTCATTTTTGGATGAGAACTTTTGAAATTTACCAAAAAGCCAACTGTTTGTTCAGATCATATTTGTTCTGAAACACTGTGCTTATGAAGGATTTGTACAGTTCTTCTTTCTGGATCTGTACCTATCCTGGGTGTGCCTAATAGTCCTGGTAACTGTGTATCCACTTATCCTTCCTTAGATGAATATAAATCTCTATCTTTTCTAAATGTTTGTATCTATTAATTTGTATTTTTCTAGCTAGAATTCTAGAAAGATGCAACACAGGAGACCATTCGGCCCATTGTGTTTGTGCCTGCACTTTGGTAGAGCTATCTAGTTAAGCCCTCATTTCTCACCCCATTGCCCTGTTAATTTTTTTATTTCAAGTATTTATCTTATCCTGTTTTAAATATTATTAGTACATCTGTTTCCACCAACCTTTCAAGCACTAAATTCCACATCGCAACAACTCGCTACTTAGTTTGCTCATGCCACCTCTGGCTCATTTGCCAGTCACCTTAAATTGTGTCCTCTGGTTACCAAGCCTCCTGCCACTGGAAACTCCCATCAAAACCCTTCATACTTCTGAACACATCATCTATCAAATTTCCTCTTGACCTTCTCTGCTTTAAGGAGAACAACCCAGCTTCTTAAGTCTTTCCACTCAACAGAAGTCTCTCAACCCTGGTACTATTTCTGTAAATCTCTTCTGAACCCCCTCTAATGCCTTAGCATCCTTTCTGAAGTATGGTACTAAATTTAATATATACTGCAGTCCATCCCGCTGCTACTGGTATTCAACTCAGTACCTGATCAAGGGATCAGACTTTGGGAAGGGAACATCTGCTGAAAGCCACCACCCTGGCACTTGCTACTGACTCCACTGTTCCCCAACCCCCACGCCGCCACCACTTACTTTTGGCCTTGGGTCTCTCGCTGATCCTGGGCCCCTGGTGGGTACATTGCTAGCAGCTGCCTGCAATGAGAGCTGCGAGCCAACTCTAGGCAGTGGGCGAGACCTCCGTTGCCTGGATTATTCCACCCCATGTCTCTTTTAATAAAGCCAAGGATCCCATATATGATTTTAACAGCCTTTTCAACTTGTCCTGCCACCTTCAAAGATTTGTATATGTACACACCCAGGTCTCTTTTTGTTCCTGCCAGCCCGTAAGTTGTACATTGTAACCTTTCCAGTTAATCTATTGTCCAGAGACACCAGTTATCTGGATTTTTGAGCAGACCCAAAAAACATACTGCATCATTTTGGTGCAGTACTTAGCAAGCAGAAACAAGGACGATAGTGTATTTGGATAAGTGAAACAATTTTTATTACTGCTTCATGATGTTTTATCACTGCTTTATGCTTCAGGTAAGTACTTATATCTATGGTGTTTTCCAGTTCACACGCTTGTTAGACATTCTACTGTCATTCTATAATCCAGAACATTCTGAAATCCAGAAATGGCTTGGTCCTGTGCATTCAGGGATGGAGAGGTTACAGGGTAGCATTTAGCATATTTTGCCTTTCCTCATTCTTCCTACCAAAGTGTCGCACTCTCATTTTCCTGCCTTAAATTTCATGTGCCACATGTATCCCCACTTTACCAGTCTGTCTATGTCCTCCTAACGCTTTTTTTTACTATCCTTCTCATTGTATACTACATATTTGATTTTAGGTCCTCTACAAACATTTAAATTAAATCCTGCATGCCCAAGTCCAGATCATTAATATATGAAAGAGATCATTAATATATGGTCCTTGTGCTGACCCCTGTTGAACACATCTGTATACCTCACTCCAGTTTGAAAAATAATCATTTGCTGCTACAGTACTCTACTTTCTGGCCCTCAGCTAATTCCATATCGATGTAGCCATTGCCTCTTTAATCCCATGGGTTTCAATTTTTCCAAACTAAACCTTGATGAACTTTGCAAAAGGCAGACAAAAAACATAAGTTCAGATCAGTTTGATGCAGCCTCGTACTTAGTTTACATAGCTGTAGCAAATACACTTGTACATTTGAATAAAGGCATGCCACATGTTTATTCTCATATGTACAATTTTTCCTACTGTCTTTTTCTATACACTGAAGGGCATTCATAGTTCTAAAGGGCCATTTATTTTTAAAAACAACCAGAAATTGTAGCCATTTTGTTTTATATCTGTGATTATTCATTAATGAGGATTTCACCTTTGTCAGCTGAGTTCCTTCGAGGGTACCAATCCTCACTGATGTTCTAGGCTAAAAGATATTTCTTTCTTTCAAGCCAATGGATTTTTAACCCATAAATGTAAGGAAATATTTAAATGCCAGAAATCCACTCTTCACAACTCATCTAAAGCTTTGCCACCTCCATCCTGTTCCACACTAAATCTGTTCACTCATTATTCATGTCTTCGCTCACTTCTACTGTTACTCAATGTACTAAATTTCACATCTTTGCCTTTGTTTGCAATCAATGCTATGCAGAAAATTATAACAGTGTATACAGCTTTTTCCAGCCATTATGTCCTTCGATTCTAATCACTGGTCCAACTCCCCTCCTAGTGGTCTTTGCTGTAATAGAGCAACCACCCTATTTCCTAGTACGCAAAACCTCCACTCTGTTATTTTTTTCCACCCATTTCTTAAAAATCTCCCCAAAAACACCTTTTTTATCCTTAGTTTCAATAATTCCTCCTGAAAATCTGTTCACTCCAGCACAAAGTGTTTTGGGCTTTTTATTACGTTAAAGGCATTGAAAAACAGTAAGTTACTAAACCAAGCAGCCCATGAAATGGCCGAGCAATCTCCAGATAGTGGACGCAATCATCAAGCAAAAGATTGATTTCCATTCCATAGTTTTGGTAATTTTGCAACTCATTCGTAGAATCAAAAGCTCCACAGTTGCATAGTTTGTGGTAACCAATGCAAATTGAACATCTATTAAGCCACAAGAACATCAGTAGACCAGAAGGTAAATATAAGTTGGTAGAAACTGACTGACTACAGACGAAGCAAGGTATTTTATCAAAATGGTGAAAGTTACAATAATTTTAAGAGAATGTATAAATAGTAAAGACCTCCCTTTTTATTTGTCTGCGTCTCATTTGATAAGGCTATTCATGTCATCAGTTACTAAAAATAAATATGGACTATGGTCAAAATATCACTGGAAATCTCATTTCATCTGGTAAGATCTTACCATAGTGGTAAATAACACTTATACAATTGCCTAGTTCACAAATTGAAATGTGACATTTCTAAGCATCATATTGAGTAAGTTCAGAAATAGATGTGCCAAATAAGACTGAATTGAAGCGAAAATGACATCCGATCCTGTTAGGGACCATTAACGTTTACATAAGAAATCCAATCACGCAGCAATTAATCGACAGAACTATACCGCAAGATTTCACATCTATTAACAAAAACTTTATATATAGAGAAATTAAACAAAGCTAACTTAATACTATAGCTTAGAAAGACTTATGCTATGAACTCAGTTCTGTTTTTTGCTTCCCCCCACACCCCTCTCAATCCCATCCCAAAGAGTTCCCTTATCTTACGAGATCTTGAAGGTGCCTTCACTTTTCCTCTGGGACCAAACCAATGGTGTATAACACCTCTCCAAAGTTCACTCTGATTTCTCTTCAGTGTTCCAGCTATTCTGCAAGGTACAAGATTTCATGGGGGTCCTTCTGTTAGCTTCTGGCTAAGTGGCCCTCCAACATCTCACGACACTGGATTCCACAGCCCAAGCATGAGCCTCCCTGTGACTCCTGTGCAGTGGCTTAAAACATTAGAAAATACCCTTGGTTTCCAATAGCCCACTGCTACGGTTTCCAAGCTGATTAATTCCAGAACTCCAACTGCAACAAGGTTAACTGCCCACTGAGAGGATTACTGTAGAGAGTACAGAGGAGATTCGCAAGAATGATTCCAGGGATAAAGAACTGTAGCTATGAGGATAGATTGGAGAGATTGAGTCTGTTTTCCTTGGAGAAAAAAAGGCTTAGAGCATTTTTGATAGAGGTATTCAAGATCCTGATGAGTATGGGCAGGGTTAATAGTGAGAAACTGTTCCCACTCGAGAACATCAAGAACTGGAGGGCACAGGTTCAAAATAATTGGCAAATGGAGTAAAAGTTTTCACCCAGGGAGTCTGGACCAAACTTCCGGAAAGGGTTGTGGAGGCAGGATCGATAGAGGTATTCAAAAGGGGATTGGATTGCTACCTGAAGGGAGAGAACATGCAAGGTTTCAGGGATAAGGCAGGGAGTGGAGAGCCAGTGCAGAGTCAATGGGCCAAATGGCCTCCTTCTGCACTGTAAAGATACTGTGATAAATCTTCCAGTAATTTTTCCTCTTACCGACTTTGCCTTATACCGAATAGCAGCTTCCAGTTGCTCTACACCAGGTGTAGATCTGGCTTTATCATTTGACTTCCAAGGAGATATAAGCTACATAAGAGCCACATCTGATACATTCTCTTAGCTGCTTTTCCAAACATCAACCAGTCTTGTCTTTCCTGCTAACTATGCAGTAACTGAATACATAAAGATAAACGCATAACAAAGAATCTCACTAACCGCCATCTCCATGGCCATGTAACACACAGACAGAAATGCAAATTATAACTACCTTTTAATTTTGAAGCTTTTCTTAATTCTGGGTAACCATGTGAATAACATTTCTTTTACTGGAATAACTGCAGGCGTCAAGTGTCAAGTTCTTCAGTGAAGTATACCACCTGCTGTTTTATGATTCTCGCTGTTTTAATCTGACTTTTTCCAGTAAACACAAATAACCTTTTGAATTGTAATTATATTAAACCTGTGTGTTTTGTCAGTCTCCAGATGTTTAGCAGCGTTCCCCCCCCCACCACTAAACTTACATTTGAAACTCAATTTCTAAAACTAAAAAACAACACCTCTAAAACATATGAACTATGATATTAGACATATGCAACAACATGCACACAGGTTGTCAAATAATAGTAATTCACAGATTGCCTCCAATAAATTATTAAAATTGAGGATTAGCATCCACTCAAAGAAAGAAGTTTGGTTATAATTTTTACATCACTTAGCTGCAAGACAACCCAAAGAAAGGTAACAGCGTGCAAAAAATCTCCCTCCCAAATACCAATATTTCAAAGTCTCTATTCATATACCTGATGAAGAATCAAAACCTCAACACCAATGAGTCTTGCAAATCTACCAGTTCAACTTTACATAAAAGTTACTTAAATGTTAGTCGGAAAGGCAATGTTCGCGTTATTGGATTATAAAGTGCATTTCGGGACAATCCTTGAATGCTGCAAAGTTGAAAATGGCCAAAAGCATTGATAATAAAAGTTACTTCACAAAATTAAATTCAAGTTTTTAAAAAAAAGTGCTTGCACAGTACATCCATTATAAAAGCACCAATTACAAAGAAAAAGATGTACTTGCTAATTGGTTATGCCTAGGGGTATAAAAATGAATTGAGCATGATGATTTAAGGACAGCCATGACCAGTTCCAGCTGTCAATCAATGTATTAGTTTGCCTTAGGAATACGAAAAAATAAAAAGGCATTATCCTAATTCTGTATTTTGATGCTTGGTACAGATACTGAAGGTTTGAAATACTAATTGAAAGCTTCCTTCAATAATCTTGCTTCTGTATTGTGGGGGGAAAATGTAGAAATCTGTGGTACCTTTAAAATCCTTAAGTTATTATTTTCTGTGTAGAGTATTTAGAGGCCTATTAAAATTAATTTTGACCAACTCTTTTCCCACCTGTTAATTTACATATTTTCTCATTGATGAATCAGTATAAAGCGATTTCCTCCCAAATTTGAAAGAAAGAAACTAAAGTTTCTCTATCTTGTTACCATCTGACAAAAAAGATCCTCACAGTTACTGCAGGAACATACCCACGTGAAAAACGTACAGTACATGGGGAGAATTTAAGGTGGGAAATGAGTGCAGCATTGTAGATGTAGGGCTTGAGAACAAGATAACTTGAAGAATGGAAGTTCATCAACATCTGAGGATTTACTGAGGTAGATCCTTAAACGTATTCGCAAGTTTAACTCGCTGACAAAGTATTTATCATGTTTCTGAGAAGAGGATATGGGATCAATTTCCGAAGAGTGCAAGTGGATAGGCAGAACAGCGATAAATACTTCAATAAAGCATGTTAAATGTTTGGAATGAACTGCCTTGTGAGCTGATCAAGACTGATAACACCAATAATTATAAGTGGCAGTTTGATCAGCATTTGAAAAAATCAATTAAGAGAAATGAATGGCCTGTGTATTTTGTTTTTAACTCTGAGACTAGTTAAGAGTTTCCAAAATGTCCTTTATATGGTCCTCTGTATTCCTATATTGTGTAACATACAGTATGAGCATAGTGTTTTACAAATATATTTATCCATTGACTAATGGATAGTATGTATTTAGTCATTTTTGCACCTTATGCTGTGTTGTAAAGAGAATTTGTTTTAGTTGTTCTTGGATGTGTTTAATATTGCAGCATTAATTCAACTGTTATAGAACTTGATGTCAGTTATATCTTTATGAGCATCTATTCTCTACATTACTCTTTTTTAGTTTAATTAACCACCACATGGCTCCTGTTGTAGGACAGAAAAATACTTCTACACATTTTCAGTTGAAATTTTACAATTGCTAATATTAGGGATAACACTAATCTAATATTGCCAATAAATCTCCATTCAATATCCCAGGAAAACACCTGTTTTAACAGTGCTTCATATTGAGCAATTTAAAATATATCAAATGGCTGAAGTTATACCTTGCTACTAATCACAACAATCTGTACAGTTTCTGATCCTTCCAAGCTTAAAGTGTGATTGTTAACAGTATCCCGGAACCAAAAGACAATAAGAACACATGGCATAATAGCAAAATACTGCAGATGCTGGAAATATGAAATAAAAACAGGAAATGCTGGAAAAGCTCAGCAGTTTTGGCAGCAGCTGTGGAGAGCAAAACAGAATTAACATTTCGAGTCTGCATGACTCTTCAGAAGCTAAAGAGAAGTAGGAATGTGATGGAATTTATGCTGTTTCAGGGAGTGGAGCAGGTGAAGCTGGATAGAGAGTCAGCGATAGGTGGGGGCTAAGGAGACATTGACAAAGATGTTATGGACAAAAAGACTAAGAGTGTTAATGGTAGTGGTGAAGACTAAAAAAGATGCTGATAGTGGCATAAAGGTAAAAAAGCAGAATGTGTTAATAGCAAAACAAGGGTCAGCATTCTGAAAGAACAGCATAGAACAATTGACAGATAGCCCTTTTGGGGGTGAGATGTGGGAGGGGGCAGTGGTTGGGAAAAAGGATAAAAAGGGAAGTGAGAAAAGGGATAAAACAATGAATGAATGAATGAATAAAAATGAAAATAAGTAAATAAAAATATATTTTTTTAAAAAGGGTGAAGATAGAGGAGAGAGTTTATGGTCTGAAGTTGTTGAACTCAATATTCAGTCCGGAAGGCTGTAAAGTGCCTAATCGGAAGATGAGGTGCTGTTCCTCCAGTTTGCATTCAGCTTCACTGGAACATTGCAGCAGGCCAAGGATGGACATGTGGGCATGAGAGCCGGGTGGGGTGTTGAAACAGCAATCGACCGGAAGGTCTGGGTGATGCTTGCAGACAGACCAAAGGTGTTCCCAGTCTGTACATTGGGGAGATCAAACTCAGACTCAGGCTCATACTTTCCATTGCCTCCAGTTAGAGTTGCCAAACCTCCAAGATTGGACTGGAGTATCCAGACAATGAAGATCAATCTGCAGGACAGTTGTGTGTGCAATCCTGGAGAAAAATCATGGAGACATTAAAAAATATTTATTTTTACTTGCTTTGAGCATTTCTCTTTACCAGATATAAAAGTTTTGAAAATTTGTCGGGAGGGTGAGGGGTGGGGGCAGCCTGGCAGACAGCCAAGCATCATCCAATTGAGTAATGAGTCTTTTTGCTTTCCAATTGCACAGGAAGTCCTAAGGATGGGTATGTTGGCCGATGAATGGCTAGAATGTGGAGGCAGGTCATGTGATGAAATATCCAAGAATACATTTAATCACCGGCAACTCTAATTCTGATTGTCATCTTTGTTTCTCACCTAAGGTTCTAACAAGGGTGCAGATCTTTGAGTCTGTGAATTTATGAACAGTTCCCCCAGTAATTGATCTGGATATTGAAGGATAACAGTCTTGATATAAATACCCTTGAGATGTCACAAGCAGCTGATCTCCATGGAGAACCACTACTATTAGTAACAACACTGCCTATGAGAATGCAATCATTTCTTTATTCGACCCAAGATCTATTCTGCCATCTCACAGGACTCTATAAAGGAGCCTATTGTGTGACATTTAGTAAATTTGCAAAAAGCTTTTGACAATGTGAACCGTCCTCCCTTTATCCACCAACCACAACCCCCACCCCCTTGAAATCATTCTGCTGGGAGAAATTTCTTTTGTCCAGAAGCCATGTTGAGAAGCTTTAATCGTCCTTTTTGGTCCTGGTGGCCATACAGAGTATCTATAATATCTTCCAGTACTTTGGCTTGGCTTTGGTCATAGGCAATGACCCTGCAGGGGAGTTAGGCTGCCTCATTCCTTGCCAATAAAATTTTTAGGGGAAGGTGGGTGGGCTAGTGGAATGGGCAGATAGATGTTCAGGATCTTAATGGGAACAAGTCTGTTTTAGGAAGGGAAAACGAGGAACAGGTGTATACGCTTAAGGGAAAGATTGAGAAGGGTTTGAATGAACAAAGAAAACTGTGGGTCCTTCGAAAGTGCAGGAAGATAAAGCCATAAAAAAGGAAAGTAGCAGTTTGAGTTTTATAAATAGTGGGATAGAGTACGAAAACAAAGAGTTAATTATAAATATGTTAAAAGCAAAATACTGCGGATGCTGGAAATCTGAAACAAAAACAAAACATGCTTAAAAAACTCAGCAGGTCTGACAGCATCCGTGGAGAGAAAGACAGAGTTAACGTTTCGAGTCCCTATGAGCTGAATTATAAACATGTACTCGGGGAGGTGGTGGTGTAGTGGTATTGTCACTGGACTAATAATCCAGAGACCTAAGGTAATGTTCTGGGCACCTGGGTTTGAATCCCACCAAGGCAGATGGAATTAAAAGTCTAATGCTGACTATGAAACCATTGTCAATTGTTGTGAAAAGCCACCTGGTTCATTTATGCCCTTTACGGAAGGAAATTTGCTGTCTACATGTGATTCTAGATCCGCAGCCATGTGGTTGACTCTTATGTGCCCTCTGAAATGGCCTAGCAAGCCACTCAGTTGTATCAAACCTCCAAAAAGAATCAAACCGGATGGACCACCCAGCATCGACCTAGGCACCAGAAACGACAATGGCAAACTCAGCTCTGTCGCCCCTGCAAAGTCCTCCTTATATCTGGAGGCTAGTGCCAAAATTGGGAGAGCCATCTCAGACTGGTCAAGCAACAGCCTGACATATCATACTCATGGAATTATACCTTACAGATAATGTCCCAGACACCACCATCGCCATTTCAGCAGAGGTGGTGGCACAGTGGTTTATAGACAGGAGGGAGTTGCCCTGGGCGTCCTCAACATCGACTCCAGACCCCATGAAGTCTCATGGCATCAGGTCAAACATGGACAAGGAGACCTGCTGATTCCCCCCATCCCAAAGAGTTCCCTTATCTTATGAAATCTTGAAAGTGCATTCACTTTTCCTCTGGGACTAAACCAAAGGTATATAACAGCTCTCCAGAGTTCACTCTGATTTCTCTTCAGTGTTCCAGCTATTCTCCAAGGTACTAGATTTCATGGGGGTCCTTCTATTCGTTATTCATGGGGTCTGGAGTCGATGTTGAGGACTCCCAGGGTGACTCCACCTTTCTATATACCACTGTGCCACCACCTCTGCTGAGATGGTGATGGTGGTGTCTGGGTCATTATCTGTAAGAAACATGGGCAAGGAAACCTCCTGATTACGTGCCCCCCCACCCCTCAGCTGAGTACTCCTCCATGTTCAGCTCCACTTGGAGGAAGCACTGAGGGTGGCAAGGGCGCACCACTGCTGATTGAGCTGGCTGAAGGCTAAAGATAATAGCTACTAGACTCGGACTGCATTTGGTGGTGAGGGAACCAACAAGAGGGGAAAAGATACTTGACCTCATCCTCACCAACCTGCCTGCCGCATATGTATCTGTCCATGACAGTATCGATAGGAGTGACCACCGCAAAGTCCTTGTGGAGACAAAGTCCCGCCTTCGCATTGAGCATACCCCTCCATTGTGTTGTGTCGAACTACCGCTGCTCTAAAATGGGATAGATTTCAAACAGATCTAGCAACTCAAGACTGGGTAACCATGAGGCGCTGTGGGCCATCAGCAGCAGCAGAATTGTACTCAACCACAATCTTTAACTTCGTGGTCTGGTACATCCCCACTCTACCATTACCATCAAGACAGGGAATCAACCCTGGTTCAATGAAGTGTGAAAGAGGGCATCGCTGGAGCGGCACCAGACACACCTAAAACTGATGTGTCAACCTGGTGAAGCTACAACACATGACTACTTGCATGCCAAACAGCATAAGCATCAAGCGATAGACCAATTCCACAACCATCAGATCAGAGCTAAGCTCTGCAGCCCTGCAACATCCAGTTGTGAATGGTGGTGGAGGAGGAGGCTCCACAAATGCCCCCATCTTCAATGATGGAGGAGCCCAGCACATAGTGCAAAAGATAAGGCTGAACCATTTGCAAGAATCTTCAGCCATAAGTGCCAAGTGGATGAGCTATCTCGGCCCCCTCCAGGGGGACCCAGCCAATTCAAATCACTCAATGTGTTATCAAGAAATGGCTGAAGGCACTGGAAACTGCAAAGGCTATGGGGCCTGACAATATTCCAGCTGCAGAACTTGCCACGCCCCTAGCCAAGCTGTTCCAGTACAGCTACAGCACTGGCATCTACCTGGCAACGTGGAAAATTGTCCAGGTATGTGCTGTACACAAAAATCCAACCCGGCCAATTACTGCCCCATCAGTCTACTCTCGATCATCGGTAAAGTGAAGTTATCATCAACTGTGCATCAAGCAGCACTTTCCTAGCAATAATCTTCTCACTGATGTTCAGTTTGGGTTCGTCAAGACTACTAAGCTCCTGCCCTCATTACAGCCTTGTTTCGAATATGGACAAAAGAACTGAACTCCAGAAGTTAGGTGAGAGTAACTGCCCTTGACATCAAGGCAGCATTTGACCAAGTGTGGCATTAAGGAGCCCTAGCAAAACTGGAGTCAAAAGGAATCAGGGGGAAATCTTTCCACTGGTTGGAGTCATATCTAGCACAAAGGAAGATGGTTTTTGTTGTTGGAAGTCAGTCATTTCAGTTCCAGGATGTTACTGCACAAGTTCCTCAGGATAGTGTCCTAGGCCCAACCATTTTTAGCTGCTTCATCAATGACCTTCCTTCCATTATAAGGTCAGAAGTTGGGATGTTCGTTGATGATTGCACAATATTCAGCACCATTTGCGACTCCTCAGATACTGAAGCAGTCCATGCCCAAATGCAGCAAGACCTGGATAATATCCAGGCTTGGGCTGACAAGTGATAAGTAACATTTGTGCCACACAAGTGCCAGGCAATGACCATCTCCAACAAGAAAGAATCTAACCATTGCTCCTTGACATTCAATGGCATTGTCATCACTGAATTCCCCACTATCAACATCCTGGGGGTTACCATTGAGCAGAAACTGAACTGGACTAGCCATATAAATACTGTGACTACAAAAGCGGATCAGAGGCTTGGAATCCTGTGGCAGGTAACTCAGCTCCTGACTCCCCAAAGCATGTCCACCATCTAAAAGGCACAAGTCAGGAGTATGATGGAATACTCTCCACATGCTTGGATAAATGCAGTTCCAACAACACTCAAGAAGCTTGGCACCATTCAGGATAAAGCAGCCACTTGATTAGCACCCCATCCGCAAACATTAACTCCCTCCACAACTGCACTCCAGGAGCTCACCAATCCTCCTCAGACAGCACCTTCCAAACCCATGACCACTACCATCTGGAAGGACAAGGGCAGCAGATACGTGGGAACACCACCACTGGAAGATCCCCGTAAAGCCACTCACCATCCTGACTTGGAAATATATCATCGTTCCTTCACTGTCGCTGGGTCAAAATCCTGGAACTCCTCCCTAAACAGCACTGTGGGTGTACCTACGCCACATGGACTGCAGGTGTTCAAGAAGGCAGCTCGCCACCACCTTCTCAAGGGCAATTAGGGATGGGCAACCAATGCTGGCCTAGCCTGTGACGCCCACATCCCATGAATAAATTTTAAAAAGGCAATAATTGGACATTAGTTTCATTTTGATCATCCTATTGTTAAGTCTTTTAAAGACATAGAGAAGATACAGAGTGGATTCATCAGAATGGCAAATAGTTCTGAGGAGATCAGGTTTAATCAAGGCTTTTTAAAATTTGATGTGGTGAATATGCTGAGTTGGTGATGAGGGGACCAACAATTCAAAATGATCAGTGGGTTAATGAGAAGAGAGATCAAATATGATTTCTTTACACTGTTGGAGCATAATTTCCTTGCCACAGACTAAAGTCTGAAAGCATTGAACCTTTTCGTGGATAAGTGGGCAAATATTTAATGCACAGATATGCAACTATGGTGAGAGGGCAGGGCAAGTATGATTAGTTCTGTATTACTCCAGTAAAGAGCTGGCACAGACATGATGGATCAAATGTATCGCCCCTATACTATAAACTTATTTTTCTGTGTTATTGTGGAATAGAGACATGTTTAGCTTTACTATGCAGCCCTTCTAAGTAAACTGATATAGTATCATAACTTAAATGCCTGCAATGCCACGTGTCGACTTGTGCAATTCAGTACTGTACTTGCTGGCAGTCTATAAATCTAGACGTGAGTAACCTTTGACATTGCAGACAGGGGATATATGTGGATAAATTCAGCCACAGAAATCTTGCAGTGCCAAATAACTGGCTGTTGAGTGTTGGAGCTAAATTAAACTACTTTATGCTGATCAAGCCTGAAAGTAGGGCTAGCTCATTCAGTCGAGAGAGTGGAGTTGCCTCGATGGTGATTCCTAAGAGAGGTTCCAACCTTTTGCTTGTGTTCTTTGACAGTGGAATGATGATATACGTGCTCGTTGCTGAGTTTGAGTTTGATCACATCCAACAAATGAATTGGCAACAAGCAGTGCTCTGCTGAGGATCTATGTACGTGACAAGGAAGTAATCTTTGCTGTAGTGACTGGCTTTAATGCTGGAACGCTGCTAGACTAGCTGGACATCTTGTTCAAGTTTTTACAATGCCATGGATTTGTTATGCGGAATTGGCCATGAACTTAACAGTGACTTTGGTAAGTGAAAGTGCAGGAAAATTTGTGCTTCCAATTTTACTCTTCTGACTGCCCGGATTCTCTGCAGAGCTGTTTCCACTTTGTTAAGTATGTGTTTTTAGGGACAGAATGCTCAGTGAAAACATGTTCACTGTCTGACTTTAAATAGCTCCTGCCAAATGTTGTCTTCAAAATCAGACAGAGAAACTGCTCTTATTGCTTAAAGATTTTGAGTTTAAAAAAGCATGCCAAAGTCAGTCTACAGCTTTCAGGCAATTGAATCGATTATCTTAATATAGCCTTTATGAATATATAATTATTATAGGTACTAATCAGTCACTTTCTCCAAAAACTCCTTGAGCAGGTTTGCTGAGTATTTTGTTGAGGGAGTGGAGGTTGGCGGTTTCTGAACTTATATTGAGGTTTGTAATTTATTTTACTGAATCTGTTATGCAATGTAAGGGCATGTTTTTCAGTTGTACAACATGGCCTGCTAGGTTGTACTGTGTATTTCAGTGCAATTTACCAATGACCAAACCATTGCAAAAGATTGTGGAATATTAAATGCAAATTACACTCTGCATAACCAGAGTTTCTGCAATCTTTTGCACTTGTCTAAAAGCACATTATGCTAGAAGTGGGCTTTGTCCATAAAATTGGCCATGCCCCCAGATCAAATTAATCACCATTGTGAGATTCTGTTAATTACGCTCATGTGGGGGTTTAAGATGATTTTAAAAATTGAGTTGCAAGGACACTATTGGCACGTTTGAAAAGCTTTTGAACTTTTTTAATTTACTGACTACAGTGTTGTATAGCTTTTTAAAGCCAGTTTTAATTATTTAGAATCGGTTCAGTCAGATGATAGGCTAGACACTGATTAAAAACTTATTTTTGTGACAAACCCATTTTCAGCTCTATTAATAATGTATACCAAGTTAACACCCAAGGAATGTATTTTAAAGCAACATTTTTTTGAATGTGTCCTAAGATTTTACCCTGTTGTGCTAGGTGAAGGTGGATTTTGTGCTTACTGCTACGCAGATGAGCTTGAATGGAAACTTGAGAGGGGAGAAACCACTTCCTCAAAAGTGGTGGAATTTTAGAATTGATGTGCCCGAATCACTGATTGGGCCCAAAGCCCCATCCACATGCTTTTTAGTATTGGATGGACTTTAATAAAAGTGCAGTAGAATAATCCTGTCTTTTGTTTTATTCAGATAAACATTGTGTTGTTTATACTTGTCTGAGCGAGAATTTTTTGGTGCAGTTAATTAATGCAATTCTTGTGCAATGCCAGACGGTTTATGCTTCTAAACGTAAATCATCTGAAAATGATTACTTATAGCCATTTGAAAACTGATCTAGCACAGAATTAAGTTAAATATAGAAGCTTGACCCAAATCAATTCCTGCAGTGCATTTGTGCCTTTCCAGGTATCTGTGACAGTATATGTACAGTAGCCTAAACGAATTAAGAGGGTCACTCAACTTTGCCAAGGAGCTCGAGCTGCCCAGTTTACAGTTGGCTTTTCATCAGAAACTGGCCCTCGTGATATTTGCTTTTCTATTTCTTCACAGCATTCATGAAGCATTGTGTGTACAATGCTGAATATCTCAGAACACCTCTCCCAGTGTAACCTCTGTTGTAGATTCTGGAATGATGGCTAAACAATATGCAATGTCTGACCAAGAGGAAAGAAATATTTTAACAAGCTCAACTAACACTAAAGAATAGTGAGGTCTCTTGAATTGTGTGCAGAGTTTAAGCATACAGACTGTGAAATGGCTGGGTCTATAAAATGGCTGTCCATGGAGGGTAGATTTTGGGCCCATTTTTGGACTCTGACACAGCATGTGCTTGAACCAAGAGGCCTGGGGGTCAATGGTCTCATCAGCAGACAGCTCACCCAAGTGAGGAGTTCACCACTGGGACACTTGCCTTGCTGGGTTAGTTATGGTGTGGGAGGCTTGAAGCTGGCTATGGTGGGTTTGTGGGGATGGGGTTACCACTGCAATTTCTCTGAAGTCAAAGGAGCATCTCTGCACCTTCTGATTCCACAGGACCATTTGGTTTGTAGAAGTTTTTGTTTGGAAGGTTCTGTGGTTGCTGAAGAAGAGCTGAAGACCTGGAACACTTGATGCTGCCCTGCTTGTCAGTGACCAAATTCAGTAAGAGGCCTTTTCAATAGGTTGTGGACTCCCAATTTACTTACTTACTGGAATTAAAGCTTGTTTCAGGTGTCAACCTTGGGTACCTTTTTTAAAAAAAAAAGGCCATCATGATTTTAGCATTGAGACTAATGCCTGTGCATCTTGGTCACAGGCAGCTCCACTGGTGCATTGGAATGTTTTGTACCCATTTTTCAGTTGTCAGATGAGAAGAATAGGTAACCATTCCTATCTTCCCTGCCCTTGTTAGCTCTGCTCCCACCATAAAATTGGAATGCATTGTGCTTGTTTTTTGACAGATGCTTTTGAAAACAAAATTGTTATCCTTTTTTGGACCATATGTATGTTGAATCAGGTTCACTTTTCTGAATGTATAATACTGCCATACAACACTAATATGGGTGAGATGTTAGAACCATTGGCCACTTCAGTTAGACACAAGAATAGCTATAATAGGGGCCTCTTAGAAGACAATTCCTTTAGACCACACTAATATTGACAATGAGTGAGACCAATTTGTTTTATTTTTAACACAAAAACAGAATTATCTGGAAAAACTCAGCAGGTCTGGCAGCATCGGCGGAGAAGAAAAGAGTTGACGTTTCGAGTCCTCATGACCCTTCGACAGAACTTGAGTTCGAGTCCAAGAAAGAGTTGAAATATAAGCTGGTTTAAGGTGTGTGGGGGGTGGGGGGGTGGGGCAGAGAGAGAGAGAGAGAAGTGGAGGGGGTTGGTGTGGTTGTAGGGACAAACAAGCAGTGATAGAAGCAGATCATCAAAAGATGTCAACAACAATAGAACAAAAGAACACATAGGTGTTAAAGTTGGTGATATTATCTAAACGAATGTGCTAATTAAGAATGGATGGTAGGGCACTCAAGGTATAGCTCTAGTGGGGGTGGAGGGAGCATAAAAGATTTTAAAATATTTAAAAATAATGGAAATAGGTGGGAAAAGAAAAATCTATATAATTTATTGGAAAAAAAGGAAGGGGGAAACAGAAAGGGGGTGGGGATGGAGGAGGGAGCTCAAGACCTAAAGTTGTTGAATTCAATATTCAGTCCGGAAGGCTGTAAAGTGCCTAGTCGGAAGATGAGGTGTTGTTCCTCCAGTTTGCGTTGGGCTTCACTGGAACAATGCAGCAAGCCAAGGACAGACATGTGGGCAAGAGAGCAGGGTGGAGTGTTAAAATGGCAGGCGACAGGGAGGTTTGGATTCCAAGAAAGAGTTGAAATATAAGCTGGTTTATTCCAAGAAAGAGTTGAAATATAATTCCAAGAAAGAGTTGAAATATAGGTTTTATTTTTGTTCTTCATACTTTGCTACAGACTACACATTTTCAAACGCATTAGATAAATATTTTTTATGAGCTGTACTTCACAAATGATCAAAGAATACATGCGGCACTGTTCCCTAATCTTAAATGAGTTCCTGGCAACAGACAACTGATTTTGTTGCCACAAATTACCAGAACATACTAAGTAAATGATTGAACAAAAATACGTAACAATAGGTGATAGTAGACCAGCTGCTTTCGGTCCATTAAGCTGCCTGGACACAGGTGATGTTGTCTTTGGTTCTCTTCAGTGTCGTCTTTTCTCTGGTTCCTCCTCCTGTGATGTTGAGAGTCTCAGGGTCCCTACTTTTATACCCTCCTGGGGCTGCCTCCATGCAGTTCTGCACATCGCCCCTTGCCCACTTGCAACCTGGCTATCTGATCCCTTACTATGTGTGGCCCGGCCGTCTAACCTCAGAGTTGCTGGTGCCATTTTCGTGCTGTTTGCCGATCACGTGACACTGAGGTCCACTTTTGGCGCCAAACAGGCAGCAGCAGCTCTCTGTGGAAAGCACACGTGTTTTTTCATCATTAACCTTTAGCTCCCTCATAGCTGCAAGCAGTACCATCAAACACCATTACAATTTAGAGCTTCAACATATTAATCAGAACATCTTCACAAATTGTTCAAATAATGTATTTACAATGTATTATACTGTAGACAAAATGAATGCCTCCTTCTGTTAAATATTTTTCTTGGCTGCACTGACTGTTCAATGTACTCTTTAATATTATACTTCATAGTTGGGGACTGCTGTAGATTGCAAAGATGTGAAGCATTTGCTAAAGCCACAAATAATTTAGTTTAATTAGAGAGGGAAGCCATATAACAACATTTCGATCAGTTTTGAAATGAGCTCCCCTCATGGTTATTGGGTAAATGTGGTATGTGGTTGAAACAATCTCACAAAATGATCCTAGATTTTAATCCTCTGCGAAGTTGGCTGATCCCAGGTGGGATTACCAAAGGGATCCTGCAGTTGGCCTTTCTCTGTTGTTGAAGAAGAGAAAAAACTCACCACATTCCAGCCCTTAATTAATCTCCAAAATCCTTAATACAAATGGTTCTTATTTAAATATTGGGTTCAAGCAATATGATAATTCTGTTATCCATCTTTTATTTATTCTAAGTTTGAATCCAAATATTAAGTTTGATTTTGGGTATAAAGATGGATGAATAAAAGAAGGGAAATATTGTAGAGTAATAGTCATTTAAATGGTCAGTCTTTCATCGAGTCAGTGCTGGCTTTCATGGGTAACATTTGCCATATTGAGCATTTTTTTAGAATAGTGGAAACTTGGATTCCTAAGGTGGACATATTAATCCATTTGGGCAATCTTTCCTAGTAAGAAAAGTTAAGTACCTAATTATACCCACCCCTAAAAGACTGGGTCTGTTTTATGACAATATGAGTAGGTGACACAAAATTGACACAAACAATTCTCCGAACTAAATCTGTTTTTGGAGAATCCAATCACCGCTGTTCAAGGTTGAGTATGTCATACTTTGTTAGCTGATGTGCATGCAGAAGTGAGCTAGCAGAGATCGAAACATATCTGATCATAACCACCTTGAGTCACGCAAAAGAATGAGTAGGCACTTTGCCCATTTTCTACTGAAATTCTTACCATGCTTTTGTCCTCTCCAGACTTGACTATTCAAATGCATTCTTAGTTAGCCTTTGCCTTCCATCCTCTAAATTTTAAACTCATCCAAAACTCTGCTGCCCATATCCTATCTTGCACTCAATCCCATTTACCCCTGTGCCCCGCTGGCTTATATTGAATCAGATTTTCAATTTAAAATTCTCTTTGACCAAGCTTTTAGTCATTTGTCTTAAGGTCTTGTTCCCTGGTTCAGTGTCACTGTTAGTTTAGTTACGCTTTTGAAATGCTGAGGAATGTTTATCTATGTCGAAGGTGTCATATAAATGCAAATTATATACTGTCTTTCATGTTCTGTCAATGTCACAAAGCACTCCAGCCAAGAAGTTACTTAGGAATCTGTTTATGAAGAATTAATTATTTGATGAGCTAAGTGCAGCTCCAAATTTCAAACACACAAGTCCCACAACAAGCAATGAGTTTGTTTGTCATGTTGCTGGATGAATGTTGGCTCAGATACCAGGGAACAGAACTTATTGTTTTTCTTTGAAAAAGTAGCACGGTATCTTTACGTTCAGTTGAAAAGACGCCTCACAATTTAACTTCTCATTCAAAAGGCTAACTTTGTCATCCAAACTGCCTTTTGGCAATGTCTTTAACAATGTAGCACTCCCTCAGTACTGCACTGAAATGTCAGCCCAGGTTATATGCTGAAATACCTGGAATGGAGCTTCAACCTCAACTTAGAGACGAGGACTACTACCGAGCCAAGCTGACCATAAAACTGTGCTATGTGTAAATAGGCAGCTGGTATTTTGAATCACCAATCTCTGTTTCTATCAGCCACAAATCCCAGCTCCATAATGGAGCAAAGCTTTAGGATATCTGACATAGCGTCACACGTACTACAGCTGGGATGTTTTTTGGACAGGCATTTCATCACTTGTCACAGGCTCCATTTGCTTTGCAAGAATCTGAAATTCAGTTATTTTAATGAAACATCTTAATGAAATGCAAACAGCTTGTACTAAACCTAAACTTCACTGTGGACTTGCACAGGCCAGCATGTATTTTTGGATGTCGCGCCTACAGCTGGTTTTCAACACATCCACTAATGTATTACCTAAAAATAAGCTTAGTTTAGTTACAGTTAACTCAGCTCTCATCGTGTTATTACTGTTGTGCAGGTTAAGGAGTGAGTTTCCAAAATAGCTGTAACTGGGGAGTACCTCAAAGATGTGCTGGGAAACTCCCCCCACCCCCCATGTCCCCCAGGTAAGGTTGGCACGGCAATTGTCCGGGAAGTTCAAACTTCCGTTGGGCAATTGTCCTGCAATGGGAACCATCCAAGGGTATAAATCACAAACTTTGCATGGTTCTGACTGTCTTCCAGTGATAGTTACCCCGAAAATGTTAGAAGAACTAAAAGCACTTCTAATTTCTGGGTAGCTATAGTCCTGATGCTCCACCCCCACAGAAACCCACTCCCCCCCCCCAACCCCCCTATGGGACTCCCACATGACTACTCCCTGACCCCACCCCACCAATCCTACCCACTTATCTTACAAATGTACCTTCTCCCTGGCTTCTCCTTTAAACTTACTGCTTTAAGGCAGCTAGTGCCGTAAAAAAGGGGGCCTGCCTTCCTTACCTCTGACTCTCCTAAACACAAGGCCTGGGGCACCAACTGCACTACACTGTTTTCGCCCGGCCTGAGTCGGAAGGTCGGGCAAGAAAAGAGCGGCTGGAATTCGAGGTTAAAAAACTTGCAGCAGAGTGGCAATCCAGCTCCGTCACTCCATAGAAGTTACAGGACACTCAGTTCAGTTCACCCTCAATAAAGCAATGAATTTCTTTTTAATTTGATCTGTGGATACTAAAATATATCTGTTAGTCCTGATGGAGAAAGTAAGTGTACCCTGAAAGGGATAGATAAATGTTCCTTCATAGATGGACAATTTGCCTGTCACTGTCTTCAGACCATTGAAATTTGGATTTAAATAGGTTACTACATTTTCTTGAATATAGCCTGTGGTACTTACTGTAATTTGCAGTGACTTTTATCCGTAATAGTCCTTGTTGGGACATTGATACTTGCTGTGTTTTTTTGCCGTTAGTATTATCTTTTTCCACTATTTATTTTACAGCCTTGCCGATCTCTTAAATATGAAACTATCATGTTTTGATGTTGCTAGGTTAATGCTAACACGAATGCATGCTGGCTTTTGCAGAGCTCTGGATGATTTAGGTATCCCATGTTAATCTGAAGGCCTCGCTGACTGATCACATCAGTACCCCACATTGTAGTTCACAGAATGATTTTGTCTCCAACAAAGAAATCCTTTTCATAATTCTTTTAGACAGATCCAATATTTTTATTTTACAGATGAGGGACCATACGCCAAATCTACAAACCCAGCAAAAGCTTCTGAAGGCACTTTGGCAGTTAGAAGACAAAGTATCCCTGGTAAGTCTAATCTGTATGTTGGTGATCTGTTCTGTAGCTCAGCACCATTTTCAAAAATACCCCTTTGGGAGGATATGCTTACATATCATCCACAAACAGGTATGAACCATGGCATTCTTCCCTAATGACCAGATCTATCCTTTAAATAACCTTAGTTTGTGTTCCCTGGTTGACTTTGACAAACACCTGGAAGATGGGATCGCTAGTAACTAATCAGAAATAGTGATTTGTTTTTTCTTCTTCTTTTGTGAGCCCTGCTCAAATAATCTTCTATTGATGTTCCCTGACCTGCTGAGTGTTTCCAGCATTTTCTGTTTTTAAACTTCTAGCGATTTTGTTAAAACTAGGTTTAGAGAGAGGAACAGAATAATGGAGCATTGATTTATTCATAGATTCCAGGAGTAACTAATAAAGAACCCTTACTTTTATCATTTTGATACAGATTCCTGCTGCAGACATACTCCCACTGTCACATTATATTCTGTTTAGCGTGTTTATTTGTATTATTTTTTTCAGAAAATTATTTTCCATAAGAAGAACACTAACAAAACTTGAGCTGTTAAGATGGGCCTCCTGAGGCTCATCTTATTCATCCTCCGGATGTGGGGTTCGCTGTCTGGGCCAACATTTATTGCCCATCCCTAGTTACCCTTGAGAAGGTGGTGGTGAGCTGCCTTCTTGAATTGCTGCAGTCCATGTGGTGTAGGTATACCCACAGTGCTGTTAGGGAGCGAGTTCAAGAATTTTGACCCAGCAGCAGTGAAGGAACAGCGATATATTTCCAAGTCAGGATGGTGAGTGACTTGGGGGGATCCTCTAGATGATGGTGTTCCCATCTATCTGCTGCCCTTGTGTTTCTAGATGGTAGTGGTCATGGGTTTGGAAGGTGCTGTTGAAGGAGCTTTGGTGAATTCCTGCAGTGCATCTTGTAATCTGTACACATTGCAGTGATGGAGGGAGTGAATGTTTGTGGATGTGGTGCCAATCAAGTGGGCTGCTTTGCCCTGAATGGTGTCAAGTTTCTTGAGTGTTGTGGGAGCTGCAGTCAACCAGGCAAGTGGGGAGTATTCCATCGCACTCCCGACTTGTGCCTTGCAGATGGTGGACAGGCTTTGGGGAGTCAGGAGCTGAGTTACTTATTGCACGGTTCCTAGCCTCTGACCTGCTCTTGTAGCCACTGTAATTAATTGGCTAGTTCAGTTTCTGGTCAATGGTAACCCCCAGGATGTTGATAGTGGGGGATTCAGTCTTGATTGACTGAATCAATGAAGTCATATAATGTCATTGAACATCAGGGGGCGATGGTTGGATTCTCTCTTGTTGGAGATGGTCATTGCCTGACACTTGTGTGACGCGAATGTTACTTGCCACCTGTCAGCCCAAGCCTGGATATTGTCCAGGTCTTGCTGCATTTGGACATGGACTGCTTCAGTATCTGAGGAGTCACGAATGATGTTGAATTTTGTGCAATCATCGGCGAACATCCCCACTTCTGACCTTACGATAGAAGGAAGGCCATTGATAAAGCAGCTAAAGGTGGTTGGGCTGAGGACACTACCCTGAGGAGCTCCTGCAGTCATATCCTGGAGCTGAGAGGACTGGCCTTCAACAACCACAACCATTTTCCTTTCTGCTAGGTATGACTCCAACCAGCAGAGAGTTTTCACCCTTGACTCCAGTTGTGCTAGGGCTCCTTGATACCACACTCAGTCAAATGCTGCCTTGATGTCAAGGGCAGTCACTCTCACCTTACCTTAAGAGTTCAGCTCTTTTGTCCATTTGAACCAAGGCTGTAATGAGGTCAGGAGCTAAGTAGCCTTGGCAGAACCCAAACTGGGCGTCAATGAGCAGGTTATTGCTAAGCAAGTGCCACTTGATAGTACTGTTGATGACCCCTTCCATTACTTTACTGATGATTAAGAGTAGGCTGTTGGGATGGTAATTGGCTGGGTTGGATTTGGACATACCTGGGCAATTTTCCACATAGCCGGGTAGATGCCATTGTTATGGCTGTACTGGAAAAGTTTAGCTAGGGGCGCAGCAAGCTCAGGAGCACAAGTCTTCAGTACTATTGCCAGAATATTGTCAGGGCCCATAGCCTATTGCTGTGCCTTCAGCCGTTTCTTGATATCATGTGAAGTGAATTGAATTGGCTGAAGACTAGCATCTGTGATGTTGGGGACCTCCAGAGGAGCCGAGATGGATCATTTGCTCGACACTTCTGGCTGAAGATTGTTGCGAATGCTTGTGCTTCGTCTTTTGCACTGATGTGTTGGGCTCCTCAATCATTGCAGATGGAGATATTTGTGGAGTTGCCTCCTCCAGCGAGTTGTTTAATTGTCCACCACCATTCACGACTGGATGTAGCAGGACTGCAGAGCTTAGATCTGATCCATTGGTTGTGGTATGGCTTAGCTCTGTCTATCACTTGCTGCATATGCTTTATGGCATGCAAGCAGTCTTACTTTATAGCTTCACCAGGTTGGCACCTCATTTTTAGGTATGCCTGGTGCTGCTTCTGGCATGCCCTCCTGCACTCTTCGTTGAACCAGGGTTAATCCCCTGGCTTGATGATAATGGTAGAGTGGGGGATATGCCGGGCCATGGGGTTACAGATTGTGCTCGAGTACAATCTGCTGCTGCTGATGGCCCACAGCGCTTCATGGATGCCCAGTCTTGAGTTGCTAGATCTATTTGAAATCTATCCCATTTGGCACAGTTATAGTGCCACACAACATGATGGAAGGTATGAATGTGGAGCGGGATTTCATCTGCACAAAACTGTGCGGGTGGTCACTTCTACCTATACTGTCATGGACAGATGTATCTGCGACAGCTAGGTTGGTGAGGATGAGGTCAAGTATGTTTTTCCCTCTTGGTTCCCTCACCACCTGCCGCAGGCCCAGTCTTGCAGCTATCTCATTTAGGACTCAGCCAGCTCAGTCAGCAATGGTGCTACCAAGCCACTTTTGGTGATGGACATTGAAGTCCCCACCCAGAGTACTTTCCTTGCCACCCTCAGTGCTTCCTCCAAGTGGTGTTCAACATGGAGGAGGACTGATTCATCAGCTAAGGGAGGGCAAAAAATGATAATCAGCGGGAGGTTTCCTTGCCCATATTTGACCTGATGTCGTTAGACTTCATGGGGCCCGGAATCAATGTTGAGAACTCCCAGGGCAACTCCCTCCCAACTGTATATCACTGTGCCGCCATCTCTGCTGGGTCTTTTCTGTCGGTGGAACAGGACATACCCATGGATGGTGATGGCGGTGTCTGGGACATTATCTGTAAGGTATGATTCCGTGAGGATGACTATAATCAGGTTGTTGCTTGACTAGTATGTGATTCAGCTCTCTCAATTTCAGCATTAACCCCCAGGTGTTAGTAAAGAGGACTTTGCAGGGTCAGCAGGGCTGCGACTGCCATTGTCGTTTCTGGTGCCTAGGTCGATGCCGGGTGGTACACCTGGTTTCAGTAGGCAAATACAGTGGAAGCGGTATTGTTGTGACATATCATTTACAAAGATCTTTAATTCTTGGATTGTTTCTAGTTTCTTTATCTCCTTGGTCTCAGAATCTTCAACCTAGAAGTGTAAGAAGTCACCTATACTTCCAATTCCATTCAAACATCCAGAGATTCCTGCTGGAAAGTAAGAGAAAACACACAGGCACCCACACACTCTTTCACTGATTTGTTGCAACAGAAGTCACTATTGTTCCTACTATGAGGCAGATAATGCAGTGGGACACACTAGTTTCAGACAGGCTTGTAAAATAAAAAGCATACGTTATTGAATAAGCCAAAATCTCTGATACTTTTATCCAACTGCTGTGAACCGAATGCAGTATAGGCAAAAGTGGTTGGGCTATACAGCAGAGATGCTTGAAGGCAGCAAAGGTTCAATAAATTGGTAAAATCAAAAAACTGCGATGCTGGAAATCCGAAACAAAAACAGAATTACCTGGAAAAACTCAGCAGGTCTGGCAGCATCGGTAGAGAAGAAAAGAGTTGACGTTTCGAGTCCTCATGACTCTTCGACAGAACTGATTGAATGGAGAAGAGGGGTGAAATATATGCTGGTTTAAGGTGGGGGGGGGGTTTGGTTGTAGGGACAAGCAAGCAGTGATAGGAAAAGGCAAAAGAGAGATACGGAAATCTTGTTGCAGAGAGGAACAGAACTTCTTCAAGGTAGGCATTTCTTGAAGAGGAGTGGTAGTCAATTAAACACAGATAAAAACGAAAAACTGCGGATGCTGGAAATCCAAAACAAAAACAGCCAGAGCTGCTGAGTTTTTCCAGGTAATTCTGTTTTTGTTTTGGATTTCCAGCATCCGCAGTTTTTCGTTTTTATCTCTGTGTTTAATTGACTACCACTCCTCTTCAAGAAATGCCTACCTTGAAGAAGTTCTGTTCCTCTCTGCAACAAGATTTCCGTATCTCTCTTTTGCCTTTTCCTATCACTGCTTGCTTGTCCCTACAACCAAACCCACCCCCCCACCCCACCTTAAACCAGCATATATTTCACCCCTCTTCTAACATTCAATCAGTTCTGTCGAAGGGTCATGAGGACTCGAAACGTCAACTCTTTTCTTCTCCGCCGATGCTGCCAGACCTGCTGAGTTTTTCCAGGTAATTCTGTTTTTGTTTCAATAAATTGGTCCCTGGAATGAGTGGGTTATCCTATGATGAGAGGCTGAGTAAATTGGGTCTACATTCTCTGGAGTTTGGAACAATGAGAGGTGATCTCATTGAAACAATCAAGATTATGAAGAGGCTTGACAAGGTAGTTACTGAGATGTCGTTTCCCCTGGCTGCGTAATCTAGAACAAGGGGCCCAGTTTCAGGATATGGGGCTGTTCATTCAGGACTGAGATGAGGGGAAATTACTTCACTCAAAGGATTGTGAATCTTTGTAATTCTCTAACCCAGAGGGCTGTGGATGCTCCATCATTGAATATATTTAAGGCTGAGATAGACAGATTTTTGGGGTCTCGGGGAACCAAGGAATATGGGGAATGGGCAGGAAAGAGGAGTTGAAGCTGAAGGTGAGTCATGATTGTATAGAACAATGGAGCAGGCTTGACAGCCAAATGGTCTTTTCCTGCTATATCTTGTGTCTTTTTGAGCAACTAGATACATTATTCATGTAGTTGAAGGTACTTTAAATCCTAATCATGTTTAGACCACCAAAAATTTCTGGCACACCAATCAACTGCGGGCCTTGGATTTGCTGATAGGTTGAACAGTACATTTCTTAGCCCCCTGCTGTGCAGTAAACAAAAGGAAATTCTTGTCTGGTTTTCTGCAATAGATGACTGGTAATCTGTCTTGATGCACATCAGTTGACTGGTCTAAAGCATTCTGCTTATTCATAACTACTCAAGAGAGAAGTTTAATAACTAAAATTAAACATTTATTTGTGTCATTGGGGAGTTGGTGGAGAGTGCATGTATTCAGTTGCCTAGGAATTCTAGCTGCTCTGGAATTCCCATCCTAAACCTCTCCACCT
Organism: Carcharodon carcharias; assembly: GCF_017639515.1. Taxonomy (NCBI): domain Eukaryota; kingdom Metazoa; phylum Chordata; class Chondrichthyes; order Lamniformes; family Lamnidae; genus Carcharodon; species Carcharodon carcharias. Next base: position 62,122,000 of record NC_054487.1, read on the forward strand.
CTCTCTTCCTGTGAATCACTCCTTAGAACCTATCTTTTTGAACTAGGTTTTGGTTGACTCTCCCATTGTTTCATTCATTGTCTTGATGTCACTTGTCTGATTGTCTTGTGAGGCATCTTGGAATGATTTAGGGTGGAATTTTACGACAGCAGGATTTTACGGTCCTGCTGAAGTCCATTTAATGGAGTTTAGGATAGATTGCCACATTTTACCACCCTGCCTCTGCCACAATGAAACCATAAAATTCTGGCCTTACTATGTTAAAGGTATTAAACAGATTAAAGCATTACAATTTAAAAAAAAAATTAGCACCATTTCCTTGTTAACACCTGGGTCCATTAATTTCCTGACACACTCCAGTGGTAAACTGAAAATTCCAAGACAAGGTAAAGGTGAATATTTTTGTTTGAAAAATAATGCAGGTTAATGGGTCACATTATACATTCTGTAGATTGCAGCATATAAGACGACCCCATTTTTCCAGCTCCAGAAATCATGTTTTTGCATATACTAGGTGTCTAAGTTGACCCTTCCTCCTCACCCCCACCGCCTTTTCAGCCACAACATGCTATGCTTGTATTAGTAGCCAGCCTCAATTTTTCACCTCTCAAATATATGTTTTACTTACCTGTATCGTATAACTGGGTGCAAGGGATCAAGAGGGTGATACGGGCTGTGTTAAGAAGAGCATGGGGGTTTAAGACATACCCACATAGAACAAACCCCGCCTGGTGAATGATGAAGATGGCAACCACCCATACCCATGCCAGCAGTTCATTTTGGAGGGATTTTTTGAGGCTTCAAAGGTGAACTTATATGCAGACATCTATGGTATCAATGGCTATCTGATGAAAAATGTTGCATTAATGTACATCGTGCCAGATCACTATTAATAGTATATTGGCTGAATCTAGCTGCTCTTTGTATGTACATTCTCAGGCTGTGGGCCTCATGTTTATAGTGGAGTGTCAGCAGTCTGAATTTATTAATAGAAAGGCAATAAAAGTAGCCCTTGAAATGAACCCTGTAATAGTAGGAGCTCAGTTTTGGTTATCAGGAAAAGCACTGTTGGAAGCTTACGTTTTCATGCTGTTGAAAAAGATTTTGTGCTTGCGGTGGAGATGCAGAATGTTTCAGTTTGTTGCCCAAGGCTGGTGATGAGCAGTACTTGGCAGAATGCAAATGCTCATGGATTGTGCAAGTTAGAGTTCATACACTTAGCATATACTTCATGGTTAATAAGTACTAGTTACTGGGTTACACATTTAAATTTGATAATAAACTAGGAGGGAAGTTAAATAAATGCACACAGCTGAGCAGTTTAAGCTTTCATTTATGGTCCCAGCATTGGAAATATGAGGGAAGGTTTTCTTTGCCTGATGTGTGGCACAACATAATCTCGTTCTTTGTAAATGCTTTTATAATTCAGTAGGTGACTTTGCTAAAGTAGGATAATTGTATCCTACCATGAACATACTTCCAACTGTAATGTACATATGCATATTTCAGATTTATTTACATAGAATGTAAATAAATCATATTTTCAGAGAGCGTGAAGCAATACTTTCTTGTGCACTGTTTTCTCTCTCTCCGTGGCATGTTGTTTACATTGAGTGCTGACTCCCAGGTATCCATCAGCAGTTGCTACAGCTCCTTATGTAAGCACCACAGTATGGTTAACATCAGGGTGACTGACAAGAAACTACTCCTGCATCCACAGCGAAACACTGTGGAACCCTGTTGAAACTGTCATTTGATTGTGTTGCCATATTGTGTTAATTGTAACATTTTGGTGACTGAATTTTTGTAGCTAGTGACTTTGTATGTCCCTTATTTAATTGTGTGATTGATTTAGTCACCATCTTTCTCCCTTTCCAACTTGGATTCTGATCCCGTCTTATCAAGAACAACACTTGTGATTTGGCAGCATGCACATTCAAACTGAGTTGCAGTGACTGTGGGTTGTTTTCTGTCATGCGCAGATTACTGCAACCAAAGTTGTTAAAAATGTGGCCTAGCCAGTAATTGCAACATTACCCCTGGGATCAGCTGATTATAAATATAGCTCAGGCAAATGCAATCAAAGAATTGTTACAGCACAGCCCATTGTGTCCATGGTGGCTGTCAGAGATCAACACTAGTCCCATTCCCCCTACCTTTTCCCTCGAGCCCTGCAAATCTTTTCTCTTCAGATAATTATCCAATTACATTTTGAAAGCCGTGATTGAATCTGCTTCCACCACATTCTCAGGCTGTACATTTCAGATCCCAACCACTCACTGAGTAAATAGTTTTTCCATATGATGCCTCTAGTTCTTTTGCCAATCACTTTAAATTGGTGTCATCTGGTTCTTGACTCTTCCACTAATGGGAACAGTTTCCCCCTATCTGACCTCTTCCACTAATGGGAACAGTTTCTCCCTATCTCTTCAGACCCCATATGATTTTGGCCCCCTCATGAATTTGAACACATCTGGCAAATCTTCTTTAACCCTTCTCTTTAAGGAGAACAATTGCAACTTCAGCAACCTATCCATACAAGCAAAGTTCCTCATCACCTGAACCATTTGTAAATCTTTTCTGCACCCTTTCTAATGCTTTTATATCCTTTCTAGAATGCAGTGCCCAGAATTGGACACTGTTCCAGTTAAGGCCGAACCAGTGTTTTATGAACGTTCACCATAACTTCCTTGCTTTTGTACCCAGTGTCTATTTCTAAAACTTTGGATCCCATATGCCTTATTAAAAGTAGTGCAGTTAGTTGCCTATGCCTTCTAGTGATAAGGCATTTATGTTTACAGTCCTGTACTTTATCTTTCTTAAATGTACTGTGATCTATGCTGAAGGTTGTTATAACATGATAAACTTGCATCAGATTAGCTCACACAAAAATTATTGCACTTGTCTAAAAATCTCTGTACCGCCTGTTGATTTGATGCACATTATACCCCCGGGAGTGAATAATGCAATTGATTGATTATTAGAACAATTACCAATACAAAGAATGCTCCCAATTGTAAAAGCTATCATTAAAAAACATTCATATTTTTGATCATGTATTATTTTGTGCTGGCATTCTTGGCAGTTAAATGATGTTATGCATTGCCGTGGTATTGTTGATTAAAGTCATTGAAAGAATTTTATCGCATGAAGATCGAAAGCAATTGCTCTAGTATAGTAACCTAATGGTTATTGTACTAGATTAACAGTTTAAGATAGTGAATTCAAATTTGTAGTCCCCCTGCATCCAGTCAAGAACAGTGGTTGGTACCCAAGTCAATTAAGGGTAGAAGGAGGCTGCATAAGATCTCATCCACAGCCATGGTAAAGGCAACCATGTGAATGTGAGCGTTGAGGCTGAAGTGTTTGCAAGTGACTTAAGCCAATAATGCCTAGTTCATGATCTGCTTGGTCTTTCCTATTGCAGAAGTCTCTGTCCAACCAACTTGGTTCACATCACAAGAAATTAAGCAGTGGTTGAATGCACTGGTCAGAGCCAAGGCTGTGGAGCCTGATTGCAGACATGAACATCCATAATCAAGTTGTTCCAGTACAGTAAATGCACTTGCATCCACCTACCTATATGGAAGATTGTACTGCTTTCTCCTGTCCACAACATGCAAGATGAATCTAATCTGACCAATGACCACCCTGCCAATCATTAATAAAGTATGGAAGGATTCATTGCCTACAGAATAATGACCTGCTTAACAATGCTCAGTTTGGCTTCTGCCAGAACCTTTCAGCTCTTAACCTCCTCACAGCCTTATCCAAAAATGGACTCAAGCTGAATGCCAGAAGTGAGGTATTAAAAAGCATTCAAGTTAGCATGGCATTAACGATTCTGCTACTTCCATTTAGTATAGTCAACAAAAAAGTAGAGGCATTCAAAAAAAAATTCAACTATCGAACTCTCTCTCCAGCTATGTTCCAAAAAATCCCTTCTTTCCCTCCATCCAATCTTCCAACTCTGAGAATGGTTTAATTGAGCTTTTAAACCTAGGTGATGTTAGATCCTTCATTCATGAGCAGAAGCACATTTGGTCTGCTTGTCAAATAAATGTATTATCTGCTAGGTCCAACATTTTTTAAAAAATTGTTCATGGGATGTGGGCATTACTGGCTAGGGCAGCATTTATTGCCCACTTCTAATTGCCCTTGTTCAGAGGGCATTTTTTAAATGGGTCTGGAGTCACATGTAGGCCAGACCAGGTAAGTACAGCAGATTCCTTCTCTAAAGGACATTAGTGAACCAGTGGGTTTTTACAACAATCAGCATGGTTCCAGATTTTTTTTAATTGAATTCAAATGTCACCATCTGCTGTTGTGGGATTCAAACCCGTGTCCCCAGAGCATCACTCTGGGTCTCTGGAATATTGGTCTAGTGACAATATCACTATGCCACCACCTCCTGGACTGCAGATATTATAGTAGCCAAATACACTGTTGGCCATGCAACCTAAGATATCAATACCTCTGATACACACACATTCTGGAAAATTCCTTGGAGTTGTTCCCTGTTCATGGACATTAATTCCCTGGAAATGTGGAACAAACTTGTTTATGTAAGTGAAATTTTCACTGCACTACTGGTGAAATAAGCAGCTGGAATGAGAGTAGCTCCTAGTCATAGTTTATGGATCCTTCATTAATAGGAATTTAAATTATAAATGCTAACAAATGCCCCATAACACACTATCTGTAACATACCCCAAGATGCCATTCTAATGTGATACCATTATAAGGCTTTATATTTTTGTAAGTTTTCACATAATGCAATGTATACAGCGACAATGGCCTGTTTTATCAGTGCTGACATTTCCAGAGGGCATTGTAGTTGTTTTATTGGCTTTTCTTATTGACACATTAAAGATTTCCTCGGACAAGAACATTCATTGTGATCTACGTAATTAGAACATTTCTTTTCGCCATCGGTGTGTCGTGGATTACTTTAACTGTAGGCAGTGGCTGCTTTTATCTGTGCGGTACGTGGGTGCCTTAATGCTATCTGTTTTAGGAGATAGGCAAAAGAGAGAAAGAATGAAGAATGTTGATTGCCATGAGGAGCAGTTCTGTCACCATTGGACAAATGGTGAGTTATGGCTGTGAGTCTGTAGCATCACCTCATGTGCGACAGACTGCGACATGTGTTTCTGAGGCATTGGGATCAGTTCTGGAGCAGGTGGAACTGTACAAGAAGAACAGGTTAAACTTTAACAGGACTGGGACAAATGTCCTCATGAGGTTTGCTTTTGCTAGTGCTGTTGGGGAGAATTTCTTTTTTTATTCATTGGATGTGGGCATCGCTAGGCCAGCATTTATTGTCCTTGTTCAGAGGGCATTTAAGAGCCAACCATATTGCTGTGAGTCTATAGTCACGTATAGGCCAGACCAGGTGAGGACAGCAGGTTTCCTACCCTAAAGGACATTAATGAACCAGATGGGTTTTTACAACAATTGACAATGGTTTCATGGTCGTCAGGCTTTTAATTCCAGATTTTTATTTTATCCACCATCTGCTGTGGTAGGATTCAAACCCGGCTCCCCAGAGCATTACCCTGGGTCTCTGGATTGCTAGTCCAGTGACAATACCACTACGCCATCGCCTCCCCCTGAATTTAAACTAGATTTGCAGGGGGACAGAAACCTGAGGGGAAATTCGGAGTGCAGAAGAGAAAAACTGGCAGTGGGAAATATTGAATTATCAACTGATAACGAGGATATATCAGAGCAGTATCAAGGTAGATAGAATGCTTGGAGAGTTTGATAGAATTAGAGTAGGCAATAAGTCATTAGATGGGGTCAGAATAAGGGGAAAAGTAAAGAAGCCTAAATCAGGGCTAAAGTGTTTGTATGGCAATGCAGGGAGTGTGTTTAATAAGATTGGTGAACTGCAGGCACAGGTTGACAAATGGAATTATGATATTATTGATATAACAGAGATCTGGCTCAAAGAAGGGCAGGACTGGGAGTTAAATATTCCTGGGTACAACTGTTTAGGAGGGACAGGAAAGGAAGAAAAGGGGGAGTGCCAATATTGATTAAAGATGCATTGCAGTACTGGAGAGAGAGAGGATGTTCCAGAGGGGTCAACAACAGAATCTCTCTGGCTAGAGGTAAGGAATAAAAAAGGTGCAATAATGTTGATTGGTGTGCTATATAGAACAACAACCAGTGGAAGGGATGTGGAGAAACAAAATTTTCAAAGAAATTACAGAGACATGCAAGAATTATAGAGTAATCATAATGGGGGACTTCAGTTATCCAAATATAGACTGGGATAGGAATAGTTTAAAGGGACAAGAGGGGTGAGAGTTCCTGGAATGTGTTCCAAGATAATTTTCTGCAGCAGTATGTTTCCACTCCAACGAGAGGACATGCACTTTTGGACCTGGTTCTGGGGAATGAGTTGGCCTAAGTGGATCAAATATCGGTGGGAGAGACTCTAAGAGACAGTGACCATTGTATCATAAGGTTTAGGTTAATTTAGGAAAAAGACAGGGAACAATCCAGAGCAGGGATAATTAAGTGGGGGAAGCCAACTTCAATGGGATGAGAATGCATCTGAGTCCAGTGAGTTGGAATCAAATGGTGGCAGAAAAGACAGTGGCTGAACAATGGGCCACCTTCAAAGAAAAAGTTTGCAAACAATGTCAAGGTATATTCCCTTGAAGGGGAAAGGTAGGACGAATAAATCCACAGCATCCTGGATGACATGAGAGATAGAGATAAAGATGAAAAGGAAGAAGTGCGCTCACGACAGGTAGAAAATACAATGAAGAATCAGGCTGAATATGGAAGGACCAGAGGGAAAGTGAAGAAACTAATAAGAAAAGCAAGGAGAGAGCATGAAAAAAGGCTGGCAGTGAACATAAAAGGGGATCCCAAGGTCTTCTATAAACATGAAAATAATAAAAGAGTGGTTAAACAAAAGAGTAGGGCCAATTAGGGATGAAAAAGGGGACTTGCATGTGGAGGCTGGAGAAATAGTGGAGGTGTTGAGTGAGTACTTTGCATCAGTCTTTACAAAGGAAGAAGATGCTACCCAGGCTGAGGTGAGAGAGGAGATAACTGGTACACTAGAACTTATGATTGGTAAGAAGGTATTGGAAAGGCTATCTTTACTTAAAATAGATAAGGTACCAGGACCGGATGAGATGCATCCAAGGGTACTGAGGGAAGTGAGAGTGGAAATTGCGGAGGCACTAGCGATAATCTTCCAGTCTTCCTTAGACACAGCGGTGGTGCCAGAGGACTGGAGGATTGCAAGTGTTACACCCTTGTTCAAAAGGGGATACAAGGATAAAGCTGGCAAGTGCAGACCAGTCAATTTGACCTCAGTGGTAGGGAAACTTCTGGGGGAGAATTTTTGGCTCGGCAAGTGGGGGCAGGGCCCACCCGCCGAGGTGTAAAATGACACGGGGTGACGGCATGCGTCCCGACATCACCGTGTCTCATTTAGTTTTCCCCTTCAGCGGGCACACAGCCGACTCAGCTGCATGCCCACCAAACTGTCAAAGCCCTGTAAAGGCCATTGATTAACTAATTAACCTTATTGAGAAAGCTGCCCATCCAACCCTAAGGTTGGCGGGCAGGCAAAGAGCCCAGGCGGCCTTCACATTTTTCATGGCACCTCATCCACGGGCGGAATGAGATTTCATGAATGTTTTTGAAATCTTGGAAACCTTTTTACTAAAAGTAATACACATGTCCCTCTCATGTGATAGTTTCATATGAGGGGACATGCTCTGAAGATTTTTTTCTCCTTTATTAAACTTTAGGCACTTTAAACTAATCTCCCAGAGGCAGCTCTGTGCCTCATGGAGATATGCGTGCGAAAGAGTACACTCCCCCCCCCCGACTCGGAGCACACACATACACACACACACTCCCCCACACCCCCTGTTCCCGCACAGGGAGTGCATAGCATTTCTGGGCATGTGTCACAATGGCTGGGCCTTATTTGGCCTGCCCACGTAAAATGGTGGCTCTGGCCTGATCAGCCAACCCCCCCCCCCCCCCCCCCCCCCCCCCCCGCCCCACCCGCACAAACGGGGGGAAAGTTCTACCCCTAGAAACTATAGTGCAGGATAAAATCAAAAGTCACTTAGACAAGTGCAGGATAATTAAGGAAAGCCAGCATGAATTAATTAAGGGAAAACCATGTTTAGCTAACTTACTGGAGTTTTTTGAGGAGGTAACAGAAGCTTGATAAGGAAGCACTGTTGATGTGGTATGTATGGATTTTGAAAAGACATTTGATAAAGTGCCACACAACAGACTTGTGAGCAAAATTCTAGGTCATGGAATAAAAGGGAAAGTAGGCCCTTGGATAAGAAATTGGCTGAGTGACAGGAAACAAAGAATAGTGATAAATGGTTGTTTTTCAGATTGGAGGAAGGTTTGTAGTGGAGTTTCCCAGGGGTCAGTGTTGGGACTCTTGCTCTTCCTGTTGTATAGTAATGACCTAGACTGTGGTGTGCATGATTTCAAAATTTGCAGATGATAGGAAGATTTGAAATGTTGTAAACTGTGATGACGATAGTCTTGAACTTCAAAAGGACATAGACATGTTGGTGATTTGGGCAGACAAGTGGCAAATGAAGTTCAATGCAGAGAAGTGTAAAGTGATTCATTTTGGCAGGAAAATAATGGGAGACAGTATAAAATAAAGGGAAAGGCTCTAAAAGAGGTGCAGGAACAGAAGTACCTCAGTGTATATGTAAATAGATTGTTGAAGATGGCAGGGCTTGTTGAGAGCACAGATAATAAAGCATACAGAATCTTAGGCTTAATTAATAGGGGCATTGAGTACAAGAGTAAGGAGGTTGTGTTGAACATGTAAAAGACACTAGTTAGGCCTCATCTGGAGTAATGTGTCCAGTTCTGGACGCCATACTTGAGGAAGAATGTGAAGACATTGGAGAGAGTTCAGAGGAGATTCACAAGAATGATTCCTGGGATGAACTGCTGTAGCTATGAGGATAGATTGGAGAGGTTGGGACTGTTTTCCTTGGAGAGGAGACTTGATAGAGGTATTCAAGATCCTGAGGGGGTATGGACAGGGTAAATCGTGAGAAACTGTTCCCATTCAAGAGAACATCAAGAACAAGAAGGCACAGATTCAAAATGATTGGCAGAGGGAGTAAATGTGATGTAAGGAATTTTTTTTTCGCCCAGAGGATGGTTGGAGTCTGGAACAAGCTTCCTGAAAGGGTGGTGGAGGCAGGTTCGATCAAGGTATTCAAAACAGAATTGGATTGCTACCTGAAAAGAAAGAATGTGTAAAGTTACGGGGATAAGGCAGGGGAGTGGGACTAGGTGGAATGTTCCTTCAGGGAGCCATTGCAGACTCTGAGCCAATGGCCCCCTTCTGCACTGTAAAGATACTGAGATATCTGTAACACCTCATGAGTGTAACATCTGACTGAATCTTCACCGTACATCTTTCATTGCTTTCATATGCCTCCCATTGTTGGGTATTCAAAATTGTGGCCAACAATGAGATTTTTCACTGAGGCATTTCAACTTTACCTCTGTTCATTTGTATTCTGGGCTACTAGATAGAAAACTAAGGATTCAGTTTTTAATGCTCCAACCTGCTTGTGCAGCAACAGCCTGTCTATCTATCTTGTTCCCATTAAATCTAACAACTCCATAATTCTATTAGGATGAGCTCCATTGTTGCTATGAATGGCAGATAAATGCTGCATCCAGTTTTACTTTTTACTCGATCTTACTCTCCAGTAAAGAAAAGTAAATCAAGCCTTCGCTGAATACAGCATAGTATTGAGACTGAGGACTAAGGCATGAGGATAAAACTCCTGTCGAATGTGGCTAGTGATAGGATGCTTTACCTTTATGACTGGTTTTTTATGATATTAATGAATTCTATGGATATCAGGGGAATTTAAAAAATGGGCCAGAGAACAAGGGAGATGCTGCTGAAGGAGAAATAAATAATATAATTCGGGGAATGTGAATGGAAATTGGGAGAAAAGCTTGCAACTGCGAAGAGTTTTCCCTCCATTGTAAATGTAGGTGTGGCTGGATCTTGTTTTGGATCTGTAGGCTTGCTTTGTAATACATACAATAATATCCCAGGTACAAACAGTTCACTCACTTGTTAATTTTTAATTGTTTCTCAATAATGTTTTTTCTTCAGCTCTTATACTGCTGAAGACAGAAAAGAAAGACCTGCATTTATATGGCACTTTTCACGACCACTGGATGTATCAATGCACTTTACAGTCAATGAAGTACTTTTGACTTCAAGGTAGAAAACATTGCAGCCAATTTGCAATGTGATAATGACCAGATAATTTTTTTTCTTTTTTGATGTTAATTGAAGAATAAATATTAGTTGGGACACCAGGGATAACTCCCTGCTCCTCTTCAAAATAGTGCCATAGGATTGTTCACATTCACCTGACAGACAGATGGGGTCGGTTTAACATCTCATCCAAAAGACTGCACTTGCAACAGTGCAGCATTCCTTTAGTACTGCACTGGAGCGTTAGCTTTGAGTTTTGTGCTCGAATCCCGGAGTGGGACATTCTGAAATCGATATTAATGAACTTCTTTCTGTTTGCTATTTGATGTGTTCTATCCACAGAGGAACTCAAAGGTCAAACTGTAGTTGAGTTGATGAAAAAAGAAGGTAGCACCCTGGGGCTCACAGTCTCAGGTGGAATAGACAAGGAAGGGAAACCAAGAGTATCCAATCTTCGACCAGGAGGAATTGCTGCAAGGTAACCAAAGCTACTGTGACATGTTACCGCAGGGTAATGAGGGATTACAGCTGTCTTCACTGCTTCACTGTCTTCATGCAGAATAATTTTTTAAACTGGTGCTGTGTGCTTGCCAAACGTTTCATCTTCTGAAATTTCTTACTTTCCTGTCACTGGCAGGCGAGCGCTGTGAGAAAATACACCTGCCATCTTTTTGCAGGGCGATGAAGGAACACCAGTCACTTATAGTTGGAAAGAATTTTGCTGACTACTGAAATCATGATTTTTGGTCATTTCAAAACTTTATTAATAAGTCCTACTCCTACAAATTCAAAATTATTTATGTACTAAAATAATTTGACTTATCCAATAGTAGTAAATAATAAATCAAGTATTGGAAACAGTGATTTTAATTTTCACATGAGCTGTTTTGCTTCTCCCAATCCATAAGTAGTAAAGGCAATGGATTTCCAGTGTATTGGGACATTTTTCTAGAACAGAACGTGTTTCGGAACAGACAAGGGAAAAGGCCATAGTGATGAGGACCAGAATTAGTTAAAAAATGTGCTGGTAAAGGAATGCCTTGCAAATAGTGACCATAATATATTTGAATTTGATATTAGGTTTGAGAGGGAGAGTCATGAACCAACGTTTTAAATTTATGTATGGCAAACTTTGAAGTGGTGATAAATAAATTGATGGCAGTAAATGTAAGCTGTTAATGAACAAAACTACAAACCGGGAAGTATTTGGCATGGTACAAAACCAGTACAAACTGCATACTGTATTTTAACCCATACCAAAAAATACTTCCAAAAGTTGCAGCAGAAGAGATTTATTAAGGATGGAGCATTGAAGGAATATTTTGATACTCCAGGTGAAATCAGAAATCTTTAGCATTCTAACTGAGTGATAATTTAACTTGGTTAGTTTTAAGAATTTTAGGAGTGTAATAATATTTTCAACTAAAATATTCTAAGCATTTTAGCAATTATTTTTTAATGAGACTAAAGGCACAGTCATATTTGAGACAATTGTATGTTACTTTGCGTTGGCTGAGGCATGATGCCTGCTGACGATGTGCTTTGTCATTCTCTTGCAGAAGTGATCAGTTAAATATTGGAGACTACATCAAATCAGTCAATGGAATCAATCTAACGAAATTCAGACATGACGAAATCATCAGTCTCCTGAAGAATGTGGGTGAGAGAGTGGTCCTTGAGGTGGAATATGAACTCCCTCCTGTTTGTAAGTATCTTCTAAATTAAAATTAAGGTATTTTGCAATTGAAAAGCTTGAATTACTGATATTGTATTTGAAATCTAAATGTGACTATTGAAAAGACAGGCATTAACTTTAATTACTCTCTCGTGCATTTAGTAGGGAGACTGTGGCACAACTAGTATAATTATTTAAAAACCCTTCTCTAGCATTAATCTATCAATATAAATATTTAAAACACAACTTTGCATTGGTAATCTAAATATTTTGAGAAAACTGTTTAGTAACAGGTAAAGCTAGGATACTTTAAAAAAAAAAATTAACCATTGCACAAAATTAAAATACCAAGAAAAAAATTTTCCCCCATCGGGGTGGGGGAGTATGGGAGCGGGTGCGGGCAGGTGCGCCTCTGATTGGCAACCCCGATTGGGGCTGCGCCGCCATTTTATGTTGGCAGGCCAATTAAGGGCCGTCCAGCGTGATGTCCGCCAGGAAGGGCTGTGCGCTCCCTGTGTGGGCGGGGGGGATCCCCCAAGCCGAGAGTGCACACTGATCTCCCTGAGGCTACATGCTGCCTCAGGGAGATCGGCTCCAAATTAAAAATTGATAAACAAATTATAGCAAGATTTCCCTGACGTCCCCTCATGTGACACTGACGCATGAGTTGGGACATGTCCTTAACTTTTATTGAAACCTTGGTTAAATATTTTAAAACCCTCATAAAACCTCATCCTGCCCGTGGGTGAGGTTTCATGCTTTTTCTAAAGCCCGCCAGGGCTCCCAGCCTGCCCGCCAACGTTAAGGTTGGACGAGTAGGCCCATTAATGATGTTAATTACTTTTTAAATGGCCTCAATAGGCTGTTGACAGGTTGGCAGGTGCGCAGCTGATTCGGCTGCGCCCCCACCGACCTGAAAATGGAAATGACGCTGGGTGACGTCGCGAGTTCCGCCCAACATCATCCCGCATCATTTTATATGGGGAGCGGGCCCCGGCCCCACTCACCAACCAGAAGGTCCTGCCCCAAACCTGAGCATTAATTTGCTGCCAGCGCGCACTTATTTATTGATGATATAACTGGGAATGAGCTGTCAACCAAATTTGGAATTTGAAGTCACCTAAATTGAGTTTAAGAGTTTGGAATTTCGGTATGATTGAGATTTGCAAGTACCTCTTGGCTTATGAAAGAAAGACCACATATATGAATGTCACCCTATCATGCTCCTCAGAAAGGCTTCACATTCAATTAATTAAAATAAAGTGTAGTAGTTGTCAGCGAGGTATAGTTAAACAGTGTGTGTGCGAGCGTGTGTGTAAACAACAATGAACCCAACTCAAAAGTGACTCACTGATTGTCCAGAGTGCAGTATATTCCAAATGAAGATCATTGCATCACCCATGAGAATGTAGACAAAGTCTAGTAGGATGATGGTGCGGATTTGGGTGCTCATTTATTCACTCCTACTCAGGAGCAGGTTAAATTAGTCAATCTATAATAGCTGGGATTGGTTGCTGTGTGCACACTGCTTATGGCTGCAACTGACTTTTGTTTGATTCTAGTCACTTAGCTTTTAAATTCTGAGTGACTCAGGAAACATTTCAGTCTAGTTTTAAAATATCCCAATTGCATGAATATGTCTCACGTATAAAATGATAAGTCAGCAATCCATGTTTAGATGAGATATTGCCATAATTACATTGTATTCAAATTGAGACATTTAAAACTGTTCCTGAATTTGCTAAGTGCAGAGCGCACTGTAACTGATTTCTTCTCAGTTTCCTTATTTTAAAAAGCAATCTCCTCGGTCAACGAAGTCCACTTACAACATCTATTTTTGATACCATACAGATATGTTTAAAGACCGTGTGGTTATAATTATCATGAACACATTTAGTGCTGTATGGAATATGATGCTTCCCCTTCCATTATGCCCCTTCCCGTGCATTCAGGTGGCATTTTTATATTGATGCTCAGGCCTGAGAATATGATGCTAAGGGGAGACCTGAAACCTTTCCTCCATCCCCCCACCCCTTCAGTGTGCTATTGTCCCCCTCTTGTTTTCCTTCCAGCATGTTATCACAACCTTTTACTGCTGGGAGAGTGTCTTTCAGAGCTGGAAATCTTTTGCATAGTCTACAGATGGGTTGGAGATGTTCAAATCCTATTACTGACTCCTGACTTTTTTCTGCTTTACTAACCTAATCTGGCAAATCTTGCGTTTTATTTGAAAATATAAAATGCTTGCACCCATCCAAAGACTGCTTTCCGGTTAAAGTGCAATCCAAATATTTTTGATGGCACATCATTCCGGCAGTAAACATTGTGGGTGTTCCCACTTCCGGCAGTAAACATTGTGGGTGTTCCCACTTCCGGCAGTAAACATTGTGGGTGCTCCCACTTCCAGCAGTAAACGTTGTGAGTGCTCCCACTTCCAGCAGTAAACGTTGTGGGTGCTCCCACTCCCAATGTTCCAACAGTAAACATTGTGGGTGTTCCCACTCCCAATGTTCCAACAGTAAATATTGTGGGTGCTCCCACTTCCAGCATTTTAGGTGTTCTCACTTGACTTCCCTTAAGCCTACAAAGGAAATGACAAAGTGAACCATTTATGCTGTAAATTATTTTATTTCCTCAGGATACCTGAAACCACTTTCCAACCATGAATCACGCTTGAATTGCTTTCATTGTTGTAATGTTATGCAGAAGTGGCAGACAATTTGCACACAGCAAGGGGACACATAAGTACCTAAAAACTGAAGAAAATGAATGAATAGGTCACAACTAAATGCTCTCTTCCAAATGATCAGCTTTGGTTTTGTTCTACATATTAGTATGGAGCTCACTTCCCAGTGATTCTCACTGACAAGTTCTTTATTCTCCTTTCTAGCTGTTCAAGGCTCAGGTATTATTCTCAAAACAGTGGAAGTGACTTTGCACAAAGAAGGCAATACCTTTGGCTTTGTGATTAGAGGTGAGAATGTTTATATACCTAATATATTGCAGTTTATATTTCAGCTTTCAATTGATATTTCACTCAGTGACAGTAAGCACTTATTTCCTTTTGTAGCATACATTCACAATTTCATGTCATCTTTTGCTCCCATTTCAATTAACTATTAAATGGGCATTCCATTCCTGAAGCAAAATGCATAGAATAAGAAAGCTGGATAAGCTGGCATTTACATAGCAACCTTCACAACCTACTTAAGCATTTTACAGCCAATGAAGTACTTTTGAAGTGTAGTCACTGTTGTAATTTATGAAATACGGCAGCCAATTTGTGCAAAGCAAGCTCTCACAAACAGCAATGTGATAATCACTAAATAACCTATTTTGTGATATTGGCTGAGGGACAAATGTTGACCAAGCCACTGAGGATAACTCCCCTGTTATTCTTAGAGCATGGGATCTTTTACGGGCAGACAGGACCTTGGTTTTAATGTCTCATTGGAAAGACAATACCTCGCTTAGTGCAGAAATCTCTCAGTACTGCACTGGAATGTCAACCTAGATTTTTGTGCTCAAGTCCCATAGTCTTTTGACTCAGAGCCACAGCTGACACTTTGTGTAATGTGTTTCACCTCAAAAAAAAAAGTTTTGAAAGGATGTGTGACTCAAATTATATCACTCTCTGGTAGCCCTTCTATTTATGGATTGCACATTCTAAAGTTCTTTGACTCAAAAAATAAATTGAATTACTTGCTCTCTTCCCAGCGATCCTCACTATAAAGGAAGTGCATTGTATCTAACATGACATTTCCCTGATTCTTTTACTGTGAAAATGTGGAATCTCAATTTTACATTTTTACTATAGGAGTTGTTATTGCAACAGATTTCCTACGATGTTTGGCATGACTTGTGACGTTTGCACCCGACTCGGTGATGAATGAGGCTGTTGCCTTGACAACATGTTTGAAAAAAGTCAGTATTTTGAGTTGTGGTACCAAGAAAGCCAAATGGAATTGATGCAACCAATTTGATTTTATAAAAATAATATAGTATGATGAGGCAGGAGCGATGGAGCTGGGACAAAAATCAATATATTTCTAGAAAATAAGAATATTCATATTAGCTATAGCTGTAATTGGTTCTGGCAGGCCCAAAACAACATTATAATCTACTTTTTCCCATCCCATTGACATGGCATTATAATTCTTGTAGATTTCCTTAGTCCATTTTAGTACAGTAAGGTTGCTTGAAGTGCAGGTGAAAAATTCTCTGTTACAAACAATAAATCTCCCTGGAAGACAATTAGCAATATCTATTCAGCAGCAATCATTGGATAAAGGTCAGAAATAAGAACCCTGGCTGTGTTTCCTATCTCAAGCCTGGAACACTGGGACCAATTATAGTGCTGTGTTTGTAGCTTTGAATGAGACCATGAACTTGGGACCTTGGTCATTAGGGCTCAGCCTACACCTCTCAGTACATTTACTAATGAACCATGAGGGCACCTCTCACAGTGTTTATTGAACAGAACTGTGCCTACAATGAGCAGATAAAACTTGTCTAACACTTAGCAGCCTACTCCTTTTAAGCCTACAGCAAACCAGTTGGGTGCCAGTATATTTTCTGAAATATTTTTGAAGAGATGTGTGTGCTATTACTTCCAGTTGCTAGCAAAGGAAAGATTTCAGCATTATTTTATTCAGTTAAGAGTCTTTATTGTCTGAAGAACCTAACAAAATGTATCTGGTCTGTTTAAGCACAGTAAAACTGTCCTTCTCCCTTCAATCTCATAACAAATACATTAGTGATTTGATTCTACTGTTAGTGATTTGATTCTACTATAAACTTTGTGTCCTGCTCATCAGTCAATGATATGTGGCCCTTAGGTCAGTGACTTGACATATTGGTTTCTGTTAGTCCACACGTTGTTTGAGTTATTTAGATGGTGAGAAAATCCTAACTGGAGTAGGTATTTTTCCCCTCTCAAGTTTCTCTTCTGATGGCATTGACTGCTTTTTGAGGTACAGTTCCACAGCTACTAATAATTCTTCAGCAACTTGCAGAAGTGGGCATTCTTCATCTGTGAAATGCTGAGTGCCAGGAGGTTGTTCAATCTTGGGAGATCTATTTTAGGCTATTTTAATTTTGGCCTTGTCCGACACAAGTATATGCTCTTCCAGCCATGGATAGTCATAATGACAATCAGGAGAGGGGCTGTAATAATTTCCCCCCTTCCTGAAGTAGTGAGGGTAGTTGTTGGCTCCCTTACCCTCACCTTCTCTCAGATCAGTTCACTCTGTACAGACTTGGATGTTAACCTTGAGGCTGCCTGGGTGTCAGTACAGCTCAATTCCACGCTTGGCTGTGCATATATTGTTTAATATGTTGTGTATTTATTTTTCTCAGGAGGAACTCATGAAGACAGAAATAGATCTCGCCCGATTGTAATAACCTATGTAAGAGCGGGGGGACCAGCTGACAGGTACATTTATACAAGTAATCACAGTTATTGTACCTCTACATCAGGTACAGTCTTTCCATAGCCCGTAAGCCAACTGCAAACCTTGTGGGACCGCGATTACAACCTTTGATCAAGTTCAACATTTCTCATCCCACCTGCTGTTTTGCTGCTGCCAATCATTATCCCACTTTTACTGCTACTGCTAAACCTGATTCCCCTCCTGCTGCTTCTGCACTGATGCTGCTGCTCCTAATTGTGATTTTTTTTTCCCCCCCCCCCCAAAGTGACTGCCACTCTTTGGAGGAGTGCAGGATGCAATGCAGAGAAAGTACATAAGACTTTCATGAACTGGTCAGCCCGTTACCTTATTGACTGCACTGTGTAGCCACTAGAATTGAGATGTCATACTATTGGTAATTTACATGAGTTGATTAGCCAATTCAAATGCCTGTAACATTTTATAGCAAGCTTATTGAATCAAATGCTTGCAGACAGCGGTTATAGGAATGAGAGAAGCTGAGTATACTGCTTTAGTTGCAAACAGATGGGCTGAAGGATCAGCAAAGAGAAAAAGTAAGGAATTTTAGAAGGTATATTTTATACAATTCTTTTGACAATGTAAGTTGTAATCTAGGTATTTTATCTGTAGTGCCCCTCACTACACAACTCCTCTGCCAAGAGGACGGCCCCAAAGCCTAACTTATAAATCTGAATATTATCTTTGAGCTCTGAGTAACAGCTGCTTCTGCATTTGCTATCTCGGACACCAGACAGGGACTAAGGGGTGAAAAGGCAACCGAGTGGCAGGACGTTTAAGGAGTAAAATCATAAAATGCTGAAATTCTGTTTCTTTTCCCACAGATACTGCCAGACATGCTGAGCATTTTCAGCATTTTCTGGTTTTACTTTGGATCTGCTGTATTTTGCTCTTGTAGTAAGTTAGTTACCCTGTCTCCAGTTCATTCTTTTATGAATGGTAAAGGACCGATGGATCTTGCAACATTTAATCCATTACCAAGTTGCAGAAAACTGGAGTGTAGAAACAAATTCTGATGATCTGGTTCAGAAAAGTAACTTTAAGTGTATTAAATCCAATGCTGAGTCATAGCTATGTTCATGATTTGATGCTTTTGGATTTTTGTTGGTCGTTCTTACCTATCTACATATATCCATATTTCCATAGTTCTTTTTTTAAAAATGAGCAAATGCTTTATGGTGGGTCTGTGCAGATATCCCTGAAGCAAGTTCCTGCCTCTGGATTTTGATTCTTGAACATTAGTGAATTTTGGACCAGGATTACAGAAATCTTGCAATACACTTTCAGTGAAGTTGGTGATTTCTGTCTGGTGCCAGTTTTCACTGTTGTCCTTATTCCTTAATGAATGGGATTGTTTGAAGAAGATTTTTTTAAAGGTAGAAAATTGAAAATTGTCAGTTAAGTGAGTTATGTTGATAGAAACCAATAGTTGATATGAACTCACGAATGAGCATGGTTTTCTATATATAATATAAATTGGATCCATGAAAATGATTAGACAAGAATTATCTTGCTGAAGTCTTCAGATGATACCATAAACTCTAAGAGGGAAACTTGAACACTTTAGGGCTGTCTTTTGACTGTTTACAGCCCTCCTTCGTTCCCCCCAACCCCACCAATGACCGCATTTTTGAGCAGCGTCCATTATTTGCACTTTTTTAAACATTAGTATATGTTATTGCTTTTATTCCAATTTGTGGCTATTGATGCTCAATGTCTGTAGCACCATTGATAATGATGACATCCACATTGAAAGAATAATGATTTAACATTATCACGTTTATCAAGTTATAATCTAAAGATAATTAATGAGAACTGATCTTGTTGACTCATCATAAAACTACTTCATTTTTGTACTGGCATGCTGTGGTCGTCTTGCCAATCACCCACCCAACCAAAGCAATTTAGTTATGTGGAGTTGTTTTATGAGTATCATTCTGAATTCAAAACCTAACCAAATATATTTAACTGTTCAGACTGTGGCACTGTCATTAACTGTTGTAACTGAAGATTTTGAATTTTGATATGATTTATTTTGTCCTCTAGAGAAGGCACAATAAAGGTTGGCGACAGGCTGTTGAGTGTTGATGGAATTCGGTTACATGGAACAACGCATACAGAAGCTATGAGCATTCTCAAACAGTGTGGGCAGGAGGCAACATTAATAATCGAATATGATGTGTCTGTCATGGGTATGTTGAGTTTCTGAAGAAGCCCTCGAGCTCTTTTTAAAAAAAACCTTGAGCTCTTAACCACTTCGCCTTTTCTTAACAAAGAATCATTTCATTTCCACTGTACCCAACTATGTTCCAATAGGAACCAGCCAAATGTAACAGTATCATCTGCAGGTTCATTCTGAGGTGAACTATTTTTGGTTCCCCTTATGAGATTGCAGGTAAATCTGTCTATTCTCTTTAACACACTTAAGGTTTGTTCAAATCATTGTCCTAAATGAGAGTGTAATGCATCTAAAATATCGTAATTTCCAAAAGCATATGTTTTATATAACAACTATCATTCTTTATCTGACAATTACACCTGGAAGTTACCAAAGTAGATTTGAACTGGTTTGGTTATTCTTTAAATGAAATATAATTACATATCTCTACATAAATAATTCATATGTAAATCCTTCATATATTCCAAAAGATCAATCTTCCCTTTTATCCAGTAAACTTTGTTGGTTTTTGTCAGCAATGTTTTAAATAGGTTAATGTTTATTTGCTCCTCTTTTTTTGTTTCTCTCTTTCACACTTTTAGATAGTTTTGTTTATTGTATTATTTTTTTGAAGATTTATCATGACCCTCTATGTATGCACTGTAGTTTGTTTCTGGCTTAAAACTGTCATTGGGAGTCTGGCCTTTAGTAAATATATTCATGACCAATTGCCGTGGGGTAGCACAAGATCATCTCACTGTGTAACTTTGCTTTTTTTGTTAGATTCAGTAGCGAATGCTTCTGGCCCACTGATGGTGGAGGTGGCCAAGACCCCTGGTTCAAGCTTGGGCATTGCTTTAACTACCTCACTGTATTGTAACAAGCAAGTCATAGTCATAGACAAAATAAAGGCTGCCAGTATTGCAGATAGGTATGTACATGGGCTTAATTGACACTGTTATTAATCACGTCATTATTTGATACAATCCCAAATAGGACTTGTAATGTACAATGTAATGTACACATATTTTGATTATAAGTATAGGCACTTGCCGTAGTTAAGATATGTCCTTTTAAACAAGGTTGTAAACCTGTCGATCTGAAATTAGGTTTAAAAGGTTTCTATTATTTCGCCTCTGAGAAAATTCTTGGTTGGTGAAACAGTATTGCAAATTGTTTTGGTTGAGGAAGGGCTAGTCATATTACTGGCTTGTATGATATCTGTGTGTATGCATGCATGTGTGTGTCCCACCTAACGTGTAGGCTACATGTATGACTTTCATATAATTATTAATCAACCTTCCATGGTGCTACGTATTGGATTCAGACCAACTGTAATCTTTAATGGGAAGCAAGGTGACAGAATAGAGGATTATTGTACAAAGGTATGCAGATGCAAAATTTTTAGTTACATATACATATGCAATATTATACATATATATATTCAGTCCAGTTTTAAAGTTCTGCATTCTATTCTTAGTTTTATACAATTATTTATATTAAGATAGTTAGATTTGGAAAATGGAAAAGTAAAGTTGGTTGCAAGATAGGGGGCTCGCTGCAGCCTGGGTTCAGGATCTGCAAAACTGAGCTGTTGACCGCGACTACCGGCTGGTTGTAATTATTCAGCCTGCCAAGTTTACAGAGGCAAGTTTCCATTGTCCATGTAGTCTTTAGGAATTTAGAATGGAAGTTGTTGACACAAGAAAAGGCAGCAAGTGTGTAAGATTTTTAATAAGATGTAGCCATATTTTTATTTTACGTTCAAATACTCAGCTGAAACAGTGTGAAACAGGTTTCAATCAAAATCGGCCCCACAGACTCCTAACATCTAACCTCTGTCTCTTGCTTAAAACCAACCTCTTCGACCAAGCTTTGGTGACCCTTTCTGGCACTTCCTCATTTGTCTCAGCTTTTTTTTTATTTATGGCCTTGGGAATGTTTGACATCCAAAGTGCGTGGAAAGGTTTGTTTCCATGTTAAAAGTGCTATATGAATGCAAATTGCTGCTGTTGAATTAATCTAATCCCTGACACTTTTCTGTTTTTTAAAGTAAATTGTGTAAACATGGTTTGGCTGATGTGACCATGTTTAGTACAAGTGCATTCAGAGTTTGTTTCATATTTGGGTTGCTTAGTACGTCTCATTAGTGTTATGGTTTCTTTTGATTATGTAAGTTCTCCTTCTTCCTGAATAGCTTTCAGTATCTTTCACATTCGGTCATCAGTAGTTGACCCATATTATATAAAATCTACCAAAAAAATTACTTCAGAATAATTAACGAACTAAACAAGTTTAACCCCTCTAAGAATTATTTAATATCTGCAATCATTTATTCAGCTAGGATTTGATGTGCACTGTAAGAAACCATTTTGCTTCATTACAAGAATATTTTTAACAATATACAGCTTGAAATGTGAATATATTTCAGTCTAATTTGCAAATTATGTAAAATATGCTGTGGGAATATCCCTAATTTTATATGGATTGTATTCAGAAAGTTTGTAGTGTTCATTTCTCCATGTTATGTTATCGCAGATAGTACAACAGTAAATTAAACCTCTATGCTATTTGTTGAGAACCAGAATCCCAAGCGGTATCTAGTAATACTCCCAACAGGCTGCATTTTGCAGTGGTGTGACTGTGATTCTCCACAAAATAAACTCCTGGTTGCAGTCATAGTGTTGGGGGAATGACTCATAGACATCTACAGTACAGAAAGAGGCCATTCGGCCCATTGTGCCCCCGCTGGACCACAAAAATTTGATTACACTAATCCCATTTTCAAGCACTTGGCCCATAGCCCTGGAGGCTATGGCAACGCAAGTAAATATCTAAATACTTCTTGAATGTTACAAGAGTTTCTGACTCAGCCACCCTTTCGGGCAGTGAGTTCTAGACTTCCACCACCCTATACTTCTTACCTTAAATCTATGCCCCCTGGTTATTGAATCCTTTACTAATGGGAAAAAATGCCTTCCTATCCACCCTATCTATGCCTATCAAAATCTTACACACCTCAATCAGGTCCCCGCTCAACCTTTGTTACTCCAAGGAAAACAACGCCAGCCTATCCAACGTTTCCTCATAGCTCAGACACTCCAGCCTTGGCAGCAGAGAGAATGGGGGTAAATGATTGGAGTTATTAGATCATACATCTTGTAATTTTAATATGAGTTCTGAATTCAAAATTAAGAGTTTTACTGTTGTGCTTTGTGTATCACAGATAGTAAGTGACTGATATGTAAAATCCGTATACAATTTTAAACCTAAGCAACATAAAGTAATCTAAATTTTCATTTGAAAATGTGGAACTTTCTTTATGACTCAAGAATTAGTACAATTTTTTTGCTTTTTCTTGCTGTATTTGAGGTTAAGGTTATCTTTGGTTATCCCTATGATCTAAAATGTTTGTTTATGCACAGATGTGGAGCTTTGCATGTTGGAGATCACATACTTTCAATTGATGGCACCAGCATGGAGTATTGCACATTAGCCGAGGCAACTCAACTTTTAGCCAGTACCTCTGAACACGTCAAACTAGAGCTGCTTCCTTACCACCAAACACGGCTTGCTTTGAAGGGACCAGAACATGGTAAGTGTCCAGATTCTGCCTGATAAGAATGGGGACGAGAGTTGACAGCTAAAGCACATGTTATAACAAGTGACAGTTGAAATACAATATTCGGTTCGCTTGTTCCTCAATATCTGGCTTGAGGTGATTATCGGATGACTGCACTGTCTGGTTTTTCTAAACTAATGCCCATTTTGTGCCATTTAGTTTACAGCATTGTCACAGACCACAGCTCTGACTGCAGTGGCAGTGCTGAAAGCTAAATGAGAGTCATTGGTGTCTCCATAAGCAGCAGTGCCATGAGGTGAGCTTCATCAGCACTCCTGGAAATAATGCAACCCATGCTGCAGGAAGGATCACTATTTTAGTTTGTCGAGTGGAACAACCCAGCTGCACAGGACAATTCTAGGCATTTTGTCAGGCCTTCTTGAATTTTTGGGAAAGATTTGCAACCAAAATAATGATGTTCCAAACTATAACAAGATAGGATGAAAGTAACTATATCTAAATGATGGACATATTTTCCCGCCCCCATCTCACTACAAATCATTGTGGTTCAGTCTGTAAACTTGGGAAGTTATTGATTGCAACCCCATTATTACGTATTATCACTAGTTGCCGTACAAAATAAAAAATGGCACATGCAGTGCCATGCAAGAAATGATTAAAAAGTGATATATATTTCAGGCATTCTCTACATTTTGTATTTTTAAATTCCTTCTTTTGTTTTCATTTTTATTAGGTTTGCTTTTGGATGCTGAAAATTAACTCATTAACAACTTTTAAAATAGGGGACATAATTTTTGCTTTAATAATGCTGCATTGTCCTAGTCTGTTCAGACTTTTCCTAGTTAAGAGGGAATGCCCAGCAGCCTGATATGAAATTGCAGTTCATGGCTATAAAACAACTAGGTATGTGCAAGATTTCTCTCCATTGTCTCTGGTTCTTTGGAATGTAATAGACAGATTCCAGAGCATAGGAGCCAACAGAATTTGGGATCTGCCCCTCAGGGAAACAATTCTGTGTATATTAGCCCAGGCCTACCACTGAACTGACAAAGAGTGCTAGTATAACAGAAGGTGAGTATTAACAAGAGCCCACATCAATTAATGTTTTGCAGCTCTCTAAAGGACTAAGTTCCGCTTTTAACAAAAAGAAAAGCAAAATGTTATCGATGACAGTTTGAAACCAATTTTATCAGCAGTTTAATTGCAGAAAAAGCGGATCTTCCCTTTCTGTTAAAGAAGGTTTCCAACCCAAATAGAACGGTGCATTTTAAAAATTGCATTAAAATATACACAATATATAAAGTTGATCTTTTTTAAACAGATAATTTAGTATAAAATATATTTTTTATATGGATAAGTAAATCTTGAACAAGTAATTCCTACACGTTTAACAATATCAGTTTTCTTTAGCCTAGTGAGAATGCATTACTTCCTACAATAGAAGGATGAGATCATGACTTCTTTTGACAATTGAGATTCTTGTTGGGCTTTTGTATCCATCACCTAATAGCCACCAATAGTGTTTTGTACCTTAATTCAAACTTAAATGATGTGCAACTTGGAGTTTGTCAGTTGGCAGCCTAGGGCTTGATTTATCTTTTGGAATAAACCTGGAATAAATGTTTGGGTGCAGTTTTGCAAAGTTTTTTTTAATAATTGTTTTAAATATAGTAGGATAAATTCATTGATTCCACGCATCCCCATAGGGAGCGATACTCATAGAGATTGAGGGTCAAAATGTTGATGCTGTATTGCGGTCACCCCATCTTTGGCCCTACTCATTTAGAATGTGGTTCCAAGCGAGGAGTACAGAATCAGAGAATTGATTTTGTTGTATTCAGCAAATTATAATGTATGTAGATTTTTTATTTGATTGATGTAACTGAAATGAGAGAGGTATGGAAAACAATGGGTATATTTTCCTCTATAAAGTGGAACAGAAAAGTTTTTTTCTGATAAATTGGTGAGCAAGATCAACAATGAAAAGAAGCAGACCAAAAAATAACTCGTATTTCCAGATCTGCCATGTGTCTTGCTCCATGATAATAGGGATGAAAGAAAAAGCTTGTTAAGGACTCTAAAAGGGCATTGAATAAAATCTTCCAGCCTTGCTAATGAGGGAATCTGGGTTTGGCGGGGGAACTGAAATTTTAAGCACTCCTATTGGAAGTGGAGTCTAGTCATACTAAAGTGAGAACGGATTATGCTGCTATCACTTACTGTGGAAAAGTAATTAATGATGGACTCATACGAACATATGCATTAGGAGCAGGAGTAGGCCATTTAGCCCTTTAAGCCTGCTCCCCCATTCAATAAGGTCATGGCTAATCTGATTTTAGCCTTCAGATTCACAGGGATGCAGTTGCTTTCCATACTGACTCCCAATAGCAGCCCCACTATTAGTTGACCCTTTCTGGTAGCCACTCCAATTTGGGAGCTTACCTACTCAAATTAATTAATTTACATCAAAAAATCATTCATTTGAATGAATGAGCTGTTTACGACTGCCACATCAGCAACTATTGATAGGTGAATGGGCACATTGGGGGATGGAGCTTTAAGTGTCAGTCTAAAAGATGTGAATGAAATGAATAAGATATTCATACACTCAGATGAATGAACAGCCGCAAATCAGTAACGTAATATTGAGAGGGTGGAATTATGAACACGCATGGGTGGTAAGACAGCTATGAGTGGTAAGACAGCTAAAGTGTTGGCTTTTTTAAAGATGTGAACAAAATATGTAAAATATTTAAAAGAAAGACTTGCATTTCTATAGCGCCTTTCATGACCTCATGACATCCCAAAGTGTTTTACAGCCAACCAAGTACTTTTGAACTGTAGTCTCTATTCTAATGTATGAAATTTACATACTTAAAGAATAAATAAATTCATAACTGATTTGTCAGCTATTAGGTTTATTCATTTCAGTGCATAAATATTTTATTTATGTTGTATATGTTATCGAATTGTCAGGGCCGCCAGCTGAAGTTAGGGAGGATGGTGCTGAGTGGGGGGCTACAGTTGGAGATGACACGCTCAATCAATCAGTCTACAAGATTCTATTCCTTTATCTGTAAAACGGGTTTTATAGCATCATTTTAGGTCAAACTTCTAATTTTACCCACGGCTGAGTGATCAAAATATTTTGCTATAATAAAAGCAAAATACTGCGGACGCTGGAAATCTGAAATAAAAACAGAAAGTGCTGGAAATACTCAGCAGGTCTGTCAGCATCTGTGGAGAACGGAAAACCAGACTTCACATTTTGAGTCGAATATAACTCTTCTAAACAGAAATTATTTACAATTTGTCCTGGTTATGTCCAGGCGCAGGCTGGCCATATGGGAATTTGGGAAATTTCCCGAGTGCTCCCGTGAATAGTTTTCTAGCCCTTTTTGTGTGAGATCCCAAAGAATCAAGTGCCCTTTTGTGGCAGCCAGTCTGTCTTTGGTTATGTTCCAGTCAGCTGTTTGAGAAGGTTACATTGTTATATCATTACGGCTATATTGTAATTGGCCTGTTTTCTGTCATTCTTATTTTCAAACTCATGTTTGGAGAAAACCAGCTAAAGTAAGCTCCAATTTTGTTTGGCAGCTATTAGACATAAAAATAAATTCTTTCCCACAAAAAGAGGAAAATATACCCCATACGTATTAGATGGTAACACTTCAAAATATAGTTATCAACCACTTCACCTTGCAAGGTGAATACCACAGCAGTGCTGGGGTAGGACAATAAGATTTGATTTAGCCCATGCTGTTGAATAGCTGATCTCTCAGTATTGCTGTGGGTTGCTATTGTGTGTAGCTTTTTATATGCATGGGAAAAGTTGTGTGGAAAATAAAAGTGAAAGGTTTCACACAGTGCAGCCTCGCATTGTTATTTCACACTTGGTTGTTTGAAGATCGATTTCAACCTCAAAAATGCGGTGCATTGAATATGGAGTACCAGCCTTGAAATTTCACGGGGCTTCTCCCAATTTCCCGTCATAACTCTTGAGAGACCAGCAGAACCTCAGAGAAATGGTGTAAGCATCCATTTTCAGCCATTTCTTTGGAAGTTTCAGCAGTCTGCCACCATGGTTCCATTGGGAGACCTGGAGAATTCCTGTGACATTTTGGAGACACTGTGTATATATGTCAATAAAAAGGGGCTGTTTCAATAGCTGATGAAAAAAGGTCATCATTCTTTCTACTCAAAACTGCTTTCTCCTCTGTTCGATGTTGCGATCTGTATAATTCTGTTGTCTTTCCCTCTTTTCTGCTCCGTTCTGTCTTTTTTTGTGTGCGATTCCCATCATCCTTCATGTGGACAGTCAGGGTTCAAAGGAGCAGCAGACAACTTGCCTGGGATACTTGTGGAAGCAACAGCAGCAACTTCCTCACCAACCAACCCTATAACACCTACCACCCTGACCATTGTAGGATGACGGCCTTGAAATGCCAGAAACCTTCTCCTCAAAACAATCTTCGTAATGTTCCACACTTTTATTTTCCTCCTGTCCTTTTATTCACCAGTTTTATTTCTTTGGGTTGAAACCACTAATAAAATAATCAGTCGTTCTTTAGATAGTTTTGTTTGAGGATTAACTTGTAATATTACAGCTTAAGTTTACAACTATTGTAATATTATTAACCTTCACATCGCCTGGGCTAGTGTATCTAAGCAATGTAAGACTAGAACAATATGTCTGTTTTTAAATATTAATTTCTCTATCAGTACCAATTTAACAGTGTACACTGCCAGAGAGGATAGATATTGTAAATAATAATTCGGCGTTGGGGAAGATTTTTTCTACAACATGAAGTCAAGCCCTTAAAATATATTTTCTAAAAGAGCTATGATTTCATTAAACACAGTGCATAGACAGAATTTTACTCCAAAATTTAATGGTGGCACAGAAATTTGAGCAACACCATCAAATACCACAGCAGTGCTGGGGGTAGGACAAGATTTGATTTAGCCCATGCTGTTGAATAGCTGATCTCTCAGTATTGCAGTGGGTTGCTGTTGAGTGGAGACTAGACACTTCCCACATGAAAAAGAGAAAATGGGCAGGAGGAGGAGTGGGGAAGGGGCAGGGCTATTCTGGGCTGATTGTGCTCATCCATGGGCAGCAGCACTGATGAGGCCTGGAAGCATTTAGCTCGCCTGTCTTCTCAGTTATGTTAGGTTCTTTCCTTGGAGACCTGGATGATCAGCGTTAAAACTAAGAATAACCTGTAGCAATATTACTCTAATATTTACTGTGGCAATGTTTGTAAGTAATATGTTTGGTGAAGTACATTGTATAAGAAATGAGTCAAAACATAAGTGAACTTTTTGAGTGTCAAAACCTATAACCCTCGCCCCCAAACAGGCCTCTCTCTTCACCCCCCACGCCTCTTCGGAAGCCGCCTTTCGAGAGAAATTCCCCTGCTCAGCAACAATGCAGGGCATGTTGCTGTGACCTGATATGTTAATTGCTGCATGCATGTTGTTGTGCAAGAGTCCCATGATGTATTTCTAAACTGCAACCAAAACAATACAGTTCTTAAAGAACATCCATATGATACAAACCAAGAAAAACATGCCTATCTGCTCTATGTGCCATTACTTAACTGTTATAGAAATTTTAGTCGCTTTATTCATTTCTTTGCCATTGTTTGCATGGAAAATGAGCCACAGATAAATTTAATTTTATAAATGAGCATACAAGACATTAAGCTGACTAAAAATAGCCATTGTGAATTTGCCTCTTTGTGACATAGGTTAATAGTTTATTTGAGCTCCTCTTCTTGGTGGTTTCAATGGTGGCTGAAAGCACAGATATTGAGCAGCACTATGCAATAGCAGTTCAAGTTTTGTTGAAGCCCAGTTTTAACCACTGCAATACAAATGAGCTGGTTAGAAAGTGTAATGCCAGATCTATCCTGAATCAACACTCTTATTTGAAGTAGAAGACTGTAACTAAAAGGATTAATTAATAAGTTCAGTCAAATTTAAGTTTTAAAAGAATAACTTCTCAAACCTAATCAGATGTGAGCAGGAATAGTTCACTGAAATAGTCAGAAGTGATTCTGGAGAAACCACAAAGCAGGATTCCATAATCTGATTGGCCAATACTGTGCTGGCTCACATATGAAATATTGCATGAATCTTTAACCAAAAGCCATCTCTTAAAATCCGCCAGCAACTGTTCATATCAATAAAGGAGTGGAATACTAAAACTACAGCAAACTAGATGTGTGCACTTTCAGTGGAGGAGTCTTACAATTTATAAACCTTTTAAGAGTCAAATAGTTCACAAGAACATGATGACTTAACATAATTTTTTGCCTATATCTTTATCTTTTTTCTTTCCAGTTTTCTCCCTTTCTTACTCCTCTGATTCTGATTCTATTAGTACCAGCAACCTTCTAGTAACTCACCCATTGGTTATTCTACACATAAACTTAGTTAGTGTTAACAGCCTACTTGACCAGAGATGGTACAATAGCAGCCAACCCCCATCCTGTCTGCATCCAACATCCACTTTC
Source organism: Carcharodon carcharias (assembly GCF_017639515.1). Classification (NCBI taxonomy): domain Eukaryota; kingdom Metazoa; phylum Chordata; class Chondrichthyes; order Lamniformes; family Lamnidae; genus Carcharodon; species Carcharodon carcharias. Next base: position 62,151,660 of record NC_054487.1, read on the forward strand.
TTAACAAGGGCCACTAGTAATGATGAGGAGCAGAAACTATTGCTGATTTCATCCTATCCTCCTACCTAATTTAGCAACATAAAGAATAAATATTTTAGGCTTAAACATTAAACTATATGTGATGACTACCTCAGGTATGCAAAATTCTTTAGTCTAACTCTGAAGGAACAAAGTTATCAGCACTAATGCAGAATGCATCTATACTTTGTTGGCATTTTGATTCTTGCAGTTGGTTGATTTCTAAAAGGGTCACAGATGGTGGGATTCTGTGTAAATCAGTATAAAATCTGTAGAGACCAAGGAATAAAATGGAGAATTATATATTAAAGGCATACTGTTGATTTCAACTCCTTTGCTTAAGTTGTGCAGGTTTTACCTGTACATGGCTTTGATATTTAATTCAAGATGGCACAAACATCTAGATTTTCATGTTTTGAAAAAATCCTGACAGGCCAAAATATAGGCAGCTTTAGTAAAATAGACTTGTCTCATCTGGTTTTTAGCATTCCTACAATGGCTTGTACAGTGAAAGGACTTTCACGTGAAAGGTTTCAAAATCTTCCAGCACTTTGCGTGTGAATTGGCTGATTAGCATATGTTCAGAAGCCCATGTGTCTTTTGATTTGTAGATCCAAAAGCACAGATTAGTGCTTTTTAAAACTTAACATTGGCTAAATGCTTATTGACTGTCCACATCCTTTCTTCAACTCCTCCAAACCTTATGAAACAAATAAATTATTGTCTTGGCGTATTTAAGAGAGTGGAACCATGGTACCTTAAAACAAACCAGAATTTTAAAAGAATTAATCTGATGCTTGGTGTGCATGCATTTGGATCAGTTTAAAATATTCTGTAGAGTAACTTTTGTGTTTGAGTGCATACACAGCTGTTATTTCTCATAATATACGTATTATGTTTGTGTTATTCTTGGAAGTGGTTACAGTGCTGTGAAATCTTATTGGTATGGTATCCAGAAATATCTTTCATAGCATTCTTCTAAAGATAGATGTAATGTCATGTGAAGGGAGGGTTATTTCCATAGCAATTGCACTATCGGGGCAAATAAGATAGGAACCAGTTTTGTTAGTGTAATAACTTTAAGGATAATCACAATGTATTACATCAGGAAAGAATGGTTGTTTGCGCTAGATTTACTTGTAAGAATTCACATTGTTGTAAATATGGGTCATAACAATTTAGGAATGCCCATGGGGGAAAGAAATTGGAATGATGAGTTAGGTGCAGGTATGAATGTGTTTTCCTCTATTTTGTATAGTTACAGTTATTTAGCTACTTCTTGACAAAGATCTCACCTCCTGCCCTCAAGGGAGTAATAGAGTCATAGAATAGTAGATATAGAAGAAAACCATCTGGTCCATTGAGTCTGCATGGGCTCTTTCAAAGAGCAACCCAGTCAGTCCCATTCCTCGGCTCTTTTCCCCTTACGTCTGTAAATTTTTCTGCTTTGAGTATTTATCCAGTTCCATTTTAAAAGTAACTGCTGAATCTGTTTCCACCACCCACCAGGCAGAGCATTCCAATTTGTAACCAATCATTGCACAAAAGATCTCCCCCACGTTGCTTCTGGATCTTTTGTCAATTACTTCAAATCTATACCCTCTAGTTAATGGCCCTTCAAACATTGGAAACAGTTTCACTTTCTTTGTTCCATCCAAGCCGTTTATGATTTTAAGCACTTTTATCAAATTTCCTCTCAACTTCTTTAGTCTATCCACATAACTGTAATCCCTCATCAGCCTTTCTCATGCGTCTCTCTGTACCCTCTCCAGAACTCCAGCTGGGGCTGAACTAGTAACTTAGCAGATGCAGCAAAATTTCCTGGCTTTCGTACTATATGCCTCCATTTATAAAGCAAGGATCTCATTGGTTTTATTACCTGCTTTGTTGACCTGTCCTTTTTTTTTATTAATTCATGGGATGTGGGCATTGCTGGCTGGGCCAGCATTTATTGCCTATCCCTAGTTGCCCTTGAATTGCTGCAGTCCATGTGGTATAGGTACACCCACAGTGCTGTTAGGAAGGGAGTTCCATGATTTTGACCCAGCAACAGTGAAGGAATAGAGATATATTTCCAAGTCAGGATGGTGAGTGACTTGGAAGGGAACTTCCAGGTGCTGGTGTCCCCATCTATCTGCTACCCTTGTCCTCCTTGATGGTAGTGGTCGTGGGTTTGGAAGGTGCTGTCGAAGGAGCCTTGGTGAACTCCTGCAGTGCATCTATCTTCAAAGATCTGTGCACCAATAGCATTAGGTGTCTCTGTTCATGCACCCATTTTAAGATTGTATCATTCAGCATGCATTGTATTTGTCTTTTCCTCAACCTTTCACCCGAACACCACACCTCCTGCATTGAATGTTATCTGCTCTGTGTCTGCCCATTTCACCGAACTACATATGTTGTCTTGAAGTCTCTTAGCATCCTCCTCACTGTTTACTGAACTCCAAGTTTTGAGTCATTTGCAAGTTTTGAAATTGTGCCCTGTACCAGCAAGTCAATGTATAGGAAAAACAGCACTGAGCCCTGGGGAACACCACTGAACACCACATGCCTGCATGAAAAACAGCAGTTCACCCCAACTCTGTTTTCTAGTCCTTTGCCAATTTTGTATCCATGTTGCCAATGCCCCTTTTATCTAACAAGCTTCAGTTTTGCAAATGAGCCGATTGTGGGGTATAGTTTATCAAACACCTTTTGAAATTCCATTTACACAATATCAACTGCACTGCCTTCATCAACACTCTCTTATCAAAACAATTAATCAAGCATGATTTATTCTTAATAAGTCCATGCTGGCTCTCCTTTATTTAGTCCATGCTTGATCAACTGGCTGTTAATTTTCTCCTGGATTTTCGTTTGTAAAAACTTCCCCAGTACCCAATTGCCTAGCCTGTAACTGCCAGAATTATGCTTCGCTCCCCCTTGATTGCAATTCTCCAGTCACTGGTAGCATCCTTTTATCTAAGGATGGGTTGGAAGATTGGGGTTAGCACCTCTGCAATTTCCATCTCTCCTTGCCTCAACAGCTTTGCTTGATTGATTCCCAGCTGGCTGTTCCATTGCATTGTACATTCTCCGGCACTGCTCAAGTGGCCATTATTCATATGTGAGCATTGACGATGAGCCTCAGCATGCTGTCCAGTGGCAGAAGTCATACCTAAGAAGACAATACTGTCGTCACTTGGCATCTACGCATGTGCTCCAGCAGGGTTAACTGGATTGTGATTAGGAAGCCGAGCCAATTTTCCCCTCCCTAAACTAAGGATGGAGAAATACAAAAGCCAATTGTTACATTATTGGCACCCTTTCCATCATTTTGTGAGCATGCTTGGGATCTTCTTGACCCATTCAGTTCAACTATTCACCAGCTAAATGCATCCATATTCTTCCTTGCTACCAGATTGAAGAGGCATGTGAAGGGATACTAAAGGCAGAACAAATGGTTTTAGTGAAAGTAAAAGAAAATGCCTAAGAAGAAGTTGCATTCTGTGATTAAGTTTGATTATTTAATTAATTTTGCTATACTGAGGCATAAAAATAGGAACAAGAGTGGAACATCTGCTAATGCCAGTCGATAAGATCATTGTTGATCTTTTACTTCACCACCACTCTCCCACCCTAGCCCCCTAATCTACATTACAGAAACTAAGCACTTCAGGCAGGTTTTATAGCCGGGTTACAGGTAAATTTGGGAGATTATAAGAGTTAAAGGTCAAGGAATGTAAACAAATGGGTTAAAAAGAAATAACAGCTGTGTTAGTGTGACAGCAAACTTCTGTTGTGTGCTGTGGAGGGAATGTTCAATTTTTCTGCTTGTCTTTCTAGCTGCTTTGGTGTCAACGTCATTCTCTCCTACGTCCATGAGTGCATATAGCCTGAGTTCCCTGAATATGGGGACCCTACCTCGCAATCTGTATCCAACAAGCCCTCGAGGAACATTGATGAGAAGAAAAATGAAAAAGAAAGACTACAAGAGCTCTTGTACGTGGCCTGTTCCAGTGTAAAGTTTGCTGATAATCATAGGTGAAAATACTGTGCAGAGAAAAATATTTCGATGTTCAGTTAAAGAAGCTTCGTCTTTTATTAGTTAATTTAGTTTGATTGAATTTATTTCTTATGGGTTGTTAATTGTTCAACCAAATATCAAAAACAATTTAACATAAAATCTACACCGGGTAAGAAATAAATCTATCAAAAATAGTTGCTCTATCTTCAAAGCAACTGTACGCTGTTGATTTACTGTGCTGCTACCTGTGCATCTGGGAGAAATATCAGTAAGACAGATTTTTATTTTTTATTTTTTGGCCGTTTTGGGTTGTACTTGGAAAAGATTTACAGCCAATTGATTAAAAGCTTTACTGGATGTGAAAATAACCTCTAAAATCCCAACTGGATTGGGTTTATTAGCTTCAGTTCAATAACACAGAATGGTTTTTGAAGCATCAGAAACAGTAATCCAGTAAAAAAAAAAGGTGGGGGGGAGCTATAGAATGAATTGTAGGATGATGGAAAAGGGGATAAAAGAGTGTGGCAAGTAAATGTGATTAGAGCTCTTTGATCACTTGGAAGGTAGACTCCAACACAGACTGGGGTTGGGCTGAATGGTCTGTTTGTGTGTTGTAACTTCTATGTAGAAATTCACACTTTGAATGCAGTAGATATTGTTCCAGTAATTAACATGTTACTTTTTTGTCAGTCACATTTGTGGATGCAGCACATAATCAGACGAGCTTGTGAATATGATGACTATCTTAGAGGCACAGCGTATAAGTTATATCAGTGGAATTCTGTTCTGTTCAGTGACCTGAAAGTGATGCGTCCTCCTGTCCACCTTCCACAGTGTCTTTAGCCTCCAGTACGGTTGGTCCCGCAGGCCAGATTGTCCACACCGAGACAGCAGAAGTCGTGCTAACCAGTGACCCAATCGTAGGGTTTGGAATTCAGCTCCAGGGTGGAGTCTTTGCCACAGAGACCTTGTCTTCTCCACCACTGATTGCATACATTGAACCTGACAGCCCAGCAGAAAGGTGAGAGCCTTCCAAGTTCTCTGCTTCAATGTTTCCTGCAATCACTCTTCTCTGCTTGAAAAGATGTTCGATTTTGACATTTGCAATTAATTATAGGTCATTACTGAGCAAAGTTATTCAATTAAAGGATGTTTTTTACACTTAAATGTTCTTAATTGATGTTTTGTAAAACACCAGAACGTGTCGCTTCTATTTATTAGTATCCAGTTCAGAACTGGAAGTAACATTAATCAAAAAGAACAGGAAACAAATCAGTAGTAATATTCTTGTGTTCAGGTTCTTTTAATAGTCTTTACTATTAATGAAGAACTGGCATTTTTTTCATTTAAATCTCTGCTATCTGAAATTATAACCGTTTATCTCCACAATATTTCTGCTTTCTTAAAAATATCCTTTGTTGCATAACATCTCCAGATATTCCATCTGCAGCAATCCCCGTTGATTCAAGTAAAAATAAGATTTCTCCAGTAGTCCTGAAATAAGAAAAGGGCAGTGATGCTGTAGGGACTGTTCCCTCTGCAACTCCCCAATCCACTTCTTAGTGACCCTTAACACCCCCTCCCTTCTCTATGGCACCTTTTCTCGCAAGCAGAAGAGGTGCAACACCTGTGCTTTCATCTCCTCCCTTCTCACCATCCAAGGCCCCAGACACTCCTTCCAAGTGAAATGGTGATTTACTTGTACTTCTTTCAATTTATTATACTGTATTCCCTGCTCACAATGTGGCCTCCTCTACAATAGGGAGACCAAATGCAGACCAGGTGCCTGCTCAGTCCGCAAGCATGACCCCAAGCTTCTGGTTGCAGGTCAATGGACAATAAATGCTGGCCAAGCCAGCATCTCCTGCATCTCATGAACGAATTAAAAAAAGAGGACAAACTATTCTTTTTTCTCCCTCCATTGAATGGTTGGAGTGCTCTGCCTGATAAGGTGGTGGAAATAGGTTCAATGGAAGTTTTCAAAGGGGAATTGGATAAGTATTTGGAAGGAGAAAAAATTTACAGGAATATGGGGAAAGAGCGGGACTTTGATCAGAAAGTTCACTATCCTCAGGTATTGTCCTTTCCACATTATCTGAGATCCAGTTTTAAATGAGCTGTAATATCCTCCAGTTAGGTATGTTAAAACAGCATCATTCCATCTTGCTCCTTATTCACTGTCTCAGGCTGAACCAAATTGCACTCTTGGGTGTCCTGTTCAACCTGAGATAAGATGGGGAGCATACCAATGAAAGAAGCATAAAAGGAAACAGGACCCTGGCCCACCAAAGTGACCTTGAATATTAGTAAGTAAAGGAATGAGAAAAAAACACCTCTCCCAAACCCAAATGTAAAAGAAGTTGGTCAGAAATAATTCCACTCTGCCCAGGGGAAGAGCAATTTGCACAACGCGATGGTGATTTTGTCTGAACACTTAAAACCATTGCTTGTTGCAGAATAGGATTTAAGTCAGCTCCAATGGTAGACTGCTATATGGTTACTGCTGAAATTTGAGCGTAACATATTGCCAAAGAAGTCAACCCAGAAGTTTCATTAATGTAAAAGAAAAATACTGTGGGTGCTGGAAATCTGGAATAAGAACAAAAATGTTGGTAAACCTCAACAGATCAGGCAGCATCTGCGAAGCAAAACAGAGTTAATGTTTTAGGTTGATGACCTGTCATCAGAACTCAAGAAATTTAGAAATGTAAGAGCCAATGGAGGGAGGGGACAGAAAGAACAAAGAATAAGATCTATGATAGGGTGAAGGCCAGGGGAGATTAAATAATAAGGTCTGTGATTGGTGAAGGCCAGGGGAGATTAAATAATAAAAGATTTAATGACACAACAGCCAAAGAGAGTGGTAATGGAGATGAAGAAACAAAGGTTGTGTCCAAATGAGACGTAAATTGTTACATAAAATTGCTCTGAATGCAACATGAAGGGTAAAAATGAAACAAAACAAGATCGACACAGCAAAACAAAAAAATGCAAAGAAAAAGCACATAAAACAAGATGGAGACAGAGGTTTATGGTCTAAAGCTGTTGAACTCAGTGTTGAGTTCAGAAGTCTGTTGAGTGCCAAGTCAACCGATAAAGGCACTTACTTGACCTTGCGTTGATAAGGTGGGTGGTATTACAGAGGAGGTTGAGGTGTAGTGAGATTTGGTAGAGTAGAACTGGGTAAGCTCAATCAACATACATGTGAAAGCTAGCATATACAGGGCCGGGAAGAGAAGCCATTGTTGGAGAAGTCCTGGCTATGATCAAATAGGTAAATCTGGGACCAAGTGAGGGAAATCTCACTGAGCTGGCTGGCAGCAAACATGAATTAGAGAAAGGAAGTATTGGTGGGTCCACATCAAAAGCTACAGGAAAATCAAAGCCATTGCATCTCCATTACAGTCACAGAGGATGTCATTGTGACTTGGCCTAAAGTTGTTTCAGTGCTGTGGCAGTGGAAGAATTGTTATTGGAGAGATCCAAAAATGGACTTGCAGGAAGGATGGACACTGGAGGCAACAACATGTCCAGAGGAAAGGGATGTTGGAGATAGAGGGGTAATTTGCATGGACAGAGGGATTGAGAGTTGTATAGGGGAGGAGTTTCGAAAGTGGACGAGACAGTACTGAGGATAGTGAACTTTCTGACCAAAGTCCCACTCTTTCCCCATATTCCTGTAAATTTCTTCTCCTTTCAAATACTTATCCAATTCCCTTTTGAAAACTTCTATTGAACCTGTTTACCACTTCAGCTAGCATGGGGTCCAGGAAAGGAAGTTGGGTGGTCGGCAGTTTAGTGGGAGTGAAGTGAATAGAGTGCAAAAGCCAGCAAGTTTTTCTAAATCTCTTTGAAATGCCAGATCACCCCATCTGGAGTATTGTGTTCAATTCTGGGCACTACACTTCAGGAAGAATGTGAAGATTTTGGAGAGGCTATTGTAGAGATTTACTAGAATGGTTCAGGGGTGAGGGATTACACCTGCAAAGCTGGGCTTGTTCTCCTTGGAGCAGAAAAAGCTGAGATTTGATAGATGTATTTAAAATCATGAAGGGTTTGATAGAGAAAATAAAGAAAAAATGTTTCCAATAGCTGGAGGGTTAAGAACCAGAGGACACAAATTTGAGGTGATTGACAAAAGAACAGAAGCAACATGGGGAGGTGGTGGCATGGTGGCCATTGGACTGGTAATCCAGAGACCTAGGGAAATACTCTGGGGACCCATGTTCAAATCCCAATGTGGCAGATGGTGGAATTTGAATTCAATGAAAACCTGGTCTAATGATCATAAAACCATTGTCAATTGTCGTAAAAAAAAAACCCATCTGGTTCACAAATGTCCTTTAGGGAAGGAAATCTGCCATCCTTACCTGGTCTAGCCTACATCTGACTCCAGATCCACAGCAATGTGGTTGACTCTTAAATGCCCTCTGAACAAGGGCAATTAGGAATGGGCAATAAATGCTGGCCTAGCCAGCGACGCCTGCATCCCATGAACAAATTTTTTAAAAACTTTTTATTTGCAATGAATGGTTGGAGTGCTCTGCCTGACAAGGTGGTGGAAACAGGTTCAATGGAAGCTTTCAAAAGGGAATTGGATAAGTATTTGGAACGAGAAAAAACTTACAGGAATATGGGGAAAAAGTGGGACTAACTGGATTGCTCTTTGAACGAGCCTGCTCAGACTCGATGGGTCAAATGGCCTCCTTCTGTGCTATACTATGCTATCTGCTTTTTAGATTCCGTGGTGTGTGGTTCTCTGTGTAGAAGGATGGTTCTTTGACTCCAAAGTACAAATGTTAAACCTTACAAATGACAGATGGACTGCCATTCACCACCCTGAGACAGAAACGAAACATTTCGCTGTTCAAATGATTTCCAGAAAGACTTTGAACAGAGCAAGAAAATGAATATGGTGCAGTGTGTTATGATGAGCTGATTGTTCAGTTGTTGCTATTTAAGAATGTATAGTTTAACATAGCATATTCAATTCTATTAAAATTGGTATTGTGTGCAAAGAAAATTAAAATTCCACAGCGAACAGAGTTGTCGAACGTATTTAAGTTCAATAATTTTAAATTGTTACATAATGTGACCATTGGGCCCGAAAACAGGAGAAGCACCATGGTGCATGATTTCTCTCCCTGGCCCTAGTTCAAATCCACCATGGCAGCTGGTGGAATTTAAATTCAATAGATTTTTTAAATCTGGAATTGAAATCTAGTCTCAGTAATGGTGACCATGAAACTTCCATTGATAGTCATAAAAATCCAGCTGGTTCACTAGTGCCCTTTAGGGAAGGAAATCTGCCATACTTATCTGGCCTGGCCTACGTGTGACTCCAGACCCACAGGAATGTGATTGACTCTTAACTGCCCCCTGAAGTGGCCTAGCCATTCAGTTCAAGGGCAATTAGGGATGGGCAACAAATGCTGGCTTTGCCAGCAACACTCACATCCCATGGGAGAACAAAGAGAAAAAAGATAGGGTGGTGATACAGATTTAATAGTAGCTTTCAGAAGGGAAGCAGATAATGAGATGAACACAAACCAAGCGGTATTTTCAAGGTAACTGAAGGATTTTCACATCAGTCATAAGACACGGATGATGACATCTTGATGTCTGTAACTGCTTGGTATAAAATGCTGCCCTAAGCCCATGATTGAAAACCATATTTTTTTTCCTTCGTCAGGAACCGTAGAATAATTGTTTTTCTACACCTGCTGGAACATCAGATTGATATAAAATAATATTCATATTTCTTTCGATTTAAGTGAAACTCCTCTCCATTTGTTCTGTTAGAACAATATGTACAGATAATCTGCAGGAAAAACTGCTCTGATTACTACATGTAGCAACATTGGGAATGTGCTCATGAAGATTTCCTCTGATTGATAGATCTAATGAAATTGTAAAACAAGATTTTTCAAAATCTATGCTTTGGTAGAAATACTTATTGGAAAAAATCTTCTTGAATGCATTAAAACCAGAGCAATTCCTCTCTATTTCTTGGGTCTTGTCCATTGTCTTGTGTTACCGGTGCACTGCTGCTCAGTGTAAACCAGGCCTCTAATATTGACTGTGATGTATTGTATAATTCAGATTTATAAGTATAGATGTATGCACCTTGTTCACTAGATGTTTTCCTATCTAATTCAAATCAAATTGTGCCTGTTACAAATAGAAACAGCTTTTAATTCTTTACATTCAGGAAGTAATATTATAGGATAGAAGTTTGTTTGCATCTCTGAGCTGGCACAAAATGGACCCAAGGACCAATCCCTTTGTTGGAATACGTAGCTCGAGGCCTGACTAATATTGTGCCTTGGGCCTTATCTTATCAAGTCTGGCGAGCTGCGGATGCCTACCATGCATTGTCAGGCAGTTCCCTGCCAGATTGAAGATGGACTTGGGGCCATTGCTAAGATGGCAATGGCCCTCATGTAGGCCTTGGGTGATGTGGTCAGCATGGGCCTGAAACATTGCTGTAGAAGCAGGCAGTGCACTGTTGCTCCTCCTGGCTCCACATGAGACAATGTTTTTAGAGGTTTCTTGAAAGGCCAGTAAGGACGTGGAAAGCTACTTTGAATACGTGTAGCGTGAACTCCACTTTGTTTTTGACCAGTTTGGGAAAAGGACCCTAAAGCAAATGTTCATCCCTCCCCATCCATTAACATATTCAAAGGGCTCAGCATCTTTTTAATGCTGGTGTCAGAGATACCGTCAGCGCCCCCAAACCAATATCGTGCGGACAGGTTTAAACCCTATTTTGAACAGTATTGGTTAACCTGAAAAATAGTGCAACAAGGTTCAATTCCCACAAACCCCTCCCTCCCACCCCAGCCATAGTTAAATTTCAGCCACAAGGACAGAATGGACTTCTAAGTTTAACACTCGTCATGGTTTCAGCTGCTTTGTTGGAATTTTTTGCTTGAGATAGCAGCTTGAAAGCTGTGTTACTGCTGTTCAACAGATTTATGCCTTGTACAAAGTATAGTGCACAAGTTCATTAATAGAAAGTAACAGGTGGCAAGGATTGTTACCAGCGTTCAAACGTCACTCACTTTAAGTTCTGTTCTTCTGCTTCCTGAAGTGCATGTGACAGATGGTGTTTTTGTCCATGTCTGGCAGGTGTGGAATGCTGCAGGTTGGAGACAGAATTCTGACGATCAATGGAATCCTTACTGAAGAAAGCACCCTGGAGGAAACTAACCAGCTCCTTCGCGATTGTGCCACCACCAGCAAAGTCACCCTCGAAGTAGAGTTCGATGTTGCAGGTAAACCTGGGGAGCAGGCATTGTTTGCTTTTAGGCAGTATTTAGTAGGACATCGTCTTCTACCTGAGAAAAATATACCAAATATCAAAGCAGATAGTATTAAATATGCAGAAATAAATTATTACAAAAAAATACTTTCATCTGAAGTAATTTTGGTATTAAACTGGTTTGTTCCATACCTGCATTATTGATGATGTGCGCTGCGCTGTATCGTGACAGGAAGTCGGCAACACATGAAAGACATTAGTCATCTAAGAAATTCAGACTCGGAGCTGTGATCATATTGAATAATGCAATTTGCTGTGCTCTCGTTTAGCAGCAAAGTTGAAAATAAGAATGTGACTCTGTATGCTTGGTTTTCTGTCCAATCTGTGTCATAGAGCTGTGGAACATTGCAGCACAGAAACAGGCTATATAACCTATTCTGCACCAATTTTTTTTTCTGTCAATGTCTTAACTACATCAAAATACCCCTTGGGAACTGACATCTTCTGATTTTTTTTCTAGAAATTTCGGATATGATATTGCACATAACCTTAGCAATTTATACGCAATAAAGGCAAAAATGGACAAAAATGATACTGCAACTTTTGAAATAAAATCAAAACTGAACACACATAATATAATCAATTCTGTTAAACAAATGAAAGAGATGTAACATACGTGGGAGTGCATTTCAAGCACTACAAATTCAATTCCATCAAAATTGATCATAGAATGTTTTTATGCTTTCAGTGTACAAGTTTTTAATGTGTTTTATATAACACTCTGCTGCTGTGACTTAATCTAAGACGTTTGTCCAATTGGCTTAAAATTTTCTGTTAACATAGTGGGTAGATGAATGTGATATAGATATATTACAGGTTTATCATAATAGATTGCTTCTCCCAGCTAAAAGCAACAATCTGAATTTGTTCATCACCTTGTAGTGAAATACTCCAAGGTGTTTCAGAGAGGAGGTAAGGAAACAAGCACTGAACCGGAAAGAGAAATTATAGGATGGGTGACCAGAGATTTTGTTGGAGGGAGAGGTTTTAAAAGGTGGAGGGCTTGGGACAAGAGTTCCACAGGCTAGGATTGAAACAGCTGAAGACTGTGCCACAAGTGGTAGGGGAAAAGAGGGAAGATAAATAGAACTCCAGAATAAATTAGAAGAATAAAACATTCATGAGGTGTCATAGGGTTTGAGGAGCTTGCAGAGATATGCTGCAGCAAAGTCTTGGAGGGATTTTAAATTTATTGAGTGAGGGAATGGGTGAGCATAACTTGATGTGGGACATGACCCATGGAGTTTTGGACAAGTTGGAGTTTATGGAGGGAGGAGGATAGGAAACCATTAAGGAAGGCACTGGAGTGGTGGATTCAGGAAGTGGTGAATTCAGAAAGTGGCAAAGGAAGAAGGGGTTTATTGGAGGTGCTCTGAGGTAATTTCCGAGAGAGACAGTAATGGTGTTGGCGACAGATAGGAGATTGGCATTAAGGCTCTACTCTGTCGAACAGGAAGCCAAAGTTGCAAATGATCTGGTTCAGCCTGAGAAAAGACAAATATATATTGTGCTCCTTTGGATGAAACAGACAGAACGTGCCAGTTTGTCTGGTTTTAGTTGCACACACTTCATAGGTCAGGTTATTTTTTAACACTTGAACTTTCATATATCCCTTGTACAGAATCAGTTGTACCAAGCAGTGGCACATTTCATGTGAAGCTACCAAAGAGGAGCGGTGTGGAGCTCGGCATCACCATCAGCTGTGAGTACAATGCAATTCATTACAATTTACACTCTACTGCTTATACACTAGAATCATTCATAAACCATTTATGAGGCATGCAATCCTGATGCTGTTGCACTGTACAAAATGATATCTGCAGCCAAACAGCATTTTAAACATGTCACCTGTCACAGTTAAATGAAAGCTGGTCTCATGTAGGATTGGCAGTCAGGCTGCTACATCTGGCCTCTATGACCCTGGGGTTAGGACTGCTGCTTCTGAGCACTGTGACGTGAGTCCTGCTGGAAAACGTGGGTATACCGATATTGGTTGAAATGGGTGCCAGCTGAGCTATGATGCCCCCGCCATTAAACAGCTTGCTAACATTTACTGGGGAAAGATCCCTTCTGCACCATGTGCAGCAGAAATGTAAATGTATTTTTGAAAAACATTTTATGATATTGCCACGCATAGGACAACGAGAAAATCATCCCTACTGTCTAGATTCACGTAGGGAGGCTGCGATCTCTTAGAATGTGCATGCATCTAACCCCTAATGTGCTTCTTCATCTTTTCTGTCTCTTGTTTGGGTGGGGGTCAAATTGCTTTTTTTCTAACTGTTTTCACTGATTTTCATTTCTTCGTGATGGTTCGCTGAGTGATGGGACCTTTAATTATCACTACTACACAAACAGAGTAATTGAAACTATCATTGTTAGCTGGAAAATGCGCTGCTAACTTTGAATTAGCTTTCACTGCAGTAAAGAAAACTGCAATAAAATACAGACAATAAAACTGGTGAATGAATGTTTACATATCCAACATTTACGTAAGATATTTGTATTCATGACAATTTTATTTAAATGAATTCAGAAAAGCGTAACTTTTCAAGTTTGACTCCTGACTCCCAAAGCCCATCCACCATCTACAAGATACAAGTCAGAGTGTGATGGAATGCTCTCCATTGCCGGATAAGTGCAGCTCTGACAACACTCAAGAAGTTCCACACCATCCAGGACAAAGCTGCCTGCTTGATTGGCATCCTATCCACAAACATTCACTCCCTCCACCACCAATGCACACTAGCAGTAGTATGTACCATCTACAAGATGCACTGCAGGAATTTATCAAGGCTCCTTAGACAGCACCTTCCAAACCCATGGCCACTACCATGTAGAAAGACAAGAGCAGTAGATGCAAGGGAACACCAGCACCTGGAACTTGCCCTCCAAGCCACAAGCCTTCCCAACTTGGAATTATATCGCCATCCTTCACTGTCATTGGGTCAAAATCCTGGCACTCCCTCCCTAACAGCACTGTAAGTACCTACACCACATGGTCTACAGCAGTTCAAGATGGCAGCTCGCCACCACCTTCTCAAGGGCAATTAGGGATGGGCAATAAATGCTGGCCTATCCTGCAATGCCTAAATCCCATGAATAAATTTTTAAAAAGTGCTCACTACTTATTCAAAAACAGGCATGTCTCTGTAAAATCACCTATTCCCAATGATCATTTTATAAATATTTAGGATGACATTTCTATTTATTGCCATCAGCATCACCAGGAGTGAGAGGAGATTCAGTTCCTTATGGTGGGCCTGGTTACACAGGATTTGCTGCTGTTATTTATGCAATTTTTATATATGGCACTTCTGTAAGTTGGCTATCAGGATAGCAACATTCATGCTGCTGAGTCAACATCTACATTGCTTAGACTGAATACCTTGTCGAATCATAGAATGGTTGCAGCACAAAAGGAGGCTATTCAGCCCATCATGTCTGTGCCAACCCTCTGCAAGAGCAATTCACTCAGTGCCATTCCCTGCCTTTCCCTGCCTTTTCCCTGTAGCCTTGCGAATTTTTCTTTTCAGGTAATCATCCAATTCTCTTTTGAAATCCATGATTGAAACTGCCTCCACCACACTTCAGGCAGTACATTCTAAATCCTAACCACTCACTGCGTGAAAAAGCTTTTCCTCATGTCGCCATTGCTTCTTTTGGCAATCACCTTATGTCTGTGTCCTCAAGCTCTTGATCCTTCTGCCAGTGGGAACAGTTTCTCCCAATCTACTTTGTCCAGACCCTTCCTGATTTTGAACACCTCGATCAAAAGTCCTCTCAGGACAACAGCCCAGCTTCTCCAATCTATTTATGTAACTGAAATTCCCCAACTCTGGAACCATCCTTGTGATTTTTTTTCAGTAACAACTTCACATCCTTCCTAAACCATAGGACCCAGATTTGGAAGCAATACTGTGAGTCCTCACTTAAAGTTGTGGTTGCATTCCTGAAAATCACAATTTTGAGTGAAGCATTGGTTCCTATTGTTCTGTAGGATCTTCCTCATCAGAAAAAAAAATAAATATTAAAACATCATGCCCTCTTAAGTTGAAATATTTTACATTAATAAATTCCTACATTGGTAAATGAAATCATTTTTAAAATAAAATAAGTTTAAAAATATAAAAGAAAAATGTAACCACCAACTTACGGTACCTCCTGCTTGCCCGCGGATCCTGCATCAAAAACATCCCACTCCCTGATCTTCCTGGTCATTGCAGATCCTCCCCTTCCCCAACACTCCACGTTTTGGCCTCGCCCCCTCCCTGTCCTCTGAGTTGTGGTCTTTCCCCCCCCCCCCCAACCTCAGAGATGCTGCCTGTCCACTTCCCTGCCTCCGACTTGCAGCCTCTCCCCTCCCTGACCTTTGGTTATAGCCTATCTACACCAACTCCACCCCACTCCCGCTGAGCCTCCTACTCCCTGACTCCCCTTCTCGATGAACCTCCCACTCCATGTCTCACCCCTCTTGCTGAACCTCCCGCTCCCTGAGCCTCCTCCTCAGAGAATCTCCCACTCTGACTCGCCCTCTTGCTGAACTTCCCACTCCCTGCCTGCCCTTCACGCCAAACCTCACACTTCCTAACTCCCCTTCATGCTGAACCTCTCACTCTGACTCACCCCCTTACTGAGCCACCCACTATCTGACTCCCCTTTTTGTTGAACTTCCCACTCCCTGACTCACCCTGTCATCGAACCTCCCACTCCCTGACTCATCCTCATGCCACTTCCCTCTCCCGGACCTGCATTCCTTTGGAGATCCGATCTGAAGCCCCAGCTTTGATGTGGCAGTGTGAGCCTGATAGTGCAGAAGTGCCGAGTTGGGACTGCTACAATCCATGGCCTGAATTTTTCAGGTGGCCTGCGGGAATGGGCGGGGACGGTCATGGAGCCGATTGCCACCATTTTACGAAGGCGGGCCAATTGAGTCCCGCCCAACATAAGATATGAACGGTAGCACGCTACCTCTTCAGGCATGGGGGAGGAGGGAGAGTCGGGGCCAGCACGCGAAAGAGCGCTTCAATCTCCCTGAGGCACGAAGCTGCCTCAGGAAGATGGAAGGGCTTTTGAAGTTATTAAATAAAAGGTTTAAAAATTTATTTAAACTTTTCCCGTCATGTGACTGTGTCATGTGATATGGGACAGGTTTTTATATTTATGATAAAATTTTTATTTATTAAAAGCTTTAGGAAACCTCATCCCACTCGTGGGTAAGGTTTCCTAAAAAGCGTGAAGGCCACTTGGCCTTTTCACCTGCCCGCCGACCTTAACCGGGACAGGCAACGTTTATAATAACCTTAATTAGTTCCAAACACCAGTTCCAAGCAAAGCATTGCAACTCAGCGCTTTGACGTCGGGACGCACGCCTGATGCCATCATGTGTCAGGTCCGCAGCTGCACGCCAACTGGAAACTCCTGCCCCATGTTTTTCTTAATGCTCCCACTTGCCGCTTTCCTGAACCCTTACTCTGAGTGAGGGCTCTGGAGAAGAGCTGTGAGGCAGGAGCATTTTTTCTTTTTAAATGGATTTTAGTGGCCCCAGTTTGGCACTTCCACACCAGTGGGACTCTCATTTCCACAATAATGGATCCCTGGCTTCAGATCGAATCTGGATCTTCAACTGGAATGCAGGTTGAGGAGGGGGAGGCAGTGAGAGGGTGAGCCAGAGAGTGGGAGGTTTGGCAAGAGGATGGGTCAGGGAGGGGAGAGGCCACAACTCTCAAGGTCGTGGAGTGGGGAGAGGCTGCAAATCAGAAGTTGGGGAGTGGGGAGAGGCCGCAATTCAGAAGTTGGGGAGTGGGGAGAGGCTGCAATTCGGAAGTTGGGGAATGGGGAGAGGCTGCAATTCGGAACTTGGGGAATGGGGAGAGGCTGCAATTCGGAAGGTGGGGAGAGGCTGCAATTCGGAACTTGGGGAATGGGGAGAGGCTGTAATTCGGAAGCTGGGGAGCAGGGAGAGGCTGCAACTCGGAACTTGGGGAGTGGGGAGAGGCTGCAATTTGGAACTTGGGGAGTGGGGAGAGGCTGCAATTCGGAAGTTGGGGAATGGGGAGAGGCTGCAATTCGGAAGCTGGGGAGCAGGGAGAGGCTGCAACTCGGAACTTGGGGAGTGGGGAGAGGCTGCAATTTGGAACTTGGGGAGTGGGGAGAGGCTGCAATTCGGAAGTTGGGGAATGGGGAGAGGCCGCAATTCGGAAGTTGGGGAGTGGGGAGAGGCTGCAATTCGGAAGCTGGGGAGCAGGGAGAGGCTGCAATTTGGAACTTGGGGAGTGGGGAGAGGCTGCAATTTGGAACTTGGGGAGTGGGGAGAGGCTGCAATTCGGAAGCTGGGGAGCAGGGAGAGGCTGCAACTCGGAACTTGGGGAGTGGGGAGAGGCTGCAATTTGGAACTTGGGGAGTGGGGAGAGGCTGCAATTCGGAAGTTGGGGAGCGGGGAGAGGCTGCAATTCGGAAGTTGGGGAGTGGGGAGAGGCTGCAATTCGGAAGTTGGGGAGTGGGGAGAGGCTGTAATTCGGAAGTTGGGGAGTGGGGAGAGGCTGCAATTCGGAAGTTGGGGAGTGGGGAGAGGCTGCAATTCGGAAGTTGGGGAGTGGGGAGAGGCTGCAATTCGGAAGTTGGGGAGTGGGGAGAGGCTGCAATTCGGAAGTTGGGGAGTGGGGAGATGCTGCAATTCGGAAGTTGGGGAATGGGGAGAGGCTGTATTTCAGAAGTTGGGGAGTGGGGAGAGGCTGCAACTCGGAAGTTGGGGAGTGGGGAGAGGCTGTATTTCAGAAGTTGGGGAGTGGGGAGAGGCTGCAACTCGGAAGTTGGGGAGTGGGGAGATGCTGTATTTCAGAAGTTGGGGAGTGGGGAGAGGCTGCAACTCGGAAGTTGGGGAGTGGGGAGAGGCTGCAACTCGGAAGTTGGGGAACGGGGAGAGGCTGTAATTCGGAAGTTGGGGAGTGGGGAGATGCTGCAATTCGGAAGTTGGGGAATGGGGAGAGGCTGTATTTCAGAAGTTGGGGAGTGGGGAGAGGCTGCAACTCGGAAGTTGGGGAGTGGGGAGAGGCTGCAATTCGGAAGTTGGGGAGTGGGGAGAGGCTGCAATTCGGAAGTTGGGGAATGGGGAGAGGCTGTATTTCAGAAGTTGGGGAGTGGGGAGAGGCTGCAACTCGGAAGTTGGGGAGTGGGGAGAGGCTGTATTTCAGAAGTTGGGGAGTGGGGAGAGGCTGCAACTCGGAAGTTGGGGAGTGGGGAGATGCTGTATTTCAGAAGTTGGGGAGTGGGGAGAGGCTGCAACTCGGAAGTTGGGGAGTGGGGAGAGGCTGCAACTCGGAAGTTGGGGAACGGGGAGAGGCTGCAATTCGGAAGTTGGGGAGTGGGGAGATGCTGTATTTCAGAAGTTGGGGAGTGGGGAGAGGCTGCAACTCGGAAGTTGGGGAACGGGGAGAGGCTGCAATTCGGAAGTTGGGGAGTGGGGAGAGGCTGCAACTCGGAAGTTGGGGAGTGGGGAGAGGCTGTATTTCAGAAGTTAGGGAGCGGGGAGAAGCCACTCCAAAATGGCGCCAATTGGGTCACGCAGGAAATGACGTTAAAATGAATCCTGCGACTCTCAACTAGATTACAAGCCCTGTTAACTTAGCGATGTTAGAGCGCAACAACATTAAACAAGGGCTTACCGTACTCCATTTGATGCTCAACCAGTGTTTCATGCAGGTTTATCATAACAGCCTAGCAGCAGAGTTGTACAGTCACTTTTTCCTGAGTCTAGGATTCTGCTGTTTCAATAAGGGTGTTAACAATGTAAACATCTGAAGATGCTACATGAATATTTTTCTTTTATGAACTGTTATGGAAGCATCAATTGTAAAAATGACTGAGCCTAAAGAAGAGAAGTAAGAGAACTTTGGCTCATTTGAAGCTTTGGAACTAAACAAAGACTAGAAAGTGATTGAAGCAGCAAGATCCCAAGAATTGTTAACTGAATGAGGGCAAACATAATAAGTAGTATGTTCACACAACCATAAAGGAATGAACATGAGTCTAAGAATTTTATGTTAACTCTCTCTTATTACATCAGTGAGTCCACATGAATCAACACAGTTGGCTAAATTAATGTTTTTCTCTTTGGGGAGCATCTGATTAAATGACATAAATGAAAGAGCCTGACAAATTCTTAGAATTGAATTGTAACTCTTTCGAGTACAAACACATTTCCATCTGTTCCAGATGAAGTTGCATTGTTTCATAGTTTGCCATTGTGAGATTTGAACTCTTGATACTCTTTCGAGTACAAACCTGTTTCCATCTGTTTCAGATGAAGTTACATGTTTCACAGTTTGCCATTGTGAGATTTGAACTCTTGATCGTAGGGTTACAAACCCAGTACCATAACCACTTGGCTATTTAGGCCAAGCTCTAGAATTGAATTGTAACTGTTTCGAGTACAAACACGTTTCCATCTGTTCCTATTCAGATGAAGTTACATTGTTTCATAGTTTGCCATTGTGAGATTTGAACTCTTGATACTCTTTCGAGTACAAACCTGTTTCCATCTGTTTCAGATGAAGTCACATTGTTCCATAGTTTGCCATTGTGAGATTTGAACTCTTGATACTCTTTTGAGTAAACCTGTTTCCATCTGTTTCAGATGAAGTTACATTGTTTCATAGTTTGCCATTGTGAGATTTGAACTCTTGATCTTGGGGTTACAAACCCAGTACCATAACCACTTGGCTATTTAGGCCAAGCATCAATATTTGTTCAATGTCTCTTCCATTTCATTGTTTTGCCATTGTGAGATTTGAACTCTTGATCTTGGGGTTACAAACCCATTACCATAACCACTTGGCTATTTAGGCCAAGCCAAAACTATTTTTGTGACTAAGAGAGGAACATTAGACTCCCTTTAGGAAGGAACCTTAGCCACAGGATACAGCGAGAGTTGAACTCACGACCCCTGGTTTATAAGACCAGTGCTCTGACCACTGAGATATGGAGCCAGTTGTCACCATGCTGTAACTCTTTTGATCTGTTTCAGATGAAGTTAGATTGTTCCATAGCTTGCCATTGTGAGATTTGAACTCTTGATCTTGGGGTTGCAAACCCAGTACCATAACCACTTGGCTATTTAGGCCAAGCTTAAAATAATGTTCCTGCACGGTTTTGAACCGGGGACCTTTTGCATATAAGGTGAATGTGATAACCACTACACTATAGAAACTTAAAATTGGGATAAAGCCATTGTGAGATTTGAACTCTTGATCTTGGGGTTACAAACCCAGCACCATAACCACTTGGCTATTTAGGCCAAGCTAGAATTGAATTGTATTTGGACAGGACAATATGCACTCATATATGCCACTTTGAAGAATGTTAATATGCTACAGCTGTAGAAGTTGGAAAGAAATACTAAACTAGTACAAATTGTGGAGTGAGCACAAACATATCGCAGTCAGTAACAGATGGACTTTGATCAAGCTGTTGTACTTTGATAGCGATAGGAGAAAATTAAATTATCCTAAAGCCACTGAAATGTATAAAACATTTGTTAAAACATGTAAAATTGCCCACTGCTACATTGAGCTCATCAACTATTCCCAAGTGATTAATCATTAACATATGCTATGTTATTGGTACACTGTATAAATCTCCTAGTCCCTCAATCTTGTTCCACATGTCTTTGTGGAATTCCTGATGTTTGCTCACATTGACCATGCCCCTGATTTTGCTGTGGTTATGACATGTAATTGTCAATGTCCATTGTCAATACTCCACAGAAACTGACAGCAAATGTGGGAGTTTGGACACACTCAAAATAACCCTGAAATCTAGACATTGTTGTCAGTGAGCATAACCTTCTCCATAGAATGTGTTTCTAAAAGTTGTAACAAATTGCATTCACCCTTACAATCCTGATTTGGTGAGAACTACGCTGTCAAAACCCTTGGAAAAATTGTTGAATGATGCTTAACTGGATTTTAACAACAGACTAACTTCATAATTATTGTTAAGCACCCTCACCAGCCCTGAAAAGCTAATTTATACTTGTGGGATGTTAGATTTCGCCACAATGATAAAATATTCTGCATAAAACATTTTTTTAAAATCTGTATATCTTTCTTTTAGCTTCTGCCTTAATACTGTCATAATCAGTTATTTCACTACCTGAAGATTTAAATTAAAAGGAAGGGATTTTTAGTGTTTTTTTTTAAGTAGTTGGTTTCCTGTGTATGAATGGTTCAGTTTGATCATTGCCTACTTGTTTGCTGACATCACTGCTGCTGTATGCCAAGACATCCCTTTGACTCGGTGCAAGATTTAAACTTCCTTCGGAAAAAGGAAAATTCCCACCGCAAGAGATTGCAAGATCTTTGTAGGCAGATTTCTTTGAGGTCAGAGGCGAGTGCACTTGCTTCACTACTGACTGCCAAAATCCAGACCCGTTTTTCTAAACTGCTATTGGAGAATAACCGTGTTAAAGTAATATAATGGATCAGGGATGCTTGTCTAGTTCCCTAACTTCCTTTTCAAGTATATTTAGTACTGATTATCATAATGTAGCTCAGCAAAACTCATTCAGTAGTGCAATTCATGGCTCATTAATTAAGCAGTTTGATTTTTAATGACTCACCAAGTTAATAACTTGCCAAGAACAAATTAATGTGGCTTATAGAGAGCACCTGCTCTTCACAAGCCAATATATGTCAAACATCTTGCTGTAGAGTGAATCTGAAAAGGCATCAACTTCAAGCTGCATATCAATTTCAAGCTGCATAGGCAAGATAGGATATAGGGGGCCTGACTGCACTTTGAATGAAATCTTGAATTCACCCTTTATCCATATTTAAGATCTTGCTATAAAGAGGGAATAGCTGAGAACCCCCTCTGACATTCCTTCCCCCCACACCCCTCACTGACATTGGAAAGAATTTGAACCATAATTTTTAATATGGTCTTAAATCTTGCTTGCATATTCGCTGGTCATTTTCAAGTTGATTTGAGCCTTTGAGGAGTTCAGAAGTATTTTTGCTCTAAAGTGGAAAGTCTATACTAAGTGATAGATAGGTGAGACTGAGTTATAGAGTGTCACTTCTGTGTTTAGAAACCACAAATGGTTAGCAAATTTCAGCTGGTTTATGAATGTCATCTGTAGCTGGAGGTAATGTTGGTATGTGTTGTTTAAAAATGCACTCCAGAGTTCCTTAGCCTCTGAAATATGTAAGAATATGTTCATCTTTTTGGTGGGGAGTTGTGGCAGAAGTATTTCCCTTCCCAACCATCACCACCTTTCCCTCTCTGCTTCCTGCCCCACTTACCCTTCCCATTTGCCACTTTGACCATTTTTCTTAATGTTTCAAATAAATGCAGATATGTAATGAAGAGGAAAAAGACATCAAGCTAAAAGACAAGTTGATCAAAGGTGTGGTCAATAAGATGTATTTTCAGAATGATCTTAAATGGGGAGGGAGGCAAAGTGGTTTAGGGAAAGAATTCCAGAGCATGGAGCATAAGCCACTGGTGGTACATTTACCAGTGGTGAAGGGCAGATAGCAATGCACAGTAGGCAGGCAGAAAAACAGAGAATTGTGAGGGAGGGAATTTGTCTCACGGAATGAATTTACTGAAAAGGAGGAGAATGTGCTTCAGTGAGAATGGAGAAGAAATGGAGAATGAGAATTTCAAATGTGAAGTATTGTGAAGAGCACAAGCTAATGTAGGTCACTGGTGATAGGGGTGATGAGCGAGAGGGACTTGGGGTAGGAAAGGATATGTGCAACAGAGTGTTGAATGAACTGAAATTTACAGAGTGGAGGCCAGCTAGGAGCTCATTAGGGTTAAAGTGTCTGAAGGTAACAAAGAATCACCTTGAAATCCAGTACATGCAGATTTGTTTCTGTTTTCTGTAACTAGTTTGTACAGACTATTTGGTACAAAAGGATGAAACTTTTAGCCAGAAATTAATGTTGGATTTTTAAAGGCTAGGTTATGTTTGATTAAATTTTTTGAAGAGGTGACTGAAATATGGACAGGAGAGTGTCTGTGAACATTACTTATATGGACTTCCAGAAGGCATTTGATAAAGCTCCTCATAAGAGACTTTTAAATAAAGTTGAAGCTCAGGCAAGTGAAGGCAAATTATTGACCTGGTTAGGAAATTGGCTGAGCAGCAGGAGACAGAGTAGAAATAATGGACAGGTACTCTAATTGGTAGGCTATAACCAGTGGGGTGCCACAGGGATCTATGTTGGGGCCTCAATTACTCATCATATTCATTGACAACTTGGATAATGCTACACATCAAAATCTGCTGATGACACAAAGATAGTTGGCATAGTATATAGTGTAGATGGAAGCATAAAATTACAGACATATTATGGGAGTAAATGAACGAGTGAACAAAACTGTGGCAAATGGATTCAATATAAGCAAATATAAGGTCATCCGCATGGACCTGAAAAAGATAGAAGTTTACTTTCTAAATTCTAAAGCTAGAAACAGTGGGGGTCCAAAATGACATAGAAATGCAGGTACATAGACCATTCAAATGTCATGAACAGCTACAGAAAATAATAAAAGCTAATGGAATGCTGACGTTTTTATTTAGGTGCTGAGCATACAAGGGGGATAGCTGGTTAAATCACACCTCGAGTACTGTGAGCAGTCATGGGCACTACATCTTAGGAAGGATATATTGGCCTTGGAGGGAGTGCTGCCTAGAGTTACCACAATCAAACCTGGACTCTTAAAGGTTAGGTTATGATGAGAGATTGAACAAATTCCCTGAATTTGGAAGGTTAAAGGGTGATTTGATCAAAGCTTTCACAATATTAAGGGATGCAGATAGGGTAGATTGAGACAAAGTATTTCCAATAGTTGGAAAGCCGAAAACTAGTGGGTGTAGTCTAAAAATTAGAGCCAGATCTTTCAGAAGTGAGATTAGGAAATACTTTTATACACAAAATCAGGTAGAAGTTTGGGACTCTCTTCTGCAAATGGCAATTGATGCTAGCTTGCTTGTTAATTTTGAATCTGAGATTGATTTTTTTTTGTTACTTAAAGCTATATATGTATATGAGGTAATAAGTTCACTCAAAGATCAGCCATGATCTCATTAAACGGCAAAACAGGCTCGCATGACTGGCCTCTTTCCGTTCTTTGTCTTGTGCCTCATTCAAAGGTAAACTTTCTTGTGCTCAGTTATTTTTGAGTCATATGAAGCCTACGTAATTTACCTGATGGTATGAAACAGGGTCTACTGCATCAAGGTACAGCAGCATGCTCCAGTAGAAACAAGTTTTATGATGCAAGTTTAATACAACTTGTACAAATAAGCCTCCTTTGATTTACCAATAGCTGCCTTTTCCATTCTTCCAGAAATACAGATTGTCAGCTTTATGGGTACGGTTGTATCTTGGTTATGTTACTGGATGAGTGAGCCAGAGACCTGAGTTCAAATCCCATCATGGCAGCTGGGGAGTGTAAATTGACTGAATTAAATAAATCTAGCAGAAAAAAAAGTACCATATTGAATAAATACTCATCTAGTTAATTAATGCCCTTTAGGGATGGAAATCTGCAATCCTTTCCCAGTTTGGGCTATAAATGACTCCACACCTGCAATGCTGTGGGTGACTCTTAACTACCCTTTGGAATGGCCCAGTAAAGCCGCTCACTTGTATTCAAAAAGGTGACTAACCATCACCTTCTCAAGGACAATTAGGAATGGACATTAAATGTTGTCCAACAGCACAAACGTCTTGTGAGGGAATTAAAAAGTAAATTAGAATTTGTTTCTGACATCTGCATGTGAGGATACAGCACTGGCAACACCGGGGCCCCTTAAACCAACTGAGTATTGGACTTACTTTATTCACAAAGTTGATATTGATGAGGCCTGCTGTGTACATTCTTGGCCTTACTTCCCACTTTCCCACCTACATATTTGAAGCTAAAACACCATATTTGAAAGCCCTTTGAACTTCTTTAAAATATTCAGGGTCACAGTTTGCTCTCCTTCATGTGAATTCTGTTCCCATATGGAGAAACACAATTGCAGCAAGAGAGCTGAATTTCTACAGCTTGGTAGTTAGGGGTATGGGAAGTTATGAGAGACCTCCACATTACTGATTCTAATTCATTTTTCAAAAGAAGTATAATATTAGCACATCACCAAACACAATGACATTCATTTGGACTGATTAACACACCTCTAAAATAGCCAGTGTTTTCCATAAATATTAAGTGTATTTCAATTACATGTCCCAGTGCAGATAAAGCACACACGCTGTTACAGTTCATACATTAATGATGATAAACCTCAGGTGAAAGTTAATATAGCATTTTGAAAGCTGACTTTTTTTATTCATTTACAGAATAACATCTGACAGAAACCATTAAAACATATTTATTATTTAATAAGTGAGCATGTTGGTCCTACATAGGTTAACAAATTTTATAAAATTGGATCCAAAACATGTAGAATGATGGATGCCAGCGCTGTTAAATGTCTAATTTGGATTACTTTAGATGCTGTGAGACTGGAAGAGTGAACATTGATCAGTTTACAAATGTCACCTTAAACCCTGAGATTACAGCCTGGAGATTTTTATTGGTATAAAACAAGATGTCAGAAACAATTGAATAAGTCTGAAGAGCATGACTGATATCTGTGTAGACTTTGAGGGTGCTGTGCACTGTTGCATCTGAGCCATAGTTGGGCTAATTGTGCTTGTGATTCGTGAATAATTGATGTTTAAATAGTTGGCACACTAAAGCCTCAATTTTAACCCAACCCATGTGGTGTGAACGTGAAGCAGGAGTAGGTAAAAAGGTAGATGAGTTTGCACCACGTTACCTCCCCACATCATTTTAGCTGCCAGGACTTTCCGGGGCCAAAGTAAACTGAGAAAGTTGTGGCTTGATGATGTCATTGGTGCCGCATCTCAATTATAACTCCTAGGATTAGGAGGCATGCACAGCACCAAACCTGCCATCAAAGACTGACAGGAATCATCATTGGGCCAATTTATGACTTATGAATGGATCACTTGTCAAGGCATATGCATGCTGATTGAATGCAGAGTTTCCTTGAGCTCCTGTTGGAATCAGGTGTTCTCAGATTCTACTGGCTATTTGATAGCCCTGCAGCTTAATTGGTCATGTCCACCACTGCTGTGTTTGGATAATTCTATCATGCATGGTAAACATTTCCTTCATGGCAGGACTGAGCAGGATAAGCTACTAATCTTTGGGATGATTCAGTACAGAAATATGGACTGTGAGAAAAGAGGACATCCAAAGATTAGCAAATTGTGAATTGTGGTTCTGGGGAAGGATAGAGGGGTCAGCTGGAGAGAACACAAGCAATGAAGAAGTTCTCAGAATGGCGGAGGAGGAAAGGTCATTGGGGAATATCATCAAGATAAGGCAACAAGGTTTGATTTGCCATATTCTAAGGCATTAGAACTTGCTGAAGGAGGTGGTTGAAAGAAGATTAGAGGGCTGTGGATCAAGAGGAGAAAGAGAATGATGATAATGGACAACAGGTCAGAGGCTAGGAATCCTGTGGTGAGTAACTCACCTTCTGACTCCCCAAAGCCATCTACAAGGTACAAGTCAGGAGTGTGATGGAATACTCCCCACTTGCCTGGATGAGTGCATTTCCCACTCAAGAAGCTTGACACTGTCCAGGACAAAGTAGCCCGCTTGATTGGCACCACATCCACAAACATTCACTCCCTCCACCACCGACACACAGTAGCAGCAGTGTGTACCATCTACAAGATGCACTGCAGGAATTCACCAAGGTTCCTTCAACAGCACCTTCCAAACCCATGACCACTACCATCTAGAAGGACAAGCAGCAGATAGATGGTAAAACCACCACCTGAAAGTTCCCCTCCAAGTCACTCACCATCCTGACTTGGAAATATATCGCTGTCCTTAGGTCAAAATCCTGGAATTCCCTTCCTAACAGCACTGTGGGTTTATCTACACCGCATGGACTACAGGGATTCAAGAAAGCAGTGCACCACCACCTTCTCAAGGCCAACTAGGGATGGGCAATGAATGCTGGCCCAGCCAGCAAAGCCCACATCCTGTGAATGAATTTTTTTAAAAATTGGGACGCTTCTATGAGTAACTGAAGAGGAAGGCACAAGAACATGAGGCGTGGAGAAGTGAGCAGAGAGCCTCTCCTTTGGCAGACCACCAATACTGCTACTTGGTGCAGAATGATTTTCAGATTTATGATGGTATACCTTTCTCCTCAGTACTCAAAGCTGTAATCTCGTCTTAGTTTTTTTCAGATTGGCCATCATCTTCCTGATCTATGGCCAGGTTTGTTGCATTATGTCAACAGCAATTATGTCTTTGCAGTTTGCTCACAAGACTACACGACTGATTGATTGTTTTTTGGTGGAGGCTCAGGGTGGCGGTAGAGGTGTCCTTCTGTACCATGTTGTGACATGCTTTCATTTGATGAATAAACACACTCCGTGCTTAGTCATCAAACAGGTTGTGTGGTATCTCCTCATTTGCAATGCCCTGGAATTTTGCTCTGTAAATCTCTTATCCGCTGTCCCCAAGCATATGTAGGTGTTTAAATGTCTCCTTAAATTACTTAACAGCTATTCAGTCAGTGAATCAATTCAAATACTATGTAGGCCAACCTGTTGGCAGGTAGTAGTTTGCAGGATTCACTTCTGCAGTTAAAAAGGAATCTCGAGGGTTAACGGGCAGAAGAAAATTCTCCCAGAAATACTCAGCAATTGACAGTTATTTCCTAAATAGTGTGCGGCTGATCATTTCTGGGCTTGTGCTACAACCTGGAGTTCATTTGCCTCTCTTTGTACAACATGTTCTGGCCAATTTGTTTAATGGAATTCTTAGCAGTTTTTGCTGAGTGACCACATTTCTGATTTGTTTAGTAATGGACAGTAATGCTGTATGGTACGCACAAAAGAGCATCAAGCTTATTTGTGGTATCAGGTTTATCAATTAAAATTTGTATTTAATTCCAGGAAAATTCTGTTTGGTAAGCATTATTGATGTACATTTGGCAGAGGTGACCTTTTTCTTGCATTTTTTTAAGTAATTTTTAGTCAGATGCATAATAGAATCCTTTTAAGTAAAATTTTCTGAAATTCAGGAAAACTGAAAATGAGTATAGAAAGCTAACTGCAAATAAAGGCATGCCCTCAAGTGAGTTGCTACAAACTGTCATGTTGCTCTGTATGGGAGAGAAATGTTTGTGGGGAGAAATGTCACCATAATTGATTAAGGATCAATGTACTTTTTTTGCTGGGATTAACAGATTTTTAAAAAATAACAATAGCTACTTAAATAGTATAGTAAATGTAATAACATGTCCCAAGGCACTTCATTAGGAGCATTATAAAACAAAATACATTTGCTTATTCTACCTCCACGCTACCCCTCACCTTTTCTGAAGGCACTACCTCATGCCGAGATATAATTCTCCTTTTACCATTTTGCAGCACCTCAGCCAAGTGTCCATTCTTCATGTGTTAGCTTAGCCTGTGAATGCTGAGATGCTATTCCACCATGGGGTCATTGCAGCCAAACCCTACACTGTCGTTGTCTTGCTTGCGTGCGTGTGTACTTTCCAAGAATATCACTGAACACTGATTAAAAGTGGAAACTGTCTAATCTCCCTCCATTTCTTCCTTTCTCAAGTATCCAAGGGATGCTGTAATCTGGTTGAAATTATCTAATAAAACACAGAATGGGAATCAAACCCAAGAACTCTATGGCTCACATCAATGCTACTCGGAGGAGTTATCAACTGAGTACTAATGAATTAATAAAGCTACGGAAATGGTCAGGAGCTATATCACAATGCCTGAAAATCCTGAACTATATGTTAAGCTGGTAGTTCATGATTTAACATTTTAGTTCTTAAGCCACTACTATAAAAATGTTAGCATCTTTGTGTAACGATTTCCATTGGCTGAAGTAAAATTAAAAGGTCCTACGTTTATGTTTAATTTTGAGAATACTTATAGATTGCTGATTCCTCTTAATACTATTTAGCAGCTCTCTTTGGGCAAGACCTTGGCAAATAATCAAAAATACCTCTACATAGTTTGACATTCCTTCCACTTCCACTTTCTCCCCCCCCGCCATCTCATTCTTTCTCTGTCACTCTCTGTGAAAGCACAGCACACTCTAGTGTTGCTGTTACCAATGTGCATTTATCTGAATCACCATTTTAAACAGCAGCCATAAAGAGCAAAAGAAAATGGATTTGTTTCTCTTTTGAAAAATGTTTTATAATTTGAAAACCAATTTCTATTACCACAGCACCTGCAAGCAGAAAACCAGGAGACCCACTCATTATTTCTGACATTAAAAAAGGAAGTGTTGCACACAGGTGAGCTTCTTTGTTTTGCAAGTTTTTTAAATTGGTCAACGTATGTGTTGAGTTGCACATTTGTAAAAGACCCAAATGCACTTTACTGCAAAATAAGACATGCATATGTGTTGCACATGGTAAGTCCTAAACAGCTTTTTTCTTTACAATAGCTTGAATGTGGAGCAATCACTTGTATATTAGTCAAATTTAGGAGCAACAAATCACATTATAACTAAAGAGTTTTTAGTTTTCTCACAATCTATGATTAGCTAAATTACTATGGTTTCAATAACATAATTTTTTATGAGCTCTGGTATCATCTGTCAGTTCTTTACTACAAGCCTCCTATCCTCTGTCCCGTGCACATCCACCATGTCACAATGACTGCCTTTCCACTTTGTCATTTGACCTCAGCTCTATACCACTCCAGACCCTTCAAAAAGATCAGCCTTCATCATGGGGACTAACACCCCTTTCAGCACTGCTGGTGACTCAGTTTAATTCCCTGTTTATTATATAGGATTCAGGCGTTTTACTGGTAATTTTTAGATAATGTTCTGTCGTCCCATCCATGAAAAATACTAATCAATGACTTTTATTCCTTTAAATATTGAAACCTCTATAGTCTATCCTTTACTAATGTCACTATTCTTGAGTATTCATCAATGTCTTCCCATCGTCCTGTCACTTCAACTCCCCTCGACCTCATTATTGATACCCCCTTTATAACCATCCTGGGGGTCACCGCTGACCAGATAGTTAACTGTATCATTCATATTAATAGTGTGGTTACAAACGCAAGTCAGAGGCCAGGTACTCCCCAGTGAGTAAATCACCACCTAAATCCACAAAACCACTCCTCCATCTACAAGGCACAAGGGAAAAGTGTGATGGAATACTCTACATGATGGGAAGACATTGATGAATACTGAAAAATAGTGGATGAGTGCAACTGCAGCAACAGTCAAGAAGCTCGATACGTTCAGCATAAAAAAATCGTTTGTTTGCTACCCTATCTATATCCTTAAACATTTACTCCCCCCACCACAATGGCAGCAGTGTATATTATCTACAAGACGCACTATAGTAACTTGCCAAGGCTTCTTTGACAGTACCTTGAACACCCAGAAGAGCAAGGACATCAGGCGCATGGAAACACCACCACCTGCAAGTTCCCCTCCCAGC
This sequence comes from Carcharodon carcharias, assembly GCF_017639515.1. NCBI lineage: Eukaryota > Metazoa > Chordata > Chondrichthyes > Lamniformes > Lamnidae > Carcharodon > Carcharodon carcharias. The sequence goes on from NC_054487.1 coordinate 62,182,557, forward strand.
CACACAGCATTATGACTTGGAAATATATCGCCATTCATTCATCACTGGGTCAAAATACTGGACAGCACCCTGGAAATATCTACACCACACAGACTGCAGCCATTTAAGAAGGTGGCTCACCACCACTTTCTTGTGGCCAATTAGAGATGGGCAATAAATGCTGGACTTGCCAACAATACTTCATATTTTGTGAATGAACTTTTAAAAATGTATACATTATCTGCTCGTCCTCTCACTTTAAATAATGCTGTAGTCGTTTTCTGTTTGGATTTCTAAAAAGCCATCAGGAAAGTACCGCATAGTAGACTCCAGAGTAAGGTCAGAGCTTGTGGCGTTAGGGGACATGTAGCAAGATGGATAGCAAGCTAGCTGTACAACAGAAAACAGAGTAGGGCTTAAAGGTAGTTACTCAGACTGCCAAAAGGTAGGAAGTGGTATTCCACAAGGGTCAGTGCGGGATCATTGCTGTTTGCTATTTGGATAAATAATTTGGACTCAGGAAGCAAAAGCACAGTTTCAAAATTTACAGTTAACACCAAATTGGGGAGAGTAATTAATACAGAGACAGACTGCAGCAAAACATAGGACAACATTAATAAACTTACTGAACAGGTATGTAATTGACCAAATAACTTCAATATAGGTAAATGTGAGGTAGGACATTTTAGTAGGAAGAATAAGGAGACTGTATACTCATTGGAAAATAAATGTCAAAACAAGGTAGAGGAACAGAGGAATCTGGCAATACAGATATACAGATCACTAAAAGTAACAATGCAGAGTAAAGAAACAAGCAAAGCACTAGGGTTCCTTCACAGAGGGATAGAATTCAAAAGTAGAGAAATTGTGTTAAACTTGTATAGAACCATGGTTAGACCTCATTTGGAGAAATGTGAACAGTTATGGCCTCCATGTTATAAAAGGAGCATAGTGGCACTAAAGAAAGTGTAAAATGATTTATTAGAATGAAATCAGATTTTAAATATCAGGAAAGGTTGAACAGACTGGGGCTCTTTTCTCCGGAAAAGAAGAGACCGAGGTATGACATTGAGTCATAAAGGTCTACAGCACAGAAAAAGGCCCTTCGGCCCATCGAGCCTGCACTGGTCAAACAAGTACTTAACTATTCTAATCCAATTTTCCAGCACTAGACCCATAGCCTTGTATGCCATGGCATCGCAATTGCACATCCAAATACTTCTTAAATGTTATGAGGGTTTCTGCCTCTACCACCCTTTCAGGCAGTGAGTTCCAGATTCCCACCACCCTCTGGGTAAAAAAAATTCTTCCTCACATCCCCTCTAAACTCCTGCCCCTTGCCTTAAATCTATACCCCCTGGTTATTGATCCCTCCGCCAAGTGGAAAAGTTCCTTCCTGTCTACCCTATCTATGTCCCTCATAATTTTATACACCTCAATCATGTTTTCCCCCCCCCCCCTCAATCTCCTGTGCCCCAGGGAAAATAACCCCAGTCTATCCAATCTCCCCTCATAACTAAGTAACTGATAAAGGTCTTTCAGATTATGAAAGAGTTTGATAGAGTAGGTGTAGAGAAGATGTTACTGTTGTGAGCTGGAAGATAATCACTAATATATCAAATTGGGAATTCAAGAGAAACTTTGCTACGCAGAGCATAGTTAGAATGTGGAACTCCACTACCACAAGGAGTAGTTGAGGTGAATAGCATAGATTTATTAAGGAGAAGCTAGATAAGCACATGAGGGGGAAAGTAACAGGTAAATATGTTGATTAGGTTAGGTGAAGAGGGTGGGAAGAGGCTTGTATAGAGCATGAAGACCTAGCATGGGCCTATTAGACCCAATGGCTTGTTTCTGTGCCATTGATATTTTGTAATTTACAAAACTCGGTCAAGAGTGCTTTGGATTACTCATGACTCACCTGGCGGGATGCAGCATAGCAACACTGCAGAAGTTCAACACTATCTAGGGCAAAGCAGTTTGCTTGAGTGGAGCACCTGACATCGAACTCAGTATCCAGCCCCAGCAATTATGAAATACTGTGACTACAGCATGTACGGTAAGCAGGATGCCCTGCAGTAACTCGCCAAACTTACTTCATTGTCACTTCTCTCTCCTTCACCTCTACCACTGAGCTCAAAAATATTTTGGGAATACCGCCACCGCCAAGTTCCTCTCCTGATCATAAACCATTCAGCTTGGTCATATTTTGCCATTCCTTCATTACCATTATCCTAGAATTCCCTACCTAACACCTGTTTTGAAAGCATCATTGGCAAAAGGCTGCAGTGGTTCAAGAAGGAGGCTCATCACTATTAACACAGGACAACTAGGGACAGACAGAAAATGAGGCTTTGCCAGCATCACTCACATCGCAAACGTACACACATTTTTAAAAAGCCCTGCATTAATAAATAAGAAAGTGTCTTCCTTCTACCCAGCTCTTAGCCACAAATGCACATCTGAAGTCAGTGGCTCAGGGGTGTGCCATACAATGGATGCAAACCCACATCCATTGGTTCATGTTCCAATATTTGGCCCTCAGTGCCTCAAATTACATGCTATTTTGAAAAATCTTTTCTGCCATATTCTGCTGATCCCCTTCTCCACCAATTTTGATCAGATATAGTTCTATAAACCATGGCAGCCCTGGAGCTACCTTTTCTGTGTGAGATTTGACAGCAAGTGTTGGCAGATGATTTGATAACATATCTAATCTTGTTCCCATCTGATGTCCACATGGGCATTTTCAGGCAGAAGTCACTGAATAGCAAAATGAGCTGGATTCTTGGCTGCTGTTTCACGTTTCTACTAGTAGGACCTCATATGCTGTTCCTGCGCAGATCAGCTATCTCTGCATGGGCTAGGAGTTGAAAGTGAGACTCTTTGGCCTATATGTCTTGGTGGTACACTAGGCAGTACTCTTATCTATTAGATCATCAAGAGAACTTATTACCTTCTAAAACTTGGTTGTAAGTACTTCTCTCTGTGTAAACAAGAATTACTTGACAATCTCCAATGAAATACAGAGCTGTTTGGCTAATGCTTCAGCAACTGGGGCTACAAGAAGCAAAAGGTGTCGAAACCACCAATCTCAGCTTTCAGTGTAAATGTAGGTTAAAAGTGCAAATGATTATTAAAAGATTCTCATATAAACTTTGTATTTACAAACAGAACTGGAACATTGGAACTGGGGGACAAGCTGCTTGCCATAGACAGCATCCGTTTGGATAACTGCTCCATGGAAGATGCAGTTCAGATCCTTCACCAGTGCGAGGAACTTGTGAAACTAAAGATACGCAAAGATGAAGACAACTCAGGTAGAAAGAACCAAGTGGCTATCTTTAATTTGGCAAACATTGCAACTGAGCAGTCATTCCTAAGATTCAGTTAAAAAGATTGGGGTTCTCCCAGTTGTTAATATTCAGCAGAAGAGCTGTAAGAAATGTGGAAAATCGATGAATGCTATTTTCACCAAATTTCGGGGTTTTATGTATTCTCTTCATGATTTTAAGTGTTATTAAAATGCTGTCAATTGAATGAAAATCCAAATTGCAGATTTTAGTAATCATTAATTTATTGGGGTTTAGATTGAAATATTAGTATGTGACTTCAAGCACTTGTAATTGATGAGAAAATGATGAGGACCTGAAAATAGAGGATGAATTAAAGTAACAGGTAAAAGCCAAGTATTTTAATTATAAGGAGTTCTAGTTATTTACTAAAGCCATTTTCACAGCTAAGGATATTGAATTTGCTTTCAGGTTGTTGTACATTTGTTCTCTTTTATTTTGACTACTGTTACTGTGACGACAGTGAAGTTTATAAGATTAGTATGTCTTAGAACTGTGACCCGGATTTTCCCACCCCGTCCTGGGTGGGACCCACGGCGGATGAGGTGGCACCCCAACCAGAAACCCATTGACTTCCAGCGGGACTGGAAGATCATGACAGTGGGTGGGTGTGGAAAATGCCACCCTATATCTTTTGGTTTTTAAGATTATCATAGTTTGGGGCTGTATCTTGAAATGTAGGTTAAATGAAAGGAGTCATGTGACCTCTGCTGGAGTCTGTTTTGGAAGTAAACCTGGGTGGTTTTATTGTTAAAGATCAAAGGGAGAGTCATGTTTAATTGAGAGAAAGGCTCCAGATATTTACACATGGGGAGGATGACAGCTGTTTCTAAGTCTACAATAGGGAGACCCTAAGGCTCCTAAGACACAAAGGTGTTAGCAATATCAAGTTATGAAGCTGATTAATACTTCTACTTGAATACAAAGCTAATCTGCTTTCTGTTGTTATGGAGAACGAGATAGAGGAAGCCATTTTGAGATCAGATAAAGGGCTTCCCTATAAACCCAGGTGTATCACAGACAGCAGATTTTTGGGTTGCAGTTTGGTCTTGGGTAATGTGCAGCCCTGGGAAGTAGGGAGCAAAAAGGGATAGATGATAGCAAGCCCTACACCTTAAACAGACAAAATGCTGACTCTATCGTTCACCACACGAAGTGCTGGTGGAAGTTGTCACTCAGTTTGAAGACCAAATTTGTGAGGAGTTAAAACAAACCAGGAGGGTTCATCTAGCTGGAGCTAAAGGGAGAATCCCCAGGAAAAGTCTCACAATGGAAGACAGTATTGGAAAAGGAAATGGAACAGAAGTAAAACCCAAGGGAGCTGCGAATCACTGTGGGTTGGTCCCAGGAGAATTGGATGTTTACTTAAGAGTCCAAGTAACAAAATTGGGGTTTCTGGTTATCACTAAAAGGAGAAAGGGGCAAACTCTGTTCAGTAGTTAGTTGCCATGAAAATAGTGTTTAGGGACATAGGAACAAGAGGAGGCCATTTGGCCCTTTGAGACAGCTCCTCTGTTCGATAAGATCAATTTACTTTAAACTTTTATTTGTCTCTACAAAGATTGTAATGCTGCTCAATTTATAATGTAATACTAATTCAAAGTGTTGGCCGAGCAGTCAGAACTCCCTCATTAAATAACACTTATCATCTTAGCCAGAGCTGAATTACTTGATATTTTCATTACTAATGTTACAAGAATTCTCATTTCACACCCTTGTGATCAAAGCATCATAGGCAAGAATTTTTTAAATATATTCTTTCATGGGATGTAGGCATCACTGGCTAGACAAGAATTTATTGCCCATCCCTAAGGTGATGCTGAGCTGTCGCCTTGAACCCCTGCAGTCCATGTGCTGTAGTTACATCCACAGTGCTGTTAGGGAGGGAGTTCCAGGATTTTGACCCAGTGACAGTGAAGGAAAGGCAATATAGTTCCAAGTCAGAATGGTGTTGGCTTGGAGAGGAACTTGCAAATCGTGATGTTCCCATAAATCTGCTGCCCTTGTCCTTCTAGGTGGTAGATGTTGAGGATTTGGAAGGTGCTGTTGAAGGCATCATGGTGAGTTGCTGCACTGCATCTTGTAAATAGTACACACTCCTGCCAGTGAATGCCTGTGGTGGAGTGAGTGGATGTTGGAGGTAGTGGATGGGGTGCCAGTCAAGCAGGTTGCTTTCTCCTGGATGATGTTGAGCGTGTTGAGTGTTGTTGGAGCTGTACTCATCCAGGCAAATGGAGAGAATTCCATCACACTCCTGACTTGTGCCTTGTAAATGGTGCACAGGCTTTGGGGAGTCAGGAGGTGAGTTACTCTCCACAGAATTCCCAGCTGCTGACCTACTCTTGTAGCCACAGTATTTATAGGGCTACAAGTCCAGGTCAGTTTCTGGTCAACGGTAACCCCCACGGTATTGATATTGGGAGATTCAGCAATGGTAGTGCCATTGAATGTCATGGGGAGATAGTTGGATTCTCTCTTGTTGGAGATGGTCATGGCTCTTATGTGGTGTGAATGTTACTTGCCACTAATCAGTCCAAGCCTGAATGTTGCCCAGGTTTTGCTGCATATGGGCACGGACTGCTTCAGTATCTGAGGACATGCGAGTGGTGCTGAACATTGTGCAGTCATCAACTAACAACCTCACTTCTGACCTTTAGATGGAGGGAAGGTCATTAGTGAAGCAGCTGAAGATGGTTGGGCCTAGGACACTTTCCTGAGGAACGTTTGGAGTGATGTCCTAGTAAAGATTCCCATTGACTTCAGTATCACTACGTATGGATGGTGTCAAGCATCTTGAGTGTTATTGAAGCTGCACTCATCCAAGCAAGTGAAGAATATTGCATCACAAGGATTCCTTGGTCAAATGCTGCCTTGGTGTCAAGGGCAGTCACTCTTACTTCCCCTCTGGCATTTAGCTCTTTTGTCCATGTTTGGACCAAGGCTGTAATGAGGTCAGGAGCTTAGTGGCCCTGGCGGAACCCAAACTGTGAGCGTAAGTGAGCAGCTAATTGTTGAGTAAGTGCTGTTTGATAGCACTGTCAACAATCCCTTCCATCATTTTGCTGATGATCAAAAGTAGAATGATGAGGTGGTTACTGGCCCTATTGGATCTGGCCTGTTTCTGTGTACAGGACACACCTGGACAATTTTCAACATTGTTCGGTAGATGCCAATGTTGTAGCTACTCTGTAACAGCTTGGCTAGGGGTGCGGCTAGTTCTGGAGCACAAGTCTTGAGTAGTGTTGCTGGAATGTTGTCTTGGGTGATGATGTGGGTGTTGAGGTCTTGGGAGAGGTGCAGGAATGGAGTGCAGGAATCTAGTGAGCGGTGCCAAGGGAACATGCAGAACATTGGGAGGCTGAGACCAGAGCGAGGACAGGCCGTGGATAACAACTACCTTTGAGTTTGACAATTTTTAAGGATGCTGTGAGAGTGGGACTGTAGGGGAACAAGTTTTCGCACCATTTTACTGTATTTATTTTCAAAAGCTAACTGTGGGAGGGTGAGGGCCCAAGGCTGTAGGTTCACCTAGGACACCTAATAGTCTTGCACCGGCCCTGGTTTAAAGAGTTTTCAATCTTAAAAAGAATCAAAAATATGAAAAAGAATCAAAAATATGAAAAAGTAACAAGTGTAAAATTAAGTGATATAAATCAAAAAGAAATTGAAGTGAGCAGAAAAGTGGTTTCAGGTCTGCTAATTTAGGGAGATTCAGAATCCTTCTGAAAGGAGGGAAATTAGAAGTGATCTTATCTTCAAAACTGGGAATTTTGCATAACTTTGACTCAGGCAAATTGTTCACTGTGGTGAAGGATTCAAATCCTGTGGATGTAAATTAAAAATAAGAAAATTAGCAGTAAGCAGGGAAGTGAATCTGACCCCTAACACCCAGAGGGTAAGAGTTGTGCAACAACTTAGTAGAAAGGCCTTTACGGTGGATAATTGTTTCAAGAGGTAATGAGATCTTTTTCTGGAGAGAGACAAATGGGGCATATGGTGACAAGGTGGGGTTAATTGCATAAAGAGAGTCTAATTGTGCCTTAATTTCTTTATTATGAAAGACTTTTTAAAAGCTAAATCCACATTTGTGTAAATTTTAGTGCAATCTTGATAAATTTATCTTTTTGCTGCAATTAATAATTAAACAATTGTCGCTTGAGGAAGTTCTCCGCACTAAATAAGTTGTTTGTTCAAAAACAATGGCTAGGAGATAATTGTAAATCTCGTTTAGCAGAACATAATCTAGAGGATTTGCCACATTGTGTTTTGAGATCTTAATTATACAAAAGTGCACCAAAGCAGATCCCTTCTGAGTCATATTCATTGAGTAGGCACAAGAATACACTTCTACACTTATTCATCTAAGTGTCTTTGGAGAAGAAGCTTATAATTTGTTGTCAATGCTGCATAATTAAGTGTCACAATCATTTTAGAGGTATGTTATTCAGTAATGTATAAATAATTGAACAATATGGGCCAGGAATATACACTTTAATGAGATGAGATGATGTTTGCACATTTTACCATAATAAATGCTGCTTGTTGGGGTTTTTTAGTATATTGGCAGTCTGGTATCTAAGTATTTTTTGTCCATTCACTTCATAAACCAATTTTATTTTGATGAAGGATGAGAGATATTGGCTGTGATTTGAAATGGGGAAGCGGAAGAACTGCTCGCAGACCTCAATGCAGCCAATCATATAAACAGGAGCTCATTAGCATAAAAATTCCTGAAGCCCTTCCCGACACCCAGCCAGATCCATTGATCCTGGTCAGCAGACAGTGCGAATTTGGTGGCAGGAGACCAGAACCAAGGAATCACTGGGTCTGAAGGTGATCAGCATTAGGGGCCTATGGAAGGGAACAGATTGGTCGTCCTAAAGCCATGTAGAATTTTTCTTAAATGTAATTTACGTAGCAGTGTAGGAGAGTTACAAGAACCGTGCACACAATCCTTTGGGTATTTTACTGCTAGATTATTGCTTCACAGCCAATTATCCAGTGGACAACAAGATGGAAGTTGGATAATCATGGTCACTATGTACCTTGGTCACGACAAGTATGTCTCCTATTGACTGAGCACAGAATTACATTGATCACAGTTGAGTTGCAGGTGAAAAGCTATGGAAAGAAAGTGGGGGAGTTTTTTTATTCATTCATGGGATGTGGGCTTCGCTGGCTGGACCATCATTTATTGCCCATCCCTAGTTGCCCTTGAGAAGGCGTTAGTGAGCTGCCTTCTTGAACTACTGCAGCCCATGTGATGTAGGTACACTCTCAGTGCTGTTAGGAAGGGAGTTCCAGAATTTTGACACAGACAGTGAAGGAATGGTGATATATTTCCAAGTCAGGATGGTGAGTGACTTGGAGGGGAACTTCCAGGTGATGGTCTTCCCATCTATCTGCTGCCTTTGTCCTTCTAGATGGTAGTGATTGTGGATTTGGAAGGTGCTGTTGAATTCCTGCAGTGCATTTTGTAGATGGTATACACTGCTGCTACTGTGCATCGGTGGTATCAGGAGTGAATGTTTGTGGATGTGGTGCCAATCAAGCAGGCTGCTTTGTCAAGCTTCTTGAATGTTGGGGGAGTCATACTCATCCAGGCAAGTGGGGAGTATTCCATCACACTCTTGACTTGTGCTTTGTAGATGATGGACAGGCTTTGGGGAGTCAGGAGGTGGGTACTTATCACACAATTCCTAGCCTCTGACCTGCTCTTGTAGCCACAGTATTTATGTGGCTAGTCCAGTTCAGTTTCTGGTCAATAGTAACCCCCAGGATTTTGATAGTGGGGGATTCAGCGATGGTAATGCCATTGAACATCAAGGGGTGATGGTTGGATTCTCTCTTGTTGGTGATGGTCATTGCCTGACACTTGTGTGGCGCAAATGTTACTTTCCATTTGTCAACCCAAGCCTGGATATTGTCCGTGGCTTGCTGCATTTGGACATGGACTGCTTCAGTATCTGTGGAGTCGCAAATGATGCTAAACATTGTGCAATCATCAGCGAACATCCCCACTGCTGACCTTATAATGAAAGAAAGGTCATTGATGAAGCAGCTGAAGATGGTTGGGCCGAGGACACTACTCTGAGGAACTCCTGCGGTGATGTCCTGGAGCTGAGATGACTAACTTCCAACAACCACAACTACCTTCCTTTGTGCTAGGTATGACTCCAACCAGCAGAAAGTTTTCTGCTTGATTCCCACTGACTCCAGTTTTGCTAGGGCTCCTTGATGCCGCACTCTGTCAAGTGCTGCTTTGAGCCACTCTCACCTCACCTCGGGACTTCAGCTCTTTTGTCCATGTTTGAACCAAGGCTGTAACGAGGTCAGGAGCTGAGTGGCCCTGGCGGAACCCAAACTGAGTGTCAGCGAGCATGTTATTGCCGAGCAAGTGCCTCTTGATAGCACTGTTGATCACCTCTTCCATTACTTTATTGATGATGGAGAGTAGACTGATGGGGCAGTATTTGGGCAGGTTGGATTTGTCCTGTTTTTTGTGTACAGGATATACCTGGGCAATTTTCCACATAGCTGGGTAGATGCCAGTGTTGTAGCTGTACTGGAACAGCTTGGCTAGGGGCGTGGCAAGTTCAGGACCACAAGTCTTCAGTACTAATGCCGGAATATTGTCAGGGCCCATAGCCTTTGCAGTATCCAGTGCCTTTAGCCATTTCTTGATATCACGTGGAGTGAATCGAATTGGCTGAAGACTGGCATCTATGATGCTGGAGATCTCCGGAGGAGGCCGAGATGGATCATCCACTTGGCACTCTGGCTGAAGACTGTAACAAATGCTTAAGCCTTATCTTTTGCATTGGACTCCTCCATCATTGAGGTTGGGGATATTTGTGAAGCCTCCTCCTCCAGTGTGTTGTTTAATTGTCCACCACCATTCATGACTGGATGTGGCATGCCTGCAGAGCTTAGATCTGATCTGTTGATTGTGGGATACTTAGCTCTGTCTATCACTTGCTGCTTATGCTGTTTGGCACAAAAGTATTCCTGTGTTATAGCTTCACCAGGTTGACACCTCATTTTAAGGTATGTCTAGTGCTGCTCCTGGCATACCCTCCTGCACTCTCCATTGAACCAGAGTTGATCCCCTGGCTTGATGGTAATGTTAGAGTGGGGGATATGCCGAGCCATGAGGTTACAGATTGTGTTCAAGTACAATTCTGCTGCTGCTGATGGCCCACAGCGCCTCATGGATGCCCAGTCTTCAGTTGCTAGATGCTGTTCAAAATCTATCCCACTTAGCATGGTGGTAGTGCCACACAACGCGATAGAGGGTATCCTCTATGTGAAGGCAGGACTTCGTCTCCACAAGGACTGTGCGGTGGTCACTCGTACCGATACTGTCAAGGACAGATGCATTTTCGGCTGGCAGGTTGGTGAGGATGAAGTCAAGTATGTTTTTCCCTCTTGGTTCCCTCACCACCTGCCGCAGACCCAATCTAGCAGCTATGTCATTTAGGACTCAGCCAGCTCGGTCAGTCATGGTGCTACTGAGCCATTCTTGGTGATGGACATTGAAGTCGCCCATCCAGATTACATTCTGCACCTTTGCCACCCTCAGTGCTCCCTCCAAGTGATGTTCCACATGGAGGAGCACTGATTGTGACTTGTGTTGGTCCGAGTTGAGTGGAATGCCTGAGGTGGCAGCTGCGACGAAGGACAGTGCGTCCCGCAAGGCATCAAGACAGTCGCTGATTAAAGTCACCAAGAAGCCACCTAAGAAGTGGAGAAAATCTCGCAAGCAGAGCTATTCCATTTACGTGTACAGGGTGCTGACCCAGGTCCATCCTTCCACCAGGATCTCATCCAAGGCCATAAGTGTTATGAATTCCTTCGTTGTTGACATTTTCGAGCGGATCACCTCCAAGGCGTCGCAACTCATTCACTACAACAAGAGCCGCACCATCTCGGCCAGGGAGATCCAGAGCGCTGTCCGCCACATGCTGCCAGGGGAATTGGCCAAACACGCCGTCTCCGAAGGCACCAAAGCGGTCACCAAATACACCAACTCCGTTTAGGTAAACAATTCTAAAGATTATTTTAAAAAATGGAGGAGCACTGATTTATCAGCTTGTGGTAATCGGCAGGAGGTTTCATTGCCCATGTTTGACCTGATGCCATGTAACTTCATGGGGTCTAGAGTAAATGTTGAGGACTCCCATGGCAACTCCCTCCCAACTGTATAACCACTGTGCCGTATCCTCTGCTGAGCCTGTTCTGCCGGTGGGACAGGATATACCCAGGAAAGTGATGGTGGTGTCTGGGACATTATCTGTAAGGTATGATTCTGTGAGGTTGATTATGTCAGGCAGTTGCTGAACTAGTCTGTGAGACAGCCGTAGTCTGTGACACTAGCCCCCAGATGTTAGCGAGGAAGACTTTGCAGGGTCGACAGGGCTGAGATTGCCGTTTTTGTTTCCAGTGCCTGGGTCAATGCCAGATGGTCCAGCCAGTTTCATTCCTTTTTTGTGACTTTGTAGCAGTTTGTTACAACTGAGTGGCTTGCTAGGCCATTTCAGGTGGCATTTAAGAGTCAACCACATTGCTGTGCGTCAGGAGTCCTAAAGGACATTAGTGAACCAGATGGGTTTTTACAACAATTGACAATGTTCATCGTTAGACTTTTAATTCCAGATATTTATTGAATTCAAATTCTGCCGTGGTGGGATTCGAACCCGGGTCCCCAGAGCATTACTAGTCCAGTGACAATACCACGCCATCGCCAGTGAATTGGATCTTGATCGAAGTTACATATAATGGAGTTTAATCTATTGTTGTTTCCCTTTGGCATGAACTGAAGCTGATATAATAGCTAAATTCAATGTGACTGAATTCAATCTGATTAAATCTTAATCAGACTTGGCCTAATTCGATGAGAGCTGCCAATCCTTCCACCTAAATGGCGGTATGAAGGCTTCACCACATCATCTTCCATTTTTTATTCAGTGCAGTTTAATTCAAAGCTTCTTACATTACATTTTCATTAGCACTAACTTCTTATTTTTCTGTGTTGTTCGCATTGCTTTATTATTAGATTTTTTTTAAAAGCAATAAAAGTCACAACAAAAGTTTTGAGTTCTCAGAAATAGACTGTAATTTTGTCTCTGGTGGGTGAAGGAATGAGGGAGAGGAGGCAATGTTATCATGCAAATTGTTTGCATGTCTCAACCTCTCAGGAAACAATCCTTTGTTTGGTTCCCAGTTGGGCTTTGTGTAAACTGACGTTAATTACATATTGAGAAACAACAACTTTAGTGCTAGGCCTTTTTTATTAATGATGCAAAACAGATTAAATGAAGGAATTTGGCACGTACGAAATAGGAGCAGAAGTAGGCCATTCGGCCCATCAAGCCTACTCCGCCATTCAATAAGATCATGGCTGATCTGTTTGTGTTTTGAGTTTCACATTCCCATCTACCCCCAATAACCTTTGATTCTCATATCTAACAAGAATCTATCTATCTCCTGCTTTAAAAATATTCAATGATCCCGCCTTCACCATCTTCTGAGGCAGTGTTCCAGAGTTGCACAACCCTCTGAGAAAAAAATTTTCTCCTCATCTCTGTACTAAAAGGGCGACCCTTAATTTTAAAACAGTGCCCCCTGGTTCTGGACTCATCCACAAGAGGAAACATCCTTTCCACGTCCACCTTGTCAAGACCATTCAGGATCTTGTATACTTCAGTCAAGACCCCTCGTTCTTCTGAACTCCAGCGGAGACAAGCCCAGTCCAACCTTTCCACATTAAAAAGCCCACTCATTCCAGGTATCAAACCTCCTCTGAACCACCTCCCAACGCATTTATATCCTTCCTTAAATAAGGAGGCCAAAACTGCACATATTCTAGATGTTGTCTCACCAATGCCCTGTATAACTGAAGTATAAATCCTTACTTTTATTTTCAATTCCTCTTGTAATAAAGGATAGCATTCCATTCGCTGCCTTGGTTATGTGCTATACCTGCATACTAACTTTTTGTGACTCATGCACTAGAATACCTAGATCCCTCTGCATCTCTGAATTCTGCAGTCATTCTCCATTTAAGTAATACTCTGCTTTTTTTATTCTTCCTGCCAAAGTGAACAACTATTCATTTTCCTACATTATACTCTATCTGCCAGATTTTTGCCCACTCGCTCAACCTATCAATCTGTCTGTCTTTTTCATAAAAACTTTCCCAACTTATCTTTGTGTTGTTTGCAAATTTAGCTACCATGCCTTTGCTTCCTTCCCCTAAGTCATTGATGTCAATTGTAAAAAGTTAAGGGCACAGCAGAGATCCCAGTGGGACTCCACTCATCTCATCCTGCCAAACAGACAAAGACCCATTTATGCATACTCTCTGTTTTCTGCCAGCCAGACAATCTTGTATCCATACTAATCTGTTACCCCCTACAGCATGAACTTTTATTTTCTGCAATAACCTTTGATGTGGCACCTTATCAAATGCCTTCTGGAAATCTAAGTGCAGTACCTTTACATGCTCCCCTTTATCCACAGCACATGTTGCTCCTTCAAAGAACTCTAATAAATTGGTTAAACATGATTTCCCTTTCACAAAACCATGCTGACTCTTCCCAATTACCTTGTTTTTCTGAGTGCCCAACAATAACCTCCTTAATGATCAATTCTAACCCTTCCCGACAACAGACGTCAAGCTAACTGGCCTATAGTTTCCTGTTTTCAGTCTCCCTCCCACTTGAATAGAGTGGTTATATTTGGTACTTTGCTACATGCCAGCTGGATTAAAATATAAATAAGATTCTCCATTTTTTAGTATTCCTGATTTGGATTGCAGGCTGATAACGTTCTTCCTTTCAAAAGTTGTTATGATACAGCAGGTGGTATTTGCCAGGCTGACCAAATCCACAAGTAAAACTTGTCCACTCTATCACAACAGTTTTGCAATTTGTATTTATTATGAAAAGGTTTATGCACTGAATTGAGAAGTAATGAGTCCACTAACATTTTCAGAGAATTTAAAAAATTAAACTAAAACATTTATTAACAAAAGCAAAAACTTTAAACACACAACAGATTATAGTTACACAGTTACTTAATATTGTAATAATTCCCAAAAATTCCTATTTAATCAGACTTCCAAGTACACATCTCCTTTAAGGCAACAGTCCAAAATAGATTTTAAATTTATAGAGACAATCCAGCAAGGTTATCACAAGCGCCCACTTAGTGGAGTTCCAAAAGCTTTTAACACAACTTTGGTTACTAGAACAGTGAACTTTGGCAAAGTGACTACATGCTTTTCCCCAAGTTTGTTTCACACGGTATACCTTTCAGACCTCACATAGCCTCCCCTCATACAGCCTTCCATCCTTCTTTAAATACATTTCTTCCTCTTTAATCTGTAAACCCCATTGTTCCCCCATGCTTTTAGAAGTTGTTTCTCTTGCCAATCATAAAAACCTTATCATGTCTCTTTGAAAACCAAACTTCTCTCCACTTATCTTAAATTGCAAATTTCATTCACACCCTATCTGCTGACTTTACCCTAGCTCACTCACTAGCATTTCAAATATCCTTTTACACCTAACTCTTTTGATAATTTAAACCTTGCAGTCTACCGGTCTCTAATTTAATTAAATCAGCCCCACCCCCCCCCCCCCCCCCCCCCCCCCCCCCCCCACCTCCCGCTACACACACATACACAAGCCTACTTTACAATATCCCACAATAATACTCTGAAAAATATGATAGTTTCGTGACACCTCCATCCTTATGGAAAAATGAACCATCATAATTTTAAAAGATGGTTTCATTTGCTCAACCCATCATACATTACCTACTACACTTAACAATATACGCAAACTATTACAGTACCAGGTGCATGCATTAACATAATATATATAAATCCTTTGTATCAACAGAGGCCATTTCAGTCCTGTGTCCACGTTTCAAATGTCCAATTTCCTTTGAACGTTGAACTCTTGACAATGCATCTGTAAGTGGATTTTCTCATCGAGCCATATGTATGATCTGTAAATTAAATGGTTACAGTAATAAACTCCATCTGAAAAGCCTTGCACTTCGTTCTTGAAATTTACCTAGAAATTTTAAAGGATTGTGATCTGTATAAACAATTGTTTCTGACGAATTGCTTGCAACATAAACTTCAAAAAGCTGCAATGCTGACACCAGACCTCAAGTCTCTTTTTCAATGTTTGGGTATCTTTTCTGGTTTAACTTCCATGCAAAATATCCTGTTGGCCTCTCAATTTGAGTTACAACACAGAACTAATACCCAAATCACTTGCATCCACCGCCAACTTTAATTGCTTGGCATAATTAGGCACTATCTAAACTGGTGTCTTTGTCAACACAGTTTTTAAACTGTCAAATGCCTTCTGATACTCCTGTGTCCATTGAAACTTCTTGTTCTTTTTTAGTTGTTCAGTCAATGGAGCAACCACCCTGCTAAAATTTAGTACACACTTCCGGTAAAATCCACTCATGCCCAGAAAGCTCAAAACTTCCTGCTTTGTGGGCACAGGGAAATTCTCAATGGCTTTTACTTTCACATCTCTTGGAGCCACTTAACCATGTCCAATGGTATGGCCTAAATATGTAACTTGCACTTTTACAAATTCACTTTTAGCCAAGTTCATCACCAAATTAGCTTCTTGCAGTCGATCAAACAGTTCCTTCAGATGTTGTAAATGCTCCTCCCACATTTGACTGAAAACTACCAAGTTGTCAATATAAGCAGCACAATTGCTCAGTCCTGTTACTTTATTTGACAATCTTTGAAATTATACTGGTGCATTCTTCCTTCCAAATGGCAGAACTTTAAACTGATATGTCCATCTAGCATCACAAAAGCCGATATCTCCTTTGCTTTCTTCGATAATGGTTTTTGCCAATATCCTTGCAGCAAGTCAATCTTTGTGACAAACTCTGCCCCACTTTCTCAATACAATCTCCATGAATTCCATTTATTACCACTCTTTCCTGCAATACTCCCTCTGGACAAATAGCACTATCCCATAACATTAAGGATTGACTAGCCCCTGTGTCCCTTAAAATTTTAATAGCTTTGCCTGCTCCACCCTGCACACATGGAAAGACTTTCCCTTCACACACATCTTTAAACATTTCTGTAACCTGCTGTTCAGCAGTTCCTTGGGTAAATTATGAACACATTCCCACTCCTTTATCTTCCACTGATTCTTCCTTCATATGTACACAAACCACTGGCTTTTCTTGCTTCTCAGAACCAGCAGTACTCTTACTTCCAGGACTTTTCCATGTTCCAACTACTACAACAGGTTTTCTCTGTAACCCCCAACACATTGACTTCACAAGCCCTACCATATTACAATGAAAACACTTCACTTTTTGAGTGTCACTTCTACCCTCAGCATCTTCCTTTTTTGGTCTGAAGAGAAGCTTCCTGAAAATTTCCAACTGCTCCTCTTCCTTGACTGCCTATCTTCCTTTCACCTTCCCGCTTTCTATTCTTCTTAGATTTAAAAGGGTGACAAAGAAAAGGTTTTGATCTATGGACCAGCTCATAATCATCAGCTATCTCTGCTGGTTGCCTACCCATTTTAACCCTCTGTTCTTCCACATGAGTTCTAATGCCCGACGGAATTGAATCTTTAAATTCTTCCAAAAGAATTACTTCTCTAAGAGTTGCATATGTCGTCTCTACCCTTAATGCCTGTATCCACCGGTCAAAATTATTTTGTTTTACTCTCTGGAACTCAAAAAAGTCTGACCAGGCTGTTTCCTTACATTCCTAAATTTCTGCCTGTACACCTCAGGAACTAACGCATATACACTCAAAATACCCTTTTCTTACTGCCTCACAATCAATTAATACTACTTCTGACCGTGAAGCATAAACCTCATGAGCTCTACCTACCAACCTAGACTGTAAAAACAATGTCCAGATTTTTTGTGGCCATTTCATCTGCTTAGCTACCTTCTCAGAGAAATAATGCCTTTACATCCCTTTCCTCAAACCTTGGAAGTGCCTGCACAAACTTAGGGTTTTAGATTGAAAGTGGTCATTTCCACCTCACAACCTTCCTCAGCACTTGAGTTTTTTTTAATTTCAAGCTTTTAAGCTGGTAGTCTCTTTCTTCCATTGCTAACTTCTCCATTTCTGTTTGAAATGCTCATTCTCTTTACTTTTCCTCTAGCATTTTCAACTCCAATTTTTTCTTTCTTTTTCTTTTGCCTCTCATTCAAGATTTTTCATTTACAACTGAACCTTAGCCAATTCAACTGACTCACTAGTTTCAGGTATCCTTTCCAATTTAAAACGCTGCGCTATGACTTCAACTATTTCTGCTTTCTTTGCCTCTGCAATTAAACCTAACTGCAACTTATATGCCAATTCTGTTAACTTACCTTTAGTTACTTGTTGTAAACCAACCAGGGTTATGTCTTCTACTCCCAGAAAAGTCTTAACAATGCTTAAAGCCATATTTTCAGTCTCACCACTTTAAAATCCCTCAACATGAACTTCTGAGTTCAGGGTTCTTCTCGTACTCGTAGCCTTAAGATTCACCAACTCCAAGCCAATCAAAGAATTTCAAATATCCTGCAAAGAGCCCCCAATTTTGTTATGATACGGCAGGTGGTATTTGTCAGGCTGACCAAATCCACAAATGAAACTTGGCCACGCTATCACAATGGTTTTGCAATTTGTACTTGTTCCAAGAAGGTTTGTGCACTGAATTCATAAGCAATGAGTCCACTAATGCTTTTAGAGGTTTTTTTTTTAATGAAATTAAAATTATTAACAAAAAAGGAAAATTTAAAAACACACACACACCAGGTTACAGTTACGAAGTGACTTAATACTATAACAATTTTCAAAAATTCCTGCTTAACCAGATTACTAACTACACAACCCCTTTAAGGCAACAGCCCAAAATAGATTTTAATCCAGCAAGGTTACCACAAGCACCCATTCACCAGTGAAATTCCAAAGGCTTTTAACATAACTTTGGTTACTTGAACTGCAGACTTCTGCAAAGTGGCTAGAAGCTTTTCCCCAAGTCTCTTTCACACAGCCTCCCCTCATACAGCCTTCCATCACTCTTTAAATACATTTCCTCCTCTTTAATCTGTAAATCCCATTGTTCTCCCATGTCTTTGGAAGTTGTTTCTCTTGCCAGTTGTAAAAATCGCTCCACTTATCTTAAATTGCAAATTTCATTCACACCCTATCTACTGACTTTACCCTAGCTCACTCACTAGCATTTCAAATGCCCTTTTACACCTAAGTCTTCTGATAATTTCAACCTTGCAGTGTATCGGTGTCTAATTTAATTAAATCAGGCACACACACATGCCTACTTTACAATATCCCACAATAATACTCTGAAAAATATAATAGTTTTGTGCCACAGTTCTGCTGACACAGTTCAGCTGCTACTTTTGCACTAGAAAAATTATACATTCTTATTTAAATTCTAGATGAACAAGAGAGCTCTGGGGCAATTATTTACACTGTGGAGTTAAAACGTTATGGTGGTCCATTAGGAATTACTATATCCGGCACTGAAGAGCCTTTTGATCCAATCGTCATCTCAAGTCTAACAAAAGGCGGTTTGGCTGAAAGGTAAGGTGCAAAATCTAGTCATTTCCCAAATAATGCACAGCTCTCCCAATCTATTATCTCAGCCAAGTCTGAGAAGCCCAGGATTTCCAGCATCCGCAGTTTTTTGTTTTTATATCTGAGAAGCCCACGTTCAAGGCTGGCCACTTCCCAAGAGGAAGAGGAGAATGTGAGGGATTGTCAGCTGTAGCTACTCTTGCTCACCTTCAAACAGTTAGTTACTGATTGACTTTTCAAACAGCCATAAAGCAAGTCAGTGGGCAGTTCTCTGAGCTGGGCAGTGGAATGTGCAGCTATATAGCTTAAACTATATTAATGAGTAACTGCATCTGTTTACAGATCTGTATTAGTTTGGGAGTGCCTTGCAACCATGTATAAACCATGACTCACTTGGAGATTTAATATCTATATATACACTTGGCCTGTAACCTTATGTGCATCATGACTCATCCAGATATGTAGTGTATGAATATGTGAATGCTGTGTCTCCAATAAAATACCTTGATATTGTAGACAATACATTTTTAAAAAACAGATTAACAGGATGGAAAAAATAGCTTAGTTAATGGATGGGAGATTCAGTAGATGTTTGTGTAGTTTGAAAATGACACAGAATTTAAAATATTCAGAGTAAGTCATGAGTATTTCTAACATGCTGCGAAAATTGTTTACACACAAGTCGACCTGAATTACTAAAGATCCTTGATATTCCCCCACCCCTCTTTAAAAGAAAACCTCTGTAGTTTGAAATAATGATTTACATTTATTAACAGTAATGTAATTCTTGTGGAAGTTATTTCTTGTCAGAGAATTTGATTGTCATTCTGGCACTGTTAATGAATGCTCAGTAAATGTGTGATAAATCAGACTCAATGAAGCTAAAATACATGCACTTAAAGTTATATAAAGCTCGAAACATTGTTCCTGCCATCTGTTCCAGCAGCTCTGTACTTTTTACTTAAAACTGAAGCTTTTTATTTTACGTTACAGGACTGGTGCCATCCATATTGGAGACAGAATCTTGGCTATAAACAGCAGCAGCCTGAAGGGTAAACCGTTAAGTGAGGCCATTCATCTCTTACAGATGGCAGGAGAGACTGTCACACTAAAGATTAAAAAACAACTCGATAGTAAGCACTTAACTTGCTGCATTCATGTTTGCTTCTTGAATTACTTGATGCTGAAACTGCTATTTTAGTTTAGGAAATATAAGACCATGAGATTTAGGATCAGAAGTAGGCCATTCAGTCCCATCAAGTCTGCTCTGCCATTCAATGAGATCATAACTGATCTGATCATCCTCAACTCCACATTCCTGCCTTTTCCACATAAACCTTGATTCCCTTATTGATTAAAAATCTGTCTATCTCAGCCTCTACGCCCTCTGCGGTAAAGAATTCCACAGATTCACTACCGTCTGAGAGAAGAAATTCCTCCTCATCTCTGTCTTCATTGGGTGACCCCTTACTCTGAGATTATGCCCTCTGGTCCTAGACTCACCCACAATGGGAAACAACCTCTCAACATCTACCCTGTCAAGCTCTCTAAGAAGCTTATATGTTTCAATAAGGTCACTTCTCATTATTCTAAACTCCAATGAGTACAAACCCAAGCTACTCAACCTCTCCTCATAAGAAAATCCCTCCCTTCCTGGGATCAACCTAGTGAACCTTCTCTGGACTGTCTCCAATGCCAGTATATCTTTCCTTAGATAAGGGGACCAAAACTGTTCACAGTATTCTAGGTATGGTCTAATTATTGCCTTGTATAGTTTTAGCAAGAATTCCCAATTTTTATACTCCATTCCCTTTGAAATAAAGTCCAACATTTTATTTGCCTTCCCTATTACCTGCTGCACTAGTATGCTAGCTTTTTGTGTTTCATGCACAAGGACCCCCAAACCTCTCTGTGCTGCAGTCTGTCTCCATTTAAATAATATTCAGCTCCTTTATTCTTCCGGCCAAAATGAATAACCTCATATTTTCCCACATTATATTCCATTTGCCAAGTTTTTGCCTGCTCACTTAACCTGTCCAAATCCCTCTGTAGACTATTTGTGTCATCCTCACCACTTGCCTTCCCACCTATTTTTGCATCGTCCGCAAACCTGGCAATTGTACATTCACTTCCCTCATCCAAGTCATCAATATACATTGTACATACTTGTGGCCCCAGCTTGTAGCACTCTACTAGTTACAGGTTGCCATCGTGAAAATGCCCCCCTTATCTCAACTCTCCATCTTCTATTAGTTAGCCAATCCTCTCTCAATGCTAATATACTACCCCAAACACCATGGGCTCTTAACTTATTAAGTAGCCTTATGTGTGGTACCTTATCGAATGCCTTTTGGAAATCCAAATGTATTACATCTATGGGTTCCCCTTTATCCAACCTGCTTGTTACCTCCTCAAAGAATTATAAGAAGTTTGTCAGGCATGATTTCCCCTTCATGAAGCCATGCTGGCTCTGCTAGATTATATTATGTATTTCTAAATGCTCTGCTATTACATCCTTTATAACATTTCCCCAACGAAGGATGTTAAGCTAACTGGCTTATAGTTTTTTTATACCTGTTTTTTGTCTCCCTCTCTTTTTAAATAAGAATGTTACATTGGCAGTTTTCCAATCCTCTGGGACTTTTCCAGAATCTAAGGATTCGTGGAAGATTACTACCAGTGCATCCACTATCTCTGTAGCCACTTCCTTTAATATCCTAGGATGCAACCCATTAGGTCCAGGGGACTTATCGGCCTTCAGCCCCATTAGTTTCCCGAGTACTTTTTCTCTAGTGATAGTTATTGTATTTATTTCCTCACCCACCAACGCCCCCCCCCATCCCCCTGGCTTTGCCCCATGATTATTTAGTATTTTTGAAATGCTATTAGTGTCTCCTACTGTGAAGACTGATGCAAAGTATTTATTCAACTTCTCTGCCATTTCCTGGTTCCCCATTATTATGTCCCCAGCCTCATTTTCTCAGCAGCCTATGTTCACTTTGGCCTCTCTTTTCCTTTTTATATATTTACAAAAGCTCTTACTGTCTGTTTTTATATTACTTGCTAGTTTACCCTCAAAGTTTACTTTCTCCCTCTTTATATTTTTTGGTAATTCTTTGTTTTTTTTAAAACTTTCCCAATGCTCTGGCTTACCACTAATCTTTACTACAATATATGTTTTTTTTTTCTTTCAATTTGATACTACCCTTAATTTCCTTGGTTAACCATGGTTGGTTTATCCCCTTCCTAGAATCCTTCTACCTCACTGGGATATATCTTTGTTGTGAGTCATGAACTATTTTCTTAAATGTCTGCCATTGTTCATCAAAAATATTTTCTGCTAAACTCCTTTCCCAGTCCACTCCAATCAACTCTGCCTCATTCCTTTATATTTACCCTTACTTAAGTTTAGATAGTTGTTTCTGACCCAAGTTTCTCACTCTCAAACTGAATGCTAAATTCTACCATGTTATGGTCACTGTTTCCTAAGGAATCTTTTATTCTGAGATCATTTATTACACCTGCCTCATTACACATTACCAGATCCAAAATAGCCTGATCCCTGGTTGGATCCACAACATATTGTTCTAGGAAACTCACGAATATGCTCTATGATTTCTTGCTCGTGGCTACCTCTGCCAATTTGATTTTCCCAATCTACTTAAAGCTTAAAGTCACCCATGATTAATGTACTGCCTTTTTTACATGCCCTCTATCTCCTGATTTACTGTCTGTTCTACAGTATAGACTACTCCCACCAGTGTCTTCTTCCCCTTGTTTCTTACCTCCACCCGTATAGATTCTGCATCTTCTGATCCAAGATAATTTCTTGCTGTCATCTCGTACTAACAAAGCTACCCCAACACCCTTTCCTTCCAGCCTGTCCTTTCGAAAAGTCACATACCCCTGAATATTTAGTTCCCAGCTTTGATCTCCTTGTAACCAAGTCTATGTAAATATGGAAATATATTGCTTTTATTAACAACCAATGTTACGTGCATAGTTACTTGATTTATGTCAAAATTATTAGCATTTTCTGCAGACATGGGGCTTGTCTTGTGTGAAGCTCCCAGACAGTCCCAAACTAAACAGAGTTTGGTGTTCTGAGGCCATAGCTGAACTGTGATTCCAAGCAAAGAAGGAGGCTTCATCTCATAATTTGTGGCTGGACTTAAGCCTAAATACTTGAGATTAAAAGGCATGACACCAGATATTATTGTTTTGACAAGGTGCAGAATTCAGTGTTGAGTTTTTTTTTAAAATATAGTCTTCGATTTTCAGATAAAATTTTTGTTGGTCTTTGTTTTTACAGTGTCCAGCCCTAAAAAGTCATCTGTCTCTGGCCAGCTGAGTGAATTGAGCGATGCAGAAGATGAGATTCCCACCGTACAAAAGCCAGTCAAGTTTTGTGAGGTGTACTCTACTACTATTCCCAGTGTGGATAGCGCAGTGGAATCCTGGGATGGGTCAGGCATAGACACAGGCTATGGAAGTCAAGGTAACAGATAAATTTAAACTGTAGTTTTTTTTCTTTGTGTTCATGGGATGTTGAACTCATAGGCAAGGCCAGCATTTATTGCCCATCCTTATTGCCTTTGGTGCACTAAATAGAGTGGCTTTGTGGAAACTCTTAGCCACGCACTAAATCAAGTGGCCTTGTGGAATGTCTTAGCCAGATGTACTGATAGATTTGTAAATCTGATAAGCTAATACAGCAGTTTTATTTTCTTTTATTCATTCATGGGATGTGGGCGTTACTGGCTAGGCCAGTGTTTATTGCCCATCCTTAATTGCCCCTGTTCAGAGAGAATTTTAAAAGTCAACCACATTGCTGTTGGTCTGGAGGTAAGGACAGCAGATTTCCTTCCCTAAAGGACATTTTACAACAATCGACAATGGTTTCATGGTCATCATTAGACTTTTAATTCCAGATTTTCATCTGGCATAGCCAGATGATTTGAACTCAGGTCCCCAGAGCATAATTAGTCCAGCGACAATACCACTATGCCATTACCTCCCTAATGGAATGATAGCCAGGATCATCCCTTCCATTATTTTGTGTTGCTCAGGAGATGACATAACTGCTGGTGATTGGGAGAATTGGGAGTTTTAATGCTTAATTACAAATGTCTTATTGGTTCAATTCACCAGCTGGTCCTCTTATGCCCTTCATTTTGGTATGTTCATTTTAAGATGACAGGGAGAGCATTGAGAAGGTTTTAGTGCCCATTTAAAGAGCTGGTGCAGATACGATGGGCCGAATGGCCTTCTTCTGTACCATTAAATTTCTGAGATTCTGTGACATGCCAGCTGAACTAATCTCCAGACTACCCATGAGCAAAGTCCATGGGAGATTCACCAGTTATACCTAATTATATATGGGCCTTTAGGTCTTCATGTTTTATTACCTTCCTGAATTCAAAACAAATTGGATGAAATCATCTGTAAACAGGTATGTGTGTTTGGGCCAAAAGTAAGCATTTTTATAATCCTAAAAGCTACAGGTTTAATCAGCAAAACCGTGTTGGAAAGAACAAAAGAAGTATTTCAAAAAATTAATAAACAGAACTCTCTTTGCAAATTATAAAACTAAAATGAGTTGGCATACCTCATTAGTTGCACAAATTGTGCATAATTTGCACTCTTAAGACATTTGGATGCATACTATGGGAAATGGGTTTGGCGAAATCATCTTTTTGAGGATGGAGTTGAAGCATATTTTTGAGGCAGAATGTCAAGTTTGTCTTTAAATCTGGTTCTTCCTATAACCGACATGTGGGTGTTTAAGTAAAAAGTGGAGGAGTGCGCCATTTCACAGCAGAATTGTCCCTCAACTTTCACATTTTTCCCCACATTTCCTTTTTTGTATACCTTCCTTTAATTTTTTGAGTAATGGCATTACACCTCATACAACTCTATCCAACAATAGACATAGCAACGTGGACCATAAAAAAGCCATCCTGTTCCAATTTTGGCCTCTCTACCCTGCCTTAATTCCATTTACTCTCAAGAAATGTTTTTCATGTCTTTTCAGCCAACCTAAAATGGCCATTGTTGGTAACCAATGATCTTTGTGGTTTTTTAAAAAGGCTCTATTTCATTGCCTTCTTGCCAACGTGATGGTGCAATTTATTGTTATGCTCAGTGCCACTCTTGGTTTTCTTTTCGTATGCTGATGACACAATTAGGGTGTAACTTCCAGGTTTATGCATTTTTTTTTCATATCTTCTAAACATTGGAATGCTAATTCAATTCATAGGGATTTACCATAACGTCAACATTGAAGTCTGATTTGTTAGGACAGTTACTAGGTAATTATTAGGGTAAGTAGTACAATATCATAAGCAGGATATATATATTTATGAAAATATGCAAACCTACTTATTTATTTTTAAAATGTAGAAACAATACAAACTACAGTAGAGAAAATACTATTGCAGTCACATGAGATTGTGGGATCTTCAGACCAACATTAAAACATGTGGATTATGGTCCTAACACTGAATTTAGATACTGCCTGTCCCATCCCAAGGCCTGTACACACAATAATCAATCCTTTCCAAAACATTCAGTGATCCATGTCAAAAAGGGTTAATGATTTTTTTTAACACCACTGCATACTCAACTGTTATGATACATGAGTTATTTGGGCTTCACTCCAAACCAAACTGTTTTTATATTGAAATCCCCAGACATGTCAGATCTGTTATAGCATTTGTATTGTCAGATGGTGGTGTACTCTCATGCCGCTGTACTGCTCCTGGAATATAATATCCTGGCAATACTGCTATTCATTGCAGAACTGTGAAAATATTTACAAAATATTATTTTGTACTCTCTTTTATCAGAGGCTGTTTACAATTTATATCAATGACTTGGATGAGGAAATCTAGTGTAATATATCCAAGCCTGCTGATGAAAGGTGGGAGTGTTAGCTGTAAGAGGATGCAAATAGGCTGAAAGGAATATAAACGGGTTAAGTGAGTGGTCAAGAATTTGCAAAGTGAAGTTATCCACTTTAGAAGAAAAAAATAGAAAAGCAGAACATCTTTTAATTGGTGACACTAGGAAACTTTGATATTCAGAGGGACCTTGTGTTCTTGTACACAAATCACAAAGTTAAGATGTAGGTACATCAAGTAAGTAGGAAAGCAAATGGTATATTAGCCTTTGTGACAAAGGATTGAAGTAGAGGGGTAAATAATTCTTATTAGGGCCTTGCTGAGACCACACCTGCAGTATTGCGTCCAGTTCTGATCTCGTTACATAAGGAAGGCTATATGTGTCTTGGAGGCAATGTGACAAAGGTTCACTAGACTGATTCCTAGGATGGGGTCCTCTGGGATTGGTAGAGAAAATTAAGCCTATAATCCCCAAAATTTAGAAGAATGAGAGTTGAAACATATAAAATTCTTCAAGGGTTTGACGGAGTAAATGCTTAGAGGACGTTTCCCCTGGCTGGAGAGTCTAGAACTGGGGGTCACAGTCTCAGAATAAGGGGTTGGCCATTTAGGACTGAGATTAAGAGAAATTTCATCACTCAATGGATTGTGAATCTTTTGGCATTCTCTGCCTCGGAGGGTTGTGGATGTTTAATTATTGAGTATATTCAAGTCAGAGATCAATGAATTTTTGAAAATTGAGTATGAAGATAACAGGAGAAGGTGATTTTGAGGTAGAAGATCAGACATAATCTTACTAAAACAAAAACAGAATTACCTGGAAAAACTCAGCAGGTCTGGCAGCATCGGCGGAGAAGAAAAGAGTTGACGTTTCGACTTACTAAATGCTGGTGCAGGCTCAAAGTGCTGAATGGCCTACTCCTATTTCTTGGCTCCAGGTGCCTTGGGCTTGGTGATAGCATTCGTTCCTGAGTCAGAACGTTTAGAGTTTAAACCTTGCTTCAGACAGCCTTTGCAAGCTCTGTCTCTTAATTCTAGGTTGACATCCCCCAGGATACTCGAGTCTGTTGACCCTTTCCATCATATGTGCTTTGGAAACCCTTGTCCTAGAGGACCAACAACCCCACCAGTTGGTATAAAGATGTTATGGCTATGGAAAGAGTGTTCATGTCACTCTCTATCATACTGTTAATTAGCCTGTGAGTCATTCCGCTTGTGTATGCTATTCTCTGAGGGAAATGTGCGAAGATACAAAAACAACAATGTGATATAAGAATCCACTCAGTAAGATATTTTGACACCACTCAAATTAGCACTTTAAATCAAAGCATGATTTTTTTTTTAATCAGAAGGGACCAAATGTGCATCTAATTTGACCCTTGCTTTCAATGTGCAGTGAATAGTTTGTGACGTGCTTGGTAGTTGGCAATAGGTTATTCAGTATCCGGGAACCCTTCTGTATATTTGTGGTACTTACACTGGTGATTGAAAATAGATGAAATTACATGAGATGTCTAATATATATCACCACAGAAATGGATAAAGAGGTTTGCTAGTCACTCAACAAGTGCTAATTTATTGTTTCCAAACCCATGATATTAAACCGGGAATTTAGCTTCCCAATGTAATCAGTAAGTTACCAAGAGAGGCATCATGTAAAAGACAAACACAAACAGGATTACCACTGCTCCCAAAGCAGTACGGCATTAGTTGTCTTGGTTAATTTTACACTGCAGATGTAAATTCTCCATTCATCTCAACTTCTCAATGTTATGATGGTTTGTCTGTAAAATCTAAAAAAAAATTTACTTTTGAAGCATAATAGAAGACAGCATTAGCAACGGTTTACAGTCATGTTCAGCAATAACTTATTGGAGATACTTACTGCAGTGTGTTACCAAATGGGCGAAGGGATGCCCCTATGCTGACATGTATTAGCAAATCTCAGCAAGTGTAGCTTATGAGGCTGCTAAATATGCACTGTTTTCGAAGTGTAAGGAAAGGAAGAATCAATCTACACTCCTGTACCTGATTGTTAAGTGTCCTCTGTTATGAAATATATCCATGGGGGTATCAGGCTCAGCTATCTTCCATTTTGAAATTCCAAAGTTCCCGGAATCAGGGATCCCCCCACCCCTACCCCCAAGAGCACTGCTTCCAGGAGCTTGGGGAATCAGCCATTTAAACATCCCACTGCAGTGCACCTCCCCACCACCGCTGGCTCTGTGACATTGCTGGCTGTTGTTGAAGTCTCCAGCATTAGTGACATCACATGACCATCACCACAGTTCCGTGACGATCTGATGTGGAACAATCAGCAAGAGCTGGAGTGTCGTGGGTGGGGTCTCAGCAATCTTAGTGGGATAGGAGGTGTAATTACTGCAATGGGAAACTTGAAAGTGCAGGCATTGGGACGAGACAGAGACTTGGGAGAGGTAGCAACAGGAAATTTGGAATTTGAAAAAGACTGGGGGCCAGCATTTTATGTAGTGCTGGGATTTCTAGAACCTTTTTTCTGTTGGAAAAGAGTATTGATTTTACAGAGATAACCATCTATGTATACCAGTTTTAAAAAAACTTACTTTTAGTCATGCTTTTGTAACAGAAATATTATCAAACTAAACTAAGAACTAAAGATTGAGACTGGATGATATGAGTGTCAAAAATACAATATTGCAGATCCTTAATTTTCAAAGAAAACTCCTCACTTCTCTTCACCAAACTGAGTGGTGTGTTAAGAGTTTAGCCCTGTTTGATTCAATCAATTGATGCTGAACCCCTGATGACTTTCAAAGCAATAAAGCAGTAGCATCTAGACATACCAGGTCACGCATTTATTCCCTTCAAGTATTTTCTAATTTCCAGATAAGGCAGGATGTACTTGTGCACACCCCACGTCCAACCCCATCCCTACCCTGAGCAATCTGTCTCTAGGCCTGTTGTCCTGATGGCTTGTCTTCTATGACTGGTGAAGGATGTTCTGTTTGCCATAAGCCTTCCTAATTTAATTAATATTAACTCCTTGCTTTCCAAGCATTCTTCCTGACTACTGATTCCATTCTAAGGACATGTTTAAGATTATGCTGAATGCATTTCTTCCACACCACTCTGCCAAGCTTACAGAAGCGAAGTCAAATAAAAGATAAATCAATAGGATAGATTAAAGCATAATAACTACAACACTAAAAAGAGGTAAACATTACTTATTTTTCCTAATAAAAATGTTGAAAGTAGACTCTGCAGGTTGCACAGAAAAAGCGTTTGGAGAATCTCCTCAAAACTGGTGAATAAGTAGCTATCACATGGTATATATACCAGACAGGAGCAGGGGTCCCATAAGAAAGCATGATTTTTTAAAAAATTCCCCAAAACTAATTAAACATTGACAAGTTCCTACACCTTATGAGGGAGCATTGAATTACATGTCAAATATTATGTGACTTCCTGTTAGTTCACAGCTTGCTCTTTTAGAAAATAAGTATATTCAAAATCCACAAGTGCATCAATACAACAGACACTAGTAAATTTCTAGCTCAATAACTCAAAATCAATAGCAATAAGAAAAACTTATTTGGTGATGATCGATTTATGGAGCAATAGTAGTGGCCGTTAGTTGGCTGGCTGAATAATAGATAAGTAGGTGGAGGCAAGTTCTCTTAAGAATTCTGATCTTTACAAATTGAGTTTAAACTGATTATTAAGTAACTCGATAATATCAATAGACTCAGGTGATTGAGAGAAAAACTGCCAGATGAAATTAAACGACTTTTTTTTATTTGTGGTGGTCGTACTCCAAATTGTCACTAATTACATCATTGATCAGAATGCCAGAGCAACAGAACTGACATAAATGTATCAGGGACAGCTGGGATATAAATTAAGTTGATCTCATGAGAGATAGAAAGCTCCATATTGAACTACTCTGATTAGACATTTCTAATGTGTAAAAAAAAAAGGTCACCCCAAGGATGCACTGCACACTACCAGGTAAAAATATATAAATGTAAGTTGATTAAACAGAAAGCTGCTGGAGGAGATTTTTGTCTAGACTCAGGGTTAAGATGCAGGAGGGCAGTTACGCATTTACAAATTAGGAGCAGTAGGCCATTTGGCCCATCAAGCCTGCTCTGCCATTCAATAAGATCATGGCTGATATGATTGTGGCCTCAACTCCACATTTCACCTATCCCCAATAACCTTTGACTTCCTTGTTAGTCAAGTATCTATCGACATCTGCCTCAAAAATAACCCTGCTTCCACCGCTCAATGACCCAGCCTCCACCGTTCTTTGGGGAAGTATTCCAAAGACACTTTTTGAAAAAATTATTAAATACAATAAAAATTCAATGAAACATGTCCCTTCATGTCACTGTATCATATGAGATGGGACATATTTTTAATTTCAAAGTAAAGTTTTTATTTAACTTGTAACAGTTTTTGGAAACTTCATCCCCCTCGTGGATGAGGTTTCATAAAAAACATAGAGGCCACTTGGCCTTTTCAGCTGCCTGCCAACCATAAGGTTGGACAGCAGCGTAAAATTCAGATTAATTAGGTCCTTAATGGCCTTAAGAGGCCCTTCAATTATCGGCAGGCGCGCAGCCGACTCTGGCATGCACCCGCCGAACGAAATATCACACAAATTCGCGATGATATTGGGACGCATGCCCGGCCTCATCACGTGTCATTATAAGTTCCGGCGTGTCAGGCACGCGCCCACACGCTGAATGTAAAATTCTGCCCTATGTTTGAAACATGTCGGAAAAATTAGAAAAATAAAATGTATTTTATGTTTATATAAAAATACCCATATCTATACCAGTTAACATAAACTAAGGGTACAGTTTTACAGGGAGTATAAGAACTAAGACACCTGGGGTTCTTAAGCACAAATCTTGGGAAAGTACCAGATCAAGTTGATGAAGCCTTTTTAAAAAGCATATGGCATCCATGGCCTTGTAAATGGAGGCAAACTACCAAAACAGGGAAATTATGTTAAACTTTTATAAATCACTGGTTAGCTGGGCACCACACTTTAGGAAGAATGTCAAGGCCTTGAAGAGGGTATGGATGAGATTTCCCTGAAGGGTACTGGGGGTGAGGGGGCTTCAGTTATGTGAAGAGAACTGGGCAGGCTGGAATTGTTGTCTTTAGAGAAGACAAAGTTAAGGAGATATTTAATAGAGGTGCTCAAAATTATGAGGTGTTTTGTTAGGGAGTGTTGTGACGTGGCAGATGATGTGCGCCAGGCGGACCAAATCCATAAAGGAAGCTTGGTTGCGTTATCACAATGGTTTTGCAATTTGTATTTATTACAAGATATGTACACTGAGTTCAGAAGTAATAAGTCCACCAAGACCTTCAGAGATTTTTAAAATTTTGATTAAAATATTTATTAAATATAGAAGATTTCAAGCACATACATAAGACTACAATTACTTGTTGCTATAAGAACTCCTAAAATTCCTAATTACCCTGACTCCCAGTTACACTCCCTTTAAGGCAACAGTCCAGAATAGATTTTAGATTTAAAACAGAACCAGCAAGTTAAGACAATACCCTGGACAGTGGAATTCCAAATGCTTTTCCCCAACTTCAGTTTCGTTATATAGCAGACTTATGCACAAGTGCTGGAGGCTTCATTAAAGCTATTTCACACACTCCTGTTAGATCTTACATGGCCTTCTGACACATAGCCTTTAATTCTCCTTTATATATGTTTCTCTCTTTTTAATATGTAAATTCTATTGTTCCATATGTCTTTGAAACTGTAACTTCTTCAATATAAAAACTTTCTTGTTGCCAATATTGTCAGTAACCTTTGGGAAAAATAAATACATTCCTTAGCCTTGCTTATCTAATTAGTTGTAAACAGCCTAAGATCCCTTTGAAATCCAAATCTCTTCATTTATCTAAAAATGCAAACTCCCTTCAAATTTTACATGCTAAGTGGCATCCATGTTTACCCATTAGCGTGTCAAGCACTTAGCTTCTTTTGAAGATTTAAAGCTTGCAGCCTACATGACTCCAGATGTAATTAAATCACACAGACAGACCCAACTATACTTTCCCCCGCCCACCTCCAATAAACCTACCTCACAATATGTTCACAGGGACAAACATTTCTCACTAGCAAGAGGGTTAGAAGGCAGAGAACACAGAGTTAAAAAAAAGCTAGTGAAAGGATGATATTTTTAAGCAGTGAATTCTGATATGGAACAGATTGCCTGAAATGGTGGTTTAATCATTTTAAAAGGGATTTAGATATTTACCTAGAAAGGAAAAATTTGCAGGGTTTTAGGGCAACAGCAAGGGAATGGGACAATAGGACAGCTCTTTCAAAGAGCCAGCAGAGATACAATGGACTGAATGGTCTCCTCCTGTACTGTAGGTTCTATGAAAATAAATTTTCTGCATGATACTTTGTACTAAGTTTAATAGATTTCTGTTTATTATAGATGACAAACTTTAGTCCCTACTGCATTATAGAAAGCCTGGCTGGATGAAATAATTAACCTTTCTCTGTTTAAATATTAATAACATTCAATTGAACATTCATTGAGCCTCCCAGGGGGAGGAGATGGCATTGTGGTATTGTCACTGGACTAGTAATCCAGAGACCCAGTGTAATGCCCTGGGGACCTGGGTTCGAAACCCACCACGACAGATCGAATTTGAATTCAATAAAAATCTGGAATTAAAAGTCTAAAGATGACCATGAAACCATTGTTGATTGTTGTAAAAACCCAACTGGTTCACTAATATCCTCTAGAGAAGGGAATCTGTCACCTTTACCTGGTATGGCCTACATGTGAGTCCAGACCCACAGCAATGTGGTCGACTCTTAAATGCCCTCTGAACAAGGGCAACTAAGGATAGGCAATAGATGCTGGCCTAGCCAGTGATGCTCGCATCCCATGAACAAATATTAAAAAAAATCTTCACCCCCACCCCCCACCCCCCGCCCTCCCACCACAATAAATTATGACTGTTGGAAAGCTTATTTAAATATCAAACATTCTATTCATCAAAACATGTGACCTTACTCTATAGTAAACATGTCCAGGAACCTGACATTATTAATATAGACTAGACTAACTTATCTAAAATTATATCTGTTGGAAACACGTAATGTGTTTTGATTGATTAAACACCCCACCCAGAAGCATTTCCTTCAGTGTTTTCTTGTCATAGTTACAGTTCAAAATTTCTTGCCTTCTGAATAAGTTTTGACTGTAAAATGTGTTATCTAATGAACTGGTTATAATTTTGATTGCATCAATCGAATACTAGACATTGCTCTTAAATTTACAAATGAGATTGGTGCATTCCAGACTTGTGTGCTGTTCCAACTAATTAATGATCTGTTACAACTCCATATGGTTTGCATATCTTAACCAAGAGATGACCAAAGATATTACCCCTCGCTATAAAATATAATTTTTATAAAGTAAAATTCACTGAATAACTTGACTAAATCGTTTATGCTGTACCATTACTATTGAAATTGTATTTCACAGTAAGGCTTTAAGTGACCTGGCATTCATTCGCTATAATTTGGGGTATTTTTAATTTTATAAATGGATTAATACTGTAATATCTGATTGTGACAAAGCAACTGTTCAATTGTAGAAATGTTATCCAATGTATAGTTTGTGAATGTGATTAAGTTTTTGTGGCAGAGTGTGATAAACCCAAACCACAGTATTTTGCTGGAGTGGAAGTAATTTACTAATCTGGATAACATTAACAATCAATGCAAAGAAGGAACTTCAACAGATTTATGTATTTCTTTTGGTTAAATACCCTTTTTTGTCTGTGAGGCACTAAGATTGAATAGTCCCTCATAATTATTTTGTGTTTCTTGCCTTCTCAAATTCCTTCATTGGGCAGAATCTTGGGTGTGGACCAATGTTTCAACTGGTTTTGAATCTTTTATCAAGCATTCCTATATTGTCTCTGAAATCCTAGGCTTGAATCTCCTATGATTCTTTTCTAAGGTCCTTCTGGATATCAAGCCTCTGGCTACAGCCTTCACGCACATGAATGGAGAAGTGCCAAACTAAGTTTTTCACCTGCCAGCAGGCATAATAATAACCCATATCATGAAGTAGCATTGAGTGACGATGAATGGGATAGACCCACCACTAGTGGGTGAGTTGTACAATTCATTTATCAGTCAGAACAGATGCTGCAAGAAGTTATTTTCCCCTATGCTACGGTTTGGTCTCTTTTTCATCTATTAAAAGAACTTCAATAATGAACAGGAACAACTTAATTTTGCTCATATTCCAACACTGTTGTGAATCAATAGATGGGCTTAGTATTGAGTTTTTATATTGTAAAACTGATTATGACCCTTCCAGGATGTTGATGGAAGGGGCATAAAATGCCCCTCTAACCTGGATCATGATTTTCATCCTAATAGAGGTAGAAATCTGGTAGATCTGATACTATAAGTTCACATTGCAAGCCTGACCGAAATTCTTAAATTGGTTGCAAGTGTAATTCTTAGCACACTCAGGATTGTTCAGCAAGTGCAGCCAAATCGCGGAATCACTTCTAATGTTAGACATATTCTGAGTTTTGCAAGCAGGTGTTGATTGAATACGGTCAGTACTCTGTCTATTGCAGAGATCTATCCTCTGCAGGCAAAAGGAATATGTCTATACATTGTACCTTTTTAAAAAATAAACAAAAGCACAGAGGACAAAAGCTCCCTAGTGTATTTGCCATGGCAATGTCGCGACCAGTCTGGATCCCTGCTGTATAATCAGTATAAATTTGTGTTCCCTTTGAAATTGGAATTCTTGCAAACGTCCTAGTACAATTTGAAAAGCTTCAACAGCCTGTCTCCTCCTCTTAGCAACACTCAAGTTCTGTATTACAGAGTAACTATCTCCTAATTTCAATAGTTTACAAGGTTAGTGTGGATAATGGCTATAATATATATGCTTCTGTGGCATTACCCAAAATCAGCTGATGATCTTTTTAATATAGAAAATTATAATCATCTGACTCCAATTCCCTCATCCCTGGAACCATTCTCATAATTTTTTTTCTGCATTCTCTAATAACTTCACATCCTTTCTAAAATGCAGCACCCAGAATTGGACACAGTTCTCCAGTTGAGGCCTAGCCAGTGTTATATAAACGTTCATCATAACTTCATTATAGCAGATGATACAGTACAGCAAAACTGAATGTAGTTTCTCTTAACATTTTAAAAAAGATTTTTGGGCTGTAAAAACCTGCATGTTTTTTAATAATATGTGTATACTATTTTCTCTGAACAAATTTCAGTTATGTAGGTGGTCATGATGGATTAGAAGCAGATCAGGAAGAAAGTTTCTGGTCCCAGGCGCTAGAAGATTTGGAAACCTGTGGTCAGTCAGGAATTCTGAGAGAATTGGAGGTATGAAGTCTTGCTATTTCCATACATATGCTGTTACCCTTTCATAACAGTAATATTGAATGATTTAATATTTCATCCAGCTTTTGTTCTTTAGCCTATATATGGTCTTGATAATTACAGGAACCTAGCTCCTCTTTAAAGAAGGCTGGCAACCAAAATCAACTGAATTTGAGAAACTTGGCTATATTGGTACTTTTTTTGAATGTTGAGTGTTGGTGTGAGGCAGTAATTTTTAAGATTGTAGTTTCTAATATATGCAACATTTTTGCTTAAAACTTACTCAAATTAACAGCTCAGTATTTAACAGTAGATAGCTATTGCTTTTTAATCCATACTAACACAAGACTATGCACACATAGTAAAATAATGTTGATACAATCATCATTCTGCCCAACTAATGTTCTGAGTCAACTCAAAATTTTAAAAAGTGTGAACATAACACTATACATTCCAATTTTCATAACTCTTACCCACCATTACTAATAGAGTTGCCTTTTCATTTCATTTTCCTGGACCCTGAACTTTACAGCTTTGGTATTTAATTCAACAGGCAACAATCATGTCTGGGAGTGCAATGAGTCTAAATCATGAAAACAGCCTGGGTCAGAGGCCGCTAGGAAGACAGTCAAGCTTCCAAGAGAGAAATCCTGTCAGAGCACATTACACCCAGACTTCCCGCAGCAACACTTTACCATCAGATGGTGGGAGATCAAAGTTGTTTGCTATTAGAAAAATAAAGCAAGAAATGAAAGAAATCATGTCACCAACACCAGTGGAGTTGCACAAGGTTTCAGATTTCATAAAATATATTTATTCTAATCATGCTTCTGTGTTTCTTAATTCCATTTTCAACATTTCAGTTTCTATAATGGAATAAATCTGAATTATCAGTTTGACTGATAAAGTGGTTAGACTTGCAAAACTCATTTCCCTGACTTGTAAATCTAGACTTGAAAGTCAATCTGTGTTGTAATTTAGTTTTAAACAGAAAGGCCTGATTATTCAAATGATATGTCTGAAGACTGCACAATGTTACTCTGTACTATTGATACCTTATCCGTAGAAGCTGTTTTAATGGAACATAGCAATAACCAGCACACTACTCAAATAAGATATATGCTATACATTGATTCGGTACCAAGTTGGAAACATAATACCTTCTTGAAATCTTTCACAGGTAACACTATACAAAGATTCAGATATTGAAGATTTTGGATTCAGTGTTTCGGATGGCCTATTGGAGAAAGGTGTGTATGTCAACAACATTCGCCCAAATGGACCAGCTGCCCTTGGTGGTGTCAAGCCCTATGACAGGTTGTTACAGGTATATCAGATTCAATATTTTAAATCTGTTCTTATTCCATATAAAGCACGAGAAATAAAACTTAAGCCTGTTCACATTTCTTGAAAGCAGAGACTGAAAAGATTGGTGATAGCTTTATTTCCTTCCAACAGGTGAATCACATCCGTACCAGAGACTTTGACTGCTGCCTGGTGGTGCCTCTAATTGCAGATTCTGGCAATAAACTTGAACTGGTCATCAGCAGAAACCCTCTGGCCTTTCAGGAGGTGCTCTCTGTAGATCCAACATCACAAGCAGGAGAATGGAGTGAGCAAGACGACGCTCATGTTTTTAGGCAACAGAAAGGAAGACTTGGTAGTACAGACATACAGGAAAACACAAACACATTGTAGTGCAAGGTATTCAGTCCAATAGACTGAAGTATTGTGGATTTTCAATGGTGCTAATTCACTTTAATATTCATTTGTGGAACACTCACCTTTTCAGTCATTCATTCACGTGTCTCACAGGTTCCAAGCACACACATTTCATAAATCAGCAAAAACCAATCTTTTTGATAAGACCCCCTCCCCTCACCACAAATGACAAAACTGTGAAACATAACTAAGCCAGTCTATGCAGGGCACAGCCATGAAACAAAACCTGTGCATTACTATGCCAAGAGTATTTTTTTCCCTGGTGATTACTGTCCAAATTCTTAAAAAAAAATCTTTTTATGCTGCCAGCTGGTTACTGGACAAAAAAAAAGTGCTGCTTAAAAACTGTAAAATGAACCTTTTTTTAAAATTAAATTGAGAATTTTAAATTATATTCAAAAATTACTGATGCAGCACACAGTCTTTACCCCTAGTTAAGTGCATATGTTTTATTGAAAAGTTTAAAACTGCACAGACAATTTATTTTCAACCAGTCTTCTATGTTTTGGTGTTTGGCCAAAAAGCTTTGTTCCTATTGCTATTAGCCATTAACTGGATTCTCGTTGGGAAGCAGTGATAATCTTGTAAATCATAGAATCGTAGAAAGTTTACAGGGCAGAAAGAGGCCACTTGGCCCATCGTGTCTGCACCAACCAAAAAATGAGCCACTCCACCTAATCCCACTTTCCAGCATTTGATTTGAGGCTCTGCAGGTTACGGCACTTGAGTTGCATATCTAGACATCTTTTAAATGAGTTGAGGGTTTCTGCCTCTACTACCCTTTGAGGCAGTGAGTTCCAGACCCCTACAACCCTCTGGGTGAAAATTATTTTCCCCATCTCCCATCTAATCTTTCTACTAATCACTTTAAATCTATGCTCCCTAGTCACTGCTAAAGTAAATAGACCCTTCCCATCCACTCTATCCAGGCCCCTCAGAATCTCCCCATCAGCCTCGGCTTTCTGTTCCAAGGCAAAAAACCCCAACCTATCCAAACTTTCCTCATAGCTGCAATTTTCCAGTCCTGCAACATCCTTGTAAATCTCTTCTGTACCCTCTTTAGTGCAATTACATCCTTTCTGTAATGTGGTGACCAGAACTGTACACAATACTCAAGTTGTGGCCTAACTAATGTTTTATATAGTTCCAGCATAACCTCCCTGCACTTATATTCTACGCCTCGGTGATAGAAGAATTCCATTCGCAATCCTCCTTGCTAATAACCCTGCAGCCAATTTTTTGTGTTGTCTGCAAACTTCTTGATCATTCCCCCTATATTTACATCCAAGTCATTTATACCACAAAAATCAGGGGATCTAGTACTGAGCCCTATGGAACCCCAGTGGAAACAGCTCATCAGCCACATAAAAATTCATCAACAATTACCCTCTGTTTCCTGTCACTGAGCCAATCTTGTATCCAGCTTGCCTGGATCCCATGAGTTTTTTTAACCAGTCTGACATGTGGGAACTTGACAAAAAGCCTTGCTAAAATCCATGTAGACCACATCAACTGCACTACCCTCATCAATCCTCCTCCTTACTTCAAGAAATTTAATCAAATTAGTCAGAGACACTATGTTCCCTTAATAAATCCATGCCTTTCTAAGTGATAGTTTCTCCTGTTCCCATAAAATTGATTCCAATAATTTGCTCACTACCGAGGTCAGACTGACTGGTAATTATTAAGTCTATCCCTCGCTCCCTTTATAAACAAAGGTACAATATTAGCAGACCACCAATCCTCCAGCACCTCACCTGTATCCAGTGAGGTTTGGAAAATGATGGTCAGACCCTCCGCTATTTCCTCCCTGGCATCTTTAAACAGTCAGGGGTACATTTCATCCAGCTCTGGTGATTTATCCACTTTCAAGGATGCTAATCCCCTTAATACTTCCTCTCTCCCTATTTTTATCATATCCAACGCTTCACATTGCTCCTCCTTAACTACAATGTCTGCATTGTCCCCTCTTTTATGAAGACAGACACAACGTATTCATTAATAACCATACCCACATCCTCTGCCTCCACACACACATTTTTGGTTTTTTATGGCCTCTACTCTTTTCTTAGTTATCTTCTTACTCTTAATGTAATGATGAATTGAAACATCTTTGGGTTCTCCTTCATCTTGCTTGCCAATATTCTTTCATTCTCTCTTTTTGCTTTCCTAATTTCCTTTTTGATTTCACCCCTCCGCTTTCAGTAGTATAGAGTTCTCGATGTCTGACATCAACCTTCCTTTTCTGCCTTATCTTACCATGTAAGCTCCTTGACATCCAGGGGGCTTTAGATTTGGCCATCCCACCCTTTTTCTTTGTGGTAACATGTTTACTCTGAACCCCATAAATCTCCCCTTTGAATGCCTCCCATTGCTCTGACACTGATTTACCTTTTAAGTAACTGCTTCCAATCCACTTTTGCTAAATCATTCCTCAGCTTAGTAAAATTGGCCTTGCCCCAATTTAGGACTTAAACTCCTGTTTTATCTTAGTTTTAACATAATTATGGAAAAGGACAAACTGAATTGTGATGACTGCCACCAAAATGCTCTCCACAATCACTCCTTCATTTCCTAAAACTAATTTCAGAACCGCACCTTGTCTTGTTGGGCTTGCTATATACTGGCCAAAAAAAGTTCTCCTGAATGCATTTTAATAATTTTGTTCCCTCTTTTCACACTAAAACTATCCTAGTTAAGATTGGGATAGTTAAAACCCCCTACTATTACTGCCCTACTGTTCTTGCACTTCTCAGAGATTTGCCTACGTATTTGGTCTTCTGTTTCCCTCTGACGGTTTGGGGGTCTAGAGTACACTCCCAGTAATATGACTGCCCTTTTCTTTGTTCCTAAAATCAATCCACATGGCCCCAATTGTTAATCCTTCTAGCATATCATCCCTCCTCACAGCTGTAATTGTGTGTCTAATTGCTACCCCTCCTCAATCCTTGGCTCTGATTTCCAGTAAAACTTGACAAGTTTTACTTAACAATCTGACTTGAACATTGAGGATCTTGTCCTTTTACAAACTGCAAAGTGTAAGAACTATAGTTAAGATTTAGTCTTGATTTTGAAAAGCACTGACTTGCAAACTGAGAACCCTAATTGCTGAGAAAATAAAATGTCATCCTCGTACAAAACAAATAACCACAGGTGACCTTCTGTCTGCCAGGATTTTATAGCCTCATCTCTTATCATGGAGATTCTGATATTGCCACCAGGACTATAACTCTTGATATGTACCTGCCATTTGGATTATTTAGTCTTAATATTAATCCATTAATCCATTTTTAAATAGGTAATCCTAAACCTGATCATTTGTGTCTTCTACATGTTAAGGTCCAGCATTGGGGCTGGTAAATAGTTAATGAACATGTTTGTATTTGCAAAAGATTGACTTTGTAAATCAGTATAACTGAAATATGAATTCTACTTTGATGTATATGAATTTGAAGGCTGGTTAAATATGTTAGTATTATTGTTGGTCGTGCCTCACTCCAGTGAATCAAAACATGTGGAGGGTAGATGTTAACTTCCACCATCAGACAAAATCTGATTGCTGTGAAAATGAGTATTGGGCATAATGTAGAATGGATGGCCCGTGGGAAAGAGAAATCAGACTACTACTACCAGTTTTCCAAACTGTGGTGTAAGTTAAATCTACACCTGATATTTCAAAATAATTAAGGGAGCATCTGTATCCTGCTGTGACTTATTTAAATTACATCCACTGAAGAACACGCCCATTTTGTTAAGATTTCCAGCCTAACAATGTGATTCATATTTAAAAACAAAAGCACTGCCAACAACACAAATACAGACAGCTAGAATCAAATCTGTCATACTTATGTCCTTTGGACAATGTATTTTTATTTGTAACAAACAAGTATTATAAACTGTAAAGTATTTTTGTACAAATTTCCTACTTTGGTAGCATGATATTTATCGTCCTCTTAAGGTTTTGGGAATCTTCACTGCTGATTTGTATGGGATATGCAAGATGAAATAAAATCAGATAAAAAACATGCATCATGACTTCAGTAGATTAGTTTTAAGAATGCATCTATACTTAAACTGCAAATACACTATAAGACGAGTTAGACATAAGTAGACTTTGATGTATGAGGCTTCCTACAAAAAAATCATTTTTTTAGGAAATGAAATAATGAATGTTCTATTTTTTTTAAAAAAGTAACTGGTCATTTAGCAAAAACTAACATCAATAAAAAGAATATCCGACCAGACCTGTATTGAGTAAATCAATTTTACACATCTTGATCAGTGCAAATTGCTGTCCTAGAACCAGTTTTAAAACACCATTGGCCAAATGTTCAGCTTTCTCCAAGGGATAAAACCTTCTCCGTGAAAGCATGCTGCTCCTTTAACTCAGAGCATATTATTTCAGTGTCTTTTTTGTGTAAAGTCTTTGTCGTCTCATTCACTTTTCTTCTTTAAACAGCTGCTTTACATTCAAGTTTCCTCCTGGGGGTGGGCAGTCAAGTGCCAGCTGCATAAACTTATTACAGTCAAGAGGTGATTCCGCCAAGGATGCCTACAAAACAAAATAAAGTCTTACGCAATAATCTAATGAATCATGCTGGGGAATTTTTAAGTACTTATACATAAAATAAATCTAGCCATGGTTCTAAGCATTGTGAACACCAGCCAGCACATGATGCAACAAAAAAACACTCCACCTCTTTTCTTTCCCTTTTTCTTTTTGGAATAATGTTTATTATCTAATAGAGGAATGGCAGGCTGCTCCGACCTCTCTCTGGGAACTCCAGGATGCTTCCAGTGTCTTGGTAACCATATGAAGTGTCGTCAGTTATAGCAGATTGAGCTCCCGGTTTCAGAGCTTGAGCAGCAGCTGGCGTTACTGCGGTGCCTCCGCCAAATTGAGAACATGTTTATTGATGTGGTCACCCCACAGCTTAAGTCTGCAAGAAGAGATTGAATAGCTGACTACCAGAGAATCAAGAAGAAATGGGGAGGTAGTGCAGGAGTGCCCTGAGTGCATCTCACTGTTCAACCAGTATTCAGTTCCAAATACTGATGAAAGTATGGTTCCTCTGGGGAGTGCAGCCAGAGCCAAGTTCATGGCACCATGGTTAGTTCAGCTGTACAGGAGGACATGACGACTAGAAGAGTATTATTAATTAAAAAATTAGGGGAACAGGCAGGTGTTTCTACAGCTTCAGACATGAATCCAACATGGTATGTTCCCTAACCAAAACAGAATTACCTGGAAAAACTCAGCAGGTCTGGCAGCATCAGCGGAGAAGAAAAGAGTTGACGTTTCGAGTCCTCATGACCCTTCGATAGAACTAAACAGAGCCAGGACCAATTTCCTTGTGGGTCGATTTGCTAGTGCTATTGAGGAGGGGTTTAAATTAACTTGCCAGGGGTGTGGGAAGTTCTATCGAAGGGTCATCAGGACTCAAAACGTCAACTCTTCTCCGCCGATGCTGCCAGACCGGCTGAGTTTTTCCAGGTAATTCTGTTTTGGTTATGGATTTCCAGCATCCACAGTTTTTTGTTTTTATATATGGTATGTTCCCTCTCTGGTGCTAGGGTCAAGGATGTCACTGAATGATGTCACAGGGCACACTGAGTGGGGAATGGTGCACAGCCAGTCCTGGTCCACAAGGACATAGGCAGAAACAGGGATGTGGTCCTACAGTCAGACTTTAAGGAGCTAAGTAAGAAATTAGAAAGCAGGACCTTAAATACTACAGATAAAGCAGGTGAATGTGTGGCTGGAAAGATGTTGCAGGATGGAGGGCTTTAGATTGTTGGGGAGATGGGACCTGTACAGGCCAGACGAGTTGCACCTAAACAGAGCCAGGACCAATTTCCTTGTGGGTCGATTTGCTAGTGCTATTGAGGAGGGGTTTAAATTAACTTGCCAGGGGTGTGGGAACCAGGAAGTAATACTGGAGACAAATATCAAGGTGCAATTGGGAGAAACAGATACCACTAGTATAGGAAATAGTAAAGAAATATTAGGTGGGTTCAGTGTAAGAGGGAAAGTAATAAAGTCTAAATCAGGTTATTGTGCATGTATGCAAACGCACAGTGTGGTAAATAAAATTGGTGAATTACAGGTGCAGATAGCCACATGAAAATATGATGATGTGGTAAGAACAGAGACTTGGCTCAAGGAAGAGCAGCACTGGATATTAATTATTCTTGGATATGAGGTATTTAGGAAAGGGAGAGAGGTAGCAGCATTAAGGAGAACATTATAGTGTTGGAGAAATGTCCCAGAAGGGCTCAAGGACAGAATCTATTTGGCTTGGAGCTAAGGAACAAAAAAGGTGCAATTGTATTGCTCAATGAAGTCTAAAGGCCACCAACTAGTGAGAAAGATGTAGAGGAAAACATTTGCAATGGAATTATAGATTAATTATAATGTGGGACTGAATATAGACTGGGATGGCAGTACTGTAAAGAACAGAGAAGGGCAAGAGTTCCTAGAGTGTTCAGGAAAATTTTCTACAGCAGTATGTTTCCAATCTAATGAGAAAAGAGGCACTGCTAGACCTGGATCTTGTGGATGAGGTGAGCTAAGTGCATCAAGGGTCAGTGAACATTTAGGGGGCAGTGATCATTGTATCATAAGGTTTGGGTTGGCTATGGAAAAGGACAAGGAAAAGAATCGAGAGTAAAAAAAATTAACTGGGGGGAAAGCCAACTTCAATGGGTAAGAATGGAGCTAACCTTAGATAAATTGGAAGATTGACAGGCGAAACGGCATCTTGATAGTGGGCTGCCTTAAAAAAAGTTAGAATACAGTCCAGGTAAATTCTCATGAAGGGGAAAGGCAAGAAGTCTTTGACAGGCATATGAAAGGCGGTAAGAGGAGGAGTAAGGCCAATTAGGGACAAAAAGGGGGATTTGGGCATAGAGGAAGAGGGCATAGCTAAGAAGACTGCTCAGGTCATGGTGAAAGAGCAGATCAGAGGGGTTTAAAATTGATAAGGAAGTGGTATTGGATAGGATGTCTGTACTATATAATGCTAAGGCATTAGGACCAGATGAGGTGCATCCAAGGAGACTGAGGGAAGTAAGAGTGGAAACTACAAAGGCACTGGTCATAATTTTCAAGTCTTCCTTTGACTCAGGGGTGATGCTAGCAGACTGGAGAATTGCAAATGTTGCACCTTTGTTCAAAAAGGATGTAAAGTTAAGCCCAGCAACAACAGGCCAGTCAGTTTAACCACAGTGGGGGGGGGGGGGGGGGGGGGAGAACAAAGAAAAGTACAGCACAGGAACAGGCCCTTCAGCCCTCCAAGCCTGCGCCAATCATATTGCCCATCAACTAAAACATTTTGCACTTCCGGGGTCCGTATCCCTCTATTCCGATCCTATTCATGTATTTGTCAAGCTGCCTCTTAAACACCACTATCGTACCTGCTTCCACCACCTCCTCTGGCAGCGAATTCCAGACACGCTACCCTCTGCGTAAAAAACTTGCCCCGCACATCACCTTTATAGTTTTCTCCTCTCACCTTAAATCTATGT
The DNA here is from genome assembly GCF_017639515.1 of Carcharodon carcharias. Classification (NCBI taxonomy): domain Eukaryota; kingdom Metazoa; phylum Chordata; class Chondrichthyes; order Lamniformes; family Lamnidae; genus Carcharodon; species Carcharodon carcharias. The sequence continues at coordinate 62,227,059 of NC_054487.1, forward strand.
TCCCTAGTAATTGACTCTTCCACCCTGGGAAAAAGCTTCTGACTATCTACTCTGTCAATGCCACACATAATTTTGTAAACTATCAAGTCACCCCTCAATCTCCGTCACTCTAGGGAGAACAATGAGTTTCTCCAACCTCTCCTCATTGCTAATAACTTCCAGACCAGGCAGCATCCTGGTAAACCTCCTCTGCACCCTCTCCAACGCCTCCATATCCTTCTGGTAAAGTGGTGACCAGAATTGCACGCAATATTCCAAGTGTGGTCTAACCAAGGTTCTATACAGCTGCAGCATGACTTCCCAGCTTTTATACTCAATACCCCTGCCAATGAAGGCAAGCATGCCATATGCCTTCCTGACTACCTTATCCACCTGCGTTGCCACTTTGTGACCTGTGGACCTGTACACCCAGATCCCACTGCCCGTCGATGCACTTAAGGGTTCTGCCATTTACTGTGTAATTCCTGCCTGTATTAGACCTTCCAAAATGCATTACCTCGCATTTGTCCGGATTAAACTCCATCTGCCATTTCTCCGCCCAAGTCTCCAACCAATCTATATCCTGTTGTATCCTTTGACAATCCTCTTCACTATCTGCAACTCCTCCAACCTTGGTGTCATCTGCAAACTTACCAATTAGTCTAGTTACATTTTCCTCCAAATCATTTATGTATACCACAAACAGCAAAGGTCCCAGCACTGATCCCTGCGGAACTCCACTAGTCACAGCTCTCCATTCAGAAAAGCACCCTTCCACTGCTACCCTCTGTCTCCTATGACCAAGCCAATTCTGTACCCATCCTGCCAGCTCACCTCTGATCTCGTGCAACTTTACCTTCTGTATCAGTCTGCCATGAGGGACCTTGTCAAAGGCCTTACTGAAATCCATGTATATAACATCCACTGCCCTTCCATCGTCGATCATCTTTGTCACTTGCTCGAAAAACTCAATCAAGTTAGCGAGACACAACCTCCCCTTCACAAAACCATGCTGCCTCTCACTAATACACCCATTTGCTTCCAAATGGTAGTAAATCCTGTCATGAACAATCTTCTTCAATAATTTCCCTACCACTGACGTAAGGCTCACCAGCCTGTAATTTCCTGGATTATCCCTGCTACCCTTCTTAAACAATGGAACAACATTGGCCATTCTCCAGTCCTCTGGGACCTCACCCATAGCCAGTGAGGATACAAAGATTTCTGTCAAGACCCCAGCAATCTCCTCCCTTGCCTCCCTCAGTACGCCGGGGTAGATCCCATCTGGCCCTGGGGACTTATCCACCTTAATATTCGCCTGACACCTCTTTTTTGATCTCAACATGATCCAGGCTATCTACACACTCTTCCCTAGACAAATTGATTGCTAAGTCTTTCTCTTTGGTGAATACTGATGAGAAGTATTCATTCAGTATCTCTCCCATTTCTTTTGGCTCCACACACAGATTCCCACCTCTGTCCCCGAGTGGGCCCACCCTTTCCCTGGCTACCCTCTTGTTCTTTACATATGTATAAAAGGCCTTGGGATTTTCCTTAATCCTGGTTGCCAGTGAACTTTCATGACCCCTTTTAGCCCACCTGACTCCTTGCTTAAGTTTCTTCCTACTTTCTTTGTATTCTCCACGGGCTTCATCTGTTCCCAGTCTTCTAGCCCTTACAAATGCTTCCCTTTTCTTTTTGACTAATCTCACTATATCCTTCGTTATCCAAGGTTCCTGAAACTTGCCATGCTTATCCTTCATCCTAGCAGGAACATGCCTGTCCTGAATTCTTATCAACTGACGTTTGAAAGCCCCCCCACATGATTTACCCTCAAACATTCGCCTCCAATCTAGATTCCTCAGTTCCTGCCTAATATTGTTATAATTAGCCTTCCCCCAATTAAGAACCTTAAACCGAGGACTCCTGTTTTCCTTATCCACCAGTACCTTGAAACTTACTGAATTATGGTCACTTTTCCCAAAATGCTCCCCTACTGAAACTTCAACCACCTGGCCAGGTTCATTCCCTAATACCAGGTCCAGTATTGCCCCTTCCCTAGTTGGACTATCTCCATATTGTCTCAGGAAGCCCTCCTGGATGCACCTTACAAATTCTGCACCTTCCAAACCCCTAGCACTAAGTGATTCCCAGTCAATATAGGGCAAGTTAAAATCACCCACCACAACAACCCTATTGCTCTTAAATCTTTCCAAAATCTGTTGACATAACTGTTCCTCAATCTCCCGCAAGCAATTGGGAGGCCTATAGTAAACCCCCAACATTGTGACTGCACCCTTCCTATTCCGGAGCTCTACCCATATTGCCTCACTGCATGAGCCCAACGAGGTGTCCTCCTGTTGTACAGCTGTGATATTCCCCTTAACCAGCAGTGCAACTCCCCTACCTCTTATACATCCTTCTCTATCCTGCCTGAAACATCTAAATCCTGGAACGTTTATCTGCCAATCCTGTCCATCCTTCAACCAAGTCTCTGTAATAGCAATAACATCATAGTCCCAAGTACTAATCCAAGCTCTAAGCTCATCTGCCTTGCCTGTTATACTTCTCGCCATTGAAACAAATGCATTTCAGACCCCCAGTCCCACTGTGTTCAGTAATTTCTCCCTGCCTGCTCTTCCTCTTAGTCCTACTGGCCATATTCACTGGTTCCCAGTCCTTTAGTTCCCCTGCTGTCCTATTGCTCTGGTTCCCACCCCCCTGCCATACTAGTTTAAACCCTCCCGAATAACACTAGCAAACCTTGCAACCAGGATATTGGTGCCCCTCCAGCTTAGATGCAACCCATCCTTCTTGTACAGGTCCCACCTGCCCCGGAAGAGATCCCAATCCAGATATCGGAAACCCTCCCTCCTACACCATCTGTTCAGCCACATGTTCAGCTGCACTATCTTCCTATTTCTAGCCTCTCTGGCACGTGGCACAGGGAGTAATCCTGAGATTATAACCCTAGAGGTCCTGTTTTTTGAACTTTCTGCCTAACTCCCTGAACTCCTGCTGCAGGACCTCGTCACTCTTCTTGCCTATGTCGTTAGTACCAATGTGTACCACGACCTCTGGCTGTTCTCCCTCCCCCTTCAGAATGTCCCGTACCCGATCACAGACATCCTGGACCCTGGCACCAGGGAGGCAACCTCGCTTTCACGACCACAGAAGCACCTATCTGAGCCCCTGACTATAGAGTCCCCTATGACTGTTGCTCTTCTGTGCTTTGACCCCCCCCCTGCTGAACAACAGAGCCAGCCGTGGTGCCACTACTCTGACTACTGCTGTTGATTTCCCCTGATAGGCCACCCCCCCACAACAGTATCCAAAATGGTATATCTGTTAGAGAGGGGGACAGCCACAGGGGATTTCTGCACTGACTGCCTGCCCCTTCTAGCAGTCACCTGTTTATCTGTCTGTACCTTGGGTGTGACCACGTCTGTAAAACTCCTGTCAATGATGCTTTCCACCACCTGAATGCTCCTAAGTACATCCAAATGCTGCTCCAACCGATCCATGCGGTCTGTGAGGAGCTGCAATTGGGTACACTTCCTGCAGATGTAGTTGTCCAGGACACTTGAAGCATCACAGATTTCCCACATCCCACAGGTGAAGCACTTCACCCCAGCAACTGCCATTTCTAGAACTAATTAATAAATTAATTTAAATCTAATAACTCTATTAACTATACGTTCCCTAGGGCTAGATTTCTACTATAAATGCTAAATTCTCAGAACTAAACCCCTGATTCTGATCTAGGTACCCTCTGCTTATTAATTAAGTGATTAATTTATTTGGTTTAATTAGTTTAACAATGCTTTAGTTTCAAATTCAGTGTAGATTCCCTACCAGCCAATCAGGTCACAGATTTACCGTGACGCCACTTTTGATTTATTTTTAAAAGACCTGAGGTCCGCGAATCCCCGAGGTAAGGTTTTTATACTAACTTCTCTGGAACTCCGTCCTCCGGCTCTGCTCCCTGGAACTAGGCCGCAAATCCCCAAGGTAAGGTTTTTATACTAACCTCTCTAGAACTCCGCCCTCCAACTCTGCTCCCTGGAACTAGGCTGTGAATCCCCGAGGTAAGGTTTTCCTTCCAGAAATGATAATTCAGGACAAAATTAATAGTTACTTGGGTAAATGCAGGTTAATTAAGGAAAGCCAGCATGGATTTGTTAAGGGCTAAATGTGTTTAACTAACTTACTGAAGTTTTTTGATCAGGTAACAGAGGTGGTTGATGAGGGTAATGCTGTTGATATGGTGTACATGGACTTTCAAAAGGCATTTGACACAGTGCCACACAACCGACTTGTGAGCAAAGTTATTGCCCATGGAATAAAAGGGTCAGTAACAACATGGATACAAAATTGGTTGCGTGCCAGGAAACAATGTATGGCTAATGGATGTTTTGTGGATTGAAAGATGGTTTATAGTGGAGTTCCCTAGGGGTTGGTGTTAGGATCTTTGCTCTTCCAATACATATTAATGACCTCGACCCTGGTGTACAGGGCACAATTTCAAAACTTGTGGATGATAGTTCACAATGCTTCCAAGTTTTCTATGAGGAGGATAGTGTAGAACTTCAAAAGAACATAGGTTGGTGGAATGGACAGACAAGTGGCAGATGAAATTTAATGCAGAGAAGTATGAAGTGATTCATTTTGGTAGGGAGAACCAATATAAAATAAAGGGTAAAATTCAAAAGGGAATGCCAGAGCAGAGGGATCTGGTCTATATGCACATAAATCATTGAAGGTGACAAGGCAGATTAACAGTGCGGTTAATAAAGCACACAGCATCCTGGGCATAATCAATAGGGGCATAGAATACAAACGCATAGAAGTTATATTAAACTTGTATAGAACACTGGAGTATTGTGTCTAGTTCTGGGCACCACGCCTTAAAAAGTTGTGAAGGCTTTAGAGAGAGTGCAGAAAAGATTCATGGAAATGGTTCCAAGGATGAGGAACTTCAATTGCGTAGATTGGAGAAGCTGGGACTCTTTTCCTTTCCAGAAGGAAAGGTTGAGAGGAGATTTGATGAGGAAATCATGAGGGCCCTGAACAGAGTAGAAAAAAACTGTTCCCAATAGTGGAAAGATCAAGAACAAAAGCTAGAATGATTCAAACCAGTTATAACTCCTGGGTATCGGTACTCTGACCCCTGTCTCTCCATTGGCCCAACCCCCGACTACCCCATACTGCCCCACCCTCTGCTCCCGACTACCCTCCCCAGCTCCCACCATCCAAAATCCATCCCCGAAACCCTCCCCACCCTCCCAAACCCCCATGCCTGACTACCCTCCACACCCTCCAACCTGACTACCCTCCCAATCCCCCACCCCCAACTACCCTCTGCACTCTCCCCACCCCCGAATATCCCCTACCCCCCAATCCGTGATGCCCAACTACCCCCTCAATCACTTACCTTACACACTTACCTTTTCTCTGTAGCTTGCCAAAGTGGCATTTAAACAAGGAGACATTTAAATTTATAGGGGAGATGGAGGCGCACTGGTATTGTCACTGGACTAGTAATCAAGAGACCTAGGGTAATGCTCTGGGGACCTGGGAGGCAGTGGGGAGAATATACTCAGGGTTGGTGCCTTCAATGTCCATCACTAAGAGTGACTCGATAGCACCATTACTGACCGAGCTGGCCAAGTCCTAAAGGACATAGCTGTTAGACTGGGTCTGCAGCAGGTGGTGAGGGAACCATCAAGAGGGAAAAACATACCTGGCCTCATCCCCTCAATCTGCCTGCCACAGATGCATCTGTCCATGACAGTATTGGTATGAGTGACCAGCGCACAATCTTTGTGGAGACATGGTCCCGTTTTCACACTGAGGATACCCTCCCATCATGCTGAGTGGCACTACCACCTTGGGAATGGGAAAGGTTTCAAACAGATCTAGCAACTCAAGACTGGGCATTCATGAGGCACTTTGGGCTATCAGCAGCAGCAGAATTGTATACAACCACAATCTGTAACCTCATGGCCTGGCATACCCCCAACTCTACCATTACCACCAAGCCAGGGGATGACCCCTGGTTCAATGATGAGTGCAGGAGGGCATGCCAAGAGCAGCATACCAAAAAATGATGGACTGCAGTGGTTCAAGAATGCAGCTCACCACCACCATCTCAAGGACAATTAGGGTTGAGTGACAAATGCTGGCCTAGCCCACATCCCATGAATGAATAAAATAAAAGCTGTCAACCTGGTGAAGCTACAACATAGGACCACCTGCATGCCAAACCGGGTAAGCAGCATGCAATAGACAAATCAAAGCTATCTTACAACCAACGGATCAGATCTAAGTTCTGCAGTCCTGCCACATCCAGTTGTGAATGGTGGTGGACAATTAAACAACTCATTGGAGGAGGCGGCTCCACAAATATCCCCATCCTGAATAGTTGCAAAAGATAAGGCTGAAGCATTTGCAACAATCTTCAGCCTGAAGTGCCGAGTGGATGATCCATCTTGGCCTCCTCCATAGGTCCCCAGCATCACAGATGGCAGTCTTTAAACAATTCAATTATCTCCATGTGATATTAAGAAAGGGCTAAAGACACTGGATACTGCAAAGGCTATAGGCCCTGACAATATTCCGGCAACAGTACTGAAGATTTGTGCTCCAGAACTTGCCGCACCTCTTGCCAAACTGTTCCAGTACAGCTCCAACACTGGCATCTATCTGACTATGTGGAAAATTGCCCAGGTACGTCCTCTACACAAAAAACAGGACAAATCCAAACAGGCCAATTAATACCCCATCAATCTACTCTCGATCATCAGTAAAGTGACTGAAGGGATAGATCATCAACAGTGCTATCAAGCAGCACTTGCTTAGCAATAACCTGCTCACTGACACTCAGTTTGGGTTCTGCCAGGGCCACTCAGCTCCTGACCTCATTACAGTCTTGGTTCAAACATAGACAAAAGAGCTGAACTCCAGAGGTGAGGTGAGAGTGACTGCCATTGACATCAAGGCAGCGTTTGACCGAGTGTGACATCAAGGAGTCCTAGCAAAACTGGAGTCAATGCGAATTAGGGGGAACACTGCTGGTTGGAGTCTTACCTAGCACAAAGGAAGATGGTTGTGGTTGTAGGAGGTCTATCATCTCAGTTCCAGGGCATCACTGCAGGAGTTCCTCAGGATAGTGTCCTCAGCCCAACCATCTTCAGCTGCTTCATCAATGACCTTCCTTCCATCATAAAGTCAGGAGTAGGGATGTTCACTGATGATTGCACAGTATTCAGATCCATTCATGACTCCTGAGATACTGAAGCAGTCCATGTCCTAATGCAGCAAGACCTGGACAATATCTAGGATGGGCTGACAAGTGGCAAGTAACATTCTTGTCACAGCAAGTGCCAAGCAATGATCATCTCCAACAAGAGAGAATCTAACCATCGCCTCTTGCCATTCAATGGCATTACCATCAATACCATCGCTGAATCCCCTACTACCAACATCCTGGGGGGATACCATTGACCAGAAAATGAACTGGACTAGCTATATAAATACTGTGGCTGCAACAGCAGGTCAGAGACCAGGAATTCTGCGACTAGTAACTAACCTCCTGACTCCCCAAAGCCAGTCTGCCATCAACAAGGCACAAGTCAGGTGTGTGATGGAATACTCCCCACTCGCCTGGAGGAGTGCAGCTCCAACAACACTCAAGAACCTGACACCATCCAGGACAAAGCAACTGGATGATCGGCACCACATCCACCACAATAAACATTCACTCCCTCCACCACAGACGCACAGTAGCAGCAGTGTGAACCATCTACAAGATGTACTGCAGGAATTCACCAAAGCACCTTCCAAACCCATGACCGCTACCATCTAGAAGGACAAGGGCAGTAGATACATGGGAACACCAGCACCTGGAAGTTCCCCTCCAAGCCACAAATCACCCTGACTTGGAAATATAATGCCATTCCTTCACTGTCACTGGGTCAAAATCCTGGAATTCCCTCCCTAATAACACTGTCGGCGTACCTACACCACATGGACTGCAGCGGTTCAAGAAAGCAGCTCACCACCACCTTCTCAAAGGCAATTAGGGATGGGCAATAAATGCTGGCTTAGCCAGCGATGCCCACATCCCATGAATGAATAAATAAATATATAAATAAATATGGCAACTAGTGCCATAAAAAGCGGCCGTGGCTTGACCTCCACCAAGGGAAGGACTCCAGGAGTAGCTATGCTCCACATTTCTCAGGTGCCCCGGTTCATAAGTCCGGGTGAGAAACATGGAGCTCCAGCATAAGGAAAGTGAAAAGGAGTCGAGTGGCAATCTGATGGTGACTGCCACTCAGAAGATTCAGTCCATTATTTAGGGCTGGTGTCGGTGCCAATTGTACCAGCAAGCAGTCAGGAGAAAGAAAAAATCAGTGGAAGTCAGAGGGAAGAAAGGAAAGTGAAACGATCTTTCATTAACTAGAGGCAGGTCACCATTCAATTCAAGGAGAGGGGCAGGAAGGAAAGAAAGACTGATTAGATTCCTTAGCATAAATAGGTTACACAACTACAACATCCCAAAGTGTGCTATTATTTTCTATCCACTGAAGTGAATGGGTGCAAAATCACAAGTTGCCTGCACGTGATTTCCTGATGTGAGCTATTGGCTGTACGCCATTATAAAATGTACCTTCTCACCTGATGATAATTTGTCAGCAAGTGAACTCCAAATAAGAAATCTCTTGCTAAATCTCTTGTGTTTTGCTGAAAACATTTAATTGCACAGCAACAAAGATGGGATTTTCTTTTGGGTGCATATAACAACAGATCAGCCCTGGCTTCACCAAATGATTCCTTCAGGGCTGGTGAGGGCAAAGACTAAAAGTATAACAAATATGGCGAATGCCTTAAAGTAAATTACTCTTACTCAGTAGTTAGATCAAAGGTAGGGGGGATGTTACTAGTGCTGTGGACTGATATTTTCTCCACTACTTTTGCAGTGAACAGTGCTGAGCTGAGGGCATCTCACTTGGCTATTAAACATGTGTTCCTTTGCACCTTTCACATTACCAAAAATCAACATTCATCAATATTATCAAAATCAACAATAATCCTTTAGACATTTACACCACCCCACAGATAACATTTTAATTTACCTTATAATATTTTTGTGGTGATCGCTCATTATCCCAAGTATTACTAATTCTCTTACTGCCAGAAGACCAAGGTGTTTCAACTTTATTAGAACTTGTGGCCTCTTCACCAGTCGTCTCCACTGAAGTATCCCTTGTGGCTTCATCATTAGTTTGAAGAGAGGAGGTGCATGCTGCTGTTGGGCTTTTCTGGGCCTCATAACATTCTCTGTTGTCAAACTCCAGACTCTGAGGGGACCAGCTATAATTCTGTGCAAATGCCAAATCTTCTGAAAAGGAGTCTTCCTTCTGAGAATCTGTTTTGTTGCCATCTGTTTTTATTTCATTGGCTTTATGCAACACAAAGTCACCCATTACTTGCGTGGAGGGCACAACTGAATCAAACTGGGTGGAGTTGGCTTTTGCATGTGTGGAAAACACTCCTAAACTTGCCTGTTGCTGGAACAGTGATCCCTCAATACACGAAGAGGATCCCACTTTTACTAATTTCTCTTGCAGCAATTCACGTAGTTGTGTGTTTCTGCGAGGGCTTTTGGCTGTCACTGCCTGAATAAAATGGTCCTCAGAAGTAACAACATAGACACGCTGACGCCCTCGTGAGACTGCAGTATAGATGTGCTGCCAGTTCTGTCTTCCTGCTGATCCTACAACGTACACAATTGTGTCAGCTTCAGAGCCCTACAATACAAGTGGAGTTACATTACAGGTAGTCCAAAAATGCAGCTTCAACAGACCTTAGCACATATACAGACTAGAATGTCTTGAGGCTGTATTGGGTTAGCTGCTGAGTGCTACAAATAACTTCAGCATCCCTAGATTAGGGAGCAGAGAAGGGAAAGAAAATTTGGGGCTTCAATTCCTGATCGTTACCCAGTATCTCATCGGAAACTGAAGGAGCCTAATCAGCTACAACATCCTACACAATCAAATAACCAATGAAAGGTGATCTATGTGAAACGTCAACTCTGTTCCTCTCTCCACAAATGTCGCCAGAGCTCCAGAGCATTTTCAGTTTTTATTTCCGATTTCCAGTATTTTGCTTTAGTATTACAATCAAACAACTTACTGCCTAGATTTGCCTATTAGGATCACTTCTTCAAGCACTGGAAGGAACTGACAGCTATGAAACTACTGGAGGGGAGAAAAAAAGGAATCAAAATAATTCTGTATTCTTAGTCTGATTTAAGATGGTCCGCGCATGTGCGGAAATCTAGTGATGTCACTCCACTGCACCCAGCCTGCTGGTATCACTCTGTGCATGCACTGATAACATCACCAAGTTTCCCAGGGAAAGTGTCAGTACACACGGGGTGACGGTGGGGATTGTTGGGCAATATTTACAGGGGTCCCCATCCAGTACTCCTCAACCCCTTCAAGATATATAGTGTAAAGTGAAAGGACAAAAGGTTCTTCTGCAGACAAGGACTAAGAAGCTGATAAATAAAATGCCAATAGAGATGGGGTCCCTGGGGAGTGTGTCTGCAGTTTCTTTGTCTCCCCGGGGTAGTGGTTCAAGACTGACATGAACAGAGACACAGTGGAATATATAACATGTTCATATCATTAACTTTAGGCAGTTTCTCCACGTGGTAAATTTAGAACTGTCACCCATCACTGTTGGGTCAATTCTGCTTCTAGTGCACGTTAAAAGGACACCGCTGCATAGTTGTGATGCCGTCTTTGGTGCTCATCAATGCCTACTCCAATCGCTCTCAATTAAGTAACTGAGTAAAACAGTCGAACTGCACATGCATGGCATTGGCAGCAAATGCAGCCTTTATCTAAGCCAGAGGTAGTTCACCACCATAGCCCTAGCTCCATGTAACTTTAGTAGCTAAAGTGCAGCCTGTTGATGTACGTGGAGATGACAGATGTGTTGACAGTCACTTTCCTTACCTGAAATGTATGGATTGTTCTGGCCCATGCATGTTGCAATCTGCACTCTTTCATTATTTCATTATAGTTCACTAAAATTTGCCGATTTTCCTTATCATCCAGGAGCAAGTAATGTGAGCTTTTGTTCTCCTCCTGTTTAATTTTGTACTGCAGACCAAACAGAAAACAACACTATTTTTTTTAGAAAAAATTTATTTCCATCCAAATACAAGGAACTTTGGGATAATTTTAACTTTAATTGCTGACTGTTAGCAAATCATCTACTTGCTTTACAACCTGCCTGATTTTCCTTTCCATTGGAGTGGGATGTAAAAACATGTGGCCAATTTGCTATTTATTGCCCGGCGATAAAAATTATGATTTAGTGAATTGCAATCTAATTCAAACATTTCTCATTCTTATATTATTTAATGAGAATTCGTCAACTAAGATTACTCTGGTGAGTTACTGACCATGTTTCTACTGCCCACCCCCACCAAGCAACAAATTCTCTCTCTGCTTTCTTGAAGATGTTGACTTTTGCTGGGGTGCAGTTCCCCATAGGCACCAGCAGCCCATCACCACCTAGTCCAAGTGCCTATTTCCCATGCATGTGTCCACAATCTTCATGCTGAATCCAACAATAAGTGTCAGCAAATGTTCAACTTTGAAAAACAGTGCAGTCAGTCCAAGTCCCGTTCTGCCTTTCTTCTCAGTTGCCTTCCATCCCCCCTCCCCAAACAAGGTTTAACACACACATTTTCCACACAGGCTCATATTCTAACTGAGCTCGGTAAATATTAATCAGAAGTAAGGACCCTAGTGAATTCTTTATTACTCTTTTCCTTAGCCGGAACCAAATTTTAACAGCCCAATTGCTCCACTGAACAGCCTAACTAAGACGCTCATGGGTTTAAGAAAGAAGGAACTGGCATTTCTATAAACATGCTTCACGACTTTATGATATCCAAAAACACTTGACCTAAGAGCTAAGAGCCCCAAAACATTTTTAAAATCCATAAATATTGCAGGAAAGTGTGAAATGATATAGTTTGGCAGGAAGAATGAGGAGAGACAAGATAAACTAAATGGTATAATACTAAAGGGGACATAGGAACAGAGTTCTGGGGTGGGTGTACATAAATCTTTGAGTGTGATAGGGAAAGTTGAGGCAGCCATTCAAAGAGCATTTGGGATCCTCGATTTCATGAACAAAGATACAGAGTGAAAAACCTTTATAAAACATTGGCTTGGCCTCAGCTGGAGTTTGTGTTCAATTCTGGGCACCACAATTTAGGAAGAATGTCAAGGCCTTGGAGAAGGGGTAGAAGAAATTTACTAGAAAGATACCAGGGTTGGAGGGTTTCAGTTATGTGGAGAGGCTTGAGAAACTGGGGTTGTTCTCCTTAGACCAGAGAAAGTTGCGAGGAGATTTGATAGAGGTGTTCAAAATCATGAATAGCCATCCAATTAGTCCCACTCCCCCGCTCTCTTCCCATAGGCTTTTAATTTTCTATTCCTTCAAAGAATTTATCCAATTCCTTTTTGGAAGCTACTACTGGATCTGCTTCCACCATCCTTTTAGACAGTGCCTTCCAGGTCCTAACAACCAGCTATATTTCCTCAAGTCACTTCTGGTTTTTATACAGTAAATAAAGAGAAATTGTTTCCAGTGGCAGAAGGGACTGTAACCAATGGACTGAGTGTTAAGGCAATTGGCAAAAGAACCAGAAATAACTCAAGGAAGCATGTTGCCACTTCCATTCACTGGAGCTGTTTGGGGCCTGAATCGAAAGAATCCTCACAGGCCCCAGCGAAGTGCAGCTCCAGTGGATTCAAGGAGGCCGCGTCCCCTTTTTTACAGCACTTGGTGCCATAAAGCAGTCAAGTTTAAAGGGCCAGGATAAGGTAAGTGTTCAAGTAAGTGCATAGGATTTGTGGGATGGCGGTATCTGGGGAGAGGGGATGGAGGATGTTGGAGGTCAGGGTGTGGGGAGTGCTGGAGGTCGGGTGGGGGTGGAGTGTGTCAGTGGGGTGGGGGTGTCAGAGGTCAGGTGGGTAGGGGTTTCAGAGGTCGGGGGGGTGTCGGAGGTTGGAGGTGGGGTGATAGTCCTGTGTGGGGGGTGCCGGGGATGTGGCGGAGTCGTGTGAGGTTGGTTTGGGTCTTTACAATGGTTACCCAGAAGTTAGAATAGGTTTTAATTCTTCTAACTTTTTCTGAGCAACCAATTTTGGTATACCCCCAGCGGAACCATCCGATGTTAGCGATTTAAACCGCATTTTCGGATGAAGTCCAGAGGAAGTGTGCACTTCTGGGAAATTGCTGTTCAAGCCCTTACCTGGGAACTTCCAAGAGGGATTCCCCAGCGCATCTTTGGGGTACCCAACAAATCCGACACTGGGGAGCTTGGAAGTTACGAGCCTCTATTTCGTTGAAATCTGCCTGTTATAATTTCAGCATGTATCATCGAAGAAAACAGCTTCCTAACTACCAACACTGTTCCACGACAAAGTCCTTGTTTAGGATTCAAATTTCATAGCAAGATTATAACTGCTCCTGCCTTGGGTCTAAGTTTGCTAGAGATGCCCATTGGAATTAGACCATGAAGAAACTATGGAGGGTACAGATTGTTATGATCATCTTCATTTGCAGAATCAATATTGATGTTTTCTTTCAATTCACCAGACAATTTTTTTTTTACATTTTGGTTCAAGACTATTGAATCTTCATTTTAAGCAGAAAAAAAGCTTTCAACTAATAATTTTATCAAATAATTGTCCCCACCATTTTGTCATACTTAACCAATTACATCATCTCATTCACCCTTTGCATGCCATCCATTTCTTTCTGTACCCATCCCTCCCATCAATCCCACTCCAGCAATCCCATTCCAGCAATCCCATTCCATCCCCCTTGGAAACAATCACTCTAGCCACAGTAACTTTGCTGTTGGGCTCACCTTACCTACCACTGTTTTTCTCCACCAACAATCCTCACCGCCCACCAACCCCGCCACCGGACTCCAGTCCTCCACGTGCCCCATGCGCCTCTGCATGTGGAAGGGACCTTCCAACAACCCCCTTTAAACTTACCCATCCAAACAGTCCAGATAGTAAAAAAACTGAGTATTATTATAGATATCCACGGAAGGTATTAAATGGTATAGAAAAGATAAACTTCATATTAAACTCTAACAGGACCACAAGGGGCACAAGTTCAAATTAGTGAGAGGCAATTTATCGTTTGTAAGTTTTTCCACAAAGAATGATCAATGCACGAGATGGATTTCAACACAAGGCAATCTAGGCAAAATCCCCAGAGCCATTTAAAAACTGTTAGATGCTGCAATCAGGGACAGTAAAACCATACAGGTAAAATTTGCACAGGGGTTCTCATGATGAGGTTTGAAAGATCAGTTGAAAACCCAGAGAACTGATATGAATAATCAATTCAACCATTTCTCCAGGGTTTCCAGCGATCTTCCACCAAAGAATTCCCACAGAAATTCCAGGCATTGGTTCTTTCTAGGAAGATGAGTTAAGCTAAACAAAATGGCCTTCTTCAGTGATATCCAAACTCTGATCTTGGATCTTGTGATTTTATGAAGTCTAATCACTAGTCATCTCCACCAATGGAAAGTATGTCAGATGTGTGCAGAATTGGGCACAGCTATGATGTCACCAGCATCAATTTGACTCTTGATAAAAGTGAGCACTCACTTCTAGGAGGGTTTCCAACACCTGCAGAACTATATCCCACAGAATACATGGCAAGGCCAGCATTTGCTGCCCATTCCTAACTGAACTGAGTGGCTTGCTAGGCCATTTCAGAGAGCAGTTAAGAGTCAACCACATTGCTGTGGATCTGGAGTCACATGATGGGTTTTTACAACAATCAATGATGATTTCACCATTACTGAGAACAGCTTTATATTCCAGATTTATTAATTGAATTCAAATTTCACAAGCTGCCATAGTGGGATTTGAACCCATGTCCTCAGCAAATTAGCCTGGGCCTCCGGATTACTAGTCCAGTGACATTACCACTATGCCACCATCTCCTTAATTGGTACATTGTGGGGTGTAGGTGAGACAAGAGTTGGTGGAAGAAGCAGTAGAAGCAAGGGTGGAATCTTCTAATTAAAAAAGTGTTGATAATTCAGCTCCCATAAATTCTTATTGTTCGTGCAAAGTAAAATCCTGCCGTTCGTTGGGGTTATGATCTCATAAACGGCGAAATCGCAAACAGGTAACATGCTTTTGAACAGGACTTAATTAGATAGATTTTAGCCAGGCGAGGGCAGCATTGGTTTGGGCAGTATTTGGGCATCTACCCAGCTATGTGAAAATTGCCCAGGTATATCCTCTACACAAAAAGCAGGCCAAATCCAACCTGGCCAATTACCATCCCATCAGTCTACTCTCGATTATCAGTAAAGTAATGGAAGGGGTCATCAACAATGCCATCAAGCAGCACTTGCTTAGCAATAACCTGCCCACTGACGCTCAGTTTGGGTTCCACCAAGGCCATTCAGCTCCTAACCTCATTACAGCCTTGGTTCAAACATGAACAAAAGAGCTGAACCTCTGAGGTGAGGTGAAAGTCACTGCCCTTGACATCAAGGCAGCATTTGACCGAGTGTGGCATCAAGGAGCCCTAGCAAAACTGGAGTCAATGGGAATCAGAGGGAAAACTCTCCACTGGTTGGAGTCATACCTAGTACAAAGTAAGGTAGTTGTGGATGTTGGACGCCAGTCAACTCACCTCCAAGACATCACAGTAGGAGTTCCTCAGGGTAGTGTCCGAGGCCCAACCATCTTCACCTGCTTCATCAATGACATTCCTTCCGTCATAAAATCAGAAGTGGGGACGTTCGCTGATGGCTGCACAATGTTTAGCACCATTCGCGACTCCTCTGATACTAAAGCAGTCCATGTCCAAATGCAGCAAGACCTGGACAAGACCTGGGCTGCCAAATGGCAAGTAAAATTCATGCCACATAAGTGCCAGGCAATGACCGTCTCCAACAAGGGAAAATCCAAACATCGCCCCTTCACGTTCAATGGCACTACCAACATCCTGGGGGATACCATTGACCAGAATTTGAACTGGACTAGCCTTGTAAATACTGTGGCTACAAGAGCAGGTCAGAGGCTAGGAACCCTGCGACGAGTAACTCATCTCCTGACTCCCCAAAGTCTGTCCACCATTTACAAGGCACAAATCAGGTGTGTGATGGAATACTCCCCACTTGCCTGGATGAGTGCAGCTCCCACAACACTCAAGAAGCTCCAGTACAAAGCAGCCTGCTTGATCGGCACCACATCCACAAACATTCACTTTCTCCACTACCAACGCACAGTAGCAGCAGTGTGTACTATCTACAATATGCACTGCAGGAATTCACCAAGGTGCCTTCAGCAGCACATTCCAAACCCTCGAGCACTACCACCTAGAAGGACAAGGACAGCAGATAGATGGTTACACCACCACCTGGAAATTCCCTTCCCACTCACTCACCATCCTGACTTGGAAATATATCGCCATTCCTTCACTGTCACTGGGTCAAAATCCTGGAACTCCCTTCCTTACAGCACTGTGGGTGTCCCTGCACCACATGGACTGCAGCGGTTCAAGAAGGCAGCTCACCACCACCTTCTCAAGGGCAGTTAGGGATTGCAGTACCTGTATACAACAGACAGGGGATCCTCTGAGCAATACATCAGTGAAGGTTTCAAATTGAATTGGATATTAGTTTTAATGAAGGATCTTCTGGTAAATGATATTTTTGGTTGGGAGGAAAGAAGACCAAAAGGATTTGAATGTTATTTCATCACAGTGGTGTCACCACAAATGACAATTAGGTATTTTGCCTGGACATATTATTATATAAAAAAAAACTCCAACCCACTATCCCATCCTTGCAGCCTACCCTACGGGTGCACCACTACCCTGGTTTCTACAGTCTACCGATTTGATGTAGCAGCCGGGTGAATTCACTCCCTTCCTGACTAATGGGCTGCCTTGGAGTCTTTTAGACACTTGTAGCCTCTTGTTAATGTGGCTGATGTTAATGTGGCCCAGCCACCAAGTTGATTTGAGCTTTTTTGCTGATGTTATGTGCAGACCACCTGCCAAATCACTGCAGATAACTAAAAATACTTCCCACTTGTGTTTTAATATGCTGAAAGTAAGGCCAGGATTTTCTATTCTGGATCAGGAACCTGCCCGCCAGTTCAGTCGATGGTCCCATCCCTGTGTTCCTGACATGCCCATCCAGATTTTCAAAGGGCCATGCCAATTAATGGCAGGGAAGGGTTCACCATCCAATTAAAGATGGCGGGAAGGCTCCCGAGGGCGGGAGGGCCAGAGGGAGGCACCCCCCAGCCCTGATATATCGGCAACTCCTCTGGTCGAGGTGGGAACTGCCGATCCGTGATGGAGAACATGAAGAAACCGTGGATAAGTGAACATTGCTCTTGCGATGCAGGATGCGGTGTACAGAGCACAAAGTGCGGGTAAGTGAACACTGCTCACGCGATGGAGGATGCAGTGTACAGAGCACAAAGTGTGGGTAAGTGAACACCGCTCACGCGATGGAGGATGCGATGTACAGAGCACAAAGTGCGGGTAAGTGAACACTGCTCACGTGATAGAGGATGCGGTGTACAGAGCACAAAGTGCAGGTAAGTGAACACTGCTCACGCGATGGAGGATGCGGTGTACAGACCGCAAAGTGCGGGTAAGTGAACACTGCTCACGTGATGGAGGATGCGGTGAAAAGAGCACAAAGTGTGGGTAAGTGAACACTGCTCACGCGATGGAGGATGCTGTGTAGAGAGCACAAAGTGCAGGTAAGTGAACATTGCTCACGCGATGGAGGATGCAGTGTACAGAGCACAAAGTGCAGTTAAGTGAACACTGCTCACGCGATGGAGGATGCGGTGTACAGAGCACAAAGTGCTAGTAAGTGAACACTGCTCACGCGATGGAGGATGCGGTGTACAGACCGCAAAGTGCGGGTAAGTGAACACTGCTCACGCGATGGAGGATGCGGTGTACAGAGCACAAAGTGTGGGTAAGTGAACACTGCTCACGCGATGGAGGATACGGTGTACAGAGCACAAAGTGTGGGTAAGTGAACACTGCTCACGCGATGGAGGATGCAGTGTACAGAGCACAAAGTGCAGGTAAGTGAACACTGCTCAAGTGATGGAGGATGCGGTGTACAGAGCACAAAGTGTGGGTAAGTGAACATTGCTCACGCGATGGAGGATGCAGTGTACAGAGCACAAAATGCGGGTAAGTGAACACTGCTCACGCGATGGAGGATGCGGTGTACAGAGCACAAAGTGCTAGTAAGTGAACACTGCTCACGCGATGGAGGATGCGGTGTACAGAGCACAAAGTGTGGGTAAGTGAACACTGCTCACGCGATGGTGGATACGGTGTACAGAGCACAAAGTGTGGGTAAGTGAACATTGCTCCCGCGATGGAGGATGCAGTGTACAGAGCACAGTGCAGGTAAGTGAACACTGCTCACGTGATGGAGGATGTGGTGAAAAGAGCACAAAGTGCGGTTAAGTGAACACTCCTCACGCAATGGAGGATGCGGTGTACAGAGCACAAAGTGCGGGTAAGTGAACACTGCTCACGCGATGGAGGATGTGGTGTACAGAGTACAAAGCGCGGGTAAGTGAACATTGCTCACGCAATGGAGGATGCGGGTGTACAGAGCACAAGGTGTGGATAAGTGAAAACAACCAGGAAAGCACGAACTGTGGGACTTTACTGTATCATTTTGAATAGCTAATTAAATGAACAGAACAAAATAATGATTAATCCGAGTTCCTTGCAATCATTTATGTGGCAAAATCCTGTCTATTAAAAACAAATTAATGAATGTATGGTTTACCTGAAGGATAAAAAAAATTTCTCCATTACACAGACGAACTCGGTTCTCTTTCTCTGGCTCTGACTTTGTCTTTAATTTTACTTTTGGCTCTGATTCTTCTGTGAAATCTCTGATGTATCCATTCTTTGTACAGCACACTTTGTCCCCAACCTGGAACTCAGTCTTCTTTTTATCATTTCTACAAAATACAAATCAAATTTGTGCAACTTTAATTAGCATAGCATTTCACCTTTTGAACTCATAAATCCAATCATACTGCAAGAACACAACTTTCGTCAAAGGTACCATTACTGCATCATGATCACCGCTATATAAAATAAATGATGGCGAACCTTGAGTTTAAGCATAGTGCAGACTGGGTGTCTAAAATATTGTAAATCAACTCTGTGTTAAGAATTGGTACATATCCTGCCAAATTGATAGTTTGCACTCAATTCTCCACCATCAGACTATTTGCATGATGATTCACAGCTCAAACTGCAGGAAGCATGCTAATGGTGGGGTCAAAATTATACACAAGTAAAACTCAAAGGGAATTGCAGGCAATTAAAAGGAGGTGGTAGAACAGAGGGGCATATTCTTAGAGCCTTTGGAAAGGCTCAAAAGACACCTGGACTCTTTGGCAGCCTCTAGCAAGGCTGAAGGAGAGTGCAAAGAAGTAGCGAGCAACAATTGAGGAAAAGAAAGCCAATGTACCAGAATGAATTCTGTGGGGAAGTGGCAAAGCAGTCCAGCATCCAACACCCCATTTGATAGCATCTGAAGTGAAGGTGAAGCTGCATGAGGTGGAGGATGCAGTGTACAGAGCACAAAGTGCGGGTAAGTGAACATTGCTCACACGATGGAGGATGCAGTGTACAGAGTACAAAGTGCGGGTAAGTGAACACTGCCCCATCTGCACAGGTTAGTACCACAGGAAATCTAAAAGAGATGGAGGTAAGTTTGATGCTGCTGCTGACCAACAGAACCATTAGCTGTGCCGGGCTTTATGGTGCATGTTAACCACAGGTGTCTCTGTAGCAGACAGAAAAGCTCTGTATTAAGATCTCTGATGCCCAACCCTGTAAAAATAGTTCCCATGGTCATTGCCAGGTTGGAGCCATGAACTTCAGTATAACTTTCCCTGGATGTCTCTGTGAATTTACTGAGTGTCCTGCAGATACCTATGTCAGAAAGCTGGGTATAGGCTATCTCTATCCACTCCCCAATATTTAAATGAAGTTCCCACTTGTTTCAGCTACACAGCAATCATAATTTGAAAACTGTGGTTCCTATCAGCTTTTGCAGAAGTAAGCTCAAAACAATCTTGGTATATTTCAGTGAGTAAAGAGGGCAATGGCATAGTGGTGATGTTACTGAACTAGTAACCCAGAGGCTCAGACTAATGGTCCAGTGACAGGAGTTCAAATCTCACCACGGCAGCTGGGAGAATTTAAATTCAATTCGTTAATAAATCTAGAATAAATGCTAGTCTCACGATTGTCATAAAAACCCATCTGGTTTCACTAATGTCCTTGAGGCAGGAAATCTGGCCTCCCTCTCTTGGTCTGTCCTACTCCAGACCCATAGCAATGTGGTCAACTCTTAAAGTGCTCTCTGAAATGGCCCAGTAATCAATTGGTTGTTAAAAAAAATGCACTGTGGGTGTACTTACTGATAAAAGCTGGCCTGGCCAGCGAAGCTCAAGAACAAATTTTTTAAAATGTGAAAGGCAGTGTTCAGGGTATTTTAGTACATTGAGGTTATCCAAAGCAAAAAGAAGCTATATTGTCAAACGTTCCCCAGAAATGATTTGGTCCAATGGGAAGACCCCCAATCTGAAACTTATTTGCTGTTCTTAATGGTGAGATGGTGGGTGATGGACAATAGCACTGTCACAAAATAATTCTATAAATACATGCACAGGGGATTTTCCGATGACCATCATAACTAGCAAAAGATTGTCAGAAACCTTTTTTACTGATTGGTAATACCAGATCAAGAAATACAACCTCATTTTTTTAGTTCCTTTGCAATCAAGTGTTCTTTCACCACAGTTTAACAATGATCCAAAACTCTCAGTTAGAGTTAGAGCCCCTGTGGTCAGATAGAAAGCTACCCACTTACCTGCATACGTTGAAAAGGCTCTAACTTCCCGATGGAGGATCTTGCGCAAGTCCCTTGGTGTAGGAATCTCAGGAGAGAGCAGCGAAGCGAATCAGCGCAGATGCCATGTCCCCTTTTACAGCACTCGGTGCCACATTCGGGTAAGTGTTTAATGGTCCCCAAGCTTCTTAGTGTGTTAGTGAATGGGTTTGAGTGAATGGGTGAGTGTCTAGGTGTGTAAGCGTATGGTGGGTGAGGGTGAGGTGGGTAGGGGTGGTTGGGTCGGGTCGGATGGGGTTGTCAGGTTTGGTCGGTGAGATTGGCAGGGGAGTCAGGTGGTGAGGGTCAGTCAGGTCCCGGGGGTGAATCAGGTACTGGGGGATAGTAAGGTCGGCTCAGGGGTGTAATCAGGCGGAGGTTGGGGGAAGGTAAACTGCTGGAGGAGTGGTCAGGGGTCAGGGAGTATATAGTTATACAATTGTATAGTTCCGCAAGAGTTAGACTAAGATTTTTCTGTCTAAGATTTCCTGACTAACTATCCAGGTGGGAAGTCGGAACTGTCCGAAGTCTCCGACTAACTCAAGAGTCGGAGACTTTTTCAGTCCCAGAGAGCAGAGGAATTGCCTATCGGAAGTTCAAACTTCCTGGGCAATTCCCACAGAGTCAGTGCATCAGGACTTCAGCAGGATCCCAATGTATCTTTGGTGTGGGGGAGGCGGGGGATTCCGGTCTCCGAGGATCCAGAAACCGATCTGGGACAATATTTTATAACTGAAAGGAATTAAACCAAACTAAGTTCCTTCCTTTCGAGAACTGAATGAGTTCAGCGTTCAACTTTGCTTTGAAGAGGAAAACAAATTGGGAGAAAACTGCATTCTTTTTGAAAAACTGTTGTGTTAAATAAAATACTGAGGTTCTCCAGTATTCTTCACTTCAGGATACTGCCTGAAGCATTTTGGAAGTTTCATTCTCAGCAGTATTGAGATAGAAACTATTTCCTCCATGGCATGGCCTTATAAAAGAGCCCGTCTATTCAAGGGAGATGTCAGAAAGCACTGCTTCATACTAAGGGTGGCGGAAATCTGAAACTCCAAAATAGTTGTTCGTGCTAGCTCAATTGAAAATTTCCAACCTGAGATTGGCAGGTTTTTGTCAGGGTCACAGAATAAGGTTGCGTAGTTGGAATTAAGATCAGTCATGATCAAATTGAATGGCAGAACAGATACAAGGGGCTGAATGGCCTACACCTATGCTATGTTCCTAACTACACAGTAGCTTGGCAGCTGCGCTAACAGATGCTGTTGTGGCCCTTATAATGTTTCTCTTAAAGACTGTAATTGTATTTTACTCATGTATTGTCGCAATGCTATAATTTCAATAAGCACTAAACTTGGAAAATCTCTGTCTTTACTACCTTTCTACCAGCGAGCACTTTAGGCATACAAGGGGAAAATACAAGCAATACACCTAACAGCACCCCTCACCTAGTCAGATGACCTGCATATTGCTTGCAGCAGAGTTCATTAATTAAGGCACAATCCATCCTGCATAAAAAGAGGGAGTCACAATTTGTAATGACCTTTGAATGTTTATTCAATATTACAACAAACCAGTTCAAAGATAAAGGCATAGTGATTAAGTTTTAATTCAACGCAGCCTAGGATTACACACAAAAGCATTAAAATTAGAGATGCTCAGATCCGGCATTGCACAACCTGCACCTGAGCTTATCAAAAAGTGGTTGCTTTGCGTCACACTTTATGGTTACACTTCAACCTTTATAATGAAATATAGTGAGTTGAGAAGAATGAGAATTACAATTGAAACCACACAAAAATCACCTTAAACATTCACTCCCTTCCACCATCTGTGCACAGCAGTGTGTACCATCTACAAGATACACTGCAGCAACTCACCAAGGCTCCTACAACACCACCTTCCAAGCCCACTATTTCTGCCACTTAGAAAAACAAGGGCAGAAGGTGCATGGGAACACAACCACATAGCAAGTTCCCCACAAAATCAGAGACCATCCTGAATTGGAAATATATCACCTTTCCTTCACTGTCGCTGGGTCAAAATCCTGGAACCCCTCCCTAACAGCACTGTGGGTGCACCTACACCACATGAACTACAACAGTTCAAGAAGACAACTCACCAACTTCTCAAGGACAATTAGGGATGGGCAATAAATGATGGCCTAGCCAGCGATGCCCACATCCCATGAATGAATAAAAAAATGGGTAAGGCTTCTTTTCTTATAACGAGATGATACACGTAAAAGTGTCAAGTTGGTTAAATGTACAAAGAAACAGAGTGAAAGTAATTCTTTCTTCTTTTCACAGCCCCTATTTTAGAGACCAAATTATGTTCATAAAGGCAGAAAATGTTGGAAAAGCTCGGCAGGTTTGACAGCATCTGTGGAGAGAAAACAGAGTTAACGTTTCAAGTCCATAAGACTCTTTTTCAGAGCTAAAGAGAAGTCGAAATGTGATGAAATTTACACTCTTTAAGGGGGGTGGAGCAGGTGAATAGAAGGTCAGCGATAGGTGGGGACAAAAGAGATTGACAAAGATGTCATGGACTCAAGACAGAGGGAGTATTAATGGGGGTGGTAAGGACTAAATAAGGTGCTGATATTGGCATAAAGGTGAGAAAGCAGAATGTGATAATAGCAGGACAAGAGTCAGCATGGTGAAAGAACAACACAGAACAAGTGACAGATGGCCCTTTTAAAGGATAGAAAAAGGGATAAGAGGATAAAAAAAAGGGGATAAAACAATGAATAAAAATAAGTAAATGAAAAAGAAAAATAAATTTGAAAAAAGGGATTAAGAAAGGGGTGAAGATAGAGGAGAGAGTTCACAGTCTGAAGTTGTGAACTCAATATTAAGTCTGGAAGGCTGTAAAGTGCCTAATCGGAAGATGAGCTGCTGTTCCTCCAGTTTACGTTGAGCTTCACTGGAACATTGCAGTAGGCCAAGGACGGACATGTGGGCATGAAAGCAGGGTGGTGTGTTGAAATGGCAAGTGACAAGAAGGTCTGGGTCATGCTTGTGGACAGACCGAAGGTGTTCCTCAAAGCTGTCATCCAGTCTATGTTTAGTCTCTCCAACGTAGAGGAGACTGCATTGGGAGCAGTGAATGCAGTAGACCAAATTGAAGAAGCACTGCTTCACCTGAAAGGAGTATTTGGGCCCTTAGACGGTGAAGAGGGAGGAGGCAAGGGGGCAGGTGTTACACCTTCTGCTTTTGCACGGGAAGGTGCCGTGGGAAGGGGTTGAGGTGAAGGGAGTGATGGGTGGTATGCCACTATCAGCACCTTCATTAGTCCTTACCATTACCATTGACACTCCCTTATCTTTTTGTCCATGTCATCTTTGTCAATCTCTCCTTAGCCCTCACCTATCACTGATCTTCTATCCAGGTTCACCTGCTCCATCCCCCTTAAACAGTATAAATTTCATCACTTTTCTACTTCTCTTTAACTCTGAAGAAGTCATACGGACTCGAAACATTAACTCTGTTTCTCTTTCCACAGATGCGGTCAGATCTGCTGAATTTTTCCAGCATTTTCTGTTTTTAACTTCAGATTTCCAGCATCTGCAGTATTTTGCTTTTTATCTTATGTTCATAAAGGACTTATCATAAATCTTAGTTGGCGTGAAGCTTTAAGCTTTGGCCTACATACTATTCATTTTGAGTTGAATACTGGCAGTAATGTTCACTCCTTTTACTTCCCTTCACTTTTTTTTTGCATTGGGATCTTAAAGGAAAACATAATGACTCAATTACTAATTTCTTTAAAATATAGTTACCGTCTAAATGCAATGAACTGTGATGTCACATCATTTTTCAGTCCTGGGGCGTTTTTTAGTAAATGTCTGATAGCCTTCTGAAGAACTGCCATTGACAAAAAAAGTTTTAAATTGTCATGATCCTTAAAAACATCACAACCACAAGCAACAAAGTGACAAAGAAGCTTCCATGCATTTTGAATTTATTTAACTTTAATGTGAGGGTGCCATTTAATACGAACATACGGATTAGGAGCAGCAGTAGGCCACTCAGCCCATCGAGCCAGCTTCGCCATTCAATAAGATCATGGCTGACTCCACATTCTTGCCTCCCCCGATAACCTGATTATCAGCTCAGTGCAGTCCTGTATTCTTGTTATTGGTGTTTGCTGCATTCAACACATGCAATACTATGCTCAAATTCAAACTCCCAGTTATAATCTTTGTAAGTTCAGTCTGCATAACGATGTCAGTTAAAAGCATTCGTTTGTACTCAGCCATCATAAGCAATCAAATGTATATGGTCAATCCTAATACCCTTAAGATATGGAAACTGTGCATTCATATGCATAATAATGGCATTGCACATGAGCAGTAAAGATCAAGTAGATTTTTCAGAGGAAGCAGGGTTACAACCGGATCAGCACACACAGATATAATTCAGTCTCAATGGGGGAGAGGGTGTAATTACAGCATGAGAAGTTATTTAAAGGAAGTTTCCATTATAAATGTGGGCGTAGGAATTTATAATGGGAAAAGTTAGCAAGAAGTGAATGAACACTTCAATTTTTAAATATATTGCTAGTCATTTCCCCACAGCATTGCACAAGGTGAGCCGATATCAAGATTTGCGACAGCCATTAAAGCACAAGAACCTGATTTTACAGACCCCAGCCAGCAGGTTTGTAGGTGGGAGGGACTGTTAAATTCCACAGGTGGACTTCCAGCCGCCCTCCCAACCTGTCTATAATTTTACTGTGGGCAAGGAGGCCTGCCTGCCCTTGCCCCAACTGAGACCTATAAGTGGCCAATTAATGGCCTCAGCAGCCAATTACCACCTCGGCTGCAGGAGGGGTTCAGGCACGAAGGGAAGCCCAACAGGTCACCCTGCTCGGTACTCAGGCAGCAGGGAGGGTTGGCGAGGGCATACTTCCATTACTACATTACTCCATCCTTTCAAGATTTCCAAGGTTTGAGCCTCCAGGTGCTCCCTCCCCATCTGCCCTTCAAATCATGACCCCACCGACCCCTTCCGGACCTCCCCTCCGTGAGACACCAGACATACCTGGCACTGGGCTCCTGCCACTTTAACTCTGGTGGCTGGTTGTAGTCCCAGCAGAATCCACCGGTCCTGGTGGTGTTGACTACAGAGCTGCCGGCCAGTTTGACAAGAGTAGCCCTGACTGGCGGGAATGCATTCCCACCGACTTCTTAGGTGGCGTCATAGGAAATCTCCCCATCGGAAAAACTCTGACCCTCTGATGTAACACATTGCTTTCTGATAGCAAGTCCAAAGAAATAAATAAACATGAACAGTTTTCATACTCACCATCGGGGGTAGATTCACGGGGTAGAGAAACGAGAATGAATTTTTTATCAGATGTTGGAACAGTGATGGTGCTTTGCTTTGATATGTGCATCACTGCATCATACTGCAACTCTTTATATATAGACTTCAATCCCATCTCAGCAATCCTGAGAAATAAGAATTCATGAGGAATGAAATGGTTACATCAAAGGAATTCTATTGGAGAAAGTCTTTTGAAGACTTTGTCAAAAACGCCTTTCCCCCTCTCACCCACCTCGTCCCCCACAGATTTTAACCTTCTCTTCTGAAGCTAGTGACTTGTGGGTAGCAGTTGCATTTAGTATCTTGCCCTGGAGGTGCAGACTTGCATAAAGCTGAGTGAGCAGACCAAGCTGAACATGTGCAGTCAGATAGGCAGTTTGATTCGTGCTGTTAAAGGGCACCTCACAGAGGCAGGAAAGTGCTTTCAGGTTACACTTGGACCAGTGGTACTTACACAGCTTTAAATTTCACTGGCATATGGACCAGTAGCCCAGCCTTTTCCATTGTTCACAGTTCATGCAGAAACAAAGTGAACACTAACCAGATAATCTATACATAAAAGGGAGAAAAAAGTGACCAACAACGCAAAAGACACTCAAATAAGCTGGCAATGCAGCAGCAGAAGTGTGCAAACAAATCACAAAGGTGCCAAAATAAGACCAGAAGATCCTACTGCAAGTGGCAAAAACATCTCAAAGCAAATACAGACTCGCCAGCCAGGACTCTCGGGGCAAGACAGCCAGGACTCTCGGGGCAAGACAGCCAGGACTCTCGGGGCAAGACAGCCAGGACTCTCGGGGCAAGACAGCCAGGACTCTCGGGGCAAGACAGCCAGGACTCTCGGGGCAAGACAGCCAGGACTCTCGGGGCAAGACAGCCAGGACTCTCGGGGCAAGACAGCCAGGACTCCCGGGGCAAGACAGCCAGGACTCCCGGGGCAAGCCAGCCAGGACTCCCGGGGCAAGCCAGCCAGGACTCCCGGGGCAGCCAGCCAGGACTCTCGGGGCAAGCCAGCCAGGATTCTGGGGGCAAGACAGCCAGGACTCTCGGGGCAAGACAGCCAGGACTCTCGGGGCAAGCCAGCCAGGACTCCCGGGGCAAGCCAGCCAGGACTCCCGGGGCAAGCCAGCCAGGACTCCCGGGGCAAGCCAGCCAGGACTCCCGGGGCAAGCCAGCCAGGACTCCCGGGGCAAGCCAGCCAGGACTCCCGGGGCAAGCCAGCCAGGACTCCCGGGGCAGCCAGCCAGGACTCTCGGGGCAAGCCAGCCAGGATTCTGGGGGCAAGCCAACCAGGACTCTCGGGGCAAGCCAGCCAGGACTCTCAGGGCAAGCCAGTCAGGATTCTTGGGGCAAGCCAGCCAGGATTCTCGGGGCAAGCCAGCCAGGATTCTCGGGGCAAGCCAGTCAGGACTCTCGGGCCTATGTTTTAGGATCATTCAAAATTCATCACATTCTACTAAGAGGAGAATGAAGTTGCTGTGTGATGGAGTTTGCTGTGATTAAGAAAACATTACAGACAATCCATTTCTGTTTCACTGCATGCATGCGAGTGAATAACTGCAATTCCGAAAATGGAAAAAAAGACGTACTTAGCAGCATTATCT
Organism: Carcharodon carcharias; assembly: GCF_017639515.1. Lineage (NCBI taxonomy): Eukaryota > Metazoa > Chordata > Chondrichthyes > Lamniformes > Lamnidae > Carcharodon > Carcharodon carcharias. Next base: position 62,255,022 of record NC_054487.1, read on the forward strand.
ATTATCAGCTGACTCTCTGCACGATGATTGGTTTCAAGTTCAATGCCCCAGCTAATTCGTTTTAAACTGGAGTATACGTCATTTAACATGTTGCCAGGCTCGATACTTGGTAACTGTCTAACATCACCTAGAAGGAATAAAATAAATAGTTTTATATTTCATAAAGTTAGGAACAGTACATCTAAAATGGCTGTCTTAAGGGCAAGGATAAACAAATAATGGTGCCTTGGCCCAGTATGTCAAAACTCACGAAAGCAAAATACTGCAGATGCTGGAAATCTGAAGTAAAAACAGAAAATACTGGAAATGTTCAGGAGGTCTGGCAACATCTGTTGAGAGAGAAACAGAGGAACCATTAAGTGGTTCTGAAAAAAGTCATCTACTTAAAACTTTAACTCTGTTTTTCTCTCTCCACAGATGTTGCCTGACCTGCTGAGTATTTCCAGCATTTTCTGTTTTTAAGTCAAAACTTACTCCACGCATGCTAGTTCCCATATCAGCAACGCACTCATTGCTAATCAAATGCTTTTTATTTTTCATTCCCCGTGTGAGCAGAGCAGGAGAAGGAAAATCAAGAGGGTGCTGACTCAGGATGCTCTCCCATAGCAACAACTTGGGGGTGGGGTGCAGGGCCTTGAGGAGGGGGGACCTGACTGGGGTTAAGGGATCTGGGTTGAGTAGTCAGGAGATTGGACCCCGGATTTGGGGTGGAGGAAGTGTTTGGTAATTGAGACCGGGGGTGGGAGGAGGCTATCAGGAGACTGAGGATCAGAACTCACTGGAGAGATGGACTCTGTGCTTGAAGGAGGGATTGGGGTTTGGGCAGAGGAGAAGAGTGGACTAGGAAATGAGACCCATCATTTCCTGCGGAGGCAGGAGCACAGCACGGTGAGTGGGAGTGGCTCAGATAAAGGAACATTGAGTAAAGGGTGAGTGAAACCTGGCGACCTTATTGTGGCCGCATCGCAAACTCCAACTGCCACCACTTACATCAGGGTGATGGAGCTGCACACAGCACCACCACCAGCTACATCCCTCGGCTCCTCTCAGGAGTAACAAACCCAACAAACAATCCTGAGCTCGAGGCCCAGGTTCAACTGTTGACTCCCCACTCATGTTCTGCAGAATTAATAAATGGGGCCCAAAGCTGCAAATCTGAAAATGGTATGCAGTCTCATTTTAATAATAGAGGGGGGTTACTAGCACCAATTCCACTTCCAGAGGCAGTTGGCCAATATTTGGGCCTGCTTCGTTGCTGGTAAGTCCTGGGAGGTGAATGGAGTAAAACACAGGTGGCTAAGCACGGGCATACAGCAGCCCACACTTGTGCTGGGGAATTGGGCGAGGCACTCTTTCCTTGCCATCTCTTTGTCAGCCTTCAGCAGCACCTGTAAGGGTCACCATTCAGGCTGCTGCAGGCCTTGAAGCAACATTGGAACTTACATTGTGCATGCTCCACCTAGTTTTTGCAGAATGGTCCAGAAACAGGCACAGGAACCTCCTTTGCTTAATTAAATTAATCAAACACTGATTTCAAGTGGCTAAAAACAGCGAGGGCTCAATATGACAATAGCCATGCCACCCGAGGGTATAAGATGCAGGACCCTGCACCGAGAAACTGGTTTACACTGCTTCCCCACCCCATTTTATGCCAAAAAATGGTGAAGTACTTACTAATTTCTACCCCAGTGCATCCAAATAATTTTTGCAGAAAGTGACCCATGCCAAGTGCCAAGATGTCAGATAGGCTCATCACATAAAATGTGTCTGACACCCCTACTCTAAACCATTCACCCAGTTAAGCCGCATTGCTACTCTCTTTGAGGCAGAGAGAAGTGATGGGGAGAGGAAAGAAGGAGACAGATGGATGAAGGAGCTAATAATGAGTCCAAGAAGTGAAAAATAGATTGGGAATGGGACATGATGTTTGATCATGATTCTGCCTGAATCAAAGGCAATTTAATCTGACATGGCTGTCACTGTGTCATAATGCTCCAAGAAATTGGATAGCTCTGATACAAGTAGTACAGCTAGTCATGGGGAAACCAAACTGATAGTCAAATTAAAGTCTGCTTTGTATTACTGCACAGGCACACGAAAAGAAATATGAAATATATTTACTCTCAACAATTATGATTTATCCATAAATATGTGGTGCTCATGAGTCATTTCCGGAAATGTTCATCAATTCACATTCACCAAATTATTCGTTTAAATGGTAATTAATGGTAGCATGATAATTGAAACCGTATAAACTTTAAGTTCTACTTGACACCACTAGTAATTGTACTCCATAACCTGGTAATGCATCATACATAGAGAAAACTGAAGAAAGTAGTATCTTGCATTGCATGCTAATGATAAGGATGCATTCCAAAATGTGCAAAACTCTCATTATTAGACACTTACCAAGGATTATAAGCTTTTTGAGATTGGCATGATTCAGAAGTAACTTTAAAACTGTACTTAGGACCTGCACAGAGACCAAACTCCCCTCATCAACAATCAGAACCTGGACATCAGAAAACTTCCAATCAAGGTGCGGGCTTGGCGACTTAGCTTTCTTGATAGACCAGAAATTCCATATCACCTGTTTTAAAAAAGACATGTTAATTCATATGTTCTTTGTCCAGCAAGGATTCAAAATCTAAATTTACATTTTTCTCCCTGATCAATGTTCAAATACCAACAAAATGTTTGAGGCAATATTTACGAATCAAACCCAAATGAAGAAAAACTCACCAGTCTGCATCAACATTCTGTTTGTTACTTCATATCCTGTATCCTTTCCTAATATTAATTTTTTGCAGTTCCACATGTTAATTTTTAATTCTAAAGAGATGCAAGACCTTAAAATTGGAATCACTGACAGCAGCTTCTGATCACCACATTTTACAGTGCATGTGCGGACTCCAGAAGGTATTTTGAGTTTCAAAAGAGTAATGAACAGCAACTGCTTTGCCATCATTACTACTGCAAAATCCAGACTGTGAATTTCATCCCCATCACACTCCCGCTCCACAAGAGCCTGTACTAAATTTAAATAATTGCTTCACTGTTTGAAACTGACCAGTTCTTTTGCTGACATTGTCTCAAATCAATTCTTTAATTTAAACAGAACTGCCCTTTTCATAACTCAGAAAAGAGTTAGTGGGGCGTAGATTTGGGATATCTGACCACTCGAGTTTTTTTAAAAAGGAATTACCAATCATGTACAAAACTGAACCAACCTCACAACACTGTTCAAGTCTGAATGATTCCTCTCCAGCCTATAATCAAACCAACTTTCAACAGTGTAGTGAAATAGACTTTGGACAATATTTAGGCTGAGCTGGCCACCGAACTTTTATGTACATAAAAGAGCCACCAAACCAAAATTAGGCACTTCCTATTTGTCAGATTTCCAATGATCAGTTTGTTTTACAGTTAACTTTCAGATCAACTATTGGGCACACAATATTAAAGCAAATATTCCATAATATATTCAAAAGGGCACTGATCATGGAAAAGTCAATAATATAGACAAAGACAAGAAAGGTTGCAAAGGAAAGAGACAGATTAGTGAAAGGTGTTACGTTCTTGCTTGCATCCCGTTCAGAAGTGCACGAGAAATGTTAGAAGTGCCTAAACCAATTATTTCTGGAATTGATTGGTACAAAGGACATTAGAAGGAAAATGCCAAATAGCTCCTCAAGCCTGCTCCGCCTTTCAATACGATCACAGCTGATTTTCTATCCCAACTCAACTTTCCTCCCTTATTTCCATATTCCTTGACTCCCGTGTTATTGCAATAAATGTCTGACACAAAAATTCACAAGAGTTCAGGAGCTTAAGAGGTAGATTAAAAAGCAGGAATAGCATTGAGCACTCGTAAGTACAGAAACAACCAGATTGTGGAGGTAAGCAATTGGCTAGAGAAGTCTATTGGAATTGGGAACAATGGCCTGGATTTCGCAGTCAGTGGCGAAGCAATGGCGCTTGCTGCTAGCCTAAAAAAAAAATCTGCCCAGAAATATCTAGCGATCTCTGTGCCACAGATGTCAGTTTGATGTCTGATGTCAAGTCACAATGAAGTGATGGGGAGAACCATTAAGGTCAGAAATAGTAATTGATGCAGTACTAAAGATAGGGCAAAAGAGCCCTTCACTCTAAGCTTAATTGCTACTAAAATATACATGCTGAAAAGATGCAAACTGCAGCAGGATTTGCAGTTTTAAAGTCATAGTTATACAGCACAGAAACGGGCCCTTCGGCCCCTCATGTCCATGCCGGCCATCAAGCACCTATCTATTCTAATCCCATTTTCCAGCACTAGGCCCATAGCCCTGTATGTTATGGCGTTTCAAGTGCTCATCTAAATACTTCTTAAATGTTGTGAGGGTTCCTGCCTCTACCACCCCCTCAGGCAGTGTTCCAGATTCCAACCACCCTCTGGGTGAAAAAAGTTTTCCTCAAATCCCCTCTAAACCTCCTACTCCTTATCTTAAATCCATGCCCCATAATTATTGACACCTCTGCTTAGTGGAAAAGTTTCTTTCTATCTACCCTATCTATACCCCTCAGAATTTTGTATGCCTCTATCGGGTCCCCCCTCAGCCTTCTCTGCTCTAAAGAAAACAATCCCAGATATCTAGTCTCTCTTCATAGCCTGAAACACTCCAACTCAGACAACATCCTGGTGAATCTCCTCTGCACCCTCCCCAGTGCAGTTTTATGGGAAGAGTTTCTTAAACTGGCAAGCAGGGTCTTGCTAGCACCTCATTCTTCACCATTTCCACTTATCCAGCCATGAAACAGGGGTTGGAATAATGCTCCAAACACATTACTTGGCTATAGACTGAATTTCTTGTCAGTCACCGGGCTTTGCCAGCCATTTATGTTACTCAAATCACCTTTGTCAAAGTTGAAATAACATTAAAAATGTTAGCAATGTAATTACTATCAATATTTTTATTCCCATATTCAGATAGACTGCAACCCTTGTTGGCAACCATAAAGGCTGCTTACAAACAATATCCTGACCCTCTCAGGTGCTCCCCAACTATATATATTATGTGGACCCTGTAAAATCAGCCAGAGCAACCAAAGTTGGTCAGTTTTAATAATCCACTGTCTAATGTAAGGAAAATCTGGATTATACTTTAAATTAGTTATTTTTGAAAAGTTTTGGAGAAACTGATCAACGATTCACTGAATTTTACATGCAGCCTGGAGTTATATATTCTTAAAAATATAAGCCCTCATTTTAACCTCCAAAATTGTAGCAGTAAAAGTGCTTTAGGAATTCTCTTAAAAGTCACCTGTTTACTTCATGTTAAAACACAATTAAAAGATTTGAATTATCTGCAACAGTATCATAAAATGGCAATTACCTGGTGTAAAGTATAAGCAGCAAACCCAGTTTTTTTCTTTAAAAGAGACGCTGCCTTTCCAGTTGGTGCAGTGAAAAGCACAGACGGTTTTTTGACTTCACCTTTTTCATCAGAATCAACATCGGGAGCTTTACTGGCCGGAATATCCCAAATTTCCGAAGCCCATTCATCCCGCTCAAGAGCTTGACATGCTTGCAACAGTTCCTCATTATCCGCACTCTCCATATTTTCAACTACTGCCCTGAAGACGAGGCTGACAAGTGTAGTCTTTCCACAGCCACCTTTTCCACTGATGACTGTAACAGGATTTGAACACATCATGGCAACAGCTTTCAACTGCTCTGGGTCCAAACCAATAACTTCAGTGTGCTCCACATCTTCAGATAGTCTTTCCCTCTGCATCGGGGTGAAGGATTTTCTCAGAACTTCTGCCACAGAAATCTGCCATGAAGGTTTCTCTACAAGTTCCTTTATACCAAGTGCAATTTCCTTCTCATAGTTGTAAAAACGTGTGAGATATACTCGTTTTTTTTCTGTTACAATTATCTTTCGGTCCTTTAAAAATTTTAGTGATTCCCATGCACTTTCAATGCTGAACTCAGATGGACGTAAGTTAGTCAGTTCATCAATATGAAGATAAGTGTGTCCCTTATTCCAGCAAGTTTGTTTGAGTCTATCATAAATGACCAAAGCATGCCTTTGTAACTCTGGAATTGTCCTCAGTAGATCAGATTCTTCAAAGGCTAACAAGGTTGCCTCACAACCAATAAGTCCTAGCTCCTGTGTGAGAATCTATCAAAAAGAAAGAAATGTCTTTCAGAAATCATTCTTGAACTGGATATTTAATATGAGAACAGCTTCATCTTAAGAGACTCTTTAATTGTAACTATAATTACCATATTGGGTTAGACTCTGATAAAAGACTTAATATGGTGGAAAATTTTGGAATATAAGCCAATTTCCCATGGCACTGTTTCTTACAATTGTTTATTTTGTTTGCCAATCTTTAATTCTTGCACTGTTTCTTTCTCTACCACACTTTATTTCCTCTCTCCACCTTGGCTGTCATTGATTGTTTCATTGCACTGTTGATATTTTTGTTAAAATCTGACTATTGTTGTCATTATTAACATTCTGCAAGCCCCGTTTTACAATATTTAATGATACCGCACAGGTTCAAGTTATTACATCAATATTGTGCTATCTGGCTACTGATCTGAGATGAGCATAAATTAAGTGAAGAGAGGGTGGACAAAATACTTCCCTCCTGTGAGGTCACAGCCTCCCAGCCTTGAAACCAAATGATAAAATACTTTAGTCAGCGAAAGTTAAAACTCAGAAGTCAAATGCAGATTTAAAAAACAACTGTATGCGCTATAATGTTTAAATGCACACAGACAAAAATCAACATAATCGGAATATGTTCATGTTGACAATTGTGCATACAGAATAACTTACCACCCCAAATCCTAGCTTCCACACTTCTGTCTGAATCATCCACTCCAACTCCTCCAGATCAAGGGTAAAGGGCTCTCTTCCATTTTTCTCCTTTGGCATCAAAATATGCAAAAAATGCCGTGGCAAAAGTCCTGGCAGGTACTTCATCAGGTTTTGGAACTTCAAAGCGTACTGCATACATTGACCTTCAACTAAATTACTGGAAAATTGATAACTTGAACCTCAAATGGTATCTTATACACATACTCTCACATGTATCCATTTAACACTCAGATTAACATTAACAAGACAATTCCTTTACATACTGCCCTAGACCATTTCTAAAATTTTTTTTTCTAATTACACTTCTAAAGTGTCCTGGGATGTTTTCCGTTATTAGAAGCACCATATAAACGAAATTACTGTTACCTTCTGCACAAGCTGTAATCCTAACCTCATACAAGCACTCAGTTACCAAAATTCCTTTATTAATTACAATGTTTTTCAACCCATATCAAACCTATTCTTAAAGGTTATGATGGTCTTTGGTAGTGCATTTCATAGCCTCACAATCGTCTAGGAACATAGAAATAGGAGTAGGCCATTCAGTCCCACAAGCCCGTCTTACCATTTTATTTTTAAAAAGGTTATAAAAATAAACCCAGTGACTACAGGCCAGTCAACTTAACTGGTGGTGGGTAAACTTCTAGAAACAAAATTCCGGACAAAATTAATGTCAATTGGTCAAATGCGGATTAATTAAGGAAAGCTAGTATGGCTTTGTTAAGAGAAAATTGTGGTTAACTGACTTGCTGGAGATTTTTGAAGGTGTACTACCAGGGAGCGTTGATGAGGGCAATACTGTTAATGTGGTGTACTTGGACTTCCAAAAGGTGTCTTTTGGAATACAGTGCCATACAACAAACTTGTGAGCAAATTTATAACTCATGGAACAAAAGGACAATAGCGTCGCAAATACAAAATTGGCTGAGTGATAGGAAACAGAGTAGTGGTTAACGGACTGGAGAATGGTTTATCGTGGAGTTCCCCACTGGTCAGTGTTGGGACCCTTGCTGTTCCTGATATATATTAATGACCTTGGTCCAGAGGGCACAATTTCAACATTTGTGGATGATACAAAACTTGGAAGCATTGGGAACCATGAGGAGGATAGTGCAGAGCTCCAAAAAGACACCGACAAGTTAGTGGAATGAATGGAAAAATGGCAGATGAAGTTCAATGTAGAGAAACATGAAGTGATTCATTATGATAGGAAGAACACAAAGAGACAACATAAAATAAAGGGTATAATCTAAAGAGGGTGCAGGAGCAAAGAGGCTGCTTGTAGTCCCAGTCCAGTCCACTGCAGCCTCTGTCGCTTCTGGGATTAGAAAGCTGCCAGCCAATCAGATTGGCCGGCAGCTCTTTGAGGTGGGACTTCCTCCCAGGTGAGATGCGAAGACCCATCTCCAGCCAATTAACACTCCTTATTGGTGGGGATGCATTCACCACCGACTCCAGCTGGTGGCCCAGTAAACCCCGGCATCCAAAAAGTCCTGGCTTGTACATTTTACAGAGGTGACATTAGGGAACATTGGACTCATTGACAGCAGCTAGGATTTGGTATGAAACAGGAGCAAGATTCTATAGGTAGGACTAAAATGATGGCAATTGTTATTGAATAGAAAGAAGCATATCAATACTACCTGTCAACTACAAATAACCCACACTGTGGGGGACAAGTGTCACTTGAAGTAGAAGCTGCACTGAAGGGTTCACTATGCTTTTTAATTAAGCTGTACTAAATGTCTGCAAAATAAGAATGATCTCCTCCCTTTGAACTTAAATAGCTTTTCAGCCAACAGGATCATGAAGGGTACATTCAGTTCTGAACTAATGGAACGTTCTGAACTAGTAATTGTCAACAGGCAGTGATTTTTTAAAAGTCCCAAATTAGTTCATATTAGTAAATAGTCATAAACCGATTAGTTAGGACTGCAAGCCTCCCATAACTTGATTTTTGAACACTTCAAGCAGATGTTGTACACTATACATCACTCACTCAACTTTCAATTTGTGGATGAAATTGTTATGCTAAAAGTCACTCAATCCACACAAAACAATGGGACTGGTTTGTATTTGAGTAATAACATCCTTACTTTGGTAAAAAGAAATTAATAGGAAATTATAATTGTTGCCATTGGAACTGATTTATTAGACAATCTGAGTGCTTCTGAAAAATCTGCATTAACTAGTAGTAATTTGACAAACTGTTTAGTGAATTTGAAATATTCAAATTGCTTCATTTTCCAAGCATCCATTTTGCCTTCACAATGCTTCTCAAGGTCCAGTGATTGACAGAATAGTCTGTAACTGTACACAAATGTTCATCATTCATTAACTTCTTGTATTACGTTTCTGGACAATTTTTCTAAAAGAGCCCAAAGGTCAATATTTCTATCAATATTCACATCTGATGTAGTGAAAGCGTTACTCCTGTAGTAGGGCAAGTAACAACATCTTTCATTTCCCTTTATTTTATTCTTGGCAGCAGGTGATCAAAGGTATCTTCTGCTACTGAACTCTAATGATTATGTACAATTTTCAACAAAACAGCAAAATCTATAATCCAAAAAGAGACACCCATGCTTACCTGAACTCTTTATGGCTGCAATAATGTTTTTTGCAAAACTTTTTTCTCTACCCTTCTTACCCACAATCAATTGTAAAGTCAGCAATAAGTTTGAAAACTCAAGATTGGTGTTCTCAGACAAATATTTAACGAAGGGTTGTTTATGTTGATTGTGGACATTACATTTTGTCAGGAACAGGCTGAAAATTTGAATTCGTTGATGGCCCAGGTGACTCCTCAGACGGTAAGATGGATAACGCTGTAAACACCATTTCCCCCTGACACACTTGATCTTTGCCGTCACTTCCCACCACGGATCAGTAAAATGAAACTGTCCATACACCTTGTAAGTTAAATCGGAATCAAGGTCTTTGATCATAACTAGAGAAAGATAGATAAATACAGGGATGAGAAGTCTGACTGCTAACTTTCAAAGGTTTTACAGTTAGAAGTAAGAAGGCTCTTAAATCCGCTTACAGCTCTTCCGACTAATGATGCTCTCACACATTTCAACACACAAATCACCTTCTCAACAGAATACATTGAGGAAATGAGAAACGTTTTAAAATTCTGAAATGATTGCTTTGTGAGGATTCATGATGTTGCATATTCGATCATTTGTTCCCTACTGGTCCAAATAAGGCTTTTTTTAAATAAGAAGTTTTTCCCGCTTTCACTCTTTTCCTGGAAATGTTGGAATGGAATTTCCTGCGTATATGTGCCCAGAGACATGTGGAATCTGGGAATTATTCAAGATCCAAAAGAATATAGAATTTTGAGCTTGAGGTACATGAGCAGGTTAATAAATGCCTAATACTCAAACTTTTACAATCGTCTATTGATATCTCCATTCATAGTAATGGGTCTACCTCCAAGTTTCAGGGCCTTATACACATTTCTTGCAATTTTGTTTGGTCAGAGGTTCTCTTCAAATTACAATCAGGATTTCAGATGCAGCAGGAGTATTATTTTTCTGTTTTTTTATTGAAAGTTTCTGATTGTTGTTTTTTAAACATATCCTCACTGAGACTGGCATTCTCAGCTTCTTTGAATCCATTTTTATGGTACACGGATGAGTCACATTCAAAATTGCAGGTTGTGAAGCACACTATGCCTTATATGCATGAATGGTGCTTAAATGGGTTGAAATTTTCAATTGTCATATTTTGGATATTTAAGATGTAAGTTTGATATTTTCCTTGGGCCCTGATTATTTATACTGATTTCTGTCCATTTTCCATGCAAGTTTATTCTTATGAAATTCACAGGAAATTTGAGTATAACTTGACACCTGCAGAATGGGCATAGGAACGGATGCATTTTCAGGCCTAACTTCCTGGTTGTGCCCACGGAGGTAATTCCAGCCCGTTAACTCACGCTAAGTTCTAAGGACACTGGCAGCTGTCCCATATCTTTCCAAAAAATCCTTCACATGACACCCTAGCAGAGTTAGCAGGATATTTACAATGAAAACCATCTGTTTCCATCATCATCCAATGCCTAAAATTGCAAATTTTAAACAATACCCAAGATTCCTTTCCTAATGTCTTAAATGTTGATGTGATTAAGAAAACTGCATTTTCTGGATGGATGAATTAAGAGAAATTAATAGATCTTATTCACCCATGGGCACTATGGTGAAACGAGCAGAAAGCATCCCTTCCCCCAAGTTTTAATGCTCCCATTATGTTATCATTTTTTTCTCTGTTCCAACTATCCCTGATATCTAGCACGACCCCAGTTGCATCTGTCTTGTTCTGTATTGAACTTGTGATCTTGTTCATCACTTCTCAGTTTTGCAATTACTTATCATCAAGTCATCAACTACAGATGCTGAGTGTTTCCAGCATTTCCTGTTTTCATTTCAGATTTCCAGCATCCACACCATTGTGCTTTTGGTATAATATAACTGTAGTTTCAAGTAGTTCGTCCCAATACAATGGCCCAGATTTTAGGAACATAGGGCTTAGGAACAGGAGTAGGCCATTCGGCCCTTTGAGCCCACTTCACCATTCGATAATGTCATGGCTGATCGGACTATGATCTCAACTCCACTTCCCCCCTCCCCCCACCATAACCCTTGACTCCCTTGTCTATCAAGAATCTGTCTAACTCTGCCTTGAATAAATTCAATGACCCAGCCTCCATTGCTTTCTGGGGAAGAGAATTTCACGTACTAATGACACACAGAGAAGAAATTTCTGCTCATCTCAGGCTTAAAATGGAGATCCCTTATTCTTAAACTGTATCCCCTAGTTCTCGTCTCCCCCACAAGAGAAAATATCCTGAAAATATCCTTCCCGTATCCACCTATCAATTTCCCTCAGGATCCTGTAGGCATAATTTTACGGTTCTGTCGTGGCGGGGACAGGACTAGAAAATGCAGCGAACTATTCAAAAGTCTTTTGACTTGGGCGGGACCAGAAAACCCCACCAGTGGGAGGGACCATAAAATTCCACCCCACATTTCTAAAAGATCTCCTGTCATCCTTCTAAAACTCCAATGGGTATAGGCACAAACTATTTAACCTTTCTTCATAGGTTAAGCCCTTCGTCCCAGGAGTGAGTCGAGTGAACTTTCTCTATACTGCTTCTAACACAATTATATCTTTTCTCAAATGAAACCACAACTATACACAGTATTCCAGGTGTGGTCTCACCAATGTCCTGTACAGCTGTAGTAAATCTTCCCTCTTTTATATTCCATTCCCCTTGCAATAAACCCCTACATTCCATTTGCCTTCCTAATTACTTGTACCTGCATACTAACTTTATGAATTCACTATTGCTAGGCACCCAAATATCCCCCGGACTTGGCACTAGATTCAAACCGAATATCCTCCGGACTTGGCACTAGATTCAAACCAAATATCCCCCGGACTTGCAAGATCTTTGCAGGCAGCTTTAGAACATAAGAGCTAGGATCAGGAGTAGGCAATTCATCCCCTTGAGCCTGCCCCGCCATTCAATACAATCATGGCTGATCTCATTTCTGCCTCAACTCCAATTTCCCGCCCTCTCCCCATAACCTTTCAAGCGGTTACTAATTAAAAATCTGTCTATCTCCTCCTTAAATTTATTCGGCATCCATTGCACTCTGAGGTAGTGAATTCCACATATTCACAACCCATAGAGAGCAGTAATTCCTCCTCATCTCTGATTTAAATCTACCACCCCTTAGCCTAAAACTATGGCCGCTTGTTCTAGAATGCCCACAAGGGGAAACATCCGCTCCATTTCTACTTTGTCTATCCCCTTTCGCACCTTATATACCTCAATTAGATCTCCTCTCAACCTTCTAAACTCTAGCGAATATAGACCTAAACTGCTCAATCTCTCCTCATAAAACAAGCCCCGCATTCTCAAGTAAGGGGACCAAAACTGTGCACAGTACTACTCCAGGTGGCGGTCTCACCAATGCCTTGTACAGTTGCAACAACACTTCCCTATTTTTATACTCTATTCCTTTAGTAATAAATGCCAATTTCTTCCAGGTTAACGGCGAGGACCATCACTCCGCTGGAAATATTCAATAGATCTGACAACATCTGTGGAGGGAGAAATAAGTTAACGTTTTGGATCTGTGATCTTTATGAGAGGTCGGGGGGGGGGGGGGGGGGGGCCTGAAACATTAAACTTGAGTTTCCCTCTCCAAAGATGCTGCCAGACCTGCTGAGTGTTCCCAACATTCCCTATTCCGATTGCAGCTTTCTGTTTGCTTGTGCATGTGGACACACAAGGCCCGCGCCACAGCAACTGTGGATCCCTTCGGCCAGTAGGGAAGTTTGAAAGGATTTCACCAGCAATGGTCGAGCTGGGCAAAAAAAAATTAAACTTCATCGAACAGATTGCAAGATGAATTTTTTTTTTTACCGAACCGCCGCGCCACGGACGAGGCTTTGATGGTACTTGCGCCGTCGGAGACGCTCATCATGTCTTTGAGATCCAGGAACTGCGGCTCCTCCTCCTCCTCCTCCGTGTCCGAACCTTCCAGCACATTGTCCTCGACCGACGGTAAAATATATCCTCTCACAACAATGGGAATCCCCAGGGCCGCGCGCCGCCCGGACATGGTGGGTACAGTGAGAGGGGGAACAGGCTGGGCCGGCTCCGCCCAGCTCAACTCAACTCAGCCCAGCACAGCTCCGCCCAGCTCAACTCAACTCAGCCCAGCACAGCTCCGCCCAGCTCAACTCAACTCAGCCCAGCACAGCTCCGCCCAGCTCAACTCAACTCAGCCCAGCACAGCTCCGCCCAGCTCAACTCAACTCAGCCCAGCACAGCTCCGCCCAGCTCAACTCAACTCAGCCCAGCACAGCTCCGCCCAGCTCAACTCAACTCAGCCCAGCACAGCTCCGCCCGACCCAGCTCAGCTCAGCCCAGCACAGCTCAGCTCAGCTCAGCCCAGCACAGCTCAGCCCAACTCAGCTCCGCCCAGTTCAGCTCAGCTCAGCCAGACTCAGCTCAGCTCAGCCCAGCTCAACTCATGCCAGCTCAACCTGACTCAGCTCAGCCCAGCACAGCTCAGCCTGACTCAGCCCAGCACAGCTCAGCCCGACTCAGCTTAGCTCAGCTCAGCCCAGCTCGACTCATGCCAGCACAACCCCACTCAGCTCCGCCCAGCCCCGCCCTTCAGCTCAGCTCCGCCCAATTCAGCTCAGCTCAACCCGACTCAGTTCCACCCAGCTCAACCCAGCACAGCTCAACCCAGCTCAACTCATGCCAGCACAGCTCAGCCGAACTCAGCTCCGCCCAGCCCAGCACAGCTCAGCCCTGTTCAGCTCAGCTCAGCCAGACTCAGCTCAGCTCAGCCCAGCTCAACTCATGCCAGCTCAACCCGACTCAGCTCAGCGCAGCCCAGCACAGCTCAGCCTGACTAAGCTCCGCCCAGCCCAGCACAGCTCAGCCCGACTCAGCTCAGCCCGACTCAGCTTCGCCCAGCTCAGCCCAGCACAGCTCAGCCCGACTCAGCTTAGCTCAGCTCAGCCCAGCTCGACTCATGCCAGCTCAACCCCACTCAGCTCCGCCCAGCTCAGCTCAGCCCAGCTCGACTCATGCCGGCTCAACCCCACTCAGCTCCGTCCAGCTCAGTTTAGCTCAGCCCGACTCAGCTCTGCCCAGCGCACCTTAGCCCGACTCAGCTCAGCCCAGCACAGCTCAGCCCGACTCAGCTCGGCTCCGCTCAGCCCAGCTCAACTCATGCCAGCTCAGCTCAGCTCCACCCAGCCCGACTCAGATCAGCTCCGCCCAGCCCAGACTAGGCAAATTGCAACCCGCCCATTCCTGCTCACACCCACCTGAATAATCCAATCGTCAGCAACTCTCAACTCCCACCTTAACATACATGACGCTGCTACATTTGCTGCTTTGACTGAACATCCCAGCAAGCTAATTTTCTTTAATCGACCGGGCCCTCACTATGCAAACGTTTTTGGAACGCTTTTAAAATTCAATAAATGTAAAGAATAGGGCTGCCAACTCTGGTTGCAAGAATTGGGAGGGGGAAGTCTTTTTAATCATGTGGCATTATGACCAGGTCTGTAAATATAAACAGACTTGAAATGTTAACTGTTTTCCTCTCCGCAGATGCTGTCAGACCTGCTGAGTTTTTCCAGCTATTTTTGTTTTTGTTTCAGATTTCCAGCGTCCGCAGTATTTTGCTTTTATCTTAGTGTTTAATAGACAGCCACTTCCCTTCCAGGAATGCCTACCTTGAAGAAGTACTGCTCTTCTCTCCAACAGGATTTCCACTTGTCTCTTTTGCCTTGTTCACCTTCATTACTGTCCATTTCTCTCCTGGTGTTTAACCAGGTGTTTACTAAAACTCACTTTCACAGCCATGTTTCCTTCCTCAGTGACTGCCTCCGTCTCTGACTTACCCCATGTGGATTCCAACTGAAATTCCATCCCTCATGTTTCGAACTCACCCAGGATTACAGGTATCTCCAGGACATACAACGCTCCTCGGATTGCTGTTCTCCTCGCATCCTGAGATCCACACTCAGCGCCATGCGGCGCCATATGAACACACTCGACCTCTCCCTCCAGCAGCACTGACTCACCCTATCTCTAAGCTGTCCTTGCCCCCAGTTTCATTTTATTCTTCATCTCATCCAATGCCTCAACAAGAAACTTTGTCTCTTTCTTTCAGGTGCAAAGGAACGCAAGCTCCAGCAACTCATCGACACCAACGCCCATCCAGGACCCTCCACCCCTGCCCATCCCTCTGACCCCATCCCGTCTTCCGATCCCAGCCCCGGCCATGTATTTCATCATACCTTCTGACCTTCCCTTCTCTGGTGCTGAACGTTCAGTGCTCAGCAAAGGACTCAGTTTCATACCCTTACGCCCTCACCTCAATGAATTTCAGGCTCGGTACGACACTGGACTCTCCTTTCGCTGCCTTTGTCTCCGTGCTCACTTCTTTGGACAGAAGTCATCTCCTGGTTCAATGGATCCTTTTACCTGCCTCCAATATTCTCCCTCCTCCTGGACCCCTCCCTCTGGATTCTTAACTGCTCTTGATCTTTTCATTAAGAACTGTCGGCGTGACCTCAGTCGTCTCAATTTCTCTGCGTCTCTCACCTACTCTAACCTGTCTCTTTCCGAGCTTGCTGCACTCTGTTCTCTCAGGTCCAACCCTGAATTTGTCATCAAACCTGCTGACAAGGGTGGTGCTGTTGTTGTCTGGCACATTGACCTCAATCTTGCAGAGGCTGAGCGTCAACTCACAGACACTTCCTCCTACCTCCCCCTGGATCATGACCCCACCACTGAACATCAAGCCATTGTTTCCAGGACTGTCACTGACCTCATCTCCTCTGGAGATCTTCCCTCCACAGCTTCCAACCTCATAGTCTCCAAACCTTGGACGGCCCGCTTCTACCTCCTACCCAAAATCCACAAACAGGACTGTCCCGGCATACCAGTCATGTCAGCCTGTTCCTGCCCCATGGAACTCATTTCTTGCTCTCTAGACTCCATTCTCTCTCCCCTTGTCCAGTCTCTTCCCACCTACATCCGCGATTCCTCTGACGCCCTACATCATATCAACAATTTCCAGTTCCCTGGCCCCAACCACCGCCTCTTCACCATAGACGTCTAATCCCTCTACACCTCCATCTCCCACCGGGATGGTCTGAGGGCTCTCCATTTCTTCCTTGAACAGAGGCCCGAACAATCCCCATCCACCACTACTCTCCTCCATCTGGCTGAACTTGTGCTCTCACTAAACAATTTCTCCTTAAACTCACTTCCTCCAAATAAAAGGTGTGGCCATGGGTACCTGTATGGGCCCCAATTATGCCTGTCTCTTTATGGGGTATGTGGAACATTCCTTGTTCCAGTCCTACTCAGGCCCCCTCCCACAAATCGTTCTCTGGTACATCGATGACTCTTCGGTGCTGCTTCATGCTCTCGTCTGGACCTGGAAAAATGTATTAATTTTGCTTCCAATTTCTACCCCTCCATCATTTTCACATGGTCCATCACTGACACTTCCCTCCGCTTTCTTGACATCTCTGTCTCAATTTCTGGTGATAGACTGTCCACCAATATTCATTACAAGCCTACCGACTCCTTGACTACAGCTCCTCACACCCCGCTTCCTGTAAGGACTCCATCCCATTCTCTCAGTTCCTTCGCCTCCGTCGCACCTGTTATAATGATGCCACTTTCAAAAACAGTTCACCTGACATGTCTTCCTTCTTCCTTAACCGAGGTTTTCCATCCACGGTGGTTGACAGGGCCCTCAACTGTGTCCGGCCCATCTGCCGCACATCCGCCGTCACACATTCCTCTTCCTCCCAGAACCATGATTGGGTCCCCCTTGTCCTCACTTATCACCCCACCAGCCTCCGCATTCAAAGGATCATCCTCCGCCATTTCCACCAACTGCAGCATGTTGCCACCACCAAATACATCTTCCCTTCACCCCCCCGGCAGCATCCGCAGGGATCGTTCCCTCCAGGACACCCTGGTCCACTCCTCCATCACCCCCTACACCTCAACCCCCCTCCCACGGCACCTTGCCATGCAACCGCAGAAGATGTAACACCTGCCCCTTTACTTCCCCCCTCCTCACCATCCAAGGGCCCAAACACTCCTTTCAAGTGAAGCAGCATTTCACTTGCACTTCCCTCAATTTAATCTACTGCATTCACTGCTCCCAATGCGGTCTCCTCTACATAGGAGAGACCAAACTCAGACTGGGTAACCGCTTTGCGGAACACCTTCGGTCTGTCCGCAAGCATGACCCAGACCTCCCTATCGCTTGCCATTTCAACACACCACCCTACTCTCTTGCCCATATGTCCATCCTTGGCCTGCTGCAATGTTCCAGTGAAGCACAATGCAAACTGGAGGAACAGCACCTTATCTTCTGACCTTATCTTCTGACTAGCTTTCTGGACTTAACATTGAGTTCAACAACTTCAGATCATGAACTCTCTCCTCCATTCCCCCCTTTTTCCAATAATTTATAATTTTTAAAACGTATTTTTCTTTTCCCACCTATTTTTAAATTTATTACGATGTATCATTTTATCTCCATCTTTTAGCCCATTTCGATCCTTTCCCCCCACCCCACCCCCACACTAGGGCCATCTGTCACTTGCTTGTCCTGCTTTCTACCCTTAATGTCACCATTAGCGCATTCCTTAGATATCACCACCATCAACATCCATTTGTCCTTTTGTCTATGACATTTTTGGCAATCTCTTCTTTGCCTCCACCTATCACTGGCCCTCTATCCAGCTCTACCTGTCTCACCCCCCTCAACCAGCTTATATTTCACAACATTTCTATATTTCCTTAGTTCTGATGAAGAGTAATACGGACTTGAAACGTTAACTGTGTTCCTCTCCGCAGATGCTGTCAGACCTGCTGAGTTTTTCCAGCTATTTTTGTTTTTGTTTCAGATTTCCAGCATCTGCAGTATTTTGCTTTTATGCAAATATAATTGATATTTACAACAACAACTCTTCATATTTATAAATAGCACCTTTAACGTAATAAAATGTCCCAAGGCACTTCACATGAACATTATGAAACAAAATATGACACTGAGTCACAAAAGGAAACATTATGAGTCAGATGACCAGCAAAAACACAATAACTCACTGACAAAGACTAAATGTAACCAGTAGTAATACATGTAAAGTGATGATTTTTACCCGTAATAAACCATAACCTACTGATATTAACCCTGGAACTCTCCCATAATCCCCTGTACTACACAAGGTGAAGACAGGTTCTCCAGTGACTGGCACTCTGTCCTGTAACCCCCTTACTCAACCCCCACTCCCCTGATTCTTTTATACTGATCCTTTAGAAATAGTTTCTATCTCAATAGTTACTTGTTTTGAAGTTTCAGAGTTGAATAGAATTTAGTTCAAGGACTTTCCTTTTCCCTTTCCAATGGCTCTCCCAGTGAGAATCCACGGTCTTTGTTCCCTTGTTCCTCATTCACTCATTACCAAGATAGCCCACATCCGAGTTCTGTTAAAGAGAGTAAAGATGCAGACTTTGAAAAATTTCCCTATGCAGCAGCAATTGCCTAAAATGTTAACTCTGTTTCTCTCTTCACGGATCCTGCCTGACCTGTTGACTATTTCCAACATTTTCTATCTTTTGCGGCTTAGTTGGTAGCACTCTCATCTCTGAATCTCAAGGTTCTGGGTTCAAGTCCCACTCCAGGGCCTAAACATTAAAAATCAAGTACTGTACTGAGGGAGCACTGCACTGACATTAAACTGAGACCCTGTCTGCCTGCTTGGCTGGATGTAAAAGATCCCAATATGGCATATTTCAAAGAAATGCAGGGGAGTTATCCCTGTTGTCCTGGCAAATATTTATACCTCAATCAACATCACAAAAAAAACAAATTATCTGGCCATTATCACATTGCTGTTTGTGGGGGTTTGCTGTGTACACATCAGTTTCTTGCATTACAGCAGTGATTACACTTCAAAAGTACTTCAGTGGCTATAAACTATGAGACATCCAGTGGTCATGAAACGTGCTATATAAATACCAATCTGTCTTTTCTTTTCCCAAAGTTTAGTGCACAAAGCTGAATCCAGGTGAGCTCTGACCAGGCTCTGTACAGTAAAACTGAAGCATTAGCTTCCCCCATCTGTGTTCCAGCATCTTGAGATAGAGGCCAACATTCCAAGAGCTTTTTTGATTACTAATTCTACTGGTGCAACAGCTTTTAGTGATTTGTGTACATGGTATAAAATCTCTTTCCTTCTCATGCTTTCAGCAAAAAGAAAATGTTCCTATTTGTCTTTCTCTGATCTACTTCCTAACATTAAAAAAGACTTCAAAAAGTGACATCGGTACAAAGATGAGAGCTGATTAGTGAGTAGTGGGTAAGTGTTTTTGTCCAGTTTTTTTCTCCAATTTTTCTCCAGTTTAAAATAGACTAAGCTAAGGAAAGGTAAGCGTTCTAGTTTTTATTTAAAGTACATAAATAATTTAACTTTTTTTCCTGTATTTAACTTAAAGTAAGGTTTTTTTTTCAACTAGAGGCATGGCAGGGCAACTCAGTCCCGTGTTATGTACCGCCTGCAACATATGGGAAGTCCTAGATACTCCTTGCGCTCTGACCGACCACATGTGCAGTAAGTGCCAGCAGCTGCAGCTACTTGAGCTCCGAGTTTCGGAGCTTAAGCTGCAGCTGGAGGCACTGAGGTGCATCTGTGAGGCTAAGAGTTTCGTGGCTAGCACGTTTTTAGACATGGTCACCCCACAGCTTACGGAAGTGCAGACAGAGAGGGAATGGGTGACCATCAGTCAGAAGAAAGGTGTCAGGCAGGTAGTCAGGAAATCCCCAGGGTGTATCTTGCTCAGGAACCGTTTTTCTGTGTTGGAAAACAGTAAGAGTGACGGTTCCCCTGGGGAGTGCAGCCACGTTCATGGCGTTGTGAGTGGCTCAGCTGCACAGGGAGGGAGAAAAAAGAGGGGCAGAGCAATAGTGGTAGGAGATTCGATAGTAAAGGGAACAGACAAGCGTTTCTGCAGCCGCTGACGTGACTCCAGGATGCTATGTTGCCTCCCTGGTGCCAGGGTCAAGGATGTCATTGAATGGCTGCAGGGCATTCTAAAGGGGGAGGGCAAACAGACAGAGATCATGGTACATATTGGTACCAACAACATAGGTAGAAAGAGGGATGAGGTCCTGCAAACAGAATTTAGGGAGCTAGGAAGCAGATTAAAAAACAAGACATCAGATGTAGTAATCCCTGGATTACTTCCGGTGCCACACGCTAGTGAGTATAGAAATAGGAGGTTAGCCCAAATAAATGCATGGCTGGAGCGATGGTGCAGGAGAGAGGGCTTTAGATTTCTGGGACATTGGGACTGTTTCTGGGGGCAGAGGGACCTGTACAAGGCGGATGAGTTGCACCTGAACCGGAATGGGACCAACATCCTTGCAGGGAGGTTTGCTAGTGCTGTTGGGGAGGGTTTAAACTAACTTGGCAGGGGAATGGGATCCTGAGAGGAGGTTCAGCAGGGGGAGATGCACAGCCAAAATTAGAAGAGAGAGCAAGTGAGCCTGGGAGGCATAGAAATTATGGGCCAGTTGAAGCACAAGGGAGATTGGCAAGGTTGGTTGGTATTTGTTTTAATGCAAGGAGTCTGACAAATAAGGCAGATGAGTTGAGGACACAAATTAACACATGGAAGTATGGTATCATTGCTTTCACAGATACATGGTTGAGAGAGGGGCAGGATTGGCAGCTCAATATTCCAGGATATAGGGTCTTCAGGCGAGACAGGGAAGGAGGTAAGAGAGGAGGGTGTATCGCAATATTGATCAAGGAATCAATTACAGCAGTAAGGAGGGATGACATCTTAGATGGATCCTCAAAAGAAGTCATATGGGTAGAACTTAAAAACAAAAAAAGAGCAATTACATTGCTGGGAATGTATTATAAGCCCCCAAACAGAGAGAAATAGAAGAGCAGATATTTAGGCAAATTTCAGAGAAATGTAAAAATAATAGGGTAGTAATAGTGGGGGATTTCAACTTCCCCAACATTAACTGGGTTAGTCATAGTGTGATAGGTTTAGAGGGAGCAGACTTCTTAAAATGCATCCAGGAAAGCTTTTTAGGCCAATACATAGAAGGTGGCAGTCCCGGACTTAATTTTAGGGAATGAAGCTGGGCAAGTGGTAGAGGTATCAGTGGGGGAGCATTTTGCTGATAGTGATCATAACTCCATTAGATTCAAGGTTGTTATGGAAAAGGACAAGGAAGGCCCAGAAATCTGAGTTCTAAATTGAGGGAAGGCTGAGTTTAATGAGATCAGATATGATTTGGCCAGAGTGGACTGGGAACAGCTACTTTTAGGTAAATCTGCATCAGAGCAGTGGGACTCATTCAAGAAGGAAATAGGGAGAGTACAGGGCCAATATATTCCAGTAAAGGCAAAGGGTGGGACCAACAAATCCAGGCAACCCTGGATGTCGAGGGATATACAGGATTGGATAAAGAGGAAAAGGGAGGCTTATGGCAGATACCAAGGGCTCAAAACAGCAGAAGCTGAATGTATAGGGGGGATCTTAAAAAGGAAATTAGGAGAGCAAAAAAGGGGTATGAAATAACAATGGCAGGTAAATAAAGGAAAATCCAAAGTTATTTTACAAATACATTAAGATTAAGAGCATAACTAGAGAAAGATTAGGGCCCATTAAGGACTATTGTGGTAATTTGTGTGTGGAGTTGGAAGACGTAGGTAGGGTTCTAAATGAATACTTTGTTTCGGTGTTCACAAGTGAGAGGGATGACATGGGTATGGAAATCAAGCAGAAGGACTGTGATATAATTAAAGAAATTAGCATAGAAAAGGAGGAGGTTCTAAGTGGTCTGGCAGGCTTAAAAGTAGATAAATCTCCAGGCCTGGATGAAATGTATCCCAGGCTGTTGAGCGAGGCAAGGGGGGAGACAGCAGGGGCGCTGGCAATAATTTTTAATATCTCTCTGGCCACAGGAGAGGTGCCAGAGGACTGGAGGAAAGCCAATGTGGTACCATTATTCAAGAAGGGAGGAAGGGCCAGTCAGTCTAACCTCAGTGGTAGGGAAATTATTGGAAGCAATTCTGAGGGACAGAATGAATCTACACTTGGAGAGGCAGGGATTAATCAAGGACAGTCAGCATGGTTTTGTCAAGGGGAGGTCATTTCTAACCAATTTGATTGAATTTTTCAAAGAAGTGACCAGATATGTAGATGAGGGCAATGCATTTGACGTAGTCTGCTTGGACTTCAGCAAAACTTTTGATAAGGTCCTGCATGGGAGACTGATAACGAAGGTAAGAGCCCATGGGATCCAAGCCAATTTGGCAAATTGGATCCAGAATTGGCTGAGTGGCAGGAAGCAGGACATGATGGTCAAGGGGTGTTTTTGTGACTGGATGCCTGTGTCCAGTGGGGTCCCACAGGGATCGGTGTTGGGTCCCTTGCTGTTTGTGATATATTTAAATGATTTAGAGTTGAATGTAGGAGGGTTGATCAATAAGTTCGCGGATTGCATGAAAATTGGTGGGGTGGTAAGTAGTGAGGAGGATAGCCTAGATTACAGGAGGATATAGACGGGCTGGTCAGCTGGGCTGATGAGTGGCAAATGGAATTTAATCCAGATAAGTGTGAGGTGATGCACTTCGGCAGGACAAACATGGCACGGGAATACACAATGATTGGTAGAACCCTGGGAAGTACCGAGGATCAGAGGGACCTCGGTATTCATGTCCACCAGTCCCTTAAGGTAGCGGGACAGATAGATAAGGTAGTTAATATGGGATACTTGCCTTTATTAGCTGAGTCATAGAATCTAAGACCAGGGAGGTTATGCTGGAACTGTGTAAAACACTAGTTAGGCCACAGCTAGAGTATTGCATGCAGTTCAGGAATTCACATTACAGGAAGGATGTGATTGCACTAGAGACCGTGCAGGGGAGATTTACCAGGATGTTGCCTAGGCTGGAGAGTTTTAGTTATGAGGAGAGATTGGATAGACTGGGGTTATTTTCCTTGGAGCAGAGGAGTTTGAGGGGGGGAAATGATTGAGGTGTATAAAATTATGAGGGGCATAGATAGGGTAGATAGGAAGGAACTTTTCCCCTTGATGGAGGGATCAATAACCAGGGGGCATAGATTTAAGGTAAGGGGCAGGAGGCTTAGTAGGGATGTGAGGAAGAATTTTTTCACCAGAGGGTGGTGGGAATCTGGAACTCACTGCCTGAAAGCGTGGTAGAGGCAAAAACCCTCATAACATTTAAGAAGCATTTGGATGTGCACTTGCGATGCCATGGCATACAAGGATATGGGCCTTGTGCTGGAAAATGGGATTAGAATAGTTAGGTAATTGTTTGACTGGCGCAGACTTGATGGGCCAAAGGGCCTTTTTCTGTGCTCTAGACCTTTATGACATTGTACTCCAACTGCCATAGATTTTCCCACTCAATTAATTTCCCTATGTCCCTTTGTAACTTCCTGCTCTAAAAACTTGGATATACAACTTATTATACCTTCATCCAAGTCGTTCATGCATATGGTGAAAAGCTGTCACTACAGATCTCTCTTTAGACCAATTTTCATTACCTAACAATCAGACAACATTCCCTTTATTGCTGCTCTGTCTCTTACCTCCCAACCAATTACCAACCCATATCATCAGGTTACCTCCAATTTCTTGTGTTTATTTTGCTAATAATCTCTTATGCGAGTCTTAATCCCATTTCTTTGTCTCTACTTTGAGTTCTATATGTGATTTTACATTGAAGTAAATATTCCAACTTGTACTTCCTGTTTTCGACTCCACATGTTTTTTTAAGGATTTTTTGATTTTATTGGTTAAGAAAGCACACTGTTCATATAAATCCAAGATCCCCTGTAGAGGATGGTGTGCTGTTTTGACTATTTAATTACAGGAAATTGTAGAGCAAAAGCCCAGAGAACTGTGGGCAAATGTAGTGATGATGAGCACTGCTGACCACAAAATCCAAGTCAATGTTTCTCAGCTGGAGCCTTCGGTTAATGTATTTGTTCATTTTGACTGGAGGTTGTGAAAGACATTATGGAAGTGCAAGTCTTTCTTTTGAATTGACCTGCATTGAGTGAGAGAAATAAACTGTCAGTTTTTATTGCACTGGTTAGACTGATCTGGTCAGATTTAGAATGGTGTGGATTAAAAATTGAAAATGCAGTAAGTCAGGCAGCATCTGATTCAGGGTGACTAACTCTCAGGGGGAAAATTAAGGGACGTTTTTGTTGTAGTGTGCCTTTAAGGGACCGCAGCATGCCATCACCAGAAGGGAAGTGTGTTATGTGATCAGTTATGCTTTGGCCTGTGAGCTGAGCATACAGCCTACAGCTCTGCTGCCGATGTCGTCAAGCTTTCTATCTATGTATATATGTCCTCATGTGCCTAGTTTAAATAAATGAACACAACTTTTTTGCACAACCCCTTATGAGTGATTGCTGCCTTTATGTCATTCTAAAAACAACCAGGGTTGCGGCGGAGGTAGGGGAGGGGGTCGTGGGTAGGGGAGGGGGTAGGGGTGGGGGTCGTGGGGGAAGGGGGTAGGGGGGTTGCAGAGCCGGGGAGGGGGTCGTGGGGTAAGGGGCTAGTGGGGTTGCAGAGCCGGGGAGGTGGGTTTGGGGAGCTGCAGAACCCAGGGGTGGGGTGTTGCTGCTGGGAGGATTGCGAATGCACAGATGCATATTGTGTACGCGCACCACTCAAAGGCCTCAATGACATCAAAAACAGTGAACTGACAACATATAACCCGGGACACAGGCTGTTCCCGTAAAATATGTGACGGTTGGTCAACCTGGTCTGATTAGGGAAACGGAGTTCAGGTTTCAGTTGGATGACCCTTCCTCAGAACTGAGGAAAGGTAGAAATACAATAGGTTTTGAGCAAGTGGAAGAGCAGCTGCAAGAGGAGGAGGAGGGGTAGAAAGAATGGAGGGCAGAGATGAAATGTCAACAAATTTCACAGTGGAAAAGCCAAAGGGAGCGGTAATGGCTCCAGGAAAGAAACAAGAAATGTGAGTAAATCGGGTGAGAATGGCTGCGCAGCAACTGTCCGAATGCCCCTCCCCCCGAGGTGAAGGCAGAAGAAAGAAACGAATCAAATACGAATCAATAAAAAAAAACAAAATGGAACCTGTCCAGCGGCTGCGGTATTTTGTGTTTGTAATTAGTCCGGGTTTAGAAAAGGATGAGGTCGATGAGAGTTTCACTTTTGGGAACCTTTACAAAGCTCCAGCTGTTCTGGGATTGGACGGTGTCAACAGCAAAGGTCACAGGGATCACCTCGGAAGTGGTTGATCGTCGTCTCGCGATCGAGGCTGAGGGATCTTTGCTGTTTGGGGAAGAAATGGATCCTTATCCCAGATCCTCCATCGAGGATGACTTCAACTATGGCAGCAGTGTGGCGTCAGCCAGCCTCGACATCCGCATGGGTGAGAGGGTCGGAAATAAAAACAAAACAGGAGACGTTTCACAGACTGAGAGACGACGCCAGGCGCTCACGGGCCCCAGCAGCTAGGGGAGCGGCCAGGGAGGTGGGAGACACCCGGGGGGTGGAGAGGAGGAGGAGGGGTGGGGTAGGGGCTGAGGGTCGGGGAGAGAAGTGAGAGGAGAGAAGTGAGGAGATTGGGTAGGGGCTGAGGGCAGGGAAGGAAGAGATGGGTGGGAAAAAGGGGGTGGAGTGGGTTGGGAAAAAGGGGGAGGGGACGAGGGAAGGTGACAGGGAGAGTGTGGGGGAGGGGAAGGAGGGCGAGGGGAAGTGGAGAGGGAGTAGGGGGACAGGGTGGTGTAACGGGAGAGGGAGTAGGGGGACAGGGTGGTGTAACGGGAGAGGGAGTAGGGGGACAGGGTGGTGTAACGGGAGAGGGAGTAGGGGGACAGGGTGGTGTAACGGGAGAGGGAGTAGGGGGACAGGGTGGTGTAAGGGGAGAGGGAGTAGAGGGACAGGGTGGTGTAAGGGGAGAGGGAGTAGAGGGACAGGGTGGGGTGAGGGGAGGGGGAGTAGGGGGACAGGGCGCAGTGAGGGGGAGTGGGGGACAGGGCGGGGTGAGGGGCGAGGGGGTGGGGGGACAGGGCGTGGTAAGGGGAGAGGGGGTGGGGGGACAGGGCGGGGTAAGGGGAGGGGGAGTAGGGGGACAGGGTGGGGTAAGGGGAGGGGGACAGGGTGGGGTGCGGGGAGAGGGCGTAGGGGGACAGGGTGGGGGATTAGGGGGAAGGGGAGAGGGAGTAGCGGCTGATAGGGCGGAGATATGGCGTGAAGAAAGGGGTTAGTGGGAGGGGGAAAGTGCAAGATGGGGAGGTTGAGATGGTGAGCAGGAAAGTGGCAGGGAGAGATGTGGAGGGGGAGGGCTGATGAAACCCTTGACTGCTCCAGGTTTCAGATCCTGTACTTCAGAATCGTAAAGAACATCCCTAAAAATCATAGCACAATCACTTAATCTCTGCCTGAAGGTGGGAATCTATAGTTTTTCAAGAAATGAATAGATCTATTGCACAAGTGGGTATTACCCTCGGTTATATTTAAAGTCTTGCTGTTAGAAATACAATTTCAACTGCTTCTGTAGCGTATATTTTTTAAAAATCCTATGGCACTTCAAGGCCACGATGTGATGAGGGCTACACAACTTCAGGTTATACGGTGAAATATGTGACTAGGTGGGGTAAGACTGATTGTGGGTCACAAGGCAATTCTTTGTGAATCACCAAACATTCTGGAAGGTGGCATGGGAGTGATGGTTCAAATATCAGCTGCAGGTGCAAAAGGTGTGTGGAAGATGTAGAATGGTTAACCCCTAATGACAAGGACTAAGGGTGAAAGCACTATTATGGTTTGGTGAGATTAACAAGTATTCACCAGATGTATAATGCTTGTGTTTCTTCTAGATGTTATCTGCTTAATGTCAGTTCTTTCCTTGTGACAGGGTTTCTGCGGAAGGTGTACAGCATTTTGTCTGTCCAGATTATTCTTACTACTGTGACGTCTGCAGTGTTCATGTATAGTGATACAGTCAAGGATGTTGTTCATGGAAGGTAACTCCTATAGTTACATAATATAAATTACATACTAATGGATTAGGGAATCTTTTCCCAGAATTATTTTGTCTTTGTTTTGACCAATGTGAGATCTGATGTGACCGTTCCAGGGACAGTAATTTAAGACAACTCAATTCCAGTTCTAAAATTGAAATTAATTGCAATTGTTCTTCTATTGCAGACTGCCACTGTATAATAAACTGATTTCAAATTTAATAAAAGCATGCGTACTTTTTTTTGTTATATATGCACTTCTAATTTATTGCTTGTTCCTATTCTAGTCCCGCATTGCTATTGGTAGCATGTTTAGGATCCCTGGGTCTAATAATTGCTCTGGCAATCTACAGACATCAGCATCCCGTTAATCTGTATCTCCTGTTTGCTTTTGTAAGTACTCAACAAAATAATTGAATTGAGATTATATACCAACTTTCTAACTCCATTTCACCAAGTTAAGCTGTTGTTATCAGATGCCTGGACCTATACGAAAGTAAAGTTTGTCTAGCCAATTTCTCTTATTGTGAGATTCAATTGTGTAATGCTTAATTTAGAAACCTGGCAAAACACTAGCAAAACATGCTCCCATAGAATCATTGAATATGCAGATGCTCCTTGTTTAATTTCTGTAAATATTTTTAATACTCTTGGAAAACTGGAATCTTGTTCTTATAAATAAGATTAAGCAATTTACATATATTTGAAAAATTGCCAAATGAAAACATGCAAGTCTTGGCTTCCATTCATAAAATCAGCGAACTATGAGAATTATGTTGAGGTTTAATTGTTCCTCAGATTTGAATTACAATATAGAAGTTTGTGGTAATGTTCAAGTTTGCATTACACTAAACTTCAAATGTTGACAAATTTAGGTAGTGATTTTGCAATTTTTTTTTAGTACTGTTGACTGTTCAGACTATTTCTCCAATACATTTTTCTTCAAGGTTAAAAGTAATTTCTGGAAGCAGATTGAGTCTCCTATGAACTGAAACTTGCATCCTTGTAGATTTACCAGTCAGGGTTTAGAAATTGCCCCTGAATTGAAGTATATAATTCACTGAAGATCACAAGGGATGCTCACCACATTCTCCTATTGCCTATTGCTGAATAAATGTAATATCTTAACAAGTGACAGTCATATGTATTTACAAGTTAATTGATCTACATAATCCAAATGGCACAGCAAGGTAATGAATTACCATAATACTTTAACAATAGCATTTGGAATACATCCTTTTAAATTTAAAATAGCCATTTTAAACCAGTTATTACCAAGTCTGGTATGGGATGAACTGACTTTCCAAATTATATAAAAACAAAATACCATGGATGCTGGAAATCTGAAATTAAACAGAAAATGCTGGAAGATCTCAGCAGATCTGGCAGCAATTGTTGAGAAAGAAGTAGAGAAACTGCCAGGCTTTCCAAGTTATTGTAGCTGATATAAATCTAATTTCAGCTACAGCACTTGGACCTAGTTCAGTTGTGCAGTACTCATCAACTGCCAGAACTAACAACTGTCAGGTGTGGAAAGATGGGCTCCATTTTTAATGTTTACTATTATAAACTATGGGAGATCTTATGGCACAGTGGGTAGCGTTCCACCGGGTTCAAGTCCCACTGCAGAGCGGGAGAGATTCCTGGTCTACACAAAGATGGAAAGAGAATTGGAGCTTCTACCACCACTATCCATAGCTCCATGTACAACATGTAAAAGTATATGTTGCCACAGTAATTTGGACGCCTTGGGGGGTCTGATTCACTCAGTTGGCTAGACTGCTGTTGTGGATCAGATTGGTGCCAATAGCATAGGCATCCTTCCACATTCTAGCTGGGGTAAATTTAGGACCTTCCTCCTTGCCCTGCCTGTGATGGAGGTCATGGTGTTGTTGATTGGACCTGCCTTCAGTCAGAGAATTCAAGAAGATGATTACAAATTGCATAAATATACAGAACTATCACATTCTGGTTTTGATTTTTATACAGACATTTCTGTCTCAGTTTTTTAAGTGGAGAGTTGCAAACTGTAGCTGCATGTGTGTTTTTAAACATATAGTAAACGTTTTCTCTACAGACCCTGCTGGAAGCTTCGGCTGTGGCTGCTGCTGGTAAGGGCTTTTTCTCAATTTTAGCTCTTGCTTGCAGGAAGGTGTAACATTTTGATTTAAGTCACATGGGTTTTTTCAAGTAATGGGTACTTTGAAATAGTAAAACTGCCACCACGTTGATATGAATATTCATATGACGTCTTTGATTGTTTTGCTACGAAAATATGATCAGGGAAAGTTTGATACGAAAATATCACGAGTAAAATTTTCTTTAATTTTCCTGGTTTATAATTCCTTGGATGGGAGGTGGTTGTGATGATTCTTGGTATTAGTATGATTCCAAGACAATATATTTGGTAACCAAATTAATCCTCAGTGGTAATCTTAGTAACAGTCTGAGTCAAACAGGGTCTCAATACTCTGATTTAATGGATCAATAGAATCCATCAGCATGGAACTTAAATTTTTCCTGCAATAGTGCCAGAGAACCCCAGTGGTTCAGGTAATCCTAGCCAGACAAGCAACAACATGGTTAACAGTGTTCTACTTTGCTAAACTGTAGTTTTAGCTTGTTAAATTCCATGTAACCCTGTGCACATTTGGGAACTTCTAAGTCTAACCTCTGCCAACCTGCACCTGGTTCTATGGATACAGGGAAATTATGGAGGCCAGGTCATTGAGTGTATTTAAGACCGAGATAGCTAGGTTCTTGATTGGTAAGGGGATCAAAGGTTACGGGGAGAATAGGGTTGAGAAACTTATCAGCCATGATTGAATGGTGGAGCAGACTCAATGGGCCAGTTGGCCTAATTTCTGCTCCTATGTCTTATGGAGAGAGAAAGTGTGTACAGTATTTTAGGTAAACCAAACACTTGTGGATGAGTGTAGTTTTTCCAATAACTTGAATTGGAGACTGTTACACATCATAATGGATTTATGTGTATGTTAGACCTCTGGCTGACCAAAAGCACTAAGATTGGATTGATATTCAGATTCACCAATAGTCATCCGACATTCTTTAGCAAAATTTAATTAGCTCTTGTTGATATTCTGTTAGGTTACTTTATTTGAGAATGCTATGCGACATGACCTCAAGTAAATCTGGTTATGTTCCTTAGTAGCTCATAGGAAATCAACTTAACTTTTAATTTCACAAGTTGAAATCCGAGAGTTCCACCGTACCTTTTGTTCACCTGTATGGAATTTCTTGTGTTAATCAATCAATTAGTGCTTAATCCTGTGGAATAAGTTCTGTAGGATACTGCAGTAAATCAAGTGTTGCTTCAGAGATATTGTGTAGTATCTGCCTTGAAGTTCTGTGATAACCATATTTTAAATACTTTTTTTTTATTTAGTCACCTTTTATGACTATTCAGTGGTTCTGCAAGCGTTCATTCTTACAACAGCTGTATTCGTTGCATTGACTGTCTACACGTTTCAGTCAAAGAGAGACTTCAGTAAATATGGAGCAGGGTATGTGCACTGGAAAAAAGACTTGGATATATTTTAGAAGATCTGCATAATGCCCTTTTTTATTTTAGGATCTTATGGTAGCCTGCATTCATTTTCCAGATGAAATTTTCTGATAACTTGCTTTTTATATAACTGGGAATAATTAACCACAGTAATCTGTTCCATTGTGACCTGAAGACATTTGTTCTCTAGCCTACTCTTACACCTACTCCTGTGATTTGGCTTGAGTTCAGAAATTTCCATTTGGCTTGCTTCTGTTCACTTTATGGCACTTCAGTTCACACGGTTGACGCTAATGGTAGGAGCTTTAAGGTTTTAGGTGCCAGCTAATCACAGTTACAACAATAAACTAGCTTTAATTATTTTAATTAACAGCCCTGCGCAAAGTGCAGAAACAGTATATGTACTGTGAAAGTGGACATTGGTTCAGAACAGACTTAGTGATCTGTGATACCTTGCAGTTGCACATCCTGCCAAAATTCGCTCAGATTGAATCTTGGATAAAGTACGAAGTGCTTCATGTGCCAAAGGATTGTTTCATAAATTACAACTTTCAGAAGGAGAAGTGAAGAGTGCCAAATTTTATGCCCTTATTTATGTTTACAACATAAGTTTCTGTTTATTAGTACATTACAGGTAAACATTATGGAGGTCTTGACTATAGTAGTCATGCTGATTTATATTATTGTGTAACTACATGCATTGATGAGTGTTATTGTTAAAGAGCCATTGGGTGTTGTTGGATGGTGTGCTGGAGTATTCATGAACACTACCATTAGACTATAAAAAATATCTTAAGTGGACAAAAACAGTTCCAGTCCTAGTAAATACCTCTTTATAATTACCAAATTGGAAACGTGTCATGTAGCACAGTGTGAGACTTTATAACAGTAATTCCAGATTCAATTCAGAAGCCAAATTTGCCACAAACTGAAATGATTTGATACATTTAATCTGAGAGTAACGCTTTCTTTTACAAAAATGCAAAATTGCACCTTCATGATTTCATGTACTGTTAATAAATGGTTTGTATACTCCTATAACTTATAGGGGTTTTACCAAATGCCCACTATAAAACATGGGCATTACCTATGTGCCAGATCATAACACTTTCCATAGTCCTATGATGAAACTTAGCCTGAGTTGCCAAATAGAATTTATGATTAGAGTACATGTCTACATGTAATCAACACAGGATTATGAGACTAAATGCCAACATTTTTATTTTGTCTTGTCTTTAGTCTCTTTGCATGTCTGTGGATTTTGATCCTGGCTGGGTTGTTAAGAGTAAGTATTGGTTGGTTTAAATTGTAACTAAATTAGTTGCTCTAAATCGTAATAATTTTTAATGTGGATTTTATTACAAATGTGTGGCTAGAGACATTAGTTCATATAAGCGAATCAGTTGGATGTTTTCAATTATTTAACCAGCATCTTATAAATCCTTTCTTGCTTTTTATGAGATTTACATATTCTTTGCTAGCACCCATTGGGACCAGCTTCAAGGTCCTGGTGCAAGGCTATACTCTGGTGTATCTAACAGTAGTAAAGCTCTGTCAGAAGTCATAACTGGTTCGGATTCCGTTGGTGAAAATAACCCAGTGCATTGTCTAGATAAGTAAGGAAGGAAAAATACATTGACATACCATAGTCAACGGTACATGGAGATTGATTTTTAATATTGATAAGGGGCAATATAAAGTGTGATTGATTATCTGCACTCTCCAGCTGGATTGCATTTAGTCCTGATTTGCAGTGATTGGACCCAAACAATCTTTGACCTATTTGTATAATTTGGTGCTGGAACATCATTTGATGTCAGGGTGCCCGTCAGAGATATACCTCAATGTTTCTGTACTGGGGATATTAAAAACAAGCTGGGTTTGTTTCTGTATACCTTGGAACTTTTACATAGTGTCTTTAATGTAGAAAAATGTAAGTAATGATAGGCCTGGTTTTAACTATGTACAATTTACAAGGAAAGAATACTAATAGCATAACCTTGTAGACAAATGCTTCACATTTTTCATATGATATCAACCATAAAGGATTACTAACGCGTTTGTCTCTTAATTTGCTTTAGCTGTTCTTCTTGAGCGATACAGTGGAGCTTGTATTTGCATCTGCAGGAGCACTCCTCTTCTGTGGCTTTATCATCTATGACACACACATACTGATGCACAAACTTTCACCTGAAGAATATGTACTGGCTTCAATTAATTTGTACTTGGATATCATTAATCTATTCCTGCATATCCTTCGAATCCTGCAATCACTTAACAAAAAGTAATCATGAGGATTATTGAAGAAAATTATGTTAATATGTCTCTAACTGAAATTTAATGAAGGGGTGCACGTTGTGTATAGACTTGCTGATTTATTGTCTGATTTTGTTCTTGATGGATCATATTTATATTCATTGTATGATGTAGATAATTTTGAGTAATTATAGTCAATTTATATAGTTTTTCTTTGAGGGGACTTGAGGACACACTTGGGCAAATAGTTTTTTTTTTAAATATAAATTGGAATGGGCACCAATCCAGACTCAGAATCCTGCAATGTTTTTTGTCTGCTTTCTTTGGTTTGAAATTAGATGTTTAAAACTTCTCTTTAGGCTCTAAATTGAAATTTGATGCTAAACTGGGAGAAAGCAATTTTAGATCAGGCATGGATTCAATGAAGGATTGTCATCTTATCCTTTTTTCTAATACAATAATACCTCTCTTGTAATTATTTGAGTGTTCATAGGTTGATGTCCTATTCTGTAAAAACATTTTTGTTCAATTGCATGTAAGCCATCCCTTTGAATAAAATCTGAGCAGTTCACCATTTATATTTGTCTATTTTAAAAGGTATTAAATCATAACTTGTTTTTCATTTCCAAAGCGGCCAATTGTGAAATACCACTTTTACTTAGGGGCTTAGACAGCCAAAGGCATGGCTGCCAATGTTGGAGTGATGAAAATCGGATGAGTGAATTGGAGGAACATATAGACCTAGGAAGTTTGTGGGGTAGAGGAGGTTAGAGATAGAAGGGTCAAGAGATCTGAATTGCAGGATGAGAAATTTGAAATCTTAAAACACTAAAAGACTCCAAACAATTCAACTGACAGTAAGGGGTGGTCAGTAAGGAAGACTATGCCTGAGCGAGACGAAGACAGAGTGAGTACTTGGGAATTTGATTCAAAGTGGGAATTCAACTGATAAGTCTTTCTCAGGTTTCATTTTAGATTACGAGTCAGACCCTCGCCTAGAAGTAGGAGTAACTAATATTCAAATAAGTTAAATTGCCTTGTTGAACAGGGGCCACTCTGGCCTGGTAGTTATCTGTCAATCAGCTGAAAACACTTGGTTTAATTAATGTTAATTACTGTATCAGAAAGCTAAGTGAGCTGGTGACTCATCAGAGTCTCTCTGTATAAGAGAGGAGTTTTTAAACTGCATGGTCAGTAAGGGGCGTGGTCAGTAAGGGAGACTAATCCTGAGTGAGATGGAGACAGAGTGAGTACTTGGGAATTTGATTCAAAGTGGGAATTTGGTGCATGGGGGAAAAAGAGGTCCTTTAAGGTTTATTGCAAGAGGTAGAGCCTGCTGAGTTGGGAGTTCAGTAATGGGAGGGGGGTGGAGTGAAGGAGGTGCTCCTTCTGCTCTTTGTCAGCCTCCAGCATTTGATTTCCACTTTAGTGCAGGAGAAGGAGTAGGTTAATCAGTAACTGATAATTAACTGGAGAGGTCTGGGAGCTTAAAGGAACGGAGAGAGAGAGCCAGGAATTTACAGATAAAATCCAAGAGTGACATCACAGGAGTCCCATAAGTTGACTGGTTGGTAAGTACAGGCCTTTCCAGACTTGGAACAGGAGAGACGATTGGTGAGTGACAGTTGAGTTGTTGTATCATACCAAACTGTAGTAAACACTTTTAGATAAAGTTTAATGTATATCAGTGCAGCTCAGCCATGTGGAATGTGCATCCTGAAGTGCCTTCAGTGACTACGTCTGCAGAAAGTGTCACCAGCTGCAGAAACTTGAGCTCCAGGTTGTGGAACTCAAGCAGCAGCTGGAGTCCATGTGATGTATCTGCTAGAGTGAGGATTACGTGGATAGCACATTTATAGAGGTGGTCACACCGCAGCTAAGATGTACACAGAGGGGGAATGGGTGACCAGCAGAGTATTGCAGAAATTCCCTAAGGTTATCTCGCTCCCTGGCCTCTTCCATTTTGGATACTGGTGAATGAGATGGTTTCTCGGAGAACTGTAACAAGAGCCAAGGTCGTAGCACCACAGGTGGCTCAGCTGCACAGGAAGGAGGAGGATGAGTGGAAGAGCTATAGTAGCAGGGGATTCCATAGCTAGGGGAGCAGACTTGCATTTCTGCAGCCTTAGATGTGACTTCAGGATGGTATGTTGCCGCCCTGGTACCAGGGTCAAGGATGTCACAGAGCGGCTGCATGACATTCCTTTGGGGGAGGGTGAACAGCCAGATGTGATCCACATTAGGACCAATGACAAAGGTAGGGAAAAGGGATGAGGCCCTGACATTTGATTTTAGGGAGTTAGGAAGGGAATTAAAAAGCAGGACCTCGAGCAGTGATCTCCAAATTACCCCAGTGCCACATGCTAGTGAGCATTAGAAAGGAAGATTGAGCAGTTCAACTTGTGGCTGGAGAAATGGAGTAGGAGGGAGGGATCTAGATTTCTGAGGCACTGGGTCCAGTTCTAGGGCTGGTGGGACTTGTACAAGAAGAACTGATTACGCCTTAACAGGACTGGAGCTAATGTCCTTATGGAGAGGTTTGCTAGTGCTGTTTGGAAGGGTTTAAACTAGATTGGTGGGGGATGGGAACCTGAGGAGAAATTCAGAGTAGAGAGGAGAAAAACTGGTAGTGGGAAGTAGGGAAGTATTAACTGATAAGGTGGATATATTAGTATCAAGGTTAATAGAATACTTGGTGAGTTTGATAGAATTACAAAAATGCAATAGTATGTAATTAGATGGGGTCAGAGTAAGGGAGAATGTAAAGCCTAAATCAAGGTTATGTCCATGTATGTGAATGCACAGAGTATGGTTAATAAGATTGGTGAACTACTGGCACAGGTTGACAAATGGAATTATATTATTGCTATAACAGAGAGCTGGCTCAAAGGAGGACAGGATTGGACATTAAATATTCCTGGGTACAAAGTGTTTAGGAGAGACAGGAAAGAACGAGGGGCGGGGGAATGGCAGTATTGATTAAAGATAGCATTACAGTACTGGAGAGAATATTCTCATCAGTTTAATCTTCCCACTGCCAGTTTTTCTCCTCTCCACTCTGAATTTCCCCTCAGGTTCCCATTCCCCACCAATCTAAGTGTTCCAGAGGGGTCAAGGATGGAATCTCTAGCCAGAGGTCAGGGATGAAAAAGGTGCAATAGCATTGATCGGTGTAGTATATAGATCACCAACCAGTGGAAGGAATGTAGAGAAACAAATTTGCAAAGAAATTAGGTGCAAAAATTATACAGTATTATTATGGGGGACTTCAATTATCCAAACGTAGTCTGGAATAGGAATAGTGCAAAGGGACAAGAGGGATGAGAGTTCCTGGAATGTATTCAAGATAATTTTCTGCAGCAATATGTTTCCAGTCCAGTGAGGGGGCAGGCACTTTCGGAAATGGTTCTGGGGAATGAGTTGACCCAAGAGGGTCAAATATCAGTGGGAGGGCATTTAGGGGACAGTGACCATTGTATCATAAGGCTTTGGGTGGCCATGATAAAGGACAAGGAACAATCCAGAGCAGGGATAGTTAATTGGGGGAAAGCCAACTTCGATGAGAATGCATCTGAGTCAAGTGAGTTGAAATCAAATGTTGGCAGAAAAGGTGGTGGCTGAACAATGGACAACCTACAAAGAAAAGGTATTGTAGGCAATGTCAAAGTATGTTCCCCTGAAGTGGGAAAGTTGGGGCAAATAAATCCAGTGTTCTGAATTATGAGATAGGCAGTGGTGAAGATGGAAAGAAGTGCGTGAACAATTGATGTCAGGTAGAAAATACTATAGAGAATCAGACTAAATATAGAAGGATGGAGGGGAAGTGGAAAACTAATGAGAAGCAAGGGGAGAGCATGAAAAGAGACAGACAGCTAACATAAAAGTGTGGTAAAAGAAAGAGTAGGGCCGATTAGGGACAAAAAAGGAACTTGCATGTGGAGGCAGGGGAAATAGCGGAGGTATTAAACAAGTACTTTGCATCTGTCTTTTCAAAGGAACAAGATGCTACCCAAGCTGAGGTGAGAAAGGAAGTAACCGGTACACTAGAAGAATTTACAATTGAGAAGGCGGTGGTGTTTAGAAAGATTATCTTTACTCAAAATTGATAACGCAGCAGGAACGGATGAGATGCATTCAAGATTACTGAGGGAAGTGAGTGGAAATTGCAGATTTACTAGTGATAATCTTCCAGTCTTCTTTAGACACAGGGGTGGTGCCAGAGGACTGGAGAATTGTGGATTGGGCAGACAAGTCATAGATGAAGTTCAATGCAGAGAAGTGTGAAGTGATTCTTTTTGGCAGGAAGAATATGGAGAGACAGTATAAAATAAAGGGAGAAACTCTAAAGGAGGTGCAGTAACAGGGACCTTGGTGTATATGCATATAGTCACTGAAGTTGGCAAGGCAGGTTGAGAGAGCAGTTAATAAAGCATATGGTATTTTAGGCTTTATTATTAGGGGCATTGAGTACAAGAGTAAGGAAGCCATATTAAACTTGTATAAGACCCTAATTAGGCCTCATCTGGTGTGCTGTGTCAAGTTCTGGGCGCCATACTTGAGGAAGGATGTGAAGGCCCTGGAGAGATTACAGAGGAGATTCACAAGAATGATTTCAGGAATGAAGAACTGTAGCTATGGGGATAGATTGGAGAGGTTGGGACTGTTTTCTTTGAAGAAAAGAAGGTTGAAAGGACACTTGATAGAGATATTCAAGATCCTGAGGGGGATGGACAGGGTAAATGGTGCAAAACTATCCTCACTCAAGAGAGCATCAAGAACTAGAGGGCACAGATTCAAAATAATTGGCAAAAGGAATAAAAGTGATGAGGGAAAAATGTTTTCACCTAGAGGATGGTTAGAGTCTGGAACGAACTCCTGAGAGGATGTTGGAGGCAGGTTTGATTGAAGTATTCAAAAGGGAATTGGATTGCTATCTGAAAAGAAAGAAAGTGCAAGGTTATGGGGATAAGGCAGGGGTGGGACTAGGTAAAATGCTCTTTCAGGGAATCAGTGCAGATTCAATGGGCTGAATGGCCTCCTGCACTATAAAGATTCTGTGACATTTGTTGTTGAGAAATATGTAATTTTCATGGTCTTTCCCGGTCACTGAGGTTGCATGATTGGTCCCTGTCCCAGTTTGTTCTGTTTTTTTAAATATTTGTATTTATTCAAAGTTTATTTTTAATATTGGACAAATTATTTATTTGGACCCAAACCTGAAATGCTCCTGATGCTTTTTTCCTTCCATTTATAAGAAGATACACTTGGTCCTATAAGTAGGCATCTTTTTTTTCCCAACTGCAATCATCTGATGTGGCCTAGTTGAGGTCTGAGATATCCCATTTTCAATGCAATGTGAGTTGCAGATACTTTTCAAGTAGGTCAAGCATGCATGCTAGTTCAACCCAGAGAAGTTAGAATATGGAACTGGCAAATCACATAAATGCATTTTAAGGGATTCAAGGTAAAAAATCAAAAGTGTCACATAGCACAGAGCATGTGGTGAGGAATATTAATTTTTTCATCTTTAATTTTTATTTTGAGGTAATATTTATGCTAATATTAACATGCTGGGGATTGGAACTTGTTTTCCAGTTCTGGCACCACTATCAATGTCAAAACAGGAGAGCTAAGCTGCAGAGTAAAGCTTCCTCCACATTACCCCAACAATGCGCTTCTATCTCAGCTACAGGAAGATCACCAACTTCTGCACTAATTTCTTCTTTCTACTCTCATTCCAGCATCTTCATGGATTATGAGTAAGATTGCTAATTTTTGCACCACTCAGGTTTGTACTCACTGAAACTAATTTTAAATGAAGCTTCTTAAGCATTTAAAAAAACTTTACAAACAACAATAGTTAATTTTATAGAGACATTATAAACATTAAAATATATTACTGGCATACAAAAGTTAAAATTAGAGTGAATAAATGAAGGCTTGGCCCACCATTTCTGAAATTTTGCTGACCTTGGCTCTAGATCCCCAATTTAGTTCTATCTTGGAAGTAAAGATACAACTTAAAGTATGACCATTTACAAAACCTGACATTTGTAAGACCTATCTCAATTTCTGGTGATAGACTGTCCACCAATATTCATGACAAGCCTACCA
The DNA here is from genome assembly GCF_017639515.1 of Carcharodon carcharias. Classification (NCBI taxonomy): domain Eukaryota; kingdom Metazoa; phylum Chordata; class Chondrichthyes; order Lamniformes; family Lamnidae; genus Carcharodon; species Carcharodon carcharias. The sequence continues at coordinate 62,294,428 of NC_054487.1, forward strand.
ACTCCACAGCTACCTCGACTACAGCTCCTCACACCCCGCTTCCTGTAAGGACTCCATCCCATTCTCTCAGTTCCTTTGCCTCTGTTGCATCTGTTCTGAGGATGCCACTTTCAAAAACAGTTACTCTGACATGTCTTCCTTCTTCCTTAACCAAGGTTTTCCACCCACAGTGATTGACAGGGCCCTCAACCATGTCTGGCCCACCTCCTGCGCATCCGCTCTCACACCTTCCTCTCCCTCCCAGAAACATGATAGGGTCCCCCTTGTCCTCACTTATCACCCCACCAGCCTCCGCATTCAAAGTATCATCCTCCACCATTTCCACCAACTCCAGCATGATGCCACCACCAAACACATCTTCCCTTCACCCCCACGGTGGCATTCCGCAGGGATCGTTCCCTCCAGGACACCCTGGTCCACTCATCCATCACCCCCTACACCTCAAACCCCTCCCATGGCACCTTGCCATGCAACCGCAGAAGATGCAATACCTGCCCCTTTACTTTCCCTCTCCTCACCATCCAAGGGCCCAAACGCTCCTTTCAAGTGAAGCAGCATTTCACTTGCACTTCCCTCAATTTAGTCTACTGCATTCGTTGCTCCCAATGCGGTTTCCTCTACATTGGAAAGACCAAACGCAGACTGGGTGACTGCTTTGCAGAACACCTTCAGTCTGTCTGCAAGCATGACCCAGACCTCCCTGTCACTTGCCATTTCAACACTCCCCCCTGCTCTCATGCCCACATGCCTGTCCTTGGCCTGCTGCATTGTTCCAGTGAAGCTCAACACATACTGGAGGAACAGCACCTCATCTTCCGACTAGGCACTTTATAGCCTTCCGGACTGAATATTGAGTTCACCAATTTTAGATCATGATCTCTCTCCTCCATCCCCACTCCCTTTCCAATCCCCCCCTTTTTTCCCAATAATTTATATAGATTTTTCTTTTCCCACCTATTTCCATTATTTTTAAATGTATTTCCATCCATTGTTTTATCTCCACCTTTTAGCCTATTTCGATCCCTTCCCTTCACCCCACCCCACCTCACCCCACCTCCACTAGTACGTTGCTTGTCCTGCTTTCTACCCTTAATTAACACATTCCTTAGATAATATCACCACCTTCAACAATGCTTTGTCCTTTTGTCTGTGACATCTTTTGGTTATCTCCATCTATCACTGGCCCTCTATCCAGCTCTAGTGCCCCCTCCCCACCCTTAAACCAGTTTATATTTCACCTCTTTTCTATTTTTACTTAGTTCTGTTGAAGAGTCATATGGACTCGAAACGTTTACTGTGTTCCTCTCCGCAGATGCTGCCGGACCTGTTGCGTTTTTCCAGGTATTTTTATTTTTGCTTTGTAAGACCTCCCTGGGAATCGGAGACTGACAGTCTATCCACTGTAAGTCCAGCTGCTTGGGTCATTGTTTACAGGTGTGAACATCTTGCACCTTCTTCCCAGTAAAGTAACCCGAGACCTCTTGAAAGACCAAGCCATCTAGGCATGTTATTGGGTGGAATTCAGAACAAGTCACATGACACCCCCTTCATTCTTCCATTTTACCCTAAATTAAAGATGCAGTCTTAAAACACAACACTCTTTTAAACTTTGTATTTGTAACAGTGATACTATTTCTTCATTATGTATTGAGTAGATTTTATGTTAAATTGCTTTCACCGTCCTACTCCATAATGATTTTGCCATGTTTAGATAGGGAAATGCTTAGGCACAAGATATAAAATGACTTGCAACATAGTGTAATGTTAACATTGCACTTGTTTTCTAGCTAATTTAAAGCTGGTTATGGAAATGATTCCAGTCTGGGAAAACATGATTTATGCTGTTAATTTTCTGGATCTGAAAGTTCTACGCTTGTGTACTACCATTCAACAAGTTTTTTTTAATGGTAAACATTTTCCTTAAGTTCAGCATCATAACTTGTCTCAGAAGCAAATCCTGTATTAATGAAGTGTGACTTATCCAATAACTAGGAATTGTACTGAACACAAAACTTTTGGCTTTCTGGATATATCTGCCATGTGGTTTCCTTGTCTTTATGCAAGCAGAAGAATGAACACTCAAACTGTGCCCTAAGCTATTTACAATGAGACAGATTATGAACAATAATCATCAATGAATGGTAGAAAGAACAAGTAATAGATTTATAGTAGTTATCTATTCAACCATCTTCTTAACCCAAATAAATACATGTAAGCAATAAGAAACAGTAGGAGTCAGCCATTCGGCCCCTTGAGCCTCCTCTGCCATTTAATAAGATCATGGTTGGTCTGACTGTAGTCACAACTCACTTTCCTGCCTGCCTCCTGTACCCTTGGCTCCCTGTAGATCAAATCTGTCTAACTCAGCCTTGAATATATTCAATAACCCAGCTCGGCTCCCTGGGGTAGAGAATTCCAAAGAGTATTGACCCTCTTGAGAGAAGAAATTCCACCTCATCTCCATGTTAAATGGGACAGCCCTTATTTTTAAACTGTGCCCCCTAGTTCTGGATTCCCCCACAAGGGGAAACATCGTCCTTATCATCTACTCTGTCAAGCCCTGTCAGAATCTTATGTTTCAATAAAATCACCTCCCCTAAACTCCCTTGAGTATAGACCCAAGCTGCTCAACTTTCCCTCATAATCCCTTCATCTGAGGAATCAACCTAATGAACCTTCTCTGAACTGTCCCCAGTGCAAATATATCCCTCTTTAATTAAAGAGAACAAAAGTGATCTCACCTACACCCTGCATAGTTGTAGCAAGACTTCACTACTTTTATACCCCATTCCCCCCTTGCAATGAAGGCCAACATTTCATTTGCCTCTTAATTACTTGCTGTATCTGCATGCTAACTTTGTGTTTCATGTAAAAGACAACATGTACCGCAGCTTTCTGTAGTCTCTCTCTATTTAAATAATCTACTTTTTTATTCTTTCTGCCTAAGTGGACAACCTCATACTTTGCCTCATTGTATGCCGTCTGCCAAATTCTTGCCCACTGATAACCTATCTATATCCATTTGCAGGCTCCTTGTGTTCTCCTCAAATCTTGCTTTCTCACCTATCTTTGTTTTGTCAGCAAATTTGGCTAAAATACACCCTGTCCATTCATCCAAGTCATTAATATAGATTGTAAATTATTGAGGGACCAGCACTGATCCCTGTGACACCCCACTCGTTACAGTTTCCCAACCTGAAAATTACCCATTATCCTGACTCTGTTTCCTGTTAATTAGCCAATTCATGCTAATATATTACCCTCAACACAATAGGCTCATAACTTGTGCTGTAACATTTCATGTGGCATCTTATTAAACACCTTTTGGAAATCCAAATACACTATATTCACTGGTTCCTGTTTGTTACATCCTCAAAGAACTCCCCTAAATTTGTCAAACACTATTTCCCATTTCATAAAATCACGTTGACTCTGTCAGAATGTATTATGGTTTTCTAACAGCCCTGCTACAACTACCTTAATGGATTTCAGCATTTTCCCAATGGCAGATGTTAGGCTAGTTAGCCTATAGCTCCCTGCTTTCTATCTCTCTCCTTTCTTTAATAGGGGTGTTACACTTTTGGTTTTCCAATTTGCTGAGACTGTTCCGAAATCTCGTGAATTTTGGAAGATTACAACCAATGCATCCACTAACTCTGCAGCTACTTCTTTTAAGACCCTATGATACAGGTGATCAGGTGCAGGGGATTTGTTCATCTTTAGTCCTGTTAGTTTTCCAAGTACTTTTTCTCTAGTGATAATGATCGTTTTAAGTTCTTCCCTCCCTTCTGCTCCTTGATTTTTCACTATTCTTGGGATGCCTTTATTGTCCTCTCCTGTGAAGGCAGATACAAAATACTTGCTCAAAGTTTCTGCCCTTTTCTTCTTTTCCATTATTAATTCCCTACTCTCATCCTCTAACAGACCAATGTTTACTTTAGCTACTCTGTTTTATATACTTGCAAAATCTTGCTGTCTGTTTTTTATATTTCTTGCTAGTCTACTCTCATTTTAATTTGTCATTCTTTACTTTTTCTCATCATCCTTTGCTGGTTTTTAAAGTTTTACCCAAGCTTCTGACCTACCACTAACCATTGCAGAATTGTGAACTTTGTAAAGAACGTATCTTTTTACTTCTGTTAGTCTGTGGATTAAAATTACAATGGCTGCCGTTTGAAAGACATGCCCACTGGAACAGTGTGAGGGATATATACAATGTTGCTGTCCTGGAACAGTGTGCGCCATGAAAGACAGGATGTTGCCAAGGAGGAGTCCGATCTAATTGGGAACTGCCTAGCAACAACATTTTAATTGGCTCCTAACCAGGTGACCATGGTTTGTGTGAGAGCAGTGCAGCAGAGAAGAAGTTCCTAGCTTAAAATTAGAAAAGACCTAAAATCTCTTTCTCCTGTGTGTGTAAGATTCCAGTAATTCTGCAATGATAGCTAATTGTTTTTTTCTCATATCTCTGTAACCTGCTCTCTCTGAAAAACCCCTGTCAAGAGGAAAAGGGGAAAATCACCATTAGAGACATTGGAAAGCAAGTGCTCAACCAGTGAGCTAAAGACTGAAAGTGCTAGGAAGACCTCCTCGTGTCATCAACAAAGTACTGAAAGGAATTTGGAAGACATCGATCAAAATCAATCTGCCAAATCCTGTACTCCAGAACTGGTGCTATTGAATGGTTTCATCCCATCTTTAAAATCCATGTTTTTTTGTGAGTCTTCTGTGTCTTGTATGTGTATGCATAGGGATTTAAGAAGCGGTAGAGTTTAGGTTATAGAATTAGAAATTAGCAGTTCACATTTCTTTTGTCACTGGTTAAAGACAATTTGTTCAATAAACAGTCACTTACTTATTAAGTTTACAAACCTGGTGCTCATATTCTGTTAACCTAAATTAAATAATTAGGTGGTTTAATCAAACTTTTCACATTCGTTGCAGCTCGGGAACAGTATGGTTTGATATTGCAGCGCACTATCCTCAGTAAGTCATGACAAAATCTGGGGGCTCAGATCTGGGATATTTTAGAACAAAAGACAACTACAATTTGGGTGTAGATTTAGTAAGTAATAAAAGCTAAAAGGAAACACCAGGTTTGTACTATCAAAAATAAGATGGTACTGGAAACTGCTGAAGCTTTCCTGCAAGTGGAAGAGATATCCCTGACAGTTTTACAAGGGAACCCAAATGCCAGGTTAATCAAATTGGCAAGTAAATTAAGAATAGGATTGATTGCCTGCCAAAGCTAGGAAGGCAGAGATAATCAAAGGTATAGCACAGCATTTAAAGTTGGAAGTGATACCTGACACTAGTGAGTCACAGCTAGAGGTAGTGAGGCTTCAGTTAGAAATGAAGCAGCTTGAATTTGAACAACCAAAGGAACTGAGAAAACTTGAATTGGAGGTAAATGAAAAGGCAAAAGAATTGGAAATGAAAAAGCTGGAAATAGGGGCAGAAGAATAAGGAAGAGCATTTCAAAGGGAACAGGCAGAAAGGCAGGAGAGAGAAAGAAAACAAGAAAGGGAATTAGAAATGGCAAAGTTAGAAAAGGTTGAAAAAGAAAAAGAGTGAGACAGAGAATTCCAGCTTAGAATGCTAGCAGTTAAAAAAGAGATGCCAGTAGGTGAGGCAGGATTTATTTCCAGATCAGAATTCAGTGGGGAGATGTTTAAATTTGTACAAGCTCTTCCAAAGATTGAGGAAAGGTATGTTGAAGCATTCTTTATTTCATTTGGGAAGACAGCTAAACAAATGAACTAGCCAAACGAAAACTGGATATTTCCCATGTAAACCAAATTGGCAGGTAGATCACAGGAAATTTATGCTTCATGGGAGGTTTCTAAGGATTATGATGTGGTTAAAAAAAGACCTATTTTGAGTGCATATGAGTTGGTCCCTGAAGCATACAGACAAAAGTTTCGAAATTTAAGGAAACATTGAATTTGAAAGGGTTAAGTAAAGTACTTTTGACAGGTTGATATGAGCATTAGGAGTTAAAACTACTTATGAAGTTTTCAGAGAGACCATTCTCTTGGAAGAATTTAAAAACTCTCTACATTCTATAATAAGAACCCACGTTGAAGAACAAAGGGTTGCAACTGCTGGACAGGCAGCAGTAATGGTTGATCCATAAAACTAAACCTTTTTTCCATCTCCCCCATAAATTTGAAAAGGAGAGAAAGTGGGAGAGTGAAAGGAAAGCAAGTAGCCAGGGTAAAGAATGGATAGCTGGGAATACCTTGCGATCTCCTCCTCAGATCAGGAAGGAAGGTACTGAGGGTTGAGGTGAAACTCGAACGTCTAAGTGTTTCCATGGTAATAAAGTGGGACACATTCATTCAGCATGCTGGAAGTTGTGAGGGAAGCCCATGAGACTTACTGGAGTTTGTAAGAGAGTCCAGAAAGGGAACTCAAAAGAAAATGCCCCAGATCAAATTGTAGCTTTAACTACAAATAAGGGTCTGGACGTAACCACTGCTGTGAATACAGATGAAGTGGATAAGGTAGATGAGAGATTTAAGAGTTTTTGTCTGAAGGAACGGTAAGCCCTTTTTCATCAAATAATACAGCTAAACCCATAACTATATTAAGGGACACAGGAACTACGCAAACTCTTTTGCTGGAGAAGGACCTAGTTTTCCATCCAGGGAGTTGGGAGTTCAATGAAAGCTAAAGTATTGGGAAACAGGATAAGTGGAGATTACATCCCAGTTCCATTGTACAAAGTGCAATTGGAGTGTGATTTGTTGTCTGGGTCAGTGGTTGTAGGAGAAATTACCCATGGATGGAGTTGATTTACTCCTGGAGAATGATTTTGCAGGAGTGAAGTTTATAGCTTTGCCTATAATTAAGGAAAGTCCAAGAGACGCTAAAGAGGTGGAACAGTTATAAGAACAAGTTCCTGGTATTTTTCCATCATGTGTGGTGACCAGAGTAATGGCTAAACAAAGTCCATCACCAGAGGTCAAGGTAATACCCCGAGCAGATGTTAGAGTAGCCAAAATTTTAAGGGTGAGGATAATTCAAAGGAAGTGTTTGGCATATCTTCATTGAGGCTCAGAAAGCAGATCCAGAGTTAAAGAAGTTAGCACAGTCAGCTCAAACTGAAGCTGAGGTAGAAGGAGTTCTGGAGTGATATTACATTAAAAGCACAGTTCTGATGAGGAAGTGGAAACACCTTTGCCAACCTGGGGATGAGGAATGGATGGTTGTTCATCAGATAGTGGTACTGCCCAAGTATCGTAAGGAGATATTGCGAAGAGCACATGAAATTCCTATGGCAGGACATGTAGGAATATGGAAAACCAAAGTATTGATAAACAGGCATTTTACCTGGCCAATACCTCATAAGGACATAATGCAATTTTGTAAAATGTGTCATACATGTCAGGTAGTAGGTAAATCTCAACATGTAATCAAACCAGCACCTTTAATACCTATACCAGTTTTTGAAGAACCATTCAGTCGCGTATTAGTAGATTGTGTAGGACCGTTACCCAAAATGGATGCAGGACATCAGTATATCCTTACAATCATGGATATGACAACCTGATTTCCAGAAGCTATTCCTTTAAGGGCAATTACAGCTAAGTTAACTCGGTTTTTCACTCATTATGGCCTACCAATTGAATTACAAGATTTTAACTTCATGTCTAACTCACTCATTCCTAGCAGAATCTCTTAGTTCTATCTATGTTGTTGGTACCTACAGGGCCATGACAACTGAATCATTCCCATCCCACTTCAAGTTTCTTTCCAGCCCCAAAGAAGATGATGTTAACCTTGCCACTGGGCAGGTCTACGGGTCTCAGGCTCTTTGCCGCAGAGAACTATAACCATCCTCCTGAACTATACTGTCCCTACGACTATAACATTCATTTTTACTCCTCCAGCTTGAATGGCAACCTGCACTATGATGCTGTGATCAGTTTGTTCATCCTCCCTGCAGTCCCTGCTCTTGTCCTCATAGGTTGCCAGAATCTCGTAACTGCTTGAGAAGAGCAAGGACTGAGTCTCCTCCAGCGCTACCTTCTCGATCCACATACCTGCCTCACTCCTAGTCACACCCTCCTGACCTGACCACGGACCTAATCTGAAATACTTATCCTAACCTAAGGGTGTGACTGTCACCTTCTGTTGCTACTGTGTTTAATTTGACTTCATTTCCGGATCTTGACAACACCAACTCGAAAAGAAAAGTGATTATAATATTTGTAAGCATTTGAATACAACTTCAAAAAGAATCATCACTACTTCAACTCTGGGCAATTTAGAAAAATGGAATTTGTGCTGATTTAGTCTGGCTATATTTGCTATCTACAATAAATACCTAAACATAGAAATACCTAAAAATAACAATATAATGCATATTGATTATTTGATATAATGTGGCAGTAATTTTTCTTCTGGGATGATGGAATTCAAGCAGTGATCAAGAGTTTGTCAATGGGCTGCTGCTGATGCCCTTACTCCTGCGATGGGAGGAGGACTGGGATGCTTGCTGTGGTCCTCCGAGATCCCACAATGCTCTGGTGTTCTCACGTGTTGGGATCGATGTTGGTGTAGCTGGTGCTCGGTGAGACTGATGTAAGTGAATATTTTATCCTTCATTTCACCTTTAGCAGGGAGGCTATTAGCTGTGAGGTTGTAGTGAATCGTGAAAGTATTGAAGCCCGGTTTGATTAATTCCTGCCTTCAGAGACGGGAGGAAATGTCCGCACAGGCGCGGGGCCCGAGAACTCTGCTCACACCCGGCGAAATATAATCATTGTAAATTCAAACCTGGTCAGTTCTAATTGTCATTCTGAAAAGTAAAGATAACTCTACGTGTTGACCTTGATGGTAAATCTCTTCCCCACACACTAGGCCCGTCCATACCCCAGCACCCACCCTGCCCCACACACTAGGCCGGTCCACACACCCTGCCCCACACACTAGGCCGGTCCGTATTCCCACACACCCTGCCCCACACACTGGGCCGGTCCATACTCCCACACACTGGGCCGTCCATACTCCCACACACCCTGCCCCACACACTGGGCCGGTCCATACTCCCGCACACCCTGCCCCACACACTGGGCCGGTCCATACTCCCACACACCCTGTCCCACACACTAGGCCCGTCCATACCCCCGCACACACCCTGCCCCACACACTAGGCCGGTCCACACACCCTGCCCCACACACTAGGCCGGTCCACACACCCTGCCCCACACACTAGGCTGGTCCATAATCCCACACACCCTGCCCCACACACTGGGCCGGTCCATACTCCCACACACCCTGCTCCACACACCAGGCCGGTCCATACTCCCACACACTGGGCCGGTCCATACTCCCACACACCCTGCCCCCCACACTGGGCCGGTCCATATGCCCACACACCCTGCCCCACACACTAGGCCCGTCCATACCCCCGCACACACCCTGCCCCACACACTAGGCCGGTCCACACACCCTGCCCCACACACTTGGCCGGTCCAGACACCCTGCCCCACACACTAGGCCGGTCCATAATCCCACACACCCTGCCCCACACACCAGGCCGGTCCATACTCCCACACACCCTGCCCCACACACTGGGCCGGTCCATACTCCCACACACTGGGCCGGTCCATACTCCCACACACTGGGCCGGTCCATACTCCCACACACCCTGCCCCACACACTGGGCCGTTCCATACTCCCACACACCCTGCCCCAAACACTGGGCCGGTCCATACTCCCACACACCCTGCCCCACACACTGGGCCGGTCCATACTCCCACACACCCTGCCCCACACACTGGGCCGGTCCATACTCCCACACACCCTGCCCCACGCACTAGGCTGGTCCATACTCCCACACACCCTGCCCCACGCACTGGGCCGGTCCATACTCCCACACACCCTGCCCCACGCACTGGGCCGGTCCATACTCCCACACACCCTGCCCCATGCACTGGGCCGGCCCATACTCCCACTCGCACTGGGCCGGCCCATACTCCCACTCGCACTGGGCCGGCCCATACTCCCACTCGCACTGGGCCGGCCCATACTCCCACTCGCACTGGGCCGGCCCATACTCCCACACCCAGTGCCCCACGCACTGGACCGGTCCATACTCCCACACACCCTGCCCCACGCACTGGGCCGGTCCATACTCCCACTCACACTGGGCCGGTCCATATTCCCACACACCCTGGGCCGGCCCATACTCCCACACACCCTGCCCCACACACTGGACCAGTTCATATTCCCACACACCCTGCCCCACGCACTGGGCCGGTCCATACTACCACACACCCTGCCCCACACACTGGGCCGGTCCATAATCCCACACACCCTGCCCCACACACTGGGCTGGTCCGTACTCCCACACACCCTGCCCCACACACTGGGCCAGTCCATACTCCCACTCACACTGCTCCTCAGGCTGGGCTGGTCCATATTCCCCCACACACTGGACCAGTACGTACTCCCCATACACCCTGCCCGCCCCACACATTAGGCTGCTCCATACTCCCAGACCTTGTCCTACAAACTGGGCAGGTCCATATTCCCACACACTGCCCCAGACAGCAGGATGGTCCATACTCTTGGGCACTGTCTCTCACACACTGCTAGTCTAAACCTCCAGACAGTGCCCCACTCACTGGTGCAATCCATACTCTGAGGCAATGCCTTCTCACACAAAAGGCAAGTCCATTCCAGACACTGCACCACACCCTGGGCCAGTCCATACTCCTGGACACTGCCCCACACACAAGGCCAGTCCATACTCCCAGACACTGACCCACACACTGGGAGTTACCATTGACCAGTAACTGAACTGGACCAGCCATACAAATACTGTGGCTACAAGAGCAGGTCAGGGAATTCTGAGGTGAGGAACTTGCCTCCTGACTCGCCAAAGCCTGTCCACCATCTTCAAGGTACTAGTCAGGAGAGTATTGGAATACTCTCCACTTATCTGGATGAATGCAGCTCTAACAACCCTCATGAAGCTTGACACCATTCAGCACAAAGGCCGCTTGATTGGCACCCCATCCACATCTTAAACGTTCATTCATTCCATCACTGATGCACAGTGGCAGCAGTGTGTACCATCTACAAGATGCACTGCAGCACCTTGACAGCACCTTCCGTACCACCTAGAGGGGCAAGGGCAGCAGATGCATGGGAACACTGGCACCTTCAGGTTCCTTTGTAAGCCCCACACCATCCTGACTAGAAACTATATCACCATTCCTTCACTGTCACTGGGTCAAGATCCTGGAACTCTGTTCTGTACAGCATTGTGGGTGTACTGACAGCACTGTGGGTGTGCTTACAGTGCATGGACTGCAGTGGTTCAAGAAGACGGCTCACCACCAGCTTCTCGAGCAATTAGGGATGGGCAATAAATGCTGGCCTAGCCAGTGATGCCCACATCCTGTGAAAGAGTAAGTTTTAAAAAAAACTTACCTAACTTAGGAACAGTATGATCGATTGCAATTGGTGGGGTGTCAATCAAGCAGCCTGCTTTGTGCTGAATGGTGTCAAGCTTCATATAATGTTGTTGGAGCTGCATTCATCCAGACTAGTGGGGAGTATTCCAATACATCAATATGGTCTCAACTAAGACCAGCAACTAGACCAGGCAGTGAATCTAGTCTGGGATCATCCTATTCAGAAGTGATCAACTGTTCATTGGATCACTTTGCTGGATCATCCACAAAGGAAACAGAAATTTGAGTGAAATAAGACAATTTCAACAAAGAAAATCACAAAACTGAGACAAGCAAAATATCAAGAAAGGAGAAACAGATAAGGCATTGTGAACTGAGCAGTAACTGGGCAAAAGACAATGTCAGGAAAGAAGACAGTGTGTGGTTGGACATCATTTGCACTTGTGCCTAGGTTCTTGTTTTTTTCCCTTGTGCCTGTATAAAATGCCGAGTGTACACGTTGCCTGACTGGTAAATTGATAGCTAACATTGCATTTTTTCCTGCCAGAGAAAGTTCTACTTAGTTCCTCAAGGGCATCTATTGTCAAGGTTCTGGTACAGCAACACTACAATGTTATGTAGACCATTGTAAGTCGTCCAAGGAACTCAGTCGCTTGAGCTTAGCTTGTGAAATAATACACCCATAGCAAAACCATTCGAAATAACATTTAAAATGAAAGGAATAATAAAAATAAAGTGCAAGATTAAGGAACTTTAATCGTGTGATGCGGCATCACAGTTACTTTTTGTGCGAGTGTCGTTTTTTAATATTAAAGTTGCTTTCTGCTATCTTCCATGTAGTTTCTGCCTATCCAATATTAGAAATTAAAATTAATAGCCAAGAATATGGAACTCGTATTTTGAAGTAAGGATATTAGATTTTTAAAAAACTTTCACAAATTGGATTTGTGCATAGTAGTTTTGTTAAATCCTAGAATTGTTGGTTAGGCAGCACTCTGAATGTGTTTATCCAGTGTGCTCCGACAAGGATCTTTCATGATCTGTGGTGGATTTAACTGTGATGGCTGGAGCATTATTACAATTGTTCTCGGTGTGCTATTTTTTTTAGTAGGCAGGGAATTGGCTAAGGCTTCAAATGTCTTTGCTGGAGAAACACCTGTATTTGGGTGAACATTGGGTGAAGCAGGATTGGGTTTGACTGTGTTGCGTGCTGGTAGTCACCGTCAAAGCTCATACATTAATAAGGGTAATTTGGCAAGATACTGAAGAGCTCTGAAGATTGGCAAAATACTGAAGTCCATGTAGCTATGCTCCAAGTCAAGAATTTTAAGAAAGGATTGGAGCAGAGAAAATTGAAAAATGAATAAGCTTGTTACTTGATTAAACTTTATTTGGTTTTATTAAACTATTGGTATGATGTAATTAACCAAAATGAGTAATATCAATACCAGCTTGCATTAATATTGAGAAATGTTCCAAAAGTCTTCACAAAAATGTAATCAGACAAAAATTGTAGAATATTAAAATGCTTTTAATGTTCTTCTTTCCTTTCTTGAAGAGGTGGACTTGTGCTAACGTTGCATATGATTCCAAACCACCTTTCAAGAGACTCTGTCAATGGCTGTCCTTAACCAAGAGAGTTTGCATTGAACTTGGAGACAGTGAACCCAAACCTGTCCATGCAAATAAAATTTATACTGGTCTGGGGGGAGTGGGTGGGGTGTGGTGTGGAGTGGGTGGGGTGTGGTGTGGAGTGGGTGGGGTGTGGTGTGGAGTGGGTGGGGTGGTGTGGAGTGGGTGGGGTGGAGTGGGTGGGGTGGGGTGTGGAGTGGGTGGGGTGGAGTGGGTGGGGTGGGGGTGGGGGATGTGGGGGGGTTGTGGAGGGGGCGGGTGCACAGGAACCCGAATTTGGTTTCTCTTTTCTCTCTCCTTGCCCAAGGATCAAACCTGGAACTTGGTATAGCTCAATAATCAATGTTGTGTTACATTTACCCATTATGCCATTGAGGGGAACAAACTGTTTCTCTTTACAATTAACCTATAAGCTTTATATTTAAATCAGGGTTCACACTTTGGTTTTTTTCTAAAATTTAGAAAGAAGAATGGCAAAAAGCTTAAGAAGTAAGTGGAAGCGGAAGATGCGGGCAGAAAAGAGGAAAAAAAATGCACCAAAGGAGCTTGCGCGGCTGAAAAGTATACTAGGAGCAGATGGCAGTGGTGACATTAGTATGAACGATATTAAAGAAGTTGCAACTGTGGTCCCATGTGAAAAACTCAAACAGAACCCAGCCACAGGAGATAATGGTAATTATTTTTCATTATTGAGAAACTATTAGGCAATGCCCATAATATAAAATGCATCCAAGTTCAAAGATAAGATGCATCAAGGAAGTTTGATTAAACAGTGCCCACACTGGGTATTAAATGCCTGAACATTTTAGGAGGCGAGAAAAGACTGAGGAGTTTAAGATTGAGTTAATGAGTTAGAATAGGAATATAAATATAAATTTATAAATTGAGAGTTTTGAATCTGCAAGTTAACTTAGTTTCCTTTTTCTGAAAATTTGTCACTAGCACTGTTTAATCCTTTATGTCTCACCTGAATAGCTGTTGTTGGCTGTTATACCTTGATGGCATTACAACCAAACCCACTGCTGTCCTCTGCTTATGCCTATACCCACACATTTGCTGCAGGGGTCATTGGTTCACTGTGGAAACCTTTTACTTTGTACTTTGTACCTAAGGGTGCTGAGTTCAATTGTAATGTTATAGCATCGTCCTATATGAGATTGGCTAACATGGATTAATTCTGGATCCCACCTAGTTTGTACAGAGTAGATACTTGCACTTGATTCATTAGCATTGTTGCATTCTATTTTTTAATAAGGTACTACTTGTCAGGACTTGAATGTTGGTAATTTGAGAATTAATTTGAATGTTTTCTAACTATGTCAACAAAACTTATCCTTCACAGATGGTGCATCGACTATGGATATAGATAAGAAAAGAAACAAGAAGACTCTTTTGGATGAACATGGACAGTATCCAGTATGGATGCATCCTAGGCAAAGAAAGAAGCTCAAGCAGCAACTGAAAATGAAGGGGAAATCAAAACATCCAAAGGGGCTAGCTTGGTAGACTTGTAATAAAAGATAATATACAAGGACTCAATCACAGTTATGTTTCTAAAGAGACTCTGGAAAAAAATATCAAATTTGGAAAAATAGTGGATACTCCAAATATTTTAGGTATGCTGACTGAGGGAGTGTTACAGTACAATGCTTTTAGAAATGTATACTACAACACTTAGAGTATGATATGCTGTAACTTCGTGAAGACTCTTGAGCTGCAACCTGTTTAGAATAAGGGGTTACCGTCAGCATTAAAATGACATAATTTACACAGCAAGTTTAGCATCAGCTGATGCTTCAGTTGTAATGTAAATACAGCACAAAATGTTACACCGAACATAAGTAGGATTCTGGCAAGTAATTTAATCAATTAATTTAATTGAAGTTTGCTGATAATTCAGCCTGTATGAAAACAAAAAGTTGATTGTCTTACATTTGGTCTGAAATTTCAGATCTTGCTCTGCTGCAGGCTACTATTATGGTTTCAGCAACAAGTTAAATCCTGGAATGCATACATGAAGACTACATATATTTTCTGGAAATTAGGAAACATTGCTCAAAAGATAGGCTGGATTCTGAGTCATTCGAATTGTACTTCAAAGCGGGCAAAATTGAGATGTAGCTAGAAACAGTTTTTTGAGTATTTTTAATTTTTCCATTAACTAAGATCTATTTTGTGTACATCTTACGCTGATTATGTAGGTGGGGAAAATATCCTGAGATGATTAAACAATGAAATATCTAAACTTCATTTACAGAAATCCAGGTAGCTTTGAAAAAGCTGTTTATATTTCTATTTTCAATTTGTTAGTATTATAGTGTTAAATTTAATCTACAGTTTAGGTACCACATAGCTGTGACTTTTAATTCTATGACCGATGGTGAGGTTCCCTCACTAATGTTATTTGTATGTCTCCTCAACACACCATTTTTTTGAATAACAAATATATAGTACTTAACAATGTGCCTAAAAATACAGACTTGTCACGAATGTTTGTGGGTTTAAGTTCCATTGTGAAATTCTTTCCAAGCTACTGTTTGCAAAAATAAAAGCCAGCAATAAACTCATTGCAAAATTATAGAACGTAGTCATGTAATTTCTGCCATCTGAAACATTTAACAATGAATGGAACTGCCAAATAGAATGAATGAATGTTCAGACAGGAAATGACTTTAGGGTCTTGAGATTGTGTCACCAATTTTGTTAATGAGCTCTGAAGTGTGTGAGTGATAGCTGAGTACAAAACATACAAAACAAACTCCATTGTGGATTCCCTATGCCATGCCATTTCAGATATGCATGTGTTTTCTTATTGATAAAATGGAGCCATGTCTCAATGCTGATTCAGTCTGGCAGTGGTTGATTCCTGCTTTTTGACACATCAGCTGCAATATCCAGGTATGTTGTGGCCATTCCCAGTGCTTGTTGAATTCCCCTCTCCCCTTCTTACCCATTGCTGCTAATGCTTGGGGTGTTATCCTGTCTATTCTACTCTCTGCTTCCCCTTTGATTGTTCTGAATGCAGGAATGATGGGAATTGGATTAGGGTCAATCATAGATACAAGGTTGAAGGGAGTTTGGAGGCAGGTATGAGTCAAAGTCTATTTGTATTGTTAGACTGTGGGCTGCAAGTTTTTGCTGAAACTGCTTGATTTTGATATATCGTTTTATCAAAATCTTATCCTGCTGACCCTTGATTTAGTCCTGCCCCAGCTATTGTTTTTAAATTCTTCCTGGTGTTCTGAATTTTTTGTTCCTTAAGTTTATATTTTTAGTCCCCGAGTTTATTTTTATTTTCATTGCCTGTGATTGCTTTTTATTGCCTGCCTCTGATGTTTTTGCTGCCTATTTTGGTTCTCTTGGCTCCTTGTGCTTGTATTTCTTTTAGTTGTACTTCTGTTTCTTTCAGCCTTAACTTCCTTTGTGCACTTTTCATTCCCTCTCACAGTGTGCTTTTTAAAATAGATTTGTACTGTTTTTATTATGTCCCACTCCTGGTGTTTTTGTTTCTTTTAGTTTTGACTCCTTGTCTTTATATTTCCTTTAATCCTGCTCCCAGTATTTATTTCGTTTCATCCCACTCTGCCCTGGTGTTTTTCTTTTAACTTCCCTCTTCCAGTATTATTTTTTTTAAATAAAACTTTGCTTTTTTATTAGTCCTGCTCCTGGAGTTTGTTTTTTCCCCATCTCAAAATTTCCAAACCCAAGAATTTCCTTCCTAATGTTTGGGATTTTATTTTTGAACTTACCTCCCCACCTGTTCAATCATCATTTTCTAAATCATAACTACCTTAACTCCTTCCCATTCTTACTTCATTCCACCAATCTTCACATGATCACTGCCTCCATACTCTACAACCATTAACTTTTCTCCTTTCTCATATGTTGCAGTCACAGAAATTAATGACATGAGTTAACAAACACATTGATAAAGCACTTTGTGCACTAAGAAAGGAATTGGCTTATCATGGAGAAAATGGGTGACAGCTCAAAGGACCATAGTAGGTCACAGGAGGTGATGATAGCTGGGGCTCTTGTTGGTCCAAAGGCAGTTAAGCCCAGTTTGTGTATTCCCTCCTCTGCTTCCAGACTCCTTGAAGACATTGCTAGGTTGTCAGATGCAAAAACCTGTATTCCCATCCCAATTTCAAAGCTACCTCGATGCTGATATGCATAGCAATTGCAATTGGCCATTCAATTAGAAAATTTAAAAATATTTTGTCAGTCTAAAGCAACAATTTCTAAACTTCCTTACCTATTTTCTTTAAAGTTTTAGGTTGGAAATGGTCATCCTGGGGATTTGTCAGTCCTCAGTGTCATTTTTTATATTGTTTTCTTGCTTATGTTAACTTCAGTACCTTATATTCCTTGATTCATTATTAACTTCCCTAGAATCCACTTACATTATTCCCTTCCTCTATTGTCAAGATTGATGCAAAGTAATTATTGAACAAGTTTGCCATTTCCTTATTTTCATTTCCCATATTACCCACAACTGTTTTTGAAGGGTCTACGTTATCTTCGACTGCCACTTATAACTAAAAACATTTAGTTAATCTTGCTATTCCTTGCAAGATTCTTTTGGTATTCCTTTTTTTGCAGCTGTTACTAATATTTTTGTCTTCCTGTGCTATTCTGTTGTATTCTCCTGGAAATACACTATATGTTTTTTCCTTCAGTTTTATGTTAGCTATTGCATCTTTAGTGGAGCATAGCTGTTTTTTCAGTATAAGTGAGTGCTAAGGATGATAATATTTGGTATTATGCCACCTTTATCATAAAAAATGCTGACTTACTACAAGTAATGCCACAGGCTATCAGCTAGTAATGTTTTAAGAGTTTTGCATATTGTACATATCACATTTTATACTGTGATGCTACATTTGTCACAGTAATGTTTTTGATTGATTTTTACTTGCCTTTAATTGCATTCTCTATGCTTAGTTTCTGAGGTCGGTTGTCATATTTACTAACTTTGCATTCCTTCTTTTATCTGCAGCCTAGGTTATACTGTGGGAAGCAACATCAGGATGTTACAATCACATTTTACAACCAGTTTTTGCCTTTGCCCTCTGCTGGTTTCTGTGAAACTGCCATTCAGTAGCCTCCCAACCCTGCAACTGGGCCTTTCCCTGCTGAGCCTCACCCATTTTGGCTTAGCTTAAGGAGAAAAAAGGAAGGCAAAACATAAGTAAAGGAAAGTGGAGGGTAGTGGGAGCAAAAATTAGGGAAGAATGAGGAGGAGGGAAAGAAGAAAAACAGGTTGAGAGAAGGGGATGAGATGAAGGCAATGGGGCTCAAGCAGGATGATGCCTATAAGACATAATTCTCCTGCACATTGTCCTACAAAGAAAAACTTCCAGAGTTCTCCCACTCCCATGGTCTCCCCCTCACTTCTCACCTATATCATCTCTGAACTAATGCATCTTCCATCATCATTATCCTTCTTCCCTACCCTGGTGCCAGATGCATCAATGAACAGCATAGGTGGTGCAAGAGGTAGGTCATAGGGGAGAGAAGGTGGATGCGTATATCCGAAAGTCATCAGGCATCTCTCAGCTGCAGGCTGCATGGTGATACGTGGTTGGGTGGATAAATGAGAGCAACGAGGGCACAGTGATTTTTACCCAGATCTCCTGTGTCTTCACCTATGTCTTCACTATCATTCTTCATCAATATCTCTATGTACAGATTCTTTCCTGATTCTTCCTCCTCCAATGTTTTATCCTGTCCCGCCACTCAATCCAATTTCCCCAACCTCCCCACCACATTTGTCTCATCTTAAATTTTACACATGTTTAACTTCCAATCCATTCAATTTAAATACTCTGAGGCTGATTTTATGATTTAGCTTCAAGCAACGGGATCATTGAATGGAATATCTGATTGTTCACCCAGTTTTCTGGGGGAGATGAAGCAGGTGCACTAGTCTTTACACCTATTTTGATTAGTGCTTCTGTTGGTGATGCTGGTGCCAAACCATGAAATCTGCCCTTATGCTCCCTCTTCTTGCCTCATGACATAACCAATATTAGACTGCAACAAAAATAGATTCACATTTTCTTTATTTAACTACATACAAAATACTCTATACACATTATATTAAATACAAAGATCATAAAAAGTTTTATTCTACTTAGATTATCAATTTATCATGTACTATAGAAATCTTATGTCTGCTTGCAGTACTGGCCTGAAGCCTAGAATTCACAAAGCACCCTTTGATTGACTTTAGTGTTTCAGAAGTAATTTCAATTACTTGCGTTTATCTATTTACAGCAGTGGCTATTAGGGCAGAAGCCAACCTAGGAACTAAATATCCTAATTGAGTTGAACTTGCCTAAGAACAACATCACAAGAGATCAGTGTTATATACAGTATAAAACAAATGAGTGTTTGGCTCCTAAGTGGGTAAATATGCTGTGTGATGGGGAATTGAGCCATGCAGTTTCGAGAGATCCCAAGTTAAATCCATGATTTTGTTGTGCTATCTAATTTATGGATATTGAATGAGTATGCATGGGAATGGGCAACTTTATAAGTTGACATGTTAGCATTTCTACCTTGGATGGGAGGTGGGGTTCCCCTTTTTTATTACCATAACTTCATTGGAAGACACAACACTGGGAAACCAATGTAAATGGCTACCAGACCTGGAAAAACCACGTGAAATTTTAAGGCCAAAAAAGCTTGAGTTTCGGTGTCACCCTTTGTCAGCATTCGGCTATAAAGTTTTGTTTGTGTTATTGACTCATCCCCTTGTCTGCCTTGAAGCTGCTTAATTATAAAAAAATTAAACCAGTCAGATTAGAATAGATTTATTCTAGGTCACTTCCGCCTACCACGGTGCTGCCAGGGGCAAATGTGATAAATGAGCCAGTTTTGTTCTGCCAGTGTAGACCTGCCAGTTGGGTTATTGTCATGCAGGTAAGAGTTTTCAATTCACTAATTAACAGCATGTATCTAGGCTAACAGTGCAGGCTGAATCTGTAAGCTTGCACTGAAGTCTGTATCAATATTTTAATTTCACACTATCTAATCCTTGCAGGAAAAGGTTTTAGCATAATTGCATTAAACTCCAAAATGATGTAAAAAAGATCAAAAAAAGGTTAAAAAAAATCAATATGTTGGGTGGGCCTACAACTGCACCTTCAGGATGTAAGTCATCCCACTGCATAACTTATCAATCCTGCCTTTCAGAGCTGGCTCTTCAGTCCATGAGTGGGGATTTGAACACTCCATCTTCTGTATTAGTAGCAGGAATGCTGTCACTAAAGCTTTTCTCATTGCATCCTGATTGAGCAGTGGAGCCAACAACAAAAACTCCTGCAGTGGTTTTCCCCCACTCGCTCCTGATCTTGTGCATTGCTAAATGGTTGGTGATGGTCATGTTTTACAACAGTCACTTGCAGGAGGGGAGCAGCGCGCGTTCTGGTCCCTCACCCTCGCTCTCCCTGGCCCCAGGAGCCACGTGCGCGAGCTCGGCGGGAACGGCTCTGCCGGCGCGCGCCCCGCGGCATGTCCGGCCGGGCATGCGCACTAGGGGAGCCTGAGGAGAACGGGCGGCGCTGAGGTGACGGGAGACGGCGGTTGGAGTGAGTAAAATGTTGGCCTTTGTGAGGTAGAGCCACTGGTAAAGAAACGCTGAGTCGGGGTCGCGGAGGGAAGGATGTCAGTTTTTCACCTGAAGGGCAGGGAATTGCCGAATCTTAGGAAGTTTGTAAAGTCTTTGTCGGAAAGTTTCTCTTTAATGCTTCACTGAGATGCCTGTTGACAGCTGTGGTAACCAGGATGGAGGGCAATTCACCTCATCCAGTTCATACTGCTTGACAAGTTTTGTAACCTAATTTTCTGTAACATTTGCTGTAATTTGATCTTCGGCTCCCGTCCCCACCCGCCCCGATCAACTCAAGTTTCATTTTATTTAGACTGATGGAGACCTCCCCAAAGAAAACATCGTCATGCAATTTTGAGTGGTTGCTAGTCAATCAAACTGGTGTGGTCAGTACAGTATGAGAATGTAGTGACGACTTATAACATTTGCAAATTGTATTTTACTGGTTTGCTCATTGAATTGCATGATTTAGTATGACAAGTAGCAATGTGGAGATCTATTTATAAATAGGTGGAATAAAAGTTCTGTAAGTTTTAGATATTCACGCAAGGACAGTTGTCAAGGATGATGCCCTGCTGTACATTTTCTTTTAGTATTAAATTTAGTAACGGTTGAAGTAATTTGATAGTTCATTTGATAATTGTATGTTTTATGTTTTCACGTTCTGTTATGTACTGTTTGTTAACATTCGTTGTTCATGTAAATGTTTTTATACCTTTCTAATAAGCATCTGTTGAACATTTGTTGCAATAGTACCCAGCTAGTATATTGCTTCCACTCCTTTTGTTAAGTGAACATGCAGATTGATACCCTGTTCTGTTGCAAGGGTTTGCTATGTATCTCAAAATCCCCAAAGGCTGAAGCCGTAAAAAAAAACTTCAGTTTGCATATGCATTTTTGATATTAATTTTCTCTTTCCCTTTGTATCCTGTGACACTTCACGGACTGTCACCCCACTTGTGATTATGTTCTACAAACCTAGAAATTTAGAATGTGAAATTTCCAATTTAGAATAGAAGTTATTGATATAATCCTCTTTGGGTTTATAAATTGGCCTGTTCTTCTGTGATAACAGCTTAGTGATGTGCATTTATATTGGACTCACGTTGGATGCAATAACTTCAAACAGAAAATAGCAACCCATTATAAAACACCACATAATTTGTTATTTTCAACAGGCAATTAAAAAGGGTGTGCTCTCTGTACTCTGCAGAATGATGTCTTAATGCATCCACTTTAAAAGGAGGAGTTGGGGCTTCCGTTCTCTACATTGCTTAAAATGTACTGTCTAGTGCTTCTGACCATAATTATCCCTAACAACACCCCTCAAATTCTCCCCTCCTAAGGCACTGATTCTTCCTGATGTATGGTTCAAAAAGTGTCCAACACTTTGCTGATTCTCATCCAAGTAGCATGTGCATTTTTGATATTTTCTCTTTCCCATTGTATCTTGTAACACTTTACAGACTGTCACCCCACTTGTGATTATGTACCATACAGACTATACAGTTCTAAATTAAATCCTAGTCTGTGCTGAATTAACTAACCTCAGCAGGTGCAACAGCTAGGGTTGGTTGCTACTGGCTTCAGCAATCATCAGCTAGGAAAGGAAAAAAACCAAATCAACCAAGAATTTTTGCTTTTGATAGCTTTCTTGTGACCTCTGCTGGAAAGTGCGTGCATGTAGGTAGTTGTGATGCCCTCAATTTTCAAAAAGGTTGCTAACATTCACTAAAACAAATGCAAAATAGTTCGGATGCTGGAAATCTGGAATAAAAATAGAAAATGTTAACATTCACTACCTAGAATTATGTGTAGAGTGGCCACTTGGATGAGAATCAGCAAAGTGTTGGACACTTTTTGAACCATACATCAGGAAGAATCAGTGCCTTTGAGAGAAGGGGAAAATTTGGGGGGTGTTTGGGAGAATTATGATCAGAAGCATGGACAACTGTTATTGCCTTTTGGTGTGAAGCAATTCTGTAGTGTTCAGAGAACATTTTATTTGTCTCCCTAGTTAGATCCACTTCTAAATTCATAACTGCTGTTGTACTTCAGATACAAATTATATATAATTTCCCCCTTTTCATTGGGAAATAACAAATAGTGGTTTAATGAGCCTGGACATTGTCCTTTCCTTCCTGCAGTTTTGACTTGGATTCAGCCATGCAAGTGAATGAACACCTTTGTGCTTCTAAAATTATTGTTAGGTTGGCAAAGATTTCTTACGGATTAATTGAAACAAACTCGGGGAACCCTGGTCCAGTTTCAAGTGATAAAAATCTGGAACATTAATTTTAAAAAATGGTCTGACTTACATGACACAAATGAACAACGCTTCTCAGGAAGTCCACAAAGCTATGATGTGAGCAATCCTAATGTGCCATAGGTGCGGTTTGAGTTGAAACATGTTGTGGGATCATTAGTGCTTGCTATAATTAATAACTGCAGCGCTATATAGATTTCTTTTGACAGACTTTAGAAATCCAAAATAAGCTAATTTGATTTGTATAATCCTTTTATCTTTGCTCAGTCAAGTCGAACTTACATTTTTCTTTACCCTTCGTCAGTTTCAGTCTGGCTTGAAAAGTGGGGCAATAACTTTTCAAAAATTAAGTGCCAGGAAAATAAGTTGTACACTGAAAGCCATGTTTTTGATATAATGCTAAATATTTCCTTGTATGGTACAGAAATAAATAATATGGTATAAGTCACTAATAGTTTAGTACATATGTTAATTGGATTTCTCAAATTGCATGGCCAGAATTTTTTGCTCAGTGTGGGGGCACGCACCCGACACGCTCGAGCATAAAATAGTGTGCAATGACGTTGGGCGAGCATCCCGACATCATCGCTCACTCGTGCGATATTTCGGTCGGTGGGCGTACTCTAAATTCGGAAGCGCTCCTGCCAACATTTAAGAGGGCTATTAAGCCTATTAATGGCATAATTAACTGGGATTTTTCGCTGCCTGTCCCAACCTTATGGTTGGCGGGTGGGCGAATTGGCCAGCTGGCCTTTACATTTTTCAGGAAACCTCATCCAAGGGCAGGATGAGGTTTCTGTCATTAAATAATAAAAAATATTTGGACAGAATTTTCATGTTGTAAATGGTCAGGTGACTTTTTGATGTGTGGGCATTTTTTCCTGGTTTTTAAAATCTTTATTTTGTGTATTTAAATTCTTCAGCTCCCTGAGGCAGCTCTCTGCTTCAGGGAGCTTTCATTCTGCGCAGACTTCAGCGCACTCCCTCCTCCCGCCTCCCCCACCCAGGCAGCGTTGATCGTATTAATTAATTGGCCATTAATTAGCCAGCCAGCGTGAAATCGCAGTCAGGGCCCGATCACAGTCGGCGGTCTGTTTCCCGATGGCTCCCAGGCCAGCCGATCATGCCCGCCTGCTGAGGGAAAACTCAGGCCCATGTTTCTACTTTGCTTTTTGTTATTTATAACATTGTCACAAAGTAATTTAATTTGTATAATATTTTGAGGCTTGCACCACATCATACAGAATCATCAGATAGCTATTCGACTTCTGTATATTTTGAAATTTACACAATCAAGTTAACCCTTTGGAGGAGATGCTGTGTTTAAGACTCGGTTCAGTGTTGTAGAACTTTATAAAAAATGATATGATCAAATCTCTTTTCTTATATTCTGTGTTAAGATTCAGAAAATGTTCATTCTGGAGATATTTTGAATCTTAATACAGAATGTAACAAAATTCTGACCATTAAGTCAAAATCCAAGCCTTGTCTTGCACTGATCACCACTTAGTTTATATGCTAATCACCAATTCCACCTCGCTCACCTGCCTCTTGTCTTATATTAAACCACACTGTTTTGCAGCCTTTGATCCTGACCTGAGCTCCTGACTGCATATGATAAAAACTATGCCTCAACTCACCTGCTGCCAAAAATCTCATTGTGTCTTTGTCATCTGCAGACTTAACTACTCCAGTGCTCTCCTGGTCATCCTTCTTTCCTCTGTAAATCTCATCCTGTTTAAAACTGTATTGCCTGTATCCCATCTCTCAGCAAATTCAGATCAGCTTTCACTCCCATGCTTGCTGACCTACATTGGCTTCCAGTTCCCCCAGTGACTTAAATTTAAAATTCTTAACTTCATGTTCAAAGCCCTTCATGATGTTCCCCTCATACCCAACCCCATTCCCATCTTTATAGCTCTTACAATCCTTAAAGAACTGTATACATCCAATTCTGACCACTTGTGCATTCCCCCCATCTCACACTCATCTAAGTGATGAGTGAATGAATTAATGTTCTCTCATGTTTCCCCTTGCCTTTACAGCAGCCAATTCACTCTCATGCTTCTAAGGCAATTTGTAGCATCCATGTGGAGTAGGGCCACATAATACCCTGCCACCTTTGGTGCTACAAGGCTCTTGTTAATGATTCACTCTGCACAGGGATTGTCCACTCTCCCTTTACAAACAGCAATCAGCCTGCAACTCCTTAAAAAGCTCATCCTTGACCTTTCTGTCATTTCCAACCCCCAGCTCAATCTCTGACCTCCTTTTCCCCACTTCAGGATCCTTGAATGTGTGTCTCTTGCAGCTCTGTGTTCATCCCTCCTGTTCGAATTCCTTCTTTCCTACTTGCCCAACACTCAGATTGCCAAGACCAAAACTTGATTGATATCCCGTGCAACTGTGACTACTTTATC
Source organism: Carcharodon carcharias (assembly GCF_017639515.1). Lineage (NCBI taxonomy): Eukaryota > Metazoa > Chordata > Chondrichthyes > Lamniformes > Lamnidae > Carcharodon > Carcharodon carcharias. The sequence goes on from NC_054487.1 coordinate 62,319,793, forward strand.
TCTCCTTTTCATTTTCCATGGCACTTCATACCATTGATCACACCATCCTCCATCATCGACATCATGTTCCATAAGATCACCTTTATTTGGTGAATTTATACTGAAGTCAACTTGAATATCCATCACTGGTTAGTTATATAGTTATATATCCAATCACTAGTTAGTTATATAGGTTTCCATTAGCAAACATAATCTCAGCACATGAAAGAATATAAATCCAGCTGTGTAATTTCATTTCTTCTCAGGATTACTCTCCAAGTGTAGTGCTTTTTCAAAATCAAGCATAAATGTTTGGATGTTGATGAATTTTCTTAAGGTCTGCCTTTTTCAATCTCTACCTTTATGATCTTGCCTCCTTCTGTACTTCATTTCCACATACCTCAGAAGTTTCCAACTCTTGAATCACTTTATGAGAACTCGGGAGCCAGCAATAACATCAAGCCAAACAAACACAGGAGACAAAAATAACAGTTGCCGTTGTGACTTTCCCAGAGAGAGTGCTTTTCTTGCACCCATGCTGCAAGACTTTAGCAGGTGTAGCATGGCCAGAGATCCTATTTTGCAGTTATTAAGAAAAAATGCAGAAAGACGGATGGGAAGCCATGCAAGCTCCTTTGGAATAGGCATAGTTTTGGGAGTCTATGCATTTGTAGTAGTTATATTTGGAATTAAGTTATATGCCTGCTCTCAGGTCAAGAAAATGTATGTGCAGATCTGCCTTCTTAGCCAAATGTATTTTTTTCTTGTCAGTTTTCTCTTATCCCTTTTTGTTTTTGAAGACATTGTGTAATTGATTAGCTATATGGGCTCTGGTCAGCCTCCATTATTTTCCCCAAGTAGCTGTTCATCTGAGGGTCTTGACTGAATGGTCTGTAACTTCCGCGTTCCCTGCGTTGGATTTGGGGGTACCCCAAAGATGCCCTGAGGAAACCCTCTGGCAAGTTCCCACCTAAGGGTTTGCACGGCAATTGCTCACAAGTGCTAACTTCCTCTGGACAATTGCGCTGGGAACCATCTGAAAATGTGATTTAAATGGCAAACTTTGGATGGTTCCGCCGGGGTTATACCAACAGTTACTCAAAAACAAAGTTAGAAGAATTAAAACCGCTTCTAACTTCTGGGTAACTATTACAAAGGCTCAGACCAACCCCACGGGATGCTTCCACACACCTGACACCGACCTCCCCCACATGGGAGCCTCCAATTCCTCTCCCCCCCCCCCCCCCCCCCCCCCCCCCCCCCCCCACCTCGGACCACCCAATGACCTTTTAGTCCCCGACTTCGGACCCCATCCTGACCTCGGAACCCCCGGCCCCAGAACCCCTAACCCCACCACCGACTTTGGGACCTACGACCCCACCTCTGACTTCAGAATCCCCCGAACTTGCACCCTTGACTCCCACCACCGCCCCTGATGCCTGACACCCCCAGCTCTCCCGAATGTGCAAACACCCCACCCCGACTAATGTCCGGCCTGCTGCACCCCCTCCCAGTATCTGACTCCCGGCCCCCCAACCCTAACCCTCACCCAGCCCCCCCACCGATGTCCAACCTCCCTCCACCATCCCCACCCAACCCTCAAACACCTCCATTCCCCCAAATCCTTTTCGTTTACCTTCCTCCTGGTTTGTCAATTTCAAAGGGATGTTTAAACTGACCTGCTTTATGGCAACTTGTGCCATAAAAAAGGGGCATATCCTCTTTCAGTTCGATGATGGTGGACTTCAATGCTGGACTTCGGAGACAGCTGCGCTGCCTGCACTTGGAAGGTCGGGTGAAATAGGCACGTAAGTAATTTGGCATAGGTAAGTTGGCACAGAGTGACAATCTGACGCTGATTGCCACTTCGAGGAAGTTATAGCCCAATATTAATAGGTTATTTTGAGCATCACAGCTGAGTCCTTTCCTACGCTCACCAGACACCCATGCATGAAAATCTTAGCAACAGTTTCAGATAGGACTTGGAATCTGAAGGCCTCATTGATTTTCCTTTTCTTTTGCTATGGGTACTAAGGCCCAATTATAGGAGTCCTCGTTCTGCCTTTGTTTAGATCAAATAACACAGACTGGGTTTGAAAACAGAATTTTATTAATTTGTAAGGCACAGTTACTGTTATGATCCCAGCTGAGGTTACCCCTGGAGAAGCTTGATCTCAGAGTGGAACCCTGCTTGATAGATTGACAGAGGCACAGGGGTCTGCTGATGAACTTTTAACAAAAGAATAGAACATTTATTCAACAAGAAAAGATGAACTATATTACATACTCCACCCACAGCTATATCTTTACAGATGTATACAGATTTGTAAGGACAACACAAGTTACAAAAGCTATCTTATACTCTGATAAAAGCAAAAGACTGCGGATGCTGGAAATCCAAAACAAAAATAAAAATACCTGGAAAAACGCAGCAAGTCTGACAGTGTCTGCAGAGAGGAACACAGTTAACATTTCGGGTCCATATGACTCTTCAACAGAACTAAGGAAAAATAGAAAAGAGGTGAAATATAGTATCTTATACTCTAATGTACACAGTAAGTACACAGTCCATGTAAATCTATGGCACCCTGTGGTCAGACACACCACACTCTGAAACCAAGTGATAGATGCCACTTCAACCAGATGCTGTGGATCTCTGCTCAACTCCCCCCTCCCACCCCCACCCCCCAAACGCTTGTCACATGGTGAACCAACCAGTCTCACTGAATTCCGTCCTTCACACAAGGGTTTTCAATCTCCACTCTCTAAGAACTTGCTTTGGAATCTTCTCCCAATCCAATGCTTTCTCTCAGACACCTTCGGCAAGGGTTCACCTCCAGGGTTTCGAACTCTCCTGATGTTCCTCTTCCCTGGGTCACCACATGCTTTCAAGCTGTCTTCCACACACTCTGTCTTTCTGACTCAGCCATCAACAGTATACCACTGCTTCACATGCCCATTTGCAAAGAGTTGAAGACCTTCAGTTGTCTCTTTGGACCTTCTTGCCTCTTGCAAGCTGTTCTTGCTTTAAGTCTGCTTTCTGCAGCTTTTGTCTCTTTAAATCTGAAGCATGGAGCCTTTCTTTTTGCACCTTACTCTTAACTTCAGTTAACAGGACCTTTTCCCAGGTTCCTGTCTTTCCTTTGACTAGAAGGTCATCTTTGGACTTTCCCCTCTTCCACTCCCATGGAATTTTGGGGTTTTTCTTTAGCTTGGGACTGGCTATCTGTCCCCTTTGCTCCAGACTCTCCTGGCAGCAACTTTCAGAACCAACTGCGCTCAAGCAGCTTCCAAAACAACTGCTGTTTCTCTTGTGCATGTGTCTGTGGGAGGGACCTGCCTCTCTGGCCCCCAGTTGCTAGGCAACATTCCAATCCTTCTATCCTTGTATGCTTACCTTTACTTTCTAGGAGTGGTAAAACTCTTCATTAGAAATGCAAGCACCTTTTTAAAGTGAAACTAAACCTCCATTTGACCTTTCTTAACACAGAGGTACAGAAATACAAATTAAACTTAAACATTAAAGCTAAAACTCATTCCTAACACACACAAATACCAATATAACTTACTTAGACTATCTCTATTTCCAAACAGTTACTTACTGGATAAAGTTTCTAAGCCTTTGGGGAGCTGTAGCTAAATAGTACACTTGGACAAGAAAATAAAACACAATTGTCCATTTATCCTCAAATTTTCTTGTTCCTCTTCTGAAAATGCTGACTCTTCCTAGCACACTAACTAGGATTCAGGGATTCTGACTGCCCCCAAGAATGTTGCTCAAGTGGCCGTTATTTAAGTGTAAGCTTAGCGAGTGAATGTGAACAGGCTATTCAACTGTAAAAGATATTGCTGTCCTCACTTGGTGGCCATATATGCTGACATTCTAACTGGAATCACACCAGGAACAGGCCTGGTTGGATTTTCTTTTCCTTTCACTAGCCCACGAGGATAAGACCAATATAGCTTATCTCCTGCCATCCAGCTTAGATCAGCAAATTCAGAAGTGGCCAGCTAAGCCATCAGGAAGCTAGCCTTGGTTTGAACAGTTGGTTTGTAAAAAGGTAAATTTTGAAAATTTTTGGATCACCATTTTTCTTCGTTACTTCACTTTTTTACCTATGGATTTGTGTTTTTTAAATATAAGTTATTTTTAAGGCTGCATTTTCTGGTTGGTGAGCAGGGACGTGTAAAATGACACTGGGTGACGTTGGGTGGAACTCCCGACACCACTCTGCGTCATTTACATTTTCATGTCAGCAGGGGTGCAGCCGAGTTGTAACTCTTTCTGAGTTAAAACAATCAAACTAAATTAACAAAATTAGGATAAATCAGGCACAGCGCAGCCAAGTTGTAACTCTTTCGAGTGCAAATACGTTTCCATCTGTTCCTATTCAGATGAAGTTACATTGTTTCATAGTTTGCCATTGTGAGATTTGAACTCTTCATCTTGGGGTTACAAGCCCAGTACCATAACCACTTGGCTATTTAGGCCAAGCTCGCAGCCGAGTTGTATGTGCACCCACCAACCTGTCAACGGCCTATTAAGGCCATTAAAAAAAAAGTAATTGAAGTCATTAGTGTACCTGCCTGTCCAACCTTTGGGTTGGCGGGCAGGCCAGGAGCCCTGGCGGGCTTTTGAAAAAGCATGAAACCTCATCCACGGGCAGGATGAGGTTTCATGAGGGATTTTAAAATTTCAGAGTGTGTTAAAATAAAAGTTATGGACATGTCCCAACTCATGTGACACTGTCACATGAGGGGACATGGCAGCAAAATTTTTTCCTCATCTTTATTTAAAGTTTCAAGTCTGAGATGATCTCCCTGAGGCAGCACTTTGCCTCAGGGAGATCTGCGTGCAGTTTCGTGTGTATGCACGAAAGAGCACACTCCTGGCTCAGGGAACGCATAGTGCTTCCTGGTGGACGTCACGCTGGGCGGGCCTTAATTGGCCTGCCCACGTAAAATGGTGGTGTCCCCCAATGGGCTGCACCAATCGGGAACCTGCCTGCCCGCGGCCGATCCCGCACATCCCCCCCCCCCAGGGTGGGGGGGGATATGTTGCTCTTAGATTCATGGTAAGATACCATTGTAAAATGATTCTTGACCCATTGCAATTTAGTTTAGTTTAGAATAGTAAGATGCCACTTGATTGAAACATAAAAGATCCTGAGGGATTTTGACAGGGTGGGTGTGGAAAGGATGTTCCTTTCTTGTGGGAGAATCTAGATCTATGGGGGGTGAAGTTCAGGAGCTGTTGCTTGGAGGTGCGCCTCCAATCGGCGCCCTCAATTGGGGGTGCACGGCCATATTATGTAACGTCCGCCAGAAAGTGCTATGTGCAGACGGGGGAGAATTCCCTGAACCAAGAGCGCATCCATCTCCCTGAGGCTAAGTGCTGCCTCTGAGATCAGCTCCACATTTAAAAATGCTAAAAATAGAACAATTAAATTTCCCTGACATGTCCCCTCATGTGACACTGTCACATGAATTGGGACATATCCATCACTTTTGGTTTAACTTTTATTAAATTTTTAAAAACCTACATGAAACCTCATCTTGCCAGTGGATGAGGTTTCGTGCTTTCTCTGAAGCCCGCCAGGGCTCCCGGCTGCCCGCTAACCTTAAGGTTGGATGGGCAGCCCTTTCAATTATCTAAATTGTTTCATTAATGGCCTCAGTAGGCTGCTCTCAGGTCGGCGGGCACACAGCTGATTTGGCTGAGTCCCCGCCAACCTGAAAATTAAAATGACGCGGGGAGTTCCGCCTGATGGCATCCTGCGTCATTTTACGCGTCGGCGAGTGGATCCTGCCTCCTGCTCGCCGACCAGGAAATCCTGGCCTGTGGGTCACTGTTTAAAAGTAAAGGGTCACCCATTTACAACAGATTAAGATAAATTTTTCTTTGCAAGGGTTGAGAGTCTTTGGAACTCTTCCTCAAAAAGCAGTGGAAGCAGAGTCTTTGAATATGTTTAAGGCAGAGCTAGATAAATTCTTGATAAGCAAAGGGGTGAAAGGTTATCGGGTGTAGGTGGGAATGCGGAGTTCAGGTTACCATCAGATCAACCATGATCTTATTGAATGGTGGAGCAGGCTCGCTGGGCCAAGTGGCCTACTCTTGCTCCTAATTCATATGTTCATATGTAATTTAGCAATTATTGCCTTTGTCATCTGTAATGTAGTTGTAATTCAACTTGATATCATAATAAAGGTTCACTTGATGCAGCACATGACCTGATACATGTTGGCATATGCATGTAATTTGTGTATGCATAGTGTGTTAATAAACTGTATTGATACCTATTCCTTTATGCTTAGACAGATCGGTAATTATGTAATTTTCCTGTTAATCATAAAGTTAATGAAAACCCCCAATGTTGAAATGAAATAGTTTATCATCAAGAAAATTAACTTACAGTCAGTTTAATATAGAGATATATAGTTATTAAGTTCACCTATAAACAGCAGCAGTTAGGTAGTGCATGTATTATCACCTTAAGATTATGTATGTACGTGCATGTGAATAAGTGGCAGTGAAGACAGAGTACTATTACATACCTATTCTAGGTTTGATTTCTGCTCCACACACTACAAGGAGTGCATTAAGCTGAGAGGAAAAATATCTCACTTCATCCTAATTTACATTTTTCGTCAAATTCCTGATTAACACAGGTTGTATTGACAGCTTGTTGGAGTCATACCTGGCACAAAGGAAGATGGTTGTGGTTGTAGGAGGTCAATCATCTCAGTCCAGGACATCACTGCAGGAGTTCTTCAGGGTAGTGTCTTAGGCCCAACCATCTTCAGCTACTTCATCAACGACCTTCCCTCCATCATTCTTGACTCCTTGTACTGATGTAGTCTATGCCCATAGGCAGCAAGACCTGGACAATATTGAAGCTTGGGCTGATAAGTGGCAAGTAACATTCTCCCTGCACAAGTGCCAGGCAATAACCATCTCCAACAAGAGAGAATCTAACCATCCCCCCTTTAACATTCAATGGCATTACCAATAACAGAATTTTAACAGCACAGAAGGAGGCCAATTCAGCCCATCATGTCTGCACCGGGTCTCCAAATGTGCATTACTGAATTCCCCACTATCAACCTACTGGTGGGTTACCATTGATAAGAAACTGAACTCGACCAACCATATAAATACGTGGCTACAAGAGCAGGTCAGAGGCTAGGAATTCTGCAGCGAGTATCTCACCTCCTGACTCCCCAAAGCCTGTCCACCATCTACAAGGGGCAAGTCAGGAGTGTGATGGAATACTCTCCACTTTCCTGGGTGAGTGAAATTCCAAAACTACTCTAGAAGTTTGACACCATCTAGGCCAAAGCAGCCCACTTGATTGGCTCCCCATCTACCACCTTCAACATCCATTCCCTTCATCACCGATGCAAAGTGGCAGCAGTGTGTACCATTTGCAGGATGCACTGCAGCAACTCGCCAAGGCCCCTTCGACAGCATTTTTCAAACCTGTAACCTCTAGCACCTAGAAGGTCAAGTGCAGCAGACCCATGGAAACACCACCACCTGCAGTTCCCCTCCAAGCCACACACCATTCTGACTTGGAACTATATCACCGTTCCTTCACTGTTGCTGGGTCAGAATCCTGGAAATCCCTCCCCAACAGCACTGTGGGTGTACGTACACCACATGCACTGCAGCAGTTCAAGAAGGCAGCTCACCACCACTTTCTCGAGGGCAATCAGGGATGGGCAATATAAATGCTGGTCTAGGAAGCGACATCTACATCCTGTGACATAAAAAGCTAGAAAGGTAAGTATTTTCATTGTGATACATGTAAGGCATCAGAGAGGGGGGAGTGAGAGGGGGCTCAAAATCTGATGAAAGGTAATCGACCTGAAATATTAACTATTTTTCTCTGTCCTGTAGGTGCTACCAGTCCTGCTGAGTATTTCCAGTGCTTTTTGTTTATATTTAGGACTCAAAATGAGTGGCGACTGAACAGCCGCAAAGTAGGCCACAACCTAATTTCCTCAGAGCCTTGCTTGAGCCTCCAGCCACCCCGAACACAGTGTAGTGTGGCTGGGGGACAGATAATCAGGCCAGGTGTTTCCTTGTTCCCAGCCTGAGAGTCTGCCAGTAGTCTAGCATTTCATGTGTAAATGGGGCTTAGTTGGTGCCCACATCTGGATTGTGGCCCAAATTCCATAAGACTTTAAAAATTTCTGGTAAATTGTTAGCCCTCATTTAAAGAGGGACCCATGTTCACACTGCATCATATTGGCAACTTTTTGCCAAGGAAGTTATTATCATGTTCTGTGACTCACAAGTGAAATACCTTATGTGGGTTTAGTTTCCATTACTCATGCATGCAGTATCTTTGTATTACACAAAAGTTTTCCAAAAGTACAGCTTGCTTATATAATTGTCTTTTGTTTCACTTATACACTGTTCCATTTAATCACATATATAAATGACACCCACTGTTAAATGCAGAAACAAAAAAGAGAATTATTCTTGATGGTCATCCAGCAATCTGCTGCTTTCATACAATAACAACACAAAAACATGGAGTAACGATAAGAGCCATGTAGCACATCTCGGCCATTTTCCATCAGTATCCAATGCATTCTGTTGTGAACTCTTTTCTCTACCTATTTAATCACTAGAGAAAAGTTTCTCTATGCATCTGCAAGATAAGACACAAGTTTGTGCCTGAGTAGAGCTGATTTGTCAAGAGCATAAGTCTTTACTCTTGGCTTCCATCACCATTGTAGTATAAGGGTGTGACACATGCAGGGTTAATGTGGGACTGAGTACAGTACCACCCACACAGTGATAAGAAGGCACATGATCCAGACCTAGGGTCAGTGTGGTGTTGAGCAGAGACATGTTAAGACCTAGACATGGAGATAGCTCCTTGCCTGTACCCTTTACTGTATATGTATATAGTTACAAATAGTTAATAAAGACTTGCTGTTAACGTACAGAAGACTACAAAGATTTCTTTAACAGACATGTTCTGTAACCAACACGGTCCCAACAACCATCATTTTTATTTTTGTAGCCCTCTGTGCACGAACCCATAGGGTGGAATTTTTCATTCAAGGACTAAGTCCCGTGGCAAGGATAGGGAGTGTTTCCCACTGTGGAGGCCGACTGGAATTCGCGCGGTATTGTGTGACCCAGGCCTCATTAATTGTGCAGTTGGAAGTTTCCTGACATATTGCACAGCGGGGCAGGCCGGATGGCTTGTGCCCCGCCATCATATCCGGGTGCCATTTTTAAAAGGCATCTGACCATCACTGACCTACTGTTGAAGAAAGAAGATGGACCTTCAGGAACACCCTGAAGCTGGAAGATGGACCTCCTCGAAGACTCTGAAACTGGAAGATCCACCTCATAGATGCTCCCCCACCCACTGCCTAGGTCTTGCTGCATGCAGACATGATCAGCTTCATTAATTGAGGAAATGCAAATGGAGTTAAACAGTGTCAATCATCATTGAGCAGCTCTACTACTGACCTTACAATGCAGAAATGGTCATTGATGAAACAGCTGAAGATAGATGTCCCTAGGATGCTTCCCTGAGGAACCTATGGGTACCTGGGTCATGATAGATAGGTGTGTGTGTTTGTACCTAACCCTTCCCCCTTTTCACATTGTAATAATATGCTTATCTGCCTTTTCCCTATATTGCAGTACAGTCCAAAGGCAAAACATTAACTTCTCCATTGTCATTAAATATTCTGACTTACTTGCAAGGGTACAGCTGCACCACTCAAGAAGCTCAATGCCAGGACAAAGCAATACCTTTTAATAGGTTTTGCTAACCATAAGTTCCTTACCCACTATCCTAAACATCCACCATTTTACTGTGGCTGCAGTGAGTACTGTCTTTAGGATGCACTGCAGTTACTAAGTAAGGGCTTTGCAGCAGTACCTCCTAAATACATGACACTTGCTACCTAGAAGGACAAGGATAGAAGGTGCTTGGGAGCGCTGTCATTTCCAAGTTTTCTTCTAAGTCACTCATCATCCGAATGTGGACGTATATCACCATTCCTCCATGGGAACAGTTCAAGAATGTCCACTGTCAACTTTGCAAAAGTTTGACTAACCTGTTTTCTGCATTTGTTTCAGGTTTCCAGCATTTTCAGTATTTCATTTATGTTTTTTCAATAAGGCTTACTTGTGCAACCCAACTAATGGTACCCTCACTTAACAAGGGCTAAGACAACATGTGCCCTCTTGAAATCTGTTGTTTTTCCTGTATGGCTTGTAATAACAACCTTAGGATAGATTTCCTTCTCTAGTTTCTATTTCCTGTTTGTTATATTTTTTATATATAAAATTTTGTTTACTTCCTTTCATAGTTAGATCAACATTATCCCATTCCCATATGGCAGAAAAGGCAGCTTAACTGGAAAGTGTTTATATTCGCATCAGCAGCAAAATGGAGAAATGTAGTGGAATGAAAAATGATGCACAGATATTCAGGAATTTTTTTCCATTGGGTTACTTCTACCTGCCAATAGTGTATGCTTGCCATTCTTTTCTGACTCTGAATCATGATCGCCCAGCCCCACAATTGACAGCAAAATAAACTTACCCATTAAGTACTATTTGCATTGTACTTTGAATTGACCAAATAACTCTGCTTTTGTACCTCAGGTTAAGCTAAGGGCATAACATTTAAGAATTTAATTCTCATAGCACTTGCAAAGATATTCTTTTCCTTCTTGTTCCAAGTTATAAATATTGACAAAAAGCAGCACAACTCTAGCAGGGATATTGCACATTTAAAGTAACTTCAATAAGGTATAAAAGTAAGTTTATGGCCAAGTTTTACTTGAAAAGAAAATTTTAAAGTGAGCTATGAGAGAATCACGGCATGATTAGGATTGATATCTTGTCTGAGAGTTGTTCAATGTAACAGAAGCTTCTAAAATGATTTTCAGTACAAATCAGTAAAATTAATTCACTAAAATTCAATATACTTGAGTAAAATGAATTTCCAGGAGTACTACCTAATAGCCAGTAGAAGGTGCTACATGACCGGCAAAAGAATAAGTCCTTCTATTTGATGACATTATTATAACTCTGCATCATGCTGATCAAATGACTTGATGCTCGGTATCTGCTCATGCATTTGAATTTACTGTGAGGAGGAATACAAGAGCGATGCCGGAAAACTGCATAAATTTTCCTTTCAGTAGAAGAATGCATTTTTCTATTATCACTTTTGGTGAGCTGCTACCTTCAGTTCCATTACTCTAATTGCAGATTAAAGCTCATATCTTATAATTCTGGAACCCATTCTTATTAATGCTTTATAGTTATATTCCCTTTCGTTCAAAAATTCACCTTGTATTCCAGATTTGTAGCCATTTACAGTTCCTATACTGACTGCTGCATTATCTCAGAAGTCAGATCTATACAGCATTGTTTGACATCTTGTTCAGAATTTGGTTCACATTTAAAATGATTGGGTCTGCATTTTACTAACTATTTTAGCTGTATAATTCAGAAAATGCCATGTACTTTGTATTGCTTATTCAGTGATTCAAAGGATGGCTTAATTCCCATCCTCACATGAAAGTATTACAAGTTTGAGCTAACAGAGTCAAAATGTATGCACCACATGTTAATTTTACTAAATATTCCATGCATCCTAATTCACATAGACCTGATTCCATTTAGGTGAGTTGGAACTTTGATAGACCCGGATAACAAGAGGCTGAGTTGTTGCACTGAACTCGGGGCATGACTGTGGAAGGGAGGATGCGACCGTCTGGAGAGGTCGGGACATGGCTGTCATAAGAACAGGAGTAGGCCATTTGGCCCGTCGAGCCTGCTCTGCCATTCAGAAAGATCATAAGACCATAAGACATAGGAGCAGAAATTAGGCCATTCGGCCCATTGAGTCTGCTCTGCCATTCAATCGTGGCTGATAAGTTTCTCAACCCCATTCTCCCGCCTTCTCCCCGTAACCTTTGATCCCCATACCAATTAAGAACCTATCTATCTCGGTCTTAAATACACTCAATGACCTGGCCTCCACAGCTTTCTGTGGCAATGAATTCCATAGATTCTTCACTCTCTGGCTAAAGAAGTTTATCCTCATCTCTGTTCTAAAAGGTCTTCCCTCTACTCTGAGACTGTGCCCCCGGGTCCTAGTCTCTCCTACTAATGGAAACATCTTCCCCACATCCACTCTATCCAGGCCTTTCAGTATTTTGTAAGTTTCAATCAGATCCCCCCTCATCCTTCTGAACTCCATCGAGTATAGACCCAGAGTCTTCAAATGTTCCTCATACGTTAAGCCTTTTGTTCCTGGTATCGTTCTCATGAACCTCCTCTGGACCCTCTCCAGGACCAGAACATCCTTCCTGAGATACGGGGCCCAAAATTGCTCACAATATTCTAAATGTGGTCTGACCAGAGCCTTATAAAGCTTCAGCAGCACATCCCTGCTTTTATATTCTAGTCCTCTTGAAATAAATGCCAACATTGCATTTGCCTTCCTAACTACTGACTCAACCTGCAAGTTAACCTTAAGAGAATCCTGGACTAGGATTCATGATCATGACTGATCATCTACTTTCTATGCCATTATTCCCCACTATCCTCATAATTCCTTGATGTCATTAGTATCCAGAAACTTATCAATTTTTGTCTTGAACATGCTCAATGATTGCGCTTCCACAGCTCTCTCGGGTAGAGAATTATTTACATGGATTACAGAATTAGAGTTGTGCTGAAGGTAAAAATAATTAATTAACATTTCTGTTTGGGAGCATCTCAAATCATGCCATATTGTCGTGGCAATGGGTTGTAGGGCCTATGCCAGTTCCTTTGTTTCAGTTTAACTGTGTGTCTGTTCACAAAGACAATCAGTCAGTTTGGAACAGGCAGAAAGAAAGCATTTGCCGGAATCTGTAAGTTAACTGTGGGACCAGCAGCCATACAGAGGCTGTGGGAGCAGACTGGGAAAGGCAGTCTGTGTCGGTCCAAAGCCAGGACAGGGAGCATAGAGGGCCATTAAGAACCAGGGGTGTTCCTGATGTCTAAATACCCAAGCAAGATGGTAAATGAAACGCATGCTTGAATTGAGGAATGCACAGTCGTGAAGTCTTAAAGAACAGTCAACAGTTGCTCAGCCAAATGCTAATGGAAGGGTACCCATAAAATCTTGTACCTCAGAAGAATGGCTGGAACACTGAGGAGAAATCAAAGTGAATTGTTAAGGGGAGGTCATGTCTGACAATTTCATTGAATTTTTCGAAGAGGTGACCAGGTGTGTAGATGAGGGCAATGCATTTGTCATAGTCTACTTGGACATCAGCAAGGCTTTTGATAAGGTCCCGCATGGGAGACTGATAACAAAGGTAAGAACCCATGGGATCCAAGGCAATTTGGCAAATTGGATCCAGAATTGGCTGAGTGGAGGGAAGCAGAGGGTGATGGTCGAGGGGTGTTTTTGTGACTGGATGCCCGTGTCCATTGGGATTCCACAAGGATCGGTATTGGGTCCCTTGCAGTTTGTGGTATATATAAACGATTTAGATTTGAACGTAGGAGGGTTGATCAGTAAGTTCGCAGATGACACGAAAATTGGTGGGGTGGTAAATGGTGAGGAGGATAGCCTTAGATTACAGGAGGGTATAGACGGGCTGGTCAGATGGGCTGATCCGTGGCAAATGGAATTTAATCTGGATAAATGTGAGGTGATGCGCTTGGGCAGGACAAACAAGGCACGGGAATACACGCTGAATGGTAGGACCCTGGGAAGTACTGAGGATCAGAGGGACTTTGGTGTACATGTCCACCGGTCCATTAAGGTAGATAAGGTGGTTAGGAAGGCATATGGGATACTTGCCTTTGTTAGCCTTAGAAGGCATAGAATATAAGAGCAGGGAGGTTATGCTGGAACTGTATAAAATGCTGGTTAGGCCACAGCTAGAGTATTGCGTGCAGTCCTGGAATCCACATTATAGGAAGGATGTGATTGCACTAGAGAGAGTGCAGAGAATGTGGCCTGGGCTGGAGAGTTTTAGTTATGAGGAGAGATTGGATAGACTGGGATTATTTCCCTTGGAGCAGAGGAGTTTGAGGGGGGACATGATTGAGGTGTATAAAATTATGAGGGGCATAGATAGGATAGATAGGAAGGAACATTTCCCCTTGGTGGAGGGATCAATAACCAGGGGGCATAGATTTAAGGTAAGGGGCAGGAGGTTTAGAGGGGATGTGAGGAAGAATTTTTTCACCCAGAGGGGGGTAGGAATCTGGAACTCACTGCCTGTAAGAGTGGTAGAGGCAGAAACCCTCATAACTTTAAAGAAGCATTTGGATGTGCACTTGCGATGCCATGGCATACAAGGCTTTGGGCCTAGTGCTGGAAAATGGGATTAGAATAGTTAGGAACTTGTTTGACTGGCACAGACTTGATGGGCCGAAGGGCCTTTTTCTGTGCTGTAGGCCTCTATGACTGTGACTCTATGAATTCCAGAGAGCTGGGCCGTACCTTTCTTCCTCTCTTAAGTTCCAAAGAAGAGTCATATTGGACTCAAATCATTAAGTCTGTTTTTCTCTGCACAGATGCTGCCAGACTCGTTAAGTTTTTTCAGCACTTTTTTGTTTTTATGTGGTATATCTTTGGGTTGGTCCCAGGAAAAGTAAATTAACCTTCAAGATTTCGTAACGTAAAGGGATCTCTTGTGGGTGAAGTTGAAAGGGGAACTGGTTTTATGCTCTAAGTCTTGAAAAACTATAGTTTTCTTTTTTATATACAGTAAAGTTTGTTTCTATTTAAAAATGTGAAATTTTGTAGCATAGTTCTTCCAGTTAACAATTGAGTGTTCATGTTTCTCTTTAAGCGTTAATGATCCATCCTGGAATCGTATCACAAATCATTAGCAAGGGGCTTAGCATGGGCCTGGTCTCCAACAGTCTACCAACTATCAGGCACCTTGTCACATCCTCTATCAGCTGCTGTGGTGTGTCTGTGATGTGTTCACCAGATTGTGAACCTTGAGCCTATCGCGGATGCATTTCCACCAAGGTGGTTGTCTCTGCACTGGGGGAGAATGCAGAGGAATGGTGAGATGGTGCATCCTCTGAATGTTCCATGTCATCCTTTTCAGAGGTGGAGTTTTGGTTTGTAGCAGACTGTGGACATTGTGTGTCCTGAGTGCAAGGATCTTTCATGGAGAACACAAAGAATTAGCATGAGGTAATGCACAATCCCATTTTCCGTTGCTGTGTTACATATGTCTCCTGTGTGCCCTGTTCGCAACACCAGGTTGAAAACATCCTCACTCTGTTGTCTCGACACTCCGGCCTCACCATCCGTGACTGCGTGTCTGCCCTGCTCCGCAGCCAGGTCAACCACCTCCTCCTCTGCAGGAGTCAAAATGTGGAGGTAAGGGCCACTGCCACCAGGCTTCGAGTGCTCCCTGACATCACGCAGTCTTTTGTTGTGCAGGCAGAGAGAATAATTGAGTATCATCTCAATGGACAGCAAATCTCTTTAAGAGCATGCAGACCGATGACACCTCTCTACGCACACACACGAAAGCACGTACGCATGCACACATACACACTCCTGCAACTGGTACAACTTTCAAAGAATGTACTGGCACCCACGCCTTCTGTCCGCATGTCCATATGGTCCTGCGGTCTAGAACCTAAGCTCCTATCTAGCATACTTCTTCACGCACATTTACGTTGCTCGATGCCATCATGAGTACCTCATTGCAGTTACTGCACTGTGTCACTTATCCTTGTGGAGTGCAGGAGGTTGTTGATCCTTTTACGCCATTGAACCCAGTTTTGCTTGTGGACCTCACAGCTGCTTAACTCTGCTGCAATCTCTGTCCATGTCGCCTTGATCTGGTGGGAGAGTTGCCATCGCTAGGAAGCAGGACCTCCTTCAGTTTGTGGATGGCCTGGAAGAGTACCAGCAGGGAGGTGTCGCTTAACCGTAGGGCTGCTTGTTCTTTGTGCTGAGACATTATTCAAAAACAGCAGGTAGTTGCAGCAGCGGTCGCAGATTTCCTGGGGTTGTTAGATCAGCAGGTGGTTGCATACAGCAGCAGTTGCAGATTTCGAGGGAGGATTAATAGTTTGCAGCATCAGGTGAACTTTCAAAATGTCCTCTCGCACAGCCAGACAGATGCTGCTGGATTATAGGGTGTACGCCTGTTCTGGTACCTTTTTAAATATGATGCCCAGCCCTCCAACACTGTAAGGTAACAGCGGGGTCGTCAGTCTCCTGCCCGCCATGTCGCACGATTGGCTGGACCCCTCGACTCTGAATATCTAATTTGCTGGCTGCCACATGATTGTATATGGCCAGCTAACCCGCCTCTGAGTGAAAGTTCTGCATGCTTTCAGTCCCGCCATTGGGACACTTGATGTAACTACAAGATTCCGCCCTTAAAGTATAGTCACTATTGTACTTTGGGAAATGACAGCAGGCATCTTGCGCACAGCAGGTTCCACAAAGAGCCGTGAAATTCATGACTGATATCTGATTTTTTTTTCAGTGATGTTGGCTGAATGATAAATATAAGAGAGAGAACTACCCAGCTGTTTTCCAAATAGTGTCCCCTGGAATCTTTTGCATCCACCTAGATGGTGGACAGATCCTAGGTTTTATGTTTCATATGAAAGATGCCACCTCTGACACTGCTGTACTGAACTGAGTACAAAGTTATGTTATGTGCTCTTTTATTCCAGTTTTGATGTCCTTGGTAAGTTTTTTTGACTAATTTTATTACCTATGCCATGCTTAAAAGTTAAAAAAAAGAAACTACATACTCTCAGAAAGCCACATAATTGTACTCTGCAATCCATTTTAAAAACCCAGCCCATCAATGCAACTTTTATTGTGCTTTGTTTCTGACTATTTATTTAAAACCTGTCTTGTATTGTTCTTTTCTGTCAGTAGCACATACAGACTGGGTAAGAGTGCAGAATGGAAAGGTTGGAGGCTACGCCTTTAAGTTCATGCCTGGTTTCACTCTATGCTTTACATTGTTTATTTTCTTTCTTACTTTGTTTTTAACTCAGAGATGTAGTGCAACCTAACACCATATGGTAACTTCCTGCATAAGCTGTTCCAAGAAGTGTAAAAGTGTAAGCAGGATTCCAAAAGATGTCTTGCTCGCATGGGAACCCGAGGAAATGGTGACAGAACCCAACATCCAGCCTCGCCAAGGATCCCATGGCTCCTTGTATCATCCAGCAGATGGGGAGGAGGTTAGTTCATTAATTGAGAAGGGGAAATTTCATGAAATGCAACACATATGCAAAAAGGATCAAGCACACTTTTTTTTCTTTTGCTAATCATCTCTCTCTCCTTCTCTGTGTCTAACTCTTTGCCAGGTCCATCTCACTGCCACCTGCCATCCCAGATTGATTTTTAAAAAAACATTATTATCATATATACGGGCTGAACATGGCCTCTGCATTTCCAAGTAATTGCTGCTAGATGGCAGTAAAGCCATTCATTTACCAGTGGAACAGATTGCATTTTCATTATATGTACAATACATGATTTCCAGCTTGACTTGCTTGGGGTTGGTGGGAAGCCCACTGTCCTTACTATTCAGAATCCATTGATATAAAAGTGCAATGTAACTCTATTAACTTGTATTAAGTAAATTTGAGAATTTTGTAAGCTTAACACTCAAATTTTCTTCTAATTTTTGACTTCTCATAAAAATGCCCATATATTTTGTATCCATGGGTAAATCTAATGGTGACACTAAAGACTCTGTACCTACTGCAGCAATAACCAATGGAAAATTTATAACCAGAGAATGAGACAAGTTTTATTTTTTTAACACTTTGTGAAACATTGTCTAATTTGAACCATGAAATTTTCATTTTTTTTTCACTTTGCTTGAGTCATGGATAAATTCTGAGATGAAATAATTCCCGTTTTGAAGAAAAACTGAGTGCATAATCTCTGCATTCTGTAATTAACTGCAAAGGATACATTATCCTTTTATTACAATATGGAATTCTTAGTAAGATGAAGGAGATGCAGTATTACATGCAGGTTCTTTGAAGAATTGGACTGTTTTCAATTTGTTGGATTCTGCCCATAAGTGATTACTTGGCAGGCCATGTGTGGAATGGCTGTGGTTGAATGTAGTCCATTTCATTCATTGAAAAATGTTGAGTTCTAATGAAAATATGGTCATAATTGTGTTTTCTACAGTTTGATTATGGTAAATATCTGTGCCAAAAATAAATCTGCACAGTAATTGATACTTCCGTTAGGCTTATTCTTTCATAGAATGACATAGAAATTACACTACAGAAATGGGCTGTGCAGCCTAAACAGCTCATGTTTGCATTTATCTTCCATGCAACCACTAGTTCTAAATCTGTTTGCCTACCCTATTTCCATATTTCCTTTATTCCCTTTTCTACCATTTAACCTATTTTTAAAATATTCCATGGTCTTTGTGTCAATAATTAACTCCAGTAGCACATTTCAAAACCTCACAATCCTCTGTTTTAAAAAAAAGCTTTTTCTATCCCAAATTTCATACATTTAAACATATATGTCTATTCCCTTGTTCCAGACTGCTGGAGTAAAATCTGAGGTAGGTTTTCAATTTGCTGGCCAGGTGTATCGATTTGCAACAGGTTTACTCTATCTATTTCTACCTATTTTGTCTTATTCTTTCATAATTTTGAAGATCCTTGTCAAGTCACCTTGCAATCTCAACCATTCTGATATAAACAATCTTAGATTTTCAGCTATTTCTTTGTATTTTCTTACAACAGGAGCCTCCTAGTAAATCATCCTATTGCCTTAACATGTTTCTGTAGTTATATCTCAAAACTGTGCATAGTACAAAACTGTGCATAGTACCAAACTGTGCTGTTACCAGTGTTTTTACATAGACTCACTGTTGCATCTCAACTTTCATATTTTATATCTCTTACTTTAAAGCCCAGCATTCCATTAGCTTTATCAACTTGAGATGCTGCTTTTAACATCTTTTGAACCTGAGCACTTAAACCCCTGTGTTCTTCCAAATCACCAAATATTTACTCCCCCCAATTTCTATAACCAAAATGTACTACTTCACACTACCCACCTGCCATTTTATTTGCGCACTGCACATCTTATCAATTTCCCTTTTGGTCCTCAGAATTGTATACTTTGCCTCCTATTTTAATATTATATGTAAATTTAGACACCACTAATGTTGTGCCTAAATCATTACTAAACTGTAATTGATAGACTTGGTCCCAGAACAAGTTGCTGTGGGACATTGCTACCTGTTTCCAGACACTCTGAGAAACTGGCCTTACTTCCCCATTTTTTTCTTCCTCCCTTCTAACAAGTTTTAAAATCTGGTTTTCTATGTACTGTCTAATTTCATTCTCCTTAACCTTCTCATTGTTTCTTTAGTGGTATCTTGTCAATGGTTTTCTGAATCATGTATGTGTCACTGCATTTTCCGCCATCCACCATATCTAATACCTTGATGTATGAATCTTGCTTCTTATAATTCTAACTTGGACTGTAAAATTTTCCCATTTCCCACACCAATACAATATTGGGTTTGATCCTGTGCTGGGTTAGCTGATAATAGATAGGATGGTCACAGGGCTCAACAGCCCTTCATCTAAGAGGGAATGGGATGCGGGAGGGTGCAGAAAGGGAATCATCCAAAATGCCTTTTCTTGTGGTTTGGGTCACTGGAGAGGTAAAAGTGTGTACATCTAGGCACCTAGTAAAGAAAGTATCAAGCTTGGTTATTTCACCTCCCACCCGTGTACACAGATAACAATGATTGGCTGTTATGATAAGTGGAAATATATACGTTTTCCATTTTCTCTTCACCAATTTCCCTGTGATAATTTTATCACCTCATGACTCTTCCCATCTTGAAGAATTTAATTCCCTGCTGGATTTGATTCCGTATGTAAGGGGACGCACAGAAAGGAGACTACGCCGGATTGAGACCTAGACAGAGTGTATAGTTGGAAATTTGGTTCAAGCGGTAGTCAGTGTTTTCTCAAGTTTAAGTGCAGATTGAGAGTCAGGCTTTGAGGGAGAACTTTCAACCTTCAAGTGAGTTAAATAGCCTTGTTAAACAGGGATCTGCCTGGCAGTAGCAGTTACCTGCCAATCAGCTGAAAGTAGTTGATTCAATAGGTGTTAATTACTGAAGCAGCAAGCTAAGCCAGCTAGTGACTCTTAAGAGGCTGTATAGAAGCAGACAATTTTTTCAAACTGCACAGAATAAGGGGATGTGTGGAAATGAGACTATGCTGGAGTGAGACATAGACAAGGTATGTAGTTGGGAATTTGGTTCAGGTGGGAATTCAGTGCAGAGGGGGAAAGAGGTTTTTTTTTTCAACTACTGGAGGCTGCAAAAAAAGGTCAGTTTTCTTCCTTTGTCACCAAGCTGGGTGAGTGCAACTTTCTGTAACTTTATCTGTGTAAATTATTAACTAATTGACTAATTAAATAAATAAGGTTGGACAGAAATGGCAGGGCTGGTGGAATGCCATGATTGCAGCATGTCAGAATATGTGGAATGCATAGCAATCCTGGACTACTATATATGCAGTAAGTATCTGCAGCTTATGCAATTTCAGCTCCGATTTGCTGAGCTGGAGCGAGTTGCAGACATTACGGGTCATCATGGAGGGGGAGAGTTATTTGGACACTTTGCTCCAGGAGGCAGTCACACTTCTTAGGTTAGGCAGACCTTTAGCGTTGGTCAACGGTCAGGGACAGGAGGGTGTGACTGTGAGTCACACAGGTATGGGAATCAGCATGCAGTGATAGAGGAGCCTCAGCCCCTGATCTTGTCCAACAAGTATGAGGTGCTTGCTTACCTGTGTGGGTGATGAGAAAGACTGCAAGGTGGTTGAGCAGACTGACCATGACACCATGGTGAAGGATACTGTTTAAGTGGGGGAAGCGAAGAGGAATGTGGTAGTGAAAAGAGACCATATAGTCAGGTTGGTGGATACGGTTCTTTGCAGCCACAACCAGGAATTCCAAAGGTTGTTGTGCCTGCCTGGTGTCAGGGTTAAAGACATCACTTTGCGGCTGGAGAGGAACCTGGAGAGGGAGGATCCATTTTTTGTGGTCCACGTGAGAACCAATAACATAAGTAAAACCAGGAATAATGTTCTGCTAAGAGAATTTGAAGAGTTAGGGACCAAATTAAAATGCAGAACATCAAAAGTTATCATCCCTGGATTGTTGTCTGAGCCACATGCCAATTGGCATAAGGTCAAGCAGATTAGAGAATTAAATGTGTGGCTCAAAGAGTGTTGTGGGAAGAAGTGGTACTGGCATCAGTACTCTGGGTAGAGTAAACTATCCTGTTGGGATGGGCTCCATTTGAACTGGGCTGGGACCAGTGTCCTGGCCAGTCATTTAACTAAGGCTGTGGACAAGACATTAAACTAATAGATTTGGGGAAAGGCTTCCAGTGAAAGGAAATTTAGAAATCCAAAGAGAAAGGTTGAGGCATCAGAACAGTATAGTGATGTGGGTAAAGACAAGCAGAGTGGCACAGGAAGAGATAGAGTTTAACAAAAAAATATGCATCACCGCATAAGGTCTTTGCAGGTAATAGAAGTAAAAAAAATGAAATTATAGGTTCTTTATTTGAATGCATGGAGCATTTGCAAACAGACAAAATAGCGGCACAAATGGAGGTAAATGACTTAGATCTAATTGCCATTAGAGAGACGTTTACAAGGTGATCAAAGTTAGCAAATAAATATTCCACAATATTTTGGAAAGACAAATAGAATGGCAAAAGAGCAAAGGTAAAAGATAACATAAGGATGTTAGTGAGAAAGGACCCAGCCTCAGAATATCATGAAGTAGAATAAGTATAGGTGGAATTAGGAATAGCAAGAGTCAGAAAACATTGGTGGGAATATTTTATAGGCATAGTTATACCATTGGACAGAGCATTAAACAAATTATTGGAGCTTGTAACAATGTAATAATTGTGGGGGGGTTAATCTTCATATAGACTGGACAGTTGAATTGGCAAGAGTGGTCTAGAGAATGAGTTTATTGAATGTTTTTGTGACAGTTTTTTTGGAGCAATACTTTATCGAACCGACTAGGGATAAAGCTATCTTAGATTTGGTATTGCATAATGAAGCAGGGTTAATTAGTAATGTCATAGTAAAGATCCACTGGGAAATAGTGATCATAATAGCATTGAATCCCATGTTAAGTTTGAAAGTGATATACTCTAACCATGAACAAGTATCTTAAACTTAAAGCCAATTACATAGGTAAAAGGGGCAAACTGGCTAAGCTTAATTGGGTAAATAGACTAAAAGGTGTGGAGGTAATTGAACAGCAGGAAACATTTTAAAGAAACAGTTCAAAATGTTCAACAAAAATACATTCTATTGAAAAACAAAAGCTCAGCAAGAAAAACCCATCTATGGCTCACGCAGGAAGTTACGGATAGTATTAGATTGAAAGAGGTTTACAACGTAGCAAAAAACACTAGCAAGTCTGAGGATTGGGAGTGTTTTAGAAACCAGCAAAAGGGCAACCAAAAGCTTGATAAAAAGGAAAAAAATGGAATGAGAGTAAACTAGCCAGAAATATAAAAACAGAAGAGAGTAGCTAAAGTAGATGTTGGCCCCTTAGAAGCAGAGACAGAAGAAATTAACATGGGAATGAAAAAATGGTAGAGGCATTGAACAAATATTTTGTGTACCTTCACAGTTGAAGACACAAATTTCTTACCAGAAATAGACAATAACTTAGGGGCTAGAAAGAGTGAGGAAATTCATATCAGCAGGGAGGATGTATTGGACAAACTTAAGGGACTAAAATCTGACAAACCCCCAGGACCTGATGGCCTACACCCTAGGTTTAGAACTAGGGGTCTAAAAGAGATAGCTGCAAAAATATTGGATGCACTAGCTATGATTCTCCAAAATTCCTTAGATTCCAGAATGGTTCCATTAGATTGGAAGTTGGCAAATCTTACACTACTTTTCAAGAAAGGAGGGAGAGAGAAACGAGTGAACTGTAGGCCAGTTAGCCTAACATCGGTTGTTGGGAAAATGTTGGAATCTATTATTAAGGAAGTCTTAAGAATGCACTTAGAAAAACATAGTATGATTAGAACAAGTCAACATGGTTTTACTAAAGGGCAATCCTGTTTGACAAATTTATTAGAGTGTTTTGAGGATGAAACGAATAGGGTAGATAAAGAGGAACCAATAGATGTAGCATACTGGGTTTCCTAAAGGCATTTGATAAGGTGCCACACTAAAGGTTAGTCAGCAAGATAAGGGCCCATGGAGCTGGGTGTAATAGCATGGATAGAGGACTGGTTAACGGATAGAAAACTGAAAGAGAGTGGGTATAAACCAGGGCTTTTCAAGTTGGCAGAATTGAACAGCGGAATGCCGCAAGGATCAGTGCTGGGGCCTCAGCTATTGACAATCTATATTAATGACTTAGACAAAGAGACAGAATTCAAAGTTTGCTGGTGATACCAAGCTAGCTGGAAAGGTAAACTGTGAGGAAGACACAAAGATGCTGAAAAGAGATATAGACAGGTTAAGTGAGTTGGTAACAAGATGGCATATGGTGTATAATGTACAGAAGTGTGAAGTTATTCACTTTGGTCATAAGAATAGTAAATCAGAATTTTTAAAAAGGTGTGAAATTTGCAAGTGTTGATGTTCAGAGACTTGGTTGTGCTCATTAGTGAGAATGCAGTAAGTAGCTTGCAGATGCAGCAAGCAATTAGGAAGGCAAATGGCATGTTGGCCTTTATTGTAAAGGGATTGGAGTACAAGAATAAAGTCCTGCAACAATTGCGTAGGGTTTTGGTGAGACCACATCTGGGGCAGGATTTTCCCTCCTTGGGTGGGCGTAGCAGGCAGGCCCGGGAGTGATCACGAAACCAACCCCCTCCTGCGATCGGGCCCCGACCGCAATTTCACGTTGGCTGGCCAATTAAGCGAGCGCTGAAGTGTGCGCATGCGTGGGGGTGCACTACGTGAAAGTTCCCTGAAGGCACAGAGCTGCCTCAAGGAGCTGAAGGTTTTTAACATTAAAAAGAAAGATTTCAAAAATTAGGAAAACATGTCCCCTCATGTGACTCTGTCATGAGCAGGGATGTGTTAAAAATTAGTTTTAAAAATTTTATTTACTCTCCAAAACCTCATCTTGCCCATGGATCAGGATTCGTTAAAAATGCAAAGTGTGCCTGGCCTATTCGTCTGCCTGCCACACAAACGGTTGGATGGGCAGTGAATTGATTAATTGATTAAAAGCCTTAATAGGCCTCTTAACTGTCGGCAGGCGTGCTGCCACCTGTCGCACACGTCCGCTGAGTGAAATATTGCGAGAGTGCACGATGACGCTGGGATGCTTGGCTGACATCATCGTGCACTATTTCATTCCCGTTCGGGTTGGGCATGCGCCCACCTGCAGGACAAAAAATTCTGCCCCTGGTGTACTGTGTGCAGTTTGGATCTCCACATTTAAGAAAGGATATACTTGCATTGGAGGCGGTACAGTGAAGGTTCAGTAAATTGGACCCTAGGATAAGGGGTTGTCCTCGGATGAGAGGCTGAGTAAATTGGGCTTATATTCTCTGGAGGTTAGAAGAATGAGAGGCGATCTTATTGAAACTTACGAGATTCTGAAGGGGCTTGATTGTTTCTGCTGGCCAGGGAACCTAAAACACAGGGGCATAGTCTCAGGATAAAGGGCCATCCATTTAGGACTGAAATGAGGAGAAATTACTTCACTCAAAGGGTTGTGAACATTTGAAACACTCTGCCCCAGAGAGTTGTGGATGCTTGATTGTTGAATACATTTAAAGCTGGGATAGACGGATTTTTGATCCCTCAGGGAATTAAGGGACATGGGGAACGGGTGGGGAAAATGGAATTGATGTCCAAGATAAGCCATGATTGTATTGAATGGTGGAGCATGTTCAATGGGCCATATGGTCTACTCCTGGTCCTATTTATTGTCAACTTACGTTCTTTCTAACCCTATTTGTTGACTGTGACCACCGAGTGATGCAGAGATTTCTTGAAAGAAATCAACCCCACAGCGCTCATATCTCTTTTCAGTGGTTGACAGCAATGTAATGTAATGTTGTCTTTGCTCTCCTTTCCTCTGGGGTCTTATTTCTGTCTATCTACATCCTTTTTTATCTCTCCCTTGCTGGTAAAAGTTACTAGATCTAAAGTTGTTTTGGATTACAGGTTTATAGATTACATCGCGATCGTCAACCATGATAGCTGCGCCTCTGACTTTGGAAATGCTCTATGCGAGTTTTTGAGGCTGTCTGGGAGATAGTTTTTAAATTCTTCTAGCAGCACTATTTTTCTTAACTCTTTGTAGGTACAGTCAATTCTTAGGGCTCACGCCCTAAGAATAAACTATAAACTGGTATATTCTCTTGAATTCCAGGAAAGTCTGTGTGGGGTTTTTTTTTGAGTTCTGGAATTATTGGTGATATGCCTCCAGTACATGTTCATAGACAGTGAGAATAGCAGCCTTTGTCTGATCATAACTGGAAGACACCTTGGCAGGCAGAAGGAAATAAACCTCATGGGCCTTTTCCACCAGCCTTTTATCAGGAGTGTCCAAAATGCTGTTGGTCATTGTAACTGAGCTGCTAGTTTCTTGAAGATTGTAAAGAAAATTTCCACCTTCCTCTGTTCAAACTTGGAGACAAATTGGGGATATTTTAGAAAATCAAAATTTGTCTTTGGGCTAAGGCTATTTAAATTACCACTAAGTAAAACCAGGTTCTCCCTAGCTTCTGCAATTTTCTCGGTTCCCAATCTTTTTGTGCCTGTAACACACACACAAATTTTTCGAGCCGGAAAGCATGTTCTTTTGCTGTACCTTGGAATTTCCTTGCTGCCCTTTTCTCCTGTAATTCTCTTTCTTGTTTTTCCTTGCCTAAAACTCTAATTCTAGCCTCCACTCTTCTAGGCGAATTTTGGCTAAGGTAACTGGTCTGTTTCAGGCTCTGTGTCTTCTACCTGTTCCGAATTTGCAGTGAGACTGAGATGTTTGGATAGCATCTTTAGTATTTGGGTCTCCATGCTTTATTGTGTATATTAGGTTTTACCTGCTTAGCTGTGGCTTTTAGCTGTTCTATGTTTATGGATGCTAATTTTTGCCAAGGCCTGCTCTTGCAGAAATGCTTTCAAATTGAAAGTAGCCATCTTATTTTTTTATTGCTCATACTCACAAAGCTTACTGCTGTATTCCTTTTTGTTTCTTCTTTCAACAATTTTGGCTATGTTACTTTTCCTTTCTACTTCTAATTCTTTTAAAGTCAGATTTGGCTCGTTTGTAATGGATTTTATCCCGGACTGCAGCACTCAATTTTGTCACAGGCAGAATTTGTGTTTTCTTTCTGCCCATGATCGATGTGTTTTGTACGTGAGGGGTGTTGTTTTCTTACCCTCAGAGTGATGGTCCCAATTTAAATAGTTCCAGCAGAAATTTTTTTGAGAGGTTTAGAATAAAGAAAGTTGTTTATTATTACATGCTTGTCCCAGAGGTTTAAAAACATGACATCTCACTCGCTCGACAACATGCACTATCTCACACGCACGAAGATTAAATATAGATGAAGGAAAGAAAAATATAATTACAATCTAGTGTCTTTTGCAGCTGGCTTGTAGTTTCTTAGATGACTCGGTGCTTTTAGTTGAGGTGAAGGTCTTGTAAAGCAGAGGATTCTCAGTAAACTGCGGGGCATCTGTAGTTGAATTTCCAGGAGGTGGTTCTCAGGTGAACCTGAAGTTGGAACAGGGGGAGAATCCTTCTCCCACTTTCAAAGTATTGCTGTTTATTACCTTGGCTGTTCAATTGACTGGCAGCTGGTTCAATGGCTTTCTGATGTAACTCTGAAGGATCTTTGTCTGCAAGCAGCTTCTTGCTGAATTTTAAAGGCAAGCAGAAAGTATGACCATCTCATCATGTGACCTCCAGTTCAAAATCCTTTTCCAAATAAGGTGGATGGTTAGATCGATAGATCTATAGATAGATGAAACATTTAAGTTATGAAGAGAGGTTGGATAGACTTGGGTTGTTTTCATTGGAGCAGAGAAGACTGAGGGGCGACCTGATCAAGGTGTACAAGATTATGAGGGGCGTGGATAGGGAGCAGCTATTCCCCTTAGTTGAAGGGTCAGTCACGAGGGGACATAAGTTCAGGGTGAGAGGCAGGAGGTTTAGGGGGGATGTGAGGAAAAACTTATTTACGCAGAGGATGGTGACGGTCTGGAATGCACTGCCTGGGAGAGTGGCGGAGGTGGGTTGCCTCACATAATATAAAAAGTACCTGGATGAGCACTTGGCATGTCATAACATTCAAGGCTATGGGCCATGTGCTGATAAATGGGATTAGGTAGGTAGGTCAGGTGTTTCTCGTGTCGGTGCAGACTCGATGGGCCGAAGGGTCTCTTCTGCACTCTGTGAGTTTGTGATTATACGTCCTGTAGTGGCATTCACACCTTGAGAGTTTGAGATAGCTAGGATCTTAGTATGTGAATGACTCATTCAATTTGAAATTACCCCTATGAATGCCTTTCAGGTAAAGGCATTGCGTCAACATCAGTCTGGATGGTTCCTTTTGTTCCCTCTGGAGACAGAGGAGTGTGTCAATCCACAAAAGCAGTCAGATGATCCTTGGGCAGATTAAAAATTAGTTTGATGTTCAGAATATACTAGGGCATGACAGCAAGCTATAGAGCATGGAGTGAAATGTGGTATTGCCAGAGCTTATTTTCACGTGGAGTCTTTTGGGAAGGGGTTACTGAATAGTAACCAGAAAGAAACCTTGATTGGCTGTTCCCCACTGCAGACCCCTGAGGCCAATTGTAGTGCCCTTAGCTAATCTCAACTGCCCTTGCTGCAGTTGAGATCAAGTAAATCAACAAACTGCAGATAGAACCTGAACTTTTTTGTTCCTCGTGGCTCAGCTAATCATTGCATAAATTTATCAAGCAATCAAGGATTGTTTTGTTTACCATTTAGACAGATAATATGATGCATATGTGTTGTATGTATTAAAAGTCTTATTATAGAGAATAATAAAACTTTACAAAGTCATGGTAAAGTTTAAAAGACATATAGATTATCTAGGCACTCTCAATTAACTTAGTTATATAACTCCAAAAATTTGTAAACTTGTACTCAAATTACCACCAAGAATTTAAAAGAACTATTATATGTTTCCAGTTTTCCTCTTTATCCTCTTTTCCTTTCTCCAAGTACATTCATTAAACTCTAATAACCTCAATTCTCTGTGTTAAAGTTTGGACTCTTCCCAACCCTTATCATCCAGGTTTACAGCAAAATACTGCTCCATAACCAGACATGTATCTCATCTGATTTGAATCTTGAAGTCTTTTACATGATGTGAATGGAATAATGTGTCACTTTACTATACTTTTCTGGCATCTTTAATGCAGAAAATGTCATGCTTTAAATCATATTGTTTAGGCTAAAAGTGATTTGTCAGATTTATTTACAATAATTACACACAAACAAATACAGCAATTAATCAACAATCTAATGCTTGACTTGCCTAATATTTTAACTGAAAAATGATGTGTTCAGAATAGTTTAACTGGGTCTTTGATTAATGTAACATAGGCTTTGTGAAGTATAAGTACCTTTCTGAATGCCACAATACTGAAACAAGCAGGCGAGTAGGCAATTGCATTACAGGATATATTCATGGATTTACTTGAAGCGGAGGCAGATTGCTTTGAAGAACGCCGAACACAAAAGTGTTACTAATATTACCCGTCAAGTAGATAGGACAGTAGCACCTTAACTGTCATTTACTTGGTCAAGGCTTGAAACAAAGCCCATTGGAATTTTGTGTGATGATACTCTTGCACAGAATTATCATCAAAAATCTGAGCTACTGTCTAAACAAACTGGAACTATTTTGATTCCATTTACAGATGGTGACACCATCAATGCCTCCACTGAAATGAATAGCTATGTTGAAGGTTGTGTGTTATATTTCCATCCCTATCCAGACAAAGGAATATTTTTAAGAATTCAATTTATTACAAACTTCATGGCATTGCTGTTTAATGTTTTCCATCAAAATGGACACATTTTATGGTTTGAGGCAAGGTGGAATTGTCCCTGTGCTGTTACTGAGAATTTCCTGATCAGCTAATAGGCTGCCTTTGGCTCCTTTGTCAACCAGGAGATGTGGCTGAATTGTGTTTGTGCTTGCAGTTATAGTCACTTTTGTCTTCCTTAGAAGATACAGCCAGGGTTAGCAGAATTCAATGTCCAGGGAGCTGGTGTGTAAATGTCAGTTGTGGGGAAACTCTGGTGTCTTTTAGTTCAAATTGTAACAGTTGCTTTTTTTTCAAAATCATGCCACAAAGTACTTGGTCACATTATATTTTATTAAAATTAGGTATCTATTTCATTGTACACTGCTGGTCTAGAATAAATAGAAAATGATATTAAATACACAAGAATGTTAATAGTTTTCAGTATTTGTGAATTGTTATTGTTGTTAACAGGTAAAATGGAATCTTCCTTTGTATTAAATACTTGAACACGTTCCATTGATGGTTAAGGAACTTTAAACAATAAGAAGCTGGATTAGATGAGGAAGATTCCTTGCCTATGGTGAATTAGCTGATTTCACCCTAGGTGGTGGCAGGGATGAAGTGATTGCTCAAATTGCCTCCTAGTTAGAGCAAGTTGGTCCAGGTACCCCTTCCTGATTGTTATCCATTGATCTCTGCTGGAAGTACGTGTGCAGACATCAGATAAGAAAATCCAGTTCAGTTGTCATGCCTTTATGGTCGAATAGCTTGCTGACACTTGTGAATAATAGGCAACTGGATGACACAACATGTCATGGGTGCCAGTGCCTGTTGAATTGAAACCCAGAAAGGAAATGATGCCTTGGGTAAATGGAGAAAATTGGCATGGAAGTAATAAGAGAAACACACAAAAATATATTGTAATCCAAATCCCAATATAATTTCTATTCCATAAGTATTTTCTTCTGTAACTGTTTAAATAATTTCAAAGGATGGAATTTTATGCTCTATTTATATTAGCGGTTTCCATTTGAAATTACTGCTGCCCTATTGTAACTGTTGTTAGACAACTGCTATTGAAAGTGGCATACATCACTGAAATAAGTGTTTTTCTGTAGCCATTTGGCAGCACTACCTTAGTTGTCAAATGAATGGATAAAACATTCTTGACAGCCTCTCTACCAACACTGAAGCTGTTTCATTACTGCCTCCATATATGGATCAATGCTACACTGGATTAGAACAATAACAAACACAGAAAAATAATATACAACAGGAAGGTTAGTACCTGTACAGGTGTATGTTCCACATGAATCAGCGCCTTCAACATTGAAGGACAAACCAGAGGGAAAAAATGGACAAAATCTGATTACAAAATATGGTTTGACTGCTGTAGAATTTTTTTTTTTCAAATTTCTGGAACTGGGAGCTAATGTTGGATGAAAATTTGAGGAAGCAGTTCCTTAATATAAAGTAGGAAAGTTCAGGACTGGAAAGAACCATTGAGGTCCATTGTTCTTTTAACCAACATCTCTCAACATAGACTTTCTGCAGCTAATGGTTATATCAGTGTAAACCTGATGGATATTTATGGACCTGTTTTTCATTTCATCTTTCTAGCTATCCCTATTGCAACATGTCTCAATGATGTCACAGATGAGCATCTCCATAGTTTTCCACTGGATCTTTCTAGCTGCTGAAGTACATTTCAGTAGTGAAGTTGTGATAAAGACGAGCATCTCCATAATGTCACAGCCAAATGTGCATGAATGGAATGTTGGGTTTTCACAGTGCACCTGATTTATAGGAAGCTGTACATTCACCTAAATGTGGATGAGTGGCTCAGCTAGATTCAACTAGTCTACAAGGTAAATTCAGTTTAAGATTAGCTGGATTCTCCTAGATACTGAATAGTGAGGTGTTAAACGGACAACTGCTGATGTACAATGACAGAGTAGCATTTCCAGAGTTGAAAATGGCATTGCTGATCTACAATTTAAATGGCATAATTAATTTCCTATTTAAGTATGCATTAACTGCACAAAGAATTGGGAGAGACAGCACTAGAATAAGAAATAGTAAAGCATTGGGTGGGGTCATGATAACAGGCAATGTAAGTAAGTTCAAAATTAGGTTTTCTGTGCATGTAATTGCACAGAGTGGTAAATAAGATTGATAAGCTGCAGGTGCACATAGTCACATGAGAATATGGTGTCATGGCAATAACAGAGACCTGACTCAAAAAAGGGCAGCACTGGGTACTAAACATTCCTGGATTCAAAGTGTTCAGGAAAGATAGGAGGAGGGATGGCAATATTGATTAAGGAGAATATTATAGTGCTGGAGAGAGAGGACACCCTAGAGGGGTCAAAGACAGAATCTATTTGTTTAGGGGTAAGAAACAGTAGAGGTACCATTACACTACTGGGTGTATTCTATAGGCCACCAACTAGTGGGAAAGAAGTAGAAGTACAAATTTGCAACAAAATTACACAAGTGCAAAATTAGAATAGGTCTGATGGGGACTCGAGGACTTTAATTACCTAATATAGACTGGGATAGTAATATTATTAAGGGCAGACAGGGAGAAGAGTTTCTGAACTGAAGTGTCTTCAGGAAAATCATCTAGATCATTATGTTTCTGTCACATTGAGGAAGAAGGTATTGCTGGATCTATTTCTGGGGATTAATGTGGGTCAAGAGGATCAAGTGTCAGTAAGGGAGAATTTCGGGGACTGTGATCAAAGTATCATAAGATTTAGGTTAGCAATGAAAAAGGACAAGGAGGAATTCAGAGTAAAAATAATTAATTGGAGGAGGGCTAATTTCAAAGGGGTGAGAATAGATCTGGGGCAGGTACAATTGGAATCAAAAATTGGCAAGCAAAATGGTAATGGAACAATGGGTTGCCTTTAAAGAGGATACACTTGAAGTACATTTCCACAAGGGGGAAAGGTAAAACAAAGCTGGAGCTCCTTGGATAGTGAAAGAGATATGGAGGAAGAAAAATAAGTGTGACTGATGTCATGTTGATAGTACAAGTGAGAATCAGGCTAAATATAGAAAGTTCAGAGGAGAAGTGAAAAATGAGAGAAGCAAAGGGAATGAAAAGAAAATGACTGCTAACATAAAAGAGAATCCAAAAGTCTTTTATAGGCTCACAGGGTGGTAAAAAGAGGGGTGGGGCCAATTAAGGACCAAAAAGGAAACTTACTCAAGGAGGCGGAAGGCATGTCTGAGGTACTAAATGAGTACTTTGTGTCTGCTTTTACCAAGGAAGAAATTGCTGCCAAAGTCACAATGAAGGTGGAGGTAGTTGAGACACTGAGTGTGCAAAAAATTGATAAAGAGGGAGTACTAGAAGAGTGGCTGTTTTTAAAGTTGATAAGTCACAAGGACTGGATCAGATGCATTCAAGGGTACAGAGTGAAGCGAGGGTGGAAATTGCGGAGGCACTGATCATTATCTTCCAAACCTTTTCAGATATGACAAGAGGTTCCAGTTGACTGGAGAATTGCAATGTCACTCCCTCGTTCAAGAAAGGGTGTAAGGATGACCCCAGCAACTACCAGCCAATTTAACCAATGCAAACGCTTTTAGAAATGATAATTAGGGACAAACATAACAGTCACTTGGACAAAACAGGCAAAGTTAAAGCCCATGAAACAAAAGGGACAATGGCAGCATGGATGCAATGCTGACTGAGTGACAGGAAACAGTAGTGATGAACGGTTGGTTTTCAGTCAGGAGAAGGTATACATTGGGGCTCCCCAGGGATTTGTACTAGAACCGTTTCGTTTCTTTTATATTGGTGACCTAGAATTGAGTGTGCAAGACACAATTTCAAAATTTATGGATGGCACAAAACTTGGAAGTATTGTGAACTGTTAGGTGATGGACTTCAAGAAGACAGAGACATAGCTGATGGACATGTGGCAGATGGATTTTATTGCAGAAATTTATGAAATGACAAATTTTGGTAGGAAGAATGAGGAGAGGCAATATAAATTAAAGAATACAATTCTAAAAGGGTGCAACAGCAGGAGGACCTGAGGGTATATATGCACAATCATTGACGGTGGCAAAGCAGTTTGAGAAAGTGCTTAATGAGGCATATGGGAACCTGGGCTTTATAAATAGAGGCTTAGAGTACAAAATCAAGGAAGTTACAATGAAATAAAAGCAAAATACTGTGGATGCTGGAGATCTGAAATAAAAACATGAAATGCTGGAAAAGGTCAGCAGGTCTAGTATCATCTATGGAGAGAGAAACTGAATTAACATTTCAAGTCTCAGTTCTGAAGAAGAGCCATATTGTACTCAAAACATTAACTCTATTTCTCTCTCCACAGATATTGCCGGTCCTGCTGAATTAATGGTGAACTTGTATAATACGTTGGTTCGATCTCAACTGGAGTATTGTGTCCAATTCTGGACACTACACTTCAGGAAAGATGTGACGGCATTGGACGTCGTGCAGAAAAGATTCATGAGAATAGTTCCGGGGAGAAGGGATTTCAGTTACATGGAAAGATTGGAGAAGTTGGAACTGTTCTCTTTGACAAAGCAAAGGTTGAGAGATTTGATAGAGGTGCTCAAAATCATGAGGCGTCTGGACAGAGTAGATGGGGAAAAATTATTCCCATGGGCAGAAGGTTCAAAGATCAGAGGACACAGATTTACGATGAACAGCAAAAGAACCAAAGGCGACATAATGAAAAACTGTGTTATGCAGCAAGTGTTACTGTGTTAACAAATGCCTAACAAATTTGATTGAATTTTTTGTGGTGACCAGGTGTGTGGATGAGGGTAATGCAGTTGATGTAGTTTATATGGATTTCAGCAAAGCCTTTTACAAGTTCCCACATGGGAGACTTATAAAGAAGGCAAATGGACATGGGATATAGGGTAATTTAATAAGGTGGATTCAAAACTGGCTTAGTTGTAGGAGACAGAGGGTGATGACAGAAGGATGCTTTAGTGACTGGAAGCCAGTGTCCAGTGGCATACCCAGGGATCTGTGCTGGGTCCCTGAAATTATTCGTCATTTATATAAATGACATAGATGACTATGTGGGGGATAGGATTAGTAAGTTTGCGGATGACACAAAGATTGGCCAGGTGGTTAACAGTTGAGTGTCTTGGGTTACAGGAAGATATAAACGGGATGGTCAAACAGGCAGAAAAATGGCAGATGGAATTTAACCCTGAAAAGTGTGAGGTGATACACTTTGGAAGGAGTAATTTGACAAGGAAGTATTCAATGAACGGCATGACTCTAGGAAGTTCTGAGGAACAAAGAGACTTTGATGTGGGTGTCCATAGATCTCTGAAGATGGAGGGGCATGTTAGTGGGGTGGTGGAAAAGGCATATGGGACACTTGCCTTTATCAATCGAGGCCTAGATTACAAAAGTAGGGAGGTCAGGTTGAAGTTGTATAGAACCTTGGTGAGGCCATAGCTGGAGTACTGTATGCAGTTCCGGTAGCCACATTATAGGAAGGATGTGATTGCACAGGAGGGGACGCAGAGGAGATCCACCAGGATGTTACCTGGGATGAAACATTTAAGTTATGAAGAGAGGTTGGATAGACTTGGGTTGTTTTTGTTGGAGCAGAGAAGACTGAGGGGCGACCTGATCAAGGTGTACAAGATTATGAGGGGCATGGACAGAGTGGATAGGGAGTAGCTGTTCCCCTTAGTTGAAGGGTCAGTCACGAGGGGACATAAGTTCAAGATGAAGGGCAGAAGGTTTAGGTGGGATGTGAGGAAAAACCTTTTTACCCAGAGGGTGCTGACGGTCTGGAATGCGCTGCCTGAGAGAGTGGTGGAGGTGGGTTGCCTCACATCCTTTTAAAAAGTACCTGGATGAGCACTTGGCACGTCTTAACATTCAAGGCTATGGGCCAAGTGCTGGTAAATGGGATTAGGTAAGTAGGTCAGGTGTTTCTCACATGTTGGTGCAGACTCGATGGGCCGAAGGGCCTCTTTTGTACTGTGATTCTACTACTGCACTGCCTGAAAGCATGGTGGGGGCAGATTCAATTCTGCTTCCAAAGAGAATAAGATAATTATCTGAAGAGAAAAAAAATTTTAGGGCTATGGGGAAAAGGTGGGGGATTGGGACTGGCTGAGTTACTGTTGCAGAAAGCTGGCATGGATATGGTGGACCGAGTAACCACCACCTGTGCTGCAACCATTGTATTACTCTATGATATGAACAGAATAATTGCCAATTTTAATAATTGCTATTATTGTACACTTAACAGGAATAATGTCTGTATGGATGGATGGGAAGCATTGTAAAGAAAATTACATTTATCAAGGCTCTGTTGATAGAAAGAAAGGGGATGCACTCCTTTTTTCCCCATTTAGTAGAGGTGCAGCTGACCTGTGTAGGTGCATTGAGAAACAATAGATTGGAGAAATATGTTTTGCACTAGCTCCTACAATTGCTTTAAGGATCCACAAAAAATGTCATGGGCTGGATTTTATGGGCCATTGCAGTCCCCACTGCCCCAGCTGAAATGTCAGAGTACCCACCCACAACCCTGATAGCTGCCCCACAGCAATTTAACGCTGGGAGCAACGTTAATTGCTTTAAGGCAAGAATTCTGCCTCTTTCTCGGGAGGAAGTCCCACTCTTTAGCCAGCAGCTCTGGAAACTCTACAGCATCAGCCATGGGTGGTGGCCACTGCTGGTACTATAGGCAGTCATGCCACACCGAGGAGCGCAGGTAAGTCCGGGTGAGGGGGTTTTGGCAAAGGGGGTTGAGGTGTGTGTGTGTGTGTGTGTGTGTGTGTGTACAGATAAATTCAGAGTTTATCTTTTATGTAGTTGAACGTATCCAACAAAACAAGTACAACTGACAGTAAATAATATAAAAATCCCACAAAGGTGTAATTAATTTAGATTTGACTGCAGAATTGCTTATAGAGGAATAAGACCATAATGAAATAATTCTGAGCTCTCAGTTTAACGGCTCATCTGAAAGATGGTACCTTTGACATTGCAGCATTCACTCAATACTGCGCTATAGTGTTTGCTTGGATTACATGCTCAAGTCTCTGGAGTGGAGTGGATCCTACAACCTTCTGATTCAGAGGCAAGGTCGCTTCCACCAAGCCTGACACTTTCTCTGTTTCTCTAAAGTTACATTTATGGCTTTAACATATAAATACCTGCTGTGATAAGAGCAGCAATGTTAAAATGAGTAGGTTGAGGACTTGGTGCACTTGACTATCCATGCATAAGACAGCTTCTAGTTACAGGCTGGTACATTGCCTCTGGAGGCAGCCGTGAAATCAGTTCCCGACATAGTTGTCCCTGCCTCTGGAGGCATGTCTGTTGCTTCATTTATGTGCTGCATTTGGAGATATTCCTGTAACATAAATGAGATATAATGTAGCAGACTACATTGCATAAAATATAGTTTAAAGTAGAGCATATCACAATTGAGAGTTTTGACTTTATAAACCTGGTTTAATCTTTGGAAAGCCTGTGAAATTATGTTCTGTAATAGCACCATGTCATCTAGTAAGACCACTTTTACTAATCTATCCACTTTTAAGGAAATCTTTCATAAACCAGAGTTTATTTCTTATCCTTAGAATCATCCTCTAGCTGCAGCTCAAACACTTCTTGCCCAGCTCCCTGCAAAAATACATGTAATAATTTGATACAGCCACATTGATCAGAATGTTGCATTTGACACTGGGTATGGTGCTTTTAAGTGTACTATAATGGTGTGTTCCTGAACTATACACCAAGATAGTCTTAAGTTTGATCTCTAGTCTGTACTGAGTTGGTCAATCTCAATCAGTACAGCAGAACAGGCACTATGGGCTATGTTTTCGCTACCTAGACGGTTAGCTCGATTCAGGAAATTTCCTGACTTGGCAGAACTGCCTCAATATAAAGGGCCTTATTAGTCCTAATTTTTCACCAGGGAGGCGAGAGCAGGGTTGAGTTGGGCCTTCCAACATGGAAGCAGATCCTGGGCAGGCGAGTTCTGAGGCAGTTTGGTTAGAAGGCCTGCCTCGGTTCTCTGGGACTTTGTCCTAGTTGTTATAGAAGCTGTTAGGGTTTGGCCCTCTAGCCCACCCCCCTCCACCCAACCTCCATGCCTCTTCATATGCCCCATGCCACCTTTATAGACACTCACCCAGTATCCATGATGGGAAGACTTCAGGTGCCATGTGGAGATGAAAAAGAAATAAACGTCTAACCAACTAATATAGTGCTTTTGCATACACATTTTATATTGAAAAAAACTCCCATCCAAAGCTTTTAAATCTCTTCAAGTTGTTAATCTTGTCAAAATTTTGTTCAGACCCCACATCAAAGACAGCTAATCCTTAATAGCCTGTTTAAACTGTTAATCAATCTGTCAACCTAAAACCCCCTCCTGAGATAATTGTAGCTTTTGAAACTCAACCAAACATACATAATAACTTGATAATAATGCTAGGGAAATGTCAACAAAGACCTCTATTGAAACTGCACAAACTTTCCTAACCTACAGCAAATGGCCTGCCAATCAAAGCAGTCCAGCAGAGGGTTTAATTTAACTCACGGACAGCTTACAGCTGTTTATTTTCATATTTAAAGACTGGGGGGTTTAAAAATATGTTCAGATCATGACACTTAGACCTTATCTGTCCTTCGAGAGCTTTTAAGTCTACATGATCAATCCATGACTTGCACACTGCGGGTTAAGGCCTTTGGAATAGCTAAAATTGGGTGTGTTTGAGTTCAACACTAAGTTCAAATGGTTCTGCTGAATTCAGGTTTTCCTCTTGTATGATTTTCCCCTGCTGGCAAAAATGGGATCTATCAAAAATGTAGTGAGGACTTCCACATCCGGGTCCTGCCCGCCGTTTCTAAAATTGGCCTGTCTTTGCAAAAATCCAGCAGTATATTTAGCTTTAGCATCGCTCGGCTAGGGTTCCTGCCAGCAGGTGTTGCTGGATAAAATGCAAATTGGATCAGCCTTGGCTGTGATTGAATAACCCACCCATACTTGTTGAGGGTTCTTAGGTAAAGAAATTACTGTAGAGTTGCTGATGCCCATAGAACTAGTCAGAACAAAAGTTACTGCCTTCAAGAGAGGGGTGGAATAGGGAAGAGAATTGGGGATACGTAGAGGGAATGACCAGAATAAGGTGGTATGTTGAAACCTCAAAGACCTGCATTTAGAGTGTTTGGGGAGGAGTGTGTGTGTGAGAGAGAGGGGATTTCATTTGCAATTCTTCATCCTGTGCTCATTAAGTTTGGACTATGCCTTTTTGTGATGCTGCAGAATATGGGCATTCTCTTTGTTGAGGAGGGAAAATTGTGGGCAACCATAGCAACTAACCTTCACACAAATCCTAGATGGCAAACAGCATTATAGGCCTGGGAGTAGGGGATGCAGCAGTGTTCCTATCTGGTGAGGGTGTGTGGTGACACAAAAGGAAGAGGAATCTCACATTTAACAGGAAATAAATCCCCAAATTAGTCAATATACATTTTAAAAAGTAGATGAGACAGAGAACTTTTATCATGCATGGCATGATGCTGCAATATTGCTTTGCTCCATGAGAAACTCATTCCCAAATTTGATATGTGTCACCATGGGCAACATTTTTCCACTCCGTTGGGGGGGATGTGCGGGCAGATGGGTTCCCAATCGGTGCCCCCAGTCAGCGGCTTGCTGCCATTTTACGTGGATGGTCCAATTAAGGCCTACCTAGCGTGAAGTCTGCCAGGAAGCGATATGTGCTCCCTGTGCGGGCAGGTGGGGGGAGGATTCCCTGAGCCGGGAGTGTGTACGAAAGAGCGCACAGATCTCCTTGAGGCAAAGTGCTACCTCAGGGACATCAGCTCAGATTTGAAACTTCAAATAAACACAAGAAAAAAGTTTCGCTGCCATGTCCCCTCACGTGACACTGTCATGAGTTGGGACATGTCCAATACTTTTATTTTGAAATATTCCAAGATTTTTAAATCACTCATGAAACCTTACCCCGCCCGTGGGTGAGGTTTCATGCTTTTTCAGAAGCCCGCCAGGGCTCCCAGCCTGCCCGCCAACCTTAAGGTTGGACGGGCAGGTCCATTAATGATTTCAATTATTTTTTTAATGGCCTTAATAGTCTGTTGACAAGTCGGCGGGCGTGCAGCTGACTTGGCTGCGTGCCCACCGATCTGAAAATCTAAATGATGTGGGGTAATATAGGGATGTCTGAGGTCATCCCACATCATTTTATGCGTTGGCAAGCAGGCCCCGCCCCCACTCACTGAACAGAAGATTCTGCCCCATGTGTCTTTGGAAAATGTACAGTTTTGTTCCAAAACTTATTTGTGCTACAGATGTGTATTGTTTTAAAAAAAGTGTGAATTGCAGTGTAATAGGAGTTGTTTAATGATTATAGCAGATACATAGTTGAATTTTTTTAAAAATAGCTTTTTTTGTGACTCAATGGATAAACATCTACTTTGAAAATAAACTTGTTGAATGACTAAAATGACCATTCATTTTTCTTCCCCAGAGGGTGAAAATAAAAAAAAACTGTTTTGTAGGATAGCCTTTTTAGGTAGACAAGTTTTTCTCTGCTATTTTGGCTTAAAGTAAGGTTAAGGTTGGCATACTGCCGCAGAACTGTGGTTTGGGGTTCCTGTACCACATGAGTCTATAATCAGAGCCGCTCCTCAATGGGAAGCCCTGGGTTACTCGAGAAATATTTGAGTAGCAAGCAGCTGGAGTAAAACACTCCAATCCTTTTCCCTGAGCAATAAAAAGAAATCCTGTTTACCTGAGTAATAAAGTCTGCCACAGTGAAATCTGTATTGAGCTGTCTGGTGGTGAAACATAAAAAGATTATAAATTATGTGTTTTGTACAGATTTTAATGACAATCACAAACTTTTATAAATGCATATCATTCATACTTGTTTCTTCTGGCTTTCCTCTCACTTCATGATTAAAGCTCAGATATATTTTTTCAGTAACTCTGTGATGGGTGTCTTCATTTAGTTAAAACCTATGGTGACCTTTGAATTATCTGATTTTGTTAGCTAATATTTGTGGCCATCTGGTTTAAATTTGG
The DNA here is from genome assembly GCF_017639515.1 of Carcharodon carcharias. Lineage (NCBI taxonomy): Eukaryota > Metazoa > Chordata > Chondrichthyes > Lamniformes > Lamnidae > Carcharodon > Carcharodon carcharias. Next base: position 62,359,948 of record NC_054487.1, read on the forward strand.
CGTTGTATGAGTCATTTTACTTTGATTTAGTCCCCCTTTTATTCTATAGAATGAGGTCTCAGGAAAACATTTTGTAATTGCAATTCATTATGTGCTTTCTTTAAAAGCAGCACTGAGCATTTGAACATACTGAACATAAAATAAGCTTGTGTGGAAATATTTAAAGTGCACAAATTGTTATGTGGGCATTGGAGTAACTAGTTTGTAAAAAAAAAAATTAAAAACTACACACTTTGTAGTGAGGTATTTAACTTTGTGCCATCATATCCTCCCTTTGACAAAGTAAAAGTTTGGGGGAGTAGCTTCCGTTTCCAGCAGAGGAAGGATGAGTGATCTTATAGGAAATGATGATGCACAGCATTTTTGGCATCCAGTATGCAAACAGGCAGATTTTGCTATATTTTCACTCAGCTTTTTCTTGTTTAACCAACGTAAACCCCTGCATCCAAAGTAATTATAGTCACCAATTTTGAAAGTTTTTGATTTCTTACAGTACTTCAACCTTATTTAGAATAATTTCTCTTCTAATTCTTTTTAATTTGGCATGCTATCAAAAACAAAATCTGACTGGTTTTGCTTGACATCTAACTGGTTACGTGGTACTGAGTCACCTAGACCAAGAAAGTCCCCCAAGCTTGTCTTTGGATTGTGCTGAACTATCTGACACTAGTAGAGGCAGCAATGGAACTCCACAATTATTCTTGCTAAGGGAAGGGAAAAATCAGCCCCAGTTCCTGCTTCTGATTACTATCCCATGCTGTAAAGGATGTCCAGATGGCACTAGATGATATTAGGTTTGGCTGTGTTATTCCCTGGAAAATATGTAGGTGCATGTATGAATAATCCCTATGTAAGGGAGGTATCTAAGCATTGCCTTTTGTAGCACATGAATCCATACTCTGAGAGTTACCATTTTCTTGAGAGAGAGGGAGAGAAACCTGTCACTAAGTTTTGGAATCAAGCATTTCCAGATCAGAAGCATTCAGATGCTTTTGCCACCTCCAGGCTGACCTTGTGTCGTGCTTTCTTGCCACATCCAATTCACTCAGAACTCCACTGCTAGCCTGCACTAAGCTCCACTTGCCTATTACCTTATATTCCCTGACCTTGTCTAGCCCCCTATCCCTCAGCACGTTGATTTCAACAACAACTTTTATTTATATAGTGCCATCAATGTAACTAAATGCCCCAAGGTGGATCAAAAGAGCATTATAAAACAGAATTTGATTCTGACCCACATGAGATATTAAAGCAGATGACCAAAGCTTGGTCAAAGAGCTAAATTTTAAGGAATGTATTAAAGGAGGAAAGAGAGGTGGAGAAGTCTAGGAGGGAATTCCAGACCTTAGGACCCAGGCAGCTGAAAACACCAATGGTGGAGTGAGTAAAACCAGAGTTGGTCAAAAAGCCCGAGTTAGAGAAGCATACATATCTTGGAGGGTTGTAGGGCTGGAGGAAATTAGAGATATGGAAGGTCAAGATCATAGAGGGACTTGAAAACCTGGATGAGGTGGAGGTGTTGATCAACCGGGAACCAACGTAGGTCAGCGATCACAGGTGTAATGGGTGAACATGGCTTAGTGCAAATTAGAACATGGGCAGCAGAGTTTCAGAAGATGTCAAGTTTATGGAGTGTAGGACATGGGAGGCTGGTCAGGAGTGATTTAGAATGGTCCAGTCTAGAGGTAACAAAGGCACCAATGAGAGCTTCAGCAGCAGATGGGCTAAGGCAGGGGAAAGTCAGGTAACTTTAAGCAGGTTGAAAGAGTTGATCTTAGTGATGGTACAGATATGTGGTCAGTAGCTCATCTCAAAGTGAAATGACACCAAGCTTGCAAACAGTTTCAAAATTCTCACCCTTCTACATAAATCATGCAATATCCTTGCTCCACCTTACTTCTAGAACCTTCTGCTTTGCTATATTTGTGTCTTGCTCTCCATTACTCTAATTCTGGCTTAGTGTGCATCCTTCTTTCTCTCTCCACTCCACCATCAAAGGGCAAGCTTTCAAAGATCAAACCTCAGCATTCTGAAAATCACTTCCCAATATCTACTGACTCTATTTCTCCCACTCCCAACTGCTACTCAACTTGCATTTTCCAGCATGCCTCTATTCACCCATTTAACCCTTTCCCTAGATCCTTTTGTAAATCATGTTATGTTTTTCTGCATTCAATGTGTTGTATAGTGCAAATTGTTGTGCAAAGAGCAATCTGTCAGGTGATGGTCATCCTTGATGCCAGGAAAATCATTTTTTATGGATTTAAAGGAGAAAATGTTAGAGAAAACAGCAAAATAAAGAGAGAGATTTGTTTCTGATGTAGCCTAGCAATACCTGTTATCTGACTCCTCTGGCCCAACAAAAGATAAAAGTTTAGATTCCAAATACGGCCAGTCTTTCCCTTTAGAACTTATGTTGATCTGTTTTGTTTTTTAGTATATTATTTTACTTCACTGATTTCAACATAATAGCATAAATAGGCCCCTCGCCTGCTCTGCCATTCAATGAGATCATGGCTATATTCATGATCTCAATGTAACTTTCTCACTCTTATCTCCTGATTCCATTAGAGTCCCAAAAACTATCGATCTCAATCTTGAAAAATATTCCACAGCTGGGTATTTATAGCTCTATGGGATACAGAATTCCAAAGATTCACAACCCTTTTGAGTAAATAAATTTTCTCCTCATCTTCGTCTTAAATGGCCAACCCTTTAACTTACTTTCTAAGCAATTTTTAAACTCTACTATTTCTGTGAATTTGGTGTAGTTAAATAAGATGATTAACAACTCCTAAAACTTACCTTTACAATCTTTCTATTAGTATGTTGCTTTGGAGACTAAACTTTGTATTTCCTTGGTCAGTATTAATCTGTTTATTCAGTGAAGTGATTCATGTCAACCAACACATTAATATCAATAGTTTCAGTGATAAATAGTTTGTGATAAACGTACTGTGGTAAATTGGGAAAATCCGAGGTTCATTGACTTGTGTCAGTTTTATTGAGTAAATTTATTCCAACCAGAATAATTGAGAGTGCTGCACATTCTGGCATCAGGGCTTTTGGTGTAGAAGAGGGGCAGGTCAACCAGGGTTTCTATTCACAATCTGGTGAACCTTGTTGAAAACTATGTTATCCAAGGACAAGATTGAATTCATTTGGGATGGCTATTGTGTCTGAATAGTCTGTTAAGGCTCATGAATGAAGAATTTCTACCTGGGCGTGACACCAGAGGCCTTGTGCCTATAGAACTGTCCCCTAGGGTGATTGTCTAGCTCAATTAGAGGAAAGGGGCAGGAGAAATAAATTAGCATGGGAAAAATAAATCGATGTGAATAAGCAAGTTTACTAAACGCTTATCAATTTTTACTGGAAGATTGCAATCGGTGTGTTTTTATAAAAAAAAAATCTGATTTTTCAAACCATCAAATTGACTGCAGGAGGGACAATAACAGTGGATTTGAGTTAATTACAATTTCATGATCTATATCCTATTGAACATTTTGTTCAGATGACTTGAGTACTGAGGGGATTATAAATGTTGCCAAGTTGGTTACTATAGACTTAGTCATGGTAATATCCGGAGATCAAAATAAGGCAAATTGCTGACTAATCTATAAGTCAACTCTTAAGTTTCTCCTCAGCAAACTTAATGTTTCTCACCAACTTTCTATCCAGCCCACACCCTGAAATTATCCCACACAAATTCTCCCTCTCACAAGATCAGGCATATGTACAGTGTAGTAGCTTTTCTTGGTGCCAGCAGAATTTTCATACCCACTCATTCTCTCTACACCTCCACCAGCTGTTTTATGGTGTTTGTTATTGGAAATGTGTGGGAGAGTCTCAGTGAAACTAACAGCAGGACCAAACAATGGAACTTTCACTGCCTCTGTGCAGTAAAGATCCGGAACTAGATGAACTGGTTTTCATCATGAACTTGTGCTTTGTCACGTGGACTCAGATGTTTACTATTTCAAATATGTAGTTGTTCTGCAAGCAATTACATTGTTGCTTCATTTTTTTCTCTTAGACTCATTAGCAGCAGTTATGAATGAGATTTTTTGGAGGAGGAGAAATAAAATTGGAATACATTCATTAGGAGCATTCTTGTTCATCATTCATTAAAAGTAATTGACAAATGGACAGAATATTCTAAAATGGAACAAGTAAATAATCTTGCAATTTGTTACAAGTTTGCACATTTTGTTTACATTCACTGTACATACAAAGCATGTGCTGACACAGAAGTTCAGGAACTTTAAAATGTGCTGTTGATCTTCAGGCTGATGAATACTACAAAGCTTCTGTATTCTGTAGTACCCTTCACACTCAGAACTTGCAGTTCCTTAACAGAGTTAATAACTTGCATGTGTTTTACTGTGGATCTGTATTTGGTTAAAGCTAACCTTTAATTAGAAGTCTTTGGATTTGTGCACACCAGACACTGGGATGTTATTAGTGAGAACTGAATGCTATATGTGTTACTGCATGCAGATCAAAACAAACCCAGTATACTCTGACAGCATTAAACCCCACTGAGACCTGATGCAGGATATGGTTTTCACTTCCAAAAGAAATTTATAATCCACAAGAACTTGCCAGATGTTGTAGCCTGATGCTTGAACTTCTTTACAGATTTGCAGAGTAGGTGGTCACTGGATATTTATCTGCAAAAATGTATAAAAACTTCTGACATTAGGATGTGCATTGCTCTTCAATATTTTTGTTTTGTTTTCCCCCATAACTTTTAAATTGTCATCTTATTAGCTGTAAGTGATATGAATTTGAAAACTATTTGATGTGAAAAACACAATAGTTTAATCACATCCATGTTACAATGTTGCATTTGAGAAGGATATTGTGAAACAAACTATAAAAGTAATTCTCAAGCCTCAGTTGTAATTATTGGAAATAAAACTTGGAAGTCCAATTCAAACTGGATTTCACTAAAATTCTTATTGCTGTGTGCGTTTATTGGATGCCAAAAATGAACCTTGTATTGCATTAAAATATGCACAACTGATTATAGACAACTGGACAATGTAGTCTCCTTAGCCAGGCCATCACAACTAAATTATTAGATTGTTGCAGGTAACTCGATGATGGTGTTTTTTAGTTGGGTGCAGGCTTAGTTCCCCGCCATTTAATTCCTGATCCCAGTCATATGACACTGAGTGAAAGATCAGCCACAGAAAAGTAAATAAAATCTGAGGGAGAGCCAATGTTGGTGACTTGCACCTCCACATGACCAGCAAAATGCAGAGTTTTGGATTGCTTATAACTGCTATAACACGCTGTTTGTTCAGTCTCAAAAATCCAATTATAATGGTTTTCTATACGGGGAAATGTATCACTGAGACATGTATAAAAATAGCCCCAACTGGGAGAGACTGTGAAATATTTGAACTCAAATGATGGAAATTACTCCACTTTTGCAGTGCATCTGCAGCAATGGCTTTTTTTCCCCCTCTTGCACTGTCAATTTCAGGATTCCCTAAGAATTTATCCTTAATCCTTGCCTCCTTATCTACAGGGTCAGCTTTTATGTTTGCTCGCGATACCTGGTTCTACTTCTCTTACTTTTGACCTCATAATGAAGCTGATGATGAGGATGATCAAAATCATATCTAAGACTGTGTCCGTCCCCTTGCCATTAAACTTTCTCTCATCTTAGACAGATTCTCAGGCTGAACCAGACAATTCGCAATCTTGGAGTTCTGTACAATCCTACAACTGATCCTCATATGAATTGTTGATCTCCACCTTTACAACATCACATGTGTCCATCCTTTCCTCAACCTCTCTGCTGCTGAAACTCATATGTGGCTTTTGTCACCTACAATATAGCTATTTTAAGGCTGTCCTTGATGGACTCCCATTTTTCACTTTCTGGAAATTCCAACTTGTCCACAACTGCACTGCTCACATCCAATCGCACACTAAATCCTGATTGGTTATCACCTCCTTTCTCATTGATTTATGCTAGCTCTTTACCCAAAAACATATATTAGTGCACAATTTGCAGCAGCAGGGCAACAAATCATGCTATATCTCCTCCTCTATTCCTGCACTTTTGAGTCTGGCAACCTCTGCGTCCCTCTTACCATTTGCTCCGCCATAGATAGTAGTGCCTTCAGCTGTTTTTGTCCTGCTCTCAAGAACATCCTTCCTAAACAACTTGATCTTTCAATAACTTGGCAGAGGCGATGAGTATTGAGAAGCTTTTGGTTACCATTTCCTATGCCTATTTATGAAGTGCCGAGGAGGTTTCTTTATGTTGAATGTACCATATAAATGGTTACTGATTAACCAATCATTGGAAGTCTTTCATCGTTACTCTCTTAAACCCTTTCAAAATTTGGAACTTATCTGATGGATCTCCCGTTAATCGTATCCCCCCGGAGAATACAGCTTAGTTTTTAAAGTATCTGATTGTAACCATGTCTTCGTATTCCTGGTATAATCCTAATAAATCCACATTCTACTTTTTTCCCTTGGATTTTTCTGTCTAAAATTAGCCCAAATCTGCTCCAGTTTACACCAAAAGTGATTTTAAAATTTATACATAATACTTGTATTCTTTAGACTTATGGCCACTCAATTTAAAAACTATAAGAATCTCGTCCTTTCAGTTATATCTGGAAATTGTGATAAAATTTCATAGTTGGTTGAAAATCTTCTATTATTATTTGTTCTAGTTACAGACAAGTAACTATTTCATTTTCTAAGTAGTGGTATTAAAAAGCCAAAGAGTAGAACACTATATTACACTTCCAAGTGTGAATTTGTAAGATCCAATTTTTCATTATATTTTAGATAGCTAGAAATAGAGCAGCATCTAACCATTGTTAAATTTTGAAAAGGTTTGAAAATTTTGCACCTCACTCAACTGCAGCCTGTTGCAAGAACATTGGACTTCAGCTGCTACTTTTTTCAGTTTACATGTTATGGTCAAATTATGGCTTGAACAAAATGTTACACAAATGATAGTTTCCACCCTCACATCTACTTTCAGAATCAATCAGAAAAAATAACACCCTCATGTTCTTTCACAATCAATCAGAAAAAAAACCCACTCTCGCAACTACTTTCAGAATCAATCAGAAAAAATAGCAACGGTATTATCTGTAAGATTAATTAATTGTGTCTAGAGTTTGTCATTCTTTATCATGTTAAATTGACTGACAATTACTCAGTGCTGCTTTTTCTTGGATAAATAAAAATTAACTTCACATCTGATAAATAGCGTTTTCTTCTTCCCACCTTTTTCAATTGCCATCCAACTCTTGTACTTTTAGTATTAGTTGGCTAAAAGGATAACGATAAAGAGAACAATCCAACAAGTCAAAAAATTACAACTTGCTTACCTGGCCTTTTCTGTAATAGATGTTCAGTCTCAACAGTGGTGGCTGATGCATGTCTGGTCCATTTTCGATTTTAAAAACAGATGATCTAAAAAGTCTAGTGCTATCTTTCATAGGTCCAGGAGACGGCAGTGGCTGCCCAAATACACACATAGGATAAGCCTAGTGGATCCCCAGCCAATTTGTGCTAACCCTTTAGTCAGACTAAAATTAATGTTCATGTGGTCAGCAGCCTGAATAATAAATTGCTTGGTGGGAAATAAACTTGTGCAGAATGTGCTGTTGGAAACACAACTGTTTTAATATCCAATTAAATTAATATTGGCTAGTTCAAAGAACATTTTTCTGTACTTATTTGGGATTAATCTTGGAACTGAAGCCAACAAGATTAAATGTGCTACTTTACTATCTGGCATTAACAAGCTAATTGTGTTTAAAGTTTGTATAGTTGCAGCATTGTACTTAAACTTGGAGTATAATTATATTTTACAAAAGCAGCTCACAGTTGAAATATTTCATATTGCCATTTTAACCAGTTACAAATTTAAGTGCTTGAAGTATTAAGACATAGTAACCTAAAAGTGCAGTGTGTTGGTGCAGAAGTCACTGTACCATACAGCTCAACTAATGCATTCACGTTCGAACCAATGAGTACCTGAGTTCAGCTGTGCTTTCTATAATGATAGATCTATTGTGTTGTTTCTTCGAGGAATGCAGAGAAAATGAAGCAGGAATCAATACCTAGAAAGGGATCTGATGTGGTTTACTTTATGGAGGAAAGGCCAAAGAAGATAAAGATATTTTAGAAAACTGGATAAATAAGTGGTTACGTAAATTTTCTTTACTAAAACAATGTGGCTTTTAAGAAAATGAAGTAAGGGTTCTCTGATAAATCAGCAATTTGGTCTGATGAATAGCTAATCCATGCAGATTAGGAAGGTTCCAAATTCAATCCCTGTTATGTGCCACATTAACTTGCCTCAATCAGAGGGGTAGCTGGAGTTGTACAACTGGTCTTAACAGTCCAGATTTGGGATGAGAACATGGTTCCTTTAACTTATAACAACAAAAACATTGAAAACCCTTCATAATCATAATCCGTGTTCACACAGGAATAAGAGCCATTTGAAAGAGGTATGGCAAGGTCACTGGAATTCTTGGAATTGTCTCCCAGATTTTATATAAAATCTGCAGCACAGAAATAAGGCATTTGGTCCAATTGGTCTATGCTGGCGTTTAAGTTCCACATGAGTGGACTACAATGCTTTCATGGTAAGCGCAGAAAGTTGCCAGAGAAAAAGACTTTGACTCACCTATGATTCAAGAATCTGTCTGACTCAGCTTTGAACATATCTAATGACTCAGCCTCCACAGCTCTCTGGGGTAGAGAATTGCAAAGATTCATGACAGCAGAAATTCCTCCTCATTTCATCTTAAATGGGCATCCCCTTATTCTGAAACGATGCCCCCGGTTCCAGATTCTCCCACAAGGAGAATCATCCTCTCAGCTTTTACCCTATCAAGCCACCTCAGAATCTTATGTTCAATAAGATCTCCTCTTATTCTTTTAAACTCCAACAAATATAGGCCCAACATGCTCAAGCTTTCTTCATAAGACAATCCCTTCAACCCAAGAATCAACCTGGTGATCTTTCTCTGAACTGTCTCCAATACAAGTATATCCAAAAGACCAAAACTGCATATACTCCTCTAGGTGTGCTCCATGCAGCTGTAGCAAGACTTCCCTACTTTTATACTACATCCCATTTGCTTCCTAATTATTTTTACGAGGACACCCAAATCCATTTGTAACATAGCATTATGTAGTTTCTCTTTTTGCTTTTCATTCTTCTAAATAAAGTGGATAGATAACCTCACATTTTCCCATGTTATAATCCAGCTGCCTAATTTAAAAAAAAAATTCGTTCATGGAATGTGGGTATCCGTGGCTAGACCAGCATTTATTGTCCATCCCTAATTGACCTTGTTGAGAGGGCATTTCAGAGTCAATCATTGAGTCACATGTGGGCCAGATATCCTTCTCTAAAGGACATTAGTGAACCAGATAAGTTTTTATGACAATTGGCAGTGGTTTCATGGTCATCACTAGACTTTTAATTCCAGATTTTTATTGAATTCAAATTTTGCCATCTGCTGTGTTGGGATTTGAACCCGGCTCCCCAGAGCATTACCCTGGGTCTCTGGAATGCTAGTCCAGTGATGATAACACTATGCCGCCACCCCCTGCCCCCTTAACCTATCTATATACCTTTGCAGACTCTCTGGCAGCGGCCCAACACACTGGCTGGAAAGTCAGGGTTGATCCTGCCTCCACTGACCTGGAAACCACAACTGGATTTTACGGTTGTCAGGCAATTAGTTGGCTGTGGTCATATCATTTGGCCCATGAGGGAGGATGTCCTGCCTTCAAGAGCTACCAGCCAATCAGATGACTGGCAATTATTCATTCCTAGCAGTGCCACAGGGAGCAATGGCCACTGCTGGGACTGCAACCAACTCCAACCAGAAACCGTGATGGAGGCTGCAGTACATGATAACTGGGGAGAACTTTGCTAGGGCCAGTCAGGCAATTCTGGAGGAAGGACGGGTGGTGCAACAATTTGGAGACCAGAGCAGATAAGCAAGTATAGGCAGCACTTTCTGCTGGCCATAGGTTAAGCAAACAGGAGGGACATCCTTCCTGCTCCCAAACCTGCAGCCAGGCTTCCTTGGTATTCGTAGCATAGATTTCCCAGCCGCTGGTAGAATACCAGTGGCAGCAGGAAGAGAACCCTAAGTAGCCATTAATTGGCCACTTAAGGGCCTTCATTCGTCAAGGGTGGGTAAGTCACCTGACACTGCACCTGCTACTAGTAAAATTCCAGCAGAGGTGGGTTGATGATGGGTACGGTGCCCCCTGCCATCCCCTGCATTGTGAGTGTACCTACACCACAAGGTCTGCAGTGGTTCAAGAAGGCAGCTCACCACCACGACCTTTTCAAAGGCAATTAGGTCTGGGCAATATATGTTCACCTAGCCAGCGACTCCGACATCCCTTGAATGGATAAAAAAACTATTGGAACCATAGTGACTAAAAGATTAGCATAGGATCCAAGCAGGTAGGAGTTAGAACATATTTTTTCTCACTCCTCTCTTAAATGTGGCAGCCAAGTGCATATTCCACCAATGGTCACTTGATAACCATTAGGAACAAGGACATTGGTTGATTTAGCAACACCAATCCCCACACCCCATTCCATAACCCAGGAATGTTGAAGCCAAATTGTAGCATCACCAGTTGCCACCTTTGCTGAGATTAATGAGCTTCGCACAAATTAAAAATTGGGAGAATTCTCAGAAGGCTTCATATATTTCTTTTGATTGCACATGCACACTTTTAGAAGTGTTTTTAATAAAATTTTTACTTACCAAAGTGTTCATGTCAGGGAAAGTTCTCTTTTTCAATTTTACATGTTATCTGACCCAAGAAATATAATGTAATAAAATACACAAACTGTCTCCACTTTGCTCAATGATGTCCCTTAACTCCATAGTAGACCATTTGATGTTTCCATTTTCCAGACCAGTGATAAGGCTTCTGAAAGAGATTCCAAAATAGTATTGTGGACAAGTTTGTTCTGTGCACCCAAGCTTTCTAGGAACTGCATTAATACCCTAACTAAAAGCAACAAACTCAGTACACAAAACGGGGTGTGCTTTTGTGCACCATGCCGTTGAGGAACTTTAAATTAATCTCTTATAAATACCTTTTAAATTGGCACAGGAAACGTTGATCCCCTCAATTTGGGCTGAAATGGAGCTAAAACTTGAAGTGGGAGAATAGATGCTAATTTATTTTTGAAGTCCCAACAGAATATTATATGTAATGAATAATGAAACACGGTTAAGAATTGAATTTAATTACTCTGGTAAACACAAAAATGTTACTAAAGTTGGTGATTCAATGTATCTTTGATCCCAAGCAGAGCTTCTGATCCCATATCCTCTGTCACAAAGATCACCTACTTCCAGTTTCATACAGTGCTTACTTTTGTCCCTACTTTAGTCCATCTGCTGCTGAAGCCCTCCTCCTTACATACATTTATAACCTCCAGACTCAACTAGTCTAATCTCCTGGCAGGCCTACATCCTCTTAAACTGCAGGTCATCTGAAACACTGCTGCTCGTGTTCTATTCTGCACCCAAGTTGCACTCATCAATAACATTGTCCTATGCCAGCTCCTGGTCCCCATATACCTCAAAATTCACATCCTTGTATTTAATTCCTTCCATGGCCTTGTCCCTTCCATCTCTAACATCTACAAGCCCTACTCTCCAACACCCCCTCCCCAGTAGTCTGTTCTGTCTGGCCACTTCTGCATTTACTGCATCATTGGCATCTGTGACATCGACCACATAGGCTTTATGCTGTGGAATTCTCTCCCTAAACTCTCCTGCTTTTCTATCTCCCACTTCCTTTAGGACCTGCCTTAAAATATATCTTTTTACCTAGATTTTGGCCATCTTTCAGATGCTTCTGTGAAGCATCCTGAGATATTTTCTATTTCTGTGATATAACAATTCTGTGATTAAATGCACTATATAAATTCAAGCTTGTTGAATCATCTGTGGATCTGAGTCGCAGACACCATAAGATCTTGATCAAATAGTATACAAAATTCGCTGTTAGAATACAGTAAGTCCTTGTTTAACATTGCCCTGTTTAATGTTGTTTCACTTTAATGTTGGTAAGTTAATGGGGCCTATAATCTAGTTAAGTGTAGTGAAATTTGTTTTATATCATTTCCTACATCACCCTTTGGGCGCCATTTTTGGAGTGGCCTCTCCACTCTCTGACCTCCGAGTTGCGGCCTCTCCCCTCCTTGATCCAACCTCTCACCAAACATCCTATTCCCTGACTTGCCCTTTCGCTTCCCTCTCCTGGACCTGCGTTTCCTTGAAGATCCAGATTTGATCCGAAGCTGGAGCTCTGATAATAAGGTGTGAGTCCCGATGGTCCAGAAGTGGCAAGCTGGGGCTGTTACTATCCATGTTTTTTTTTTTCTCCCGAGCCCTTGCTGGCAGGTGCATTTTTTTTTTTAAAAAAGCATGGATTGTAGCAGCCCCAGGTAGGTAGTCCTGCACCAGAGGGACTCGCACTTCCACAACATTGGAGCTCTGGCTTTCAATCGGATCTGGATCTTCGGCGGGCAGGTCCAGGAGAGGGAGGTGGTGAGGCGTTGAGTCAGGGAGTGGGAGGTTTGGTGAGAGGGTGGATCGAAGAAGGGAGAGGCTGCAACTTGGAGGTTGGGGAGGGGAGAGAGGCCGCAACTCGGGAGGTTGGGGAGGGACCAAAAGGATCAGGGAGCGGGATGTTTGGGAAGCAGAATCTATGGCAAGCAGAAAGTACTGTAAGTTGATAGTTACACTTTTATTTTTTTAAGCATATTATAAAAGTTATTTCATTTACCAATGTAGGAACTTAGCAATGTAAAATATTTCAACTTGGCAGGTATAATGTTTAATTTTTTGTGTGATAGGGAAGGTCCTACAGAATCTAACTACAGTTTTAACATTGATTCCTATGGGAACCAGCATTTCACTTAAAGTCGTGATTTTCAGGAACACAACAACAACTTTAAGTGAGGACTTACTGTACACAATTGTGCAAAGTGCTGTGGGTCAACAGTGCCAACGTTACAGACCTCAGTGGAACCTGTTATTTTTGGGAGGTGGTGTGGGGGTGGGAGGGAAGGTGAAGTAACAAAATTATAGTATAAAGAAAGTGACATCTCATTAAAGAACTACAGCATTCAGGTTCCTGTAGTTTCTCTTTTCCTTCCCACCACCCCACCCCGAGCTTTTATAATTGCTATTCTATTAATATTACCTCAATCAAGGCCATGAGAGTGCTGACATATTTGTTTAAGCTCTTCAAGAACAGTAAATGTAGTACTTTAAACGTACCTGCAAGGCAAAGATAAACAATGTGACAGCTGCAAAATCTTCCTTTCTTGTTAAGTGCATGCACGCATCTATGGAATGTGATCTGTCACTGAAATTTATAGCTTCCCTGCACTTTCATGATGGCATTTGAAAAGACGAAATGGATATAGCCTTGCTTGATAGTTGAACCTTTGTTTAACAAGGTTTTTATAAAATCCACATCTTATACAAGTCTTAAACTGACTATTCCTATCATTCATTTTTAGCCTATTTGACGATGCTGACTGACTACAGCATAACCATGGGTGAAACAGAATAACGAGGAACCTTAGCTGCTTCATGTCCTGTTTGAATTTTTCCCAATGATAACTAGATGATGGATGTTCCGGTACTCAACACTCCAAAAAATACGCCATGAAAAGATTGCAGGACTTAATTTTGAGAAAAAATTTCGTAAACACCACCAATCAAGCACAAGCATAAAAGGAAACCTACTTTCAGCACATCAGCAAACGGAGAAGTGTCATGCCCAATCAAACAGCCAGCACTCCCCCTGACAGTAATCATAGTGCATCAATCCTAGGATTTATGCTGATTCCCATCACAATCATAGCTGTCATTGGCATTGCAGTTGCAGTGGTAACATTTTTTAAAAATTCTTTTAAATGTTTTCTGTGCCATTTTATGGGTATATATATCATATAGCACTTTTAATATCTTTTGTTGTTTGTTTCTTTTGCCAGATAAGGTATGTTCGAAAGAGACGCAGGTAAGAACATTTTAAATGGAGAACTTCCTGAAATGATTTTGCTGACTTATAACAAGATTAGAACAAAAAATTGGAAATATTTGAAAGCTAGCATGGCAGCAATGGTGGAGGGGGAAGGTGAGGTCCTCGGCTCCTCAAATCACTGTTGAGCTTTGTGCCTTTCCGTTTCTCTTCCAGGAATTTTGTGATAATCTTTGCAAATATCATGGCAGTAGTCTAGATATTGGAGTTGGAAAGTGATTTTATTTTGTTTTAATTTCTGCCCTGTAGGCTTCTACATGCCCATGTTAATGTTACTTTTTTGTTGCAACACATGACCTGGTAATAGGTGAAGGAAAGGGAGGCTTTAAATAGATCAGTGTGGTGCAGGGAGCCTGTGATTACCACATGTCGGAAGTAGAGGGAGTCAAGAGCCTAGTGCAGTGCTGACAGCAGCTCCAGCCAGCACTTCCTTCCTGCAGGATATGAGGAACTCTGATTTCCTGATGAAAAGTGATTGAGCTAAATGTGCAGTTGATTCATCAAAGACCAAGTTACTTTTTGTGTTAAATAAAAAAAATCCTTAGTACATTTTTGATAACTATTGATTTTACTGGAAGAGCAGTAATTTTTAGACAAATTCCATTAGCTTAAAGTCAGATAACAAACATCTTTAAGTATGGTATAGTTAGTTTATACTTTAATTTTCTATTGTTAAACAATTTGCCACCCTTGATAAATAGCTATATATTTTTAATGGGCTTGGTTCTGGCTTCTGTCTTTAGATATAACATGTTTTCATGTTCCTGTCTAATAATTCTATGGACATAACTTCCTTATGAATGAAACAGGAAAGATCTCATCAGCAATTTGGACACACATGAGTCATTACTTTGCACAAAGGAGAAGACATGGCCTGTGATTTTCATTTAGGATGTGGAGCATCCTGTTATTAACTAAACTGTTTATACAAATGTCAAGAGATGTGAAACAGTGTACTATCTACAGCAATTTTAAATATTCGCGGTCTTTTAAGGATCTAAATTTAGATCTACTGTCAAGTATTGCTTCGTAACTGAATTTCTTTTGAATCATTTACTGAGAATTCAGTTTTGGAGTCAAAGATTTGACTAGCTGTATGACCGAATTTATTAAATTTAGCTGAAAATTGGCATTTTGGAGTAAGAGTCTGTGGTTTGGCTTCATTTTCCTTTCAGTTTCTGTCTCTGCCATTGCTGCCATGGCCTTTTTCAGTTGGGGAGGTGGCTAGCCTTCCTGTGTGTTCAGTATTTGCTATCAGAGCCTCACTGTGGCAGACTTTTGGGAGCTGTGTTCCTTCAAGAAGGTTCTGCTACATAGTGGTTCTAACCTAACCTAAATTTGCAATAACAAAAAAAATTGCCTACTGAGGCTAAAGCTTTTTGAATAATTGTGTATAGTCGAGGCTATGATTCCAACATGTGATAATGTAGAATAATGATCTAACATCTTACTGCAGAAATAGTGATGACTTTAAAATAAATAAAATGCTAAATATATAAATTGCATTCAGTTGCTCGACCAGTTAACCATGGGCTGGATTTTATGACCCCCGTTGGGGTGGGGGGCATGTAAAGTATGATGGGTGGCTAGCCCACCACTTTCTTTCCCACCCCCAATCCAGTTCCCATAAAATGGTGGGTGGGAAATAGGCAGCTGGCCCATAATTTAAAAAAAATTAACGGGCAATTGAGCTTGTTAACAAGCCAATTAGCTTGAATATTATGCTGCCAATGCCACAATATGGTTGGCATGAGCAAGTGGGCAGAAGTAAGCAGGCTTTTTTTTAACCTAACTGGTTAAAAGGCAGAAAGGAAGGGCAGGATACCCCCCTCCCCCTCCCTTAAGAAGATGCACACATCCATATCCCTTTGTCCCTCCCCATCTGTCCTCCAAAACCCATCCCCCCCAACCCCCTTTCCCCCATTCCCTAGCATGCCAGTTCCATTCCTGCCCCAAAATCCCAGGATTTACCTTAGTCCAGGATCCATTGCTTTTCTTCCTGGGGCCTGCTTGCAATTCCAGTAACACCCACCACTGACTTCTGGAGTTGCTGTGACTGCTGGATTGGCCAGTATCTCTCAAGGGTGGGACTTCCTCCCACTGAGGGATGAAAGTCACACACTCTGCTCATTCACACTGTCACTGACATCATGTTGCTGTGGGGTTGGGGGGACTTTTTATAACACGGTCTGTCTGAAACTGACTTATGTGACAGGGAGGAAGAGCAAACATACCTCCTTAAAATTCAGCCGCAAGTATCAAGATCGGTATTGTTTCCTGAATTGTTCCATTGTACTTAAACTATAGAGCATATAATTCATTTGGGATGTTTTGAGTAGTAGTTGATGTAAAACAAGAGAGAGTGCAATGAGACTTCAAAAAAATTATTTTCTAAGGGGATTATATGCAGGATTATGGTTGAACTAATGTGCATTTCATACCATGACAAGCAGATAATAATGACTCCAAAATTGCATTGAATCTGGAATACAGAGAAAGACCCATTGACTCAGCTGTTGGTTGATGTTTTTATTTCACATAAGTCTCCTCCTCAAGTTACTCCTTCCCACACTGCTATTTGGCAATTTAGAAGATCCTTCTATTTCTTTCACCTTCATATGCATCAAGCCTTCCCTCAGGATCCTTTCTAAATTTTTTTTATTCTTTCATGGGATGTGGGCGTCACTGGCAAGGCCACCATTTGTTGCCCATCCCTAATTGCCCTTGAACTGACCTTGCAGTTAATAGTCAACTGCATTGCTGTGGGTCTGGAGTCACATGTAGGCCAGAGAAGGTAAGGATGGCAGATTTCCTTCCCTAAAGGGCATTAGTGAACTAGATGGGTTTTTACAATAAACGATGATAGTTTCATGGTCACCATTAGTGAGACTAGCTTTAAATTTGAGATTTATTAACTGAATACAAATTCTACCTGCTGTCATGGTGGGATTTGAACCCATGTTCCCAGAGCATTAGCTGGGTTGGTGGATTACTATAGCAACATTACCACTTTGCCACTGTCTCCCCTTTAATTTCCATTAATTTCATATATTAGTGTCATTTTGCATTCATGTCCCCTTGTTCTAGACGCCTGCAAGAATAGAGAGAAAGTTTCTCCATGTCACAATTGACTCCCATCACAATAATAATCAGTTCCATTCATAATTCCTCAGATAATGAAGCAGTCCGTGCCTGCATGCAGCAAGATTTGAACAACATTCAGGCTTGGGCTGATAAGTGACAAGTAACATTTGTGCCACACAAGTGCCAGGCAATGACTATCTTCAGCAAGAGAGCATCTAATCATCTCCCTTTGACATTCCATGGCATTATCATCACTGAATTCCCTACTATCATCATCCTGGGGATTGACCAGAAATGTAACTAGATCAGCCACATAAGTACTGAAGGTACAAGAGCACGCTAGAGGCTGGGTATTCTCCAATAAGTAAATCACCTCCTGGCTCCCCAAAGCCTGTCCACCATCTACAAGGCACAGTTTAGCTGTGTGATGGATTACTCCCCACTTACATGGAGGAGTGCATCTGCAGCAACACTTGAAGCTTGACACCTTCTAGGGTGAAGCAACCTGCTTGATTTGACCCCCATCCTGTTTAATCCTTAAAAATTCACTCCCTTCATCTCCGGTGCACCACGTCTGCGATGTTTACCACCTAGCTTTATATTCAAAATTTATTAACTGAATACAAATTCCACCTGCTGTCATGGTGGGATTTGAACCCATGCCCCCAGAGCATTAGCTGGGTTAGTGCATTACGACAACGACATTACAGCAATGCCCCACTGTAGCCTGGCAAAGCTCCTTCAACAGCACCTTCTAATTCTACAGCCTCTACTGCCTAGAAGAACAAGGGCAGCAGGGCTATGGGAAGGCCATACCTGTAAATTATTCTCCAAGTCACACATCATCCTGACCTGGAAATATATCACTGATCTTTCATCAGCACTGAGTCAAAATCCTGGAACTTCCTATCTATCAGCACTGTGGGTGTACCTACACCACATAGACTACAAAGGTTCAAAAAGGCTGCTCACCATCACCATCTTGAGGGCAATTAGGGATGGGCAATAAATGCTGGCCTTGCCAGCAATACCAAATTGCATGAATGAATAAAAAATAAATAATTTAAAGACATCTTTCAGGTCTCCTCTTTTCCAGAGTGAAGAGCCCAAGCCTGTGCAGTCTTTCCTCACAATTGCATCCTCTCATTTCTGGTGACATCTGTGTAATTTTTTTCTGTATTTTTCCCAGTGTTTCAATTTGTTTTTTGTAGTATGGAGACCAGAACTGCACACAGTACTCCAATTGTGACTTATTGTTCTACTCTCCCTAACCTTTGTTAAGAGTAATATGACATCTTATCAAATGCCTTCTGAATGTCCATGTGCACCACATCTACTGCATTGGACTTGTCTGTTATTTCTTCAAGATGTATTTGTCCCTGAAACATACTCCACTCTGTGTTCCTCATAATCTTACAGATGGAGATCACGAAGCTAATTTTGTATTTAGCCACTGATTCACAGCATGCTGGATAGTAGGCCTCTGTGATCTAATTATATGATTTGAACTGAAGATTTGTAGTGCAGCATTATCTCAACTGTGGTGATTTCAGCCTTTGCATTTGACAGTCAGGCTATTGTTTTTTTTTTAAATGCCTTTGAAAGCGCAGATTTACTTAAGATTTCAGAATTGGAAAATTTTAAACTATAAATTGCAATACAGATATAAAGTATTTGATTGGAAGACCAATATAAAGTTGTTGAACATCACAATCTGCTAAGTAGAAGCCTAACAAGACATGACACTTATTTGTTACTGATTTAAAAGACAAGTATATTACTAAAATCATATGGTTAAGAAAATAAAGTGCCTTCAAATGATGTCATGTATATGATTCACAAAGGAAGCAAAAATGGAAATAACTTCTTTATATTCAACTTAAAACTTTAAAAGTGGTGTACAGGTGATTGTCCAAGTACAATTTATAAACTCTCATTGACCCAAATCTCTGTTCACATACTGTACATGATATGCAAGTCTTTATTAAGTCACAATTTATCCCTAACCAATTACTATGGCATGTTTATAATGCAGAGCCACTCAAAGGCATGTTTCTTTGCTTCCCTGATGGCAGAACTGATTAAGGGATTGAGTATCACCATACAGACTAAGAAGGCCAAGTTAACTTCCTGTTCTGTGGTGAATTAGCTGATCTTAGCTGAAGTAGTGATAGGGCACTTCATTTGTTCTTTGAATTGTTTGTTTGGGGAAGGAATATTGACTGGGGTTGCTGTTGTTGGTAACTATCCAGTGCTTCTCACTTCCTCATCATTGGATTTACACTTTTATAGAGGTTGAGTGAGCACCTTCTTGACTTCTTTATTGAAGTGACATCCCAGAAGTACTGGCTAAAGCTAATGACATTGTAGTGTACTTAGGCTTCCAAAATATATTTGAGTATTGCTGAAAAAAGAGACATCTAAGCTTTTTGCCTTGCACTCATCAGGACACGCGCAAGGATACCAATATAAGGGGCAGACAACAATTTATACTGTGTGTGAAGAGAGTGCTGATTGGTTGGCAAGGGACGTTGCCAAGGAGAATGCACCACTGATGGTGACTGAAAGTTAACTGCCAAGATTGTCAAGCTGCCTGGTTTAAATTTCAAACAATGCTTGGCAGTTAACTTTCAATCACCATCAGTGGTACATTCTCCATGGAATCCTCGCAGTTTACTGAGAATCATTCATTTTACCAGACTTTCACTTCAACTTTAAAGCATCACTTCCATCGAAGAAATTACAGGCCTGCCACAAAAGAGACTGACATAATTATAAGTTGCAAAGGTATTGTTTTACCTTCACCCGTATCTAATCTTGCTGCATGTGGGAGTAGGTGTGAGATGAGTGAGTGAGATGTCATGATTTTAAAAACCTGGGGCAAGTGTGTGATAATAAATAACCTTTATTTTAAAACTCTCAAAAACCTTGCTGCTGGAATTATTTAATTGAGATTCTCACTCTGAGGGTAGAAAAACAGACCCCTCGTACACAAACATACTGATCATGATCAAAGAAACACAAATTCTGTCCATGACACTCTCTTCCCATACAGTATAAATTGTCTTCCCCTTATTGTTATTCTTGTGAGTGTCCTGATGAGTGCAAGATGAAAAGCTTAGGCATGTCTCTTTTTTTTTTCAGCAATACTCAAGTTCTGTATTACCGAATGACTAAAAGATATTTGATTAGATTCTGCATGAAAGACTACTAGCTAACCTTAAAGCTGTAAGCATTCAAGGTAGAATTTGGGTATAATTACAAAATTGGCCCTAAGCTAGAAAAATGGATACGTGTTAAAGGAGCCATGTCAATGCGCAGAGAGGTACTGCATGGGTTCTAGGCAACAAAAAAAAATAAATCCAATATGGTCAAATATGCAAACAATATCAAGCTATGACGGGCATTAGGGAATATAGACATAGATTGAATTAGACAAAATTTTAGGGCAGATCAATAGTAAATAATTTTTATGCAGATGAGTATACGGTATTATACATAGGGTGGAAGATGGACAACACGTATATGCCATGAAAGGCGTTGACCGAGCAAAGGATGAAGTTGAAAGAGGCCAAAGATTTTAGTGGACTCAATAAATCTCATCAATGTAGAGCAGCAATTAAAAAAAGCCAATAAAATGTTGAACTATATAATAAAACAGTAGATTAAAAGTCACGAGGAAATCATGATCGAACTTTACAGTGCATTACACAGACTGTATTTTTAGAACAATGCCCATTTCTAGTCATTGAGAAACAAAGGAGATTTTAAAGTACTCTGCTATGAGTAATGAAGAAAAGCTGGAGGAATTTGGAGCCACTAGCCTGAAAAGGTGGTGTCTGAGAGATGACCTTAACGAAATAAAGGTAAATCTGGAATAGTATTTTAATTTAAATTGCAAGATGACAGGGGGATGGATGCAGGTTCAAATGAATAAGAGGAAAATTTAGAACTGGTATTAAGACAATTTTTAGGAAAAGAGTTCAACACTCAATAGCACAGTGGAAGCAAAAACCATAGAATCATTCAAGAAACAATTAATTGCAGCAATGGGAGGACTGTAGAATCTCTCTGGATAGATTTTATTTTATTTGATGGAGGCATTGCTGGCTAGGCCAGCATTTATTGCTCATCCCTAATTGCCTTTGAGAACTGATTGACTTGCTAGGCCATTTCAGACGGATTTAAGAGTCAACCACATTGCTGTGGGTCTGGAGTCATATATAGACCAGACCAGGTAAGGACAGCAGATTTCTTTCCTAAAGGACATTAGTGAACCAGATGGGTTTTTACCACAATTGTTTTATGGTCGTTATTAGACTCATTCCAGATTTTTTTATTGAATTCAAATTTCACCATGTGCCACGGTGGGATTTAAACCCGCTTCCTCAGAGCATTACCCTGGGTTTCTATATTACTAATCCATTGGCAATACCACTGCATCAGCACCTCCCCCATCTGGCTGAATGGCTGTCCTCATTCATATATGTTTTGTGATAGGGTCAAGCTTGGTGGTGATTATGTAACTACATAATACTTAGCACAGAAACTGGCCGTTTGGCCTGACATGCTAACGGCTCCCCCCCCACCCCCCCACTTCATCTAACTCCATTATATTGCCATGTCCCATTATATTCTGAACTTCAGACTAATTTTTATATTTTAAAAACTGACCTCAAATGATTGTAAAAGATGGCTGCCCAAGGATCACAGACTTCTTCTGTGGATTGAAACTGCTCTCCTATTTCAAGAGGAAACCAAAGGGACATTTCAGACTGATGTTAAATCAGTGCCTTTTCCTGAAACTAATTCAAAAGGGTATTATCAATTGACTGGGTCAATCTAGTACAAAGACACTGGCTCAAGGTGTCAAACAACAACATAGAATGTGTAATCAACACATCACCCTTTGTTTGGAAAAAGGACTTTGAACTTGTAGAAGTCACGTGATGAAGCCATTTTAGTTGCCTGCTTTCAAAAGCTGCTGGCAGGGAGAGAATTCCACCGAAAGCCATTGAACCAGCTGCTAGTCATCCAAGTAGCCAAGGTAATAAACAGCAATACCTTGAAAATGGGAGAAGGACTCCCTACAAACTGTTCCAGCTGAGAGCTCGCCAGAGAACCAACCCCCTAGAATTTCAATGAAAATCTCGCAGTTTACTGAGAATCCTTCGCTTTACCACACTTCTTTCACTTCAACTTTAAAGCATCACTTTCTAAGAAATTACAGGCCTGCTATGAAAGAGACTGAGATAATTATAAGTTGCAATGGTATTGATTTACCTTCATCTATATCTAATCTTTCTGCATGCGGGATTGAGTGTGAGATGAGTGAGTGAGATGTCGCATTTTTTAAAATCTGGGGTATGTTTGTGTGATAATAAATAGCATACTTTATTTTAAAACCTAAAAACTTTGCTGCTAGAATGATTTAATTGAGATTCTTGCCCTGAGGGTAGAAAAACACAGCCCTCATACACAAATGAATGATCATGAACAAAGAAGCACAAATTCTGTCTGTGACAATGTCCTTGTATTCTTTTCTCGTGCTCATCTAGCTTCCCCTTAAATGCATCTATACTAGTCACCTCAACTATTCCTTGTGGTAGTGAGTTCTGCATTCTAGCCACTCTCTGGCTAAAGATGTTTCTCCTGAATTCCTAATCGTATTTATTAGTGACAGTCTTCTATTTCTGGCTCGCAATGGAAAGAATCTTTTCTATGAAGCTGCCAACACTTGCTCCGCAGGCTGTTGTGTGCAGAATGGTATCACAGATGATTAGTAATGAGGAGGCGGTGGCATAGTGGTATTGTCACCAGACTAGTAATCCAGAAACCTAGGGTAGTGCTCTGGGTGGTTTGAATCCTACCATGGTAGATGGTGGAATTTGAATTCAATAAAGTCTAATGATGACCATGAAACCATTGTTGATTGTCAAAAAAAACCATCTGGTTCATTAATGCCCTACAGGGAAGGAAATCTGCAGCCTTACCCAGCCTGGCCTACGTGTGACTCCAGACCCACAGCAATATGGTTGACTTCCTCTGAAATGCTGAGCAACACTTAGTTGTATCAAACCGCTAAAAACAAGTCAATAAGGAATTAAACCAAACGGACCACCTGGCATCGACCCAGGCACCGGAAACAACGGCAAACTCAGCCCTGTTGACCCTGCAGAGTCCTCCTTACTAACTTCTGGGGGCTTGTGCCAAAATTGGGAGAGCTGTCTCGCAGTCCAGTCAAACAACAGCCTGACATAGACATACTCACAGAATCATGCCTTACAAACAATGTCCCAGGACAGAGCCACTAGAGGTGGCGGTACAGTGGCATACAGTTGGGAGGGAATTGTCCTGGTAGTCCTCAACATCATGACATCATGTTGAACATGTACTCCTCATGTTGAACACCGCTTGGAGGAAGCACTGAGGGTGCAAGGGTGCAGAATGTACCCTGGCTGGGGGCTTCAATATCCATCACCAAGACTGGCTCAGTAGCATCACTACAGACCAAGCTGGCCAATTCTTAAAGGACATTGCTGTGAGTCAGCTGGTGAAGGAACCAACAAGAGGGAAAAGCTCATCCTCACCACCTGCCTGCTGCAGATGCATCGGTCCATGACAGTATCAGTGGGAGTGAGAACCGTGCAGTCCTTGTGGAGACAAAGTCCTGTCTTCACATTGAGGATTACCTCCACCATGTTAAGAACATAAGAATTAGGAACAGGAGTAGACCATTTGGCACCTCAAGCTTGCTCTGCTATTCAATGAGATCACTGCTGATCATCTTATGTTTCGATTTCCACATTCCCATCTAACCCCGATAACCTTAGGTTCTTATTAGGCAAGGGAATCAATCAACCTCTGCCTTAAAAATGTTCAATGACCAGCCTCCACCCACCTTCTGAGGCAGAGAATTCCAAAGTCACACAACCCTCCAAGAAAAAATTTCTCCTCACCTAAAGGGTGACCCCTAATTTTAAAACAGTGCCCCCTGGTTCTGGATTCACCCACAAGAGGAAACATCCTTTCCACGTCCACCTTGTCAAGGCCTTTCAGGACCTTGTATACTTCAATCAAATCACTCCTCACACTTCTAAACTTCAGTGGAAACAAGCCCAGTGTGTCCAACCTTTCCTTATAAGACAACCCACTCATTCCAGGTATCAATCTAGTAAACTTCCTTTGAACTGCCTCCAATGCATTTACATCCTTAAGTAAGGAGACCAAAACTGCACTTAGTTTTGGAGGTGCAGTCTCACCAATGCCCAGTATAACTGAAGCATAACATCCTTACTTTTATGTTCAATCCCGCTCATAATAAATAGCCGCCTTAATTACTTGCTGTACCTGCATACTAACTTTTTGTGATTCATGTATTAGAACACCTAGATCCCTCTACACCCTCAGAATTATGCAGCCGTTCTCCATTTAAGTAATACTCTGCTTTTTTGTTCTTCCTGCCAAAGTGAACAACTTCACATTTTCCCCACATTAAACTCCATTTGCCAGATCTTTGCCCATTCACTCAACCTATCTATATCCATCTCAGCCTCCTCATGTGCTCTTCACAACATACTTTCCTACTTTTGTGTCATCTGCAAATTTAGCTGCCATATCTTCAATCTCGTCATCTAAGTCATTGATGTAAATCGTAAAATGTTGAGGCTCCAGCGCACACCTGTGGGCTGCCACTTGTCACATCCTGCCAATCAGGAAAAGACCCATTTATGCATACTCTCTGCTTTTTGCCAACCAGCCAATCTTCTAAGCATGCTAACACGTTACCCACTACACCATGTGCTTTTTTTTTTCCATAGCAATCTTTGATGTGGCACCTTATCAAATGCCTTCTGGAAATCCAAGTACAGTATGTCTGCAAGCTCCCCTTTATCCCCTTGTGTGGCACTACCATTGTGTTGAATTGCATAGATTTCACATAGATCTTGCAACTCGAGATTGGGCATCCATGAGGTGCTGAGAGCTATCAGCAGCAGCCGAATTGTACTCAACCACAATCTGTAACCTCGGGGCCTGGCATATCCCCGACTCGCCATTACCACCAAGCCAGGGATCAACCCTGGTTCAATGAAGACTGCAGGAGGGCTGGCCAGGAGCAGCATCAGGCATACCTAAAAATAAGGTGTAAACCTGGTGAAGTTACAACACAGGACTACTTGCATGCCGAATAAGCAGCAAGTGATAGACAAAGCTAAGTGATTCCACAAACAATGGATCAGATCTAAGCTCTTCAATCCTGCCACATCCAGTCATGAATGGTAGTGGACAATTAACTCACTGGAGGGTGAGGCTCCACAAATATCCCCATCCTCAATGATGGGGGAGTCCAGCACCTCAGTGCAAAAGATAGGGCTGAAGCATTTGCTTCAGAAGATCCATCTCAGCCTTCTCCTGAGGTCCCCAGATACCATTCTTCAGCCAATTTGATTCATTCCACATGGTATCAGAAGACAGCTGAAGGCACTGGATACTGCAAAGACTATGGGTCCTGACAACATTACAGCAATAGAACTGAAAACTTGTGCTCAAGAACTTGCCACGCCCCTAGCCCAGCTGTTCCAATACAGCTACAAAACTGGCATCTACCCAGCAATGTGGAAAATTGCCCAGGTACGTCCTGTAGACAAAATGCAGGACCAATCCAACCTGGCTAATTACCGTCCCATTGGTCTCCTCTCGATATCAGTAAAGTGATGGAAGGGGTTATCAACAGTGTCATCAAGCTGCATTTACTTAGCAATAGCCTGCTCATTGATGCTCAGTTTGGCTTCCGCCAGGATCACTCAGCTCCTGACCTCATTATAGCTTTGGTTCAAACATGGACAAAAGAGTTGAACTCCAGAGATGAGGTGAGAGTGACTGCCCTTTAATCAAGGCAGTATTTGACTGAATGTGGCATCAAGGAACCCTAGTAAAACTCCAGTCAATGGGAATCGGGGGAAAACTCTCTGCTGGTTGGAGTAATACATAGCACCAAGGAAGATGGTTGTGTTTGTTGGAGGTCAATCATCTCAGTTCCAGGACATCACTGCAAGAGTTCCTCAGGGCAGTGTCTGAGGCACAACAATCTGCAGCTACTTCACCAATGACCTTCCTCCCATCATAAGGTCAGAAGTGGGGATGTTCGCTGATGATTACACAATGTTCAACACCATTCCCGACAACTCAGATACTGAAGCAGTCCATGACTAAATGCAGCAAGACCTGAACAATATCCAGGCTTGAGTTGCCAACTGGCAAGCAACATTCGCAGCTCACAAGTGCCTGACAATGACCATCTCCAACAAGAGAGAATGTAACTATCACCCCTTGACATTCAGTGGCACTACTATCACTGAATCCCGCACTATCAACATCTTGAGCATTACCATTGACCAGAAATTGAACTGAACTATAAATACTGTGGCTGCAAGAGCAGGTCAGAGGCTAGGAATCCTGCGGTGAGTGACTCACCTCCTGACTCCTCAAAGTACGTCCATCACCTACAAGACACAAGTCAGGAGTGTGATGGAATACTCTCCACTTACCTGGATGAATACAGCTCCCAGCAACACTCAAGAAGCCTGACACCATTCAGGACAAAGCAACCCGTTTGGCCCCCCCATCCACAAACATTCACTCCCTCCACCGCTGACGCATAGTGGCAGCATCTCTACAAGATGCACTACAGGAACTCACCAAGGTTTCTTGGCACCTTCCAAATACATGACCACTACCATCAAGAAGGACAAGGGCAGCAGATAGATGGGAATACCACCATCTGGAAGTTCCCCTCCAAGCCAGTCTCCATCCTGACTTGGAAATATACCACTGTTCCATCACTGTGTCAAAATCTCAGAACTCCCACCCTAACAGCGCTGTGGCTATTCCTACACCTCATGGACTATAGTGGTTCAAGAAGGCAACTCACTACCACCTTTTCAAGGGCAATTAGGGATGGGCAATAAATGCTGGACCAGCCAGCAACGCCCATATCCCGTGAATGAAAAATGAGGGAAAAGAAGTTTTTGCAGGGGCACTTAATTATAATTTCACTTTCTCAACCTGCCCTGCCAACTTCACCAATTTGTGCACATACACCCCGATATCACTCTGTTCCTGCACCATCCTATAGAATTGTACCCTTTAGTTTATATTGCTTCTGCTAATTCTCCCTACCAAAATATATCGCATTTCTCTGCATTAAATTGCATCTGCCACTTATTTGCCCATTTCACCAGCCTTTCCTTATGTCCTCTTAAAGCCTACCACTATCCTCCCATTTTATTATAGTTCCAAGTTCTATCTGATCTGCAAATTTTGAAATTGTGCCCTGTATACCCAAGTCTAAGTCATTAATATGTACCAAGAAAAGCATTGGTCCTAGTACCAACCCTGGTGAATGCCACTGTACTCCTTCCTCCAGTTTGAAAAAAAGCAGTTCACTGCCATTCTGTTGCCTGTCACTCATCCAACTTCATATCCATGCAGCCACTGTCTCTCTTTATTCCACAGGCTTCAGCTTTGCTGCCAAGCCTATTACGTGACACTTTATCAATTTTTTGGAAGTCCATATATACCATAGCAACCACATTATCCTCATTAACCCCTTTCTGTTACCTCCTCAAAAAAACTCAATCGAGTTAGTTAATCACAATTTGCCTTTAACAAATTTGTGCTAGTTTTCATATTTGTCCAAGTGATAATTTTGTCCTGGATTATCATTTCCAACACTGAGGTTAAACTGACTGGCCTGTAGTTTGCTGGGTTTATTCTTACACTTTTTTTTAACAAGGGTGTAACATTTGCAATTCTCCAGCCCTTTGGGGCCTCTGTTATATCTAAGGAGGATTGGAAGATTATGGACAGTACCTCCACAATTTCCACCCCTATTTTCCACAGCATTGTCAGATTCATTTCATCAGGTTCTGGTGACTTATTCATTTTAAGTACCTGCTCTTTATCAATTTTAGCCCATCTAGTATCTGGACTATTTCCTCCTTCACTGTGACTTTGTCAGCATCCTCTTTAAGACCGATGCAAAGTCTTAATTTAGTACCTCAGCCAACCTCTTTGCATCCATGTATGTCTCCCTTTTGATCCCTAATTGGTTCAACCCCTCCACGTCTTGTCCTCATACTAGGAGGAATTTAATGCCCTCCCTTGTGGCGAGTTTCATAGGGGGGAGGTATTTAATCAGGTGGAGGGTTGGCGCTGAAGAGCCTGCAGCCTTCGCACCACTGCTCCTATTAAGTCTGTGGCAGGAAAGCCCATGGACAGCCTACCTGCCCCCTGCCAATTGATGCCCTTAATTGGGCAATTAATGCCCACTTAAGGGTCTCATCCAATTGCTGCTGGTATTCACCCAGCAATGAATTGGAGACTCACCATGCCAGAATGTCGAAAAGCAAACCAACTTGGGGTTGCTTGCGGGCTGCTGTGGGAGGGGGAGTGGGTCCCTTGTTCAAAAGCACTCAGTGCCTGATTGAGGGACCTGGCATCAGGAAGGGGGCCCACTGAGACCAAACTCCTGCCTGTGTTGCCGACCCTATCCCTCTGCCCCATGGCCCCCGCAGCCTCCCAAACCTCCCCCCACCACCATCCATCACTCACCAATGCCTGGATCCATTGGCAATCCTAGGCCCCAGGTGGTTAGAAACATAGAAACTAGGGGCAGGAGTAGGCCAATCAGCCCTTCGAGACTGCTCCACCATTCATTATGATCATGGCTGATCATCCAACTCATAGCTGCTCCCACTTTCTCCCCATACCCTTTGATCCTTTTCACCCCAAGAGCTATATCTAACTCCTTCTTGAAAACATACAATGTTTTGGTCTCAACTAATTTCTGTGGTAACGAACTCTACAGGCTCACCACTCTCTGGGTGAAGAAATTTCTCCTCATCTCAGTCTTAAATGGTCCACCCCATGTCCTCAGACTGTGGCCCCTGGTTCTGGACTCCCCCACCATCGGGAACATCCTTCCTGCATCTACCCTGTCTAGTCCTGTTAGAATTTTATAGGTTTCTATGAGATCCCTCTTCATTCTTCTGAACTCCAACGAATATAATCCTAATCTACTCAATCTCTCCTCATATGTCAGTCCTGTCATCCCAGGAATCAGTCAGGTAAACCTTCACTGCACTCCCTCTAGAGCAAATACATCCTTCCTCAGATAAGGAGACCAAAACTGCACACAATATTCCAGGCGTGGTCTCACCAAGGCCCTGTACAATTGCAGCAAGACATCCCTGTTCCTGTACTCGAATCCTCTGGCTATGAAGGCCAACATACCATTTGCCTTCTTTAACGCCTGCTGCATCGGCATGCTTACCTTCAGCAACTGGTGTACAAGGACACCCAGGGCTCGTTGCACATTCAGCAATTCAGATAATCTGCTTTCCCATTTTTGCTACCAAAATGGATAACCTCCCATTTATCCACATTATACTGCATCTGCCATGCATTTGCCCACTCACTCATCTTGTCCAAATCACACTGAAGCATCTCTGCATCCTCCACAGCTCACCCTCCCACCCAGCTTTGTGTCATCTGCAAATTTGGCGATATTACATTTAATACCCTCATCTAAATCACTGATATATATTGTGAGTAACTAGGGTCCCAGTACCGATCCCTGTGGTGCCCCACTAGTCACTGCCTGCCATTTGGAAAAAGAACCATTTATTCCTACTCTTTGTTTCCTGTCTGCCAACCAGTTTTCTATCCATCTCAATACACTACCCCCAATCCCATGCGCTTTAATGTAGTACCACCAGCAGCAGCTACCACTTCCCTGGTGGTGGTGGTAAGTAATGCAGAGCTGCCGGCTTCTGGCTGACAGCTCTTGCCTGTAGGAACTTCCACCTTGGGGCCCTTGATCTTGGAGAGGCCTGCCGCTGCCTAATTAAGTGCCTGATTGGACTTAATTCGGTGGGCCTTCCCGAAAAGAAGTGATGCAGGGTTCTCGCCAACTCTCCAACCCGTGGGCGAGACCCCCATCACTTCCATTAAAAGCTGCCCACTATTGATAGCAGACTTTAGAATTCCCTTTTATGCTGGCTGCCAGCCTCTGCTGCTATTCTGTCTTTGCCCCTCTTATATTCTTTTTTTACATCCCCTCTGATTCAGCATGATTCTCACTTGTATAACAAATTTGACATCCGTCACATCTTTCTCTGTTTCATTTAACTTTCTATCTTTATCGTCGGCTAAGGAGCTCTGGCTTTGGTTACCCTATCTTTCCCCCTTGTGACAATGTACCTTGACTGTAGTTGAACTATTTCCTCTTTAAAAGCAGCCCTTTGTTCAATTATAGTTTTCCTTCAATTCTTTGACTCCCATTTACCCAAGATATATCCATTCTCAACCCACTGAAATTGGCTCTCCTCCAATTAAGTAGTTTTATTCCAGACTGCCCCTCATCCTTTTCCATAGTTAATCTAAACCTAATGATCCCACCATCGCTGTTGCTGAAATGTTCCTCTAGTGACAGATGATCCACTTGATCCACCTTATTCGGCAAGAACCAGCTCCAGCCATGCATCCTTCCTCATTGGGTGGAATTGTACTGATCAAGAAAATTTTCCTAAACAGACTTCAGAAGCTCCAACCCTTCTCTGCTCTTTACACTATCACTATCCCAGTTTATATTAGAATAATTAAACTCCCCCATTATCACTACTCTTGTTCTTGCACTTCTCTGCAGTTTCGCTGCAAAACTGCTCATCTGTAGCACACTGTAGCCACTAGTGTGGCTTTAGAATACACTTCATGGTACTGCTACTTTTTCTTAATTGTAACCAAATAGATTCTGTCCTTGACCACTCCAGGACATCCTCTCTCTCCAGCACAGTCAATCAATCAGTTCTGCTAGTGCTCCTTAAATGTTCTAGACATCCAAATGTTGAAACAGCCAAAAACACTGCAACTGTGACAAACATCTTGAAATCAGTAATCAATTCATAGAAAGCTGAAAATAAAAGTTTGAGCAGGAATTTGTTAAAGTTTATATTGCTGAAAGAACAAATTGCTATAAGGGACTATGCATAACAGATTATCTGGTTTGTGGGAGTTTGCTGTGTGCGTATTGGCTACATTACAACAGTGACTACACTTCAAAAAATACTTCATTGGCTGTAAAGCACCTTGAAACATATGGTGATTGTGAAAAGCGCTATATAAATGCAAGTCTTTCTTTTATCTAGTACCTTGGCATAAACATTGTGATTCCAAATTTGTACAGACTGTTGGAAAACTGAGATATTCAAAGTGCCATAGTGCTACTCTGCTACTTCTGTGTCCTCCCCCCACACCCCCCCCCCCCCCCCCCCCCCCCCCGCTATCTGATAAATTTGTTACAATCACCTACTTTTCTCTTTTGTAGCTAAATAACCATTATCATCACCAGTCGATTATTGTAAGAGCTCCTGTGACTGTCCACCACACCTTGTAAGGCAGGGACCCTGGTTTTGGATTATCTGTCGTTGCTCCTTCATTGATTTATTCTATACTGCAGCTCCATCACAGCCTGCAGGTTGTGGATGTCATTAATTAATTCAAGGACTAGCTCATCTGCCTTTCGATGCTTCTTCCTTCATTTAAGGTCCCAGTATCCAACTTTAGGCACTCATCTGCCTAAAGCTGTTAGTATATCCTTGAAATGGCCAATTTATTTTATTGCTGCAAGTGGTCAGCATTGACCAATCATAGGTGTGGCACTTGCTCCCAGCATATTAGCAGATTTTAATCCCCGATCTGAATCCAAACTAAATGCTAATAACAGTTAAAAATTATTCACCAAATATTTCCACAGCAATGCAGGGAAAAGAATGAGTAACGACCCTTTTATTTCCAGCATTTGTGATCCCACCACCGGTCTTTCCGCCCAGCCCCCCTCTCCCCCAATGTCATCTATTAATGTTGAAAAATGACAAAGGTAAAAGATTAAACTAAATATAGTGTTGAGCTGATATTGCTGTTTTCATTGCACTTACCTTTTGAGGGTCACAGTTCCGTACTCTTGCCATCTGGCATATACTTTCATCGTGTATAGGGAAAATGTGCAGGATATGGCCAAATATGCTCAGGAAGCTTAAATTTATTTTTAGCTAATACAGGAAGATTACATATTATTATGTAACTACGTTAGCACTTTATGTCTGGCTTGCTATGGTTGTTGCAAGCTATTCAGTGGTATCAACTATATTGACTATTTGATATAATACAAATTCAAATCCTTCTATTCTGCTTTGTGAAGATGTAAAATCTCAACAGTAGAATCTGAAAATAAACACACTTATTTCATTTTTAAAAAGGTTCACTGTGTTTCCCAGAAAGCTTTAAGAATTTTCCTTTTGTATAGTACCTTTAAAATAGAATAATGATCCAAGGCATTTCCTAGAGGCATAGGGAAAACAAACAGCAAACAAAAGAACACATTATTAGCAAACAAAAACAAAAATACCTGGAAAAACTCAGCAGGTCTGGCAGCATCTGTGGAAGGGAGCATAGTTAACGTTTCGAGTCTGCATGACTCTTCAACAGAACTAAGGAAAAATAGAAAAGGGGTGAAATATAAGCTGGTTTGGTGGGGTGGGGGGTTGTTGTTGAGAAAAGAGAGCTGGATAGAGGGCCAGTGATAGGTGGAGACAACCAAAAGATGTCACAGACAAAAGGACAAAGAGGTATTGAAGGTGGTGATATTATCTAAAGGAATGTGCTAAGTAAGGGTAGAAAGCAGGACAAGCCCTAGTGGGGGTGGGGTGAAGGAATCGAAAAAGGCTAAAAGGTAGAGATAAAACAATGGGTGGAAATACATTTAAAAATAATGGAAATAGGTGGGAAAAGAAAAATCTATATAAATTATTGGAAAAAACAAAAAGGAGGGGGAAAAATCAAAAAGGGGGTGTGGATGGAGGAGAGAGTTCATGATTTAAAATTGTTGAACTCAGTATTCAGTCCGAAAGGTTGTAAAGTGCCTAGTCGGAAGATGAGGTGCTGTTCCTCCATTTTGCATTGAGCTTCACTAGAACAATGCAGCAAGTGAAGGACTGACATGTGGACGTGAGAGCAGGGTGGGGTGTTGAAATGGCAAGCGACAGGGAGGTCTGGGTAATGCTTGCAGACAGAACGAAGGTGTTCTGCAAAGCGGTCACCCAGTTTGCATTTGGTCTCTCCAATGTAGAGGAAACCGCATTGGGAGCAACGAATGCAGTAGACTAAATTGAGGGAAGTGCAAGTGAAATGCTGCTTCACTTGAAAGGAGCGTTTGGGCCCTTGGACAGTGAGGAGAGGGGAAGTAAAGGGGCAGATGTTGCACCCTCTGCGGTTGCATGGGAAGGTGCCTTGGGAGGGGGTTGAGATGTAGGGGGTGATGTAGGAGTGGACCAGGGTGTCACGAAGGGAATGATCCCTACGGGATGAAAGGAAGATGTGTTTGGTGGTGTCATCATGCTGGAGTTGGCGGAAATGGCGGAGGATGATCCTTTGAATGCGGAGGCAGGTGGGGTGATAAGTGAGGGCAAGGGGATCCCTATCATGTTTCTGGGCAGGAGATGAAAGTGTGAGGGCGAACACGTTATTAGGATGGAATACCAAAAGCTTGGCCAAAAAGTTAGATTTTAAAGAGAGTTTTAAAGGAGGAGAGGGAGATGAAAAAGCAGAGTTTTGATTTTGGAAATTCCAAATTGTAGAAATTAGACACCTGAAAGCACAGCCACCAATATTGAGGTGACGGAAGAGTTACGTAAGACAAAACCAAGAGATTGGGTTGAAGATTTAAGCCTAGAAGAGGTTACAGAGATCGGGAAGGATTAAAGCCCAAAGATGAGGTATTGGAGGGATTGGCAGTCTAGGTAGATCAGTAAGCATGGAATATGTGGGAGATGGGATATTGGCAGCTGAAATTTAGAGAGGGTGGAAGATGGCAAGTTGGTCTGTAAAGCATTGAAGTCATTGGCCAGGATTTTCTGGCATCACCAGTGATTGGCATTGTTGCGAGCAGGATGGGAAAATTTGGAGAGCAGCCAAAAGTCAATTGACATTCCTGCCCATTGAGTCTAGAAGTGACAAATACATCATTAATGGTTTCTGCAGTGGATGGGCTGAGGTGAGGGTGAGGAGAAATATGTTGTATTTATGATGATGCTGTTTGAGGATATGGGTTGGAAACTTATGCTGAACTAGATAATTGGATCCTAAGCCTATAACTGGGTAGGGGGTAGGTATTTCTTGTGAGGGTTCAAAATTAAGGAACATCCAAGACTAGATGTCAGACAAGTAGTCTGCTAGCAATGGAGGGAGGTATTAGAGAAATGGAACTGGATATCATCGGGATATTTGTGGAAGCTGATTCCATGTCTGTGGATTAGGTATCATGCAGATGAGTAAGAAGTGAAGTGGGGTGAAGGATGGAGCATTTAGGGACTCTTAGGTGACTGGGAGTGGAAAGAGAAGCCATTGGAGTGAATAATTGTGTCAAAGAGTGCAGGGAAGTTGACGAGGGGTAATGTGCCATGACCACAGCAAGAGAATGTAATTTTAGTTCAGACCATTTCAATGCTGTGAGAAGAGTGGGATTCAAACATGGAGTTGCACCAAGTATAGATACAGATATGGGTGGTGACAACACATCCAAGGACTTTGGTGAGGAAGGGGAAGACAAAATGTGGCATTTGGAAGTTTCTTAAAATAACATAATGTAAGAAATAGCAGCAGGAAGAGATCATAAGGCCCATCAAGCCTGCTCCACCATTTAGTAATATTGTGGCTGAACTTCTGCATCAACTCCACATTCCTGCCATATCCCCATAATCTCTTAATTTCTTTAGTACCCCAAAATGGATTAATTTTAATCTTATGTATTTATGGATTAAGCATCAACAGCTCTCTGGGCTAGAGACTCCCAAAAATCTACAAACCTCTGTGTAAAAGAAATTTCCCCTTATCTCAGTCCTAAGTGGCCAATGAGTATGATCCATAGTTCTAGACTCTCCAGACAAGAGAAACAGCCTCTCAGAATCTATCCTGTCAAGCCTTGTAAGAATTCTATATATTTCAATGGGATAATTTCGTATTTTTGAAGTACTTTTACTGTTGTGCAAACAAAATTAACAATCAATTTTTCCAAAGTATAATTTCATAAACTGCAATGAAGTGAAAGACCAGTTAAATTTGTTTCTTGTAGTACTGGCTGAAGGAATCTTGTTAGTCAGGATATCGGTTGAACTTCTTCCTCCTCATCAAGTGGTGCCATAAGATCTTTTACACGCAAGCAGAGACAGTTTAATCTCTCATCTGGTAGACAGCATTTCTGACAGTGTAGTATTGCCTCAGTAATGGTGTGGAGTACCAGTCTAGCTTATGTATGGGAGTGGAGTTTGAACTTAAGTTCTTTAGACTCTGAGGCAAGAGTGCTACGAGCTAAGCCAAGCTGGCATTTACTGGGTAAATGCATACAAATAAATTGAATCATGCAGACTAGGTTTGATTCCTGGTTTGTGCTGAGTTAACCAATCACAGCTGACAGCAGTTGGGGTTCTATAATTAGCCTTTGTCTCACTGGAATAAAGAGGGAAAACATCAGCCAATGTTTTTGCTTCTGACTTGTCCAGTGACTCCTGCCGGATGCTGAGTACAGACAGGATCTTTGTTGGCTGTGATACCTCTGATGTTTAAATAACCCACACTCACACAAAGACATTTCACTTGTTCCTCTGAACAATGTCCTAGTACAAATTCGTAACTTCAGGTGAGGAGGAGAAAGAAAAGAAAGAAAATTGGAAAGAGCAAATGAAATAATGTACTGTGGGCATGAATAGCAAAATTATATAAAACTGAAAAGGATTTTAAAATCAAGTACAAACGAATCTGGTAACTAGAGTTAAAAATCTTTGAACCCTCAGCTAGGAGTCTTAAACTATTATTTATTTGGGTTTTCCTCATGATTTTGTCTAATAATTTTGATGTTATGAACTTACTTTCAGTCTTACACAAGTGCTCTTCTTAGGTAATGAAAGGGTGCACTGAGGTGTAGATTGGAAGGAGGGACACATGGGTGAGAAGTTAAAACTCAGAAATTTTATGTTAAATAAAGTCCAGACATAAGTTATCAATATTGTGAGTGGGCGTGCATTTTGTATTTTTAGACACCAATAATCCTTTGTTCTTGCATGAAAGGGGTTGAACCTATTTTGAACTGCATTTAGATCTGGAAGGATAACAGATTTATCCTAACAAATCTGTTGGTAATACTTTTCTCCTCCATACTTTGTCCAGCTATCAGAGTAGGTAAAAGAATAAAATGTAAATGGGAATCATTTGTATTAGTATTTCTAAATTTTCTCTAATGTTTCAAAAATAATGTGCCTATTTTTGTATTGAATGAATCGTGCTAAAATTATGAAAAACAAAATTGTGTATTTGAAAGTGCAGAAAATTTTCCCTATTCATATGTAAATGACTAATACTCAAGCTAATTACATCGTGTTTGATGAGAGTATAATTGAATATTAAGTGTGCCTGGGTAACGATATACCTCTGATAGTTGCATCTATAAACTGTAATGGGCACATAGGGTAATTGATTTATTAGAAGTCTACTTTGTAATGAACCTTTTGCAAATGGAAATTAGTTGTAATCACATCATTTTCTACCTTTTTGTTGCAATAGAATAATGAGTATATAACACTGTGCAGTCCCAATACGGTAAAAGCTGCTTCTCTGTTATTGTTTGTGTTGACATTGAAATGAGATGACTGCATACTATAATGTACAATCTGATCACCTTATATGTTAGAGCTGGAAGTGCAAAAAGATCAAGGGTGGGAATTTAGGAGAAGTCAACTCTTAAAGGGCTGCTGCTCTGTCAATGCAGTCCTGGAAGTGAAGAGGAGAGAGAAATAACAGCAATAGGATGGAGTGGTCCCACTTCAAAGCATTAAATATAGAGGGATTCCAAAATGAATACCCATAAGTTTCCTTAATGGTTGAAAATGACTTAGGCATTGTTATCAAATGCAATGTTCCTAATGGAAAGAACAAATTTGCATCCTCAAGATGTCATAAAGTATTTAACAGCCAGAGGATTACTTCTAAAGTGCAGTTGCCGTTGTTATTTGGGCAAATCTGGTAGCTCATTGGTGCACAAACAACAAATGAAGAAATGATCAAATATTCTGTTTTTGGTGGTATTGATGGAAGAATGTTCACTGACTGTGCCAACTGACCTTGCTAGCTCTCCCTCTTCCTTAAAACATTTCCATAAACAATGTCTTTCAAAATCAGCAGAGAACATTTACACTGATTATCATGTATTTTCTTCAATAAGGACACCTAGGTTTGGATCTTAATATACTGTCTCATTAAATAGTTGCTTTACAACTAGTAAAATAGGTTCCATATAAAACTATTGAAGAATGAAAAGGTTAAAAGCTATTCCTCATCTATCATTTGAATGTGCACAGGAGCCAAGTATTTTGACTGTTATAACAAGGTGTGTCCTATGGTGAAGGTAACATGAAAGAATTAATGATCCAAGGTTCAGTAGTCTTGCTCAAGAGAGAGTGCCTTAACTGAGAGGGCTATAATAACGGTAGGTTTATGGAATGTTTTCTTAAGAAAGTTTTTTTGCTTCAGTAGTTGAAGATTAATCCCCTTTAAAAAGCCTTTACTTTGTTTCAAAGGTTGGAAAAACTACGCAACAAGCTCGTGCCAATTTACTCGTATGACCCCAGTGAGGATCGTAATGATGTAGAAGAAGAATCTTTAGATACTAATGGAGGAGTAAAAGTAAGTAAAATCTGTTGGGAATGTACATTTTACATGTAGAATCTATTACCAAGCTGAGGATGACAAAAACTGTTAGAAGCAAAAAAAAAATTAAAATAAATTGCTTTTCCTAAAGGGCCAGTGAGCAAACGCAATGTCAAGTACGGGATAAAACCCAGACTCAATTTACATTTTCTGAAATTAGCTGATCTTGGCCAGGGAAGCCATTATATTACTAGATTTGGACACATGCCCTGTGAACAAGGGAAAAGTCAATCAGGGTTCTTGCTTCTGATTGCTATCTAGCAGTTCATACCGGAAAGCATGCATGTATGTACTTTTGGACTAGGATAGATTGGGCTTAGCTTTGATCTCCTCCAAGACTGCTTAGCCTATCAACACTTGCTGTTTTGGCTCCTACATTAAGAATAGCCTAATACAACATGATATCAGAGGACAGTTTTTGCATATGGAACTATGCTAGAAAGAGTTGACATCTTCAGGAGAGGAAAAAAGGGGGAGAAGAACCGGCAGAAACAAACCAGTATCAGTAAGCATATCTCATTTTACTGTAGTTCTGCTCGTTACAGATTTCACAAATAATACTTGTTGAAAATTCTATAGTTTAGAATAATAGAAAGAGACCCTTTGTTTCATTAAGTCTACTGATGATTTCTTCCATGAGTCACCAAATCTATTCCTCCTCCTCTGCTCAATTCCAATGTTCTTTTTTTGAGGTTTCTCACCTTTACAAAATCCTAATACTAAAGCAAAATACTGCATATGTGGAAATCTGAAATAAAAACAGAAAATTTTGGAAATACTTCGCAAGTCCAGCAGATCTGTGGAGATGGAAGCAGAGTTAGCGTTTCAGGTTGACAATCTTTCATCAGAAATGGGAAAAGTTAGAAATATATTAGGTTTTAAGCAGGTGAAAGTAAAAACAAGAGTAAGACTGAAACATTTCGGACAACAGCTGTTCCTCGTCCAATTCTTTCATTGCCTAACTTCCATGTGCTTTCTATCAAGGATCTAGAAACTCTGGTTCCAATTTGTTTTGCTCTTTCTTACCTAGAAAATGTAGATTTCACTAGCTTGGATTTTCTCCTGATTAGCTCCAAGACATTTGTCAATGCAACTTTTCAGCTTGGCATATTTTCCCCAATGTAGTCATCAAAATGACATGATGGAGTTGGGTAGAGAGATTGAATATTTCACCTCGCACACCAAAGTGCAGTTTTTATGCCAGGCTGTCCTGAATATATGCTTTAATTATGTTATCTGTGCTAGTTAAATGGAATAAGGGTTAGCCTAGCAGTGAATGACCCCCATAAGTCCCTGCCATTTTATGATTGAAACTAGACAGTATTGTTTTCTTGTCCTTTTAACTTCGCTAGTCTCCCAGTGGCTCATACTGTTTCTGAGACAAATGAGTGACCTGATCCTAGTCTTCTTCTAGTAACCCTTGTAAATATTATTAGAAATGTGGTGATTCTCCTAATTTCCACTCTGTGGGAAACTTTCTGGTCTCTGCTTGCTGCCGCCTTATCACATCATTTGTAGATTAGAAACAACATATAAGGAATTATGCTTAAATAGCCATGTCCCTCCCACTCCCTGGCTCTATGCCACTGACATGCATTAAATTGAACTAAGTCCAAATTTGTCTGTGTACATAGAAGTTGCTATTTGGCCCAACCAGTCCCTGTCAGTGTTTACCCTCAATGTGAGCAAATAGTTCTAATCACATTGCCCACTCTGTTCCCATATCCCATCACCTCTTTTCCTTCAACCAACTATTCAATCTAATCTTGAATGTTGACATAGTTTCTGCCTCAACTACTGACCCTACAAGTCAATTCCACCAGCTCAACTTTCAGTGTCAGAAGTTTCTCCTGCCCTTTGTTCTAAATCTCTTGCATTTAATCTTGGACCTCTCATTCTTAACTCCTCAACTACTGGAAACAATCTGTCTGGCAGCATCTGTGGAGAGAGAAATAGTGTTAACATTTCAAGTCTGTGACCTTTAATCAAAACTGAGTTTTTCCAAGTCTTTCTTAGTATTTTCTTGTGCAAGTCTACTATTTGTAAAATAAATATTATACTCAGACATACTTCATTTCCATCCCATTTCAGCATGTAACAATGTAGGGATTTGTTATACCATTAAAATTTCTATATGTTGGTTAGTGTTTTGGTGTTTCAATTTGTCTTTGCTCATCAGCAAACGTCACCAAAACAGATTATTTGGTCGTTATCATATTGCTGTTTGTGTGGGAGCTTGATTTTTTTTTTATTCATTCATGGGATGTGGGCTTCGCTGGCTAGTCCAGCATTTATTGTCCATCCCTAGTTGCCCTTGAGAAGGTGGTGGTGAGCTGCCTTCTTGAACCACTGCAGTCCTTGTGGTGTAGGTACACCCGTAGTGCTGTTCGGGAGTTCCAGGATTTTGACCCAGCGACAGTGAAGGAATGGCAATATATTTCCAAGTCAGGACAGTGAGTGACTCTGAGAGGAACTTCTAGATGGTGGTGTTCCCATCTATCTGCTGCCCTTGTCCTTCTAGATGGTAGTGGTCATGGGTTTGGAAGATGCTGTCGAAGGAGCCTTGGTGAATTCCTGCAGTGCATCTTGTAGATGGTACACACTGCTGCTACTGTGCGTCGGTAATGGAGAGAGTGAATGTTTGTGGATGTGGTGCCAATCAAGCGTGTTGCTTTGTCCTGGACTGTGTCAAGCTTCTTGAGTATTGTGGGAGTTGCACTCATCCAGCCGAGTGGAGAGTATTCCATCACACTCCTGACTTGTGCCTTGTGGGGTGTAATCTTTCCTACATTAAAACAATAGCAACACTTCAAAAATATTTCATTGCCTGCAAAACATTCTGGCTTGCCCTGTGAAAGGCAATATATAAATTCAAATATTTTCTTTCTTTACGTAAGCTTCTCTTTGCTTTCCAAACTGGATCTGTTACTCTATCGTGTGTCATTACTACTTACACCCAAGTGTCAGTCCCTGCTTTCCATTATTTTATCTTTTTGGAAAATGGATGTACATAGAGAATTATAGATGTGGGGTAAGTTATTATAAAATTGCATCACAGGGTTTATTGATATTGTCCAAATTTTAGAATAAGTTTACAGCCTTAAACTCTCACTCACATATCTTTTATATAACTCAACAGTTAATTACTAGCCAATATGTTACTATGCATGAAATGTTTTAAAACTATGGAAATTTTTATTTTAATAATTTTGAAACTCACTGTATCTACACTGATGATTTGCATCCCATCTCTACCAGAACTGCTCATCTTTGAGATTGTTCCTTACTAACCCATTTCATGTCAATGCTACACACTGGCAATTTTTAAAAGCAACTTTTCAATCTTGTCCATCAACTTCATTTCATTTTTAAATTTCCATTTTTTAGGATAGTCATGAACCTTCAGATGAGAAAGCAAGCAAACAGAATGGTAACCATGTCTCCACTTCTGATACTGACAATGTGCTTTGAACCAAATATTGCCAACCAAGATTCAGGTGAATCAACGTTTCCAAATTTCTGCTCTAAAAGAATGTACAAGGATAGAGAAAAGTTTGCATCGATACTAACCTGTAAAGTTACTTGAAAATCCTGTGCTTGTTGCTGCAATGTCTACAGTTGTTAAATTATTGAATATACTGTCTCTTAATGCAGGAAATATTGACTTGCCTCTCCTAGTCAAGCTATTCCAATGCAGCTATGACACTGGCATCTTCCTGACAATACGGAAAATTATTCAGGTATCCACAAAAAAACAACAAATCCAACCTGTTGAATCACCATCTTATCATCCCCTCCTAATATCAAGTAAATTGATGGAGGAGTCATCAACAGTGCCATTAAATGACACCTATTCACCAATAACTTGCTTGCTGATGTTCATTTTGGACACTACCACAATGCCTTGGCTCCAGGCCTATTCATAGAGCTAGAAAGGGGAGATGGGAGGAAATGGAGATAGGAGGGGATAGGCTAGGAAACAGAAAATGAGGGGAGTTACATGGAAGGGAAGATAGTGGAGATAAAGAAAAGATGGGATATAGGAAGAGAGAAGCGCTCAGAAGAGTGATGGAGAAAGAACCGAGGGAACAAGAAGTTGTGGAAGAGGAAAAAAAGGAAAATGCTAATGTAGGAGGGGCAGAATGAATAGGAATGAGTGGGAGAATGCGGGATGGGGGCACAAGGAAGAAAGAGGATTCTTGTTGAGGGAAGGAATGGGTGGGAGATGGGTGAGGAGGACGAGGGGTAGAGTAGAAGTATTGGAGGGATCTAGGGAGTGGATTTGAGTGGTAAGGCAAAAGAGGAAGAGAAAGAAGAGAGAGTTGTAGGAGAGACCAGGGGAAAGAATGGAATGGAGGAGAGGGAAAGACAGCATAGAGAGTGAGAGGTGGTAGCTTCCAGGAGCTATATGACTAGTGGGGAAGATGGAGGGGGGGAAAATTGCTTGGTCAGGAATTTGGAAAGTAAGGTAAAGGCTGGTCAGGATTTGGAAAATATAGCTTGGGAAGGGAATTCTTTCAAAATCCTGCTTAGTTGAGAGGGGTTGTTCAAACAACTAACATTTTAATGTTGGGTTCTGGAATGGGAAGGTAGGAAAAAGGCTGATTAGATGTGGAAGGCAATGCTTAGTGTAGGGGGGACAAACTAACAGGGGCTCAGTTGAGATGGATGTGAAAAGACCAATGAGATGCTACACTGGAGGAAAATCTAACTAATATTGTCAAGCTGTTTTTCTGGTAGACTTGTGCTAAAGTGCGGGGGAGGCATCGATGGACATTTGTAATGGCTATTGGGCCAAGGCTTTGCTAGGGTGACAGGCCCATACAATATGACTGCTGATGGTTAAATCGCAGCTGGGTTTCTATTGGAAGTACATAACATGCTGAGCAGCAAAGTTTGGGAAATGTGTGAGAAGTTTGCAGTTGGACGAAGAGGTATATAGGACTTTGAGTTCAGGCTAGAAATTTTTGGGGTAGGTAAAATTTGACAGGGTGGTGGGAGCAAAGTTCAACAGAACTTTTAGTTTGAAGTGGAGTGGTTCCATCTTTCAACTATCAATTGGAAGCACTAGTTTAAAGTGGAGTTCATTTCTTACCTTTGTGGTAGGGTTGGGCAGCATAATAAAAGTAATTTTTATCATGATGCACATCATACTGGAGTAATTGCATTGGTGCAAAGTTACATAATAGTGAATTTTAGGAGTGGCAGCAGAAGTCCAGTAATGTAGGTCAATTGACAGGTTGGGATCCATTTTGATTTAATGAGCCTCATTCCATTACAACAGTGACTACACTTCAGAAATACTTAATTGGCTGTAAAGTGTTTGGGACATCCTGAGGTTCTATATAATTGCAATTTATTTCTTTGTTTCTTTAATTTGAACTTAAGAGCTATTTTTATAGTATTATTAGAATGTTGAGACCATTCAGTATTTTTGATTGATACCAGATAAGTAAATGTAGAGTCCACAGGTGGTGATTTTTCTACTGTTATAACTGTTGATTTTGTTACCACATAATAGTTGCTTTACCATCTTTGCCAGCACCCTCTTCTCAGCTCCTGCTATGGATTAATTGGAGATCACAGCTAGAATAGCATGAGAACTGCAACATTGGTTTTGCTATCCCTAGTCGAGGGAGGGACGGCATCAGCCAAGCTTTTTGCTCCTGATTGCCTTTGCTGGATAGTACACATGTGAACATCTTGAGAGAACAGGATTGTGCTCAGTAGTAACATCCCATTGTCTAGGATAATGCATGAGGGTTGACTACTTCTGCAATATTCAGATAGAACCTTATTCCTGCATAAACCACCCCTTTCAGGAAAAGAAGGTACTCAACTTTTTTTTAGAAAAACAAAGTCTTTGGAGTGGAGCTTTTCGTTCCTGGGTTTTCTTGGTTTAGGAAATTTTAGGGTTGATATTCGCAGAATCCGATGTTTTGGTGTTTTCCTTCACTAACAAATATGTTGCCTAATACAATCCAACATATTGAAACATATTGAGGGGATTTAATTGGGTAGATACTGGGATGATGTTTCCTCTTGGGAAGACTAGAACTAGGGAATACAGTTTCAAAATAAGATCCCCTTTAAGATGGAGATGAGGTGAATATTTTTTTCTCTGAGGGTGGTTAGTCTGTGGAATTCTCTTCCCTAGAAAACAGTGGAGCTGGGGTCATTGAATTTATTCAGTGCCAAGTTAGACTTTTGATAGACAAGGGAGTCAGGGTTATGGGGGTTGGGGGGGGGGGGGGGGTGCAGATGGAAAAGTGGAGTTGTGACCACAATTGGCTCAACATGTTCTTATTGAATGACAGAGCAGACTCAAAGGGCTGAATGGCCTATTCCTCTTAAGTCCTGTGTTCCTATGTGTGATTTGATCTATGAAGAAGTGTTTTAAAGGATGTGGTTGTTTAAGGATACGCTCATATGGCTCAATTAAAGCTAGATCAATAACAAAAAATAAGTCAGTCCTTTTGAAAACGCCCATATACATCATAGGTTCATCTTCTGGTCATAAGCTTTTATGGTGATTGATAAGGTCATTAGATTCTATTTACATATATATTCTACATATTGCAATACATTACATATCAGATGACACATCCAAAGTAAAAATACTTTTAATTTAAAAAAGATGTAAATTACAGCTCTTCCAATGGCTCAGCAAGTGTATCCAATGAGTAAG
Organism: Carcharodon carcharias; assembly: GCF_017639515.1. Taxonomy (NCBI): domain Eukaryota; kingdom Metazoa; phylum Chordata; class Chondrichthyes; order Lamniformes; family Lamnidae; genus Carcharodon; species Carcharodon carcharias. The sequence goes on from NC_054487.1 coordinate 62,404,640, forward strand.
TGAGCCCTAGATTGAAGTTGCTATCAGTAATGAATTGTCTGTTTTCAACTGGGGGGAAATGGCTTCAGCATCACTGTGTTAGGCATAGAAAAATCAGCTGGGACTCCTGCTCCCTGATCATTATCCAGCCGCCATTCCCGCTTTGGTGTCTTTATGTGTGGATGTCAGGTAAAATCAGAATTGGGTTCAGTAGTTATTCCTCTGTGACCAAATTGTTTGGCAACACACGTTTGCTTGAGTTGCACATGAATATCAACCACTTTGTATGGCAAAGGAAGTTGACTGGCAGTCATGAAACCATTTCTTTATTTAAATAGTACTTACCTAAGATTGGAAAGCCTTTATGTATGTGTGTGATATTGTAATATATTTATCTTATTCCACAGGTGCACTATATGAAAAACAGTGTTTGAAAATTGAGCATGTGGACAAAGGAGTGATGTTGTCACTACTTAGACAAATCAGATGTTAATCATGGTAGAATTGAACAACTGAAAGAATAACTATTTTTACATTGATTTTTGAATTATAATTGTCAGGTTGTTGCAAAGCTGGATCTTTCAACTATATATTTGTGTATTAAAATTGAGTACAAGTAAACTGAAGAAATTGAGGTTAATTATATTAGATTTTGTTTGTTTTCTTTTGTTATTTGTGTTTGAATATGTGTACATTTTGTTTACTTCAAAAAGAGTTTGTGGCAATGTTTGGTGAAATGTTCTCTCGATCAAGTGGAGTGTCTAGAGACATATACTGAAGCCACATGGGCACATTTACCTTGAATGAATGTTCCCATTGATTTGCATATGTCTAAAGCTGCCAATACCAACAAACTTTGGTGTTCAGATTAAAGAATTTTTCATTAGTATGATTCTAAATTTACATGCCTCTGAAACTGAAAGAGGATAAAGTAATGAAAAAGAAATATAAGTGCAAATAGGAATTAAATTGTTTTGAGAGTCAGATTGTCATAGCTTCTGGGCCACATGTGACCCAATACTATAGTTTGCATATGCTATTTAGCACTGATATCTAAATTCCTTCCACAAGCTCTTTGCCCCCTCTGTCAAGGTGCATGCATTGCAAATTCCAAAAGAACATGACTGTAATGTCCTTCTGTCAAATCTCTCTAATGAAATTTACAAGTGCACTAAAAACATGCCACTCCATTTTTGAATTGGTGAACTTTTGATCATATATTCATTACCTAACTAAACTTGTCTTTGTGCAGAAATAGAGATTTTGCATGCCTCAGTGTGGTCTAATTTGCATGGGAATAGACAGTGTTCTAAAGGCCACATAAATATGATAAAGATCGAGATGAAGCATGTTATTGGATCATATTAAATGCTTTCTGAAGGATTATAGTAATATAAATAAAAAATACATTGGATGCAGGGTGGTGCTTGGGGTGTTCAATTACACTTGGTAGCTATTATCTGTTAAACTCAGTAATTATGCAGCTCCTGGGTTGTATAACTTATTACCACATAAATGTAATTGAATGCATTAAACATCTCTTTTTAAGTCACCTTTTGTGGTTTTATGTTAATACCAATGGATTTAAGTAGAAATGAATATTTTGAAGGTTATTTTCACCATCCTGTCACTGTTTTCCTAGTTATTTGATCTCGACCAAGATTAGCAATAGGACATTACAGTTAGGCTCTGATCCCTTGGGCCATGACTCCTGCTTACTATCTATCCATTGGGGCGGAGAGGGGGAGCAGGACAGGTCCTCTCAAAGGCTCTCAGAATCTGATTGCGGGCCCCAGGTTTGGGAAGGCAGGGGTGGCCGCTGAGAGCCATCCCCCCACGTTGCTGCAGACCCCCTTCCCCCATGACCCCCCACCACACAATCTCCCTCCTGTTATTTCTCACCTGTGACCTGGGTCGCTCGGTGATCCTGGGCCTCGGGTGGGTGCATTACCAGCAGCAGCCACAGCCTCCTCAGTGCTGCTGCTGAGCAACGATGAGCTGCCAGCCTCTGGGCGACATCTTTTGTTGGGCAGGACTTCTGCCTCCGGGGTCCTTGATCATATGGATGGCCTGTCACTGTCCAGTATAAATGCCTGGGGCTCTTGCCAGCTGTCCAGCTGGTGGGTGAATCACCTGTCACGGACATTAAATCCACCCAACATACCAGTTCTCTCCCCGCACCCCCCCCACCTCACCTTAAACCAGCTTATATTTCACCCCTCTCCTAATATTCACTCAATTCTGTTGAAGGGTCATGAGGACTCGAAACGTCAACTCTTCTCCGCCGATGCTGCCAGACCTGCTGAGTTTTTCCAGGTAATTCTGTTTTTGTTTTGGATTTCCAGCATCCGCAGTTTTTTGTTTTTATGCCTTCTTATTCCTTTTTCCCTCAAGTACTTATCTAGCTTCCCATTGAATGCAGTTGTTCACCTAAATCACTCCATCTGGTAGTTAACGCCACATTCGCACCTCTCTCTGATTTACGAAATTTCTCACAAATCCGTTATTGGTTCATTAATGGTTATATTATATTTATGGCCCATTGTTTTGGACTACCTCATAATTTTAAAGACCTCATCAGGTCATCTTTCAGTCTTCTCTCTTCGCGAGGCAACAGCCCTATGCTGTTGAGTCTTTCTTGATAGTTGTACTCTCTCAGTTTTGGTATCATCCAACAAAAAAATACATTGGCCTAATAAATAATGAATTATCTATCAATTATTTCTTGTCAATATTTTATGGAAATCTCCCATTTTAAGCAGGGAATTGCACTTAACTGTTTTTGGTGCAGAGTATGAACCAACAGCACACAAGTCTAGTAAAAAGAAACTATTGTAAATAAAAATGGCAGCATCTTTGCATGATGCATCTCTTCATCATTTAGAAAAATGAAAATGTGAGTTAAAAGGTTAATCTACTAATGAACAATACAATTCCTTATAAGATCACAAGACGTTGGAGCAGAAGTAGGCTATTTGGCCCATTGAGTCTGCTCCGCCATTCACTGAGATCATGACTGATCTGATAATCCTCAACTCCACTTTCCTGCCTTTTCCCCATAACCCTTGATTCCCTTACTGAGTAAAAATCTGTCTATCTCAGCCTTAAACATACTTAATAACCCAGCCTTTACAGCCCTCTGCGGTGAAGAATTCCACAGATTCACTACCCTATGAGAGAAGAAATTCCTCCTCATCTGTGTCTTAAATAGGCGACCCCTTACTCTGAGATTATGCCCTCTGGTCCTAGACTCTCCCACAAGGGGAAACAACCTCTCAGCGTCTACCCTGTCAAGCCTCCTAAGAGTCTTGTGTTTCAATAAGGTCACCTCTCATTCTTCTAAACACCAATGAATACAGGCTCAACCTACTCAACATCTTCTCATTAGAAAATCCCTCCATACCAGGGATCAACCTACTGAACCTGCTCTTGACTGCCTCCAGTGTCAGTATATCTTTCCTTAGATAAGGGGACCAAAACTGTTCATAGTACTATAGGTGTGGTCTAACTAGTGCCTTGTATATTTTTAGCAAGACTTCCATATTTTTATATACCATTCTCTTTTAAATAAAGGCCAACATTCTATTTGCTTTCCTTATTACCTACTGAACTTGTATGCTAGCCTTTTGTTACTCATGCATGAGGACCCCCAAATCCTGTGCTGTATTGTGTTGCAGCTTTCTGCAGTCTTTCTCCATTTAAATAATATTCAGCTCCTCTATTCTTCCTGCCAAAGCACATAACCTCACATTTTTCCATATTATATTCCATCTGCCAAGTTTTTACCCGCTCATTTAACCTGTCTATATCCCTCTGTAGACTCTTTGTGTCATCCTCACCACTTGCCTTCTCACATATTTTTGGGTCATCCGCAAACTTGGTGATAGTACATACACTTCCCTCATCCAAGTCATTAATATATTTTGTAAATAATTGTGGCTCCAGCACTGATCCCTGTGGCACTCCACTAGTTACAGGTTGCCATCCTGAAAATGCCCCCCTTATCCAAATTCTCTGTCTAATATTAGTTAGCCAATCCTCTATCCATGCCAATATACTACCCCCAACACCATGGGCTCTTATCATCTTAAGTAGCCTTATGTGCAGTACCTTATCAAACACCTTTTGGAAATCCAAATATATTACATCTACTAGTTCCCCTTTTTCTATCCTGCTTGTTACCTCCTCAAAGAATTCTAACAAATTTGTCAGGCATGATTTCCCCTTCATGAAGTGGTGCTGACTCTGCTTGATTATATTATGTATTTCTAAATGCTCTGCTATTACATTCTTTATAATAGACTCTAATGTTTTCCCAATGACAGATGTTAAGCCAACTGGTCTATACTTACCTGTTTTTTGTCTCCCTTTTTGATTAAGGGTGTTACATTGGTAGTTTTCCAATCCTCTGAAACTTTTCCAGAATCTAGGGATTCCAGCAAGATTACTACCAGCACATCCACTATCTCTGTAGCTAATTCCTTTAGTATCCTAGGATGCAACCCATCAGGTCCAGGGACTTATCAGCCTTTAGCCCCATTAGTTTCCCTAGGACTTTTTCTCTAGTGATAGGTATTGTATTTATTTCCTCTCCCCTTTTTCCCCTTGATTATTTAGTATTTTTGGAATGCTATGTGTTTTTTTTATATTACTTGCTAGTTTACCCTCAAAGTTTATTTTCTCCCTCTTTATTTATTTTTTAGTTATCTTTTGCTGGTTTTTAAAACTTTCCCAATCCTGTGGTTTACCACTAATCTTTGCCACGTTGTATGTTTTTTCTTTCAATTTGATACTATCTTTAACTTCCTTGAATAACCATGGTTGGTTTATCCCTTTCCTAGAATCCTTCTTCCTCACTGGGATATACCTTTGTTGTGAGTCATGAACTATTTTCTTAAACATTTGCCATTGTTCATCAACCGTCTTTTCTGCTAAACTCCTTTCCCAGTCCACTCCAGCCAATTCTGCCCTTGTTCCTTTGTAATTACCCATATTTAAGTTTAGCAAATTTCTTTCCAACTCAAGTTTCTCGTTCTCAAACTGAATGTTAAATTCTACCATGTTATGGTCATTGTTTCCTAGGGGATCTTTTACTCTGAGATCATTTATTAAACCTGCCCCATTACACATTACCTAATCCAAAATAGCCTGATACCTGGTTGGATCCCCAACATATTGTCCTAGGAAACAGTCCAGAATACACACTCTGAATTTTGGCTCGTGGCTACCTCTGTCAATTTGATTTTCCCAATCTACATGAAGTTTAAAGTAATGCTTTTTTTACATTCCCCCATTACCTCCTGATTTATTCTCTGTTCTACTAGCTACTGTTAGGAGGCATAGAGACTACTCCCACCAGTGTTTACTTCCCCTTGCTAATTCTTACCACCACCCATAAGGGTTCATCTTCCGATCCAAGATCATTTCTTGCTATCCTATTTATTCCATCTTGTACTAACAAAGCTACCCCACCACTCCCTCCTTCCTGCCTGTCTTTTTGAAAAGTCACATACCCCTGAATATTTAGTTCCCAGCTTTGATCTTCTTGTAACCATGTCTCCGTAATGGCTATAAGATCATATCCATTAACCTTTATTTGTGCCGTTAATTTCTTTATTTTGTTCCGAATGCCACATGCATTTAATATATAGGAACGTAGGGCTGAGGAGCAGGAGTAGACCATTCAGCCCTTTGATCCTGCTCCGCCATTCGATAAGATCATGGCTGATCTAGTTGTGGTGTCAAATCCACCTTCCTGTCTACCCCTCCTGTAATCCTTGAGTCCCTTGTCTAACAAAAATCTGTCTAATTCAGCCTTGAATAAATTCAATTACTCCACTGCTTCCGCGGGAAGAGAATTCCACAGACTAATGACCCTCTGAGAGGAAATAAAAATCTCATCTCCATCTTAAAATGGAGACCTCTTATTCTTAAACTGTGTACCCTAGTTCTAGTCTCTCCTCTTCAAATAATCTTCAAAGGAGTATACTCGTGCATTGTTTACATGGAGTGCCTTCATTTGAACTTAATGTGAGTTGGCATAGGTAGTTCTTACAGGACATTACAAGACCTATTGTCATCATTCTTTTACTAGTTGATCTATTGTGGGGATTGGAGCCAAGTGTTCGTCATCAGTTGAAGTGCAGTTGGGGGTTACCAAAATAATTGGACCTGAGCATACTGATGTAATTCAATCAAGTGCTGAAAGTCATACATTCTGTCCTTATTTTTATATAATGCTTTGATTTTATACTTCGAGTTAAGTGACTTGCAAGGATTCATTAACCAGAGAAATGGAGTTGGTTGGGGGGGGCACAGGATTTTTTCTGCAGTGCAGCTAGGGAGCTGGATGATTCAAAACTAAGTTGCTACACTGCTCTCATTGGCAGGAGGGCACAATTACAGTGTGACAAATACACACAAGCAGTTAACATTATAAATGTGGACACAAATTTATAATGAAAATGTTGACACAAAACTATGTTAAAAATAGGACCTCATCAGAATGTGAAATTCTTTTAATATAATAGATTCCGAACGTGTACTTGTATGTAAATAATGCAGCTAAGTTTATGCAATTTTTAAAATTTCTTCCAACTTTTATATATTGCGCCACATGAATAGCAAGCTGTGTGACCCAATCTGATCAGTGCTCAATGTCGCTGTAATTAAAATCTATGTTGGAAAGTGTTCCAAACACTTAGTTATACCCCTTTGACAAGACACTGAGGTTTCCAGTAAGGTGAGTAAAATATATAAATCATAAAGATTTAATTCCCTATTTTCAGGTCTCATTGTCATGAGAGTTCTGACTATTTCCCCCACATATTTATAAAGAATACCTTTAAATGTTATGTTTTAAAGCGTTGTATGTCCATGCAAGTTAGGGAAAAAGTGTTATGAGATAGAAGGTAGTTAAGATGCTAGTGAACTAATTTATCTCAATAAATAATGCAGACATCACATTGAATGTGACGAGTGGTTCTGGGTGTCCAGCAGGAGGCTTTTCTTTTTCTGGCTGTGCACAGTAAGAGGAAACCCCACCCTCACACTCAAGCAATCACCGGAATTTTTTAAATATTCATTCGTGGAATGTGGGCATTGCTGGCCAGGCCAGCATTTATTTCCTAGCCCGAACTTCCCTTCTGATGGTGAGCTGCCTTCTTGAACCTCTGCAATCTATGTGGTATAGGTACACCCACAGTCTTGTTAGGGAGGGAGTTCCAGCGACAAGGAATGGAGGTATATTTCCAAGTCAGGGTAATGAGTGGCTTGGAGGGGAACTTCCAGGTGGTGGTGTTCCCATGTGCCTGCTGCCCTTGTCTTTCTAGATTGTAGCAGCCTTGGGTTTGGAAGGTGCTGTCTAAGGTGCCTTGATGAGTTCCTGCAGTGCATCTTGTAGATGGTACACACTGCTACCACTGTGCGCAGGTGGTGGAGGGGATGGATGTTTGTGAATGTGGTGCCAATCAAGTGGGATGCTTTGTTTTGGATGGTGTCCAGCTTCTTGAATGTTGTTGGAGCTGCACTCATCCAGGCAAGTGGAGAATATTCCATCACTCGCCTGAACTGTGCCTTGTAGATGGTGAATAGGCTTTGGGGAGTCAGGAGGTGAGTTAGTCGCTGCAGGATTCCTAGCCTCTGACCTGTTCTTGTAGCTACAGTATTTATAGTATTATTTTATCCTGGAGGTCTGTGAAGTATTTGTTGTGAGGGTCTTGTTGAGGTAAATAGGCTAGAAATGCTGAAGAATAATTAGCAGTCATCATGTTTAAATCAGGTCAAATGGCTGACTGGATGTGAGCTCGCATGGAATGATTTTTATTTTGTATTATTCTGTAGGAACAAATTGCACAGATTGAATAAAGGCAGCTCTATATCCTTACATGCTATAAAATAAAATGGTTTAACATAGGAACTTGGGAACAAGAGTAGGCCATTTAGCTGCTTGAGCTATTCCACCATTCACTGAGATTTGTTGTCAATGTTTCTGATCCGTGACCTAACCCCTGCCTGTGCCCCTTATCCCTTAACACATTTGGATAACAAAAATCTATCAATCTCTGTTTAAAATTGATAATTAATCTAATCATTGTGAATTGGAATATTTTAACTGAGTCTTAAGCAGTGCAGCATTTGTATGCAATCTTGTGTATCTATTTTTATTGCCTTAATGTTGTCACACTTTATAATGATGTATTACTGTTGGAAAGGCTTAATGAATTGGAACTCTTTAAACCTGGCTTAGTGATTAAATGGTTCCTACGTTCCGAAATGAAATGTTCCAAAAATAATTATATGGTACGGTTGAGGTCTCTGAGGTAAAGATGTGTTCTTTTCAAATATTAAGAACCATAACTTGGGTTGATATATCCAAGTTCTTAAAATAGGTTTCCTGAAAAATCTTGTATCATGACCTTCTGATCCTTCCAGTTTGCCATATACCTGCATTTGTCCCCTCTGCTCTTTCCAATTCATTCAATTTAATAGCTATTCTGGTTTTTCCTCCTCAGCAAGGTATTCCACAGTGGCCCTTAGCTCAGTAATTCACTGGTTATGCACAGTTAAGGTTTCCTCCAGTCCTATAAATCTTTGTTGGGTCTGTGTTGGAGTGATAGTAAGAACTTTCACATCAGCACATCAGCTCCCAAATTGGTAACAAACACTCAAAAGCTGCCTTAGGGATCGCGTTTCCCTGATGCACACCACCATATTTGAATTTGACTGCTGATCCATATTAAAGAAGATGGCATGCAGCCAACTGGGTAGAAGCATGGTTGAGACTACATCATGCTGAGCATTCTGAGTACTATTTTTATGCTGGCTGTGCTGTGATTTGTGGGAATTTTTCATTGCATAAGCATCTTTGCTCTGATTTATACACTCATAAACATCAGGTAAGACAGTTACTTATTAAAACTAGCAATTCAGTGGCCCAGAATGCTAAAAAAAAGTGTTAGCAAATGTCCATGTCAAATCACATCACCAGAAGTCCTTCAAAGCATTATTCAAGAAAGGCTGTTGCTGTATTGAGTTGGCACACCAATATACAGAGTCAATGAGTGGGAGAGGTGTATCAGTAAGCCCTCATACATTATTGAGCTCACAGTTGCTTTTCTGGAAATGTACTAACTAGGGGACAAATCCTTCTAAAGGAACAGATGGTTGGACATTAGCATTATCTCAGCGGATGGAAGACTACAGATCATTGATAACTATCATAAAATGCTTTAAAGTAGATAAATATTAATTTTAGCTCAGTGTGAAGGCTTTTCCTATTCTTACATCTCATGCTGTTAAGTGAGCTTGTTGAATGCATTTACATTTATTGTTCAGTTTTGTGAGGAGCATATTAGTGTGGTTGATTACCGTGCCAGCCTTTTACCTCTATTTCATTAAAGTCTATTCTAAACTGATGGGACTTTAGATTTCTCATTGCTGTGTATAATAAATTTGCATAGCTCCTTACTAGCCATCTTGGTATATACTTTGAAGTTTCTTGAGTGCTTCAAAATTATTTAGAATTGTTGAGAGGGAATTCTAGAGCCTAAGGGCCAACATGAAAGCATGACTAGTAATGGTTGAGCGCTTTAATGGGGAAGGTGCAAGATGCTAGAATTGGAGGAGCAGAGAGATCCTGGAAGGTTGTAATGCTGGAGAAGGTTATAGAGATATGGAGGGCCAAGATTACAGAAGTATTTCAAAACAAGGATGAGAATTCTAAATCAAAATGTTGTCAAACCAGAAGCCGATCCAGGTTAGCAAGCACAGGGGGTGGTGGGTGAACAGGACATGGCTTGAGTTAGGATATAGGCAAAGGGTTTCAGAGTCCAAGTTTATAGAAGGTGAAAGGTGTGAAGCCAGCCAGGAGAGTATTGGCAAAATACTGCGGGTTCTGGAAATTTGAAAAAATAAAGTGCTGGAAAAACTCAGCAGGACTGACAGCATCTGTGAAGAGAGAAACAGAGTTAATGTTTTAAGTCCAATATGCCTCTTGTTTGGAACTGAAGAGAGGTAGAAAATCTACTGGTGCAGTAAGTTTACTGCAACCAAGGTTAAGGTACATAGCTGGGAGCTTTACACTTTCTCTCCACAGATGCTGTCAGACCTGCTGAGTTTTTCCAGCAATTTTTGTTTTTGTTTCTGATTTCCAGCATCTGCAGTATTTTGCTTTTAGCTTTACACTGTGCCTAGCTTGTCTGAAAATTGATGCTGATATTGAGAACTCGAACTAGGGAAAGTTTCCATGCCCCAGCACTAACATCCCATCACATTATTGCAGTTTTGTGCTTATTAAAGAGAAATAATGTTGCACTGTTTATCTCACTTACTCAGAACAAGAGGGGTTCCTACGAAGGGTTGATATATTCTACCCTCAGCATCAATGCTTGGTTTACTTGTTTTATATTTATTTTTACAGAAAAAAATCACTATACTCATCAATTTTTCCTCACTTTCCGATTTAACTTACGGATAAAGAGCCTACTTTGCCATTCAAGATCATAAGTGATCTTCTACTTCAACTCCACCTTCCTGCACTATCCCAATATCGCTTAATTTCTTTAGTACCCCAAATTCTATCATATTCTATGTCGATACTGGGTGGGAATCTGTCTTCCCCAAGAAACTGCCTCTGGAAAAATTGCACAGAGGTAGTTTCATGTCAGGCAATTGGCATGCCAAATTTGCCAGCTTGTCTGCCCTCTAACTCACCAATTAAAATCCGAGCCCACTATCCCTGCAAAATTCTTGTTGTCATCTGGTCTAGGGGTTATGTCCTTATTTCTTTGCTTAAGCTGATTTCTTCAACCATTATTGAAGTTCAATTTCTCAATTTTTTAGCTTTCCCACAGTGTTGACCAGTCATGATATAACTGCAACATGGTGAAGCCATCCCATATAGTGCCTTGGTTTTTTTTTTATCTCTCTCAACTAGTGGGAATACATCTTCACTCACCTCCTCCCAGAATGAACAACTGAGATAAAGAATACACTACAGCTTGCAAACTGTTCTAGTTATTATCTGTTGATAAATACATACAGATATAATGGCCTGGATTTTACACTATGAATAACAGTGGTCTATCCAGAAGTTACTGTCCATTGCGCCCTACTTCTTGAGCCGATTCCTCGCCAATACTCGACACTGGAATACATGTAAGCATTACGCACTAAACACAGAAGAAAAAGTTAGGGTTGGCACATTCAGGTGTAAATGACTTTTTTCTAATGGTATGGTGGATCTTAATTACTGCCAAACAACTTCACTGGCATTGAAAATTTACCTTTGCAAGTGTGGCATTTCATTCCTTAGCAATTTAATTAATATTCAAGATTTTAAAATGTTTATTTAACTACTTTGCCTCCCTCTTAATCCCATCTTTGTTTCCCTCTTTCTGTTTATAATTTTACAATGAATAAAATACTCCAATTTATATCATATTGTTCAAACACTATGGGCAGACAGGCTTGGAGGTGGGGAGCCAGGAAAGTAGCAGGTAGCTGCATTGGGATGGATCCCCACACCCACAAACAGGGACATTCCCAGGAACAGTTTGGTAATCAGGTTGGCTGCCTGCATCAAAGTTGGATTGTGCAATTAAGGCCCACCTTAGGGGCCATTTTGTACCGATGTTAGTATTTTATCAACATTGGAGTGGCACCCCCACCCCAGTCATGTGCTGAGGCTGCCAGCTCAATCGAGCCAGCCTCCCGACAGCCTGGGTGGGGCCCAACGGAGTAGGCTTCTCCATGCCCCAATGGAAGGGCCACGGGCATAAAAGACAACATCCGGGTCCATGAATAGTCCTCGGTGGGGGGGTTTCCCCTCCAACTCAATGGCCCTACCAGCTTCAGGCCTCTTTCATGACCCCTTCTAATAAGGCAGCCAAGAGCACCAACAAGTTGAGGCACTCTTGCTTGCTTGCCTCGGCCATCTCTCCTGGTGGGTCTGCTGCTCTGACATTGCTGTGTTTCCTCAGTTTGGCCTTGCAGCCTCGGAAGCCCACTCACCATCCTTAATAAGACAGTGAGTGCAGAGGCGAATTCGGAGGCTACCTCCCAGAAGGTTGTTCCGGCAGGCATGCTGATGACATGGGTGGGTTCAGAACTCCCATATAGACCCAATGTCCACCAGAAAGAAAAGCTCGACATGTCTGTGAGGATTCTGCAATCTGTTTCGTTGAGGAGACATACTTATGCTTGGTTTGCTGTCACATGTCACAGATTCCCCTGTAGAGGGCGCTGTGCTGAAAAAGATCAATAATTACTGCTAGATGCTGCTCAAAAGCCAGCATAATGTCTGAGAGTGTCATTTCTTCACCGCAAAATCTGATATTTCTGCGTGCACCCTTTATGCTCCCCTCTCTGAAGAAGCATTAACCTCATCTCTACCACTGACTGGATGGCCCGACAGAATACAGTCTCCCTTGTTAAATAAAATCACGGACAGGAACGCCCATTGTGTATTTTGTCGCAGGAAATTTAAAGCTATATTGTTGAAATGGCAAGCAGTGGTATTACATATTTTGGCTCCCTTTTAAGACAAGTCATGCCATAATTATGTGCTTTGGGAACTTATTTTTAAGTAATGCAACGTTTAATACATCTGTAGTAGTCTGCATATGCTTTTCCATCTTGCACAACAGCATATGGGCACCAGAAATGTACACTTGAAGTGAAACTAATTAGGGATTCTAATCTGGTAGCAACAATTTTTACTTATTGCATTTTTACTTTATGCATATTTAACAAGTGGCTACATTAAATTCATTTCCAGCAGCCTATAATTGCTACAATAGAATTGAGCATTCTATCGTCATGTATGAAAGCAGAGGGACCTAAGCTTCCTATCACCGCTGCACCTGGCCATTTTCCAGCTTTGGAGTCATTAATATACAGTAAGTGAGCTCAATTGCCTTTGCTGGGGAGCTGCATGTGTTTTACAACAGAAGTGACCCAGGGGCTGTTGCAGCAGAGTAAAAAGGTGGTTTCTTTATTGCCTGCAAATAGAATGTATTTTTTTATTCACTCATGGGATGTGAGTGTCGCTGGCAAGTCCAACAGTTATTGCCCATCCCTAATTGCCCCTGAGAAGGTGGTGGTGAGCTGCCTTATTGAACTGCTACTGGTGTAGGTACATCCACAGTGCTGTTAGGGAGGGAGTTCCAGGATTTTGACCCATTGACATAAAAGGAACGGCGATATATTTCCAAGACAGGATGGTGAGTGGCTTGGAGGGGAATATTCCAGGTGGTGGTGTTTCCATGTATCTGCTGTCCTTGTCCTCCTAGATGGTAGTGGTCGTGGGTTTGGAAGGTGCTGTCTGAGGAGCCTTGGTGAGTTCTTGCAATGCACTTTGTGGATGGTACACACTGCTGCCACTGTGCATCAGTGGTGGAGGGAGTGAATGTGTGTGGAAGGGGTGTCAATCAAACAGGCTGCTTTGTACTTCTTGAGTGTGGTTGGGGCTGCACTCATCCAGGCAAATGACTTGTTCCTTGCAGATAGTAGACAGACTTTGGGGATTCAGGAGGTGAGTTACTTGCAGCAGGATCCCTAGCCTCTGACCTGCTTGTAGCCACAATATTTATTTGGCTAGTTCAGTTTCTAGTCAATGGTAACCCCCAGGATGTTGGTAGTGGGGAATTCAGCGATGATAATACCATTGAATGTCAAGGGGTGATGGTTAGATTGTTTGTTTTTCTTGTTGGAGATGATCATTGCCTGGCATTTGTGTGGCCCGAATGTTACTTGCTACTTGTCAGTCCAAGTCTGGATATTGTCCAGGTCTTGCTGCATTTGAACATAGACTGCTTAAAAATTAAAAATCTGATCAAGATATTCTCACCTGGCCAGACCTGTGCACTACTTTGGTTTGAAAGTGCTTGCAAATGCCCCTCTCCCAACAATGCCTGTGCTGCCTCAGCCAGCCCCTGAACATTGCAAGACGTGCTTTGGGAACTTATTTTTGACTAATGCACAGTTTAATATATCTATAGTAGTCTGCATATACTTTTCCATTTTACTGCAATATTTAAATCAGATGGGGACAGGCGTAGGCCATTCAGCCCTCAAGCCCATTCTGCTATTCAGTTTAATCATGGATGCTCATATGATCATAAGAAATAGGAGCAAGGCTAGGCCATTCAGGCCATCAAGCATACTCCACCATTCATTAATTGTGGCCTCAACTCCACTTTCCTGCCTACTCCCATAAGCCATGACTCCCTTGTCAATAAAAATCTGCCCAACTCAGCCTTGAATATCAATGACTCAGCCTCCACTGCCCTCTGTGGAAGAGAATTCTAACTAACAGCCCTCTGAGAGAAATTCCTCCTCATCTCTGCTTTAAATGGGAGCCCCCAGTTATATATTTCCCTACGAGAGGAAGCATTCTCTCAGCATCTATCCTGTCAAGCCCCCTCAGGTTCTTATATATTTCAATAAAATCACCTTTCATTCTTCTAAACTCCAATGAGTATAGGCTCAACCTGCTCAACCTTTCCTCATAAGGCAATCCATTCATCCCAGGAGTCAACCTACTGAGCATTCTCTGAGCTGTTTTCAGTGCAAGTATATACCTCCTTAAGTAAAGAGACCAAAACTGTATACAGTACTTCAGGTTCGGTCTCAACAATGTCCTGTACAGCGGTATCAGACTTCTCTACTTTTTGCTTCATCCCCCTTGCAATGATGGCCAACGTTTCATTTGTTTCCTAATTACTTGCTGTACCTCCATGCTAACTTTTCTGTGATTCATGTACAAGGACATCCAGATCACTCTGTACCACAGCATGCTTCAGATTCTCTTCGTTTAAATAAAATTCTGCTTTTCTATTCTTCCTGCCAAAGTAGACGACATCACATTTTCCGACATTATACTCCATCTGCCATTTTTTTTCCACTTACCTAACCATCTATATATCCCCTTGTAGACTCTTTGTATCCTCCTCACAACTTGCTTTTCTTTGTATCAGCAGCTAATTTAGCTACAATACATCAGTCCCTCCATGCAAGTCATTAATGTAGGTCGTAAATAGTTGAGGCCCCAGCTGATCCCTGCGGCACTCCACTAATTACAGTTTGCCAATCTGAAAATGGCCCCTTTATCCTGACTCTGTTGCCTGTTAGTCAATCCTCTATCCATGCTCCATGCTAATATATCACCCCCAACTCCATGAGCTCTTATCTTGTACAGTAGCTTTGATGTGGCACCTTATCGAATACCTTTTGGAAATCCACATACACTACATCTGCTGGTTCCCCTTTATCCACCCTGCTTGTTACATCTTCAACATTAATAAATTTATCAAATATGATTTTCCTTTCACAAAACCATGCTGTTTCTGCCTGACTGCATTATGATTTCCTAAATGTCCTGTTATTACCTCCTTAATAATGGATTCTAGCATTTTCCCAATGACAGGTGTTAGGCTAACTGGCCTCAATGTTTCCTGCTTCCTGTCCCCCTCCTTTCTTGAATTGCAGTGTTACATTTGTGCTTTTCCAATCCACTGGGATTTTTCCAGAACCTAGGAAATTTTGGAAGATTCAACCAATGCATCCACGATCCTTTGAGACTTTAGGATGCAGGCCATCAGGTCAGCCACTAGCTGTTTTAAAATTCCTAGTAATTTTCCTCCAGTGATTGGGATTGTTTTGTATTCCTCCCTCCCCTTTTCCCCGTTTTTCTCGGCCTCACCCTAAGGGACCAACACGTGCTTTTGTTACCCTTTTCCTTTTTATATACTTGAAGAAGTTTTTACTGCCTGTTTTCATATTTCTTGCTAGTTTTCTCTCATACTCCAATTTTTCTTTCTTAATTAATTTTTTTTAGTCACCCTTTGTTGGTTTCTAAAATTTCCCCAATTTCTGGCCTACCACTAATCTTTGCAGCATTGTACATCTTTTCTTTCAATTTGATACCATCCTTAACTTCCTTAGTTAGCCACAGATGGTGCGTATTTCTTGTAGTCTTTCTTTCTCAATGCAATATATCCTTTTTGAGTTATGAAATATCAACTTAAATGTACGCCTCTGCTCATCTACCATCTTACCTTTAACCTATTTTCCCACTCCACTTTAGTCAACTGTCTTCATAGTCTTCATTACCTTTATTTAAGACACTAGTTTCAGAGCCAAATTTCACACCCTCAAATTGAATGAGAAATTCCATCTTATTATGATCACTGTTACCTAAATGATCCTTTACTATCATTAATTAGTCTTGTCTCATTACACATTGCCAGGCCTAAAATAGCCTGTTCCCTGGTTGGTTCCAGAATGCTTTGTTCTAAGAACCTGTCCTGAATATGCTCTATGAACTCATCCTCCAGGCTATCTTTGCCAATTTGTTTTGTCTAATCTATATGAAGATTAAAAACTCCCATGATTTTTGCAGTACCTTTCTTACATGCCCCCGTTATTTCTTGATTTATACTCCATCCTACAGCGTAGTTACTGTCAGGGGGCCTATAAAACATTACCGCAAATGACTTAATTCCTTTGCCATTTCTTATCTCTACCCAAGCTGATTACATGTTTTGATCTTCCAAACCAAGATCAGTACTGTACTTATCTCATTCTTTATTAACAGACCTACCCCACCTCCTTTTCCCTTCTACCTGTCCTTCTGAAATGTTAAGTACCGTCGAATATTTGGGTCCCAACCATAGTCGCTTTGCAACCATGGGTGGAATCTTATGCCGTCCCCTGTGGTGCGTTTGATGGTGGGGGACATTTAATCAGGCAGGAGGATAGTGGTAGGGAGACAATCACCTCACTGCCTCCACTGTGATTAAGTTCATGGTGGGAAGGCCCATGGATTGCCTAGGGCCTCATCCCACCATCGCTGGTATTCAGCACTGGAGCATTGGGGTACTCGCCATGCAGGAAGCATGACAAGCAGACCCAAATGGGAGTTGTTTGCAGCCTCCCAGCGGAGGGGGTCAGGAGGCCTGGGGGTCCCTCGTTCAAAGGCAGCCAGTGCCTAATCAATGGACCCAGCATCGGGAAGGGAGAGCCATGAGAGTGCTGCTGACTACCCTCTTGCCATCACTCAACTCTGGCCTGGGAACTTCAGCCTTTACCTCCCAGTGATTGGCCTCTAATTGGCTGGCAAGCAGGACTTCTGCCAGGGGGGTCCTTGATCCTGGGGAAGGCATTGCCACTGGCCTATCAAGTGCCTGACGGAAACAACTTGCAGTGGGCTTTCCCTAAAAGAGGTGATGCGGGGCTCTTGCCCTCTCTCAACAGCTGGTGACTAAGATCACTGTCGCCTCCACCCCCCCCACACAAGATTCCATTCCATGTCTCTGTGATAGCTATCATATCAGACTTGTTTATTTCTATTTGTGCTATGATATGTTGTGTGCAATATGGAATATTAATCATTAGTTTTAGCAGTTGGTATAATGCCTTGGATTGTTTTTTTAAAAAAAAGGAACAGCTAGAACTGCAAAGGCACTGTTTTAAAATGGCTGCATAAGTCACTTGACCTGCAAATTGGCAATGTTTCCAGCAGCCTCTGAAAGTGGATTACCAGGGGACATGTCTAGGCACTTCCCTGGTGGACTTCAGACCTGCCATTGTCTGAACACTCTGCAAAACATAAGGACAATAGGCTACCAGACTTCAGAAACTGCCAGAACAATGAAGCTCATTATGCAAGGAAGGTGCTAAGGACCCGCTATCTGTTTCAGTGGCATCTTGATAACTTTGACAATGGGAGATTGAAGTTCCTTCATTAATATGAATTGCCTCCCATTGTGAGCCAATAGCAGCCGTCACATGATCAGAACCCCACTTGTGAAAAGCTATTATTATAATTTTAGAAGGGTCTGATGAAGAATCATACGGACTAGAAACGTAGACTCTGTCTTCCTCTCCGCAGATGCAGTCAGACCTGCTGAGCTTTTCCAGCAATTTTTGTTTTTGTTTCAGATTTCCAGCATCTGCAGTATTTTGCTTTCATATTATTATAATTTTGTCTGTTTGTTACAGCAAAAGAGGAATCTACAGAATGCAGCAGTAACAGCAAAAAGATTGCACAACGTAATGCCATCTCTCTCCCTGCTCTTCTCAAGTTTGGATCCTATCTCAGTTACATTTTGGAATACATTACAGAGATAGAGAACTTTAATCAAAAGAAACTTCAAGTGCCATAGAATCCACTTTGGAAAAAGATGAATTACAGTTAAAAGAGACTGTTTCCAGAAAAACAATCAGCTTACATCAGTCATGACACACCTGGAATTTCAAGACCACCAACAGAACGTCGGAATACATATTTATTTTCTTTCTTACTGACTTTTAAGTCTTATCACTTCCACTTCCTCTGCTCTGTAACTTCTTCTGTTTTTGCATGCTAGTGTGTGTGTGTGCTGCAGGATTCAGGATGTGTTTTTACCTTTTTGGGAAGTCTCATACTTTTACCTGAGTAAGTTTTAACAATAAAACTACCTCCTTACTTGTTAACTCTAAAATTCTGCCTATTCTTCATATAGCTTTACATACAGTCAAGTACATACTGAATTGAAAAATCACAACTTTTTAAAGTAGCCAGCCTCAGGAATGGGAAACAGGAATTTACTCATCCTTCTGGACTTGGTTGTGATAGCTATCAATTAATTGTAATGATCTCAGCTGATGTTAGTACTGGACAAATCAGATCCCAACATGAAACCTGGCTTGATAGATTTCAACTTTTTTTCACAAACCATGGAGGTAAGTTACTGAACAAATTCACGGGAGTCTGCTGATGAACTTTTAAAAAGAATAAAACATTTATTAAACAAGTGAAAATAACTATATTACACCCAGACAAAATGGTTGGAAAGATCTCAATACAAACATGAGTAAGTGATTCAAACATTCACGATTCCTTCGCCCCAGCTATATCTTCACAGACACATACATAGTTGGAAAGATAAACCAATTTACCACATCTAGCTTATACTCTAATATTCAGGGTAAGTACGCGGTACATGTGAACTAACTGGTGAACTGTGGTCAGATGCACCACGCTCCAAAATAAATCACAGATACGGCTAAAGCAAATTCTATGGATTTCTAAACAGCCCACCCAGAGGTTTGTCACATCATGAGCCAAGTGGTCTCACTGAAACTGTTTTTCACAAGATTCCAAGCTCCACATTTGAAGAACTCACCTGGGAATGCTCTCCCAACATCGCTCCCACTTGAACGTTTTCAACAAAGAGCCACCTCCAGAGCTTCTACCCCACCTTCTGAGATTCCTTTCCTCTGGATCTCTAAGTACACCAAAGCTTCACCTTCCAAGCACATTTTCAGCTCTTCTGCTGTGCCAAGCAGAAGACCATAGCTCTAAAAGGATACCTTTGTCCTTATGGCCTGTAGCATGGAGTCACCAACCTTCGGCTGCCCTCTCAGATTTTCACGGCTTCTCTACAGTCCACTTTGCTTCAAGTCTGCTCCCCATAGTTCTTTAATTTGGAGCCCATTTTTCTGCTCCTGTCGTTTATCTTGATTCAATGGGATTTATCTCTGATCCCTGTCTTTGTCCCTGCCTGGGACCTTCTCCCTGTCCCCTTCCCCATGTCATGTTCCCTGGGACACCTTCTCTTGAATGACTCTCCAGTTCAGATCACCTGACCTGCAGGTTCACATTGTTTCACTTCTTCGCTTCCTTTCTTCTGCGCACTTGTGTAGGGCTGGTTCCCGGCCTAATGACAGTAAAATTGATGAACTGCACACGTGGTCATTCTCCGGCTGGCACATGTGCAGAAGTCTCGAGACCCACTGGGAACTATAGTACCCAAACTCAATTTTGGTAAGTATTTTTTTGTGTTACCTAACATAATTCATCTTGTTATAAATTCTGCATGCATTCAGGTAAAGGGCCTTTAATTCTGTCTTTTTATAATTTTTCCCTACTTTGACCTTATTTGCTGTTTTATGTTTGTATACTCTCTCCTTTCCTATCACACTCTGGTTATCATTACTCACATCGCTATCCTGCATTATGCCTTGTCTTTTCTCTTTAAGTTTCCATATATACCCTTTTGTGAACCCTCCTCCAAACTATTTAGTTTAAAGCTCTCCCTACAGCTCTCGTTATACAATTTGCCAGTCACTGGAACCAGCAGAGTTCAGATGAAGGTTGTCCCACAGTACAGCTCCCACTTTTCCCAGTATTGGTGCCCGTGCCCCATGAATCAAAATCCATTTCTCCAACACCAATCTTTGAGCCACACATTCAATGCTCTGATTTTATTTACCATATGCCTATTTGCTTGTGGCTCAGGTGGTAATCCAGAGATTATTGCCTTTGTGGTTGTGCTTTTTAACTTACGGACTGCTTATAGTCCCTCAGCAGAACCTCCTTTCTTAGTCCCATTGGTATCCACGTGGGCAAGTACTGGATCCTTCCCGTCTCACTCCAAGTTCCTATCCAGCCCTGAGATGTCCATAACCCTGGCATTGGGGAGGCAGCACAGCCTTCTGGATGCAGGCTCTTTGCTGCAGAGAACTGCATCCACCCCCTAATTATACTGTCCTACAAATACATTCTTTTTTGTTCCCCCCACTTGAATGGCCCCTGCATCACTATGCTGTGGTCAGTTTGCTCATCCTCCCTGCAGACCCTGCATTCATCCTCACAAGCTGCAAGAGCTCAAACCTATTGGACAATTGCAAGGGCTGAGGCCTCTCCATTGCTACATTCTGGATCCCCATAGCTGTTTCTCTTCCAGTCATACCCTCCTGTCCCTGACCAAGGACCAAATGTGAAGAACCTAAGTAAAGGGGTGTGACTGCCTCCTGGAAAAAAGTGTCAAGGTAACTTTTCCCCTCCCTAATTTGTCAGTGTCCGAAGCTCGGACTCCAGCTCAGCTCAACTCCGAGCTGAGGTTCATACAGGTGTCCAACAGTCCCCACATATTATAGCTGTAACATATCACTGTCCTGCCATTTTTACTTTGTTTTTAATTTACTAATTAGTTTCAAGTTTAGAATATCATCCAACAATTATCCAGTTATATTATGTTTAACTCAGCATGCTTCGAATTTAATATAACACTTACATCTATCCTGTACCAGTTTAAGCTGCTGCCCCAGTTTAGAGGGAAGGAAAAACACACTGGTTTCACACTCTGTGGCTCTATTTTTAAAATTATGCCCTCTTGTACTGAACTCTCCCATTAGATTAAATAATTTCTGTGTATCTACCCTATCCTTTACTATTTTGATTAGATCAACCTTTTAAACTCTCGGGAACACAAGCCAAGTTTATGCAAGCTTCCACATAATTTCACTCTAAATGCTGATAAAATTATGGTGAGATTGCACTGTACCTGCCCCAAGGTCACTATATATTTTCAGAAGTTTGGTGCCCAAAACAACAAATACTCCAAATTGAGGTCTAACAAAGACTCTGCATCATTGTTTCTTCATGATCCTCTTGAGATAAAGACCACCAACCCATTAGTCATTTTGATTACCTTTTATATCTGTGCACTAGCTTTTGTTATTTGTGTACATAGACCTCCCTTTCCTATTCCACAACTCCGAGTGGTAGCAGCCAATTTGAACCTCTGACCCAAAGTAACTAACCCCCCCATTGAACTCCATCTGCCATAGTTTTACCCAATCACTTAAGCATGTTTATGGTCCTTTGTAACTTCCTGCTACCATCTATATAAGTTTGTACATCCAAATTTGGAGATTACACTATCTCTTCCTTCATCCAAGACAGAGACCCCAGTAAAGATCACAAAGGACACCACTTGTCACAGGCTGCTAACCTGAGAATGTTCTCTTTATTCCTACTATCTTCTACCTCCAATCCAATTTCCAAATCCTGTCACAAGGTTAACTACAAAGCTGTGCACTTTATTTTTGCCATAATCTCCCGTGCAAAACCTTATAAAATGCCTTCTCGAGGTCGATATCAGCAACATTCGTGTACACTCCCCTCTAAACTGTGCTAGTGTTACAATTTTGAGGTTCATAAGATTATAATATTTTGGGACCGTATCTTTAAATTTTGGGTAAATAAAGAGAGGTCATGTAACCTGTTCTGAAGTCTACCTGACAATGAGCCTGGATGGCTTGATTGTTAGAGATCAAAGGAAGGTTTAGATTATTTTACCGAGTAGAAGGTACAAGGTATTTACACTTGGAGACAATGGCAGCAGTCTCTCTCCCAAAGGCCCAGAAAGGTGTTGAAGGTATAGAGTTGTAAACAGCTCGTTAATAGTTCTATCTGAATGCAAGGTTCATGTGTTTCACATTAATCATGGAGATTTGAGATAAGAGGTATTCAAGATCAGGAGGGGCCTAGACAGAGTAGATCGGGAAAAACTGTTCCCACTGGTGGAAGGATCAAGAATGAGGGGGCACAGATTGAAGGTGATTCGCAAAAGAAGCATTGGAGACATGAGATACTTTTTTATGCAGCGAATAGTTAGGATCTGGAATGTGCTGCCTGAGAGTGTGGTGCAGGCAAGTTCAATCAAGGCGTTCAAGAAGTAATTGGATTATTATCTGAAAAGGGAGAATGTGGCAGTTACGGGGAGAAGTTGGGGGAATGACACTTGGTGAATTGCTTATTCGGAGAACTGGCAGACATGATGGGCTGAATGGCCTCCTTCAGAGCTGTAATAATTGTGTGACATTGCCACAAGGAAAAGGGCAGAGGAAGGTATTTTTGAGATAAGGTGGGTTACAGGCTTCCCTACAAATCAATGGGTATCACAGATAGACAGCGGAGGTTCTGTGTGGTCCCCAGAGAGAAAAGGCTGCTTTGCTTTGCGAGCTACCACAGACGGATGCAGGAGGAAGATGGTCTCTAGTCGAAGAGACATATCCTGTAGCCATCTAAGGATTCTGGGAGATTTGGCCTGGCATGGCCGGGGGAGGATCATCCGAACAGGCTTCACTGCTGGTGGCGAATTTAAGAAACTCTTCAAAAACTGAGGCAAGCACCTGGAGAAGCTCACTCAAAGTTACTACTTGGCACGGAACCCATTGGAAGATGGGAACAACTGTGGATTGTTTGATAAAAAATAATGTACTTCTATAGAATGTGCATTGGGTGATATGTATAAAGGAGGATGGTCCTTTCTTAAAGTATAAGTTGTCTACAATAAGAAAATAGTGTTCAGTTGATGTGGGAGTTTTTTTGTCATTTGTTACAGTTAATGTTTTAAAACGTGAAATCTTGCCCTGTCATTCTTTCAGCCAGTAACTGGAAGTTCAAATCTCTCTTTAAAAATAATCAATCTCTATGGATATCATAATACGAATGACCGCCTCAAAGAATTGCAACCAGGTTAGTCAGACATGATCTACCCTTCACAAATCCAGTAAGACTCTCTTTGAACAACTGATACTTGTTCAAGTATTAAGTCACTCTGTTTCTGATGATGATGAGGCCTAACAGGCGATTCCTCATGTCCAGTTTTCCTGCAGTGCAAACTGCTGAGGTGGCGTACCCATCATTTATGCCTTCAGCAAGCACTTATCTGTGTATGGGAACTGACCTATGGGGAAAGCAGGGATGAAGCACAGCGCATACTTGAATAACTTGCTACATCCTCCACCTGACATCTGCTAAGACACAAAGTGTAGCCCAGGGTCAATACTTACATTACAAGTTAGTTTATTAAACATTGCATATGATATGCAGCAGTTTGAGACATTGATTAAAGTATGGGTGAATATTAATGGAACTTCTATGGCATTGCTCATAGAATGTCTGAGGTGACACTATGTTAGAAGGACAGGAGCATCACAACATTGATTGCATAATATATTGTCTGCTGTTAATGAGCTGTCAGTCACCTCCTGTTCCTTAAATGCTCCAAGGTCAAATTGTTATAAATAGGCACATTCTGTGGTTGATCAGAGGCTAATTGCTAGGGCAATTTCTCCCTAGGTTGGCAGTCACTTGTAAAACCCATTTGCCTCCCCAAAGTCTGAAGAAAGCAACAGAAAATGACTGCCTTTCTTTCTCTTTCACACACATTTTAAAAATGGAACACAAAATCTCATGCGTAACAATGTGCAACAGTCACGTCTTACTCTTAATACTTAAATGTTAGATGGTTTTTTGATTGATATGATCGGTATCTTTTAACGTGTAATACAGATACAAACTGTTGTTTGAAACAAAGTTTAAAATTAACTTTCGAATAACACTAAGCTTTTAATACTGTAAGCTAAAAATGTCCCAAGTTGGGGAATTTGGCCATCAGATCAAAAGTGCTGCTATATCCCTATCATTTGGGCCGAAAGCACCCCACCCTTGGCAGAAAGTCAAACTAATAGAAAACCTGGGTGCATGTCAGAAAATCTACCAATTTGGGTAGCTCCATCATTTCATTTCACTGGGATGAATTGCAGCTGACTTTAGAAAAAAATAAATGAAATGCAAATTATTTTCGAGCCCAAAATAACAAAGAGCATGGTGCACTATTCAGATTTGATGATTCAGTGCATTGCATTTCCACCTGATGAATTCCTCATCGTGGCTGTGTTGCCGAGAAGAACTGAGCCTTTGCTGCTGACAAAGAGACAGAAAATGTGCACAAGCTCCCCTGATATACTGCAGCAGCAAGGAAGTTGACATTGGTAGAACCATGAGAGACAGTTACCTACAAGCCCCCTCAGCCAAGCAATGGTAAATGGCATTCAACCAGAATGAAGGGAGGCTGGAAAACACAATGAGCAAAATTTTCATCCTGAGGTGGGGAATGACCAGGCTGGCAATTTCTTGTTATCGGCCAATGTGCTGGTCTGCCTGTATGTTCCTGCCTCCGACCATCCAATAGGATGATGGAATGCTGGCTGCAAGCTGGGGTGTGCAGGGCGTGCCAGAGCTGCATCCTTCAAAGCATGGATCTGCTGAACTGTGGGGCCACAACTGCGGCACAGGCCATCCTGTGGAGATGCACTCCCTCCACAATGATGACCTGGCAGCTGTGGCCACAGTGTATTTTGTTCCATGTATAAGTCTTCAGAGGGAGCCTTGAGGTACCCTCACAAGTCCCCCACTTACAGCAGCAATGCCCAGCTCTCCTGGTGGGGCTGCCTGCCCCCCACAGCCTCAGGCACCTCCCCCCTCCCCCAGCTGTGGAACCTGCCTGCTGTCCTTTATTGGACAGACTCCTGGAGATGGCCTCTTAATTGGCCACCTCCTTGAAAATGTCCAGGGTGCTGCCACAGCCACTTCCAGGTACCCATTCCAGCATAAGGATCGGGACCTCGGAACTAAAATTCAGCCCATTGAATACCCCTTAGATTACTTGTGTTTTTTTTAAACTGCTCTCCTCCTCTCTATAATGTTTGACTCCTCATTAGGGTGCCAGCCACCTTCAGAAGCTATTCTTCATATTAGAAACTCAATAGTGAATGTGGGCTAAAAATTTGATCAGGGCACTGCAGCTGAACATGATCTTACCCTACTACAAGCTTTAATGTCTGCACTTTTAGCAGTGATCAGGAGTGGGGAGACTTGTCTTATTTTCCCATCCCTTCTGCTGGGAAGATTATCGTTTAAGATGGCGGCTTCGCAATTTAAGAGGCCTCCTAGCCACATACTGATGTTTTCAAATATCAAGAAACATGAATATCTGAGCTCTTTAATAAATAACATACAATAAAAAATTTTAAAAGTGCTAATTACTGCACTCCTGTCATCCTCCCCATAAAAGATTAAAATTTTATTGCAATGAATCATTTACTGATAGTTCCTACTTATAAATCAGCCTCAATAAACTCAAACTCAACCAATATTTCAGTTTATGAAACTAAGGGAGATCATTCAAAGGCTATGGCTTTAAAAACACAGGAATCACTTTAGTTCTAAATATTGTAAGTGCTTACATTAGCTTGAAAAAAATCTCTCTCAGGGACGTGTTCGCTCACATAAATTGTTTTGCCAGTATTAAAATGACAAAGTCTAAGAATCAACATGGGGATCACAGAGGTTCTTACATTTATTTGTGCTGAACAGACAGTGATAATCCATGAAAGGAACCTTTTCAGCAAGCAAGCATTTCCAAGTACAATCAGACAGCTTCTCTAAGTGAATAGCAAAGCAATAAAGTTAGACATTCAAGGTACAGGGAGAGTAGGATTTGCAGTCTAACATTTTCAGACTCTCCCTGCAAACCAAGACTACTATTTGTAAAATAGCGGAGAAGTTAAATGTCCAGTCTTATTTTGAGGTGACCAGTCAGGAGAGAACAGTCATATAAAATTTATCTCCCAAAAAAATAAACTATGTATAAAAAATTTATGATGCTCTCTCTGGTCTACTGGCCATAAACAATTGAATAGGTTTTCAGCTTGAAATTGAGGTAACAGTAGGCCCCAAGAGGTAGTAGTGTGTAATTGATTGTACAACATACAGAGAAATACATGATAAACATCAGCATTTGAGAGGCTTCCCAGAGCTAAATGTCCAACAAGTAACCAAAGGCTTCCTTCGTATGCATTAGGCCAAAACCAAGGTAAAACTTCAGAGATACATGGAATGATGCTTCAAACAAATCACAATAACTGTTTTTAAAAGAAAACACAAGGCAGTCATTTGTTGGGGGGATACAATTATTGAAAAAATTGGCAGAAATGCAACTAGTTAATACCTCAGCCTTCAATGTCCAGATCGGGTGTGCACCATGTTGCCTGAAGAAGCTGAGAGTATGCCAAGGTTTTACAAATTCTGATGGAAGCCAGAAGGAATCAACTTTGGTTGTACTTTGGCTCAACACTAAAGCCTTACTGTTACAGATTCTCCTGAGAAACTACACCCTCCCCATCTCCCCGGCCTATTAAATGTTAAAAGTAGCAATATTGACAAGCAGAAAGCAAGATAAAACTCTAAGAAGCATTTTAAAATACATCTGGTTGAAACATTACAAAAATGAAAAAGAGAAAATCACATTTGTGTAAAATACATGAAAATACGAATCAAGTACGTTTCTTACAATCTACTAATTTAAACACATATTCTTGATTGAATTATACAAAAAAACTGAGCTTGTTGCTTCCCACCTACAAAGCTTCAAGTTTCCTTTGAAGGTTTCAGAATAGTAAGTAATTTAAAATGCTTTTGTATCGAAGGTTATTTTTTCCTTTTTTTTTTACAAAAATACTTTGATTAGGGATTAGTTGCAGTCCTAAAATTTTAATAATATTTTAAAACTGATGTTGATAGTAACAAGTTCACTCTTTTTTAATGTCTGGAGGTAGGTTTTGGTCAATTGATTAGTTCATTTGCCTTGAATTCATTTGAGGTACAAACTTGGACAGTTATATTTAAAACATTACCCACAAAAATGAAAAATAAAAGCAATAGAGACATTTCAATGTTATTAATTGTAATATAAGAAAAAAATCTGTTAAAAATCATTGAGTAATTCCGTAAAAAAATGTATTCAAGTTAAAAGTTTGAACAGAAAATGAGTTGCACAAACTGGGAATCAGTAACCTGTTAAAAATTCAGCAATTATATTGCAATGCAGAAATGCTTTCAGGTATTCTTGTTTCCTCTTTTAATATTTAGACTGTATAAAGTAAAATGAATTTAAACAAAATCCAGCTATCAGTGTTTAACCATCCATTAAACCGAAAAAATATCCTGCATTGTATGTGTATAGCAGCATGTACCCGAGAGACTGTCAAACTAATTGAATCAATCAGAGGTAGTTACAGATAATAGGGTAATATTGCAACTGTCACTAAAAGTGCTGGTTTAACTGAGTATTCTTATGGATTGGTTGGATGGAGGAGGAATAATTTGAAGATCAGTTACGCAGCGTGTGTTCCCAAAATCAAGAAATGTGTTTGCTTGATCCATCCACATGGCAGTGCATCAGAGGTAAAGTCACCTTTATATGTGGTTCTTATTGGCTGACTGATGAGGAAAATCAGTTCCCTTTCCAAGTTTCAGTGACTTACACTGAAGTGGAATTTCTTGATTTCTGTTTGTTTTCCCTACGGACCTGTAAAAAAAAAGTGTGTCAATCTTTCATCCTTCCCTTCAGTTACTGAATATAATTTTTAGGTGTTGAGTTAACAGCAGAATTAAATGTATGTAAAAAAAAAATCAGCCCCAGGATCTTCCTGAAATTAGAATAAGTGAAAATCAATTAAAAAAAAAAGTCTACTAAAAAGTTTCTATAAGAGCAGTGCCTATCCCTTATCTTTGGTGTTCTATACAGGGTGTATACTAAGTCAAGGGGTGGGTATTTGTGCTGGTAAAGCCCAATTATTTTTAAACAGAAAAGCTGTTTCTCTCAAAATGCCCATATTATGTGCTATGTATATGATGTTTTCTTCTTGCATTATTTTGTGCATTGCAGTGAAAAATAAAACCCTTTTTTTGACCCACTCACCCTTACTTAGCAGCTCAATAAACTATAAGTATGTTAAGGATTAAAAAGAAAATGGTAATTAAATGTTGCATCATTAATCTGTGTCCCCTGTGTTACAGCAGTGTTTTATCACTAAACCTGGGCCTGTGAAGGGATTACAAAAAAAAGGTGGATAGCAAAAGTCTTTCAGAGGATGTGTTTCTCCCCAGGATAAAGTGGACAGACCAATGTTAACTGGGAAAAAAAATAAGTGGTCAAGGTAGTGTCTTCTCCCTTCAAAAGACCCAACTGCTGAATGAGGTAGAAGTAAAATAGTGTGGTTTCTTAATCTTCCTCTGTGGATGTTCCTTCACCCTCTTCCTGCAAACAAAAACAAATTTGTATTATGTCAGACAGCTTTTTTTAAATAATATTGTCTTGCCCTCCCCTAGTTCTACAAGCAATGCTGTTATTTTTTTAATTGCCGAGTATTTCGGGAGGCCTCTAACCGGACATGCTTAATTTGAGAGAAAGTACATTGATTAAATTCCAGTTAAACCACCATAAATCTCCTACAGCTGATGTCATCACCATGTCTGTGAAAGTTAAAAGCCTTAAAAGTTTTACTGAAAATAGGTACTCATATACCTGGGCTTTGTAAATTATTTAATCCATTTATCAAATATTTACACATTAAATCTAGTCAGCATTCAAAATGTAACAGCCCACACTCACCCACCCCCCACCAACAAAAATAACCACGTTTCCAAAACGGCAAAATATTTTACTTTTATTTGCTTGAGAAAAAGTAAAGCAAAAGACTGTATTATGTGGTTTAACATTTGTCACCTCATAAACTGAGAACTGCCAAAGATGACCACCTTAAAATGGCTTGCAACAGTTTCATAGTTAAATAGATTTGATTTTCCACATGGCTTCATTTTGTCTGGGCTGTTAGCTGACACAATTTATAACTCTCTTCCTTTCCCAGGCCACTACAGTACACCATTCAGTAAAGCATGCCTTAAAGCTTGTCTGCATTATATGACCAAGCTTCCATTCATTAGTGTTTGAAACACTTCAGCTGTGAAGGGGCTCCTAAATGCTACCATGTGTGACACTGCTGCACAAGAGCAGCATGGTGAAAAAACACTAGGTTTTAATCACAGGCCACTGCTCTGCAATCCCTTTTTCAAAGGTTTCCATGATCCCAAAGACCAAAAAGGGTGTAAATCCAGGAAACAAACACACAGTATTAAATGAATGGAGGACAGTTTCAACATATTACTTTAGCTGCATCCAGCCATCGGATTTCACACCACTTTTGTTTAGTCTGCTTTAGGTTATGTGGGAAATGTGGAGTGCATGAAGTGAAGGCCCCCTGCTAACCTAAGGGCCTCAAATATTTAAGCCAGTAGGCTAATGCCTCTTGACTAGGCTGCAGGCCATGACCCTAGGAGACTCTCTGGGGGACATGCAACAGAGAAAGATGTAGCTTGATCAAAGCTTCATATGGACTAAAGAGGACAAAGTCAAGTGTCAGCCGCCCTATGCCCTAGCCTCTTCAATTAACATTTACATTCTAAAAAGACATGGTTATCCAGCAGATATACATATTCCTTGCCCAGTACAAATAAGTCAACATAGTTTCCAGGCAAGAACTGGCTAATTCACCCAAGTGCAATGAACATTAATTCTGCATATGTGGGTTTGACCTTGACAGCCAGACTCTGGTTTATTCACTAAAGTGTCCAAATACCACAGGACCTACTAAACCTATGGGGCTCTGGCTTTAACAATCTCAGCTATCTTCTAGAATGTTTCTCAAATGAAAACAAAAGCAGAGGTTAGTGTTTCATTCATATTCTCAAGCCTGAATTACGGCATGCATTACGAGCAATGTGTAAAGATGTAAAAGGACTATCCCCAGGCTGGAGGTTTCAGTTCATCGCTAGTAATGCTAAGGGGTCTGACAGGCTCCCTGTACATTTTTTTGCCAAAGGTTTCTGCTTGATGGATGATGTAAAGCTTCTACCTAGAATGGGTGTAACCAGTCATTCATTCAGCCCGCCTCAAAACATTGCATTTAAAATAGCTGGATAACTCTCAAGTGCTTTGAAATCTCTTCCAATTGGCAGGCAAATATGTACTAGCATACTATCTGATACCTGAAATGGCTGTTTGCAAAGTTAAGGCACGCTTATTGGCACAAGGATTATAAATACAAATTACATGTGCTGTACATTAGAAAATGGCCTTTAGCAATGAAAAGGAAACTAAACTGTGGGAGATTTGGCAAATCTGCCAACATTACTGTTAAGTCATATTTAGTCGAATTTGAACCTGCATGCTCCAGGTTCCCTTTAATGGAAAATAGACCTAGAATGGTCTAAATTTCAGAAAAGGATTAGTTGTCTTTCACTGAATAAATTTCAACTCATTAATGTTCAACAGTTATACATTATTTTATCAGAAGTGACAAGCTGAAATGAGCAAGAGTTTGAGAATGTAATTCAATTGAAAGGAAGGATAGGGATCATGACTATCCCAGATAGAAAGAAAAATAAAATAATTAATCTACTTTAAATTCCATATATACCTGCACTTTTGAAACACGTTTACATTTCTGCGAAATTTAGAAGAACTCCAAGACGACCCTTTCATTAAAATACAAAATCCCCCTACCACTAACCTCAATTACAAAATTCACAATCACCACAGCTGGTGGATGTTCACACGTATAAATTTTACTTGACCCGTAAAATACAGATTTTTTAATGTAAAGTGAATCCAAATACTTTGTGAATATATTAAATACATTTTAATACTATTGTGTTGGAAAATATAGTGTTTGGAAAAGGTTCAGAGGAAGGACGCTAGATTACATTTAAAGGGCTTTCAGTCACCAGAACTGTCAGAGAGCTGGGGTTATACAGATCAGAAAGATGTAGACTTTGAAGAGATATGATTGGGGTCTTTTAAATAATGAAAGGATTAGACTCGCTCCAAGTGAATAGGCTAATTGAGCATGATAGATTAGGGTGAAGCAAGGGACGTAATTAGAAGTTATGAAAGCATAGAAGTAGGTTAGATGCTAGAAGGTATTTCTTTTTGCAGAGAGTCATTGACCTCTACAATAAGTTGCAGTGAGTGTGGATTCACTGAAAACTGGAGTTCCTGCCAGTGCTAAATGTATCTACATATAGAAGATAGGCAGGTGTGTGTTACCCAGTCATGGTGGTTTCCTTGTATTTGCCTGATAAGCTTTGGGTGTCAGGGAATTTCCATAATTTGGCACACTTTAAAAATATCTTTCTCAGGAGATTACATGGCTATGTGGGAATGGATAATGGTGCCCAGAGGTTACACCATGCCAGATGGGGCATCAGTCCAATGGATCAGCCAGTCTCATCTTGTCCTGGTGTAAGCATTCTGGGTTAGGAACAGGAATCATCCTGGTTTCAAAAGCTCAATGCCACGTTATCTATTTAACTTACTTGGATTTAGTTCAATTTTAATAGTTTTATTTCAAGATATTTCTCTCTCTCCTAAATTATTTTTCTCCTTAGGCTGTATCTGAGTGCAGGTATGAGGAAGGGTTGATCTGCTTTTGGGTGCTTATTAATAACACCCTGAAACAGAAGCTGGGAAGTGTACCTGGTCTGGTCGAATGACAGCTTCCTCACTGCTGAAAACCTCTCATTCAGCTGAGAAATATCAAACCTCTGCTTGAGTAACCGGGCCAAAAAACCATTAGTGCCTGATGGCCAGCGACCTCAGCTGGCAAATGTGATGGGAGGACAGGATATGGTCTGGTTAGTATTCAAACCCGCCTTGGCTATTTCCCACCATTTCCATACTCACATTGTCATAATGAAACACATGACATACCACCACTTCCAGCTTACAAGAACACTGCAATACTAAGCACCAAAATAAAAATCTTCCTAAAGACAAAAAAGAAAACTTGAAAATGAGAGATTATATCTATTATGCACACTATGAGGCCAAATAAAACCTTGGCAATGTTACTTAAGAGTAAGCCCTGTGCAGGTAAAAATCTCTTCAAAACAAATCTGTATAAAGAAGCATAATCTCAGATACTTGACTATGGGGCTCCTCAATGTTGTGGCATGTGCTACAGCTGAAACTGCTTTGGTAACATTCAATTATAAGACTCAATTAGTAATTTGGAACATACTGTATATGCTTCAGGCAAATATTTAAAAAAATGCTTTACATGTCTGAACAGATGAGGGAAGAAAAGTCGCAGGGAATTGGTGGGTGGTGGGGAGAAGTCTGTTGTCACAGGCACCTGCTTAAATCTGGAATTTAGCTGGGAAAAATAAAAAAAATGAAAACTGACTACAATTGATTCATTATTTATTCAGGCATGTAAGGTCCCTGGAAATTTTCCTTCTCAACTTTCTTCTCTCTGCTCCTGAATGCACTGACTCTTGTGGTGGGATGGATCTGAATACATTGGAAGCCATCCAATGCTACACCCAGTCATTCTACATGCATGACTCTAGATGGTGAGCAAGAGTGACCACTTCAGCTATTATAGCTCAGTGGTAGAACAAATGCTTTGCATGCATGAAGCCCTGGGTTCAATCCCCAGCATCTCCTTGTCATATGTTGCAAATTTTAAGGCAGTAGTGCTACCCGAGTGGATAAGGCAATGGGCTATAAAAAGGATCACAACCAAGGCTGATCGTGGTTTCAACCAACACCCATGGCTGCTCTCCTATAAGGGTGGCTAGATGGTAACCAGGAGTGACTTTCTTTCTGTTCCAAGCCCAAAGTTACTAAAGTCGATTGTACTCTCTAAATTATTTGCCAGTTGACTAGGTACCTGAATAGTGACTAGGAATCAAACTTGGGACCTTCTAGCCAATACATTATACCTGAAAGTGCCTGTACCTACCAAGCAGAGAATTCAAATGCTAATATTTAATTAATTGAGGAAATAGTAAAGCTAGTATTGGCTCACTATTTTCACCTCTGGGTCACAACATGCATCCCTGTCTCATCTGTGCTGTTTCTTCACTTTCTGCTTCCAGTAGCCCAGTCAATTATTCGATGCACTGATTTCAGGGAAGTATCTCAGTGTTATAATGATATATATGTATTTACTACAACCACCTTTACCAGTATTACAGGTACAGTGTCTCAAAGCAGTTGTCCAAAAACTGTGAAAACCGGACATTTTTAGAATGTGGCATGCATCAATTTTAATTGAGTAAAATAAAAAAACTTACCTGGATAATTTGGCTAGGCACTGCATTGGTGCGGTGTGGCACTGGACTAGGTATCTGCTTTGCCACTTGCGTTCCAGTCTATTCCCGCGCTCTTGATCCTACCCGACCAGGTCTTGCCTGAACTGCCCAACCTGAGATCTGGCAAGGTCGAAAATTTGGCATGGCCCCGGTCCTGAGGTTGCCTTTTGTGAGACACTTTGCCTATACTATTGCTAATGTAGTGCCTTTAAAGTAGAAAAATATCCCAAAATGCCTCACAGAATCACAACCAAGAAAATGGTGCCTCGTCAAGAAAGGGCATTCTACGTAGAGTGACCTGAAACCTCACCCAAAAGGTGGGTTTTAATAAGAATCCGAATGGAAGCCGGGGAAATGGAAAAGTTGAGATGTTTACAGAGGCAATTTCAGAGTATGACATCTAACCTAGGGGCAGTTGTCAATGATGGGGCAAAGGGAAAAGTAGGGGAGCTGCTTTGTGGGATCCAGCCAGATCTAGTGATGGATCATTAAACCAAAGACATCTGCCAAAATATTTTCACCTGCGTTCCTAGACTTAAGTGAATGAAGGTGCAGGAGGAGGGGGTACGACTAAAGTGAGAGAGTGTAATGATCTTAGCATTAGAATGATTTGGTTCAGTGACTGTGGAGGATACAGGAGTTGGCTGGGAGAGTATGCAATTAGTGGCAGGGAACGAAGATGATGGCTTCAGTTTTACCAATGTTTAGCTGGAGGGGTTTGTGATTCATCCATGACTGGATGTCAGATAAGCAAGTCTTACAACACAGATGCATTGGAGAGATCAAATCATGCAGTCAGGCAGTAAATTATAGAAAAGCAACATTTATATTTAGACTGTGAATGTATCAGGGGCAATTAAAGTAAAAGAAAAACTTGCATTTGCATCGCACCTTCCAGGACCTTAGGTAGTCAGTCCTAAAGTGCTTCACGACCAATGAAGTATTTTTGAAACGTAGTTACCAATGTCGGAAATACAGCAGCCAATGTGCACACTGCAAGGTCCCTCAAACTATTCATTTACATCCATCTGAGATGGCGGCTACTCAGCAGTAAAAAGTGAAACTTAGAATACCTGGTCAAGTTTCTGAAAGGTAGTGGCATAGTGGTATTGTCACTGGATGTGAATTCTAGAGACCCAGGGTAATGCTCTGAGGACTTGGGCTCGAATCCCACCATGGCAGCTGATGAAATTTGAATTCAACAAAATCCTGGTGATGAAGACAGCTCCAAGATGCTGACTGTTGTAAAAATCCCATCTCATTCACTAATGCCACTTTAGGGAAGGTAGCCTACTAGCCCACAGCAATTCACATTTGTAAATGCCATCTCAACAAGGGCAAAAAATTCTGGCCTAGCCAGTGACCCCTACATCCTATGAACAAATTAAAAGGATTTAAGAGGTTGTTTTTCAGGTGTACCACCCAGCATGAGCAAGATGGGCGAGTTGTTAAAATAGCTGGGCATTACCAGCCCAACTACTCTCATGGTTTCAACTCACATCCAAAATGGGCATGAAAGACAACACAGGCCAAGGGGGGCATCCTTTATGCTAAAAAATCTAAAACCTGATGACTGGGAAGCCAAAATAGAAGCAAACCCACCAGCCAGACCAGCAAGAGTGGCCAGATGAGGCCAAGCAAAGTATTTTAATTAACTTTTCTAGGGATCCTTTCTGGACCAGATGGAGAAGGAATGCTCCCGAGCCCACAGGAGACCATGGGCGTTACCAGCCTCATCTTGTCTAGCCCTCCCATTCCATCTTCCCCATTCTTGCCATTCTTCCCCCAGCCATTAACTTTTTGCCTGGGACTGTTGGCTTGGGCCAAACTCTCACCCGAATTCCTTCTCCTGCCTGCCGTCTCTGATATCACTTTGTCAAATGTGGATGAAGCTCAGGGGTTAAAACAGCCCAGGCCTCAACAGTGAACTCTCAATGGGACTTCCCCTCCTGTGCAGAATGTACTGGAATATCAACCCCAATACGTATTTAAGGAGATACATTCAACACAGGGCAGTCTGAATATCTTGGGTTGAATTTTATGGCCCCTTGCCAGCGAATTTGAACATTGGGAGTTGCTTATAAAATAAAGCAACTAGCCTTCCTGCCCACCCACAACCCTATCTCCCAAATTACGGTGGACGGGGAAGGCATTAGGCAGCCAATTGAGGCCCGTGTGCCTCTGCTGCCACTTTATCCATGGTAGAACAAGGCGGGTAGCCCAGCAGCTTTCTCTGCATGGGCTGCTTTTGAGCATGAGGGGGTAGGGATCCTTCTTTGGAAGATCCCCTGTGCCCAACGGAGGCACCGCCCACACCCCTTTAACACACCCCTCTGACGCCTCAAACCCAGCACCCTCCCCTGCCCCCTAATCGCGGTCTGCCAGCCAGGCCTGTGCAAAACCCTGGACTTACCTTCAAGTCGGGGCTCCATCACTACTTCTTCTTTGGAGACTGCCTGTAACCCCAGCAGTGGCCACCACTTGAACCTGGTCCTGCTGGGATTACAGAGTAGCTGGCTTTTGGGTGGGCAGGCTGATGGGGGAGGGAGGTGGGTGGTGCAGGGAATATGATGCCGCAAAAAATCCAGTCCCTCAGGCTTGGAAGATAGCTCCAAGATATATCAAATACTGAGGCAACCTCACGGTGAATGTAGCAACATTTTTCACAAATGGGTTTCTTTAAATTTATATAGTCTATAGGGGTTTATAAATATGTTCAATGGAACGTTTACATTGATCTTCTTTAATACCGTCGCAGATGGATACAACATTTGCAGTCTTTCAGATTGACTGTCATACTCCCCATATCTAAAGGCCTCTTGAGGTTTTACAACCCAGCTTGTATAATCAAATTGGAATTCTTTGTGTCCATAGAGAAAAAGAAATGAGTTTGCATGTCCAATGGTTCAGCCAGCTCTACAGGGTAGTTGATGAGACATACAGATACAGAACATCCCAAGTTTGATGTCCAGTCTACACCAGGCCAGCTGATCTCCTCATTTCTCCTACAACTGTGGTTGTTACTGGGCTCAATATTTGTTTGTTAAGGACAGGTGGGAAGAAGGCAAGGGATTCTGCTCCAGTTTGCTATCTAGCAATTGCAGCGAGAAGTGCATGCATAAGGACAATATTGTACTCAAGCTGTGAAGCTCCCCAAGGTCAAAGAGACTGCTAAAATTTACGGTCAAGGCTCACACTTAATAATGGCTGATTGGTAAAATACCAAAGGGGAACCAGTGCCCATGGCACTATATCCCCAGGAGAGCAGGGGGAGGGAAGAAAGTTGCACAGAGAAGCCAACTGAATTCTAAATTATTCTGTTTCAGAATCAGTGTGTAAAACAGGTTTGTAGAGTTTATTTAGAGCTGGATAATATTATCTGCAGATATTTCATTAGCGTGGTGTTCAAGCCTAGAAGTTCAGCACAGCTGACAATCCATTTCAGTACAGAGGGAGTGCTACGATGTCAAAAATGCCATCTTTGGATGGGATATTAAACCTGGGATCCAAGTGCCTGTCCAAATGTTAAAAATCCCGGACACTATTGAAGAAAAGTAATAAATAGATGTTCTGGCCAACGTTCCTCCCTGAACCAACATTACCAAAAAGCAGACCAACTGGCTATTTACCTCACTGCTGTTTGTGGGACATTATAGTGCACAAAATGGCTATAAGCTTAGCTATATAACTGTGGGCTGAATCTTCTGCAGTTTACTTTTTTTTAAGCCGCTGGGACCATTTTTGAGGCCTGATCCCTGTTATAGCAGCAGCAGCAGCAGCAGCGTGCGTCCCGGGTAATTTTACAGGTGGCATCTTGGATCACTGTCTAATTAAGAGACGGTGAGCAGGCTGCAGAGGTGGGAAGGTGAGTCAACGTGTGAGACCGCAAAGCAGTCCTGCAGCCTTCACAGTGTGTGCAGTGAGAGCGCTGCTGGTTTGCATGGGACAGGAAAGGGCTGGGCAGAATGGAAGAGTGGCTTGGGTGAGAGGTTACAGCCGTCAATTCCTCACGACCAGCACTATCCCTGACTGCAGTCTCCAGGAGACCGGAAGGAAATGGCAAGACTCTGTCTGAAGAAAATCTCCAGTTTGCATCTTAAAGTGGTAGACTTACCACTTTTTCTATTTCTCAAGGCATCTGACCTCCCGCTCTGTACGCGCCCCCTGTTCCCCGATGAGCTGCAGACACAGCAGGGGACCTGTATGATGCCAGCAAAATCTTATTTACACCAAAAAATTGCTGCTATCTGGTTGCCGATGAGCCTCAATTGGCTTCCTGATGCCGTCACTGGACTGAAGCCACTTCCGGGAAAAGCGAGTGGAGGCGGGAACACAGAGAACTGACAGGGCAGAATTTTCCGCTCAGCGTGCAGGTGTGCGCCCGACATGCTCGAGCTTAAGGCAGCACGCGATGATGTCAGGCGAGTGTTCCAAAGTCATTGTGCAATTGTGCGATGTTTCAGTCAGCGGGTGCGCGCTAAACCTGGAAGCGCGCCTGCCGACCACTAAGAGGGCTACTATGCCCATTTATAGTGCAATTAACTGGGATTTTTCGCTGCCAATCTAACGTTACGGTTGGCGGGTGGGGGAATCGGCCAGGCAGCCTTTGCATTTTTCAGGAAACTCATCCAAGGGCGGGATGAGGTTTCCAGCATTAAGTAAGAAAATAAAAATGTTTGCACAGAATTTTCATGTTGTATATGTTCAGGTGACTGTTTCTGATGTGTGCGCATTTTTGGGGGATTTTAAAATCTGCTTTTAATTGAATTTGAATGTCTCAGCTCCGTGAGGCAGCTCTCTGCCTTCAGGGAGCTTTCATTCCGCGCTCCCCCGTGCCCGCGCTGACTTCAGCCCTTGTCCCCCTCCTTGGCAACGCTGAGCATTTCAGTGTGCCTTTCACGCCAGCTGGCCGTTAATTGTGAAATCGTGGCTGGGGGCCGATCGCAGGCAGCGGGCCATTTCCTGGCCGCTCCCAAGCCAGCCGATCGTGCCTGCCCACCAACCTCAAAATTCTGGCCATAATGTCTTTCTCCACGATTTTCCCAGACCTCCAGATCCATGGGAAAACTCAGCACTGTGACTGTACCTGAAAAAATTCATTGTATTTGTATGCTTTGGGAAAAGCAATTGGGCACTATATAAATGCAAATTCCCTCAGGTGAAAAATATTAGAAATAACTTGATCAGCCTCACTGTTTTTCTTTATTGTGTGGAGGGGAACAGGGAAAGCGGGTGGGCTTAAGTATAGAATTACCTGGAAAAACTCAGCAGGTCTGGCAGCATCGGCGGAGAAGAAAAGAGTTGACGTTTCGAGTCCTCATGACCCTTCGACAGAAGGGTTCTGTCGAAGGGTCATGAGGACTCGAAACGTCAACTCTTTTCTTCTCCGCCGATGCTGCCAGACCTGCTGAGTTTTTCCAGGTAATTCTGTTTTTGTTTTGGATTTCCAGCATCCGCAGTTTATTTGTTTTTATCTCTGGGCTTAAGTATATATATATATATATATATATATATATATAAAAAAAAATCAGACTGTGAATGCTTTCTCAGGCAAATAAAGAAAAAGATTTGCAGTTTTATGGTGTCTTTCATGATCTCAAAGCGCTTTACAACCAATGAAGTACTTTAGAAGTGTAGTCACTGTTCTAATGTATGAAACGCAGCAGCCAATCTGTGCACAGCAAGCTCCAACAGACAGCAACAATCATCACCAGATGATCTGTTTTAGTGGTGTGTGTTAAGGATAAAATTGGAAAAAAAACTCCACTGCACTTCTAAGAATGCCACGGGAACTTTGATCCCAAGAAGACAGGTGGGGTCTCAGTCTAACATCATTCTCTGGCTCCTGCACTGAAGTGTCAGCCTGGATTATGTGCTCAAGCCTCTGGAACGGAGGTACTCACTGAATAAATCACTGTTGAGTTAAAAAGCAGTCCTTTAGGCAGCCTCTGCTTAAAGCGTATTTACATGCCAACTTTAATGCAGCACCAAAGCAGTTTCCACTTCACAGTGATGCTATGGTTGCAGTGTAAACACAGTCACATCAGTATTCAGATTTTCATTATACTAGGAGCTCAAAAGCAGTATGACTCAAACCCAAACTGCGGGTCTGATACAGCAAGGGTAAACACCATTTCAAGCAGTTGGATGTGCCAAACTAACACTGTTCTTCTTGCACGGCTTGGAATATCATGATACTGTGACATCATCTTGATTAAGATTTGCAATAAGAAACTGAAAACAGACTCCTAGAAGCCTGTGTAAATCAGCCCTCATTACCAGCAGCAAGACTGGAGGGTGAGCTGATATCAGGTTGCTGTGTGCAGTCTCTGAACAAGTCGATCACCTGATGCTATTTCAGCAACATGAAACTAATTTCCCTGATTAGGCCAACAACAGTTTAAGAAACATTGGGTTTGATTTTTGACCTTTGAGGTGACCAACCAGCAGAGAGCAGTGGTCAGTTAGCTTTACCTATCAAAGAAATGCCTGCAATTTTCAGGCAGTAGCCACGATTAAATTGAGCCAGCAAATCGCGGATTTTTAAAATTCATTTACAGGATGTGGGCGTCACTGGCTAGACCAGCATGTGTTGCCAATCCCAAGTTGCCCTTGAGAAGGTGGTGGTGAGCTGTCTTCTTGAGCTGCTGCAGTCCCTGTGGTGTATGTACGCCCACAGTGCTGTTGGGGAGGGAGTTCAGGATTTTGACCTAGCAACAGTGAAGGAATGGCTATATATTTCCAAGTCAGGATGGTAAGTGGCTTGGAGGGGAATTTCCAGGTGGTGGTGTTCCCATGTACCTGCTGCCCTTGTCCTTCTAGATGGAAGTAATCATGGGTTTGGAAAGTGCTGCCTAAGAAGACTTGGTGAATTCCTGCAGTGCATCTTGCAGATAGTACACACTGCTGCTACTGTGCGTTGGTGGTGGAGGGAATAAATATTTGTGGAAGGGGTGCCAATCAAGCGGGCTGCTTTGTCCTGGATGATGCCAAGCTTCTTGAGTGTTGTTGGAGCTGCACTCAATCAGGCAAGTGAGGAGTATTCCATCACAATCCTGACTTGAGCTTTGTTGATGGTGGACAGGGTTGGGGAGTCAGGAGGTGAGTTACTCGCCACAGTATTCCTAGCTTCTAACCTGCTCTTGTAGCCACAGTATTTATATGGCTAGTCCTGTTCAGTTTCTGGTCAATGGTAACCCCCAGGGTGTTGATAGTGGGGTATTCAGTGATGGTAATGCCATTGAATGTCAAGGGGTGATGGTTAGATTCTCTCTTGTTGGAGAGTCATTGCCTGGCACTTGTGTGGCACATATGTTACTTGTCACTTGTCAGCCCAAGCCTGGATATTGTCCAGATCTTGCTGCATTAGGACATGGACTACTTCAGTATCTGAGGAGTTGGAAATGTTGCTGAACAATATGCAACCATCAGTGCACATCCCCAATCCTGACCCTATGATGGAAGGAAGGTCATTGATGAAGCAGTTTACCCCCGATTCTGACTGACTCCAGTTTTACTCTGACTCCTTGATGCCACATTCGGTCAAATGCTGCCTTGGTGTCAAGGGCAGTCACTCTCACCTCACCTCAGGAGTTCAGCTCTTTTGTCCATGTTTGAACCAAGGCTGTAATGAGGTCAGGAGCTGAGTGGCCCTGATGGAACCCAAACTGAGAGTAAGCTAAGCAAGTGCTGCTTGATAACATTGTTGATGAGCCCATCCATCACTGTAACGATGACTGAGAGTAGACTGATGGGGCGGTAATTGGCTGGGTTGAATTTGTCCTGTTTTTTGTGTACAGGACATACCTGGGCAATTTTCCACATTGCCGGGCAGATGCAATTGTTGTAGCTGTACTGGAACAGCTTGGTTAGGGGCGCAGCAAGTTCTGGAGCATAAATCTTCAGTGCTATTGCCAAAATATTGTCAGGGTCCATAGCTTATGCAGTATCCAGTGTCTTCAGCTATTTCTTACTATCATGTGGAGTGAATCGAATTGGCTGAAGACTGTCATCTGTGATGCTGGGGACCTCTGGAGGAGGCCGAGATGGATCACCCACTTGGCACTTCTGGCTGAAGATTATTGCAAATACTTCAGCCTTATCTTTTGAACTGATGTGCTGGGCTCCTCCATCATTGAGGATGGGGATATTTGTGGAGCCTCCTTCTCCAGTAACTTGTTTAATTGTCCACCACCATTCATGACTAGATGTGGCAGGACTGCAGAGCTTAGATCTGATCTGTTGGTCATAGAATCGCTTAGCTCTGTCTATCACTTGCTGCTTATGCTGTTTGGCACACAAGTAGTCCTGTGTTATAGCTTCACCAGGTTGACACCTCATTTTTAGGTATGCCTGGGGCTGCTCTTGGCATGTCCTCCTGCACTCTTCATTGAACCAGGGTTGATGCCTTGGCTTGGTGCTAATGGTAGAGTGGGGAATATGCCAGGTCATGGGGTTACAGATTGTGGCAGAGTACAAATTTGCTGCTGCTGATGGCCCACAGCAACTCTTGGATGCCCAGTCTTGAGCTGCCGGATCTGTTCGAAATCTATCTCATTTAGCACGGCGGTATTATCCTCAATGTGAAGGTGGGACTTTTGTCTCCACAAGGACTGTGTGGTGGAGTGGGTGCCAAATGGTTGGCTGATATCAGGCAGCCACAGCTGCATCAAGGTAAGGGTGGGCAGGTCATGAGCGCAAAGGAGTAGGATCCCAAAGCATCAGCAGCCAAGATTGTTTTTGTTTGGGCTGGAGGAGCAGCAGTGGTTCTCCAGGTCCCTCAAAAACAAT
Source organism: Carcharodon carcharias (assembly GCF_017639515.1). Taxonomy (NCBI): domain Eukaryota; kingdom Metazoa; phylum Chordata; class Chondrichthyes; order Lamniformes; family Lamnidae; genus Carcharodon; species Carcharodon carcharias. The sequence goes on from NC_054487.1 coordinate 62,447,028, forward strand.
CAAAGTTAGCCTCTTTGTCTCCATTGCCTGCGGAAATGGATGGGAGTGTACATATTGCATGTTCCAAATATTTCCAATCTAACATGGTTATCTGGATCCCAGAGCTACCATGTGCATATTGAAATGAGCCTACAAATTGAAACAGGCAGGTCCTTTGCACATCCAGCCATCGACCCCCGCCTTTCAAAATGGTGTCAGCTGTGTTGTCAGGGTTAAGAGGCTGCTAAGACTACTGACACCATTTTGAAGCTGTTAACACCAGGCAAAACAAGTTAAAATCACCCACATCATTTTTCATTACCATTCTACTCACTAGTATCTTTGTTCAATCCCAATTCTTCTGACACATTGATTCATGACAGCTGGATATGGTACTGAAAACTGTTGGAATTCACCGCCTAATTAAAATAATTCAAACTGCTGACCAAAAACATCAGTTCTATGAAGTAAACTGGAACAGCTCTTTCTAAAAATGGAACAGGTTCGCAAATAATTAATGAAAATGAAGGTTCAGGATCAGTTACATAGTCCATACAAGCCACAAACATTCCTTTGAGATTGGTTATTTTTAGACCCTCAATAGAGGAATTAATTGATTATATTCTCTCACAATGAATGTGAGCAAAGCCCCCATCATCATATAAACTGTTCAAGGAGCACATAAGTCTCTTCTCTGCATCACCACAATGTCATTTCCCTCAAAAGCAATTCTGAACTGAAGTAACACTAAAATTGGGAACAATGAATGCTAATATAGGAATCTCGACTTCCAGACCCAGCTCTTTGGGCCCACTGGAAAGGGAGGGAGGAGGGAGAAAGTGATGAAAAACCCCAGGCTATTTACCCACCAGAAAACTACCAGATCCTTCCGACTGCGATTTTAACTTAGGCTTCTGCAGAGGCAGCTAAGATGTCTGCCCAAATCAGCAAGCCTTTCTTTAAATATGCAAATCCAGGATCTGACGATGACATTGGGCTCTAACTATGATTTTTAACACAGGCCTGAACGGGGAAGTTGCTGCAGCTTCTCCACCAGGCCGAAGTCAGGGTTGGGCTGTACTGGGAAGGTGAACTGTTTTGTCCCCCAAAACTTTCCTTTGTGCAGCCTGAAGTCTTCCCTCGCCCTCCTCTCTTCTCTGGGGTATAGTTCCTAGGGAAAATCCTCTCGTACTTCACCTATGGGAAGGTGTGGGCTCCTGTGCCCAGGAAATCAATTCCCCCACCCTTCCCTTGAAAGGGAGAGAAGGAGACTCTCTTAGAACTTCCTTCGCCACTTCCAGCTACATGGTGGCGGGTACCCGATTTTCACCGACAGCATGTTAATGAGGCACACAAGCTAATACAGCTCAGATCTCAACATTTTCCCAGAACATACAATTTCCACTCGCCACATCTGCCAACCCCTGCAACTCCGGTATCCCACCACTCGACAGAACGCCTCCTGGAATTAAAACTGCCCTTGGCATTTAGTATGTTACAGAAAAGGCACTTGTTTCCGAGAATAAAAGGGTGGGGTGTGTGCTACAAGCGTCAGCCTCCAAACTAGGAATAGTTTGCATTTTAAAACAGTATCTCTGCCAGGATTCTTTATATATAAATCATGGAAAGTTTCAAAGAATCCTGATTCATTTCCTTCCCTGTTTTTCTGGTTATATTTTGACAGGGAGCAATAATGACATAATTGGGGAAACTGGTTGGGAGCAGTTACAAGGCAGGCGGTGAAAGGGAGCCAGATAAATGCATACAGTTTGGAATGGCGCATGTAGGAAATCCCTGGGTTATCTCACTGTATCTACAGATGTTAATCCTCACTGCTGGGCTCAATGACATCTCCCACAAGGCTCTCCAAATGATGTCAGCATGAGCTCACAGTGGAAACAAAAACAACAACACAAAGAGACAGGAAAACAAAAATGAAAGGCAATTCTGTTTTGGACCTGACAACCCCCCCCCACCACTCCCCACCCCTCCCCCGAAAAAAGATGGTCTCTTTTTCACCACATGGCTGTGACCTTTCTTAAAAACAAACACGACCTAATCTTTTGCTTTGAGGTGCTGGCTATCAGTCAGACCCATCCAATAGCAAGTCAAATATGCCCCAGCCGATGCATGAAAACTGACCACTGACTTGTCGACCTAGATAACCAACAGTCTGCAGCCTCAGCCGTCCTCATGAATGGTACTTATCAAGAAAACCAGACTGACCATATCAAGTTCCAAAACCTCAAGCATAAACCTCATCGATGAACTAAAAAAAAAATTTGTATTAAATTTTTTTAATAACAAGAATCACTGATGGAGGCCAATACACAAGTGATGAAGTATAGCTGATGAATTGAAAAGGAATAGAATTAAGGCAAAAGTTGATATTGCAGGAACTAAAATAATCTATGAAGGTCTAATTAATCTCTAGCAATCAGCACTGTGGGGTTTTGAAACAGCCTTTTGAAAATACTTATTTATTGCAGAAATTATTCTGAACAATCTGCTAAACGAAACAGGTATCATCTCCTAACCACCCGTGGCTCGTTATGACCACCAAATACACCATTCACCCATCATTTCTAGCTACTAATATTCAAAGTCCTTCCACTCCAGTGCAAAATCCCACATGTTTCAAAGAAGTACTGATGTCTGAAATATAAACCTCACTACTCATATCTCCTAAAATAGTCTTCAGCATTCCCAAGAAAGCATAATTCGTCTTTTCTTTAGCTCCAGTAAAACATGGCATGACTCACACAGAACAAAGTGGGATTACTGTTTCTGATGACTCCCCAGTGACCCCTACTGGAAAGTTTATGTGCGGACGTGGGGCGAGGGCAGAAATTGTACAAGGTTAAGATGACTCTTATGGTCAAACATCTCATTTACTCTCTGGCTCTTTGAAATCTCCTTTGCTCCTACAGGGTGAGCAGCTACTGAACAGCAGTACACCTACCTCGAAAACCATCAGACTCATTGGTGTGATATTTAACAGACAAAACTCAGTATTGATTAATTCCCTGATACAATCAGGTTTCTATAAACCTAATAGATTGTTCGCCACGATATCAGAGGCTTCACCAGGTCACAATTATCCATTAGTCTTTATGGTGCACAGAAAATTAAGATTATCCTTTGAAAGAAAGTTCCAAATGCAGCTGATGTTGTTTTAATGAGGTTTTCCTGGGAAATTACCGGGGATGGAAAGGGGGAGAATATTTCAACCCTGCAATGGGCAGTTAAGGTCGCCCATGTTATTCAGCCGCCATTTTCGCTACCGTGTGATAACAGTTTTGTATTTTAATCCGTTCTCCTGAGCAGGCAGTAAGGGCACCTGCCCAAAGCTGGCAGGGTCCTTTTTAAGACATGCCTGATTGCTGGGTGCTGATGACAGCATCATATCACTACTGCAATGTTTACCGGGAGGCCCAAGGGAGAAATGGCAGTGAGCTTTATGTTTGGGGCCAGAAGTGGCCCCAAAAAGGCAAGCATAGTTTATTTTTCAGATTATCCTCTGAGGACCATGAGGAGCAATGTGCCCCTCTGGACCGCAGAACAAAATCTTAGACCTCCCCTGCCACAATATTGTACCTCTGCTCACAGGGGACACATGGGACACTTTGACAGCCGATCCCACGCATGTAACTGCTTGCCATATGGCCTCCAGTCCTTGTGAATATTGCTTTTTAGTATGGTTCCCATGTACTTAGAATTTCAAATAAGTCTGCTTTCAGATCCAATCAAGGTTTTTGACTTAAGCAGCAAATTGGAATTTTTTTAAAAAAATGCTACATTGCACAGGTCACCAGCTTTAAAAAAAATGGGTTAAATTTGTGGCAATGAAAATGGAACATCAAGAATTATAATTTTGCTCCACTTGTAGATGTAAAAGCATTTCTTCACCAATCGTCTCTTCTCACTGCTGGCATTAACAAGTTTTAATTCAAATTAAATGAAAGTCACCATACTCCCAGAGGACCAGAGGCTGCTCTCTTGTCAGAGGCATGACTGGTGGTGATTTTAACCTGAGGGTCACCACACCTCAGGTGAGAGGCAAGGATGAGAAAGTGGGGCCTTCATGGATGACCTCAGCTGGTATGGGAATTGTACCCACACTGCCGGTGTCACTCTATATCATAAACCAGCTGTCCAGACAATTGAGCTAACTGACCCCCCCCCATTAGTTTTAATTTAACTGCTGGTGGGAATGCCAGCAGCTCACTGTTTGTCTACGGGGCTGTAGGATTGTAAGAAAACTGTAAACAACGAAGATACAAATTCAGCCAGGTCATAAACGTGTGCATTGGACAGGAGGCATGGGGAAGCTGAAACACACAGTTTTATATATACATAATACAGCCGGAGTGATCTACAAGCCTATTATCAGCACTGGTCACTCAGCTTGCTTAAATGTACAGGCATCACATTCATGCAGGTAAAGTTTATTCATGTGGTAGCACGTGACAACCAATTATTGTTTGTCAAAAGTAACAGCTTTTGCACATTCCAAAGACCCCACCCCTGCAAAAAACAATAATAAACTGCAAAAAAACAAAGTAGGGGGTCACTGTTTTAAAATAAGGGGTTGAAAACAGAGATGAGGAGAATTTTTTTCTCTCAGCGGGTCGTGAGTCTTTGGAACTCCCTTCCTCAAAAGGTGGTGGAAGCAGAGCCTTTGAATATTTTTAAGGCAGAGATAGATGGATTCTTGATAAACAAGGGGACGAAAAGATTATTGTGCGAGGGTGGGAGATTACAATCAGATCAGCAATGATCTTATTGAATGGCAGAGCAGGCATGAGGGGCCGAGTGGCCTATACTCCTGCTTGTAAATTGTATGTTTGTAAAGCAGACTTAAGGTGATTTCCAAAAGAAGCAAAGGAAACCTGAGGGAAAACTTTTTGTCGCAGTGAGTGGCTATGACCTGGAACTCACTGTCTGAAAGGATGGTGGAGGCAGATTCAATCGAAGCTTTCAAAAGGAAATTAGATAAGTACGTGAGAGGAAAAAAATTACAGGACCACAGGGAAAGGGCAGGGAAGTGGGACCAGCTGGATTGCTCTTGCAGAGAGCTGACGTGGACTCAAAGGACTGAATGGCCTCCTGTGCTGTAACCATTCTCAGGAAAGCAAGATTAAAAGGCTCAGTAATAATCATTAAAAACAACTTCAAATTTAAATAATTTCTTTATGTGTGCAAATGAAACCGTTTATGGAAACAGTTCACTTGTTCCTATATCAGTTTCCAGTTTCTTTGTGCATAGGATGCTGAAAAACAGAATAAAAACACAGGAAACCTGAAGTGCCATTTGAACGTAAAGCACGCTGAGGATTTGGGGCCATGAAGCATCTACAAAATCTCTTGGAATCTAGTAAACGTGCAAAGTCTGGGGAAAATCAAGTGTAAACCTAAACTTTTTGGTATTGTTAAATGAGAAAAAAAAATCAAGATTCTAGTCCATAAGCTGAGTACACACATTACTGGACTTGAACATGAAGTTGGCAAGCATGATAGGTGTAACCATGGTTAAGTCCTTTGACAACATGAAGATAGATGTTCTGGAGTTGATAAAAACAACAAGACTTAGAACAACAGTTTCTCGAGGGAGTTACCTTGAGGCTAGGTAGGAGAACAAAGCTCTTATTTCCAGGGCTCAATGCTTACCAGGAAGAGGTTGCAAAAAAGGCAAGTAGCTGCTGTTGCAACTGTGCACTTCCAACTGTTGAAAACACTATTCACTGGAGTGTAGCAGTGCAGTCATACAATTTTACTGTGAGTTGTGCTGCTCACTATACCATGCAGGAGCTCCTGGTACCTGTAGCCAAGGCTCAAACCTGCAACTGTCAGTTGTCTAACGATCAATGAGTCACTATCCTCCTTGAGAGGAGGAGAAGAGGTAAGAATTGAATAACCATTTCTGGAGATAGAAACAAAGATGTCTACAGATGACGCCATTTTTGAGAGATAGGAGGGGCCAGAGAGTGGGTTTCAAACAATAGGAGACAGACTAATGTAACAAGGGATCGAGATGAATTTGGAAGATTGGCTTATGATTAGCAAATGACATTTAATGTGGTCAAATGCAAGATTGGGAGTGGGGAACGGAAATACATTGTGGGAGCATTAACAATGGCTCTGGGCTGCAGGATACCACAGACATGATCTGGGAGTGTTGGTGGATAACTTGTTGAATCTAGCTGCACAACGTGCAGCAGCAGAAAAAAGCAAAGATGACCAGACCTTGGGGTGTATAGCTGAAGGGAACAATTACAAATTCTAGTTAGAAATGAGTGTGCACAAGCAACCAGAATGGCCACAGATGAAGTACTGTGCACACTGGAGGAAATGCAAAAAACAGAACCAAGACGATATTTAATGCATTTAAGTCATGGGGAGGGGGGAGTCTGAGATTGTTAAGCCTGAAGATTGTGGCTCTCATTCGCCCGCCTTGCCATCGCCTCGACACTTAATCACACCAGGTGCCATATTTAAAGTGCAGCCATGCGAACACCTCTCACTGCAGCAAAGAGGACATGGCCACAAAAGGCAAGACAAGAGGCTCCCTGGTTTAATGACGTGTCCCTGGAATGACTTTTGGATGCCGTGGAGGTCTGCTGTATGTCCTCTCCCTCCGTTCTGGCTGCAGGAGGGGCAGCAATCTCACCAATCTGGCTTGGTACGCGATGGCAGTGCTGAACAGTGCCAATGCTGTTCAGAAGAGGTTGTCCATCCAGTGCAGAAAGAGGACGAATGATCTCATCCGTGATGCTGGGTAAGGCAACCATCTCATCACTCTAAACTCACACACTCAAGCCCATCACACATCCACTGGCATCTGACTCACTGCCAGCTCAGGGAACATCACCACTCACTCAACCCTCACCATCTTAAGGCCACTTGCACAGATCAACATGCACACACACTGGGTTATCCCCCTTCCCTGGTACAACCCTCGCCCTGCAGCTTCTTCCCTTGCCTGAGGCCACTTCTCTTCCTTCCCCAAACAAGCCCTAGCCCTGCAGCCATTGAAAAGCCACCTCCACCTTACGGCTGAACTGGTAGGTAGAGACCTGCCCGTGAGTCTCCCTAAAAGTGATGTGGTGCTGTCTGCGAAGCCTGGCGCTGATGCCTGTGAGTGCTGCCCGAAACAAGATAGGCAATCAAGTCCCAAGTAACGTGCAGTCCACAAGGTACATGTCGCTTATGCACAGTTGTGAATCACGCTGACGTGCCTGGATGATCCAGCGTGGGGGGGTGGGCAGGTGATTCCGGCGAGCTGGGCTTGCAATGATATGCAGATGTATTACAATGAAGTTCTCGACATCCGACGGCAGGAAAAGCTTTCTACCATTGACAGGCGGAGCGGCTAATCGCAAACTGCTTTCACGACGTTGTGCAACCGATTTTTGGCCGTCTCAGCATATTGTCCGCTTATGCCGCCAAACGTGCCCGCCACCAACGGCATGGAAAACTTATGGTATTACAGGAGGCTATTCAGCCCATTGTTTCTGTGCTGGCCAGCCTAATCTCACTTTCCAGCTCTTGATCGGTAGTTCTGTGGGTTACAGCATTTCAAGCACACATCCAAGCATTTTTTAAATTCAGTGAGGGATTCTGCCTTTATTATCCTTTCAGGCAGTGACTTTGAGACACCCCCGCCCTCTGTGACAATATTCTAATCCTTCTACCAATTACTTTAAATCTATGACTCTCTCTGCTAAGGGAAACAGGTCCTTCCTAACCACTCCATCTAGGCCCCACATAATTTTATATGGGCTCAAGCTTAACCTGCTTTAACTAGGTCAGATTTAAAAGATGCCAAAATGTGGAATGGACCGCCCAGGGAACCAGATAATGTGGGGAAATTGCATACATATTTGAGAGGGACTGAGAGACATTAGTATTTGGGACTTGTCAGATGGACTACAAAGTCTTTTTTGACCTTGTATATAAGTAAATAGGTTTCTGGCACACTTTTGATATTTGACCAGCCATTCTGACTCACTAATGCACTCTGGAGAGTGGTAGAGCTGTCACTGGGGGCTTATAATTCTTCCCATTTAATTCAGATACCTTCGCAAGCCAGTGCCCAAATGAGTAGCGTGATCTCTGCTTGTCAAGCCAGGGGAAAGATCACTAGTGCTCTAGCAAATTGTGTTCCTACAGGGAGTGTATACGCACTCTGCTTTGCGCAAACGGAAAATCTATTCTGTGGAGACTCTTGGATGAGGTGATGGGATTTCCATGTGTCAAGTTGACTAAACAAAACTCACAAAGATTATGAATCAGTGCTAAAAATGCTAATATCCAGCACCCCTAATTATTCAGTTGGCAAAATCAGATACTTGCTTCGGTGCCACATATCTAGGTTGGAGGAAGAGACCAGGGTCTCTGCTATCGAATACTGTCCAGTCATCCTTGCTAGAAAGTGCATGTGTGGCTCCCGGGCATGAATGAGGTCAGGATTGACTGAGAGACTCAGTAATTGAACAGTTTATCAGTACAATGGCAACAGTAACCTCCGAATGTGAGCTGGGTGGGGGAGGGGGGCGGTGTGGTGGGACGATGGGAAAAGAAACAATGATATTTCACCAAGTGTATTAAATAACCCCTAAAAAACAAAAAGTTGTACATATGTTTGCTGATATTACTAATAGTTAATACTGGCAAAAATGTCCCATTTAAAAAGAGAGAAGTCCTCAATATGGCAGACAAATGCTGGGAGTCTATGGAGGGTTAACCGGAATTGCTGGTGCTATACTATCTCCCATAGCTTATAGCCAAGAAATTGTAGTAATGCTGATGCTTTGAAATTAATGCAGACATTATGCTGCTCAGGTCCTGTGTGCTTTCGACATCGATACTCAACTGAACATTGTGTTTCTTTAGAAGCTGGACATGTTAGCTTTGGCTTCCTGACTTTCCAGTCATTTGGATTATCTTCACTGCACCAACAAGAATGTGAACCTCAGACATTTCTAATTGTGAATCAACTTCTCCCTTCCCAGTTACCAAATCTTCCTATGTAAGAAAAGGTTAACTGAAGTAAAAGGGCCATGTGTACGTAACCTCCAGAAACCCCAAAGTCTACTACAAGATCAGAAGTTTTTAAACTGATCCAGACTACCACATGGTAAAGACATCTGTTAGGATACAGTAAAGGAAACAGATGGAAAAGGAAGAGATTCCTCAGAATGTAGTGTAAGATTTACATTATCCTCCATGAACTTCCATGTAGTCCCCATGTTTATACAATTTATCACTATTTCCTCAGACAGCTGAGATTAGGAAGCCCACATGAGCTCATGTCCTTGTTATTAACTCCAACTTTGAAAGCAGTCCAGGCTCTCCACCTCCCTATTCCCGATATCTCTTCGCTTAAACCCTTATTCTAAAGTGCTCATACTACAATAAAAGTCCACACTACCTGAGCAGGCTTCTTCTGGACCTCTTGCTGTGGCTGAAAAAAAAACAAACTACAGTTAGATTCCATCAAGTATTCATGCTGTTTTTCACTCTCCTTAATTGTAAGCATACCAGCATGTCAAGTACAACATAATGCGGAACACTCTTCACTTGATTTTCACACAATAAACTACGGCTGCTTTCCTTTCAAAAGCACGTTCCTCCATACCTCTCATTTCTTGCTAACCTATAGGCAAATACCTGTATATCCCTTCAAATCAGAAGAAATGTTATACTAAGAAAAAAGACTTTGGTTGCGCAGTCTGAATTCATTTGACTTCTGCATGCCGTGGCTAAAAGAAACGCTCTGAGAGAGCTGCCAGCTCACTGACTTTTTTTTCCATGAATTAGGTCCTGACAGTTCAATGAGGGGAAAGACAATGTCTGAATCAAGGCCAGCGCTGGCTCCGAGCCCAGTATGTGTCAAACTAATTTTACCAGCTGCCCTCCAAAAAGCACTCAATCCTCCCATAATCTCAACAAATGGACCATCAGTGACTGCAGAGACAGAAAAAGGCGGGGGCTGGGGTTCGTTATTGCTTATTCCCAACCCTTCTCACCCCAGCATCAAGCAAACTCCTGGCCAGGCCCCGCCATCTGATTTTTATGAATGGCTTCAGGAAAACAGATTGAGTGTGATATATTTCTAATTGTCATTCATGAAAAAAGGCAGGATTTACACATTGCTCAGAAAGCTGGTAACAATTGAAGTCGCAGACCTTATTAACAAGTGCCTCAGGTTGTAGTCAGAGTTATTGGCTTTTTGGGTTCTTCCGAAAGAGTTAACCCTTTAAATACTTATGTTTCCTTGCATCAAAAGGAACAGGATTTGTGCAGACAACACCCTCTGGTCATTTTGTATTGTTAAAATATACTGCTTAATACTGTGTGAGACCAAGAATCAAAATGCATGTTGTACTAATTTATATCAAAAACAAATGTTATGCTCAAAACTATTTGAACAGTGCTGTCATGTTACAGACAGCGCAAGCACAGAGGATGAAATACAACACCACACAGTGATAGCTGTATTGTTGCTTCAATGAAATTGAGGCAAAGTCTTGGAAGCTCTTCAAATCATACTTAACAGAAAAGGAATTTTCTGTCAGTACAAAATGACCTCAAGGCCAAACCCTGTGTAGTTAGGATTTCTTTAAAATGCCGCATGTTTTGTTCTCGACACTCTCCAACTTTATTATTCTAATTAATTTGCAAGAAAACTTCCCATGTCCCCAGACCTGGAACCAGCAACAGTGCAACAAGTGGTGGATATACAGCCCGAGGCTGTCTTTTGTTAACTGCTTGGCATCCCACTGGAACAGCCACTGGGCTCACTTAGTTTCAATCTATTGTATGAATGGGCCTCCACATATTCTAGACTTGAAATGAGACACCTTTTCAATTCAATGGAATCCTGAATTAAAATGTTCAATTTAAGTAAGGGGAGAAAGGAGAAAAAAAACTTTCGAAAAAATATACGAGAAACAACAGATTGGAGAAATCCATTATGTTGCTACAGACAAAAGCGTTGCCTGTTAAACCATTCCGACCTTTTGTGTGTTGTCCCTATGTAGTACAGCACTTGTACCAAATGATTGGTAAGTATAGTACAGCACAGTGCAATCATTCCTTGTTATAAACCAGTGTCTCCTCTATATAAACATTTTCAGTGGTGGTGTTTTTTTGGAGGGCTAAAACAGTGGCAGAATTTCTTGCTCTTCTTTGCAAATAGTGCCATAAGGTCTTTAAAATACATCTGTACAACCAAAGAGGGTTCAGCATGTCATCTGAAGGATGTCACCTTTACAATGCAGCACTGCCTTAGAACCGTGTTGGAATGCCAACCTAGATTAAGCACCGAAGTCCTGGTGTGAGAAAAGTAAAGAAAGGCATGTATTTATATAGCATCTTTCATGACCACAAGATGTCCCGAAGTACTTTACAGCTAATGAAGGTACATTTGAACTGATGTCACTGTTGTAATGTAGGAAATGCGGCAGCCAATCTGCAAACAGCAAGCTCCACAAACAGCAATGTGATAATGACCAGATAATCTTTTTGTGATAAAAGCAAAATACTGTGGATGCTGGAAATCTGAAGCAAAAACAAAAATACCTGGAAAAACTCAACAGGTCTGACAGCATCTGCGGAGAGGAACACAGTTAACGTTTCGAGCCTGTATGACTCATCTTTGTGATATTGTGCAACTGAGCCACAGCCGACACAAGGGTGAAACCTGTAACTTAGGCAAGGTGCTACCAACTGAGCTATGGAGATGTTTTTTCCCTGTATATGAACTTTTAATAGATAATCCCATTCAGAAAGTTATATTTTTGAATAACTAAACAATTACATATACATACTCTTTCCAAACGGTTCAACTTTCCACAGTTTCTTTCCAATCTTTGCCCATCAATGCTGCATCCCACTGTCGCCATTAGGAACCCTTCTGTCTGATTACTTTTGTTTCCTCGTCAGAGATAACAAAGCCTTCACTCGACACCTCACTGCATGGCGCAGCTCAAACTGGGTGCATGGCAGATGAAATTTTAAACATGCCTTCATTCTGATTCTATGGCATATGTGTTAGCCTAAATATTAACTGTCACCATGCTACTCCTCATCTTTTCAGCCAGGGAGTTCCTCTGTGCATTGTTACATCACAAACACATTATTTATAAACTTGCCAGTGCTTGGTGTCTCGAGATTGACACCAGCAGTGGTAAAGTTTGCTAGGATTGCATTTTTGTGCGCCCCCTCCCTCCCCACCTGCAGAGTTCCTCCCTCCTTCCTCCCTTAAATGATCAGTGTATTTGATCTGTTACTCCGCACCACTTGTACAGTAGTGTTTGAATGTTGCATACTTTACAAGTCTGAACATAAGTAATAGAATTCCAGTTATAAAGTTAAAAACTCCCCTGGCCATGAAAGATGAAAAGAACACCTTAATAGCGGTGTGCAAATCAAAATAGTGGCAATTTTCATCCAGACTCCAACTAAGTCAAAGCCATTGTCTAAATTACAAAGCAGGAATTCTACCAATGCAAAACTCAGAAAATGATGTCTCCCTTCATCTTTGAAATTAAGTTTAGGTCAGTTGATTCAGAATGTAAATACATTACAACATCCATTAAATATCATACCCAGAAGTTGGAGGCTTCTACACAACTTACGCTCAATTCTTTACAGTCAGAGCGATAAATATGTTATTCTTTATTTAGTGGCAATTTGTAAAAAGTGATGAGAAGGTGTTGCCTAAATCACAGTATTATAGTAACTGATTTAAATTTGATCAGCTCCCTCAGTATGGATCTGAAAGATCATGCATCAGAAACTTCGTCTATGAATCCTTCTGAGGCATTTTCCCCCATTCGGGCTGCTATTAAATTGAACACTATATATAATAAATAGAAAATAAAATATATAAACTTATACTGGTCAAAATATAATTTCCTCTTCCCTACTTTATTAATCCACAGCAACAGCTCAAAGTAGATGTTGAAAAAAGCCTTTAAAAATTGATGGAACATTTGAATAGTAAGGCGCAAGCTGAACAAATTAGGTGATTTGATTGTTACATTTATAGCTTTATTCGCAAAAGATTTAAATCCAACACTCATCCTGTGCTATTTTTCACACACAATCTCTAAACAAATGCCAGTGAGATTAAAACCAATTCAGGGGAACTGACACATTTGAGGCATTACTTCATTTGGATGAATGTAGATTTTTACATCATTACACCCAGATGAAATGCCAACCCATTCTTTAAAAGTTATTTCCTGTGGTGCTTCTGCCCACCAAAACCACTCCTGCCACACACTCCCATTTTGTTTTCTTTTATTTATGTCTTTTGCAGATAAATGGATTTGATAGCCCAGGCTCCAGGCTTCTCCCTGGCTGCCACTCTGATTTGTCAATGGGGTAGGGAGAAGGCCACCCTGAATGTGTCACCTTTCATCCCCACAAGTAGTAGAGCATTTAAATAGAGCAGTGTATCACACACATTAGCTGAAACAAGAGAATCACCACCACTGTGTTTATGACTAGGTTACAGTAAGTCATCACTTAACATTATGGTTGTGTTCCTGAGGAGCGCAACTTTAAATGAAACAATATTAAGCGAATCAGATTTTCCCATTATAACCAATGTAAATGATGTAAGTCAAGTTCTGTAAGATGTTTTTCATTAGAAAAAAATTAAAACAGTATACCCTGTAAGCCAAAATACTTTACATTGCTAAATTCTTATATTGATAAGTGAGATAACTTGACTCTTTCTACCTGCTTCTCCGGCTCACCGCCTCTCCCGCTCCCTGACCTTCCACCTTGCTGCCTTTCCAGCTCGCTGCCTCTCCCACTCCCTGACCCTCTGGCTCGCTTCCTGTCCCGCTTCCTGACCTTCCGGCTCACTGTGTCTCCTGCTCCCTAACCCTCTGCCTAGCTGCTTCTCTGGCTTGCCACCTCACCCGATCCCTGACTCTCCCAGTTGTGAGTGAGGGCGCAAGAGATGAACAGTGAAAGGCAGGAAGAGCAGCTCTGAGTTTCAGGGTTGCAGAAGTAAACCACAAGCTTGAGAGGTGGTGAGAGAAGAGGCTAGCAGCGTCTGGGAGTGTCGGCAAGAAGGAAGGTTGGCAGCAACAAAGAGAGTCGGTGAGATGTAAGGTTGGCAACAATCCAAAGGTTTGGCGAGGGGAAAGATCGGCAGCGCCCGGGAGGGTCGGCAAGAGGGAAGGTTGGCAGTGTCTGGGAGTGTTGGCGAGAGGGAGGATCAGAAGCGACTGAGAGGTATGGTGACCTCCAAAATGGCACCAAATGGGTCATGCGATGCTACGTCAGACCCAGCATGCAACAATGTTGAAATGAAACTCTTGATGCTAGACGTGAATAGGACCCTATTCTATTAACTGTCTGATGTCAAAGTGGAACAACTTAAAATGGAACAAGTTAAAACAAGGCAACTTAAAATGAGGACTTGTAATGAGAAACAAAATGGTGAACAAGCTAAGGTTATAATAATGAAAATGTTACGTTAATATGCACCTTTCATTTCCCTGAATCAGGTGGGTTATAGAAATGATCTATTTTTCTCAGCATTGACTTTCCTTTCCTTCGCTGATGCATCTTCACCTCAAGAATGATTTGCTCCCTAAAAGAAAAGTAACTAACTCCATGCATTTCTTTGAACAACTTTGAAATGAGAGCTACTTTCCTGGTGTCTTAACAATGAACCCTCCCTCATTCAACACTCTAGTTTCCAATCATTAAGACGCTAACAGTTTAGATTTCAAAACAAATAATTATATAAAGTGCTCAAAAAGAATTAAAAATCCTAATTTAAACATGGGGGACCTGATAGAGATATACAAAATTATGAGGGGCATAGATAGGGTAGATAGGAAGAAATGTTTCCCCTAAGGGGATCAATAACCAGGGGGCATAGATTTAAGGGAAGGGGCAGGAGATTTAGAGGGGATTTGAGGGTGGTTGGAATCTGGAACAATCTGCCTGAAGGGGTGGTAGAGGCAGGAACCCTCATAACATTTAAGAAGTATTTAGATGAGCACTTGAAATGCGATAGCATACAGGGCTACGGCAAGTGCTGGAAAATGGGATTAGAATAGATAGGTGCTTGATAGCCAGCACAGACACGATGGGCCAAAGGGCCTGTTTCTGTGCTGTATAACTCTGTGACCCTATGACTATGACTCTATAATGATCAAGACACAGTCATATTCCTTCAACATGAATGTCACTGCTCATCAAAGTGGACCACATTGGGCAGCCACCACACAGGCAAATACAAAACAACCAGCTGTTTTGACTTTCCAGTATATATACTAAATATAATGGACAACTTGGAACAGCTCACGGTTTAAATGTCATCTAAATACCTTAATGAGATTAGTGTCTGTGCAGAGATAATGGATATCTGGCAACGGTTACAGCATTTTTTTCTTCAGTCTACCAAATTCCCAGCAGCTACTTACCTGCATTTTAGGTATACCCTTTTTAGCTCCCTTCTCTTTAACAGCCTGGTTCAAAAATGCTTTGCAATGGCACTAAGTTATGCTGAACAGTAGCAAACACTATCACGGCATTACAAGACAGCGCTGAGTTGTTTGGATGACATCATAAACCAAGATAGCGAAGATTTTGTGGTTGCAGATAACCAAAACCACCAGGTCTGTTATAGCATGGAATACAACCCCTGTGATCATTAAAAAAATCAGCTAAAAGACGTCACCACAGTCTCTATCATGTTACCTCCACAACAGCTTTGATTCAAGCTGCCATCAATTTTGCCATTCTGATTGTTATCAAGGCCCTGTTTCCTATCAAATAACTTGTTTAAAGTAGGGCTATATGTGATGGACTCTGAGCAACTTTCATGATTTTAACATGGAAGCACATACACCAGAACCCATGTGGCAGGACCAGAATACATGTAATGAACTATGGGATAGGTCAGCCAATATCCCTTGATTGGACAAGTTCACACGGGAAGACTGTAAAATGAAACCTGTCAAGTCACACCTGCAGCCTGAAGTGTACTTTGAAATTTGGACTCATGCCAGAACTTTGCATACATTAACCTAGTTCGGTCCTTAATTGAAACTGCACCTATATGAACTAACTGCTGATAAACGAGCAATTTCAAACATTACATTTCAGTTTCCTCATGGAACAGGGAGACAGGCTATAGAAAATCCTTGCGACTTTGTAACATTTTTAAGGCAGTGTTAAGATGGGATAATCTGATAGATGGGAAGGAGAAAAAGATAGAAGAGGGAGAGAGGGAAACAAAGATAGAAAGCAAAAGAAAGAAGAAAACAAAGAATTTTAGAGAAATCGATTAGAGAAACTTGTATAAAATGTAATCAAAGTATACTTCCAGCACCCAGAAAACATGCACTAAATTGCAATGTTAGCAAATCAATGGTTTTCCTTCTTTAATGCTACAATATTAAGAGAACTTAGAAAAAGCTGCAGCAGGTTGAACCGATGGATAGAGTTTAGCACCATTTGGAGAAAGTGCTGAGGGCACTAAGGGCATAAAATGTACGCTGGGTGTGCAACTTCAATGTGGAAAATTGCCTGGGTATATCCTGTCCACAAAAAGTAGGGCAACTCCTGCCAGACCAGTTACATCTCCATCAGTCTACACCTGATCATCAACAAACTGATTGGAGTTATCAACAATGTTAACAAGTGCACTTACCCACTAATAATCTCTGAAAGAGTTACCACTAATAGTCAATTTAGGTGTGCCAGGACTATTTGGCTACAGACTTCATTATTCTCTTGGTCCAGTGATGGACACAAGAGCTGAATACTAGCATTGAGGCAAAAGGCGTTCAGACAACATTGAACTGAGTCTACACCAAGAAGCTGAAGTCAATGCGTACTCTCCAGGAACTAAAGTCACACCGAACACAAAGATGATGGTTGTAATTGTTGGACGCCAATAATTTTAGTCCCAGGGCATTATTACGGGGAGTTTCTCAGGCTAGTGTCTTAGGCTCAATTATCTTCAGCTGCTTCATTAATGACCTTCTTGCTATTAGAATGCCAGAAGTGGAGCTATTCACTGATCATTGCGGTGGTTCCATTTAATTTGTAATTCCTCAAATAATGAAGGAGTCCAGGAATTATGCCTCAAAGCGTGTACAACATCCAGGTTTTGGCTGAGAAGTTACAAGCAACATTTGTGCCACGCAAGTGCCAGGCAATGACCATCACCTCCTGACAATCACTGGCATTATTTAGTATTGACTTCAACATCTTGGAGTTCACCATTGAGCAGAAACCTAACTGACCCAGCAATAGATATGCTGTGGTAACCAGAGCAAGTTAGAGGCTGGGTATTCTATGGCAAGTGGCTCACATCCTGACTTCTCAAGGTCTTTCCATCACCTAAGAAGCACAATATGAGGAGTGTAATGAAATACTCACCACCTGCCTGGATGGGTGCAGCTGCAACAAAACAGCTCCACACCATCCAGGACAAAGCTGTCTGTCTGACTGGCACTTCAGCCTAAACATCCACCCATTTCACCACCAACAGCCATTTGTACTGTCTATAGTATGCACTGCAACAAATCAGCAATACGTCTACAGCAACACCTTCCAGACCCTTGACATCCACTACCCAGAAGGACAAAGGGATAACATCACCTCTAAGTTCCCCTCCAAGCCACACACATCATGTTATACCCCCATTCCCCCCACCGACCCACTGTCCCTCATGCACCCAATGCCAATATATGCCCTCCACCTACCCCTATAGCCCTTCATTGCCCCCATGTCAAGGTATTCCCTTCAAAAAACCTGGCCCATGCCCCTCCCAAGATAGGCATCCCCCAAACCCCTATGGCCCTGTCATGCCCCCCCCATGCCAAGGCCTGGTCCTATCTACTGCCAAAGGCTCATCAAACCCTCCATTCAAAGTTATGGCACTTCTATGCCCATTCACCCACTATACACTGTAGAGATCCAATGAATCTCTACTAGTCTACTATTGCCTACTAGTGACAGTAGGATGTATTAAAAAGCTTAAAAAGTAATTGATAACATTCCACTTCCTTAAAAAAACCTATTTACTATAGCCCAATAAAAGTGTCAATCATCCAGGTCCTTTCAAGTTTCAATAGCTGAAACTGCAAGCACTTGAAACTTCTTTATCTCATGTAAAAAAATTGTGATACTAACAGAAGAGACCAGGGAGCCAGAACTATTAAGCAAGCAATGTTTTTTCTGGGACTCAGGTGCTTCAATGGAGTAATGGATTTCTGGGCTCTTAGCCAAGCATTCATATGTACTCTTGGCTGAGAGCCCATACATCCATTAGAGTAATAAAACACCTGAGCCCTAAGGAAAACACTTCTTGATCGACAGCTCTGGCTCCCTGATCTTTGCTGTCAATTGCACAATGTTTATTTATACAAGGTTAAGTAATTATTTTTTAAATAGTGCAAAGTAGTGAATGAATGAGTTTCTTTTAAAGCTTTTTTTTTTACACATCCTATTGTCACAATTGGTTCATTTGTTCTATGCTGCGTCTAGTGGTTCAATTGGCCTGGAAGTGCCATAGCTTGGCATAGGAGGCATGAGGGCCCATGGGGGTTGAGTAGAGGAGCATTTCTGGGTATACAGGGAATGAGGGGCCATGGGGTGGGTGGAGAGGCATAGCTTGGCATAGGGGGCATGAGGGAATTGGTCAAGAGACATACCTTGACATGGGGGATGTGAAGACGACTTTTCGAAATTACTTTTGAAAAGATCCCTTCATGCAGACCATGTCATGCATGATACCCCTGGACCATGATTCATTGAAAACCTGGCCCAACTCCATGAAAATTGTGGAGGACTCAGACCTATCCCCACAATGGAGCCGGCCAGGTTGGGAGTGCAGAATATGGGCTTTGGACCCAAACCAGCCCACACCCTTAAGGCACTCTTGAAAAACCAGAAACCCTGGAAATGTGGTCAGGAATCATGGAATCAGGTCCAGGCTGCCATTTTTAAAGGCTCCTGAATCATCCCAACTTGGTAAAAACTCAGGCCTATATTTCAGGATTTTCACTATAGTGCATCTCATCGAAAGGCACAGCATATTTAAGAAAGACTCTCAGAAGGAATTCCCCCTTTGTCAAACAGATAACAAATGTCCCAGTCCACTTCCCTTAGTCTGTAACAATTACATTGAGATATATTCCAAACTGACAGGTATTAAACAGTCAGTTTCACACCAAGATTTCAATATACCGACTTACCATAAGCATCCTGCTTGATCACATTACGTCATTACAAAAATGCTTTAAGGGTTCAGTTCCACTATACTTTAGATTAATGATCAAATTAAAAATTGAATTAAAGACTTTAAAACTATAACAGTTTAGAGCGAGGTTGTTACAGAATTAACAAATGCTTTAACAAGCTCCAGATTGTAAGCTTTGTCATTGGCTGAAATGCAGAAGCTATTTTCTAAACGTAAGCTGATTCACATTCTTTTTTAGTTTCTGTATTTTGTTATTCTAATGTTAACTTAATAACTTTCTGTGGTACTCCTTAAAGAAATATGTTTAACAAGACAAAAGAGATTGAGGAGGGGAGTGGAGGAAAACTAATTTAAAAAGTGAAAGGAAGACAGAGGGTGAAGACATGCACGCAGAGAAGGGGTTTTTTTTTAAGGGCTTTTTTTAAAGAAGACGTGGCAAAGTAAAGTGATTTTTGGAGGGAATTTCAAAGTAATGGGGTATAGTGGTCAAAAGCACTGCCCCTGATGATTATAGGATAGGATGAGGGGAATGAGTAGTAATCCAGTTTCAGAAGAGTCGAGAAGATGTACAGCTGGAGAGGATCGGTCATGGAGGGTGAAGCAAGGCCCTGGAGCGGTTTGGAAACTAGGCCTTTGAAGTCAATTCACTTGAGTCCAGGGAGCCAAGGGCCAGGGAATTCTGAATTTGTTGGAGTTTGTGAAGGGTGGAGTGGGGAGGGGTAAATAGAACCAGATGTCCGGCAAAAACCGTGGAGAAGTCAATTCTAGAGGTGAAGAAAGTGTGGATTAATGTTTAGCTGCTGGTGAGAAAGTGGTATGGCCACAGAGAGGCAACATTCCAGAGATCCTGGCAAGAGTCCATTGCAGTGTAGGAAGTCCAGTTCTCAATGAACAGAGCATCAAGTTTAAATAGATGGAAAACTGGGGCTTTCCTTATGTGATCCTCCTAAATCTGATTTTCCTCTGTGTAATCCAATATACACACCCAGGTGCAAGAACAAAAAAAATACCCAATTATATTTTTGGAAGTGTTCGTTGAGGGAATAATCTTAGCCCAGAAAAAAGGAGAACTTCCAGCTTTTCTTCCAATGGGATGGGTTCTTTGAAATCCACCTGAGCTAACAGACAAAAGTTTATCCCCCACCACATCATTAAAAAAAGGCAACTGTGCTAAATCAACACTGAAGAGTTAGAATTGATGTCAGAAATTATTTATTTTTGCAGAACTGTAGCCCTGCAGACTGCCAAAACTTGGAGTGGGCATGTATTTGCTATTGTTCTTCCTTCCTCTCTTCCTCAAAAGGCAGTGGAGGCAGAATCTTTGGATTTAAGACAGAGGTAGAGGGATTCTTGATAAGCAAGGGGGTGAAAGGTTATCGGGGGTAGGCAGGGATGTGGAATTGAGGTTAATATCAGATCAGCCCATGACCTTATTGAAAGGTGGAGCAGATTTGAAGGGCTGAATGGCCCACTCCTGCTCTTAATACGTATGCTCATATGAGTGGACGACCTTTCCAGTTATAGGAAGTAAATTGTCAGTTAGCTGCAATGAACAATAATAATGAGCTATTGCAGACTTGTACATCCTTGTCAGTTTGGCTTTGGGGGTCAAAGAAATTTGACATGAGTTTTCCCAAGATTGGCCTTAGGGTGGTTTTCTCTGGTTTGGTCCTTCCAGGGGACAATATAGCTAAGTTTGGTTAAACAGTTTCTGTAAGGGGTATATTTAATAGGAAAGATTACCTTTTCCTTATCCTTTGTTTGCATATATCCCACTTAACATCTGTGATATAATTAGGTGTTTATTGTTTATGAGTCATCTTTTTGGGACATTATGGGAGTTAACAGCAATGGTCTTCAAGTGAGACAGGGTTACAAGTCAGCAGATAATGGTGCCTGTGCATACAGATGTAAATCAGTCCCTGCATTTAGTTCTTATTTTAATATTCCCATTATGAATTCTTATGTCCACATTGAAAATGGAAACTCTGTGTAAGCTGGTCATGCTATAACTACATGCTCCCATTACTAGCAACATTACAGCATCCTCAAAGGCAAAAGTTTATAATTAACGATAACCTTTATTTAGTTATCACTAAAGGCACTTCACAGGAGCGTTATCAAATGAAGTCTGACACTGAGCCATATAAGGAGATAAAGTCATGACCGGATTTTACGGTTGTCAAAGAATTGGTTGCCTGAGGTTGTGGCTTCTGCCTCTGTGAAGCAGGATGATGACCAAAATCTTGCTCAAATAGATAGGTTTTAAGGAGTGTACTCTTATGTTTACATAGGCAGACTCCATTATAAATGCGTGTATGAGTTTATGATAAAAATAATTAACAAGGAGTTACTACTCAATATTATGTGGATTGCAGTCACAGAATATGGTCGCTCCATTACCTATCTGAGGTCTTCATGTTGCTATTTCCCTGTCTCAACTCCTGTTACATCTCTCTCACGCTCTCACTCCTTCTCTTCTGCTTCTCCCTTCTTTCACTTTGTTTAACTTTGGATGGGAGCTAATGTGTAGCATGTTATGGTGTGGTGGTGAAGGGAGACACCAAAGGCTGCAGTTGGGGTATGGATTTCTGCAATATTGTGACCTTCAGCATCTCCTTTTGCATCCCCTGCCCCAATCACTCATCCTTCTACACCCCTATCGCACCCTCGACCTCACCTTCCCATTACTCTAACCAGATCCTCACCTTCATCACTATCCTACCTCTTGCCCTTTGAACTACTCATTCAAGCCTGTATATCTTCACCTCAACCATTACCCTTCATTCACCCACACTCAGCCTCCACAAACTCGGCTGAGGCCAGGGTCCAACCACAACCAGTTTCCAAAATTCATTTCCCATCGTACATTCCTATACTTTTCCCTCAAAACATGCTCCATTTGTTTTCAAATTTTAAATGAAATTAGAATGAGGAAGGAAACTACCTATCTGCCTTTTTTTTTTTGCTTATATTTATACAATTGGATCACATATGTGTGGAAGCATTGGCATACAGACAGAGGCCAGAATTTTGCGCTACACTCCCCCCTCCCCCCCACCCTCCCAGGAGCAGACTGGCAAGTGGGGGTGGGAGGACCATGCCAGTCACTTACCTGCCTCCACTAGTATTTTACCAATGGCAAGGTAGGTGTTGGGCAACCCGTCTGCTGTTGGGCCAACTGAGGCTTTAAGAGGCCTATTCTTTCCAGCTAAGGACCTCCATCCACTGCCACAGGTATTTTAATGGGAGCAGAGGGGTGCTCCATGTGGCAAGGCTGCCAGGGTTTGGTGCAGGCTCAGGGTCGGATCCGTCGTGCTGGGACATGGTGTCCAGAGCTCCAGCCTTCAGTGACGCTCCTGACTGGGGACTGACTGCAGTCCTAGCACTGGTCACCAGTCCGACGGAGCTGCTGGGACTGGAGGGCTGCTGGCCATCTGATTGGCTGGTAGCTCTTGGAGGTGGGGCATCCTGCTTCATAGAGGCAGAAATCACAACTCAGGCAACCAATTGTCCGACAACTGTAAAATCTGGTCATGACTTCCCAAGCTGGTGGAGGCGAGCTTTCCCCCAACTTTCCAGCTAGTGGGCAGGGCCACTGACTCCATCTAAAATTCAGCCCTTAGTCTTTATGTAACTCAATAAAGTTCGGACACTTGACCCCAGTTTTTCTTCTATTAATTGTGATTTTTTTAAAATTAGAAGCTGCTAGAAGCTAAAGAAATGTAGCTGACTGAATGGCATGGTGCACCCTGGGAAATTAGGTACATTACACACGGTCAGACTGCACAATTCAAATTCAGCTCACTGCTTTTGGCTAAAGTAGCAATTCTAATCCCAGGATAAAAGCAAAACACTGCGGATGCTTGAAATCTGCAAATAAAAACAGAAAATGCTGGAAAAACTCAGGAGGCCTGGCAGCATCTGTGGAGACAGAAACATGACTAGTCTTCACTCTGAAGAGTCATATGGACTCAAAACGTTAACTCTGTTTCTTTCTCCACAGATGCTGCCAGACATCCTGAGTTTTTCCAGCATTTTCTGTTTTTATTTCGATCCCTGGGTTTTGTTAGAGACAGGACCTTTCAAGTAAAAATACAATGGCGGCATTAAAAGGGAATTCAACGGATACATTGATTTTGGTTGGTCCCTTATTTTAGCCATTAGAAATTTCAGTTTAAAAAAAATGGCAGATGAGAAACAATTTCAAATACTATCTTGAGCATGTTGCAGGAATTCAGAAGCCAGATTGCAAAGATTAAATGAGTTTACTTACACATTTTCCATTATAAATGCGGGATATAGGAATTTGTAATGAAAAAGCTGACATAAAATGTGATGACAGAAACAAGTGACAGATACAAATTCTGCATGGAGGTAAGATATTTAACATGTTACATAGATAAAAGTATCAGAATTATTAATTGTTTACCAAATACAATACCAAAACCTTAAAAAACTAAATCGCTCCATGGCAGCTTCCCGTCTTAGCAGATAGCGGTTTGCGTCTTGGTGACCAACTTGCGTTAAGCATCACCTGATGCTGCTCAGGATCCACACTCTGGCATGACAGCCTCTGCCACATTTACTATGGCTGAGAAGGTGCACAATTCACTGGCCTCTGCTTCCTCTGAGCCCTCTTCTTGGCCACTGAGCTTTTGCTCGCCTCTTCCAATGCCCATCTAAGCTGCCAGTCTCCAGAGGTCAAGGCCATCAGCGACTGTCTTCCAGTTGTCAGTGTCAATAACTGCCATTTTCATATCTTGATTGCAGGTCTCCTCGCAACTAAAGTATGGACATCCAGGAGGTTGTGACCCAGTGGCCAATTCATCGTTCAGAAGGTTTTTGGGTATACAGCTGTCATCCAGCTAATGAACGTGACTGGGCCAGCGCAGATGTCACTGGAATGAGTTCTCACTAAAATGGAACATACCTAGCAGTACAAAATGGCATTTGAATGTTTATTTAACCAAGGACACTCCTCACTGTTGAGGTGAATGTTAACATACAAAATAATTCTACATTTAACATCTAAATGTTGAACATCCTCAATTTACACCAAGGTCTCTTTTAGTGTTCAAGGGCCTCTACTATGCGATAAATGGGTTCTTCCACCAAATGATTAAGATTGAAGACATGCTGCAAATGGCTTTCCATGATGGATCGGCAGTGATGGACAGCATTTATTATCATCTTCACAAACCTTCACCCCCTGTTTATTTTGTCTGAATTTCTTCGCTGTTTGCCTTTAACCCCAAGTATAAAATATTCGTGTGAGGTACTGAGATCTATTTTGATATTTCTTTCGGGCTCCGAAACTGGAAGAAATTAGATGATTTGATTTTTTTTATTGGCGCTTTCACATTGTAAGACTGCAGCTGATAGCAGTCCTCCAGTTCCCCGTTCATCAGGTGCATCCAAGTATAAATGACTGGGCCTACCTGGCATCATCAGTCTTGATGAATGAGAAAAATGTGTATCTGCCAAATTTATGTCAAGGTAGGACCACTCTTTCTGTCAGTAGATCATGAGGAGATGACCTTCACTTGAGATCCAGTTATAACCAGGTCTCTGCCATGCATAGCAAAGCCCAGTGCTCTCTACATAAGACCAGCAAAGCCCAGGGAGTGGAATAGCACCTCAATAAATGAAAGCAAAAAACTGCGGATGCTGGAACTCCAAAACAAAAACAGAAATACCTGGAAAAACTCACCAGGTCTGGCAGCATCTGCGGAGAGGAACACAGTTAACGTTTCAAGTCCGAATGGCCCTTCAACAGAACTGACAGTTAACGTTTTGAGTCCGAATGACCCTTCAATAAATGAAGCTGTATGCTGTCTATTTTTAAGTGTACATTTTGGGTGAGTGTTGGCTAGCTGTATGCACTCCATTTCCTTGATGCCTGATAATCACAAAGTAATCAGTGAACTGGGGTTTACTGACTGACAATCTTGTTTCAACAAAATTCTTAGTCCAGTGTACACACAATATACGCAATCAACACAAAGTGCAGTAAAATGTCTGATAAGATCACAATGGGGACGGAATGAAATTGAGATCAAAAGCAAGATGGCTGTGTTCTCCTTCTATTTCATCCAAGTGCGCAAAGAGGGTTCTGCATTTTCGATATTACCCAATCAGGTTGCAGCTTTAGTCACACAACAAACACATGCTTTGGTCAAACATCTGAAATCCAAGCCATCCCTGCCCAAGGGACAGATTTGTCCAGCGGACTGTAGCCAGTTAGATCATCTAGCACACGGTTTAGTGTGCAGGTAACCAGCATCGCTATAGTGATGGGACTTGCACTTCAAGTTTGTATTGCATTCAGATCGTTTGAATCCATATTAAAACAAAACAGGGAGAAAAAGGCAGCTGCGGTGAATGGACCAGAGGAACTCAGGCACTTAGCCCTACTGGGCTGCCAGGGAACTAAGAGGTATGGCCATTACAATGGGAAAATACTCATAGGCTAGGATTTTGCCCTCGTCGTGCAGGCTCGGCAGGGGCGGGCAGGAATGGTCGGGAAGCTGACTGCCACTCGTGATTGGGTCTCGACCGTGATTTCACAATGGTGGGCCAGTTAAGGCCCACCCAACATGAAACACGTGCTGCAGCGCTTGGTGCTGCCTGTGTGTGTGGGGAGCGGCAGGTTATGAGTGAGGAACTTCGTGCATGCATACAAGTACACACCGGAAAAGCTCCCTGAGGCACAGGAAGATGAAGATTTTAAGAATTGAAAATAAAGAATTTTAACTTGTTAAAAAAATGTCCACCCATGTGACTCTGGTATGAGTGAAATGTTTACATTTTTATTTAATTTTTAATAGCAGTTGGAAACAGCCTGTGGATGAGGTTTCCTAAAAAATCCAATGGCCTCTTGGTCTTTATCACCTGCCCGCCAACCATAAGATTGGGCAGGCAGCAAAAAATTTAATTTAATTGGGACTTTAATGGCCTTAATAGGCCTGTTAATTGTTGGCAGACGCACTGCCAACATCCACACGTGCCCACTGATCGAAATATCGCGCTAGCGTGCGATGACATCGGGATGCTCACTCGACAGCATCGCGTGTCATTTTATGCTCATTCAGGTCGGACGCACGCCCGCCCGATGAGCTAAAACTTTCTGGCCATAATCTTATGGAAGTCAGTCACATTCTTTCAGTCACACAGATTGTTATCAAGAGAAATTAAAAAAGGATGCTCCCAAGCTTTTGCTTCAACATTTGAAGATGGCATATATAAGAACAACCAAACACAGGTCCTTTTCATATGTGAATGGTCAATTTTCCTTGCACCAACCACCATTTATATTACAAAAATGCTTCAAATAGTTTGTATGTAGTAACCTAAACTGCTGGCTCTGCAGAATCCATCCCATTCATATCAGACAGTGGATTCCATAGCAATACTCGAGCTGTTCACAACTTCATCTTCTTGGCTAGAAGACCTTCTCTAGTGACTTGGAAAGTTCTCCACAAGCTCAATAAAATACACCAAAGGCGTGTTTCGAGAGGTTGAGTGTTCAGCTCATCTACAGCCAGAATGGATGATTGACTATGCCACTGGAGACCATATTTAAAATACTCTGCAACACTGCTCCCTCGGCAGTAAAAAAAAAACTACTTCAGCTCAAGAGGCTGGAATTCTGCAGTGAATAACTCACCTCCTAGTTTCTCCACAGTCTTTCCACCACCTGCCAGGCACAAGTCAAGAGTGTGATGGAATAATCCCCACTTGCCTGGATGAGTGCAGCTCTAACAACTCTCAAGAACCTGGACCCCATCCAGGACAAAGCAACCTGCTTGACTGACACCCCTTCTGCCATCTTAAACATTCGTTCCCTTCACACCAGTGTACGATGGTTGTAGTATGTCCAATCTACAAGATGCATTACAGCAAATCGCCAAGGCTTCTTCGACAGTACCTTCCAAACCCATGACCACCACTACCTAGAAGGCTCATGGGAACAACACCACCCGGAAGCTCCCCTCCAAGTCACTCACCATCCTGACTTGGAAATATATCGCCGTTCCTTCATTGTCACTAGATCAAAATCCTGGAACTTCCTTCCTAACACCACTGTGGGAGTAGCTTCACCATGAAGATTGTAGTGGTTGAAGAAAGCAGCTCACTGCCACCTTCTCAGGGGCAGTTAGGGATGGGCAATAAATGCTGGCACGGCCAATGATGTACACATCTCACGAATGAATGATTAAAAAGGTGGGTTGCACACCAGTACCTCTCCCTTTACTTTGCTGTTCTACCATGAAAGTCAGCACTGCTGTCCTTGGTAGAGTTGTAAAGTAAGTACACCATTGGGGAACAATTTTTTCTTTTGTCAAAAATATAACTTTAAGCTCTGGTAATAGTAGCATCAACCAGTACAATAACTGCCAGTTGTAGGATTAGTTAAAAGAAAGCATTATGATATTTTATCCTCTCTTTAGGGGAGTGATTTATTGTCATGCAGAAAAGCAGGCAAGTAAGCTGCACAAATAGTACTGCTTTTGTTTAAGAAAAAAAGTGGACATAACATAACTCTCGCACCATAATTTTAATCAGGCAGTTTTTCAGTTGCCCACGGTTGAACAATCCTATCTGGTACACAAGGGTACATTTTTCCAATGGATCCCTCAGACTACTGTCTGCTACTATTCTAGAAGGTTGCCTTTCTTTAATCCACTGAAGTGGTGTTACACACATGCTTTACCAGACGTCTCAAAAACTATATTTGAATATTGAATGTTTTAAAAGCACAATTACGGGCAATGTAGAAAAGATTTCTTTAGATTGCATAAGTAGGCTGGATTATTTTTTGGTGCCTTTGAAGACCTTCAAAAGGTTATTTGAATCAAATCTTGGATTCCCAAGATGGAGTTATTGTAAAGACTTATTACTTTGCAGCTCAGAATCAATGGTCTTCCTCAGAGAGCTCAGCCAGCTCTGAATACTTCCATGCAGAAATATAAAGGCTGTATTTCGTTCTTGACAGGTAAAAACAGAGTCCTGTGCAAGCGGCTACAAACAGCAACATGTTAATAACATCTACTCCAAGAAACATGCAGAAACAAGACCAGTGAATGTCCAATCGAAAAGGGTTCTAGGGAAAATGTCATGTTGCCACGTGTGCCTCTCCTTGTAATGTGCAACTTGTAACCCTACTTCAGCCATCCTCTGTACGAATGCTTGTCAGTCCTACAGTCATTTGTATAGCTATTCTGACTTCCTTACTCACTGACCCATGAACATCAGGATTTTTAATTTATTTTATTAAATTGCAGATGTGACACTTTTTCTTTCTGCAAATCCCAACACCCCTTTGACATCATACGTGTGCTTTCATTCATTCGAAACAGCTGCCTTTACAGCCCCTCCCACATCCAATTTTGCATAACTAACAGAAAAATAAATCTGTACAAAGATGGAGCACACCGTCAGTTATGCTGACCTCCTGTTTGACCTCTTGGTGTCCTGTTGGAGACTTGTGCAAAACCACCTTCAATCATCATTAAACTTGACCTTACGACTACTCCCCTGCATGCTTTTAACTGCAGGGTTATGGTTGGTAGTTTAACCACAAAGCAAGATGATTAGATACAATCAAGACATGAACTTAAAAGGCTTTGCCATTGTCTGCTTATATTACCATATTTGATGGAAAATGAGGCATTATTGACTGCAGGATCTATCACCTTACTCTGAAGGCCAACCTCACACAAGAACTGCAGAAAATGCATTACTCTATGCTTTGAAAAAACTCAGCAGGTCTGGCAGCATCGGCGGAGAAGAAAAGAGTTGACGTTTCGAGTCCTCATGACCCTTCGACAGAACTGGCGGACCTGCTGAGTTTTTCCAGGTAATTCTGTTTTTGTTTTGGATTTCCAGCATCCGCAGTTTTTTTGTTTTTACTCTATGCTTTGACTGAGTCAAACCTTAAAAGGTAATGGGGGACACCTCACTAAGATTATAACAAAAATGTTTTGCACTAAAACCTGAAGAAATATGACTTAACAAGTAAAATACTTTCTGTTGTGTTTCAGACAAAATTTAAGGCTTGGAAAGCGGAAAGTACTCAGCATGTGTTTTGTCAAAAGGAAAAATCTCATTCTACACACGCGCTTTGTGTTTGATTCTCAGCTCACTAAATGAAATGAAAAATTTGTTCTTTAAGCTCTTGGAGAATACTGAATCTTTGAAGGTTGTCACAAAACAGCTTTATTATGAAACAGCGTTTTTAGTACTATCTACCATTCTCGCAAACTTGCTTCCCAATACAACAATTTCTTTACAAATTTTCCAGTGCCGGCTAGACTAGCCTGGAACAGAAGCAAAATAGAACATACCGAAATTAACTGCTCAGTAATACTTATTAATTAAAAACTTTATATCCAGTATCAATATTTTGAGCGCATGGGTAATGGGTTGGGGGCAGGCTAACATCAGTGATCACTACCATTTAACAATTTCACAATGGTGTACACTCTGGCCTTTATTTCTCTCCACAGATGCTGTCAGACCTGCTGAGTTTTTCCAGCATTTTTTGTTTTTGTTTCAGATTTCCAGCATCCGCAGTATTTTGCCTTTACACTCTTACCTAAACAGGTGGGTCCAGCCAACCTCCTGTTATACATCTTGCTTGATTTTACCATTTACTTCAATTGAGTGTCAAACTAGGCAAAGCACAAAACAGACTGATGACTCAAACCCACCATTTTTCACCATGTGGCTAGATTAAGATGGAACCCCTGTACATCAACAAAAACACCAACTTGCATTTGCATTGCATCTTGAATTTAGGAAATCTTCCCCCAGTGCTTGATAGTAGCGGAATCAGATGAAAATTGACAGTGAGCCAATGAAGAAGGTACTAAGCGAGTGACTAAAAGCTTGGCAAGTGAGGTAAGGGTTAAGGAAGATTGTAAAGGAGGGAGGAGTAGAAAGTTACTCAGGTTTAGGGAAGGAATTTCAGAGCTTATGGCCTCGATAGCTGAAAGTACAGCCGCCAATGGTGGGTCAAAGGGGATCCGCGATGCACCATAGTCTAGTGCTGCAGGAATTCTTGGAGGATTGCAGGGCTGAAGGGGATTACAGAGTTAAGGAAAGATGAGACCATGAAGAGATTTGAACAGGAGGATGAATATTTTAATTTTGAGCTGCTGATGCACTGGGAGACAACGTGGATCACCGAGCAAGGGGTTGATGGAACTTGGTGCAGATTACAATATGGGAAAAAGAAAGATCTACATTATGTATCATCTTTCATGACTACTGGATGCCCCAAAGTGCTTTACAGCCAATGAAGTGCAATCACTGCTGTAATATAGGAAACATGGTGGACAATTTGCACATAACAAGCTCCCAGAGACGACAATGTGATAATGGCCAGATAACCTGTTTGCTTTTTTTTTACGATGATACTTGAGGAACAAATATTATCAAGACACCAGGGATAACTCCCCTACTCGTCTTTGAAATGGGATCTTTTACGTCCACCTCAGACAACAACCAGGGCCTCGGTTTAATGTCTCAGTCAAAAGACAGCACCTCCAACTTTGTAGCACTACCTCAGCACTGGAATGTCAGCCTAGATTTTTGTGTTCCTCTGTGGGGTGGGGTGGGGGTGCTTGAATCCTGCAGCTGAAATTTGGATGAGGTTAAGTACATTCAAGAACGTATTTTAGCCATGCTGTTACAAAGATATAATACATAAAAAGCTTGGGCTATTTTAGATTTATGCATTATTCAGATAAGGAATAATAATATGAAAAGAAAAAAGAGGTACTTTGTGACTCAATAGCTCAATGGTTACATACAGCAGAGCACTAACTTGAAAACTAGAAGTTCAAACCCTAGAGCAGCACATCTTTGATTTGCCTGGTTTGGGTAAATTCCACCAGCTGACCTGTACAATTAAAATGCCACTCGGTGAATTGCTATATCATTTCAGTTCATGAGGAAACGGCAGCAGACATTCTGGATGATTCCATCTTGTGGCTTAAAATAACAAAATGCAATCAAGGAGGGGAATATTTTTATAATGGAAGATAAATGAATAAAATTCTGCAAATCTCTCTTGAAATGATAAATTGTCATTTTTCCCAGCACAGGCACATTAACTAAAAAAGGCACATTATTTGTATACGTTTTTATAAAGGGTGCATATTTTGCAAACTATCTTAGTTTCTCTCTCCAGCCTTGTTCCATATTTAGCTGGAGTTGATGATCTATCATTTAAGATAAGATTTAAAGTGGTGGAAATGGAGAGGGTTACCCCGTTTGTTAACTTTAACTTGAATGTTGGGGAAAAAGAGCATCAATTGTTTCCAAAATAAAGCATTTAAAGAACATCTACACAAGAAGTATAGTATTAAACAGTAGCTATCCAGTTCATGCTGGTAATGCTCAGTTACAGTTTATTGATACAAGACAATTTCTTCAATAAAGAAGCCATATGGACTTAACAATCACATTAAAATTATAATCAATAAAAAATCTCACCAAAGTTTATACTGAAGGCTGAGGGTATATAAGTTTAAAAAAAAATCTTTGGAATAGAACCTCCCGGCCCTTACGAAAAGTCTGGCATAAGCCAGAATTTGAAATAAGCAACTAACATATTTCCTCTGAATAAAGCCCACATGTTCTGTTATTTAAGAAGTGGAAGTAGAGAGCAAGAAATTTGTATCTAGAGAGCAGCAGTGGTCAAACCCACAACAGCAGCTTTGTGATCTTCAGAGGAATGTTCCTCAAGCTTTGTTCGCCATGAAAAGATCCATTAATACTCCTACCCCATTAAATGGCAGGCCATAGCCATGAATGGCACCTATCAGAGCCAAGAGTAAATCCAGTGATTAGAGAGAATTTGCCAAAGAGCCTTTGTAGCCGAGAAAAATGCCTACTCCAGAGTGGAATGTAGAAAATTCCTGGGAGCACAGGCTCCCCTTTGTTGCCAGCTCAGGCATATTCTGGAGCAGATAACGGCGCAAACAAATTAGATCCCCTCTCTACATCGGCAAGAAAAAGTGGTAGAAGAAAGGTCCATCTCCTGCTTTCTTTAAAATAAAATTTTTTAAAAATCTGTGATCGCAGAGTATGGGTCATTAGGCCAAAAAAATAAGACATTTCAATGCTAAAAAATCCCACGATATTAGAATTTATTCTGCTGACCAGAATGTATACTATATTCAGAAAGCCCATCAAGCTGTAGGTCCTCGCGAAACAGAGAGGGAATGTTTGTCAGTACGCAAATCAGAGACAAGACAGGATAGCTACTTATCTGTCTAGAAGATAACAACTAAGTGGTAGTGTGATACAACATCTCACTTCATGAGTTGAGAGACTGCAGATCCTTTTCCCTTTACGATAAACACAAAGCACTTCACTACCCATTCCCTGTTTAAACAAATATTTATATCATGCAGGTGTGAATGTATACAAATGAAAAAAAACATGTTCCTGTGATCATTCTCCACTTTTGTGGCTTTATTTCCATAATGGAATGCGTTTGTTACAATTTAATCCCATTTCCAGAACTTCTGTAATTGAGAAAACTCAACTGGTGAATTTTCTGACTCGTTTACCAAAGATCCTCCTTGAGCCCACAAACTCTGTTGTGAAGTGATATTGAATGGTTCACTGGTTTTCAGCTTCAAAAAGTTTGCAGGACTCGATTTTCCTTAAGTGGTATGAATCTTAATATTACTATCTCACCCCCCTTTCTTCGCTTTCCACAACAACTTGCATTTAATTAACACCATTTAATGTAGTGAAACATCCCGAGACACTTCACAGGATCATAATCAGACAGAGAAAAAAAATCTTCTCTTCCCCATCTTAACCTTTTTTTGACCCCCAGATTTCAGTCATCCCTCCTAACTTTTGTTCGGCTGCTCACTGTTTCTTTCTCCTTTGACGTGCCTTGGGACCTCGACTATGTTTATAACTGCAAATTGTTGTCACCTTCCTTCCTCCTTCTCTTGGGCAGTTAAAATTCCTTACCACTATTATTTTAAATGTTACAACTCCCAGCAGTATCATTTCTTTCCCTGAAAGAAATCATGTTAATGTTGCATTAAGGTTCATTTTTAAAATCGGAGCTATTTGAACATATTTGGCCCGTTTTCTGGCATGCAGGCAATGTAATTCTGGGGAGTATTCCAAGACATTAGATTACTAGAATTCTGTTAAATTGTAAGTTTTGCAAGACAATATGTTACATTGAAGTGAATGAGACCACACACATTGTTCTGCAAAAGGACAATGCTCTTGTGAATACATTTAAAATCTCTCCCATTCTCTGAAGCCTAGTCATTGGTTAACACAGCCCCACAATTACCCACTTTCATCCAATGCTTCTTAAGCAAGTTAAAAATGGGATTATCCACACACAGGCAGAATCTTCCGTTCTGAAGTCTAAGTTGGGTGGTGGGCACGGAAGTTGGAGTGATTTATGCTGGGGGACGGGACAGCTGACCACAGGCAATCTTGCCCTTTTCAGCTCATTACCTATGCATCTGTCTGGAGCGTGGCAAATCTTGTGGTGGGAAGGGCAGGAAGTCGCCATCCCCACCATTGCCTTATGGGCTCAAATATCCAGGCGCCATATTTAAAGGGCACCTAAACAGCCAGTCGCTCACTGCAGGCCGGGAGCTCCGGATTCTGCCGAAACCACGGTGTCCCAGGAAAGAAAGCAATGTGTGATCCCCCACCGTGGCTCAGTGATGCCTCCCTGGAGGCTCTCCTCCAGAAAAGGTGGGAGTTGCGGATTCCCCAGGATGGCAGCAGGAGATCCTCCTGTATGACCACGACGGTCCCTAGACGGACGTTACAGCGGAGATTAGCACCTGTGGGGCCCAGCACAGAAACGTCCAGCGGTGGCGCGAGAGGATGAATGATCTGCTGTGCTCCGCCAGGGTAAGCGCATTGTCTACTCCCTGCCATCTGACAGTCATAAGGGCATCAAGCAGTCTAAGGGTGTGAGTACACGGGTTGCAGCACTCACCAGCAGGTGGGACATGTGCACTGAATGCGTATCAGCCACTTAATGCTCTCAATCTTATATCAGTTGCAGGACATCCTGCTTCTAATCACTTACTGGGGAAGGCCCGGCAGCTGTGATTTGCACGCATGCTCCTGGAACTGCTCGTGCAACCATTGGGATGACAATCAATCCTTCTGTCTTTCAACAGGATAAGAATACCCACAACAAGCGGGAGTGGAAGCGGAATTCCGGACATTTGAGTCTTCGCTCCGTATGAGGAGTAGGCTGCAGAGATAGCCGGGGCGGAGCAGGACCGTGCCTTGTGTTGAAGGTGGGATAGGACCCCCTCAGAAAGCCGGTGAGGATGCCTCCAGTGTGCAGTTGTCAGTTGCGTCCACAGAGTGAGACATTTATTTAATTAAGGAGCCCATTTAGTCAATCTTTTTTCTCTCTATTCCAGGTAACAGTAAGAAAAGGAGGAAGCCATCAACCCAGATCAGCCACAGTTCCATGTCCAACCCCACCTCTGAGGAGGATGTCTCAGAGGCTTCAGAGGATGCATCGTCATGGCGTTCACCTGCACCCTCTACCAGCGCAGATACAGTCACCTCGGTTAGTCCACATTCTAGAGGAGGCTCAGAGTCACAACCTGGTGAGCACATCACTCACACAAGTTCACAGCCAGCGGATGAAGTGACAGCTGGGGTCTCTGACACTTGGAGGACTGCTGGACACAAGGAGCAGCAGCGCCCGCAAGGCACTCCGAGGACACTCCAAGGGTGGCCTGTCACACTACCTCCCCTCTGCCAGGGGCCAATCGCCATGAAGGGTACACCTGCACCTGAGCAGGAAACCCTTAGCAGGCCAGGCCCCTCTAGGCCTTGGGCCACCAGAGGCTGCCCGCCAAAGTCATCACAGTCAACAGGGCATAGCAGTCAGCAGGCTGCCTCCACCTCTGCTGCAGATGTTGGGGCTGCACCTAGATGTAGCTTTAAGTGAAGAAAGATTAAGAATTATTGGAGGCACACAGATATGCCTACAGATGCACACAGAATGGTCTATAACCATTGCATATAGTTTTGGCACATATAAATATATGTTCTCTTGCTGTGTTTAGAAGTTTCATGGATTCCATCCTGTTGCTTGTTGCTTCAATGGTTGCAGCTTTTTAAGGGTCTGGAATGTGAACACCAATCAAGAGTCCAATCATGATTGATTCACTTCTCTCACATTACTCTCACATTATCAACATAGTCATTATTCAATAAGCCCACTTGTGCATGATTAAGCACTGGCCATCATTTGTGAGTGTGCAGCTGGGCACACATCATGTGAACCACTACTTGCAGCTTACCATGTTCTGACCTTTGAAAATGTGTTCATTGCAGCTCCTGCTGCTGTTGCCCCCGATGTGAGATGTGGGTGGATGCCACGAGTACTCGAAGAGAGTTAATTCTGTCATTTGAGTGGCAAGGAACACTATAGATGCAGTTTCAGGGCTGACAGGGTGAAGCTCTAGTCTTCTTAATAGTAGAAAGCCAGAGGCTTCCCTACATGTCTGGAGGAAGCTGTGGTGGGCATGTCCAATCGTTAATGGCAGGCCTTGGTGATTTGTCATTTTGAGCTAACATGCACGTGATGGCTACAACTAAGGAGGCAACAGGAAAATTAGCCTTGATGCAAGAGGGATTGAATGTAGGATTTAAGAGGTGTGTGTGCAGTTGACTAAAGCTTTTGCCAGACCTCACGTGCAGATTTGTTTGTCCTGCTTGTCTCCTTATCAAGGAGGCAGCTCATCACCACCTTCCCAAAGGCATTAGGGACAGGCAATAAATGCTGGCCTAGCCAGCGAAGTCCACATCCCGTAAATGAATTTTTAAAAAAAGACCTCGCATAAAGAGTTTGCAATCAAAATGCATCGGACATCATTGAAGGACCGGGGTTTTAGTCCATGAGTTTAGAGAGAGTAGAGTGGGCCTATGTGCTGGACTGTGCTGAGGACTGTGAAGCTATCCACGTGAAGCATCAGCAGCACTCTACGTCTAACAGGCCTCTGCAGGGTACATGGAGGAAAGAATTCTACCTTGACTGGGGTGTATACAAAGATGGATCACAGTCCCGCACTAATGCTAAGGCCATCTAGGACTGAGATTTTTAGGAGTCTCTGTGATTGGAGGGTCTGGATTGGTTGAACCTCAGCAACACATAGTGCAGGTGAGGGTTACTATGAGCGAGTGGCAATTGGGAGGCAGGAACACAATCTTCCCTAATCAATCTGCAGAGAAGAGCAATCTCAAGGGGCCAAACGGTGTTCTCATGTCACTCCTCCCTGTGGATCCATCTATCTGGTTCCACCTGAAAGGCCTCTCTGCAAAACCTGCCCTCTGCCACTGGGAGCAGGTGTGAGGGTGACATGAGTGCACCTCTGCCGAGGTTAGATTTGATATTGTTTCCAAGTTGCCATGCACACGGATTTTGAGAGAGCATGGGAAAAATCTCAATTCCCCTGACAGGTGTCTGAGGTCGCGGGAGAACGGAGTGCTTTGCAAGCTCTAATACATGCATTTAGCGCCAGGGCTCTGTATATCAGCACAGTTTGGCATATGCAAAGGATCAAACCACCAGCAGGGCAGACGTTAAATAGTGCAGCTTAACTCAGCTATCATAAATCAAGGTACATTAGAGCAAAGTATAATGTCTGTAACCAAAACGGTGCTGGGGCTTACTAGCCAGGAGAGGATAGAAAACCAAATAGTTAAGGAAATGTGTCGGCAGTTTCCCCTGCCTGGAATCTGGTAGCTATCAGATTGTCACGGGCCTGTCTGCCGCATTGTAGCCTTACTCTGGCCTCTGCATGTGGCTCCATGACATCCTACCTCATCAGATCCATCCCCTTCACCATTTTCCTAATCAGAGGTGACATCTCGGTCCTCCATATCTTCCTCATCCAAGACATCCCCCACTTTGTAGTGCTAGGTTGTGCAGAACACAGCAGATGATGATCTGAGACACTCTGTGGTGAGTACTTGAGAGCCCCAACTGAGTGGTCCAAACATCTGAACCTCATCTTTAGGAGGCCTATTGTTTGCTCAATCATGGACCTTGCAGAGGCATGTGCATCATTGCAGCTCTCTTCAGCAGCACTCCGCAGACAGCAAACTGGCATCATTAGCCAGGCTTTCTGGGCTATCCCTTGATCTTGAGGAGCAAACCCCTCAATTGCCGAGGTCCTTCAAAAACCTGTGGCATGTGGCAGTGGCTCAGAATGTAGGCGGTGTGAATGCTCCCAGGGAACTGAGCACAAATGTGCAGGATTTGCCTTCTGTGATCACATATGAACAGAATGTTCAAAGACTGGAAACCTCTTCCATTGATAAATGTGACTGGCTGTTGCCAAGGAGCTCTCAAGGCCACATGTATGCATTCAATAGCACCCTGCACTTGCAGGAAACCTGAGATTGCTGCAAAACCCAACTCTGTTGCAGGCTGGCCTTTGGAATCCAGATGGATGCACCCTCCTGAACAGGACATTTTTCACCTTCTGTACGCCCTTGTGTGTCACTGACTGATAGATGCTGCATAGGTCCCCAGTCGAGCCCTGGAAGGAGCCACTTCACTGGCAAAGAAGTTTAAGGTGGCGGTGACCAGTGGTGGTGCCATTGGCATGGGACTGCCTCCAAGTCATTGGGGCTGCAGGTCATTGTGGAGAAGCTGGCAGATGTGAGCAACCACATCCGGGACAGCCAAAGGCGCCTTCAGCATTGCCTTCTGCTCATCTGCAGATAGCTGCATCACCTGCAATATAGCCACAATCGGGCCTTGCTCACCGTTGTAGTGGACCTTGTTCGCCAGCATCCTGACATTTCTTGAAGCCCTACTGCCTCTTACTGCTCAGGCCATTGCTCCTCCTGGTCCTGTGCCAACCTGCAACGGGACCCCCTGCTCCGCATCTGGATAAGAGCCAGTAGAAAGGCAGGGTTTGCCTGGAGCCTGCATCATCTACACCTCAATGTTTCTGTGAACGAATCGAATCTACTGAGCACATTCTTTACAGGTTTTCCTCCATCTCAGAGCCACCAAGCCAATGCTAAGCCTGGTCTCCATCTGGACATGGTATCCCCATCCCACCCCTTCCAGGTGAAGGACACCTTGGAGGACCAGAGATGAGTGTCCCTTCTGTTTATACATGACTGTGCATGGAGACATTGCTCTTTGACTGAGGTGATGGGAGCCATGTGTGAGAAGCCTCCCGCTGACACTATTCAGCTTGCCTCCGTTACCCTCGAGACAATAGAGTGACCTTTACCTTGGCAGCATAGAAAGACTAACACATGAATCCTTGTTAGGCATGGCCATTCACCAGAGAGGATGAAGGTTTGGAGTCAGGCATTAGCTGCCCTCCACTAGCCGTGCCCTTTGGAGGCATCCAACTCCCTCCTCCCTTCATCCCTGCTTCGGACTGCAGCTGATGGCAAATCATTCAGAATGAACAGCAGCTCTAGACCTTGCTGGGATCTCGACGTTATGAGACCCATGAGCCAGAGAGCAAACCTGCTGCCGTATGGCCTTCACCATAGAGAGGAGAACACAGCTGAGCATGGTCCTCATCCAGTTGCATCATGATTATTAGGGTGTCCCTTTAGTCGGCCAATTATGCTGACCTTGAACTCCACCAACCTGAAAGGAACATTCTCCTCCTTTTAAATCCACTGCATTGCATTGTTACTGGAAAAATGGTGCGTGTTAGTTTTCAGACTTACTCCACTACCTTCTACTCATCCTGTCACCCACCAACTTTCCCCCTATTGCCCTTGACCACCCAATATCACCAATCCTCTCCCCTCTGTCACCTTTGAGCCTCCCTCATTACCCTGGACCCTAATACCATCCACCTCCACATGCCTTTCCTCCCTTGAGCCTACACCATTACTGTCCCCATGCCCACCCTGAGCATTCCCGTTATTCCAGCCAACAGTGCAGTCTGCTTCCGTCACTGCCCCCCATGAAGCCTTCACCTAACCGACTATCACCCTGGACCTGCCATCTTACTGCATCCCACTCACCCTCCTTCCCCAATCACTCTTCCCCCGTTTCCACCTTTCTGAGACAAGCTTTTCCTTCCCTGGACACACTCACCTCCCTTCCACCCTTAGCCTACCTCCCATCTCCAGCCATTGCTCAGCTTGCCTTTCTGGCACCCGATATGTATCAAGATGTGCACAGTTCCCAAGAAGGCAAAAGCAGCATCTATTCACCTCAAAAGTCATGGAAGAAACAAAGCTCAGCAGGTGCACACCGCAAATTCATAGTCATAAAAGTGAACTTTCTAATTTCTCAGTGGCGGGGAACTTAATTCCAGGGAGGTGACCTTTTAATGAGAATGCATGATATGTTAATGCATGCAACAGGACTTCCCGACATTGTTAATCAGGACGCTCGAATCACCTTTAAAGTCCTGAGAGCAGGATTCCTACAGTTTACCCCGCTGTCGGGAAACTGATTTTTGGCCTCACCCCAAACCAAGTTCTCTTGCTCACTTCCTGCTGCTGGTGGGACTGGGAGGTTCCGCCCATGGTGTATATTACCAGTTTTCATCCTCTGCCTGATTCACCAATCATACCTCTGCCAGGTTAGGCTGAGAATTAGATTCATGCCAATGGAGGTAGAGTTTACACATAACCCATCCTAAAATTTGACAGATTAGAGCGTGGTTTCACTCCTTCTGAACAACATCTCCATTTGCACAAACTCACTGCCTCTCCAGTCGGATTGAGAGCAAGGGAGATAATAGTGTGAAACTGCAGTGTAAAAATGTCTCTGGTCAAGTACAATACTGCTTGTGGTGGACCAGAACTAATGCGGTAATGAGCCAAGTGACAACTATGCCGTGGCAGATGGTGATTAAGATCGCCCAACTTCCTGGCTTGATGTAAATAAAGACTGGGAAGAGAAACGTTCAGGTCATGTCAATACAGAGGAAGTAAGTGCAGATCAGTTAGGAGGAGAGAGAATCCGAAGGTTGGGGAGGCACATGGAAAAGGTCAGAGAAAGCCCTCAAAATAAAATACGACTGTGGTTAGCATCCAGTGTCAGAATCTAAAACATAATAATGACTGAGTAAGACACACATTCAGAATAAGCTGCAGAGAAAAAGCAGCAGCAGCAGCAATCAAAAGTCATTCTAAATGGGGGAGGCGGTGGGAGTGGGTGAAGTGAGACTGGGACTGTAACAGGAGCCCGAGGGGATGGAATGCAGGGCAGAAGAGAGCCAAAGTTGGGGTAGATGGCACAGGAACCCAGAGAAGCAGACACGAATCAGAGATCAGAGGACAGAAACAAACATTCAGGGGTATAATGCAAAAAGGAGGGTATGAAGCATTCAGAAAAGATTGAGTGATAATTTGTGCAGCTTTTACCATATGTGTATGATGGGAAAAGCACATTATGCCTTTGGTCAGCAAACTTTGGCTCCCATTGGAGGAAAGCAAAAGAATTTTCAATATTTTTCAACAGCAACGATCCTGCTATTGATCAGAGAGCAGTCCTGGGGCTTTGTTGTTCAGTGTATATGAATCAAATTGAGCTGGAGACACAGACAAAAATGTTTAAGGCTGTGGATGATGCCACTTAGCTGATGCTGGAGGGCAGGACTGCAGGGGGAGGGGAGGGTATTTAAACTTCTGCTTCTTAGGCAGTCCCTCAGGATTGAGGGTGACTTGCTTCCACTCTGATTCGATGGGTTGTAAGATGGCTGAAAAATACAACGTGTGATCTGCAGACACTGCAACACGCGGGGCAGCAGCAGCAATCAAGTCATTGTAAATGGGGGAAATGGTGGGAGTGGATGAAGTGAGACTGGGACTGTAACAGGAGCCCAGCGAAGCAGACACGAGCCAGAGGGCTGGGTAGATGAGTTTTCTGGAGGTTCGTGTGCTCTCTCTGTGCCTCAACTTCACCACTGCATGATCCCAATGAAATCCCGCTATATGTGGTGCCTTCCTGAATGAACCATTTCCATTTTAATCAGTCAGAGCCAGGGTCTCCCATGAGTCAATGGGGATGCTTGACCTCTTCGGGGTAGGTTGAGGACATCCCTAAATCGTTTCCGCTGTCTTCCTGGGAGTCTCCTGCTGTGACTGAGCTCCGAGTAGAATAGCTGCTTCAGGAATCTGGTGTCAGGCATACGAACAACATGCCCTGTCAGCAGAGCTGGTTTTGAGTGATTCGTACCCCAATGTTGGGCATGTTGGCCTGGGAGACAACATTGCTGTTGGATCACCCTTCTTCCTGCTGCATTTGGAGGATCTTGAGAAGGCATTGCTGATGGTACTTCAACGCTGAGGTGTCTACTGTAGGTTGTCCAAATCCCTGAAGTGCATAGGAGAGATCACTGCCTCCTGGTAAACCATGACCTTAGTCTTGGAGTTGAGATCCTGGTCCTCAAATTCTCTTTTCCTCAGTCAGCTAAAGGCTGAACTGGCACATTGGAAGTGATGGAGAATTTATTTATTTTAAACAACAGTAAATAGGCAAACCAGATACATAGGAATCTAGATAGGATGAGGAGGTACTGTAGACTGATGAACAGTAATTAGTATTTGATCTAAAGAAAGGGCAAGATAGTGAGACCAGGGAAGAGAAACAACAGTGTGGATAAAACTAAATGGCTGTAGGCTATAGAATACTACAAAGCAGAGGGATTCAGAGAACTGGTGAATAGCTCATTTAGCCAATATATTGTGGGGTAGCAGTAAAGAAAGCCAACTGGTTTTGGGGGTTTATACCTAGAGGATGAGAGAGAGGTGATAATAAATTTGTGCAATACACTGGAATAGCCACAACTGGAGTACGGTATATTAATTCCAGTTGCCACACTACAGAAAGAATATCTAGTCACTGGATGGAGTGCAGAAACAGATACCAAATTGATGCTTAGCTTAAGGCTTCAGGGCTCTAAGGAAAGGCTGAATATCCTTGGTTTGTTTACTCTGGTAAAGAGAATGCTAAAGAGTGATATTCAAGATTTTTTTAAGGGATTAGATAAACTTAACCCCTATAATTGTTACAAACTTTAGAACTGAGGACACGGACTTAAAGGTGTACAGACTATTTAGATTTAATGACTTTCTGCAAGGGTTAATAAATGCATGGAACGGCCTGCCTGAGGAGCAATGAGTGTGGGGAAATTTAAGGGAAAAATGAATAGATATTATGACAGATTGAGCGATCGAGGGGTATTAATTTTTGGATTTGCCAGATAGACTGCTCTGTATTTTCTGGTCCTGTACTTTTCTATTTTCCTAACATTAGAAAGGTCCCATTCTGGATTTTGAAAAATCCCTTGATCAAAAGAAATCTGTCCTGTCTACAATTTCATCACATCCTTTGGTCTTTCCCATTTCAGTTGAAGTCTATTTGGTATCTGATTAGTTCCAGAATATTGCATCACTGTTTCTGGAAGAATTCCCAAGAGTTGGATGGTATTCCAGGATGTGAGGATGCCAAGTCAAAATAGTCGGTCAGAGCTTGATCTCAGGATCATTTGAAATGAATTACAAAAGATAGAATATGCATTCAATCATTAATATGGAAAGTGCATGAATCAACTTCCTGGGTCACTGTAACAGATTTTGCATGAGTTAAAATGGAACCAAACATGACTGGCATAATCTTTTATAGGCTAACATCGGAAAAACAGCATTGAAACAGGCCATTTGGCCCAACCAATCCATGCTGGTGTTTATGCTCCACTCGAGCCTCCACCCATCTTTTCTCATCTAAATAGGCCATCGTAACCAGCTATCCCGTCCTTCCTCAAATGCTTGACTAGCTTCTCCTTAAATGCAGACCATTTCCTGTGGTAGCGCATTCCATAATCTCACCACTCTTTGGGTAAAAAGTTTCTTCTGAATTCCCCATTGGGTTTCCTGGTGACTATATTATATTGATGGTCTCTAGTTATGTTTCTTCCCCACACAAGGAAATACCTACTCTAGAAAAACCTCCCATGATTTTAAAGACTCCATTAGATCACTCCTTAGCCTCCTTTTTTTTGAGAGAAAAGAGATCCAGCCTGTCAATCCTTTCCTGATATATATACCCACGCTTTTCTAGTATTATTCTTGTAAATCTTCACTGTTCCCTCTCTAGTGCCTCTATAGCCTTTTCATAAAAGGGTGACCAGAACTGCATGCAGTATTCCAAGTGTCGTCGAACTAAAATTTGATACAGGTTTAGCATAACATCCTTACTTTATACCTTCAGATACCTTCACACACAAACAGCAATGTTCGTTCAGTTAAACATGTTTTATCCACTCTTACAGAAAAACAAAATCTTTGCTGGATGTTACAAACAAAAACAAAATGTTCATATGGAACTGTAACTAAAAGAAAATATTGGAAGAGAACAAAGTGTGGAATAACATGGGGAGGGGTGGGGGAGAAAGGTACGACCCCTCCCCAGAAACAACGTCAGTGTGGAGACCACATGCTCCACCCATAAAGGGCTGCGGGGTTAATGAGGGCTGAGTGGGATTTCTGTCCCTCACTGGGTAGGAAGTCCCGTCCTCTGGAGAAGCTGGCCAATCCGATTCGCTGGCAGCTCCATCAGCCCTAGCAGCGCCAGGAAGCTGTCAGTGGCCACTGCTGGGACTGCAGAAGAAGACGACGACAACCACAGTCCACAGCTCCCCGGAGCAGGTAAGACCGGGTTCTTGGGCTGGGAGGATTTGGGTAGGTTAGGGAGAGGGGCGAGGAGGATAGGGGGTGAGTTTATGGAAGGGAGCAGGTAGAAAGATAGGGGGGAGCCAACCCATGATCGGCAAAGGGCAGCCCCAGAAGAGACAACCCCATCTTCCTTCCCACCCTTTAAAAATTTCAGTGAAAAAAATCAGGCTGCCTGCTCCCACCAGTCTGTCCACGCCAAACGCTCTATGGCTTTGGTTGCGTACTATCAGGGTCAATTGATAACAAGCCTAATTGAAACTGCATTACTTATTTAAGTATGGCAGGTGTGCTGTCAATTTCAGATCCTGCCAACGCTCCCCCCACCCCCCGCCATCACATTATGGGGGTGAGCTTGGAGGTGGACAGGAAGGTGGTTGGGTGGGCGCCCACCTTATTTTACACACACCCTGCAGGAAACACATTCGCCGAGGACATGTAAAATTCCGCCCAAAGTATGGATCAGGGCCTAGAGAGAGAGAGAGAATCTTGTGCCTTTGCAGATGCCCCATATGGACAAAATGACATCCTACTAGAGGAATGCCAGCCAGGACAACAGTATTGGATGCTACAGTATCAATCAGTACTGTAGAAGTAACAAGCATACGCAAAGAAAGAAGCTTTAGGTTTACTTTATTACTTTAGACATGTGAGAACGACCACAAATGCCTCACTGAAAAATCTGTCAATGTCAAGACTGATCATTAGCCGATGATAATT
Source organism: Carcharodon carcharias (assembly GCF_017639515.1). Lineage (NCBI taxonomy): Eukaryota > Metazoa > Chordata > Chondrichthyes > Lamniformes > Lamnidae > Carcharodon > Carcharodon carcharias. Next base: position 62,491,690 of record NC_054487.1, read on the forward strand.
CCTACTGAGCCAAAAAATTGCCCCACAAAGACAAAGACTTCACCTACATTCTGCATCAGGAAAAACCTGATATCAGCAACTGTATTGTCAACATGTTCCAGTACCTGGAGGGACAAGGGCAGAACAAAGCTTTCAAGTGTCAGCAACTTCATATATAAATGTTATTTTGTAAAGCATGATGCCTATAGCAAACTGGCAACAGAAAATAAGGAGCAGGCTACAGGTAAATGAAATCTGTAAACTGATCATTAAACAGTGTTCAAATGAATAGCTAAACCAAGGTTAGCTAATAAAATTATATCATACCGGCTGGTGGCAGGGGAAGGGATGGTTCAAAATGGACCAGAATTAAAAGGCACTCTAAATCAATGCACTCTGCATCTTGGACACAAAGGATACAAAAGTTCAGAGGATGAGCAAGACAAAATGTACAGTGACCAGGCTTGAACTAATCATGAAAATCAATCTGAAATGTCCAAAAAAGACCACAAAAAAATCCAATCTTTGATTCCCTCTGTTCTGCCAGACTAGGCAGAAGGCTGGAAGTGACCAATTCAAACTGAAGGGAGGTAGATAGGCCTGACTGAATGAAGGTAATAGAAATCACGATTCACCAAGAAGTGGTGATATATCAGAAAGGTCCTGCCTGCCATGTGGTATTGAAACAAATGACATTAGGCAATAAATAGGTAACAGATCACAAGAACACAGTGCAAGAATCTGCCATGATTTAGAAAGAATATGGTTTTACCCACTTCACAAGTGGCATTAAATATGTAATAATTACTGGGGAAGCAGAGGGGTGTTAACTACAAAGGGTCAAGGCTTGGCCTAAATAGCCAAGTGGTTATGGTACTGGGTTTGTAACCCTAAGATCAAGAGTTCAAATCTCACAATGGTAAACTATGAAACAATGTAACTTCATCTGAAACAGATGGAAATGGGTTTGTACTCAAAAGAGTTACAAAGGGTCAACAAAAGAAAATCAATAATCCATACGTGGCTCTCAATGCATTACATTAGGTATGCCACAGCATCAATGAGTGCCAGAAAAGGAAGATACATTCACAAAGAAGCACATTTAGTTGGGCATGTGAGAATGGTTGTAAATATCTTATTAAAAAATCTGCCAATAGAGATAATGAGCAAGAATTGCCAATAGGAAATAATTGAGAGTGGTCTTCCCAATGTTGGCTGCGAGTCTCCCTTTCGATGGCCACACTTAAACAAGAAAAGGGAATACACGTTCTGCTATTTGGAAGACATTAGCTTAATAGATAATAGAATTTGATCGAAGGTGGCCAAACACCAAGGGAACAGTACAACAAGAAACCTCAACACATCAGTTGTATGTTAACTAGACACAAAGAGTTCCAAAAGAAGCAACAAGTCACAAGTAGACATAACCAGAGAACCTCAGCCTAGTACTTTAGAGGACATATCAAAGCAAAAAAGGGGAAAAAAACTCACTAGGTCTGCAACACATTTAACTTCAGGGTCCTTTTGGGTGCAGTATTCAAAATACTTTGTATATGCAAAATAACTGTACTTGCCGCTTGTATTGCAATATTTCTTAGAAAGGAAGATGGTACCAGTTGAGTTATGCTGCCAGTTTAGCTCAGGGTCTCCAAACAATTTGCCTAGACTTGCAGCCCAGAGAGGACACTCCAGTTTTGCTGAACTCAGAATTGTCTACCAAAGTTCAAAAAATTGTCTCAAGACAGATGGCTACCAGAAACTGAGACCAGTTATGATGTATGAATAGAAGTCAGGAAGGGCATTGCTGAGTGAGTGTAATTAGAGGGGAACTGCTGCAGACAGATGATGGGGAGAACACACAAGGCTGAAGAGATAGTTGGAGACCATTAGACACACTTTGGAATAAAGTACTGTTATTGTTAGTATCTAGTGTCTGGATCTATTGTTATAGAACCTTAATACAATATCTGCAATGGATTACTAGAAAATCCTGGCGACAATATACATTAGAAAATGCATATTACAGGTGCGAACTGTTGAAAATTTAAATATATTTATGGGAATTTAAATATGTTATCAGGTCGAATTTTTAAAAACCTCAAACTATTATACTTTAAAAATCTATATGACATGGAAAATAGCCTGGAGAAGTTACTGAGGCCCACATTGTAAAGGTTCCTCTCTTACAGTCAGACCCGACACTCGACACACTGATTCAAACAATTCAGAACTCAAAACTGAAATAGCTATAACTGATAATCTGTTGAATTTGTAGTCAAAAAAATGCAAGGATTACTGATAAGAATTCATTCTTTTTAAATGAAAGTTAGCAATGGTTTCCTTTTTATATAGTTGAAAAAAATAGTTAATCGAATTTTTCAGAGGTAGAGGTAATTAGAATGTTCAGATGTAATTTCATCTTCATCTTTGCAAGACCTCTTCTCACCTTTAGCAGGAAATAGGGGCCTAGTCATTGGAGCTGGAATATAATAGAAGCTTGTATTGTGGGACATGAAACCATCAATAAAGTTTGCCACAGGCAGTAAAAGAAAGTACAGTAAAGAAAGCTATGTTACTGAGGCTTTTATTCAGAATATTGCATTTCATTGTCATTTTCATGGTAAGTGTATGGAATTTTCTTTCATATTTCTTAGTCATAGCTTTAAGACCCTATGAATAGGAGTCCTTTTTTGGAGAAAAAAAAAGAACAAGTGCAGCTGTGTCCTGCACACGTTCATCATCAACAGCAATATTACCATTTCTTTAAACTTTTACAAATGTAGAATCTGATGATGTGAACTCTTCCTTTACGTTTTTTGGGTGGATTCATTTTAAAAGGCAAGGTGTGTGCTTTGTAATTTAGATTTTAAACTATTATTATTCACATCTTTATTATAATCATACAATGGCAAATTATACTTATTTTTATAAATGAATATAAACCCAATTCAACAGTCTGATCCCAATCATACAAAGCTATCATTTTAGTGATGGTATAGTTGAAGGACTTATTATAACTTCACTTCAGACTTTGCAGACAAATTTGCTTGAGTGACTCATTTCCTCATCGTGGAATGCTGACTGGGAGGAGGTCTGCATTCTCCGAATGCCCAGTCTAGTTTCCAGTTTGTATCTAGAAATCGCATACGACATAGATCAGCTATTGTGCAGGCTGGCAGTGACCCTGGTAATTCTGGCACATCCAGTAAGACGTCTCCTGTAGTGTGAGCGACAGCCTTTCAGTGCTTGAATAGGAGCAAAAGTAATGCTTTAATTTCAAGCCCTCTTCCTTCACCTCTATTGTTGCTCATCACATTGTGAATGATCTGAGATATTCTGTTTGTTACAAGTTGATCATTTGTACTCTGGTAGCACAGATTGCAGATTTAAGGTAATTGGCAAAAGAAGCAATGGCGGCATGAGAAAAACTTTTCCACACAGTGAGTGGTTAGGATCTGGGATGCATCAGCTGAGAGTGTGGTGGAGGCAAGTTCAATTGAAGCATTCAAGAGCAAATTGGATTATCATCTGAAAAGGAGGAATGTGCAGGGCAACGGGGAGAATGCAGTGGAGTGGCGTTAAGTAAATTGTTCCTACAGGGAGCCAGCGTAGATGTGATGGGCCAAATGGCCTCCTCCTGTGCTGTAAAAATTCTGTGATACTGGGATCACCTCTGGGCAGGGTGGCACAGGCTGTACTATTTTTCCCCAGAAACTATTCAGCCAACCTTTGCAAAGAGAGCAGATGTAACCATCACTTCTGTGCTGATCACCACTGGTCATCGTGTCTTAAAGTGAGATTTATATCATAACCTACTGACTCCTCATGGAAATGCAGGCAGAAACATAGCGAGGGGGTGTTTTCACAAGCCACAGAAGGCAGGATCGGAGGCCAGAGGGCTGAGAAATCAGCATGCAAAAGCATCGGACTGGTTTACTAAAGTGTTCTCGCCTCTGGACACTTTCCCTGACTGAAGGATGAGTTCACAGAAGGGAATACACTCGCCAGCAGTGGGAAGTAAATTAAAAGTAATTATGGAGACAATTAGTGGGCATTTTTGGAGGGTTATGGGATTCTGCTACTGGAGCACAGCTGCTGTGTCGGCAGCTCGCCTGCTCACAGGAGGCGAGAGCAGGGCAGGAGGGCCAAGAGCCTGTGGATTCATATGCTGTGGTCATTTTAAAGAACAAAACTGGCAATCCACAGACAAACGCTTGTCACTTGCAGACAAATCCACCAGATAGTGCCAGGTGTGAGGCATTGGCTACCAGTCTCCTCAGCAGTATGGTGCCTCCATCTTGTGCCACCTGCTCCTGCTCCATTCACCTCAACAGCACAATCCACATTCATGGTGGATCTACTGTCCACATATCACTTTGGGTGCTCTGATTGGCCTGTCCACATCCTCAGGCTGCCCAATGTCCCCAATTGGATGGCACTCCGGGAGGCAGCTTCTTAATTGGCCCTCTCCAGAATCATCATGCCTGATGTCCCACCACACGCATGTCCGGATTTGTGACCCGGAAAGCGGTCTTGCAATTTGAATGGCAAAATTCAGCCCACAGCGACAGAAGTTTTATCATTATGGAACAATCCAACATTAGACTTAATAAGGAATGTTTACATTTCTAAATTGTTCTTGCTCCAGCAATTACAGATTCATTCAGATTTACTCAGAGTACACCCTCCTCCATTTGTAAAATAGAATAAGTGGAATCTTGGAGTTGACTCTACACCATTTGGTTGGGCAATATGTGAAAGGTCTAAGGATAAATGGGTGCAGGTTTTCTTGCAAACTATAAAATATTAATTTCAAAGGTATCTGAGGATAAGTATGGTAGGTCAGAGTCTACAATGGATTATTGCTAAGTAGCAGCTCTAAAGAACCTCAGGACCCTTAAAATGCACTGTATCCCACAAAATTTACAGACTTTTAAAAGTTAGAGTGAAACCCAGCCGAATGCAATGAATTGGGACAAACTAAACTAAAACACAAATGGCTAAATGTTGGCCAGAATGGATGCACAGATGTGATGATTTGTACCTGCACCAAAACTTCTCTAAAGAGCTACACTCTAAACACTGTGATTCTTTCATAACAAGTTCATGACACAGCTAATCTATGGAGTGAAAAGCACTGATATTAGCAAATTCACAAACAAGCAATTAAAACAAAACACTCATGTTCTGTAATAGAGAACTCAGGCAACCAGACTAAAGCACTGGGCTTTCAGATTGAATTCGTTGATCAGATAGTCTAGACTCAATTCCTTTGTCCAGAACCTGATCTACCATCCCCAAGAAATGCTAATTTATAAAGAAAGATAGTGGAAGGTGGTTTTGAAGAGATGCCTTTCCTAATGTTATGTGTTAGCCTTGACTTTCCAACTTAGCCTGACTGATACAGAGAGAAAATCAATTATAACTAATCTGCTACTTGTGGGGATTGATTAACATCTCATCACATGTTGAAATAATTCAGCAAGTTTACTCAATCAAGGTGGACATGTGCAGCCAATCAAGATTCTGTCTTTTCAAACACTAACTAAATGCTCTGTTAAGTGACAACAGTATAGCTGACTTTGCAAGCGCCAGTAGTTGAGAAGAAAATTCTGTGCCTCTAAGAGTAATGATATTACTTTTGACAAAATATAATCTACCATTCCACAAAATATAACCTGCAGGTATTTCTATAGGGAACTGTTGCCTGTTTCAGAAGCGGGGACAGACTTGTATGTGTAGCTATTCTTTTAAATAAATATTATCTGAAGAGATCTTATGCCACTTTTTCCTATAGGTATGAAGGACTATGACGTACATGTGTGTCCATGCACGTCAATAGAGAATTGGGAGCTGGTGTGTGAATACAGGAGCTGAGTAAAGTTAGTGCAGGCAGCTACAATATAGCCATATTACTCAAGACTCAGAAAATAAACACTGACATGGTGCTAGATTTCAATCCATATGTTTTTAGGAAGAGGAATTTGAACAGATCAGCTAAGACCTTCTCTCTCTGTGTAAATTTAGTGCATAACAATTTGGCATTTCTATAGCATCTTTAATGTAGAAAAACATTTCACAACAATTCCCAGATGAAGAACACATCTCTTTGGAATTGTGTTATGGAGAGATATGATGCACATCAATGCTAATTATTTGCAATTTTCATTAAAATTTAATGAAGCTGCAGTGAAGTGTAGAACTGGCTCACAAGTGGCTACATATTTTTTTAAAAAGTACTGTACAGTCAAAGTTATGGAGCAAAAGCAAGAAAATTCAAGACTCTTGTCCATTTTTTCAACTACTTAAATCATATCTGAATTACATCAGAATCTCAGTGTCAGCTTGGCGCAGCTGTGTCCTTCCAGGACTTCAGCACGAAATCTGAGACCGACAGATAAATGTAACATTGAGCGAGTGCTACACTATTGGTGGTGCTATCCTTCAGACAAGGCACTCAACCAAGTCCCCGTTGGCCTGTTCAGGTGGTTTAATTAGATGTTAAAAATTCCAGAGGCGAATGGACTTTTGAACGGCTTGCCGTATTTTATGACCCCCCCCCCCCACCCCTGACCCACCGGTGCTGTAAAATTCCACGCCAGGAACCTATTCAAAGAGGGGCAGGAGTTTCCCAATTTATCCTAGTAAATCTTTCTCTTTCAACACCCCCAAAAACAGAATAACAATAGTCATCTCATCTGTTGCTTGTGGAATATTACTGCAAGCAAATGGTTGCTGCATTTGTCTACCTTACAGTAGTGATTAGATTTCGAAATAATCTATTGGTTCTAAAATGACATTCTGAGACTCAATTTACAAATAAATGAAAGTTTTTTCTATCAAATAGCTACCTCCAAATCTGAAAACTAATTTTAATTACTGAAGCATTTATATTATCCAAAAGGGTTCCAGGATGTCAGAAAACTAATTAAGAATATATTTGTCTTAAAGTGTTCACAGAACAAAATAGAAGAAATTAGTGTGAGAATATTTCTACCCCTGAGATAAGTGCCTACAAGTGGTCCAGATTATGCTACTCTTACTTCAGGACTCATTTCAACTTGTTTAGGCGTCAGTGTGACATCAGCTAAAGCTGGCGTTCTTCGACTTACTGAATTACAGTAATACTGCCAATTTGCCAGCTGGCCAGGCTACAGAATAAGGGGAATACCTAAACGCTACAAAATATGGCATCCAGCCCTGACCACCACAGAGTTAAACTATGTATTTTGCTTTCAACATCCAAGCCTGCAAACAGGAGCCCAGTGTAACGAGAGTGCTAGAGAAAGCCTTCCAAACTCTAAAGCGAAAGAGTAAGCTTCAAACCAGCTTTCAGTTTCACAGCAAATTTTAAACTTTCCAAGATGACGGTTAGTTATGTTTGAATATTTGCACAAATTCTAGCCAGGAATGTAAAGCTGACTGCTCCAAGTGTGCAATTTAAGAAAACAAGGCAGTGAAATTTTTTAAGCAAATTATTTGTTCAGTCTCAGGAGGTGAGCGTCTCATGTGAAGAGTTTTTAATGCTGCTTTTTCAGAAATGGTACTCAGTTCAGATGAAGTAGCCAAAACGTCATCCTATCCACATCAATTTAAGGGTCACTTTAATCCTACTAACATGGCTGAAGGTTTCGTCTGGTTGTACTCTGGGAAAAGTAAACACAACTGCTGAGGATTGCTTTGAAGTTCTGTTCTCTCCTAAAACCCACCTTGTCTTGTACACCAATCCAAACAAAATGCTATCAATGGCTCAATTTGCCTATTTTGGTAGGTGCAGATTACCATATTAACCTAACCAGGTTAACAATCAACCTGCAGTGCTGCCAAACTAAAATATCTTAATATTGTTCTTTTGATGTACCTGATCTCTGAGGATTTACAACCTATGACCCCGGTCTTGATTGGGTGTGAGTTTTGTGAGGGAGGAGGAGTTTTGTTTGGGAAACACAGAAGTCTGGTTACCGAGATGGTGCAGGGTGGCAGGGTAAGGTTCGGTAGCAGGCAGGGACGAGGACAAGCTTGGTGGGCTGGGAGGAAGAACTCCTGCTCCTCTTGGCCCACATTGCAGAGCTGTAAGACATTTAACTTTGCCACAAAGCAGTTATCGTCTCCCTTTGGCTGTCAGCTTAAACCTGGCAGGTTAATATATGTGGCACGCAGCGTCATTAGAATATTTGAATAGGCAACCCGCCTCCTGGGAGTGGATTGGTTGGCCTTCACCCTTCTCACCTCTGCTAAAACCAGAGGAGGGGTGGATGGTGTCAGGCTTGAGATTTTAAAAAAGTTAACTTCCCACTCAACTCCAACCCATTCATTTTGTGTGCTTAAAATGATTCCATATGCTCTTCTGCCTGGAAACCATTAAAAATAAGGGTAAGCAACCCCTTCCACACCCCTTGCTCCCACTCACCTCCAAAGGCCAGCTGTCAATTCTACTGGCACCAAAACAAAGACTTGGATGTGTGTTATTAGTGTTGTACAAATGGTGTGCATTGTACAAAGCAACTATATTTCAGAATAATGCTGCAGTTAAAATAGAATTTGATAAAATGTACTCATGCTTTCCCCACTCTAAGTAGCTTTTGACCCTGACACTGCAACTTCAGAATTCCATCAGTATTTGGTCCTATGCACTTGACGGGATCTACGAGCTTCAACTGAAAATGGCACTGCATTATGAATGGATTAACAAATTCAGTTTAATATAACCTCCAAGTGTCCCCTGAAGCCCTTGTAGCATAATGATCCAAGTCACTGGCTGAGATCATTCAAGTGCACGAAGCCCAGATTACCAAGATCTTTCACAACCTGATCCATAAACATTTCAAGTATTGTTTATGTGTGAATGTGTTTTAATTGATATAACTGTGAACTACTAAGGATCATCTTTGGTCGTTTGAATCAGCAGTTCCCATTTGCAGTGCTCAGTGGAACACCCCATGTTGAGAACTTGTAAGAAACAGCAAACACATTCAAAGAATCAATAAAGTTCAATGGGTTTTGAAAGAAAATCCTTATCTATTTCAAATTATTCAAGGCAACTGGCAGTGCCTAAGGACTTAGTCTTGGTTCAATAACTATATGGTCTAGCACACGCTGTTTCTCCCCAGCATTGCAGGGGTTAATAGAGCAACATGGCCAAAATGGTGGAAAGAGAAACAGCAGCAGGAGACAAGATTGGCACAGGTAGTATTAAGGTTAATGTCAGGATAAAGATCAGCTGCCAAAACAGTTTATTGCCCCTTCCCTCCCATCTCCCAAGCAAATTAATGGCCTGGATTTAGCAGTCAGTGGTGAAGCAACAGTGCTCGCTTCCGACCTCAAAGAAAGCTGTCCACAAAGAACTAGCGATCTCTATGACACGGACTTCTTAATGACAGTTTAGGTCTGGTGTCAAGTCAAGGGGAGCTCTAAGGGTACAGCAGCAGTGATTCTATTAAACAGTGTAAATAGCCAATCATGCTGAATTATTTTCATAGACAGCAAATCAGGAAGTTATACACACTTAATCCTTCACCTTTACTTTAAATTTTCTGTTGTGAAATGGATGATGACAGTATTTAGATAGAAGCTAAACCATCAATATAAACAAGCATTTAAAAGTTGTTTAAAGTGTATAAGACGATCCTATTTTTGGGCACCAAAATGCATCTTTAGGCTTATACACGGTGTATAAGTTGACACCCATTTTTCAGCTCAAAAATACATGTTTAGGGTTACACTTGCCCTATTAGTCAATGCATGGGGTCAAACAGGCGACATAGGCCATGTTGCCAAGAAGATGAACAAGAGTTTAAGACATATCCACATGGAGAAGACTGTGTATGCGACTGATAAACAAAAATGGGTCCTCTAGCAGTATGAAGCTGGTTTCAAGCTAAAAGTCATAACATTTGCTAACTCATCAAATAACTGTGCTGCAGTGAGGGGATTCAGTGTTAATGAAAAACTGGTGCGAGAATGGAAGCAGGAATCTACCCTGAAGAAGATGCCCAAGACCAAATGCGCCATGAGAACAGGGACCATCACTACCCTGATCTTAGGACGCATGTAGCAGATTGGGTCCTCGAAAATCATCAGAATGGTTATGTCATCACCAGAAATGCAATGTGTAGATCTGCATATAATAGGCCCAATCTAACCCTGAATCCAGCAAAGATTCCAGAGCAACAGCTAGTTGGTGCAAGCAAAATACTGCAGATGCTGGAAATTTGAAATAAGAACAAAAATGCTGGAAAGACTCAGCAGGTCTAGAAGCATCTGTGGAGAGACAAACAGAGTTGACGTTTCGAGTCCAAAGAAGAGTCATATTGGATTCAAAACATTAACTCTGTTTCTCTTTGCACAGATGGTGCCAGAACTGCTGAGTTTTTCCAGCATTTTTTTATTTATTATATCTAGTTGGTGTAACTGCTTTATGGAATGAAAATTGCCTCAACAAGCCATTTAAGGATCATTCAGGAAAAGGTGGATGGTTGATAGGGGAAAAAACCTTCTCAAAGATTGGAAATACATGTGTTGCCCCATTTGAAGTTTTGAGTGGTTTTGTAATTAAATCTTGGGATGCTGCACACACTGTCATCAGATTATTCAAAAAATATGGAATATCCAATTCAATGGATGGGAGGAAGGTGATTTGTTTTGAAGGGAGGATGCTGACACCAAAAGTACCATAGGACGATGTCATAGCCAAAGTGACTCAGGATGAATTCAATGAACTCGTTGTGTTGAATGCCAAAGACGATGAATTTGATGGTTTTTAAAACATTATGAGTGTGGTTCAAATTATCCTTGTAGAATTATTTCATTAAACATGATGTGACACATTGATCTAATTTAAATTATCAGTACCAGTAGGCCATTTGTCCTCTTGAGTCTGCTCCACTATTCAATAAGATCACAGCTGACCTGACGGTGACCCGAACTCCACTTTCCTGCCTGCCTCCCATAACAATTGACTCCTTTGTAGGCCGAAAAAGCTCCCTCACCTTTAGACAGGTGCCATTTTAGACCGTGACTCCTCCCCGTTCTTCACTTTTCGACGTCCCAGGAGAATGCTCTATTAATCTTTATTTCAATTTGATTGGAGTATAAGAGTGAATAAGTCTTAATGCAATTATATAGGACCTTGATGAGACAAAACTAGGAGTACCGTGTACAGTTTTAGCCTCCTTACCTTGGGAGGAAATTTTAGCCTTGTAGGAAGTGCTGCAAAAGTTCACTAGGTTGATTCCTGGGCTGAGGGGATTGTCCTGAGGAGACATCAGAGTACACAGGACCTATATTTCCTTGAATTTAGGGAGGTGATCTTGAAACATAAAATTCTTAAGGGGCTTGACAGGAAAGATGCTGCGAGGGTGTCTCCACTGGCCAGGGAGTCTGGAACTAGGCAGTCACAGTCTCAGAATAAGGGAACGACCAGTTTGGACTGAAATGAGAAGAAATTTCTTCTGTGGATCTTTGGAATACTCTACCTTAGAGAGAAGTGGATGCTCAGTCATTAAATATATTCAAGACAGGAGTCAAAGGACTTTGGAAACTAAGGAAATTCAGGGATATTAGTATAGTGGGGGAAGGTGGAATTGAGGTAGATCAGCCATGATCTTATTGAATGGTGGAGCATGCTTGACAAGCTGAATGGCTGACTCCTGTTCCTTCACTTCACTTTTCCCGAACCACTTCATCCAATTCAGGGTCGTGGAAAGTTGGAGCCTATCCCGACAGACAATGGGTGCTAGGCAGGGTACACTCAGGACGGGACGCCATTCCATCACAGGGCACACACTCACGCGCGCCCACACAGACACACACACTGGGGTACAATTCACTATAGCCAATCCATCTAATCAGCACGTCCTTGGATAGTGAGAGGAAACCCACACAGACACGGGGAGAACATGCAAACTCCACATAGACAGACACCCAAGATCAGGATCGAACCTGGGTCCCTGATATTCTTAATTCCCCACCACATATCTACCTCACCCTGCAATTTGAGCTCACTCTATTTTTCTTCTTTTAAAAGAGCTAACTCTTTACTTGGATACAATACGAGTGATATCCTCAAATACCTCTCCCAATTGGTCTTTCCTCTTGAATGAGCACGGACAGTGAATGATCAGGAACCTGTTCAGCTGAAGGAAGCATCATAGCCAATCCAATTCTGCCCTCAGACACCACTGCACAATTCCAAATGGGGAGGCAATCAATGTGGGAAGACTGCCTGATTTTCCCCTAGCTAAGCCAGGTTGCTGATGTGATTGAAACATCCTTGCCCTGGATGAACTCAATTAGCAGCACTCATTTCTTGTGGGATTATTGGGATCTTATGGTCTACATGGCTCAGATATTCATTGAATGAAAGTGCTAAGCTATTGGGGAAGCTCTAATAACACTTTCAAACTCAGTATGTTGGTAGCTGCTCCATAGTTCCCCAGTTGGTAACTAGGATGTTTTTTTTAAATAGCAATACTTTACTGAACATCTTAATTTTCAGCAGCGCAGGAATCACAATGCAGCTTAAGCACCAGCATGCCTCGGAAACAGATATTTCCTAAGGGGAGTGTGAATTTCCAGGCCAGTATGGTTCAGTGATACCAGTGACCGTGATTTGAATGACTCCTGATTTTCAAGCAGGTCTGTACTGTGGAAAAATATTGCGCCACACATGGCAAATCCCTAAGTGATGCTCCTGGAATCATACCAGTGAAGAAAGTTACAAAGTGCCAATGCCTTTGAACGTGATGCCATTATGATCAAGGCAACTTGGGATTAAGAGAATCGTGTAACAATCAGTGTTTCTCCACACGTACGCACATGCCTATACTGAGGGGCCCATGTCTCAGCTAACATTAAGCTAACTGCTGGTGCCCTATCAGGTCTATAGACAAGGATGGAAAAAACAGGGAAATGGGACTAACTGGATAGCTCTTTCAGACAGCCAACACGATTGCCTGAATGGCTTCCTCCTGTGTTGTATGATTCTATAGCTGATCGTAATAATTTCTCACACTAGTGCACTGCCAGCTGAACTAAGCCTCAGGCACCCCTATAAAATGTTTATTCCCACAATAATTATTACAATTTAGGATATAATGATTCAAATATTCATCGACTAACATGAATTAGTACCACAGGGAAAGGAAGATCTTGAAAAATGAGGCATTACATTATAGAGGTATTTCATTTTTAATCTACATAATTGCCCTATAATGCATTAACTTATACTCAATTGCTTTCTTTATGTTTAAAAGAAATTGCCCACAAAGATTTGAAGGAATTTTGAGTTCAAGTTCACAGTATACCAGATATGTTGACAAGTTCCTGAATAAAACCCCCAACATTCCTGCGATTTTTCTCTGCATACCTCATTATTATGCTATTGCATTTGACTAAAGAACTGTATTCTGCCAGGTTGTTAGTGATTTTAGCACTAAAGTGGCTTTTATTAGCTACTTTGCCTACTTTGTCCACTCGTAGCTTTCACAACTCAGAAATACATCCTATCAAGTGATTCTACAAAGATCATTAAACTGCTGAACATGTAGGAATTACATGAAGGAAACAAAATAGATCATTTAAATGTCCTCCATTTCTCTCCCTGGAAGATGTCCCAACTGCTCTCCAAGGCAGCAGACGGCTAACCTGCTCTACAGCTCCTGCCAAGACCTCTTTGCTAACTGCAGGGATTGAGCAACGATAACTTTGGATCACACTCTCACATTATGCGGAGATACCAGGCTTCCTTGCGGTAGCCGAGATTGGGAACCAAACCTGTGTCCCACCATATGCTTGAAATCACGGCATCTCAGCCACTTAAGGGCTTGTTAGTATATGATTTAACAGATGCCACATGTGCCCTGTCCAAAAGGCCTTATGAGATCAGCATGCTATCTACCCCCCAGATGAGGAAGGGTGGAGAGCATTAAGGTCAATTGTAGTGACAAACTGCTGCCCCACCTGAGATTAGTTAACTCACCACAGACCGAGAACGGAAATTCCTGGTTGTATGGCTTAGTTGTTCCCTGCTTTAATTAGCTGAATTGTCCTTACACAGGGAGAGAAAAGCCTAGGAAGGCCCTGTTGCATAATTCACTTAAAATTAAAACAAACTGGGTTGAGAGAATATTTTGAGTTTATTGGTACTTGTATTTTCCACCCTGCACCCTAACCTCTACTACAACTTGCATGTGGAATGATTGGAGCTCTGCATTTTAGTACAAGGAAAAACATTTTGTGCCACAAATTTGATTTGAGATTAACGAGTACTGCTATTGCACCATGTGCAGATAGGGTCCATTGCATCTCCACTGAAAACAGACACAGGACAGCTCAATCAGGATAATCTAAACACTAATTCTTTCAGTGGAAATTTTTTTAATTCTTTCATGGGATGCGAGCATCGTTGGCAAAGCCAGCATTTGTTGACCATCCCTAATTATCCTTGAGAAGTGGTGGTGAGCTGTTTCCTTGGACCACTGCAGTCCATCTGATGCAGGTCCGCTCACAGTGGTGTAAGCAGGCTAGTTCCAGGATTTTGACCCAGCACCAGTGAAGGAATGACAATATCGTTTCAAGTCAGGGCCATGTGTGGCTTGGAGGGGCACTTGCAGATGGCAGTGCTCCCATGGGTGGAATTTTACGGCCTCTCCTACCGTAATTTTCTGGTCCCACCGAAATCAATGGACTTTTGAATGGCTCGCCGCACTTTACAGCTCCCCCCCAACCGGGACAGGGGCCGTAAAATTCCACCCCATGTGTCTGCTGCCCTTGTCCTTCCAGGCGGTAGAGGTAGCAGGTTTGGAAGGTGCTGTTGAAGCAGTCTTGACAAGTTGCTGCAATACATCTTACACACGTGTATATGGTAAAGCAAATCCATATTTGCCCTTCAGGTAGGCATGAAAGATCCCAAGACATTACACAAAGGACAAGTGAGTTTTTCAACTGACCTAACCAACACCATTAAAATTATTTCTTTTCATTGCTGTTTGTGGGGCCATGCTGTGCACAAATTGGTTGCTGCGCTTGTCTGCAGTACAACTGTGACAGCACTTCAAACGCACACTGCATTCTCTATCAAGCTTTAGGGTGTCTTGAGGGACAGGCACTCTACAAATACAAGTTTATTCTTATTTGCCTTCATTGTTTTAGGGCAGCTACAGCATTACAGGGTGCACACTACCAGCGTAGTGTGCACTCTGTATAAGACACTTGATACATAATCATTGATCTTGTCAACAGCTTTGCGCACATCTTAAACCAGATTTTACTCCATATTGACCTCACGGAAACAAATCTCAGCTTACAAGTTGGCAGAAATTAAGGGAAACTACAAAATTATTTACAAGAGAATTATTTCAATTTGAAGATTATGGGACAAACTCACTTCAATTTATATTTAAAGATTCTAACCTTTGGCTGAGGGGTATAATGAGATATTTTTAAACAAGAGTTTTAAAATCTTCTCCCCTCCTCTGCTGAAGAATTTATTCAGTGCATTCTACCAGCACCATTTGTCTGGTACCATTCCCAAGTGAACCGTGGAAATTAGGCATTGACAAGGTATTTGAGCTGGTGGTGCAGGAAAAGGGGTTTCATGACAGCCTACCCCAATCCAACCTTAACCACTATTGACACATCCAAATTATCAAGATAAGAATAGGAAACCTGGCTGATTATTCCTTCTCCCTGACCTAGAGTGAATGAATCCTAATGTAGCCCATGCCACTGGCCTTGCTGAGATTTGGCATTGACCAGCGATCAGTCTGAACCTTCACGGTTTTTATGCCTCAGTTCTACAACAGGCAGAACATTTCTCAATGAGCCATTAGGTCACCTGAATGTCTATACGGAGGCTTTTCGTTAAATGATTCTGTATCCATTTTCCTAACAACCTAGTTAGTTGTCAGTGTCAAATCCAGCTCACATATCAGCCAACAGCCAACTCTTGGCAGATTTAGATACAGCACCTTCAGTAAACAGATTACTGGAAACCACACTGAATAAATAATCAGGAGTAAATCATTTCGCAAGCAGCAATAGGGAACAACGTACTTCTATTGTGTTACTAAATTCAACAGTGGCCTATTAAAAGCACAGGAAAGGGGATACTACAACTTTAAATTTTAAAAGTAACATCAAAAGGTAATATATCCATTTCAAGTATGCATTGCTAATACAAGGCTTCCGTTCTACACCAAGTCACTGATTAAACTAATGACTCATGCCAGGTATAAAATCACAGCTGGATGTGCAGACTCTGGGCCTGAAAGCCAAGTTCAATATTTTGCCTATGATGCATGGTTGTACTATAAAAAGGATTTGATATTTGACTCTAAACATATTCCTTCAGTTAGTTCACAATTGGAGCTTTTCTTACTCCTGCTACATTTGAAGAGTGCAGAATGAATCACAATCATGTGGCTCACCTCCCTGCCAAATTATTTCCTCCTGCTGCTGTCAAGTTCCCCGAGTCCCCTGCCAACAGTTCCTGTCCTACAGCCAAGGATCAGCCATGTGAGCAGCGAGCAGAGGGTGTGCTTTCTAAAGCAGTCATAGGTAGGCAGATGCTGCATGAGCAAACAGGTAGGAGGGGGCCCAGGAATTTAAAAGAGGAAGTCAGTGAGTAGGTGAAAATGTCCAGAGAGGGTGACTGTACTGTTGCATACACTTTAAGGGTATGGGCTCACTTTCAACTCATACTTGAGAGTTGACGATAGCAAATAGACCCTCTCTCCTCCTCTTCGATTAGCATAATAATGACCAGCAAGATATTTGCTTCATACTAAAACCTGAAAGCCGAGCGGCTGACAATTCAGAGATGCAGGACACAAGAAGCTTCTATTCTCTGTAGTGTTCCTGACTGGTTAAGCGTGAACAGATAGGTGAACAACTGCCAGCTGGCAAAGTGAAGGCATTTACAGAATAATTCCAATGCAAGAGGGGAAAGACTGCACAGGAACCGTTCTCTCACAAACACACACAAAACAGTTGCTCTTGGCACATGTATGTAACTGCATGAACTTCCATGCTTATTTCGCTCTTAAGCGTAAATAGTTTTAATTATATACAAAGAGAGGGAATACAGTACAGGACAAGCTCTGGCACAGGCAACTGTGCGCTTGGGAGGTAACAGGGGCCAAGCAGCCAGAGCAGTTATAGAGTTGTTCACGTACTCGTCCACTTTGCCTTTTTCTCTGCAGAAGTGCATTTAGGCAGCACTTTGTAAAAAGCCCAGGAGGAAATAACAAGACTGATAAAAAGATTAAATAGGGAAGACACAAAAATGTATAAAAGTAACTTTTGTTTGATGCTGTTATCTCTTTCTGAATGTCTTTAAAAAGGATTAAACATTGCAGCTCACTGTCACTGAAAATATATTTCTTGCTGGTTATTAAAGGAATTGGCCTCTCATGGGTTTTATCAGCGAATCATATGAAAAACCTGAGCTGCAACACTACCATTGATCGCAGCATATAAGTCAATTCAGCATATAAGATGACCCCATTTTCAGCACCAAAAATCATGTTTAGACCCATATTCAGCATATAATTCTATTCCCCCTTTTCTGCTAAGACACGCTAATCAGGACTCGCACCAAGAGTCGGCCTCAATTTTTCACCTCAAAAATGCATGTTTTACTCACCTTATAAATCAGCACATGGGGTCAAGTAGGCAATATAAGCTGTGATCCCAAAATGATGTGCACAGTTTAAGACACAACCACACAGAACAGACTGCAATCGACAAACAGAAATGCATCCTCCAGCAAAAAGAATGAAGTACAAAGCTGGTTTCAAGCGAAAAGTCATAACATTTGCTAACTCATCAAACAACTGTTCTGCAGCGAGGGATATCAGTGTTAGTGAAGAACTGGTGGGAGAATGGAAGAAGAAGGAAACCATCCTGAAGAAGATGCCAACCACTGAATATGCCATGAGAACAAGGACCAGCAATTGGCCTAAATCTTGAGAAGCATATGGCAGAATGGGTCCTCAGGATGGTTTGTTTCGAATGCAAAGTTTAAAGGATTGTTATGTTTTGAGTCTGTCTCCATTCCTTCATTTAACCTGGAACTGAAGTGTATCATGTAACCAGCTCTGAAACCTGCCAGATAACAAACCTGAATGGCTTGGTTGCTATGGGGACATTGGGGTCAAGGTTGACTTACTGGACATTCACACCTGTAGACAATGGTAAGAGCAGCTGTGTCGACTGTGGGTAGACTGTTAGTCTCCAAGTCTCACAGGGAGGAGTTAGGAATGTCAGGTTTTATAAACCATTTAACTTTGAGCCGTTTGTGTAATTCCAAGATTGAGGGGATAACTAATTAGCATTTCTACCTCGATAAAGCCCATGTGATTCATGTTGGCATGGAGATGAGCTTTGGGAAGGGAAAAGTCAAAAGAAAATCATTTTACTATTGGGTTGAGGGTTTTTCTATCATATCCCTGAAACTCACAGACACAAGTCAGCCTGCAATTATCTGAGAGGGAGAGAGCAATGAGGTAAAGGCAGCCATTCCAGCAAGTGAAGCAGAGAAAATAATGACTCTATTGTTCATCATGCAGAACACAGATGGGAGCTCACGCTCAGGTTGAAGAGACCGAGGTCGTGAGGATTTAAAGGAGGCTGAAAGATTCACCTAGCTTGGGCTGGAGGGAAGGAATCTCCAGTGTAATCCTCACAATGGAAGTCAGTTCTTGATTAGAAGTTACCCTGCTGGGAAAGGAGAAAGGAAGCAAGCCCTCAGGGGCTGAAAGCAAATTGGGACTGGTTCCTAGAGAATAAAGTGTCCGTTTAAGGGACATCATAAGGCATAATCTTAACGAGAGGTTTTCGTTCTTATTAAAAGCTAAATAAGGAGCTTCTTGTCTGTAATTCAGAGTATAGGTTGCCTACTGAATAATGTTTAGACAATATTGTTGAAACTTTAAATCCTGTCACGTGATCCTTTCAGTCAGTCACTGGAAGTTCAAATATCTTTTTAAAAGTTACCAGTCTCTACGGGGATCATAACAGGTTATACCGTCACCATAAATGCAATGTGTATATACACACTTAAGTGGCCCAAATCAAACCCTGAGGCCAGCAAAGACTTCAGAACACCAGCTAGTTGATGTAGTTGCATTATGGAATGAAAATGCCTGCTGTTGCAGCAGAAGACCAAGATCGCTCAGAGGTGACCAAAAGACCTTGATGCCAAAATTACCAGTTTCCAGCAATTCATCATCAGATAGTGGCAAAAAAAAAGTACCCATTACGTCACATCGACAGCTGAACTGTGGAACGGAAGGGTTTGAAAACATTTCATACTTTGTTTCAACTCTGATCTCTCCTGGGGCTGATCGAGCTCTGTTGCCCATCGTCCAGTCCACTGAGTTATGCATGGAACTCTATTCTTTGATGCACTCCTGTCTCTCTGTTGATCCAGCAATCTGCTTACTAACCAGTTAATTTGTGCCAGATCCTGCAACTTGCTGAAAAGTGCATTGTTCACAGTCGAGCACCCTCATCTTTGATTCATTATCCTTTTCTATTCTTACACTGAATATAAATATGTTGTGGTCACTATTTCCCAAATGTTCTCCGACTCTCATCAGTTATTTGAATCTTGCCAGAACTAAAACCAAGCAATTCTTCTTTTCTGGTTGGAACTCCAAAACAGTGATTTGGAAAGCAGTCCTGAATGCATTTTCAAAAGCATTTGCCACTATGATATAAATTACCTTTGTTGGGATAGTTAAAAGCGCCCCCTATTGTCTGTCATTCTTACATTTCTATCCATATGGATTCTATCTCAACACAACCTCAGACATCCTTATGTTCTAAAGCACTGACAGATTCCTTCACTAACACTGTCAACCTCTCCATCAACCCCAACTTCCACAGTTTTTTTTCTATCTCTCCTGAAAATGTTGGGACCAGGAATATTAAGCTGCTTGTCCTATCCAAACATAAGCTGTATTGGTTATTGTTATTGTATCATATATCTTCATTGTTATAAATGTACCTAGCTTCCCAATTTTGTTTTGATTGCTTCATGCATTCGGTCACATTCTACACAATCCTGACCAAAATTTTCTGAAATGTTGATTCATTGCTTTTCCCAGTTTTCTCATTTATCCTTTGCTTCCCCTAGAAGCATTCTTATGAGGTTATTCACTCTGGTCACAATAGAAAAGCAGGATATTCTTTACATAGTGTGAAACTTGTAAGTGTTGATGTTCAAAGAGACTTGGGTGTACGCATACAAGGAACACAAAAAGTTAGCATGCAGGTACAGCAAGCAATTAGGAAAGCAAATGGCATACTGGCCTTTTAATGCAAGGGCACTGGAGTACAAGAATAAACAAGTCTTGCTACAATTGTACAGGACTTTGGTGAGAATATACCTGGAATATTGTGTGCAATTTTGGTTTCCATATTTAAGGAAAGATATTGGAGGCAGTACAGTGAAGGTTCACTAGATTGGTCCCTAGGATGAGAGGGTTGTCCTATGATGGGTGGCTGAGTACATTGGGTTCATATTCTCTGGAGTTTAGAAGAATGAGAGGTGATCTCATTGAAACATTTAAGGTTATGAAGGGATTTGACAGGGTAGATACTGAGGAGTTGTATCCCTGGCTGGAGAATCTAGAACAGGGCATCATTTCAGGATAAGGGGCTGATCATTGAGGATTGAGATGAGAAGAAATGTTTTCACTCAAAAGGGTTGGGAATCTTTGGAATACACTTACACCGGGTGCTCCATCAATGAACATATTTAAGACTGAGATAGACAGGCTTTGGTGTCTCAGGGAATCAATGGACATGGGCAGGAACTGGAATTGAAGCCAAGTATCAGCTATGATGTACCTCAAAGCCGCTTTCCTCTCATTATTCCTCAGATGGAATTTCCTCACCATTTATCTTAGCTAAACCCATCTGCTTTTTCTCCCCAAGCAATTTGACTAATCCTCCATTTCCTCTCAAATCTCAAATGCATGCTTTCCCAACCAGGCCCACACCCCACCATGTTAGTTTACATCTACCCCCTCCACTGCACCCCCCCCAACCCCACCCCCGATTCTATTTACCTCTCTGGGATGCTGGGGCATGTCTGTTCAGGTGAAGACTGTTCTTTCATCCAGAACGGACTTGAATGCCCCAACAGCATGAGCTCACCTCCCCACCTTCTTTTTCCACAACACCGCTCCTGCCCTGCAGCCCTGAATTGACACCTCTAATCTTTCTGGCTTTAACTTGCCCAGCATGTACCTCAGGAAGGAATTCAGAGATTACGAAAATCTCTGACACTTCCCTTCCTTGACCACTCTGTCTCAGTTTCTGGAGATAGGCTGTCCACCAATATTCATTACAAGCCCACCGATTCCCACAGCTACCTCGACTACAGCTCCTGTAAGGACTCCATCCTGTTCTCTCAGTTCCTTCACCTCCGTCGTATCTGTTCTGATGATGCCACTTTCCAAAACAGTGCTTCTAAAATGTCTTCCTTCTCCCTTAACCAAGGTTTCCCACGCAAAGTGGTTGACAGGGCCCTCAACAGTGTCCGACCCATCTCCCACACCTCTGACCTCACACCTTCCTCTCCTTTCCAGTTCCATGATAGGGTCCCCCTTGTCCTCACTTATCACCCCACCAGCCTCTACATTCAAAGAATCATCCTCTGCCATTTCCGCCAACTCCAGCATGATACCACCGCCAAACACATCTTCCCTTCATCCCCCCACCGTCAGCATTCCGTAGGGACCATTCCCTCTGGGACACCCTGGTCCACTCCTCCATCATCCCCAACACCTCAACCCCCTCCCACGGCACCTTCCCATGCAAACACAGAAGGTGCAACACCTGCCCCTTTGCTTCCCCAACCCCACCCCCCTCACCATCCAAGGGCCCAAACACTCCTTTCAAGTGAAGCAGCACTTCACTTGCACTTATCTCAATTTGATCCTTTGCATTTGCTGCTCCCAATGCGATCTCCTCTACATTGGAGAGACCAAACGCAGACTGGGTGACCGCTTTGCAGAACCACTTCGGTCTGTCCGCTAGCATGACCCAGACCTTCCTACCGCTTGCCATTTCAACACACCATCCTGCTATCATACCCACATGTCCATCCTTGGCCTGCTGCAATGTTCCAGTGAAGCTCAACGCAAACTGGAGGATCGGCACCTCATCTTCTGATTAGGCACTTTACAGCCTTCCGGACTTAACATTGAGTTCAACAACTTCAGATCATGAACTCTCTCCTCCATCCCCACCCCTTTTTTCTATATTCATTTTTATTTTTTAATTTTTATTTATTTTTTTCCCACTTATTTTCATTATTATTATTTAAAAAATTTATTTCCATTTTTATTCATTGTTTTATCCCCAGCTTTCTTTCGATCATTTTTTCCCACCACCGTCCCATCTCCCCACCCCACCCGGGCCATCTGTCACTCTCCAGAGTTCTTACCCTGGTCCGGCCATTATCACATTCTGCTTTCCACTCTTAATGTCACCATTAGCACCTTCTTTAACCAGTACCACCACTATTAATGACCCTTTGACCTTTTGATTATGACATCTTTTGCTATCTCTCCTTTGCCTCAACCTATCGCTGGCCTTCCATCCAGCTTCACCGGTTCCAACCCCCCCCACTTAATCAGTATATATTACACCACATTTCTACTTCCCTTTAGCTCTGAAGAAGAGTCATATGGATTTGAAACGTTAACTCTGTCTTTCTCTTCACAGATGCTGTCAGACCTGCTGAGTTTTTCCAGCAATTTTTGTTTCTGTTTCAGATTTCCAGCATCCGCAGTATTTTGCCTTTATCAGAGATTACTACTCTTAAGGTTCTGTTTTTCAGTCACGTGCCTAACTGCTTAACCTTCTTAGTAAGACCTTAAATATACTGATAGTTTTTGGATCTCCACAGTTGAAAAGCTTTCTCATCATCCTTGGATGTCCTTCACCTTGGCATCAGGAAGGCAACATACCTAGCGGGACCAGTCATGACAGTAAAAAGAAGTAATCTATTCTTCTGACTATAGACTCCCCCATTACCATCACTCTCCTATTCTTCTAGCCTAACTGCCTTTTACCTCCTTTAGTAATTCCTTGTTCCACGGTGCCACAATGTTGTTTACAACCACCTGTGTCTGTGTTACTGCCATTGTCCATGTCACACTTGTCCAACACTAATATATCTATTGGACAGTACCAGTAACTAAAGGGTTCACTACGACCAGAGGGGTTCCGTCCCCTTGTGCTGTCTCTATAGATTGCCACCCATTTCTCTTTTTCTATAATATCCTGGTGACCTGCAGTGTTGAGCACTGCCAATTAGTTTACCACAATCTTTAGATCCAGAAACCTCTAATTCTGTCCAACAATACAGAGTGTTGGCAAATTGTTCCTTGTCTACAGAGACAAGCTGCTTCGAAGAGTCACTTAATATATTTGGGGGCAAATTTGCACTGAGGATCTGTATTGACCTACATTTCTGCCTTCTGCCAAATTTAGAAATGTAGATAATACCAGCCTAAACTCCAAATACATCAAAAATTAAACTTCACTTCCTCACTTCACACAAGTCTTAATTATAGTGGGGAAAAGAAATCTCCTGTCCAAGTGCACCTAAAGGCTATACTCTGCTCTCTTCTGGTCTTTCACACTCCATTGACCTCCCACAGCTTGAGGCTGATCTCTCACTACTCAGCTCAAATTTATACAGTTTTCAACTTGCACAAAAGGCCAACTGCCACAGGAAAAAACTGCTAATCACACCTCCTTTGTGACCAATTAATTACCTATTACCAGTTCAAACTAGCCTACAGTTTAGGCATCAAGAAAATGAATCCTTCTTGGTTCAGGTCCCAGCCCTCAGCATACAGATGCTACAAAAACAACAAGCATTTATATAGCATTTTTAATGTAATAATATCCCAAGGTGCTTACAACAGCTCCTATGTGGCTCAGATCTCCAACCCTATTCAGGTATATTTTAGCTCTTGCCTTGCTGCATGCCATAGTCTTGTTTTTTTAATGTTAAAAAATACAAATTCAATAAAAGAATATATGAACTAAATAAATACTGGGAAACAGACAGCAAAGATGGTGAGTGAGAAAAGGCGTAAAAGACTTGCATTTATATAGCTTCTTTCACGTCTGCAAGACATCTCAAAGAGTTTTACAGCCAAAGAAGTACTTCTGAAGTGTACTGGTTTTGTAGAGGTACTGTTGTAACTTTTTTTATTCCTTCATGGGATTTGAACATCGCTGGTAAGTCCAATATTTACTCCCTATCCCTAACTGCCTTCGAGATAGTGGTGGTGAGCCACCTTCTTGAACCACTGCAGTCCATGTGGTGTGGATACACACCCTTGGTGCTGTTAGGAAGGGAGTTCCAGGATTTTGACCCAGCGACAGTGAAGGACAAGCAATATAGTTCCAAGTCATGATGGTGTGTGACATGGAAGGGAACTTATAGTTGGTGGTGTCTTTCTAGGTGGTAGAGGCCATGGGTTTGGAAGGTGCTGTCAAAGGAGACTTATTAAGTTGCTGCAATACATCTTGTGGATGGTATACACTGCTGCCACTGTGCGTCGGTCATGGAGGTAGTGAACGTTTAAGGTGCTGGAAGGGGTGCCAATCAAGGAGGCTGCTTTGTCCTGGATGAATTCCCAGTCTCTGACCTGCTCTTGTAGCTACAGTGCTTATATCACTGATCCAGTTAAGTTTCTGGGCAATGGCGACCCCCAGGATGTTGATGGTGGGGAATTCAGCAATGGTAATGCCATTGAATATCAACGTGAGATAGTTAGATTCTGTCTTGCTTGATATGGTCATTTGTGCCATGACACTTATCAAACCTGGTCTGAATATTGTCCAGGTCTTGCTGCATGCCGGCTCAGATTACTTCAGTATCTGAGGAAACATGAATGATATTGAACGTTGTGCAATCATTAGCAAACACCTCCACTTTTGGCATTATGTTGGAGGGTAGGACATTGTTGAAACAGCTGAAGATATTTGGGCCTTAGGAACTTGGACCCAGGACATTACCCTGAGAAAATCCTGCAGCCATGTCCTGGGCCTGAGATGACTAGTCTCCAACAACCACAACCATCTTCCTTTATTTTAGCTGAGAGTTCTCCTCCTAATTCCCATTACTTCAATTTTGCCAGGGCTCCTTGATATCACACTCGGTCAAATGCTGCCTTCACCTCATCTGTGGAATTCAGCACTTTCATCCATGTTTGGACCAAGGCACTAATGAAATCTGGAGCTGAGTGGCCTTGACGGAACCCAAACTGAGCGTCCATAAGGAGGTTATTACGGAGTAAGTGCTGCTTGATAGCAATCTTGATTTTTCTTTTTAAACATTATGGTCACACACTTTTTTTCCCTTTGGAAAATAGTTTGTAGGTGGTGGAAGGATTCTCGGATTGCTCATTAGCCCATTGACCCACACTGTGAACATCCTTTCTGTGGCTAACAAGTCCTGGCATGGGACTTGAACCCAGAGCATTTGACCCAGAGGTATGGACACTACCATGGCACCACAAAACATCTCATAGCACTCCCATCATTTTGCTTATGATTGAGAGTGATTGAAATTGATGGGGAGGCAATTAGCTGGCTTGGATTTTTCCTGCTTTTGTAGACAGGGCAAACCTGGGCAATTTTCCAAATTGTCAGGTAGATGCCAGTGTTGGTGCATTAGGATAGCTTGGCTGTTGACTGCAATTTATGAAACAAGACAGTCAATTTGCAAATGGCAAGCACCCACAAATGCGATAATGACCACATAATCTGTTTTTTATAATGTTAATTGGGCAGGATACTTCCCTGCTTTTCTTTGAAATAGTGCCATGGGATCTTTAGATGTCATAAACAAAAGGTCGAAGGGGTGTTGGCATGTTTCTTTATTACATCTTTTGCAATCTCTCCTTTGCCTCCGCCTATCACTGGCTTTCTATCCAGCTTCATCTGTTCCAC
Source organism: Carcharodon carcharias (assembly GCF_017639515.1). Lineage (NCBI taxonomy): Eukaryota > Metazoa > Chordata > Chondrichthyes > Lamniformes > Lamnidae > Carcharodon > Carcharodon carcharias. Next base: position 62,517,658 of record NC_054487.1, read on the forward strand.
CCCCCTTAAACAGTATATATTTCACCACATTTCTACTTCTCTTTAATTCTGAAGAAGAGTCATCTGGATTTGAAACGTTAACTCTGTCTTTCTCTCCACAGATGCTGTCAGACTTGCTGAGTTTTTCCAGCAATTTTTGTTTTTGTTTCAGATTTCCAGCATCCGCAGTATTTTGCTTTTATCTAGGTATTACCATTGCTATCATTTCAGGTCATTGCCATCCTAATATACCCATTAATGTAACTCTTGCAAATTAACAGTAATAAGCAAGTATCAAAGTACGAAAGGACAATACATTTAGAGAAAGAGCCATTTTTATGGAATTTCAACTCTCCGGACCTAGATTGAAAACAAAATAATTTTTTTTCCTCTGGCTATAGTGTGATTGTAACTTCAAACTGTCCTAGCTAACAGTTACACAGTATTATATTCAATTATTATGTTCATGCTGTACAAAACAAGTCTAACACAAACTCCTCAATTCTGCTACCTGTACAGTTACAGGAACTTCCAATGCTTGCGAAAGCACCTCCTGCTGGCTGCCTACAAATCTATTTCAGGGAAGAAGTCTTCATAAAATTCTCTTCACCAATTAATTCAAACACACTGGACCGCCTGCATGTCACTTTTAACGTTAGACAATCACTGGGCTTCCTGTATCAGACAGTCTGCAGGAACATTTATTCGAACAGATTTGCTCTTTGCAAGTGGCATAATGTCAAATTGAACTAGCTCCCACTGTACAGGAAAGAAAGGTCAAATTTATGTTTATATAGAGCCTTTAACGTTCTCTGGACATCCTGAGGTGCTGCCTACCCAATGAAATACCTCCGAAATGTAGTCACTGTTGTAACAGATAGAAATATGGAAACCAATTTACAAAAAGCAAGGTGAAACAAGCAGGAGTGAGATAAAATGATCAGATAATCTCTAATACAAAAGCAAAATACTGCAGATCCTGGAAATCTGAAATGAAAACATAAAACGCTGGAAACATTCAGCAGGTCAGGCAGCATCTGTGCAGAGAAACAGAGTTAATGTTTCAGGTTGATGGCCTTCCATCAGCTCTATTTTGATTGGTAGTTTTCATTTTTGATTGCTACATTTTCCTTAGTATGTTCCCTATGTTTCATTTCAGCCATTCAAGTGCAAGTGTGACACAAATTCCCATGAATTACACACTATGATGCTGAGTTATGGTGCAGGATGATTAATGGACAGCACCTGTTAAAAATCGTGCATCAAATTTGTAACCAGTGGGTCTCCTGCACAAGTACTCATGGCTAGAGGATCAAATCTTTTAGAAAGAGAGGAATAGTACAAAATACCACATGAAAAAGCGTATTATTCTGCTACTAAAATGTAGATTTGTGTCCCTTTGAGGCTACAAAATCCAATTGCTGTTAAGTAAACAATGTGCAGGTTCATGGATCAATTAAGAGACCTTGAGGCTCCAGTATTGGGTCTTGCTGCAGAGTTTGTCAGTAAATTTCAATTGCCATTGCCTTTGTTTCCTTATGCTCCCTCTGCACCCGTCAAGTTTGACAGAAGTTTTCATTTGTTATTGAATTGTGAAGCAAGAAGAATATGAAGTGTGCGTACACTTAAGTTTGATGATACAGATATTGTATTATTTTACTGAGCCTAGATCTCTGTTGCCATCATTTGTTTTAAAGCGATCAAAGAAAACTTAAGCAACCTTCTGTATCGCCATTCTATTTTCCTGCATCAACTCTTCTCATTCACATCAAGATCAGTCAGCCAGTATGTTCTCTTGTATACAGACATAGGCCTTTGCCACTGCTCTGCTTTACAGCAGTTCTGTACTGTCGTGTGCAAATTGTATGAATGAGACATTTTAGTTATTTTAAGCTATACACTCAAGTATACAGTTTTAAATTTCAAACCTCTATATTTGTGCTTATTGGATTAATATTAAGGATCCTTTTCGTTTAAATTCATAATTCTGCAATCTGCATTACACAGTCTCTTAAAGTATATCAATTTATCCATTCTCATCTTTGACCATAGCTTTTTAAATCTAGTTTGCTGAACAAGTCATTTAAAACCTAATTGTTCAGCACCTATGTGCATCTAGCCATGAAAGCCAATAACCAGTAAACAGGAGCTGATGGCTCAGTTGAGGGTAGAGGGGAAGAAGGGATCAGTGATGGAGAAAGAGGACAATGATGACAGCTGGTAGCATAAAGGAAGATTATGGCTGATGGACAATGATGAGGAGGAGAAAAACAGAATGAAGATGATGGGGAAACGAGGAAGATCACAGGGAAGAGAATGAAAACTGGTGAGGATGGATAAAAAAGGGAAAAGTGGCAAGTACATTTGTCCTTATAGTGGAAAGTGGTTTAATTAAAGAGGAACTGGTTGACTGCAGCCAGGAAAGCAATTGATATGTTAGCTTTTTATTTTAAAAAAAAGGAATATTCAGAATAAAAAAGCAAGTTTTACTGCAATCATACAGAACCTTGATGAGATAACATCTGGAGTACTGTATGGTCTCCTTACCTAGGAAGGATATTCTTGCATTTGAGATACAATAACAGTGATGGGGGAATTCATCCACTGAGTAGAGACTGAATGGACTAGGCCTACATTCCCAAGAGTTTAGAAGAATGAGAGCCGATCTCCTTTGAAACAAAATTCTTTCAGGCTTGACATGGTAAATGCTGGGAGGATGTTTCCCCTGGCTGGGGAGTCTAGAACATGGGGGTCACAATCTCAAAACAAGGGTTGGCCATGTAGGACTCAAATGAGAAGAAAATCCTTTACTCAGGGGCTTGTTAATCTATGGAGTTTGCTTCCCCAGAGACCTGTGGATGTCAAGCCATTCAGTATATTGAAGGCAGAGATCAAAAAATTTTTGGATACTAAGGGAATGGCAGGATATGGGGTTGGTGCAGGAAAGTGAATTTGAATCTTATTGAATGGTGGAGCAGGGTTGAAGGGCCGAATGGCCAACTCCTGCATCTATTTCTTATCATTATGCATCAATTACTCTCAATGTATTTATACAAAGACAACAACTAATTGATACATTTTTATTTTCACTAGTGTCTCAAGTTATATTGTTTGCAAGAAAAATACAATAATAAAATTATAATTCATGTAAAATCTTGTATTCTATTTGCAATACAACTACAGCCTGATGGATACTGATAAGAATATGGGAAAGTCAAGGGTTGCCTGTCTTTGGGCACTTATGTGGTGACTAGGTACACTTTGGATCCAAGCACTCTGACTGGAATGAGTATAAATCCACATTGGGCAGGATGATTGTGGACAGGCTAGGGGGAAGAGGGAAATAAATCATGAGTTCTGATGTAAGGTCACAGATATGAAACATTAACTCTTTTTCTCCCTCCACAGTTGGTGCCAGACCTGCTGAGTGTTTTCAGCATTTTCTATTTTTATTTCAGATTTGCAGATAACGCTGTGGAAATGAGTTGGTGCTTGATCGCCTTCTATTCCTAACTAAGTTCAGCAGTAGTAATAAGATGCGTTCCAAGTAGTTTAGTAAAAATTAGTGTCTCAGAAGAAGCATTTTTGCCCACGATGTATCATGCTATGGGCTTCTTCTTCTGTCACAGTAAATCTGATTGTAGTAACAAGGATTACTACAAATTACATAGGTATTGAGCAGGCATAGGCACACATTAAGAGATAGGAAGTGAAATCTTGCCTACTGGAGTACACTGTAATGCTGAATTGGAAGATTATTTAGAGCTGAAAACACAAACATTTACGAATTATTTTTCTCCATTATTTGAACTCCAGATTCTAATTATGGAGGTTCAACCGTGTGAAATCACTGTACTTATCCGTTGGATGGAGTATCTCTTTTGCCCAAAAGGTGACATTGCATACAAATCAAGAAAAGATTTTCTTAACATGCCTTGTGAGCATTAGCTCGTTCAAAGGGATGCCCTAAAGGAAAGGAAGTCTCGTATGCACACTAACACTTACATTATTCTCAACTGGAGCAAGGTAAGGATGTCAAAACTTTCCACTGTCAAGTCAATCAAAAAGCCAAGTAATTAGAACACAGTCCCTTTTTAAAAAAAAACATTGGGGCCACTTATATGAAACAACAATTCAACTGAATGTAGTATTCATAATGTTACACATTTTGGGACTTTCACTGTGTGGAAGATATCTCGCTGCACTCAAGAATTCAATCCTGAATCTTCCCTTTATCTCAAGATAGTACATGGTGTAGTCTATTAAAGTTATCATGCAGATACCCAAATTATTAACAGACTGGAGCAGAATAGTTTGAATTGTTGTATTGTGGGCTACATATATGATTTTATTAGGTCAGTTTAAATGTACCTACCTTTGAGAATTTTAAGGTGCATAATATCATCTCATCAGCTAGGAGTCATCAAAATACTTAAAACATTCTTGGATTTAAATTTCCTCTCTATATTTATCTTTAGTGCACCATTTAATGTGTTCTCCCAAATGCCCACCTGCACTTTTAAAAAATAGATGTTAACTCATTTAAAGTAAAGTGAGTTAGCTAAAAATAAGGGTTAACAACAGCATTAAAATAGCAGAGACAGGAAATTAAACCATTTGAGTCTGAATCATTTCAACTTCAAAATGCATTTCTTAATGGATGAAAGCTTGCAACAATTAGAGTAATGTCAAAAGGTTGTTGTTCTTCCTAAATAAGCTAAAAATCCTGCGGTGTTTTGATTTTTGTGCTTATTTGTTTTCCGTCTTGTTAAAAACAATTGTAATTAGTTGCAGTGGAATGGGCAGAAGAAACAGGAAGCTGATATGGAAAGTTGAATATTTTTTGGAATGTTATGTGCCAGGTACAAATGCAAAGTAAAAGCAAGCAGGATGCAAATCAAGCAGCTGATCTGATCGTGTCATTTTCCTTGTCAGTTTAAAATGAAGTGTGATGTAGGTCTCAAATTTCGACCGTGCCATTAGCCCTATATCATTTTGGTATAAAATGATTCCCAAAAAAAATTAACGTTTCCCCTGCAGAACTGAAGCGCTCAAACATTTACTTAAAAATGATTTACATTTCTTGACTTTTCAGCTTTAACCTAAAACTTGTACATGCCGTGTTCTAGCAAGATAAAATATAAAGGGAATCAAACCAGAATGAGCAACTGAATTAAATTCACTCTTTGCAAACTTTAATTCTTTTTCACTTAAGAAACTTGACTGTCATTCATTCTCTCCAACTTACTCTTTCCACTTTTAAAAAGAAGCTAATTGATAAATCACCTTTATCTTCTGCTCTGGGTTAAGTCTGGTGTCTTGTTCACAACCTCCAGGTTTTTTCAACTGTTGCAATCTGCAGCAAAAATCTGCCTGCATTCCTGCCCATTTCCTCTCTGAATAGCTGACAAATTTTACTGTCCATCAGCCTATCTCAATTACCACTCGACAGACAGCCACTTTTTCACAATCCAATGGTTTAGAGATTGAAAGCATTGGGCTGTGTGAAGAGATGGGGCAGACAGGATGGTGCATTTTTGACACTTGATGCTACATTTACCTCAAAGAAATTAATGTGCATTGTAGCGGGATTCAAGATATATTTCAATTTGTATGTGCCTCAAAATAGAATTCAAGGCCAACTCTGGTCTGCTAGTCTAAGAGGCCTATAAAGCCTCACTTATTTAGAGTGAAGCTCAAACACTGGGGTTTAAATATTTTCATTTTAAATTTAAATACAGGTTCATGAGGAGGTCTTGTGGCACAGTAGTTAGTGATCCTAACCCCGAGCCAGAAGCTCTGGGTTAAAGTCCCTCTCCAGGACATGATGACCAAGGGAGGTGCATTTGTAACACGGACAAACAGGTTGAGTATCAACTTGTAAATGGCAGGCTGTAAAAGTGGGAGAGATTCCTGGTCAGCCATTTGATAGAAAGATATTGGAGCCTCTACCAAAACTATCCATACCTCCAGGCTATAACATGTATGTTAAAAGATACGTTGTCACAGTAACTCTGAGTCCTGCAGGGGTGGGAGGGGCAGATCAGTTGGCTGGATGGCCAGCATGGATCAGGTTAGTGCCAACAGTACAGGGTTCGTTCCCCATCCCAGCTGGGGTCGATTCGGGTCCTGCCCCCTTAGCCTACCCACGGTTGGGGTTGTGGTGCTGTGGGTTGGACCTGCCTTCAGACAGAGAACTCAAGAAGAGACAGCTTAATACATTTAAAATGAAGTCTTGCTCCTGATATTTCACCAATCTTGAGAGCTTTGAACTAAGCTAGTCTGATACCTGAAAATGGAAGCATTACCAGTCCAGTGAATCAAAAAATATACAAAAGCACCAGCCTATATCCACTAGCCACTTTTGACTTAGGAAGCTACATTAGCAACTGTTTACAAACTGCCTCCAACTGGTGTGCATAAATGTTAGCAGGTATAATCTACTCTATTACCACCGATGCTATTGTAGGCCAGTGACTTTTGACAGTACCTGGTTATACTATCGAGCAGCTTTGGCTGTTTAATTTCAAGCTCCCGTTAAGGAGGTTACGTGTGACAGCAAGATAGTGGAGCCTCTACCTCTCCATCTATAGCTCCAGGCTACAACATGTTTGTTAAAACGTATGCTGTCACAGCAACTCAGGCTTCTGTGGGGGATGGGTCAGTTGGCTGGATGGCTGGCATGGATCAGGTTAGTGCTAATAGCATGGAGTTCGTTCCCCATCCTAGCTGGAGTGCCCCTTTGCGTTAGAACTGAATTTAAATGAATGACATCTTTCCACGAACAGGATTATTCCCTTTGAAGGATTAGAAAAATTGTTCAGCCAACACAAATCACAAATTTGGCTTCCTGAATACCATGGTCAATTTTAAAATTTAGGGAAAATTCAATTCTACTGTTAGAATCAAAGTGTCATATGTGCTGAGATTGGTTGAGGCAAGTTTGCAACAGCACACAACTTTGGCGATAGCAATATTAATGCAGCTTCCAGCATAAATAACCAACTCTGCACGAAGACATAATGGTGAAAGACAAACCAGCCCCTGCCCCCACATTAAACTAAATTACATAGGCACTGACCACATAGTACAGAGGAATTCCAATCTTGATGTTGGATCTGTGGTTGACTGATCTCAGCCATGACAACAATTAAGAATACTACAATTGACTTCAATACCTGCTGGGCTCCAGGGCACTGCTATTGTTGGACCAGTCAGCCTGGCTCACTAATCAAATCAGGAGTAGACTTGGCACAGAGGGTTGGAATTTTCCAACTTTGGCACTCCATGTCAGTGCCTGAACAGATAGGATATAGTTACCTCCACAGGAAAAGTGTTAAAGGTTACTAGCATCTGTGTTGATCAGCTGAAGCCACTGCAGCTGTTAAAAGTCCAGCAATATCCACTGTGCATACCTGGGTAGCGATCCCAAGCCTTGGCTCTGACAACCTGTTCCTTTAACTCAGATGGTGGGGTGCTTTCGTACAGGGATAGAGTTTGCACTGTATATAAAGAGCAAATAGAAACCGTACTTTTGTATATTTCTTTGTATCTTGATTTAAAATCTCTAATATACTGATGGGTTTCTGCATGTACCAGACACATTGCCTGCCATCAGTAAAATTACTGAACTAGGGAGAGAGTGGAAGAGGGTCTTGTGCTCCAACTTATTTATTTCCAAGCTCTCAAAATTGTAGTATTCTCTACCTCCCTCAATCTTTCCGATCACAATCTTCAAGTTTTAAACCACCCACACCTGAGATTAGAATCACTTAATCATAGTTTACTCTGTTGTTTCCTTTGGTCTTTTCAACTTTAGTAACATCCTGCACTATGGGCCTCTGACCTTCACCTTGGTTTCTCCCATTTAAAAGTTCATCACAAGGCTTAGCTATGATACAACTGCCCATTGGGGCATGACTTAAATGAAGTCCACACAAAGGAAATTTGTGTCTGTAATGACTTTAAAGGAAGCACTGTTGTGAAGAATTTCTGCCCTGCAACCAGGAAATTCCTGATTTAAACAAACCACCCACTCTGCAGCAGACAACATTGTAATGCAATGCGAATTCACCAGTATTTTACTTCAGTTGTGCTGTTTTTTGGTGTTTGGGAAGTGGTCATGTCTAGTCTTCTCAGCAAGAGTTTAGTAGTCCTGAACTCTAAATCAAGTTGTATAGTGCAGTAGCCACTGTTGCAAACCACGTGTAACGTATTTATCTGCAGCACTACAATCTCCACTCCCCCCTCCAGATCCATTTAAAGAGGTGGAAGCAGTGATGCCACCGGCAACAATATAGATACCACTACCACATGCTGAAGTTATCACTTTTTCCAGCTACTACCAGGCTGAGTGGATCAAATGCTGGAAGCCAGTGGATTTTGTTTGTTTGTTAGCTGCTTGCATTTCACTGCTATGGAAAATTTAACAGCTAGAAAAAAAGGCACAAACTGCAACTTCCAAACATGCCCAAGGTTGTGCATATGGAGGCTTTTTTGTTGCTGATCTGTGGAATTTATTCTGCATTGTAATAAACAGAGCAGATTTCTTGGGATTGGATCATGAGGTAATACAGCAGAATCTGCTTTTCATTGTTACCATAAGTGCTTACCTCCCCAAGAGGATGACAATACTGCTTTAAGTGATTTGGAAAATTATATAATAAAATAAATCAAAAGCAACTTCAACGGAACTCCCCCAGCAACCAATTCAAATCAAAGAGAAGCACATTCTTTCTAGCACAATGTGTATCAAATCCAGATAGTTCAAAGTCTCTGCATTTCCTATTCTCAACTCTGGCTAAAAGGAAAGGTAACAGTACTTGTATTCCTGGTGTTTTGGTTTGCAAAATCTTTTCACTGCCTTTCTTCACACAGCACCATTTAATTTTCATCTCAAAAAGTTAATCTGCACTAGGGTAGCATCAACCAAAATAATCCCCTCTCTAGCTTTAGCCTCCCTGGTTTGTTTTCAGTGAACTGACAAGACTTCCCTCTACTCTTATGGCCAGATTCTTGCTTTCAAGGTGGGAATCAGGAATCGGGAATTTTTCTAACTCCATCATCCCACCTCCATCCTGGCAGTGCCTGCCTAGTGTATTTTCATCCTGAGGGAGTAGGCACGGGCTGAATAGGGGCCCACCGCCTCCTCAAGCATTCCCAAGGCAGCAATGAAGGTGGGAAAATGCCGGTGCGGTCAGGTTATAAGGCCCGTCTCCATCTGCTAGGATATCAGCCTAGCTCTCAACTTGGTTGTTAGGCCTCCTAGCAGTCTCCCCTCACACCTCTCACTCCTCCACCCATACCCCATGCCCCCTCCATACCCATTATGTATCCTTCATACACCTCATGTCCCCCATACCCTCTCCATACTACCTATGTTCCTTGCATACCACGTGTGCCTCTTCCGAATCCTCCGTGCATCCTCCATACCCATTTTTCCAGTATCCACTAGGTACAGAACTAATGATTCCTATAATAACACTGGCTAGCTTTTGAAATGCTGGTAAATCAAAATAAAAAAAACTATTCAGAAACCATTTCAAAGAAGCGTTGTTCTCTCGGCAGCTCATAAAACTGTCAAATTCAGATAGTCATACTCACATTGAAGAAAGCTTTAATCTTAACATACACAAAAATTGAAAAACCACTTCAAAGATAAACTTACTACATGCTCACAAAACTGTCAAACACAGCTAAATGTCCCCTTCATAGCTGTGTGAAGAACCCCACAGAGCTGAATCCATTAGTGAGTCTGCAGGTCACCCAGGTTTCATAATGAGATCCCATTGCAAAACTGTATCAACAAAGTCTCTAATGCTGAACATATTGAAACCTTTAAAGCAGGCTAGATGACCACCCAGCTCACCAAATGGCTGACCTCTTTGGCTGGCAAGTCGACCATCTGTTTAGCCTGCTTCAAAGATTTCAATATATTCAACTTTAGAACCTTTGTGGACACAGCTGTGCAATGGAATCCTGGTGTGAATGCTTGGCTGAGCTTCAAACACACTAATGGATTTCGCACTGTAGTAGATTGTTTAAACAGCTGTGAAGGGGACTTTCAGCTTTGTTTGATTGGTAGTTTTGACCTTGTAATAAGCGTATCTTTCTTTGAAATGGTTTTTCAATGCCTCTATGTTTATTTGGGCAGGATTAAGATGTGTTAAGAGAATTTAAAACATTTTCAATGGGAGTATGAATGTCTGTTTGATTGGCAACTTTTATGAGCTCCTGAGATAATTTTTTTGATGGGTAGTTTTTGAATGGATGTTTGTTGATTTAAATAAGTTTATGAAAATTTCAATGACTCACCAGTGCTATTATGGGGCTCACTGGTTCTGCCCATAGTAGATACTGGAAGAGTGCTTCAAAGGCTCAACAGATCTCTGGACTTAAATTTAATCTGAAGATGAAAGCACAGTGTCCAGATGACACATTAATGTCATTTTCTTAATATTGTTTAATGCAGAAGAACCCTTTTCCCGCTGGATGAAATACTCTAATGCATGTGAACACTTACCACTGCTGATCAATTTAATGGTCACTTACTTTTTAAGAACAAAGCCTTATTATTAAGCACTGCATTAAAACATAATAAATTAACATACAAAATCTAAATACGACATGCGAGTTTGGCAACATTTTTAAACCTACCTGTCAAAAGGTTCCCAACTTCAGACCAGGCATCCCCATGGTTCCCAACTCCTCTGAGGAGCCAGGAACCACATCTCCTGCAAAAGCCTGCCTGACTCTATTAAAATTGCAAGGGTCTCAAAAGCCCACCCTTGCAATGGAATATGCAAGGGCAGGATAGCTGAGTGTGGGCACGCTACCCGCACACTTAACTCAGGGCCATAAAAATCCCACAAAATGGGAATTCAATTCAAATTTCAGAATTGGGTCCTATCTGCCATTTTTAAACCTCCATGATACTCCCTGGCCTCTGTTCCAGCATGGACAAAGGCATGAATATTAGGGCCTTAGTGTCTGTTAACATATAGCTAAAAATATTCCAAAGCTCATTTAGAGAAAAAGCATGCACTGCAGCCATTCTGAAACAATCGACTCAGTCATTTCCCAATGGTAATATTTATCAGCTTATTAGGAACACTGCTAGGCCAAGCAAAATATTCCCAGTATCCAGTTGTTCCAATTAGAGTTTTATATAATCCCGATGATCAATCATTAGATACTATTGCCAAAAAAAATTAGGGAGAGTTTATGCTAGGATGCATTGGTTCCCAGCACAATTTGCCCCAAATCAGCCGAAGTAGTCTAAAAGATCGAGGAATTTTAAACACAAGTTATAACCAGTGCAAATCAAGTTTCCGTGATCATTCCTGATGGTTTTAACAAACATTGCACTTGAGGTCAAACCCAGCAAAAACTGGCCATGCTCCCCAAATCAAATTATTACCATAGAGAATTTACGCCACTGTACCCATTTGTAACCTTTGAAGAGACTCTTCAAATTAAGTACTTTTTTTTTTGCACATAGGCAACGATAGGCAGCATTTTAAAGTTTTCAAATATTAATTTACTAAGAAGCTGACAAGTGCACACCAATGAAACTACTAAACAACCACAACTTATATTTATATAGCATCTTTAGTCTAGTAAAAGGCTTCAAGCCCTAGAAGCATTATCAAACATTATCAAACTGGGTCACATAAGGTGATATTAGTGCAGATGACCAAAAGCTTGGTCAAAGAGGTAGGTTTTAAGGAGCATTTTAAAGGGAAAAGAGAGGTAGAGAGGTTTAAGGCGAAAATTTCAGAACTTAGGGCCTAGCTGAAGCCAGTAGTGGAACAATTAAAAGTGGGGACACTCAAGAGACCAGAAATAGAGGAGCGCATATATTACTGAGAGTTGTAGGGCTGGAGGCGATCAGAAATAAGAGAAGAAAAACCATGGAGACATTTGAAAACAAGGACAAATATTTTAAAATCGAGAACTAAGCTACTCTTGGGAGTACTGTGAACAGTTCTGGTCTTCATATTATGAAAAGGATATAGAGATACTGGATATTATGCAAAAAGGATTTACTAGGATGATAACAGAACTGAGAGACTATACCTATCACAAAAGATTGAACAGGCTTGTGCTCCTTTCTCTAGGAAAGAGAAGACAGAGGTGTTCAAGATTATGAAAGGGTTTGACAGGATAGATGTAGGGAAGATGTTTCTACTTGCAGGTGAGACCAGAATTCAGGGCCATGAATATAAGATAGTTGAAAATGATCCAATAGGAATTCAGGAGAAACTTCTTTATCCAGAGTGTTAGAGAGTGGAACTTGCTACCACCATTTTGCTGAGGAGAGTAATATATATATATATCTATAAATGGGGAAGCAATAAACACATGAAATAGAAAGGAATAGAAGGATATGTTGATGTGGTGAGATGAGGAGGTTCATGTCTTACCTGTTGGGTCAAATGGCCTGCTTCTCTGCTGCAAATATTATGCACTACATATGGACTTTAAAAAAAGTGCTTCAGTTGTAGTCATTATTATGGCACAGAAGTAGCCATTCAGCCTATCGAGTCCATACTAGCTCCCTGTGGAGCAATCCACTTAGTTCTATTCCCCCACTCTATCCCCATAGTCCTGTAAGTTTACTTTACACTTTCATCCAAATTCCCCTTGAAGTCAACCATCATCTCTGCTTCCACCACCCTGGTAGGCAGAGTGTTCCAGGTTATTATCATTCACTGCATAATAAAATTCCTCACATTCGTCCACCCTACATCTCTTGCCAAAACCTTGAATCTGTGTCCCCTATTCCTTGTACCATCAGCTAATGGGAACAGCCTTTCTTTGTCTATCTTATCTACACCTTTCATAATCTTGGACACCTCTACAAAATCTCCCTTCAATCTCCTTCACTCCAAGGAGAAAATCTAGAGCTTCTCCAGCCTAACCTTGTAGCTAAAATCTCTTATCTCTGGAAACAGTCGGGCAAATCTCCTCTGCACCTCTCAAGGACCCTCAATTTCTTCCGAACGTTTGGTGACCAGAACTGGATGCATTAATCTAGTCATGGCCTAGCTAGAACTTTTTACAGGTTCAGCATAACTTCCCAACACCACTAGTTAATAAGCTCAAGATCCCATATGCTTTGCTAACTGCTCTCTCAATATGCCCTGCCAGGTTCAAAGATCTATGCGCATGAGCCTCCAGCTACTTTTGTCCCTGTACACTTTATAGAATTGTGCCCTTTGTCAAAAACTTTCTTAAAATCTGTATGGATAACATCCTCTGCATTGGCCCCAGTACTGTTGAGGTGCAACCCATCCCTTTTGAATAGGTGCCTCCTGCCCCAGAATCAGTCCTAATGCAACAAGAATCTGAAGCCCATCCTCCTGCATCAGATGTTAAGCCACGCACTGATCCTCCCTATTATCCTATTTCTACTCTCACTTCAGCATGACACTTGGAATAATCCAAAGACTACTATCCTACTTTTTAAACCTTCTCCCTAGCTGCTGAATATCTGACTGTGGCAGCTCAATGCCTCCTCGCTTTATGTCATTGATACCAACATGTACCACAGCTTCTAGCTCACTCCCTTCATATTTTGCACCCTCTCAGAAATAACCTTTACCCTGACACCAGGGAAACAACATACCATGTGGGACTCACAGTGATAGTTACAGAAATGCCTGTCTGTTCCCCCTAACTATGGAATCTCCAGTAACAACTGCATTTCTAAGAGGTTAATGGTGCCACATTTCATTTTGTGGTACATTGTTCCACTTGATATATCAATATTAACAATTTGGCATGTGGCTTGTGAGGCAGTAATTTATCAGATGGTGGCAATGACATTCAGACATTAGTTAAGGTTGGGGTTCAAATCTCTCCTGAAATTAGTGTCACTACCTTCTTGTGCTTTGCTTTATTTCCTCATGGGAGGAGCCCTCAGATAGTGGCTATTGCTCCACTCCTAGCACACCTGAACCAATACCTCCCATAACAGTGAAAGAAGCCAAAACGTTTGGAAAGTGCAGCCCTATTATTCCATGTCAACATTCCACCTCGCGCCCACACCCACCGCACCCGCCCCCCCCCCAGTTCCCCAACCGCCCCCCCCACCCCCGTCCACATTTCCCAAGCAGAAAATCCTTTTTGTCCTTATCAGTTAAAAAACAAGAACAATGAATTCCTCAGGCCTGCAAGAATGTGACAAGGTGCCAACAAAGCCAACAGGCAAGGTGATATATGGCCAAATAAATCCTTTCACAAATAAGTGCTGTAAGGAATGGACTCAAGCAAATAGAAAATCATTTTTGGCTCTGTGCCAGAAATTTTCCTGTTCCAGTCCCCAGTGGAAAACAGTATTTAAAGTTAGTCAGGGTGCTACATGCTTTCCAAGTCTGAACTATGGTAAAACTAAGTTTTTATTGCTTTTGAAAGCAATTGATCAGTTTAATTTCTTCCCGTGACAATTACTTTAATTGATTTATACAGGCTCTCCAATAATTATTCGATTTTAAAGTGATTGGGCTACCATCTTTGGCAGTACTGTAGTGTTTGAAGTGGATCCTATTTTAAACAGCTATAACTGAGGTTTGATGTGGTACTTAGGCTGCCATTCTGCAATATTTCAGTTGTAGTTTCTATGGAAAAAGCTTAGAGTTTTAGGTGGTTCTGAATGGAAACACATATACCAACAAATAGTTGTGCTTTTATGTTATACTAGATGATTTTTCCCCAGGCACTGTGAAAGGTTTTTGAAGATTAAGGTGTGTAAGTGATGTAAAACAGGCACTATTGGCCACCCATTACACACTCCGCATGAATTTCCTTTATAGTAAAGTCAGTAGAAAGGAAATTCCATTGAGATGTATATAACGGGCAAGTGATCAGATATTGCCCACTTTATGGGCAGGATTTTTCAGATAGTGGCATTTCTCGCCCCACCACCCAAAGAGTCAGTGGGGAACGCATCCCTGCCAATCTCAGCAGCCCTATGGCCATTTAATTCTCTGAGGAGTGTTAATTGGCTGGAGACGGGACTCCCACTCTTCATTCAGGAGAAACCTGAGAGATTCCCGCCTTAGATAATTGTCACCCAATTTGTTGTCTCAGCAGCACTAATGGCATCAGTGGCCAGGGCTGGGACTACAAGCAGGCCCAGTCTCTGAGCCCCTGAGCCCAGGACCAGTTAAGCGCGGGAGGTTTCAAAGTGGGGAGGGGAGGTCAGGTCCTGGAGAGGTGTGGTGTCTTAATGGAGAGGCTGGTGGGAGTTGGGGGGGGGCGGGGGCACCGGAGGGGCGGTAGGGGAGTGCCTGATGTGGAAAAGGGGTCCTCGAGTGAAGCAACCCCCCCCACACAACAGCTTCCCAATCAAGTCTTGAGTGGGCCAATAATTGGCAGTTAAGGGCCTCAAGCAGGACAAGGGTAGGTGGACCACCCTAAGCCTTGCTCACCTCCTGTTATACTGCAGACAGGTTGGGCCGAGCAAACCTCAGTTATAACTGCAAGTTGTGACCCGCCGGTGGGAGACCGTAAAATTCTGTCCTGTGCTACTACTTGAAAGTTAGATTACCCGAGTCATCAGGTAAAAGCCTGTTAGAGGATGGGAGGTAACTGGGCTCAGACAATAGATGTAATGCAGCCTCTGTTTTAAAGCCATACATTCTGTCCTGACTTTATAATTATTTTCCAAAACATACAGCAATTTGAAAAAGCAGAGAAGTAGAGTTTGCTGGAACATAGAAGATTCTCTGTAATCCAAACTGGAAGATAAAAAACTGAGGCACTACATTGCCACCACGGGCAGAAGGCTGGAATTACGCTACGACAAGTTTACCTGTAGACAGTTTCCATTATAAATGCAGACATTGGAATGTAAAAGTTAACACAGGAAATGTACACAGACATAACAGTTTTAACATATTGTAGAAAGAAGTACAGGTATCAGAAGATATGTCAGTCTCTATCTATGAAGTATACTCCATATTATAAAAAACTGCTTGGAGCATTGACCGTATTAAATATGGGGCCATTCTTTTTCACATGGTTATGGGAGCCAACTTCAGAGAAGTAAATACAAGAAAGCAGTCCCATCTTTCCACTGATACATCAATTGGATCTCTATTCAAAGGCAAGTACAACTTGCCCCATCTTTGACACACTGACATTACCTCCCCGAGACAGGGGAAAACAGCTGAGCAATAAAACAGCATTTTAACTTGCAATACTCAGTTCTTATAATGATATAATGTATGGAAAAAGCCAACATACCATACAGTACTTCAGGATTTCTCACAGCTCCCTCTAAACCCATCTCCCCTTCTGGTGAACTTAATGTGGACATCGGATTTGTAAACTTCCAGCAGTGGGCACTGAGAGAGGCTGCACTTCTAAACCAACGAATACATTTTACAAATCAAAACTCTAATCAGTCAGGCAACCTGTGCTAACCACCAAGGCAAACTTAATTCAGTGTCTTCCTGTACATTGGAGTTCTCTGGGCAATACTTTGCAGTTATACAGTAAGTAAATGTTACAAAAACACTCAATGTCTGAGCTAGGTGTCATTAGATAACATAATTATTGTAATAATATTGGGTGCATCCCATTATATATTTAATGCGCAAACATAAATATATATATTGAAATGCATCAGTCACATTAGCAAATTTCCGTGAGAAAAGGGAAATAAACCCAATTAATCATTCGCAATATAGAGAGAAATTTCCCCACAACAGAAATTACTATCTAATTGACTTCAGTAGCCACATTTACAAGTATGTGGGAAAAAATAGCCCTAGTACAATTATCATTTAATTGATCCAGGAAGGCACGGCAATTACACTTTGTGACATGAAAGGGACATAGTCTTCTAAAGTGCAGCTGTGTCTATTATATTGTATATTTCATAGTATAACACTTTCTACTTTTAAAACCAGATATCCTCGGACCTACCATGGTCAATGCCATGGGGAATCTGAGAAACAAAATATATAAAACAATTAGACAGTAATTTTGCACAGAAAACTTACATTTTATGTAACAAACTTCCTGAAATAACAAACAGCTACAACTTAAACTTACACAGCACCTTTAATGCTATAAAATATCCCAAGGTGCTTCACAGTAACATAAGCTGCATAAGGAAGTATTTGGTCAGGTGACCAAAAGCTTGGTCAAAGAGGTAGGTTTTAATAAGTGTCCTTATTAAAAGGAAGAAAGTGAGGTAGAAGGCAGAGAGGTGCAGGGAAGTAATTCCGGAGCTTGGTGCCTAAGCAACTGAATTTAAACAGAAGTGTTGTCTTCCCCACTTTTAAAATGGAGTGTGAATTCTGTTGTCTCATGCTGACCTAACCTTCTCCTTTCCTATAAGTGGTTGTTCGTGCTGCAAGCAGTCCCATAAGACCATAAGAAATTGGAGCATGAGTAGGCCATTTGACCCATCAAGCCTGATGAACCAGACCCATAAACCAGATTAGCCATTTGATAAAATCATGGCTAATCTGATTGTGGCTTTAACTGTACTTTCCTGCCTGTTCTCCATAATGCTTAATTCCCTTGTCAATCAAAAATCTGTCTAATTTAGCCTTGAATATATCCAATAACCCAGCCTCCACTGCTCTGTGTGGAAGAGAATTCCAAAGACTAACAGCCTTCAAGAGAAGATAGTCCTCCTCATCTCTGTTTTAAATGGGAAACCCTTTGTTTAAACAATGCCCCGGTTCTAGATTCCCCACAAAATGAAACATCCTCCCAGTATCTATCCTGTCTAGCCCCTTTCAAAATCTTATGTTTCAATAAGATAATCTCTCATTCTTCTAAACTCCAATGAGCATAGACCCAACATGCTCAAGCTTTCCTCATAAGACAACCCCTTCACCCCAGGAATCAGCCTGGTGAACCTTCTCTGAACTGGTTCCAATGCAGGTATATCCCTTCCTGAATAAGGAGACCAAAACTGTTCAGTACTCCAGGTGCGGTCTCACCAATGCCCTGTACAGCTGTAGCAAAACTTCCCTACTTTTATACTCCACTCCCCTTGCAATAAAGGCCAATATTTCATGTGCTTTTCTAATTGCATGATTACTTAATTAATTACTGGTGTCATAAACTTATGAGCAAAAGTTGCACAACCAAATCTTCAAGTGCATAGGAAGATAGGACTGGAGACTATGGAAGTCTAAGTGAATTAGTCAACACTCTCTAGCAGAAGGTACAGGATGAAGAGCAGGGATTCAACCTGATTTTTCCCCACTTTTGCCTAAGGCAAGCTAAGGCTAATTATTGCAACAGCTGTGGGCATCTCAATCACTGTAATTTAAGTTGTCCCAATTACATTTATATTAGAGCGCTATCAATGAGCCATGGTGCTCACGTTGGTTCAGGGGCAGCATCTCACCTCCTGGGTCAGGGGTCATAGGTTCAAGCCCCCTTTGAGATTAGACCACAAAATCTTGGTTAACTCTCAGAGTGCTGCAGGGTTGGAGGTGCCATCTTTCAGATGAGACATTAAACCACTTTTCCTCTCAGTTGGGTGTAAAAGATTCAATGGTACTACTCAAAGAAGTGCAAAAGAGTTCTTTCCAATGTCCTGGACAACATTTATCCCTCAACCATCATTATTACAAGCGGATTATCTGATAGTATTGCAGTTAATGAGACCTTGGGCACAAATCAACTGCAGCATTTCCTACACTGTATCAATGATATACCTTCTAAAAACACTTCATAGTCTGTAAAGAGATTTGGGACAAGCTGAGGCCATGCCAGTCGCTATATAAATACCAGTTCTTTCTTTCGTTTGAGATTGCATTACTCTCAAGAGAAAAGCATTTTTTTATTCATTCTATAAAAATCAAAATGCAGTTGTCATTTTGAACTTGATTCAAAAATGTAACTGGAGTGCAGTTTGGCCACTTACCATATAACTTTCGAAAAATAATTTTAAGGTTTGGCTCAACTGTTTTCTTTTTACTCATTCATGGGATGTGGCAAGATCAGCATTCGTTGCCCATCTCAAATTGCCAGTGGTGATGAGCAACCTTCTTGAAATGTTGCAGTCAATATGATGCAGCTACACCAACAGTGATGTTAGGGAAGCAGTTCCAGGATTTGGACCCAACGAGGGTGAAGGAATGGCGATATATTTCCAAGTCAGCTTGACGTGTGACTAGGAGGAGAACTTGTTGGGGGTGTTCCCATGCTCCTGCTGCCCTTGCTCGTCCAGTTGGTAGCACTCGCAGATTTGGAAAGTGCTGTCGAAGGAGCCTTGGTGAGTTGCTGCAGTTGTAGATAGTACACATTACTGTCGTTGCCTGCTGGTGGGGGAGGGAGTGAATGTTTAAAGTGGTGAATGAGGCACTGATCAAGTGGTTGCTTTGTCCTGGATGATGTAGATCTCGAGTGTTGTTGGAGCTGTACTCATCCAGGCAAGTGGAGAGTATTCCATCACACTCCTGATTTATGGCTAGTAGATGGAGGACAGGCTTTGGGGAGTCAAGAAGTGAGCTACTCCCTGCAGAATTCCCAGCCTTTGACCCGCTCTTGTAGCCATAGTATGTATATGGCTAATCTAGTTAAGTATCTGGTCAATGTTGATTCAGCGATGGTAATGCCATTGAGTGTCATGAAGAGGCAGTTAGATTTTCTCTTGTTGGGGATGGTCATTGCCTGGCACTTGTGTGGCACAAATTTACTATTATGTCCCTTATGGTTGCATATCCTGCCAACATTCACTGGAAAACCTCATAAATAGCCATAAAGCAAGATACTAATGGACGAGTGGCACACGCTGAAGTGGACTACAGCATGAGCAGACATTTCAGGATAGAAGTGAAGAAAACATTTTTTTTCTCTGCCCAATTGAGCCAGAAATCTTGTTTACAGTGGTTCCCTGCCCAAGGGCAGCAAACAGACACAACATGCAACTGGAGACCAAATAGATACAATATGAATCAACCTACTAGAATCTTAGCATTTCAAGTTCCTTCACTTGGTGCTGCCGTCATTTCATAATTTCTCATGGTTGTCCAAAGCAGTTCTACACGCACCAGCAATTCAGCATTTAGATGTTTAGCAATGAATCTCTGGTACTGTTTCCCCAAGTATGTCTTAGGAGGTAAAGATGATCTGGAGTGAGCTGAGTATTCTCTTTTCCTATTCACTGCTGTTAAACAAACACTGTTGAATACAAAGAGGGTGAGTCAGCTCCTGGATAAATATTACTTGCAAAATCGATGCTCTCATTAACAGTGTGACCATTAATTGATGTGTGTGTGTGTGTGTATGTGTGTGTGTGTGTGTGTGTGTGTGTGATGTACAATCAACCTGAAACTATTTGACTACAACTTCCCACCCACCTCATACCAGAACACCCTGTAAAGAATATCATTCTACCCACACAAAAACTTGGCTTTTCAGTAACGTTCCTAGAAGTTTTGTGGCTTTAGCTACCTGAGACCTCTGAGGAGTATTTGTTGCTGCAAGTTTCGATTTGCAAATCATTGCACCAGCACAAAAGAACAGACATTGATCTATGCATTGGATAACGAAACTTGAAGTGGCAACTTGTCAAAAAAAAACAGGGGCACTTCTCAACTCGAATAAATGAAAGATGGCAATAGTTTCTATTGCAAGTAATTACAATTCCATTAGTTCAATCAGAGATTAATAGTTATTTCTAAATGATTTGCTGTCAATGTGGAGGTTTTGGGTGTTCAGCAGCACAATAATCACAAGTCAGAAGTCAACACTTGCACAGATAACTATAGAACAGTCCTTCAGCTCCTTAGTGCTGTGTTACTACCTCTGGGGAATTTAGGAAAAAAGATTCCCATCAGCTAAAGACACTGCAAAGAAGGAGAGAAAAGAAAATAGGGAGTATGCCATTACTGCCAATACCTCAAATGAACTTCATTTTTCCACTATAAACAGGTCTTTCCCCTCCTGGCCCCAGAGCATATATATAACCCAGCAAAAAGCCAGGTTCCACAGGTGCTCTGGTATCTCATCTGATTGGCTATCTTCACTTAGGAAATTAATTGAGTGTTGGAAATCTACTCCAATACAGAAATCAGTACACTTCAAAAAAATCCTGCCTTCACTTGATGATTGCACATTTTCACAGATACCACTGGATAACCACCAGGAGTGAGATTCCTGGCTCATTTTCCCTCCCAATATCGGGCATAAAGGGCCAAATTGTAGCACTCCCAAATGAGAAAGTTCTGGATTCCAGGGCTTGAGTACAATCCAGATAGTCACTTCGGTGCAGTATCTTTTAGGGAATGCTACATTGTTGCAAATTCCGTCTCTCAGAATGAGACATTAAACAGAAACACTGGCTGCTTGTTCGGGGAACATAAAAGATCTTGTGGCATTACTCAAAGAGAAGGGAACTCCTTCCAATGTCCCAGCTAACATTTATCCTTCAACCAACACCACAAAATAGAGATTAGCTGGTCGTTGCTGTTTGTTTCCAAATTAGACATTTCATTTTACAAAGCAATTGTGACTATACTCCAAATGTATTTCAGTGCCTCAAATCCACTTTTATCATGTCCCGAGGTCATAAAATGTGTGATTTCTTTCTTGCCATTCAAATCATTCACTATATGGAGCATCAAATTAATCAGAAAAAAATATTCACACACTAAACCATTAAAGCAACATTGGCCAATTGTTACTTTAAATGAAAGAAATGGCGTTTGAACCTGAGGGTATCCCATTTGCAGCAGATATGCCGTCTTATCAATGGCAGTCACAAATATAAACCTCCACAATCCTGATAGCTTACCTGGGAACTCTGGGGCTATGATTCTGTCACTTCACATTCACGTATACTAATCAAGATTCCAAGCGTTTACCTGTTTGTGTCATGATGTTATCCCACAAAACAACATAAGCAAGCAGACCCAAAATCTGGTGTGCCCGTTCCTGTGCTCTATGTTTGTAGAAATACAATATTTTGACTTGGGATAGCACTTTAATATCATGGCCAGATTGTCAGAAGCTCCCTCATTTGAACAGTCAGGTAAATCATGCACAAAACATTTAAAAGCCTGACCTTCAGCAGGCTTGATTTGGAACAGAGCAATAAACATAATTAGTGGACAGGGGTGCCACTGATTTTGTAGGTCTACTTTTGCCCATTGTTCTCTTCAGACTCTAACTTAAATGTATAATTGCTTCAAAGAGTTGGTTCCATTAATTAAAAGTGAACAATTATAAGCCAGAGTGGGAGCCCTAATGTAGCTCTACAAGTCCATCTTGCCCAAAGCTATTGAGTGAAACTGGCAGTTAGGCTGCACCCAAAGAATGAAAAGGTCACTTTACCACAGAGGATTTAAGGGTACATTCATAGCTGGACAAATCAAGTGAACAACAACAAAGGCCCAAATACAGTGAATGACAGTATTATAAGTAAAGAAATGATATTCTTGTCAGCAGTCTGTGGCATGGCAAAATCACTCTGAGCAGTCAAAGAAAGAGATTTTCAGATTTAAAAGTACATACTGAAACTACCATCAAGGTGAATAGCTTTGACTGTATTTTCTTGGCCACAGGACTATTTGTTCTTTCACTCTCTACTGTACCATTCTAGTTGTGTTTTATTCCCATTTGGAGGATTGCAAATATATTTTTGGTGCTATTGTAAAGACCTTACTGGGTTTGACTTTCCTCTTCAAACTTCTTTCTCTTCAGAAAATTACATCAACCTATTGGTCAACAATAGCTGGAAGCCTCGATTCAACTAAAGTAATTGATAGCTAGTAAATTGCAGTTAATGCAAGCTCGAGTCAAATTTTATTAGCAGATGCTAATCAATTTGTGGCAATGCAGAACCATCTAGATGTAAAATAAGTGAAATGTTTCCAGCAAGCTAAGTGGGATAGATTCAGAACAGACCTAGCAGCTCAAAACTGGACATCGATGAAATTGTATGTGCCAGCAGCAGCAACAAAACTGTATTCAACCATAATCAGCAACCTCGTGCCCTGGCTTCTCTCTCACTCTACCATTACCATCAAGCAGGGGATCAACTGTAGATCAATGAGAAGCGTAGGACAGCATGTGAGAGGCAACTTAAAATGAAATACTAACCTGGTGAAGCTACAGCACAGGACTACATGCATGTGAAACAGCAGGGCCAGCATGCAATAGACAGAGTTAAGTGATCCCATAACCAATGAATCAGATCAAAGCTCTGTGAATGGTGCTGCACAATTAAACAATGAACCAGAGAAGCAAGTTCTACAAACATCCCCATTCTCAGTGATAGTTGAGCCCAGCACATTGATGCAAAAGACAAGGCTGACGCATTTACAACCACCTTCAGCCAGAAGTGCCAAGTGGATGATCTACCTTGGCCTCCTCTTAAGGTTCCCAGTGTCGCAGGTGCAAGTCTTCAGCCAATTCAATTCACTTCACATGATATCAAGAAATGGCTGAAGGCATTGGATACCTCAAAGGCTATGGGTCCTGACAACATTCCAGCAATAATACTAATGTGCTCCAGAACTAGCCGCACCCCTAGCCAAGCTGTTCCAGCACAGCTACAAAACTGGCATCAACTCAACAATGTGGAAAATCGCCCAGGTATATCCTGTACACAAAAAGCAGGACAAATCCAACTTGGCCAATTACCACCCCATCAGTCTATTCTCAATCACCAAAGTAACGAAGGGTATCATCAACACATGCTATCAAGCAGCAGTTGCACAGCAACAACCTGCTCACTGATGCTCAGTTTGGGTTCTGCAAGTGCCATTCAGCTCTTGATCTACTAAGCCTTGATCCAAATATGGACAAAAGACCTGAATTGAAGAATTGAGATGAGAGTGATGCCAATGGCAGTCAAGGAAGCACTTGGCTGAGTGTGGTATCAAAGAGCCTTAGCAGAATTGAATTCAATGAGAATCAATGGGAAATCTCTCCACTATTTGAGTCATATCGAGAACAAAGAAACATGGTTGTGGTTGTTGGAGGTAAATTGTCTCAGGCTTAGGAGATCAATACAGGAGTTCTTCAGGGTAATGTCCACAGTCCAACTAGCTTCAGATGCTTCATCCTCCCTCCATCATAAGGTCAGAAGTGAGGATGTTTGCTGATGATTGCACAACGTTCAATACCATTTGCGACTACTCATATTGAAGCAGTCCGTGTCCACATGCTGCAAGACCTGGACAATATTCAGGTTTGGGCTGATAAGTGGCAAGTAACATTTGTGCCACACAAGTGCCAGGCAATGACCATGTTCAACAAAAGAGGATCTAAGCATTTCCCCTTGACATTCAACAATATTACCATTGTTGAATCCCCCACTACCAATATCCTGGGAATTACCATTGACCAGAAACTGAATTGGACCAGCCATATAAATACTGTGGCTACAAGAGCAAGTCAGGGGTGGGAATTCTGTGGCAAGTAACTCACCTCCTGACTTCCCAAAGCCATCTACAAGGCACAAGCCAGGGGTGTAATAGAATGCTCACGACTTGCCTGGATGAGTATAGCTCCAGCAATACTCAGGAAGCATGACACCATCCAAAGTAACCTGCTTGACTGGCACCCATCTACCACCTTAAATATTCACTCCCTCTACCACCAGTGCACAGTGGTAGCGGTGTGAACCATATACAAGGTGCACTGCAGCAACTCACCAACACCTTCCAAACATGTGACCTCTACTGACCTAGAAGGACAAGGACAGCAGATGCATGGGAACACCACCAAATGCATGTTTCCCAAGTCACACACTATCCTGAATTGGAACCATAATTGCCATTTGTTCACTGTTGCTACGTCAAAAACCTGGAACTCCCTATCTAACGACACTGTGGGTGTACCAACACCAGTGGACTCATGTAATTCAAGCAGCTGGCTCACCACCACCTTCTCAAGGACAATTAGAGATGGGCAACAAATGCTGGCTTGCCAACAACATTCACATCCCATGAACGAATAAAAAAATGATAAAATTGCGTGTTAGCCAGGAAATTCTGGAATTTCTCACAACTGAAAGTAGAACAGTAATACTGAGACATTTACAAGTTCAATAAGAACCAAAACTGGTTAAGCACCATAAGTTATAGTAAAGTAGGAATCCCCTGCATCTGAATGTACTAAAAGCACAATGAGACTGCATATCCATGGTTGAAAAGAACCAAAACTGGTTAACCAAGTTGTGACAGGACCAACAGTATAGGCCAAAGTTGTAAATACTTAGCTTAATGAAAATGTTTTTTATGATATTTTAGATTCAATGAATAGTTCATGATTGATGAGACAGACTGTGAGCTACTTCATTCTTGTTTGTGAAGATAAATTGGAAAGACTAGAATCAGCCAGAAAAAAAATTGAGAAATAAACTATATTAATTTCTCAGAGTGTGGTTCCATGCCAAAGATCACATTTATTGCTAATCCCTCATTACCACGAGAAGCCTACTTCACAGGTCATTAAGAGTTAATTACACATTGTGGAACTGAAATAACATGTAAAGGTAAACCAGGCAAGGGTGGCAGGTTCCTTTTAGCTACAACCTTATTGCTAACAAGGCAAGCGCTTCTCATGAAACCCTGCTTAATACATATCTTTTGCACCAAGCTTTTGGTTACTCCTTCTAATGTTTCTTTTGGTGACTTAACGTTCATTTTGCAATTTCACCTCTGAAGTGCTTAGAGACAGTTTCCCATGTTAATGGCTCTATGCAATCACCAGTTGCTATTCTTTCATTTACATAAGGTATCACATTGAAATATCACAAAGCACTAATTTCAAATAAATACTTTAAAAATAATTCATTATCAGTATGGGCGTGAAGTGTAATCACCATATATGCAAGCAGAAATTCGGGAGGCCCAAAATCTGCCTGAAATTGAGCCTTAGGTTTCTTTTACTTAATTTGGGTCAACAGCCGGCTCCTGTCATGTCGCAGGAGGCAGCTCACCAGACTGCTGCATCCAATTTCAGGTCACCTGCTTCACCAGCAGTGGTCCTCAGTTAAGTCTTTGATGGAGTAACAGAGAGGGTTTATGAAGGTAGTGCAATAGATCTTGTACATACAGGCTTTCAAAGGCATCTGATAAAATACCATATAACAGACTTATTTGAAACTAGAAGCACATGGGATTAAAGGGGTGGTGGTAACTTGGGTAGGTGAAAGGCTAAGAGATAGGAGGCAGAGAGTGATGGTGTATGAATAATTTCTGCCTAGAATGAAGTAAGCAGTAAGGTCCTCCATAGCTTGTTACCAGGGACTTACCTTTTCTTGTTGTATATAAATGATCTTGGCTTGACTATTGGGAGTAAAAGTTTGCAAATGACATAAAACTTGGCAACATAGTAAATATTGAGGATAGTAAACAGCTGTCAGGAGGACTTAGATAAGCTGGTGAAACGGGCAGGCACATGGCAGATGTAATTTAATGCAGGTAAGCATGAAGTGATATACTTCGGGATGAACAACATGGAGAAGTCATATAATCAAAATTGTACAATTTTAAAGGAGTTATAAAAGCAGAGGAAGCGTATTCACAATCTTTAAAAGTGGCAGGCAATTTGATAATGGGGTTAAGAAAGTGCATGGGATACTTGGCCTTGTCAATAGGGGCACTGAATACAAAAGCAAGGAAATCACCCTAAAACTTTGCAATCTGATTAAGCCCCAGCTGAAGTATTGTGTACCATACAGGACACTGGACTTTAAGAAGGATATCAAGGTCCTGGAGGATGTTTACCAGGATGACATCAGGGATGAGGTACTTCAGTTAGGTGGAGGAATTGGAGACGCTGGGATGTTTTCTTTAGAGCAGAGTAGGTTAAAGGGAGATTTAATAGAGACGTTCAAAATCATGAGGGGGTTTCTGGCAAGTAAGTGCATCTGTAATCAGTGGTCACTGATTTAAAATAATTGGCAAAAGAATTAGAGGGGAAATTAGGAGACATTTTCTTCCACATAAAAGGTGAACAGCTGGAACTTATTACCAGAAAATGCGGTGGAAGCAGATTCCATTGGAATTTGGAGAAGGCAAATTGGACGTGTATTTGTTGAAGACTCATTTGCAGGGTTATGTTGTGTGCGACTAAATTGAACAGCACTTTCAAAGAAGCATGTTGGGCTGAGTGGCCTTCTTCTGAGCTTTAGGATTTTATGATTCTAAGGAAGGAGAATGGAATGTAGACTGAACACAGGCCAGAAGCTGCTCTTAGGTGGACCGTTGATCTGGGAGGGACATTCCTGCTCCTCCTGGTACTACAGGAATGTTCTTAGAAACAAAAAATAAATCTTACCTTTTTGATGGCAGTCCCTGCTTAGGCATCAAAATATGTTGACCCCTGCAAGCCTCCAAAGACTGCTCTGCTCATTACAACCCAATTTAGGAAAGGGACCATAAAACAGATGTAAGCATCCTGACAGTTGTGGTAGGCGACCATCTAAAAAATAGCCCAGGTTGTCTTTTAGGAATCTCTTGCCAGAGGACATTGGTCCATGAAACTGGCCCTCATTGAGTCTGTTTTATGCCTTTAAATGGGCACAAGGTCACATTTCTACTTCAGAGTTCCCATGTTAATCAAACAATTAGGTAATTGGGATTCTGCAATATACATTTTGCTGTATAAGTATCAAATTAGAATGATAAAATGCGGCAAAATATGTTTCTGGTTAAAATGTGGTGGATTGCTTTCATAATGATTTAAGAAGGTGATAACGATGGCTTCTGTATCTGAGTTTTATTCTATCACCCTGAAAAGCCAGTCAGTTACAAGCCCTGCATACCCAAAATAAAATAGGATCTTAATTGTTTTGTACAGATCATTCTACTTTTCTGACCATCAAAGTGATGAATATCAATGCTTGGCATGGAACACTCACTTTCCTATTGCTTGCTACCCAAAATTCATATTAAACATTCCCAGGTCAAATGTAGCTATGTAGTGTAACATGCTCTCCTAACCAAGCAAGTGCCTTAACTCCCAAACTATAGCTTTGTGTCTTATTCCATTACCCACACACATGAATGCACATACTTCAATTTGTGTTTCATTTTGAATTTCCATACATTTAAAATGTTATGATCAAATTCTTGCATACATATTTAGCCAAACTGCCCTTTGTTCATGAATTACTTTGCATATAAATTAGTGCAGATTTGAAGTGATTACTTGTTAAGGACCATATTTGATTTTGTACTTTGCGAAAAAAATAGCCTACTGAATATAACAGAGGCCAGGCACTGGTGTTCCTGAAACTTTATTTCAGACAGTGGGAATGACTAAAGCTGCAATCTGAGTCAGAAGCAAACATTTGAACAGAGCTGGATATAGGAGCGGCAATGTGTCCTGACCAATTGAGCTCCCAAAGCCTAAAGGTAAGGACATCATAATTCAATAGAATCTGCAATTGCACTCAGTGTTAACTTTTTTTATACTACTAAAAGACTTGCATTCAATAAACCTGTCTCTCAAACATCTCAAAGCACCATGCACAGTGAATTACTTTGAAACATATTCATTTCTTTTTAGCCAAATGAGGCAGCATTTTTGAACACAGTAATAAGATGAATAACCAGATACTCTTTTCAGAGGTATTGCTTGAGGGAGAAATATTGGCTAGATAGCTATCAGGAAAACACTTTGCACTTTACACATTAAGTGAGAAGACTCCACCTGCAATTCCCTTGGAGATACTCCTTCAGAAGTGCAGAGAAACCTAAGTTTATGCACATAAACAGGACACCCGCCACATTTCTGGCAAAGTAATGGCAGTGGAGGGATAGTGGCTCCGAGGATGTCTACATGGGAGGTGTTAAGGCTAAAGGCTCCTTCAGCCAAGGAACTCAAAGCAGCATCATTGGTGGTCAGGGCAATCTTTGTTATCTGATGTCACTCGATCTGTTATTCCCCTTGAAATCCTTCACAAGTGGGTCATATTGAGACAGCACCAACAATTCTCCCCTAGCTGGTGCCTAAGTTACTAAAGTGGAACAAACTTTTAATCTGATCTAACTTCTAAACTGCTTTTCTTTTTATTGCAGTCACGGAATTGTTTCTAGTGTGTCTGCAGGGGCTGTCTTCCTCCTGGTCATTTTTACCTATCCTCACATTCACAGATGAGCATCTGGTCAATGAAGGTAATGGTAGTGGATTAGCTGTTGATTATATATCCTACCCAATGCTCCTTTCATTGACTTCAATTGCAGTGGACTTCAGAAGGTCTCTTATACACCCTGCCACAGTTCAAAATTTCATCCAATGGAAAGGGAAAATGAGGTTGTGAGGACAAAAGGCAGCCAATCTGATACCACCTGTTTTACAGCCTTGTGGAAGTTAGATTTCACCCTGATTTCTCTCAGTTGTGAAGGAACACATTGCAGAAGGATTGATACAGAGTTGCAGAGTTTCAGAGCCTGGGACAGCTGTAGAGAACAATTCCACCCATGGATATTGGCAAAAAATATTTAAGAAATGGCTAATATCTGGAGCTGGGTTGAATATACACTCTTCTAACTCAGAGGCAAGTGTGATACCACCAAGCCACAAGTGACAATGGAGAATTTCCTTTATTGAACTTATTCAACATTAAAGACATTTACAATATCGTTATCAATCCTTTGTGTCATACATTCATTCCTCATTAGATTTTAGCCACAGAAATTTAGATCATCATTAAAGATGTTAACAACAGTCAGTACGCTGTTTATAATCATGTTTTTTTGACCATTTATTAGCTCAGAAATTAAAGTTCAAATTGCTGCCCATTACATTTCAATCTATTGAACTTTCAAATTAAGCTCGAAACATTAACCCTCTCTCTCCACAGATGCTACCAGGCCTGCTGAGTATTTCTAGCACTTTTTTTTATTACATTGAACATTCCAAAAACTGGTTTTAAAAAAAACTGTCATTTGTTTTTCCAATTTTCACCACAAAATCCAGTCTCGTACATCATTCTGTTAACTGAACAAATCCACAACAAAGATTACCAATGCCAAAGAAAAGATATCACAGAATTGCAGAGCAAAAGAAAATATTGAAAATTGTTATAGGTTAAATATAAAATGAATTCCCTGAATTATTTTGTGGACCATATTCTGTGGACTCAAGAAAATATGATTCAGTTTTGTAATTATGTACTTAGATTTTGATTAATGAAAATTAGATTGATTCATTATTTCAGGTGCTACATCTCAACCTTACTTATCGTCAGAGCAATTCTATTAAAAGGGACATGTACATGTACAAATATAGTATCTCAGCTTGTCATCTGTGAGCTCTGCTTGGTTTGCTTGCCAATGGATAACTCCATTCACAATAGTGGCAGGCTACAAGCATGTTGGTAATTCTTGGGATTGAAAAATAAGGCTTTACACATCAAAGAAAACAAGCAGAGCAAAATATAGTCTGAGACAGCTTAGTTCATTTCACAACAACGAATTGAGTGCACTCTATGTTTTCAGTTGTGTGAAAACAATTTTTGAGCAGTTGAGATGCTAAATTATATTCCCAATACAGCTGTGGGCTACGCTAATAAAACCACATTATAGGTCACATAGTTTTATAGTAACACTTGCCTGGAGGCTTGGAGAAAATAAAGCTATCAGTGTAAATGGGGAGCTGGAAATGTAGGTTAAGAGATCAAACTTGAAACAGTAAGACTGACCTGTGCTGCTGTTCTATTATGCTCAGAGGCTGCAATCCAAGCAGTTTTGTTTCAGTGCAATTATATTTCTGCATCAGCCTCATTGAAATCATCTGTCCACAAATGCTAAAAATCATGGAATGGCCAGTAAAACATAGAGCCATAGAACAGTGTTCTTCAACAGGAACCGCTGACTAGCAACAGGAGTGGCCATGGAGAAATCATTTTAGCCACAGGCAGTAGTTTTAGTAGAAAATGCCTTGCGTACACTCACACAATACAGGTAAATGTACTTTACAAAAGTCTACTTAACAAATACTTATCATCATTCAGGAAATAAGGCACTCAATGATCAAAAACACTGGTGCACTCTGCTTTTCATTTTATGAACACCCAGAAATGTTTAAAGTGCACACACTAACATCATGCGAATGAGTATTAAAATCCACCCCCAATGGCGGTGTCTATTATTTGTTTTTTATTTAACTAACCAGAAGTGCAATTAGGCAAAACCTGATTCCCATTTAGCGATATGTGGCTAATGCATCGTATGATACTGCACTATAATAACTGCTTGACAATACAATGCATTTACATCAACATTTTTTGAAGAAAATGTTTTCTTTCCTAGCATTAATACTAATAATACTAATTTTCTCTTTATCTTTTAGAACAGTATGATTAATATCTGTTATCTTAGATATTTAAAATGATCTGTGCAGTTAAACAAGTATTGCACTACATTAATTTGTATTTTAACTTCTTCGTAATACACAAGTTAGAATCACTTCTCAGGTTCACATAGTTGCTCTTTTTCAGTAATACAATTGTTATGTCTTCATTCATATCTCTTTTACATATTTTTAATTCAAACTCGGATATGGTAACAATGTTATTTAGTTTGTTTGATAAGCACCACCCAAAGTAGTATTTATTTCCTTTTAATTGGCTGGGTGCTCCAATACATACAATGGAGCTTTCAAGACAAAGCTCGAGGGGCTAAATGGCCTAATCCTGATCTTGTGTTCCTAAATTACATAATTGTAAGCACACAAGTGAAGTCAACATCTAGTTACTGAAAATGGCCAAATCAATTAATTAAGAAAAAATGTCAAACTTGAAAGCTAAGTACAAATGTAAGATATAAAAATAATAGTACTCTACGTAGCATGTTAGATATTGTTAAACAGTGGATGCCTACTTAAAAGTTAATAATGCACAGGATCTACATTCGGTCCCATAGCAATCATTCATGTTTATGAGAACTATATTGCTGTGATTGTTACACACTGCTAGAGTTGTAACAAGTGTGATTAGGAGGACATTTCAAATGCTATAAGAAGCAAATGTTATGTTGTTTCAGCACATTATTCATTCACAACAATCGCATAATTATTATTTATGTTTCTAAATGCCCACTGGAACAGCAGAACTTTGTGCCATTTGTTCAGTAAAAACACAAAGTTATATGAAAAAATCTCATGGAACAAATATTTTGATTTATTGTCTCTTTTCTGATTTTTTTTTTCCCCTAACCTTCATCCTTTACTGAACCAGAAACCCCTGACAGAGAGCAGTTCCACAGGCAACCGGAACCCTCTGATCTGTTATTAAGTGGCTATTCGTCAAGCATTAACAGGGACAATTTAACTGCAGGGACATCACAACTGAGCCCATTTCAGTCTTTGCCTATTGACTAATGCCCGCTTTGAGTAGATTCAGCAGATATCAGGGGTGGGAATGTTTGCCAATTCTTCTATCCTGAATGGCTCAGCACCATTTCACTCAATGCCAAGTTATCTGCAGAGCTCTGATCAACCAGTTCAATGTTCAATTCCTTTGTCACATAATGGTCAAAATTTGAAACTTGTGATTATGTGCTACGCTAGAAATTGCTACTTAATCTTTGGTTCCCTGAACTTGCAGCTGAGTTCCAGATGATTCACATGTGCTGCAAAATTGTTGACATCTTGGAAGATACACAGTGGTACAGTTTAGGTGATAAAGGGGTGCCGAATCACACTGGAAAACCACTACACTTTATTTTTAACTTCTATATGGCTTTGTAATTCTGGCAAATGAACAGACAGCACTTGAAACTATGCCTGAGGTATTTTTTAAACAACCAAGGTTGAAAGAAGATACAGAAATGCAACTGAGGGAGTTTTCTTTTAAATTTAGAAAGTATCGTGCAAGAAGATAATGGAAAAAGTTTAGCAAGAAAAGAATGGCAGGAACAAACGGAGGGATAGATTCCTTTATTTCACAACCACCAAGGATTGAATGAATAAAAACAATTTCATACAAATCATTTCCAACTTGTTTATATTGACAACTTTGCTTGATGATCCTAACAATGTGGAAAATATTGCACGTTCCGTTCCTCCCAACTACTGATATATTATTTTTAAATTACTGTCGTGATGAATTAAAATTCAGTCAAGTATAGGAATTAGCTTCTCAGCTGTGAACACGGGCATCAAAATGAATAGATGAATATCAAATTTGCCTGGCAATATTCTTAAGCAGAAATAGAAGATCCAATTTTAATTGGAATATGAATTCCAATGATGCTCAGCTTAGCCAAAGTTTCCAATACAGAAAGAAAGTTAGGAGATAGCACAATTAACTGACCTGAATTCAGAGATGGTGGCACAGTGGTACTGTCAATAGACTAGTAATCTAGAGGTCCAGGCTAATGTCCTGGGGACACAAGTTCAAATCCTGCCTCGGCAGCTGGCGGTTATTAAATTAAATTAACATAAAAAATAAAAAAAGGTAGAAAACTATCTATCATTGATTGTTGTTAAAAAATCTGGTCCACTTGATGTTGTTTAAGAAAGGAAATCTGCCATCCTTACCTGGTCTGGTCTACAGCAATGTGGTTGACTCTTAACAGCCCTCTGAACAAGGGCAATTAGGGAAGGGCAATAAATGCTGGCCTTGCTAGTGATGGTCATATCCCATGAATGAATGAACAAAAGCCTGGTCTGAGCTTTCATTCAAACTTAAAATGCCTTCCAGATACAACTGACTAGTATTCAGTTAGAAGGAGGGCAATCTTGTCAAAGAAATTATGCAGTCTTGGTGAGTATAGAGCAACATTAGTGGCTGGCATGGTGGAGTTCATGATCAACACTTTCTCATCTTACCAATTGATTGAAGGCACCATGGAAATAGCAATGTGGTGAACTGAAGATGTTAAAAAGTGCTAGTTCTGGTCTTCACATTATTAAAAGGATTTTGAGGCAGTGAAAAGAATTCAAATAAGGTTTACAATAACATTACGAGAGAAATTGCGATGTTATACTTCTCAGGAAAGACTGAACAGGCAGGGCTCTTGAATCAAGAGATGACCTGATGGAGATCTTACGAAAGGGTTTGACTGGTTAGGCATAGAGGAAATGTTTCCACTGTGGGAATGTTCAAAAACTAAAGACCATAAATATAATAGAATCATCAATAAATCTGATATTGAATTCAAGAGGAAATTCTTTACCCAGAGTGTGCTGAGAATGTGCAATGGGGAACTCACTACCACAAGGAGTAGTTGCATTGAATCACATTGATGCATTTAAGGGAAATCTAGATAAACAGATGAGTGAGAAAGGAATAGGAGATTATACTGATAGATTTAGATGAAGAGGGATGGAGGATGCTTGTGGAAAGAGGCCTGTGTGGATAGACATCAGCATGGACTAGCTGGATCAAATGGCCTGGTTGTATGCTGTAAATTGAACATAATTTGAGCATTTTAAATGCAACCATTACACACAATATAATCTTCCATATATATTAGTGATAGAGGGTGCCTGAATTACAGGAATAAATCCTTTCAATAACAGTATGGAATGATAGAAACTGTTTGTACTTCTGCAGTGATTTCTTTCAATAACAGATTTTCCTCCACCTTAATTAAGTTCAAAACTGATATTTTATACTGTTAAGAGTTGCAAAAATTTTCCATACATAAATTTGTTACTGTTAAAATATACCATTAATTGAAAAAAGTTATTAGCTACTCTTGAATGACTGTTTATTAAAACATAAAGCTCAGCTTCACCATTGATTGTCCCCAGCTCATTTTCTCTCATGAGGAAGGATTTCCCCTGAAAAGCAGAAGAATAGCTATGTAATCTTGCATGCTATTTTGTTTATCCCTGTTTGGTTGCTTTCGACAAATGACTTTCACCAATCCTGCAGCACAGGAACCATTATGTCTCAGTTTCGTGTCTCTATTCCTTACTATGCCTTCAACCTTTTTTGTAACCAAATACTTGTCTAGCTCTTTTGTGAAGGAATTAACCAGCACAGGATCAACACATTACCTATTAGCTATGAGAATAATAAAAAACAAACTCTTGTTTTCTTTTCACTTTTATAACTGGTACATATACAGAACTGGAGATCACGTTAACTTAGCTTCCCAAATTAATAGTTCCTTTAAATCTTCCTCTCCAAAGGAAACAATGTTAGTTTTGCAACTTAGATTTTTGAAACCTAAGGCAGAGCAGGTAGGTGAACCATGCAAACCAAGTAGGTGGCAGATTTGGCCCTGACTCTGTACTAGGTCAGCTGATCTCAACTGGACCATCAATATGGGCACTACCATTTTTCTCATTTTCCCTTCCCTAACCCAGAACAATCACCCATGGTCCCTACTCCTGATTAATATTCCGTGACCTCAGCTGAAAATACACATGTGGGGACGTTTGGCAAGGACATGATTGAGCTCAGTTGTCATGTAACACCAGGGAAAATAGCTATGTGTCCAACACACATCTAGACTCACGCATGAAAAATGGACAGTTGAGCTAGGCACCAGTAGGGGCCACCCATGGAGTAAGAAATCAATGCACTACATTACAGTTGGAGGCCGGGGCGGAGGGGGGAATAGGCAGAAAAAGAAGGAAGTCCAATACTAACACAAGAAAAAAATGGCACTTACCCATTTTCTAGGTCTACCCCTGGGTCGCTTCTCACCAGTGGGCTCAGCTTTCTAACAAAAGAATTGGAAAAACAATGTTATCTCCACATTCCGAAGTACTACATTAAAGAAGTCTTGTCACAACTTAAATACACTAATTCACATGCCTTAATTATAAACATAAAACATTATAGTATTTCGTTAATCTTATGGTATGTTCATAATTCAACTTCAATTATTCGTAAGAAGTGGCTTTATTATTTTATCAGGCCGCTAAATCATTTCTGTCTCCAGCAAAAGAAAAGGTACAATGTGACAACTCATCTCTTAGATTAACTGTGCTTACAGTCTAGTTTTGAGCTAATTTGAGATAGTAGCAACTATCTGACCCCCTGTACAACAAGGAGAACTTGGTCCTTTATTTATATACGCTAATAATCTGTTGTTGTGCCAATCAGAGAGAACCAAGAGTTAGTAGAAATTACATCCAACATCTTTTATTGTGCAATTGAGTAAATTGCTCAGAAGTAATTTTACATTTTAAATTAAAAGGATAAAGGTCATTGGCCCCAAATTACCATTTGTACAGTCAGTAGGTTAATCTGATAAATTCAGCAGGGTGATTAATTTTCACAGTCCAGCCTATGATGTCTAAAACTAAGTGGATCTTCTAAGTAAGTCTTAACTCTAACAGTTAACAATTAACATGTGGATTTGCAAGTCACCTGAACTACAGGGTTATTAAAGTACTTGAAACAAGGAGACAATTGATATGGGATCTGAACCAAGAAAGGTGGAGCTTTGAGCTGTACCTTTGTACGTTGCTATGCTGGGAACAAAGGAAATTAAACCTGTGCAGTTGAAGGCAATTAACAAGACAAGGCCTTTTAAATAATTTAATGGATATAAAGTGTTCCTTAGTCATCCACCCTTTGTTAAGTAATCATTTAAATGCAACAATATATAAATCCTGGAAAGGATATCTGCCTTTCAAACTGATACAGTTAGACATCAAGATAGACCGTGTCAAAGGTTCAGGTCGGGGAGTAATTGATGGTGTATAGGACAGATAGTTGTTGCCAGAGATTATATAACATTACCACAGTGGTACATACATTTATATTTTACAAAGGTGGTCAAAATCATTACAAAGTACAGAACCTGAGGCATTAACTATGGTGTTACAGAAATTAAATGGACTCTGAAAACATCATAGGACTAAAGGTTTTAACTCTACTTTTTGTTTTATTGGTAATAAAAGTTATTGAAGATAGTATCATTTTTACAAGTTGATGTTTAACCAAAATATAGTTGTCAGACCTGATTTGATTTTGAAAAAAAAGATGCAGATTCTAATCCAGGAAGCTAAGGTGAAAAATCAATCACAATTTCTTCCAGGACAAGGATTGAACTCAATTATTCCATTTTTGTGTTAACTGTTAAGCTAATTGCACTAATAACCTTGCATCTACAAAGATAAAGTGAGAATGATACATTTCTGAATGTGGCGGTTGGTGTCTCCAAAAACTATGTAACATTGAGCCCAATTAAGGAAGCATTCTTTCTTTACCCATATTTTGTATTATCGATCTCCAAATAAGTGCAGAATTTTTGGCATATGCCTGATGGACAAATCAGTGTCAAAAATTAGATTTCAGTAAGTTTTTTTTTAAATTCTGTTTTACCAGGGGGTGGGAAATGCAGAAAAGCACTAAGCTACCATCTTTTCCTTTTCATTGATCAGTATCTTCCCAATTAAAAGTACAGATCAACATCTTATTTTAGTTGTTTTATATCCATTTCAATTACAAGCTCTAAGGTTTTCATGAGAAGGCGCAATTAGAAGAACACTTCGTGCCTCCTAATTTCTGGGGACATTGGGTTCAAGGTAAACATCAATGGAAACAATATCAGGAAGAATTAGCTAAACTAACTGTAACTGTGGGAGGTTTACAGTGAATTAAAAGATTCGCACACCTTTTTTTTTAAGATTTCAAAAAAACATAAACACCATGCCTCAATGTTTGTAGTCCTTTGTTAGTTTCTTCATGCCAATATTTACTGAGATGATGTACGTGTCCTTATAATTGCCTCAACAAAACCTATTTTGAAACAGCATGTACTTAATTTTAGTACTCCTGTTCAAACCCCTTCTGTTCCATATTTTTTCGCCCTCATATCCATAATGAATGTTGCTTTGTTATAGAATCTTTGGTTAATTTAAAAATTAACACTGGCTAAAAACTAGGTGCAATAGAACTAGAACAATAGAACTGCTAGTCAATATGAAGCATATAAATTTTTCAGTAAATGGGTATTAAGAACTTATATTGTCACATTTAACTTTTACTCTGTTAACATTTCAAATGGATAAAAAACGGATTACATTTCTGTTTTGCATATTCTTAAATATTAACATAATCTTTCAGTTTCCTACCTGGTGATGCTCAGTATTTAAGGTGTTGCTTAATTTAAATATGCAGAAACCATAAAATATTGCTTATTAATGTTTGATATTACCAACAAAATATATTATTGAATTTATAATAGACAAAAGCACAGGTCAAGCTTATACTTGTTGGCAAAGATATGCCTATGAATCAGACATTTCTTCAGATGGAATAAACTATGATGTTATGAACCATTAATAATCAGTGCAGCATACTAGACAAGTCTTAATAGTAAGATATAACAAAAGAAGTGTTTCCCCTTTTCAAAGCTACTCAACTTCCTCAAAAGTGAAACAGAAAATGATCCTTCCTATGGGAAGCGGTCATGGTCTCTCTACTTTAAACTTGGACTCTGCTCTGACACAGCAAACTGCAGG
Organism: Carcharodon carcharias; assembly: GCF_017639515.1. Classification (NCBI taxonomy): domain Eukaryota; kingdom Metazoa; phylum Chordata; class Chondrichthyes; order Lamniformes; family Lamnidae; genus Carcharodon; species Carcharodon carcharias. Next base: position 62,556,013 of record NC_054487.1, read on the forward strand.
AAATGTGATTCAAACAACACAAATTACCAAAATGGTGTAAATCCTCTGATAATCGGAATGAATGATGGAACTCATTTGTAAACTGGATTCTGATGAATGATTGAACTCATTTGTAAACTAGTCTTCTAAGTGTGGTTAATGTTCAGAAATGTTTCCAAGTTAATCTCACCTTTTGAGCTGCTTTAGAGGGACCCTTGTTTTTGCTTCCTTTTGGTCTTCCCCTAGGTCGTTTAGGCGTAGGTGGTCCAGTCGGTTCCTATAATTTAATACGGAACAGTGGCCAGTTAAACACAGACCTAAGGAACGCTAGGTTTCAATACATTAAATTCTTTAGAAAGTGCACTAACAAAACCACACAAGCTCAATGTATAAAACTGGTGCTTGGTGGCTTTATGCAGTTTGCTGGGATTTGTTTTCCCATAATGTTTTAATTGTGGAAAATATTGAATGATATATTACAGTACTGGGTTACACTTTTAGTTAAAAACCATGTTTTAAATTATATATATTTATATTTTATATATATATAAACCAAAATATTATTCACCTTCTTAAATCATTGTTGTGAATATGAATCTTCACAAAAACAGCTGCTATGTAATAGGGGAGAAGTCTGAATGTTTTATTGGCAAAATAGATGTGACCTGTATACAGTATGTAACTGGACTTAACCAAATATGGCAAACTGATGTTTTAAAGTTTGCGAGAGACAAATAACTGATTTTAGTTTACATTGCACTATACTCCAAATAGTCTGATGCTGCAAGTTACTTAAAAACCCACTGATGTGAAGTGACCAGTTACCACGCCAATAGTGTGAGCTAAGTTCTGCAGAGTCAATAGGCAATCACCATTCAAACCGGAGATGGTCAAGTTTTCAACTAATAGATGCAATGAAAAACTTTAATCTCGTTGGTTGAAGGAGCTCGGACCCTTAATATTTACACCTTGAATCCGCCCTTTTCAACCAGATTCTCCATGAAACTCAGATGACGGGGAGGATCGCTGCAAACTCTTGTGCGCTTAGCCAAGCAGCATTTTTAACAACACGGAGACATTTAATATTAAGAGAACGTGTCAAATCCAAGCGGAAGGAAAGGTCTGTTCGGACATTTGTTTGCATCTTAAATAAACCACTGCCCCGCAGCTTCATGATCTGGGCACACACCATATTATAAAACAGCCTATCCTTACAGGACGTCCTGCTTGCTAGCTATATATATATATATATATATATATAAAGCAACCAACACTGGAAATAAGGGACAAAAATTGGGGGGGGGGGGGGGGGGGTAGTGGTGGTTTAGTCATCCGGACAAGCACAAAAACAGTTATTTCACTTGCACAGAGTGGTGTATAAACAGACTGTGCCCAATAATGAAAAAGTGCCTCGCTCTTGTTGTGGACAATCTGGAATTACTGTATTTGCATAAAATAAGGTCCATTACTACGGTCCTGAAAGTGCTCGGTGAAGGGGCAGACGGTAATATCATAGTTTCTAGCGCGGAAACAGTGCGGCAACGTAACATTAGGAAAGACTCCCTGCAAAACCATGGGAAAAGAAACCTTTGTGGCAGCCACGTAAGAGAGAGAGAGAGAGAGAGGGCGAGTGTGTGTGTCCCACAAGACATCAAATTAGGCGGGATTTTCAGATCCTTTTTTTAAATGGGTGATTCTTGAAAAACAAGAAACTAACTAACCGGCTATTACAGGGGAGTTCCAAACGTCTTGGAAGACATGAATGTGCAACAGGTAACTCCGGTAACCATCCTTCATTCAGTTTATTATTATTCGCATTTGCTTTTATTATTGATAGCACTGGCAGGCGGATTTAACGTTACAGTCACCCAGAGGTCATTGTTTGAAAGTGTTTCCCAACCTACATTAAACACATCCACTGAAAAGTCTTCATCGATAACTCTGGCTTTCAGCAAATTCTCAAACTGAGCAGCATCCACTGCAGAACTAAAGCCAGAGAGAGAGATTAAATGAAAGGATGGCAAGCTTCGCAGTAAACGCAAACCAAGCGCACCAAGGCAGTCCTAATCCTAATCCTGTATGTTCCTATTCAGTTTAAAAAAAAGACAATTTTTCATCAAAAAAAATCGCATAATACTGACTTGCTGCTGTTTCTTGGGTCTTCCCCGACCTCTCTTCTGCGGTGTCTCTGCAGGCTGTTCCGGGGGAGTCGATGACTGGCTCGGTCCTTCACCTCTTGTGCTCATTGTGGCTTCTGACACACTGGCTCTTTCCAACAGGTTAACACAAGAAGCAGAAACACCGGACGTCCTGGTGTTGAATGTGATGAGGAGGAGGCAAAAAAAAAAGAAATGGAGGAGGGAATGGGATTGGGGGGGGGGGGGCGTTGGGGGGTAAGAAACTAGGGCAAATTGCAGGATGCTACAAAAGATTCAAGTCCTCGTAGTAGGTACCGCTGTTTTTTTAATACCCTTCTGTTGTTGTAATTTTAACGGGGATTAGCTGTGAACCGAGGCAATTATAATCTGCCGGGACAGCACACACTGAAATCGGGGCTCTACAGTTTACTGCCAATGACCATACTTTATGTAAACTAATAAACGGCGGGGACAGAGCGCGGCAGCCGGGTGTACAGAAGTTTCAATGAAAGCAAGAGTTACCGGGTCTATTATTCCTCTCCAGCCCACGGAATGAGAATGGGTTAAAAAAAACACCTTTCCCCGTGGCTGGAAATAGGAGGGAGGGGGAGGGAGGAGGAAGGTGGGGTTGAAAAAGAGAAAAGGGAGGTGGAGAGGAGAGGGGAGGTGAGGGGGTGGGGGTGGGGTGGGGGGGGATGAGGCAGGACGCAGGGAACTAGCGATCAGTTCGGACAAGAGCCAGATAAAACATGAGGAATTCACCAACACTGGGGGAAAGCAAGCCCACAGTCAAGGGAGCTCACGTGTCCCGGGCTCAGGCACTCTGTAACAAAGCCTCCTCTGAATGGCTGAAATCCAACAGGTTACTTAAATACACACCGTCGGATCAGCGCAGAACATTCCGAGGGGACGGGTGCTTTACAAAGTTTTTGCATTTGTATAGAGATATGCCGCAGCGCTTCAACCGGGGGTGGTGGGGGGGGGGGGGGGAACCCAGTATAGGTGGCCGAACTGCAGTTTGGGTGCTTCCCCCCCTCCCCAGTTGCAATCTTCTGCCTTTATAGCGAGTGGCATTGGGGGCTGCTGATTGCTGTACAAAGGGCACCGGGGAGAGGGAGGAGGAGAGACAGAAGTGTCTCCCCCTATTCTTTAAATCTACATGAAATCAAACACTGCTCCAAATTTTGCACAATAAGCAATTTGCTAATTTCACCCCCCCTCCCCAAAATATAAGCACTTTAAGATAAATCCTGTTATTATAAGTAGTATGGTTGGAACAGTATTGGTGAATTATTTAGACGATTAAACACACACACATATATATATATGTGCAGCTAAAGTTTGCGATTGTGTGCAGATGAGGAGGGAGCATCTTCCTCTCTAGATGTGGTGCACTGTGCACTCTCTAAAAGCTGCATGTGCTTTCTCGACCTCCAACAGCCAAGCGGCACTTTGATCTGCGCCGCTCAACGACATGAAGTGAGATCAATTACAGAGGAACAACAGTGACAAAGAATTCGCTGCTTTACGTGAAGGCAGTTTCCCACGATCGCCGAGTCAGTTCAGAACAAGGAATTTGGATTTCTCCCTGTCCTCTCTGTCTGCCACACAATAGCGAGGAAAGTTGCTGAGGTTGGTGGTGGTAGGGGGGTAGAGAGAGAGAGAGAAAGACATGAATTTCTGTGCCTCGTCGGGGAGAGGAAGAGGGAACACAGACAAGTTTACAGTATGTGAACTTTACGCGTTGATTGTTGCAAAAAATAAACAACAAAAAAGTAAAGGCGTTTCGCAATCATTCGGCTGAGAGTGGCTGGTAAAACGAGTAACTGCGAACTTTACAATAAAATCCTACAGCTCCCCCACCACCACCACCCCCCCCCCCCAAAAAAAAAATATCCGCGGTTAATCTGTCATTCGCAGATCAACTTCATTCACAAAAAAACCCAGCACGGGACCCCCAAGAAGCAGGACGGGAAAGTTTGCCCGCCCGTCTGCTCTGGACTCCTCCCCCTGCAGACTGCATGGCGTCAGCGCTTGAAACGAATGAAATGATCATGCTGAAAAAAAAACTAATCAATAGCCATTGCCATAAATTACTGCAGGAAGTGCTAAAAAAAAACATGAATTCCTGAAAGAAGACCGGCCGTACCTCTGGCATGTATCGCTCGGAAAACGACATTGGGTAATCATAGATAAGGCTTTTATTTTACCCACTCACCCCAGAAATGAAAACATTTGGTTGGTGCAATTGCAACTTGAAAGCCTTTCCTACATTTGAGCGGTGGGGGAGGCTCTGCTTCTGCCCCTTTACAAATTAAATCCTGACAAGGAAAGGACTTCCTATCCCCGTTTGATTGCTCTAATTGCTTAAAATCCAAACTGTATGGGTGTGGAAATGTAAACTTTAACAAGAGGGATCTATTTCCTGATGGTCCTGCTTCGAACTGAATCCGTTGTCTAGTATTTTATAATGTCACTCGTTTGACATCAACAATCGATTTTGGAAGGGGGGGGGGGGGCTTGGGGCTTGTGGGGGAGGGGAGAAGTGGGTTTGCCCACAGCTTTAAAACATTTACTTGGGCGTGTTAACAAGCGTGATGGTTGCTGCTTCTATTTATGACAGCGATGGTGGACTGTGCTGTCACATTAAATATGTTTATTTCCTGTCTTTTGGCTCTGTAGGGCTGCCGAGGAAATGTCAGCATAGGCTATGCAGCAGGGGAAAGGATTATTAGGAAGCATGGTGTGCCACACGCATAGACACTGAAAGGTGGGGCCACACCAAGGGAAAGCAACCATCCCCCCCACCCCAAAACCCACCCAACAGAATGTTTGGCATTACATGTCATTCCCCGAACGGTGTTAACATTATCTTGTAAAGCTCAAAGCGTTATATAAAATGCCAGTTTTCCTTTGCAAACACACAATTGCTGTTTTTAAAAAATATATTAACTGAAAAACAAAAAGCCACTTTTTTTTCCCTCAATCAAATCTAATTCATTCACTAAGTCTTTGCCTCTCAGCTGGCACTGTAATGGGAGCCCCCCACCCAGTGTTCGAAAGACGCTGGTGACCTGGAGCAAGTTTTACCTAATGGCAGAAACAAAGAGAAGGGCACAGCTTAGCTCCTCGCTTTATCCTACGAATTCATGTGTAAACATACAAACACGATTCTATCTAGGGTGCAAATCTTCAGATACTTGAGGAGGGAGGGGGAGGAGATGGACCAGGAGACAGGGGCGCTGTTTTTAAAGTTTCAAGTGTGCTTGTTTTTATTTCAGTGAATAGTAGTCTGAAACATTTTGTTTTATCTGATGGAGAAAACAACCCGAGGGATGAACAAAAGAAACTTTCAACGCCACCACATATGGATTTACACAAAGCACAAAGGGACCATCTATAAACATAAAGCAAGAGCAAGGGAGGAGCCAACATGTTAAAGAAAAGTGTCGCTCAGATAGAACCTCTAACCCTGAACTTTTTGTTTGCACATGTCAACCAACTTGTTTGTTCATAAACAAACCCATGCTGAACGCTCTCTCCCCTTGTGCAACAGTCGGTTCCATTTCTCATAATCTCCCCTCATCGTTATGGAGACAGAATGATTTATACATATGAGCGTTTCTTTTTCACGAACACATTCATTTCATGAAGCCCCTCTCCCATAGCCCATCACGCCGTGCTCGGTTTAAATTGTCTTTTTTTTGGAATCTGATCCTTGATTCAAAATGGCATTGTTAATTTTGCATTTCGCCGGTGGATGGTGTGAATTTGACAGCAATGCGGACAATGTAACTCCAGAAAGATTTTTTTTTAAAAAATGCCAAGGTTCCCAATGTTATCTTACTGATGTGTACGTTTTTATATACTTAACACATTTCAAAAACGAATTAAAACGCATAATCGCAATTAGCAACAAATATAGCTGCTTTGCTGAACTATATGTATGTTAAAACCATCAGCAACCAGGAATACGCCATTCCTTCAATACGCCTCGGCTTCCTTTGCAGAAAAAAGTCTCCACGTGGTATGTTTTTAAAATCATAATGTATTGCTACAAAGACATTTTTCAGAGTCCCAGGAGAGAAGGCTGTGGACAAAAACCTTAGTATGTCTAATAATGCTCTTGTTGTTTTGAGAGTTTCAGTTTCTTAAAGATCTATTCGGGACTTTGTAGAGAGGGAGGAAAACGGCTCCAGTAGCGATAGTTTTTTTTTGGGGGGGCGGTGGTGGTGGTGTAATTTGTGATTGTGAAATTGGCTTGAAAAATTGGAATTGTTCACCTTTAAAATGCCCAAAAGATTGCCTGCAATTAGACATGTACCGAGATAGATTTTCAGTTTATTTTGTAAAGTGCCATTTTAAAAAAATATCTATATCTATATCAATCTATAGATAACTTTGCCTGTAGGTACAGCTTATTGTGCCTGTACACGTATCATCTTGTGCTGCAACTGCTGCCCTTTATAATTAACCATAGTAGTAGGGTCAGTTCCATTTAAGTGAATATTTATGTTAACTGAATAGAAATTGGGGAAGCTCGTTTTCTGCCTAAGTCTGTTTTCTTTAAAAAAAAAGTTAAATGAATTCCTTTATTTCAAACAGGGTTTGCATTGTGAGTATAAGAAAAATAAAATAAAAGCAGCATAAACGTTTCCTATTTTATAAATCTATTGCTGTCAAACATGTAGCAGAATTATTGCATTTGAACATGGATTTTAATGTGAATTTCTGCTATGTAAATAAATTGCGCTATGTAAACCAGGTTCATTGACTGGTTCTCTGTCCCCTGTATACTCTGCAGCTTTACATTCGGATTTGTTGTCAATTTCCATGTAACTCAAAGTTAAATTACGGTTAGGGCAAACATGTTATTTCTTAATTTGTTTGGAGTGCAAGTTCCCTTTGGCTAGTGGTGTCTGTGGTATAATGTAAGTGATTTGAACAGATACAATACAATAACAGGAATACTAATAAAAGCTTGGTGTAACCAATGGTTTGCAATCTCCAGTCACGCTCTGATTTGAGGAAATCCTAATGTTTGTGATGGATTGGTAATTTGATACTACCAGTGGAAGCACTAAATCAGGGTAGACATGCATGTGAATGCAGCATAATTTCCATTTTGCTCAAATTGACAGTAACTGAAGGTGATTTTGTATTGTAAATGTGGGTATTATATTGGTTTCTTGTAGTAACTTAGTTACCCTCAATTCCATAACTTTTGTTGTGTTGTTTTGCTTCCCTATTAGACAACAAATGGAAAAACCCATACATTTTTCTGGCATAACACCAACAATACCTAGTCACTCTGCTCAGTTCCCTCCAGAAACCATGACTGCAATTCCAATCACCCATCCCAGCTGCTGCTTCAGACTGAACTTAATGGGACTCTATATCAGTCATCTCTTTAACCCACTACACAGCTTCAAATCCCACATTTATCCACCACCAAGGTGGCCTGTTTACATCTCTGCAATACCACATGCTCCCTATGCCTATCACAATTGGGATTCTCATCCTTGCCATCATCATCTCCCGGTTCAACTTCTTTATGGCTTCATTTTATATGGATTTGAATTCCTCCAAAATTATGCCGTCTTTATTCTGCACTAAGTTTACTGACTTTTTACCAAGTCCCAATCACCTATCATTCCTAACCCCTAACACATTAATTAGAACATTTTCCTAAACTCTTTGATAACCTCATTCTACCCTGCCTCTGAAACATCATGCCATATGTTCCAGGCTGCACCCTTTGCTCTTCTGTCTCTAGTCCACAATGCATACCTTCTGCTGCTCCATTATGGTCGTTTCGCTATTGCATCCTTGAATTCTCTTATAAAAAATGTCTTGCTACATCTCTCCTAATTTTCAAAACCTCGTAAAATCCTAACTCTCGAGCCATATATTTGCTCACCTCCCTTAACCCTTCCTTCAACTCATGCTTGGTATGTGTTCTCTTCCCTACACACACATTATAAAGCATCTTGGGATTGAAGGTGCTATGTTAAAAGCGTTATATAAATGCAAATTGTACTTAAGTTTCCTCCAAGTAGCAGAACTAGCTCTGCTGCAGACTTCAGATCATTAAACTCAAGGCATTTCTCCATTGCCTAATTGTTTTGCTGCTGTTTACAAAGTGTATTCTTGTGCTTTGCTTCTTTTATTTCATTTCCACTGACAAATGTCATCAATGGAAATGTGGGTGACCATATATCCACATTTATTTTCCTGAAACCGACTCCCTTAATTAGCACATTTAGTAGCATGGCATCACTCCTATATTTAATATAGACACCCACCTTTAAATTTTTGCAGAAAAAGCTGAAGGATATCATTCAATGCCTGTTAGTCACCATATTTTGTTGGCTGGAAGTACTTGGAGAAGGTCTTGTATCAGGTATTATCTGTATTTACATTACTACAACTTGTACATTGTATAGCTTTATGAAACCAAGAGGGGGCAGTTGATACTGCATCAGTCTGTGGAGATATAGATGTTCCCATTGGTAAGTGAAGTCCGTATTATGAAGTTATGAAGGTGGTGTAAAGCATGCAAGATCAAGATGAAAATGGTTGAGTTTACCTTGCATGTCGGTCTAAACTACAAAGTGAGCTAGTTCAATAAAATGACTTTTTCATGTTCCCATTCCTTATATTATTGAAAACATAGACCATATCAATCAGGACAATCAAAGGACACTTACTATAAGTTATTTTGGGCTTATTTATAGCTCCTTCTGTTTTATATATCAAAACATTTCTTCAGAATTTTTTGATAATTATTTCTGGAACCAATTAAAAAGTGATAAGGAACCAAGACAATCAGATAAAAAAATTGTTACATTTCTATTTAGAATGAGAAAAAATGTGAAACTACAATTACTTCATCCTCTGCTTCACTGGCTTTTGGTTTATTAATCAATTTGGAAACTTTTTACTTCTCAAGTATCCAGTGCATTGCAGTCTTCCATTTCCTTCCCATGGTTATTTTAAGTAATTGTGCTTCAAAAGATTTTTTTCCAAAGCTTAATGAGTGAGAACAGTTTTAATCAAGAAATAAAAAGAGCAATATTAAAATCTGTACAAAAATGCCTGTGAAAAAGCCTGGTGCCACTGAAAAATATCAGAAACTGAATGCAGAGCTCTACTTACAAGGTAACACCATTATCCAAACTGCTAAGATCTAACTGTCCAGTTTAAACAATTGAATGGAATACTGTGTCTAAGTGAACTTAAAGTATGATAATTAAATTACATTTTGAAGATACTTACAAGTTGAGCTTGGTAGCTCAAAAGGAAAGTTGAGCAATAAAAATACACTATTTCTAATTGGCTATTTTTAAATATAGGAACAGTACTTGATTTCTAGGGTTGCACAACAAAGTGCAATCATTTGGGAGTGGGGGTATAGCATTCATAAATTAGGCTTAGATACATTGCAATATCCTTTGAGATACATTAGCTTGAGCTGAATTCAACTTGCACTATTACAAAAAAAGATGAGAGAAAAGAATTGTTTTGCCCCCCTTAACATTAAGTTCTACTTTTCGTTAGGCACAACTAGCTGTGGTAATGAACTGTTTGATTTTCATTCGTGCTAATCAAGGCACGCAAGACCAATTACAATTTTCTGCCTCTTTAGCCCTTGGTATCTTTGATTGCAAGTGATCATCTGACTTTACAATTGTTTATTGTAGCTAGACATAAGGAAATGTGTTTTGCAGTGTGCACCATGCGCTGTAATAGGACAATATAAATTACAAACATCTGATGTTACATACAGTGGTGCTGAATATGTGGGGAGATTATCTATTTTTTCAACATTGAATGTTGATTGGAAGGAATCTATTTAAGCAATTTGTATTTGAGATGGTTGAGCCATTATAGCTGAGATACCAGACTTTGCCTGATAACTCACAGCTGATACCCACAGCTTATCTGTATACCGGTTGGAATTATGTAACTTGTGGATCTTCCTATTTCCTGTCAGCAGCTGATAAGTGACAGATCCTAACAATATCTTTTAGGTCAAACACAAATAAATTAAATGCATGAGCTGATGATTAAATGGGCAAACATCTCCTTTCTTTAGCCAGTGAAAATCCACCAATTTGATATATAAGACTTAAAATCTTTGAAGAAACAATAAAAATAATTTGAAAACTATTTATTGTCATCATTTGATAACATTTCAAAGCAAATATTTAAAGATAATTAAGTGCATTAGCAAATTTTGCCATTATTAAATTTAAACAGTAAACAGTTGAAAACTGCAGAACTTTTCTCGTGTATCCAATTGAGTTAGGTGTACTTCTACTGCAACTTTCTTATAATGGAAAGTCATTTTAGGTGCACAACTACACAAAAATATTAGTTTCTAATGTCAATTGGTGTGAGGTCCCTGTTTAGGAGTTGGCTGCAATATAATGTAGGTTATGCCTATCTCATAAATACAACAGTGTGAAATAGTTAACACTTCATGATCAACTGAAAAATATTAGATAGGATATGCAACAAACCAATCCAGCACATTACTGCATCCACTTACCTCAATTATGTATAGTTTATGGTATGTTCCTCAATAATCTAGTTTAAAAAAATGTTATATTAAAGGGCCAGACTTACGGTATGTATTGCTATTCTGATATGATCATCTACATCATGCTGTCTGTAATATATTCAATTTGTACACAAAAAATGTAAATATAAAATTAATGCAACTAGTTTTAAAAATTAGATTAAAATATATAATATGAAGAATGTTCTGACACTGAAGATAAGTTCAAACTAGTAACTTATGCTTTCAGTTCTTTTAATGTTTAAAAAGCAATTAATTTTCCTTGCCTAGGTTTATGATGTCATCAAATTTAATTCATTTAAGTCAGTTTATGGGCAGTTATCATCTTTAATATATACTTAAAAATAGTTTATTTGCACACATCTATTAAGAACCTACTCTCTCTGCTTATACATTTTGGGGTCAGTTTTTTTCCAACATAAATTCCTGCATCTATAATGAAAAAGGCCGGCATTACAGCAGCGGTGCCATAATGTTCCAGTTTTGAATCTCTCAGCTCCTCAGCTTCCACTGCATAAAAACACCTATGCTCCAACCCATTTTGCTGGAATAATTTTCTACAGGTTTTTATTTCAAAATTATTTGTAGAAAAACTAAAGGATACATTTCAAAAGATTTAATGAGGTAAATTTCACGTTGTGTTCTTATAAATAGAACTTACGTGTGCGAGCAAGTGAGAAATTACATCATAATGACTGCACACCTTATGCAGTTTGTTTTGTGTTCTACAATTAGAGAAAGCATATTATTTTGTCAGCTTTTACAGATAATAGAATAATTACTGACAATTGTAAGACAGAATAAGATCATTAGAAATGTAAACATCCCATTTCTGGTACCTGTGAAACACAGTGAGAGAAAAAGACACAAACAGACAGTGTCTTTTCATTCTACTTTGAGTTCTTTTCCCACAAAGTTGAACTTCAAAACCAACCAATGTCTCAACATGAAATTAGACAGGAAGGTGTAGTTGAAGGGAAGCAGGTTGTGGTTAAGGATGAAGGGGCCTCTTACCTCTCACCTCTCACTACCCATTCTTGGATGGAAGCGATGGGGTCATGGTTGGAGAATTAGGGCGCATTGAGTGATTATAGGGAGTGGAGATCTAATAGCCATTCCAGAGACATGGCTTCATGCTGACCAAGGTAAGGAACTAACCATTCCAGGGTATTTGGTGTTTTGAAAAGGCAGTCAAAAAGCTAAAGGAAGTGGGGTCATCCAGATAATAAAGAATGACAAAAGGACAGAAGTGAGGAAGAATCCAGGTTGAAAGAGCAGGAAGTAAAGTCAGTATGGTTGGAAATGAGAAATAGCGAGGGTCAGAAAATGCTGGTGGAAGTAGTTTTTTGGCTCTCTAACAACAACTGTTAGACAGAATACAAATTGAGAAAGAGGAGCTTGTAATAAGGGCAGTACAATATTTCTGTGGAACTTGAATGTTCATATAAACTGGACAAATCAAATCATCAGAAGTAGTTTGAAAAATTAGTTCATGGAATGTATTTAAGACAATTTCCTAGAGCAATATGTATGAAACCAACCAGGAAAGAGGCCATTTTAGATTTTGTTTTGTTAACAGGGTTAATTAGTAATCAGTTAGTAAGGGATCCTCTGTGAAGGAGTGATCATAATATGATGAGTTTTGCATTGAGCTTGAGAGTGACATATATAGCCTGAAACTAGAGTACTGAACTTAAATAAAAGCCTATTGCATAGGTACGAGGGGCTATGGTAGATTGGGAAATTAGGTTAAAAGGTAAGACAGTAAATGAGCAAGAGGAATATTTAAATAAATATTTCATAATTATCAACAAATTTACATTCCATTGAGAAATTAAAAGTCCATGGGAAAAGAGATCCATCTGTGACTTATAATATTGCGAAGAAGGGGAGTAAGCCTGAGGATTGGAGAGTTCTAGATACCAGCAAAGGAAGACCAAAAACATGGATAAAGAAGAACAAAATGGAATATGAAAATAAACTAGCCAGCATTATAAAAACAGTTTGAAAGAGCTTCTATGAGTAAATAAAATGGAAGAGAGTAGCAAAATTAAACATGGGTCCTTGAGAGACAAAGGAGAAATTATAATGGGGAATAAGAAAATGGCAGAGATATTAAGCAAATATTTTGTGCCTGTCTTCACAGTAGAAGGCACAAGGAACATACCCGAAATAGTGGGAAACCAAAAGTCTAATGACGCTGAGGAATATAAAGTAATTAATATTAGTAAAGAAAAAGTACTAAAGTTATAAATGGGACTGAATGACGAGAAATTCCCTGGACCTGAGTATCTACATCCTAGAGTTCTAAAAGAGATGGCTGCAAAAATAGTGGATTTACTGGATGTGATCTTGCAAAATTCTCTAGATTCTGGAACTATCCCTGTGGATTGTAAGGTAATAAATATAATACTGCTATTCTAGAAAGGGGGGAGAAAGAAAATGGGAACTACAGGACTGACATCAGTCATCAGGAAAATGCTGGAATAAAAACAGAAAATGCTGGAAAAGCTCAGCAGGTCTAGCAGCATCTGTGGCGAGAGAACAGAGTTAATATTTCGAGTCCATGTGACTTCTTCAGAGCTGAAGAGGAAAATGCTGGAATCTATTATTAAGGAAGCGATCATAGGGCACTTAGAAAATCATAATATGATTAGACACAGTCAACATGGTTTATGCAAAATAAATCACTTCAGATAAATCTATCAGAGTTTTTTGTGTATGCAGCAGGGTAGATTAAAGCTCCCGATAGGTCCTTTCCTTGCCACAGCACATCTTACCTGAAAGTACAGAAAAACAGAGATAGAACCAGAAGATAACAGAGAAAATAAGAGGTTGGAAAAGAGCAGCAGGAAAAAATAAAGAACAGAAATAAAGAACAGAATTCAGAAGAGAAGGGACAGAGTGGAACAGCATAGGAAGACAACATATACCATTTTCTCTGAGTTGCCATGTGCAATGCCACATAATATATATTATATATAATATATTTTCTTTATTCTTCCATGGGATGTGGGTATCAGTGGCAAAGCCAGCATTTGTTGCCAATCCCTAATTGCCTTTGAACTGAGTGGTTTGCTACATCATTTCAGAGGGCAGTTAAGAGTCAACCACATTGCTGTGGATCTGGAGTCACATGTAAGCCATACCAGGTAGGACTGGCAGCTTTCCTTCCCTAAAGGGCATCAGTGAACCAGGCGGTTTTTCACAACAATCTATGATTGTTGTGATGGTCACCACTACTGGCTTTATATTCCAGATTTGTTAATTGAATTTAAATTCTTCCAGCTCCTCTTTTTGGATTTAACCTAATTCCAGCCAACAGCAGCTTGCAACCAACCTGGGTTCCACGGGCACAGTCTTCACCAAGAGTGGCACACATCTGCAAAACCTCCTTAACTCTGCTTACGACTTTTGAACCCATGTCTCCAGAGCATTAACCTGAGCCTCTGGATTACTGGTCTAGTGACAATAACACTACACTACCAAATATATATAATAACATGACATATTATATGGAGTTACACTGAAAAGTTAAAATTCATATTTGGAATGGTGTTTTTGGAACCAGCATTTCTCTATCAACCATCTGAGATACAAAGAGACCAAAATTGATAAAATGTAGTTTTCTAACATTGTTATAAGTACTTCTGAGTTAAACTTGGTTTCAAACATACCAATGCAGATAGATTAGAATTTTCCTTCTCCTCAGCAGAAAATGCGCGTAAATTCATCACATTCACAGGAGGTCCATGGTGTTCTGTAAAGCTTTCACTTTAAACACGTTGGGTTTTTTTTTTCTTTGTACTGTGTTAAGATCTCAGTCAAGGCCAGTCATTTGTTTTAATGGAATGAATAAATCTTAAATCCCAGTTATTTACTGAAAAATGAAACCACAAGATTGCATGATTTGAAACATAAGAATTTTTATAGTACAAGAGTCAAACAAAGCAAACACTAAATACTATCTGAGGTAACCATGTAGGTAACCACCTGGGTTCTAAAACTCAGAATCGCCATAAGCTAAATATGAATTAACAGGCAAATTTTGGCCAATTATAAACTATAAGTTACACATTAAATGCAGATACAACTAAAGCAGATCTTACAAATTGATGCAGCAGTCCTCTCAGCATTTATGTCATCAAGCTCAGTCACAATGTCATTCAAAACTCTCTTCTTCATGAAGAATTTCAGCTGCTCTTCTAGAATTTAGCCTAATCCCCAACCAACATCAGTGTACAACCAACCTGGGTTCCATGGCCACCAGCCGGGAGAATCGGTTTTCTTTTTCAGTTTCTCTTTTCAAATTCCCTTTTCAATTAGAGTCTATCTCAAAAAATACAGGCTTTGAAGCTATGGATTCCATCACAACAGGAATAATTGCACTGCATTTGAAACATGAATCCTACCTCCCTCTCTCAACAGCAGATGCCTGACCTGCTGAGTATTTCCACCATTTTCAGTTTGTAATTTCAGGTCTTCACTGAAAATGGCACCCATCTGCAGAACCTCCTCAATTCTGCTTTTGAAGGATGGTGTAGATCCAGCAATGTAATCTTCAAGTAACAGAAACAGCTGTAGCAACTGTATATTTGTCTACTGTCAGCATCTGGATCTAGCCTCCATCTTCCTCAGCCTTCCTGTACTGCATTGCTAGAATCATCATCTGAGCTTGGACAACTTTGGTTTCCTTTTATCTGGTTTCATTTAGTCTCCCCACAAATTTTGGTTTCAGTCTCAGTTTCAGTCTTTGTTGCCTTAGAAACTGGGAGGATCGGTTTTCTTTTTTGGTTTCTCTTTTCAAGTTCCCTTTTCAATTAGAGTCTGTCTCAAAAAATACAGGCTTTGAAGCTACAGATTCCATCACAACAGGAATAGTTGCATTGCATTTGAAACATGAATCCTATCCCCCACTCTCAACAGCAGCTGCCTGACCTGCTGAGTGTCTCCACCATTTTCAGTTTTTAATTTCAGATTTCCAGCATCTGCATCATTTTGCTTTTGGTGTTGTATTTGGTTCGATCTGCACCTACCATGCACATTCTTGGTACTTTTATTGAGCACAAAGTGAAACAACTGGGACAAGGATCAAACATTAGAGTTGGTCATCTGATTATCTAACAATAAATCATTCTCAATTTCTAATCTATTTCTATAGCAAGTACCTATAAAATCCTCTTTAAATTGCTTGAATATAGTACTAGTGCTATATAAACTAATAACAGGGTAAATAAATGATAGATGTTAATTTGTATTTTAATTGTTGCTGGTATTAGAATTATCTCAAATATGAATGCTTTTATTTATATTAATCTTTCAACCAAATATTATGAATATATATCAGTGCAAGTAACTTGGACAGACAAATATGCATCTACTGATAACTGACAGGGGTATTTTGACTCAACAATCTTTTTGATATCTGTAAATGTTTCATCTCTTGATACTGTGTTCATTGTCAAGTACATGTGTATAAATAGAGAAGCCAAGTACCCTTCAGTGGCATATTTTGAAAACCCTCAGATGTGTAAAGGTGAATTATGGCAGCTGTAGAAACTAGATGAGTCTACAAGCAAAAAAAAAAACATTTGAATTTATATTGCTGCCTATACAGCACTGTGGGTGTACCTACACCATATGGACTGCAGTGGTTCAAGAAGGCGGCGGTTCTCAAGAGCAGTTAGAATGGGCAATAAATGCTGGCCTAGCCAGCGACACCCACATCCCATAAGTGAATTAAAAAAACACTCTCTCAATGCGGAAAAGTTCAGCTCTATCATTTATGTGACCAGCATTTCTTTCTTTCTGTTTATATCACAAAATAAGTCTTGTTCACTAAAGGCACTTCAGAATGATCTGAGGCAGAACTTAATGTCAGGAATTTACGACTTCCATAAATAAATTCAATAGTGCAATCTTGAGGTTCATATGTAACATAGATAAATTGCTTAAGCTTTGATCTCCTGTTTTTTATTACTTCATCACAGCCATCAAAAGTGTTATTGCCTTGTAACTCCCTTCTACCTGTGCATTGTTCTGTATATAAACGTGCATTTAGAAACTGAATGGTAAAAGTCAAATCATAACAGCTGCAAACAAGGCCTGAGAAAAAAAAAACACATTTCCTGTTCTGTACTTCATTTGCACTGGAGTTCAGAGTCAGTTTGAATCATATTAACTCAGTTTGAATTTATTCTATATATTCTTTATGTATATTATAGATATCATAAACACGTTTGTATTATGTATTATGGATGATGGATAGTGTTAAATATATTATAAACCAAGGAGCAAGATTGGAAGATTCAAATCAAACTGTTTATACCATAGTAATGTCATGCAATCATAGAATTGTTACAGCATAGAATGAGTTCATTCAGCCCATTATATCTATGCCAGCTGTTTATAAGAGCAACTCAGCTAATCTTACTCCCCTGCCTTTTCCCTGCAGCCTGCAAATCTTTTTTATTTAGGTGTTTATCCAATTCCCTAGTCACAATTGCATCCGTCACATTCTCACACAGTGCATTCCAGATCCTAACCACTCCCTGTGCAAGGAAGTTCTTCCTCATATCGCCATTAGGTCTTTTGCCAATCACGTTGAATTAGTATCCTCTGGTTCTCAACTCCTCCACGAATGGAAACAGTTTCTCTCTATCTACTCTTTCTGGACTCCTCATCACTTTGAACACCTCTATTAAATCTCTTCTCACCCTTATTTTGTTAAGGAGAACAGGCCAGCTTCTCCAATCTATCCCTGTAACCAAAGTTTCTTATCCCTAGAGCCATTCTCATAAATCTTTTATCAGCTGCTCGAAAGCCTTCAAAAATTTGAGATGGGGCACGTCTTGTTGAAACTGCTGGGATTAGCCCACAGGGGATCTCTGTCATTGACCCCATTGGACCTACTAGACTGGCTGGGGAAGTTTCCCTGACTTA
The DNA here is from genome assembly GCF_017639515.1 of Carcharodon carcharias. Taxonomy (NCBI): domain Eukaryota; kingdom Metazoa; phylum Chordata; class Chondrichthyes; order Lamniformes; family Lamnidae; genus Carcharodon; species Carcharodon carcharias. The sequence goes on from NC_054487.1 coordinate 62,573,656, forward strand.
CATCCAATGGGAACTGTCTGCGTCTAAGGTGGCTGTAAAAGAAGTCCAGATGAAGATTGCTCGGCTAGGATGGAGGGTTCCAAGTCCCCATCTCTTGACTCAATAGTGATGTTTGTAAGGTGCCCAGTTTTAATATCTTTATAAAAAATGGCATTCTTCCTCAGAGTTCCAGGCTGAAGTCAGGCCTCGACCCCAGATGATGCTGATAATCATTAGTTGTCATGGAGCTATACTTGTCCTTACAAGGCAGACTAGTCCATGTCTTTGCTGACTGCGTCTTGCAGTTCCTCTGATCTGAATAGCGTTGGACGTGAAGCCTAATATGAACTTTTTAATGGGTGACCCTCACCTGGTGTTGGCAGAATAAAGTGAGCTGTAAGGTGCTCATTATCATCTAATTTCAATGCTTCTACTTACCAAAAGTAGAACCATTCTTTCTCTTTTTTGGGGCCCGCAGGAAACTACTGTGCACTGTAAAATGTAGAAAAAAATAGTATTTCAGGAGAGGAGGGAAACATATTGAAATAAAAGCAAAATACTGTGAATGCTAGAGATCTGACATAAAAACAGAAAATGCTGGAAATACCCAGCTGGTGTGGAGCGAGAAATAGAGTCAACGTTTCAAGTCCAATATGACTCTTGTTTGGAACTGAAAAGAGGCAGAAATGTAATGGGTTTTTTCCTGTTGTAAAAGTGGGGGAGAGGCAGCTGGAGCAAAACAGAAGGTCAGAGATAGGTTAGAGAGTGGGGGACATAAAATGGCAAAGATGTCATGGAAAACAGGCAAAGGGAGTGGTAATGATATTATTAAAGACGCAAAGATTGGTCAGAGTATGTGTTAATAGCAAAAGAAAGGTGTTAAAACAAAAATATTGAGCTAGGTGGTGGGGGAGATGTTAAGAATAAGAATGAGCACCTTGTACATGGAAACAACATGCTTGGATTGTGATATAATTAAATCATTCCATAGAAATCAGAAAATCTTAAGGAAGCATAGATTTGTTGGATCATTTGTGGCCATATTCACATAAAGTCAGGATATAAAAGGGAAATTGTCTAATTTGGTACTCCTAGCAAGAAACATTGTTTTTGGCAGTGTACATTAGAAAATCACAGTTGGGAAAAGTTGGAAAATTACCCCTAGAGTTTTACATCCTTTCAAATCTATAGATTATTGTGATTTGACAAGGAGCTGTTAGTATGCCTCAAAATCTGACTTAAAAAAGGTGCATAGGCTATTCTTCATCACAAGTGTACTAGACAATTTACGCATTAATAACATTAAACTCACCATTATTTTGCAGCAAATTCTGGCCTATTTGTTTTTCTGTCTTCTTTTATTCTTCTGTGTCCAATGGAGTTTTATCACTAAGAGTAATCAAGTCTTACTACATTCAGCAAAAACATAATAAAAATGAAGGGCTTTAGATAAAGCTGTAATATCTGAGGTAATTCCTTGCCATTAAAAGATCAATGATAACAGCATCCCCAACTGGTAAGTGACAACCAAGTGCTAAAATGAACAACACAGATTAGGTTGGATCTATGTTCAGTTTTTCCCTATGTCAAATTACTTGAGCTTAGCCAGGATGGCAGTGGCGATGCTGTAGTAGGCCTTAGCATAATCCTTCAATAAGTAAAAGCACTTCCTGCTGTAACAGTAGGCCATGAACATCAAAAAGTCCCAGCTTTTATTTCTTAAGAGTCAAATTTAACCCATGCTACCCACCACACCCCCACCCCGCACCATCCCACTGTAATTGTGATCACTGCCAGTCTTTTCGCTCACTGCATTTAAATGGCTGAGGAACTTGCTGGTGGGTGCGGAAGGCGTCAGACAGCCCTCCCACTTTTAGGCCTTTTGAGGCTCTTTTGTGGCCAGTTAATGGCCTCATTCCACCAACGCCGCTATTTTATATGCAGTTACCCTAGCGGTTAGCCTGGCAGATTTCACTGCATGAGCTGCTGTTGGGAGAAAGGTGGGGTATCTCCTTTCGGGGTCCCCTGTGTACGTCAGGTGCACTCCCTTCCAAGATCATACCCCAGCTTTAACCCTCCACCTTGGCCTCTCAAACCCAGACCACCCCCCGCCACACCCTCCCCTATCTTTCTGCCAAATACGCCCAGCCAAAATCCGAGACTTACTTTTAAGTCCAGGCTCCATCAGTCTTCTCCTCCAGGGACTGGTTGTTGTCCCAGCAGTGGCCGCCAATCAATCCTGGCACTGCTGGGACGACAGACCTCTCTAGGGTGGGGCTCCCTCCCAGATGGAGGCGGTATTCTCACCCTGAAATGATTAAGGCTGCTCCCAGCGTAATATTGCTGCAGAGTAGCTAGGTTTCTGGTGGGCGGGCTGATGACTGACCTTTTGGTCTGGTAGGGCAGGGAATACAGCATCCCATAAAATCCAGCACGTGGAACTCTGTGAAAGACAGGCACGGCTTTGGGTAGCGACTGTACACTCAAGAACTTTGGAGAAGAAAGGGAAGTTTGAGATGGGATGATTATTTGCAAGGACTCAGGGGTCAAGAATATTTTTTTTGAGGAGACAGGTGGTGACAGCAGATTTGAAGGAGAGTGACTAGTTATTAATTGTATAAATTAAGGTTAAGTGCCTATAGGTGGGGAGCAGGCATTGGATAATTATTTGTGCACTAAAGAGACTAACTGGAGTGCATTATCACGCCTCATAACGAAATTTTAATTTAAATTTCCTTTGCTATTTTTGCCTAAGAGGTTGTTAATCCTTTAAGGGGGGGGTTGTTAATTAGTTTATTTTGTTTATTAGTTAAAGAGAATAAAGAGACACTGGCCATAAACAGAGCCAGGCAGCGGGCGATTGAGGGGGTTGTTCAACTCAGCTGCCTGCCTCTCTTCCGCAGCTACGTTCATTCCCCGGAGAATTTCCATCAATACCCTTGACGCCTTCCGCAACTGGTGGGCACCACAGGTGCTGGAATAATTATCAGCCCCAAAACGACATTTTAATTTAATTTTGATAAGTTTCCTTAGTAGTTTATTTTACAGTGCCCCTTTAAGGAGTAGTTAATTGGTTAATTTTGTTTATTAGTTAATTAATGCTCAAAATCAAGTAACAAGACACTTATTGACACTGGGCTGTTGTAATGTTGGGAGCTATATATTTGTGATGTCTCATTTTGTGAATAAGTCTAAGAGGAGAGTTTTTTCCCTGTCGTGGAGGCTGAGCGGGAGTGGGCGTGGGCGGGCGCGCAGCCAATCGCCGCCCACGATCAGCTGTGCGCTGCCATTTTATGTGGACGGGCCAATTAGGGCCTGCTCAGCGCTCCCTGTGGGGACAGGGGGAGGAGGGAGAGTCGGGGCCCGCGCTCTTTCACACGTGCGCAAAAGAGCGTAGAAATCTCCCCGAGGCATGGAGCTGCTTCAGAGATATTAAAGTCATTGTGAAAACCTGAAAAAAAGATTTAAAAAAATTATTCGGACATGTCCCCTCATCTGACAGTGTCACACGAGCTGGGACATGTCTATGAATTTTATTTAAAAATTTTGTTAAGGTTATAAAACCTTCATGAAACCTCATCCCACCTGTGGATGAGGTTCCATGAAATCTGCCAAGGCCGCCTGGGCTCTTTGCCTGCCCACCAACCTTAAAGTTGGACGGGCAGCCCTGAGAATCAGTTTAATTACTCAATGGCCTTAATAGGCCTTTGACAGTTTGGCGGGCGTGCAGCCGACTCTGCTGCGTGCGCGCCGAACTGAGGATTGGAATGATGTGCAGTGATGTCGGGACGCAGGCCCAACATCACCACGTGTCATTTTACGTATTGGCGAGTGGGGCCCACTGCCGCACGCTGACCGGAAGTTTCAGGCCCTGGTCTCCTCTTTCACCAAGGAGAACCATTAACAATATCAGCTATGTGGTCAGTGGAAGCTGAGTGGTCAGGAGTTCAGTGGGAATTGGTTTGAGGGAGCAGCAGGTGGGTCTCACAGACGAGATGACCCTGGAAAGAGCATGAGGGGAGGAGAGAAACTTGAGAAAGACACAAACTCAGGGCTAGGGCAGGAGGAAGGTATCTTTAGAGTAACTGGCTTGGTTAGGCATTGGGAAGGGAGGGAAGTGGCAGAGGCAACTGATTGGATGGTCCAGGTTTTAGTGTCAAGGAATTTCATAAGCTGTTCGTGCTTGTTGGCAGTGAGAGCAGAGGAAGAAGGGAAGAGGGGTTTACAAAGAAGTTTTGCAGTACAGAAGCCAAGAGTTACTTTTGCATTCCAGGATGTTTTATGTGATCCAGCCGGATCTGAAAGTGAATGGCTAAGCCAGTTATCTGCCAAATATATTTAAGTCTGCATCCCTTAAAGTCTTAAGGCAGTAGAGATAAGGGCTGTACCCAAGCCCTGGAAAAGAGGGGTGCAGACGGTGCCAAACACAGGCCCCTGGAGGCTAGGGGTGGGGAGGGCTAAGGCTCAGTGTTGTAAATGGTGTCCGGACTAAGCTGCAGATCTGAAAGACCAGCTTTTAAAAAAAATTAGAACCGTCGGCCTGACAGTTCCAATTTTCTTTAATCCTGTCTTTCAGATTAGTTTACTGACAATTGCTGCGAAAAGGAACTGCTGTTGCTTCTGATCTTTGGGCAGCTTCATGGTTCCGATTTGGTTTTGAAAAGCCTGTCAATAAACCACAGGGTTGGGGGGGAGGTGGGATGCAGGTAAAGATGGTCACTTTTAAGGTTTAGTACCACAAAATTAAATACTGTATACTTCTCAAAATTCTCTTTTGAATTTAAGCCAGCATTTAAACAGCGGCCTAAATTTTCATTCTGGCCTAAGGTAGACACAATTCTGATGACATGCTGTACTGATGTACCAGAGAGTTGAGAACCTTGGGCCTCATCAAAATAAATGTAAGAAGCTAAAAACCGGGATTGATACAAAACAGGCCTGTTTTATTACTCTTGCAAAGTTTGGGAATGAAATCCCTATTTGTTGCTAGGAAATTGCTTAAAAAAAGGCTTTAAAAGTCTCTACTCCATCCTAGGGTCACACTAGATAGACTGTAAATTCACATAATTTGTATGACAGTTTCTGGGGGAAGGGGAAACAACCTAGTTCTTGAGTTAAGGCTGTACTGAATTTAAGTATCATGTACCATTCTTCTCTGAAAAATTCAGATCAGCAATTCAACCTATGTTTTTGCTGAGCTGCTGGTAGATGCCTGATTGAAAAATCCTGGGGATAGTGTCATTTGTGTAAAAGGGGCAAATGCCATTTATAGTGTATTATGGGTTGGTGCCAGAGAAGTCAAAATAGTAAGGTTGTATTAGCTACAGCACTGATTGTTTTATAAATTAGTGATTTCTTTGTAGCTACTTTCTTAACATCAATTGATTGCCCTGTAATTAATTATCCTTAGAGAATGAGCATGGGGCCTCCAGTTTCTAACTTCCCGCTTGCCCACCGACCAAAATATTGCACGAGTGTGGGATGATGCCAGGACACTTGCCTTCATCCTCATGCGCTATTTTACGCTTGAGTAGGTCAGGTGCGCGCCCACATGCTGAGGTAAAAATTCTGCCCATGGACACAATTGTGAACCATTTAGTCTTTGTTCTCTGGCCTCTTAAAAGGTGTGCTTCACAGAGATACCTGAGGACTCCAGTGCTTCTCAATGACAGTGAAGGCATATGTTGTTCACTTATTCCACTTTGTTGCTCAGGAATAATTTGATCTTTCCACCCTATGAGATTACTGATAAAATAGAATCCAGTTACACTCCTTGTATCAAATAGTAATATTGAATAATGTCATGCACCTAGGCAGGAGAAAGTCTTCTAATTCTTATAAATAATTAATGGGATATTTTCCTGTCAAATTAACAGTATTACACGATGCTGTTAAAGTAAAATTTGTATCCTTTGGTTTGTTTAATAGTTGCAGTGGGATCACCTATAGGGCACACACAAATTGACACTATTATATTGTTGCTGCTCTTAATATTAATGACTCATGCTGCATATATATTAGACAATATTTGTAACAAATGCCAACAATGGGAATTATAATTTTATTAGGACCTCTCTGTGATTGTTGGTGAATTGATTGATGAAGCTTGAAAGGAGAAAAAATATTATGCATGATTGAGAGGAAGGATTAAAGGGGGAATGGGGAGAATATGGGGAATGGGGCTTGGAAACAGGAGAAGTACCAGGGCTCACGGTTTCTTGGCCTGGCCATACCAGATGTGAAAGAAGGTAATAGCTTTAATGAGGAACAGGATATCAAAGGTGGAGATGTGATGGTGGTGGAGCAGACTGATAGTTGCAGCAAGCTTAACAACCAGGACGAGCAGCAGGTGGACAGGTTAAAACACAATAGGTGAAGGGGGCGGCTCATAGACCTGAAACGTTAACTCTGTTTCTCTCCATGGATGCTGCCTGACCTTCTGGTATTTCCACCAATTTTTTGTTTTTCCTCATGTAGAATCTTTTCGGGATATTTCTGAGAAACAGTGCATCAATAGTCTACACCTCATCAGGCAGATTTATGTAGCCTACTGCAGCAGGACATGCTCCCTGCTGGACCACAGGGACATGATTGCCATTGGCTGAAGTCATCAATGTCCTTAACATATTTTTCTTTTATTGCCTGGGGCTCTTTCCAGGCTAGCACAGGGGACATCACCTACATCTTCCAGTCTGCAGCACACGGCTGCATCAAACTAGTCACTAAATCTCCATAATAAAAACAGAAAATGCTGGAAATGCTTTGCAGCTATGGCAGCATCTGTGGAGAGAGATCAGAGATAATGGCCCTGATCTTCCAGGCCCTGGATTGTCGCATGACTCCTGGTTTCATTTAAGTTTGAAAATGGCAAAAAACTTTCCAGTAAATTAGCACCAACCAATTTACCTGCAATATTGTGTTATTTCTATCCACACAAGTGGGCTTTGTCAACAGGAAAATTACACTTTGCATTGAGTGATAAATATTTTCTCAATTCAAATTGCAACAAACCACACTTATCCATGCCTAGCATGGAGCTTATAAAAGGAGAGCAATGTTCTGGAGATGCCGGAAATCTGAAAGGTCAGGCAGCGTCTGTGGAGGGAGAAAAAGAATCAACGCTCCACAATCTGCAGCAGTTCTGAGGAAGGGTCCCTGACCTCTGTTTCTCTCTGCACAGATGCCACCAGACTTGCTGTGCATTTCCAACACTTCCAATTTCTATTGGAGCAAAAATAACCCTTTTTTCCAGCCCTCCAAAAAGCAGTCTTGTGAGCCCCTCATTCCCCTTCAGCAAGAAACCCAGCAGCAGCTGCCTGAGATCTGGTTTGGCACAACATTAAACATGAATTTCAAAAGATAGATCAAGTATGAAGAAAGCATAAACAACTTGTTGGGCAAAATAATCAAAGTTAAAGCAATAAATTAATAATTTTAAAAAATGAGTAATTAATAAAAATGACCATTAAAAAGCGCCAAGCAGCAGAACTAACTAATGAAACCTTTTTGCTTAAGAAGCAGAGCTAGATAAAGACAGACTAGGCTCCAAGTCCTGGACACTAAGGAAGGGCTGAGGGTGACCCGGTCTGAGATAAGGAATTGGGTTTAACTAACACTGATCTTGCGTTCAGCTCTGGTGGTGCACACTCCGAGTTGGCCTTGGCGGAATTGAAAGAGCAGCTCGTAGGTGGGCTGCCTTTCAGCCTGGGTTTTCCTCCTCCTGGCCCGATGTGTGGATATGTTTTTGGGGAGGGAGGAGGAGGGAGAGGGTGTTTTTGTGCGTGTGTGCACATAAGTGTCTGCACTGAGCAGCCTGTGTGTTTGTGTTCAGCTCAGGGTTCCCTCTCTCACATGCACTGTCTCTCACACTCTCACTCACTCCCTTCTTCCCTCACTCATTCACTCCCTCCCCCCAGGCCCAGATGTCTTTTACCAATTTGAAGCCTACTGTAACCCTGCAATGTAAACATTCAGATGTGTATTGATACTTGTGCTGTGGTACCGCCTATAACTAAATGCACTGAGTCATGTTTAACACCACTATTTCCTCCAGAGTGTCTTACTAGTTCCACTCTGGGTACTTCCTTGTCCATTTTATTGAGCAGACCAGTAGTGTAAGTGCAGTTAAACAGAGGAGCTTTAAAGTGGATGCCACATGTGTTTCTTTTTCCTACAAATTGACAGGTAGGTAGATAGCGTTCAAAGGCATCACAATTACTCCTGTGGTACAAAAACCAGCTGATTTTATCGATGAATTTTTGGAGATTAATATCATTGAAGAGGAGTTCGGAACAGTTATGAAGGTGGCAAGAGGGAGGAGGTTGGGTCAGGAATGCCCCGAAACCACACCATTGAAAGGAAGGAGGTCAGGTTGGGAAGGGCCCAGCACAGGGGCCACACATCATCAAGAAGGAGGAGGTCAGGTCATTGAGAGGGGAGAGGTCAGGAAGAGGCGATTGGGGGTAGAAGTGAGGTAGAGATACCTTACCTGTGCTCCAGCAGCCTCTAGCTAGGTCTGAAGTGAAAAAAAGTACCAACATTCAAGTTTGAACAGAAACAGAACTGTCCTCACACGTCCCAACATAAGGTAACCAAGAAAGGAGGGACTGGGAAATCCAGCATGTCCTACTCAGCCAATGATTGCTGTTGTTCAGAATACCAGCAATCTTTGGCCAAGTAGCCTGTCATTCAGGATGATATACATGCCAGATTGGCTGCTATGGACACTGACCAACCAGATTGACAGGCTACTTGTCCAACAAGCTCCCCCCCACCCAGAGCACAGGGCCCAGTGTTTCGCACCTTGTGCACACCCCCTCTCCTGGAGCCTGGAACGGAGCAGATATGCTGACATCCAGGGAGAGGGCAACGCATAATCTTGCTGCACCACTGCCACTTACATGGACCTAAGGCTCATCATTTCCACTGATGTGAGGGAGGAGCACATTGCAGGAGATGAATGATTCTTTGAAATCCCCTAACTAATCAGTCCACCTATCTCTCCAAGCTGGAGCTTAAAAGCTGAATAGCAGTGGTTTGTGGTTCCATCAGTGGGAAATAGCATTAGCTTCTGTTTGGGGCCTGGCTACAGTGTCTTTGGAGCTTGTCACATGCCCCAAGGTAGACTTCAGAGTGCTCATGGCATGCAAGAAGATATCACATAAGCTGAAAGCAGGTTCCTCAATAATTTTAGCCATGATGCTGAAACATCCTTGGCAGTTTGTAATACCTTGAGTTACTGATTTTCTTCTCTAAAAGTAAACCTTGTTCATAAAATTTGTAGAGATATATTAAGGACAATTTAAATATGACATTGCAGAAAATGCAGTACAGCTCAATTTATTTAAATAAAATACATGACATGCTGTGTTGCCAAACAACACATCACTGGTTATATTTACCATTTACATTTATATTTCATGTCAAACATTCTCTCGTGCATACAAGAGGTTTCACATATTTTCCAATTCCTCAGGGTACTCTTGTGGGAGGGCTTTAGACTGTGGTCTTTCCCCATTCAGCCTTCGTGGTGGCTGTCCCAAGCTTTACTGTGTCCCTCAGTGCATAGCCCTGGACCTTGTAATGTCTCAGTCTGCAACACTCAGTCATCAGCAGCTTGTTGTGCTGGAAGACCAGCAGGTTTTGGGCAGACCAATAAGCCTCTTCACTGAATTGGTGGTCCTCCAGATATGTCTTAGGTGCGTCCTTCAGGATAGTCCATAGAGCACGGAGTCCTCCCTAACGGAGATGCTCAGGTACAACCTTGATAAAAAACCAGTGCATCTCTTTCCAAATCTTTTTTGCAAAGGCACATTTGAGGAGGAGGTGGTAGGCAGTCTCTTCCCAACCTCAGCCACCTCAAGGGCAGCATGAGGTGGCAGAGATGCCAGTGTGCATGAAGGATCTGACAGGGAGTCCCCTTCTCAGCACCAGCCAAGTTGGTGCTTGTTTGAAAGTTCTAACGATGAGGAATTCTGTCAAATGACTTTGACAGTCTGCTCAGGGAACTATCTGACAGGATCCACCATCTCCTTTTCCCACAGGGCCTTCAGGACGCTACATGCAGATCACTGCCTGATGGACTTGTGGTCAAAGGTATTTTTCTGCATGAAATATTCTGCAAGGGACAGATGGGACGGCATGGTCCAAATGAATGGAATGTTCCATGGCAACGTGGCCAGAGCCTCCTTCGTGACACTGTGAACAGATAGAACCTCAGTACATGGTGACACTTTGGGCTGAATTTTACCAGCCCCTGGGGATGGGCAGGGAGGTGGGTGGCGCGTGAGGGGGACCTATAAGATGATGAAGGAAGGAGCAGGTGGAGTGCCTGTCATCTTCCCGCTGCCATGCCATCTTGCCAATGACAGGAAAGGTGGCGAAAGGCCCCCCTGACCAAAGGCAAATTGAGCCATTTAGGTGACCAAGTAACAATCACCGCTAGAATTTTACTCATGATGGGTGAACCACATGGGCAGTCCAACTTGTGAACACTGACAGGCTTGGGGGTTGGCCCTCCTATACGGGCACTCTTTGGCCCATGGAGGGGCACCCCATAGCAATGGCATCACCTGCCCTCACAAACCACACCTTCACCTTCACAGCGGCTTATCTGACTGGCCCTGGTGCCCCCACACCACACTCTACCTCGTTGGTAGAGCAGTGTCCTTCCATGGCATCCTTTGTTTACCAGGTGCAATCCCAGTACAGGCTTCTGCTCCTGGTAGTGCTGTTGGGACAGTTGAGCTGCTGGCCCTCTGATTGACTGGCAGCTCCTGGGGGTGGGCAGCCATTTTTAATAGGGACAGCCATCCTAGCAGCACCAATGAATTGACCGGCCCACTTAAAATATGGCTTCTGGTCCCACAGACTTCCGCAGCAGGGGTGACCCTGCTTCTGAGACCATCTCCAGAACCTCCACTGTCAGGACACCATTCAGACCTTAGTGATTGTGTAATGAGGGTCTATGCACAACTTAATGCAGTCACACATAAAGGTTGCCATCAGGATGAAGGCAAAGTTAGGTAGGTTTTTTTTCCTTTTTATCCGGAGATTTGTATGATGTAACCTTGTGGAAACAGTCCATTTTTGAAGTGCAACCGATGCCGCTGGTGTTGAGGGTTTGCTGCTCCGTCTGAAAAAGGAACAGGATACTGAATGTTCCCCTTCAGCCTTACTGCTCTCCCTTTTTCCATGCACAGCTCTTCTGCAGAAAGACAGGGTGCAAGTCAGTTAGCATCTACTGAAAAGGAGGTTGTGTACGTGAGGTGTTTCTGCATGTTGTGCATATGCTGAAATGGAGCAGAAGCAAGACACATGCTGGATGGTGAGGCATTCAATAGAAAGCATGTAGCTGGAGTACAAATTGGAGTCATTAGAGAAGGTCCTTGTTCTACAATAGCTATCATGTGAGAAGTGAATGCTGTAAATGGCTACTATAATAGCAACTAGCAAGAGATGCATATGTGTTTCGTGTACAGTAACGTGCCCATGTGGAAGGTTTGATGCAGAGGTGGGAATTGTTCAGTGTTGGAGGAAGTGGTGGCCAACTGTTGCTAGGTTTTATGGACAGAAATGGGAAAACGGAGAACTCATCCTTGCTGCTCTCTTGTCGTCATTAAAATATTAACACAATCCTACAATCTTACCCAACTCTCCTGCTGTGGCACAGAGTGGCTGATTATAATAAAAATCAAGCTTTAAGATCACCATTTAATTAAAGGGAGTCGCTACAATATCATTGGCAGGAGAGTAAATATTAATGGGGAGATAAGTAGTTTTCCGAAATAAATTAAGGGATTTTTGACCCAAAGGTCAAACATTCAGTATTGTATGATATATAGTTACTCTGCAAACACCGAACTATGTTTGAAATTAACTCCATCTTGGCAGCACAAGGAATTGTTGTTGCAACACATATTGTTTTAATCACCATATTTTGTCTAATTGGAATTTTAAATAAATGTTGCCGCTTAGACAGCTTTTCAAGGACCAGTTCATTGGCAACGGGTGAGCACAATTGGGTCAATTTCCTTTGGATATTCAAAAGTCCCATTTAGCAGGCAAAGGGAATAATGTCTGGATTGATATGATTATAATTAGCTTGAACCAATTCCAATGTTTGCATTCATTTCCATATTAGCGAGCTACTGTTGACACAGCCACAAAGTATATATGGATTAACCAGACACTACAAAATTGATGGCATATGACAAATGCAGAGAGGTTCACAGAGTTATGGGATAAGTGAACAAAACTGGGTTTCTTTGTTTGACTTTTTACAGAGAGAAAACAGTCATGAACAAGAGGTGTTCTCTTCAGGGAAGAGAGACTTGTTTAGATTCCAGAACTTTGAAAACTGATTAAATATTAATTATTGGATGATGGGCTGCAGCATTGTTCAAAATGAGTCAGGGTTATGGTGTTGCAATGGGGAGGAGTGCACCTTACCAGTGAAAGAAGTTTGCCATAGATTTTCCCAGGAACATAAATGCAATATGTTTTTTGGATTTTGATTTTGTTCTTTGAATATAAATAGCAATTCCTCTTCCTAGCTGAATAAATGCTATAAAATAAATGTCTGAAAATTTGGGGAATAGTTCTTTTCTGTCCATTTGTGCTCTTTTATGGTGAAGATCAAGAAATATTTAGTCTTGTTTATTTGCATCCTTCTTTCTTTGCCAAATATTTGTGCAGTGTGTTAAACAGAATCTTTTGTTATAACATTTTAAATTCCGGACATTTTATTAGAACTTCCTCCAAACATGAATAGTGGCATAATTCTTCCAAATTCTCGGCAGCCCAGAACCCAAGGAATCTCATCCTGGATTGTGTTTGTTCCTGCTAGTAAACTGCTCCTGAATTTGTCAGAGTATGAAAAAGGAAGGCTTGCTTTTAGATATTGCCTTTCTGGGAGTTAAGTTGGGATCCCTCCCTTAATTTTATATATTTGAGGGAAAAGCTTCACAGTCCCTTAATTTCTACTCATTTTTTATCAATATTGTGACATCATCACTATGCGGATAACCAGAGAATCTTTGCAATGCTATTTAAAGCCATGCTACTTGATTTATTACCTTTAGTTTTCAGACCTGTTTCACAGGAAAATAGATAACTTACAGGTAGGGAAATGTAACCAGGCTGATATTAAGTTAGAAAAGGGGAGTCAAAGATAAAGGAGCTGTACTGGAAAAAGTAAACTTAATGAGATGGAAAGAAAAACTCAGAAATAAGGAAACGTATCAACAATGGGAAATGTTCATTCATACAGAATAGGCAAGAACTAATTGTTTGCAGCAAAAATTGGAGTTCTCTTGGTAAGTAGAAAAATTAAAATTAAAACAAGTGCTGGGGAGGGAATTGGCAACAGCATGCCTTTCCCAATGGCATAAATGGAAGTGTGCACCACCTCCACTCTCTTGCTTTTCCCATTTCCTATGCAATTACAATTAAAATTTAAAGTTCCAGTGGCAAGCACAGGAGAGACATGTGATCGCACAAAGGGGACAATTTTCAGTGCTGAAACCCACCATCAGCCAACAATGTTGCAGCTATGGGCAGGTTATAAAAGAGCCTCCTGGTCAAACAGAGAGACTCTGTGTCACAGCCACAACTTTCCTGTCCAACCCCATTGTCAGTAACATTAGGCTTGAGAGCACAAAGATAGCATGGGTGTTTTTCAAAATTAAATTTCACATCCCTCATTGGTTTCACTTTCTTCATATGTGCATCATCATTGTTTGTTGAGGCTAACTTAATCAGAGAGCTAAATGTTCCGAATGGTTGACACTCACTGATGATTTCAGGGGAGTTGGGAACATTTCCTTTATTGTGGAAGAAACAATGTTGTGTGTTTTTGTTCACACTTTATTGAATGTGCATGTCAGTGTCCAGTGATGTACTCACCACTCAGTGGGACATGGCTGAATTTGTAGGCTCAGTTGGCCCTCCCTTCTCTGCCTTGTAAAGGACATTTTCCTGAGATCACTTTCAATGGGGATAATTAAAATGTTGTAGATGAACTCAAACCCCCGCATGGACTCTGCCAGCCACAACCCTGAGATTTGTGGACACATATTTGGACAGTAGTGACATCACCCTTTAGGCCCCTCACTTTCTTACCTTCATTTATTCTTTCACGGGATGTGGGCATTGCAGGTTAGGCCAGCATTTATTGCCCATCCCTAGTTGCCCTTGAGAAGGCGGTTGTGAGATGCCTTCTTGAACCGCTGCAGACCATGTGTAGGTACACCCACAGTGCTGCAAGGGAGGGAGTTCCAGGATTTTCACCCAGCAACACTGAAGGAACGGCAATATATTTCCAAGTTGGAATGTTGAGTTTATTGGAGGGGAATTTGCTGGTGGTGGTGTCCCCATGCATCTGCTGTTTGGAAGGTGCTGTTGAAGGAGACTTGGTGAGTTGCTGCAGTGTAGCTTGTAGATGGTACACACTGCTCTCATTGTGCATCAGTCGAGTCGAGGGAGTGAATGTTTGTGGATGGGGTACCAATCAAGTGGGCTGCTTTGTCCTGGATGGTGTCAAGTTCCTTGAGTGTTGTTGGAGCTGCCCTCATCCAGGCAAGTGGAGAGTATTTCATCACACTCCTGACTTGCGCCTTGTAGATGGTGGACAGCCTTTGGGGAGTCAGGAGGTGAGTTACTCTCCACAGAATTCACAGTGTCTTACCTGCTTTTGTAGCCACAGTATTTATATGGCTGGTCCAGTTCTGTTTCTGATCAATGGTAACCCCCAGGATGTTGATAATGGGGGATTCAGCAAATATAATGCCATTGAATGTCAAAAAGAGATGGTTGAATTCTCTCTTGTTGGAGATGGTCATTGCCTGGCACTTGTGTGGCGCAAATGTTACTTGCCACTTGTCAGCCTAAGCCTGAACGTTGTCCAGGTTTTGCTGCATATGGACTGTATCTGAGGAGTCACGAATGGTGCTGAACATTGTGAAAACATCAGCACCATTTCTGACGTTATGCTGGGGAGAAGGTCAGTGATGAAGCAGTTGAAAAGGGTTGGGCCTAGGACACTACCCTGAGGAACTCCTGCAGTGAGATTTTGGGACTGAGACAATTAAAAAATTTACACTGAGTATTCATGACACACCACCCCCGGCAATATCAACCCCCACCATCAGGAAATCAAGATTTTGTATCCCATCTAATTAAGTCACCCTATACGCCACGTTTCCTGCTCTTGTGGGCTCAATGAAATCTCCCCTCTTAAAAAAGAGTCTATGATACCTCTATGGTTGATAATACCGCATAATAGCGAGTCAATAGAGAGGAGACAGTAAAGGGGATGAACAAGAACAACAGGAGGAATGATGAAAGACTGGCCAGAGAATAAAGAAGGAACATAGTAAAGGATTTTATAAACCCATAAAAATGTGAAGGAACGATTAAATAAAGAGTATAGCTAATGAGAAATGTAAAAGGTCTTATGAGGGAATAAAGGAATGGCTGAGAAACTTAATGAGTCAACCTCAGTTGTCACTGAAGATTGTAGCGGTAGGAATGAAAGAGAAAGAGGTGGATGCAATCGATACGGAAGTGGTACGGAAAAAAAAATGGAAAAAGCACCAAACCCTGATGGTATCTATTCTAGAAAGCTAAAGGAAATCTGGGAGGAAATAGCAAAGACTCTAATCAAAATCTTTCAAATATCCTTGGCTAAAGAAGTTATGCCAGAGGACAACTCTGCTCAAAAGTATGAATTCTCCTCCTGATCCCACAAAAAAATCTTCCCATCCACTGCTGATCTCCCTGACTTCTGCCTCAACTCAGGATTTCCTCTGCCCGCCACCGCTGCCCCCCAACTCCTCACTGTCTGTTAAGGGTCTATTTCCAGCTGAGCTCTGTGGGACCTCCTGCTTCACTGCCCGCCCCCCACCCCCAAACCACTCCCCAGCATCCCATCATTGACTTGCTCACCAGTGATTGTCCAGCACTGACAGCTTGCCAAAAGTATTCTAATGAGACCTGAGCTAGAAAATAGTTCACGTCTCTTGCTGGTGCCATCAGATAAGCAGGGCAATTGCTCTTCACAAAATGAAAATCAGTTTTCCAGTGTTGTGGTACCAGGTAAGTTGCCTATTGGTAGAATGCCTTAACAAATGACAAGATCTATGATAGAACAAAAGGGCATAAGAATAGGTACTAGCCTGTAGATAGAAGTTGACTACTTGTCTGCCCCTCTCCAGTATGCTCCACTAAATGTTGCCCACTATATCTAGCTGCTTCAGATGCCTTGGAAATCTATTTGCATGGGCTCTCTCCAGTGAGCTAATAATACTTAATTTTCCAGGGTTGGTTTATGTGAATAATGCAATCTGGACGGTTGCAGGGTGCACACTGAGGGTGGGAGTGGAAAGCTTGCATGCATTTGAAACTTAAAGGGATATGGATAATCAAAGAGCAGTATCGGAAGATGGAAAACAAAATTCTTTCAGCCTTTAGAAAGGCTTACAAAGTACCTCAGCTCATTGCCAAATTTTGACATGTATTGGTAGGAGTGACCACCACCCAGTCCTTGTGGAAACAAAGTCCCACTTTCACATTGAGGATACGCTCCATTGTGTTGTGTGGCACTGATACTATGCAAAATGGGGTAGATTTCGATCAGAAATAGCAACTCAAAACTGGGCATTCATGAAGCACTGTGGGCCATCAGCGGCAAAGGAACTGTATTCTACAATAATCTGTAACCTCATGGCCCAGCATTATCCCCCACTCTACCATCACCATCAAGTCAGAGGATCAACCCTGGTTCAATGAAGAGTGCAGGAGGGCATGCCAAGAGCAGCACTAGGCATACCTAAAAATGAGGTGTCAACCTGGTGTAACTACAACACAGGACTACTTGCATACCAAACTGTGGAAGTAGCATGCAATAGACAGAGCTAAGAGATCCCACAACCAACGGATCAGATCTAAGCTCTGCAGTCCTGCCACATCTGGACATGAATGGTAGTGGACAAGTAAACTACGCACTGGAGGAGGAGGCTCCACTAATATCCCCATCCTCAATGATGGGGGAGCTCAGCGTATTAGTGCAAAGGGCAAGGCTGAAGCATTTGCAACTATCTTCAGCCAGATGTGCTGAGTGGATGGTCCATCTCCTTCTAAGGTACCCAGCATCACAGATGCCAGTCTTCAACCAATTCGATTCACTCCAAATGATATCAAGAGCTGGCTGAAGGCACTGGATACTGAAAAGACTATGGGCCCTGAAAACATTCCAGCAATAGTACTGAAGACTTGTGCTTCAAAACTAGCCCATCCCCAGCCAAGCTGTTCCAGTACAGCTGCAACACTGGTATCTACCCAGCAATGTGGAAAATTACCCAGGTATGTTGTATCTGCAAAAAGCAGGACAAATCCAAACCAGCCAATTTCTGCCCCCTCAGTCTACTCTCAATCATGAGCAAAGTGATGGAAGGTGTTATCAATACAGCTATCAATCTGTACTTATTCATCAATAACCTGCTCACTGTCACTCAGTTTGGGGTCCACCAGGGCCTCTCAGCTCCTGTCCTCATTACAGCCTTGGTTCAAAATGGACAAAACAGCTGAACTCAAAACGTGAGGTGAGAGTGACTGCCCTTGACATCAAGGCAGCATTTGACCGAGTGTAGCATCAAGAAACCCTAACAAAACTAGAATAAATGGGAACTAGGGGGAAAGCTCTCCACTGGTTGGAGTCACATATAGCACAAAGGAAGATGGTTGTAGTTGTTGGAGACCAATCATCTCAGTCCTGGGACATCACTGCGGAAGTTCCTCGGGGTAGTGTCCTAAGCCCAACCATTTTCAGCTGCTTCAACAATGACCGTCCCTCCATGATAAGGTCAGAAATGGGGATGTTCGCTGATGATTGCAGAATATTCAGCACCATTCGTGACTCCTCAAGTACTGAAGCAGTCGGTGTCCATATGCAGCAAGATGTGGACAATATTCAAGCTTGGGCTGATAAGTGGCAAGTAACATTTGCACCACACAAATGACAACTGACCCCCCAAAGCCTGTCCACCATCTACAAGGCACAAGTCGGGAGTATGATGGAATACTCTCCACTTGCCTGGATGAGTGCAGCTTCAACAACACTCGAGAAGCTTGAAATTATCCAGGGCAAAGTGGCCCACTTGATTTGCACCCCATCAGCCACCTTAAACATCCACTCACTTCACCATCGACATACAGCGGAGCAGTGTTCAGCATCTACAAGATGTACTGCAGCAACTCAGCAAGACTCCTTCAACAGCATCTTCCAAATCCGTAACTTCTACCACATAGAAGGACAAAGACAGCTGATGCATGGGAACACCATTACCTTCAAATTCTTCTCTAAGCCACCCACTATCCTGACTTGAAACTACATCACTGTTCCTTCACTGGCACTGGGTCAAAATCCTGGAACACCCTCCCTAACAGCACTGTGGGTCTACCTATGCTGGATGGACTGCAGCAGTTCAAGGAAGCAGCTCACCAACATCTTCTCAAGCACAATTAGGGCTGGGCAATAAATGTTGGCCAAGCCCACATCCTGTAAACCAATAAAAAATCCTTTTGAAGTGGGTTAAGAATAACAAGCATAAGTGAAGAGAAAGCAAAACAATTATGCCGCAAAGGGTCTGCTACCCAGCAGCCTACCTTCTATTTAATAGCTGCTGAAGTGGAAGTAGTCCTGTATGAGACAGTTGCAAGGAGGATGGTCCTTTTTGCCACTGCAAGCCACGTCCCCGTAAATTAGCATTTAAACATGTGTAGAGGAGATGGGGGCCAGTTTGCAGCTGTAACTAACTGGCACAATTAATGGTTGTGCCAGCACTGCTTGCACATCAGCAGCAGGTATCCTACAAATAGGGAGTCAAGGGATTATGGGCGTGGCAGGGTGAGTAAAGCGGAGTTGAGACAGAACATCATATTGAGTGGTGGGGTGGGCTTGAGGGGTCATATGGTCTACTACTGCTCCTATTTCTTATCTTCTTATGTTCAATAAATGCCATGGCGCTACATCTTTTTCTCCACTTAACTGGACCTTGTGAAGACAATACTCTGTGGTCAGGCAGGGAGGACAATACCTATAAATATGTTTGGTGGCATGTTGGCTATTCAGTCATTTGACTATTGATCAGGCTGGCCAGGCTGTTTTCATGCATTTGCACTAAAAGCATGATTGATTGGGATGGATTCTGAGGGGCTATTTAGCATAATGGTTTGTCAGGCCTTCACATTCCATATCTTTGCCATCAGGTTTACCGTCACAAACTGCCTTGAGAATTGAATCTTTCACTTGCACTAATCCTCTGTCAATGTGAGGTATGGGGCACTTCTTTTCATGGATGTGTGTGTGTGTGTGTGTGTGTGTGTGTGTGTGTGTGTGTGTGTGTTCGATCTCTCATTTCAGCACATCCCTGATGTAGACTGATGTGCCCAGCATTCATCCATTGATCATTTTCATCTTTTTTCAAAAAAGCTCTGATGCAAGCCCTTGAAACTTAAATGAGATAAGAAAAATAAACAAGAATAAACAATGTAGAAATGGCCTGAAAATTATTCACTGAACCTTGTTCTATTCCGCTTTAAACTTCTTTTTATGTACCCCTAGGCTTGACAGTTCCAACGCACCCCTGGCTGATCTCCTACATTCGACCCTCCGTAAACCTGAAGTCATCTAAAACTCTGCTCCCCATGTCCATTGCACCAAGCCCCATTCCCCTAACACCTCTGTGCTCATTGACCTACAGTGGCTCGGGGTCAAACCAGGTCTTGATTTTAAAATTCTCATCCTTGTTTTTAAATCCCTCTATGGCCTTGCTCCTCCCTATCTCTATCATGTCCTGCAGCCACACAACCCTCTGAGATATATGCGCTCCTCCAATTCTGGCCTCTTAAGCATCCTTGAGTTTAGTGGCTGTGTCTTCAGTTGCCTAGACCCTAAATTCTGGAGTACCTTCTCTACCTTGCTTTTTGCCTTTAAAACACTTCTCAAAACCTACATCTTTGACCAAACTTTTGGGTCTCTGACCTAATATCTCCTTATGTGGCTTGGTGTCATACATGTGAGGTGAAGCACTTTGGGATGTTTCATTACATTAAAGGCATGTTATAAATATAAGTTGTTATGGTTATTACAGCTCAGGACCCAGCAATCTTAGATGTCCAATATATCTGAGTGAAGAACACTATGGGTGGAATTGTCCCAGATTTGCACTAAGTGCGGTAGTGGGCAGGTAAAATGACGTTTAACCTGCTGGCCGTGATGGCGGGTTTTCATGCCATATCGTCTCAAACCCACCACATTATTTATGCATTCCAGGAAATGCACTGTTTTGATGGCAGGTGGGCTCCGATTCACCTGCCAAGGCGTCACTTCGCCACTTCATCATACCAAGCACCATAATTAAAGTACAGTCAGGCTCAGTGCTTCTAGCCCAGGACTGCAGCAAAGAAGACATGACCCCAAAAGGCAAGAAGACTGCAGCCCTCAAGCTCCCTTTGGATGCCATGGAGGCCCGCTGTGATGTCCTCCACCCCTGCTCTGGCTGCAGGAGGGGCAGCAACATTACCACTTCGGCTTGGTAGGTGATGGCGGTGATCAGTGCCAATGCTGCACAGAAGAGGTTGGCCATCCAATGCAGATAGAGGATGAATGATCTCATCCATGCAGCCAGGGTATGGCAACCATCTCATCACTCTAAACTCACAAACTCAAACCCATCACACATTCACTAGCATCTCACTCACTGCCAGCTCAAGGGATATCACCACCCATTCTCACACACACACCCTCACATGTCCATCTGGCTTCATCTCCTCTGGAGACTGCCTCCTCAGCCCTCACCATCTTGAGGTTACGCGCACAGATCAACATGTGCCCCCCACACATACTTTGGGTTACCCTCCTTCCCCAGTACAGCCCTCGTCCTGCAGCCTCTTCCCTTGCCTGAGGCCACTTCTCCCTCTTCACCAAGCAAACCCCACCCCTGCAGCCATTGAAAAGCCATTTATAAATGGCTGATCTGGCAGGTAGAGACCTGTAGTGAGCCCCCCTAAAAGGTGCTGTCTGTGAAGTGTGGCACTGATGGCTGCGAGTCCTGACTGAGGCAAGGTAGACAAACAAACCTTTAAGAGCTGAGTGAAGGGCAGCTCGCCAAGTGCACATTGCTTATGTGCTGTTGTGGAACACATCGGTGTGGCTTCCTGCTGTTGTGGATGGATGATCCAGAGGTGGGTGGGGAACAATTCCGACGGGCAGGCCTAATAATGATATACTGATGTATTACAATGATGTTCCTGACGTCTGATAGTGGGCTGAGTGGACGATCATGAATTGGCTTCATGCCGTTGTGAAACTGATCACGTCATATTGTCCGCTCGCACCACCGAACATGCCAGATGCCAGCAGGCACGGAAATCCCCGCCTTTGTGTAAGACATACTGGAACATTGGGAGACCTTTATTCTAACATCGCCCATCCATATCAGGATCTTTCTGCTGATGATTTATTTGCTATCAGAGATACATTGGAAGATCAAAGCTAAAGCACAATGGAGACAAAAATCAGGCCCACTATGTCTACCCCATGCCTGCTGAATTATTCTAGAAATTTCACTCAAAGCTATCTGATCTATATTTATACTTTATAAATTTGCAACCAGAAGTATAAATAAATAAAGTAATATTTAGGATTAACGTAGCCCAATCAGCAATGACAGTAGCCATTTTTCCTCTTGTGTAACCTGAATGAATGGGAGAGGAAAACCAGTTGGGGAGCCATCTCACCCAACACTGCTTCCCTCTGGAAGTGCCATTGTAGATGATGGTTTATGGTGCATTTCCCATTGTTTGTGCTTTAGCATTGCTGGGCACAAGGAATTTAACACATCCTGGCAGCTGGGTTTCTGTGGTCTGCTGGCACTGGCATGGGAAGGCAAATTAAAAATTTGAAGGGCATCCTGCAGTGCAACCAATTGCACGACAAATGATTACACTAGGCAATGTGGCAAAATCAATTTTTAAATAAAGATGTAGGAAAAATTAATGTTCTAAGCTACGCTACATTGTGGCAGGGTGTTGCAGGAAAGTACCCCTCTGCACTCTACCCCCTCTGCCACTGCCCCCACCCACCCACCCAAGGTGTGCAACCTGGCGCTGGGTGGGCAGATAGCCATTTCAACAGAGGAGAGTCCATCTAATAAATGTAATCTGTGAATCAAACAATATTTATTATTGGTGAGATCAAAAATGTGAAAGCCGCTTAAATGACAGCCATAAGTAACCTTTAGTAATTTAATAGCATGTTTGTAAGAGGTTCTGCAATACAGGCAGCTCTGATGCTATAGAAGTTGTCCTGTTTATGTTGTAGGTGGTTGATACACCAGCTGGTTCCACTTTAAAACAATTGTATGTGTGCAAGCTTGCTTTAAAATCTCTGTTTGTGTCTAGTTAGATACTAGTCCTTTCCTTAGTGGCTGGGAAAGGTCCATGAGGCAGCAATCTGTAAATTTAATGTAAATGCATCATTATTAGATTATTGCATTCTCTACAGTTCTCCCTTAAAGTGGTTTCCTGTGTTAATCTTCAAATGAGAAATAAACAGTTGATCTAGAATCTGTGTTTAACCCTATAAGTATGTGCACCAGATAACTCCGCAGATAAGCCAGCAGAGTGAAATGAGGCAATAAATAACAACAGCAAAAAGCAAGCATCATGATTAAGCATGTAGTGCCTTGAGCTTTGGGGTCAACTTCGTCTATCTATGCATTTTAGTTGAGGTTGATCTTGTAAGCAACTTAATTATTCGTTATCTTCAAGACAGACCTTCCAACCTGAATGTGAAATTTCAGTTAAGTTCTGAAGCGAGGAGGTGTGGCCAAAGTGTTCAGTCAGCTCCAAGCCAGTTGCTGAGAAATAGATTTGAGTAACTACAGATCCTATCAAGTGTTTGACTTGATACTGGACACAAATAATATTTAGGGAACTCAGCGACTGTGTTAGGCTCTGAGAAGCATCAGCATGTCATGAATCTTTCAATTTGCTGTTTGATATAAAAAAATAGCAATAAGCTGGTAGTGTGACTCAGTGATGTCACTCTTGCCTCTGAGTCAGAAGGTTGGGGTTTCAAGCCCTACTTTACAGATTGTAGCACAAACTCTATGCTGACCTGGGGGAGTGCTTCACCTTTTGGAGGTGCCATCTTACAAATGAGATACTAAACTGAGACCCAACTGCCCTCTCAGCTGAATGTACAAAGGGAGTCCTATTTACCCCTCAACCAACACTTTGCTGTGCAATGAATTAGCTGCTGTGTTTCCCTACATTACAACAGTGACCGTACATCATTGGCTGTGAAGTGCTTTGGGAAGTCCTGAAGTCATGAAGGACACTATATAAATGCAAGGTTTTTCTTTTTATATAGAAGGTAAAATATATGTATGCTAAAAATTCAAGTGATTACTCAGAAATGTAAGTGAGCTGTGAAGCCAACATATATGCAATGTAAAAGCTCTTTAATTCTTCGGAGGTGCAATGTTTCTGTTTTTCATCACATCTGCTGGCAACAGTCCTGTTTGTTTCGGGAAAACAAACACTGCGGTCTATTCCATCTCTTCCAATTTTTTAATCAAGCGAGCAGCAAGCTAATATGCTGATCAAAAGGTTTGGATAACTTAACACGTGTCATCATCTTGAGCGCTAAACCCGCAGCACTACTTAAGGCTAAAACAAATCACTAGGTTGCTGCCTTGCACTTTGCTTTCCAACACTTGATACCTGTCCTTTTTTTTGCGCATGGCAATGAAATTTAAGTCTGAATATTGCTGGTGGCATAACAGTTCTGTTGTTGAAAATTTCAGTGTGACTGGCCAGCAATTTGGGAAATTTGGCATTTTGTACATTTCCTGCCCTGTCTACGCCTGTCAGGAAGCTGCTGCAGCGCTTTGGAGCTGGCTCTGTGCATGCCTAGAGTGGTTATACTGTGCAGTAGCCTTGTTCTGCTTGTTAATTCCTGGATTACTGCTTGTTAAAGGAGAGCTCACAAAATTCCAAACTTCACAAATCACATGTGCAATGTGTTAACTTCACCTCGTATAAAATGGATGGTGCGGCCGAGGCAGGTTCTTGCACGTCAGGAATTGGGAAGAGATCTGCAGCAGTTTTGCACAGTTTGTGCAGAAAAGAAGTTCACTGCCTTCCCTGCTCCACCATCACATGATTTAGCAGGAAAAGACATGTAAAAGCAAAAGGGAGAAGGGCTGCCAAGTGTATGTGATGTTCAGGTGTGCTGCTGTGACACCCAGTGCATTGACTGGCACAGACACAGAGGTAACTGAAGTGCATGGCCTGGTGGCTTAGATTTAGAAGGGAGGCTGATATAGAGCTGTCTTATTGGCTTCTGCAAGGCCCGCGCTTGATCTTGAATCCAAAGATACAGTGGCTTTCAAAGTGATGTTGGGCTCAAGGTCATTCCAGAGTATTGTGGGGTTATCAGCGCTATCAACAAAATTGTTGTGCACATTGAATCAAATAACAGGAATTAGAAAGGTGCTTGAGGGCAGTAGGGATGAAATATATAATGCTTGGATAGAGAGGGACCTATCAAAGGTATCCAACGTTTAAGGCCATGTCTTACAAATAAAATGGTAATTTTTGAAGAAGTTATTAATTTGGTGGATGAGGGCGGCCCGGTAGATATCTTCTATACTTAGACTTTTAAAAGGCTTGTGATAAGTTACCACACAAGAGGCTTCACTGTAAGATTGAATGAAGCCTCTTTACTAGTGATAATTGAGCTGAATTGAGAACTGAGAATAGACGGACGTGGGTCTGCTTGGAAACTAGTCACCAGTGGTGCCCCGCAGAGATTGGTGTTGGGAACATTACACTTTATTAACTATCTGGATGTAAGTGTTGGGAGCACAATCTGCAAATGTGCAGATGATAGTAGGGCCGTGTAAGTGTTAGGACTATAGATAATGTTCATCTGCTCCAGACAGATCTTATTAAGTTGGGAGATTGGGCTCATGACTAGCAAATGATGTTTACCATAAATCGCAGAGTATAAATCAACCTGATTTATAGGACGATCATATTTTTACAGCCCAATAATCATGTTTTTGTATACACTCAGCATATAAGTCGACCTCACCTTTTTCAGCTGCAACATACTATACTCCCATTAGTAGTCAACCTCAACTTATGTTTTACTTACCAGTATCTTATAACTGAGTGCAAGGGATCAAGCAGACAATATGGGCTGTGTTGCAAAGCTAAGTGGGAGTTTAAGACAAGCCCGCTCTTTGCGTTGGATGCTGATGATATTTCAAAATGGCAATCACCCACACCAGCAGTTCACTTTTGTGCTCAGTGTGGAAGTTCACCCCTGTTTTTGGAGGGATTATTTGAAGCTTCACTGGTCAACTTATATGATGACATCTACGGTCATTTGGAAATTGCAGTGTTATGCATGTGAGCAGGACAAATACGCAATATTCAGACAACCTTCAGTGAAAAGCACTGAAGAAGGTGGAAAGTGATCGAGCATCCATCTCTAAAGGGACATGAGCAATGTTTTGAAGCAATAGCTGGTGCAAATAGTGTTGCAGTCATTGGAAATTGAGCATGAGATGAGGCATACTATTTTGTCCTTGTAGAAGACCTTGGCCTGGCCTCATTTGGAATACTGTCCATAATTTTATCAGCTCAGCAGGGACCCTGACAACAGGTCCAAAAACCAGAGCGGTCCAGCCCAGCTGATTGTGCAACTCCCAGTTGCATCTTTCTGGCAACTGATTAGTTTCTGTCAGGGCTCCCATCCCTTTTAAAGAAGTGGGCCCACTCCCTAGAGCTGCTGGCCAATCAGAGAGCTGGCAGCTCTTCAGTCTCCTCAGCGCTACCGGGACTGCATCTGGAAGAAGCAGACAACATAGGAACCCAGATTCCACACACACACACACACACACACACACACACACACACACCACCCCCCCACCCCCCCCACCTTCAAATTGGCCTGGGTTATTATCTGGTTTCATGCCTCTCCCAGAAGATTACCTGGGCTGGGATTCTTTTGGACTGACAGGGGTCTCGCCCACCAGCCGGAGAACTGGCAGGGAAACGCCATCAGTTCCATGGGCGGGGGGTCCAACAGAATCAAGTGCCCTGAGGGCACTTAAGTGGCCACCGTCAGGTCATCCCCGCGATTGAGGTCCAAGGCGGCCCAAGTCCTGCCTGCTAAAAGCTGCTAGCCAATCAGAGGCTAGCAGCTTCTCCTACCAGCTGGTGGCAATGCACCTACCAGAGATCCAGGATCATCGTGGGACCCCACACCAAAGGTGAGTGAAGGCAGGTTGGGGATTGCGGGGTGGGTGTCATGGCGGGGCAGGGCAGGGGGGGTTTCAGAGTCAAGGGCACAGGGTGCCTGACTCCGGGGTCTCCCTCCCTACCCTTCCCAACCCTCAGGAGACTGGCAAACCCGACAGGGTTCTGCTGGGCAGTCTTCCAACACAGTGAGAATGCCATGTGGCCCCCATTTAATCCGAGCCACCATTAAATTGTGGTGAGCTCAGGTATAATGGGTGTCAATTGGCCCATTAATAAGCCTAATTGACATTCCTCTGCCAGCAGCCAGGAATCCCATCAGCGCCTTCCACCCTCCAAATTAGTGAGGGGAGGTTTTGCTGCCGTTAGGAGACAGGCATTGGGCCTCTTCTGGGATTAAGTGGGCCCAGCTGCCATGTTTCCCACCATGACAGGCTGCATTGAATCCTGCCCATGGCTTTGGAATGGAATGGAGAGTATATTGTGACACATAAGATATTGGAACTGTGTGGAACAGGTTGGGTGGACCAGAGCGTCTTTACCTGCCTGTCATTTTTTGTGTGTTTGTAAACATGCTGTATTTAAAAGGGTTGTAAATTTTTCACATTAGACAGCAGCATGAAGTTCTGGCTCTCCAAAAGTACAAAGCGTGACTGATTAGCCTGTTCAAGCATTTGCCTTAGCAGTAGTCTATGCCAATGGAAAGGGGTCCTAGTCCAGCAATATGCAAGTAGTTAATGACAACCCAGACTGTCATACTCACCACCACGATCTCAAGAGTAGTCAGCAATGGGCAACAAGTACAGGCCTAGTCAGTGATGCTCACACCCCAGGAATTAAAAAGAAAACTTACTTCCCAGGTAGTATGCACAATGCTTTAGTTTTGTAATAATTTTCTCTGTCAGGTATATTTGAAGGTGAAGAGAAACTGGTAGGGTAGCTGCCTGGAGGAGATTACTGACTAAGTCTGGTTTGCGATAGAGCAGGTCAGAGGCCCAAAGCAGATACAAGAAGGCCATGCAATCATGGGCACATTATTGATACACAGAAGTAGCAATTTAGATGTGTGCTCAATGCTTTTGTTTATTTATTCATGCTCAGGATTTAGACATCCCTAGCAAGGGCAACATTTATTGACCATTCCCATTTGCTCTAGAAAATGCCGTGGTGAGCCGTCGTCTTACCCCATTTTAGTCCATGAGGTCAAGGTACTCCCTTTGTAGAGAGAGAGAGAATGGAGTTAACATTTCAAGTCATTGATCAGAACTTGCGTTGTTCAGCAGCAAGTTCCAGGACTTTGACCCAAGGATGAAAAAGTGATCTGTGTCCAAGTTAGGATTAAGTGGCTAGTCCAGAGGAGTTTCTGACCAATGGCAATCCCAGGAAGTTGACGTTGGGGGATTTAATAATGATCACCAAGGGGAGATGGACTCTCTCTTCTTGAAGATGGTCAGTGCCTGGTACTTATGTGATTTGAATGTTACTTGCCACTGATCAGACTAAACCTGGATATCATCTAAAGGTCACTGCATGTGAGTACAGACTGCTTCATCACCTGAGGAGTTCTGAATTGGGTGAACAGCCCCATTTCTAACTTCATGATAGAAAGAAGGTCATTGATGAAGTAGATGAAGGTCGAAGGTCCTAAGATGATCCTCCATGGAAGTCTGGCAGTGATATCCTGGGGCTGAGATGATTGGCCTACCACAACCACAATCATCTTCTTTTGTGCTTGGTATTACTTTAACCAATGCAAAGTTTCCCCCTTCATCCCCAATGACTTCAATTTCACTAGGGCTCCTTGGTGCCACGCTTGGTTGAATGCTGGCTTGATGTCACACAGCAGTCTTACTCCACTCCATTCTGCAATTCAGCTTTTGTTCCCACTTGTGGGCAAAGGTTGTTTCTTTCCCAGTTCTTCTACTTCCCAACTAAACAAATAAAGCCATGTTGGAATACAGCTCAATGGTGTCTGCAGCACTTACGCATGAGCCTTGGTGGGTAAGCATCAGCAAATCATTTGATCACAGAAGGCATTACAGCTGAATATAATAGTGTTTTCACCTGACGCCCACACAAAATGAATTTTTACACTAATCATGATGGATTGCTATGCTAGGGGAGAAAGATTTTCCCACTTCTTGGCATATAGTCAGCAGCAAGCATTCCTAGCCGAGGTAAAACATTTGCCAGATGTAGATTAAAGCTTCCTCTATTCCATCCTGTCACCGTACCTTAATCCCAGACTCAAAAAGAACCTGTTATTGCATCAGTGTCAATTTTTCCATTTTCCACACCAGTTCTCTTTATGGCCTCTGTGAGGGAGTTTGTCAAATTAGTGCCAATTTATGGCTAGTTTTCCGCTATGAACCTGAGCCCTCTAAGAACTATGTGATACAGCCCCAAACTAATTTCCAGTGGGTCTCTTGCAGGCACAAAAAAAATAAACTTAGTCATATCAATCTGAGCTGCATTTAATTTTGACCTTCATTGGTGTGTGCATGAATGAATCTCCTACCAACGTTTGGATTTTCAGGAGAACATTAACTTGAAGAAAATGTTGCAAGATGGTCCAGGCAAAGATATAATTAAAGTATATTTCATATTCGCGGAGCACAAAACAAACATTCTTATAAGTATTGAGGTAGAACTTACTATCAACAATACTCTACAAATGTGTCACTTTTAAGAAATTGCCCTCTCCGCTATTTTAGTGGAGACATTAACCGCTCAGATTTGAATGGATTCACATGTCCATTAAATGCAGGAAGAGAAATTTGATCAGCTCAGAACAAGTGCTTATGTGCTAATATTATCAAAAGTAATATTATGTGGTTGCAAAATTCTGAACTCAACAAACTTTAATTCGTTTTGACAGAAACTTCATTGAAAATTAAAAAGGGTTATTGTTAAGCCTGCCCACCTGGCAGATCCCACAGGCAATGATTTTAACCTGCTCTCCTAAACAGGCAAGAGAGACACTTGCTGGGGACTTGCACCAAAATTGGGAGAGCTGTCCCACAGACCAGTCAAACAACAGCTTGACGTAGTTATATTCGCCGAATCATACTTTGCAGACAATGTCCGAGACACCACAATCGCCATCCCTGAGTATGTCCTGCCCCATCAGCAGGACAGATCCACCAGAGGTGATGTACAGTTGGGAGGGAGTTGCCCTGGAAGCCCAAAACATTGACCCCACAACCCATGAAGTCCACTGGCATCAGGTCAAATGTGGACAAGGAAACCTCCTGCTGATTACCACCTACCGCCTGCCCCTTAGTTGATGAATCAGTACTCCATGTCGAACATCACTTGGAGGAAACACTAAGGGTGCCAAGGAAACAGAATGTACTCTGGATGAGAGACTTCAACGTCCATCACCAAGGATGGCTCAATAGTACCACTACTGACAGGGCTCGCTGAGTCCTAAAGGACATACCTGCTAGACGGGGTCTGCAATAGATGGTGAGGGAACCGACAAGAGGGAACTCATCCTCACCAATCTATCTGTTGCAGATGCATCTGTCCATGAAAGTGTTGGTAGGAGTGACCATTGCATAGTCCCTGTGGCAATGAAGTCCCATCTTCACATTGAGGATACCTTCTGCCAGTACCATCGGGCTAAATGGGATAAATTTCGAACAGATCTAGCAACTCAAAACTGAGCATCCGTGAGCCGCTGTGGGCCATCAGCAGCAACAGAACTGTGTTCAACCACAATCTGTAACCTCATGACCTGACATATCCCTCACTCTACCATAACCATCAAGCCAGGGGATAAGCCCTGGTTCAAGAAGAGTGTAGGAGGGCATGTCAGGAGAGGCATCAGGCTTACCTAAAAATCAGGTGTCAACCTGCTGCAGCTACACAGGACTGCTTGCATGCCATACAGCAGAAGCAACATGCAATAGACAGAGCTAAGAGATAAGAGAACCAACAGATCAGATGTAAGCTCTGCAGTCCTGCCACATCTAGATGTGAACGTTGGTGGACAATCAAGCTACGAACTGGAGGAAGAGGCTCCACAAATATTCATCTTCAGTGATGGGGGAGCCCAGAACATCAGTGCAAAAGAGAAGACAGAAACATTTGCAGCAATACTCAGCCAGAACTGCTAAGTGGATAATCCATCTCAACCTCCTCTGGAAGTTCCTGGCATTGCTGGTGCCAGTCTTTGGCCATTGCGATTCACTCCATGTGACATCAAGAACCAGCTGAAGGCACTGGATACGGCAAAGGCTATGGGCCCTGACAATATTCTAGCAATAGTACTGAAGACTTGTGCTCCAGAACTTGCTGCACCCCTAGCCAAGCTGTTCCAGTACAGCTACAACACAGGCATCTACCCGACTATGTGGAAAATTCTCCAGGGATGCCCTGCACATGAAAAGCAGGACAAATCTAATCCAGCCAATTATAGGCCCATCAATCTACTCTTAATCATCAGCAAAGTGATGGAAAGGGTTGTCGCCCGTGCTATCAAACAGCACTTGCTCAGCAATTACCTGCTTGCTGACATTCAGCTTGGGTTCTGCCCGGGACATTCAGCTCCTCACCACATTACAGCCTTAGTCCAAACATGGACAAAAGAGGTGAGATGAGAGTGACTATTCTTGACAACGAGGCAGCATTTGACCAAGTGTGGCATCAAGGAGCCCTAGCAAAACTGGAGTCAATGGGAATCGGGGGAAACTCTCCACTGGTTGGAGTCATGCCTAGCACAAAGCAAGATGCTTGTGGTTGTTGGAGGACAATCACCTCAGTCCTGGGACATCACTGCAGGAGTTCCTCAGGGTAGTGTTCTAGGCCCAGCCATTTCCAGCTGGTTCATCAACGATCTTCCCTCAATTATAAGGTGAGAAGTAGGGATATTCGCTAATAATCGCACAGTGTTCAGCACCATTCGTGACTCCTCAGATACTGAAGCAGTCGATATCCATATGCAGCAAGATCTGGATAACATTCAGGCTTGGGCTGATATGTAACAATGTAACATTCGACCAGTAACATTCGCGCCACACAATTGCCAGGCAATGACTATCTCCAACAAGAGAGAATCTAACCATCACCCCTTGACGTTCAATGGCATTACCATTGCTGAATCTCTCACTATCAACATCCTGGGGATTACCATTGGCAGAAACTGAACTGGACTAGCCACATAAATACTGTGACTACACGAGCAGGTCAGAGGCTAGGAATCCTGCAATGACTAACTCACCTCCTGACTCCCCAAAACCTATTCACCATCTACAAAGCACAAGTCAGGATTGTGATGGAATACTCTTCACTTGCCTGGCTCCAACAACACACCATCCAGGACAAAGCAGCCTACTTGATTAACACCCAATCCACAAATCCACAAACATTCACTCCCTCCAGCACCAAAGCATGTGGCAGCAGTGTGTACCATCTACAAGATGCACTGCAGGAACTCACCAAGGCTCCTTAGGCAGCACCTTCCAAACCTACGACTACTACCATCTAGAAGGACTAGGGCAGCAGACTCATGGGGACATCACTGCCTGGAAGGTTCCTTCCAAGCCACTCACCATCCTGACTTGGAAATACATTGCCATTCCTTCACTGTCACTGGGCCAAAATCCTGGAACTCCCTTCCTAACAGCACTTGTGGGTGGACCTACATCACATGGGCAGCAGCGGTTCAAGGCAGTGGCTCACACCTCCTTCAAAGGCAAATAGGGATGGTCAATAAATACCGGCATAGCCAGCAACACCCACATTCCGTGAAAGAATAAACAAATCCCCACAGGGTATTTCTTAAATGCACATTAGGCTCTGATGTCACCACAGGGGCCTGACTGCTATTTTAATCAAATCCTGCGTGAGATAGCCAATGTCTTCCCTGCAAGGACATCTTAGGAGTTGGGGTCAGAAGGGACTCATTTCATTTTTCTCGACTTTCCTTATGAGGACTAGAGGAATTGAGTGCCTTCCCTGCCCCAAGTTAGCCCGATTTCCTGATCACAATGCCCTCCTATACCCACTCCTTACAAGTTGCCTGAATGCCAGGGACTGTTCCTGTGGTCCCCTGTGGTGGTGTCCTGCAGCCTGACATTTCACTCCTGCCAGCTGCTGACTGTGGGCATGCAGATATGGGTCGGGAGTTAAAAACTTCCAAATTTCATGCTGCAAGGATGGAAGGGTTTGCACCTGCTTTGACCTCTGCCTGCTCAATTTCCACCCTGAATTAAAGTTGAGGCTCAAATTTTAAGTAAGAGAAGTTACTGGTGGAACCACATTGTTATTACTCTGTGAGGAGCAGCACAAAGTTTCACCGATGTCCCTTAACTAAAGTGAGGCCAAGAGTGATAATTGTTTACACAATGCAATGAGAATGAATGAGAATGGCAAGCTTCGGTGCCTGTTGTATACATTTGCAGGAAATGATGAAGTGCAAGTGCGATAGGGAAAAATAACTAACAATAACATAAAAATTTTTAGTTACAGAAAAAATCTGTCCCACAGATCTCCTCAAGATATGGCCCAAACCCTTCTCTTTTTAGAACTGCACCTATTTTTCTCTTGAACCCATTTATTTCCCCAACTTTAGTTATCCTGCCTGCTGATGCATTCCACAATTCCTATGTGTGAAAAAGTTCAGTCTTACTGAACCTTTAGCAAATGCTGGAAAGTGCTGGAAAAACTCAGCAGGTCTGACAGCATCTGTGGGGAGAAAAAAAAAGAGTTAATGTTTTGAGTTGCAAATGTTTAAAAACCACTATTTTCAAATGCCTTACTGAAATGCCTTTTGAAATTGAGTGGAGATGACTCTTTTCCCTCCTCTTTCAATTCAAATAGTGTGAATTTGCATCCACTCAAAACATTGTTTGTCACATGTAAGCCTAGACAAAGATATTGGTTCAACCATGGGGACATGATGGCTGAGTTTGATCCCAGCTTCCTCTGACATCCATACAACTACAATTCCAGCAGGATTAGTACCTGGAACCTTGTCCATCTTTATAAACTTTCAAGTCCTTGGGAGCCAGTTGTAGCATCAAAATGGCCATTCCAGCTGAAATCAGCTCATTTTCTCCAAACTGGCAACTGACTAAAGATCATTCTGGTTTTTTGGTCTGTATGGCTCAGTTCCATATTGCATTAATGGCGCAGTGACAGTAAATGGACTATACAAAATAACAATCTTCACATAAGCATCTGTCTAACTAGCATTCTTGCCAAACATTCAGATCAGATGGGTATAATTTGCTACAACAAAAACAGAAAATGCTGGAAAAAACTCAGCAGGTCTAACAGCATCTGTGGAGAGAAAAAAAACTCAGAGTTAACTTTTTGAGTCCGTATGACTGAGTTTTTCCAGCATTTTCTGTTTATGTTTCAGGTTTTCAGCATCTGCAGTATTCTGCTTTTATGTTATAATTTACTTCCATGTCAGAAGTACGACAGGCCCTTGTCAAAAGAAAATCGCAGTACAGTTGTTAGTTAAAATTTCTACTGATCCCATTCACTTAAAAGTTATTTTGAACTTCACAAGGAAACGCCCCTCACTCAAACGATGCCAGCTCTTGTAGTTTTTAGTACTTTAAAAGCTAACTGTTCAACAACCATATTATTGGTCATTTTGTTCTTGTTAAACAAAGCTCATTGCAATCAGAACAATTACCCCACCCAGAAATTAATACAGTGCTGATGCCTTTTATATTTAGTCCTGTCTTCTGACAAGAACCCAAGAAGGGATATTTATAATTGGCAACAGCTATTTGATATATAATTCTAGCTATATACAAAGCCCAGGCTATGATTTCCACATTAGGGTCCTAAAAGAATTGCACAACCTGATAGCACTAACTGAATCCCATTAAAGCCCTGTATTATCTTGAATGCAATCTCTGGGCTTTTCTCTGAATCCACCTTGATCTGTATACTATACATTGATTTACAATTTTCACAGTTAAATAGACGGAATTGAATCTCGAAACACCAGTAAAAATCCTGGAATTCTATATAATAATCAAATTCAACTCCTCCGGTCAACATAAATCAATGGCCCTTAATTATAAACAGACAGAATTGTGGAAGTTGATCCCTGAAATACTGGTTAAAATTCTAATGAAAATTGAGTTTTATTTACTTAACCAATGAAGAAAAAAAATCCCTACCTTTTAGTATTCAATGACTTGTTCCATGGTGGAGCATAGTTACATCTGAGATACAAAGGTAAATTTTCCAGATCCTAAGGAGAGCAGAATAGGCCCCACAGGACCCAAGAATCTAGCTAAAACCCAGTAAATCAGATTTATGCCACCTTCATAATAAATATTCTCCATACCTTGAATATTTTTTTTTACAAATAGTAAATTTTATAAGGTAGCTAGCTTTTCTTTATTTTTCAATATCACTTTTAAGTAAACATTATTTTGTTGTACAATTAGTGAAATGGTACTCTGTTTCAGTTACCTCAGGAATGGGAGAATGACTGTAAATTTTACCATTTGCAATAGTTCCTGTTCATTCTCCAGATTGACCCAGGGCTTCTTTTATACTTTTTGCCATATTGTACAAAATCCAATGTTATATTGGATTCAGTAAATAATAAGGTAATAATTACGTAATGGATTACAATTAAAAATGCTGAACTGATTACAAATCTGTCCGCCTGTATAGGTGCTTCTACCAAGTATTACTCTGGACTGCCCAACAGAACATCTGTCACTTAGCCAGACATTGGAAGAGGAGGGTCCACAAATATCCCCATCCTCAATGATTGGGGAGTCCAGCACATCAGTACAAAAGATGGGGCTGAAGCATTTGCTACAATCTTCAGCCAGAAGCGCCGAATGGATGATCCATCTCGGCCTCTCGAGAGGTCCCCAGCATCACAGATGCCTGTCTTCAGCCAATTTGATTCGATATCAAGAAACGGCTGAAGGCACTGGATAGTGCAAAGGCTATGGGCTCTGACAATAGTACTGAAGACGTGCCCCAGAGCTTGCCACACCCCAAGCCAACTGTTCCAGTACAGCTACAACACTGGCATCTGCCCAGCTACGTGGAAAATTGCCCAGTTATATCCTGTAGACAAAAAGCAGGACAAATTCAACCCGGCCAATTACCACCTCATCGGTCTACTCTCGATCACTAATGAAAGGGGTCATCAATAGTGCTGTCAAACGACATATGCTTAGCAATAACCAGCTCACTGATGCCCAGTTTGGGTTCCGCCAGGGCCACTCAGCTCATGATCTCATTACAGCCCTGGTTCAAACATGGGCAAAAGAGCTGAACTCCCGAATTGAGGTGAGCGTGACTGCCCTTGACATCAAGGCTGCATTTGACCGAGTGTGGCATC
The DNA here is from genome assembly GCF_017639515.1 of Carcharodon carcharias. Lineage (NCBI taxonomy): Eukaryota > Metazoa > Chordata > Chondrichthyes > Lamniformes > Lamnidae > Carcharodon > Carcharodon carcharias. The sequence goes on from NC_054487.1 coordinate 62,609,306, forward strand.
CTGTCCCCCATTCCCTACCCCCTTTCCACTTCCCCCCCCCCCCCAACCACCATCACCTCTCCTGCTCCTTCACCGCTCCCCTGCCCATCCCCATCCTACTTCCCCACCTTCTCCCCTCCCTCCCCTTCCCCTTCATTCCCCTCCCCCCCCACCTTCCCCCTCCTGATCAAACCTCCCCTCTTTTCCCACCTCCCCATTTCTCTCCCCCCACCTCCCCTCCCCCTTCTCCCCTACTCCCGAATATCCTTCTCCCTTCCCTCATCCCCTTCTGCCCCTTCCCCCACCCCCTTCTCCCCTCCTCCCACCCCTTCTCCCTATTCCCCCTCTCCTTCTACCCCCCCTTTTCCCCTTTCTTCCCACCCCTTCCTGTCCCCCATTCCTCAACCCCTTCCTCCATCTTCCCCCTCCTGGTCTCCCACCTGCCCCCCACCTTCCCCCTTCCCTCCTCCACCTTCCCCCTCCCTGTCCTTTGCCCTTCTTCCCCTTCCCCCACACTCCCTCCCCAACTTTTCTCACCCCACTTCCCCCTACCTCCCCCACCACCCTCCTTCCCCTCCCCACCCCTCTCCACCTACCCCCATACCGCCTCCCCTTCCCCTTCCCCAACCTTCCCCCATCCCCTCCGCCCCCACCTTCCCACACCCTCCTTCTTCCCCTACACCCCCACCTTCTCCCACCTTCCTCCTTCCCCTACACCCCCTACCTCCACATTCCCCCATCCTCCTAACCCCCCATCTTTCCCCACCCTCCTCCATCGGCTACACCCTCCCAACTTCCCCCATCCTCCTCCTTCCCCTACACCCCCCACCTTTCCCCAGCCCCCCACCCCATCTTCTCCCACCGCCTCCCCAACTTTCTCATCCCCCGCAAGAGTCGGCATTGTCAGGGAGTGTGGGGTAGGACAAGAAATGAGCATTTTTGGGGATCGGGGAGGGAGGGCAAGTATTGTTAGGGTGCAGGATGGGGTGGATGAGCATTGTCCAGGGATAAGAAAGGGGGAATGAGTAATGTTGGAGGGCAGGGGTGAGGAAGGAGGGAGTTGCTGAGCAGTGTCAGGGGATGAGCAGTGTCAGGAGGTAAACATTGTCAGGGGTGAGGGAGGAAGGATGAGTATTGTTGGGGGATGAAGAGGGGAAATGAGCAGTGTTGAGGGGTGAGGGAGGAAGTATCAGGGCGTGAGGGAGAGGGAGTTGAGCAGTGTCAGGAGGGGAGTTGGTGGGTGAGAATTGTTGGGGGCCTGAGGGAGAAAGGATGAGCATTATCAGAGTGTGTGGGGGTGAGAGCACTGTCAGAGGGTCCGGGGTGATTGTTGTCGGGTGGCATTGGGGGGGCGTTGAGCAGGGGGGCTGTTGAGCAGTAGGAGGTGAATATTGTCAGGGGGTGATAGGTCCATTTAAAAACACTGCAAGTCAATAAACTCACAATGAAAAGGAGTGTGTGGCTTTGCTTTAGTTACACTTCACCATTAGGCCTCCTGTTCCATCGCTAATTGGCAGATCTGGGCCAATTTGTTTCGACCACTTTCCTGTTTGCCCACTTTTGACTGCGGGGTGGAAATGGGTATCTGATGGATACACTGAAGAAACCTAGTTGAACCTTGTCTGTACTATGGCATCCCAGCAGCAATGTGTACTGCTGCTGGTCCAATCATCACCCTCGTCCTCCTCCTCCAAAGAGGCTCTGTGCTGTTCCTCCTGAAGGTCCAGTCCTTTCTGTTGGCCAATGTTTTGCAAAGCGCAGCACGCCACAACAATTCTGAAGACCCTGGTGGCTGCATCCTGAAGGCTCTCAAAGCACGCCTTCAGCATGCTGATACTTGCTCAACGACACATCTATTACAGCACTCTTGGGTTTATTGCTTGGGTTCCTCATGAGTGTTATCAGCCACGTTTTAAGTGGGATTCCTTTGTTTTCAAGCAGCCAGCCAGTAACTCTGCTTCAAGATGTGAAAGGTCAGAGGGGGGTGAACTGGCGCAGGATGAAAGCTTCATGGCAGTTGCGTGGAGATTCTGCGCACACTGCATAAATGTCTTCTTATGGTTAGGCACCAGCTGTACACTGATAGAGTGGAAGCCCTTGCAATTGACAATCACTCTCGAGTGATATGAGAGAGTGGGGTGGGGGTGGGGGGGGTCAGTGGTTGTGTGTCTTAATTGCCACACGTGTGCAATTGATGATGCCCTGTATCTGCAAGAAGCCAGCCAGCGCCACGAACCCGAATGCTCGCTCTTTCTGACCTGTAGGGCAAGGTGCACCTAATGGCCCGTGTTGGCAAACATTACGTCAATCATCTGTGTAATGCATTTGTGGGCAGCTGACTATGAGCTGCTGCTGGTGTTCCACTGGTGCTTTTTCTACTGCTCCTGCTGGTATTGGTCACTGTGGTCCTCATCTCAGGTCCAAGCTAACACAGCATTAGCAGCAGGCATGCTGATCTGATAGAGCAAAGCTTCGAAGTTGGGGTCAGAGGCTTCAAAGTGTTGGCAGTCACCTCCAAAAGTATTGACAGTAACCTCTCAGAGCAAGTCTGTGAGCGAAAGCATTTCACACAATTAGGAAAGAAATCAGCTGGGATGTTCAGCACTAAGAGGAATTTTTTTCAGCTCCTTCTGTTGCCACTGTTTTCTCACCTTGTTTTCATTGACGTGTTCCAGGAAGTCTGGCAAACCAACATACCCCCAGTTAATTCCCAAAGCACGTGCTAAAATCACTCTATATTGTATTAAGATATTGAACTGAAGAACCTGCCTCTCCCGAAGGGGTTGCTCACACATAGGCTAACATGCTGCAGATAAAAGTGGATAATGTGCACATCAGCTCTATTGATAAACAAGCTAACAGCCCTCAGTCCATGCTTCAGGACACCAGCAGCACAGGTTCTATCCCTGCACTGCTGTGGTAGTTCACGGATGCCTGCCCCTTGCCTTGCCACATGCTTGATATTGAATGCTGCCCATCAGGCTATGCAGTAATTCCTCAATTAAATGTTGTACAGTAGTTGTGTTCCTGGAAAGTGTAACTTTTAGTGAAATAATGTTAGCACATCAGATTTGCCCATTACAACCAATATAAAAGCTTTAGTTAGATTCTATAGGAACTTTTCCATCAGAGAAATAAATAAAACATTACACCTTGTAAGTTTAAATACCGTACATTGTAAATTACTTCATTCATAAATGAAATAGCTTTTAAAATAAAATATATCAAAAATATAAAAGAAATGTGCTAAATGTTTCTACTTACCACTTGCTGCCTCTCCTGCTCTCCAACCCTCCAGCTCGCCACTGATTGTGTCCCCCAACCCCCCTGTTGGTCAACCCTCCTGCTGGTTGAGTCACCTGCTGGTCAACCCTCCTGCTGGTCGGCCCTCCTGGTGGCTGAGTCACCCACTGGTCGACCTCCTGCTGGTCGAGTTACCTACTGGTCGACCCTCCCGCAGGTTGACCTTTCTGCTGGTCGACCCTCCTGCAGGTTGACCTTTCTGCTGGTCGACCCTCCCGCTTATTGACCTTCCTGTTGGTTGACCCTCCCCTGCTTCCAGGTCAGCCACAAGTGGGAAAGGCAGTAACCGGGAGGGTTAGGAAGCGGGAGCGGCCACTCCAAAAATGGTGCCAATCAGATTGCACGACCCCCCCCCCCGCCCTCACACCTCGCCTGAAAGAACATTAAAATGAAGCTCCAGGCACAAAATGTGAATACCTGCCCCATTAACTGACCGGCATTTAATTGAAATAGCTTCCAATGGGTAGACTTAAAGCGAGGACTCACTATGTAATCAATGAACTCTCTGTAATGGAGATGGGTGCCTATAGTCCTTCGTTTACTAAGACCTGCCAACCTCAAGCGATAATCGCGTAACCAGTTTCACATCTATTTTCACCCCAGGTTGGAATATGGGGCACCTGTGTTCTCAAGGAGGATCAGAAAGCAGCAATATAAAGCCGTGTTCAGAAAAGGGCTTGCCAAGCCAGTCTTGGCCCTAATTATCAGAGTTATTCAGACGCCTTCCGTGATTGTGGTCTGGAGACACTGGAGAACGTGGGCAGTCAACCCTGCCGATCTCCAAACTTCACTACTTGTACCTGCAGACAGGTCTCATGGCAGCTACCAGCTATGGAACTAGAAAACAACAAACCGAATTAAAATGTAAAATGACAAGAATATTCCAAAGCCATGCCAAATCTCATCGTACAATGAGCAAACTCCAATGACTATTAAACTTTGAACACTTTGCTCTGCTCCGTTCTTTCCATCACTTTTTTTCCTCTATTTTCTATTTTATGTGGAAAGATTGATTGTAAAACTTACCTCATTTCGGCCCTTGGCCATGACGGAAGTTGATTTTTTTGAATAAATAAACCTAAACCTTTGAAAAAAAAGTCGGTGGATTGGAGCCGGCTTTCCGACATGGTGTCAATTTCAGTGCTTTTAACTCCATAGCCGCTCCCAAACCCACTCACTCCAGGTCAAGTCAATCATCCTACCAAACAAAGTGTAGTCACAATATTAATATTTAAGATAAATCCTATAAGGAGTACATGATTATATATTCAGTAAGATGCTATATAATTATTCAAAGAAAACTTCTTTGGGGGCAAACTATTCTAGTCATAAGTAATATCTTTAAAAATTCATTTATGGGATGTGGGCGTCAATGGCTGGGCCAGCGTTTATTGCCCATCCCTAATTGCCCTTGAGAAGGTGGTGGTGAGCTGCCTTCTTGAACTGCTGCAGTCCATGTGATGTAGGTACACCCACAGTGCTGTTAGGGAGGGAGTTCCAGGATTTTGACCCAGTGACTGAAGGAACAGAAATTGATTTGCAAGTCAGGATGCTGTGTGGCTTGGAGGGGAACTTCCAGGTGATGGTGTTCCCATGTGTCTGCTGCCCTTGTCCTTCTAAATGGTAGTGGTCACGGATTTGGAATGTGCTGCCTAAGGAACCTTGGTGAGTTTCTGCAGTGTATTTGTAGATGGTACACACTGCTGCTACTGTGCTTCGGTGGTGGAGGGAGTGGATGTTTGAGGATGGGGTACCATTCAAGCGGGCTGCTTTGTCCTGGATGGTGTCAAGCTTCCTGAGTGTTGCGGGAGCTGCACTCATCCAGGCAAGTGGGGAGTATTCCATCACACTACTGACATGTGCCTTGTAGATGGTGGACAGGCTTTGAGGAGTCAGGAGGTGCGTTACTCACCTTAGGATTTCTAGCATCTGACCAGTTCTTTATAGCCACAATATTTATATGGCTGGTCCAGTTTAGTTTCTGGTCAATAGTAACCCCCAGGATTTCGATCGTGGGGGATTCAGCGATGGTAATACCATTGAATGTCAATATGGTTGGAAAAACTGAAATAAGCAGAAAATGAAAATCTTATTGGAGCCATTTTTATGTTCTGACTTTGACTCTCACATATCCACTTAAGGCTATATGAGTATGAAATAAGGAAAATTATGTTCAGAATCATAGAATTTACAGCACAAAAAGGCAGCAATTTTCTCATTGTGTCTCTGTTGGTGCCTGTAATTCTATATTCTCTGGCCGAGATTTTCTGCTCCCGTTTGTAATGGGCGGGAACGAAAAGTATTGCACCAGGGCCAAAAATCGGTTTCACGACGTTGGAAAACCAGTTGGCGATTGTGCGCTGCAGCCTTCACTGGCGGGCCACGTTTCCCGCCACAGCACGCCAGGAATGTAGTTTCAATATATTTGCATCTCATTTTAAGGACTCCTCGCAGAAATCATCCCCCCACGCTGAAGCATCAGGGCACATGGGCCTGCAATTCGAACGAGGTGTTTCACAACAGTATATAAGTGATATGCAGGTGGAGGCCTCCACTTTGCTTGTGATTTCGAGGTTCATTCACCTACTTTGCATCAGGTAAGCTCTCAAAGTAATCAGCACCAGGCTTCGCAGGCAGCACCTGTTTGCTTTCAGGGGGGCGTCAAAGGCAAGTCTCTACCTAGCAGACAAGGAGATAATACTGGTGGTAAGGAGGAGGTGGCTTTTAATGGGCTGCAGGGTTAGGGCTGCGCTGGGGAAAGGGAGAAACTGGCCTCAAGTATGGGAAGGGGCTGCAGGGCTAGGGCTGTAGGGGGTACGAGTGGGGAAGGTGGGTATTGGGGGGGAGCAGGGTGCGGGATTTAGCATCCTCAGTGTCAGGATGGGTAGAGAGTATGTTACAGAATGACATCAACCACTTGGGGCCAAAATGGGAGGATTGCTGACTGAAGAAGTGCTTCAGTTTACATTGTTGAGCTTGCAAAGCCTGTCCTTGTCCCCGTCCAGGGAGGGGGAGGTGGAGTGCATGTCCATCCAGTCTCAGCCGTGCCCAGCATGTTGTGCACAGGATGTTGTCATAACGTCCCCTTCCGTGGTCCATGGGGTTTTTGGCATCATACTGGGCTGTAGATGGAACACTCCGTCAGGGGAGGCATCTACAGCTTACGGATGGGGAAAGGACATTATGAGGGTATCCAAGAGTGTGGGGGTGGGGGTGGTGGTGGTGGTAACTGTGCAAGTGGCCTCAAGATGGGGAGGGGTGAGGTCCACAGGGGGCATAGGCACATCCACCTCAAAATGCTCTGGGGCTAACAAACACAATCCACCACAATCATGATGGGATCAAGGAATAAAGGGGGAGGATTGAGAAGTCTTGGAGGGAGGAAACTTGGATGTTAAGCTCCTCCGGGACAATGGGAGGGGTTTCCATACTCACACAGGGAGGGTCCAAGCTGGGCTGGCAGTAAGAGCTCAGCACCACCACCTTCCAACCTGCAGTGATGGCACAGTACAAAATTAAAATGAGGAGACGCTCTGCTGGGGGAAGCTCTGAGGGCAGATTGGAGGGTAGCTGCATGCACTTGAGGGGCATGCAGTTGGGGTGGGGGTGGGGGTGATTAAAGGGGCACCCAACTGAACTGTGCATTCCCAAATGAGGAGAGAGGCACAGCTGAGACATATTAGGAACCCTTCAATGACAATGCAGGGAATCAGAAGAGTCAAGCAATGATGTGCATTCATGTGAGACTAACACTGCAAAGTGGCACTAATCCACCTCCTTGTTTTAATCCCTTGTTCACAGCATGGAAATTCCCAAGAGCGATGACGAACTACAGAGCAATTGGGCAACTACACAATTTTCAGGTGCTTGGCCTAAATAGCCAAGTGGTTATGGTACTGGGTTTGTAACCCCAAGATCAAGAGTTCAAATCTCACAATGGCAAGCTATGAAACAATGTAACTTCATCTGAAACAGATGGAAACAGGTTTACTCAAAAGAGTATCAAGAGTTCAAATCTCACAATGGCAAACTATGAAACAACATCTGAAACAGATGGAAACGGGTTTGTACTCGAAAGAGTTACAAATTTAGCTTGGCCTAAATAGCCAAGTGGTTATGGTACTGCATTTGTAACCCCAAGATCAAGAGTTCAAATCCCACAATGGCAAACTATGAAACAATGTAACTTCATCTGAAAACATGTTTGTACTCAAAAGAGTTACACAATTTTCAGGTGCTTGGCCTAAATAGCCAAGTGGTTATGGTACTGGGCTTGCAACCCCAAGCTCAAGAGTTCAAATCTCACAATGGCAAACTATGAAATAATGTAACTTCATCTGAATAAGAACAGATGGAAACATGTTTACTTGAAAGAGTTACACAATTTTCAGAACCCTGTGAGAATCATGGAGCTGGACAGTTTACAGGAGAGAAGCCGCTGGCCCCTCTCAAATAATCTCATTTCCTGACTAAAAATTTACCCTCATGTTTATTCCCAAAAGTGTAGTATTAAAGTGCAGTGAGGATCCCAGCACCTGGGCTGAAAGCAGCACATCCAATCCCCTGACCAAAGCAATGTCACAGCAGTCAGTCATGTAAAGGGGTGAGGGGAGCACTTTGAAATGTACCCTGCACTGGTCATCATTTCAGGGGCGAGTAGCTGCCAACACAGGAATGAAGCCCTTGAACCCACATTCACTGATGAGTCATTGACAGGCAGTGGATGTTTGGAGACTAATGCTGACCCTTGTCTGTTTCTCATTGATTCTACAATGAGGAGTCAGGGAGGCGGAGCCTGGATTTATTGCTGCCTACATAATCGCATACAGGCAGGAGAGAAGGCGGAGAAGATTACAATGGAGGCACTTGGCTCAACAAAACCCTCAAGACCAAGGGCCAGCAGGGCCCCCTCTGGATGCAGAGGATGAAGCTCACAGAAATATCGTCATGGATGGCTCGCAAGACTGTGTGTGTACAGAACTCGCATGTGTTGTCTGAAGATGAGCGAGAACCAGTGTTACCGACACCTCCACATGTCCAAGAATCTGGTGACTCACATTTGCCACATTTTCCAGGAATTAGTGCCACGTAGACTGGGAGGGTGTCCAATGCCAGTGGCTCTGAAAGTAATGGCCACTCGGAACTTCTATGCCAGTGGCTCCTTCCAGGGCTCCACTGGGGACCTCTGTGGGATCTCTCAAGCGTCCATGCATAAATGCACACAGGAGGTAACAATGCCCTTTTTGCCAAGGTCCATAATTTCGTCAACTTTGACAGAGATCAAACAAGCCAGGACGCCAGAGCACTGGTCTTTGCTGAGATTTTTGGATTCCTGCAGGCACAGGGTGCCATCAACTTTTGTGGCTATAAAAGCTCCCTGGCAACTGGCACTCCAATACAAGAAAGGCTACCACTCACTCAATGTACAGCTGGTCTGCGACCATAAGGAACTGATCATGCAGGATTGCACCAGATACCCAAGAAGCATCCATGACTCATACAATCGAGTAGACTGCAGATCCTGGACATCTTCCAGGACCACACAGGATCCAGGGCTGGCTCCTTGGTCACAAAGGGTATCTGCAAAGGTCATGGTTGATGATGCCTGTGTGGCGGCCTCAGACTCCTGCAGAGAGAAGTTACAACGAGGCTCATGTGGAACATTAGTGGAGCACACCACAGGGATCTTAAAGATGCAATTCTGATGCCTGGACAGAGTGGAGCACTCCAGGACACTCCCCAGAGCGTCTCATGGATCATCTTGACTTGCTGAGCTCTGCACAGCCTGGCACTGCAAAGAGGGGAAGATTTGCCAGATCCAATGAGGACGTTGAAGGGGATGAAGGCATTTCATTGGAGGATGCCAAGGCTGCAGGGGAAGAGGCCATAGATGAGGCAAGTGTGCATGTGAGGCCTTCATTGCCACCAGATTCCACAAAGAGAATGATGAGTTGCACTGAGTACCCTCTTGGACAAGTGCCCTCCATCATGAACACCAGTGTTGCTTTTCCTCTCATTTCAGACATACATGGGAGTGAATACTTACACATGAAGCTAACATTGTCCCAATCCTTTGAAGGAGGATGAAGCTTCGGGAGCATGTGCCCTTGCCAAGGTGAGGTGCTAACTGGAGGAGGGAGTCCCGGCATCATACATCACAAAGTGCTGCCTCTTCAAGCATATTTCCAGCATGCCAGGTGCAACAGCAGCATAAAAGTTCCAGGAGCTGTTCCACTATCTTCAGTGGGCTCGTAGCTGTACGCCTTCAGTGTGAAAAAGCTCCTCAAGGAGCCATTTCCAACAATGACAATGCATTCTGTGTTACGTTGATGGTGAAACTGATAGATGACCCTTGGGCCAAGGCAGCTGAGGACGTTCCGCAGGTGTGGGTCTATTCTGAGGTGACTCAATCCTCTGTGTCACATTCTTCTCTATCACATTGACATCTGGCACTCTCAGTTAGGGATGCTGGCCTGCTTTTATTCTCACCTTACAATGCATGTGGACCATCGGAGGATGACGTGTGCTCAGTCACTTGCGTGCCAGGCATTAAAACGTCTCCTCTTTAAGATACACATTGTGCCCTCATGGCCAGCCCTGGCCCTTGTGAACGCCAAAATTCCTAGACCCCATGAAGTCCTCAAGGTCACAAGTCGTTGCTAATAAAGAGCAGACTTCAGCTTCAGTACATCCTTGCTCTGGTCTCATTGCTCCCCTCAACATTGTCTAAAGCTACGATGTGCATTTCCAGATCATGCTCAAATGCTCCATTGACTCCCAAATATCACCATTTGCCATAAATATCCCTTATCCCGGTGAGTGTTGAGGTGATGGGATGGACAGTGCTGCATCCCAACAGTATGATGAGAGCCTTGTGGCTACAATCCAGACAATTACAGGTTGAGAAATGCTTAAGGTTGTAGGTATGAGTGCCAGGGCAATAAGGTGGCTGAGAGGGGCAGAGCTTCAGCACCTTGAGGTGGTAAGGTGCTCCCACTTATTGGTTGGCTTAGCAGATGTACACTCGAACATGGCACACGGGAACACACACAAGCTCTGAGTACGGGTTCATAGCATGAAAACCTTGCCAGCTGACAGAGAGCATGTGGAGTTGCATGATATTTGACCCTTCTCCTTGCGTAAACGCATCTCTCCTTGTACACCACACCTTCACCTTTCAAGAATGCCAATGAGATAAGAGAACACCTCTGCCTCAATCTTACACAGCCAAGAATAAACATGAGATGACCCTGCAAAGCACATGAACGAGGTTCGTTCCACAAGCACACTTAACAGGTTGAGGCATCACTGATGTCGAGAATGATTTAGAAAAGGGCCATACACTGGTGATATGGAAGCACACTATATAGAGAGGCCCATGATAGCGACATCTGCGATAAGTGGGGGGAGGGGTGTCACACCTGATTGACAGTAACACAGCTCAACATAAAGAGGAGGCCTACACAAAAGGAGATGTGAAATGGATGCGATTCTATTTACATTGATGCACATTACATACAAGTTGTGAACACCCATGTCACTGTTGTACTGATAAATCTTTTTAACTTTTCTAACTTTACCACTATGTCTTGATGCTCCCCTGACATCCACAGCAGAGGTGGAGGCAGCCTGCTGACTGCTATGCCCTGTTGTCTGTGATGACTTTGGTGGGCATCCTCTGGAGGGCCGAGACCTGGAGGGCCCTGGCTTGCTTTGGGTGTCCTGCTATGGGGTAGGTACACTCTCACTGGCCTGTGAAGCTGGAGGTGATGGGATCACAGGAAGAGGGGATTGGGATCAGCTGGACAGTCCCGGAATCAAATGGGTCGATGGCCCCAGGGTGTCCAACCTCTGGTTCCCCTCCCCCTTATGGGTGCCGGAGGGCCCCTGGCTGACTCCTTGAGGAGAAGGGCAGCTGGAGTGAGATCTAGGTGCCCCACCTCCTCCCTCATGTAGGCACTGATGGATGTCACCAGTGGCTACAATGATGGAGTGCTGCTTCTGCAGCAGTGCAGGACCAATGCCCTGAGCCAAGGTCCCCATGGCGGCCGCCAACTTATCAGTGTTGGCCTCAGTGCGTCAGCATGCCAGCGCTATCACCTCAGACTGAACGCAGATGGACTCCACCATCATGTATTGGAATCTGAGGAATGAAGCTGACATCCCTTCCTGATGTTCCCGTGATTGTCACTGTAGCTCCACCAACTGATTTAGGACCAAGCCCAGAGGCTCGTCATCTGACTCGGAATCAGCAGATTCATGCCTCCAGCAGTCCTCCACTTGCCGGCAACCTCAGATATCCTTGCGCTCACCCGCTGTTGACCAGATTGTGTGTGGTGCTCACCAGATTGTGACCCCGAGGCTGCTCTAGAACTAAGTCCCACTGAGAGGTGTCTCTCAGCGATGCTGGAGGGTATGGGTGAGTGCTGTGACAGGTCTTCTATGGTGTTGTCCTCTGGTTCCTCATCCAAGGTGTCACCGGGGCTGGAGCTGAGGGCCTGGCTTCTGGATGCCCTTTGGTGCCTATGAAAGAAAGTAGAGATAACTAATGCATGGCAGGCGACTCTAAAACAGGACAATGTACCCACAGTATGATTGAGGGATGAGCTGGTGCAGGATCCTCAATTGGGTATGCACTGCCCACCTCACCATAGGCACAGTAACGGTCATGTCCTCTCTAGCCAGCTCGATGGCTCGATTCTCATAGGGAGTGAGGACCTTGATTGGCCACTCCACCCTGACCTGGGACCTCTCCATTCGATTGTGTGCGAGCTTGACCTGCATAAAGACAGATAAAGGAGCGTAAGCAGGATGCATGCCAGGGCAGATGTAAGGATGCCTGCCATGTGTAGTTGGTGAGTGCAGCCATGATTGGGATGAGGATGCAAATTACAGGAGATATGAGGCAGGCCAGATGGAGATGTGAGGGTGTGTGTAAGAGAGTGAGTGGTGATATCCCCTGAGCTGGCAGTGAGTGAGATGCCAGTGAATGTGTGATGGCCTGGTGAGTATGCGAGTTGAGTGATGAGATGGTTGACTTACCCTGCTAGCATGGATGAGATCATTCATCCTCTTTCTGCACTGGGTGGCTGACCTCTTCCGTGCTGCGTTGGCACTGACCACTGCTGCCACTGCCTGCCAAGCCGGAGTGATGAGGTTGGCGGACCTCCTCCGGCCATTACGGGGTTAGAGGATATCATGATGGGTCTCAAATGCGTTCAGCAGACGGTCCAGGGAGGTGTCACTGAATTTGGGCGCAGTTGCCTTCTTCCCTTTTGGGGCCGTCTCTTTCAGCTGAGGCAGTCCTGGGCTGCAGACATTGACAAAGCTGTGCACGGGTGCCATTTAAAAATGACGCTCGGAGTGAGGAAGCGATGAGCTAACAGTGGGCAGGTGAATCAGAAGCCACCCACCTGCGATCCAGCGTGTTTCCCTTGTGTGCATAATTATTGTGGCAGGAAGTGGACAATATGGCATGAAAACCCGCCTTGGTGGCTGGCAGGTAGAACGCTGCTTTTCATGCCCACTGCCGCACTTAATGCATTGAGGGAAAAAACACACCCTCTGTCCTTTCCCCAAATCCTTTTATACTTATCCTATTCCATTAAATGCTATATTTACTGCTCAATACCTATATTCTACTAACCCATTCTTTCAAAATATCCTTCAAACTTCATCTTTCCTTCTAGTTTTATTTACTCTTTTGACACCATTCTTCCACTATTTACCCTCTTAAACCTTTCAGACTTTTGAAAGCCTCTATTAGATCTTCTGTGACATTTTCTGTTCCAGTACAAGAAGCCACATTATTTTGACCATAGCTACAATCTTTCATTCTTGGTGCCATTTCTGGCGAATCTTCACTGTGCCCTTTCCTGCTCCTGTAATGAAGTACCCAGAACTGTGCATGGTACTCAAGAGAGATGAATTTCCACAGGGGTGCTTCATCTGCTCCAATGTAGTATTGGTAGAAGAGCCCAGTGATCCCCCCCACAAACGCTGTAAATATTGTTTATGCTCTGAATGCGGGATTTCCACAATTCTTTCTCTGAAGTTAGGATGGCTGAGGGAATTCACCCATTTATATCTGACCTAGCCATAGCCAGTGTCTTGCACAAATTCCATATCACTTCATTGCTTCCATATACAATGCTCCTATGCAAAACCCAGAATTATTTTATACTGAGTGATTTAAAAATCATGTTGTTAATTAATGGTAGTAAGGTTCCAGGAGCATGTGGCAGAGTGACAATGTAGAAATGCTGCTATCTTGAGAGACAGCAACACACTCCATGATCGCTTTTGCCTGACCCTACTTGGAGCTTCCATATCTCCGTGGGAGATGGCAGCATAGTGGTAATGTCACTGGAGGCCCAGGCTTTGGGGATGTAGTTCAAATCCTATCACTGATGGAATTTAAATCCAATAAATCTGGAATTGAAAGCTAGTCTCAGTATGGTGACTATCAAACTATGAGGAAACCACCTGGTTCACTAATGCCCTTTAGGAAAGGAAGGGCTGGTTGACATGTGAATTCAGACCCACAGCACTTCGGTTGACTCTGAAATGGCTGAGCAAGCCACTCTGCTGTAGAAATTAGGGATGGGCAACAAATACTTTTGTCCACATCGTAAAAAGAATATTTAAAAAACTATTACTGATCTGCAATAGTACAGACCTGATGGCTTCGGTGGCATCAGTGGAGCCTGTCCCTATCTCATGCCTCATTTGGACAAACTCATCAGCAACAATGCCCAGGATCGTGTCGATAGTGCAGCTCAGAGCTGAGATAGCTGTCATTAGGCCTTTCTGATAATGGTCTGTGCCACAAATGTTCCTGAAATGACCAGTTTCTGCAGGTCCACGTTCTGCATGTTAGCCCAAGTCATGGACTTCTGAATAGAAGCAGACTCCTGGGCAAATCCATCAACAACTTAGCTTGCTCATACAGAATTGTCCTCTTAAATGCTGGGCCATGGAGATCTGGTCACTTTGATAGCTGGTGAGAAGGGAATGTACTATCCTCTGGCAAGTGGCCCCTTGCTCCTCTTCCTCTACCTTCCACGAAACCTGTCCACCCAGAGCCAGTGGGTGCTGCCTTCCTATTACCTGTCTAAATCTTCCAGGGTGGATGTACCTGAACTGGTGAGCAGATTGGGTAAGTGCATTGACTGGGTGCTAGGTGTGCAGCTATTTATTTCTGTCAGCTGAGTAGGGGGGCCCAGCACTGAAAGTCTGAGAAGAACTTTAAAAGGCACAAAAAGGAAAGGGTGACACAAAGGAACTTAGAATGGTCATGCAAGCTTGGGACTGTATAGGCAAGCATTTCACCTGGATCTATTCTGCTACTGGATAGACTGTCTGAGAGTCCTTTTGATAAGATATCATACTGCTGTGTTCTGGAAGGAGCCAAGGGATACACCCCCCTCAATGGGATTTGCCTTCCTGCTTGTACACCTCTCGCAGCCTCCAGGACTTGCCACCGAAGCCATCCCACCTTCTTGTCACTTTATCCATTATATAAAGATTACAACAACATCCATAAAGAGTATTTAAATCATGATGGGAGATTGAAAAAATGAAGTTTTCTGTGTAAAGATAAGATCTAGGCAAAGGATGCTATTGCTAAGAATAGGTTCCTTCTAAAAACATGGTTCAATTTCATAATTGAAAGTAAAATCATTGTATTTGGTGGGAGGGTTAGGAAGAATATACCCCTCTGTTGGAATAATGTTTGAATATTCAACGAACAATTATTCTGAATGATTGCCAACCCTGAAAGGGATCAGCCATTGAGTAATTCATTGAAAGTAACTTGTGGGTAGTGTTTGACCTCAATCACCTGGAACTGGAAGAAAATTATAAACTTTTGTGGCACTTTCAGGAGCTGAGTTCAGTTTTACACATATTAGAAGTGCAGGCCTCCTTGGATGATACTTCAGGTAACAGTTTAAAAATAATTTACATTTAGCTGTTTTGGCTGGGATTTTCCACACCCATTGGCGTCAGGCGTGTTTGGTGGTGTGAATGGACAATGTGGCGAGAAGGCCAAAAAGCGCTATCACGGTGTTGTGAAACCAGTTTGTGATCGTCCGCTTCACCATCAGGCATTGGGAACCTCATTGTAATACATCTACATATCATTATAAGTCCAGCCTGCTGGAATCATTCCCCCACCACTGGATTGTCCGCCCACATCGTCCTGAATGCACGCCGATGTGTTTCATGACAGCATATAATAGGTGTGCACTTGGCGGGCTGCACTTTGAGGGAAACTCAGAGGTGAGTGCACAGTAATATTTAGGAGCGCTCACCTGGGTCACCTATTAGACCTCAAGGTGCATTTGTGGGGAGAGGTGGAAGGGTGCAGGGGCTGCTCTGTGGCTGAGATGCATTGTGGGAGGGTGGGCAAGGGCTGCCCTGCAGTTGAAGGTCGTGGTACAAGCACATACGGGGTGTTGGGGGGGCGGGGGGGTGGGCCATGCATTACAGAAACCTTGTATAAAGTGACTATACCTCTGCAGCTGAGACAGATCAGGTGCAGCCATTGACATGATTGGGGTTGGGCCTCTAGCTTATCTGCCCACACAAGCAACACAGAGGCATGAATGTGCCACCAAGTGCTCCAGAGTTTTTCACCCCTCTGCTACAGACTGCAACGTAATGAGCGTTTTAGTGGACTGCAGAACAGTTGGATGACTGGTCACGTTGTACAATCTCCTTGCTAAAGCTGGCCATGGAACTGTCACTAGTGAAGGCACTCACAGCCCCTTGCAACATCATCATCCCAGTTTGGGCTCAAGCTAACAGTGCACTTTCTGGGATGTGTTAAGGGGCCTTCAGACTGAGCCAAGACAAGATCTTAGGACATCCATGCTAACCCATGTGTCGCTCTCTTTCATCCTTGGAGGAATACATCAGGATCATGGAGCCTGGTGATCTAGCTGTATGCCTCATGGCTTACAGAGAGCGAAGGTGACTGAGAAGAGAGTGACAGAGGCGCTTGGGGCACAAAGGGAGGAGCAGCACCCTCTGAAAGAAGGGGTGGCTGGGGCTCCTGCACACGTCGCTGAAGAGTGAGCCATTGCTGGTTGGCACCTAGCTGGACTCAAGGTCTATAGACACCAATCTTCATTCCCGCAGATGACTGAGAACCTGTGTCACCGAAGACTGCGCATGTCTAGGGAACTGGTCAGTCACATCTGCCAGTCACTGCAGAGTTTAGCGCCACGAGGGCATCCACTGCCAGTGGCCGTGAAAGTGACAGCGCCGCTCAATTTCTATGCCTGTGGCTCCTTCCAGGAGTCCACAGGTGACCTCTGTGGGATATCACAAGCCTCCACCCACAAATGCATCCATGAGGTCACTGATGCCATCTTTGCGAGGGCACACAACTTTGTGCATTTTGCCCAGGACCAGTACAGCAAGGATGCAAGAGCGATTGGATTTGCCCAGATCTCGGGTTTCCCATAGATGCAGGGTGCCATTGACTGCACTCACACGGCGCTCAGGTCTCCGTCACAACACGCAGTCAACCATGTCAACGGCAAGGGATTCTATTCGCTGAATGTGTAGCTGGTTTGTGACCACCACAACCGCATCCTGCAGGGTCTGTGAGCTGTTTCCAGGGAGTGTCCACAATTCCTAGGGTAGAATTTTCCCCCCCTGTGGGAGGGTTGTGCGGGGGTGGGCAAGCGCGGACCCAATTGGCGCCCGCAATCGGGTCTGCGCTGCCATTTTACATGGGTGGACCAATTAAGGCCCGCCCAGCGTGACATGCACCCAGAAGCTCTGCGGGCTGGGGGCGGGGTTCCCTGAGCCAGGAGGGTGCGCATGCACACGGAAAAGGGCAGAAGTGATTAAAGGTAAGCAAAAATTTTAAGGACATCTCCCCTCAAGTGAAACTGTCACATGAGCTCAGACATATCCATTAATTTTATTAAAAACTTTTAAAACGCTTTAAAAACATTCATGAAACTTCATCCCATCCGTGGATGAGGTTCCATGAAAAATACAAAGGCCGCCTGGGCTCTTCGCCTGCCAGGCAACCTTAAGGTTGGACGGGCAATTCAGTTTATTAGTTTAATTGATATTTAAATGGCCTTAATAGGCCTTTGACAGTTAGCGGGTGCACAGCTGAGTCGGCTGCACGCCCGCCGAACTGAAAATCTAAGTGACCCGCGGTGATGTCAGCAAGTACACCTGACGTCATCTCGTGCCCTGCCCCCGCACATTGAGCCAAAGATTCTGTGCCTACGTTCTCAGTCGGTCACAGATCCCTGGAGTCTTCCATGGTCTACAGAAACTGGAGGGATGGCTCCTCCGGGACAAGAGCTACCTGCAGAGAACGTGGCTGATGACATCCGTGCAACAGCAGCAGAGAAGATATAATGAGGCTCATGCTACAACTTGCAGCTTGGTGGAGCAAACCCTCGGGATGCTGAAGATGCTGTGCCAGTGCCTGTGAGGTGACAGAGGGTGTCACGGCATCATTGTTATCTGCTGTACCCTTTACAACCTGATGCTGCAGTGTGGAGAGGAGCTGGCTGTGGAGGAGCTGGAGGTCTCCTCCGATGAGGAGGAAACTGATAGGATTGAGGGTGAGGAGGTCCTCAAAGGCAACGATGACGGGCTTGAGGCCCACACACTGGCCAGACTAGACAGGCATGCTTGGGAGGCTCTCATAGCTGCTAGATTTGTGGAGAATGATGACAACATGCAACGAGGAGACACCATAGTTCTTCATATTGCATCTGTGAATGTTTGACACCAGTCTGGTTTATGGCAGTGCACCAAAACTCTGAGATAATGCTCCTGTCATGGGGATGCAGTGGAGGCCCTAATAGTCACTCGATTGCAGGTGGGTGATGATGACTTGCAGTGAAGACACTCCATAAACCTTCACATAGCCTCTGAGAATTTCTGACTCCTGACTGGCCGAGGGCAACTCACTTGCGCTCTGTGATCAGGGTCACATCATAGAGACGCAGCCATGAAACTTTAAAAGCATCTGATCCTTTGTCTGCCTTCAGCACGTGACCCCTTCAGGAGCACAGCGTCACTGGCCACAGATGCTGAAGAGATGGGGGCCAGCCTCACATTAAAGGTGCTGAGAGCACAAAGAGAGAATGATGGAACTCTGTGATGCCTGCCCACCATATTCTGGCAGCAATGACCAGCACCGTCGAGGTGCAGGCATCAGTCATGATTCCAGGGAGTGTGAGGCCGGACCAGCACTTCGGTATGAAGACTGCACAAAGCACAGGGAAGAGGTCCTGGACTGAGACATCTGCCTTTATCTTGTGAAGAAAGGTTTCACATCTGAGTGACACGAACACTGTTCATCAGAGCAAGGAGCCTAGGCAGGGAGACATTCTTGGGAGTTTATTAATGGTGGTGAAAAGTATGTACAAGTGATTAACACCTGCACCCAGGCTGTGCAACTATATCTTCATCACTTTCCTAACCCCGCTACTACGTCTTGGTGCTCCGCGGTCATCCACAGCGAAGGTGGATGCAGCCTGCTGACCGCTACGCGCTGGCTGTGATGGTGAGCATCATCTGGAGAGCCAAGACCTGGAGGGCCCCGGCCTGCTTTCAAGGACCTGCTGTGTGGCAAAGACATCCTCCTCAGCCTGCAGAGCTGGAGCTGCTGGGGTCACAGGAAGAGGGGATTCGAATAGGCCGGACACTCCCAGAGTCACCCGGATGGATGGCCCTGGGGGAGTGGGGGGTTGGGGGGGGTACACCTGCCGACCTCCTCCCTGTTGGAGCCCAAGGGCCCCTGGCTGACTCCTTGAGGAGAAGGGATAGCTGGAGTGAGATCGAGCTGCCCTGCATTCCTCTCATGTACACACTGTTGGAAGCCAAATGTAGCATCAGTGATGGAGTTAAGCCCGTGCAGCAGTGCAGGACCAACATCCTGGACCAAGGTCTCTACGGCGGCTGCCACTCTACCAGTGTTGACCTTGGTGCGTTGGCATGCTGGCATTATCACCTCAGCCTGAGGTGGACAAACTCCTCCATCGTGCCTTGCAATCCTGGGTGTGCAGCGAACATCCCTTCCTGATGTTCCTGAGCTTGCCTTTGCAGCTCCAACAACTGTGACATGACCGAGTCCAGAGGCTCATCATCTGACTCGGACTCAGCAAATTTCTCCAGCAGTCCTCCGAGTGCCGGACACCTGGGAAGTCATTGCCGCCACCTGCTGTGGATCAGACAGTGCGATGTGCTCACCAGATTCTGATCCCGAGGCTATTCTAAAGCTAGGTCCCACCAAGGTGTGTGTCTCTGCACTAGTGGAGGGTGTGTTTGAATGCTCTGATTGGACTTCAAGGAGGGTGCCTTCAGATTCCTCTTCAGTGGTTTCTTTGGGGCTCGATTGGAGGCCCTGGGTCATGCACTCCATCGGCTGTTTCCCAGATGTGCCTGCAAAAACATGGGGAGATAACTAGTGCATGGCAGTGGCCTGTGAAAGAGGCACGGTTGTCTGATGGATGTTGCATTGCTGGATCCTCACTTGGTAGAGCAGCGCCGACCTCACCGTTAGCACAGGAATGGTCCATATCCTCGCCGGCCAGCTGGATGGCCCTGTTTTCAAAGTCTGAGAGGACCTTGATTTCAGGCATTCCTCCACCGGTCTGCAACCTCTCCCCCTTGTTATGTGCCAGCTTGTCCTGCATGAATAGAGATGGAGAAAGTATGAGCAGGACCCCTGCCAGGCCAGATGATATGAATGCCTGACGTGTGTGGGTGGTGAGTGGTCCCATGGATGGGATGAGGAAAATGAAGGTGTGTGGGTGAGAGAGTGAATGGTGAAGTCCCTTGAACCGGCAGTGAGTAAGGGCCTTGTGCATGTGTGATGGGTTTGTGAGTGTGTGAGTTGAGAGTGATGAGAAGAGTGACTTACCCTGGAGGAACAGAGGAGATCATTCATCCTCTTGCGGCACTGGGCGGCTGTCTTCTTTTGAAGGGCTTTGGCGCTGATCACCGCTGCCACCACCTCACAAGCCGGATTAGTGACGTTGCTGCGATCCTGCAGCCAGAGCAGGGGTACAGGACTTAACGGCAAGCCTCCACTGCACCCAAAAGGCGTTTGAGGGATGTGTCATTGAACCTGGGCTGCAGTCTTTTTGCCTTTCAGGGCCATGTCTTCTTGACATACTTAACCACATGAGTGTCTTCTTTGCGGCAGTCATGGGCTGGAAGCACTGACCGGTGTGCGCGTGGCTAGACTTTAAATATGATACCTAGTGTGCTGAAGTGGTGAGGTAATGGTGTGGTGGGCGAATGAGGGTCAGCCCACCATGGAAATGGCATGTTTCCCGGGAATGCATAATTAATGCAGTGGGTTTGGGATGATATGGTTTGAAAAGCCGCCATTGCAGCCGACAGGTAAAGTGACGTTTTAGCCGTCCACTACCACTCCTAGTGCAAATCTGGGACGATTCCGCACAATATCTTTTTTTTGAGAGAGAAGTTGAGATTGAATTATCTATCAAAATAATGGTGAGGCTAATCGAGCTCCCCATTTTTTATGAGTGCAGCAGCTTTAGGTGAAGCATAGTTAAAGGTGAATGTCTAGACGTTGCCATCTGAGTTCTGCCACTCTGTGGCAGAAAGTTAGTCTTGTCATTAAAGCATAAGTTCCCTTTTAACGGTGTGATAAATGTTAATTACTGTCAATCAATCTTGCTGGCACTGAAAATTAACTATTACAAATGTGAAACCTCATTCCTTCAGGTATTAATTGTTGCTGGAGATTTTAAGAAGCTAAAATTTAAGAAATATTAAGTTTTTTTACTATCTGTTTTTTCTTTTTTGATCTTTGCTCCTCTTTATTGCTGATTCTGTATCTGATTCGATATTGAATTCACCCATTCTATTTTACACTTCTTTCTCAGTACTTGTACTGCTTATTTCTCAAACATTTAATCTGATTGGTTAACAAAACACACAGCTGTTTTCTCTGTTCACTTAGTTTCAGGATGCCCTGTCTCCCTTGCTGTTTTGTTATCAGCTCACACTTTCAGCAACTTGCCATGTCAAAAAAGAATTAAAACCACAAACATGCAAGAGCAAGTTTAACTCATGACAGAGACTGTTAGATGCCCTGCTACAACAAACTATGGCCCAATAGTTATAAAGACAAGCATAAAATGTTTTATATCTTGCCCTGCAGCCTGCAATGATGAAAAAGTGGTTTTACTAGAGATGCCTGACATTTCAGTGATTGAATTCCTAGCTTCAGAAGCCTAGACATATAGCTTACAAGGAAAACACTGGAACTTAAGAACACATGAAGAGAGGGGGTGGGGGATATGTGAAGATTTTTTAGAGTAACAATGCCCCTTAAATGTTGCACTTTAAAACAAAACAACCCTTGAAAAATGCTTAGCTATTCAATTCTGGATTCCAAAGATAATATGGCTTTATTCACCCATTTTAGAGTTACTTTGAAAGTAAGTCAGTGTTGTGCCCAAGTTACCGAATTTCACATTATACTGCTACAATACTGTCTTTGTGAGAACAAATGACATCTGTAAGTTGGAAGGAAACACTCGCAATTGGATAAAGGAGCTTAATTTGTAGCGAAACATTATATAAAAAAAGCCAAAGGCAGAAAGGTGGTTGCCAATTTGTGTTGAGAATTCCTTGTACAGTGAGATTCTGATCTTGAATGTTCTCTTGGTGAGAGCTCTGAACACAGTTCAGGTGCTTCCTTAGGAACTGGAAGGCAAAACTGAGAACTTGGCATTCTTAACCACATGAGTGCATCTCTTAGTAGTCAATTGAAGGGTGGCATTGCTAAAGGCCTCACAGCTGCTAGCCTGCCAGGTAACTGATGGCATGATGTTGCTAAAGGAGGGGAATTTGTTTTTTGAAGTCCCAGTGGGTAAAAGAATCTCCCAGGAGATCACTAAGCAATAAAGGCTGGAAAGGCTCAGCTGGGGTGGTAGCTGATGCTTCTATAATTGGCCTTAGTACCCCTGGGCTAGGCAGAGAAATAAATCAGCCACAGTTCCTGTTCTTTCAATGACCCATGCTGGAAAGTGAATGTGTGAAGATGTTTGGTCAGAAAAGGAGTGGGCTTGACTGTAATGCTCTCCTTCTCCCCGCACTGTTGAATCCCAATGAAGATTGAATCAGGTCTGGCTATGATATTTTCCAGGATGGGATATGCTGCTGACACCCCCAGTTTAGGCTTACACATAATGAACAACCTTTTGGGCAAGTTTTCTGAGGAATCTTGATGCTATCTCCCAGCATGAGCCAATCCCTTCAGGAAACAAGGGAAGAATTAGAAAATAACACTGAAAATATCTTTTTAATAACAGGTACAGATTTGAGAAATTCTTTTTCAATTTAGCAGTAAACCTGCATGCTCCATTTTGATTTCTAAATAAGAAGAATGCCAAGATTATCTACATAAATGGCAAGTTTCATGCAATGTAAGAATCTTTTATAAATGGGTTTAATAAATCACAAACCTGAGCACTAACTCCCTTTTTAGTTCATTATGTATCTGTGCTGCGGCTAAGTTGAGTCTGACAGATGGGAGAAGGCTTTATCTAGTGAGATATGGAGCACAATGTGGATTAAATTTATAGGTAAATTTAAGTTTTAGACGTAATTTACCATTCATTACAGGATTGTGGGTGACAGTGCTCCCATGCAAGAGTCACCCTCATTAAGATCACTGGTATCATCTGAACAATTGTGGCAGAGGTCCCTCTCGGTAGAATCAGGCTGTAAACCATATTTTAATAAATAGGGATACATTCACTTATTGGAGGAAGAGCAATTAATACAAGCTCACTGCTTTTATCAACATCAAATAATTCAAATGTTTTCCTTCTCCTACATTATGTTTATAGAGTTACTACAGTGGATTCACTCATTAACGTCCCTATTGCTGCTTCATTCATATCAAACCTTTTCCTTTCTTAGTTGTGTGTTTTTGTAAGGACATGCAAGAGTATGGAATAAGTAAAATCAAACTCATGTTTGATTCAGACTCTGATATTCAATTTATCCTACAATGGATTCTTCTCAAGCTATTTAATTTCTTAGGAGAGTTAAATAACCATAGGTAAAACTCCCAAGAAGGTAAAAATGTGACATTTCTCTACAGCCCTGAAGGGAAAGAAGCAAAAATTCCAAATATCAGTCTAACATTACAATCTAATTAATTCAAACTGGACCAGGTTCATTTCACAGACGAATGCCCAATGGCCCCAAAGCAGGGTTTTCATTCTGTCAGCAGGAATGGGAGGCTTTCATTATGAAGACAGGCTTGAGAAATTGTTTCTTTCCTCATTAGAGCAGAGAAGGCTAAGAGGAGATCTGATAGTGATGCTTAAAGTTTTTTGTTAAGAATTTTGTTAAAATAAATAAGGCAAAACTGTTTTAACTGCTGGTTGACAGCTAGGAGACATAAGATTATGGCACCACAACTTCCTTGAACCATTCTGCCATTGTATCTTAATGAATAACGTGGTGGAAACACCCTAGGACTCTTAAGTAGCGTTTCAGCTGAGTTTCCAGTAAAATAATGGTGACAGAGCTGTAGCAGCTTAGAGGGAATTACAAGCTCACAAAATCGCCAAAAGAATGAAGTGAGAGGTTAGTTTTAATTTTTCAAAAGGGAATGGATAAATATGTGAAAACAAGAATTTAATTGATACCAGTGAAGGACAGGGAAACTAAGTAATTAGCTCTTGAGAGAGCCAGTACAACCTTGATAGGCCAAGTGGCCTTCCTCTGTGCTCTGAAATTTAGTAATTTTACAAGACTCTATCTGAGCCTCATTGTTACAGGACAAGTTAATATTACATCACAAATGAAATCTAATTACAGTAGAGTTAATAAAACTAATACAATAGATTGGGTTCACTGTAAATGTTCCTGATGAAGTTAACATGTTGTGTAGAAAAATTCTTCACCCAGAATAATATTATCCACTCACTGCAGACCCACAAATGGTCCAGACTAATTGGACACTGCAGCTTTAACCATGAAACATGTTGTTCTCTTTGTTGTTGGTTAATGCCACTGGCTTCATCTTGAATTTTCTAATTTATGATCTACAGGGTCTGGGTGGTGCAGTGAGATACAATGGCTTCCTTTTACTTCTGGGAGTGGAGATCAAGTTCAGCCCAAACAGATGGGACAAAAGGCTTCTCTCTGCAATGGTTGTTAAGGGTTCGAAGTAAAATTAACTCAGCAGACTCAAACAGCTCCCAGTAGATATAAGTCAATAGCACAAAACTACCCATAATTTGGCACTAATTGGCACTAATTTGCCAATCTAATTCACAGAGGCGATAGGCTAGATGGTGTGGGAAATGGAAATGTCATGCTGGTGCAATAGCTTGAGGTCTAGCAATATTGTCAGGGTAATGTCAATGACATTGTATTTTACTTATGCTATAGAAGGAAGTGATAGGTCATGGAATTACAAAGACGAAATTAGCTTAATTCCCAAGCCTACAAAATGACCTGTAATAAGCAATAATAGAGTAATTTATAATATGCAGTTTAAATTTGCAACAAAATGATTATTTAATAAATATTGATTTTAATTTAACCCATTATCAGGTGTGATATGTATATATATATATATATATATATATAAAATATATATATCAAAGCTGCATACATTTATCATCTCTAGTTGCCCTGGGAGAGCAAAAATGTACTAATTGGCATAAGCATCGTTTGGCTAGCAAGGAGAAATCAGCTCATATTTCTGCTCCTCATTGCTAGTGCATGGCCTCTGAATATATGAATATATGAATGTTAGTTAAGGACAGTAGGAGGCTCATCACTGATTTTCTCCTGCGGTCAGATAGCCTGCTGAGATTCTTGCAGGGAATTTCCTTGAGGTTTTTCCTGTTTGGCCACTGTAAGTTCAGCAGCAGATTGATTGAAATCCTGAATGGTAGGATAAATGCTGATCTTTCGCTGAAGTGGCCGATTGGGAGAGCTCTTGAAGGAATTCCTGATGTTCTTGCCTTGGCTCACACATGGGATAATGGTACTTTGGGATGTAGGGTACCTGACACTTGTGACATTGAATCTCATCAAGAAGCCATTGCCCTGAGAAGAGGGAAGGAGAAAAAATTCACGAGGAATATAATTTTTCTTTCAATTAAACATTCTTAAGGAGTTACATGCTCACAAATTGCAGAAAGAGCTTAAGGTTCATAATAGGCAGATGAGCCTAAAAATTTGTGAGGTTTGTTATTTTTATCAAATGCTTGACAATCCATTTGTTACTTCAACTCAAAGAATCAACATGAAGCTTTCTATGGAAAATAAATGTCTCAGGCTGTATTGCCTGTTTTGCATCACTTTACTGTTCACTCTCATATTGCATACTTGCTTCTTTTCAATTCTATCTACCTTCTCTGCCCCACTGCTGTAGCTGTTCACATTTCACTGTTACATCACTTTATGAACATAAGGACATAATGGGCATGAAATTCAAATCTGTGGGTGTTTCTGAAGCCAATCACTCTCCTGGGGGTTCACACTGCGCAGACAATCATTTCTGGCCTGGCTTGCACAGCGCACCACCAGAAGCAACTGAATGCATCTTATTCTGACGCCACACAGCTAACCAGCTACCATTTGCTAAATCTGGACCAAACAGGTCCAATCAAGGAATTCATACATCTCTCACAAAAGTTCAAACATTCAGCTGCAAGATGGGCCCTGCACTAGTGTCACTTAAAGGGCCATGCATCCAATTTGCAGTTGAGGTGATTTTGAAAATCTTCTGCAGTTGTAAAGTGCCTGAAAGTAATCAAGAGTGTTTTGGGAGTTGTTGTAAGTTTCTGGATTTGCCAGGAATGTTACTGCATTCTGATGGGGAGGGCAGAGGAATAGCTGACTGGCCCAGGCAAAGGCTACAACAGGTATGGGGGTAACAGTAGCAGTGTCACTTGGTCTGCAGCATGATAGTGAGGTTGAGCAATGACTCCAGAGACAACAATCTCTGAATGATGCCCTCTGACAAGTTGGAGCTAGCCTCCTGCATTCTCCTTAACAGTGACAAGAGGCTGTCGGGCAGGCCAGCGTCACAGTGTGCATGCCCATCAGCGTTCTTCTGTATGCTGCCCAACTGAGCTCCTCACCTGAACCTCCTGTAGCAGAACTCGTCTGTGACCTCACCCTCTGTTGAACTGGCACATGAACCATTCATTAACCCTGTCCTGGCTTCAGCTGATGTATGCCTAGTAACTTACCTGCCAATCCCAACTTTATACTAGTCTTTAAGGTATATGCAATGCCAATAAATGAGTTGGTGGCCGCAAGTGTCAAATCAAGTGACAGTGCTTCTTCATCAGTGGTGCGCTGGTGCTCTCTCTCCTCCTCCTGAAGCTGCTGTGCCTGGACAGGCAGCAGCTCTTGGGTGTCGGAAAGTAGAAAAACAAGATGAGGAAGGTTGTGGTGAAGTGGGGTGGGGTGGGGTGGAAAGCAAGAGGTCCACAGTCACATCATCAGCAACTTGCTCATCATACCAAATAGCAGGATGAAGGTGATCTGGGAGTTGAGTTGGGGTGCAAGGCTGGAACATGCTGTCATCCTAAATGTTCTCAGCAAATTTAGATGCCATGAGCTCTGTCACTGCTGGCTCCGTGATGCAGAGAACCACCTCCATCAGAGGACTTACGAGATTCAGGTGTCCTTGTCCCCCGCTAGCTCTGCTCAACTTCCTTCTATTGTGCACCACTCTCTCTGACAAGAGAGAGGGCAGAATATCCGTGATTTTGATACATTTGTGTTCCAGTCTGGTGGGAAGTGGTAGAAAGGCTTCTCTCTTTTTCCTCTCCTCAATTAACTGGAACAGGTCTTTTTAAAAGAATATGCTTGTCAATTCAATGAGTGTTTAACTGTTTAACTACTGTGACTGTAAAAGACACACACAGACACATTTTCTTGTAAGCCTGTAAAAAAAAAGAAAGCAATGTTACTGTACTTAACACTTAATCTAAATAAAAGTAATAAAACTGCTCCGACTCTCTCTCACACACACACACACACACACACACACACACATGCATTCAAGAGTTCACAAGCACACACACAAGTAAGTTACAAAGTGAGTGGAAAGATTAAGCAGTTAAGAATCCAAAAAAGTATTTTGTATACGGATCTTGTAGATTGATGACTTAGATGGTTTCAGACTGGTCTTTCTGATTTTTACATCAATACAATTTCAAAATGTTGACGGGCAATTTATATCTTCGCTCCTGGAGTCAACAGCTGCTGAGTCGCTTCTTAAAAATGCTGCCTGTGTTGTGTGGATAGTCAAACAAAAGGCAGGGCTCAGGCTTGCAGGATGGTAAGAGAGAAAGAGCCAACTCAGGGTGCTTCCTCTTCTGCATTCCTCTTCTTCTGTTCTCTCACCTGGAGGAAAACAGTTTCTTCAGATGCAAAAAAGGGTTAGTTGGCTCATTACATGATCTGCTCTCACCAACTGACCAGTTAGCCAAACATGGTCACAGCAAGTTGATTCCAAGATCCATGGTTTAGATGTAATTAGATTATGACTGTAAGAGATAATTTCTTAGCCAGGGTCTATTGTCCAATGCGATTGGACAAGTCAAATGGCTTGCTCCACAGCTTGCTGTTTGGATGTTTAGATGAGTCATTCGCATTTCTTTAAGGTGATTGTCTCTGTTGGGTTCTTCTGGACAGCCTGGCTCGGTTTTAATGGCTTTGGAATTTGTAGGGTTCAGTTATGCAAATGTTCAGCCATCGTAAAAGCTGCTTTTATAAGTCACTGAAATGCTGTTGTCCAGTCTTTTAAAACTCATCATGTTTCAGAACAACAAATAGATAAAGGGTGGGATTTTCCACACCCACCCGCCACTAAGATCTTCCGGTCTCACCACAAGTTAATGGGCTTCTGGCTAGGGCACTGCATCGCCTGCAGTGGGTCCCACCCGTGACGGGGCTGAAAAATCCCGGCCATAGTCATTTTTGATATGAAGCATGGTTTTATAACATTTGTGTGAGGGTGAAGTGGAGTATCTGAATGTTATGCATGGGTCCTGAGAGCCAGGGGATGCTGACAATTGTGTGTTGGGATGTGATGCATTGAGCAGTGTGTGAATTTGGTGGAGGGGTTGGTAGGAGATAATGATGCTTTCACTGAGCTTGACCATCCCCGCAAAGTCATTTGACTTCTTGTTGCACTGTTACCAGATCCTTTGGTCTAGACTCTGGGAATTGACCTTCCCAGACACCTGCACCAGTCCGTTCTGGGGGTTGTCCTCAGGGGCCCCCTGTGGATTCATGGTATCACTCCTCCCATCCACCTCCACCACTAAGGCCTCACTGCATCCATGACTCTGTAGCCTCCCTCTGTCCTGGCATTCCGTCTTCCTTCTTTAAGATTGCAACAGTAGTATTCAGCAGAAGCCTCCTGTCATTCACTGCAGCTTCCATTTAAGAGGGTCTTTAAGAACAGAAGGCCTGTTGCACCTCATACTATCATTGAAAACCGTTCAGCTACTATTTGCGAACATGGCCGATGTTCAGTCCCACATTACAGTTGGGTAACTGAAGTGGCAGTACCAAATTTGCATGCTGTCCACTTCCACCAGTACAGGCAGATTGCGGATCACGACCCTTGCACCCAAATAACAGCACAATCCAATTTTTAGAGAAGAATTTAGCAGAAGCAGGAATAGGCCATTGGTGGAATATGTTTTTATATGTGCTAGTAGCTTTCCAGTACAGTACTACACCCAACATGGCTGTCCTTCATGACCCCAATTTGCATATTAAAAGGGAAGATGGCCAGAAACAAGATAGACCGTCAGCTGCGCGGCAAAGTACTTTCAAAGAAAGCAAAGGTCAGAGGGCTGACATAACCGGTGCAGATCACTGCCAGGGCTTTACAGAGACCAATTCAATTCTGACATTGGCATTAGCAACCGATAACTTGCCTACATACGCAAATCTTTGAAGGTGTCAGGAAAAATTGTTAGAAACTATTTTAAAAATGTGGGATCCTTGGCTTTTTAAATAGGCATAGAGCATGAAAGCAAGGAAGTTAATGCCAAATATTTATAATCAGATTGAAAAGAGAAATGAGAAGAATGGCCAGTTAATTTATTTTTTCTGATGCTGTTGCTTGGAAGAGGACTGTTGGCCGGGAGACTGGGAGAACTCCATTGTCCATCTTCAGATGGTGCTGAGAGATCTTTAACATCTGTTTGAATAGACAGGGTTGAGTTTTAACTCCTCATCTGAGGACAGTGCAGCAGTTCCTTCATCCTGCACTGCAATATCAGTATACATTATGTGCTTGAGTCTTAGACCGGGGCTTTATCCGGAGAACATTCTGATTCAGAAATGGGAATGCTGCTAAGTTGAATTGAAGTGCGATTGTGGTCATGAGTCCCAGACCATGGAGCATATCACACTAACCTGCCCAGAAAGATCATCTGTGATGGTAGCTCATTCTCCAGTCAACACCTCAGGAGGCCATCAAATGGATACCCAAACTAGGCCTTCTATTATAAACTTTTCTGTTATACATAAAGAACAGTAGTTGAATCATTTACCCCTGGAGATGGGATGGGAGCTCTGACTCATGACTGCACAATTGGTTTACCAGGCCTATTCAAATCCAAGGAGAACACAATTTTGTAGTTTGCATGTAAAAGTCCTGCTTTGGTATATTTAAGGGAAGCTAGACAAACACATGACAGAGAAAGAAATAAAAGGAAATAAAGAGGAACAGGAGGATGCTCATGTAGAGCGTTAATACCAGCATAGACTATGTGGGCCAAATGGTCTCTTTTTGTGCTGTAAATGCTACGTAGGAATTTCTGTATAAATTCTGTAAGTCAGGCAGCTATTGTCTCATTTATACTGGGCGGACCAAGATAAAATCTTAACCACTGTCTCGCATGGGTGCACTTTCCACTGCAGGTCACTGGTAATGAAGAAGATTGGTAATACTGGATCATTTTTCCCTTCCCTAGCCTAGGGATGTTGAAGCTTAGTTTACTATCCCTAATACTGTGCTGCCTGAGACCAGTTAACCAGCACAGAACATGGATCAAGCCTGACATTTGGACATACCTTGATAAAAAGTTACAGTGTGTTTAAAAGCTTCCATGTAGCTTCCTTACAAATTCTGTTTGCATTCTTCATCTGATATGTACAAGTCAATTTTTTTTTCTTTACTGCTTTCAACCACCACGACTGCAATGTACAATATTTACTTAAGTGCCTTGAACATTACAATATAGCTCCAACATGCCACAGACAATTTTGTACAGGTTTGATCTTAGGTATGTTGTCAAAGCTGGCCATCTATTTTCAATTAACCTTGGATTCCCTTTACCTCAGCTTGTAAAGGTTTTTGTAATCGGAAGCCATCACTTTTATAATAATCCTCATTTCTGAAAGGTTTTTGAAAAGCATTGTTTCTCATTAAAATGAGGCATATGTACATTGAGTCCCAGTGAACGGTGTGGTACTTCCACAGGACACGTTTGACGGACTTAACCAAAGAGCACAACTTCAAGACACAACTTGTGTCTCTCAGGATGTAAGAAACTCCACACTCATTGCCAAGAGAATAATTTCTCTAGAAAAATGATAACCATTCAGAAAGCTAAACCACATTAAAGAAACAATGTACCTACTTGGCATAGTCCCAAAAATGTCATTCAAACCTAGCAAAAATCAAAAGTAGACATTGCAAAGCATGCCTTTAGCATACTTTTGACTTCCAGCTCAGGATTAAAATCAGTTGTCACATTACAAAGTAATTTTAAAGTATGTTTAAATAAATATTGGGACTGTAGTTCAACAACCTTCATGTTTGCCAACATTCGCAGTGAATGGTGAGGATCATAGCAACACAGAGCTAGGGTAGTAGCCAAGGTTGTGTAGACAACTTATTGATTTACAAATGTTTGTTCCAAATATAATATTTAATTCATTAAGAGCTGTTATTATGCATATCTTCTTAGAGATTTTTTCTTTAAATTTTTCTTCCTATCTCTTCTGAAGGGAGTGGCGCATGTTCTGGTATAATAGGAACTCATAGCCCTTGGGGAGTTACCTAAGTGGCCATTCCTTCTCCATCTCTTGGGCTTTTGACGTAGCTGTTGGTGTTCAAAAGGTTTTCAAAAATATATTAGCTAAGTACACAACTGGGCTTGAATCAATTCTCTGATAAAATGTTGAGATTGTGATTTTGTGAAGCATAGAAAGAAGCCACATGGCAAAAAAAAACGCCACTGAACATGTTATGAATGAACCATGGAATCATTAAATCTTAGAATGGTTACAGCGCAGAAGGAGTCCATTCCACTTGTATCTGTGCTGGCTCCCTGCAAGAGCCACTTACTTAGTCCCATGACCGTTCAAGCACCCACCTCCTCCCCTATTTTTCCCATGTAGCCCTGCAAATTCTTGCTCCTCAGATACCATAGATCACGACATATAGTTTGATGCAGAATTTAAGGTGACCCAATTTTTTGGTGCCAAAATGTATATTTGGACCTATACTCGGTGTACAAGTCGACTCCCAATTTTTCAGCTAATCAATGCATGTGTAAGGTGTTATGGCACAGCCGATGGTAAATGTCGAGTTGTTCAAATCCCAAAGGGAAACTTGAAACAACTGCCACCACTTATTTTGCAATTTGTATAAATTTAGACATGCGTGCCTTGAATTCAGTCATAATAAGACCACCAAGTCTTATAGGATTTTACAAAACTAGATAAAACATTTATTAATAAGAGAAATTATTTTAAACACATACATAGATCTATAAATTACTACTTATAACTTCTAAACCCCCTACTTAATCTGACTCCCAGGTACACTTTTGCAAGGCAACAGTAAGACACAAAGGGCAGAATTTTTCAGTTGGTGGGCAGGCTCAGCGGGAGCAGGCGGGGGTGGTTGTGGAGCCGATCGCCACCTAAGATCAGCTCCGCGCCACCATTTTATGCAAACAGACCATTTAAGGCCCGCCCAGCAAAACTCGTGGTTTCCAAGATCAGCGAGAAGGGGAGGGCAGCGGTGGGTCCGTCGGGTCCAAAGACAACTTGGCAGCCTATTCAAAAATGGCACAGGCAGCCAGCCCCGAGGTTCTTGGATAAGTGCCTCGCTGCCCTCTTTGAGGAGGTGGCTGCACACCGTGAGACCCTGGTCCCAAGGGATGGGAAGAGGAAGCCCACCCCCCCCCCCCCCCCACCCCACCCCACCTAACAAAACGTGCCTGGGAGGAGGTGACAGTACAAGTCAGCTCCCACGATGTGGTGAGATGCACCTGGGTGCAGTGCCGCAAGCGGTTTAATGACCTCCTGCGATCGGGAAGGGTGAGTACCGTATTGGCATAGGTCACTTAGCACAGCAGTTAGGTTGGCGCCCTCCACACCTCTGTTTTTGTAATAATTTATTCACAGGACGTAGGCTTCGCTGGCTGGGCCAGCATTTATTCCTCATCCCTAATTGCCTGTGAGAAGGTAGTAGTGAGCTGCCTTCTGGATCCGCTGCAGTCCATGTGGTGTAGGTACACCCACAGTGCTGTTAGGGGGCGAGTTCCAGGATTTGGAGCCAGCGACAGTGAAGGAACAGTGAAACATTTCCAAGTTGGGATGGTGAATGACTTGGAGGGGAACTTCCAGGTGGTGGTGTTCCCATCTATCTGCTGCCCTTGTCCTTCTAGGTGGTCGTGGTCGTGGGTTTGGAGGTTCTTGCAGTGTGAGTGGCAAATGTCATGGAGGCGGCATCTGGGCAAGAGGATGAGCCCTGGCTGTTTGGAATGATTGTTTGGCGGCTCCAGGGTCATGAATCGGACGAGCCCTGCAAGGTTTTCCTCAGGTGGGGGTGGCAATGCAGGTACAGGGTGGACTAATCAATGCTCAGGAGAAGACAGCACACAATAATGCTGAGCATCTGTGGACTGGCAGAGGGCAGCCGCACCTACTCATACTCACCAGATACAAGCAGGAGGCACTGTAGATGGAGAGGGGCCATGCGCCTGGAGTCCACCAGCCACAGTGAGGTTGCGGTGCCACTGGGAGGTAAGAGTGCCGTGCACTGAGGTCACAATGTCTGTCAGTGCAACCATTCCACTGTTGACTGTATTTTGATTTCAGCCTCCAACATGGGATCCCCATTGATTGTGGGAAGGAGAAGCACATCCTGATCTGGGTGCCAGGCATGCACATTAACAGTTTAATGACTTTAACTAATCAAATGTCCTTGTTCTTCCTTGCAGCCTCACCAGGGCATGCCCGGTCTCAGGAGGCTGAGGCATCGCTGTTGACCCCTGCGGGCTCAGAAGACATTAACGCACCAGCATCACACCCTCTCAGCCAGGGTGGCACCAACGCAGATATCAGCAACTCGGAATAAGATCGTCGGCTAGTACTTCGGTGCACAGAGGTGAGGGCACTTCACACTCGCTTGAGGTGCAAGCGGAGGCAGGCAGTGCCTTGGGCGCCGGCAGTCGGAGGAACGCTGGGGACCAGGAACATGCTCAGTCGGTGGCTGATGATGGGCCCCTGGAGTCGTCCCTGAGGCAGCAGATTCTGGAAGTCCAGCAGGGTGTGCGGGAGGATCTGGCGGAGATACATGAGGGAATGCATGCCAGGGTCTCTGTGATGGAGGAGTCCATATGGAGCATGAGCAATGCAATGACCCTCATGGCCGAGCGCACTGTCTCCTCCATGGAGAGAGTGGCAACTCTCATGGAGAGGCTCCTCCAGGAGAACAATCAGGGGTTCCTGGGGATGTGCTCGGACCTGCAAGCCCTCACAGCGGCAATGACCTCAGCTCGTCAGTGTCAGTGTGGGAGATGGATTGGGCACCCAATATCCCAGCTAGGTGCCCATCCATCAATGGTGAGCAGGGAGGTCCAAAGCGGCTTGACATTGGCACATGAGCTGCCTGTTGTCTCTGTGGGCTCCTCTCAGGGTGCTGCGGATGATGGCAGCAGCTCCTCTGCCCCTCTGACTGTAGCATCCAAGAGGCTTTGGCAACTGGGGAGATGTCAGCCATGCTACTGGCCACTCCCTCCCAGTTGGGGCCAGCACAGGCTCCACAGGCCAGAGGAAGCCCGCCAAGGTCATCAAGGCCAACAGGACAGCAGAGTGAGCAGGCTGTCTCCAATGCTGGTGCCAGAGAAGGGGGAGCACCTAGACATAGCACGTGCAAGCATAAATGTCAAGCACCTTAGGCACAACACTGGCTTATCACTAGAGATTTTCTTTTTCCCCACTTTTAGGTTACTGTTAAGTTGGTTTGCTGTTCAACACCTTTTAATGTACTTTGATTTCTGTATGCCAAAATGCAAATCATTAAATGTGTTGGTTCTCAACAAGCCTCTGGATGCTTCATTAGTTCTGCAGGGGAACCCATAATGTTATGAGTGACTTGTTTGTCATTGAGCTTTATTGAAATGGCACATAGTTCATGTTGCTGACCAAGCAAGTGTTCCTGTCGGGTATCGAGTATGGAGCCTGCAGTCCTGGCATGTGTTGATGATTCATCTTTGGTAGGCTAGCTGAAATAGTGTCCCTGCCACCCTGGAGGTTGCCCTCAGCGTTCTCCTGAGCTTGCTCGTCCTTGGACTCACTACTGGACTCATCGTCTGCTGCCAGATCAGCTTCGTCAACATCATCTTCCTCCACTGCATCCCCCCTTTCCAGCACCAGATTGTGGAGAGCACAGCATGCAACCACTATCAGTGACACACAATCTGGGAGTATTGGAGGGCACCTCCTGAATGGTGCAAGCATCGGAAACGCATCTTGAGAAGACTGATGGTTCTGTCAACCACAGCCCTTGTGGAGGTGTGGCTCCTATTGTACCGCTGCTCAGCCTCTGTTCTTGGATGGCAGAGGGGCATCATGAACCAGCTTTTGAGGGGATAGCCCTTGTCACCCACCAGCCATCCATCCAGCCGGGCAGGAGCACCGAAGAACCTCGGCACCTGGAAGTGTCTCAGGATGTGAGCGTCATGGGAGCTGCTTGGGTACCTTGCACAGACTTGCAGAATCTGCATCCTATGGTCACACACTAACTGCACGTTCATGGAGTGGAATCCCTTCCTGTTGACAAAGGCTCCTGGCTCATCCACTGGCAACTTGATGGCCACTTGTGTGCAATCGATTGCATCCTGGATGAGGGGGAACCCAGCAATCGTGGCAAAGCCTCGCTGGCCTCATTTAGCAGTAATGAATGAAAGTCAATGCACACCTGAACAGAGCATCTGTCACCAGCTTGACACAACAGTGGACTGCTGATTGGGAGACTCCACAAAGATCACCCACCGATTCCTGGAAAGAGTCGGAGGCAAAGAAGTTGAGGGCAACTGTGACCTTCAGCGCCACTGGTATGGGGTGTCCACCCACACAGTTGGAGCTGATCTCAGGGCCGATCATCTGACAGATGGAGGTCACGCTCTCCCTTAAGAGATGGAGCTTCCTTCAGCATTGCACCTCTGACATTGAGGTAGCTGCATCACCGCCTGTAAACCCTGGCAATTGGTTAGTGGCATCTTCTGCGGCCCCCTTCTGCCTTGGACTTCCTGTTGGCCCTACACCCCTTGTGCCTGTGCCTCTCCTCCCACAGGTGGCTCCCCTGGAGGCTGAATAGGGACACCTGGCCTCCTCCTCCTTCTGGCCTTCTCTTCCTCCTCAGAGGAGATGTCTCCAGCGGAGACCACAATCCCCATTCCCGGGGTAAGAGAAGGCTGTCTGATACCTGGAAGGCCCCAAGTGTTATGATTCCTCCAGAGTCCTGAACTGAAGCCTGTTATATCTGTCAAAGCAGCTCTGAAGCGAAATGAAGTTGTCCTGTTCACACAAGCAAGTAGCAGTAAGTAATAAATTAAAGTTCTAACAACTCGCATTCCCGAACCCACTCACCCCTCTTGTGCCGCCTGTGGATGAAGTTTTTGAAAATGTGGCCACCCCAGCTGCCTGTGCGATGCACTGAAAATCACTCGGGCTGCTAAAAATTATACCCAATTGCTGCCTCAAGGGCCTTAACTGGCTTGTTTATTAATTGCAGGCGTGCCTCCAAACTCATTGCACGCCCGCCTGCTGAAATATCGTGATGGCAAGTGGCGACTTTGGGATGCACGCCCGACATCATCATGTGTCATTTTACGTGTTGGCATGTCAGACTCGCCCCTGCATGCGGACTGAAAGTTCTGCCCATAGATACTAAAAGACCCAGGCAAGGGACACACAATATCATGAACCAGTCGAATTCAAAGTGAGTTTTCTTAACTTCAGTTCTTTGAAAATAACAGCTTAAAACATAGATGCTGAAGGTTTTTCCACATTTGTTAGATCTTAAAAAATGCCTACCCTTACACACAGCCTTCGCTCCTTTATACATATTTTCCCCTTTGAATGCAAATTCCCATTGTTTCATTATGTCTTTGGCCTTTACCTGTCCAATAATAAAAACCTCTCACAGTATGAAGTTTTACCAGTAATCTTTGAGAAAAATAAACACACTGTTTCTAAACTTCACCTGGCTAGGTGTAATATTTCAATCCCTCTTTTGAAAACAATTTAGTCTGGTTTATTTAAAAATGCAAATGTTCTTTTACACCTTACATTCTAAACTTCTCCATGTTTACATCAAAGCCTTCAGACCAGCTGCCTTTAATCCACTTAAGTCTCTCACACGTACAAACACAGACACATATAGGCACAGACATGACTATTTCACAATAAATTACAGTGACATTATTATATCTTCTTGACAAGGGCTATACTTGCGTTATCAGTCAGCCTCAATTTTTCAGCTCAGAAATACATGTTTAGGGTTGTAATCACCTTACAAGTCAGTGCATGAGATCAATCAGGCATATGAGCTGTGCTGCCAAGAAGAAGCGTGAGAGTTTATGACATGCCCACACAGAGCAGACCACGCATGGTGACTGATGAACAGAAATGGGTCTTCTAGCAAAAAGAATGAAGTAAGAAGCTGGCTTCAAACTAAAAGTCATAACATTTTCTAACTCAGCAATTAACTGTGCTGCAGTGAGGGAATTCAGTGTTGGTGAAAAACAGGTGGGAGAATGGAAGAAGGAATCTGTCCTGTAGAAATGCCCAAGGTCAAATGCACCATGAGAACAGAGACCAGCCACTGGCCTCTTCTTGGGAAACATGTATTGGAATGGATCCTTGAAAATCATCAGAATGGTTACATTGTCAGCAGAAACGCAATGCGTATATACGCACTTAAGTTTTTTTTATTCATTCATTAGATGAAGGCATCGCTGGCTAGGCCAGCGTTTATTGTTCATCATTAATTGCCCTTGAGAGGTGGTGAGCTGCCTTCTTGAAGTGCTGCAGTCCATGTGGTGTAGTACATCCACAATGCTTTTAGGGAGCAAGTTCCAGGATTTTGACCCAACAATAGTGGTGGAACGGTGATATATTTCCAAGTCAGGATGGGTCAGTGGCTTGGAGGAGAACTTGAAGGTGGTGGTGTTCCCATGTATCTGCTGCCTTTGTTCTTCTAGAACATAGCGGTCTTGGATTTGCCTAAGGACCCTTGGTGAGTACCTGCAGTGCATCTTGTAGATGGTACAGACTGCAGCCACTGTTCGTTGCTGGTGGAGGGAGTGAATGTTTGTGGATGTGGTGCCAATCAAGCGGGCTGCTTTGTCCTGGATGGTGTCAAGTTTCTTGAGTGTTGTTGGAGCTGCACTCATCCAGGCAAGTGGGGAGTTTTCCATCACATGCCTGACTTGTGCCTTGTAGATGGTGGACAGGTTCTGGGGAGTCAGGAGGTGAGTTACTTGCCACAGGATTCCTAGACTCTGACCTGCTTTTGAGCCACAGTATTTATATGGCTAGTCCAGTTCAGTTTCTGGTCAATGGTAACACTCAGGTATAAGTGGACCTAATCAAACTGAGCCCAGCAAAGACTTCACAGCAGCAGTTAGTTGGTATAGCCATTTTATGGAACGAAAATGCCTAGTGTTGTGGCAGAAGATCAAAATCCCTCAGTGACTACCAAAAGACCTCGATGCCAAAATTACCAGTTTCCAGCGATTCATCATCAGACAACACAAAGTCCATTATGTCATATCAGCAATATGGATGAAACACCCATGAATTTTGATATGCTCAACAACCGAGCTGTGGACACTGGACATGAGAAGACAAGATTCATGGTGATACCAGCCTGCATGGAATGAAATTAAAGCCTATGGTCATTTTCAAACGTAAAACCATGTTGAAAGTCAAATTCCCTGTAGGAGTTTTTGTGCATGTCCATGACAATGGTTGGATGGATGAGGATGGAGTGATGTTGTGGATTGATAATATGTGGAATAGGTGGTCATGGTGGCCTAGACAAAGGATACAGTTTATTAGTGTGGGACAATAGTGTTCTGATCCCATATAACCAATGAGATCAAGAGGCAACTACAAAGAAATAACACCCAAAATTGCACTTATATCAGGGGGTCTAACATCTGTAATTCAACTTTCGATGTTGCCTTGACAAGACATTCAAGGATCATGTTCATGCTGAATGGAATAGGTGGATGGTTGATGGGGAAAAAATCCTCACAAAGAGTGGAAATATGCATGTTGTCATGCTTGATGTTTTGTGTGGCATCATCAAATCATAGGATGTTATTAATGCACAAACTATAATCAGGTCAGCCAAAGAATGCAGACTATCCAATTCAATGGATGGGAGGAAGATGATTTGTTTAGGAGGGATGATTATGAATTCAAAAGTTCCACATCTGATCCAGAGTGGGATCCTAACAATGACACCATAGCTAAAGTGACTCTGGATAAATTTGATGAACTCTTTCCATCAGATGCTGAAGACGATGAATTTGATGGATTTTAAAATGTCATGATGGTGGTTCAAACTATCCTTGTAGAATTATTTCATTAAATAAAATGTGACACATAGATTTAAGTTGATTTATCAGTGGGTTTTGTTTCACAATTGAAAATGACGACCACCTATACCAACATCAGTGGTTTGCATTTTATACTCTACATATATGTTGACTGCTATTTTTGGAAAGGTTTTTTGAAGCTTCATCTTATATGCCGCAATCTATGGTAATTATCCAATTCCCTTTTGAAACCCATGATTGAATCTGCCTCCACACACCCTCAGGCAGTGCATTCCAGATTCTAACCATTCACTGCATAAAATTCTTTTCTCCCATGCCACCATTGCTTCTTTTTTTTTGCAATCACCTTAAATCAGCGTACTGTGGATCTCGATCCTTCCACTAATGTGAACAGTTTCGCCTTACCCAATGTGTCCAGATCCCTCATGATTTTGAACATCTCTATCAAATCTCCTCTTAATCTATTCTTCTCCAAATGGAACAGCCACATCTTCTCCAATCTATTCATATAACTGAAGTTCCTTACCCCTGGAACCATTCTCATGAATCTTTTATGCACCTTCTCTAAGCCTTCACATCCTTCTTGAATTGTGGGAAACATTGGAACAGGTTCCACAGGGCCAACAGCCCCAAGATATCTGGCCAAAATGACAAGATGTCACATGTGATCCTAAACATTAACGCAGGGCTTTTTAATTGAAAACAATCACAGTTGATATCCACATAAGCAGAAATTCCCAGCTTAATACAAAGGGAGGGGAACAAAGGTGAATTCAATCCCTTCCTCACCTGATGTCCATAATTCAAGGGAGACTGACCATTTATCACGGAACCATTATTTCCAAGCCCAAATCAGAAACACTGAGGCCAATTGTAGCACCCAGGGCTGGTGCTGTAGACAAGTCAGTTACTTTAGCTCAGAGTATAGCTGAAACCTGAGATCTTCCTGATCAGTCTTGCTCAATACTACACTATCAATGAAGGCATGATAATTGTCTCAGCATTCCCATATTGGGGGAGAATATCAGCGAAGGTCCTACTCCCTTTTGCTGTCCAGTTGCTCCTGTGAATTTTCTCGGCATCCC
This sequence comes from Carcharodon carcharias, assembly GCF_017639515.1. Taxonomy (NCBI): domain Eukaryota; kingdom Metazoa; phylum Chordata; class Chondrichthyes; order Lamniformes; family Lamnidae; genus Carcharodon; species Carcharodon carcharias. The sequence goes on from NC_054487.1 coordinate 62,649,579, forward strand.
ATCCAGATGTCAGTGATCACTGCGAGTCGCAAGAATTCTTTAAAACTCTTTCTGCCTCATGAGGGATTTCAGATCCTCTCCTTCGAAGAGCTGGTCTGATCCCCAGCTGACAGCAGCTCTACTCCACCCAAGTTCCATGAGTACAATCCTCACCAAAAGGTACACTCTTCCAGATCTCTCTCAGATCTGCTCTCAGATCCAGCCTTCTTGGTCTTCTTTTCCAGCTGAGCTGACCTACTTCTGAGACCGTGTCCCACCGTGTTCAACAGGCTACGCTCCAGCATCTAAACGTGTCCCAGCTCCTCAGCCACACTGCTGCACACAACTGCCAGCTTCATGGAGCAGACAGCTTCACTTCAGCTTCACTGAACCAACAACTACTCCAGGGCTTCTCTGAGCTCCAACTCCTCAGCAGCACAGAGCTACTGCTGCTCCATTGCTTCACTCAGCAACTGCTGCTCACCACAGGCTTCTCTGAGTCCCAGCTGCCCAGCTCCCAAACTGCACAAAGGTATCAAATGTCATTGTTTACCCTAAACTTCTCCTGCCCGGTCTGACCTGTGTCCTGTTAAATCTTACCGCAGGGTCAACCTCTGTTCTGAGGCAGGTTTAAATGTTACAATCCCCAGTCAAGCAAAATTCACCCCCGCAGGTGATGACTTACAATGGCTCCACACTAAAAACACAGGCAAAAATCCAAAAATATAGATACCCTCATATTTCGTTCAAACCCTCAGTTGTATTCATGTCATCATTTTCCTTCTTTACCGACTGGAGTACACTCCCTGGTTGATGCCTCCCTGTCACAATACTGTTTCAGCATATTAATATGACACACTCGTTTAAGTTCCCTTCTGTCTGGGGTACTAATTACATAGCTTACCTCTTACTGAGTCTCTTTTAACGTAATAAGGTCCACTGAGCCTAGCTTTCAGAGGTTCACCTGCCAAAGGTAACAGAACTAGTACATTATCCCCAGGTTTAAAAGTTTGAGTTTCAGTGGTCTTATCTACTCGGATTTTTATCACTATTGCACATGAGTTTGGCAACCTTTCTCGAAACTTGGACATTTAGTCCAAGAGAGTAATTTTCTTCCAGTGCCATAACTTTCTCTTCAATGATTTTAAACTGTCCCCTTGCTTCATGCCCATAGACTTACTCAAATAGACTGAAACTGGTTGACTCATTAGTGCATCTCCAATGGCAAATAGTAAAAACAAAATTCCTTTACCCCAGTCCTTTGGATATGCAAGGCAATAAGCTCTCATCAGAACTTTTAAGGTGTGATGACATCTTTCCAATGCCCCTGAGACTGTAGGGCATTGTATGCAGGTGATACAATCTGCCTTACTCCTCAACTCCAATTCTCCTGGAATACTTGTGGCATGAAATTTGATCCCTGATCAGACTGAAGTTCTCTGGGTGAAAAACTGAATTAATGATTACCACGCTTGCGGTGAGTCTCCTTAAGGGTATTGCCTCTGGGAATTGGGTAGACAAATCCAAAGTGGTTCAAAGATATTGATGCCCCAATTTGATTTCAGGTATGGGTCCCACACAATCCACTAGAACCTCACTAAATGGATCATCAAAACCAAGGGGAGAATTTTCTCCCCATCGGGCAGGCTGGGTGGGGTGGGCGGGGTGGGGGGCGTGCAGCTGATCACCGCCCGCAATCTGCTGTGTGCCACCATTTTACATGGGTGGGCCAATTAAGGCCCGCCCAGCGTGACACATACCAGGAAGTGCTCAGCGCTACCTGTGCAGGCGGGGGGAGGAGGGAGATGCGCTAAAGAGTGCAGAAATCTCCCTGAGGCTTGGAGCTGCCTCAATTTGATTATGAAAATTTGAAAAAAGGAAGTTAAAAATTTATTCAGACATGTCCCCTCATGTGACAGTATCACATGAGCTGGGACATGTCAATAAATTTTAATAAAATTTTTCATTAAAGTTATAAACCCTTCATGAAACCTCATCCTGTCCATGGATGAGGTACCATGAAAAATGCAAAGGCTGTCTGGGCTCTTCGCCTGCCCGCCAACCTTAAGGTTGGATGGGCAGCCCTGATGACTACTTCAATTAGGTGATAAATGGACTTAATAGGCCTTTGACAGTTCGGCGGGCACACACCCGATTCCGTTGTGCACCCGCCGAACTGAAGATCAGAATGACACATGGTGACATCAGGACACAGACCCGACATCACTGTGCGTCATTTTACGCTTTGGCGTGCGGGTCCCGCCCCCGTACACCGACCAGAAGATTCTGCCACAAGTTTTGGGATCAACGGAGCTGGTTTAGTCCACAGCTTCGCAACTATTTGATTTGTGTGATTTGTCTTGCAGAATTCAACTACATCTCCATGCAGCCCTGACCAATAAAAGTGCTTCATTATTTTAGCCTGAGTCGTTCTTATTTCTAAATGACCTGCCATTGGAATCTTGTGGGCAACTCTTAAAATTTCCCTGCCATAACCAGGAGGGATAACAATTTGATGGGCTACTGTCCACTCCTCATCCATTGATCCCTGAGGAGATCTCCACTTCCTCATCAATGTATCATTTATTTTTAGGTAATAACATTCAGGGGCCCTTTTTGATTCTTCCTTTGGATATGCCTTTTGAGACAATCCCCGCAAACCAGGATTTGCCTTCTGGACTTCAATCACGGAAGCTCAGCTAAATATTTATCCTCACTATTTTCAGGGTTTTTAACTTCATTCAAATTCTCCAAAAATTCCTCTCTAACACCTGAATTAGCCTGCTTTTCAATCGATTCCGCTTCATCGTGTCTATCCTTGTGAGGCTGAACCCTAGTTACCATGCAATCTCAGAACAATCCAGAATATTCCTCCTGCAAAATCTCAATTTCTCTCACCTCAAATGGCTCTCAAAACTCTGTGAGACACTAATGCCCTCAAACATGCCAAATCATTACCCAGTATAAAATTGACCCTTTCAATAGGTAAACTAGGCACAATTCCCATAGTAACAACTCTGTTTACTAAGTCACTTCATAAATTGACTTTGTACAAGGGAACAGGTTCGTATCTCCCATGAATACTCCCATCAATACTTTTTCTTTCATCAAACCATCTGGAAGACAAGTTGTATTATCAGCCACCATCAATGACTGAACTACCCCAGTAGCTCTCAAAATATTAATTTGTTTACCTGTTTTGTTGGAGGAGTAAGGCAATACTTCTCCCTTAGAGACAAAGGCTCTATAGCCTCCAGTAATCTAATTAACTTCATTACTACCTATCCTGAGCTATATCTACAACTGTAGTAGGTTCTGAGGGAACACTTTGCAATTGTAGTCTTGCTATTGTTTTATTTCATTTCTTTACTAGTGCAGTCTTTGCCGAAGACTCTTCAGGCATCCCTGTTACTGCTACTGATTTAATTTTCAGCTTCCAACAATTCACTTTTACATGCTCCATCTTATGGCAATGGAAACACACTGATTTCTTTACATCACACTTATACTCTATACCATCATTTGTATTGACAGCTTCCCCATGCAGGCCTCTGCTTAAAGTAGCTATTGATCCTGATGACATAATTTGAGCCTAATCTGCAAATTTAATGGAGGATGCCAACTGTTTTAAACAGTGTTCTTCCTGCATGTTAAACTTAGAGCCTGCGGGAAAAGTATCGGACTTGGATGGGTGAGGCCCACAGGTGAGTAGAAGCAGATGGCCATTAGGAAGCCCACCGATCTGGTGGAAAGTTGGGCAGGGTCCCTTGTGAAACTGCACGTCTGCCCACACAAGTATCTTGTATTCACTACAGCTTGGACACCAACTCAAACTCAAAATTATTCTTGTGAAGAAAAATTGATCAGAAATCCTGAAACATGACAAGGAAACAGATACATTATAAAATGTTTGCAATATAAAGGTGTCAGCTACAGCTCAGTTAATCAGGCACTTAACTGGGCAGTGACAGGCCCTCCCCAGGCTTCAGGGCCCTGGGGGGGAAAGTTCTGCCCGCCAAGCTGCCAGTCAATCAGAGGCCAGGAGCTCTTCATTGCTTGGCAGGGCCACCTGGTGGTGGCTGCTGCTGTTAATGCAGCCACTTGTGGCCCAGGATTGCCAGGTGAGCCAGGCCACAGGTAGGTGGTGGCCAGAGGGGAATCATGGATGAGGGTTGTGGGCATGGGGCTCAGCAATATGGGCAGAGGTGCGTCCCCCACCCCTTCTGGAAGCTGGGTCCCTTGATCAGGCACTGAGTGCCTAACAACAAGCGACTGCCCCTGGAAGCCTGCAAGGAACTCTGACAAGTTTTGCTTTTTTGGCTTCCCGCATGGTGACTCTCCTGCCTGCCAATGGGTAAATGTCAGTGGCTGTGGGATGAGGCCCTTAAGTGGGATTAACTGCCTCAATTGACAGCAGGACAGGAAGGTGGCCCATGAGGTTTCCCACCACGGACTTCATCGGGCAGATATGGGAAGGCAGTGGGGTCCCCATCCATTACCCTCTCACCTGATTAACTGCCCCCTGCCACCAAACTTACCACGGGAGTGGGTCTTAAATTCTGCCCCTCATTTCTGTGTTAGAATATTGTGCCTTCAAGTTCTACTTCAGAGGTCTGAGCACAAAAATCTAGGTTGACACTCTAGTACTGAGGGATTGCTGCACTGGAGATCATGTCTTTTGCTTGGGTTATCAAACCAAGCCCTGTGTGCTCCTTAAGCTGGACCTAAAGGTTTCCATGGCACTATTTCGAAGGAGAGCAGGGAGTTATCCCTCGTGTTCTGGCCAACATTTATTCCTCAATCAACATGATTAAAAACAGGTTGATGGTCCCTATAACATTGCTGTTTGTGGGAGCTTGTGTGACTACTCTTCAAAAGTACCTCATTAGTTGAAAAGTGCTTTTGAATGCCCTGATATTGTGAAAGATGCTTTATAAATACAAGTCTTTCTTTTTCTTTTCAATATAGTGTGGCACAGTTACTGTCACTCTGTTCAATATGATACCAGGGATAACTACCAGATTTCTTTACTTTGCGAGGATTTTGCTCTTCAGATCAGTGTAGAATCTATATTGAGAGGAATGTTAGGTATCATCCAATGCCACTTTGTATTTCTACATCTGAAGGGTACATACACTGAGGATTCTTCCCAAAGCTGTTCAAGTAGTATTGTGTGAATTTTATAAATACATAAGACATTAATAATGATCCCAATGAGTGTTTAACAATGTTCTCATTTAGCTACATCGCAATCCATGTTCTGACCCCAGGAAGCAGAGACATGGTGCCTATGAAAAAATTCATATTTTCAACTTTGATGTTGCATTAATTTACATATTAGTGCTTCACAGTAATTCAGCTGTCTAAAATTATTCATTTTAAAATAATTAATTAAAAAAATTAATTAAAATAATTAATTTAAAAATGATCATATTCACACAACAAATAATTGCATTTTTATGTTGAGTTCCTTAATGTCTCATTGAGTTTGAATACAGGAAGTAAACAAATGAATGTTATTTGACTATTAGCAATTGGTATTCAGAGGGTCCTGGGTGTCCTTGTATATGAATCGCAGAAAGTTAACTTGCAGCTACAGCAAACAACTAGGAAAGCAAATGGTACTGTATGTTAGCCTTTATTGCAAGGGGATTAGTGTATGAGTAAAGAAGTCCTACTATAATTAACAGGGCTTTAGTGACAAAAGCCTGGAATACGATATAGCTTTGGTCTCCTTACTGGAGAGATCACCAAATAATGAACAGAGTGGGAAAACTTGCAAACTTTTATCTCCTTCCCAGCTCAAGGTTGCAAGACCAATTGTAGATCTCTATCACTGAAAATATCTAACTCAACACAGAACAGTGACTGAATCCAGAAACTTTGTTGTTTCTGTCACTTGGTTCTACACTGGCCATTGCATTTACCAACTGAGTCATGAGAAGAACTATATCAAGAAAGCTTATCTGGAAGAGAATAAAGTGCCAAGAAGAAAAACAAAGTTGGCCAATTTATAGCTGTATACATTTTATAAATAAAACTCCTGTGTGTGATGAATAGTACTTCAGGCAGCTCCTGATCTTTGTCCCACAATCAGTACGATCTTTAGGAGATACTATTCTCATGATTTACCAAAATAGAGGTCAGGATTTTAGATTTAATGGGGAGAATTTCTTCAGGGATTATCCCTTTCCCTCATTGTCCTTCAGCGGAAATAGTAATCGCACATGGAGCTTCTGCTGAAGTTGGGGTGGTGGAGTGGGAGAACCCCTAAGGAAATCTTGTCCATCCCCCCCCCCCCACACCAATCCCCACCCCGACCCCCATAGCGTTATTCAGGCACTGCTGTGTTGTAGGAACTATGGTTTTATTTAGTATGTAATGTACCTTTAAGAATAATACTTGTTAAGCAAGATCACATGATCTGTAATAGCCAATAGGAGAGTAGCGTGGGCTACCTCAGCTGTCAGTGTAGAGATGGAGTTGGAGTTGAAAGCACATGTGTAGTTGCTGCTGAGTATATTGTAAATAAACTTAATGTTTTCACCCAAGAAGTGTCTGCAGATCAACTCTATCATTAGTAGCAAAATTTGGCCAGCCTACAACAAACTGACAACAAGGATAAACAGGACTGAACAGAAAAAAACAAGTTAGAAAGAAATCGGCACTGTATCTCACCCAGTGTTGTAAGTAGCAAGCTCTATTAGAATCGAGTGAGTTATCCCATCTCAAAATGCCACAATTTGGGAGAATTGATCCTTTTGAACCTACCACAGATGATTGGTCTCAATACATAGAACGTCTTGCCTTCTTTTTTCAAGCGAGTGAGATTACCGGGGAAGAGAACAGGCGAGTGATCCTCTTGAGTACTTGTGGGAGAAAAACCTACAGGCCTATTCAAAGTTTGCTGGCACCCAGTGCCCCAGATTCAAAGAATTTCAATGAATTGGTGGACATCCTGAACGGTCATTTTCAACCAAAGCCCTCAGTCACGATGCACAGGTTTAATTCGTGAAGTGGAGCCCTGGGTGAAACAATTGCATGCTACGTAGCAAATTTAAAGCAGCTAACGGAACATTGTGAGTTTGGTATGACTGTGAATGACTTGCTCAGAGATCATTTAGTGTGTGGTGTGAAAGAGGACACTATTGAGAAAAGATTATTGTCTGAAGTGAATCTGGATTTCAAGAAGACACTTGAGATAGCGCTGGCCAGGGAAAGCGCAATAAGAGATTAAAAAGCAATATGGCGTGTGCAAAATACGCCATCCTCCAGATCGGGTGGGAAACCTCAGCCAAAAGAGGTGTGAAAAAGCGAGACTCCACTGAGAAGCAGGAAACAGCCCCCATTAGCCGAACAATAAAGAAAAATAGCTTAGCAGTGAAATCGAAGAATAATTTTAATAGAAGTGGAAACAATCAGTCTTGTAACGATTGACAGTTAAAAAAAATTGAATGCTACTATTGTCACAGAAATGGACATATGATGAGGCAGTGCAAGGAAAGATTCAAGCAGGCTTGTGAACAAAAGAAGAAGCCCAATGAAATCTACAATGTAGAAGAGTCTGAAACAACAAATTCAGGCATTTACACGTTGTTTAATCTGAAAGTTGGAAAGACAGAACCAATATTTGTCACAGCAAAAGTAAATGGCAAACCTGTTAGAATGGAAGTGGACACAGGATCTTCCACTACAGTAATTGGGGAACATACGTTCGGATACTTGAATAATGGTGAACATCAATTAAGTTTAGAAGAAACAGCTGCCAAGCTAAAAACATATACGAGTGAACACTTTCAAGTAAAAGGCATAAGCAGAAAAACTGTCCATTATGGAAGCCAATCGGCAAAGCTACCCTTGATGGTGGTAGCAGGTGAAGGGCCAAGTCTCTTGGGGTGAAATTGGTTAAAGGAGATTAAGTTAGAATGGACTGAAATTTTCCAGTTGAGAGCAAATGGGCTATCAGAGCTACTTAGAAAGTAGGCCACTGTCTTTAAGAATGAACTTGGGAAAATCCAGGGCCTGCAGGCCAAGATTCATGTGGATCCAGAAGCAACCCCATGCTTCATGATAGCTAGACTGGTACTATATGCCCAGTGAGAAGAAGTTGACATTGAACTGAACAGACTAGAGAAACTGGGCGTTATACAACTTTTTCAGTTCTCAGAATGGGCAGCACCCATCGTCCCTATCCTTAAACCCGACCAAAGCGTCCGAATTTGTGGAGACTACAAACTGATGGTTAATAAAATAGCTAAGCTAGACAGGCACCCCATTCCAAAAATCAAAGACCTGTATGCCAAGCTGGCAAAAGGAACAACGTACACAAAGCTGGACATGAGTCATGCTTATCAACAAGTAGAGTTGGATAATGCCTCCTGGGAATTTGTCACATAAATACTCACAAAGTGTTGTACCAATATACACGATTGCCTTTCGGTGTCTCCTCCACTTTGCCATCTTTCAGAGAACAATGGAAAGCTTAATGCAGGGACTGCCTCAGGTTTTAGTCTATTTAGACAATGTATTGGTGACAGGATTCACTGCAAAAAAGCATTGACAAATTTAGAAGTCTTAAAACGTTTCTTGCAAGCAGGAGTGCGTTTAAAAGAAGAAAAGTGCATGTTCCAAGTGAGGGAGGTAATCTGTTTGTGTCACGGGGTAGATTCACAGGGCCCCCACCCGCTTGAGGAGAAAGTGAGAGCCATAAGAGAGACACGTGCACCAAAGAATGGCTCAGAGCTCGAATCATTCCTACGAACGGTCAACTATTATGGGCAGTTCTTACCCAATTTGTCTACAGAGCTGGCGCCCCTGCATTCTCTACTCAAAAGGAACCAATGCTGGTCTTGGCAGGCATCCCGGAAAGAAGCTCTCATCAAGGTGAAACAATTGTTGCACTCGTCCAATCTATTAGTACATTATGACCAGACGAAAGAATTGGTGCTGACATGTGACGTATCTCCCTACGGAGTGGGAGCAGAGCTCTCTCATTGGATGGACGACGGCATGGAATGGCCAATAGGTTATGTGTCAAGAATGCTCACCACAGCAGAAAAGGGATACTCACAGAGAGATAAAGAAGGAAAAGAGAGGCTTTTAGTAGTCAGATGGACAGATAAGTGGCAGATGGAATTTAACCCTGAGAAGTTTGAGGTGATACACTTTGGAAGGAGTAATTTGACAAGGAAGTATTCAGTGAACGGCATGACACTATGAAGTTCTGAGGAACAAAGGGACCTTGGCGTGTGTGTCCATAGATCTCTGAAGGTGGAAGTGGTGAAAAAGGCATATGGAACACTTGCCTTTATCAATCGAAGCATAGATTACAAAAGTAGTGAGGTCATGTTGGAGTTGTATAAAAACTTGGTGAGGCCACAGCTGGAGTACTGTGTGCAGTTCTGGTCGCCACATTATAGGAAGGATGTGATTGAACTGGAGGGGGTGCAGAGGAGATTCACCAGGATGTTGCCTAGGTTGAAACATTGAAGTTATGAAGAGAGGTTGGATAGACTTGGGTTGTTTTCGTTGAAGCAGAGAAGACTGAGGGGCGACCTGATCAAGGTGTACAAGATTATGAGAGGCATGGACAGGGTGGATAGGGAGCAGCTGTTCCCCTTAGTTGAAGGGTCAGTCACGAGGGAACACAAGTTCAAGGTGAGGGGCAGGAGGTTTAGGTGGGATGTAAGAAAAACCCTTTTTACCCAGAGGGTGGTGATGGTCTGGAATGCGCTGCCTGGGAAGTGGGTTGCCTCACATCCTTTAAAAACTACCTGGATGAGCACTTGGCACGTCATAGCATTCAAGACTATGGGCCAAGTGCTGGAAAATGGAATTAGGTAGATAGGTCAGGTATTTCTCATGTGTCGCTGCAGACTCGATGGGCCAAAGGGCCTCTTCTGCACAGTGTGATTTGTGATTCTGTCCATCACCTTTGGTATCAAGAAATTTCACCAGTATGTACATGGCTGCCATTTTACAATTGTTTCAGACCACAAACCACTGCTAGGTTTGTTTAGTGAGGACTAGACTACACCACCCATAGCCTCAGCAAGAATACAACGATTGGCTCTAATTCTGGCAGCATATGAATACACTTTCGTACATAGGCCCGGCAACCAAATCGTGAATGCCCTTAGTCGTTTGCCTTTACAAGAAAATGATGAGCACGTCCCAGTTCCACAGGAACCTGTTTTACTGTTAAATTTCTTAGATTCCTCGCTGATATGTGCTTGACAGGTCAGAGACTGGACAAGTTGGGACCCAGTCCTATCTCAAATACAAGAACAAGTGCTACATGATCGGTTACAGGAGCCTGTATCTGATGCACTGAAACTCTACTTCAACAGAAGAGATGAAATAACCAGCCAGGATGGCATCTTATTTTAGGGAGCACGAGTGGTAGTTCCTCCAAAGGGAAGGGAGCCACTTTTAATTGAACTGCACAGTGCATATCCAGGAATTTCCTGAATGAAGACCATAACACACAGCTATCTATGGTGGCCTGGGATGGATGGTGAAATAGAAAGTTTAGTAAAGCACTGTGTGCAATGTCAGCAACTGCAAAAGTTGCCAGCAGCAGCTTCATTACACCCATGGGAGTGGTCAGGTAGACCCTGGGTGTGGTTACACATTGACTACATTTGGACCTTTCCGGGAACAATGTTTCTGCTTATTGTCGATGCCCATTCAAAATGGTTGGATGTATATAAGGTGAAGTCACCAATGTCGGCCACTACCATTGAGAAACTATGTCAAAGTTTTGCCATTAACTGTCTACCAGCAGTAGTTGTTTCCGATAACAGCACGGCATTTATGAGTGCTGAGTTTTAATGGTTTATCAGCTTCAACTGTATCAATCATGTGAAAACTGCACCGTACCACCCTTCCTCAAATTGTCTGGCCAAAAGGGCGGTCCAAACATTGAAGGCAGGCATAAAAAAACTAACTGGTGATTCTTTGGCAACCAAGCTAGCACACTTTCTTTTTCATTACAGAACCACCTCTCACACAACAGGTGTCACACCTACAGAGTTATTGTCGAAATGCCGTCTCAGGATGAGATTGAGCTTAATAATGCTAAATTTAGAGGGGAAGGTGGAAAGGAGTCAGGGAAGCCAGAAAACTAGACACAACTGGCATAGTCGCAAGAGGAAATTTACCATGGGAGAGCCTGTATACGTGAAAAATTTTGGAGAAGGACCAAAGTGGTTACCAGGTGAAGTAAGTGTGGTGAGTGGACCTCTGTCTTACCACGTGGAGGTGGAAGGCTGGATGATCCACACACTTAGGGAAGAGAGAGACATTTAAACACTGATGTTTGGGCAGCTCCGTAAGAGGAGGTACCTGATAAAGAGTCTGAAGTTGTGGAGCTGCGACATTCCACACGTACCAGGAAACCACCTGAAAGACTGAACTTATAAATTCCTTACTCAGTGTAAATATTATGTTGCCTTGAAAAATATGTACTTGTAAATATAATATAGCCAAGTTAAAGGGGGAGGAATGTAATAGCTATGGTTTTATTTAGTGTGTAATGTACCTTTAAAAATAATACTTGCTGGGCAAGCTTGCATGATCTGTAGTAACCGATAGGAGAATAGCGTGGGCCAGCTCAGCAGTCAGGGTAGAGATAGAGTTGGAGTTGAAAGCACATGTGTGGTCCCAAGAAATGTCTGCAGATCAACCCTATCATTAATAGCAACACTCGGCCACCCTACAACATGTGTATAGATCCACCCAAAATGGGAAGATTCAAGAAAGGGTTGGAAATGTGTTGAGTGTGCTTTTGAAGACCCAAGAAAGAAAATAATCTGTCGTCTGATGTACCCATGAGAAAATATTAAATTCAAATGGTGTTATACTTTGCTGTTGTGGGTCACAGCATTCTGATAATTCACTAGCAACTTTGTCTCAGGATCCAAATCGTTTGGTATTGTGCAGTTTTTGGAAGATGTAACCTTAGAACAAATGTTTTAAATTCTCATTTGAAAGCATCTTATTTTTACTGTTGTTTCTAATTCGTTAGAGATTATTATCCAGCCTTTTGATTATAGTATATGTCACTGTGCATGGTCATTGTTTGAAACAACTTGTGAGCAAAGCTGTTTATTTTTGTACTTAAATTGCTTTAACTTCCCCTAATAATAAATAAATGACAAATCCCTTATTTAATGGAAATAATTTAAGGTTTGTTTTGATAAAGGCAGTGAATAAAAATCATTCATTTTACAAGCCCGTTAATCAATAAGATTCCATACAAATTAAAGTGCAGCTGCACTGTTTCAATTAAATTCCTAAAGCATTTCGCCCTGCTCAGATATGACAAAAGATACTATTCTCCAGCTGAGCTGAATAACCGACTGAAATTATATTCCAAGCATCATTTTTTAAAACCAATGTCTTTACAATTAAAATAAATGAACATTACTGCTACGCTATTATTTCAATGAGAGAAGTACAAAAAGTGCTGGATGCTTTCGTTTCACTTTGACTTCATTTTTCACTCCAGTTATGATTATAAAGAGGGCCGTTTCTATGAATAGGCTGGATGCCTCAGGCAGGATGGCATTAACTGTGACCTCTGCCCTTGCACTGAATTCCTACCCAGCTGGAAAGCAATGCCTCAGGAAAGGGTTAGTTCACTGATGGCCAGAACCTGCTGGGTCTGGGCCCGTTAACCTGCCAAAGAAGTAAGCCTTGAAGGGCCTTTCTCCTTCTGAATGATCTTGGATCAGCTGACAGCCCTGCTAAGTTTTACCACCACTTACAAAGACATGGATTTGATTAATCTTTATGTAGCCTTTGTAGAGTAATGTTTGGGAATAATTTAGAAAAAAAAATTAATTGTTTACTGTGTGTTATGGAGCGGGTAAGGAGAAAGTTAATAAGGTATGCATCCAAAAAGATGACTATACATAGACGTGCAAGATCAAGAAGTTTTATAATGACATATATAATTGCTTGGAATTTGCTATCCGGAAACGGCCCAGATCTTCCAGTCTCCGGATCATCGGAGACTGGGGGCTGAATTTTACATGCCCATCCCACCACCTTCCCGCCCACCCCTGAGCTCTCCCCCATATAACTGGCACTGAAATCAGCAGCCCGCCCACCATACTTAAGCCAATTGACCTTAATAATACGCTGCCATAAAACGTTTGTCGTTGGCAGCAGGGCTGGTGGGGGAAGCCTGTTTTTTAAATTTAAATGTTTAAAGGGCGGGAAGGAAAATGGGGGAGTTGCATTTCAGGGCTGCCCTTGGCTGATCGCGGGGTGGCTTCCCCCTTAGGTGGAACCCCTCCCTTTCTAACTATCCGGTCCCTGCCTTAAACCCATTCCCTCCCCCACTTCTCTTCTACCTAACCTACCCCTAACTCACCATCCCGACTTGGAAATATATCGCTGTTCCTTCACTGTCACTGGGTCAAAGTCCTGAAACTCCCTCCTTAATAGCACTGTAAGTGTAGCTACACCACATGGACTGGTTCAAGAAGGCAGCTCACCACCACCTTCTCAAGGGCAACTAGGGATGGGCAATAAATGCTGGCCCAGCCAGCAAAGCCCACATCTCGTGAATGAATTTTAAAAAAACACTCTTGGTCCAAGGCCCCAGACTTACCTGCTCGGTGGATCCATAGGCCTTGATCTTCCTCTTTTCCTGTAGTCCCAGCAGCTGACGCTTTTCTGGCGCTGCCTGGACTGATGAAGCTGCCGGTCAGGCTGATTGTCCAGCAGCGCTCAGTCCTTGTTAATCTGCCCTGCAGCGCTCTATGTCTGTGGGCTGGGTCGGTGTGTAACATGTCAGCTCCACGCTGACATGGTTTCCAGGGAAACGTGCTACCCGCCATCCCCCCACCCAACCCCCGTCTTATTCTGCCCCAGATGTATGACCCTAGATGCATTCCAGGACCCCGCGGAAGTCCTGACATGTTGACCTCCAAGGGAATTAACTGGGAAGTTTGAATGTCTGACCCCCAGGACCCCCAGGATCCTCCACAAAAGTCTCTGACTAAGTCTCTGACTTAGAGTCAGAGATTTCCTGGATAGTTACCCAGGAAATGTTAGACAGAAAAATCCTAGTCTAACTCCTGGGTAACTATAGAACTGAACCTTCCAATCACTCACACTGACCCCATAACTCCACCATCAACCCCCTGACTATCCCCAAGACCCCTGACTATGCCCTGAGCCCCCCGATCCCTTGACTACCCCCTGACCTGACCCAACCCGACTACCATTCCCGACCCATTCCGACTACTCCCATACAGACTAACTACGTCACTGACCATCCTCCCTGGCTACCCCTCCTGACCATGTTAAGTCCTGACCACTCAACTACCCCTCCTGATCTGACCAGACTATCCCCCACCATCCTAGTACCCCTCAGATCCGACATGACTACCCCTCCACATCTGACCCGAAAATCCCCCAACCCACCTTCCCATTCACCTACCCACCTCATCCAGCTGCCACCCTACCCACTTGCCACCTTACCCACCTACCACTCTACCTGCTTGCCACCCTACCTACTTGCCATTCTACCCACCTGCCACCTCACCCACCTACCACCTCACCCATCTACCACCTCACCCACCTACCACCTCACCTACCTGCCACTCTAACTACCTGCCACCACACTACCACCTCATCCATCTTTCAACCTTCCCACTTACCTCACCCACTCTACCACTTACTTCACCCACTCTGTGCACTTAGCCACTTACGTCACCCACATACCCACCCAACCACCCTATCCATTCACTCATTCATCCACTCACTTATTCGCTAACATTCACAATAGATCTTTAAACTTAACTTATGGCAACTAGTGCCATAACATGGGGAACACCCACTCTTCCCCCAGTGCTGCTATGCTGCGATAGAGTTCTCCGATGGACTGTAAGCCCCACATTTCTTGAGAAGCTGGGCTTGGGCGACCTGTCCAGAAATGGTCAGCTGCCTCAGGGTGCAGAAAGGTCAGAGTGGCAATTTGGCAGTGATTGCCACTTTGTGATCCAAGCCAATCAAACAGGTCCTGGTTACAAACAGAAAAGATGTACAAAAACAGGCTGCATTAGAGTTGACCTTCAGACAACTTTTCTTAGTGGAAACATTTCACTTTATTTATAAGGCAGCAGCAAAAACTACACTGTGCACAAACTCCGTAACTAAAGAAGAACTCCTCCTGTAGAGGTTCCTTGCGCTGTTAACAAATTGCACAGATCATGTGATCTTACAACACAGGATTATTCTTAAAGCTACAGTCCTACATTTCCCAAAATTATAATTACTACATTCCTCCCCCTTTAACTTTTCTGTACATTTTGTATTTACTTATTTATGGCATTACAATACTTACACAACTTCAGATTCTTTTGTAGGAAACACATTCTCTGGAACCACATTAACATCAGGCACCTCATTAAGCACACGCAGCTCAGTGACAGAGACATCGGGCATACCTGTCCTTGGTTGAGCATCTTCAACAGGAACCACTGGCCCAGTAATGGTTACAGGTGAAAAATCATTTTCTTGGGGATATCTCTCTTTTTCTTAAATGATCTATATGCTTATGGGCGATCCGGCCCTCCACTTCCATGTGGTATAACAACAGTCTGGTCACAGAACTCACTTTACCAGGTACCCATTTCAGTCCTCCACTGAAATTCTTTCCATATACTTCTCCAATAGTAAAATGTCGCTCATGACTATGTAAATCATGAGTTGCTTTTTGGTTCCCTTGACTTTTCTCCACCTTCACCTCCAAATTGGGAAGTATTAGGCTTAGTCTTGTCTGAATTTGGCGCCTCATCAGCAATTCTGCATCCACTTTCTATGTCTTCTTCATTTTACCACAGAATTTAGTCTTGGCTTTCTTTTTGACTTCACTGTTGGCCAGACTTCTCTCAGATGCAATCTCAATTTGTCTTAGTTAAGTAGTTGAGCTACCCATGACTTCATTATCTACTCACATCTTGGAAAATTCTTCGACTTTTGCTTTCAAAGCCTCTTTAGCTTCATTTAGCTGATACTTCAGCTCTTCTGACTCCTTATTGTATCTGTTGGCTTCCCCCTGGAAACTTGAACATTTCTGCATCTTCTCTGCCAACTGGTTCTTCAGTTTGCTCAGAGAGGTGTTAAATTCTTCCTGTTTCTCTTCATAATTTTTTAGAGGCACAAACTTTGACATGAGGGTTCCTTGGTGTGTGTGAAGGTCTTTCAACAGGTTTTCCTTTTCTTTGCAAAGTTCGCTCACTTCGTCTTGAACTTTGTCATTCAACAGAGTCTCTTTGGGTTTCTTCTGCTGTTCTTCCATGTTGCTGGAAGAACAGCAGAAGAAACCAGGTTTCTGAATGCTTACACACTCCTTTTTCATCCTTTTGCAGTCCTTGGACTCTCCAGGCTCTTTCTGAAGTACTTTGCCTTGTTCCCTTTTCAGGACAGGAACTCTTCCTGCTTCCTTTTCAAATCTCACTGGCCAATCAAGGTTAATTTTCCTCAACCAAGGCTTGGTCCTCTACCTTCAAATACCATCACTGGTAGCTGTGCTGATTGGTTTCTATGAAGAACAGTTGCTCTGGTGATACCTTTCACTTGGATTTCTTCGCCTGTGTATGTTTTCAACTTGGCAGATATTTGTTCCAAATTTAATTGTTGATCACCTTTATTTAAGCATCTGAAAGTGTGTTCTCCTATTACAGTCGTAGAAGCACCGATGTCTACTTCCACTTTTAATGGTTTACCTTTCACTTGCACTGTAACAAATATTGGCTCTGTCTTCCCAATTTTCATGTTGAATAATAAATAAATGTCAGAATTGGTTGTTTCTGGCTCTTCTACACTATAGACTTCATTGGACTTTGTTGTTTGGAGGCCTGTTTAAATCTTCCTCATTATTTGTCCACTTCTGTGACAAAAGTAACATTCTACTTTTTAAATTTGCCAATCGCTAGAAGACTGATTTTTTCCACGTCAATGAAAATTATTTTTCAATTTAGTTGCTAAGCTGTTTTCTCTCATTTACGGTTAGTGGGGGCTGTTTCCCCGCTTCACAGTGGAGTCCCAGCTTCTCGCGATACTTTCAGCTGACTGTTCCCACCCGACTAGGAGAGTGGTGCCATTTTGTGCCCCTTGAATTGTTTTCCATTGCAATCGTTATTTCTAATGCTTTCTTAAATTCAAGGTTCACTTCAGCCAGCAATCTTCGCTGAAAGGTGTCTTCCTGCATGCCACATCCTAAACGAGCATGCCATTCAGGATTTCACTGAAATCACAATATTCTGTTATTTGTTTTAATTTCGACATATGGGTAGCAATTGTCTCTTCTTGGGGCTTTATTCCATGAATTGAACCAAAACCTCTGCATTGTGACTGAGGGCTTGAGTTGAAAATGTCCCTTAACAAGATCTACTAATTCACTGAAAGTCTTCGAATCAGGGGCACTGGGGGCCATCAAGCTTTGAATTAAACTGTAGGTCTTGCTCCCACAAATACTCATGAGAATCGCTCTCCTCTTTTTCTCGCCCCGTGAGGGAGTGAGTGGTGATGCTTGAAAGAAGAGCTCAAGACGTTCTATACATTGAGACCAGTCATCAGTGGCTGGCTCAAAGGGATTGATTCTGCTAAACTGTGGCATTTCCGATGAGTATATCTTCTTTTATTTTTGACAAATTTAGACACTCACAACCGTTGGGCGAGGTACAGCACCGAATCTGATTTCTCCTTTTCTCTCGTTTGTTATAGAGTTGATCTTCAGACAACTTTTCTTATTGGAAACATTTAATTTTATTTACAAGACAGTAGCAACTACACGTGTGCATCAAACTCCATAACTAAAGAA
Organism: Carcharodon carcharias; assembly: GCF_017639515.1. Taxonomy (NCBI): domain Eukaryota; kingdom Metazoa; phylum Chordata; class Chondrichthyes; order Lamniformes; family Lamnidae; genus Carcharodon; species Carcharodon carcharias. The sequence goes on from NC_054487.1 coordinate 62,667,400, forward strand.
GAGCTCCTCCTGCAGAGGTTCCTCGCACTGTTAACACATTGGTTTACACAGATCATAAGATCTTACAACATGGGATTACTCTTAAAGCTGCAGTCCTACATTTCCCAAAACTATAATTACTACACGGGCCATTTTTCTTTCTTTTTGGTGATGCAAGTTTCCAACAAGGTTTGTTAAGTTTTCAGTGTGAGAAGAAATGTTCCTGAGAGCTATGATTGTTGACCATTACTTTCAGATGCAGAGTTGTGGGCGCCTAGCTGCCTGTTTACTTAAGAATATGACTAGTGTGTGTCAATACTTCCCTAAAGTCTGAAGATTAATGCGCAAAATGAAGAAGAAGTAAATGTAGGAAATAATACTTTGTCTGGGTAACTGCAATTCTGCACAATTAGCACAGTTAACTTCTACATGTTAATCAGGAGAAGCAGTTTTCTTTACGTGACTATTTATTTTCAAAATAAGGCTTGTTAAAGGCTCCCATTTATTTTACGCCAAGGTTGAAAAATACTCTGCCTCAAAGAATACAATTTTAACAGTCGTAACATTTAAATGCTGTATAAGGGCAATGAAGGTGTCAGTGTGGATAGCTGTGATATTGCTGCTAAGGTGCCTGTATAGAAGTGTGCCATAATTTTCCATCCTGTAAACAGAACTTTTTCCACATTACTAAATTGTACACAATTCATAGTTGGTTTGGGATACCAGGTCTATTGTTCAGATGATTCTGATGTTAAGAGTAACTTAGCATATCTGGATATTTGCATTTTGAAAGGAGATAGATGGATTTTCAAACTCCAGGTGTTAGTTTGGTAAATACTTTTTGATACACTTGGAAGGACTACGGGTGGAAGCATCCCAGATTTGCACAAAGCGTGGTAGTGGGTGGAAAAAAAAGTCATTTTACCCGCTGGCCGCAATGGCGGGTTTTCACGCATTGTTGTCCCATTCCCACCTCATTAATTATGCAGCCACAGGAAACATGCTGTCTCGCTGGCAGGCAGCCTCCGATTTGCCCGTCACACCATTACCTCGCTGTTTCCTCACACAGGGCACCATATTTAAACTGCAGCTGCACGCACACTTCTCAATGCTTGCAGCCCAGGACTGCTCCGGTGAAGACATGGCCCCAAAAGCCAAGAACAGTGCAGCTCCCGACTCAATGACGCATCCCTGGACTTCTAGATGCCATGGAGGCCTGCTGTGATGTCCTCTACCCCCACTCTGGCCTCAGGAGGCCCACCTGTCTCACCAGTCTGGCTTGGGAGGCGGTGGCAGAGGTGGTCAATGCCAATGCTGCACACAAGAGGTCGGCCATCCAGTGCAGAAAACGGATAAACAATGGCGGCTGGAAATGAAGCCCATCATTGACAGGTGAAGTGGACATTCATGAACTTAGCCTGGATGCTTGAAAACTTTCCAAAAACCAGTTTTTGGTCTTCTTGCCACGTTGTTCACCCTGCCTGTCCGCCATGATGCCCACCACCAACAGGGCAGGAAAATTAGTTCCAGCTTACATACGATTTTTTAATTATTTGTTCAAGGGATGTGGGCATCACTGCCTAGGCATTTATTGGTCCTAATCACCCATCTCTTAATTGCATGTAAGAGTAATTGCTGTGGGTCTGGAGTCATAAGTAAGCCAGACCAGGAAGGATGGCTGATTTCTTTTCCTAGAGGACATTAGCAAACCAGATGGGTTTTTACAACAATCAGTAATGGCTTCATAGTTATCATCAGACCACCATCTGCCATGGTGGGATTGGAACCCAGGCCCCCAGAGCATTACCCTGGGTCTCTGAAATACTAGCCCAGTGACAATACCACCGTGCCATTGCCTCCCCATGTCATACATACCATTTCTAGTATAATTGTCTCATGTTCCTTCACCAATATAACAAGACCATGCTTGGAAATAGCGGGGGGAGGGGGGTGTGCACAGTTTAATGTACCAGTCTTTGTACAAAGTATTGAAGGTGAAATGTAGGTAATAGATTTCACAAGAGGCAGTACTTCAAATTTAAAGAGTAGTATATCCCCACTTCCATTATATGTATTATTCAGATGCCACTAAGAAAATGATACTACATTTTAAACTGCTATTTCAAAGGGCTCACATTAAAAGTTTGTCATCAATATTTGCAGGATCTTTAGTTCTCGGGTATCAATAACATATAAGACATAATGAGAGACACTCCTTCAATTTGCTAACGGAATTGATCCTTATATGAAGTATTTGTTATGCAAACAAAGTTTAGCAAGTTCCACTATAAGTTTGTTCACTCAGAGAGAGTTTGATCTGTATGGAGTTCCTCTTTAAAGAAAAACAAGCTTTATCAGTAGGAACTAGTATGCACAGACATACTGCACTGGAACTGCACAGTAAGTCACCACTACTTTAGGCCTTTCTGGAGGTTAGTAAAATATCCCAAGTTCTTAAATGAAGAGCTTGTTTTGCCAACTACTGGTTGGAGAATATGAACCAGGAAACAGTGTATGTTAGGGAACCAATGGAAATAACTAAGTCTTAAACGATTGCATTCTTTGAGGAACTCAGGAAGTCCATGCACTCATGGAGATGCTAGATGTCAATGTCTATGTTTACACACTGTGGTCATTTAATTCTTTGTATCAATGGCCTAACTACTATTTTGGATTCCAGACAGATTTATTACTGGGATCTTTAAGAGAATTTGCATTGCTTTATGTATTAGCCTGGATGCTTGAAAACTTGCCAAAAACAACAGCTGATTTGCTGTGGTTTTTAAAACACAATAATAAGGATTTTATTGATTTAAAGATGCTCTGGCTTAGTAATATGCATAGAAAGGCTAATGGCATTTGTCTGTAGCTAAATCAGTTTCTCAAATACATAGCAATGACACTACCCTTGACAATACCTGGATAGGGAATTAATCTGAGTAATTGTAATGTCTGACCTTTTGCAGAGTAGCGATTCCTCATTTGGCTGTGGAAAGAGCCATGGGATGAAGAAAGTATATTGTATGCAATCCCTCTGGAAATGAGAAATAATGGAATCTGCAAATTAAAAGACTCCGCAGTGTTTTGTTATATTGTGGTCTCTCAAGTGCTGTGCAAATTTTAAACATTTTACTGAAATATCAAAATATTTTGTCACTATACTGAAAATACTGCTGCAATATACAGTATATCTGTATCCGTGTCATCGAGTGGGCATAAGGATTCTCTGAGTTTCTACTTTCAGAGAAGTATCATATTTTTGACCACAGAAAGGAGATAGAGCAGGCAACTTCAAATATGCTAAGGAAATAGAAAATAAATGAAAAGAAAAACCTCTTTTTAAAAAATTCCTTCATGGGATGTGGGTGTCACTGGCAAGGCCACCATTTATTGGCCATCCCTTGTTCAGAGTCAACCACATTGCTGTGGGTCTGGAGTCATGTAGACCAGAACTGGTAAAGATAGCATATTTCCTCCTCTAAAGGACAATGGTGAACCAGATGGGTTTTTACAACAACCAGACTTTCAATTCTAGATTTTCATTGAATTCAGATTTCACCACCTGCTGTGGTGGGATTTGAACCCATGTCCGCAGAGCATTACCCTGGGCCTCTGGCATACCAGGCTAGTGACTATGCCACTACCTCCCTCCTCAACTAGTGTGTGCTGCTTCTCCAATCATAGACTGTTTCTCTCCCACATTTTCTGCTAAGCTTATCAGTGGCAAACGCAGGAGACGTACAGCCTGTGATTCGAGGAGCAGCTGCTTGCAGAATCTCCCACTCCAACTTACCCGATTGACCGGCATTTTGAAAACTGGCTCCGGAGGCCACATAGAATGGATTCAGTGGCCGCATCCGGCCCATGGGCTGCCGGTTGGACAAGCCTGATCTAATTCAGAGATATAAAAACAAAAAACTGCGGATGCTGAAAATCCAAAACAAATACAGAATTACCTGGAAAAACTCAGCAGGTCTGGCAGCATCGGCGGAGAAGAAAAGAGTTGACGTTTCGAGTCCTCATGACCCTTCAACAGAACTGAGTGAATCTTAGGAAAGGGGTGAAATATAAGCTGCTTTAAGGTGGCGGGGGGGTGGGGGTAGGGGGGCGGGGAAGAGAAGTTGGGGGGTGTGGTGTGGTTGTAGGAACAAGCAAGCAGTGATAGGAGCAGATAATCAAAAGATGTCACAGACAAAAGAACACAGAGGCGTTGAAGGTGGTGATATTATCTAAACGAATGTGCTAATTAAGAATGGATGGTAGGGCACTCAAGGTACAGCTCTAGTGGGGGTGGGGTGGAAACGCTAGCAGGGCATAAAAGATTTAAAAATAATGGAAATAGGTGGGAAAAGAAAAATCTATATAAATTATTGGAAAAAACAAAAGAAGGGGGAAGAAACAGAAAGGGGGTGGGGATGGAGGAGGGAGTTCAAGATCTAAAGTTGTTGAATTCAATATTCAGTCCAGAAGGCTGTAAAGTGCCTAGTCGGAAGATGCATTGGGCTTCACTGTAACAGGACTGTTGTTCAAGTGCAAGAGAGAAGTTGAATATAGTGCTTTAAGAGTACCTTGTGAAGCAGTAAATTATGTGATGGACCTCATCGACATAAGGAATGCTGTAGCCTTGGTCTCTGTGAGAACAGCAGCTGATAGCCACTTGCTTTGGAGATGTGTTTATGCACAGAGGAGATGTTTGGTGTCAGACAGAGAGCGAAGAGATAAAGGCTGCAAGTAACAGGCTGTTATAGTCGCCCTGTCCACTTCTTGGTTATGACTGAGCATTGAGCTTTAAATAAATATTGATGGAAAATATGGCATTCCCTTTGCATAGCAGATTGTTTGGAATGTAGTGGTATACAAAGAAGGAATTTTAACGCCTCTGATTTGGGCTGTTGGTAGTGACGCTTGAAAGCCCCCTGCTGAAGCCCTATGTTAATTTAAGCCACCCACAGTGAGCACATTCAAATCCACAAAAAATCTGCAGTCTACTTGTCAGTAAATACCTTTGTTAGTTGTAAAAGCAGCCCAGTTATGATGGTGCCCTTTCAGAAACATTCCATTGCACTCTTCATGGGAACTAGAACATGGCAGATTCCTTTTGCTTTAATAAGTGACTCTGAAAGCTCATTAGTTTCTCTGTATATCTTTTTTCACTTAATTTTCTTCATATTTATTACTGTTTAAAAAATTGTAAACTGACATGATTAGGCATATGTCAAAGGATAAGGCAGTTTTTTGGTATTTACAACAACTTATGTTTATATGGCGCCTTTAATGTAATAAAATGTCCCTCAGGTGCTTCACAGGAGTGTTACAAGCAAAATATGTTACTAAGCAACATAGAACAATATTAGAGATAAAAGCAAAGAACTGTGGATGCTGGAAATCCAAAACAAAAACAGAAACAGAAATACCTGGAAAAACTCAGCAGGTCTGGCAGCATCAGCGGAGAAGAGCAAACATCAACTGTGCTCTTCTCCGTCGATGCTGCCAGACCTGCTGAGTTTTTCCAGGTATTTCTGTTTCTGTTTTTGTTTTAGAACAATATTAGGATAGATGCCCGAAAGCTTGGCCAAAGAGGTAGGTTTTAAAGAGCATCTTAAAGGAGGAAACGAAAGATAGAGAGATGAGGAGATGTTTAGGGAGGCAATTCCAGATCTCAGGGCCTAGACAGCTGAAGGCATGGCCACCAGTGGTGAAGTGATTAAAATTAGGGATACTCAAAAGGACTGAATTAGATGGGTGTTAGATATCTCAGAGTGCTGTGGGGCAGGAGAAGATTAGGGAAGGCAGATCTAAGGAGGGATTTGAACGCAAGCATGAGAATTTTAAAATTGAGGTGTTGCTTGACTGGGAGCCAATGCAGGTCAACAATGCAGGGCTGGTTGGGTGAACGGGACTTGATGTGAGTTCAGATAGGGGCACCAGAGTTTTGGGTGACCTCAAGTCTACAGAGGATAGAACGTAGGAGGCCAGCCAGGAGCCCATTTGAATAGCCAAAACCTTATGGGCATGATATATTTATACAACAATTAGAATCCTGCTAGATCCAAGACCAGTGTAAAGAATCTGGTCAGCTTCATGAATATCAGTGGAACACACTATTGACATTTCATTCCCTTCATTGTATAAAATCAATCTTCCTTCTTAAAAACATTGTTTGTCAGAGATGTTTTAAATCCACGATGTTACTTTACATTCCAAAAGGGCTCAGAACTATCAACCTCCCTTCATTGTGTAAAACATACTTAGCTTTTTCATTTGATTTTTCAGAGCGGTTGATATCTCGCACAGCCCAGCAATCTGGTCTGATGCCTGCCATTTCTAAGATGGTGCCACATGTAAACAACATAGCCATCTATATAGTATTTGTTGTATAATTATCAGTTTGATTTTTAAAGTTTTTCCAATGGATTTTAACTTAAAGTGCAAGCAGAAGTTTCATTGTCATAGCATCACAGCAAATATTAGCATACTGAAATCTGCTAAATTGAATTACTTTAACAGTTAGTATTTGCATTTATTTCCAAAGTTACTTTATAAATGGTGATTAAGCTACTGTAAGAGTGGATATGTGAATCTAAAGTTAGAATTGCCTAAATGTATGAGATTTTTTTCTAACATTAGAGCTCTATGTGTACAAGATAATAATACATTTTTTTAACTCATTTGACAATGTAAAATGTTTCACCTAAATCTAAATCCAGTGCCTGCTGAAAAGCTTGACATAAATGTTAGAATCAAACATGCTGCCAAAAAGGGTCATGAGGACTCGAAACGTCAACTCTTTGCATCTCCGCCGATGCTGCCAGACCTGCTGAGTTTTTCCAGGTAATTCTATTTATGCTGCCAAAATACTGATTATTTTTGAGATTACTATCACATGAGGTATTAGGCTTCAGTGGACTCTATGTTAAATTTGGAATGAGAGTTTGGACTTTTGCAAATTTTAATCTTTCTGACTTTATACTGTCCAGGAGGGCTGTCACGTTTATTCCCTGCAGCTTTTGGAAAGGATAAAATTCAAAATTTCACAATCTTCAAAGATCTGACTTCTTTTTAAGGTATAAAGGGCTGAGTGGAAGTTAGTGGAAGAACGGATTTCACTATTTAATCCCATCAGGAAAAGGCAGAGCATTGAGATTTTTTTTGTAGTGTTGTTCAGAGAACTTTTGCATTGTCAGGAGTGGCTGGTGAGGAGATTAATAGTGAGATATCCTACTCTTCATAGGCAGTCCCTCAGGATTGAGGGTGACTTGCTTCTATGCTGGCTTGATGGGTTCTGTGATGGCCGGTAAGTTTAATTTACGATCTGCAGACTCTGCCACATGCAGGGCAGGTGTGCTTGGAGAGTCGGGCAGATGGGGTGTTTGGATGTTTTTGCACTCTCTCCAGTGCCTCAACTTCACCTCTGCATGATCCCGACGAAGTCTCTCAATGTTTTCAGCACCTTCCCAGATGAGCCTTCTCCATTTTGGTCAGTCGCAAACCAGGGACTCCCATGAATTGATGGGGATGCTTGACCTTTTCAGGGATGCTTTGAGGACATCCCTAAAGCATTTTGCTGTCCTCCTGGGAGTCTGCTGCTGTGACTGAGTTCCAAGTAGAGCAGTTGTTCCAGGAGTTTGGTGTCAGGTATACGAACAACATGTCCTGTTCAGCAGAGCTGGTTTTGAGTGATTAGCTGTATGGTGCTGGGCTAGTTGGCTTGGGAGAGGACACTCCTGTTGGACTGCCTTTCTTGCCACTGGGTTTGGAGGATCTTGAAAAGGCACCTCTGGTGATGCTTCTCCATTGCGTTAAGTTGCCTGCCTTGGTCGTCCCAAGTCTCTGAAGCAAAATGGGAGAACGGGGATCACAGCTGACCTTAGCCTCAGGTTTGAGATCCTGATCCTCAAATACCTTTTCATCAGTCAGTCACAGGCTGAGCTGGCACATTGGAGGCAACGATGAATTTCATTATCTATGTCTGCCTTCATTGAAAGGAGGCTCCCAAGATATGGAAAATGGTCCACATTTTCCAGGATCTTGCCATTGAGCTTAATCAATGTAGGGAGGTGTTTTGTTGTGGGAGATGGTTGGAAGAGTTTTCCGGGTGTTTAGTGATAGGCTCATTTTCTCATATGCTTCAGAGAAGCAGTCGACAATGATCTGGAGCCCAGTTTCTGAGTGAGTGCACACACAAGCATCATCTGTGTACTGAAGCTCTATGGCTGACGGAGTGGTTTTGATTTTGAAGTGAAGGTGGTGTCAGTTGAACAGTTTCCCGTCTGTTCTGTAGATTATCTCCACGCCTGTGGGTGATTTGTCCAAGGTGAGGTGCAGTATTGCAGCAAGGAAGATGGAGATGAGAGTTGGTGCAATGACACAACCTTGTTTGACGCCAATTTTCACTGAGATAGTGTTTTGGTGGTTCTGTTGGTGAGGATTATGGTTTGCATGTCATTGTGGAGTAGGCAGAAGATGTTGACAAATTCCTGAGGGCAGCCAAATTTGAGGAGGCCACTCCATAGGTTGTATGATTGACAGAGACAAAGGCTTTTGTGAGGCTGAAAACGAGCTTGTCTAGCAGTTGGTGCTGCTCCTTGCATTTTCCTTGAATTTGCTGCGCAGTAAAGATCATGTTGGTCATGCCTTATGATGGGCGAGAGTTGCACTGCAACTCCGGATGGAGTTCTTCAGCTATTGGAAGGAGGCGGTTGAGGAGGATTCTTGCAATGATCTTCCCTGTGACAGACAGCAGGGAGACTCATGTATGGTTACCACAATCAGATTTATCTCCCTTGATTACAGTCATGATCTCAGCATCCCTGAGCTCCCCTGGCACTCCTCTTCCCAGATGAGGGATATGAGGTTGTGCAGCCGGGTTTCAGAATTTTAGCAAGGATTCCATCGACTCCAGGGGCCTTGTTGTCTTTCAGATGAGAATGGCTTTTTCAATTGCTCTCTGGACCTGGATAGTGCCAAGTCCGAGCTGGACGGAGTATTGAGGAATAGATTTGAGGACATTCGAGCTGAGGTTAGAGTCTCAGTTGAGGAGTTCTTCAAAATGTTCTCTCCAATGAGCACTGACTACCTCCCTGTCCTTGATGAGCTCCTCTCCATGCTTGGCTCTCTGTAGGGTGCCTGCTTGAGCGCTTGGACTATAGATCATCTTGACAGCGCTGAAGAAACAACGCATGTCATTGGTGTCCGCGAATTGTTGGATCTCCTGTGCCTCTTCTATCCACCATTTGTCCTTTTTGGATTTTTTGTTTCACTGCTGCCTTAGGCTGCCTTCAGCAGCAGAACTACTGCTTTTCTATTGAACTACAGTGAAGTTTGGTAAAGTACATAGTTACAGTGAAAGAGTTAACATTGAAATATTGTCAAATGCAGTATCCATTACATGTCAAACAAAACGGTGTCAATCAATAAGAAATGTTATCAATGAAAAGTAGAGGTGCAAGTACTAATCTACAAGCTGTAATAGGAGGTTGGACTTTTGATGATTGTTATCTCTGGACTTTAGACCTTCAGCACAAAGGTAGTTGTATGTGTCTGGCTGTTGTTATACATAGCAAATGTTAAGGTTCAGACCTCCACAAGCATCAAAGATCTGACCTCCATTTAAAGTGTGAAGCACTATCAATAAAAGTTAATTGATTTCGTTTGTAAATGTAAGGATAAACAGCGTGTTGAAGGATCCTGTGAATATAAGAGAAAGATAAATAATGTGAGTACTTTGCTCTGGTGAAAACCCTAGATTTATTTATTACTCTCTTCTCAAGAACACATCGGGGCCCAATTCACAACCATCACAAATTACAGTTTCAATGGCTTTCACAGCATCTGGTAATAATCATTTTTGATGCTAAAGCTTTTTGTTGATTTGCTTTTATGAGGGAGTGGGGCATAAAAAGCATCGTTCGTAGGTGATACTGCAGACTTAGGTTCCCATTTGTCGCAGGTATAATTTTTTGCCGGAGTAGTTATAGAAGAGTTACAAAAAAATAGTTAATTATGTTTTTTGTCATCCAGAAAGATTTTGCTATTATTTTAATGTACTGTATCACTGGATGCAAATTAAGGCTCAAATCCTGGTTGGAGAGGCCACTCTGCAAACAGCTGTGACAAAGGTGTGCAGAGTTTATATAAGCTCAAAAACAGATTCCATATTTGCAAGTCTTAAAATGGTGATGAATTCGTCTTCTCAGGCTTCTAAGTCACAGAATCAACATTATCAACAGAAAAGGTAGTAGCCTGGTGATCCTGTTGTTGGGTGGATTCTCAAACTGATATTCCACATTTCTTCGATGGTTGAACTTGAGTGATTTTGATGTTTTTGGCTGTCATGTGAAATGTGACAAAATCTCCAAGCAGTAGTTGAAAGCAACATCTCAGAAGGAAGGTCATCTCACTGCATTGAACTGCACATCCTGGCTGCCAGCTATAGATATGATTGGTTGCAGTCATGGTGAACGCTACAATCTCGTCCACCAGAGGGAGAGGCATTTGTGTGATGGTAATGTGGACTCGGGACATATAACAGTAGTGAAGAGCATATAAGTATTTGTTACCTGTGTACAATGACTGGCTAAAATTTATCTTGCAGAACTGTTTTGATAATCGCACCTATAAAAGGCTTCAGTCACATTTTGAGCACAAGTACAACAATATCAAATTACATTTTACTATTAGCTTCTCACAGGAGGAAATGTTCAGCTGACCCTGATGTAATCACACTCAGTCAAATAATAAGGACTAAAGACACACTTGAAGTGGACAATAAAATCCCTCTCGTCCCATGCCGGATCAGAAAGGCAACTAACTGGTAGATTTGCTCACAACACATACAGATTTTTGCCAATTTTGTTATTCATAGTGCTATTACTATTCTGCAGCGAAGCCTAGTACAGTGCAATGAGGAACTGTGGTTTACAGAGAAACAAAGCACTGAATGAGGTCAGAAAGAACACAGACCACAGTGTGAAGGATTTGTAGGTTGCTTAGCTCTGCATGTCACAAGTTAGTTTATTTTTTTTGGAGAAAACCACAGCTCATGAGCCATATATCTGGTTTGTATCACAGGTTAATGTGGTTGAGAAACAAAAGTACTGAAAATTAATAAGTTTAAAGTGGTGGTGATGCTTGTAACCCCAAATGACCTGAGGTCATGTGATGTCACAGAAATCATTTCCAGGTGGAAAACAAACAACCACAAATAAACCATTGGTACACAGACCACACATGCCGTATAACATTGGTACACAGACCACACATGTTGGATAACATTGGTACACAGACCACACATGTTGGATAACATTGGTACACAGACCACACATGTCGTATAACATGTGCTTTGTTAGCGAGGGGTGCTTTCTTTTAAATGGTTAAACAACCTAAATCTTCAAAGTGACAAAGATGTTGATTACTGGAGAATGAATTGCCTACTAAAAGGTCCAGGAAATGTTAACCTCTTGAGGGTTAGGCTAACATTTTTTGCTACAACTTAAAACACAAAACGATGTTAAACATTTTAATTTAATAAAAATGCTAAACATTCCACACGTTTAAACGAATCCTTTAGAAAAATAAAAGCTTCCTCTGGCAATTTAAAGAAGTTAACCACTGGAAATGTTACAGGAATTCAGCACACAAAGAGTTAACTACTCTTGTTTACACCATCAATCTGAGTGGCAAAGCCATATATTTAGTTCCTGCCAAATTCCAGAAGATTCTTGACATTAAACAATACTTAAAAGCACTGTCATTTTCGGCACAATGCTCTGATTTTAAATAGATTGTTTAGTTATATACTACCTCATGTAGAAATCGAATGGCTTTTAATGCTATGACTTTGGAATCTATGTAATCAGATCAGAATACAGGTCACACTGTACACATCCACAAATGGAATAAGCAACTACAAGAATAGATCTACCATTCCAGGTTAAGGGTCTCATCCTGCCTCCCACCACTCCATCCATCCAGACAAGCCTTAGCACTTGATATGGTGCATAATTTTGCTGAGTGCCACATGGCCATATTAGGATGCAAGCAAGTTACTGATATGGTTTAACATTTAACGTGATGTGCACATAGTGCAAGTTTAAATGCATGCATGTTTAGTGCATTCCTGTTAAATCTATGAGAGTTCCACATAGCACATAACCAGGATATACAGTTAAGAGTAGCACATAAAAAGTACACTTTGGAAGAAATAAAAATGAATTGTAAGTTTTTTATCTTTGGGTGCCTTTGCCTCCTTTTTTTGAGGACTAAGTCACTTCTTCGTTAATTTTAGGTTCTGTTCTTTATCCTGTGTGCATAATCTAATTTGTGAAATGTAGACATTTTGAGCTTCTGTTGTCTTACTGGCCCTACAGAATTGCCCAAAGCAGGCTGGTGGACATAATCTGAAGAAGCAGCAGATGCAAAACAAATGTATAGTCAGTGTTATCCTCTGGTATCAGCTTCCCTTCCACATTTCTACAAAGCAATCTGCTTTGCATTTGCGATAGGAAAACCCTTAACGACAATCACTTTTCCTCCATATTCTGGCAAACTGATTTCAGTCACTATTTTCTGCTTTTGTATCGAATATTCGTACTGTATATTCGAAAACATATAAATAAAATTTTATTTTATTTTCAGCATCAGCAAAACATAGTTCCAAAAGATATTTTAACCCCTTATTTTTAGACTTTGTTAATTGTAATTACATTTGCCTCAAAAATCCTTACCATTGAAATATTGAAAAGAGGCAAGAGCCAGGTCTTTAAAATGCTGAGGTTTGGATAATGTAGGCATGGCCAAGTTATTCAGCTAAACCTGAATTCACAAGACAGAAAGCAGAAGTACATACCTGCAATACCTTATGTAAGACTTGTAATAAGGTTTTCCTTTATGGAGTGCTGTGTAGAATATAAAAGGAAGGGTGAATTAATTTTTGGTTAGAAAAGTTATTGAAGGTTAAAATAAGAACAGACACAAGCGGTGACATTTTTCTATTAATGAAAAACAGGACAGTGACATTCTTCCCTGTAATTAATAAAATGCTAACAAATTTGAGAACGCACAAATTTAAAATGTGTGATATCTGAAAATATGATTTCATTGGCACTGAATACCTACATGTGTCCAACTCTATGGTCATTGCAATCAAAAGTGGGAAAAACGAATTTACCTTTTCCTCTTCCCTGGCCCAGAACTGCTGAGGCTAATTACAATGCCCCTACCACTGCCTCCACTCATGTCAACAAAGTCAACAAGTATGGGATCTAAGACCTTCCTGGATGGCATGGCTACTAAAAGTTGGGTGAAGGAAGTGGAGGATTCAACATAGTTTGATATCAATTCGGCACTAGATTATTCACTGCGTTTTCCAAGGAATTGCACATGCTATTATGTATTCAGTGAGCGATTGGAAAGAGCACTGCTTCAGCCTGGTAGATGTTTTCATTTTTAGTATGGCTAGATACTTGTTATACAAAAATTAGCTATATTGAATAAATTAATACTTTAAGGCTAATATCTTTGTTTTAATTCATTTACGGGAAGTGGGTGTCGCTGTCTAGGCCAGCATTTATTGCCAACCCTGATTGTCCTTGAGGAGGTGGTGGTGAACTGCCTTCTTGAACCGCTGCAGTCCATGTGGTGTAGGTACACCCACAGTGCTGTTAGGGAGGGAGACCTAGGATTTTGATCCAGCGACAGTGAAGGATGGCGATATATTTCCAAGTCAGGATGGTGTGGGGCTTGGAGGGGAACTTTCAGGTGGTGGTGTCCCCGTGTATCTGCTGCCTTTGTCCTTCTAGGTGGTAGTGGTTGTGATTTGGAAGGTGCTACCTAATGAGCCTTGGTAAGTTGCTGCAGTCCATCTTATAGATGGTATGCATTGCTGCCACTGTGCACGGTGGTGGAGGGAGTGAATGTTTTTGTAAGGAGTGCCAATCTAGTGGGCTGCTTTGTCCTGGATCATGTCAAGCTTCTTGAGTGTTGTTGGAGCTGCACTCATCGAGGCAAGTGGAGGGTATTCCATCACAATCCTGACTTGTGCTTTGTAGATGGTGGCAGGCTTTGCAAAGTCAGTAGGTGAGTTACTTGCCACAGGATCTCTAGCCTCTGACCTGCTCTTGTAGCCACAGTATGCATATAGCTAGTCCAGTTCAGTTTCTGGTCAAGGGTAACCACCAGGATTTTGATAGTGGGGGATTCAGTGATGGTAATACCATTGAATGTCAAGGGGCAATGGTTAGATTTTCTCTTGTTGGAGATGGCATTGCCTGGCACTTGTGAGCTGTGAATGTTACTTGCCATTTGTCAGCCCAAGTCCAAATATTGTTGAGGTCTTGCTGCAGTTAGATCTGGACTACTTCAGTACCTGAGGAGTCGTGAATGGCACTGAACATTATGCAATCAGCATCGAACATCCCAACTCCTGACCTAATTATGGATGGAAAGTAATTGATAAAGCAGCTGAAGATGGTTGGGCCGAGGGCGCTACCTTGAGGAACTCCTGCAGTGATGTCCTGGAACTGAGATGATTGACCTCCAATAACCACAACCATCTTCCTTTGTGCTAGATATGACTCCAACTAGTGGAGAGTTTTCCCCTGATTCCCATTGACTCCAGTTTTGCTAGAGTTCCTTGATGCCTGTTATGGCACAGCCAATGGTAAATGCTGTGTTGCTCAAATCCCAGAGGAAACTTGAAACAACTACCACAACTGCTTTGCAATTTGTATAAAATTTGAGATGCATGCCTTGAATTCAGTAGTAATAAGACCACAAGGTCTTATAGGTTTTTACAAAACTAGATTAAACACTTATTAATAAGAGAAATGATTTTAAATATAGATCTACAAATTACTACTATGGTAACTTCTAAATCCCCTAATCAATCTAACTCCCATTTATACTTTCATTAAGGCAACAGTAAGACACACAGATTTTAAAAGATCCAGGCAAAGTGAGACACTTGAACAGTCAAATTCAAAGTAAGTTTTCTTAACTTCAGCTCTTTGTGGACAGCAGCTTGATGCATAGATGCTGAAGACTTTTCAAACTTGTAAGATGTTAAAATGCCTTCCCTTACACACAGCCTTCACACCTTTATACATATTTTCCCCTTTGAAAGCAAATTCCCATTGTTTCATTATGTCTTTGGACTTTACCTTTCTAATAATAAAGATTTAGCATATTATACATTTTGTCAGTAATCATTGGGAAAAATGAACACACTGCCCTGAATTTTTCCCGTGTCCGGCTCGGCAGGAAAAAGTTGGGAAGCCAACCGCTGCCTGCGATTGGGTCCATGTCGTCACTTTACGCAGGTGGGCCAATTAAGGACTGCCCAGCATAATGCGCGTCTCCTGCATCAGCATGAAGGGGTGGGCGGGAGCTCAATGCACCGCACCAGCATCACACCATCTCAGCTAGGCAGGCACCAGCGCAGATACCAGCATCTCAGTGAGCGGTGAGGCCACTTCATACTCACTTGAGGTTCAGGTGGAGGTAGAGAGAGCGCGGGGCACTGGCAGTTGGCGAACTGCTGGGGACCAGGAGCACGCTCAGTCAGTGGCTGATGATGTGCCTCTGGAGTTGTCCCTGAGGCAGCAGATGCTGCAAGTGCAGCAGGGTGTGCAGGAGGATCTGGCAGGGCAATATGAGGGAACGCATGCCATGGTCTCCGTTGTGGAGGAGTCCATGTGGAGCATGAGCAATGCAATGACCCTCATGGCAAAGCACACTGCCTCCACCACGGAGGGAATGGCGACTCTCATGGAGAGACTCCTCCAGGAGCTGAATCAGGGGTTCCTGGGGATGCGCTCGGACCTGCAAGCCCTCACACCGGCAATGACCTCAGGTGGTCAGTGTCAGTGTGGGAGATGGATTGGGCACCCATATCCCAGCTAGGTGCCCATCCATCAATGGTGAGCAGGGAGGTCCAAAGCGACCTGACGTTGGCGCATGGGCTGCTTGTCATCACTGCAAGCTCCTCTCAGGGCGCTCCTAATGAAGGCAGCAGCTCCTCCGCCCCTCTGCCAGTGACAGTGCCATCCGATGAGGCTGCAGCGACTGGGGAGATGCCAGCCGTGCCACTGGCCGCTCCCTCCCAGGCGGGGCCAGCACAAGCTCCACAGGCCAGAGGACACCTACCGAGGTCATCAAGGCCAACAGGACAGCAGAGTGAGCAGGCTGTCTCCAATGCCAGTGCCAGTGAGGGGGGGCACTTAGACGTAGCACCTATAAATGCAAATATAAATCACCTTAGGCACAACACGGGCTTATCACTGGTGTTATTTTTTGCCCCGCTTTTAAGTTATTTATAATTGGGTGTGAAGGAGAACACTTTTACATTTAATTTGATTTATGTATGCCAGGCACCACACCAGTAAATGTGTTTGTTTTCAGCAAGCCTCTGGGTGCTTCATTAGTTCAGCAGGTGAAGGGGAACCCTTTCTTAACTGACCAGTTTATTTTGAATTACATAGAATTTACAGCATAGAAACAGGCTAATCAGCCCATGCCAGTGCTAATGCTCCACATCAGCTTCCATTTATTTCATTTCACCCTATCAACGTATTTTTTCTGGCATGCACTTATCAAACTTACGCTTAAATCCATCTATGTCACTCGCCTCAACCACATGATGTTATGAGTGACTTGTTTGTCATTGAGCTTTATTAAAATGGCATATAGTGCATGTTGTTCACTAAGCAAATGTTCCTATCAGGTATTGAGTATGGAGCCTGCAGCCCTGGCATGTGGTGGTGGTTCATCTTTGGTAGTCTAGCTGAAGTAGCGTTGGATCAAAGTGTCCTGGGTGTCCCTGCCTCCCTGGAGGTTGCCCAGGTCAGCGTCTATCCCCTCAGCGTTTTCCTGTGCGTGCACGTCCTCGGACTCACTGCTGAACTCATCGTCTGCTGCCAGAGCAGCTGCATCAACATCTTCTTCCTCCACTGCGTCCCCCCTTTCCAGCGCCAGATTGTGGAGAATGCAGCATGCAACCACTATCAGCGACACATGATCTGGAAGGTACTGCAGTGCGCCCTCTGAATGGCCTAGGCATCAGAAGCGCATCATGAGAAGACCAATAGTTCTCTCTGCCATTGCCCTTATGGAGGCATGGCTCCTATCGTACCGCTGCTTGGCCTGTGCTCTTGGATGGCAGAGAGGCGTCATGAGCCACCTGTTGAGGGGATAGCCCTTGTCACCCAGCAGCCATCCATCCAGTCGCGCTGGAGCACTGAAGAGCCTCAGCACCTGGGAGTGTCTCAGGGTATAAAAGTCATGGGAGCTACCTGGGTACCTTGCACAGACTTGTAGGATCAGCATTCTGTGGTCACACACTATCTGCACGTTCATGGTGGGGAAGCCCTTCCTGTTGACAAAGGCACCGGGCTCACCTGCTGGCGCCTTGATGACCACATGGTGTACAGTCTATTGCACCCTGGACGTGGGGGAACCCAGAAATCACTGCAAAGCCTCTGGCTCGCTCAGCCTGGCCGGCCTCATCTGTGCGGTAGTGAATGAAAGTCTGAACAGGCCTGAAAAGAGCGTCTGTCACTAGCTTGACACAACTGTGGACAGCTGATTGGAAGACTCCAATAAGATCACCCACCGACCTCTGTAAAGAGCCAGAGGCAAAGAAGTTGAGGGCAACCGTGACCTTCAGCACCACTGGCATGGGGTGTCCACCCACACAGTTGGAGCTGATCTCAGGGCCGATCATCTGACAGATGGAGGTCACGCTCTCTCTTGAGAGGCGGAGCATCCTTTAGTATTGCACCTCAGACATATTGAGGTAGCTGCATTGCTGCCTGTATACACAGGCAGCAAGATAGTGGCATCTTCTGTAGCCCCTTCTGCCTTGGACTTCCTGCTGGCCCTGCGCCCGTTGTGCCGGTGCCTCTCCTCCCACAGGTGGCTCCTCCGAAGGCTGAATAGGGACACCTGGCCCCCTCTCCCTTCTGGTCCTCTCTTCCTCCTCAGAGGAGGTGCCTCCAGCGGAGACCACAATCCCCATTTCCAGGGTAAGAGAAGGCTGTCTGATACCTGGAAGGCTCCAAGTGTTATGACGCTTCCAGAGTCCTGAACTGAAACCTGTTATTTCTGTCAAAGCAGCTCTGAAGCGAAATGAAGTTGCCCTGTTCACACAAGTAAGTAGCAGTAAGGTATAACCTAAAGTACTAATAACTCGCATTCGGGAGACCACTCACTCCTCTTATCCCACCTGTGGATGAGATTTTTGAAAACGTGGCTTACCCGCCTGCCCGTTGCGCTTGTGCGATGCCCTGAATTCGCACGGGCTGCGCAAAATCAAATTCAGTTGGTGTCTCAAGGGTCTTAACTGGCCCGTTAATTAATGGCGGGTGTGCCTCCATCCTTATAGCGACCCGCCTGCCAAAACATCGCGATGGTGCATGCTCGATGTCATCAGCGTCATTTCACATTCTGGCGTGTTGGGCCTGTCCCCCCACGCCCCCCCCCCCCCCCCCCCCCCCCCCCATGCTAATTGTAAAATTCTGGCCACTGTTTCTAAACTTCACCTGGCTAGGTGACACATTTCACTCCCTCTTTTGAAACAATCTAGTCTGCTTTATTTAAAAATGCAAATGCCCTTTGACATCTTACACTCTAAACTTCCCCCATGTTTACCATGTTTACATAAAGGCCTTCAGACCAGCTGCCTTTAATCCAGTTAAGTTTCACACACACACGCACAGACTCATAAAGACACAGATACCATTATTTTACAATAAATTCCAATAACATTATGAGAATTATTATACCTTCCTGACATTCCCCTTCTTATTAAAAAAATGAACCGTCATAATTTAAAAAGATGCTTCATTTTTATTAATCCATCTTATACTATCTCCTATACTTATTTATTTACTTACATTATTACATTACCAGATGCATGCATTAACACAACAATATATATACAAATCCTTTGTATCAACAGAAATCATTTTGCTTCAGTGTCCAGGTTTTAAATGTCCAATTTTCCCTTTGAGCTTCAAACTCTTGATAATGCATCTGCAATCAGATTTTCTTGTCCTGCTACATGTATAATCTGTAGATTAAATGGTTGCAGTAATAAACTCCATTTGAATAGCCTTGCACTTCTGTCTTGAAATATGTCCAGAAAATTTAAAGGATTGTGGACTGTATAAACAATTATTTCTGATGAATTGTTTGCAACATAAATCTCAACATGCTGCAATGCTAACACAAACTCAAAGTCTCCTTTTCAATCGTTGAATGTCTTCTTTGTTGTGCATTCATCTTCCGTGAAAAATACGCTACAGGTTTTTCAATTCCATTTTTATCCTCTTGTAACAGTACGGCCCCAATGCCTATATCAATGGCCTAATGCCATGGATCAATGGCCAACTTAAATTGCTTGGCGTAATTGGGTACTGCCAAAACTGGTGTTGTAGTTAATACAGTTTTAAAACTGGCAAATGCCTTCTGACACTCCTGTGTCCATTGAAACTTCTTGTTCTTTTTTTAATAGTTCAATCAGTGGAGCAACCACACTGCGAGAATTTGGTACCAATTTCCAATAAAAGCCATTCGTGCCCAGAAATCTCAAAACTTCTCATTTTGTTGTAGGCATGGGGAAATGCACAATAGCCTTGACCTTCATGTCTCTTGGAACCACCTTACTATGTCCAATGGCATGGCCTAGATATGTATCTTGTAAATTTACTTTTAGCCAAGTCCACCACCAAATTAGCTTCTTGTAATTGAGTAAATCATTCTTCCAGATGTTGTAAATGATCCTGCCACATTTGCCTGAAAACTATCAAGTCATCAATATAAACAGCACAATTGCTCAGACCTGCAATTACTTTGTTTGTCAGGCATTGAAATGTTGTACGTGCAATTTTCATACCAAACGGCATGACTTTAAACTGATATATCCATCTGGCATCACAAAAGCCAATATCTCCTTTGCTTTCTCTGATAATGGTGTTTGCCAGTATCCTTTTAGAAAGTCAATCTTTGTGTAAAATTTTCATTGTCCCCCTTTCTCAATACAATCTTCCAACTGTGGTATGGGATATGAATGTGCTTTGTCACCACATTCACCTTCGATAGTCCACACACAATCTTTGTGTTCCATCTGGTTTTGGTACCAGCAAAATAGGTGAACTTCAGTTACTGCAACTAGACCTATAATGTAATTTTGAAGCATGAATTCAATTTCTTTCTGTACTTGTGATAGCTTTGTTGGATTTAATCTATAAGAGAGTTGCCTTAGCAAAGATGAAACTTCTACACATACATCATGTATAGCTAAATTTGTCCTTCCCAGCTTATTTCTACAAATATCTTTGTGTGACCACAATAGCTTTTCCAAATCACTTTGACACTTGTCTGGAGGGTAGCTCAGTATTATATTTAAGTTTTCAAGTACCCCTCATTATCCAAATTGATTAGAGGAAAATCAATTTCAGAATCCTGCATTTCTACTTCTTTCTCATTATCTACTACCACTAACGCCTCCTTTTGGACCTCTTCCCTGTCAAAGTACTTTTAAACATAAAAGTAAAATACTGCGGATGCTACAAACCTGAAACAAATACAGAAAATGCTGGAAAAACTCTGTAGTCTAACAGCATCTGTAGGGAGAAAAATAGAGTTAATGTTTTGAGTCCGTATGACACTTAGAAGAGCTCTGAAGAAGAGTCATACAGACTCGAAACATTAACTCTGTTTCTCTCTCCACCAATGCTGTTAGACCTGCTGAGTTTCTCCAGCATTTTCTGTTTTGTTACTTTTTAAGCATATTTATATAACACAGCCTCTGCTTCTTTCTTCTATCCGGAATATTTATTAAATAATTTACTTCACTCAATTTCTTTTCAATCCTGTAAGGCCCACTAAACCTTGCCTTTAATGAGTCACCCAGTGCTGGTAATAGAACTAGCACTTTCTCCCTAGCAGCAAAACTACAAGCTGTAGCTTTCCTGGCTGCTTTCATTTTCATCACTTGATGTGATATCTTTAAATGTCCTCTAGCTAACTCACATGCTCTTTCCAATCTCTCTGAAATTTGGTACATAATTTGGGAGGGTAGTTTCTGAATTTTGACTCACCAATTTCTCATGAATCAATTTTAGTGGTCCACTCACCTCATGACCATAAGCTAGTTCGAATGGTCTAAAACCAGTCGATGCATTAGGAGCATCCCTAATAGCAAACAACAAGAATGGAATTCCCCTATCCCAATCCTGTGGATAATTCTGCTATACTCCCTCATTATAAGTTTTTAGCGTTTGATGCCATCTTTCCAAAGCCCCTTGTGACTCAGAATGATAAGCTGTTGACGACTTCAACCGTTTTGTTCCCAAACTATCCATTACTTCCTTAAACAGCTGTGACATGAAATTTGTATTTCTTCAGGTAAACCATATCTTGTAAAAAATATAGTTAACTCTTCTACATTCTCTTTGTTTTAATGTTTCTCAAAGGTATTGCTTCAGGAAACCTGGTAGACACATCCATTATTGTAAGTACTGATTTTCACTTTTAGTCTTAGGAAGGGGTCCGACACAATCAATCATGACCTTAGTGAAAGGTTCTTCATGTGCTGGAATGGGAATTGATGCTTGTGATTTCCCTATCACCTGACATGTGTGACATGTACTATAAAATTTGACTACATCCCAAGCAATCCAGGCCCCCAAATTTTTTTTTTTTGGTATCTTTGCCTGTGTCTTTCTAATTCCTAAATGTCCCCCCATTGGAATTTCATGAGCTATTCTCAGAATATCATTTCTATGCCCAAATGGTAGTACAATCTAGTGCACTTTGCTACATCTTTCATTTGCTGAAGCATGATAAGGCCTCCATTTTCTCCTTAAAACATTACCCTTAAGGTAAGAACATTATGGAATACATTTTACCTCTGTTTCTGAGTAAGCTGTCTGATATAAATGTTTTATTTGCAAATCTTTTTTCTGTAACTCCACTAACCTCCTTGGGTTAAATACTTCAGCTGAATTGTCTTCCAGTCTTTCTTCCTGAACAATGTTAGCAAACATAGTGTCAGCTAATTGGCTTTCCACACCTTCATCCTGCCTTTGAACTTCCTGTTCTTCTTGTTTCAACCTATGAGCCTGTGATCTCGTTATCACACAATCTGGAAACAATTCAGAATGCTCTCTCTACAACACTTCTGTTGAAAACATTTCTACAGACTGCTCAACTACAATAGACATCACCCACATTTGTGATCCAGCTGTATCATTACTCAGAATAAATTGAAACCCTGGGCAATGGGAAGTTTTTCCAGTACTCTAACAATCACCTCCCCTGTTTTACACTTACTCTTTACATTTACCTTCCACAATGGAATATGTTTAGCATTTCCATGAACCCCACTTATTATCACCTGTTTCTGCAATACTCCCTCTGAACAACAAATGTCACGATCCCACAACATTAAGGATTGACTAGCCCCTGTGTCTCTTAAAATTTATACATCTTTACCTACTCCAGCCTGTAGACATGAAAAGACTTTCCCTTCACACACAAAATCTTTAAACATTTCTGCAACCTGTTCCTCATAATTGTCTTGGGTAAATAGTGAACACATTCCCACTTCTTTACCTATCACTGATTCTCCCTGTTTTACCTGCACCATTGGTTTTCCCTGTGCCTGAACCTCAGAACCCACAGTACTTTTACTTCCAGTATTTTTCTGTACCCCTATAATTCCAACAGATTTTCCCTGCAATTTCCAGCACACAGATTTTGTATGTTGATAATATAATGAAAACACCTCAATTTTCTAATGTCACTTCTACCCTCAGCACATTTAGTCTGAGAAAAAACTTCCTGCGAATTTCCACCTACTCCTTTTGTTCCATGACTACCCACCTTCCTTTCTATCCTTTTCTGATTTAAAAGGGTGACAAAAAAAATGTAGCTCTGTAAACCAGCTCATAATCATCAGCTATCTCTGCTCCTTTGTTTACTGTTTGAACCTTCTGTTCCTCCACACGTTCTCACTACCAAAGGGATTGAATCTTTACATTCTTCCAAAAGAATGACTTCTCTAAGAGCTGCCTATGTTATCTCTATCTTTAATGCCCATACCCACCAGTCAAAATTACTTTGTTTTACTCTTTCAAACTCAATATAATTTGCCCACACTGTTTTCTCATGTTCCTAAATTCCTGTCTGTATGCCTCAGGAACCAACTCATATGCACCCAGACTAGCTTTATTTTACCACATCATAGTTCACCGACATTTCTTCTGACAATGTAGCATAAACCTTATGTGCTCTACCCACCAACCTGGATTGTAACAACAATGTCCTATTTTCCTGTGGCCATTTCATTTGTTTAGCTATCTTCTCAAATGAGATAATGAATGCTTCCACATCTCTTTCCTCAAACTTTGGAAGAGCTTATACTAATTTAAACATCTCCCCACTGGGTTTTAGGTTAAAGATTTTTTCATCATCAGAACTTTGCTCAGCATCTGATGTCTCCTTTTCAAAATCTAGCTTTTTAAAGCCAATACTCTGTCTCTTTCCTTCATTCCCTCTTCCACTGCTAACTTTTCCCTCTGGAGATCAAGTTTTCACATTTCCATTTCTTTTTGAAATAATCTCTCTTTTTCCCTTTCTTTTTCTGCTGCCTCTAGTTCCAGTTATTTCATTTCCAATCCTTTTTTTTTCTCATTTGCCTCCAAATCAAGTTTTCTCAGTTCCTTTGCTTGTTCAAATTCAAATCTCTTCATTTCTAATTGAAGCCTCACTACCTCCAGCTGTGACTCACTCGTGTCAGGTATCACTTCCAACTTTAAATGCTGTACTTTACCTTCAATTATATCTGCTTTCCTAGCCCTTACAGGTAACCCTAATTGTAATTTGTCTGCCAATTCTATTGACGTAACTTTTGTAAACCATCCAAAGTTATGAATTCAACACCCAGACAAGTCTGAACAACTGCCAAAGCCATATTGCAGCCTCAGCACTTCACAAAAAACCTCACACCAACTCCTGAATTTAAAGTGCTTCTCATATTCATAACCTTAATTCACTAACTCCACACCAGTCAAGGAATTTCAAACATATCCAGCAAAGAGCCGCCAACTATGCTATGTCACAGCCGATGGTAAATGTTGAGTTGTTCAAATCCCAAAGGGAAACTTGAAACAACTGTCACAACTTATTTTGCAATTTGCATAAATTTTGAGATGCGTGCCTTGAATTCAGTAGTAATAAGACCACCAAGTCTTAGAGGTATTTTACAAAACTAGATTAAACATTTATTAATAAGAGAAATGATTTTAAATACATACATAGGTCAACAAATTACAACTATGATAACTTCTAAATCCCCTAATCAATCTAACTCCCAGTTATACTTTCGTTAAGGCAACAGTAAGACACACAGATTTTAAAAGATCCGGGCAAAGTGATACACAATACCCTGAACCAGTTGAATTCAAAGTAAGTTTTCTTAACTTCAGCTCTTTGAAGACAGCAGCTTGAGGCATAGATGCTCAAGGCTTTTCACACTTGTAAGATGTTAAAATGCCTACCCTTATACACAGCCTTCGCTCCTTTATAGATATTTTCCCCTTTGAATGCAAATTCCCATTGTTTCACTATGTCTTTGGGCTTTACCTTTCTAATATTAAAAACTTAGCATAGTACCCATTTTACTAGAAATCTTTGGGAAAAATAACTACACTGGGCAGGATTTTACGTTCGTCAGGCAACCATGTGCCCAACTGAATCAGGCATAAAATCTCGTACACTGCTGTCAGGCCAGCGTCCTGACATCATCGCGCACTCTTGGGATCTTTCGGTCAATGCGCCCACGCGAGAGTCAGCAGCGCGCCTGCCGACAATTAATAGGCCTATTAATGCCCCTAAAGTGTTAATTAAGCGTATATTTTGTTGCCCGCTCAACTGTTCAGTTAACAAGTGGGCGAATAGGCCAGGCGGCCTTTGCATTTTTAATGAAACCTTATCCATGGGCGGGATGAGATTTCCAATGGGAAGTAAAAATCTCAAAAAAATGTTTCCATTTCATTTTAAACATGCCCCTCTTCATGTCATTGAGCTACATATGGGGACATGTTTTATTAAATCATTTATTAAAGCTTTATTTTCCTTTGTCCAAATTTTTAGCTCCCTGAGGCAGCTCTGGGCCCTCAGGGCAACTCTGAGCATATAAATGTACCTTTCACACCAGTTGGCCATTAATTGGTTGTTACCAATTACCACATTACTGGATTTGGAGTCACATGTAGCCAGGCCAGGTGAAGGCAGCAGATTTCCTTCCCTAAAGGGTATTAGTGAACCAGATGGATTTTTACGATAATCAAGGTTGGATAGACTTGGATTGTTTGTGTTGGAGCAGAGAAGACTGAGGGGCAACCTGATCGAGGTGTACAAGATTATGAAGGGCATGGGCAGGGTGGATAGGGAGCAGCTGTTCCCCTTAATTGAAGGGTCAGTCACGAGGGGACACAAGTTCAAGGTGAGGGGCAGAAGGTTTAGGGGGGGATGTGAGGAAAAGCTTTTTTACCCAGAGGGTGGTGACGGTCTGGAATGCGCTGTCCGGGAGGGTGGTGGAGGCAGGTTGCCTCACATCCTTTAAAAAGTACCTGGATGAGCACTTGGCACATCATAACTTTCAAGGCTATGGGCCAAGTGCTGGTAAATGAGATTAGGTAGGTAGGTGTGATTCTGTGAATTGACAATGAGCAGAGGACCTACACTTAGGCAGATCATCAGTACTACCTACTTACTCCACTCTTCTCCTGAAGGCATTAATTCCTTCCTAGCATATAATTATATACCAGCTGGTATCTTGCTATTCTTCATATGTAAGCATTGATTGTGTCTCAACAGGTTATTTGACTGCAGCAGCTGTCATCGCTGATGCACAATACTATCATTGCTCTGTGTCCATTCTCAGGTATTTCCAGCCAAACTGACACCATAATGCTTATAATTGGGATTAGCTTATTGGATTTAACTTCCACCATCTGCTGTGGTGGGATTCAAACTCAGGTCCCCACAGCATTATCCTAGGTCTCTGGATTACCAGTCCAGTGACAATACCACTACACTACCACACTGCCTCCCCTCAGTAATATTCTGTATTATTTTAAGACTATTTTCCATTATAGCAGTTTCAATAGATGATTTTTATTAACCATCCCTAATCTGGATTCCACCTTGGCTGTTCAGGTGAACTGTTCTCCAGAAACTATTGTAAGCTCAACATTTTTGCACGTAAAGGTCAACTTTGTGAACTGCTACTACATTCTTAAATGCTACCATATTGTGTCTCTTTCCTTTTGTTCCACTTAGTGAATGATTTGAAAGAGAAACAGATACTGACATGTGAATGGCTTTCTTGATGGTTCAGCTAGTTAAGGCAGTGAGTTGACAGTCATTTTCTTTTTATTCATTCACGTGGTGGGCCAGCATTTATTGCCCATCTCTAGTTGCCCTTGAGAAGGTGGTGGTGATCTTCAAAGATCATTACAGCCTAGGAAGGTGCAAACCCTGATCAATCTCAGCTGGGATAATGGCAAATACACTAGAATTGGTCTAGGTATCCTGCAAGGTGTTCACTCCTAATTACAGGCACAATGGTGTCATTTCTGCTGGAAATGGCTGAGCATGGACACAGGGCAATGACAGTATTATGCTTAGCAGTGATAGCTGCTGCAGTCGAATATTCTGACCAATCCCCGAGCCCATCCTGACCCTCCCCCGAGACCCAGTCTGGCCCACTCCCCCTCACAAGGCACAATCCTAACCCGACCTCTGTCACTCCTGCACCCCATCCCCGCCCCAAATCCTATCCACTTACCTTCCCCTGGCCTGCCAGGGACCTTTAGACTTGGCTTGACCTTTTAACTTACCTTATTTATGGCATCTAGTGCCATAAAAAAGGGGCTGTAGCCCCCTTACATTCAACTGAGCTGCCTCAACACCAGGCCCCGGGGACATACTGCAGTGCCCGAATCTTGCCTGTCCTGAGTCGGAAGGTCGGGTGAGATTGGATTGAAAAATATTTCAGGTAAGAAAATAGGAGTAGAGTGGCAATCCAACTCTGATTGCCAGTCCGCGGAAGCTCAGGCCCAAGTCCTCTTCCTGAAGGATCCGCTGCCTGTAAGCAGCTGTTTACCCTCGAAGTTCTAGCTTATCTGCCATCATCATCGACATTTTGTCGTTGGCCATGGCTTGCAACCCTAAGCAGGGACCCTTACCTGGGCCTGGGGCAACTTGCAAAAGGGTAGGGACAACCATCCCTTGAAGTCTCAAATGATGCTAAGAGTGGGGCAGAGGGGAAATTGCAATAAAAAAGGGGAAAACACACACGTTTACCAAACTTATAAGTTTTCATTACTTGGGTTCCTCAATGGTATCGTGAGGTGTGGTACTTTTTTAAAATTCATGTAATGTGTATGTTGCTGGCAAGGCCAGCATTTATTACCCATCCTTAATTGCCCTTGAGAAGTGGGGTGGTGAACAACCTACCTGAATACAAGTGACTGGTTTGCTAGGCACTTCAGCGGACAGTTAAGAGTGAAACACATTGCTGCAGGTCTGGAGTTACATTTGGGTCAGACTGGGTAAGGATGGCAGATTTCCTTCCCTGAAGGACATTATTGAACCAGATTTTACAACAATTCAATGATATCATGGTTATCATTAGATACTAGCTTTTTAAATTCAACTAATTGAATTTTTTAATTCCCCACTGCCAAGGTGGGATTTTAAAATCATAAATCCAAGCCTCTGGATTACTAGTCCAGTAAGATATACGAACATAAATCCCCCAACTAGAGTTCACAAAGGTGGGATTGAATCCTCAATCTTACAGGTAGCAGCACTAAACACAACCATCTGAGAGCACCACACACCCAAATTTGGGAAGTTTGGTTCTTTATCCTTATTTAGTTCACTCTAGCTGCAGAAGAGATTAGGCTGTTACAATTGGCCTCAATCCACACACACACACCCTCCTCCCCACACCCCCCACAACCCTCATCAACTAGCCCCGATCACTGTTCAGTGAGCTCAATTGGAAAATAGCAAGTATGGTCATCAAATAAGGGAATAGCCAGGTGAAGCTCTGATGTCTTTAATGATTAAATAGCTTGTTGTTGCTCAACATTTGGTCATAAAACATGCAGTTTACAAAATTGCTAACCTATAGTAAATTTGATCAACTCCTGTTCCTTTCCTCCCTTTTTACTCAATTATCCTTCTTCCATTCTCTTCTGAAGGTATTTACCCCTTGTGAACACACGTTTCCACAGGTGGCAAGCATTTATCTGGAACTTTATTAAAGTGGCTATTCTTTTAAGGGTAGTGCAGGTGTTGTAGAAAATTCCACTGTATGGGGCTTCACATCTAAGCACAACCCTGTCCTGGCCTTGGACAAGGTGCTGAGGGAACTGGCACCTTCAGGGCTTCACCTCTGCATGAGTCAGTGCTTCCACTTGAGAAGGGGAAACATTTTAAAACTTGTTTTTAAAATCTGAAAAGAATATCTATTAATAAACTGATCAGAAATTATTTTTGTTACTCGTTGCTGACCCTTGGGAAAAGCAGTTGGTATTATATTGTTCAGTTGCAAGTTAAGGAAAAAGAGGTTAAAAAGATCTTGTGAGCATACGTAAACCGATCCCAAACTAAAAAAAACACTTTAAGAAGTTCACCCAAAAAAAAAAAATCACCCAACTTTGACCTAAGCTGGTTTTATTTTCATCCAGGGGAACAAAATTCAAATTTTACAAGTACAGCATTTTTACTGATCAGAGCTAATTTAATTTGTGCAAGAATGTAACAAAGATATCAGTGTTAGAAATTGGATGTTGCTTGGAGAGGTTTATAAATAATTATGGATGATGCAATTTTAATTTGTTTCTTCAGACTAGACCCAGGACTTTCCTTTGCATCGTTTCTTGTGACACCCAGAATAGTCTTTGCAAGCAAATATTTATTATTTTTTTAAAAAGCTTTATTCATACAATCATACATGAATCAAAGATAAGTGAATTGAACCTATCTTGCAGCCTTTCTTCAAAGCAAAAAAAAAAAATCCAAGTTGGAATCATCTTCGTAGAACATGATCGGAATGAGGTCTTGCTCTCAAAGAGCCCAGGTGGGCAATTCGTAATTTTTATGCCAACAATTTTATTCGGCTAATGTAAATAGTTTTAAAATATTATGTTATACTTTCATGTGAATTCTAACTGCATTATTCTTTATAGAATTTTAGTTTTAATTCATTGCACGTGGGCTAAGCCATCATTTATTGCCCAACCCTAATTGCCCTTGTTCAGAGGGTATTTAAGAGTCAACCACATTGCTGTGGATTTGGAGTCACATGTAGACCAGACCAGGTAAGGATGGCAGATTTCCTTCCCTATAGGACATTTAGTGGACCAGATAGGTTTTTACAACAATTGACAATGGTTTCATGGTCATGATTAGACTTTTAATTCCAGATTTTTATTGGATACAAATTCCACCATCTGCTATGCTGAGTCCCCAGAGCATTACCCTGGATCTCTGGATTACTAGTCCAGTAACGATACCACTATGCCATCACCTCCCTCTAATTACTTTAACATATTCTAAAAAGTGGATAAACTGTATGTAAAGGTGCTTTCTTGTCAAGGTGTTTAAATGTCAACTGCAAGTACCCCAAAGTTATTTTATTTTGTTTTTTTCCCCTTTATTCCCTTCTCTCCAGTGTGCATTAACTAATGACCACCTAGATAAGGTACTACCTAGCAGCCTAGTAGCACCTTATCCAGGTCATCATTCTTCTTGTGTGAGCCTAAGGACTGGGTTATATGGTCACTGAAGTCATCATAGCCAAATTGATTTGGTTTTCTGGTATGTGAAACACACACACGCACACACACACTGAATATGTAGCACACCAGCTGAGCTCAATTGCTTAGTACAGATTAGGCTTAGACAATGGAATCTTGTATACCTGGAGGCACCTTCTTCCCTTAGGTACTGGAGAAGCTCTAAAATACATTTCAGACTAATACCAGAACTGTGAGGATCACATCTGGATTGGGATTTACCTTCATCCTTTAAATGGATAAACCAATGAAACTGTGGGTACTAATTTCTTTAGAAGTGTTACACTTTAACATATGATCATCACTAGTCCTTGTTTTCATTCTTTTCTCTTTTTGATATTTTTAGCCTTCCATCCAAATAAAATTTTCTGACCAAGGGAGACGATTAGCAATTGACTGTTCTTGGCTTCCTATTAATAGAATTCTGAAATATCTAATAGGGAGTGTACAAGGCTGACATTGATTGACTTCTGAATTTTCATCACTTTTAACAGATGAGGTCCTGTTTACCCTTTCACGTGGCCAGATGGGAAAAAATTGAATTTTTTTTAACTTGCAGGAATGTTCAGGTGAGCATGGTTGAACTGAAATCTTAATACACCTTAGACCTTAGCAAAGCATTGATTTTCTGGTCAAGGGTGCCTATATATATTCTGTGACTTCAGGTTTGGACACAAAAATGGAGAAAGAGGTGTTCAAAAGATGGGATGAGGTGGAATGTGTACCCTAGGCATTTTCAGCCTTTTGTCAGCCCCATAGCCATTAAAACATTGGTGGGAGGACGTTTGAGAATTTAGGTCCATTTGTACTAGAGGGAGATGACTGAGGTTACAATGTGTCTGAACATGGTGGCACTTCACAATATACACTATCGTTCACTCATTCCATCAGAAGCACTAGCTCAGCTACATGACTACAGGCAACATTAGACAGTGGGCTAAAAATATTGAATGAGCAGAAGATGGTGGCAGTGGAGGAACAGGGGGCAGAATTTTCTGCCTGACCCAATCTCTGGCAGGTGGGGAGCCAATCCCCGCCAGAGAAGCGGGCCCCACCGCCATTTTACGTGGGCGGGCCAATTAAGGCCCACCTAGTGTGACGTCCGGCGGGAAACGCTATGTGCTTCCTGTGCGGGCGGGGGGGGGGGGGTGGTATTCCCCAAAAGTGGGAGTGTGCTCTTTCACGCATGCGCATGAAAGAGCGCACATCTCCCTGAGACTAAGTGCAGCCTCAGGGAGATCGCTTACACTTTTAAAAATATTAAAAATAGAAAAAAAAATTCCCTAACATGTCCCCCTCATGTGACAATGTCACATGAGATGCGACACGTTCATAATTTACATAATAACTTTATTGAAATTTTTGAAACCCTACATGAAACCTTATCCCGCCGCTGGATGAGGCTTCATGTTCTATCTATTTGCCTCCGGGGCTCCTGGCCGACCCGCCAACCTTAAGGTTGGACGGGCAGGTCCTTTAATTGTTTAAATGATCCTATCAATGGCCTCAATTGGCCATTGACAGGTCGGCGGGCCCGCAGCTGATTTTGCTGTGCCCAGCCTTCCTGAAAATTTAAATGGGACGGGATGACGTTGAGGGTTCTGCCTGACATCATCCCGCATCATTTTACGCATCGGCGAGCGGGTCCCGCCCCCTGCTCGCCAATGGCAAAATTCTGCCCCTGATATCATTAGGGCCAATTAACAGCCAGCCCTAAGGAACTGGACTTCACCAGTTCCTGCATTTGTAAAGGACACTTCTGCAATATTCCAATCAGTCATAGGGCGTGCGGAAACTCCAAAGACATCAGCAGAGGTCTCTGTATGGCTGAGGTCCTAAAACCAGTGGAGCTATTCTTGTGAATGTTCCAACTGCTGCTATGAAGTTCTTGTGTTACATGGTGGACAGACAACTCTTCTAGCTTTGACATACTTGGGGGTCATTGTTCAATAATCAGGAGATAGAGTTTCACCGATTTCATTGGTGCCACCAAGCTTGTCACGTTGAACAAAGGCTATAAGGAGACAATATCTAGCAGCAACGGCATAAATGGAATTGACATGATGATGAGACTCAAAACCCTGTATAGCAACACATCCAGACCCTTCAGTCACTTCTGTCACTGCACTTGGGGTAGGAAGTGAGCAGAGCCAGGTCACCCATACTGCTGTGGAAGTGGTGTAGCCTGAACTGGGTATATTTCAGGGGTCTGCTACCAGTTTGTGATAGCAACCTCTTAGGCTGACATATTTTCTCCTAGTGTTGAGATAGTTCCTGGACTAAGAGCAATACTAGAGAACATGAGGTCAGTTTTCCCTTTTGGGCAGCAGAGAGCCCATCAAATGGGTGAACAGACATGAACCATTTTGAATTTGAGCCTCATTTAAATTACACTTGGTGGGGCAGCTTGAACACCATGATGGTACACAGCTTGATTCTGGGAATCGCCAGACATGGTGTGGGTGGGGAGTGCAGACGTTTATACCCCACACAGGACTCCCCACTCTAATTATCTCTTGCCACTCTGCCCTTGTATCCCCCCCACACCTTCTCCCACATGTATGCATCAAGCTTCCCTTTACATGTAGCAATACCGCCTGCTACAACTACTCCATGTGGAAGTGAGTTCCATATTCTCATCACTTTCTTTTCTGTGTTATTTTTGGAATGGCCTGCTGGTTAAGTTGCTCAATGCCAGATCTCATGTATGAAGTACACGTGCAGCAGTCCACAACATCGTTGTAGACTCGAAGTACTTCAAGGGCCGAATGCTTGCCTTGGGCATGCCCCGACTCTCAGAAGTTGTCAGCTGCCTATTTGATGACTGATATGCTTCCAAGAGGCTTAGGTGCAGGAAATAGTTTCTGTTATGTGAATGTTGCGCTCAAAGACAAGTGGAACAGCGGTTTCCCCCAATGTCACCAAGCCGAGAACAATCTGAAAATCAATAGTGGGCAGTCACAAACATGACATTTGATTTAAAAACTAAAATTACTGGGGGAGGTGTGTTTTGGTAGCACTCTTAATCAGACGGCATGGATGGTAGATTTGCATTTTAGTGGAAGATTTAAAGCACTCTGGGTGAAAGTATGTTTGTGGAGAACATGGGGAAGATGTAGTTAATATTCCAGCAGCCATATTTTCAAAAGAAGGTCTCTTGTATGAAAGCTTGCAACTGGCATTGATTTCTCTTCTACAGCATCTTTAGTTTGCTCTGGCATCTCTTGCTGGCCAGTCGTGTAATGCCTAGAACTTTTCTCCTCACAATTCCTTCGGAGCCTTCATGATGATGCTTCTTGGTAACCTGTCAGTTGTTCAGCGCAAAGGGAATAAACAGAGCCAACAGAACATCAGTTACCCCTTTTTTAAAAAACATTTACGTATGGCTGCTTAGCTTACGTCCCTGTTGTCCCCAGTAGTAGCCTGAAATAAGGGCATAAAGGCATTGTGCTTGACACACCCTGGCAATGCTATGCCTGTGAAGAGTTGGCTACAGATCAGCTTGTAGCCAACCAAGTCCCTTTTAAATTGAAGCATCTGAAAGTACCACAGCAAAAATGAATGAACAAGTACCTCGGTCTCTTATAGGAGGACTAGCAAAGAGAAGTCATAGGCAATTCCCTTGAGAAACTCATTGTTCTATTCTGTTGATATTTTAGCATTGTATTTATGCACCATCAGGCCCTGACAACCTCCTGACAACCTAAATAGCTCAGGAAAACGATTACACCCTATCCCCAACCTCACCCGCCAAGTATAGTGGAAGATCTGGTCAGCTTTTCCTTTTTCTGTGCTTGGGTGTATTGGATTGCCTGGCTGCAGCACACAGAGATGCTGGGCTGAAAGGAGCATCTGCCTGACTTCTCTTTCATTGAAACTATTTTGATTTTTAAAAAGAAGTGATGTAAATATGTTTCATTTCAATATACATCATCATTTATGTAATTGTCTGAGTTCTGATTAAGAAATCTAGGAATGTAAAAAAGAACACTTTTTTTTGAAGAATGTTGATAAAACTGCAGGATGTGTTTCAGCACATTTGTTTTTTCAATGGAGGTGACCTATAAACTGAGTTTAACATAATAAGCTATATCAAAGATTGCTTTTTCTGGTCACGGATCTTTCGCAGCATCCAGAATTTGAGGAGAATCATTAAACCACTTAAATGTCAAAGTCTTCATGAAAATTTTCAAAGCCCTTTTAAATTCCTTCACCAATACCCCCATCCTCCCATATGCATGTCCATTGATTGCATTTTATATTCACGCTAGCATGTGCAAAGATGGAGATTCCGGAGGAGGAGAAGGCCGAATCTTTCTCTAAATGTCTGCCTCCTCTCGATTAGATTTCAATCCCCTGAAATATTTTCCCAGGCAAGAGTGTATGCAGGGAATCTGAGCATGCTCCTGACCCCTGCTTCAGGAGACTCCTTGAGATAAAGTGCTGAAAGTACTATATACAAAATGCAGACCATCAGCAATAGAACCAGGTACACTGAGCTGCTCTTGACATATACCAGCTGTGAACGAACTGACCTGTGGTCAGCAAGTGAGATTCACAACACAGACCCACACATCAGTTCCATATTACTTTTTTTTTTATTAAGACAATAGTATTTTTACAAACAAGTTTTGAGTAAAAGATTAGGGAAAATATATGTCCACTTCAAGAAAATAATTTTAATTCTGATGTACAATACATAAACTTATAACATCCTGCAGCTTTCCTGATTTTCTCTGCTCAGGACAGTGTGACCCAAGCTTGAACTTTTCTTTCTCTTGCCATTGCATTTCATTGTCAGGCATTCCTGGCAGGCTCCAAATTACATTACGAGGAAACTGCTAATACCTTGCTTTTCCTGCCTGCCCTGTGCCATGCTATGCTGCTCTGGAAGAGTACAATGGATTTTCTATGCTACATGGTAGAACTCCCACAGTTTACAAACCCAGCCTCATCGACTTACTCCGTTACAATCTACATCCTGTGAGAAGAAAGTTTACAAGGATAGTCTTATCCATTTTAAATAAGTTCAGTGCTTTTGTACAGAAGATCTTTACTTGTGTATGTTTAAATAACTTGTTACTTTATTACTTTAAATGCACAAAGATGTTTGTCCCTGGAGCATGGGCTTGTGAAGTAATAACCCCATCCATCAGCCCTCTGTAGCCTAGAGTTCAGTCTTGCCAGATGGGGCAGGATCGGTGCCTTCATCAGTTGAGCTCTGGCCCGTGGGTATAAAGGATAATGAGGCAGAGTTTATACAATACCGTTTACCAGTTGGACGGGGCCCATCATCAAAGACATGTCCCAGATGTGCACCACACTGAAATAAAATAGCAAAAGTAATTACTTTCTTGTAACAAAAAGGATATTTTAGATTACTGTTATACTCTACATCATTCATCACAAGGTAGTAAACTGCAGATAACATCTGAATATTCCTTCTGATCTAACCTTTCACCCTTTAATAGCAGCTATTTCTGTACTGTGGTTAAAAAGTATTCTTCCAGAAACTTAATAAAGGGTCGCAAATTCTAAAATATTCATTCTGCTTCATTAAATCAACAAAGCACAATTTGACCATTTCAAATGATCGAGAAAAAATACTATTTTACACCTGTGGATATGTACCAACTCTACAGGGATGTTCAGGACAAAACAATTCTTGAAATGACAGCATATATCCATCAGCAGACACTGGAAACAATAAAAGTCTCGTTTTTAAAGTTTTTCGCTTTGGCCATTGCTTTTGTGTGCGTATGGAGACCTATCAAACCATCACATGCATGCTACACGCTGAGATCAGACTGCATGTTGGTGACAGAGAATGATACTGTGTTGCTAAAAAGGAGGGAGCTTGCTTTACACCACTGTGGCCCTGTCAGTTGTGTGACCATCAGCTGCTTGCCAGGTTCAATCCTCCTCTTCCTATCAAGGAGACAACGATCCCAATATTTGCCAATATTTCTCTCCAGCTTTAAGACTAAGGAATTTAATTGGCCTATATATTAGAATTGAAATCAAGAGTTACAATCCTCAGACAGTCTATTTATCAGACCCATTTATTAAGTATATATGATGAATAAATTACTTAGGAATTTTTTAATGGAATTCATTGGTCACATTACGCTTGTGACGTAAACTTAATTACTTTTTAAATTTCACTGCTGATGGAGCATCTATTTTGTAATTTTAATCAATTTTCTCTTAATTTCTCCCCTCCTTCCTTAGAACATTGATCCCTTGGGTCACATTCCACAAGTGGCAGTACTCTAACTGGTAACTGCAAACTTTGAAAAAAGAGCTTTTGATAACTATTACGACATCATGTCCAAACCCAATCCTGTTCTCACAGGTGTACTCTCAGCAGGGATCATTGGATAGCTATCAGGAGTGGGATTTATCAACCTCTCCTCATACCAGTGGCACCAAGGCCAATCCTGATTTGCCCTATAACTGCCCTCATTGAGATCAACCAGGAACCCAACCTGGGATTTTCTTATACTATATGGCTTCACCACCATATAAAATCCGTGAGTAATCACAGCACCTTTTTAATTATGCCTAATTAAGACCCATGTACACTGGAGCAAGCCTCTAAAATGCAACTTGCAATGTTGCTCCCACGCAAATCAGTGATCAATGCTGATCTCCTCGAAATTAACAGAACTGAAACTGGTACAAAAAGCAGAACTGTCCCAGATTAAGAACACTCAGAAGCATTAGAATCATGGTACATGAGTGACAGTAATTAATAAACTTACATAGCTGCAACTTGTCTCAATCCTGTGCATTCCATGGGCGAAGTCATCTACCTGTGTTATTGCTTTAGAATCCAGCACATCATAGAAAGATGGCCAACCTGTATGGTAATAAATTAAAGGTTATTAGCTGCTAGGTCATACTTGCACCATCTTTATGTTGTTAAAGACCTGCATTACTGGAACAGGGTCTGTTGCTATTGCTTAGGCGTTAAGTGTTAATGATAATAAAGAATGCTGCATGGAGGTGTCATTCCAGAACCAGTTACCTGTACCTTAATATTTTTATATACATCACATTAGATAGATTCCACTTTTGTCTTTTTTCCATGTTTCATCCATCACTGCACAATTTTCTCCTGTCCTTTTTGAGGACAATGGCTGAGAAATGCAGCTTCTGCTCAACATGGTTTCCACCTACCTGTACTGTTGTGTGAGGCCCGAACCAAATTGGCCTTTGCTTAAATGCCACTGGATCACATGCTGTAGGAAGACAGGAAATTAGCAGCTTGGGTCTTGCAGGCAGTGACCTGGAGCCCTCAAGTCAAGGCAGCAGCTCTCTGCCCCTTTTTACCTGGATTTTGAAAAGTGGGTCCTAAAACAAGATTCTGATTTGCATAATTTTAAAAAAATTCATTTATGGGATGTGGGCTTTGCTGGCTGGGCCAGCATTTATTGCCCATCCCTAGTTGCCCTTGAGAAGGTGGTGGTGAGCTGCCTTCTTGAACCACTGCAGTCCAAGTGGTGTGGGTACACCCACAGAGCTGTTAGGGACAGACTTCCAGGATTTTGACCCAGCAACAGTGAAGGAACAACGATATATTTCAGAGTCAGGATGGTGAATGACTTGGAGGGGAAATTTCAAGTGGTGGTGTTCCCATCACTCTACTGTCCTTGTTCTTCTAGATGGTAGTGATCGCGGGTTTGGAAGGTGCTGTCGAAGGAGCCTTGGTGAATTCCTGCAGTGCATCTCATGGAAGATAAACACTGCTGCTACTGTACATCGGTGGTGGAGGGAGTGAACATTTGTAGATGCGGTGCCAATCAAGCGGGCTGCTTTGTCCTGGATGGTGTCAAGCTTCTTGAGTGTTGCGGGAGCTACACTCATCCAGGCAAGTGGGGAGTATTCCATCATACTCCTGACTTGTGCCTTGTAGATGGGTAGGATATGGGGAGTCAGGAGGCAAGTTACTCATTACACGATTCCTAGTCTCTGACCTGCCCTTGTAGCCACAGTATTTATATGGCTAGTCCAGTTCAGTTTCTGGTCAATGGTAACCCCAGGACGTTGATAGTGGGGGATTCAGTGATGGTAATGCCACTGAACATCAAAGGGTGATGGTTAGATTGTCTTGTTGGGGATGGTCATTGCCTGGCACTTGTGTATTGTGAATGTTACTTGCCACTTGTCAGCCCAAGCCTGGATATTGTCCAGGTCTTGCTGCATTTGCACATGGACTGCTTCAGTACCTGAGGAGTTGCGAATGATGCTGAACTTTGTGCAATCATCAGCGAACATCCCCACTTCTGACCTTAGGATGGAAGGAAGGTCATTGACGAAGCAGATGAAGATGGCTGGGCTTAGGACACTACTCTGAAGAACTCCTGCAGTGATGTACTGGAGCTGAGATGACTGAACTCTAACAACCACAACCATCTTCCTTTGTGCTAGGTATGAATCCAATCAGCAAAGAGTTTTCCACCTGATTCCCATTGACTCCAGTTTTACTAGGGCTCTTTGATGCCACACTCGGTCAAATGCAGCCTTAATGTCAATGGCAGGCACTCTCACCTCACCTCGGGAGTTCAGCTCTTTTGTCCATGTTTGAACCAAGACTGTAATGAGGTCAGGAGCTGAGTGGCCCTGGTGGAACCCAAACTGGGTATCAGTGAGTAGGTTATTGCTAAGCAAGTGCCACTTGATTGCATTGTTGATGACCCCTTCCATTACTGATGATTGAGAGTAGACTGATGGGGCAGTACGTGGGCGGGTTAGATTTGTCCTGCTTTTTTGTACAGGACATACCTGGGCGATTTTCCATATAGCCAGGTAGATGTCAAAGTTGTTGCTTTGCTGGAACAGCTTGGCTAGGGGCACGGCAAGTTCTGGAGCACAAGTCTTCAGTACTATTGCCAGAATATTGTCAGGGATCATAGCCATTGCACTATCCAGTGCATTCAGCCGTTTCTTGATATCTGGGGTAAATTGAATTGGCTGAAGACTGGCATGTGTGATGCTGGGGACCTCTGGAGGAGGAGGAGATGGATCATCCACTTGGCACTCCTGGCTGAAGATTGTAGTAAATGCTTCAGCCTTATCTATCACACTGATGTGCTGGGCTCCCCCTTCATTGAGGATGGGGTTATTTGTGGAGCCTCCTCCTCCAGCCTTATGCTGGTTTCAAATGGTCTGGCATCTCACCTGTTAAATGGCTCATCTCAATATTGTAATAGGTGGGCCTTGAAGGTTAAAGAGGCAACTGAGGTGTTCTCCCCACTACCCTCACTCTGATTTTCAACTGGTGGCTGTCTATTTTTGAGGCTTAAAATGGGTGGCCTTTAGTTAAATTTCTCTCTCTGGAAGAGGGTCTCACTCCTCAGATAAAATGCACTCGGGCATCAGGTCGGCCATCTGACCTCAAGTTATATTTCTGCTTTTGCATTGATATTGCTTTGTCCTGATCTTTAAGTAATGGTACAAGAACATACTCATACAATATTAGAAATTCTGGGGGATATTGAAATTGGCTGTTCTTTCAAAAATTATTTGCAATGCAAGTTCAATTTTAATTGGAACAGTTTAATTAAACTGTGAGTCTACCAAGTCTGTGTCCTCAGTGCACTCCTCTATAGTAGTAAGACTTGGGCAACATATATTAGGGAAAAGGTTGAACAGTTTCCACTTTTGTTGAGTCAGATGTAGCCTTGACTTCTTTTGGTGGAGCAAGGTCACCAACTCAGAGGTCCTGGAGCATGCCAATTCCACCAGCATACACTTATTACTAAGTCAACAATGTCTGCAATGGCTTGGCCAGGTTCACTAGATGGATAATGGCCATATACCTAAAGACTTTCTGTATAGTGAACCGATCACTGGGTCACAACCTGCTGGATGTCCATATCTCCATTGTGATGGGCATGTCGTGCCCATAAGGCTAATTGATAAATCCACACATTTTAATTTTTTGAAAAAAATGTAAAGAATATGAAATATTAACACTATGCCATCACAAAATGGACTCTGGAAAGTCAGGTGACTTCTGTTATGGTTTCTGGACAGATAGAAACAATATGAAGGGAAGTTACTTAAAATGCAAATAGCTTTCCCTGGTGCTAATTGACAACTCCTCACCATTTTCAATGGAAGAGCTTTAAAATGACAACGGCTGCTAGACTGGTCAGCCCCCATGGGATATCAAACATGTCCCCATTGCGTATCAAATACATTGGCTCCAAACCATTATGTGGACAATAGAATACATTGGTACTGCCATCACGTGGCTGAAACTGGCTGGAGAGGCAGCCGATACATTATTAATCCACAAGGTAGTTCCAGCAAGGAAATCTGGGACCAGCACCTCAGAGGGAGAGATCGCCCAGCAAAAAGGAAAAGAATCCTGCCTTGGGTAGATAGACATCTTAGGGAGAGAAGGAGGACTAATTCGTCTCACACTGCAAGATTATATTTCTTCACCTTAGGAGCTTGGCCACAATTTAATCTGAAACAGTCAGAAATTTCCAACCTCCATATGTCTTCGAGGAACCGGGAAAGAATCCTTCTAGGGGCCTGTACTGTTTTCAAGCACCATCTTAAAGATTGTAAATAAGTGACCTGTTTTTTGTTACTCTGGTAATCTAAGAGATACAACATGCTCTTTAAGATGGTGCTTGAAAACAGTACAGGCCCCTAGAAGGATTCATTCCTGGTTCCTCGATGACATATGGAGGTTGGAAATTTCTGACTGTTTCAGATTAAATTGTGGCCAAGCTCCTAAGGTGAAGAAATATAATCTTGCAGGTGAGACGAATTAGTCCTTCTTCTCTCCCTAAGATGTCTATCTACTCAAGGCAGGATTCTTTCCTTTCTGCTGGGCGATCTCTCCCTCTGAGGTGCTGGTCCCAGATTTCCTTGCTGGGACTACCTCGTGGATTAATAATGTATCGGCTGCCTCTCCAGCCAGTTTCAGCCACGTGATGGCAGTACCAATGTATTCTATTGTCCACGTAATGGGTTGGAGCCGATGTATTTCATACGCAATGGGGAAATGTTTGATATCCCATGGGGGCTGACAAGTCTAGCAGCCATTGTCATTTTAAAGCTCTTCCATTGAAAATGGTGAGAGGTTGTCAATTAGCACCAGGGAAAGCCGTAACACTGATACAAGGACACCTGCGAGTGAAGTATGAAGATGGTGACATCAACACAGACAGCCGGGACACAGTCACCAACAGCCAGGACTTCTGAAGGCTGACTGTTCAGTGGGGCATCAGAAGAGGTGAGGAGATATGGAAAGTTCAGCTGCCTGAGAGGAGGGCCCAGCGAAACAGAGGCCAGCAAATCCTGCACCTTCTCAGCCCATGGTCTTCATCGGCAGCAAACGCTACAAAGCCTCTATGCCACAGTGGGGCTTCTGAGTCACACCAGGCAATGTGTAACACAATGTTTACCACCAAGGCACAAACCATTGTAAGTTTGTTCAATTATAATCGGTAAGCTGAAGCAAATACTTTCAACTGTAATGCTTTTCATTCTTGAAAAGTGTTTTGCAAACTCCTTTTTTAAAATGAAAGGATGTGATTTGATTATAGCCAATTTTAAAAATACTCATCCTTGCATCTTGAAATTGTCATCTTTAAAAATAACACATGTCTGTTCTGGATCTTCTCCATCTTTCCCAGATGGAGACACTGCTTTTTAACATTGATATAATCTTTTGGAAAGCATTAAAATTGTAAGACAGAAATCCATTCAACTGATGACATCATCTAGTTCAGCAGTTTAACTGACAGAAGGACATGTGGTAAAGTTCAACAAATGTAACTTCTATTCAGGATTATAGATGCTGTAAGAATCATAGAATGATACTCTGTAGAAGTAGGCCATTTGGCCCACCCAACTTATGCTGTCTCTTTGAAAGTGCTTTCCAGTCAGATGCACTCCCCTATTCATTCCCCTTGGCCCTGTAAATGTTTCGCCTTTGAGTATTTACTAAATTTCTTTTTACAGGTTATTATTGAATCTACTTCCACCACCCTTTCAGGCAGTCCATTCCAGATCACAACAACTCACGGTGTAAAACTGCTTTTCCTCATGTCACCTCAGGTTCTTTTGCTATTCATCTTAAATCTGTGTCCTCTGGTTACAGACCCTCTTGCTAATGGAAACAGCTTTCTCTGTGTAATCTACAAAAATATCTAATGATTTTGGACACCTTAACAAAGCTCTCCTTAATCTTCTCTGCTGTAAGGAGGGAACAATCCCAGCTTCTTTCGTCTCTCCATGTAACTGAATCATTCATCCCTGGTGCTATCTAGTAAATACCCTCTGCACCTTCTCTGAGGACTTGACATTCTCCCTAAGTGCGCTGCCCAGAATTGGACACAATGGCCTGAATTTTACTCTTGGGACGCGCCCGAAGTCGGCGCAGCCAGAAGCAGATGTAAGATCTGCTCCCGACCAAGATTGCGCTGTGAACATGATCTTATGCGGGCTGGCGAATGGCCAGCCAGCGTAAAACAAGCCCGGAGAAAGGATCAGCACTGCTGGTGGGGGGGCAGGAAGAGGACAGGCGCCGATGTTACCGTGGGTGCTGGTGAGCACTTCCATTGAGCTCCTTGAAAGCAGACAGTTGCCTCAGGGAACTGCAGACCTCCAAGTAATAAAATAAAGCACAAAAAAGCTGCAAAAAATGTCCACGCAGCACAATCAAGAACCTGAAAGTACACCTCATTAAAAGAAACAATCCCCAGATATTTCTTTTATTTTAAATCCTAACAGAGATTTCATCCCACCTGCGGATGAGGTTTCATCAAAAAGGTAAAGCCCATTTGGCCGATTGGCCCGTCCGCCAACTGTAAGATTGAATGGTCCATGAAAAATCACTTTCAATTGGGCCATTAATGGGCTTAATTGCCCTCTTAATCGTTGGCAGAAACTCTTCTGACTTGTGTGCACCTGCCGAGCGAAATATTGCGTGAGTGCGTGATGACGTTGGGATGCTTGCCTGACATCATCTAGCATAATCTCACGCCCATTCGGGTTGGGTGCATGCCGCAATTACACAAGATTATGGTCAATGTCCTAACCCTTATTTCTTTTTTTAAAAAACACATTCGTCATCATAACTGCTACTTAATAAAAGATAAAATTAAACATTTCTTTTCAAACACTTATGTCCAAAATTAGTTTCCAAATAATGCATTGCAATTATAAGACTACCAGTTTACTGTTATCAGCCATTACATGGTAGAAACTATCGAAATCCTATTGGTGAGTTGATTGGTCACCTACTGATTGGTCATGGTGGCATAATAAAACAAACTAACAATAACTTTATTTATTACGATGGACAAAAAGAAATTTCTTCATTGTTCCCCTTGTATATTCTGTTCTATTTGATAATTTTATTCACTTAAAGGCTAGGAGGAGAAAAAAGCTGAATTTACTAAACAGTAAACAGGTTAGGTCATGAACACTGATCTTAGGTGGGAAGAGATAAGGGAAGAGATTATTTTAACCCTCACCCTGCTGAATAAACAGGAACTCCATATGGTTAGCACTACGAAAGCAGAATGCATGAAGGGTTAAAACTATTTATATCTGAATTGAAACAATTTTTTCTTTCAA
This sequence comes from Carcharodon carcharias, assembly GCF_017639515.1. Taxonomy (NCBI): domain Eukaryota; kingdom Metazoa; phylum Chordata; class Chondrichthyes; order Lamniformes; family Lamnidae; genus Carcharodon; species Carcharodon carcharias. The sequence goes on from NC_054487.1 coordinate 62,710,863, forward strand.
CGAATGAGAAAGTGCATTTAAATTCTCAATAACGAATTTGACTTTCCTAAAAAGTTGCAAACGGCACATTGTTTAAATTCTTCTTTTTGCCCTGCTACTTCTGAAACACTTCAAGCAGCAATTGTCTGGCATTCATTCACCTACAAATTATTTGCTTATTTTTCTATATTCTTAACAATCCTTATGGATATTCATAGAACAAATTTGGTCAGTTAATAATAGTGGGCATAAGATTTGCAATTAATTCCCCAACACCATCATTTTTCCTTTCAAAACCTTCCATTACCACTGTGCACCACAGAGAGATACAAATCAGCCACAAAGATACAAATCAGCCATAAGCATGTTCTCTCTTTAAAGACCGAGCTTAGTAATTGCCAATAAGGTTGCTGCTTTCCAGCAAGAAAAGTGGTTGAAATAATTGTGGTTCATCAAAACAGCCTTTTGGCTTCTTAGCTTATTTTTTTTATTTAGGACTCATTGCAACTGTGTAAACTAACACAATGCAGAGATGTAGTAATAGTAAAGGCGTTAGTTCTGATCCTTTATAGGAAACATCAATGAAATAGCTAATGCAATATCTATGATTAGTTTACAAATTACATTTGGCCAGTGTTAAGAAGCACCTTGGTACAAGATAACATCTAAATTATAACTACTTATGTGTTTAGTACGGTAGTGAATATAGGACAATAGAAAGTTGAGTGGTTTACAAAACTGGAATTCAAATGGTGTCAATCAGTTTACCTCAAATGTTTTTGAATGTCAGTAGGAGTTGAGGTTGAGTTAGTCTTATTACATTCCTTGCCAGTGATTTGTTTTGTGCATCATATTACACAATTTCATAACATCGGCTTTTGTTAGCATTGTGTAGCATATTGGGCAGTTACATCCATTACTACCTGTTACATACAGTCAGTGAGTTATTGTATTATTGCTGGTGATGATGGGAATCAGAATGTTACTAGTATTATTAATCAATGTAATTTCAGTGAGCCATGATTAGTTATTGATGGAATCAAAGATTTCCCCCCCAAGTTTCCCTCATGTAAATTGCTCCCACTCTAAGGGCAGAATTGTCCCAGATTTGCACTAAGTGCGGTGGTGGGCAGGTTAAGCATTGATTTACCTGCAGGCCGCAATGGCAGGTTTTCATGCCATATTGTCCCAAGCCAGCCGCATTAGTTAGGAAACATGCCATTCACTTGCCGGACAGGCACTCATTCGTCCACTACCTCACTGGGTGCCATATTTAAAATCCAGCTGTATGCACACATCTCATTGCTTTCAGCCTACGACTACTGCAGGGAAAGTGTTCAGAAAAGGCAAAAAGACTGCAGCCCCCAGGTTTAGTGATGTGTCACTGGAATGCCTTTTGGATGCCGTGGAGGTCTGCAACAAGTCTTCTACCCCTACTATGGCTGCGTGACCAACCAGACTTGGGAGGCGATGGCAGTGATGATCAGTGCCAATGTAGCACAGAAGAGGTTGGCCATCCAATGCAGATACAAGATGAATGATCTCATCCATGCAGCCAGCATATGGCAACCATCTAATCGCTCTAAACTCAAACACTCAAGCCCATCACACATTCACTGGCATCTCACTCCCAGCTAGCTCAAGTGACATCACCCACCCATTCTCTTACATATACCCTTACAGGTCCATCTGGCCTCATCTCCTCTGGAGACTGCTTCCTGAGCCCTCACCATCTTGAGGCCACTTGCGCAGATCAACATGTACCCCCACACACAACCTGGGTTACCCTCCTTCCCCATTACAGCCCTCGTACTGCAGCCTCTTCCCTTACCTGAGGCCACTTCTCCTCCTTTGCCAAGCAAGCCCTAGCCGTGCAGCCATTGAAAAGCCACCCACATATGGCTAATTTTGTAGGTAGACCTGCCATGATTCCCCCCTAAAAGTGATGTGGTGCTGTCCATGAAGCCTGGCACTGATGACTGCGAGTGCCGAACCAAGCCAGGTAGGCAAAAAAACCTTGGAAGTTCGAGTGAAGTGCAGCCCGCCAATGCATGTTGCTTATGTGCTGTTGTGAAATATGGTGTTTTCCTGCCGTGGGTGGACAATCCAACAGGGGAAACAATTCCGGTGGGCAGGCCTAATAATGATATGCTGATGTGGAATGAGGACAATGAGGTTTCTGACGTCCGATGGTGGAGAACCCGGCCTGCCATCAGTGGGCTGAGCGGACGATTGAGAACTGGTTTCATACCGTTGTGAAACTGATCGCTCCATATTGTCCACTCACGCCACCGAACACGCCCGATGTCAGCGGGCACAGAAAATCCCGGCCTAAGTTTCCCACCTTCCTTCACTTGCTTGTGGGTGGCCTACTGGTTCTCACAATTCCTAGCATAACAGCTGCTAGCACAGAACCATGAGCAAAGATACTCAGGTGCCATTATAAAGGTTAATTCATTAACATTTAGAGATGTCACATGATTATAATGTCATGTGATCGGATCGGCACATGGTCAAATATCCAAGATTGCATCCAACTAGAGTTGGTAAGTGTTCTGGCTACTGATAAAGGGCTTCTCGAGACCCACATCTGTCATCACAGGGGACCTGCTGGGAATTCCACTGTGGCCGGAGGAGGAGAATGAGTAGCAGTAGGAAGGGGCACATAGAACTGCACCACCAAGGAGAACCAGCAGGAAGAGAGATTTAGAATCCTTGTTCTCCCAGAGTTTTCAGACCACCACCCCCACTCCCCACCCCCTGGGGAGATGATAGCGTAGTGCTAATGTCACCTGACTAGTAATCCAGAGACCCAGACTAATGCTCTATTCCCAACATGGTAGCTGGTGGAATTTAAACTCCATTAATAAATCAGGAATTGATAGCTAGCCTTAGTAATGGGAACCATGACCATTATCACTGATTGTTGTAAAAGCCCACCTGCTTCACTAATGTCCTTTAGGGAAGGAAATCTGCTGTCCATACTTGGTGTGGCCTACATGACTCCAGACACACAGCAATGTGGTTGACTCTTAACTGCCCTCTGAAATCAGTTCAAGGGTAGTTCGGGATAGGCAACAAATGTTGGTCTCGACAGCGACACCAGCATCCCATGAAAAAATAAATAAAAAAATAAGACCCAGGATAACACTCATGCAGTTCACAGAGAGACATTGCATAGGAGACACAGAGAAGCATTACATAGGAGAATGTGCACATCCAGGGAAGCAGTGATAGCTGTGCTACCTTCTGCAGTGAGACCTGGGGCAGGATTTTTAGCTTGGTGTGCGGGCACACCCAACCTGTCGAGCGAGCGTCCCAATGTCATCCTGTGCTCAGGTGATATTTTGGTTGGCGGGTGTGCACAACAGTTGGAAGTGCGCCCGCCGACAATTAAGCCCATTAAAGTTCCAACTGTCCCTAATTTTTAATGGTCCATCCACGACCATGTGGCGGTTGGTGGATGGGCGAATCTGCCAGGCGGACTTTGCATTTTTGATGAAACCTCATTCAAGGGGAGGATGAGGTTTCCGTTACTAAATTAAAAAAATAAAAATGTATGGACAGAATTTTCATCATGTATATGTCCAGGTGACTGATTCTGATGCATGGATATATTTTTCCACATTTTAAAATCCTTATTTATTGGTTTTAAATTCTTCAGCTCCCTGAGACAGCTCTCTGCCTCAGGGAGCTTTCATTCCCATGCGCCCACACTTAGGTCAGCGCCTGCCCTCCTTCTGCCCCCACCCAGGCAGCACTGAGCATTTCAGCTGTTAATTCACCAGCCAGTGTGAAATTGAGGTTGGGGGACAATCAAGGGAAGCGGTACGTTCCCCAGCTGCTCCCAGGCCTGCCAATTGTGCTCACACGCCAACCTAAATATCCTGCCCCTGGAATCAACACATTGAGCTTACAGCCTTACATATAGCAGTCAAAATCATTGCTGCCCCTGGCTCCTTCCAGCCTGCGATAGGTGACATCAATAACATCAGTCAGTCTGCAGTCCATTCTTGCATTAGGCAGGTAACTGATGTCTTACTTGCCAAAGCAAACATAAAGATCACTTATCCCATGGACAACCAGAAAGAGCAATATAGGCCTGTGGCCATGGATATTTTACAGGCTTTCCCCAAATCCAGCGCATCACTCACTACATACAAATCATCCTGCTTACTCCCATGGAAAATCCTGGTGCGTACAGAAATATCAATGACTTTTGTTCTTTGGATGCCACAAATATTTTGGTTGTGATGATCAGCAGTATCCCACACAGGTCTGTATCCACCATCTAGGTTACCATCATGACACAATCATTCTGCATCAATCCTCCATCTCCCCAAATCATTGATCAGAGGCTAGCAACTTGGGATACTGCAACATTGGAACAGGAGTAGGCAATTCAGTTTCTCAAGCTTGGTCTGCCATTCTACTAGATCATGCCTGATCTGTGCCTCAACTCCAATTTCTCTCCTTATCCCTTGGCTAACAAAAAAATCTTTTGATCTCTGTTCTGAAAGTTTTAATTGACTCAGCAACCCCAGCCTTTTTAGGAAGAGGGTTTCAGGTTTCCACTATCTTGGGTGTGAAAAGTGCTTCCTGATTTCTAATTTTAGGATTATACCCTAGTTCTGATTTCCCCACTAAAATTAATAGTTTCTCTATTCCTACCCTATTGAATCACTTTTTCATTTAAACATCTTGATTAACCACTGCCAACCTTCTATAGCAGGCTGTAGCAGGGCACTTAGAAAAATTCAAGATAATCAGGCAGAGTCAACATAGTTTTGTGAAAGTGAAATCATGTTTAACCAATTCATTGGAGTTCTTTGAAGGAGTCACATGTGCTGTGGATGTACTGTACTTAGATTTTCAGAAGGCATTTGATAAGGTGCCACATTGGCATGGATAGGAGATTGGCTAGCTAACAGGAAACAAAGGGTAGCAATAAATGGGTCTTTTACTGGTTGACAGGATGTAACAAATGGTGTTCCACAGGGATCAGTACTGGGGCCTCAACATTTTACAATTTATATAAATGATAATTTGGATGAAGGGATCAAAGCTATGGTTGCTAAATTTGCTGAAGTCACAAAGATAGGTAGGAAAGTAAGTTGTGAATGGGACGTATGGAGGCTACAAAGTGACATAGATAGGTTAATTGAGCAGGCAAAGTTCTGGCAAATGGAGTATAATGTGGATAAATGTGAAATTGTCCATTTTGGCAGGAAGAATAAAAAAGAAACATATTATCTAAATGGTGAGAGATTGCAGAGCTCTGAAATTTAGAGATCTGGGTGTCTTAGTGCATGAATTACAAAAGGTTAGTATGCAGGTACAACAGGTAATTAGGAAAGCTAATAGAATGTTATCATTTGTGAGGGGAATTGATTACAAAAGTAGGGACGTTATGCTTCAGTTTTGCAAGGCACTGGTGAGACCTGCAGTAGTGTATAGTATTGGTCTCCTTATTTAAAGAAGGATGTAAATGTGTTAGAAACAGTTCAGACAAGGTTTACAAGACTAATACTAGGAATGCGCAGGTTGTCTTAAGAGGAAAGGTTGGACAGGTTAGACTTGTATCCACAGGAGTTTAGAAGAGTAAGAGGCAACTTGGTTGAAACCTTTAAGGTACTAACAGGGGGATGTGGAGAAGATGTTTCCTCTTGTAGGAGAATCTAGAACTAGGGGTCACGGTTCAAAAATAAGGGATGCGGAGAATTTTTTTCCCCCAGAGGGTCGTGAGTCTTTGGAACTCTCTTCCTCAAAAGACGGTGGAAACAGAATCACTGAATATTTTTAAGGCAGTGCAAGATTCTTGATAATTAAGGGGGTAAGAGGTTATCAGAGTAGGCAGGAATGTGGAGTGGAGCTTACAATCAGATCAGCCACGATCTTATTGAATGGCAGAGCAGGCTCAAGGGCTAAGTGACATACTCCTGCTCCTAATTCATGCGTTCTAACCTCAAGACAGTATGATCCATGTGAATACAACCTGTTCTCAAAGTCTAAGTCATAGTATCATTCAACAACAACAATTTGTATTTGAATATCACCTTTAACGAAGCAAAATGTCACAAAATGCTTATAAAACTTTCCAAGGTGCTTTGGATGATGTGCATTACTGTTCTCTCCCCATCCCCTGACCAATATATCTTACCAGAGATGCAGTGTCTAATATTGAGCATGTATTCTAGATGGGGTCTATCGAGGCTTTGTATAACTGAAGTATCAGTTCCTCACATTTATATTCCACCCCTCTTGAAATAAAGACAAACATTCCATCAAACTTATGATTACTTTTCATACCTGCGCATTTGCTTGTAGTCATTTGCATACATAGACATCTAAATTTTTTTGCTCCTCCACAGCTCTCATTGTTAAGAAAATATTTTGACTTGTCTTTCTGGATTTAAAGGAAATAGCCTCACACTTCCGCACGTTGAACTCCATTTGCCTTAGTTTTGCACGTTTGTTTAATCTGTCTATGTCCCTTCGTAACTTCCCATGTGCACAACTTCCTTTCTCCAATTTAGTGTCATCTACAAACTATGATGTACAACTCTGTTTCTTCATCCAAGTGATTTATATGAAAAAAAACCTGAGATCCCCGTCAAATCCTCCCAATCAGAGAACATTCCCCATGTTCCTACTGTCCTACCCTTGTATAAAGAGGTACTGGCTGCTTCTACATAGCAGTGAATTGTAACAACTTCCCCCCAACCCCCTTTGGGTGGCTGCCTTTTGGTAGCACAAATAGCACCGGGAGCGAACCATTTAACATGAAGTCTGACCATGAAAACAGTAGCTTCCCGCTGACACAATCAGGTGGGCACATTGGACATTTCACCCACTGTCAAGCCAATGTATGTATAATGCAAAAATTCCCCCCTTTCCCCCATATTTATAAACAAAGAAAAACAAACTGTGACCAACACAAAATTGGGACTTTTGTTTTCTTTCACATTTATACACGTGAAGTATTCATGTAGCAAACAATAGTCTTGATTAATAAAGCCTTGTTGCAGCTAATAATTGCACAATGCAGTCTATCATTTTCCTCTTAGAAGCAGGCAGCCTTCCTTTTAACTCAATGTAGAACATTATTTATTCAATGTACCAGACATAATGGTCACTTTAAGGTTACAGGAAGCAAGTCTGCAAAATATTTCCTCTGAAACATCCCTTGTCAAACCTCTAAAGTCTACCACAGCATTGCTGCATCACATCAATAAATATGACAGCCTTAATGTTTTCAAAGTTTATTCAAATGCAGTTCTATTAAATGGTTTCTGAGTTCCTATATTCTTTATCTTGACCTATATTTATTGCATTGCTGTTGCCAAGTTCACAGGTTTCCTTAGGTATTTATATACATGACAAATAATTGCTCAGTTAACTCATGGCTATGTTATCTCAGTCAAACCTGGCCGCTCATTGCCAGCTGAACTTAGACAAAGTTAATTTGTCAAACACACTGAGCTTTGCAAAAGAAACAGTAGGCAATGGACTTATCCTTAACACAAATACACTGACCCCCATTTTAACTGCTGTCCAATGAGAATGGGGGTTTGCTGGGGGTTAAAATCAGGGTAGCATTGTATGTGCAGGATCCATGCTGCACGTGTCCCCTATACCATTTTGACTGGTACGTTTTGGGCAATGGGCGAGGGCCTTATTGACATTTAAATGTTGGGGTCTAATGATGTATTTTAACCTGGAGTGGCATGTTCACCACCTGGTCTCAGCTTCACCAAGACGCAGCAGGCCAAGAAATGGGCCAAAATGGTTAAGATTTTCTTGTCAGCCAGGAGTAACACAAACATGCTCCTCTTGGGCCAACAAAGAATCCGAGGCCTCCCTTCCTGCCCCACTTAGTGGACTATTGGAGATCAGTTCTGTGGGTCACTGACTGTGGCCACTTGCTGCATTCACAAGCTCCACGTTATTCAGATGGACCAGAAGTATGTTGATGAGGTCTGGGCCTCATATTACAAAGCTGGCTGAGCCTAACATTCCCTCCGCCCGCTCCAAGTTCACTTGCTTGTCCAGAGTTAAAAGTGGGACTACTATATCATGGAACCTCAACTCCCTCATTCAGTCGTCTGGCACACACCTACACTGTAAATATCGCATAAATGTTCTTTGTGTCTTTTATGGTCATTTTTGCCCATTTGCTGCAATTATATAATCTATCTTAAGTTTTAAGAGATCTAGTCATGGATCCCATCAGCATTAGAAAACATTGAGAGTTACAGCCAGAATTTGTTTCTAAAGTTGTATTTTCACTACAGTATCTTTTACTAAAATTCACAGAGGCCAGCTTTTCAATGGGTTAGAGTGCAAATGCACCAACCAGCTACCGAAGTCACAGAGAGCATGAAAGACATATGTTCGATCCCTACTTTGTATTAATTTAGTTGATCTCAGCCAGGGGGCAGTAAAGGCAATGTAATTGGCCTCAGTGCACTGGAGCTTGTTAGGAAGTGGAGAGGGAAAAATTAGCCAGTGTTGCCCACTGTCTACTAATAGAATCTGTATGTTAGGGGATGTCAGGATGTGACTAAATTGTGATGCCCACTATGGTGGAGCAGGCTACCAAAGCTCACTGGCTAGACACACAGGGCGAGCAGCCTTTTGATTGAGGTACCAAAGATTGGCTTACTCACAGGAACTGTACCTTAATAATGGGTCCGCACCTTCAAGGGAGGATGAGAGAAAATTCTAAAAGGAAAAATTCAAAACATTTATGCTATAGTATTACTCCTTTTAGAAAGTGCTGGACAGATACACTCTTGGGAAGCAAATTTAACCCTACATGCTTGACAGTAACTTGGCAGGTGGACTTTTCAAAATTGCCCAGGCTACTTACTATCATGGGGCCCCCAGAGGCTGATGGGCTGGGATTTTAACCTGCTCAACTTAGCAGGTGGCAAGGACATTCATGCAGAGCCAACAGGGTCCTTTTAAACATAAGCATGCTAGCTTTTGATGGCATCGTTAAAATTGAAGCCTATGTTAAATTTTACCAGAAGTTACAGTCCCTCCCCAACAATCTCCCTAGGGAAGCTGCATATTCCAATTCTTTTCCATTATTTGGATCTTTTGCAATACCAAGTCAAAATCAGTACTGCCTCGTTGTTTCCTGGATGCACTGAATCATAAGATAATCATGTGGGTTTTCTCAGTTTATATTTGGTCAATTTAAGTGTTCCATTAAATAACATTAAGGAATTAACCATAGTCCACAAAGGACCAGAGGCATCTCTCTCCATTAGAGAGAGACAATTGGTGATATTTAGCTAACATTACTGTTCACACAAACCCTTTCTGTTACTCTGTACAGCAGTTTGTTCTCCATTTTATACTGGCCTGTCATCAGTAGCACACTGCTTTCCAGCCAAATTAACTTTCTTTTACTTTCCTTTTATCTCTGACGTGTAAGCTACATTACCACCATTTTTCATCTATATTTTTTCTGAACACTCTGGCCTGATATTCGCAGAGTCTGGGGACTCCAGGGACCTTTAAAATGGCAGGTAGGACCCAGAAATCTCACACAATAGATCCTATTTTCACTGGGCGAAGGGGGGCACAGACACAGGGGTGGGATGCGATTCCACATGTGGAAAACATGAACTCAGCAGGACGACTTGTCCCACAGTATGCAAGTTACGAATTTTTAAAGAGTAGACATAAGTGCACTTGAAGGGCGGATATGGTCTGCAGAACGTCAAACTGTCAAGTTATTTAAATCCCTTGCCCTTTAAAAATTTTTAAAAGCTGCCTGCCTTTGAGAATTGAAAATAAAATCTGTTCTAGCAGTTTCAGTAGCTACTTGTTGATATAAACCTACATGCTATCATTGTTAATGCGTGACTACTTTCCACAACCCACCATTATCACAGCGGGGGCTGTAAGTTCATACTTGGATTGACAGCTCAAAGAGGTTTGTAAAGAATTAATTGTCTTTGATGTGGTATTATCAATACAAATGTTTTTTACAAGGGATTAAATACTTGAGAGATTTTCAATTTATTAAATGGTTTTTCATGAAGAAGAGTTTTTTTTTCTATATTGTGAAGTCTGAAATAGATATTTAGAACTTTATTTTATTTCATCTCAGCATGGATCCTGAGATCTGCCCATGGTGGATACTTGCTGAGTTGCCATGGAGAGTGTAAGGGCAAATTGTGGTGGGGAGACATGGCTTAGCATAAATTGGCACTAAGTTGGGACAGAGGTCAAAAGGGAGCCTGGGGATAGGTGAGGCATCATGAGTTGGCATTAAGTTGGCATGGGAGCTATAAGAGGCCATGGGGTTTGGTAGAGATCATGTGTTGGCATGTATGGTCATGGGCAGTAGGATCTTCCAGTTCCGTCCACCAGTGGGATTTAGCAGTGCCGCCAAAGTCAATTAACTGATTGACTCGTTGCAATTGCCACAGCAGGGTCAGAAAATCCAGGTGGTGGGGTGGGTGAGGGGGTGTGACGTATAAGAGCTGGAGGGCCTAACGTTTAAGAAAACTATTGGAACAAAATCCCAGAGAACTGAGGCAGGCCTTTTAAACAGTCCATCTCAGCACTTGGCAGCTCCAATCTGTGTCCAGGACACATGGGCCCGACTCCACCCTGTACCAGCCCTTCGAGAACAAAGATCCTGCCATTTGCAGCAGTTTCTCTCAAGGCAGATGTGGCGAGCCAGGAGATTTCCCAGCTCTGCATATCTGCCCCTGGAGCAAAAATCCAGGCCTCAATATGCTTAAATGTCATATTCACTTACAATGCCATTATTTACCCATGTTTCTGATATATTATAGTTCTTTAATCCAAAACAGTATCCAGTTCTAGTATCTTATTCCTAATGTTCCAGCAATCATGTGTATACATGTAACACAAACCTACTTCCCTTCAAATCTCTCAGGATTTGCTTATTCCTGATCTCCAGATCATCTACACCTCTCTAGGCTTCTATGTCTTTGCCCACACGATGGCTACCTCCTCCTCCATGATCCATAGATTATTGGGTGGGTTGTCTTATGAGGAAAGGCTGAACAGGTTAGGCTTGTATTTGCTGGAGTTTAGAAGAGTAAGAGGCGACTTGATTGAAACATAAGATCCTGAGGGGACTTGACAGAGTGAATGTGGAAACGATATTTCTTCTTGCATGAGAAAGTGGAACTTGGGGTCACTGTTTCAAAATAAGGGGTTGCCCATTTAGGACAGAGATGAGCAATTTTTTTTTCTCAGAGGGGTGAGACTTTTCCTCAAAAGGGGTTGAGGCATAGTCCTTGAATATCTTTAAGGAAGAGTTAGATAGATTCTTGGTAAACAAGGGGGTGAAAGGTTTTCAGGGGTACACAGGAATGGGAGGTTAAAATCAGATCAGATCTTATTGAAAGGTGGAGCAGGCTCGGGGGCCGATTGGCCTACTCCTGCTCCTAATTCATGTGTTCGTATGTATCTCATCGGAATTCTTTTTTCATCCTGTCCTCCCCTCAACTTTTCTATTTTAAATGATTCCTGAAAGCTGCCTCAATATTCTTTATAAGTTTCTTTGTTCTTATTCAGTTTAGGTGCAGTTTGTCTCTCCTGCAACAGTTCAATCCGTTCCCAAAATATTTTGCTTTCATACTATGTTGCCAGCCGCTCAGTAACAGCTTCAACATTCTTGATGAATCCATTCCTATCCAAACACCAGGACTATCCTGGACAGCATTATTTTACATCCCTTTCAAATTTTGAAGTAATTCCTATGTGCGTACCTTTTAAGATATTTGTAGAACTTCTCCCAATGTCATTTATCTGTTTGTGGATTACTATTAAATCACGATGTAGGATATCATTTCAACAGGCTGTTCCCACAGAAATTCCCTGGATTTTACACCATAAAATATAACTGCTGACAATGTGCGTGATATTTCAGAGGAGGTCAACATAACGTCAAGGGGAATACAAAATGGAATGTGTCATCAATAAGCTGAACTCAAATCCCAGGAAGCACAGTTGCTTCATATCTCATCAGGTTAGGTCAGCTTCTAACAAAGTGATACTATCATGTCTGTAAATGTGACAGAGAAGTGATTTCTTGCTTTTAATTCTTCCAGACTGGAGGTAACAATTCAAACCAGCAATCATAAGGAACACTTAAGGAACACTTCACTATGTTAAAAAGTCAAGACTTGGCCAAGCATCAGATGCAACAAGGATTTTAGCTGCAAGGTCATATTCCTTTTTTTAAAATTAAATTCACCTCATAGTTACAAAATATACATTCCCCAGTAGAACTATAATGTAGTGGTAGATCAGAAAACTGAATTGGGATTGATGTGTTGCAGGTTGTAGGGCATCAGCCAGTCAGAAGATTTTTCACAAAATTAAAACTGGGATAAAATCTCTGTCCAAGTAGCGCCAGTGTTCAACACCTTTAGCCATGGTCATCACCAAGGAGTGAGGGACAGCCAGACTGAACTGAGCATGAATTGGTAAAGTGAAATTGATTGTTTATAGTTTGAATGGAGTCAAGACCAGTGTGTGCCTATTCACTCAAAATTTTAGCCTAGATGTTTCCAGCATTTATTACTGGTTGCATTTGAAGCCAAAAATACTGAGGGGTACAATTGGTTTTCCCCAGCAGCATAAAATGTGTCACTGCCGCTTCACTATTGCTCATTTTGTGCTACTGGTGAATACAAAAATCATCACTGAATTTGTTTCTATTTCTCTTAAACTATCTTGCCCTTCCCTCAAATTATTGTTTAATGTTCTTTACTTACAAGCTTAGTGTCGAGTCTGTTACTTAACTGGGAAACTGGATGTGTTTGGGATTTGGTACAGATCAGCTTGCCAACATTAACTACTATTATAATTATGAGGTTTATAAGATTATTGTTTTGGGGCTGTGTCTTTAAATTTAGGGTCAAATGAAGGGAGTCATGTGACCTGTGCTAAGTCTGCCTGACAACATGGGTGTTGGGCCATTAAAAATTAAAGAAAGGCCTAGATTGTTTTACTGGGAAGAAGGTGCAATGTATTCACACTTACAATGGCGAAGTCAGCTGTGATGCTACTGGACAGACTGTAGGTCTTCAAGTCCCAGGGAAGTATTAAAGATGTGAGGTCGTAAAAGGGTGTCCTTTGAACTGTCCATTTGATTCCAGGATAGGAAAGAGTTGTGGTCTAAAGAAAATCATCATTATTACCTGGATACAAGGCCCATGTCATTCACAGTGGCATGGGGGAGGGTGCAGAGGAAGCCACTGTAAAGATCATATTACATACTTTCCTAAAATATCACTGAATATCACAGATGGGTGGGTTAGTCTGCCAGGGTCGAGGGGAGCAGGAGTTAGAGCGAAACAGCGCGAGTGAGAGAGAGAGAGCGAGAGGAAAGCTAGGGGCCAAAATTCTCTATAGTTCACTGCGCCGGAATGTGGGTGGAAGCTTGCATTTGGATTGAAAAGGCCAAACTTGAGAGTTAAAAATGAAGCTTGCTCTAAATGGAGGATCTCCAATCATACTCTCACTGTGAAGGACAGTTTTAGGGTTCAAAGTTACTGGTCTGAGAAAGGAATAGAACAGAAATAAACTCTCGGAAACAAAGAATCATTTTGGACTGATTCTGTGAGAATTGAATATCTGCTTAAAGGCCAGAGTAACATATACCTGTAAAGCAAATTTTTTTGGTTGTGCTAAAAATAAGAAAGGGAGGGGGTTTTTCGGTTTTGTGGTTTAAAGTACAAGTTGCCAACAACTTGCTTTTAATCTTGTTTCAGTAAACATCTTAAAACGTGAAATCTTGTGTCATCCTTTCAGCTATAACTGGAAGTTAGAGTTTCTTTTAAAAAAGTTATCAGTCTCTATGGAGATCGTAACACTATCTACCCTTACATATGAAGCCTCATTCTTGATTATGGAAACAAAGAGTGACAAGCACTCCAGGAACGATTCTGATCGTTCTTCACTTCATTATGCATACACACACTCGCCTTTGCCAATAAGACTCACATTCTTGTGATAGGGAACAGAAAACCTACGCAATTTTCCCTTTCCTTGGACACCAAGGATACTATTGGAACATCCTACTTCCATCCTGGCTAATTAACTTGGCTCAAATCAGAAATTAAATCTGTAAATTCAGCTATAAACTTTTGCTGTATGGTTCCACAGGCAATGGTTGTCTTTCAGTAATTCGTCTAAACGGGCATAATGTATTTATGAGCTTTGACTGTGAGTGTCAAAATGAGGATGGGAAGGAACTTACAACCATAGTTGTTCCCAATCCCTGTCCACATCCCGCATCAATGTAGTCCAAAGGATAAAATAATTATTGTGGAAATCTCGCTTTTTTTTCATTCGTGGGATGCTAGGTCAGCATTTATTGCCCTTGTTCAGAGGACATTTTTAAGAGTCAGATTTCCTTCCCTAAAGGACATTAATGAACCAGATGGGTTTTTACAACAATCAACAATGGTTTCATGGTCATCATTAGATTTTCAATTCCAGGTATTTATTGAATTCAAATTCCACCATCTGCTGTGGTGAAATTCGAACCTGGGTCCCCAGAGCATTACCCTGGGTCTCTGGTTACCAGTCCAGTGACAATACCACCATGCCACTGCCAAACCACCCCCCCAGTATGTTGTATGTTTCCTTCCTTAATTCGAGTGCTCTGGTTGAGATCAACTAACTCAGCAAAGAGCTGGAATTGAATCTGGGCTACTCGAGCCAGCTATTCGTTGGCTACACTTGCTGCGCCATTGGTAGAGCCAATGAATCTCGTCTATCTGAAAACTATTGCAACCTATATTGGCAATCCCTAATAAGGCAAACAGAGGAAAAGTTTAATTCCTAGATTTTATCTACATAGATGAAAACTAGTCAATAATTCATTGGACTTATCCTGTCTTGGATTTCAGCACCACAATCACAATCAAAACATTCAATAAATCATTCAACGCTGTGACAATGGTTGGCACAAAAGCATAGTGATTTAAAAAGCACATGCTGATTTATCAAACTCCAAACATACGGGTAAGCGAGAATTCTTATCAAAGTGATTTGCACACTAAATACTCTAATCTCCTATACTCTTATAAACGAACTTTACAAAATGTCGCACTACACTAAAGGAACAATTTAAAGCAATCAGCCAGACTTCCTACGAGTTGTCGCTGTCTTATTGCACATTACGTAACACTTAATACAGAATTACTTAATAAATTTAAAGCCTTTACCATCTGCCAAGGTTCAATCTGAACCAGGATTGCAAAATGTCTGGCATTCCACTGTATTCCAAATTTCACCCCCAAAAAGATATCCAGTGGCATTTTCTTATTAATTGCTAAATGGTCCAATATACTCGTAACTCTATCTCCCTTTCCTCTTCTCTGGGTGAGTGGTGAAAACCTGATGGGTTAGGCCTTCAAGCAAATCACCACTGAACACAAAGAATCAAAGAAAGAAACATAAACATATATAGATGTAGACAAATGTCACTTAGTCTACAGATGTTGTACACATTGTCCATATAGAGAACTGTATTGAGGAAAATAAAGTAGGAAATACTTTTAAAAGTTGCTGCAGTCAGTTTTCAAAAGGGATCAATTTTCCTGAAAAACAGGAGTCAATAAATGACCCAGCTACCCAGGTATTACGTGCAGACCACAAGAATATGGTCATTTAGAAGTAACTGCTTCAAGTTATCCAGCTAAAACTACAAAGACATGAAATTCCAGTCAGACACAGGAAATTCTCCAGGGAATAAAGGAATTCTATGACTCAGACGATGAAAATCCCCATGAATACTTACTAAATTAATGTAATGAAGTATTGTCACCAGGAAAGTAGTTGGGTGAATTTATGCTCTGTGCAGCAGGGCTTAAACAAAACAGGAAATTGGACAAATCCGAGCCATATTATGTTTTTAGCTGTTTGGATGCAAATCTAAGGTTAGCTGTTGTGCAGACCTGTGGAAAACTTGCTTTTTCCAGTGTGGATTGGGCACTGTTTTTGCAACAAATGCAGAGTGATACAGCTAATGTGCGATCCAAAACTAACACTGAGAATCTTGCAAACTGTCCCATCGTATTGGCGAATTGTCAAACTACCTGTGGATAGAAAGCCATTACTCTAGCTAAAATA
Source organism: Carcharodon carcharias (assembly GCF_017639515.1). Classification (NCBI taxonomy): domain Eukaryota; kingdom Metazoa; phylum Chordata; class Chondrichthyes; order Lamniformes; family Lamnidae; genus Carcharodon; species Carcharodon carcharias. The sequence continues at coordinate 62,726,985 of NC_054487.1, forward strand.
AAATGCAAAGGTTTGAGGTAAATGCAGTGCAGCTTGTGTTATGTTTTGCCATTACAATTATTCACTGCGACTTGTGAAATCAGAACCAAGTGCAAGGAGTAAAACAAGTAACTAATTCAATATGTTGCTAGAAAAATAAACATGCAGAGCTGGGTTATTTTTATGTAAAATCAGATACAAGTGACCAAACAGAACTAAACAAGGTCTGCTGGGTGATCACTGTATACGCTAGATTATGAGATACAAAACAGGGCACACAAAAAAAAGGTTCTAACAGCACTGTTGTTCCACTGCAAGTTTTCAAACTCACTACACATCATTTGTATCCTCCCATTTTAGTGCAGTTGTGAACTCCACTTAAAATAGTAAATATTTATGTTAAAAATACAAGAGAATATGTGATGTAACTGAACTGTCAAAAGTACTGTGACCAGTGGCAGCTGGGACAAGAGCGTTCAGCCCATTCTGCAATTATGCAGAGCTTAGGGATTACACTTGCTACAATCAATAATGAAAGCTTAACTTTTGTGTTTGGCAGATAAGCAGATAGATTAATCATAACGTTTTAACTGTCTAAAACAGAAATCAAAAACTGTTCCTTTTACTCGACATCTTTTATGCCTTTAATCCACTACAGGTCTCGTCAACATAAAAGGTTGATGGAACCAAAGTCAAGCTTCCCAAATGGTGCTTTGCTTGCTCATGTGCCTTCTCTCAAAAGTACGCAATGACAGACATTAATCTTCATGACTCAGTTTGAATGCTGGTGTTCACCATGGGTGTATACAAGACAGTAAACCATCACCTGTCTTCAAGCCAAGCCTATTCCTTTCACAGCATAATAATTCTATGTCTGTACTTCATCTATGCTAAATGCTACTGTGCCAATTGACCACAACTATCATATATTAAAGACCTTTCTCTTGTAAAATAACTTCAAGCTGCAGAATTTCCTTTGATTTTAGTCTTCAAGGGCTGCAATTGAAACCATAATCACAATAGCTTTAACTGTTCTGCACTTGCAACTGTGTGATGGTGGTGAGGAATGCAAAAGTTTTTCAATTTTCATTTCTGTTGATTTTGAAAATGATTAAAGAGACCAAGGAACCATTTGCTCCAGCTGTTTATAGGGATAAATGACAAACTGACCTATGTAAAAAGAGGTTAGGCTGTGCAATGATCTCACAAACTGGTCTCAGCAGTGAATGAGCTGCAAGATCATTTTATAGAAAGTGAATTGTAGAAAAGAGCCACATATATTTTCTCAAATGACTTTGAAATTTTTTCCCATATAAAATAAGCAAATATTTTAAAGTAACTAGCAGATCTTCTGCGCTGTTGCCTACAGTGAATCAGAGTTTTGATAAGATCTTGGTTTATTACCAAAAGCATTATTGGAAGGTTGGGCGGAAGTCTCCCATCCAGGACTAAGTCCCGTGGCGCAAGCAGGAAGTGTCTCCCACTGTGGAGGCTGTCGCAAAACCACACCATACCGTCTGACCCCGACGTAATTCATTATGCATCTGGGGGTTTTGCACCATCTTCTGTTGCGGGACAGGCTCGATGACGTGCGCCCCGCTGTCATATCTGGGCGCCATATTTAAAAGGCGTCTGGACACCCACAACGTCAGGCCAAAAACAGAGATGTCTGCAAGGTCATCCACCAGCCCAGCTCCGAAATTTAGTGACACCTCCCTGCGTGTCCTCCGAGACCATGTCGAGGTCCGCAGGGATATGTTGTACCCGCCTGTTGGAAGGAGGAGGAGGCCAAGCAGCGATACCAACGCTGCATGGGCGCAGGTGGCCAATGCCGTCAGTGTCCAAGGGGTGCATAAGAGGTTGGCAACACAGTGCTGGAAGAGGACGAGCAACCTTATTCACTCTGCCAGGGTAAGTCTCATCAGATAGTCGCATAAACCACAAAGACTCTAAAATGTCAGCATCCAAGGCCGAGTGCCTCCCTGTCCCACTTCAGTGCATCTGTGCTGCGGTGGGGTGCCCACCGTGCCTCCCTTGTGCTTCAGCAGACATGGGACACTGCATGGAAAGTGGGGTGGGGGTCAGATAGGGGTAAGTGGAGGGGTACTGGCTTAGGCACAGAGGGAACCAGCAACCTCCGCAAATTACATGCCTGTCTGAGCCTTCCCCTTGCACGGGGATTTGCTCAGCACTCTAGAGGGAGCTGGTCCGCAATCTTTCTGCCCAATTTTCACCAGTGACGACATGCCACAAAAGTGAGCCGTCTCATGAGGGGAGGTATGATTAATGAACCAATTTTCACTGCTCCAATCCATGCAACACCTCTCAATCATGTTCTCGTCGAGTAAGAGGAGCTCTGTCACAATTGCACAGAACATGAGAAGACTGGGGGGGGTGCGTGACTAATTTTCAAGCCTTTTACATAGTTCGATGAGAAGATATCTGAGCTCGCAGGAGTGGAGCGGGACTGTGCCACTGGCGAAGGGGAGCTCGGTCTTTGGCATCCACCTGGTAAGGATTCAATTATTCAATGCAAACCTGAGGATTAAACGTGCCTCCGTGTTGGAGATGCTGGTGCTGTCACTTGCACTCTTCTATCTCACCCAAGAAGGGACCAGGGCCTGAGGAGGAGGACTTTCTATCAGGCATCAGCCTCACCCCAGCCCTAGCCCAGAGGCATACCAGAAGGGAACTGAAGAGGAGAGCTCCACACATGTAGAAGCGTCATAGTGGTCACTTGCGCCCTCCACCAGCTTAGGAACACCCAGCTCAGTGGGTATTAGTGCTAGTTTAGGAAGGGTCTCACAATTTGGTGGTCACCCGCAGGCATGTGTCCATAGTGGAAGGAAGCAGATTCAACCAAGATACCCAGCTCTGCTGGGAAGCGCCATCTGTGAGGTCTGAGTCGGCCTTCCAACTCACGGTGGAGAGTCAGCATAAGGTGGGGGAACATCAGGCAGAGCTGTTGGAAACCCTCAACAGAGTGGCACGCGAGTCGGAGGAGTCCATCCGCCTGCCCTCTGATGAAGTGGTGCCCACAAGTGCGCGCGTGGAGGTCTCCATAGGGAGGATGTGGATGCCAAGGAGACCTTTGTCCAGCAAAACACCCAGTTTCTGCCGGAGGCGCGCACCAACCTGCACGCCATTGCCCTTGCCATGGGTAACTTTCTGCAGTGGCAACACAGGAGGGGAACGGGGCACGTTAACATTCCTCCAGCTGCCCTTCATCTCAAGACTGGGGCCCTCGGGCACCCAAAGGGTGAAGGGACGGTCAGCTGGACAGCCCTGGGCCATCCACTCAGGGCTCTCAGAGGTTGTCCGCTCCCTCCGAATCCCCTTTGCCTGCAACCCCTTCAACCTCATTTTCTGTCACCGCAGAGGGAGCAGCTGACCTACAGGGGAACAGACAAGGTAAGCTGGGGTCCTCCAGGCCTCAGCTCTCCAGAGGACAGCTGCCGAAGTCATCTAAGGCAACAGGGCAAACAACTTGACAGGCTGCCTCCACCCCTGCTGCGGATGTCAGGGCAGCACACTCTCATGCAGCACCTGTGCCCGTCCAACACGAGGCTCCGCTCACTTTCGATGTCATAAGGATGGTAGTAGCCATATTTCTGATGAGCTTACCATTTCCCCTCCCCCAGTCCCCATAACAACAGACCCCTGGCATAACCTTCGACCTCCCCACTGTCATCTTCCAGCACAAACTTTTCATTCCAGGATGTCCAGGTGAACGTGCATGATCCCTACCTTACAGAGAACCCCACTCCGTGCATACTGAACTCCCTGACCACCTCCTTCCTGCCCCCCCCCCCCCCCCCCCCCCCCCCCCCCAGGATCCGTGTTTGCCTCTGTGTCCCCACCAACCACCCTCGCTGCCCCTTCTACTGCTACCAACGGACTTTCACCCTCCCACCCTACTGGCTCCCTCTGCCCTATTACTCTACCCATCCCCTCCTACCTAGCCCACCCCGAGTTCGCTCCCCATGAGGCAGTCATTGACTGCACAAACCTCTCCCTTGTATGATCACCTGGATATTCCACCCCTGCTTACAGCTTCCTCCCCACTTATTCCTTCCTCCACCCTCATTCCTTCTTCCCCCGTACACCTCCCCCACCTCCAAGCTCCTTCCTCCATACTTCTTACCCTCCCAGACATCTTCCCCACTCTGAACTCCCTCCCTTCTTACACCTAACTCCCCCATTACACCTCCCCCCTCCAAATTCCCTCCTCCCCCCACCAGGATACCTTCCCCCCTCCGCACTCCCTCCCCTACCAGCACAGTGCAGAATTTTTTCCTTTTTGACTTCTATCTCACCCCACACCCCACAATGACGAGCTGGAGATGCTTTTGCTCCCATTTTTCAGCCTCTGCATGCCTTTCACATTTTCCCTGTTCATCTCGGAGCCTCCTCTGTCAGACATGGAAGAGGAGGCCAGCTACTTGAAGCTGTACCATCAGTCAATCACACATTTAAAAGCATCATCTCAGATACTGGCACCAAACGCACATTAGAGGTTAGGTTAGAGAAGGTGTCTACATGTAGTGAATCATTGGGCACAAAGTGCATAAGAGCAAGAACAGGGTTACAGAATGCTATAGGTGCCAGCTTAGTGAAGGATGAGACTGCATATTCATTCTGCTGACTCCGAGGGCTCAAGATAGCCACTGCTAGTATAGCAGGCACAAATTTACATGATGCACTGACTATCTCTTGTCCTACTTTTCTCTGTCTATAGAAAAGAAGATGTAGTGTCCCCCCTTGTGTAAAGGGTCTTGTTGACCTCCCTGATACAGTGGTATACTGTAAACTGTGCAATGTCACGAATACCACCTGCTGCAGCCTGAAAGGAGCCTATGGTGTAAACTTTAAGGGCCACAATGGTCTCGGCAGCCACAGGCGATTCGGGACGGGCAACAAATGCTAGCCTAACCAGTGATGCCCACATCCTGTAATTACCACCTTCTTTGGTAATCAGCAGAAGGCTTCCTTGCCCATATTTGACCTGATGCCATGAGACTTTATGGGGTCTGGAGTCAATATCTGTGAAAGCATCTAGCATCACAGATGCCAGTCTTCAGCCAATTCGATTCATTCCACCTGATATCAAGAAACGGCTGAAGGCACTGGATACTGCAAAGGCTGTGGGCCATGACAACATTCCAGAAGTGGTACTAAATATTTGTGCTCCAGAACGAGCCGCCCATGTTGCCACATTATTCCAGCACAGCTACAACACTGGCATCTACGCAGTAATGTGGAAGATTGCCCAGGTATGTCCTGCTAAAAAGAGCAAGACAAATCAAACCCGTACCATCAGTCTACTCTTGACCATCAGCAAGGTGACAGAAGGGATTGGCAATAGTGCTATCAAGCGGCACCCACACGTCAATAACCTGCTCACTGATGCTCAGTTTGGGTTCCACCAGGGCCACTCAGCTGTTGACCTCATTACAGCCTTGGTGCAAACACGGACAAAGGAGCTGAACTCAAGAAGTGAGGCAAGAGTGAATGTCCAAGGCCGCATATGACTGACCATTAAGAAGCCCAAGCAAAACTAGTGAATAGGAGTTGGGGGGAAACTTTCCTCTGGTTGGAGTCATATCTAGCACAAAGAAAGATGGTTGTTGGAGGTCAAACATCTCAGTCTCAGGACAGGACTGCAGTAGTTCCTCAGGATAGGTTCTAGGCCCAATGGACTTTCCTCCAACACAAGGTTAGAAGTGAGGATGTTTGCTGGTGATTGCACAATGTTCAGCACCATTCGCGACTCCTCAGATACTGAAGTAGTCCATGTGCAAATGCAGCAAGACCTGGACAAGATGTACGCTTAGGCTGATTGGGCTGCAAGAGCAGGTTAGAGGTTAGGAAATCTGCAGCAAGTAACTCACTGCCTGACATCCCAAAGTCTTCCAGCACCTGTAAGTCACAAGTCAGGATGTGATGGAATACTCTCCAGTTGCCCGGATGTGTGCAGTTCCAATAACACTCGGATTGCTGCCTTGATCTCAAGGGCAGTCACTCTTATCTCACCTCTTGAGTTCAGCTCAAACATGGACAAAAGAGCCGAATTCCAGAGGTGAGGTGAGTGTGACTGCCCTTGACATTAAGGCAGCATTGGATTGAGGGTGGTATCAAGGAGCCCTAGCACAACTGGAGTCAATGGGAATTAGGGGGGGAAACTCTCTGTTGGTTGGAGTTATACCTAGCACAAAGGAAGATGGGTGTGCTTGCTGGAGGTCAATCATCTCAATTCCAGGGCATCACTGCAAGAGTTCTTCAGGGTAGTGTCCTAGTCCCAACCATCTTCAGCTGCTTCATCAATGACTTTTCTTCCATCATAAGGTTAGAAGTGGGGATCTTGCGCGTGGCTGCACAATGTTCAGCACCATTCAGAACTCCTCAAATACTGAAGTAGTCCATGTCCAAATGCAGCAAGACCTGGACAATATCCAAGCTTTGGCTGACAAGTGGCAAATAAAATTCACGCCACACAAGTGCCAAGCAATAACCATCTCCAACAAGAGAGAATCTAACCATTGCCCCTTGACATTCAATGGCATTGACATCGATGAATTCCCCACTATCAACATCCTGGAGTGACCATTGACCAGAAACTGATCTGGATTAGCCATATAAATGCTGTGGCTACAAGAGCAGGTCAGAGGCTCGGAATCCTGTGGCGAGTAGCTCACCTCCTGACTCCCCAAAGCTTGTCTACCATCTACAAGGCACAGGTCAGTAGTATGATGGAATACTTTCTACCTGCCTGGCAGAGTGCAGCTTCAGCAACACTCAAGAAGCTTGACACCATCCAGGACAAAGCAGCTCGCTTGATTAGCATCTCATCTGCAAACGTTCACTCCCTCCATCACTGACACACAGTGTGTACCATCTACAAGAGGCACTGCAGCAACTCACCAAGGCTCCTTAGACAGCACCTTCCAAACCCATGACTTCTACCATCTAGAAGGACAAAGGCAGCAGATACATGGGAACACCACCACCTGGAAGTTCTCCGCCGAGACACCCACCATCCTGGCTTGGAAATATATCACCATTACTTCATTGCTGGTGGTTCAAAATCCTGGAACTCCCTCCATAACAGCACTGTGTATGTATACCTACACCACATGGACTGCGGCAGAAAGCAGCTCACCAACACCTTCTCTAGAGCAATCGGGGATGGGCAATAAATGCTGGCCCAGCCATCAATGCCCACATCCCTCAAAAGATTAAAAACTCAAGAAGCTTGACACAATTCAGGTCAAAGCAGCCCACTTACTTGGCACCCTATCTGCCACATTCAACATTCACTCCCTCCACCACCAACACACAGTGGCAGCACCAGTCCCAGAGGACCATAGGCTGCTCTCTCATTAGAGAGAGACGACTGAGTGGTGAGTTTAACCTGAGGGTCACTATACCTCAGGCGAGGGGAGAGGTTGAGCCTTCATGAATGAGCTAAAAGAGGAATGATGCAGTTTATCTGAAGTTAGATGACTGCTAGACACTTGATCAGCAAAAACGTTCCACTGCAAACCTGGATGCATTTTGCTACTGTCCAGTGCAGTAGAAGCATAATACAAATACACAGGACAGGATGATACCCTCCACATCACCACATGGGGACTGAAAAGAAAACACAATAGCATAGAAGTAGAGTGTGGTCAAACAATTCAGTAATGCTAGCAAGGATGCACTAAATTCTGACTGACTTTTTTCCTTCATCTGCCTAACATTCAGGACATAAATCTCTCAACGTCTGCTTAGTGAATCAAAAATTGCTCATCGGGTAAGACTAGAAAGCAGTAGTGTTGAAGTAAATGCTAATAATTTCTCTTCCTCAGTATTTTGCGTTTCCAGCTGGATTGAAAGAAGCCATCAGTCATTCTGCAACAATTGATTCAGTTTTTAATGGGTTCTTAATGCAGGCTATCAGCTAGTCAACTAAGTACCAGGAATTGTTCCCAACAACATGCTCACACTTCATACTTTTCCATCAGCTCATTGTGTTCGTAGATGAATGTTTATTTAAGCATTTGCATCAAAAATTAACGTCTATTATTTTTTTCTCTATTTAGAAAGGAAGAATGCTCGATACAAAACGTACAAAAGCCGGGAACATTTCCAGTGCCCCGGGCCAGCATGTGTGCGGGAAGTGTCCCCAGCTGCAGCTCTTGGAAGCTTGGGTTTCGGAGCTGCAGCGGCGGCTGGGGACACTGTGGAGCATCCCAGAGGCGGAGAGTATTGTGGATAGCATGTATAGGGAGGTAGTCACACTGCAGGCTAAGAGTCCACAGGCAGGAAGGGAATGGGTGACCACCAGGCAGAGCAAGAGGACTAGGCAGGCAGTGCAGGAATCTCCTGTGGCTCTTCCCCTGCAAAACAGATATATCGCTTTGGAAACTGTTGTGGGGTTTGGCCTCTCAGGGGAAAGCAGTAATAGCCAAATTCGTTGCACCGTGGTTGGCTCTGCTGCACAGGGGAGGAATAAAAAGTGTGGGAATGCAATAGTTATAGGGGATTCAATGGTAATGGGAATAGACAGGCATTTCTGTGGCCACAAACGAGACTCCAGGATGGTATGTTGCCTCCCTGGTGTTGGGGTCAAGAATGTCTCAGAGCGGCTACAGGACATTCTGAAGGGGGAGGGTGAACAGCCAGTGCTCGTGGTACACATTGGTACAAACGACATAGGTAAAAAAAGGGATGAAGTCCTAAAAGCAGAATATAGAGAATTAGGAAGTAAGTTGAAGAGTAGGACCTCAAAGGTAGTGATCTCAGGATTACTACCAGTGCCACATGCTAGTCAGAGTAGAAATAGCAGGGCATATCAGATGACTATGTGGCTGAAGAGATGGTGTGAGGGGGAGGGTTTCAGATTCCTGGGGCATTGGGAATGGTTCTGGGGGAGGTGGGACCAGCACAAACTGGACGGATTACACCTGGGCAGGACCGGGACTGATGTCCTAGGGGGAATATTTGCTAGAGTGGTTGGGGAGGATTTAAACTAAATTGGCAGGGGAATGGGAACCTATGCAAGGAGTTAGAGGAGGGGGAATCAAGGACAAGAACAAAAGACAGAAAGGGGAATAAGAAAAGTGATAAGCAGAGAAATCAAGGGCAAGAATCAAACAGGGCCTCAGTGAAAAATAGTGGGAACGAGGCAAGTAATGTTAAAAAGACAAGCCTTAAGGCTTTCTGCCTTAACGCAAGGAGCATTTGCAATAAAGTGAATGAATTAACCGCGCAAATAGATGTAAACAGGTATGATACAGTCGGGATTACGGAGACATGGCTGCAGGGTGACCAGAGATGGGAACTGAATATCCAGGAGTATTCAGTATTTAGGAAGGACAGACAAAAAGGAAAAGGCAGTGGAGTTGCATTGCTGGTTAAAGAGAAAATTAACATAAAAGCGAGGAAAGATATTAACTCTGACGATGTGGAATCTGTATGGCTAGAGCTGAGAAACACTAAGGGGCAAAAAACTGACCCCCAAACTGTAATGGTGATTTTGGGAATGGCATTAAACAGGAAATTAGAGATGCATGCAATAAAGGAACATCTGTTATTATGGATGACTTTAATCTACATATAGATTGGGCAAATCAAATGGGCAAATCAAATTAGTAACAATACCGTAGAGGAGGAAGTCCTGGAGTGTATATGGGATGGTTTTCTGGGCCAATACGTTGAGGAACCAACTAGAGAACAGGCCATCCTGGACTGGGTATTGTGTAGTAAGAAAGGAGTAATTGGCAGTCTAGTTGTGCGAGGCCCCTTGGGGATGAGCAACCATAATATGATAGAATTCTTCATCAAGATGGAGAGTGATGTAATTGATTCTGAGACTTGGGTCCTGAACCTTAATAAAGGAAACTATGATGGTAATGAGGTGTGAGTTGGCTATGATGGATTGTGAGACGTTACTTAAAGGGATGACGGTGGATAGGCAATGGCAAACATTCAAAGAGCACATGGTTGAACTGCAACAATTGTTTATTCCTGTCTGGCGCAAAAGTAAAACAGGAAAGGTGGCCAAACCATGGCTTACAAGGGAAATTAGAGATAGTATTAGATCCAAAGAAGAGGCATATAAATTGGCTAAAAAAAACAACAGACCTGAGGATTGGGAGCAGTTTAGAATTCAGCAAAGTAGGACCAAGGGATTGATTAAGAAGGGGAAAATAGAGTACAAGAGTAAGCTTGTGGGGATCATAAAAACTGACTGTAAAAGTTTCCATAGGTATGTGAAGAGAAAAAGATTGGTGAAGACAAATGTAGGTCCCTTACAGTTAGAAAGAAGGGAATTTATAATGGGGAATAAAGAAATGGCTGACCAAGCAAATACATACTTTGTTTTCTGTCTTCACAAAGGAGGACACAAATAACATACCAGAAATGCTGAGGAACACAGGGTTTAGTGAGAGGAAGGAACTGAAAAAAATCAGTATTAGTAGGGAAATGGCGTTGGGGAAATTGAAGGCATTGAAGGCCAATAAATCCCCAGGGCCTGATAATCCACATCCCAGAGTACTTAAGGAAGTGGCCCTAAAAATGGTGAATGCATTGCTGGTCACCTTTCAAGATTCTACAGGCCCTGGAACAGTTCCTACAGATTGGAGGATAGCTAATGTAACCCCACTATTTAAAAAGGGAGGTAGAGAGGAAGCAGGGGATTATAGACCAGTCAGCCTTACGTCGGCAGTGGGGAAAATTCTAGAGTCCATTATAAAAGATTTAATAGCTGAGCACTTGGAAAACAGTGGCAGAATCGGACAGAGTCAGCATGGATTTACGAAAGGGAAATCATGCTTGACAAATCTACTGGAATTTTACGAGGAGTTGATGAGGGGAAGCCAGTGGATGTGGTTTATTTGGACTTTCAACAAAGTCCCACATAAGAGATTAGCGTGTAAAATTAAAGTGCATGGGATTGGGGGTAGTGTATTGAGATGGATAGAAAACTGGTTGGCAGACAGGAAACAAAGAGTAGGAGTAAATGGGTCTTTTTCCGAATGGCAGGCGGTGACCAGTGGGGTACCGCAGGGATCGATGCTAGCATCCCAGCTATTCACAGTATATATTAATGATTTAGATGAGGGAACTAAAAGTAATGTCTCCAAATTTGCAGATGACATAAAGCTGGGCTGGAGGGTGAGGAGGATGCAGAGATGCTTCAGTGTGATCTGGACAGGCTGAATGAGTGGGCAAATGCATGGCAGATGCAGTATAATATGGATAAATGTGAGGTTATCCACTTTAGCAGCAAAAACAGAAAGGCAGATTATTATCTGAATGGTTATAAATTGAGAGAGGGGAATGTGCAACGAGACCTGGATGTCCTTGCACACCAGTCAATGCAGGTAAGCATACAGGTGCAGCAGGCGGTAAAGAAGGCAAATGGTATGTTGACCTTCATACAAGAGGATTCGAGTACAGGAGCAGGGATGTCTTGCTGCAATTGTACAGGGCCTTGGTGAGACCACGCCTGGAATAATATGTGCAGTTTTGGTCTCCTTACCTGAGGAAGGATGTTGTTGCTGTAGAGGGAGTGTAGCGAAGGTTTACCAGACTGATTCTTAGGATGGCGTATGAGGAGAGATTGAGTTGGTTAAGATTATATTTGTTGGAGTTCAGAAGAATGAGGGGGATCTCATAGAAACCTATAAAATTCTAACAGGACTAGACAGGGTAGATGCAGGAAGGATGTTCCCGATGGTGGGGGAGTCCAAAACCAGGAGTCACAGTCTGAGGATACAGGGTAGACCATTTAGAACTGAGATGAGGAGAAATTTCTTCACCCAGACAGTGTTGAGCCTGTAGAATTTGTTACCACAGAAAGTAGTTGAGGCCAAAACATTGTATGTTTTCAAGAATGAGTTAGATATAGCTCTTGGGGTGAAAGGGATCAAAGGATATGGGGAGAAAGCAGGAGCAGGATATTGAGTTGGATGATCAGCCATGATCATGATGAATGGCGGAGCAGACTCAAAGGGCCGAATGGCCTACTCCTGCTCCTATTTTCTATGTTTCTACTTCTAAATCCGCCTTCCCCTTTAATATATGATGTGGGAAAAGCAGAAATAAAATCACTTCTAAAATATTTTAAATGAAATAGTCAGCTAGCCTGTGTTCAATTCTGAACTAAAAATCATGATTTTTCCTAATTAAACATTGGCAACCACTTTTATGATTCATTTTTCAGCTATTCAACGTGTCATGAGGCTATGCCCCTTTATTTTTGAAAATATGACTTTTCAACTTTCAACTGACTGGAAATTTTGGAATTTTAAATGAGACAGAACAAACTATTTAAAAATGCAAGGCCACCTTCCAAGATGAAGATGAAAAAGAGAAGAGTGGAGCATTATCTATAATTCATCAGTGTTTAAAGAAGATACATTAAAAATGCAAAGTGCTGGATACTGAAACAATGGCTGTAACAGACAGATCCACCCAAAACCCCCTGGAAATACACAATGGGTGAAGTATAACAGGCCAGACTGTCAGCCACTGCAAAGAGATTGCAAGTGACACAGGGTGTGTCAAGGAAGTTTTCAGCAGAGGGAACAGGCCAAAAAGCTATGCTCTCTCCCTTTCTCTCTTTTGGAAAAAAAGTGTGTCACCCAGTTCGAGAAGTCAACTGTCAGAAACCTACCACTGAACCAAGATCTCGTAATAATTGCAACACCTTCTAGATCTGGCTGCACCCAAGAAACCAGCTAACCTAAATCAGCCATGCCGTTTAAAATCTGCACCTCAAGGAAAATCAACTGTATATTCTTTTAATTTGTTTTACTGAATTCTAACTTCCCTTATTTCTGATACCTGTGTGTGATGGCGTGTTTTTTTATTATTTTTTCCTCAGGTTTAGTGGTTAATAAATTTGCTCTTTCTTTAACTCAAGGAAGCCTTGTTTGATTGGCTCTTTATTGCTCACTGCATGAATAGTTAAAAACATTTGGACTTGGCAAAGGCATATCCTCATGAAAAAGAAACTTAAACCTTTGTTGTGGCCAAATGAGGCTGAAAAGAGGGGAGCCAGTTTACCCCTTCTCACCTGGTCATAACAAAGGATGCACCATGAGGAGGGGAGGCATTTCAGCAGCAGTGAGCTTGACTCATTTACTTCCTGGTGGTCTACTAAGGAATAGCATTGACAAAATAAGAGACAACCTCAAGTACTCAGAGGGCTGAATCTTCGGCTCGGCGAGCAGGGGCGGGGCCCGCTCGCCGAGGCGTAAAATGACGCGTAGTGACATCAGGCATGCATCCTGACATCATGGTGCGTCATTCAGGCTTTCAGTTCGGCTGGAGCGCACCCGAGTCGGCTGCGTGCCCGCTGAACCGTCAAAGGCCTACTAAGGCCAGTTAACTCTCAATTAAAATAATTAACGGAGCTGCCCGTCCAACCTTAAGGTTGGCGGGCAGGCAAAGAGCCCAGGCTGCCTTCACATTTTTCATGGAACCTCATCCATGGGCGGGATGAAGTTTCACGAATGATTTTAAATTTTGACAATTTTTATTGAAATGAATGCACATGTCCCAGCTCATGTGACAGTTTCACATGAGGGGACATGTCATAAAAATTTTCCCACCACTTTATTAAACATTTTGGACTCCCTGAGGCACCTCTGCGCATGTTCAAAAGAGTGCACTCCCAACTCAGGCAACCCCCACCCCACCCGCACAGGGAGCGCACAGCACTTCCAGGTGCGTGTCACGCTGGGCGGGCCTTAATTGGCCCGCCGACATAAAATGGCAGCACCGATTGGATCCACGCTCACCAGCGCCCACTCCCACTTTGCCCGCCCAACAGGAAGAAAATTCTGCCCAGAATCTTTTCTGTTAAATGATCAATGGAGTTTATAACTATTGAACTATTTGTAGCTCTGTTCTGTATTTTTTTAAAGAATTGTTTATGGCATGAGTGGCACACGAACACGTGATATACAATTACAAATATTTCAGCACTTTATCTGCAAGCGATGGATCAATCCTTTGGTTTCAAATTTTTAACAAACCTCCCTCCCGCAACCACCACCACCACCACCACCACCACCTCCCCCCCCCGCCCCGGGGCAAGACTGAATCTTATTTATACTTTCCTTTTTTTCCCTATTGCTCACAGAACAGAAGTTAATATGGGTATTTAAAGGTCAAACATAGCCTTTTTGCTTTAAGATATTTTTAAGCCCTGTGCACCTAACTTGTGTACAAAATTGTAACTGTCAATTGGGTATATTTTTTACATTTGTAAATGGTACCATACTATCACATGTTATGTACACTCATGTTCAAGGAAACAAAAAAAAAAAGCCGCAGTTTTTCTTTTGACTCATGCTCTACAACTGTTAGTAATTGTTTTCCAACTTGGATAGCAAGGGTCTTAACTTAAGGCAAATTAATTATTGCCATCTCATACTATACCATTTGAGAGCAAATTATCTGAAGTCATTAAACTTTCAATTTTATCCTATTAGTCAAACACAGGTGGCATGACAAAGAAAGAATGACCCTGGATTTAAACAACGGCCAACCTGACATCCCCAAATTTAAAGTGTGGTGTTGAAGTATTTTTTCTTCTGCATTTGACTTGCAAGAACCTGGCCCTCATGGCAGCCCTGCTTCATGAAACTCTGATAAAGATACTGGTGTTCATAAAAAGCATATATTTTTAAGAAGCCTCGTTTATTCATTAGAAGCGATCATCAAACTGAAAGAGGAAAACTAGTACATTAGGATCAGAAAATTGAGATTTCAACAAAATTAGGTTGCAGCAAAAATAATTCCTCTCTAATTATAGTTAAAAAAATGATTACAGATGTATCCAAAGTCTATCCCCAGATGTGAATCATACTTCTTGGTTTCTCTGAAGTGGGAAAGCCCAGTTAATGACCAACTAAGAACTGCTAAAAATGAGTTCATTGATGTCAAAGTCACTGGAGTGACACCCTCTTGAAGGAGTCCATCCTGCAATGCCACTTTGTGATATTATTTTCCCAAAGACTGGCATTGTTTTTACCTGATTGCTGGAAATCATACCTTTGAGTCAGATGATTTGCAACAGCTATGATGAATGTGACCTCTATGGAAGTTTAATTTATTTGTCCTAGATTAGGAAGGTCCCAGGCTGATTGCAGTCTTGTGTGGGTTTCAGCAAGGTAATATTAAAGTTAATCTCAGTGTCCTCAGGCAGTGGGTAGGGAATGCGGTGGGACATCAACTCCTGATTATCCAGTGACTGCAGAGGAGGAAAAACTGGAGCAAACATTTTTAAAATCTGTTATAATTCCTTCTCATTAAGTGATCCCTAAATGTGTAATTCTCAATTGGGCTTGGTACAAATTATAGAAACATGCAATCCTCGCAATTCCTGCAACTGGACACATGGGCCTAGAAACTGTATCTCCCCAAATAGGGATATGATCCTGGTACAGCACAAGTCACACATGCACCTTATGAAGTCAACTGCAAGGCCAAGACAAATTGGTCCACTTGTTTCATTGGTTCATTACTGGCAAACAGAGAACAGCAACTGTGGCCCAAATGGAGGGGGAGCGAATTTAATCGGGTTGGACACCAGCTGAGATCTTCAAGGTGGAGTGGGTATGCGGTGGCTGGCAGCAGCCAGAGTCCTATCCCTCCAGGCTACAAAGATGTTAAAATGTCCTTTCTGGGTGGCAGCTTTAGGCAGTTCCTTGAAGGATTGCTGGTTTGGGTGCCATGCACGTAAGGAGCTGACTGTAGCATGCATTCAGAAGTCATTCTTCAATCACATTTTGTAAAGAAAGTCTGAAACATATTATAGGCCCCTGATTTGCATATAGATACCTAGGACAGAACTTTAGATGCATGACAGAGGCGGTAGGACTGGGAAATAGGCCTTGTGCCAGTATGATTCCCACCTCTGGGCCATTTTAAAAATGGATGGTTGGGGGTGGGGTGGGTGATGGCTACCTGAAGACCCTTAAAGGGCCTATTAAAAGCAATGGGAATGCCAACTGGAATTTTCAAGATGGCGCCATCTCTCTCTTACCTACATTGGCAGCTCTCACCTGTGGTGACCTCACCTCTATTGTTCCTCCAGCCTTGGGAGCCTACCTACTATCCTTAATCGGGTGGCAAGCATGTTCCATGTCCATAAAAACAAAAAAACTGCGGATGCTGGAAATCCAAAACAAAAACAGAATTACCTGGAAAAACTCAGCAGGTCTGGCAGCATCGGTGGAGAAGAAAAGAGTTGACGTTTCGAGTCCTCATGACCCTTCGACAGAACTTGAGTTCGAGTCCAAGAAAGAGTTGAAATATAAGCTGGTTTAAGGTGTGTGGGGGGGGCGGAGAGAGAGAGAGAGAGAGAGAAGTGGAGGGGGTTGGTGTGGTTGTAGGGACAAACAAGCAGTGATAGAAGCAGATCATCAAAAGATGTCACCAACAATAGAACAAAAGAACACATAGGTGTTAAAGTTGGTGATATTATCTGAACGAATGTGCTAATTAAGAATGGATGGTAGGGCACTCAAGGTATAGCTCTAGTGGGGGTGGGGAGAGCATAAAAGATTTTACAATATTTAAAAATAATGGAAATAGGTGGGAAAAGAAAAATCTATATAATTTATTGGAAAAAAACAAAAGGAAGGGGGAAACAGAAAGGGGGTGGGGATGGGGGAGGGAGCTCAAGACCTAAAGTTGTTGAATTCAATATTCAGTCCGGAAGGCTGTAAAATGCCTAGACGGAAGATGAGGTGTTGTTCCTCCAGTTTGCGTTGGGCTTCACTGGAACAATGCAGCAAGCCAAGGACAGACATGTGGGCAAGAGAGCAGGGTGGAGTGTTAAAATGGCAAGCGACAGGGAGGTTTGGGTCATTCTTGCGGACAGACCGCAGGTGTTCTGCAAAGCGGTCGCCCAGTTTACGTTTGGTCTCTCCAATGTAGAGGAGACCACATTGGGAGCAACGAATGCAGTAGACTAAGTTAGGGGAAATGCAAGTGAAATGCTGCTTCACTTGAAAGGAGTGTTTGGGCCCTTGGACGGTGAGGAGAGAGGAAGTGAAGGGGCAGGTATTGCATCTTTTGCGTGGGCATGGGGTGGTGCCATAGGAGAGGGTTGAGGAGTAGGGGGTGATGGAGGAGTGGACCAGGGTGTCCCGGAGGGAGCGATCCCTACGGAATGCCGATAGGGGGGGGGTGAAGGGAAGATGTGTTTGGTGGTGGCATCATGCTGGAGTTGGCGGAAATGGCGGAGAATGATCCTTTGAATGCGGAGGCTGGTGGGGTGATAGGTGAGGACAAGATGGACCCTATCATGTTTCTGGGAGGGAGGAAAGGCTTGAGGGCGGATACGCGGGAGATGGGCCGGACACGGTTGAGGGCCCTGTCAACCACCATGGGTGGAAAACCTTGGTTAAGGAAGAAGGAGGACATGTCAGAGGAACTGTTTTTGAAGGTAGCATCATCGGAACAGATGCGACGGAGGCGAAGGAACTGAGAGAATGGGATGGAGTCCTTACAGGAAGCGGGGTGTGAGGAGCTGTAGTCGAGGTAGCTGTGAGAGTTGGTGGGTTTGTAATGGACATTGGTGGACAGTCTATCACCAGAGATTGAGACAGAGAGGTCAAGGAAGGGAAGGGAAGTGTCAGAGATGGACCATGTGAAAATGATGGAGGGGTGGAGATTGGAAGCAAAATTAATAAATTTTTCCAAGTCCCGACGAGAGCATGAAGCAGCACCGAAGTAATCATCAATGTACCGGAGAAAGAGTTGTGGAAGGGGGCCGGAATAGGACTGGAACAAGGAATGTTCCACATACCCCATAAAGAGACAGGCATAGCTGGGGCCCATGCGGGTACCCACAGCCACACCTTTTATTTGGAGGAAGTGAGAGGAGTTGAAGGAGAAATCGTTCAGCGTGAGAACAAGTTCAGCCAGATGGAGGAGAGTAGTGGTGGATAGGGATTGTTCGGGCCTCTGTTCGAGAAAGAAGCTAAGGGCCCTCAGACCATCCTGGTGGGGGTTGGAGGTGTAGAGGGATTGGACATCCATGGTGAAGAGGAAGCGGTTGGGGCCAGGGAACTGGAAATTGTTGATGTGACGTAAGGTGTCAGAGGAATCACGGATGTAGGTGGGAAGGGACTGGACAAGGGGAGAGAGAAGGGAGTCAAGATAACGAGAAATGAGTTCTGCGGGGCAGGAGCAAGCTGAGACGACTGGTCTACCGGGGCACTGTTTGTGGATTTTGGGTAGGAGATAGAAGTGGGCCGTCCGAGGTTGGGCGACTATCAGGTTGGAAGCTGTGGGAGGAAGATCCCCAGAGTAGATGAGGTCAGTGACAGTCCTGGAAACAATGGCTTGATGTTCAGTGGTGGGGTCATGGTCCAGGGAGAGGTAGGAGGAAGTGTCTGTGAGTTGACGCTCAGCCTCCGCGAGGTAGAGGTCAGTGCGCCAGACAACAACAGCACCACCCTTGTCAGCGGGTTTGATGACAATGTCAAGGTCGTTCCATGTCCAACCTTTTAAATATTGTTTCGGCCCTCAGGCTTCGATGTGACGTGATTGGACCCCAGCTCAAAACAAAAATCCCGTTTCAGGTACATACTCTGGGTGCCTATGGAAGAACCTGAATCAATAAGGCAGATGATGCACTTTTGCCATGGAAGGGGTGCACGCATTCCAAATGTTATATTGGCTTCTTAGCCAACCGATTTACACTCGCAAAGAAGCTGCAGTACAACCCAATTTTTAAGCCATACTCTGATCTTAAAACAAAGATGTTTTTGATGATATTCAACAATGGGATGTTCATGTTAAAATCTTCTACACTTCTTGGACATTCATTAATGTACAGAGCCAAATTATGTTACCATCTTGGAGGTGATGTTGCCATTAACACGATGACTGTTCTCATTTCATTCTTCTACAGGACAGGGCCTTTAATGTTTATACTCTCTTACCATAGTAGAGAACCCACTTTATATTTCAACTTTCTCTCATGTTCATTTGTCCTGGTTTCACTCATCTGTCCTCCTTATTTCCTTTCCACGACACCAGATTCTTTTAATAATCTTTAAATCCTTTCCCTCCACCACCCCCAAATCCTCATTACCAGTTACTGGAATGCACATCCCTTTGTTATTGTCTAGGTTAACTCTGAATGCTTTTAAGATGACTGCTATCACTTCCTATTCCTCCAGTCCCTGGAATCCATTAATTTTACAATAGTCTTACATAAATAAACCATAATGTAGAAAAATGTGATAACAGCAAGAACATTTTGTAAATATAACTTATATTAAACGGCAGTTTGTCTGCTTGGTGCTGATAACCATATTTTGTGTTTTTAAGAGGTTGGTCTGGCAGGTCGTTATTACAGTAACATTGGCAGAATTGTCTGCACAATTCTAAACCATACAGTTTTCTTTACTGCAGCAGAAGTTATTAAAAAACGTAAGGTAATAAACTGTTACAAGGCTATGGAATTTAATAAAACAAGCATCAGAAAGGCCAATGTTGACATTTTATAAACCAGAAGCCGAGTAATAAGTATTACTTGAGCAGCTATGTGTGATTCTGGTGGAGTGGGTCTGGGATGGCGCAGACCTGATCACTGTCTGTGATTGGGTCCGTGCTGCCATTTTACGTGGGCAGGCCAATTAAGGCCCGCCCAGCGTGAATGGCTGCTCCCGAGAACAGCGGGAGTGGGCGGGCAGCAGCAGGTCTGCAATGACCACCGGGTCCAATGGCGACCCGGCAGCCTGTTTTAAAAAGCTGCTGCAGCCTTTCCAAGGCTGGAAATCATGGCCAGTGGAAGCGCTCCCACAGAATGCTGCTGGTGAGCAGGCCAGGCAGGAAGGTAGGGGAGGGGGCCACTGTGCCCCTTGTTTTTCTGATGATTGCCTTCCTGCCCTCAAGGAGGTGGCATCACGGCAGGAGGTCCTGGTACCCCAGGAGGGGAGGAGGAGGCCCTCCCCCCTCCATGACCAAACGTGCCTGGGAGGAGGTGGCGGAGATCCAGTGACGTGGTGCAGCGCATCTGGGTCCAGTGTCGCAACGACCCGTTGTGCTCTGGAAGGAGGAGTACCATGTTGGCATTGGTCACTTAACCCAGCAGATAGGCTTCCCCCCCACCGCCCAAGTCTGAGTGCAGTGACTGCATTGAATCATTGACGGCATGTGTCCTTCGCTGGGTGGGCCAGCAGATATTGCCTATGCCGAGGTCACCCTGAGAGGGTGGTGAAGAGATGGGTTCTGCCCCCACAGCATGTGGTACACTGAGACCCATATTACTGTTTTGGGGGCAACCTGGAGGAGCTGCACCTAGGCGCAGTGCTGGAACTCCAAGACATGTCAAAGTCAGGGTGATGACATACTGGGAGGGGAGCTTCAAGGAGGCATGGTACCGATCGATCTGCTGTCTTCTGCGCCTCCTTGCTATGGAAGGTTAGACCATGTGGTGCCTAATGTGACGTAGGCAGCATTTGGCCAAGGGTGTGGGGGGAATGGGAGTGGAGAAACAGGCCTGGCATCTTTGTGAGAGTGTTCAGCAGCAGCTGGAGCCCTGCAATGTTTCACTCTGGTTGAGGTGGGCTGTCCGCGAAGGGAGTCCAGGTAAAATTCGTACTAATTAATGCTCTTCTCTTCTTTTCAGGAGAAGAATGCACATAATGCAGCCAAGTGGGTGAGCACTGGGGGTGGGCCGGCACAGTTAGCGATTCTCAGCCGCTTTGAGCAGGAGGCCCTAGATTTGGAGAGGCGCCATGTGCCCAGGTCCACCGGTGTCAGTGAGGCTGGGGTGCCACAGTCAGGTATGTTTGCCCAGTAGTGAGGGCACCACTGTTCTCCCAGCAGCCATGGCAGTGCTGAATGCTCAGTGATTGAAGTTTGCAACATGACTTGACCATTGCTTATGGAAGGATGAGCGTATAATGATCCAGGGGACAGGGATGCACATTGACATTGTCTCCATGTTAACTGATTCAATGTACTTGTTCTTCCTTTCAGCATCAGCGGAGCAGGGCCGGGAGGAGGAGCAGCAAAAGCCCCCTCTCATAGCTGAGGGCCCTGAAGTCTCACCAGCATCACACCACCTCTGTCAGACAGGCACCAGCGCAGATACTAGCACCTCGGTGGGAATTAGAACATTGGCTAGTGTCCTAGGGCACAGCGGTGAAGGCACTTCACAGTCGCTGGAGCAGCTGGCAGAAACAGAGAGTGCCCATGGCGCCAGCAATTGGAGGACTGAAAGGAACAAGGCACATGCTCAGTCGGTGCCTGATGATGTGCCTCTGGAGTCGTCTACGACGCAGCAAATGCAGCCCAGTGTATGGGAGCATCTGGGGGAGTTACATGAGGCTATGCTCGGCTTGGTGTCCACGGTGGGGGAGTCTCTGTGGACTATCGCCGAGGCAATAAGCTTCATGGCTGAGCGCCATGTGTCCTCCATGGAAAGAGTGGCGACTCTCATGGAGAGGCTCCTCCAGGAGACCCATCAGGGTTTCCTGGGGATGCGCTCTGACCAGCAAGCCCTCACATCGGCATTGACCTCAGCTGGTCAGTGTCAGTGTGGTAGATGGTCTGGGCACCAAGTTTCCCAGCTTGGTGCCCATCCATCCACGGTGAGCAGGGAAGTCTGAAGTGACCTCACATTAGCGCAGCAGCTGCCTATCGTCTCTGCGGGTTCCTCTCAGGGCGCTCCGGATGAGGGCAGCAGTTCCTCCGCCCCTCTGCCAGTAACCGTCGCATCCGGTGAGGCTGCGACGACTGGCGGTGCCAGCAATCGCCGCAAAGCCTCTGGGTCGCCGTGTCTGGCTTGCCTGGTCCCAACAGGAGAGGATGAAGGTCAATGCACACCTCAACAGGGCGTCTGTAACCTGCTTGACACAAGTGTGAACAGCTGATTGGGAGACACCACAAAGATCACCCAACAACTCCTGGAAGGAGCCAGAGGCATAGAAGTTGACGGCAACTGTGACGTTCAGAGCCAGTGGCATGGGGTGTCCAATCGCACAGTTAGCGGAGATCTCAGGCCCAATCATCTGACAGACAGAGTTGACGGTCTCCCTTGAGAGACGGAGCCTCCTTCGGCACTGCACCTCAGACATATTGAGGTAGCTGCTTCACTCTGGCAGCAGGATAGTGGCGTCTTCTGCGGCCCCTTCCGCCTTGGACTACCTCTTGGCCTTGCACCCCTTGCGCCTGACCTGCCAAAGGTGGCTCCCCTGGCCTCCTCCCCCTTCTTGCCCTCCCTTCCTCCTCAGAGGAGGTGCCTCTACTGGAGAGTTCAGCTCCAATTCCCAGACTAAGGGAAGGCCTCCTGAAACATGCAGGCCCAGAAAAGATTCCTCACTGCAGAGTGCTGACCTGAAGGTTGTGAGTCAAGTCCAAGCAGCTGGTATGCGTTTTGAAGTATTGCAGATCACACAGGCAAGTATCAGTAACTTTGAAACATCAATATTTGACTGTGCACACTCGCGACCGCACTGAGCCCTCTTATCCCGCCCGTGGATGAGGTTTATAATGTGTCTTACCCGCCTGCTCATTGCACCTGTGCGCCGACCCAAAGATTGCACGGGCGCCAAAAAAATCATGGTCGACTGCCGCCTCAAGGGCCTTAAGTGGCCCGTTAATTAATGGCAGGCATGCATCGGAGAGCATCACGCACCCGCCCAACAAAATATTGCGATGGCATGCGATGACGTCAGGATGCTTGCCCGACGTCGACACGCGTCATTTTACACGCGTGCATGCGGGGCCCACCCCCACACACCAACAGGAAAATTCTGCCCTATTTGTTTGAAGCTGATAATGCATTTCCAAGTCAGTGATCTCAAAACTTCCTGAGAATGGTCTGCTTCAATGGTCATATTAGAAAACAAAAGTAAACACTGCTGCACAGCTGAAAATATATAACTTATTTTCGATCACATTCTGTTATTTCCTTTAAATACTCAAAATGTCCTGGATTTTAAAGTATTCTGAGCCTTAAAGTCCAGCAGTTTGAAATGCCACTTAAGATTGTTATTCTGGAACTTGTGTGTTTCAGATAAACATTTTCTGTTTTGCATTGCCACAGAAGTGACAGTGTGATTTCAAAGTCAGGTCTCAACCTGAAGGCGGCCAACCATTTTAGGTTGACAATCCAGTGTAGTGTCGAGCCTAATTTTAAAAATGCAGGGAGAAATAGGAGGCCTGTTGTCCTCTTGGACATTTTAGAAGCTTAAATTAATTTTTCTTAAATGTTTTTGATATGAACATGCCTGCCTATTTTATTCACCCATATTAAAATTTGTGGTCAGGTCTGGTGCCAAACATGCTTTGAGACACATGTGGGTAAAGCTCCATTTGATCCAAGACTTGGATCCACGGTTGGGTTTATAAACAAAGTGCTGCTGGCTGCAGATACCATAGTCAGTGGTCTGAGATTATTAGCTACAATGTTTAAGAGAATTGTGTTTGTACTATTTTAGCAGTAGAATATAACAGCTAAATATAAGATTAAGTAGAAATATGTTTATTCACTCCCTTGAAGGTTTGGTGGGTCTCAGCTTAGGCAGCAGTTTGGTACTGTAATTGGCCCCAGCTTTCCTGGGATAAGTAGGGGAAAAGATTTGGCTAGGGTTTCTGCTCTCAATTATGATTCAGTGAATATGATGGGAAGCACAAGTGTGCAGTTGTCAGGGAAGAAGTCCCTACAGATGAGGAAGAAAGAAAAATTGGGGGGAGAAATGCCAATTTTTCTTCACTAATTAAATCTAACAATTCTTCTCCTTTCCATCCTGAAGTTGTTGACTACTTACTCAGACGGTTCCACCAACATTGGTAAACCCAGACATGAGTGTTGACAGGCTAACTGATCACAGAGAAAATCATAAATGAGCCCAATCTGTCCACACTGGATGTCCTTAAAGAAAAACTTCCATAGTAATCACTGTAACCAAATGCAGAACTCTGGCTATTTCCCTCCTTCCCAATAATGGCAATGTCCCTAGTTCCACCTTCCAGTACAGCCTCTTATTGAATTTGGAATATTCCGATTATTAACTTGACGACAAATTTTGGGACAGCTCTTGGGCCTGATTTTTTTTTTCAAACATAAGAAAGATTAATGATTTCCTGCACGATTTGCAAAATTATTTCACGCAATAAATAGGAGACGATGACACACTGAGGTATTTGGCATCCTTTTTCCAGACTTCCTCCTGGCAACTAGGCTTTAATGGAGGTGGAGATACTGTATGGGTATGTACCCCTTATGTAACAATGCAATTTTATACTTTTTTCCCCCAACTACAGCCTCATGCACTCTTCACTAGAAATTTATTAGAATTTGCTTTATTCAATAGGAAAATGTGTTTCCGGTTGTATCTATTTGACTATAGTAATCAGCAACTTTGAACTAATGGGCAGGATATTGAATTCAGTGGGGTGGCAGGGGGTGTTGCTCATCAACATGTAAAATGACGCAGGATGATGATGGGCGTAACTCCTGACGTCACCCTGCGTCATTTCAATTTTCAGGTCGCCGGAGGTGCAGCCGAATCAGCTGTGTGCCCGCCGACCTGTCAACAGCCTATTGAGGCCATTTAAAAAGTAATTGAAGTACTTAAAGGACCTGCCCGTCCAACCTTAAGGTTGGTGGGCAGGCCGGGAGCCTTGGCGGGCTTCTGAAAAAGCACGAAAGCTCATCCACTGGAGGGATGAGGTTTCATGTCTGTTTTTAAAAAGTTTAATTAAAAGTCATGGACATGTCCCAACTCATGTGACAGTGTCACATGAGGGGACGTCAGGGAAATTTTATTTTTCTATATTTCACATTTTTGAATTTGGCGCCAATCTCCGAGGCAGCACTTAGCCTCAGGAAGATGAGTGAGCTCTATTGCGTGCATGCGCGAAAGAGCGCACTCTTGGCTTAAGGAATTCCCACTCCGCCCGCACAGGGAGCGCATAGCGGCGCGCCCGCTCCTGAACATCATCACCCCAACCCCGACAGGGGGTGGGGGGGGGAGGAAATTCTTCCCAATAGCTCAAAACAAAAATGTATAAAGCTGTATTTCACAGATGGACATTAGAGAACCAAACCATTGCAGTTTTAACTTGGAATATTTCTTTTAAGTTTGTACCCATTTCATAAAATTACTTTGATGTGTCATAGCCACTAAACATAACCATCCACGGAAGCTCACTCAAACTACATTGATCTCAGTATCCTAATCAGATTAGAAGAACTGCTTTAAATAAATCAGCAATAAAGTCAAGGACATATTTAAACAATTTTGACATGAAAAGACTCCTTTTCTATTTTCAGGCTGCAGTTCTTAAAAACCACATTATCTTCATCCATCAAGTGTATGATTTTGCTGCCCCACTGACTTCGAAGAAAGCTACCCACAGAGGCAATCTCTATGGGGTGGATTTCCCCTTTCCCAAAGGTAGTTTGAACCTGGTGCGAAGTCAAGGGGATCGCCAAATGTTCGGCAACAGTGATGTCATTAAGCAGGGCAGACAGATAATCATACTAAGATATTCTCAGAGACAATCTCACAGGCAAAACAGAAAGTGAAATGCACTGATTACCTTCACTTTTTAATATCATTTTACAGAAGCAACTGATTAGGACATGCTCTCGGGATTAGGGTAACAGGTGAAATCGCACAAATTTTTTTTTAAATAAAAGTGCGAGCTTATCATTATGGAGAAATTTTACATTCAACAAATATAAAATTACATTGTCAGGGCCAGGGAGGCTTTTCAGCAGTAATTATGAACTCAGAACATCGTTAAAAAAAAACCCAGTTACACAACATTCAACAAAGTGCAACTCTTTCAAGGGTTTTATAGCAAGACTAATAGCATTCTTGTCAGTTCAGTGATTTCTAATTGAATGCCATCTGCAGGGCACCCTGTAGGAAAAGCACAGAATCACTGACAGCAACTTCTGAATTTTGACATTTCACTGTTCAATGTATGGACTCCAGAAATTATTGTCATTTTCAGAGGAGGAATTATAGCAAATGCTGACACTTTCACCATCTTACATCATATTACACCATATTGTAAAATTTGAGCCTATTTTTTTCACTTGTTCAGATACTAATTAATAAATCCATTAAACACCTGTCTGTAGCATTCCTGTACCTTGCATGAAACTCTAATCTCACCAAATATAACGTTAGTAAAGACGATTTTTCATTTAGTGTCATTTGAACAAGAAAAATATGTCACGATGGAAAATTTTGGCTATGTCGTGGCAATTTATTTTATAGTTTCATTTTTTTAATGATTAGGTTTTATCAAGCTACACAATTTGTACACTATGAATGGCTTAATATAAAACTGTTTACTTTCACTGGTGTGCAAAAATTAATAACCCCACTTGTATATCATGACTGCCTCAGGATTATAGCAAAAATTGGGATAAAAATGTAAATAGGAACATTGAAGAAATAGAAGCGATAATGAACTTTTTTTTGCAATGTGAAAATAACTCTCCTTTTCAGTTCTGAGTATCATGCCTTTTTTTAAAGAACTGCATAGATTGCTCATTTTACAGCTATACATTAATACTGATGGAACATTATTTCTCTGATAAATCAGCCTGGATATCTGTGTCATTATGGGGCAAAATAAGAAAAATGGATACAATATGATTAAAGATGACAAGCCTCTACTGTAAAACTTAATATTTTGACAAACTTATCAAAGGAATTTCAGATAATGTTCATTAAAACAAGTTTTTGAAAATAATTGACCTCTAGTGCCCATCAATTTATTCCTATCTGGCAGACTTTTGAAAGTTTGGTCAGGATGGTCAAAGGCTGTTAATCCTCTAATTTTTTTTAAAAAAGTACCTCTCTTTCTCCTTTTTTTAAAAAGAAAATGAGAAAGCTAATTGTCAGGTCAAAGCACATTTTGCAGCAGAGCGCAGACTACCACCAAGGTTGAAAAGAGTAGGAAATAAAATAAGTCAATTCTTATTTCCCATTAGCAATTGCTCTAGGTAAAAGTCATACTTGCACCTATCCACAAAAAGAGTTTTAGGGTCGCATTCCATTTTCTCACTTACAAAACAGTGCTTTACAGTAAATTATAGCTGTGAGATAAAAGAAGATGTAGACAGTCTCATCTCCTGGCTATGTGGAATCATGACCTGAAAGACCATTGATCATGTTAATGAAAACAACCTGTTTAATGAAAGTTTACAACATTGCGTGGTTAGCCGCTCAACAAAGCAACAAAAAGCTTAGCTTAAGATAAAAAGTAGATATTGCAGAAGTAAACTAATGATAGATGGGCACTCTTTTATACAATGTTTATACTTTGCTAGGACAAGGACCTCAAGTAGACAACTATTGTTTGGACTGAAAAATATAAAGTTAACAGGATGTGTTTGTCACTGCAGTGAAAAATCATTTGAAGTGTTTGATTTTTTTATTGATTGTTGGTGAAATAAACTTGAGCAGTAAGAAACATTACTTTTAAATAAATGAAATGCTTTTGATATCCTGGTGCTAGACAATTGATCAAGTAGAACTTCTCCCCTTTCAAACAACAGCAGAACTTCATTGCTTATTTTCTTTCCACTTCCAAAAACATCGAGTATCACAGGGATAATTTTCCATGGGTGCTCAGCCCTCCAAATCACTATTTGAGCATGAACTCCACAGTAATTTAAACATAGGGATACCGGAACCACACTGGATCTTATCTCTACCTAACCTCCGGTAGGTTATATTCAGGGGTAGGAAGGTAGGGTTAATAATCCCCTCCTTCAAAGGGAGCATGGACGCCTACTGTTGTGCATGTACCATAACCCTAACTTAAACCAGCTACTCAGCACAGACTGGGAGCTAAACTTAGGATCTTATCAGTTAGTATGACTCCGTACCGTAAGAGCACAGCAATTAAATACTGAGCAATTGGGGCAGTTCTATACATGGGCCTGAATCTTCTCTTCGGCGAGTGGGGGTGAGCACTGAAGTCGGCTGCGCACCTGCCAAACTGTCAAAGGCCTTTTAAGGCCATTTAAAAACTAATTCAGATAATTAACAGAGCTGCCCGTCCAACGTTAAGGTGGGAAGGCAAAGAGCCCAGGCGGCCTTCGCATTTATCATGAAACTTCATCCACGGGCGGGATGAGGTTTCATGAAGGATTTATAAATCAAATAAACTTTTTCATTGACATGTCCTAGCTCATGTGACACTGTCACATGAGGGAACATGTCTGAAATTTTTTTTTCTCTTTATTTTAATTTTTCAAAATGAAATTAAACTCCCTGAGGCAGCTCTGTGCCTCAGGGAGATTTCTGCGCTCTTTCGCGTTCATGCGTGAAAGAGGGCAGGCCCCGACTCAGCCTCCTCCCCCCCACCCGCACATGGAGAAAATTCTCCCCACGTTACTGTTTGAGGTTCAGATGAGCTGTAAGTAGATCCTGAAGTAATTTTTTTTTAGAAAATTCTCATATTTAAATATGTATTTTTATCCATTCCATTTAGGTCTTCTGGCAACACGCAATATTTCTCTAGTTGAGAAGCTAGGCAGCCAATTGTTCTCTGCATCTTCAGTTAATAAATATGTTTATTGATTGAGCTGTGGCTTAGCTGGCAGGACTCTTGTCTCTGAGTCATGAGGTTCTGGGATCAAATCCCACTCCAATGGCCGAAGGGCTCCAAAAATGGGACAACTGTAGTTCCAGGGAAGTGTAATACCTGGCATGACAACGTCAAATCGCATTCCTGATGTCATCATATCAGTCGGCAATAATATGGTAGGTGGACAGGCTGCGAAATTGGCAGCATGCCCGCCATTATGACTTTTCTAATTAATGCCTATTAAAGCTCGTTAGCAATCCAATCTATTGCATTGATACAACCCTGTGAAGCCACAGTACACTGCCTGCACGTGAAACATGCCAGGTGGGAACCTAGAGTTTTTTCACCAAAACGGGAAAGGACTGGTGTAAAAGTTCAGGTGGATCTATGCCGGACTTCTGCAGGAGAGTCTGCTGACAGGCTTTTCATTGGCAGACCTTTGATGTGCATGAATCTTTGACAGTTATCGGGGTGTTACTCAGTACTGAGTCTGCAAAATTGCTGACACTGTAAACTAATATCACTGCAGCATTGATGCCGAGTCCAATATTGGCATAGTGTATTGTCTTGGAGAAACCTCCCCCAGGGAGGAGGAGAGGGAGGAAACCAGTTGAACAGGGGCAGGAGCCACATGAAACGGAGCATGGAGAAAAGCCTGCTGAAGTGTGAGGGGCGGCTGACGGCAGGGTGCAGCAGGCACAGATGTGAGTGAAGGCCAGATCCTACCAATCATGAGTACTGGGTCCATATAATATACCTACAAATGATGGAGAGGCAGTGCCTACAGAAACTTCGTCATTTGCAAGCCACTGTGACACCTGTGTGTGAAGTGCTAGACCCAAAGATTGCATCCAATTGTGTGGGCGGCCACTGAAAATCACAGTGGCACTAAACTTCTTCACATATCAGGGTTATTTCAGACCGCCTGCGGGGATATGAGCAGCATAACATAGCCTGAGGCACACCACTTTATTAATATTTTTACAGGTGCCATGTTTTGCCGAGCTGAGCAATTCATTTCTTTCACTGCTGACATTAATCAAATGGAAAAAGCCAGAGGTTTTGCAGGCATGACATGCTTTTTCCAAGGGAGCAAGGTGTCAAGGTAGATTACAAAAGTAGGGAGGTCATGTTGGAGTTGTATAGAACCTTGGTGAGGCCACAGCTGGAGGACTGTGTGCAGTTCTGGTTGCCACAATATAGGAAGGATGTGATTCCATTGGAGGGGATGCAGAGGAGATTCACCAGGATGTTGCCTGGGATGAAACATTTAAGTTATGAAGAGAGGTTGGATAGATGTGGGTTGTTTTCATTGGAGCAGAGAAGACTGAGGGGCGACCTGATCGAGGTGTACAAGATTATGTTGGGGCATGGACAGGGTGGATAGGGAACAGCTGCTCCCCTTAGTTGAAGTGTCAGTCACAAGGGGGCATAAGTTCAAGGTGAGAGGCAGGAGGTTTAGGGGGGATGTGAGGAAAACCTTTTTACCCAGAGGGTGGTGACAAGTCTGGAATGCACTGCCTGGGAGGGTAGTGGAGGCAGGTTGCCTCACATCCTTTAAAAAGTACCTGGATGAGCACTTGGCTCATCATAACATTCAAAGCTATGGGCCAAGTGCTGGTAAATGGGATTAGGTAGGTCAGGTGTTTCCCACGTGTCGGTGCAGACTCGATGGGCCGAAGGGCTTCTTCTGCACTGTGATTCTGTGAAGGCGTCACTGACTGCACCCATGTCACCACCAAGGCACCAGCAGGGCAGCCAGGGGCCTTTATTAACAAAAAGGGGTACCACTCAATCAAGGTGCAGATAGTTTGCGACCACCAACAACACATCACGTAGAAGTATGTACTATACCCGGGGAGCAGCAGGAAGGTTGTAAGTTTAATTACTGGATGTGCTGATCTCAGTAACAGTGGCAGTAAGGTCATGGCTAATTGGTATAGATGCCAGGGGTATACAATTGGATGAATAGTCTGTCAACACATTCACAAATGCACAATGGGCAAGGCATTGGAGGGTGCCACCATCTATGGAATTGTACCCACCAAATTAATACCTGCAAAAGAGGGCAGGCATATAAAGAAGGTAAAATGGGGAAACCTGGCGCAAAAGTAATTAATATTAATAAACTAAAGGAAAACCACTTATTGTCAACACCAAGTGGGTTAGTACCTTTCGACCAGAAGAAAACTTAGTTCCTTCAACATGCATTCGAAAAGCATTCAATATTTGAAATGTCAATAACAATTAGATGCTATTGTGCAGCTCACCAATAAATAAAAAATAACCGTAATTGAAGACAAAACACCATTCTTCATCTTTTATCTGTCTTCCCACAACAGCCGAAAACCCCAAAAGGCAGGGTTTTTTTCCGAATTCCGTGGCTTGCAAGGTGGCATAACCCAGGCAGCAGATTTCATTTTGACTAATAAAATCCCATTCAGTTATTGGCCAACAGCAGCAGGCAGGCACAAGTGCTCCCGATCTCCTCACTAAGGATGTGGTTTTACTACCGATAGAGGCCTTAGACAGATATCTTGAGAGAATAAAGCACCTGATGGAAATGACATTATTTGGCATTGTGCTGTCTGTGGGGAAACATGGACTCCCCGTTTGCAATAAAAACATTGAAAAAGTGACAATTGACAGTCTCAGTACTCCTTTAATGTGGCTTCACATCAGGTAGTGTCATGTGACACTACACTCTGAGATAGTCCAAAAGGTTTGAGACTACCTACAAGGGACTATCTCATACCTCTTCATGTCAGAGAGCTTCATTCAGATACTTGCAAACTGTTTGGGTTTTTCTTTGAAACATGGTAGTTCAATGGTTCTGTATATTGAAACTCTTATTACAATACTACATTTTATCTACAAGACAGAGCTAATGAATTTCATTCAACTGGGAATGACAGGGATCCAGAAAAACTCCAACATGTGACAGTACAACTAACATATACTATGAAAATATCTGATGTACTTTTTCAAAATCTAAAAGCGGTTTCTCAGCATCAAAAGCTTCCCTACAGTGCAGTGAAAATGTCAGCGAAAACAATGTCAAAAGGTTTCCTGTAACCTATTATCACTTTTTAAACTTACATTGACTCATTCTGTGCTATAACTATTGTACTAATGTAAAACTAATGTAAATGGATCTTGCACATTGAACGTTTATGTGAGGATAACGATGCATGATTAGTTCCTACTATGGACAAAAAAAAACTTAAAAATTATCCACCAGATAACTATTTTCTGCCAAGGCAGTAAAATACGAATCAAAGGGAACTGGAGGAGCTGAAGCCCTGACCATGAAATTCACTTACCGAAGACCACCTGCTACAGGATACATAACTAGAAATACTTCAGGCTTAAAATGATTAGAAACAATGCTTTCTTTCAAATTTCTGTTGCTCGAGTAGAAAATTCGCTTGGCAGCTATAATGTGGAGTCTTTTTTAAAAAAGATCTTCTAAAGGAGCTCCCCCAGTGACCTAATACCAAAGGCACTGTCTGGTGGGGTACCAGGCCACACAGGCCGGAAGGCTAAAGGATTGCTTCATAGTCTGTGTTACAGTTATAAGATTGTTACGTTTTGGAACTGTCTTTAATTTAAGGTAAAATGGAGAGGGGGATCATGTGACCTGTTCTGACGTCTGCTTGGCAACAGGTCTGGGTGGTTAAAGATCAAAGGGAGGCCCAGATGGTGTTACTGGGGCAATAGTATAAAGCGTTTATGTCTGGAGACAATGTCATCTGTCTCCAAGTTCACAATGGATAGGCCTGTGCCTTCCAAATTTCCAGAAAGGTATTGAAAGTATCAGGTGGTAAACAGTTGTGCTGTAAACTGTCCAATTACCTCTAAGATGAAAGAGAGTTGAGATGAAGAATAATTAATCAGCATCTCTACCCCTGGAGTCAAGGTTAATATGTTTCACGGTGCCATGAGGAGTGCAGAAAAGCCATTTTTGATATCAGGTTACAGGCTTCCATACAAATCAATAAATACCACAGACGGACAGCAGTTTTTATATGGTTTTCAGAGAAAGGAGGCTGCTTCGTTTGCAAACTACTACAGCCGGATGCAGAGGGAGACAGTCTGTAGTTGAAGAGATGCATCCCACAGCCATCTACAGGTTCTGGGAGGTTTGACCTGGCATGGCCAGGCGGCAAAAATCATTGTTGGTAATGGATTTAGGAACTTTCCAAAAATAAAAGAAAGTGCCTGGAGGTGGTCACTCAAAGTTATTACTTGGTAACATGGAGAATTGTGAATCCATTGAAAGCTGGAAGCAACAATGGGCTGTTTGGTATAAGGACTATAATTTTGTGAAAAGTGCAATGTTAGGTAAGTATAAAATAGAAACGTACTTTTCTGTGGTTTAAAGTACAAGCTGTCTACAAAATTAGTGTTTGATTAATAGTTATTTTAGTCATTTGCTACAGTAACAGTTCTAAAATGTGTAATCTTAATGTGTCATTCTTTCTGGTATGAACTAGAAGTTTGAATTTCTTTTAAATGTTATCAGTCTCTATAGGGATTGCAACACTGTGCTCAATTAGCTGATATCAGCTGTGTAATAATAGGGGCTCCTCGACTGGCCTCAATGTCACTGGGCTAGAGGGTTGAAAAAGATCAGCTGTGCTCCCCATATCTAATCATTATTCAGTGAGTCAGAAATTACACTTGCAGACATCTGATAAAGACAAAATTGGAATTAATTGTGATTCCCTCCATGGGCGTATAACCTACACACACTCATTGTCTAGACTCGCACATGAAGAATGGTTACTTCTTTGAAACACTGGAGGGTTAAATGGCTGATATATTAATAACAGGAACATGGCTTACACACAAATTATTCAAACTGGAAATAAATTTTAAATTAAGCCAGGTCCTCCAGTTAGCAACTAGACTGTTTATTCTCTTGCTAAATGGGTATTCCAAAAATTTATACCCATTGAAGCAGTGGCATCTGTAGAGCTGTAAAGGAATACTCATGAAATTGTGCACTTCTAAAGTTAGGTTCACTTAACTGATCAATTGTCAAACATCCAGGTCAGAAAATGGGAGAGAAAGATACACAAGTAACTAAATCTACTGTTACTTACAGTTAAAAAAAACTTGAAAAATGGACATAAATATGTGCTGTCAAGCCTAATCTTTTTTTAAGCAGGCCATGAAATCATTAATAGGATAGTCTGAATGCTATCTTTTAATTGATTACAAGTAAGCATCTTTGGTTACTTTAATTTTATTTGATATTCAATTTATATGAAACATTGCTTCAACATTTTATCATTAAAGGAACCCATGGCAGGCAACCTCTGTCACTGGTGCATCATTTTTTTATGCTTGGGATATGGGTGTCATTGGCAATGCTGAGATTTAATGCTCATCTCTAACTGTGCTTGAGAAAGTGGTGAAGGTGCTCCCACAATGCTAAGGTAGGGACTTTGAGATGACAGTGCTCACACAAGCCTATTGCCCTTGCCCTTCATGGAGGTGCAAGTCATAGGTTTTGAAGGTGCTGCAGGGGAAGCCTTGAGTTGTTGCATTGCTTCCTGTAGATAGTAAAGCAGTTAGCATAGTACAGCCAACAGTGAAGGTGGGGGTTCAAGGTCCATACACAAGGTCACTCAGAACATGGACTACAGCAGGTAAAATGATGAGGATGAGGTTATTTCCTCTGCTTGGTCAGTGGTCATGCTAACAGTCGACTTTTAGTGATGGGTTAACCTCAGTGTTTCCTCCAAGTACTGATTTGGCAGTTGAGAGCAGTAGGTAGCGATTAGCAGGAGCTAACGCTACCCCATGTTGACTTGAAGCCACGAGGCAACTTGGATTCTGGAGTCAATGCCGAGGACTTTCAGTGCCACTCCCACCTGACTGTATACTAATATATTCCCACCTCTGATGAAGCTTTTCTGCTGGGACATGACATAGCTGGGGATGGAAGAGTGGGAGACATTGACTATGACTAAGTGAATATGACTGTCAGTACCAGGTGTTAGTGAGAAGAACTTTGCAGGGTCAACTGCACTGGATGTTGTAAGCTGACAATCATTTGTCGTTTCAACAATTCAACAGCTTTGTGGTCACTTTTACTTTAAGCAGCTTTTTATTTAGAACTGAATTAAAATTTTCAAACTGGCATGGTAATATTTGAACTCACATTCTTTGGATTACTAGTGCAGTAACATGCACTTATTAGCATTGGTTGTGGTTGTGAAACAGTTTTACACGTGCTGAGTTGCAAATTTTACTATAAAATCTTCAAAAACAAATTTTTTACATTGAGGACTGCTGATTTCAATTTTACACACACACACAACACACACACACACACACACACACTCTCTCTCTTAATTAAACTCATTTGAAGTTAAGTTGATTTTTTAAAACCAAAGGTTAAATGTAGAACAAATCAGTTCTCAAATGTGCATTAGGTCTATATACTCCAGGAATACAGCTATCCTATGTCTAACATTTTGATTGCACTTGCTAAACAAAGGGGTTGGTATTCCACAATATTCTCTTATAGGAAACATAGGTATGTATTTAAACCAGAACTTAAACAAGATTGTTCATTTTCACTGCACGTCCTAACCCACAACTTCAAAGGAAGCATTGTAAAATTGTCCAGCGTCCTGTTCAGCATGATTGCTGACTTTTTGAGCCTACAGAACCTGGACAAAAAAATGGAAACTCCAACATTTTATATTTAAAACATTAATGCAGTTAATTTATTTTGCGCACTGCATATGCAGAGCTGAAGAGACTGTACTCAATTGAATGGTCCACAATTTTCTATAGTTGATTTGAAACTTGACCTGGAGAGTTAGGTAATATTTTCCGTGTTGTCATCAATCATGATTTTGTTAATGATTTGTTGATTTTTGACATTTTTTAAATAAAAGGAGCACACAATTCACAAGGATAAAAGGCAGGAAGTTATTTTTCATCTCTCCTATTCAAGAATGCATGCCAGTACATAAATGGTCTGCCCCTCACCCAATAATGCAAAGTCAACTCATTTAAATATTTTACTGATACTCCAAGTGAATAGCTCATGATGTTCAAGGATTATTGGGGTTGGAGGACTGAATTTCACACACTAGCATTCATTTAATACATTAAATTGCCGTTCAATCATTGTAATTCCATGGTTTTGATAATGGGCTGAAAATTTTCACCTCGGGAGCGGGAAACAGGAGCTGGGACTGTTTTTGGCTCTGAATCTGCACGGGGAAACAGTTAAGGGTGGATCCTCAAAGCTGAAGGGCAAGAGACTTCCAACTTAACAGAAGCGTCCAGCTGCAAAGTATAAGCTAAGTAACTGGAAGGTGCCCTCTCAGCCATTCCGTATACACTGATTAAAAAATACAAAAAGCAACCAGATCAGCTCCTCTACAGGTTGGCCTTTGACTGCAGCCCCACTAAGGCGAGCAGGCAGGGATGTAGGCCTACCTGGAGCAATGGCACCCCAGACTGCTGCTGGGTGTCTGCCTCCAAGCAGTTGATCTTCCTTAGCAGGGAAACTGGAGTCTGACTGGAAAATCCTCATCAGCCTCCCAAGCTTACCTTTAACTATGAACCTAATTTTTTGCCCTTCCTGGACCCCCAAACCCATGCGTTCAAATGGCCGACACTGCGTTGGGACATTGACAAGGCCCAAAGGTTCAACCCAATACGTTTTACACCAGGGGTTCTTCACCTCTTTGCTTCTGAGGTTCCCTCTAGTGTGACAAAATTCCACAAAGCCCCATAACACAATTTTTTTTCTGTAGAAAAATGAGTTACACAATTCAACATATATAACTTATTATTTTTGTTTTATTTAATGCAAAACTTTTGCTGGTATTCAATTGAGGCTTAGATGAGGGGCATGGGGCAAGGGATGGTAGTAATGAATTGCAACTGCAAGCCTTCTTGCTCCTGCCTAAATAGCAAAGTGGGATGAGATCCTTAAGTGGGTATTAATTGGGTATTTAATTGGGGCAGAGGTGGGAAGGTGGCAGTTCCCAACCCAACAACCTCCCACCTGATTAAATTGCCACCCCCCCCCCCCAAATCTCCAAACATGCCTTGGGGGAGAGCTTTAAATTCCACCCTCTTGCCCCAAAGCACACCACCCGGGTGGCAGTTTTCTATGGCACTATTTCACTGCAATCAGTCAATGTGGAAATGAAACAGGTACATAAATTACTACAGATGCAATATTTGGTATTCATTTCTGCATATTTACCAGTCTGGAGGAGGAGTGTTTTGCTCACTGGTGACCTGAAGCAAGCCTTGTGTCAAAACTTTGCTTCTCTAATTTGCCGACTTTATACTTGATATATTTTGCAGTTATGTGTACTGAATGCTCATTGACAACAATTTTTAAAAAAATTCACTTTATTCAAATAATTCTATGTAAATAGTTCCGGAAGAAGTGGAGTTGAAATCCACTTATACCTGGTGATGATGTTACACTTGATAAAAGAACCAAATAGAATCCTTCTTCCCTATTATTTCCTGAAGATGTCTATCCCTTGCTAGAATATGGTTTTATAGATGTCAATCATCCTCTGAAACTTTGCTGCTCAAATTCCCCAAATTGGTGCAGCTATACCGCTTCTAGCAGCAGAGCTAGACCCCAGGAAATTTGGGCTCCACAACAGCCGTTTTGACTCACTTTAAAATAGATAAATTTAGATATAGTAACCATTCCAGCTGAGGCAGACTTGGGGCTTGACTCCTCACCCTGACCCCGAGAGTAGAAGGCACTGGCAAACCACCACTGACAAAAAACTGGCAAAAAAACAGCTCAGGATGAAGCATTAGCCGACAATGAGCCAGGGACCTGCCTTCAGACACACACCATGTCACATGACACTGTACAACAGAAGTTGTGCTCTCACTGAACATATGTCCCAGTTCCATACAAGTGGAAAATCCATGCTTTGAAGTTTAGCCAGGAACATTTTCATAATATTTTTGTTTTAAACTCTAAAAATGCATTTAACTTGGGCACAATAAAATTGACAATGACTTACTTCACTTCAAAAATTATAC
The DNA here is from genome assembly GCF_017639515.1 of Carcharodon carcharias. NCBI lineage: Eukaryota > Metazoa > Chordata > Chondrichthyes > Lamniformes > Lamnidae > Carcharodon > Carcharodon carcharias. The sequence goes on from NC_054487.1 coordinate 62,764,614, forward strand.
ATACCTGATCCAGAGTCAAACTTGGTTGTTGACCTATAAAATGAAAGATTATTTTATTTACAAAGATTAATGTTTTTGCACATTTTCAGAATGTGTAAAATGTAGTTGCACAAGTTCTATAAACAAAGGGAAATACATTTTCACTTTTATATTAACACTTAATCATTTTGGATCAAGCCCTTGCTTCTGGTAGCTTGCCTCCTGGAACATAGGGTGGGTGCAACTTTCTTGCTATGATATAACACATTCCAAGAACTGTAGACAATTCACTTAGAACCTCAGTTAAAGAATGCTTCTCTTTGCTTTTTTTTTGTGTAAATTTCTCCTCCCCTTACTAACTCATGCAAGGGTACAGCTCTATAACGTAAGTAGCCTTCAGTCCCTTATCCTAAGTGTTTTGGATAGTGAATACTGGCTGAGAGTATGTAGGGCATCATCATCTTACTTCCTATCCTCATTCAATGGCAACAGGCATACACTTTTTAAACAGGATTCAACAGATAACAATTAGGAGTGGAAATGCTGAGCTTTCCTTTAATCAGCAGGGTGTCAGTGTCCAATAGAGAAGATACAGAGGAGATTTACAAAGAAGTTATCAGCAGTGAAGAATTTTAGTTATGAGAAAAGACTGGGGTTGTTCTCTTTGGAACAGAGAAGGCTGAGGGGAAATTTAATTGAAGTGTATAAAATTATGCGGCACCTAGGAAGAATAGATAGAAAGGCCCTATTTCCTTTAGCGGAGGGATCAATAACCAGGGGGCATAAATGTTGGGTAATTGGTAGAAGGATAAGAGGGGAGTAGAGGGGCAAAAACTTGTCACCTGGAGAAAATGGGGGTCTGGAGCTCACTGCCTGAAAGTTTGGTAGAGACAGAAACCTTCATCCATTTAAAACATACTTTGGATGTGTACTTGAGGTGCCATAACCTACAGGGTTACGGATTAAGAGCTGAAAGTTGGGATTAGGCTAGAATACTCTTTTCGACCAGCACAGACACAACAGACCGATTGGCTGCTTCTTTTGCTATAATTTTTTCTATGTTTCTAAATATGGTGCATCTACTCCCATCCCAGCTCAGGTCAGCTAATTGAAATGGGGAATTTTCTGTGATTTTCTTGCCATTATAATCTGGTACTACAGACACCAAGCGGTGCCCTTAGCAGTTATACCATAAGTGGTAGGTTAATGTTTAAAGTATGAGAAGATCTGCAAAGGTTTCCATGCCATGATGGCATGCTGGACCACTGATTATTTATTTTCCACATCTTTTAACTGAAGTCTCATGTGAGTTGAAAACACTAGCCTCAGCTAGGACTTTAACCTATCAACAAACTGGATAACTGTGCTGCACAAGCCAACATTACAAGTTTAAGTTTGAGTTTAGCTGATCTCATCCACAGTAGTAGTTAGGAGAATGTACAGTTTTCTATGGTGCCTCAGAGTGGGGAAAGAAAGATAAGCCAGGCAGGATTCTTATTCTTGGTTAATTTCCAATGAACCCCCACTGAAAAGCTACTTGTGTGGATGTTGGATGAGGATTATGAGTGGACTCAATTGTGATGCCATGGACAGTCAAATAGCTCACTGTCTTATTCACATAAGAAGAGTGTCTCTTGAACAAGGAGCATGGAGCATCTTAAGCCCTCAGAACTATATCCCAGCAACAGTCAACACATTAACATCTACAGGAGAAAGGGGGAAGAAGGAATTGACACGAAAAAAGACATTTAAGAGAAAGATACGCTTTGATGAAATGAATATTCTATATTACCACCCTGGATTACTCTCAAAATCTTGGTCAAAAGTTTAAAAGTGTGACTGGCTGGTTACAAAATAAAACAATTCAAGAATGTTCAATGCAAGTATTTACCTTATATTGTTAATATTGTTTAAACTTTGAAGACAGTTAGCTTTTAACTTCACTTATTTAGCGTATAATTGTTTTACATTTGTTGTCCATTACTCCTAGTGATCTAATCATTTTAATCCATGTTTGTTGTTGTTTTGATGCATTAGTGAATTGCAAGTTAAATTATATTACAAGCTTGACCACTCTGAAAACTTGCTAATTAGCTAAGTATGTAAGAATTTTCTGAATCTTTAAACTTAGTAGCTCAAGGCCAGATGTAATTCTTTCTCACTATTTGTTGCATAGCTATCTGACTAGGCAATTTATACATTTTAAAAGGCAAAAATTCTGTCCTTGTGGGAACATCATGTTTCAGATATAAGTTAATACTAGCTGAAAATTCAGGAGCCTTTGAAGCCCTCCATTCAGCTGTGGGAAAACTGCTGTTGGGTAATTACACTCAAGATGCTGCTGATGTGCTGTCAAGCAGAATTAACCTTCAGACTAGGCCTATCCGTGCAAGCTGTTACAAGACAGCATTGTCTATATGAGACTCTCGAACCAATTAGTGAGCATGCTCTGGTCAGATTTATATCACACATTAACGCTCAGTTGTATATCTGTCCACAGCTGCCACAGCAAGATACAAGAGTAGCTCAGCAGGAGCCCAGTTAGAGGATGTTACATGCATAAAGACCTTTCAATAAAATGTATTAAACTACCTGAGAATGAGGCATTAACCTTTTTCCCCCACAGCAACAGTGAGAGCTGGAGTGCACTTAAAGGTTATAATAGTATTTCAAGTAAATATTGAGCTATAACTAAGTTTTTCTTCAATGGAGCAAAAAGAATAACAGGATTAATTTCCAAAAGTCTGACTTTACCACAATTTTATTGCATCTCCACTTACGATGCAATAAAGTTGCCTGTTTCCTCAAGTGCTGTATTCTTAAGGGACTTGGAACAAATGCTTCATAGTCAAGGGGCGCAACAAGCCACACAACTGCTTAACTAAGCTCAATCAAGTCATTCTGGTAGAGTATATTGTCAAGTTAGAAGCCAATACCAAGAAAATGCTGAAGTGAAGCCAAATTCTCAGACAAGAACTCAAATGTAGCATGCATGTTTTGAATCTGATTTATTTTTAATTTGCTAAATCATGAATCAGAACCAGAGATGTAAACAATATATGTGCTACATGGGAAGTGGGAGGGTTTTGGAATGCCTTCAGAATTTCAGTTCCTTAATGTTGAGGTATAACTCTATTTCATAAAAATCATGGATCCCCCTCCTTTCACCCCAATGTACAACAGTTATGTACTTCCCAGTCTCCTAAATTTCTTTCCTAAACCTTTGTACTTTTCCACGTCCCTCACCTCCTTTTAAGGCTCTTAAAATCCACCCCTTTGATCAAGCTCTTAATTAACCATCCTAATATCTTCTCCTTCAGCGTGATATCTGCTTCCTCTCCCTTTTACACCTCTGAAATGCACTGGGATGCTTTCCATGTAGCACTATGTTAAAAGTTATGTGTTATAATATACATCTAGTTGGTGCTGCAAAATCTCCCTTAAAATGAACATATGGACCTTACTGCACCCCTTCCCTAGTGCAATCCTACAGGCCCTAAAAGGACGTCCCATCATCTTATAACTAACCGTGTGTTTCATTCGATGTAAGGGATGTATTAATGGAGTAATTTACAGAACCTCCCGAAAACTCCACCAAAGCTGAGTGGGTATGTACGGGGAAGGGGCAAATAACTCTCAGCAATTGGAGTGCATTTTTAATGTCGTAGAAACACCGCACATCAAGGTTACACCCAAAATCCTTGCACCCTACAGTCTACGAACACTTGATCCTCTACTTTCCACAGCCACCAGGATATAATCCCCTTACTGCTAATATAATTCCTCTCATGCTTCTTTTTCACAAAATGCTACAGTGGACATAATTAATGGGAGTCTCAGTTGCTGCCTGAAGAGCTTGCAAGACCCTCACCACCTCTTTTCGGGAAGGCTTTCTGCATCTCGTGCTACGCAGGCACCTAATGGGCCAATGGCAGGTCTTTCCCCCAGGGTCAAGCGCCCTAGCGGCAGAAGTCCTACCCACCAAGAGCTCCAGGCAGCTCTTCTGTATTCAGCAGTACCACAGGGAGGCGGTGGCTGCTGCTAGTACTACACCCTCCAGAGGGCTCGGATTGAAGTGGGACCCACACACAAGTGAGTGATTGGAAGACGGGGGTCACAGTTTAGCGGTCATGGGTGGGGGGGGGGGGGAGGGGAGGGGGATGGAGGGGAAGGAGAGTCAGGAGCAAGGCAGGGGATGATGTCAGGTCCCTCAATCAGGTACTCAATGTTTTTAAATGAGGGACCCCTGGAAGCCTGCAAGTAAACATGTCAAGGTTTGTTTGTCGTACTCCCCGGAAGACAAGCACTCTGCCCAGTGGTAGTGGGACGAGGCCCTTAAGTGGGCATTAATTGCCCACTTATGGGCCTCAATTGGCAGCGGCAAAGGCAGGCCATCCACAGGCATTCCTGCCACAGACTTAATTGCCATCCTCCCACTTGATTAAATGCCCTCCGCATCACTAAACTCACCACAGGAGAAGGCACACGTTTATGTTAAATTGCAGCTGCCACAAACTACTTCCTTCACTAACCTCTAATCTGCTTTCTCCAACAGCTTTCAATGCCTCCTATTTTGACATTAAGAACAAGCTTTTGACTCTTATGCCTAATTGATAATGATGTTAAATGAAAATCCTTTTTGTACCGCCATTATGTTCAAATTTTTCTACAAATTGACTATCCCTGATTCACTTACAATTGCACTTTCAAAATCCCAACAGTTTAGCCTATTCGCCACAACAGCTACTGATTTATTCAACCTCACTCTCAACTCCACCTTTGATGTCTAGTCTCCAATAAAAACTTTACTCTCCCTCACCCTCACTGTTCCCCCAGTACAGTCCTAATCTCTGTCCCCTAAATCCAAGGAACCTAGACTTAGAAGGATATGGCGGACAACTGGTTTAGTCATCCACTGCCAGAACTGGCTGGACCACTTGAAATACTATTATGCTCTCACCTGCTAATTATTCCAGCATAATCCTAGAATTCAAAGATAACCCCTGGCTTCTTTGCTCCAAACCATCTTCTTAAACTCCTCTCTCATATTCCCTCATGGATATATTTGTCACAAAGATTAACTGTCTCAATCAGCTGCCTCTGCCGAATTCCTCCCTTCCATTAACCCAGCTGGACAAATGTCCTTTAATATTCCCCACTGTCCTAGCCCTGAACTCACATCTTTCTCTAGTTTCTCTCCTGTCTTGCCTCATGCCCTCTTTGAGCTCATCTTGTCCATGTGGTGCACCTCCTGTTCTCTCAATCCTATTCCCCCTAAAATGATCACCCAACTTCCCCTCCTGGCCCTTATGTTAGTCAATACTGCAAATGGTTCTCTCTCTTCAGGCGTTGTCCCTTTCTCTTTTAAATCGACTGTCATCAACCCTCCCCTCAAACAAAAAAGCCCTTGACTCCTCTCCATGCAAACTACCATCCCATCTCCAAAATCCCTTTCCTTTTCAAAGTCCTTGAAAATGATGTCACCTTCCAAATCCGTTCCCATCTTTCCAGGAACTCCATGTTTGAATGCCTCTAATCAAGTTTCTGCCCCTGCCACAGTACCCGAACAGCTCTAATTAAACCTGCAATGACAATCCATGTGACTGTGACAAAGGTAAACTTCTCCTCTGCATCCTTCTTTACCTGTATTATGACACAGCCAATGGTAAAAGCTGGGTTGTTCAAATCCCAGAGGGAAACTTGAAAAAACTGTCATAACCAATTTTTGTAATTTGTATGTTTTGAGATGCAGGCTTTTAATACAGCAGTAATAAGACCACCATGTCTCAAGAGGTTTTTATAAAACTAAATTAAACATTTATCAATACAAGAAATTTTGTAAACACATACATAATTCTACAAAATTACTACTATATTAATTACAAAAATCCCCTAATTAATCTGACTCTCAGTTACACCCCCATTAAGGCAACAATAAAACTCAGATTTAACAGACCTCTGGCAAAGCACTCCCTGGACAATCACATTCAAAATTAGTTTCTTTGAGCTCTGGGTCCTTGCAGACAGACTTGATGCTTACAGGCTGGAAGTTTCTCACTTAATGGATCTTAAAATGCCTCTCCCTTACACACAATCTCCTTTCTCCTATATACATATCTTTCTCTTTGAATGTAAATTTTCCATTGTATCACTAGGCATTTAACTTTACCTCTTCTAACAATAACATCCTATCATCCGACCAATTTTACTAGTGAGCTAAAAAAACATTGCTTGGCATCTTCTAGCCATGTGTAAGATTTCAGCCACAATCTTGAATGGTTTCTTTTAACAAATGGAAGTTTACACTTTACCTTTACCCTCCTTACGTTTATCTAATTAACATCTCAAAATGCCTAGACTAGCTGGCTTCAATCCAATTAACACACACACATAGACACAGACCCCACTAGAGCTCTATTTTAAAATAATTTCCAATAACATTTTAATATCTTCTTGACACCTGTCTGTAGCCTTTGACATGGTTGGCCACACCATTCTCCTCCAACATCTCTCCAGCTGGGTGGGACTGCTCTCACCTGGTTTCATTCTAAATTATGGTAGCTAGAGAATCACTTGAAATGGCTTCGCCTGCTGCTCCCATATCATTACCTCTGATGTCGCCCAAGGTTCTATCTTTGGCCTCCAACCATCATTTAGATGCTGCCCCTCAGCGACATCATTCAAAGGTGCAGCACTGTTTTCACATATGTTTTCGACATCCAGTCCTACCTTACCAACACCTGTACCGACGACACAACTGTTGCCAAATTATTAGACTGCTTATCTGACATCTAGTATTAGATGAACAGAAATTTCCTCCAATTAAATATTGGAAGACTAAGTCAATTGTCTTCAGTCTCTACTCCAAACTCCATTCCTCTCCCTGGCAACAGTCTGGGATTAAGCCAGTCTGTTCATAACTTTGGTGTCACATTTGATCCTGAGATGAGCTTCTGACCTCATATTCATGCCTTCACAAAGACCACCTATGTCCACCTCCGTAACTTCACCGAACTTCGCCCCAGACTCAGCTCATCTGCTGCTGAAACCCTCAGTCATACCTTCATTGCATCGAGACTCGACTATTCCAATGCACTCCTGGCTGGTCTCCCACATTCTACCCTACTTAAACTTGAGGTCATCCAAAACTCATCTTCCCATGTCTTAACTCGCAGCAAGTCCCATTCCTCATCACCCTTATGTTCATTGCCCTTCATTGGATCCCAGTCCACCAACATCTTGACTTTAAAATTCTCATCTTTGTTTTCATATCCCTCCATGGCCTTTCCCTCCCTACCTCTGTATTCCCCTCCAACACCACAACCCTCGAGATACCTGTGCTCCTCCAATTCTGGGCTTTTGTGTATTCCCAATTATAATTGCCCACTGATGGCCATGTCTTCATTTGCCAAGGTGCCAACCTCTGGAATTCCCTCCCTACACCTCTCCAACTCTCTACCTCACTTTTGGTTATCTGACCTAATATCTCCTTATGTGGCTCTGTTTCATAATTTATTTTATTATGCTCCAGTAAAGCCACTTGGGATGTTTCATTATGTTAAAGGCCTCTATAAATAAGTTACTGTTAAAAGCAAAAGTGATCCTAGCATAGATCCTGAGGCACATCACTACCTAAATCTAATCAACCTGAAAGCATTCACTTAACCCAATTCTCTATTTCCTGACTCTCTGACATCCCTCTATACATGCATCTCCTCCTCCTCCTTCAGGTACCATGCCCTAAGAGGGCATTGGCGACCATGGACTTCCATTGGATCAGTCCATGGTTATGTTTGGCAAAGTACTGCAACTGTTTGCCATTGCCTTCTGTAGTTTGGCTAACCAGGAAACTCTCCTGTTCTTACCACCTACCACCTGGAACATTGGAAGGATTTACATGCTGATAATCAACCTGTTTGGCTATGTTACCTTCCTTGGCCATCAAGTCCAGAAGTGGGACTTGAACCCAGAGATTCTGGCCCAGAGATAGGGACACTACCACTGCGCCACAAGACCACCTACATGTCTGCAACTACATTCCCTGTAATATTATGCTTCTTAGTTTCCTATGTAGCACCTTGACTAACACCTTCTGAAAATCCATGTATGCAACAACTGTTGTATTCCTTTTATCTATATCCCATGTAATTTCCTCAAAAAGGCAGTGAAGTTAGTCAAGCACAAGCTGTCCTTTACAAATCAATGCTATCTGTTCCTGATCAGCTTTAGTTCGAAACAAGTTTACCAATGACAGAGATAAGATCAACTTACTCAAATCCTATTTTCAAAAATTATGGTTACTACTTTTTCCCAAACCCCTCTGTTCTCCTTCAGCATTTTGGTGTGCACTCCATCTCAATCATGTGACTATTCTTTGTTTCGTCCTTTTAACCTTTGAATAGAGTTTTCTTTTGAATATGCAACTCTAGTAGCAGATTTACCATAGGTATTCCTGGGGCTGAATCTTCGGCGGGGCCCGCTCACCGAGGCGTAAATGACGCGGGGTGATGTCGGGCATGCATCCCAAAGTCACTGCGCGAAATTTAGATTTTCAGTTAGGCAGGCAGCAGCCAAAGGCCTGTTAAGGCCATTAATGAACTAATTAAGCCTATTGAGAAAGCTGCCCATCCAACCTTAAGGTTGGCAGGCAGGCAAAGAGCCCAGGCAGCATTCGCATTTTTCATGGAACCTTATCCATGGGCGGGATGAGGTTTCATGAAGGGTTTATAAATTAAATACATTTTTTCATTAAAGCTCACTAACATGACCCAGCTCATGTGACACTGTCACATGAGGGGACATTTCTTATAATCTTTTTTTCTCTTTATTAAAATTGTTGGAACTTAAACTAATCTCCCTGAGGCAGCTCTGTGCCTCAGGGAGATTTCTGCCCCAGCTCAGGGAACCAAACACCACCACCCCACCTACCCACACAGGGAGCGCTCAGTGCTTCTGGGCGTGTGTCACGCTGGGTGGGCCTTAATTGGCCCATCCACATAAAATGGCAGCGCAGACCCGATCAGGGGCATTGATCAGGTCCGCGCCCGCCCCCCCACAACCCCAACCCCCAAACGGGGGTAAAATTCTACCCCATGTCTCTCATTTATTGCCTTCTGCAAAATAAAACCTCAGGTAAAATATTTATCAAGTATCTCTGATTTCCTGGCTCTCTAATCAAAAATGGCTACCTTCATCTCTCAGTGGGCCCACAACTTTCCTTGACTACTATTGCTACTGGAGACAGATTTGCAATGACAAATATTCTGCAATAAATTTTAATCAATTATGACAAATAATTCCTAGGGCAGCATCTTCAGCTCAGTAAGTGGGGTCGGGGCCCACTTGCTGAGGCATAAAATGAGGCGCGTCATTCAGATTTTCAGTTCAGCGGGCATGCACCCGAGTCTGGCGCTCGTCCGCCGAACTGTTAAAGGCCTATTAAAGCCAGTTAACTATCAATTAAAATAACAAACTGAGCTGTCCATCCAATCTTAAGGTTGGCGGGCAGGCAAAGAGCCCAAGCGGCCTTCACATTTTTCATGGAACCTCATCCACGGGTAGGATGAGATTTCATGAAGGGTTTTAAAGGTTTGAAAAAATTTTAATAAGATTCATAGACATGTCCCAGCTCATGTCACAGTTTCACGAGGGGACATGTCCTAAAAACTTTTTCCCCTTTATTAAAATTTATCAAACTTAAACTAATCTCCGAGGCAGCTCTATGCTTCAGAGAGATTTTTGCGCTCTTTCACCGCCTGCCGCACACCTGCACCTGCTCCCGCTTAACCACACCTCCCCCCCCACCCCGACGGAGAGAAAATTCTCCCCCTAATGTTTTCACCTGCGTAGCCATTTCAATCTAACCTCCTTCCCATTTACTTCATTAGAACCTTCTCTTATTCCGCGTGACGAGATTCAAGACAATGATTTAAGTTTATTTTGACCTGTCCTTGGACGGTCATAAGAGGTAGATGGACTGGCAATGGAAAGAATAATCATAGATCGTTACCTACTTTGAAACAATCTGTAAACACATGAGTCAGGATTTTTCCTATGCTGGGCAGTCTGGGCAGGAGTAGGCATGGAGCAGATCGCCGCCCGCGATCGGCTTCGCGCTGCCATTTTACGTGGGTGGGCCAATTGAGCATGCGCACGAAAGAGCACAGAAATCTCCGAGGCATGGAGTTGCCTCAGGGAGGTTGAATGTATAATGAAATCATGACAGAAATGATTTAAAAATTTATTTAAACATGTTGCCTCATGTGACTGTGTCACATGAGCGGGCGCATGTTTGTAAATTTATGACAATTTATTCACTTACTCAATAGAAGCTTCAGGAAACCTCGTCCCACACGCCGATGAGGTTTCCTGAGAAACGCGAAGGCCGCTTGGGCATTTCGCCTGCCCGCCAATGTTGAGGTTGGACGGGCAGCGTTCTTAACTGCTTTAATTAATTTCTTAACGGTGTTAGTAGATCATTGACATTTTGGCGGGTGCGCAGTCGACTCTGGCGTGCACCCACCAAACAAAATATCGCGATGGTGCACGATGACCTCAGGACGGACGCCCGACGTCATCACGCGTCATTTTACGCGTCGGCGTGTTGGGCCCGTCCCCACATGCCATCCGGAAGATTCTGCCCATCCATTACGTAGCATCCAACAGAAATTTGATTTATTCTCAACCAAATAAAATTTAAAGTAGACATGTTACATATTAAAAATTGGAATGATAATGGGAACGGTTATCAGAAAATCATGATGTGAGGAGTGCAGAAATTGGGGTTTTCCAGTCTGAAGACTACTAGAATCTACAGTTTGTCAATCAACATTTGGAACACATAAAACAGCCACCATGATTACTCTAATGGTTAGGAGAATATCTTTGGAAGTTTACTTATCCAAATTAATTTGAGTTAAATTGGTTTCCTTATTGCAGTATTAATAGTTAACCAGAAGTGAGTGAGGTAATATTTTTAAAAATTTCATGATGTGAGCACCCATCAGAATTTTGACTGTTTAGGTAACCAAGACTGATTCATGGCCTGCACAATTTTTCAGTTACAAATATCCTGCTAGATCTGGATAGTTTGAAGTATAATGGTGGCTTAGAATAATACCTCAGAATATTGAAAAGAAATCTAATTGAAGATCCCACATGGTGTCACAAATTGCAAACGAGAAGCATGGGCAATGTATAATTAGTGCTGAAATTTCAAAATTATAGCCTTCAAATCACCAGGACAAAATATATAAATCAGTTTATTTTAGTTTTGGGTGTTTTGGTTATGTTGATATTTAACAACAGTGACCATCATAGTGCACGCTCTTGTCTATTGCTTGCTGCAGGATTAATAAATATTCATTTAGAAGGACTATAACACAATAATTACAACTTTACTGAGTTTTGGTCAAGTCCATTATTTGGAAACAAGTTAGTATATGTGAGCCAAATTATATCATGCACTGTTTCCAGTTTCATGAATAAAATCTTAAGTAAATTAAAAAATGTAATTTGCCAATCTTGAGCTTATTCAAAATTCTGCTGGCTGATACCCTAATTCATACCAAGCCCTGTTCACCCATCATCCCTGTGCTCGCTGATCTACACTGGCTCACACCCAAGCAACGTCTCCATTCTAAAATTCTCATCTTTGTTTTCAAATCCCTCCATGGCCTCACCCCTCTCCAACTCTGTAATATACTCCAGCCCTACAAACCTCTGAGAAAACACTGCTCCTCCAGTTCTGGCCTCTTGTGTGTATCCAATTTTAATTGCTCCGTGGGCAGCAGTGCTTTCAACTCAGCCCTAAACTCTGGAATTGTCTTCTTAAAACCTCCCCGCCTCTTCCTCCTACTTTGAGATGTTTCTTCAAATCTAACTCTCTGAGCAAGCTTTTGGTCATCTGTTCTTTATATCTCCTTATGAGGCTCAATGTCAAGTTTTGTTTGAGACAGTCCTGTGAAAGACCTTGGGACAGTTTTGCTAAAAGGTTCCACATAAACGTAGGTTGTGGTTGATCAGATTTTGAATATGCTTTCAACATTTTAATATTTCAATGAGTCGCATTTTTTTAAAAAAAGAAAGCTGAACTACTACCACTTTTGCAGAAGTCTCAGTCTCAGACTCTACAACTTAAAAAAAAGGTGTAGGATATTTTGTTGGGCTCGTCTGCCATCTCCTTGATTCATGTGCAATAGGTTATCCTGTACAGTGCTATATGTGGTCTGAGAGTGCAAGGAACCTTGCAGAGGTAATCAGTCGTGATGCAGATTACACCCTCAGGGGCTGGAGAGACTGGTTTTCCAATGTATAGGAGGACGATTGACAATAAAAAAAAGATCTTGTCCCCTAAATATAACAAATAAATATGAAGAAAAGCAAAGTATCACCAAGACAATATACCATATCCTTCAAGTCAGAAATATTCAACTCAGAACTAAATTAAAAATGCACCCAATGTATTATTTCATTAATAGATTTGGTCAGCAGAATTGCTAAATACTTGTAAAAAAAATACACTTAGTGCAGCTAAAAGCTAACAATAGCTAAGAGGCAATCATACCAGAAACTAAAAACTTCTAAAGCCTATTAAATCCAGATGACCTTCAATATCAACAAAGTTGCTGCGGAACCCTGAATGTTTAAAGGGGTAACAGTGGTAATCTGGACAGAGTTTTATTATCAATCCACAACATTCCTTTTCAACTGCTCAATACATTTGATGAGTAGAAGGAGCTTTACTATGCTAAACACTGCATCCTGCCATCTGTTTTTGTTTAGCTTTTAAAGTTTATGATAATTTTGGGGTCTTGTAGTTATTTTTTGCTTGCCCCTCCTCCAGTGTGTCTTGTTATGGACTTCAGGTCATAAAGATTATAGGCAGCAACCTGGGAACAGGATTGGAGTGCAATAACAAACACCAATGGTTGCATCACATTTTTATAGAATTGTTGTTTAAGTCATTCAGTGCATACTTGGCACAAGAAGTTAATGACGAATGTGCCCGTTATTGACATACACATACTTACGTAAAAAGGGGAGTCCCACAAACAACACAATTGTAGGTCCCTTTATCTTTGTGCAATGTGTACTCTCCTGTAAAGGCACTGGAAGAGAAAATGTATTGAATCATGTGAATTATAAAGCAACATTATTTAACACGCAATAAAGTGAGTAACTTGACGTTTCTAAAGCTGTGCAGTATTTTATTCCTTCACCCACTTCCCTGCCTCCACATCTAGTTTCCATTTTTACAAACAGGATTTTAAAAAATGACTGATAATCTCTGGGCAATTGTACATGCTGAATCATTCTGTTGGTTCGGTACACAACAGAATGCGATTTGGCTGGAAGCTCAGGCACACAGATTAAGGTCTGCTGCCAAAGCACTTCTGGAGTTTCTAAGCAGATGACTCACATTCAATAAATTCAAACAGTATATTGTGACAGGAAGAAAGCGAAGCCTATTAACTGGGACCCCATGTGTGGTAAAGAGCATTTTGTAGGGCATGAATGGAAACAAGCAGTTACATCATTAATAAATTTGGATTAGAGGTTCTTGAATACGTGTGCCAGGGTCCACTGTATAAACTAGACAAAATAGTTAGCCTTGGCATGTCAACTCGGCGCTGAGATCAGCTGAGAGACTCAACGCTTTCACTAAATACAGCCTTGGAAGAGGGTGAGTATTTCTTTTAAAACAGCACTGAGTGCTTGGTTGCAAGGACTACAGACATGTGAGGGTAGTTATTAAACATTTTTGACATTCCAACTGCAAATGAGCCAATAAATACTTTCTCCACATGTGCTTCAAAAACAGGCTTAATTACGCTACCTTCTTTTGGCAGCCAAACGTCTGAACACACAATGACCACCTTCAAACTGCTCATTGGCAGTGGTCCATTTCCCTCAGTGTTTAGCTTATTCTAGTATCTGGAGAGAGACTTCCAAAGAAATAGTCTGCACTCAGACTACTACTTTGTTGCCTCATGTACTTTAGCAAAGTGAAACAAAGAGACCAAAATAATTCCACAACATTTTGTTATCAATCATATTAGCAAAAGCAATATGCTTAGTTACTTCATCTAATTGACTTATTGCAGTGAAGTGAGAGGTTTAAAATGTGGGAGCTGTTTTAAACATATTAGAAAAGCCATGGAATAGGTTTGGGCACGAAGCCAGCAGTAACCATGAACCGCTGTGTCACAACTGATGAGTGAGAGAATCGTGCAAAATTTGTCCTCTTGCATCACCAGGAATGAAAAGGTGTACCGGGTGGGGGGGGGGGGGGGGGGGGGGGGGGGGGGCAGTCATGTGCTAAATGGCAGCACAATGGTCACATGGAAGATGAAGATCAGCTGGTAAGGACAAGTATTGGGCTGACTGTGAATAAGGGGTGGAGAGAAGATTGTGAGACAGTGAAGCAGTGGCTACAGAGCTCCACTATTTTAATGTGGAGCCAAGCGAAGCACTCCTGATCCTTTTAGCTTCACATACCTTTTTGGTGGAAGCCTTCAGTGGTCTCTTTAAAGACTGCAAGTTTGCCTGCTGTTACCTAGAGCAAACTGACAGCAGCCTGCATGCCTTGTCCTGCAGTCAAGTATGATCAAATATTGGAAAGGGACTTGAATTGCATGTTAGGCCTTGGATTTGCATAAGTGGGTGCCCTAATTGATTAACCTAACTAAATATGGCATGTTGTAACAACTTGTTGAGGAATGAAAGTGCAGACCATATTAATCCCTTCAGTATCCGTTTATCACCCGAAACAAAGGCACTGCATGAGGTTTCTAAGGTGTGTCTCGCTCACTCCATCCAGTCATACCTCTCTGTCCCCTTTTCCTGAGTCACATGGTACTGCTGGGCTGTCAAACGCTTCCTCAGTTCGTGCTCTGGGAAGACCACCTTGCAGCTCTTTTTATTCCTACATGAACCTGGAAAGAGAGGATATGGGAGAAGAAGCTCTTTAGGTTAAAACCTGAATAATTACTTTGGACGACGGCCAAAGCATAGCTTCTGCATTCATTTGTCAATCGCCAAACTAGTCTCTGATGCAATGCTGAATTCAGTTAAACATAGCTGATTGCTTCTTTAATTCCAAGCTAAGAATACTGCAAAAGAGCCAGGTGATTCCAGTGGAGCAGTGACAATGTGTTGCAGCCAAAAGCTTTTATTGCGTGTACGTGATCACGCTTAATATTATACAGATAGTGGAAACTATCGATTTCACACTGAAATTAAAGTGTGGAGTTCACTCAAGTTGAAAGCTGGCTATTTTAACCTTCTTGTTATGAAACCACCGTACGCAAGTGCCTCTTGGTCCCTGAAGATACTGATACAAACTAATGAGTTCAAAGTGCAATGGCGAGGCGAGATGAAATGGATGTAATGGTACCATTTCAGCCTTCAGAATCCCTATGAAGTTTAAGACAGAAATGAGTTACCAGTGTCATGTGACATCTGTCAGCATCTTGCCGGTTCTCCCTTTGAGTGAATTTGAAAAAACTTCACAAAACTGGCCTTTCCTGGGCAAGACAATTTCTCAACTGATTGTAATGTAAATGGATAAATGTAAATTGTCCAACTTGGATAATTAAACAGCTGTACCCGCATTTAAAAAACTAGCAAGACATTCCTTGAGCATTAAGATACTTCAAGTTTCAAGTGACTTCAAATAATGTTGCTCAAATACATTCCAAATCTTGTAAACTCAACAGCTCAATGGGCAAATGACATTTGTACTTTCAAGTCAATGAGCAAATGATACCCTATGCAGAACAATGCCAATTATGGTAATGACAAATGCTTTGTCAATTTAAAATACTCCCACTGAAAAATATAAGCTTATCAAAATGCAATCCAAATATGTAAAATATGTAAAAATGGGGGATTAAAAATTAGTGATTCAAGTGTCAAATAGATGAGTTACTTCTTTAAGAATTAATCACTCGTCATAATTTTAACAAGACTCCATGGCAGAAAAGAAGAAAAAAGATGTTTTAAAACATAAGCCATTTTAAATAACAGTACCTTGCATGATTTCGCTGTTTTGCCATAATGGTACCTACCCCGGCACTGTGTCCGCTCAACAATTTTGTACCTCAGTTAACAGCTACAAGATGCTCTTTTCTCTCCAGCTAATTTTTTTTCCAGTAGTTTGTAATCTGTTTAAATTTCCCTTAGATGTTATTGAGTTCACTATACCTCGCTCCCACTTCACCGCTTCTTACAATCACTTGGCAAGTAGGGAAACTTAGTGCCATTGCCGAAATAATCGCACTGTATGCAAAAGTAACAATATAATCCTCTTCCATTTTGTGTGATGGCAACAACAGCTCATGCCCTTGCAAAATCAAGGGCTATCCAATTAAGTCTGCCACAGTTATCAATGAAGCAGGAACATAATCTAACAAATTGCATATTTCTCACACCTTTAATCTAGGAAAATGTCCCAAGGGACACTATGGAGGTTCAGATAAGTCAAGGAAGAATCTGAGCTGTCATTCCTCATTTTATCCAAGTCCCCCCCTACTAAAATCCTTTCAACACACGCAAAACATCAACATTCTTTCATTTTATCTGTGGCTCAAGTTATTCTGGGAATATTACAGACCTTGGCCAATGATACTTTTGAGCTGTCTTCTAAGGGCTAACATAAAACAAAAAAGATTGGCTTGCTTCCAAATGTGCAATTCTTGTAGAGGAGTGTGCAATCTCTGAATAATGGAAGGTTTAACCAACATCTAGAGTTCACCCAGTGGGAAATTACACGCGCAGTCTATTGAATAATCACTCAGCAAAAACAGTATGTTGGAATACAAATGTGCTGAGTTATTCAGCCACCCTCATAGACAGAATGATATGCAGACAGGTTGAAAAGAGTAGTTTAGTCATGACTGTATTCCAATTTCAATGACTAGTACTGGAACTAAAAGCCACTGGAGAGGTTTTCCCTCGAGGCATCTTCTCCCTATTGTTTTTTCTTATCCTGATTGGCCATTCTTCATGACAATAGCATTGTCAGGGTACTTATCCATGGGGCATCAAGAGGTGGGTCTACCTCTGTGCCCATCCAACCCACCACACATGATTTCGAATTGGGTTACTGGATAGCAGGAAAAACACTGGTTGAATTTTGCCCTGCCTGGCCCAAACAGTTCATGTTAACTGTAGCAGTCAATAGGTTTAATTGCAAACAAAAAGGATTATCGAATGCCACGGCGTAAATCAATTCAAGTACTCATATCCAGAGGTGGAAAACTTCATACTACTGTTAAGAAAACATAATTTAGAACATTAACATTATACCAACTGGAGCTATTTTTAGAAGTATAATCCCAGCTTTATCAAATTCTTATTGAAACAGTCAGCCTTAATCTTGTAATTTAAATGCAATTAACAGTATTATTTCTATAATTAATTGAATTAATTTTTAATTCTTTATTACATAAGATGCATGTTGTATAAATAGACCATTCAAGGAAAACTGTGGAGTACAGAACTGCTTCAATTAAAGTGTCCTTTATAAAACTTGTGCCTTACCACTTCTAAATTGTTAGACCTTCCTTATTTGTGAAGTAAACAATGCATTGTTATCCTTAATTTAAATTGATGTAAATCATCAGAATATGTTTAGTCAAACATATATTTGCTTAGATTTTCATTTGTTCTAGAAACAAATTTATAAAGATAGTACAAGTAGAAATTCTAAGACACAAAGTAAGACAGTTAATTTAAAAAATTTTTTTTTTTTTTACAATTTAAGCCACAGCCATCAGCTACTAGAAGGTATAGGATAAACCTCTAAATCTTTGGTCAACTGTACCTCCTTCCCTATGGAGTGAGCCTCCAGCTTGTACATGGTGGCACCACACCTCCCCCTCCCCACTCTAGATATATGACTGTGAACAGTTGTTGAGCGAAGTAAGAATAATTAATCCTGTGCCTCATCATTACATAGCACCACACACAATGTTCAAACATATTAACCTATTTAAAATTTCAATTCAAAACAAATGCAAAATAGTGAAGACTCACAGAGCCAAAAATTTGTCTGGGCCAGTTTCCAGTCCAGACCCAGTGCTGCAGATGTAGCTGCGTCCCAACCAAGAGCTTGGTCCTCAGGCCTCATGAACATATTCAGGTGAGCTGCCAGCACACATCATAACTCCACAGGCAGTTGCTCGATGTAAGATATCAATGTCAAGCCTCCTGCCTCACTGGCAGGAGCCCTCAAAGTCACAGAGAGGGGTTGGAGTGGGCAACTGTGGGGTGGTAGCAGTGAAGCTTTTCCATTTGATGAAGCACTCCTGGCTCTACTGGAAGTACTTTTTAATTAATTAAAATCTGAAACTCATCTCTGGCTTCTGACCATGGGATCCTTTGAAGAATGTTATGATGCCTGCCTTGCTCATTGCTAATTTCCATAAAGTATCTTTCAACTTACATTAGGTCTTTAATTATTCAGGACACCCAAAATAAATGGGCTCAAAACAAATTTAGCAATGAGACCCCAAAAAGCGGGTGCAATGCATATCAATTTCTACTCACATTAATATGTTGGGAAGTTCAGACCCCCTCTAATATTATCAAAATGGAAATCTCAGTTTGAAGCATTCTTAGAAATTACTTTCCTCAATAATTTTCTCAACTCCCCTCCTAATGGATCATGTCCCAAGGGGGCTGGGCACCCCCAGGCACTTTGTATAACATGGTCAGTATTCTTCTTAAAAATCTCTCTTCTTCTAATTCTAACCTCTTGTGCACCCCCAATTTTAATTGCTCAACCAATTTCTTTAGTTGCCTAGGCCCAAGCTCTGGAAAACCCCCCTATGTCTTTCCATCTCTCTACTTTCCTTCTTTAAGACCTCAGTAAAACCTACCTCTTTGACCAAGCTTTTGATCATTTGACCTATTATCACCTTACGTGGCTCGGTGTCATACTTTGTTTTATGATGCTCCTTGGGACAATTACAAGGCATTATATATATCCAATTTGTTGTTGATTTCCCCCACTTCTTGCACTGTGTTCATCTCTCTTTCCCCACATCCCCTGTAAAGCATCTTAGGACATTAACAATGCTGTGTGAGTAAAGGTTATTATTCATGTACAAAACATCTGATGGCTCACTGATAGCATTCTTTCTGATGTATCAAATATTTGTAGGTTGATGTCACACGAATACAAAATATAGACTGAGACTTCAATCTAATACTGACCTCTTGGGAATACTGCAATGTTGGAGGTTTGTTTAGGTGGATCTAAAAAGGTTCAGTGGGACTATCTGAAGAGTAGAGAAGTTTTCCAGTGACCTGCCAATGTTTGTCCATCTATTGCCACCAAAATCTATGTGAATTGGTCATTTAACTTATTTGCTGTTTGTGGGGCCCTATTGTGTGAAATTCAATGTCTCATTTGCAAAGAAAATAATAGGTAACAGATTTCAAAATGATTCACTTTAGAGTGTCTTGAGGATGTGAAAAGATTCTCATGTAAAGTCAAACTCTTTCATTCAAATCCTTATAAGTTTTTGACAGTTTACAGAGATATCAAAACAAATACCCTGTTTAAAATTGTGGAATAGTCAAGCAATTTGCACTGAACTATTTGAGTCAGATGGTTTCAAAGGCTCAGAATTCTGTTTTAGTTTAAAAATACAGCCAAAGTACTGAAAGAAATATATTATGATTCACATTATTTATTAGGAAGCAAAGTTTATGCATACTGAAACCTTGGAAAGCGGGTGCAGAAAGGGGCCACAGATTTAAACTAGGAATTCAAGACTTTAGTCATCCAAAAAGTCTCAGAACTTGTCCGTACACTTTACTAATGTATTATTGACTCAGGGAAATTTAATTGCAATCTACCAAATATTGAAGGGACTAGTTTGGGTTAGCCTAGGCCAATTATTTCACCTGGATATATTAAGGAGGGTCAAAGTCATGTTTACAAATTTAACAAGGGCACAATGAGTTTTGATGCGAGATGGTTTGTTCCCCCAAAAAAATGGTGTACCTTTGGAACAGATTCTCTGTTCAAATGCTGAATCATTGGATTTCTTAAAAGAGGGAGAGGGGGGGAGCGTGAGAGAGGGGGGGGGGGGGCGCGAGAGAGGTGGGGATTGCCAGAGAGGGGGGGGGAGCGAGCCAGAGAGGGGGGGGAGCGCACAAGAGAGAGAGGGGGAACGCGAGAGAGAGAGAGAGGGGGAGCGCGAGAGAGAGAGAGAGAGGGAGCGCGAGAGAGAGAGAGAGGGAGCGCGAGAGAGGGGGGAGCGCGAGAGAGAGAGAGGGGGAGCGCGAGAGAGAGAGAGGGGGAGCGCGAGAGAGAGAGAGGGGGAGCGCGAGAGAGAGAGGGGAGCGCGAGAGAGAGAGGGGAGCGCGAGAGAGAGAGGGGAGCGCGAGAGAGAGAGAGGGGGAGCGCGAGAGAGAGAGGGGGAGCGCGAGAGAGAGAGAGAGGGGGAGCGCGAGAGAGAGAGAGGGGGGGAGCGCGAGAGAGAGAGAGGGGGGGAGCGAGAGAGAGAGGGGGGAGCGCGAGAGAGAGAGGGGGAGCGCGAGAGAGAGAGGGGGAGCGCGAGAGAGGGGGAGCGCGAGAGAGAGAGGGGGAGCGCGAGAGAGAGAGGGGGAGCGCGAGAGAGGGGGAGCACGAGAGAGAGAGAGGGGGAGCACGAGAGAGAGAGAGGGGGAGCACGAGAGAGAGAGAGAGAGGGGGAGCGCGAGAGAGAGAGAGAGGTGGAGCGAGAGAGAGAGAGGGGGAGCGCGAGAGAGAGAGGGGGAGCGCGAGAGAGAGAGGGGGAGCGCAAGAGAGAGAGGGGGAGCGCAAGAGAGGGGGAGCGCAAGAGAGAGAGGGGGAGCGCAAGAGAGAGAGGGGGAGCGCTAGAGAGAGAGGGGGAGCGCGAGAGAGAGAGGGGGAGCGCGAGAGAGAGAGGGGGAGCGCGAGAGAGAGAGGGGGAGCGCGAGAGAGAGAGGGGGAGCGCGAGAGAGAGAGGGGGAGCGCGAGAGAGAGAGGGGGAGCGCGAGAGAGAGAGGGGGAGCGCGAGAGAGAGAGGGGGAGCGCGAGAGAGAGAGGGGGAGCGCGAGAGAGAGAGGGGGAGCGCGAGAGAGAGAGGGGGAGCGCGAGAGAGAGAGGGGGAGCGCGAGAGAGAGGGGAGCGCGAGAGAGAGGGGAGCACGAGAGAGAGAGAGGGGAGCGCGAGAGAGAGAGGGGGGAGCGCGAGAGAGAGAGAGGGGAGCGCGAGAGAGAGAGAGGGGAGCGCGAGAGAGAGAGAGGGGGAGCGCGAGAGAGAGAGGGGGAGCGCGAGAGAGAGCGCGAGAGAGAGAGAGAGAGGGGGAGCGCGAGAGAGAGAGAGGGGGAGCGCGAGAGAGAGAGAGGGGGAGCGAGAGAGAGAGAGGGGGAGCGCGAGAGAGAGAGAGGGGGAGCGCGAGAGAGAGAGAGGGGGAGCGCGAGAGAGAGAGAGGGGGAGCGCGAGAGAGAGAGAGAGGGGGAGCGCGAGAGAGAGAGAGAGGGGGAGCGCGAGAGAGAGAGAGGGGGAGCGCGAGAGAGAGAGAGGGGGAGCGCGAGAGAGAGAGAGGGGGAGCGCGAGAGAGAGAGAGGGGGAGCGCGAGAGAGAGAGAGGGGGAGCGCGAGAGAGAGAGAGGGGGAGCGCGAGAGAGAGAGAGGGGGAGCGCGAGAGAGAGAGAGGGGGAGCGCGAGAGAGAGAGAGGGGGAGCGCGAGAGAGAGAGAGGGGGAGCGCGAGAGAGAGAGAGGGGGAGCGCGAGAGAGAGAGAGGGGGAGCGCGAGAGAGAGAGAGGGGGAGCGCGAGAGAGAGAGAGGGGGAGCGCGAGAGAGAGAGAGGGGGAGCGCGAGAGAGAGAGAGGGGGAGCGCGAGAGAGAGAGAGGGGGAGCGCGAGAGAGAGAGAGGGGGAGCGCGAGAGAGAGAGAGGGGGAGCGCGAGAGAGAGAGAGGGGGAGCGCGAGAGAGAGAGAGGGGGAGCGCGAGAGAGAGAGAGGGGGAGCGCGAGAGAGAGAGAGGGGGAGCGCGAGAGAGAGAGAGGGGGAGCGCGACAGAGAGAGAGGGGGAGCGCGACAGAGAGAGAGGGGGAGCGCGACAGAGAGAGAGGGGGAGCGCGACAGAGAGAGAGGGGGAGCGCGACAGAGAGAGAGGGGGAGCGCGACAGAGAGAGAGGGGGAGCGCGACAGAGAGAGAGGGGGAGCGCGACAGAGAGAGAGGGGGAGCGCGACAGAGAGAGAGGGGGAGCGCGACAGAGAGAGAGGGGGAGCGCGACAGAGAGAGAGGGGGAGCGCGACAGAGAGAGAGGGGGAGCGCGACAGAGAGAGAGGGGGAGCGCGACAGAGGGGGAGCACGAGAGAGAGAGAGGGGGAGCACGAGAGAGAGAGAGGGGGAGCACGAGAGAGAGAGAGAGGGGGAGCGCGAGAGAGAGAGAGAGGGGGAGCGAGAGAGAGAGAGGGGGAGCGCGAGAGAGAGAGGGGGAGCGCGAGAGAGAGAGGGGGAGCGCGAGAGAGAGAGGGGGAGCGCGAGAGAGAGAGGGGGAGCGCAAGAGAGAGAGGGGGAGCGCAAGAGAGAGAGGGGGAGCGCAAGAGAGAGAGGGGGAGCGCGAGAGAGAGAGGGGGAGCGCGAGAGAGAGAGGGGGAGCGCGAGAGAGAGAGGGGGAGCGCGAGAGAGAGAGGGGGAGCGCGAGAGAGAGAGGGGGAGCGAGAGAGAGAGGGGGAGCGAGAGAGAGAGGGGGAGCGAGAGGGAGAGAGAGGGGAGCGCGAGAGAGAGAGAGGGGAGCGCGAGAGAGAGAGGGGGGAGCGCGAGAGAGAGAGGGGGGAGCGCGAGAGAGAGAGAGGGGAGCGCGAGAGAGAGAGAGGGGAGCGCGAGAGAGAGAGAGGGGAGCGCGAGAGAGAGAGAGGGGGAGCGCGAGAGAGAGAGGGGGAGCGCGAGAGAGAGCGCGAGAGAGAGAGAGAGGGGGAGAGCGAGAGAGAGAGAGGGGGAGCGCGAGAGAGAGAGAGGGGGAGCGCGAGAGAGAGAGGGGGAGCGCGAGAGAGAGAGGGGGAGCGCGAGAGAGAGAGAGGGGGAGCGCGAGAGAGAGAGAGGGGGAGCGCGAGAGAGAGAGGGGGAGCGCGAGAGAGAGAGAGGGGGAGCGCGAGAGAGAGAGAGGGGGAGCGCGAGAGAGAGAGAGGGGGAGCGCGAGAGAGAGAGAGGGGGAGCGCGAGAGAGAGAGAGGGGGAGCGCGAGAGAGAGAGAGGGGGAGCGCGAGAGAGAGAGAGGGGGAGCGCGAGAGAGAGAGAGAGGGAGCGCGAGAGACAGAGAGGGGGAGCGCGAGAGAGAGAGAGGGGGAGCGCGAGAGAGAGAGAGGGGGAGCGCGAGAGAGAGAGAGGGGGAGCGTGAGAGAGAGAGAGGGGGAGCGCGAGAGAGAGAGAGGGGGAGCGGGAGAGAGAGACGGGGAGCGGGAGAGAGAGAGATGTGGAGCGGGAGAGAGAGAGAGATGGGGAGCGGGAGAGAGAGAGATGTGGAGCGGGAGAGAGAGAGAGATGGGGAGCGGGAGAGAGAGAGATGTGGAGCGGGAGAGAGAGAGATGTGGAGCGGGAGAGAGAGAGAGATGGGGAGCGGGAGAGAGAGACGGGGAGCGGGACAGAGAGAGATGTGGAGCGGGAGAGAGAGAGATGTGGAGCGGGAGAGAGAGAGATGGGGAGCGGGAGAGAGAGAGAGATGGGGAGCGGGAGAGAGAGAGAGGGGGAGCGCGACAGAGAGAGAGGGGGAGCGCGACAGAGAGAGAGGGGGAGCGCGACAGAGAGAGAGGGGGAGCGCGACAGAGAGAGAGGGGGAGCGCGACAGAGAGAGAGGGGGAGCGCGACAGAGAGAGAGGGGGGAGCGCGACAGAGAGAGAGGGGGAGCGCGACAGAGAGAGAGGGGGAGCGCGACAGAGAGAGAGGGGGGAGCGCGACAGAGAGAGAGGGGGGAGCGCGACAGAGAGAGAGGGGGAGCGCGACAGAGAGAGAGGGGGAGCGCGACAGAGAGAGAGGGGGGAGCGCGACAGAGAGAGAGGGGGAGCGCGACAGAGAGAGAGAGGGGGCGCGACAGAGAGAGAGGGGGCGTGAGAGAGAGAGAGAGGGGGCGCGACAGAGAGAGAGGGGGCGCGACAGAGAGAGAGAGGGGGCGCGACAGAGAGAGAGAGGGGGCGCGACAGAGAGAGAGGGGGAGCGCGACAGAGAGAGAGGGGGAGCGCGACAGAGAGAGAGGGGGAGCGCGACAGAGAGAGAGAGGGGGAGCGCGACAGAGAGAGGGGGGAGCGCGAGAGAGAGAGGGGGGAGCGCGAGAGAGAGAGAGGAGGAGCGCGAGAGAGAGAGAGGGGGAGCGCGAGAGAGAGAGAGGGGGAGCGCGAGAGAGAGAGAGGGGGAGCGCGAGAGAGAGAGAGGGGGAGCGCGAGAGAGAGAGAGGGGGAGCGCGAGAGAGAGGGGGGAGCGCGAGAGAGAGAGGGGGAGCGCGAGAGAGAGAGAGGGGGAGCGCGAGAGAGAGAGGGGGAGCGCGAGAGAGAGAGGGGGAGCGCGAGAGAGGGGGAGCGCGAGAGAGAGAGGGGGAGCGCGAGAGAGAGAGGGGGAGCGCGAGAGAGAGAGGGGGAGCGCGAGAGAGAGAGGGGGAGCGCGAGAGAGAGAGGGGGAGCGCGAGAGAGGGGGTGCGCGAGAGAGGGGGTGCGCGAGAGAGGGGGAGCGCGAGAGAGGGGGAGCGCGAGAGAGGGGGAGCGCGAGAGAGGGGGAGCGCGAGAGAGGGGGAGCGCGAGAGAGGGGGGGAGCGCGAGAGAGGGGGGGAGCGCGAGAGAGGGGGGGAGCGCGAGAGAGGGGGGAGCGCGAGAGAGAGGGGGAGCGCGAGAGAGAGGGGGAGCGCGAGAGAGAGGGGGAGCGCGAGAGAGGGGGGAGCGCGAGAGAGGGGGGAGCGCGAGAGAGGGGGGAGCGCGAGAGAGAGGGGGAGCGCGAGAGAGAGGGGGAGCGCGAGACCGGTTTTTGGCTGGGTCAGAGATCACCTAGTTGAGAGATTGATACAGTATAATCTAAATCAGAGCCAATGTGATCTCCTGGATTAGTTTTGATCACCTAAAGGGTCAGGGAGAGATTTCTTAGACTGTTTTCCCCGTGTTGGCCTTGGTTTTAAATCTGGTTTTTCACTTCTCTCGGAGGCTTACATGGCTCTGTGGGTAGGAAGTGTAAATATCAAGATGTACAAGTCATTATACTGGAATGGGATAGACTAAATGGATTAATTAGTCTTTGCCTGACTATATTTTCCAATGCTAACAAGATAAAATGAATTGTGAATTGCATTACCTGTTGGTTTAACTACCCTGTAGAAACAAGAGCATTTAATTATAACTCTATCATAATTATATATTGTGCCTCTTCAAAAACATAATACCAAATTTTGATTAATCGCTTGAGCATTCTTGGCTTAGAAAAATAATTGATAAACAAAAAATTGGTGTAGGCATTGCTTAAAAATCATGTTTTTTGTGTGGAGTTGTAATCTCATGATCTTTTCAACAGTAGAGCTGTACAAGCTGTTTCTGGCACTATTAGTGGGATAATTTCTCCTAGAGCAGTGCTCCAACATTTGAAGGTGAACCAAAAAGTTACTTGGCTACATATGAACCGACATGTCAATCTACAGCTTTCTTCATATTTTGAGACAAAAGCCAATGTTTTCTGTGTGGATTCCAAATAGATCCGGAGACAGAAATAAGCAAGCAGGAGTTCAGCTTCCTTTTAAAATGAAATGTGGCATAAATAAGTAGGATAAGGCATGTTCGAAGTAACAAAATAGGAAACAGAAAAATGCAGAACAAAGAATAAAGGGAAAATGGTTGGACTAGTGTAAATTTTTGTACTTGTTTTCACTTTAAATTTTATGCAAGTTTTAATAACATACTGTTACAGACTTCATCTCATTGATACGTTTGTGTAATTAATAAGGCTTAAGTTATTAAATTGTACAGTACATAAACTTAGCAATGAAAAACCTTAATTTGTAATATTGGAATGTTTTTAAGAATCTTTAAGTTGACATCTCTTAAAGTGCCAAAATACAGTAAATGTAACTTCAAGAGAACATGTGGAGTTATAGCTGGGGTACGTTTGCGCATTTGGGCTCCTGTGAGTCTAACATTAGCAGTAAACAGAAGACAAAACGGGGATGCTGATTGGTTTGAAGGATGGCCTGATGACCAGAACTGTAAATATAGGCTAAAAATTAAGTTTAGTTTGTTGTAGGGAAGCCAGAATCACTCTTCCCATTGGTCAAGAATTGCAAATATTTGGTTAGAAATGATTAGCTGTGTTGACACAGGTGTACAACTTGAGTTGAACGTTGCAACAGCTACATGCAAAAAGGGCATAAAATAGGGAAGTATCACTAGGGTCTTTGCACTTGCCAGGGGATAGCATTCGTCTCAGGGCACTTACTAAGAGGGCTTTTGTCAGGAGAGAAAGTTAAGAGTTAAGAGTAGGCCACTTGGTGGAAATTAGCAGCTGCATAAGACATGCCAGTTGATGGGTAATTGTCATAGATTGGGGGTTGCCGTACAAGAATTCAGAGGTAACTAAATTGTCATAGACCAGGGATTACCGTAAGAATCCAGAAATTACTAATTTAATTATCACTGGGTTGTAGATTGCCATGAGAATCCAGATCAATATTATAATCCAGTATTAGGGCTAAAATAATTGCCTCACGAAAAAGTGGATAGTCCTTATCAAGATGCTGCTTTTAGCTTGAAAGGGAGAAAGAGAGAAATGCATTCAGGAAGTAGCTGTGAAATATGCAGCTACAGCAGTCAAGGTAGACTGGGAAATTAGAGTTGA
Source organism: Carcharodon carcharias (assembly GCF_017639515.1). Classification (NCBI taxonomy): domain Eukaryota; kingdom Metazoa; phylum Chordata; class Chondrichthyes; order Lamniformes; family Lamnidae; genus Carcharodon; species Carcharodon carcharias. Next base: position 62,791,422 of record NC_054487.1, read on the forward strand.
AGTCTTGAAGCTTGCAGAAGTGGTTTTGCATGTATGCTAGAGTTAAGTTGACTCAGTTAAATCTCGAAGAACGTCGTGAGTCAAGAGACCAGGTACAAGGAACCAAAAAGATGATCCCAGAAATCCTGGGATCCACAGGAAAAACAGAGTATCGTGCCATGTCTTGACAAGTGGAATGTTAAGTATTAATCTTTGTTGTCCAATTAACCTTGTTAGTCTGCATTCTAAATTAATGATGGTCCTTTTTTGCCAATAGGGTTATTCCCCAACAAGAATTTTCCTACTCTGGGGTTTAGTACAGAGTCTAAATCACTACAATACCATTGTTAGAAGAATAAACCTAGAAATAAAGTTGATTTTTTTAAATGGCCATCTCAGACAGCCAGAAATTCTGTGGGCTTGCCAGGATTCCATGGCTAGTATGTGAGTAGCAGCATTCATCAGTTAAACATTGTAGGATTACATAATTAATGAATTAAGATTACATCCTTTTTAAAGGCTGTTCCTTCTTATCTGATAATTAGAACCTACCATGTTTTAGAAAAGATAACACATCGAAAATATAACACATCCACACAAGTTTCTACTACATAATGAATATCAGGTTCATTAGCCCAATCATTTGAGCAAGCCTACCACTCTGGCACTTTTTATCTAGTTGAATTTATTTTCTACACAGCAGTCTGATATTTCATTGATTGTATCTACTACAGTATACTAGTAATCACTCATGGTATTGTAAAGAACTGTTCATTCCAGCAGCAACATCATTTTTCTTACTTCCAACTTTGGATATTTGTAAAGTTAATATACAATTTTACTCCATCCTAGTTTATTGTACACAAGACAGAATAAGGCTGTAAACATCTGCCAGATAATCACAGGCTTGCATTTCATCTATGACTCAAATACATTAGCCTATTAACAGCCAACGGTTATGTCCCACAAAGTAATCTAATGAAAATGATTTGCTGAATAGATAAGTGGGTACTAAACCATATTCATCAATGCAATCCTAGATTTGATTCCTTAGCTGTGCTAAATTACTTTACCTCAGCAAGGGTGCAGAGGATGTTTCAATTGGTCTCAACATCCATGAGCAAAATAGTGGGAAAAGAAAGCCAGGTTTCCTACTCCTGTAGCTGGTGATAGCCAGCTAAAGTACATTTATATTGTTAATCAGAATCCAGCTCAGCTCTGGCAACCACTGCAGTCAAATAGCCTGCCAATATTTATGGTTCATGCTCACACATGAAGAATATCACTTTGGTGTGATACTAGAGGGCCAACCCAGCCAATGAATTATACCCAAGCTTTAAACCCTGCCTTCTGGAAAAGAAGGTAGCCAGGAGAAAAATCAGAAAGTAAACTCAAGAGAAAATAGGTTCAATCTTTCCTCTCAATATTATTTTACTAATAGTTTAACATATACAAAACTGTCTCACAGGCAGTTTGTACAAAATTAGTCTCAGAAATACTTTCATAAAAAAGGGAAGGCATAAGTAAAACAGTGACAAATACTATATTTGTTACCGGGAAATGTGTACTTTATATAAAAAGGCCAATTGTGCACACAAACTACAAGGACCAGAGTTGCCCATCTGTATGTCATTTACCACAAGAGAAGCAACTGCAGGTTTAAATTACATGGTATTGGATTGCAATTTCCTAACATTGAATGCTTTTCAACTTTTACCTTGAGTCATTACTACAAAGTATTCATAAAAACAGCTCCAAACAGAGATAGTGGCAATTCATTTAAGGAATGTTTTTTTCCTTACTTTTGTTTTATTTAATAATCACATTGTTTTAGTATTCTCTAAGCATTTAAGCATTTATTGGTAAGATCAGCTCTTTTTTTGCCCAAGTTTTATTTTTGGAGTTGAATCCATTACAGCATCATTGGAAAATATAGGTTTTTAATTCGCTGTAATTTTGCAGAGTCAACTGCTTTCAATGAGAATATTTGAAATATAATTATTCTCCCGTTCTCATTAACTGTGTGGTAGAACTTCATTCTAATGACAGGCTTTGAAAGAGCACTGCTGTATTCCTTTGTTAGCTTCAGTCTTATTTTGAAGAGATAAAGATTTCATTCCTGCTTTCTTTGTTAGTCTTACAAGAACCACTAAATCAGTATTCACACAATTTGCTATTGCTTCATGTCATATCCTACAAATTTTTTGGTTTTGGTAAATATATAAAACATCAGTTTCTAATTAGCAGAATTTCTTCTACATTTAGCATTTTCAACTTTAAATACACATACAGTTTTCTACTAGGTATACTGCTTTGCAACTGACTGTACAAGAATGAATTGGATTGTTCAAAAGAATCCAATTAGCTTTACTAGGTTAAGTTTTTTGTTAGCTTCATGTACATATTTTTTTCTTACAAAAAAAACTTGCAGATAGGTAAGCCCTCTTTCTTTTTAATATGGAGCAATAACTCATTGTCAAAATATTCCATTATATCTGTTAATATCAGTTTCTGGTATGGAATACTCAGAAGTTCTATCCTGCTAATTTACCAGACTTAGCGAAATTGAAAACCTATTTTGGGGGGGAGTGGGAGTGGGAGGAGGGCAAAGAAAAAACAGGCCATTTGGGTTATATAAAGAAAAACAGACCTTGCTATTTTAACAACATTGCTGCTTTAGTCACAGTGTAACATAAACATTTGAAACTGTCTAGAATTAAATCGGAATACAACCTTCTAAACGTTTTTGACCTAACTAAAGTCGTTTAGTTGTATGTCCACATATAGATAAAGATGTTTTTTTGTGCTGATGTTCAAGTATTTTTACATATTTTCATAAATAAGAAGCAGATTACCTTGTCAATCACCTAAAGCCCATTTCCTCTCTATTCATTCCTACAGTACTGGGTCAATAACAAGGTTAACCAAGGTTTCCCCCCCTTAATTAGTAAAATACTGACAAAATTTGATTTTATTTGAGCACTGAAGTTTGTTGTCTGAACACTGGAATAATTATGTTAAACAGCTTTGAAACCATTATTTGAAACAATAACATTTTATAAGGAATCAAGAATACAAAACCAACCAAATTGTTCCAGTTTTAAGAAAATTCTACCTCCCCGAATGCATCATTTTGTTGGTTGCAAGGTGCAAAGGGAATGCAGAGGCAAAGGTGTCCTTGATGAGTATAAAGGATAAGATAAAATTAGATATTCAAGTAAAAAGTTTTTTTTAAACTCTAGTAAAATAAAACTTAGTTCTTAACAGTAAGCTTGGTATTGACCATTCAAAAAGGATAACGGGGCCTGAATTTCAGAGGAATGGCAATCCACTCCTTTTTATTTAACTTAGTCGGGAGCTGTACATTTCTCGATCAACCTTCCGATTCGGGCCTGGTAATAAAAGTGTAGCGCAGTCAGTTCCCAAGGCCCTCAAATGCAGGGCAGCAGCTTTGGGGGAAGTGAAGCCCCACCCCCTTTTTGCGATACTAGCCGTCACAGAGTAGGTAACCTAAAGGTCCCAGCCACTTTGAGAAGCCACAGAGAAGGTAAGTGTATCAGATAAGTGAGTAGGATGGGGTGCAGAGAGTAGGATGGGGAAGGGAGGTATCAGGGCTGGGATGGAGCACTGGAAGGTCAGGTGGTTGGGAAGATAATTGGGAGGGACCCTGTAGTTTGGTATAGTGGGGGGAGCAGTCAGTACTATAGTTACTCAGGAGTTAAAAGTGGTTTTAATCCCTCTAGCTTTTCTTAGCAACTATTCCACAAAGTGAGTCAGAACCATGCAAAGTCTCCAATCTAAATCAGAGTAGTGGATAGTTCCCAATGTCTGGTAATTGCCCATTGGAAGTTTAAACTTCCCAGGCAATTTCTGTGCATTCCTTGCATGAGGACATCCAGGAGGTCCCCCATTGCATCTTCTGGCGTACCTCCTGAGGATGACTCCCTGGAGATTGGAAGTTCTGGGCCATTTATTTGAGAGATATAGCATTGTTCACGTTTAACACAAAAGTGAAAAGCACCTGCAATTATCCGAGATGCTTACAAAATGGTTTTGCACTCTACCCTTCAACACCGAACCCCCCTACAACTTTGCAGATGGTACTTTAAATAACTTTCTAGGATTTTCTCAACTGTGCCAAATCCTATTTACAGTATAGGTCATAAAACTATCTCAAAACAACAATTAATCCACTGAAGCTATCTTGAAGTTTCAGGGCAAAACATTTCAATGAACATTTGTATAAAGCAGCTTCAAAGGTGGGCACAGTTTGCAGAGGAAATATGGGATCATTTGCTACTTGCAAAGAACCATTAAGGCAGCAATAGCTTTCTTCAACAAAATGCATCTGCAGAACGAGATGGAATTTTTCACAACGGACAACCACTGTGAGGGACCCTTTGCCATGCAATCAAAAGTGGAAAAACAGCTTCTGTATTAGAGGATTTCAATACTTCCAAGGTATTTAATTTCAAAAGATTAAACAAGGGAAAAATAATCTTTGGATGTAGAACTTAAAAAATGTAACCACTGATTGTAATGCTTTAAACACCAGGAAATGCAAAGCATCCGTACCATTCTTAATCCTTTACTGTGCAGTAGGTCATGTGCCCATTGACTTGGATTTATGTTTTAATGTTAAAATATCTGGACAAATGTGAGGTGACAGGAAAGTAGATGATTTAGATAAGGTTGGTGGTCTAATCTTAAGGATGAAAGACGTTTAATCAGAAACATTTTTAAAGAAAATTTCCATGTGCCTATTATTTAGGTGATGCAGCAATGATGGACTTTGTCCACCTTATAATGGTAGTACGAATAAAAAGCCAAATATTTAGTTATTTAAACATTATTATGAACAATTCCCTTTGTCCTTCCTTCTACCCTGACAAAATTCTAACCACTGTGCAGACTGTTACATACAGGGAAGCAAGTGTTCCAAGTAGCGGCATGCATTTAATTAGCAGAATATTGAAGTAGTAAATAATGAAGCAAATGACTGGAGACCATTCTATTGCAAAACACAACAACAAAAAAGAAAAGCAAAGTATGCAGCACTGCATTCACAGAGAGGCAGTCTGCTGTAGAAAATGCTTCAAAATAACTCAACGTTCACTTCCCTTCCCCAAGCTCCTCTGAGTATTACAGATCAAGATAGCGAACCTCTTTTTTCCAGTCTAGTAAGGATTCCAGCATTCAAAGTGGTTTCTCTAGAGACATTATGATTCTTGCTCATTTCCAAGTACTGACAGATGCGGTTTTATGTATTAAATGCTCTCCTGCTGCTTTATGCTTCAAAATAAAATACAAGCAAATTTTTCTTCTATAACTTTCCTGCAAAATATTACTTTCCTGTCAAAGAATGTCTTTTTTATCACAATATTTTAGTCACATTGTTCAGCCATCTTCCTCTCCCTGCAACATAATTTGAACATGGATAGCAAACAGTGGCAGAACAGAAAACAAATGCAAGTACGATTAACCCCCAATGATACTAAGAAATGTCAGTTTGCACAACAATGCTCAAATGAGAAAATAGAAGCTCTGCAAATAAGTGATTGGGAGTATACCTTAAAGGTTACAAAAAGGTAACAATTCAATGTCTGAAATCTCAAAATTATTCAGATAATTTGAGCAGTTTGCCATTTGGATCATTCTAATCCATTTATTATTTCATATTTATTGTGCAATGAACCAAAAAAACAATGCTTGTATGTTTGTAGTATTAATACATGGCTAAATAATTTCAACTAAGATGCCTGTCTTCTAGAATGCAATAGTTCCTGCAATGTGCTTGTTAGTTGCATATTAGTATAATCTAAAAGTCACTCACATATGCCATCTACTGGAATTTCTAAAGTTTCATTGGAACAAAATAAGTACACTTCGGCAAAAAAAATTCTTTCAGTAAAGCTAAAATGTGGTATTCACCAGGATAAAATATTTGCAATAGTAGTGAGATGGACAAAGTTCAGCTCTGGCATGCACTAGTTATCAGCAATGCACAATAATGTTTGTTTAATTAGAAGTTGGGGCCATACTGAAGGAATGCAGAGGATAATGTGAAGTGTAAAGTTAACTTCAATACTGTAATGTTTGTAATGCAATATCTATGACACCGAGAGTTGACTGTATAAGCAAATCTCTGTATTGCTGCTGTTTACGATAAATATGTCGGTCAATGTACCCATGAGCTTTAAATCATAGCACTGTGGCTTCCCTTGATGGTTTAACTGGTTAAGCTGAATCAAAGTTTCAGGAAGATCTCAGGTTCAATTTCCAGTCTGTATAAAGCTGTCAGAGCAACAGGTACTATAATTAGCCTCAGTATTCCCTGGGTGGAACGAGGTGGGCAAGGATAAATCAGGTAGGGGTTCCTCCCATGAAGGCTGTTAAGTAATCTGTACTGGAAAATGCATGGTCCTTTAATGTGACTATGACCTGGTTGACAAAAACCTAACCAACACTCACTGTCCAGGCTTATCACGAAGCCTTGGTTGAGTTACCAGAGTGAATTACTAAAGACCCTGGAACCATACCCAAAAATGCCAGTTCTTTGGGAGAGGACAGAATTAAATTGACAGAAAACAATCATGTTGTTTTACAAGTGCAAAAAAACCATGGTATTTGATGAATTTCTGAAATTTAATAGCTGTGCACACTCCAGTCAGTGCTATTGGCGAAAGAACTGAATAGGCCATGCAAAGGTAAATTTGGAACTATTTTTGTGGGACCCAGAGGACCTGATATTGGTAGGCCTCAATCAGCAAAGCTGCATCGAGATGTTTGTTTGGTGTCCCAGCAGCTCTCTGGCCTGATTTGAATGAGTTTGAGGCCATCACATCCCTTCAAGTTTGGGAACTAGCCAGGGAGCAGTTGCCTGAACATCAAAATCAAGTCTTTGGAGTTCACTTTCACAAGTAAATGTGCACAGTGTGAAATTCATGGGGATTTACAACAGCTAAATCAATGGGGATTGGAAGATTGGTATCAAGTAACATCCTTCTGATTGAGAACATGCATGAGTATAGAAGGTAATCATGAAGCAGCCTCACTTGTTCCCCATAGTTCTGAAGTTGCTCTGTTTCAAATATTTTCCTGTTTAAAATATTAACATCCAAAAGTCTCAACCCCAACCACTCCCTGTGCCAAAGCATTGCAGCATTGCATGTTCCAACAACACCATGTAATAAAAATTTTTGTAACCTCTTAAAAGTGATGACCAGTCGTCATTGACTGATCAAATCTTTCCCTGCTCACCCTATTACAACCCTTGATAATTCGTGAAAAACTCTGTTGCCTCCTCTTAGCCCTCTCTGTTCCAGTGGAAATAGTCCCAATAGCTTTAGTCACTTACTTTAACAATATTGATTATATTGATATTGAGATGTGCCCAAACTTTAGACAAACTTATTACAAAATCAACATTCTTGTGCAATAGAATTTGGTTCTGTTATCGCAGGAACTGTGTCCGCTAATCGCAGAATTCTAAGGGCTCCAGATCTCATATATACATAGCAGTAGTGAGTGAACTTGAAACAAGGATAAACCAGTTGCTCTATAGTCCAGTGAGTGGCAGCAATGTTAGTGCCTGCTGATAATCTTGCCCATTTATCAATGGGCTTTATTTTTGCCATTACTGCTGTCAATCACCTTATTCAAGTAGAGTGGGGTGTGCTCCAAATTACAGATGTTCAATAATGAAAAGAGGATTTCTGAGTTACACACAATGTACTGACCAGCTTCTGGTAGTGGGCTATGAAGGAAGGCTAGGAACTGGAAGATTTTCCTTTGTTACGGCCTCAAGAGGATTTAAGGTTCTCCCTGACAAGGCTGTCTTGAACAATATCTCAATCCATATCACATGTATGCGTTTGCCTCCAGCTCCCACCTCAGTAGACCATATCTATTAGGCTATGTCCACTTTTTTGTTTAAAAAACATCTATTTCTGCTTGCCGTTTCTCATGTGAAAATATAAACATATTTCTGGTTCCCCAGTTGCAAGTCAGTGTCCACACCCAAAAGGTTTAGTCTGGTCTTTCCCCGGATATTGCCTGACTTGCAGAGCGTTTCCAGCTATTTCTGTTTCAGATTTTCAACATCTGTAGTATTTTGATTTCTCAACATAATGTTGGTACTGGCCATGCAGTTTTATTTCTACACTGCCTTTGTTAAAAAATCTCTGAGATATGCAACCTACTCCAACTGACACTGCTCACGTTTCCTACAGTGAAACAATGTACTTTGAGGGCATTAAATTGCCATCATATAATAATTTCGAAGCTGAGACATGACAAGTAGTGCATGCACAAGTGAGGAAGATTAAAGTTGTGGCCTTTCCCTCATGAGTACGTTGTGCAAGAGCTGAATGAAACTTTTTAGTTGTGCTTTAAAACAGTGCCAGCAACTCATGTAAAGCCATGCATTTTTATCATCCTTTTCCATAAATCATGAGAACTGCTGTTTTGGTCTTTTACCAAAAAAAATGCATTTGGGATCTACCAATACTCGGTTTTATAGAATACAATATAGTATTGCCCAATTTATGTTAAAAATGTTTCTGGAATCAGCTTAAGGGTATCCATTGACATGCAATTTATGTAACAGTTTCATTTTTAAAGTTTACACAAGTGTAAAACATCAATTTTCTTTTAATATTTATCAGGATAACAAACAGTAAAGCAAGAAAACAGTGTTGTACCAATAAAATATATTAATAGTACTTTTCCCCCCTCAGGACATCAGAAGCTTTTCCTAACTTCTAGAACTTTTAGCATAATTTTATATTTTAGCCTACATATCTGCCACAATGTAATTTTTAATGTCATTTGAAATTGCAGGAAATAAAATGCCTTTAAAATGAGAATAGTAACACTGTCAAGATGCTGTCAAGACAGGGAACGGCATCTCAAGTAGCAAAGATGATCACAGTTAAGTTTTCTCAGGATCTAAAAGGTTGTCCCTGCATTTCAGAACAGGAAGATACCATCAGGAGTAAGGGAAGATAATATATAGACGAGGAGGAGCTGGTAAATGTTACTTTGACTTTTCAAAATGGGGATAATGTGTGCACTCAAAGCAGTGATTTATTGCTAACTTCTGGCTTCAAAGTCAAATTCTGCTAAACTAAAACTAGGGTCAATGTCATTCCAATAACCTAGAATTTTCTACAGCAGAATCACCCTCTTATTTTTTTTTAAAACAGCACCCAAAGTTTGCAAAAAGACACACAGCATGCAGCACACATTCAACCTGATGGAAGCCCACAAGACACACGGCATGCAGCACACATTCAACCTGAGGGGAGCCCACAAGCACGAAGGGCTACTGGCTGGCTCTTTGTCACCAAATGCAGCAGGTTGAATGCGGACATCACTGGGATACTTCCACCAAGAAATAAGAGGCAAGAAGCAGGGAACAACAGCTAAGTGGGGAAACAAAAAAAAAATCCCATTAAACATCAAAATGATAACAGCATGCACGTTACTTAGATAATATTCAGAAAATGCTGATTTTTATGCTATAGAAAGATAATTCTGAGTTGCAGTAAACTACTAGTTTGGTTTCCTTGGTTGGATATTTGGAAGTGAGAAAGCAATGCATATTATTTATACATGACTTCGGATCAAGTAGATGAAAGCACAATGGAGAAACTGAATGTGGGGCATTCATGGGGAAATGAATCTTCAAAGTAATGTTGTCTCTTGTGTTTTCACAGACTAAGAGCGTAGGCATCTCTGGAGTCTCACCACCTTCCGAGGAGCAAAACAATGATTTATATGGACAAACATACTGCGCGGTCATTCTGGAGTGTGTCTGAAAGAAATATGCTTATGTTAACTCTGACATCTTAAAGCTGGCTTACTGCAAAGCCAAAACAATTTTTTCTGTTTTTACAAGGAGAGAAAAGGAAACAAAATTAAGTGTCACAATGAACAGCCTCAATGAGCCATTAAACAAAAGTAAACATGTCAACTTCAAAATGACTGTTTGCTGCAAAACAGAAAAGGCACTGAGCAACATTCCATTGTGGGGAGTCTATTTATTGTGAACAAACTCAAATGACAATTAAAAATAAAACAAAAAGATACAGAAGAACAAAACATTCTTGTAACTTTCGCAGAGCCTGTTGTGAAAATGAAAGTGTTCAATGATGCGCAATTACCTAGAAGAGCTGCAGTCTTACTCAGTGCCCGCAGCTGATCATAAAAGGTCCTCCTATTCAGCATCATCAATTGCAGTACCAGGCAGCCTGTGCGCCTACCAATCGAAGCCATCTGGCTTATGTCAAGCCTTTGGGTCAGGCAGCTACAGTGCAACAGGAAGAAAGGCAGTGATGTCACTCTGCAGGTCAGGCAAAGAACAAGGATGTATTTTGCAATTAATAGGCAGTGTGCCCCAGTACTGGGGTTCTAGCATACTTGAACTGGGTGATTTATGGTTACTTTATATGCTCATGGTGCAGGTAAAAGAGGTGCCATCTACTGGTGAAAGCAAATATTACAAAGCAGTGTGAGTAGCTTTATTGCATATATGTAACAAGATTACTCTTGTGCACATTTCATCAATAGTGCACATTTCATCAATAGTGTACATGTATTCACACTGCACAACTTATCATGCTAAACCCATTGAACCTTCACAGGTTAATAGTTGCATTTGCATTCTAGATTAATACCTCTGTTGCAATCATATTAATGAATAAAAAAGACCAGTAAACAATAGGGTTAACTTAAAAAGGTCTTCAGCTACCAGGCTAATTCAGTAAGTAAATGCGTAGAGAGGTTCTATGATTCAGTCCTTGAGTTTGCTATACCAGCCAGCAGTGCTTCAATTGATATCAATGTTTCCAAGCTAATGGGGGCAAGGGAGGGGTGGGGGAATAAAATCAATCAGGGAGCCCATTCACTTAATACCTGCAAGTGCATGAATGGCAATGTAGATAGGATGAGGCTGAGCTAAGAAGCCCTACACAACTGAATAGCTAGGTAATACTCACTTTCAGCAGTGGCCTTTGCCATGCAGGTTCCCTGAACAAGGACTCAGTTTGGAGATTGGATCCATGTTAGTCCCTTTCCATATGCAAATAAGGTTTGCCTTGAGCATATCCATGATTTACACCATGCCCATGACTATGCATACGTAGCCCAGTGACATTCACACCACTCTCAACCTCTAACTCCACATACAGGTTGGTCTCTCATTCAACATCAGTAAGGCCAAAATCCTCCATCAGCTCTCCCCTCAAGCACCTACATCTCCAGCTATTTTTATGAGGAGACATTATAAGTTGTTGGACACTTCCCATATCTTGGCAGCTACCTTTCTTAAAAGTCACCATTGAAGAGGAGATCCAGCATACAATCAGGTGTGCCAGCAAAGCTTTCCAAAAATCATGCAAACAGACCTTCGACAACAGAGGTATCCAGAAGAGAACAACATTGCTGTTGCCACCACCCTTCTGTATGACAGTGGGACTTGGGTCATTTGCTAAAGGCACCTCTGGGCACTGGAAAATTTTCACCAGCGATGTCTCTGCAGGATGCTCAAAGTCAAGTGGGAAAACAGGCAAATAAATTCCAACATCCTCACCAAAGCCAATTCATTGAGCAGCCAAACCCTCTGATATAGAAGCCCTTTTTCAACTACAATTTAATCTTATTTTCAATCCATTAGATTAATTTAATAGCAATTTCTAAATTTTATACCCATATGGAATCAATTTCACATTTATTTATTTTTAACCAGAATTTAAAATACTCCTTTCTCGATAATCATTGTACATTACATCATATATGCTCCTCTCCTTAAATAAGAGCAAAACCTCCAAATTACCAGGGATAATGCCATGGGAGATTAGCTAGCATATGTAAAAGCTTTGCATCTGGCACTTGTCACATTCCCAAACTATCACACTTTGTTACTGATCCAAATAGTTCTCCAATTTTCTCTTTGAAGATACAGTGGTCTCTATTCCAGCCATTCCCTGTGGCAAAGTACTCCATGTTCCAACAGCCCCTATGTAAAAAAATTCTCCCAACATCTTTCCACTCTCCAAGTGATAATTTTAAACTGATGACCTCTCGTCATAGACTCCCCAATTAGGCTGAATAAGGAACAACTAAATTCTCTAACAGAAAGCCTTTCATAATTTTCAAAACCTACAATAAATTTCCTCAGTCTTTTCTATTGCAAAATACTTATTCTAGTAAACCATACAAGTTACAACTTCATAAAGATCAGGTTCAATTATTTTTGTGAAGTAAGTTTCATCCTAAATAACATCACTACTCAAATTTTAAGGGGTAGCACATAATATCACACAAATAGCTCAAGTTGTAGCAAACCTCTTAAAAAGACAACTGCATCCTAAATGGGCTTCTATACACTGCACTTAAGAGTTTTGGAAGGAAATTGAAGTACGATTCAGCAGTTTGAATTCTAATTTGACACTTACATTAACTAACTAACTAAATAAATAAATAAAGGAAAATACAAGGGTCCTCGTCCACATCATCAGGACTTGTAAATACAGGAGGTTGTATGATGCAATATGCTGCTGATAAAATTAACTCAGGATTTTGTTTCAAGCTCCTAGTTTGTGCTGAGGTGGGAAAAGACCTAAAATGGGCAGATTGATCACCGAATCTTCCGTGGAGCGGCCATCACCATCTGATTGCCACTCCACTCCTATTTTCTTAACCACATTTGTGCACCACATTTCTTGCCTGGGGTTCTGACCTAGGCCTCCTGAGATATGTGGAGTGCAGCTACTCCCTCATAGTGTAGGAGCATCAGGGGAAGCTGAGCCATGCCACCCTCCCCACCTCCCCCTTCTATGGCACTAGCTGCCGTATTCTGGTAAGGTTAAATGCCTCAGCCACTCTGACAAGCTGGGAGAGAAGGTCAGTGTGTAAGGCAAGTGGGTGAGAGGGTAGGGTGGATCGGGGAAGTGGTGTTGGGTGGTTGTGGGAGATGGTATTGGGTGGTTGGGAGGTGGCTGGGTGGTCAGGGGGTAGGGAGGATGGTCGGGGTGGTGCGGGTACTAGTTGAGTGGTCAGGGAGTGGGGGCTTAGTCAGGGGGTTGGGATGCTAGTTGGATGGTCAAGGGTGGGGTTGGGGGGTCAAGAGAATAGTCAAGAGTGTCCAATGTTGGGGGTGTGTATTCGGGGGTGGGGGTCAATACTATAGTTACCCAGGAGTTAGAACTGGTTTTAATCCTTCTAACTTTTTCTGGGTAACTATGCTAAGTGAGTCGAAACCATCCAGACTTTAAATCAGAGTTTTGGAGGGTTCCAGGCACAGGGTAATTGCCCAATGAAGTTGAAACTTCCTGGGGAAATCCCATGTAGTCAGTGCATGGGGACTTCCAAAGAGTCCACCAGTGGATCTTCTGGGGAATGGTCATCCAGAAATCAGAAGACCTGGGCCCACATATTCATGAATTTTCTGAAAAATATTCCACAGCGGAAAAATGCACACAATAGAGTTAAAGGAGCTCACGGAACGGGTAACCTTTCTAAATTGAAACAGAAGAAGAAGGTCTTTGTCTAAGAGGGCAAAATGCAGGAGGGAATAAAGTGTAATTTGATGCCTATTTTCATTAATTAATACAAATATTGTGTGTCCCACTATTACAACTACTTGGAGGGCATAGTTAAAGCCACCATTGACTTTAAGAAAAAGAGACAATAACATGCCATGAAGCATCTGGGGAAATGCAAGTGTTTGTTTTCAGTAGAGAGAGACAGACTTATTGTAGCTTTTGTTTTGCACTGTCAGCAACAGACTGGAAGCCAGCAGCTTCTAGTGTCCACAGCACCCAAAAGAACAAACGTCAGGCACTTCAGCCCCCCTATCGGCATTCCGTAGGGATCGCTCCCTCCGGGACACCCTGGTCCACTCCTCCATCACCCCCTACTCCTCAACCCCCTCCTACGGCACCACCCCATGCCCACGCAAAAGATGCAACACCTGCCCCTTCACTTCCTCTCTCCTCACCGTCCAAGGGCCCAAACACTCCTTTCAAGTGAAGCAGCATTTCACTTGCATTTCCCCCAACTTAGTCTACTGCATTCGTTGCTCCCAATGTGGTCTCCTCTACATTGGAGAGACCAAACGTAAACTGGGCGACCGCTTTGCAGAACACCTGCGGTCTGTCCGCAAGAATGACCCAAACCTCCCTGTCGCTTGCCATTTTAACACTCCACCCTGCTCTCTTGCCCACATGTCTGTCCTTGGCTTGCTGCATTGTTCCAGTGAAGCCCAACGCAAACTGGAGGAACAACACCTCATCTTCCGACTAGGCACTTTACAGCCTTCCGGACTGAATATTGAATTCAACAACTTTAGGTCTTGAGCTCCCTCCTCCATCCCCACCCCCTTTCTGTTTCCCCCTTCCTTTTGTTTTTTTCCCAATAAATTATATAGATTTTTCTTTTCCCACCTATTTCCATTATTTTTAAGTATTTTAAAATATTTTATGCTCTCCCCACCCCCACTAGAGCTATACCTTGAGTGCCCTACCATCCATTCTTAATTAGCACATTCGTTTAGATAATATCACCAACTTTAACACCTACGTGTTCTTTTGTTCTATTGTTGGTGACATCTTTTGATGATCTGCTTCTATCACTGCTTGTTTGTCCCTACAACCACACCACCCCCCCTCCACTTCTCTCTCTCTCTCTCTCTCTCTCTCTCTCTCTCTCTCTCTCCCCACCCCCCCCCCCCCACCCCACACACCTTAAACCAGCTTATATTTCAACTCTTTCTTGGACTCGAACTCAAGTTCTGTCGAAGGGTCATGAGGACTCAAAACGTCAACTCTTTTCTTCTCCGCCGATGCTGCCAGACCTGCTGAGTTTTTCCAGGTAATTCTGTTTTTATGTTGAATATGTAAATACCTGTTTATGGACCCTGCTCTAAATTCAGCACCAATTGGGCTAAGTATACACCACTCTCTCAGGCTAACCTCAGTCTTTCTGCCCCTGAAATTCTGATACGTATCTTTGTCACCCCTGAACATCCTCCACAAGCCGCAACTTACTTAAAGCTCTGCCGTATTATTCCTGTCCTGGGCCACTTTCCACCAGCCTACACTGGCTCCCCATCCACCAACTCCCCCGCTCCCACCCCGAACGACCTGCAAGGACTCAAATTTAAAATTCTTGCCCTTAAATCTCTTCCTGGCCCTACCCAAACTCTGCAACCACAGGTCCTGCTCTATAATCGCCATTCTGGCCCAGACTCTCTTTTCTTCATGATTCTTGTATGCTGTGCATCTCCTGTCCCTTAATTAAACCATTCCAGGGGTAGGGAAAGGGGGAGGGGGGCTATATGCAAAATGTTGTAAATCCTTAGAAAATGTTTTCGCAGAGATGGCAACACCTAAAGCTCAATTTAGGATTCAGTTTGCTAGATGATTAGGGTATAGTGCAGAATAATACCAATAGGGCAGGTTCATTCCCTCTACTAGTTGAAGTAGTTCTTGGGGCCTGCCTCTTGCTTTGTCCCATAGTGATATTATAGCATGATTAGCAACACTCAAAACGAGGTCGCTACATGGTGTGAGTGAGAGGGCGGGGGGCGGCTGGGGAGCATGGCGAGAGAAAAGAGGGAGCGATAGACAGAGAGACTCATAGATGCTTACATCCCAGAAGGAAGCCCTTCACAAAAGACCTGACTACAGTAATTGCATTTTCCAGCAGATGGGGGAGGGGAGAGGCAGAGATGGGGGGAGGGGAGAGGCAGAGATGGGGGGAGGGGAGAGGCAGAGATGGGGGGAGGGGAGAGGCAGAGATGGGGGGAGGGGAGAGGCAGACACACAAAGTGTGAGAGTGAGAGGGAGAGAGGTTTCAATTTGGAGTACTTGGCTGAAGTTTTGATTCTTGATCTGGAATTTATTGTCCATTTCTTCCACAAGTGCCACTTTAACTTCTGATTGGCTTCAGTTCATGTTAATAACAGCACATATCTTCATCTTGGTTCCAGCCACTGTCTCTGCAAACCTCTGTTCTTCTCTCAGCAGCAGGCAGTCACATAAATTCATGTTTCCCAGACTAACTCTGAATCATTTTTACCCACATCAACAAATCTCAAGAGTCATTCCATGCCCAGCCTACTTTGGTCTGAAATCTTTCCTGCTCACCTCAGTTTAAAGAACAAAGATATATTTGTAATCTCTTGTCATCACTTTTACCAGCCATCTGCTGGCAGGTAATAATAAATAAATGTTAGATGCTTTTCTCAGGCTAAAAATTAGCTGTGATATGAATGGCAGACAACCATGATAGAAATCACACAGGGGTTTAAGAGGAGAAAAATGAGGATAAACCAAATCCAGGCACAGAACAAGATGTCAAGCACATTGACCAACATTGTTTGAAACACTGCACTGGTACAAATGCTAGTAATTTATAAATTAAAAGACATATAAAAATCACCCAAATGTGAGTTTATTGCATCAGAGTCCAAAAACAGTGCTTACAGAATTAGCACTTGCCCTATTCCTATGATGGCTCTGTGACCTTTGATACCATGTGATGAGTCACAACATTAACCTATATATAAGACAGACAACCAGTAATGCTGTCAATCACAACCTTCTGCTATAATTTAAAACAGGGATTCTCAATCAGGGTCCACAAGCAGGTCAAGGGGTCTGCCAAAAATAACCAATTGTTTCATCCATCATCACAATCTGCCACCCTCCTGACCTTTGCCCACCTCACACTTCTGGGTTAGATGTGGCCAATCTGGTTGTTTGGTTTATTCAGCATTTTGAACAGGGGGCGTGAGACCAATCAGTGCAACAATTACAGGTAGGATTGGGACAAGTTGGGGGACGTTACTGTGCTTCAGGCATGGCAGGACAGGGTCATCCAGTGCAAAGAGAGAGAGAGATACACCAGGACTGGGCCAACATGGAGTGTGTTTGAGGTTATTAGCAGCAACCTCAAAAAGACAGCTGACTTCTTCAACTCATTTGATAAAGGGCAACAGCCAGTGAACCAGCAGTAACAACAAAGTCACCAAGGGAGAGCTTTCCCTTTCCACAGTCACTTTGTTGTTGCCAGTAATGCTGGAGTTTAGAGGCTGCTTCAGACCCTATCCTGTTTGTTGCTGACTTGGCAGTAGTGAAAAAAATCAAATTACATCTAATTTCCAGTTACCAATTAAAGGGGGTGGAGTTAATGTGTGACTGGGTATTAAGTCAGCTGTGTAATACATAGAATTAATGACTGTATATCTTAAGAGATATTTCTCCTCGTTCAAAAAATTTAATTCTAAAATATCACATTGCAGGATCCTTTCAAACTCATGACAGGACTTACTGAATGTCCAAGACTGATGCATTGGTCTGAATTTTAATGCCCAAAAATAGGAAGGTTGGAGTTGTTTCAGTGATTTTAGAATAAAAAGAAACCTGGAAGAAGAATCACACCTGCCCAGTTCCAGTTTTAACAGAGGCAGAACCAGGCACTGGTGACCAATCAACTCACGAGAAGAGAATCGTTCATTTAAATATTACGATGAGGCTGCATGCCTTTAATGGTCATTCTACTTTTGAAGCACAGGTGGCTGAGTTTCCGGGCCTCAGAAAACTTAATATATTATAGGAGATGAAGGGGCTGACAACATGAACTAAGCGTTTTTACAGTACTACTTGTGAGTCATACAACAGGCTTACCAGTAAACAGCAACCCCTTCCCTCCCATAATCTGACTATTCCACCCATGCCTCTGACCATCATCAGGCACCGCCCTGACCACAAATGCAATTCAACCCAACCAACATCAGAATCCCATGGACCACCATCAGATCCTCATCTCACCACCACCACTCCCACCACCACCCCCCAACCCCCCCTCCACCCCACAATCCCCCCCCCCCCCCCCCCCCCCCCCCCCCCCCCCCCCCCACCACAACACAACCCCCTCCCCCCCACCACAACCACCACCCCCCACCTCCCCCCACCACCCCTCAGCCCTCACCCCCCATCCCCCTATCCCCCTATGTGGCTTGGTGTCATACTTTGTTTTACAATGCTCCTGTCAAGCTCTTGAGACGTTTCATTCTGTTAAAAGCGCTATGTAAATGTAAGTTGTTGATTTAAAAGGCCTCTCACACAGTAAGTTATTTGGACTCCTAAAGATCAAGTCAAAACCAATTCATTTACTGTTCCAGGTGGAAAAAAATGTTTTTGGAGTTTAAAAATTTGTATTTATATAGGCCTGAATTTTCACTCTGGAGGCAGGTAGCTTCGAGTTGGGAAATTTCCTACCTCAGGAGAAACGGCCCCACAGCCTGAATAGGAAGTCAGGCCCACAGCCTCTGGAACGAGTGTGGAGGCTGCCAGGTGTGAAGGAGGGTTAGATGGAAGGCCTGCCTCTGTGGTCTGGAACTTTGTTGAAGTTATTTAAAGATTAAAATAAAAACAGCCCCCCAGCCCTCATCCCTCCACACACATCCCATGCCCCATCCATGTCAACCTATGCCACCTCATGCCCCCCATCCCCCCATGGTCCCTCATACCCCCATGTCAACCCATACCCTCTACCCATTCCTCATGGCCCCTCATACCCCCTATTCCCCCTACAGTCCCATGGCCCTTTATAACTATGCTAACTTAGTGCCAACCTATGCCAACCCATGCCCCCACCTGCCACCCTTTGCTCTTACCCTCTCCATGCCAACTCATTTAGTATCTTTTGACAGTTCCAAAGAGTTTATGTATTTTTTACGCACAATCATGTTTGCTTTTAACAATCCCAAGGGGTGCCTTACCTCTCCCAAAGATGTCCCAGGACCATATCCAAAGGGGTACCTTGTCTAACCAAATGAATCCACCAAGTTCAGACCTGCTCTTACGTGGTCTAATCTGCACATGTCAGGTTTCACACTCCTGGCCTACCAAAATCCCACTTCAGCAGAGACAGCTGGTGATTTAAATGGCCAGCTGCCTCTGTAAACGGCGCATGTGTGAACCCTGGCCCGACTCCAGTCCCAACCCCATCAGCACAGGAAATGCCATGTTCTGGGGTGGAACTTAGTTCTGGCCATTTTCGGGATTTTTGCCATGGCGGAGAGCCTCGCCATTGTAGCAAAAATCTGGGCCTGCACATCTACACAGAAGAAACAATCAATGCTTTTAAATTGACCTTTGGTATCCCTGCTAACAAAATCAACTGTAATTTCTCTCAATCATAACACCCAAAACAGGAAATCAGAATGGCCTCACAAGGATCAAGGTAAAGGAATGCAAGGGGTGTAATGAATAGAGTCAGGTGTTCTACTCTATTCATAACACACTTAACATTCCTTCCCCTTTCACCCTAGAGGCCATATTAACTTCCTGTTATAATGCTGTGGACAAAATAGCTTGGTGCCTCAAACGTGTCTAGTTTCAAGTTGTCAAGCTGTGATGTGACTTCATGCACATAAGCATAGTCATTTTTAAGATGTAGCTAGCTAGGTGTTCACATTCACACAAAAAAGGTGGCTTCCAAGCCAATTTAAAGAATACTATGTTTAGCTCCTAATTTAAGCATTTCTTCAATGGCCTCCAAAAACAGTTCTCTACCATTGTTGTGTAGCTGCCTAACATAGGGAGATTATAAAGTTATAGAGAATAGGACGTCACTTAAAAATGTAACGGAATCTGGAATTATCCCTGATGTGATCTGTTATATCCTACCACAACAAGGTATAAGTTCTGTACTTTTTAAATGGAGTTCCATTATTATAATTTAAATATGGGCAGGCTGAGCTAATTATATCTGCACCTCTCCATACGCTTGCAGTCTAGCCCTATTTTCTTACAACTGTTTAGCAGCAAACTCAGCTGCAATGTGTGCCTTTTTTAAGCAGCAGATACAATAGATTCAATAGTTACATCATTCACTACAAATTATAGAGGTTCTAATGGAGTGCATTACGATTTTATATATGAAGACATCAGTTCCTTATCAAAGTAACCTTTGTTTAAAGCATAGCATCACAAGAAAGGATAACAAAATGAAGTACACGTTCTGTAAAATTATACTGTAGTCATTATTCTTCAAATTTTTTTATGTTTAAAAAAAGGACACAGAAACACTTCAACCATGTCCAAAGAAGAAAAAAAAACACTTTGCATTTGTATTGCACCTTTCACCACATCAGACGCTTTATTGCCAAAGACGTAGTTTTGAAGCTTAGTCACAGTTGTCATATAGGAAACACAGCATCCAATATGTGCACAGCAAGCTCTCACTAACAACAATGTGATAATGACCACATAATTTGTTTTTAGTAATGCTGATTCGCTATTAACAGCGATTGCCAATGAAGGTCACAGCATTTATAAAGTCCTCAACGAGCGGTGGATGTTCCCAGATCAATTTTTGAAGTGGAATCTATTTTATCTGAAAACATTCTAAAATTAAACTGTAGAAATCTGAAATAAACACAATATTCCTTTACATACATACAAACATATGAATTAGGAGCAAGAGTAGGGCATTCAGACCAGCCTGCTCTGCCATTCAATATTTCATGGCTGATCTGATTATGACCTAACTCCACATTCCACCTACCCCCGATAACCTTTGACTCCCTTGTTAGTCAAGAATCTATCTAACTCTGCCTTAAAAATATTCATTGACACTGCCCTCCACCGTTCTCCGGGAAAGAGATTTCTGAAGACTCACAACGCTCTCAGAAAAAAATTCTTCTCATCACCATTTTAAATGGGAGACCCCTTATCTTCAAATTGTGTCCCCTGGTTCTAGTTCAGTCCCCTCAGGATTTTATGTGTCTCAATAAGATGACCTCAGATTCTTCTAAACTTCAATGGATACAGGTCAAACCTGTCCAATTTTTACTCATAATACAACCTCCTTATCCCAGTTGAGTGAACCTTCCCTGAACTGCTTCTAAGGCAATTATATCCTTTTTAAATAAGGAGACCAAAATACCAAAAATGTATACAGTACTCAAGATGTGGTCTCACTAATGCCAACTACAACTGCAGCAAAACATTCCTATTTCTATATTTCATTTCCCTTGCAATAAATAACAGCATTCCGTTTGCCTTCCTAACATTTGTTGTACCTGCATACTAACTTTTTGAGATTCATGTACCAGATACCCAGATCCCTCTGTACCTCATAGTTCTGCAATCTCGCTCCATTTAAATAATATGCTGCGTTTCTATTTTTCCCTGCGAAAGCGGATACATTTTTGTTTTCACATCATATTTCATTTGCCAAATTTTTTCCCATACACTTAACCTGTGTATCCCTTGGCAGACTCCTTATGCCCTCATCACAACTTACTTTCCTACCTATCGTTGTGTCATCAGCAAATTTAGCAAACATACATTCTGTCCCTTCATTCAAGTCATTGATCCAAATTGTAAATAGTTGAGGCCCCAGCACTGATCCCTGTGACACTCCACTCATCGCATCTTGCCAACCCAAAAATAGATCATTTATGCCTACTCTCCATTTCCTGTTAGCTAACCAATTCCCTATCCTTGCGACTATGTTACTCCCTACACCATGAGCTCTTATTTTGCATAGTAACCTTGGATGTGGTACTTTGTCAAATGCCTTCTGAAAATCTAAGTATGTTCCTCTTTATCCACATTATTTCTTACTTCCACAAAGAAATCGGATAAATTAGTCAAATGTGGTTTCCCTTTCACAAAACCATGTTGACTTTGCCTGATTGCACTGAGATTTTCTAAATGCCCTGCTATAAACTCCTTAATAATAGATTCCAGCAATTTCCTATAACAGATGTTAAGCTAACTTGCCTGTAGTCTCCTGCTTTCTGTCTCCATCCTTTTTTGAGTAGAGGAGTCACATTTGCTAGTTTCCAATCTGATGGGACCTTTCCAGAATCTAGGGAATTTTGGGAAATTAAACCAATGCATCTACTATCTTAGCAGCCACTTCTTTTAAAACTCTAGGTTGAAGTCCATCAAGACCTGAGGACTTGTCAGCTTTTAGTTCTAATAATTTTAGTATACTTTCCCAAGTGATTGTAATTGCTTTAAGATCCCCCCTCCCTTTCACCTCCTGATTCACAATTATTTCTGGGATGTTATTTGTATCCTCTACAGTGAAAACACCTGCAATTCACCCACCATTTCCTTATTTTCCATTATTAATTCCCTCACCTCACTCTCTAGAGGACCAAAACTCACTTTGCTTACTCTTTTCCTTTTTAAATACCTGTAGAAACCCTTGCTATCTTTTTTTATATTTCTAGCTAGTTTTTTCTCGCAGTTTAATTCCCCCCTCCTTATTAATCTTTTAGTCATCATTTGCTGTTCTTTGTTCTTTATATTCTGTCCAATTTTCTGACCTGCCACTCATCTTTGCAGAATTGTATGCTTTTTCTTTCAATATGATACTATCTATAACTTCCTGATTGAGCCACAGATGTTGCATCCTTCCCCTGGAGTCTTTCTTTCTCACTGGAATGTATCTTTTCTGAATATTTTGAAATATCTTCTTAAATATCTGCAACTGCATCTCTACTGAGCTATTCCTTAACCTAATTTCCCAGTTCATCTTAGCCAGCTCTGTCTTCATTCCCTTATAACTGCCCTTATTTAAGATCAAAACAGTAGTCTTATCCCCACTTCTTTCTCCCTCAAATTAAATGTGAAATTCAACCATATTATGATCACTGCTACCTAGAGGCACCTTCACTATGAGGTCATTAATTAATCCTGTCTCATTGCCTTATAGCAGACTTGCCCTGGGAGTCCTCAACATCAACTCTGGACCTCATGAAGTCTCATGGCACCAGATCAAACATGAAAACCTCCTGCTGATTACCACGTACCACCCTCCCTCAGCTGATGAATCAGTACTCCCCCAAGTTGAACACCACCTGGAGGAAGCACAAAGGATGGCAAGGGCACTGAACGTACTCTGGGTGGGGGACTTCAATGTCCATCACCAAGAGTAGCTCGTAGCACCATAACTGACCAAGCTGGCTAAGTCCTAAAGGACACAGCTGCAAGACTGGGTTTGCAGCAGGTGGTGAGGGAACCAACAAGAGGGAAAAACATACTTGGCCTCATCCTCACCAACCTGCCTGCCGCAGATGCATCTGTCCATGACAGTATTGGTAGGGATAACCACCGGACAGTCATTATGGAGACAAAGTCCCACCTTCACATTGAAGATACCCTCTATCATATTGTGCAGCACTACCACTATGTAAAATTGGATAGATTTCAAACAGATCTAGCACCTCAAGACTGGGCATCCATGAGGCGCTGTGGGCCATCAGCAGCAGCAGAATTGTACTCAAACACAATCTGTAATCTCATGGCCCAGCATCCCCCACTACTCTACCATTACCATCAAGCCAGGGAATCAAACTGGTCCAGTGAAAGAGTGCAGGAGGGCATGCCAGGAGCAGCACCAGACATACCTAAAAATGAGGTGTCAACCTGGTGAAACTATAACACAGGACTACTTGCGTGCCAAACAGCATAAGCAGCAAGTGCTAGACAGGGCTAAGTGTTCCCACAAGGAACAAATGAGATCTAAGCTCTGCTTAGATGATGCCACATCCAGTCGTAAATAGTGGAGGACAATTAAACAACTCACTGGAGGAAGAGGCTCCACATATATCCCCATCCTCAATGATGGAGGAGCCCAGCACATCAG
The DNA here is from genome assembly GCF_017639515.1 of Carcharodon carcharias. Lineage (NCBI taxonomy): Eukaryota > Metazoa > Chordata > Chondrichthyes > Lamniformes > Lamnidae > Carcharodon > Carcharodon carcharias. Next base: position 62,815,080 of record NC_054487.1, read on the forward strand.
TGCAAAAGATAAAGCTGAAGCATTTGATACAATCTTCAACCAGAAGTGCCAAATGGATGATCCATCTCGGTCTCCTCCAGAGATCCCCAGTTTCACAGATACCAGTCTTCAGCCAATTCGATTCACTCCACATGATATCAAGAAACGGCTGAAGGCACTGGATACTGCAAAGGCTATGGGCCCTGATAATATTCCAGCAATCGTACTGAAGAATTGTGCTCCTGAACTTTCGTCCCCCCAGCCAAGCTATTCTAGTACAGCTACAACACTGGCATCTACCCAGCTATGTGGAAAATTGCCCAGGTATGCCCTGTACACAAAAAGCAGGACAAATCCAATCTGCCCAATTACCACCCCATTAGTCTTCTCTCGATCATCAGTAAAGTAATGGAAGGCGTCATCAACAATGCTATCAAGTGGCACTTGCTTAGCAATAACCTGCTCACAGACGCCCAGTTTGGGTTCTGCCAAGGCCACTCAGCTCCTGACCTCATTATAGCCTTGGTTCAAACATGGACAAAGGAGCTGAATTCCCAAGGTGAGGTGAGAGTGACTGCCCTTGACATCAAGGCAGCATTTGACCGAGTGTGGCATCAAGAAACCCGAGCAAAACTGGAGTCAATGGGAATCAGAGGGAAGACTGTCCACTGGTTTGAGTCATACCTAGCACAAAGGAAGGTGGTTGTGATTGTTGTAGGTCAGTCATCTCAGCTCCAAGACATCACTGCAGGAGCTCTTCAGGGTAGTGTCCTCTGCCCAACCATCTTCAGCTGCTTCATCAATGACCTTCCTTCCATCATAAGATCAGGAGTGGGGATGTTCGCTGATGAGTGCACAATGTTCAGCACCATTCGCAACTCCTCAGGTACTGAAGCAGTCCATGTCCAAATGCAGCAAGACCTGGACAATACCCAGGCTTGGGTTGGCAAGCACAATGTTCAGCACCATTCACAATTCCTCAGATACTGAAGCAGTCCATGTCCAAATGCAGCAAGACCTGGACAATGCCCAGGATTGGGCTGACAAGTGGCAAGTAACATTCATGCCGCACACATGTCAGGCAAAGACCATCTCCAACAAGAGAGAATCCAACCATCGCTCCTTGATGTTCAATTGCATTACCATCACTGAATCCCCCACTATCAACATCCTGGGGGCTACTATTGACCAGAAACTGAACTGGACTAGCCATTTAAATACTGTGGCTGCAAGAGCAGGCCAGAGGCTAGGAATCCTGCAGCAAGTAACTCATCTCCTGACTCCCCAAAGCCTGTCTGCCAACTACAAGGTACAAGTCAGGAGTGTGATGGAATACTCTTCACTTGCCTGGATGAGTGCAGCTCCCATAACACTCAAGCAACTTGACACCATCCAGGACAAAGCAGCCTGCTTGATTGGCACCGCAATCAAACATTCACTCCCTCCACCACCGACGCACAGTAGCAGAAGTGTGTACCATCTACAAGATGCACTGTGTAGGAATTTACCAAGGCTCCTCAGACAGCACCTGCCAAACCCACAGCCTCTACCATCTAGAAGGACAAGGGCAGCAGATAGATGGGAACACCACCACCTGGAAGTTCCCCACCAAGTCACTCATCATCCTGACTTGGAAATATATCACCGTTCCTTCACTGTCGCTGGGTCAAAATCCTGGAACTCCCTAATAGCACTGTGGGTGTACCTACACCACAGGGACTGCAGCAGATCAAGAAGGCAGCTCACCACCAGCTCTCAAAGGCAACTAGGGATGGGCAATAAATTCCGGCCCAGCCAGCGAAGCCCACATCCCATGAATGAATACAAAACAAAAGTTAAAAAACTTATAAGTAGCTTTCCTGTTTGAAATGAGGAGACATCAAATTTTCTTTTGTATTATGCCAGAGATTTTGCTTGAAAATGTGCTACATGTAAGACTGAACTTTGGCAGAGAACATCCCACACCTCCCAACAATGTGTCACAGATTGTAAGTTATTAGACATTGTAAAAAAAAATACATTATAGTTTTACTTCTGTAAGATTGAAATCATTGTTTGTCCTATTTTAGCAAATGTGCAACGCTGATGGAGCTTCCAATGCCGCAATAATTTAAAATTAGAAACTTTATTTGGTATATTTGGCTCGTAAAAGACTAACAACAGAACTAGCACAAAACCGTTTCCAGCTGACACGTAGGCGTAACCTGGCTCATTCAAAGTGAATCATCTGTGATAAAAATTGTTGAAGGAATTCCCTACACATGGCATGCCAAAGCTCTAAGCATCAGCAGGGACTGCCTTCAGACTAATTGAGCTGATGTTTTTATTATTATTAGTGAACCTAGGCTAGCAGATAACTTTGAATGCCTTATTTCCTTTAGTGGATCTCTGCTCTGCCACAACTATCATATGTACGCACTATACTTATCAACTCAAAAGAATGAGGGAAGTAAAATCCAAGTGTCAAAAAACAATAGCTGAGTATCTCTTCAGTATCCTTCTACATCAATCAATATATCTTTTAAAAATAATGCTTAAACGGATTCACATTTTAGCCTATTCCAGATGATGAGCAAGCTGAAAAGTCAATCTAATAGTTTTGTGAAGTGACATCACCCACAGGCTACGTTTTTGGAGACAGCCCCCAGAAATCATTTGATGAAACAGTAGTCAACAGTTACAAGGCAATACAAGGGCAGTTTTGTTACTCATTTTGTTTTAAATGTTGGCAACTGGTGAGAATAAATTTTGAATATTCTCCAGTGGCTGCAAGTGCCGGGCTGAACATCAAAGACAAACTATTATAATTCAGCAATTACCAAGTTTCCTATTAGGAACCAAACAGAAACGAATAGGCTATTCAATGTCTCGAACCTGATCCACCAATCAGTTAGATCATGATCAATCTGTATCTTAACTCAATTTATTCATCTTGGTTCCATGATCCTTAATGCTCTTGCCAAACAAAAGATATCAAACTCAGTTTTGAAATTTTCAATTGCCCATGCCTCAATAGCTTTTTGGAGAAGAAAGTTCCAGGTTACCGCTGCCCTTTGTGTGAAGAGCTTTCTGACATTTAAAGTGCTCCCTTTTAAAAAAATAGAAACAGAAAATGTTGGAAATACTCAGAGGGCAGGATGCATCTGTGGAAAGATAAACAAAGCTAACATTTCAGGTCGATAACCTATCATCAGAGCTGGAAAATGTTAGAGGTGTAACTGTCTTTAAACAAGAACAGAGGAAGGTCTATGATAGAGTGAAATACAAGAGATATTAAATGACCACAGAGATGCAAGGCAAAGTGGGGGTGAAAATGGGACATGTAAAGAACAAAAGATGTGTCTGGAGGAAGTGTTAATGGGAAATTGCCAAATCATTACAAACATTTAGAAAGCTCTTTATGGTAACCTCATGCATGGTTGAATTGGTAGCAAACTTTCACTGCCAAAGTGGCTAAAATAATTATGGCCAACTGGGCAATGTATTGGAGAACAACTAACATTCATTAAACTATACCCAACAATGCAGGAACTGCCTTCAAGAGAAAATTGACAAGAAATCAGAATAGAGATGTACAGTATGTCACAAATAAGAACAAAAAATGCTGGAAATAGTATGTCAAGCAGCATCAGTGGAGAGAGAAACATTTCAGATTGATAACGTTTCATCAAAACTGAAAAAAGGTTAGCAATGAAACATTTTTAGGCAAGTACAGAATGAGGGGATGGAGTTGAGGAGAGAACAAACAGGAAGGTTTATGCATAAAAGGTGTGAGGGAGAGGCAAGAAAGATTAAATGATGAAAGCGATGATGTTGCAAATGCAGATGGGTGTTGGGGCAAGCAAAGAATCAAAGTTGGGTCTAGAGGAGGTGCAAATAGGAATAGCAGAATCAGTACCAACAGCTGCTGTCCAAAAAAAATAGGGACAGAAATTATTACCTGAAATTGTTGAACTGTTGTGTCCAGAAGGCTCTAAAACGCCTAATCAAAAGATGAGGTGCTGTTTCTCGAGCTAACCTTCAGCTTCATTAGAACAATGTAGGAGACTGAGGACAGGGAAGTCAGAGAGGGATTGGGGCAAAGAATTAAAACGACAGGGTCATGCTTGTAAGCTGAATGAAGGTGTTTTGCAAAGCAGTCAGCCAATATGCATTTGGTTTTACCAGAGTAGAGGGACCACATTGTGAAAAGTGAATATAGTTTACTAAATTGAAGTACAAATAAGACACTTTCACCGGGAAGGAGTCTGTGGGGCCCTGGACAGTGGGAGGGGGGTAACGGACAGGACCATCATCTCTATTGTCATTTAATCTCACCTACTTTCCTCCCTATCACAGGCCTTCCCTTCTGTTCCATCCTCCCCTTTCCTCCATCCTTTTCCCTGCCTCTGGACTTGCTTAAAACTCAGGGCATCCCCCAACATTTTTCTAGTTCTGATGAAATATCACAATCCTAAAATGTTAACTCTCTTTCTCTCTCCGCAGATGCTGCCTGACATGCTGAGTATTTCCAGTTTTTCCGATTTTATTTCAGATTTCCAGCATCCACAGTATTTTGCTTTTGTATCAATCCTTTTTTTAAAAAAACTTCTGCTGATTGCTCAGTGGGTCAGTATGTCCCAAATTGATGCTATATCATATAAATTGGGAAGGTCCCAATAGATGTTGAGTTAGTTGATCTCATCAAGGCTGTCAATGATTGTGGTCTGATTTGCCTTGGCAATCCCAAGCTCAAGAAGGGTGGGAGAAAAGGACACTTAAAAAAAAAGATTCCTGCTTTCATTCTATTATTGGTGTTGAAATTTGAATGTACTTGGATATTCAGTGAAGACAGAATGGAGTTTACCTGTGATGTACCTATCACACAATTAAATAGCCTACTGCTAATTTATTCTCTAGTCTTGCACGGAACAAATTACCTGGGATTATTGAGCAGATACCAAGCACAAGTTGTTATCCTCTGGAATTTTTGGGGGATAATAGTTTTATTTTATTATAAAAGAGGAAGAACAGGGGCCAAGTTCAGCTGTAATGGAACGAACAGCAGCTCTGCTCTCACCATTTTGTGCTTCCCCATTGGTCCTGCTTTCCCCTGCTTCTGTTTTTGTACTTGCTCTCACTGGATCCTGCTCTTTCCAGACTCTTGTCAAGAATTGACAGATCTTGCAGTGAAGAGCTAACACACCTATCTCACTGATACCTGTAAATAAAAACTTGTTTTCTTAAAAGTTCTGCTGAAACTCTCTTCACATGCGCTAATAATTTGAGTTTAATTATTTATCTGGGGGATGGGGAAGCAGTCCATGATCACTAATTCATCTGAAAAAGGGTCCTTCACCTAAAAAGTTTGAGAACTATTCTCAGCAGTGAAATGTTAAAAAAGTACTCACATCTGTCAGCAACCCTCTTTATATTTTAAATTTTATTTTATATTGTGAATTTACATATGTCATATGGTTCTGTACATCTAGTTTTAAATACTACTTCACAATACTCAACATGAAGTCCTCAAAGTAAGGCATGTTGTAAAAGTTGTAATAATTTAGCATTCAAAAGGATGATAAAATATACTGTACAGAGGACAGCTTTTCAGCAAACTTAAACAGATGTTAAAGCAAGAAATAACAAATTTTGGTTGGTGACAAATATTCACCAACATCAGTAAACTATCAGAAAGTTAGTTTTAAAAAAAGGGAAATATCATCGCTCCTTTTTCAGCTTGTTGTACACTTCCTTCATAAACTTTAGTGTTAACATTAATAGAACTTAGAACATTGGTGCCAATCCATTCTGGGGAGAAAGAAAAATTGCACAGAAACCCATAGACTTCTTAGCCAATATTCTTAATTTATAGCCTCAAACTGCTCATACCACTATTACCAGCAGTATTTCATCCAAGTGTTTAACAGCTCAAGATACTCTCCACACGCAACTCAAGTTTGGAAGGATAAAAGCTATAATTGTGCTGCTGGATGTTTTCAGCTAATGTGTACATAATATGAAAATTTCACTCATTCATCATTACATTTCACTGATACCCTAGTGACAACACCGAAATTCAATCTAACCTGCAATACAGTGCTCATTGATCCAAAATATAATAGGTGTACAGTATTGGGGTTATTTTGTAAGCTTATGCTCCCAGCATGGTGCCCCAATACAAGAGACAAGCCAATTCTATGACCTGTGTAGCAAGACTCCACACCAGAAATCTCACCTTGTAAAACTACCTTTAAAATTCATCAAATTTATTTGAACCTTCATGAACATATATTTCAATGGTAAGCCTTTGGTACTTTTAAAAGAAAACAGTTAAAAGGATCTTTTTCTTTTCATACTTCTAAGCAGGTTTTGAACATTTTTGTTGATGCCTACAACATTGCAGAACCTGGCAGGAGAAATTACAGAATCCAACGGCGCAAGTAACTACACTTGCATCTCAGTAACCTCACTTGATGTCATTGTAACATGTGCCACCCAAGCCAGGAAGGTCTAACATTTAATATCCAGACTAACCTTAAGTGGAAAGTGGGAGCACAGTTATTGGCTTTAGCAAACCTAGACACAATGAAAATGACACAAGCCACCAAAAAGGACTGCTTTTTCACATCGCTATCAATTGAAGCCCGCTGGACATACATATTTATAGACTGGGGGCATGGAAGATGTTAAGCTTGCTGTGATGCCCCATGCAGTAGCTGAACAGCGTGCAGCCATTGACTGCAAACTATTCAACTGTGATGCGGGGCATCAGATTATGAAGTGCCACTTGGGCAAGATATTAGAAGGTCATTATTACTCATGAAACCATATCCCACCACTGACATCAGAAAACGAGGGAGAGAAAATTAGATGGGGGGAAACAAATACTGTCATTATCCCATTATTAACATACTATACTATTGAATGATAGAACAAACAGAAACTGAAAGAAAAAACATCCATTAATCATATTTTTTTAAAATCTGATGTCAAAATGTTTAAAGTGAACATCTCTAAGTAGCAATAAGTCAGCATTATATGCAGCTGAATAAACTTTTAAAATGAAAAAAGTGGAGGTCAACTCTTATACTAACTTTCAAAATTCTGAATTTGTGTTGGACTAAGGAAAACAGCTTTCAGCCCTTAGTCTTTCTCCCAGGTTTAGGTAACACTATGCAGGCTGAGACAGGATGGATGAATTTGTAACTGGCTGAGTGAGATATGCATTTGTCCCATCTACTGACAATTTCAGCTTTTACCTCCTAAACTAAGATTTTGGATTTCGCCTTTTGAGAGCATAATTCGATTTAACTTCAATGACAATTATACTTCTACTGGGAGGGGAAAATCTTTGCCAACAATTTGACAGAGGTAACAATCATTTGAACATAATCCAGCACTGGGGCGCAGTGCTCTGTTGCTGAGCTACTAGGTATGACTGCTGTTAATGTAAAAAAAAAACGTCAGGTCTTGGGTTTAGGAAGCTTTCATGTTAAGCATTCAGCTAAAGATAAGACACAACAGGCTCTGCAAAAACCTCTGTTAATATCTGCCTCTGAGGATTACATCAAGTTTCAGCTTTTTAATTATTTTTTGGGGGTGGAGATTTTTAATGGCTGAAGCAACAACAGCAGCAAAAAGCGACCTTCTGCGTCTCATCAAGTTCATTGCGCAGTTCATCCTCTGCACTGGCAGCATCCGAGCAAAAACGTCAGTGGGAGCCATGGGATGAGGGAGCAAGTGAGCTCCAGCACTAGGCCTGTCAGAACTCCTCAAACTGCGGAGGGAAAAGATTACCGAGGAGGCAAAAGAAAAATCGGAAACAAAACGACAGTCACCCAGCACCGAAAATTAAAAACAAAAATACAAACTTTAGGGGGCGGAGAGGAGGGGTGGGGGGGGGGGGGGGGGGGAGGTGGCGGGGGGAAGCGCCCGGGCCCGGACATTTCCTCACATTCCTTTTTTTTTAAGGAAGAAAAAGTCGGCTCGTTTTGTTTACCTTCTCAACTCCCCGAGCAACCCTCAGTTAATAAGATTGTCCAGGAGCCGCCAACGCGCTCGCACCACAGACCCATTTGTTTCGAGTGTTTATCTCGCGGGGCCCTTACCTGGCGCCTGCCCTGCAAACAAGGTCAAAAGCAGGAGAATAATGTCAAATGGATGAAGACGGCCGGCCCCGCTCCGACTCATTGGCTTCTTCCTCTCAGCTCCTCTGTTGGTTAGATAATACATCAAGAAGCACTGTGGGAAATTCCTCTGCCCTACAACTCCAAATATGACCATTGGACACAGGCCACCGCTCATGGCCCTGTTATTTGCCAACGTTTTTGGCTGAATGTGTTGTGAGAACAGAAAAATATTTGTGGTTATACTTTCTCTGTATCTCATATATGGAGAGAGAGAGAGAGAGAGAGAGTTTGGCTGAAGAGGAGAGGCTCTGGTATTTAAAAAATGGTTTGATTCATTTTATTGCAGGCAAAGTTAAAAAGGAAATCTTCTGCAGCTTATCTGATATATGTATTTCTTCTTGTCGTTGGGCCTGATTAAAATTTATTTTTTTTATTGATCGGATTACTCCAGTCGTACGTACGCTTTTATAAACATCGGCAAGGTAAATAAAGTTAAAGGGAAAACAAATGAATTTTCAATTCATTGGTGAATTTTCAATTCCTGAAATAGCCAGGTCTGAGAGTTCAATTTTGATGGTGCTGCAATGGATACTGTGACAATGTGTTTTTGTAGGGTAGTGTTAAGCTTTTAAACATATTTAAAAATTGTATAACAATTTGCCTTGGTATAGCGCCCTTAACATTAAATAACCCAAGGTGCTTCACAGGAGTGTAACAAGTAAGAATTAACCATGTGCCAAAGAAGGTGATATTAAGACAGGTGACCAAAAGATTGGTCAAAGAGATAGATTTTAAGGAGCATCATAAAGGTGGAGAGAAACATGGATCAGTACAGAGGTTTGGGGAGGAAATTCCAGAGCCTAGGGCCTCAACAGCTGACGGCTAGGTAAAAAAAGTTGGGAATGCATAAGGCGCAAGAGCTGTAGGATCACAAAGTTCTCAGTGGTTTGTAGAGCTGGAGGAGGCTACAGAATAGAGAAAGATGAGACCATGGAGGGATTTGAACATAAGAATGTGAATTTAAAAATTGAGGCATTGGTGCCAGTGCATGTCAGAAAGCATGTGGATAATGAGTGTATGAAGCTTGATGGGAATTAGGATACAGACAGCAGTGTTTTGGATGAGCTCATGTTTATCATATTTGACAAATTTACTAGAATTCTTTGAGGGTGAAACAAATGGGGTGGATAAAGGGGAACCAGTAGATGTAGTGTATTTGGATTTCCAAAAGGCATTCAATAAGATGCCACATGAAAGATTACTGCACAAGATGAGAGGATAAGGTGTTGGGGGTGATATATTAGCATGGATAGAGGACTAGCTAACAGGAAACAGAGTCAGGATAAATCAGTCATTTTCAGGCTGGTAAACTGTAAATAGAGGAGTGCCACAGGGATCAATGCTGGGGCCTCAACTATTTACAAAATCTATAATAATCACTTGGATGAAGGGGCTGACTGAATTGTAGCCAAATTTGCAGACAATATGAAGATAGGTAGGGAAAGCAAGTTGTGAGGAGGATACAAAGAGTCTGCAAAGGGTTAAGTGAGTGGGAAAAAATCTGGCAAGTGCACCTCCTTGTACATGAATCACAAAAAGTCAGCATGCAGATGTAGCAAGTAATTAAGAAGGCAAACAGAATGTTGGCCTTTACTGCAAGGGGAATGGAATATAAAAGTAGGGAAGTCTTGCTACAATTGTGCAGGGCATTGGTGAGACCACATGTATTGTGTGCAATTTTGGTCACCTTACTTAAGGACTTGCATTGGAGGCAGATCAGATAAGATTCACTAGGCTGATTCCTGGGATAAAGGGATTGTCTTATGAGGAAATGTTGAACAAGTTGCGTGTATACTTATTGGAGTTTAGAAGAATGAGAGGTGATCTTATTGAAACATAGGGGGCTTGACAGGGTGGATGCTGATAGGATGTTTTCCCTTGTGGGGAAATCTAGAAATAAAGGGATATTGTTTAAAAATAGGGGGTCTTCCATTTAAGACGGAGATGAGGAGGAATTTCTTCTCTCTGAGGGTCGTTAGTGGAATTCTCTCCCCCAGTCAGCAGTGGAGGCTGGGTCATTGAATATATTCAAGGCTGAGCTAGACAGATTTTTGATCTATAAGGGAGTCAATGGTTATGGAAGACATGCAGGAAAGTGGAGTTAAGACCACAGTCGTATCAGCCATGATCTTATTGACTAGCAGAACAAGCTCGAGGGGCCATATGGCCTACTGCTGCTCCTATTTCTTATGTTTTTATGTACACAGGGTGAAAGATAGGAGACCAGAAAGATATGCATACTGACTTCCTCGAATTATCCTGGATGCACATCAGGGGCAAACTGCTCAAATTAAACCTGGTACTATTGCTTTTTGAGCCACTAATCAGATGCTATCAAGGACTAACTGCTATTGCCAGTGGAAAAGTGTGATGTTATCCATTTTGGTCGGAAGAATAAAAAGGCGACTTATTATTTAATTGGAGAGAAACTTCAGAATGCCTCAGTGCAGAGGGATCTGGGAGTCCTTGTGCAAGAATCGCTGAAAGTTAGTATGCAGGTACAGCAGGAAATAAAGAAGGCAAATGGAATTTTGGCATTTATTGCTAAAGGAATAGAATATAAAAATAGGGAAGTGTTGTTGCAACTGTACAAGGCATTGGTGAGACTGCACCTGGAGTACTGTGCACAGTTTTGGGCCCCATACTTGAGGAAGGATGTAGTTGCACTGCAGGCGGTTCAGAGGAGATTCACTAGATTGATTCCAGAGATGCAGGGTTTGTCTTATGAGGAGAGATTGAGCAGCTTAGGCCTATACTCGCTAGAGTTTTGAAGGATGAGAAGAGATCTAATTGAGGTATATAAGATACTATAGGGGTTGGATAAAGTAGATGTGGAGCGGATATTTCCCCTTGTGGAGCGTTCTAGAATGAGAGGCCATAATTTTAGGCTAAAAGGTGGTAGATTTAAATCAGAGATGAGGAGGAATTATTTTTCTCGAAGGGTCTTGAATCTGTGAAGTTCACTACCTCAGAGTGCAGTGCATGCTGAGTCGCTGAATAAATTTAAGGAGGAGATAGACAGGTTTTTAATTAGTAACGGGTTGAAAGGTTATGGGGAGAGAGCGGGAAATTGGAGTTGAAGCCAAAATGAGATCAGCCATGATTGTAATGAATGGCGGGGCAGGCTCGAGGGGCTGAATTGCCTACTCCTGATCCTAGTTCTTACGTTCTTATTGCCAAGACAGGTCTTTTTTTACATTTAGCATAAAAGATAGCTTTGCAGCTTTAGTACTTGTAGAAAGTTCATTTCACTTCAGATGGAGCTGTATTCATGACTGCGGATCCGTTTTTTGCAGGAAGGCTTTTTTGGAGGAGGACAAGCAGCAACAAGTTCCCTTGCCTGCTAGTGTAAAAAAATGACCCAACCATCTTCAAAGCCACCACAAACTGGCTCCCTGCCAAAGGACAGGAATGTTTCTTCCGTCTGTCAGTGCAATTGCTCCATCCAATGATTTAGTAAAATAATTCCTTCTCTTGGTCTCACACATTAATATAAACTAACATTTATTTTTCCTGTTCAACTATACTAAAAATACACAAATCCAACAATTATTGAGTTTTAACTGCACTTTATTGTTAAAAACAGGCATCTCCATTACCATCTACTGTTTATCACTGCACTTCCCTCTTCTTCCAGGCTGATGTTTTGGGTGCATGTCTGCACATCCTGGTTCTGCTTCTAAATGAATTTTCATTGAAAACAGATGTAGAGTGACTTCAATTGTGTCTCTGATACATGATTCTGGGAAGGTGGTCCACAATTTCATCAAGCACAGGTCACAAGTGGTCCGTCTGCAGACTGTGAACTCTATGCTACTGTAGATACGGCCCAGTCAAGCTGCCTTTGGGACTTTGGGCAGTTGTGATGTGGGTCATTGACCTTTTTTGAAGAGCTGCAACAATATATGACATATAATCCAAAGTTCAATTGTTCTGTTATTTGTTTCCACATATCCCATCTGACTTTGACCATGGAGTAGGGTATAGGACAGCCCTCCGTCACTTTACAGCTTCCAGCAACACATCAATGTTCTTGTTATCAAACTATGGTCTTGCATTGTCTTGTAGCATGCAATGCTTTCAGAGAACTAGTAAAACACTATCAAAGAGATGGATGTTGAAAAGCAAGAAAAGATACATTCTTGGAAATATTTCAGCTCACAATGCATTTAAACCATTTAAAAGAGACAGTTTCAACAGCAATACATTTAAAGATTTTAGAACAAGCAGGACAAACTTTGACCTTCACTTATTTGCTTCCATGAATGTCAGGGCCACAAAACTATCAATGAGTAGGAGTTTCTTGCCTGGAACTGATGTTTAAGAGCCTCCCTTAATCATCATCCTGCCTTTAAGGTCAGAATTGTTCTTGGGTTTCTTGTCACTGGTGGACATTCCACCAATTGTGTTTCTCCAAATGCACCCAAAATCTACCCTTATCATGCAGCTGGGAACATATTGGAAATTCACCTAGTATTTCAGCCCCACAGGTCCTGTAATTCACATTGCGCCCAGTCAGTGTGGGAGATGAAGATTGACCCTTCATTCTCTTCTGGTTCACAGGATCACCATTAGAATTTGGTATGAATTCCATAAAAGCCACATGCATTTCACAATTTTTCAACCTTCACAAAACCCATAATCCTAACTGGAGCCAGGGAGCAAATGCCCTTAAAAAGTCATTTTTATAATGGATGGCTCAATTAGTACATAGGATTACAACATATCTTAGCAGAGGAAAATATTTCTAATGTGCACATTGCTCTCCTAATGAGGAATTGCCCAATTGTTCGTTTTAATCAGCACCTTTTTTTAACTTAATATAATCCAGGTGCTTTGATGGGAATGGGAAACTTCCATCGCATTATAGGCCTTGAAATGATAGATTGCCTTGCTGGCAACTAATGCTGCTTAAGTGATCAAGGGATGATGAACTGAGTGCCGCCTGATGATGTATGAAAAAACTTTTGAACTGTAAAATGCTATGGAAGGATAGGAGGGTGGAGCTGAATGGACTCACTAATCTGTGTTTAATTTTATTATCTTTGTGAACCAACTTTTAATTGCGTTCAAATCAGGGCAGGGTTTGTTCACACACTACTCAGCAGTCTAACATGATCATGGATCTAATTATTTTTTAATTTAACCCAGATAGAATCTGTCTGACAACCACAGTCAATGAAAAAAACCATACTATTTTTTGGCAGTAGCGGTCTCCATTTTTTCTACCTCTATCTCTTCTAAGAATGTTGTAGTCAGGAATATTTAATTCCAAGTCTTGCCTGAAGCTCTTTCCATCAGGGCTACCACATTGTATCCCTGCATTCTAAGTAGGGCCTCTAGTATCCAACCTTTGGAGTAAAAATTGTACTCTGTGCTCTCGGCGCACACTGGAAGAATAAGTCAGGAAATTGTGCACCATCAGCTTGTAATTTTGAATTAGTTTGTTTGAGCCAAATTTTTACTTTTTCAAAAGAAGAGATGGTTGCTGTCTATCACGGTTGCCAATTGCCAGTTTGTTAGTTCTGTGTAAAACCTCAATCAACATATATAGAAAAGCAAAAAAAAACCTTCAATATTTCTGTTAAAATTTTAAAAATGGATAACAACAATTGGTTTAATATGGTGATCGACTAATGAACGGAATGTCTCATAATGCATTCATAATATTTTAGCAATCTTAGTTGAACATTTTTACTAACAGACACAGCCCCAAATCCCACTTCACTCCCAATAGCAGAACGTTAATAGAGTGAATGCCTTCTGTTAACCAAAAAGATAATTTTCCATAAAGCTCAAAATACTGACTTTAACATATAATGCAGATTAAAGCAATTCATTACATAAACTGAAGTATTTTTTCTTCTTTTTCAGTGCACAACCATTTGTGTTCCTTGATTCTGTAAGTACGCTAAAGTTAAGAATGCTTTGGCAAGATTCCAATTGAGCACAGCAAACAATGATTCACAATAAATATTTTTCCCTCTGTGATTGCCTGTGGAGATTAATTGGGCCATATCAACAGCAGTGCATGTTATCTTTATTACTTTGTGTCAGCCGCTGCTAAAGAATTAAAAATGTGATTGTCCTCTGTATTGGTATTAAGGTATTTTGACAGTAAATATGTGCAAACTGCATACTTTTACCATTGAGCCATTTTGAAAGTTCTTTCCAATTTCTCAATATGGTCAACAGTAAGTTAAACCACCCATTATTGAGTTAAATTAAATATATACATTTACCAGCTTAACTACCAGAAATTAACTACTTGAATGTTGAATAAGGCCTACATGCAAAATATAGAAATATTGTCACAAGGTTTCAAAATATTCTGGTTAGTGGGGAAAAAAGAGAAATGTGTATATACTGTCTCATCAATTTACAAAAAAGAAGAAATCTTGAAATTGACGTCGAGTGTTGAAATTCATGGTATAGTCCAAAAAGAATTGGTGATGAATAATACCATTGATGCTGATGAATGTAAACATTGGCTGGAGGGTCTTTGAAAGATGACAATATAAAAGTGCTCCACATAAAAAAAGCTTGCACTTGTCATGATCACTGGCCATCTCAATGAAATACATTTTGAAGTGCAGTCACTGTTGTAGGAAAAGGAGCAGCCAATATGCATCAGCAAACTCCCACAAACAGCATTGTGATAATGACCCAGATGTTGATTGAGGGATAAATATTGGCCTGTACACCAAGGATAACTCCCTGTTCTTCTTCAAAATAGTACCATGGGATCTTTTACATCCAACTAAACAGGCAGATCATGCTCTAATTTAACATCTCACCCGAAAGGCAGCACCTCCAAATGTCAGCCTTGATTTTTGTGCTCAAGCCTAGAGTGGGATTTGAATCCAAAACCTTATAGCTCAAGGGCAATCTTGCTATCAACTGAGCCACATACTGCGAAGTACACACAGACCAAGAGTGGAAGACCAGAAAATGGCAATAGTATTTAAACATTTTGAGAGAAATCGGAATCATAAACTCTTTAGATCTTGAAAAGTTACTTGAACATCATATATTAACATATTAATTCACTGCAAGCAATAATAAAATATGGGTTATTTTAACACTATATATGAATAACAAAGTAAATTTATTCAGCACACTTTAACAATTTCTCCTTTTGATCATTTATAGAAGTTTTTATGTACTAAAAAGCAAAGCTTTATGCAGCAATTTAATTTTTTTTAAATCAAATGATGCATTGCAGAAAGTCGTAATTCAGAATGATCAATCTAAATGTCAAGGCATGTCTGAAACATCATGCGGAAACCCATTGCAATGTCTCATAGGAATCACAACTTGAACGATTCAAAGTAATAGGAGGAGGCAGCAAGTCAACTTCGGAGATTATTATCTGAGAGGCATAAGACAGTCAGAAAGAGTTACAAAGAGCATGCCATCTTTACTGTATAATCATTGCTATAACCAATTCATAGAAAAAAACACCAGATCATCTAGGAACCCTCTAAAAAACATATGAAGGAACCGAACAGTCACAGAAGTTGGCAGGAAATACCAGTCTGCTTTATCATAGTCAGTTCCACATTTCAATTAATTGATGCTTAGTCAATGTGTAGCATTTTATTATAGCTATATTTATTTGTTTGTCAAAAAAGCAGAGCAGCAGCAAGTATTGCATTACTGCCAGAGGTGGCACACAAACTAAAATTCACACAGCATGACCTAAGCAAAAGAGTTCAGAAAAAAAATCCTTATCACATTTTTGAAAGATCCATTAAAATATTGCCAATTTATTAAGCTGCAAAGGGATTACCTAGGACAACAATAGCAACACTACGATTGGCCTTTTTGAAGATGGGAAAAATAAGGTAAGGTCCCTCCTCCTTTGAAGTTCCTTTTTGTGGATATCTGATGTGGAGAGGGTTGGGCTCAACTTCAAATATCCTGAGAAACTGGGCCTGACAATGAAAATGATCAGAAGCTTTTCTGGCACCATTGGAAATTTACTCCAGTATTCATTTCTGTTTTTGAAATAAAGTCACATACTGATTAGAATGAATTTTTTGCCAGGGTTAGCGGAATTGCAAGAAAACATTTAAAGTTATTAAAGTAATACTTAAACTTTAGAGACCCATAAAAGGTGCACAGTGATGCACAGAGGCAGCATTGTGTACTATCTACAAGATGCACAGTAGGAACTCACCAAGGCTCCTTCGACAGCAACTTCTAATCCCGTGAACTCTACCACCTAGAAGAACAAGGGCAACAGATGCATGGGAACACCACCACCTGCAAGTTCCTGTCCAAGCCACATACCATCCTGGCTTGGAACTATATCCCTGTTCCTTTACTGTCGCTGGGTCAAAATCCTGATACACTGTCCCTAACACCACTGTAGGTGTATCTACACCACATTGACTGCAGCAGTTCCAGAAGGTGGCTCAACCTTCTCAAGGGCAATTAGGGATGGGCAATAAAAGTGCTGGCACAGCCAGTGATGCCCACGTCCCATAAAAGAATAAAAGTAAACAAATAAATGGAATACATAAAATGTTCAATAATTTTTACAAGAAATTCGGGGCAGGATTTCCTCTGCAGATGTATGAATCTGAAATGTGAACCAGAAATCTGCGCTGTGTGGGAAACAGTCACTCACAGTGATTTTCCCTACAACAGCCAATTACTGGCCAGAAGGCAAGCTTTGTGCCCAATTAAGGACTGGGTGGGCTCCCAAAGCTGGAGAGCCAATTGGAGGCTTGAAAGGAGCAGCAAGGCTCTGATGGAAGGCAAATAAGGGAGAGGGCATTTTAAAATGTATGCTCCTTCTCTCCAACTTTTTAAAATTTAAACTAAAAAATGTGCTTTACAGTCAGGCCAACCCATGGGGCTGAGTGAAGGGAGCTGCTCTACAGGGCAGCCCACAGCTGCTGCAGCACCCAAGCAGGCAGGAAGGGCCTCTAGACCTGCCTTAGGGAGCACTGGCCTCCAAATATGTTGCTGAGAGGCCGCCCTCTGGTAGTTATACTGGATCCCACAACCTCCTGGAACCTGGAGACTGACTGAAAAATTCAATCGGCCTTCTTTAATCAGCCTTATGTGGCCGTTAACTATCTAATATGGCTACCCGCCCTGCCACCCCCTCTTGCCCCATCACACCTCTGCACAAGTGGCCAGGGTGTTGGAATGGAGTTGGGAAACCGGCACACAGGACACTTGCGCCACTTTTAGCACCCATCCTCTTCTGCTCCTAGCCCCAGCTGGGCCTAAAAATCAAGCTTTAAGTGTCTGGGAAATAAAGAACACTATAGCACTAACAATTCTGGATTACAAAGTAGCCTGTAAAAAGAGGAGACTTTCTAAAGTCCTTTCCAAATCATCAACCCCACTCAGTTCATTTTAGCTTCAGTGTAAGAAATACAACCTAGAAACCTGTTTGCTTTAGATACAGCTTCACAGCATTTGTTGACTTTAAGATCTGGATCTTCCTTGTTCACCGCCAGTTACAATTCTCAAATTCTGTTACCTATTTGGGTGTGATCCAATTTCTAGCACTGATCTTCACTTGGTGACAAAGTTAAACAAGCATTTAAGGAAATAATATATTTACCAAGCTGAAAAAAAGTAATGGCAAGACCAAAACGAAATCCTTAGTCATCTTTACTGCACTTTGTTAATGTGCTGTGAAAGCCAAAGTTAGAACCATAGAGCCATAGAAAAGTTACAGCACAAAAGGAGGCCATTCGGCCCATCTTGTCCATGCCAGCCCGAGGACACCCAGGTGCCCTTTCTAATCCCATCTTCCTGCACTCAGCCCATAGCCCTGCAGCTTACAGCACTTTAGGTGTAGATCCAGGCACTTTTTAAAAGAGTTTAAAGTTTCTGTCTTTACCACCAACTTGGGCAGCGAATTCCAGACACCCACTACCCTCTGCGTAAAAAAGTTCTTCCTCATGTCCCCCCTACACATTCTGCCATTTATCTTGAATCTATGTTCCCTGTTTCTAGAATTCTTCATCAAGGGAAACAATTTTATCCTGTCCACTCTAATCCCCTCATAATTTTGTACACCTCAATCAAGTCACTTCTCAGCCTTCTTTGTTCTAAGGAAAATAACCCCAACCTATCCAATCTCTCCTTGTAGCTACACTTTTCTAACCTTGGCAACATTCTTGTAAACCTCCTCTGCACTCTCCGTAGAGCTATTACGTCTTTCCTGTAATGTGGTGACCAGAACTGCACACAATACTCCAGTTGTGGCCTCACCAGTGTTTTATACAATTCCAACATTATATCCTTACTTTTATATTCTATACTTCTGCCAATGAAGGAGAGCATTCCATATGCCTTCTTTACAACCTTGTCTACTTGAACTACTGCCTTCATGGACCTGTGTACTTGTACACCAAGATCTCTCACTTCATCTACCCCTCTTAGTATATTCCCATTTATTTTGTAGTCCCTGTAACTGTTTGACCTCCCTAAATGTATGACCTCACACTTCTTTATGTTAAAATCCATCTGCCAGTTCACCAACCCATCTATATCGTTTTGGAGATTATGGCTATCCTCTACACTATCCACTACTCGGCCAATCTTTGTGTCATCTGCAAATTTCCCAATTGTGCCCCCCACGTTCACGTCCAAATCGTTAATATATAACACAAACAGCAAGGGTCCCAACATCGAGTCCTGTGGAACACCACTTGAGACAACTTTCCATTCACAAGGGCATCCATCGACCATTACCCTTTGTTTCCAGTTACAAAGCCAACCTTTTATCCAGTTTGCCACATTACCCTGAATCCCATGGGCTTTTACTTTCCTGACCAATCTGTCATGTGGGACCTTGTCAAATGACTTGCTAAAATCCATGTACACAACATCCACTGCACTACCTTCATCAACCCTTCTTGTCACTTCCTCAAAGAATTCAATCAAATTTGTGAGGCAAGATCTTCCTTTAATAAATCCATGCTGACCATGCCTGACTAGTCCACGCCTTTCCACATGATAGTTAATCGTATCTCTTAGGATTGCTTCTACAAATTTGCTCACCACGGATGTAAGACTAACTGGCCTATAATTGTTTGGCCAAGAGAACGTAACAGCTTCTTAATTAACCTCTTTTAGGACTGTTATTGAATATCATTCAAATTTAAGTAGAGTTATGATGACAGTTTGATCAACAAAAGTATATTATTGAAAGGCAGAAAAATAGGTTATCAATCAGAAAAGACAAATCACTTGACAAGCTGGAAATTAATTTCACAAAGACACATAACTGGATATTTAAAGCTATTTTCTTTCAGCCTACAGCTTAGAAAAGTAATGTATTGACAGACAGCATCCATGGAAAAGGAAACAGGTTTAAAGTTTCAGGTCAATAACCTTTCATCAGAACAGGGAAAAATCAGAAATTTATTAAGGTAAAACGGGGGAAGGTGGCAAAAGAACAAAAAGGAAGGCCTGAGATAGGGCAGTAGATGAGAGACATTAAATGCCAAAAGAATTGGTGGTGCACAGCTAAAGGGAGTGGTAATGGGACAAGTAAATAAATAAAAGATGTGTCTAGAAGAGGTGTAAATGGCAGAATGATTGGCAGCTGCCATCCCAAAGCAAAAACTAGAGAAAAAAGAACAAAAACAAGGTAAGACCAAAGCATGCAAAGAAAATGAAATAAAATAAGGTAGGGCCAGAGATTACGATCTGAAATTGTTAAACTCAATATTGAGTCCAGAATGCTGTAAAGTGAGGTACTATTCCTCAAGCGTGCGCTGAGCTTCATTGGAACATTGGAATAGACTGATTCCAGAGAAGACACTGTCAAGGTAACTTAAAATGACAGGCCACCAGAAACTCAGGATGAGGTTTGAGGACTGAACAAAGGTGTTTCAGGAATCAGTCGCCAAGTCTGTGATTGGCCTTCCCGTGTAGAGCAGACTGCATTGAGAGCAATAAATACAGTATACTAAATTGAAAGTACACATAAATTGCTGTTTCACTTGGAAGGCATGTCTGGGACTTGGACAGTGAGGAGAGAGGAGGGAAATGGGCAGGTGCTGCATTTCCTGCACTTGCATGGAATAGTGCCAGGGGAAGGGAAACCTCATCTCTTCTGGAGATCTGCCCTCCACAGCTTCCAACCTGATACACATTAATCCCACACAGCCCGTTTCTCCCATTTTATCTCCTTCCCAAGATCCACAAATAGAACTGCCTTGGAAGACCCATTATTTCAGCCAGTTCCTGCCCAATCAAACTGATTTCTTCCTATCTCAGCTCTATTTTTTCTCCCCTTGCTAAGTCTCTTCCCACCTATATCTGTGACTCTTATGATACCCTCCACTACTTTAAGTTTCCAACTTCCTAGCCGTAATCATATCCTCTTCATCGTGAATGTCCAATCTCTCTACGTCTTTATCCCCCACCAGGTCAGCCTTTGGGCTCTCTACTTCTTCCTTTAAAGGAGGCCCAACAAGTCTCCATCCATCACCACCCTCCTCCAACTTGTTGAACTTTATCTTACATTCAACAAGTTCTCCTTTAACACAATTTATTTCCTCCAACTAAAAGGTTTTGCTATCGGTACTTGCAGGGGTCCCAGTTATGCCTGGCTTTTAATGGGATATGTGAAACATTCCTTGTTCCAGTCCTACTTGGGCTCCCTCCCTCACCTCTTATTCCAGTACATTGATGATTTTATCTGTGTTGCTTCCTGCTCTCACCCTGAACTGGAAAATATTCATCAGCTTTGCTTCCGATTTGCACCCTGTATGCCCTTTCACATGGTCTACCTCCGATTCTTCCCTTCCCTTCCTTGACTTCTCTGTCTCCATTTCTGGGGGTAGTCCATTAACAAATATTCACTACAAGCCCACAGACTCACACAGCTGCCTTGACTATATTTCTTCACTGTTTGCTTCATTTAAGGACTCTATTACATTCTCTCAGTTTCTATTGCACCTGTTCAGATGATGCAAATTTGCATACTAGAGCTTTTTTTCATCACGAGATGTGGGCTTCGCTGGCTGGGCCAGCATTTATTGCCCATCCCAATTGCCCTTGAGAAAGCGGTGGTGAGCTGCCTTCTTGAAACGCTTCAGTCCATGTGGTGATATGTCTTTCTTTTCCTTCAGAGGGTTCCCTGCCAATATGGTTAACAGAGCCTTTGAACATGTCCGTTCCATT
Source organism: Carcharodon carcharias (assembly GCF_017639515.1). Classification (NCBI taxonomy): domain Eukaryota; kingdom Metazoa; phylum Chordata; class Chondrichthyes; order Lamniformes; family Lamnidae; genus Carcharodon; species Carcharodon carcharias. The sequence continues at coordinate 62,836,397 of NC_054487.1, forward strand.
TCCCACACTTCTGCTCTGACCCCTTCCCCTCCTTCCCAGAATCATGGAAGAGATCCCCTTGTCTTCACCTTCCACCCCATCAGCCTCCGCTTTCAACAGATCATCCTCCACTATTTCCACCACTTCCAGCATGATGCCACCATCAAGCACATCTTCCCCTCCCCTCTCCTTTCAATTCTGAAGGGGCTGTTCACACCTTGACACCATGGTCCATTACTCAATCACTCTTGACACCTATTTCCTTCCCCTGGAACTGTTCCATGCAAGTGCAGGAGATGCAACACATGCACTTTTATCTCTCTCTCTTCATTATCCAAGGCCCCAAGCACCCTTCCAGGTTAAACAGTGATTTATGTGTACTTCTTTCAAATTAATATACTATATTAATTATTCAAAATGTGGTCTGCTCTACACTGGGGAGACCAAATGCAAATTGGATGACTGCTCTATGGAAGACCTCCATTCTGTCCCCAAGCATGACCCAAGATTCCACTGGCCTGTCACTTACATTCTCCATCTTGCTCTCACTCTGACTTCTATGTCTTCAGCCTTCTGCAGTGTTCCCAATGAAGCTCAATGTAAGTTTGAAGAACAGTATCTCATTGTTCAGTTAGGCACTTTATAGCCCTCCAGAACCAGTATTGGGTTCAACAGTTTCAAACCGTAATCTCTGCCTTCGTTATGTTCCATTTTCTTTGCATGTTTCAGTTTTACTCCTGTTTTCTCTTGATTTTCAGATGGCTGCTGTTCAATTTGCCATTTACACCTCTTCTAGATACCTCTTTTGTCTCTTTACTTGTTCCATAACCACACCATTTGGCTCTGCACCACCAATTCTTTTGTCATTTAATGCCTCCCATCTTTTGCCCTATCAAAAACCTTCCATTTTGTTCTTGTTCCACTGTCCCCTATTTCACCTGCTTAAAACCTATCATATTTCTAACTTTTCTCAGTTCTGATGAAGGGTTGTTGACCTGGAGTGTTAATTTTGTTTCTCTCTCTACAAAATGCTGCCTGACCTGCATTTTTTGCTTTTATTTCTGACAAATACTGTTTCTTTCTCGCTGGCAAGAGGTAAACCGAGAAGAAAGGAGATAACAGCTAACACCTGGAGTTGCACCACTTCCACATTGATGTGAAGTGGTTTTGGTTGTGCATCAAACTGAAATGGCAATTTAATTTGGAAGTTACATTCTGGTCTAATTCCTAAGAGTCTGCCTCACATTGGTTTGAATTCATATTAAGTGCAGTGTAACTTCAGCACAGTGCAAAATGTATTTTAATAGTGCTCATGCGGTCTATTATGATCACTTGCACTCTTTGAAAACTTTGAAAAATTTATAGTGCTAGGAGAAAGTGAACTCTTCTACTCACAATATTAAAATTTACCCTCCCAAAACTCTATTCATGCATTCCATCATACATGCACAGTGCTCCTTTGTTGCTGATTTCAATGTGATCTATTGATCCATAACTAAATCAGCTATACATACAACAGTCTGAAATTGGTAGCAAGTATACCACATAAATTAAACTGCCCTGCAAGTTGCCAATTAAAACTTTATCGGAGCATCCCCACCAAGTTTGCTTTCCCCTCCCCCCCTTACTTTTACCAAAGTCCATTGATGTGTAGTAAAGGTAGGGAGGGTCTCAGGAGTATAATATTCTACAACACTCTTTACATTATTCTGTCTTCAAAAATAGATCTCTAATTAGATTTGTAGCCCTTATAGTCAGCCACAGACCTCCTGCTTTGTCTGGAGACCCTAGTTAATGGGGATATTTTTTCAGAATCTCATCAACGAACGGGGTTATTCAAACTATAAGTAGTCTCCATGGAGAAAAATCTTAGCTCTTTTTTCACAGCTATTATGTTTCAATATTTCTATATCATTTTGAAATGCTTTTCTCTGCTGTTAGAAGACTCCCACTAACTCCCCCCAGTTGTTTGTTGGGGAAGTCATTTAATACAACAGCCCTAGGTTCCATGCCTGGTTTGTGTTGATTTAAATGATCTAAGCTGGGGGTAGGGGTGTAGGGGGGTGGGGGTGGTGGTGGTGCAGTGAGAGTTCTACAATTGGTTCTTGTGTTTAAGAGGTGATGGAATGTTAATCAGCCAAGGTTCCCATTACTGAGTGATTCCAGTGGCCCTCCCTGTGAAAGAATGTGGATGTATGTGGTCATCAGATGAGAACAGGTGTGATCACATAATTTGTTCCCATGGTCAAATAAGTGCCAACACCTTTGGTGGTATTTAATGGAGGTTCTCGCCTGCCAGCTGGAGAATCAGCAAAAGCCTTGCTTTGCCTCTTTTTGGTAAAGCCTCCTGAATTAAGTGCCACTCAAACACTTAACTAGACAGCAGTGGGCATTCCCCCAGGTCAAGAACCCCAGCATAAGTTCCACCTGCCGAGAGCTGCCGGCCAATCAGAGGCTGGCAGCTCTATTGAATGACAGTGCCACCAGGGAGATGGTGGCTGTTGCTGGTATGACACCCACCCAAGGTCTATGATTGTAGCTGGATCCCAGCTCACAGGTGATTGATAAAGGGTGGGAAGGAGTTGCTGGGCTGGGGTCGCGGGGAGTGTGGGTTGGCAGCAAGAGCAGGGCAGTGGCTCTCAATTGGCACCCCCCTCTTGGTGCCAGGTCCTTCAATCAAGCACTGAATGCCTTTGAACAAGGGACCCCCATCTGGGAGCATGTTAGCAATTACGCACATTTGCTTGTCATGTTCCCTGAGTGGCGAGTCCCTCATTATCCACTACTTTAAAATCAATAGTGGGATGAGGCTCTTAAATAGGCATTAGTTGCCCACTTAAGGGCCTCAATTGGCAGCGGGGCAGGAAGGCCTTCCCGTCACAGGCTTAATAAGGGTGGAGGTGAGAAGGTGGCAGGATCTCCATCTGCCACCCTACCACCTGATTAAATGCTCCTCTGCCACTAAACTCACCATGGGAGAGGACATTAAATTCTGCTCCCCCTCTCTGGCTTAAACATGAAGAATACACCATCAATTGTAGCCAAACATAAACCGGTGCCTGCTGTCTTAACTTTCTTCATTTTTTTCCAAGACCATGAAAGAACACATTTCGGTCATTATTTAAACACTGAGAGAAATATTAGATGATGCCCCGTGTGAGAAAAATGTCCAATAAAGTGGAAACACAAAGCCTTTATCAAGGATAATGTTTTTGCTTGTATTTCAGCACAGTCGGCAACAATGTTCAAGATGATTGTCTGGTGACAAGGACAGGAAACTGCAGACACAACAACTATTGAGTCATTTGAGGATAAAGCTGAAAAAATGAGGTGGTAGGCAATCAAAATGATTCAATGATGTAAATAATGGCAGCCAATGAATTGTGGTCTTAAACATTAATTGTTATTCAGATTTAACAGAATACATTCATCACCTTCCATATTATTTGATGAAACTTTTAGATGTGATGAATATCTGAATTATGAATATTGGTTACTGTGTTGAATATGGTCAGTCAGCATAAGGAGTATTAGAGTCAAATACCTCTTTTAAAGAAAAGGGGAAAAATGGATGTTTTTCCCTGAAATCAATGACCTAACAAAATTGCATTTGCAAAAATCTTCATCTAGATATCTAATCCTGCACGGAGTACAGCGCACAGAGGGTATGGCATCCACTGCACACTTTATAATGAGTCAGGCATATAGTCAGCACTACCCGTTCTATTCATTGGCTGCACACTTGTAAGGGGAAGGTCTGAATATCCAATGCCCCTAATGCCACTTCAACTTCTTATAGGGAGGTGCATTCTGGCTGCAGACCCTAACGAAACAGTTCTGTGTGAAAATATGGCTCAGGGAGGGTATAGTGAGAGGGCACCAAGGTTCTCTGATACTGCTTTGAAGGTCTCTGCTCCAGGCAGTGGACAGGAACAGGAACATTGTCTTTCTCTCAGAGGCTTTCCACGCATCAACTCAGGAGACCGTGGGAAGAAATTGCTGACTATGCCAAAGCCAAAGCATTGCATCCAGTTTATGGCTGCAAGAAATTTAACAATCTAGCTTGAGTTGTTAAGGTAAAAAGAATGCTCTCTTACTCTCTGCTAACAGTCATGCCGTGTACAGCCATGTGAAGTGTCCTCATTGGAGGTTCAATAGCCTAATATTTCGCAAGCAGTTACCACTGGAGACAGACATTGTAGGAACACCACGATAAGGAAAGGAACACGTTGGACACTAAGGGCTGGCACAGGGTGTAAACTATTAGAAATAGGGCAAAATCCATAAGTTTTGGATGGAAGGGAGGCAAACAGATGATGGTTGTCAGGATTGTGGCAATGATGGTGTATTGGGGAATGAGGGTGGGGCTGATTTAGGTGAAACACTCCTCAATGAGCTGGTCTCTGAGAGTTCTGGTAGTAAGGGCACTGGTGGTCACGTCCTCCCCTCCTCCTCCTTTACTGTTGCATGCTGCAAATGACAACAAACCTGGATACCTGCTCACGGGTGTAAAGCCCCTCTGGAATGGTTCAAACAATGGACTGTTGCTTGAACATTTCTATCATTTTCCTGATCATGTTTTATGTCACATCCTGGCCCTCATTGTAGGCTTGTTCTGCAGCTGTGCATGGTTCCTGACAGGTCACCTCAAAGTCACCTTGTGGCCTGGTTAGAATAAAGGTGATACGGAGAAATATGGCAGGATAAAAGAGTCAAGACTGCTGACAGGATAGGGGGCACAGCCCAGCTTGATGAACTGCCTGTGGTTGCAAAGCATCTGTATGTCAAGGGAGTGTAATCCGTTTCAGTTGATAAAAATGCAGGTTGGTGATTGAAAGCATATAAGGCGCAATCCCTGCACCCTGGAGAACATATGATGATGGTTGTCCTTCGAGTCAAAGAAGTGGATGGATGTGCACACTCATCAACAATGAACATGGAGATGGTTATGGAGTAATAATTGTAATATTTCCAAATTTTCTGATGACACCAAACTGGGTGGGAATGTAAGTTGTGAGCAGGATGTAAGGAGGACTTGGACAGGCTAAGTGAGTGGGCTAGAACATGGCAAATGGAATATAGTGTGAATAAGTGTGAAGTTATTCACTTTGGTAGAAAAAACAAGAAGACAGGGTATTTCTTAAATGGTGAGAGATTGGGAAGTACGGTTGTCCAAAGCGACCTGGGGGGTCCTTGTTCATGAGTCACTAAAAGCTAGCATGCAGTACAGCAAGCAATTAGGAAGGCAAATGGCATGTTGGCATTCATTGCGAGAGGATTTGAGTATAGGAGTAAGGATGCCTTGCTGCAGTTATGTAGAGCCTTGGTAAGACCGCACCTGGAGTATTGTGCGCAGTTTTGGTCCCCTTATCGTAGGAAGGATATATTTGCCATAGAAGGAGTGCAATGGAGGTTCACCAGATTAATCCTTGGGATTGCAATATTGTTTTATGAGGAGAGATTAAGGAGACTGAGCTTGTATTCCCTAGAGTTTTGTTGAATGAAGGGTGACCTCATTGAAACTTACATAAGTCTTATAGAATGTAGATAGGATGTTTCAAGATGAAATGAAGAGTACGCATGTGAAATTGTTCCAAATGCTTGATGTGTTTGTGGTATAAAGTCCAGGACTCACAGCCATAGAGGAGGGAAGTAATGACAAGAGCATTATACATCTTGATCTTTGTGGACAGTCTAATGCTGTGGTGGTTTACTACTCTGGTGCGAAGCCTTCCAAGTGCCTGGCTCGCCTTGCTAATCCTGGCTGATGTCTCATTATTAAGGTTATTAAGCAATCTGTCGTTGGAGATAATTGGACATATTTGAAGCTATCAACATCCTTCAGCTTTGTATTATTGCTGGAGATATTTGGTCGAACAATGATGGAATTTGGCAAGGGTTGGTATAGAACTTCAGTCTTTCCAAGGCTGATGGTCAATCCAAATAGCTTTGTAGCCTCTGAAAATCTGTCAACCATGATCTGCAAATCTTTTGTTTTGTGAGCCATTAAGGCATAATCATCAGTGAAAAGGGATTCCTGGATGAGTTTCTCATAAGTTTTGGGTTTTGAACTTATACGTCGTAGTTCAAAGAATGAGCCATCATGACAATATGAGAGACCTCTTCGAGATCCTTGACAACATGGTTAAGGACGCAGGTAAAGAACAGGTTAAAGAGGACTCATGCTAGAATGCAGCCCTGCTTCACTCGGTGAACTCTTCGAGTTCTCAAAGGGAGCTGATGATTCAACATTTAAAATGACCTGGCCCGCCATTTCATTGTATGATCTTGACAAATTTTTCTGGGCAACCTTGCCATTCCAGAATTGTCCAGAGGGCCTCCCTGTTTTCTGGGTTAAAGGCCTTTGCGAGGTCAATAAAAATTAAGTAAAGGGCCAAGTTCTGCTCAAGGCATTTTTTTCTTGGATTTGCCTCACAGTGAACATCATATCCACTGTGCTGCGACCTGGTCACAGTGGATATCATATCTACTGTGCTGTGACCTGGTCACAGTGAACATCATATCCATCGTGCTGCAGCCTAGTCGAAAACCACGCTTGAGCCTCAGGTAGATTTGTTTTTGCTCCAATGATAAGTCTGTTCAGGGTAATGCAAGCAAATATCTTTGCTGCTATGGACAGAAGTGAGTCATCTCTGTAGTTGCCACACTCTGCTTTGCTGCCTTTGTTTTTGTGGAGAGCAACAATCATGGCATTGCAAAAGTCATTTGGCATATTTTCTTCATTCCAAATGCATAAGAGGATATCATGGAAGACCTCTATCATGTTAGGGCCTGCCACTTTGAAAATTTCTGCTGGGATTCCATCTTTTCTAGAAGCTTTGCAAGAGTTCATCTGCTTAATGGCTTTCTTGATCTGATCAACAGAAGAAGGCAAGTCAACCTTGCCAAGGACTGGCCGCTGAGGAACATGGTTGTGGGCTGTGAGCTTGATGGCAGATGGTCTGTTCAGCAGGCTGCTGGAGTGTTCTGCTCATCTGTCTCTTACTTCTGCCTGATTTTTGATCAGGGATGACCCATCAGCCAAGATAAACGGTGTGGGGCCTGTCCTAAAAGGTCCATATGCTAATTTGATAGAAGTGAATAACTTTTTTGAGTTGTGGGAGTCTGCATATTGTTGTAATTCTTCAGCTTTCCTATCCCACCATCTGTCTTGTATCACACGCAGCTCTCTCTGAACTTTGCTCTTCAGGTGTCGAAACTTGTCTTGTTTGGAAATGGAACTTGGATCGTTCTGCCACTCCATATATGCTCTATTTTTGGCATACAAGATTTGAGAGATATTTTTGTCATTTTCATTGAACCAATCCTGATGCACTCGCTTCTTCAGTGCAAGGACAGTGTTTGCTGTTTCAGTGACAATGGGCCTGAACTTCTACGGAAAGGTGACCAGATTCGGATTGCCACTCCGCTTTTACTTTCTCACCTGGAAATCTTCTCAATCCTGTCTCGCACGACCTACTGACTCAGGCTGGACAAGATTTGTGCAGGGTAGTGTGCTCCTGAGGCCTTCAGTCAGATGGAAGAATCCCAGACTCCCTTTGCAGCACTGGCTGCTGTAAAACAGTTAGGTTTAAACACCCAGCCACTTATGGGTCAGACAGTTGATGAGGGGTTGAACAGACGATAGGGTGGGTGGAGTAGGACAGTTGGAGGGGTTGGGCATTCAGGGGAGGGCAGATAGTCAGGGTTGGTCAACAGTTGGGGTGGGGTTGGATAGTCGCGGGTCGGCGGGGGGAGGGGGGGGGGTGGGGTGGTGGGGGAGTGGGGGAGGTGGCGGTTAGTCCCGTGAGGGGGGTGGTAGTTTGCACTTACCGGCAGTTGGCTTGCAATCCTTACCTGGGAACCTCCGGCGGGGGTCAGGGGGGTGGTGTTCCCCCTGGGCATCTTTGTGGTACCCCCCAGATACACTGCCCTGGAGCTTGGAATGTCTTTAGATTTGCTCCACTTCTCAATGCAGTCTCCAACTAGGGGTATGCTAGCTTTGAGTTTTTGATCAAGTGTGTTGTGAAATTAATTGTAGCAAGCAATGTTACTCACTTTAGCCATATTGAAAGGGGCTCTGATGACTTTTGGTTGCTTGCATTGAGTTGCAGCAAATTGCAAGTTGAGAATTTCTCTGATTAGTTCTGTGATCTGTCCAACATTCTGCACCTCACATTGCAAGGGCAATTCATACATCCTGGAGATCCTTCTGATGCACAATGATGTAGGCAATCATATGTCACAGTTTTGACCTTAGATGCATCCAAGTAGTCTTGTACTTATTAGCTTGTCATATGAACATAAGAAATGGGAGCAGGAGTAGGCCATTCAGCCCTTCAAGCCAGCTCCACCATTCAATGAGATCAGGGCTGATCTTCTACTTCAACACCATTTTCTGGCATTATCCCCATATCCTTGATGTTTTTAATATGCAGAAATCTATAGATCTCAGTCCTGTACATAATAAACAACTAAGCCTCCACAGACTCCTAGGGCAGAGAATTCCAAAGATTCATAACCTTGCCAGCTACAGACAGTGTTGTCTATGCTGTGGTTTGAGACTTAAGTAGTGGCTGCAGCAGGCAATATAGCTCAGTGACAGCTTCCTTGGCTCAGTGAAGTCTCCTGAGTCTTTGGTCCTGAATGAAGTTCGTGTATGCAAAGTTCTCCCTGAATACCCACTGTGATTTTGGTCTCTGTGTAGTGCACTCCTCCTTGTCTCTCTTCTGGCAGCTGCTCCTGCTGTGTGGTGTCTTCCTTGTTGCTCCCTCATCCAAAGACAGCCCAACGAGACCACCCATGACTACAACCAGGCGATTTCTAAGGCAGGCAATAACAGTACAAAAGCAGCAAAATCCTTCTCTTTTTACACAAATAGAACTTTCCAGTATGATAAAAGACATTCAGAAGTTATTCAGCAGCTGGAAATTCGAAACCAGCAAAGAACCTGTAAGCACCGCAAGATTCCTTTAAATACCACTGGTGAGGGGGCCTTTTGTGCTGGTTAGTGCCACATCGTGTGAGTTCAGCAGGTGGCAGGTGAAGCACTGGAGCATTCACATATGGAAAACAGGTCCTGCAAGTAGCGGAGGGTAAATTTGAATAAACCACTTCTCCCTTTAATTGTTCTTGACATCAGCAATATGGGCAATAAATGCTGGTCTAGCCAGTGACGCCCACACCTGGTGAACAAATGAATTGGTCTTGTGGAGATTGACTAGTAATGTAGTTTAACTGAAGTCCAATGCTTGATAATTAATTGCTTTTCAAAATTAAGTAGAAAATTAGGCATTTCAATAAAAATAAACAATCCTACATAGAAGATTGGATTATAAAGATTAAACAGGCATGCTTATGTCTGGGAAGAGTGTCCTGTGCAGTCACCATCATCGTGTGAAGCAGTCTGCGAATAGTGTCCTCTGCAGTCACCATCACTGTGAAGCAGTCTGGGAAGAGTGTTCTGTGTAGTCACTGTCGCCATGAAGCAGTCTGGGAAGGGTGTCCTTTGCAGTCACCGTCACCATGAAGCAGTCTGGGAAGAGTGTCCTCTGCAGTCACTGTCGCCGTGAAGCAGTCTGGGAAGAGAGTCCTCTACAGTCCCTGTTGCTGAGTGAAAAAAACAAAGAGTGACATCACAGGAAAACCGTAAGTTAATTGGTTGGTAAGTAGCGGCTAGTTTGAACTATCTATTCTAAGTTAATTTCAGATTAAAGGTGAATACTGTGCCCTGGATCGGAGGCCTAACACTTCAGCTTCAACTCAGCAAAGAGAGTGAGTTCCAGTTGATTTTAAAAAGTGTATTTTGAATCTCTATTCTAACTTGCTTTCAGATTAAAGGTAAATAGGGGAAATATTTTACAGATTGATAAACTAAAGAACAGCAGGAAACTTTAAAACAAATTGAAAAACTAATGAAATAACATAGAGATGCAGGGCCAGGCAATGTGTTGTAGCTGCATGATATGGGAGCTGCTGGACCCCATTGTGGTTCCTAGTGACCACATCTGTAGCAAATGTTGGTTGCTCGAGGAACTCCAGCTCAGAGTTGATGAGCTGGAGTCTGACCTTCGGAAACTGCGACACATCAGGGAGGGGGAAAGTTACCTGGACGCTGTGTTTCAGGAGACAGTCACACCCCTTAGATTAACTACCTTAAATTCGGCCAGTGGTCAGGGACAGGAGGGTGTGACTATGAGTGAGGCAGGTAGACGGATCCAGGAAGTAGCACAGCAGGAGCCTCAGCCCCTGCCCTTATCCAACAGGTTCGAGATTCTTGCTCCCTGTGTGGATGAGAGTGGGGGCTGTAGGGAGGGTGAGCAAACTGACCATAGCACCGTGGTACAGGGAGCCATTCAAGTGGAGGGAGAAAGGAGAAATGTAGTTGTAATCGGGGATAGTATAGTTAGGGGAATAGAAACTGTTCCCTGTAGCCAGGATTGAGAATCCCGAAGGCTGTGTTGCCTACCTGGTGCCAGGGTTAAGGATATCGCATCTGGGCTGCAGAGGAACTTGGAGTGAGAGGGGAAAAATTCAGTTGTTGTGGTCCACTTAGGTACCAACGATATAGGTAGAATGAGGAAAGAGTTTCTTCTGAGGGAATACAAGCAGCTAGGGGCTAAATTAGAAAGCAGAACCAAAAAGGTAATAATCTCCGGATTACTACCTGACAGCGGAGCTAGTGGGTGCATTGGCTATAATATTCCAAAGTTCCCTGGATTCTGGAAAGGTTCCAATGGATTGGAAAAATGCTAAAATAATGCCCTTATTCAAAAAGGAGGGGAGGCAGAAAGTAGGAAACTATAGACCAGTTAGTTTAACGTCTGTTGTTGGGAAATTTTTGGAATCCATTGTTAAGGAAGTAGTAATGAGGCATTTGGAAAGTCAAAATGCAATCCATCAGTGTCAGCATGGTTTTATGAAGAGTAAATCGTGTTTGATTAATTTGCTAGAGTTCTTTGAAGATGTGACAAGCAAAGTGGAGAGTGGAGATCCTGTAGATGTAGTATATCTGGACTTCCAGAAGGCTTTTGATAAGGTGCCGCACAGAAGATTAATACTCAAGGTAAGATCACACGGAGTTAGGGGTAATATAATAGCTTGGATAGAGGTTTGGCCAACCAACAGGAAACTGAGAGTCGGGATAAATGGGTCTTTTTCTGGATGGCAAGCTGTAACTAGTGGGGTGCCACAGAGTTTGGTCCTTGGGCCTCAACTATTTACAATCTATATTAATAACTTGGATTCAGGGATAGAATGTACCATAGCTAAATTTGCAGATGACACCAAAATAGGTGGGAAAGTAAGTTGCAATGAAGAAATAAAAAATTTACAAATGGATATGGACAGGTTAGGTGAATGGGCCAAAATTTGGCAGATGGAGTTTAATGTGGATGAGTGTGAGGTTAACCATTTTGGTTGGAAGCATAAAAAGGCGCCTTATTATTTAAATAGAGAGAAACTTCAGAATGCTTCAGTGCAGAGAGATCTAGTTGTCCTCCTGCATGAATCGCTGAAAGCTAGTATGCATGTACAGCAGATAATAAGGAAGGCAAATGGAATTTTGGCATTTATTGCTAAAGGAATAGTGTATAAAAATAGGGAAGTGTTGTTGCAACTGTACAAGGCATTGGTGAGACTGCACCTGGAATACTGTGCCCAGTTTTGGTCCCCTTGAGGAAGGATGTAGTTGAATTGGAGGCGGTTCAGAGGAGGTTCACTAGATTGATTCCTGGGTCTTGTCTTATAAGGAGAAATTCAGCAGTTTAGGCCCAAATTCGCTAGAGTTTAGAAGGATGAGAGGAGATCTAATTGAGGTATATAAGATGCTAAAGGGTTTAGACAAAGTAGACGTGGAGCGGATATTTCCCTTTGTGGGGCATTCTAGAATGGGAGGCCATAGTTTTAGGCTAAGCGGTAGTAGACTTAAATCAGAGATGAGGAGGAATTACTTTTCTCAAAGGATCATGAATCTGTGTAATTCACTACCTCAGAGTGCAGTGGATGCTGGGACGCCGAATAAATTTGAGGAGGAGATGGACAGATTTTTAATTAGTAACGGGTTGAAAGGTTATGGGGAGAGAGCAAGAAATTGGAGTTGAGGCCGAAATGAGATCAGCCACGATCATATTGAATGGCGGGGCAGGCTCAAGGGGCTGAATTGCCTACTCCTGCTCCTAGTTCTTATGTTCTTTTAATTCAAGATTTAAAAGACCTCAAAACCATGATTCTTGCAAATTTTCACACTGTAAACTTACATATCTAGCTTTTTACACAGAACTTTTGATATTGTGCTCCAAACTGTAACTCAAGACAATCAAATGACGATTGTACTTAAAAATTTTGAAACTTTTAAAAATTATGTGTGATGTGTAAAATGTTCAATGTATTTCAGCAATTAAAATGAATCCTGTTGTTCACAACATTATTTTTCAGTTAGACTCTTTAGTGATAAACTTAAAATGAATATTTAATTGGTTGGGATTTGATGATTTTTAAACTAATCTGTACTCTCATAGACATTTACAGCACAGGAGGCCATTCGGCCCATTGTGTCCATGCCGGTTAACAAAGATCCACCTACACTAATCCCATTTTCCAGAGCTTGGCCCATAGCCCTGGAGGCTATGGCATTGCAAGTGAATATCTAAATACTTCTTAAATGTTACGAGAGTTTCTGACTCAACCACCCTTTCAGGCAGTAAGTTCCAGACTCCCACCACCCTCTGGGTGAAAAATTTTTTCCTCAACTCCCCTCTTATCCTTCTACCTCTTACCTTAAATCTATGCTCCCTGGTTATTGACCCCTCTACTAATGGAAAAAGTGCCTTCCTATCCACCCTATCTATGGCCCTCAATCTTACACACCTCTATCAGGTCCCTTCTCAACCTTTGTTTATCCAAGGAAAACAAACCCAGCCTATCCAATCTTTCCTCATAGCTCAAACCCTCCAGCCCAGGCAGCATCCTGGTAAATCTCCTCTGCACTCTCTCCAGTGCAATCACATTCTTCCTATAATGTGGTGGCCAGAACTGCACACAGTACTTCAGTTGTGTCCCAAACAGCTCCAGCATAACCTCCCTGCTCTTGTATTATATGCCTTGGCTAATAAAGGCAAGTATCCCATATGTCTTCTTACCCATATTATCCACCTGCCCTGCTACCTTCAGGGATTTGTGGATATGTATACCAAGGTCCCCCGATCTTCTTTACTTTCCAGGGTCCTACCATTCATAGTGTAATCCCTTGCCTTGTTAACCCACCCTAAGTGCATTACCTCACACTTTTCCAGGTTGAATTCCATTTGCCACTGCTCTGCCCATCTGACCAGTCCATTGATATCCTCCTGCAGCTTACGGCTATCCTCCTCACTACTACCACCCTACCAATTTTTGTCATCCGCGAACTGCTTGATCATACCCCCTACATTTAAGTCCAAATCATTTATGTACACCACAAACAGCAAGAGCCCCAGCACTGAGCCCTGAGGAACCCCACTGGAAACAGACTTCCAGTCATAGAAATATCCCTTTACCATCACCCTCTGCTTCCTGCCTCTCAGCCAATATTGGATCCAATGTGCCACTTTGCCTTGGATCCCATGGGTTCTTTAAAGACTAAAAATAGATGTTTCAATATTATTTAACCCTTAAGCAGACAGTGCTAATATTCCGATTATTTTTTGCATGTTTTCCAGCAATCCCTTTAAATACTGCTGGCTAGGCAACTTCTGAAGACCTCAATTTCATATTCATAGTCTTACAACAGATGCGGAATGCTGATTTGTATTTAAGGGCCCTAATGCCCATTTCAGGCATATTTAAGAAATCCTGGACAACTAAAAACCCACCCAATTGAAGATGGAGTTTGGACCAGATCAGGCACACAGATTGTGCCTCAAAGATCAGAGACATAATCCTCATTTTACAGGAACAAAACGAGTGGCCATAAGTTGAATTTCCCCCCCCAAATAGTTTGTCCTGCTCTTTGGAACAGTTTTTATTAATTGTAACCAATGATATTTGCTATGCTCACCATATAGAATTCCTGTTTTATTCAGCAGCATTAAAGTTGCTTTTCTATGATCAAATATGTTACAAAGATTTAACCATTGTCTTTAGAGTTTGATGTGATGGTGATTTTTAGTTAGGAAAGGAAAAATGGAAAAAAATTGCAACATTTGAGTCACTTTTCATTTGATACTTCTTTCAGATCCTGTTCAACAATTCCAGTGTTCAGGAGTGCTTTTCAGTCTCCTAAACAAATAAGATTGATGTTAACGATGTGGTACTGGTTTTGTTTATGTAACATCCAGTGACCTCATTTAAAGAGTATGTCCAAACTTTATTTTTACGTGTCAATTTGAACCTTTCATCTGGAGGAAACAAAATGGAAAACCACCAAGATTATTATAAATGACCCTTGTATTTGGAGATCAGCAACCAGTAAAATTAACCTTTGCTACAAAGAGCTGTTGAAATTTAGATTCAATAAAAGGTTATTGCTGCAGAAGCAATGTTGTTAGATTAAATATATTGTTCATGTTTTTGTTTACTGAATTATTGTTGCATCATTAAAAAGGGCTTCAACCATAAAATAACAGTGCAGTATGGGCAAATAGATGTCTCAAAAAAATCTGCACCGCTCTGATACTGATTTTATTTGTATGGGAGCTTCAAGACGTGAGTTTAATACTAGAAAGTGATACCTTCAGGATGGATGTGCATATGGACAAGATTGGAATTTCGAATCAGGTCTGGGATTAATAATGTTTTATCATGAAGAAAAACTGAAGTTGCTGAAATCTGAAACAAAACTGGCAGATCTGAGGAAGATATTGCAGAAAAATAGTTATAAGAAGAAAAAGAAATGGGGTAGTAGAGGCGAGCAGGTGGTAGGAGATGGCCTGATTTTTATTCCACTGGATTCTTGGGCTACTGGAGCAAGTAAAATTGGTTCTTTTTAAAATTGAGTTGTCGCTGGACAGGGAACCAACCGTAAGTCAGTGAATTCAGGGGTGAATAGGACCTGGTGCGCATTAGGACATGGAAGCAGAGCATTGGATAAGTTCAAGTTTATGGAGGATAGAAGATGAAAGGTTAGCCAGGCAAAGGGAGGAGAAGAGTCCAATGTCCGAGGAACATAAAGTTTAGGGGGCTCAGGGTTGTCGAGGTCAGGAAGGTGAGATCAAGAAGAGATCTAATTATGAGGATTATGATTTTAAATTTGAGTTGTTGGGGAAAAAGGAGTCAGTGTAGTCTGCAAGAATAAAGGTGATGAGTGAACAGGAGCTGGAATTGGATAGAATGCAGACTGGATGAGCTGAGATTTATAGAGAATGAAGGATGTAAGCTTGGCCAGGGAGCAATAGAATAATCGATTCTAGAAGTGACAAAGGGATGGATGAGAAGAATAGATTTTAACTTACAGGCAGCTGGCAGTGGCAGTGCCCTGGCCAGCTGCCCTGGCAAACACAACGAGGCTGGATTTATTTCAAAGCCTGGGCCTCATTTAAATAAGAACCAGCAAGGTGGCTGAATGCATCTTGCCGGATTCAGGAATGCACGATGTCAGGTGGCCTGGAGAGTGTCCAGCTGGCTGCAAACAAAGTCCTGGGGAGGTTGGCATTCATGGTGGGGGAGAAGTCCAGAATAGCAGCCAAATTGGTAGAAGGGTAAGAAGTTTGTGGTGGGGACCAAAAATGATGGCTTTGGTTTGTCTAATGTTTAGGTGGTGGAAATTATTGCTCATTCAAGAAAGGATGTCAGACAAGCAATCTTACAGCACAAAAATAGTGGAGGAATTGCAAGAGGTGGTGATAAGTAGAGGTATTTTCAGAATTAGCAATGGGAGGTGATTCCAGGTCTATAGTTGATGTTGCCGAGGGCAAGAATTCACTGATGTTCATTCTTTCTCTTCACTCCCATTGTAAAGATTCCTCTTTCAAGACCTCTTCAGGAGGTCCCCTGCATCACAGATACCAGTCTTCAGCCAATTTGATTCACTCCACGTGACATCAAGAAACGGCTGAAGGCACTGTATATTGCAAAGGCTATGGGCCCTGACAATATTCCAGCAATAGTACTGAAGACTTGTGCTCCAGAACTTGCCACGCCCCTAGCCAAGTTGTTCCAGTACAGCTACAACACTGGCATCTACCCGGCTATGTGGAAAATTGCCCAGATATGGCCTGTACACAAAAAGCAGGACAAATCCAACCCGGCCAATTACCGCCCCATCAGTCTACTCTCCATCATCAGTAAAGTAATGGAAGGTCATCAATAGTACTATCAAGTGGCATTTGCTTAGCAATGACCTGATCACTGATGCCCAGTTTGGGTTCCACCAGGGACACTCAGCTCCTGACCTCATTAAAACCTTGGTTCAAACATGGACAAAAGAGCTGAACTCCAGAGGTGAGGTGAGAGTGACTGCCCTTGACAGACCTTGACCTTGCCCTTGACCTCAAGGCCGCATTTGATTGAGCGTGGCATCAAGGAGCCCTAGCAAAATTGGGGTAAAGGGGGATCAGGAGGAAAACTCTCTGCTGGTTGGAATCATACCCAGCATAAAGGAAGGTGGTTGTGGTTGCTGCAGGTCAGTCATCTCAGGTCCAGGACATTACTGCAGGAGTTCCCCAAGGTAGTGTCCTTGGCCCACCCAGCTTCAGCTGCTTCATCAATGACCTTCCTTCTATAATAAGGTCAGAAGTGGGGATGTTCGATGACGATTGCACGATGTTTGGCACCATTCCTGACTCCTCAGATACTGAAGCAGTCCATGTCCAAATGCAGCAAGTCCTGGACAATATCCAGTTTGGGCTGACAAGTGACAAATAACATTCATCAGGCAATGACCATCTCCAAGAAGAGAGAATCTAACCATCGCCCCTTGATGTTCAACGGCATTACCATCACTGAATACCCCATTATCAACATCCTGGGGGTTACCATTGACCAGAAACTGAACTGGACTAGCCATATACTGTGGCTACAAGAGCAGGTCAGAGGCTAGGAACCGTGCGACGAGTAACCCACCTCCTGACTCCCCAAAGCCTGTCCAATATCGACAAGGTACAAGTCAGGAGTGTGATGGAATACTCCCCACTTGCCTGGATGAGTGCAGCTCCCATAACACACAAGAAGCTTGACACTATCCAGGACAAAGCAACCTGCTCGATTGGCACCACATCCACAAACATTCACTCCCTCCACTGCTGACGCACAGTAGCAGCAGTGTGTACCATCTACAAGATGCACCGCAGGAATTCACCAAGGCTCCTTAAACAGCACCTTCCAAACCCATGACCACTACCACCTAGAAGGACAAGGGCAGCAGATAGATGGGAACACTAACACCTGGAAGCTCCCCTCCAAGTCACTCGCCATCCTGACTTGGCCATTCCTTCACTGTCGCTGGGTCAGAATATTGGAACTCGCTTCCTAACAGCACTGTGGGTGTAACTACACCACATTTACTGCAGCAGTTCAAGAAGGCAGCTTACCACCACCTTCTCAAGGGCAATTCGGGTTGGACAATAAATGCTGACCCAGCTAGTGAAGCCCACATTCCATGAATGAATAAAAAAAAGTACTAACAATCCCTCTAATGACCTCAGCTGGAAATTCATCAAACTTGGCCAGCTGAAATCCAAAGGTTTTAGGAATTGAATGTTCAACCAACTTCATCTACAATTCCTTTTTAAGAAAGTAGAATTGGATGGCAGCCATTGAGATGTTTGTTTTGTGACTCTGTGGTTACCAGGTATTTGTGGTTAAATTTTATTTATTCTCAGCCTAGATTAGCTAAGTCATCCTGAAACAGCAAAGCACTTTATCATAGGAAATAATAATTACTCACAGGAACTCATCTATGCTATCTTGGCTAATGATAGCATATGATTGATAGAAATCCTTCGCTAACAGATGAAGACAAGAGGATATTCTTCACTAATGTATAGTACGTTGAAGAATACTGTGCAAAAAAGGATGAAAGAAAGCAAAGAGATCAAGGCAAATGAGGCGCAGACACATTGAGTGTTTCAGGCTCCACATTAGACAGAAGGGGCTGAATTGGATATATTGGGACCAGGCTGGGTTTTGAAGCTGACATCAAAAGTACCACATACTGAGTGTGTGGTGTGGTGGGTTCAGTTGCATCTTGTCAAAAATTTATTTGGAATAGCAAACAATATGTATAATAAAATATTAAGTTAGCAAAAATAGTGATCTGTGATGGAGTTTACTGAATATCAGTGCAACAAAGAAACATTTTTTCCTGCATCAGATTATTGATTTGAATTCCTTATTGCTAGTGAAATGCACACAGGGATAAGTATAGTTTGTGAGAGCTGTTGCTGCAAGAAACAGAAATAGTGTCAAAGGTCAATTAATACACATCTAAGTTTTAGTTCCTGTCAAGCAAAGCGGAGATTAATACATTAGTGTTGAGTGAATGTAACATCAGCATCAATTTGCCGACAACACGATTATTGCACCACCAATTCAATATATAATCTAGAATCCTGTTTGTCTTTTTCAAAGATTGTTGGAATGATTGAGAAAAAATATGTAAAGGTCTTTTGTTGTGACAGGTCTTCATTGGTAATTCCACTGTTTCTGCCAATGATGAATGAATTAGCCCAGTTTAGGTAATACTTCTGGTTGACTGGTGCCTCAGAAGTTTGAGAGAAGGAGGAAGGTTCAATGATTGCCTAAAGTTATTATGAATGATAACTCTGGACCAGAGATTTCTAATTACAGGTCTGTATTTGCATAGCTCAATTAGTTTGCAGTCTGTAACTAGCAGACAAACTGAGCCACATTGAATCTGTGGTTCACCATGTAAGAAGACTCCATTTTCTCAGTTCAATGTACATAGAAAGATAGAATGGAGAAAGCGTCATTATTATTATGATTTATTAGGAATAGAAAGTTTAAATATTACTGTATATTTGTTTTCACTGAATACCCTTCATTTACATGTAAATTGTCTATTCATTTATAGTTTGAATCTCAGTTGATAATGAATGTTCAATCCACCTACTTAAAATGAGAATAATGTGGTGGTATGTGATATTCTCTCGTGAGCTGGTGTAGTGCCACAGGTTCTGTTTGTCCTTACTGCAACATAATGGTATTAATCAGTGTCGTACTGATCGCAGCTAATACTACTTTAGCTGATCACAGCCAGGGTAGCAACTGGCCTCAGTATTGTATCTTAGGGAGGACAAAAAGCAACTAGATTCCCTTTCAAAGTTACTATTGAATGAACTGCTAAAAAATGCATGTGAGGTCGGCGTCAGCTATAACGTCTTCCACAGTTGTCATCAGTCACCACCTAAGCTTGTACGTGACATGACTGCTTGGACAAGATATGAGTGGGCTTCAGGACACCTAGGGGATAAATGTGGAAAATCAGAGCTGCTGTTCTTCCCACCCTCCCCCACGTCCTGAAAAAAAATAAAAACACCTCTGCAGGGTTTTTTATGCTGGAGCTGGGCTCTTCCAAGTTTTCAAGAGAGAAACCTGTGTGCTGCTGTCCTGCTTTAACTTGTTACAATGGTGCCTATCTCCACATGCAACTCCTTCCATCACTGACACACAAATTCTTTGTGAATCACTGACACATTGGTCACTGCACATAGATATCAGAACATCTATAATGTTCAGAGAGCTAATAGCTGATCTAATAAAACCTGGATCACTCATGTTATTGGATTTGTGAAGACCAGTATATTTATTTTCAGTGGTGCTGCCAGCAGCCAAATAGGATCCATGTGTCAGAAAGCAGTGGCAACCATAATGTAGAAGTCACTTGTGTACTGCTTTTCTTTACAGAACTGGGTATGAGTTCAGAAATCGCGAAGTCAGTGTACTCATATTTGGGTCATTGTTTGCTTGGTACAATTGATAATGCCTACTATCACGTACCGTTGATGTTACTGCTTACTTAAGGATCAATGAGTCAATGCTGGCCCAGAATTTGCCTTTGATTTCATTACCAATGCAAAAAGGAAATGCTCTGTTCTTAGTACTTAATAACACAAAGTAATCGGGTTATGCTTACTGGCACAACACAATCAGTTGGCATACAGGTCATCATGAATAGTTTCCCAAGACAAACCACTCTTTGTATTGTTTTACTACACCAGGGCAAACTTCTAAAACTGGATTTTAAGATTAAAAACTCATGCTCTGCACTTTTTTCTTCAATAAAATGTATATCGTAGAACGTAAGTGATGCATGAGTAGTGCCCCTTGTTATATGGAGAATGGGATATCTGGGCAATGTGCTACACAATGGGAACATTATCAATATTTCACATGATATTAAAATGAATTTAGGAAATCACTAGAACACAGGCTGCATCACGCCATGGTAACAAATTCTCAGGAATCTGATATTCTTCCACACAAGAAATATGATGGGAATCAGTTGAAAAGTGTTCTTTTTATTAGCTTAGTTTGCTGATGTAATTACGCGGTGTCATTTTGGTTTTATGCTGGCTACTGTATAAGGAAGAAATGGAAATTATTTTGCATATTTTGAGCTTTCCTAGTACTGCGGTATTGCTTAGTAGATCAGGGAGGTCAACTTCAATCCCTGCTCTTTGCTGAATTAATTGAACTGTCAGGACAGCAATGGGAATGCCGGTTTATTTCAGCAGCCCCCAGTAGGTGAAGACAATATAATCCAAATCCTGCTCCATGTCCAGAAACTTACTGGAAAGCGTGCGCATATGGACTTTTTGCAAGGATAAGTTTGGACTGTTCTGTCATTCCGCTATGGCTGAATATTGAACAAGGAACCAGATTTCTGTCAATTGTCCATGGAATTATACCCCACTAGAATAATTCATTTCAATGAGCATTTACTTGTACTTTTAGTCTGTAAGTTAACATCATGAAAATTGGATGCCATAGTTTCTAAGACTGAAGACCATCTGATTCTTCTGCAAAGTACATGCGAGTACTTCGCTGTTTGATCATATCTTTTTATGACCTTTACAAGGATATTGTGATATTGAATTAGAAGTAAAGATGCATAGGTGAGACAATTAAATACAAGACCAAATGTATAATTCTTACCTTGTGTAAGGTCCTGGTCTAGTTGCATATAGAATATTTTACCTTTTGTCCCTTTAGATGGTGGGAAATATCAAGCATTCAGAGGAGAGCCACTGTTTGACACTTTGGCCAGAATTTTTCACTCTGGCAGGTATCATGGTGGGCATAAGCGAACAATATGGCGAGAAGGCCAAACATCGGTTGTACACGGTCATGAAACCAGTTTGCAATAATCCTCTCTGCCCGTCAGTGGCGGGCTGCATTTCCTGCCGCCGCATGTTGGGAACCTAATTTCAATACTTTAGCATCTCATTATAAGCCCTGCTCGCTGGAATCATCCCCCTGCGCTGGATCATCCGGGCAATCATGTCGATGTATTTCACAACTGTACATAAGCAACATGCACATCGTTAGGAATGTCAAGGTTTATTTGGCCACCTTGCTTCAAGCAGCACTCTTGTCATCAGCGCCAGGCTTCACACGCAGCACCACATCACTTTCAGTGGGGCTCGCAGGCAGGTCTCTATCCACCAGACATGCTGTAAGCCGGCGGTGGCTTTTCAATGGCTGCAGGGCTGGGGCTTACTTGGGGAAGGGGGAGAAGTGGCCTCAGACAAGGGAAGAGGCTGCAGGGCGAAGGCTGTATAGGGAAAGGGGGGTATCCCAGGTTATGCATGGGGGCACATATTGATCTGTGCAAGTGGCTGCAAGATTATCTGGACTGAGAAGGCAGTCTCCAAAGGAGATGAGGCCAGTTGGAGGTGAGTGAGAGAGAGATAAAGTGGTGATGTCCCTTGAGCTGGCAGTGAGAGAGATGCCAGTGAATGTGTGATTTGAGTGTGAGCGTTTGGAGTGATGAAGATGGTTGCCTTATGATGGTGGCATGTATGAGATCATTCATCCCCTTTCTGCACTGGATTGCCAACCTCTTCTGTGCAGCATTGGCACTGACCACCACTGCCAATGCCTCCCAAGCCAGAGTGGTGAGAGTGCTGGACCCCCTGCAGCTAGAGTGGGGATGGAAAATATCAAGCCAGGCCTCCAAAAGTTCAGTGATGGGTCGCTGAACTTTTCTTGGCTTTCAGGGCCATGTCTTCACTGGAGCAGTCCTGGACTGCAAAAATTGAGAACTGTGTGCATGGCTGGTGTTTAGATATGGCACCCAGAATGAGGAAAGGGTGAGATAACAATGTGGCGGGCAATTCAAAGACTGCCTACCAGCGAGACGGTGCGTTTCCTTTGGCTGCATAATTAATGAGGTGGGAAGCAGACGATATAGCACGAAAACCCACCATTGCGTCCAGCGGGTAAAACATCTTTTCTCACACTTCCTACTACACTGAGTACAAATCTGGGACAATTCCACCCTTTAAGGATTCCTAGTTATCTGGAAGGGATTGGAGTTGAAGCCTTTTTCTTTGGAGAAATGTAAACTTTGAGAGGATATGATTGAATAGTTTCTGCCCAGGTTAATAGGTTACTTGGGTTAACATTGGGAAGCAGATTTGGAAGCACCTGCATAAGCTATGGCAACAGAGTTAGGTTAGAGGCCAGGCAGTTTTCCTTTGTGCAGCCTCTGTGACAAATTACCAGTACAGGTGGTGAGTGCAGATTTGTTATAAATGTTTTAAAAGGATCAAGATAAGTTCCTTTGAGTGGGATGTATCTCCAATAAAATAAGGAAGATGGGGGTGAGGGAGGAAGGAGAGGGACAGGTGGCAGAGAAAGACGGCTGGGTTAGACGATGGATGGGACAGGCATGATGGATCAACTGGTTTACTTTATCCACCCAATTTGATTCTATTGCTGCCATAACCACTTGTGTACTGATTTCTGCTGTATGGTATCTTTAATTTTCTCAAAGTATCCTTGATGACATTTGGAAATGTTGCATTTAGCTAAAGTGTGATCATAATTAAATATATATCAGACCATAATGACAGTTTAGCAAGTGATTCCTTGAATTATGAGGAATCTAGACAGAGTGGAAAGGAACTCCTTCCCTGAGCAGAGAGATCAATAAGCATGAGTCATAGATATAAAGTAATTGGAAGGAGTGGGGAAAACGTGGGAGGACTTTTTTTCTTACATCAAGAGTGATGGGGGCCTGGAACTCTCTGCTTGAAGGAGTGGTAAAAGTAGAATCCCTCATTGCATTTAAAAAACTTAGATATGCACTTAAAGTGCCATGACGTACAGGGGCATGGACCAAGAACTGGAAAGTGGAATTTGTTTGGATAGCTTATTTTTGACTTGTATGGACATGATTGGATGAATGACCTCCTCCTGTGCCATATATTTTCTATGTTTCAGAAAATCACAATTTACACATTCACAATATATAATATAAATTATGACAGACTCTGTATTTGTTTTGCCTTTTTCTAGAAATGCTGCAGGAAGACAGCAACAGCTTAACATTGTGGATGTCTGTCACCAATAATTTATATAAAAGGAAGAAAACTTTAAGACACTGGAACTACTGCCACTGAGTGGATTGCAGTTGTTTTTAAATTAATATGTATGTTTTTTTTTTACCAAAATATATTCTGTAAACTCCTAGTGGATTATAAATGAGAAACTACAGAAATATATGTCACATCACTGAGTGTTTTTTTTCTAAGTATTCTCCAAACTATATTGTTGCCCTAATTTCAGTCTTTAAAAGAAATAATTACCACAGCAGAATTATTCCTGGTTTGTGCTGAGTTGGCAGATTTCAATTGAGTGGGCAATAGAAGCACTAAATTGATCTCAACACCTCTGGAGAAAATCAGACAGGATGCTACTCTTTATTGCTGCCAGAGACCCTCTGCTGGAATGTACATTTGTGTGGACATGAGCTCAGCTGTGATATCTCTCTCATTTGCTTCCCTTCACTTTCTAGGCTTCATGTATGAAGTTTGACCATTGGGTGAGTTACTGGAAGTCAGATGGCACTTCAGCAGGAACACCAAGAGAGAAGATGGGAGAAATTTGACTAAGGAAAATAATTACCAGATGAGTTTTGAATACTGTATTAAGATATTCACATGTTCATTAAATACAGCTCTTTGTTGCCCCATAGTGGCAAGGTTTGCAATTACAATGAGTAAAACTTGTCCTTTCTGTTCTGTACCACAAATTTGTTTTGGTAAACTCACGAAACTGCATGGTTATAGAAGAGGATATCAGAAATCAATATTTCAAACAGCTGATAGAATTCAGAGTATTTTTTTTATAAGGTAAAAATTTAATTCTTTCAAATTCCTTCTATAAACATTTTTAAACCACTAATTCTTAGGTTTTCTTGAGACACGTCTTGTTTGAAATTGACTATTTAATTTGATTCAATACCTTACATTGCAACTACTTTGAAAGCATGACTGTATGCTTTTTGGCATTCCCACAGCACTGGTAAACTGGTTTCTTCTATTATGCAACTCTAGAACTCTGCTCAAGAACACTAATGAATAATTTGATCTCTCCAAATCCTTTGACAAGTTCTTGCATCATGCATTTCTAAACAAAACATATGGTTCGCTAGACCAAAGCTATATTCATGGCTATCCAGTTTCCACTCAAATTGCTTCTTGTTCTATAGCTGACAGTTTGGTCTATGACTTGTTTTCCATTAATTCAGTATTCACATTCCTGTGGCCTCTTACTCACCCTCCTTATCATCTAACTGCACCCTTTTTTTTTAATGATTCTGATCTATATTAATCAACTTTCTTCAGGTCACACCATTAGTTGCCACAGTCTCTACTCCAAGTACTGCAGAAACTGAAACACAGCATGATGACCTCCATGCCCTTTAAGATAGTGCACATTTTATTTCTCCAAACACATGCTTCCTGAATGTCTTTCACAAGTCCAACTGAATTCAACTATTAATCTTTGATGGCAACATCCTTAATCCTTTACCTATTGATAATCTTGGTTTCATTATCTCTGATCGCAAATGCAAGTCCCTCAACTCCATTGTGAAAGCAGCCTTCAAAAGCAATTTTCTCTTTCATGCCAAAAAACATCTTTTACCCTGCATCTATGGACCTTGTTCCTTCACTTGTACTTGTGACTTAAATATGATTGACTAAAGACCCCAAAGGTTTGGATTTTAATTGAGAAATCTAAGTTCAAGTTTAATTCCTGGGAAATATTAAAAATACAAGGTTGCTGCTAATGGTTCAGTGAGTTGATGCACATGTACTGAACAGTTCAGGAGGGGAATGGAGTATAAAAGTAGGGAAGTCTTGCTACAACTGTACAGCGCATTGGTAAGAATTGGGGGAATCTAGAACACAAGAGGTTCAGTTTAAAAATAAGAGGTCTCCTTTTAAAAGTGAGATGAGGAGGATTTTTCTTCCCCTCTCAAGGGTTGTTAGTCTTTGGGATTCTCTTCCACACAGAGCAGTGATGGATGAGTCATGGAATATGTTCAAGGCTGACCTAAACAGATTTTTGACCCACAAGGGAGTCAAAGGTTATTGGCAGGGGATGGGGGTACACAGGCAAGAAAGTGGAGTTAAGGCCATAATCAGATCAGCCATGATTTTATTAAATGGCCCATCAAGCCTACTCTGCCAATGTCCTACTCCTGTTCCTACTTTTGATGATCTCCCATCCCAAGCTTGGTTCAATCTATGTTGCAAGCTGTTCTCAGCCAGGGCTCCAAATGCTGATAATCTTTTAAATGAAAACCAAATCAACAAAATTGGGATAAATCAGGCACAGCCCCTAATTCAGGTCAGCTGTAAAACCAAGAACAAAGTTTAAAGGAAACTTACAAACTTTAAATCAAAATGTGATTAAAGGGGTCAACAAAACACCCCAGTCCCCGCGATGCCCACCGAGCACGGAAGGCCTCGAGAGTGCCAGCAGACACCGCGTGCTCCTTCTCCAGGGACATCCGGCAGCGAACGTAGCCGCGGAAGAGGGACAAACAATCGGGCGGGACTCCCCCGTCGATTGCCCGCTGCCTGGACCTGTTAATGGCCAACTTGGCCAGGCCCAGGAGCAGGTTCACGAGGAGGTCCTCCTCCTTCCCGACCCCCTTCCGCACCGGGTGCCCATAGATCAGGAGCGTGGGGCTGAAGTGCAACTCCAAATGCTGATGGAGCATCCAGTAACATCCGAGTCTGATTATGAATGTCAGGCAAGGACAAGATTGAGGTGCAGTGGCCCACGTTAAAATTGTCTACCAACACATTATTAAACTGCAAACATCAAGAAAATTGGCTAAAAACCACAAGGAAATCCCTCTGATACTCTGAACTAGATATGCCGGTATTAGATTAAAAGCAACAGTAAACACACTGAGGACCCAATTTGGTTGTTGAAACAATGTAATTATTTGGAATCCAAATGCTTATCAATGAAGCACTCTGAAATATTATTATTCCCCAAAGTTGTGTGTTACATGCTTGGACTGTGGTCACAGTATGGTAGAGGAAAGTTTATTCTGCACCTGGTCCATTCTATAACTGACTCAGCTATGTTGAATTTGGTATTTATGTCAAAAGTAAATGTGTTCCAATTGTCCCCAGAGTTGATACTTGATTAAGAGAAAAATGAGTTAAAATAAAGAATAAAAATGGCAAATTACAACATGAAACCGTATTAATTGGGGCTAGGGTCAGCGATGGCTCAGACAACCTTCTTGCCTGTCACAAGGTTGTGGCTTCAAGCCTCACTCCAGAGACTGGAGAACAAAAATCCAGGCAGCTAGAGTGCTGCGCTGTCAGCGATGGAGTCTTTCAGGTAAAATGTTAAATCGACGCCCCATCTGACCCCTCAGGTGGATGTAAAGGATCCTATAGTACAGGTCGAGTATCCTTTATCTGAAACCCTTGGGGCCGATTGCATTTCAGTATTCAGATATTTTTGGTTTCCGGATCTACCATATATACAGTAGGCCTAGGCCTACTTATATTACAATAGCCTAAGCCTGCTACAGTCTACAAATACTAGGTTGTTTCTCCACTTGTCAACTCTGTCACACCTTACTTCTTACCTGTTAAGACTTACTACATCTTTAATATATTACATTGCTTGAACATACAAATTAACTGCATAGCCATTCAAAAAAATGTTCGATTTTTGAAAGGATACTTAACTTGTATTACAGTATTTCAAATAGGAGTAGGGCAGTTTTATCCCCAGTGTCCTAGCCAACATTTATCTCCCAATATCACAAAAACAGATTACCTAGTCAATATCAATGTTTTTTGTGGGCTTTTGTTGTGCAGAAATTGGCTGCTGCATTTCCTACAACAGTAATTATATTTCAAAATGGCGTTGGGACATCCTGTAGTTATGAAAGGCACTATATAAATGCAAGTCTCTTGCAAAATGTGGACTATACCTCATTCACCAAAATCCTTTCTGCACATATCATTAACTGCCCCTCAAATCAACATAGAAGTTGAGAAAACCATAAATCTCAGCTCTAAGAATAAGTAAAATCCATAAACCATCCATGACCAGTTTTTAGTGGCTTTGTGAGCCATTTGACAACTCAGCAGTCTTGCCAAGTCATTTCTCAAACACAAAAGTCATGGTTTGCAAGAGAAATCAAACACTATGTCAGATGCTGGGAAATATTTGGCACACTTTATACCGACAAATAATTAAAGAGAAACTTACATTTTAAAATGTCAGTTATAAACTTAATTCAGCCATTTTACTTTAAAACAACAGAACTCACTGCAACTGAATGATGGGAGAAAAGTATAATGGAAACATCGCAGCAAGTGACAGCATCTCCCAAACCCACTATCTCTACCATGTAGGACAGAACAGCAGGTGCATGGCACCTGCAAGCTTCCCTTCAAGTCATACACCAACATGACTTAGAAATATGTTTGCCGTTCCTTCATTATCACTGGGTCAAAATCCTGGAACTCCCTCCTTACAGCACTATGGGAGTACACATCCCAAGGACTGCAATGGTTGACCTTAAATGGCAACCAGGGTTAGGCTGGCCTTACCAATGATGCCGACAGCCCTTGGACGTATAAAAAGTTGGGCAGTTTTATTGATCATATTGATGGCTAGAAATTGCAAAAAAATAAGCAGACCACCGTTATTCCCAACAGCTCAAAAGCATGTTGAATATAGCCAGAGCTTGCAAATTGAATGATTTTTTCCCATTTTTAAAATATTGTTGAATGAAAGGGATTTTACAATTATATGTCCTCTACCTGACATTTACCCCACCATTGGTGACAAAGCCTTCAACTACTACGGCCCTGTGTTCTAGAATTTTCTTATACAACTTTGCTATTTCCAAGCTCCCCAGCCCCATTTAAAAAAAAGTCTCCAAAGAACTGATATCTTTAACTACTTCTCGCAACCTCTCTCCTACTTCTTGCTTGGTACATAGCACTCCCATCACCAAGTATTTTGGAACAAGTGGCTCAGCTCGTGGCAATTATTTGATTTAGAAAGATGTGGGTTCAAGTTCTGCTACTAACTTGAGCACACAATCTTGGCTAATACTTCACAATCCTTACAGTGCTTTATTGTCAGAGGCACAGTCTTTTGGGTAAGATGTCTAACCGATTCCCCGGAACCCTCCGTCTGCCTGCTCAGGTGGCTATAAAATATCTGAAAGCACTGTTCAAAGAGTTCTCTCAACTGGCTGACCAACATCCCTTCCCTATTCATTGCCACATATGAATTGGTCATTTATTCATTTGCTGTTTGTAAGGCTGTGCACAAATTGCCTGCTGCATTTGCCTACATAGCCATTTTGAAAGTAATCTATTGATTGTAAAAATATTCTGGGACATCCTGATACGATGAGGTGCAATTGAAATGCACGTTCTCTCTCTCCTGGAATGTTTTATTACATGATGAATGATGATTTGAAAATGTTTCACTTTGCAAGTGTTTGAAGCATGATAATAGAAACCTTACTAGTGGCAGGAACTGAAACAAAGATTATGAATAATAGACAAATACCAGCATTTTAAAAACCCCTAGTAAACCTTTAATTAGAGTGTTTTTACAAGACAAATGACAAATTACATTAAACATCTGAACTTTTTGAACTTCTGGATATTATACACCTTCCCATCTGTCTTGCAGGTAGGGATATTGTCAATCTTAACAGTTATAAGCAAAATAAGCTGCATAATGGTACATATTACAATATATAAATGTACAATGTTTACATAAAATGAAATACATCATAGAAGCTGGAAAATTCAAAGATGCATCTGCATCAAGCGGTGCCCCTTTTCTTAAAAAATGCCACATCCACTTATACATTCACTCTTACAACAGATCAACAATCAGGTGCACCACGGGTTGGCCCAAAAACATGAATAATATTAACACCATCATACGATGCACACAAGGTACAGCAAGATTCCTTGCTTTACTCTTAGTACAACTTTTAAACCAAAGTGCAACAAAAAGCTGTACAGAACAAACCAGATAGTTTTCGAAGTGGAACGCTTTAAAACTGGGAATTAACCTACATTCCTATTCATTACAGTGCCTGTATCAAGCACACAAAGGTAAGGCACAGTAAGGCTCTGCTGCAGGTAGTGTGCATCATGTTTACTGAGTAAATTGTGCATTTGTGCAATTCCATGCTGAAACACTCTTAACTGCAGATTATGACCTAAATTTGGAACAAACAGTGAATAAAAGCAGGATTAAATGAATGTGTTAAACTGTACTCATTCTGCAAATGGTTCCATTACTCAGATTGCGTGTATTTACTGATTAATGAAAGATAGACCAAGTTGCTAATCAACTAAGTTTTTTTTTTGCATTGAGTAACCTGCACAGTGTCATTCTGCAAATTATGACACTTCACACCACGCAGCTGGTTTTCTTCTCTCTGCATGATGGTGCTATTTTAATCCATTTTTAATCCAGACATGTTTAGTGCACAAATAAAGTTGTATCTCATTGTTAAGCAGACAGTTACACCATAAAGCTGTCCTTTTTGGTGTTAAAGTTCATCTAAAACAGCTCTGTTGAAATGTGCCCTATATATTTGTGTACTTGCTCTTTCCTATTACCCAAAAAGTTTCCCTGCAGTGCTATCAGATGGCTGTCCTGTGCCAAACTACACTCAAATTTACATTCTAGCACTGCAATTCATTATTCCAAAAATGCAAGAGGTTTTGAGCAGTCGAGTCAGACCTGTTGATATTCTCTCCTTTAGCTCAGTGGTCAAATACGATTGGACCGTAGTGTACATGATTAATCTCTAATATACCTAAAAAAATAATTAATTTCCAGTAAACAAAACTGTTCATGCCCAGTCCATAGCCTAAGAATTAATAACCATTGTATGAAAGCCATACCTTGTTTCATGTCGACGTCACTACTTTTTACCCCAGTACACCAATGCTACAGATAGCTCCTTTGGAAATTTTCTCCAGCTTCCTGGCATCTTGGCATAAAAGATGCATTCCTTATAATACAAAAAGTGTACATATAAAAGCAATAAAAAGGAAGACAGAGCATTCAAGCAGGACTTCTCTTGCTGCAGTGTAACAGTACTGGCAGGGGTAGGAGAGGTCTCATGAGGCTCCTTGTGAGTTAGCTGTGTTGGTCAGAAGACGCAGATGTGACATTGAATTCATGTACCTATTTGATGGCTTTAAGGGAGTGTTGCAATGGACAGCCTGGGGGAAACGATAATGATAACGATCTAGTCTCAGATATTTTACAGTCACTAGTTTTCCTGAAAAACATAAAAGATCAATTAAATGAAAACTCAAGCAAGCACCATGGAAATAATTGTTTACATTCATTACAATGCATTTGAGAGCAAGGACATTTGCTGAATTGTTCATTATACAAGTAGTAACAATAGACTACAAAAAAGAACCTTTATTACTGCTACTTTTGCCATTTTAGAAACAGCTACCACCCACAAGTGCAGTTATGTTTACATAATTAAGAATTCTAAGATGAAAAATATACCAATCCTAATTGCCTCAGGAGACTTCAGTAAATTTCAACAGGTAATACTTGTCCCACTGATGCCTAAAACAGATTTATGGAATCCGTGTCTTTTTATGGCAAACTGTTGGGCCTCGGCATGACACTGCCACACAACAACATGGTTAAGATAGCTTTAAAAGTAAATCTTTTTCTGTAGCAGTATAATGGATTCCAAAGCTTAATGCAAAGCCCTTTGTGCAAGTTCCCCCCCCCCTCCCCACAAAACACTGCCTCCCAAGTATAATTCTAGCTGCTAGCAGACTTATAAAAGCAATAAAAGGGTGAGCCAGAGCAGGTCTGATTGCCTGTTAATTTGTATTCCGTGTGAAAAGTTCCTGACATTAATAATTCATTCATTCTAATAGGATGTTGAATTGAAAACCAGATTTTGTTTTCACAATTTTCTGCTCTGAATTTAGCAAGTTATTTTCAGGTTCCAAACTACAAAATGTAAAACTTAAATTATGTATGAGCAATTTTAAAGCATCTTACCATCAAACCATGAGCCATGAAGTGCTTTAAAAGCCTTGCCAGCATATTCTGGAGACAAACACTTCACATACACACAACCCTACAGCAGAAAGAATGGAAGAAATTACTGTGTACGAACAAAAACAAGGAAACCACATCAATTACAAGAAAAATGCTCAGACTTTTAAGAAAATCAGTTAAACAGACAGCATGACATCAAGATGAAGAAATAAGAATATCTGCCAAAAAATGGTAGTACATCTAACCTCACGCGAGTTCTTATCCACTGCAATATGAACAATTCCCTCATTGTCACTGCATTTTTCTAGGATTGCTTCCTGAATTGCAACATGCCAGTCATCCCCAATCTCCCTGCAAAATAAAAGTGATAAATATGTGTTTTTTTTTGAAAAAGTAAATGGAAAAATGCAGATATCAGGTATAATATAAAGTAACAAAAATATTTTTCCGGGAATTGGATAGCATAGTGGAGCAGGCACTGGATCTATGAATATCTGAATTAAGGTTAGGCCATGAATGGTATGGACAACCTCATATGTACCACATTTTATTTTCTATTCCTGCAGAAAGGAGCTTTATATAAAACATTGAGGCCCTTAAGCTCTGGAATTCTCTCCCTGCACCTCTCCACCTCTTTAAGACACTTCTTAAAACCTACCTCTTTGTCCAAGCTTTTTGTAATCTGATTCAATATCTCATGTGGCTCAGTGTCATTTGTAAAGCACTTGGAACGTTTTATTATATTACGATGCTATACAAATATAAGTTGCTGTCGTTGTAAATATTCTTTACTGAAACTGAAAATGACCAGTTCACACAATTCAGGTATATTTCCAAACGGTTCTTCCCCATTTGTGCATTTTGATATTCGGACTCATTTTCTTGCTAGCACAGTCGAAAAACTAAAGGAGCAGCAGGCTCATTAAGCCAGAACTATTGCATAACAACTAGAAGCCATTCAGCCCATTGAGCCTACTGCGTCAATGAGATGATGGCTGATTCACCTTCTAATGTTACCCTTATATACCTCAATTCTCTTAGTGTGCAAAAATATTTCAATCTGTCTTAAATATATTCAATGACTGAACCTCCACAGCTCTCTGGGGTAGAGGATTCTAAAACTTCATAGTGAAGAAGTTTATCCCCATCTCAGCCCTGGATGTTCGATCCTTATTCTGACACTTAAGCCCTAGTTGTATACTCTCCAACCAGAAGGAATATCTATCCAGCATCCATCTTGTAGAGATCTTTTTATCTTCTTTTAATGTTTTATAATAAGAATTTTAAATGTTTCAATAAGATAACCTTTCATTCTTTCAAACTGAGTACAGGTCTGGTTGGCCTTCATTACCCTCTCTAAAGCAAGTGCATTCTTTAGGAAAGGCAGCCAGAACTGTGCAGTGCTCTAGATGCGGCCTCACAGTTGCTTTTTAATTGCAGTAAGGCTTCTTTACTCTTATATTTCAGTCCCTTTACAGTAATGATTAACATACCATTTGTCTTGCCAATTGCTCGCTGCATCTTGTTAACTTTGTGATTTTGCTTCACAAGGCAGGTCCCTCTGAATATTAACATTCTTAGCCTCTCACCTAAAAATATTCTGCATTTCTATTTTTCTTATTGAAGTGGATAATTTCACTTCTCCACATTATATTCTGTCTGCCACCTTCTTGCCCACTCACTTAGCCTTTCTATATCCCTTTGTGGCCTCTGTGCCCTCCTTCCCACCTAGCTTTGCACCATCAGCAAATCGGGATACATTAACCTAGAAATGCAGACCGAGTTTATTGATATAGATAGTAAATAGCTGACATCTAAGCACTGATCCTTGTGGCACCCCACTAAATACAGCCTGCCAATACTAAAGTAACACGTTTATACCTTTTCAGTTTTGTGTCCATTAACCAATCCTCAGTCTATGCTAATACAGTACCTGCAATTTTATGAGCCTTAATTTTGTGTAATAACTTCTGTCACATCCCACTGGATGCTTTTTGAAAATCCAAATATACTATATCTACGGGTTCCCCCATGTGTACCTTTAATCTGGTACCATTCTCATGTCAGTCAGAACAGACCTATTAAAAGAATCCTACTTCGAGATTTGGCAGTATCAGAGTTTGAAAAGATCTGATACTGGACATCACTAGGGCATCCTTTAACCAATCAAGAGATTACAAAATACGTGAAAAACATGACAGAATGAGCAATGCAAAAAGCTTCACATAACTAATCTTTCAAATTTAACTCATATTTAAACAAAATATTCAAAACAGGACTCTCAAGATATGCTTTGTTGATTACTGTATTATAAAATTCTAAGTATCACTACTTTATACTAAGTCCTTAGTCTGATGCAAATCAATAGTTTAGAAAAACTACAAACACACTTGCTGTTACTCTAATGCAAAAATTTTGATGCTCCATGTAACACATGAACAAATTTAACCTTAATTTCGATTTTTGAGTTTGCTATTATTTTATAACTTTGACAATCTGATAACAATGTGACAGTTGAACACTAAACTGAACATGCATTAGTTTCAAAATTGCAAAGTCAAATTATAGAACTAAAGTTTTTAAATTAAAATTTGCTCAGCATTTTTAAAATTTACAACATAAATGTAGTGACTACTGATTTACATCTTTAACATGCTGATACATCTGATCACTTCAAGACTGCAGCATTCCTGTGCAATAGAATCACCATAGCTCATTAGGTACTTACATGACTGGGTCAAACATGTTGCGGATCTTTAAACAAGGTGTCAAACTGTTAGGTGGAGAATTTCTACCATCAAGGTGGAAGGCTACATAAGAAAATTTCAGAATATAAATATGTAATTTTATGATTCAAATGTTTTAGAATATAACTTTTAGTTTTGGGAAATGAATTTTTTAATGCAGGATAAGTGTAAAAAACCTGGTTTGGGGAACTGACAAACACCCAAGATACCTTCACGCGCGAGATGTGTGACAAATCATTGTCGTGGTCATCAACCCTCCACAGACACCAATACTTTCACATAGGGGAGAAACCATTCACATGCAAGGTGAGACACAAATCCTTCTCGTCAACATCCCTTTGTGTACATCAACACAGTCACACAGAGGAGAGTGCAGGAGGACCACCCTGGGACAGGCAGTCAGCAACACCAAGAAGAGAGCCAGTTGGACCAGCAGCAGGAGCAGAGTGAACTTGGGGGTGAATGGCAGCAGTGGGGCTTCTCATTAAAAGCCCAAGGGTTGAGGCCCGGATCTGGCAGATATACCACTGCCTTCTCAGTCTTCCAAGCTGACAACCATTTCTGAGAAAAGCACAGAGATAAACTCAAAACAAATGACTGCCTTCCTGCAATCTGCTCCCCTGGCAGTGTGGCACACCTGGGATGTCAAAGATAGAGATCCAAACCAATTAGCTTGCAATTTTAAATCTGTCATTTGAAAAATATATTGGATACTTTAAGACCTTCCGTTGTTTTCCCGTTGCTTCCAAATCTTTCTTTGATCGGGGACCCACGTGAATAATTTAAATCCCTTAATAGAGAAAACTCTAGATATCTCATTCCTACCAAAAACTCAAGAAAATAGCCTATTCTTCACATTTCCACCTCTGATCTCTTTAAGTAAACATGGACTATCCTTTATCTCTATGCTTTTCTCAGAAATGGTAGCCAGCTTGGAAGACTGAGAAGGCAGCAGCCAGAATAATGAACATAGAAGCCATCTGGAACCAGAGCGCTCCTGGGTTGGAGTCACTAAGTAGGAATTGCAAAACTAAGCAGAAAGTGGGAGCTCTGGAAGTTTAAGTGCCTGACTGGGAAACTGAGGCAAGTCAAAGTGAAGTCTTGAGAGCTGTGGGACATCTTGGTTTGGTCTCAG
This sequence comes from Carcharodon carcharias, assembly GCF_017639515.1. Lineage (NCBI taxonomy): Eukaryota > Metazoa > Chordata > Chondrichthyes > Lamniformes > Lamnidae > Carcharodon > Carcharodon carcharias. Next base: position 62,871,773 of record NC_054487.1, read on the forward strand.
AAGTGAAAGGGCTCTAAAGATCTGGTAATGTATAGGGAAACTCTCAGGTGAAATGAAAAACAGAACAGGAAGTGGATCTATTAAGATTTTTGGGTTTAAAGCATAAGGGTTTGCTAAATAGTGTGTTAAATTAGGTGTACTTGGTTTGTTTAAATCTTGTACAGTAACAGTTTTTGTTTAAAATGTGAATCCTTGTGGCACAGTTCTTTCAGTTAATAGCCTTTTAAAAGCTGATGGTCTCCCTCAAGATCGTAATACTATTTCATGCTACATTAAGATCATACAATTTCTCAAAATATTTTTCTACAAAAAAGTTTCTCATTTGTGTTGAATTAGTTGACTCAGCACTGGGGTACTTGGCCATTGTAACTGGCCTCAGTGGATGTACAGATATTTGAGTATTTCCACTCCTGATACTCTATAGCACCAATTCTTGGCGGTATACATGTATGTACATTAGATAAATAGAGGATCAGATCTGCCTGCAACGTCTCTTCTACCCCACTGCTCAAATGTCGGCTGCCACTTGCCATCAAGGCTTACATATGATCATTACTTCACATGGCAGCATTGCAGCTACTATAATTAAACTCAAAGAATTGTCTCTGTAATAGGATACCACAGTGATGATACTCGAACAAAAGTCATCTGAGGGGAAGAAAATGAGAATAAAGACTTAATGACATACTTTAAGAACTTCATAATTTGAACTGTTGCATCCTCCACATATCAAAAAGGAATCAAGACTAGCTTCATTGACTCTGGGAAAACATTTTGCTTGATGCACACAAAACATTCTGCTATGATGATATTCTGCTACCATATCCTATAAAAGGTCTACGACTTGGGACCATTAGGATTACGTAGGATTTATGGCACAGAAACAAGCTATTTGGCCCAACCAGTCCATGCCAACGTTTGTGATCCACTCGAGCAACCTCCCATCTTTTCTGCCTGGGAGTGGAATAATTATTTTGTTTGATTTGACTCAAATCTAAACTGGAAGTGATGAACTTCAATACGGTATTGCAGGATATGAAGAAATAGCTAAGTGGGATTAGAATGTGGAGGATGCCATCTGTTCAAAATAAAACAAAAAATCCACAAGGTGGTAATTGTTCTTCTCCACATTATGTAGCAGTGTATCAAAGTAGTCTAAATTAAGAGCCAGAATGCACCACCATAATTCCAGCTTCCAGGACAGACCAGAAAAAGGCATTACAATATCCAGTCAAATCTAAATAGTATTGCAAAGTAAACCCGTGAGCATTATATCATGTGACAGTCTTATAGCTACTATAATTGCAACTAAATAAACAGCAGTTAATGACCTTCAACATAATCAAACATTCTTCCCTAGATGGTGGTAGTGAAGATTGTATCACAACATCCACTTAGCTATTCACTGACTCCTCACTAATTTGCTTGGAGTCTTTCAATGATAAGGAATGATTAAGACTTCCAAAATTGCGTCATAAAGCATCTTTAAGGTACCTACAAATTTAAAATACTCCATTGCAATTAATGTGATGGTACACAGAGCCACCATATTGGCTCATGGGACATATGCATCGCAGCATCATTTACCGCCAGTCTCCAACTGCCCTTGAGTAGATGGTGATGAGCCACTTCTTGAGCCGCTGCAGTCCATGTGGTATAGTACACCCACCGTGCCATTGGGTGGGTGGGTGGGTGGGTTGGGGGAGGGGGCCGAGTTCCAGGATTCTGACCCAGAGACAGTGAAAGAACGATGTAGTTCCAAGCCAGGATGATGTGTGGCTTAGAGGGGTACTTCAACGTGGCGATGTTCCCATGTATCAACTACCCACGTCCTTCTAGGTGATACAGGATGTGGGTTTGGAAGGTGCTGTTGAAGGAGCCTTGGTGAGTTGTTGCAGCGCATATTGTAGATGATGCACATGGCTGCCATTGTGCACTGTTGGTGGAGGGAGTAAATTGATGGGCGAGGTGTCAATCAAGCAGATGGCTTTGGCCTGGATGGTGCTGAATTCGAGTGTTGTCGTAGCTGCACTCATCCAAGCAACTGGTGAGTATTTCATCACACTCCTGACTTGTGACGTACAGGTGCTGGACAGACTTTGGGTAGTCAGGTGGCGAGATACTCACTGCTGAATTCCTAGCCTCTGACCCGCTCTTGTGGCCACAATGTTTATATGGTTGGTTCAGTTAAGTTTCTCATCAATGGTAAAGCCCAGGATGTTGATGGTAGGGGATTCAACAATGGTAATGCCATTGAATGTCCAGGGAAGATGATTAGATTCTCTTTTGTTGGAGAAGGTCATTGCGTGGTATCTGTGTGAATGTTACTTGCAACTTGTCAGCCGAAACCTGAGTGTTGTTCAGGTGTTGTTTCACGCAGGCATGGACTACTTCACTATCTGAGAAGTTGCAAATGATATTGAACATTGTAATCATCTGTGAACACGCCAACTTCTGATCTTATGCTGGAGGAAAGATCATTGATGAAGCAGCTGAAGATGGTTTGGCTTAGGACACTGCCCTGAGGTATTCCTGCAGCAATGTCCTGGGACTATGATGACTGACCTCCAACAACCACAGTCATCTTTCTTTAAGCTGGGTATGACTCCAAGTACTGGAAAATTTTCCCTCTGATTCCCATTGACTTTAAGCTTGCTAGGTCTCCTTGATTCCACACTTGGTCAAATGCTATCTTGATGTCAAGGGCAGTCACACTCATCTCACTTCTGGAATTCAGCTCTTTCATGCATATTTGAACCTAGGCCGTAATGATATCCAGTCACCTACCTCTAGAGGAACCCAAACTGAGCATCAATAAGCAGATTACTGCAAAGTGCCACTTGATAGCACTAACACTGACACCTTCCATCATTTATTTATAATTGAAAGTAGACTGATTGGATGGTTAATTGGCCAAATTGGATTTGTCCTGTGTTTTCCTTATGGACAGGACATACTGTGAATTTGGAAAATTGCCTGGTTAAGTGCTGGTGTTGCAGCTGACTTAAGCAGCTTGGTTGGATCACGGCAAACTCTAGAGCACAAGCCTTCAGTGCTATTGCCAGAATGTTGTCAGGGCCGTTGCACTACCTAATGCCTTCAGCCATTTCTTGATATCACAGAGTGAATCAAATTAGCTGAAGACTGGCATGCTGGAGACCTTGGAAGGAGGCCAAAATGCATCATCCACTCGGCATTTCCAGCTGAAGGCGGCTGCAAAACCTTCAGCCTGGTCTTTTGCACTGACATGCTGAACTCCCCTATCATGGAAGATGGGGATGTTTCTGGAGCTTCTTCCTATTAGTTACTTCAATTGTCCACTGCCATTCATGACTGGATGTAGGAGGACTACAGGGCTTTTATCTTATCCATTGGTTGTGGGATTGCTTAGCTGTCTGTAGCATGCTGATTCTACTGTTTAGCATGCACGTAGTTATCTGTTGTAGCTTCCCCAGCTTGGCACCTCATGTGCTGCTCTCTTGAAATCCTCACTGAAAGAGGGACAATCTCCTGGTCTGATGGCAATGGTAGAGTGAGGGATATGCCAGGCCATGAGATTAGAAATGGTGATTGAATACAATTCTGCTGTTCATACCCACAGCACCTCATAGATGCCCAGTTTTGAGGTGCTAGATCCGTTCTAAAACTCTATTTAGCACAGTGGTAGTGTCACACAATACAATGTGAAGACAGGACTCCTCACAAAAGACTTCTGGCGGTCAGTCCTACTAATACAATAATTGACAGATGCAGCTGCAACAGGTAGATCGATGAGAATGAGATCAAACAGGTTTTTCCTCTTGTTGGCTCTCACCACTTACCACAGGCCCAGTTTGGCACATATGTTTTTCAGGATGAAAGGACTGAAGCTATGGTTGCTAAATTTATTGACGACATAAGATAGGTAGGAAAGTAAGCTGTGAAGAGGACATGAGGAGGTTACAAAGTGACATAGATAGGTTAAGTGAATGGGCAAGGATCTGGCAAATGGGAATGGGTGGGTTGTCTTACAAGGAAAGATTGGACAGGTTAGGTTTGTATCCACTGGTGCTTAGAAGAGTAAGAGGTGACTTGATTGAAACCTTTAAGATCCTGAGGGGTCTTGACAGAGTGGATGTAGAGAGGATGTTTCCTCTTGTGGGAGAATCTAGAACTAGGGGTCACAGTTTAAAAATAAGCAGTCGCTCATTTAAGACAGAGGGGGAGAAATTTTTTCTCTCAGAGGCTTGTGAGTCTTTGGAACTCTCTTCTTTAAAAGGCAGTGAAAGCAGTGTCTTTGAATATTTTTAAGGCAGAGCTAGATAAGGTTTTTGATAAACAAGGGGGTGAAACATGTTGGGGATAGGCATAAATTTGGAGTGGCGGTTACAATCAGATCAGCCATGATCCTGTTGAATGGCAGAGTGGCCTACTCCTGCTCCCAATTCGTATGTTCTTATGACTCAGTCAGTACTGGTTCTACCAAGTCACTCGGTGATGAACATTGAAGTTCCCCATCCCAGAGTGCATTTTGCCCGTTCCCTCAGGGTCTATTACAAGTGGTGTTTCAACATGGAGGATTACTAGTCCATCAGCCTGTGGGACAGCAGGAAGTGGTAATCAGCAGGATGTTTGCTTGTCCATGTTTAACCTGATGCAATGAGAATTCATGGGGTCCAGAGTAGTACTGGCTCTGGGTACTGATTCGGGGTTTATAGAAGGGCTTTTGCTGGCAGGCCTGGTTTTGGTAGTTTCAACTGTGGTTTTACATAATTTGAACTACAACTGCATGTGACCCGAAAGGTCACAACTGTAAAGGAGACTTCAGAGCAACTCCAGGTGTTCTCAATTTTTTTTTTAAACAATTCTCAGCAGAATTTTTTGTTGACTATTGCCTATCTATCTGAAAGAAAAAAAGGACTTGCATTTGTGCAGTGCTTTTTCAAGACCACCAGACACTCGAAGTGCTTTGCTGGCAATTAAGTTTTACTTTGAAGTATAGTCACTGTTGCAATGCAATTCAATACCTCAGCTATTGGAGTTTAATTGGGTATAGCTTGCCTTGACAACTGATTAGGGCTAGCATTTCTCTGATATATCTAGTATAACATGTTCTCATGACAACCAGAGAAGGAATGGATACATCCAGGTTAGAAACATGCAGTCACATTCTGTTTTTAGCAAATTTTCAAGTTTGTTCATTAACATGAGGCTTTTAACCTAGCCACTATTTGCAGATGTTGGAGAACCAAAAATAAATGTATTGTGTAGTATAGTCAGGTTTTGGTGACAGCTTATCCAACCTATATTTATCAATGGGATATAATATTTTGCACCCTATTCAACCATTAGATAGCAATTGGTGTCAATATACTGTCCCATATGTGGAGGCCATTAGCATAATTTTATTTAGTCTATTTCATGGTTCATAAACAGATAAACGGTGAATAGCAAAGTTTGTGGAGAATGGGAAGGAGGCAGAAATATTGTGATAAGTGTTACTTTAGCAAGTGTTGCGCCTTGGTCCTTCTTTTGTATTGGTTTGTTTTACTTGTTTAAAATGCAGCCCGTAAGTAGGTCATGATCATGATTGATTTTTAAAATTTCTTTTTGCTTAATTTAGATCCCATTTTGAATATTATTGGTGTTCTGTATCTGCATTTATCTGTACCAGTACCAATGCCAATTCCTGGCATGCAACCAGTTTGCAAACAAAAATAAATCTACAGCTACGAATTATAAGGACCATCTTATCTGATCTATATCTGTGGGGAGACTGGATTTGGGGCAAGTGTCCAAATAGTGCAAAGGGGCAGAAAAGTGCTATTTTTAGCTGGGGAAAAACAAAGCCTTTTAAGCTGGAGGAAAATTAACTTGAGATGGCACAGGTCCTGAAGCTTTATAGACCATATTCATTGATGCTGATGTGCAAACTCATGACATTTTTATGCGCCAATTTATACAAGCAGGTTCTCCAGGTCATAAACCAAGCTAGACTTAACTCTGATAGCGTGCAGGATGAATGAAGAATTATTCTTCACATTACTAATTGATTCCAGTGATATACGGGGAAACTTATTTTAAAAAAAAATCAATTCACAACGCTTGTTAAGTACAATGCAAAAATATAGGATTAGGGTGCATATGCTGGATGGACAGATGCATGTCACACTAAAGAGAATGACACTCGGCAATTCGCTTCAATTTTTCCCAAAATTTAGACCTGTTAGCATTTACTTTAAAAAAACCCCTGAAATCTAGAGAATTTCAATATACATGTCAAAATATGCAATGGATGCCAAAGTCATACCTTTTCCTTGCCATACTTTGGACGGCACAACTGTTATTTTATCACAAGCTGAAGATGGCTGAGTCCACCTCCAAACCAAGAAGTCTCCTCCCCCTATTCTTTGGGTTTCTTTCCGAATACGGGACTCATTGGTTTCAACAAAAACCACAGCTCTCTCCCATGCCTTTTTCATTTTTTTCCTGTGAAATTCAAAATAAAAATGTATTTAGCGTAGGAACACATTTACAGCTGTTGTATTAGTTGAAGGCCTAATTTTTGGTCTATATTATTAACTTGTCTTACCTATTCTGGGGTAGTATGAGAGAATCACGTACATGGGGAATAGGCAAATAGGGCTGCAAGTCCTTATTTTCTTGGCAGGCTTCATTGTGGCTTCTCAGAACATCTAAACAAAAAAAAACAACCAGTATCAGCCAACATTTACTTATAAGCACCATCAGTACAAATAGCAATCTAAACAGACATTTGATAATAAATGGAAAACAAAGGCCTTGGGATCAATTGGCTTACTTGCGAATTTCACTAGCCTTTAAGCACAATCTAATTCCAAAAGAAATGCTAGGTACCTATGATTCTTTCCACCATGTCATACATCTGTCTGGTTTCTGCCTCTTCCTTCCGCCAACGATACTTCATGTAATGAAGCACTCCCCACACAATTCCCACACCTACAAAAGTGTTATAAATAAATACCAATTAAAATCAAAGGTGGTCCAATAAAAGTTAATGTAGGATGTACCAGTTTAAGCAGCATTATATATCCAGTATTACAAATGGAATTATTTGAATTCAAGTAAAAAATTGCAGTACATTATTAATTACTTTACTTACACCCACAATTTATATAGTGCCTTTAAAGTAACTAAATGTCCCAAGTGGCTTTACAAGAGTGTTTCAAAACAAGGTATGCCACTATGTCACATAAGGAGATATTAGGTCAGATGACCAAAAACTTGGTCAAAGAGGTAGGTATTAAGAAGTGTCTTAAAGGAGGAAAGCCCACTTGAGGGCCAGAGTGGTATAAGAAGGGAATTCCACAGCTTGGGGCCTAGGCAACTGAAGGCACAGCCACCAAAGGTGGAGCAATTAAAATTGGGATGGACAAGAGGCCAAATTTAGATTAGTGGAGATATGAGGGTAGTGCAACTGGAGGAGGTTACAGAGATAGGGAAGGATTAGGCATAGAGGAAATTGAAATTTAAAATTCTCATTTTAATTTTTCTTTTAAATTTTAAAATAGAGATGTTGCTTGACCAGGAGCTAATGTAGGTCAGTGAGCAGAGCGACATTGGTCAACAGGACTTGCTGTGAGCTAAAATAGGTCGTCGAAAACTAATCCCTAAGTTTATGGACAGCAGAATGTAGGAGACCAGCCAGTAGCGCGTTGCAAGAATCGGAACTAGATGTAACAAAGACATAAATGAAGGTTTCAGCAGACGAGCAGAGACTGGGACGATGTCAAGCAATGTCACAGAAGTGGAAATTGGTGGCCTTAGTGATGGCAGAAGTGAGAGCTGAAGTGTGGAAAATAGGATAGTGGCATTGTCAAGGGCCTGTCAACTACAGTAGGGGGGAATTTTTTGGTAACTTAAAAGGGCTACCACTGCTAAACCTGCATGGAAATTTCTGTATTGTTGCATGGCATAGAGGTGGTGACAGGAGGTGGTGTCAGAATTGGCACCCAGTTTCCACAGGAAACAAAATCATCCTTGCTGCAGCAAAAATGACAGACAAGCAATCTGTTGGGCTACAAAGATGATGAGCGGGCGAAAGAGAAAGATAATTGAACAAGACCTCACTTAATGGGTCATCATGTATAAGAGGGCAAATCGCCTTTGTAATTTATTTGTTTCATGGGATGCGAACTGGTACGGCCAGCATTTATTTCCAATCCCCAGCTGCCCTTATGAAAGTAGTGGTGAGACACCTTCTTGAACCCCTGCAGTCCATGTGGTGTAAGTGCACCCACAGTGCCATTAGAAGGACTTCCAGAATTCTGACCCAATAAAAATGAAACTTACAGGTGGTGGCATTCCCATTTTTCTGCCACCTTTGCTCTTCTGAGTGGAAGAGGTTTGGAAGGTACTGTCAAACAGGCTTAGCAAGTTGCTGCAGTGCATCTTATAGATAGTACACATTGCTGCCACTGTGTCAGTATTAGAGGGAGTAAGTGTTTTAAGGTGCTGGATGGGCTGCCAGTCAAGTGGGCTGTTTTGTCCTGGATGGTCTCGAGCTCGAGTTAACCATAAGCCATAGGACAACCATAAGACGTAGGAGCAGAAGTAGACCATTCGGCCCATTGAGTCTGCTCTGCCATTCAATGAGATCATGGCTGATCTGATAATCCTCAACTCCACTTTCCTGTCTTTTCCCCATAATCCTTGATTCCCTTACTGATTAAAAATCTGTCTATTTCAGCCTTGAATATACTTAACGACCCAGTGTCTACAGCCCTCTCTGGTAAAGAATTCCACAGATTGACTAACCTCCGAGAGGAGAAATTCCTCCTAATTTCTGTTTTAAGTGGGCGCCCCCTTACTCTGAGATTATGCCCTCTGGTCCTAAGCTCTCCCACAAGGGAAAACAACCTCCCAGCATCTACCCTGTCAAGCCCTATAAGAATCTTATATGTTTCAATAAGGTCATCTCTCATTCTTCTAAACTCCAATGAGCACAGGCCCAACCAACTCAACCTCTCCTCATAAGAAAATCCCTTCATCCCCGGGATTAATGCAGTGAACCTCCTCTGGACTGCCTCCAATGCCAGTATATCTTTCCTTAGATAAGGGGACCAAAATTGTTCACAGTATTCTAGGTGTGATCTAACTGGTTTTAGCAAGACTTCCCAATTTTAATACTCCATTCCCTTTGAAATAAAGGCCAACATTCCATTTGCCTTCCCTATTACCTGTTGAACTTGTATGCTAGCTTTTTGGGATTCATGCACAAGGACCCCCAATCCATCTGTGCTGCAGCTTTGTTCAGTCTTTCTCTATTTAAATAATATTCACCTCTTCTATTCTTACTGCCAAAGTGCATAACCTCTCACTTCCCCACATTATATTCCATCTGCCACATTTTTGCGCACTCATTTAACCTGTCTACATCCCTCTGCAGGCTCTTTGTGTCATCCTCACCACTTGCTTTCTCACCTATTTTTGTCTCATCCGCTAACTTGACGACAGTACATTCATTTCCCTCATCCAAGTCATTAATATATATATATATATATATATTGTAAATAATTGTGACCTTAGCACTGATCCCTCTGGCACTCCACTAGTTACAGGTTGCCATCCTGAAAATGCTCCCCAAATCCCAACTCTCTGTCTGCTATTAGTTAGCAGGCCTTTATCCATGATATTATACTACCACCAACACCACGGGCTCTTATCTTTTTAAGTAGCTTTATGTGTGATAACTTATCGAACACCTTTTTGGAAATCTAAATATATTACATCGACTAGTGCCCCTTTATCTATCTTGCTTGTTAGTTCGTCAAAGAATTTTAATAATTTTGTCAGGCATGACTTCCCCTTCATGAAGCCATGCTGACTGGTTGATTAGATTATGCATTTCTAAATGCTCTACTATTACATTCTATAATATTCTCCAACATTTTTCCATTAACAAATGTTAAGCTAACTGGCCCATAGTTACCTGTTTTTTTTGTCTCCCTCCTGTTTCCAATCCTCTGGGATTTTTCCAGAATCTAAGGACTCTTGGAAGATTACTACCAGTGCATCCACTATCTCTGCAGCTATTTCCTTTAATATCCTAGGATGCAACCCATCAGGTCCAGGTGACTTATGGGCCTTTAGCCTCATTAGTTTCCCTTGTACATTTTCTCTAGTGATAGTTATAGTATTTATTTCCTCCCCCCCTCCCTTTTGCCCCATGATTATGTAGTATTTTTGGTATGCTATTAGTGAATTCTACCGTGAAGATTGATGCAAAGTATTTATTCCTCTGCCATTTCCTGGTTCCCCATTATTATTTCCCCAGTCCCAATCACTAAGGGGCCTATATTGACTTTGGCCTCTTTTTTCCTTTTTGTTGTTGGAGCTGCACTCATCTTGACAAGCAGGGAGTATTCCCATCACACTCCTGACTTGAGTCTTGTAAATGGTGGACAGCCTTTTGAGGAGACAGGAGGAGAATTACATGCCATAAAATTCCTAGCCTCTGAACTGCACTTGTAGCCACAGAATTTGTGACTGGTCCAGTTTTCTGGTCAATGGTAACCCCCAGAATATTTATAGTAGGGATTCAATGATGATAATACCATTGAATGGCAAGGGAAGATGGTTAGATTCCCACTCTAAGTGGCAAGGACTGCATTATCAGCTGCATAGAGGCTCCAAAACATTAATCTGTTTTTCCTTTTCATAGATGGTAGTGGAGCTCTTATGCTTTCACTGCATTTTCTGTCCTTGATAAAAAAAACACTTTTTTGGCCAGCACCCTTTCCTGGATCCTATTTTGTTTTTAAACTGATGATAGGCAGCCTGAGAGAAGATTTTAATACAGAACTCTTGCTCACCTGCTCATCGCCCCTCCAAAAAAAATTAAGTTCAAATTCGATACAAGTTGAACGATGTTTACAGGCCACCATTTCATTCACATTACTACAGTTATCCCTCAGTAGTTTCTAAGCATAATACAGGAACATTCCTGGTCTATTGGTTTGTCAATATTCTCTTTTTACAATAGTCTTGTAGATCAGCTACACTGAGAAAGGTTCTAACAACCAAAACATTTAACAAATCACTAAGCGTATGAAACAATCTTTTTGTAGTAATTAAGGTGCGACAATTCAATAGAACATTCCTCTCCTTTAAGCAGGACTGTCAATATCCTTGGTGTGCCCAGCAGTAATTTGAGCTGAGAGGGTTGAAGGGATGAGGAGAGTATATAAGGTGGTATCACAAGTATACCCCTAATGGCCAGGGCATGAGGTATATATTGCTTTAGCTGGTGTGAATAGCATCACGCTGGCTAATGTAGCTGCATACATTTGTAACTGTGTAGTTCTCCCTCACGAACAAGATGGCTTTGGAGAGAGTACAGAAGAAACTTAGCAGAATTGGCCCAGGGCTGAGAAATTACAGTGCTTGGACAGACCAGAGAAGCCAGGAGTGTTCTCCTTATAGTAGAGAAGGCTATGAGATTTGATAGAGCTGTTTAAAATGACTGAAGAATCAATAACCAGAGCTCTCAGACTTAAAGTGATTAGCAAAACAACTGGAGGCAGTTGAAGAAAATTTTTTCCCCAAACACCAATTTGTTAGGATTTGAAATGCACTGTCTGAAAGTGTGGCAGATACAGATCCAATAATAGCCTTCAGAAAGAAATTGAATAAATGCTTGAAGAAAAAATTGCAGGGATATGGGGAATGAGCAGGGGAGTGGCTTAACAAGCTTTCTTTTTGAAAAGCTGGCACAGCCTCAATGAACTGAATGGCATCCTTCTGGGCTGTATTAGTCTAGTCTATGATTCCATAAGAAAATATGTTCAAGTCCCACTTCCTTCAGCTTCATCATCACCCAAGCCTCAATGAACATTGAAAGCCCTTGCTTGCAACCACCCCCGACTGCCATCCAGCTCCCACCTCAACCTTGAGCTCCTGATGCACACTGTTCCTTTCCGCTCTTATAATGGAATCAGTGAACACTACTGGATAGGGATGAGGTTGAAGTGAAACAAAAAGAGCAATCCCAGCTTCATTTGTTCAAAATGCTCTATTCTTAGTCATGGGAACAGAATTGCTTCAGAATTCAAGGAAGCTGGAAGACTACTGCCTGCAAATAGTATTTCCAACTCACTTGTTGAAGACCATTAGTCTTTCAGATTAAGGGTAGGGAAGTGGAGACTTTGGTCTATAAAATAGGAAAATAGAGCTCCAAGATGGTGCAAGGGGTTATTTGATTCTTACACTATGCTAAATTTGCTGAGAGAGTTAGAATCCAAGGATTCAGTTGGTTCTGGGTCAGAACATTTCACTGTCCAGTGATCCCTTTTGAAAAAGAGCAACTGTGGACTGGACCAAAAAATATATAGTTGCTGACATATACAGAAGCCCATTATGTGAGGTATTAGAGACACACTGGGACTTTTGGAACCATAACCCCCAAGAGATGAGGTGAGAAAGTGAAAGGGAAGACATTGATGTAAATTAACAAATTTTCCAGGCAAATTTAATGATTATTTTTCCAATTATCATGGTCAATAAAAGTTAAATTTAAGGTTTACTTTTGAAAGAATGATCATTAATTTAAAAATACATAAATGATAGCCAGACAGGTGACTTGCGATCATTAATTCCTATTATTCTGTAATCCTTGGTACTATTCATAACAAAATGATCTCTCTGTCATCCAATCTCGGTATCCCATATAATTAATAGTATATTTCTGCCTTAAGTATAACTTCTCCCCTCAATACAGATTATCCAATATGCTCATGCACATTGAGATGATAAAATAAACACAAGAAAAATACAGTGAATTTTTAGCACTATATGACACTTTATAGCATTGGAAAAATTACTATGTTTGTGAAACTCACCCACAAGGAATATAAACATTCTGTGCAAGACAGTTAAAAATGCACGGCGAAAGCGGCAGATGAATGACATCTGTGGATGGGTGGATTCCAGGTACTGTACTTCACTCACATCATTTACCTTTACATCCGAGTCACTGCCAAGTAACCTGTGCATTAAAGACAAGACCTGGTTATTAGGGTGCTGTTGCTCTGAAGAGTTATTTTGCAACTGCAAGGTGTTTTGGGCTCAGGATACATCCTCAACGAACAGACTCACTCACTTTATACCCAAGTCATCTGTACTCTGTAAAATCCACTGTAGTGAACCATTAAATTTCTCTTCATGATTAGGATCAAGGACCTGTATGAGATCAATAAAAAAAAAATTCAAGATTATTGGACATTAGATTTTTCAACATTTTAGAATTCAGAGATCAACCAGTCCAACACCACACCCGGGCAGTCATTTAACATATGCATATTAACTACTTAGGTACAGAACTAAAGATAAAATCTGATTTCTCCCTCGTGCAAAAAATCTACAGAAAGTGGTACATTAAAAAGCCAGTGTGTTCAATCATATCCAATGACAACTGACTTCAATGGAAAAACTGCACAATATATTGCACAAAGTAACCAAATAATCAGTACCAACAACAGGTTTCTCCTATCATACTAGCAACTTACAGTAGGAATCATGCCAATCAGTTCAGAAAAGCAATGAGTACTTAAAGAAAAATTTGTCTTTGAAGGTAAATAGCACTGGACAAGTTTGTTCGAAGGCTTTGTCACATGGAATTACAAACAAATCGTCAAAACTAAATTATAATTCAGAGTTGTTAACAAAAAGTAAAAGGCCAAATATTTGACAAAAGTGTTTGTAAAGAGTGGACAAAATTCAAGTTTGCACAAATGATTTTGTTTTATGCATTTATCAAAAATACATCATGATCCAAGCAAAGATATTTATTTCCCTAAATTGGATGTTTTATTCTATCAGGACAGGAATTTGAGAGATTGATTTTTTATTAAAGTAATGCTCTTCTTTTCATTCTGTGAGCAACAATATAACATATCTTAAGACAACAAAAATTGTCTTTTAGCAATAAAACCTCAACTCAGTTTATGCTCTGCTTTGCCACTTTAAAATAAATTGTTAATTCAAGGTTGAAAGTAGATTTTTAAAAAACTGATTTTTAACAGCCAAAACCAAATCACTGATTATATGCAGGCTACTTATCTAGAACGGTTAGCTTTACATGGGAAAATAATCAAAAGGTTCTCGTGCACAGTGTTTTCACATTGGTCTCACTGCCCACTTCATAAAAAAATTTTAAATACCAACAGAATCTATTATTATTGTGCTTGCAGCTGATTTCCAACAGTCATTTCCATTCTAATTAGATCAGGACATCAATCCAAATATTTATAATTTTCATATCTGTGCATTCATTCAGAACATTTCAATTTCTCCAGAGTTAAAACATTTGCATGCAATTGTTCAAGGAAACCATCATGGCTGTTATTCACACGAGGGCTCCCGATTAGAATTCACCTTTTTAAAAATTGAAAGTAGAATTGTTGTGGGCACAAGCTATGATCAATTCATAAGTGGATGCAAAAGTCACGCAATATAGACTCTACTTCCAATAATTAGCAAAAATGGTTGCAGTACTTTTTTCTTCCAACTGTTTTCACGGTTACAGATTTTCAGTTTATTTAACTGTAGAAACAAAGCATTCTATAGCTGAGGACTGGCTTAATTAATGCACATAATAAAACAAAAGCTAATGTGTAAGGAAAAGATATGTCTGAAAGAACTTACAGTCACATATTCAGCAGCATCTTGGACAGAAAGACTTCTGTTTTTATAATGGACATGATCTCCACAATCATAGTCTCCTGGGATTAGATAAAAATATCAGCAATACAGGTCAGGTTGCTATATAGCCTTCTTAAAAATGCTGATGAAAAGTAAGTTTAAAACAAGTGGCAAAAACCCAGTGTACTTCGCTATTACAAGATGCAACGCCTATCATGCTGCCACATCGCTTTGAATGCCATCAGGCTGCCTTGATGTCATCAACTCTACAGACATCTTACACAGATCTAAATAAAAAGTAGTTGACTATGTTTCTGTTGACATACTTAATTACTGCTTCATAGTTCAGACATCTATGACAATTTCTTTCTAGACTCGTCTTTTCTAAACTTCTTCCATTTTCTTCTGTTCATCTCTATCAGCTCAGACTGATTTACTTGACTGCCTGAGTTTTCTGGTCACTTTAGTTCTTCACTAATAGTTGTCTTTCATTTTTTCCACTCAGCTTCATTTCTTCCCACCCAAAATTTATGGTTTCCCTTTTAAAGAAAAAATCTTTTATAAATAAGTTGTTCATCTTTAACGTTAGGCTGCAATCTAAAACTCTCTCCTAAATACACTTGGATGCCAAAAACTTACTGCAGCATTTGGGTGCTAAATTTCATATCCATTTTTTAATGGTACATGGCTGAATATAATCTATCAGCAATGCTGGCTGCTTATATCTGGGCTTGCAAGGGATCAATCTGCAAATACAACATTCTTGAAAATTTTTTCATGGACAGAATGCCATAGACTATCAATTTTTTTACATTTGTAAATAAACGTATAATACATGCACTTCAATAGTTTAGTGCTAAAAGTAGCATTAAAATTTTCAGACAATAGGTTTGATTCCTGGTCAATAAAAGGCTGTAAAGTGCTTTAACACATTCAATGGTCATAAAAATCAC
The DNA here is from genome assembly GCF_017639515.1 of Carcharodon carcharias. Lineage (NCBI taxonomy): Eukaryota > Metazoa > Chordata > Chondrichthyes > Lamniformes > Lamnidae > Carcharodon > Carcharodon carcharias. The sequence continues at coordinate 62,887,384 of NC_054487.1, forward strand.
AACAGGTGAAAGTCTATCCTTTACCAGGCTAGTTAAGAAGTAGAATTTCAGGTACTAAAATTTGGCTCAGTGCATGAGATCAGGAATTTTTGAGATTAGGAAGTGAGAAAGTCTGTCTTAATTCACACTCCTGGTTCCCTATTTAGTGATTCCTAATGAAATGTGCATATATTTTTCACACCCAGCATGGACAATATTGACTATACAGTTTAATACCCTGTCCACATTAATTGTTTTGGGTTATTTCTGGAAGAGCAAAACAACTACATAGAGGAGTTACAGGATGGCTGGACAACTGGAGAACCATACTCTGGCAAAAAATCAGTATTTTCAAAGAAGACAGATATAACTATAAATATTAATAGAGCCAGTTTTTGCCAATGGCTGGGTATACAGCAGGGCCTAACGTGATAGCCATTGTTATTCAACATCTAGGTGGAGCAGAAAGGGTGATTGCCCTCAAATAATGGTGTGGGAGTGGTAGAAAAACAAGCTATGTTCATTGTAATTGGAAAGTGGCATTTGTGCCACCTCATGCTTGTCCAGGTCTGCAGAGAAAACAGGTGCTTGAACAGTGTTAGCTGGCTTGTCACATGACCCACTCTCTCCAGTTGCCAGTGACCCAAATTTGGTCATGGTTAGTGGATTCCAGTTGTAACCTGATTAGATTATGGCTGGGCATTCCCCTCCCAGCCAGAGTCACTTTTCTGAAGTGATTACATCTAATGCTGGTTCTCCACCCAGTTGAGTCCAAGGGGAGTGGGGGCAGGAGAAATAGTAACTAGAAATATTAACGGCCATCAGAAAAACCCCATGTGTCTGTGGATTCATGCATAAACATACAACTAGAAAAAAGTATAATTGTACAGCAAAATAAGAGGCAAATTTATAAAAAAAGGTCAACAGGTGCATCAAGTATACATGTCAAGTTGGAATTAGGAATCATACATGCAAATAAATTCCCCCATACTGCTTTTGAAAAAAAATCCAATGAGTAATGAGGGAACATCATTATACAATTGATTAACATTTAACAAAGATTTACTCATTAAAATCAAATCACTCCTCAACCTCAATAATAAAAGGTATAGATTGCAGCTGAAATGCATCAAATCTGTTGGGAGAAAGTACCTCAATTTGATAGAAAGCAAAAAAATATTTGGAAGATGATGAGTAATTAACTGTGTTGAAATATAGAATATTTATAAGTGAGCCAACAGTTTCTAATATAGATTATTTAAAAATTGAACCCCAGAAGAGGAAATTGCTAAAAAAAAACAAGCTCAAGGAAAAGCTTTAGTTACCAAAAATGTCATTTCTTCTTACGACTGTGAAAACAGAACAGTGGACAATTTGCAGCAAACCCAGTGCCAAAACAAGTCCAAGGGGAACATTTTGAGACACTGAACTGAATGCAGCATTTTTAAGTTTGAGATGATCACAGCAGTTAACATAAACTACTCCATTAACCAGGTAGAGAACTTGCAATTATAAAAAATAATTAACAACCATATTATTAAGCATTGGTGCAGCTGGAGAGAGTGGGTCATGTGACAAGACAGCTAACTCTGTTCAAGCGCCTATATTCTCTGCAGACAAGCACAAACATCACTTTCCAATTTCAGTGAACATAGCTTGTCTTCTACCACATTCATATCATTACTTTTGGACAATCATCCTTTCTGCTCCATCTAGATGTTGAATAACAATGGCTATCAAGTTGAGCCCTGCTATACACCCAGGTATTAGCTGAAAAACTGATATTTATATAGCATACACTTCAGCATTGTTAAAAAAGTAAAAGTACAAAATGAGTAAAAGTATATGCTGGCTGTAATGGAAGTGTCCTGCTGAGTAGGCAGAAAAAAAATCTAAAAGAAATTTGTTTCTCTTCCATATTCTCCTTTTAAAAAAAAACAATTTAAACAAGGACAAATGGTTGGGCTGATAAAATGGCTGCAGTTGACCACATGATTTTAGTCTTGGAAGTTTCTGAGCAGTTCAAAAATGGACAAAGTGCATCAAACTCCTGGAATGTAACATTCTTCACATTGTATAAACATTCCAGCCAAGCCAACGTAAAGGATTAGTAGACAAAGCATCTGCATCAGCCAGCTCTGGACAAAGGCAGAGCTATTGGGACTCATCTCCAACATTGTGCTAATGGCTCTACAGTTAACTGCTCAAAACACAATGGATTTTAACAAGGGGACCTCGTTAGCTGAAAATCACTCTGACCAAACTTGAGCCGTTTGAATTGCTTTAATTGTACAGCTTTTGAATTCTGTCTTCAGTTGTGGTTTAACCTAAGAGTAAACCAGGCTCCAGGCTAGCAGCCTATGTCTGCCATCTTCCATCAACAGAACCAGAGCTCTGTCTAGGTTTAAAATCACCTGGCCCTCAACTGCACATTTTCTACTGGAACGTCTGAACTTCTGTACTAGTGCCTACAAGATTAAGTTCATCCCTCCAAGCTTGTGGAAGCCCTCTCTTCAGCCTGCGGACTTTGAAAGGATAAACAATTGGGCTTTTGATTCTGGACTCTGGCCTCATGTGAAACAATAATTTTTATTTTTGTCTGTGGTCTTTGCTCTGTATCTCTTTTTTTCCCTTATCCCTCTTTTATTGTGTGAATGTATCAGGGGTTCCGTAGCAACACACCACTTCCCTATCATGTTTTTTAAGTGTGTGTAAAATAAACTAACCCTTTGATTTTACCCTATCTTGAGTTTGTTGAGGCTTGGATCACTCCAAAACTGAGGGGTTAGGAAATATGCCACTGCTTACAAAAGGAGGAAATCAAACGAAACAATACCTGTTTACAGATGGGTGGGAGAGGGGAAAAATCAGGGATGTTTTAAATTAAACCCCCTCCTATCCGTGCCAGAAGATTCTTGATGCGAACACAGTTTAGCAAGGTAATTCTATCTTTTATCATGAAGCGTTAAATGTTGGTAGCAAGCCAGCCATGTGCTACACAACATGAATAATTTTCTGACAACTTTCACTGATTGGGGGGTTGGTGGAAGAGAGGTGAAATCAGGGCAGAATCAGAATAGGAATGATCAATCCATTGTTGCAAGTTTACCACTTATGAACATTAAAATCTATACAGGTTGGTTGTATTACTCTGTCTCATGAAGATTGTATGTTTGTTACAGTTTCTATCAAATAATTAAGTTATTAAGCAAGGAAATGCAAAGGGAACTCCAAAAAATATATTTTCGGCATTTCTGGTGGCAGATTTGAAATGTTGGTGTTTTTGGCTGGGTTCAACTATTTTGTACATTTGAGAGATAATTTTTTTCATTTGTGGAAAGAGGGCAGGGCTATAGTACAAAACCATGCACAGAACAGCTTTATAGTAATGGTAGAGGACACAGTATTGCAAGGGCGCATGTTCTAGCTGATATCATCTGTTTACCTTCAGAATGGGGGGGCAGCGGCGGCGGGGGGTGGGTGTGTGTGTGTGTGTGTGTGTGTGTGAGACTGTGCAGGAGGAAGTGTTCTGGGCTTGAAATTACACCAGGTGGCATCCAAAACAAGCCACCATCTATTTAGCTTCCCAATACCACCACACCAGATTGAGAATAAGTTAACTGCCAAAAGTTGAATCTTACAGATTGCACAGTTTATGCATAACTTAATTGAAAATTGAACTTTGATTTTTTCAGTATTTTTAAGTACTTATATCTTGCATCACAATATACATTACCCAGGTAAACCAAGAATGTTGTCATTTATTGCAATACTGTGAAGTGAGGTGGTTTAAAAGATATTAAGTGTAGCTGTGCTAGGAAGTCAAATTCTAATTGTTCTGAATAAACAGAATTCCAGAAGTAAAATTTAATATCAATCACAGTATCTGACCAACTTATAATGAAACAAATTACCACCCTTACAATAAACAGAGCCTTGTTGAAAGTATATTAGCAACATTCTGGTAGAAAAATTTTCAAGTCAGATTAAAAGTTTCAGTGTACAGTACTTGTAAATTAGATCCAGGTTCGACAGTAATCTCTTATGCATGACTGCTTATGATAAATTTCTGTGTGCAGAAAATTACCATCAACGGCCTAAAAAGGAATTCAGCATGCACACGAGAGAAACTAGAGGAAATAAACTCTGCATCTGAACTGGATCTTTGAAAGGAGAAAATGACCAGCTACCGTTGTACTCTTGAATGTTGGTCTAATTAAAGCTAGTCAAAACATAAACTAATATCAAACATTAGAAGTACCTCACGTAATCAAAGTTATAAGTCTACATCGTGACTTCAAAATACATCTCACCATATTTGTAGTGTTTTTCAACTATAAATTTGACTTAGCTGACTACAAGCAAAAGTGTGCCGTTGGCCATAATTAAAGAAAAATTCATTCATGGGATGTGGGTAAAGCCAACAATTTATTCTCCATCTCTAATTGTGCTTGAGAGAGCGATGTTAAGCCAGCATCTTGAATACAACTAAGTGGCTTGTTAGGCCATTTCAGAGGGCAGTTAAGAGTCAATCAAATTGCTATGAATTTGAGAGTCATATATAGGCCAGCCTGAGTAAGATGGCAAATTTCCTTTCCCAAAGGACATGAGTGAATCAGATAGGTTTTTAATTGTCATTCAGTAGTTCGTGATCACTGTTGATTCCAGCAGTTTATTAAATTAGATTTCTCCAGCCGCTGTGCTGGGATTTGAACTCATAATCCAGACGATTACTAGTCCAGTAGCACAGCTACTATTTCACAGTGCTGAATCCATGTACAAGCAAAGGAATCAAATAATATAAAAGTCCAAAAATGTTAGGATCTCACCTGCTATTTTTGCTAGATGATCATGCAGTCTATGAAGAATAATCAAAATTACTCTTTTTTCTTCAACCTAAATGAATTACAATTCAAAAATTACCTGGCAGTTCTCTACAGCTTGCAACCACTCCACACAAAGCTATTTTTTTAAAAAAAGAAAAATGGAGACAGCATTTTAGAAGTCAATTGTAAAGAATTCTGGAAACTTTGAAAAAGAGCATTCAAGTTGTATGGTAAGAGTTCAAATATATTTTTATTTCCCACAGCATTAATAGGCACATTTTCTCTACACCAATTTCTCCTCAAAGTAACCACAATTTCAACTATACTTGTAGCACAGAGCTTTGGAAAAGAATACATATGCAAGTAGACTGAATGTGTAAACTATACATTAAGAAAATTATGTTTTCCAAACAAAGTCTGGCAATAATTCCCAAGTAATAGGGAAAAAGCATAAATTGGCCCTATAAAGAGATGCAATATGCATACAAAATGACATTATATTTCCTCATTTAATTGTAGAATATGGTTACAAACCTCAGAACATCCTCAATATCCCCAAATGGACATATTTTGAAGACATAATGTGAAAGAGTTTTTCATTAGGTGGAGTTGGTATATTCGTAATACGCCAAAGTTGACTGGGGTGGCCGGTGGTGGTGGGTGGGGGGTGGTTTGGAACAGATTAGAATTTTTAAGTTCATGTGCTCTAATGCTCCTTGCATTATCCCCTTAAATTCACCCTTTTTATCATTCTCACCACTCGAAGTGAGACAGATCATAATGTTTGTTCAAAACAACCCACATTTTCAAAAACAACAGTTTTACAGTTGGCAGTGCTTCCAAAGTTAAAGCAGGTATTGTAAGAAAATCTGATGTATATGTTATGTTTTACTGAAGCAGAAACACTGAAGTATTACCCCCACCATTAGATGTGCATTTTACTTTGTTTAAGAGCCATCTCATTTGCTGGGACCTTTATAGTATAGTGATGATTTTTCCAGAGCAAAAATTAAGATCAAGTCCTCAGCAGCTTGAAACTGATCAGCATGCAAATCCAATCCATGTCATACACCGTGTGCTTTCTTTTTACAAAGATTACATAGGTGTGGAAAAGGATGGCTTTCTGGAGATAATGGATTTTTATTTTCACATACACAGTTTCAGTGGGGAAAAATATTTCAAGCAACAAACCTATTTGTGAGCAGCACTTACCTTATCATCTATTCCAAATGACTGAGATTTTACTGAAAAAGAAAAGAATCATTAATGGCAATGAGCATTTCAAGAAAACTGCTGAGTAAAAATACATTCTGTGGTTCTTCAAAGTTCAATTATACACACATGTACACAGATCAGCTTAAATATCAGATGTCATAATGCCAGCTCCCAAGTTAAGAATGCTTGCATTGATTTGTCCTACCTCCCACTGCAACCTTTAAAGGAAAATCTGATAAGATTATTGACCGAATGCATGATTGAGAGGTATTCATTTTTAATATATTGTAGAAGTCTTGCAATTTTCTATGGATGTCCAACTCTCCCAGTTGACCAAGCTAAGACACAAACAGAAGTTGTACTGATTCTGTCAACTGGCCATCAAGTTTACTGCTGTGTTTCAAGTCAAACTTTGTTGCATCCAATGTCCTTAGTCTATCACCAAAAAGATTGAAAGAATGCGTGGATGCAAGACGTGAACATCCAGCCCAGTTGACCAGGGATAATGGTTTCCTTCCAGGTCTTGCTACCGCAAATAGCTATATGACAGTGGGAGTCAAGGTCCATCAAAAAAAAGACAATTCATCCAGCTCAAGGGAGTGACTTGACATCACTATATCCAAGATGTCTGCAATGGTCAAATTATAACAGCGGTACATCAGAGGGGAATATAGCTAAACAGTGATCACAGAACCTGCAAGTTTTTTTTAACCTGCTTATAATGCATGAGGAGAAAGTATTGAACAAGACAAATATACTTGCAACATTAAGAGTTGGCGACAGAGCAATAAGAATACCTTAATTGCTGAAAATTGCTGAGCAAGAACAGCAAATGAAATTTACGATCTTGTGATGTGCTACTGATTGACACTTATTGTGGAACTGTCAGAAGATACTAAACAGAATAACATGCTCATTACCACATTTATCCCAGAAATTCTCCAACAGAAGTATCCCAATTTGCTGGAAATCAGAGTTCCATTCCCAAATCCAGCTGTGGTTAAACAAGTAACATGCAATATTAATTGCCCATGTGTTTATAGAGCATGGTGAAAAAGTCAGTCATTTGTTGGCGCATCATATTTAGCAACAAAAGGTAAATAATCCACTCAGACATCAAAAATTCCAATGACATGGTTTAAAGGTGAATAATCAAAGCCAATAAGACAGACAGAATAAAGCATAAATTAGATGACTGGATCAATGCTTTTTGTTGCATTGCAATAGTCTGGAGGTAATAAAGGCTTGAAGGAGGGTTTCAGTAGGTGAGCAGGGTAAAGTCAGGCAACGTTACAGGTGGAAATAGGTGGTCTTAGTGATGGCATGAATAAGTGGTTGGAAGATCATCTTGGGGTCAATAAAGGTTGTAAACAATCTCATTTAGTCTTAAGCAGTTGCCAGGGTATCAATGCTTAGGGAATGGAATTTGCAGCAGCGACCAAAAATAATGGCTTTAGTCTTCCCAATATTTAATTAGAGGAAATCTTTGCTCATCCAGTACTGGATGTTGGATAAGGAGTCTGATTTAACAACAGTGGAGTCACTGACAGGTGGTGGTGAGGTACAGCTCATCTGTGTACATGTGAAAACTAACACTGTGCTTTTGGTTGGTGTTGCTGAGAGGCAGCATTTAGATGAGAAATAGGAAGAGGACAAGAGTAGATTCTTGTGGGGGGGGGGTGCGCGACACCAGAAGTAAACATGCAGGAGCAGGAGGAATAGCTAGTGCAAGTGATACTCTATGATAAGAATAGAACCAGGAGAAAGCAGTCCCACCCAGGTAGACAACGGTGGACAGGTTGTAGAATGGTGTTGTTAGCCACACCACAGGTTGCAGGCAGGTCGAGAAGGATGAGAAAAGATAGCTAACCTTTGTCACAGTCACATAGGATGCCATTTGCAACTTTAAGAACTTGACAGGAACGGAAACCAGATTGGAAGGATACAATCACAAGAATTCCCAGAAGATGGGCAAATTTGGAAGTGACAACACATTCAAGGATTTGAGACTGGAAAGGGGAGGTTGGTGGGACGGTTGAATCAAGAGTTGTTTTTTTTTAAAGAGGAGGGGAGACGAAGCCTTAAGGGAAAGAACTATTAACAATATTGGCTACCATGGGGACCAGGGGCAGTTGGGTAATGAGTTTTTTGGGTCAAAGGAGGAGGTCAGTATCAGGGAGAAGATGAGTTCAGAGAGTGCTTGGGCAGGGTGGGGAGAGAGACAGGAAAGAAAGTGTGTGTTCAAGGAAAAGGCAGGGGGTGATCTTTTCAGGAAGTTGTTCTGGTGGAAGGGAGGGTGTGGCAGAGGCAGCTCATTAGATGGTCTCAACGTTAGTGACAAGGAACTCCATGAGCACCTCGCATTTGTTGGAGGAAAGGTGGAGAATACAGGGGAGGGGTTTAAGACAACAGCAGAGAAAAACATCCAAGAATCGCAAGCAGTTTTAGCAGATGAGAGCAGGAGCTCCTATAGTTTTAGTGGTCCAGCCAGATCTGGCAGTGGATGACTAAACTAGTCGTCTTCCTTATTCTTTCAAGTCGGCATCCCTTCACAGAATCTTTACAGTGCAGCTGGAGGCCATTTGGACCATCAAGTCTGCACTGGCTCTCTGAAAGAGCATTCTACTTAGTCCCATTGGGTTGTACCAGAAGATTTTCCAGGGTGAGAGAAAGTAATGGGTTTATTGAGGACTGGGGCATCAAAGGTGGAGGAGAGGACGCAGTTGAGCTTATCAGCAGCTGCAGAAGTGCTGTGGTAAACAGAGGGACAAAGGTTAGATGACTGGGCTTTTAAAGTGCAGTTGTAAATTAATTGGGGGATTTTATTTCCCTTAGAGGTGCATATAGAAGGAAATAGGCTTGGATTAGGATTAGATTCCTGCAATAAGAAGGTTGATCGGAAGTGAGATTGAGTTGGATGGGCCTTCATTCTCTGCAGTTTAAAGAATGAGGGGTGATCTCATTAAAACATAGGATTTTGAGAGATCTTAACAGGATAGATGCTGAGGAGTTTCTCCTGGTTGGTAGGTCTAGAATTAGGGGTTATAATCTCAGGATTAGGGGTCAGCCATTTGTGACTGAGGTGAGGAGAAATTTCTTCACTCAAAAGATTGCGAATCTTTGGAATTCTCTACCCCAGAGGCTGTGGATGCTCGCTGAATATATTACAGGTGGAGTTCGATTGATTTCCTTGGTGTCAAAAAAATGTAAGAATATTGGATGGGCAGGAAAGTGGAGTTGAGGTAGCAAGGCGGCCATGACCTTATGAATGGCAGTGCAGGTTGTAGGGGCAAAATAGCCTATTTCCAATTCCAATTTTTACAATATGCTCTTGTACATTACTGCTTAAGCTAGTGCTCCCATCTTAGGATAGAAGCATAGGAGGTCATTCAGCCTGCTCTGTCTATGCCACCCTTCTGGAAGAGTTATCCAATTAGTCCTACTTTCTGACCTTTCCCCATAGCCTGGCAATAATTACTTTTCAAATATATACCCAATTCCCTTTATACAAAAAAAAATTATTTTACTCGTGAATGTGATTCTGCTATGTCAGCCTGGACTCAATTGGTAGCACTTGCACCTCCGAGTCAGAAGGTTGTGGATGCATATCCCATTCCAGGAACAGGAGCATAATAATCAAAGCTGACATTCCAGTGCAGAATGGCGTGAGTGCTGCACTATTGGAAGGACAGTCTTTTGGATGAAACGTTAAATGTCTGCTCTCTCAGGTAGGCATGAAGATCCCAAGGCAATATTACAAAGAGAAAGAAATGTATTCCCAAGTGCCCTAGCCAATATTTATTCCTCAATCAACATCACTGGAAAAAACAGATTATCTGGTCATCATCACATTGCTGTTTGTGGGAGTTTGCTGCCTGCAAATTAGTTGCTGATTCCCTATATTATAACAGTGATGACACTTTAAAAGTGTTTTACTGGCTCTAAAGGTGCTAGAGAAGTCCTGAAGTCATAAAAATACAAGTCTTGATTTCACTGCGAGATTGCAATTTCTGTGCCAAATTAGGGCCAGTTTTGTGCTGTGACTACGAGTAACTGGATGAAGGCCACCCAAATGCATTCCATATAGGATCTTATAGCCAACTGACAGAAATTTTTTTTCCATTGGTCTATGTCTAGCTTTCACTTCAAATTGCCGAGCTGAAAAGTTAGTGTCTGTGCCATAACATTCCTTTGAAAACTAGAGTGCTGGACCTCCCACTAGAGGTTTAGTACATTTCGTCTAAAAATTGGCCATGGCTGAATCAGTTGCCAGCGCGCAAAGTTCACAAATCAATAACAACCTCACACAAGATACAGAAAAGCAAACCGCACTAGTGCACATCCATCCTAGCAAGTACTCTCCTGAATACATTAGAGGGAGGGAAACGGCCTAAATAAATAAAACCCAAAACAGATAACCCACTTGAACTATACAAACTTGAATTTATAGAGCACTTTTCACAATCATTAGATATCGCAAAGAGCTTTACAGCTAGTGAAATACTTTTGAAGTAGGAAATGCAGCAGCCAATTTTACACACAACAAACTCACAAATAGCAAGTGATAATATCCAGATAATCTGTTTTTGCGATGTTGATTGAGAAATAACTCCCTTTTTCTTCTTCAAAATGGTGCCATGGGATCTTTTACATCCAACCAAGCAGAAGGGGCCTCTGTTTAACATCTCTTCTGAAAGACAGCACTTCCAACAGTGTAGCACTCCCTCAGTGCTGCACTAGTGTCAGTCAGCCTTGACCTTTGTGCCCAAGCCTTGAAATGGGACTTGAACCAGGAACCTTGTGGAAGTTCCCTCTCATTAGAACTAATCAGGAAGCTTCAAATCTTGCCTGGTTTTCCTTAACCTTAACAAATAAGCTCATCCACATACAATGGAGACATTTGATTGGATCACACCACTCCTTCAAAATTAAAACAAGTACAGCAGTAAACAAACTGGAAAGAGTATGTGTGGACCTAAAAAGGAAACTTGATAAGGCTGCAAAAAAATGTAGGTTCGGACAATCAACATAAATTTACAATCTGAACAAATTGACTAAATAACTCAAATTTTCAAGTGTTTTTAATATTTGCAACTTTTATATAAAATAGGGTAGCTTTGGAAATAGAAAGCCAACATTTCATTCCCAAGCATTATCCAATATTTTGAATTACTTAGTAATTTAATCAACTGGTTATGGCTTCAACAGCACTGTCAGCATTTTCTCCAACCTGATCATAAGTATAGAAACTTACACTCTGGCCAAGATTTTCTAATTGGGTTACCATTGGCATCACAAGCAGAAAAGCTGGACCTACTCATCCAATGTGAAACTTCTGTACAAGAACATATATACAATTCTGTGGCAACTATTTGTAAGTATTACTAACAGTAATAAATTCCATCTTTGTGGAATGTTGATTAACAGACACATTTTGCAGTCTGATCTCCAATAGATAACAGAGAAAATAAATCACCAGATCACGACAAGGAACAAGAAAGGGAAATTGAACACTGCAAAGGGCTTCCTCTCAGACCCTGTTTCCAACTGAAAGAGGAAGTCTTGTACTTATTGTCCTGGATTAGCATCAAAATTGAAACATTCACAGGCTCTAACGTAACCAAGAAGTGAAGTTCAGCTAAGAAAGAACACTCATTTCCTTTCACCTCAGAACATTCAAAGCACTTCACAGCCAATTAATTACTTTTTAAAGTGCAATTACTGTTGCTTTGCAGGCAGGGACACTCAATGGTCAATCCTACTCCGCCAACAGGCGCAGAATGGCCCCACAAACATTGAGATAAACAACTGTTAACATGGTTATGTTGGTTGAGGAAGGAACTTGCAGTTGGATAAAAACATGTCAATGTAGGTGTTAAGCATGTGATGGTAAGCTGAAAAATGAATTTAGTGCTTAGATCCCTCCTATTTTGAATCTAATTCATTTATGTAGATTAAAAATGCAAGCAAGTTAGTGACAATTGAGAAAAAAAACTTAAGAGGGGCGAGGGGAGAGAGAGAGAAGAGAATGAACAATCCAGTCTCATTAGCAAGTAATGGGGTGGGAAATGATACTGTGAAATTTAGAACGGAGAAAGCCAAGCGGAGTTTTAATGGAGCTTTTTAAAATCCTTTAAGGTTTTAATGGAATGAATAGAGGAAGATTATCTCTTCTATTTTGGAAGTCAGTGAAGAGAGGTTGCCAATTTAAAACTGTCACAAAGAGTAAGGAGAATTTAGGAGAAAGGTCTTTCTACAGACAGTTTTTGGGAAAATGTAATGCTTTGCACAGGAAGAATTTGAGGCACCTTTTTAAAGATGACTGAGTGAAGCAGAGAAAGATACAAGAATTTGGGAGAGTATAGGGACAGTAGGATTTCTCCAGCAAAAAGCCTTTTGTCTTCCATGTTGTAATTTTTTTGGAACTACAGAAGGCCTTAGATAAAATGTTTAAATTGGCAGATCCATCAATAACAGATGAGATGTGTAAGTGGAAGGCATGCTTACTCAATTCACAAACCTGAACTATAAACAGAGAGTGGAAAAGATCACAGAGCTATGGATGCAGCAGAAATCAACAAAATTGTTATAACACAAAATGTGTTAATCAGTCCGAGTAGTGTTGATGAATAGTGCCCTAACTTACTGTCTTCAAATATGGTCACTGAGGCACAAAAGAAACAAAAAGCCTTGGGAGGTAGAACCACAATGAGACTGATCCATAGTATCAGAGACCTGAGTCACGAGGAAAGGTTAGGAAAATTCAGACTCATGAATCTTGGAAGGAAGCATAATGAATGAGGATCTGACTGAACTAAGCAAAATATTAAGAAATCATGCATTTTTTCTTGAACTTCAAGTTACAGTATTATTCCTGAAAGAGAAAACATATCAACCCTAAACTATTTTTTTTGCGATGTTATGAAAAATTGCTTCTTGCAAGAAGTAATTAATACCTGGAATGGTGGAGATAAGTTCTGGAATTATTCAAGAAAACAGCTGGATGCTATGATTTTGGGAGGGTGTGGGGAAAGAAGTGTTTTTCCAGACTCACCCAAGCTGAGCGAAAATAATGATCAAGTCTAATCCAATGAGGTTCAGAGGAAGAAGAGCACCTGCATATCACTAAATGAAGATATGAGAGGTTAATAAGCCAAGGCAGGTGGATGGAGTTAAGATATAGATTAGCCATAATCTCACCAAATTGCAGAGTAAGGTCAGCTGCTGAATTACCTACTTCTGTTCCTAAAAGAAATCTGGATCAGGGAGGAGGAAAACACTAAGATGAACTTGGCTGCTGGTGTGATGGGGGAGTTGTAATAACTCCAGTGTAAATGAAATGTGAGTTGAGCGTTAGAAAAGGCTCTATGAACAAGGAACAGAGGGAGAAGTTAACAGTTACAGAACAAAGTAACTTTCAATATAAATTAAATCAACAGATTTGGCATCAGTGTAATGATAACACCTCAATTTCCCCACAAGGATAAAAAGACTTGCAATCTTCCAGTGCCCATAAATCCAACAATGAATTATCCCAACTGTGTATCTTCCATTTTGACAATACCTAAGCATACCGAACAGAAAAAAATAGCAAGTTCTTTGATGGAGTTGCAGAGAGGGTTGATGTTGTAAGTATGGATTTTTTTAAAAAAAAGTATTTTGTAGAGTAGCATGTTATAGAATTGCTAGCAAAATTAAATCCCATTAAAAGGACAGTTACAGTGTGGATATTAATTGGCTAAGGGACAGAAAGCAAGTAGTTGTAAATGGTGGTTTTGCAGATTGGAGGAAAGTAAAGCAGTGTTCCCCTGGGGTCAGAATTTGGACCAGTGGTTTCTAACGTATATTAATTACCTGGAGTTAGGCATGCAGGGTATAATTTCAAATATGGCACAAGACCCAAAACTCAAATGATAAGGTGGATAATAGATTGTTGAAATGGGAAGATACTTGGCATGAAATTTAATGTAAATGAGTGAAGTGATACATTTTGGTAGGAATATTGAGAGGCAATATAAACTAAACAGTAATTTTAAAAGGATGCAGAACCAGAGAGACCTGGGGGTGCAGGTAAAGAGGGTAGCATTACCAGTTTGGAAGGCTTTAAAAATAGACATATGGGACCCTTAAGCTTTATTAGTAGAGGAACATAGTACAAAAGCAAGGAAATGATGCTAAACCTTTGTAATACATTAGTAAAGTCTCAACTGGAATATTCACAGAATTGTTACAGTGCAGGAGGCTGCTTTTTGGCCCTTCATGTCTGCACCGGCTCTCTGAATGAGCAACTCACTTAATGCCATTCTCCTGCCTTCTCTCTGTAACCTGAACATTCTTCTTCTTCTTCAAATAATGATCTAATTCTGAATGGCTTGATTAAACCTGCTTCCACCACACTCTTATGCAGTGTATTCCAGACCTTATCCATTCGCTGCGTGAAAATGTTATTCCTCATGCTGCTTTTGAGAATTACTTTAAATCTGTGTCCTTTCATTCTTGATCCATTCCAGAGTGGGAACAGTTTATCCCTATCTACTCTGTCCAGACCCCTCATGATTTTTAATACCTCTTTCAAATCTCCTCAGCCTTCTTTTCTCTAAGGAAAACAATCCTAACTTCTCCAATCTATCTTCATAACTGAAGTTCCTCATCCCTGGATCCATTTTCATGAATCTTTTCTGCACTCTCTCCAATGCCTCACATCCTTTCTAAAGTGCAATGCCCAGAACTGAGCACAATACTCCAGCTGAAGCCAAATTAGCATCTTATACAAGTTCAACATAACCTCCTTGCTCTTTTACTATATGCCCCTATTTATAAAGCCTAGGATACTGTATGCTTTACTAACCGGTCAACCTGTCTTGCCACCTGCAATGACTTATGCACATATACACTCAGGTCCCTCTACTCCTGCACCCTACTTTAGAGTTGTACCCTTTACTTTATATTGTCTCTCCATATTCTTCCTAGCAAAATGAATTACTTTACATTTCTCCACAATAAACTTCCTCTGCCACCTGTCTGCCCAGTCCACCAATTTGTCTGCATCCTTTTGAAGTTCTCTACCATCCTCCTCACAGTTCACGATGCCTCCAAGTTTCATATAATAAATTGTGCTCTGTACACCAGTCTAGATCATTAACGTATATCAGGAAAAGCAAGGGCCCAACACTGACCCCTGGGGAACTCCACTACAAATCTTCCTTTGGCCTGAAAAATATCCATTACCCACCACTCACTGCTTTCTATCACTCAGCCAATTACATATCCTTATTGCTACTTTCCCTTTTTTACCATGAGCTATAATTTTGCTCACAAATCTCTTGGGTGGCATTGTATCAAATGCCTTTTGGAAGACCATGTACACCACATCAACAGCATTGCCTCATCAACCCTCTGTTACCTCTTCAAAACACTACACTAAGTCCGTTAAACATGATTTTCCCTTAAGAAATCCATGTTGGCTTTCCTTAATTAACCCTCATTTGTAAATGTGACTATTAATTTTGTCCCTAATTATTGTTTCTAGGATTGTAATCAATGCTGGGCACAACACTATAAACACTTTAGGGAGGTTGTCAAGGCCTTAGAGAGGGTACAGAAGAGATTTAAAGGCACGAGGGCTGATGAACTTCGGTTATGTGGAGAAACGAGAATTATTCTCCTTAGAACAGAGAAGGTTCAGATTTGATAGAGGTGTTCAATATTATCAATGGGTTTGATCATTTCTCTTCACTCATTTACTTTATTTCCAGCAGAAGGGATAATAACCAGAGGACATAAGGTGACTGGCAAAGAACTAGAGGCGACATGAGGAAACTTTAAAAAAAAACTCAGCAAGTTGTTGTAATCTGGAATGTATTGTTTGAAAGGGTAGTGGAAACACATTCAATAAATAGGAATTTTCAGAAGGGAATTGGTTACAACTTGTATTCATATAGTGCCATAATGTATTGAAGGTGCTTCACAAAAGCATAATAACACAAAGTATGACATCAAGCCACAGAAGGAGATATCAGGTCAGGTGACCAAAAGCTTGGTCTAAGACAAAGGAGGAAAGTCAGGCGGAGGGGCAGAGAGGTATAGGGAGGGTTTTCCAGAGATTGGGCGTAGGCAACTGAAGGCACAGCTATCAATGGTGCAGTTATTAAAATCGGGGATGCTCAACAGGCCAAAATTAGATGAGTGCAGATATCTTGGAGGGTTGTGGAGCTGAAGGGTATTATAGAGATAGGGAGGGCCAAGGCCATGGAGGGATCTGAAAACTAAGATGAGAATTTTAAAATCAAGGCATCAAGAGAAAAAAAACGTGCAGAGTTGTGGGGAAACAGCAAGGCAGTGGGACTAGGTGGATAGCTCTACCAAAGAGCCAGCACAAGCACGATGGGCTGAAAGCTCCCTTCTATGCTGAATCATGATTCATTGCAGAGATAACCACAGCTTCAGAAAAAGGGGAATGTGGTATGATTTCCTTTACAGCATCCCTAAACAACCGTAATCTGATTTTGTACAATAAATTTACTAGGACAAGCTCAGAACAAAAAATATATTCGAAATTATGCCAGTGAAATGTGCAATGTTAAACTGTAACACTTTATGATCTGGTCACTGTGGTAGCAGCTTCTCTTCAAGGGAAAAAGGAAGTAGGTAAGAGACTGAAGAGTGAGCAATCTCTCTGGGTGGTTTTAAAGGGATCCTTTGTCTAGACTCATTGGCGACAGGAAAGGAAGAACTCCGATAAAAAACCACACCTGTACTGGGCATGTGCATACTGTAACAGATGTAGAATACTATGAAGCCTAATATTAACCTTTTCCATCTAAAGATGAGGCGAGTTGTGTACATTACGCAACAGTGGAACATTCCTGAACAAACTTATCATAGCCAAAATATATTTCACCATGATATAACAACTCAAGTCAGGAAAATATTTAAATTATAAAAACATTCTTTACTAAATTAATCATGCACAGAAACTCTTGAAACCCAAGAAGTTCCTTGACTAACAAAGTGAATAAAGGAGTATCCTCAACAATTTCAGGAATTATAGAAAGCAGGCTATACCAGTGATCCCTTGCGGGACACTCTATGCATCAAGGGCAAGTATAAAAACCATACCTATTTCAACATAGTCACAAAGTGAATTACATCAGTGATGAGTGAGCGATAGCTCAAAGTTAGACACATCAGTATATTAGTATTGCATACACAGCCTGTCTATACTGTACTGCAAAATGCGTCTCAAAATAAAATTGTTTAATGCAGTTGTTTTAAACCCTTTGATGCCAAGATGTTACAAAGCCTTGTGGCAATCCACTTTAGCTACAGAAATATTTTCAAGTATAGCTAACTTTACAATCCTAAAATCCAATAACAAAGATCTTACATTTGTGTAAAATGTTTTATAACCACAGGACATTCCAAAACACTTCAAAAGTAATTCACTGCCTGTGAAATATGGTTAATGCTACTTTGTACGCAACTGCAGCAGACAAATTACGTACAACGTTCTAGAAACAGCAATGAGATGTATTTCCAATACTGCTGTTGCTCAAGAGACGAATGATAGGCCAGGCCATTGGCAGAACTCTCTATTGCTCAGTCTCATGGCATATGGTTCAGCATAGGTTAAAAAACAAAATAGTAGAATTAACAATAGTGGTTATTTTTAAACATTGGGAATATTTTACATCCAACAAAATATGGGGTGTAATTTTACTTACTCACCCAACAAACATCTCAACCAGTTCAGCACTCCCTTAGTTCCACACTATAGTGTCAGTCTAGATATGTTTAAAATGCAGGTGGAACCAGAAAGTATTTTACTCAGAGAAAGTTGCACAAAATTAAGCTGAAACAAGGCTTCAAGCCCGCTTCCTGATATCAATTCTATTTTTCCTAGAGAGAACTAACATTTTATAATGCCCTTTAAAAAAGATAGTACTAAAAATATAGTACTTTATTGTGCTAATGCACTTATGAAAACCACAAAAAAATCAACTTGTTCATGCTACAACCAAAACTTCTATAACAATTGGGTCTCAAGTGTACAACTCAAAATACTCAAAGCACACTCAAGTTCATAAGTTTAAAACTTTTAATTTTACTCTTGTTTCACAGTTCACATGAATGGAGTGTAAACTTTTCTCATGTGCATTCCGCCTAAAATCTCAGTGAAATGATTGATATGATAGAAAACATGAAAATCCAGATGCTAGAATGCATTGTCACGTAATCATGTCAAAAATTAGTAGGAACAATCAATACTCAGTAAGCTTTTCAATACTTCTTGTATAAATTACATGCCTGGCCTTGAATGTCAGAATATCACACCAAGCTATTTCAAGGCTATATAACTTCACACACACACAAACTCTCACCCACTCATCCAACATGGTACGCAGAATAGCTCCTTACTCAGGTTTAGCGCTTTTTGTCAATCGAAGCCCTTATGGTGAGCTAGAGGTCACTTTACCATCACACAGGGAATTTCTATTAAATATAACCTGCAGTCAATTTTAAGCATGCTGGTCAAAATTTCCAATTAATTACAAAAGATATTGGATTGACGATGACACTGAAGCATGAAAAGAATTAATTTGCAACTAATAACCTAATAAATTCAAGAGTATTCAGCTAATTTTCAATATCATAAATTGGATATTCAATTATTGCTTTGTATTTACTTTTTCTACTCTTTGCTTACCAATAAACTATTATAGCAGTCTACTGTGCCTATGTATTACGAAAATAATATGCAAATTTAATTGAAACTATTTACTTCAAATTGCTACTTTCCCAATTAGTCAATCCTGTCTTATTATACTCTATATGCCCATATAGCATTAAATTTTATTGAAAATAGACCATTACAAAATACATATACTGCAAAGAGCATAATTATCAAAACGGAATCCCAACAAAGCTCATCTTCTGCTAGAATGGCTCGTCATAACAAGCATTCACAGGATCAACGTTAGGAGAGGTCCACATCGCCACGTGGAACTGTCAGACACCTGGAGGCACTTCAACAACTTTCACCAACACTGCTCAATTAGATATCGGTATTACCCGTCAATGAACAAAAATAGACTTGCATTTATATACAGCCATTCATAACCTCTAGGTTTCTCAAGGCACTTTGCAATCAACGAATGACTTTTACGTGTAGTCATTATTGCAATGTAGGAAATCAGAAGCCAATATGCACAAAGCAAATCCAACAAATGGCAATGAGATAATGACCAGGTAATCTTTTTTCAAACAATTTTGGCAGAGGGATAACTACTCGCCAGGGCATGGGGCAAAACTCCAGTATTCTTCTTCAAATAACCCCAAAGATCAGATCAGGGCCTCAGTTTAACAACTTATCTGAAAGATTTTAGGGTTCTATACAGAGAACAATATTCCTGCTAAGCAGTGCATATGAACAGCCTGGAAGGTATCATGCAGACACTGTTCCAGGTTGAATACCACATATGCGCAGCCGTGCAAAAGAATTTAAAAGGTACCACACATTGAAAAAACTGGCCGCGCAGAACAAAAACGTTACAGGGGATATTGACAGACTGAGAGAAATTGCAGAGCATAAGGCATTCGCAACTGAAGGCAAAGTCACCAATGGTTGAGTGATTAAAATTGGAGATGCTCAAGAGGCCAGAATTAGACAGTTATCCAAAGGTTGATAACGGACATGGAGGAGTAAGGCTCTGGAGGGATCTGAAAGTAAGTATAAGAATTTTAAAATTGAAACATCGCTTAACCCTAGGTTAATGTAGGTCAGCGAACATAGGAGTGATGGGTGAATGAGAGTTGGTGTGAATTAGGACACGAGCAGTTTTCAGTGATCAGAAGTTTATGCAGGGGAGAACATGAAAGGCTGGTCAGGAGTCCACTGGAATAGTCAAGTCTTGAGATAACAAAGGCATGGATGAGGGGTTTAGCAAATGACCGGAGGCTGGTTTGGCGCAGGGCAATGTTGGAGATGAAAATAGGCAGCCTTAGTGATGCTATAGATATGCAGTCAGATGCTCACCTCCAAGTTAAATATGAACAGTCTGGTTCAGCATCAGACAGTGAAATGGATGGAGTCGGTCATTAGGGGTGGATTTTGTGGCAGGGATTCAAAACAATGGCTTTGATTTTCCCAATATTTAGTAAGAGGAAATTTCTGCTCACCCAGTACTGGCTGTCAGACAAGCAGTCTGATCGTTTAAAGACAATGGTGGGGTCAAGAGAGAGGTGGGAGTGAGGTGGAGCTGGGTGATTACCTCATACCAGTTCTATTATGTTTTGAAGCCATTCTATTCTCATGACAGGTACTGTATGAGACTAATAAGATATCACCTTTTAAGAGTTGCCTGATCTTCCACTAAAATGGCAGGAGAAACAGATGCAGTAACACATAACTGGCAGGGGCAACTTGGAAGTATAAAGTGACAATTTAGAGGTAGAAGGAGAAATGGAAGAGAGAGTTAACTGGATTATTTTGTCTCCTCCTGTTATGAAAACGCCAATTATATCAATTCCAGGGCTCAAGCACTGTTTTTCTTATTGTGCCACTTAGGATTTCTAATTACATCAACAACTCAATGGAACTGTTACTTTTGTCTGCTGAGTGGGGGTAGGGAGAGAGTGAGAATTGCGGGGGGGGGGGGGGGGGAGAAAGAGTGGAAACACCATCTTATTCATTCAACATTTTGGGTATACTAGCAACTTCCCTTCAGTACTGTCAAAAACAACCCATTTATATTTTGCCTTTAATTTAGGAGAACAAGAGAGTAAACAGACAAAAAATGACACCAAACCAAAGGAAGAAATATTAGATCTGGCTTGATTAAAGATGTAGGTTTTATGAAGAATCCCAAAGGAGCAAAGATGGGTGGAGAGGTAGAGTAGTACAGGGAGGAAATTTCAGAGCTTCTAGACAGCTGAAAGCATTGTCGCCAATAATGGGGTGAAGGGAGTAAGGGATGTATAAAAAGCCAGGAGTTGAGTTCTTGGAGAGTTAGAAACTACAAAGGTAGTGAGAAGCAAAGCCATGACTGGGTTTGAATATTATTTCAAAATCGAGGTTGAGGTGAACCGGGGCCAACATAAATCAGTGAGAAATGGAGTGATTGGTGAGCGAGACTTCGTATGGGGTAGGATAAAATAATTGGGAATTTATGAACGAAAGAATATGGAAGGTGGAAGTTGGAAGGCCAGTCAAGAAAGCACTGGAATCCCAGACTCTTGTGGTATCATATGGGTTTTACCAACAGATGTAGAGGCAGAGGTGGAGACACCGCATGTTACAGCAGTGGACATAGGCAGTCTTTGTGATTCTAAAGATATGGGTCGGAAGCTAGGATTAAGCCAGGGTTAAGTGGAAGGTTGAGGTTTCAAACTGTCTGGCTCTGCCAGAGACAGCAACCAAGGGGGAGATGGAATCAGTAAGTGGAGCACAGATTTGTGGCAAGGGCCAAAGACAAGCAACCTGACAACGCAGAGGCAGTGTAAGGATCAATAGCATTGGTGATAAATAGAGCTGGGTGTCGTCAGGTTATGAGTGGAACCTGATGTCACAGCCAGGAGCTGCTATCAAAACAAATTTTAATGGTGCTCACCTTATTTATGTATAAATGTTATGAGATTTCAGGGACGGAGAAGATAGTGATTAAATACCAGATACAAACTTTGTTCTCTTGCCATCAATTCCATCCTTCACCCTGTCAATTGCCTGAAGCTGAATTAAACTGTTTGCAACCTTGGTGTTATACCCGGCTCCAAGACGAGCTTCCAACTACAAATCCACCCATCGAGATACATCAAGTCCACCTATTTCCACCTCCATAACACCACACGATTCCAAGTCTGCCTCTATGTATCTGCTAAAACCCTTTTTTTTTTTACCTCTAGTCTTGACTATTCTAAAACTCCTGGCTGGCTTCCCTCGTTCTACCCTCTAAAACTGGGGTCATTCAAAACTCTCCCACGTTCTAATGCACACCAAGTCCTGTTCACCCATCTTCCCTTTGCCTGCTGACCTACATTGGCTCCTGGTTAAGCAACGCTTCAATTTTAAAATTCTCACCCTAGTTTTCAAATCCCTCCATGGTCACCGCTGCCTAGCCCTTTTATCTCCTCCAGCCATAGTCTGGCTTCCTAAACAATCCCAAGTTTAATCATTCCACCAACAGTGGTTGTGCCTTCAGCTGCCAAAGCTCTACGTGCTGGAATTCCCTCCCTAAATCTCTCAGTTTAACTTCTCTTTCCTCCTTTAAGATGCTTCTTAAAACCTACCTCTTTGGCCAAGCTTTTAGTCTTTGTGGGTCTGGATTAATTTTTTTGTATATAAAAGCAAAAAACTGCAGATACTGGAAATCCAAAACAAAAACAAAAATACCTGGAAAAACTCAGCAGGTCTGGCAGCATCTGTGGAGAGGAGCACAGCCAACGTTTCGAGTCCACATGACTCTTCAATAAGCACTTTAGGAAGTTGTGTTACTTTAAAGGTTTTATATATATATATATATATATATTAAAAAAAACACACACACACACAAGCTGTAAACCAAAAATTGCATAGCCTTGTGAAACTGGAATTTCGCTTTTAGCTTCCCTGTTTTATTTTAAAGGATTTTGCTGTATTTGCCTATTAATCTAGTCACAGAAGTCAAATCTTGGCATTACAAGTCTAAATCTAGTTAATGATGTGATAAGCATTAATAACTCATCAAACTCTGGCACCAAAAATTAACAATTACATATGTGGTGTCTCATTCCTTCAGGTTTTGAACCTTTTGGGGAGTTTTTTTTAAAATAAATATTATTTTTCTTTTCCTTCCCTCTCAATGCACCAGCACTGACAGTGAATTCACACCGATAAATGTAAAATACTGCGGATGCTGGAAACCTGAAACAAAAACAGAAAATGCTGGAAAAACTCAGTAGGTCTAACAGCACCTGTGGAGAGAGAGACAGTTATCATTTTGAATCCGTATGACTGAAGAGCCATACGGACTTGAAACGTTAACTGTCTTTCTCTCCACAGATACTGTTGGACCGGCTGAGTTTTTCCAGCATTTTGTTTTTGTTACCGAATTCATCCTCTTTGAGTCACAGCTCATTCTGTCTTTATTTCTCAATCCTCAAATTATATTGGTTGAGATGTATTTGTTATCCTGTTCACTGGGGTCCCAGGCAGCCTGTTACCCCTCACTACACCTTTATCAGCTTACATTTCCAAAAAATTTGTGGGCAAAACTTTGATCAGTCCTGGTAGAGAGTGTAGTTTTGCAATTCAATTTTTTAAATACAAAATACATGAATGAATTGGCATGTCCGACTGCATCTCACAAAACCATTAACTGACATTTAATCTAACTAATCCTAGCTATGTATGCAAAATTAAATATGGTTGGACCTTAAAGCTATTTTAATTAGGGCTACACAAATTGCACAGCACAATGATTAGAACTAGCTCACCATAATCAAGTGATATATACACCTACTGTGCTATTTATATATATCCAGAAGGCAGACAAACAACTTTTCTGAACAGATTAAGAGATTAAATAGTCTGGCGCTCTGCAATTACCATACTGGAAACTCGGATCCTTTCGTTGCATCACTCACCGTTCAGAACGCCTCCTTCTGTTCCTCCTGAACCCCTCATCCTTATATAGGTAAGTCCCAATATGAGGAAAAACAGACATGCAGCAGTCAAAAGAAACATGGATAGGTAGTGTGCACTGAATCCACCAGTAGTCGAACCCCCCTCCCTTTTAAACTGCTGTAGCAGTTCTTCCTCAGGCTCTCTAGAGGTTTTACGATTGTAAGTACTGTAAATGTGGTTACTGCCCGTATGGTTTGAATGATTGGCATTGATCAAAAGGGAGGACGAGGGGCCACTTCGACTGGTGATAAAATTACTGTTGTGAATGGATGGACTTATGGTGCCGACGTGATTATTGTTTCTGGAGCTGCTCTTATAGAGATTCTCCCTCTCTGCTGCCAGGACTCCTGGGCCAATCTTTTTGGATGAGGAATTACGGAACCGCAATAACATGGTGGGCTCTGCTGTGGCGTCTTTCTCCCTCTGATCCTCCTCCTCCTCCAGTTGGTCTCTCCTTGTGTCTAGACAGTAAGGACCGCCGGCGACGTCGTGGATCCGCCTGGCGCCGCCTCTCCTGCCGGCGCCGCTTTCCTCTACCATCGCCCCCGGGTTATGACTATTAACGGTGCCCGACATAGCCAGCAATTTCTTGGACTGACTCCGCCTGGAGTTGGGCCGCCGGCCTCGCTCTTCCCGTTCATCCTCGGAGTCGGAGTAATTACCGTCCCTAACGTAGGAGACTCGACTGCTGCTGCTGTTGTTGTTCTGCAGCTCGGTTCCCGGAGGCTGTTCTTCTTCCTCCGGCGCCTGCTGGACGCCGCCGCTCGGGTTCGGCCTCCACCAGGGGGTGGAGTTGCTTCTCCCGGCCGAAGCAGCAGCTCCCGCTCCACCGCCGCCGCTGCTGTTATTGTTGCTGTTCACCATTCTCTGAGGTGTGCTCCTCCCTTTGCTGTGACTAGGCCGCGGGCGGGGGCAGTCGCCCGAAGCTTTATCCGTCCTGCTCGGCCTCTTGCCGGCCTGGCCTCTGCTGTTGGGCTCGGCGTCCGACTCGTCCGAGCTGAAGCCCAGCAGCTTGCTGGGGGCTGCAGGGGGAGGAGTGGGGGTGGTGGCCCCGCCGAGGCCCAGGCCCGGGCCTGCCCCGCTACCGCCGTTCCTGGTTTTGGGCCGCGCGCCGCGCTCCTCGCGCAGCTTCTTGAGCTTCTTCAGGTAGACGGGGCGCGTGCTCTCGGTCACGGGGCCCGGGACCAAACCGAACTTTTTCAATTCCGAAAACAATTCCGCGTCCGTTAACTGCGCCGCCATCTTACCGCGCGAGGCGTGAGGCTGCCGGAACTGACGTCCGTGGGCCCGCCGCACCCCCTCCCCCACACGACACAGAGAAGCTTTAAACTGGCTGAGGAAAAGGAGGCTTTAAAAGGGAAATGTCACCAATCTCTATTACTCCTAACAACTCATACTCAGTTACCGGGTACCAACTCTTCCACTTCAACATGGTCAACTTTTCATTGCGTTTTCCCTCATCTAATTCGCAGATTCTTTCCAATGCAGAAGGAGACCATTGGGCCCATCGAGTCTGCACTGACTCTCTGAAAAAGCATTCTACCTTGTCCCATTGCCCTGCCTTACCCCCACAACCTTTCCCATTCTCTCTTTTCAGATAGCCATCCAATTCCCAACTGAATACCTCAATCAAACCTGCCTCCACCATCCCGCTCAGGAAGTTTGTTCCAGATTCCAGCCACCCTCTGGGTGAAATTTTTTTTCCCCCCACATCACTTTTACTCCTTTTACCAATTATTTTGAATCTGTGCTGTCTAGTTCCTGATCCTCTCTTGAGTGGGAACAGCTTCTCACTATCTACCCTGTCCATACCCCTCAGGATCTTGAATCCCTTAATAAATTTCCTCTCAATCTTTTTTTCTCCAAGGAAAACAGACCCAACTGTCCCAATCTATTCTCATATGTCCAGTTCTTTATCCCTGGAATCATTCTCGTGAATCTCCTCTGTACTCTCTCCAATGCCTTCACGTCCTTCCCCAAGTATGGCACTCAGAACTGGATGCAGTACTCCAAATGAGCCCTAACAAGTGTCTTCTATAAGTTCAACATGACCTCCTTACTCTTGTACTCAATGCCCCTATTAATAAAGCCTGAGATACTATGTGCTTTATTAACTGCTCTCTTTACATGCCCTGCCATTTTCAATGACTTATGTACATATACACTAAATCCCTCTGTTCCTGCACCTCCTTTAGAGTTTCTTCTTTTATTTTATACTGTCTCTCCAATTTTTATTTTTTCACTGAGTGTTGTGAGTCTTTGGAATTCTCTTCCCCAAAAGGTGGTGGAAGCAGAGTCTTTGAATATTTTTAAGGCAGAGGTGGATAGATTCTTGGTAAGCAAAGGGGTGATAGGTTATCAGCGGTAGGTGGGTGCAGATTTCAGGTTACTATCAGGTTAGCCATGATCTTATTAAATGATGGAGTAGGCTCGAGGGGCTGTATGGCCTGCTCCTGCTCCTTGTTCATATGTACATATGTTCTTCCTGCCAAATGAATCAACTCACACTTCTCTGCATTGAACTTCATCTGCCACTTCTCTGCCCAAACCACCTGTCTATGTCCTTTTGAAGTTCTCATTATATTTAACCATTAGCTTCATCAAAAAATTAACAATTTTTTCTAATGCAGCATCTCTTTCTACTACTCTCAGTAAAACTGCCTTGTGATTGTGAGGTTTCCAAGGATGTTTGATGCATTATAACTGCAGCCTCAGTTGTCACCTAAATGCAATCTAAATCCAAAATCCAGGACTACATTTGGCTGAATGAAACTTTCTGGATTTTTTAATATTAGGTTTGTGGAACGTGAATGTCACTGGCGAGGGCCAGCATTTATTGTCCATCCCTAATTGCCCTTCAGTTCAGAGAGTGGTGATGAGTTGCCTTCTTGAACTGCAGCAGTCCATGTAGAAACACACAATACAATTAATAGTTCTAGTGATGTCTGGAGGCATCATCATAGCTAAAGCAAAATACGTTGATTTCTACACCTGTTTGGCTATTTTAAATATACATTTCTTTTAAGGCTTTCTCCAGCCACTTCCCATTGCTACATTAATTTCTCATTCAGATTTGGCAAGCAGGCACAGTAAGTCCCTATTTAATGTTTCCCCGTTTAACGCCACTTCACTTTAACGTCGACCAGTTGATGTGGGCCCCTATTCTCATTTAGTGTTGCAAGATTCATTTTAATGTTTTTTTCCCGCCGGTCTGATGTAGCCGCATGACCCGATCAGCGCTCTCTCACCCTCCTTCCCACTCATGGCTTCCCTCTCCTGAACCCTTGCTGTGAGTGCGGGCTCTGGAGGTGAGTGGCCAGAGCCAAGAGGAACAGCTTCGACTTGCAGGAGGTAGTTATGTTCAAGTGAGTTTGTGCTCAGCATTAAGATAAAAGCAAAATCTCCACAGATGCTGCCAGACCTGCTGATTTCTCCAGCATTTTCAATTTTTGTTTGTGATTAGCATTACCCATTTTTGATCAGAAATCTCCTGGTAACAGATTTCTGATCCCGACAATGAGATAACTTAATCAAGAATGGACTGAATATATTTGGGACACTGGACTCCTCTCTGCCGCAGTAAAACCAGCAATGCCTCCGCCCGAGCTTTGGATGTGGGAACTACTCCCAGTGGCATTAAAATCTCAGGCGCGGGGTGCGGGAAGGGAGATTTCAGATCAAAAAGCTGATCACAAACACCCTTGAACAGAACTTACTTGTGCAAGTTGAAGCTGCCTCTCACTGCTCATTTCCAGAACCCGCGCTCACAGCGAGTGCTCAGGAGACGGAAATAGCGAGCGACAGAGTCGGGAGCAGGAGATTTGGCAAGAGGCAGGATCAGCAAGAGGTTGGGTTAGGGAACGGGAAAGGCTGCATGTCTGAGGGCCATAGAGAGGATGAGGTCAGAGAGTTACAGAGGCCACAAACTGGAGAAAGGGTCAGTGAGAGGAAGGGTCCGCAGAGACCAGAAGGGTCAGAGAGCAGGGTGTGTGGCTAGCAGAATTGGCAGTGAGCAGGAGGTACTGTAAGTAGAAAGTTATCTTCTAAAATAAAATAAATTTAAAAGTATGTCATTTATCAATATCGGAAGTTAACAATTTCAAATACATATACTTAAAGAGTATACGGTTCTTTTCTGATGAGGGAGGGCCTACAGAACTTAACTATAGGTTTTAAATTGGTTTTAATGGGAAAATGTGATCCGCTTAATGTTGTTTTACTCAAAGTTGCAATTTTCAGTAATGCAACTACAACTTGAAGTGAGGACGTACTGTAATAAAAACAAAAAATGCTGGAAAAACTCAGCAGGTCTGGCAGCATCTGTGGAGGGAGAAACAGAGTTAATGTTTGGAGACCATATGACTCTTCAGAGCTGAGGACTGGCTGTAATTGATATGTAACAAGGCTTACCAACTCTGATTGGACATATTCCTCTTCACATGCAAACAGTCTGTCCCCCCTTTCCAATATCACTATAACTAGTAGACATATATGTTCAAATAAAATGGCTCTTTGAAAGAGCAGGCATGCTTAGTCCCACATCCCAACTTTTGTCTGCAACCCTGTAAATTCCTCATCCTCAAGTACCTGACCAACTCCCTTTTAAAATGAGTTATGGAATCCACTTCCACCACATTTTGAGGTTGAGCATTCCAGATCCCGTCAACTCTGAGTGAAAATCTTTCTTCCCATCTCACCTTTAAATCTTTTGCCAGTGGTTTTGAATGTATGACATCTAGTTATTGCCCCACTTGCCAGAGGGCATAATTTTTTCTCAAAACTTCTCATCGCCTTCAAACCATCTATTCGGACATATTTTTAACCCTCTCTGTTTTAAAGCATGGTGCCCAGAATTGTCCACAATACTCCAACTGAGGCCTAACCAGTGATTTCTAAAGTTCTAGCATAATCTCTTTGCTTTTATATTCAATTGCTATATGTATAAACTTCAACAATGCATATGCTTTTTAACTACCATATCAACTTGTCCTCTCATCTTTAAGGATTTGTGTATATGGATACCAAGGTATCTCTGCTCATCTATATCAAAACCGTGCCATTTATAGTATACTATTTTTCCATAGTAGGCTTCCCAAAGTGCATCATTTCACACTTCTCTGCATTAAACCAAGGCTGTAATGAGGTCAGGAGATGAGTGGCCTTAGCAGAACCCAAACTGAGTATCAGTGAGTAGGTTATTGCTAAGCAAGTGCTACTTGATAGCACTGTTGATGACTCCTTCCATCACTTTACTGATTTTGGAGAGTAAACTGAGGGGGCAGTAACTGGCCAGGTTGGATTTGTCCAGCATTTTGCATACAGGACATACCTGGGCAATTTTCCACATTGCCCAGAGAAGCCAGTGTTGTAGCTTGGAACAGCTTGGCTAGGGGCGCAGCAAATTCTGGAAAGTCTTCAGTACTATTGCCTGAACGTTATCAGGGCCCATAGCCTTTGTAGGGTGCAGTGCCTTCAGCATTTCTTGATATCATGTGGAGTGAACCGAATTGGCTGAAGACAGACATCTGTGATGCTATGGACCTCTGGAAGAGGCTGAGGTGAATCATTCACTCGGCATTTCAGGCTGAAGATTGTAGCAAATGCTTCACCCTTATCTTTTGCACTGATGTGCTGGGCTCCCCATCATTGAGGATGGGGATATTTGTGGAGCCTCTTTGTGTAATGAGTGTTAGTGCTATTGGAGAGGCTTTAAACTAAATTGGCAGGGGTGTTGGAACCAGGAGATAATATCAGGGAGGAATACCAAGGTGCATAGAATACTAGGAGAGACAGGTAGCACTAGAATAAGGAATAGTAAGCTAATAGATTGGGTCAGAGTAAGGGAGAAAGTAATAAAGTCTAAACCTGAGTTACTGCACTTGTATGTGAATGTTCGGAGTGTGGAAAATGAGATTGGTGAGTTACAGATATGGGTTGCCATGTGGAAATACAATGTTGTAGCTATAACAGAAATCTGGCTCAACGAAGGGCAGGACTGGATTTGGCTATGGCATCTGGAGATGTTCCTGGCTATAAGATGTTCAGGAAAGATAGAAAAGGAAGAGTGTGGGGGTATTTATTAAGGAAACCATTGCAGTGCTGGAGAAAGAGGATGTCCCAGAGGCCCAAGGACAGAATCTATTTGGCTAGAGTTAATGTACAAAAAAGGTGCAATAACATTGTTCAGTGTAGTCTACAGGCCACCAACTAATGCAAAGGATATTGAGGAACAAATCTACAAGGAAATTACAGAGAAGTGCAAAAAATTACAGAGGAATCATAATGTGGGACTTTAGTTTTCTGAATATAGAATGTGACAGTGGTAGAATAAAGGGCAGAGAGGGCAAGAGTTCCTAGAATGTGTTCAGGACAGTTTTCTACAGCAGTTGGTTTCCAGTTTAATGAGAAAGAAGGCACTGCTACAACTGGTCCTTAGGAATGAGGTGGGCCAAGTGAATCAAGTGTGGGTAGGATAACATTTAGGAGACAGCCATCATTGTATCATAAGGTTTAGACTGACTATGCAAAAGGACAAAGAACAATTCAGAGTAAGAATGCTTAACTGGGGGAAAGCCAACTCCAATGGAGTAAGAATGGATCTGGGCCGAATAAATTGGAATCAAAGGTTGGCAAGAAAAATAATAGCTGAACAATGGGCTACCTTCAAAGAAGAGAGTGTTTGGGCACAGCCAAATTTTCCTTGAAAGGGAAAGGTAGAGGAAACAAATCCAGAGCTCCCTGGATGATAAAGGAAATAAAAATCAAGATGAAGGAGAAGAAGTGTGCTTATGACAGATGTCGGGTAAAAACACATTTGAGAACCAGGCTGAATATAAGCTTAAGTGGGGAAGTGAAAAAAAAAAACAAATAAGAGAAACAAAGTGGGAGTACGAAGGGAGATCGGAAACCAACATAGATGGAATCCCAAAGTCTTTTATAGGCAAATAAATAGTGAAAGGGTGGTTAAAAAAAGGTGTAGGGCCGATTGGGACCAAAAAGGGGACTTACGCATGGAGGCAGAGGGCATAGCTGAAGAGTTAAATGAATGCTTTGCATTTGTCTTTACCAGTGAAGAATATGCTACCCAGGTCATGGTGAAAGAGGAGATAATTAAGACACTAGCAGGGTTTAAAATTGATAAGGGAGAGGTATTGGATAGGCTGTCTGTGTCTAAAATTGATAAGGCACCAGAACCAGATAAGATGCATCCATTGATGCTGAGGGGAGTGGAAATTGCGGAGGCACTGGCCATAACTTTTCAGTCTCTCTTAGACCCAGGGTGGTACCAGAGGACTCGAGCATTGCAAACATTACACTCTTGTTCAAAAAAGGATGTAACCACAGGCCAGTCAGTTTAACTTGAGTGGTGGGGAAATGTCCAGAAACAATAAATCAGCACAAAATTAATAGTCACATGTACAAACATGGGTTAATTATGGAAAGCCAGAATGTATTTCTTAAGGGAAAATCAAGTTTAACTAACTTAATGGAGTTTTTTGAAGGTGTAATAGAAAGGGTTGATGAGAGCAATGCTGTTGATGTGGTGTACATGAACTTCCAAAAGGCATTTTACACAGTGCTGCACAGTAGATTCCTGAGCAAGGTTATAGCCCATGGAATAAAAGGTACAGTGGCAACATGGATACGGAATTAGTTGAATGGCAGGAAATAGAAAGCAGTGGCTTATGGAAGCTTTTGGAGCTGGTGGTAGGTTTGTAGTGGAGTTCCTCAGGGGTCAGTGTTGGGATTCTTGCAATTCCTGTTGTATATTAATGACCCAGACCATGGTGTACACAGCACAATTTCAAAGTTTGCGAATGATACGAAACTTGGAAACATTGCGAACTGAGAGGAGGATATTGTAGAACTTCAAAAAACCATTGACGAGTAGATGGAATGTGTGAACAGGTGGCAGATGATGTTCAATGCGGAGAAATGTGAAGCAATTCATTTTGGTAGGATGAACATGGAGAGATAATAGAAAATAAAGGGTGCAATTTTAAAGAGAGTGCAAGAGCAGAGGGAACTGGGTGTACATCTGCATAAGTATTGAAGATGGCAGGACAGGTTCAGAGAACAGTTAATAAAGCATACAGCACCCTGTGCTTTATTAATTGGGGCACAGAGTACAAGAGTAAGGAGATTATGTTGAACTTGAATAAGACACTAGTTTGGCCTCAGCTGGAGTACTATGTCCAGATCTGGGCACCAGACTTTAGGAAGGACGTGAAGGCATTGGAGATAGTACAGAAAGGTTTCACAAGAATGGTTCCAGAATGAAGAACTTCAGTTATGAAGAAAGATTGGAGAAGGTAGGACTGTTTTTCTTGGAGAAAAGTAGACTGAGGGGGGATTTGATAGAGGTATTCAAAATCATAAGGGGACTGGACAGAGTAAATAACGAGAAACTGTTCCCACTCATGAAAGAATTGAGAATGAGGGGGCACAGATTTAAAATAATTGGCAAAGGAAGCAAAAGCAATATGAGAACAAAAATGTTTTCACACAGCGAGTGGTTAAGGCCTGGAATGCACTGTCTGAGAGTGTGGTGGAGGTAGGTTCAATCGAAGCATTCAAGAGGGAATTAGACTGTTATCTGAAAAGGAAGAATGTGCAGGGTTACGGGAAGAAGGTGGAAGAATGGCACTAGGTGAATTGCTCATTCAGAGAGCCAGTGCAGACATGATGGACCAAATGGTTTCCTTCTGCACTGTAACAATTCTGTGAGAAAATATCTACTGCATTATCTTGATCAACTTTCCCTGTTCCCTCCTCAAATAATTCAATCAAGGTAATCAGGCACAATTGCCCTTGAACAAATCCATACTGGCTCTCCTTGATTAACCCATTGCTTTTCCACATGAGGGTTTATTTTGTCCCTTAGAAGTTTTCAGTAACTTCCCCATCACTGATGTTAAGCTGATTGGCCTGTAATTTCTTGTTTATTCCTCTCCCCCTTCTTGAATAGTGGTTTAACATTAGTAACCCTCTCATCCTCCGGCACTACTCCTGTATCCAATAAGGAGTGAAATATTGTGACCAATTCCTTTACTGTTTCTATCTTTATTTATTTCAGCAAAGGTATGCATTCCATCTGGACCAGGGAATTTATTAACTATTGGTAATGCTAATCTTTTTCAAACATGTTTGTTTAATACTATTTTGTCTATAACATCCCACTGTTCTTTCAGTGTAACCTTCACATCACCTGCCTCCTTTGTGAAGACAAATACAGGTATTCATCTAATACTTGAGTCCCCTGTCCTTTGCTTCTACATGAAGATTTCCCTTGGATACTTAATAGATCTAACTTTTTCCTGAGCTAACTGCTTGCAATTCATATGTTTACAAAATACTTAAAGGTTCAATTTACTGTTACCTGCTAATCTTCTCTAAACTTTCATTTTCCTCAAATTGGGCAGAATCTCATGATCTCGCTGGGGCTAAGCTTGGAGGCGGGAAGGGCATGTAATTAGATGGGATGGTGGTGTACTGAAACCCTGCTGCCTTACTTCAGCCACCAGAATTACGTACTGGTGGCAAGGCCCATGGTCTATCTTCACACCCTGCCACCTATTGAGGTCCTATTGAACCTTTTAAGCGGCCAATGAACGATTACTCAAGGACCTGATCCTCCCCTTTGCTGGTATTAACCCAGCTGTAGGCAGGCCTGTTGCCATGCAGAGAGGACGCTGCTGCTAAAACTGTAAGACCAGCTTGTTACTTCTGGGGGTGGGGGGCTCAATATCGGGAAAGGGTGGCCCGCTAAGAGCCACACCCCCTGCCCTTGCTGCTGACCTTCCTCCACCCCTCTCCCAGTGATCCCTACCCTGTGAAACCCCCGCCACCCCAAATTACTTATCTGTGGCCTGGGTCACTCTGCAATCCTGGGACCCTGGTAGGCATTTTTCCTGCAGTAGCAACAGCCCCTCCTGTAATGGCAGTGAGCACAAGATGGGTGAGACTTCCACCTCTGGGATATTGATTCCAGGGAAGGCCTTGCCACAGCCTGATTGGCTTGTGGTTCAGCAGGCCTTGCCAAAAAGGGGCAGCACAAATCTCTTGTCAGTTCTCTAACTGGCAGGTGATACCCCCAATGTCTCAACCAGATTCTGCTCATTAACTTTTTCAGTTCCCTCCTGTACTTTTCCATAATCTTCCTGGTTATTAACTGAATCTTGCTCTTCCATTCAGGGCCCATTAACCTCATATGCCCTTCCTTTTTCCTTCAAAGGAATATGCTTATTTTGTGCCTGAATTGCCTATTTTCTGAATACCTTCCACTGCTCTGTTATTGCTTTCTCTATTAATTGCCTTTTCCAATTTACCTGTGCTAGGTTTCTTCCTAAATCACAAAATTAGCTCTTACCGAGTTGAACAACTTTACCTTCTGGTCTCATTCCATAATTAGATTTAAACCAATAGTTGCTTAGTAGTATAGAACTTGAATATTGCTGAAAAAGAGACTTTTTGACTTGTACTCATCAGGCCAATTTCAAAGAGACCAACAATTTCTATTACATGAGAAAAGGGTGCTGATTGCCCAAGGCATTGCCATGGAGAATGCAGCAGGGAACTATTGTCCTCCTTTTGCTTACTTCAAAAAAAAAGTTCAATGCCTGGCTAGACTCTGCAAATCAACATAAATAGCTTCTAGCAAGTGTAAGAGAGCCACCTTGTGAGCCCAATGATAGTCTTAAATTGGTTGTTAGTGTAAGCACAATGTGGCTCACTTACCTTGCTAGAAGCTACAAATATTCATACACAGGGGCCTGTCTTCTGCAAGTAAAAGGAACATGTCCAGGCATTGCGCCTTATTTTGAATTAAGCACAAGTATGGGGACAATAGTTCTCTTCTCCATGACAATGTCTTGACTAATCAGAATTGACTTGCCAATTAATCAGCACCCTTTTCTCGTGTCAACATGGCTTTATGAAAGGAAAATCATGTTTGACAAACCTCCTGGAGTTTTTTTGAGGACACACCTAGTAAAATTGACAAGGAAGAGCCAGTGGATGTGGTGTATTTGGGTTTTCAGAAAGCTTTTGGTAAAGTTCCACATCCGAGGTTAGTAATTGGGGGTAATATCTTGGCATGGATTGAGAATTGGTTAGCAGACAGGAAACAGAGAGTAGGAATAAATGGGACTTTTCCAGAGTGGCAGGTGGTGACTACTGGGGTACCACAGAGATCAGTGCCCCAATATTGGGCCCCAGCTATTCACAATATATATCAATGATTTGGATGAGGGAACCAAATGTAATATTTCTGAGTTTGTTGGCAACACAAAACTTAGGTGGGAATGAGAGTGATGAGGAGGATGTAAAGAGGCTTCAAGGCAATTTAGACAAGTTAAGTGAGTGGGCAAATACATGGCAGATGCAGTATAACATGGATAAAGTGTGAAGTTATCCACTTGTGTATGAAAAGCAGAGTATTATTTAAATGATGATAGATTGGGAAATGTTGATGTACAAAGGGACTTGGGTGTCCTTGTACACCAGTCACTGAAAGCCAATATACAGGTGCAGCAAGTGGTTAGGAAGACAAATGGTATGTTGGCTTTCACTGCAAGAGGATTTGAGTACAGGAGCAAAGATGTTTTACTGCAGCTGTACAGGGCCTTGGGAGATCACACCTGGAGTATTGTGTGCAGTTTAGGTCTTCTTACCTAAGAAAGGATATACTTGCCATAGAGGGAGTGCAGCGAAGGTTCACCAGACTGATTCCTGGGATGGCAGGATTGTTGTACGAAGAGAGATTGGGCCGACTAGGCTTATATTCACTGAAGAATGAGAGGGGATCTCATTGAAATGTATAAAATCCTGACAGGTCTGGACAGACTGGATGCAGGGATGATGGTTCTTCTGGCTGGAGGTCTAAAACAAGGGGTCACAGTCTCAGGGTACAGGTAGGCCATTTAGGACTGAGATGAGAAATTTCCTCACTCAGAGGGTGGTGAACCTGTGGAATTCT
Organism: Carcharodon carcharias; assembly: GCF_017639515.1. Taxonomy (NCBI): domain Eukaryota; kingdom Metazoa; phylum Chordata; class Chondrichthyes; order Lamniformes; family Lamnidae; genus Carcharodon; species Carcharodon carcharias. The sequence continues at coordinate 62,923,040 of NC_054487.1, forward strand.
CAACCACAGAAGGCTGTGGAGGCCATCACTGAATATATTTAAGAAGGAAATAGATTTCTAGACTCCAAAGGCGTCATTGATGTATGGGGAGAGAGCGGGATTATGGCATTGAGATAGAGGATCAGCCATGATCATATTGAATAGCAGAGCAGGCTTGAAGGGCCGAATGACCTACTCCTGCTCCTATTTTCTAAGCAGTATAAATTGTTGGCCCCTTTGAAATTTGGCATTCTTGCACCTGTCCTAATGAGAGCAAGGCAAAAAGCTTCAAGAGCATGTATCTTTTTTCAGCAATATCTTAAACCAAATTATGTTATTGTTATTTGGTCTTTGTCAATTGGTCACTGTTAGCTGGATGATCTCCTACTTTAACACACTGCACTCACCCTGCTTCATTTCCCAGGAACAAATCCAAAACTGCTTCCTTCCTTTCTGGATTGGAAGCATATTGATTGAAGAAGTTCTCCTGGACACATCAGAAACTCCTCTTCTTCCTTATGTTTTTCCCAATCTATATTAGGGTGATTCAAGTCTCCTAATATTACTGCTGTATTTTTGTTACATGCCTTTAAAATACGCTGACAAATTTGCTCAGCTATCTCCTTCTCAATTTGAAGTTCTATAAAAAAAACCACTCCCAACAGTGTAAAAACTTTCCCTCTGTTCTTCAACTCAAGCCAAATAGATTCGGTTCTAGAACACCTGGTAAATTTTTTCTATTTAGAACTGTAACATAATCCATTCATCAATACTTCCAAACTCCTTTTTTTTCCCTTCACTATTATTCCTGAAATATTATTAGTATCCAAGAACACTAAGAACCTATTCTTGACCTTGTTTGAGCCAAGTCTCTGTTAATGCAACCACATCATAATCATAATCTCATGTAGCAATTTGTGCCTGCAGCTCATCACCCTTATTGGTTACATTACAAACATTGACGTACATACTATTCGATATCTCCTTCATTATTTTTGATATTTTTCCTAATCTGGTTCTTGTAATTTTTGGGATATTCCTAGTTTTATTACTGCTTATATCTCCTCGTCCTCTGATCTAATTTCTGTTTCTTTCTGCTACTTTCCATTTCCTTTTTTAGGACAGAGTTTCTATATGTCGATCTGCCCCTATTTTTCTATTTGGCTGCCAGTCAGAATAAGCAGTGCTGCTGAATGCAGAAACATAAATGCTACATCATAGCAAACAAAGGACAAACTCCCTCCTTTTGCTTTCTTGAAACTGGCTTCCTTAATCCAAAGTTAAATTCATTGACTTATATTTTTGTGGGTCTATGATACTATTAATTTCTCAAATGTTGGGGTATGTATACTATTGAGTATAGTATTTTCTATGGTATGAATTCCCGTTCGCAACATTCTAGTTCACTTTTCTCATTTTAGTCTTTTATTGAGGTGGTAGAACATAAGGAATGGTTAAACACAGCAATACTCAATTTTATTTTGTAAGTCAGCAAAAATATTCATTGCATACCAAAATTTATAAACAGTACAGAGGACTGACACTCAAACGCTTAAAACAATGGATAACTTTGCACTATAGTACAATAAACAATAGCTGTATATAATTCATCTCAGCTGCAAGATTCAACACCAAAAGATAATGCATTTAGGATATTCAGACAGTGTTTGGAAGGTTATAAAACTAAAAGGAATATTCCAGGCATGAGAATATCACTTTTCAAATTTTAGATTTTTGGAATTTATAAATTGTAACATTAATAGTGAGTGGATAGGTTTTTTTGTAGAGCAGAGACAAACAAAGGCACTCCCAAATCAGTTGTTTTATCGCAGGATTTCGCCAAAGGGAAACTGCTGCAGCAACAGGAAGTCCTGATCTACATCACAAAGACCATAACACTGACTACACTACTAAAAGGATAATTTACAAGTTCACATTCCTGGCCAGCAACTTCGCCTACCGGAAACATGCATCAGGAATTCGGGCCCTGAGGAGATCACCAGGACTTGTTGGATTTTCTTTCCTCGATCTCTGTTCAGGTTGTTCCCAGTTCCTCTATAGCTACCTCCAATTATCCTTCTTTACTTGTTCTTGTCTGTTTCACTAGGTGCTTCTACCTAACCCTAAGTTGGTACCTGTAGTATAAAAGGTTAATAGATGGGATATGCTAATGTATGATGTAGATGATGATGTACCACTGACATCAGTCAGTCATGTGTTAGACTTGAGAGAGAGAAAAAAAAGAGAGATTGGAATCATGACTAAGAACTACATGCCTACTCTGTAACCTGTTTAGATAGAGTACTAATAAACAAGTATCAAGCAGATGCTAAGATATGTCTACAGTCTCTCTGTGAACCAAGTCCCACAGCTAGAGTCCAAGATAGTAGGACACATCTTAGAACATGATGGCAGCAGTGGATACGTTGATGTAAAAATACATATGTGTTATCGAAAGAACCACAGAGTGAAGAAACCTGTCAAAGCAGCTCGAGAAAGTTTGGCGGTAGAAGGAGGCACACTGGAGAGGGATAACGATGATCGTATCTGGTGAGCAGTCCCTGCCCTTGCCCTGCCTGTTTGACTGCCTTGAGGACCCACAGAGAGGCCAGCAGTGGGAATTATGGAAATGCCATTTTCTCCAGTGCTGAGCAGCGTCAGGTCTTCATGAAAAAGAACTGAAGCTTCAAGTTAATTCCATTCTTTATGCAGTATGTTCCTTAGCAGATGATCTCCTAAGGTAGGATGTGCAGGCGTCCACTGGTAAGTTATGGTCCAGTATCAAGGCTTAGATATTTCTTTTAAAATTGATACTGGAGTGGCTGTTAACATATTAGCAGATGACTTTGACTGGCTTAAGCTGCTGACCTTTTATCCATCAGACATCAGGTTACAAGGTCCAGGTGACATAGACCTTCCAATTAAAGGCAGGATTATTGCCCCTCTTAGCTACAAGGGACAACAGATCGTTGATTCTCTCTATGTTCTTCATAATCAACAAACATACCTATTGAGCAGCGATGTTGGTGTACTAGGAATCCTTGAAAAACCAAATAATGCCCAGCATTTGAATGACTCACTGTATTTCATGCAACAATCTTCAGCCTTTTATTTAGAAGCAGTAGAAATTCAGCTTTCAGAAGCTGAGGAAGTTTGTACAATCGGTAGTAAGTTCCTTCCTTTAGACCTAGGGCAGAGATAGAAGTTATGAATCTCTCAGTTCTTCACAAAGTAAGGTCAGAGGTGGAGGATGCAGAAGGCACTGCAGCAGATGGTGACCATGCCTCTAAAGACCTACTGGACCTGAATTGGCTCTTCCCAGAGAGTGAAGAGGAGGAATCCCTTGCAGTACTAAGTGATCTCTTGGAGGTGGAGGTCCTGGAGAATGATTCGTATTTCCAGTTGATAGATGCACATTATGAAGTCTCTGTTGTCTTTTTAGAAGATTCAGCTGTGTTTTTAGTGGCTGAGTAGCATTCAGATCTTAGTTCCACTGAATCCACCGATATATTGCCTACTTTATCTCCTGTGGCAGAATTTTTAACACTTCTGAAGCTGCAGAATCCTGTACAGCAGACCTGTTCCAGAGTTGATTGTCTACAGGAAATTCCTCTCATTACAGAAGATGTGGTTGTCTTGTCTCCATATAGATTGGACAAATCAGATTGGCACAGATAGTCTGGACGATGAATTCATAGTTTCTTACAGCAGTATGTTTTAGAACCAACCAGAGAGCAGGCTATACTACATCTGGTATTATGCAATGAGACAGGATTAATTAATGACCTTACAGTGAAGGGGCTGCTAGGTAGCAGCGATCATAGTATGAATGAATTTCACATTCAGTTTGAGGAAGAGAGCAGTGGAACTAAGACTAGTGTTTTAAACTTAAATAAGGGCAATTAGGATGGCATGAAGACAGAGCTGACTAAAGTGAACTGGGAAATTAGGTTAAGGGATAGGTCAGTAGAGATGCTGTGGCAGACATTTCTGGAGATGTTTCAGAATACTCAGAAAAAGTACATTTCAGTGATAGAGAGACACTAGGGGAAGGGCACACCATCTATGGCTAACTAAAGATGTTAAAGATAGTATCAAATTGAAAGAAAAAGTGTATAATTCCGCAAAGACGAGAGGCACTCAGAAGATTGGACAAAATATAAAGAACAGCAAAGAATGACTAAAAGATTAACGAGAGAGAAACTATAGTGTGAAAGAAAGCTTGCTAGAAATATAAAGACAGAAAGTAAGAGTTCCTACAGGTATTTAAAAAGAAAAAGAGTAAGTAAAGTGAGCATTGGTCCTCTAGAGAGTGAGAATTGGGAATTAATAATGGAAAATAAGGAAATGGTGGATGAATTGAACAGATATTTTGCATCTGTCTTTCCTGTAGGGGATGCAAGTAACTTCCCAGAAATAATTGTAAATCAGGAGGTGAAAGGGAGGGAGGAACTTAAAACAATTACAATCACTAGGGAAAGGGAACTAAGAAAATTAGAAATTAGAACTAAAAGCTGATAAGTCTCCAGGTCCTGATAGGCTTCATCCTAGGGTCTTAAAAAAAGTCACTGCTAAGATCACAGATGCATTGGTTTTAGTTTTTCAAAGTTCCCTAGACTCAGGAAAGGTCCCATCAGGTTGGAAAATAGCCAATGTGACTCCTCTGTTCAAGATAGGAGGGAGATAGTATAAAGAAAATATTTTTCCAATATTACTGTGGGATACTATGGAGCAGGCTTGTGGGGGCTGTGTGTATGTTTGTGTGTGTGCAACTAATTTAATTAAGCTAAAGACAGACTACAAAGTTTAAATCAAAGGGTTAGGTGTAAAAGCAGGCATTTTGAAGTGGAGAACAACAAGCTAAGATGGAATATATGTAAATACAACCTGAATAGGAATTTGCATTAGGAGATAAATAAGGAGTTTTAGCTGCTGAATTTCAAAGAGGAAGAAAAGGAAGTTTTACAACTGACAAAGATCATAAATGAATAAAGCAAAGTTTTTAAGTTTACTTCTCCCAAAAGTGGTGGCCATAAAGACAACATAAAATATTTTTGTATTCTGGGAAATGTAAACTTCCAAAGAAAGTTAAGAACAATGGGTTTAAAGATGAAAGAGAAAAAAAACATTTAGGGAAAGATTGAAAACTCTATGGATGTGGCCATGTGAGCACAGTCCTGTGAAGGAAACAGCCTCTAGCCACTCTGGAGAAGTGTCTGGTTGTTCCAGAAAGAAAGGTTTTGTTACAAGTCTTGGATATCCATTGTCAAGTGAGAGGGAAAAAGAAGCCCTGTGAGATGCCTCCCCTATAATGAGTGCCTTGTGGTAACATTACTGGATGTTTTACAGATTAAGGATCTATAGGGACTGTTGCCTGGAAAAGGGTGTTTATTTGTGAGCCTAGCTAAGTAGAAATCTTTTGGGAAACGTTGTAAGACTAAATTTAACTTTTCAACTATAATCTTGTGTGTTTAAGTTTTTTTGTTAATAAATGTTTTGATTTAGTATTTAATTTCTCCAGAAGTGGTAGGGGAATCCTTACTTCTGACTTCAGTGTACATACCTTCTCATAATTGCAAATTGAAAATCATTGTGATAGCTTGACCAACTTTCCCTTTGGGAATTGGCCAGCCCAGCAATTACCACCTGCCACATCATAACAACAGAAAGCAGGAAACTACAGGATAATTAGCTTAACATCTATCCTGGGGAAATTGCTGAAATCTATTATTAAGGAGGTTATAGTGGGACACTTAGAAAATCTCAATGCAGTCAAGCAGAGTCAATATAGTTTTTTGTGAAAGGAAAACCAGGTTTGACTAATTTATTGGCATTCTTTGACAAATTAACAAGCAACTTGGATAAAGAGGAGTCTGTGGATGTGCTGTACTTAGATTTCCAGAAGGCATTTGACAAGGTGCCATATCAAAGGTTACCATACAAAATAAGAGCTCATGGTATAGGGGGTAACATACTAACATGGACAGAGAATTGGTTAGCTAACTGGAAGCAAAGAGTAGTTTTAAAAGGGCCTTTTTCAGGTTGGCAAGATGTGAAGAGTGGAGTGCCACAGGGATCTGTGCTGGGGCCTTAAATATTTACAATTTATGTCAGTGACTTGTTTACTAAATTTGCTGATGACACAAAGGTAGGTAGGAAATTAAGTTCTGAAGAGGGTATAAGGAGTCTGCAAAGGTACATAGGTTAAGTGAGTGGGAAAAACATTGGCAGATGAATTATAATGTGGGAAAATGTGAACTTATCCACTTTGGCAGGAGGAATAGAAAAGCAGCATATTATTTAAATAGAGAGAGATTGCAGAACTCTAAGGTACAGAGGGATCTGGGTGTCCTGGTATATGAATTAGGAAAAGTTAGTATGCAGGTACAGCAAGTGATTAGGAAGGCAAATGGAATTTTGTCATTTATTGCAGGGGGAATGAAATAGAAAAGCAGATATGTATTGCTACAGTTGTACAGGGCATTAGAGAGACTACATCTCGAATACTATATACAGTTTTGGTTTCTTTATTTAAGAAAGGATATAAATACATTAGAAGCAGTTCCGAGAAAGTTCACTTTCACTTGACTGATACCTGGGATGGGGGCGCTATCTTACGAGGAAAGGTTGGACAGGTTGGCCTGTATGCATTGGAGCTTAGAAGAATGAGAGGCGATCTTATTGAAAAATATAATATCCTTAGAGGACTTGACAGATTGGATGCTGAAAGGATATCTCCCTTGTGGGAGAGACTAGAACTAGGGGACACAGTTTAAAAATAAAGGGACTCTCATTTAAACAGATGAGAAGAAATTTTTTCTCTCAGAGGGTTGTGAATCTTTGGAACTCTATTCCCAGAGAGTGGTGGAGGCAGGGTCAATTAATATTTTTAAGGCAGAGGTAGATAGATTCTTGACTAACAAGAGAGTCAAGGGTTATCAGGAATGGGAGGAATTTGGAGTTGAGGCCACAATCAGATCAGCCATGATCTTATTGAATGGCACAGGAGGTTTGAGGAGCCGAATGGCCTATGCTTGTTCCTAATTTGTATGTTTGTACATTCTCAGTAATTCCTTCCATTGCCCATAGTGGTGCAACCTTGCACAGAGAGAAATGTGGCTATCTTAGCATTCCCTACAGACAGTAGATGATCCTCCCAGAGAATCATTGGGAAATCATCTCTTCTTTTCCTGACAGTCTTACAGGAAGTTGGTTGTTTATTTCCTTCATTGTCTAAGTTCATTGAAATCTCAGATCTTCAATGCCTTTTCAGTCTTTGATACAGCAGTTGATACAGCTGTGATAGCCTTCCCAAGAGCTGAAGATCATTTTTCTACTGAAGCTTCTTCCCAGAGTTCTTTGTGGGAGCAAAAAGTTCCTTGGAGAGTCCCGAGTTCTTCTCCGGAGGGTCCATAGGTCTTTGGCCTTCTCCTCTGGGTCAGTCTTTCATTGAAAAGTCTTTGCTGTAGTTCAGTTATCCTGTAATCTACACTCTGTTTCCCAGCAATGCTTTGTGCTGGTGGCTGCACAGTGCTGGGAAACAATACTGATAAAGTATTGTCCTGCAGATGATGATGTGCCACCAGGTGCAGAAGAAGTCCCTCATGTCTCCAAGACGTCTTCCCTAAGGGCTGAGAATACTGTGGGAGATGGAATCCCCCAGGACTGTGATTTGGGAGGGGGAAGATTAGGAGTTGACTGGAATCTATAGTTGTAAAAAAAAGGAGTTACAGAAATGCAATGTAAATAGCTAAAGACATATTTTCATGTTGTTAAGGAGTAGTGTAATATACTTGGGGGGAGGTGTAGCATAAAGGGTTAAAGAATGGGATATGCTAATGTATGACATAGATATACTACTGACATCAGTCAATCATGTGTTAGACTGTTGAGAGAGAAATTGGAATCATGCCTAAGAGCTATGTGCCTACTCTAACTTGTTTAGATGCAGTACTAATAAAAAAGTGTTAAGCAGATACCAGATATGTCTACAGACAGTCTAAGATCCAAGTCCCACACCTAGAGTCCAAGACAGAAGGACACAGAACAGTACATTGATTGTGAATTAGTATATGATGGATGTTTGTGACATGCCAAGTTTACCATTTCTCTCTGATAGCAGCTATACCACCTTTGGAGGCCTGGGTGAAATGGTTGAACACATGGTATCACCCTGGAACCCTCTCTCTCCATTGGGGTTACATTTTTGATCTTTTAAACTCCAGAAATATTACTTAGTGCAGCTTCTTTTAAGAGGGACAGCTTACCTTTAAGAACAGAATGGTGACGAAACTACATGTTCTCAGTACAATGCTCTCCAGCCCCTCCTGAGCATAGAGGCAGCCACCAGCACAAAGAGGCAGCTGGAAGTATGAAGAGGCAGCCAGCAGTGAGGAACCCGCTCAGCCCCATGCTACAATCAGGTAAATGAAGTAGGAGCACAAAGTTTACATCTTCAATGGAACTAGCACGGGCAGATCATAAATTGCCATGTCCAAAGAACATGAATTAATTTTTATCCCTATAATAGATGTACATCAAGTTGTAAAATAATTCCTGTTTTTTTCCCTCAATTTTCACTATTCTCCTGGAAAAATGAGGAAAAATAATAAACTACGAATTTGTCGCTTTAATGGGTCAACTTGCTTATTTTTGGCATTACCTTTGTTTGTACCTAACTTTTAAAAGTTCAAAATCTGTCCTCCTACATCTTATCTTCCAGATCCAGAGCCAAGCTTGCACCACACAGTCTCCTGTTTTAAAAGCTGGCTGACTGCCCGTATGTCTATTTTCTCCTATTCTCTCTACATTGGCAGTAAGTGAAAGGGCTACTCCTATGATTTTTTCCTTGTTCAGTGATTCACCAGTCGACTTTTCAATAAATTTGGCTACCTTTCCTTCCCCTTTGAGGTAAAGATCTCTAGAAATCACCTCCTGCTATTCTCAAGATGAATAAAGCCCATCCTGGCTCACCAAGTTTTAGATGAATCAATTAACTCTTTGTCTCAATTTGAGATAGATGGTAAGACATGATATTCTATAAATGGGCTCATCTAATTTTAATGCACATATTCAATGCCTGACTCATTGACAAATAAACTCTCTAGCCTTGATATAAACTACCCTGACAGGAGGGCTTAAAAATTAAAAATCAGGGAAAGTGTCCCAACTTGCTGTGTACGTTTATGTCAACGTGTTTATATCAGTAGGTAGTGAGATGTGCATGTGTCCCTTCTTGGAGAGCTGGGACACTTCATTATGATATTTGTATCAGGCTCTCACAGTGCAGTTAGGAACCTGATTTATATTTCACAGCTGGTGACTAGGTTTTTGAGGGTTCACAAAACTCAGCAGTAAAACAGGGGTGTGCATAGCCAGCTCCAGCAAGGTTTTTTTTATATAAGAACACTTGTAGGCCAGGAGGAGCAGGAGTGGTCCACCCCATCTCTCAAGCAAAGCCTTGGCATCCCTTCTTCCAATCATGGCCTATCCTCACTGTCAAGAATGGCCAACCCCCACCCACCTCCCTATCCAACCCCTGATCCCCAGTTTACTCCATGATCAGCTTACATGCACTTCCTCCAAACCTTGATCTTTCATTCTGTCTCTTGCCATTGATGGGCTCAGACCCCCTCCCCCAAGAAGCTACGATCTTTCCATTCCTTCTGTTGTAAGAGTTTGTTCAGTGGCTTGAAAGGTTGAACAGTAGTGTTTATTGGTAATATGTAACTATATAAGATGGTTGGACCTAGGGCACTATCCTGAGGAACTGTACAAAGTATAGTTCAGACTAAGAGCTAACTTCATGTTGACTTCTACTCTAGTTCCTCCATACAACTCTGTCTTCTGTCTACTGTCATGTGTCTCTCTCTCTACATCATACTGTGGGCGGTATTGCTCTCCAGTCCCACATTAACCCTTGCTATGCCGACCACCCTTATACCACAACTCCAACCCAATTTGCCGGACAATGACACCTCCCCCAACTTCCCACCAAGCCCTGATTGTTCCCGACTGTGACCTCTTGTCCCAGCCTTCCTTGCCCTACAGTTGGCCAATTTATCAATCTGACTAGCTGCTGGATGGGAAACATAAGAAGAAAATAATAATCAGATGCTGCACTTATATTATGCAGGACCTTCCCATCCACTGGATTTCCCAGTTTCTTCCACAACACACGCTCCTGCTAACATCCCAATCCCTCACCTCCTGATAAATATCAGGACCTCAGTAACAATGTTGTTTCTCAGCTATTTTGTGGGAATGGATGATTGAACATATGGTACTTTGGCTCAATGCTAAGTGACAAGAACCAGAGAGTAGAGGTGAATGGTTATTTTCCAGACTGGAGGAAGGTATGTGGTGGGGTTCCCCAGAGCTAAGTACCAGGACCACTGCTTTTCTTGGCCTATGTTATTGACTTGGACTTGGGTGTATAGGGCACAATTTCAAAATTTACAGGTGACACAAAGCCTATATAATGAACGGTGAGGAAGATAGAGATAGACTTGAAGAGGACACAGAATTTTGGTAAGAAGAATGAGAAGAGGCAATATAAACTAAAAGGTACAATTCTGAATAAAGGGGATGCAGGAACAAAGGAACTGGGGGTATATGTGCACAAATAGTTGAAGGTTGCAGGGCAGGTTGAGAAAGAGGTTAAAACAGCATACAGGGTCCTAAGATTTATAAATGTCGGCACAGAGTACAAAAGAGTGACTGCCCTTGACATTAAAGCAGCATTTAACCGAGTGTGGCATCAAGGAACCCTAGCAAAATTAGAGTCAATGGGTATCAGGGAGAAACTCTCTCCTGATTGGAGTAATACCTGGCACAAAGAAAGATGTTTTTGGTTGTTGGAGGTCAATCATCTCAGTTCAAGGACATCACTGCAGGAATTCCTCAGGATAGTGCCCTAGGTCCAACCATCTTCAGCTGCTTCATCAATGACCTTCCTTCCATCATAAGGTCAGAAGTGGGGATGTTCACTAATTATAACACAATGTTCAGCACCATTCGTGACTCCTCAGATACTGAAGCGGTCCATGTCAAAATGCAGCAAGACCTAGAAAATATCCAGGCTTGGGCTGACAAGTAGCAAGTAATATTCACACCCCACAAGTGCCAGGCAATGACCATCTCCAACAAGAGAGAATCTAACCATCATCTGTTGACACAATTGCAGTAGTGTGTACCATCTACAAGATGCACTGCACGAACTCACCAAGGCTCCTTAGACAATAACTTCCAAACCCATGACCACTACCATCTAGAAGGACAAGGGCAGCAGACACATTGGAATACCACCACCTGTAAGTTCCCCTCCAAGCTGCTCACCATAATGACTTTGAAATATATTGTCATTCCTTCACTGTCGCTGGGTCAAAATCCTGCAACTCCCTTCCTAACAGCAGTGTGGGTGTACCTACACCACATGGACTGAAGCAGTTCAAGAAGGCAACTCACCACCACCTTTTCAAGGGCAATTAGGGATGGATTATAAATGCTGGCCTAGCCAATGAAGCCCACATCCCATGGATGCATAAAAACAATGTAAGGATGTCATGATGAACCTTTATAAAACACTAGTTGTCCTCATGTGGAATATTGCATCCAATTCTGGTCACTGCACTTTAGGAAGGATGTGAAGACTTTAGAGAGGATGCAGAAAAGATTTTGTATTGGTTCCAGCAATGAGAGATTTCAGTTATTTGAGTGACTAGGGAAGCTGAGATAATTCTTCATAGAAAAGAGAAGGTTGAGAGGAGATTTGTTGGAGGTGTTTAAAATCATGGAAGATCTAGACAGAGTGGCTAGAGAGAAACTGTTCCCATTGGCAGCAGGGTCAATAACCAGAGGATACAGATATAAGGTGATGTAAAGGAAATACAATTTTTTTCTAATATTACTGTGGGATACTGAGGCAGGCTTTTGGAGGGTGTGTGTGACTAATTTAATTAAACTGAAGGCAGTCAGACTGCAAGGTTTAAATCATCAAAGGGTTAGGTGTAAAAGCAGCCATTTTGAATTTGAAGTGGACGAGCTAACATTTGCATTTGTAGATAAGTTGAAAGGTTGTTTGAATTGCAAAGGGGGATTAGAAGGTAACAAGGAAAATGTTTGCATCTTGCAGGAGTTCTTAGGTAAACTAGTAATGGGAATATCATGTTCTATTGACCCAAAAGCAAAGACAAGGTGGAAACGTGAAAGATCTTATGTTTGGAAAAGTTTGAGTTTCAAAGGAAGTTTAAAACAATGGATTTAAAGATAAAAGAGGAAAAATACATTTAAGGAAAGGTTGACGGTTGTATGGTGAATGGTCATGTGAGATCTTGAAAGGTGGACTGTGTAAAACAGACTTGTGAAAAAACAGTTTCTAGCTACCATAGAAGCGCTTACTTGTTCAAAGAGCAAGGTTTTGTTAAAAACCTTGGAATTCCACTGTCGAGTGAGAGGAAGAGAGAAGCTGTGAACTACCTCCCTTATAGGAACAGTGGGTGCCTTGTGATAATATTACTGGATACTTTATAGATAAGAGTCTATTTGGACTGGTATCTGGAAAGGGTGTTTATTTGGAAGTCTAGCTAAATATAAATCTTTTGGGAAATGTTGAAAGATTAAATTTAACTGTGTAACTGTAATCTTGTGTAGTTAAGTTTTCTTTTCTTTTGTTAATAAATATTTTAATTTAATCTTTAAAATCTCCAAAAGTGGTCATGGACTCTTTACTTTTGACTTCTGATGCCTTTTCCTAATAAAAATACAAATTGCAAATTGTTGTGATAGCTTGGCGAAGTTTCCCTTTGGAATTTGGTCAGCCTGGCAATTACCACCTGCCATATTAAAACAAAACTGGGGGCACTTTGTGGGATTTTAAAAAATTCCTCAATTGGCTTGGAGTTGGTGAATCTGAAGGCTATGAGTGCAAGATGAACATTGAACTGAGGAGTTGATGCTGAGGGATTTTTAAGTAGTTAGACTGCAAAAATGGCTATAACAATTGCTAAGTCTTCTGGATGTGGAAGATGTAACTCTGATTGGTTTACAAAAAATAACCAAGGCTCAGTTAACAGAATTGGTGGATAAGTTGCAGTTAGGATTAAACGCAGGGGCAAAGAAAGCAGACATAATTGAAGTAATAACACATCATTTGAAATTGGAAGGAATACTAGAGGGAGCATGTTCTCCAGGGGGTGAGTCACTTGAATTGGCTAAGATTCAGTTGCAAATGAAAAAACTTGAATTGGAGGCAAAAGAAAAAGAAAGAGAAGGAGCATTTCAAAGGGAGCAAGCAGAAAGGCAGGAGAGAGAAAGAAAACAGGAAAGGGAATTGGAAATGGAGAAGTTAGCAATGGAGGAAAGAGAAATGCATGTCCTATACCACGGTTGGAAGATTGTATTGAGAGTTTATCACAAAGATTGACTGTGAGGATGTTAGCAAGCACCCTTATTGGAAAAAGAAAAAAAGATTTTGTAACACCAGATGAACTATATCAGTTCAAAGTTATGCCATTTGGTATGAAGAATGCATCAGCAACATTTCAAAAAACTCACAAAGTAATTGCAGGATTGAGCAATTGTGATGTTTATAATGGCTGAACGACTAAAAAAGAGCAAGAAATTTCAATGGACACAAGAGTGTCAGAATGCATTTGACAGCTTAAAAACTGTGTTGACTACTACACCAACTTTGGCAGCACCTAATTATGCCAAGCAGCTTAAGTTGGTGATTGATGCAAGTGATCTGGGTATAGATGCTGTGTTGTTATAAGAAGATAAAACAGGAATTCAAAAGCTGGTATGGTATTTTTCATGGAAGCTGAATGTACATCAGAAAAGACACTCAACCACTGAAAAAGAGACTCTAGGTTTGGTGTTAGCGGTGCAGCATTTCGAGAATTATGTTGCAAGCAATTCTTCAGAAACAATTGTTTATACAGACCACAATTCTTTAAGATTTCTGGACAAGTTTCGAAACTGGAGTGCCAGACTATTCAGATGGAGTTTATTACTGTAACCCATTAATTTACAGATTATACATGTGGCTGGTCGGGAAAATTTAATTGCACATACGTTGTTAAGAGTTTAAAGTTGAAAGGAAATTGGACATTTGAAACATGGACAATGGACTGAAATGATCTCTGTTGGTACAAAGGCTTTGTGTATATTTTCATGTTAATGCATGTACTTGGTAGTGTAATAGTTTTGTGTATAGAGATAAGTGTAATAAGTAATGTGAAATGGGTTGAGGAAATGAAACATTCTTCTAGAATTACGACGGTTCATTTTTCCATTATGATGGAGATATAAAGGAAATATCTTCTAATATTACTGTGGGATACTGAAGCAGGCTTTTGGGGCTGTCTGTGTGTTGTGTGTGTGCGCCTAATTTAATTAAACTGAAGGCAGTCAGACTGCAAGGTTTAAGTCATCAAAAGGTTAGGTGTAAAAGCAGACATCTTGAAATCAAAATGGACAAGTTAACATTTGCATTTGTAGATAAGTTGAAAGGCTGAATTTCAAAGGGGAATTAGGTGACAAGGAAAACGTCTGCATCTTGCAGGAGTTCTTAGGTAAACAAATAGTGGGGAAATCATGTTTTATTGACCCAAAAGCAAAGATAAGAGTGAAACATGAAATATCTTATATTAGAGATAAAAGAGGAAAGATATAATAAAATAAAGAAAGATTGAAGGCTGTATGGTGAGCGGCCATTTGAGATCTTGAAAGGTGGACTATGTAAAACATACTTGTGAAAAAACAGTTTCTAGCCACCATAGAACTAATTGCTTGTTCAGAAAGCAAGGTTTTGTTAAAAGCCTTGGAATTTCATTGTCAAGTGAGAAGAGAGAAGCTGTAAAATACCTCCCTTATAGCAACAATGGGTGCCTTGTGGTAATATTACTGGAATGTTTTATAGATAAGAATCTATTTGGACTGTTACCTGGAAAAGGGTGTTTATTTGGGAGTCTAGCTAAGTATAAATCTTTTGGGAAATGTTGAAAGATTAAATTTAACTGTGTAACTGTAATCTTGTGTGGTTAAGTTTTCTTTTATTTTGTTAATAATGGTTTTAATTTAATCTTTAAAATCTCCAAAAGTGGTAATGGACACTTTGCTTCTGACTTCAGTGCACATACTTTCTCCTAATAAAAATACAAATTTTAAATCCTTGTGAAAGCTTGGCAAAATTTCCCTTTGGGATTTGATCAGCCTGGCAATTACCACCTGCCATATCATAACAGTAACATGACAGTCTTTTTAACAGTGAATGGTTATGACCAGGAATGCACTGCCTGAAAGGTGATGGAGATAGATCCAATCGTGGTTTTCAAAAGGGAATTGGATAAGCAACTGAAAATATTTGCAAGGCTACGGGGAAAGGACAGAGGAATGGGTCTAGCTAAATTGCTCTTACAGGGAGCCATTGTGGACTCAATGGGTCAAATGGTCTCCTGTGCTGTAACCATTTTATGAATGTATGATTTAATGAGGGAGCACAGATTGCTGGACTGTGATAGACCCTGCAAGTCTCTTTGAGCATTCGTATCTGTTGTTATGATTGCAGCAGTCTAAGTCTACATGATACCAAGCAGATTCCATGACCTCAGTTTTTGGGAAGGTGCGGCAGGCAGGAACATACCATCAGCCTCATTGGGTTCAGCCACAACACTGGCTACAACTTCAGTGACTTCAGTTATTCCCAGCACTGTTTCCTCGATGTGGTGAACACACGCCAGCTAACTTCTGTTGCTGCACGTTATGGATCAACTTGCCCTGCAAAAAAAAGAGAAATGTATCCGAGTGTGGTGCAATGTGCTTGGTTGATATATGTACACAGTTCAATAGTTGGCAGTGTGTACAAGCCATGAGATGTGAATATGTGACTTCTAGCAGCACCAAGCATATGGGTGTGGTGAATGGGGCAGTTTGAGAGTCCAGTGGTGCAGTTAGTAGGATTTAACAGGTAAGGATTCAATGAACTTGACCATTCATGTGAGATTATTAAACACATTGCATTCAGGTCCTTGGTGCCAGACTGGTAACATTAATAGCCACAGCCACCTCCTGCAATTGCCTTCCGAACACTTCTCTGGATGGCCTCCTGAGGGAAGAGAACCTATCTCCTCTGATCAACCCCTTGAACTGATGAATCCACTGTGGCATCCAAGAAACCTGGGGAGATGCTTTCTGGCCATCTGTGTCCAATGCCGCAATAGGTTCAATGACCTGCTGCGCTCAGGAGGGGTGAGTACTGTGTTGACTTAGTCAGTGTGTTGAAATGTTATGGGCTGGCCTTCCCCCCGTGGAGCTCAGGGGTGTTAGAGTCTGAGTGCCAACTGTCAATGATGCTGGAGCTGGCCATGGGGGTGAGCCTTGGCTGCTTGGACTGAGTGCCTTACGGCTCGAGGGCCATGACTTGGATGTGCCCTGCGAGGTGTTCCTCAGGCAAGGTTGGCCAGGCTGTAACGGTGCTGCAGGTAAAGTGTGGACTAATCAATGGTCCTCTGTCCTTTCAGGAAAAGACGGTCCATAACAACACTGAAAGGTCGCGGACTGGCAGAGGCCCCGGTACATGCTAATCCTAACCAGATACGAGCAGGACACCTTGGAGCTCCTCGATCAACCGGCCGTGGAGAGGCTGGGGTATCAGAGGAAGGTTAGAGTGCAGTCCACAGAGGTAAATGTTTCTGATGGTGAAAACATTCTTGTGTGGTCACATCACTGATGGGGGCTTCAAAACTGGATACCCCATTGATCATTTAAAGATGATGGCACCCTGATGCAGATCTCCATGATCTCACCAGGGTGCCTGGAATGCACAGTGACAGTGTGATGACTTAAACTCCTGACATGTTGTTGTTCTCCCTTAGGTGTGTCACCATGCACCTAATCGCACGACCCCAAAGATCTACCCCTGACGCCAGCGGACCGCCAGGCTGCACATGCACCTGTACCACAGAAACCGGGGCAAATACCAGCACTTCAGGGGCATTAGATCTTTGGCTAGAATGTGAGGGCACTTCACATTTGCTTGAGGTGCAGGCAGAGTCAGAGAGTGCCCAGGGCGCCGGCAGTCAGAGGACTGCTGGAGACCAGGATGATGCTCAGTCAAAGGCAGATGATGAGCCTCTAGACTCATCCATTAGGCGACAGATGCTGGATGTCCAATGAGATGCATGGGAGGATCTGGCAGAGATCCATGCGGGTATGTGTGCCATGGTCTCCATTATGGAGGAGTGCAGTGGAGCATCAGCACTGTATTGACCCTCATGGCCAGGCGCATTGCCTCCTCCATTGAGAGATTGGCTGCGTCTCATGGAGAGTTTGCACTCCGACGTACAAGCCCTCACACAGGCACTGACCTCAGGTGGTCAGTGTCCGTGTGGGAGATGGATGAGGCACCCATATCCTAGCTAGGCGCTCATCCATCAATGGTGAGCCGGGAGGTCCAGAACAACCCCATGTTGGTGCACAAGCTGCCTGTCATCTCTGTGGGCTCCTCTCAGGGCGCTCTGTATGACGGGAGCAGCTCCTCCACTCCTCTGTCAGTGACCGTAGCATCTGATAAGGCTGCAGTGACTGGGGAGATGCCTGCCATGGAACTGGCTGCTCCCTCCCAGGCGGGGCTAGCGCAGGCTTCACTGGCCAGAGGACAACTGCCAAGGTCATTAAGGCTAAGAAGACAGCAGAGTCAGCAGGCTGTCTCCAAAGCTGGTGCCAGCGAGGGGGGAGCACCAAGGCATAGCACTCGCAAATGTAAGTTTAAGGCACCATGAGCACAAGAGAGACTGGTCATAGGGGATCTTCTGTGCAATATTATGTTTATTTTAACTGGTCTGAGATTGCAGTGTAGAGAAGTTTATGTTATCTTCTTTTGACTGTCAACATGAGACAAATTTTCTTTTGTCATAATGCCCTGAGAATGCTTCACCTTTTTTATTTAGTGTGGTGCAGGGTACGCCAGTATGTAATGCCGGATGTGGATGGCTTGAAACATTATTGCACAAGCACTGAGTGGACTTTGGGGTTAAAGCAAAGGGTCATTTCGGACATCCGGGACGGAGGCGGCAGCCCTGGGATGAGGTGGTAGCCCTTATTTGGCAACCTAGCTGAAGGAGCGTTCGATCAAGGCATCCCTGCCTCCTTGGAGGCTACAGAGATTTGCCTCCATGCCCTCAGCATTCTCCTCACCATATTCCTCTTCTGACTCACTAATGGAGTCGTCACCTGTGGCCTTAACATCCTCTTCCTCCACTGGGTCCGTTCTTGCCAGTGCCAGATTTTGGGGAGAACAGCATGCCACCACTATCAGTAACACCCACTCTAGGGGGTACTGTAGTGCTCCCTCTGAACAGTCCAGGCATTGGAAGCGAATCTTCAGAAGACCTATGGTTCTCTCTACCACCACCCTTGTGGAGGCATGGCTCCTGTTATGCCACTGCTCTGCCTCTGTTCTTGGGTGGTGGGGGCGGTCACAAGCCGCCTTTTCAAGGAATAGCCCTTGTCACCCAGCAGCAATCCATCCAGTCAGGCTGGAGCACTGAAGAGCCTTGGCACCTGGGAGTATCTCAGGACGTACATATCATGGGAGCTGCCAGGGTACTTTGCACAGACTTGCAGAATATGCGTCCTATGGTCACACACTATCTGCAGGTTAATGGAGTGGAATCCCTTCCTGTTAATGAAGGCACCTGGCTGACCCTCTGGTGCCTTGATGTATGCAGTCGGTTGAACGCTGAAAATTGTTGCAAAACCTCTGGCTCATTCTGCCTGGCCAACCTCATCTATATGGAAATGAAAGAAAGTCAATACCCAACTGCACAGAGCTTCTGTCACCAGCTTGACATAACTATGGACAGCTGATCGGGAGACTCCACACAGATCCTTCATTGACCCCTGGAAAGAGCCGGAGGCATAGAAGTTGAGGGCTACTGTGACCTTCAGAGCCAATGGCATGGGGTATCCACCCAAACGGTTGGAGATGATCTCAGGCCCAATCATCTGACAGATGGAGGTCACTGTCTCCCTTGAGAGGCAGAGCCTCCTTCGGCATTGCACCTTGGACATAATGAGGTCGCTGCATCGCCGCCTGTAAACCCTGGCAGCAGGATAGTGATGTCTTCTGGGGCCCCTTCTGCCCTGGACTGCCAGCTGGCCCTGCGCATCGTGTGCCTGTGCCTGTGCCTCTCCTCCCACAGGTCCCTCCCTTGGAAGCTGGTGTCATGTGGACTCAGACTGCTGCAATCATAACGACAGATATGAATGCTCAAAGAGATTTGCAGGATCTCACCTGGCCTCCTCTCCCTCCTGACCCATTCTTCCTGCCAGTTTTGCCCATGCAATGAGCGCTCATCACATGGGCAACAAAAAATCGGTGTCAGTTGACATTTTAATGGCCTTAACTGGCCTCTTAATTAATCACAGAATCACACAGTGCAGAAGAGGCCCTTCGGCCCATCGAGTCTTTACCGACACGTGAGAAACACCTGACCTACCTACCTAATCCCATTTACTAGCACTTGGCCCATAGCCTTGAATGTTACGGTGTGCCAAGTGCTCATCCAGGTACTTTTTAAAGGATGTGAGGCAACCCACCTCCACCACCCTCCCAGGCAGCACATGCCAGACCGTCACCACCCTCTGGGTAAAAAGGTTTTTTCTCACATCCCCCTAAACCTCCTGCCCCTCACCTTGAACTTGTGTCCCCTCGTGACTGACCCTTCAACTAAGGGAAACAGCTGCTCCCTATCCACCCTGTCCATGCCCCTCGTAATCTTGCACACTTTGATCAGGTCGCCCCTCAGTCCTCTCTGCTCCAACAAAAACAACCAAGTCTATCCAACCTCTCTTCATAACTTAAATGTTTCATCCCAGGCAAAATCCTGGTGAATCTCCTCTGCACCCCCTCCAGTGCAATCACATAATGGTGGGTGTGACTGTGGCACCAGTGCGCGCCTGCTGACTGAAATACCGCATGAGCACACGATGACGTTGGGACGCTCGCCTGATGTCATCATGCGCTATTTTACACTCGAGCATGTTGGCTGTGCGCCGAGCGAAAAATTCTGCCCTTGAGCACGAAAACGAGGCTGACATGCGGTACATTACCAAGGGAGGGTGCACTTTTAGAAGTGCAATCTTTCAGATGGAATGTTAAACTGAGGCTCAATCTGCTGTCTCAGGCGGACATAAAAGATTCCATGGCACTATTTTGAATTGAATCGGAGCAGTTATCCCTGAGGCCTTGACAAATATTTTAATCACTCAGTTAGTCATCCAGTGATTGTCATATTGGTATTGGTGGAAACTTGCTGTGTGCAAATTGACTACTGCATTTCCTACAACAGTAACTACTTTGCGAAGTCCTGGAATCGTGA
Source organism: Carcharodon carcharias (assembly GCF_017639515.1). Lineage (NCBI taxonomy): Eukaryota > Metazoa > Chordata > Chondrichthyes > Lamniformes > Lamnidae > Carcharodon > Carcharodon carcharias. The sequence goes on from NC_054487.1 coordinate 62,943,400, forward strand.
AAGGTACAATATAAATGCAAATCTATCTTTCTTTTCACACTGAGGCCAATCGCTGTTGGTGTTATTTGGCACTGCATAAGAAATCGGAGCAAGCCTTTGGGCCCTTTTAGCCTGTTCCACCTTAATACTTGAATATACTTAACAACTGAGCATCCGCAGCTCTCTATGGTAGAGAATTCCTCAGGTTCATAACCCTTTGAATGTAGAAATTTCTCTTCATCTCAGTCCTAAAGGGCTGACCCTTTATTCTGAGACTGTGACCCTGTGTTCTAGACTCCCCAGCCAGGGGAAACATCCTCCCAGCATCTACCCGATCAAGCTGAGAATTTTGTATATTTCAATGAGATCATCTCTCATTGTCTAGGAAATATAGTGCTAGTCTCCTCAGTCTCTAAATCAGTCTAGTGAACCTTTGTTGCACACCCTGTAAGGCTAGTATATCCTGTCCTAGATGAGTAGACCAAAACTTACTCCAGGTGTAGTCTCCCTACCATGCTGAATGTTTAAGAACAGATCTAGCAGCTCAAAACTTGGCATCCATTAGGTGCTATGGAGCATCAACGGCAGAATTGTGTTCCAACACAATCTGTATCCTCATAACCTGACATATTGCTTTCTCCGCCATCGTCATCAAGGCGGTGACCAATCCTGTTTCAATGAGTGTAGAAGAGCATGCCAGGAGCCACACCAGGTGAATGTAAAAATGAAGTGCCAAGTTGGTGAAGCTACAACAGAGGACTACGTGATAAAACAGAGCTAAGCTATTTCACGACCAACAGATCAGATCAAAGCTCTGCAGTCTGCCACATCCAGTTGTGAATGGTGGTGGTCAAGTAAACCACTAATGAGTGGAGAAGGCACTATGAATATCTTCATCCTCAGTGATGGTAGTGCCCAGCATGTGAGTGCAAAAGATAAAGCCAAAGCATTTGCAAACAATTTCAACTAGAAGTATTGAGTGGAGGATCAATCTTGGCCTTCTCCTGAGGCCCTTGTCATCATGGTTGCCAGTCTTCAGCCAATTCTATTCATTCAAAGTGATATCACAAAACAGCTGAATGTACAACAACGGCAAATGACCCAGACAATATCCCAACTGTAAAGCTGAAGGTCTGTACTCCAGAACTAGCTGCGCTTCTAGCCAAACTTTTCCAGTACAGCTACAAAGTGGAAAATTGTCCACAAAGAACAGGACAAATAAAATCTGCCATATCTGACTGTTACCCATCATCAGCAAACTGATGGAAGGGGTTGTCAATAGTGTATCACTTCAAGTTCTGCCAGAGTCACTTGGCTTCAGATCTCATTACAGCCTTGGTCCAAACATGGATAAAAGAGCTCAATTCCAGAAGTGATGTGAGAATGACTGCCCTTGACATCAAGGCAACATTTAACCAAGTGTGACAGCAAGGATCCCTAAAATTGAAATCAGTGGGAATGTGGACAAACTCCCCACTGGCTGGAGTCACACCAAGCACAAATCACGATGGCTCTGATTGTTAGAGATTCTTTCAGCCCCAGAACATTGCAGCAGGAATTCCTCAGGGTAGAGTCCTAGAACCAATCATCTTCAGCTGCTTCATCAATGACTTTCCCTTAATCATAACATCAGAAGTGTGGATTTTTGCTGTGATTACACAGTATTTAATTCCATGGTAGTATTTGAGGTCTTTGGACTATTAGTCCAGGTCTCTGGGCAACTAGTCCAGTAGCATAACCACTATGCTACTGTAATCGCTGATAGGATTAGATGTATTATAGTGGCAGGAGGCTTATATGAAGTATAAATACCAGCATAGACCGGGGATGGCCCAAGGACCACCCAAAATTGGTCCTAGGACCTCAACTAATCTTTTGACAATTAACAAATATGCAAGTTCAAAAAGACATTAAGTTATTTAAAAAGGGTTAATCTGTACTGTTTCATTTCAGTGATGTGGGCCAAAACAACAAAACAAAACACTTGCTTTGGGTATTTTTTTTACTGGCAGTTCATTGCTGTTCCTACTGCCTTGGAAATTTCCCTCCTTTGCCAATCTCTTCTCTCAAACACAGCATCTGAAATCTGGGGTCTCGCAGATTCTGATGCACCTGCCATTGTTTAGCATCTTCCCTGGTAGTTACTGTAGCCAAAGTGCACCTCCCTGTAAGCTGCCTTTACGTGGCACCAGCCATGTGCAAAATTGATACCCCTGATCAGGCGAGCTGCCAGTGAAGAGTGCCAGCATTGCTGGCAGCTTGCCTATTTTATTTAAACTAATGAAGGGCACAAATTTGTGGCCTTCCTTGTGGTCACATGATTTGGTACCCATTTTGCACATGAAATCTCACTTGCAGCAATTCCTACCTCATTAGGATACATGTGAGTTTTAAGTACCAGCAAACATTATATTCAGAAAACAAAGCTATTTAATGTAGCCATTATTACTTCCAGCATTCCTAAAAAAGTTGCTTGAACACAAGTAAACTAAAATGTCCTGTTGCTGTTCATATACCAAAATAGAAAAACACAGAACACATTGAAAGGAATCCACGTATACACCTATTTTAGAATTGGATTATAGGTTGCAGTATTACGTAGGAATTTATTACCAGCTGAACAAGAAAGAACTTGCATTTCTATAATGCCTTATCACATCCACTGGATGATCTCAACTATTTCACAATCAATCAATTACAATTATCGCAGCCAATTTGTATAAAGCAAAGTCTTATGAACAGCGAATGAATGAATCACCAGGTAAATAATTTTTGGTCATGCTGGCTGAGGAATGAATGTTGGCCAAGACATTGGAGGATCCCTTCCTCTTCCATGAACAGTATTGTGGGATCTTTCACATTCACATGAGCAGACATGTACGGCCTCTATTTAACATTTCATACAAATGATGGCATTTCAGATAATATAGTCCTCCTTCAGTACTGCACTGAAATATCAGCCTAGATTACAAGCTCAAGTCTATACTGGTGCTTGAACCTGCAACTTTCAGTCTCCTGAGGCAGCAGTACTGTTAACTGAGGCAAGCAAGTGACACATTAAATCTTTGTCCCCATTCCTCAGATAAATAATCCTTCAGATAAGTAATTATGCACCACAGCTGGCTCAATATAGTAGTTATTCAGATGAATACAGGATACTTCACATTTGAATAATCAAAAACAAGTGTTTAGAGTTTTTGATGGTCTAAATATCTGTGCTTGTAAAACAAGAAAAGCTAAAATCTATCTCAGGTGACTTGAATTTTACTGTGGCAGAATGTTCTGAATGTTCAAGTGTAATATTTTATTCCTTGGCCAGAAACTTTATTAATGTTCCTTTGCGCAGTATGTGCACAAAATTGTTTGAATTCCACAGTTCATTTGGAAGTGTTCTTGTGTGCAATCAGGTGTTTCAGAATAATAGCATGTATTTGCAGTAGTTCCATGTTATTTTTCTGCAGTGAATGATTTTGTTTACTTTGACTGTAATGAGATACTACATTGAAATGAAGTAAGAATACCTTCCATGATAAAAAAAACTACTAACATTTATTAAATTTAACTAAGTATTGTGCAGATTTACCTATAGAAAGTATTCTGTGGCTAACTAAATCCTTATTTTCAATTTCAAGAAACATCAGATGATTTCCCCCCTCCCCCTATTTCAGTTGCATGCTTTATTCGTAAAATATTGATGTCTAATGAATCCTTCTCACATCACCTTTAATCTGTTACATGCAAAATCCATTTTATGGGAACCAGTCTAAACATAATGTCTGGTAATCCTTCAACCTTAAACTGTTGAGAATTTTTGTTAGGAATGCGTGCCACCACACATGTACAACATCTGTTGTGTCCAATATTGTCTTAATTTGAGGCAGATGATATACTTTGATAAGAATAAAACTTCAAACTAGAGAGGTTTTATCATTGGGCTGAACTACATGATTACATGACAATTTCAAGTGATTATCATTGTTAACTTTAATTATATGCCTCTACAATCAAACTTGGCAAAAGAAAGTGTAGTTCTCAAAGGTAGTGATATCAGTGTCTGACAAAACCAACAAATTAGACATGCTGAGAACTACTGCATGGGTTGATATGAAACTTAAAATAAACTAGACTTTTGTTTCATTGCTTAAATCAAATATTCCTTGACTAAAATGTCTAAATTATAGATGATGTGACAACTATATATTAACATTTACAGATTCTAAGGCTGAAACCTGTGCACTTATAGAGTTAGAAGTGCATCCTGGGCATAGGCACAAGGTATTGTGTTGGTCGCCATTTTGCTCAGTGCCTGATATTTAATTTTATTGACTGCATTAGAAGTGAATATCAGACCCTGCTTAGAATGATGGCTGATCTGATACCACTTGTTTTACGTAACTGCCTGAGATAAATTTCTCATCCATTTCAATCCATTATTGTGATGATGTACTCCAAAGCAATGACTTGCTCTAAATATAAGGGTAAACTCCAGATCAGTGATGATGGCTGATACATATATGGGAAAATGTCACAGTTTCATGGTATATGACAGTGCTTTTTGTACTGTGGTGAGCAGAGTGATTAGTGTTGTACTGCTCTAGCAAAAAGCTAGCATGTACATGTTGGGCCAAGTGGCTTGGTTCTAACTTGCAATCATCTATGCCTCTATGGATGAGAAACTGACCGCACCATATTTGGTGAGGTCAATTAATTTAAATGTGCTTCCAGTGAATTTTCATTGTGCAGAGACAGCACTCTGTCTCCAAGTGGGCAGTGGTACAACAGCTCCTAAACAGCTACTAATCTTGAAGCGTTGTTGCTCCTTACTTGTGTAGATCACTCTTCTGCCTGAATGCAGCTGATAAAATGGAGTGTCACTGGGACCAGGTGCCAGAACTACCCTCTTTGATGATGAGCCACAGGATAAGTTATTTGGGAAGGTGTAAAAGAAGAAAGAGTCCAATTTAAGGACAGGGGAGGACCCTCCATTATGAGCCAATGTGTAGCAAGCATGGCAAAGTGAATACCATCTCCCATATCCACAGTTCATGGAAGCAGAGGAAGCAGAAGTAGTACTGTGGACTGAGAGGAATGCCAAGCTACAGTTGCCTTCAACTCAAACAGGATGAGTATCTGTAGTGTTATGATCCATAAACCAAAATAGCCAAATCTACTGAACGACCCTCAAATGAAGAAATTATCGACAATATTTCACTTTTATAACTTTTACTTGAACACAAATCAGAACCAATGTAAATGAAACATGAATTAACAGGCAAATCACAGTATATATGAACTATAAATTTCACATGGAATAGTAGATACATGTTATGACCAATGCAGTCGGTAAAGTGGAGTTATTTTAAAAAGTCCCAGAGGGAAACTTTAAAAAACTGTCATAACCAATAATTTTAAGTGTTATCTATGAAATGTGACTCTAAACTCAGGAATCAGAGCACTAGTTCTCATTTAGTTTACATTAAGTACTACTAATACTATTAATGTATATAATATTTTGGAAAACATTTTGCTTTTAAAATAGAGGTTCAGCCTGCGGGTATGTCTTAATTGGATTAAAGCCAGCTAGTCTGGATGCTTTGATATTTACTAGTTTTGCTATGTAAGGGAAAGAGTGTGCATTTGCATTTTTTGAATAGAGCATTCAAGAAGTGAATCATAACTATCATAACTTTTAACAAATTCCCAAAATAATCACCATTAAGGCAACAGTAACCCATAGACTTAACCAAACACCAGGCAAAGCATTTTCACCTTATAAATTCAAAATGAGGTTCTTTTCACTGTGAAGCCAGGTGGAGGCTTACAGCTGCCTTTTGATCTTACATTGCCTCTGCCTGCACACTCGAAAACCACTGAAGTTATACCTACCAGCCCCATTGAATGTTAATTCTCAATGTATCAACAACCTCTTTGAACTTCACCTTTAACAATGAAACCCCTTTCATAATAATAATTTTATTAGTTATATAAATATATGGCTTGGTAGCTGCTGGAAGCGTCAATTTTCACCCCACTTCTTGAATGCTCTATTCAAAAAATGCAAATGCACACTATCTTTCTTACATATCAAAACTAGTACATATCAAAGCACCCAGACTAGCTGGCTTTAATCCAATTAAGACATACCTGCAGGCTAAACCTCTATTTTAAAAGAAAAATGTTTTCCAAAATATTATATACATTAATAGCTTCATGACAATACAATGAAGATTTTCTCGCAGTTTTAGTAGGCAGTCCATCCCACTTCTATGGTCCCAGTTTTAACCACAGTTCTTTCAAGCAGAATTCCAGTCCCTTTCTCTACAGCCAGCAGCTTGTGCAAAAATGGGTTCTACCCATGCAATATTCCCTATGTGGAGCATGTCCTTCTGGAACCTTCTCAACTCTGTTTCTTTCCTGTCTTGGTCTCTCTGTCCTCTTTTGTGTCTGTGTCCCCCACAGCCTCCATATTTTAACTTCCTTCCTATTGGTACTGCTCACTAGGTCAGTTGGAACAGTATTTATCATCCAAAAATTACAATTGATCCCTTTACAAGTGATAAAAACTCTTAAAATTCATTTCCAAACATTGTAACAAGAATTACAGATTCCACAAACCATTTTAAAATGTTTACAAATTTTCTTTACTTTTACTGTTTCTGGGTCAAAGGCTGTCACACTTCAATGGGTTTCCGTTTGAGTTTCTCTTGCCATGACAAACGGATCAAATGGGCATGTCTCTGAGCTGAGGTGGTTTGCAAAATTCTGTGTTTTGCTTTGAGTTAAAGGTACATTCCTAAACATAACAGCTTTGTAAAGTTCAGCGCTCATTAAAATATTGAGTTGGATTTTCAAGTCCCACTAGCACTGTCTGCTTTTGCTGGATAGTATCTTTCGTGAATCTGTGTTGTACCCTCTCTAAAGCCTCAGTACATTTCCTATAGTGTAGAATGCAATACTGTACACTATTTTATCTGAGTTCTCCCTAATTTTTAAATTTTTTTTAGTATAAAAACCTCTTGGTATTTATATTATAAAGCTCTCTGATAAAACCCAGAATTGCATCATCCTTTTTACAATCATACCAACTTAAGATGCTGGATTTAATGTTCTGGAAGCTGTACCCTCAAATCCCTCTGCTCTTCCACAGTATTGAAATTTTTTTGTGTATAATTATTCCTGTTGTTACTTGTACAAAAATGCATCACCTTAAATGGTGGGCCTCCAGTTCCATAACACACTTACTAGATTTGCTGCTGATGTGTAATTTTTCTGCTAAAATGTGCAAACAAGCTCTTTCTCCTTTTCCTAGGCCCCATGCCAGCACTATTTCTCCTTTTCATTGACCCTACAAAAGAAAGTGCAACAGTTACTTTGAAAGTCCTCTTTTGTTTCTCATCCTCTGTAACCTTCAGTTTACAATTTACCTAAACCATTCATGTCAAACATACTCTGGTGTATACAGACCAAGGGATTTTACATGGGTTCCAGCCTCTTGTGGGGCAGGAGAGCCTTAGATAGGCCTTTTCCCATTAAGCCTTTGCAGTTATTGCTTCAACTTTAGTGAACCCTTCAGCAATTATCTTGGACCTTGGGATGCGCAAGTCTGCATAGTTCTTTGCACTGGAAGATCAGCAACATCTGCTCTACAGGCAGACTAAAGTCCATCATTCACTGTGTTGATGATCCTCCAGCAGTAGTTTGTTTTGATGTCCATCCCTGAAGCACAGGCTCCTGCATTTCAAAGCTGCTTGAAATGAACCGCAGCAAAAACCACTGCATTTCTTTTCAAACCTTCTTTGCAAAGGTACATTCCAGAAGGAGGTGGTTGATGGTCTCTTCCCCACCAGAGTGTACAGTGGCACTGAGACTCTGGATGTGCATGAATGGTCTGACTGGGAGGGCCCATTTCACAAAGGGCCAACCTACATCTTGGTGTTTGTTTGAAAGTTCTGGCAATGAGACATTCTGACAAATGATTTTGACGTTCTGCTCAGGGAGCCATCCCACAGGATCCACAATCTCCTTTACCTCCGGGGCCTCAGAAACTTTATGTGCATACCACTGCCTGATGGACTTGTGATCAAAGGTGTTTTTTCTGCACAAACATTTTCACAAGGGACAGGTGGTATGGCACACTCTAACTGAATGCAGCATTCTGCAGCAACATGGTCAAACCCATCCTTCGTAACACAGGAAACAGAATCTCAGCACTCAGTGACACATAATATTTGAGTCCCCAGGATCTACGCACAGCTTGATGCAGTCACACACAAAGTTGGACATCAGAATGAGGGCAACATTGGGTATGTTTTGCCTCCTTTAACTGGGAATTTGTATCTGGTTTGCAATTACTTTGGACAGAAAATTGTCCAATATTGTCCACATTGAGCAGTAAAAAGGGCTGCCAATTTCTGAGCCCTTCCATCTTAATTTCCTGCTTATACATGAGGGTGTTGATGCCCTTCCTTATGGATTATGATATGCTGCTGGCCAGAAACATACTGTTGTACACTTCCAGCCGATCTGGGCCAATCCAGTCCCACAGAGTCGAATACAACTTGGTTGGGAAACCATCGCTTCTGGGAATTTTACTAGTCTTGCAGGACAGGACGACCTTGGTCAGCTCATTCAAACTTAGCAGTTTGTCCAGGCTCTCACACTTGCTGTCATCTAAGACCTCTGTGATAGAGAACTGGAAGGACTAGGAGGCCCTGCACTCTGGAACAGATTCTGCATAATTTTCTGAGTCAGAAAACTTTCCCCTGTCTCTCTCACATTCTGAACACCTTTGAGGATGAAGACCCTTTTGGTATTCGCCTTGATTACCTCCCAATGGTGCATTGAGGACTTAAGGAGGAATTCTCCAACTTTTGTGTCCATTGTAAGTTCCTCAATGTTTTCTGGGGTTAACAGTTTTGCATTCAGCTTCTATGTCCCCCTGCCAACTTTCTGGTCTTTCTGTAGATGACATTTGACCAGCAGGAGGTAGTGGTTGGAGACGAACACCAACTTGATGACTGTGAACAGTTGGGACACAAATAGGAAGACTATTCTGGAATGGACAAACTTGATGATACACCTGGCTGAGGCCAGACATGATGCTCCATCTGCAGTGTTACTGAAGACAGCTCGACGTCTCACTTCCATATAGATGTACTATCCAATTTACTGTTGGCCCTGCCAGGTTGCCCAGTTACATCTATGATGCACTTGGAGTCATCATCTCGAATGACCAGCCTGGACATTGCCAGCAGCAGTGAGAGTTGCTGGAGGATGGCCAGTCACTCATTCTTCAGAATTACAGCACACATGTTGATTAACCGGAGTAGAAGGTTTTTGTAGATTATGTCTGCTACTCGGAGGGGACCACCACTACTTCCGCTTTCAGTTTATATGGTGACAAAGCCACAGCTTCCCCACTCAAATCGCAGTTCAAATAGTGTTCAGAATCCTATGATGTCATCTGCACATTTTTAAGAAAAGGATTTACCAGCTTCAAGCTTTATTAAAAGGGAAGAAAGGCAGGATCCAAGATGCGACACTGATGGTAAATCACTCGGTCAGTTTCAACTGCAAACTGCCCAGTTTCCACTGGGAATGGGTTATTAGTTGCAAAATCATGGTAAGTAAATGGGTAATGAAAGATAAATTAAATTTGCCAATTGTCTTTTACTTCCCATAATATTACTATGCTTACAGTATTATGATTACATTGGTTGAATGTATCATTAATTTATGATTTATTCATTCATCACCCATTGACAATAAATGAGCAATAAATCTAGCCCTATTTTTACACTTATAAATCCAATATTTTAAAATTGAAATATCATGTTATTTATAATACGACAACCATCCACTTTGCTCATTTATTTGGTTTTGTATTCCCCTTGTACTGATTTTACTAGATATGTGATCTAAGTGTAAGAACTTCATTGCAGGTGATAAGTTGTTTGCAATCTTTAATACTCTAATTTCCATTTGAAAATTTTGTATTTAACAGACAGCTTATGAAAAAAATCACATTGCACTATATTCAATTTTTTCTTCCTCAAATATTTTCTATCTAATTTCAAGATGATACCAAACTTTTTATGCTTGTTCCTCCTAGGGTCAAATTCCCATTTATGAATTCCACAGGCGTACTTTTGAAGTTTTCTGTCTTTGGTGAAAAGTTTTGCCGGTTCTGTGTCGCACTCGCATTTGATTAGTTGAAATTTCATATTCACAAAATAGTATCTCTTCACAATGGAACAGGTAAGGAATATACTAATCAAATGGGAATGAAAACTACCAATCAAGAATTAGGGGTGCACAGACAGCTACAATAAAATTGTTCCAAATATTTTTGAAAGATTCTTTTGGCTACCATTTGGTTTTTCTACTGAACTGAAAATAAGATTGGCAATATAATAATGATATAAAAAAAGGGAACTTTTTGGAAGCAAATCTTGTGCCTGTCTATGAAGCTTATGTCTGAGTTCTTGGGAGTTTCTAAAGCCAAGTACCTCAGTTGAAAAGGCTGAACAAAGTTGCAGGCTGCAACTCTGGCATGCATTTATATTTACACATTCCAGATTTTTTTTCAGTAATGGACAGCAAAGCTTGCTGCCTGTTCATTAAAGCAGGTTACAATTGAAGATGATGGGTCAGTGGGTAAGTCACCTGTGCAATTTTAATGGCGAGGTTGCTGCCAGCCGGGTAGGGTTAAAATTGCCCCTTAGGCTTGTCCACGAATAGCTTATTTATGAAATTTATGTTAATTGAAGTAGTTATGTTTTTAATCATTCTGTCCCAGAGGCAAATACTGTACCTCTAATTCCCTCAATTATTCTTCTCACCTTTTTTCAAGAATACAACTCTGATGCTATTATTTAATGTTTATCTTTTAATGCATTCTAAATTATTAAATTTGCTCTATTTTATTTATAATTATCTCATAATACAAAAACAATGAGCAAAAATGGAAATTCTAGAAGAACTGGACTTCCATTCTAATTTGTAGAGAGTTTCTATTGTATTTTGCAAATGCAGGAAATTTGCTAATTAGTTTAATACTTTTCCAAGCATGAAATTATTTGACTGTAAAGGCCTTGATTCCTCTGAGCTTTCCTGGAACTATGTTGTGAAGTGTACTGGAAGAGATGAGAAAATTTGACCTCAAACTTATTTTCCTGGAACTAGTCAAAAATCAATGCACTGTTTCTGAGCTGTTCTCTTACAGACTTCTTTCCAAACCCATTAAATAAACATGTATTTTACATGTTTCTTTAATCACATATTTTGTAACAGGGGAAGAGAGTGAGCCAGAAGTTGTAGTACACATCGGTATCAACAACATAATGAGAACAGGTATTAAGATCCCACAGTCAGACTTTCAAGAGCTAGGGAGGAAGTTGAAACATAGGATCTTGAAGGTAGTAATCTCAACATTACTCTCAGTGCCATGCGCTAGCGAAAATATAGGGAGAATCAATGCATAACTTCAGGCATGGTGCAGGAGGGAGGACTTTAGATTCTTGGGACATTGGGACCAGTTCTGGAGCAGGAGGCACCTATTCAAAAGGAAAGGGCTGCATTGTAGCAGAACTGGGATCTGTATCCTTGTGAAGAGGTTCATGAGTGTGGTTGTGGAGGCTTTAAACTAAATTGGCAGGGGGATGGCCACCAACATACAGAAGTAGAAAAGAAGAACAAAGTGCATAAAGAAGTGAGAGGGTTGGATAGTACTAGAGAAGGATGTAGCACCATATTAATTAGGAGTAGACTAAGAACTAGGGGAAATACAAAGACAGGTTGGAATGCATGCATGTATATGCACAAAGTGTAGAGAATAATGTTGGTGAGCTGCAAGCACAAATAGCCATGTGGCAATAATGGAAAGTTGGCTTAAAAAATGAGGCCTGGCATGCACTATTCATGGATACAAAGAGTTCAAAAAAGATAGGGAATGAAAAAAGGGAAATGGGGTGGCAGTATTGATTAGGGAAGACATTGTAATGTTAGAAAGAAAGGATGTCCTTGAGAGGGCAAGGCAGAATCCGTTTGGTTTGAGTTGGGAAGCAAAGAGGATTTGATCACTCTGTTGAGGATATTCTATAGGCCTTCATAGTCAGGATAAAAATAGAATCAAAGTTTGACAGGAAAAACTGTAACAGAACAATGGGTGATCTTTAGAGAAGAGATGTTTCAGGTGCCGCCTAGGTACGCTCCAACAAGAGGGAAAGGCAGGGGAACAAATGCCAGGGTTCTTTGGATGATGAGGGAGATAGAGAGTATGATGATGATATCAGGTGAATGCTTCAAGTGAGAACCAGGCCAAATGCAGTAAGTTGGGAAGGTAAGTGAGGAGGAAAATAAGCCTGGCAAAGAGAGAACATGAGAATAGAACAGCAGTTAACATAAAAGTTAACTCAAAAATCTTCTACTGGCATGTAAATGGTAAGTGGGCAGTAAGAGGCAAGGTGGGGCCTATTGGGAACAAAGAAGGTGATATATGCTTAGAGGTGCAGGGCAAGGTTATAATGAGTATTTTGTATCAGTGTTTACGAAGGAAGAGGATGCTGACAAAATATCGGTAGAAGCAGAGATGGTAGAGGTAATGGATGGAGTGAAAATTAATCAGCAGGATATATGGGAAAGGCTGACTGTGCTTAGAACGGGTAAGTTCCTGGCCTGGATGGCTTATATCCAATGTTGCTAAGGGAAGTGGAGGTGGAGAGAGAAGAGCTTACTGTAAGCTTCTAATTTTTCTAGATATAGTGGAGGTGCCAGAGGATTGGAAAGTAGCAAATGCGACACCTTTGTTCAAGAAAAGGTGTAAGGACATTCCTAGTAACTAGAATCATAGAATGGTTACGGCACAGGAGAAGGACATTTGGTCTGTCATGTCTGTGCTGGCCCTCTGAAGAGCAATTCACTTAAAACCACTGCCCTGCCTTTTCCCTATAGCCCTGCATTATTTTCCTTTTCAGATAATGCTCCAATTCCTTTTTGAAAGCCTCAATTGACCCTGCCTCCACCACACTTTCAGTCAGTTCATTGCAGATCCTAACTACTTGCTGCATTAAAGTATAGCCATTGCTTCTTCTGCCAATTACTTTAAAGCTGTACCCTCTGATTCTCGATCCTTCCAACAATGGGAACAGTTTCTCCATAACTATTCTGTCCATACCCCACATGATTTTGAATACCTCTGTCAAATCTCCTCTCAACCTTTTCAAAGGAAAAGTCTCAACTTCTCTAATCTTTCTACATAACTGGAAGTTCCTCATCCATGGAATCATTCTTGAGAATCTTTTCTGCACACTATCTAATGCTTTTTCATCCTTCCTAAAGTGTAATCCCCATAACTGGACACAATACTCCAGCTGAGGCCAAACCAATGTTTTATACAAATTTAAACATAAGTTCCTTGCTTTTATGCTATGCCCCTATTGATAAAGCCCAGGATGCTGCATGCTTTATTAACTGTATTCTCACCCTGTGCTGCCACCTGCTAACAGGGTCCAAGCTGGTTAGTGAAGCAGAAACCAAGACATAGAGCTTTTCTTTATTGATAAAGTTTATTGACTTTGTTGAGTCTCACAACTCTCCTCCCACACACCGAGTATCCTAGCTATCCCCTATTTATATATTTTTTTTTATATAATCTTCAGAATTGTCGACCTAAACGGAGTTGATGTATTTGGTGACCGCTTTGGTGCCTTTGGAGACGGCGTGTTTGGCCAATTCCTCCGGCAGCATGAGGTGGACGACGCTCTGGATCTCCCGGGCCGAGATGGTGCGGCGCTTGTTGTGGTGAATGAGCTGCGACGCCTTGGAGGTGATGCGCTCGAAAATGTCGATAACGAAGGAATTCATAACACTCATGGCCTTGGATGAGATCCTGGTGGAAGGGTGGACCTGGGTCAGCACCCTGTACATGTAAATGGAATAGCTCTGCTTGCGAGATTTTCTCCACTTCTTAGGCGGCTTCTTGGTGACTTTAATCAGCGACTGTTTCAATGCCTTACGGGACGCACCGCCCTTCATCGCAGCCGCCAAGTCAGGCATTGCACTCAACTCGGACCAACACAAATCGCATCATCCTCTATTTATATGTGCTCAGAGTACTTAATTAAACAATGCCCTTCACTTGTGTATCTTAACAATACAATTAACATACCATTAACACTACCTTCAATGATTTATGCACATATACACGCAGGTCCCTCTGCCTCAATCAGGCTCGTAATGTAGTTCACTTACACTTGCTAGAAGCTACATATATTCATTGCACCTTTTTGAATGAATGAAAGCATGGGGAAAGTAGTTTCCTGGTGCTTTCACATAGCAACATTTCAAACAATCAGAGCTGACTTGTCAACAAACCAGCACCCCTTATCTCATACAGTATAAATTGTTGTTTTCTTTGAGGTTTGGCATTCTTGCATCTGTCCTGATGAGTGCAAGATGAAAACCTTTAACAGCATGTCTCTTTTTTTCAACGATACTCAAATTCTGTGCTACCAAGAAACTTTTGACCAAGTAAAAGAAAGCTGAATGAAATTATGCAAGTCCCAGAATGCCCTGCTTTAGGCTATAAAAATGTTACTAAAACAAGTGAGCCAGAGGACAGGCCCCTTATTGGGAATAAGAACTTCAGGTGCTCACATAAACCGAATTTAGTGCATGGAGGAGGTTATAATAAATAATGAATGCAACATTCAGCAGTCCTGGAAATAATATTGCAATAAACTTAATGACCTTACCAGATTAGCCGAGGTAACATTAACCATCATTCCTTCAGATTAAGTTAAGGTCCCAAACATGCATGGCAACTAGAGTTGTCTCCCCTTTTACGCCATTCTGCAATATTTGAATGCTTAGCATCAGTGTTCATTATGGAACAGGGTACATTAACTCTGAACTTTTCAAGACGGTTATGTTTTGAAATGTACCTTTAACTCAAAATGAAATAGATTTCCAGATATACATCTCAGCTCAGGGACAGGGACATGCACATGCAATCCAGTTGCCATGCGACGAGAAACTCGAACAAAAGCCCATTGAAGTGTGATGGCCTTTGACCTGGAAGCAGTAACAATGAGGAAAAATTTTAATTACTTTAAAATGTTTGGAAGATCTGTAACTATTTTTAAAAAAATGTTTAAAAAGCACTTTTAAGAATTTGTATTACTGGTAAAGGGATCAATTGTAATTTTTGAATGATAAGAAATACTGATCCCATTGATCTGCCAACCCTTCACCTGGAAGCAGTACCATTGCAGTAAAACATGGAGGCCATGTAGCAAGCAGAGAGAACAAGGAGACTAAGAGACGAGAGGAGCTAAGAGTTGAGAAGGTCTTGGAAAGAAGTGTGTAATTGTTTTTGTGGGCATAGCTCTGTTTACATGGATGCTGCTGCCTGTGGAAAATTGCCTAAGTCCTTAAATTTAAGGGACTGGAATTCTGCTTGGATGAACTGTCTGGCTGAAACTGGGACGATATAGGTGGAGTGGACTGCCTATTACCTCAGTGAGATAGTATTTGTTGTATTTGCTATTTCATATGCAATTTATAGTTCGTACAGAATGTGGTTTGCCTCTTAATCCATATTTAATTTGCATTGATTCTGATTTGTGTTGAAGTATAGTTACAAAAAGTGAAATCTTGTTTGGTAATTTCTTCATTTGGGGATGTTTGGTAAATGTTGTTTTTTTGGCTTAGGGATCCATATGCGGATCATAACAGTATGCTTTGCAACAATAACTTATATCCATAGATGTTTCACACACAGTCTCAGAAGATGGTGGAAGCAGTTAGCATGGAAGTCGATGCCAGGAATCAATCCCCGAAGACCTGGATGCAGTGCCACAAGAAATTTAATTATCTCTCACGATTGGTCAATCTCAATGAATATATCTTCAACTGCCATATCACATAATCCTCAAGTGCTGCTTAAATCACCATATTCCTATCCTTCTCTGACTGATAATCCCTAGCAACCAGGCCTCATACAACAATCATATGCTTCTCCTCACCCTCATACTTTTGGCATTGCTGCAAGCCTTACATCCATATCTCACAGTTTGCATACACTGGCAGTTATTCAACAATGGCAGCCATTACAGGACGCAAATGATGTAAATATGCACCTCTTACTTTCCCCATAGCTTACCTTGCAATCCATCAATCTTTCCCTTGTAACATTTTCCTTTCAGAAACCCAAGGTGTGCAACCTGGCCAGTACATGGAGGAACATCAAGAAGAGAATAACAGTGAAGGCACAGTATTGTTACTTGATTTCAAGTTTGCACCAGTTCAGACATGGTCAAAGATAGATTAGAGGTGGGATCTGTAGATGGAGAGACACTGGGCACGTGTGGGATGCAGGCAGGGCAGGGGCAAAGTAATGCAGATGCCAGCTTGCTGGAGGGTGAGGTTGCACACTTATTCAGCTGCAGAGGCCTCACATGAGGTCTTTGATGGGACTGCCGACAGAAGAACTCCAGTGGATATGCATGATGAAGTGCATGATGCACTGGGAAGCCTATCAGACAACCTACAGTCATTGATAAAGAACATAGAAGGTTCAGCACCAACATGGCACAGGGGTTTGAGCAGAGCTTGGAGCCCATCCTTTCCAGCCTGGAAGTGGTGGTCAATGCCATTGGCGCACTTGTGGTCCCAACCAAATGCAGCATCTGGTGGCCGATGTTGCAGCTCCCATTGCAGGGCAAACATCAGCCAGCTGAGTGCTGTAGTGGAAGCTTAGACTGCTGGCATGCAAGATCAGCTTGCACTATGGAAGCTCAGACAGGTGCCATGATGGCTGTAAATTATTGTGTGCAAAGAGGCTTGCAGGGTATTGCAGCAGCCAAGTAATCTGTCCTCTAACAAATTACTTGGATTGTTAAGGTGTTACCCCTTAGGCAGTGGAAGTGGCCCAATGAACCACAGGCCTGGTGTCAAGACACCATTTGTCCTCCTACCACAGCCATCCTACCAGTACCTTTGCTGTTGGCTGCCAGCCTAGAATGGTGCCGCACATGTTGATATGGTGCAGTCCAAAGCTGGGCCTTCTAGACCCAGAGCTGCTCTGGATGTTCTTCCAAGGCTATCTGCAGTCTCCTCCACTGAAAGTCAGAAGGCTGTCTTATGAGGAAAGGTTGGACAGCCATTAGAGTAGCACTGTGTAGAACAGTGGAGGAGAGTGTCCACGAGGACAGGCAAAGGCACTTGGAAGATAGGCACTAAGTGAATAAACAAGAGTGATCAGTTGACTTTTGTATGCAATATGGCATGATTTAATTTATAAATTTTGTTTGGAATGCTTTTATTTTGTAGTGACTTTTATTTTTGCATATGGCCAAGTGGACCGTGTGATGATTAGTGACAGGGAATGTACGCGTGGGGAACTGTTGGTGAATTGGCAGCATGGTTTTCATTATATGCATGTAGTTATCAACCATGTTGTCACAGTTATATATAGGCACTAAGTGATTAAACAAGTGATCAGTTGACTTTTGTATGCAATGTGGCATGATTTAAGTTATAAATTTTGTTTGGAATGCTTTTTTTGTTTCTTGTGATTGAAAAAGTTAGTATGCAGGTACAGCAAGTAACTAAGAAGGCTAATGGGATGTTATTCTTTTTTACAAGAGGAATTGAATATAAAAATAAGGATGTTACGTTTTAGCTATACAGAGCATTGGTGAGACTGCATCTCAAATACTGTGTGCAGTTTTGGTCTCCTTATTTAAGGAAGAATATAAATGCATTGGAGGCAGTTCAGAGAAGGTTTACTAGATTGATACCGGGAATAAGCAGGTTGTCTTATGAGGAAAGGTTGGGCAGACTGGGCTTATTTCCAATGGAGACTGAGGGGTGACTTGATTGAAGTATATAAGATCCTGAACAGTCTTGACAAGGTGGATGTGGAAAGGATGTTTCCTCTTGTGGGTGAGTGCAGAACTCGGGGGCACTATTTTAAAATTAGGGGTCACCCTTTTAGGATGAAATGAGGAGAATTTTTTTCTCTCAGAGTGTCGTGTGACTCTGGAGTACAGGTCCGAACTGTTTTCCCTTCCAGCTAACCTTCTATTTTGCTCTACCTGCACCCTCCATCTCAGACCGACATTTTAACAGCATAAAGTCCATTACATTTCTACCTCTCTCCAATTCTGAAGAAATCATATTAAACTCAAAACATTAACTCTGTTTCTCTCTCCACAGATGCTGCGAAACCTGCCGAGTATTTCCAGCGTTTTCTGTTTTTATTTCAGGTTTTGCAGTATTTTGCTTTTACACTAGAAATGTGATCCTTGCCCTGCTCGGAGGTTGCAATTGTGGCTGTAGCGGGTGGCATGTTTTCAATTATAAGTTTAGTTTAGCATGGCATATTTTAGTGGGGACATCCTTACTGAAGTGAAGACATCTTACATACCGTTTCTTGTTGAGGTTCAGATAGAAGAAATGCAGATATGGCCTCTTCCTGTTAGCCCTGCTTCCCCTTCTGTCCCACCCTCTTTCCAGCAGCTTGTCCTGCTCTCTTTAGCCTCTGTTCAATCTCCAAGACATGCTTTTTTCAAAAAGAAATGACTACTATTTCCCCCCTATCTGGGAGCAGCTGATTTGTGCAGAAGTCTTGAAGTTAGCAAAAAATCCTCCACCACTTACCACACGACTCCATGTAGAATTTTGTAACTTGAAATATCTATAGAAAACACCACTTGTAGAATTGTGGGAACAACCAAAAGAAATCAACCAGCAATTAACCTGTAAGTAGCTGTTGATCACTTTAGCGCAGGTTGGGGTCCTTCCTGAATACATGTTCATTCGATTAAAAGAAGTCACTAGATGATATATTAAGCTTCTGGTTGGGCATTATGTCAGCGTTGCATGTTGATTGAAGTCGTAATTTGTCTGCTCTGTATACTTCTAGCGGATGTTCACTGTGCACACACTAATGACTGCACCAATATGATATCTGACAGGATTTTCCCAAAGAAGTATGCATGCTGCAGACAAAACAATAAGCACTAATGAGCTGAATTTCTCACCCATGAAGTCCCACCCCATACAAGGGTGCAACCTTGAGCTAAAAGGCCAAGAGACCAGTGACAGCACAGGGTTTTGGGAAGTTAGAAAACCAACCTGTGTTCAGGGTTATGTTCTCTTCTCATGTTCATTCTTCTCATCCTATTTACTCACTTATTACCTGAGACTAAAGTATACACTGACATACAATACCACATGCCTCACAAAACTGTGATCTATATCTGTAGGGTTCTCGTAGTAACAACATTGTGAGCTTTGTTCTTTTTTCCCTTAGGTATTGCAGAGGAGGCAGACTCAGGGTCCAATGACACTGAACAAACCAAAGCCTCACAGAAAGCAGTGTCTCTCACTCTCCAGTTCTCAAAAGCAGATACTTTGGCTCATTCACCTGGGTATTTTGACTTCAGATAGAGGAGTGCTCACTGATTAATACACAGTGCATGAGTGAACAGGAGGGAATGATGATAACATTAGAGGAGTAGAAATCCTGCAGTCTGGAGGCATGTTTGTTCTCAGCTGATGAAGCCAGAAATGCAGACTCGAGCCAGCATTTTTAAAAAATGAAGCTTTCTGATCATCAAATATCTCAACAGTCATGAGAGAATGTGCCAAACAACCTGCAAAAGATAATGCATATTATGGAGGATTGGGCATAGTTGAATGAATGATGTGCAACATTACAATCTACCATGGGAAGTTTGGAAACTTCAGGAATATCTGCAGCACAGCATTTAATGACAGAGGTCCATTGCAAATCTTGTTAATGTTCAAACAGCTGCCATTGAGGATTTAGGCTCGAACACCCAACAGGCAATCTTCTCCAACAGGTTTTGGGATTTGATTGAGGGAATCATTGATCAGGGTTTTATCAATATTATTGTTACCTTCAGATGTGCTCTCACACAAATTGATGTGTATCATGAGATAGTGGATGCAGTCTCTAAAGATAACAACACTTCTGGACCTCCTCTGATGTCTGTATGCATAACAGAAAGCAGGCATGGTCGGGTGAGCCATAGTTGTAAAAGTGACAGGAGCAGTAGCTTGGCCATGTGGAGACTCCATTCTTATCGATTGTGAGTCCTGCCAATCCATAAGATTCTCAAAAGCTCAAACCAGTGACCTCACAGATCCCTTTTCCCAATGGAGTACCTAGAAGAAGCAATAGATTGACTTTCAAAGTATAGCAATTGTACACTGCCAGCAAGGGAAAGCACCATGATGCTAAACACTAAACACACCCATGTCACATTTAGAGGCATAAAATTTGGTTGCCTAGAAACTTTCCCGGCCTTGACTTGCCTAGGTCTTCAATTACACTCACGCCACAGGTGTGGCAATATGTTTGCAAAGTAGACCGGAACCTAGATACGCTAGGTCCTGACCTGTCCGTTTAATTTCTGTGAGGTTTTCTTTGGGCAGAACCTCCATCTGCTCCAAACATGGCGTCCTCTGTCAGGGGCATCGGTGTGGAACTCTCTTTCTTAAAAGGCAGTGGAAGCAGAGTCTTTGAATATTTTTAAAGCAGAGGTAGATAGATTCTTGATTAACAAGAGGGTGAAAGGTTATCGGGGGTAGGCAGGAATGTGAGGTTGAGGTTACAATCAGATCAGCCAAGATCTTATTGAATGGTGCAGGCTCGAGGGGCCGAGTGGCCTACTCCTGCTCCTAATTCATATGAACATATATAATATATATTTTTAAAAATTGACTTCCACCACTTACCACTTCCGAGATATAACCATAACTAGCTTTATGATTTGAAAAAAGAGAATACTCCAGTAAGGTCAGTAGCAGAGATTTCTGCCAGGCAGAACAAGATACTTCTAACAGGAACACAGGCCATGTGTGTTTTACCTTTAAGTGTCCTGAGCAGGGTCTTGTTATGATGTTGTTTAATATAATTCTTTAACTGAAACCGATTAATTATAGAACCTGGTAAACAAAAGAAATAAACAGCAAACATTACCAGTTTTACACAGAATCCTGTTTTAAAATTAATTCCTTTATAATTCAGAATTGGCAATGCCAAACAGGCTATCTTGTGACATCAATAAAGGTCACTCACTCCTGTAGTACAATTAGCACTCTCTTGATTTAACTTAAATACATTAAATGCTAGACAAGATTATGGTGTACGAAAGTAATTTTCTTCATTCACGTTCTTTTCACTGATTCAAAAGCCACTTGCTATAATATAATCTCCTCTGATTTGCATGTGAAGATACGGTTGTCTTGACCACTGACTTATTCCTAACCACTGTTCATACGCAAAAAGTGATCTGATGTGAGGTATGATTTTAAGCAACTTAAGTTTGCCAAAATCAATTTTCTCCATGTCATACATTTCCATGTGGTGCTCTATTCAGCAAGCTTGAGTAAAGGCTGGTGAAATGCTCAACTGATCCAAATGAGTCTGACTGCCAAACCTCAAATTTGAACCTTTGGCTGTTTGTTTGGGAGACAAAATGCCCACACATGTGAATTACTTGAGTGATGGTTAAAATCCATATTTGAAAAATCATGAATCTCAGTTTCTTACCTAATCCAATAACCATTACCCCCGTCCTCCTGAAAACATTGGTGTCCTGCAGAGGGCTCTCTCAGACCAGGAGCATGTTCAGTTACCATTACTGCTCCCTATGAATGGCATTGCAAGGCTATGGTTGTAAGAGTTTCAATTTGATCCACATAATTTAACTATATTACTGTACAAGACGACCTTTTTATTTGACAAAAACTCAGTCGATAAATTTGAATATTTTTGACTTGTTTATGTGATCCTTCAGTACAGTACCTCATAAGTATTAAGCTGAAGATTATGTGGCAGGCTGAATACTCCCATTGTGGTTTGAATCAAGTTCACGTAAAATATAAAGATCTTTGATGCTGAAAAATCCAGAAGTATGTTTGACATTCAATACCTCGTGGGGTAAGTTAACCTTCTCACGTTGCTCTTGTGGAAAATAGTTGTTTTTAAACATTCCTTAAAAGAGGAAATCTTAGTGCATCAGAAAACTACCAGGTAAATTCACTTCTCTGGAGCAGTTTTCTCTGAAAAGGCTTCTGAAGAGGCATCTAATAGAGTACTGCATCAAATCATGTACCACAAAAGACACTGAAGCCGGAATTTTCCACTTCCGTTGGCTGTGGGCCTCATGGCGGGTGTGAGCACATAATATGGCGAGAAGGTCAAAAGTCGGTTTTACGCTGTCGTGAAACCAGTTTGCAATCATCTGCTCTGCCTGTCAATGGCAGGCTGTGTTTCCCATCATCCAATGTCAGGAACTTAATTTGCAACTCTTCATTGTGGCCGCATGCCGGAATCATCCCCTGGCGTCAAATTTACCTCCCACGTTAACGTGACTTCAGAATGGCGTGATGTACCACTTCCTTTAAAAGGCGTGCACCTGGCGAGCATAATTTCGAGGGGAACTCGGAGGTGAGTGCACACAATCTTGTGCAGTGCTCACAAGGATCACCTTTAGGATATCAAGGAAGAGACGTCGTGCATTCGGTGAGGGGACACAGGCAATTCACTTTTTCCCGGCTGAATTTCAGTGTGGTGCTGGGGCAAGGGCTCCAGTGTGGGTGGGGGTGGGGGGGGGTGCTAGTGTGGGGCAAGGCAGCACAGACTGAAGGAAGTACACAAACACATGCCGGTGGGCACAGAGGTGGGGTGGATGGTAGGGAAGCAGCCACACACTTGGAAAAGCTTGTCAAAAGTGAGCATTCTTCCGCAGCTGAGGCCGTACCAGCAGCTGCTCAATTGATATGCTTGGAATCGGGCCTCTGAAGCATTTCTTAAGCAACGCAAAAGCATGAACGTGCCACCAAATGCTCCAGAACTTTTCACTTCTCGGGTGTAGACTGCAAATTAATGTGCAATTTAGGGGACTGCAGAACAATTGGACAACTGGGCAAGTTGTAGAATCCCCTTGCGAAAGGTGGCACAGTT
Source organism: Carcharodon carcharias (assembly GCF_017639515.1). Lineage (NCBI taxonomy): Eukaryota > Metazoa > Chordata > Chondrichthyes > Lamniformes > Lamnidae > Carcharodon > Carcharodon carcharias. Next base: position 62,966,381 of record NC_054487.1, read on the forward strand.
GCTGGTGGAGGCGCTCACAACCCCTTACAAGGTCTTTATTAAGATTTGGACCAGTATCCCTCATGGTTCAAGCTAACAGTGCAGTCTTACAGTGTGGGTTAGGAGAATGCCTGTGCCTGAGCTAAGAGCACAGCATGCAGTCCAGTGGCCAAAGCTGCCACCAATCAGTTGAGTAGAGCAGAGGTGGGTGAGGTTCCGGACAGCCAAGAAGACACTACACATCCAAGTGGTGGCCAGCACTCTCTGGCATGCGTGAAGGGGCCTTGGGGCTTAACCAAGAGAGGTCCTTGGGGGACACATGCTAAGCCATGCATCTCTCTCTTTGCTCCTGCAGGAGGAGAACATCGGCATCACGGAGCCTGGTGATCGAGCGGTATGCCTCATGGTTTAGAGGGAACACAGATGAAGGGGGATAGTGTGACGGGGATGCCTGGCTCACCAATGGGAGGAGCACCACCCTCATGACAAAGGTGCGGCTGGCCTCCTGCACAAGCAGCTGAAGATCCAAGTAAGCCATCGCTCATAGACACCTCACTAGACTCAAGGTCTATAGAAGGTGTTTGTCATTCCTGCAGATGACAGAACCAGTGTCGCCGAAGACTGCACATGTCGAGGGAGCTGGCTGGTAACATATGCCACCTGCTGCAAGATTTGGGGCCACAGGGACATGGAAGGCATACATTGCCAGTGGCTGCGGAAGTGACTGCGACACTCAATTTTTATGCCAGTGGACTCCACAGGTGACCTCTACGGAATCTCGCAAGCCACCCACAAGTGCATCCAGGGGGTCACGGACACCATTTTTGTGAAGGCACAGAACTTTGTGCATTTTGACTGGGATCAGACAAGCCAGAAACCAAGAGTGCTGGGATTTGTGGCGCTCTGTGGTTTTACAGGGTACCATCACTGCACTCAGGTGGTGCTTAGATCTCCGTGGCAGTAAGCAGTCAACTGTGTCAACCACAAGGGCTTCCACTCACTAAATGTTCAACAGGTCTGCAACCACTACAAACGCATCCTACAGGTCTGCGCACAATTTCCAGTAAGCCTCCACTATTCCTGTATCTTTAGCAGGTCTCAGATCCCTGACATCTTCCAGGGTCCACAGAGGCTGCAGGGTTGGCTCCTCAGGGACAAGGGCTACTCACAGAGGACTTGGCTGATGACGCCTGTGGCCTCAGGATGCAGCAGAGTGACGTTATTAAAAGGCTCATGTTGTAACCCAGACTTTGGTGGAGCAAATGAAAGGTATTTTGAAAATGAGGTTCCGGTGACTCGACGGGTCTGATGGAGCACTGCAATATAGTCCCCAGAGGGTGTCGCGCATCATCATAGCTGCTTGCTACACAACCCGGCTCTGCAATAGAGGGGGGGAGGACCTGGCTGAGGAGGAGATGGAGGAGCTGGAGGTCTCCTCCGACGAGGAGGACATCAAAGGGGATGAGGGTGATGAGGTCCTCGAAGGCAAGGATGCCGGCAATGAGGCATTGCATTGGCCAGACGAGGCAGGCGCACTCATGAGGCCCTAATAGCCACAAGTTTCATGGAGGTTGATGACGAGTTGCAGTGAGGACAGTTTGACATCCTCATCTTACATCTGTGAACGTTTGAATCCTGTGTGGCTGATGGCAGCACACAAACCGTCAGTGCTCAGGCTCGTCATAGAGATGCCACAGAGACCCTAATAATCGCAAGATTCCAGGAGGATGATGACAACATGCAGTGAGGTCACTCCATAGATCTTCATATTGCCCCTTTGAATGTCTGACTCCTGTCTGGCTGAGGGCAGCTTGCTTGTGCTGTGTGATCAGGGTCGTATCATGGAGATGCAGCTGTGAAACTTTAAGTGCACCTGATCCTTTGGCAGCCTTCAGCATCTATTCCCTTCAAGACCACACCATCACCAGACACAGATGTTGAAGAGAAGTGGGGCAGCCCCACCTTAAAGGTACTGAGAGCACATAGAGAGAATGACGGAACTCTATGACGCCTGCCCACAGCATTCTGGCAGCAATGATAAGCAGCATCAAGGTGCAGGCATCATTGGTGTATCCAGTGCGTGTGAAGCCAGACCATCACTTTGCTCTGAAGTTTACACACCGCACAGGGAAGAGGCCCTGGACTGAGATACTTGCCTTTTATCTTGTACAGGAACCATGGTTTCACATCTGAACCACATGAACACTGCTCGTCATAACAAGGAGCCATAGACAAGGAGACATTCTTGGGAGTTTATTGACAATAGTGAACATTATGTACAAGTGATTAACACCTGTGCCACACAATGCAACTACATCTTCTTAACCTTCCTAACCGTGCGGTTATGTCTTGGTGCTCCCCCGACATCCACAGTGGAGGTGGAGGTGGCCTGCTGACTGAAACACCCTGTTTTCTGTGATATCTTAGGCGGGCATCCTCTGGAGGGCCCCGGCCTGCTTTGGGTATCCTCCTGTGGGCCAGGTGCACCCTCCTCAGCCTGTGGAGCTGAAGATGATGGGGTCACAGGAAGAGAGGATTTGGATCAGCTAGACATTCCCGGAGTCGCCTGGGTGGATGGCCCCAGGGTGTCGAGCTGCTGGTCCTACTCCCTATGGGTGATTCCTTGGGTAGAAAGTGAAGCTGGAGTGAGATCAAGCTGCCCTGCACCCCTCTCGCATACACATTGTGGAGGTCAACTATGACATCAGCAATGGAGTTCAGCCCGCACAGCAGTGCAGAACTGATTTTCTGGACCAAGGTCTCCATGGCGGCTGCCATCCTGCTAGCATTGACCTATGTGCGTCAGCATGCTGGCACTATCACCTCAGACTGAAGGTGAATGAACTCCTCCATCATCCCTTGCAATCTGAGGAGTGCACCAGACATCCCTTCCTGTTGTTCCCATGATTGTCTTTGCAGCCCCAACAACTGATTGAGGACCAAGTCCAGAAGCTCAGCATCTGACTCAGACGCAACAAGTCCCTTGCCTCCAGCTGTCCTCCTGGTGCCAGTGACCTCAGATGTCCCTGACTCCGCCTGCTGTGGAATAGATTGTGTACTGTGCTCACCAGATTGTGATCCCTAGGCTGCTCTACATCTAGGTCTCACTGAGGTGTGTGTCACTGTGCTGGCAGGGGGTGTGGATGATCGCCGTGATGGGTCTTCAACGGTGCTGCCCTCAGGATCCCCACCTGAGGTGCTCTCGGTGCTGGGGATGGGGTCATGGTTGCCTGAGGGTGACATGGCAGATGTGCCCAGGACAGAAAGTGGAGGTTAGTAGTGCTTGGCAGCTGCATTACATACAGAACAATGGACTCAGAGTAGTGTTGACAGACGGATGATGTGGTGCAGGATCCTCACATGGATGTTTGCCACCTACCTTGCCATCAATGCAGGAATAGTCCACATCTTCTCTGTCCAGCTCCAAAGTGTGACTCTCAAATGGAGTGAGGACCTTGATGTCCGGCACTCCACCCCCAGTCTGGGACCTCTTCTGTTGATTGTGCATGATCTTGCCCTGCGTAAAGACAGGTGGAGAGAGTGTGAGCATGGTGCATGCCAGGCCAAATGAGAAGGATGCCAGTCATGCATGTGTACTGAGTGGAGCCATGGATGGGATGAAGAGGCGATCTCCAGAGGAGATGAGGCCAGATGGAGATATGAGGGTGTGTATGAGAGTGTGAGCGGTGATGTCCCTTGAGCTGGCAGTGAGTGAGATGCCAATGAATGTGTGAATTGAAAGTGATGAGATGGTTGTCTTACCCTGGCAACACAGATGAGATCATTCATCCTTCTTTTGCACTGGATGGACGACCTCTTGTGTGCAGTGTTGGCACTGACCAGCTCTGCCACCATCTCCCAAGCCGGAGTGTTGAGTCCGATGGGCCTTCTGTGGCCAGAGAGGGGGAAGAGGATATCACGGCAGCCCTCCACGGCGTCCAGAAGGCACCCTAGGGATGCATCACTGAATCAGGGGGCCGCACTCTTCCTGGCTTTTGGGGCCATGTCTTCACCTGAGCAGTCCTGAACTGCAAGCACTGAGAACTCTGTGCATGGCTGCAGTTTAAGTATAGCACCCAGAGTGAGAAAGCAGTGATGTAAGGGCAAGGCGAGCAAATTGGGGGCCAGCCACCAGCAATTCAGCATGATTCTCCTGACTGCATAATTTATGAGGTGGGAAGGGTGGACGATATGGCGTGAAAATCTGCCATTGCGGCTGGCAGGTAAGACGCCTTTTTTCACGCCTGCCACCGGGCCTAGTGCAAATCTAGGATGATTCCACCCTAAGGGCGTAACTTGTCTTTTTAACAAAACCCACAATTAACTCCAGTTAAAGAAATGGCTTTCAGAGAAATTGTACATTTCAAACCAAATTATTTATACAATTTTGTAATGGGTCACTAATTATGAACAGCAAAATATGGCATTTATATAGCATTTATAGCATTTTAATGTATATAAACATTCTGAGTTGCATAAAATTTGTGAGTGACTCGAAATTGGGAGGGGGGTGTGGGGATGATTAATACAAAGGAGGACTGTGACAAAATACAGGAAAACATTAATAATCTTACTTATTGGGGGTGCAGTTAATAAAAGAAATTCAATATAGGTAAGAGTGAGGAAGAATAAACAGGCCACATACTTCTTGAAAGTGTCCAAACGAGGTAGTGGACCAAAGGATCTGGGAGTACAGATGCACAAATTACTAAAAATAGCAACACAGTTTAATAAGACCATAGCAAAAGCAAGTCAAGAACTGGATTTAATTCTTAGGGGAATAGTATTGAAAAGCAGAGAAGTTATATAGAAACTTCACTAAATCACACCTGAAGATTGTGAAGACTCCTGATTTCCATATTAGAGAAAAGATATAGCGGTGCTGGAGAACATTCAAAAGTATTCACTAGAATGATACCAAGGTTGAAAGGTTACACCTAACATTAAAAATTGAACAGACCGGAACACTTTTCGCTAGAAAACAGAGGATTATGGGGTGACCTGATAGAAGACTTTAAGATTATGAAAGAGTTTGATAGGGTAGATGTAGAGAAGATGTTTCAACTTTTGAGGGAGACCAGAGCTAGTGGTCATAATATAACATAGTCATTAATAAATTCAGTTGGGAATTCAGGAGAAACTTATTTATCCAGAAAGTGGTTAGAATACGGAATAGTTAATGGAATAGTTAAGGCGACTAACGTAAATGAATTTAAGAGGAAACTAGATAAACACATGACGGAGAAAGAAGTAAATTGATACGTCGATAGAGTTAGATGAAAAGGGGTGGGAGATGCTTGTGTAGAGCATAAACACTGGCATGGACCTGTTAAGAAAAATGGCATGTTTCTGTGCTGCAAATGCTATGTAATGGTTAAAAAAGTGACCAAAAGGTTTATCAAAGAGATGGATTTTAAGAATTTTTCAAAGGCAGGGAGGGAGAGAGAATCTTAGGAAGAGGGCTAAAGTGAAAGGGGCTTTGAGGACTGATGTCTTCATCATCAACAGTGAAATAGAGGGAGGAGGGAAATGCACAGAAGGCCAGTAACAAGGGACTAGAAGACAACATAGAAATGTAAGGCTGCAAAAGGTTGAAGATTTCAGATGGTGAGGCCATTGAGGGATTTGTTGCTGGAATGCAGATATTTAATCTTTTTAGGATTAGACCCAGTGTAGATTAGCAAGGATGGCACTGATGGGTAAATGGGACTTAATGTACTACAGGATATGGGTGACATAATTTTGGATTACTTACAGCTTGTGCAGCGTTTATGGTCAGGTGTCAGGCAAAGAGGCCATTGTTCAAATTGAATGTAGAAGTGACAAAGACCCCTTTGATGGCGGAGGCAGAGGCAAAAAGTGTTGCACAGATGAAAGTAAGCAATCGAGATTATTGATATGATATGGGTTTTGAAGCTAAGCCCTGTGTTCAATTGAACTTCAAGGTTGTATAATTCCTGGTTCAGTTGTCATGGGAGTCAGAAAAAAGGAATAGAATTAGTAGCAAGAATGCAGAGTTTTTGTATGGACTGAGAACTTCTATCTTCTCAATATTCAATTGGAGAAAATTACTCTGGCAGCAGAGAGGGGGGTGAGAGACATTGTGGAAGATAGATCTGGGTATCATCAGCACTCATTTAGAGTTGACCATGTTCTAGATGTCACTAAGAGGCAGCTCTTGAGTGAAGAAGGAAAGGAGGTGAAGAATGGATCCTTGGGGTACTCCAGAGATATAGGGATGGGAGGAGACACCATCAGTGTTGATGTTCTGGCTGGAATGGAACAGCCAGTAGTATAATCACACAAGATGGTTCCAAGATAAGGTGCAACAGGAAGATGTTGTGAATGGCTCTGTTAAATACTATGGAAATGCCAAGGAGGATGAGAAGGGACAACACAAGTTGGTCATAGTCACAGATAATCATTGATTATGGGGGAAAAAAGGAATTATCCTGTTTTACAGTGTTGGAGAAGTTTCAGGTCTGCGCTTCTATGAATTCGTTAGCCAGGTATCAATTAAAGGTTAAGCTATTCCACTCTTTTTCACTAAAACAGAATTTTTGCCTGGTCTGGTCCTGAGGTACAGAAAACAGAAAGCACCCACATTCAGTCCTGATCAGTGCTGAGTTAGCTGATTTCAACTGTGGTAATAGTAGGCGTAATATAATTAGCCTTAATGTCCCTGAGCTAGGGAGGTGCAAATATTAAAATTCCAGCTACTAGCTGCTGTCCAATGATTGCTGCTGAAAATTATGTATACCAAGTGAAGACAAGATTGTACTTGGCTGAGATGTTTTCCTGCCTCCATAACCCCTGACAAGCTGAGTAGTCTGTTAACAATAATTTACAAGCTCACAATTCGTAAAAATTGGCCACAAGAGTAAAATATTGGCGAGCTGGAGTTATTCATAGAACTGTACTCCAGGACCAGTCAACAACTAAAGGATGAGTTAGGACAAAAAACTGGAACAACCAAGATATTTTAAATACCATTAGTTACTCCTTATATTTCAATTTATTTGAGAGGTAATTTGAAAAGATAATCAGCTAATATTTCAAAAGATTTTGTCACAGCATAGCACCAGCTCTATCCTCTATCTATTTGAATGATGCATTTTTATAAAAAGAGATTAAATATATAAATACCACTTAATATTTTGCCATCGAAAGTAGAATTAATGCCAGAGGGAAGCAGGTCTGAAAATTTCACAAGGTCTGCCATTGACAGTAAGCTGTGGAGGCCTCCATAAGAGCAATGAATTTGTGTTTAACAGTGTAACATTAGTAATCACGCTTATACTATTTGTGGAATATAATTTGATAATAAAAGAAAATTAGATCTCATCATTTTATCAATAGTACTTTAGTATGGACTATTGAAACTGTGGAGAATTCTTTAGTTTTTTTGTTCTCTGGACATGGGCAATGCTGGCAAGGCCACATTTAATGCCCTTCTATAACTGCCCTGAAAAGGTGGTGGTGGGCTCTTTCCTTGAATTGCTGAAGTTTGTGCAATGATGGTACTTCTATGATGGTGTTCTATAGGGTATCCAAGAATATTGATGCAGCAATGGTGAAAGAATAACAATGTATGTTCAAATCAGAATGGTATGTGACTTGGTGAGGAATCTGGGTGAAATGGCATTCCCACATTATTTCTTCACTTGTTCTTCTTAGTGTTAGAATTTCACTCCTCTGTAACTTCTATCAGAGTACTTTTGGTGAGTTGCTGCACACATTGTGCTAGTGTGGCTGTGATGAAGGAGATGAATGTTGAGTCAAGTTGCAGAGGTACTGAACAAGTGAACCACTCTGTGATGCTTCCACAGGATAATTGCAGCTGCATCTATTCAGGTGAGTGGTGAGTATTCCATCACATCTCTGACTTGACTGTTGTAGATAGTGATAAGGTTTTGAATAGCCCAGGCTGTGACCTCATCAAAGATTATCCACCTTCTTCCCTCTTAATATGAATATGGCTCATCCAGTTCAACTTGTGGATAGGATTAGGGAACTCTGTGATGTTCCTGTGTAAGGTCAATGAGTTAGCCTTTAGGCTTCGTTAGAGATGGTCATTGCCTGACACTTCTATGGTAAAAATGTTTCCTGCCATTTGTCAGCTGACACTTAGATCAGGGCAGACTGTCCACTGCCTTTAATTGAGGCAAATTTCCAAGATTTTTCCTGCTATTTTGAAATCCTATTAGTGAGCATTAAAATAAGAAATTATGTATAGATACCTCATGATAGCCTCAACATCTGCATGTCTTAATTACTACAGTAAGTCCCCATTTTACGTTGCCTCGTTTTATGTTTCTTCGCTTTAACGTCGGTCACATTGTGAGTTTTGTTTTAGAGTCATTTTGTGCCTGTCTGACATAGGGCCTTGTGACTTGATTGACGCCATTTTGGAGTGGCATTTGCCACTTCCTGACCCTTTCACTAGCTTCTGACCCTCACCTCATGGCCTCTACTGCTCCCTAACCCACCCTCTCACTGCCACTCCTCCAGCTCACGGCCTCTCCGGCTCCCTAGCCCACATTCTCACTACTGACCCTCAGGCCCTTGGCTTACCCTGCCTCCTAACCCACCCTCTCACCGATACTCCAGTTCCCTGATTCTCCGATTTGCCGCTTCCCTCTCCTGAACCCTTGCAGTGAGCGAGGGTTCTGGAGATGAGCAGTGAGAGACAGAAGCAGCAGCTTCAACTTCCTGAGGGTCAACAGTGAGAGGGAAGGCTGAGAACAGGATGTGTGGGGAGTGAAAGGTTTGGGAAGCAGGATTGGCAGTGAGCTGGAGGTAAGTAGAAAGTTACCATATTTCTATTATATTTTTAAAGTTATTTTATTTTAAAAATTATTTAATTTACCAATACAGGAATTTAGCAATGTGAAGTATTTTAACTTACAGGGTATAATATTTTTATGATTTTTTGCTGATGAGAAGGTGCTACAGAACTAACTACAGCTTTTATATTGGTTTTCATGGGAAAATCTGATTTGCTTAAAATTGTTTCACTGAAAGCCGCACATTTCAGGAATGCAACTGCATCTTTGTGAGGACTTAATATACTTCAAATACAAATATAAATGTAGAATAACTTAAAAATCTTATACCTGTATGGATTTGTCACCAACTTTTTCAATTTTAAATTCTTAAGTGCACATTTATAACTAAACTCCCATCTAAACTTGTTGTAATATCCTCCCATCAGTGGTGGCATAGAAGTGTCTTAGTGCATTGTTTCCCAGTTCATTAACCTGTACTGTAGAAAAACTCCTGTGTTCTGATCGTTTTTGATAATTTTTTAATCTGTCCAACCTACTGTTCATTTTGCTACTTAATTATAAATAATACCATAAAATTTAAATTTTATAGAAAAATGAGGACAGAAGGTGTACCGCAGGGATTGGTGCTGCGACCCTTGCTGTTTGTCGTGTACATAAATGATTTAGAAGTGAATATAGGTGGTATGATCAGTAAGTTCACAGATGACACGAAAATTTGTGGTGTTGTAAATGGTGAGGAGGAAAGCCTTAGATTACAGGACAAGATAGATGGGCTGGTAAAATGGGTAGAACAATGGCAAATGGAATTTAATCCTGAGAAGTGTGAGGTGGTGCACATTGGGAGGACTAACATGGCAAAGGAATACACAATGAATGGTAGGACCCCAGGAAGTACAGAGGATCAGAGGGACCTGGGTGTACATGTCCATTGATCCCTGAAGGCAGCAGCACAGGTAGATAAGGCGGTTAAGAAGGCATGTGGGATACTTGCCTTTATTAGCTGAGGCTTATGATATAAGAGCAGGGAGGTTATGTTGGAGCTGTATAAAACGCTAATTAGGCCACAGTTCGAGTACTGTGTGCAGTTCTGGTCGTCACACTATGGGAAGGATGTGATTGCACTGGAGAGGGTGCAGAGGAGATTCACCAGGATGTTGTCTGGGCTGGAGCGTTTCAGCTATGAAGAAAGACTGGATAGGCTAGGCTTGTTTTCCTTAAAGCACAGAAGGCTGAGGGGGGACCTGATAGAGATTTACAAAATTATTAGGGGCATTGATAGGGTAGATAGGAAGAAACTTTTTCCCTTAGTGGAGTGTCAATAACCAGGGGGCATAGATTTAAGGTAAGGGGCAGGAGGTTTAGAGGGGATTTGAGGAAAGTTTTTTTCACCCAGATGGTGGTTGGAATCTGGAGCACACTGCCTGAGGGGGTGGTAGAGGCAGGAACCCTCACAACATTTAAGAAGTATTTTGATGAGCGCTTGAAATGCCATAGCATACAGGACTATGGGCTAAATGCTGGAAAATGGGATTAGAATAGATAGGTGCTTGATGGCTGGCATGGACACGATGGGCCAAAGAGCTTGTTTCTGTGCTGTATAACTCTATGACTCTATGAGAATGTACAGTTTCAAAATGGAACTCATTTTAATATGTGTGACTCAGCCCAATAATCTACTGCCCTCTCACCCCATTGCACCTGAAGCATGCATTTGGTCCTGCCTTCACATGTGAAATGCCATTGTAGATCAATTATGCACTTTAAATATGAAAATTAAAAATAAATATCAGCCTATGGTTTAATGTGAACTCCCATTAGTGGGAGCATCCTCCCTTCAGTTCCCTCTATTTTATTTTTTTAAATTATACTTACATTTATCATCTTTTAAAGTATACCCTTGTTTATCATCTGCTGATTTTAAAATATATTTTGTTTATACTCTTTGGATGAGGCATTAAACTGAGGTCCTGTCTACTCTCTCAGTTACATGTAAAAGATCCCATGGCATTATTCAAAGAAGAGCAAGGAGGCTCTCCTGGTGTCTTGGCCAATAATTATCCCTCAACTAACACCCTTAACTAAAAGATTATCTGATAATTTATTTTTGATTTATTGTTTTTTGTGAGTCCTTGTGTGAAAATTAGCAGCTGCATTTCCCTAAATTTTAACACTTCATAAGTGTGAAGCACTTTGGGATATCATGAGGTCGTGAAAGGTGCTGTATAAATGCAAGTTTTTCTCTTACAGTGTCACTGTGTCACAGAGCTTTCACTTTAGACAAGCATTCAGACAAATTATTGAGACATCTTGTTTTCAGATTCAAGGCTGTTGAGGAAACTGAATGGAGCAGAACGATACTTGTAACTAAAGAACCTGAATAAAGCATATAATTGATAGGCTATAAAATGTATTTGAATATCTGCATCTGCACAGGAGCATATCTAATAGACAATGCTTCCTATATCATGAAGATTCTGACTTCGAGAGTTGTCTTATTCCCTTGTATTAGACTATCATTGTGCCTTGGGATCCTGATGGATTAAACGGTTTGTGCCAAGTAATCCTGGTACTTAGAATTTAACTTGTACTTATAAAACATCAAGGGTAGCTTGCACTTCACAGAAGTCCTTCAATGTGTTGAAGTGTGTGTGGCCAGAGGGGGGGATGTGCGGCAGGCTGTGGGGAGGCACAGGGCAACAGCGGGAGAAAGGGTGACATAACATAAACCAAAAATATTTAATGGGCAGCATGTTCCCTTATTTCTTTCAGTCATTATGCCCATAGCTGAACCATGTTTGATGTATGGACAGCCTAGGTATTGATGGAACCCTGGAGTAGTCAACCTGACACAGGGGGTTATAATTATTTGGCAACTCTGCACAATGATGGGTTTCATCATATGTCAGGATGAATTTGCTCATGGGGCCGGTGCTAGAGCTGGTATAGTTTAAATCCAGTGCTGCCCTGAGATCTGAAGCAGAGAAATGAGAGGATATCTTACTGTGCATCACTATAGAGTAATGTTGGGCCCTAATTGGGCGTAAACACAGACTGTAGCATTGGTGCAAGACGAAACTGCTTAGTATCAATGCTACTGTTGCAGTTATAACACAATTGGGTACATTTAAGCACAAAATCTTCATAATCAAAGTAAAAAAATAAGATTTATCAAGTTAAATGTGTGGCACTTGTCATGCCTATTACAAGATCTCTTTCCTAACATCCCAGGTAAAACTACTTATTTGATTACCACCATATGTATTTCTTTATGGACCAAATCACCTTTCCCTATCTTGCATTTCAAACACGAAAAGGGGGAATAATTACTTTTAAGTAAGGTTTGAAGGCTGAAAGAAATTTGTAATTATGCTCCTTAATGGTTGCATGAGATTGCACCTGGGCGTAGTTGAGGGTGGGTGGAGTGCTTAGGGTGTTCATAGAATTTTTTATATCACAGAATCACACAGTGCAGAAGGGGCCCTTCAGTCCATCGAGTCTGCAGCGACACATGAGAAACACCTGAGCTACCTACCTAATCCCATTTACCAGCACTTGGCCCATAGCCTTGAATGTTATGACATTCTCATCCAGGTACTTTTTAAAGGATGTGAGGCAACCAGCCTCCACCACCCTCTCAGGCAGCACATTCCAGACGATCACCACCCTCTGGGTAAAACAGCTTTTCCTCACATCCCCCCTAAAATTCCTGCCGCCCCTCACCTTGAACTTGTGTCCCCTCATGACTGACCCTTCAACTAAGCTGCTCCCTATCTACCTTGTCCATGCCCCTCATAATCTTGTACACCTCGATCAGGTTGCCCCTCAGTCCTCTCTGCTCCAACGAAAACAACCCAAGTCTATTCAACCTCTCTTCATAACTTCAATGTTTCAACCCAGGCAACATCCTGGTGAATCTCCTCTGCACCCCGTCCAGTGCAATCACATCCTTCCTATAACGTGGTGACCAGAACTGCACACAGTACTCTAGCTGTGGCCTCACCAAGGTTCTATACAAGTCCCACATGACCTCCCTACTTTTGTAATCTATGCCACGATTGATAAAGGCAAGTGTCCCATATGCCTTTTTCACCACCCACTAACATGCCCCTCCACCTTCAGAGATCTATGGACACACACGCCAAGGTCCCTTTGTTCCTCAGAACTTCCGAGTGTCATGCCGTTCATTGAATACTTCCTTGTCAAATTACTCCTTCCAAAGTGTATCACCTCACACTTTTCAGGGTTAAATTCCATCTGCCACTTATCTGCCCATTTGACCATCCCGTCTATATCTTCCTGTAGCCCAAGACACTCAACCTCACTGTTAACCACCTGGCCAATCTTTGTGTCATCCGCAAACTTACTAATCCTACCCCCCACATAGTCATCTATGTCATTTATATAAATGACTAATAATAGGGGACCGAGCACGGATCCCTGTGGTACGTCACTGGACACTGGCTTCCAGTCACTAAAGCATCCTTCTGTCATCACCCTCTGTCTCCTACAACTAAGCCAATTTTGAATCCACCTTAGCAAATTACTCTGTATCCCATGTGCATTTGCCTTCTTTATAAGTCTCCCATGTGGGACCTTGTCAAAGGCTTTGCTGAAATCCATATAAACTATATCAACTGCACTTTCCTCATCTACACATCTGGTCACTTCCTCAAAAAATTCAATCAAATTTGTCAGGTATGACCTCCCTCTGACAAAGCCATGCTGACTATCCCTGATCAAACCTTGCCTCTCCAAGTGGAGATAGATTCTCTTCTTCAGAATTTTCTCCAATAGTTTCCCTACCACTGACATGAGGCTCACTGGTCTGTAGTTTCCTGGCTTATCTCTACAACCCTTCTTAAATAGTGGAACTACATTAGCTGTTTTCTAGTCCTCTGGCACCTCCCCCCCATGGCCAGAGAGGAATTAAAAATTTGGGTCAGAACCCCTGCGATCTCCCTTGCCTCCCTCAGCAGTCTGGGACACAAATCATATATATATTGGCTCACACCCTCTTTCAAAGGAGCATGCCTTAGGTCACTTCGTAGAAAGCCAAAACAATGGATTATGTTCCAGAACTAGCCAGTCCCACAACTCAACCACTGAAAATGGATTATTTGGGGTTCATCAGAATATTGCAGCATATTGTAGTGATGTTATTGATAGACTAGTGAAAAATGACCTGCTCTTGGAGTTTGTGCTTGATAGGACTTTTGCCAAGAGACAAGGGCCCAAATCTTCCAGTCAGTGGCAATGTTGCACTCACTGCCACTGCCCACAAAGATTTTCCCGATCCAACACTACTACCCATTTCTTCTGGGATCTTCCAATCCCATATGACACAGAAATGGGCAGTGCAGCATCTCCCATCTAAATCCAGCAAGTGGAGTGGACTTGGGGGATGAAAGGACATGTCCCCTTTTTACAGCAGTAGTTGCTGTATTCTGGTACATATTTAAATGTCCAGCCTTGTAGTGAACATGGGTTAGTGAACGGATGAGTGAATGGGTTTGTGAGCGAGTGGGTGAGACAATGAGGTAGATAGGCGGGTAAGCGGGCAGGTGGGTGAGCTGGGTAGGTGGGAGAGTGGGTAGGAAGGTAGGTGATTTAGTGGGTAGGTCACTGAGTGAGTGATGGTTAGGTGGATTGGTGAGTGGGCAGCCAGTTAGGTGGCTGAGTAGGTGAATGGGTAGTCAGGTGGTAGTCGAGTTGGGTTTTGGGGGTAGTCAGGTGGGGAGTGATGCATGGTGTCGGCTGTGGAGTTACCCAGCTGTTAGACCAGCTTTTAAACTGTCTAACACTTCCTGGGTAAATATCCAGGTAAGGCGCACATACATAGCCCAAGTCTCTGACTCTAGCTCAGAGTCGGAGACATCCGCGCAGGATCCCGGAAAGCAGGGAATGAGTCTAAACTCCCTAGGCAATTCCGACAATGCCTGCAGGGTCCTGAAGCGCATCTTTCGTCGTACATTCAGTCTCCGACAATCGGGACACTGGAAGGTGTGGGCCATGTCTTCTTTTTGCTTGTTTTAGTTGAATTGTTAGATTAATGGAAGCAATAATGTTTTTATTTGCAACTTATTGCGACATTTCTATTTGGGGGGGAAAAAGACCTTTGTTAAAATAGTTGTTGATCTGGAAAGGTCACCTCCAACCCCGCCCCACCTCAGCAGGAAAGCCGCTGGGGCGCAACAGCGGCGCACTGAAACTCGGAGGGAGCGCGCGGCAGGAGCACGCGGCGCTCTGCGTCCCTCGTGTGACGGGGCGCGCGCTGCTCGTGCCCGCACCCAGTCAGGTTCTCCCGGACGCCGAGCAGCACGCAGCCCAGATCGGAGCGCATCTTTGAGAGCACAAAACAGCAAAGAGGGCAAGAAAAACAGGGCGAAAGTAAGCCTTGAGGATGGGCTACTCCAGGACGTTGGTGCAAACGGTGAACCTCTACTTGACGATGAAACTTCTCATTTTGCTGACCGAAGCTACAAAAGCTGAGGGGAGCCTCAACATGTGGATAGATGCTCATCAAGCCAGAGTTTTGATAGGTGAGCACAATCCTTACCAGTTCCTACCATGTCACATTCAGGAACACTTCCACCAATTAAAGTAGGAGCGTTTGAAAGGCTTTTTGGAGGAATTCGACGTCTACCTTTCCTTTTACTTCTAATTCAATTGTAACCCTCACTTGCGACAGTGTTGTCCTTGGCAGTGCTTGGTGTAATGTGCGGGCGGTCTCACCAAACAGGTTAGAGTATGACGTTAACTTTACTGAAATGTTGAGTGAACAGTTATGCTAAATGAATGAAAATCAAGTTTTTTTGCACACTCAATGTCTCTGGGGCTTTCCCCTATATTAATTTAGCTTCTTATTTTTTTATCTTAGCATGTTTGAATCCCTTCAATTAGGTTTCCACCCCTGCCACAATACCCAGAGGGCTTTTATCAAAGTCGCAAATGACATCCTATGGGACTGTGACAAAGGTAGAACTTTGCACGTCTAGATCTGCCTGTAGCCTTTGACATGGTTGAGTCATCATCAGCCTCCAACGCCTCTCCACTGTCGTTCAGCAGATTGGGACTGCTCTCTCATGGTTCCATTCTTAACTATTCATAGCCAGAGAATCATTTGCAATGGTTTTTCTTCCTTCTCCCACACCGTTACTTCTAGTGTCCCCTAGGGATCAATCCTTAGCTCCCTCCTATTTCTTATCTACATGCTGCCCCTTGGTGACATCATCCAAAGGCACAGCATTAGCTTTCACATGTACGCTGATGACATCCAGCTCCAACTCATCATTACCTCTCTCAACTCCTCCACTGTTGCTAAATTATCAGGATGCTTATCAGACATCCAGTACTGGATGAGCAGAGATTTCTTCCAGTTAAATAACTACTGACTCCATCTCTCTCCCAGACAACAGTCTGAGATTAATCCAATCTGTTCACAATCCTGGGTGTCACATTTGAACCTGAAATGAGCCTCCAACCTCATATTCATGCCAGCTCTAAGACCGCCTATTTCCACCTCCATAACATCTCTCAATTTCCTCCTGTCTCACCTCCCCTCCTGAAAGCCTCATCCATGCCTTTGTTACCTCTAGACTTTGACTATTCCATATTCTTCCCTCTGTAAACTTGATGTCATTCCAAAACTCAACTGCCCGTGTCTTAACTCACAGCTAGTCCTATTTCCCTATCACCCTTTTGCTCTCAAAGATGTGCTCCGATCTGGGCTGTGTGTTGCTTGGCATCCAGGAGAACCTGACTGGGTGCGGGCACGAGTGGTGCACGCCCCGTCACACGAGGGACGCAGAGCGCTGCGTGCTCCCGCCATGCTCCAGCGAGCCGCGCGCTCCCTCCGAGTTTCAGTGCGCCGCTGCTGCATCCCAGCGGCTTTCCTACTGAGCTGGGTGGCTCCTGGTCAAGAAAAGTCTTGCTTTTAAAATTCGCTATTTGTTTTCAAATCCCTTCATGGCCTTGCCCCTCCCTATCCCTATAATCTCCTCCAGCCCCACAACCCTTTGAGATATCTGTGCTACTCGAATTCTGGCCACTTGTGCATTCCCTATCATTAATGCTATACCATTTATGGCTCTGCCTTCAGTTAACAGCCCCAAGCTCTGAAATTCCTTCCCTACACCTCTCTGCCTCTCTACCTTCTTTAAAGCACAAATGATCTCTCAAGTGTTTGGTCATCTGGCTTAGAATCTCCTTATGTGGCTTGATGTCATACATTGTTTTGTAATGATCCTTGGGATGTTTCCTTACATTAAAGGTGCTATATAAATATAAGTTGTTGCTATTAAAGAAAGACTTATTGAAATTCATGAAATGTATCGAACTTACAAATGATTATAAAAGCAAAATACTGCGGATGCTGGAAATCTGAAACAAAAACAAACATTGCTGGAAAAACTCAGCAGGTCTGACAGCATCTGTGGAGAGAAAGGCAGAGTTTATGTTTCGAGTCCAGATGACTCTTCTGTCATATGGACTCAAAACGTTAACTGTCTTTCTCTCCACATATGCTGTCAGACCTGCTGAGTTTTTCCAGCAATTTTCGTTTTTGTTACAAATTATTATGTTTGACGATTTGGTGTTCAGCTGATTTGCCAGAAAAAGTCAAACCTGTGCCACAAGATTGGGACTAAGTTTTTGATCATCCTGAAATTACCGCCTTTCAGGTTTTGAAGAGGATATTCTTATCGTTTCTGATGGTAAAATGGCTCCGTTCACTCATGATTTCAGGAAAGCCCAACAGAGAATGCCAGCAATTCCAGTCAACATCCAGGCCATTAATTTTACGTGGCAGGCGATGGGGCAGGTAAGAATTGGAGCCAACATGATTTCATAACAAATGTTCCAATGTAAGACTTAATTATATCTGCAGGTTTTGCCTGCAAACTTGGAATTTCTTGCAGGTGATAACTATTATTTTGTAATTTAAGCAGCCATATACTTTGAAAATCGTTATATTTGTCTAGGTCAAAACAAAGATGGCTAATTATCGATCTGTTGAGGTAAATTCGGAAATTCTACAGTATGCATTACTAATAGTGTGTTTCACAACACCAGAAACTTAGCACTGGTAAAAATTGTACAGCACATCAGTAAAGATTGTATTTCATCTCTACTTAACCATTTGGAGGGATGTATTTTTTAGTGCAGTTGAAAGCAAAACTGAAGCAACTACAACTTTAGGTTGTATTCTAGGTACTGACCCTGTTTCTGTAAAATGAAAATTGTACCATTTGTAGTACTATTGAAAATAATATTCCTAACTTGGTTAATCATTTCAAGAAAAAAATCATACGGAAGTTTGAAAACAATCTGAAATTGTAAATCAATACTTACGATATTATTGGCTGCTGAAATTATGAAATACTTTAATATTGTCAGTATACCTGTCAGGTATGAATAATCTATATAAAATATATATATATATATATATATATATATATATTTACCTTTCACATTGCCCAATGTGTGGTGAGTCATGTAACTATCATTATGCCTCCTTCCCACCCCACCATAGTACCTTGTCCTTTCAGCTGTAATGTCACCAAACATAAGAAATACCTTGTTTGTGGCCTCTATCCATTGCAGATTGAATGTGGTTGTGAATTTTGCCTGTAGCTTGTAAGCTTTGTTTTACAGAAAGTGGTTCTTGTTGAAAATGAACTCCTTTGAAGTCTTAATATTTTTATCATGTTCCACTGTGGTATTTTGCATCTTAGTGTTTTGCATGCCAACCAAGATTAAAGCAATGGGCCCAGGAGATACCACTTTATTCAGTACAATATGCATGTGGTAGCCATCTGTTCCATCTACTAACAGAAAATAACAGTGATAAACTTCTCAGACTTCTGCCAAACTAAGAGTTTATTGCCTACAGAAGAAGGTTTGATAGTTATCTTGTGGTCTACATCTGGTTTCATTGGAACTGTACATCATACAGACACAAACTTGGTGTTTATGTGGCAAACATCATAGCTGGGTTATAGGCTATCAAAAACAGAAAACATGCATTCTGAAGGAAGCAAAAATGTAGTGATGTATTAGAATTCAGATTAAGTACACTTTTTATTTTTGTAGCAGTAGAATCTTTATGACATTGTCTCTTAACAATCCTCAAAGGATGGGACTGATTTTATTTAGTACAGAAGTTAAGAAGTGATAATATACAAATTTTATTATTTCCAGATAATCACTTAATTATTGGTTGACAAACATTCAGTAATTACAACACAACTATTATTTCTTCAGTCTAGACACCATCATGGATGAATGAAATGAAACAAGGTGGTTATTGGCATTTACCACGATAACCCCAGTGGAAATAAGAGGATCAAAAACAAAGTAAAATCACCACACGTACACATACTATAATATATATGTCTCATGGTGGTGAATAATTTTGCATATACATATATTTATCATGTTATTACATTTATATGTGATTATATATTTAAAATTACTTCAAGAGCGTAATTTCATTTCAGGTTTAATATGGTTGTAAATTCCTTGATGTTGCTTCCTTGTCACTGCTCCCATGTATTCACTAGCCTCTGTTTAAAACTCACATCTGTATAGCTTTTTCTGCTACTTGTCTTATCAATAGATTAAGCACATTCAGAGTTAAACAAAATAGTAGAACTTTGCTAAATATTATTGATAACATAGTGTTACATCTAGAAAGTCTTTCATAAATTTACTAAGCCGAATTACAATAGTAAAATTACCTCAAAACTTAAATTCCTTAATTACACTTCTGGAAGCAATAAGTTAATTATTTTTAAGTTCTGTTTTGCTACATCTACTGACCTTGAAGTAAATATGACGAGTTTTTAACTGTTGATCTTGAAATAAATACTGTATTCCATCTTACGTTTATTTAAGCAGAAGTTACCCAAAGACCTGCTTTCTGTTTCAAAAATAACACTATAAATAACCCACAAAGAGAAATGCTGTTTCTTTAACTTTTCAAACTCATTTGATGTAGCTCAATATTGTAACCTGATAGTAGTTAAATTCCATTGATACTCTGCTGTTTGTGACGGGGTTTTGGAATTTCATGCCGTGGCTCAAGGAATACTTAAAGAACCAGGTACCCAGGCTCATCAATCTCAACAAGAAAGGAAATAACCCATGGCTTTACCTTTGATCAGATGTGGCTTTAATGAAGGAAGTTAGTACTCTGAGATTAGAGATAGGCTATTATCTTTTAGGAGATTTGCAGTCCAACTACATCCTGGGAACAAACTGAAATTTGATGTCCATTTTCTGCTTTATTAAAATGCATTTTATTACCATTTGGTAATGTGTTCAATTCTATTGCATTAGTGGACTTTAAATGGGTGAAGATTTGTTCAATGTATTTTTCATTCCTTTGGCATACGATTTACTAGTAACTAACTACCATTCCAAATGACATAATCGGGGGAAAGAGCAGCTTGGAGGTAATGGCATTTTAGGAGGATTTCATCTTGAACTTCAAAGCTATCTTTAGGGGCTTAAGAACAAAGACTTTGAGACACAAAGCATGGCATACTTCAACCTTATGACTTTTCCGTGATGATTACTGTTCAACAGCTGGATTAACCTTTCCACACAACGTGAACTTTCTCTCATGACAGATTCATGTGGGCTCATTAGGACGTAGGAGTGAGTGATTTTAGAAAGGGTACAGAGGGGGTTTACCAGAATGTTACTAGGGATGAGGGACTTCATTTATGAGGATAGGTGAGTAAAGTTAGGACTGTTCTCCTTCGAACAGAGAAAGCTAAGAGGTGACCTAACAAAGGTTTTCAAGATGGTGAGAGGTTTTGAGAGTAAATACGGAAACAAAATTTTCCCTCTGGCGAGTGGGTCAATAACTAGAGGTTATGGATTCAAAATCATTGGAAGGTCATTGGGTAGATGAGAAGAAATCTTTTCATTCAAAGTTGTCAGGATGTGGAATGCTTTACCTGAAAAGGCAGTGGAAGCTGATTCCATAAACAATTGTAGTTGTGCAGTTAGATCAGGTTGAGAAACTTGCATGGATGTGGATGGGAGACTAAGCACGATTGATCTTTCAAAAAGCCAGCACAGGCACAACAGGCTGAATGGCCTCCTGTGCTGTAAATTTCTATTATCTTAAAAAAAACTTCTTTTATCATTAATTTTGGTCATCTGGCATATCAGAATTCATGGCATCGTTACAGGAGAAAGATATAGATCAGGCTTTTAATCAGTACTTATACTGGCACACGGCAATAATTAAAATTTTCAGAATACTTCTTGGGGCATATAAACGAAATCTGATAAATATGGTTTAACTTTAGTGGTAAGTGCTGAGTATTTCCATATCCAAATATAGAGACTGTGCAGCCATGTAGCTCTTAGCATCACCTGATGAAATTAGATGGATTAAAACTAATGATCTGGATCATGCTATAACTATAAAGCAAACTGTTTCTAATTCTAGGGATTAAATATCAGTGCATTCCTATCTCTCATAAGGATTTCTACAAAGCAGAAGGGAATCATAATTGTAGCTTAGAAATTAAGCCTAAGTATCAACCCCTTTCTGAGTGCTTGCCATTTCTTCTTTTTTTGCTGCTCTTGGCTATTTCAAATACCACTGAATTGCTCCTCTACTTTCCAACAACATTCCCACTCCATGGGCAGAATTTTATGTTCCTTGCTGGCAGGTTTACAGATGCGGGAGGGGGTTGTTGTTGATAAAATTCAGGTGGCCTTCCCACCGGGTTCTTGCCAGCCCCTGCCTCTCTGAAATATTACGGGTGGGACAGGTGAGGTCTAGGCCAGCCAGCTTGTGCTTGCCCCAGCTGAGGCACTTAAGTGGCCAATTAATGACCACTTAAGGGCCGTTTCCCAACCAGCCTCAATTTTCAGGCTGGCGGGAGTTCAGGATGAGGGGGCGAAGCCTGGATAGGGACCCTGCTCGCTCCTCAGGTTGGAAGAGGTGGGGAAGGTGCCTCCAAAAATGGCCTCCTTTCAACATTGGGCATTGCAGCTTCTGACACTGCTGGGATGAGAGAACAGCCGGCCAATCTGATAGGCTGGCCTCTCTGATGTTTGACCTCTGCCTGATTGAGAGGGGGAAGTCCTATCTCCAGCCAATTAACACTATTGGCTGAGGGGTAGCAATGGCAGCAATATCAGCCTGCCATCCTAAAAACTCTGGCCCATGTTTCCTTTTTCTTCAGTTTCACACGTGTTAAGCTACTGCTTTATCCTTGTATGTCGGAGTTACTCCATAGCTCCCTCTCTGCGATTGATATTGTTGAATCTCTTCACCCAACTCATTCTTTTTAGTTTTCCCAAGCTTCAGAAAACGCCTACTGATCTTTCAGTCTTCAGTTCTAATGAAGAGTTACACACCTGTAATGTTGCAGCTGGTTTCTCTTCATATTTACTGACATATTTCCAACCTTTTTTCTCTATTAGAGAATGTTCTCAATACGTGTGAGATTTTGATAAACATTGTGACCAGAAAGGCAAGTTCCATCTTAATCAGGGAGATGAAATGGGTAGTCAATCTGTTGGAATGGAAGGGGTCTGGGAAACATGAAACTAAGTGCCGGGAGTAAATATTGCATGTGTGTACCTATTAATTGCTAGGATTATGAATTTAATCACCATGTATTGGACATTGATGCTGTAACATGCTATGCCCCCACAAAGTTCATATTTTAAAGAAATAATGGACATATGAATCTACATGCCAGGCAGTAATCTCATCAGGGGGTTCATAATGAAGTTCAAATAGTTAACAGTGGTTATCTAAATGACTTGATAAACTAATGGTTGATAACTCTGCTTAATTATTCTCTATATAGGTTTAAATTTTACAATTTATTACTCCTGCAGTAGAACTTCATACAGTGTTGCAGATATTAGGAATTTGGGTGACTACACAATTTCCAATCCATTAAAATTGATGTTGGGAGTGCTAAATTTTAAATTTTACCTCCGCATGTAAAGTAGCTGTAAAACTTCCAGGTAATCAATTATTATTAATTCCTCGATAAATTTGCAGTGACAATATCACAGCCATTTATTTTTCAATATGGCATCTCATGTACCAGCTACATGGAGTATATCTGCCTTCTGGGACTTACCGGTAGAAAGCAACAATACAGACAGTCCGCCCAGAAGGCTTTTTTTTTTTACAGATATAACTAATAGATCTCCTATGATGTTGCTCATAGTGTCCTTTGCTCACCTGATGCTTGTATCTTCTTAATTGAGTCACTGTGAGCTCCCTGTGCCTATTCCCCTTTCATTCTCAAAGATATGTTTTCTCCTAGAAGTTGTGGTTTTATTTTTGTGGAGTGTGAATTTGATCTTTGTGTTTTTCTTTGTCACTATTAGGACTTCCAACACTTGTTGGATCTACTGTGAGAAATTACATTACATGACCATCAGCTGTCATGTATTCCCACCACTGGTCACCTGATGCATCGCGCACTGCCTTTTAAAACCAATTGTAAAAGCAAACAGACTCTTACCTAATTGCATAATGCTTACCTGTCAAAGCCAAACAGCCATTTTCCCCATCACTAATATTTTTGTAACTAATAAAGGAAAGTGTGCAAAGAAAATAGAGAAAAAAATCCAGTTTCTTTAATGCTCCTAGGATATTTCTCCTAGGTTGCTTGCATGTCCAGGAGATTAATCTTCAACTGCTGGAAATTCCAGAACTGGGTTGGCAACCATAGTCTCTTCAGCAACTCCTTATTTCAGTGTTCTAGATCATTTAACTATATTTTTCCTCCAACCTTTTTCCATGCGCCTGGTCTTATTGTCTTTCTGTCAATTTGCTAGTTTCTTGTTCTAAAATGTTTCTTTTTTCTCTGTGTCACAATCTCTATTTTTTTCTGCTTATGCCTCCATCTATATCTCTGCCCCACTAATTTCTCTCTCTGACTCAGCCCCTTGGTCTGTCCCTGAAAATTTTATCTGTTTTCCTAGTAACTCAGAGTTCCTGAGTTCAAATCCCACCATTGAAACTTGTGAAATTTATTGTAATAAATCTGGTAATTTAAAGACTGGCACAAGAGAAAGTGACCATCAAAAGCTGATAGATTGACATAAAAGCCCAACTGGTTCACTAATGCCACCCTACCTGGCTTGGCTTACATAGGACTCCAGTCCCACTCTCCAAGGGTAGCTAGGGATAGACAGTACATGTTAACTGTCCGGTGTTGTCCACATCCCAAGAACAAATAAGAAAAAAATCTGTCACTGTGCTGATAGTCTCATTTTCTCTATCCTGTAGGTTTCTCTCCCTCTCTGAAAACTCCCATTCTCTGCCTGCTTTTCAATCTCTGGCTCCCTATTATCACTTGATCTCTTTCCAATCTCCTAAAGGTTTCTCTCCCTCTCTTAAAGCTCCCATTCTCTGCCTGCTTTTCAATCTCTGGCTCCCTAATATCACTTGATCTCTTTCCAATCTTTCTTTTTCTGGCTCCCACGGTCTCTTTCATTTTTTAATGCGTTTGTCTGTGCTGCTCTTATGTTTGTGTCTGCCTCTATCTCTGGCCCTTAAATCACCTCTCTAGCCCTAGAGCACTCATGGAAATAAAGACAAGTTCGAGTTAGCCCCGTACGTCAACAGAGCATCATTCACCTAAAACTTCCCTCCCTCCAAGCCCCAAAGTCTTCTCAGTGAAGTGGTTAGGAGTAACAGTGAGCTGCAAACTTCTTGTTAGTAGGAGATGGTGCGGAAGGAATGTGGAACCATCCCTCCCTACAAGCTGCAAATTCTTGCTAGTGGAAGCCTCATTAGCACACAAGTAGCTATGAGTTGGGGGGCAGCTGTGGGGGTGGGGGTGATGGTTGTTGTAGGTGAAAGGGCTTATCAGCCATCACATTTTTCTTTTGGTGGGGGTGGGGGCTGAAGTGTTGGGGAAAAGGAGGCAAAAAGTCCCAAGTTCATTTGGTGGGGAGAGGAGGGGATAAACTTCTTGCCGAATGTATGAGTGAATAAAGGTGCAGTCTTCCAGGTGGCCAGTATGTGGCAGCAGAGAACAATTCAGGGTAATAAGATAATATCATCCTGTTGTTACCATTAATAAATTTAATATGAAAACCAGCCATTTTGCAGGGCTACCGACAAGCATAACTGCTACTGCATGGTACATGTGGACACTTCCAGTATTTTTCAAGGATTGAGCCTGGTTTAGGAATTTTCAGTACATTTTGAAATGAAATGTTGTGACCACTTAGTATTTGTGTAAATATAATCTACAAAATAGAGAGATCCTGGATTGATTTTGGGTCAGAAATGATGTTAGGGATGCAAATTATGTTGTAAAACATCTAAGTTTTATTTGCAGTTTATGATTTCACCTGAACCCCACTTGAAGTTTACGATCTGTAAACACTTCAGGGTGTCTATAGTCCTCTGATTACTCTAAATTTCAATAGAAAACACACAATCACTCGATTTATAAAATAAACCTGAAACAGATACCTCACTAAGTTATTCAAGTTTCAAAAGCAAAGCCATTTCATGTTTTTTCCTTCAGGCTTCAATTTAAAAAAATGTTTATCCCATCTGAATAGTTCTGATGGAATTTAAGTGTGTCAATTATTGCCTTTGCTAACTTGATTAATGTTTTGAAATCCACATCCATAATACAGAGTTTCTAATAATAATCATACATTTTCCCATCAACATTTAGCAGAAATACCAATGTCAACAGGATCATAAATGCTCTGGATCAATATATGTTGAATGTTCAGTGATCTTACTATAAGCATTCACCTTAGGCTAAATAAAGTTGTACCTTACAATCCATAACTTGATTTTGAAGTCACAAATTAGCATGTTCTCTTCCAGAATTCTTATGAATGGTTTGGTTCTTTTGTTTAACTTTTTTGAGTCATTCCTATGAGAAAGTAATAGATACTGATCCCTAATTAGTAAATCATTTTTTAAAAAAAAAATTAACCTCACCTTTATTTTAACTTTTCCTGTTTTATTTCCATAATAATGTAATGCTGATTATAAGTTTTATAATCCATAATAGTGTTCTTTGTGTTTTGGGATGTGTTATTACAGAAAAGCAGCTAGTTAAAAGAGCCCTGTTCTTATCTGATTTTGTATTTCAGGTGTTTGAATTCAAGCCTTGAATTTGAATTTCTTTGCATATTTTTCACCAGTTTTTCCTCTGTTCTGCTGAAAGTAGTGGGTGTTGCTGGGATACAGTACCACAGGCACAAGTGTCATCTAGAACCTTACCCAAATGTGATTTGACCCTGACAATGAATGCTTTTAAGCTATTCAGCTGTAAAGGGCATCATGTTTCACCTAATGTTGTCTTGAAATACACATATGTGAATTCCAGCAGGAATAGCACTTAGGAAGGTGACTGGACTATTCTTTGCCCTCTTCCTTGCCCTGCGACTACCCTAACTGACGTTAGCACAGATTGGGGTTACAACTACACTAGACAGTACATTCTCTCACCGAGCCAACTGGAAGTTCAGCTTTGTTTTTTTTTGTAAGGCGCACGCATATTCAAAACCATAAAACTGCAATTACCTGAAAAAAACAGAGGAAACATTCATAATATGAATTTATACAATCTGGACACGTTTTGAAATGTTCTAAAATTCTCAGTCGTGGTCCTTTTAGACTTGAAAATGACTGAAGAACTCATCTGTATATTCTTGAAAGAGATGTGTTGTGGCAGTTCTCATAAGAAAAATGAGTCATTGGAAAATGAATTAATATTCTATAAACTATCAATACAGGCTCTGTATTTTTATGAATTTCAATCACTTCGGTCATTGGATAAAGATGTTATGGGAGATCCAACCGTGAACATTCCTTTGCGAGCAACAATCTCACACAAGGCCACAGGTCAGTAAATATTATGTGTTTCTTACTTCCTTTTTGTATTAAATACATTGTTTTTAAATGCTGAATGTTTGAACTACCACCTGCCTGCTTTACTTGCACTAAAAAGAACCAATTTGGAAAGCAATACTATATACAGCTTTTTCATGTTTTAGTTATAAAAAATATGTTCAGTTGTGAATATAATTAACAATGAAACAAAATAGACTGAATATAGGTAGGTTTAAAAGGCCAAGTTAAAATTGTGAATTCTGCTGATCCAAAAGTTCTGTGGGGTGATACACACTGTTGGCATGGCATTGAGCCACAAGACTGGAAATGTTTAATTCTGATTCCCTGATCTGTGCTGAGTTAGTTGGTCGTAGTCTGGGCAACAGCTAAGCATCACAGTTGGTTGCATAACTGGTAAGGGAGGGAGAACAAATTTGGCACACCACCTGATCACTATACAATGACGCCCTGCCGAATTGTGCATGTGAAGACGGGATAAGTCTTGACTGTAATGCTTCCCCACCACCACTGCCACCATGTTTCAAATACCTGTCAACACTCAAGTTTAGGCTCAAAGAATGGAGGGTTTCCTGCACTAATCAGCATCGTTAGAAGGGGAGAGAAAATCTATAATTTTTAACTATTTCCCCTGTGGTTTGTTTTTATTTCTCATGAAGCCATTGACTCTTAAGCGCTTTCCTAACTTTTACGAGATATAGTTTTCAGCTCACTGAGTTTAAAAAATACTTTGAAAAGAAACTTCAAAAGCAGTTCAGAATTAATTTGTTTGAACTTATTGATTGAATCTCAGGTAATTTAAATGATCGACCTCTTCAAGATGATCCCTTTTAACGTTACTTCTCTTATCAGAGCAGTGTAATTTACTGATCTATTGTGTTACTGGCAAAATCACTTTATTATAAAGATCATGTTGCTTGGTAGCAGAAATTCACATGATCCTCTACAGTTTGGACTGTATAACAGTATTTATTCAATAGTGTAGTTATGTACTAAAGTTACAGGACTCCTGTGTTTTGCCCTCTGAGCTGGAATTCTGTCAATGAAAAATCAAAAGCCACATTGTCTGAAAGAAAACACTGATTTAGAAATTTAAATGAGGTTTAAATATTTACAGGGCTTACAAACCAGTGAGGTCCAATATAATACAGTATAGAAATGTTTGGTAACTTTGAGGCTAGTTCTGTAATTAGGTAAGGCTTATTTCTCAATGTTTTCAGCAGTGAGGACAGTTGAAGATGAAGTAAAGTCTCAGATGAGTATTTTGTGTTTAAACTTATGTCCACATTTATAAGAGGAAATAATATATATTACCTAAAGTCACTCTTGTTTTAGTAAAAAACATTACAGTAGTTTTCTTAATAGCATGAAACCTCTTCAGCTCGGCTGCAGTTGTGATTTTGCTGATGAAATCCATTTTCAAAGGCAGCTGCATAGGTAGTACCATGGGCCGTGACTTTAGAGCAGCCCAAGTACCTTTCTGCAGTTGAGTGGGTCCTTCCATCCATAACTAGCCATATTCCACAAGGGGCCATAGGCATTCCTCTCTGTGGCCTGCGCACCTCTGTCATTCCTCCCTCAGTCCAGTTTCTGATGATGCCCTTTGGTCCAGTCCTTCTCTTGATTTCCTGATTTTTCTCCTGTTCTTTCCTGATTTTTCACCTTCTAGTGTCGCCAACCACCAGCCTCACGCCTGCCTTTTGCAGTGGTTGTACTTGCTTAATTTCCAATCAAGGGGGCAGAAATTACCAAAACAGTTTAGCAGTTTGTTAGCTTGCGACCATTCTATGCAGGCATAGGTTCCACTCCTAAACATGTGGGCACCAATTTTTAGGTTTACTGGGTGTTTGTCTCCTTAAGACAGGTGTTTGTCTCCTTTAAATATGTTAATGAGTTAACAAGTTAACACCTGTTGAAAGGCTCCTCTGCAAAATTTGTCCTGAATGAGCAGCTCAGGATTCTTCAGTAGCCTTTGTGGGTGCGCATTAAAGGTAACCTCTTCATTTTTAAAATAAAACACCCTCTGCAGGGTCTGGAGGAACAGTAATTTCCAGAGGTTCCCCCAACTCCACAGTCCTCACAATCAGGCTCTCCTCAACCGTTGGCAGCGCCAATCCCCTTCCCAGTATTTAGCTGAATTCATTTTTCTCATGGGGTGAGCTGCTTGTGAAGGCACAGAAGATGTAGCTGGAATCCAATGGGCAATTTCAGGACAGCTTTGGGCCTCACTGATTGGACATATGGCACTTGTGCAACATTGAGTCTGGCCTGTATTTTCTGCCACAAGCTTCCCTGGCAGATGAGTTTGCTGGATCTCATGAATCAGAACAGATCTCAAGCCAGTCTGAATTTACAAGTCTTCACTGTTTCCTGTGGAATCATTTGTGGACATATCCTATCAGTGATACCTGCAGAATGAACTAAGAGGGGGATAAAGGGAATGCCCTATTTCAGGTGTTCTATTCCTACAACAAAATTACTTTTTCAACTAAAACATCAGAGCAATTTTTAAGTAAGGATCTGTATATCATTAAAAAGGAGAGAAATGCCCTTATTAGGTTATTTTCCCTCAATATTCCCTCTTCCTAACATTTGGACACTTTTCAGTAATGTGTAAATGCCGATAATGAAAAGGATGGCTTGGTAATTCTCAGTATTGATATAAGCTGTTCTGACATTTTAGTTGTACAGATTGGATTTCCTTGCCTTGGCAGCCAGGATGGGGTAGCGGCTTTTGAGGTCACTGTGGTCATTATGGATGTTGAAGGGAATGTTGTTCTTCGAACACCTCATAATGCAATATTCTTTAAAACTTGTCAAAGAGGTAAGCAATGCTTTTCCTAATGATTATGCTGCTTTTGTCATTCAAATACATTTGCTATAAATAATTGGAAACATGTAAGTTTATAAAATTTATTACTTTCTGATTCAGATTAGTGCTTCATAAAATAACCTTGCTAGAAGTTTGAATTCATGAAAAAAATAATGAAACAAATGCATTACCTGGTTAAATGAAATAAACATTTACTACATAAATCTAACAGTTTAAGTTGGGATGTGCCTTGACCGTGGGTAGATTGATGCTAATTTTAACAAGGTGTCATCCATAATCTGATTTCAATACAATTATAATCCTGAAGGTTGAATTTAATCTGTACCCAATCATTCTAAATTGAGGGTTCTCATCGAAAGATTGGCCTTGATTTTAACTTGTCTAAGCTAGCGGAAACTGGGCAGCGGGGAGTTAAAATAACACCATTCACTTACCCACTCAGATTCCATTGCTTTCCTGCCATGATCTTAACTTGCTCAAGGGTACCCACAGGAGTAAAGCGGGATCCTTCTTTAAAAAAGCAGATTGGGGCCCAATGATATTTTCTATATCAGAATGTCCATCTCCCAGTTATTCTTTAGATAGTTTCACCTTTATAATACATTATTATAAAGGATAAGATTCCATCCTACTATCTGCCCACCCTTGTACTTGAATTTTTTAAAGAAAACCGTAACCAGAAAAATTAGAAATATTAAAACGCTATAAATACAAATTTAAAATTAAAGCTTTGGGCATTTTAGCCAAGATAGACATCAGTTGAAAAAAACCCCCACAAATTATGGAGCCATTTACTAAATACTAAAGAACCTTAGCTAGCTGAAATTTTAGAAAAAATGCAACTAAACTGAATCTGTGCTTATATTAATTCATATAGAGCAAACTGCTTACTCTTATTGTTACATATGACATCCTTTATGAATCACGTAAAAAGGGCAACAAAATTATACATGCATTAGTTATTGAAGATTTACAGGCATCTTTTTCTTCTGCAAAGCCAAATGCCCAGGGGGTTGTCGCAACGGAGGTTACTGTACAGAGAGACAGGTCTGTGAGTGCCCTGATGGATTCTATGGACCTCATTGTGAGAAAGGTAATACTTAAAACAGAAGCACACAGACTATCATTTAACTGTGAATTTTTAAACCCAGCGCAATCAGATGAACAAAGTCTTATGCACACATCAAAGATTGATCAGTTCTGCAACTGATGCACTGCTTTCTGTTCAACAAGACAGCGTGCCTTTTTTCTCAAGTTGTTGCTTTAAGCTACCCAGGGAAGGGAAGGAAAGTTGGCAGGCAAATCACCTGGCGGCTCTCACACACCTTCTAGCAGCCAGTCACAGAGCTGTATTTGTCTGGCCTCTTGGCAGGGATGTGGTGCATAAAACCTACAGAAGAGGGAAGATTAAAGTAGTATGAGAATAAATTTAGGAATGAATAAACAAATGAAAGGAAAACTGTTTGAGTTACTTCGTAAGCTAACATAGTGGATTAGAATAATGTGTTATGTTAGAAATATAAAAATATTTCAAGTTCACCTATGCCCTATAACAAGATAAACAGTCCTATTACCTTAAGTGAAAATGATGTCTCGTGATTATACCTGTTTTGTTGGATTAAAGAACCTAACCAAATGTATCAGCTCAGGGCAATCATCCCGGATTTGTACTCTTTACCTCAAGTACATACTTTGGCATATTGTAGTCTTCTTTGTCCACAGTAGCTAAAAATGCATTCACTATTAGAAAATTTCTGAAATAATCAAAAGCTAAATGCTATTTAAGTTTCATTTTTGAATTAAAGTGTGAAATGTTTTGTCAGTAATTTTTATTAAGGTTAAAAAAAAATGCTCAGTTAACTATTCATCTTCATCTGATCTGTGATGTTTTTTAAATTTAGCCTACCAAAGTCAACAAAAAGAACATTTAATATTTTTAAATCATCTGACGTAACCTGGATATTTGAATTTTCCTTTCCCTTACCCCCAGTACCCTTTAGCGGCACGTTCCCGAAGTGTGCTTAGCCCCAGAATCAATTAAATTTCCTGCCGTTCCCACAGGTTGGCTCCCTCACAGGACCCAGTGTTGGTGGGAAGGTTCGGAAAATGAGGTGCAGTCATAGATCTCTCAAGCAGACCATTGCTTTTGAGGGACTGTCCATGTTCTTTAGGAACTTCCTTCCTGGGGTGCCCAGCCAGCAAGCTCATCAGAGATTAACATGGGAGGCAGGGAACTGCACCTCACCCACATTAAATATGTAGCTTCTGCAGCTGTCTATCAAACTGCACCACACAGGAAGAGCATCTGAAATCCTGCAGTCATTTCAAAGGGGAAGGAATCTGACATTCTGAGACCTTCCCTCTCTTTTCTGACTTTTACACCTGGGGTATATCAATCCCTTCAATTTTTATTGTTAATATGTGCAACATAAGATGAGATGTACGAAATGGTTCTAAAAATGCATTAGCCAGCAAGTCCCGCAATTATATTGGGACTGCACCTGCTGTTCACTCCACCAGGGTAGGTGGAGTCAGCCAAGTTAGGACTGTTTTCAGTTTTTTTTTATTGGAGAGCCATCACACTGAGAATAAATTTACCCCTGCACTTTAGGCTACTCCAGCCCACTTCCTAGCCTCATTGAAGTGTCCTGGCAGCAGGTTGTCTGCTGTCTTGTTTGGGATGGGGAAGCAAAGGTGGAATAAACAATTGAAGAAAAGTGTATCTGCTTTTTCAACTGGATTATTTGCGATGAACTACTAATTAGTAAAACATTTCTAGGACATGCTA
Organism: Carcharodon carcharias; assembly: GCF_017639515.1. NCBI lineage: Eukaryota > Metazoa > Chordata > Chondrichthyes > Lamniformes > Lamnidae > Carcharodon > Carcharodon carcharias. Next base: position 62,998,651 of record NC_054487.1, read on the forward strand.
TATATACTGAGAATCAGTGCATTTCTAAAAAGTCATTCAAATTTCTTTTTTGTTTCATTTTGTTAGCTCTTTGTGCTCCCAGATGCTTGAATGGAGGACTCTGTGTCAGTCCAGGCTTGTGCATCTGCCCTCCGGGATACTTTGGTATTAACTGTGACAAAGGTAAAAGAAGAACATGGCTGAGAAACTGTGCTTCCTTTATTTCATTCGGATATGTTTGGTGAATTTTTGTGTTTATCATGGTGAGGGATATCTGCAGAAGTGGAATACTTCTGGCCATGGAAATCAATGTACACAATCAGGTCAGATAAAGCACTGAGGTGTACTTAGAATTACATCCCCACGCACACCAATCGCAAGAGAAAAGGTGATATTTGTTCATTCTAGGTATGCACATGTTCAAAATTGCTTTCTTATCAATCAATGAATGTCAGCTGTGACTCGGCTCTTCCAGAACTGTGATATTTAAATAATGACTTTCCTTCCCACTCCCAACTTCAGCCCAGACTCCTGTTACTGATTTAAAGTTGGCAACAATCCCTGCAGAATAGATACAGGGAGAGGAGATTTAAAGTCAGTAGCTGGACTGGAATCAGGAAGGAAAGTTGGCATTAAAATATCAGCATACTGGAGAAGCCAAGTTGTTGGTCCACTCCCTTTGGAACTTGTTAAAAGGAAAATGTAATGCTGATCATGTTTCATGTTTGTATTATTCAGATTGTAGCTTTATCCCATACAGATGGAGCTGTGTGGGATACTCTGTGTGCTACAAATGCAGCAAAAAACTTTCCCTATTCGGTAATGTGCCGTAAACCTAATCTGAGTAAAGTGCTTGCAGTATCAATATGAATTTTTTATTTCTCACGATAGCTTTGAGTGAGGCTGCCAATCAGGTGCCAGGTTATTATTGTGGGGTGTTGATTACATCTTGGTAGTTTTGATGAAGTCTTCGTAGTCATACATAGGTTAACTGTAAATCTTTATTAACTACTCAAACTATTTACAAATATACAGTAAAGGATATAAGTTAGGAGCTGTCCCCATGCTGAGGTCTGCACATGCCTCTGTCCATCACCACACTGACCCCTAGGTACGGGTCATGTCTTCTGTTATATCACTGTGTGGGCGGTACTGTACTCAGTCCCACTTTAACCCTGTAAGTACCAGACCCTTATACTACACCTCCCTACCAAGTCTTTATCCAAAGCATTTTAAGTGATTATAGTTTACCTTATGTCTTACATTGTTATTACTGTCATACATTTATATTGTCATTACTACATTATTACTATTAATACATTATCACTGATCCCATCTCCTCTCTTCAAGAGCTTGAATTTAAAGGTTCAGATGGTCTAGAGGCCTTATAACTCCTCCACTATCATTCACACTACTGTTGGAGGCCTGGTAGGCTCTGTTTTTGCTGTTTGTTCTTGTTGGTTTGGAGGTTGAGCTGGCAACTGGGTACCTTTTCATCCTTTTCTTCCATTCCTCCATATTAAACCGCACTTGGTCGGTTTGGCCGTTGATCAATGGTTGCTATTCTAACTTGTTTCTTGTGGGATGGACAAACATTGTGCCCATACCCTTGTCCTTCCTTCACACTTACTGTAATTGCATCAGTATCTTGGTGTCCTCTGTGGCTAAGGAAGAGCATTCCCGTGACGAGGAATACGCCCACCTCTGCATTTCGCTGTCGGCAATGGATGGCTGCTATCTGGCTCCAGCAAATCTTTAGGCTGTGGCATGCTGGCTGGAAGTTCAGTGTATTTTCGATGCTGTACTGACACTGGAGCCAGAGATTGAGGCTCATTGGACTGCTGGTCAAGCTCTTTTGTATCCTTCACTGGAGGTGTCTTGGTTATCTCCCGGGGTGGTTAGCTGTTTTGACCATTGAAAGTTTTCCAGCACCTGTAATGAGAATGGACAAACTTGCTGCACAAAGAGCGAAGACAGTTCACAGCTGAAGTCCAAGTCCAGGCAATTTTTTTTTGTTGAGTCCTCGGGAACATGCAGTTCTGTTTGCTTAATGACAGTGGTTATCTTGACGTCATCTGCTGTTTTGAAGAGATCCAAGGCTACACACGCATCCCTGCTCAGGAGAGAGAGAGGCTGGTTATGGATGTTGTATGTCAGCTCAAAGATCTGTTTGCTGCCATACCTTAGCGTTTCCAAGACTATACCAATGACTCGAAGTCGGATTCCTCTGGGCCCGTAAAGTGGTGTGTCCGTTGTTCGAAGCCAGAGGTTTTTTAGCCATGGTTCTTTGTCCGACAGGATTGTTACACTGGCTCTTGTATCTAATTTAAAATTTATGAAATGGCCATTGATAGAAATGTTTGCACTCCAAAATGAGAAACCAAGATCTTTGACCTCACCCAAGAAGCATGGCTGTGTGTTTTCTGGGTTTGCAGTCTCGACCTCATGATAATCTTTGGGCCTTCTGTGTGTTTAAGTTTTTGCCTTGCGCAGTTTAGCATAGTGCCCTATCCAGTTGCATTGGAATCATTGAGCTGAACTCACCTTTGGAGGCGCTTTGCTCCACAGCATTGGCGTGGTGGCTCTGCTGGCCAGTTCAGGTATTGCTTTCCCTGGCCTGAAGTGTCCCCATGTCTTTGTTGCTTAACTAGCTGAATTGTGGGTTGGCCTTTGCACCACGATTTATTTTCTCTCCTTAAAATGCTCCTAAGCTGATCATGGAGTTCTGATTGTCTAGCCAGCTGGATTGCCTTTTATAGGGTTGAATCTTTCTTTCTTGGCAGGAGGTCAGAGAGCATATCATCCACTACTCTTGCCACTATTCTGTCTCTGATGAGTTTTGATTTTAAATCTCCATACTTGCAACATTCTGCCATCTTTTACAGTTCATTGATGAACAGGTTCTCCTGGCTGTTGGACTCTCTTACTGAATTTAGCTCTTTCAAGTATTATTGTTTCTGAGATTAAAATGAAATTCAAATGATTTTAGTACCTCTTTGAATTTTGTGGATGATTCAATAATTTTATGCCTTGAAATAATGTTGTTTGCATTCGGGACAACCGAGTAAAGCAGTGTGTTCACCTGCTCTTCATCAGTCCTTTTATTTAAATCTGAAGAAATGCTCTATCTTAAGAATCTTTTCCTCCAAAGAGTCCAATTTTTTGATTGATCTGGGCCTCGGATTGGTGTGAATTGACTCAAGTGTAGAATTTTGATCTATGTTCAAAATTTTAAAAGTGTATGTTCTGCTTTAAGAGCTTTCTGAATTTCAAGATGGCATCGCCATTCACTTGGAGACAAAGGGATTCCCTGCACTTGCTGGTTTTGGGGGGCTCTGCTACAGTGGCGTCTGTGCCCAGCTTAGAAAAGTTTTTTAACAATGGCTACCTGCAGATTTCCCTTGTTCAGTGTTTTACTTCTTTGGTTCGCGAGTCTGTCGAATTCAGGCATTTTACCGAGCTGAACAGTTGCGATGTTCCCAAAATATTTAATTAGTTCCTTTTTTGTCCGGACGGTGTCCAGGTTCCGACTTAGGGATCGGGTTTTAGCCACCGATTTCTTTCAAACTGCACTTCTGACACCAAATTACTTTGAAGATTTTTCAGGACTTGCTGCAGCCTGGAATTTCAAAAGATTTAGCTCACCCTTGCAAGTTCTGCCAGCTGTACTCCTGAAGCTGGACTTAAAAGGAGATTCAGTGGAGTCCTCTCATCTGCTGCAGTAAGGAATTTTAAATCTCTACCTTCAGCTTCCAAGCCTTTCTTTGGAGCTTTTCCTGGCGATTTTTTTCCCCTGCAGCTCTGCTTCTGGAGCTTCTCTTCATGTTAGCATGCTCTTCTCTGTCTTCCAGCATTTTGGTTTGTCTCTGCATTTTACTGAGGTTCTGGGTTTTTATCCCAAGCTGCCATCATGTTGTGGGATGTTGGTTACTTCTTCGTAGGCTTGATGAAGTCTTTGTAGGCTAACTGTAAGTCTTTATTAACTACTGGAACTATTTCCAAATCTACAGTAAAGGGTACAAGCTAGGAGCTCTCTCCATAGTTAGGTCTGCACACAGCTCCACCCAACACCACACTGACCCCTCGGTACAGGTCATGTGTTCTCTTACATCTCCATGTGGGCAGTACTGGACTCAGTCCCAAATTAACCCTTTATGTGCTGGATCCTTATACTACAGTTATGTGCAATTTTGTCAGATGCATTATGCATTTCAGCAAGAATCATTTCAACCAGCAGCGCAAGAGAGAACTTTCAACCTGTTTGCATGAGCAAATTTAAACCCATGTCCCAGAGGTGAAAGAATGGTGTACTGAATCACTGAGCTAAACATGCCCCAGGAAACCACATTTAACATAACTGCTGGGAACCCCCTGGGAGATGCTCCCATTCAGCAACAGTAATTTTACTGGAAGTGCAAGTTTGCATGGCTTCTATCAAAGTTACGGCAAAGGAGTGGGATCAGCTCCAAAGAAATTTCCTGTTGGTCATTTGTCCAAAAAAATGGGGTGCATACTCATTACAGTCTTACATTCAGCTATCAATGGCTAGTTTATTATTAAATAAACAAAGTTAGTGCTATTATTTGTACCTGTACTTATCACAAACAATATTTTACATCATAAAATCAACGAGGCAGGGTGCAACTGCAGATTTAACAGCAGTTTTAAAGTCCATACCAAATAATGTTAGTTGTACTCCCCAGTGCATGTTATTTGCTGTAAAAGAATTGCACTGTCCTGACTTGTAAATGTATCACCATTCCTATATCATCACTGGTTCAAAATCCTGGAAATCCATCCCTAACAGCACTGTGCAAATACCTTAAAAATAAGGGATCTGCCATTTAAGACAGATGAAGAGGAATTTCTTCTCTCGGAGAGTCATTAGTCTTTGGAATTCTCTTCCACAGAGATTATTGAATGATCGTTGAATATATTGAAGGCTGAGCTAGATGGACTTTTGACTTACAAGGGAGTCCAGAGTTATGGGTGTCAGCTAGGAAAGTGTGGAACTAAGGCCATAACCAGATCATATTGAGTGGTAGATCAGGCTCAATGGGCCGAATGACCTACTCCTGCTTCTATTTATTATGATCTTGTGTTCTTATCTGGATCACAGAAAATTCAAGTTATTTTATAGGCAGTACTTTTTTCTACTACAATATTTGATGTCTTATTTTGAAATTAAATTTTATTTCAGCAAACTGCACGACAACCTGTTACAATGGTGGAACCTGCTTTCATCCTGCCAAATGCATTTGCCCACCAGGATATGAAGGGGATCAGTGTGAAATCAGTCAGTATCAACCTTGTACATTTACATATATCAGTTTCTAAATAGTTATTTGTATTTGTCAGAAATAATGTGTTTGACAAAAATAGTTTCTTTCTGCCAGTGACCGTATTATTTACAACTTTTACACTCCAGCTTATTGCTGTTATTTGCAGTAAATAGTTGCCTGGTGAACTCCGCTGTCAATTGAGAAATGATGCAACAGTTCTAAAGTTTTGATATACTGATCATTTGTTATTGATGTGACTAACCAAGCAAAAAACTTCTAAATAATTAAATATTGCCATTACAATCTCCGTAGAGACTGTTAAGTTTTGAAAGAAATTCAGACTTCCAGTTAATAGCTGAAAGGATGATACAAGAAGATTTCATGTTATAAGATGTTTACGGTAACAGGAGTACTAAGCATTAACTTTTGTAGGCAAATTAAACTTTACCACAGATTGGAATGCCCCACCATCATCTTTCAAATGTAAAAAAACTCATTACTAAACATTACATTGTCCTTTAAGTAGACCAAAATGATTCTTAGCTCCCAAGTGTTTATTTCCAATCTTTTCCCTTTCCCAGGAAAACTTTCATGGTGTGAGTTTTCCTGGAGACTTCTCCCTCTGGCTAAAGCTAGGCAAATCTCCCAGCCTTATTTCAGCTCCCCATGAATTTGGTCCTTTAAATCCTAGCATGAGTTCCATGGCAACATGAATCACATGGATCTTATACCAGGTAGAGATGCTGATTAGCTATCCTTGTGAGCCCAACTCTCCTTCATCTTGGAACAAAGTGGACAGTTTTAGGTAAAACTGTTTACAACCTGATATTTTCAATATTTGGAGACTCTCAGTCTAACCACTGTCAGCACACAGACTGCTGTCATTGTCACCAAGCATAAGTACCTTGCACCTTCTTCCCAGTAAAACAATCTGAGCCCCCTTTAATCTTGAACAATCAAACCACCTAGGCTTGTTGTCAGTCAGACTTCAGCATGGGTCACATGACTCCCTTCATTTTACACTAAATTTAAATCAGTCCCAAAACGAAGTAAACCTCATAATTGTAACAATTGCATTAATTATTAAAGAAACTGTCAACTAAATGTATATGTAAACACTAAAGCATTTAAATGAACTTAATGCTGAAGCTCTAATACAAACTTATCCAACTTTTTTGCTTGGGGGCCATACTTGCATATTTTTCTCCCTCGGGGGCTGATGAGCAAATTTTGGAAAGATAAGGTTTGGCACTAAAATAAACTGATTTTCAAAAAAAGAAGTTGAGGTTTTAAGGAAAGAAACAATTGCTGAGCAAAAGTACAGCAATGCCATAAAATAAATTGTTAAGTTTAAAAAGAGTAATTAATAAAAATGACCAGAGTGTAAGGTGACCAGTGTGCATGTGTGTCCGGCTCACTCCCAGTCTCAGGGTGTTCATTCACTCCCCTTCATCCACTGTCAGTGGGTCTGTGTCAGAGTGAGTGAGAAACCTGAAACTGGGCACAAGGCTGACTCTCACTTCCCTCCCCACCACCACACCACAACCCACACTCAGTCACTCAGTCTGTTGCACTCCCACTGACAGTCACTCAGTCCCTCGCACTCCCCCCCACACACAATCACTCTTCTCTTCTGCTGCCCCCCCCACATACACAGTCACTCAGTCTCTTGCACTCCCCCACACTCACTCACTCACTCACTCTCACTCCCACTCACACTAGGCACACACTCTCTCACTCCCCCACACTCACTCTCTCACTCCCCCACACTCACTCTCTCACTCCCCCACACTCACTCTCTCACTCCCCCACACTCACTCTCTCACTCCCCCACACTCACTCTCTCACTCCCCCACACTCACTCTCTCTCTCTCTCTCACACACGCACACCTATTTGACCGGAATTTTGAAAATTGGCTCCAGGGGCCGCATAGATGGCTTCCAGGGCCGCACATTGGACAACCCTGCTCTAATATAATGAAAACCAGCGGACCAAAATAATGTTATGCATAATTAGTAATGAATGCATATAATACATAATTATAGTCTGACATTACTCCATTTACTTTAACCACTTTCATACGTAATTTCTTTGTTTTCTATTTTAATGTATGTGGTAACCTATTTCCTTAATGGAAGTTTTAACTTCCAGCTGTCGAATTTGGATTGAAGTATTAGATTGTAAATGATCAAATATCTTGAAGCTCATATTGAAAAAACTTTTATGTGCGATTAATACGAAGAACATATCAAGAAACCTTAAATGAAAACCACACTTCTAGGCAGTGCATTGGAGACCCGAACCACTCGTGTGAAAAAGTTTTTTCTCATGTCACGTTTGCTTCTTTTGCAAATTACTTTAAATCTGTGCTCTCTCGTTCTTGATCCTTTTACGAGTGGGAACAGCTTTTCTCTGTCTACTCTCTCCAGCCCCCTCATGATTTTGAACATCTCTATCAAATCTACTCTCAGCCTTCATCTCTCCAAGGAGAACAGTTCCAACTCCAATCTATCCTCATAGCTGAAGTTTCTCATCCCTGGAATCATTCTTGTAAACCTCTTCTGCACTCACTCCAATGTGTTCACATCCTTCCTATAATATGGTGCCTAGAACTACACAATATTCCAGCTGAGGTCTAATGAGTGTCTTATGTAAATCCAGCAAAACATCCCTTCTCTTGTACTCTATGCCCCTATTAATAAAACCCAGGATACTATATGCTTTATTAACTGCTCTCTCCACCTGTCCTGCCATCTTTAATGATCTATGCACATATACACCCAAGTCTTTCTGCTCCTGCAGCCCCTTCAAAATTTCACCCCTTATTTTATATTGTTTTTCCATGTTCTTCCTACCAAAATGCATCACCTCACACTTCTCCACATTGAACTTCATCTGCCACCTATCTGCCCACTCCACCAACTTGTCTATGTCCTCTTGAAGTTCCACATCATCCTCCTTGCAGTTCACAACACTCCCAAGCTTCATATCATCCGCAAACTTTGAAATTGTCCCCACAGCAAGATCTAGATCATTAATATATATATCAGGAAAAGCAAGGGTCCTAATACCGACCCCAAGGGAACTCCACTTACACACCTTCCTCCAACCTGAAAAATATCCACTGACCATTACTGTCTGCTTCCTATTTTTCAGCCTATCCACGTTGCTACTGTTCCTTTTATTTCATGAGCAACAACTTGTCTCACAAGTTGGTTGTATGGCACTGATTCAAATGCCTCCCCAAAGTCCACCTACATCACATAAAAAGCATTACCCTCATCAACCTTTTCTGTTACCTCGTCAAAAAACTCCAGCTAGTTGGTTAAATTTTCCCCTTTAGAAATCCAAGCTGGCTCTTCCTTATCAACCCATATTTTTAAATGTGACTACTAATTCTATCCCAAATGATTGTTTCTAGAATCTTGCCCACCACTTAAATTAAACTGACTGGTCTGTAATTGCTGGGCTTATTCTTACAACCTTTTTTGAACAACGTTTGCAATTTTCCAGTCCTCTGGCACCACCCCTGAGTCTAGAGAAGAGTGAAAGATTATGGCCAGTGCCCCTGCAATTTCTACTCTCTCTTCCTTCAGTATCCTTGGATGCATCTCATCTGGTCCCGGTGTCTTGCCGACTTTAAGTACCGACAGTCTATTTGACACTTCCTCTGTATCAGTTTTGAATCCTTCTAGTGACAGAGTTTCCTCTTCTGTCACCATGGCCTGGGTAGCATCTACCTTCTTAGTAAAGACAGATGCAAAGTATTCATTCAATAACTTAGCCATGGCCCCTTCATCCATGTGTAAATTCCCTTTTAGGTCTCTAATCAGCCCTGCTCCTCCTTTTACCACCTTGTTTATATACACCTACTATTTATATGCCTATAAAAGACTTTGGGATTCCTCTTTATGTTGGCTACCAGTCTTTTCTCATAATTCTTCTTCGCTTCTCTAATATGCTTTTTCACCTCCCCTCTGAATCTTCTGTATTCCAAGATCCTCCTAGACTTTCTCTGATTCCTCCACTGACCAGTCTTACCATCACCTCTGGAATGAATCTTTGCTGAGAGCTCTCAACTTTCTCTTCTCCCATGATGCCAACTTTCTATCACACAGCAGGGACCCAAACTATCTTCTCTCCTGACAAATATCCTATTCACACGATTCTTTGAATATTAAAATCTCTTTATCCTTCACTCCATTTTTTCTGCCTCTCCATTTCTAATCCACCTGGATTTCCCATTGACTGCCCACTCTATATTGCTTTGCAAAATGTCCTTTTTTCCATCCATTACTTTATTTCGGATGAACCTATCAACATTCTAGGCCTGACTGAAACATGGCTTACTGCTGATTGCTCTTTTCCCCACCTCACAGCAATCGCATCAGCTGCTGGCAATTCACTATGTTCCCTGTCCAGATTTCCACGGTGCTCGTCTCCAAGACCCATTTCAACCTGGTCCCTTAATCCTCCAGCACTTATTCAGCATCTTAACCTCTATTGTTCCTCCAATCTCTCCTTCAAAGTTCTCTCAGCCCTCTAGCCTCCCAAGCCAGCAACCTTTTGCCTACTTTCCTCACTTAGGCCCTGCACCAAGCAAGTCCTTTTTTTGATAATTTTAACATACACATAAATTCTCCTACCAGCTGTCCAGCTTTTCTATCCTCTGGTCCTCAATTAAGCTCACTCTGCATTTCACTTGCACAAAACCCTTCAACCTCAACATCACCTGAGTGTTTCCAAGGTCACAGCTAAATATGATCGCAGCTACAATTTCTCCTCCTCTTCCACTAGTTTGATTACTTACAGCATGCCACAATTGTAGTACCCAATGATATACCTTTATTCCAAATGTACATAAGCCTCCTTGTAATATTATTCATAAAGTTTTAATTTGACATGTATGTCAGTGAAACGCAGTTTATGTTGTCTGTACCACCTTTGATTCCATATTTGTTGCTCTGCTGTTTGAGTACCTGTTCAACTGTCTGGGATGATTCAGAAATTCTCGCAAAACTCTAACAAGGTCATACAAAAGCTGATGGAAATCAGGAACACTCTTCCCCAAAAGGCAATGAACGTTCATTGAATTGGAATTTTCAAGACTAAAATTGATAGATTTTAGTTATGTAAGGATATCAAGGGATATGGAGAAGAGACCGGTAAATGGAATTGCGATACAGATCAGTCATGATGTATTACATTGCCAGTGGAATAGGCTTGAGGAGCTGAATGACCTACTTTTGTTTCTTTGCTAGCCACATCATATCCCATATTTGTTTCACTCACCTATCTCTGCAAAACTCAGTGGCATCCTCTGGCATCATGTTGCTTTCAAAATTTTTACTTTTGTTTACAAATTCCTATTATGGCCTTGCTGTACCCTAGCTCAATAAGCACCTCCAAGCATAAGCATCAGCTTATGCTATCCTTTGAATTTGGACTGCTGTGTTCCCTCTCACTCCCCTTCATGATTATGCAGGTTGGAGATCCCCCTAAGCCTTGCTATATCTCTCACACCTACAAAAGCACCCTCTGAATATATTTTTCTAACCATACCTGCAATCTCCTCTCCAAACCTTCTCCCACATTCTGTTTGTAGTTCAATCTGTTGAAGTGCCTTGTATCATTCTGCTGTGTTAAAGGTGCAGTAACCTCTAAAATATGCAGTAAATTAATTGATAAATAGAGTAATGCAAGCATAAAATAACAAGGGAATAAACACTACAAACAGAAGATATACATATGATGATAAGTTTCTCATAAGACAAGGTTACAACTCACTCATGATTGTTAGCTGCTTGGTCCTGGGCCACTTGGGTAAAATAAATGTCAAATCCTAGTGTTTTTGAAATTGTATCCCATGTTTTGAATTATTTTTATTAACTGAGCTTAATTCTGTCTTCTCATAATATGTATTCTTGGAGTAACTGGGATATATTCGGTAGTTAGAAATGTGAATCTCTCAGAGCAGAAATCTATTCTTCCTCTTGCACAGGTAAATGTCGGCAGCCATGCAGAAATGGAGGGAAATGCACTGGGAGAAACAAATGCAAATGCATTAAAGGTTACCAGGGCGACCTGTGCTCTAAGCGTAAGTATCTTGCAATTAAAAAATTGCCTTTCTCTTTTCAAGCTCCTCAGCACAGCATAGCCTGTGGTTTTTATTTTCTTTATATTATTATTTTAAAAATCCTCTAAGGAAGACCAAAAAAGCAGAAACACGTGGTCCTCCTAGTATGCAACAGTCTGTAAAATTACAACTATATTTAAATTTCCCTGGGTGGTTATTTTATCTTTTGATTCTCCAATAATTGTGCTGTATGTTATATATTAGGTTTATTTCTGGCGTGCTTTGGTGTCTGAAAATTACATGGTAATCCTGGAGATCAATGCTCCTTTCAGAGGTGAACTGAACACTGGCTTCAAATAGAATTTTATTGTAAAGTATATTATGCTTCCAAGAATCTTTGGGGGTGAAATTGGCCTTCATCGGAAGTACAAAATGAGTAATAGCTAATCAGCGGAATTGAAATCACTGAGAAGGAAAATTGGGTGAGGTGTGAAATGAGCTGCTGATTCGCTATTGCTGGTTCTGCATTTTTGCTGAAGACCAGTTTCATCCCCTTTGGCTCTTTTGATAGTTCAGTGAATAAATGTGTGATGCTAAATTATACAAAATGACAGGACCTTTTGACTTTCATCTCACTATCAAACTTCTTACATGCATTATGACCACTTGAATGAGGTACTGGCTGGCACTTGTAGAAATGCACTACATCAAGGAGTCAACCCCTTCAAGAGGGGAAGTGGAGAAGAGAGAAAGATTGTGGAAAAGAATAAAAATAAGTATTAAGTGAATAAGATTTAATGACTTGATGCACAGCAAGTACTCAGCTCAAATGGTTTTTCAGAAGAACTGTCAATGATCTTTTCAAAAATTAAAGTACACTTGTTGCAAGTGATATAACAATATTGGCATTTTAGCAACAATCTAAAAAGTAAACGCCATAAAAGAGTTAGGTGAAGACAAATGTATTTTTTTTAATTAAGAAATTGCCATACCCATTTGGGAAATCAAATGTTTACATCCATATTAACTGCAAGCCCACTATGCTTGTTGTGGACGAGAAATACTTAAACCCTGAAAAAATATTGAGAAGAATTAAACTTCCATACTTTGCTCTTCTGCAGCTGTTTGTGAACCTGACTGTGGACCACATGGATCCTGTATTGAGCCCAACAAATGTGAATGCAGGGAAGGCTGGCATGGAAGACATTGTAACAAGAGTAAGTGGGAACAGAAGGGTCTGCAGAAACCCTGACCTATTTCACAGCCTTTTTTGCCAAATAATCTTGACAATGTATTTGATCTTAAGAATGTATTAAATCCCAGGTAATTCGATACCTTTCAACTAATTACTGTGGTTCTTTGTCCCATTTAATAGAGACGTATCTAACCAATAAATCACCTCCAGAATAAATTTAATGCTTTAATGCTGGATTTGGTTTCTCTTGCAAACCAAACTTCAGTAGAACATCAAGTAATCATTAAATGGAAAGCATAGCTAGTTGCTGTAGCTAATTGAGACTGTAAATTGAATGCAGAACATATCTTTGAAATCCTATCGGTTCAGCGCAGCTTTGTTGACATATTCCTGCAGTTTACTGTAAGCGTATTCTTTCACCGGGTTTGCATTGCAACTATCCCAAAATCACATGAATTGCACAGATGCTGGAGATGTATCAATTGGTTGTTTTTAGCTCTCTTTCTGCTGATTTTTTTGAAGGATATGGAGCCAGCCTAATGAACACCCTGAGGTCAGCAGGCTTCAAGCACAGACAGCATACGCCTTTACCTAAGGAGAATGTTGAGAGTCACATACCACCCGAATCTAATTACATTTGGTAAAGGAAAACATCTGAAACCTTTTTACTGTATGTACAGTTTACGACTCCACTAACCCCACTGAGTACTAAGTTTAAAAAAAATGTCTGTAATGGAAAAACCACTCCTCTATTTTGCCATATTATCTTCAAGACTATGCTTATGTTGGAGCAAAAGCTCCCTAACTATATGAAAATATTCTTTCCATCTTTTTCATTTTAACAGAATCACTGTACATTTTTAGCTCAAATATTTTAATATTTACACTTATGAATTTAAATTAATGAACTTTTAGATAATAGCTACATTTGATGCAGCAATAAACATCAAAGAAGTATTATTTATACACAGCATCTGCTACTTACTGAAGCCAAGGTAGCTGGCACACCAGCCAAAAAGGGGTGCCAGTTTATATATTTTAAATATGTATATATACATTTGTACACAAAATACATATTAAACAAATTAAATATTCAGAATACCTTTGATTTACATCAGCATTGATATTGCCTAGAGATTAAATACAAAGGCCACTTAAAGCCAATTGTAGAGTAATATTAGCCGGTTCTGCAAGCCTTCCACTAGAAAGCAGACCTGTTTTTGTACTCTATTCTATAGTCTGATAGACTTCACTGCAATCAACATAATCTACAGTCTAGGCTTTTTGCTTTCTGGCATGAATCTGTACAAATACATTTCTCTGGAATTCCTTGTAAGTGAAGGTAGACTGCAATATATCACCAAAACCTCTTAAATAAAGATGTTACATGACAGCAGACTAGACATTTTGGTCTGAAAAGCTCTTAAAAACAGCCACAAATTGGCTTATTAGATGAGGTGGAGAACTTGCATTGGAAAAATTTCATATTTTCTAATTTTCTGAGTAATATTAGCCATCAAATGTTACCTTCACATTTCATTTTTTGTACCTTTTCTTATTTTTCAAAATGCTATAAGACATAACTTTTTAATATGTTTAATTTACAAGGCAAATTAAGAAAATGCTGTATGCATCTGTATAAATATGAACAAAATAAAAACTTCCTATCTCACAAAACTTTTGTTTTAGAACCTGGGCGCAGTATGACATGATTTGGAAGTTTTCTTATGGTTATAAATTTATTTCTTGCTGTATAATTGCATGCTGTTAAGTCTATGTCCAACATGTAGGAACATTCAGCTGATATCTTGTATCATTGGCAGAACTGCACTGAAGTGCAAATATGCAACCTTTTTATGGTTATTCCCATGTAACACAGAAGTTGATGATTATAAGCCAATAGTATATACTGTACAATGGCTATTTTAGAAATATACTATATGTTGCCAGATATTTGTAAATTACTTTCAAATTAACTTCATGTCTGCTGTGAGTACCTAGCCATGTTTGGAAGTTCAGGGCATGTTGCAATATCCTTCACGTTGCAGCACTTACTGGTCTCCATCTTAAGGAACAAAATAAACCCTACAATAAAGAATTACAAGATTTCAATATTTGAAAATTGCTGGTCCTGTGTTGCAAACGATTTAAAAATGGTGTGATTCCAGATTTTACTCGCTGAAAATTAACTGCTGCATCAAGAGGTTGTTTAACATGTTTGGGTATAAAGAAAAACTGAACAAAAGAGAGTGCAAATCCATGTTGTAGAAAGTTTCCCCATTTTAATTTTTCACTTTAACAATTTTAACACGACTGATAAATGATTTTTTTTTTTGCTGCCAAATTTTTGGGTTCCTGTCTTCTTGGGAACACCACAGGTGCACATGGAGGAAAGTAAGGTTGGAGGGTGAGAATGTCCTATCCCATCTCATTAGAATCCTAATGTTGACACAGGCACATTCCGGAGAAACTAGGAGTTGTGGCAGCGGACACCTATTCAATGTGACCTTTTCCACCACTTATTCTTCACTGTGCCAAAGTAACTTCAGTGAAGGCTTTCTCACACACAATTCAATAAATTATGAAATACATCATTATTTGATTTTTTAAATTTTGTTCAAAACGAACTTTGGACATTAAAATTGAAAATTAAAGTGTAAAAATGGATGAATTATTTTCAGAATGCATTTTGAATGATTTGTGAGTAAAGGACAATTCAGCACTAATGTTACAATGACCATTCACGGTCAATGTTATAACATTGGAATCCTTATTATAATGCCATCTAGTGGTATTACAGGTACCTCCTTTTTTAAGAAAACACATAGGCCAGAATCTTCGGGTCGGCGAGCAGGGCTGACGCATAAAATGACACGCGTTGGCATCAGGCGTGCGTCCCAACGTCACCGCGTGTCATTCAGATCTTCAGTTCGTTGGGCGCGCACCAGAGTCAGCTGCCACGCCTGCAGAACTGTCAAAGGCCTTTTAAGGCCATTTATATTCCAAATGAAGTAATTAACTGAGCTGCCCGTCCAACCCTAATGTTGGCGGACAGGCGAAGAGCCCAGGTGGCCTTCGCATTTATCATGAAACCTCATCCGTGGGTGGGATGAGGTTTCATGAAGGTTTTTAAACTTTAATAAAAATTTTTAATAAATTCCATTGATATGTCCCAGCTCATGTGACACAGCTCTGTGCCTCAGGGAAATTTCTGCGCTCCTTCATGCACATGTGCGAAAGAGCACAGGCCCCAACTCTCCATCCTCGGCACGCAGCCAATCACGGGTGGCGATCGGCTGCGCATCCACTCCTGTCCAGTCCCCCCGATGGGGAGGAAATTCTCCCTATAGGGGAGAATTTTCTCCGTCGGGCGGACTGGTTGTGAGTGGGCACTGAGCCGATCAGCTGCGCACCACCGTTTTACGTGGCTGGGCCAATTAAGGCCCACCCAACGTGAGACGCGCACCCGGAAGCGCTGAGCGTTCCCTGTGTGGGCAGGGGGAGGAGGGAGAGTTGGGGCCTGCGCTCTTTTGCACGCCCACAAAAGAGTGCAGAAATCTCCCTGAGGGGCGATTAAGTTCAAAACGAAAGTTTCAAATAAAGGAAGAATAAAATTGCTTGGACATGTCCCCTCATGTAAGCTGGGACATACTTATGAATTGTGTGAAAAATATTTATTAATTTAATAAGATTTTCATGAAACCTCATCCTGCCCATGGGTGAGGTTTCTTGCAAAATGCGAAGGCCACTTGGGTTCTTTGTCTGCCCGCCAACCTTAAGATTGGACGGGCAGCGCTGAGAATGAGTTTAATTGGTTTACTTAATGGCCTTAACAGGCCTTTGACAGTTCAGTGGGTGCGCAGCCGCCTCTGGCGCGTGTCTGCTGAACAAAAAATTGGAAAGAGGCGCAGTGACGTCGGGATGCACGCCCGATGTCACCGTGCGTCATTTTACATTGGCGTGTGGGCCCTGCCCCAGTACACCGATGTGAAAATTCCCTCCATAATAATTGTATTAGAAGCAGTTCAGGGTAGGCTTACGCAACCGATTACTGGCATGAAGGGGTTATCTTATGAGGAAAGGTTGGACAGTTTGGGCCTGTACCCATTGGACTTTAGAAGAATGAGAGGTGATCTTATTGAAACACACAAGATCCTGAGGGGTCTCGACATGGTGAATGCTGACAGGATGTTTCTGCTTGTGAGAGAGACTAGAACTAGGGGGACACAGTTTACAAAGATGGATGTGAGAAGAAATTATTTCCCTGAGTCTTTGGAACTCTTTCCCCAGAGAACGGTGGAGGCAGAGTCACTGAATATTTTTAAGGCAGCGATAAATAGATTCTTGACTAACAAGGGAGTCAAAGGGTAAAGGGGATAGGCAGGAAAGTGGAGTTGAGGCCACAATTTAATCAGCCATAATATTACTGAATGGCAGAGCAGGCCTACTCCTTATTTCTATGTTCATATATACAGGTAGTGGTTGGAGGGAAATGTTGACATTTTAGCACTGGAATTCTCATTTGAAATGTTTACATGGCATTTGACAATGTCACATACAATACATAGACACTATATATTGCGGAGTTGTCAAGCAGAATCCAGCTAGCACCCCATAAACAGGTGGGTGGAAGGGAAGGATGGAAAATGAATTGTGAAATGTTCGCTAGGCTGGAAACATGTAACAGCAGCTGGATTTGCTGGAGATACTCAGAAGATCAGGCAACATTTTTGGAGAGAAGAATAGTTAACATTTCAGGCTTGTGACCCTTCATCAGTTCTGATGAACAAATCAAATGAGTTACAGGGCCAAGTTCAGCTTCCAGAATAAGACATAGTAGCCATTTAAATGATGGATAGTAAGCCACATATCCAAATTTGCCTAGGTGGTCAAGTATTGTAAGCAGTGTAGATGAAGCATAGCATTAAAAAGAGATATTAATAGTTTGAGTGAATGAGCTAAGTTGTGGAAAATAGATTTTAATATAGGCAAGTGTGAGGTCATTCACTTAGGGCCTAAAAAGGATAGCTCAGAGTACTTTCTAAATGGTGAAAAGTTAGAAGCAGTGGAGGTCCAAAGAGACTTCAGAGTTCATGTACACAGTGTTAGAAATTAGAAAGAGGGTTAGTCTATAGAGAAGAGTCTGAAGAAGAGACGTACGGACTTGAAATGTTAACTTTTTTCTCTCCACAGATGCTGTTAGACCTGCTGAGTTTTTCCAGCATTTTGTTTTTTGTTTCAGATTTCCAGCATCTGCAGTATTTTGCTTTTATCTTAGACTATAGATATATGTGTGTATGAGTATTTATATAAAGTCAGCTTGAAATAGGTAAGGGAATGTTTTAGTGCTATTTTATTGAAAAACAGCCAATCACATCACTCAATTTATTTTATCAAATAGTTTTGCAGCCAGCTGATCCAGCCAATCATGTAGAAAATACTATTTAAAGCAGAAACACAAAAAAATTAAACAGTTCACCATCAAATCATTAAAAGACAAGAAAAGATGCTTGGGGACAAAGGAGGAAGCCAATAAAATGAGAAAAAACAGGTAGCAGTGATATAAAGATAAGATAAGGTATTTTATTCCTTGAACAATGGGTTCAGTCTTGTTTTATAATTAGACTCTTTGCATGGTGTAAATAATTTCACAGCATCAAAAGAAAAATATATGAACTGCACCTTGCAACAAATGTGCAGGTTCTTCAGAAAACATATGGTACATGGCATGGTTTTAATGAGGTACAGCTGCTCACCACAATAAGTGAAATCTGTGACCTATTGTTCATCTAAACTGTAAATCTCATTTATTCATATCACTAGAAGTAAATAGTTTATTAGAATTATCATTTTTTATTTCACCCAGTTTTTTTCTCCCCCAGGCAACACACAGTTTAATGGGTAGGCCGTGTGGTCTTCACACATGTCACTCCCATTTCATTCTTAGCTTGGTGTCTGGAAATGTGAGAGCAGCGATGAGAACTATTTAATTTCCAATTCATTTTCCAACCTTCCCCTCCACCCACCTATTCACGGGGTGCTAGCTGGATTCTACTTGATAACTCCTCACAGCAATGGCCAAACTTTAAAAATTCAGCTGAGTGGGAGATGGATTCTTTGTCTCACTGTTTCTTGGAACTTTCATTCGGGCTCTGCCATACACTTGGTCAAGATTCTTATTGCCAATTTTTTTTTTCCTTTTATTCTTCCATGGGATGTGGGTGTTGCTGGTAAGGCCAGCATGTTTTGCCCCCCCATCCCTAATTGCCCTCGAACTGAGTGGCTTGCTAGGCAATTTCAGAGGGTGGTTAAGAATCCACCACATTACTCAGAGTCTGGAGTCACATGTCGGCGAGACAAGGTAAGAATGACAAACTTCTTTCCCTAAAAGGCATTAATGAACCAGATGGGCTTTTACAACATTTAATGATGGTCACTGCTACTGAGACTAGTTTTCAAATTCAAAGTTTATTAATTAAATTTAAATTCTACCAACTGCCATTTGAAGCCATGTCCCAGGATTAGTCTGGGTCTCTGGATTACTAGTCCAATGACATTACCTTTACACCACCATCTTCCCCCAATTGTAATTAAACACTGTAAGAATCAATGCCATTTTGATTGCAGTCTATGAATATATTAATGAAATAAAGAGCTGAGAGACAGGCAACTGGTAGTATCTGTAATAAATAAATGGAAACAAAAGATTGCAAATTGTTAATTTTGATTTGCTATAATTTGCAGACACGATCCAACATCAGAATGATTAAAGTGTAAAACCCTGTGCTTTAACATTATTCAGGAGGTTACTTCTCAGCTTTTGTATTTTTTGAAGCTCTTTCCTCTTTACCTTGTTCGAGCACTATTATCCCAGGCAAATCCCAAGCTTTTTAGTTTGCTTTCTGTGCACAGACTCAACTGGAGCATAAAATACATTACAACTGGTAAACCGTCAATCCTTCAGAATGAAGCAACGGCTAAGGGATTCTCATGTCTTTGCAGGGGTTGTTTGCGAAATGTCACCAGTATTCTAAAGATGTGTCTTAAGGAGGCCAAGTTATTGTTTATTTGAACAAGCTGGACTATCACTGTGCATATGTATGATTCTTGATGCAATCCTTTTGACATTGAGTGATCCAATTTTTAATATTGTCACGATAACACCATAACAGAATTTGCTCACAGGTTGCAGCTGCACATACAGCAGGCCTATCCTTCCCTATTACTCACTTAATTATTTGTGAAGTATTACTGATGCAATATTTTCTTACCAATTCAAATGTAGTACCCTTAACATATTTCAATCTATCAACTCTGTTGGTTTTAATGGCGGTACCTTAAGCCTTCTTCATACTAACTTAAAATATAATTAAAATGAGATGTAACATATAATATTTGCCACTAATTACAAAAAAACTATATTTGATTTATGTTTACTTTTATATTTAGGATGTTGTGGTTTTGCAGTTTGATGATGTTCCTGCTACTAATTAGCACAACCCGTATTAGGCCTGTGGTTTCTGACACCGGGGGCAAAATTGTATCATGAATACATTGTGGTAGATTTTCAATTTCACTTCCTGGGTGGTAATCTGCCAGAGTAGATTTTCTGTCCGTGTGATTTTCATTCTATTGAAATGAATGGAGTGAAAATCAGTTGGGATCTACTTTAGCGATCGGCTTAGCCAGGTTACCAAATAGGTGCTGGACAAAAATTTCCCTCAGTCTTTCTGAGAGCATTTTCAGTGTCACTACACAGAGCAACCAGAGCAATTCTCCCAGTGGTGAATTCCCAATCTTGATTGTAACACCAAGGAAGGTACCAAAGGGTAAAATCAATGTCAGTCCTACATACTTCTGGAGGTTTCTTCAACAAGTTGACTGGTAGAGGTCTTGGTAAAGGTTTGTCTGTCTGCCTCCGTGGCCAAGGATATGTGGTGCAAAGACATCTAAAGAAAGTAACTCAAAAGCATAAACTAAACCAGACCCTCAGGATCTAAAATCTGAAATTGTTAGAAGTTTTCAATATATTTTAATTAACATATCTCCCGATTGGACTTACTTTTCCTTTCTCTAAGACCATAAAGACATCATTAATTTGTCTTTTAAAGTAACACATTCCAAACAGTGATTTTAATGTGAATAACATACTTTGACAGTTAAACTGGAAGAGGATTTTTTTATAAGTGCTAAAAAAAAATGTGTATTCTATGCCTAACACATATTAGACACATGTGGCAACTACTGGAATAGTGAAAAAACACGGCATTTCAACAAGTGACCCAATAACACGAGGCTTCATTACAGTGTTTGCTTAAACAGTACTGCCTATGAACTTATTGCTATTGCAAGCATGACCTGGCTTTCTGTTAATTAAAGAATGTGAAGACAAATAATCACAATCAGGATGTGGATAGTAATCTTGCAGTACACTGAAAAGGCATGCCATTTAATTAAACTCCCCCACACAAGTGCTCTCTTCATTCAGTGAAATCATCAGACGTACTCTGTTTGTTATCATAGCATCAGAGATGAAAAGCATATTATTACCAAATTGCTTAGCTTTAGCTTTAGAAGTGAAGAAAGTAAATATTGTGGGTTAACATACCCAAAGTTAAAACACAATCGTATGCCTGTCAGAGTTGGAGTTTGTGAACTCTTCATTGCACAGTCCAAACCATCTGAAAAAGATTGAGGTAAGGATAGCCAGTGTTTGAAACATTTTGGCAAGCTTTCAGAGAATTTGAGAGGGCTAGTGGTTTCCATCATTCTTCCCAGTCAGGTTTAGGGAAAAGAAACTAAAAAAGATGTGGTTGCTGAATGCTGCTCTGGCTGTGAGCAATGTTTTTGACCTGATGGAGCCAATATTTACTCTAGCACATTTGCATTAGTTAAATATTATTTACGTATTATAACCTGCATACTTTTTATTTTAAATATATAGATTCTGGCTACTTAAGCACCGCAATAATTATGAAATTCATCAGATTTCAGTACTGTTAACAATATAAAACATTTAAACAGTTTCACTGATGAATGCACCACCTATGTCCAGGAAGCCCCAGGGTTAATCAGTTTGTTAGTCTGAGTCCAGTCAGCAGTGATGGCACTAATAATGGCTCCTGTGACTCTGGACTAAGTGGAGGCTAAAAATCAGCTGTAGTTCCTACTTCTGACCACTAGCAAGTGACCTTTGCTTAAAAAAAGTACATAGGTGAGGGCAGCAAGCTTGGCTGTGATGTTTCTCCCATGACCAAATAGCTTAAGAGCATGTAAGACCTAGCCTCAAACAATGGCAGTTTGGATAAGATCTACTATGCCCCAGCATAAGTACACACCGTCAGGAGAGACTGAACATTGGAAATGAAAATCTACTTGCTGTGCTGGTGTTGCCAGTTCCCAATATCCGCTGAAGTTAATTTATCAATGTCACTATGAATAGTGGCTGGGATGATCTTTTTTTCCATGCATTTTGGGCAGCCTGCCTTAGCAAATACAGTAAGTTTTCTTTGATTTTGTCACCAAATATGAAAACCCTGCACGTCAGGTGTCAGGCATGTTTGGTGTTAAGTGAAATATAAAAACAGTTCTTGACTGCTATTGAAGAATGCTCTAACTCTGTTTTATTATATTTTGCAAAGAAATGGACATATTAGATATCTCATTGCTGTTTACCGGTGGAAAGTATACTATTGCTTCTGCCTAACTTGTATTTCAAAATATGAATGCACTTATTTACTCAGCAAATCTTCTTTGTTATGATAATTAATTACAAGATAACTTTATACAACTTTGAACTATTTCCTTTTAAACAGGGAGTTTGGATTGCTTGAATGTTTGAAGGTGCTGGAACTACTTCAAACAATGAGAGATTAAAGAACTTTATTGAAAGATCTTAGCTGTGAGGCACAGAGGCCACCTTAGGACCGTATGGTTTAGAATGCAAACAAAGTTTAAAATAACAGCTTCTCAATTCACTTAACCTTAACAAATATGATTGTGATGGGTAAAGACTAAGTTTTTATCACCAGAGTACTAATAGAGTGTAATATTAATGATAACTTTTGTTGGCTTTGCTCTAAATTGAGCTTCAAGTTTCCGCATGAATGCTTTTGTTATCTAGCTAATCAAACGATTCTGAAAGAACTAATCTTGCACATGATTAATGTTGGTCGTGCTTTATTTTTGGGATAGGCATAGCTTCAAAGAAAAAGAGCAGGAGTTTGTACAACATATCCGTATATAATTTAATTAAGTATTTCTTTGTTGAATAGACATGGCTCAAAATAAAAAATGGCGAGATTCTGAATTTCAAATTCCATTGGCTTCAATGGCACACAGTAAGCCAATTTACAGATACAATTAAGTCCATATAAAGACTGTTTTGGGGATTTTCGAGCACCATGCTAGAGACAGAGATGTGTAAAATATCAAAGTTTATTCAAGCATTTGCAAGGGGAGAAGGACACGACACCAGTTATTGTGGGAATTTTCAAGGTTTTCACCTACAGGAACAACCAGAGTGGCCGAAGCTCGCATTTCCTCTGCCCCTGAGTGTCACTGCTCATTACCCTCCCTAGGAGTATTGTCTCTCTCTCTCTCTCTGTTCTTCTCTCTCTTTAGTGCAGTGACTTGTAGACACTTGAGTTGTGATTGCAATGTTATTTTTCTTCCATTACCTTTTGAGCTTCTGCCTGTCCTAACTGACAAATTTTAAGATGGCATGCACATAATATCACAATTGCCTTTACTTCCTTGCCCTTGGACTGCTTGTCCCACCATTCCTTTTGTTGTTCTGGAGTCCATTCGGGACTCCAAGCTTCCGTTTTCATCTTAAATAGTACCTTGTTGTGCTTTTCTGCTAAGAACTCCATGAGTGACCTCTTTGATTCCCAAGTACTACCATCCTCTGTCATGACTGAGATACTCTAGGTCAAGTCTGTCTGACCCCTCTTGATGCTGATGTCCCCCATTACCTTTGTAACATTATCTACACACATACCCTCACACGTCCCCCATTTACCCTTACTGTTTGGAGGTCCTCCTTTTCCCTGCTGCATGCCCAGTTTATGCACTTATTGAAGGAATGGCACCATCCTCCATTCACCCCAGGAATGCATGTGTTTACCTAAGGAACGGCACTTGCTTCTGTTTACCCCAGGAACGTCCACTCACTGCGCCAACTTGGACATTACAAATCTGGCCTTGTTTTGGTCCGGATCTCCATCAGTTTGGAGGTCACTCCAACAGTCCTATCTAAAGGGTGGTATGTAAACATACTCAGCCGTCCACTGTTAGTTGTGAGTGCTAACTTGTACTGATCCCAGAGATCCTGCTGACTGCGGCAATTGTTGTGGGGATTTTCAAGCACCGCTCCAGAGGCAGAAATATGTATTCAAGCATACGCAGGGGAGAAAGGACTTAGTTTGCTAATTATTTCTTTCCTGCATACGCTTGAATAAACTTCGATATTCAACACATCCCTGCCTTTGGATTGGTGCTTGAAAATCTGCACAAGACCCTGGCTAGCAGATAGCATTTATTAGAAATCAGAAGTATGGACGACAGTGGTTTTTTTGCCTCCTTATCTTGAGAGAGCCAAATATTCAGTTATTGCCTAGCTACAATCAGCTGGCTTAACGTACAATAAGGATTGTACCTTGGACTTTTCTGGTTTCTCTGGCAGTACGTTATGAATACGTTGGTTATTTCTAATGTACCTCAAGTCATATGCAATTCTCACGAGTTTTCTCTATGACTGTACAAATCTCTGCCTTTCAACAGTATTTGGTGAAAGTAAGGGAGTTCTGACCTAACATGCTCATCGAGTCAAAAAGCAGGTATGTCTTACAATGGCAAGCAGGTCTAACAGGTTAAGGTTGTGCAGTAGTGTTCCAATAGCCACTATTTTGTAGTTGCTACCTTTGTCTGTCATGAAGGATCTTCACTATGCACCGCTGGAGATAAATTGTCTACCTGCTTGGCCAGTCGGAAATTATTCTGTGATTCCAGTATTCGCTAGTCAGGAAAAGTACAATAATAAGACAGGTTACATCTAGTGACTAATCTTACTGCTCAATTATTTATCTTTCCCAATATGCCTCTAAAGAACACTTCTATTCCAACAACCCTGCCAACCTTACTGATGTGAATTGCTTTAAATCCTGTCAAGCCTCCGTCAGGCTACTACTATTATTAGACAATATACATATCCATCAATCAAACCCCTCCTTTCATATAGACACTGATTCTTAGGAGTGTCTAATAACCAGTCAGTATATATTTAAAAAAAATATACTCAACATGTGGGCAAAATTGGCAAGGCAACGTTGTTCAAAGATGGTGTTGATAGGATTCCTTGAGTTCATGGATCATTGAGTCAAACATGTAGGGCAAGATCTTAACTCACTTGAAGCCCATTCACTTACACAGTTAAAATTGGGCCTGCAGTGTGAGACTAAGGTTACATTTAGACCAGGCTGCACAGTAGTAACAAGGTTCCTTCCCTGAAAGTTTGGACCTAGACTGTTGTTGGGGCAGATTGAATAGCGCTTAGCTCTTCATCCTGGCTGGGATGATAAGGAAACAGGACATCTGAATTTTTATAGCATCCTTCAAAACCTCAGGATGTCCCAAAGTATCTCTTAGCCAATGTATTACTTAATTGAGCTACCCTGGGCTGAATTGCTTGATCCTGATATTGGTTACCTGAAAAGGAAAGAGGTTCATTACCCATTATTTAGGCTTCATTTTGAGAAACCAGGGTGGTTGCTGTAGAAAATATCAGGCATGTCATAAGCAGAACCTCATGTCCAGAGAAGTCATACAATTAAGTATGGGACTCAAACCCAGACTATTCCTTGTTGGCTGGCCAATTCTTTATTTAAATGAATCTTTAATTAGAATAATGGGTTGTTTGCTGCAACTCAGGCTTCCTGATTGGGTGAAGCCAGCCGAAGATGTCCAACTCAGGATGAGAAGCCTCAGTTGGAAGATTTATTTTTCAAAAGCAAGTACTCTCACTCATCAAGAAACACTTCGCTGGAAACAAACCCCTTTGCAAAGGGATTTGCAAGTCAAAAGGATGTTCACTAATTGGCCCCAAAACTACTCAACGTGAAATGTGGGAAATTAGGAACAGGTGGCAATTCTAACTATTCCAATGAAATAACCACAGAAACATTAAGCCCTGAAGCTGTTAAGTCAAAACATATGGGTGGGTGATGCTTACTTGCTTTCTGGTGTAAATGGGGTAGTGAGCCCCATTCTAAAGCACACAACATCACTCCAGAGGTAGGTGCTAAAGTATCTTGTACATTTTTGGCTTATGAGCTTTCAAAATAATCTGGCTCTATTTGAATTTTATTCCTCTTGATCAGAGGAATGAAGTCAACTTGGAGACCTTTGAAGGAGCTTGCTATGGTGTAAACAGTGCAAACTAGTTTGGGATTGATTTCATTTTAAAATGATGCATTAATTCTTTTTGTGCATCAATGTCAGAAAGTGTCTCAAACAAAGTTTTCAGAAGCCAGTATTTTATGGAATCCATGTATTACATTTGTGAGAGGATTGACAAACTGAAATAAGTTTACTAGATCATGGGCAGTATTTGACGAATTGCTGGGGATCCTGCCACCTCATCCCCACCCCCACCCCCACCCCCAAAGTCAACAGTAAACCCGCCCTTGCTCCAGCAGGCTGCCATGCAATCATTTCATGCTCAAAGGAAAATTAAGTGGCTCAGGGCAAGACTTGCGCCCCTATCTGGGGAAGAAGTCCTGCCTCTGAGAGCTGCTAGCCAATCAAATGGCCAGGAGCTCTCTGGTCCCAGCAGCCCCATGGGGAGCGGTGGCCACTGCTTAGACTACTGACAGACCCCAAAAAAGATCATCGCTGGAGCTGGATGGAGGGGAAAGTTGGTGGATATTCTTGGTGGGGCCAGGCTAGCAGTCCACATCAAGGAAGGGGTTGGGGGGATGGGCGGTTGGCGAGGTAGATGGTGTCTGGGTTGTACAGGCTGGCGGAGGGGACCCTTGGGAGCCTCCAGTGGTCCCAGGGGATCCAAAAAGGAGGAACCCAATCCCTTCCTACAGCCCAAAGAGTGGGACCCGATGCACTTCAAACTTGGCTCTACCATCCACCATGAGAAAAATTGCCATTAATTGGCCATTTAAAGTCCTCAATTGGCTTAAAGGCAGGCGGGCTGCCCAACACTTACCCCTCTGTATTGTAAAATTGTGGTGGGGGGTGGGCAGGTAGGTGCTGGGAAAGGCACCTATGGCATCATGCCTAATTTTACATGCCCGGTCGGCCACCCCTGGGGGAGTTGAAAATTCTACCACATGCACCAATACAAATAAAAATGAAATTTGGGAAAAATGTATCAGTGTCTAATCTCATATCACCTCTTTTATACTTATTGTCAAAACTTAAGATTATTCCCTTGCCCTCTATGTTCACGTATATGAAATAAAGAAGCTTAACAATTTGTATCTTCCCATGGTTTTCCAAGAGTTTCTTGTTCTGTCTTATAAAAGAATGAAGAACCACTTGCAAAAGGTGTGATATACAGATCATTCATCAAGTGAGGTGGAAGAAAAATACTGCGGATGCTGGAAATCTGAAATAAAAACAGAAAGGCTGGAAAAACTCAGCAGGTCTGGCAGCATCTGTGGAGAGAGAAACACAGTTAACATTTTGAGTCCATATGACTCTTCTTCACAGCCAGTACTAGTTATTGTTTATCTATCAACAGATAACAAAACGCTTCACTGATCAAATGGGGCAAGCAAAGTATATGGAAGGCTTTAGTTGTCAGTTGGGCAGCTCTGTAATATTAATAACACATCAGGGCAGAGGCTAGGAATCCTGCAATGAGTAACTCACCTCAGAGTCATAGAGGTCTACAGCACAGAAAAAGGCCCTTCGGCCCATCGAGTCTGCGCCAGTCAAACAAGTGTTTAACTATTCTAATCCCATTTTCCAGCACTAGGCCCATAGCCTTGTATGCCATGGCATTGTAACCTCCTGAACATCCTGACTCCCCAAAGTCAGTCTTCCATTCACAAGACACAAGTCAGGAGTGTGATGGAATACTCCCCACTTGCCTGGATGAGTGCAGCTCCAACAACACTCGAGAAGCTTGGCACCATCCAGGACAAGGCAGCCTGCTTGATTGGCACCCTATCCACAAACATTCACTCCCTCCACAGTAGCAGCAGTGTGTACCATCTACAAGATGCACTGCAGCAACTCACCAAAGCTCCTTCAACAGCACCTTCCAAACCCACAACCATTACCATCTAGAAGGGCAAGGGCAGCAGACACAGGGGAACACTCCCACTCACCATCCTGACTTAGAAATATAATGCCGTTCCTTCACTGTCGCTGGGTCAAAATCTTGGAATTTCCTCCCTAACAGCACTGTTGGTGTTCCTACACCACATGAACTGCAGCAGTTGAAGGAGGCAGCTCACCACCACCTTCTCAAGGATAATTAGGGCTAGGCAATATGTGCTGGCCTAGCCAGTGACACCCACATCCCAAGAATAAATTTTTAAAAAATCATACCTACCTCAAAGGAGTCAAAAATGTGTGTAGTGCAAAGCAAATTATGAAACAAGTATGAGACACAAGAAATGCAAGATTGAGAAATTCACCAGTACACTTAAACCTTTTTTTTCCAAAAATGTACTTTATTGATAAAATGTATAAAAGTACATTACATGTCATTTCAAAATGAAAATTACAGAAAGTGCAATAAAATTCAACTTTTCTTCAGACAGTATTTTCCACTTTGAGGTGCTCCAATACAATTGCAATATGGTTGATACTTACAATATACATTCTATGTCAAGCATACAGCACAAAGGCAAAACAATTCAAGGAATTTGAAATTACAGAAAATGCGATTGAATTCAACTTTTCTCCATTCGGCAAGTTCACTCTGAGGTGCCTCCATTCAATTTTAATATTCTTGATATTCATAATATACATTCCATATCAAGTAAACAGCCAAAGGATTCTACACAGTTCCCAGCTCCTCAGTGTACTAAGGTTGAAAGGCCTTAGACTGCAACCTTTTCCCTATTGTGCCCCTGTGGCAGCTGCCCCAAGCTTTAGCGCATCCTTCAATACGTAGTCCTGGACTTTGGAATGTGCCACTCTACAACCCTGGGCTGAAGATAACTCTTTGCACTGGAAGACTAGCAAAGCATCTTTCAGGGTGGTCATGGTCCTCCCACCACAGTTGATGTTTATCTCAGTATGTGTCCCTAGGAACAGCACATAGAGCACAGAGTCCTATGTCACAGAGCTGCTTGGGATGAACGTCAACAAAAAACACTGCATCTCTCTCCAGATCTTCTTTGCAAAGGCACATTCCACAAGGGAGGTGGATAACAGTTTCTTCCCCACCACAGCCACCTTGAGGGTAACACCTGCCTAGTCTTAATAAGTGACAACGTGTTTACCCACTCCCTTATGAGTGATTGGTACCTTGTGTCTTGTACAGTAAATAAGCCCAAGGCGTTATATCATAATAATAGCACGACATGGTGATCAGCAGTAAAATGACAGGTGGCAGCAAGTACAAGTACGACGTGGTGAACAGCCTTAGATTGGGCTACGTGGCATGCCAAGACCCTCGATGTTTTGAAGACTGCAATGAAGTTGCGGTGTTGTGACTGCAAAGAAAAGCTTTGGAGACACAGTACTGAACTAGTGCTCAAGTAAATAACTGGTAAGCAAGCAGACCCCTTGCGGTAAGATTCCAGTGTGACAGGGACTCAAAAAGGGGTTTCATGGTTCTCCAAACTTTGTAATCCCCTTTGGGTTCCTCAATGTTTTCTGGGGCCAGCACTTTCACATTCCACTTCCATGTCCCCCTGCCAACTCTCTGGTCTTCCTGTATTTGACAGACAGCCAGTAGGAGGGGGTGGTCAAAGAAGAACACTGGCTTGACGTCGGTGGATCTGACCTTGAATGCTCGGGATAGAAAGTCTATCTGAAATGGATGGATCTGTCTGGCCGTGACCAGGTGTAGCTATGCTGCGATCTGTCTGCAGGGTTGCTGAAGACATCATGTAGCTTGGCATCCTTTTCTGTTTCCATCAGGAGTCTGGATGTGGCATCCAATCTGCTGTTGGCCCTGCCAGATCGTCCAGCCACATCGATGATGCAGTTGAAGTTACCACCTAGAATAACTGGCTTGGAAGTTACCAGCAGCAGTGGGAACTGCTGAAGGAAGGCCAGCCGCTTTGAGTCGGGGCTTACACATTAATTAATCAGAGCGGAGCATTCTTGTTCAAAATGTCTGCTACAAGGAGGTGCCCGCCCACCATCTCCTTAACTTTGGAGATAGTGAAGTTGCCTCCCTGCAGCAGAATACCCAGGCCGGGCCTGTAATCTGATTTTCCTTTTCCTTTTCCCTCCCACCCTTCTAATCTTTACTTGGTAAGTGCCCAATAAATGAAGTTGCTACTTTATGCTAACAAACATGATTGCAAACATATTTCATTTAAATATATAAATCACCACATTAATATACACAAAGTCAAAAATTAATAACTGTGTGCAGGTGTATGTTAAGAGTTAAAACACAAACTGATGTCATTATATGAGCAATTGAGTTCACAGAGTGGTAGATTAACTCTTCGACACTTTGAAAATGCTGTAATTAGATGAATGAGTCTGCAAGCTGCAAAACAATGGGGGTAAAATTCATCTGGTGCAGCAGTGCAAAGCTAATAATAGTGCAGTAAACTGGCTGCCAGTGCGTTGTTATCCAAGATGAATTTCATGCTGAACAATCTTGCGTGAAAGCTGCTACTGTGAGGCACAGAATTTGTGTTTTATTGTTATCCATGATCAAAGTAGTTTTATGTATGAGGTTAATGTATTTTCTTACCTTCAGAGTGGCTTGTCCCTTTTAATTGATTCCAGACAGAGCTCTGGTGGACTTAAAGATAAAGAAAATTTTTTATTATCGCATTTGCGCTGGAGGTTTGAAGCATGACGTCTCAAACACACTATCACAAACACAAAAATTAGAAGATAAAAGCAATATGATTACAATCGGGAATTGTCCAGTCTCTTTTGTAGGAGGCATGTAGTTTCTTAGACGAATTGATGCTGTAGCTGGAGTGGAGTTCTTGTAAAAGCAGAGGCTTCTCAATAAGCTTCTTGTAGTAGAATTGCCAGGAGGTTGGCTTTCGGGTGACAGTGAAGTTGGAACAGGTTGAGGGGGAAAGAGTCCTTTTCCCACTTTCAAGGCAAAGCTGTACCTTGCTATTGTACTATTGGCTGCATAGTTGTCTTGCAACTAATTCGATAGCTTAGATGGTGTTTCTGATGGTATTTGCTTCAGAACAGCTTATGCTGCTATTTTTAAAAGCAGGTAACAAATATGGCTGCTTTACTCATGAGACCCTTTACAAGTTCAAAGTTCTTTTTAAATAAGGTCATATGTTCGATTGGTAAACGTCCTGTGATATAGCCTTTCACACCGTTAAATTTTCAGATAGCTAAGGCCTGTGTGTTTGGAATGAGGAGCCATTACAATACAATGAAAGGGCATGGAGATCCATTTCATATTCATCTAACACCAAATGAGGTTCTATGTCTCAATTGTCCATGGTGACAGAGAAAGACGAGACGGCTGATATGTTATGGTCCTTTTTGTTGACAGTCCATCCTTAACAAAAGGGATGTATGAATTTCACAAGTGGATGTGATTGTCTATATTTTAATTAGGTATTTGCTTGAGGTTCAAGACTGTCTGGAGCTGAATACTAACAAGTCACATGAGTTGCTCCTGCATAGAACTAGCATGGACACAATAGGCCAAGTGGCTGCCTTCTGTGCTCTAACCATTCTATGGTTTATTACAGCCATCCTAAACAGCTTTTGGTGTTCACTTTTAAAAATATAGCTTTAAAAATTGTAATATTTGCATGCCTATACTGACACCACACAGAATATGGCTTTACAGCAAGGAGATATGCTGAAGTTGTAGAATCCTTCTGTCACCAGCAACATGCATAATGTCCTGCAGTGTGGATAAACCACCTTGTGTCACAATTAGACTTATTACAATGAAATATGTATATATCTTTTAACTGGGAAAGTAACAAATAGCCAAGGGTAGATCAGGCACTAATTAAAGTTGTATCTTTCTTTGTTAACAGCATAACACAATTCTATTTAATGTGACAGCACTCTTAAATGAATGTAGTTCTGTATTACATTTTTATCCACATACCTTAACCTTTATAGTAAGTGCAATTATACCAGCTGATGGTATTATTTAAAGTGATATATTCTGGTTAACTCATTCATTGGTAAAATCAGTTTCAAATAAGATATTAATGAATATCATATTTTTAATAATAAACTGTAAATTATTTTCCAATAAGCTTGTGGGGATTTATTAATCTTGAGTTTTGTAAATTGAAGGCAGCGCAAATTTGGAATACAGTTACTGGCCTAAATTTCAGGCCTGGGCAAATTTATCTTGCGCTGTATTTAAATGCTACTGTTCTACTTTCTACTCTGAACGCAAGTTTATCAGGCGAAGTGGGAAAGAATGGGGAGGGAGTCCAGGAACAAAAGCAAAATACTGCGGATGCTGGAAATCTGAAATAAAAACAAGAAATGCTGTTAAAACTCAGCAGGTCTGGCAGCATCTGTGGAGAGAGAAACCGAGTAAACTTTTTGAGTCTGTATGACTCTGAAGAAGGGTCATACGGACTCGAAATGTTAACTCTGTTTCTCTCTGTACAGATGCTGCCAGGTCTGCTGAGGTTTTCTAGCATTCCCTGTTTTACTGCAAATTTTCTTGTTGGGTTTGAAGGAACAAACTGTTCCTCCGAACTGGTCTCTCAAAAAAAATGTGTTTCACTTACGTAGGGTGTCTCTTTATCCTTCCCACTTGCTTTCAAGCTGTTTCAGTCTGGTGGGGAAACTGCAATGGCTTCCCCAACTCGGGCTCCAGCTATAAGACCATAAGACCTGGGAGCAGAAGTGGGCCATTCGGCCCATCGAGTCTGTACCGCCATTCAATGAGATCATGGCTGATCTGATAATCCTCAATTCCACTGTCCTGCCTTTTCCCCATAATCCTTGATTCCCTTACTGATTATAAGCAGTTAAAAATATCACGGGGATCCTACCAATGCCATAGGGACCTGATTAGTCCTTATGCATTAGGCTCCAGTCTCAAAATCCTCCAAAATTAATGGCCAGGTGTTTTCCCTCGTCGGGCAGGAGGGGTCGGGAAGCCGATCAATGACTGCCACCCGTGATCGGGGCCGGATCACAATTTCATGCTGACGGGGCAGTTAAGGCCCATGTGAAAGGTGTGCTTCAGTGCTCAGTGCTGCCTGTGCGGCGGGGGTGGTGTGTGTGGAGGGAGGGGGGCAGGAGCACAAATTCGCACATGCGCACAGGTGCGCGCTTGAAAAGCTCCCCAAAGCGCAGAGCTGCCTCGGAGATGAAGAGTTTTGAAATTTAAAAATAAAGATTTTGAAAATGTTAAAAACCAGTCCCCTCATGTGACACTGTCACATGAGCAGTGACACGTTAAAAATTAGGGTGACATTTTAAAATTTTTTTATTGACGGATTGAAACCTCATCCTGCCCACGGATGAGATTCCGTCAAAGATGCAAAGACCACTTGGCCTTTTCGTCTGTCTGCCAACCGCAAGGTTGAGCAGGCAGTGGAAAGTTTAATTCAATTACATTGTTAAAGGCCTTAATAGGCCTTTTAATTGTCGGCGAGTGCGCTGCTGATTCCCGTGTGCGCCCGCCGATCAAAATATCGCACGAGTGGGTGATGACATTGGGACGCTCGGCCAACCTCAGCGCGCATCATTTTATGCTGAGCAGGTTGGGCGCACACCCGCCCGCTCAATGAAAAATCCTGCCCACTGGCTTTAATATCAGGGGTTGGTAGGAACTGGTGGGAAATGCAGTTGCTCAAGTTTAGCTTCTTGCCTGCTCTATCTGGTCAAGCAGGTAGAGTTAATAAAGCATATTGCTTACAGCACAGAAGGGGGCCATTTGGTCCCTTGTGTCCATGTTGGCTGTCTGCAGGGGCAAATCAGTGAGTCCCACTCCCTGCCTTTTCCCCGTAGCCCTGCAAATTTCTTCTCCTCAGGTGCTGATCCAGTTCACTTTTTCAGGTCCCGATTGAATCTGCCCCCACCAGACCCTCAGCAGTGCATTCCAGATCCAAACCGCTCACTCCATAAAGAGGGTCTCCCTCACGCCACTGTTGGTTCTTTTGACAATCGCTTTAAAACATGGTCCTCTGGTTCCCCACCCTTCTGCCATTGGCAGCAGTTTCTCTCTACCTACTCTGTCTAGACCTCTCATTATTTTAAACAGCTCTAGCAGATCTCCTCCCAACCTTCTCTTCTTTTTAAACAACCCCAGATTCACCAATTTATCCATGTAACTGAAGTCCATCATCTTTGGAATTCTTCTCACCTTCTCCAAAGCCTTCATTATATATTACAAACATCAACTACCAGAAAATGATTTCAAGGTTGTATTGTAAATTTGAGACCCAATGACCAAATCCAATTTATTTTCTGGGGTCATTTCAACCCCCAGACTATATTGCTACCTTGCAATCACTTCCAGGTACTATTTTCTTTAGTTAACACTCTAGCATGCGGTTGATGTAGGAATTGCCTGCAAATTAAGTGCCCACTTGGGATTAAGCAGGGAAAGGACTATTTTAAAACGATTTTCAGTAAAGAAAGTACATTGCATGTTACCTCTCTCATCTGCAGATTGTCGTTTTGTGCATCACTGAAAACATGTTCTGCTGCAGAAAAATAAACTGTCCAGAAGTTTAAAAAAAAATACATATACTAAGGCGAACAAAAACAAACACCAAAAAAATCTAAATAATTTTACCAGAAACTACGGAACGAAAGAACAGTGGCTGTTAGATCAGGCTTCAAGTTGCAGCAGCCCTTCCATTCAATCCTGGGCCAGTAATTAGTGGCGTACAATGGGTGTTAGGCAGTCGCTGCAAATAACAACGCATACTTAGGCATGTGCACATCATTCTACATGCCCAGATCACTAGATATGATTAGTATTATATTTTCCATTTCCCTTCTAAATCTTCCTCATACTAGTCCAGTGGCAATACCATTATACCACTGCCCCCCCATCACCTATTAAGAAATATATCTACACTTTCATGTTGGGATGTTTCTTATACTTCCATTGACTCAGATACTTTTTGTCAGAATTAATGTTGAGGAATAGTGTCCAGAACTCCTTTGTTCATGGGACGCATACCATAGTAATTTAAAGCAGCAACAACTGGTTGCATATGCATGGCCTGTTCCTTCGTAAAATAAAATATAAAATGGTGTCAACAAAAGAAAAATCTTTTAGTGATGTTAATTGAGGGATAAATATTGGTCATGACATTGGGGAGAACTTTCCTGTTCTTCTTCAAAATAATGCCATGGGATGTTTTACACTCCCCTGAAAGAGCAGCCTTGGCCAAAAGGCAGCACTTCTAATAGTGCCACATTCTCACAAAACTGCACTGTCAGCCTAGATTTTCATGCTCTACAAGATGCACTGCAGGAATTCGCCAAAGCTCCCTAGACAGCAACTTCCAAACCCACGACCACTACCATCTAGAAGGACAAGGGCAGCAGATAGATAGGGAACACCACCACCTGGAAGTTCTCCTCCAAGTCACTCACCATCCTGATTTGGAAATATATCACCATTCCTTTACTGTCGCTGGGTCAAAATCCTGGAACTCCCTTCCTAACAGCACTGTGGGTGTATCTACACCATATAGATTGCAGTGGTTCAAGAAGGCAGCTCACCACCACCCTCTCAAGGGCAACTAGGGATGGATAATAAATGCTGGCGCAGCCAGCAAAGCCCACATCCTGTGAATGAATTAAAAAAAAACATTCCCACAATACTGCACTGTCAGCCTAGATTTTTACACTCAAGTTTCTGGAATGGGACATGAACCTGCAATCTTCATACTCAAGGCAAGAGTGCTACTAACTGAGCCATGGTTGACAACATACGTAGAGCTTAGACTACTGGTGTTAGATTAATGAAATTTCTAATGTAGGCTCACAAATCTGTCAGCTGCCTTCTGTCTTTAGAAACTTAAATCAGCCCGTAAATCAGCTGGGCTTCTTTTTGTTTTGTTAATTTTTATGCTTATCAAAGTTATATATGTAGCTGCTGTGGAATAGTATACTTTCTATTCAAGTACCAGCTGAACATCACACACCCGTGGTCAGGCAGGCCATGTTTTGATACAAAAGAGGATTTCTTCTACTGTGTCAACCTACTGCCTACAAGTGTGATCATTGCTCCATGTTCAACACCAGGCTCTCTGTGGCCTGTCTGGGGGGGATTGACGATTAGTGCCAATTTCATGCAAATTAAGTGTATTATGCAATACACTTGCATCCACTGGGGACTTGATTGAAATTGTCCAGAATGATTTCAAGCAGGTTCATTACTGCCAGTAGACAGAGCAAACTTTCATTTCATTCACCTGTGCTGAATAAAACTACTTTTTATTTCATGATCAGTGGAAAATGCAACCTAACACTGGATTGACTGCAGTCATTCTCTAACTCACTTACAGTCGTTTCCTGTAGTTTTATAACTTTTATTGCATAACTGCTATTACAATCAGATGAGGAGGGGTTGAATGGCTCTCTCTTTGCTCTCTCCTTGTTTGAACGCAACTGTTTTTTTGTTTGAAAAGGACATATTTGCCAATTCAATGAGTACTTAACTGTTTATGCACTGGAACCAAAGAGGATGTTTTCTAGACTTTAACAAAGAAAGAAGTTAACTTTATTATGCTTAAATTGAAGTAAAGGAAATATTTTAAAAAAATATTAGTGGGATACTTTAAAGCAAGCTTGTGTTTGTGTGCACGTCTAATTTACTTAAACTAAAGACAGTCAGACTGCAAGGTTTGAATCATCAAAGGCTTAAGTGTAAAAAACAGGCATTTTAAAATGGAGATGGGTAAGCTAAGATGATGTCTCAGCAGATACGGTGTGAATGGAATTTGCATTTATAAATAAGTTGAGAGATTGTTTGGTTTTCAAAGAGGCATGGTAAGATATTTTACAACTGGCAAGAAAAATAAGGTAAAGTTATTAAGTTTACTTTTCCCGAAAGTGCTGCCGTATGGACAACATGAAAGATTTTTATATTCTAGGAAAAGGAACTTCTAAAGCAACAGTGAAACAATGGGATTTACTGACAAAAAGGAGAAAATATATTTAAAGGAAGATGAAAAGTTTATGGGGTGGACCTGTGAGATCTTGAGAGGTGGACTGTGTGAAATAGACCTGTGAAGAAGCAGCCTCTAGCCACCCCAGAGAAGTGCTGGTTTGGTCTAGAGTGCAAGGCTTTGTTAAAAGCCTTGTAGTTCCATTGTTGAGTGAGAGTGAGAGAGGAGCTGTGAAATACCTCCCTTAAAGCAACAGTAGGTGCATGTGGTAATATTGTTGGATGTTTTATAGATTAAGAATCTATTTGGACTGTTGCCTGAATGGGGTGTGTAGTTGGGAGTCTAGTTAAGTAGAAATCTTTTGGGAACTGTTATAAGACTAAGTTCAACTGTATATCTGTAATCTTGTGTGGTTAACTTTTTATTTTCTTTTGTTAATAAATGTTTTAATTGAATCTTTAAAACCTCCAAAGATGGTATTGGACTCTTTATTTCTGACTTCAGTGTACATACCTTCTCTTAAAAAATACAAATTGCAAAATCATCGTGATAGCTTGACCAATTTTCCCTTTGGGATTTGGTCAGCCTGGCAATTGCCATCTGCCATATCATAACAAAATTTGGAGCTCATCTGGGAATTTTAAAACTCCTTGGTTGGCTTGGAGTTGAATCTTAAGGCTATGAGTACGAGAAAAACATTAAATTCAGGAGTTGTTTTTGTGGGATTTGCAGTTAGACTGCAAAAATGGCTTTAACAATTGCTAATTCTTTTCTGGGAGTAGAAGACACAGCCCTGATTGGTTTTCAAAAAGTAATTAAGGCTAAGTTAACAGAATTGTTGGATAGATTGCAGTTAGGATTATCCACAGGAGTGAAGAAAGTAGACACAATTCACGTAATAGTACAGTATTTAAAATTGGAAGGGATACCTGAAACTAGTGAGTCACAGATGGAGGTAGTGAGACTTCAGTTGCAAATGAAAAAAAGACTTGAATTGGAGGTGAAAGAGAAAGAAAAAGAAAGAGAATTGCAATTGAAAAGGAAAAAGAAAGAGCATTTCAAAGAGAAATGGAAATATGAAAACTTTACCTCCAGAGGGAGAAGTTAGCAATGGAGAAAAGATAAAAGGAGAAAGAGAATACCAGCTTAAAAAGCTGGACATTAAAAAAGAGACCTCAGACACTATGGAAGGTTTTGATCATGAGATGAACACCTTCAACCCAAAACCCAGTGGGGAGATGTTTAAATTTGTATAGGCTCTTCTGGAGTTTGAGGAAAGGGTTGTAGAGGCATTGTTTATTTTATTTGAGAAGATAGCTAAGCAATGAAATGGCCATTGCTTTTACAGTCTAGGTTGGTAGGCAGAGCTTATGAGGTATATGCATCATTGTCAGATGAAGTATCTGTGTATTATGATGCAGTCAAAAAAAGGGCTATTTTGAGTACATATGTGTTAGTTCCTGAGGCGTACAGGCAGAAATTTAGGAATGTAAGGAAACAGCCTGGTCAGACTTATATTGAATTTGAGGGAGTAAAACAAAATAATTTTGATTGTTGGATACAGGCATTAAAGATAGAGACAACATATGCAACTCTTAGAGAAGTAATTCTTTTGAAAGAATTTAAAGGTTCACTTCCTTCGCTAGTTAGAACTCATGTGGAAGGACAGAGGGTTAAAATGGCTAGACAAGCAGGAGAGATAGCTGGTGATTATGAGCTAGCCCATAGATCAAAACCTTTTTTCTATCGCCCATTTAAATCTGAGAAGGCTAGAAGGTGGGAAGGTGAAAGGAAGGCAGGTAGTCAAGGAAGAGAAGGGACAGCTGAGAATTCTCAGGAAATTTCTCCTCAGACCAGAAAGGAAGGTGCTGAAGTTGGAAGTGACATTCAAAGAATTAAATGTTTTCATTGTAATCGGTTGGGCACACAAAGTCAAAGTGTTGAAAGTTGCATGGAAAACCTATTGCAGTAATTGGAACATAGAAGAGTTTGGGAAATAAGAGTACTGTGGGTTTGGTGATCCAAAGGCAGGAAAAAAACAGTGGTTTGTGTACATATAGAGCAGAGAGAATCAATGGTAGCTAAAGAAGTGCGAATGTGTTCACAATTTACCAAAGGGTATTCTGAAGGTTACATAAATGTTTAAAGTTTTGTATGTGAAGGGAAAGTCTTTCCATGTGTACAGGGTGGAGCAGGCAGAGAGATCAAAATTTTAAGGAACACGGGGGCTAGTCAGTCCATAATGTTATGGGATAGTGATATTTGTTGTCCAGAGGGGTGCATTGCAAGAAAGAGTATTCATAAGTGCAATTCATGGAGATACTAAACATATTCCTTTGTGTAAGGTAAATTTTAAAAAGTAAGTTAATAGCAGGTGAGGTGATTGTTGGGGTAGTGGAAAAATTGCCCATTGAAGAGGTTCAGTTTATTCTAGGTAATGATATAGCTAGGTCACAAATGTCGGTGATACCTACTGCAGTCAAGCAGCCTGTGGAGATGCAATCAGCAGAGATGTTGCAGAAAGAGTATCCTGGATTGTTCCAGACTGTGTGGTAATGAAATCACAAACTCATAGGTTGAAATAGGGAGAGGAATAACTTAAAAGACAGGGGAAGGGTGCTGACATCCAGTTAACTGGATCTGTCTTTGAAAAGATTGTTCAGGTAGTGAAGGTTAAAGAGAACGAGGCTGAAGTGTTTGGCTCAATGAAATTGGTAGAGTTACAGCAGAAAGATCCAGGAATAAAGTAGATTTACCAGACAGTCTATTCGGAAACAGAGGCAAAACGTATTCCAAAATGTTATTCAAGGTAACATGTTAATGGGGAAATGGAGACCATAAACAGGATATTTCACTGAGTGGGTGGGTGCACACCCGACCTGCTCGAGCATAAAATGAGTGCGATGATATCGGGCGAACGCCCCAATGTCATTGTGCACTCATGTGATATTTTGGTTGGTGGGCATGTGGGGGAGCTTTTCCAGCTGCACCCGCATGCATGCGCGAACTTGTGCTTTCCCCCTCCACTACCCCCCCCCCCCCCCCCCCCCCCCCCCCCCACCCCACACCCCATCCCCACAGGCAGCGCTGAGTGTTGGAACACACATCTCACGCTGTAGTGTGAAATCACGGTCCAGCCCTGATCGCGAGCAGCAGTCGGCTTCCCAACCGCCTCGTCGAGCCTGCCCAATGAGGGAAAATCCTCCCCCATCTCGTTTCCAGTAGATGAGAAGCGGGCAGTAATATATCAAATGATAATCCCATCTGGACACACAAGCGAAATATTAAGAATGGCTCATGAAATTCCGATAGCTTGACATTTAGGAATTAGGAAAACTCAGGCTAAAATGCATAAATATTTCTATTGGCCTGGACTGCATTAAGACGTAGTCAAATTCTGTAGAACATGTCACACATGTCAGGTGACAGGAAAACCTCAAGTAGTGATTAAACCTGCATTTTAAATTCCGATTCCAGAATTTGAGGAACCTTTTACCAGGGTCCTGATTGATTGCATAGGGCCCCTCCCTAAGATCAAAAGTGGAAATCAGTACTTGCTGACAATCATGGAGGTGTCCGCCAGATTTCTGGAAGCAATACCTTTATGAAATATTTCAGCAAAGAGGATTGTAGAGGAGTTGACCAAATTCTTTACAAGGTATAGGTTACAGTCGGGTCAGGTTCGAATTTCATATCACAACTATTTAAGGAACTAATGAACAGCCTGGGAATAAAGCAATTTAAGTTATCAGCTTATCACCCTGAATCACAAGGTGCTTTAGAGAGATGGCATCAAACTTTAAAAACTATGATGACAGCATATAGTTAAGACTACCCACAGGACTGGGATCGTGGGATTCCATTCTTGTTATTGGCTATTAAGGATGCCCTAATGAATCAACAGGGTTTAGTCCTTTTGAATTAGTCTATGGTCATGAAGTAAGAGGACCACTTATGTTGATTCAGGAGAAACTGATGGGCCAAAGTTCAGATACTACTTTCCTGGATATGTGACAACATTCTGAGAGAGATTGAACAGAGCATGTCAGTTAGCTAAGGAACATTTAAAGATAGTGATGAAGACAAGTGCAGATTAGAACACAAAAGCTCATAGTTTTGTTGCTGGACAGAAGGTGTTAGTCTTGTTGCCAGTGTCAGGTGAACCATTAAAGGCAGGTTTAGTGGGCCTTACAGGATTGAAAAGAAACTGAGTGAAGTAAATTATTTAATAGATATTACAGATAGAAGAAAGAAGCGGAGGATGTGTCATGTAAATTTGCTTAAAAACTACTTTGACAGGGAAGATAAGGAAAAGGAGGCATCAGCAGTGGTGGATAAGGAAAAGAAGGTAGAAATGAAGGATTTAGAAATTGACTTTCCTCTTAATAAATTGGACAATGAAGGACTGCTTAAAAATTTAAAAGTGATACCTTCTAAACAAGTGTCAAAGTGATTTGGAAAAGCTATTTGTGGGAATAAGTTGGGGAAACAGATTTGGCTGTGCATGGGGCAGAAATTTTCACTCGGCGGGCAGCTGCGCGCCCAATCTGCTCGAGTGTGAAGTGA
Source organism: Carcharodon carcharias (assembly GCF_017639515.1). Taxonomy (NCBI): domain Eukaryota; kingdom Metazoa; phylum Chordata; class Chondrichthyes; order Lamniformes; family Lamnidae; genus Carcharodon; species Carcharodon carcharias. The sequence continues at coordinate 63,040,007 of NC_054487.1, forward strand.
AGCATGTTGATGTTGGCCGAGCGTGCCGATGTCAACGCGCAGTCGCACAATAGTTCAGTCAGCGTGCTGGAGCCGGAGAAGTGGCCAACGACAGTTAAAAGGCCTGCTGAGGCCATTAAGTAATCAATTAACTTAAGTTTTTTGCTGCTCGTGGCGGGTGGACGAAAAAGCCAAGTGGCCTTTGCATTTTTTGGAAACCTCATCCATGGGCTGGATGAGGTTTCCAAAAACAAATAAAAATAAAATAAAAACTTTAATTTTTTATTAGTAACATGTCCCTGCTCATGTGACAGAGTTACATGAGGAGACATGTTTCATTGTAACTTTTAAAAATATTTTTTCATATCTCTTCATCTCCCTGAGGCAGCTCTGTATCTCAGGGAGATTATGAAGTATTCATGTGCGCGCATGTGCTAAGTTCACACTCGGTCCACCTGCACCCCCCCCCCCCCCCCCCACCCCCCCCCCCCCCCCCCCCCCCCCCCCCCCCCCCCCCAACCCACTGCACAGGCAGCGCTCAGCACTGCCTCTCGCGTTTGTCACTGGGCGTGCCTTAATTGGCCTGCCAGCATTAAATCACAGTTCGGTGTCCATCGTGGACAGTGGTCAGCTTCCTGCCTGCCCCTGCTGAGCCCGCCTGCCAAGCGAAAATTTCTGCCCGTGGTGTAGATGTGGGAGATTCAGTTTCAATAAGGCAGCATCCTTATAGATTAAATCCAGTAAAATTAGCTCATGTGCAGAAAGAAATTGAATTTATGCTCCAGAACGATGACATAGAGTCTAGTTGCAATAACTAGAGTTCACCTATTGTGATGGTACCGAAACCAGATGGAACACACAGACTGTGTGTGGATTATCGAAAAGTGCAAGTGGTGACACGTTTGGAAGATTGTATTGAGAAAATTGGACAATCAAAGTTTATCACAAAGCTTGACTTTCTGCGAGGATATTGGCAAGTACCCTTATTGGAAAGGGTGAAACAGATATCAACTTTTGTGACGCCATATGGACTATATCAGTTCAAAGTTATGCCACTTGGTATGGAGAATGCGCCAGCAACATTTCAAAGACTGACAAAGTAATTGCAGGACTGAGCTATTGTGCTGTTTATATTGATGACTTGGTAGTTTTTAGTCGAACATGGGAAGAGCATTTACAACATCTGAAATAACTGTTTGATCAACTACATGAAGCTAATTTCCTGGTGAACTTGGCAAAGAGTGAATTTGTAAAAGCGCCAGTTATATATCTAGGCCACACCCTTGGACATGGACAGGTGGCCCTACGAGATGTGAAAGTAAAAGCCATTGTAAATTTCCCAGTACCTTCAATAAAGCAGGAAGTTTTAAGATTTTTAGGCATGAGTGGATTTTATCGAAAAATGGTACCAAATTTTAGCAGTGCAGCTGCTCCATTGACTGAGCTACTAAAAAAAGAAGAAATTTCAATGGACACAGGAGTATCTGAATACATTTTACAGCTTAAAAACTGTGTTGACTAATACACCAGTTTTGGCAGCACATAATTATGCCAAGCAGATTAAGTTGGCAATTGATTCAAGTGATCTGGTTATTGGTGATGTGGATGAAACAAGAGGATGAAACAAAAATTGAACGGCCAGTGGAATATTTTTCATGGAAGCTGAATGTGGATCAGAAAAGATACTCATCCATCAAAAAAGAGACTCTTGGTCTCGTGTTAGTGTTGCAGCATTTTGAGGTTTATGTTGCAAGCAATTCTTCAGAAACAATTGTTTATACAGGTCACAGTCTTTTAAAATTTCTGAAAAAATTTCAAAACTGGAGTGCCAGACTGTTTAGGTGGAGTTTATTACTGCAACCATTAAATTTACAGATTATCATGTGGCTGGGTGAGAAAATTAAATTGCAGATGCGTTTAAAATTCAAAGGGAACTGAACATTTAAAACATGAAAAATGGACTGGAATGACCTCTGTTGATATGGAGGCCTTGTATATATATTGTCATTTTAATATATGTACTTGATAGTGTAATAGTTTTGAATATGCAGCGAAATATAGTAAGTGGTGTGAAATGAGTTGAGAAAATGAAACTGCATTTTAGAATTATAACTTCATTTTTCCATAAAGATGGAGGTGTAAAGGAAATATTTTTTTCTAATATTACTCTGGGATATTTTAAAGCAGGCTTGTGTGTGTGTGTGTGCGTGCGTGTGTGAGACTAATTTAATTAAACTAAAGACAGTCAGACTGCAAGTTTTGAACCATCAAAGGGCTTAAGTGTAAAAAACAGGTATTTTGAAATGGAAATGGGTAAGCTAAGATGAGGTCTCAGCAGATACAGTGTGAATGGAATTTGCATTTATAAATAAGTTGAGAGATTGTTTGGTTTTCAAAGGGGCATGGTAAGATGTTTTACAACCGGCAAGAATAATAAGGCAAAGTTATTAAGTTTATTTTTCCTGAAAGTGCTGGCCATGCTGACAACATGAAAGATTTTTATATTCTGGGAAAAGGAACTTCCAAAGCCAGGGTGAAACAATGGGATTTACAGACATAAAGGGAGAAAATATATTTAAAGAAAGCTGTATGGGACTGGACTTGTGAGATCTTTAGAGGTGGACTGTGTGAAATAGACCTGTGAAAAAGCAGAGAACTGCTGGTTTGGTCTAGAATGCAAGGCTTTGTTAGTTCCTTTGTCAAGTGAGGGAGAGAGAAGCTGTGAAATACCTCCCTTATAGCAACAGTGGGTGCTTGTGATAATATTGCTAGATATTAGAGATTAAGAATCTACTTAGGCTGTTGCCTGAGTGGGGTGTGTAATTGGGAGTCCAGTTAAGTAGAAATCTTTTGGGACCTGTTATAAGACTAAGTTTAACTGTATAATTGTAATCTTGTGTGGTTAACTTTTTCTTTTCTATTGTTAATAAATGTTTTAATTTAATCTTTAAAATCTCCAAAGGTGGTGTTAGACTCTTTATTTCTGACTTCAGTGTACATACCATCTCGCGCTTAGTACAAATGACAAAATCATTGTGATAGCTTGATCAAGTTTCCCTTTAGGATTTGGTCAGCCTGGCAATTACTACCTGCCATATGATAGAGGCATAAAGCACATTGCCATGGCACTATACAGTAAGATGGAGTCTTTTCTTTTGACATTCCATTGGTACTTAGTCCTATAGACACTTCATAACAAAAGAGCTGATAAATACACTACCTTGTGTGGTCAATAGCAATATAGACTAGGAACATCTTGAGTCAAATCTTGGTCTGTACTGAGTTAACAGCAGGAGTCCTGCAATTGGCTGCAGTTTCCCTGGACTAGGGAAGGGAATAAAAAATAAATCAGCCAAATAAATCAACCTGTGTTCTCACCTCTCTGTATATGGAAGTGCTGAGCTCAGCTATAATAGGACTTATGGGCACAATGATATAACTCTACAGATACTGAAACAGTCCTTGTCCACATACAGAAAGATCTGAACAACATTCAGGCTTGGGCTATTGTGTGGCTTGAATGTTACTTGACACTTAAGCACCAGGCAATAACCTTCTCCAATAACAGAGAATCTAACCACCTCCCCTTGACATTCAACAGCACTACAATCACTGAATCTCCCACTATCAACATTCTGGGGGTTACCATTGACCAGAAACTGAACTGGGCCAGCCACATAAATACTATGGCTACAAGAGCAGTTCAGAGGCTGGGAATTCTGCACCAAGTAACTCACCTCCTGACTCCCAAAGCTTGTCTACCATCTGACCATCTGCAAGGCACAAGTCAAGAGTGTGATGGAATACTCTCCACTTGCCCCAATGAATGCAGCTACAACAACCCTCATGAAGATCGCCACCATCCAGGACAAAGTGGCCCGCTTGATTGGCACCCCATCCATCACCTTCAACATTCACACCCCCACGACTGACACACAGTGGCAGCAGTGTGCACCATCTACAGGATGCACTGCAGAAACTCACTAAGGCTCATTAGACAGCACCTTCCAAACCCACAACTACTAGCATCTAGAAGGACAAGGGCAACAGATGCATGGGAACACCACCACCTACAATTTTTCCACCAAACCACACACCATCCTGACTTGGAACTATATCCCTGTTCCTTCACCGTCACTGGGTCAAAATCCTGGAGATTCCTTTCATAACGCTATGGATGTACTTACACCAGATGGACTGCAATGGTTCAAGAAAGTAGCTGACCACCACCTACTCAAGGGCAATTAGGGATGAGCAAAAAATGCTGGCTTTGCCAATGATGCAACACATCCCATGAAAGAATTAAAAAAATTGCAGGTGCTCATTGTTCATGCTCACTTATGCAGAATGTCCACTTGGGTGAAATACCATTAACTGCACCCTGCATGCTTTCAGGACTGGAGGTTGGTGAGTGGGAGAAAGTTGAATGGAGAAGGGGAATGTGAAAGCATGTTCACAAAAGCAATTGCCTTAAGTATGGTCATCAGATGCACATCTTGTTTAAATATACTTCAAAAATGTATAAAAATGAAATGATATTAATAAGTTGTGACAAGCATCTGCACTGTACCTTTTAGTACTCAAAAACAGAAATTGCAATATCTCTGTTTTTGATTATGAAATTTACTTGTAATTGTTTAAGCAATTCAGAGACACAGATTTTGAAAAATTTGTTTTAAAAAAACAGGATTAAGCAGATTCTACTAATGTGACATCAAGGACTTCAGCAAAGTAAATATTTCAAATTACACATCTCGTTGCTGTTCTCCATGTTAGATATTTTATACTTCAAGAAAAGTAATTTACATTTTGGCAGGCTTTAATGCTTTGTTTTATGGATAAGTATGAATGTTGATGAGGCACATAAAATGAGAAGAGCAACTAGAGATGTTGAAAGGCTGCATGGAGTCTTATTGTTCAAGGTAGCTTCTTGATTTCCTTCCTTGTTTCAGCTCCACCATCTGTTGCTTTCACTGTCAAGAAGACAAAACTGTTCATCCATTCACATGATGCAAAGAATGTGTTTACAAGCACTCTCAGAAAAGCTCAACTGATTTTGGAGTGGTTTCAATCAGCAGGTACAGGTCATTTCCTGTGAAGACCATAGAATTTAAGCCGGCTTGACACTGTCAAAAGCAACAGTTTTAAAAAAAAAGTGGTTCTCTTTTTTATTTGAAACGAAAAGGCACAGGATGTTGTCAGACTTCCAGTCAGTGACAAATGTTTGCAAAATGCTAAGAGGCATTTCTGCTATCAAGAGCTGCCACATAGCAGGTGACTAAAGCCACCTGCCCTCGCCTCCATCTACTGTATAAACAAGTAAGAAGATCTGAGAGGAGAATTTCACAAAGATCAAAGCTAGGGATAATCCATCTGGAATTTCTCAAAGCTGGCAAAGATTTATAAAACTCTGCTGGAATTTTAAAAGGAATTTTAGGTCTCTTCTCTTCCAGCTGAGATAGGTTCTAGTGGAGATTTTTACTCACAGTTGGTACTTTTATTGACTGTGAGCTTATCATTCAGAAGCAAAACTTCAAACATATTCACATAAGGCCAGTAACTAAATAGAATACTCCCCAGTTTTCTTTTTCTTTTTGAGTGACATTCCTCTGCAAATCAAGGAAACAGAAAACATATATTTCTAATTTTTGCACCTTATTCCTACTGCATTCCCTCCTAAAATATTAATCCCTCTCAATAATGTTATGTTTAATAATTGTACTAAAATTTAAAAAAAACTCAAAGGTTTCACAACGTTAGTACACCAGCAAGGGGTTGTTTGTGTGCTATCATGAATATATGGTAATGATGATGACATTTAAAGTATAAGGTATTATTTAGGCTGCCATTAGCATTAATCCAACATATTCAAGCCTTCGTGACACCCTCAATGTGAGCCACAGCAAAATCTACCACTACCAGAAAACATGATATCACATTTGACTTTTTAAAAATTGCACCAAAATATTATTTTGAATTATTCAGTTTCTTTACTGTAGGTCAGCATAAAGCTTTCTGTGTTATGTTGGATATCATTAATTTTTATAGTGTGGAACTGGAATATATGTATAGGGATAAAACCTACAGAAGAAAAGCAGGAGGCTATGAGGAAAGAAAACACTTTTAATGGCAGCCTTCTTCTACAGGGGAAGCCTTTCTGACAAACTTGGTTCTTGTGCTTACCGCAGCCCCCTCTCCCAGAGCTGTAGTTAGATTGCAAGAACCCTTTGTAGCACAAACCCAGCAGTTTATGAAGACAAACACATGGCAATTTGATCAAGTAAATACTTCCGTTTCATACACGGTAGGAGGGAAGTGATCTCAGCAGGGGAGATGCTGAATGCTGTGCTTCCATCTAAAATGAGTATTCCCATATTTCCTGAAATTCCCACCCCCAAAACTACAACAGCGTACGTTCTGCATAGCATGTTGCCAGGTATGCAGGGAGTAATGAGGAAAACACCAAAAAAAAACAGTGGTGACAACACACAGTTGTTCCAGGCTGGAGACAGTTACAATGGCCATGAATGTAGAATGGATTAAACACAGTCCATCCATATGACTGGGTGGATTGCACATAAGAAACTGGCAAATGAACAAGAGAAGCATCAAAGGGACAGTAAACAAAACATTGTAAAAACAGTGGTGGGGGAATGTGGTGGAGGGAGGGGGAGCCTTGGTGGGCTTGGAGGGAAAGTAATTCCATGGAAATAGATTAACATTGGAGAGTGAAAAAAAATTAAAAGGGAAAAGCTGCACAGGAGTGAGAAATATAAAGGGCTTGGTGAAGAAACTGAAGACAGACAAGTAAAGCAAGTCTTAGGAAAGAAACAGAACTGTTGCAAGGGTAATTCACATAATCAATAATTCAAATGTGCCTTGTCATAAACTCTGATCAGTAAGTTTCTTGCAAGTGAACAGAAGAAACATAAGAAAAAAGTTTCATTAGGCTGAATTTATTGCAGCCTGTTGCAGTGGGAACCATGGTGACCAGGCTTGCTGAATCATGGGAGAGGCTGTGAAGCCTTCCACGATTAAGTTGGAGGTTGGAAGAGGCCCATGGGGAAGCTTGCCTGCACATGAAGAGGTGTCAATTAGTCTCATTATTGAGCCAATTGACACCACTTATCCCGGAGCCCAGTGGTGGTTCTGGGACTAAACATGAGTGAGATGGCTTTCTTATGTTAGGGAGGGAGTTCCAGGATTTTGATCCAGTGACAATGAAGAAAGAGTGATATAGTTCCAAGTCAGGATGGCGCATGACTTGGAGGGGAACTTGCAGGTGTTGGTGTTCCTGTACATCTGCAGCCCTTGTCCTTCTAGAGGTGGAGGATGTGGGTTTGGAAGATGCCCTAGAAGGAGCCTCGGTAAGTTCCTGCAGTGCATCTTGTACATGGTAGACAGCACTGCCACTTTTCAATGGTGGTGTAAATGTTTAAGGTGGTGGATGGGGTGCCAGTCAAGCAGGCTGCTTTGTCCTGGATGGTGTCAAGTTTCTTGTTGTTGGAGCTGCACTCATCTAGGCAAGTGGAGAGTATTCTATCACTCCTAATTTGTGACTTGTAAATGGTGGTCAGAATTTGGGGAGTCAGGAAGTGAGTTACTCACCACAGAATTCCCAGCCTCTGACCTGCTCTTTTAGCCACATTATTTATTTCCATATCCATATTGATAGTGGGGGATTCAGTGATGTTAATGCCATTGAATGTCAAGGGGAGATGGTTAGAATCTCTCTGGTTGGAGATGGTCATTGTCTGGCACTTGTGTGGTGTGAATGTTACTTGCTACTTGTCAGTCCAAGCCTGGATATTGTCCAGGTTTTTCTGCATATGGACACAAACTGCTTCAATATCTGAGGAGTCATGAATAGCGCTGAACATTGTGCAATCATCAGTGAAATTCCCCACTTCTGACCTTATGATGGATGGAAGGTCATTGATGAAGCAGCTGAAGATGGTTGGGCCTAGGACTCTATACTGAGGAACTCCTGCAGTGATGTCCTGGGACTGAGATATTGACCCCCAGTAGCCACAACCATCTCCCTTTGTGATGATTGGAGTCATACTGAACACAAAAGAAGATGGTTGATTTGGGTGCCTAAACAATGTCATCACATAAAAATATCCTAACATCCAACATTACCTTCACAACATTTTATAGAGTAGATCACCCATCATGCCACAGAGAAAGCCTAGGGAAGAGATGCTATTGCCAATGCATATCAACACTTCTCCATCCATCAATCAAGAAATTTGATGGAAAGGATTAATTCAGCACCCTTATATTATATGAGAAAAACCTACTTCTTTAGCAAAGCTGTTTAATACTAAAGGATTACCTAAAATAGCTTGGCTTATTCATTTCACATGTTCCAACTATTCTAATATTTCCATCTTTGACTCAGTGTCTGTTTTTGTTCGCTGCGCACACACACATGCACACCCCAATACACACACACACATCCTGATACAAACACACCCCGATACACACACACAAACCCAATACACACACATGCAAGCATTCGATGCACACACACCCCGACACACACACAGACACACCCCCCCCAATACACACACCGAAACACATACACACACACATCTATTTTTATATTTTCACTTTGGAAATCCCATCATCTAATCAAAATGGTACCGCATATGGCACCTTACAACATTTGTTTTTGTCCATTTGACCTTCCTTATCAGGGCAGCTATGTCTAAACTATAAAACATGTCTCCCTATCAAGAAAACCTGAGAGATGCCTGTTATCATGTCTCCTAGGACGTAACAGCCACTCTTCATGTGTTTACCCGATTCCATTCCAGGGCCTAACTTTAGTACCAAACATAACTAGCTCAGCTTGACCCCATGTTCTTACCTGTGTCAAACATCCACCTTTTAATTTACAGCTTATTTCAATGATTCTGTTAACCCTTTATTAACCCATCTGTTTAATACTAAAGGACTACCTAAAATAGCTTGGCTTATTCATTTCACATGCTCCAACAGGGTTCCTGAAAGCTCCCTCCTCTCTTTGTTTTGTCTCCATTCGTTATCCAACCCTATCTATACCTTGAAAAAGCAAAATACTGTGGATGTACCACATTCTTTAGAACTGCATGCTGCTAGGACATACAACCACCTTTTTTCTTGCATTGTCATAGTTGAATCACCACATCTCAATTCCCCCATGGATTTTCACGGCTAGTCAAGATTTTGTTTCTTTTACGTTTGTCTCAAAAGTCGAACTAACACCAGCCAGCACTTAGTTTTGGGGGCTTCCACCATAATTCCACTGCATTAGCTGTTCTCAATCAGTGCAATTATGTGCCTCAATGACCTGGGCTGCAGAAGGACAATAACTATCGTTCTCACTGCTAATTGCCTGAGTTAGTATAATTCAATTAATTAAATTCCTTTGCATGGAGTTACATAAGACTTTCAACCCAGAGCGGACTCCTGTCCCATTAAAAAGTACATAGTTGACCTAGCTTCTGTGATGTATTGGACTGGTTCTTGTGTCCATTCCAGTAAAGCATATTATTTGTCTTTTTAGTATAAAGTATATGATTGGGCAGCACTAAGCTGTGCTGAAGTAACTCGTCCTGGACTGATCAAGAGCTCTAAAATTTATGTTCCCAACAAGGCTTGTGATTTTGTCATTTGGCCAGATTTCTCCCCAATGATTGCTGTTCAAAGACAATTTCTACCTTGCCATGACAGGAGAGATTCATATCAAGCCCAGCAGTTATACTCTTGCTTCTCTGTTGCCAGTTCCTGTGATATATTGTAGTTAAACAGAGGAGGTTGTTTGTGAATGAAATATGTCTCCTTTAGAAGTTATGGCAGATAATTTGCACTTAGGTATCGGAATCTTTAAAATACACTGGAGTTCTTATTTGCATGCGTATCACGGACATGGGCCCCAGTTACGATTTGTTCAAAACCTAACATTTCCATTTAGTTTGAAAAATTAGCATCTGGACACTTTTATCCTCTTTGTTACTTTATTTCCAGCTGTCTGTTATGTAACCAAGCTGATTAATATGCTCACCCTCATCTGGTGTGCAGTCTAAATGTTTTTGAAGTGTGTGCTGGAAGACAGGGGTACACTGGCAAGCCTTCAGTAACACTGCGAGTCGAATGTTTCCATACAGAGCCCAAACAAAAACATTTAATGAGGTGACTGTTTTAAATGTAATTGTAAATGTAGTGAGTAACATAGATTATTGGAAGAGACTGATCTGGTTTGCACCTTGTGTCATGTCAACTTTGAATGGTTATGTAATGTACTTTTATAAATTTTATGAATAAAATATATTTTGGGGGGAAAAGTAATGTGGTAGGAACAAGGCTGTAAAGTAGTAAGGGAGGCAATACCGTGGTGGTATTGTCCCTAGACTGGTATTCCAGAGGCCCAGGGTAATGCTCTGAGGACCTGGGTTCAAATCCCACCACAGCAGATGGTGAAATTTGAATTCAATTAAAACCTGGAATTAAAAGTATGATGAAACCATTGTCAATTGTCATAAAAGCCGATCTACCTATCTGGTTCACCAATGTCCTTTAGGTCTGGCCTAAACTGACTCTAGACCCCATTGACCTCTGAATAAGGGGCAATTAGGGATGAGCAATAAATGCTGGCCTAGTCAGTGATGCCACAAAAAAAAAACTACCAGAACAAATAAAGGCAGAGATAATTGAACAGTTCAGTTGTTTGAATATGATGATCCCATAGCTGAGAGCATGGAAGTATCAGTACTGGGACACAACTGCATGCAGCTAAATAATGTAAAATTAAGTTGATATCCTGAAACTTAATCTTTGATTAGCTTCAAGAGTTAGAGAGAAAATTTCTCAGGGATTTGTTTTGGGAGTTTTACCTGGTTTTCCTCACTTCCCCAGGAATTAGCCTGGAATTACCTGGAATTGGTAAATTTACAATGCACTCCCTCTAAGGCAAGTATATCTTTCATTGGGCACAAAGGTGAAAATCATGCGGAGCATTCCAGGTGTAGTCTCACCAAGGCACCATTAATAAATACTCACAGGATACTTTCTCATTTAACAGTGTATCATCAGCAAACTTACATCTAGTATACTCCATCGAAGTTATTGAGCTTGTAAATAGCTGAGGCCCAAGCAATGATCCTCGTGATACCCCAATGCAGGCTGCTAACCCGAAAGTGACCCATTTATTCCTACGCTGATTACTGTCCATTCATTAATCCTCAATTCAAGTTAATATATCATCCCCAAACCCATGAGTCATAATTTTATGTAATAACCTTTTGCGTGGCACCCTATCAAACATGTTTTGAAAATCCAAATACATTACATCCACTGGTTCCCCCTTATTCACCATGCTCATTAAAATCTCATTTACAACCTCAAGGAACTCTAGCAGATTTGTCATGCTTTTCCTTTCAGAAATCCATGTTGACATTGACTCAATCATATTATGATTTTCTAAGCGACCTATTGTTACATTCCTAATAATAGATTCTAGTGTGTCCCTACTATTGATGCCAGGCAACCTGGACCTTAGTCCCTATTTTCTTTTTCCTACCTTTCTTGAATAGCAGAGTTATATTTGCTGCCTTCTGATCCATGGGGAACCTCCTAGGTTCTAGGGAATTTTGAAATATTAAAACTGATACATTCAATATAGCTGCTCTTGTAAGCCCTCAGGTCCATGGGATTTGTTGGCTTTTACTTCTCTTAATTTCTCCAGTAGTTTTTAAAATTTATTTAAATTCCTCATTCTCAATTGATCCTCGATTGTCCATTATTTCCAGAATGTTTGTTGTCCATTCTATCATGAAGACTGGTGCATAGTATTTCTTCAATGCCTACTCCATTCCTTATTTCCCATTATAATTTACATTGTCTCTGTGCTAAGACTTGGACTGAGAAGCTTCCTACATCCAGAGACGCATGAGATAGACAAAGCACATGCTTAAGTCTGTTTTCTGTAGCTTGTTTTTCCTGGAACAGTTCACTAACCTGAAGCTAGAGCTTGAGGGGCATCACTAAGCATCAAACATAGCTGACCAGGAGTCTCTCCTGCTCTTACAACCTGCTATAGACATGTTGGAAGGATTTACAAGTTGACACACAAACTGTTTGGCCGCGTATGAATGCACCTTCCGTGGCCATCAAGTCCTGGAGTGGGACTTGAACCCAGAGTTTCTGGCTCAGAGACAAGGAGGCAGGGTCTTTTTCAGGTTGGTAAGCTGTAATTAGTGGAGTGCCACAGGGGTCAGCACCGGAGCCTCAACTATTTACAATCTATATCCATGACTTGGATGAAGGGACAGAATGTATCCAAACTAAATTTGCTGATGGCAATAAGATAGATCATAAAGTAAGTTGCCAAGAGGACATTGAGGGCCGAATTTTCACTACCGAGTTGGGAGCGCAGGGACGGGAAAATCCCTGACTCCACAAACCTGACTCGGGAGAAAATGTCCCAAACATTTGGATTTTCGTTCCGAGGAGGCAGCTGTTAATGGGAGTCAGGCCCATTTCCCCCAGAAGGTGTTCAGAGCCAGCCATAAGGGCACAAGGTGCCAACACGGGCTGATTAAAAGGCCCGCCTCAGTGCTCTGGAACCTTGTCCCAGCTGTAAAAAAACACAATAAAACCAAAAACAGCCTTCTAACCTTCACCACCCTCACCCCATACACTCCCCATGCACCATGCAGGACAACTCATGCCACCTCAAGCTCAACACCCACACCCCCATGGCCCTTCATACCCACAATGCCAACCTATGCCCCTCTATCCACCCTTATGGCCCTTTATAGCCCCTATGCCAATTTAGTGCAATGCATATCAGCCCATGACCGACCCACCCTTTGTCCTTATATCCTCCATGCCAGTTCACCCAGTATCCACCATGGGCATTCTGGGATGAAATAAAATGAAGTTCAAAGTGTCTATTGCAGACTCTATTTAAAAGAAAACACCCTCACTGATAAAAACGCAATCAATACATTTAAATCCCTTTAAATTCTTAATCCCTTATGAAAATAAACATTTCATTCAAGTACTTAATCCTGTATGAAAACATAAATTTGTATTGATAGCTCCACATCAAAGATTTGGAGCTGTCAATCAAACTGTGAATTTTCAAACCCCCCCCCCCCCCCCGCCCCATCCCCCACCCCCGACAGTGATAATGATAGATTGTTGAATTAATCATGCAGTACTAATGCTGTAATGATAATCCTCAGGCTTATGCCTACAAACAGCTAGTAAAATTGCAAGCACTGTTTTTTTTCAAAAATTTAAAGAGCTTGGGGACTTAAATTCCTTGACAGCTTGGCAGTTCCATTGAGTTAATTTGTATACACACTAATGTCTAATTTTACCCATCACAAAGGGCACCTGTCCTCTCCCAAAGAGGTAACTGGAATAGTCCAGAAGGTTACCTTACTTCTTCAAATAGCTTTGGTAACTTTAGACCTTTTGCTCAAATGTGTAAAGCCCACAAGTCATGTTTTGGACATCCTACTAATGAAAATTGGATCTGTGTGCAGCTACTGCTTTGAACCCTGAATATGCAAACTACATCCCACCTCTCTACCCCCAGTGCAACCCTCCCACCCCCTATCCCCAGCAAAAATGGTGAATGTTGGTATCGGGGGCTCCGATGCCATTTTGGCTAATTGGGAGACCCTACCGTTCCTGTGAAAATCTGGATAAAAGGGCCTACAAAGGGATTTGGACAGGTTAAGTGAGTAGGCAAAAATTTGGCAGATGGAATATAATGTGGGAAAATGTGAACTTCTCCACTTTGGCAGGAAAAATAGAAAAGCAGTATGTTATTTAAATGGAGAGAGACAGCAGAACTCTATGGTACGGAGGTTCCTGAGTGTCCTGGCACATAGTTTGCAGGTACAGCAAGTGATGAGGAAGTCAAATGGAATGTTGGCTTTATAACAAGGGGAATCAAGTATAAAAGCAGAGAAGTGTTGCTACAGCTGTACAGTGTACACTTTTGGTCTCCTTACTTCCAAAGAAGGATATGATTACATTAGAAGCAGTTCAGAGAAGGTTCACTTGACTGATTCCTGGGATGCAGAGGTTAGCTTATGAAAGGTTGAGCAGGTTGGGCCTATGCCCATTGGAGCTTAGAAGATTGAGAGGTGATTTTATTGAAATATAAGATCCTGAGGGGACTTGACAGGGTGGATGCTAAGAGGTTGTTTCCCTTTTTGGGGGAGTCTAGAACTAGGGGACACAGTTCAAATTTAAGGGTCTCCCATTTAAGACTGAAATAAGGAGCATTTTTTTCTCTCAGAATGCAACTGGTCAGTGGAATTCTCTTCCCCAGAGAGCAGTGGAGATTTGGTCATTGAATATCTTCAAGGCTGAGTTAGATATATTTTTGATTGACGAGGGAGTCGAGGGTTATGGGGGCAGACAGTAAAGTGGAGTTGAGGCCAAATCAGATCAGCCATGATCTTATTGATTTGCAGAGCAGGCTCAAGGGGTCAAATTGCCTATTACCACTCCTAATTCTTGTGTTCTTGTACTATCTGTGTTTGTAACCCCAAGATCAAGAGTTCAAATCTCACAATGGCAAACTATGAAACAATGTAACTTCATCTGAAAAAGATGGAAACGTGTTTGTACTCGAAAGAGTTACTATCCACTGCGCCACAAGGCCTCCTTTCTGTGCTAAAGGGCCCACATTTACTTTCACTAATCCCTTCATTTTTAGATACTTGTAGAAACATTTAATCTCTTGCTAATCTCCTATTATACTCTCTCATCCTTTAACAATTTCTTGGTCCTCCTTTGCTGGATTATCAAATCCTCCACTTATCTGCCATTTTTGGCAACATTATATCCCTCTTGCTTTAGTCTAATAACATCTTTAACTTCTTTTGTTAGCTACGGTTAGACTGGATTTCCCATAGGGTTTTATACCCTAAGGGAATGTATATTGTTGGAATATTCCACAACTACTAAAGCCAATGTGCATCAAGACCTGGATCACTTTCAAGATTGAGCAGATAAGTGGCAAGTAACATTTGCGTCACTGAGATTCCAGGCAATGACCATCTCCAACAAGAGAGAATCTAACCATCTCCCCTTGACATTCAATGGTATTACCATCGATGAAAGCCCCACTAGCAATATCCTGGGGCATTCAGCGATGGTTTGCCTTTAATAAAGTTTATGTGATATTTATTAACATGTCCCATCTCGTGTGACATTGTCACATGAGGGGGACATGTTAATATTTTTTTTATTTTCCTATTTTTGAAGTTTATAAAACTGTCAGTGATCTCCCTGAGACAGCACTTAGTCTCGGGAGATGTGCACTCTTTCAACCCGCTGTGTGGGCCTTAATCGGCCTGCCCACTCAAAATGGCGGTGGTGTCCGTTTCGGCTGCCTGCCCACCGCCGAGCCTCTGGGGCCTGCCCGCCCATCAAGGGTAAAATTCTACCCCCCTACACCAGTGTCAATTTTAAGTTCCCTTCAGTAGCTTTGAACTTCCAATTTCACAGACTAGAACTCTTTGTCAACTTTTTTGACCTCTCCTAGGAAATCATTTGGTTGGAAAGCTATGTTTTTGGATCCCAAACTGTCTGGGAACATGTTCTAATTTACTTCCCTTGAATGCGGTTTTTCATTTACAGTACTGTTTAAAATGACCAGTCGTGCCACAGAAAAAGCATTCAATTCCCCATTCTGGACAATTTTTGCAGCAGTGTTGTCTGTTGGTACCACATTTGGAGTACTTGAATGTAGATGGAAAAGTTCTCCCCACCCCTTCTATGATTCTGGTGGATTTTTTGGGGGGCTTTTAGGCTCCCGACCTTAGGCCTACAAACTGGACTAACGCCTCCCAAGCCCTGACATTCCCCTAAGGCACACCCTGATTTTGGCATCTCAAATTGGCCTTTCTGGTGGTCTATTCAGCATTCTCTAGGGTCAGAACCTCTTTGGATTGTAACAAGTAGAGCATTGTTTCATTGAGGCTGCCAAGTACAATGTGGTTTCTAATCAATCTGTGTTTTAAGGCTCCATTACTGCAGGTACTTGCCAACAAACATGAATCATTAATGAAGGGATCAATGGACTCCCCTGGTCTTTGGGTTCTCTGACTGAATTTTGCTCTTTCTATAGCCAAATTCTTTTTGGCATTGAAGATTTCTCAAAGGTCTCCAGAACTTAACTTATGATGCCGAGTCTTCCTTGATGCCTTGTTGCACGAACACATCATCAGATATGACTCCCACAGCATGTAAAAGTGTACAGACCTGGTATTTCTGAGATTTCCCTTGGAACCCCAAAACCGTTCAGTACCTTTCAAACTGTCTCTTCCAGAGCTCCCATTGCTGTCCTTGCTATGGACCTTCAATAGGTTGGAAAGACTGTGGAAGGGGTAATCGTTGCTCTGTGGCTATTGACATTCTGTGTCACTCACTATCCCCTCACTGAGGTACTTTTTGGGTCTGATCTTGGCTGCTGCAAAGTCAATTTTCTTCTTTCACTGGTCATCACTCATGTATTGCTGATCCCTGTCTGCAATGGCCTCCAAAATTGCCACCATGTTTCAATGTCATTGCTGAGCTTTAGTGAGGCCTCAGCAATACCCTGCTTTCTAATCTTACTGAACCTTGATGAGGCTTTGCTTCCCTATGACAGACTTGAGATAGTTGGTATGATTTAACTCCAAACAATTTATTAAGAACTATTTATAAAGACAACAGGGTAAACACAGACACAGATTACCCTGCACTCTTGGAGCCTCTGATGTTGCCACTACATCATTAATATCATCATCATCTCATTAACATATCCATTATAAAACCTTGTTTTATTTCTTTAGATAAATAAACTTTAACAAACATAGCTTATACATTTTAGTCTTTTTATCTAATTACTTGACCATGTTTAAATTGTAGTATTTAACTGTAACTCACCCTGGCACCCCCGCTGGCACTGAAGATCACTTGTTGGCTTTTCTCCCAGCCTCACAGTCTTTCTTTAGTGCTCTCCTCGCGGCCTCACCCTTTAGCTCCACTCTCTTACTTGGAAATATGTTCATATAAGATGAAAGCACTTTTGATGTCCTATAGTGATATCATCAAATAATTTGCTGAAACTTAAGGAATTATTTACTAATTTTGACTCTGGCAGGAAGCCTCACCTGCTAAAAGCATATCTGAGGCATTCTGCCCACACTGTTCTGACCATTTAAAATAATGGTTGAAATCACATAGCTGATAAGCTCCCAAATTTCCAATGTTTGCTCTTGGAGGGTGGGACACTTAGTTTGGAAAATTGCCTAAAGCTGTGAAAAATGGACCCTTGAGAGCTACCTGCTCTTCTGAGGTGCAACAAGTGAGGTGCCTCTGGGGCTATAAGTGGGATGGTGGACCAGCCTGCCATTGGCCTGATGTATTGCCTGCTACATTAAGCACTTACAGTATGGGCTGCACTGGGATTGCACCTAGATTTGGTCCAGATCCAAATTCTACCCGTCGGATTTCTCAACAGGGAATAGAGGACTGGTCCCTCCCGCACTGGATCATAATTCTCATTTCTCATTTTCTGAATGAAAGCATCTTTTTTAAAAGGCAACTGTTCACACAAAGTCTTTCTATCACATGTTTCGAAGAAGAGTTATATGGACTTGAAAAGTTAACTCTGTTTCTCTCTCCACAGATGCTGCCAGACTGGCTGAGTTTTTCTAGAACTTTCAGTTTTCATTTCTACCACATCATTTGGCACTGAACTTCTGTTGCGGTTATTAAGTGTTGCTGCAATTTCGAACTAAATGCTTCTGAAGGTTATGTTGTTCTGTTTGACTGAACTGTATTTGCAGAATCCAGCTACTGAATAGCCCAGTCCAATATGCCGGGCATTGCTCTTTTGACATGCATTGAGCACGTGTGTTCCAACTGCCATATTGGCTGCTTAGGCTCCTGTTTTTCACCTGTAAAATTGCTGTGACATTATTGAATTTCCAGGATATTATCTTCAAAGGAACATTGCTGCACTGGAATGAGTTCAAGGAACTGAGAAAAGCATTCCAGCAAAGTTTTATGAGGATACACTGTTTTCATAGGATTAAGTAAGATCAAGACAGGACATGATCCAGACCTTTTAAAATTTGAAAGGAAGGGATACCCTGGATGTAGGTGGGTTTTCCTTAGCTTATTTTATCTTGAACTGTGACCATGTAATATGACAACACAATTGGCCAATGCTAGAGGATTTTCTTTCCCTGCAGAGTAAATAAACTCCTTGGCCAGGATTTGACGGGACCCATGGGAAAGGGAAGGCCAAATTGGAAGCGGATGGTGAGGGCCCACCCACATCAATTCCAGTTGGTGGTGCGATCCTGCCTGCTGGACAATTAATGGCCGCCAGGTGGGGTGGCTAACAACTCAATAGCCAGAGGTGGGCTTTGAGGTGGCAGTTAGTTCATCACCTGACGTGGAAGGAAGTGCTGGCGCCATATTTAAAGGGCTCCAGGCATATGAGCCCTGATCCGAACAATCTTTGCCTCAGCGATCCTCCCTACAACCATCCTGATAAGACTAAGGCCTGCCAGAATCTAACAGCCCCATCATCCAGGAACTTTTTGACCTCTGCCCATTACCCCCCGACCCACGCCCCCACCCCCCCACCAGCCACACCCAGCAACATCAAGGGGCCTTCAACCCTCTAGCATCCTTGCAAAAAAACACAACACAGTGGAAAACTTGTTGACGTGACAGTAGCAAGATCCTGGGTGGCCCCCCAATTCAGTGATGTCTACTCCAGGTGACTCAGGCAAGGTGGGAGGTTCTCTTCTCTAAGGACTGAAGGAGGAGACCTTTCTTCCTAACCAAGCAAACCTGGACAGAGATTGCAAAGGAGGCCAGGAGCTATGGGGTCTCCAGAGAACCTGGCTGCAGTGTTACAAGTATGTCAATGACCTCCACCACTCCGCCAGCACAAGTGCTACACCTCGGTTCCATAAGGTATCAGCTGCTGGATAAGTGTGAGGGTGAAGATGCTGAGGAGGGACAGCCCACCATGTCGGTGGCAATAGGGTCAGGCTGCAGAATCTTCTTGGGAAAAAATGCACCTCCCCCACTTATCAGGTTCTCCTCCTTGCTGGAGGTTCCTCCTCCAGAATGTATGATGCCGAGCCACCTGGTCTGACTGGGGCACCCTGCCAGTAGTTGCTTCAATGCTGTCCAGTGGCTCCTCTCCAGTGAGCCCCTTGCTTGGAACTCAGTCTCCTAAGGGGGGCCTCAATCCCAAATCAGTGGCTGCCCAACCCCTTTCAAAGAAAGAGAGTAAAAAGCTTCATTGCACGGCAACCAAGTGCAACAATAACAACAGCTCCTGCCCCTTTGATATCCTTTAAGAGCTGCCAAGGCTCTGACCACCCATGGCCCCACTGTGTACCATGTTATAGAGTTGATTTTCCAGGCAACTTTTCTTGGTGGAAACATTGAACTTTATTGACAAGTAGCAGCAGCAGCTACATGTGTGCATCTAACTCTATAATTAAAGAAGAACTCCCTCCTCGTTGTTGGATGGTCAGGTACTCGTGATGGCTAGAAAAACTGGTGTGGTGCCATTGAACTTCTCGGCCTGTTTGTTATTAATATCATATCATTTTCTGTGATTCAGCTTGCGTTGAGAATTTGCAGTCACTATAGGAGGGGAGGCCACCTTTCAAAAATTAAGAGCCAAAGAATAAATTATATACACTAAAAGTCATACATTTTAAATACGAAGCTTCGTAATGTGGTTCTGAAAGAGTGGCCACTCTTTGGATGCAGTGCATGCCTGGAATGGCAAGAGCTGCTCATCTGCTGTAATGCAAGGTCAATTCCTTGAAATAAAATTGGTATATTCCTGAGCATTATACACCAGGAGTGCACCAAGGGAAATGAGCAGGTCATCTAGTTAAAGGGCTGCTGTTTGCGCATAAAGCTGCCCTGTTCCCTGCAGAGGGGGCAGAAATTACTTTTAATCAGCTTTGAGGATGTGGCCTGAAGAGGTTGTGAAAAAACAATGGTGGACTTTTTTAGACCTTAACCCCCACCCCCCAACCACCCCCATCAAAGAGCAGCCTTAGTGGAATAGGTAGAAAAGCCAGTGTTGTCCTATCAATGTACTTAATATGGGAGCAGGTGAGAAATAAATGTGCTGGCATCAAGAAGTTAGCACAGTAAGTGCTGCTTGTTCTTAATTTAATAATTTAAAAAATATTTATAATATTGCATTAGAAGGCATTTTCAGGTGACTGTTGTTTAATTGTAGGATAGCTTTAAGAATTGAGAACACACAAAACTCTGGTAACTATTTGTCTGCTTTCCAAGGGCATAAGCTTGGCCAGGTTTTGCTAAGGCACTGTGTATTTGCTTATTCGTTCATGAGGTGTGGGCATCACTGGCTAGGCCAGCATTTATTACCCATCCCTAGTTGCCCTGGTTCAGAGGTCATTTAAGAGTGAACCACACTGATGTGGGTCTGGAGTCACATGTAGGCCAAACCAGGTAAGGACAGTAGATTTCCTCCCCTAAAGGACATTCATGAAGCAGATGGATTTTTACAACAATCGGTATTGGTTTCATGGTCATCATTAAACTTTTAATTCTAGATTTTTTTTATTGAATTCAAATTCTATCATTTGCTTTGGCAGGATTCAAACCCATGTTCTGATGAAGATGCTAAAGAGTCATATGGACTCGAAACGTTAACTCTATCTTCCTCTCCACAGATGTTGTCAGACCTGCTGCGTTTTTCCAGATATTTTTGTTTTTGTTTCAGATTTCCAGCATCCGCAGTATTTTGCTTTTATCCCCAGAGCATTACCCTGGGTCTCTGGATTACTAGTCCAGTGACAATACCACAATGCTACTGCCTCCCCCTACCACTATAGTAATGCATTTGCTTTGCCAAGCACTATGATTTGCAATTCTTGCCACAAATTGTCAGATGATTTATACATTAGTAAAGGTGAGTAAACTCACAATTATTTTGCCAGCAAACTCTGAGCCATAGTCTTTTACCACAGTGCTCTGGATTATCCTGTCAACTGTGGAATCTCCACTCAATGTATAGCTAAAATAGCACCATCTACAGGTACAAATTATTAAAGAACTAACCATCAGCTGCATTGCTTGCTCCTGCTCAATATTTCTATGTTGCTGCATTTACAAATTTGAACTAACCTTGGAAATACATGGTCTTCAGTAATCCACCACAAAATCGAACAACTGCTGATGCTGGAAATCTGATTTAAAAATAGAAAATGCTAGAAGTACTCAGCAGATTTGGCATAATCTGTAGGGAGAGAAACAGAGTTAATGCTTCAGGTCGATAACCATTCATCTGGACTTAGAAAAGCTAGAGGTGCAAAAAGTTTTAAGTATAAAATCAAGGAAGTGGGGTGGGGGGAAGGGGTGGAAAGAACAAAAGGGAAGGCCTGTGATAGGGAGGAAGGTAGGTGAGAT
The DNA here is from genome assembly GCF_017639515.1 of Carcharodon carcharias. Classification (NCBI taxonomy): domain Eukaryota; kingdom Metazoa; phylum Chordata; class Chondrichthyes; order Lamniformes; family Lamnidae; genus Carcharodon; species Carcharodon carcharias. Next base: position 63,061,472 of record NC_054487.1, read on the forward strand.
TAAGGGAAAAAAGGGTTGCTGGCCCAGTCCTTAACCTCTTCCCTTCCCATTGTCCAGGGCCCCACAGACTCCTTTCCAGGTGAAACAGTGACTTATTTATACTTTCAATTTAGTAAACTGTATTCACTTCTCACAATGTACCCCCATCTACACTGGGGACAGTAAATGCATATTGGATGACCACTTCACCGAACACCTTCATTCAGTCCATAAATTTCACCCTAAGATTCCAGTTGTCTGTCATTTTAATTCTCTGCTCCACTTTCTCTCTGACTTCCCTGTCCTCAGCCTCCTACGCGGTTCTAATGAACTCAACATAAGCTCGAGAAACAGCATCTCATCCTTGGATTAGGCATTTTACAGCCTTCTGGACTCGACATTGAGTTGAATAATTTCAGATAATAATCCTTGTCCCCAATTTTTGGACAGCAGCTGTTGGAACTAATTCTTCACTTTTGTTTCTTCACTTGTTCCATCACAGCTCACTTTGGACTTGCATTGCCAACTCTTTTGTCATTTAATCCCTCTTGTCTTCCACTCTATCATTTTCACTTGTTTAAAATCCATTACATTTCTAATTTTTCTGATGAAAGGTCATTGACCTGAAACGTTAACTCTCACCAGGATTTTCCCCTCGGCGATTTGGGGGGCGCGAAGCCTGCTCGCCCATCGAGGGCTAAACTCTGCTTTCTCTCTCCACTGATGTTGCCTGACCTGCTGAGTATTTCTAACATTTTCTGTTTTTTTTATTTCAGATTCCCATCATCCGGAGTATTTTGCTTTTGTGCTGAGAGATTGTTGTCTGTATGCCTCAGATATTAACTGGGCAAGTCCACCGAGTAATCAAGGTAGTGTGCACAGTGCTATAATAGCGTTACATCACCTTTGATATGTAGCTCTCCCTCCACCATAAATATAATACCCCTCATTTTTATGATTGCTATCACAATCGAACATTTAGGCATCAGACATTGTGGAGCTTATTCCAAGCAGTGCAATAAGTGCTACTTTAGTATAAAATGAAAATGAATGCAAACCTGCAACCTTGCATTTGTTCCCAACCCCTCAGAAAGGGACCAAAATCTGTCAAAGTTAACTCCCAATCAGTATCCTATGATCCTTATTGGAAAATATGTGGATGACAAGCTAAATGGTCATTGAGCTCACCTTTGATGCCTCTGTGTTCAGTGTGTTGACATTCACTGTCCAGACACATTAAAAAAAAATTGTTTATACGTGTGAGGAACTGGTGAAAACATACCCAAGAATAAGTCACCATCAAGAGAGGAGAGAGAAAATATGGATTGAACGAAGGAGAACAAGACAAAAAACTGAAAGGCTGATTAATTGGGTACCTCGTCCTGCAGGTGGTGCTATGATACAAATAGTGTACTTCAGAGGAAACCGAGGGCAGAATTTTGCGCTCGTCGGGCAGGCTTGCCAGGGGCAGGCGGGAGTGGCCGGAAAGCCGACTGCTGCCGCGATTGAGGCCCGACCACGATTTCGCGCTGATGGGCCAATTAAGGCCAGCCTAGCGTGAAACGTGACTCGTCACTGGCTGAGAAGGGCCGAGTGGAGGTGAAAGCTTGTTGGCCGCCGGGTCTAATGGCGACCTGGCGGCTGGTTTAAAAATGGTCCAGGTAGCCCCAGAATGGCTGCCAGGGAAGGACATCTGCCTGCCATTATAAAGATGGACTCGGGTGCAGCAGCAAACGCCAGGCAGGCGGGCACTCAGCCCCACCCATTTTTCTGACAAGTGCCTCACCACCCTCCTGGAGGAGATGGCTGCCAGAAGGGACACCCTTGACCCAGAGATGGGAGGAGGAGGCCACTGCACCTCACAAAGAAGGCATGGGTGGCAGCCCGGGTGAGAAGCCACGATGTGGCGCAGCGAGATTGGGTCCAGTGCTGGAAGCACTTCAATGGCCTGCTGTGCTCAGGAGGGGTGAGTACCGTGTTGGCATGGGTCAATGTGTTGAATTGTTTTGGGCTGGCCATCCACCCTGTGGAGCTCAGGGGTGTTAAGAGTCTGCGTGTCAACTGTCAGTGATGCCGGAGCTGGCCAAGGGGGTGAGCCCTGGCTGCAGTGACTGAGTGCTTTGCACCTCGAGAGCCATTTCTCGCATCTGTCCTGCAAAGTGCTCCTCAGCTGGGATTGGCCAGGCTGCAATGGCGCTGCAGGTAGAGTGTGGACTAATTAATGCCTCTCTGTCCTTTCAGGACAAGACATCTTATAACAATATTGAGAGGTCATGGACTGGCAGGGGATCCCCACACCTCCTCATCCTCTCCCGGTACGAGCATGAGGACTTGGAGCTCGATAGGTGCCGTGCATTCGTTCAAGCAGCGGCAGTGAGGCTGGGGTGTCAGAAGAAGGTAAGAGTGCAGTGCACTGAGGTGAGAATTTCGGCTTGTGCAAACATTCTAGTACAGTCTCTTCATTGATATGAGCCTCGAATCTGGAGTCCCCAGTGATCATTGAAAGAAGATGGCACCATGATGCAGATCTCCATCGTCTCACCAGTGACAGTGCGATTACTTTAACTAATGACATGTCCTTCTTCTCCCTTTAAGATTTTCCAGCAGGAGGACCATCATGCTCCCCAAGCACCTGTGTCACACTCGCTCTCTGAATCAGGCACCAGCGCAGATGCCAGCACCTGAGCGGGCATTAGTTCGGCGGCTAGTATCTTGGTGCATGTTGGTGTGGGCACTTCACACTCACTTGAGGTGCAGATGGAACCAGAGTGCCCAGGGTGCTGGCAGTCGGAGGACTGCTGCAGACCAGGACGATGTTCAGTCGAAGGCTGATGATAGGCCTCTGGAGTCATCCAGTCTTGCATTAAATTTATACTTCCCAGTTTCCCAGCTGCTAAATCTCCCTGCCTACTCACTTACCTGTTATTAGCAATGCCATAATCTGCATAAATGGAAAATAGCAAGAGATATACAAAAAGCAGAACATTCTTTGACAATTGTAAATTCGCAACTATACCATTGAGTCAAAGGAAATAGGATTTAATTCAGCAGGGGGCCAACGGACAAATCAACCTTAGTCCCATCCTGAAAAAGCAAAAACGTAAAGCCAGAAGCACCATTGTGAAAAACAGAAAGTGCCCAGTGTTATTACTTGTTTTGAACCATTCCTGATAACATGATTAACTGTTTATTTTCTCCGTTTCCCCACTGAAAGCAAGCATGCAGGTGCAGCAAGCAGTTAAGAAGGGAAATGGTATGTTGGCCTGCATTGCGAGGGGACTTGAGTACAGGAGCGAGGATGTCTTACTGCAGCTGTACAGGGCCTTGGTGAGACCACACCTGGAGTAGTATGTCCAGTTTTGTTCCCCTTACCTAAGAAAGGATATGCTTGCCATCGAGGGGTGCAGTGGAGGTTCACCAGGTTGATTCCTGGGATGGCAGGATTGTTGTATGAGGAGAGATATAACGAGAGTACAGGACAAATATGTTACCTTATAGACAAAGAAAGGGGGGGACCAAGTCTGGAGAACCCTGGAGGTCAAGGGCTGTAAAGGTTAGGATTAGGAAAAAAAGAGAAGTGTATGGCAGATACCAAGGGCTCAATACAGCAGAGTCCCTAGAGGAGTATAAAAAGTTCAGGGGGAGCTTAATAAGGAAATTAAGAAAGCTAAGAGAGTGCATGAGAAAGCATTGGTGAGTAGAATAAAGGAAAACCCAAAGGGTTTTTTAATGTATAAAGAGCAAGAGAATAACTAGGGACAGAGTAGGGCCAATTAGGGACCATAGAGGTAATCTGTATGTGGACCCGGAAGATGTGGGTACAATCCTCAATGAATGCTTTGGGTTGGTCTTCACAATGGAAAAGGACGATGCAGGTATAGACATCAGGTTGGAGGACTGTGTATATTGGAGGAAATTAATATAGAGAGAGAGGAGGTACTAGTGGGTTTAATGGCCTTAAAAGTGGATAAATCTGCAGGCCAGTATGAGATGTATTCCAAACTGTTAAGGGAGGCAAGGGAAGAGAAATCAGGGGCCCTGACAGTAATTTTAAAATCCTCTCTGGCCACAGGTGAGGTACCAGAGGACTGGAGGACTGCTAAAATTGCCCCATTATTAAAAAAGGAAGGAAGGGATAGACCAGGAAATTACAGGCCAGTCAACCTAACCTTGGTGGTGGGGAAATTACTAGAAAGAATTCTGAGGGGCAGAATATATCTTCACTTGTAGAGATACGGATTAATCAGGGATAGCTAGCATGGATTTGTTAAGAGAAGGTCGTGTTTGACAAATTTGATCGAATTTTTTGAGGAGGTAACCAGGAATGTTGATGAGGGTAATGCATTTGATGTGGTCTACATGGACTTTAGCAAGGCTTTTGATAAGGACCCTCATGGCAGACTGGTCAAGAAAGTAAGTACACATGGGATCCAAGGCAAAGTGGTACATTGGATCCAAAACTGGCTGTGAGGCAGGAAGCAGAGGGTGATGGTAGAGGGATGTTTCTGTGACTAGAAGTCTGTTTCCAGTGGGGTTCCGCAGGGCTTGGTACTGGGGCCCTTGCTATTTGTGTTGTACTAAATGATTTGGACTTAAATGTAGGGGGTATGATCAAGAAGTTTGTGGATGACATGAAAATTGGCAGTGGTAAATAGTGAGGAGGATAGCCATAAACTGCAGGATGATACCAATGGAATGGTCAGGTGGGCAGAGCAGTGACAAATGGAAATCAACTCGGAAAAGCATAAGGTAATACATTTGGGAGGGCTAACAAGACAAAGGATTGCACTTTGTATGACAGAACCTGGAAAGTACTGAAGATCAGAGGGACCTTGGTGTGCATATCCACAGATCCCTGAGAGTAGCAGGGCAGTTAGATAAGATGGTTAAAAGGCCTATGGGATACTTGCCTCTATTAGCCAAGACATATAATACAAGAGCAGGGAGGTTATGCTGGAACTGTACAAAACGCTGGTTAGGCCACAACTGGAGTACTGTGTGCAGTTCTGGTCACCACATTATAGGAAGGATGTGATTGCATTGGAGAGAGTGCATAGGAGATTTACCAGAATGCTGCCTGGGCTGGAGGGTCTTAGCTATGAGGAAAGATTGGATAGGCTGAGGTTGTTTTCCTTGGAGCACTGAAGGTTGAGAGGGGACCTGATAGAGGTGGTATAAGATTATGAGGGGCATAGGTAGGGTGGATAGGAAGGCACTTTTTCCATTTGCAGAGGGGTCAATATCCAGGAGGCATAGATTTAAGGTAATAGTTAGAAGGACGAGTTGAGGAGTTGAGTTGAGGAGAAATTTTTTCACCTAGAGGGCTGTGGGAGTCTGGAACTTACTGCCTGAAAGGGTGGTTGAGTCAGAAACTCTCATAGCATTTAAGAAGTATTTAGATATTCACTTGCATTGCCATAGCCTCCAGGGCTATGGGCCAAGTGCTGGAAAATGGGATTAGTGTAGTCAAATCTTTGTGAACGGCGTAGACACAATGGGCTGAATGGCCTCCTTCTGTGCTATAAACATCTATGAGTCTATGAGATTGGGCCAACTAGACCTGTATTCACTGGAGTTAGAAGAATGAGAGGGGATCTGTATAAAATGTATAAAATTCTGACAGGACTGGACAGATTTGATGCAGGGATGATGTTTCCCCTGGCTTAGGGGTCTAGGGCAAAGGGCCACAATCTCAAGATATGGGGTAGGCCATTTAGGACTGAGATGAGGAGAAACTTCTTCACTTAGAGGGTGGTGAACCTATGGAATTCTCTACCACAGAAGGCTATGGAGGCTAAGTCACTGAATATAGTTAGGAAGGAAATACATTCCTAGAGCAGAATTTTTCCGTTGGTAAGCAGGGGTCAGGGCCCACTTGCCGACACGTAAGATGATGCGAGGTGACGTCGGGGGGAACCCCCAATGTCATCCTGCTCCATTTAAATTTTCAGGAAAGCAGGGGCACAGCAAAATCAGCTGTGGGCCCGCCGACCTGTCAATAGCCAATTAAGAAACATTGACAGAGTCATTTAAACAAGTAAAGGACCTACCTGTCCAACCTTAAGGTTGGCGGGCAGGCCAGGAGCTCGGCGGGCAATAGAAAAGACATGAAACCTCATCCACTGGCAAGATGAAGTTTCATGTAGGGTTTTAAACAGCTTAATAAAGTTTCAGTGTAATTTATGAACATGTCCCATCTCATGTCATATTGTCACATGGGGGGGGACATGTTAAAGATATTTTTTTTCTAATTTTAATGTTTTTAAAAGTATAAGCGATCTCCCTGAGGCAGCACTTAGCCTCAGGGAGATGTGCGCTCTTTCATGTGCATGCGCGAAAGTGTGCACTCTCTCTTTTGGGGAATCCTCCGCCCCCCCCGCCCGCACAGGAAGCGCATAGTGCTTCCCGCTGATGTCACACTGGGCGGGCCTTAATTGGCCCGCCCACATAAAATGGCAGCGGGGCCTGCTTCTCCGGTGGGGATTGGCTCCCCGCCCGCTGGAGATTGGGTTGGGCCCGCCCGCCCGGCAGGCAGAAAATTCAGCCCCTAGACTCTAAAGGCATCGGGGGTATGGGGAGAAAGTGGGTGTACAGCATTGAGACAGAAGATCAGCCTTGATCATATTGAATGGTGCAGCAGGCTTGAAGGGCCGAATGACCTACACCTACTTTTTTTTCTATGTTTCTTCCTTTCTATCTTGAACAGGCAGGGAATCACATTTTTATCCTGACATTCCGTGGATTTAGGTTTTCCTTTAATTAAGTTTAGCTGAAAACTTGCAAACTCATTTGCCTAGGAGCCACATATTCCCCATCCAGCTTTTCCCTCCAGGAATGTGAGGGATGTCAATGCTGAGGCTTGGATACTGTTTAATTTTGGCCATCAAACTGCCAGGCCTGACACTTTTCTGCCATCATACACATCAACACAGAAATGCAGTAAAATTCGATCAAGAGCTTCAAACTCAAAGACAGCATTGAACATGCAAAATGTATAGAATTGTCATGACTTAAACTGCAGGTACACTCAACATTCTGTTGCTGGTATTGCAAAGGCATTCTAATAGACAATTATAGATTTTGAGGCAATCGATTAAATTTTAGTCTTTAGAATATTCCTGACATACGACATACAAGCCACAGTAACTCCATCACAGGGTTTTGCATCAATTTTCAATCAGCACGAAGAAAACAGGGTTAGATTTTCGTCAAAGAGACGGATATTGGAAATCGGGAATTTTCCTGACCCTGCGGTCTCGTCTCCCTCCTGAAAACACTGCTAATCAGGGCTGGCATTTGTGCAATGGTCAGAGGTGACCTTGATTCAGGAGATCAGGATGTAGAATCGGTTTGGAGGAGATGAGAAAAAGTAGGGGAAAGAAGCCACTAGTGGGAATGGTCTACAGGGCCCCTACCAGTAACCACAATAAAGGACAAAATGTACAAGAAGAACTATTGAGTGGTCATGATAAAGGGGCAGCAATAATCATGGGTGACTTTAATCTACATATAAACTGGAAAAATCAGATTGGCAGTAGTGACATGAATGAAGAGTTCATAGTATACTTCCGATATTGTTTCTTACAGCAGCACATTCTGGAACCACCAGAGGGCAGGTTATATTAGACTTGTATCGTGTAATGTGACAGGATTAATTAATGACCTCAGGTAAAGGCACCACTAAGTAGCAGTGACCACAATATGATTGAATTTTACATCCAGTATGAAAAGGGCAAGAGTGGGTCTAAGGCTAGTATTTTAAACTTAAATAAGGGCAACTATGTAGGCATGAAAGCTGAGCTAGCTGAAGTGAGCTGGGATACTAGGCTAGGGGATAGATCAATAGAGAAGCAGTGGCAGGCATATAAGGGATATTTCAGAATACTCAGAATAAGTATATTCCTACTATAAAGAAAAATTATAAAGGGAGGACCCGCCATCCATGGTTAACTAAAGAAGTTATGGAAAGCATCAAACTTAAGGAAAAAGCATATAACTGCAAAAATGAGTGGCAGGTCAGATGATTAATCAGAATATAAAGAATGGTAGAGAATGACTGAAAGGTTAATTTGGAGAAAGAAAGTAGAGCATGAGAGGAAGCTAATTAGAAATGTAAAAATGCATAACAAGAGTTTCCACGTGCATTTAAACAGTAAAAGAGTAGGTAAAGTGAGTGTTGGTCCTCTAGAGAGTGAGAAGGGGAAGTTAGTAGTACATAATGAGGAAATGGCGGATGAAATTAACAAATATTTTGCTTCTGTCTTCACTATAGGAGATATAAAAACACATTCCAGTAATAGCTGTAAATCAGGAGGTGGAGCGGAGAGAGGAATTTGGTAAAATTATAATCACTAGGGGAGTGGTACTGAACAAACTGATGGAGCTGCAGGCTGACAAGTCTCCGGGTCCAGCTGGATTTCATCCGAGGGTCTTAAAAGTGGTGGCTAATGAGGTAGTAAATGGGTTGGTGTTAATTTTCCAAAATTCACTAGGTTTGGAAAGATTCAGGCTGGAAAGTAACAAATATAAGCCCTCTATTCAAGAAGGGAGGGAGGCAGAAAGCATGAATCTATAGACCAGTTAGCTAGGCGCCTGTCATGGGGAAGGTGTTAGAGTTGATCATCAAAGGGTTATAGCTGGGCGCTTAGAAAAACACAAGGTAATTGGGAAGAGTCAGCATGGTTTTATGAAAGGGAAATCATGTTTAACCAATTTATTAGAGTTTTTTGAAGGTGTAACATGTGCTTTAAGTAAAGGGGAGCCATGTGATAAGATGTCATATCAAAGGTTATTGCAGAAAATGAAAGCTCATGGTGTAGGGGTAACATATTAGCCTGGATAGAGAATTGGCTGGCTGGCAGAAAACAGAGAGTATGCATAAATGGGTCTTTGGCTGATTGACAAGATATGACTAGTGGAGTCCCATAGGGGTCTGTACTGGGGCCTCAACATTTTTTTTATACATTCATGGGATGTGGGCTTTGCTGGCTGCGCCAGCATTTGTTGCCCATTCCTAATTGCCCTTAAGAAGGTGGTGGTGAGCTGCCTTCTTAAAACGCTGCATCTACATGACGTAGGTATACCCACTGTGCTGCTAGGGAGGGAGTTCCAAGATTTTGACCCAGCAACAGTGAAGGAACGGCAAAAACTTTCCAAGTCAGGATGGTGAGTGGCTTGGAAGGAAACTTTTAGGTGTTGCTGTTCCCATGTTTCTACTGCCCTTGACCTTCTAGGTTGTAATGGTTGTGGGTGTGGAAAGTGCTGTCTACGGAGGCTTGCTGAATTCCTGCAGTGCATCTTGTAGATGGCACACACTGCTGCTACTGTGCGTCGGTGGTGAAGGGAGTGAATGTTTGTGGAAGAGGTGCCAATCAAGTGGGCTGCTTTATTCTGTACGGTGTCAAGCTTCTTGAGTGTTGTGGGAGCTGCACTCAGCCAAGTAAGTGGGGAGTATTCCATTACACTCCTGACTTGTGCCTTGTATATGGTGGACAAGCTTTGGAGAGTCACGAGGTGATTTATTCATCACACGATTCCTAGCCTCTGACTTGCTGTTGTAGCCACAGTATTTATATGGCTAGTTCATATAGTCCCTTTTTACAATTTACATCAATTACTTAAATGAGGGGAGTAAAGGCATGGTAGCTAAATTTGCAGATGATGCAAAGGTAGTGAAGAAGACATAAGGAGTTTGCAGATCGATATAGATAAGTTTAGGGTGAGGGCAAAAGTATAATGTGGGAAAATGTGAAATTGTGCACTTTGGCAGGAAGAATAAAAAAGCAGAGTATTACTTAAATGAAGAATGACTGCAGAATTCCAAGGTGCAGAGGGATCTAGGTGTTCTCATGCATGAATCACAAAAAGTTAGTATGTAGGTACAGCATGCAATCAAGAAGGCTAATGGAATGCTATCCTTTATTACGAAAGGAATTGAACATAACAGGATGTCACCTCCTAAACCTCTAAAGCCTGTCCATCACCTACAAGGCACAAGTTAGGAGTGTGATGGAATACTCTCCACTTGCTTGGATGAATGCAGCTCCAGCAACACTCAAGAAGCTCGACACCATCCAGGACAAAGCAGCCCACTTGATTGGCACCCCATCCACAAACATTCACTCCCTCCACCACTGATGCACAGTGGTAACAGTGTGTTTCATCTTCAAGATGCACTGCAGGAACTCAGCAAGCCTCAGCCTGCACCTTCCCAACCTACAACCATTACAATCTAGAAGGATAAGGGCAGTAGATACATGGGAACATCAACACCTGGAAGTTTCCTTCCAAGCCACTCACTATTCTGACTTGGAAATATATTGCCGTTCCTTCACTGATGCCAGGTCAAAATCCTGGAACTCTCTCCCTAATAGCACTGTGGGTGTACATACACCACATGGACTGCTTTAAGAAGGCAGCTCACCACCAACTTCTCAAGGGCAATTAGGAATGGACAATAAATGCTAGCCTAGCCAGCAATGCCCACATCCTATGAATGAATAAAAAAAAAATTATGCTTCTGTTACTCAGGGCATTGGTGAGACTGCATCTCGAATACGGTGTGCAGTTTTGGTCTCCTTATTTAAGGGAGGATGTAAATGCATTGGATGCAGTTCAGTGGAGGTTTACTTCATTGATATCTGGAATGAACTAGTTGTCTTTTGATGATAGGTTGAGCAGGGTGGGCTTTTCTCCACTGGAGTTTAGAAGAGTGAGGGGTGATATGTGATTGCAGTATATAAGATCCTGAATGGAATTGACAAGGTAGATGTGGAAATCATGTTCCTCTTGTGGGTGGGTTCAGAGCTAGGGGCACTGTTTTAAAATTAGGGGTCACCCTTATAGGACAGAGATGGAGATTTTTTTCTCTCTCTGTGGGTTGTGTGACTTGGGAACTCTCTGCCTCAGAAGGCAGTGGAAGTGGGGCCATTGATTATTTTTAAGGCAGAGGTAGATAGATTATTGTTAGGCAGGGAAAACAAAGGTTATTGGGGGAAGATGGGAATGTAGAACTTGAAACACAAAGAGATCAACAATGATCTTACTGAATGGCAGAGCAGACTTAAGGGGTTGAATGGCCTACTTCTGCTCCTATTTTGTATGTTCCTAAGTGCCCATCACCCTATTCTCATGTCATGGAGGCAAGAATGGGCTGTAGATGTGCCCACCATCTCCCAAGGCAGACCCCAGGCAGCAATGGAGGCAGGTGGATGGCAAGGCTGGCAGGTTAGTCACTCTGCCTCCATTTATTGGAGCATTGGTACATGGTTTTAGGCCCTCACTCCTCCACCCACCTCCATTACTCTATGCCCTATGAATCTCCCATGCCTTCTTATATCTCTCATGCCTCATCTATATGCCTCATATCTCTCATGCACCTTCTCTACCCCTCAAATTTCCCATGCACCTGCCATGCCCTCTCATACCTCTCATGCTGCCTCCAATCTCCCTTGCCCCTTACCCTTTCCATGCCCACACTCTTAGTATGCTCTGGGTACACAGCCAATGAGCCATAAAATAACACTGGCACGTCTTTGAAGTGCTCATGAAACAAAGCCATTCAAAAATCCCCTTAAAAAACATTGCCCCTCTACCCTTCTCATAAAGTTGTCAATCAATCAGTCATTTAAAGTTCCATTGAACAAATCTTTAATCCACTTCACACCTCTTAACCTTGTCCAAATAAACACACAGGCATGGAAAAACCACTTCAAAGAAATATCAGGGTATTGCAAGGCAATAAAGATGTAAGTTAAACAAAGCTGGCATTCCACTTTGCAACTTTGTAAACAGATTTCTGTCAGGCTGAGCCCATTAGTCATACTGGGAGCCCAGCCAAGTATTCATAATGCCACGATCTTTTTCACTTTTTATTAAGGACCAGTGATTCTACACATAGAGAATCAAATCCAGGAATGGTACTGAGGGATGGAGTTGGGACCAGTGATTTTCATAAACTTCAAATTTAAAAGGATCATCATTTTATATATTACAGTAATGTGACATTTTAAAGTAAATTGTAAACTTTTACTTTTGCAAAATGATAAATAGTTAGTACTTTTCTATCCTAGAACATTCAGTTCAAATCTGAACTCACCTCCCTTTTATGCTACGGGTAGAATTTTACAGCCCTGTTGCATTGGGGGCAGGGCTGTAAAATGTGGTGAGCTGTTCAAAAGTCCATGGACTGCGGCGGGGCTAGAAAATCACACCAGTGGGAGGAACCGTAAAATTTCGCCCTACAGGTCTTAAGCAAATATCATGTTTAATGGCATGTTTTCTGGTCAAAGTTCAGATACTTTCTCCAAACATGACAATTTTGACTGACTTATTCTGGCTGATTTGTTCATTCTGACTGTGTTTTCTAATTTTGTGTTCTCCTGTATCGGGCTGCTCTGATTGTTTCTGTCACACTAACTCTTCCAGATAGCTTTTTTTGTTGCATGTAGGGACTGTCTGTAGACATTCTTCTCTATTTTAGCTCTTAAACATTCTGCTGCGAGCTGTCTAAAGAGGAATTCATTTTGTTTTCCCAGGCAAGTAGCACAATAATTTTCTGCTCAATACATCTGTGAACTGCAGATAGACTAATTTTGCTAATGTCTTTTTTTTGGCAGGTTGCAATGAACATGAGAGTTCAAAGTTAAGGTTATTGTGAGCTTGACCACTAGTGGTGCTGCCAGTGCACCGACTGTGAAGGTTAGATAGAGATACGATGCTAGGCGGTGGTACAACTCTGTCGCTGCCTCCCCAATAAAGCAGGGCCAGTAAAGGCATTTTTCCTGACACTTCCCAGAGATGCTTCGACTTTGTAGTAAAGAACAGGTAAAAGGAGTCCACATATGACAAAATCTGTCTTGTTCTTACATTCCTTCTTTTATTTGCTTCCACATCCTGCAAACAACACAAAAAGAGATCAAACTCCATTTGAACTCCATTTCCAAAATTCTAACAGTAGTAATTAAATTATATCAGCCTGAACACTTAAGCAAAGATACTCTAAAATAACAGGATGCAAAATAGCACACTAAATAACAGCCAACACTAATACAAAGATAAATTGCTCCTTCAAATGTCTTTCCTCAAAAATAGCAACACTTTAAATGCTCACTTCCTGTTAGTGCAGAACAAACCTACCCTCAAATCTTAATTCATATGGTTGAAGTGAAGACAAGGCAAAACCATGGTGATACTCAACAGGAAGTTGCATGCATGTTTATAAATATCTTGGCCCCTAATTCGTTCAATTTTTTCAGCACCTTTTGGCATCATAATTGAGTTTGTACTCACTGAGGCCTCCAAAGCTTGGCCTAAATAGCCAATTGGTTATGGCACTGGGTTTGTAACCCCAAGATCAAGAGTTCAAATCTCACAAAGGCAAACTATGAAACAATGTAACTTCATCTGAATAGGAACAGATGGAAATGTGTTTGTACTCGAAACAGTTACAAGCTTTGTATTGAACGGAGGGAACAGAGGTCTTTTCAAGCATGTGTCTCCGTGGCACAATGAAGAGCGCATTGGTTCATTGTGTTCCTACTAAACCTGAGGCCTCCAAATTGGGCTAGGTTTCACCCTGTAATGGCTGCATTGCCAATCCAGTCAGATCTGGGGCTTTCTGACTGCACCTACGCCGTTGTTATTGGGACCTCATTATAATATATAGATTTGGCCCTCATCGCATGATTAGTGTTCACATTGCATCTGGTACAATTAAGAATGAGGTAAAAGTGATGTTTTTATTCCTGGCATCAGTTGGTACTGATGGAAATGTTGTACTTTGGAACTTTTGGTGATTGAGAGAGTAGGGCTTTCAAACTGTAGACAGGTGTGAGCATAGTCTCAATGTGCCTGTCATCAGAATGCTGCAAAATGTGCTTTGAGTTACAAGAAGATCCACAGATGGATGGATAACAAATCAGCTGCTGGTAATTTAGAAGGATCTTCGATTTTAGCTTAGAAATTTAGACTTGAATTTTGCCTATCCCGGTTGTAAAGTGGAAGTATTTATTTCTATCTATCTATCCATCCATTTTTTTGTTTTGAAACCCCTTGTGACCTGTTCTGGGCTAAAGCGAATGTCCCATTGTAAAGATTCATTGTATGCTATTAACTAGTAAGGACCTGAGAATAGGAGCAGTGATGATGTTAGGTTACTTTAGAAGACTTTAAAATCTGACTACTTTGGTACTGCCAGCACTGCTTGGTGGCAATAAAAGTTATCACCACACTCAGCTTTTATGTCACCATATCATTTCACCTAGCCACATGGGACCTATGACATACCTCCCAAGCTACCATCCCAGTGTGTATTCAACAAATCACTGAAAGGATTTTTAAGATAGCAGGTGAGTTCAATAAACTTAACATAGTGACTAAGCAGCAGCATGTACAGTTTAGTCGGCTTTCTGTAATCCCCAAAGTCCAGGGTGCAAACGATTGCATCAAAGTATTACAAGCTCTTCCAATATATCTCTAAGCTTTAGGGATAAAAAGGCTTCCATTACTGAGTGTACAGATCGGAGGTGATTAGAATTCTGTATATCAAGGCCAGATTTGCCAGGACAATTTTGTCGTTAGGAATTCTGCTCTCCGTGGGGAAGAATGTGATGTAACCAGCTGACTTGTGTGTTCCTTTAATATCAGACTGAGGGAATGTTCCTTTATTTGTAAGTGAAGAAGAAAGAGGTGAGGCACTGGTGTTGAAGATAAACTGTGTTACACAGAAAACTTCTGTAATGAAATATGTTCTGATGTCTCTTGCAGCAATGTCCTGAATGTTGGTCATTTTTAAAATTCATTTACAGGATGTGGGCATGACTGGCCAGGCCAGCATTTATTGCCCTTCTCTAAGTGCCCTTGAGAAGGTGGTGGTGAGCCGCATTCTTGAACTGCTGCTCTGTCTGTGGTGTAGGTACACCCACAGTGCTGTTAGGGAGGGAGTTCCAGGATTTTGACCCACCAGTGGTGAAAGAATGACGATATATTGCCAAGTCAGGATGGTGAGTGGCTTGGAGGGGAACTTCCGGGTGGTGGTATCTGCTGCCCTCGACCTTTTAGATGGTAGTGATCATGGGTTTGGAAGGTGCTGCCTAAGGACCCTTGGTGAATTCCTGTAGTGCATCTTGTAGATGGTACACACTGCTGCTACCGTGCGTCAGTAGTGGAGGGAGTGAACGTTTGTGGATGGGGTGCCAATCAAGTGGGCTGCTTTGTCCTGGCTGGTATCAAGCTGCTTGAGTATTGTTGGAGCTGCACTCATCCAGGCAAGTGGGGAGTATTCCATCACACACCTGACTTGTACCTTGTAGATGGTGGACAGGCTTTGGGGAGTCAGGAGGTGAGTTACTCGCAGCAGGATTTCTAGCCTCTTACCTGCTCTTGTAGCCACAGTATTTATATAACTAGTCCAGTTTCTCGTCAATGGTACCCCCCAGGATGTTGATTGTCCTGCCTTTGCAGAAGTAAGGGTCATCTCCCTAGCAATTGTCCATGACTTGCAGTAAGTTTTAATTTAAAATAAAACCTTTCTGTGGATCAAGAATTCTCTTGACCGCTCCAACCCCTGTATACCTGAGGGTTATTGTTTGTGCAGGTACTGCTGCCCTCCCCCCAACATTACACAGCTCAATTATTCAAATGAGGCCCCAGGACCAATTTCGAGGGATCCTTGGGCCTCTTGGTTTGAGAACACATAGTCTCTTTGTTGTCTGCATATATTTCTACAGCCTTTACTGCTACTAACTTTAACCTAAGTTTTTTTCTTACGCCTCGACTTGTCTTTATCCACAGCTGGCTCTTCCTGGCTCAGTTCCCATTTCCCCATGCCACACCCCCCTCGGTTTTACCTCCCCAATTACGATGCATCTTGAGAACAAGTTGAATCTTTCGGGATAATTGGCCTCTACCTTTGAGTTGGGCACTTCCTGGGTTTAAAAGTGAAAGCAATTAACGGGGGACGGCATTGCCGTGCTTTAAACCAGGATGGCATTGGTCATAGGCAGGCAGTCGATCCGTGCGCTTAGGTCCCTGAATTCAGATGAAGCTACTTATGTTAAATTTGTTAATCGGAGCCCGCGGATTGCAAGGCCTTGGTGGATTAATTTCGACGGAATTCCTCAGAATTATGATGACATTCCTCCGGGAGGCACCCTGCATATGCGCACATATCGGAGTAAGTAGCTGGGTAGGAACTGAATAGCTTTAAGGTACAGTTTGCTCTATTAAACAGCCCTCTCCCTTTTTGAAGTTGAACGACGTTTCTGTAGCTGCATATAGGATATCGGATAACCCCTATACAATTTCTTATACACCTGGAGTTGCTTAATGTATCAAGTGTTTACTTTCCAAGGAGTCTTGCAGTCACAGGTTGCATTGCATTTCAGTATATCTTGGGAACACTATATCTGCGGCTAAAAATATATTTATTTCAATGTATTGAAAGCTGATTTGAAAAAATCTAATTTTGATGTAACCCAGTAATGGGTAGAATGTTCGTTTTTAATAGTTGCTGTAATATTAACTGAAATATTTAAATTACCTCACCTGTAATTCATGCTCACCTAATCGGCTGAAATGTTGTTTCTTTGCTGGGTTTCAAGTTAACACTGCAATGGACCATCCATTTTACAGAGTAAATGACAGAACCAGATACATCCTCAGAAGTTCTGTTGATTTTCCTGCAGCAATCTTGATAATGACAGTGGAGAAGGTGAAAGTTTGATGACCAAATTTAAAAGCTGTTAAAAAATCCAATGGTGTGTTTTATAATTAAGGGGAAATGGTTATATAACGTGGTACTTGGTAAGGTTTCCCCTCATAGACTTTGACCAAGGAATGTTCACAGGAGGTGCACAATGAGTGTAGTTGATGGTCGCATTAAAAAAGCTCAACAGATTTTCCTAAAATTAATCCTTTTGAAGGGCCTGGGAATTAAGGTTTGTGGAAGATTGTTCCACTCATGAATTGTTCTTGTGGGGGGGAAAAAGGAGTTAGCTAAGGAAACATGTCGGGGTGCATACAGCTGGAGCTGCTGGTTTTGAACTCTGAAAGCTCAGTCACTCCTGTGCTTAATGTACTGCTTAGAAATATTTAATTGCCCATTCAAAATGTTAGTGGGGCATGTCAACCTATGGGCTTTTCTTTGCCAGCCTAGCAACATGACCAATTGGGGAAACACTGGAATCTCGCAAATAATTACTTGTAATAAACTGGCGTTGAGCTTTCTATCAAGGAGGGTAATGATTTCAGCAGTACACTGGTCCCAAGTAGCTACAACATACTCTAACCAAACATTAGAACAGAATTTCCTTTACTGTAGTTGAAGAACTATGGAGGTTCCATTTCATGAACCCAAGCATTTTTGATTCCATGGAAGCTGCTTGTTGACTTTGTACGTTCCACCTAAAATCATTTTGAAAATGGATTCCTAAATAATGGCATTCTTTAGTAATTCTGAAGAGGGAATCATGCATTATGTATTTGGGTACTGATGGACATTGAGTGTTGTTGATTCACATGATGTTACATTTTTCTACATTGAATTTCATCCCCCCCCCCCCCCCCCACCCAACCAGTAATTTGGTCCATTTGAGGATATTATTTAGATCTTCCTGAAGGTTAACCTCATCTGCTTCAGTAATGGCTCTATAGAATAGGCAGTCATCTGCAAAGTGTGTGGTTGTGCTTGATATTCGATCCTAGATGTCATTTTATAAAGAGGAGAAACAATGGTGGGCCCAGGATGGTACCTTGGGGCAAGTCACTTAAGACTGGTTTCCAGTTTCATATACCCATTTACTGTGACTCTTTGTTGCCATTTGGTAAGAAATGTTCTTAACCATTGCTTAGTATTTCCTCAGACTCCTTCATGATCTAGTTTGTCTGGTAGGCTCAGGTGAAATACATGGTCAAAACCCACGGGAAAACTCTAAAATAGCCTGATCTGTGGTGATGCAATTGTCAAGGTTATAGGTCAGATCACAGTTGTTAGGGGTAAGTTGTGATTCTGTTGATCTGGCTTTACAAAAGGCCGGCAGTTTGTCAATAAGGATATTCTGTCCTTTAAGATGTCTCATTAGCTGACTGTAATGATGTGTTCTAGTAGTTTACAGCAAACATCAGTAAGCAAAAATGTTAGTAGTTTGCTGGATTGGTATGGGGGTTTTTTCTGTAAGTTGGAGAGACGTTAGCTTGTAGCCCAGTTGGCAGCCAACTCTCTCTGGTGTTTATGGATTGTTGAAAAATATATTGGAACAATAATGGTGCAAATTCACTGGCTGCAGTTTTAAGTGCATGGTTTGGGATGCCATCATCAGTTTTATATGGATCAGTATTATGGAGGAGTTTCCCCACACCTTTTGTTGTAATTATAAAATCAGACATGTTTTTCTAAGGGTTCCCTCATATTACAGATTCATACTCGGGTGCTCTAGTTTTTCCTTGAAGACACTCTGAAATTGTGAGCTTAGAGCTTCGTAGTAATATTCCATTTGCTGTGAAATTTTCATTTTTCAGGATTAATTCAAAATGCTGGCATTGACACTGAAACCACAGGAGATGCTCAAGATTGTGCAGATTGCTGTTTAAAAGTAGTGACCAAGATTTTCTGACCGTGGCCTGTACTGTCAGTCTGACTACAATTGTGTCAACATGGTCCAGCACCATCAGAAGCATATTTGTTTTCTGTTGTCCTGTGTCATTGGACAGCTCTTAGAAAGTCATCTAAGGTGGACCTCATGGTCTCCAAAGACACTAGCTAGTATTGCCATGTTTATGTCACAGCATTACCTCCAGAAATGGCACATAAATCAAGTGGTCAAAGAAAATATCCCTTCCCACCTATCTGCCGTTCATACTGATAATCAATTGGTAAATCCACAATGCTGTTAGAAGGTTTGCTAGAAAGTGCATGCATGTGGATATTGGTGACATTAAACTTTAATTTTCCTAATGCCTTCGTGAAATTAGCTTGTTGATGATCATTGTCTAGCTGCATGAAGAAAGGCCATTTGAGTGAGTTTCTGACTGCCAGCCGGGTTAGATATTTAACAATGGAGCAGAGGGATCTTCGTTGTGTTGGAACGGAACTCTGGCAAAGGCCAGTCAAATACATCGCAAAATAAAGCGGTAATAAAGACATAGACAAGATAACATTTTTATTGAGGCAAAAATGGTAACAAATTGTTTTTAATCTTTAGTTATTATTTTACTGTGGCATCATTAGATGTCCAACTGCTAATTTATGGACTAGTGTCTTTATACACTGAATATAAGTACAGTATAAACATTTTTACAGCTGTTTTGAATTGAAAAATGAAAAGCATTATGTTGAGTCCTGTAAAAAAAAAAAATAGTGAATGAGTAGCGAAACAGCTGAAAACAATGATAGCTTTTGATCTGGTCAGGTTTCAACTAGAAGATAGCATTATCTTGCTCCAATCTGATGCAGTAAAGTTCATCAACTTTTTTAGTATTCTAATGTTCACATTTTTATAAACATTACTGTTGGGTGCAAAAGTGAACAATTTGAGTGAGAATGGTTGTCCATGCCAGTGATGTGATTTCATTCTTTTGTTGCCTTGCCTATACAGACCTACACCAACAGTAGAGAAGGCTCAGTGGCCAAATACAGTCATGCTGCAGTTTTTCTATTGTGTGTTGTATTATAAGGGGGCTGAATTGCTCAACATTGTAAAATCACTTCTAGAACAGAATTACAGTGTATTTATAATTGTGGCAGGTCTCATATGGGGCATCAGATACTGACAGACAGTCCGTCACTTGATGCCAAGCTCATTTTGTTTTTTTTCAGCTCATCCTTGGATTTTTCGGGATGCAGACACTGGAGACAAATTGCTTATAAATAAGGATGAGATATATTTTCCAACAGCTGCACAGTATGATGAAGATGGTCCTGTTTACATGCTTGTTTGCATCATAATTCCAGGTAAATACAGCACAAACAACTTCATGTTTAGCTGAACTCATATCAGTCATCACTGGCAGTGGATCTGCCATTAGCTCTTAGACCCACTGTCAACTACAGAAACATCTGCAGTGTCTAAATACCTTGCTTAATAGCCAAAATGGTGGTGTTCATTTATTAATTTACTTTTTCCAGCGATTACTTTGAAATATTTCTCTATCAAGTTAAAAATCTCCCCTCACTGTTCCATTATTGCTCAGTTGGTAAAGCAACTATGTCATTTCACCGTTCAAACCACAAAATCCCAGAATCTGTTTTCTTTTCAGCCTGTGCCTGCTCCCACTGAACTGATTTCTTCAATCTCGTCCATTTTCTCCCCTTATCCACTTTCTTTCTACCTACATCCATGACACTTATGATGCCCTTGTCATTTCAACAGTTTGCAATTTCCTGGCCCTAACTGCCTCATTTGCACAATGGACGTCCAATTCCTTTACACCTCCCTACCACACCAGGACAGTCTGAAAGCTCTCCTCTTCTTCCTTGAACGGAGGCCCAAACAGTCTCCATCCACCACGACCCTCCTTTGCCTGCCTGAACAGGATCTCACATTGACAACCTCTCCTTCAACTCTGCTCACTTCCTCCAGGTAAATGGTATTGCTGTGGGTACCCACATGAGTCCTAGCTATGACTGCCCTTTTGTGGGATATGTGGAAAATTCCTTGTTCTAGTCCTAATCCAACCACCTCAATCACCTTTCTTTCTGGTACATTGTAACTACATCAATGCCACATCCTGGTCTCATGCTGAACTGAAATATTTTGTTGACTTGGCTTTTAATTTCCTCTCTCCTCTCAGCTTCATATGGCCCATTCTGATTCTTCCCTCCCCTTAAATTGACTTCTCTGGATGCATTCCCGGAGATAAGCTATCAAGCAATATTCACGACAAGAGCACGGTCTCCCACAGTTACCTTGACTATAATTCCTCACATCCCACTTCCTGTAAGGACTCTATTCTGTTCTCCCAGTTTCCCCACCTCTGTCGCACCTGTTCAGATGATGCAACCTTCCATACCAGTACTTCTGATGTATCTTCCTTTTGCCTCCATAAAGGATTCCCCCCACGGCGGCTGACAGGGCCTTTTGACTGTGTCCATTCTGTTTCACGCACTTCCACTCTCACCCCTTCCCCTCCCTTCTGGAACTATGATAAAGTTCCCTTTGTCCTCACCTCCCACCCCACCACCCCAATCATCCTCTGCCATTTCTGTCACATCTGGCATGATGCCAGAACCAAACACAACACCCACCCACCCCTTTCATCATTCCAAAGAGACCATTCCCTCCACACAGCCCTGGTCCACTCCTCAGTTACACCCAACACCCCTCCCCATTCATAGGGCATCTTTCCACGCAAACACAGGAGATGCAACACTTGCCTTTTTACCGGCTCCCTTCTCAATGTTTAAAGCCCTAAACACTCCTTCAAGTCAAAAAATGATTTATTTGCACTACTTCCAATTTTAGGGAAAGATGATGACATCATGGTAATGTCACTGAACTAGTGAAGCAAAGACCAGGATAATGCCCTGGCGACATGTGTTTGAATCCCACTACAGCAGTTAGTGGAATTTAAAATTCAAGTAACAAATCTGGAATATAAGGTTGCCTAATGGTGACCATGAAACTATTATCGATTGATGTTAAAAACCTATCTGGTTCACTAAAGCCCTTTAGGGAAGGAAATCTGCCACCCTTACCTGGTCTGGCCTACACATGACTCCAGATCCACAGCAATGTGGTTGACTTTTAACTGTCCTCAGAAATAGCCTAGCAAGCCACTAATTTTGAGGGTAATTAGGGATGGGCAACAAATGCCCCTCTTGCCCGGACACACTCATCCCATGAAAGAGTAAAATAAATTAGTATACTGTATTTGCTGCTTAGAATGTGGTCTCCTCTATTGAAGAGACCAAACGCAGACTGGGTGACTACTTTGCAGAACACCTCCATTCAGTCCATGAACATGACCGTGAGTGTCCTGCTGCCTGTCATTTTAATTCTCTGCCTTGCACTCACTCTGACCTTGGCCTGCTACAGCATTCCAGTGAAGCTCAACAGAAGCTCGAGGAACAGCACCTCATCTTTCTACTGGGTAATTTACAGCCTTGTGGAATCGATATAGAGGTATAACCTCTGCCTTGACCTGTATTCTTTTGCATTCAGACAGCTGCTATTCTGCCATTCACACCTCATCTAGAAACATCCTTTGTTTCTTGTTCCGTTACTACTCCCCTTGTACCATTAAATTTCTGCCATTTAATCTGTCCTGCTCTTCCCTATCACAGACTTTCCCTTTTGTTCTTTTACCCACCTCCAACACCACCCCAACCCCTTATCATTTCATCAAAACCTATTAAGTTTCTAGCTTTTCTCAGTTCTGATGAAAGGTCGCAGACCTGAAGTGTTCATTGTTTCTCTCCCCACAGGCGCTTCCTAACCTGCTGGGTAATTCCAGCATTTTCTGTTTTTATTCCCAATGCCATTAGCTAGTCGCAGATGGGTATCAGTGGGGGCATTTCAAATGACCTAGCTAGGATGAGAAAAATCTGCCACCTCATTACTGTCCAGTCATTATTTCAAATGGGTGATAAATGGTTTTAAAAAAAAATCTCATTATTGAAAATTGACCTAGCTATGCTTCCGAGATCAGAAAGAAAATTAATTTTAAAATATTCCTGGTTTGCCCAATTCTTCAGGCCCCATTGCAGGCCAAAAGACATCTTGAGTCTGGTCCTGCATCTTAGGCCCACGACCAACTGAAAAATATCTGCATCCCAGCCTTATTCCTTAAGACTTATGGTCAGCTGCAGAATCATCCCAAAGACATCCAGTCCAGAGTATAAGGGGATTTTACTTGTGCTCCCCTGGATCTCACTACCACACAGAACAAAAACAAAAATACCTGGAAAAACTCAGCAGCTCTGACAGCATCTGCGGAGAGGGATACAGTTGACGTTTTGAGTCCACATGACCCTTCATCAGAACAAAGGCATATAGAAATGAGATTAAATATAAGCTGGTAGAAGGGGGTGGGACAGGAGAGCTCGATAGTGGGGCAGTGATAGGTGGAGGCCAAGAAGAGACTGCCAAAGATGTCATAGATAAAAGGACAAAGGGGTGTTGACGGTGGTGATGTTAACTAAAGGATGTGCTAATGGGGACATTAAGGGAAGCAAGCTAGTGGCAGGTGGCCCTAGTGCAGGTGGGGTGGGGGGAAGGGATCGAAATGGGTTAAAAGGTGGAGATGAAACAATAGATCGAAATAAATTTAAAAATAGGAGGGAAAAGAAAAAAAATATAGTTGTTAAAAAAAAAAATTATAACTTATTGGAAAAAGGGGGATTGAAAAAGGTGTGGGGATGAAGGAGAGAGTTCATGATCTTAAATTGTTGAACTCAATATTAAGTCCGGAAGACTGTAAAGTGCCTAGTCGGAAGATGAGGTGCTGTTCCCCCAGTTTGCATTGAGCTTCACTGGAACATTGCAACAGGCCAAGGATGGACATGTGGGCATGAGAGCAGGGTGGTGTGGTTAAATGGCAAGTGACAGGACATCTTTGGCAGTCTCTTCTTGGCCTCCACCTATCACTGGCCCCCTATTGAGCTCTCCTGTCCGACCCCCTTCTACCAGCTTATATTTCGTCTTATTTCTATGTGTCTTAGTTCTGATGAAGGGTCATACGGACTCGAAACGTCACTGTATCCCTCTCCGCAGATGCTGTCAGACGGGCTGAGTTTTTCCAGGTATTTTTGTTTTTGTTCTAGATTTCCAGCATCCACAGTATTTTGCTTTTAATTTCAGGCTTAGGACAGTATGAGCTAACTTCCAGAAAGTAGAGCATTTGGACTGTTGATGAGAGTGGCTGACATCACTGAAACTTAAGGTCTTTTTTGCAGACCCAAATTCATAACAATCTCCATGACTTTTGTTCAAACATATTAAAGTTGGGGTAGAATTTCCATGGGATTGATCCCGATTTCCTTTATAACTGCAGTGGAAGATCGAAAGAGACAGCATAAAAAGGCAGGATGTGGAAAAACCTTGTCATGGGGAAGAACATCAAAGATTCCTTTCACTCAACGTCTAAATTTCTGAAAAGAATAATTGTTGTAATTGCTGGAGTCTAGTGACCAACAAATAGCCAGAAGCAAAACCTTTATTAATGTAAAAAACAGGATGATTTATTTCTCCTCTCATCTAGGACATTGAGAATAACTATAGCAACTCCATTATTTGGCTGAGATTACACAAGTCTTTGCAAACTATGATTGAACTTGAACCAAAAATATTAGCATATTTGTCTCTTTAAGGTGCTTACTGGGAATGTCCAGTATTTTCTGTTTTCAGTCCAGCAAAACAGTAGTTATTTGACTGTAGTTAGCTTAGTTGTTGACCCTTAGAATTGTTTCAGGACTCAAGTCCTTGCTTGATGATAAATAGCTTGACAAGCCTGAATTTTTAAAACATTTAAATACCCTTATCCCAGTGTGTAACAAACTTTTTCTTTACAGTATATTCACTGAAGGACTGCTGTTTGCAATCTATTCGTAAACAAGTAAAGTCGGAAGATTACGCAAAGTTGGAACTACCAAAGTCATTGCATGCTGATCTCAAGAATTCTCCAAATCTGTTAAGGGAGGTCGAAAACCTGAGCGTGAAGTACAGAAACAGTTAATAATTTAAAACTTAGTGCACCATTTCTATTAGGAACAGAAGACAACATTTCATTTTGCCATCGCAATCTTGTTTTAGCATTACTCCTTTGTTAATGTGGCTTTGCTGTGTTCAAACTGGCTGCTGTGTTTCTTACATTATAACAGTGACTACACTTCAAAGCTATTTTGTTGGCTGTCAAGGGCTTTGAAATGTCGGGTGGTCATGAAAAGCGCCACATAAATGCAAGTCTTCCTTTCTTGACGATCTGAAATTATAATTAACTTCCTTTTGCCAGAGTTTCTCAATTTCAAACAGTTTGCAGAATGATTTAATATTTTAAGGGGATGTTCAAAAGAGTTTTTTTATATACAGATTCTAGTCTCCTGAGAATTATGGGCCATGATTTACCCAAGAAGTGGACAGCAAAGTGCACTCAAAATTTGATGAACCCAACTGCATAACCAACAGAGCCGTCAGACTCTGGGAATTCTAATTGCTGTTGAAGGATAGCAGTCAGAAAGCCATTTGACCGGAAGAACTGTTGGGAGGCTACAAGAAAATGGGAGTGCTTGCTCTGCAGCCACATATGCCTTGTTCCTGTCTTCCTCAGACTGTCTGATTTTGCATACAAGCACATTGCCAGACCTTCTGAGCATTTTTGAAAATGGGCACCTTTCTGACACATTTCTATGTATCCCTTGCCCCATATCTGTTCACAGAACAGGCTGTAGATGTTTGAGAAATCACAAACAATACAAAAGAGGGATGTGCCTGATGTAACATGCGTGCACTTCCTTTTTCTCTCATACCGCCTAGGAAATATGGATTTTCTGGACACTAGGGGGAAGCAATATTAGGCCACAGTCTTTGGGATGAATATTATTCCCGCAATAATGGTCCGTCCTCGTCTTATCAGACTGCGGATCAACAAAGCAATCTTCAGTTATTGATTGTTTTTGAATCTCATATTGGGCCTGATTTTAACCCTGCAAGTAGGTGGGTTTTGAAAAGGTTAAAATCTCTTTTGAGTCAGTTCTTTACACGGAGCAAGTATTACACTACAAATACGCCAATTTCTTCCTTTCTCATCTGTTTTTCTGGATATGAATATTCTTGCCCTTGGATATCATCCATTTGAATGAGAACTTACACCACCCAATCAATTTTTGAAAGTCTTTATCATTTTGGATGCTATTAATGGCCTTCAATCTTGGAGTGTGTTTCTCAAGTCTTTAAAATTTGTTATTTATCATTAAATCACATTTACATTGAATTCATTTATTAGCTCCTTTATATTTTCTTTGCTTTGTATTGTGTAATGTCTACATTTCAATACCTATGAGAACAGCTGCATAGTGTCACTGGCACCATAACATTGGATTGGAGCATTCTTATACTTGCCTGTTATTTGGGATTCTGATGCGTGTTTATCTGCCGTTTTCATGAGATCACATTACTCTGTGTTTGAAACCCACCACACAAATTCAAATTACCGGTGTGAATTTACCTCCCCTCTCCCCAGTCACCAATCATCAACAACAATGTGCATTTTATATAGTGCCTTTAATGTAGTAAAATGTCCCAAGGCACTTCACAAGAGCGTTACTAAACAAGATTTGACATTGATTCATATAAGGAGATATAAGGACAAATGGTCAAAGAGAGAGCATTTCAAAGCTTTTCACAAGCAAAGAGACAGATTGGTTTAGTGGGGACAGGGATGTGGGGGTGGGTATGCCAGGATTGGAAGAGTGCAGAAATGACTGAGGGTTATAGGGCTGGAAGAGATGACAAAGTTGGGGGTAGGTGAAACCATTGGGGGGATTTAAAAATAAGGTCTAAATTAGGGATAGAGACTTAACAATAACTTCAATAGACCTTATGTTTTCGGATTCAGCAGAATTGGCACGATACAAATAGACATTTGTTTTTCGTTTCTCTAAGATCTGACAGAAGTGATACAGGGCAACCAATTCCAAGCTATGGTGATTTACTAGCAGTTTGATGCTGGATTGTATCCAGTACATGGGACATCATTGTGGAGTTGGCTTCAGGAAATTTGTGTACTTGCTTTTCTTATAGGTGAAAGACAAAAAAAATAACAATCCTGTCATCAGGACTGAGATTGTAAGGATTGTAGAAAAGGGGAAAATACTACAATCTTTTGAATAAGAGGTACATTGTGTTGATGGAAATTTTCCAAACTTATTTGAATAATAAGATCAGATCTGCAGATGGAAATGGGTGAACGTTGCAGCATATTGCGCTAAAATAAATTTAAGTGTTAGTGGAGTAGAATTCAGTGCATTTATGCACAAAATAGCATTCAACATACCATTTCTCATAACCGGTGTGCCCGTTCAGGAGCAGATCTCCCTCTGGGAGCCTGCTCGAAATTATTTGAATTAGTTGACCCAAGACATTCACTGGTATCAGCACAAATTATAGGACAACCTGCCACACTTCTGGTGGTGCTGTGACTGAAGCTGACTAGTGACTGAAAGGCAAAGTCAAGACTGACTTGTTTCTCTCTTTGAAGTCACCCAACCCAGCAAAGACCTTTCACTTGGGAAGTTCCTGCTCTGTAAAACTCAGGGCTTGGTTTTGGTTAGCAAGGCGGGTGGCTCGAGTTGGCAAATTTCCTTGACTCACTGGACCTGTCCTGGTTTTAAAAAAAAAAACCCAAAATGCATGACTTTCACTCCCTGAGGTGGGGGAGCACAGGTGTGGGATGGAGTCAAACCTGGCAACTTCCGAAGCAGAGCACAGGCAGCCACAGGGGCGGGCAAGTGTCGAGGTGGGATGGTTAGAAGACTTGCCTAGGTTCACTGGGAGTTTGTTGTTATTTTGGAAGTTGTTAGGCCCTCTAACCCTTGCTCTCATGCTCATGCAACCCGCACCCCCCCCCTTATACCCTCCATGCCACCTCCATAGTCACTCACTGAGTATCCACCATAGGCAGACCTCATGAACCATGTGGAGCTGAAAAAAATAGAAAATACAGCTCTCATTCCTACACACTTGATGGTGAAAAAAAACTCCCTTTCATAAACACAAAGTTTTAAAATCTCCAAGTGGTTAACGCCTCGTGAAAGCAAAAAAAATTATTCAGTTCCCATTGGAGACAGTTAATTCTTTAAACTGTCAAACCATAAACTCAGAACCCTGTGGTGAGATAATTGTAGCATTTGAAACTCAGCCAAACATTCATAAGGACATAATGATTGCCCTTGGGGAAATGTCAACAAACATAGGTGAAGGGCTCTATTGAAACTGTATTACCACATGCTAATGTTTTTTTCTAATTTATGCCTGTCAATCAAAGCAGTTCAGTAGATGGTATTTTTTCCTAAGCTGTAATTAAAAGAAACAGGCTGTACCTGTTAAAGTTTAAAGAGCAGGGCAATTTAAAAAAAAACTTCAGATCATAACAGTTATACAGACCTTACCTGCCCTTCAAGGGTGTTTACGTTCGCCCCATCAAAGTTAAGGCCCTTGGACCAGCCAAAGTGCGGTCTGTTTGAACCCAGCACTAGGTTCAACTGGCCCTATGGAGTTTGGGTTTCCCACCTGTGTGGATCACGCCCTGCCCCCTTTCCCCTACGAGCAAAATATTGGATCTGTTGGAAATGGGGGTGGGACTTTTGCATCCAGGCCCCACCAATTTTTAAAGGTCCACTGAGTTTTCATGACTCCACTCCTCTGTCACGTTAGCTGGTACATTTACCCAGTGAACCACCCGTGGGAGCCCTGTACCCATGTCTGAAATAAATATGTCCAAAAGGCTGCAGAATAATATTTGAGCAAAGTAATGCTTGTAGAGAGCAAGGAAGGTTTAAAAATGCATAGGCTTGACTGAGTTCTTATCAATAGTCCCATATTTCCTCATGGAGCAGACTCCCAAAGGTAATTATACAATAAATAGAACAAAAATTGGATAAGCTTGCAAACTGGTATGAACCCACAAACATCAAGATTTTGATTTCTATCTGAAGATTAAAATACGAAAATAAATCTGTAGCTGAAATTGTAAACAGTACTTTTTATTATCACATTATACAATAGCAATAGACAGCAATTTTGAAGAATTCTAGATCTTTTTATATTACATTGCCTTTAGTGCTTTGTTTTGTTTTCCTTCAGTTGTCCGTAAATTTTGTATCATGGTGCATTTAGTGTTGGTCTTCACTTTCTGGAAAACACATTTAATACAGCAATACTTTAGAAGTTGACCTTAGATAGTTAAACCACTTATTTTTAAAACTGTTATTTACAATGGGTAGGTCTTCTAATGTTGCACATGATATAAAATGTTTTTAAAGATCTTAATTTAAGAATAAATTATAACAAAATGGTTGTTACAGAATTACTCTAACTTAATCATTCTTTCCTGGTCCCCGTTGGTTTGCCCTTAACACTTTTGTTCATATGGGGAAAATGGACCGTTGGGGTCCTCTCAGTTGGCCCATACAATCCTAAATTTCTTGCTGCTGCTGATTTTCTGGGAGGTTTAACACTAGGAAAAGGGCTGAATGGCTGAATCTTCAAAGTGCTAGTTCTGTGCCCTAGGTCTGAAATTCCTTTTTCAGAATCTGAAGAATCAGATGAGTGCCCCTGGCTCGGTGATGGACTGGGTGGCTCGGCTGCAGTTGTGTCACTCTGGTTTAAGTCTAGTCTTTTTAGCTGGTGCTGAATCACGTTCACATTGTCATTAGCATCCCTGTAAACTAATTCAGATGATTGTCCATCTGCTTGTGCCAATATTCGGTCCTCAATGCTTTTGCTATCAGCTTCTGTACTTTCTGTAGAGCTAAGGGATGATTCCTCCACTGGTTTATTAATTTTTTCTTTAGTAATGTCGCTCTGTTCCTCCATTAGTCCGATGGTATCACTGTAGCTCAGCTGGTTCTTGGTCCTTGCTAGGTTTTTCCGGTGAACTCGAATGTGAGTGCGCCATGGTGAGTTGAGCTTTGACTTTATGTCATCTTGTGAGGTTTTTGCCCCAGGCACATGAATAACAGCATTCCTGGTGATCCTGTTAGTCGCTCTCAGTTTCTTCCCAAGAAGCAAGTGATTCATCATTGGAGTTTGATTGATCTGTGATGGCAAAATGGTGGTGGCAGGCCCTTCACCTATGAAACACACAATAAAACACAATCCACTGGTTAATAAATGACAGGGATGGTCACAACCTCTGACTGCAGAGCTCCACCTCCACATTTCTCCTGAAATTTTCAAAATAAATCATAGCTTGGACATAAAGTTCATACTGAACCTTCAAATAAAAACATAAATCACTTTATTGTACCATTACATTGTAACTTAATAAGCTTTGGATGAACTTTTAAACAAATATGTAAAGAGCAGATTTAACTCATATCCTGCTTGGGCACAAGTCCATAGCACATTGCTGCCTTCAATTCAACAGGAGCTGGCATTTGCACTCTAGTACACAAAGAAAATTCACATTATATGATGCTCTTTCGAGGTTGGGGCAGAGGTGATAGGGCTTTATTCCAAATCTAATCTGAATGTTCCTGATGCTAACTGTTGATAGAAAAAAGAAAATTAAAACAAGTTTTCCAATGTTGGCAACTATCAACTTGGTAAAACTGACCAAAAAGCATTTGAAAATAGGTGGTTATGAATGGTTGTTTGTCAGAGTACAGGAAGGTATATTTTGGGATTTCCCGGGGGTCACTCATAGAACCAGTGCTTTTCCTGAGCTGGGATTTTCCGGCCCCGTCTTGTGTGGGACCCGCCGTGGGCGAGGCAGTGCCTCAGCCAGAAGCCCACTGACTTGTGGCAGGACCGGAAGATCCCGGCGGCGAGCGGGTGTGGAAAACCCAACCCTCGATTTATGTTAATACCCTATCCTGGGTGTGCAGGGCACAATTTCAAAAGCTGTGAATGACACAAAACATGGAAGTATTGTGAGCTGGAAGGAGAGCAATGTTAGACTTCAAGAGGACATTGACGGGCTGGTGGAATGGGCAAACATGTAAAAATGAAATTTTAAAGCAGAGAAGTGTGAAGTGATACATTTTAGTGGGAAGAATGAAGAAAGGCAATAGGAAATAAAGGATACAATTCTGAAGGGGGTGCATATACCTGGGGTATATGTGCAGAAATTGTTGAAGGTCGTAGGGTAGGTTGAAAAAGTGGTTAGTAAGGAATCCTAGGCTTTATAAATAGAGGCACAGAGTACAAAGGCAAGGATATTAGGAGGAACATTTATGAAACACTGGTTCAGCCTCAACTGGCATGTTGTATCCAATTTTGGGCATCACACTTAAGCAAGACTACAAGGGCTTTGAAGGGGGTGCAAAACAGATTTATGAGAGTGGTTCCGGAGATGAGAGACTTAAGATACATGGATAGATTGGCAAAGTTGGGGCTGTTCTCCTTAGAGAAGCTTATGAAGACATTTGATAGAGGTGTTTAAAATCATGAGGAGTCTGGACAGAATAGATAGTGAGGAAAGTGTTCCCACTGGTGAAAGGGTCGAGAACCAGAGGATACCAAATTAATTTGATTTTAGAAGAGCCTGAGGTAATATGAGGAAAAACATTTTATGCAGCGAGTGGTTAGGATCTGGAATGCACTGCTTTAGAGTGTGGTGGAGGCAGATTCAATTAGGACTTTTAAAAGGGAATTTGTAATCAGCTGAAGAGAAAAAATATTGCAGGATTACGGGGAAAAGGCAGGGGACTGCTACTAGCTGAGCAGCTTTTACAGAGAGCCAGCACAGACACAAAAAGTGAATTGGCAGAGATTCAAGAAAAGACCGCAAACTGATGGCATTTTCTGAATGTGCATTAAAGCCATATTGTTATTGAGAAAAACTGGGGAAAATAGGGGTGTTTTATCCATCTGTGGATTGTTATCCATTTGCACTGGAGGGGTACGAAATGTTCCTACCTGTTGAGTTATATGTGAAGCTACTTTGAAAGGAGAAAAAAAAACATGGCAGCAGGTTTGATTAACTCTTCTGGGCAACCCGTAAGCTGGAAGGGTCAGAAACTAAGGCCCAACCTTCTGTCAGAACAGGAAGAAGGTGAACAAAGACTCGTTGTTAGCAGTCTTCTTATGGGATGTCCTCTCCAACAAAAGGAGTACAAAAATGTGAGACGTAGGTGTGGTTATCATATCATACAGTCACCTCCAGATGTTAGTCAAAATAGATGTACGTGCATACATGCAACAAACTGTTGCATTTTATGGGACACTGCTTATGCAGTAAATACATTAAAGATGTGGGTGAGAGAACAATTCCAGGTAAAGATGAAGTATAAGGTGCATCCTTCTGTCTCGGGAGCATTCAAGAAAAGGATTTAAAGAGAAAGTGTGTGGAAAAAGGTCATTGTTAAGTGAGTCATTAATGGAACATTCACCGGGATCCCTTACCTGGCTTAACCTTGTACAGTCATTAAACTTCTTCCTGTACTGTTTTCATACAGGTAGAGCAGTGGAGTTGGTAATAATAGATGGGGGAGCCTGTTTCCACCTCTCTGATCATTTCACCTTGGGGGTCTCTGATGACCAAAGGTGACCAACCTCTTCAGAAGTGTTTCCGATGCCTGGAGCTCACCATAATATTTTAATGAAGCTGAACCTGGAAACCAGGCTGGGGTCAGCACTGATTACAGGGGACAGTCTCAGATTGTGCAGTACCCTACTTCCAGATGAGATTAATCTCAATTGGAAAATATGAGATGTCTATAAAGTATCAGTTTAGAATTACATCCAGGAATTTGTGTGGTGGTGGTGGTGGTGGGGGGGCGGGGGGGGGGGGGGGGGGGGGGGAGCAGAAATCTTGGTTATTGTATTCATTAGTTTGTATAGTAGCCAATGCGATAAGAATTTTTTCTCCTTCCCAAATAAGAGTGGGAAACTGCTTTTCTCCAGGACCTTCTAACTGCTGCTTTATAACTGGCAGTCAGGAGATATAGGCCTGCTGTGCATTAATTTGCTGCCTTGAACTTTCCTTCACTTCTGTAGGGGGAAGAAAAATGTTCCTGGTGTTTCTTATGTTTCCGACCAAAATCAGTAACATCCCCCATCACCCTGTGTGACATTTAACACTGGAAATCTTGTGCTAACACGAGACTACCAAAAATGAAAATATGGTCCATTTCTCAATAATAATCACAAATATTCACCAAAAAAAAGTGCTTTAAAATATGATTAGGTGGTTGAACTTATTTAAGGACTAATATTGTGAGAGCGATAGACTTGACAATTCATTAAATTGCTGAGTTGCTCCAAAACAGGAATGGTTATGTGAGGAAAAAAGGTGTTTTGCTGAAAGAGTGAAAGAGGGAGGAAAAGAGAGACGGTAGATAAGTTCAACACAGGGAAAGATGTTTTCATGTTTAGTACCTCAATATATTACTGTGATATGAAACAATGAAATAAAAATAAAATCATAAAACACTAACTTCTTCCAATAGCATTATTCAACTTGTCTCTGGGATCTGGGATGATCCCAGGATTAATTTCATCTTCTATTCCTAATAAAAGAAACAGAAAATTTTAAACCGGACAAAATGAGTTAGTCTGAACAGCGTTTATATTACAAATAAGGTAACCAGAAATTCTCCTTATGTTAGAATTGGTGTTATGGTTCTGAAAATGCCTCGTTCCAAATGCCTTCCTGTCTTTTTAAACTGGTATTTTGTGTATGTGTTTTGCACTCAGACCTTTTTAATTTTGCCAACTTTCACCCTTTCTCTTCCATGAAAATCACCCACCCCCATCCAGCAAGTTCCACAGTCCAGAACCTAATCCAAAAGGCCAGCCTTTATTTACGAACCCAGGCAGTGAGAGTCAGCAACCAGTAGGAAAAGGAAGATGTAAAAGTCAGGCTTAATCCTGCTCCCACCCAATATTCACATATATGATTTTTCTAACAAGCAGAGTCACTGAATCGCAATTAAAAAGGGAAACCCGGGTTTATTTTATCCCTTTTACTTAACTGGCGATGTGACTTATCACAGAATTCCACTGACCACCGGTGAGATCTACTAGCCCATCACAGATTGGATATTGAACCAGTGGCCTTCTGGCCTATATGACTTAGTACCATATTAACTGGCGCTTTTATCCTGTAGGCCATTGGGGGGTGGGTTTCATGGTACTTTTAACATGGTTGTCCTCGGTCACATTTAAATTCCAGCTGAAGCTATCAGTTGCTGAAGTTGCCTCATTAAACTAGTAAAATAGCAGCATAAAAAAGTGAAACCTTTGTCTAGGATAGGAGTTCTTAGACTGTGAAGTTAATTGCAACAGAAGCCAGTGGAAAGGTTTTGTATCTTCTGCAAACTCTATTGTGTTCTCCAAGTTCAGTGGATGCTTCTAACCCCTGTCACTGCTGTGAACAGTTATGCTCACTGCCATACACATCAACCTAGAAAACTAGAAAAATTGGCCAACAACCTCAGAAAAGTTGACACCATTGCCCAAGAAGCAGATCACTGACAAATAGCTTTGTGTTGAAACAAATAATCACATGGAATTTTAAATGCAAGTGGTAGGTATACCCAAAATCTCAAGGGAAATTGAGACATTGAAGGCAAAATTTTTAGTATTTTTACAATACAAATGCAGCATCCTGGTTTATTTTGAGCATTTATATACTTCAAAATAAATAGGTTTTTAAACTAAAGAAAAAACATCACTGTCATGTACCTCAAGAGTTACTTTCTAATCCCAAACTTCCTATTGTCACCGTTCACAGAGGCACTCTACTCTTCCAGAACCAATTACAATGACAATGTCCTTCAGTCAACTCCCCCTCCTCACCACTTCAGACTTTCCTCTCCTTCAAGCCTAGTTCATACAGGAACAGTTCTCCCTTGTCTTTTTCAATTTAATTTTGCATTTTCCTTCTCCACAAACTCAGTGAAGCACCATTCCCAGTTTCTCCCCACTTATCCTAAATGTACTGCTCTCAGGATCTGTCCATGTACCTCTCATTACCATCCATTCCCCGTTCTCTTCTATTGCAATCCATTTTCCCACCTTCGCTGTTATCCATTTCCCCATTCCATCACCCTTCCTGTTCTTGTTAGAGTTTCTATCTGTGGTATGCAGAAACTGAAATCCTGGCCATTGGCACTACGAGTAGCATGGAGATCAAAAAGAAACCTGTTCAGTGCACTTGCTAATGAACTTGGGGAAAAGTGCTACTTGCCACATATGGGCTACACTGTGGGTATAGCCATTGTTCTCAGTCACCTTCAGGGTTTCTCGCCACTAAGGCCGGGATTTTCCAGCCCCACCATGGTGGGACCCGTCACAGGAGATTCAGAGGCCCAGCCAAAAGTCCATTGGCTTTCAGCAGAGCCAGACTGCAGTGGATAGGGCCAGGAAATCCCGCCCTAAGTTACACAGAATCTACAGTACAGAAGCAGGATTTTCAGCCCAACTGATCTACGCTGGTGTTTCTTCTCATTGTGAGTCTCCTACTATTCTAATGCCTCCTTGCTATCCTGTCCCCCAATCCCTTTATTTCCTCTCCTCATGTATGCATCTAGCTTATCTTTAAATTTGTGAATATTATCCGCTTCAATCATTCCATGCAGCGGTGAGTTGTGCAATATCCCCACCTTCTGTGTACATTAATTGCTCCTAAACTCTTTCTTTGATCTGTCAACGGTTTTCTCAGATTTCTGCCCCGCCACCCCCACCCCATTCTGTATTACCCCACAAGCGGAAACATTTTCACCATGTAAAATCTATCTCGCCTCATATTGCTTTTCCCTCTTCCAGAGAAAGGGACCCAGATTATTCAGTCATTCCTGATAGCTACATCTACACAAGGGTGTTACCAAAAGTGATGTC
Organism: Carcharodon carcharias; assembly: GCF_017639515.1. Taxonomy (NCBI): domain Eukaryota; kingdom Metazoa; phylum Chordata; class Chondrichthyes; order Lamniformes; family Lamnidae; genus Carcharodon; species Carcharodon carcharias. Next base: position 63,096,946 of record NC_054487.1, read on the forward strand.
ATTTTGCCTCCTTCCCCAAGGCTTCATATTCTTTTTATAGTACAGAGGCCACAATTGCACACATTATTGCAAGTGTACTCTGACCAGGACTCGTATACACCCTCCACTCCTTTATCCCTTTCCCTCCCTTTCTTTTCCAACTTACTCGGAGGTTATCAAAGCCTCTCATTATTCTATGCTTTTACTCATTTCCTAGATTTGCCAAAATGTTTCATCCTTCTTTGCTACTCCTGAATAGTTAGAAATCCACTCAGTGCTATTATGTTGCTTAAATATGTCAATGCTAGAATTGAAACCAAGGCATGGAAGCTCCAACTGGAGCTGCAACTATATTGAAGGTTCAAATTCAGTTGTCTAATGGTGACATCACTGGTGATTAATGGGTGCGATAACTTGGTGTCTTCACATACTCAGCAAGGCACTTGCACTGTTGGCATTTGAGCTGTGTTGTGACCAAATTCTACTAATAATCAGTTAGCCACCTAACTTTTATTTCTGGTTCAATTCCAAAATTATCGTCAAAAATATCAATAGTATTTAGCTTTTCAAAGTGGTCAGTAAAAAATAAAAATGGAAACAAAAAGCATGGAGCCAAACCAACAATGTCAGAATGCAATTAATGGCTATAACAGTATGCTGTAGAAAACAGTAGGCCTTCATGCACATCACAAATTTAGCTTCGATCCCTTATATCATCACATTGAACAATACATCAATCCAAATATTGGCCTTTCGGTCAAATTCATAGCTCAAGATTTTCCTCGTGTTAAGTGACAAACACATATGCAACTTCTGCCTTTGAAAAACAAGCTTTACTACAATGTGAATGTTTTTATTTGTTCAATAATTTCCCTTTCACCAATGAAAGGCATGCAAATTTACCAATATAAAATGCAAGTGGATGAGTTTTCCTTTATAAACTAAATATCTGTCAACATCCTGTAAATAATTTTGGAAATGCTACTGTGGTTCTGAGTGATACGTTACCTGCTTTGATAAAGATGAGATGGGCCTGCTGTTGCTGCTGTTTCTTCTTTATCCGAATATACTGTCGCTTCAGTGCGTTGATGTCAGTTGTCATACGTTCCATCATCATGCTGTTAAAGACAGAATGGTGCTCACTGCGGCTTGCATCGATAGCCCCGGGGCTGAGCTCTGCTATGTTGCTTGATTTCAGGATTTGCTCATCCTGCTGATCTGGAGAAATCACAAGCAGAAAAATGGAAAGGTTTACATATCTACATTATATGTTGTATTATTTCTCTCACAAGTAGGCTCAATGCAAGGACAGATTTCATTAGTAATATGCTAACATTTATGGTACTTGGCAATGCTCCACAGGGATAGAAAATAAGATTAATGTGATTGCAAATACACTATTACTGGAGCTATAAAAACATGCTGTAAATGCTGCTGTACAAATTGCACATTTATTCAAGCCGGTACTGGTGACTAGGCTTGATTAACATACATTATTCCATTTCACATGAACAGAAAAAGTAAATCATCTGCAAGAAATAGCAACTGGTTTTACAACACAAGTTACTGCAGCTTTTATAAATGTCTGAGTTGTTTTGAAATTTCACTCTCAGTTCAGCGTGCTGACCCTGCAAATAATGACTATAGATATTTTATACTGAATATCTTATAGTTGGTGGTTAAAAACAGTACAAAACATTTGCATGAATTGCCTCCTGCCTTCTCCTGCTCCACTGCATTACCTTTGGCAGAAACCCCATTCACACAAGCCCTGGCATACTTACCTAACAATTATTGGGACAATCTTTACAGGGCCTGGATCAGCAGAGACTTCCACCATGAATTTCCTCAGAGCTGCTTCCACTCCACTAGCAGAAGTACAGTAGAAATCCTGTTTACGAGGTTCAGTGAGGTTTCTGCCCAACCTCCGGTGAAGTTACAGCAGCAGAGTGCGATCCACTCTGAGGAAATTCCTGGTTATTGATGCAAATGTATGTTATTTGCTGCACAAAGAACTGCAGTGACCATGCAGAATAGGGCATCTAGTATAACAGCCAACTGCGGTCTTAAACATGGATACAAGTTGCAAGTGCACTGTAATGTTCACCTACAGAGTTGAGAATGACGCGTGAGAAAGGTTACTTCCTCACAAATACCTCATGTCTCATCTCTTCCACTTCAGCAGGTGTCAATGAAAATGTCTGCTTTGTCACTTGTCTGCAAACTCATGGCTACAGCTGAGCTCTCTTTTTCTTTCACTTATTCGGATTATCTTTAAGTCCCTATTCCCTTTGGTCTTGGCAAAGGTTCTTAATGGATTGAGATGCTGTTTAGACTTTCCAAAGTCTTCCAGAATTTATGCCATTTTATTTTGACATTCCCCTTTAATTATCCCCATCCTTTAGATTTCACTTTCATCAAGAGTTCCAGAGGCCAACTGGTCATTTTACAAGAGATCCAGAAGTGTTTTTGAGGACCACTTAATGCTTTATGGCCCATGGTCCAATATAATGTTCTTACATTAATTTCAGTTAAACGTAAATTAATAATAGATTTTGGTGTTTTGATTTTGGGCTTTATCCACTAATGAACCAACAGTGCTGAGTATAAAAACAAAAAACTGCGGATGCTGGATATCCAAAACAAAAACAGAATTACCTGGAAAAACTCAGCAGGTCTGGCAGCATTGGCGGAGAAGAAAAAAGTTGATGTTTCGAGTCCTCATGACCTTTCAACAGAACTGAGTGAATCTAAGGAGAGGGGTGAAATATAAGCTGGTTTAAGGTGGAGTGGGGGGGGGGAGAGAAGTGGGGGGGGGGGGGCACAGAAGTTGGGGGGGTGGTGTGATTGTAGGGACAAGCAAGCAGTGATAGGAGCAGATAATCAAAAGATGTCACAGACAAAAGAACAAAAGAACACAGAGGCGTTGAAGGTGGTGATATTATCTAAACGAATGTGTTAATTAAGAATAGATGGTAGGGCACTCAAGGTACAGCTCTAGTGGGGGTGGGGTGGAAAGACTAGCAGGGCATAAAAGATTTAAAAATAATGGAAATAGGTGGGAAAAAAATCTATATAAATTATTGGAAAAAACAAAAGGAAGGGGGAAGAAACAGAAAGGGGGTGGGGATGGAGGAGGGAGATCAAGTTCAAGTTCAAATTCAATATTCAGTCCGGAAGGCTGTAAAGTTCCTAGTCGGAAGATGAGGTGCTGTTCCTCCAGTTTGCGTTGGGCTTCACTGGAACAATGCAGCAAGCCAAGGATAGACATGTGGGCGAGAGAGCAGGGTGGAGTGTTAAAATGGCAAGCGACAGGGAGGTTTGGGTCTTTCTTGCGGACAGACCGCAGATGTTCTGTAAAGCGGTCGCCCAGTTTGCATTTGGTCTCTCCGATGTAGAGGAGACCGCATTGGGAGCAACGAATGCAGTAGACTAAGTTGGGGGAAATGCAAGTGAAATGCTGCTTCACTTGAAAGGAGTGTTTGCATCTTTTGCGTGGGCATGGGGAGGTGCCATAGGTGGGGGTTGAGGAGTAGGGGGTGATGGAGGAGTGGACCAGGGTGTCCCAGAGGGAACGATCCCTACGGAATGCTGCCAGGGGGAGTGAAGGGAAGATGTGTTTGGTGGTGGCATCATGCTGGAGTTGGCGGAAATGGTGGAGGATGATCCTTTGAATGCGGAGGCTGGTGGGGTGATAAGTGAGGACAAGGGGGACCCTATCATGGGAGGAGAAGGCGTGAGGGTGGATGCGCGGGAGATGGGCCGGACACGGTTGAGGGCCCTGTCAACGACTGTGGGTGGAAAACCTCGGTTAAGGAAGAAGGAGGACATGTCAGAGGAACTGTTTTTGAAGGTAGCATCATCAGAACAGATGCGACGGAGGCAAAGGAACTGAGAGAATGGGATGGAGTCCTTACAGGAAGCGTAGTGTGAGGAGCTGTAGTCGAGGTAGCTGTGGGAGTCGGTAGGCTTGTAATGGATATTGGTGGACAGTCTATCACCAGAGATTGAGACAGAGAGGTCAAGGAAGGGAAAGGAAGTGTCAGAGCTGGACCATGTGAAAATGATGGAGGGGTGGAGATTGGAAGCAAAATTCATAAATTTTTCCAAGTCCCGCCGATGCTGCCAGGCCTGCTGAGTTTTTCCAGTGCTGAGTATAAGCCTGTCCTAACTTCCAGGGAGTTAAAAATGGAAATAGAATTACATTGCCTGAGAGATATTATTGGGACTCTTGCTTGCCCACCTTAGTTGTACTTTCCAAAAAAACCTAGGGCTGGTTCAGGTATCAGAAGAAAGAGAAACCATGGGTGGGATTTAGTGCTCCACCAGCTCCCGCCCCACCAGAGTTTGGAGGTGGGGTAACATTTATTGGGCGAGAGGGCATAGTGTGGAGACCTTGTCACCTTCCTGCCTCCACCCGATTAAGCCTGTAAGTGGCCTTGCCACTTGGATGCCCACTTGAGGCCCTTAAATAAGCAAATAAAGCCAGGTGGGGGAGGTCACTACATGGGGACCCCAAAAAGCAAATTTGACAGGCTCCTGGGGTGGTGGGGTTGTGGCTCATTCAAAGACATTCTGTGCCTGATTGGGGGACCCGGCATCGGGAGGGCTGGGGGCACTGAAAGCCAACCCCTGCCCTTGCATGCAACACCATTCTCCCGCAATGACCACACCATGGCTGCCATCCTGCCCTTACTCACCTTAGGCTTGGGATCTCTCATTGATTCAGGTTAGTGTATTGCTGGCAGCTAACACACCCCCCAGTGGTGATGATGGCAATGGAGAGCTGATAGTCTCTAATTGACTGGAAGCTCTCAGGGGTGTGGTGGTGGGTGGTGGGAGTGGTGGTGGGGGGGGGTTGCAGGGAAGGATTTCCACACCCCCTTGGTACAATACTGGGGAAAGTCGGAAACTGGCCACTTAGGCACTTAATACTGGAAGGCTGTCCCCAATGGAAGTGAAGCAGGGCTTCCACTGGCTCTCCAGTCAGCAGGCAAGACCCCCCATCACAAACATTGTAAAGAGGTGTTTATTGTTTTTCTCTGAATTAATATTTTTAAGAGACAGATTTCTCTCATACCAAAGTCTTCAGAACGGGATCAGTTTCAGTTATTTGACACTCATGTCCCTTAGAGAAGTGAATCTGCTGTTCTTACTTGGTCTGGTCTACATGCGATTCCTGACCCACAGCAATGTAGCTGACTCTTGAATGCCCTCTGAAATAGCCTGTGCCAAAATTAGGAGAGCTGTCTCACAGACTAGTCAAGCAACAGCCTGACATAGTCATACTCACTGAATCAGATCTTACAGATAATGTCCCGGACATCACCATCACTATGATAAAAGCAAAAAACTGTGGACGCTGGAAATCCAAAACAAAAACAAAAATACCTGGAAAAACTCAGCGGGTCTGACAGCATTTGCGGAGAGGAGCACAGTAAACGTTTTGAGTCCAAATAACCGTTCAACAGAACTAAGTAAAAAAGAGGGGGGGGCGGTGGGACAGGTAGAGCTGGATAGAGGGCCAGTGATAGGTGGAGATAACCAAAAGATGTCATAGGCAAAAGGACAAAGAGGTGTTGAAGGTGGTGATATTATCTAAGGAATGTGCTAATTAAGGGTAGAAAGCAGGACAAGCAAGGTACAGATAGCCCTACTGGGGGTGGGGTAGGGTGAAGGAATCAAAAAAGGCTAAAAAGTAGAAATAAAACAATGGATGGAAATACATTTAAAAATAACGGAAGTAGGTGGGAAAAGAAAAATCTATAAATTATTGGGAAAAAATAAAATAAAATAAAAATTTGGGGGGGGGGGTGCGGAATCGGAAAGGGGGTGGGGATGGAGGAGAGAATTCATGATCTACAATTGTTGAACTCAATATTCAGTCTGGAAGATGAGGTGCTGTTCCTCCAGTTTGCGTTGAGCTTCAATGGAACAATGCAGCAAGCCAAGGACGGACATGTGGGCATGAGAGCAGGGTGGAGTGTTGAAATGGCAAGCAACAGGGAGGTCTGGGTAATGTTTGCAGATAGACCGAAGGTGTTCTGCAAAGCGGTCACCCAGTTTGCGTTTGGTGTCTCCAATGTAGAGGAAACCGCATTGGGAGCAACTAATGCAGTAGACTAAATTGAGGAAAGTGCAAGTGAAATGCTGCTTCACTTGAAAGGACTGTTTGGGCCCTTGGACGGTGAGGAGAGGGGAAGTAAAGGGGCAGGTGTTGCACCTTCTGCAGTTGCATGGGAAGGTGCCGTGGGAGGGGGTTGAGGTGTAGGGGGTGATGGAGGAGTGGACCAGGGTATCCCAGAGGGAACGATCCCTGCGGAATGCCGCCGGGGGAGGTGAAGGGAAGATGTGTTTGTTTGGTGGTGGCATCATGCTGGAGTTGGCGGAAATGACGGAGGATGATCCTTTGAATGCGGAGGCTGGTGGGGTGATAAGTGAGGACAAGGGGGGCCCTATCATGTTTCTGGGAGGGAAAAGAAGGTGTGAGGGCGGATGCGCGGGAGATGGGCTGGACACAGTTGAGGGCACTGTGAACCACCGTGGGTGGAAAACCTTGGTTAAGGAAGAAGGAGGACATGTCAGAGGAACTGTTTTTGAAAATGGCATCATCAGAACAGATGCGATGGAGGCGAAGGAACTGAGAGAATAGAATGGAGTCCTTACAGGAAGCGGGGTGTGAGGAGCTGTAGTCGAGGTAACTGTGGGAGTCGCTATCCCTGGGTATATACTGTCCCACCAGAAGAACAGACACACCATAGGTGGTGGTACAGTGATATACAGTCGGGAGGGAGTTGCCCTGGGAGTTCTCAACATCGACTCCAGGCCCTATGAAGTCTCAAGACATCAAGTCAAACATGGGTAAGGAAACCTCCTGCTGATAACCACCTACAGCACCCCTTCACCCGATGAATCAGAACCTTCATGTAAAATATGAATTGGAGGAAGCGCTGAGGGTGACATGGGCACAGAAAGCACTCTGGGTGGGGGACTTCAATGTCAATCACCAAGAACTGATAGTTGGCAGCACTATTGAGCAAGCTGGCGGAGTCCTAAAGGACATAGCTCCTAGACTGGGTCTGCAGCAGGTGGTAAGAGAACCAACAAAGAGGGGAAGCCTACCTGACCTCAAACTCACCAATCTACCTGCCACGGGTGCACCTGTCTATGACAGTATCAGTAGGAGTGACCACCGCACAGCCCTTGTGGAGATAAAATCTCATCTTCACATTGAGGATACCCTCCAAGGTGTTGAGCAGCACAACCACCGTGCTAAATGGGATAGATTTCAAATAGATCTAGCAACTCCAAACTGGGTATCCATGAGGTGCTGTGGGCCATCAGCAGTGGCGGAATTATATACAAACACAATCCGTAACCTCATGGCTTAGCTTATAACCCATTAACATCAAGCCAGGGCATAAACCATGGTTCAATAAAAAGTGCAGGACATGCTAGTAACAGCACCAGACGTACCTAAGAAGATGTCAATCTGGTGAAGCTACAGCACAGGAATACTTGTATGCCAAACAGCAGAAGCAGCATGCGAGAGACAGAGCTAAGCAATCCCACAACCAATGAATCAAATCTAAGCTCTTCAGTCCTGCCACATCCAGTCATGAATGGTGGTAAACAAACAATTGACAGGAGGAGCAAGCTCTATGAATATCCCCATCCAGTGAGCCAAGCACATCAGTGCAAAAGACAGGGCTGAAGCATTTGCATCAATCTTCAGCTAGAAGTGCCAAATGGATGATCCATCTCAGCCTCCTTCAGACATCCCCAGCATCACACATGCTAGTCTTCAGCAAATTCAATTCACCCCATACGATATTAAGAAACTGCTGAAGGTACTGAGTATTGCAAAAGCTATGGGCCCTGAAAACATTCCAGCAGTAGTACTGAAGACTACTCTGTGCTCCAGAACTAGCCATGCTCCTGGCCAAGCTGTTTCAGTACAGCGACAACACTGGCATCCACCCAATTTTCCACATTATGGAAAATTGCCTAAGACGGCCCTATCGACAAAAAGCAGGGCGATCGCAACTCAATCAATTTCAGGCCCATCAGTGTACTTTAAATCGCCACCAAAGTGATGGAAGGTGTAATTAACAGTGCTATCAAGTGGTACTTACTCAACAATAACCTGCTCACTGATGCTCAGTTTGTGTTCCGCCGGGGCCACTGAGCTCCTGACCTCATTACAGTCTTGGTTCAAACATGGACAAAAGAGTTGAACTCCAGAGATGAGGTGAGAGTGACTGTCCTTTGCATCAAGGCAGCATTTGACCAAGTGTGGCATCAAGGATCCCTAGAAAAACTGAAGTCAAGGGAATTGGGGGGAAAAATTTCTGCTGGTTGGATTCATACCTAGTGAAAGGAAGGTGGTTGTGGTTGTTGGAGGTCAATCATCTCAATTCCAGGACATCACTGCAAGAGTTCCTCAGGGTAGTGTCCTAGGCCCAACCATCTTCAGCTATTTCAATGCCTTCCAACATAAGGTCAACATTGGGGGCGTTCACTGATGATTGCACGATGTTCAGAACCATTCAGACTCCTCAGATACTGAAGCAGTCCACATCCATATGCAGCAAGACCTGGACAATATTCAGCTTTGGGCTAATAATTGGCAAGTAACATTTGCACCACACAAGTGCCAGGCAATGACCATCTCAACAAGAATTTAACCATCTTCCTTGACTTTCAATGGCATTACCATTGTTGAAATCCCCCACTATCAACTTCCTGGGGTTACCATCAATGAGAAACTGAACTGGACCAGCCATATAAATACTGTGGCTACAAAAGCAGGTCAGAGGCTGGGAATTCTGCAGACAGTAACTCACCTCATGACTCCCCAAAGCCTGTCAACCATCTACAAGACACAAGTCAGGAGTGTGATGGAATACCCTCCACTTGCCTGGATGAGTGAAGCTCCAACAACACTGAAGAAGCTTGACACCATCCAGGAGAGAGTGGCCCGCTTGATTGTTACCCCACCCATAACATTCAACATTCACTGCCTCCATCACCGACGCCCAGTGACAGTCGTGCGTACTGTCTACAAGGTGCACTGCAGCAACTCATCAAGGCTCCTTCGACAGCACCTTCCAAACCCACAACCACTACCATCTAGAAGGGCAAGGGCAGCAGACGCATGGGGACATCACCACCTGCAAGTTCCCTTCTAAGCCACCCGCCATCCTGATTGTGAAATATATCACCTCTCCTTCGCTGGGTCAAAATCCTGGACCTCCCTCCCCAACAGCATTGTGGGTGTACCTACATCACGTCGACAGCTGCAGTTCAAAAAGCCAGCTCACCACCACCTCAAGGGCAATTAAAGATGGACAATAAATGCTGGTCTAGCCAGTGATGCCCACATCTCTTCAACAAATAAAAAAGAAATCTGGATTGGTTCAATTTAGGACACTTAGACTTTGTTTTAATCATTAAAGGTGATGCCATTGCTGCACTGTTCAGCTTGTATTTTCCAATCCAACAGCTCTTGTTGCTGTTAGCCTTTCAATGTTTCCAGTTTTTAGAAAAATAATTATAAGTTAAGTTAAAGATTACCTTTGACTTGTTTCTGATACTTCTGCAATTCTGGTACGAGAAGACTGAATGGTCCCAGACAGCCGACTGCAGAAGCTATTATATCTTCATCATCCAAATCTATCTCTTCATCACTGTCTTTTGTTTTACAGATATTCCTGTAACAAATATTGCAGGAGGGAAAGAAAATTAAATTTAAAATGATAAGTATGATTCAAAAATGGTGGATTCGCAAATGGTACAAAAAATGAGGCAGATCAGAATATTAAAAAAATCTTTAAAACATATCACCCATTATGTTGATTGAAAGGCTCCTGGTGCAGCTGTGATGCTATATTTCAAGACCACTTTCATTTCTGGCTGACTTTTAATCCAGGACTAAAGTTTGTGGTCATTCAAAGTCACATGGGTTATGGGAGTGAAACAGTGCAAAGGCTCAGAAAATTGAATTTACCTCAAATAGCAATTTAACTTTTCTTATACGAGGGACAAAGCAGAAGCCATGTGTGGTTTGAATGAAGTGGCAGCATGGTAAGTAAGCCTCAAGAATTTAATGGTACATTAAGGTTATCAAAGATTGCAAACAGTCTTTTTACAGTTTGAATATTGAGAATAGTCAAAAATCAAACTCTGTCACCAAGTGCGAGATATGTGTTAGGATGACCATTATCTATACGCATTGCACACAAATGTTACTATCAATATTTGGATAATGAAAAATTTCTCTTACTGTTGTGATTCAGATGACTTCACAGGGGCTGGAAATGGATTGATATTGTAAGTGTATTTCTCTCTCAGTTCAGCCAGTTGTGGAAAGGGAAAAGGTGCCATTGAATAAAGAGTCTACAACAGAAAAAAATGAAACATGATACCTCAGGTGGGCTTTCAAGCCATGTAGTATGTAATTTAACATGTTAGTATACCAGATTAGAAAATTCCTCTCTCGTTAGACACAAATATTTGTACACTATTTAAATGCTTAACATTTATGTTTGGGAACATTAGTGGAGGGATGAAAATAAAGAGATTTCCTCTGTCCAGTGGCTTCTTCTAAGACAGCAACCTCCACGCTCCTGGAATGACCATCACCCCCTCATTTCGTTGTCCTGGTGAATTCTTGTCTTTTATAATGGCAGCAATAAAGGCTGCATGACATCAAGAAGCAAAACTTAATCTGGTGACGGACTTGCCCAATAAGTTAGAATAATAAGATATGAAAACATGATTTGACTTTGAGGACCTTGATATTGAGGTAAAATGAGCACAAAAGGAAAGGGCTAAACATTGAGAACATCTTACTTACACTAGGCTAGTTTTCCTTCGGATATAGAAGATTATGGGCTGATGTAATTGGGGTGTTTAAAATGATTAAAGGGTCTGATGGGGAAGATGAAAACTAATTTCTTTGTGAAGGAGTCTAGAACAAGGGGACATAACCTTAAGGTTAAAGTTAGGCTGTTTAGGGGTGATATCATACAGCGCTTCTTCACACAAGGGGTAGTGAAATTTTGGAACTCCCAACCCCAAAAAGCAGTTGAAACTGGGTCAAGTCTATGAGACAAGGGTATTAAGGGTTAAAGAAACAAAGCGATTAATGGAGTTAAGTTACGGATCAGTCACCTGTTCCTATTTTTCTGAAGAAAGTTATATTACAGCCAGACAATGCCACTGTGTAAATAATTCAAGTGGCATCCCCAAGAGATTGGATGAATTATACATGAATTTTTCCTTTAAGAGAATTAAGGCCAATAATCTAAAATCCAGTTGTGTGGAAAGTTTTCATGAAGTGATGCAAATATAAACTGCCCCTTTTTGGTTTTTGCCACATAACTGCAATGGAAGATAGAAGAATATCTGCCTTAACAATATGTCTTTTGCCCTTGGAACCCATTAAATTCAGGCCAGACTATCCCACTGGAGCTGGCAAATAGGCTGAATGGGGCTGCATAGATAACGCTAGCTGATGGTTTCCAGAACTGAAATGACACTCCTCTATTTGGCTGCCAAAAGAACTAAGTGGATCCCACTCCCATTTTTGACTTGGGTGCGAATATGATCGGGGAGTTTCTGTTTGAAGTCATTGGCAGATAGCAGGGAAGAAGGGTGGCTCCTTCTAGAATCTTTCAGCCCTGAGCTCTGCTGGGAGCAATGGTTGCTTTGAGGTCTGGAAATCAGCCATCAGTGGTACTTGGAGCAAAGTTACAAAAGGGTGATGGTTACTACATTGTCCACTTTACCTTATACTGGAGCTTATGACCTGACATGTCTATCTCCTACATGGCGGTAATTGGAATGGCAATGTAAAGAATCCCAGAAATGCTAAACTTGCATCTTTGGGAGCTCTGAACAAAGAGCTAAAAATACAATCTCTCATTCAGGATTTTTGAAATTAATGTGCTGGATTTTTCTGTTAAAATAATGCTGAAGCCATTATTTAAACACAAATAGTACAGCAAGAATCAGCCAAACATCAATATTTCGACATTGAAAAGATGCTGTCCAAGGATGCCATCAAATAATTGTTGTACTGAACATTCCATTTTAGGATAAAAACAAAAAAACTGCGGATGCTGGAAATCCAAAACAAAAACAAAAACAGAATTACCTGGAAAAACTCAGCAGGTCTGGCAGCATCGGCGGAGAAGAAAAGAGTCTGACATGTCCTCCTTCTTCCTTAACCGAGGTTTTCCACCCACGGTCGTTGACAGGGCCCTCAACCGTGTCCAGCCCATCACCCGCGCATCCGCCCTCACGCCTTCTCCTCCCTCCCAGAAACATGATAGGGTCCCCCTTGTCCTCACTTATCACCCCACCAGCTTCCGCATTCAAAGGATCATCCTCCGCCATTTCCGCCAACTCCAGCATGATGCCACCACCAAACACATCTTCCCTTCACCCCCCCCCTATCGGCATTCCGTAGGGATCACTCCCTCCAGGACACACTGGTCCACTCCTCCATCACCCCGTACTCCTCAACCCCCTCCTATGGCACTACCCCATGCCCACGCAAAAGATGCAACACCTGCCCCTTCACTTCCTCTCTCCTCACCGTCCAAGGACCCAAACACTCCTTTCAAGTGAAGCAGCATTTCACTTGCATTTCCCCCAAATTAGCCTACTGCATTCGTTGCTCCCAATGTGGTCTCCTCTACATTGGAGAGACCAAACGTAAACTGGGCGACCGCTTTGCAGAACACCTGCGGTCTGTCTGCAAGAATGACCCAAACCTCCCTGTCGCTTGCCATTTTAACACTCCACCCTGCTCTCTTGCCCACATGTCTGTCCTTGGCTTGCTGCATTGTTCCAGTGAAGCCCAACGCAAACTGGAGGAACAACACCTCATCTTCCGACTAGGCACTTTACAGCCATCCGGACTGAATATTGAATTCAACAACTTTAGGTCATGAGCTCCCTACCCCATCCCCACCCCCTTTCTGTTTCCCCCTTCCTTTTCTCCAATAAATTATATAGATTTTCCTTTTCCCACCTATTTCCATTATAAAAAGAGGGAAAAAAAATATTTATTTATTTATTTTTTTTTTTTTTTACATCTTTTATGCTCTCCCCACCCCCACTAGAGCTATACCTTGAGTGCCCTACCATCCATTCTTAATTAGCACATTCATTTAGATAATATCACCAACTTTAACTTTAACACCTATGTGTTCTTTTGTATTATTGTTGTTGACATCTTTTGATGATCTGCTTCTATCACTGCTTGTTTGTCCCTACAACCACACCTCCACTCCACCTCTCTCTCTCTCTCTCTCTCTCCACCCCCCACACACACACCTTAAACCAGCTTATATTTCAACTCTTTCTTGGACTCGAACTCAAGTTCTGTCGAAGGGTCATGAGGACTCGAAACGTCAACTCTTTTCTTCTCCGCCGATGTTGCCAGACCTGCTGAGTTTTTCCAGGTAATTCTGTTTTTGTTTTTGTTTTGGATTCCATTTTAGGAGTCTTGTAAGTTTTTTTTATGGTTGTGCTATGTGGTGTAAGTTTTCTTTTCTAAAACTAATGTTATTTGTATAGCTTATTTTGTGTGTATGTTTGAATCAGCCCCTAAAGTACAGTCAAGTTGCATGTTGAAAATACACATGAGGTGGTTTAAGCACGTCCAACAAACAGCCCCTGAGCCCCGATATGTGGGCTGTGCTTTTACTGCAGCATGTTATGCCACACCTCACCATGCCATGCTGCAAGGCCATGGAATGAACTCTGTTTGGAGGACTTCAATGACCATCACCAAGAGTGGCTCTTTAGTACTATTGACAGAACTGGCTGAGTTCTGAAGGATGCAGCTGCCAGACTGGGCTTGCAGCAGATGGTGAAAGAACCAGCAAGAGAGAAAAACCTATGAGGTCAACCTGTCATAGTAGCATCTGTGCATTGGTGGGATTGACTATCAGACAGTTCTTGTGGAGACAAAGTCCTGCCTTCACATTGAGGATACCGTCCATCACATTGTGTGGCACTACAGCCGTGCTAAATGGGATAGATTCAGAACAAATTGAGTTGCTCAAAAACAGGCAACTATGAGGCACTGTGGGCCATCAGCATCAGCAGAATTGTATACAACCATAACCTGTAAGCTCTTGGCCCAGCATATCCCTTACTTTACCATTACCATCAAGCCAAGGGACAAACCCTGGTTCAATGAAAAATGCAGGAGAAAATGCCAGGAGCACCACCAGGCGTATGTAAAAATGAGGTGCCAACCTGGTGAAGCTACAACACGGGACTACATACACACTTAACAGCAGAAGTAGCATGCTGTATAGAGCTAAACAATCCCACAATCTATGGATCAGGTCAAAGCTCTGCAGCCCTACCCACATCTGGTCATGAATGGTGGTGGACAATTAACCAACTAACCGAGGAGGAGGCAACACAAATATCCCATCCTCAATGACGGGGTAGTCCAGTATTTCAGTGCAAAAGACAAGGATGAAGCATTTACAACTAACTTCAGCCAGTTGTTCCAAGTGGATGGTCCATCTCAGCCACCTCCTGAGGTACCCAGAATGTTGGTCTTCAGCCAATTCAATTCACTCCATGTGATACCAAGAAACAGTTGAAGGCAATGAAAACTGCAAAGGCTATGGGCCCTGACAATATCCTGGCTGTTGTACTGAAGACTTATGCTCCAGAACTAGCCCCGCCCCTAGCCGAGCTGTTCCAGTACAGCTACAACACTGGCATCAACCTGAATATTTGGAAAATTGCCCAGGTATGTCCTGTCAACAAAAAAGCAGGACAAATGCAATCCAGCTAATTACTGCCCCATCAGTGTATTCTCGATCATTAGCAAAATGAAGGTGTCATTAATTGTGCTATCAAGGGGCAATTACACAACTGTAACCTGCTCACTGATGCACAGTTTGGGGGTCCAGCAGCACCACTCAGGTCCTGACTTCATTATAATCCTGATCTAAAATGGACAGAAGAGGTGAAGTCAAGAGGCGAGGTGAGAGTCACTGCCCTCGACATCATGGCAACATTTAACTGAGTGTGGCATCAAAGAGCCTGAGCAGAACTGGAGTTTATGGAAATGAGGAAACCTCTTCACTGATTGGAGTCATAATTCGCACAAAGGAAGATGGTTGTGATTGTTGGGAGCCAATCAGTTGATTTATTGATGAGGGCAATGCTGTTTATCTGGTAAAAGCAAAATACTGCGGATGCTGTAAATCTAAAACAAAAACAGAAAATGCTGGAAAAACTCAGCAGCTCTAGCAGCATCTGTGGAGAGAGAAACAGAGTTAACATTTTGAGTCCTTATGACCCTTCATCAGAGCTGAAGAGAAGTGGAAATGTGATGAAATTTATACTGTTAAGGGGGGAAGGGCAGGTGGAGCTGGGTAGAAGGTCAGTGATAGGTGGGGACAAAGGAGGGATTGACAAAGATGTCATGAACTAAAGGACAAGGGGAGTTTTAATAGTAGTGGTTAGTGCTAAAAAAGGTGCTAATAGTGGCATAAAGGTAAGAAAGCAGAATGTGATAATAGCAGAACAAGGGTTGCATTGTGTGAAAGAACATCATGGAACAAGAAACAGATGGCCCTAGGGGATGGGGGGATTGGGGAGGTGGGGGGGATGAAAAATGGAATAAAAGCACAATAAATGAATGAAAATAAAATAAAAATGGATCAAAAATGAAAATGAATGTAGAAAAAGGGGGGTGGGGATTAAAAAAAAAGGGGGTGAGGATAGAGGAGAGAGTTCATGGTCTGAAATTGTTGAACTCAATGTTAAATCCAGAGGCTGTAAAGTGCCTAATCGGAAGATGAGGTGCAGTTCCTCCAGTTTGCGTTGGCCTTCACTGAAACATTGCAGCAGGCCAAGGACAGACATGTGGGCATAAGAGCAGGGTGGAATGTTGAAATGGCAAGCGACAGGAAGGTCTGGGTCATGCTTGTGGACAGACGGGAGCTGTTATGTAAAACCATCACCCAGTCTGCATTTGGTCTCCCCGATGCAGAGGAGACCACATTGGGAGCAGTGAATGCAGTAGACTAAATTGAGGGAAGTACAAGTGAAGCACTGCTTCATCTGAAAAGAGTGTTTCGGCCCTTGGACGGTGAGGAGGGAGGAGGTAAAGGGGCAGATGTTGCACCTTCTTTGATTGTATGGGAAAGGGATGAGGTGTTGGGGGTGATGGAGGAGTGGACCAGGAAGTTCTGGAGGGAATGGTCCCTACGGAATGCTGACCGGGAGTGAGGGGATGATGTGTTTGCTAGTGGCATCATGCTGGAGTTGGCAGAAATGGCAGAGGATGAGTCTTTGAATGCAGAGGCTGGTGGGGTGAAAGTGAGGACAAGGGGGACTCTATCATGGTTCTGGGAAGGGGAAGGTTTGAGGGCAGACGTGCGGGAGATGGACCCTGTCAACCACAGTGGGGGCAAACCTCGGTTAAGGAAGACATGTCAGAAGCGCTGTTTTGGAAAATGGCATCATTGGAACCGATGCAACGGAGGCGAAGTAACTAAAAGAATGGGTTGGAGTCCTTACAGGAAGCAGGATGTGAAGAGCTGTAGTCGAGGTAGCTGTGGGAGTCGGTGGGCTTGTAATGAATATTGGTGGGCAGTCTATCACCAGAAATTGAGACAGAGAGGTCATGGAAGAGAAGGCAAGTGTTGGAGATGGACCACGTGAAGGTGATAGAGGGGTAGAAATTGGAAGCAAAATCGATAAATTTTTCCAGATCCAGGTGAGAGCATGAAGCGGCATCAAAATAGTCATCGATGTACCGAAGAAAGAATCTTGGGAGGGGGCCTAACTGGGATTGGAACAAGGAATGTTCCACATACCCCATGAAGAGACATGGAAAACTGGGACCCATGTGGGTACACATAGCCACACCTTTTATTTGGAGGAAGTAAGTCAATTTTAAGGAGAAATTGTTCAGTGAGAGAACAAGTTCAGCCAGGCGGAGGAGAGCAGTGGTGCATGGTGATTGTTTGGGCCTCTTCAAGGAAGAAATGGAGAGCCCTCAGATCATCCTAGTGGGGGATGGAGGTGTAGAGGGATTGGACATTCATGGTGCAGAGGAGGCGGTTAGAGCCAGGGAACTGGAAATTGTTGATATGATGTAGGGCATCAGAGGAATCATGGATGTAGGTGGGAAGAGACTGGACAAGGAGAGAGAGAATGGAGTCAAGATAGGAAGGAATGAGTTCCGTGGGGCAGGAACAGGCTGACACGATCGGTCTACTGGGACATTCCTGTTATTTGTGGATTTTGGGAAGGAGGTAAAAGTGGGCTGTCCGGGGTTGGGAGACCGGAGATCTTCCTTCCACAGCCTCCAGCCTCATAGTCTCACAACCATGGAGAGCCCGCTTTTACCTCCTTCCCAAAATCTGCGATTCCTAAACCGAGGTTTCCCCCCACTGTGGATGACAGGGCCCATCTCCTGCACCTGTCTTCACACCTTCCCCTCCTCCCAGAACCATGATAGGGTCCCCCTTGTCCTCACTTTTCACCCCACCAGCCTCCACATTCAAAAGATAACCCTGCACCAATTTCCACCAACTCCAGCATGATGCCACCACCAAACACATCTTCCCCTCACCCCCCCCCGTCAGCATTACAGAGGGATCGTTCCCTCCGGGTCATTCTGGTCCACTCCTCCATCACCCCCAACACCTCCTCCCCTTTCCACAGCACCTTCCCATGCAATCGCAGAAGGTGCAACACCAGTCCCTTTACCTCCTCCCTCCTCACCGTCCAAGGGCCCAAACATACCTTTCAGGTGAAGCAGCACTTCACTTGCACCTCCTTCAATTTAGTCTACCGCATTCGCTGCTCCCAATGTGATCTCCTCTGCATCGGGGAGACCAAACGCAGACTGGGTAACCGCTTTGCAGAATACCTCCTGTCTGTCCACAAGCATGACCCAGACCTCCCTGTCGTTCAACACACTATCCTGCTCTCATGCCCACATGTCCGTCCTTGGCCTGCTGCAATGTTCCAGTGAAGCCCAACGCAAACTGGAGGAACAGCACCTCATCTTCCGACTAGGCACTTTACAGCCTTCTGGACTTAACATTGAGTTCAACAACTTCAGACCATGAACTCTCTCCTCTATCCTCACCCCCTTTTTTTTTAATCCTCCCCCTTTCTCTACATTCATTTTTATTTTTTTTATCCATATTTATATTATTTTCATTCATTTATCCGTGGTTTTATCCCCATTTTTATCCCCTCTTCTATCCCATTTTCTATGCTTTTTGTCCCTACCACTGCCCCCTCCCCTCCACTCCATCCCCTACAGGGCCATCTGTTTCTTGTTCCATGATGTTCTTTCACACAATGCTTACCCTTGTTCTGCTATTATCACATTCTGCTTTCTTACCTTTATGCCACTATCAGCACCTTTTTTTTAGCACTAACCAC
Organism: Carcharodon carcharias; assembly: GCF_017639515.1. Lineage (NCBI taxonomy): Eukaryota > Metazoa > Chordata > Chondrichthyes > Lamniformes > Lamnidae > Carcharodon > Carcharodon carcharias. The sequence continues at coordinate 63,115,378 of NC_054487.1, forward strand.
TACCATTAACACTCCCTTTGTCCTTTAGTTCATGACACCTTTGTCAATCCCTCCTTTGTCCCCACCTATCGCTGGTCTTCTATCCAGCTCCACCTGCCCCACCCCCCTTTAACAGTATAAATTTCATCACATTTCCACTTCTCTTCAGCTCTGAAGAAGGGTCATATGGACTCGAAACATTAACTCTGTTAATCTCTTCACAGATGCTGCTAGACCTGCTGAGTTTTTCCAGCATTTTCTGTTGATGTGGTGTTCATGGACTTCCGAAAGGCATTTGATTCAATGCCATGCAACAGACTTGTGAGCAAAGTTATAGTTCATGGAATAAAAGGGACAGTAACAACATGGATACAGAATTGGCTGAGTGGCAGGAAAGTAGTGGTTAATTGATTTTTTTTTCGGGCGGAAGGAAGGTTTGTAGTGGAGTTCCCCAAGGGTCAGTGTTGGGACCCTTGCTTTTCCTGATATATGTTAATGACGTAGACCTTGATGTTCAGGGCACAATTTCAAAGTTTTTGGATAATACAAAACTTGAAAGCATTGTGAACTGTGATAAAGGTAGTATGGAACTTCAAAAAGACATGGACAAGTTGGTGGAATGGGTGGACAGGTAGCAGATGAAGTTCAATGCAGACAAATATGAGGTGATTCATTTTGGTAGAAAGAATATGGAGACACAATATGAAATGGGGGATACAACTGTAAATAGGTTGCAGGAGCAGAAGGACATAGGTGTATACGTGCATAAATCATTGAAGGTGGCAGGACAGGTTGAGAGTGCGGTTATTAAAGCATACAGTATCCTGAGCTTTAATAATAGGGGCATAGAGTACAAGAGCAAAGACATTATGTTGAACTTGTGTAAGTCACTAGTTTGGCCTCAGCTGGAGTATTGCATCCAGATCTGGGCGCCACACTTTAGGAAAGATGTGTAGGTAGTGGAGCGAGTGTAGAAAAGATTCACAAAAATGGTTCCAGGGATGAGGAACTTCAGTTATAAAGATAGTTTGGAGAAGTTGGGACTGTTTTCCTTAGAGAAAAGAAGGCTGAGAGGAGATATGATACAGGAATTAAAAAATCACAAGGATCCGGACAGGGTAGATAGGGAGAAACTGTTCCTACGTGTAAAAGGATCGAGAATGAGAAGGTACAGATTTAAAGTAATTAGTAAAAGAAGCAATAGTGATAAAGGAAAAACTTTCATGCAGTGACTGGTTAAGGTCTGGAATGCTGTACCTGAGAATGTAGTGGAGGCAGATTAAACTGAACCTTTCAAGAGGAAATTAGGCTGTTATTTGAAAAGAAAAAACGTGCAGGTTATGGGGAGAAGGGAACTAGATGAGTTGCTCAGAGACCCAGTGCAGACACGATGGGCCAAATGGCCTCTTTCTGTGCTGTAACAATTCTGTGATTAGTTCCAGAACATCGCTGCAGGAGTTCCTCAGAGCAGAGCACTAGGCTCAGCCATCTTCAGCTGCTTCATCAATGACCTTCCCTCCATTATAGGGGCAAAAGGATATCCATGGATGATTTTTAAAAATTCATCCTTGGAATGTGGGTATCATGCATAGGCCAGCATTTATTGCCCATCCTTAATTGTCCTTGAGAACTGGCGGTGAGCCGCTTTCTTGAACTGCTGCAATCCATGTAGTGTAGGTACACCCACAGTGCTGTTAGGGAGTAAGTTCGAGGATTTTGACCCAGTGACAGTGAAGGAACGGCGATATATTTCCAAGTCAAGATTATGAGTGGCTTGGAGGGGAACTTCCAGGTGGTGGTGTTCCCATATGTCTGCTGCACCTATCCTTTGAGATGGTAGCGGTCATGGGTTTGGAAAGTGCTGTTTAAGGAACCTTGGTGAGTTCCCGCAGTGCATCTTGTAGATGGTACACAATGCTGCCTTTATGCATTGATGATGGAAGGAGTGAATATTTGTGGATAGAGTGTCAATCAAGTGGGCTGCTTTGTCCTGGGTGCTGTCAAACTTCTTAACTGCTGTTGGAGCTGCAATCATCCAGACAAGTGGAGAGTATTCCATTATACTCCTGACTTGTGCCTTGTAGATGGTGGACAAGCTTTGGGGAGTCAGGAGGTGAGTTACTCCATGTGGAATTCCCAGCTTCTGACCTGCTTTTGTAGCCACAGTATTTATATGGCTAGTCCAGTGCAGTTTCTAGTTAATGGTAACTCCAGGATGTTGACAGATTGTACTGTGTTCAGTACCACTTGCAACTCCTCAGATACTGAAGCCGTTTCTGTCCAAATGCAACAAAACTGAAGAACATACAGGCTTAGGCTGATAAGTGGCAAGCAACATATGCACCACGCAAGTGCCAGACAATGACAATCTCCAACAGGAGATAATCTAACCATCTCCCCTTGACATTCAATGGAATTACCATCACCAATACCACCATCAGCATCTTGGAGATTGCTGTTGACCAGAAACTGAACTGAATACTGTTGCTACAAGAGCAGGTCAGAGGCTAGGAATTCTTTAGAGAGTAACTCACCTCCTGATTTCCCAGAACCTGTCCACCATCTACAAAGCACAAGTCAGGGGTGTGGTGGAATAATCTCCACTTGTCTGAATGAGTGCAGCTCCAACAACACTCAAGAAGCTCAAAACCATTCAGGGCCAAGCAACTATTTGATCAGCACCACATCTATTACTCCCTCCACCACCAATGCACAGCAGTGTGTACCATCCACAAGATGCACTGCAGCAACTCACCAAGGCTGCAGTGACAGCACGTTCCAAGCCTGTGACCTCGCCCACCTAGAACAAGGGTTGGAGATGCATCAGAATAGCACCACCTGCAAGTTCCCCCCCAAGCCACACACCATACTGACTTGGAGCTAAATTGCCCTAACTGCCCTTGGTCAGAGGGCATTTGAGAGACAACCACATTGCTGTGGCTCTGGGGTCACATGTAGGCCAGATTTCCTTCCCTAAAGGAAATTAGTGAACCAGATGGTTACAACAATCAGCAATGGTTCTATGATCCAGATTTTTACTGAATTAAAATTTCACTATCTGCCATGGTGGGATTCAAACTCAGGTCCACAGAGCATTATCCTGGGTCTCTGGAATACTATTCCAGTAACAATACCACTATGCCAACACCTCCCCTATGGGCTACAGTACTTCAAGAAGCATCTTCTCAAGGGCAATTAATGATGAGCAACAAATGCTGGCTTTGCCAACAATGCTTACAACCCATGAAAGAATTTAAAAAAATGCACAGCCTGAGAAAGTGGTTGAGCAAATTCAATTGCGGCTTTCAAAAGATAACTGGAAAAATATCTGAGGAGAAATATTTGCACAGCTATGGGGAAAAGATGTGGAATGGGACTAGGTGAGATGCTCTTGCAGAGAGCTGACACGGACACAATGAGCCGAATGCTTCCTTCTATGTTCTAATCATTGTATGATTCGGAGTTCTTATTGAATCTCCTTTGTGAGGTTGGAATGTGGGAACTTGAGAAGGAGCACTTTGTCCATTGGTGAAGTGGTCATGATGTTACATATTGCATCAAGCCAAGCATGAAGTATAATGCTTAAAATTTCACAGAAATATTCCCTGTAATCCTTCATTCAGCTGTGTGTGTCACAGCTCAACTATTTTAAAAATTATGTACAAAATGGATTTGGAAGAAAAAAATTAATAACAGGTCCCTTAGGGCACATTAAAATGGAAATAGTGAATGGATCATTTAATAACTATTCCTAAACAACATCTGGATTCTACTTAATACACTGTAACAGATGGTGACTGAATAAGTCAGATAGTGTTTTTAGTATACAGGATTCCAAGATTTTGACTGGTGTATTGCAGATCAAATTCCACGGTTCCTTCTGTTTTCCTCTGACAAATGAATATTTACCTTCACCTATGATATGTAAAAGGGCTAATTTTCCCAACAGTCACAGCCACTAGATTATGGGAGCAATTCAAACTTAATTTTATTACATTGGTTACTGGGTCTTTTAGTAGTTGGAGCTTACGAGTCATGATGAGATCCATTTTTCCACCAAAATGAGTGGCCTTGATAAGGGCTTGCCCATAATCATCAGGTTATTAATAGAAGCACAAAGAATAATCTACTGCTTACTGTATTTCTAGAGCAAAATTTGCTCTATAAATAATACAGGAGAATTAATGTTCTACTTTCAGATACACATGTCAAAATTCTAAATGGAACCTTGTTGTATAGAACTTTGATGAGGCTGGAGTACTGAGTGCAGTTCTGGTCGCCACATTATAGGAAGGATGTGATTGCACTGGAGGGGGTGCAGAGGAGATTCACCAGGATGTTGCCTGGGGTGAAACATTTAAGTTGTGAAGAGAGATTGGATAGACTTGGGTTGTTTTCGTTGGAGCAGAGAAGACTGAGGAGCAACCTGATCGAGGTGTTCAAGATTATGAGGGTGGATAGGGAGCAGCTGTTCCCCTTAGTTGAAGGGTCAGTCACAAGGGGGCATAAGTTCAAGGTGAGGGGCAGGAGGTTTAGGGGAGATGTGAGGAAACACATTTTTACCCAGAGGGTGGTGACGGTCTGGAATGCACTGCCTAGGAGGGTGGTGGAGGCAGGTTGCCTCACATCCTTTAAAAAGTACCTGGATGAGCACCTGGCACGTATAACATTCAAGGCTATAGTCCAAGTGCTGGTAAATGGGATTACATATGTAGGTCAGGTGTTCCTCACGTGTCGGTGCAGACGCGATAGGCCTAAGGGACTCTTCCGCACTGTGATTCTGTGAACATTAGCTCTTTACTCCATCCCTATTCTCTTTGTATTCTTAAGGGAAGAACAATTATGACAACTCCTCAACATTTCATTCAACTGGGCTTGGTTCTGTCAGATTAGTGAACAAACAGCAACAAAATTAATACTGAACTACAGACATTTGCTATTGTAAGTGTGTCAAGCTAATTCATAAGGAATGACACTTATAACTGACACATCGTGATCCATTATTAGGATGTCCTTCTCCCATAAGTAAAGGACCATTGAAAATCTCCCTGTTAGGCTTCAGTATTTACATTAAAAATGCGCTCAAATGGATCAATTTTCTACCATGAATGAATCATATACTGCCCCACAGTTAAAGTGCCAAACATGTTTAGCCAGATGGAGCTCACAGGAAGTCAAGATAAACAACACATTGTTGTTTCCTTTATTTAAAGGTTAAATTTGACCTTTTTTATAACTGATCTACACACTAGTGCATGATTGTAGTTTTACTCTGTAGTTTATTTTTCCCCAGAATAATCAAAATTGGTGAGTAACTAGCTGTTTCAAAAGCGTAAAGGGCAAGCATCTGCTTTCTGTGAAAACATTGCCACGTATTACTCAGGAAGCCATGCTTCCTTTGAGGCAATGAGTTGTTTGCTCTGGTTTGGTGATAAAACTGTCATCATTACTGACAATCTCCAGAGTACAGGAGTCACAAGCTAATAATTATTAAGAAAAACATTTAACAGGGGTTCCAACCTCTTTGCATTTTTAAGCTTTTTGATCAGAGCCCAATCTTTGATTGTAATAAATTCAGGTTTTACAAAAATAAAGCCTTTTTTGTCCCTCGTTACCTTTCTCTCCCGTCCATTCATGAAAATCATGAGTCACACAGGGATATGCCTGCAATAGTGATTGCAGCATTAATATTGTTTATTTTGGTTATGTGTGCCTAAACAGTGACTGTTGTTAGGCTAGTCAATGATGGTGGCCAGCCCAGTTAAACCTGGTCTTTTCCTAGCTGACCTTCACAAACATAGGATGGGATTTTAAGCAGGGCCAGGGTCCCTGTGACCCTAGCATAAATGTTGATGGCAAGCCCAGCCGGCATCTGCTAGCTTGCCCTGATATCCTTTAACGGCTGGTGAGCTGTTGATTGGGTTGAGTTCTGCCTCCAAGAGCTGCCAGTGTCCCAGCAGCAGCACTGGGAGTGCTGGCTACTGCTGGGACCACATCAAGTTCCCAAAAGCGACTGTTGCTAGAGCTGGATGTAAAATTAAGTGGGATGGGGTCTTGCTGAGGCCAAGCTAGCAGGCCCAAGTGAGGGGGCGGGAGTGCTGGGTCGATAAGATGGGAAGGGGAAACATGGGGTGGATGGGAGGTGAAGACCAAGGAGGAGGTGGTCTCCGATGGGTCCAGAAGTCCTGGAAAGGTTGCACCCTTTCCCCCACCCCTTTCTCACCACCAGCCTGAGCAGTGAAAACTACGGGGCTTCATACCTTACGCCAGCCTTCGCCTCCATGGGAAAAATTGCAGTGGGGGTGCAAGGAGGCTATAATTGGCCACAAGGACCTCAATTGGCCCATGGGGTTGCAGACCACCTGACATCTCCCCTGGCCCAGGTAAAATTTCATCTGGGGCAGATGCCAGAATTGGCACCCATGGCATTGCCCCAATTTCATGCACACCCTCCACTTGCCAACCCATCCCAAGGGGCAGGGAGTAAAATTCAGCTAAAACCTTCTAGTAGAAGCTGCTGCAATCATAAGTAGCAGAAATCCTGTCTGGTTTTTGCCCTCTCAATATAGGATACTGGCCTGTTGAGATCAGCCATTTCAGGAAAAATAAGACATCATTCAATTCTAACCATCGAGTTGTTGAGGGAACTCTTTTTTAATCAAAGTTGTCTTTCTTAAAATTGTTATTCAATATTAACATTTTGGTGCACATTAAGCCAAACAGTTGAAAGCATGTAAGAATACAGCACTCCTATTTCAGGTGTCCAGCATGAACAACAAACATCCCATGTTACTGTGTAGCTGGCTGCAGAGTAAAGTTGGCTCTATTTAACTTCAATAATGCATCTCAAGTTCCAGCCTTGGAATAGCACTCTCTACTGCACCACTATGAAATTTTCCATTTATTACAAACACTGTACTAATGGTAACTTTATGAGACTGCGATTTTGTTGTTGTTGTTGTTGTTGTAGTACAATACTCACTAAAACTGGACTGAAACTGCCAAAATTCATTTCACAAAAGATTAGTATTGTCAAAACCAATACTAAAGGGTGCAATTTTATCCCATTAGTCTAGAGTAGATTCAACCCAGATTGTAAGAGCATAAGAAATAGGAGCAGAGTAAACTATCGACCCCTCACGCCCTCCATCTTTCATTATGAACATGGCTGATCGTCTGCCTCAACTCCATTTTTCTGCCTGCTCCCCATATCCCTTGATTCCTGAGAGATCAAAATTCTGTCTACCCGAACCTTGAATATACTCAATGATGGAGTATCTACAACCCTCTGCGATGGAGAATTCCAAAAATTCACAACCTTCTAAGTGAAGGCATTTCTCCTCATGTCAGTCCTAAATGATTGACCCCTTATCCTGAGGCTGTACCTTCATGTTCTAGATTCCCCAGCTAGGAGAAACAGCCTCTCACTGTCTATTTCAGAGAATAGGCCCAAATTACTTAGCCTCTCATTATTGGACCATGCTCTTATCCCAGGAACCATCCTAGTGAACATCTGCTATACCGCCTCCAATGCAAATCTATCATTCCTTAAGCATGGAAACTAAAACTGCACACAGTATTTCAGGTGTGGTCTCACCAAAGCCCTCTACAATTGTAATAAGACTTCTTTATTCTTGTACTGCAACCTCCATGCAATGAAGACCAAGATGTCATTTGTCTTCCTAATTGCTTGCTGTATTTGTTTGCTAACTTTGTGTTCTTTATATGAATACATTCAAGTCCCTCTGAACGTCTTTTAAAAGTTTCATGCCTTTTAAAAGATATTCTGCTTTTCTATTCTTACAATTAAAGTGAATAAACTCACACTTCTCCACATTATACTCTTTCTGCTACCTTGTTGTCCACTCACTTAGTCTGTTTCTATCATTTTTGCAGGCTCTTTGTATCCTCCTCATAGCTTATATTTCCACCTAGCTTTGTATCATCAGCAAACTTGGATACATTACCCTCGGTCTCTTAGTCCACGTCAATATAGATTGTAAATAGCTGAGGTCCAGCACCAATCCTTGCAGCACTCTACTAGTTACAGCCTGCCAACTTGAAAATGCTCCATTTCATTCCTACTTTCTGCTTCCTGTCCATTAAGCAATCTTCCATCCATGCTCCACAAGCTCTTATGTTACCTGTTAACCTTCAGAACAGCATTTTATTGAATACCTTTTGGAAATCCAAGTATACTACATCTACTAACTCCCCTTTATCTACCCTACTAGTTACATCCTCAAAGAACTTGTTACGCACAATTTCACTTTCATAAACCACGACAACTTTGTCTAATCATACTGATTTTCTAAGTGTATTGTTAAGACGTTGCTAATAATAGATTCCAGCATTTTCCCAACAACTGATATCAACCTAACTGGCCTGTTAATAGATAACAGCTAAGACCATAAGATGTAGGAGCAGAAGTAGGCCATTTGGCCCATCAAGTCTGTTCAGCCATTCAGCTGATCTGATAATTCTCAACTTCACTTTCCTGCCTTTTCCCCATAACCCTTGATTCCCTTACTGATTAAAAATCTGTCTATCTCAGCCTTGTATATATTTAACGACCCAGCCTCTACAGCCCTCTATGGTAAAGAATTCCACAGATTCACTACCCTCAGAGAGAAGAAATTCCGCCTCACCTCTGTCTTAAATGGGTGACCCTTTACTCTGAGATTATGCCCTTTGGTCCTAGGCTCTCCCACAAGCACTCTCAGCATCTACCCTGTCAAGCCCCCTAAGAATCTTATATTTTCAATAAGGGTGCTTCTCATTTTTCTAAACTCCAATGAGTACAGGCCCAACTACTCAACCTCCTAAGAAAATCTCTCCATACCTGGGATCAACCTAGTGAATCTTTTCTGGACTGCTTCCAATGCCAGTATATCTTTCTTTAGATAAGGGGATCAAAACTGTTGACAGTATTCTAGGTGTAGTCTAACTAGTGCTTTGTATAGTTTTAGCAAGAGTTCCCTATTTTTATACTCCATTCCCTTTGAAATAAAGGCCAACATTATATTTGCCTTCCCTATTACCTTCTGAACCTGTATGTTAGCTTTTTGGGATTCAAGCACGAGGACTCCCAAATCCCTCTATGCTGCTGCTTTCTGCAGTCTTTCTCCATTTAAATAATATTCAGCTCCTCTATTCTTCCTGCCAAAGTGCATAACCTCACATTTTCCCACATTATATTCCATCTGCCAAGTTCTTGCCCACTCACTTAATCTGTCTATATCACTCTGCAGACTCGTTGTGTCATCTACATCACTTGCCTTCCCACCTATTTCTGTGTCATCTGCAAACTTGATGTTAGTATATTCACTTCCCTCATCTAAGTCATTAATATATAGTGTAAATAATTGTGGCCCCAGCACTGATCCCTGTGGCACTCCACTTGCTACATGTTGCCATCCTGAAAATGCCCCTTATCCCAAATCTCTGTCTTCTATTAGTTAGACAATCTCCTATCCATGCTAATATAATACCCCCAACACCATGGGCTCTTATCTTATTAAGTAGCCTTATGTATGGTACCTTATCAAACACCTTTTGGAAATCCAAATATATTCCATCTACTAGTTCCCCTTTATCTATCCTGCTTGTTACCTCCTCAAAGAATTCTAATAAATTTGTTAGGCATGATTTCCCCTTCATGAAGCCATGTTGACTTTGCTTGATTATGTTATACATTTCTAAATGCTCTGCTATTACATCCTTTATAATAGACACTAACATTTTTCCAATGGTGGATGTTAAGCTAACTGACCTATAGTTACTTGTGTTTTGTCTCCCTCCTTTTTTGAATAAGGATGTTACATTGGCAGTTTTCCAACCTTCTGGGACTTTTCCAGAATCCAAGGATTCTTGAAAGATTACTATCAGTGCATCCACCATCTGTGTAGCTACTTCCTTTAACATCCTAAGATGCAATCCATCAGGTCCTCCCCTCATCCCCTTTTGCCCCTTGATTATTTTTGGAATGCTATTAGTGTCTTTTACCGTGAAGTCTGATGCAAAGTATTTATTCAACTCCTCTGCCATTTCCTGGTTCCCCATTATTATTCCCCCAGCCTCGTTCACTTTAGCCTCCCTCTTCCTTTTTATATATTTAAGGAAGCTTTTACTGTCCGTTTTTATATTGCTTGCTAGTTTAACCTCAAAGTTTAGTTTCTCCCTCTTTATTATTTTTTTAGTCACCTTTTGTTGGTTTTTAGAACTTTCCCAATCCTCTGGTTTATCACTAACGTTTGCCACATTGTATGTTTTTCCTTTCCATTTGATACTATCCTTAAAATGCTTGATTAACCATGGTTGGTTTATCCCCTTCCTAGAATCCTTCTTCCTCACTGGGATATATCTTTGTTGTGAGTCATGAACTATTTTCTTAAATGTCTGCCATTGTCCATCAACCGTCTTTTCTGCTGAACTCCTTTCCCAGTCCACTCCAGCCATCTCTGCCCTCATTCCTTTGCAGTTACCCTTATTTAAGTTTAGCATGGTTGTTTCTGACTTAAGTTTCTCACTCTCAAACTGAATGCCAAATTCTACCATGTTATGTTCACTGTTTCCTAGAGGATCTTTTACTCTGAGATCATTTACTAAGCCTGCCTCATTACACATTACCAGATCTAAAATAGCCTGACCCCGATTGGATCCACAACATATTGTTCTAGAAAGCTGGCCTGAATACACACTATGAATTCTTGCCTGTTGCTACCTCTGCCTATTTGATTCTCCCAATCTACATGAAGATTAAAGTCACCCATGATTAATGTACTGCCTTTTTTCATGCCCTCATTATCTCCTGATTTATTCTCTGTTTTACAGTATAGCTAATGTTAGGCCTATAGACTACTCCCAGTGTCTTCTTCCCATTGTTATTTCTTACCTCCACCCATATGGATTCTACATCTTGCTTTCATACTTATTTCATCTCGTACTAACAAAGCTACCCCGCCACCCTTTCCTTCCTGCCTGTCCTTTCGAAAAGTCACACAATCCTGAATATTTTGTTCCCTGCTTTGATCTCCTTGTGCCGTTAATTAATTTATTTTGCTCTGAATACTACGTGCATTTAAGTAAAGAACCATTAATTTTGCCTTTTTCCCATTTTTCCCCCTTTGACCCTATTTGCTGCTTTATTTTTGTGTTGTACATACTGTCCCTTTCTGTCACATTCTGAGTATCATTACCTAAATAGCATCCTTGCAATGCTGCCATTTCCTTTTGCTTTGTAAGCTTACGTATCCCCTCTCCAGAACCCTCCCCCCAATCTATTTAGTTTAAAGCCATCTCTGTAGCCCTAGTTATTCTATTCGCCAGGACACCGATCCCAGCACGGTTCAAGTGAAGCCCGTCCCACTGGAGCAGCTTCCTTCTACCCCAGTACTGGTTCCAGCGCCCCATGAACTGAAACCCTTTCCTCCCACACCACTCTTTGAGCCACGCATTTAATTCCTTGACTTTATTTACTTTATGCCATAATAGATCTGATAATGATTCTGACAGATACTCTCCAGACTATTTTAAAATATTAGTAGCATAATAGCAATTTCTGTCTAAACATCCTGAAAGATGCCCACTTCTTGAAATCTCCTTTCGACGAACATCTAAAATTACACCACAGGGTTACAATCCTTCTGGGTGGCTAAGCATATGCAAATATATTCGTGAAGATTTTCTTTGTTTGGTACTTTCAGAGAAATAGTCAACATGCTCCTTTGGAAAATATCTACAGTTTCTGTAAAAACTGCAAACATAGGAAATTTTCATGAAAGCTTTATAATGTTGCTATAAATTATGACCGAAGGAATTCTCCTGCAAAAATAGGAGCAAAATTACTGACCTGCATCAGCTCATTACAATCAATCAGGCTATCCTCCAGCATCTCTTGAGTCAATTTTCCCATGGTGCTGTAGAATTCGTCTGCACTTTGGCAGCTTTCGATTCTTCTGTTAAAATAAAAATATATGTCCTTTGTCATTATCATTACTGTAAAAAAGATCTGATTATTTTTCCAAGGGATACATTCAGGTCGTTTCCACGTGGACAATGTACTGCCAATGTCAGCCCGGCGTGAATAGCATCAAGTGGATGTCTTAGTGATGCAGACAGATCATAAAGAGTTTACGGAGGGATTCAAATAGGCTAGGTGAGTGGAAAAAAGTTTGGCAGATGGAGTATAATGTGGGAAACTGTCCATTTTGGCCAGAAGAATAGAAAAGCTGTATATTATTTGAATGGAGAGAGATTGCAGAATTCTACGGTACTGAGTGATTTGGCTGTCCCGGTACATGAATCACAAGTTGGAATGCAGATACAGCAAGTGATTAGGAAGGCAAATGGAACATTGTCATTTATAAAAGTAGGGAATCTTCGTTACAGTTACAGTTTGGTGAGACAACATCTGGAGCTCTGTGTACAGTTTTGGTGTCCTTACGTAAGAAAGGATAATTGCATTAGAAGTAGTTCAGAGAAGGTTCACTCGACTAATTCCTGGGACGAAGGGTTATCCTATGAGAAAAGGTTGAGCAAGTTGGGCCTATACTCACTGGAGTTTAGAAGAATGAGAGGTGATCTTATTGAATCATATAAGATCCTGAGGGGCTTGACAGGGTGGATGCTGAAATGATGTTTTCCCTTGTGGGGGAGTCTAGGACCAGAGATCACAGTTTAAAAAATTAGGAGACTCCCATTTAAGACTAAGACAAGGAGGTTTTTTTTAAAGAGTCTGTGGAATTCTCTTTCCCAGACAGCAGTGGAGGCTGGGTCATCCAGTATGTTCAAGGACAAGTTAGATAAGATTATTGATCAGCAACGGAGTCAAATGTTATGCGGGCTAGACAAGAAGGTGGCCACAATTAGACCAGTCATCATCTTATCGAATGGCAGAGCTGGATAGAGGGGCCGAATAGCCTACTTCTGCTCTTAATTCTTATGTTCTTGTATATTCTTGTGTTCTTGTGGGTGGAAAACCAGCAGGCAGGGATTGGGATTTGTAGAAGCTACAGCAATTCACGCAGTCATCCATTTTTGCCCTTAGTCAAAAAACAAGCTGGAGGGCAATGAAAGGAAAATGATGTACTAACAAATACTGAAATCTTAATACATTTATTCATCAAAACGATATGAAAAAAAATCATAGAATATTGAGAACATCCCTGACTTGATTCCTTTAATATAAACATTTAGTAATTTACCTTAACTCCTGACTAAGATCATCTGAAGGGGATTTACCCTTTTAATGAAATATTATAGATCCCTACTGTACCAATTGGCCAGGTTAGAACAGAAAACATATGAATTTTCAGGGCTATGGATAAAGAGCTGGAGAGTGTGAATAATTGGCCAGCTCTTTCAAAGAGCTGGCACAGGTGGGATAGACTGAATGGCCTTCATGCAAATGGATTGTTAAACTTAATCAATACTTTGTTTTCAAGAATTCAGTGGCTGTGACAATATTTGAATTGTACACTGAAGAGAATTATTTACTTTTATTAACACTTATGACCCTCCCTCAACTGGTTAATCAGTACTCCTCATTGTTGATAACCACTTGGAAGAAGCAGTGAGGAGCAGAAGGGCACAAAATGCACTCTTGATGAGGGTCTTCAATGCCCATCACCAAGAGTGACTCAATAGAACCAGTACTGACCGAACAGACCAAGCCTAAAGGACACACCCACCAGACTGGGCCTGCAACAGGTAGTGGGAGAACTGACAAGAGGTGAATGATCCATCTTGGACTCTGCCTAAGATCCCCAGCATCAAAGATGCCAGTCTTCAGCCAATTCAATTCATTCCACATGATATTAAGAAAAGGTTGAAGGTACTGATTACAGCAAAGACCAAAATCCTGACTGTAGTACTGAAGATTTGTGCTCCAGAACTAGCTGCACATTTAACCAAGCTGTTCTAGTGCAGCTACAACACTGACATCTACCTGACAATGTGGAAAATTGCCCAGGTATGTGCTGTCCACAAAAAGCAGGACAAATCCAGTCCAGTCAATTATGACCCCATCAGTCCAATCTCAATCATCAGCAGTCTATGTCTGTATGCAGCAAAACCTGGACAACATTAAGATCTGAACTGATAAGTGACAAGTAACACTCACGCCACACAAGTAGCAGGCAGATCATCTCCAACAATAGGGAATCTAATCATCTACTCTTGACATGCAACGGCATTACCACCTTTAAATCCAACACCATCAACAACCTGCGGTTTACATTGATCAGAAAATTAATTGTACCAGGCATATAAATACTGTGGCGGTGAAAGCAGGTCAGAGGCTGGGAATTCTGTGACAAATAACTCACCTGCTGACTCCCCAAAGCCTGTCCAACATCTACAAGGCACAGTTCAGCAGTGTGATGGAATATTCTCCACTGTGGGTGGACCTACACCAAATGATCTGCAGTTCAACGAGGTGGCTCACCACCACCTTCTCAAGAGAAGTTATGGATGGGCAATAAATGCTGGCTTTACCAGCCCACTCACATCCCACAAATGAATAAGAGAAATTAAATTGTTTCCAATTATTGCGAGAAATGCTTAGAAGTGCTACTGATGATGTCAATAATATTTGAATGTATTACAAAACAAAAATGGCACTTTTCTGCTTTTGAACACTGGATCTTAGCACTCAAGACAATCTAATTTCAATGGTCTCCCTGTGTATTCTGGCCCATCGCCTGCTTGTGAACCAAGAAGAATGGCCACATCTAGCACTGGCAATTAGGAGATATGTTTCCTTCACAGTCACTGGAAATTACTAATAATATTAAGAGAGACAAAAACACTTAAGAATCCTGCCTACATGACGGACAAGGGCATTCTACCTCTCCTTTTTCATGCACCTAACTTCTGTTACTAGTGGTTTGATAAATTTTCATTCTAAGATTTTTTTTTACTCATGTTGCTCGTACTCTTAAATGTCTCAATATGTCATCATTGCACTGGCACATTAGGAATTGGAACATACTGCCAGTGGGCAAAGTAATCCTGGTATTTTGACAAATATTTACAGCATTTGCGTGTTTCAAATAGCAATTGTTAAAGCTCAATGATAATTTTTGTGAATGGAAACTGATAAGCAAATGTAGATTAAAAAGAAAGAAATGAGGAAAAGATAGTGACAAACTTAATATAATTGTACTTATATACTCTCCAATATAATTGTACTTTTATACTCTCCAAGTTTCACTTAGCTTGAATCTAGGTTATTGTAATGATGAGTAGCTGCACTGTGTAATCTCTTCCCTGTATAATATTCCTCTCATCAGAAACTTGAAATTTGTAGAATAACCGTTTGTCAGTATTCTAGGTAAATGACTAAAATTATAAATAGATTATAATTATTTTTTTTCTGAGACTGAAAGCCAGTGCAGATTTAATTTATTGGACATTATCGATATACTTAATTTACAATATAAATGATATTTCCTATAATTGCATGGGATTTTTAATCAAAATATGTCATAGTTAAGAGGTTTTCAAAAAATGTTTTTTTTTCCTTACTTTGATCCATGTTAAACAAATAAGAGTCAATAGCCTAGCAAGATATGCCTCCATCTGTTGACAGAAGTAAAGGGGAAATGAGCAGGGCTGCCTCATTTCCTTGCAATTGTTTTCTCTTTAGCCCAAGACCTAGAAATTAAACAGCTGCTACTTTAGTCAGCCCTCACATTAAAAACAAAGGATGGAATGGATATTTCTCTAATGTTATCGCTAGCTTCAGTTAAAAAAACAACCCAACTCTGCCATATACAGTCCAAAAAAAACCAACACAAATTGACTTCCACAGATGCAGCCTGAACTGCTGTGTATTCCCAGGATTTTTTGTTTTTATTTCAGATTTCTAACATCCGCAGTATTTTGCTTTTGCTACACAAATTGAAAGTTGACAACAGTGGAGTGTTTTTTTTAATCCTAAGAGGTTGGAAGGTCACAATAACCTTCCTATTGCTGTTTCAAGTCAGATTAAAGTAGATCAGTAGAATTTACATTTGTCATCCATGCCATGTTGGTTTAAATTTGCTCAGCCAAGTCTTACTTCCTGGTACAGCATTTTAAAAAAATTATTTTACAGGATGTGGGTATCTCTGGGGAGGTGAGACTTCTTCTCTAGTTGCCCTTGAGGAGGTGGTGGTGAGCTGCCTTCTTGAACTGCTGTAGTCCATGTGGTGTAGGTGCACCACAGTGCTTTAGCGAGGGAATTCTAGATTTTGACCAGCGACAATGAAGGAACAGCGATATAGTTCTTAGAGAGGATGTTGAGTTGGCTGAAGGGAACCTGCAGGTGGTGGTGTTCCCATGCATCTGCAGCACTTGTCCTTCTAGATGTTGGAGGTCATGGGTTTGGAAGGTGCTGTCAAAGGAACCTTGGTGGGTTGTTGTAGTGCATCTTGTAGATGGTACACACTGCTGCCACTGTTTGTCGGTGGTGGAGAGAGTGGATGTTGAATGTGGATGTGGTGCGAGTCAAGTGGGCTGCTTTGTCCTGGATGGTGTTGAGTTTCTTGAGTGTTGTTGGAGCTGTACTCATTCAGGTATTCCATCACACTCCTGACCTGTGCCTTGTAGATGGTTGACAGGCTTTGGGGAGTCAGGAGATGAGTTGCTAAACACAGAATTCCCAGCCTCTGACATACTGTTGTAGCCACAGTGTTTATGTGGCTGGTCCAGTTCAGTTTCTGGTCAATGGTAACCCCCAGGATGTTGATAGTAGGGGTTTCAACAATGGTAATGCCATTGAATGTCAAGAAGAGATAGTTCGATTCTCTTATTGGAGACAGTCATTCCCTGGTACTTGTGTGGCATGAATGTTACATAACACTTATCAGCCCAAGCCTGGATATCATCCATGTCTTGCTGCATTTGGACATGGACTGCTTCAGTTTCTGAGGAATCGCAAATGGTGCTGAATATTGTGCAATCATCAGCGAACACCCCCAATTCTGACCTTATGTTGGAAAGAAGGGCATTAATGAAGCAGGTGAAGATCGTTAGGCCTAGGACACAACCCTGAGGAACCCTGCCGTGATTTCCTGGAACTGAGATGACTGACCTCCAACAATCACAACATCTTCCTTTGTGCGAATTATGACTCCAACCAGTGGAGAGTTTTCCCCCGATTCCCCTTGACTCCAGTTTTGCTAGGGCTCCTTGATGGCATACTCGGTCAAATGCTGCCTTCATGTCAAGGGTAGTTACTCTCATCTCACCTCTGGAGTTAAGCTCTTTGCCCAAGTTTGGACCAAGGCTGTAATGAGGTCAGCAGCTCAGTGGCCTTGGCGAAACCCAAACTGAGCGTCAGTGAGCAGGTTATTGCTGAGAATGCGCCGCTTGATAGCACTGTCAATGACACTTTTCATCACTTTGCTGATGATCAAGAGTAGATTGATGGGGCGGTATTTGTCCGGGTTGGTTTTGTTCTGCTTCTTCTGGACAGGACAGACCTGGGTAAATTTCCACGTTGCTGGGTATTGTAGCTGTAGTGTTGCAGTGTTTTAGCTGTACTCAAACAGCTTGGCTAGGGGAGCAGCAAGTTCTGGAGCACAAGTCTTCGGTACTATTGCTAGAATATTGTCAGGGCCCATAGCCTTTGCAGTATCCAATGCCCTCAGCTGTTTCTTGATATCACATGGAGTGAATCGAATTGGCTGAAAACTGGCATGTGTGATGCAGGGGACCTCAGGAGGAGGCCAGGTTGGATCATCCACTCGGCACTTCTGGCTGAAGATTGTAGCAAATGCTTCAGCATTGTCTTTTGCACTAATGTGCTAGGCTCTGCTATAATTTAGGATGGGGATATTTGTGGAGTCTCCTCCTCCAGCTAGTTTAATTGTCCACGACTATTCAGAAATGGATGTGGCAGAGCTGTAGAGCTTAGATTTGATCTGCTGGTTGTGGGATTGCTTAGCTCTGTCTATCACATGCTGCTTTTGCTGTTTGGCACGCAAGTAGTCCTGTGTGGTAGCTTCACCAGGTTGACACTGCATTTTTAGGTATGCCTGGTGCTTCTACTGGCATGCCCTCCTACACTCTTCATTGATCCAGAGTTGATCCCTTGTCTTGGTGGTAATGGTAGATAGGGCATAAGCTGGGCAATGAGGTTACAGATTGTGCTTGCATACAATTCTGCTGCTGATGGCCCACAACACCTCATAGGTGCCCAGTTTTGAGTTGCTAGATCTGTTTGAAATCTACCCCATTTGACATGGTGGTAGTGCCACACAACAAGATGGAAGTTATCCTCAATGTGAAGACGGGACTTCGTCTCCACAAGGACTGCGCAGTGGTCACTCCTACTAATGTAGTCATGGACTGATGCATCTGCGACAGGTAGATTAGTGAGGACAAGTTCAAGCAGGTTTTACCTCTTGTTTGTTCCCTCACCACCTGCCGCAGACCCAGTCTAGCGACTATATACTTCAGGGCCAGCTTGTCAATATTGGTGGTACTGAGCCACTCTTGATGATGGACATTGAAGTGCCCCATTTAGAGTACATTCTGTGCCCTAGCCACCCTTAGTGTTTCCGCCAAGTGGTGTTCAACATGGAGGAGTACTGATTCATCAGCTAAGGGGGGTTGGGAGTTGTAGAGGGGGGTGGGGGGGAGTGCGGTGGGGTGGTAGGTGGTAACCATTAGGTGGTTTCCTTGCCCATGTTTGACATGATGCCATGAGACTTCATGGGGTCCACGGTCAATATTGAGAACTTCCAGCGCAACTCCCTCCTGACAGTATACCGCTGTGCCACCACCTCTGCTGAGTCTGCCCTGTTGGTGGGACAGAACATACCCAGGGATGGTGATGGTGGTGTCTGGGACATAGTTATATTCACAGTATCATACCATACAGACAATTTGGGCTGTTACTTGACTAGTCTGTGGGACAGCTCTCCTAATTTTGGCACTAGCCCCCAGATGCTGGTAAGGAGGACTTTGCTGGGTCGAAAGGGCTGGGTTTGCCGTTGTCATTTCCAGTGCCTAGGTCAATGCTGGGTGATCCGTCCAATTTCATTCCTTTTTGTAGATTTTGTAGCGGTTTGATATGACTGAGTGACTCGCCGGGCCATTTCAGAAGGCATTTTAAGTGTCAACCACATTGATATGGGTCTGGAGTCACATGTAGGCCAGATCAGGTAAGGATGGCAGATTTCCTTCGCTAAAGGGCATCAGTGAACCAGCTGGGTTTTTACAACAATCATCAACGGTTTTGTGGCCACCATTACTGAGGCGAGCTTTTTAATTCCAGCTTCATTAATTGAATTTTAAATTCCATCAGCTGCTGTGGTGTGATTTGAACCCGTGTCCCCAGAGCATTAGCCTGGGCCTCTGGATTACTAGTTTGGTGACATTTCGACTATGCCGCCTCCTCCCGCTATTTAGTTTTTTTAGCTGAATCAAAAAATGGTTGCATGTGAGATAAAATACACAACTTGAGAGAGGACAGAGGGGAAAATAGATGTTTCTTTGGGAGGCAGGGAGGGAGATTGCAGAGGGGTAAATGGATGTCTCTATGTTTGGGAAGTTGCAAAAGGGGGAAATGGGAGTTTTTATGTGGGGGAAGATGCAAAAGGGGGAAAAGGGGGAGGAAGAGAGGTTGGAAGGGGAAAATAATTTTCCCCACAAATCTTAAATTTAGTACATCTTTCTTCCACTCTACCCAGAATAAATAAAAGCAAAATCACAGAATTGATTGTAGTTTATAACTTACTCTCCAAGTTTCGCCCAGATTGCCAGGGCTACTCGTAGGATCACCTCAGATCCTTCAAAGAACACAGAGTCCCAGATTCGTAGCACAGTGTGATTAGGAAGGCATGTAGCAAACAAAGTTAGGAACCACTGCATGGTGAACACATTGGTCAGGGGAGGCTCATAACTACCTGCCAAAAAAAGTATTATGGTTTGAACAGGTAAAATATACGTATTATCACAGTTAAGACAAAATTTAATATTCTCAAATTAAGAGTTGACCATAAGACATAGGAGGAGAAGTAGGCCATTCAGCCCATCGAGTCTGCTCCGCCATTAAATGAGATCATGGCTGATCTGATAATCCTCAACTCCACTTTCCTGCCTTCTCCCCATAACCCTCGATTCCCTTACTGATTAAAAATCTGTCTATCTCAACCTTGAATATACTTAATGACCCAGCCTCTACAGCCCTCTGCGGTAAAGAATTCCACAGATTCACTACCCTTGGAGAGAAGAAATTCCTCCTCATCTCTGTTTTAAATGGTTGCCCTCTTACTCTGAGATTATGCCCTCTGATCCTAGATTCTCCTACAAGGGAAACAACCTCTCAGCATCTATCCTGTCAAGACCCATAAGAATCTTAAATGTTTCAATTACGTTGCCTCTCATTCTTCTAAATTCCAATGAGCACAGGCCCAATCTACTCAACCTCACCTCATAAGAAAAAACCTCCATACCCGGGATCAACCTAGTGAAGCTTCTCTGGACTTCCTCCAATGCCAGTATATTTCCCCTTAGATAAGGGGACCAAAATTGTTCACAGTATTCGAGGAGTGGTCTAACTAGTGCCCTTGCATAGTTTCAACAAGACTTCCCTATTTTTATACTCCATTCCCTTTGAAATAAAGTCCAA
Source organism: Carcharodon carcharias (assembly GCF_017639515.1). NCBI lineage: Eukaryota > Metazoa > Chordata > Chondrichthyes > Lamniformes > Lamnidae > Carcharodon > Carcharodon carcharias. The sequence goes on from NC_054487.1 coordinate 63,135,980, forward strand.
CATTACATTTGCCTTTTTGGGATTCATGCACAAGGATTTGGGATTTCATCCCAAATCCCTCTGTGCTGCAGCTTTCTGCAGACTTTCTCCATTTAAATAATATTCAGCTCCTCTTTTCTTCCTGCCAAAGTGCATAACCTCACATTTTCCCACATTAAATTCCATCTGCCAAGTTTTTGCCCACTCACTTAACCTGTCTATATCCCTCTGTAGACTCATTTTGTTATCCTCACCACTTGCCTTTCCACCTATTTTTGTGTCATATATATTATTAATAATTGAGGCCCCAGCACTGATCCCTCTGGCACTTCATTTGTTACAGGTTGCCATCCCAAAAATGCCTCCCTTATCCCAACTCTCTGTCTTCTATTAGTTAGCCAATCCCCTATCCTACCCCCAACACCATGGGCTCTTATTAAGTAGCCTTATGTGCAGTAATTTATCGAACACCTTTTGGAAATATATTACATCCACTGGTTCCCCTTATTTATCCTGTTTGTTACCTCCTCAAAAAATTATAATAAATTTGTTAGGCATGATTTCACCTTCATGAAGCCATGCTGACTCTGCTTGATTAGATTATGCATTTCTAAACGCTCTGCTATTACATCCTTTATAATAGACTCTAATAGTTTCCCAATGACAGATGTTAAGCTAACTGGCCTATAGTTACCTGTTTTTTGTCTCCCTCCTATTTTGAATAAGGGTGTTACATTGGCTGTTATCCAATCCTCAAGGACTTTTCCAGAATCTCAGGATTCTTGGAAGATTACTACCAATGCATCCAAAATCTCTGTAGCTACTTCCTTTAATATCCTAGGATGCAACCCATCAGGTCCAGGGGACTTATTGGCATTTAGCCCCATTAGTTTCCCAAATACTTTTTCTCTCGTGAAAGTTATTGTATTTATTTCTTCCCCTCCCATTTTTGCACCTTGATTATTTAGTATTTTTGAAATGCTATTAGTGTCTTCTACCGTGAAGACTGATGCAAAGTATTTACTCAACTCCTCTGCCATTTCCCGGTTCCCCATTATTATGAAAGGTGAATAGCTTTCTGTTTGCTAAGGCAATAACACTTGGAAACTTTTTTTAAATTTAAGAGGTCAAAATATTGTCTATACATTTCTTGACAGTAGAAATAAAATCTTAAATAACTTCAGGAATCTAAAATTATCTTTAAAAAATGCCTAACAAGTATCACTTGAAATAATTTTATTAAAAAATTACAATTATGAAAATTTTTTCTGAATTTTGGTTTTTTAAAACAAGTACATACTGATAGTTATGGAATTGAAGTGCTGAATATCAGCAGAAAAACTCCCATTAATCAGAATATGTTTCAATTTCCTCATATCATTAGCATAGTAACCGCTCCAACTCTGTCCTTACTGGGCTGGATTTTATGGCTAAAAACCAGGTGGGCTGCCCCCCCGCCCCCCACCCCAACCCACCGATGTCAGGTTGGAAATCTGACCTCATCCCGCCAGTCTCTAATAATACAGAAGGTGACCGGGTGCTGAAATCGGAAGCCCACCATGCTTTTGGAAAAAACAATCATCAACTAATGAGCTTACTAAAAAGTTAGATAGAATCTAACTATCACCCCTTGACATTACCACCGCTGAAGCAGTCCAAATGCTGCAAGACCTGGACATTGTCCAGGCTTGGGCTGCCAAGTGGCAATTAACATTTGCGCCACACCAAGTGTCAGGCAATGACCATCTCCAACAAGAGAGAATCCGACTATCGCCCCTTGATGTTCAATGGCATTACCATCACTGAATCTCCCACTATCAACATCCTGGAGGTTACCATTGACCAGAAACTGAACCAGACTAGTCATAAAAATACATGGCTACAAGAGCAGGTCAGAGGCTAAGAATCCTGCAGCAAGTAACTCACCTCCTGACTCCCCAAAGCCTGTCCATCTACACAGAACAAATCAGGAGTGTGATGGAATACTCTCCATTTGCCTGGATGAGTGCAGCTCTCACAACACTCATGAAGCTTGACACCATCCAGCACAAAGCAGCCCACTTGAATGGCACCCCATCCACCATCTTAAACATTCACTCCCTCCACCACCATGCACAGTGGCAGCAGTGTGTACCATCTACAAGATGCACTGCAGGAATTCACCAAAGGTCCTTAGACACCACCTTCCAAACCCACAACCACTACCATCTAGAGGGACAAGGGCAGCAGATTAGATGGGACACCACCACCTGGAAGTTTCCCTCTGAGTCACTCACCATCCTGACTTGGAAATATATCGCCGTTCCTTTATTGTCGCTGGGTCAGAATCTTGGAATTCCCTCCCTAAAAGCACTGTGGGTGTACCTACACCACATGGACAGCAGCGGTTCAAGAAGGCAGCTCACCACCACCTTCGAGGCCAATTAGGCATGGGCAATAAATGCTGGCCTAGCCAGCGATACCCACATCCCATGAATTAATTTAAAAAACCCATTTGACTGCAATTTCTTGTCGCCGGCTCCATTTTTTTGCTAATCGCACAGGAAAAGCATTGGGAGTGAGTTACACCAGGTATGAGGAGTTGGCACAAGGGTGGATGAAAAGGCCTACAAATGGGACCATGGCTGTATGTAGCAGCTGAGTCTGCTACTGAAGGTGGCAGTGTTTGGTTGTTAGTAGACTTCATTTGTTCTATGTATATCAGCACATCCCATGGGTGATTTTCTTATTTCAACATAAAGTCCTTTCTTGAAATGTGGGTGTGAGAAACAAGAAGAATCAAACACAACAGAGAGAGAAAGCCTGCCCATGAAGAAACTGAAAGAAATTTACCTGCACTTTCCTTGTTGGCACCTTTTTGGAGATTATCAAGGTATTGCGAAAGCTCAGGCAGTTTTATCCGCAGAAGATCTCGAAAGACAGCCATATCCACTGATAATGCACGTAGATTATTGGCAAAATAACTCTCAGGAAGTACTTTGTCAATCAAGTAAATCATTACCTACATATTAAAGAAAGACAAAGGAAAGCAGGTATTAGACTATGAAATCCACATAAGAAAGCAACGTTTAGGGAAGGAATTCTCTGTTCCCACCCATGACGGGAACTGTGGTGGGCAGGGGCACTAAATTTGGCATGATGGAAAAAGTCAGTTTCCTGCCAGCAGCAAATTAGTTTGGAATTTTGTTCTCCCGACTTTGATGGTGGGTTAAAGGCGGCTCAAGTTTCCTGCTGATCCATGTCAGGAATCAAATTTGCATCTCAGGGATGCTCATTAAAAGGCCAACTCACCGGAATTACGTTAGCCCCTTCAAATTAAGTGATGCACCCCACCCCTCCCCCCCACCCCGAGCGGATAATTAGAAGTCTGTTTCTCAACTGCATATAAGTGGCACACACCTGACGACCTTCTTTGCCTACCTTTAAGAGCGTTGCTGCAAGATATTTGGTGCCTGTATCACAAACTGTGCCAAGGTTGGGCACAGGGGATGCCAAACCAGCTGGGAAGCAGGGGAGACAGACTGGGGTAAGGCCTCCCTGGGCAGTGACAGCTGTGCACAGTATGGTGTGCAGGGTGTGGTCAGTCACATTAGGCATTTGGTCCTGGGGATTCAAGTCATGGGATTGTGAGGCAGAAGGCACAGTAACGTTCAGGGGTGGCATCTGGATCCTGTAAGTAGGATCCAGAATGTGATGGGGGTTATTGGGTGGTCTTATGGAAGGGATCCTGAAATGTCAGGGTGCACGTGGCCTCGAGAACGGGAGGGAACAGGTCAACAAAGGGCATGGGGCATCAACATTAAGGGGTTTGGGGCGAGAACAGGAATATCCACATGGATTATGATGGGGTCAAGGGTAACCAGGGGGAGACTGGATAGTGATAGGAGGAAGGGGAATTAGGAGACAGTGAGTATGGAGGATGGGAGGAACTTGGTGGGTGATGGGGGGAGGTTGGGAGCTCGTCTCCCAGACAAAGGTCAGCAGCACCATTTTCAATCTCAGCTAACAATGATTTGAAAAACAATCTAGAAAAAAGAAATCTATCGGGGAGGGGTGTCTGTGCATGTGGGAAGATTCAGCACAGGAATTTTTAGCTGATTGAAGGGGCACCATATAAATGTCCTGCTCAAACCATGAACAGCATGGATCAGCTAAGTGCTGTCTTAAGGGTCTCATGCACAATGAATGAGCTCAGCTTCTTTACTAATGGTGTGCATTCAGGCAAGAATCTATTATGTTTAGATGCTGTGATGCATGTGGTCTTAATTGGTATCTGATACTTACAGAGGGATGTCAGAATGGATGTAGGATCAAAAAATCAAGGGCCACATCTGCTGCACTGAGGTAGCATGGGCCTTACAAGCCTCCATGTTCCTAGTGCACTGGTCATGGTAATCAAGACACTATGCTTGCAGTAATGACAAAAGTGCAAGGATTGGATATAGATACTTATTGTAAGGGCCACTGGAGGACAACCAACACAAGGCTGACTGTGGCTCCTAGGATTTGGGTCTTCTGATAAAAACAAAAAAACTGCGGATGCTGGAAATCCAAAACAAAAACAGAATTACCTGGAAAAACTCAGCAGGTCTGGCAGCATCGGCGGAGAAGAAAAGAGTTGACGTTTCAAGTCCTCATGACCCTTCGACAGAACTTGAGTTCACTGCCTTGTATATGGAGGGAACTATCATTGATTGCTGAGTTGTACCTGTTCACAGATGCAAGGAGGAGTGGAGAATGCAGACTGCAGCAACGCTGCCTTCTTGAGGACTTTGATTAGAGTGAGAAGGAGGGGGGCCTGTTACCAATTCGCACAGCTCAGGGAAGACCATCGAGGTGGGAAACAGCCAGCAGGACCTCAAGATATCCCAGATGCTGATGAGGAGGGGCCAAATCCAAAAAGGCATCTGGCACAACCAAGGGTCTACAGAAGACGCAGCTCATACATGGAGATGAGTGACAGATAGTGCCACAGGCAACTTCGCTTGTCTAGGGGTGTGGTAGCTCGTATCTGCCACATTCACCATGAGGAACTCATGCCACATGGACATGGAGGGCATCCAATGCTGGTTGCTGTGAAAGTTACCATAACACTGAACTTTTTGCCTACAGATCCTTCCAGGGTTCCACTGGGAACCTTTGCGGAATCTCACATTCGGCGATACATAAATGCATAAGGAAGGTGATATACGCCCTTTTCAGTAAAGCTCACCATTATGTGCAGTTCCGCATGGATGAAGCAAGCCAGAGCTGTGGAACTCGCTGCAATCTCAGGCTTCCAGCAAATGAAGGGTGCCATTGAAACAGTGGCCCTGAGAGCTCCCTGACAGTAGCCTGTGAGATTCATTAATAGAAAAGGATTTCATTCTAAATGTTCAGCTAATTTGTGATCACAGAAAGCAGATCCAGGATGTTTATGCTAGGTACCCAGAGAGCTCACATTTCTAGTCACTCTCAGGTGCCAGAGATATTTGAGGGAGCACAGCGCTTAGAGGGTTGGCTCCTCGGTGATAAGGGGTAGCCCCAGAAAACATAGCTAATGACACCCAGTCATCGGCAGGGTGCATCTGAGGAGAGATACAACACTGAACATTCAGCCACAAGTTCCTTAATGGAGCAGACTATTAGCCTCTTAAAGATGCATTTCAGATGTTTGGACTGGTCAGGCGGGGTTCTCAGATACTCATCACAGAGAATGCCCTGCATTATCGTTGTTAGCTGCGCCCTGCACAACCAAGTGCTACAAAAGGAGGTTGTGTTTCCACAGGGAAACATGAAGGAGCTAAATGTCATCTTGGATGAGGCGGACTTGGAAGGAGATGAATCTGAAGAGGGTGAGGATTCAGACAAGACACATGAGGATGTCATTGCACGGGTACGATGTGACAGATGTGCCTGTGACAACCTCATAGCTGCAAGATTTCAAGAGGAATAAGGTGAAAACAAGTTTTCATGATTGCAGTTCTCTTCATGTTTTGATGTAGGGGACACAACAAGACCTTCGTTGTCATCTTCAACATATTGCTAAAGGCCATTATTCTCTCAATGATCATGGAGGAAGCATAAGTCACCTTCAACCCGAACTATAGGGTCATCTTTGGAAGGTGCAATAGTCTAGGGAACATATGGCTGCTGTGGAAAGTGATAAGCACTCCACTAGCGCACATCCTTAAGCAACTACATATAGTGTAGCAAAAACAAAAATAGCTGGAAAAACTCAGCAGGTCTGACAGCATCTGCGGAGAGGAATACAGTTAACGTTTTGAATTCTGATGAAGAGTCATACGGAGTCGAAATGTTAATTGTATTCCTCTCCGCAGATGCTGTCAGGCCTGCTAAGTTTTTCCAGCTATTTTTGTTTTTGTTTCAGGTTTCCAGCATCCACAGTATTTCGCTTTTATCTTTTACATATAGTGTAGTCCTTTCAACCATGGAGGAAATAAGTCAGTGGCTATGGCATCCTTCAAGCTACTGAAACGCCTTCATACACATGGATGCACTCATGCCAGTATGACAGCAGCTTAACAAGGCATTTCTAACATAAAAACCCCATCAATGGTTGGTGCTTGACCACCTCAAGAGAAAGCTACATTCAGACAGAACCATCTCTCCAAATGCTAGCTCTCAGGCCTGATTAACACAGAGGCCGCATCTGGATTCTGAGCCCCAAGATGCCATCAGACATCAGGATGTAGCGCTGATGAAGAGTCATGCAGACTTGAAACATTAACTCTGTCTTCCTCTCCACAGATGCTGTCAGACCTGCTGAGTTTTCCAGCAATTTTAGTTTTTGTTTCAGATTTCCAGCATCTACGGTATTTTGCTTTTATCGGAATGTAGTGATCTGTTATACAACAGCATGCACTAAAAGCCACAAGTTATGTTAGCATTGTCCTTACAGGGAATGGGGCAGCCAGACCATCATGTGATTATTGACAAACACTCATTACTCTGCATTCGTCGGAAGCCTGCCAAGTCTACGTCCTATATTGCCTTGGCATTTGGGAGAGATGTGGCCCAGTCAGTTTCAACATGGCAGTCAATGATAACTTCCCTTCATAGATCCTGCTGAGCACTCAGGAGATGTGCCGGAGCACCACTTTCGTACCATTACAATCCTCGCTATTAGCCATCTCACAAAGGCAATCCATTCTATGAACCTGAGGTCAACGAATGTCATGCAATGAATTCCATACCGATTTGCGTTTTGTGACTTCACAGAGGGAATCCATGAAGCCTACGAGGCAGCCGTTTAGGAGCAAAGTAAGATGCTCACAGGTAAGTAGATGACTTCATCAGGATGAGCACACACCTCTGACATCACACCCTCATTCTCTCTAGCAGACATTTCAAATATTACCGAGTTGAACCAACTTCTATCGTTCAGCGTCATGCATGGGGAAAGTGGGGACTAATAAAGGAATAATATTCAGCCTTAAATCTGGAGATGAAAAACTGCTGCAGGGAGGCTGGAAAGGCTGGATGATGAATAGTACTTTTCCCAAAAACTCTCAGTCATAAAATAAACACCATTGCAAAGTACACTTGGGTGAAAAGACTCTTAACGGTCTTGAAAAATACTTATAACATCGACAAACTACAGACTTCAGTGCAACAGCATCAGGATAATTACTAGTCTTGATGAACAATTCTCATGAGGTCACATAATGTCTGCCTCAGATGCACGGTTTATGTGCATTGTTCAGCCATCATTTTCGAATAGGAAGTGCCTTTGCACATGTCACAGATGTGGAACTAAGGTGATTCACTGTGATGAGATTGAGTGAGACTTAATAGAACTGAGGGACAAGATGGAAGATAGTTGGGGTCAGGTTCATTTTGTACAATGGAATGAACCTGAGACCTTGCATCACATTGATTAGCCATTCAAAACCTGAGACTTGGAGAGGGATAAATGTGAAATACATTTACAATAGTGCAGATCATATACAGTGAATAAACCTCTGTGTCACCACTGTGCATTCAAAACTTCTCAATTTTTCTAACCCTATGGCTACATCTAGCTGCTGACCCGACATCCGCAGCAGAGGTGGAGGCAGTCTGCTGACTGCTTTGCCCTGTTATTTGAGGTGACTTTGGCGGGTGTACTCTGGAGGCCTCGATGGCCCCAGCCTGCTAAGGGTCTACTACTTTGGGAGAGGTGCACCCTCCTCGGCCTGACCTGCTGGAGTTGATGGGGTCACAGGCAGAGGGGATTTGGAGTGTCTTGGGTTGATGCTCCTGGGGTGTCTGGCTGGTGCTGCTCCTCCCTTTGGGTGCCCAAGGGCCCCTCCACGACTCCTTGAGGAGAAGGGGGCACCTGGAGGGGGGGTCAAGGGTGCTCTTGCCTAGCCACTGCTGGAATGTGCCCATGGTGATGGTGTGCAGGTCCAAGCACAAATCCACCACAAACTGCTGAACCTGGGTCTCCAAGACGGCTGACATCCTTTCCAAGGAGATTTCAGTGTGCTCGCAGGCCAGAGCCACGACATCAGACAGAATGTGGGCGGACTTCTTCATCCTGCGTTCCAGTCTGGTGACGGCCTCTGACAGCTCTGCCTGATGTTCTTCTGCCTGCCTTTGCATCTCCAACATTTCTCTCAGGACTGACTGCAGAGGATCATCATTGGATTCTGCAGGGGCCTGGTCTCCAGCAGTCCTCCGAGTGTCAGAGACCTTGGCTGCAACTGCCTCTGCCTTCTGTGGACCCGTCTCTGTGAGGTGATCACCAGGTAGTGACCCTGAGCCTACTCTAGGAGTAGGACCCAAGGTGTGTGTATCTGGGCTGGCAGAGGGTGCAGATGGATGCAGTGGAGGGTTTTTCTCAGATACTTCCTCTGCCTCCTCATCTAAGGTGTTCTGGCGGCTGAGGCTGGATGCTTGCTTGTGGTCTTCCTCCTCCTTTTCTTGCTGGTAGCTGGAATAGAGAGAAGAGATAATTAGTGATTGACTAGCCAGGCTCCTGTATTATAGGTCACTCACAGTCATTGTCCCCATGTTGCTGATGTATACTGGACATCCCCTCACTGACTTGTTCGGGGAGGCTGATCTTGCCATACGTGCAGGGACAACCTCTGTCCTTGCCAGTGAGTTCTGCCATCTGCTCCTCATGGGAGGAGAGTGTCTTAAGGTAAGGGGTACCACCTCTGGTCTTCACTCTCGAGACATCTTGTCCTGCATAAAGAAAGATGGATTGACTGTGAGCACTATGGATGAAAGAGCATTTGAGAAGGATGCATACCTGTTGTGTGTGCTGAGTCCTCCCCAGCAAGGGATTAAGATGCCGTTTGTGCAGGATCTTACATGAGACGGTGAGCTTAAATTGGCTGACAGATGTGCAGTGCTGATGTCCCATCTGCTGGTACTGTGTGACATCCCTGTGGACTCAAACTCTTAGAATGTCTGATGCCTTTATGAGTGTGAGAGTTTGGAGTCAGTAGAAGATGCACATACCTTGATGGAGTGCATCAGATCATCCATCCCTTTTCCTGCACTGCAGGGGGCCCTTTTTTGTTTCCTATGGGTGCTGACATCCCTGGCGACCTCCTCCAAGGCTGGCGTGGTCAGGTGGGAGGACCTCCTGCTCCCATTCTGAGGAAAGATGACCTCCTGGCTTTCCTGGATGGCCTGGAGGAGAATCCCCAAGGAGGCCTTGTTGAACCGCGGATCCGAGGGTTTTGTATGTTTGGGCACCATGGTGAAACAGAAGTTTACACCACATTGGGTCTGCAGCGAGTGAACATCTATGTGGGTGCCATTTAAATATGACGCCAGAACCTTCGACCCCATGAGGTAATGGCGGGGTGGATGAATTACTGCCCGCCCTGCCATGAGATTCAACGAGTTCCTCGTTGTTGCATAATTAATGAACTGAAAGGCAGAAAATTGGCATCAGGAATTACGCCAACTTTCCCACCCGCCACCACACACAGCCTCCAGAATGGAAAATTCCACTCTTAGGTGTGTTAGGTAAGATTCACAATGAATTATTAGAGAATGAATAGCCTGGAATTTAACTGAAAGAGCACATCATCATGTTTCTGCAAAGCTATAGTAAAGTTCATCGTATTATATGGTTGTACATGGAAAATCCCAAGTTTGAATTTACAGAACAATGGTGAAATAAAACAGCAATTTAACGCACAATTATCAATAAAAGCTGAAATTCCTATAAGATTCAGTTTAGGTCACTGTATTTTCAATGAAATGTCAACAAATATTCCCTGAAAAAGATCACGGAAAAAGAAGTGTGAACTTTAGACTGGAGATAAAGGAAGAATCTGATCAGAACCTTATCATATCTTTATGTCATAACACCAATTTATCTGACGAAGTAGATCTCACCAGCAATTCTGTTCAATTGTACATCAATGCAAATTGAATTCCCAAAGACATGATGAAGCACCATATAAATTGCTATTTTTTTCTTTCTTTAACTATATCAGCTAACTGCATCATTGCACTTACCTTCAGTGCATCTCCTTCATTCCCTTCCATTACTTCCAAAATGAGTGCAGCAAGTACATTGAAACCTTGGCAATAGCCTACAAATTTGTTCCAGCGAGCATATGCAAGAAGGACGCGCTTCAGCATCACACGATCCTGCTCAGCCTCCTGCCCGCAATAAGAACTGCAGCCTGTTCTGTGAAGATCCTTGAAACAAACAATTATAGGTTTAGGTAAGTCTTTATCTACATTCTAGACCTTCACCTTGAAGGATTTAGGACAGTGATTAATTTATGAGCCTCGATTTGTCCATGCACAGTAATGGTTAATAAATCTGTAAAGGCCTTGTTAGTAAATGTGTTTGTAGATTGTTAACAATTCCTGTAGAGACGGATAACTTCAGACAAGAGATTTGAATTCCCAGCGACTGACTTAAAGAAATCTCATGAAATGATTTCAAGTTTTGTAAGATTTTTACGGTAATAAACAAACCAAAAGCAACAACTAAACAATAGTCAGGAGGCAAACAGTGCAGTCACTTACAGAAAAGATATCTCCCATTTAACTTATTAGCACAACTGAAAACCCGACGCCACAGTTAACTTCACTGCCCACTCTCAATAGCATTACAGGTTTTACAGGAACCAATCCAGCTACACTCCCAGCTTCCAAAGGGGTCGCTTCTCCAATTTCGCAGTGACTGTCAAAAGGCGCTTCTCTCAGTTTTCAGACAGTACCAAACCAAAAGTAAGGCTCACTCCAGTGATTCATGCACCTGCCAACCCCTCCCAGTCCTAAGCACGCAAGGACAAATCTTCCAGACTCCTTAGATTTCCATTGGGTGTGTCTGTTTGATCGGAGAGCATCTTACCTCCCTTATTTCTGCTGGATACCTCGCAGTGAACTTGGAGCCTTATTCTCTGTTGACCACACCAGCTGCAGCCTTTGTTTCTCTGTGAGACGTCCCCCGCTCTCTCTCTATTCGGCCCAAAACATGGGGTGGATCTTTACGACCCCGTCACGGCGGGGGCAGAGCCAGAAAATGTGATGAGCCGTTCAAAAGTCCACTGGCTTCGGTGGAACCGCAAGATCCCGCCAGCAGGAGGAACCGTAAAATTCCGCTCATGGAGACTGTAAGTCTATCCACGGTCAGCATAGCTGCTCTTGCCTTTGTTTTTAGGTGTTACCATTTTATATCTTGTGTCTGCTAAGTCTGAAGCTGGGCCCTCCTGTCCCCATAATAACCAAGGCCAGGACTTTGCCCTCATTAGACGGGCTCAGTGGAGGCAACAAGAGCGGCTGTGAAAGTGACTGCCACCCGTGATTGGCCAATTAAGACCCACCCAGCATGAAATGTGTGCTGCAGCGCTGCCTGGGGGCGGGAGGAGGGCGTGCACGCAAGTTCGCGCATGCGCGCAATGAAAGCTGCCTCAGGGAGCTGAAGGTTTAAAATGTTAAAAAAAATGTTCCCTCATGTGACTCTGTCACATGAGCAGCAACATGTTATTAATGAAATGTTAATATTTTAATTTAATTTTTGATTGTTGTTGGAAACCTCTTCCCGCCCGTGGATGAGGTTCCCTAAAAAATAATCCAAAGGCCTCTTGACCCTTTTGGCCTGCCCGACAACCGCAATTTGGACGAGAAGCGAAAAGTTTAACTCAATTGGTACTTTAAGTGGCCTTAATTGGCCTGTTAATTGTCGGTGGGCACGCTGCCGACTCCTGTGCGTGCCCACCGACCGAAATATCGCGTGAGTGCACGATGGTGTTGGGACGCTCGCCAATGTCATCGCACATCATTTTACGCTCGTTCGGGTCAGGCACACGCCCGCCCAACGAGCAAAAAATTCTGGCCCAAGTCTTCCAGGCTTGTTGTAGGCCGAACTCCGAACAGATTACATGGCCCTTTTCACTACTCAATTTTACCAGGAATTAAAATGACAGTTCCAAATCATAAAATATCTTATAAAACCTCAAATTCATGTCAAGATTTTTAAAAATAATGCACAGCAAAAAACATTAAGCATTAACATTTTCAATTCCTACCATTATACACATTTCTGAAATTGGGCGGATGTGTTAACATTAAAAAATATCAAAATATTAAAGAAACAGAGCAATTTTCAGGTAGTGCTCATCCATTCATTGTTAACTGATTGCTAAGACCCTAAAAGTCAGGTTACAGTCTCTCTCACATGTTCTCTACTTGAAGTGTGCCCAACACCATTTTGGGATGGGTGTTGTCCTGAAAGTGCACTTGAAATTGGTGAGAATCTATTTAAAATATAAAACTGGAATGTCCTGCACTTGCTTAAGGACCCTAATGTCAACTTCAGCAACTTTAGTGTCTTATTTGTCAGCTCTGCATTGGACTCACAAATCATGGGTAGGAACACAGTCAGCAGTGCATAATCTCCAGGTTCTTTAAAAATATCACTAACTGCTCTCAGGTAAATTACTGATTCCTTTGTTTTGACTATTGGTGCTGCTTTTGCTCTCTTAGCTGTGTTGGCTATCAAAGTTGACATTAAAGTTTCCAAAACTGTTATTTGGTTGAGTCCACAATTGAATTTTGGCCAGGGACTTCTGGCAAACTTCAGCTTGGCATCATGGTTTTGGTGATTAGGATGTCATTGTGGCTAGATATCCTAACCACATTTTATTGGAGAAATCACCCTTCTTTTACCAGGAGATGAGGCTGCAGTTTTGGTTTACTTTATCGCTTAAAAACTCTTTCTAATGAGCTTCTGTAAAATGTTTGCTGTAGCATGCTGTTTACACAGACACAGCTGAGTAAATCGATTTTGCTTGAGTTTTGCCTTAAGTCCCAGCTCTCCTCCAATTATTGCCTGAAACATTGGACACAGTGGTGTCAGTGGACACTCAGTTCTTGGCTTTAACCAGGCCAGATACTTTAACCAGGTAAGAGGCGAGCTGCTAGAAGACAATGGCAGGTTTGGCTCATGACACCAGTCAGAAATCAGTGCACAGATAGAGGAGAGAAATAATCGAATCCATGGCTCCACCAGAACCCTGATGGAGTGAACCATTGACATCCCCAAGGATAGGCCTAGAGGAATTCTGCAATAGATGCCCCAGAGAGTCTCTATATTTACTGGTGTTTGTTGCAAACTTCAACAATTTGTCATACAAAAGGGCCAACCAATCAAACCACCTATGAAGAAGACATGGAGGTGGAGTAGCATGCAGAACAAAATATAGAGGATGATGAGTAAAAACAAGGCCCATTTATCCTGCCAGTTGCAAGATCTTCAAGAGCAGCTCATCAAGAAGCACTTAAACTAACCAACTCTTATTTCCCAGCATCATCAGTCCCTCCCATTATCATTTGAATCCATCCATCATCCACAGGACGGCACGCAACCTAAACACCAGTGTGGGACTTTCAATCAAATCACGTTGCCTGGTCAACAAATACTCAAAGAAACACAGAACATGGAGAGTTCTGTAAAAAGCTAGAATTAAAAGTCAGCATTAACACACCCAGAAACTAATGATCACCCTGATTTTAGTATTCTTCTACCTATTATACTACTCCTAAAAAATGCCGGCCCACTGGTTTCAGCGTGACAGGTGGAAGGCCACTGAACCACCTATGAAGGCCCTCAAGACAGCCATTGTTTCTGAATCTCAGAGCAGGGAGGGCATATCTGCTATTGCCAAGGCCACCTGTTTCAGTCGTCTTTTGGCAGAAGGACGAGCATAGATGGAGGAATTGGTGGGGGAGCAGGGGCAAATTCTCTACCAGTTGGAGTCATCTCTAGCACAAAGGAAGATGGTTGCGGTTGTTGAAGGCCAAGGATCTCAGCCCTAGGACATCACTGCAAGAGCTCCTCAGAGTGGTGTGTTAGGCCCAGCCATCTTCAGCTATTTCATCAATGGCCTTCTCTTCAACATAACATCAGTAGTAGGGATGTTGGCTGATGATTGCACAGTGTTCAATACCATTCACAACTCCTCAGATACTGAAGCAGTCTGTGTCCTCATGCAGTAAGGCTTGAACAACATTCAAGTTTGGGCTGAGAAGTGGCAAGTAACATTCATGCCTCAAAAGTGTGAAGCAATAACTCTCTCCAACAACTGACAATCTAACCATCTCCCCTTGACATTCAACTGCATTAACATAATTGAATGTCCCACCATATTGGAGGTTATCATTGATCTGAAACTGAACTGAATCAGTCATATAAATACTGTGGCTACAAGAGCAGGTAAGAGGCTGGGAATTCTGCGGGAAGTAACTCACCTCCTGACTCCCTAAAGCCTGTCCACCATCTACAAGACACAAATCAGGAACATGATGGAATTCTCGGCACTTGCTAGGATAAGTGCAGCTCCAACAACACTGAAGAAGCTTGACAACAACCAGGACATGCAACCCATTTGACTGCTACCCCACCCACCACCTTAAACATTTACTCCCTCCATCACCTGCACACTGTGGCAACATGTATCATAATATCTAAGATGCACTCCAGCACACGCTGCGGCTCTTTCAAGGCACCTGCCAAACCCAGGGCTCCACCAACTAGAAGAAGGAGGGCAGTAAGTGCATGGGAACACCGCCACCTGCAAGTTCCCCTCCAAGTCACTCACACAATCCTGACTTGGAACTATATTACCATTCCTTCACTTTCACTAGGCCAAAATCCTGACATTCCCTACCTAATAGCACTGTGGTTGTTCCTACACCACATGGGCTGCAGCAGTTTAAGAAGGCAGCTTACCACCACCTTCTCAATGACAATTACTGATGGGCAACAAATGCCAGCGATGCTCACATCCCCACTCATGAATAAAAGTAAATGCTGTCAACCTGAGTGAACTCAACATCAGCCTCTCTCATTGTGCCACTTGTTATTTACATAAGGCTGCACCTCAGCATTTATACTGAACTGTGGGAAAGTAGATCACAGGGGGGCTTTGTGATCAAACTGAAGCCCCTATCCATGCTTCAATGCACACTGTGCAATCCTCCAGAGATGTCATATGGCAGTACTGTTGCTTCCAAGTTAAACGGTCGGGAGTCCAAGACTTGAGCCCACAATTTAGTCTTATAGTTCAGTGAGTAATGAGGGAGTGCAGCATTAGTGGAGCTGCTGTCTTTTGTATGAATGTTAAATTAAGGTCATATCTGCCTGCTCAAGCGGATGGGAAAGATCCCATGATGCTTATTGAAGAAGAATAAGAGTCCCAGTGTCCAGGCTAACATATATGCCACAATGAATACCAAAGAGACTAACTGCTATTAACTGTACTTTCATTGGCTGGAAAGCATTTAGGGCTTCTTGAGGTTGTGTATAATTCTAAGAATTTTTTTTGCATGCCATTTGAGGTTGACATCTTTCGATCAAACTGAGTGATTTGATCATTCAATTCCTCATTGGTGCTGACTGCTTTTGACAAATTTACTTTTAATCAATTGGTTACTTGATTGTCAATTGAACAGATAATTTCAGATTTCACTCAATCAGCCCTACAGACTGCACAATCAGCATAAGAGAAAAAATGGTCTAATCTCGTCAGCTATCTGTTAGGAGAGTGAGGTTAAATTTACCCTTATGTGGTTGAGTCTTAATGCCTTCAGAGCAATTAGAGATGGAAAATGAATCCTGCCTTGCTAATGTCACACATTCTATGAACAAACTTTAAAAAACAGTAAATTTAGAACCTATGTATAGTTATACAGGCATCCCTGAATCAAGTTTAAAAAGAAAAGGTCTTGTATTTGCATTTTTCTATTGATGCCAGTATGTTCACAGGTACCCTGCATTTCAACCTTCATGTAATACAAAAAAAAACAATTCTAAATGCCAAACCAATAGAACTGGGAGATCAGCAATGTTATTTGTGCAGTTACTGATACGTATTTCACAGCAGTAGCCATCACAATGTACGTCATGGAAGGACACTGTTGTTAGGTTATCCTGACATCCTTTAAATGCTTTTCTTTCCAGATATTGAACCTGGAGTTACAGTGTGTATTAACAGCTTACAGTGAACATAAACATACTGCAGTTAGTGCATATTGATGGCAGAGTAAGCAAACAAAGATAAGCAAACAAGGTTAAAATTTGAATGCCAGGATAATCAATTGGGCATGAAATCCTTTTGTCTTTATATGAATATACAGCTTTTGGAAATATTAAATGTTAATTATGGGTTATTTTTGCTGGAAAGATAATGGCCTACAGGTTCAATTGCATCTGAAAACGAGCATGTAGAGAGCAGGACATGCACGACACATGCCTGTTCAGGTGGTCCCAGGCAGCAAATTAATTTTATACTGGGGCCTCAGTAAAGAGACTTTTTAAAATTCTTTTATGGGATGTGGGCGTCACTGACAAAGCCAGTATTTGTTGCCCATCCCTAATTGCTCTTGAACTGATCGGCTTACTAGGCCATTTCAGATGACAGCTAAGCGTCAACTGGATCTAGAGTCACATATAGGCCAGACCAGGAAAGGATAGCAAATTTCTTCTCTAAAGGGCATTAGTGAACCAAATAGGTTTTTATTGATGATAGTTTTATGGTCACCATTACTGATACTAGCATTATATTCCAGATTTTAATTAATTGAATTTAAATTCCACCAGCTGTCATGGTGGGATTTGAACCTATGCCCCAGACCATTAGCCTGGGCCTCTGGATTACAAGTCCAGTGACCTCACCACTACACCATTATCTTGGGAAACACATAGGCACGCAGCCAATATCACCTGTGCTAATCATTGGCTACATGCCTGTTTGGGCTTGGGGTGGCCAGGGGGAAGAAATCACACATTTCTGACACCACTTAAAGAAGTTTAGCTTCCAGGACATGGGTACAATACCAACAGAAGTTCAACGACCAGAATGGAGTTACAAGATAGGAATACAACACCGTTAGTCTCTGCTCACACCATCACCACTTCCAGCCTTACTGCTGAAAACACTCCCATTCCCTGCTTTCTTTCACTCTCTTGTGTAATGAGACAGGGCTAATTAGGAATCTTAGAGTAAAGGATCCTCTTTCTCTCCCTCAGTTGTAGAGCCAGATCTAGCAGTCACTCATGACTGAAGTAAAACTGTTGAAGGTAGTGAGCAATGTAAATTCATAAGAGAACGGAGAACAAATAGTCATTTGGTAGTACAGAACTTGAGTATTACTGAAAAGAGAGACATTTTTGTTGAAGTTTTTCATCTTGCACTCATCAGGACAATTTGCAAGAAAACACCAGTGTCAGGGGAAACAACATAATGTATGAGAAGAGACTACACACCTTGCGCCTGTTTCAACTAAACAAAATAAATGACAGCCATTCGCTGGTTCATTCCTCAGGGCAATGTCAAGCTGTCTGGTTTAAATTTCAAACAATGCTTGGCAGTTAACTGTCAGTCACAATCAACTGATGCATTCTCCTACCAGAGTCCACTTGCCAACTATCAGCACTCCCTTCTCAAACAGTACAAATATGTTGTTTCCTCTGATGATGGTATTTTCTTGAAAATTGTACTGATGAATGCAAGACAAAAAGCTTCGACAAAAAAAAATTTCTTTCCAGCAATTAGAGAACAATGTGCATCAAATTTCTTTCACAAAATAGATGGGATATGGGAGGAGGAATTATTTAGTAAATCATTCCAAAACCTTCCAAAGACATTCCAAAGAAGTCCAATGTTTCCAGTTCCTCACTGTCACAACAGTTAAATTAATAGACACAACGTTAATAATCATTATAATGTACATATCCATCAGTAAAAATGTTTTCTGTTCAACTCAGATTCTATTATCTTGTGTGAAGGATATAATAAATTCTACTTCAAAATTGGAAAATGTACCACATAAAATGTCAAAAATTAAACTTTTTGAAGGCAGTATGCTCCCAGTTCCCCTAGATGTGCAGTATATCCACTTGTAAATTACTATTGCATATTCATGTGTATGCACACAGTTAGACTTGGAATTACCTTCACTATTTGAATGCCCATAGAATCATCATCAGGGTTGCTCCTATCATTAAAAGCAAAACGCATAGTCTTCTCCCAGTCAATTGAGATGCTGTGCAAGTACTGATCTGCTAGAGTCAGCCAAACCTGAAGGGGAATAAATAGTACAATAAATTATGCAGCCCATTAAAATTTAACAGATACAATAGAAATACCAGGATCGAAAGAACTGAACTTTTTCATCAGAAATGAAACTAAGAGTTCACTTGCTTCTTTGAGTTTTCAGAAAAATAAAATAATAAGCATAATTCTAAATAAATTTGATATTTAACTTTGTTTCTATTATGATCACTCAGTTGTGTAAAATTTACTATACTCACCATCATTAAAATAATGTTGAGTTATATAAAATTTAATATGTCCTGTAAATAGGCCACAATTGATTTATGTGTAAATGTGGTGTGCCTTTCATTCTTTGCTTCATAGATGTACAGACTCGTTAGATCGATGAAGTACTACTCATTGGCACTACAATGAAAGGAGTATGTTAAGCTTATCAAGGGACAATAGCTTATATTTATATATTGCATTTAATGTAGAAAAGCATCCAAGGTACTTCACAGAAGCTTAATCAGAAATTAATACCAAGTCAAAGGAGGAGATATTAGGAGGGGTGACTAAAAAGAGAGCCATATACTTTCTTTAAAACATTTTACATTTACAAAAGACTTAACTAGAATGAAAATACAATATCCAGTAAATCTTTAATTGTTAAAATCAAATCCTCTTTTGTAACTGCCTATTATGCTGCTGAATGTAATAGCCCAAATGTTGAAAACCTTTGTATTTGGTAAATTGTATACTTTCCAATTTAATTTAATTTGAAACATCACTGCACTGATAATGTTCTTCCCTGGTACCATTGCGCTATTTCAAGGTTTGTAGCACGTTCCACATTTATAAAGTGCATTACAATTATTTTAAATTCTTGTTCCAGAGTAGAACTAAGTTGCGTACTGCATTAATCATTCTGCTGTATCACAGTGCAGCTAATACATTATTGCTGGCAACTGATAGTATTTAAATAAACAAGTAAGTTCTAAACAATAAATGTTTTTGCAAAAATTATTCTAAACGGAGCAGGGTTAGGATTGATTCAAAAGATACCAAAGTCTTTTAAATGCTGAAAATGAGGAAATATAATTTATATATAAACATTAAATCCACTTTGCACATAGTGGCTAAGAATAACAATGAATGATCTACAATGTTAGTTGTTATGTCAAATGATCATGTTGAAGTTCTTTTGTATAGGTAGCTGGAGAGAAAGTGATCATCAGATCTAAATGGGAACATGTTATCATAAATTGAACAGACTAGGGCCCAGATTTTTGCCATGACGGTGGGGCTCTCCGTCATGGTGAAAACTGCGGAAATGCCCGAAAATCAGAAGTCCCACCCCGAACACGGCAATTCCCATTTTTGTGGGATGGGATGGGATGGGATACATATCACAGAGGCAGCTGGCCATTTAAATCACCAGCTGCCTCCTCTGAAGTGGGATTTTGGTAGGCTAAGAGTTGAAAAACGAACCTGTGCAGATTAAACCAGGTAAGAGCAGATCTGAATTGGTGGATTCATTTTGACAGCAGGCTGCCTTTGGAAAGGTAAGGTACCCCTTTGGATCTGGTAGCCGGACACCTTTGGGGAAAGTACAGTGCCCTTTGGGTTAGGTCAGCTGCCCATTGGGGTAAGTCAGGTGCCCATTGGAAGTATTAAAAGTAGGCATAGATGTGCATAAAAAGCGCATAAACTCATTGCTGTCAAGCTCACTGGAACTGTCCACAGACCTGCCAAAATTGCTGTCAAAACTGTCAGGTGCACCTGTCAAAGGGGCCTGTGAAAGGCATTTAAAAGTCCAGCCTTTTAAATCTTTGAAAAAATTGTCTGGAGTGTTTTAAAAAATGATTACTTACTATTTCACACTATCTGATGACATGAACCTGAGGCTTCCATGACTGTATTAATGCTGCAGGACTGATTTCACAATCATCCATTATCGCTGTAGGATGCCTGCCATTTCACAATTTGATTGAGAGCTACAAGTAGTTATTGACTCTTTGATGCAGGCCTATGAATTTCAATGCTTGTTGGTATAAGGGATTGTGCACTTGAATGAAATTGTTGTTATAAGGCTTTATTTAGTTGAAGGAATGCAGATTTGGTAAATGCCTTTTAATGAATGAGAGTGTTTTTCTCAATATAGGTGAAGTCTAAGAACTTTATTTTATAGAATCTTATTTTCCCTCATCTCTGCATGGGTCCGGAGGTCTTCCCATCGTAGATTCTAGGTAATTTGGCATGGTAGGTGTAGGGGATAAGGATGGTGGGTGGGGGGCATGGGTTAGCATGAGTTGGCACTAAGCTGGCATGGGACTATAAAAGGCCACAGCAGTGTGTACAGAGTCACAGGTTGGCATGGAGTGTATGAGGGGCATGGAGATGGGTACAAAGCATTAGGTGGCATGGGCTAGCATGAATGGGGCATGGGGACTGTGTGTGGGGTGAGGAGTGAGGGCTGGAGGGGTGTTTTATGCTTTAATCTTTATTTTTAAACTTTGAATACAATGCCAGACCCCCGAGACAAGTCTTCAATCCAGCCCGCCTCTGCACAAGGCAGCCATTTCACTCCTTCCCAGGTCACCCCTATTCTAATCCACCCCCGGACCGAAACTCTGTCACCCAAGCAGCCATTTTTAAAGGTCAGGTTCGTGGAACCGGGAATTGTCCTGACTCTGTGCATCTGACCCAGGAGTGAAAATCTGGACCTTGAAGTTCACACTCTTCATTTTAAGGCATGTGACAGATCTTACTATTTAAACTTACACAATGTGGACTAAGAGCTAAATTTGTGTACCCATTGAGGTAAGAAATGGCATTTGGGAAACAGAGAATGAGCCTTAAATTGGAGGTTTTAATAAAAAGAATTACTGGGCATCTTCAGTATCATCTAGCATGAGTTTAGAATAATGCGAATAGAAGTCATTTGGTGCAACGCTGACTTTCATTTTGCAGTTTGAGCCAGTATCAAGATGATGTTAACTATCACTGTCCTGTACTTAATGCAGTAACATGTCATACTATAGCCATGCACAAAAATTTTTTAAAAATCTACTTTCAGCAATGTAACTCACTGCTTTGAATTAACATTTTTTTTGCTATTGCTATGTGACTTTTTAACACTCAATTATAAGTTATTGCTTTATCGTTATACATTAGATGAAATAATCTCCTTAAAATTCAATGGTGATGACATTGTATTTGGCAATAGAAAAATAAGCTAGAGATAATTAAAATAGTCCATATTTAAAATTAGCATGTCAATTCTTTAAAAATAATTTTTATTGTTTAGCTAGCATATGGTGCGAATAGAATACATAAAAAGATTTCCTACAGGACATCTTTTATATTCCACTCAGCACTGAGAGCTCATTTATAAATGCATTATTCATCATTTATAAACTCTGGAATAAAATCTCATAGAACCTCATTAAATACCACCTCTAATATTCACCATCACAAGTCACAAAATATAGAAGAATTTTCTATCAAATTTGAAGAATATAGGCAAGAGACTGTTGATCATTATAATTCTATTTAAAGTAACTCTGATATTTGTAATCTTAACAGTTTTAATAGTCCTTTAAACAGTTTATGTAAATTATTTTGTAATATGTAGCTTTGAAAGAGAATATCATGTATAAATAATGTGTTATTAACAAAGACAGACATAAAGAGCACATAGAAACAGCCTCTACAATTGACAAGCACTTACCCTTTTCCTCCAATCCTTTGGAATTCCCGTTGGTAACCTAGCAACAGCTTTCAGAGCATCATACCACTAAAAACAAAGGATACCTATGAATTAATTCTGCAAAATATTTTCAGGGGAGTTTTATATCATAATTTACAGTAATTATTAGACAGCAATTTGCACTAATTTCCTTGTGAGGTAAAATTAAAGTATTTTACTAATTTTTCCACCTGTGCTTTAGAAGGTAGCCATTTATTCTTGTGTATAATATCATGCATGCCCGTAGCCCTAAAACATTTTGTTGAAGTTGTCCTTTTTCAGATGTGAATCTAGCCAATGGGTGCTCACAAGCTATTTGACCATGTGAGCATCATAGCTAGGCACAATCTGGTCCTAGTGAATGTTCACTTTTCTGTCTGGAGATTATTGGGCTGTCCACAGACTCTGGCTGATTTTTGGTCCATGGACAGTGATGGCTACTGCAGCTCTCCCACTGCTGGCCCTGGGAGATGATTAGAAAACTCAAAATGGATTACTGAACTTGTAGCTTTCCTGCTTTCTTGGCTCAGTAGCACACAAGGTGACATTTTTACCTAATAAACCATTAGACAACATTTTATTGAAGAAGGTTAATTGTCAACTGGAAAACTGAAGTAACACGAAAAATAGCAGCATTTCCATATAAGTCATATTTGTTTGGTGCCTTTCTCAAGAGGCAAGGAGGAGAAATTGTGTTCTGCTCTTTTGATAACCATCTGGAATTTAAAAGTTGTAGAATTTATAGTACCCCAA
The DNA here is from genome assembly GCF_017639515.1 of Carcharodon carcharias. Lineage (NCBI taxonomy): Eukaryota > Metazoa > Chordata > Chondrichthyes > Lamniformes > Lamnidae > Carcharodon > Carcharodon carcharias. The sequence continues at coordinate 63,158,963 of NC_054487.1, forward strand.
TCTGCACAGGTTGGCCCAGATTTTATGGCATGCCATGGTCCCTGCCACACCCTCCCTCCTCTACCGCAACCACTGCAGGCTAAAGAGTTAGGGAGGTGGCCAGGGGAAGAGCATGCCCAGGAGAAGATTGGCCGTTAATAGACTGCAGGCAGGACTTCTGCTCCTCAGCGACAGGAAGTCCCACCTCAAAGAGCTGCTGAGTGCCACTGGGAGTAATGGCCACTGCTGGTACTGCATTCAAGGCTTAACTTGGATTGCGACTTTTTAAATGTTTGAAGGGGCAGCAAGGGGGCTGGGGATCGAGAGGCCTTGGGGGAAGGGAACCTGGGGGGGTGTTACCCCTTGCGGGCCCTCCAATGAGACCAGGGCCCCCGTTTAGGATAGATCCATCTGCCCTCCGCCAGCCCATGCAGGGAGGTCTGCAGGCAGGTGGGCAGGCTATTTGGTGTGGGCCTTTCTTGCCGCTGGTTAAATCCAGGCGGTCACTTAAAGGTCTCAAATGGCCCATTGGCAGTTAGGCTGCCCAGTGCCATTGCTGCTGCTGGTAAAATTGGGGTGGGGGCAGGGTTAGCAGGTACACAGCATCTTCAATCCAGCTAGTTGGGAAGTGTTTAATCCAGTTCATTGACTTAATCATTTATCTTATGATTTTCTACTCCAATTTGCTCTGTTGGAGAGATCAATATCAACTCTGTGAATTTAACCAACTATATGCTATGTCTTTCCTATTAGAGCTTGAAATAATTTTTCAAATGATTTTGACAATGGAAAAATAAGACTAAAATTTATTTCAAGCCATTCCAATTGAATATTTCATGAATGCAGAAAAGGTGTTGGATGATTTATATTAAAATCAAACTATGGTTAGGAATTTGCTATGAGTATATGGAGCTAAGCCATTAATTATTCTGGTTAAGTCTTAATTGTTCACTATTCAGCTGTAAGAATGGTTTTGTATTCTCCAGAAAATGGAAAAAATACTTGCAATTCTATGGTGCCTCTCGTGACTAACCTGACAACTCAAAGTGGTTTACAGCCAATGAAATACTTCTGATGTGCAGTCACTATTGTAATATAGAGGACACAGCAGCCAATTTGGGAACAGCAAGATCCCACAAACAACAATGCAATAATGACCATATAATTTATTTGTGTGATGTTGATCAGGGAATAAATATTGGTCAGAACACGAGGGATAACTCTCTGCTCTTCTTTGAAAAAGTACTCTGGGATCTTTTACCTGAGACAGCAGTTTAATGTCTCATCTGAAAGATGGCACTTGTTTCATTTTGTGTTCAGGTCCTGGACTGGAACTTGAACCCAGAACCTTGTGACTCAGAGGCAAAGGTGCTACTGAAGGTAAAATACAGATGATATTTAAAAATCAAGCTGAAGACAAATGGCATTGTCATCTGGTTCAGGCTGGTTTGGAGCCACTCTGCAATATAACTGGAAAATATTGATCTCAAAACAATAGCTGCAGCAGAAGTGTAGTCTGAAAGAGTTAAGTAATCCAATATGACATCAAACAATTGAAAATACATATATTTTAAATATAAAACATTTTTCATTCTCTGGAAAAGACTATCACTGGCATTCATTAATTGCCTTTGAGCAGGTGCGGGTATGTCTTCGGCTTGAAACACTGAAGCACACGTGGAGAATTCTGTTGGTTATGGAGTTTCAGGATTTTAACTTAGCAATAATGAAGAAATGGTGATATATGTCCAGATTAGCATGGTATGGGACTTGGAGAGGATCTCGGAGATGATGTTGTTCCCAGGTGCCTGCTGCCCTTGCCCTTTTAGGTGTGGAGCTCACAAGTTTGGAAGATGCTGCCAAAGAAACTGTAGTGACATGCTGCAGCACATCTGTCAGGGAGTCAGGCAATGACTGCCCAGGCTGCGACTTACTCTAGTAGCCATTCCCAATAACAGGGCTGCTCCAGTTGAGTTTCTGGTGAATGTGATTGAATATAAAGGAAGTTTCTCTGTTGGGAATGGTCCTTGCCTAGCATTTGTGTGGTGTGAATGGTACTTGCCACTTATTCATTCAGCCTGATAGTTGCCTTAGGACTTGTTGTATAACAGCATGAACTGCTGCATCATCTGAACAATACTCAATAGATCTGAAGACTCCTGATGTTTCGATGGAGGAATTGAAGATAATTAGGCCTAGAATGATTCACTGAGGGCCCTGTGCAGCAAAGTCCTAAGATTGAGATGACCGGTCCCCAGCAACCTTAACAAGAATTTGACAAGTGTTCAGTCCCCTACCTGCTGAAACCCATGCTTGTTCAGAGATGGTTGGATTGTAAATTTCAGCTTTGTATCAACTCCTGAAAAGGGACAAAGGACAATATTAATATGAAAAAAGATTAAATTTACAACTCTAGCATGGGCAAATTAAACAAATGTGTTTCACGATAGCTTGTTAGTTAAACTATGGGACCGTTTACCCTGCTGTAACGATGCATTATTAAAAAAACTACCAGTTAATGTCAGGTAATAGTATTTAGTAGGTATTCTCACAATGCGGCACGCCATTTGGCAGAGGAACAAAAGACACGGCTTGTGCACCATCGCGGGATTGAGGAGGTGACTTGATACAAGGGGAAACTGTCTTCAGCTCGTCTGCGCTTTAAGACTCAAAAGGCTGGGACCCGGAAGGTGCCTTTACCCAAAACCCAGGCCCTCACCCTTTGCGCTGTTCACAAATCACCGGTGCTGAATATTGTGGAGACGAGCACTGAATCGGCGGTGTTTCAGCGAGGCTGATGTTTGCGTCGGCTGCTCGCCATGACGGCAGGGCCAAGGAGGGCGAATTGTGATTTCCACAACCATATTCTCCAGAGCTGCCTGGCTCATACTGTTACTGGAAGCTGCGGGTGGGGGGTGATGGTGGGGTGGGGGGCGGGGGGGCGGTTAGTTTCTATTTTAATCGCGGGCGGCGTTGTGTTGCTGATGGTGCGTGTCTGACGCCAGAACCTGCCTTTTGCACCAGCTACCTGCCCTCCCGGCCAACATCAGAACGGTGCACACACACCGTCCTCCCCCGCCATTCCTGCTTCCATGTCATCTCGATTCTCCCTGCTCCATTCCCCACCATGGCTGCGGGTGCTTCCCTTAGGCGGCTGAGACTCAGCAAAGACCTCACTACTGAAGCCTAATCGGCTTAAACACACACACACACTCACGCGTACACACACACACATACACACTCTCACTCCCACTCCCTGCGTTTACATTGTTCATGTAGAAACACAAAGCCACCTACTGCAATTCCCCATCTCAAAAGCAAATCTTTTGATCTAAACCCGGGGTCTGTAAATCTGCTAACTACACCTTATGCCAACTTTAAAGGCTGATTTTAAAAAAATAGATGTTGCTATTGTATGCAGGCTAGGCAGTTTCGATATCATAACCATGGCTCAATTAACCCGTGCCGGTTGGACTTCACTACATATCATAAATCCCATTCACAGGTGCCCCCTTGAAAAGCCCTAGGCTGACTGTATATTTTCTCTACAGGCTTCACCTGGTTCGAGCGTGCAGAGTAGCCGCGGGGCAGTCCTGGCAATGCAGCTCCTCTTCTTAAGAACATTGCTGATGATGTTGGTCATGCCCGTCGTGTTTTGCCTTTTCAGACACTTGCCAACGCGTTTGCCTGAAGACAGGGAGTGTTTACCCTTTTTCATTCCGGATCCTGGTTCAAACCAACAACCTCGAAATCTTATTCCTTAGATTTGTGCAGGTTGTTCGGGTAGACGCCGAATCCCATCAAATGATCATTTTGGGGTTTTTTTTGTTGGTTGTTCAATACATATATAGGGCTGTGCGTCTACACATCAATCAAACGTTTCGACGAAAAATGTTCTGAATTTACCCCTGTAAGGTTCGCCCTTATCCAGAGGTAGCTGCAGTGCAGCAGCACTAACAAGAGCCCTTTTACTGCAGTCACTGTAACCGCCCACCTTCAACACAGCATCAACCCATGGGTATCATGACCGACAAGCCCAACCGCACCTTCCTGGCTGATAGCTGTGTCGGCGAATGTAGTGCAGGAACAGAGCAAAATACGCCAGTGAAATTAAAATAGACTGATCTCCAAAAAAGAGGGACCAAATTGCAGAAAGGTCTCCAGCAGTTTGATCATATCACCAGTGTCTGAGCTAGACAGTGTTAAAAACACGTAAGCTCCTTTGGGAATATTTGTTAGAAACACCCATACAAGGTCCATAAGGAACAAACCGCACTTTAGAAGTTAAGTACTGCTCCAAGAAACGAGAAGGCAGCTGCATCATGATTTCTCCGCAGAGCCGGATATCACAGTATTCATCCTCCCTTCGATCATTTTGTGGAAATCAGTCACGATGTACATACAGCCCGAACTGAGTTTCCTGAACAAACAGTTCTTGTAGAATCTCAAGTCTGATCACCTGGTCTCTAAAAACACTGATAAAGGCACATTTTACTTTAAATAACTGCTCTGGCGCCACTTTGAAAAGAGGCGAGCAATTAGAATCTAACTGCAAAACTGTACATCACAGCCGTAAATGGACAACTGCGAAATCATCTCAAGTTCTGCAACTGAGCTGGAAACCTCCCAAGTTCTGCTTTATGATAGCAACAGAATTTTGCAGAATATCATATGAAGTGTGCACAAGACTTCAAAAAGACTTCACACTCAATAGTCTTATTTCCATCTCCTCGCCATCCCACTTCTACCAGAAAATTGGATTGCAACAGTCAGCAAATCCATTAGGATATGGTCCAGTCCACTCAGCGTTGGCTTCAGGGTCAGAGCTGGAGTAGTTTAAGACATAAGACCATAAGACATAGGAGCAGAAATTAGGCCATTCGGCCCATCGAGACTGCTCCACCATTCAATCTTGGCTGATAAGTTTCTCAACCCCATTCTCCCACCTTCTCCCCATAACCTTTGATCCCCATACCAATCAAGAACCTATCTATCTCGATTTTAAATACACTCAATGACCTGGCCTCCACAGCCTTCTGTGACAATGAATTCCATAGATTCACCACTCTCCGGCTAAAGAAGTTTCTCCTCATCTCTGTTCTAAAAGGTCTTCCCTTTACTCTGAGGCTGTGCCCTCGGGTCCTAGTCTCTCCTACTAATGGAAACATCTTCCCCATGTCAACTCTATCCAGGCCTTTCAGTATTCTGTAAGTTTCAATCAGATCCCCCCCTCATCCTTCTAAACTCCATCGAGTATAGACCCAGAGTCCTCAAACGTTCCTCATATGTTAAGCTTTTCATTCCTGGGATTGTTTTCGTGAACCTCTGGACCCTCTCCAGGGCCAGAACATCCTTCCTGAGATACGGGGCCCAAAATTGCTCACAATATTCTAAATGTGGTCTGACCAGAGCCTTAAAAAGCCTCAGTAGCACATCCCTGCTTTTATATTCTGGTCCTCTTGAAATAAATACCAACATTGCATTTGCCTTCCTACCTACCAACTGAACCTGCAAGTTAATCTTAAGAGAATCCTGGACTAGGACTCCCAAGTCCCTTTGCACTCCAGATTTCTGAATTCTCTCCCCATTTAGAAAATAGTCTATGCCTCTATTCTTCCCACCAAAGTGCATGACCTCACACTTCCCCACATTGTATTCCCTCTGCCACTTCTTTGCCCATTCTCCTAACCTGCCCAAATCCTTCTGCAGCCTCCCCACCTCCTCAATACTATCTGTCCCTCCACCTATCTTTGTATCATCTGCAAACTTAGCCAGGGTGCCCTCAGTTCCTTCATCTAGATCATTAATGTATAAAGTGAAAAGTTGTGGTCCCAACACTGACCCCTGCAGAACTCCACTAGTCACCGGCAGCCATCCTGAGATTGACCCCCTTTTTCCCACTCTCTGCCTTCTGCCAGACAGCCAATCTTCTATCCAAGCTAGTACCTTGCCGCTAACACCACGGGCTCTTATCCTACTAAGCAGCATCCTGTATGGCACCTTGTCAAAAGCCTTCTGGAAGTCCAAGTGGATATCATCCATTACCTGGAAAAACTCAGCAGGTCCGGCAGCAGGAGAAGAAAAGAGTTGACGTTTCGAGTCCTCATGACCCTTCAACAGAACTGGGTGATTCCAAGGAGAGGGGTGAAATATAAGCTAGTTTAAGGTGGTGGGGGGGGGGGGTGTGGTTTGGTTGGGGGGAGAGAAGTGGAGGGGGGTGGTGGGGTTGTAGGGACAAGCAAGCTGGACATAAAAACCTCAGAGGTGAAATAAGAAAGGAAATTGGAGGGGCAAATGCAGAGTCTGAGAAGAGACTCTTATTCTTTCAGGGCATGTGGGCGGCACTGGCAAAGCATTTGTTGCCCATCCCTAAATGGCCTTGAACTGAGTGCCATACCATTTCAGAGGGCAGTTAAGAGCAACCATATTGTTGTGGCTCTGGAGTCACATGTAGGCCAGACCAGGTCAAGGTGGCAGATTTCCTTCCCTAAAGAACACCATCTCCCCTTAACTAACATCAAGGAAATCCATCCAAGTCTTTTATAGGCGTATAAATATTAGAGGACATTAATGAACCAGATGATTTTATGTTAATAGACAATGGATTCATGGTCACCATTACTGAAACTAGTTTTTCAATTCCAGATGATTAATTAAATTTAAATTCCACCAACCTCCTTATTGAGATTTGAACCCTTGAACATTAGCCTAGGCCTCTGGATTACCACTCCAGTGACATTACCACTATGCCACCATCACCTCTTAGCTAACAGAAAGGAAATCCAAAAGTCTTCTGTAGACATATAAATATTAAAAGGGTTATAAGAGGATGGGTGGGAATAATTAGGGGCCAAAAAGGGGACCTGTGCATGGAAGCAAAGGGCATGGCTGAGGCATGAGGTACCAAGGAAGAAGATGCAACCAAAGTCATAGCACAAGAGGAGGCAGTTGAGATACTGGATGGGCTAAAAATTAATAAAGCGAAGATACTAGAAAGACTAGCTGTACTTAAGCTTGATAAATCAGCGGGGCTGAGTCGGGTGCAACCATAAATGTTGATGGAAGTAAAGGTGGAAATTGCAGAGGTACTGGCCACAATCCTTCCTAGATAGAGGGTGGTTCCAGAAGGCTGGAGAATTGCAAATCTTACAGACTTGTTCAAAATAAGTTGTATGGAAAAACCTAGCAAGTACAAGTACAAGTTTAACCTTGGTGGTGGGAAAACTTTGTAAAATTATATTCCAGGACAAAAATAAATCACTTGGAAAGTGTAGATTAATTCAGGAGTGTCAGCATTGATTTGCCAAAGGCAAGTCATGTTTAATCAACTTGATTGTGTTTTCTGATGAGCCAATAGAGAAGGGTAATGAGGGTAATGCAGGTGATTTGGTTTATATTGACTTCCAAAAGGCATTTGATAAAGGGCCGCATAACAGGCTTGTCAGCAAAGTTGAAGCCAATGGAATAAAAGGGACAGTGATGGCATAGATACAAAGTTGGCTGAGTGACAGGAATCAGAGTCATGGTAAAGGTTGATTTTTTGGACTGGAAGAAGCTATGAAGTGGTGTTCCTCAGGGGTCAGTATTAAGACCTGTGCATTTCTTGATCTATATTAATGACTTAGGTTTGGTTGTACAGGGCACAATTTCAATATTTGCCCATAACACTAAATTTGAAAGTATTATTATGATTTCAGTAGAGACCAGTAACGTTATATTTTTTTGTTTGGACATCCAAAATCCCAGGTATTTCCTCCTTCTTAGGCAGATGGAGTGTTTGGAGGTTTTTTGCACTCTTTGATGTTCAACTTCGCCTCTGCATGCTCCTGATGAAGTCTTCAGTGTTGGTTGCCTCCCAAATGAACCTTCTCCATTTTGGTCAGTCACAAGTCAGGGACTCTCATGAGTCAACAGGGATGTTTGGTTTCTTCAGGGATACTTTGAGGACATCCTTAAAGCGTTTCCACTGTCTCCTGGAAGTCTGCTGCAACTGAGCTCCAAGCAGAACAGCTGCTTCAGGAATCTGGTGTCAGGCATACAAATGACATATCCTGTCCAGTGGAGCTGGTTTTGAGTGATTAGCATGTTGGCTTGGGAGAGGACACTGCTGTTACCTTTCTTTGGGATCTTGTGAAGGCACTGCTGGTGGTACATCTCCAGTGCTTTGCAGTTGTAAGTTGTTGAAGTCTCCAAAGCATATGGGAGTGCAGGGATTAGTGCTGCCAGTAAACTATGACCTTAGTCTCAAGTTTGAGATCCTGGTCCTCAAATACACTTTTTCTCAATTGGCCGAAGGCTGAGCTGACACATTGGAGGTTATGATAAATGTTATTGTCTATGTCAGCCTTCATTGAGAGGAGGTTCCCAAGTTACAGAAAATTATCTATATTTTCCAGGATTTCACCATTGATCTTAATCGATGGGAGCAGGTGTTTTGCTGTGGATGCTGGTTGGAAGAGGATCTTAGTTTTCCAGGTGTTTAGCAAAAGGCTCATTTTCTCATATGATTCAGAGAAGGAGTTGACAAAGACCTGGAGCTCACTTTCTAAGACCTGGAGCACATACACACATACTGAAGCTACATGACTGAGATTGGAGTGATTTTGGTTTTAGATTGAACAGTTTCCCTTCTGTTCTGTAGATTATCTGCACATCTGTGGGTGATTTGTTGAAGGTGAGGTGCAGTATTGCAGCAAGAAAAAATGGAGAAGAGAGTTGCTGCAATGACACAGCCATGTTGACCCAATCTTCATGGAGATAGGGTCTGTGGTGGTTCCATTTGCTGAGGATCACAGCTCGCATGTCATCATGGAATGGGCAGAGAGACTTGCCTCCCTTCTTGAATACAGTCATGATCACAACTTCTGAGATCCCCGGCATGCACTCCTCTTCTCGGATGAGGGATGTGAGGTACGCAGCCATGCCAGTAGTAGATTTTCACCAGGTTTCAAAATTTTGGTAGGGATTCCATCTGCTCCAGAGACCTTGTTGTTCTTCAGCTGTCAAATAGCTTTTTCAACTTCACTCTAGACTGGGGTAACACCAAGACTGAGCAGGACAAGGCGTTCAGGAATGAAGCTGAGGATATTCAAGACAAAGACATATTCTCAGTGGAGGAGTTCTGCAAAATGTTCTCTCCAGCAAGCACCGACTGCTTCATTGTCTTTGATAAGCTCCCCTCCATGCTTGCCTCTCAGCAGATTGGGCTCATGAGTGCTTGGATCATCCTGACAGTGCTGAAGAAACCACTCATGTTGTTGGCATCTACGAGTTGTTGGATCTCCTGTGCTCTTTCTACTCACCATTTGTTCTTTATGCCACAGGTTTTATGCTGCCTTTAGCTGCCTGTAGGACTGCTGCTTTTCTCTTGAGCATGGTGAAGTTTCCAGCCTGCAAAAGCTTACCCTCGATTAAGTTCCATATCTCTCTCAGTCATTTTAGTCAAGCCCAGTCACCATGTTTCCTGCTATAGAGGCCAAGGACCTCTTCACAGGTGCTTAATATGGTGGATTTCAGGTTGACCAGGCACTGTAGGCACATTGTAGCTCCTGGTGGCTGGAAATTGAGAGGTTGACAGTGAGATGCTGACTGAGAAGGGCCGCCTTGGTGGATACTTTGAGGCCCTCAATGTTAATTTTCTTGTGACAATATTTAGTGGGGGCAACAAAAGCAAAGTACAAAATCAAAGAAGTTATGATGAAACTTATAAAACACAGGTTTGGCCTCAAATGAAATGTTGAGTTCAATTCTGGACACTGCACTTTAGGAGGGATTTAGAAAGGGTTAAGAGATGGGGACACTTTAGAGAGGGTGCAGAAAAGTATTGTGAGAATAGTTCCAGGGATGAGGAGTTTGTTAGATAGATAGGTTGGAGAAGCTGGGGTTGTTTCCTGTAGAGAAGATTGAGAGGAGATTTATTTAAGTTGTTCAAAATTGAGGGGTCTGGACAGACTAGCTACAGAGTAGAAATTATTCCTATTGACTAGAAGAACCAGAAGACACAGGTTGAAGTAAAAGCAAAATACTGTGGATGCTGGAAATCTGAAACAAAAACAAAAATAGCTGGAAAAACTCAGCAGGTCTGACAGCATCTGCGGAGTGGAACACAGTTAACATTTCGAGTCCGTATGACTCTTCATCAGAAGAGTCGAAATGTTAACTGTGTTCCTCTCTGCAGATGCTGTCAGGCCTGCTGAGTTAGACACAGATTGAAGGTGATTGACAAAAAGGTAACATGAGAAAATAGTTTTTTTAAATGCAGCAAATGGTTACGATCTGCAATGCAATGCCTGAAAGGGTAAAAGATGTAGACTCAATCATAGATTTTGGATAAATACCTGAAGGTAAAAAATTTTCAGGGCTGGGGAGTGGGACGATCTAAACTGCTCCTGCCTCACTCATATTTCACATAGTTGGTGACGAAGTTAGTTTTTTTTACACTGCAGATGTCATTTACTTTGGCTATCCTTTCTTAGTGAGGTGCAAGCCACAGGAGGTCCAAATTGCAACCACCTCTCCCAGCAACACTCAGATAACTTAAAACCGGAGAACCTCCCTAGGCTCCACCCATCTTAACAACGTAGCCTGCTCTGGGATGTCCTCAAACTGAACTTTAGGTTAATTACCCCTCATTTACAATTTCTTCCTCAATCTGATGAAGTAAATGGGTTTTACAACCTTTCAACATTCATGGAACACTTTTAATCTAATTTAGCTCTGCCTCCAAAAACAAAAACGTCTCCCTGGAATGCTATTACTGCATGCATTGCAAACATCTTGTCTCCAACTCTTTAGCTAAGTAAGCTCACCTGTTGCTTTATAGCTCTCTCTCTTCAATTCTGATTTTATTAAACAAACATGGGTCACCTTTTGATCTCCCATTTCTTGAGGCGTTTTGGCAATCCCCAAAACTCAGCATTTTATTTACCTTACCTTTCCAATTTTAATCTTCCCAGAACTAAAAGTTACCTCTAAAATATTAACATGGACCATGAACTAGATGTTTGCAACACATGGTGCTGGATTGAAGAAGGAATGTAAAATAATCTAGAGCCAGCATTGCTTTCTTTGCTGTACCTGCCAAAGTGGCTCCAACTGTTTCTGCAAGACCTGAGCAACCTACATGGAACTGACTGTGGGAATACCTGTACTCAGTGACTGTGTCAATGTAGAGAGGTTGATGCTGAGCTGTGCCATCTGCTGTGGCTACCATGCAGCAAAGGGACAATAGAGACGATACCTTCTAGCTGGCATGTTGCAGTGCTAGCCTATGGGATGGTGTTGTGAAGTGACTTAAGGGAAACGACTCTCTTATTAAACACTGCTAACTGAGGTTCTGGTGAAGGGTCACATACCTGAAACATTAACTGTTTCTCTCTTCATAGATGCAGCAGACTTGCTGAGTATTTCTGGCATTTTTGTTTTTATTTATTTATAAATGTTTCTTCCCCCTTTATTCCCCCAATTGTGACACACTCTTTTCACTATTATCATCCCCTTAAATTGGCTTATACCCAATCTGTCACTCCTATCAGAGAACTGCTATTTTCCCTTGAGATTCTGATGAGTCTTAAAGGAATGCAAAGCAAATTAGAACTGATTTACACTTCAAGATGAAACACAGCATGGTAGCAGAGTGGTTATGTTATTGGACCACAGGCCTGAACTAATGAACTGGAAACACAAGTTCAAATCCCACAACTGAGGAATTCAAATTAAATCAATTGAATAAAATCTGGAATAAAAAGCTTATTTCAGTAATAGTGACATGAAACTATTGGATTGTTGCAAAAACCTATCTAGTTCACTAATGTCCTATTAGGGAAGGAAATCTGGCATCCTTACCTGGTCTGGCTGACATGTGATTCCAGACCACAGCAATATGGTTGACTCATAACTGCTCTAGCAAGTTACACAGTTGTATTCAACAAGCTGTCTCTCCACCACCTGCTCAAGGGCAAATAGGGATGAGCAGTTAATGCTGGCCTTATCTCACATGAATGACTGAAAAAATTGAACATCAGCTCCAATGTCCCTATGATTGGGAATTAAAATCAATGTGTGTATGTCTAGCCCATACTTTTTTCAAAAGACATAATCTGGTTTATTTGAACTTCAATGCTCCTTTAGGAATTTTTTTTCTTTCAGGGACAAGAATTGACAATCTGTTTTACTTCTCTGGATGGCTTCTGCATTTGGATGAATATTCTATCCATAAAGCCAAAAAAAACTACAAAAGACAACTGTTTTTCTAATTAGCTGCTTCCCTAAGACAATATGAATATAAGCCAGACCAACTAGTTACTGTGGTAACCAGAATAAAAACCCAAAGATTTTAATCAGGAGTCTCCTAAATCACAAAGGCAGCAAATGTAATTTGTTTTAGGTCTAACTCTAACATAAACACAATTTCCTGATTTAAAAGGCAGTTAAACTATTTGCATTCTACTTTTTCTGAGGCTTCACACGGCTGCCAGGACGTAGACTCAACTAGTTTTGCCCTCCGTCCCTATAAAGAAGCATAGTGTTTGTCCATTCCCTTTCTTCCTCCTTCCCCTTCACTTCCCAAAATGATATGCCCAAGCTTAATGGCTCACTGTGCAAACAGGCCAACCTCTTATTTCAGAACAAATACATAAAGCTGCTGCACACCTTATTCCTATATTTGCTTTTAAAATTGGCTTGGCTATCTTTGAACCAGTACTAAATCATTAAGTGGTTCATGTGACAACATTAAAGGTGCCTGAACCAGTACTCTTCTGAAAATTATTTTTAAAATATGATTATTATTAACGTTTACAACTTTGCAGGCTTGAACATTAATGACATAGTGATATAGTGAGCTGAAACCCTTACTATATTTAAGCAAATTTTGAATATACCATTCGAAATCTGACCTGTTACATTCCAAAGTTGCTATAAATCTAAGACATTTCTATAAGGAGTGCAAAGCATGCTGTATGTTTTAATAATTAAGATAAAAGCAAAAAACTGCAGATGCTGGAAATCCAAAACAAAAATAAAAATACCTGGAAAAATTTTGTTCTGTATGTTTTAATAACTGGAATGAAAAACAATAATATACTTAAACAAGTTGGTATGTGCCTTTTTTTGGAAAACCTACACTTAAAAATCAGTGGGTGTGCATTTTTGATGGAAAGTTTTCCTTCCAGGATTTCAAATTTCAAGTTAAACATCTCCAAAAACACACAAACTAGTCTCAAGATATAATGGCGTTAGCTTAACTGGGCAGACTGGATAGTGCCTGATTTCATCATAAATAATTAAAGAATCACCTCTTTTTTTGAGGCAATCTTCATTTGTAACATTTAAGTCTCACTGGTATTACTGCAAGTGTTTCTAACCTTAAGTGAACTGTTACTGGGTCCCTTCTTGTCACCATCTAACCTTTCCTTATTTGGTATTACTTTAGAATCCCCTCTCCCTGCAATCTTCCTAAGTCTTCCAACATGTGTTTTACAGTGGGTAGTTAAAGGTCCCATAGCATTTCCATTAGGAGGTGAAGAGTTCATCTGGTGTCTTAACTTGCTAGGAAAGAATGACATCCATGTTTATGTCCATGATAGTCACTGCACTCCAAAAGTCAGTTGGAGTAATTTTACTTTGGATGATAGTTTACCTTGCACAATTATCAGCTTGACCACCCATTAAACACCTTTCTTGATTTTAGTTTCCATTAAAGGAAAGGAAGTAAAAATCAGGAGTTCTAAAACAGGCTGTCAATTTGCAATCATCTGTTTTACACTATCACACAAAGTCAAATTGGCCCCCTCCGTGCAAAATTCATGATTTTTCGATGACATTAACACAATCTATATAAATGCAGTTATCTTTTTCCCAAAAAATATTTGGCTTAATGCTTGCATTGGAATATTTTTCCTAATATTTTTCCGATTTAATTAATTATATGCTCCTTTTACGTGGGTGGGCCAATTAAGGCCTGCCCAGCATGATGCCCGACGGAAGGGGATTCCCCAAATGCGAGAGTGCGCTCTTTAGCGCATGCGCACGAAGGAGCTCACATCTCCCTGCCTCAGGGAGATTACTTACACTTTAAAAAATATGAAAAATAGAAAAAAAATCCCTAACATGTCCCCCTCACGTGACAATGTCACATGAGATGGGACATGTTCATAATTTACATAATAAGTTTATTAAACATTTTAAAACCCTGCATGAAACCTCATCCCGCTGGTGGATGAGGTTTCATGTTTTTTCTATTGCCCGCTGGGGCTCCTGGCCTGCCCGCCAACCTTAAGGTTGGATGGGCAGGTCCTTTAATTGTATAATTGATCCTGCCAATGGCCTCAATTGGCCATTGACAGGCCGGCAGGCCCGCAGCTGATTTTGCTGCACCCCAGCCTGCCTGAAAATTTAAATGGGCCGGGATGACGTTGGGGGTTCATCCCGCATCATTTCATGCGTTGGTGAGCGGGCCCCGCCCCCTGCTTGCCGACAGCAAAATTCTGCCCAGTGTGTTTATTTTTCCCAAATATTACTGGTAAAATTGATACTTTGATGGATTGTTATTATCAGAGAGGCAAAAGTCCAAAGAAATAGTGAACCAATGGGAATTTACATTCAAAGGGGAAAATAAGCATTAAGGAGAGAAGGTTGTGTGTTAAGGGCAGGCGTTCTAAGATCTAACACAAGTGTGAAAAGTCTCCAGCATCTAAGCCTCAAGCTGCTGTCTACAAGGAACTGAAGCTAAGAAAAATTCACTTTGCAATCAACTGCTCCAGGTATTGTGTGTTACTTTGCTTGGGTCTTTTAAAATCTGTCTTACTGTTGCCTTAACGGAGGTGTAACTGGGGTTTAGGTTAATTAGGGGATTTAGAAGTTATCGCAGTAGTAATTTGTAGATCTATGTATGTGCTCAAAATCATTTCTTCTATTAATAAAGGTTTAATTTAGTTTTGTAAGAAACCTATAAGACTTGGTGGCCTTCTTTTTACTGAATTCAAAGCCCACATCTCAAAATAAATACAAAATGCAAATAGTTGTGGCAGCTGCTTCAAGTTTCCCTCTGGGATTTGGGCAGCTTGGCATTTACCATCTGCCTGCCATAACACTGGTATCTACGAGACTCGCATATTGTTAATTGAACACTAGATGGCCCCCTGATGGAAGTAGCAATTCTATTCCAAGTCCTCTCTTTTGTAATTCCTTGATGGGGATATTCTAGAGGAAATAAAAGTAGTTTCTGCTAAAACAATTTTGAGTGTTTCTTTGGACATCAGAAATATTTAATCTGTTCAAGCTAACTCAAGGTTGAAGAATTTATGTAATCTAATGTTAGAAAATGCAAATCAGATATTCCCACTGTCCAGTCAGAGGTTTGCAAAGTTTAGTTTATGGTCATTGGAATTTGATGGTGACACTGAAATATCCTAAATATTGTTGCACCTATTCCAGTCTAGTGGCTACTGACGAGCATTTAAAGCAGGTGCTCTCTGATGTCAATTGACTTCTTACCATTTAATTGTATGCAACATTGAGCATCTTTTTAGTACTGAAGCCGTTACTGAAATCAGTGAAAAGTTTTATTATGAAGACTACTGCTTCGTTAAACAATACTTCTAATGATATATTATACAAATGTGCATTTGCCCTAAATGAAGGGGTATTTTCAATAAACAATCTTCTTGTATCTCTAAATCATGATTATTACAATATTCATTGTAAGGAATCTTAACATTTTGAATTGAAGCACCCATTTACGGCATGTGTTATAATTAGCCACAGAAATAGGCTGATCATACAAGGCTTAGAAAAGGTCTCCAAATAGGCCTCTGCTTGTATTTTTCCTAATATAAAAAGTAATTGTAGAATGAGCAAATGGCAGAGTTTGTATTTAATGTTACAGAAGGAAAAAAGGATATAATATGAAAGGCCTCAAGTCCATTACATAAGACATGAGAAGGAAATATTGAAAAATAAAAAGAATTCAAGCAAGTTTTACAGGAGAGTTCATTGACAGTAATTGTACAATGAAATGCAAAATTAAGCCATGAAATAAATACTTATATTGTTTAAAACTTATATTTAGTGTAGCTGAAAAGAGTACTTCTTCAGCATTCAGTGCAGTGATGCATAAAATTTATAAATGAGCAAGCATATTAATACATGCAAAAGAAAATCGATTAGAAACCTGTTAATTGCCAAGACTGAGAGACCAATTAACTGATGATCTCAAAGTAAAAATAATGATTCAAACTAACATGCCATCAAAGTCAATAAAATACAAAGTTTATCATATTTACCTTACCTCAGTCATGCTGCATGTTAATAAAACAGATAATTAAAATATTAACTTAGGAAAGGTTTAATATATTTAAAATATGTCCCAAACTAAAAGCATGGGATGTCCATTTTGCATTATTCTGAATCACTATTACTAATACTAAGTATAATCATGAAAATAGAGTAAAGAGGTCAATTTTTTGTTTATAATTAAATTTTAATATTCATTCATTATATGTCTCAGCTTTATATAACTGTTTTAAACTACCAATGTTTAAACTGCATTTTCAGGACCTCATTTGAATTCCCGCTGAAACTGCTCAGAACTGCTCCCTGCTATGCTCAATTAGAGATCTGTTTAACGTGTGACTTAACATTATATCAGCTAGGTTCTAAAAATTGAATCTCTTGCTTTGGTGTCATGCACATTACTAAGTACCAGACCATCAGTTTATAATGCATTGAATTCAATGGTATTTGATACAACATCTGCTTTGCAGGACGATGGCTAACTGAACTATAAATGAGAAGTTGTAAGACAAAGAACTGTGTATGTGGATTTGAAAATCAATTACAAGTTTATTTATTCCACAGCATTTAAGTTAGAGATTTGACTTCCAAATCAGTCACAGCATAAAATAGTATATAAATGTATTCAAATTAGGATGCTCCTAACCAATTCTCTATAGAGTACTGATCATAATAACAAATTTGAACACAAAAGGCGAACAATATTTTCTTACTTATCAAAAGAAAAACATTACAACGGTTTAATGGGTAAACAAAGAATCTGGTGTGCTAATAAAACCTACAGAAAAGAATTAGTTTCAATTATTAATCTGTGTTCAGTTAACTAATCTCAGTTTGTATGGCAATTAGGGCACACCAATTTACTCAAGTATCCTTTGGCTAGAGGGAAAGAAAGCAGCCAGTATGGTGTACTGGTAATTTCTGCTGGCACATGAGTAAACGGAGATCAGATTGGGTTTGGCTGTGAAGGTCCATAGTTGACACACACCAGTAAACTCTTAACCCAGGTATGAAAAATAATTGAATGGGTAAGAACTCAGAGGGCTCCCAACACTAATGGAATCTTACCTCAGCAACTATCTTCAGAGAAATAAGAAAATCAGGAGAAGGGAGCAACAAAAGAGAGATTATTCAAATAAAACAAAAACTAGTTATTACCATATTATAATATTTCTGTAGCTACATTTACTTCCATTCACTATATGGTGACCTAAAATATTTACAGTTTTGCAAATCTGTGCATTGCAAATAATTCCCACAATTAAAATGACAAATGTAAGAAGAATAAGGACTTCAATCTGCATAAACAGCAATTTACACCTAGGTAATTGTATTCTTTAAAACAGAGCTTTTCAGCAATTCTGCTGCCATAGGAAATTATCAGAATTCTCAACACTTGTTTGAGAGTAAGATTTAATGCTTTCCATCTAATTATTAGATCTACAAATTATAATGTTTAAAGGTTGGTATGGAAAATTCTTATGATGTTAATGAAACCTTAATAAGGAAATACTCAAAATAAATCCTTTTGAAAGTATATGAAGGTGTAATTAAAGAATGCATAGAAAACTCAAAACTCACTATCTCTCAAAAACTGTTTGAAATTAAAGCATAAAATTGTTGTTTAAAGGTATAACTGTCAAACCACTCAGACCATGTCAAACCATTTAGAGTATTTCCAGATCATGATACATTTTCAATCAGCTGATTTTTTTTCCTTTCCAGTTAATAACTGTTACCATTAGTCTAGCACTCCTTTCCAAACACCATTTCATAATTTACTAGTCTACTTGGTAATGGTTATACTTAAAAGAAACCTGATGTAAAGATTTCCCCAGAATTCTAACTGATCAAAAGGTAAACATGATACATTAAACATACAGAATATGCTTTAACTGATTCTTTCAGCTGCTAGCCTGACTGTATATAAATTATATAAATGCAGAGCATATACTATTGAGGTAATGAAAAGATCCCATTAAGTCCCGCAGCAATATGAAAAGGCATGCAAGTATTAAACCATGCCTATAATTGCCTAATTAGCAAACCAATAAACTACAAAAGTTATGTATTCGAGGTCTTGAGTGATAATGTGCCATATAAATGCAAATATTATATAAGATACTGCAAGAGGAAATTGAGTGCTCCATATTTTAAATATACTTACGCCTTTTCTGTGAAACTGCTTGCAAACATGCTGTCACAATATCGCTGTTCTTCTGTAGTTTATGTGAAAGATTGTCTTTTCTCCTTAACTGACGAACCAGCTTTGCAGATTGCACAGCAATTCTGTATTTTAGCTCTTCTACAATTCGCTTCAGCTCATCTACATCTGTTATCAAGAAAAGAAAATTACATTTGTAAGCATGATGTCAAAATAATTTTAATTACTACAGAAACCTGGTAATAAGTTGCTTCCATATCCTTGAGTCTTGGGTTCCACTAACATTACTAAGAAGGTTTTAATTTATTTCATTATCTCCACTGTTATATCTAGTAAATTGGCTCTCATTTTCAAATATTCTTTTAAACTTACTCTTTTTGGTGCAGAAGTTTCCTCCTTGGTGTACTTGTCACTGAAGTGTCTGATAAAGAGATGACACCAATGTGCACTTGGAAATTAGAGAGCTCGTGGGGCACAAATCAAGTCAAATTACCAACTTAAATTATTGCTAGGAATTGTTTTCAATTCTGAAATTCTTATTCCAGGTGTGTAACGTTCAAAAGATGGAGCTAAACCTTGAAGCACACCTTCAAATATTAGTGACAAATGTTCTGATCTCAATAATGGACTACCTCACCATCAAAGCCAGGATCTCAGTCCGTCATACCTCAATTCCCATTATCTATTGAACTAACTTGATGTAATGTAGTGGAAAGAGCTACACACAGTTTTGGCAATCAGATTTCAGGCGCAATATGTTGAGTTCTAATGCAGACCCATTAGTGTTACATTTTAGGGCTGTGCTTTGCGTTCTCTTTCAATCGTGTCCACGGAAGTTCTTTTTGTCTGAATGGACACGTTTACCATCAGGCTTTAGAAATTACCCGTAAGCCCGTTGCTGCCCACTCAAGTGTTGCACCATTTTGGTTCATTTCCTGACATTAATGGCACAGGTGGATTCGATTATTCGCCTTTATGCACACCGCTGTTTAACGTACGTCACCGCACGTCAAACTAGACAATTCGGTGTTTTACAGACTAAATAATGCAGACTATGTTTAGTCTCCTCCACATCCCCCCCCCCCCCCCCCCCCCCCCCCCCCCCCCCCCCCCCCCCCCCCTTTACTTGCTAGGGCAATAAAGTTAAATGTAAGCGCTTGCACTTACATGTTTTCCACTGTAATGAGCTCCGGTGATACAGGAGCTGGCATACATCATTAACACACTAATCAGTCAAAAATCAAACAAGCAGCTCAAAGTCCCCATGGCCTTTTCCTGACCGTTTTGTTTCAGTGACACTGGTTTGGAAGGCTCGGTTGGTTATCAACTGCCACGTTTTCATTGACGTCTGTAATTTTGCTGAATATTTTGCAGCTTACTTGCTTAACGCCAAACATTTTGTCCTTAGGTACTAACTTGTTGGGATTAATTAATTAAGTGAAAATGAGCTCCTAGTATTTTAGCTAGTTTTACATTCCCACTCTTCGGAAACTCGATATCACTGAAAGCTTCATTGGCTCAGTAATCTTCGGATTTATATTGCCACTATGCATTGATGCGTGGAATTGGTAGTCTAAGTGTAGCAATAGCTAAGGGTGCATTTTGTTAGAGGAAGGTATTCACAGATGTCATAAAGATTTTATTTTAAATACCTTTTTGCGCCAGATACTGCATCTGATGTTTTGCAGTGTACTGTTCCTGAAATTCCTGCAGGAACATCGATCCAGAATTACTCCTTCCCAGAAAAGCATCGGAGCTGGAGGTCTCCGTCGAACTATCCACACTGTCAATGCTTCTACTGCTGTAGGCGCAGGAGTCATAGAGTTCGGTCAGCAGACAGTCCACGATGGAAGAAGTTCTCTTGCAAGCGATACTTGCTGTTCCAAACTGGTATTCCCTACCCCGATTTTCAATGTGGGATCCCGCCGCTTTTTCCGCCGCGATCGTCCCTTTCGTCCAGTGTTGCGTTGGCAGTAACATCGAGGATGACACCGGAATTGGTGGAATGTTTGCGCTGTCCTTTAGCAGAAAGGGGCCTTGGGCTGTTCTCTGGGAATCGGCAATCTGCATCCAGTGCTGGAACCCGGACATCCCGTCTGACGGGAAGGCGGCATTCTCTCCTTCGGGACAATTTCCATTGGAAATGTCTATTTCGGACAGTTCATTTTGAGGGATGCGAAGAGAAGCGGCCATTCTACGCAGCTGATTTGCTGCAAACTCCCCAATTCGTGACCTGGAGCAAGGCTCAGGTAGATCGGGAGCTAGTTCCGGGTCTTCACCATTTCGCTTTCTGAGGGGGTGGGCAGTCTTCACACACCCTCAATTTATCATTTTCTCTGGCTGAAATTATAGATTTTTTTCCATTTCAGCAAGAATACCTCGTCTTCCTATGATCTTGTCAGATACAACTTGAAATACTTTGTATTGACATTATCATTGTTTGAAATCATGGATTTCCATCTTCCCCGCGACGGCCATGGCACATTCGGGCTATACAATTTGCTCCAGGTAAATTTGCATCAAGATTTGTAGCCGACTGCAAATACTAAGACCAGGATACAATGTCAAAAAAAAAATACACAGCAGTGATTGAATACATTCAAGAGCAAAATGCTTTGTGCGTAGGGTCAAGAGTGATTTTTCAGAATGATTTTCCTGAGTGTCAGATCTTGTAACTTTTCGCAACTTGTTAACAATCTTCAAAATGAAACGTAGTTTGATCTTAATATGTGATCAACACAGAATTAAAACGATTTGAATGGTTTCAATTAGCTATTGATTACATATTAAATTACTTTTCAGTTTTGTTATACATATTCAAATTAGATAAAACAGAAAGCATAGACATTACCAGCTTGCGCCGGCCACTATTTGTATGGTTCCTTCTTTAAACATTGAAATCCACAGTTTAAAGTATTTTTTTCTGAACCGCCGAGTTAAGATTAATTTTATTTTAAAAAAAATCATCAGACAAACCTTTTAACTCCGCTCTTATTTAGTTACATTTAAAATTAGCAAATACATTTGCAAGCGAAAGCTGACTCTGTTCCAGGTAACCGACTTTCAGATATTTAATGAAACCACTCAGTTATAAGGTACGTCGTATTGTGCCGGCGAATTGTACTTATTGATACAGAGGAACAAATGCACGTTCCTTATACCAGCTTTACGTCATCGGTTTGTGGGGAAATGGTCTGTTGTTTTGGGCGTGTTGTATTTGAGCATGCAGTAAGATCTTATCTCTCCGTTGCTTTTGCGCGTTAGACGTTTGTTTTGATTTTATTCAGGAAATCGGTCGTCATTACCTCTTAAGATTGGAGATAGTTCCTTCCTGGCTGAAACTCCCACTTGTCAACTAGGAGAGAGAGTCTTAGTGGTTAACTTCTTTCCTAACACTTAAAAATGTATCTCATCACGTAAGCATCAGTAAGTAGTTTGGGGGGGGGGGGGGGGGGGGGCAGGGTTGGGAATAGTAATGTCACTGGACTAGGCTAATGCTCTGAGGATACCATGGCAGAAATTTAAATTCAATTACTAAATCTGGAATTAAAAACTAGCTATGTCCTTTCTGGCCTACATGTGACACACAGTTGCTCTTAAATTCCCTCTGAAATGGCCTAGAAAGGTACTCATTTGTATCAAAAACTACTACAAAGTCGGAGGAATGCGTAACAGCACCATGGGTGTACCTACACCAAATGGACTGCAGCCACCATCTCCAGTGATTAGGGATGAGTGATGGCCACCTTTGTGTGTGGCTGCATCAAGCTGTGTGTAGACCCTCAGTACACAAACACCAAGTGTCACTACATGCTGAGGTTCTACCTGTCCCCAGTGTTGCAAAGGATGGGTCTGGCCACGCTGCTGTGGAACACTCCAAGTAGTTGGACCGTGCCGTACCACCTGCCCCTTGTGGAAAAATTTATGCAGACAAACACTTTTGACCACAAGTCCATCAGGCAGTGGTCAGCACATAATATCTTAAAGGCCCTGCGGGAAAAAGAGATGGTGAATCCTGTCGGATGGTTCCTCAAGCAGATTGTCAAAGTCATTTGGCAGAACGCCTCATCGCCAGAACTTTCCAACAAACACCAAGATGTAGCTTGGCTGGTGGTGAGAAAGGCCCTTCCCATCAGATCTTTCCAACACGCCAGGAGTCTCACCCTCTCTGCACGTTGCCCCCGAGGTGGCTGTGGTGGGGACGAGACCATTGTTCACCTCCTTGTGAATTGTGCCCTTGCAAAGAAGGTCTGGAGAGAGATGCAGTGGTTTCTGTCGAGGTTCATCCCGAGCAGTTCCGTGACAAAGGACTCTGTGCTTTATGGGCTGTTCCCAGGGACACACACCAAGACAAACATCAACTGCAGCTGGAGGATCATCAACTCAGTGAAAGACACTCTTTGGTCTGCCTGAAACTTGCTGTCTTCCAGTGCAAAGAGTTGTCTCTGACCGAGTGCTGCAGACTGGCACATTCCAAGGTCCAGGACTACGTGCTGAGGTATGCAGTAAAGCTTGGGGCAGCCACCACAAAGGCCCCACGGGGAAAGGTCGCTGTCTAAGACCGTTCTGCCATAGTGCATCAAGGGGCTGGGAATTGTATAGACCCTTCAGGCTATACAGCTCACAATGAATGTATGCATTGAATACTAACTGTATTATAATTGTATTGAAGCACCTCAGAGTGCAACATGATGGATGTTGATAACTCCAATACCATTGCATTGCCTGACTGTCTGTAATGACCATATTGAAATGATTGTAATATTCATTGATTGTATTGAAGCACCTTGTGATTCATCTGTAAAAGTTGAATCTGATTGCACTTTTGTGATGGGTGATTTAGAAATGTTCTGAAATGTTCTTCCAGATATTTTATGAATAAAGTATATTTTTCAAAAAAAAAGATTAGGGAGGAATAATAAATGCTGGGCTAGCCAGCGATGCCTACATCCCATGAATGAATAATTTTAAAAATCCTCTTAACAGTGATATCATATGAGCTTCTGACGACATATCTGCACCAGCACGAAGACCACCTATTTCCACCTCCAAAATCGACCAGCTCTGCTCTGCCTCACCTCATCTGCTTTTGTTACCTTCAGACTTGACTATTTCAATGCACCCTTGACTAACCTCCCATATTCTACGGTCCATAAACTGGAGGTCATCTAAAACTTTGCTGCCTGTGTCCTTACTGGCATCAAGTTCTGTTAAGCCATCAAACTTGTGCTCACTTATCTACATTGTCTTCTAGTTAAGCAATATCTCATCTTTAAAATTCTCATCCATGTTTTCAAATCCCTCCTCCTTCCATCTCTGTAATCTCCTTCAGCCCCACAACCCTTCAAGAGATCTGAGATCATCTATTTCTGACTTCTTGATCATCCCCAATTTTAATTGCTCCACCATTTGTTGCTGCATCTTCAGCTGCCAAAGCTCTAAGCTATGGAATTCGTCTTTAAAACTTTCTGCCTCTCTACCTCTCTTTCCTGATTTAAGACTTCTTAAGATCTATCTCTTTGACCAAGCTTATGGTCATTTGTCCTAATAGCCCTATTGTGGCTTGGTGTCAAATTTTGTTCTATATTGCTTCTGTGAAGTGCCTTAGGTACATTTTATTAAAGTTATTGTTATGCAAGTTATTGTTGAAATCCAATGGGATATATGGGGAAATCAATCAGAATATTCATAATACTGAAAAGGATTCTCATGGTAGGTAGTTTCTTCAGAAAAAAGAAAGAATTGTATTCTTACATGCCTTTCAAGATCTCAGTCCCAGAGCACTTTATACAAAAATATTATGCTGGCTATAATGTTATAGTGTGTTATAATAGATATGGCTGTCAATTTGTGCACAGCAAAGTTCCACAGATAGCAGTGAGATACATCTGTTAAATCATTGACTTTGATTGAGAGATACATATTGGCCTGATCTTCAGGAGATAAAAACAAAAAAACTGCGGATGCTGGAAATCCAAAACAAAAACAAAAACAGAATTACCTGGAAAAACTCAGCAGGTCTGGCAGCATCGGCGGAGAAGAAAAGAGTTGACGTCAACTCTTTTCTTCTCCGCCGATGCTGCCAGACCTGCTGTGTTTTTCCAGGTAATTCTGTTTTTGTTTTTGTTTTGATCTTCAGGAGAACTCCCTCAAGTTTGAATAATGCTATTGAGAAGGCAAATGGGGCATCAGTTTAACATGTCTTCTGCAAGATGGTGCCTCTCCCTCAGTGCTGCAATGAAATGCAAACCTAAATTATGTGTGCAAGTCTCTGGAGTGACACTTAACCACAAAACCTCTTACTCAGAGGCAAGAGTGCAACCAGTAAATGAATACCCAGTCAGTGGCTGGTCAGAAATCAAGCATATTCCTGATATTTGCATTTGAAAAGTTGTAACACTATTTATATTAAAAAATAAAACCACCAGTCTATTGACTCAGTGTTTGTTATTATAGACTGGGCACTTGACATGTGTTGCCACCTAATGATTTAATTGAAAACCCACAACTACTGACTGTGCAATTCTTCTTGAGCTCTCTGCCCGAAGGCAGGTCTGACGCACAGCGCTGCAACCTGCACCATGGATAGGGCAAGGAAGTAGGTCCAAAATCCACCCCAGCTGGAATAGGATTTGAGCCCTGTTCAGTTGGCACCAACCTGATCCACACTGACCATCCAGCCAACTAAGCTAACCAGACCCCAGGAGTCCAAGTTTCTGTGGCAACATGTAATTTTATATGTATGTTGCAGCCTGGGCCCATGGATAGTGATGGTAGATGTCCCAATTTTCTTTCCGTCATATGAATGCATTACTGCATCAAGTCCTGGAGTGGGACTTAAACCTGGAGTTTCTGGCTCAGAGGCAGGATGGCACCCACTGCGCCACAAGACCTCCGCTATGCAATTATCGTTCCTTCATCCAATGACTGTTGAGATCATGAGCAAGCTTGAATGGCCATGGTAGGGAGCCCATACATTGACTGAAAACCAGTGGCAATCCTGTCTTGGCCATTCTTGCAATGCCTGTTGGGATTAAGCTTACCTTCCCATCATCAGCCTTTTCAGCTCTTTGAAAGTGAGTTTCCTTACAGAAGTCCTGGACAGTCCCGAACTGATATCCCGCCCCTGAGAGTTGCCGGCCAATGAGATGCCTGCAGCTCTCCAGTATCAGTAGCACAACTTAGAGCAATGGCCACTGCTGGTACTGCAGCCTTGGCAGAGGATCGGCAATGGAGCCCCAGGGGTAAGATAAGTAGGTCAGGTTCGCAGGGGCCATACAGGAAGGCCCTGGTGAGGGTGTTAGTACTTAGGGCAGGTGAATGTCTCCACTCATGGGAAACCCATACCTCCAGTGTGTCTCTCTGTTGGGCATGGGCTGCTCAAGTAGAAGGGACTCTTCTCACCAAACTACAGGTATACGTTACCTTGGAGATTGCCTACATGTCAAGGCCTTTGCTGGCAGGAATGAGGCCCTTAAGTAGCCAATTATGGGGTTCAAATAGCTTTTCGGCTGGAAACTTGGCCTGCACCTTGCTGGCCACGAACACAGCCACAACCTCCAACCTCCAACCTCCAACCACCCCCAACCCCCCCCGCCCTGCCGCACCACACCTCCGAACCCACCTCAGGGGCAGCATTAAATACTGCCCAATGAATTGCTTCCTCTCTCTTTAGAGATTAAATTCTGACTGATGAATTGCTTCCTCTACTGTTCTTTCATCTTTCAACTCAGTCCATCATCTCTCTCTTTCTCTATCAGCTTCTAGCTATGCCTACCAGTGGATCTGTTGTTATCATGGTTGTCTGCCTTGTGTCACCCTCACAAGGCAGATCTGAGGAGGCAATGGCATAGCGGTATTGTCACAAAACTGGTAATCCAGAGACCCAGGGTAATGCTCTGGGGACCAGGGTTTGAATCCTGCCACGGCAGATGGTAGAATTTGAATTCAATAAAAATTAAAAGTCAAATGATGACTATGAAACTATTCTCGATTGTTGTAAAAACCCATCTGGTTCACTAATGTCACTAATGCCAGGAGCAGCACTAGGCATACCTAAAAATGAGGTGTCAACCTGGTGAAGCTATAACATAGGGCTACTTGTGTGTCAAACAGAAATGATAGGCAGAACTAAACAATCCCAACGGATCAGATCTAAGCTCTGCAGTCCTGCCACATCCAGTCATGAATGGTGGTGGACAATTAAACAACTTACTGGAGGAGGAAGCTCCACAAATATCCCCATCCGCAATGATGGAACATCAGTGCAAAAGATAAGGTATTTGCTGCAATCTTCAGCCAGAAGTGCCAAGTGGATGATCCATCTCAGCTTCCTCTGAAGGTCCCCAGTATTACAGATGTCAGTCTTCAGCCAATTTGATTCACTCCACGTGATGTCAAGCAATGGCTGAAAGCACTGCATAGAAACATAGAAACTAGGAGCAGTAGTGGGCCATTCGAGCCTGCTCCGCCATTCATTATGATCATGGATAATCATCCAACTTAATAGACTGCTTCCGCTTTCTCCCCATACTGCAATGGCTATGGGCGCTTACAATATTCCAGCATTAGTGCAAGAAGACTTGTGCTCCAGAACTTGCTGTGTCTCTAGCCAAGCTGTTCCAGTACAGCTATAACACTGGCATCTACCCGGCTATATGGAAAATTGCCCAGTTATATTCTGTATACAAAAAGCAGAACAAATCCAACCCAGCCAATTATCGCCCCATCAGTTCTACTCTCCATCATCAGTAAAGTAATGGAAGGGGCCATCAATAGTGCTATCAAGCAGCATTTGCTTAGCAATAAGCTGTTCACTGATGCCCAGTTTGGGTTCCGCCAGGGCCACTCAGCTCCTGACCTCATTATAACCTTGGTTCGAACATGGACAAAAGAGCTGAACTCCTGAGGTGAGGTGAGAGTTACTGCCCTTGACATCAAGGCCGCATTTGCCCGAGTGTGGCATCAAGGAGTCCAAGGAAAACTGGAGTCAATGAGAATCGGGGGAAAATTCTCTGTTAGTTGGAGTCATAGCTAGCACAAAAGAAGATGGTTGTGGTTGTTGGAGGTCAGTCATCTCAGCTCCAGGACATCACTGCAGGAGCTCCTCAGGACAGTGGCCTAGGCCCAACCATCTTCTGCTGCTTCATCAATGGTGTTCCTTCCACCATAAGGGCAGAAGTGGGGATGTTCACTGATGATTGCACAATGTTCACCATTCACGACTCTTCAGATACTGAAGCAGTCCATTTCCAAATGCAGCAAGACCTGGACAATATCCAGGCTTGGGCTGACGAGTGTCAATTAACATTTGCACCACACCAAGTGTCAGGCAATGACCATCTCCAACAAGAGAGGATCCAACCATTGCCCCTTGATGTTCAATGACATTACCATCACTATCAACATCCTGGGGTTACCATTGACCAGAAACAGAACTGGGCTAGCCATATAAATACTGTGGCTACAAGAGCAGATCAGAAGCTAGGAATCGTGCAATGAGTAACTCACCTCATGACTCCTGAAAGCCTGTCCACAAGGTGCAAGGCAGGAGTGTGATAGAATACTCCCCAATTGCCTGGATGAGTGCAGCTCCCACAACACTCAAGAAGCTTGACACTGTCCAAGACAAAACAGCCCATTTGCTTGGCACCACATCCACAAACATTCACTCCCTTCACCGCCAATGCACAGTAGCAGCAGTATGTACCTTGTACAAGATGCACTACAGGAATTCACCAAGGTTCCTTCAACAGCATCTTCCAAACCCAAGAACACTACCATCTAGAAGGACAATAGCAGCAGATAGATGGGAACCACCTGGAAGTTCCCCTCCAAGCCACTCACCATCCTGATTTGGAAATGTATTGCCATTCTTCACTGTTGCTGGGCCAAAATCCTAGAACTTCTTACCTAACAGCACTGAGGGTGTACCTACACCACATGGACTGTGGCAGTTCAAGAAGGCAGCTCACCACCACCTTCTTAAGGGCAACTAGGAATGGGCAATAAATGCTGGCCCAGCCAGCGAAGCCCACGTCCTGCAAATGAATTTTAAAAAACACATCCACAGTAGCTTGTCTGCAACCAGACCAGTGATGTCTGTCATCCAACTACACCTAGATCGACCCCTCTTTCTTCTGCCCTCCTCTTTGCCCTCTAGAAGAGATCTCTGTAGCTTTTCAGCTCTCATCAAATGGTCAAAATACTGACATTTGTTTTTCTGTCACTTTTTAAGAGTTCTTTCTGCTTTTGCAATTACAAGCACTTCTTTATTTGTCTTATGGTCTGAATATGGAATTTTAAGCATACGTCTTCATCCACATTTCAAAGACCTCTATTTTCTTCCTTAGATATTTATTGTCCAGGTTTCTGAGACATCGTTGTCGCCTGTCCCTTGTATGATGTCTACTCAGGGTCATGTGTTTCTACCATGGGTCATCATGTGACCGAACAAGCCAATTATCGACCCACAGATCTTTGGGTATCCCATGCGGTAGTAGAATCTGGAGTGCAGGATTTGTTTCCTTTTCTTTCTTTCTCTGCCACTGCTCTGCTGCATCATTAAGGCATTCGGACTAAGTGTGATGCAGCATGTTGGACAAGTTATCGCCAATTTGAACAATTGGTGGCAAGCTTCTCCCAATCATTAATGTCAATGCTGTCACACTTCAAGAGGAGCTTTAGGGTGTCTTTGAAGTGTTTTGTTTGTCCTCCCCTAGAACACTGGCCACTTGAGAGATGAGAAAACATGATATGATGGTGGAGACAGTTTTCAGCCATCTGGGCACAGTGACCAGTCCATTGTAGTTAATTTTGCAGGTGTTTTGCATGAATCCTTGTGGAGCTGGCTTCAAGAAGAACACTAGCATTTGTTTGGTGGTCCTCCCATTGAATGCAGAGGCTACAGCAAAAGCATTGTTGATGGAATTTCTCTAGTGCTCTTATGTGTTGCTGATACACAGTCCAGCTCTCACTGCAGCACAGGAGTGTGGTGATGACAACTGCTTTGTACACTAGGACTTCTGTTGACCCGCGGAGGTCTTTTTTGTCAAACCCTTGCTGCCTTAATTTGTAGAAGGCTGAGCTGAAGCAACTAATTGACTGTTGGATATCCTCCTCAAAGGTGGGCTTTTGAGAGGGGTGGCTGCGAAGGTACAGGAAGTACTCAACATATTCCAGAATCTCTCCTTCAACATATATAGGAGGTGGAATATTAACTGACCAGGTGTGGGTTGATATGGGTTTTGTTTTGGACAGGCCAAGTCCCTGGTATGCCGAATTGAAGAGGTAGAGAGTGGATTCCAAATCTGATGTAGAGTAGGCAATGGCACAGCAGTCATTTGCAAGCTGTAGATCATGTATGTCTATGGTGGTCAGTTTAGTTTTGGTAAGGGCGCAACTGAGATTAAAGAGTTTTCCATCTAGGCAGTATGTAATACTCACATCAGATGACAGGTGATCTTTGAGGTGAATAACCACTGACAGGTATATTGTAAATAGTATGGGGGCTATCACACAGCCTTTCTTGACCCCGGTTCAAATATTGAAGGCGTTTGTTTCAGACCTCACACTCAAGGCATTTGCAGTCATATCATCATGAAGCAATTGCAAGATTGTGAAGAAGTTTCTTGGACAACCAAATCTTTGGAGAAAAATCCACAGACCCTCACAATTTATCGAGTCAAATGCTTTGGTCAGGTCGCTGAAAGTAATGAAGAGTTCCTGGTATTGTTCTTGATATTTTCCATGGATTTGTCTGGCAACAAAGACCATGTCAGAAATTGCTTTGGAAAGTCTAAAGCCAAACTGTCTCCGGGAGGATTTCCTCAGCCACAGGAAGTAGGCGATTCAGGAGATTGCGTGTCAGGATTTTCCCTGCTACGGACAAGGGGGGGGATACCTCAATAGTTTCCTCGCATGATTTATCTCCCTTCTTGAAGATAGTTACAGTTGTCACATTCCTGAAGTCAGGAGGGTGGGGGTGGGGGTAGGGGAAGTTATTTTTTTTCCCCAAATCCGTAGGATGAGTGCATGGAATGTTCAAGTGAGCAAAAGCCCATCAGCTTCGGTGACCTCAGCTGGAATACCATCAGGGCTCCAGGCTTTGTTCTTTTTCATCCATTTGATTGCTTGTTGCAGCTCTCCCATCGATGGTAGTTCCATGGATTCCATGGATCACAGGGTACTAGGCGATAGCCTGGAAAGTATCAGCTGCCATTGTGGATTCACTGTTGAGGATTTGTTGGAAATGTTCTTTTCAGCATTGACAAATGGTATTGTTATCCTTAAGAAGAGAAACACAATCCTGTGTCCATTTGACCTTCATCCAATGGCCTTGGTGGCTTCAAGAAAAAACTTTGCATGTTATGATGGTCAGCATATTGTTGGATCTCTCGGGCTTTCTCTTCCTACCACTTGTCCTTTACTTTCCAGATTTGTCCTTGGGTGTCAGCCTTAAGCTATTGGAATGTTGCCTTCTTGAATTGTGACCTTGGCTTGTTCCACCAGGCAATGAAGGCTACACATTTTTGTTCAAGGAGATCACATATTTCAGCATTGTTTTCCTCAAACCAGTCCTGGTGATAACAATGCTCGAATCCAATGGTATGGGCACAGGAGTTTATTACAGCTGACTTTATTTGTTCCCACTTTTTGGAAAATAAGTTGGGTGTGTGAAGGTTTTCCTGATTGCTTGTGAGTTGCACTTGAAATTCCTCTCTTTCATCAGGCTGCTTCGGGGCTGAGACACAGATCTTCCTCCTCTTGGACTTTTGGTCTTGTGATGTCTTGGTGTTAGATGAATGTCCATCAGTGATCGAACAAGTCAATGATCTGTCAGCCAGGTATCAGTCCGCTGCATGGATCGCATGGTGCAGACATCAGTTAGATCTTTGACATAAACAATTGCATAATCCAAGAGGTTCCAGTGCTTTGAGTTAAGATGCCTCCATGTAGTTTTGTATTGTCCTAATGGCAGAAGAGGCTGTTTGTTATAATGAGACCATGCTAAGCACAGGAAGACACCATTTGCATTGACTTTTCCCACCCCATTTTTCCCAATGGCTCTTCTCCAGACATGGGTCACAGCCAACTCTTGCATTAAAGTCCCCCAGAAAGATGGCCTTTTCTTTTGGGATGGCAGTGAGGATTTTGTCATGGTCAGAATAGAACTTTTCCTTAACACCTTCATTGGCGTCAAGGGCCAGGGCATAAGCATTATAAGCCAGGGCATATTGATTATGGTTGAACTATAGGTGAAATGTTGTGAGTCTTTCATTTACATAGTTGGGGAGCTCTGGCAGAGCATCCAAGATGCTATTCTGGATGGAAAAATGAATTTTGTCAATAGGAGGCTTGCTGCGAACCTTTCCTTTCCAGCAGAAGGTGTATCCCCTGCTTGGTCCTTCAGCTGCTCCTCCGCAGGAAGGTGGGTCTCACTGAGGGCAGCAATGTCAATTTGGAGTCTTGATAACTCATCTCATCTGACTGCAGATCTTCTTTTCCAGGCTGTCATACTTGAGATTATCCATGAGTGTTCTAACATGCCAAGCTGCAAAATTTAAAGTTTTCTTTCTTTGACCATGAAGATGTTGATCCCACAGAGCGTGGTTGCCAGCCAGGAGAATGTGGGACAGCCTATTTTTTAGGGCACCTTTTCTAGCACCTTCCCCATTTGGGGTGAGCTGAGGGTATCCTGAAGAGGATACTGATGCTGCTACCCAAAGACACACTTCCATACATCTGTTGTCTGTGTGCAGGTTCTTAACCAGGGACTCGCAGGTTCACAGCCCCATTGTCAATTTCCCATTGCCACAGGACTTGGCAAATGGACTCTGGTAGAAACCTGCACGTGATTTTGTTTAATATGGGGTCCTTGGGGCACTGTCATTGTCCACACAATCTTGACAGGTTGGTAGTCGACTCACTATGACCAAGACCACCTTGCCGCTGGAGTCTTCATCCACCTTCACAGCCAATGAGACACACTGTGTTCCTTCACCTGTTCTGCTGGTGAGGACTTTTTGAACCTCACTTTGTCTGGCAACCCCTAACCCCCACACACCCCCCCCACCACACCCCCACCGCAAGGAGCCCCAACAGCATCGCTCAAGGGATTATTGGAGTGCACAAGCCTCTCCAAAATGTCAAGGTGGTGATCCAAGGAGGTATTTTTGAGACATACAGGAAAGTGGTTGGAATCTAGCATCATCTGTACTTTTTCTAGACTTCTTTAAATATAAACAGGAAATGCTGGAAATACTCAGCAGGTCTGGAGAGAAAAACAGAGTTAACGTTTCAGGTAAATGACCCTTTGTCAGAACTCATACTTCCTTACTCAAAAAAAGAATGCTTGATTTGATTGATTGATTCTTTAATTATTGCCACATCTCTAATCTCTCTTTCGCTTCTAAGGTCTTGAATGTTGCCACCACCCAGCTCTATACTCATCTGTCCCATCATTTCTGTTTGAATATTTTTACTCCTGTTTTACCTTGCCCACTATAAGTGCTGGCATGGCCAGCAACGCCCAAATCCCATTATTGAATAAAATAAGCTCCAAGTTGCCTAAGTCTAATGTATAAGCAATATGATTTGTGAACTTGACCATTGTATTTAACGTAGTCAACTTTGTTCATCCTCCTCCACTTTGTTCATCTGCTGCAGTCCACTTGCATGGCATTGCCTTTGCTAGGTTTCAGTCCTACCTTTCTTACTACAGACAGAGCCCATCTTTCAATATTTCTCCCATCCCCAGGTGGACACCTCAGGCATTCTCCTGGGCTCCATCATTGGCCCTGTCCTATTACTATTTACACGCTGTCCCTTGTCCACTGTAGGCATGGAGGCTAACTTCCAGTTATAAGTTGATGACACTCAGCTCTACCCCTCTGTCATTTCCATTATTACCACTGTACTTTAAAGGTTTTAGTCCCTTGAAGGTGCTTTAAATATCAGTTGTTGTGATAAGAGGGGGCAGGTCGAGAGAGGGATGCATGCAGTGGGAAGAGATGGTGGCGTATTGGTAATGTCACTAGACTTGTAATCCTGAAGGCCTAGCTAATGTCCTGGTGACATGGGTTCAAACCCCATCAAAGCATCTGGTAGAACTTAAATTCTATAAATAAAATATGGAATTGAAAGC
Source organism: Carcharodon carcharias (assembly GCF_017639515.1). Taxonomy (NCBI): domain Eukaryota; kingdom Metazoa; phylum Chordata; class Chondrichthyes; order Lamniformes; family Lamnidae; genus Carcharodon; species Carcharodon carcharias. Next base: position 63,192,544 of record NC_054487.1, read on the forward strand.
TAGTCTCAGTAATGGTGACCATAAAACTATCATCAATTATTCACTAATGTCCTTTAGGGAAGGAAATCTGCCATCCTTACCTGACCTAAATGTGACTCCAGAGCCACAGCAATGCCCACTGAAATGGCCTAAGGGGTGAACAACAAATGCTGATCTTGCTGTTGACTCCCACATCCCATGAAAGAATAAATTTTAAAAAAGGTTAACTTCTTATGCCAAAGACAAGGCTCATTCTCTAAAAGGCTTATGCATGTGACATTATTTGCATACAGATTCAATCACAAATTTATGTGAAATTATGGACTGGATTATATGCACACCCCCACTGGGTAGTTTTTGGCAGGGTCAGGGGCTGGGATGGGATGGGGGAGGTGGGAACATAAAATATGGCTAGCCTACCAACTTCCTGCCCACCCCAACCCGGTCCCCATAAAACAGTAAATGGGCAGGTGCTGAAATCAGCAGCCTACCAGCCATTTTAAAAAAGATAACTAACTGGCAATTGTGCTTGTTAATAGCCCCACGTCCCAACAAATGGTGGATCATATCAAACAACACATCCTTTTGGCTGTTTGCAATAGGCAGAGTACTGACCATAGTAACCAGCCTGTGCTTGCAAAACTCAGAACATAGTATCTAACATTGGAAGTGATTCCTCAATTGGGCAACATTTACTAAACAATCCTAAGTGTGCTAAGAATTACACTAATAACCAATTTAAATGTATCAGTTGACCTCACAATGTAGCTCACTTACACTTGCTAGAAGCTACATATACTCATATGCAGGGACTTGTCCTCTGCAGGCAAAGGAATATGTCCAGACATTGTACCTTTTTTGAATAAACGAAAGCATGGGGATAGTAGCTCCCTGGTGCACTCATCACAGCAATGTCTTGACCAATCAGAACTGACTTCCCAACCGATCAGCATCCGTTTTCTCATGCATTGTAAATTGTTCCATTTGAAATTTGGCATTCTTGCACTTGTTCTGATAAGTGCAAGACAAAAAGCTTTGACCGTATGTGTCTTTTGTCAGCAATATCTCTTATCTGTTGATTTTCCCTGATTCAATCTTAGAACCTAGAGGTTTGGGAAGAATAGGTCTTAGCATTTTTGACTCATTAGTTGATAGGTACTAAGTCAGAACATTTAAATATGGTAGTGTCACTATCTTGAGACCTATATAAATTACTGGTAACATAGATTTTGGTGCCAGCCATCTCACAATCTCAACTGAGTCAGAAGTTGTGCATTCATGTACCACTGCATAGACTTAAGCTCAGAATCTAAGCTGACATTTCAGTACAGTACCGAGGGACTGCTGTGTTGTTGGAGGTGCCATCTTTTGAATGAGACACTAAACTGACACCCCATCAACCCTTTCAGTTGGACCTAAAAGATTTTGAGGCACTATTTCAAAGAAGAGCAAGGGAGTTCTCTCTGGTGACCTGGCTAATATTTATCCCTCAATCAATACCACCGAAACAGACTATTCAGTCATCCTCACGTTCTTGTTTGTAGGAACTTGCTGTACACAAATTGGATGCTGTGTTTCCTAAATTGTAATAATAAGTACGCTTCAAGAGTACTTCATTGGCAATAAAATGCTTTGAGATATTCTAAGGTCATCCATAATGAAAGCCTTCCTAAAAATTTAAATTTTACATGTGGACCAAGACTCTCTGATATTACTTATTTGGCCAGAAAGTCAAACTGATGAAGGATACACACCAAACACATAATAATGTATTTTTCCTTTACAGTGCCAACTGGCTACTGTTTACATCTAGCATTTTCTGTGTTTATTTCAGATTTTTAGCATTTTATGTATTTGTTTTATATTTAAATTGTGCAAAATAAATTGATGCTATAAAAATTAGGAGAACTCAGTTGACAAGCACACAACCTTAGCTGCTTAAAACATGCGTTAAGGTGTTTTACAGGAAATTAAATGCAAAAATTCTGACATGCAGTTTTAGAGGAATGTAGCAACATGGATAGAAGATTGATTAACAGACATATAAAAAATTAGACTTAATGAGTGTTGTCTGAGTTAGAATCAGTGTACCTCAGGAGTCAATGCTCAGCCAGACCCCCATTTTCTACAGTTAAAACTTTAATTCCTAAAACTAAAAGTTGTATTCTAAAATACATGAACATGTGGACACATAGTAGAATGGACAGAACAATGCAGTTTAAGGCAGAAGAAGTGAGGTTATACAATTTAGGAGGAAATACTAAGGGTGACAATATGTATTCAATGCAAAATCCTGAAGGGTATTGATGAACATGGAGTTTTAGTGGTTCAAATATAAGCATGAGTGCAGGGTGAAAAAGGCATATAAAGGACTAAAACATTTTGAGTTTTATAAATAAGGGGCAGAGAGTATGATAGGAAAGTGGAAATTAGTAGAAAGTAATGGTTAGGCCACAGTCAGTGTACTGTGCAGTCTTGGAATGTGCATTAAAATAATAGAGCTTACAACATAGACTTACTGGGATGGTGTCAGAGATTGAAAGCTATAGTTATAATCAGAGACTTGAGATAATTTTCCCTGAATCAGAGAAAACTAAGAGGTCTATTAGTGGTTTTGATACTTTTAGTTTTGATAGGCAAGTGGGAAACAATGATTTCCTCTGGTCGGAATGCCACCAATGAGGGATTGTCAATTTAAAATTGTCAGAGAGCAAGGTCAGGATAACTTTATTTATGCACAGCCTTATTGGAGCATGGAGTACTTTGTCATGGAGTACATTGAATCTGAAACTACTGCATCTTTTAAGGGCAAAGTGGATAAATATTTGAGGCAGATGAATATCCAGGCTGCATAAGGAGACATCAAGGCAGAGGGATTATTTTTTGATCATTTCAGAAAAGAACCAGTTCAGAGATACTGAGCCAACTGACCTTGTTTTGTGTTGTAAACAATTGTGAATTTAATGTCGTCACCCCTTCTTTACTGTATTGCAGTACAGTATGCAGGGACATTATTTAAAATTCAAATTCAGTTTGAGTTTTATTTCTGAGGATGGAACTTCCTCTTCTTGATGCATTTTTCTTGTTTCTCACTTTTTTTAGAACAGCAAAAATGTATTCCCTCTAATCCCTAAGGGCAGAGGATTGACCTGCTCCTAAACTTCTGCTAAGCGATGCAACTCTGAAACTACTGATAATGGATAGTCTAAAGTGGCCCATGGAAGAAAATTCTTCAGGTTGTTTCTCTTGCTAAGGCCATCTGGTGCAGTCTGTCCCTCTCTTCAGTTCCCATGCCTGTGTAACTGGGAAGCATTCCTACCTTCAGTTCTGATGAAAGGTCATTGGCCTGACATGTTAACTCTGGTTCTCAGTCCATGGACTCTGCTTCACCTGTTAAACAACGTCAGCATTTTCTGTTTTTATACTAAGCCTCAACGTTATGCTGGGTTCCCTTGTGTACCAGAATGTGGGGACACTCAGCATTGTGAGTTCCCCAGTTCCAACTCCTTATCAATATTGTGCTTGTAAGACAAAAACAGAATTACCTGGAAAAACTCAGCAGGTCTGGCAGCATCGGCGGAGAAGAAAATAGCTGACGTTTCGAGACCTCATGACCCTTTGACAGAACTTGAGTGAGTCCAAGAAAGAGTTGAAATATAAGCTGGTTTAAGGTGTGTGTGTGTGTGTGTGTGTGTGGTGGTGGGGGGGGGGGGTTAGAAGTAGAGGGGGTTGGTGTGGTTGTAGGGACAAACAAGCAGTGATAGAAGCAGATCATCAAAAGATGTCACAGACAACAGAACAAAAGAACACAGAGGTGTCGAAGTTGGTGATATTATCTAAACGAATGTGCTAATTAAGAATGGATGGTAGGGCACTCAAGGTATAGCTCTAGTGGGGGTGGGGGGAGCATAAAAGATTTAAAAATATTTTTTAAAAAATGGAAATAGGTGGGAAAAGAAAAATCTATATAATTTATTGGAAAAAAACAAAAGGAAGGGGGAAACAGAAAGGGGGTGAACAGAAATGTTGGAAAAGCTCAGCAGGTCTGACAGTGTCTGAGAGACAAAGACAATGTTTTCAGCCCCTTTTTTTTTAGAGGAGTTGAAGGAGAAATTGTTCAGTGTGAGAACAAGTTCAGCCAGACGGAGGAGAATAGTGGTGGATGGGGATTGTTCGGGCCTCTGTTCGAGGAAGAAGCTAAGGGCCCTCAGACCATCCTGGTGGGGGATGGAGGTGTAGAGGGATTCGACGTCCATGGTGAAGAGGAAGCGGTTGGGGCCAGTGAACTGGAAATTGTTGATGTGACGTAAGGTGTCAGAGGAATCACGGATGTAGGTGGGAAGGGACTGGACAAAGGGAGAGAAAAGGGCGAAACATCAACTCTTTTCTTCTCCGCCGATGCTGTCAGACCTGCTGAGTTTTTCCAGGTAATTCTGTTTTTGTTTTGGATTTCCAGCATCCGCAGTTTTTTTGTTTTTATCTTTGTACTTGTAAGGGTTGCTCTCTTTACAAGGCTAACTAGAAACATGGCCTAGGAGATCCGTTTATTTTTTTCTGGTGAGTTTTTTTTTCCTGGATTCACAGTGGGATATTTCGGGCCAATGGCTTCCCTCATCTGTACCTATCTTTCTGATGATCCGTCTCCACATTTACATAGGCCATTCGACCGTATATACAACAACAATAAAAAGTATACTAACATAAGACAATTTAGGGATAAAGTATTGGTGTTTTGGGTACGTGGTATTGTTATATTTGGGCTACTATGTATCCTTTCTGCCTCTCTGCAACAAAACACATACAAAATAGTTACAATACTTTGTAGTCTACATCACTTCTTCCTCCAAGGCGAACTCCTTCGTTTTCAAGTTGCCACAAATAAGTGAAATCCTTTGCAATAATGTGGGGTCCACCGAAAAAAATAAGTAAAATTAGCAACTAAATACATATAATGTTAAATAATTACGAAGAATTATGTATTTAATATTAATATATTTGCGATAAGTAAACATTCCCCTTTGACTTGCGAATTGTTATTACCCTTTGAAAGGTTTCACCAGATGCTGTGGTCAGCTGACGCAGCTTTGCTTGTTTTGGAGGCGCATGTGACTCGTCAATCACAGAAAAGAAGCAGAGAGGAGGTATCTCTGTATAGAGAAAGAGGAATTCAGAAAGGAGCGTGGAGTAGAGCGCCATGGCTTTACTTTCCGTGCTGTCTTGTGTAGTCGCTCTCTTGTTTCTTTTGGCTACTGTTGAAGAGGTCAGCTCGAAGAAGCCAAATATAGTTTTGATCCTCACCGACGATCAGGATGTTCTCCTGGGCGGAATGGTGAGCAGGGAGTCGGTAGTTGGGCGGGGGGGGCGGGGTTGGGGGGCGAGCGACGTCTCGCTGGGAGAGCGAAAGATCAGAGTGGCTGTGGTTTGCTTTAAAGCACCAGAGCGACCCTGTTTGCTTTTAATGTTAGCTTCTGTCAGTGGCACCAGGCCTGGTGTAATTATCAGCAAAATCGGGCCTGATGGCAGAGTTAGGCCTGACTTAACGATGCTAGCTGTGTGACGATGGAACCTTCCGTATATTTAAGCCAACTGCATCTTTTGTTTCTGATGACTTTAATATGCAAGTTTAAGGCACAGTCAACTTAAATACTTCTCTTTTCTCCAGTTGTGTTTTTTAAAAAGTGCCCATAATGATCCTAAAACCCTCAAACCAAACAAACCAGAATTATAATGTATTTAAGCTTGAACCATTTTGTTTTCTGCAGACACCATTGAAGAAAACCAGAAAACTTATTGGAGATTTTGGAATAACCTTCAATAATGTGGTGAGCTGTCTTTTCCTGAAATCAACTTGTAAAATTAGTATAAGATAGTCCAAGAGCCCTTTGTCTGGTTGATATGACTGGGGACGTTCCTATCTGGGTGCTTTCTTGATTGATTGGTCAAGCTAAAACCAATAGCTTACTATGTTAAAACGTGCCAAACGCAGACAATTGTGAGACAAGTTTTTAAAAGTTTGTTACAGGAATAATAATGAACAAAACTAGGATTGTATGCTCTTAAATATATTTCTATGTATTTTTTAAAGAAATGCACTAAAAATAATTGTGTGATTGCAATATATTTTCACGTGTATCTGTTATTTATTTGTTTTTCATTAAGTATGTGGCCAGCCCTCTGTGCTGCCCCAGCAGAGCCAGTATCCTGACTGGGAAGTATCCACACAATCACCGTGTATTTAATAATACACTAGAGGGAAACTGCAGTAGCAAAGCATGGCAAAAAACACAGGAACCCAACACTTTCCAAGCTATCCTCCAACGTTATTGTGGATACAAGACTTTTTTTGCAGGAAAATATTTGAATGAGGTAAAGTTCTTATTTTTGTGGCTGGAAGTTTACTGATGTTTTAGACTTAATAATTATGATAGTCACCATTGTGAGAAACTATTTAGGAAAATTTTCAAGCATGATCATTATATGAAATGTTTTACTGGAGGGTTTTTAAAAGGATTGTTTTGTTACATTCATGCTTTAAAGGCTGATTTTTTTAAAAAAATCCTGGTGGTATTCAAAAGGTCCCTTTGATAGGAGCACAAAATGGAAGGTGAAGTAAAAGCAAAATGCTGGAAAGAAAAACCAAGCTCGTTGCATTCCTAAAAGTAAAAGACACATGGAAGAAAGTTAGCCCAGCTCTTTGCAGGTGCTGACTGGCGGTGTACTTTATTCAGTACCTGCTTTTTAATTTTATTTGAATTTTGCAGCCTTATTTCTCTTCCAATTTTCATGAATAAAGATAGTCCTGAAAGGAGAGGATAGTTATACTGGAATTCAGTGTATTAAGGGCAGGAAGGTTGAAGTTGGTAAAGCTGAGATATAAGGCAAGATGTAACCAGTGTATAGAATTATATAAATGAGGTTACCACTTCAAGCAACAAAAACAAAATATCAGGTATGGAATCTGGGGTTTAATACAGAAAACCCCAAAAGACTTTTGTTTGTTTTTGTTTTTTTCTCTCTTCTGCACCCCCACTCCCAGATGAGAAATTCATGGGCCTAGAACTTTGATTCTTGGGGCGGTGTGAGGGAACCCAATAGTTACCTGGAAAACTCACCAAAGCTCATTACACAGCACCTTCCAAACCCATGACTGCTACCATCTAGATGGACAAGGGCAGCTGATACATGGGAACACCACCACACTCACCGTCCTGACTTGGTTCCTTCACTGTTGCTGGGTCAAAATCCTGGGACTCCCTAACAGCACTGTGGGTGTACTTCTACCATGTGGACTGCAGCAGTTCAAGAAGGCAGCCCACCACCACCTTCTTGAGGGAAATTAGGGATAGGCAATAAGTGTTCTCCTAGTCAACGACGCCTGCATCCCGTAAATGAATTAAAAAAAAACACTAGAAGGATTAAACCCACTTCTAATTCCTGGGTAACTATGGTACTAACTCAGCAAACTGCATCCTCTGCCCCTCCTCCACCCAACCACTTCCTTTCTCCCTGGCTTCTTGGTGGATGGGACCTTTAGCTGCCATAAAGCGGTTAAGTTCAGTGCCGTAAAAGGATGGCATGGTTTTATTTCACATAACACTGCACCTCTGCACAGAAAGGACTCTGGAGCTGCTGTGATGGAAGGTCGGGTGAGAAATGTTCTCCCGACCTGCATAAGTGAAAAGAAATGGCATTCGATGGTGATTGCCACTCCATGGAATTCCTGGCTCTGGATTCCCAGTTACCTGTGATTGTTCTACTGCTTGCATTTTGAGTATGTTAATCATGTGATTTATTTTTCATTTTGTTGTTTTTGCCATATTTCCATTTGTTTTAATTGGAAATGAACCTCAAAATATGGCATCTGCAGTCACAAATGAAAGTTGCTTTCATCAAATGACTTGTTTGGAAAATGCACTGAAGGAAGGCTGCTGTGATCAGTTTATGGTGAACCAATGTACACTACTTTTAAGTAGCTCCTAACTTTACCAAAGGGGCTGTCCCCTCCACCCTAATGTTGGGTATTTTATGCTGCTCAGTGAATTCTTGCCCTACATCTGGGAGACGAGGTAAAGCAAACAAGGCATCCATGAAACTGTTCTGCTGAATAACACCAGTTTTATTTGCTAAAACGCTAGATAACTATTTGGATTTTTCGATGTATATTCATCTGAGCTTTTAAGCATCGTCTCCTTTCCTAAGCTATTCTAACAATATTATATCCAATGTACTTTTGTATCTGATGATATTGCTCAAGAAATTCAAAGCAATATTTTCAGCTAATTCTCTGAAGGAATGTATACTAATAAATAGCTAACACTTATTAAAGTCGCATGGTGCCACTTGATTGATTACAGGTACTGTTTATTTATAAAGATTAAATGTTGTAAATATTGAATGTGTCCTTTTTAGAAATGACTGTTCATGCAGATTTTCAATACGATTAAGACTTTCTTTCTTCACAGTCATTATATATTATGAATGGCAAAAGTTAATTTGCAGTTGTCTTGTTCCATCCTCCCCATGGGACTAGATGCGTCCCCATAAAGTGGAAAGGAGTGGTGGGCGAATTATGTAATTTTAGGATCTTTTCAGAGTCCTCCCCTTGTAGGTCGTTTCAGGCAAAACTATTCATTGAACTGGAAAAATAAATTTTCTTCCCTGGTAAACATTTACAATCTTATAGTTATATTTGTGTATTGCTTATTCTACAGTATGGATCAGAGGTTGCAGGTGGCATTGAACATGTTCCACCAGGTTGGGATCACTGGTATGCTCTGGTAAGCATTTACAAGGAGTTCGTTGTTGACCTATAGAACAACTGTTTTTAACTTCGTAATTACCTTAGATGCTGTAAGAATTCTGCAGAATTTGCATTTCAGGTAAAGTTATATATGTAACGGAGAGCCAAATAAATTGATGTTTCGTGTGCAATTACCATATGAAATACTTTGTTTTAAATGTAGAATGGGAAGAGATGAATTTTCTGCCTGGTTGTGGGCCTATATTCCTTGGACTTTAGAAGAATGAGAGCCGATCTCATTGAAACGTGATTCTGAGGAAGCTTGACGGTAGATGCTGAGAAGTTGTTTTTCCCCCTTACTGGGGAATCTAGAATAAACTGGGTCAGTCTTAGAATAAAGGTCTGATCACTTAGGATTGAGTTGAGGAATTTCTTCACTCGAGTAGTGATTCTCTGGAATCTCCATGCCAAAGGGTTGTGGATGCACCATCATTGAATATATTAAGGCTGCGAAGACAGGTTTTTGATCACTTGGGGAATGAACAGGTATGAAGAGTGGGCAAGAAAATGGAGTTGAAGCCCAAGGTTAGCCATGATCGTATAGAATAGCAGAGCAGGCTCAACAGGGTGTATGATTTACTTCTATTAATTTTTACATTGCATTCATAAGTAAAAATGTACAAGATCTAATGAAAATAGATTGCAGTTAGAAAATCCTCATAGCTGGCCATTTTGTATTTTTTTTGCGTACAGTTGGTTGGATGAGGGAGTGGTTAGCTTGCAGGGGCTCAGAGTATAATGCAATGCTGACTATTTTCACTTTTTAGGCGAAGAATTCAAAATACTACAACTACACACTTTCTGTTAATGGAAAACCACAGTATCACGGTCAGAACTATAGCCAAGATTATCTAACTGATCTACTAGTGAGTAATTTTTTCACTTTTTGTTTACATTTATATTGAGGTACATTTGTGGATAAACTTGCACACCCTGTTTAAATTTCTATTCAAGTCTCCTAATCAGCCAAAGATTCTTGCCATGCTAGCAAATGCAGGTCATTGCATAGGAGCACTTCTATTGGATGATGGAATTATTCTGCTAATGAAGGATGGAAATTTATAATTCTTCCCTCCCAGGTCCAGTTTTTAAATTCATAAGTTTGTAAAATGACTTGTTTTGGATATGATTTCCCTCTGACTTGTCCTGTTCATAAAGAAATAGGCAATGTACAGTGCCTTCCACACCCTTTTGTATGACCTCAAATGCTTTCCAGTCAATAAATACTATTGTAATGTAAGAAGTATGGCAGCCAATTTGCACACTGCCATGTTCCTGCAATAGCAATAAAAAAAACCTACATCATTTTTGGTGCAGGTTGAGGGATAAATATTTATGGGGTCACCAGTGGAACTTCCCTGCTCTGTTCTTTTACATACATCTTGTTTCATGTCATCTTTGGAAGATGGCACCTTTTGAAGTGCCAGCCTGGGTTCTGCTCAAGTTTTGAAGTAGGACTTGAGACAAACTGACACACGTATTGAAAATTTGAGTGCAACTCCTAACTTATGGACATTTATTTTCCATTCATGTATGCTTAAATCTTCGTTGGGGCTTGACTGCCCCAGATCCCATTTAAGTGTATCCCTTGCTTTCAATCATGGTTTTCTTTCTCTTCCTCCCTATTCTCTCTCTCCCTTTCTCTTTTGCATAGTGTTGAACATCAAGATGGTGTAACCTTAGAGATTCTTAGTTGTATAGTTCAGGAATCCAATGCAGCTGATAAGTGCAGGTCTAACTTGATATACCTGCTGTAATTAGCTGGAGATCTATGAACTGGTAAATTACCACATGCTATGACAGCACTCAGGCTTAAGTGATTACAGGCATTTGTCCTGATTTACTGCAGTTTTTGGAAGGCTGTCCCTCTTGGTTTATGGAGAGATCGTTGACAGCTACCCCTTCTGCTTCATTGTTTTGGGTCGGTGAAATACATGGCAATTGTTTTTACTTTTCAGTATGCTGTGATTTCTCTCCAGTATTTGTACACATTGCCTTGTTTGTATTTTATAATTGCTATAACTTCAGTTAACATTCTAACTTTAATGCTTTCACTTGACAGTCAAATGTTTCATTGGAGTTTTTGGAACACAGAATCAAGAATTTTCCATTCTTTATGATGATCTCTACTCCAGCACCACACTCTCCTTGGACTCCTGCCCCACAATATGAAAAGAGCTTTTTGGATGTTAAAGCACCAAGAAACAGCAACTTTAACATACATGGAAAGGTACTTTATACTGAATAGTGGATATAATACATCAGCATATTAATTGTTTATCTTCCTCTTCAATCCCAATTGTGACTAACTTTTTGTATATTTTTGCAGTACAACTATAAACCCAAGTGTTTTTTGACCAAAGTGACTTTAGGATTATCTAGTAAAATTTCATCAATTGCTGAAGAAAGTAAACTAAACTACTCTGATTACTTTTTAATTGATGTATTATGCAATTATACGCCTTCTTAAAATAAATGAGTTAAAATACCAATGGGTTCAGACCAATATAGTAAGATTCAAGCTTTATTTTCTCATGGAATTCAAGTGATTTAATCTAAAGGCATTCTGTTGGATCACAGTGATGTATAATGTAGTCTTAAGCTTAACCTGAGGTGTGTTTTTTCGAACTGATGTTGCAGCGTACTTTCTATACTAGGGCATGGGAGAGGGGTAAAAGGAAAGACCCCATCAGCTTCACTGGCATATATCTCTTGAGTTGGCTAATGTCTATCATTGTTAGAAGCTTGTGTAAAAGTCAGTTGCATAAAATAACAGTGCAATGAAGATATAAATATTCCAATTTTAAAATGCAAAAGAGGCCAGGGATAGATGCAGAATAGTCACAAGCTTTTTTAAAAAAAAATATTTGAATGCTTCTCAATTGACACTAATGTTTCTTGAAGGATAAACATTGGCTAATCAGGCAAGCAAAGACTCCCATGACCAACTCTTCAATTCATTTTCTGGATAATGCTTTCAGGAAAAGGTATCGCTGTTTCTCATTCACTTCATTTCTTAATTTGTCTTAAAATCAATATGGAGATGTTTAGCGTAATCTTAGATTATTTTTCTTAGATGGCAAACACTGCTGTCAGTGGATGATCTTGTAGAAAAAGTTGTGAAGAAACTTGATGCAGTCAAAGAGCTAGAAAACACCTACATTTTCTTTACATCTGATAATGGCTATCATACAGGTGAGTAATAATAGTTTCTTTCTTTCCTGTCAAGTTTTGTTGTTTGGAGCTGGTATGCTTTTCTAAGCCTAGTGTATGACACTCACTTTGGAATGCACTCGTATATAATAGATTACAAATCTAGCCTATTAAAATTACCAATATTCTGTTATCAACCTTTTAGAATTAACCTAATTTATTCTTTTGAAATCAGGATCAGTTGGAATGCTGTATGGTAAAATGTGATGCTGAACAACATCACACTGATTTTATAGTTGCAGTGAAATTTTTAAGTTGCCTTTGATTACCAGGATCTCTTAGTTTCAGTACAATTGGTTTATAAAGTTCTCCATTATATTTAGTAAGATATTATTGGATAACAGTGATCTTGTAACCTATCCGATTTACAGTGGATTCTACAACAATTATTGCTGTCTGTGCAGTTGTAACTGTCACCAAACTTTCTCCACTCATCAAAGTAGAGTTCACCATTATTCCCTCAGTTTGGAAAGGTTAATCAAGCAGAATTCAGTCAATTCTGCAATAGCTATCTGTTTGCTGTACAAACTCCTAACTGTTTAGAAAATAGCATATATAATTATGGCTATCTTGAAATTGCTTCCTTTAAATATACAGGATTGTGGTAGTGGTAGAATGTATTATAAAACTAGTTGAAATCAATAATGTATAGCACTAGTTCAATAAATGCATTTCTTTGATTATAATCTTTGTTTTAAATGTCTTTTAGGTCAATTTTCTTTGCCAATTGATAAACGACAACTATATGAATTTGATATTAAAGTGCCATTGCTTGTGCGAGGACCTGGAATCAAATCTAAAATGAGTAATAAGGTACATGTGCCAGACAGCTGCTTGTGTAAATTGTGGGTGGAACAACTCTGATCAAAACTGACAAACTATAATATGGAGTTTATTTGAGTCCAAGATTCTCTAGAAAGCAAGGTCTGTTTAGATTCTTTGGCAGTTTAACTCCACTTAAAAGCAATTTTGTAACATGAAATGTTATCAACAGACTCAGGACCTGGCCACATAGTCTGATCAAGAGCGTAATCTTGAAAATGTTTTAATGCAACAATTATTTCATGCAAAGCTCCACTTTTGATGCTAGTAATATTTTCTTAAGTAATGCACTGAACGATTGACAGTGATTTAAATGCTGAAGACTTGTGTTCAAAAAAATCAGCAAGCCTATTTGAAACATTTGAAGCCAGGTTTCCTCTTTGAATAATTTTACATCACCATGTTTTTTTTTAACCTCAGGATCATGTATAATACTAGACATTTTTCACAGCTCAAAATCCACACTTTATTCTCCTGTCCCCCAATGCCACTCTGATTCTGTTATACAGTAGTTGATTTGAAGTTTCTTCTATAGCCTAATGAGACAATAATTGTACCCCATGCAGATTGTTTTCTGGCATTAAGTCTAAATTTGCATAGCATCAGTCTTCAAAGAGCATTGACACCCAAAGAGCATTGTCACCCAATGAAGCAAATAATGTTGCATAAATATTCAGTGTGTGGTGGTAAGTGGAATGAAAATGGGGTGAATGCATTGCGTCAGATTGAAATGTGATGTGTTTCTGATATGTTAGCCATTGATCTCAGAACCTTTTAGTGGAAAATGACAACTGGTTGATGTTTATTTTTAAGCTGAATAGATGATTTAAGACTTTTGTAGTGGTCTTTCTGTTGAGTTTAATTTCCTTCTGCAGATGCTTGTAGCAAATATTGATTTGGCTCCCACATTCTTGGATATTGCTGGCTATGATATTAACAAGACTAGGATGGATGGCATGTCTCTCTTACCTTTGCTGGTAAGTTTTTTGAGACATTGACCGTGTGGTGTAACTATAGTTTAATCTTTTAGTATGGACATGACTATAATAAAAGTAATTCTGAATTGAAATGGGTTGTAACTTCATCAATCCAATTGTTTCAGATCTACTACAACCCCAAGTTTAATTTTAGCTCTAAATCATGTTCAATTATATGAAAATAGGATGGTAGATTGTAATAGACATGATAAAACAGAGTAATCATTGAAGATTAAGTTTTCTTACCAAAACCACCTTTGTATAATTTATTTCACTTCTATCCTCAGAGTGGTATGGCGCAAAATGTGACGTGGAGGACTGATCTCCTTGTAGAATATCAAGGAGAGGGACATAATAGAAGTGATCCTACTTGCCCCTCATTGGGCCCTGGGGTCACTGTAAGTATTAGAGAATTTTCAGTCTGGGTGTTGTAAAATGTCTACCTTGCAGAAAATTGCAATACAAATTAAGAATGGTACACATACCAAAAATATTTTTAAAACTTTTAATTTTGGGCTCAGCTGTATGTTTCTGGATAGTGGGTTTACAAATGATCTGAAACTTTTTTTATATTGCTACTTTTTGCACTGTGACTTTGGATGTGTCTTCAAATAAAATTGCATGATAAAACTAAGAAATGAAACTCCAAAGAGCTTGTATTCAGGGCTGTATAACTCCAGCCCTGTGGAAAATGACACTCTATGTCCTGATCATCTGTTCTGATAGCAACACTGTTACTTTATGATGTTGCTGCTATGCATGAGCCTGAACATGTGTAGAGGTGTTCATTGTCATAGATTTCCTTTACAGTGTTACAAAACTCTAGTTTGCTGGCTGCTGCAACTCTTCATGTTTCATTGATGCCAGTAGCTGCAGTATATCAATCAGTTTGGTTGTGTTCTACAATGCCCTGGACTGTCAGCCATCCCTGAACACTTTTTCTTGAGCTAATTTTAGTCTGAGGAAATCCTAGTAAAGGTTTGGTTCTTCCACACAGGAGGATATTTAAGTTTTGCTGCATTTTGCATTAGTTTTTATTTGAACTTCAAGTTACTGTCGGGTGCTATTGATTCAATGGCATGAAAATATATACTTGCATCCATAAAGGAAAAGGTAAAAGACTCCATTAGATTAATGTCATCTCTTGCATTTCTAAGTAAAGAGAGCACTTTTGTGGTTGAGGTATGCACTCTATTAACACAATGTTATTACAATTATGCAGCTCTTCCTTGAGGCTTGTCCCTACTTGGTTGGTCTGTAACCACAAAGCTTTTAAGTTGGAAGCTTTCATCTCGCCTGAGGAAGGTGTAGGCCAATCTTTATCCAATGAACAGCTCTGAAAACTACTCACATTTTGATAGCTGTGACTAATTTCACCAAAGCAGCTGAGACAATCCACAACAATGTTCAAAACCAAACACCCACAGCATTCTTAAATTCAATTCTCTCAATGTTAATGGATAGATCCTTTTTAAAAAATCTTCCAAGTAAAATTGGTTCTTCATTGGGCCCATTTGTGAAATCCATTAGTTTTTGAGATTAGTTTGTCAACAGTACAATGGACAAAAACATCACCTCTGCCTACCTTCAGCAGTGGAGGTGTAACTAACCTCTGGGTAGTCCTGTGTAAAGAGAATATCATTTTTTTTCTAATGAAGTGTGTGTGTCTAGCTTAATTAAACTGAAGAAGGCCAGATTGCAAACTTTAAAACATCAAAGGGGTTAGGTGTAAAAGCAGGCATTTTGAAATGGAGATGGACAAGCTAAGATGAGACCCCCAGAGATAAAGTATCATTGGGAATTTGCATGAGGGGATAAGTGAAGAGTGAATTGTTAGCAATTGAATTTCAAAAGACAACCATAAGTTTTACAACTGGCAAAATCGTAAATAAGGACGGCAAAGATATTAAAGTTTATTTTATCTGAAAGTGCTGGCCATCATGACATTGTGAAAGATTTTTATGTTCTGGGAAAGGTAACTTGCAAAGTTTAAAACAATGGATTTAAAGACCAAAGGGGGAGAAAATATATTGATGGAAACACTCAAAGCTGTATGGGACTGAGATGTTCAAACGTAGACTGTGTGAAGGCACACTGGGGAAAAGCCTCTAGTCACCCGAGAGAAGAGCTTGTTTGTTCCAGAAAGCAAGGTTTTGTTAAAAGCCCTGGATTTCCATTGTCGGAGGAGAAGGAATCCCTGTGAAATACCTCCCTTTATTGCAACAGTGGTTGCCTCATGGTAATATTACTGGACGTTTTATAGATTAATCTAAATGGACTGTTCTGGGAAAAGGGTGTTTATTCGTGAGTCTAGTTAAATAGAAATTTTTTTGGAAAATGTCATGAGACTAAATTTAACTGTGTAACTGATCTTGTGTTTAAATTTAATATTTAAAATCTGTGATAGTGGAATCTTTACTTCTGACTTTAGTGAACATACCTTCTCATAATAAAAATACAAATTGCAAATCATTGTGATAGCTTGGCCAAGTTTCCGTTTGGGATTTGGTCAGCCTGGCACTTGCCATCTGCAATACCATAACACCTGAGAAAAGACTATTTAAAATGTTGTATTAGTTTTTATGGTTAAAACTGTTTCACTCTCGTCTAACGTCACTCTTTTCCTACAGAATTGTTTCCCTGATTGTGTTTGTGAAGATGCATATAACAACACCTATGCATGTGTAAGAACAATTGCCACTCCAGCTGACTTGCAGTATTGTGAATTTGATGATAGTGAGGTAGGTGCAGTTTAAATTTAATGTCTTACACCCAAGTCTTGGATTGTCAGTTTCAAGGTGATGCTCACTTTCTTACTGTTTTCTTTGACTTCAAGCTGAGTTCCGAGCTAGTCTGATCAAAAACAATTGGGAACAAAATTGCATCCATTTTATATTGTGGCAGTACCCCTAATAACTGTCCCAACTTTGTTTTACTTACATAACAGTTCCAATGGCCAGAGTGTGTGTGTGTTTTGCTAGAGGTCATGACCAGCTACCTCAGCAAAGGCTAAGGTTCTGCTGCCATTGACATGTACTGTTTATTTCTTACTGCAGGCTAGCTGTTTAATTTTACATCACTGGTCTGTATGTACCTTACCCAAGAAAGACCTAGCAGCCAGAAATGGTTACTATTGTAACTGCATACATAAAATTGCTCTTGATTTTGTTGCTGTGGAATCAGATTTCAACAGCCTTGAAAATCTTGATCATTTGATAGTGTTGAAGAACCATTGCTTTAGCTTGTTGCATGTTTTCTTTATAGTTCCTTGAGCTGTGTGATCTATTTGCTGTACTGATCCCTGTCTCCTTAAACTCTAGTGCCCAACAAATGCAAGGAGCTGATGGATGACTTTGTCTCTAAGATTGAGACCATCTAATCACTGCCTCTGCCATTTTCCTCCTTCCCCCTCACCTACTGGGCCAAACTACCTTCAGTTTCTCCTTCTCTTCCTCCCTCCCATGTACCCTGTTCCATTCTAGCCCTGAACTCATTATTGTCTTCCCTCTTAACTCCCATAAGCCCTCTCCCAAGCTCATCTTGTCCACGAAAGTCACCCACTACCTGTTCCCTCAACCCTGTTCCTGTTGACTACTCACTACCCAACTTCCCTTCCTGGCTCATGTTGACTGATATTAATGGTACTCCTTCCTTGAGTACTGTTTTTCCCTTTTCCCTCTTGCCTTCAAATGTTCTGTCGTCATCCTTCCTTAAACCAACCCTCCATCTTGCAAACTATTGCCAACCTCCCTTTCCTCCTTGAGTCTTGGAACATGTTGTCACCTACCAAATCTGTGCCCATCTTCCCTGACCTGAATGTTTGTTTTTTTTTCTCCTCTTTCTCCCCCCCCCCCCCCCCCCCCCCCCCCGCCTCAAGTACTGAAATGGTAATCACAAATACTGTGACTGCATGACCAACGTAATTTATCCTTCCATGACCTCTTGGTAGTCTTAGACACTGTTGACCACATCATCCAGCTGAGTGAGATTGCACTCGCCTGATTCCATTCTTGGCTATCTAATCACCAGCAATGGCTTCTCTTCCCACTTTTTTTACCTTGCTGGTCCCCTCCTATTTCTCAAACATGCTGTCCCTCAGTAACATCATTTAAAAATGCAGTTTCATTTTTCACATGTATGCTGACAAAATCCAGCTCTACCTCATCACTGCTGCTCCGCTGTTACTAAATTATCAGACTGCGCCTCTGATATCCAGTACTGGATAAGTAGAAATTTCCATCAATTAAACATTGGGAAGACTGAAGCCATTGTCTTTAGTGCACGCTACAAAATTCTGTTCTGTAGTCACTGACTCCACCTGCTTTCTTGGCAACTGTTAAGGCTCAGCCACACTGTGCAGGTGTGGTGTCATATTTCATCCCAAGATGAGCTTCCAACCCCACATTTCGTGGCATCACTTTAAGACTGCCAATTTCCACCTCCTAATATTGCCCAACTTTGCCTTTAATCATCTGCTTTAACTCTCACCTATCCCTTTGTTACCTTTTAGACTCTACTATTCCAGTGCACTCTAATCCAATCTCTAACATTCTACCCTCTAAATGTAAATGCCATGTAGAATGCTGCTCATTGTGTCCTATGCATACTAAGTTGTGGTCACCCATCACCCTGCTGTTTATGGATCTAAACTGGCTCCTGGAGAAGTAATACCTTTAATAAATACTCATCCCTCCCTACCTCTGCAATCTCCTCCAGCCCCACAACCCCTTAATTCTCACCACCTGAGTATCCCCTGATTTTAATTACTCCATCAGTGGTCATGCCTTTAGCTGTCAAGGCCCTTCTAACACACTCCACCCATTACCCCCTTCCCTCCATTAAGATACTCATTTAAACCTACATCTTTGACCATCTGCCTTACTATTGTGTTATTGACTTGATTTCAAATTTTGCATTTATAATGGTCCTGTAAAGTGCTTTGGGACATTTTTATAGTGCCTATAACATAGTTATCTTCTTAGTTGAAAGACTAGTAGATGTGGGGTGAGGGTGTGTGGGTCGGGGGAAAAGGAGTTGCTGTGTGATGCAACGAAAACCTTTTTAATATGCTAGGCCTAAATTCATTAGGTAACCAGGATACGGCATCCTTGTTTGTTCTGTAATTTTGAAGTGGGATTGGTTCCAAAATACAAATTTTAAATGTCAGTACAGCCAGTTTTCTTTGGCCTAAATTTGGCCTCCTTTGAGACAAACTTAACTTGTGTAGATTTTTATATTACAAACACTATGTACTTTCTAAGCATTTATTGGATTCAAGTTAACTTGAAGCAATTCTGTGATTTATGACCACAGAAACTTGCATTGCAATGTGACAGGATGGGGAAGAGAGATTGGATAGATGAATGCATGAAATGTACAAAAATGTCCAAATTTTTAATGTCAATCTTTTGTGAACCAAATTCTAAAATAATTTGTAGAATATGCTTTAAAGTTATAAATCTGTCCTTAAGTTGCAATTCACTATTAGTGGTATATAAGCTGTAATGTGCCTGCATTCTCCAGCTTAGAAATCTTGTCAGGTAAAACACATTCTACTGGGTAGAAAAAAAAGCTTTCAATGATTCAGTTAATCAGAAAGTTACCTAGGAGTTTTTAAACATTGATAAATTTTCAATACATGGGTGGATGTGGCATTTGCCATTGTTTACTTTTTGAAAGTGAAAGGCATGAGTATACCAATTCCCATAATCTTGAGGTTTTTTCTATTTTAGGTGTTTGTAGAAGTCTATAACCTAACCTCTGACCCACACCAAATCATAAATATAGCCAAAACTATAGATCAAGAAGTTCTTGAGAAGATGAACCATCGTCTCATGATGCTACAGTCTTGTTCTGGATCAACATGTCATACACCAGGAATATATGATCCAAGGTAAGGAATGTATGGACTTTCTGTAGGAGAGATCTGTAACCGTTGGCTCTTTAACATTGCATTTGTGGCCCTCAGCCATTTCCAGTTAGATTGCGTTAAAGTAAAAAAAAGGTTAAAGGAAAGAAGCAAGAGCTGTTTTTATTGTGGAGATAAAAGGCTAATCATGTTGCATTTACAGTTAATTATTTTAACAAAAAAAACCTTTGGCAATAAACACAGCCATCTTACTTTCCCAGATTGTGTAGCTTGGTAGTATTTGCATCACCTGCCACTCATGCAAATTAACACATACTTTTTCTTAGGTACAGATTTGACCCTCAACTAATGTTCCATCATGGACCTGCTGCACCCAAGTTATTCCACAAAACCTTATGAGGCCTTTTGCTGGCTGTCACCTATTACACAACCTTGTACTTTTTGTGTGGACTGCAAATCACTAGGAATTGTATTTTTTTTTTCAATGTCACCTCCTTTCCTCCTCCTCCTTCTTTCTCCTCCCCCCCCCCCCCCCCCCCCAACCACTTAAACCCAATGTAAAGACATGTTTTCATGTTTAAAAGAAAAAATTGCCTTTTGAAAAGTGGAAATTTTTAATGTACTTTTATGTATTGATCTAAATAGCACTATTTATTTTGCAAGGACCATTGTCTTCATTTCAAAAGGAGCTATGCATATAATTGCTTGAGGTACAAAAGAGAGCCAAAACCATTGTTTTTTTTTTTCTTGCATGAGTTATCTGGTAACCAGAGCTGTACTTGGTGGGTACTGAATGACCTTTTCCAGTTGTCATTTGCTTCTCTGTAGCATGATCCGGTAGTGTCTCATTTCTGTACTTGACTTTGAACTGGACTTCACTGTAAAAGATATTCCAAGAAGCATGTGGACGGCAGAAAAATGTGGGTTTTTGTGGCAAATCCTGCTCCTTCTTTCCAGTGGCCATCCTGCCCATAGTAATGGGAACATTGCTCATAATTTTGGGGCAGAGGCAGGTGACTAGGATTAAATTATTGGCTCGTAGCCGATTTTATTCCTTCTCTTCATTCTCTGCTTCAAAATGGAACAAAATATTCCACCAGGAAAGGATGGTCTTACATTTCCAGTATGCAGTCTCTTGGGTCAGGCTTGTGTGAACGTTGCGAAAAATGGAGTAAATTCATCTGATTCTACACACATATGCATAGTACCAGACTTGCTTTTAAATTGAAACACTTAAGTCCCTAGAATGGCTTATCTTAGATGAGTTTTTTTTTTTGCTCCCAACAGATCTGTTTCCAATCCCAGCAATAGGTTATTAACTTGGCTACCGTATCACTGTCACCAAGGCTGGCCACTTAATCATTTTAGTTGTGATCCTCTTTTTCTGTCTTCACCCACAGTCAGTATTATTTTTGAGAGAATACTGTGACTCAAGACAAATTGAAATCTATTGGCGCGATCATCTTTTCTGATTTTGGTGGTAAGAGATTGTAGATATTCAAAAGTTGCCCTGATATCCAGCTTATTTACTGCCAATGTGTGTTCTTCAATAGTGTAAAAAATGCCTTTGATCTCTTTTTCTCCTGAGGCTTTGCTGAATGACAGAATACTATATTGTCCAGGCGGCTGGAAATCATTCTATAAAATCTGAATCATAATTCTCACCAAATGAAAGCTTTCTTCAATTTAAGTGTTTTGCTTTAAAATTAAGCTGGCTTTCCAATGGTAGTGGGTTTAGATATTGCACTAAAGGAATTGAGATCCCAGCTGTATTTTGTTTTTGATATGCAGGAGCTGTGCTCTTAGCTTTCTTTCCCAGCTGAGTATGAGGAAGATGTGTGAAGGCCCAAGTGGCTAATGGTTGCTAGAAAAATTTGGCCAATAGCTATGCTATCTGGCCATTACTATCAGCTGTTGTTTTTATTGATCAATTATCCACTAAATCTAACCACTTCATAATGTGTCCTGCGATATTGAATTATCTACCAGAATGTCTTTTATTCAAAGATGGAATTATTCTTTATAATCTTTTACACTGTGGCACCTACTTTCCTACAATTTTGAGCAAGGCTTTGCTTAATATTTATTTATATTGGGAACACTGCAAAATGATTCTGGACAGAATGCTGAAGCAACACCAAATTGTCTGAAGAGCAAAAAAACACACACACTTAAAGCTGTCTTTAACCAACGTAGGTATATTTAGAGTTATATAGGTGACACTGCCTGTCTCTAGGATAGCACTGGCCTATAGCCTTATTGATGTGCATTAGTGAAGAGGTTTATCTAGCAACCCTTGACTAAAGTCTGCCTTTTGCCATGTGTATCTGTAAAACCTACAAAAAAGTCATGCACTTGAGCAAGCATTTAGTTTAGCTTTGAAATATAAAGGGTTTAAAAACATTTTGTACATCAATATTGCAGTGTTAATGATAAATCTTGTATTTTCAGTGCTAAACTTTGCATTTTTAAACCAAGTTATGTAGCTTGGATAACAATTTGTGTAAACTTGATGTTATTAAGGAGGTTCAGATTCTAGGCACTTGTAATGCTGACTTTGAATTGAGATTTCTTCTTTTTCCCAAAGATGATTTAAGTGCCCTTGATTGTACTTTTGAGATGTGATTATGATGGCTCAATTTAATAAATGACTTTTCAATTTGAAGTTGGGATATTTTTTCTTTGAGGACAGGGTCTTTAAAATTGACATTTCCAGACACCCTGATTATCACAGTAGAACTCTTTTTGTATTTGCTATTAACTGATAACTGGGAACTTAGGAGCAGGAGTGGGCCATTCAGCCCTTCTGCTCTGCTATTCGATAAGATCATGGCTGACCTGGTTGTGGTCACAACTCCACTTTGCTGTCTACCTCACATAACCCTTGACTCCCTGTATATCAAAAATCTATCTTTTCCCTGAATAAATTCAGTGACCCAGCCTCAACTGCTTTGTGAGTAAGAGAATTCCACATACTATAAGGACCTTTATGAGAGGAAAGAAAATTCTCATCTGTCTTAAAAGGGAGACCTCTTATTCTTAAACTGTGTCCTTTAGTCCTAGTTTCTCCCACAAGTGGAAACATCCTCCAGGTATCTACCCTATCAAATCCTCTCAGGATCTTGTGTTTCAATAAGATCACCATGCATTCTAAACTCCAGTGCGTACAGACCTAACCTGTTCACCCTTTCTTCATAAGATAAGCCCCTCATCCCAGCAATGAGTCATGAACCTTCCCTGAACTGCTAATGCAACTTTTCTTTGCAAATAAGGAGACCAAAAATGTATACAGTATTCCAGATGTGGTCTCACCATGGCCCTGTACAGCTTGCCTTTATATTCCATTCCCCTTGCAATAAACACCCACGTGCCATTTGTCTTCCTAATCACCTTCTGTATCTGCATTCTAACTTTGTGATTCATATACCACTACACCATCTCCTAGTATATCACAGGCCTCTGCATTACTAGTCCAAAGTGAATGCCCTGGGAACATGGGTTCAAATCCCACCATGGCAGCTGGTGAAAATTACATTCAATTGATAAATCTGGAATATAAAACTAGTGATGGTGCATGATTAAAAACCCATCTGTTTCACTAATGTCCTCCAGGGAAGGAAAAACCTGCTGTCTGGCTGACATGTGCCTCCAGATCCACAGCAATGTGATTGACTCTTAACTGCTCTCTGTTCAAGGGAAATCGGGGAGGGGCAACAAATGCTGGCCTTGGCAGTGCCATCCACATCCCATGAAAGAATAGAATAAAAAGACACCCAGATCCCACTGGGTGCAATCTCTCTCCATTTGTGTACTGCTTTTCTATTCTTCCTGCAAAAATGGATAAGTTCACATTTCTCCACATTATACTCCATCTGCCAGATCTATATCCCTTTGCAGATACACTCTTACCTCCTCTTGACAACTTACTTTCCTACCTATCTTGGTGTCATCAGCAAATTTAGCAATCATACTTTTGGTCCCTTCATTTAAATCATTGATGTAGATTGTAAATAGTTGAGGCCCCAGCACTCATCCCTGTGGCACTCTTTTTTCAGGTTGCCAAACTGAAAAAGACCCATTTATCCATATTCTCAGCTTCCTTTAACTAACCAATCCTTCAGCTATGCTGGTATGTTACCCCCCTACACCATGTAATCTTCTCTTGTGCCACATCAAAGGTTACTACACCTTATCAAATGCTTTCTGGATATCCAAGTACACCACAACTAGTTCCCTTTTATGCACCTTGCTTGATACTTCCTTGAAACTCTTAATAAATTAGTTAAATGTGATTTCCCTTTCAGAAATCTATGTTGCCTCTGCCTGATCAAATTATCTTCCAAGTATCCTGCTATAACCTCCTTAATAATGGATTTTTAGCAATTTTTTTATGGCAGCTGTAGGGCTAAACTGTGCATTATTTCCAGTACAGACTAAACCAATAGCAAAGTGTCTGTTTCTTTCTCAAGAAACTGAGCTACTTAGTTATTGGCCATAAATCATTGGGCTGAATGGCCTGTTTTACGCTCTGCGTGCTCCAACTTTCCCCAGGATGCAGGGAGCTATTGATTGTATAATGTGGGACTGAAGGCTCTGTTCAAGGACCTTGACATTTTTAGAAAGTGAAATCTTTTCTGCTGTTGATAAATGTGCCAATTGCAATGCCAAACAAAGGATCATGCATATAAACTTTGAACATTGAAGGAGATCTGACTTGTACTTTTGCTATTCTGCCATCCCTGAAGTTGTGGCCGATGATGACAACTTGGGAGTGGGTGGAGTGGTGATGGTCCTACAATACATCTTCGATAAAGTTGCAAAGGTTGTGGCAGTGTGCTGTGCATTGTTGTATTTCACCCTGCAGGAAGGGCTCAGCCTGATATTTGGCAGACATGGACCCCACCCAAACTCAGGGATTGAATTCATTACCAATGCTCAAAACTTCTCTAGTTGAGAACAATTTACTATTGTTTAAACTTAAAGATTAGATGTGCAAAAGAATGTACAAATAGATTAACTTTGTATCTGTTTTGTCTGGTGTAGTGTGCTGTGTCTCTCAGTTGCCCTTGTGCAGAATCCTATTGTAATCACTTTCAAGTTTAAATGAGATATCCTGTATAAAGTGAATAAATCTGTAAAACTTGAAGATGCTAACTGGGCTAGGCACCTTCAGCCTTGTTTCATTCTCCCCCCCAAGACCACATTATCACTCAATTCAGGAATTTTCTTTAAATTGCAAACCTTCCCTTTTCTTTAATATGCGAGTGGGGCCATGGAAGGTCGTAATCTGATTGTGGATATTGTGTGTTCTATATCAAGTACAAAAATTGACACCTTTGACATCAATCTTTCCAAGCCTTGTATATCTTACAGCGTAACTCTGGAAACACAATTTCAATAAATACATTTGGATTTCCAATGCAATTAAGTGGTCTGGTTGTGCTTTTATTGGCATTCCATGCCAGGTTTCCAGCAGTAGGGCTAATCTAATTTAGTGCTATGTTTGTAGCAAACCAGTTAGTGGAGCAGTAATTGCTAAAACAAGGCACACAATTACAACTAATTTATTTTTGCAAAAATATACTTTATTAATAAAAATATTTTCAAGAACATTCCAAACCATTTCAAATTCACCATCACAAAAGTACAATCAGGCTCAACTTTTACAACATGTATCACAAGGTGCATCAATACCATCAATGAATATTACAATCATTTCCAGACGTTCATTTTGAGCTGTACAACCCGGGGGCTCTAAACAGTTCCCAGTCCCTCGGTCCTGGGAGAACCCCCCATTTTAAAACATTTATTCTCTTACCAAAACTGTTGTCTCTGAGAGTCCCAGACCTTTGGTCTGCTCCTTCATACCCACAGTGTGCAGAAATTGCCTCACTTTGGATGGGCTGAGGAAACTGTCCTGAACCACCTCAATGGAGATGTTCCGCTCAGGTGGTATCTGGGGGTTCGTGCAGAGAACGGGATTTGAAATGTCCTTTGTTGGAGAATCTTCTCCAATCCTCTCCCCCTCTAGGGCGTTGCTGCTCCCGGCTTCCCGGAGCTGGGGTGCGCTGAGCGTCTCACCGTTCCCAGATTCTTGGGGCTGGGGTGTGCAGGCCTCTTCGGGTTGTGAGCAAAGTTGGGGTGCGATGGTCTCCTCATTGTCTCCAATGTTTTGGAGCTCGGGTGTCTCGTCCTCCAACTCCATAGAGCTTTGCTGCTTCTTCCGTGGGTGCCGCCCTGGCACTTCTTCGTCCGAAGAGCAGTTGCCCTTGTCATCCACGACGGATGGGAGACGCCTCTCGCCACTTGTCTGGGAACTGGCTTGGTCCCTTCTTAGCCTCTTCTTCCTTTTGGCTCTCTTCACCAGCTGCCACTCCCCCGGGTGATTTTCCGCTGCTGCCTCCTCCTCCATTGATTCACTCTCCTGAGGAGTGAGGGGTTCAGGGGGCAGTGCTGTTGATTGGCTCTCTGCTGCCTCAATCTTTTCCTCCACCTTGTCTCTCTCCCTGTCCTCCTTTGTCCTGTTGTTCTCATTGGGGGCCTTGGTGGTTGAAGTGATACGAAGCATTTCCTCTGCTTCCCCCTCGTTGGCTTTGGCTGCCTGTGCGTAAGTGAGGCAGTGTTTGGGGCAGGTCCTGTAGAGGTTACCTGCCTCGCCACACAGGTTGCAGCACTTAAGTCTGTTTGCAGTCCTTTGTCTGGTGCCCTTTCTGTTTGCAGTTCTCGCAGAGGGCGGCACTGCAGTTGGCCGCCACATGACCAGACTTGCCACATGAGCGACAAAGTTTGGGTTGCCCAGTGTAGACAAGGTAGCCACAGCTTCCCCCGATAGTGAAGCTGGAAGGGTGGAAGATGGCTCCCTTAGCGTTGGTCTTGAGCGTGACCTTAACCTGGCGTTTGCATGTCCAAATCCCAAAGGCATCTCTAACCTCGGTGTAGCTCCCAACCTTGTTGACGTACCTGGCAAGGAAGGTGAGCATGTCGGCGACAGGGACGTAGGGGTTGTAGAGATGCACCGTCACCACACGGTCCCATTGTGACGGCAGAGCAAAGAGCGGCTCCACCGTCAGAATCTTGATCTCCGGCAGGTCTGTCTTCTCCTCGAACACCTTCAGGAACTTGACGCAGGCAGCAACATTCCTGAAGATCACATCGAAATATCCAGCGCTAGGGAAGTCCTGCAGGGAGTAGGTCTCCGTAGTTTCAAAACCACACACCTTCAACAGGATGAAGAAGGCCCGATCCATGGGTGCTCCTCCTCCGCTGTCCTTCACCGTGACTCGGACGGTGTTAGGTACCCCATGGTATGGGGTTCAATTGGTTATAGCCATTGCTTCACGATCTTGCCCTGGCAGAACCATGATCATGAGCTCTCCCCTGCCAGGTAAATAATTTTTGGACCCTCTTAAGGTGCCCAAAGCAGGTGGTGGTTTGAGAGGGAGAGCTGACATCGTTATCAGGTGTTCTGACTCTGATGAGAGGTCACCGACAAGCTCTCCAGTATTTTGCTTTACTAAACACGAATTGTGCTCCTCTTAAAGATCAGTAAAAAGTGTTCAAGTCAAGTATTCGTGCTCAAGCCATGTTATGCCATAAAAAGAAATCGTTATCAGAATGAAAGGAAACTTGTCCAAAAGACATCCAGTTCACTGAGTAAGTCTAAGTTGTTATGACAGTGTGCACTTTTACATGCATGTTGCAGCCTGGAGCTATGGATAGTGATGGTAGAAGCTCCAACGTTCTTTCTATCACATGGCTGCCCAGGAATCTCTCCTATTACTACCTGCCATTGACATATGTTGGAAGGATTTGCTGGTTGATATTCAACCTGTTTGGCCACGTTATGAGCACACCTTCCTTAGCCATATAAGTCTTGGGGTGGGACATGAAGCCTAGAGTTCTCGCCCAGAGGCAGGGATACTGCCCATTGTGGTACAAGACCTCCTCCCTGAACCAGGGCATTCCCTTAAAAGGCAAGGACTCCACTGGTGTAGTTATGCAATCACAGTCAAATAAGGGAAGAGACAGTTATAAAAACACAAAATATTGGAAATGTTCAGCAGGTTAGGCAGCAAAAACAGAGAGAAATAGAGTTAACATTTCAGATTGATGGTCTTTTTTTAGGCAAGTTTGCAGGGGAAAACAAATGGGAAAGCCTGTGATAAGGCGGAAGGCGGAAGAGATTAAATGACAAAAGGAATGATGGTGCAAGGCAAAAGGAGATGGTAATGAGAAAAGTAAAGAGACAAAAGATGGGTCCAGAGGAGGTGTACATGGGAATGGCAGAATCATTACCAATAGTTGCTCTGAAAAAATGGGAATAGAGGTTATGATCTGAAATTTCCAAACTTAGTATTGAGTCCAGAAAGCTATAAAAAAAAGTGGAGGTACTGTCCTTTGAGCTTCCTTCGGACAGTGTAGGATGCCATGCACAGCGACAACAGAGTGAAGAGTGAGGCAGAGAATTAAATTGACAGGTGACTGAAAAACGCTCGGTCACATTACATTTGGTCTCCCCAGCATTGAAGCCACATCGTGAGCAGCAAATGCAGAATACCAAATTGAAAGAAGTTTCATCTGGAAGGAGTTCTTAGGACCCTGGATAGTGGAAATGGATGAGGTAAAGGGCAGGAGTTGCATCCCCTGTGCTTGCACAAGAAGATGCCATGGGAAGAGGTGATTAAGGAATGTGCCATGGTGTCATAGACGGAATGGTTTCTTCAAAATGCTGAAAGGGAAAGGGAAAATGTATTCGGTGGTGGAGATTGTGGAAGATGATCCATTGACTGGAGACTTGATGGGGTGGAAATAAGGACAAGGAGAATCTATTGTGGTTTTTAGAAGGGAAGCAAAGGTGCAAGAGCATAAGTTTAAGAAATGGAGCAGGTACAGTTGAGGACCCTGCCAACCACAATTAGGCAAAAACGTAACATCAGAAGCACTTGAATGGAAGGTAGCATTGTCAAAATAGACACAGATGGAAAAATTGGGAGCATGAAGAGGAGACCTTGCAGCAAGTGACATGGGAGGAAGTGTAGTCAAAGTAGCTGTGTAAATCAGTGGGCTTATAATAGATATTGGTTAACACCTATTACCAGAAATATTGACAGATAAGTTGAAGAAGGAAGAGTTGGAGATGAGCCATATGAATCTGAGGAAAGGGTGAAATTTGGAAGCAAAATTGATGAATTCTTCCAGTTGGTCATCTTACCTAATATCATCTTATGTGGCTTCATGTCTAATTTTGCATTGTAGCAACATAGAAAATAGAAGCAGGAGTAGGTCACTCAGCCCTTTGAGCCTGCTCCGCCATTCAATATGATCCTTTATCTCAACACCATACTCCTGCACTCTCCCCATACTCCTTTACATCTTTAGAGTCCAGAAATATATCTATTTCCTTCTTAAATATATTCCGTGACTTGGCCTCCACAGCATTCTGTGGTAGAGAATTCCATAGGTTCACCACCCTCTGAGTGAAGAAGTTTCTTATCTCAGTTCTAAATGGTCTACCCCATATCCTGAGACTGTGACCCCTTGTTCTAGATGCCCCAGCCAGAGGAAATATCATCTCTGCATCCAGTCTGTCCATCCCTGTCAGAATTTTATATATTTCAATGAGATCTCTTCTCATTCTTCTAAATTCCAGTGAATACAGGCCTAGTCAGCCCAATCTTTCCTCATATGACAATCCTGCCACCCCTGCTTGTGTGAATCACCTTGGGATTTTTATTATGTTAAAGGTGCTGCATCAATATAAGCTGTCAATCTGTCCAGTTTGCAGTATATCACATGGCCTGTAGTTCTCTGGTAATCGACCTGAACTAACTCTGTCAAAAGTATTTATTAATTTACAGAGTGCTCCCTTGAGCGGGGTCTCAACTTCAAACAGGCCTGAAAGCTACCCTGGAAAAACATGACCGTGTTCAGGAGGCTGTACTCAGAGAACAGTCTTGTTAGACCAGGGTACAAGTTAGAATTAAGTCTGGCAAAACTATAGTCTCGATTCTTTGACTCATCCTCTTGTGTCAAGATAAAGAGAAATTGATAGATATAGAGAAAAGGAATAGCTAGAAGTAGAGAAAATGATAGAAATGGAGAAATTGGGGGATATGGGGAGCAGTGAAATCGGAGGAGGGTCAGGTGAGTTGGTAGAGGGCATTGAAATCACTGAGGATGTGGAGTCACTCAGCATAGAAGCTAAGGAACAGAAAGGAATGAGAACATCTCAAGGAGGTTGAGTTAGGTTAAGGAGATTTTGTCAAGTTTTAGTTTTATGTCATTGCAGGGGGTGGCTGCTCAGTGATATGTTATATTTCCAACATTTTTTCTTCACTATTCCCTCTTGTTGCACCACACCACTCTTGGACTGGTGGAACGCATAACCTTAAAAATAGAGCCAAGTCATTCTAAATGCTTCCTGACTTGCATGTTTTCACATAAGTGGGGTAGTGCATATCTGGAACTCTCCCCCAAAAAGCTGTTGAGAACTAAGATAGATTTTTTGATACGTAAGGATATTAAAGGTTAACGATCAAGAAACAAGCTTAAGATACAGATCAGTCATGATCTGAGCGGGCTCAAGGAAAAGATCATTTGGTCATTAACATATTGCTGTATGGGGGATCGTACCATGCACTAACTGGAAGCCTCGTTTCCTACATTATAACAGTGACTACTGTTCAAAAGGTACAGCATTGTCTGTAAAGCACTTTGGGATGTCCATAAAAACGCAAGTCTTTCTTTCTTCCAGACTTTACAAAATATTTACAGCACAGTGGGCTCAACTCCTCCATGCCGGTGTTTATGCTTCATACGAGCCGACTCCCACTTCAGTGAAGCTGTTTTACTTTGCCTTCTCCGGGCATCCGTGCTTTTTGCCTCAACCACTTCCTGTGGTAGTGAGTTCCACATTTTAATCACCCTCTGGGTTTTAAAAAAATCCTGAATTTCCTATTGGATATGACTCTATTTGTGGCCTCTAAACAAAGAAAGCCTTTAATTTATATCATTACCTTTCCCGACCACAGGATATCCCAAAGCGCTTTATAACTAAAAGTCTTGCCTTGTGTACTTTTTCCTTTTGAGCACCAATTAGAATGCCCTTCGTCATTAATCTGCGACCAAAGGAATAAAAACGACCTCCAAATGTCTTAAAACCAAATTACAGGTCAAGCTAAAAGAAATCTGTTTTCAGCCTTCTTCCGACTCACTCCCAAGAAACACGAACTTGGCTCGAGCCGAACCCCCCCAAACCGCTTTCTTGCCATCAAATTGCCTCACACTGACGAAAGAGTTGTCGCAAAGAGGGCTTCGTAAAGTGGATGAGCGTCGTAACACAGCTCTTGATTTTGTGGGTCGGAAACCCCGTTCGTTCTTTTTCCTCCGGCTCCGCTTGGCAATAACAG
The DNA here is from genome assembly GCF_017639515.1 of Carcharodon carcharias. NCBI lineage: Eukaryota > Metazoa > Chordata > Chondrichthyes > Lamniformes > Lamnidae > Carcharodon > Carcharodon carcharias. The sequence continues at coordinate 63,223,612 of NC_054487.1, forward strand.
GTGAGAAGGGTGAGCTGGCGCGCGAAGGGGGGTAGTTTAAATCTGTTGAGATTTGCGGAAACATTCCGCTGTTAACTCGATCGTGTGTTTGTGTCTCTTTAGGAAGATGCCCGCTAAAGGTCCTTTGCAATCGGTCCAGGTTTTTGGGCGAAAGGTGAGGCACCAAGCGCTTTGGCCGCGTGGGCCTAGCGCGGTGACCGCGGATTCTCTCGCGCTCCTAGGCCTCGTGGATCGAACCGGCTTTGTGGAACCCCGGCCGGGAGGTTCCAGAACGCCGCGTGACTTTTTGGAATCCAGGGCTCGGGTTCGAAATTCGAATCTGAATCGGGATCGTCGCATTCCATTCTCCTGGGCTGCTCGTGCCCCTGGCATCACAGCGCGGCCTCCCTGCTAAGGCCGTTAAAGCTCTATTCGGCTCTGTTCTATCCGTTGCTTTACCTTAAATTAATCCGAGGCAAGCCGGGGATAATGACCTGTCAGGCTGCATTGGGCTTCTGGCCTGGGCGATTGGAGTAGGCCTGCTGGAAGTAGCGGCTTCCGCTTCTGATCATTTCCTGTGTAACTGACCGCCTTTGGTTAGGGGAATCTCACTTCAAGCCATACACTGCAAAATGTATTTAAGCACTCCTCACCAATGCTGACTAGTAATTCTTATTCTTGGATGGTATACTGTCTGTCAAAATCTTTTAGTTTTGTGTTATTTCTGTGGGCGTGGGGCCGTCTTTTGGTTGGAAGAAACTGCAAATCTCTTTGATCTGCCGTGTTGACACACCTTTGTTTTGCCTGGAGATAGTTTGCAAAATTCTAGATGTTTTCACTGACCTTATTAAAACTTGATATGCAGCGGGATATGTTTCTTGGACCACTAAAGCTAGATATCCTTAACGGGTGAATTTTAAACTGCTTTTTCCTATTTCTAACACCAGTAGATGTATCTGAAAGTGCATTCGTTATGTGCATCCATACCTTTCCTGTGGTTGTAAACCTCTGTAACGTTAGTTATACATGTACCTCATTTGCTGCATTTGTCTTTTCTCGAGGGATGAATCCACTGGATTATATTGAAGGCTCGCATAAAAACGTTATGGTTAAAGCCAAAGCTATTTCACAAACAATTGTATCATTGAAATGGTGACTACTGCTGTTCTATTTGTTGTATTCTGAGTTTGATGTACATAGAAATTACAACATGCATACAGGCCAATAAGGTCAAACAGTCAGTGTTGGTGGTTTCCCTCCATGTGAACAAAAAGTTTGAATCATCTTTACTGGCCCTGTTCCTATTTCCCTTCAGTATCCTTTCCTTCATCCAGCTATCCAATCTTGAACGTTAATCTCGCTTTTGCTTCAACCATTAACATTGGAAGTGAATTCCACATCTCTTATGAGAACGTTTCTCTTTGAGCCAATGTAACACCTTGACCCCAGCGTTTCTTTACCAGCATTAAAATCACGGTGAACAGAAGTGGTTCTAGACCTGACCGCTGAGGGACACCGTTAGCTACTTCCTGTCACTGGAAAACTACTCTTAACTCCTGTTTATACTCTGACCAACATTCTTTTATTCGGCTTGTTCTACTATCCCTTAACCTTCGCTAGCAATGTGTGTAGTACCTTGTCAGAGTCCTTCCTGAAGCCCATGTGCAGTGCATTTCCCTCATTTACCATGTCTGCTTCCTTTTCAAAGAAACCTGAGATTTGTTGAGCATTAGTGTCCTTTCTGAAATCCATGCTAACTATTTTCTTTTAAAATATAACTCCGAGGAACATAGCAATTTTTTCCTTCAGGTTACTAGGCTCTAGCCCATTGTGCTTTGCCTTCCTTCAGCTTAACCAACGTGAAAATTTTCTGTTTATCCAGCACAATCCATATCCTGTGGAAAAGCTGGTTTGTAAGTGTTCTTTAAAAACTCAGCAGGTCTAACAGCATTTCTGCAGATGCTGTTAGACCTGTTGAGTTTTCCCAGCATTTTCTGTTTTTGTTTCAGATTTCCAGCATCCACAGTATTTTGCTTTTTTTTTTGATTGTAAATGTTATACTTATTTTACAGAAAACAGCGACTGCTGTTGCCCACTGCAAAAGAGGAAATGGCCTTATCAAAGTAAATGGAAGGCCTCTGGAACAGATTGAGCCAAGAACTTTGCAGTACAAAGTAAGTGAAGTTTTGTATGGAGTGATTGGTGTCCACTTAACTGACAGGGTTTGTGTTTTGCATTGCCAGTGGCATATTATGATTAGATTATTGGAATGTGTTTGGACCTTTCAGGATGATGTATCAACAGCATGTAGGCTTTTCCTTTTGCGGATTGGGTGCAATTGAAGAAGTTCGAGATTTAGGACACTCATTTTGTCCAGTGGGACCATGAGCCATGCAAATCAGGAAGATCCTGGATTCTCTCCTTACTGTTTTGAAATGCCGATCCGAACCCCCACAACCTTCAAATGAAGTCTCAACTTTTGGAGGGTCAACCCCAGGCTTTTCCGGTTTACCTCTTGGATTCTGAACTGCATTGTTGCTTATGTTCCACTTTAGTGCTCCGTGCAAGATTGATAAAAATGGCACCCCGATGGTTGCTAGAAATCCATGTTTAAGCCAAAAACTAGTGGATGTGTGTTGCAAGACACGTGCTGAAACAAGGTAGAGGACATTGTTCCCAGGGGGAGTCATTGAAAGAAAGATCTTGCAATTACATCATGTTTCACATCTTCCGATGGTTCAAAATGCTTTACAATTAATAAATTACCTTTTCAAGTGTAGTTACTTATTATGTAGCTAAACGTGACAGTCGATTTGTGCTCAGCAAGATCCCAGAAGCAACAGAATGGTATTGGTTTTGGGATAAAAGTCAGCTGAACACTGAGAGGCCTCTTTTTCTCTTCACAAAGGACCCTTTACATCCATCAGAGCAGCACATGAGGTTTCAGTCTAATGTCTCATCGGAAAAACACATCTCCAGCAATATAATACTTCCCCATTCTAGATTATATGGTTGAGCCTTGTAGTGGAACTTAATGTTACAAACTGGCTCAGAGGTGAGAGTGGTGGTGAATTCCATTTTTTTTTTGTATGAGATCCTGCTTTTTTAACTATGTTGGCAAGTGAATTCTGCATTTTTGACGAGTTATCTGAACTGAAAACCAATGTGCAACATCTGTGACTTGCCTTGGAATGTGGGTAGGAAAAACTACCAAGTGACCAGATCAATAAACTGCAGACCTTTCTTCTGCCACACCTTCTTAAACTTACTATGCATACTATTTGCTGTATCTTGGTTCGGTGAAATGATGAATTCTCCAAATGGTATTTCAGAAATATCATCCTACCTGATGTATCAAAATGTTGGGTTTCTATATGAGTTGGCCCTGGCAGATGTGATTACCAAACTGAAATACAATGTGAACTCTTCTTGTATTTTTTAAGACTTACTTTCCTCATTTGAGAAAATAATTATCGGTATCCTTTCTAAATCCATGTTTGGGACGTCTAATGGTCCTACGGACCTCTGGACTGCGAGAACAAGTACATTGACTTTAAATTTTATAAGGCATTTTTTACAATGCTTACCCTTGAAACCTGGGTGTTCCATAGCTTCGTGCTCTGATCTAGCTCCAAAGTTGCAGGAATCGCAGTTTTCATTAAAAATTAGGTTCTGTTTTTTTTCTCTCTGATAGAGGTCCTTTCACTTTGGCTCTTAGCCATAGCATGGTGCTGCAAGAAAATATGTCATAATTTTATATTAGATATTTTCAAGTCCCTTCACCGATCTTGAACCAAATTTTATTTTGTAGCCTTGTTTCTCATAGAAAAAATGATTGTTTTGGGATTAGCCTTTGTCGTGGTTTTATGCTCTCATTAATTGCAATTATTCCTTTTTGAATATATTCTATATGGCAGTTGGCTTCAGTTAACATGGAGCTTGTGTGTCTTGTCACTTCTATAAATCAAAAACGGTTGTAGATTTTTAAACTCCCCTTTAATGAAGCAGAGACTTGCCCAATGGTGCTTGTATCCTCTAGTCAAACAAGAAATTACATTGATGAGGATACCTGGGCTGTTAGAGACTTCTATGTTTCATGGCCTTTTCTGCATTCTTGCCACTAAACAAAATGAGTTCTTTAATGTTTCTTTACTATTATTAGCCTAAGTTTTATAGCATGCTTTTGTCAATTGTTTGATTTGGGATAGAATAGGTGTATGCTGTGTATGTAATGTGGGAATGGTAAGATTCAGATCTGAATTGGAGAAGGTTTGATTTTATTTTTAAATAGGAAATAAGGTGTATGCATCTATTTTTTGTTAAATTTATTTTGAGCATTATTTACTTCAGAGGACTTTGAAGCCCCATGCCCCTTAGTAGGGCTTCTTCCCTATCCTTCTCCCCTTCACTTTTCATGATTGGACATGTATGCACTCTGTACTAAACTTGATGACGTGGATAGAAAATTATATCAGAGTGGTTGAGGGCGATTTGAGGGAGGGACCCAAATGTTCTCTCGGAAGAATCTCGTGTTAATGCTACCTTTGGAGTGATTTATGATGTGTTTGACAATGAAAAATTCTAAATGGAATTAAAAGTATAATTTTCTTCCTTTATAGCTGTTGGAACCAGTTCTACTGTTGGGCAAGGAAAGATTTGCTGGAGTCGACATTAGAGTTCGTGTGAAGGGCGGTGGTCATGTAGCTCAAATCTACGGTAAATAACATGGTGTTGTGTATACTATTGCAGTGGTGTTCTCTTATACGACTATTCACAACTTTCCAGTCAGATTGCCTGGAAAATGTTTGACCCAAATATAGAACCTTTGCTTCCCTCACCTATCAATTTATTATCCTCCAAAGAGGGAATAGTTTACATTTTGATTTTTGATGACTAATCATTGTGCATAGTTAGGAATGTGATGTCATGTGGTGGATAGTGAGGAAGAAAGCTGTAGACTGCTGTGGGTCAGGTGGGCAGAAGAATGATAAATAGAATTCAATCTGGAGAAGTGAGGTATTGTATATGGAAAGGACAAATGAGGCAAGGGAATGCACAATTAATAGTGGGACACAGAAGTACAGAGGGACCTGGAGCACATATCCACAGATCCCTGAGGGTAGACAGGGCAGGTGGTCAAAAAGATACATGGGATACTTTCCTTTATTAGTTGAGGAATAGAATATAAAGGCAGGGAAATAATGCTAGGACAGTATAGAACATGTTTAGCCGCAGCTAGAATATCACTGCATTACAGGAAAGATGTAATCAAACTAGAGGGTACAGAGGAGATTTATGAGAATAATGCTAGGAGTGGAGAATTTTAATTACAATGAAAGTTTGGATAGGTTGGGAACACAGGAGGCTGTAGGGAGAATGAAGGGGCCTAGATAGATTGGATAGGAAGGACCCATTTCCCATATCTGAAAGATCAAAAACTGGGGACATAGATTTAAAGTAATTGGTGGAATTATTTGAGAATTTCTTTCATCCGGAGGGGTGGTGACTGACTTACTGCCTGAAAGGGTGGTAGAGGCAGAAACATCCATCGCGTTTAAAATAAACTTGGATTTGCACTGGAGGTGCCATTACCTACAAGGCTACAGACCAAGAGATGGAAAGTGAGATTAGACTCAATAGCTGATTTTCTTTTTACGGCTGGTATGGGCCAAACTGCTTCCTCCTATGCTGTAAACTTCCTATTTTTCTGTTTTCTATGAGACCTCAGATCTTGAGAAGGGGGAATGTCCACAAACAGGCCCACTTATGATCTTGGGTTAAAGGTGTGTTAGTTGAATGAATTGGATGTCCTTCCTCCACATCAATCCCAACTTTTAGCCCCCAGATTGAGCTACATATTGAACAAGAGTACATAGGAGTAAGGGATTATAAATTCTTGTGTAACTTTTGATGCATAACGTGGTTCGTTTTTTTTTCCTCTTGCAGCTATCCGTCAATCCATTTCTAAAGCATTGGTGGCATACTACCAGAAATGTAAGCAGTTGTCAGTATTTTACTCCAGTACGTTTTCTGCTGTTCTCTTTCGGACAATTTTTTATTTAAAATTACAAATGTTACTTTTCAGACGTAGATGAAGCCTCCAAGAAAGAGATCAAGGACATCCTCATACAGTACGACAGGACTTTGCTGGTTGCTGATCCACGCCGTTGTGAGGCCAAGAAATTTGGTGGACCTGGTGCCCGTGCACGTTACCAGAAATCTTACCGTTAACTCTTTTATTTGATTGTGGAAAATAAATGTGTAATTGAGAGATACTGGCTGTTTTGCATTTCTAAACTGCAGTGGTAGATGATGCACCTCACTATGTTGGTTAATATGCCAGTGATTAAATAATTTTGCAGCACAAGAAAGCCATTTGACAGCTGATCTCTGGACTGGCTCTCCACATTCTCCCTTGTGTGTTTAAATTCTCTTTGCAAAATAATACATAAATAATTGCAAATATATTATGGGTTCTTTGCCACTGTTTTCAGTAGAGCATCGCATGCCCTAACAGTCCTCTACGTGACATTTTTTTCTAAACTCCCTTTATGTTACCTTGAATTTATTGTCTAAGCACTGACCAATGAAAATAATGTCGTAATGTTTACCGTAAGTTCCTTGAGCCATATTTTGCTCTCTACTCTGGGAGACCTATACTAGCCATTACACTTTCACTCACTAAAAGTGTTTCTACGGAATTTTGCACTGGAACTTGCTATAAATTGGAGAGCCAAAACAGTGCAGTGCCCTCAGATTTAAGAATTATTAATGAGCAGTGCAGTCTCAACCAGGATGTGTGGGTTAGACCAATGAATTGAATGGCAAATGGGTAAAGAAAAGATAAAGGAGGGAAAGATGGAACTGATAACCAAAATCTGATGAAATGAGATTCCACACATTAATTTTCAGTGCCAGGTCGTTTGGCAGTAGTTTAAGGTTTACTGCACTCAAATGGGCAAGCCCTAACCTCTGGTGAAGTTTGATATGTATCTCACAAGTACTGCAATGTCACGGTGTTTAATTATTTCATCATTGAGACTCTCAGCTAGGTTCTGGTATAGGGGGAGCTTTGTGATTTCCAAATTTAACTACATGTGTAGTTACTAAAGTTACTGTCCAATTTATGCTTTAATGGTGAGGACTGTTAGCCTTACTGTTATTCCTTCAGCCACATCTGGCTATTTTTAATCTGTTCATTGTTTTGTCCTTTCTTGCAGGCCTCCTGGTACTTTTCCAAATTTCCATTAACTGCTTGTGCCTCAATATTCAGTGCCGTCAGTCCATTCAGCTGCAGGAGACTTTGTGGCTGGATTTTTGGTCTGTAGGTGATAGAAACAAAACTGGGACAAAATTATCACTGACATTTTTAGACCTTGCTTTGATATTTCTCGTGCTCGTTGACGACCAAACCTGCAGCCAAACACTCACTCCCTATGAACAAAGTGTATAATTACATAAATGTTACCTGGCAATTGAACAGAAACCCATGTTACTTTAAATTACTAGATATAGAACATGTCACCTTATGAATTAGACTTCAAATAGGAAAATGACAGGTAACTACCAATTTTGCCATATACAGGAGTTCTCAGCTTGGTGTCTGACCACAAGAACGTGAAGATATCGCGGTATGTACCAGTGGCTCTGTTCCACTGCAGGCAATTTTAAAGAACTTTTAACATCAATCCCTAAAGGTTACGACATCCAGAGCACAGTTTTCCCTGCAAGTTTACAGTTGACAACCTACTTAAGCCCCCAGTCCCGTACAAAATATGCAGAATCGGAAGTAGCCACTTGCTGGTAAGCAGACACTTCAATCTCGGCAGGCATGTTCTGCTAGGCTTGTGAGTATTGGACAAGGGAATGAGCTGATATGGCACTCAATATTGGTTTCAATGGCATGTTTATCATTGAAGTGCCAAGGCAACTTACCTTGGCAGTATATTAACTTGAGCGTAACCATGCCAGGATGAATGTTGAGCTTGACATGCGCATATGCTTGGTGGCGATACCTCCACTTTCAGCACCAATAATAAGTTTCATATTAAATAAAACAAAATAAATTGTGTTTAATATATAACTAGTTCTCATGCAGTGAAAACATCCCACAGGACACCAGGAATTCTTTTATAACAGTGGGGGAGGGGGGATGCGGTGCTCCAGATACGAAAGGATTGAGAACCCCTGCACTGGAAAACAGATTACAAATTACAAACAGTAGTAAATCATAATTGCTGGAACCACTGTTACAAAGCTTTTAGCATATGCTTCATTAAATTCAGAAAGAACATGTACTTTGCTCATTGTTGATAATACTAAACCCAGATTATGACATTTGTATGGTTAGCATAGTGTCTGGCATAGTTTACACAAGCACTACTTTTCTGGCCTCAAAAGTGCAGATGACAGGAGTAAAAATGCCATAACAGAAGTTGATCTATTTCTCAAAATTCAGTACACTTCTTGAAATGTTAAGGCTAATTAGTCAGTTTTATTATACATGCAATAATGTTTTATTATACATACAGGCATATGTAAGCATATGCTTCAATATAGTACTAACTACCACACCTGATCACTGGGGATTCAAACTCAATGGCTTTGACTCCATATTCAAGTTGATCATTACTTTTCAGAACTATCTGAGCTACAAGTTTCTTATTAAAATGTCCATGTCCAATGAGCAAAACAGACTTGATCACATCTTGCTCGTGTATAGTTTTACATCTGTAGAGTAATGGGTATTTTTTACAATACTTTTATTAGTTGTTACAGGTGATCGTGTAAACACCTTGCTTTCTATTTCACAGGTTCCTTATCTCTTCAAAGGTCACTAAACTACTTTAGCCGGGTCTCAGTGGGTTGGTGGCAAGCAGTGCTCTTGTCAATACTCAGAATGATAAGTAGCCAGGTGAAATTACCCTTTCATTGAAGAGTATGTGGCAAAACAAGAAACCCCTGCTGTGTTGCTTCTACTGTTATTTAAATAAGTTGTCGGTTAACCCTTTTCTACCATGTCTCCTCTAATACCACTTTCTCATGAGTAAAATCCTAGGAACTAAAGACAAGTGATGTTGGAGAAATATGAGATTCTATAAATGAGTATAATGGGTTATAGGGGACATCCAATATGCCTCTGGAAAATGAATCATGCTTGACAAACATGATTTACTTCATTACATAATGCAAGGTAGAACATGTTTCACATTAAATGACAGCACGAATGTAAAAACAAAAAACTGCGGATGCTGGAGATCCAAAACAAAAACAGAATTACCTGGAAAAACTCAGCAGGTCTGGCAGCATCAGTGGAGAAGAAAAGAGTTGACGTTTCGAGTCCTCATGACCCTTCAACAGAACAGTTCTGTTGAAGGGTCGTGAGGACTCAAAATGTCAACTCTTCTCCGCCGATGCTGCCAGACCTGCTGAGTTTTTCCAGGTAATTCTGTTTTTGTGTTGAGCACAATTGTAAAAATGTTCAATTTTGAGCTATAAAATCAATATTGACATGTATGCACAATGTAGTTTTCATTTTCCAATCAACATGCACCAAAATAAATAACTGATTGATGAGTATATGTCTTAAGGAAATAAGTACTCAGGATTGATGAGAAACAAATTAGGAATTTTATATTGTGATGAACCCTTTCATTAAATGAACAAAAAAGAAAAATACTGCAGATTCTGGCAATTGAAACAAAAATGGAAAATGCTGAAGCAGCTCATGCAAGATCTGGAAAACAGTTAACATTTTGGGTAAAAACAATGCTGGGAATACTCAGCAGGTCAAGCAGCATCTGTGGAGAGAGAAACAAAGTTAACATTTCAGGTCTGACATTTCATCAGAACTATTGAAAGACCGACTTAAAATGTTAACTACTGTTACACAGTATTTGGATAAGTGCATTGGGGTATTTTACTATTTGCAAGTTATTGATGTATCATTTATATTGGAGAATGGAGAGAATTGTTTTTAACACTGGTATTCATGGTGGTTCAGTTAATTAATACAAAACACAACTAGATCAATTGTACTAAGTACATTAGACTTTTTTATGTATGATTGTTGCTATAATTTAATATGAAGTCAGAACACAAGCATACTAGAGAGCGCTGAGAATATGCAACTTGCTGCCATATGGAGTAGCTGAAGTGACCAGCATAATGCATTTAGGAAAGCTGGATAATTACATGAAGGAGAAAGGAATAGAAATTGTTCTGATGGTAGATAAAGTATGGTAGGATGAGCCCTATGTGGAGCATAAACACCAGCATGAACCAGTTAGGCCAAATGGCCTGTTTCTGTGCTACAAATTCTATAACATACAAATCATAAACCAAAATAGAGCATTTTGGGGTTATTGGAACAATGATTTGAACGTAAGAATGTTTTTCTATAAATTAGCAAATACTGCTCTGTAAGAAAAACATTCTTACATTCAAACCATTGTTCAAGTAACCCCAGGTCAGTGATCAACCATAGAAATTAATTATACCAACTACGCATCAGCTGTCATATCTGGCAAAGAAGTATACAGCAGTGAGAAACGGGGTGGACACATTGTGAGCTCCAGCCTATAACATAGCACTTCAATAGATTTCAATAAAACCTATTTCATGAGTCTAGGACAAGTGTCCTTTCTTGAGATGTGTACATCAGAAAACTAATTCAATCACAGGTTGTAGTTTATACACATTTCCGCAAGAGAGTGCTGGTGAGCTAGCCAGCCAATTTTATATCAGCAATCCAAACATGTCTTTCCACTTGTTTTTCATTGCTCCGGGACTTGTTTGTTTCTTGCCAGATAACATTTCACTGCAATGTGTAAAATAAGAATTATGAAAATTAGAAAATATAATAGTATGTGGCAAAATCAATGATAACATGTACTTGGACATAGCCAGTGTTGCAGCAATTTATGATTTTTTAATGTGAAATCAATTTGGACAACATTCCAAACAGATGAGCAATTTTCTAAAATTGATCTCGCATCCTGCACTTTGTGAATATTTCATGACAATCAGAATATAAAAGGAAACTTTTGTGATGGATTCTTTGTAAAGGACTCCATGGATGACAAAGGAGATAAAGAGTAAAATGAAGCAAAGGCAGGATGCATACATCAAGTTGATAATAGAAGTGAGAACCAGGCAGGATGTGGAAAGTTAAGAGGGAAAGTGTAAAAACTATGAGCATCAAGGAGAGAGTATGATAAAATACTGGCAGCCAACATAATAGAGAATCTAAAAGCCTTCTATAAACATAAACAGTAAAAGGAATGGGACCAAAAAGGAGATTTATGCATGGAGGCAGAGGACATGGCTGAAGTGCTAAATGGCCACTTTGCATCTGCCTTTACCATAGAAAAAAATGCTGCAAAGTCATAGTGAAAAAGTTTTGACACTGGCGGGCTAAAATTTGATAAAGAGAAGATATTAGAAAGGCTGGCTGCACTTAAAGTTGATAAGTCACAAAGATCAGGTCAGATGCATCTAGGATACTGAAGGGAGTAAGGGTGAAAATTGCGGAGGTATTGACCATAATCTTCCAATCCTCCTTAGATACAGAGAGGTGCCAGAGGACTGGAGAATTGCAGATGTTACATCCTTGTTCAAAAAAGGTTAAGTCTGGCAACTACAGGCCAAACAGTTTAACTTCGGTGATGGAAAAACTTTTGCAAACAATATTCCAGGACAAAATTAATAGTCACTTGGATGAATGTAGATTAATTAAGGAAAGCCAGCATGGATTTGTTAAAGAGAAATTGTCTTTAACTAATTTTATTGAGTTGTTTTGATGAGCTAAGAGAAAGTTGATAAGGGTAATGATTTGATGTGGGATACAAGAAATCCCAAAAAGCATTTGATGAAGTGCCACATAACAGGCTGAAGCTCGTGAATTAAGATAGACAGTAGCAGCACAGATATGAGGTTGGCTACGTGACAGGAAACAAAGAATAGTGGTGAATAATGTTTTTTCAAACTGGAGGGTCGTATCTAGTGTGGTTCCCCAGAGGTTGGTATTAAGACCACTGTCTTTTAATGACCTAGACTTTGGTGTGCAGGATATGATTTCAAAATTTGCAGATGATACAGAACTTGGAAGTATTATGAACTATGAGGAGGATAGTGATAGACTTCAAGAGGACACAGTAAGCCTGGTGGAATGGGTAGACAATAGGCAGGTGAAATGTGTAAAATTATACAATTTAGTTTAGAAGAATCAGAAGATGCAATAGAAAATAAAGGATACAACCCTCAAAGGGTTGCAGGAGCTGAGGGACCTGGGAGTATATATACACAAATTGTTGGAGGTTCAGAGAGCAGGTAATAAGGCATACAGGATCCTTGACTACGTACAAAGAGGTATAGAGTACAAAAGCAAGGAAGCAATTGTGAACCTTTATAAAACCAATTCTGGGCACCACATATTAGGAAGAGGTGAAGTTATTGGAGAGGATGCAGAAAAGATTTATGAGACTAGCTGTGAGCTTGAGAGATTTACGTTACATAGGTAGATTACAAAGCAGGGACTGTTTGCCTTTGAGAAGAGTCGGTTGAGAGGGTATTTGATAGAGGTGTTCAAAGTCATGAGGGGTCTGGACAGAGTAGATAGGGAGAAACTATTCCCATTGCAGAAGGCTGAAGAACCAGAGGATATCGATTTATTGGTGATTGGCAAAGGCGCTAGAGGTGACACAGGAAAAAATTTTATACCCAGCAAGGATCTAGAATGCACTGTCCAAGAGTTTGGTGGAGGCAGATTAAATCCGAGATTTCAAAGGGGAATTGGATAATTATCCCAAGGGCTACGGTGAAAAGGCGGGAAAGTGGGATTAGCTGAGTTGTTCAGGCATTCAGGCAGAGAGTGGCATGGATACAACGGGCCGAATGGCCACCTCTGCGATAACCATTCTATAAATGTTGGCACCGAAAAGAGATCGTGATTTGCAACACATTAAATACTATAGGTCAGGAGAATTGAAACATTATAATGCCAAAAATGATCCAAATCTACAACCTACCTGAAACCAAGGGTCTGAAGGCGAAACTTTTTCCTTCTCCATTTTTTGGCGGATCATTTTCCTGCCTTCATTTCAGAGTTCCAGCATTTAGTTTTTCTTTTTGCAATTCAAGGTCGTTCTGAGGTCAGATTGTCAGCAGTCTGCAAGAACCGCAGTAGTCACAGGATTCAGTGTGCTGTCTGATTGTAATCCCATTCACTTATTACTGATTTAACTTAAAAAGATGAACACTTAAGAACAAAGGCTTGCACACTACAGAGCATTTTGCGCGTCTTTCAATTACAACACGTAAAACCAAGTGTCACAGGTAAGCCTCATTTAAATTGTCTAAAGCATGTATGCTAGTTTCCAAAATAAGGGCGAGTTTGTGCTATAAGCGTTTGCATTTTTATACAGGGAACTGGCTAGTGTGCGAATGATTGTGTTACAATAGAACATCTGAAGTGTAAGATGATACACAAGTGCAGTCACGAACAGAACTGGCATTACCCATGCCACAAATCATGACTTTAGCTAGAAACTAGACTGTGCAAAAAATACCCCACCCTCCTCATACACAATATATTACGCATATATAAGAATATAAAATATTTCTCTCAGTGGTAACTTACTGTCCAGCAGATTTGGCACGTTTCAAACGTTATTTTTAGTGACATTACTGTGCGTCCATCTGTTTCTTGCCCTTCTTACTAAAACAGCCTGTTTTAAACTGAAAAACAGGTTAAAACATCAGGTAACGTTCCGTTTGTGTTGATCATTATTACATACATTTGGTGTTGAAATTGGCGATAGTCATTCACTACAAAATGCACCTCAATGTGATTACTACCCCCGCCCCGTGAACTCTGCTGCCCACAAGAACAAGCAGGCAAACATCATCATCTCCCTTCAGGTCACACGGCCACCCAGACGCAGCTATATATCAGCTTTCTTCCTGGTTATAATCGAATCATGATTATACAGCACAAAAGCAGGCCTTTCGGCCCATAAGAACATAAGAAGAAAACATTTCTCCTCATCTCTCGCCCATCGTGTCTGTGCTGGCCATCAAGCACCTATCTATTCTAATCCCATTTTCCAGCACTTGGCCCGTAGTCCTGTATGCTGTGGCGTTTCAAGCGCTCATCTAAATACTCCCTAAATGTTGTGAGGGTTCCTGCCTTTACCACCCCCTCAGGCAGTGTGTTCCAGATTCCAAACACCCTCTGGGTGAAAAACATTTTCCTCAAATCCCCTCTAAACCTCCTGCCCCTTAACTTAAATCCAAGCCCCCGGTTATTGACACCTCTGCTAAAGGGAAAAGTTTCTTCCTATCTACCCTATCAATGCCCCTCAAAATTTTGTATATCTCTATCAAATCCCCCCTCAGCCTTCTCTGCTCTAAGGAAAACAACCCTAGCTTATCCAGTCTCTCTTCATAGCTGAAACCTCCAGCCCAGGCAACATCCTGGTGGATCTCCTCTTCACCCTCTCCAGTGCTGGCTTACAATCACCTACAGAACAGAAGTGCAACAAGCAGCAGAGCAGTTCATAGAGAAGGCGCTCCACCACTTTCTCAGACCAACTAAAGATGCCAATCCATGTGCCCTGGCTAGCAAGGCTCACTTCCGGAGATCAAATATCAAAAGAAACACACAAAGGCGGCAGTTGGACTAATATTTTCCGGTTGATGAGAATTTGTTTGGTTGCTTATCGGTACTGAAGTGGCAGTGTCCAGAGTCAGGTGTTCAACAATCAAGGCAAGTGATGTGAGATCCTGCTGTGGGAAGCCATATCCCACTGCCTGGCCTTTGCATCCACTGAAGTATCACTCCAATCTGATGTGAAGCCAGTTGCAAAAAGTGTTCAAGGCAACCTCCAAGGAACCTACAGATTTAGTTTTGAGTCAGCATCGTGGGTGTGTACCTACATCACATGGACTTGGGAATGTGGATTTGCCAGTTCAGAGCTGTTCTAGGTGTAATGGGTTGCATTAAGTTTTTAAAACATGACCAGTAAGTTGTAGATGACACAAAAATTGGTGGTATTGTAAATAGTGAGGAGGAAAGCCTTAGATTACAGGACAATATAGATGAGCTGGTAAAATGGGCAGAGCAGTGGCAAATGTAATTTAATCCTGAAAAGTGTGAGGTGATGCATTTTGGGAGGACTAAATTGGCAAGGCAATACACAATGAATGGTAGGACCCTAGAAAGTACAGAGGATCAGATTAGCTGAGGCAAAGAATATAAGAGCAGGGAAGTTATATTGGAGCTGTATAAAATGCTAGTTAGGCCACAGCTGGAGTACTGTGTGCAGTTTTGGGATGTTGCCTGGGCTGGTGCGTTTCAGCTATGAAGAGAGACTGTATAGGCTAGGGTTGATTTCCTTAGAGCAGAGAAGGCTGGGGGGGGGGGGATCTGATAGAGGCATACAAAATTATGAGGGACATAGATAAGGTAGATAGGAAGAAACTTTTCCTCTTAGTGGAGGTGTCAATAACCAAGGGACTTAGATTTAAGTTAAAGGACAGGAGGTTTAGAGGGGATTTGAGGAAACTTTTTTTCACCTGGAGGGTGGCTGGACTCTGGAACACTGCCTGAGGGGGTGGTAGAAGCAGGAGCCCTCACAACATTTGAGAAGTATTTAGATGAGCACTTGAAACGTCATAGCATACAGGGCTATGGGCCAAATGATGGAAAATGGGATTAGAATAGATAGGTGCTTGATGGCTGGCACGGACACAATAGGCCGAAGGGCTGTTTCTGTGCTGTTTAACTCTATGACTCTTATTTCTAATGTTACCAGGAAGTAGGCGTGGTCAGCCGCGTTTTGTGAACATTAAAAAAAATACCCGTGGATGAGTGGGGGGCTAACTCTAAGGTTCTCTTGGGAAACAGAATGCAAGTTACAGCAGATAACGCAAGTCAGGTCTTCCCAGCTGAACAATTTTCGTGTCTAGGACTCTGGGCCCCAATCTGGTCGTGTAAAATCATTGCAGTGAGAGACAAAACCAGCTGAGTCCTTCAAGTAAAATTGGGGATGTATTCTATTAAGCACCTTACTTCCAAATGGGGTAAAAGGCACAAGAAAAAAATAATCTACCTCTGCAAAGTCAGTCGTTGCATGTGTGGGTTTGGGGTGAAATCATCCAGGCCCGCCATGTTTCACAGAAAAATTCCAGCTTCCAGTTTCTCAGCATCATTGTGTCGCAAGAGAGGCTGGAAGTGAAGGGACGGCATTGGCTAAATCACTGGACCTCACTTGTTACCCGCACGGGAAAAGTTTCTGTAAAAAAAACTCAATGTTTATACCCAGTAACGAAATTGAGGCGAAGTTTGTAAACCCGATTTGTAAATTTTTGTAAAGTTTGTAAATCATCGATTATGGAATTGTATAGATTTGTGCCATAAAACACTGCTGTGACCGCTGTACTTCCAGTACTGTGTGCCAGTACTCTTAGCTGTGTAACAACACACATTGCGCCTGGATTTTAAGTGAGGGGATTGATCTTTTCTAAGCGAATTTAATCTGGTATCTGGTCGAAACGGACCTATTTTCAATTACATCTTGCCCATTGTGTCACTGGTTGGTACCACAGTTTGTATTCCAGGGTCTTGACCATCTATCGATAAAATTGCCAGCCTGCAACGATGACCTTTACAGTCAGGCTAATTAATGAGTAGGATTGTCAGAAAATACGCGATCGTGGACGAAACCCACTTAATGGATAAATATAAGCTTTAGAAAATAATTCCCCAGGTGGGAGAAGAGCATTTTTATGTTGATCTCGATTTTAACATGGGCGGAGTAAGTGACTACATAAACGAAGTATTGCAGCCTTCAAATTCAAGTGAGATTGTTTACAGAGACCAGGGCAATCTTAGTCTCATTATGGAGGCGAACCTTTATCAGATGTATTGATTCAAAATCTCCAACTAGATTGAATTATATAGAACTTTTGGTCACCGACCAATGAATTTGAATTCAATAAAAATCTGGAATTAAAAGTCTAATCTTGACCTTGAAACAATTGTCAATTGTTGTAAAAACCCATCTGGTTCACTAATGTCCTTTAGGGAAGGAAATCAGCTGTCCTTACCTGATCTGGCCTACATGTGATTCCAGACCCACAGCAATGAGGCTGACTCTTAAATGCCTTCTGAGCAAGGGTAATTAGGGATGGGCAATAAAATGCAGGCCTAGCCAGCGTCCCCCATATCCCGTGAACGAATAACAAAAATCAGGTGTAAGCATATTAATTAAAGATTAATTCTTTATTAATTAAAGTTCTTTACTAATTAAAGAACATTTTCTCAAAATAACTATGGGGATGAGTTTATCTTTAACATAATCTCAATAACAATGTTTACTTCTGTAATGTCATGAGCTCTGATTTTCATGCAAAATGTAATTCCAATTAAAATATAAATCCTTCAGATTAAAAAAACCCTGTAATTAGAATGTACAGTCAATGATTGTTAATCCACTCCATTTTATGAGAAAATGGCATGATGTTTCTCTGTGAATCTTCTGCCACTGTTTTAGTGTTTAGCCTTTTCATGTTCTTGATTACACTCTAGTTTGCCACTTTCATCCTGTGAATGTTTCCAGACAACAAATACACCTTTGTTCCAAGATCTGGTAATAACGAGTTTGACAAAATTAAAATATAGAGAAAGAAACCCGATTCAGAAGTATTTTCTATGTTGGGTGTTCCACGGAAGACTGGGTTGAAACATTGCTTTAATTCAAAACTGGAAGTTGATCTGGAGATGTTGTGGAGGAGAGATTTTTTTCCTCTCAAAATGAAGAAACGTGAGGGTATTAAGAACCAGCTGTGAATTAGTTTGTTTCATTCCATGTCAAATCAAAATAGTGGCTGTCATCTAAAACTTAAGAACCTGGAACAGGCAAAGACCATTCATTTTGCTAATCAAGCCATTTCTTTCCAATGAGCATGTGCAATTTGCTCTAAATAGAAGAATGATCTTGCATTAATGTAGGACCCTAGCAGGTCAGTGAGACCTCCCAAAGCCCCTCACATCCAATTGATTACTTTTATTTAGCAGCTAATGAACATCCCTTGGCCCATACACATTTTATTTCTTCTGTTATATACTCCACCTCTTAGCCCAGTAGCTAATTGGCCCAAGTGTGTTTTAGTGTTATTAGTTTTCTTCGTATTTATTATCATCTTACCATATAGTTTTAACAAATTTTATAAAAGATTATTAAAAAAATCAGTCACCTACATAATTTATGATTAATGTGAAAAGTAGGAGATATTAATAAGACACCAGTGGGATTCTATATTTTCTGTCTCCCAGATATCCCAGAGTAAGTCATAAATTATATTTATTCTTGCTTTCAGTTGAAAGTAATAGTGTCACAAAAGGTAATTAAATGTAGGATATACAGATATTAAAGGTGGAATATTCTTCATGTGTAACAAATTTATTAGTATTTGAGATGACCATAGCAACTAGAATCACAGAATTGTTATGTGCAGAAGGAGGCCATTTGGCCCATCGTGTCTGCACCAGTTTTCGGAGCATTTTAACTTAGTGCCAATCTCCTGCCTTTTCCCCGTAACCCTGCACATTGTTTCTATTTAAATAATCATCCCAATGCTCTTTTGAATGCCTCATTCAAACCTGCCTTTGCCACAATTCCAGGCAGTGCATTCCAAACCCTAACTACTCGCTGCACGAATACGTTTTTTCTCATCTCACATTTGCTTCGTTTGCAAAACACTTTAAAACTGTGCTCGATCTGGTTCTCAATCCATTTACAAGCGGGAACAGTTTCTCCCTATGTACTCTGTCTGTCCAGACCCCTCAGGATTTTGAAAACTTCTACCAAGCCTCTTCTTAGCCTTCTCCTCTCCAAGGAAAACAGTCCCAACTTCTCCAATCTTTCCTCATAACTGATGTGTCTCATCCCTGGAACCATTCTCATAAACTAAACTTTATTTTTGAGGATAAGGAAAAGTGAAAAGGAGGTATAATTTTCAAACACTACAGCAGATCATTGAGTGTATTCCAGTAGATCTCCCGTGATTTTCTCAGGCCAGTCAGTCTAATGTTGTTGGTGGGAGAACTTTTGGAAAAAATAATCCAGGAAAAAATTAATTGGCAGTTGGAAAAATATGAATCAATTAATGAAAACGTCTGACTAAGTTGATTTAGCTCTTTGATGAATTAACAAGAAAGGATTGATGAGAGCACTGAGATTGTTGTGCATATGGACTTTCAAAAGGATGAAGCATTACCTAATAGGCTTGTTAGCAAAATCAAAGGCAATCAGTTTAAAGGGGTAGTACCTGCATGGATACAAAATTGGCCAAAGGACAGAAAGCAGAGAATAGTAGTGAGCAATTGTTTTGCCACAGGAGGGAAGTGTGCAGTCATGTCCCCCAGGGGTTGGGGTTGAGAACAGCACTCTTTTTGATACCTGGGTTTGGGGACTTGGGTATGCCTAGCATCATTTCAAAAATTTCAGCTGACATGAAACACAGGAACGCAGTGATCAGTGAGGAGGATAGTAACAGATTTCAGTAGGACATAGATAGATTGGTCAAACGGAAGATAAAAATTAATGCAGAAGTGTGACAATTTAATTTACTAAGGAGAAAGAGAAGGGCCAATTTAAATTAAGGAGTACAATATTGATAGGGATGCAAGAACAAAGAAACCTGTATATATACTTACAAAGTCTTTGAAGGTGTCAGGACGCAGCAAGAAATTTGTTAAAGGACATATGGGATCCTTGACTTTATAAATAGAGGCACAGAGTTGTTATGGACAGGGGAGAGATGTGGGACAATTTCCCCTTTTGCCCACCTCTCAACTGACTGCAACAAGTTGTATTTTCAAGATGGAACGTTTTAACCTTTTGAGTGCTGTGACTTTTCAGAAGACATGAAACAGGCTTCCTTGTATGTTTAAATTGAAGGAAAGGATAAACATTTATTTTCACAGCACTGAACCGTATTTAAATAAACAAACACTCCTCATACATACAGGGACATGCACACACACGCAAAAAATGATTTCCAAAGATATAACATGCAGTTAGCTTATTTAAAGTCCTGAAAGTCAATATTACTCTGTTTCTCCAAGAAGGTAATCAAAAGCAGGACATTCAGTTCACTGGAAGGAAATTGAAGGGTCCTGGTGGTGAACTCACAATAGTATTCCAAGCAATAACAGGTTTCTGACTTTTTCAGTTGAAGTTGTTGTCAAGCCTCTGTAATGAAGAAATATAATCTTGCAGGTGAAACAAATTAGCCCCACTCATCTGCCTATGGTAGATTTTTCAGGCAGGGTCCTCTCTTGTGCTGGGCAAGATGGCTTCCCTCTGGTCTTCATATCCAAGACTAACTCACTGGGCTGACTTTGCAGATTAAGATACTTGTTATCACAAGCCAGTTTCTGTCACATGACAACAATATCAATGTTTTCCATTGTCCACAGAATAGGCTGATGGCAGGTGTAATAGTCACACAATGAGGAGTGAATGATACAATTTGCACCTGCTTATGCTGAAATGGTTCCTTCATCAACCACTCCCTCCCCAGCTCCCTCAGTTGGATTTCAAGATTGCACACAGCAAATTGGGTCAACTGTTATATTTGAGTTTCTGTAAATATCCAGACAATAGTGACTATAAATTCCACAAGTGATCTTGTATCCTGATATCTTTTTAATGGAAGGTCCTCCACAAGGACATTTACATTTTAATGATTTTTCCAGAGGCATGTACAGACATGAGTTAATGCTCAAATTAAAGCATTATCAAAACCACAAAAAAGTCACCTGATTCCCTGGACTCCCTTTTATCAAGGTAAATTGTCCATGCTTTATGTTCCTTTTAAAAATTAATGTCCATCTTCCTAATAAATTTTACAGGCGTATGACACAACCATAATAGAATACAAAAGCAAGGAGATTATGCTAAATCTTCATAAATCATTTGTTCGGCCAGAGCTGGAGTATTATAATCAATCCTGGACACCACACTTTGGAAAGGCTGTCAAGATATTTACAGCCAGTCCAGAGATTTATTAGAATGGTATCAGGGATGAGGGACTTCAGATATTTGGGAATGAGCAATAAATGCTGGCCCAGCCAGTGAAGCCCACATCCCATGAATAAATTTTCAAAAGAAGTAGAGAAACTGAGGTTGATCTCCTTAGAGCAGTGAAATTTAAAAGGAGGTTTGATAGGAATGTTCCAATTATGAAGGATTTTGATAGAGTAAATAAGGAGCAACCGCTTCCTCTTCACCATGGACGTCCAATCCCTCTAAACCTCCATCCCCCACCAGGATGGTCTGAGGGCCCTTAGCTTCTTCCTCGAACAGAGGCCCGAACAATCCCCATCCACCACTACTCTCCTCCGTCTGGCTGAACTTGTTCTCATGCTGAACAATTTCTCTTTCAACTCCTCTCACTTCCTCCAAATAAAAGGTGTGGCTATGGGTACCCGCATGGGCCCCAGCTATGCCTGTCTCTTTTTGGGGTATGTGGAACATTCCTTGTTGCAGTCCTACTCCGGCCCCCTTCCACAACTCTTTCTCCGGTACATCGATGATTACTTCGGTGCCGCTTCATGCTCTCGTCGGGACTTGGAAAAATTTATTAATTTTGCTTCCAATCTCCACCCCTCCATCATTTTCAAGTGGTCCATCTCTGACACTTCCCTTCCCTTCCTTGACCTCTCTGTCTCAATCTCTGGTGCTCGACTGTCCACCAATATCCATTACAAACCCACTGACTCTCACAGCTATCTCGACTACAGCTCCTCACACCCCGCTTCCTGTAAGGACTCCATCCCATTCTCTCAGTTCCTTCGCCTCCGTCGCATCTGTTCCGATGATGCTACCTTCAAAAACAGTTCCTCTGACATGTCCTCCTTCTTCCTTAACCGAGGTTTTCCACCCACGGTCGTTGACAGGGCCCTCAACCGTGTCCGGCCCATCTCCCGCGCATCCGCCCTCACGCCTTCTCCTCCCTCCCAGAAACATGATAGGGTCCCCCTTGTCCTCACTTATCACCCCACCAGCCTCCGCATTCAAAGGATCATCCTCCGCCATTTCCGCCAACTCCAGCATGATGCCACCACCAAACACATCTTCCCTTCACCCCCCTTATTGGCATTCCGTAGGGATCGCTCCCTCCGGGACACCCTGGTCCACTCCTTCATCACCCCGTACTCCTCAACCCCCTCCTATGGCACCACCCCATGCCCATGCAAAAGATGCAACACCTGCCCCTTCACTTCCTCTCTCCTCACCGTCCAAGGACCCAAACACTCCTTTCAAGTGAAGCAGCATTTCACTTGCATTTCCCCCAACTTAGTCTACTACATTCGTTGCTCCCAATGTGGTCTCCTCTACATTGGAGAGACCAAACGTAAACTGGGCGACCGCTTTGCAGAACACCTGCAGTCTGTCCGCAATAATGACCCAAACCTCCCTGTCGCTTGCCATTTTAACACTCCACCCTGCTCTCTTGCCCACATGTCTGTCCTTGGCTTGCTGCATTGTTCCAGTGAAGCCCAACGCAAACTGGAGGAACAACACCTCATCTTCCGACTAGGCACTTTACAGCCTTCCGGACTGAATATTGAATTCAACAACTTTAGGTCTTGAGCTCCCTCCCCCATCCCCACCCCCTTTCTGTTTCCTCCTTCCTTTTTTTTTCCAATAAGTTATAAAGATTTTCCTTTTCCCACCTATTTCCATTATAAAAAAAATAAAAAAAAACACCCCCACTCGAGCTATACCTTGAGTGCCCTACCATCCATTCTTAATTAGCACATTCGTTTAGATAATATCACCAACTTTAACTTTAACACCTATGTGTTCTATTGTACTATTGTCGTTGACATCTTTTGATGATCTGCTTCTATCACTGCTTGTTTGTCCCTACAACCACAACCCCCCCCCCCACCTCTCTCTCTCTATCTCTCCGCCCCCCACACACACACCTTAAACCAGCTTATATTTCAACTCTTTCTTGGACTCGAACTCAAGTTCTGTCGAAGGGTCATGAGGACTCGAAACGTCAACTCTTTTCTTCTCCGCCGATGCTGCCAGACCTGCTAAGTTTTTCCAGGTAATTCTGTTTTTGTTTTAAATAAGGAGCAGTTGTTTTCAGTGATAGGTGGGTCGGGATCTAGAGGAAACACATTTAAGGCAATTGGCAAATGAACCAGAGGTGACATAATGAAGCAATTTTTACACAATGGGTCCTTATGATCTGGGATACTCTGGCAAGGTGTTGGAGCAAATTCAATACTAACTTTCAAAATGGAATTGGACAAGTACTTGAAGGGGGGAATATTTATAGGGCTTGGTGAAAGAACAGTGGAGTGCAACTAATTGGGTAGCACTTTCAAAGAGCTAGCACAGGCAAGATGGGCCGAATGGTCACCTTCTGTGAAATATCTTTTGCTGATTCTGTACTTCTAATGACTGCGTGTTTTGTACAATGTATTATTCTCCTAATCAAGAACAATGCGTGTTTAAGGCCGCAGAGTTCAATTGCTATACCTTCCTGAGTTCCATGAGAGGTTACTAGGTATAAGGGAGATTCTCAAATCAAGTCGTGGGCAGGAGAAACCACTCGGAAATGATAGGTTTTCTTTTCTACCATTTTTAAACCCGTCACGCAGATTTTTTTGCAGTTGTGACACCTGAAGCTTGACGAATACATCTCAAACCGTTCATGCAGCGCATATGTAGCATTACAGCATTACTCTGCATTGAGTTATGTTGAACTTTTATTTTGCTGGTTTACTTCGCAGCTTGTTAGCCAAAAAATGAAGAAAGACAGCTGGCAAAATACTCCATGGCTTTAGAATCTTCCCGATATTACAAAAATTACTGCAAATCCTTGCTACAAGGACACATAATGGGAAACATGCCTATATCAAAAAAAAAACAACACACGCCGAATAATAAAGGAAGAGTGAGTGCACATTGATCAATTGGTGCTTTTCCCTTTCACCAAGCCAGTGAAATGATCATATGTCTTGTAGGGAGGGAGGTCTGCTTTCCCCGATTAGACAGGGCCGTGCAGTCCTTTGAACAGGTACAAGATGCCAACACCATGTCTGCCCAATCACGGCAATTGTGCTGATTTTTTATTTCAACGAATTTGGACTGCGCCATCTCGACCTATAAGGATAAAGAGCCCATGATAACTATCATGGATGTGTTGCGCTCAAGAATTTGCCATAGGCCATTTGCACATTGAGATCTGAATAACGTGTCACTTTCTATTAGGTCTGTGGTGACAAAGCACGTTTCTTTTTTAAATAGCTTGCGTCATGTAGTAAACCAGAAACGTTAGGGATAAGTTACAGGGTGTATCCATGCGGGGGGGATGCTGCTAGTGCCGCATCACGGGAACAAGCCCACTTTGTTCCATTCTAAGACACATTAGGAATGAATTTGAGTTTCTATGTGCACCAAAGCCTTCACCGTACGGAGTTGAACGTTTGTTGTAATTGATACTTTTGCCCTGTCTTTTATTTGGAAACAAGGAAAAAGTAACATTTTGTAAACCATTTGGTCTAAAATGACATTATAATTCCGATTTAATAAGAACGAATCCTTTGCTCCTCTAGTTCACAGCGAAGCTCCATTGAGATGAACATAGTTCGGAAACTTAAATTAATGATACCCTGGAGTGTGTTGGTGTTTTATTCACTTCTTCAGTTATTTCAAGGTAAGAACCGGAGACTGGGCGTATAGTGTAACACCTTGCAAAACTAGTGATTTTCAGAAGGGCTGCTTGAGTCATTAGAGAGAGCAGAATGTATTTGTTCCAGTATTGGAAGACATAGTGGTTTGAACAAAATGTGAGGGTGATGAGTTTAATTATTTAAAATCTAATTTAATATGTATATGTGCCTGGCGTGTTATTCCATATACTTTCTTTGATCGGTTAAAACTAATTGTCAACACGGAAGATTTAATTTAATTTATAAAATGAGCTATAAATGAAATCTGGAAAAATCACCAGGCTCGTTTCTCAGTTACTTTTGTAATGCAAAGACTGACAAGCAAAACAAAAGCACTGACAACTATGATAACCCCAAGTCAGTAAGTAAAAATATCAGATCAGCAGGCCCTGAATCCACAGTGGAATTACAATGGGAAAGATTGTCTTTAAAAAACGAATTTGCTAGTCATGCTGTGCTCAGATGCAAAATTGTTACCTTTGTGCTCTGGCGAATATTAGGTGCTTAATTAGCCACTGCTTAAGATCAATAAGTGGTCTTTATATCCGTTCTACCTGCTTCTGTTTATATGCCGAAAGATACTTAGACAAGTATTTCGTATCTTTTTAAAAGGACTTCATTGTGAAGGTTCAGCTCCTGGGCAAAACCAATTAAAAACGTAAGTGACTTTAACCTCTAATTTAGGAAAGAAATTATATCAATTGGTGCTGTTTTAACTTTAAATATACGGAATATGTATAATCAAATATTACAGGACTGGTTGGATTGTTAATTTCTAATACAGTGTTATATGTGCCAAAGCCAGGTATCATGTATTTGATGGAGGCAATTTTGTTGTACGGTTATAAAGGATGATTTTTCCCCTCCACAGGAGCAGATTTAATACAATTCGCCAGAAACGGAATCTCCCAGCAGTAGAGGTATGCTTTAGTGTAGTAGATGAACTATAAAACAATCCTGACTCTACAAAGAACTCTTTGTATTGCTTGCAGCAAAAAATGCCTTTAAAAGCTGAGGTTTCAGAAAATTGTGCTTAGTTCAGAAATTTTAAGTAATATTTGGGTTGTTAACTTGCTCCTGGTTTGGAAATGTCTTTGGAAATCAAATCTGATCTTCGTTGGATAAAATGCCAGTGCTAAAGTAATTTATGGAGTGGAATGAGTTACAGTACATACTAGGAGGGCTTGACATTTCCAGGGGGAGAATTAAATGTTCTGAAAAGGGCAATGGAGAAAATTTGAAATGATTAAAAACATCAATATGAACATAAATAACTTTATTGGAATCACACTTGATCATAATGTTTTAATGCATTATGTTACAAATATTTTAAATATTACTGCTTTAGATAAGGATAGCAGGAATTAATTTGTTACACAAAATACTTTAATTCTTAATGCGGAAATCAAACCATCCAGAATCTCTTTAACTAGAGTCACCTTTAGTCTTTGTATAAAGAAAACTAAGCAATTTCATTATCTTTGTCTAATGGTTCCTTTCATACTTAAAAAAGTAAATTAAAAAAACATTAAAAAGTCTGTGTTTATAGACACAGTCTAAGAAGAAAAAAATCAGTAGGTTATAACATTTCACATGATTAATGTTGTTATACTATGAATTCAGCACCAGTGCCATGCTAGTGCTAAATCAATATACAATAATGTTAAAGCTAGACTTCACCCAGCAAATTACTTCAGGTAAGATAGTCTGAAGCTGACAATAGTGATTTGGCGGTTTCAGTGTAACAGCTGAATTTGGCATGATAGATCAGAAAGTAAAACACACCATGACATCAAATGTCATGACACCAAGCTATTTTTTTATTAGCAGCTTGTCCTCTACAGCAGAATATTTTAACGTTAGTGGTCAGGGCTGACGTTCTTGTAAGGTGCTGCATACCTGGTATCAAAAGCTCAGATTCACTGGATTACCCAGGATCGCATGGAAGATTCTTGCATAATGAACACAGCATTTTATAGCCAGCTGAGCACAGGAACCCATACCATAAAAGTCACTCTGAAAGCTAATCTCAGAGCCTGTAAATTGGGCCCCAACACATGGGAAAAACAACCCTGGACAGGTCCAAATAGAAAAGTCTTTGTCATCGGCAATCTCAATGGATGAGGAGAACAAAATAAGGTTCCTGCAGGACAAGTGAGCATTCTGCAAAGCCAGTGCTTTCACCCACCACTCCAACAGTGACTTCATATGTAATAATTGCAATTGAATCTGCAAACCAAGATTTGGTTTAATGTCACATATGAGATGACACCAACTTAGACAGTGATCATAAATAAAAACATAAAATTCTGGGAATACTCAGCAGGTCAGGCAGCATCTGTGGAGAGAAACAGAATTAACGTTTCAGGTTGATGCCCCTTCATCAGAACTGAACAGTGAGCAACTGATCTCCTTGCTGAACTGCCAAAGTGACAATAGAATCCATTAGTTAGGAGTAGTTCAAGATGTATGGAAAACCCCCTTAGGAAGTGCTCTGTGGGCCACCACCTTCTGAACTGTAAACTGCCCACTGCTACCTCCATTATAACACCTGTCTCTACTCCTGGTGCAGCCCATCTGCTGCTGAAACATCGATACTTCAGTTACCTTCAGGCATGACCATTCCAATTCCCACCTGGTTGGCCTCTCATCTTCCAACCTCCATGAATTTGAGCTCATCCAAAGCTCTGCTGCCTACATCCTAACTCACACCAAGCCCTCTTCATGCATCACCCTTGTGCTGTTTGATCTGCACTGGTTCCCAGATCTCAAACACCTCATTTTAAAATTTTGTATTCAAAGCCCTCCATGGC
Source organism: Carcharodon carcharias (assembly GCF_017639515.1). Classification (NCBI taxonomy): domain Eukaryota; kingdom Metazoa; phylum Chordata; class Chondrichthyes; order Lamniformes; family Lamnidae; genus Carcharodon; species Carcharodon carcharias. The sequence continues at coordinate 63,251,167 of NC_054487.1, forward strand.
TTATCCTCTCCATATATCTGTAACCTCCTCAATCCTACAATACTCTGAGTACTCTGTGTTCCTCCAATTCTGACCTCTTGTGCATCCTCAATTCCTTTGCCACACCATTTGAAGTTGTGCCATTAGCTGTCCAGGTCCCAAGCTTTAGAATCCTCTCCCTAAACATCTCTTTCTTTTCACTAGTATCTTCTTTAACTCTCATTTTGATCACTTATCCTAATGTCCCTTTCTTTGACTCAGTTCAATTATCTTGTCTGGTTACGCATCAGTGAAGTGCCTAGGAATGTTTTAAAGGTGCTGTATAAATGCAAGTTGTTTTGAACTGTAGGAACAAGCACTGAAGGTGAGAATTGTTTTAGGAGGATCTGGGTCATGTCTCCCGCTGGAACATTTGGTAATCTTCAGCATAGATTCATTTTATTTTCCTCCTGTCTCACATTCTGTCTAGACAAAAACAGTGCACTTATGTGTCCTGCTCCTGTCCAGTCCCAAGCCTAGGTGGAGCAGGATTTCCTATCCTAGTTCACTTGCATTAGCCATGGGGTCCATCTAGCATTGGCTTGTCATGTGGCAGAGCCTACTGGTAGTAGAAGGGTAGGAAAATGAGGTGCGGCTGTGTTTTGGACCTTCAGCATTGTGACTTTCTGGTTTTTGATAGAGATAAACTTGGCCAAATTGAACTTGTGATCTTGGAAGAAGGAAATTTAACTTTTTAAGGAAGTTCCTACTTCCAGTTCTTCCCACCTTGAGATCCTCGAGTTGTCAGAAGCTTAGGGCAAGCCACAGAAATTTATTTTGTTCACCTTATGAAATGGTTTCTTTCCAGTTTCCTGATATTTGTCCAATGACAAATTGATATTTTCCAGGGTCAAGAGGCAGGAAAATAGAGTCTACCATGTCTGCTGCATTGACTCTATTGTATTTATTGTTTTTTTGTTTCATAACATATTATTTAGATAAATTAACTTACCTTAGTGATCAATCATACTGAGGTTCATTTCGTAGGATGTCTTAATTCTTAATCACTTCAGGGAGCCAATACAAATATCTGCTCTCTATGTGCCTGTTAATCTTCCTATTTCCCAATATTTTTCTCTATTATTCTTACGCTGAGGCTACAAATTCTGTTTTGAAGCATTCCCACTTATGTTTATGCTACAGAACCATGTGGGAAGATGGCTTGGACTGTCCAACATTTTACTATTTTTGGTATCTTGTTTACACTGTGGGTGTTTTCAGGCCAAGGAAGGAGAAGACACTGGTAGAGGCAGAAAAACCAAATGGATGCCACTGGCTCACATTCCTTTTTTGTCTAAGACACCATTCAACTAACATTGCAGGAACTATTTGTAAATTCGCTCTTTGTGCTATGGGTCTAAACTGAAAGAGAAAAATTTATAATTAAAAAAACCTTTGCTTCATTTAGCAGCAATATATGAGGGCTTAAGGCCCATGAAAATGTTAAAACTTCAAAAGATAAGAGAAATAAAATAGAGATGCTGGAAAAGTGCAGCAGACCCCACAAAATCTGAAAGGGAAAAGACAAATTAATGATTGGAGTAAAAGGTTAATCCTCATAACTGATAATGAGTAATACAACTAATCCTTCACCTGTCTTTACTCTTTCATGTCCTGATGGAACTGATATGCATTCCCAGCATTTTCTGTTTGTATTTCATTTTTTTTCATATCTGAATAATGTTAGACTTGGAAGTTGGAGGTAGCCTGACAGAGGTGATGATATTTCATTTGCTATCACAAATTCACCTGTGGTGCACTCCTGCATAAACCGTGGTAGAACTTGTAACTTCAGAACATTTAAAGGAAGGTGGATTTGGTCCATGCTAAGAGGTTAATGTATAAAACTAAAGCACATTCATTTGGTGGTAATACATTGGCATGGATTGAGAATTGGTTAGCAGACAGGAAACAGAGAGTAGGAATAAAAGGGTCTTTTTTGGAGTGGCAGGTGGTGACTAGTGAGGTACCACAGGGATCAGTGCTTGGGCCCCAGCTATTCTCAATATATATCAACAATTTGAATGAGGGAACCAAATGCAACATTTCCATGTTTGCTGATGACATGAAACTTGGTGGGAATGTGAGTGATGAGGTGGGTGTTAAGATGCTTCAAGGTGATTTAGTCAGGCTGAGTGAGTGGGCATATACATGGCATATACAGTATAACGTGGATGGGTGTGAAGTTATCCACTTCGGTAGGAAAAACAGAATGGCAGAGTATTATTTAAATGGTGATAGATTGGGAAATGTTGATGTCCAAAGTGACCTGGGTGTCCTTGTACACCATCACTGAAAGCAAGCATGCAGCAAGCAGTTAAGAAGGCAAATGGTATGTTGGCATTCATTGCGAGAGGACTGGAGCACAGGAGCAAGGATGTCTTACTGCAGCTGTACAGGGTCTTGGTGAGACCACACCTGGAGTGTGTAGTTTAGGTCTCCTTGTCTAAGAAATAATATACTTGCCATAGAGGGAGTGAATGTTCACCAGACTGATACTTGGGATGGCAGGATTGTCATATGAGGAGAGATTGGGCCAACTAGGCCTATATTCACTGGAGTTTAAAAGAATGAGGAGATCCCATTGAAACATATAAAATACTGACAGGGATGAACAGACTGGATGCAGGGATGATATTTCCTCTGGTTGGGGGTGTTCTAGAACAAGGGGTCACAGTCTCAGGATATGGGGTAGACCATTTAGGAGAAACTTCTTCACTCAGAGGGTGTTGAACCTGTGGAATTTTCTACCACAGAAGGGTGTGGAGGCCAAGTCACTGAATATATTTAAGAAGGAAATAAATAGATTTCTGGACTCTAGGGGTACAGGGAGGGTGTGGGAGTATGGCGTTGAGAAACAGGATCAGCCATGATCATATTGAATGGCGGAGCAGGCTCAAAGGGCCGAACAACCTACTCCTGCTCCTATTTTCTATGCTTCTAGAAATTATTTTTAACAATGTCATAGTGGCAATTGGAAGCCACTGTTGTACCTTTTAAACATGTGCAGAATGTTGGAATAATATTTGTAATTGGCAAGAGCAAAATATTTTGCAAACCAATTTAAACACCTGGAGTCATGTGCCCTTTGTTAAGAGTTGGAATAGGTTACATAGTTGGGGAAATATTGTTGTTCCATAGGTTACATATTTACCATTGCATTTTGCATGCTGTCATTGATCTTTGAGTGACAGAATATTTCTTTTATATCCTTAACAGAATTATAGCACAGCTATTGCTGAACATAGAAGTTTTACCTACAATTCGACATATCATTACTCTGAAGGTATGACAGATGTTATGAATCACTTCTTAATTAACAATGTTGCTTCTCACTTATTGACATTCTAATGATTATATGAATTGAGGGATAATCATGACTATCATTATCTCCTTATAATAAATTGCAAACCTGATGTCAAGTAATTGTGTTTCATTGCCCATTTGCACAGATCTTGACAGATTGAAACTAATTATTGCCAAAGTATTTTTTTTTACAAGAATGTTCATAGTGTTACCCTGAGATATGTCATTTGTAAAGATGCAGATCTAGGTGTAACACTCAGGATAGATGATGGCCAGGGCCTCTGATTAGTTAGACAGTTTGTTGTGAGCAGCCTCGATGTGAGACCCACATATTAATCAGTGAGCAAAGACTTAAATTCTCCTGTGGTGAAGAGGTAGCTTTTGCCTATTCTACTTCAATTTTTATTCTACTTCCAAACATTGCTGTAAAATTCTAGTATGGCCCTTGAACAAAATCAGCACTGAATTTTCTTTTAATGAAGCAAACCTGTAGAGTGTTGTGAAGTACGTGGAAGAAGCACTATTTTGGCTTGAGAGATGTTATTGTGCTATGACAAACAGAATGCTCTGGGACAGCACCCTAGGTACAAATAGAGCAATTGAGACACATGGACAGTTACATTGTTCCACTGGCTTGGGGATGGTTGTACAGAAAGAAGAGCAACTAACAGCACTCTTGTCATGTTGCAGACTGAAATATTGTGCTCCCATGATCAAGTTTATCTTTTTACAGAGCACTTTTCAAAAATAAAGTAGCAAACTTGCTTAATTTGTAAACATCCATGGGAGATGGGGGCATTTCAACAAACTGCCTGAGCAAATTTTAAACACAAATTTCCTTGCTGGAGTTACACTGCGCATGGTATCAAGCTCAAGTTAGATGGTCTGCCCAGGAGAGTATCATTCCATTCCAAGACTCTGTGTGTCTTTCTGGATCTTCTTCCATTAGCATCCGGATCTGATTGTTGTAATGTTGTGATCTACTTTCTTCTACTGCTACTGTACAAGCCATGGCACCCTCCTTTCCTAAAAGAGCTATTCTAGCACCCAACACGAATCCTGCAACATTCCAGAAAGGCATTAGAAGGGTGACAGGAATGAAAAGATGAGAGTATAACTGTACCTCAAAGGATTGCAAATAAAGGGAAATTTACAGATAACAGCTGGATCAAGAAATAGAATTACAAATCTGAAAAAGCACTTATAATAAAGAGAGCAACAAGAGGAACTGGAATGGTACAGTAGGCTTGATGGTCTCCTTGTATTTTAGAACTTCTATGATTTACAGATAACAGAGGTACATATAAAACAATAGGGCATTTGCAATAGTAATGAATGTAAATCAAAAATCAGGGTTGCTTAGGGTGTTATTTCTGTTTCAGAATGAACTGGTGCCTGCTTTATCATGCGGCTAAAGTTGCATTCTTAAAACAGTCATGTCCTTAGTTGACCTATACTATGTTATGGGGCCAGAAGTATGTGTGAGAAGCATTGGTTTGGCTCGAGAAAAACTATTATGCTATGACAAACAACAAAGAAGGGGAATGCTCTGGGGTCACTTGAAGGAGACAGTTCCATATAGTTCAGTTTTGAGAGTGCTAAACATTATTTAAAAGATTTAATGAAATGGTTCCTAGAAAAGAATGATGCATTATAGTGGGTGGAGGAGGAATTTATCCTCTGATTTTCTTTCTGCTTCTCTGTGGGGAAGTTCCTGGCTTCTGTTTGGCACCTTCTTTTGAAGGTACAACTAAGACCGTAAACTTGGTGGATGCAAATGCTCATTCTATCATTAAATGGCGTTAAACATTTTGAAGTGAACTAAAGGTATTAAATGTGAGCTGCAATGTCAATGTGTATTTTGCATGTGAAATAAAACACTGGTTGTCAAACAAATTTTGACCAGAAACTCAACTGGACCAGCCGTATAAATATTATGGCTACAGGACCAGTTCAGAGGCTGTGAATTCTATTGAGTGTAACTCACCCCCTGACTCCCCAAAGCCTGTACACCATCTGCAAGGCACAGTTCAGGAGTGTGATGGGATAGTCTCCACTTGCCTGGATGAGTGCAGCTCCAACAACACTCAATAAGGCACCCCATCCACAAACATTCACTCCCTTCACCACCAATGCACAGTGGCAGCGTGTAGCATCTACAAGATGAATTGCAGCAACTCATCAAGACTCCTTCAGCAGCACCTTCCAAACCCATAACCTCTACTACCTAGAAGGATAAAGGTAGCAGATGCATGGGAACATGACCACCTGCAAGCTCCCCTCCAAGTCACACACCATCTGAACTGGAACTATATCACTGTTCCTTCACTGTTGTGTGGTCAAAATCCTGGAACTCTCTTCTTAACAGCACTGTGGGTGTACCTACATGGCATAGACTGTAGCAGTTCAAGAAGGCAGCTCACCACCACCTTCTCAAGGACAATTAGGGATGGGCAATAAATGCTGGCCTGGCCAGTGGTGCCCATATTCCATGAAGGATTAAAAAAAACATGTTATTAATATGTTTTAACAAGAAATCTTTGAAGCTATAAAACAAATATGATGAAAGGCATTGAAGAAGTAGTCATTTGATAGTATAGAACTTGAGTATTGCTGAAAAAGAGATATGCTGCCGAGGCTTTTCATCTTGCATTCATTAGAACTGTTTGCAAGAATATGAATAGTAAAGGGAACAACAATTACACTGCGTGAGTCCGCTTAATTAATCAGAGTCCACTTGCCAACCAACCAGCGCTCTCTTCTCATGCAGTATAAATTGTTGTTCCCTTTACTATTGGCATTCTTGCGAACTGTCCTGATGAGGGCAAGATGAAAAGATTCAACAGCCTGTCTCATTAATCAGCAATATTTTATAAATAATTTTTGATGTGTTGGGATTTATCTTAACTAGAGAATTTTAAAATTCAATGTTGTTATTGACTATTTCTGCACAATTGAATAATTCTTTGGACTTCCAGGTGTTTGTTCACAGGACTGTCTCAATGGTGGCTTTTGCAGTGAGGATGATACATGTGACTGCAGTGAACGTCAAGCTAATGGAAGTCGTTGTCAGATTGGTCAGTGTCAGAATACATTCAGAGGGTCTTTGAGAACTGTTGCTATCCTTTAGAAAAAAAGACTGCTTTAGTTAATAACTTATTGGCATTAACATTTGTGCACTATCTCTAACATTTTTTCTAAATTCAAGAAAAGAAATAAAAACCTTGTGTTACTGATAGGGAAACTACATTTGCTTCATTTAAATGACATGATTCGTGTGTTATAATTATTGAAACATGTACATTTAATGAATTTATGTGAATCACCCTTTGAGCTCAGGCAGTCTGCTCTCCCCGTAATAAATAAGAGATTGCCAAAAGTAGATGTTAAGGCCAATGGCAAAAAATATATTTCAGTCCTAGTAAAAAAAAATAACCAAATGCTCCAACTTTTATTTCTTTAGTTCCAAATCTTGGCAAGGATAGAGGAGGAATATGCAGATCATGGGGCCAATACCACTTTGAAACCTTTGATGGTCTCTATTTTTATTTTCCTGGAAAATGCTCTTATATTCTTGCAAAAGATTGTCGGACAACAGAGCCTCAGTACATGGTGGAGGTATGGTGCAATTGAGTACATCAGAGCAATTACTGTATAGATGTCTTGTCATACAGATGTCTTGGTCTCATTGCTTTGTTATTATCTTTCTATATTTAGATCCACAACAGTAATGAATGTGCATCTTCACACTATTCTTGTTCAAGATCTATAAGCTTGTTTTTTCCAAATGAAGAGAAAATAACCATCCTGGGTCATTCGGTTACAAAAGGAGGAATCAGGTGAACTGACCATAAACATTTTTATTTAAAGACATATTAATGGCTGAGAGAAGATTTCTGCTGTTCAAATTTGTATTGAAATGATTTGTGGAATTTCAGAACGCTCAACATGACCACTTTGTGTTTCACTACTTATATATGCTATTTAGTGTTTGCAACTATCATTATCTTGGATTTCCAGGGATTCTCTAGGAGATGGGGGGAGGATGTTGGACACAGAATGAAATATGCAGAGGCCCCTTGTGCAATGAGGTGGGAGGCTGCTGGCCCTCCCACCTCTTTTTGCAGCTTTGCAGCATCCTTAGCACTGGGCTGGTGGTGAGAAAATTTGACTCCTAAATGTACAGAATTTCCTCTACTTCCCATGGCCACTCTCTGCTTTGTTTGGTTCTGTTCCACAGCTATGAATTATACAGAGGACACACACATTAAAAATTAAATAAGCTGGGAGTAACTTGTTCGCACAGCAAGTCCCAAACTGTAGTGGGTGTTGGGTCAGATGATGGGTGGGATTTTCCACATCCGCCTGCTGCTGGGATCTTCCAGTCCCATCACAATTCAATGGACTTCTGGCTGGGGCACTGCCTCGCCCGTGGCGGGCTCCACCCACGATGGGGCTGGAAAATCCCGCCTATTCCTAAGAGGTACTGTTTCTGGCTTTAATTTTGGTTTTATTTGTTCCACTTTATTTTAAAAACTAATATTTGAGTACTTGCTTCAGCAAAGGTAGAAGACCTCTCTGACCTATTGTGCTAATATTGCCCAACAGTTGGAATTGCTGTGGAACAATGGTCTGAATTTTTAGGATGGTGGGGTCTTGTTTCCTGCCATTCAAAAAGTCAGTGGAGAACACATCCCTGCCAACTCCGACTGCCCTGCAGTCAATTTACGATCCAATGAGCATTGAATGGTTGCAGGCAGGACTTCTGCCCCTCATTCGGGAGGAAGTCCCGCCTTAGAGTCCTACTGCAACAATGCTGCAGTGGTGAGAAAAGGAAGTTCAAAAAGACATTGGAGACAAAGTCTGGGAATTGGAGGACCAGGTAAGTTCACGGGGTCTGAGGACCGGGAGGGTAAGGAAGTCCTGGGGAGGTATGAGGGGGGCAGAGGGGGTGCCCGACTTCAGAAGGGTGCTTCTGATGGAGGTGACTCCCCCCCCCACAACCTAGGATGTAACTTTGATACTTTTATGCATTTTGGGCTTCTTCCACTGAGGTTTGATCTTCCTACCAGCCTAAAAATTGAGGCTGGGTGGGAAAAGGCCCCTTAAGTGGCCATTAATTGGCCACTTAAGGGCCTCATTTGGGCCAAGGGCAGGCTTCCTGTCTGAGGCATGCCCACCCCAATGTAAAATTGCTGTGTGGTCGGGGAATCACGGTGGGGGAATCCCGTCCCTTGAATTTCACACTTCACCCCGCCAACTAAAAACCCACCGGTGAGGGAGTGTAAATTTCTGGTCAAGGTCTTCTTAGTTAAATCCTAGACAGACATTGCTCCTATGGTATGTAACCAGGCCCAATTATTACTAAGTCTGATATTTGTTTTGCACATCACATTTCAGGTGTCATAATTCAAGACATGATACTGGTATATTTACAAAATTTCTGTGTTACACTGGCAAATGATACTCAAAAAAACCAAGAACAAATTACAAATGAGCAGGCATGGAACATATGAATCAAAAGTAATAAATAAGTCAAAACTATATTAAGTTCCAATGGGAAACTGCTAAGATGCATAGAAACAATCAAATTCCTGTGTGCAAAAAAGAATTGGAAGCAATTCAATGTTCCAATTTTTTTTGGAAATCCTGTTGGCCACATTTTGGACTTTATCTAATGTAAAAAACTTGCCACTGGAAATATGCTTCAGAACATATGTCAAACCTGTGGCAATTCTGGTCTGTTGTAACTTTTTGCTATGGTTGATAACCGAGGCAGAAGTCTTTGGAGGTCCAGTTCGGGATGCCTGGATGCCTAGGTGTGCTCCACGTCAGTTAGCTCTGAGGGCGGTGTGTCAGCTTTGCTCCCCCTAGTGTACCAGCTGCTCAGTGCAACTGAGAGAAAGAGGAAACTTGGGAGCTCCCTCTTCTGGCCATGTCTTCACTCATGTCAGGAACCATGTTTGAAGTGGACAAAAGCTCCAACTCCAGCTGGCACCCTTGGATAACTCCAGTCCGATGTCAGGATAGAGGGAAGAGAGAGACTGGAAAATTGGTTCTAATATTTTCAGATTTATCTTTCTTTCCTGTGAGTACTCTGGTAACTTTGGTCCTGTTATACAGAAATGAATTGAGTCCAAAGAGGTTACAACTCATTAAATAGTAAATATTCCAGTAGAGAATGGGAACTGACATATTTGCTCATCTTGTGGGACTTCTGTTGCGATCTTGGAGGTCTTACATTACAACCATCCTAGAAGACCCACAGATCTTCAAGATCCAGTGTCTTCCAGACTATACATGACCAACACCACTGGAAATCTGAATTACCTGGAAAAACTCAGCAGGTCTGGCAGCATCGGCGGAGAAGAGTTGACGTTTCGAGTCCTCATGACCCTTCGACAGAACTTGAGTTGAACTCAAGTTCTGTCGAAGGGTCATGAGGACTCGAAACGTCAACTCTTCTCTTCTCCGCCGATGCTGCCAGACCTGCTGAGTTTTTCCAGGTAATTCTGTTTTTGTTTTGGATTTCCAGCATCCGCAGTTTTTTTGTTTTTACCACTGGAAATCTGCTAGTTACTATTATTGTTGTTCTTAGACACTATTCTAACTAATTATAGGTATTATTCCTTTATAATCATGATAATTTTTAAAAACTTTTTTTGAAGATTACCATTGCCTCAGACTGTTAGGCATGCATTCTTTGAGAGGCTAGCTGACTACATTCTTGTGAAGACAACATTTGGATTTTCCTTGGCATGGGACGGATTCTCTGGTGTTTATATGAAGCTTACAGAAGAGCATAAAGGCAAACCTTGTGGTCTGTGTGGTAATTACAATGGAGATATGTCTGATGATCTCAATGCAAGTTATAGTAAGTAATTTTTGGTGTTACATTTTGCCTTCTTTAAATCTACATTCAAAACCCCACTGTTTCCTTACAGATAAACATCTAACCTATCATCGTTGGTGAGTTGGCTGCTAGGTAATGGGTGAGATAGGATTGACTTGCACTCTAATTTATCTCCTTCCCTCTCCCCTTTATATGAAAAAATATTAAATTATTTGTAGTGAGTAAGTACATCCTTCCTGTGGAGAAGTGGAGCCTAAACTGATAGACTTCAAAACTTACCATGTGGGGAAATCACAAGACCAAACCCCTGGCCTATAACACTGTGGTTGAGGAAGACAGTGCAATAACTTTTAATTCAATGTTAATAGATAATTTATTTGTTTTTAAACCTGGTCCATCGTATTTGTCATAAAATACATTAAAACTCTATACTGATGCATGGTATGGCTAACACATTGAGTTAGAATACTGAGGCCTGTGATTGAATGCTCATAGAACATATGATAGCTCTAAGTGTTCCAAATTAAATGAATTTTTGTAATGTCAACTGAGCTCTTCATGGGTACAAATCTTGATCATAACATTATAGTAATTAACATAATTTTGGTCATAGTCATGGTTTCTTTGGGAATAGAAACCTCAAATGGGTGTCATGCAGCATGCTTTTCTAGATTTAGATGTGATAAGTGAAGCTAATTCTAACACAAACATTGATACCCCTTGCTTTGATAGTCACAACAGGATAGAATTTGAATTAAAAAGGGATATTGTCTTTTAATTTAGAATGGGATGATTCATGTAAAAGTGTTAATATACCTCTGTCACTTGTGGATCCAACAGTAAGTTATGACTTCACATATTTAAGGTACAAGTACTGTTTTGTCCATTGTAAAATGTAAGGTGAATTTAATCATTTGTTTCCAGCATATTTTAGTATTGTGAAAACTCTGGTGCTTTATGGCATCCACTCTACTCTTGAATGATCACAAGGTTTTCATTTTCTCCCTGGAAATTGATTTTGAGTGTTGATTTAAGTGAAGATGTTTTCCTGGCTGATGGCCACAAGCAGAATTTCACCATTTGGAATATCTCCTCGATCTACTTTTGTGGCTTACCTTGAAATAGATTTTCAGATTTGCCTTTTCTATACTGTGTGAAATTTTCTATATTCTTAGAATCATGAAATTCTACAGCACAGATAGAAACCATTCAGTCCATTGTGGCTATCCTCTGCCAAAAGACCTTTTTTATTCAATATTTATTCACTTCCCTTTTCAAATATATGGATTCTGCTTTTATCACTATTCCCAAGAGGGCATTCCGTGTCCTAACAATTTCCTGCATTTACTCTCCTAACCTCTCCCTTTGTTCTTTGGCGATGATCTTATGTTGTGTCCCTTTAGCTACTGATTCATTTCTATAAGGCTTGGAGGTCTGTTGCCAACTTTCAAGGCTAAAGAGTCCCAGTTTATTTAATCTTCCCTCACATCACAGTTCTCTTTATCCTCTGGTGCTAGAAATCAACTATCCAACTCTTTAAATGGCTTCCGGCTCCTGATTATTTCCCTTGTCTTCAGTAATTAGCTAAACTTTAATTGTAAGAAATCCTCTCAATTTACTCCTGTAATAACTGAAAGAGTAGGTGTAACAAGCCTTATCAAAGAAACTACTACATCACATCTGGACTGTCATATATAGCGGGAGCAAATTCCTTTGGATTATCATAATCACTGTAGATGATGGTAGTGAAGAGAAACATTAAAGGTGCAAACTGCTATTTTTGTGATAATTTCCCCAGTTTATTTTCCCTGTGAAGTTAACCCACCTCAAATAGATCTCTGTGAATGGAATCAGTAATAGCATCTTGATTGACACACCATCATCAAGATGGTCCCACCCTTGTTGCTAGGTAGTAACAAATATTACAAGTAGTGCGGCGTCCTGTACCTTAAATGTTACTCTCCATAGTCTACTGACTTAGCAAATGGGGACATATAAATGGATTTTTAAAACTTGATGGGTTGCATCCTAGTATGCATCCTACTTAAAGGAAGTAGCTACACAAATATTGGATGCACTGGTGGTAATCTTCCAAGAATCCTTAGATTCTGGAAAAGTCCCAGAAGATTGGAAAACTGCCAACGTAATGCCCTTATTCAAAAAGGGAGGGAGACAAAAACAGGTAACTGTAGGCCAATTAGCTTAACATCTGTCATTGGGAAAATGTTAGACTCTATTATAAAGAAGGTAATAGCAGAGCATTTAGAAATGCATAATCTAATCAACCAGAGTCAGCATGGCTTCATGAAGGGGAAATCATGCCTGACAAATTTATTAGAATTCTTTGAGGAGGTAACAAACAGGCTAGGTAAAGGGGAACCAGTAGATGTAATATATTTGGATTTCCAAAAGGCGTTTGATAAGGTACCACACATACTTAATAAGATAAGAGCCCATGGTGTTGGGGATAGTATATTAGCATGGATAGAGGATTGGCTAACTAATAGAAGACAGAGTTGGGATGGGATAAGGGGGGTATTTTCAGGATGGCAACCTGTAACTACTGCAGGGATTAGTGCTAGGGCCACAATTATTTACAATACGCATTAATGACTTGGATGAGGGAAGTGAATGTATTATCGCCAAGTTTGCGGATGACACAAAAATAGGTTGGGAAGGCAAGTGGTGAGAATGACACAGATAGCCTGCAAAGGGATATAGACAGGTTAAGTGAGTGTGCATAAACTTGGCAAAGGGAACTGAATGTGGGAAAATGTGAGGTTATGCACTTTGGCAGGAAGAATAGAGGAGTTGAATATTATTTAAATGGAGAAAGCCTGCAGAAAGCTGCAGCACAGAGGGATTTGGGGGTCCTTGTGCATGAATCACAAAAAGCTAGTATACAAGTTCAGCAGTTAATAGGGAAGGTAAATAGAATTTTAGCTTTTATTTCATAGGGAATGGAATATAAAAATAGGGAGGTCTTGCTAAAACTATACAAGGCACTAGTTAGGCCACACCTAGAATACAGTGAACAATTTTGGTCCCCTTATCTAAGGTAGGATATACTGGTTTTGGAGGCAGTCCAGAGAAGGTTCGGTAGGTTGATCCCGGGTATGGAGGGATTTTCTTATGAGGAGAGGTTGTGTAGGTTGGACCTGTACTCATTGCAGTTTAGAAGAATGAGAGGCAACCTTATTGAAACATACAGGGCAAGATCATCCCCCCGTTGGGGGGGTTGTGCTGGAGCAAGTGTGAGCAGGCAGGTTCCCAATCGGCACCCCCGGTTGAGTGTGTCATTTAAGGCCTGCCCAGTGTGGTGTGCGCCAGGGAGTGCTTGTGCTCCCTGTGCGGGCGGTGGTGGTGGGGGGATTCCCTGAGCCGGAAATGCACTCTTTCGCGCTTGTGCGCGGAGGAGCGCACAGATCTCCCCGAGGCAAAGTGCTGCCTCAGGGAGATTGGCTCAGGTTTCAAACGTTGAATAAAGACGAGAAAAAAAATTATTGACATATCCCCTTGTGTGACACTGTCACATGAGCTGGGACAAGTTAATTTCTTTTATTTAGACATTTCATACAAATTTTAATACGCACATGAAATCTCATCCCGCCCATGGATGAGGCTTCATACTTTTACTGAAGGCTGCCTGGGCTCTTTGACTGCCCGACAACCTTAAGGTTGGACGGGCAGGTCCATTAATCAGCTTAATTACTTTTTTAATGGCCTTAGAAGGCCTTTGACAGTTCGGTGGTGCACAGCCAATTTGGCTGCACGCCTGCTGAACTAAAAATCTAAATGACGCGGGGTGACGTCACTCCGCATCATTTTATGCATTGGCGAGTGGGCCCTACCCCCAGCTCGCTGACCCGAAGATGCAGCCCATAAGATTCTTAGGGGGCTTGACAGGGTAGATGCTGGGAGGTTGTTCCCCCTTGTAGGAGAATCTAGGACCAGAAGGCATAAGCTCAGAATAAATGGGCACCCATTTAAAACAGAGATGAGGAGGACTTTCTTCTCTCTGAGGGTAGTGAATCCGTGGAATTCTTTACTGCAGAGGGCTGTAGAGGCTGGATCATTAAATATATTCAAAGCTGAGATAAACAGATTTTAATCTGTAAGGGAATCAAGGGTTATGGGAAAAATGTAGGAAAGTGGAGTTGAGGATTATCAGTTCAGCCATGATCTCATGGAATGGCGGAGCACACTCAATGGGCTGAATGGCCTACTTCTGATCCTACGCCTTATGGTCTTATGTATACCTTGGGATAGTATGAGATAGAAAACCTCCTAGCTCGTTTTTGTTCCACTGCAGCTCAAGGAAGCAAATTCATTCCCAAGGAGATTCTCAGCTGAGAATATTTGGGTAGAGGATTTGCAATTCTGGGTCCAGTGCTTTTTCTAACATTACTTCTACCAATTTAATCTTGGGGAAAATGACCTTTAAGATAACCTATCTGACCTGAAGGACAATGGGAAAGAGAAATCTTGAAGCTTAATTTTCCCATGTTAAGTTCACATTACGAATCGAAGTAGCCCAGTAACTGCATGTTTTATATTTTCCTCTGCCTCTAAAGGGCAACAAGGGAACATGATTGCTTGGATTTTATTGATGTGCTTGTACTGGCTGAGAAAATGGTGGGTCAGCAATGTTACTGGCTTACTGGTGTTTCTCGTGGAAACAAATGCATTTAGTAGCAAGTCTTGTCTGCCATCACAAAAATATGTGCAGCTTGGATACGAACTTCTTGATACAAAGAATAACATTGAAGGTACAATGATGTCAAGAAACAGTTCATTCTGTTGTACCAATCAAGGAGAATGGTCTCGATATGGGAGATGAGAGAAAAAGCTCGCTGTTTTTATGGGCTGAATTTTCAAAGCCTGATGGGTGTGGCATGGGGGGGTGGGCCCACAAACCAATTTTCAGGAATGTTTCTGCTTCGGGGCCATTTTGGAAAATGGTAGTTTGGGGGTGAAACAGCCTATTAAAGAGCTGGTTAAAGCCCTGATTCTGTCACTGGCTGGAACCTTCCAGTTGCCAGGCGAGCACAGTGCAGTTGCCAGAGCATGGTTGATGAAAGGAAGTAGCTTTCCAGCGGCTGACTGGAGGACCAGCACTCCAGATGGCTTGTTAAACCCCTCCCCCACTTTAGTGTGCCTGATAAATGGCCATAGCCATGAGCCACAGGTCACGCTGAGGAGGTTATCTCTCTCTCTCGTAGCATCGTGGTTCTGAAGCCATGTATTAAAACAAATACTTTCTGTTTTATAGCAGAAATTAGGGCTAGGGGCCTGGGAGTGTATCAATATCTACAGGAGGTCTCTCACACAGGGAAGTTTGTAAAGTATTGAATTAAACTAATGCTATTGCATTGATTTTTTTCAGGCATGCTGACTGAAGACGTTGCTATCTTTGGAAACAGCTGGATGTCACAATCACCTTATGAAGCCCCATGTGAATCTGTCTCACTCGATTTCCCTAGTCCATGTCGATACAAAGGAGCAATAATTAGTGTTAGTGTCTTTTAAATTACTGTATTAATGAAAATCTGTTGGACCTTTAACATTATGATTTTGAATACAAGTAAATAATATATAGGAGTACTTGGGTTTATATGGCCCTTTATCATATCAGAACACTTCTCAAAGCTTTTGGACTGTAGTGACTGTGAGTTGACATGGCAACTATTCTATCCCAACAATGTATTACAAATATTTGTGAGGTAAAAAAGATAGTTAACCATTGTCTTGTTGTAGTATTGGTTGAGGAAGGAACATTGACTAAGAGCAATGCCTTTGGATCTTTAATGTCCATCTGAACAGATGGATATGACCACATTTTAACCTTGTAGCCATTGTTAATAGAGCATTCCCTGAGTATTGCTGTAGCAACAAGCTGACATAGACATGATAGGCAGAGTGGCCTCTCAACTGTACATATTTTATGGCTCTGTGATTATGATTGAAGTCCTCCAGTGGTCCCAAAACCACAGTGTTTGGCCCCACTGCTAAATTTGTGAGGTCTGTATTTATGAGATCCTAAAACAGACATTCGGACCTTAAATATGTAAATTAAGGGCCTAGAGCCTGTTGAAGGATCCCAACAATAAATTAATTGGTGATGAACTGGGCAGGCCTGCCCCCTCAGAATTCTTCAGCTGGAGTTGCGATTAGTCTCCCCCAAGTAATTAACTCCAATCCCCTTTCAGTGGCTTACAACGGGGTAAAGGGCTCCACATTGATGTCTTTATTTAGATGAACTGCCTGTGAATGTGGCCTGAGGACAAATTTCCATTGCTCCTCAGGCCTGTTTGTTTGGATGTGCACAGTTAAGCAATGCCTAGGGATGTAGACTATATTTGAGTTTAATTACCAGAATTTGTTTCCCTCATAAATCGTAAAATTTCTTGGTATAAGGTTTTTTATTTTGAAGGATATACAGTACATATGATTACTTTTGTTTTGAAAAGTTAATTTATTAATCCAAATTAATTTCATGAGAGGGTCATTTGTCAGCACCTTTAATAATTTACAAATTAATGTAAGTTTTGCAGTTTTGGGCACCTGTTATAAAAAGGACAATAAAGTCATAAAGAACTTACAATGGAGATTGACTAAGATGATATCAGGTATAGAAAGCTATGAGGAAACACAAATATACTGAGATTATGTCCACAGTAACAGAAGGCCAAGAGGAGATTTAATAAAGGTGGTGGTTTGCTTAAGTCCTGTTGTGGGTCTCAAACCCATAGCTTACTGACATAGAAAATGGGTGAGGCTATTCAGTCCTTCGAGCTTGTTCAGTCATTCAATTAGATCATTGCTGATCTGTTTTATCTGCATTTGTTCCATAATCCTTGATCTAAAAAATCCTATTTAGCCTTGAAAATTTCAATTGATTGGTTACCATGAACCTTGGTGTAAAAAAACTGCTGTCTGATTTCACTTCTAAATGACCTAGCTCTTACTTGAAGCTTATGCACCCATAGGCGAGAGTATTGCTTACTAAGCCAACCTGACATAAATTAACACTACTCTACATATTATGGCTATATGAATGAATTGGTAAAAGGGAATTCTGTTAGTTTTATGAAGATAAATAATGTGAGGAAAAAGGCATAAGGAAGATTTTTAGTAATGCATGCTGATTTATTTTATATTTTATAATCAAGAGTTGCATTCTGACCACTGAGGTTAACTTGTCAACATATTCTGAAAGCTATGCATAATGGAAATTATTGCATAATATATTCATTTTGTAGATTTGTTTTATAAAAAACGCCACATGCTTTTATTAAATGTCACTTTTTAAAATTTAATTTAGGATATCATTGCAAAATGTGACGTTCTAATGGGTTTTCCCTTCTTTACTTGTCGTGAATTTGTTCAGCCTAATTCCTACATTGCCAGTTGTATTAATGATCTGTGCATGTAAGTATTAAATTCCTAACTTAATCTATTACTCTTTTCTCAGTAAAATATTAAAAATTGTGTCTGTTTCATAAGAAAAAATATTTATGTTTCATTAGTGAATATTAAAAATTAATTAGATGGATTGATATAAAAATAATGTTAGGTGGCAAATAAGTTTATTATTATTGTGAAACAGGATTGATGACAGTGAAACCCATTGTCGTGCAATAACAGAGTACGCCAGGGCATGTTCTCATGCAGGATATCCCTTAATGGACTGGAGAGATGATTTTCCTGCTTGTAGTGAGTTTTATTCTTATTGTTTTTAGTATCATTACTTTGAATATTAAAGCACACTAACATAGTATGATCTCTTACAGCGCCATAAATTATTGACCAAAATAAAGAATTCTGAAATATTTTGCGTAAACATTTATTTAACCTAATTTGTGAAAAAAACTTGGATGCGAGGAAGAGAGCAGATTTTGCATAAACTTTTAATATAATCTAGGTGGCTGTAAATTAGTATGTGCCAATTGCTCAGACATAAAAAAAGGAGTGAAAGCATACCAATTTAGCAGTTCGGAGGCCTGTGGTCAATCTGTGTTGGTGTTTGGCCCACTGCTATTTTACGGCGTCTTTATTTTAGATGTCTGAAACCAGCATTAGGACCTTTAATTGTGTAAATTAGGGGCCTAATTTGTTGAAGGATTCCATCAATAAATTAGCCGGTGATGAAATAGATAGACCTACCTCTCTGATATCTTCAGCTGCAGTTGTGATCGATCCTCATCACATAGCCTGTTCCAATCCCCCTTCAGACGCACTGCGAGGCATGTGGCTTCACATTGAAGTCTTCGCTCAGGAGGGCTACCTGTGGATGTGGCCCGAGGACCAATTTCTATTAATTCTCTGGCCTCTCAGTGTGAACATGAACTGGCTGAGAACAGACCCAGATGATTATTTGAGTCCAATTACCAGAAATAATTTTCTTCACATAAAGTATAAAACATCCCAGTGTCTTCTTCTGTTCCCTGTCCGATGGCAGGCCCAACCCACAGCACCACGAGTAGGACAAGGAGGCAGGTCCTAAATCCAGCCCAGCAACAATGTGGATCAAACACCATGCTGTTGCACCAATCTGATCCACACCAGCCATCCAGCCAACTGGCCCCCCAATAAGTATGAGTTGCTGTGGTGAACCTGTTGTGGCCTGGAACTATGGATCGGAATGGTAGAGATTCCAATTTCTTTCCGTCATGTGACTGACCAGGAATCTCTCCCACTCTTACCACCTGCTATTGGCATATGTTGGAAGGATTTACAAGCTGCCACTCAACCTGTTTGACCACATTATGAACACACCTTTGTTGGCCATACGGTCCTGGAGTGGGACTTGAACTGAGCTTCTGGCTCAGAGGCAGGGATGCTACCCACTGGATCACAAACCCTCCAATATCTTGGTATAAGGGTGATTTTTTTTGAAGGGCATGCATATAATTATGCATATTGTCTTTTTGAAGGTTAATATGTTAATCAGTGTTAGGTGCCTGAGTGTCTTTAATGGTTAAGTCTTGATTTTCAGCATTTGAAGTGATCTACCATTACAACAGTGTTATAGATTCTTTTCTCTCCAGGTTTGGAGGTTATCTCCTCCTCTATTGCCTGATTGGAATGAACTTGACACCTGACGTAGCATGAAACTATGATTTTCTATTCATAAAGATAGATTAGTATTTCGTAAAGGGGTACTGTCGCCACATAGGTAGTAGAATAGTCAGAAAAGCCATGCTTCATTTTATTTATGATACTTCCCCACATAGATGGCAGGATGACATTTTTGCACTGCAACAATGTAGATGGACACAACTTAAATCCTTGTTTCATGTTCTCAACTTTGGTAAGTTTTTCTTATTCATGTTCAAAATTGTGTAGTGTCAACAATTTTGTGATGAATTTGTGCTATATTTCAGCTGATCAGTGTGAAGATAGTTTTGTTCATCGTGACTGTATTAGTTGCTGCCCACCTACTTGCACGTTTGAAAAAGAATGCTTAGGAAGTAGTCTGCATTGCCTAGATGGCTGCTATTGCCCAGACGGTAAGACCATTTCACCCCTTTTTGTAAATGTTCACTTAAAGAAAAATGTTTGGATTTATAATTGTCATCCATCATTCCCTGACTCAGAGTGACACATGCCTTTCTTGCATAGCTCTAGAGCTAGGGGAAAATACTTGAGATACAGGTTCATTTTTCTTCCACTGCTTTCTAAGTTCAATGACCCAGCTAAACCTATTGTAAGGGGAATTGTGCCAGTGAATCTATGTTAGTCACTGCGTGTATAATACAGTAGTAACACCAGTTAGTAAGATTTCTTTTAGCTTCTACATCTCTCTGAACATGTGGCATCAGATATTTATGGTGGAAGTTATACTGACTTGACATGCAGGGTCCAGGTTGGTCAGAAAGCTGTGCAGAACCTGAAAATCAGATTTGCCCACACTCTGTGGAGCTTTAACTTCACAGCATGTCTCTGATGTCATGGAATGGTTCCGAACTTGGAGGCCTAGCATGATTGACAGGCTGGGCCTTCAGTCAGACAGCGACTGGGGAATCAGTTATTGATGGCTGCAACTGCAGCTAAGACCATGCCAGAAATGGGGGAATAAACCCAGTTGGGAGAATGGGGTAGTCGACCAATGGCCGGAGTTGACCAGAAGATGGGTGGAGCTGGTCAAGGGGTCGGGTGGCCCATCACAATGTCAGATTTCGATGATGGGGGGGTGGGTGTGGTGCTTGGGTTAGAGGAGGGTGGGCTACCAATCCTGGGGGAGGGTGTAGAGTCTGAGCGTGGGGTGAGGGGATGGTTAGGGTCCTCATGGTTGGGGGTATCCAAGGCCTTGGGGAGTGGGGGACATAGGGGAGATTGGGCCTGGTGGGGGGAAGGGTGTAGAAGGGAGTCAGAGATCTTAGGGGAAAGTTCATTACAGGGGACCTAGTGCAAAACAATGTTAAAATGAAACTCATGACGCTAAACATGAATACAGGCCCTGTTAACTGAATAATGTTAGTGGAATGACTTAAAAAGGGGCAACTTAAAATGGGGACTTAATGTACTACAAGGCACAAATTACAGCTATGTTCACATGTACTTTTAGTGCTAGTAACATCTCTCTTCGCTTTCAAACAAACTACTGTGAATTTCCAGCATTTCATGTTTGAGGCTTCCAGAATTCACAGTTGGAAATGATTATTATCAGCTAACTAAACATACTGAGCAGCTATTGGTTATGGGAAAGGGCTGGCTGGTGGAACCAGTTATCTTCTGTGTTAAGGCTGGCTTCTGACCTTTTTATGAGGTGTACAAGACCAGCATTGTAAGTCAAATCAAAATATGTTTTATTAGCACTATTAAATTTAACAAAATGTAAAGCACAAATGTAAAATAATTTATGCAAGTAGCTGTAGTATCAGAGGAGGAGCATTTTAGACACAAGATGTGGGCGAGTATGAGTTTTTGTAGATTCTCCAATAGTATCCACTCTGTCGACTTGCAAAAGGATGAAACATGGAGTAATTATTTTGTGTATATATTTCTAATTTTGTTTAGGACTTGTCATGGAGAATGGAACTTGTATATCTGTATCTAACTGCCCGTGTATATACCATGGCACAGTCTATCCTATAGGATCTCATTTACAGGAGGGCTGCAATATGTGGTATGTTTCTATATAGAAAAACTAACTTACTGACCTCAAAGGTATATTGTGGAATACTAAAAATGAGAAGCAGTAAAAACAATTTTGCCTTAATTGTGTATTAGTTGGCTAATTTGTTAAACCTTTAATTATTTTTGTAGTCAAATATTTTTCTTCCCATCTAATTTAAATAATTCATGAGGTTCGTTAGTATATTTCTATATTGTAAGTCAGAGGCAACATTTTCCCCCTGTCAGGGGGGAAGTGCGGGAGCAGGCAAGGGCAGGCTCCTGAACGGTCGGGGTAAAGAGTGCACAGATCTCCCTGAGGCTAAGTGCTGCCTCAGGGAGATCAGCTCAGATATTCAACTTGAAATACAGGTGAAAAAAAATTCCCCTGCCATGTCCCCTCATGTGACACTGGCACATGATTTGGGACATGTCCATAACTTATATTTTAAAATATTGTGATATTTTAAAATCCTCATGAAACCTCATCCCTCCCATGGATGAGATTTCATGCTTTTTCATGCAGGCTCCTGGCCTGTCCGCCAACCTTAAAGTTGGATGGGCAGGTCCATTAATGAGTTCAATTACATGTTAATGCGCCTGCCAACCTGAAAATGTGAATGAAGTGGGTTGGCTTCGGGATACCCGCCTGACGTCACCCCACGTCATTTTACACATCGGCGAGCGGGCCCTGTCCGCGCTCGCTGACTGGTAGATCCTGCCCCAGATATAGTGTTTAGATGTGAACAATAACAGGCATGTTTGATGTTTGCAGCATTTGCAGTGGTGGCGTTTGGAACTGTACAGACAATGATTGCCCAGGTAATAATGTTTCCTTTGTCAGATTTTGTGCACCTGTTAACACAATAATAAGGTAATCTATCACTATCACTTAATTAGGTAGATTGATTTTTTTCAAATTTCACAATGGAGGAAATTGATTTTTCTCGAATATTTCCAGTAAATGTCAGTTAGGCTTTTTAGTAGCGCTCTCACTTTAGTCAGAAGGTTGTAGTTGACATTCCTTTCCTGAATTTGATGACTAGCCTAGAATGACACTTCAATGTAATTCAAAGGAGTTGCTGCATTGTCAAAGGTCCTGTCTTTTGGACTGAACATTACATCAAAGCTCAATGCTGCAGTTCAGTTAAATATAAAATATCCAATAGCACTATTTGGGGAAGAGCAGTGGACTTCTTCCAGTTTCCCTGCCAACATTCAATCAACTTGATTAAATGGTCATTTATCTAATTTAATGTTTTATGACCTTGCTGTTAGCAAATTAAATGCTGCACTTGGCTACCTAACAATAGTGATTATCTCAAAAAGTAATTCATTGGCTGTGACATGCTTTGAGATCTCCTGAGGACCTGATAGACACTCTATGAATGCAAGTTCTTTCTTTCTATGCTTAGGAAAGTTTGAAATTCTTCAAAAAAAGTGTAATAAATACTCCTTTCTTTTAGCTGAATGCTCAGTCACAGGAGACATGCATTTTACTACTTTTGATGGTCGGATTTTTACATTTCTTGGCACATGCCAGTACATCTTTGCAAAGAGCCGCAGAAGTAACAAGTTCACTGTGACATTACAGAATGTGCCTTGTGGCCAGGTAACAGAATAAAAATTCTTCTTCTAATTGAAAAACTTAGAATGCGGGATTAAAATTCCAGTTGCCTCTTACATTACCAATGTGTGTGTTTTTTAATTTGATTGAATAAAATAAGAGTAAAACTTTGACACTTCTATGTAAGTCAACTAGGTATTTTACGTTTTGCAACAGATTCTTCATTTTCGCAATAACAGTTTGTAATATGGTCAATTGGTAATTACCAAAGTTGCTGGGACTCACTATCTCCATTTATTTTAAGCTGAATTATTTCATCATGTGGAAAATTACTTTGGGCTGATGACTCAAGATGGCTGTATTCCTAAATACCTTTACATTACCATCCACTTGTGCTTGAAACATTTTAGGGGAATTTTTGGGCAGGATATTAAAGCATTCCAAACGAATTGAGAGTATACGTTTTGATGAAAATCTTGAAATATATAAGTTGTCATTCAGTGAATTGCAGTAACCAAGCTGCATGTATTTCTCATTTATTTCAAAGTTGAGAACGTTTTGTTCAAAGTGAGCATGACAACATTGGTAATTACAGGAACAAGAAAGGTTAGGAAGTCCATCTAATATTTTCCACATTATCTACCTTCATTGTCCCTGGGCAGTCCATTTGTTACATTCACCATTCAATATACAAGGTAGTCAAATGTAAAATGCTTGTATATTTCCCCCTTTCTAAACTGGAGCCTGTGCACCCTGTTTCTACAGTTTGGCAATCTCAAATAAACTATCAGGGTTCAACATATCCACTCCATTAGGAATCTTGAAAAGAATCAGAATACTTGAATAATGCCCAAAAATTGCTGAATAAACAAGTGTGTGAACAACTTGCAACATTCTTAATGTTGAAATCTTTCAGCAATTTATGGCGAAGAAGAGAGACCCCATAAATTTTGAATTGCTGCACGCTGCTGGACAATTTGCGCTGCTCCGCTGTAGCTTTGCAAAAACAGCATTTCGTCCTCCTTGTGAGTGTCATGAAGTTGCTACATTTACACATTAATTGTTTGATAAATTTGCCACACAAAATTAAGTCTAGTAATTAGTAGCACAAATACCCTTTAAGCAATGGGATAATTGGTAATAACTACCAATTAAATTCTCCAGCCCAGAAAATGACCAATTAAAAGTGTAGAGTCTCAATCCTTCAGGCAGTAAATTGTCATGGGAGATTTAAAAAATGGCAAATAGAAAATGATTTTTTGCTTACTTTTTCTTTCTGTCGAACCAATTGTTTCCTCTTTATTTCTCTTTCTGCACTTGATTTGACATTGAACTCACCCACTCTAATTCATCCTCCTTCTCAGCCCTTCGCTCTGTTTATTTCCCATTTCTTAATTTTCATTGGACAATCGGAACATAGGAACAGGAGTAGATTGTTCAGCTCTTCCCTCATACATTTAGATCATGGCTGATCTGTTTCTTGACTCTATCTACTTAGCTGTGATCTGGGATCCAGTGATGATAATAGTTTCAGATGATGTCATAGTTGCAGCAGCCTCCAACTCCCCAGTGGTGCTGCCATTCAATTGAGCTGCTGCTTCTGATTGGCCGGCAGTTTTCACTGGGCCGGCTTCAGCCCTTAGGGTACTCAATCCCAGGGAACATAAGAACATAAGAAATAGGAGCAGGAATAGGCCATTCAGCCCCTCAAGCCTGCCCTGCCTCAACTCCTCTTTCGTGTCAGCTCTTCATAGCCCTCAACTCCCCGATATTTCAAAAATCTATCTGCCACCTCTTTAAATACTTTCAGTGATCTAGCCTCCACAACTCGCTGGGGTAGAGAATTCCAGACATTCACTACCCTCTGAGAGAAGAAATTCCTTCACATCTCAGTTTTAAATGTGTGTCCCCTTATTCTATAACTATGTCTCCTAGTTTGATATTCCCCCATCTTCTCAATGTCTACCCTGTCAAGCCCCCTCAGAACCTTGTATGTTTCAATAAGATCACCCCTCATTCTTCTAAACTCTAATGAATGAAGGCCTAACCTGTTTAGCCGTTCTTGATAAGTCAACCCCTTCATCCCAGGAAATAGCCTAGTGAATCTCTTTTGAACTGCCTCCAATGCCAATATATCCTTTCTTAAATACGGGGACCAAAATTGTACACAGTACTCCAGATGTGGCCTCAACAACACACTGTACAGTTGCAACAAGATTTCCCTATTTTTAGCCTCCAACCCCCTAGCAATACAGGCCAAAATTCCATTTTCCTTCTTAATTACTTGCTGCACCTGCATGCTAACTTTTTGTGTTTCGTGCACAAAAGCACCCAGAACCCTCAAAGCTGCACTTTTTTGGAGTGTCTCTCCATTTATCTGCCTTTTGATTCTTCCTACCAAAGTGTATGACCTCACACTTTCCTACATTAAACACCATCTGCCAAGTTTTTGCCCACTCACTCAACCTGCCTATAGCCCCTTGCAGATTCCTTGTGTCCTCATCACAATGTGCCTTCCCACCTACTTTTATATCATCAGTAAACTTGGATACATTACATTCGGCCCCCAACGCCACAAGTCATTAATATAGATAGTAAATAATTGAGGCCCTAGGACTGATCTATGTGGCACTCCACTAGTTACGTCTTTCCAATCTGAAAAAGACCCATTAATCCTGACTCTCTGTCTTCTGTGTGCTAACCAGTCCTCAATCCATGCTAATACATTACCCCCAATTCCGTGAGCTCCTATCTTGTGCTCCTAGCTTTAATGTGGCACCTTATTGAAAGCCTTCTGGGAATCCAATATGCTACATCTAACAGTTCCCCTTTATCAACTCTGCTTGTTATATCCTCAAAGAACTTTAGCAAATTTGTCAAACATGATTTCTCTTTCACAAAACCATGCTGAGTCTGTTTGATTGCTTTTCTAAATGTCCTGTTATTTCTTCCCTAATAATGGACTCTAGCATTTTTCCAGTGATAGGTGTTAGGCTGACTGGCCTATAGTTTCCTGCTTTTTATCTCCCTCCCTTCTTGAATTGGGTCTTCACATTAGCGGTTTTCCAATCCGCTGGGACCCTCCCAGAATCCAGTGAGCTCTGGAATATTTCGACCAATGCCTCCACTACCTCTTCAGCTACTTCCTTTAAGGTCCACCATTGTCCTGTTAAGTGTCTGAGTGACACTTAATTCAAGGAACCTTCTCTAAAGAGGGGACATGGGGCTCCCGCTAGCTGGAGAGCTGGCAAACAAGATCCCCATCACCTCCGTTAAATCCAGCTGCATATTACTCTAAGAATTGCTTAAATCTTAGATATTGATAATGGGATTTCCTCAAAATTGCACATGGAAATCATAAAAATTACACCTAGGGATCATAAGCATATTCTATATTGTACAATAATAGTTACCCCAGTGGAGTTAAAATTTTGACAAACTCAATTTTTTTAACTGAAAGGCTAAAAATCCAAAAGAAAACAGAAAAAGGAGATATACACCTGACCTATCAATATGTGAAAATAAAACAGCCAGATTTAAGTTTTAAATAGCTTCCTCTATCTCCAGTATTGGACTTTCCAAAGCTATCTCCCACAGATACGTTCAATTTCTCAGATTTTTTTTTCTTCTGGTAAGAACTTCATCCTTTTCTCTTTCTCTGTAAAGCAGCTCTGATGAAAAGCTATCACCAAAATGTCCTTTCTTTTTAAGACGCTGATTGACCTGCAATTTCTTCATTGCTTTTTCTGTGCTTTATTAATGGAGCTAAAAGGGTTAAAAGTCATTCAATGCTCACAATGGAACACAATGATGTTTACAAGAAATATATTTTATTTTGGAGTCATGGTTAAAAAAAAACCACAACTGGATAAATTATAGGATTTTTTAGGGTGAAATGTGTTCCTGTTTACCAAAGTCAAATAGTTGATAAATTCAGCTTGGTAATGTTGTGTGACATGATATCTTTGCTTTATCGCAAAATATTCCTATGTCAGAACTATTGAGTAAATAGGTTTGAGCCTTATAGTGTATGTTTTAATTTTTTTCTTCCAGAATCTGGACCACAGTTGCATTCAGTCAGTAACCTTAGTGATAGAAGGTGATACAAGCAACCAAATAACCCTAACGAGAGCAGGAGAAATACACCTTGGCATCCATCAAGCAATTGGTCTGCCATATAACAATGGTAATTGGTTCCCTTATACTATCATGGAAGTCTGTAAAGAGGAATAATTAGCATTTCAGGAGAAAGAGCTACTCATTATTTGCCAAAATGACATGCAGTGCAAAGATAATATTTTATTTGCTGATGTGAATTATGTTACTGGAGCGTTAAATATTATTTGAAAGCCATGCTACTCCTTTCAATTTAAGAGCGCACACTATTATCATAATTGTTGCACATTCCTTCTATGTTTTATCTCTGATAACATAAAAGATTCGTTGAATATATACTGCTGTTCTGAATACATTTATAAATGATGGCAAATGGTGTGGGAAGGGGATAAAATGTAAAAATAGCGTTTGGCTCTTGTCAACTATGTAGATGAATTGACTCCCTTTTTTCCTTGCCTTTTTTCAGAACTAATTCTAAACCTAATAAAACTATGATTATTCTCTTAATGCTCTTCAACTGAAACTGGCACCATATTCCCCAGAACATAAGAAATAGGAGCTGGAGTAAGCCATTTTGCCCTCCAAGCCATTCCGCCATTCAGTTAGATCATTGCAGATCTTCTACCTCAATTTCACCTTTCCTACACTATCCATATATGCCTTAATTCCCATAGTACCCAAAATCTATCAATTGTTTTTTTGAATATACTCAACAACTGAGCATCCACAATTCTCTGTCACAGAAAATTTTAAAGATTCACAATCCTGTGAGAAGAGATTTCTCATCTCAGTCCTAAACGATTGACCCCTTATTCTAAGACTGTGACCCACTGTTCTAGATTTGAAGGGGAAGCATTTTCTCCGCATCAACTTTGTCAAGCCCCTTGGGCAGAATTTTACCCTTGGCGTGTGGGCTTGGTGTGGTTGGATAGCCAATTAAGGCCTGCCCAGAGTGATGCGCAAGAGGCAGTGCTGAGCGCAGCCTGTGCGGGCGGGGGGGGGAGGAGGGCAACAGGCCAAGTGCAAACTTCGCACATGTGCGTGACTGAACGCTGCATAATCTCACTGAGGCACGGAGCTGCCTCGGGGAGATGAAGAGATATTTTTTAAAAAGAACATTAAATGTAATAAAACATGTCTCCTCTTGTGACACTGTCACATGAGCAGGGGCATGTTTTTAATGAAAAAATAAAGTTTTTATTTTATTTTTATTTGCTTTTGGAAACCTCATCCTGCCCGTGGATGAAGTTTCCAAAAAAATGCAAAGGCTGCTTGGCCTTTTCGCCTGCCCGCCAACCGTTAACATTTCAAGTCCGTATGACTCTTCTTCAGAGCTAAAGAGAAGTAGAAATAGGCCAGCATATACTGCCCATCCCTAACTGCCCTTCAAAAGGTGGTGGTGAGCTGCCTTCTTGAACCGCTGCAGTCCACGTGGTGTATAGTGCTGTTAGGGAGGGAGTTCCAGGATTTTGACCCTGCAACAGTGAAGCAACGGCGATATATTTCCAAGCCAGAATGGTGTTTGGCTTGGAGGGGAACTTCCAGGTAGTGGCATTTGCATGTGACATATTTTTATTGAATTCAAATTTCACCATCTGCCATGGTGGGATTTAAACCCAGGTCCCCAGGTCTTTCATGTGGGTGTCTGCAATATGAGGCCAGTGACACTACCACTATGCCACCACTTCCCCCTACATTGTGCTCAACGTACAAGAGCTGTTGATCATATTGGGAAGCTTCTGTCATGCACTGCCACTGGGGCATAATTAGGAATGGACATTCTGTACAAGACAGCATTGAGAAATTGTAATATGAAAGCAAAATACTGTGGATGCTGGAAATCTGAAATAAAAACAGAAAGTGCTGGAAAAACTCAGCAGGTCTGGCATCTGTGGAGAGAGAAACAGAGTTAATGTTTTGAGTCCGTATGACTCTTCTTCAGAACTAAAGAGAAGTAGAAATATGATGGCATGTATTTATTTAGAATTGAGAACTTGTATGCAATATGTCCCAATTCCCAAATTTTAGGCAGCACCGCGCATGTTCCCCCTGCTATTGCAAATGGACAAAACAGGCAAAACTGAACAGAACATTTATGCTAATACATTCACTATTAATAAGTCCTTTGGTTCCAGCTGTCCATTTGGGTGAGGTGGCCCCCATGCTCCCTATTCTCTCATGGCTTTTTGAAATGCTTTTCCTTTCTGGTTTGTTGCTGGTAACATTTTCCTAAAATAATTGTAATCATTGACAATTTAAACTCTTCTTTCAGAAAATTTTCAAAATGAGATATCTTAATTATGTTGCAAACTGTGGGGCTGTATTTCACAAATACTTTAGCTTAGATTGTTAACGTAATTCTGATTGCAGTGCAAGAAAATATTGATATCTCCTGGCTGTAGATAAAACATTCTTGTGAGCTATCTGTTTGTAGTGCAAGCATTTTGTAAAATACAGATCTTGTTACTTGCAGGAATAGTTGAATGTCATAGATTATCATCCATATTTGTACAAGTGAAGACAAACATTGGTCTCTCGATGCGGTTTGACAAAGAAGGAGGAAGGCTGTATCTCCAAGTTGATAGCAGTTGGAGGGGAAACACTGTGGGCTTATGTGGAACATATAATGGAAACTTACGAGATGACTTCCTGTGAGTCCACACTACCAATTGTAAAAGTTTTACCTTTTACATGAAATACAAAGCTAAAATAATGTAACTTGATTTCTAATTGTGAAAAATGCTTTGAGCACAGGCCCAGGAAATTATATACCTGATATAATTTGATAGAGCGTATTATATAACTGATAATTTGTTACAGTGTCTTGTCTAGATTAAACATTTGTAGACATGCTTGTAAAGATTTGTAGCTGATCTCAGTTCAGGAACAGTTTTTTAGCTTCATGTTGCACACTTAACTGGGTTACCTTCCTTTCATTTGATTTCAGAGCACATCTGTGAGAACTCTCTGTTAAGTCAATACTATGGGGAGAGTATTAGCTGTCTTCATGAGGTGGGGGGAGGGGGCCCAGTAAAATCATGGGGTGGTGGGGGGGGGAGCCATGGAGGATCGGCTCCCGACCATGCCCTGCTTTTGGGGAATTTTACCGATGGAGGGTAAGGGAGTGGATAAGTTGGAACTGCAAAGGCCCTATTAAAGACCATTTTCCCAGGCTATTGGCATTTTGCCGACAGCTGATCAACTCTTGCTTGGCAGGGAGGCTAAATGGTGGCAGCAGCCCAGTGACAGCCTGGGGTTGGGGTGGGTGAGTGTGGGGTGGGGGAATCACAGGCAGGAAAGTCAGCCACCGCAGCCCCAACGCTTTCCTTGGAGGGGTTTCCCTCCATCAGGGGCAATTAGAAAAAATATATTCTGAGGCTCCTTCCTTCCTCAGTAGTGACCAACATTCCTGGTGGCACTGCTAAAGCTCCTGAGCTGCCAGCTATTCTCTGAGTCTTGTCTCCAGTTAATTAATGCTCCACATCAGTGGGGATGTGACCCCTGCTGACTTTCTCAGCAATGGGGGTGGGAAACTCAGCCATCCAAAAAATCCTGTCCGATATAGCTGGGCAAGATGCTGCAGCGTATAATTGAAGGATAATTGTATATTGGTGATATAGCCTCAAGAGATTATTGTAAAAGGAGAAAACATGATCCATGAAAATAGCACCAGTGGAAGGTTTGCTAATTGCCATATAAGCCTTGTCTTTAGGCATATTGGGTGATGCATACTATATTAAGAATTACATAAAACATAGTTGGACATGGAGTACGGTGGATCTCCTCAGTTGCGAGATTTGCTCAGCTGTTTGTATAAAATTTCTTATGTTTTTAGTTTGCTTATTGGTAAGGAAAGCTTGTTATAATGCATTGTAAATCCTTCCTTTTTCACTTCTAGCTCCCCTGTAGGTATGATTGAAGGTACTCCACAGTTACACGCCAATGCATGGAAGATTTCATCAGCTTGCGTAACTCCATTAAATATTCCTTTGGTTGATCCCTGTGATACTAACCAACAGAATGGTATATATTTTTAATTGATACATGCCGGGGTTATATAAGCTACATTGATTCATTTCTAAGAGTAAATTTCTAATTCCTAACTACAAACTTGATAATTTAAATCTTTTTTGCCTTATTTGCGCATCCAGCTTTATATTCATCAACAATGTGTGATATTCTCAATCAAGAACTCTTTGCACCATGCCATTCATTTGTGAATCCCAGCCCCTATTATCAACAGTGCCGATATGATGCTTGCAAATGTGGAAGTTTATGCATGTGTACAGCCCTTGCGCATTATGCTTATCTTTGCACCAAATACAAGGTCCATATCAATTTCAGATCGGAAGCGTCAGACTGTGGTAAGTTTTTAAGGGTGAATTTATAATAACAAGGTAGATGAGATAAATAGCAATGTCTCTGAAATTGAGTTATGCCACCTGTTACTTTCTATAGACTTGATACCTCAAGTGGTGTATACCCAACGTCGAGGTAGACTATTACGAGTGCAGAACTGACTGTTTTTGAATCCACTTGGATGTTTTTTTTCCTTGCTCACAATGAGCTGCTAGCTGGACCATCAACAATAATTAGGTATTTCACCTTAGGTAGAGAGAAACTGATGCTGTCAGCCTTGCTTGAGCTGCTTCGCCATCCGGCTAATCACAAAAGATTGAAGCCGATGTATGGAAGTCTGTGGCATGGACAGTTGCATGTGACTTGACAAGGGAAAGAATAGAAGAAAACTGAGGAGAAAAATTCTTAAAATGGGCAAGATTTGCTGATGTAGTTGGTTTGTAGGTCTGAAAACATCTACCAGATTGCGAGACACTTTCATCATTTTAACCGCTATTTTTGAAGAGTTGCAATTAATCAAAAAATACACGTTTGTTATTATTTTTACAATACTGCTTTGAGTTCCTGAAATTTGCAAATGACCTGTGAAATTTGCAGTTAAAGCCAGTAAAAGAGCTGAAATTTTTAGCATTTCTTCTCTTTTGTAAACAAATGGGTAACTTCCCTATTTAATATATATGGAAAGCAGGATGCTGGATGTGCTTAACTTTGTTGTGGATGAGTTTAAACAATTCAACTTTGTAGAATGAAAGATAAACAGTTCATCATGACCGAACTGCAAGGATGCTTCATTCACACTACTCAGTGGCTAAATAGTCAATAACAAGGTTTATTACTGATGAAATTTTCAGCCATACAGCTGCAGAGTGCTCAAACTTGTGCATGATGGCCCCATAAAACTGTATAAAATGCGCAATGCTTCCAGCAGGCTGAGTCTTCTCAGACAGGCATTTCATGATTTCCCAGTTTAGTGATATTGTTCCTCAGTGCTAGCTACAAAAAACTCATTGGATTTTTGTTAAAGAACAAGCAACTGCAAAAAAAAAAATGTCACTGCATCTTTGTGTTAAACCTAATTCTAATTACCCAAGGAAATAAAGTTTCAAGAGGTGAGGAGTTGAACAGAGGGTGGATTTCCTCTATTTCTTGCAATAAAAATTCAGAATAGGAGGTTGAGATTCCATTTCTTTCTTTAAGGAACATAACTAAATTTTAAATTGAAGATACAGTGCCATTAGATTGGGACTTTAGCACTGCAGACATGGTTGTAATTTCCATATACTGGTTGGCTGATTGAACTGTCTCGATGTTTTCATCCTACAGTCATTTGATTAATAATTTTGAAATACAAATGGAAAGTTAAAATGTAAGAGTTTTAACTGTTGGCTAAAAATTAAAATTTTCTTTCTGTTTCGGTGTTTATTCTGTGTCTTCCTGTTTTCTCTGATTTGTTTAATCAACAAAGCCCACCTAAAAGACCAGATTCTTCTTCCAGGCCGGTGCTCCTTTGAATTGGCCACCATGAGGCAAATGAGAGGGGGTGAAGGATGATATATCTCTGATTTTCTCTTCCAGCCCATGGTATCATTGCATCAACCTATTCCCTCTTCCTCCCAATTACAAGATAGCTAAGATCAAGAACTCACTGCCAATGCAGAATCGAAACTCAGTTGACACATCGAAGAAGGAATCTCCCCAGCTCCACGGGGACAGTGGGGGGGGTAGCATGTAGGCGGGACCAGGAGAAATTTCATGGAAGTCGTGAGTTCCCATCTCCAGGCAATCTTCCTGGAGATGAGCCATCACCTGCAGAGACAACCTGCCCATTAGTGGCGGGTAGCCAATCTGTATATTAAATGCCCATTTATGAGCTGATTAGGGCCACCGCCAGGATCTTCCATAAACATGAGCTCGTCCAAAGCCCTGCTACCTGTGTCTTGACTCCTGTTCCTCTATCACCCTTGTACTTGCTGAGCTACATTGACTCCCAGCCAAGCAACCTCTTGGTTTAAAAATGCTCATTCTTGTTTTCAAATCCCTCTGGGGCCTTGCTCCTCCCTATTTCCATGGTCTTTTACAGCCCCACGACCCTCCGAGTCAACTGCGCTCCTCTAATTTTGGCCTCTTGTACATTCCTGATTTTTATTTCTCCACCATTGATGACCACGTTTTCAGTTGCCTAGGCTATAAGCTCTGGAATTCCCCCGTTACACCTCTACCTTACTTTCCTCCTTTAAGATACTCCCTAAAACCTGCATCTTTTGTCAAGCTAACCTAATATCTCCTACGTGATTCGGTGTTATACTTTGTTTTATAATGCTCCCATGAAGAACCTTGGGAGTTTATAGTGTTAAAAGTGGTATACAAATAGTTGTGCACTGGATATCTTTTTGATGCTTTTGGTAAAATTCAGCTTAATTTTTTTCTGCTGTATAGGTATCATCTGCCCAGCTAACATGTTGTACCATACCTGTTCTTCTTCTTGTGGACGGACTTGCCAGTCACTTTCTATAAATGAAGTTTGTGGTGATGATTGTGCTGAAGGCTGCAACTGCCCAAATGGAACATTCTATGATGAAATATTGCATCGCTGTGTGGCACAGTAAGTTTGTTTTTGAACTATTGTATCCCAGTGCATCACTCCTGTTTAGCAATAAACTGAACCATTTCATTACACTTTGTCACTCTGTGTCTGTTAACACATTTACCCTGGGGACTGCAGTCAGATCAGTAATAAAACCTACCTGAATCTAAATTCTGATTTTCCATAAGTTTTACACCCTTAATCAATATTAGCCCCAAGTGCACCCTGTCCAGGAGTGGTTTACACAAACCCTAAATTGGAGGATGTATTTTGTTTTTTTTGCCATTTTCACTGTACCACCTACTTTGTAATTCCATGAGCCCTGTATCACCACCTCCTTCAGTAACACAGTTCTGAGGACATTATGTAAATTCACCAATATTAGGAATTCCTCCTGGGTGCTAGAAAGGTGCTGCACACTGGAGCTGTGCTTTGCCTTTGAGGGAGATGTCTGCTAAAATTTTCTGCTACATTCCAATATGTTTCAATATATTCCAATATGAAGAGTCATATTCAACTCAAAACGTTAGCTCTGCTTCTCTCTCCACAGATGCTGCCAGACCTGCTGAGTTTTTCTAGCACTTTCCATTTCTAAACGGGAGGTTCACTCAATCCACATTTGAGTATTGCTGAAAAAAGACATTTTGTGAAAGCTTTCATTTTGCACTCAGCAGGACAATCACAAGAATACCAATGTCAGAGGAAGCAACAACTTTATACTGTATGAGAAGAGAGTACTGATTGGTTGGCAAGTGGACTCTGATTGGTAGAGATGTTGCCATGGAGAATGCACCAGTTAATGGTGAATGACAGATAATTACCAAGCATTGTTTGAAATTTAAACCAGGCAGCTTGTCTCTGCTAGATCAAAGCATTGCCCTGAGAAATGAATCAATGAATGGCTTTCACTTATTTTGTTTAGTTGAAACAGGCGCAATGTGTGTACATGTTCTTTCTGTCCACAAGGAACAGGGCCCGCTATATTAAAATATGCAGCTTCCAGTACACGCAAATGTGCCACATTGCAAGCCCAATTGACAATCTTAAATCGGTTGTCAGTGTAGATTTTTAGCACACTGTGGATTATTTAGCAAATATTCTCCAACCACGGAATCAGATCTAATGTTGGACACTGTATTTTGAGTTTTGCAAGCATGGGCTGGTTGGGTATGGTCTTTATCTTGCCCACTGCAAACAGCGGAAGGTACAGGCTGTTTGATATGATCCACCAGCCTTTGGGATGTACAGCCTACATACCCAGCATCACTCTAACACTGAAATTCATATACTACATTACTCATTAGTGTGATAGGCAGAATGTCTTTTTGATTTGACAGCAGCATCCTGTTAGTGGCGAATACCACTTGTGTTGCTACTGCATAGTAACAGCTTGAAACAGCTAGCTTCACCTATTGCTCAAATTTTTGAGATACCTTGCTCTTCCAGGGTAATCTGAGATAGACTGGACATTTTTTCAGGGCCTGTTCATGAGTTTGTGTGCTATACAGCACAAAATGATCTGATCAGGGTAGCCATTATCCTTCAGGATGCGCCCTATTTCAGCATCAATCTTGCATGGTGAACAAATGGCTTGGGCCCTATTTACAAGGCTGCTGATAAGACCTATTTTATAGCATGTGCAACTGTAAGAATCCCAACGCATGTATTGACCAGTGAACATAGGCTTGTGGTAGACTGTAGCAGAGTTCTCAACTGGTACGTCAAGGAAAGGGAGTTCATTTGACTGCTCCATTTCAAAGGTGAATTTTAGCGCAGGATGGAACCCATTAAGACATGCAAATAAATTGTTAAATGCAGCTATGGATTTGACACTAATCTTAACCAAGGCATTGATTCTAAATAATGTGAAAAAATGACTCACTGGCAGCCTCTCCAGAACACCACTATTATTCTTCTCCTAAAGAATAAATTGGAACACTTCAGAACTTAATCACCATGACATACACAATTCCTTAAAGTCTAATTGTTTCATAGATATTTATATAATAATGTTATATAGTCAGTAAATAAGAAACATGGCTCAGAGTCTCCCTTTTGCTTCTTCTAGATCTCGGTGCTCCTGTCACTTTATGGGAGGAATATTTCAGGCAGGAGAGGTCACCTACAGTAACTCAGGACCATGGTATGACCCCTGTTCTTTGTTGAAGATTCCCATTCAGATTCCACACTACACCGTAATGAGAACGGGGAAATCATATCACATTTCTAAATCTTTGCTGAGTTGGGAACAATGTTTAATTGGATTTCTGAGATTCCTTTGGTAACTTGATGGGCTTTTATATGAAATGGCTTAAAGGATTGTCCCAAATTTGCAGCAATAAATTGCTTAAATTATTTTCAGGCTTGTATGGGTTTAGTCATTAGTTTTGTTCAGTACTTTCAGAAAGTTGATGACAATTTATATTAACCATTTGGACTTTGGAATCAAAAACACTGGCCAGGATTTTCCCCTCGGTGATTTGGGGGCGGGGTCCGCTCGCCGAGGGGAAAATGAGGCGGGATGACGTGGGGAGAAATCCCCAACATCATCCCTGTCCCTTTAAATTTTTAGGAAGGCGCGTGGACAGATAAATCAGCTGTCCACCTGCCGACCTGTCAGTGGCCAATTGAGGCCATTGACAGGCTAATTAAGATAACTAAAGACTTGCCCGGCCAACCTTAAGGCTGGTGGGCAGGCCAGGAGCCTCAGCAGGCTGCAGATTATTAATGAAACTTCATCCACTGGTGGGATGAAGTTTCATGACCGTTTTTTAAAAACTTAGTAAATTTTATGTGTTTATTATTAGCATGTCCCATCTCGTGTGACATTGTCACATGAGGGGGATATGTTAATAATTTTAATATCTATTTTTAGACTTTACTTACCTCTCATGACTCTCCCTGAGCAGAACTTTGCCTCAGGGAGCAGTGTGCTCTTTCGCGTGCATGCGTGAAAGAGCGCACTTTGACAGATGGGGAATCCCCCCCCCCCACCAACGCACCGGAAGCGCATAGCACTTCCTGTTGGGCAGGCTGCTGGGCGGGCCTTAATTGGCCCGCCCACTCAAAATGGCGGCGGGCCCCGTTTTGGTGGCGGGGTTTGGCTGTCCGCCCGCCGCCAAGCCGGTGGGGCCCGCACGCCATCCAGGGGCAAAATTCTGCCCACTATTTCTAAATTTACAGATGACACCAAACTTGGGGGATTTCAATACTGAGGAGGACTGCAACAAACTAGGACATTAATAAACTTGCAGAATGGGCAAATAATTGGCAAATGAAGTTCAACACATATGAATGTTAGGTATCACATTTTGGTAGAAAGATTAGAGAAGTCACTTATTACTTGAAAGGTGCAATTCCAAGTGGGGTGGAGGAACAAAGGGACCTCGGAGTACAATACAACAGTTATTAAAAGTTATGCCACAGTTTTGTAGCGGAGATTTACAAGGATAATGCTAGGAATGCACAGACATCTCAGGAAATGATTGACAGACTGTCTCTCTTTTCTACTGAAAAAGACTGAGGAATGACCTAATAGAGATCTTTAAAATTCTGAAAGGTTTTGATAGAGTGAATAACGAGAGAGAGTGTTTCCTCTTGTGGGGAAGAGAATAACTAGAGGTAATCAATATAAGTTAGTCACCAAGAAATTCAATAGGGAATTCAGAAGAAACTTTGTTATTCAAAGTGTGGTGAGATTGTGGAACCTGCAACCACAGGAAGTGATTGAAGCAAATCGTATAGATGCATTTAAGGGGAAGTTGGACAAGCATATGAGGAAGAAGGGAATAGAGGGTTATGATGATAGATTTTGATGAGGAAAAATGGGAGGAGGCTCGAGTGGAACATGAACACTGTCATGGACTAGGTGGGCTGGATGGCCTTTTTGTATATCAATAATCCTATGTTATTTTGTTGCATTTCAGTTTTGCTGCAGTAATTCTGAAAATTATACAATGTTAACTAATATTCAGTGGAACTAATGATATGTTCCTTGTTTTTTTAGTCTGTGTAGGAATGGAAGGGTAGGGTGTGCCCCTACAGAGCCAGGTATGTTATGATTATCCATCATTAACATTACAATATCAATTCATAAGATGTACATTTGGGAGGTACTTTGTATTTAGAGAAAAGCATTACCTGCAATTATTCTTAAACTTATTTTGAGCAAATGTAATTTGAATGTTCAGGTTGACTTTGAAGTGCAAACACTTGTCATTTGTTTCCAGAACTCCTGTGAACTCAATGTTAAGGGAAAGTACACCATTAATATGAAAAATGTATTACTGAATCATGGATATCACAGTCCAAATGGATTTTTCTTGAGAATTAATATTTAATCAAGTGTTGCCAACAGTAATAACCAAACAAAATAGTTTTATGATGGTTCTTTTGTTTTGTTTGAGATTCTGTGGAAGAGGACAACCACTACCCATGGATGCCGATGTTTCATTAGATCAATGCTCCTTTACTGTGCTTCCTGAGGAAAGCTTGATTTTTGGGTACAAAGTGAGGATAAAGAGGCATAGATCTCCAGCGCTGGGTCTCCAGCCTTCATTGCCTGGCAGGGGCTTAGAGGGGAGAGAGCTTATATTTGCTGCAGACAAAGGCAAGGAGCAGCTATGCAACTGAGGCTGGAGAGCTTTTTAAGAGCTTTCCACCTCAGCTGTCTCTGGTTAGGTGGATGGGGCCTGGTTGAAAGGATGCATAGAAGATACTGGCAGAAGGCCAATAGATCCACTGGGGAGTGATTGACTGCTGTTGCTGAGTTTGGTTGATTTTCAGCTGGGTGATATTAGTGTTCTACCAAACCCCTCTGGGATACTCTGCTGTCCAATTATGTGCAGAATGCTGCCCAGGGGATGAGTCTGTGCCTGGGGTACATCAGCACATGTAAGTAACAAACCCAGAGCCATAATTGGAATGCGTACCACCCATCCCAGTGGAGAATAGGAGGAAAATCTGCCCTCATATCTTCAGTTCCTTTCAGTTCCACTCTGGTAGTGTTATATCACAGAGATGATGGGCTGGATTTTTGCGGAGTTGGGGAAACTCTGTGGATCTTTAAAAATGGGGGCCGGGACTCAATTTTGGGATTCTCAGTCCCATTCCTGGCGCCCCCAATTTTCATCAGTACGGAATAAGGATGTGTGCCAGTGTGGGTCGTGAGCCCGCACCCTGCACTCCCTACGTGGCTAGCTCCATTATGGGGATAGGCACCTCCTAAATCCCACCCCCCCCAAAAATTTTTGTGAAGTCAGGCCAATATGCATTCTTGGCAGAGAGCCCAGACATCCATTAGACTGTTGGAACAGCTGTTCCCATGGGAAAACTTTGCTTGATTGATGGCTTTTTCTCTTAGATCTAATTCTGAATTGCTCAGTGTTTATTTACACAAGATAAAGAAGTTTCAAGTAGTTGTAGTTTCTGCTATTGATACTTTAAAGGGCTGATTGATTGACACTTTTATAGGCCTGGGGTAAAAGTAATTTTTTTGAAGAAAGTTATTTAAAAGCTTTTTCACACATGCCATTGTCACTATAATGTTCATTGGTACCGTAGAGAGTGTATACTGGGTGGATACATGGAAGTGCCATAGGTTGGCGTGGAGGACATGAGGGGGCATGGGGGGGGGGTTGGGTGGAGGGGCATGAGTTGGCATGGAAGGGGCGTGGGGAGTGAGGGGCTATGAGGGCTGTTTTCTATTTTATTGCTTTTATGACAACTGGGATGAAGATCCAGAGCAGCAAGGGTCGGCGGTGTGCGGGGGGTGGGGGGGGGACCTTTTAAGCAGCCTGCCTGAGCACTTGGCAGTCCTTGTGGCTGCCTCTGCACTGTTTTTGGGGCCGGTGAGACAGGCTTAGTTAAACACCTGCCCCCTGGAATGAAAATCCCATCTTTGTAGGCACTTCCTCCCAGGTAGCAGGCCTTTCCACCTCTAGGATGAAAATTTGGCCCGATATGTGTATTTTATTTAATTTTACATCTTAAAAATACACATGTATTCCTAATCTGAATTTTTCTAATAATTTGATAAAACCATTTATGTTAACAACTGCTGCTTTCATTTGTGAACTGTATAACAAATAGCATTATATCTATTTAATGCAGAACCTGAACCTCGGGAGTGTCCTAACAATAAGAGATATTTTGACTGTAGAGATCCTCAGCCTGGCCTGCCTTGGACAGGAGCAGCATGTGAAGTCACTTGTGAAAACCTTATGATGAATATTACCTGTTCACCCATGACTCCGTGTATTTCAGGTTGTGTTTGTCCTCCTGGGTAAGCGTATTGAAATATTGAAGAGCAGATTAAAAACCTGAATGTTTACCATTGTTTTCATGAGGTAGATCTCATATCTTATGTTATATAAAGAAGAGCAAGCAATTTGCAGTGTAGCTGGGTACTTGCAAGTGGGGAGGGGGCAGCAACTGTCAGTGGCACCATGATGCTATGTCCAAGAGCTGGCAGTTTCAGATGAAGACCCTCAAAGTGACCACTTTCCTAAAGACAACCATTCCCTGAGCAATCAGTTGCTTTATGCAGGGAACCACAACAGTTGGGGACAGGAATTTTGGAAAAGGTGGGAATTCTGGTAGAAGCTGATATCCACCAGCCCTGCTTCTTTCATGAACATTAGGACTGAAGAGAGTGAAGAAAACTTGGGTTGAAACATGATAGAAAATGCTCGCCGAAGAGGATGCATACTGCGGCATATTGTACGAGGATCGAGAGGTGCACCTGCGAGTCTCAACCTGTGGTCCCAATTTCCTATAATTAAACATTGGGAAGATGGAAGTGATCATTGTTGGTACCTGCCACAGGCATTGTACACTTGGCATCAATTCGACCTGTCTCCCTGAGCAGTGTCTTGGGCTGATGCATACCGTTTGTAATCTTGGCTTTCTATTCAACTTGGAGATAAGTTTACAATCCCATTTCCTCTTTATCACAAAGGTCTCCTGCTTCCACCATCATAATTGCCTGCTTCAGCCCATTTATCCCCGGTACTGTCACCCATTGTCACCTCCAAACTTGACTACTTCAATGCTCTTCTAGCTGAATCCCCATCCACCATCCTCCATAAACTCTACTTTCCCCCATAGTCTATCCCAAACACCTGTCCTTGCTGATTGACATTGGCTCCTGGTTCCCCTCTGGTGCCTCCCATTTGAAACTTCCATCCTTAACATTTAAATCCTTTTATGGCTTTCCCCCTCTCTATCTCTGCAACCTCCTTGAGCTCTATAGTGTGCCATCAAATTTTCTGTTCCTCTGGCTCCAGTCTCTGGTGCATCCCCACCTCCTTTTACACCATTTTTGACATAGAGCCTTTAGTCACTTAGGCTCCATAGTCTGGAATTTCCTCTCGTAAACCTCCCCACCTTTTCACCTTCTGCCCCTCCTTTACGACTCCATTAAAATCTACCAAAGTTTCACCAAAGTTTTTGTTCCCCTTCCTCATATCTCCTCCTTTGACTCAGTGACCTTTTTTTGTAGTAACAGCTCCATGAAATGCTTTGGGGCTTTTTGCTATATGAAAGTTGTGATATAAATGCAGGTTCTTGTGGCCACTGCAAATATAAATAATCAGAACAACTAAGGTGAAAATTTGTGGTAGGTTGTTGCAAACCAGCAAGGTGACAATGGAGACATTATTGTGTTGATATTAAACTAAATATCTCAAAGAACTAATGAATTATCTCAGAAGACCCAAAACTGTTCCTTACATATATTCTATAAATTCCTATTTTCTATAACAAATCATAGCTTTAAATAATCCAACCAGATAAAAAGGTCAGTAGAATTCCATGGTGAAGGATAGTTGTGTACAATGGCAAGAAAAGAAATAGTTATTGCAATTAGTACTAAGATTCCTCAGTAGATTAATATAATTAATCTTTTAATAGTATCACAACACCAAACCATTGCTACCAGTGGAAAGGACTATGGAAGCATTTTGAAAGTATTTATGAAATTCTGTAGAGCTTCCTATTGCAAGTACACACATGACCAAAAGATCTGACAATTTAAAGGAGTTTCATTGCTAGAAAGTAACTGCTGTTAAGAAAAAGCTCTGTATTCTAGCATAATTGTGCAAAGCTACCAAAATTATGAGGATGAATTTCCTGAAGTTTCTTCCATATCGCTGCCATGACTTCAGTGCAGTTCAGCGGAACTCTTGTTTCCATGCATAAAATTAGTTCTGCAAATTTACAGCAACAGAGGGAGAGGCACTCTGTTGAAATTCACCCCCTAACACTGACTGTTTCGGACTATTATAAGTCTACTTCATAAAGTATGTGCAAAATTGGATATTGTCACTTTGATTTTCTTTGTGTGGTGCCTTAGGTTGATTAAACATGGTGGGGACTGTTTTTTGCCTGAAAATTGTCCATGCAGTTGGAAAGGTCAGGAATATTTTCCAGGAGAAGTGGTTTCTACAGTCTGTTACACCTGGTAAGTGCAAATTTGTTCTCTTTTAGATGAAACTGAATTATTTATTGGTGCTATTTTGTTTATGTGTGGTAAAATTATCATAAAAAGCTTTATCATGATGTAAATCATCGATTTAAAATATTTATTCTCCAAGCTTCTCTGGCTAAATATAATCAATAACAAGTGATGGAGCTGTTTCTACCCCTGTATCATGGGATTGCCATTCGGTTTTTAAAAATTGAAAAAAATCTGAACAGGTCACCTGACCAACAGCCTGATTGGCAACAGGGTGAATTTCTCTGGGTAAATTTGAAAACAAGTACAGGGTGCTGCCTTAGTTCTCTCTCCACATCTAGATTAATGGACAGTATATAACGATGACTTCTCACTTGTATTGTCCAACAAATGCTGTTGGTACTCCATTTCCCAGTCCAATTACTGGTGTTTTTTTAAAAAAAATCTCTGAATGACACATTTGTTGAAGATGACCATTGAGGTCATCACTCTTGATTCTTTTATTAACTGAAAAAATGTTCAGTGCAGCCTGGTGCTGCATATTTTACATTAAATTTAATGGTGCTTTACTGTCTTAGTGTTTGTCAGCGAGGAGTTTTCAACTGCACATACCAACCATGTCCTGCAGTGTGCACCATCTACAGTGATCGTCATTATCGTAGTTTTGATGGGCTGGAGTATGATTATGTCAGTGACTGTCAAGTATATCTGGTGAAGGTAAGGAGTATGCCTGAATTCAACATCAAGTGCTCTAGTCCACCCACACCTTAAACACTGTGTCTGGTTCTTGAGACATTTAAACCCTAGGAATGTTGGACTGAAGATCCCTGGAGAGAGGGGGTTAAAATATAGGACACTGATCATTTTGGAACACCACTCTTCACCTTTTGGCAGGCTGAGTAATTATTTTTAACCATTACTCTCTGTTTTCTGTTTTGTTTGATATATTCTGCTACAAGTCCACTGACTCCATGTGTCTTCACTTTAGCCATGAATCTACTGTGCGGAACCTTATTGAAAGCTTTTTGAAAATGTCTTTAATGAAGGGGCTATTAGGCTCTTCAAACTTGTTTGCTGAGATTATTTCAGATTTTGAGTAGATTGTGTGTTTTCTCTCCAGGTGGATGCTGGTTCTCTATTTTTTGCTGCACTATGTTTCTTAATTTAAATAAAATCCTATGGATTATCCTCAGTTAATTGTATATTGATTGAATCATCCTGTACTGTTGTCTGAACATTTGTGGACTAGAGGGCTTAGTCAAGTTGCAATCAGCAATTCAATACACCTTATACAGTTCTCATACAGTTAAATTTTATAGGGATCCCTACTTTGGTCCTCCTATTCTTTCTCCAAATACCCCTGATAGGGGAATTTTTACTGGAGTTGGGTGCAAAAAAATAAATTTTGAACAATTTTGTGCAAAGGCCCAAGAGAACCTCATTGCCAGCAGAAAGGAAAAACAAAACGAAAAATGCTCCAGAAATGGTTTCTAATTGACAAATCAAATTACTCATTGTGACTTCATATGAACTAGCATTGATAGCTGATTCCTTAGTATCTCTACATGTTTATTTGAGGTTCGTATGTGATTTACAGTGGGTGAGGATTTGATGTTGTTGTTCTCAGTCCAGATTTCAAACTGGGTTTGCTAGAGTTACCGCTGTGGCTCAAACAAGCCAAATTAGAAAGTCTCAGCTTGTGTGTCTAACAGTCAGATATGTATTAAGTGCATGATTATAAAGTGAAATGATTGAAATAAATTTTTAAAGAATTTTGATGATTGACAGAAGTATTTTAGTTGTGAGTTGAAAATATCTTTCTTCGACTTGTTCTGGTAGATTTAGTTCAAATATCTTGAGATAACTCTATCAGTGTGAAATGGGGAATTACTTCTGAGAATATTGCAAAATATCTTTTGCATGTGAACACATTTAAGTGACTTTTGGAAATTGTTTTAACATGTCTCCAATTCAGTGGCCTATTTATTATTAGTATAATTGCCGCAATGCGTTGTTTTAGTTGATTTTCACATTGCACTTGATACAATTTACAAATCTTTAACTATCAAACATCATAACCTCAGAGATTCTCCATTGTAACAAGGTTTTGCTTTAATGTCAACTTCAGATCCTGAGCTCATTAGATCAAGTTAAGAACCAAAATTGAAGAATTTATTTCGTATCATATAAGCCATCAAATTTTCTTCCCTTGGCCAGATTTAAATGCAAATCTGGGTTTCAAGAGATAAAATTACAATGTCTGAAATGCAGCTCTGCCAAGAAAGTAACAAAAACTAAATGAAAGAATGTGATAAATAAGACATAGGTATGTC
Source organism: Carcharodon carcharias (assembly GCF_017639515.1). NCBI lineage: Eukaryota > Metazoa > Chordata > Chondrichthyes > Lamniformes > Lamnidae > Carcharodon > Carcharodon carcharias. The sequence continues at coordinate 63,295,876 of NC_054487.1, forward strand.
CTCCAGAATTCTGTGATGGTTTTGAATGTGGGATTATTTTACTGGATTTATGCTCCCCATGAATGTTGCTTTATTCTAAAAACTTCTGCCTTAATTCCTGCCTACTGCAATATTTTTTTATTTGTGTTTCATATTGTGGATGAAAACATTATATATAAAAGGACACAGTTATTTGATACAAACAAATAAGGAACAGTGCAGTATGGCAGTCACATTAATGAAGTTTCTTAACAACTGCTGATTTGTTAGCTATCAGGATAACACAAGGGTCATGAGGGAAGAGCTTAATCAAGTCAGCAGGGAATGTAGTACTCAATAATACCTGAATTAGAGACAAATGCACAACCTTAAGGCCTATTATTGTACATGCAAATTAATTATACACCAAGAATGAACAAGTTCAGACTAAACAAATCTGATCCTAAATAGAGTAACAAGACAATGCAAAGCAAACTAAGTAAAGGAAAAAATACTAAGTAAAGAAAATGGAGACAATTAATGGGGAAAAATCTGAAATGTCCAAAAAATTTAAGAATATATATGGTAAGAGGGGCAAAAGGGTACTAAAATGGACACCTGTGTAGAAACCAAATGAGGCAGTAAGGACTTCTCCCTATATCACAATGTCAAGGGTATTGTCATGTCATGTGTGTTCTGCCCAAAGGCAGGACATTGTCTTCTAGAGCTTCATCCTGAGCTGTTTCCTTGAAATTTTTTGGAATTTGTGGTTTGCTATTGCCTTCCATTCTCAGGGGTACAGTGAGGTGGCCAGTCCCAAGTCTACCTTGGCTGGAATAGGGATCAAACCAGTGCTGTTTGAACCAGACATTAGCCATCTAGCTAACTGAGCCAACCAGCCCCCACCAAGAGGATTTTCAAAGCAGAATTGAGACTCTTTAAGGTCACAAGATAATGATGGATGAGGGAGACTATTTTCAAAAGGTCAATTTTACTGAGATAGCAGAGTGACCCACAGAATCCTCGTTATATAGGATTGACTATGAATCAGTTTAGGTCACTGCATTTACCTCCTGATAGTCAATGCAGAACCATTTGATCTGTCCGATTTTGGGCTGAGTGCAATGGGGAGTTCCAGCTGCTCTGGCAGGGCTCGATTATATCAGCCTAAAATGTATTTAATTTCTTGTCTGACCTGAGCCAACTTGTCGGCACTCAGTTGGTAGGGATTTTACTTCATCAGTGTGGCATTCCCTATGTTCACACCGTGGTTTGTCAGTGGGGTATGCTCCGGTTGTTCCCTACAGATTTCTTTAGATTCCCTGAGCAGGATGGCTAAATCCTTCTGCTGCTCTTCTGTTAGATTAATTCCAGAGCATTTAGAGATCTTATATGTTTGCCAGCCTAATAGTCGGGTGTTTCACCTGGGAGTCCTCCAGTCCCTCTTCTTTGTCTGACTCTGCCCGGCTGTCCTCTGCTATCTCTCCCCTCTGGCTGTAATTTATTTTTAACATATTAAGGTGTTCCTTTCTCCACTCAGGGTGTGGATCATATAATTTACCTCACAAATCCTTTTGGCCATCCAACACAGACCACTGAATTTGGCCCTGAAAGGATCATTTGGCAAAGGCAGGAACACTAGGATCTGTTCTCCTGGCTGGAGAGTTCGAGCCTCAGTGTTCCTGTCTCCCTGCCTTTTCATGACTTGCTGGGAGGCTTTTAAATGTTCTTTGGCCACAGCACAGGCATTAAGGAGCTGTTCCCAGAATGTGGATCCATATTCCAGCAGTCAGGTGTACTCACTGGGCCCCAGAAACTTTACTTTCACTAGCTTTGCACCTCATGTCCGTAACTTCACTTGAATTGACTAAAGACTGAGGTCTCATTAGGGTAGCCTCTTGTGGTGAACAGTAGGAAGCCTAAGTGCTTAGCCCAGTCATGTAGCCCAGAATTGTAGTTTTTAGGGTCTGGCAATTCCATTCTAATGCCCCCGGGTTTGAGTGTAGGAGGCTGACCACTTCAGCTGGGTTATTTCCAGGCTGTGGACACCCTCCTGAAACACACGGGCGTGAAATTTGTCTCCTTATCTGAATGGATCTCCTTTGGTAAGCCGTACTGGGGAAAGAACTGGATCAGTCTCTCGATCACGGCTTTGGCTGTGATCTTTCTGAGGGGAATGACCTCAGGGAATTGGGTGGCCAGCTCTATTTTGGTAAGGAGTATGGACAGCCTATCCTGGTTTTGGGCAGTGGCCCAACACAGTCCATCAGGATTCGGTTAGAGCAGGCTTGTCCAACCTGCGCTGCCCGCGAAGCCCCTCATGAGGCCCCCGGAGTGCTGGTTGAAATGCTGGTAGCATGTGTCAGTGAGCAGGCAAGTCAGTGGGTGAGGGCCAGTGATTGCGGGGGGGATAAATGAGGGTGGGTGAGTGAGTGAGTGAGGGCGAGTGGGTGGGTATGTGGTTGAGAGAGATGGGTGCGGGTGAGTGTGCGTCTGAGAGAGAGAGAGGGTAAGTGTGCATGAGGGAGAGAGAGAGTGTGAGTGTGTGTGTGTGAGAGAGAGAGAGAGTGAGTGCTTGTGAGAGAGAGAAGGTGAGTGTGTGTTAGAGGGTAAGTGTCTGTGAGAGAGTGTGTGTGTGTGAGAAAGAGAGAGTGTGTGCGTGTATGTGTGTGTGTGAGAAAGAGAGGGTGAGTGCGTGTGTGTGCGCATGAGGAAGAGAGGGTGAGTGCATGAGAGAGAGAAAGGGTGAGCGTGCATGAGAGAGAGTGAGAGTGTGAATGAGGGAGAGAGGGTGACTGTGCATGAGAGGGATAGAGAAGGAGAGGGTGAGTGTGCATGAGAGAGAGTGAGGGTGAGTTTGTATCAGAGAGAGAGGGTGAGTGCATGAGAGAGAGAGATTGAGTGTGCATGCATATGAGAGAGAGAGAGGGTGAGTGTGTATGAGAGAGAGTGGGTGAGTATGCATGAGAGAGAGAAAGGGTGAGTGTGCATGAGAGAGAGAAAGGTTGAGCATGTATGAGAGAGAGAGGGTGAGTGTGCTTGAAAGAGAGGGTGAGTGTGCGTGAGAGAGGGAGAGGGTGTTTGTGTGTGTGTGTGCACGCATGCATGGGAGAGAGGGTGAGTTTGTGAGAGAGAGAGAGTGTGAGTATGAGAGAGAAATAAAGGGTGTGTGTGTGTACGTGAGAGAGAGGGTGAGTGTGCTTGAGGGGGAGGGTGAGTGTACATGAGAGAGGGTGAGTGTGCATGAGAGAGGGAGAGGGTGTTTGTGCATGCACATGTGCGTGAGAGAGAGAGAGATGTGTGTGTGTGCGCACGCATGCATGGGAGAGAGGGTGAGTTTGTGAGAGAGAGAGAGTGTGAGTATGAGAGAGAAATAAAGGGTGTGTGTGTGTGCCTGAGAGAAAGGGTTGAGTGTCTGTGAGAGAAGGGGAGGGGAGCAGTGAGTGTGAGCGTGTATGTGTGTCAGCGGGAGAGGGTAGATGAATGTGTGTGTGTCTTAGAGAGAGGGTGAGTGTATATGAGAGAGAGGGTGAGTGTGCGTGAGAGGGTGATTGCATGAGAGAGAAAGGGTGAGTGTGCACAAGAGGGTGAGTGTGCATGCATGAGAGAAAGAGGGGGTGAGTGCATGCATGAGAGAGGGTGAGTGTGCATGAGGGAGAGGGTGAGTGTGTACGTGTAAGAGAGGGTGATTGTGTGTGTCTGAGAGAGAGGGCGCGGGTGAGTGTGTGTGAGAGAGAGGGTGAGTGTGTGTGAGAGAGAGGGTGAGTGTGTATGTGAGAGAGAGAGGGTGAGTGTGTATCTGAGAGAGAGGGCACAGGTGAGTGTGTGTGAGAGAGAGGGTGAGTGTGTGTGAGAGAGAGGGTGAGTGTGTGTGAGAGACCGAGAGGGTGAGTGTGTGTGTGTAAGAGGGTGAGTGTGTGGGCGAGAGAGAGAGTGAGACGATGAGTATTTGTGTGTTTGAGAGAGAGAGGGATGGGTTTAGTGTCTGTGAGAGAGAGAAAATGTGAGAGTGTGTCTGTATCTGAGAGAAAGGGTGGGTGAGTGTGCGTGAGAGAGGGTGAGTGTGTGTGTGAGAGACCGAGAGGGTGAGTGTGTGTGTGAGGGTGAGTGTGTGTGTGAGACTGAGGGGTTGAGTGTGTGTGTGAGGGGGTGAGTGTGTGCTTGCAAGAGAGTGTGTGTTTGAGAGAGAGTGAGAGGATGAGTGTGTGTTTGAGAGAGAGGGTGAGCATGTGTGCCTGAGAGAGAGAGGGATGGGTTTAGTGTCTGTGAGAGAGAGAAAATGTGAGTGTGTGTATCTGAGAGAGAGAGGGCGGGTGAGTGTGTCTGTGTGTCTGAAAGAGAGGGGGGTGGGTGAGTGTGTGTGTGTGTCTGAGACAGAGTGTGTGTGTGTGTGTGTGTGTCTGAGAGAGAGAGTGGGGGTGTGTGTGTGTCTGAGAGAGAGAAGGCAGGGGTGTGTATGTCTGTGTGAGTGTGTGTGTGTGTTTCTGTGTGTCTGAAAGCGGGTGAATGTGTGTGTTCTGTATTGAATATCTCGTTTAGCTTGCCGTACTTTGCAAGCCAGCGCATTATGGGACCGCAGAGTCCATGTTGTTTTGTTGGTTCAGTTACTGCGGTCAATAAACAAAGCACCTTGTTCAACCACCTCTGTGATCAGATGAGTATTTATCAATCTCTAAAAGGTTTTCGGCAATACCAATATTAAGGTATAAAAACTTGGTAACGAGGGCGACAGATCTTTGCAGCAATGACACTCAAACAACGAAACAACTGGTAAAAGGAAATTACTGGTAAAAAAAAGTGCCCGTCAGAACTTGTGAAGCGCAAGGTTCAAAAATAACAAAGTCCCTGTAGAGTTAAATAAAAGAAAAATAATTGCTGCTGCTCTGAAGATTAAAGGAAAAAAGGCAGTCAGAGTAGGGAGCAGTGCTGCAGTTCTGGGTTTAAGGAATAAACAGGCCCGATCTGAATGGCTGAGAAGTCTCCTGGAGCTCTCCAGAAGTACAAAAAAAAGGATCCGCAAGGTCAAGAATAAAAAGAAAGAACTAGCTCAGCAAAGAAAGTGCTGCAGTAATTTTTTTACAAGTGCTTAAAGAAAGAAAAGACCCATGATCACAGGGATCCCAAGAAAGTGCTGCAGTCAATCCCCAAAGTTCCAAAGCCGGATCAAAGGGAAGAGGAGAGAATCCCAGAAAAAAAAGTGCTCTTACCTTGAAAATTTTAAGAAGTTGAATAAGGAAGGCCCACAATTGCTGGGAGCCCTCCAAAAACTGATAAGCATGGAAAAACCATAGAGACATAACCAGCAGCTCCTGACAATCTGAATAAAAAAAGCTTCAACTCTTAAAGCGGTAACAGCATTTAAAGCGGTAACTACAAAAAAAGGAAGCAACAGTAAACAAAAAAGTAATTGATGAAGAAGAGAAACTAAAAAGGCAGAAAATGACTACACTTATCAGACCTATGGGACATCCCAATTGCACTTGGAAGAGTGGAGCTCCTCCACTGAATGCTTTGAGTTTTTTGTCCTTGCAAATGGAATTGAAAATGATAGAAAGGTGGCAACTTTCTTAAGTGTGATGGGAGCTAAAACCTTTGGCTTATTAAAAGGCTCGGTGCAGCCTGACAAACCTGGCACAAAATCGTATGAGGACATTGTAAAAGTCCTGGAGGTGCAGTTTTCCCTAAGCCACTGTCATAGCAGAAAGATTTAAGTTTCACAAAATAAACCAAAAGAGGGGGAAACAATTGTGCAATATGTCGCAGTACTTAAAAAGCTCACTGAACTGATTGTGAATACAAGGAAGTATTGAACGCTATCCTCCATGACAGGTTGGTCTGTGGCCTTCATACTGAAGCAATCTAGAAATGCCTCCTGACAGAGGCTAACCTCCACTTTGTAAAAAGCCATAGAGATTATAGATCCATGGAGCTGAAGCAAAAGAAGCACAGCTGCTGAGTGCATCAACGTGAGTGCATAACGTGACAGCTGAGTGTGCACACAAGATGACAAGCAGCCAAAAATATTACCCTTGTGGAAAGCCTGGTCACCATCCATCTGAATGTTGGTGCAGAGACACTTAATGCCGTCAGTGTGGCAAGAAGGGACACATTGGGCGTGCCGATAAAAACAAAGAAGTAGCAGTGAGTCAGAAAGGAAAATCAGAGAAAAAGGAATCTGTCATCTGGCGTAACAAGAAGAGAAATCTGCATGTCATACAGCAGGAATGGGTCGCCCAGAGAAATACCGAGTCCGAAGAAGGAAGGCCCCTCCACTTCTTGTCAGTGGCAGGTGGTTCACAGGGTTACTGGGTAATATCACTGCTAGAGGGCCAACCAATACGTATGGATTGGATACAGGGGCACAGTTTCTCTGGTCCCAGCTGCTGTGTATAAGGAGAAGCTTAAACATCTTCCCTCGAAGCCTGCAAAAATCGTTTTGAAAACATATACAGGGGAATTTGTACCCATGATGGGCAGAACGGAAGTTAAAGTGGAACTAAATGGACAGACTGCTAAGCTACCACTGTTTGTGGTGAAAGGCAACTAGCCAGCTTTAGCTGGACAGTCATGGCTTGAGAAGACCTGGTTAAATTGGGCAGAAGTACACAGCATTGCAAATGAAGAAACTGGTCTGACAGCTGTTATAAAAAAAACATGCTGTCATTTTCAAAGGAGATTTGGGAAGCATGAAGGGAATCACTGTAAAATTGAATGTCAAAGCTGACTCTCAACCAAAATTTCAGAAGGCCAGAACCATGTATTATGTCATAAGACCAAAAGCTGAAGCTGACCTGGAGCATCTGGTCAAGATAGGGGTCTTGGTACCTGTCTCCTATAGTGAATGGGCCAAACTCATTGTTCCAGTGCTCAAGAAAGACGGCTCCATACGCATCTATGGAGATTTCAAGGTTACTGTTAACCCTGTGTTCTGTGCTGAATAATATCCACTTCCCCATATTGACAACCTTTTTGCTGGCCTAGCTGATGGACAGAAATTAAGCAAAATTCACATTGCTGAGAAGTCACAAGACTATCTTACCATTACAACACACAAGGGACTGTACCGATATTGCTGTTCGCCTTTTGGAAAAACATCATCTCCGGCCTTGTTTCAGAGGGCCATGGACCAGATCCTGAGAGGCTTGCTGGAGTTCAGTGATACCTGGACAACATCTTGGTAATGGGCAGTACTGATGAGGATCATTTTAAGAACTTGGATGCCACCCTACAAAGGCTAGAGGAGTATGGCCTACGGATTCACAGACAAATGTGAGTTTTTTCAGCCCCCTGTGGAATCTTTGGAGCACATCATTGATGCTGCTGGGCTTCGTAAAGCACCGTCCATGGTCAAGGCTATTGTGGATACTCCAGCTCCTTAGGATACCAGCCAACTTCGCTCAGTCTTAAGGCTACTGAATTATTACAGGAGATTTATTCCAGAGCTGGCAATCCTGCTGAAACCCCTGCTTGAGCTTCTGTGTCAGAACAAAGCCTGGAATTGGACAGAAGCCTGTGAGACTGCTTTCAAGAAGGCTAAAGTAGCACTGACAGATTCCGAGGTACTGATGCACTTTGATCCCTTCTTGCCTCTACAACTTGCATGTGATGCATTGCCTTATGGAGTCAGAGCTGTTGTTTCACACATAATGCCCTCAGGTGTGGACAGTTACTTCATGGACTTTAAGCAAAGCAGAGAGCCAATACAATCAAATCAAATGCAAAGCACTTGGAATCTGGAAATTTCACAAGTACCTGTTTGGACGGAAGTGCTGATTGATCACTGACCTCAATATTCGGTCCACACACAGGCATCCCTCCTTTAGCTGCAAACACAATGTAGCATTGGGCATTAATGTTGAGTGCTCACACATATGACATCAAATATTGAAAATCTACTTTGCATGGCAATGCAGACGGCCTTTTGAAGTTGCCGCTACCAGTCAGCCATGTGGAAATTATTCAGAAAGACATTTTCTACTTTGCACACATAGAGAACACACCCATCACTTCATTCCAAATCAAGAAGACCACTCGAGTGGATTCAACAATGTCCAAAGTCACGGACTTTGTGATGCATGGCAACTCTTCCCCGAACTTCCGAGTCTCACCTGACTTTCATCCTTACGTTTCCAGCAGGGTGGAGTTATCAGTCACGTCAGATGTTTGCTTTGGGGCTTGCGATTTATTTTTCCACCAACATTGTGGAAACCTGTGTTGGACCAACTGCATATGATAAAAACAAAAAAACTGCGGATGCTGGAAATCCAAAACAAAAACAGAATTACCTGGAAAAACTCAGCAGGTCTGGCAGCATCGGCGGAGAAGAAAAGAGTTGACGTTTCGAGTCCTCATGACCCTTCGACAGAACTTGCAAGTTCTGTCGAAGGGTCATGAGGACTCGAAACGTCAACTCTTTTCTTCTCCGCCGATGCTGCCAGACCTGCTGAGTTTTTCCAGGTAATTCTGATTTTGTTTTGGACCAACTGCATGTTGGACACTGCGGAATAGTTCACATGAAAGAGATTGCAAGAAGCTACTTTTGGTGACCTGGTCTGGACCAAGACATTAAAACCAAGGCAAGATCTTGTTCTTCATGTCATAGTGTGAAAAGCATGCTTCAATTGGCACCCCTCCATCCATGGGATTGGCTAGAAAACTGTGACAGCGCATCCACATTGATTTTGCTGGACCATTTGAAGGAACAATGCTCATGGTGGTTGTGGATGTTCATTCCAAATGGCCAGAAGTTTCAGTGATGTTCTATATTACAGCTGAGTGGAGGAATGGAGGAATGTCCTCGCTCTGAACTTGAAGCATATTTCATGGTTTGAACAAATCTCTCAGCTAACCCATTGGAGGATGGGTGATATCAAAGGCTAAGAGAAATGTTCAGTTGTTACGGGTTACCTGAACAACTTGTGACCGACAATGGACTTCAGTTTGTCTCGCAGGAGTTCGAGAATTTTTTGAGAAGTACCAGAATTCATCACGTCACCTCAGCACCATATCACCCATCCACCAATGGGTTAGCTGAAAGATTTGTTCAAACCATGAAATATGCTTTAAGTTCAGAGCGAGGACGTTCCTCCATTCAAAAGCGTCTGGACACATTTCTGCTGACGTACCAAAACACGACACATGCTACAACCAAACATCTTCAGCATTCCTATGAATGGGACGGCAACTGCAAACTTGCTTTGATCTGCTGAGACCAACAAAAACACGACAAGCTGTGCAAGATCAACAGCACGATCAAGTGGAGAGAAGAGCAAAAAGATCAAAGCCAAGAATTTTCTGTTCTGGACAAGAAGTTATAGCTCGTAATTATGCTACTGGAGCTAAATGGGCTCCTGCTACTGTGATTGCTCAGACAGGACCCGTTTTGTACACAGTCCAAACTTTGAATGATCTCACCTGGTGGAGACATGTTGACCAACTGTTGCCAAGTCAAGCGCCATCTAAGTATCCAACTCTTATGGAAGAGCCATCTCCAAGTCAAGGAATGCCGACTCTAGTCTCAGCTCCACAGTCTAGCTCGACTAAGTTGAGGCTGTCTCACCTTCACCTGCATTAGACACTGTTCCGGATTTGGCTACAATTCCTAAATTGCCATCAATCTGTGATGAACATTACCCTATAAATGCAGCAAAAGTTCACCGTAACCCACACTGGGTGGGAAGACCTCATGAGCATCTAAGTTTATAAAGTCAGATACTTGGGATAGGTTTAGTGGAAATAGATGCAGCTGACCCTCTTTCCCTAGTTCAGAAAATGTTTTGTTACCTGACATTTCCAATAAAGGGGAAGGAATAGTTATGTATTGAATGTCTTGCTTATCTTGTCATTCTTTGCAAGCCAATGCATTATGGGATCACAGAATCCATGTTATTTTGTTAGTTCAGTTACTGCAGTCAATAAACAAAGCACCTTGTTCAACCACCTCGGCATCTATGTGACTATTTATCAATCTCTAAAAGGCTATTAGGCAGTGCCAATATTAAAATATAAGAGTGTGTGTGCCTGAGAGAGTGAGGGTGAGTGTGCATGAGAGAGAGTGAGGGTATTTGTGCATGAGAGAGAGTGAGGGTGAGTGTGCATGAGAAAGAGAGTGAGGGTGAGTGTGCATGAGAGAGGGAGAGAGGGTGAGTGTGCATGACAGGGAGAGAGAGGGTGAGTGTGCATGATAGAGGGTGAATGTGCATGAGATGGAGTGAGGGTGAGTGCATGAGAGACAGAGGTTGAGTGTGCATGATAGAGGGAGATAGGGTGAGTGTGCATGAAAGAGGGTGAGAGTATGTGTGAGAGAGAGAGGTTGGCCCCTGTATCCCTGAGCAATACAATGGACTTGTTCGTTTCCTTAGGGGGATAAGGGGACACTGCTCCTTGAACAGCAAAAGTCCAGTAGCTCTCAGAATTTTGTGAGATTCTGCCATGCAGAGAGCATTACTATTACAGGGGTTAATTTCTGCAGCTAGGGCCACTGTCTGATCTGCTACGCCACTTATAGGGGCATTCTCCTCGAGACTAACCTTGTGGCTTCCTATAAGGACCTGGCCTTCTGCTTGATCTTCCAGCAGTCAGGCCTAGTGTGTCCTATTTCATTGCAATGAGAACATACAGGCCTCCATTTGAGGAGGGGCATTATGAGATGGGGTAATGTGGAAGCGGGGACCCGCTGGGAGACCTGCAGCCAAGGAGTGGACATTGTGCCACCAGATGGCAGTGCCACCAGAACATTATACAGAAGTCTTACAAATTACCCATGTTATTCCAATGGCTGGACATGTGGGTACTCGCAAAACTTTAGCTCGCAAAAGCAAACACTTTTGTTGATCTCACCTTCAGTCTGATGTGGCCACATACGGCAAAACATGTCAGGCTGCAGGAAAACCCCAGGCCACAAAATGAAGACCGCTTTAACTCCCTGTATCTTCTCTTTGGGCTTGGGGAGGATTTCTTGCACCTCTTCTTTTTTCCCTTTCTCATGGCTTCCCTGCCTTCTATCATATTCTCCCTTCTTATCTTTCCATTATTTCTATGTGTTATTAGGGAATAGTCTGCCTGAATTTTGAGGTCTGTGGGTGAAGTCATAGTCACCAGCGAGGGTGGTAGTATTCCTGGCTGTTAAAACCCCTTGTTTCTTTACATGAGTCTTGAGGCCAGGTGGAGGCAGTTTTTAAACTCCTTCAACAAAATCATTTCCTTCAATCTGTTGCAGGTAGGGTCACTTTTTAGGGCTCGCACCCACCGGTCAAATGTTAACTGTTTAATTCTCTCGAATTCGAGGAAAGTTTGAGTGGGTTTTTTCCAGGAGTTCTGGAATTGTTGGTGCTATGTCTCCAATATGTGTACATAGACACTTAGGATAGCAGGCTTTGTCTGTTCATAATTTGCAAAGCTGTCTGCAGGCAGCATAGAGTAGACCTCACAGGCTTTTCCTACTAGTTAACATTGCATTAGGAGTGTCCAAGGCTCTGCCAATCATTTTAATTGATTTTCCAGCTTCTCAAAGGCTGTGAAGAATGTCTCCACATCCCCTTCTTCAAACTGGGATGCTAGTCAGGAATACTTTAAAAAATAAAAGCTTGTTTCTGAGCAACGGGTAGTACTAGCGATGTTTCACTAGGAAAAGACAAGGTTTCCCTAGCTGCATCAATCTGCCTTAGTTCCCTATCCTTTTTTGCTTGTAATTCTTTCTGCAACTTCTCGAGCTGGAAAGCTCACTCACACTTTCTTTTCTGGAATTCACTTTCATTTTTCTAGAATTCTCTCTCCTCCCTCTTTTTGCCTACCTGAAATTCTAACTCCAGCCTTGCTCTTCTAGGTGAATTATGGCTAAAATAACTTGGTCTGTTTCTGGTTCTCTTTCTTCTGTGTGTTCCAAGTTTGGGGTGAGGCCAAGATGCTTAGACAGCATCTTTAATACCTTGGGCTTCCATGCTTTATGTCATATATTAAGTTCTATGTGCTTAGCTATGGATTTTAACTGTTCTATGATTAGGGACACTAATTTAGCCCAAGTAGTCTCTTGTTGCATGAATGCTTTATGTTGAAGACAGCCATCTTGCCTTCTGTTGTTAGCATTCACAAAGCTTACTACTCTAATCCCTTTTGTTTAAACAAATTTGATAATGTCACTTTTCCCTTCTACTTCCAATTTTCCTTTAAAATCAGATTTGGTTAATTTACTCCAATGGAATTAAATCCCGGATGCAACACTCAACTCCATCATGGACAGAATTGTTTGCTCTCTTACTGCCCTTGGAATGTATATTCAAGTTAAATAATTCAGCAGCAAAGTTCCATGAATTTAAAATAAAGAAGGTTATTTATTTCACACTGACACATACTTATTCTCATAGCTCAAATTAATGCAACATCAAGAACTAGGTCTCACACAAACACACACACACACAGATTGAATACAGGTAGATAGTACACTTTCACAGATTACTGTTAATTCAGTCTCTGATTTCTGATCTTGCACATTGGTAGGCCTGTAGTTTTGTAAATGGATTTGATAATTTAACGTTGAAGTGCAGGTCTTGTAAAGCGAAGGTTTCACAGCAGGTTGCAAAGTTTCTTGTATTGGAATATCTAGGAGGTTGGTTCTCAGGTGGACTTTGAACTAGTTAAGTACTTTGGCTGCTTGATGACTTGTAGCTAGTTTGAGAGTCTGGTTCTCAGACCGGCTGACGACTAATGATTCTGATGGATCTGCTGAGTCCTTGGGTTATAAGGGTGCAGGCCAACCAGCTTTGATCACATGACCACTGGGTTAACAATCCTGATGCCCACCCAGTCTAGTTTGGGTAGGGAAGGCCATTGTGGTACAATGGGATGTTGCTAGTGGCCCTTGAACTTTGACCTTCCCTTTTGTTCAGTATGTAACATGGAGACAGGCAATCTGAAAACCTCATAGTTCTTAGGTGTTTGCCCATCCTTAAACAATGAAATGTGTAAATTCCACAAATGGCTGTGAGGTACCCTCACCTATATCCATATTTAATTTGATATTCGCCAGAGACTTGCTACTGTCCGCAGTCCAAATGCCAAAAGTCACATGATTTGTGGCAGCCATATGAACAGCTTGTTTGTGTCCAATTTTTAAAAGCATTTAAAAGCCTGTACTGGGCATGACAAGGCAAAAGAGTTCTAAAGACGTGGCAGAATTGCCTATGGCTGCCGGTGTAATTACATACAGGATCACTGCAGATGCTCAGGACATTGTAACCACCTGCTGAGTCACTGGGAGGTCGCTCACATTTGTTGAGTTACTTAAGCCACTTTTAATCACCTTTGTTTGCTCACCAGGATAGGAGATAGTTCCAGCAGGCCAGACTTTTGCATTGTATTGTATCACAGCAGATCTGTAAATGAAAACTGCGGTTTCTCACATTTCTACTGGTTTTCCCAATGCTTTAGACATAATACATAATTCTGGTCCTGTTTTAAAACACAAAGAGGAATGTTCATATTGGAAGTAATATTTGTATTAGCTTAGTTCATTACAAATTAAATTAGCCATGAAACTTTAATAAAATTAAGCTGTTCTTCTGTCATTTGCCCTGAATTAGCAGAAATAATTTAGAATTAAAGTTGAAATTTATCTTTCAACAGTATGGCAAATTAAGTTTCACCATCACATCGAGTCTGTTATTGGGTTTGTAGTTAATTTCTCATTCAACAGTTCAAAGTATTTGCTTTTGCCAGTGGCTTTCAAAAATAAATTGGCCAATGGCCTAAGAATGCACAATAAAGTCACTGAATTCCACTCTCAAAAATGGAATTGCAAGTTTGCTAACTGATTGGATAATATAGCATATAACCATTTTTTTGGTTATTGTTGTACATTTTGTTTTTAATTTTTAAGGGAAGCATCATTAGCAAGAAAATTGATGAAGGTTTTGGGGCTGAAAACACCTTGGCCTATTCTATACTGGTTTGTTTGCTCAGTGATGAAAGTTGGTTGAACTCCATTTCATTCATTAGTATTCACTGAAAGAGATCTTTGTTTTTGAGTCTTGCATGTAATGTGGTCACATTAAGTGGTCTGTAAACCTAACCTTATTGAACTGCTTCATTGATTCTGGAATGTTCCAAATTACAAAATTACCTACTTATAAGCAAAGAATGCGACATCTTATTTATCCCCTTAAAAGTGAATTCAATAATAAGTAAACTCCCCAAATATTAACACAAAGTAAATGATTTTGTACTTTACACCATCATTTCAAACTAATAATGTGCAAGAATTAACATGATTTCTGCTGGCGCATGAGGTGGGGTAGGGTGGGGATGGGGGAAACAATGCATATTTTAAATTGGCTGCAATCAATTTACAGTTGATGTTTGTGAAGTACTGCATAAGTGCAATTATCATTACAGCGCTAGGTTTATGCAAGTTTACAGTGTCTATATTGCACATACAGATTCTATTTAGGTCTTTCCATTCTATGCAGTTTTTCTTGACTGAGACAGTGGATAGATGACTGCTCCTAAACACTTGCCAAATCGACTTTTGTGCTAGTTGCTAGGAGATGTGTCAGAGCAAAATCTTCCTGAGTTTCCCTTCCTCGAACAATTAACTGGCTTCCAATCTGCATCTGTCTTTATTGTACAGTCAAATTTGGGAACCTCAAGTATCATCCTACTCTGTAGCTTAGCGTATAAGTGAGAAAATACTCCCATGTTGGAATGCTTTTTTTAAATGACATTTACCAAACAAAGGCGAGCTTTCAGCCAGAAATCAAGGCTGGCAAAAACTGATCTGGTTTAGTTAAGAGTGCATGAATAGCACGTAAAACCAGGCCAAATGTGCCAAAGATTTAATCCATCACCACAATGGTTAATTAATTGAAATGAACAATGTATAATATTGGAATGAGATAATTCGTTTGCAAAAACTAGAAAGCACATGTCATTGCTTTTCCTTTTACTTACCCTGGAATTCTTTAAGCGGATTCATTAAAAGAAAGACTTTTTAAGTCTCTTAGGGCTATAACCATCATGAAAAATGTAGTGAATTTTGTTCCAGCATTCAAATCACAAACTAACAGAGGAAAAGAAATGCACAAGAACTGGCCTGAGAGACTCATTACTGACTTGAGGTGGACATCATCTCATTTTGAAAAGGATTCAGAACCAGGTCCCAGAGTTGAAAGGGTATTGTACTGCAGAGCTACTTTCCTAGCTACTTTGAGCCATTTGCCTGTTTATCTTCCAGATTGTTAGTAATAATCAAGAAACACATCATTCTCTGATTTCAATGTCAATATTTTTTGAATTACATTCAAGCTGAATGCCCTTTGCCATTATAAATATATTTATGCTGTCATATTTTACTGTTGTTGGTAATTTGACATAATACCTAGAAACTTGTCTAATCAGCAAAGGTCTTGGAGAATTGTAGCTTCAGGAATGTTTCATACCATTGTTTCTGATTTAGGGTTATGATAACTGATTATGTAGCCAAAATATACTGAAATGTAGTTTGTGACCTACATTTCAGTGTTTTATTTTGTGACCCCAAGAATTACTTTGAAATTCAAAGCAAGCATATTTTCAATAATATAATAATGTATCATTCCAAAATTATGGCGAGAAATTTCATTTCTAAATCCAGATGTGTCAACGCCTAGAGTGAGCGATCGTTCTGCCCCTAGTTGCTGTAGATATGGGTTCACAACCAGTATATTTCTTACTGAATTTAATTACAGCTGGCATTAATAATGAGGGCCTAAAGTTTCCTCCATGAGCACAAGCCAAAAGTTAGACCTGAAAATGTATCCAATGCCACCTGCCTGCTTTGCCCATGTCAAGTTACGCTGAAGCTTCCTCTCCTCGACCAATTCTGGGAGCCCCAATGGGATTTAATCCCAGTCAGGTATTTACCTGAATGCTGATAGAGTTCCCAGAGATTTCAGGATGAGGATCCGGCCTGTAAGAGCGTGAGTGGAGGACAGAGCGGAGTCTTCCTGCAGGGGAAGCCCTTAGTGCCAGTGGGGCCCATGATTGGGCACAATGTGCCCGGACTTGAGGCCCCCTATCCCCAACCTATGGGCAGGCCAGCCAGGGTATAGCTGGTGGATACCTGCTGACCTTGTTATGCGGCATAGGCCCCTCCTGCTATTGGCAGAATACCAGCCGGATGATGCCTGCTCCTGGAGGGGCTGGGGTGGGGGGGTGGGGGGGGGGTCATTAAATTCCACCCCATATATTTTTTAAAAATGAAAATTTAAGGTTCAATTCATTTACCATCACCCATACACATCCTGTTTAGAAACCTGCAACTAAGGAAGTTTTTCAAATTTTAAAGTAACTTATACAAAAGCCAAAAGTGGGTTTGGTAGCATTTTTTAAATTCATTTACAGAATGTGGGCATCGCTGGCTAGGTCAGCATTTATTGCCCACCCCAAATTGCCCGTGAGAATGTGTTGGTGAGCGCATTCATGAACCGCTGCATCCTATAGTGTAGGTACATCCACAGTGCTGTTAGGGAAGGAGTTCCAGGATCTTGATCCAACGACAGCGAAGGAACAGCGATATAGTTCCAAGTCAGGATGGTGATTTACTTGGAGGGGAACTTCCAGGTGGTGGTGTTCCCATCTATCTAGAATTTGCTACCACAGAAAGTAGTTGAGGCCAAAACATTGTATGTTTTCAAGAAGGAGTTAGATATAGCTCTTGGGGCGAAAGGGATCAAAGGATATGGGGAGAAAGCGGGAGCAGGCTGTTGAGTTGGATGATCAGCCATGATCATGATGAATGGTGGAGCAGGCTCGAAGGGCTGAATGGCCTACTCCTGCTCCTAGTTTCTATGTTTTCTATCTGCTGCCCTTGTCCTTCTAGTTGGTTGTGGGCATGGGTTTGGAAGGTGCTGTCAAAGGAGCCTTGGTGAATTCCTGTAGTGCATCTTGTAGATGGTGCACATTGCTGCTACTGTGCTTCGGTGGTAGAGGGAGTGAATGTTTGTGGATGTGGTGCCAATCAAGTAGGCTGCTTTGTCCTGGATAGTGTCAAGCTTCTTGAGAGTTGTTCGAGCTGTGCTGATCCAGGCAAGTGGAGAGTATTCCATCACACTCCTGATTTGTGCCTTGTAGATGGTGGACAGGCTTTGAGGAGTCAGGAGGTGAGTTACTCATCGCAAGATTCCTAGCCTCTGACCTGCTTTTGTGGCCACAGTATTTGTATGGTTAGTCCAGTTCAGTTTCTGGTCAATGTTAACCCCCAGATGTTGATAGTGGGGGATTCAATGATGGGTGATGAGTGTCAAGGGTGATGGTTAGATTCCCCCTTGTTGGAGATGGTCATTGCCTGGCAATTGTGTGGTGCAAATGTTACTTGTTACTTGTCAGCCCAAGCCTGGGTATTGTCCAGGTCTTGCTGCGTTTGGACATTGTCTGCTTCAGTATCTGAGGAGTTGCGAATGGTGCTGAACATTGTGCGATCATCAGCAAACATCCACACTTTTGACCTTATGATGGAAGGAAGGTCATTGATGGAGCGGCTGAAGATGGGTGGGCCAAGGCCACTACCCCGAGGAACTCCTGCAGTGATGTCCTGGAGCTGAGATGATTGATCTCCAACAACCACAACCATCTTCCTTTGTGCTAGGTATGACTGCAACCTGTGGAGAGCTGGTAGATGCCAGTGTTGTAGCTGTACTGGAACAGCTTGGCTAGGGGGCGCGACAAGTTCTGGAGCACAAGTCTTCAGTACTACTTCTGGAATATTGTCAGGGCCCATAGCCTTTGCAGTATCCAGTGCCTTCAGCCATTTCTTGATATCACGTGGAGTGAGTCAAATTGGCTGAAGACTGGCATTTGTGATGCTGGGAACCTCCAGAGGAGACCGAGATGGATCATCCATTCGGCACTTCTGGCTGAAGCTGGACACCCCCGTCATTGAGGATGGGGATATTTGTGGAGCCTCCTCCTCCTCTAATGAGTTGTTTAATTGTCCACCACCATTCACGACTGGATGTGGCAGGCCTGCAGAGCTTAGATCTGATCTGTTGGTTGTGGGATCGCTGAGCTCTGTCTATCACTTGCTGCTTATGCTGTTTGGCACGCAACTAGACCTGTGTTATAGCTTCACCAGGTTAACACCTCATTCTTAGGTATGCCTGGTGCTACTCCTGGCATGCCCTCCTGCACTCTTCATTGAACCAGGGTTGATCCCCTGGCTTGCTAGTAATGATAGAGTGGGGGATATGCCGGGCCATGAGGTTACAGATTGTGTTTGAGTAGAATTCTGCTGCTGCTGATGGGCCACAGCACCTCCTGGATGTCCAATCTTGAGTTGCTAGATCTGTTCAAAATCTATCCCATTTAGCACGATGGTAGTGCCACACAACACGATGGAGGGTATTCTCAATGTGAAGGCAGGATTTTGTCTCCAAAGTGACTGTGTGGTGGTCACGCCTACCGATACTGTCATGAACAGATGCATCTGCAACAGGCAGGTTGGTGAGGATGAGGTGAAGAATGTTTTTCCCTCTTGTTGGTTCCCTCACCACCTGCTGCAGGACAAGTTTGCTTGTCACGCTTCCTGCATGGTGAGCCCCCAAGCCCACTGCTGGGTTAATACCAGCATTAATCACCCACTTAAGGACCTGAATTGGCAGCAAGGTGGGAAGGCCATATATAGGTCTTCCTGCCAAGGCTTAAATGGGGTGGAGGTTGGGAAGATGGCGGAGTCTGCTCCCCAGGCCTTCTGCCTGATTAAATGCCAGCCTACCACCAAACTTGCCACAGGGGAGCGCACTAAATTCCACCCAGAAAATGCAGGGCTGGCCTTGGTGAGGATAAGTTTGTTAAAAATGCTCAAAAATTGCAATAAAACACCAAATACTGACTTTCTTTTGTGGTGCACCTAGAATCCTGGTTGTAATGTGAAAGAACGTTCCAAGCAAAGGCAATTACAGAATCCTCACATTTGAAAATCAGGGGCATGGTCAATTTTAATTTGATAGATTAATTCCAGGGGAGATGGTGGGGTATTGTCACTGGACTAGTATTCTAGAGATCCGGATTTGAATCCCACGACTCGAATTGAATTCAATAAAAAAAAATCTGGAATTAAAAGTCTGATGATGACCATGATGGTAAAATCCCATCTGGTTCACTAATGTCCTTTAGATAAGGAAATCTGGTTAGGCCTCTATGTGACTCCACAGCAATGCGATTGACTCTTAAATACCTTCTGAACAAGGGCAACTGGGGATAGGCAATAAATGTTGGCCCAGGCAGCAACGCCCACATCCCATGTACGAATAAAAAGGTACAGCGAAAAGCTCCATTTACTTGTGTCTAATGTATATTTGTCACATTGAAAAATCTTTGACAGAAGAATAAAAAAGGAAAATAAAGCCAGTTGCTCACAGTTCCATCTTATCACTGGGAGATATTTTAACTTCTGAAGCCAGGCAAAAAAGGGGATAGGGAATCAAAATTTATGCATTTTGGTTCCCTTGTCCTACAGAAGTACTTTTCCAACACTTGATTGTCTAAAGTATCATTTATTTTAATTTTCATAGCATTTGAGAGGTAGGGGTTGTGTCAACCAGATGCTTTGAATACATCTAGTCACTAGCTGAAGAGTAGTAACCTTTGATAGAGTGTCCATTGATGCTACTGTGCCAGTCATTGAATTAGAAGTGGGAAAAGACTTACAGTAAGACTTCAGCAAACAAATGTATTTTACAACAAATAAAGCAAGCTACAAAGTATACAAAGACTATTCACAGAGTTCAGTTAGAATGAGTCTGTAGCAAGCCGAACTCAAACATGACCAAAACTGCAGCGACTTCTCCCAATAAAGGCAGGTGATTTCTCCACCGAAATGCAGTGAGTGGTTGATAGTTACATGCAGATTATGCATGTAAACTTAATCCCACTCATTTACAGCATTACACTCTCCAGGCATGACTGACAAGGAAATGATACAGTTGTCTCCATTCTGTCTGGAAATTGCGGTGTCAGTGTTTATGATTGGATCAGCACCCCTTTTCTCATGCAGTATAAATTGTTGTTCCCTTTGAAATTTGGCATTCCTGCATTTGTCCTGATGAGTGCAAGGCAAAAAGCCTTGACAGCTGGCATTTTTTTCAGCAATACTCAAGAAATGAGTAGGTTCGTCATTGGCTGGAGCTCTCTGATTGACAGTTCTCTCACAGACTTTTTGGGCTGGATTTTATGCTTGCCATGAGGGTCATGATGACAAGCTGGAAAAGCACAGGCGATCCCGCCTTGGCCTTATGTGGGGTCCCAGGCTGCGTTTTATGAGGGTCAGGTAACCAATAAGTTGCCTTTGGGGCTGCCAGCCTGGGAGTGGTGGCGACTGGGACTGGATTTGGAAGAAGAGGAAGACCTAGAGGGATGCTGCTCTCCCAACCAAGTAAATGGGGCTGAGGGGTGCCAGAGCCAGGCAGGTAGGCCCTGGGGTGGCAGGAGTGGGGACTGATGAGGGCAGGTGGTGCCGTTGGCTTAGCACAGCCATTGCTGCTTGGAGGTTTGTTGGGATAGGGGGTGGGATGGTCCCTCCATCAGCCAGGGGATGCCAGGAGGACTCCCTGAGCCTGCAGGGAGGACACTAGGGCTTACCTGACAGTCTTCCCAGACAGAAGAGACCCAACCCTGGGTAAAATGGTCGCAGGACGAGGCCCTTAATTGGACACTTAAATGGCTCAACTGGCCTATGGGCATATGGGCCAGTCTCCCTCATCCCCGCCACTGGTAAATGGCTTGGCCTCTCCTCACCATTTTATAGCCCTCCACCTCTACGCACAACCCCCACCTGACCCCCCCACCCGCAACTATGTCCCAGCCTGCGTCCCAGAGGCTGGTAAAACTCAGCTCTATGTGACATTTCCCAGGGGACATAGGGACAGCCAATGCGGTGAATTTCACAGTTAGAAACCTTTCTGTCCTTTTAAGCTAGCCTTCAGTCATGGGCCCAACTTTAGTGCAAAAGAAATTTTTAAATTATATACACATACCAAAGTCTGCAGGGGAATACATAATCTCACTGCAGAAATGCTGTACTATTCATTTACATATTTAATGTAAATGGACCATTTATTGGTTCAAAGTCTGAACTTACTCAGTCTCCCTTCCATACAGAGAAACACTCATGACCCTTGTTCTGCTATTAACACCTTCTGCTTTCTTACCTTTATGCCATTATCAGCACCTTCTTTAGCTCTTAACACCACCATTAACACTCGCTTTTTCTTTTTGTCTAAGGCATCTTTATCAATCTCCCCTCAGCTCCCACCTATCGCTGGCCTTCTATCCAGCTTCACCTGCTCCAACCCCCTTAAACAGTATATACTTTGTCCTATATCTACTTCTCTTTAGCTCTGAAGAAGAGTCATACAGACTAGAAACATTATCCCTGTTTCTCTCTCCACAGATGCTATCAGACCTGCTGAATTTTTCTGCATTTTCTGTTTTAAGCCCAGGATTTCTGATCTCTGGGCGGTTATACCTTGGAGGTACCCCAAAAGATGCGCTAAGAGACCCCTTGGAAGTTCTGACACACTGACTATGCGGGAATTTCCCAGGATGTTTGGACTTCCGATGGGCAATTAACCTGCCTTGGAACCCCCTAAATAAGTTTCCAACTCTTAGTATGAGTCAGAGACTTCAGTCAGTTGCAACTCACTTAGCTGAACAGTTACCTAGGAAAGGTTCGAAGGATTGAAACTAGTTCTAACTCCTGGGTGATTATACTACTCACCTCCTGACTTCCCACTGTATCCCCAGACTCTCCCCCTCTCCGACCCTGACTCCTGCCCGCCCCCCCCACCTCCACCTCCAACTACCCCTCTGACCCCCTGGCTACCCCCATCCGACTACCCCTCTGGATCCCCGTTCCCTGATCCCCCCGACCCACCAATCCACCCTAACCCCTCACCCACTTGCAACCCTACCCTAACCCACCTGCAGTCCTAGCCCCTCACCCACCAGCAACTCTACCCCTTCACCCACCTACAGCCCTACCCTAACCCACCTGCAGCCCTAGCTCCTCACCCACCTGTAACCCTACCCCCTTAGCTACATGCAACTTACCCTCACCCATTTGCAACCCTGCCCCCTCACCCACCTGCTACCCTACCCTCACCCACCTGCAACTCTACCCCCTCACCCACCTGTCACCCTACCCTAACCCACCTGCAGCTCTAACTCCTCACCCACCTGCTACCCTACCCTCACCCACCTGCAACTCTACCCTCACCCACCTGCAACCCTACCCCCTCACCCGCTTATCTTTCACACTTACCTTCTCTCCATAGCTTCTCAAAGTGGCTTTGGGACCATTAAACTCTTGACTTACCAGACTACAGCTGCTAGTGATGTAAGAAGGGAGCATGGCTTCTTTGATGATTCCCGCTGCTGCTCCCTGCAAGGATTGCTACGCTGCATGAGTTTAGAAGGAACCCCCCCGCCCCCCTTGGAAGACAGGCCCGAAAAATTGTACGAAGGTAAGTAGATAACCTTTTGTCTGATTTGGGTCAGAGATAGGGGTTCTGACCAGATCGGAAGTTCTGAACCATTATATATTCCAGCAGCTGCTCTAAGTGTAAGTGTTCTTTGTTACGATTCCATGGTGCTCCGAGTCATAGGGGACATGAGGTCTGCCTATGGGATCTGTCCTTGGCTCCCTCCTATTTCTCATCTACTTACTGCCAGTTGGCGACATCATGTAAAGGCCCGGTGTTGGTTTTCACATGTACAACTCTACCTCACCACCAGTTTTGACTCATTTAGCTGAACAGTTACCCAGGAAAAGTTAGAAGGATTGAAACCAGTTCTAACTCCTGGGTGTCTATACTACTCACCCACTGACCTCCCACTGGACCTCCAGACTCTCCCACCCTCTGACCCCCTGACTCTCGCACCCCCCACCTCCCGACTACCCCTCTGACCCCCCTGACTACCCCCATCCGACTACCCCTCCGGACTCATGATCCCTGATCCCCCGACCCACCCTACCCCCTCACCTACCCACCTCACCTCCCTTGACTCCTTCACTGTCGCTAACTTATCTAACTGCTTATCTGACAGCCAGTACAGAAATTTCCTCCAATTAAATATTGGGAAGACTGTAGCCATTGTTTTTGGTACCCATTCCAAACTCTGTTCCCTAGCTACCAACTCTGCCTTTCTCTCTGGCAGCAAATTGAGTTTAAGCGAATCTGTTTGCAATCTTGATGTTACATTTGATCCTGAGACGAGCTTCCGATCTCATGTTTGTGCCATTTTGCCTCCGTAACTTTACCTTTGTCTCGGCTAATCTGCTGCTGAAACCTTCATTCATGCATTTGTTACCTCTAGACTCAATTATTCCAATGCGCTGCTGGCTGGTCTGGTACATTCTACCCTCTATAAAGCTGAGGTCATCCAAACCTCTACTGCCTGTGTCTTAACTCGCGGTAAATTCCATTCCTCTATCACCCCTGTGCTCGCTGGCCTTCATTGGTTCCTGGTCAAGCAACATCTTGATTTTAAAATTCTGATCCTTGTTTTCAAATCCCTCCATGCCTCATTCCTCCCCATCTCTGTAACCTCTTTCAGCCCCACAACCCTCCGCAATAACTTCCTGCACTAAATCTGACCTCTTGAGCATTCTCAGTTTTAGTCACTCCACCATTGGTGGCCGTGCCTTCAGTAGCCTAGGCTCCAAGCTCTGGAATACCCCCGTTGCATCTCTTCATCTCTCTACCTCACTGTCCTCCTTTAAGACACTTCTTAAAACCTTCCTTTTTGTCCAAGTTTTTGATCATCTGACCTAATATCTCCTTATGTGGCTCATTGACATACTTTGTCTTATAATGCTGAGGTGAAGCGCCTTGGGATGTTTCATTACGTTGTTGTTGTCAAACTGCGGAAATATCTAATGCAAAAACACAAAAATTATTAATAGGACTCATTATCCTTATTGCTATTTCTGCCCCACAGCACCATGCATTCTTCCCTGACCGAGGATATAGATATGCAACGTGCTTTCAGCCCTCTGCCTGGACTGCTTTACAACCTATTAGGGTTCAAACAAAGGAGGGGCAGCCTCACCATCTCCCTGATTTCTCATCTCTCCCAACTTTAGGAATATGGTAGACTCTGGTTTTCTTGGCCTGATAACCTGGGTGAGAATGAGACTTTCGTTCCTACCATTTTGTAGTACGGTTAATTGGTAGGTAAGCACACTGCGCTGTTATGCCTTTAAGATTTCATGGTTTGTTACAGTTAGTTACATGTTAATAATTGTTTGGAACGATTGCGAAATATGTGAAGCATGCCGCATTATAATGTTATAATTTTGGAAGCATACTACTAGCAATAGCACAGAGCAGACCAATTCCTATTTCTGTCTCAAAGAAGTCTAGTGATTGTATCATTCCGAAACAGATACCTGCGCATTTTCAAAGCCTTAATCTTGGGAAAATCAGAGGCATTTTTAATTAGAACGGGATTGCTGTAATGTAACCCCATGAAATGTAAAATCCAATGGATAAACAGGTCCAAGTTAAAAAAAGAAAACAAAGAGGAACTTGTTTCAGTAATATTATGCTTTCTGTTTCCCAGAGCCAGGACTCATTGTGGAGGTTTGTGTTTAGTGTCTTTTATTTTGTTAAAGTTTTTGTATTTCTTTCTCAAGATCTGCATCTTTTCAAGGTTTAACTGTAATGTTTAAATCAGTTTGAGAGTAAGCTGGTTTTCTTTGAAAATAAGAAATCCACCAAAATTCTGGCTGAAGTTAGTATTTACCCTACACAATTTGAATTCAGTGTTATCAATAACTGATCATGAACCCCAGAAATTCTTTATCCTGTGCCTATCAGTATTAGTAGCAAAGTTTGTTAGCTTGATATATACACCAAAATAAATTTTCAAACAACTACATTGTAGGTAAAATACACTTTGAGTGTATTTATCCTTTTAAGTGTAAACTTTTTTTTTGTAAGTCCATACACAATATAAGACAAATAACTTAATAATATAGATGTTAGTATTAATAACTTGGTATTATGAGAATGTATTCTGTGTTATAGAGGGTAACACCGAGTTTAGATTAGTTCATTAGGATTCTGCAGAAGAATGCTTAGTGAGCAGGCAGATTCAAGATAATATAATTTAAGAAACATCAATGGGCTTATGTAAGAATTATAGCTAGTTTGGAGATAATGGCCACAAAATTGGGCTCCATAGTGCCACTGGTACCAGCGCTATGGCAGACCTGAACTTTTCAAAGGAAACCAGCTTACTCTCAGACTGATTTAAACATTACATTTAAACCTGGAAAAGATGCAGATGAACTGAAAAAAGGTCAACTGGGATGCTTTTGGTTATTTCTGGCATGGCTCTGATTGACTGAGTGCTAATGAGAATGTACAATGTGTGCGCTGGAAACATACAGAGTGGACAGATTGTGACGTCTGCAGCGTCATGAACAGAAAGAACATATGTATTCCATTTTACTGCCCCTGATCAGTATGTTGGTATGTAAAAGGTGTGTTTTTTTGCCTTCAGAACGAGAACCCCAATTAAATTATTCCAGCAGAAAGTTTTTTTGTGAGTTTTAAAGATAGGGAAGGCTACCTATTATCACACAGTTGCCCCGGATTTTTTGAGTTGTGAGTTCTCACTCACTTGTCTCCCACACACTCTTATGCACAAAGGTTAGATACAGATGAAAGTAAAACAATAGGGTTGCAACTTAGTTGCAATCTCAGTCTTTTTTGTGGCAGGCTTGTACTTTCTTGGATGGAAGTGATGCTTTAAAGTTACAGTGAAAGTCTGGTAAAGCAAAGAATTTTCAATAAGCTATGAAATTTCTTGTAGTTGAATTTCCAAGAGGTTAGTTCTCAGGTGAACTCGAAGTTAGAACAGATTGCAGGGGAGTCCTTCTCACACTTTCAAGGTATTTCTGTTTATTACCCTGGTTGCTTGGATGACTTGCAGCTATTAGATGGCTTTCAGTGGGATTCTCTCTCTCTCTCTCTCTACAAGCAGCTTCTGCTGGTTTTTAAAAAGCAGACAACCAATATGGGTTTCCTTATCATGTGCCTGACTGTCACAAGTTCAAAGTCCTTTTTTCAAACAAAGGATGATATATCAGTTGATTCCAATCATCCTGTGTTATTGTTTAACACCTTTAGAGTTTGAGACAGCTGGTGGCTTCCTGTTGGAATGACCCATTCAATTTGAAATTATCCATTTGAATTGGTTTCAGGAAAGGGCATCGATACAACATCAGTCTGGAAAGTCCCTTTTGTTCCCTCTTGAGACAGGAGTGGTTTTTCACAAAAGAAGTCAGGTGTCCCTCAGGCGGCCATCTTTTGCAGATTTTTGTTCAGTTTTTTTTAAAATGTGAAATATTGGCTGAATGTTCATAATATACAGGAACATTACACAACTTCTAACATTGATTTGATGCATGATCTGTCATTTTGGATTGCAGTAGTCCACTTAATGCTCTCTCTTGATCAGTGTTCTCACTGTTTGTCTTTGCCCGGTCTAGTGCTCTTATGCAGCGCAACTCCAGTAGCTGCAGCATGGCTGGTGCAAGGCTGTTGACTTCCACTGAGGGAGAGCACAGGCGGCCTTGCAGGATGACCTCAAGCAGCTCAGGGCCTTATCGGCCAGGCTTTCAGAAGCTCAGCATGGGCAGCAGCAATCTGGATGGCTGAGAGGCAACAGAAAAAGGTCAACTGGTTCTTGCACCCCAGAGTCTCTGGCACTCCCTCAGAGCAATTTTTTTATTAGTCCATGGGATGTGGGCATCGCTGGCTCAGCCAGCATCTATTGTCCATCCCCAATTGCCCTTGTACATAGAGCATTTAAGAGTCAACCACATTGTTGTGGGTCTGGAGTCACATGTAAGCCAGACCTGGTAAGGACAGCAGATTTCCTTCCCTAAAGGGCATTAGTAAACTAGGTGGGTTTTTATGACAATCGGCAATGGTTTCATGGTCACCATCAGACTTTTAATTCCAGATTTTTATTGGATTCAAATTCTACCACCTGCCGTGGCAGGATTCGAACCCAGGTGCCCAGAGCATTACCCCTGGATTTCCGGTCCAGTGACAATATCTCGACACCATCACCTCCCCCAAATGCTAGAGCAATCGTGATAATCTTTTGGTTAGTAGATTGTTGGATGCTGTGAGAACCTGCAATTAAGGCCTTTTGAGCACTGGTGTCTACAGCCCTGAAGGCAGCAATCTGAGCCTGTATGGCACCAAGCATGGATTGCATGACCTTAGTCTGAGCTTCAGCTCAAATTTTGGGTGGCTTCTGTCTGTGCAGCATCACGGTTGGGTCAGCAAGTGCTGTCATAGACTGGTCACCTCTTCCATCCTGGAAAGAATGGTCTCTAAGCTCTGCATGAATATCTGTGTCAAATTGGAATCAGACCCCTCAATCCTCCTGGACAGTGACAACGGGCTATCTGACAGGTCTGCTATTACGACAAGTGTCCTGGTGTGCAGGATCATTAGTGTGCTCCTGTATGCTGCTCTATTGTAATCCCGTGTGTGCTCTGCAGTGCAGCTGGCCTGTGACTTTGCCCTCTGGGCAGCTGGCACACAAACCATCCTTTCCCCTTGGCTTGGAGGCAGTCCACTTGTGCCAGCTGACTCATCATATGATGATCCCGACTCTATATACTCTCTAAGGTATGTGCAGCGCCAGTGCCTGAGCTGATAGATGTGAGCGTCAGATCAAGTGACAGTGCTACTTCATCAGAGGTCAGCTGTAGACCCTCCCCCTGAGACTGCAGTGATCTTGCATTTCTGAAAGTAAAAATGGAGTAGGGGAGGGTTGGGTGAGGTAAGGAGAAAGAGTTGGAAAGTACAAGGAGCAAGGTCACACCATCTGCAGCTTGCACTTCATACCAAGTAGCAGAGAATGAGGTGGGACTTGAGAAGGTGCATATGGCAGGAACATATTGTCACCCCAAATGTTCTTGGTGACACCGGATGCAACAGCCTCAGTCACAACCATCCCCATGATATGGAGCACCATCTCATCCAGGATGCTCAAGTGATGTAGGCCTATTCCCATCCCTCAACACCCTTTCCAGTTCTGCTTTGGTCCCTGTAGTATGGGCCCTTTATCATGAAAGAGAGAGGGCAGAATGTCAATAATTGTGTTGCACTGTGTTTGGGTAATGTGCCTGCCATAGCTGAACAGGAAGTATGTGGATACAGCGAGAGGTGTGTGTGAGGCTGGTGTCATTGCTAGGTATGTATGGGTAAGGTTGCCTATCTGAATGTAAGACCTGTGTCCCGATTGCTTGAGAATGATGATGGCTGATTGCAGGAACTATGGTGGTTTGAGCAGCTTGAGAGATGGGTAATGCGATGGGCTTGAGATGTCATGTTAAGATATGTTCATAGACCTTGGTCAACCTTGTGAAGTCATTGAACAATTTTTGGTACTGCTGCCAGACCCTCAGGGCCAGACAATGGGAAATGACCGACGTGGGGACCTGCTTCTATTCCCTTCTCGGGGTGTTCCTGCCCCACTGCGGAAACGATGCATCTCTCCTCATTTCCATCTCCTGAACTGATGCCTCCAGTGCCGCATCATTTTCTGTGCTTTTGCTTCAATTCAAGATCCCTAAAGACAGTTTGCAGCAGCTTCTGTACAAGTGCAGCTGCCTTTAAGACATGCAGACTGGCTGTGCATCATGCTGTCCATGCATGATGCTGGGCCCCGTGTTGGGTATGCAGCCAGTCAACAATGTGTTCTACACTGAGCTGCGAGCTGAAATCATCTAGATCAGGAGGCAACATGAAATGTGCCTGAAAGCAGGCTCTGATGCAATTTTCCCCCAACATGTCTGGGTTTCAGCTGTTAGTATTCTGGTAAGGTGTGTAAATTGCGCTATCATATATATGAATAGCAATCACATCCCAGTGAGTGTGGAGTGTATGTGGTATAACATTGCCATCTACTGGTGTTATATGACAGAGATCACATGACAATCTCAGAACTGTTTGGTTTAGAGCAATTCATTTGATATTGTCTAGTTTTATATATGGACTGACTTTCAGCAATTCTTTGGTATTCTTTAAGAACTCACCAGGATTGGGTAGTAGTTTACAGATCCAGTGAATATCTTACCATTAAGTATAGGTAAATAACTTGCTTGCACTTTCTGTAATTGTTAATAAACCAACAAACTGATTTACCTCTGACACCCGAACCTGTATCTTGGATTAATCTACTCAATCAAACACTTGTCTTTGAGAACAATATTTATTAGGATGTTTACAATGCAGCCTAGTAAGTACAATAGCAGCAGCAGCATAGTTTCAGTACAAAGAAAGGGCAGGGAGATTAGGTGGGCAAAATTCCTCATTTAAGATTTAGCAAAATAAAAGTAGATGTGAGTAAAATAGTGATTAAAAAGGTAGAAACCGCCCACATACTATTCGTATGTGTTTCATTTTAAATGTGACTCATGCAGTCGCAGCCCAATTGAGACAGTCAAATTCCTCCTCACTAACATTTGAGAACTGGTCTCCAAGCTAAGTGAACTGCCCCACAGAATATTCAAGCAAGAAGCTGGCCGTCGTATTCACAGAATGATATTTCTTATATTAAATCTCAGATTCCTCTTTTACCATCACTGGATATCTCTTATGTGATTACAGTTGAATGGGAGTTGCCTTGGGAATTTTCAACATTGATTCCAGACTCTATGGGTGGAATGTTCCATTTGTGAGACGCAGTGCGGTGACGGGCAGTTTCGGGCAGCGCCCACCCTGCTGGCCGGAACGGTGGGAACTCGCGCCTGATTCCGCGTGGAAGGTCATTGATTATGCACATGCGAGTATCTGGTCAAATCGCCTGGCGGGTCAGGAGCTGATTCCTCCGCCCGCCCATCAGCTGGTGGGGTCAAAGGTCCGGGTGCCATATTTAAAGGCCAGTCCAACACATTATCTCACTCTCTCCAGCCCACCTGCCTTCCAGATATGTGCAAAGGTGTCTGGCAGCCACAAGAAGAAAGCTGAGAGCCTTAAGAAGAAGGCAGCGCCCCGCTTCACCCCCTCCAGGCCTTGATCAGATGGATGCGGTGCACAGGCAAGTCCTGTATCCCAGGGGTGGCTGCAGAGGCACAGCAGCCTCACCTCTCTGGCCTGGGAGGCTGTCGCAGAGCAGGTCAGTGCTGCTGGCAGCCATTGCCCGAAATGCCACCCAGTGCAGGAAGAGGATAAATGATCTAATTCGCTCCACCAAGGTAAGTCATCCTTTAACTCCCTCCAATATCAAACTCTCATCATAGCATCATGCACTCAAACTCTTCAGGGGTCTCACACAACCTTAAGCGGGGGACACAAATCAACACTCATTCTCTCACCGAGACTTTCACATCACCACCATCCCATCGGTTATGTTGCTCACACTCCATCCTCTGGCCTTTCAGGGGAGGGCTCACCACACACACAGGACATGCATCTCACCCAAACTCTGCTCCATCCCTTCCCATCACATGCCTTTCTTTCTTCTTCATACAGGCCAAGCTGGCACAGAACGGGCGAGAGATCGCAGACTGGGGGAGGGACGGCCGACATCATTGCCCTCACTGAGTTTGAGGAGGTTGCAGCCAAGCTGGCTGGGGAGGACAGGGATCGCTCCTGTGGGGAACGGGAGATCGGCCTCTCTATCCTGGTACATATCACAGCTCCATCACTTTATCAAATCCTGACATTCAGAATGAGTCACATGCAGACTTATATAGCTCATGCTCATTAACTGAAACTCTTATTTTCTATTTTCCAGGCATCAGCAGATCAAGGCCCCCAAGTCAGCTGAGCACCAGTACTCAGACACAACCTCCAGCAGCTCAGAGACACACACGTCGGTGGGGCACCGCTGTAGATTAGGCTCGGGCTCACTTTCTGGAGAACACCTTACTGACACGTCCCTGCAGCAGTCGGAGGCAGGGACAGCCCGGGACTCCAGCACTTGCAGAGCTGCTGGAGACCAGCCACCCGCTCTGTCCAAGTCAGATGAGCCTCTGGAAGCAGCCAAATTTATGCTGGAGATGCAGTGATGGGTGGTGGAACATCAGGCAGAGATTCAATTGTCACTCAGCAGATGAGAGTGAACGATGGAGGAGTCCGTCCGCGTTCTGTCTGATGTCCTGGCTCCAACATGTGAGTGTCTTGAGCTCACCGTGGGAAGGCTGGCAACCACCATGGAGAACTTGGTCTAGCAGGTCTTGCTGGATTTGCACTGGACCCTGCACTCCATGGCCACACACCCTGGTGGCCACCATCAGAATTTAGGCAACATGGGGAAGAGGCACCTTGACCTCCCTCTGGGTGCACCATCTCCTGCAGGAGTCAGGGCGGGGCCCTCGGGCACCCACAGGGAGGATAACCATCAGCTGGACACCCCGGGGGCCTCCTCTCAGGACACTCCAAGGGTGTGCAGCCGATCACAGCCCCCTCTGCCTGTGACCCCACCCACTCCAGCTTCTCAGGCCACCGAGGGCACTTCTGCCCCTGAGCAGGTGACCCTTATCAGGCTGGGGCCCTCCAGGCCTCGAGCCACCAGAGGACGTCCACCAAGGTCATCACAGACATCAGGATGTAGTGGTCAGCAGGCTGCCTCCACCTCTACTGCGGATGTCAGGGCTGCACCCAGGCGTAGAGCTAGAGTTAGGAAAGTTAAGAAAAACTGGTGTCACTTGTGGGTCACGGGTGTGCTAGATATGTAAATAAATTACACTTTTGTTAATATATTTGATGGTTATGTGAATGTTCCTGTCAACTGAAGGCGTTGTGATTTTGTACTTTGGAATCCTCTTATTTCGAGGTTTAGCCTTTCTCCCACTCAGTGATTGTGTCCCACTGTGAGATTAATATTCCTGTGATGTCAACCTTAGTTGTACTAGTATCCGTACCCCTTGTGTGATGTCAGGGAAATGTGTTTAAATCTTTATTGGAAATATGTGATGTAAGCATTTCTAACCCTTCTTCCTCAAAGAACATCAGTGAGTGAGGGCAGCTCATCAGCATTGATAATCTAGCAGTATGTGTGTCTCTTCAGTGGTAGTGACAGAAGAAAAGACGTGTACGGGAGGAGGAGATCCCTCGGCTTGTCTACATCTCAGGGGCAGCAGTTTTTGCATCATTAGATAGTGGTGAAGGCTTCATGTCTTCTCTTGCATCGCTTTTGTTCCTAAATGGATTCTCAGTTCCCAGAGTGAGCTCACTCAAGGATTGCATTGTGATGCATGAGGCCAGAATGCGCAACTGTGAAGGTGGGACTTGTTTTCACTGCAAGTGGATGGACATCCTCTGACATGGAAGTAAATGTCATTGAGAACTAGAAGAGATGTGGCCATCTGCCCCTCTTAACTTTATTCTTCCTGGAACCTATCAGCAATTAACATCTCATCGGCATGTCTTCCTCGTCTTCCTCCATGGTGTGATCGTGCTCATACTGACCCTCAGCAGCCTCCTGAGGTTCCTGGGCCTCCGGATCTTCATCCTCTGATGAGCTCTTATCCTCCAACAGTTCACCCTCTGGCAGGGGTTCATCTCTTTGCATTGCCAGATTGTGAAGGGCACAACACACTGCAATGACGTGGGCAACCCGTCGGGACAGTATTGGAGTGAGTCACCTGAGCATTCCAAGCATCTGAAAGGCATCTTCAGAAGTCCTGTGGTCTGCTCTATGAGGGAGTGTGTGGAGTTGTGAGCAGCATTGTACCTCTCCTTGAAAGGAGGTACAAGAGGGCAACACACCGTGTCATCAGCCAGTGTTTCAGTAGGTAACCCTTATCCCCAAGTCACCTCTGCAGACATAATGGCCCCTCGAAAATCTCAGGCACCTGAGAGTGACTCAGGATGTAGGAGTCATGGCAACTCCCAGGTACTGTGCACAAATATGCAGTATGTGCTTCCAATGATCACACGCTAGTTGTACATTGATGGAATGGTAGCTGTTGAAATTTGTAAACATTAGGGCCTGCTGCCATAGAGCCTGTATAACCACTTGGGTGCAGTCTATTGTCCCCTGCACTCTTGGGAAGCCTGAGATGGCGGCGAAGCTGGTGAATCTCACAGCTTGGCTATCTTCGTCCAGAGCAAACCTGATGTAATGATGGGCCTTCCTGTGAAGGGCATCTTCCTTTGTGCATGTTACTTGCCACTTGTCAGCTCAAGCCTGGATATTGTCCAGGTCTTGCTGCATTTGGACATGGACTGCTTCAGTATCTGAGGAGTTGCAAATAGTGCTGAACATTGTGCAATCAGCAAACATCCCCACTTCTGACATGATAGAAGAAAGGTCATTGACAAAGCAGATGAAGATGGTTGGGCCTAGGGCACTACCCTGAGGAACTCCTGCAGTGATGCCCTGGAAAAAAGATGATTGACCTGCAACCACCACAGTATGGTCAATGAGTGGATGCCCTTTGGCCCATTAGGAGTGTCAAATCTGGTGAACAGGTGACAGGCCATCATTGATGGAATGCCATATATGATACAGTTGTGCCTCCTTCACTATTGCCTGTATTCCCAAATTATAAATCCCTATCTGGTACTCCTGAGATGCAGCGACTGTGATGTGAAGCCACTGAGTCCTGAGTAGCTCTTTAACAGTGCTAATGAAGCTATTAGCTTTCAGTGACTTTCATCGTAAGGAGGTCTTCCTCTTTTCTTTCTAAGCAGACTCATGTTCACACCTGCAGCAACAGGAAGCTAGAGGGTGACCCCGGAAAGGTTCCCTTGTATTTGCCCTTCCCTCTCACTGCCATTCCACAGCCTTCATTCCTCATTGCCCACCTTGTGTTCATCAAACCCACCCTCGCCTCACAGCCCACCCCCGGTTGTAATGCTCGTTTCTGAAAGTGGAGGCCTGCGTGAGTACCACAGCAATGGTGTTCTCCGGGACAATGTAGGCAAAGAACAGGAGCAGGCCAACCCTACAGCCCAAGCAGTGTAGCGTTCATCGCAACAAGACCGGCACAGTGCTATGGCAGGTAGGCTCTGTATGTTCCACTCACCTCAAAGTTACCAGCGAACTGAGGTCCAACTTGTTCATGCCACCCTTTACAAACAGGTTTGTGGCCAATGTGACAAAATTCTGGTGAGCAGCTGTTTTAATGAGCGTTCATGAGATGTTAATGAATGCAAATGGCATTCACGACACTATTCGGCAGGATAACCAACCTGCCATAAACCCATCACCGGGAGAATTGCCAACTGTTGTTACATTGGCAAATTCCCAACTTTCTTTGCCTGCAGCTGGATTCTTCACTCCTGCCCACCATGAAACCCATAGTGGGCAGGTTGGGAAAATTCCACCCTATGACGTCTTATAACTTCAGGTGAAATAAAGCATTGGAAACTTCCAGATGATCTGCGCCCTCCCCATTGATAAATCAATAAACCTGCAGGTTGAATTTTACTTGGAGGAATTACTGAATGTGCTAAAGGCATCAAATGTATTCTGGGTGGGAGACTTCAGTGCCCAATACTGACTTGAACAGGCTGAGTTTTGGAAGGTAGAGATGCCACCATCAGGTGGTGAGAGAACTAGCATAGCTTGAACTCATTTTCACCAAACCGATCTCACTGTGGCAGATGCATCTGTGCAGAATAATATTGGTAGGAGCCTCTTTAAAGACAGCATTCCAACTGTAATACAGAAGACCTGGGCACCAGTAATAGCCGTCCCAGCCAAGCTGTTCCCTTGCAGCTATTAGACTGGCATCTACCCAACAATGTGGAAAATTGCCCAGGTATCTCTGATCCAGGAACAATCTAACTCAGCTAATTACCTTTCCATTAGCCTTCTTCCAATCTCCCACAAAGGGCTGTATCCCCAGATTTTAGAATGTTACAAGTGATTTCATCCAAGTTCCCAAGATATTAAGGGGAATTGATCAGGTAGACAGAGAGAAACTATTTCTGCTGGTTGGGAAATATAGGACCAGAGGATTGATAAGACTTAAAGTCTGTAAGATAAAACAGAAATATATGTTCCAACATTCCTTTGGTGGTCTCGAAATTCCAGTGTTGTTGTGGCCAATGTAAACTGGTTGTTTTTCTGGAGACAGTCTCTTTTAACTGCAATCCATCTTTCAAAATTGGATGCTTTGATACTTGAAGTTCCTTTCGATTAAAATTCTCTATCTCTGTGATGTATTCCAAAATGTAACAGAGATAGGGTCTGAACTTGACAATATCAGGTAGAGAGAGGGATTTAGTTACATTCTGCAGTCGTCATCTTTTCTAGATGTAATCGGTATATTCTGCAGACTCCCTTCTTTTTGTAAAAAACAGACAAGTTTACAATCATAGTTTTTCACAGTGGGCTTCTGATCATGTGACAGCTGGCAGCTGGCAACTGGCAACAATGGAGGGCAATCCAGATTAACGAAGGAGCTGTGCTTTCCAATTGTCAAAGCTATCAAGATGTCCTTGAAACAGACACCCTCTTTGCATAGTGAGTTTTGTTAGTCCTCCTTTGTTCCTGGTAGTTTCTGAAGTCTTATTGTCCTTATGTTTTGCAGAGAGTTCAGACAATGACAGGTGTGAAGTCCATTGGGGAACTCCCTTGACATGTCCCCTGGTAATCCACTTTCAGAGGCTTCTAGAAACTTGGTCAATTTGTAGGTCAGATGACTTCTGCAGCCATTTTAAAACAGTGTCCTTGCAGTTCTAGCTGTTTCTTTTCCCTTTTAAAAACAATCAAGGCATTACACCAGTCGATGAAACTAATAATATTCCACGTTGCACACGACAGATTGCCAGGACTAATGGCAGAACAGACTTGAGGGACTAAATGGCCTACTCCTGTTTTAATGTAAAGTAACAAAGGAAATCATCAATAATATCTTAAATGGCATGTACTCACCAATGAGCTACTTGACCAAGCTCAATTTGGGTTCTGCCAGAATCACGACTCCAGACCACCCACAGCATTAATATAGACATAGAGTTAAATGACGATGAAGAGGTGAGAATAACTGTTGTTGACATTAAGGACCAAGAATTATAGCACTGAGAAGGGCTAGCAAAATTGAAGTCAATGAGGATCAAATGGAAAACTCTTCTGTGGCTATTGTCATGTCTGGTCTTCAGGAAAATGGTCGTGGTTACTGGCAGCCAATCATTGCAGCCCCAGGACATCACTGTGGGAGTTGCTTAGGGCAGTATCCTTGGCCTAACCATCTTCAGTTATATCATCAGCTACCTTCCCTCTGTCATTAGATCAGGAGTGTAGCTATTCTCTGATAAATCCAAGTTGTTCAGCTCTGCCGTTGTTTCTGTCTCTGAAAATGAAATAGCCCAAACCAGTCTACACAGCAAGTACTTGGACAAATGCCCAGGGTTGAGCTGGCAAGCA
This sequence comes from Carcharodon carcharias, assembly GCF_017639515.1. Taxonomy (NCBI): domain Eukaryota; kingdom Metazoa; phylum Chordata; class Chondrichthyes; order Lamniformes; family Lamnidae; genus Carcharodon; species Carcharodon carcharias. Next base: position 63,332,218 of record NC_054487.1, read on the forward strand.
GCATGTAACAATGTCAGGCAACACATCCCGCTGCAGGTATCACTGGTATTGCCACATTTTTAGCAATAGAATGACACTGTAGGTAACCATGATCCAAGATTATCAATCATGAGGGAGATGGCATTGTTTCCCATTCAAATAGTTAAAAAAAAATAGTGGGAACAGTTGTTTAGGGTGGCAGACTTCCCATGTTATACCCTCAGGTTATCAGCTAATCACGTTTCTTTTCCAAAGAATATGTTACGTTTCTATCAATGTATGTCCTAATTAAACTGGATGTTTCAGCTTCATATCGATCAGCCAATCATTAATTACATCCCTCCTGAAGTAAGCTTCTGTTTCCAAAAACTGCTGGTGTGTGATGAAAAGAGGCATTTCTAAAATTTGATTCCAAAGAAACCCATTCAAAGATGACTAATGGAGCGACAACACATAACATATAGTTCACTTGAGACCAGAGGAATTATGAATACAGTTTTAAGTTCAAACTATCTTGGAGAAGACAATCTATCTGTCCATTTGTTTTCTAGAGCACTGCCAGCTTGAATGTTTCTATAACCACTCAGAATATGGATTGCTATGACAGTGGAATCATTTGTATGAAGTCCCTCATGATTTCTGTCGGAGGCACCCACCTTTACTTTAATGACAATTCTGGGAAGCCAGTGAGTAACTACCTTGATTAAACACAAATTAATCCAGACTTTCTTTCTTAATTTTTCTTGAAAAGAAGTGTTCAAATCTTGCCTTTAAAATATTAACCTCAGGTCCCAGAAATGGAAACTTGTGTGTGGCTCATTAGTGGGAATTAGTTTATCCAGGCTTATAAAATACAAATAATCCAGGAAAGGCCAAATGGTTATCTCCAATGGCTCAGTGGGTAATTGTAGCCTATAATTGCTGAACCTTACTGACTGTGAAGTCTTAGTTCAATTTTTGTGTGTGTGTTGTCTAGGCAGCTGTCAGCAAGGGTTGAAATGAGGTCTCTACCTCACTTCACTCCAGGACTAGGAAAGAAGTTAGCAGGGCTTCCACAACTGATTGCTGTTCAGCAGCACTTACTGATAGTACATTTGACTGTATATTCTGTGAGGATAGAGCCAGGGATAGCAATGTTAGTCTTCCCACACTGTCCAGGAACAGCAACCCCTGTAATGCATGAATAGAATGGCTTTCTTACACCTTGAAGGGAATTTAAAATTCTCAGGTATTGCATCAACAATGTGACAGAATTTATACAACATTTTTTCTATTGAACTTGCCCAAAATTTATTGGAATATGATAGTTATCAACAATTATGACTGGGTTGTCAGTTTGATTTTAATTATGTACTGTGCAATTAAAATTTTCAGAGATTGTTGAATTTTTAATGCCCCAGCGATTCACTCAGAACATTGAATATTGAATCGTAACTATGAACTTCTGCATAAAACTGTGTCCATCGCTGGTCTCACTGTCATTATACAGTTAACATTCCCATAAAAATGATTCTATTTATTATAGTTTTTGATGGATTTAAAGTATTTCATTTAAAGCATTAATTAAATTTCACTTTAAAACTGAAATCCCATTTGAATGGAATCAAATCTTTAAAATAATCTCAATGATGTGAGAATGTGATTTCCATGCTGCTTCAGTATTTGGTTTAACATATTGCAAAGTCTTGTATAAAAATAGCAGTCATGATAAAGTCCAAAATTCATGAGCACCTTCTCATTCATTATTCCTGGCTGCATTACAAAGTGGCAGTATTCACATTCTACCTAAATGTGCTAACCATATAAATGATTTTCTCTTGTGCAACTTTTCTAACACTGCCTATTCCAAAAAATAAATGGATTAATACACAAAAATAATTGCATTACCCACTTTCTGCACACAACCTAGATTGCAAGAATAGCCCCTGGCTTATTTTCTCTACTGCCACAGGGAGTAGCCCAGACTTCCACTGTGGAGTCCAGAGGAGCATTCTGCTCCTATGGGCCTCACAATGATAAATATTTACCTAATGAGCCACACATTTTCGTGAACAGAGTTAAATTTATGGATAGATACTGAAACAACAATGTTTCTAAAATTTTAGTGCTGTTTAATTTGTTTAAAGAAGCATATACAGGAGTTTCCCTGTAACTGGAGTTATTGTGTTATTACATTGTTAGTTTTTCCATTTTGTGTAATTAATTTATTTTGCCTTTACACTTAAGCTTTTGATTCTGAAGGAAATTCCTGATCTCCTGTAGAGCTCATTTGCTGTTGACAGCCATATTGAGACATTGCAACCTTCGGTGGGATTTTCCACACCCGCCCGCTGCCACGATCTTCCAGCCGCAAGTCAGTGGACTTCTGGCCGGGGCGCTGCCTCGCCCGCAGGGGTCCCACCCGCAACAGGGCCAGAAAATCCCAGCCCTTATCTACTTAAAAGTCAATAGGGTGCTTTATGATGAATGCACTTGCCACATAAAACAAACTGGCCACATATCCAACCTGCTGCTCGCCTCTACTCAGTTCCAATCATATAAATGATTGTTATCAGTTATTATTCCTTTTCCATTTTATTACCGAAAGGATTCTACTTGTTCTCCTGCTCCAAGTTCCAACCCTGACATTTCACTGTTCCAAATTCCACAAGTTCCATCTCAATCTCAAAGTCAATCCTCTGCCTAACCTCCCCACCCCACTTACCTACACCCTCCTCCTCCTTAACTGTCCTCCATGGTTCACGGCCCTTCAAGCCTCTTCTTCTCCTTGCTTCCCTTCAAACTCTGTTCCCAACTTCTCATTCTGCCAGCTCTTGCCCTACCACAAACCCATCACATCTAAAAACATTACCACTCTTCCATTTCCCTACACCTAGCCATGCTGCACAACTTCACTTTACTAGTAGATTATTACGTTCTGCATTAGATTACTTTTGTCTTTAACAATATTTCAATTGATTTATTATGAGCAAAGTTACCGGAGTGCTGCAAGTTGAATGTAAAATGAATAACTGGTATACAATGCTGTCTGATTTCTGGACAAGATGCAACATAAAAGTCCCAGTATATTATTTCTGTTTTATTTGTCAACACGATCTGAAAATATTTATATGACAATGAAAAATTATTTCAGCAATTAAAATATAATAGAATATTGTTTTGCCACATGCTGGTTGCTGCAATTATTTTTCAGAAGCAAATGAGTTTTTCACAAATAATGTTAACAATAAACTTGAGGTCTGTGCCAAATTAGCAATTGATTCATCCAATAAATACTTTAATTACATAGGTTAAGAGTTTTAACATTCAGCTTGTAAACTGACAGAAGACTATTACTTGTGATTACTGTTCCTGTTATAGAGTTTATCTGGGGTAAGAAGAGAAGAATATGATTTTCAGCTGTGGAAGGCAGGTTACTACTCAGTGGTACACTATCCAGTACAAGAGATTACAGTCTTTTGGGATAAGAAGACAACTGTACATATTCAAGTTGGACCTCAGTGGCAAGTAAGTAGTTTCTTTACAGTTAACCTTGTCTAGCTGAAGTGCATTATGTTTATAATAGCAGTGAGAATAATATATCAAACTGAAACTATCAAACCTTGGACAGTTCTGATTTTCAAAATAGGGCACAGGTCTTTGATGCATCCTGCAGAAGCAATCTGCTATCTACAAAAACAATTGTTGAAAACATGCAAACATGAATATTTAAATGTAAAATTACTCTGTGTAACAGATCCTTAAGTTGCCGCAATACAGTGGGTCTTTACTTGAGAAATCAAAGCTGAGGGTAAATGCCTCATTTCATGTGTTTTGGTGTTTCTTACATTGCAACAGTGACTACACTTCAAAGCACTTCATTGGCTGTAAAACGTTTTGGGATGTCCTAAGGTCGTGAAAGTCGCTATATAAATGCAAGTCTTTTTTTAAGGTAGTGGTTTTGTGCTTCACAAGACCATAAGACGTAGGAACAGAAATAGACTATTTGGCCCATCGAATCTGCTCTGCCATTCAATGAGATCATGGCTGATCTGATAATCCTCAACTCCGCTTTCCTGCCTTTTCCCCATAGCCCTTGATTCCCTTACTGATTAAAAATTTGTCAATCTCAGCCTTGAATATACTTAACGACCCAGCCTCTACAGCCTCTGCAGTAAAGAATTCTACAGACTCACCACCCTCTGAGAGAAGAAATTCCTCCTCACTTCTGTCTTAAATGGGTGACCCTTTACTCTGAGACTATGGTTCTAGACTCACCTAGAAGGGGAAACAACCTCTCAGCATTCACCCTGTCAAGCCCCCTAAGAATCTTATATGTTTCAATAAGGTTACTTCTCATTCTTCTAAACTGCAATGAGTACAGGCCCAACCTACTCAACCTTTCCTCATAAGAAAATCCCTCCATACCCAAGATCAACCTAGTGAACCTTCTCTGGACTGCCTCCAATGCCAGTATATCTTTCCTTAGATAACGGGACCAAAACTGTTCATAGTATTCTAGGTGTGGTCTAACTAGTGCCTTGTATAGTTTTAGCAAGACTTCCCTATTTTTATATTCCATTCCCTATGAAATAAAGACCAAGATTCTATTTGCTTTCCCTATTAGCTGCTGAACTTGTATACTAGCTTTTTGTGATTCATGCATGAGGACCCCCAAATCCCTCTGTGCTGCAGCTTTCTGCAGTCTTTCCCCATTTTAATAATATTCAGCTCCTCCTATTCTTCCTGCCAAAGTGCATAACCTCACATTTTCCCACATCCAATTCCATTTGCCAAGTTTATGCCCACTCACTTAACCTGTCTATATCCCTCTGCAGACTATTTGTGCTATCCTCACCACTTGCCTTCCCACCCTATTTTTGTGTCATCCGCAAACTTGGCGATAGTCCATTCACTTCCTTCATCCAAGTCGTTAATGTGTATTGTAAATAATTGTGGTCCCAGCACTGATCCCTGTGGCACTCCACTTGTTATAGGTTCCCATCCTGAAAATGCCCCCTTTATCCCAACTCTCTGTCTTCTGTTAATTAGCAAATCCTCTATCCATGCTAATATATTGCCCCCAACACCATGGGGGGCTCTTATCTTTTTAAATAGCCTTATGAGCCATACCTTATCGAACGCCTTTTGGAAATCCAAATATGTTACATCTACAGCTTCCCATTTATCTATCTTGCTTGTTACCTCCTCAAAGAATTCTAATAAATTCATGAGGCATGATTTCCCCTTTTTGAATCCATGCTGACTCTGCCTGATTATATTATGCTAAATTTCTAATCATTATTAATGAAGTGGCCATTAACTTTCTTCAATGCTTCTAAAATTGATTCTGGAAGTCAGTAGTTATAATCATATTAAGACAGTCTTAAACAATATATTGCTTGTGAAGCAAACCATTGTGTTGCTGGGATATTGTGCATCTTTACTTGAGGGATCAAAGCTGAGAGTAAATGCCTCCAAGTGTGGTAAATGTGTGCTGCTTGTTATTTGTAGGCACTGGCAAACAATTTGTAGCATGGATTTTGCTCAGTGTTAATCTTTGTATTACTATTAACATTGAACCAAACAGCCAAATGGATCACAGACTTGCTACTAAAAAAACTGTGTAATCTAGTCATCTTTCTACTTATTTAAACTGTTGTGTGAAGAATTGTATGTCAATAAATGCAACACAGACAGATGATATTGTCCTCAGAGCACTATTAGAGATCTTAATGCAAGACAAAGGCATAATGCATGGCACAGAAAGTCAAATTTCACTTAGCCATTAAGGGTTTTTTTTGAAAGAGTACAGTTTTGAAGCTGAGTAGATTGTGACAGAAATGATGGAAAAAGAAATGCATCCAAGAAAAGACTGATGGCCGTGTGTGTAAAATTTTCCATTAGCAGATTCCATCTTTGATACAACTTATTTAGAGTGCTTAGAATTAAGCACACAATTAATAAACTGTTGCTTTTCCCTAGAAGCCTAGCTGTGAAAATGGCCAAGATGTCAATTAAAATAAAATAGATTATTCCCCTGCTGTTTTCAGAAAGTTAATTCCCTCTCGTTTTAGTAGTGTATCAACTCTGATTTTCATGGGAATGGGGCATGGGTGATTGGAAGCTACAGAACTGTTATTGTGCTTGAGTTACACAAATTGTACATCTATTCAATTGGGAACTTTAAAACTGGTTCAAAAAATGAAGCTGAATATTCAATAAATAGGAAAAAATGCCTCATCTTTTTCTTAGAATTGTCTTGCGCAGATTACCATTAAAAAAAAATTTGACTAATGACGTCTGATTTAGATATGTTGTATTATAATCATGATATTATTTCAATTATTGGTAGGGTAAGATGACAGGTTTATGTGGAAATTTTGACAAAAATACAGCAAATGACATGACTACATCGAACAACATGGAAGTGAGCAATGCTCAAGCTTTTGGAGATAGCTGGGCTCTTGGACAGGTAAGAATTGCCTGGACATAAAAATTAGCACATTGAGTCTGAGTCTGTTGTATTGTGGTCCACCTCATTTGGTTTAATTTTCTGAGTAATGTGAGTAGGCAAAACCTTCAAACAAATGAAATGTGGAACTTGTCTTAAACTGCTAAAAATAATTGCTCTAACATGCAATCTAACATCATAATCTATTGTTCGGTTTGGCCCATCTTTAGTTCACAAATGACATTCCCATGCCTCAGCAATACAAAGCATGGTGGTGTCCAAAGTATTTGACTATTTAAGTCTCTACTTAACTACCTCAAGATCTTGTTTAGTCTGCTCTGAATTTCTAATATGAACCTCTTGATAGTTCAGATTTCTAATGAATCATTCTCTATTACAACCCCTCTTTATGCATCAATGCCTTTGTGATGCTGGGATGGCCAAAACAATACACACTGTGTTATGTGGAATTCAAATAACCTACTGAAATAATCTGATTTAAAATTATGGGGGAAATTTCCACCTGCCTGTTATCCTATTAACGCTGAAAAACAGGCTGGTCAACAGATGAAAATTGATTTTTTTTTTAAAATCTCCTGCCCATTGGCTGCTTTAGGCCACCCAACTCATTCCAAATGGGCCTTACAATGGGTGGCCTAAGCTCCTGTCTGAAAAGGACAGGAGTCTTTTTTAATATTTAAATTGGGCCCAACAACAGTTGTGAGACCCTGGTACAATTTTTTTGTACTGATGGGCGTACCGTGTGCCATATGCTCTGGCCAGTGGGATTGAACTTGGTCAGTCTAACCAATGGTCCTTAAATAGACACAAAGGGGGAATTTCTGGGCAAGTTTTAACTTGCAAGAACAGATGGATTAGGAGCAATTTGAGTGGGAGGGTTGGGAAATATTTAGATTTTTAGAGAGGGAGCTCCAATATTCTGGCATTTGGGTATACCAGAGGCATTTTTGGATGCTGGTGAGAAACCTACTTCCGAAGTTGGGGTTTTTCAAATTGGATGTGGCCAGGTACTTAAGGCACAATTAACACCCATGGGAGATGCTTATGAGGTATTTTTAAATTGCTTTTAACTTGGTTCTAAATACAAGCAGCACATGTTTCCTAGGGTTCAGGAAACAGGCCAGAGAAACTAAGATGGGCTTAAATTGCACTTCATGTGGGTACTTAAACTTGTCATTGTCCCAGCTGGATAAAAGCTCACTTACTGCAGGTAGCATCCCATTTCCCTCTGGCTCATATTTGGCAATAAGTGGTTGTGTGGACATAGCTTTTTTTCAACGTTTGGGGATTTTCAAAATCAGGATGGGAGGAGCCTTGGATTTTATTTTTGGAACTCTTTCATGGGATGTGGGGTATTGCTAACAAGATCATCATTTGTTGTCCACCCCTAACTGCTTTTGAGAAGGTGGTGATGTGTTTGTCAGCACATCAGAAGAGGAAGCACATCACCAACCATGGCAGCAGTGACCTGCTATGGTGGGATATCAGTACATGCATGGGAGACAGATTTGCAAAAGTAAATATAACTGCACCATAAGTTGCTTCCAGCTTTGATCAGTTCTGTGTAAAAAAAATTGTAACTTTGTCACCGTTCCTTCACTGACACTGGGTCAAAAATCCTGGAACTCCCTCCCTAACAGCACAGTGGGTGTAGCTACACCACATGGACTGCAGGTTCCAGATGGCAACTCACCACCACCTTCTCAAGGGCAATTAGGGATGGGCAATAAATGCTGGCCCAGCCATGAAAGAATAAAAAAAAGGCAAAACACAATAATAAAGAGTAATAAAACCCCGTATAGATTCTTCTCTTTCCAGCATCACACAGTTGTGATCTCATTACCTGTGATGAATAATTCTAACAACACAAGACTGTTTCTGTAAAATTCTGTTTGCTCCCAAAGTAGCTAAGTATCCTATTTTCTGCCATTGGTGTCATTTAGCTTTTGGCTATAGTGTAAACAGGGGTGCTATTGGAATAGCCACCTGTTTAGACACCTCTCTCAGATTTACTTGAAAGGATTATACAATGATTATAATACAGTCAATGGCTAAGTTAACCTATAACTTTTTAAGATGTTGGCTAATAATTTGAAAATTAATATTTTTCTCTGTTCTTTTATTCAAGTGTGTGAGTAGAAATGGTATATCCAGGCCATGTGAAGCAGATTTAATCAGGCAGCCGTTTGCGAAGAGAGAATGTGCTATTCTATACAGTGAAGTTTTTGCTCCTTGTCATAATGTGGTAGGTGCAAGGATTTTGTTTTGTTTTTCTCTTTTTACACTACATATTTTTGGCGTGGCTTCTGTGCTACCTTTGCAAGTGCATCCTTTTTTACTTGTCCTGATACTTGGGTGCAATTTATACTTTGGGATAACAAGCAGAATTTTTTTGAATTCCTTTAACTACTGCTTCTATGTGGTGTCTCCACAGGCTCCTCCTTGTCTTTGAAAGCAGTAGAATAACACAGTACAACCTATTTTGGGCTTGACCTACCAAACTAGCTTAATGTACAATGATAGAACAAATAGGTAATAGCAGAACATGTGGGGGGATTTGCAACTCTAGTGCAAATTGGCTGGACAGTGAGCAGGTGTCTGCTCGTCCATGGTTCCAGAATGTGACCCAAATCATTTTTGTTGTCTGGCCACATCTGCTCAAAGAGCACCACCAAGCAGTTCGCCAATCCAGAACAGGGTAAGAGGAATCTGGCACTTTCTCTGCAGTGTTTAAAGTGGGAAGATCTGGAAATCCCATCAGTTTGCCTTACTATACAAGTAGTGCCATGTTTGCAGGAACCAGATGTAATTGTTGTTACAAGAGCTGTAACTGGACTCCGCCATACTGTACCTGAACAGTAATTGATCTATGATATCATTTAACGATTTTGTAACTCGAGTTAGATTGCCTTGAACCTTTGTCAATGGGGAAGCAATGTGCCTCGGAGTTCCTGCCAAGCCCACAATGTGGGTGTCAAAAAGATATAATGTATTGTAAAATAGATTAATAGTGGTGTGTGTATGTGTGTGTGTGTGTGTAAGACTTAATTGAATTAATCTGAGTACTTTGATTCAAGAAGAGAGGTTAGGTTTGAAATGTTGATTATATAAACATGGGGAAGTTTAGAAACGGTGTGTTTATTTTCCCCAAAGATTGCTGGGTTTTATTATCAGGGAGATAAAGTCCAAAGGCACAGTGAAACAATAGGGAGAATTTTCCGGTCGGTGAGCGGGGACAGGGCCCACACACTGACATGTAAAATGATGCGCGATGATGTCAGGCGGGCATCCTGACATCACTGCGCGTCATTTAGATTTTCAGTTTGGTGGGTGTGCAGCCGAGTCAATTAAATGAGCTGCCCGTCCAACCTTAAGGTTGACGGGCAGGTGAAGAGCCCAGGCAGCCTTCACATCTTTCATGGAACCTCATCCACAGGCGGGATAAGATTTCATGAAGTGTTTATAAATTAAATAAAATTTTTAATTACTGTTCCTTGACATGTCCCAGCTCATGTGACACTGTCACATGAGGGGACATGTCTTCAAATATTTTCAATTCTTTATTTAAATATTTGAACCTTAAACAAATCTCTCTGTGCCTCAGGGAGATTTCTGCACTCTTTTGTGCGCATGCCCATACTCAGGGAATCTCCTGCCGCCCGCGCAGGAAGCACTCAGCCTTAATTGGACCGCCCACGTAAAATGGCGGCGCGGACCCAACTGGGGGCGCCGATCGGGTTTGCACTCGCTCCCGTCTGCCCCCACCCAACCCCACTCCCCACCCGCCACCCCTCCCACCACCACCACCACACCAACCCCCGCCCCCCCCACCCCGATGTGTGTAAAATTCATCCCAATGGGTATTTGCATCCAAGGAGGACGATAAGTTTAAAGAAGAGAACCTTGTTTGGAAGGGAGGCATTTTTAAGATCTTACAAATGTATGAAAAAGCCTTCAGCATCTATTTCAAGCTGCTGTTTTCAAAGGACTGAAGTTAAGAAAACTCACTTGGAGTTCCATTTGTTCAGGGTATCATGTTTCTTTGGGTCTTTTAAAATCTATGTGTCTTACTGTTGCCTTAACAAAAGTGTAACTGGGAACTATATTGATTAGGGGATTTAGAAGTTATCATAGTAGTAATGTGCAGATCTATGTATGTATTTAAAATTATTTCTCTTACCAATAAATGTTTAAGCTAGTTTTATAAAAACCGAAAAGACTTGGTGGTTTTATTACGACTGAATTCAAGGCACGCATCTCAAAATGTAATCAGATTGAAAATTCGTTGTGACAGTTATTTCAAGTTTTCCCCTGGGATTTGAGCAGTTCAGCATTTACCATCAGCTGTGTCATAACAGTGGACATCTCAGTTTCATGGGTACTGGCACAGGTGCCTTGAATCGTTGATGGGATGTGGTTACTGCTGGCAAGGCCAGCATTTATTGCCCATCCCTCATTGAGAAGGTGGTGGTGAGACATCTTTTTGAACCACTGCATTCCATGTGTTAGGCCGAGTGCTGTTAGGGAGAGAGTTTCAGGATTTTGACCCAGCAACAGTGAAGGAATGGCAATATAGTTCCAAGTTCAAGATGGTGGTGATTTGGAGGGGAACTTGCAGGAGGTGGCCTTCCCATGTATCTGCTGCTCTTGTTATTCTAGGTGCTCAAGTTCGTGGGTTTGAAAGGTGCTGTTGAAGGAGGCTTGGAGAGTTTCTGCAGTGCAGCTCATAGATGGTACACACTGCTGCTACTGTGCCCTGAAGGTGGAGGGAGTGATTGTTTAAGCTGATAGATGGGGTGCCAGTAAAGTGGGCTGCTTTGTCCTGGATAATGTAGAGCTTCTTAAGTGATGGAGCTGCACTGGCCAATTCCAACACACTCCAGACTTGTGCTTTGTAGACAGGTTTTTAGGAGTCAGATAAGTAACTTGCCACAGAATTACTTATGTAGCTGGTTCAGTTAAGTTTCTCTCTTTGTTTCTCTTTTATCCTCTGCTGCTGCTGTCCCTGATCAGGTCAACATTGTTTTTTCACCCTCTCTCTGTCTCTCTTTTATCCTCCATTGCTGCTGTTCTCTCCAATCAGACCTACGCTCTTGTAGAGGTTTGGTACAACTGAGTGTCTTGCAGGTCCATTTCAGAGGGCATTTGAGTCAACCACATTGCAGTGGGCCTGGAGTCACATGTCGCACAGGTTAGGTGAGGACAGCAGATTTCTTCGCCTAAAGGACATTAGTGAAGAGTTTTTTTGACAATCCACTAATATATAGGGGCAGAATCTTGTGACCTCGCCCATGGCAAGTTTGGTGATGGTGCTGGGGCATTTAATCAGGTGTCAGTGTGGCAGAAGGGGACCCTTCTGTCTTCCCGCCTCCACCCTGATTAGGTCTGTGGTGGGATGGCCCATGCACAACGTTCCCTCCCCATCACCATTGGTATTAACCCAGCAGCACAGGGGGACTCCCAATTTAGGGGGCATGACAAGCAAACCCATGTGGGGTCATCCGGGGGGAAGGTGTGGGTGGGGGTCTCTCGTTCATAGGCACTCATCCCTGATAAAGGGATCTGGCATTGGTAAGTGGGGGAGGGTCCCACTGAAAGCCAGCCCTGCCCTTGCTGCTAACCCCCTCCCCCATGACCCGCTCTCCCCCCATCACTCATCTCTGGCCTGGCATCCAATGATGATCCTCAGTGTGGATAGCAGAAACCACTTTCTCCCTGGTGGCACTGCTGTTCAATAGAGCTGCCAGACAGCTCTTGGCAGGTGGGACTCAGGCCCCCGATGTCCTCGATCCTGAGGAAAGGCCTGCTGCTGGCCTGTCAAGTGCCTGAGTGGAAGAAGATGTGGCAGGTTCCCAAAGAGAGGCACCAAAAGGCTCTCGACAGCTCTTCAGCAGGCAGCCGAGATCCCCATCACCGCTACACAGTTCTGCCCCATGGTCACCATTACTGAGACCAGTTTTTAATTCCAGATTTATTTAAATTCCACCACCTGTCACAGTGGGATTTGAACTTATGTGCCCACAACATAAGTGGTCAGAGGAAATTCACTAGGCTGATTCCCGGGATGAAGGGGTTGTCTTATGAGGAAAGGTTGAGCAGGTTGGGCCCATACTCATTGGAGTTTAGAAGAATGTGAAGTGATCTTATTGAAGCATATAGATAATGAGGGGGCTTGACCAGGTAGATGCTGAGAGGATGTTCCCCCTCGTGGGGGAATCTAGAACTAGGGACACAGTTTAAAAATAAGGGGTCCCCCATTTAAGACACAGATGAGGAGAAATTTCTTCCCACTGAGAGTCATTACACTTTTGAATTCTTTTCCACATATAGAAGTGGAGGTGGGATCATTTTATATATTTAAGGCTGAGTTAGACAGATTTTTGATTGACAAGGTAGTCAAGGGTTATGGCGGGTAGGCAGAAAAGTGAAGTGAAGGCCACAATCAGATCAGCCATGATCTTATTGAATGATGGAGCAGGCTCGATGGGCCGAATTACCTACTTCTGCTGCTATTTCTTATGATTTTATGATAAGATTCTGGTCAATGGTAATCTTCAGGATGTTGGTGATGGGGAATTCAGCAATGCTAATGCTGTTGAATGTCAAGGGGATGTGGTTAGATTCTCTCTCATTGGAGATGGTCATCACATGTTTGAAGCGATTGTTACTTGCCCTATTACTTGAATGACCTTGTCTTCAGAATTTGGAATGGGGCCAAGCCAAGGGCAATTGGGTGGGTGGGCATATAGCCCCACAGCACTTACAACAGCACAGCAATGGGTCTGTCATTTCTTAGCAGTATGTTGTTGAAACGAAATTGTAATGTATTGTAATCCCCAGCTGGATCTCTAACCTACATGATATACAGAGCATCTCATCAAAATTACTGTTTAAATGTGACAAAGTAACATATATATTGCATTAAAATAGTTTTAAGCCACCTGGCTTTGTGAAATAGTGTAGTTATCCAATATCCTCTAGATGGCAGCGTGGTGCCGCAAAAATAGTTCTAATGATTTTAGAAAAATATTTTCCTCCATATAGTGAATACAATATAACATGCATGTAAGAGTATATGTTGTCACAACAACTCAGACTCCTTGGGGGCTGGTGGGCTCAGTGGCTGGACATCCAGTGTGGATTAGATTAGTGTCAACAGCATGGGGTTCAATTCCCATTCCAGCAATGTGGATTTAGGGCCTGCTTCCTTAATTGAGGTTGTGGTGTTATGGGGTGGACCTGCCTTTGAGCAGAGAACTGAAGAAGAATTAAACACAAATGAAACTAATAAAGTTCATGTAAATTTTTGAATTGGATTTTTCCGAGTTTTAGCTGCATTTAAAGCACTTAAAGATAGAGCCACATTTTGGGCTTCTGTACTGTGTCCAAGAATTGGCTGCTACTAATTATGATTAAGTTACTTTTTTATACAGTCTTCACTCTGATTCTAATACTGGCGCAGGATATCAATTGCCATTAATGATATTAGTTGTTGGTGAAATTAATGAAGGTTTCTGATTTTCTCTAGGTTGACGTTACCTGGTTTTATAAGAATTGCCTTACAGACACGTGTAACTGTAACCGCGGTGGAGACTGTGAATGTTTTTGTACCAGTGTTGCAGCTTATGCACACACATGCTGTCAGAAAGGAGTGACGATCAATTGGAGATCACCTAGTGTTTGCCGTGAGTATTATCAAATATACATTTTACATATGGCACATGAGTAATGTTACACGGAGAAAACTTACTTCAAAACAATGGAGTGTAAGAAAAGAAAAAGCCAGTCATCAACTGTGTAGCGTTTTATAAGTAGAAGGCAGTACTGAATATAAAACCTATTAAATGCGGATACATAATCCATATTATCTTAATCAGCAGTCACCCATTTATTGGGTTATTACCAGCATTGGAATAATGTGGATCATTTACTTCTTAAAAAAATATGACAATCATCTTAACACGTATGGTAAAGGTGATTGGAATGACAATAATAAAGTAATACTATTGTACAAGTTACTTTTTGAGAGGTAATGTACTTATCTGTGTTTTTTTAATTCCTGGGATTAGGGGAGTGAAGTGAAGATTTCTCCTGAAACAGGAGGAATAAAAAGTGCAGGAATTCAGCAAGCAAGGCTTGTAGGAAAAGCATTAGAGATTTTGGCCAAATACACGCTGCAAAATAATGTATGACATTCAAGTTAGTTTGCAGTAACTCTTTAGATACATCCGCTTCTACTTCCAACACACTTTCAATGAATTGAATTCGTATATTCATTTGTATGCTTTTCAAAGAGTCATCTGTCATAAAATTCAATGTAAAATCAGTGATCACCTGATTAAAAATTGTTCCATGGCACTTGCTTTAATCAAAGCGGACCCGAAATCTGAGTCCCTGAATGATGATCCCAGGAAAATTGCTGTTAGTAGATTTAAGTAATATTAATCTTTAATAGAATTCATACATCAGGACAGATTGACTTAAAGGGATATCAATACTTAACTGCAATGTATTTTGAAATCTTTTTTATTTACTATACATTCTTGATATCTTTCAGCTTTTGACTGTGAATATTACAATCGAGGTATGTATTATTTTTATGTAGGAACCTTTTTTCAAATAATTTATGATAATTTGTTATGTGTATGTACAATTGTGTTTTAACAGTTTTGTATACAGCACCCGCTTCAGTAAGTATCGTAACTTGTTCCTGTTACATTCTTTCTTCAACAGTGTTCAGTTCTCCTCTTGTGTTTGTGTAATATTTTAGGATTGGGGGAGATGGTGGTCTTGTCAGTGGGCTAGTAATCCAGCCTAATACTCTGGGCTATGGGTTCAAATCCCACCATGACAACTGTTGGAATTTAAATTCAATTAATAAACCTGGAATATAAAGCTAGTCTTGCTAATGGTGACTGTCACAACTATCACTAGTTGTTGATAAAAACCCATCAGGTTCACTAATGTCCTTTAAGGGAAGGAAATCTGCTGTCCTTTACCCAGTCTGGCTTACATGTGACTCCAGACCTACAGCAATGTGGTTGCCTCTTAACTGGAAGCCACTCAGTTCAAGGGCAATTAGGGATGGCCAACAAATGCTGGCCTTGTTAGCGATGCATAACATCCCAAAGAATGAAAAAATGTTTCACTGTGCTAAAGGTGCTATATAAATTTAAGATTCTCTGGGTTCCTTGCTTCCTTCCCTTCATCATTGGTGCCATCCTTTAGACACTCTGCTCTGGAATTTGCTTTGTGAACTCTACATTGCCACTCTCCTGTTTACAATAGCCTCCTTAAAACTCCTGCTCACCTGCCCCTGAGCTCTTCCAATTCTCTCCATTCCTGCTTTTATTCCTCCTCAATGCATACTGCTTTCCTCCCTGAGGTAAAACATATTGGGCAAAATATTGCTGTCGGTGTGCGGGAGTGGGCCCGACACGCCAACGTGATTGGCAGGCGCGTGTTGGAGGCGGCTGTGCACCCGCTGACCTGTCATAGGCCTATTAAGGCCATTAAAAAAGTAATTGACGTTGTTAACAGTGCTGCCCATCCAACCTTAAGGTTGGCGGGCAGGCAAAGAGCCCAAGTGGCCTCCGTGTTTTTCAGAAAACCTCATCTGCGGGCGGGATGAGGTTTCCTCAAAGTTTTATAAAATAATTAAATAAATTTTGCAAAACGCGCAAACATGTCCCAGTTCAGGTGACACTGTCACATGAGGGGACATATTGAAATCATTTTTCAGTTCACTTATTGAAAAGCTTCATTATCAACTTAATCTCCCTGAGGCAGCTCCGTTCCTCAGGGAGATTGCTGCGCTCTTTCGCATACATGCCTTAATTTGCCTGCCCGTGTAAAATAATGGTGCACAGCCGATCACGGGTGGCGATCGGCTCCACGCCCGCTCCTGCCCAGCCTGCCTGACATAGGCAAGATTCAGCCCATTGAGATGTCTTAATGAGGAGCACTGTAGAAATGCAAAGAAGGGATTGGCAACATCTCTAATGCTCCCTGGCAGAAATGAGATAATTCAGCATAGACTGGGGATCAAACTTTTCACTGTCCTGGGTTATATGCCTCAGTTACTGATTTGAGTAAATACATTGAGCCACCTTGGGAGTCCATCATTTAAACTTTAAGCTGATGGGAGGAATATCAGACGGGCTCTGATTTTCCCCTTGATGCTGCAGCCAGGCAATGCTTTATGGCCAGGCATTTCCTCACTGTGTTGATTTTGATCAATAAATTACTTTTAAATCTATATAAAATGTTCATTCTCAATAGTATAGTAATAAGCTTAACAGAGCACTTGTCTCTTTTAATCACACAGGTGATTAAACTCTGTTATTACTTCATAGCAGAACTATCAGTTAATGTGCTTAACATGGATTCTTCTTTCTCTGCTCCCTGTTCACCATCCCCTGCTAAGGGCCCTGCTCCATTTTCTTGGCTCAGGGCTAATTATGATCCATGCCAATAGGAACCTATCTTGCAAACTTGTAAAATTCTGCTGGTGCCTTTTACTTAACAGATGAGAAATTGTAGTGAAATGGCATCTAACAGGACTTCTCTTCCCACCTGAGAGTTTTGGGACTTCCCTCACTTTTCTTATGTGCTGTCCTTAGCCTTCTCTTGGCAAGTAGCAGCAAAAAGAGACACAAAGGGAGGAAATGGGCTGGCAAACCCATTTGCATACTGTTATCAGGGAGGGGTGGTTAGTAGTGCTTTGGGCAGAGTATGGAGGTTAAGGTTGGGCAGGGAGGTGGCGGTACAGTTTAACCCACTTTTTATGGCACTATGCTCTGAGGCTTGGGGTAGGAAAGCAGAAGAAATTTCATCCTCTTAGGTTATAAATCCATTATCTGTCTCCAATGACGTAGTGATGAAAAATGACAAATCACTCTTTCATATTTCAGATCTTGGAGAAGGACCATTTATGTTCATCAACTATTTGTGCAATGACACTGTTATTGCAAACAATAAGGTCACTGGAGACATTGTACCTTTGCAAATAGACAAAGCTGGACAGGAGATTTTAATGAATTTCATGATTGCACCTGGACTGTACAAGGCAAAACAATCAAGTGAGTATCAACTCATTTAATTGGGAAAACATACAATAGATGTCATTGTGCTTTGCATCTTGCTGTAAAATATATGCATGTTTAGACATACATACATATGCATACAAACATGAAGCATATATATCCAGAGATACATTCAGCTAGATAGAGTGAGGTTTGCTATTTTGAGTATCTGTGGAGGAACATTTAGAAAATCAGAGTAGAATCCCCCACAGATATTTTGGGCTGGATTTTTTCAGAATCTGGGAGAATCCGTGGGCCTTTAAAAATGGTGGCTGGGACCTGATCCCGGGATTCCCAGCCCCCAATTTTTGTCAATGCAGCATAAGGATGCAGGCTGGTGCCAATCGCAAGCTTGCATCCTGCACTCCCAACCTGATGGGGATAGGCATCTCCTAGCCCACTGTAATTTTCATGGAGTGGGCCAGCTTTTCAAGTAGTCATGGTTCATGGCCCCTCAGAAGTGTTGTGAACCATAGTGTGGATGAGGGAACCTTTTGAAAGGTAAGTCCAAAATTTCTTACCCATACCCCCATGCCAACCCATGCCTTTCTACCCACCCCCATGGTACCTCATACCCTCCCTACTAACCTATGGCACTTCCGTGCCCATTCACCCAGTATACATTCTGTACAGGGCCAATGAACCCTTGAGTATCAATGTGATGTGTGAAAATGCTTTAAAAAACAATCAATCATTCACAGCTTTCTTTAAAAATCTGCTTTTACCATAGTCCTGTAAAAGTGACAATCAGCCAGACCTTTAAAGTATCAATAGCAGGAACTACAAGCACTTGACATCTCTTTATCTTAAATAAATATTGAGCAATCGAGAAATCGATCTAAGAAAAAAAGCTATCAATCAAGTAACATTGTCCCTTGGGAGAAGCTGCATCTGCCAAATTTTTGACCTCTCACTTACCTATCCTGATCCCTTTGCAGACTCCTTGTGTTCTCTTCTCAACTTATTCTCCTACCTATCTTCGTGTCATCAGCAAATTTAACAACCACACACTTGGTCTCTTCATCCAAATCATTGGCCAGGATTTTACAGCCCCTCCCACCCGACGGGTTATTATGGCCCTGCCAAGCTGAATGGAGATTTGAATGGCTCGCCGTGTCCATCACGGGAGACATGCCGTGGTGTGGCAGGGCTGTAAAATCCTGGCCATTGATACAGATTGTTAATAGTTGAGGCCCCAGCACTGATCCCTGTGGCACACCACTCGTCACATTTTGCCAACCAGAAAATGACCCATTTATGCCTACTCTCTGCTTCCTGTCAGTTAACCTCCTATCCATGCTAATTTGTTACCCCATACACCATGAGCTCTTATTTTGTGTAGTAACCTTTGATGTAGCACTTTATCAAATGATCAAAATAAATGGTGAGATTTTTTTCACAAACTTTATTGTCTTGAAAATTAGAACTTTTGAAGTTGGAACAATTCTCTAAATTGTCAAATAAAAATAATACACTGTTGATGCTGGAAATCTGAAATAAAAACTAAGTGCTGGAAATAGGAGGTCTGGCAGCATTTCTGGAGATGGAAACAGAGTTAATGTTTCGAGTTCAATGTGGCTCTTCTTCAGAACTCACATGTTTGCACTACCTCATAGATCTCCTTGTCTCCTGAAGAAATGATTTATGCTTTCTTGTAATATCATATGTGACAGCGGTCCTTTAGTAGCTCATCCAAATGACTATAATTCATGTATGGGCCTTAAGTGCTGTCAGGCTTTATGACTGGGTGCATCACAGTTGCATTTGATCACATCCTCAGCTGATCTATATGTATGCACTGAATAGTGACCTGGAGAATTTTCTCTCTCACTAAGTATAGGAAGCTGAGGTAAATTGTAGCACACTTACCTGGAATCAAGTAACTTAATGAAGACAAAGGATGGAGAAGGACAGCATGGGTCCAACCACAGGAATGAATGAATTTTACATGTGAGCTGCTGATGCTTGTCATGCCTCCACAAGCAGCTGACTAATTAAAGATCAGTCGCTCCCTTGCTGGCAGTGGCTGATCGGTTGGGTGTGGGGGTTGGGATGTACCAAAGTGGTTGGAGGGGGCAATGGGGACAAGCAAAGTTTAGTGACTGCTGGGGAATTTTGGACCTTAATGTCCTCGCTTTCTGCTTGGAGAAAGGACACAACAAACAGCAATTTCTACCCTAAAGAATGAAACATGTGTCCTCTTGGTCTGTACAGAAATGACATACGATGTGGTCCAGCCTAGTTTCGTTATGTCCTGGCTATCATTTCATAATCAACACAAGGGAGAAAGTTTACAAGTTTAAATAAATTGCGTTTTCATTTTTCTAATTTCAGGGTATCCGGAAAATTACAGGTTTAGGAATCTACTGATGAGCAAAATTGCTTCATCTTAAATTTCTTGTTTTACATTTCTTTATTATTGTGTTCTCATAAATCTCATATCATGTTGCCAATTGAAAAATAAAAACAAGCTTTCAGTGGTAACTTTTATGTGGTCTTCCATTTACTCTGTCAATGCTTACAGAAGGCTTTTCAGTTAGAAAAAGTATGGAGCTATTAAAAATAAATTAACTATTCTATGTTTCAATAGTCGTGCAAATGAAGGAATTTAACTTAATAGGGAACTCATGGCAAATAGCATTTTTGCTCTTTTTTAAATTTATTCATGGGATGAGGGTGTTGCTGGCTAGGCTAGCGTTTATTGCCCATCCCTAATTACCCTTGAGAAGGTGGTGATGAGCTGCCTTCTTGAACTGCTGCAGTCCATGTGGTGTAGAGACACCCACAGTGCTGTTAGAGAGGGAGTTCTGGGATTTTGACCTAGTGACAGTCAAGGAACGGGGATATATTTCCAAGTCAGTATGGTGAGTGGCTTGAAGGGGAGCTTCCAGATGGTGGTGTTCCCATCTATCTGATGCCCTTGTCCTTCTAGATGGTGCTGGTCATGGGTTTGGAAGGTGTTGTATAAGGAGGCTTGGTGAGTTCCTGCAGCGTATCTTGTAGATGGTACACACTGCTGCCACTGTGTGTTGGTGGTGGAGGGAATGAATATTTGTGGATGGGATACCAATCAAGTGGCTGCTTTGTCCTGGCTGGTGTCAAGCTTCTTGAGTGTTGTTGGAGCTGATCCATGCAAGTGGAGAGTATTCCATCACACTCCTGACTTGTGCCATGGAAATGGTGGACAAGCTTTGGGGAGTCAGGAGATGAGTTACTCACCGCAGTATTCCTAGCCTCTGACCTGCTCTTGTAGCTACAGTATTTATATGGCTAATCCAGTTCAGTTTCTGGTCAATGATAAACCCCCCCAGGATGTTGATAGTGGGGGGATTCAGCGATGGTAATGCCATTGAATGTCAAGGGGTAATGATCTGATTCTCTCTTGTTCGAGATAGCCATTGCCTGTCACTTGTGTGGCACGAGGGTTACTTGCCACTTGTCAGCCCAAGGCTGGTTATTGTCCAGGTCCTGCTGCATTTGGACATAGACTGCTTCAGTATCTGAGGAATTGTGAATGGTGCTGAACATTGTGCACTTCTGACCTTATGATGGAAGGAAGGTCATTGATGAAACAGCTGAAGATGGTTGGGTTGAGGACACTACCCTGAGGAACTCCTGCAGTGATTTCCTGGAGCTGAGATGACTGACCTCCAACAACCACAACCATCTTCCTTTATGCAAGGTATGAATCCAACAGGGGAGAGTTTTCCCTCTGATTCCCATTGACCCCAGTTTTGCTAAGGCTCTTTGATTCCACACTCAGTCAAATGCTGCCTTGATGTTAAAGACTCTCAACTCATCTCTGGAGTTCAGCTCTTTTGTCCATTTTTGAACCAAGGCTGTAATGAGGTTAGGAGCTGAGTGTCCCTGGCAGATCCCAAACTGAGCATTAGTGAGCAGATTATTTCTAAGCAAGTGCAGCATGACAGCACTGTTGGTGACCCCTTCAATTAATTTACTGATGATCGAGAGTAGACTGATGGGGTGGTAATTGGCTGGGCTGGATTTGTCCTGCATTTTGTACACAGGTTATACTTGGCCAATTTTCCACATTGCCAGCTGTATTGGAACAACTTGGCTAGGGGTGTGGCAAGTTTTGTAGCACAAGTCTTCAGTAATATTGCTGGAATATTGTCAGGACCTATAGCCATTGCAGTATCCAGTGCCTTCAGCCATTTCTTAATATCATGTGGAGTGAATCGAATTGTAGACTGGCATGTGTGATGCCAGGGACCTCTGGAGGAGGCCGAGATGGATCATCCATTCAGCACTTCTGGCTGAAGATTGTTGCAAATGCCTTATCTTTTGCACTGATGTACTGGGCTCCCCTATCACTGAGGATGGGGATATTTGTGGAGCCTCCTCCTCCAGTGAGTTGTTTAATTGTCCACCACCATTCATGACTGGATGTGGCAAGACTGCAGAACTTAGATCTGATCTGTTGGTTGTGGAATCACTTAGCTCTATCTATTGCATGCTGCTTATGCTGTTTGGCATGCAAGTAGTCCTGAGCTGTAGCTTCACCAGATTTACACCTCATTTTTAGGTATGCCTGGTGCCGCTCCTGGCATATCCTCCACTTTTTATTGAACCAGGGTTGATCCCCTGGTTTGGTGGTAATTGTAGAGTGGGGGATATGCCAGGCCATGAGGTTACAGATTGTGGTTGAATTCTGTTGCTGTTGCTGATGGCCCACAGTGCCTCATGGATGCCCAGTCTTGAATAGCTAAATCTGTTTGAAATCTATCGCACTTAGCACAGTGGTAGTGCCACACAACACGACGGAGGGTATCCTCAACGTGAAGACAGGCCTTTGTCTCCACAAAGACTGTGTGGCGGTCACTCTTACCAATACTGTCATAGACAGATGTATCTGTGGAGGCAGGTTGGTGAGGATGAGGTGAAATATGGTTTTCCTTCCTGTTGGTTCCCTCACCATCTGCCATAGATCCTGTCTAGCAGCTATGTCATTTAGGACTCAGCCAGCTCAGTCTGTGGTGGTGCTCCGGAGCCATTCTTGCTGATGGACATTGAAGTCCCCCACCCAGAGTACATTCTGTACTCTTGCCACCTACAGTGCTTCCTCCAAGTGGTGTTCAACATGGAGGAGCACTGATTCATCAGCTGAGGGGGGACTGTGTGTCATAATCAGCAGGAGATTTCCTTGCCCATGTTTGACCTGATGCCATGAGACTTCATTGGATCTGGAGTCGATGTTGAGGTCTCCCAGCCTTCCTGTCTGTATACCACTGTGCCACCTCTTCTGTTTCTGTCCTGCTGGTGGGACAGGACATAACCAAGGATTGTGATGGTGGTGCCTGGGACATTATCTGTAAGGTATGATTCTGTGAGGATGACTACGTCAGGTTTGACTAGTCTGTGAGACAGCTCTCCCAGTTTTGGCACAAGCCCCAGATGTTAGTCAGGGCCGACAGGACTGAGTTTGCCGTTGTCATTTCCAGTGCCTAAGTCAATGCTGAGGGGTCCAACAGGTTTCATTCCTTACAGACTTCGGAGTGGTTTAATACAACTGAGTGGCTTGCTAGGCCATTTCAGAGGGCATTTAAGAGTCAACAAAATGTTTTAAGTTTTGAAGTGATACAGTCCTGACACAGTTATTGGATTGCATTTTATTGTTATATATAACAATAAAACCAGATAATATAGTCAAAATAGAAAAGGTTTTCTTGTCATCATTACTGGGTCTGAGTAGTAAATTTAATTTCTGTAAAGTAACGCTAAGTAATACTAAGAGCAGAAACAAGAAGGAAATTATTTCAGCCGGGATCAGTGTGGTATATTGCTGTCATAATAAACTTTAGTGAAATGTTTATAAAGACTCCAAGGACCATCCACAAAAGGTTTTTTGGCAGCTGTTCGTAATTTATCTATGTCGAGTGGTATACATTGGATGAGAAATAGAAACATTGTGTCCGAGAGAGTTTATGCAATGTTTTATTGCATTCAATGATTCAAATCAGATGAGACTGTTTCCTATTCTAATCAACAAGGGCAGTTTTAATGTTATTTATCTAAACCAAACAAAGCTGTGGTAAACTTAATGCACATGTTGCATCCTGTGCATTGATTAGTGTGTCCTACTCCAGAATAAAAACATTCATTATCATCAGGTGTTCCAAACCAGAACCAAGCATACCCAGTTCAGTTATAGCACGCCAACCCAGAGTAAAGCTCCCCTTACCTAGCATCAAAGCAAAGTCCCCCGATTGCAAGTGTGTATTCTTGTTGTTCCACTTTCCACATCAGCTGGCCTTATGGACACAAGCCTAGATCTTTAGAGAGCCTTAAAAGGCATCGCAACTCATTAGCAGCCTTTGGCCAGGCTGAGTAGGTAGGTACATCTAAAATGCAGAACAGATCATCAGCCAACCCCTTGTTTGTTGCTAGCTGAAGTGAAGAAGGTGATTGTGTGTGCAACTCTATATCACTGCCCCTTTTCACCATTGCAGCATTCGTCAAGGAAGATGGAACCAAGTTTTAAATCAGCACTGACCACTGCTGGCTTTGGATCTGCTTGTTCTATGCTACATTGTAGCTGCAGGTATCCTTGTACAAGCTGGTCATGTTCTCCACTGATCTAAACAGTTCCTTGTGGTCAATATATGTGGGTCAGCCAGCTCCTGCAGAAATAATTGGTGGCATCTTGGCCCATGCATTCAATCAAAATATACTAACAGTTGATCACCTTGGCACACAGTACTATTATTGTTATACATACAGCATACATACTGTGACTGTAGTGCTTCTGAGGCAACTTCCAACATTATGGTTATTTAAGCACAGGGGGAGATGGTGGTGGAGATGGCAGCGTAGTAGTAATATCACTGGACTAGTAATTCAGAAGCCCAGGCTAAAGCTCTGAGGACACGGGTTAAAATCCCACTACGGCAGCAGGTGGAATTTGAGTTCAATTAATACATCTGGAATTAATTAAAATTAAAAGCTAGCCATCGGTGATGGTGACCATGAAACCATTGTCAATTGTTGTAAAAACCCATCTGGTTCACTAATGCCCTTTAGGGAAGGAAATTTGCCATCCCTACATGGTCTGGTCTACATGTCACTCCAGACCCATAGCAATGTGGTTGATTCTTGACCCTTAACTGCCCTCTGAAATGGCCCAGCAAGCCACAAGGGGCCATTAGGGATGGGCAACAAATGCTGGCCTTGCCAGTGACAACCCCATCCTGTGCAAGAATAAGAAAGAAAAATAGCATTCACATGTCCTGGAAGTGTCATTGGCTTTACTGTACAACTCTGCTTTGGGAAGAAGAGCCTCTGTATGCACTGTCTGCTAAAATGAGACATGTTCACTTCATGCCAGACTATGGACTGGTGGGCAATGACAGCTGGGCTTAGAGCATCTCTCATGCAGTCAGACAACCTTCATCTTCCAGCACCTCAAATATTGGCAAATTGTTGATGCCATGATGGTGCGCTAGTGGAAGCAATAATTACAAAAGTCAGTGCCAAAGATTCATGGGCCAGAATATGGCTGTTGGTGTGCTGGGGCAGGCTCGACACGCTGATGTGTAAAATGATGCGAGATGACGTCGGGCGTGTGTACCGACATCGATCTTCCGTTCGACAGGCGCACGCCGGAATTGGCTGTGCACCCGCTGAACTGTCAGCAGCCTATTAAGGCCATTAAACAAATATTTAAGCTCATTAACAACGCTGCCCGTCCAACCTTAAGTTTGGTGGGCAATCAAAGAGCCCAAGCGGCCTTCGCGTTTTCCAGGAAACCTTGTCCACAGGCGGGATGAGGTTTCCTGAAGGTTTTGTAAAAGAATTTAATACAATTTTTCCACATTCACAAACATGACCCAGCTCACGTGACACTGTCACATGAGGGGACATGTTTAAATAATTTTTTATTTCATTTGTAACAAAATATTTTAATCAACTTAATCTTCCTGAGGCACGGAGCTGCCTCAGGGAGATTGCTGTGCTCTTTCATGCGCGTGCGCAGGCCCCAACTCTGCCTCCTCCCTTTGCCCGCACAGGTAGCGCCGAGCTCTACCGGCTGCGCATTATGCTGGGCGGGCCTTAATTGGCCCACCCGAATAAAATGGCGGTGCGCAGCCAATTGCGGGCGGCGATCGGCTCCACGACCGCTCCCGGATAGCCCACCTGCCGCCTGAAAAATTCAACCCATGAGGATATTTTTATGCCGGTTGTTCCTAGCAGGAAATAACATCATAAAAATGAAGGAAAACGTTTAATAAATCACTCTTGCCTTAACTTCGCATTGTACTTTCCATGGTCCTGGATATCCTTACCATTAGAGACCCAGGCGCCTTTATCACGTGTTGTGATTTATGTCAGATATCCTGCAAATTAGAAGGGGAGAAAATGGTGTACAGGACTGTTGCATCTCTAAATTGATATTTAAATTAAGTGCCTGTTTAACCTTGATGCTTACCCATGGCTGCTCCTGCCTACTAGACATAAAAACAAAAAACCACAGATGCTGGAAATCCAGAACAAAAATAGAATTACCTGGAAAAACTCAGCAGGTCTGGCAGCATCGGCGGAGAAGAAAAGAGTTGACGTTTTGAGTCCTGTCGAAGGGTCATGAGGACTCGAAACGTCAACTCTTTTCTTTTCCGCCGTTGCTGCCAGACCTGCTGAGTTTTTCCAGGTAATTCTGTTTTTGCCCTGCCTACTAGACACTGTGCCAGGGTTGAAAGTGGGTGGAGTTTGAGCAGGACTTGCTTGCTGCTATCGTCGCACTCTGTAACAAAAGGCAGCCAGCGGTGAAAAATCCAGGTTACGCGGGTGAGGCTGCCAGTTTTTGCATTTTTGTGTAATGGAACATACTGATTTGGGAAATGAGCCAAACACATTCTTCACCGGGGCCTTTGAAGGTAACAGATGAGGGAGAGAAGAATAAAAGGGTACAAAGGCAGAATGGGAAGAGATACTGTGAGGAGGATTGTGTGGAACATTAACACAACATAAACCATTTTGATTGGAAGGCCTGTTTCTGTTCTGTAGATTCCCTGTAATCCTAAGTAATTAATGTGCACGTGTTTAATATATGCAGTGTTTTATCAATTGTACATACATTGGACCCAGTTAAAAACATTTTCAGTTACTTAGTTCCTTATATTAACTTTGAGTACATACACAATTATGATACTGAATTGTTAATCATACTTTAGGAACAAAATATATCTCTTTTTATTTATGTATAATATTTTTACATGGCACATTGAACATTTCTCTCATAATTTCACAACTGAAGTAAACACAAATTGATTTATATATTGTTGTAACTTTTCAGAATTGCCTGTTGTTTCCCTTGAGTCTGCTGAAAGACCAAATTACTTCATACACATTGGTGAAAACGATAACCTTCATTTAGAGCAATGGGAAGACAATCAACGTTTCCACAAAGACGCCTCATTCATTCATCACCAAAGCAACTGGATCCCAGGCTATAGTACCTTTGAATTATACAGCAGGAAGGGATTTTTTATCACACTGACACCATCAGCTGTTAAAGTAGCTCAATATGACTATTCTGAATCATTTAAACTTTCAAGCAGCTTTCGAATTGAAGGTGAGTGACCAAAGATATATATAACTTACTGATGCTGAATGAAAACTTTTTTACTCGTTTAATGGAATAGCCACATTTGTGGAAGACATTCTGAAGTTTTTTGTCATGGGTTTTTGCACCCTTGCAGCTAATTTTTTTCAGGGAATGCAAGGAATGGAATCTTCTCCTCTTAGATGAGTCTTGGGGATTGGGACTACATGTGGGACCTGACCCTGATGATGTCTGAGTCCTGCCTGCCAGGTGATCACCCCAGAGGCAGCCAATTAACAGGCTGCCTTTGGCAGCTCCATCCAATTAGGAACGGCGGGCGGGCAGATGAGAAGACCAATTGGAGTGTCCGGGGCTGTGGATGGCTGGAGTCCCAGTGGGAGAGTTGGGCACTGCTGCTGTAGGTGAGAGAATCCCTCCATAAGATGGCTGCGGCTGCAGCAGTGACCCCGGCACCCGCAGCTCCAGTGGAAGATAGGGTAGAATTAAGTAAGGCCCCACTGGCCTCTGCTGCTCCCAGGCACTGGGCTTTGGCAACAGCCAGGAAACCCTGGCAACGTCATCAATTTGCCCAAGTGGGCACTAAATGGATAATAATTAGCTACCTGCTGCCAGGTGGGTAACCAGTGCCTGCTGTACCTTACTCCGGCAAGGCTGCAAAGCGGCACCTCACGAGATTTCCTAACTTTGCTCCTCGGCCTGCCTTCAAACTTGTCTCCATGGGACCAGGAAGATTCTACCTGAGGACTCCTTTCTTCTGCTGGCTTTGATGTTAGATTCAGTTGTATAAAATAATGGGATTGGAATTTCATCCACTGGCACAACCCCAAAGTTAAACCTGAAAACGGATGCGATATTGCACTACTTTGCCGATACCAAATAATTGCCCAGATATCCTCCCAATCTCTTTATAATAGGCCCAAACCTAAAAGGGGCAAAAATCAACGTAGACAACTGGAGCCCAGTGAAATGCTGAACCTACACCAATGATTCTTTTCTTCATGTCTTAAAATTTAAGTTACAACTCATTTGAACACCATTCACACTTTTCAGATACACAACGTTTAAAAACTTCACAAGATTTCAAATTTTTGATGTGACTTATGCTATAAAATGTAATAAAGGGAACAGAAAATACAGAACCAGATATTAGTGAGAATATTTTTTTAAAGGAAGATAAGAAAATTGCAATTAAAAGACCAGAAAAAAAATCATCTTTGGGGTGAATTTTACAGCCCCCAGCCAGTGTATTTGAAGGGGGGGTGGTGGGGGGGTGTGGAGGTGCATGTGTAAAATAAAACAATGGCCAACCTGCTGCCTTCAACCCCCCTCCCCCAACCCGTACCCATATTACTGGGGTTTGGTCATGCGTCAGTCAGCCTGCCCACCTTTAGGTCTATTGTGGCCCTTAAATAAACAATTAAAAAATACCAGTTAGGAGCCTCAGTCTGTTTCCCCGCAATTTTTCGTCCATCCAGGGAAGCTGTGTGATAGGTGAGCAGTCTGGAAGCTTCCACTGCACAGGCTGCTGGTGCGATGAAAGGGGTTTACTTCCTTTGAGAAATCCCATTCTTCTTTGGGTCACCCTCCCAAGATCGTACAGCCCCTTTATCCTTCCCCCTTCCAAACCCCCCCACCCCACCACCCCGCCAACCAACCCCAGCCTCCAAAACCCTCCCCCCTACTTCCTCTTTCCTCTCCCTATCCCTCGGTGCGGTCTGCCAGGCAAGCCCATCCAAAATCTCCAGACTGACCCGAGTTCCAGGATCCATTGTCTTTAGGAACTGTTTGTAGTGCCAGCAAAGGCCATTATTTGATAACTGCTAGCCCAATTTGACTGACTGGCAGCTCTCTGGGGCAGAACTTCTTGACCCTGAGGGGCAGAAGTCCCAATCTTTACTTTACTAACTAAAGCTGCCTCAGTGTATTATCTGGTCAGCGCGATCCTGACAGACCTTTCAGTCAAAGAGACAAGTAATCCGATCCCTTATAAAATTCACCCCTGTTTTTCTATTGTATCTGAAAACCTGGACACCAGTTTGAGTACTCCCCATGAACAAGTGGCAATTAAAGAATACTCCCGTCTGAGAGTTTTAGGCATGGCCTTTTTTATGAAATAAGATTCATTCAGACAGAGGGTTTGGTGGGTGAGATTAAAAGATTGAAGTGTGTTTGGCATTTTGTAGTAATGCGCCTAACTAGCACTTACACCCAAATTTCTGTGATCTTTTAAGGCATGTAGATCTTTTGCGCCCAGTTTACAGCTGTATGAATGATATGCAAAGGGAACTCCAAGCCTGGTAGTTTATAATCTAAAAGACTAATAAGAAGGGAAGAATTAAAGTATGAGAGAAAGTATGAAAGAAGTTGTAGCAGGGCACTTGGATAAGCTCAAGGTCATCTGACAGAGTCAACATGGGGCTGAATTTTGGCCCCCATCGGGGGTGGGGTTGTGCGGGGGTGGGCAGGAGTGAGCGTGAACCTGATCGGCACCTCCAATTGGCTGGGCACCGCCATTTTATGTGGGCGGGCCAATTAAGGCCCGCCTAGCGTGACACGCGCCTGGAATTGCTGAACGCTACCCGTGTAGGCGGGAAGGTTTGTTTAAGTTTAAAATTTCTAAATAAAGTATTTGAAAACTTTTAAAATAGGCCCCCTCATGTGACAGTGTCACATGTGTTAGGACATGTCAATGAATTTTTTTAAACAAAATTTTTATTGGATTTTTAAACACTTCATGGAACCTCATCTCCCCTGTGGATGAGGTTCCATGAAAAATGCAAAGGCTGCCTGGGCTCTTCGCCTGCCTGCCAACCTCAAGGTTGGATGGGCAACTCATTTAATTGTTTAAATTAGTTTTTAATAGGCCTTTGACACCTCAGTGGGCACGCAGCTGACTTGGCTGCATGCCTGCCGAACTGAAAATCTAAATGACGTGCGGTGACATCGGCACGCCCACCCGATATCACCGCATGTCATTTTACACCGGAGAATTCAGCCCATGGTTTTGTGTAACGGAACTCCAGCTTATTGGAGTTCTTTGTGGAAGTAACATGTTCTGAGGATAAAGGGGAACCAGTGGATGTACTGTTCTTAGATTTCCAGAAGAGTCATAGAGGTCTACAGCGCAGAAAAAGGCCCTTTGGCCCATCGAGTCCACACCAGTCAAACAAGTACCTAACTATTCTAATCCCATTTTCCAGCACAAGGCCCATAGCCTTGTATGCCATGGCATTGCAAGTGCATATCCAAATACTTCTTGAATGTAATGAGAATATCTGCCTTTACCACCCTTTCAGGCAGTGAGTTCCAGATTCCCACCACCCTCTGGGTGAAAAAACTATTCCTCACATCCCCTCTAAACCTCCTGCCCCTTACCTTAAATCTATGCCCCCTGGTTATTGACCCCTCCACCAAGGGGAAAAGTTACTTCCTGTCTAACCTATCCATGCCCCTCATAATTTTATACACCTCAATCATGTCTCCCCTCAGTCTCCTCTGCTCCAGGGAAAATAACCCCAGTCTATCCAATCTCTCCCCATAACTAAAACTCTCCAGCCCAGGCAACATCCTGGTAAACCTCCTCTGTACTCTCTCTAGTCCAATCACATCCTTCCTATAATGCGGATTCCAGAACTGCACGCAGCTGAAGCATTTGATAAAGTGCCACATCAAAGGTTTTTGCCAAAATTAAAAGCTGATGGTATAGGGGGTAATAGAATAGAAGATTGGCTGGCTAACAGGAAGCAGAGAGTAGGCATAAATGGGTTCTCTTCAGGTTGGCAAGATGTAACGAGTGTTGTGCCACAGGGATCAGTGCTGGGACCTCAACTATTTACAATTTATATAAATGACTTGGATGAAGGGATGGTTGCCAACTTTGCTGATGACAAAAAATAGGTAGGAAAGTAAGTTGTGAAGAGGACATAAGGAAGCTACAAAAATATATAGATGGGTTAAGTGTGTGGGCAAAGATCTGGCAAATGGAGTATAATGTGGGAAAATGTGAAATTGTTCATTTTGGCAGGAAGAATAAAAAAGAAGCATATTATCTAAATGTTGAGATATTGTAGAGCTCTGAGGTGCAGAGGAATCCGGGTGTCCTATTGCATGAATCACAAAAGGCTAGTATGCAAGTACAGCAAGTAATTAGGAAAGCCAAGAGAATGTTATCATTTATTGAGAGGGGAATTGAATACAAATGTGGGGAGGTTATGGTTCAGTTGTACAGGACACTAGTGAGACCACATTTGGAGTACTGTGTACAGTATTGGTCACCTTATTTAAGGAAGGATGTAAATGCATTGGAAGGAGTTCAGAGTAGGTTTACCAGACTAATACCTGGAATGGGTGGGTTGTCTTATGAGGAAAAGTTGGGACGGACTAGGTTTGTATCCACTGGAGTTTAGAAGAGGAAGAGATGACGTGTTTGAAACATATAAGATCCTGTGGGGTCTTGACAAGGTGGATGTGGAGAGGATGTTTCCTCTTGTGGGAGAATCTAGAACTAGGGGTCACTGTTTCAAAATAAATGTTTAAAAAACAGAGATGAGGTGAAATTTTTTCACTCAGAGGATCGTGAGTCTTTGGAACTCTCTTCCTGAAAAGGTGGTGGAAGTAGAGTATTTGAATATCTCTAAGGCAGAGGTGGATAGATTCTTGGTAAGCAAGAGAGTAATAGGTTATCGGGGGTAGGTGGGATGCAGATTTCAGGTTACTATCAGATCTGCCATGATCTTAATAAATTGCGGGGCAGGCTTGAGGGGCTGAATGGCCTACTCCTCCTTGTTCGTATGTTCGTATATATAGAAGAAAAATCTAGCAATTGGCAGAGATGACATACCATTCTGGAATCAAATTTAGCAATATGCCTATTTCACCAAGCTTTACTCAATGCGTAGAATTGCAAATCAAAAAACGACTGTGCGTCATTCCAATCTTCAGTTCAGCGGGCACGCACCGGAGTCAGCTGCACACCTGCTGAACTGTCAAAGGCCTATTAAGGCCATTAATTAACTAATTAAAGTGATTGTGAGGGCTGCCTGTCCAACCTTAAGGTTGGCGGGCAGGCAAAGAGCCCAGGCGGCCTTCGCATCTATCATGAAACCTCATCCACCGGTGGGATGAGGTTTCATGAAGGTTTTATTAATTAAGTAAAATACCTTATGAAAATTCATAAACATGTCCCAGCTCATGTGACAATGTCACATGAAGGGACATGCCTGAGTAATTTTATTTTTTCATTTTTCCAAAGTTTTATTATTAAATTAATCTCCCTGAGGCAACTCCATGCCTCAGGGAGATTTCTGCACTCTTTCACGTGCACGCGTGAAAGAATGCAGGCTCTGACTCTCCCTCCTCCCCCTGCCTGCACAGGTAGCGCTGAGCGCTTCTGGGTACATGTCACACTGGGCAGGCCTTAGTCAGCCTGACCACGTAAAACGGCGGTGCGCAGCCGATCGCAGGTGGCGTTTGGCTCTGCGCCCGCCTGCGCCTGCTCCTGACTGTTCCGCCTGATGGGAAGAAAATTCTCCCCTTTGTGTCACTGTCTCTTGTACACCAACTGGACATTTCTGATGACCATGAAATATGGCATTGCATTTAACAGCTCTCTTGCTGGTATTTATTTGTTTGAAAGTAGGATTTACACAAATACATCTCAGCAGCACAACAAACAATGCTTTTGTCACAAAGCCACAATAAGAATGGATGAATAAGCAATTGAAGCATATGTTTCTAATGGACAACATACCACATATTAGATTAAAATTTACCCATACGTACAATTAATTTTAGTTGTAAATACTTGATCATTAGTTCTGCGGACTATAGAGCCATCATATCAAACGCCTTGTAAGTGGTTTCTCACAAAATGTGCGTCATGCATCTAGAAAAGTACTTCAGAAAAATATAATTGCGTATTTGTGGTGGCTTATGAAGTGGTAATATGAAACCATCCAACCTACAATAAACTACTAATGTACATTGTATCGACTTGTAAATGAACATGTTTAGAAATGATATTTTCACTTTGAAAAGTAATCTATAATACATAACTATTCCAAATTCATACAGTTAGTAGGTGCTTGGTATTTCAATGTTAGCAGGTTGGTTCTTTTGACTAGCACTTTCAGAGTTTTCTGCAAAATTCCTGTTTAATTTCCCTTATAGTTACAGATAAGATATGGAATACATATTACATTATATAATTTGCATCAAATCTTTGCTTGTTTTCAGTGCCCAAGCAGAGTACTACATTTTAAAAAATTTCCTAGACTTTTAAACTTTGTTTTGCTTGTTTGAAAGTTGATCTAGCCTTGGACATAGTGCTGGCTTACATTGAATTCACTCTTAGCAAAGTCAGATTTCAAGTGAGAAACAGAAAATTACATGAAGTAGTTGTCATCAAGACTTAATTACTGGTAAAGGTTAAAATTCCCAATCATGACATTTCTTTTACTTGACCTTGGATGCCATAGACATTCCTAAGATTCTGATTAATTGTAGTGGGTTTTGATGAGAGATGAAACAGTGTATATATTTTAATTGTCATTTACCATAAGAAACACAAATTAACGTGCATGCCATTTCTGCTGATTGTGTTTTGAATGTTCTTGTCAAAAGTATGACCACTTCAAATTGGCCACTTCATTCCATCTCTGTGGGAAACATACAGACTGCAAAGGTTGTTATCCATGTTCTCCTTTGGCCAACCTATACTATTGGCATTTAGTTCCACATGAGGTGTAGCAAAGGCTGTGAAGCAAGTACTGGCTTTAACATATGGTAATTAGATATTGCCATATAAAATATAATGTGCTTCCATACTGTGCAGCTTTAATTGGACTACGGACTGTGTATATTTTCTATGGTACAATAGCAACTAAATAATTCTGAAGTGCTGGAATGTAATAGGAGATGCCTCACAAATCAGAGATATTGTGCTGAAACCAAAGCTGGTTAAACAGAGCCAAGCAAAAACTGTCGGAACAATGCTCTGTTCAAGGCTGTATTGCTGCATAGATTTAGCCCTTGAATTTTACTCATGACCCTCTGCATATAAAGAGTCAGTTAATACTCTAAAGGGGAAAAGGTTGTGCTGTTCACGGAAGTTGCCTGTAACCATATCTTCTAACTGGCACAGCTGTCTACATAGTGGGATAAGGAAAATATTTCAGTGTCTCTGTTTC
Organism: Carcharodon carcharias; assembly: GCF_017639515.1. Classification (NCBI taxonomy): domain Eukaryota; kingdom Metazoa; phylum Chordata; class Chondrichthyes; order Lamniformes; family Lamnidae; genus Carcharodon; species Carcharodon carcharias. Next base: position 63,366,502 of record NC_054487.1, read on the forward strand.
TGAAAGTGCTTATTTTATAGTAATAAAATCAAGTAACACTGGTAGTTTGGTTTACTGAACAATCTTATTTTGTGAATCTTCTGAGCAGTGGCTTTTGCTTCTGATACACACTGTTGCATTTCCAAAATAATCAAGAAGCAAGTTTTCATCAAATGCACTTACTCATCATTAGGACAGATTAGAATTAAGACAGATAACGATCCAGTTAGCTCATAATTATGCAACTCTATTTGGTTTTTCATTCTATATTTTTTAAGCCTAAAAAAATTATTTATTTATGAAGGAAAGAATACTTTAGAATAGATCTCAAACGTGTACTTTTGCTTTGTACCTTAATGCACTGTAATGTATTGGTAAGAAGTGTTAACATTTAGCCAATACAGATCACGCATTGGATTCAAAGATTAAACATGAATTCCTGTGTGTTGTAACAACTGTGTGGCAACAGAAATCCTAATGCCTGTTTCCATGGTATCACATTACCTCTGCTTTTGCCCTTTTGCTGGTCTTAGTGTTACTGGCAATAAAAAATGTTCTTGAGGTCATTTGCAGACAGATTTAATTCCTGCACATGAACAGCTGAAGGAACAAATACATTTAGATTATTCAGTCCTTTTCCATTTGTGTCACAGTAAACCCTTTAGAATAGCATCAACATTCTTCTGCAGTATCAAAATTGTGAATTCAGAGTTTCCTGTTTATTTTGATATTGTTAACTCTTATAGAAATCAATAGATGTAGTACTATATTACATTTGAAGGGGCTGAGATACTGATAGGAGCAGTCTTGCTCACAGCAGTGCACAGCATACCAAAGAGACAGAAAATGAGATTTTATAGATCTCTGGATGGTGGGCTAGGAGGCACATGGGGAGAGCTCCCCAACACACCCTCACTACAGACCATTTGAAGGGCAGAGGCTCACCCATCCACTGACTGAAGCAGGCAGCCAATTAAGCTAATTAAAAGGCCTATCGTCCCAGATTCTTGGCATTTTGCCAGGGGAGGAGCAACTTCCTGTGCTGCATAGGGAGGACGCAAGCTGTATGGAAGTGGCCTCGCAGCAACTTCCCAGGGGTGGATAGGGTGATCATATTCAGACGGCCATGGTCCAAGGAGGGAGTCCCTGGTTGCAAAGACTGACCCCACAACCCTGACATACGATCGCTGGGGTCTGCCTGGCTGGTGTAGCACAAGGGCAAACATTTTACTTTGCCTCAAAATGGAGGTGCCCTCTTGTTCTCCTTGCAGCCTCAGCAGCAGCCCCTTTTTCTCAGTGGCGTAACCATGACTACAGAGCTGCAGGCCCTCAGATTGGGCTGGCCACATGAAGAGCCTTAACTGGATGGTGGGCCTGGTGACAGCCTCTTAATTGGCTGTTGCCAGGAAGATTGCTGAAAAAGCAAAGAATCTCGCTGGCCATCCCATGGGCCTAGAATCCACATATGGTCACAATGTAGGACTCACTGCTTGCCAGGAAAATCCCAGCCATAGTGTTAGAGCTCAGGCAGCCAGCCGGCAAAGGAAATAACTGGAGCCTAATCTTTATACACTTCCAAGCTTTACAGAAACATACATTACATAGCATGTAACTCTAATCCAACAACCACAATAATAAAAACAGAAAGTGCTGGGAAAACTCAGCAGGTCAGGCAGCATCTGTGGGGAGAGAAACCGAGTTAACATTTTGAGTCCAATATGACTGTCCTTCAGAATTCAACAACTACAGTTTTAGCTTGCTCCATTATACGTAGACACGGATGAATCCCTAGTTAATGCCCACCACTTGAATACAATTAAACATTATCCTTGTCTGATGCATCCATTGTCTTGCTCGGTAGGAATACCCTTGTTTTATTCCATTCTGGCCGCAGGAGGCCCAGCAAGAGGTTGGCCATCCAGTGCAAAAAGAGGAAGAATGACCTCATCCGTGCTGCTAGGGTAAGGCAACCATCTCATCACTCTAAACTCACACACTCAGTGAAGTGTTGGAAGGGGTCATCAACAGTGCTATCAAGTGATACTTGCTTTGCAATTGCCTGCTCATTGACACAGTTTAGGTTCCGTCAGAGCCACCCTGTTTCTGAGTTTACTACAACCTTGGTTCAAAAATGGACAAAAGAGCTGAACTCCAGAGATGAGGTGAGAGTGACTGCCCTTGACATCAAGGCTGCATTTGGCTGTGTGTGGCATCGAGGCTCCCGAGCAAAACTGGAGTCAATGGGAATTGGGGAAAATTCTCCACTGGTTGAAGTCAGACCTAGCACAAAGGAAGATGCTTGTGGTTGTTGGAGTTCAATCATCTCAGTTCCAGGACATCACTGCAGGACTTTCTTAGGGTAGTGCCCTAGGCCCAACAATCTTCAGCTGCTTGGTCAATGACCTTCCTTACATCGTAAGGTCAGAAGTGGGGATGCTTGCTGATGATTGCACAACGTTCAGCACCATGCGTGAAGACTCAGGTACTGAAGCAGTCCATGGACAATATCCAGGCTTGGGCTGACAAGTGGCAAGTAACATTCATGCCATATAATTGCCAGGCAATGACCATCTCCAAGAAGAGAATTGAACCATCATCCCTTGACATTCAATGGCATTACCATCACAGAATCCCCCCACTATCGACATCCTGGAGGTTAGCATTGATCAGAAACTGAACTGGACTAGCCATATAAATACTGTGGCTATAAGAGCAGGTCAGAAGCTAGGAATCCTGCGGTGAGTAACTCAGCTCCTGACTCCCAAAGCCTTTCCACCATCTACAAGGCACAAGTCAGGAGCATGATGGAATACTTTCCACTTGCCTGGATGAGTGCAGCTCCAACAACACTCAAGAATCTTGACACCATCTTGACACCAGGACAAAGCAGCCTGCTTGATTGGCATCCCATCTACAAACATTCACTCCTTCCAGCAGCAGTGTATACCATCTACAAGATGCACTGCAGGAACTCACCAAAGCTCCTTAGACACCACCTTCCAAATCCACGACCACTACCATGTGGAAGGACAAGGGCATCAGACACATGGGAACACCAGCACCTGGAAGTTCCCTCCCAAGCCTCTCATCATCCTGACATGGAAATATATTGCCATTCCTTCACTTGTCATTGGGTCAAAATCCCAGAACTCCTTCCCAACAGCACTGTGGGTGTACCTACACCACATGAACTGTAGTGGCACAACAAGGCAACTCACCACCACCTTCTCAAGGCAATTAGGGATGGCAATAAATGTTGGCCTAGCCAGCAACACCCACATTCCATGAATGAAAAAAATCTTACAAGGTAATGACCATATCCAACAAGTGAGAATCTAACCATCACCCCTTACCATTGCTGAATCCCCCCACTGTCAACATCCACTGGCATCTTGCTCACTGCCAGCTGAAGGGACATCAACACTCACTCTCGCACATACACCCTCACATCTCCATCTGGCCTCATCTCCTCTGGACACTGCCCCTTCAGCCATCACCCACTTGAGGCCACTTACACAGGTCAACATGTACCCCACACACAGCCTGGGATACCCCCTTTCCCCAAGTAAGCCCTAGTCCTGCAGCCATTGAAAATCCACCAGCTTTACCGCTGGTCTGGCAGACAAAGACTTCCCCATGAGCATCCCTGAAAGCGATGTAGTGCTGCCTGCGAAGACTGTCACTGAGGCCATGAGTGCTGCCTGAAGCAAAGTAGATAAGCAAGTCTCGAAGAGTGGAATCGTCCCAGAATTGTAGTAAGTGAGGTAGCGGGCGTGTAAAATGACGTTTTACCTGCTGGCTGCAATGGCAGCTTTTCATGCTGTATCGTCCCAAACCTGCTGCATTAATTATGCATTCCTGGGAGACATGCCATTTCCATGATGGGCGGGCTTTCATTCACCCACCACACCATCACCTCACTGCTTCATCACAGGAACGCCACATTTAAAATCCAGCAATGCGCGCACATCTCAGTATCTCCAGCTGCTGCAAAGAAGATATGGTCCTGAACGGCAAAAAGACTGCAGCCCCCAGCTTCATTGATGTGTCCCTTGAGTGCCTTTTGAATGTAATGCAGGCTCACCATGATGTCCTCTGCTCTGGCATTAGGTGGGTAACAACCTCACCAATCCAGCTTGGGAGGTGGTGGCAGCAGTGGTCAACGCCAATGCCCTTCAAAAGAGCATGGCCACCCAGTGCTGCAAGAGGATGAATGATCTCCCTCATTCCGTCAGGGTAATTTACTCTTCTCATCACTCTCAACTCACACACTCACAAGCCCATCACACATGCACAGGGCCCTCACTCGCTGCCAGTTTAAGGGACATCACCATTCTCTCTCTCACACTCACCTTCATTGTCCTCATCCCATCTGTGGGACCACTCACCATCTACCCATGCCAGGCATACTTATCATCTGGCTTGATCGGCGTCCTGCTTTCACTCTCTCCATCTCTATTCATGCAGGACAAGCTGGCACACAACAAGAGGGAGAGGTCGCAGACTGGTGGAGGAATGCCAGAAATCAAAGTCCTCACGGGTGTTGAAAACAGAGCCATCCAGCTGGCCGGTGAGGATCTGGATCATTCCTGTGCTGGTGGTGATGTCGGCATTGCTCTACCAAGTGATGATCCAGCCGTGAAACATTCATCAGACAACCATGCTGTGAGTGATGTGCCTCTTTCACAGGCCACTGCTATGCACTAATTATCTCCCCTTGCTTCCAAAGGCACATCTGAGAAACAGCCGACAGAGTCCACGATCCAGGGCCTCCAATCAAAGAAACCTCTGAAGAGGAATCTGGAGGTACCTTCCTTGAAGTCCCGTGACAGCGCTCACCCGCATACTCCACTAGTGCAGAGACACACACCTTGGTGGGACCTAGCTTTACAGTAGCTGTGGATCACAATCTGGTGAGCCCATCACACTGTCTGATCCACAGCAGATAGTGGCAGGGACCTCCCAGCTGTTCAACATTCAGAGGACTTCTGGAGGCCAGAAATTTGCTGAGTCCGAGTCAGATGAGAAGTGTCTGGACTTGGTCAAGTCGCTTTTGCTGGAGCTGCAAAGGCAAGCTAGGGAACATCAGAAAGGGATATCTGCCTCATTCCTCAGATTGCAAGGCACAATGGAGGAGCCCGTCTGCCTTTAGGCTGAGGTGATAATGCCGGAAGGCCAATGCCCAGAGGTCAACACTGGTAGGGTGGCCATGAAGACCTTGGTCCAGGATGTCGCTCCTGCACTGTTGCTCAGGTTCAACTCCATGATGCCATAGTTAACCTCCAACAATGTGTACGTGAGAGGGGTACAGGGAGCTGAAACTCACTCCAGCTACCACTGCTCCTTAAGGAGTCAGCCAAGGGCCCTTGGTCACCCATTGGGAGGAAGATCAGCAGGTGTACACCACCCCGGTGTCATCCATCCAGGTGACTCTGGGAGTGTTCTGCCCACCCGAATCGCATCTTCTTGTGACCCCAGCAGCTCCAGCTCCACAAAAAAGCTGAGAAGGGTGCCACTGCCACACAACAGGACCCCAAAAGCAGGCTGGGGCCCTCCAGGTCTCGGTCCTCCAGGTGATGCCCACCAAGATCATCACAAACAGAGCGTAGCAGTCAGCAGGCTGTGTCTACCTCTGCTGTGGATATCCAGGAAGCACCAAGATGTAGCGGCAGGATTAGGACAGTTAAGAGGATGTAACTCTTTTCGAGTTAAAACAATTAAACTAAATTAACAAAATTAGGGATAAATCAGGCACAGCCCCTAATTTAGGTCAGCCATAAAACCAAAAACAAAGTTTAAAGGAAAAGTTAAGAGGATGCAACTCTTTCGAGTTAAAACCAATAAAACCAAATTAACAAAACTGGGATAAATCAGGCACAGCCCCTAATTCAGGTCAGCTGTAAAACCAAGAACAAAGTTTAAAGGTTAAGAGGATGTAACTCTTTTGAGTTAAAACCAATAAAACCAAATTAACAAAACTGGGATAAATCAGGCACAGCCCCTAATTCAGGTCAGCTGTAAAACCAAGAACAAAGTTTAAAGGTTAAGAGGATGTAGTTGCACAGTCTGGGCACAGATGTTAATCACTTATACATAATGTTCACTATTGTCAATAAACTCCCATGAATGTCTCCCTGCCTAAGGCGCCATGTTCTGATGAGTGTGTCACTCAGATGTGAAACCTTTCTGCACAAGGTAAAGGCAGGTGTCTCAGTCCGGGGTCTCTTCCCTGTGCTTTGTGCAACCTTCAGACCAAAGTGATGGTCCGGCCTCACACTCCCTGGACATGTTACCGATGCCTGCACCTCGATGGTGCTTGTCATTGCTGCCAGAATGTTATGGACAGGTGTCACAAAATTCTTTGTGTGCTCTCAGCACCTTAAGGTGGGGCTGGCCCCCATCTCTTCAGCATCTGTAACCAGTGACACTGTGCTCCTGAAGGGGTCAGGTGCTGAAGGCGGACAAAAGATCAGATTCTTTTAAAGCTTCATGTGTCTCTATGATATGACCCTGATCACTGAGCGCAAGCGAGCTGCCTTTGTCTAGATGGGAGTTGGACATTCTCAGAGGCTATGTGAGGATCTATGGAGCGGCCTCATTGCATGTCGTATTCATCCTCCTGCGATCGAGCGATTATTATCGCCTCCACTGTGTCTCCATGACAGGAGCATTCTCGTAGAGGGTATTCGCGCTGCCATAAAACAGACTGAAGTCAAACATTCACAGATACAATGTGAGGATCTATGGTGTCTCCTCGCTGCATGTCGTCATCATTCTCCACAAATCTAGCAGCAATGAGGACCTCCTGAGTGCACCTGCCTTGTCTGGACAAGGGTCTCATCTCCCGTCATCGTCGCCTTTGAGGGCCTCCTCATGCTCGCTACCGTTGGCGCCCTGCAGCCGCTGCATGGGTGTCATCAGCCACATCCTCTGTGGGTAGCCCCTCTCCTTGATGAGCCATCCCTGCAGCTTCTGTGGATCCTGGAAGACTTCAGGAATCTGTGATTGACTGAAAATGTAGGTCACACTCCCTGGAACCCATGCGCAGGCCTGCAGGATGCATTTCTGGTGGTCGCACACCAGCTGCACATTCAGCAAATGGAGTTCCTTATGGTTGACATAGCTGACCATGTGTTGCGACGGAGATCTGAGCGCCACATGAGTGCAGTCGGTGGCACCCTGCACCTGTGGAAACCTGAGATCTGGGTGAAATGCACAAAGTTGTGTGCCCTCCTGAAGATGGCATCCGTGACCTCATGGATGCATTTGTTATTGGAGGCTTGTGATATCCCACAGAGGTCACCTGTGAAGCCCTGAAAGGAGCCACTGGTGTAAAAATTGAGCGTCGTGGTCAGTTTCATGGCCACTGGTGTTGGATGCCCTCCATTTCCCCGTGAGCTCATGATCCAACGCAGGGTGATGATTCAGGTGCACAGAGTTTATTATGAGATTCTAATGTATTGGAAGTATCTTCCTGACGTGTGGCAGTGGGAAACACAGCCCACTGTTGACGGGTGAGGTGGATGATTGCAAACTGGTTTTATGATGATGTGAAACCCATTTTTGTGATCTCCCAATATTTTCCGCTCCTGCCCACAATGATGTCTGCCGCAAACTGTAACGGAAAATCCCGGCCATGGGTGAATTTCAACATATATGTTGACTGCTTCCCTTTACCCTTACGCTATCTCTGTGTTTTCAGACTGCTTGACCGACGTCCAGACTTGAACAAGCTGCAATTTCCTTCAGCTCCCGAAGGTTGCTCCATACCCTGACAACAACTCTCTGCCCTCAACAGCCATTGTCTTGGGATAAGCCAGACTATTCATAACCTTAGTGTCCTATTCATCCCAGAGCTGAGATTCTAACCTTATATCATCTCCCTCAAAGACTGTTTACTTCCATCTCTGTAATATTGTCCACCTCTGCCCCATTACAGCTCAATTACAGCTGAAAGTCTCATCCATTCTTCTGTTACCTCTAGACTTGATTACTACAATGCTCTGTTGACTGTCTTCCCTTTTTCCATACTCATAAATTTCATAGTAAATGTTACTGCCCATATTCTAACCTCCACCAGGGTCCATTCATTCCTGCTGTTGCTGTTCGACCTTAGCTCCCAACCACCAAGCCTTCAAATTTGAAATCCTATTCCTCATGTTTAAATTCCTTTATGGCCTTACCTCTTCTTATGTCTATAACCTTCTCCAGCCCAACAACACCTCTGAATTCTCTGTTCTTTTGATTTTTGTGCATTCCTTTGCACTGCCATTGGCCACTGTGCCTCCCACTGGCTAGGCCCTAAGTTCTGAAAATTGTTGGCTCACGAAATACCTTTTCCCCCCTGGCTTCCCTGTTCTTTTAAAACCACTTCTGATGAAGCTTTTGGTGAGCTGCTCCTTTGGCCCAGTGTTCATTTCCTTTCATTTTTATTAGGCCTCTGAAACACTTTGAGACTTTTTTTCAAAATTAAAGGCCCTTTATATGCTGAATTTAATGGGTGCAGCGGTGAACCTGTCCACCGGCTGGAAAGCCGGGGGAAACATTGCTGTGGTCATTTTTGGAGGCCCCAATATGTTCCCATGGACATCATGCAGTTAACTGCCTGTCGTCGGGGCTTCTGTCCCTTTTTGGAGCAGTGAGCACTGTTGGGACCACAGAGGCCCAGACCAGCTACCATGGAGGAGCATTCGGAATTAGGATAAGTTTGTGAGGCTTGTTGGGGCCAGCCAGGCAGCCCCGGTGAGGATTGGGGTGGGTGGGGTGGGATGCGGAGGGGTGTTTGTGGAGGGAAGAGATGGGATCTTTCAGCGGGGGCAGCTCTTGCCTCTGGTGACGCCCTCAGTGGGCAACAGAGTGCCTGATCAGGAGGCCTTCCCCCCCATCCTTGAGCCCGCCGGGAGGTCACCAGCTTTTACAGGATGGCCTCCCCGCATGGTGTAGGGTTCCCCTCACAATACTAACAGCAGCAGGATGAGGCCCTTAATTTGCCACTTAATAGCCTCAATTGGCCTCCAGGCAGGAAGGCTGTCCTTGACCTTTCCTGCCCCTGATTTAATCATAGGAAGTTGGGAAGTGATGGGTTCTCCGCCATCTGCCCTCTTTCCCAATTCTACAGTCACCTCCCTACCCGGGCTCCCAGCCCACTCCCAAGGATTGAATTAAATTCTGAACTACAAGTGTAATTTGTTGTGCTCAGTGACGCATCTGTCTATTTTTGAGTTCAATTGAACCCCATTTTGAAGAGTTGAATTTCAGGCCTTAATGAAGTCTCTTACAATGGTTTGGTACCACAGAACTTGAGTATTGCTGAGAAAAGACAGTTTGTCAAAGCTTTTTGTCTTGCATTCATCAGGACAATTGCAAGAATATCAATGTCGGGGAAGCAACAACTTTATACTATATGAGAAGAGAATGCTGATTGGTTGGCAAGTGGACTCTGATTGGTAGAGGATTTGCCATGGAGAATGCACCAGTTAATGGTGACTGACAGTTAACTGCCAATCATTGTTTGAAATTTAAACCAGGCAGCTTGACTCTGATTGGTCAGTGCCTTTTCCAATCCAAATGTATTTACTTTTAATAAGGAGCAAATCAAACCAGATTTTCTTGAGTCAAAGAAAGAATAGATTTATTAGTTACCAAACCTGAGGAGAATTAATAAAAGATGCAATGACACACTTACAGGTCTCAGAAGTAGGAAAAGTTAGAGACCAAATGAAAGTTAAAAGAATATACAATCAAGTCCTTTTGTTTGTCCTTGAAGTGTAGATTGTTGAACATTGTGGCTGTTTGAAGTTAGTTGGTTTCAACTCCAAGATTTTAAAGGAATTGAAGTTCAGGTAACTGTGCCTTGCTGGAGTCAATTTTAGCTTCTTAGACAGAGAGAGAGAGAGAGAGAGAGAGAGAGGTTTCTTAGTGCTCCCTTCAGCAGTGCTTCCAGGTGACTTTTATTTTTCTCTGTCTGGCTTGGCTAAACCAGTTCTTAAACCTCCTGCCTATATATTCCACAAAATGAATTTGATTAACATGTCCTGCAGTCATTATTGTAGAACAAGTAATCATATTTCTGATCTTTCATCTCAGAAACTGTTGACACATTTCAAGATAGCAGAAACCAACAGGAGATGGGGTTATTTCATCCTCCAAAGGGAGTTTTGAGTGACTGGTGGGTGTATCTGGTTGGTTAGCAGTTCCCTTTCAAGAGGTCTTTTTTGAAATGGACCTTGACATTCCCCCCCCTCCCCCACCTCCCCTACCTCCCCTACCTCCCAGGTGTGAAATTTTATGCAACATGTCAGGCCAGGTCTGCAATGCAGTCCAAATAGTTTCCAGAAAAGTGGTCAACTTACAATACCTGACATCAGGTGACTAATGGTAGCCATTTTTGCTCAGTGTTTTTTCTTGTATTTTTTAAGAAAACAGGTCCTCTTTAAATGGTTCCATGTTTCTTTGGTTAGCTGGTGAAGGTACAGGTAGATCTCACTCAGTCACAATTTCCCATCATTGTGACATCTATTAAGGCCATTCCACAGTTTTGTGGCCACCGCCCCTCCTCCCCTGAGGTTGAAACATGGCCAGGATATGGAGGCAGCCGCCTGGCAGCAGATGGTCTGTGAGAAGGATGGGGTGGTGCATCTTTCACTTAATCCTGCTAGAGATCCTCGCCTCCACCCAACATGATCATCACGCCACAGTGTGGCCTGGCAGCTGTGGCTTTTATTTAAATGTCAAAACCTTTCAACTTCTCTTCAGAGGTTGCCTCCACCATAAGGCACCCTCTCTCTCTCTCTCTCTTACCTGCATTGTAGTTCCCACTTCAGACAGTGGGGCTGCCAGTATGTCACTGCTGGAGCCCACCATCCTCAATTAGATGATGAGCACAGTCCCTGATCACTAATTGGCCATCCCCAAAACAAAAATTGGGTTGGGTGCTTACGCCGATGAGATGCCGTGTCCGGACCTGAAAATTCACTGGACACCGGTCTACCAATCCCAAAACAAAAATCCATCTCGTGGTGCCTGAAGCTGGCACCTTGGTTGCAACTTCTCCAAATTGTAATAATCAGCCCCTTTTATAATTGCATTTCTGCTGCCTTGAGTCTTCTGACATGTTTGAGGCCAAGATTCATCCAAACACCTCAGTAGACACTTTGTGCCACACCATTGATCTGGACATCGGCATATTTCTGGTGTTCAGGCCGGTGGGTGCTTAAGAGACCGGAGTTGTGAGAAATCTAGTGAGTAACATAATTGTGCTTCTCCTATATCCTTTTAAACATCGTCTACTTATGGAGGAAGATAAAACCGCCACTTTCCCAATTGAAAACCTATTTGTCACTTTCCATTCTCAGAGCTGGTCTTTTTTTGGATTGCTGAACATCCCACCCCCTCTGCTGCTCGCCTGGCTGCTCCAGACTCCTCGGGAACTTTGGGTCACTGTTTACAATGACTGCGTTTTAAAGCAGCAGTAACAAAAATATATTATCTCCCAGAAATTTGGGTTACTTTTATGCGAATGAAAAAGTCACTTAGGGGTCTCTTGGATATTTTTGAGTGTTAAATGATGCTACAGGTTAATGCAAGATTTTTTTTATCATTTTCTTTCAGAAAGCAGCAAAGTTATACCATACAGGACAATGTGTGAATATAGATATGAGGCCTGTGCCAGTCCTTGCTTCAAAACATGCAGTGACCCTCGTGCAACAGCTTGCAAGTTTCTATCACCGTAAGTGTCTGTGGATTTTATAAATGTTAAAAATGCAGGAGTTTGTATTTTTTGTTTGTATTTACTTACTTGAATGCAATATAACCCACAACCCATTTTTTTGTTGCTGGATGTTTATTATTGATATATAATTCTGTAAGTCATTTTGAAAATGCAGCCTATATCCTGTGACCCGTATTGCAATAATCAGGTGGACAGAGAGTATAAGCAGGGTTGAGATACCCATATGGCAGCTGAAGACAAGGCAGCTAATGGTGGGGCAATTAAAATTGGAGATGCTCAAAAGGCCAGAATTGGAGGAGTACTGAGAGTTCCTTCCTGGTATCGAGGCCAGGGTCATCTCGAATTGAATGAATGTTGGAGGGCCCAGTAATGGTGGCCCAAGTTGGGACCAGCAACATAGGAAAGTGTAGACGAGGGGTCCTGTTTAGACAATACCAGGAGCTAGGAGCTAAATTGAAGAACAGGACCTCAAGGCCTCTAATCTCGGGATTATTCCCCAAAACATGTGCAAATTGGCATGGGGACAGTCAGATCAGGGAGGTGACCACTCGACAGAAGGAGGTCAGGGAAAGTGGGGTTCCGTTTTGTGAAACCCTGACAGCAGTACTGGGACTGTACTATCAGGATGAGCCCCGTCTGAACCAGAATGGGACCAGAGTCTGAGCAGAAATGATAAGTACGGTAGCCATATGGATTTTAAGCTAATAAGTGTGGGGGCGGGGGAGAGAATAGGGGGACGGATAGGGAGAGGGATGGGGGTGGGAGTGGAAGGAGAAGGAGGGAGGGGGAGAGAGAGGGGGAGGCGAGGGGGAGAGAGCGGAAGAGAATTACTGCAATTTGGGGGTAGGTGGGGGTTTCAGGGGCGAAAGAAAATTGCTTTGGGGGACGTAGTGGGGGAGAAGATTGATTCGGGGTGGACGGATGGTGGGGGAGAAAATTGCTCCAGGGGAGCGGTGGAGGGAAAATCTGGAGGGAGGGGTGTGCAGTGGCAGGGAAGAAAACTGCTCCAGTCATTGGCAGGGGGGCTGGTGCTGGCAGGGTCATGCTGGACTATAGGTTACAAAGAAAAGCACAAAACTAACTCATTAAAACCTATGTTAAAATTGAGTCTGATTTTTCAAAAGTTAGCTCAGTTTTAGGATGTTTGACGCTATCAAAATTCAGAAATATGGAAAATAAACTCTGTTTTTGGCGTCTGAATGCTTAAGTGCTGTTGCTGATTGCAAACCTTTGAGTGCTGAGGTTTGGGGCAATTGATGATATTTATGTCAGTGATGTTACCTACAATGTTAAATGATAGCTAAATGTTTGTTTTTGAGTTCAATTGATGTCAAATGAGTGTAATTGAATGCCAATGAACACAAATTATGTCAAAATTTTTGGGTAGGGATGGCTGCTGACATTGGGCTCCCCAGCATAAGTGGGGATGAAAACTGTATTTCTGCCATTTTCGCTGGGACTCAGGCATTTAGTAAGTCAAATAAACATACATCTTTTCTGAGTCATAAAGATGTTTGCCAGCTCAGAAGAGGTCATGAGTAAAGTGCAGCAACTATCCACAATGCTTTTTTGCAACTTTTAAACCACCAAGCACTGCCTGCAAGCAAGCTGAGGGTCTGGCAGGGAAGGGAAAGTGGAGGAAAGATTCCCTTAAATCCATACCCAGCACATCTGAGCACCAGCAAGAAGGCACCACCTGTGCCTTAAAACTAAGCCTCCTGAGTAAGAGCACTTTTAAAATCTGCAATCGAGAATGGGTGTAGCCCCATCCAATCTGCAGTAGTTAGAGGCATTGGGGGAGCAGAAGCAGGAACAGCAGCCTGAAATGCCTTGCCGGCCACATGCACGGCTCCAAGGAAGGGAGGCATCATGGCACTACGTGCCTGTGAGAAAGAGGTGTGTAATGCTGAGGAACAACCCACCTGAGAGGCTATACAGGAACAGAGTAACATACCTTAATATGATCTAGAGGCAATGCCGGAGAAGGAAGCGTCTGCCCCGAGGGGCGGTAGCTGAACTTTGCAACCTTTTGTGAGAAGACCTCCAGCCAACAGGAAACCAGGGGCATGCACACCCAGTGGCCTTGAAGGTGACCTTCAATTTCTTCATGACTCGTTCTTTCCAAAGCTTTGCAATTGACCTCTGTGGATTTCACAGTGAGCAGCACACAGGTGCATCCAGCCGATGCCCTTTTTGCTGGGGTAGGGCACTTCATCCCTTTTGACACAGATGCTGCAATGCAGGCTCAGATGGTGACAGGATTTTCCTCACCCAAGGATTCCCCCAGAAGTGAGGTATAGTTAAGGGCACACACGTGGCAATAAGAGCATCCTATGTGAATGCTGAGAGGCACATCAATCTGAAGGGCTATCACTCCATGAATGTGTACCTCCTCTGCAAAACGGTTTTATATGTCTGCACCTGCTAACCTGGCAGTTGCCAAGACCGTTTATCCTCAAGGCATCTGGGCTGCCAAGAATGTTCAGATCCGCCTCCCCAGTACACCCCCAGATACTCAGGGGTAAGGCCTACCCACTGAAAACGTGACTTCTCACAACCCCTGCGACATCCACAGGCCCAACCACAGGGAAGATACATTGAGAGCCACTTCCACATGAAAACATTAATTGAATAGTCCATTGGCTTTTTAAAGACGAAGATCAGGTGCCTGGACTGCTCAGGGGACTTGCCACAAAAGGCACCTCACAGAGTTCTCAAAATCATTGTGACTCTTCTGCATGCTTCACAAACTGCACTGAGAAGAGGGTTGGTTCTTCATTCAGAGGATGAAGAGGAAAGGGGCTCTCCCTAGGTGGAGGTGGAGGCAGGCTGCTTACATCCCTGACCAAATGGCTGTGAGGGTTGTGATGGTTGACCTTGTCATGCAGGGACCGGTTGAGGCTTTGCCTCAGACTGCACTATCTGCATCTCTGCAGGGACAACTGCCCTTGCTTGGACCAAGCTAGCAAATGGAGCATCTGGCTGAGGGGCCAAGGAATCAGGATGGTGAGATTTCCTCCAAAAGCATGGAGCACTCACCCTCTTCCTCTGAATACAGAGCTCTTGGGGTGGTGTGCCGATGGACGTACCGATCTATCAAGTTGGGTTCTACCCTGCGATCAGGCTTTTCCAGGGGTAATCTCAGCTGGGCTCATAACAGTACCATTGGTTGGACAGGCTGTGGTGCTGGTGCCATCCCTGCAAGCCACTGATCTGCCACCTTCAAGAGAGCTCCGTTCAGTGGTCGCTGCTCCTCCCCCACTACTGCACTGGAGCTATTGAAGCTGCGCAGGCAATCTCGCTGCTTTGCACGAGGTCTCACCTCCTGCATACACTGCACGTGCTGGTGCAAGGAGCTTACCATGGGTTTGGCTACTCTCCCAAGGGTGCTTATTATGCACTCTCCAATTGAGGACATTGGCAAGGTCATGACAACAACAGACTCCTCCATACAGAGTGCTTGATCTCACAATGCCACAGGAAACCTAGCTAGATAAGTACTTATCTGCCACTGCAGGTCCACATACTTAGGGGGTTCTACCTCGCTTGCCAGCACAGCAACCCAACCGCTGCCTTCCCCACTTTGGGGTGAGCTATCAACAGACACCCCTGGCTCAAACTCCCCCTCTGGCACGCTGGTGCCATGGTCTTCAATAAGTGCTCCCCAATCTATCTCCGCACTAAAACCCACCGGAGTGTGTGTCTTTGGGCTGGTGACTGCTGCCTTGTAAGGTGTTTTTTTTTCATTTGGGATGTGATGTCCCTGGCTGGGCCAGCATTTATTGCCAATCCCTAACTGCCCTTGAGAAGGTTGTGGTGAGCTGTCGCCTTGAACAGCTGCAGTCCATGTGGTGTAGGTACACCCACAGTGCTGTTAGCAAGGGGGTTCCAGGATTTTGACCCAGCAACAGTGAAGGAACAGCGATATATTTCTAAATCAGCATGATGAGTGGCTTGGAGGGGAACTTCCAGGTGGTGGTTTTCCCATGTGTCTGTTGCCCTTGTCCTTCTAGATGGTAGTGATCGTGGGTTTTGAGGGTGCAGTCTAAGAAGACTTGCTGAGTTCCTCCAGTGCATCTTGTAGATGGTACACACTGCTGTTGTAGCCACAGTATTTATATGGCTAGTCCAGTTTAGTTTCTGGTCAATTCTAACCCCCAGAATGTTGATAGTGGGGGATTCAGCGATGGTAATGCCACTGAATATTAAGGGGCAATGGTTAGATTTGCTCTTGTTGGAGATGGACATTGCCTGGCACTTGTGTGGCACAAATGTTACTTGCCACTTGTCAGCCCAAGCCTGGATATTGTCCAGGTTTTATTGCGTTTGGACATGGACTGCTTCAGTATCTGAGGAGTCGCGAATGGTGCAGAACATTGTGCAATCATCAGCAAATATCTCCACTTCTGACCTTACGATGGAAGGAAGGTCACTGATGGAGCAGCTGAAGATGGTTGGGCTGAGGACACTACCCTGAGGAACACCTGCAGTGATATCCTGGAACTGAGATGATTGACCGCCAACAACAACAACCATGTTCTTTTGTGCTAGGTATGACTCCAACCAGCGGAGAATTTTCCCCTGATTCCCATTGACTCCAGTTTTGCCAGGGCTCCTTGATGCCACACTTAGTCAAATGCAGCCTTGATGTCAAGGGCAGTCACTCTCACCTCACCTCTGGAGTTCAGATTTTTTGTCCATGTTTGAACCAAGACTGTAATGAGGTCAGGAGCTGAGTGGCACTGGCGGAACCCAAACTAAGTATCAGTGAGCAGGTTATTGTTAAGCAAGTGCTGCTTAATAACACTGTTGAGGACCCTTCCATCAATTTACTGATGATGGGGCGGTAATTGCCTGGGTTGGATTTGTCCTGCTTTATGTGTACAGGACATAACTGGGCAATTTTCCACAATGCCAGGTAGATGCCAGTGTTGACTGTGTACCCTCAGGCAACTGGGGCTCCCCTCCTCTCTGAGGTTGGACTCCTCTCTGGGGAGTCGGGGTGGGGGGTTGTGGATGGAATAGTAGCTGATGGACCTGGGAGAGAAACATAAGCTGGCCAGAAAACAGGTTGTCAATGGGACTGCCACTCAAGTGAGGATGGCAGCTTGCCTCCCAGAGCTGCTGGTCCAACTAGAGGGATGGCAGCTTGACATCCTTAGTCATACCACTGAGGTTCTCACCCCTGGTAATATGCCATGGTGGCGGGAGAATGTCGGGTTCTTGCCCCAGTGCCTTGTCCTACAATTTTACCAGGCCTCCCATCTCCCTGACCATCTCCAAATGGCTGGTAAAATTCAGCCCTACATTAGAAGATACACACTCCAATTATTTTTAAATACTTCACAATTTTAGATTTTTTAAATCTAAAAGTGACATTTTGGTTTTCAGTAGTATTACCTAAAACAAATATTATCTAAACATTACTTATTCCTTCAACATTAAGATACTTTCTTGATATAATCCTTTTCAACAGTTCAGAAATACATGCCCCATCAAGTATCCCCCCAGTCCAACAGTTTACACCTGTAAACTCTGCCTCCCCCACCCCAGTTTAGTTACTTCCTGCCCTTAACTCACTGGCTCATGCTAGCACTCTCCTCTCTTTCCCCCTCGGATCATTCTGCTGTCTCCTGTCTCTCCATACAGTTCCCACTAACACGTTCCTCATCTCCCAACTTCGCAATTCTCTGCTGTTCTCTTCTCTGCCTTTTCTTCTGCATTTTCTTGTCTTCTCTTTTCTCTTTGCCCTCAGCCATCCCCTCTGCCACCCCCCCACAATTCCCAATTTCTGTTTTTTTTTTGCCAGCTCCCCCATGCCTTCTCTGGACTCATCTTGTCCATGAACCCCCATCTCTTTCTCCATTGAACCCGGGTCTAAATCTGGTGACCATTTAGCCTTGTACCCCATGCTAACTGAAAATGCACGTCATTCCTTCTCAGGTACTGGCTAACTCCCTGGCAAAGCCACTTAAACAACCCAGTCCTCAGAAATTATGTCTACAATTTGAAAATTACTGCCTCATCTCCGATCTCCTTTTCCTCAAGTCCTTGAACTGCTAAATCAGTATTTATATTTGCTGCAATACCCTATTTGAACCTTTCCAATTATATCCAGGATTATCTATTTTTACTGAACTTTGTTACCTCACCACCAGGTGGCACACTTTAACGTCATATGGAGCCATTGATATAGCAGACCAGCCAAAACTGGTGGAGCTTTCGTATTTAAGTCTAAATGACAGAAGTGGCTAAAATCTATTGCAGTATATCCAAATATAAATCCAGTTGTCCAATATTCTCCTAATTAATTATAAATGTCAGTGAAAAAGGCAACAGAGCAAGCTAAATATCATTAAGGCAGAATGTGGCGGATGATAGAAATTTGAAACGAAAACAGAAAATGCTGGAAACACTCAGCAGGTCAGGGATGCATTAACCTGAACGTTAACTCTCTTCCTCCCCCCACAGAAGCTGTCAGACCTGCTGAATCCACCATTTTCTGTTTTTATTTTAAGTTAAACATTATATTTAATTTAACATTCTAACCCAGGTTTTTTCACATCAACAAATAGCAATAATTAATTGAACCTTTAGGCTGGGGATGAGAACCAGTGCACTGCATGGATTAATGGTGAATTTTCAATCTTAGCATTGCTGCAATGGGGAAATGTTGAGCAGAAATAATGGGGCCAGTTTTAACCTAAAGAAGGCCCTGTTCGGGTCGGGTTGAAGCCCGAGAAATCATTTCCTGATTTGAACCCACCTCCGACCTGTCCATTTCCAGCTTTACCTGAGTCCGGAAGGAGGGCGTGCTACCAATCATCTCCAAGGGATTAGTTTGAAACGTTACTTATGATAATGAGGCCACAAACCTCAATGTTGTTCAGGTGTTAACATCAACTTCTGTTGGTTGAGCAAGCACTTGGTGGATTCAGGAGGTAAGTGCCTTCACGTTTACCTCCTGGATCTAGGTGCCTGCTTCAGGAGCCTATGCAATCAGGTACCTCCTAACAACCTTCCTATTGAGGTCTCTGGTCACACCACGGGTCTCCGATTCCCGAGGCCCAGTCTCCGAGCTCTGGTCACCCTTTCCCTGATGCATCTGACTCACCCCTCCACGACTGCAATTCCCCTCTCCCCACCAAGGCCTCTGAGCTCCCCGGCAGGTTTGAAACCCACCCCACCATGAGGCCTCCAACCTCCCTGAATCCAGATCAATCCCCCGCCCCCACCCGATCAAATTCCCCTCCAATCAGGTCCCCAATCCAATTGATCTGTTTTTCTCCATATCTCTGATGACTCCTTCATGGTCACCTACCCCTCTTCCTCTCCCATTGAACCCTTTGTTTTGCAAACCCCTACCCCCCCAACCACCATCCCACCCAACCCTGTTGGAGTTAACCTCCGCCTCCTTGGCACGGATCTACCTGCTGCCACTGACTGGCTGTCTGCCTGACTGGAGGCCCATCGGAACTCATCGGTGAAACTCCACAGCATGTGGGGGAATCCAACATTGTGGGTTCCCCACAACTTCCTGGCCGACCTGCTTCCTGTGGGTCAGTTAAGTAAAAATGCCTTCCAAAGTGCCTTCCCATGGAAGAGAAAATTGCTGGACACATTATCCCTGATAGTGACTGGTAACTGGGGGAGGCTTGTGAACAGCTTACCCGCCTGCTGACTCAGTCAGAGTTGATGTACGGCTCAGAGACACCAAGGAGAACTCGGGAGGGAATATAAGGGTCTCATGTCCTTGAGTAAGCATAAATATGCCTGTCTATTTTCCTCATGCAGGGTAGAAGGATGTATGGCACATTGCCCAAAGAACATGCTTCTTGATGAAGTCACACACAGATGTGTTCACCTGGAGGACTGTGAGTGTCTTAGTTTGTTTATTTTCAAGTTTTTATACTCCTTGTTTATTGTTGATTAAGTTAAGAGACGAACAAGCTAAAGAAGAGGAGCAGTAATGAACATTTAGCATTTCTAGGTCAGTTACTTCATAGCTTAACATTAATGCTTTGAAAATTTCAGTCTGCCCTTACCTCCAATTTCAGTGGAGTCCACATCCCCAACATCACTTTGCTAAGAGTACAGACTACAAACCCAGCAGTTATTATTTGTCTTTTTACGTTACAGTTAATACTAGGGATTCTAATCAGTGAAATGATACCGTTAAATATCAGATAACGAAGACGTACTAAATTCAGAATAACTACCGTTTTGATAATTCAATAGTTTCTTCTAAATATCTTAGTGCCTCTGGCTCCAGCTAAAAGTGATTACCTCCAAAAGTACACATTTAATTAGTCGGAGCCTATCCTATGGCCCTAGATTCATAATCAGTGTATGGAAAAGAACAAGAGTGCTTAGCTTCTTGTTCTAACAATATCTGAAAGGATGTCAAATTCAATAGAAGCAGCAGGGAAAAGATAATGCTTCTGGGTTGAACTTGAAGTACATGTATCTGTGAATGATGCATTCATTGTTTATTTTCCAACAGGTATCAATGTCACTACCACAGATTTGCCTTATCTGCAGCCGACAACCACATCTGTGACAACAGCAGCAGCATACAGTTCATCCACGACACTATTGACTCCAACATCAGGACAACCAACAACTGCCATTACAGACCAATATACAAGTGTGAAATCAGCCCCGCTGACAGCTGCTCCAACAATTACAACAGTCACCACAATACCCCCTGTAGCTACCTCTGCATTAACTTACACAACATCTTCTACATCGACAGAACCTTCAGTTTTAAGTTCTACATGGGCTGCAACAACTTCTGTTGGGAGTACCAGAACAACAAGTGCCACAGCAGCAGTTACAAGCCAATCTAGAACTCCCGTTTATATAACTGAAAAAATGTTGCCTTCCACAAGTACAGCTTTAAGGAGTGCTTTTTCAACCATAGCTACCAGCAACAGATCTGAAGGGATTATTTACTCAACACATGGTACAGTATCTACTGCCCAGCCAGCAAAATTAAAGACCCAATACAGTACATCCACTGGAAGTACTGAAATCACAACACTGCAACGGACAACAGTGGGAAAGACGGAAACATCAACGGAAGGGGTCGCGAAGCATTCTGTTGCACCGTTGACAATGACCAGAACTACCTTAACTCCAGCAATAAGTGTCATAACTGGGACAGAAAAAAGCATACTGCTGACAGCAGTGACTTCCCCAGTTTCTGTCTCAGCTACAAGCATTCAGGAGAAAACCACATCAGAAGCATCCTCTGCATCACAGACTTTTCCTTCAAACCTGACATCACCTACATCTGCAGCTACAATGAGTCCTCAACCAGAAACTGCATTTACGTTTGGTATCTCAACTGCACCCTCTTATTCTCAAACTGCAGCCCCATCAGTGACACCACCACAATGCATAGTAGGAGAAGTTTAACCTTTTTTCTCCTTAAACAGAATGTACAAAATGACAAATAAAAATTCTAGATTTAAATGTTAAAATTGGAAAATTTGGTTAAACTTGTCATTTCATGTTGAAAGCTCTTATTAGTACATTATTTAATTTGATCCATTCTCTATTACACTTATTCATATTTTATATCTTTGTGTGTCTCCCTTCATTATTGCAACCTATCCCCATGATTCATATTCCTTCCAGCCAGTTATCTATCATTAAGCCTCTTATTTTACGAACAAGAAGATCATTAGACATTCTAGGTTGTGATTTTTTTTAAACTGCTACTATCAACATTACTTAAGCATCTGCAATGGAGGATGTTTCTAGCTTTCTCAAGTTTTTAGCTTTCTCAAATGAAGTGCTCCACCTAATGGCCTGGACAGAAGTATGTAAATCACTTAATCAGGGAAGGCAACTTTGATGCCAGTCAAAAATGGCATTATAAACCTGGATATTAGAAAGCCCAGACCCCTACTGCTGCCATTGGGAAGTCCCTGTTTGTTTCTTAAGAGGTAGCTGTACAAATTGAAGTCACAGACAGGTTAAAGTTCTAACTGGAATAATGTAAGAAATTGCTACAGATAGAAGCATATGACATATATTTATTCAAAAATATCAGCTTTATTTTTGTGTCTGTTTTGAATGGAGAGTTTCTTATTCAATGTTTTCAGATTTGATTCAAATCATTCAGTTCATCAATAAAGAATTTTTTTCCATTCATTCAAGAGATAGGAAAAAATTAAATCAACGCAATGAATGACACAGAATTTAATCAAGAACAAAAATGTCCTGAAACAAAATTTAATGAATAGCACTGGATCTCCGCCTTTATATTAGGGAAAGTATTAGTTTGATAATGAAATATGATGACTTTGACATTTAGATGGCCAGCTCTTAGTCCATTATTTTGACAAATATTCCAATGTATGCTATACAGCCTTAATACATACAATATTCAAAATCTTTGTGCTGCAATGGTTGAATCACAAAGATCTTGATTTTTATGCTTTATAAAAAACTAAATAAACAATGTCTCTCAAAAGTCTAACCAATTGCAAACATTTATCTATGCTCCATGCTTTATTTGTTAACACCTTGGCCCCATGATTCTGACCTCAGCTAGAAATTCTCCATCTTCCCAACTAAAGCTATCTCAAAATGCCTCTTATTCTCGATTAAAGCTGTCTCCAAACGTTTTTCTTTCCTCCTCAATAGCTCTTAAAGTTTCCAGTGCCAAAGTGGCAGGTGAGGCAACCCGATTCTTCCACTGTGACAAGTTGAAAATCTAAGTTTCTGTAGCCAACTTTATACCTAATGTCAAATAACATAAATGCAGAACTTAAGCTGAGATTTCATAATATTCCTCCCTTTTGCAGTGGCATTGTGTTAATCTTTGCAATATTCATTTTACCCTGCAAGGACAGATGTAGGCCTGCTTTCCTAGATGGGCCTTGACTCACCACTAGCTATGATCATGCCAAGGTTAAACCCCTGGAGTTTTTGCAATGATGGACTCCGTTGTTCTCAGTTATAGGATGATCCTGTGCTCTCAAACATAGATTGTTATCTTATACCTTTCTTTCAATGGTTTGGCTTCCATTGCTTCCTTATAGCAGCAACCTTTTGGAACAAAGTGTCATGATTATTTGTAAAATACTGCTCATTTGTATTTAGAACAAAACATGACATTTTGCAATAGCTTATCCACAACTCAGGAAAAAGACCTGATCAAATGTCACTGCTACATATTCATGAATTTTTATATCTTATACATTTTATATATCTTTTGATACATACTTTTTAATTGTAAATTATTTCTTCCAGTGCCCTTTTAACATGACACAGCCAAGTTGTGGATTTCTGGGAATGCCTGTCCAAGTGAACAATGACAGGTGCTGTCCGCAGTGGGAGTGCCCATGTGAGTATTGGTTTCATATTGGTGCTGCACCATATTAAGTGAACAGTTAGTATTGTTAGTCTCCTCATTAAATAAAAATATATTACACATAATAAGATGCCAAAGTGGAAATACACAAATTGAAGTAAAACAAATAGATACATTGGTTCCTGACATTTTTTCCACTTGTCTGTTCCATTTGAAATCCTTTTAGATTGCACTAGCTCTGACTCCGATTCTGCTTGTGTCCTTTTCTAAGCCTTTTTTTCTCTCAACTCTTACAGACGAACATACAAGCATATGAATTAGAAGCAGGAGTAGGCCATTTGGCTCCTTGAGCTTGCTCCGCCATTTGATAAGGTTAAGGCTCATCTGATTGTGGAGTCAACTCCACTTGCCTGCTTACCCACCACTAACCCCCCAGCCCACCACCCCACCCCCCCCCCCCAACCCCACCCCCCAGTACCCTTTGACTCCCTTGTTAGTCAAGAACCTATCCAACTCTACCTTAAAAATATTCAATGATCCTGCCTCCATCACTATCTGGGGAAGAGAATTCCACAGGCTTATGAGTCTTGGAAACATTTCTCTGCATCTCCATCTTAAAGGGGAGACCCCTTACTTTTAAACTGTGTCCCTTAGTTCTAATCTCTCCCAAAAGGGGAAACATTCCTTCAGCATCCACCCTGTCAAGTCCCCTCAGAATCATACATGTTTCAATAAGATCACCTCTCATTTTTCTAAACTCCAATGGATACAGGCCCAACCTGTCCAACATTTCCTCATAAGACCTCTCCTTCATCCCAGGAATCAGTCAAATGAAACTTCTTTGAATTGTTTCTAATGCAGTTATATCCTTTTTTAAATAATGAGACCCAAACACAATTTTCTAGATGCAGTCTCACCAATGCCCTAAATACGAACATAAAATTTAGGAGCAGGAGTAGGCCGCTCGGCCCTTTGAGCCTGCCCTGCCATTCAATAAAATCAATGGTGATAGTTTTGTAACATCAACTCCACATTCCCACCTATCCTCGATAATCTTTCATCTCCTGGCTTATCAAAAATCTATCTACCTCTGCCTTAAAAATATTCAAAGATTCTGCTTCCACCGCCTTTTGAGGACAGGAGTGCCAAAGACTCTCAAACCTCTGGGAGAAAAAAATTCTCATCTCTGTCCTAAATGGGTGACCCCTTATTTTTAAACAATGGCCCCTGGTACTTGATCTTCCCAGAAGAGGAAATATCCTCTCCACATGAACTCTGTCAAGACCCTTCAGGATCTTATATGTTTCAATTGAGTCACCTCTTACTCTTCTAAACTCTAGTGGATACAAGCCTAGCCTGTCCAACCTTTCCTCATAAGACAGCCCACCCAATTTAAGTGTTAGTTTAGTAAACCTCCTGAAATGCTTCCAACTCATTTACATCTTCCTTAAATAAGGAGACCAATACTGTGCACAGTACTCCAGATGTGGTCTCACCAATGCTCTCTATACCTGAAGCATAACCTCCCTACTTTTGTATTCAATTCCCCTTGCAATAAATTATAACATTCTATTAGCTTTCCTAATTTCTTTCTGTAGGTGTTGATGTGGAGAGGATATTTCCTTATGTGGGAGGATTGAGTACTGGGACCATGGTTTAAAAATAAGGGGTCACCCATTCAGGACAGAGATGAGGAGAAATTTCTCCTCTGAGGTTTGTGAGTCTTTAGAACTCTCTTCTTCAAAAGGTGGTGGAAGCAGAGTCTGAATATTTTTAAGGGAGAGCTAGATAGATTTTTGATAAGCAAGGGGGTGAAAGGTTATCAGGAGTAAGGCGGGAATGTGGAGTTGAGGTTACAAACATATCAGCCATGATCTTATTGAGTTTGTGAGAATTTTGCGATTCGTGCACTAGGACACTTGGATCCCTCTCAGAGATCTCTGCAATCTCTCACCATTTAGATAATTTGCCTTTTCTTATTTTTCCTGCCAAACTGGACAATTTCACACTTGCCCACATTATACTCCATTTGCCAGGTCACTGCCCACTCACTTAACTTATCTACATCCCTTCGTAGCCTCCTCATGTCCTCTCTACATCTTACTATCCTACCCATCCTTGTGTCATCAATAAATTTAACAACCATACCTTCGTTCCCTTCATACAAGTCACTTATATAAGTTGTTAAGTTGATGCCCAGCACTGATCCCTGTGACACACCACTCATTACAACCAGAAAAAGACCCTTTTATACCTACCCTCTGTTATCTGTTAGCTAGCCAATCTTCTGTCTATACCAATATGTTACCCCCTACACCATGAGCTTTTATTTCTCACAATAACCTTTGATGTTGTACCTGATCAAATGCATTCTGGAAATCTAAGACCTGTACAACTGTAGCAAAACTTTCAAACTTATATATTTCATTCCCTTTCCCAACTCTCCATTTGCCTTCCTAATCACTTGCTGTACCTGCATACCAACTTTTTGCGATTCATGTACCAAGATGTCCAGGTCCCTCTGTGCTATAGTGTTCTGCAATCTCTCCCCATTTAAAAATTATGCTGCTTTTCTATGCTTCCTGCCAAAGTGGACAAATGACATTTTCCCACATTATGGATGGAATTATCCCAGATTTGCACTAAGTGCAGTAGCAGGCAGGAAAAATGATGCTTTACCCACTGGTCACAATGGAGAATTTTCACGCTGTATCGTCCCAAACCCATCGCATTCATTCCTGGGATACGCACCATTTCAATGGTGGGTGGTCTCCAATTCACCCTCCACACCATCACCTCGCCGCTTCATCACGCCAGGCGCCACATTTAAACTGCAGCCATGCTCAGTGCTTTCAGCACAGGACTGCAGCAAAGAAGACATGAGCCCAAAAGGCAAGAAGACTGCAGCCACTGAGTGCCCTTTGGATGCTGTGGAGGCCCACTGTGATGTCCTCTACCCCTGCTCTGGCCACAGGAGGGGCAGCAACATTACCACTCTGGCATGGTAGGTGGTGGCAAAGGTGATCAGTGCCAATGTTGCACAGAAGAGGTTGGCCATCCAATGCAGTTAGAGGATGAATGATCTCATCCGTGCAGCCAGGGTGTGGCAACCATCTCATCACTCTTAACTCACACTCAAGCCCATCACACGTTCACTAGCATCTTGCTCACTGCCAGCTCAAGGGACATCACCACCCATTCTCATACACATACCCTCACATGTCCATCTGGCCTCATCTCCTCTGGAGACTGCCTCCTCAGTCCTCACTGTCTTGCAGCCACTTGCACAGATCAACATTTGCCCTCACACACACCCTTCCGCAGTAGAGCCCTCATTCTGCAGCCTCTTCCCTTGCCTAAGGCCACTTCTCCCCCTTCCGCAAGGAAGCCCTAGCACTGCATTCATGAAAAGCCTCCCACATATGGCTGATCTGGTAGGTAGAGACCTGCTTGTGAGCCCCCTTCAAAGTGATGTGGTGCTGTCTGTGAAGATTGGCGCTGATGACAGTGAATGCTGACTGAAGCAAGGTAGGCAAACAAACCTCGAAGTCCCCAGTGAAGTGCAGCCTGCCAAGTGCATGCCTTATATATACTGTTGTGAAACACGGCGGATGATCCAGCGAGGGGAACAATTCCAGTTGGCTGGCCTAATAGCGAAATGCAGATGTATTACAATGAGGTTCCCAACATCCATTAGTGGGAAACCATCGGTGGGCTGAGCAGATGATTGCGCCATATTGCGCCATATTATCCACTTACGCCACAGAACATGTCTGACACCAGCAGGTATGGAAAATCCCAGCCCACACTCCATCTGCCAAATTTTTGTCCACTCACTTAACCTATATCCCTTTGCAGATGCCTATGATCTCTTTACAACTTATTGTCCTACCTATCATTGATATCCGCAAAATGAACAACCATGTGTTCAGTCTCTTCATCCAAGTCATTGATACAGATTGTGAATAGCTGAGGACCCAGCACTGATCTCTGTGGCACTTCACTGGTTACATCTTTCCAACTCGAAAATGACCCATTTTTGCATATTCTCTGATTCTTGTTATCTAACCAATCCTCTACCATGCTAATATGTTGTCCTCTACATCAGGAGCTCTTATTTTGTGGAACTAACATTTGCTGTGGCACTTTGTTAAATATCTTCTGGAACTCTAAATACACCACATCCACAGGTTCCCTTTATCCGTGTTGCTTGTTACTTCCTCAAAGAACTCTAATAAATTAGTCAAATGTGACTTCCCTGTCACAAAACCATGTTGACTCTGCCTGATTACATTGAGATTTTCTAATTGTCCTGCTATATTTTATTTTATAATAGATGTCAGCATTTTCCCTATGACAGATGTCAGGCTAACTGGTCTATAGTTTCCTGCTTTCTGTCTCCCTCCTTTCTTAAATAGAGGAGTTACATTTGCTATTTTCCAATCTGATGAGAACTTTTCAGAATCTGGTGATTTTTGGATAATTAAAACCAATGCATTTACTGTCTTGGCAGCCACTTCTTTGAAGACCATATATAAAGTCCATCTGTACTCTTTCCCTGGTTATTATAATTATTTTAAATTCCTCCCTTCCTTTCACCTCTTGATTTACAATTATATCTAGGATGTTATTTGTGTCTTCTACAGTGAAGACAGACACAAAATATCTGTTCAATTCATCCATTTGCTTATTTTCCATAATTATTAATTATCCAGACTCTCTCACTTTAGTTACTATTCTCCTTTTTAAACACCTGTAGAAACCCTTACTGTGTTTTTACATTTTTAACTAGTTCTTTCTCAGACTCTAATTTCTCCTTCCTTATTTTTTAATGCATTCTTTGATGTTTGTTAGGAAATAGAGATCGTTTAAGTAAGCTGTATGTGTATTTGGGTGTATTAGGAATAAGGTATATCTTTAAGTTTAAGTTTAAATTATATTTTTTTCTATTTGTGGGTTAAAATGTGAAACCTGGGATCTAATTTCATTTTTGAGCGGAGACAGCAGGTCTAAAGCTCGGTTTGTATATCTACATTCCTGATGAGTTTTATGACTTTTGAAGGAGAGTTAAAGCACACAAAAGTATAAAAAAAACTGTGCTGTTGCCTAGCAACAGGGACCAGAGACAGAGGGCTCACCCACTCACTCAGAAAAAAACTAGGAAAAGCAGCTTAAGTTCAGTTGAAAGCAATTTGAGTTCAGTTGGAAGCAGCTGCCAGAGAGACCTGGACAGCAGAAGGACAGATAGCAAGTCCCAAATGAAGTTGAAGCCAGAATTCCAGGGAGACTGGATACTGGAAGAGGGAACTGCAGAGAGAGCAGATTTCCCAAAAGAACCAAATGGTCCCAAGGCCAAAGTGTGAGACAGAAAGGGCGGGTCTCAAGAAGACCTTATAGTCAAAGGAAGAACGGGATTCTGGAAAAGGATCAGTTCTGTGGAAGTGACAGTAAGGAGCAGAGAGAAAGGCTTCAAGCTAAAGAGACAAAAGCTACAGGAAGTGATTTAAAGTGATATAAGCGTGCAAGAAGCCAAAAGGTTCAAAGACACAGCTGAAGGTCTATAGCTTTTTGCTGTGGGCATGTGAATCAATGGTGAGTCATTGAGAGGGAGTGCAGGGAAGAAAGCTTGTATTCATGTGGTGACCCAGGGGAGAGGAACATTGGTAAGAGAGTTCAAGACCTGGAAGTGGACCCTTGCTGAAGGCGTCTGAGAGAAAGCGTCAGTTTGGGTAAAGATTCCAAAGCGAGTTCTTGGAGAGTGGAGATTGGAAAACCTCATGTGAAAGACAGAGTTCAGTAAGACTTGCTAGCTCATGGTGTGAGTGTCTGGGGGGAGTTGAGGAGAGATCCATAGCATCTGTTTGGGATGGCATCTGTCACTTGGTTTCAGAGTGTGGTATGCCTGACCACAGGTCACCTGTTTGTTTGCATGGATTATGTACCAACTGTGAACATGATAATATAAGATAGCTTTTGTAACTTATGTTATCCTTACAAATTTGTATATATCTGTAAAGGCACAGTTGTGGGTGAAGGAGCATTGTGATATAGTTCATCATTTCTGGTTTCATAAATGTTTTATTCTTTTGTTAAAAGTTCACCAGCTGACTTTCGTGACTCCGTTCAGTAGCCACTCTCCACGTATCTAAACAAAATATATAAGTTAGGATCTATCAAGCTGGGTTCCACCCTGGGATTTGGCTTGACCAGTAGTAACATCAGCTGGGATCATAACATGTTTTTATATTCTGTCCAATCTTCTGACCTGTCACTAATCTTCACAGAATTATATGCTTTTTCTTTCAATTTTAAACTATCGTTAACTTACTTAACTAGCCACAGATAGCATATCCTTCTCCTGGCGTCTTTCTTTCTTGCTGGAATGTATCTTTGCTGAACATTAAGAAATATTTCCTTAAATGTCTGCCACTACATTGTTACTGACTTAACCTTTAACTTAATTTCACAACTCAATTTAGCCAGCTGTCTTTATCATTGCCTCATAATTGCTCTTTTAAAAGTTTAAAACACTAGTCTTGGACCCACTCTTCTCTCCCTCAAACTGTATGCGAAATTCAATCATGTTATGATCATTGCTACCCAGGGCTGCCTTTACCATGAGGTCATTAATCCTGTCTCATTGCAGCTTACCAGATCTAGAATAGCCTGCTCTCTGGTTGCCTTTAGAACATACAGCTCCGAGAAACTGTGCCAAAAAACATTCAATGGACTCATCTTCCAGATTATCTTTGCTAATGTGATTTGTCCAATCTATATATAGATTAAAATCACTCGCGACTATCACCATACCTTTTTCACAAGGCCCCATTATTTCTCCCTCTGTACCCTGTATTGCAATGCAGTTAGTGTTATGGGACCTATAAACCACTCCCACAAGTGACTTCTTACCTTTGCTATTTCTTACCTCTACCCAAACTGATTCTGCATCTTGAAATTTGGAACCAAGGTCTTCTCTCTGTTGTACCAGTCTCATTCTTAATTAAGAGAGCCACCCCTCCACTTTTTCCTAGCTTCCTGTCCTTCCAAAATGTCATGTACGCTTAAATATTCAGGTCCCAGCCTTTGCCATCTTACAGCCACATCTCTGTAATGGTCATCAGATCAGACATTTTTATTTTATTTGAGATGACAATCCATTCATTTTATTATGAATGCTAGTGCTTTCAGATACAATTACAATTTTTGCAAACTCTAGACTTATCTGCTGACTCACTCCTAGTTTGTATGCTCTGTCCCTTCCTGCCACACTCTGATTATCATTACCCTTATTGCTACCTTGCTTTCTTGCCCTGTCCTCCCCCTTTAATTCATTAGATCTTCTCTCACTTGATCCCTCACCCCCATTCTTTAGTTTAAAGCCCTCTCACATGCCCTAGTTATACAACTCACCAGAACACTGGTCCCAGCATGGTTCAGGTGAAGATCATCCCAACAGTACAGCTCCCAGTACTGGTGCCACTGCCCTATGAGTCAAAACCTATTTTTCCCACATCAATCTTTGAGCCATGCATTCAACTCTGTAATCCTATTAGGGGGAGGTGGTATAGTGGTAATGCTTTGGGGACCTGGGTTCAAATCCCAGCACAGCAGTTGGTGAAATTTGGATTCAATAAAAATTTGGAACTAAAAGTCTGATGATGAGCATAAAACCATTGCTCTCTCTTGCTGCTGTTTACCTTCCCGCTCTGGCCTCAAATGACTCTGGCTCTCACCTCTTCTCTTTGTTCCATTTCTGGGTCTTTCTGTCTGAAACATCTTTCAGTGCTTTTTTATTTAAAACAAGAATCTGGCTTTATGTTGGATTTCAGAGAATACAAGTTTTTTGACCTCGGCATAATGCTGAGCACTTCTTCCATTGCTTTTGCCTCCACACCCACTCCTTCGGCGAGGAGACTTTCCTTGCATAATGGACAATTGCAGAATACTCGCTTCACTTGGATCCTTACTCTGCCTCTTACTCTCTATACATAAGGGGATAGGGATGTCAAACACAAGAAATAAGGGTAGGATTAGGCCATTTTGGTCTTTCTAATCTCTTCCCCCATTTAACAAGATCATGGTTGATCCTCTACCTCAAATTCACTGTCCCATACTATCCACATATCCCTTAATTTCCCTGATACCCAAAAAATCTACCAGTCTCTATCTTGAATAATATATTCATTGACTGAATATCCACAGCACTCTGGTGTAGAAAATTCCAAGAATTCACAACCATAAATGAAAAAATTTCTCCTCATCCTACTCTAATCTACGTCCTTCTGAATTTGCAGCGCTCCATTCTCTCAGATCCAATCTTAACATTGCCATTAAACCTGTTAATAAGGGTGTTGCTGCTGTTTGGCAAACTAACCTTTACCTTGTGCAGGATGAATGCCAATTCTCTGACACCTCTTCCTCCCTTCTCCAGACCACGATCCCACCATCAAACATTAAGCCATCATTTCCAAGTGTGCCACTGATCCCATCTCCTCTGAAGATATTCCCTCCATGGCCACCAACCTCATAGTCCTCCAACCTTGCCCAGTTCACTCCTACCTTCTCCTCAAGATCCACAAATAGGACTGCCCTGATAGTGTTAGGAAATAGAGACTGTTTAAGTAGGTTATATGTGTATCTGTGGCTGTTAGGAATGAGTTTTAGCTTTAAAGTTTAAGTTTGATTTGTTTTTCTGTAGTTGTGTTAAGAAAAGGTCAAATTAAGTTTTAGTTTCACTTTAAAAGGTGCAACCTGGGATTTAGTTGCATTTTTGAGGGAGACAGTGGGTCGAAAGCTCTTTGTACACCTGTGTTTCTAATGAGTTTTATGACTCTTGGGGAGAAGTTAAAGCAAACGCAAGAGTAGAAAAAGCTGTGCTGTTGGCTACCAACAGGAATCCAAAGATGCAGGCCCCACCCACACACACACACACACACACACACACACAAAACAGCAGCTTTGAGCGTAGTTGGAGGCAGTTGCTAGCAGAAGCAGCCTAAAAGGGACAGATAGCCAATCCCAAATCAAAGTTCAGTTGAAGCCAGGACTCCAAAGAGACTGGACACAGGGAGAGGGAACTGCAGAGTGGGAGCAGTCCTTTACCACCCACATCAGGGACTCTTCCGACATTTCCACCACTTTAACTGATGGGTTTCAGTTTCCTGGCCCTAACCATCTCCCTTTCTCCATAGATGTCCAATCTTCCTCTCTACCTCTTTCTCCCATCCGGATGCCATGAGAGCTCCCTGCTCCTTCCTTTCTCTCAACCAGTCCCCATCCACTACCGATCCCCTCCACCTGGCTGAACTTGTTCTCATATTGAACAACTTCTTCTTTGAATCCAATCACTTCTCTAAATAAAAATTGCTGTTATGGGAGCACGTATTGTCCCAAGTTATGCCTACCTTTTCATGGGATATGTAGAACATTCTTTGGTCCAGTCTTCTCAGGTTTCCTTCCTCACCTCTTTCCCTGATACAGTGATATCTGTATTGGTGTCGCTTCCTGCTCTCATCCCAAAGTGGAAAATGTAATCAGCTTAGCTTCCAATTGTTGCCCTCATGTTCATATGGCCAGTTCCAATTTTCCCCTTCTCTTTCTTGACTTCATTGTCTTCATTTCTGGAGATGGACCATTGACCAATATCCGCTATAAACCTACTAACACCCACAGCTACCTTGACTACACTTCCTCCAACTCTACTTCCTGTAAGTACTCTGTTCCATACTTGCAGTTTCTCTGTCTGCCTCACATCAGTTCTGATGATACCGCCTTTCTTTACAGTGTTTCCAATTTCTTTTCCTTTTTGTCAACCAAAGATTCCTCCCTGCTATGGTTGACAGGACCCTCAATCATGTCTATCCAATTTCCAATGCTTCTGCTCTCACCCCTTCCCCTGCCTCCCCGAACCACAATAGGGCTTCCCTTGTCGGTACCTTTCACCCACCAACTTCCACTTCATTGGATCATCCTCAGCCATTTCACCAGCTCTAACATGATGTACTATCAAACTCATCTTCCTGTGACCTCCATTTTCAGCATTCCAAAGTATCCATTCCCTCAGCGATAAGCTAGTCCACTCCTCAATCACTCCCAACACCCCATCTCCTATCCATGCAGACACAGAAGATAGATCACCTGGCTTTTTACATCCTTTCTTCTCAGCATCCAAGGAAACAGTGATTTACTAGTACTTCTTTCAATTTAGTAAACTGTATTCCCTGCTCATGATGTGCTCTGCTGTACATTGGGGACTTCAAACACAGATTGGCTGATCATTTTGCAGAACACCTCCATTCAGTCCATAACTGTGATCTTGAGCTGCTGGTTGCCTAACATTTTGCTTCACTGCCCCACTCCTACTGTGACCTCTCTATCAGCCTCTTACACGTTTCCAATTAAGGCCCACCAGTGTGAAACGCGAACGGCAATGCTGCCTGTGCGGGCAAGGGTGGGGGGAGTGCGAGCGGCACGAGCACAATCTTCACCCATGCACGTGAGTGCGTGCTTCATAATCTCTCTGAGGCACAGAGCTGCCTCAGGGAGATGAAGTGTTATATAAAAAAAATAACTTAAGAATGTAATGAAACATGTCCCCTCTCATGTGACTCTGTCACATGAGTAGGGACAAGTTATAAATTACATTTTAAAATTTTAATTTTTATTTGCTTTAGGAAACCTCATCCCGCTGGTGGATGAGGTTTCCTAAAAAGTGCAAAGGCCACTTGGCCTTTTCACCTGCCCACCAACCGTAAGGTTGGATGGGCAGTGAAAAATTTAACTTAATTGATAATTTAATGGCCTTAACCAGCCTTTTAATTGTCAGCGGGG
The DNA here is from genome assembly GCF_017639515.1 of Carcharodon carcharias. Classification (NCBI taxonomy): domain Eukaryota; kingdom Metazoa; phylum Chordata; class Chondrichthyes; order Lamniformes; family Lamnidae; genus Carcharodon; species Carcharodon carcharias. The sequence goes on from NC_054487.1 coordinate 63,400,368, forward strand.
GCACTGTCGACTCTGGCATGCGCCCGCTGACTGAAATATTACACAACGGCACATTGACGTCAGGCCAATCGCTCGTGTCAACGCGCATCATTTCATGCTCAGGCGGGTTGGGCGCGTACCTGCCTGCTGAGCTGAAACTTTTGCCCTTGAAGTTATAAAAAATAAAAAATGAGATTCTGCACATGATGGTGAAATATTGCTGAAACAGCAGAATTTCTTTATGGGAAAGTGACCGGATAGCTGTTACCTTTGGTGTTGGCGTATCCTTTAGTTTCCCACGACAGATACATCAAAGAATAGTATATTTATCAATGGCACCACAATCTTCATCCACTGCTGAATATAGAAAAGGCAGATTTTTAAAAATTCTAATTGTACTAAATTTAGAAATGGCTCTAAGTATGATATCCCATCAGCCTCTATTATTTCTACTGCTATATCATTCGACTGATATACTTGTTTTTAATGAGTATACAAGGCAGTGCCAGACAATGACCATCTCCATCAAGAGAGAATGTAACCATCTCCCTTTGACATTCAACAGCATTACCATCGCTGAATCCCACCATCAACATCCTGGAGGTTACCAAAGACCAGAAACAGCCACATAAATACTGTGGCTAGAAGAGCAAGTCAGAAGGTGGGTATTCTACTCACCTTCTGACTCCTCAAAGCCTTTACACCATCTGCAAGGCACAAGTCAGGAGAGTGAAGGAATACTCTCCACTTGCTTGGATGAGTGCAGCACCAACAACACGCAAGAAGCTTGACACCATTCAGGACAAAACAGCCTGCTTGATTGGTGCCATCCACCACCTTAAACATTTGCTCCCTCCACCACTGGCACTGTGACTAAATGTTTACCATCTAGCAGATGCAATGAGCAACTTGCTAAGGTTCCTTTATCAGCACCTCGCAAACTCATGAACTCTACCACTTAGAAACAGGAGGGCAGCAAGTGCCTGGGAATAGACCACCTCGAACTTCTCCAAGTCACACACCATCCTGACTTGGAATTATATTGGCATTCCTTCATCATTACTGAGTAAAAATGCCCCCTAACAGCACCGCGGGTGTACGTGCACCACATAGTCTGCAGCAGTTTAAGAAGATGGCTTACCTTCTCAATGGCAATTAGAAGTGGAAAATAAATGTTGGCCTTGCCAGCAACACCTACATCCCATAAATGAATAAAAAAATGTGAGTTCAAAATCTTTGTTTAGTTGGTGGCTTCAAATTGCTTTGGTATTGGTGCCTATGATTAGAAGAATAGAATAACACTAGAAAATTATCATCAGTCTACTTAATCACATCTAAGCTGTTGGTCTTTTTGTCTCATGTTCATAGTCACAGTTTAAACTTGTTTACATTCAATGAGGCATTTGATATTATATACCCAAGAGTTTGATAATTGTCCTATTTTGCATTTACCTCCCTTGCCCCAATGCATACAACCCCCAATGGAAGAAGATGTTCAGAATAGTTCTGTGTAATTTGTGTTTCTGTACAAAGTATTGTATACTGAGAAGCTTTTCTGGTTAATTCTTGTTATGTACAGATTTGAAAGGAATAATTAGTTTCTTCTTTTACAGCAGGTAGTCTGTAAAATGGAAACTTTATTTAAAACCAGAGATTCTAAACTTTTCAGTGTTAAGAGGATTTCACGCAAGCATTTGCCTTCAGCTGACTTAAAGACAGTAGTAAAAACAAAAATCTGCGGATGCTGGAAATCCAAAACAAAAACAGGATTACCTGGAAAAACTCAGCAGGTCTGGCAACATTGGCAGAGAAAAAAAGAGTTGACATTTCGAGTCCTCATGATCCTTCAGCAGAACTGAGTAATATTAGGAGAGGGGTGAAATATAATGATGATACTACCTTCAAAAACAGTTCCTCTGACATGTCCTCCTTCTTCCTTAACCGAGGTTTTCCTCCCACGGTCGTTGACAGGGCCCTCAATCATGTCCGGCCCATCACCCGCGCATCCGCCCTCACGCCTTCTCCTCCCTCCCAGAAACATGTTAGGGTCCCCCTTGTCCTCATTTATCACCCCACCAGCCTCCGCATTCAAAGGATCATCCTCCACCATTTCCGCCAACTCCAGCATGATGCCACCACCAAACACATCTTCCCTTCACCCCTCCCGGCAGCATTCCGTAGGGATCTTTCCCTCCGGGACACCCTGGTCCACTCCTCCATCACCCCCTATTCCTCAACCCCCACCTATGGCACCGCCCCATGCCCACGCAAAAGATGCAACACCTGCCCCTTCACTTCCTCTCTCCTCACCGTCCAAGGGCCCAAACACTCCTTTCAAGTGAAACAGCATTTCACTTGCATTTCCCATAAATTAGTCTACTGCATTCATTGCTTCCAAAGCGGTCTCCTCTACATTGGAGAGACCAAATGTAAACTGGGTGACCGCTTTGCAGAACACCTGTGGTTTGTTGGCAAGAAAGACCCAAACCTCCCTGTCGCTTGCCATTTTAACATTCCACCCTGTTCTCTTGCCCACAAGTCTGTCCTTGGCTTGCTGCATTGTTCCAGTGAAGCCCAACGCAAACTGGAGGAACAGCATCTCATCTTCCGACTAGGCACTTTACAGCCTTCCGGGCTGAATATTGAATTGAACAACTTTACGTCTTGAACTCCCTCCTCCATCTCCACCCCCTTTCTGTTTCTTCCCCCTTCCTTTTGTTTTTTCCAATAATTTATATAGATTTTTCTTTTCCCACCTATTTCCATTATTTTTAAATCTATACCTTTTATGCCCTGTTAGTCTTTCCACCCCACCCCCACTAGAGCTATACCTTGAGTGCCCTGCCATCCATTCTTAATTAGCACATTCCTTTAGATAATATCACCACCTTCAACACCTCTTTGTTCTATTGTCTGTGACATCTTTTGATTATCTGCTCCTATCACTGCTTGCTTGTCCCTACAACACCCACCCCCCCCCCCAAACAATTCTCTCCCCCCACCTTAAACCAGCTTATATTTCACCCCTCTCCTAATATTACTCAGTCCTGCTGAAGGGTCATGAGGACTTGAAACGTCAACTCTTTTCTTCTCCGCCGATGCTGCCAGACCTGCTGAGTTTTTCCAGGTAATTCTGTTAAATACAGTAATGTTTGTCAATGCATTTCAGAGTAAATTTTCCTGTGGGGCTGATTGTTGAGCTGCACCTGCCAGAGGATAGACACCCTGAATTTCCTGTCCTGAGCTTCACTCCCATTTCCCAGGTACAATCCAGGTACTGGTCTGCTACCTCACTGGGCAGTTGCTGGGAAGAAAAGCAGTAACCAAGATCGCAGATGTGTGGCCTGTAACTGACCTCTTGGCCAATGGAATCAGAGACTCCTGGCTGCTCCCTGAGAGCCCTGCATCCTTACGGGAGGTGATGTACCACCAAGCTTTGATCTGTCTTTTCTTCAATCTTCAAGCTGCCCATGGATTCCCCAAAATGATCCAGTCTGATCCAGATGCCTAGGCCCTATTGTCTAGCTTTTTCAGCCAACCCACAACTGGAGAGCCCAATGATTGTATGAAAAGCAATGTGAAGTGAGAGGCTGGGAACACCCCTTCTCACCTCATTTCAGGTCTAGAGCTTACTTCAAGTGCAGGACAATAATGTAATTTTGGGCAGCTTTAGGAAATACTAGTGCAGTGCAATGTGGGTAGAAACTTGACATAACGGATCTTCATCCCTTTTTCATTTTGCTGAGCCTGAGACAAAGTATACCGCAGATACAGAAAGAAGAAAATCTCCATTAACTGCGCAAAAAGCAATGGAGATAAAATACTGCTTCAAAATATATAGACAATATTTCTTCAATTCTTTACCAAGAAGTAGTTTCAAACCAATTAATATATTTGCTTTGTCAGGTCGCTGCTCAATGTTTTCTGACCTGCACATCATCACATTTGATGGCAATGATGTGGGAGTATATGATGCTGCAGCCTATGTACTGACTCTGTTACTGCAAGAAACTATTGTTGCTCATATTGAACAGTGTCCTACCCGTGAGGTAACTTTAAACATTTTTCTAAAACTAGAACCAAATTAGTACTGAATAAAAAGTAATGTTTGGGACTTTTATTTAAAAGGTAGTATATTAAGTTATATCAACAACTTCAGTTGTTTTTGACCAGTAGACATATTCATTTTATATGCCTAGATAGTTATTGAATTAATTATTAAGAAATAATATTTAAGCTATATTTTATCATCTATGAAAATTATTCAATAAAATTATTCACTAGATGATATGTTTCTAAAAAATACTGTTTTGTTAATTACAGAGTGCAAATTCTATAAGACGTCCAGTAAGTACATGACTATTACTTTCATTACATTTTAACACTACTCATTTCAAATCATCACGTAATGTAAGATTATTATTTTAATGATTTATTTACCTGCTATCATTGGTTTTGTCATTAAGGTGCCTGGAGGAAATTCTGGGTTGTGCTTTAAAAAGTTGAATATAACCTCACGTAACCATAAAGTTCTCATTGATCGGCTGGAAAGACTGGTGAGTGTGACGTTAATAACATCTGAATATCACTGCTAATAATTTTTGAATTTCTTTTATGAAATTACTACTATTTCTATTAATTTATAGTGCAATAACTAACAATCATCCATATAAATGATGAACCCTTTTTTACTCTTGTATTTCTTACAGTATTTGGTAGTTTTATGACTTCCATCCCAGGCCATTACTTTGGTTACTAGACAATGTCTACTGTATTATTTATTTATTATTTATCATTATTTATTTCCACTGTATCTTAATAATTTAATTAATGTTCATATAGTTGTGTAATTACGATACATGATAATTATGGCAAAACTCCACATCAGTAACAAAAATTGGCATTTGTCCTTTGACTCAAGTGGTCGGCCTACGAATTAATTTGTGTCACAAACTGTGAACAATCCCTGCACCCGAATGGGTAAGCATAAGGGGCATCTGACATTGGGTGACTTTACACAGCATGCTGATGAAGAGGCTTGAAAATTCAGGATGAAGATAATTGAGAAAGAAAGCTATCAGAGAGAGGAGGGATTGGGAAAGAAGGCCATGGTGGGGTGTGTGAGGCTGAGGGAATTGACTGGGAAAGAGGGCAATAGGTGTGGGAAATGGGGAAGTAACTGGGAATGAAGGCAATCAGAGGAGCAAGTGGTGGGAAGAAAGGCGATTAGCAGGGGAGTAATCAGGATGAAAGGCGATCTAGCTGGCAGACAATTGACAGGGAGAGGCCAGAGCCCGGCAACAGTCTACAGTTGAACTGGGAGAAGCGTTGCACAGCGGATTAAAGCCTTGGGAAGTTAGCTTGAATACAATTCATAACTGAGCTATGAAGCCTCCAATCTTTGCTAGTTTTATGGAATGTTCTGAAATAAGCTTGGGTAGTCTCTAGCTGGTTACTCGTGAGCCACAGCAAATCACACTCCTAATTTGTCAGTTCTGCTTGCAAATAACCTGAAAGATTAGTAACTACATATTCTGACTTCTGTTCACTCATCTATACGCAGACTAGCAGGACAGAGCATTGTCGCTTAAATAAATTTTCTGTAATTCAATTCTTCTTAAATGGTTTATAAAAATGTATAATTGTTCAACTTGTGAAGGACATTGTATAGAAAGATTTCAGTTGCATTTATTATGCTTGCAGACAACAGTGAACTCTAGACCTGCTCGACTGCCGTTTACAAAATTAGGCTTCCATATACAGGACACAGGAGCAATGTACCTGATCACAACCCCAGCTGGTGTTACTATTCAGTGGTATCGCAGCACAGGCATCATTGTGTTAGAATTTGGTTTGCCTTCCAATAGAACGATAGGAACTAAAGGCTTGTGTGGTAAGTAAATTGTGGACATGTGTTGTTCGTAAAGTTTTCCTTTTATCTATGATTTGAGATTTGTACCCATTCACCCCTTCAACCTTCGTTGCAGTTATTGAATTCTAATAGATAATACCATTCCATACATCTTCAATTCTGGTTCATCGCTGCTTTATGAATATGACACTTGAGCTAATCAAATGCAAGTGTGATGCATTTATTTTTAATTGACGGACAATGTATTATAGTTATCTCTTGTGCATGGACAAAAACAATTTCTCCCAATAACAGTGCTTCTTCCCCATTCTAATTGTTTTAAACCAAGTTCTCTGCCTTTATTTCTCTGTGTGGCTGCTATATATGTTCCTCATTTTAGTATCTGTTTCATTCTGATTCTTGCTTCTGTCTCATTCTATAAGTCTCTCCTTCCATCTACCTTCTCTCTTATATGTCAACAATATGTCTAGTTCTCACAGATATTTCTTATATTATCAATATGTATGTATCTTTTTTGCCTTTCATAAGGCGTAGAGTACACAGGAAGATAGATGTCAAAATATTATACTTAGGAGAAATGGGGGAAATGGTGGGAAAGTGGGGGGAATGTGTCTTAGAGGAATTGCACCATAGTCAGTTAAGCGGGCAAATGGGATTGAAAGTCTGATCCAAAGGAACTGGGATGGAGCTGCAGCCAAGAGAAGGAAAGAGATTGCAGCTGGAGTGTGAGAGGGGGCAAGCAGAAGATGCTGGAGCAGCAAGTAATTTGGGGCTATTTACAACTTCATTGTTTAGGCGGTAATCTAATGCAATGGATTGCCTACCCGTGGTTGAAGCTGCCCAGTATTGATCCAAATGATTTCCAAGTTGATTATCACAACCATTGTGGAGGGTGTAAAGAAAGCCTGATCTGGGTTTTGCAGCATCCTTGCACCAAGGAGGCAGGGAGGGTCAGGTGGAGGTCGGTGAGACAGGAACATGAAAGTACTTGAGAGATATTGTTACAATCCTCGTAGAGACCGATAACTTTTAAAGGAAAGGAATCCCCAAGGAGCCAACAGAAAGAAAACTGATGGACAAGACTTCACTTTTAAAACTTTAACTGTAACAAACTAACTAAAATCAACATAATTCAAACATTAATTAACAGGTGAAGGATATTTTAAACAAAAGGGTGAATTTCACTTTAAATAGTTGATATAACAAAGATTCGCCTCACGAAGCACTTGCATTACTTCCTGCACAAATATGATACCCCATGCAATCCCATTGTTTCTAACTCAACCTCCGCTATATAGAGTCTCTCACCTCCCACTCAATTGTTTCAGTCCTTGAGCTGCATTCACCAGCAGCTGTACTCCATCTGAAGTCCTCGACCATAGTTACCACCAACAAGGCCCACGTCTGTGAACCCTCTCTCACTTGGGTCACAACAGTCCTGATGGCACCTTCTCCTACCCCTTTAGACTACCTTGTGGACTCTGGTAACACTGAAACAGCAGTAATGGGTCTTGTCCAATTCACAGTCTGTTGCCTTTCCTGTCTTCAGCTCCCTGCTTTTTACAACTGTATACCTCACCCAGGGCAGGATCACCTGTGCCCGCTGGCATCGGGTGTGTTCGGCGGCATGAGTGGATAATATGGCGAGAAGGCCAAAAATGGGTTTTACGACATCATGAAACCAGTTTGCAATCGTCCGCTCAGCCTGTCGATGGCAGGCTACAGTTCCCGTCATTAGATGTCAGGAACCTCATTGTAATACATCAGCATAACATTACGGGCAGAATTTTGCCTTCGGATGGAGTTCGGGCCTTACTGGCTTGGCGGCGGACGGTCGGCCGACCACTGCCACTGAAACAGGGCCCGCCACCATTTTGAGTGGTCGGGCCAATTAAGGCTCGCCCAGCGGCATCCCTGACAGGAAGCGCTTCCTGTGTGGCGGGGGAGGGATTCCCCAACTGTCAAAGAGCGCACTTCTCCCTGAGGCAAAGTCCTGCCTCAGGGAGATTAATGACAGGTAAGTTAAGTGTAAAAATAGAAACATTATAAAATTATTAAGTCCCCCTCATGTGACAATGTCACACGAGATGGGACATGCTAATAAAAACGCAGAAACTTTATTAAATTTTAAAAAAACAGACATGAAACTTCATCCTGCCAGTGGATGAAGTTTCATGAATAATCTGGAGTCCACTGGGGCTCCTGGCCTCCTCGCCAGCCTTAGGCTTGGATGGGCAGGTCTTTAATTACTTTAATTAGCCTGTCAATGGCCTCAATTGGCCACTGACAAGTCGAAGGGCGGACAGCTGATTTTACGGTCAGCCTGCCTTCCTAAAAATTTAAAGAGACCGGAATGACGTCGGGAATTCCTCCTGATGTCATCCTATGTCATTTTCCCCTTGGCGAGCGGGCCCCACCCCCAAATCACCGAGGGGAAAATCCTGGCCTATAAGGCTAGCACTGACGTGCTTCACAACAGCATATATAAGGTGTACACTTGGCGGGCTGCACTTTGAGGGGAACTTAGAGGTTAGTGCACAGTAACATTGTGGAGTGCTTGTGAGGGACGCCTGTCGGATTTCAAGATTGAGGCGCGTTGGGGTGGGGGGTGGGGGGGTGCAAAGGCTGCCCTGCAGTTGAGACAACTTTGGAGGTGGGGACGAAGGCTGCCCTGCAGTTGAGGTGACTGTGGGAAGGGGGGCAAAGGCTGCCTTGCAGTTGAAGGTAGCATACAAGCACTAGTGCGGGTCAGGGGGGATGGGTGAGGGAAGCGGCCACGCATTAGGGCAACCTTGTACAAGTGACCATTCATCTGCAACTGAGACAGTTCAGCCACATTGATATGATTAGAGTTGGAACTCTAACTTATCTGCCCACCCAAGCAACACAGAGGCATGAAAGAGCCACCAAGTGCTCCAGAGCTTTTCATTCCTCGGGCACAGACTGCAAACTAATGAGCGTTTTAGTGGACTGTGGAACAGTTGGACAACTGGGCAAGTTGTACAATCTCCTTGCTAAAGCTGGCTGTGGAGAAGTCACTGCTGGAGGCACTCACAGCCCCTTGCAATGTAATCATCCCGGTTTGGACTAGTCTTCCCCATGGTTCAAGCTAACAGTGCAGCCTTGCAGTGCAGGTTAGGAGAATGCCTGTGCCTGAGCTGAGAGCACAGCATGCTGTCCAATGGGCAAAGCTGTCACCAATCAGTCAGGTGGAGAGGGGCGGAGGTGGTAGGGTCTCGGGCAGCCATGCAGTGCACTAAACTCTGGCCATCCAAGTGGTGGCCAGCTCTCTCCGGGATGTATTAAGGGGCCTTCAGCCTATCTCTTTCATCCTGCAGGAGGAGTACATCAGGAGCCTGGTGATCTAGCTGTATGCCTAATGGCGTACAGAGAGTGAAGTTGACGCAGAAGAGAGCGACTAAGGTTCCTGGCAGTGCAGAGGGAGGAGCAGCACCCTCTGGAAGAAGGGGAGGCTAGGGCTCCTGCACACACCACCAAAGATCCACAGTGAGCCGTTGCTGGTTGGCACCTAGCCAGACCCAGGGTTTCTTGCAGATGACCGAGAATCAGTGTTGCCGAAGACAGCGCATGTACAGGGAACTGGCCAGTCACATCTGCAAGCTACTGTAGGATTTTGCACCATGTGGACATGCAGGGCATCCACTGTCAGTAGCCATGAAAGTGATAGTGCCGCTCAATTTCTACGCCAGTGGCTCCTTTCAGGTCTCCATAGGTGACTTCTGTGGGATATCACAACCCTCCACCCACAAATGCAACCATGAGGTCATGGATGCCAAATTCATGAGGGCACACAACTTTATGCATTTTGCCCGGGACCCGGAAAGCCAGGATGCAAAAGCAATTGGATTCCCACAGATCTCGGGTTTCCCACAGGTACAGCATTGGGATGGTGAAAATTAGGTTCTGGTGCATGGACCGGTCTGGTGGAGCCCTGCAATATAGTCCACAGAACGTGTCATACATTGTCATCACCTGCTGCGCCCTTTACAACCTGGCACTGCACCAGGGAGAGGAGCTGGCTGAGGAGGAAATGGAGGAGCTGGAGTCCTTCGATGAGGAGGATGTCGATGGGGATGAGGGTGAGGAGGTCCTTGAAGGTGATGATGACGGGGATGAGGCCCTTGCACTGGCCAAACAAGGCAGGCTTGCTCGGGAGGCCTTCAGAGCTGCTAGGTTTGTGGAGGATGGTGAAAACATGCAGTGAGGAGATACCATAAGATCCTCATATTGCACCGATGAATGTTTGACTCTAGTCTGGCTTTTGGCAGTGCATAATGCTCCGAGATAATGCTCCTGTCATGGAGATGCAGTGGAGACCCTAATTGCCATTCGATTGCAGGAGGATGATGATGACATGCAGCGAGTTCACTCCATTAATCTTCACATAGCCTCTGAGACTTCTGCCCGGCTGAAGGTAGCTCGCTTGCGCTCTGTGATCAGGGTCATATCATAGAAATGCAGCCGCGAAACTTTAAAAGCATCTGATTCTTTGTCCGCCTTCAGCACGTGACCCCTTCAGGAGCACAGCATCACTGGTCACAGATGCAGAAGAGATGGGGGCCAGCCCCACCTTAAAGATGCTAAGAGCACACAGAGAATGAGAGAACTTTGTCACGCCTGTCCACGATACTCTGGCAGCAATGACAAGCAGCTTTGAGGTGCAGGCATCAGTAATGTGTCCGGGAGTGTGAGGCCGGACCATCACTTTGATCTGAAGGCTACACAAAGCACAGGGAAGATGCCCTGGATGGAGTCAACTGCCTTTATCTTGTGCAGAAAGGTTTCATATCTTAGTGACACGAACATTGCTCATCAGAACAAGGAGCCATAGGCAGGGAGACATTCTTGGGAGTTTATTGACAACAGTGAATATTACGTACAAGTGATTAATGCCCATGTTCAGACTGCGCAACTATATCTTCTTAACCTTCCTAACCCTGCTGTTACGTCTTGGTGTCCCCTGGACATCCACAGCGGAGCTGGAGGCAGCCTGCTGACTGCTATGCCCTGTGTGTGATGACCTTGATTAGTCTTCTCTGGAGGGCTAAGACTTGGAGGGCTCCGGCCTGCTTTCAGGGACCTGCTGTGTGGCAGTGGCACCCTCCTCGAGGTGTAGAGCTGGAGCTGCTGGTGTCACAGGAAGAGGGGAGTCAGATTGGCTGGACACTCCTGGAGACACCTGCATGGATGGCGCTGGGGTGCACATCTGCTGATCCTTCTCCCTATAGGTGCCCAAGGGATCCTGACTCCTTGAGGAGAAGGGATAACTGGAGTGAGATCGAGCTTTCCTGCAGCCCTCTCGCGTACACACTGTTGGAGGCCAACTGTGGCATCAGCGATGGAGGTAAGCCCATGTAGCAGTGCAGGAACGATGTTCTGAACCAAGGTCTCCATATCGGCCGCCGTCCTATCAGTGTTGGACTGGGTGCATTGGCATGCCGGCGCTATCACCTCAGCCTGAAGATGGACAGAATCCTCTATCCTGCCTTGCAATTTGAGGAGTGCAGCGGACATCCCTTCCTGATGTTCCTGAGCTTGCCTTTGCAGCCCCAGCAACTCTGAAATGACTGAGTCGAGAAGCTCGTCACCTGACTTGGGCTCAGCAAATTTCTGGCCTCCAGCAGTCCTCCAGTGCTGGACAGCTGGGAAGTCCCTGCTGCCGCCTGCTGCAGATCAGACGGTACAATGTGCTCAACAGATTGTGATCCCAAGACTACTCTAAGCTAAGTCCCACCAAGGTGTGTGTCTGTGCAATGGTGGAGGGTGTGGATGAGCACTATGACAGGACTTCAAGGAGGGAGTCTTCAGATTCCACTTCAGATGTTTCTTCAGGACTTGTTTGGAGGCCCTAGGTTGTAGACTCTGTCGGCTTTTTGGCAGATGTGCCTGTGAAAACAAGGGGAGTTAATTAGTGCATGACGGTGGCCTGTGAAACAGGACGCATCACTTGCAGCATGGTTGTCTGATGGATGTTGCACTGCTGGATCCTCATTTGGAGAGCACCGCCAACCTCACTGTCAGCACAGGACCGGTCCAGATCCTCGCTGGCCAGCTGGATGGCTCTGTTCTCAAAATCTGTGAGGACCTTGATTTCGGGCATTCCCCCACCGCTCAGTGACCTCTCCCTCTTGTTGTGTGCCAGCCTGATAGAGAGAGTGTATGCGGGATGCCTGCTAGGCCAGATGATAAGTATGCCTGGCATGTGTGGGTGGTGAGTGGTCCCATTGACGGGATGAGGCCAACCAAGGTGTGTGAGAGAGAGTGAATGGTGAAGTCTCTTGAACTGGCAGTGAGTGATGGCCCGAAGGATGTGTGATGGGTTTACGAGTGTGTGAGTTGAGAGTAATGAGAAGAATGACTCACCCTGGCAGAACAAAGGAGATCATTCATCCTCATGTGGCATTGGGTGGCTGTCCCCTTTTGAATGGCATTGACACTGACCACTGCTGCCACTGCCTCCCTAGCCAGATTAGTGACATTGCTGCCCATCCTGCGGCCAGAACAGGCATAGGGTACATCTCAGCAAGCATTCACTATGTCCAAAAGGTGCTTGAGGGACGCATCATTAAACCTGGGGTCTGCAGTCTTTTTGCCTTGTCTTCTTTGCACCAGTCGCGGGCTGGAAGCACTGAGAGGTGTGTGCACAGCTGAACTTTAAATATGGCACCCAGCCTGATGAAGCGACGAGGTGATGGTGTGGCGGGCGAATGTGAGCCCGCCTGCCATGGAAGCCGCGTATTTCCTGAGAATGCATAATTAATATGGCAGATTTGGGACGATACGGTGTGAGAAGTCACCATTGTGGCTGGCGCGTAAAGCATCGTTTAGCCGCTGGCTACCGCACTTTGCATAAACCTGGGACAATTCCACCTACAGTAACACAGATTCTGCTCAATTCTCAGCACCAGGATCCATTCGAGGACTTCCAATCATAAAACTGTTCTATTCGGAGACAATGTTGCTTGTTTCCTCTTTACACAAATTCTTAGTGGGTTATGACTTGCCAAACAGAAAACATTGGGTGATCCAACTCCACTGCAATTAGCTTTCTATTTACCCTTTGCTTCTTAACAGCTCATCACTATCCTTGGGTCAGATTTCTTGGAACTTAATGATGTTATAATCAGGAAACCAATTAACCCTCTTTCAAAATACTCCCTAGTGCACTTTGGTCTTAAAAGGGCATAGCACATCAGAAAATATAGACTTTTCTCTGCACATGTCATCATATGTGCCCCCCGAAAAAATAAAAGCCTTATTGAAGTAAGGATTTTTTCTCAATCCTTTGAAAATTCAACGTTTTAACATTATAAGCACTTGAACAGTTACCTTATTACATACTGTAAAGATAATGTTTTGCAATTAAACATTTTGCATTGGCACTGCCATAAGGTTTAACCCACAACAAAACTAACTGAATATGACTGCTAGATTTCAAAGTTCAACCTGTGTGACTTCTTGGAGTCCCAATGCTCTTGCAAATAAGAATGATTGATTCACTTTCTTTCAATCTTCTCAAGAGATCTCCTTTTGCATTATGTAAGATCTTCCTAGTTTTTCCATGTCCTTGGTTAAAAGGTTGTACATTAACTTTGCGTTCCTTGTGTTGCTTTTTTAAAATCTGGATAGGTTGTGTAGAGTCTGGACCCTGGGATAGTATTTGTGATAGATGCACAAATTTGACAATCTGTTTGGTTTTGTCATAAGGAACATTGCTGATTGCTGGCAATCCATCTGACTTTTGAGTATTATGAATTGGTACTTAAGAAAAAAAATCCTTGTCATGCTGCTTCTTAACTTCTGAATTCAGCAATGTTCCATGCTTTTCTTCAAAGCCAGACATCAGGTTACCCTCAGGCCTTTCTTTGGTGCTAGTTTTAGAGCTTTCACCTTCTAAAACAGGATCTGAACCTGTCTGCTCAGGTTTTAAGACCTGATCTCTATTTTCTTCCCTGTCTGTAGGTCTTTCATATCCAAGTCTCGAAAAAGTGTCAGCCTACCAAACATCTAAATTATTGTGAAGGACAGTTGAATTCAACCCATCCTGTTTAACTGCAGGATCATTTTTCTGTTCAGTGAAGTGCTCTTTAGCTATGTTAAAAATTTCATTGAGGTCAGCAGGCCTGACTCCCTTTAGCAGACCACCACACCCACCCCCCTCCCCCATCACCACCCCCATTACCCCAGAATGAAAATCAGAATGTCCAGGGCAGCTTCTCGAGTTGGGTTTACAAAGTTGGGAATTTTCCTGACTCTGCAGTCCCAACTTGGAAGCAAAAATTCAGCCCCTATCTCCTCTTGTTTCCCCTTATTCCACTAAACTCAAGCTTTGTCCAATCAAAACCTAACCTGATATATTCTGGTCTGTAATCCGAGTACTACAATCACAATGCATGCAATTTTGGTATTTTAATTGGATTAGTTAATGATTTACTATACATAAAATTGCATAAACAGATCTATGATTTTATAGTAACATAATTCCATATATTTGCTGAGAATAGTTTATAATTTTAATACCTAGTGCTGTAAAAATTTTTAACCTTATTCATTGAAACAAGTACTAGTTTGGACAAAATAGGGTCTGACAATATACACAAGTCTAAATGCCGTTTTCAAATAGCTGACTAGAATAACGTAACTGCGTTACCATTAACTTTTTGGGCCAATGTCTGCTTACTTTTAGGCTGCTGTAATGGCAGTCCTGCTGACGATCTCAAGCTACCAAATGGAACTATTGTCACAGAAGTGGAAAATATAGGTCTTTTCCTTGAAAGTTGGATGGTTGAAACATCCGGTCTAGAGACTGATTGCTTTAGATGCCGAAAACAGAACTGCACGACTGGTAATTGTACTGCTTGTTTTGATATGTTGAATCAGAATCCTTGGACCCTGTGTCATCAACATGTAAGTAGAGATGTATTTCTTTTTGGAAATTGTGTACCGCGCTTAGTTATTAATTGTTTGAACAATCTGTGTGTAATAGACATACAGGATTCTGTACTGTGGAATTGATGAAATATGAATGAGTCATTCTTCACTGTCCCATTCTATTGATTTTTGAATACACTCCAAGTTATAAATATGTTGACAGTGTTTTATATCTATTTAAAATACTCCCTTTCATCATCATGCAGGAGGGCCAATGCAAAGGGCTCTCTGTAATACATACCAAGAAAAGGGTTATTTACAAATAGTGGGAGGGTCAATTCAGTTATCAATCATTCTTGCACAAATGTACATTTTACAGAAAAATTTGGTTATTTTCTTTTAAGTATGGTTCATTTTCAAGTTGTCATATCTTAAATCACAGCACAATAGTAAAAGAATTCCATGAAAATTGATATTGTGATTAAGTAAAATTTGGGGTATACAAATTGAATTTAAAAAAAATATATATTTAGAGGAATATAGATTGATTTCCTTATCAGTTCACAGGGTGATGAATTAAAGGATCCATGTTGTTTTAATGTTCTTTTTCATAAGTGTCTTGTTCACCTCAAGGTTACTCCAGAAATATTTTGTGAGCTGTGGATTAGGGATTTTCACTATGTGACACATCAGTGTGATGCTTTGGCTTTATATGCAGCAGCTTGTAATAAATACAATGTTTGCATTCCGTGGAGGACTCCAGAATTTTGTCGTAAGTTTTTGGCCTACCGACTTATTAATAGTTATTATATTACAATTAATTATTCTAAATTAGTCATAATGAAACTACAGTAACCACCCTTCAAATCTGTTTTGGCTGAATGGATTGCTGTCAAATCTCCTTAAATTTGTACTACAAAATGAAGATGAAGAAAATTCGATCCAGTGCTTAGTTCCTGCCATTTGATATTATTTTACTTAAATCTTTATTATATTGAGACTTTCATGCTATATGGCAGTCACCAAGTGGATATATAGAGTAACAGATATAATGAAATCTTCCTTGATTTGACTAACTAGGACACCTTCTTTACAACAAGGAAAATAATTAAATGACACTGAATTAACAGTCATGCTTAACTTATCCTGGTCACCTAATGCTGATTGGCTCTAAGCTTGAGATCCATAAGTTCCCTTCATGCTAAGCCATGTTTGCTCTCCAGCCCTAGTTAGCTAACTGAATGCTCATGGGTTCCTTCTTTCTGCACACTGTATATGCACTGGAAATGGAAGATGAGTCTCTGACTTCTCCATTTGAGAATTTGTTAATACTCCTGTCAAGCAAACTGGTCCACATCATCCAAGAGTATGTTCTTAGCAGACACCTCCTGCTGTGATCACATTAATAGAACAATTCTTCCTCACCAAGTGTGAATGTTCATTGCAATCTTCAAACTAACTTACATTGTCTGAAGCATTCTTGTTCAGTTTCCTCGCCTGAATACTAAACTACTTTTATCAGCTTTACTGTTCTGTGTATTGAACCACTTGAGAGCTACCTTTAACTGAATGACTTAATACAATTTTACTCTAAATTATACCAAGATCCTCCTGTGGTAACATAGCCAGAAATCCTGAAAATGACACAAGGCCATTAATAAATACAGCATTATACTATAGGACATAAAGACCTAGCTGCTCTATAACCTGACAAAGATGTTTTTGAGGCTGATTTTACCTATACAAATGCTTTTATCAAGAACTAGCACAAATAACATTTTTGTTGAAGATCTTTGCCTGTGGCTAGAATCTGAATTATGCAATATTTTAGATGTAGTTTTATATCTTAAACAGGAATTGATCTTAATTGACTCATCTTCAATGGGTATCACTGAGTAGAGCAGCATAAATCTTTGTAGCTTCTGTACATTTTATTTTACAAGATATTCATATAGGTAAAATAGCTAAATTTAAAATGATCATTTCATATTCCATATTTTTAAAGTGTTATTTTGACAATAATGTGATTGTTTCATTTTACATACAGCACTTAGCTGCCCAATAGGCATGGAATACCAACCTTGTGTGCCAGCCTGTGAAAGTAAAACATGTCAAAACAAAGACTTCTATTTGGAGTATGACCCAACTTGTTCATTTATTAGTGAGAGTTGTGTTTGTCCTCGAGGAACTCTGCTGCATCAACCAGACTCCAACTACTGTGTTAGAGAGGAACAATGTGGTTAGTAAATGTTGCAGTAATTTAGAAATATGATGCAAATAGAAATGACCCAGCTCTATAATATGTAGTTTATTTGATTTTGGGTTTATTAAATTATTGGCAATTGCATCCAATTTAATTTGATTTTGAATACAAAAGTGAAAGTAATGTTAACTAACATTAATCTTGTAACCATTTTCTTTGTGTGTACATTTAATACATTTCTCAGACCTCCTGTCAATGTAAAATAAAGACAAGTATAAAGATGAAGGGAGGTGAAGACCTTATATTCTGCAAGATGATCGTTGTATAAACTAGATCAATGGTAAGATTCTGGAAAATGTGGACCATTTTCCATACCTTGGGAGCCGCCTTTCAAAGAAAGCAGACACAGATGATGAAATGCATCATTGCCTCCAATGTGCCAGCTCAGCCTTCAACTGACCAAGAAAAGGAATATTTGAGGACTGGAAACTCAAAGCCGAAATTAAGGTCATGGTTTACCGCGGGGTAGTGATCCCCGCACTCCTATGTTCTTTGGAGACTTGGAAAATCTACAGCAGGCACCTCAAGCATGAGGGAAGTATCACCAGCGATGCCTTTGCAACATCCTCCAAATTTGGTGAAAAAAGAGATGGTCCAACAGCAAAACAAAAACAGAATTCCCTGGAAAAACTCAGCAGGTCTGGCAGCATCGGTGGAGAAGAACAAAGTTGACGTTTCAAGTGCTCATGACCCTTCAACAGAACTTTTTTACTTAGTTCTGTTGAAGGGTCATGAGGACTCGAAACATCAACTTTGTTCTTCTCTGCCGATGCTGCCAGACCTGCTGAGCTTTTCCAGGTAATTCTGTTTTTGTTTTGGATTTCCAGCATCCGCAGTTTTTTGTTTTTATCTTTGGTCCAACAGCAATATTCTGTCTCAAAGCAACATGCTCAGCATTGAGTTGCAGATCACTCATAACCAGTTCTGGGCAGGACCTGTCAATAATATGCCCGACATCAGACTTCTGAAGCAACACCTCTACTTGGAGCTTGAACATATCATTGAACATATGACTGATTTTGCACTCATTGACTTTAATCAGGTGTGTAACAGACGCTGATCCATAATCGCTAGTTGTCCACCATCACCTAAAGCGGAAAGAATCCCCCAAACTCTCCCAAAATGTCAATCTTTATCTCCTATAAACTTACCACATCGGTATTCAGGACAACAAGACACGCCGCTGTAGCCTATCACCAACTTATCTCCATTTTCACGTGTTAGAACGTCAGTTCCGCAGATGGTCAAATTGCCTCTACGTGGCAAAAGATTGCCATGATGACAACAGAAATGCTTTAAGGATGTCCTCAAAGCATCCTCGAAGAGGTCAAACATGCTCACCACTTCATGGGAGTCCCTGGCTTGTGACTGACCAAAATTATGAAGATTCAATGAAGAAGGCACCGAACACATCAAGAGACTTAGTCAGGAATACGAAGGGGTGAAGTCGAGGCTTTGGACAGCGTGTACAAACTTCCCAACTAATCTATCTGATCTTTCAAGCACTAACTGCCCCACATATGGCAGAGTCTGCAGATCCGGCATTGGACTTAACAGTCATCTCAGAGCCCATTCAACCGGAGTCATCCTCCAACCTGAGGGACTGCCTAAGAAGAGAAAGGCAAACTAGTGCACATAGGTGTAGCAAAGAGAAGTGAATTCATTGATAGCGTGAAATTAATGCACAAATTTAATTTGCTAAAAGTTTAAATCAAAGCTTGGTAAATCAGATGACCTAAGCTCATATTGATTTTAATAATTGATGTCTTTTTTTCCAGCTTGCACAGATAATGAAGGCCTGCCACGGTCAGCAGGTGAGACCTGGAATGGATCGCATAAAGGATGCTGTATGTACAAGTGTTTGGAGAATGGAACTATTGTTTCCATGGAACCTGAATGTGGTGAAGTATCATCACCAATCTGTGAACGAGAGGGAGAGATAATTATTGATGTCATCGAGGAGGGAGCATGCTGTCCAAAGAAGATTTGTGGTATGTGTTAGTTATTAGAATAAAATGGCATAGGTCTCTTTTTAGCAATGGAAGTGTGAATTAGTTTGTACATTTTTTTAAAAAAGCTATAATATGTATTACTGCATTCAGGAATGAGAGGTGAGGCAGTTATGCTGTACTATCATTCCCACTGGTATTTTATTCTTTCCCCTTTTTTCATCTACTTTTTCAGTGTGTCTTTTTTCAGCTTTTCTATACTATTCTTTAACAAATGTAAGAATTCTGAAAAGGGGCAAATATGAAAAGTAAAAACTCATTGTGTATATTTTCTTCAGAGTGCAATTTGACCATCTGCGGAACCGACGTTCTAACATGTGAAAATGGAGATAAGTTGGTGATAGGCTACAGCGGCGTGTCTTGTTGTCCTGAATACCGATGTGGTAAGTTTATAGGAGATAAAGATTGACATTTTGGGAGAGTTTGGGGGATTCTTTCCGCTTTAGGTGATGGTGGACAACTAGCAATTATGGATCAGCGTCTGTTACACACCTGATTAAAGTCAATAAGTGCAAAATCAGTCATATGTTCAATGATTGACCGATCCATGTCAACATCTAGCAGCAAGCACACAGGTTGCAAATGTTAAAAAAGAAACTGGGTAAATGTAAGCAAAAATTTTTCTAGACATATTTCTGGTGTATTTGCAAAAGTTAAAATACCTCCATAATTTGAGTGAATTAATTGTTTAAAGCAGAAGACAAACTAATTGATATAGCTGTATGCATTTAACTATTCCATTGATTTCTATATGTTCTTAGTTGAATATTTTTATTTAAACAAGGGATGTGCAAAATATTGATCCTGTTGCTTTGTAAGTGGAGTACTAATAAAATGTAGTACTGTTAACTTTGCTGTTAATATACAGAATGTGACCCTCTGGCATGTCCAACTAGTTCACCTCCAGTATGTAGAGAGGACCAGTTTCTTGTTGAAGTACGAAAAGATGACTACTGCTGTTTCTCCTTTCAGTGTGGTAAGAGGATTTTGTTCAACTTTGGGCTTTCACTTAACATTTTAAACTTGTTTTGAAAGCAGAAAAGTAATTTCTACAGGTAGACCCACAAATCCCATGAACTGAAGCTTGCAACTTTATATGCATCAGCTAGCCTGCCTCAA
Organism: Carcharodon carcharias; assembly: GCF_017639515.1. Classification (NCBI taxonomy): domain Eukaryota; kingdom Metazoa; phylum Chordata; class Chondrichthyes; order Lamniformes; family Lamnidae; genus Carcharodon; species Carcharodon carcharias. Next base: position 63,420,502 of record NC_054487.1, read on the forward strand.
AGCAATTACCCTTTCCCACAGTATTATGTAATAGACTATATTAGGTGCCTGCCATATGCTATTGTACACTTTGTTTGCTCAGTGAAGTTGGGGACAATACAGGTATTATTATTTGTTTAACATTATACCTTTTGTGTGACACTGGTTGGCTGTATTAGTTGATACTGCACCATAATTTGTTTTTAAAAATGTGGCTCATGATGTAATTAATGTGGATTAAACCCAAGATAAATATCAAAAGCTTCTTTCCAATTTTCCAGTGTGTGAGTCGTGCATTGACCCAATTCCTGTGTGCAATGAGGGAGATGTTCTTGCAGTAGACCTCAACACCACTGATCGCTGTTGTCCACTATACCACTGTGGTGAGTAAAGTAATAACTTTATCATTTATAATCTGTGTGGTAAGCAATTCATGTAAAGTTCTATGAGGATTTTGAAAGAGATGCAGTGTTAATCAAAGGATAACTAATTTGTCATTGAGGAAACAAAACAATTTTCCATCTTTTGCAGGAGACTCGAATCCCTTGTATATTTTTTGTGTTTATGTTTGTGTAAGCTTTTTGCTGCATTTCTTTTTGAATATCGCTGTGTTTCAGAAATAAATAGCCAATTTGATAGAATGCAATCTTCCACTGGTTTCTGGCCCTGCCGCTGCAGGCTCCCCCTTGGTGGATATGGCAATCTATCCAAATGTCCATTGACTTCAGGGGGATGGAAGATCCTGACGGCGGGAGGGGAAGGATAATTAGTCCAATACCAAGTACTGTTTTGCCTGGGAGGTCAGATTGTAAAGATGCTGGATTCACAAATATTTTAGAAATGCTTGTGTGGAAGCAATTAATTTATTAAAGTCATGGGGTGACTTTCCAATGTGTCTGTTAATCAGAGAAAGAGTGTTAGGAGAAAGGAATATGTGAAACAGTGCCGTGGATTGTGTAACGGAAACAGGGATTCTAGTGCGTGTTGCAGTTGAATGAGGAAGGAGTGACTAAAAGATAGGAAGAAGTGAGTATTGGGAAAAATGGATGTGAGGAGATGAATCGCTTGCCAGTTGTAGGCAGGTATTCTGCATATGTTTCTGTATTTCTGAGCCTCCCTCTGTTCAACTGTATTTTATGAAACTGATCTCTCCTTTTTCCATTGCATCTCCTCCTATGTATGCCTCTTCTGACACTTCCTTATTTTTATTACTATTCATTTGTCTCTGTTCATTCTTTTAATAGATGCTTCTGCTATAAGATGGATTAATCTAAGAAATTTATTCAGACAAAAATATTTACGTATTGTGTATGCCATTGAAATTATTCTCCCAAGTATTGAAAAATATTTTTTGAACTGTTGGCTCCTGTTGACCTTTGTTTCAATCTGTTTTACCTACAACTTTGAAAGATTCTGCTGATTTGAACTAAACAACAATTTGAGTAAATCCTCCCTTTATCAATTTAAATCTTACTAAATATAATAATTTGACTCTATTTTGTTTCTTATTTTCTCCTTAACTGCAGTCTGCGATGAAAATTTGTGTCCTCCCCCTGACAAGACCTGTACGGATGGAACTAAACTAGTAAAGAAACCTATTTCAGGAATCTGTTGTCCTGATTGGCAATGTGGTAACTATGAATGATTTAATTATTAAAAAACAATATTTTGAATATATCAAAATGGTTTCCATTAATTTAAGTTTAACTTCCTTCTTTTACAGACTGCAACTGTGAAAACACTACCAATATTTCATGTAAAGTGGTATGTAAATTTAGCAATGCGAACTAGTGTATTGTAATCTAGAACCTAGTCTGCTACTAGAATGTGCCTCAAAACAAGAAGGACATAAAAGGGTAGCTGAAATGTATACTTTTAATATGTTCACGTTCTAGATTTTAAAAGAATGAAATTTGCAGTTGGCATAGTCTAAGTGCTGAAAACCTCTAACTAGTTCCCAGAATGAGTCTATTATGGTTGCTATGGTTGTCAACTTAAAATGATGGTTTCTAAATAAATATAAGCAATCTTATTATTTAGATTGAGCATTGCTGTATCCTTTCACCAATAACGAAACCCCAGCAGGACCAGGTGCTGCCAGAGCTCTTTTTCTTCATTCTTGGTACTTGTTTGACCGGTGCAGACTTGATGGGCTGATGGGGCCTTTTTCTGTGCCGTAGACCTTTATGACTTGTCCATTGTTCTGGTCTGGCTGGTAAAGTTGCTGCTGCTGGAACAGCTGATCTTTCAATTGTTCTGCTGATTCCCTTTTGCAGATACTCTCCACCAGCCATAGGAATCAGCTAAAGTGTACTCCCCCTTCCCATTCATGACCTCTAGCCACAGAGATGAATATAACAAAATCATCTCCATTGTTCTTCCTGGCAGTCTCTGCAGGACCGATAACAGCACAGTTACCAAATTTAAAATCAGTAGAAATCAGTCCTGTTTAAATGATGTGCATTTCCTGTACTGATGAACAGACTGCATACTGAATGTAGTCCCAGCTGGTTACTGGGCAGCACATTTAACACATGCTCCACTTACAAGCAGAAGAACAGACAAGCCCTCTATTGATTTTAGCAATTCCGCAGGGCTGACCTAAGAGCAGCTGTCAAGTGATTATTGGGGATGAGCTTATGCTGTCTTTGGGTGTGAACCTGACGTTTTAAGCTGCATCGTACTGCTTGGCTTCAGTGTGGTTAGGTATGGGCCAAGTCTAAGGGGTTGATAGCTGATTAAAATTGTAATGCTTGAATTACTGAGTTAGAAAATACTGGAATATTCATCATGACTGTTAATGATTAGAAAGCGACATAATTACTAAACTTTTTCTCAGGCTCTATGTTTTACCACACTTCAATAAGCACTTACTCAACCAATAATAATTCTAGGTTGCAACAGTCTGCCTGTTATTTATTTTAATTATTTTGCTTGCAAGATTTTTTGTCATAATTATAGAAATAGTCATTTGGTAGTACAGAGCTTGAGTATTGCTGACAAAAAGAGATATGTTCAAGCTTTTTGTTTTGCACTAATCAGGACACTTGCAAAAACAACAGTTTATACTGTATGTGAAGCGAGTGTTGATTGGTTGGTAAGTGGTGTTGCCATGGAGAATGCACCACTAATAGTGACTGACAGTTAACTGCCAAACATTTTTAAAAATTTAATCCAGGTAGCTTGACCCTGATTAGTCAAGGCATTGCCCTGAGGAATGTGTCAGCAAATGGCTGTCATTTATTTTGTTTAGCTGAAACAGACGCAATATATGTACATGTTCCTTTTGATTGCAAAGAACATTACTCATTTTGTGGTATATGAATTTCAGTGCCTATGTGATGCTGGGTATGTAGGCCATACATCCTAAAGACTGGTGGATTGTATCAAACAGCATATCCCAGCCGCTGTTTGCAACAGGCAAGGTACAGACCATACCCAACCAGCCCGTGCTTGCAAAACTCAAAACAGTGTCCAACATTAGATGTGATTCCGTGATTGGACAACATTTGCTAAATAATCCTCAATGTGCTAAGAATTATGCTGACAAACAATTTAAGATTGTCATTCAGACTCACAATGTGGCACATTTGCATGTACTGGAAGCTACATATATTAATACACAAGGCCCTGTTCTTTGTGCATTCTCCATAACAATGCCACTTGCCAACCAACCAGCACACTCTTCACATAGAGTATAAATTGTTGTTTCTTCTCTTATATTGGTATTCTTGTGAGTATCCTGATGAGTACAAGATGAAAAGCTTAGACATACCTCTCTTTTCAGCAATATATAGTTATATAGTTGGTCTACAATTTTAAGAATACTTTACAATTTTATGGATTACATTTTTTATTTAAACAAAAATTCAGGGAGAAGTTCTAACAGAGGATCCTGACTTTCAAAATGTCTGTGGCTGTACTCGTTCTATCTGCAGTGAGTTCCTTGTCTTGCAGCTTTACTTTGGTAGTTGTTTGTCAATTTTCTCCAGTTATGAGCTTTAGTTGAATTATAAATGTTCCCAAAGCAACACCAGACATATTTTACAACTACTTGTTGCATGGTCCAAGACACGATAGTGCACTACACTTGTTGTGAAATAAATGCATTATAAGCCTGCATTTGCTTCTAGTTACAATTTGTTCCTGCTTGCAAATTTTGTTGCGTGTAATAAAATAAACATTGCTCTTCAGTTTTAAGTTCACCAATGTCCTACCTAAATATGTTTCCTTTTGTTTTGATTATAAAATAGTTGAACTTATGTTTTAAATAATCTCGTTCCACGGTGCTTAACAAAATTTTAGTTTTCTGTAAGCTAACAATGTGAACATTGAAATAAAAGCAGGAAGTAACAGGCCATAACCTCTGACTAGCGTTGGAAAGTGATGGCCCACAGAAATTAGAAGAAATAAATATACGCTTGCCTGCTCTTGAAAATTGCGTTGCCACTTCCTTTCGCCAGAGCTGCTTGGGGTCCGAGGTCTGGGGGTGTTCGGAGGTCGAGGGGGTGGGGGGGTCCGGAGGCTGGGGAAGGGGCTTCCAAGGTTGGGGGGTTTGGGGGCTTCCGAGTTCAGGGGGGGTTGTGGGCTTCCGAGGTCTGGAGGGATGAGGGGTGCATTCAGAGGTCGGAGATGGTGAGGGGGTCCGGAGGTCTGAGGTCTAGGAGGGATGGGGGCATTTGGACGTTAGGGGGGTCCAAGATCAGGGGGAATGGGGTAGTCTAGAGGTCTGGGAGTCCGAGGTCGGGGGAGGGGGGTCCGATGTCTTGGGTGGGTTTCGAGGTCAGTGGGATCTGAGGTCTGGGGGCGTTCGGAGGTCAAGGGTGATGGGGGACCCAAGGTCTGGGGTGATCCAAGGTCTGTATGGGGGTGGGGTCTGATGTTGGTGGGGGGGTGGGATGTGGGGTTGTCGGAGGTCGGGGAGAGATGGGGGTAGTGGAGGAGTTCTGTGGTGTTGGGGGTAGTCCTGTGGGATCTGCCCGGGTCTTTACAATAGTTACCCAGAAGTTAGAAGAAGTTTTAATTCTTCTAAACTTTTCTGGGTAACTATTGGTATAACTCCGACGGAACCATCCGAAGTTTGCGATTTAAATCTCATTTTTGGATTGTTCCCAGCGCAGCGTAATTGTTCACAGGAAGTTAGCACTTTTGGGTAATTGCCGTGCAAGCCTTGCCTGGGAACTTGCCAGAGGGATTCCCCAGCACATCTTTGGGGTACCCCCCCAAATCCGGCTCTGGGAAGCGCGGAAGTTACGAGCCGATGAAAACATTCAGCAGATCGGGCAGCAACAATGGAGAGAGAAGCAGAGTTAATTGCCCATTCTTCTTTAGAACCAGCACTATTTTTTTTCCCTATAACTCACAGTTACCATCATACTGTAAATTGCATTGTGGAAATATTTGTATTGTGGGTTGTTCTTTATTGTGGATCTATGTTGCCTTTGAAATCAGAATAAAACTTCATAAACTCTCTTTCTTATAGGATACTTACACCAAACTAAGAAAAGAGATTTTCATTGGTCTGGCTTGGCCTAGAGTTGAGCACAGAGTAGAGGTGTAAAGGCATTGTGTCAGTGTAGCTCCCATTTTCCCTTTATTTGAATTTTTAAATGAACTCCAGCAAACAGTATTATGATGCCATCATCATAACATGCAAAGTATATTATAGATGCACATCATTCATTGGTAGACATTTATGATATAAATTAAGCCATTAAGAAATACTTACAAATTAAGACACAAATGGATAAAGTATATTGACTTGAAACAGTTTGAATGTACTGTGTGCTGACTTTGGAAGCTGCATCTTTTCAAATAAATTTGACTTCAACAGTTTGACTACCACGTTTCTTTACTGCATTGTTAAATCCAAATATTGTAAATAGCAATTTGTTAAAAACCTGACTTTTATAAATGCAGTAATATAAAAAAAGTGATAATTCCAGCTATTTGACCGGAATAATTTTGAAGATAAAACAAATGGAGTTATAATTAGGATAAATACTTAATGTAAAAATTATTATTTCAGAAAAAGCTGATGTCTGCCTGTTCCAAGGTGTCACTGCATTGAAACCAGGCCAATCACTGTTGCAGCAACTCGAAGGTGACCAATGTTACATAGCAAATTGTTTGCAGAACTCAGATCCTGCCACAGAGTTACCTTCAATCGAAGTGTCAATAGTTAACTGTTCGGCAAAATGTGCAGCTGTAAGTATATATTTATTAGTCATTTACATTTAAAACTGCAAAACCACATGCAGGTGCGAAAATGTGTTGCCAAAAGTCGCTAGTTAATAAATGAATTTTCACATTCATTTGGTAGTACAGAACTTGAGTATTGCTGAAAAAAGAGACATGCTGTAAGAGACATGCATGAGTGCAAGACGAGAAACTTTGATAGCCTGTATCCATTTTAAGCAGTGCTCAATTTTTAATATATTATCTTCATATATTAAAAAATTATATGCTCCCTATCTGAATCCCTCCAATCTGCTTTCCAATCTCTCACACACCACCAAAATGGCCTTAACCCAGAAGACAAACTACATTCTGTATAACTTTCACCATTGTGCATTATATGCCCTTGACCTCTCTGCAGCCTTTAGCTGTGGTCGGCTGTACCATTTTTCACCAAAACCTCTTTCCAGTTGTCCAGCTGTGCATTCAGTGCCACTTCTTGGGGCTGCATCTTCCAGTTGGTGAGTGGGGTGACATCAGGCGGGTGTCCCGATGTCACCCCGTGTCATTTAGATTTTCAGTTCGGTGGGCGCGCAGCCAACCTGTCAACGGCCATAAGGTTGGCGGGTAGGCGAAGAGCCTGGGCGGCCTTCAGAAAAATCATGAAACCTCATCCACGGGCAGAATAAGGTTTCATGAGGGATTTAAAATGTGTGTAAAATGTTTAAATAAAAGAAATTGACATGTCCCAGCTCATGTGATTGTCACATGAGGGGACATGTCAGGAAAATTTTTTCGTACCCATTAAAAATTTTTTAAAAAACTTCCAACCATCTCCCTGAGGCAAAGATCTGTGCGCTCTTTCATGTGCATGCACGAAAGAGCGCAGTCCCAACTCAGGGAACTCCCCCCACCGCCCACACAGGGAACGCTCAGTGCTTCCGAGCGGATGTCACGCTGGGTCGGCCTTAATTGGCCCACCCACGTAAAATGGCGGCGTGCCCCCAATTGGGGTCGCTGATCGGGAACTCGTCCCCGTCCCCCCTGCTCCCACACATCCCCCCCAATAGGTGGAAAATCCTGCCCTTGGTTCCATTTTACCTATCCAACCAGAGCCAGATACATTTCCAATGGCTTGTCTTCTCAACTCCATGCCATCATAGCTGGAATACCCAGGGTTTTATTATTGGCTCTCTCTTCTTCCTCATCTGCTCACTGACCCCTATGAGCTTTAAAAGGTCTACCAATGATACACAGCTCTACGTCTCCATCAGGATTTTTGACCCATTCACTGCCTCTGTGCTGTCAGGTGCTTGTTCGATATTCAACCTTAGATGAGTCTTAACTTATTCCATTCAAACATTGGGAAGACCAAAATAATTTCCTTCATCAGTGACAAACTCTGTCCCCTTGTCACCGATTCACCCACCTCCCCACTGAACCAGAATATTTGCAAAATTAGGCCTGAATTTTTGCAGGGATGGAAAGGGTCTGGGCCTTAGCCAAAATGTCACCGGAGCTCTGAATCCAGAAGTGCCGTTCCTGAACCTGGCACCAGCCATCTTTGGTGGAGGGCCCAGAACAGGGAGGTGGGTTCTACTTTGCACACCTGTGTTCATGGAAGCGGCTGCAGATTTAAACGATTCACTCAAAAGCAATTTTGGTCACCCAGGTTTCTAAAATATATCTCGTAAGCTTTAGACATTTGAGGAAAAGGTCTAAATCTGGTGGAGTCCTTTGGAGAGGTAAGGTACCCTTTGGGCAAGCTCAGATATCCTTTTGGAGAGATCAAGTACCCTTTGGGATTCTTAAGAGTAAACATGAATGTGCATAAAAAGCGGATAAGGTCTGTGGAGCTGTCAAGCTAGCAAGTCATTTAAATCCCCTGCTCTTTACATTTAAAAAAACAGCCTACAATTGAAAAAAAGTGGTGGATGCAATTTCTTTAGTTGTTTGTTGACCTAAACCTGAGGACTATCACTATAGGATTAGTGCTGCTTGACTGCTTCCACAACCTATCATTATCACAGTGGGAGGTCTGTAAGTCTATGAATTCCTCCCTAAGTCCCTCTGCTTCTGAACCTTATGCTTCTGCTTTAAGATTCCTTAAAACCTACCTCTTCAACCAGGCTTTGTCTACGCCTCCTAAATTCTCATTTATTGACTCAGTGCTCATTTTCATGGCTCGAAAGCACTTTGAAACTTTTTAATGTTAAAAGTGATATATAAATGTATGTTGTTGTTGACTTTTCTTAATAAACCTATCATTTTGTGAATATTGATCATAAATATACTTTTTTTAATTCTTTCATGGGATGTGGGCAACGCTGGCAAGGCCAGTATTTGTTGCCCATCTGTTATTGCCTTTGAATTGAATTGCTTGCTAGGCCATTTCAAGAGGCAGTTAAGAGCCAACCAGATTGCTGTGGGGCTGGAATCACATGTAGAACAGAGCATGTAAGGATGGCAGATATCCTTCCCTAAAGGACTTAGTGAACTAAATGTGTTTTTATGACAATCGATGATAGTTGTCATAGTCACCGTTACTGACTATCTTTATACAGGTACAGTGTCTCAAATCTGGCTATCCGAAAACCAGAGTTGTCAGAAAACCTGCCATTTTTATAACCTGCCATGCATCAATTTTAATGAGTAAAATAATGTACTGGGGCAATTTGGCCAGGTGCTGCACTTGCACAGTGGTGCACCAGACTAGTTATTGACTTTGCCCGCCAGTCTTTTCCTGTGCTCCAAATGGTCCAAGTGACTCCTGACCCCACCTGACCTGACTTGGCCCAACCTAACCTGTAGCCTCACTTATCTTACTATTTAATTTTTTTCCAAACGGTTATTTCTTTGCTATTATGTAGTCAGTTTACAAACTTAAAATAAAAACACATGTTTACTTGATTTCAAGTATCTCTCATTAATTGAATTAGGAGAATTCATATTTCAACTACCACAGTGGGATTTGAACCCATATCCAACGAGTATTAGATTTGGCCTCTGGATTACTAGTCTAATAATTTTACTACTAGGCCACCGTTTACCTTAAATGTAAACAACATTTTGCAATCTCTTTAGAACATTCTCACCAGGAGACATTTTGTCTTCCAATATCTAAAGATAGATTTGTAAATTGTTATGAATGCAAATGCATTTTCCTGCCCAAAATTTATGATCAGAAATCTAAAAGAACAATGTCGGACACATTTCCCTTCTATAGAAAAATTGGAAGCTATAGGGGTCTCACTCACTGACTGGAGAGCCGATGAAAGTACCACATCACCTCTTTTTGGGAAGGCGCACTGAATTAAGTGCCAATTAGGCACTTAACTAGGCAGCAGGAGGTGTTCCCCGGGGTCAAGGACCCTGGGGGAGGAATTCGCATCCATTGGGAACTGCCAGCCAATCAGAAGCTGCAGCAGCTTTTCATTGTTCAGCAGCGCCACCTGGGAGAAATTATTGTGGTAATTTTGCTGTACTGTGTAATTATCATCATCAGTGATTAGCCTTTTCAAACTAACGTGAACAAGTCTGCAAAGTAGACTATTAATCACAGATAATGTGATTTAGGAAAATATTGAAACAAAACTTTTTTGAATTGGTGGCGTTTCCTTTTAGCCTTTTATTTTAAGCAACCCTATAATTTTTATGCATATTGACCATTCTTGTCATAAAACTGTGTATAAATACAACTATTACGATCTATTATACCAATCAACAGCATCAAGTCTATGTTCCTTCTTCCGATCCTCATGTTTGCTGTGGAAACTGTAAGAATATCTCATGCACTTTTGAGGAAGAAGGGAACATTGATCTGCATAATGTAAGTTTATCAATTGTATTATATTATTTCACTGTCATTTTCCTTTTCACACTGTGCAGTCAAAATGTAAATCATGGTCTGAGTAGCTGGGCTGAATTTTCTACCGGTCATTGGACCCCTGATGTTGTGTTCATAAGGGGATCCTGAGCCTGCCCATGTTGCCAGCGAGCCTGGTGGCACAACCTTCCAGCAGTCAGCCAGCCTCCTAATTGGCTATCTCTGCATTCATCATCCTATTAAGATGGCAGGCTGGTCCCTGATGCTGCAGGCCCAATCAGCCCCGACAGGAGAGGTGGGCACTGCTGAGGCAGACAGGTGAGCGTGAGGGCACGTCAACATGGAAGCGTCCTTGGTTGCCTGTATTAAACTCATCAAATAGGCTGAAGCCAGTAGGGCCATCAAAGTGGAGGGGACACCCCTCCAAAGGAATGGTTATTGATGCAATTCCAGTCTTTCATCCTTGCAGCCCCAGTGGCCATCTAGCCTGCTGCTGGAAGGGTAACTCGAATGAGCTGGTGGCCCCCTCACACTGTGGAGTGGGGCATTCCAACATTGGGAAAATACCAGCGCCATTGCAAAATAGCCCCAATTGTGACTCAGTTGCCCTAATTGGCAACCCGCCTCTGTGAAGTAGGCAGCTGACCCAGATCTCAACCTGCTGCTGGGAAAGCCCCCCAGAGTGTGTAGAGAACTATCCTGTTGTAGCTTCCCCCTCATTTCCTGACCACACCACCCCTGCTTCCAACCCTGTTTCCATAGGCTGGAAAAGTTCAGCCGGATGTGTTCAGCTAGAAGTGTAAGTATTTGTATGAAGTCCAAATCTGTGGAATAGTGTGGTCTTGAAATAGCTAATAATTAGGCATAAATACAGAGTGGAGTTTCTAATGTCTAAATTTAAATTGACTGATTTTGTACAAATAAGAACAGTATCCATAATATTGCATGAGATATATTCGCATATTACCCTTCCATCCTGTAAAGCAACAACACTTGGTGCAACTGTTGTCCATTTTACTATTACATTTATCACAATGCCTGAGCTATGGAGATTTGAAGCCAGTTGGTGGATCCTTCAGTTAGAACTTTTATTATTAGTGCACAAGGGAACCTAAGTTTCTTGATTTTGAAGTAGGACAGTGAACGTAATGCTGATTTGTCACAGAAAGTGTGATGAAATTATGTGCTTGATATACCATTTTTAGATTATAAAAATATATGGATCAATATTTTAAAAATTCTATAAAACAGATGTAAGAAATAAAGATATGCCAACTAAATTTAATTTCTCTTGGTCAGCTTTCAGAAGTGAAAATTATATTGAATATTTTTGTTTCTGTTGATCAATTTACCTTGCTGTGTATTTCAAAAATGTTAACTATTTAGTATCTATTGAATTGTTGCTTGAAGTGCTTTGTTGTCATTGTAATTGCTAAGTTAAAAGGAACTGAGAAAAATGTGTGTTGACTGCCTAACATATTTTAACTCACATGTGCTAATCATTTTTCACTCCAGGCAGGAACATCTTGGGTAGCTAAATGCATCAGATATGAGTGCCTAGAGACTACTGTTGGAGTTGTGATGCTTGGCTCTGGAGTTGTCTGCCCACCATTTAATGAGACTGACTGCATACAGGTTTGTATGTCTGTCATTAGCAATAACATATGTCTTCCGCATAATTGGTAGTTTGGGGAGGAATGTCCAGCTTTTGGAGTAGGGCCACAACCAGTGAATGAGCTATATATGATTACACAAAATTGCAAGACTTTCATAAGAAATCTAAATATTGTGAAGCACATAAATGCAGACTTTCTATACAAAAAAGGCCCCATACACAAAAAAGCAAAGACCCCATACTCAAAAGTCTAAATATCCCTTTTAAAAGTTGACTGGCTGCTGTAACTAAATTACTGCTGCATTTCATTTCCTGATCTGGTCTAGGCCAGTCCACAACCATCTGCTCTGCTCCACTGTTGCTTGAACACAATCGTCTTGTTCTCTCCTGTGGCATCCATGTCTACTGCTACCCGAAGTTTGAAAATATGGAAGGATGAACCTTAATTGAACTAAATAAATAACTAGAATGATTGATGAATGCTAATTGGTACAAAAAGACTGAGGCTGAAATTCAGAGATCTTTAACCTATTTGTGGACTCCAAACATTGGAAGAAAGGCTTTGGAGATTGATGGAGGTATCTATTACTGACAGAGAAAGAGAATCCAACCCAGTATATTTACAAGGCTTCACTGTCCTGCAATAGGTTACAAAACTTAGTAACTTCTTTTTTATTTGTTCATGGGATGTGGGCGTCCCTAATTACCCTTGAGAACTGGCTTGCTAGGCCATTGCTGAGGGCATTTAAGTGTCAACCAGATTGCTGGACCTGGAGTCACATGTAGGCCAGACCAGGTAATGACAGCAGATTTCCTTCTCTAAAGGGCATTAGTGAACCAACTGGGTGTTTACAACAAAAACCAACAATGGTTTCATGGTCATCATTAGGCTTTTAATTCCAGGGCCAGGATTTTCTGATAATAGGCGGGCTGGGCAGGAGTGGGCGTGGAGCCGATCGCCGCCTGTGATTGGCTGCGCACTGCCATTTTACGCTCAGCACTTTCTGTGCGGGTGAGGGGAGAAGGGAGAGTCAGGGCCTGCGCTCTTTCGCGCATGTACATGAAAGTGTGTAGCAATCTCCCTGAGGCATGGAGCTGCCTCAGAGAGATTGAATGTATAATCAAATCATGAAAGAATCAAATTATAAATTTATTCAAACATGTCCCCTCATGTGACTGTGTCACATGAATTGGGACATGTTTGGAAGGGTGGGAAAATTCATTTATTTATTTATTTTATAAAAGCTTCAGGAAACCTCATCCCGCCTGTGGATGAGGTTTCTTGAAAAATGTGAAGGCCGCTTGGGGTTTTTGCTTGCTCACCAACCTTAAGGTTGGACGGGCAACGTTCTTAAGGACTTTAATTAATTTCTTAACAGCCTTAATAGGCCCTTAACATTTTGGCGAGCGTGCAGCCAACTCCGGTGTGCGCCCGCTGAACGAAATATCACAATGGCGCATGATGATGTTGGGAGGCATGCCTGATGCCATCACGTATCATTTTATGATCAGCGTGTTGGGCCCGACCCCATACGCCGACTGGAAGATTTTTTATTGAGTTCAAATTTCACCCTCTGCCATGGTGAGATTCAAACCCAGGTCCCCAGAGCATTCGCTTTGTCTTTTTGTCCATGACATCTTTGTCAATCTCTGCTTAGCCCCTGCTTATCACTGGCCTGCTATCCAGCTTCACCTGCTCCACGCCCTCTTAAACATTATAAATTTCATCTAGCTCTGAAAAGAAGGGTCATGCAGATTCAAAATGTTAACTCTGTTTTTCTCTCCACAGATGCTGTCAGACCTGCTGGGTTTTTCCAGCATTTTCTGTTTCTATTGCCCAGAGCATTACCCTGGGTATCTGGAATACTAGTCCAGTGACAATACCACTACATCACTGCCTCCCTACAGAGAACTGTGGCACAAAGATGAACTGTAGTGACATTGGCATTCACTGTTACAAATTCTAGAATACCGGATATAAAAGCTGTCAAAAGAGTTATAAAGATAAAAACAAAAAAACTGTGGATGCTGGAAATCCAAAACAAAAACAAAAACAGAATTACCTGGAAAAACTCAGCAGGTCTGGCAGCATCGGCGGAGAAGAAAAGAGTTGATGTTTTGAGTCCTCATGACCCTTCGACAGAACTTGAGTTCGAGTCCAAGAAAGAGTTGAAATGTAAGCTGGTTTAAGGTGTGTGTGTGGGGGGTGGAGAGAGAGAGAGAGAGAGAGGTGGAGTGGGGGTGTGGTTGTAGGGACAAACAAGCAGTGATAGAAGCAGATCATCAAAAGATGTCAACAACAATAATACAAAAGAACACATAGGTGTTAAAGTTAAAGTTGGTGATATTATCTAAACGAATGTGCTAATTAAGAATGGATGGTAGGGCACTCAAGGTATAGCTCTAGTGGGGGTGGGGAGAGCATAAAAGACCTATTTCCATTATAAAAAGAGAAAAAGAAAAAAAAATATATATTTTTTTACATCTTTTATGCTCTCCCCACCCCCACTAGAGCTATACCTTGAGTGCCCTACCATCCATTCTTAATTAGCACATTCGTTTAGATAATATCACCAACTTTAACTTTAACACCTATGTGTTCTTTTGTATTATTGTTGTTGACATCTTTTGATGATCTGCTTCTATCACTGCTTGTTTGTCCCTACAGCCACACCCCCACTCCACCTCTCTCTCTCTCTCTCTCTCCGCCCCCACACACACACCTTAAACCAGCTTATATTTCAACTCTTTCTTGGACTCGAACTCAAGTTCTGTCGAAGGGTCATGAGGACTCGAAACGTCAACTCTTTTCTTCTCCGCCGATGCTGCCAGACCTGCTGAGTTTTTCCAGGTAATTCTGTTTTTGTTTTTGTAATAGAGTTATAAATCCTGGGCCATCCTTCTGGTATTGGAAATTAACGGGAAACGTGCACAGTTGCTCAAATAAGATTTTAGTTTTGTGTATGTGGGGTTTTTGTTTTTTGTGTGTGGGCCTTCTTTATATGCAGAGTCTGAAATTTGTGTTTCATGATATTTAGATTTTCTTCTGGAGGCCTTGCAGTTTTAGTTAATCATAAGTAGTTCATTCACTGGTTGCAGCCCCTATTCCAAAAGGTGGACAGCCCTTCCCAAACTATCAGCTATGTGCTGGGTGAAGGAATTTGTTGGCCACCATTTGGTAATCCCCAATTCGGAGTACATAAAAATCCTGTGCATCTGCACTATTTTAACATTTTGAATTAGTTAACTAAGAAAACAAACCACTGCTATAAAATAGGAATCTCAAATAATTTTACATCATTTTATAAATTCCTTGTTTTTTTCAATTTACCAGCAATAGTTGATCAGTATAGTAATGTACAAATAGATTGTATTCTTGTGAGAATATGTTACATACTTTGTTGATTAAAGATGATATCAATATTTGAAACTAACCACAATATTAACATGCAAGTGCAACAGGCAATTAGGAAGGCTAATGGAATGTTAGCATTTATCACAAGAGGATTTGAGTGCAGGAGTAGTGAAGTCTTGCTTCAATTGTATAGAAGCTTGGTTAGACCGCACCTGGAGTATTGTGTGCAGTTTTGGTCCCCCTACCTCAGAAAGGATATTATTGCCATAGAGGGAGTGCAACGAAGATTCACCAGACTTATTTCCGGATGGCGGGACTGTCTTATGAAGAAAGATTGGGGAAACTGGGCCTGTATTCTCTAGAGTTTCAAAGAATGAGAGGTGATCTCATTGAAACATACAAAATACTTAAAGGGATAGACAGGGTAAATGCAGGTAAGGTGGTTCCTTGTTTGGGGAGTCTAGAACCAGGGGACACAATTTCAAAATAAGGTGGTAGCCACTTAGAACCGAGATGAGGAGAAATTTCTTTACTCAGAGGGTTGTGAATCTTTGGAATTCTCTACCCCAGAGGCCTGTGGAAGCTCAATCATTGAGTATGTTTAAAATAAAGTAAAGTAGAGATTGATGAATTTCTGATTAACAATAACATAAATGGTTATGGGGATAGTCTGGGTAAAAGGCATTGAAGTGTTTGATCAGCCATGATCATATTGAATGACAGAGCAGGCTCGAGGGGCTGACTGGCCTTCTCCTGTTCCTAAGTTCCTAAAATTAAGGTTTTCTAGGCCTCTTATCTCTTTAACAATATAAATTAATTATTCTGTTGTTAGCTGATTATAAAATGCCTTTAACTATTATTGTATGCTTAGGGCTAACATATCAGCATAGAGCTCAGGATATAAAATGGAATACCTTGTAAGTTGAGACAAACAACTCTCCTGCTTTCCAAAGCAAAATGCTGCCTATGTTAGAAATCTGAAATAAAAGCAGAAAAATGCTGGAAATAATCAACAGGCTTGGCAGCATCTGTGGAGAGAGAAATAGAATTAATGGACTGGATTTTCATGTTAGAGGCGGGTAGCGGGAGTTGGGAAATTTCCCAACTTGTTGCGCCTGCCTGGGGAAAAGTGCCTCATAAGGTGAGATTTTCATTGTGGGGGCAGTTGGGTGTGTGCTGGAGTTGGGTCCACTGACCCCCAAAATAGTTCGGAGCTGGCCACGGGGGCTGATGAGTGCCGAGGCGGGCTGATGAAAAGGCCCACCTCAATTCTCTGGGACTTTGTCGCAGTTGGTTTGTTCAATATTACGCCTTCTAGCCCTAACCTCTCACATCCACTACCCCTCCCCACTTCCAAGGCTCTATCAATGCCAACTCATGCCAGCCCATACCCCCCACCCACTCCCAATGGCCCCTCATACCCTCCATGCTAACCCATGTCCCTCCACCTACTCCCAATGGCTCCTCTTACCTTCCATGCCAATCCATGCCTCTCTTTACAAAAAACTGTTGCTATTATAACCTGATAAAAGTGTAAATCAACTAGACTTTTAAAGAATCATAGCAGAAACTATAAGCACTTGACACCTCTTTATCTTGTGTAAATAAATTTTATGCCATTGACAAAATAGGTCTAAGAAAAAAAGCTGTCAATCAAGCAATGTTTTCCTTCGTGCGCACCTGTTTCAACAAACTAATGGAAGTCTGGGCTCTCGGCCAAGCAAGTTATAAATTGCTGTTTTTTTAAGCTTTTCCACACATACCAATGCAACCATGGGGTTCATTGGTTCTGTATGAAGTATACTGAGTGAATGATCATGGAAGTGCTATGAGTTGGCATGAAAGGTGGGGGAGTCATTAGGGGTGGGTGGAAGGGCATGAGTTGGCATGGAGGATTTGAGGCAACATTGGGGTGTGTGAAGGACATGGGTTGGCATGGAAAGTGTAGTGGGCCATTGGGAGTGGGTAGGAGGCATGGGTTGGCATGGGGGACCTGGATAACGCCTTTTGAAATTATCTTTCAAAATGTTCTGGCATCCAGACAATGGTTCACAACTCCTCTGTGAACCACAATTCCTTGAGAAGCTGTGCTGACTCCACAAAAATTACTGGGGTTTACCTCCGCAATGGAGCTGGCCAGGTTAGGCTCGCAGTTTGCATCTGTTCTCCGCACTAGTGAAATTTGGGGGCTTGGGAATGGGGGTGGGAATCCTGAAATCAGGTCCCTTCTGCCATTTGTAAAGGTCTGAGGTGTCTCCCTGACATTTCAGGTCGTGAACTATCATCAGAACATTTAAAATAAAAATAAAAATTGCTGGAAACACTCAGCTGGTCTGGCAGCATCTTGGAGAGAGAAACAGAGTTAGCGTTTCGAGTTGAACATCACTCTTCCTCAGAACAGATTTTATTTATCACAACATTTAAGTCTGTTTCACCATTCAATTCAATAATGCTTCTTCTATAACTCAACCTCATTAACCCACTTTTGCACATATTCATTGATAATCATGCCTAACAAGAATCTATTGATCTCAGTCTTGAAAGCTTCAGTTGACATAGGATCCACAACCTTTTGTGCAAGAGCTATGTTACCACCCTTAATAAGAAGAAGTGCTTCTTGATTTTATTCCTGAACAGTATGGTTCTAATTTTAGTATTATGCTCTCTTATTCAAAATTTCCCTATCAGAGGAAATAGTTTTTAATTCTTTGATTAGATCATCCCTCAGTTGTCTATACTCAAGGGAACACAAGTCAAGTTTATGCAACTGGACCTTGTAAGTTAACTCTTTGAGCCCTGGTATCATTCAGGTGAATCTGCACTGCACTCGCTCCATGGCCAGTATATCTGCCCTGAGATATTGTGCCCAAAACCGCATGCAAAATTCCAGATGGGGTCTTAACCAAAAAAATGCAACTTAAGACCATCTTTTTCCCCTTTTATTTTACAGCCTTCTTGAGATAAAGGCACACATTCCATTAGCCTTTTTGGTTACTTTTTGTACTTGCCCAATAACTTGTTGATTTGTAGACACGGGCACCCAATTCTTTTCGTTCCTCCACAGTTCCTTTAGAAAATAGTCTAATTTGTCATTCTTCAATCCAAAGTGGATGACCTCACATTTCCCCACACTGAACTCCATTCACCACAGTTTTTCCCACTCACTTAATCTGTCTACCCATAGATGTCGGCATATAAATCGACCTTTGAAGCCTCGAAAAATACCTTCAAAAACTGGGGCCGACTTATACACCGAGAATAAACGTGAACTGTGGGTGTGTGGGTGGTTGCCGTCTTTGTTGTTCACCACTCAGGGTTTGTTCTGTGTGGGAATATTAAATTTCCACACATCTTTTCAATGCAGCCTGGTTGATCCCTTGCACCCAACTATAAGGTATTGATAAATCTAACATGCACTTGTGGGGTGAAAAATTGAGGCTG
This sequence comes from Carcharodon carcharias, assembly GCF_017639515.1. Classification (NCBI taxonomy): domain Eukaryota; kingdom Metazoa; phylum Chordata; class Chondrichthyes; order Lamniformes; family Lamnidae; genus Carcharodon; species Carcharodon carcharias. The sequence goes on from NC_054487.1 coordinate 63,438,895, forward strand.
AGTATCGCATGCCATGGCTGAAAAGGGGAGTCAACTTATACGCCAAGTATATGCAAAAACGTGATTTTTAGGACTGTAAAAATGGGGTCATCTTATGCCCAGGTTACCTTATAAACCGCAGTCTACGTTATGTCTCTCTGCAACTTCCTTCTCCCATTTGCACTACTTACTGAACCTCCAAACTTAATTTCACCTGCAAATTTGGATAACAACTCTCTATTCCTTCATCCAAGTCATTGTTGAATATGGTGAAAAGCCAAGGCTTCTGTATATATCCCTGGGGATCCAACCAATCAGAGTATGTTTCTTTATCCCTACCCTCTCCAACCTGTCAAGCCAAATCATGTTGCAAGTTTGCTTCCAATTCCATGCACTTACATTTTGCAAAACCATATCAAGTACCTCTTAAAGTCCATATAGAATCTCCTTAAAGAAATCAATTAAATTAGTCAGACATGACTTACCCTTCACAAATCCAGACTGTGATCAGCTCAAATTTGTGAAGCACTCAGTCACTCTGTCTCTAATGACAGATTCTAGTAACTTCACTACGACTGAAGCAGGGATAACAGATTTGCGATTATGTAGTTTCTCTTTTCTACCCTGCTAAAGCCAGTAAATTATTCTCCTTGATTTATTTTTAGGGCAGAATTTTCTCCCCGTTGGGGTAGGGTGGGTGTGGTTGGGCGGGAATGGGCGGGCGCAGCCCAAAATTGCCCGTGATCGGTTGGGCACTGCCTTTTTAGGCCCACCCAGCATGACACGCACCCGGAAACGCTGATTGCTCCCTGCATGGATGGGGAGGGGGGAGAGTTGGGGCCTGTGCTCTTTCACGCATGCGTGCAAAAGAGTGCAGAAATCTCCCTGAGGCACGGAGTTGTCTCAGAAATCTCCCTGAGGCATGGAGCTGTCTCAGAAATACTCCCTGAGGTCACGGAGCTGTCTCAGAAATACTCCCTGAGGCACGGAGCTGTCTCAGAAATACTCCCTGAGGCACGGAGCTGTCTCAGAAATACTCCCTGAGGCACGGAGCTGTCTCAGAAATACTCCCTGAGGCACGGAGCTGTCTCAGAAATACTCCCTGAGGCACGGAGCTGTCTCAGAAATACTCCCTGAGGCACGGAGCTGTCTCAGAAATACTCCCTGAGGCACGGAGCTGTCTCAGAAATACTCCCTGAGGCACGGAGCTGTCTCAGAAATACTCCCTGAGGCACGGAGCTGTCTCAGAAATACTCCCTGAGGCACGGAGCTGTCTCAGAAATACTCCCTGAGGCACGGAGCTGTCTCAGAAATACTCCCTGAGGCACGGAGCTGTCTCAGAAATACTCCCTGAGGCACGGAGCTGTCTCAGGGAGATTAGTGTAATTTTAAAAAAATTTTAAAAAGAAAAAAAAAATTAAGACATGTCCCCTCTTGTGACAGTGTCAGATGATCTGGGACATGTCAATGAACTTTAATAAAAAAATTTATTTAACTTATAAACCCTTCATGATACCTCATCCCGCCCGTGAATGAGATTTCATGATAAATGTGAAGGCCGCCTGGGCTCTTCGCCTGCCCGCCAACCTTAAGGTTGGACGGGTAGATCAATCAATTACTTTAATTAGTTTTTAAATGTCCTTAATAGGCCTTTGACAGTTCAGCGGGCGCTTAGCCAACTCCGCTGCATGCCCACCAAACTGAGGATCAGAATGATGCACGGTGACGTTGGGATGCACGCTCGACCTCACCGCACTTCATTTTATGTGTTGGCGAGTGGGGCCCACCCCCGCTCACCGACCCGAAGATTCTGTTCTTAGTTTCCCTTAATCCATTGGTATTTTGTCCCCATTTAATATGGCTGCCATTTCCCTATTGCCGATTACACCATCTGTTCTTAAATGGGTATAAATTTCGTTTGGCCACTCTCTTTTAGGAGAGGTAATTTTGACTCAGTGTGATGGTGTAAAATGGTGTAGTGAATAGCTTGTTTTACATCTCTCCTGATTTTTTTTTTCAGTTTACTCAAATAAGCCGCCTTTATCACCTTCTGAAAATGCATATTATCTGCTCAAAGGCAGGTTATTGGTGATTATTTGCTGAACCATGGCTATTTATACGCTGTGATTTTTTTTTTAACTAAAGGTGAGGTGAAGAGGTAGCCCCAAGTCTATCAGCCGGAACAGGGATTGAACCCCATGCTTTACCATTAATCTGAACCACCTGCTAATTGTCTAGCTATCCAAGCTAATTGCCCCCCCATTCAACATGTGATAGTCACCAAGAAACCTAATAGGGAATTCAGAAGAAACGTCTTTACCCAGAGAGTGGTGAGAACGTAGAACGTGTGACCACAGGGAGTGGCTGAAGTGAATAGTATAGATCCATTCAAGGGGAAGCTCGATAAGTATATGAGGCGGAAGCGAACAGATGGTTATGATGGTGGATTTAGATGGGAAAAGATGGGAGGAAGCCTGAGTGGAGCATAAACATTGGTCCTGTCTTGTGGGTCAAATGGCCTGTTTCTGTGCCATATATCTTATGCCATCCTATGTAATCCTACATGATCTTTTGACCATGGATGAATGTTTGATGTAATGTCTTCTCTCTCTCTTCTCTCTTACTTGGATCAGTTTTTCCTGATAAATTGTACTTTTTTCTTTCCGCAGAAAGGGGGAGTTGTAAAGCTTTACATGGACGGTTGCTGCAAGACTTGTAAGTGAACAAAGCTGCATATTGTGCTTGTTTGGCTTTGGTTTTGGATAGCTGTGGTAAAATCCTGAATTGCTGGGAAAATGAAGGAATAAAAAAAGCATGTAGTGTTTGAATCAGTTTGAACAGCAATCTGTTAATATGTTAAACAACAGTTGTGAACGTTTTGTTGCACTGCTTATTTGGGCTGCAGTATGATAAATGCAGGCTGCTGATATGGTTAATCTCACATTTATTCTGGAGTATAACTGTTAAGTAAAGAAAAGAGAAACAATTTATCATAATCCTCTTTAGAGGTGTAATTTGGGAATACTATTCAGTGTCGATAAGGAAAGGAGATACATCATCCCAATTCAGTTTGAAAATATGAAGTCTTTTGGCAGAATTCTGAAAGGTAATTATAAAGTTCAAATATTTTTATTTTGCTTATGGACTTAAGTATTTTGACCAAGTTCAGTACAGGCAAGAGCAATACATACATCAAACCTATTGCCATTCTGTCAGATTGCAACTTTCAGTAACCTATGGTAGCTACGGAGTCAAATGCAATCTGTCATAATTTCTGTCACCTCTTAATATTTGGTACTTTATTTTCCTTACTTCATTCTTTTCTTTCTCTTATTTCTATTTGTTTATCCTCTGAATTTATTTAACTTTTCTTGTTGCTTTTTTAGTTTTTCTTTCAAATACTTCTATGTCTTTATCAATTAAAAAAAATTTGGTTCAACTGTGCTATTTTAATTGAGTCACTCAACATTAAGAGTACCAATTCCGAATTGAATTGACATATAAGACCTCTCAAGCCAATAATATCAGCTTATTTGCCAGATATGCGGTTAAATACCTATCTGAATCTAACTGTTGGAAGGATTACTGTTTGGGAAGTCTGGTGGTAGCAAGGCTAATGACCTTCCAGATTCAATAAAACATAGTAGGTTGAGAATTCTAAAACCCTAGGAGAGGGAACTAGTTATGTCACATCTCTGTCCTTTTCTACCCCACCTGAATTATGGCCTAAGTTATTGGAAACAGATACGTAATATGTGAGTTCCCAGCATCTGGTACTGTTAAAGGCCTCAGTGAAAGGAAGGTTACAATTTAAATGGACAGTTTCAATGTGACAGTCAGTTACAATAGAGAAACATAAATTCAAAATGGGTAATTTTAAATTAAAAAACAATCTTCCTGTGGCTCTGCTGCCCCTTTGACAGCCCACCTGAAACTATGTGCATGCTTGCCATCTTAATCCCTTTAAAGTAAACTTGAACTTACAGTAACGCAGAAAAATTACTTCTATTTCCTTAATGTGGGATAAAATAGTCCAAATATACAGTAGGCTCACATGTGGTTGTTAACCCTGAGACAGTATAGAGGAAATAGGACAGCTGGGCTAGAAGGAGAATGAACACAACAATCAAAGAAAGTAAATTGGAAATAAAACTTTAAAAAGTAATGAGGGCTCTCATTTTCCTTTGTCTTATTTTCCTGTTTCGGACTTCCTGCCTTTCTTTCATGTTTAAGTTTCATTAGATTTTCCATAATTTCTTACAGATGCCTTATTCCAGTTTTATTTTACTATCCTCTTCATACGTCCTTTATATTCCTTCTTCAAAATGTAACATTTTTTTCCCAATTAAGGAAAAAACAAATCTTAGACTTACAGGAATTTGATGCATACTTAAAGGAAGTGGTATAATAATAAAATAAATGCTAATATCTTAGTATCTCACTTAAGATATACTTAATATGTATACCTTAATATACAATAACATATTAAACACATATATAATAATGGATTTGTATGCACACTGTAGCTCTTAATTAGCTTGATCAGTTTGCTTTAAATGTTCCTTAAATGCTACAAGTATGCATGTTTGAGAGTGATGATAACTGGATAAATTGAATTTACAATATAATTCTTTTATACTAATTGTGAGCAGAAAGAAAAGACTATGAAAACTCTTACAATTTTATGGTTTTCCCTGAGCAGCAGTGGCCAAGAAAATACAGCAAAGAAACTGTGCTGCTAAGAACTGAGCCTTTATTCTGTTTATGTCTTGGGTCATAGTCAAAGGTTATGAATAAAACAGCATCACTTGGTCTTCAGATAGGTGTATTACACAATATAAAATAATACTCAGTAGCTCTCCTGTAATTTAGTGCAAAGAAAACCATAAAATTAGAAGAGGTGGACACTTTGTTGTAGCCTTTAAGGCAAGTGTAAACTGAACTGATCATACCAAAAAAGGGCTGCAGTGTGCAGCCCAATGTATTTTGTATCTTCAATACCCATTATATAACATATATATATTCCAAAGAAAATTCTTTTTAGAGGAACCAGTTCATAGGAACACAAAAAACTGTTATACTTCAGAATTATATATATTGTTTAAACCGATGTGGCTGCAGAGAATGCACCTAAATCCCAATCACCTGCTTACATGTGATTCTTTAGTGTTATTTTGATTTATAAAAAGCCATCACTGACTAAAAGCATGTGCACTTGAATGGCCTTTCAAGTTCAACACCAGCTTGTGTTCATACGCATTCCTTTGTGACATAAACATATTCTTATATACCAGCTTGATTTAATGCATGCCAGATATGTAATATTTCAATGTAATTTATATTGTTACTTTATATTAAACTGATATTGATAATTCTGCCAGGTTCTGGATTGGGTTTATTACCTTTTACCATTAGTCCAGTAGTCCCAACTGGTAGTACTAACTGTGACACAGGTACTATTCCCATTATGTATTTTCTTTATAATTACAGTATTTTTCAACAACAAAATGTAAAATGAATCTATAATATGTGAAATGCATGGTATAAGAATTATTCACAACAAGCACAGAATGAGTTTTATGTATTATGTAGAATTTTATAGACTTACAGCACAGCAGCAGGCTATTCAGCCCAACTGTTCTATACCAGCTTTTACAGTTCACATAAGCTTCCTCCCGCTCTAATTATCTCTTCCCACCTTAGTTGCCACCATATCCCTCTATCTCTTCTCCCTCATGTATACTATGTCTGCTTGAATGCATCAACATTTCAACAAATCCATGTGGCCATGAGTTTCACATTCTCATCATGCTCTCTGAATTCTTTATTTGATCAATTAATAGGCAACTCATATTTGGCTCGCTTGTTATGGCCCCACGAAACAGGGGAACACTTTGTCCACATCCCCCTCTCTAACTCGCTTTATTTTAGGTCTTCCCTTAGCTTTCTTTTTTCCAGACAAAATGTCCCTGTTTAATCTCTCCTCGCAATTCTGGTAATATTCTTGTACCCCTTTTATGCAGTTTCTCCAGTACATCAACATATTTTTTGTAGTTTGGAGAGAAGAACTGCAGACAATACTCCAAGTATGGTCTAACAAGGTTGTATATAACTTTAATATTGTCTCCCTGTTTTGGTATTCTGTTCATCTACCAAAATGAACTTTGCTATACTGAATCTCATTTGCAATTTATCCACCCAGGCTGTGGGCCTATTATCCTGTTCTTGTATTTTGGTGCTGTGCTGTACATTTTTCACCATATTCCCTCACTTTGGTATCATTTGCAAAATTCAACAGCATACCTCCAGTTTCTGAGTCCAAATCATTTATGTGCGTGGTGAACAGTAGAGGTTCCAGCACTGATCTCTGCAGAACACCACCTTGCACTTTCAGCCAATCTAAGAAACTTCTCTTAACTCCTATCCTCTAAGTTCCTCTTTAAATCTATTTTGTGACTGAAACCCCCGAGTCCACTTGCCCTTGCCTTTGCTAAGAGCCTCGTCTATGGTTCTTATCAAAAGTGTGTATGTTAGGGATAATGAAGATATCAGTACAGATTTTTTTCTTACAGCACTTAAGCATAAAGATTTGCCTAGGTAGAGTGTAAACTGAATGGGGAGCTCCACATGCTTGTAATGGAGCCTGACTGATTTTCTATGCAATTTAATTCATGGATGGAATATCAGGCAAGCTCTCCATGAGTTCTATAAGCAAGCACGTTAAGAAGAGAATCAACACTATGATAGTTTTGCAGCTTTGTACTTATCATCCCTTATTCCTCAATGACCCTGTCTTTCAACTAACAACAGAAGACTGCTCCCTTGATTCTTCTTCTATAATCTATCTGTGCACTTGGAGGATGGGCACCCATGCACTGGAGGGAATTCCTCCTGTCATCACTCCACCAGGCAATGAAAATCATTATTTTTTTCTTACATGGAGGCTGTGGTGGAAGTAGAATTGCATCTTGCTTTATTGTCTGAATTGTAATTTTTCTATGAAATTTAAGATCACTGAATTTCTAGGCCACTACTTCAGTGAGTGAGTGGTCAATCTACGCAACAAGTGCCTAGGGAAACAGTGGAAGCAGGCGGTATTGATTCCTTCAAGTGCAAATTGGATAGATTTTCAGGAAATAGTGTCTTGGAAGGCAGTGCAAGAATAATCTGAGATATGGCAAATGCTAAATTTAGAATGGTCAGGAAAAACAGGTGATCTTTGACATATGGTTCCCAAAACATGCCAGTATGAAATTACAATGCTTATCATAGCTGTTACCATGTAAATTAACCTCTATTATGTTCTGTAGCAGCTGAGATTTGACTTGATGCCAATTATTTTAATTCTTGTTTAACTGTACATTAAAATTAAGTAAATAACAATGAAGCATTTTTCTTCGATAATTGGTCTTAATCTCAATTTACTATATGTGAAACAAATAAGAGCACAGCTTTAAGTTAATGTTAACATTTGCCTGCAATGTTGTATTAATAACTTTTGCAAATATTTCAGACAGTTTAATGTGTCCATTTATTACTAGGCAAAGAAGATACAAGGCCTTGCCGGAAGTTAGATGTTAAAATGATCATAAGAAAAGATGACTGCCGCACCACTGGCGCTGTACGTATAAACTCTACCTTTTATTTCCAGTTATGCCATTACTGATTACAATAAAAAATATAGCTATACAATGGGCAGTTGATGCCAGTATTACATCCAATCCCACAATCTCTTTCAGCAAAGACACAGAAGCAGTTGTAGTGACCTCATTCCTTGTGTGGCAGAAACCAGCCATCTTAGCTCTGACCCAACACATGGAACTGCATCTCAGTGCCATCTCAGATAAACAATTAAGAATGTTTAATGCCATCATATTGCTAAGGAAGTGACTTAGAACATTTAAAGGAACCAAAAATGAAAAAAAAAGTTTTACTGTAGGGAAAGTATCCCCCTGTGAATTAAATATGGAACGTTCTTCATGATTCTGAATTCTTTCTAGGTTATTGTGGCTTCTTGTGATGGTAAGTGCCCATCTGCAATGATATTCAACACTAATATTAACAGCTATGCAAGATTCTGCAAGTGCTGTAGAGAAGTTCAGCTCACCGTTCAGACCGTGCCACTTTTCTGTGCCGGCAATGCCACTTGGATTGACTTTACGTTTCAAGAGCCAACAGACTGTTCCTGTCAATGGAACTAAACACTTCTTATTATGAGTTAATTGTACTGTTACAAAATGGCCTGGAAATTGATTGATGCCCAGCTGATATGGCAGGCAGCTTGCATGTGCACGTTTTGCTTTGGGAGTGCACTGGTGAGGGCGGAGGGAAGGTGCCTAGCGCCTGTGTTTGAAATGGGCATTGGTCCCATTGCAAATGAACTTGCAAGTAAGTCATGTTTCAGATCCCCTCCTTAAACTTCTCTGCCTTGAATGCCAGCATTGGACAGCAGCTTTTAGGAAAAAGCAAGCCTACATTTTCCCCAAAAGAGACCATTATAGAGGCTGCCAGCAAAAACGTAAGGTTTAAAAATTCTTACCTGAATTTTGAACCAGAAGGAGATATAGCTCCTTCTAGCTCCATAGCAGTGCCAAAGACCATTGCTGATCCCCTAGTTATTGCCGTTTCTTTTACATAACCCAAAATTTGAGTTCCTTTCACCACCAAACTGCCTGATACCACCCAACAGGTGTCTGCGGCTCACCAGTCTTACATAAATGAGGTCTAATGCCCAATATTGGGTGTGCCTTATGCCCATCTGAGCCATCAGAGGAAGCACTCTGGCTTGAACCAATTTCTAGGCCAATGGATCTTCAAAATTCACGTTTCTGAACATTACCTACATGTCTGCAATTATTTTGTTAAATGCTTTACACTAAATATTTGTAAATTTACAATAGAATTAATTTTTTGTGATAACTTGTTGGCAATGACAGTGATGTAAGGTTATTTAATCAAATAAAATTTGTGTTAATTTAGATATTTAGTAAAAACAATATGTTACACTTCACATTATTTTGAGTATATGATAAACGTTCTTGTTTTTTAATACAAACATGAGTAAAAGTTTTACTTATGCATTTCTTGCTTTGCTCTGAATATATTGCGTCAATTTCATAAGCAGTTGTAATTGTTTTTCCTTTTGATCATTTATGCCAGACAGATAATTTGTGTAGTATGCCTACAACATTATTGTTTATAAATTGTTGACATTATGAATTGTAAATTATAGTCGAGCGCAATTTATTTTCTAAACTCATATTCAATCAATGACTTTTTCTTTACTGAAAACTGGAAAATTGCAATAAATGATTGTGGCTTCTAAAAGTTCATGGTTAACTTGAATTGACGTACTATAAAATAAGCACTTAATAGTGTTTTGCAAACTGACCATCAAAGTGTTACTGGACCCCTCCATGCTCTTGCCACTGACTGCAGTCTTTCTGGCAGGCCTGCCATTACACCAAGCATTTCATGGTGCATGCCCATCAACCTTTTTCAGTAGGGTGCCCAATTGAAGTCCTCTGAAGCAGAACTCATGTGTAACCTCAGCCTCCACCCTTTAAAAGACAGCGACCTATCCCCAAGAGCTTCTGGCCAATCGAAGGGCTGGCAGCTTTATAGTCCCAGGATTGCCACTTCTGATTCTGCAGATGTCACAAATGGACACCGACTCCCTGCAAGGTAAATAGGGTTGAGGGTCACCGGGAGCAATATAGCTTGCCCTGGTGAAGGGTTCGTTTGTTAAGGTTGGTTGTGCTTCTGCAGGTGTGGCCCTTGGCATGGACAACTCTTTCCTTGGACGTAGACATCCCAATCAGGAGGGCCATCCTCCCAAGCCCACAGGTCTTATTGCGTGGTCTCACTATACAGTGGGCGGCTCACCAGCTGCTGTTAAAATGTTAGCGGTGGTGGGAAAAGGCCCTTAAATTGCATTTAATTGACTACCTAATGACCTCAATTTGACCTTTGGACGAAAAGGCCACCCTCCACTTCCCCATTGCTGATAAAATTCCATGGCAATGGGAAAGCGACGGGTACTCCACCCCCCTGCCTTTGCTCGCCATTTTACACCCCCCCCCCCCCCACCTCCCAACTCGTACCTAGAGGGTAAAATTTTGCAGATCCCACCTCTAAACTATCCTCTGAGATACAAGTATCTGTCAGTATCTGAGCTGGTGTTGTGATTGTAAGATTGAGTGGCAGTGGTTCTTCTTCATCATTGTCTTCCTGCTTGTCCAATCATTCTCTTCCACCATTACCTGGTCAGGTTGCAGTTGGGTATGCAAAAGGAGAAAGGCATGAGGGTATGGCTCTGATCAGGGAGGCAAGAAAGCAAGAAGTGTATGCCTATATTATCTTAAGCTTGTAAAGCAGAAGAGAAAGCAAGGTGTGAGAAGCTGGATTAGGTATCAGCATGTGGTCAGCTTTGATTATTGAAGCCCCGCTTCTGCCCACAGCTTCAATCACGGCCCCTCCAATAACAGCAAGCGCCGTCTCCTCCATTCGGCTAACAACATGCAGCCATGCCTGTCCCCTGCTGGTTAGGTACTGCTGTCTCTGGTTATATACCACCTTGTCCTGCAAGAGAGAGGGCAGTGTGTCAGTGAGAGTGTTGCAATGTGTTTGAGGTATGTGGTTGTCATAGCTGAATAGTTGGCAGTGTGCACAAGCTGTGAGTTTTGAGTGTGAGGTTTGCAGCAGTGTCAAGTGTGTGAGGGAGAGGTGAAGCTATGAATGCTAGGTATGAATCATGATTGACAGATATTGTTGGTTGGTGAGTGTTAAGTGTGTGATGAATTGAGCAGCATTTACTTCTGTTGTTAGGTTATGGTATTTGAAAATTCACTAACCTTGACCACCTGTGCTTATTGAACTTCTTTGTGGCACAGCATCCAGAATCTTAGGACAAGATGGCTATCATTGAGTGCAACAGCTATATGATCCCACTGCCTTTGCAATTTCTGTTTTGAGGGTCTGTTGACCCTCTGTGGAAAGAGGATATCTCTCCTCCTCTCCAACTCCTGCACCAAAGGTCCAAGTGCAGCATCTGAGAACCTTGAAGTATGCTTTCTCTACTGATGCTCCATTAGTCATTCTTCTTGCAGGTTAGACATTCCTTCCCAGTCACTTACTGCACCTGTTTCATCCAGAATACACCTCCTCTTGCAGCTGTGCAGGCTGACTTCACAGTGCAGGCTAGCTTTAAAGTGGTGCTAGCTTTCCATGAGCTGCAGACACTCAACTGTACATTTAGTGCTGGCCTGTGCACTACAATCATTTAAATACAAACATTGGAAGTGATAGTCGCAGCTTAATTACAGATCACGATCCCCACGTCTTTTGGGCGCCATTCAAATTTACCCCAAAATGCCTTCAGAAGCACTGGCACTGAGTAGGAAAACATTGAGTGGGATGTTGCTGATATGACAGTGACGTCCAAGACCTTTTCCACATAAAGTTAATTATGAACAGTATAAATAACCAAACGTTACACTCCTACGCTTTCCTCTAATTAAATTTGATGAATTGAAAATGAACATAGTCCTTTCACAACATTAAACTTTTTTTTAAGTGTAAAGATATGAATATGAATCTCTTATCTAGTTTGTATCTGAAGTAATAATGATGCTAGAAATAACTGAAATCTTGCATTAATGCCATACACCATTATTGAAATGTAATAGCTTAAGGAAATAATGGAGTATGTCAGTTATACATGTCAGGTGTTTTGTGGAAAAATTTGCAAGGATATTTGACGCATTAATTGCCTTAGTCAAGTGTACCTGGAGATAAAATAGGAAAACGGCTGGGTGAGTTAGTGTGTGTGATGTGCAGGTGTTAAAGTGAAGGGGCATTTTGCAGGAATTTTCAAAATAGATTTGAAGCTGCCAAATTTCTCAGCAGGCCACCTTGTAAAGACCGTTTTCCCCAGCAACAGACTGTTATAACTTTAAATTGTCTTTGGATTCTGCCCTGAGTAAACAAATGTATCTCAGCACGGAAACACCTGACCATCCCTCCCTCTCCAAACATTGAATTAAAAGAGCAACTCCTTTCCAGCTCAAGTCTTTCTTCAAAAGAACTGTAAGACAGACAGCCAACGTTTGATTATTTTCTCTGTTTGAATATAAAGTTCTGAGTTCTGAATTAAAGCCCAGATGAAGGCTTCCTTTCCTTTCTTAGTCAGGCTGTTATTATTGTTCTAGCACCAGTTGACATCAATGGGATAATTGACGTGGCACTCATCTCCCCAGCCCATTCCTTCTAAACCGCCTGCTCACATTGAGCATTGAAGCCCATGACTGCCAGTTTCAGCGAAGCGTGACCCCCCCGCCAAAATTATGTACCTTGTGCTATGTGTTTTTATGTGACATATCTGTGGAAAGGGGGAGATGGATGTGCAGATTCTTTTAACAGCATTTTACAAAGTTTTTTTTAACTAAAATTAAGTTTTAAAACCTGGTTCAAAGTGATTTTTTGCTATTTTCCCCCAATGCCAAGCCTCAGTTTGATATATACTAATATATGCTGCTGTTCTCAGGTTGGGCTGCAGGACAAACCAATGGTCACACTCTGAACTGTACCTCTAGTTCATAATTGAGCTTGCACTACAGCTGGATCGATTTTCCAGCGAACTCTGCATTTGCACTGTTAAAATTAATGAATAAACTTGCTGCAGAAAGTTAGAGCTAATATTTAACGACAATAATTTTAATACCAAGATTTATGTTCCTGCAATACCATGCAACCTCAGAGGCCCAGCAGTTGAAACTGTGGAGTCCCATTCCTTCAGGTAGTAAATTGTTCTTAGAGGTTTTTAAAATTTAATTTAAAAAATTGTTCTTTTCTATTGTCCCTTTTTTTATCTCCCCCTTAATTCAGTCTTTCTTTCCTGTTCTTTATTTCTCTCTCTCTGTCTAAGTTGACTCTTAATTCACCCTATTTCCTTCTCCATTGTTCTTCAGCTTATTTCTCTTGCTTTAAATGTGATCGATTAAGGAGAAAGACTGTTGGGGTCACTGCTCTTTTTGGCAAATATTAATAATCTGGACTTGATTGTATAGGGCATAACATCAAAGCATACACATGACATGGAACTTGGACATGTAGGCTGGAATTTTCCGGCCTGCTTGGCGACGAGCATAATGACATGTGGTGGTGTGGGGAGAGCAATTGGCGACACCATCAAAAATTGGTTTCATGCCATCTTTGCGATCATTTGCTCCACCTGTCAATGACGGGCCATGTTTCCCACTGCCGCATGTCAGGAACCTAATTTCAATACCTTAGCATCTCATTATAAGCCCTGCTCGCTGGGATCATCCTCTCCCACGATGGATCATCAGGGCACATGCTGATGTGTTTCACAACTGAACATAAGTGATGTGCACCTGGCGAGCTGCGCTTCACTCGAGACTTTGACGTTTGTTTGCGTACCTTGCTTCGGGCAGCACTCATGGTCATCAGTGCCATGCTTTGCAGGCAGCACCACCACTTTTAGGGGGGCTCATGGGCAGGTCTCTACCTACCAGACCAGCTGTAAGGTGGGGGTGACTCTTCAATAGCTACATGGCTAGGGCTTGCTTGGTGAAGGGGGAGAAGTGGCCTCAGGCAAGAGAAGAGGCTACAGCGCAAGGGCTGTACTTGGGAAGCAGGGTATCCCAGGGTGTGTATGTGTATGTGTGTGTTGATCTTTGCAACTGGCCTTAAGAGGTTGAGGGCTGTGGAGGCAGCCTTCAGACGAGATGAGGCCAGATGGAGATGTGAGGGTGTGTGTGAGAGATTGAGTGATGATGTTCCTTGAGCTGGCAGTGAGTGAGATGCTAGTGAATGTGTGATGATCTTGTGAGTATGTGAGTTTGGAGTGATGAGATGGTTACCTTATCCTGGTGGTACTGAATTGGATCTTTCATCAGTTTTCTCCACTGGATGGCCAACCTCTTGTTTGCAGCATTGACACTGACCATCACTGCCATCACCTCCCAGGCCGGAGTGGTGAGACTGATGGGCTTCTTGTGGCCAGAGCAGGGTTAGAAGATATTGCGGAGGGCCTTTCTGGCATCCAGAAGGCATCCCAGGGATCTGTCACTGAATCGGGGGCTTCACTCTTCTTGGCTTTTGGGGCCATGTCTTCACCAGAGCAGTCCTGGGCTGCCAGCATTGAGAAGTATCCGCGCGGCTGCAGTTTAAATATGGCGCCCTGCGTGAGGAAGTGGCAAGGTAATGGTGTGGCGGGCAAATTGGAGGTTGCTCGCCAACATGTTTCCTGTAGTTGCATAATTAATGAGGCTGGAATGGGACGATATGGTGCGAAAACCTGTCAATGCAGCCTGTGGGTAAAACAACACTTTTCCCGCCCGCTACTGGACTTTGTGCAAATCTGGGATGATTCTACTCATAGTAAAGGGTGGTGAGGGCAGTAAAAGACTTCAGGAAGCAATAGACAATTTGGTGAAATGGACAGACGTATGTCAGATGAAACATAATGCAGAGAAGTGTGAAGTGGTTTATTTTGGTAGTAAGAAAAAGGAGAGGCATTGTAAAATAAAAAATGTAATGTTAAAGGGACGCAGGGACTGATAGTGCTGGGGGTTTATGTCCAAAAGCCTTTGAAGGTGGCAGGAAAAGTTGAGACGATTTGTAAAAAGACGTACAGGATCCTTGGGCTTTCTAAGTAGAGGCATAGAGTACAGAAGCAAAGAAATCATGCTAAACATTTCTTAAGCATAGGTTAAATCCAGCTGGAGTATTGTGTTCAATTCCGGGCACCATACTTTAGGGGGATGTCAAGATATTAGAAAGGGTGGAGATGGGATTTACTAAAACATTACCAAGCATGAATGACTCCAGTTACGTGGAGAGACTAAATAAACTGGTGGTGTTATCTTCAGAGCAGAGTAGACTAAGAAGAGATTTCATAGAGGTATTCCAACTCATGAAGGGTTTGATGAAGTAAATAAGGAGAAACTCTTTCCAGTGCCAGAAGTATTGGTAGCCAAGGGACACAAGGGCACATTCAATAATAACTTTCAAAAGGGAATTGGACAAATACTTTGAAGTGGAAAAATTGGTAGGGCTATGGTGAAAGAGTTGGCACAGACATTATGAGCTGAATGACCTCCTCTAAACTGTATCAGACTTTTGGTCCTGTCTAATGCCAGGATCCCAGATGCCCTGTTGGCTTTGTCACATCATTAACAGTTTCCAATTCCATGGGAGGACCTGTACGCAATGGGTAGTGTCTCTACCGTTCAGCCAGAAGCTTTGGGTTTGAGCCCCATACCAGGAATTAATGACCACAGAAGGCATGCTTATAGCGTGGCTAGATTGATTACTAACCTGCAAATCCTTCTAATATGCCTATGGCAGGCAGCATGAGCAGGGGAGTCTCCTGGTCAGCCAGAACTCCATGTGTGGTGGCTGCAATGTAACAGCGTCCCCATGTTAAAAAACTCCACATTCAGGTTCTTGTCACCAGCTGTACTCTGTGACAAGTGACCTCCTCACTTTGAGGGACTGTCAGAAAGAGAAGTTTCCACTTCCAGCAAATTATGATGCATATTTTTTTCCAGCTGAAGAAAGAAAATTGAATAAACCTGGCATGTCCCAGTTCAGAAATTCTGGGACATGTAATCTATTATTTTGATATGATTTAATCATTTTGCATTATTGAACAACCCAACTTCAAACCTGATCACTGGACCAAACATGATCCTATACACTGTAGCATTGGTACCTTAGAATTCAACAGCTTACTTTTTCACACAAGGAGTGGTTGGGGTCTGGAATGCACTGTCTGGAAGTGTGGTGGAGGCAGGTTCAATCATGGCATTCAGTGGGCATTAGATGATTATTTAAATGGAAACAATGTGCAAAGGTACAGGGAAAAGGCAGGGCAATGGCACTAGATCATAATGCTCATTTGGAGAGCCGGCGCAGACACGATGGGTCGAATGGCCTCCTTCTGTGCCGTTAAAATTCCGTGATTCTGAATTTACATAACTAGCATTTAAAATTCTAACGGTGCCTGCACACAGTAGGAATATGACATGAAGAGAATGAAAAACGTTGATCATACTGTGGGAACAATAACTGAATGGACACGCGCTGTTTTGGGAGCAAGAGTTTTCAATGCGGGTTAACAAAGAAGCTGCGGACTGCTGGTGAGATTTTTTTGCAGATCCAGCCTGAGAAAGCAGCTAGTGGCTGCAGCCAATTTCCTGGATGCTCTCTCCGAGCCTCTTGCGCCCGGGAGCGCCGCTGCTGTCAATCAAACCCAGCTCGAGCCCCAGGCTGTCAGCCACCGTCCCTATGGCAACACCATCCTTGCGGAACAAAGGTGGGGGGAAGAGAGAAAAAAGAGAGGGGGCAGCAATGGCCAGAACACATTCAGTCAGAGGCTTGTGCTTTCAAAGTGTTTGCCTGGAAGCAAAAACCAAGAAGTGACCTAAAGTAGGAAAATAGAACGGTGAGGGCTTGAAGCGGCGCGTGAGGAAGCGCGGTAAATTTAAGATAAACACATTTACAGCTGTGAAGTGCGGGTAATTGAATTTTCTCATTTATTCCTCCAGTTTGGAATTGCGCCCTTATAAAGCCTCAGGATTAATAATGAAAGCTAGTTGAAAGATACGACTTGGTAAATCTGCTAACAGTTGTTAAAAACACATCCTTTTCAACGCCCACTGTTTAATACTTGATTATTGTTTAACAGGACCAATTACAGAGGAGCAATCAAGCTTTCCAACTTTTTTCAAGCTCATGTGTGTTACTTTAGATATAAGACTACTGGTGTTTTCGAACTGTTCAGCATGACCTTAATGTGAAATGCACTTAATCGTAACGTTAAACTTGTTTTAAAAATATCTACGATGTCTCTTGGACCATGGATATATTCTAAACCTTTCTCAATAAATTCGTGTGGCCAGAGATTACTGCGCTCGTTTTAACAATTGTATTTAAGTTGCTGGATGAAGTGCTTTGCTCACCTGTGTAACTACGGACAGAACTTTGTCTTGAATTGGAATTTGAGCCATGTAGTGAAACGGGACGGCAAATAGTGCAGCAGTGGTTTCAGATTAATAGTAGGCGCAAATATTGAGGCCTGAAATCATCTGGAGAAAGTGAACACGTGAAAAAGCTCTTATTTAATCATTTTATTATCGTGAAAGGATTGGCTCAAACATGCCTGTTCCAAGAGATAGAGAAGATTTATTTTGTTATAAATTTAGAGGAATGGCTAGTAATGAGTTAGAGTGCAAATTTATTTGTTCACAAAAGCATACGATCTTCAGTTGCTATTCTTGCATGCTGTACAATCATGCATCAACTGAGGATATGCAACTAGTGTCTAATTACCTTAAATCATGCTGGATCCAAGAGATTAGGTGTGCGAATGCAATACGATACAGTAGATGTGTGGAGGCTGCAGTTTAACAAATCATTCAAAAAAAAGTATGATAACATAAATCTATACCAAAGGTTGTAAATTATGCGTTCCTGCAAACCATGTTGGATAATTTTTTACTAACAGCTGGAAAACTACTAATAACCATACCATTTTCTAGCATTTTGCTACTCAGCTAGTACTTAATTTGATCCTTGGAATGACTTCAAAAGTATTTAATTATTTTTGTGCGCAGCCCTAATAACCCATGGCCTCCAGATGACCCAATTGTCACTGTTCAGGATGTTTTGAGCAAATTTCCATATGAGGGATCTGGACCAGGATTATATTTATTGCCGCTCCTTTAAAGATGACATGTTTTCATGAGTTTTTGTTATTAAAGGCACTTCAGCAAAGGATAGTTACCACATAAAGAGAAGTTGTTTTTCCTAGTAACTAAACAATTTGTTAGTTTGTCTGAGCAATCAGAAAACTCATCTCACTCTTTGGGCCTTAACTTGCTAGAAGAGTGAATCTAATGACATTATTTAATGGCCATTATCACTTTTTGCTTTCTTAATGTCACCATTAGCACCTCATTTAGCCAGCACCACCGCCATTAACAACTCTTTGACCTTTTGTTTATGACATCTTTTGCCATCTCTCCTTTGCCTCCAGCTATCACTGGCCTTCTATCCAGCTTCACTGCGACCACCCCCCTTAATCAGTATATATTTCACCATATCTTTGCCTCCCTTTAGATCTGAAGAAGAGTCATATGGACTCGAATTGTTATCTCTGTCTCTCTCTACACAGATGCTGTCAGACCTGCTGAGTTTTTCCAGAACTTTTTGTTTACGTTTCAGATTTCCAGCATCCGCAGTATTTTGCCTTTATTATTATGGCATCTATTGTTAGTTAGGGTTATCCCAGCACAGTCAGGAGGTTCACTGACAAAGCCATTGGGTGGAATTGTCCGCTCCCGCTGGCAGCATAAGTGGACAATAAGGTGAGAAGGCCAAAAATTGGTTTTATGCTGTCATGAAACCAGTTTGCAATTATCCACTCCACGTTTCAATGGCGGGCCGCGTTTCCCGCTGTCCAACATTGGGAACTTAATTTTAATGCATTTGCATCTCATCTTTTGTGCCGGCACGTAGGGATCCCCTGCGCACCTCTCCACCCCCTGCCCCCTCCACCCCATGTCAATTTACCTCCCACCTCCCCGTGATTTCAGAATAACGTGATTTCCAACTGCCTTTAAAAGGCTTGCATCTGGTGAACTGAACTTCAAGGGGAACTCAGTGGTGAGTGCACACAACCTTGTGCAGCGCTCGCCAGTTTCACCCATAGGACATCAAGGAAGAGGTGCCATGCATTCGGAGAGGGCATAGGCAACTCGCTTTTTCCCAGCTGGCTTTCAGTGCAGTGCTGGGGCATTCTTCTGCAACTGAGACTGTTCCAGCAGCAGCTCCATTGACATGCTTGGTGTGGGCCTCTGAAGCATTTCTGCCCACTCAAGCAATACAAAAGCATGAATGTGCTACCAAATTCTCCAGACTTTCGCACCCCTCAGGCACAGACTGCAAATTAATGTGCATTTTGGGCAGCAGAACAATTGGTCGACTGGGCAATTTACACAATCCCCTTGCGAAAGGTGGCCATGGTGCAGTCACTGGTGGAGGTGCTCACAGCCCCTTGCAATGTCTTTATTCAGGTTTGGACCAGTATCCATCATGGTTCAAGCTAACAGCGCAGCCTTGCAGTGCGGGTTAGGAGAATGCCTGCGCCTGAGCTGAGAGCTGAGTCCAGTGGCCGAAGCTGCTACCAATCGGTCAAGTGGAGTGGAGCGGAGGTGGGTGGGGTTTTGGACAGCCATGAAGCGCACTACACACTGGTCAGCCAAGTGGTGGCCAGCACTCTCCGGCATACATAAAGGGGCCAAGAGTCACAGCTGGAGCCCGAGGCTTTACCAAGAGAAGTCCTTAGCACACCTGTGCTAGCCCACACGTCTCTCTCTTTGATCCTGCAGGAGGAGAACATCAGGATAATGGAGCCTGATGATTTAGCGCTATGCCTGATGGCTTACAGGGAGCAGAGAAGAAGGAGAAGAGCATGATGGAGGTGCCTGGCTCAGCCATGAGAAGAGCACCTCCCTCAAGATGAAGCAGTGACATGGACTCCTGCGCATGCAGCTGAAGATCCACAGCAAGCTGTCACTTGTAGGCACTTTGCTAGACCCAGGGTCTATAGACGGTGCTTGTCATTCCTGCAGATGACTGAGAACCAGTGTCACCACAGACTGTACATGTCTAGGGAACTGGTCGGTCACATATGCCCCCTGGTCAGGATTTAGCACCATGGGGACATGAAGGGCATCCAGTGGCCAAGAAAGTGACTGCGGTGTTCAATTTTTATGCCAGTAGCTCTTTCCAGGGCTCCACATGTGCCCTGTGTGGGATCTTGCAAGCCTTCATGTACAAGCGCATCTGGGAGGTCACGGATGCCACCTTCATGAAGGCACAGAATTTTGTGCATTTCGACAGGGATCAGGCAATCCAGGAAGCAAGTGCTGAAATTTGCGCAGATCTCAGGATTTCCAGAGGTGCAGGATGCCATTGACTGCACTCACATGGCGCTTAGATCTCCATGGCCACAAGCAGTCCAGTATATCAACCACAAGGGTTTCCACTCACTGAATGTTCGGTTGGTCCGTGATCACAAACGCATCCTACAGGTCTGTGCATGATTCCCAGGAAGCGTCGACGACTCCTGCATCCTCAGCAGTTCTCAGATCCCTGACATCTTCCAAGGTCCACAGAGGCTGCAGCGTTGGCTCCTCAGGGACAAGGGCTACCCACAGATGACGTGGCTGATGATGCACCTGCAGTGGCCTCAGACTGCAGCAGAGATATGATATAATGAGACTTATGCCGCAGCCTGGACTTTGGTGGAGCAAACAGTAGGCATATTGAAAATGAGGTCTGGTGCCTCAGCAGGTCTGGTGGAGCACTGCAATACAGTCCACCAAGGGTGTCGCTCATCTTTGTAACTTGCTGCATGCCACACAACCTGGCAGTGCAGGATCTGGCTGAGGAGGAGATAGAAGAGCTGCACATCTCTGATGAGGTGGACATTGAAGGTGTGAGAAATGGTTGTTTTTTAAAAAATATTTTTGGGGAATATCATGTAATTCTGTGAAGAAGGCTTTATGTGTGTGTGCGTTTATGATTTAATTAAGCTGGACAGAGATTAATAGGAGGCAGGTTAGATTTGAGGTACAGGTAAATAGATTAGATCTACATTTGCATTTTTAGATAAGTTGAAAGTTCACTTGAATATCAAAGGGAAGTCAGAGGCAGAAAGAAAAACGTTTGTGTCCTGCAGGAGTTCCAAGAGATGTGAAAACAATGGAACCTGAGATGAAAGGGGAAACCAGGTATTTTAGAGTTACCTTGTAGAGCTTATGGGAGCTGTTTGAGCTGCAAAGGCTGGAACTGGAGCAGAGTTGGGATCTGTGGCTCTGGGTTGGGAGAAGATGCTGGTTTGAATCAGCCATCCAGTCAAGCCAGAAAAGTATTTGGCTGGAAAAGGCAGTTTTATTCTGAAGTTTGGATTTCCTCTGCAGAGTGGAAGAGAGTTACAGGTCATGTGGTATGTCTTTATAAAAGCTAAGCAGTTTGCCTTGGGTAATATTACTGGAGTTTTATAGTTAAACATCTATAAGGGAGTGTTGCCTGGAAGATGTTTACTTGTAGGTCTGTTCTGACCAAGTAGAGAGCCTTTTTGGGGGAATGTGTTGTAAGACTAACTTTAACTGTGTAACTGTAATCTTGTACGCTTAAGTTTTCTTTTATTCTTGTGAATAAAACGTTTAATTTTTAAAATGCTAAAAGTGTTACTGGACTCCTTGCTGCTGAAATCAGTACGTTGTCTTCTCATTTTCAGAATACAAAAAATTAGGATGTGGCCCATAAGCCATGTTTCCCTCTGGGAATTGATCTGTTCAGCAATTAACATCGGTTGTGGTCATAACAAAGGAGATGAGGGTGATGAGGTCCTTGAAAGTGAGGATGCCAGTGATGTGGCTATCGCACGGCCAGACGAGGCAGGCATGCTTGTGAAGCCCTAATAGCTGCAAGGTTCATGGAGGATGATGATGAGATGCAGTGCTCCTGACATTACCTTGCATCTGTGAGCGTTTGACTCGTACCTGGCTGATGGTAGCAAACATACCCTCAGTGCTCAGGCTCATGTTATGGGGATGCAGCAGAGGCCCTAGAGTCGCATGATTCCAGGAGGATGATGACATGCATTGAGAACAATCCACACATTGCCTCTGTGAACATCTGACTCTTTTGTAGCTGAGGGCAGCTCCCTTGCACTCTGTGATCAGGGTCATATTATTGAGATGCAGCCATGAAACTTTAAATGCGCCTGATCCTTTGTCAGCCTTCAGCACCTGTCTCCATCAGGAGCACACATACCAGGCACAGATGCTGAAGAGATGGTTGTTTGGTGGGGTGCAGTCTCCACCTCAAAGGTGCTCCCCCCCACCCCACCCCCTGCTCAAAGGTGCTGAGGGCATACAGAGAGAATGATGGAACTCTGTGACACCTGCCCACAACATTGACATTCTGGCAGCAGTGACGAGCACCATCAAGTGTATCACTGATATGTCCAGTAAGCGTGAAGCCAGACCATCACTTTGGTCTGAAGGTTACACACTGCACAGGGAAAAGGCCCTGGACGGAGACACTTGCTTTCATCTTATGCAGGAACCATGATTTCAAATCTGAATGGCACAAACACTGTTCATCATAACAAGGAGCCATAGACAAGGAGACATTCTTGGGAGTTTATTTACAACAGTGAATGTTATCTACAAATGATTAACACCTGTGCCCAAGTGGTGCAACTACATCTTAACCTTCCTAGCCCTGCCGCTACAACTTGGTGCTCCACTGACATCCAGAGTATGTCTAGATGACCTTGGCGGTTGTCATTTGGAGAGCTGAGACCTGGAGGGCCCCGGCCTACTTTGGGGTATTCTGCTGTGGTCCAGGTATACCCTCCTCAGCCTGTGGAGCTGGACATGATAGGATCACAGGAAGAGGGGATTTGGATCAGCCGGACATTCCCGGAGTCACCTAGGTGGATGGCTCTGGGGTGCAGGGCTGTTTATCCTCCTCCCTATGGGTGGCTGACAGCCCCTGGCTGACTCCTTGAGCAGAAGGGGAAGCTGAACTGAGATGGAGCTGCCCCACACTCCTCTCGCGTTGACACTGTTGGAGGCTAACTATGGAGTTCAGTCTGCGCAGCAGTGCAGGACCAATGTCTTGGACCAAGGTCTCCATGGAGGCCACCATCTTACCAGTGTTGACCTCAGTGCTGGCATACCAACGCACTATCACCTCAGACTGAAGGCGGACGGACTCCTCCATCGTGCCTTGTAATCTGAGGAGTGCACCAGCCATTCCTTTATGATGTTCCTGTAATTTTTTGGCAGCAAATTGATTGATTGTGGACCGAGTCAGAGGCTCATCATCTGACTCAGACTCAGCAGACCCCTTGCCTCCGGCAGTCCTCTGAGTGCTGGCAACCTCGGATGTCCCTGCCTCCGCCTGCTTGGAACAAATTGTGTGCTGTGCTCATCAGATTGTGATTCTGAGGCTGCTCTACATCTAGGTCTCACAGGTGTGTGTGTGGGGCTGTGCTGGTGGAAGGTGTCTGTGAGCGCCGTGAAGAGTCATTAACAGTGCTGCCCTCAGGGTCCTCACCCGTGGTGCTTTTGGTGCTGGAGTAGGGGTCAACGTTGCCTGAGTGCAATGTGGAAGATGTGCCTAGGAGAGAAAGTGGAGATTATTAGTGCTTGGCCAGCTGCATTACACACACAACAATGGACTCAGAGTAGTATTCACAGAAGGATGAACTGGTGCAGGATCCTCATGTGGATGCTTGCCGCCAACCTCCCCATCACTGCAGGAACAGTCCATGTCCTCTCTGGCCAGCTCCAACACTCAACTCTCGAACATAATGAGGACCTTGATGTCCGACACTTCATCCCCGGTCTGGGACCTCTTCCATTGATTGTGCGTGATCTTGTCATGCATAAAGACAGATGGAGAGAGTGTGAGCAAGGTACATGCCAGGCCAAATGAGAGGGATGCCAGGCATGTGTGCGCGCTGAGTGGAGCCATGGACGGGATGAGGAGGCGATCTCCAGATGAGGTCAAATGGAGATGTATGTGAGAGTGAGTGGGAAAGAGTGGGTCATGATGTCCCTTGAGCTGCTAGTGTATGAGGTACCAGTGAATGGGTGAGTTGAGAGTGATGAGATGAGATGATGAACCTGGTGGCACGGATGAGATATTTATCTTTTTTCTGCGCTGGATGGCCGACCTCTTGTATACAACATTGGCGCTGGCCACAGCTGCCACTGCTTCCCAAGCTGGATTGGTGAGACCGCTGGGCCTCCTCAGCCAGAGCGGGGGTAGAGGACATCGTGGCAGGTCCGCATGGTGTCCATAAGGCGTCCCAGTGATGTGCCACTGAATTGGGGGGCTGTACTCTTCTTGGCTTTTGAGGCCATGTCTTCACTGGAGTGTTCCTGAGTTGCAAGCATTGAGAACTGTGCACACAGCTGCAGTTTAAATATGGCACCCAGCGTGAGGAAGCAGTAAGGTAATGGCATGATGAGACCAGCGAGACTGCTTGTTTCCAGTGACTGCATAATTTATGAGGCGGGAAGGGGATGCAATGGTGCGAAAATTTCCCATTGCATGCAATGGATAAAACATTGTTTTAAAACCGCACTTAGTGCAAATCTATGATGGTTCTGTCCATCATGTTGACTTTAGAAGTACATTAATCCCTTGTGTTAAATGGAAGAAAATCATTTAAATCGTGAAGCTTCTCACGAAACTGTTGACCTTTATATCCTCAACTTCACAAATATCAGAGTTTTCCAAGACAACAGACTATAATTTGCTCCCAAATTAATCATGTTAATGGTGTCACATTTGTCAGATGTGACAGCAACTTCAACCAAGGTAAGTGTAGTTTCAAAAGCAGATATCCAAAAAGTAGAAACCCATACCCCAGTTTTTCAATCTTTTGCATGGCAAGTTGCCAAAAATACAAACTGATAATGTAAGGGAAAGAGGGTATCTGGGTCATGCTTGAACTGGGCAATGCAACTGTATAACTCTTTAACCAATCAAATTGAAGGAATATGAAATTAATAGCACAACCATTGAAAAAGAAGTGCAAATTAGAGTGGGTGAATGTCAAATCAGCTACAGAAAGAAAAATGAAGAGAGAGAAAGAAGCTAAAAGCAAAATACTTTGGATGCTGGTAATCTGGAACAAAAACAGAAAAGAGATTAAGCAAAACCTTGTGTAAATTTTTAACCTGCTTAAGATAGTTGTACAGATTAATAGTTATGACTAAATTCACTTACAACAGTCAATACAACTTATCTTTATAATATAAATATAATGATGTGTCATTGTGTATCAATGTGCTTCCTACTTCAGTAGGTCCTCCTGCTTGACCTGAACTGGCTAATTGCTCAGCATTCTGGGTTTTAAATTTGGTTTTTCTGGACATTTTTTGCCTCAATGACTTGACTCTGGAAAAACTACACTATTTCTTGGGTGTTTGTGTTTCTTGGGGTTTTTGTTTCACAAGTCATCCTGATTAATGAGTTGATTTCTAAACTTGAGTTCATGTCGCTAAGTTTGCTAGATTAGTGCACATATAGTGATGTAGATAGGACCTCTCAAGTCAGGAGGTTCACTGACAAACTGATGGCTTTGACTTAGAACTACTAAGATCATCTAAATCTTGAAGCTTCTTACAAAACTGTTGACATTCATGCCCCAACTTTACAAGCAAATATCAAAGAGTTTTCCAAGACAGTGGACAATAATTTGCTCTCAAATCAATCACAATGTTAATTGTGACACTGTTATTTATATACAAATATGACAGCAACTTCAACCAAGGGAAATTTAGTTTCAAAAGTAGAAATCCAAAAGTTGCTGTCCATGACGTCTCACTCTATCATTAAGTTCTGAAAAACAGCATCTCACTCTCTGTCCCACCATTGAAATGCACTGAATGGTGTGAAGTTCTCTATGTGCAAGAAAGTAACTCACCACAAAAAGTCACTGATTGTCCATTTTAATCTAAATATCCTTTTAAGGATGTGATACATGTTAATTACTTACAAACAACATCTCTGGCAATGAAATTAATTTTTATAAATGTGAAGTCTCATTCCTTTGGGTTTTAATTGTTGTTGGAGATTTTAAATATGTAAAAAGATTAATAATTAGATTTTTAACTTCTCCCTTTTGTTTCTTTTTTCGCCCTGAGTCCAATCTTTCTTTCCCTCTCAAAAAAGAAAAAAAAGTTAACAATGAGTCTTTAGACTCTTCTTCACTCTGAAGAAAAGTCATAAGGTCTCAAAACGTTAACTCGTTTTATTTTTCTCTCCACAGATGCTGTTAGACCTGCTGAGTTTTTCCAGGTAATTCTGTTTTTGTTTTGGATTTCCAGCATCCGCAGTTTTTTGTTTTTACTTTTGAACTATATACAAGATGCACTGCAACAACTCACCAAGGCTGCTTCAACAGCACTTCCAAATCTGTGACCTCTACCCCAAAAAGGACAAAGGTAACAGATTCATTGGAACTGCACCACCTGCAAGTTCTCAGCCAAGCCACACACGGAGCTGGGTTTTACGCTCCCCTTCCAGTGGGTTTGAAGGTAGCTGGTGGGGGTGGGGGGGGGGGTGCGGTGGGCTTGTAAAATCTAGCAAGTGGCCTTCCCACCATCTACCTGCCCACCAGGACCTGCCTGAGGGGCGGGGAATCATTGGATGGCCCACCCACCCTTGGGCCTATTGAGGCTCTTATGTGATGAATAATTGACTTATCCCACCTCTGCCAGTTATTTATCCATGGCTTGGGGAGGCTGATGTCATGCGGGAGGCCTGGCAGTTTTAGCTGTGTGGGCTGATTTTGTGCATGTGGGCAGAGGGAGAATCTCCTTTGCAGGACCCCGGGCCTATTGGCAGCACCCACTTAACGTCATACTTGCCCCTTTATCTCCCCGTCCCCAGCTTCTCAAACCAGGCCCCCCCACCTCCCTCACAGGGCCCTGCCAATCTGGCTCCAGTGATACTGCAGACTTACTTCTGAGTCTGAGCTCCTCTTTGTCAGGACTGGCTGTAGCCCCAGAGGTGGCCATCAGGCAGAAGCAATTCATTCGATTGGCTGGCAGCTCTCTAAGGTGGGGCTTGCTCCTGAGATAGGGGCGGAAGTCTTGCCGTAAACTAATTAACGTTGCTCCTAGCTCTTAATTGATGTGGGGCAGCTGTGAAGATCATGGGCAGGCTCGTCATGACATTTTAGTTGGTGGGGCAGGAACCATGTCATCCCGTAAAATCCAGTCCACCGTCTTCACTTGGAACTATCTTGCTGTTCCTTCACTGTTTCTGGATCAAAATCCTGGAACTCCGTCCCCAAAAGCACTGAACAGATGGTTCAAGAAGATGGCTCACCATCGCCTTCTGAAGGACAATTAGGGATGAGGAACAAATGCTGGCTTTACCAACAATGCTCACATCCCATGAAAGAGCAGAAAGAAAAACATAGGGCAGCATTTTCCCCCCATTGGGGGGTTGTGCGGGCGCAGGTGGGCAGGGGGCATGCCACCATTTTATGTGGGTGGGCCAATTAAGGCCTGCCCAGTGTGACGTCCGCCCGGAAGCGCTGTGCGCACCCTGTGCGCGCAGCGGGGGTAGGTGGTGGATTCCCTGAGCCGAGAATGTGCTCTTTCACACAAGTGCATGAAAGAGCGCACAGATCTCCCTGAGGCAAAGTGCTGCCTCAGAGAGATCGGTTCAAGTATGAAAATGTTATTAAAGGCAGAAAAAAATTCCTAACATGCCCCCTCATGTGACATTGTCACATGAGCTGGGACATGTCCATTACTTCCATTGAAAAATTTTCCAAACATTTTAAATCACTCATGAAACCTCGTCCGTAAGATTGGGTGGGCAGGCCCATTGATTAGGCAAATTACTTTTTTAAAGGGTTTAAGTGGCCTCTGATGGCTGCGTGCCCACTGAACAGAGTTGGCCGCATGCCTGCTGAATCTAAATGATGTGGAGTGACATCGGGACACACGCCCAACGTCACCATGTGTCATTTTATGAGTGGGCGAGCGGTCAGGAGTCCGCAAAGCAGTCACCCAGTCTGTGTTTGGTCTGTTCCACACCTGCCCCTTTACCTCTTCCCTCCTCACTGTCCAAGGGCTCAAACACTCTTTTCAGGTGAAGCAACGCTTCATTTGCATTTCCTTCAATTTGGTCCACTGCATTCGCTGCTCCCAATGCGGTCTCCTCTACATTGGAGAGATCAAACGCAGACCAGGTGACCGCTTTGCGGAACACCTTCGGTCTGTTCGCAAGCATGACGCAGACCTTCCTGTCGTTTGCAATTTCAACACACCACCCTGCTCCCATGCCCACATGTCTGTCCTTGACCTGCTGCAATGATCCAGTGAAGCCCAACAGAAACTAGAGGAACAGCACCTCATCTTCCGATTAGCCCTTCTGGACTTAACATTGAGTTCAACAACTTCAGATCATGAACTCTCTCCTCTATCCTCAAGCCTTTTTTATCCCCTTTACCTATATTAATTTTTACTTTTTAATATTTATTTTTTATTTTTCATTCTTTGTCCACTTATTTTCATTTTTATTCATTTATTCTTTATTTTATCCTCACCTTTTATCCTATTTTTTATCCTTTTCCCCATCACTGTCCTCTCCCCCACCCCACCCCCAGAAGGGCCATCTGTCACTCGTTCATGCTGTTCTTTTCAAAGTGCTTACCCTTGTCCTCCTATTATCACATTCTGCTTTCTTACCTTACTGTTACTATCAGCACCTCCTTTAGCCTTTACTGCTACCATTAACACCCACTTTGTCGTTTTGTTCATGACATCTTTGTCAATCTCTCCTTTGCCTCCGCATATTGCTGACCTTCTATCCAGCTTCACCTGCTCTACCCCCGCACCCCCCCTTAAATAGTATAAATTTCATCACATTTTTACTTCTTTAGCTCTGAAGAAGAGTCATATGGACTTGAAATGTTAACTCTGTTATTTTCTCCATAGATGCTGTTAGACCTGCTGAGTTTTCCCAACATTTTCTGTTTTTTTTTCAGATTTCCAGCATCCGCAGCATTTTGCTTTTATATCTTGGGGTTAATTTCATTGTGCAAAATTGCGCATAATTTGTACTTCAGTTTGCAGTGACAGATTCTCACTGTTGACAAAAACAAAATCAGCTGTTCACAGATGCATCAAGCCAGTGGGATTTGTATTGTTAAGAATAGGTAGCATGTTCATCACATTTCCTGTAGAAAGGAGGTGGCACATTGACTGGTACAGATTTATTTGCTTGGATGGTATGTTTAATCAGATGCTCATGTGCAGTCCTGATTCTTGAGTTTGGCCACCATTTCCTGTTAGGCAAAGTGCACCCTGGCCACTATAGAGGATTCCTTTGAACGGCACAAAGGAACTCCTTCTTATACCCACCACATACAGAAGCATAGGTGTTTGGTGAACCATCAAGCAGGGGATCTAGTACTGGTACTGCGCTGCTTCTGCACCACTTCATTTGCTTCATTCCTGCTGCACGTTGGTTTTGCTTACACTTCATCTTTGTTTGGCACTTGTTCCACCTCCTCCATCCAGCCTTGTTAAGTGCTGACAAATATTTAAAATCCAGTTTGAATCTTCTAAAGACTGCCTTCATATGCAACCACTTTCCATTTGTATGGGCAGATCCTTAAAAATTTGAGCTGTAGCCACATTTTCCACATGTTGCCTTAGGCTAGCTGTTGACGCAAAGCTATGCTTGGTTTAGATATGTTAATTATTCAAATAACCAAACCTTGCAAAGTAGCATGCATTTATCTCAGTGTGAAACATGGCTAGCTTTGTACTGGCTGCCAAACATTCCTGTCACAAATTTTGCTGCGAGTGCAAAATTGGGGCTGTCATATTTAAGATTTTGTGCAATTGTGATGTAGATCTACACAACTCCATTGCATTTTTGCCTGGTCATTGTAAGCTCTTGTAAGTTTCTGAATCAGAAAATAATTCTCTTTAAGCAGTTACTGATGGCTCATCCTTTTTTATTTAGCTTTGGGTACTTTTTTACAGCATGTTCCTGGTGTAGAGGTGTACTTTATGCAGACTGTGTACTTAAATATTACATGGAGCAGAATGAAAGAAGTTCCACACATGGACAGAACCATTTTGTTTTTGTTTATTATAAAATATGCTTTTCAGGTAAGATTATATGTGTTATTGAACTCTAAAAGAATCTTTACTATATGTTAAAATGATTGTAGTATGTAGCAGATTGAAATATTTTCATATTTGTTTAATAGTAAATTTCCTTCTTATTGGTTATTTATGTTTTTCATTATGCTGCTGTATATTTGTAAGGGATATAAAAAATCTGCGAAAGAGAGATTATGCCTATTCATGATGATTACTCATAATTAAATATTCCAATATGTAACATAAATACTGGTTAAACTTAGCAATTATAGGCAATTAACTATTTAATGGATAAACAAACGCTGAAAAAATATACTGGGTTGGAAGTTTTTTGTGGAAAAAAATGAAATTCATTGCTTGCGGAAAATGCTAGAAATAGATTATGGAGAAAAATTGCAGAATCACATCATTGAAAAGCTTTCTGTTGGTTATCTGCAAACCATGGTGCTAAACAGTAAGTTAAAGCTCTCTGCTATTAAACAACAAGGAATGAGTTTGGCTTTCAAAGCTTATTTATCATAACACAAATAAATTGGTTTAAGTTTGATTAAAAATATGTATTTAAATATAAAAAAAATCTAGAGTTATCACATTGGATGCAGTTGGGAAACAGGATATAAATTGTGCTTGACATTGCATTATTTTACCGAAGTGAAGTTATGATCTAAGTTTCTGTTCAAACTAATTTGCATAATCACAAATTTAAAGTCCTCCACTAACTAGCACAAATGGAGAATGTAATAGAATGTAATATTTGAATTAAACTGTTCATTGACATGTTTAGGATGCATTTTGATGATGCATTTTTAGTAATACAGCTGAAAATGGGGTTATCACAAAATATAATCATTTTTAGTAAGACTATCTAGACCTCCACCTGTGAGTAACTTGATTTTGAATAACTGAAAGTGATTCAAAGAACTCCATACTGAATAATTTACTAGCTTCATTGGTGTACACTTGACAACTTCTTAGTAAATTAAACCTCTAAAATGTGTCTACTAGTGCCTGTGCCCCTATTAAAAAAAGGCTCAATTTGAAGAGCCTCCTTGAATAGGCACAATTGGCAGAAACTTGCTGTGCTCATTGTTTTGATCTAAGGTGGTAGCTGGTTTTGTGGATGGGGCTGGATTATAGCACAATGTTTATTAAAATAGTGTTAAAGATTACAGAAACCTCTATTTATGTTTGAAGTAACTTGGTTTAAAATTCTGCTTTCTTTTGCGCTGACTGGGCTGACTTCAGCCAGTTTGCGCTAATAAAACCATTGCAAACTAGCATAAACTCTAGGCCAAAACATCGTTTTATATCAAAAGCGGTTTGAATGTGTAACCGAAACTAAGGATTGTAGCCATTTTGCACTAAAGCCAAAATGTCATAACTTTACATTTTTATTTATTTCATGAATCAGTCAAAATTATTTTATTAAACTGCAATCCTTAAAGGAGATGACTGAAATTATTACAAATCTACATAAAACTATAAATATAATTAAAATGTATGCATGTGTACTGGAAAATGCCTCTTACTGAAAAGCAGAATTGGTCATTGATATACCTCAAGCATTATGCAGATACTAATGTATAGCACAGTGTTTTTTAAATCAGTGTTGTCAGTAACCAGAACAGTACAGGAGGATAGAGGGATCAAGAGCAGTTTGCAATCAGAGTTACTCAATTGTGTTAGCCTTGTTTTCTTTGTCATTTGCGTGTGTGGAAATTAGTTGCTAGTTGCACCTGTTGAGTTTTAAAAATACTACTTACTTTTTATTACTAGAGGAAGGAGGTTATGCTGAACTTGTATAGGACACTAGTTAGACCTCAGCTGGGGTATTGTGTACAGTTCTGGGTGCCACACTTTTGGAAGGATGTGAACACATAGGAAGGATGTGAACGCATTGGAGAGAATGCAGAAGAGGTTTACAAAAATGGTTCCAGGGATGAGAAACTTCAGTTATGAAGATAGATTGGAGAAGTTAGGACTGTTCTCCTTGGAAAGAAGAAGCTTAAGAGGAGATTTGATAGAGGTGTTCAAAAACATGAGGGGGCTGGACAGCATAGATAGGGGGAAATTGTTCCCACTTGTAAAAGGATCAAGAACAAGAAGGCACAGTTTTAAAGTGATTTGCAAAAGAAGCAAATGTGATGTGAGAAAAATCTTTTTCACACAGTGAGTGGCTCAGGTCTGGAATGCAATGTCTGGAAGTGTGGTGGAGGCAGGTTCAATCAAGGCATTCAAGAGGTGATAATTTAAATAGAAAAAATGTGCAGCCTTAAGTGGAAAAGGCAGGAGATTGGCACTCAGTCATAACGCTTATTCAGAGAGCTGGTGAAGACACGATGGGCTGAATGGCCTCCTGCACCGTAACAATTTTGTGATTCTGTGATTAATTTCCTCATAATATCTTAGATCATAACTTATGAGCTTCTTGGCCATTCACAGTGCTGCTCAAAAATCAAACTTCATGAAGCACATTTCTTCAGGAATGGTAGAGTTGATGCAATTTATTTTCCTGAAGTAGAGTGAAATTATCCACCTTGCTGCTAGATTAAGTGTTATGAACAGCCCTGATTTCTCCACTCACTATCCGTCCATAAACAGGAAAGTGTTTTTGATTTTTGATTTCTCCCCTTATAAGTGATGGTATATTTTCCACAACCTTTCAGTTTTGGAGTGATCCAAACCTCCATTAGTAGCCCCACAGCAAACTCAAGATAAGGTAAAATAAGAGGGCTAGTTTAATTTACACACAGGTGGAAGGTGGGAAGGTGTTTCGTAACATCCGTCCCTTCTTGCCTTCATACAGTGAGGGGTAAGGGGAAAAAAGTGGTTCAGGGCAAAGCCCATGATAAAAATAAGAATTACAATTTCATATGGAGTCTGGAGACCAGAATCAAAAAGTCCAATGGTGCATTCCTTCAGGGTTGAGCAGGCTGGAACTGTTGCAGGGTGATCCGCTTTTCTAGAAACGACAACTTCCAAAATGGTAGAAGGCATGTAGGGATGAATTTGTCTTCTAGGCACAGATACAGAAGTTCATATGTTCCAATAGTACACAGTGTAGACAAGGCCCGGTAGTTTAAAACCTGGACAGAGCCCTGGCCCTGCTGCTGCTCTGTTGGATGGTAATGTCAGATAGAGGCAGGCTGTTAGCCTGGAGTCCTGGTTCTCTTCTGAGGTTAAACAGCGACTGGTGATAAAACCCAAAAGCTGTATAATTAAAGCAATTCAGAAGAAGCTTAAGTCTCGGTCATATGACAGGGTGGTTTTGGGTCGAACTATCCAACTAATGATGCCCCTTATTAAAATCTATTGTGTTTTGAGCAGGTAACTATAGAATCAATAGCACAATGTTGGAGATGAGTTACAATAGCTCTGCCTTTGCCCATGTCTGGTGGGTGCAGATGTCTCGTCTACTGTCTTTTGTGTTGACTTGGCTGGGATGTTTATATGGTGCAAGGAATGCTACATTCCAGGGGTTTGATGTGTTAGCCTTTGTCCACTTTTAAGCAGTTTTGAAACTTCCAGAGCTGCCATCATGTGGACAGTGGTGGCCATTCTATCAGTCCAGCCATTTGTCCATTTTAAAAAAAAAACAGAATGTAAACAA
Source organism: Carcharodon carcharias (assembly GCF_017639515.1). NCBI lineage: Eukaryota > Metazoa > Chordata > Chondrichthyes > Lamniformes > Lamnidae > Carcharodon > Carcharodon carcharias. Next base: position 63,472,243 of record NC_054487.1, read on the forward strand.
GACAATATGGAAGAGAAACAAGTTTCTTTCAGATTTTTTTTCTTCTTTGTGCTGTCTCGGCAGGACATGAGTAATTAAAAAAGGCAACTAAAGCTGGCAAACCTAAGTGATTGACAATCCTGGAATTGGTAACTGGAACCTTTGGGTGTCAACCTTTGCTCAATGGTAGTATTCCTGAGTCAGAGTCTTGGAGGTTCAAATCCCAGTCAATAGCATACTTAGGCCTCAATCAGCGTCACTAAGACAGTTGCCTGGTCATTTATCTCATTTCTGTTTGTGGGACCTAGCCTGGTAAAAATTGACTTCTGTATTTCTTTACATTCCAAGTGGTTACTTTTCAAAAGTACTTCATTTGTTTAACTGCTCTGCAGCATCCTAAGGCTGTGAAAGGTGATATACAAATGCAAGATTTTTCTTCCTTTATCGTGAAGGAAACTATTTAACTATTTAAATGTTGTGATACTGACAGGATAATATTCTCCACATAACTGTGCTATCTTATAACATTTGGTATAAGACCATAAAGAAATAGGAGTAGGCAATTTGGCCCATTGCACCTGGTCCACCATTAAATAAGATAATGGTTGATCTGATTGTGGCTTTAGCTCCACTTTCCTGCCTTCATAATCCTCTTGTTGATCAAAAATCTGTTTAACTCATTCTTGAGTATTTTTACTAACCCAGCCTCCACTGTTCTCTGTGGAAGAGATATCCAAAGACTAATGACCCTCTGAGAGGAAAAACTCCTCCTCATCTCCAACTTAAATAGGAGACCCTTTATTTTTAAACGGTGCTCCCTAGTCCTAGATTCCCACATGAAAGGAAGCATCCTCTCAGCATCTATCTTGCCAAGCCCCCTCAGGATCGTATATGTTTCAATAATATTGCCTTTCATTCTTCTAAACTCCAATGAGTATAGGCCCCATCTGTTCAATCTTTCCTCATAGGATGGCCCCTTCATCCCAAGAATCAGCCTAGTGAACCTTCTCTGAAGTGCTTCCAATGTAAGTATATCCCTCCATAAGTAAGGAGACCAAAACTGTATGCAGTACTCCAGGTGTGATCTCAGCAATACCCTGTACAGTTGTAGCAACACTTCCCTATCTTTAAACTCCAATTCCCCTTGTAATAAAGGCCAACACCCCATTTGCCTTCCTAGTTATTTGCTGTACCTGCATGCTATCTTTTTGTGATCCTTGTACAAGGACACCTATATAATAGTGGACTAACATATATTTTCCAGTTCACAGGTTGTTTGGATTGCCAGTTAGCCATGAACAGATCAGCAATGAAAGTTTTGATTGAGTGGGATCATTTTCCTAATGGAGTACAAACAGACCGTTACTTGATCACATATGGCACATTGTCTCCACTGTTTTCCAGCTTTGTGGTGAGATCAGCACCATATCTAAAACTTGCCTTGTTAACCACTTTGACAGATTAAACAAGGGTGCACTTATACTCCATAAATTGAAACACTTCAGATTTGGAGAGCCAGTTTTATTAAATTGAGATAACTCATTGAAGATAAAACCTGAACATTCTATTCAAGCAGATATTAAGGCATATTTGATAAATTTAGTTATTTAAACCAAAAGCTAAACATATAATTATAATTAAGTCTAAATGGAAAAAAGGCACCAAAGTAAAATCAAAGGGCCTTGTCTATAATGTTGTAGAACTTTGAGTATATTAGGAAATATTCCAAATATAGTTTTGGATGAATTTAAGATATTGTTTCAAACGCACTAAATAATGAAATAAAGTCATTTTGCTAAGCATGATCTTGGACCTGTTTAAGTATTTTGCTTTATCACGAGCAACAATTATGCAGTTTTCCTTCTGTTGCTCAGAGATCAGTTCAAGGATCAAGTATCACCCTGGACGACCTTCAGGAAAATATAAACTATTATTTTACCATAAAATCAATGAGAAATGGAAAAATCTTAGACAAAAAATCATTCACTGCACGTAAGTACTAGCTTGCTGAAAATATGATTTGCAATCAGGTGGGATAAGAAGATATGCAGCAAAATATATTCTATCATTTGAGTGTTTTCCCAATAGTAGTAATGCAAATTTTATAACTTTAAGAATGATCTAATATGAGGCTCATATGATGGCACTGTGGTTATATTATTAAACCTCTTGTGAAATGGCAGTGGGAGAACACAGGTTTGATATTACTCTACTGGTGAGTTTCTGATGTTGGCTGTTCCCTCCCATGGTTCTGGTAACAACTCAAAGCAGCATTGGTGGAAGCCTGTAAGCCTGGGAGTCAGTTTTTGTCTGGAGCTTAAAAGTTATTTGAAGATGGGGGTGGATTTGCCAAATGGACCAAAAAAAGGCACTTAATTATAAGGTACTTCACAATATGGCTATCTGACTACAAGCAAGGATTAAAGGAGAAATTGCATTTAGCTATTCCTTCCAGAGATCCAATCCATCTAATATCTGAAGGAAGGATTCTCTTTGTCTCAAACCCATGAATACCTAAATTTATTTTTTATATCACACTTTGACAGGTGATTGTGGGTTTAATCACGCTGTAATGTGTAAGCACATGATTTAAACTGATGCTCCAGTGCACTGAGGGAGTGCTACAATATCAAAGGGCACCATACTTTGGATGAGAATTAAACCAAAACATGTCTTGCCTATTCTAATTTTTTCCAAGGATGTTAAAAGATTCCACAGCACTGTTTAATGAAAAGCTAGGGGTTTTACTGATATCCTGACCAGCAACCTACTGTGAACCAACATCACTTAAAACTGATTAATTGACTATTCATCTCATTGATGTTCAGAAAATCTACTTGTATGCAAAATGACAACATTGTTTGCTTACTTAACAACAATTACTGTACTTCAAAGTAGTTAATCTTAATGTGAAATGCTTTGAGTCGTTTCTGGGGCACCTCATCAGTTCTATTATAAGTCTTTTGTTCTTGCAGTCCCTTTTTATTATGAAATGGAATTTTTTTTTAACTCTGAGTTCTGTATGAGTTTCAGTGATACACAGTACAGTTTACAATTTTATTACATTGAAAGCCACTATAGAAAAATTAAATGAAAATAGAAATTACTTAAAATTCAAGATATTTGATGCTGTCATTTAAAATTGCTCAGAAAGCTTAGAAAAAATATCTTAAATTTGACATTTACAAATTATATAGTGAGAGAAATGTTAACATTTGCTATTTCTCCAGGTTTGCTTGAAGAAACTGCCATTAAAACAAATGTTTCTACAACTACTGCTTCATTTAATTGGAGTGAGTTTGGGACTGGAAAATATATTACTATAATAAGCCTTAATTCCATCTCATACACTATGGCACCAATTACAACTAATTATGTATGGAATCAATTAACGCCCGGAACTCTGTATAACGTCTCTTTGGAATTCAAGCAACTACATCGTGCAGGGCTGTCTTTGACGCAAGTATTTTACATTATCATTGAAACAGGTATGAAAAAGTTGTGTATCTATAGCTGTAATGAGTTAATGGTTCTGAATATTTTGAAAACAGAACATTCTCTAAGAAATGTTTCGTTATGTAAACTAAAAATTGAAGTGATAAATAAATCTCAAGTTTCATACAAACATACATCTGAACAAGGAGCAGGAGTAGACCAGTCAGCCCTTCAAGCCTCCTCTGCCATTTAATAAGATCATGGCTGATCTGATAGTGACCTGAAATCTGCTTCCCACAAATACCCCCGATGACCTATCACCCCCTTGCTTACCAAGAATCTATCCACCTCTGCCTTAAAAATATTCAAAGACTCTGCTCCCACCACCTTTTCAGGAAAAGAATTACAACCCCCTGAGTGAAAAAATTTCACTTAATCTCTGTTTTAAATAAGGGTGACCCCTTATTTTTAAACAGTGACTTCCTAGTTCTAGATGCTTCTACAAGAGGAAACACCCTGTCCACGTCCACCCTGTCAAGATCTTTTATATTTCAATTAAGTCGCTTCTTACTCTTCTAAATTCCAGTGGATATAAGCCTAGTCTATCCAACCTTTCCTTATAAAACAACCTGCCCATTCCAGGTATTAATCTGGTAAACCATCTCTGAACTGCTTCCAATGCATTTACATCCTTCCTTAAATAAGTTGACCAATACTGTACACAGTACTCCAAATGTGGTCTCACTAGTGCCCTGTACAACTGAACCCTTTTGTATTCAATTCCCCTCACAATAAATTCTGTTAACTTTACTAATTACTTGCTGTACATGCATGCTAGCCTTTTGTGATTCAACTGGGAGCATTTTGAAAGTAAGCATTATGTCTCGCTTCTCAGAAGGAAAGATAAAGCTTTTATCCTTTAGAATCAGTATATGTAAATTTGTTCTTGTTTTGTTAATAAAGAGGCATGAGCAGTGAACACCCTTTCCACTCAAATATTTCATTTAAAGCATTCGGTTAAAAAGGAAGTTTTGCTTGCTGCTGAGATGTATGTTCATTAGGACTTTTACAGTATGAAAATATCAACTGGTGTGGCATGTTACATTTTGTTTTGGTCAAACAGGATTCTTAACATGGCCATATTTAATAGCCTCCAAATGAAGTTACTGAGAAATCGTCTGTGTTCCAGAGGATTAATTAGAGGAACTATTTTTTATATAATCTATTGTAATGGCAAGATGTTAGTTTATAGGAACAGCAGATAATAATATGAATCACTCTAACCAGAGTTTGCATAACCATCTACTTTTTACATAAAGTTAAACTAAAAAATATTATTTCCCCTTATTATTTAGTAGTAACCTATTGTTAGGAATAGACTAACAGCTTCACTTATGAACCCTTGGAGCATGCTTTTACCCTTTAAAATCGGTATATGTAAGTTTGTTCGTGTTTTGTTAATGAAGAGGCATGAGCAGGGAACACCCTTTCCACTCAAATATTTCATTTAAAGCGTTCGGTTAAAAAGGAAGTTTTGCTTGCTGCTGAGATGTATGTTCATTTGGAGTTTTACAGTATGAAAAAATCAGCTAGTGTGGTGAGGTGGTGAAAAAGGGGTATGGGATGCTTGCCTTTATCTATCAAGGCATAGATTACAAAAGTAGGGATGTTGGAGTTGTCTAGACCCTTGGTGAGGCCACAGCTGGAGTACTGTGTGCAGTTCTGGTCACCACATTATAGGAAGGGTGTGATTGCACTGGAGGGGGTGCAGAGGAGATTCACCAGGATGCTGCCTGGGATGAAACATTTAAGTTATGAAGAGAGGTTGGATAGATTTGGGTAGTTTTCGTTGGAGCAGAGAAGACTGAGGGGTGACCTGATTGAGGTGTACAAGCTTATGAGGGGCATGGACAGGGTGGATAGGGAGCAGCTGTTCCCCTTAGTTCAAGGGTCAGTCACGAGGGGTCATAAGTTCAAGGTAAGGAGGGGGGATGTGAGGAAAATCGTTTTTACCCAGAGGGTGGTGACGGTCTGGAATGCAGTGCCTGGGAGAGTGGTGGAGTCGGGTTGCCTCACATCCTTTAAAAAGTACCTGGATGAGCACTTGGCACGTCATAACATTCAAGGCTATGGGCCAAGTGCTGGTAAATGGGATTAGGTAGATCAGGTGTTTCTCATGTGTCGGTGCAGACTTGATGTGATTCTGTGGCATGTTCCATTTTGCTTTGGTCAAACGGGATTCTCAACATGGCCATGTTTAATAGTATCCAAATGAAGTTACTGAGAAATCGATAGAGCCTCTGTTTGTCTAATTTGAAGCAAACAATCTCTTGGATTTACTTAAATCCAGAATTTAGAGGAAGGTTGTCAGGACGCAAGATTTAAGGGCTTATCAGTGTGTGCAGGGGTATGACAAAAGTTTAATCAGCTAAAACTGTGTAGCTTGCCACTGCAAGGCTCTGGTAAGTCCTACCAGTTAAGACATTGGCTTGCAAGGTTACCTGGAGCCAAATGGCAAGAATTCAAGTGATGGACCTATCTCTCCAAATGCTTTTAATGAGGTTAGCTGGCTAGTCATCATTGTGGAGCATTGCGAACTTGTCTGGCTCGGGTATCAGATTGCTGAGTCTGCCATAGAGCGTTGACAACTCCAATCTTCTAGCATGAATTGTGTTGATTTTGGAGTCAATTTGATCCCAGAAATAGCCAGCTTATAGTTTCTTTTCCCTTCTTCTGGCTTCCCGGGGGATAATCACTAAATAACCATTAGACAACTGATAAATGTGAATTGTGCCCGTGCTAGGTTGACAGGGATACCCCTTTTATTTGGCAAGAATAACCAGCCCAGGTAACCATAAAAGATTAAAACAAATAACAACTACCCTCATGACCATAGCACAAGGGTCAAATTGCTACAATTTAAATGTGGACCTTTTAGTGTTTAACAAGTTATTAATGCAATTATTGCACTTGTAGCATCATGCCCTCCTGGCTGGATGGGATCACTCTTCAGTTGCTACTGGATCAGAAAAGATTACAAGAGATGGAAAGATGCATCACATTTCTGTGAGTCAGCAGTTAGTGGGGCTCACCTTGTTGATATCAATACCGAAGAAGAATATAAGCTTATATCTTCACACCTGACGTCGCTCAATGATCTCAACATGTTATGGACCGGTCTAAATGACATTGCGGTTAGTAGAAAATTTCCTGTTCCATATATATTTTGAAATGATCAGTGATGAAGCTTAAAGGGTCACACAGAGAGAATGACCATTTGGGCAAGGTAGCAGATAGTTGCTGATGCCTGTGAAATCATACTTAGCTTTAGTCATTGCCTTTATAAAGGGAAAGGAGGGCTAAGCAGAGAAAAATTTGGATAAAATTCATCAATTAAACATCAAGGTCTCACGCACTGTTCATTATTGTATTGATAAACTAAATAAAGCAAACTCCCTGAATTACTGACTTTCTTCAAACTAAAACACTGAATCTTGAGCTAGGAGCTGAAACTATAAAGCCGTGCTCATTTATATCAGTAGAATTTCAAATTGATCAGGCGATTCAAAGTGTTTATTTTAACATTAAGAAAATGATACATTGCTGGCTGTCTTGATGGAATAAATAATTCTGTATTTGCTTCCAATTGATTGATTTTCTTTATTCCATTTAAAATAAGTGTCTATTTCTTACAATAGTTCCATTTCCCTTATCAGTTTTGATTTTTTTAATGGTTATTTTATAATCAAGAGCAGTAAACGTGGCCATTTGGAAAAAAATTCTGCTCATGTAGCATACTGACTGTTTAGCTGATAAGATGTGTCTGCAGTATGTTGGCAATATATTAATTTTTAAAACTTTCTCGTGCATTTTGTTCCTTTCAATTTAATAATTGCCAAAAGTTTAACTTAAAGTAAGGGTGGCTAAAGGTAGGAGAGGTGTGAACCATGATAGGAAATAAGTAGGCTAATCAAGGTCATTTAGTTTTGTTCCCACCATATTTCAGGTTTCTTCTGGTTGGTGAAATTGTCCTACAAGTATATATGAACCAATTCCAGCAGAGGTTGTGTCTATGATACCTTAAGTCACAGATTGAAGCATAACTCAAGGACAGTAGATCATGGATATAATGCATTTCCCATAAACCTTTGATATTTTTATGTGGGCAATTAACTGCTGCTTAAGGGCTTCTTCCTGCTGCAGCTGGCATTAACTCATTGGCAGGCAGAGGCTCGCCTTGTGAGTAGTATGACAAGTAAACCCGTGTGGGGTTTCTTGTGGACTCCATGGGTGGAGGTGGTGGTGGTGTGGTTCCCTGTGTGTAGATACTCAGTATCTGATGGAGAGACCCAACGTCAGGGGCGGGGAGCCCCGCTGGAGCCACCGCCTGCCCTTCTTACTGACTTCCTCCCCCCGCCATACCCCACGACCCCACCCCATGAACCCCTCCTGCCATCATCACTTGTGGCCTGGGATCAGCAATCATACCTAAGATGGGTGCTCTACCGGCAGCAGCCACTGCCTCCTCTCCTCACTGGTGCTGTCACTTAATAGCGCTGTGGGCCTTTAATTGGTCGGAAACTCTCAGCAGGCAGGACTTCTGCCCCTGCGGTCCTTGATCCCAGGGAAGGCTTGCCACTGTCCAGTTAAGTGCCTGAGTAGCACTTAGTACGGTGACCTTCCCGAAAAGAGGCGACACAGCTCTCGCTGGCTCTTGAGAGACATCATTAAATAGCCTTCATAAAATACCACCCATAGAGATGAATTTTTTTTTTGAGTTGTTTGAAAAAGCTCTGTCTGCAGCTAGTTCAGCAGGAAATAGAAATGTTTCCTTCATAGTCTGTATCATATGTAGTCACATTTTCAAGATGTCTTGGCTAAGGAAGATTGAAATGTAGTCTGGATCTTGAGCTGCATTTTAGACAATAGCCCAAATGAAATGAGGTGAAAGAACTGACAACAAGCCATGCAGCGAGCAATTAGGACAGATGACTAAAAGTTTGTTTTAAAGATACGCTTTCAAGTTTTTAAAGAGAAGACAGAGGTGGAGAGGTATGGGGATTTAGGGAGGGAATTCCAAGGAGGAGCCAAGGTAGCTACGCTTTCTGTTATCACTAGTGGAGTTAAGGGATGGGTTGTGTGTATAAAAGGCTAGAGTCAGAAGACTAAAGGAGATAGAAGGGTTTTCAGACATGGCCACCAGAATTTTTCAGCCCCGCTGCGACAGGTTTCCCTGCGGTGGGACCAGTGAGCCATTGAAATCTCCATTCACATCCTCGGGATTGGAAGATCCCATCGGTGTAAAGGGCTGGAAAATTCCGCCAAGCATGTGTGGGGCGGGGCATGGAGGGATTTGAAGATGAGGATGTTAAATTAATATATTGAAGGACAGGTAGTCATTGTGAGTCAAAATAGGTGTTAATGGGCAAGTAGAATCTAGTGTGGGACAGGATGCAGGTAATAGTATTTCAGATAATGGAAGTTTTTGAAGAGTAGAGCCTGGGAGCCAGTAAGGAAGACATTGGTCTGGCCTACATGTGACACCATACCCACAGCAATGTGGTTGACTCTGAAATGCCCTCTGAAATTGCCAAGCAAGCCACTCAATTGAAGCAAACTGCTAAAAAGCCTAAAAGGAATGAAACCGGACAGGTCATCCGACATCGACCTAGGCAGTGGAAACGACAATGGCAAACTCAGCCCTGTCGATCCTGTGAAGCCCTCTTTACTGACATCTGGGGGCTAGTGTCAAAATTGGGAAAGTTATCTCACAGACTAGTCAAGCATCAGCCTGACATAGTCATCCTCACAGAATCATACCTTACGGATAACGTCCCAGACACTACCATCACCCTCCCTGAATATGCCCTGTTCAACTGGCAGGACAGGCCTGCAGAAGTGGTGACACAGTGGTCTACAGTTGGGAGGGAGTTGCCCTGGGAGTCCTCAACATCAACTCCGGGTCCATGAAGTCTCATGGCATCAGGTCAAACATGGGCAAGGAAACCTCCTGCTGATTATCACCTACCACACCCTTCAGCTAATGAATCAGTGCTCTTCCATGTTGAACACCACTTGGAGGAAGCACTGAGGGTGGCATGGGCACAGAATGTACTCTGGATGGGGGACTTCACCAGGAGTGGCTCAGTAGCACCACTACTGACCGAACTGGCTGAGCCCTAAAGGCCATAGGCGCTAGACTGAGTCTGTGGCAGGTGGTGAGATAACCAACAAGAGGGAAAAATATTTTGGACCTCACCTTGACCAACCTGCCTGCCGCAGATGCATCTGTCCATGACGGTATCGGTAGAAGTGACCACTGCACAGTCATTGTGGAGATGAAACTGCCTTCATATTCAGGATATCCTTCATCGTGTTATGTGGCCCTACCACAGTGCTAAATGGGATAGATTTTGAACTGGCCAACCAAGAGGTGCTGTGGGCCATCAGAACCAGCAGATTTGCACTCAACCACAATCTGTAACCTCGTAGCCCAGCATATCCCCTACTCTACCATTACCACCAAGCCAGGGGATCAACCTGGTTCAATAAAGAATGCAGGAGGGCATGCCAGGAGCAGCACCAGGCATACCTAAAAATGAGTTGTCAACCTGTTGAAGCTATAACACAGGACTACTTGTGTGCCAAACAGTGGAAGCAGCAAGTGATAGACAGAGCTAAGCGATTCCACATCCAGTCGTGAATGGTGGCGGACAATTAAACAACTCACTGGAGGAGGAGGCTCCAGAAATATCCCCATCCTCAGTGATGGCAGAGCCCAGAACATCAGTGCAACAGATAAGGCTGAAGCGATTGCAACAATTTTCAGCCAGAAGTGCCGAGGTCCCCAGCATCACAGATGCCAGAGACAAGCCAGTTTGATTTACTCCACATGATATCAAGAACTTGTGCTCCAGAACTTACTACACCCCTAATCAAGTTGTCCAGTACAGCTACAACAATGGCAGCTGCCCGGCAATGTGGAAAATTGCCCAGGTACATCCTGTACACAAAAAGCAGGACAAATCCAACCCGGCTAATTACCACCGTGTCAGTCTACTCTCCATCATCACTAAAGTGATGGAAGGAGTCATCAACAGTGCTATCAAGTGGCACTTACTTAACAATAACCTGGTCACTGACACTTAATTTGGGTTCTTCCAGAGCCACTCAGCTGCTGACCTCATTACAGCCTTGGTTCAAACATGGACGAAAGAGTAGTAGTGAGGTGAGAGTGACTGTCCTTGACATTAAGGCAGCATTCGACTGAGAGTGGCATCAAGGAGCCTTAGCAAAACTGGAGTCAATGGGAATCGGGGGAAAACTGTCCACTGGTTGGCGTCATGCCTAGCACAAAGTAAGATTAGTTGTAGGAGATAGAGGGTGATGACAGAAGGATGTTTTAGTGACTGGAAGCCAGTGTCCAGTGGTGTGCCACAGGGATCTATGCTGGGTCCCCTATTATTCATCATTTATATAAACGACATAGACTATGTGGGGGGTAGTATTAGTAAGTTTGTGGATATCACAAAGATTGGCCGGGTTGTTAACAGTGAAGTTGAGTGTCTTGGGCTACAGGAAGATATAGACGGGATGGTCAAATGGGCAGATAAGTGGCAGATGATACACTTTGGAAGGAGTAATTTGACAAGGAGTATTCAATGAAGGGCATGACACTAGGAAGTTCTGAGGAACAAAGGGACCTTGGCTTGTGTGTCCATTGATCTCTGAAGGCAGAGGGGCATGTTAGTGGGGTGGTGAAAAAGGCATATGGGACACTTGCCTTTATCAATCGAGGCATAGATTACAAAGATAGGGAGATCATGTTGGTGTTGTATAGAACGTTAGTGAGGCCACAGCTGGAGTACTGTGTGCAGTTCTGGTTGCCACATTATAGGAAGGATTTGAATGCACTGGAGGGGGTGCAGAGGAGATTCACCAGGATGTTGCCTGGGATGAAACATTTAAGTTATGAAGAGAGGTTGGATAGACTTGGGTTGTTTTCGTTGGAGCAGAGAAGACTGAGGGGCAACCTGATTGAGGTGTACAAGATTATGCGGGGCATGGACAGGGTGGATAGGAAGCAGCTGTCCCCCTTAGTTGAAGGGTCAGTCACGAGGAGACATAAATTCAACGTGAGGGGCAGGAGGTTTAGGGGGGATGTGAAGAAAAGCTTTTTTACCCAGAGCGTGGTGACCGTCTAGAATGCATTGCCTGGGAGGGTGGTGGAGGCGGGGTGCCTCACATCCTTTAAAAAGTACCTGGATGAGCACTTGGCACGTCATAACATTCAAGGTTATGGGCCAAATGCTGGTAAATGGGATTAGGTAGATAGGTTAGGTGTTTCTCACGTGTCTGTGCAGACTCGATGGGCTGAAGGGCCTTTTCTGCACTGTGTGATTCTGTGATTGTTGGAGGTCAGTCATCTCAGTTCCAGGACATCACTGCAGGAGTTCCTCAGGGTAGTGTCCTATGCCCAACCATCTTCAGCTGCTTCATCAATGACCTTCCTTCCATCATAAGGTCAGAAGTGGGGACTTACACTGATGATTGCACTCTGTTCAGCACCATTCGTGATTTCTGAGATGCTGAAGCAGCCCATGTCCAAATGCAGCAAGATCTGGATAATATCCAGTCTTGGATTGACTAATGGCAAGTAACATTAGTATCACATGAGTGTCAAGCAATGACCATCTTTAACAAGAGAGAATCTTACAATTGCTCCTTGACATTCAATGGCATTACCATCGCTGAATCCCCCACTATCAACACCCTGGACGTTACCATTGACCAAAAACTGAATTGGACTAGCCATATAAACACTGTGGTTACAAGAGCAGGTCAGAGGCTAGGAAGCCTGCGGCTTCACCTCCTGACTCTCCAAAGCTGTCCACCATTTACAAGGCACAAGTCAGGAGTATGATAGAATATTCTCCACTTGCCTGGATGAGTGCAGCTCCCACAACACTCGAGAAGCTTCACACCATCCAGGACAAAGCTGCCCGCTTGATTGGCATCTCTTCCACAAACGTTCACTCCCTCCACCACCAATGCACAGTAGCAGCAGTGTGTACCATCTACAAGATGCATTGCAGGAACTCATCAGGGCTCCTCAAACAGTACCTTCCAAACCCACGACTACTACCATCTAGAAGGATAAGGGTAGTAGACACATGGGAACACCACCACCTGGAAGTTCCCCTCCAAGCCACACACCATCCTGACTTGGAAACATATCGCTGTTGTTTCACTGTCACTGGGTGAAAACCCTAGAACTCCCTCCCGAACAGTAGGTAGGTTTACCTACACCATAGGGACTGCAGTGGTTCAAGAAGGCCATCACCATCATCTTCTCAAGGGCAGTTATGGATGGAAATAAATTCTGGCCTAGAAGGTGATACCCACATTCCATGATGAAAAAAACTAAAGGTGACAAAAGCATGAATAAAGGTTTCAACAATGAAAGCGGTGAGATAGGACCAGAGATGTGCAATAGAATGGGGCGTAAATAAGCTATCAATTTAATAGATAGAATGTAGAGTTTGAAGCTCAGCTCTGAAAAATAGAGTGACATGTATTTGCATAGCTTGTTTTGACTTGAGGATGGAGCCAGTGGCAAAGAAGTGGAGTTTGTGGCAAAGGGCAAAAATGATGGCTTCAAACTTCCTGATATTCACACAGGGAAGGTTATGGTTCACAACTTGATGTAGGACAGGCAATCTGACAGCTCAGGGGCGATGAGCAATTGAGAAAAATGATGATGAAATAGAGCTGAAAATGATTCTGTCCCAATGGATGATGCCACTGAGTGGCAGCATATCATTGATTGACCAGTGATCATTGGGGGAACTCCAGATGTTACAATGCAAGGGTAGGGTGAGAAGCTAGAAATGCTCTGGAAGGGGGTAGGTTCAATATTTAAATAGCTAGAAGCATGTTTGATTGACACTTAAAAAGATGAAAATTTTCTGTTTTTGTTTCAGATTTCCAGCATCTGCAGTACTTTGCTTTTATATTCGATTGACACTTGTCATGAAATGAATTAATTTCATTGGTATCAAAAATGTTATCCATTTGTTTGCAATATAAGGACATTTCCTCATATTTTAATCATAGAATCATAGAATATTTACAGCACAGAAGGAGGCTATTCAACCCATTGTATCAGTGCTGGCCCTCTGAAAGCGCAATTCATCTAGTGCCACTCTGCTGCCTTTTCCCTGTAGCATTCCAAAATTTTCCTTTTCAGATAATGATCCTTTTGAAAGTCTCAATTGACCCTGCTCCACCACACACACAGGATATGCATTCCAAATCATAACCACTCCCTACGTGAAAAAGTTTTTCCTCATGTCGCCATGGCTTCCTTTGCTAATTACCTTAAATATGTGCCCTCTGGTTCTCAATCTTTCCACAAATTAGGAATTGTTTCTCCTTATCTACCCTGTCTCCTTATCTGCTCTGTCAGACCCCTCATCATTTTGAATTTCTCTGTCAAATCGCTTGTCAACCTTCTCTCCTCCAAGGAGAATAGTCCCAATTCTATAATCTTTTTACATAACTGAAATTCCTCATCCCTGAAACCATTCCTGTGAATCTTTTCTGCACCCCCTCTAATGCATCACATCCTTCCTAAAGTGTGGTGCCCAGAACTGGAGGCAATAATCCAGTTGAGGCTGAACCAGTGTTTTTTTAAAGGTTTAACATAGCTTCCTTGCTTTTGTACACCTTGCCCCTATTATTAAAGCTCAGGATGCCATTTGCTTCATTAACCGTGCTCTTGACTTGTCCTGCCACTTTCATTGATTTATGCACACATGCACCCAGGTCCTCCTTCTCCTGCACCCCTTTTAGAATTGTACCTTTTATTTTGGATTGTCTCTTTGTGTTCTTCCTACCAAAATGAATCACTTCACACTTCTCTGCATTAAATTACATCTGCCACTTGTCCGCCCATTCCACCAACCTATGTTCTTTTGAAGTTCTACACTTTCTTTCTCATGGTTCACAATACTTCCAAGTTTCATAGCATCTCCAAATTTTGAAATTGTGGCCTGAACACCAAGCTCTAGGTTTTTAATGATAAAACTTGTCCTTACTTTGCCTCCTTAGACTATTAAGAGGTGCATTCTCAACTAAGTATCAAATGGCATGTAGTATTTAAATTCATTTTTGTATGGCAGTCAGATCAATCTTCTTTTCTAAACCCTTTCTGAACAGCTCCACAACTGACAACCCATTAATAGGGATACGATAAGGTAAATGATGTTAAATTATTTCCAGAAGAGACAGCAGTTGGAAAGCACAAATTGTAAGAAGATCATTAAATGAGAACTTAGAGAAAAATTGCTTCATGGAGTTGGTCTGCTGGGTGTTGAGTGCCCTGCCACAAAGATTTGTTAAAGCGGAGTCCACAAATTCTTTTAAAGGGGAATTAGAATATTTATAGGAAAAAGAGAGTATTAGAGAGTAAGTGGAACAAGTAAGATGGTCATTTGACTATGTGGTTCATGTGGAGAAAAACACTGGCTGGGATTTCCCGTGAAACACACTAAGTGCGTTAACAGGTATAAAAAATGGCGTTCAACTGCTGGCTGCGATGGTGAGTTTTCGCAACTTGTTGTTCGCTTCAGGCTGCATTAAGTATTCATCCACAAGGTGTACACCATTTTGCTGGCACATGGCATCTGATTTGCCTGCTCCGCTTTGACCTCTGCACTCCCTAACTCAGAGTGCTATATTTAAATGGCGCCCCTGCACAATGTTTGCATTCTCTGCAGCCTAGGACACCCCCAGTGAAGACACGGCTTCTGAAGGCAGAAAGCATGCTCCGCCCAAATTCAGTAACGCCTCACTGATGCGCCTGTTGGATGCAGTCGAGGCCCGCAGGATGTTCTCTACCCCAGCTCAGGCCGCAGGACTTCCACCAAGGTGACCAATTCAAATTGGTCACAGTGGTGGTCAGTGCAAATGTCCTGCAGAAGAGATCAACCATCCATTGCAGGAAGAGGATGAATGATCTCCTTGTTCCGCCAGAGTAAGTGAACCATCTCATCACACACAACTCACACACTCATAAGCCCATCACACATTCACAAGGATCTCACTTTCTGCTACCTCAAGGGACATCACCACTCACTCTCACACACCCTGACATCTCCATCTGGCCTCACCTCCTCTGGAGTTTGCGTCCTAATCCTGTCCAGGCCTCCACTCACCACCTACATATGCTAGGCATCCTTATCATCTGCCCTTGCTCACACATTCTTCACCAGTTTTCATGCAGGGCAAGCTGGCTCACAATAAGGAGGAGAGGTCCCACACCAGAGATGGAGTTCCCAAGATCAGAGGTCTCATGGACTTTGAGAACAGAACACAGAGCTGACCAGAGAGGACGTAGACCGTGCCTGTGCTGACGGTGAGGCTGGTGGCGTACACCCAAGTGATGATCCTGTACTGCAACATCCATCAGATAACCATACTGTGAGTGATTTCTTCTGTTTCGGAGTCCCCTGCCCTGCAATAATTCTATCGCCTTTTTCTCGTAGGCACCTCAGGGAAACTGCTGAAGGCATCCATGAGCCAGGCCCCCAACTTCAGCTCTGGTGACACTTCAGATGAGGAACCTGAGGACAGCACCTTTGAAGACCCGTCACAGTGCTCACTCACACCCTCCACCAGCGCAGAGCCACATACCTTGGTGGCATCTGGTCCTAGTTTAGCCTTGGGGTCACAATCTGCTGAGCACAGCGCACCATCTGGTCCAGCAGGCGGACGCAGGGACATCAGAAGTCACCGGCACTGGGAACAATGCTGGAGGCCACAATTCTGTTGATTCTGAATCCAATGATGAGCCTTTGGACTCTGTCCTAAATCAGTTCCTGGAGCTGCGAAGGCAAGCTCAGGAACATCAGGAAGAGATGTCAGCTGCCCTCTTCACATTGCAATGCATGATGGAGGAGACTGTCCACCTTCAGTCTGACGTGATAGCACCAGCGTGCCAGTGCACCAAGGTCAATATGGGTAGGATGGTGGCCGCCATGGAGACCTTGGTCCAGGTCATTGGTCCTGCACTGCTGCAAGAGCTACACCCCATTGCAGTCATCATTGGTGGCATCCAACAGTGTCAACACAAGAGGGGTGCAGGACACCTCGATCTCACTCCAGTGCCCCTTCTCCTCAAGGAATCAGTCGTGGGCCTTGGTCATCCATAGGGAGGAGGATCAGCAACTCAACACCCCAGGGCCATCCACCCAGGTGACTCCAGGACTGTCCAGCTGATCCAAATCCCCACCATGGTGATTGTCGCTTTAAGGCCAGCCTCACTGAGTAAGAGTCACTTGGTCACAACTGCCAATCAGCACCAAAGCGTAGGGAATCTCATTAGGTGGTTGAGTTTTCCTGGCCTGGGGGAGTGTATTGTGGCCCTGCTCGAAGCAGGCAGCTAATCAAACAGCTCTGTAAATAAAATTTGTTGTTCAATTAAAGAAGCCTCTTGGTCCTACATCTCTACACGCTGTAGTTGTGACTATTGCGGGGAGAAGGGTTTCATCACAAAGTTGGCAGACAATACTGTGCATCCCATTGCCTTGACACTCCAAGAGGTACTGATGCTACTTCCAAGTGGTGATTTCGGGAGACCAAAACAGCATTCAGGTAGATTCTGGAATTGCACATTGTCACTTCAGACAATGTGGAGGGGAGCAAAGGAATAGCAGTGAGTCTGTGAAACAAAGCAAAACAGCATTTCTCATTTATAGTGACGCATGGGGTCAGGTTATTTGATCATCTTGGACTTCACAAGGGCCAGGGCTGGCCATGAGGCCACACTGGTTGTGGGTAAGAGGAGGCATCTCAAGATAGGGCAGCCAAGTGTCTGTCCTCGTCATGCTGAGGTGCTCTGCCTCCATATTAGGGTTAGGATAAATGCAGCTCAGGACCTTTAACTTAAACTATCGATGTCAGTGTCATTTTGAGGGGTGTACCACATCTAACTGAGTCATCTCTAAAGTACAGTCACAGCAGCGGTATTTCATTGGCTGCCATGTCCCAAGTGTTATGTTTCTGTTTCACCGTCGATGTAACACTTTGTGCAAGGCTGTGTTAGTTCCGGTGGATCTCCTTGAGCCTTGCCAGATTGAAGGCATGCAGGCAGTAGCCCACTAAGGATCGTCCAAGTGCCCTGGTGTCTTACAGTGTGCTGTTGCGGCTGGGATGCTGGATGGCTGTGTGACGAGGCAGCACTTTCTGATATCCGATGCCGGGATATGCTCCTCCAGATAGCACCTCATCTCAGCATGCCCTCGAGGCTTGCTCATCCTTCAAAGCATCAGGGCAGTGTATGCTTGCTGTGCAATGATGCACTGTCACCTGGAAGTTCATGGATGAAACCAGAGGAATAGCTATGCCGGCCTATGATGGAGGAGAGTTGTTCAGGAGGATCCTCAGTGCACCTCATCATCGTCCTCCTGGAATCTGCTGGCAACGAGGGCCTCACGAGCACGCCTGGTTTGTCTGGCCTGTGCAGTGGTCTTTTCACCTGCATCCTCAACTTTCATGACCTCATCACCAATATCCCCTTTGAGGTCCTTTTCATCAGAGAAGATGTGCAGTTCCTCCATCTGATCATCTGCCAAGTCCTCCCCGCTTTGCAGCGCCAGGTTGTGTAGCATGCAGCAAGCCACTGTAATGCATGAGACCCTCTGGGAGTGTATTGGAGCACTCTGCTATATCCTCAATCTCATCCTTTGTGGATAACCCTTGTCCCCAAGGAGCCAACAGTGCATCCTGCATGGTCCCTTGAAAATGTCAGAGATCTGAGACCTAAGTATATGAGTCGTGGACACTTCCTGAGTATCTGGCCCAAATTTGCATGATAAGTTTGTTATGGTTGCACACCAGCTGCGCATTGAGCAAGTGGTAGCCAATCCAGTTGACGTACTGGATTGCCTATTACCAGAGAGCATGAGTGCAGTCGATGGCAACCTACACATGTGGGAGACTGGAAAGCTCAGCAAAACTCAGTGCTCTTGCTTCCTGGCTTGCTTGATCTTTGTCAACGTTGACAAAATGGTGAGCCCTTGCAAAAATGGTGTCTCTGACCTCCTCGATGCATTTGTATGTGGACGCGTGTGCGATGCCACGGAGGTCCCCAGTAGAGCCCTGGAAGGAGCTACTACCGTAGAAGTTGAGTGCAGTGATTACTTTCACAGTCACTGGCAATGGATGCGCTCCAAGTCCCCGTGGTGCCAAATTTGCAGATAACACATGTGACATCAAACACCCTGGGTCTAGCAAGGTGCCTATGAGTGACGGCTCTCCGAGGATCACCCTCTGCGACTGAAGAAGGACCAGCTGCCCCTTGGTTTTGAGGATTCTGCTCCTCCCTTTGGCGAGCCAGGCACCTCTGTTACATTCTTCTCATTCTTCTCTCCTGCCTATATGCAATAATGCAGACAGCGATAACACCAGACTCCATCTTCTTAATGGTCACCTCACTACAGTATCGATGAGAAACATGCAAGAATCGGAATTTGTTTCCAAAGGTCCACTTTCTGTAAAGGAATCGTCTGTGATTGTGGACTCGAGGCCGTTTTATGCATGCTGGAGAGTACTGTCTCCTTAAATGATGCCCAGTGCAAGGTATGCATGAATGTACAGCACAACGCCACCGCCACCCCAGCCCATATGACTGACTGCCGACAGCATCTGCCAGGCAACTGGATGTTCTGCTTTCAGCCCAGGTGCCTGGATCATCATTACCTGCACTCCAAGACTGTACTGTTTGGACTAAACATGAATTTTCAGTGAGTACGTGAGATTCATTTAGGGGTCTGGAGGCTTCTCCTCTGTGATTGGTGCTTGGCCATATTTTCAAGTGGGTTCTCAAGTTTGTCCAGTCACCCAATAGTTTTGCAGCTCCATAATACTCTGGTGAATTTGAAGGCTGCAAATGGGCTAAATCTAGGGGAACAAACATTGCCACATTGAGGGATCAGTATTGCATGAATGGGCCTCATTGCTTCATTTTCCTGACTCCCCGCACATCAGTTGAACAGCAATTGACCTGTCTCAGCTGTGCTTCTGTCTTCATTTTGGAACTATCAATTCAGTTGGGCCCTTTTATACTCCCCTCCGCCCCTCCCCCAACCCCGGTCATATATCTCAGTGCAACCTTCCCTGCTTGTTGCCCCCAATGGAGCCCTTGCCCTGCAGCTCCTTCCTTTCCCTCAGTCCTGTCTGCCCCCTTCTCCAAAGGAGCCATTGCCCTGCAGCACAGTGAAAGCCACCCCTGCCTTAATCCTGCCGTGGTAGCTGTAGAGACTTTCCTGTGAGACCCCCCCTGAAACTGATGCAGTGCAGTCTGCGAAGCCTGCTGCTGACATCTGCAAGCGAAGTGCAGGCTGCCAGCTGCACATTGTTTAAATCCTCTTGTGAAACATGTTGTTTTAATTGCACGCCAACACGGGCTCTTAATCCAGCATGGAGGGATGATTCTGGCGATCAGGTGTCATAATGAGATGCTGATTTATGCAAATAACGTTCATGGCGTTTGGCAGCAGGAAATGCAGCCTGCCATTGATGGCTGAAACGCACAATCACTTCCTCGTTTTACATCGTTGTAAGACTGGCTTTGGGCCTTCTCATGAGATTTAGCTCTTGTGCCCGCCATGATGCCCGCTGCAATCGGGAGTGGAAAGTCCCGGCAACTGGGTCAAACTTGATTGCTAAATGCCTTGTTCCAGGCTGTAAAATTCCATGATTCTATGTGTGTTTTCATGACAAGCTGCTGAATATTTTGGACAGCTGTTTCATACTACTGCCTTTCTGTGGGAGTTTGCAACGTTAATTAGCCAAGGAAGTGATTTTTTGCTTATTTTGGGTATTCATAAAGAAGAATTTAGAGATGAATGGATGCTAAATAGGATAAGCTTATTTCTGACCACATCATCACATTTTTAACCTTTTGCACCACTGGACAATGTAGGCAAACACTTAATCTGTATTTGGAAAACCAAATATAAATATTTTTATTAATTATTACAGTGACAATAACAATACATAAAAATGACAACATGGAAACAGACCATTTGGTCCTGCTGGTGTGTCTTGTAATTATCCTCCACACGAGTCGTAACCTTAATCTAATGTGTTTATCCTTTCCTATTTTCCTTTGCTTCCTTTTCTTCAACTGCATATGTAGCTTATTCTAAAATGTGGTACTCATCTCTGCTTCAATCACTAACTCCAGAAGTGCATTCCATGGCATCATAGACCTCTCCTGCCCTCTGCCCTAAGTCTCTTACATTTAGTTCTATCCTATACCTTCAACCATCAACAAGCATTTGTTTCAATCTACTTGCTCCAACCTTTCATAATTTTAAACATCCACATCAAATCACCCATAAAATTTCATTAGAGCAGTATTTGTTTTTGGACAAAATCAATGCCTTTTCTTGTGTTTTTAATCTCGATAATTTACTGGATTGGCGAGAAGTCTGTCAGCACCTTTTGTTTTTTAGTTGAATATAAAATCAAACACAGTGGTCAGGCCAATAGGGAGGCGCTCTAGCTTCGAAGCAGCAGTAGGTGCTATGGTAGGAAGTGAAGGAGAAGATGCCCCAAGATATTAAATTTAAAGCTGGACCATTATGTGGGGGGCGACTTGGGGGGATGGGATGCAGCTGGAAGGAGTGTAGGAGGCATTCTATAGGTTGGCTGCTGCAACTGAACCCAGACAGGCAGGGAGGGCCTCTAAGTCTGCCTGGTGTGCTGCCTCCCCACACCCGCACGGTTTGCAATAGGCCTTTAAATGCGCAGTTGGCAACTGGCCACTTTCAGGCAGGTGTTCCTGCTGCACCTCCTCGTGCTGCCTCTGGGAAAGTGGTCTGGAGTGGGATGAAGCCAGGAAACTGGCACGCCAGCCAGTGGTGTGAAATTCCTCACCTGCCTGCCTCTGTGTCCACCTCAATCAGGGGCTAGAAATTTAGCACTTCAGCGCAGCACTGAGGGAATGTTTCTCAATCTTTCAATGAGATGTTAAATCGAGGACCAATCTGCTCATAAAAGATCCTATGGCACTATTTTGAAGAAGAGCAGAGAAAGTATCCCTGATGCTCTAGCCTATATTTATTCCTTATTCAAGATCCCAAAAATCGTAAAATCGCTGTGTGGTCGGGGTGGGTGGGAGCCCGGAGGGATCCTGTCCCTTCAGTTTCACACTTCTCCTCCCCTCCACCCCACTGATTCTAAAAAGCCACAGGTAGGGGAGCATAAAATTCTGTTATATACATAAATAGTTTCATATGAAAGTACTTCCAGATCCTACTTTCCCCTTTAAAATGTTCACAACAGAAAGACCTTAAATACAAGCCAAAGTAGTGATCATACTCAATGTAATAGATATGAATGTTTTCTTTTCTCAGACAGAAACTGAGCTTCGGTGGACCGATACATCTCCCTATAATTTAAGCAGTATTTTGAGGCAGACTCTGCCAATGAATGAGAGTGATTGCTATGCATTACAGTTGAATCCAGTGGGTCAAGGCTTTGTGTTTACAGGGCTTTTCTGCTTCTTGCCTCTGCCATACATTTGTGAATATGAAGGTAAATTACTTTTAATCAGCTGATTCTACACTGCAGCAAATGTTAACACACAAAATTATGTTTACTGAGTTAACCAAAGCAAAAGTGATATTTGTTTTATTTGTATTTTTATAGAGGCTGTGCAATGTGACTTTGTGGCTAATGAAAAAGATTGATGATGCTTCGTTATCTGACTAAAGCCTCAGTGAATTATGTCGGTCTAGCTAATGTGTTATTTTTCCAAGGACCATTTTAACCTGTTGTGTGACCCCTTTCTTATAACAAACATTAACTGATTGTACAATATTATTTTAATTATGGCTTTAAAGACTAAAATAACATTATGGATTATCCCAATGGGATTAACCGTGACTTCAAGACATTGAATTGTACTTTGTTGCAGATATGTGGTGGTTGATGATTGCTGGAGACCTTGGTAGCTTATGTAGATCACAGATCAGTTGAAAATAGTGGCCAAAGTTTTCACTATCATTTTTATTGTAACAATAGCAATTTTCCAAGAAATGGACACTGCAGCAAATAATTGTGTCCCAGTGACCATAGTTAAATTTTAACATCAAATAAGTTTAGTTACAAAATGAAAACTCACTGCCAACCCTAACCCTAATCTTGTTCAAGACCACCAAATCCATAATAAGTCACCTCTGGAATTTTGCATGCTTTCCTTTTACTTTATTTTGGACGTGCTGTTTGTCTTTGCAATTCTAGACCTGTTAATCTACTGATCTATTGATAGTTTTGTTGCTTCAGGTATCCATCTTGTGGTTTACTATCTGGAGATCAAAGTTTCAGAACCAGATCTGTAGAATTATTTAGTTGATCAATGACAAAATATCCGAAGTGACTCTTCTTATTCTATTTAGTTCATTTTTATGTTCATACTTTGAAAGAAGTTTGTGGTGTCTTTGTCTATCATGTTTTTGAGTCTGAATTTTTTCTGTGATGCTAGGTTTGTGTGAAGCTGGTGGAGGACCTGGAAACCTGTCTTATATTCTTAAGACATTGATTATGTTAAATGTATTTGTTGGTTTTGTTGTGCTTGGAGTTGTAATTAGTGGCTGAAAGTGCATTTCTTCCCAAATGTAACATTTGCCTACAGTTCTTATTGAACTTCTGTTTCTATGAATAATACTGGTACTTGGTTACCTGGAATATTATCAGTGTATTTTGAAGTTTTTCAGATTTACATGAATTGCTAATGAAACACTTGTTAACATTGGTTTTAATAGTTTTTATTTGCTGTTGCATCAACTTATATTTTTCTACTTTGTGACCTCGATGGCAATGTTAGGACATAATATGGAAGCTTCACTGCTGATGGGTGACACAATGCTAGGAAGCCGAAGGGTGCAGAGTTCATTATTGATAGGTAGATTTAGTTGAAAGTGAATTATACCTGTTTGCACAGAATGTGATACTTTGCACCCTTTTGCCAACTTCAGAATTTCACCAAAACTAAATCATCTATGTTGAGGTAAATTTTTATCCCTTATCTCTTATGGAACCTACTAAATCAGGTTGATCCTGTAACTAGTGTGTGATCCTCCCAGCCAAGTATTTCTTTATGTCCTCCGTCCAATCGATGCTTAACATCCAGGTGTCAAACTGAAAGTCTATCCCGGCTCAGTCCATGGGTTCTCCAACTATGAATTTATGCTTTGTTTTAATACTGAGTATAAGAATTTTACGGTAGCCATTTTTAAATGTGTTGTTCTTCAGCCTTAGTTCTTCCAAAGATGATTAGACTAAAATTAGAAGATGTTAAAGAAAATGAAGCCACCATTGTCTGGGATGATTTGCAGGATTTATTCACATCAAGATCTGAGCTATTTATTTGGTTCCAAACTATTTCTGGTGAAAGAAAACTGTATTCCCACAGTGTATTACTAAATACTACTAAAACAGCTATTCCTGGGCTGCACCCTGGACACCAGTACTATTTTGCATTAATGATGAGAGACAGCGCAGGTGCTCGAAGTCCGCTTACTCCAGTTTTGAACGTAAAAACAAGTAAGTTTTGATGGTGTTATACTACTAGAAGATGATGTAGCATCTTAGTTGGATTCTGAGTGATGGCAGATCTGAATGTGGAGTGCTGGTTGTATTTTTAATATGTTAACCTGTGTATCTTGTCATAAATTTTATAAACATTTACAAACTGAATAGAATTGTTAAAAGCACACCGTGGGTGCAATTTCACGGCCTCACTTGCTGGTGGGATGTTCTGGTCCAGCCAAAGTTAATGGACTTTTGAAGGAGTTGCCACATTTTTCTGCCCTGCCCCCGCCATGATGTGGCTGTAAAATTCTGCGCCATGGGATAGTATTTGAAAATTTAATTCAAAATGAGAGGTTGAAAATCTTTCCTCCATGATTTCAACAAAAAAGTCACCAATCCTGTCAGTAGCAACTGCTGAAGGCATATGCCACAAGTGCTTAGGAGAAGGGGACAACTGAGGACAATTAACCCTGCTCTATTCTCGTGACTTTAGGTAGCTGGCATTGAAACTAGTCTGAAATTCCACTGAATGCCAGAAAATAGTTCACAATAAAGTACTTTGGAAGCGTAATCACTGTTATAATGTAGGTGAATGTGGCAGTCAATATTTGCACCCAGCAAGGTCCCATAAAATCAATCATCAAATAGTCTATTATAGTTATGTTTGTTGAGGGATAAATGTTGGATACTAGGAGAACTCATGCTCAACTTTGAAAAGTGCTGCACAGGTTTGTGGTTTAATGCCTTATTTGAAAGACAGTCCCTCCGACAGTGCAGCGTTGCCTCTGTTCTAAATTGAAGTATCAGCCTACACCATATACTCAGCTCTCTAGAGAGGGGTTTAGAATCCACAGGTGGAATATTAAGAGAAGAATATTAAGAGATTTTGAATTATAACATACTATGTTATTTCATGCTTTTAATTATAACTCTTCATTGGGAAAAGCTTTTTTTTTTGCTGTTCCTTAATTACAAAATGACATTAATGTACAACAACCCTGTGATGGAGCAAGGCATTATTAGCAGGCATATATTATCACCATGTCTAGAAGTAGTATAGCAAATTGTTTTTATTTGAAGATTCCAGTCATCCTTATTACCTTTATCTGTCTTGTTATTCTGCTACAACTGCAATTTACAATGTCAAATTCCCTATTTATCGTAATTATCATAGCACTCTTAGTAATTTTACACTGACTTGCTTGTGTAGCACTATCATTTGTTACAAATAAAAGATAAGGAATGACATCATTACAAATTGTAGATTATAAGGATAAAACATTTGATTCTGATTCGCAGGAATGCAGTATGTTGCCATTTTTAATTGGTGACTGGTGAATTCCCTATTCAAATCCTATGTAGTGTATTTTATGGAATTCTTGTAATATTTCATTTTTGGAATTCAGAGGACACTTTGAAAGCTAAAGCAGTTTATTAGTTTAGGAAGTTGAAGGAGACAAGCTTATATTTAATGTAACTGACGTGGAATTCATGGTTTATATTTAGCTATCTACACTTTTGAAATAACAATAAAAAGGCAAGCATCAATATTAAAGATAAAATCTGCCTAATAAAATACTGTAGAAATTTGATGAAACTCTATATATGTTTTCCTTGTACTTAAATTATAAAATCATGTACATTTTTTAGTGTTTTTGGTGCAAAGATACAAAATTTAATCTTTGTGCTACTTGAGCACTCATGTATTTTTTAACTTTGAAATTTATATTCCTGCTATTAAACAGGACCAAATCCACCGAAGAATATTACATTTGGAGAAGTATCTTCCACTGCACTACAGGTTCTTTGGGCTCCTCCAGACAAAACAGAGAATGCATCATTTCATCATTATCTGGTCAGTTACATGGCTTTTGGATCAAAAAATCTAGGAACTGAAGATGTTAAAGGAGGCGAAACATCCTTAGTACTTAGGAATCTTAAGCCATTCCACTCCTACAAAATTTATGTACAGGCAGTGGCTGAAGGTGGATCACTAAGTTGTGCTGAAGGACCATTGTTTGCAACTACAGGTAAATGTTGCTGTAATGGATTAATTATTTTCATGTAAAGTACAGGTCCACTGGGACTGAATTTATGTTCATTTGCAATCATTTCAGACTTTGTTATATTTGGTTTTGTCCTGAAATATCATTTGTATCAAGTAGCATCTGGGAAATTTCTCTCTGTAATTAAAAAAAAACAAAGTATAACACAACGAAAAGGACTTTTGGTCCATCAGAAACACTGCATAAAAGTATGGTAAAGTTGATTGTGTGTTTGACTTTAGTATTGAGATGGAATAGATAGGTCTGAGATATAATACATTTAAATCTTTAGAGCCTGCACATTGAAACTAATCTTGCATTTCGAATTTACTAATCACTTGCTATTTATTGTGAATTTAGCTCCCAGTCCTCCAGTCAGTATTTATGTTGACAACGCAGATGTTTGGGAGAACAGAATCACTGTGCACTGGGAACCACCATTAGAAGGAAGTGATGAATACCATCTTCAAATACAAATGAGCAATGATAACAATGAAGTAAAAGAATATTCAGTGATAAATGCAACAGTATTTCAATTTAATTTTATGATCCCAGGTGTCACATATAACATTGGGGTGATGGCAGTGAAGAGTGGGAAGAGAAGCGAACCAAAATTTGTTACACAAACGACAAGTAAGTCAGCGTTCTAAGACCTGAGGTTCACTGGGGACTCAGTGAAGTTGTAGTGGCTCACTGGTATGCTGTGAAAGATGAGGCATATTAGCTCCCATAGGGAAAAATGCGAGCCCTACAGATGGGGTTGAGGCCTGGCATGTGGTCTGGATGTCTGAGGAGGAAGGGTTCGGCTTGGCTGGTTGTATAAATCTCCATCATCTTAGGGAAGGTGGTGCCAAGTGGTGTGTGTTCTCACTTGCCCCATGAAAATGAGCTACCCTCACACTGACCCTGCAAACTATGATGGGGATCACTGTAGGAAAGGAACAAGCAGGGTTTCATCATGGAACTTTAGTGGTCTTGTATTAATGTTGTTAAAAAAAGAAAATAAATGCTCATTGCTGATGACTGATTTTCTGATTGATTTTTAGAAGGATCACAAATTGAATTCGTATAAAGATTTGGAGTTACCTCAGATACTTACTTTTATTATTCCTCACACTCATCTTTGGTTTGGTCCTGAAATCCTGCTTAGTATGTGTACCATTTGTAAAGAATTGTCTTTATTGCTGTTGCTATTGCTATGAAGTAGCAACCTACAGATAACACCCAAATTCTTGCTTCTTGCTATTGTGCCTGCCCCCAACCCCGCCATGATTTTACGAGTGATGGGGGGGGTGGTGCTGGGTAGGCTGCCTGCCTATCGTGAAATTGAGGCCATTAAGTGGGAAATTAATGTCCAATTAAGGGTTTCATCCCACCACTGCTCCAACTTAATGCGTGGCAAGAGAGGCCTACACCCAAAGTGTAGACCAGTAGGTCTAATGCTGCTGGCTAATGGAAGCCACCCACACAGTTTAGCTTCACAGTGTCCACCTCCTCCCCTGCCCTGTCCAAAATGCCACCCCCTCCCCACACCTCTCCTCACAGGAGCCTGCCAACCCAGCCCCAACGAGATCCCGGACTTACCTGGGTTTTGGGGTACCTTCCTCCGGGGCTTCCTGCAACACTGACCACTGATCCTGGTTGGTGCAGAGCTGATGGTCTTCGAAGCTCCATAAAGTAGGACATCATCCTGGAGATGGATAGATGTCCCACCTCATACTAATTAAAATCCCGTCACCCGAAAAATTAAAACGGGGTGAGCTGGCCAATCAGAGGTGCGCTTGCCCCTGACACTTTTTATCCATTCATGGGATGTGGGTGTTGCTGGCTAGGCTAGCATTTATTGTCCATCCCTAATTGCCCATGAGAAGGTGTTGGTGAGCTGCCTTCTTGAACTGTTGCAGTCCATGTGGTGTAGGTACACCCACATTGCTGTTAGGGAGGGAGTTGGAATGCAGGGAGCTCACCCTCAGTGTATAATCCAGCCTAACATCTTTGAAGTATGGGGAAACCCTAAGAGACAACTTTTGATTTGCTGGCCCCAACCACAAACTCCATTCTCTAGCCACTGATTTCATTGGGCTTCCTAGTTATTGCCTCAGGCTGAACAAGACTGTTCACAACCTCAGCTAATGCTGAGCTGAGTTTCCAACACCAAATCCTCTCCATCCCAAAGATTGCCTACTTAAGTCTGTGCAACATTGCCCATCTCCACCCCTGCCTTTTCCCATTTAGTTCCAGATCCAACTATTTTAATCCCGCCTATGTGTAGATTTTTTTTCAAATTGCAAAATTATCTTCTTCTTTTTCAGAGCCTAAACCAGTTGAAATAGTTGTTCCCATTGACGTTCAGACTCACTCAACAGTGCTCTATGTTGGAATGCCAAAAGTTGGCTTATTTGATGGAATTAATGTTACATGTGAAGATGGAAGTAAAAGAATCCCTACAGATAAAATAGATGTTAATATAACCATAGAAAACCTGACACCAGGCAAAGAATATATCTTTGCTGTATATGTAACCAGTGGCAATATGAAGAGCAAAGCCTACAGAGTTCCTGTTGTGAAAACATGTAAGTATCTACGATTGTGATTTGCAAACATCTGTAACTTGTGTATGAACTTTAACATTTTTCACCACATAGTCTCATGTTTTAGCAATTCTTGATAATTTTTTCACTGGGTTTGAAAAAAAGAGCCTCATTCAATGTAGAGGGCAAAAAACAGATGCTTAAGTCTACAAATTGAAATGTGAAGGCAGGCTTTGGCTAGGCTTAAAGGTTTTGGATGCAAAAACTTAGTTTGGAGTGATTTTAGGTCAAGTAAGATGGCTCGATGATGTAGAAGCATGGTATATTCATCATTTTGTGTTATTATGCAGGCAAGCTATTTAATTGAATGAAGTGAATCTGATCAAAACTGTTGCTCTAGCATTCATTCGATTTGAAATAAAACATCTTCACAATAGATAGCTGGCCTCGTCTTATAACATGTTTCTTTTATCTCTTTTAAGCAGAGTGAAAAGCACGTGTGCTAGAAATACCAGTATCTAGTTCAGATCACAAAGGTGCCTGATTGTCATACTCTTGAGTTATATTTATTGTAAAGTTAGATATTGGGTGACATGGAAGACCGTTAAACATTAACTGCTTAGTCTGCTTATGGCACTGTTGCACTGGAGAGAATATCTAAAGCAAGACCATAAACGTGTAACAAATATACTGTCGGAATGTTTTCACTTAGGCACATAAAAGTAGAAAGCAGAATTAATGACGTATGTAAATGAATCAATTCCATCTAAAAATACCAAAATACATTATAGCCAAATATTTGAGCAACGGCTGACTATAAAATCGATTTACCTGCAACTGTGCATTGATTAGTCTGACACTGACCCATTAAGTTTCTTTTCAGGTAGTTAATTATCTTTGTATTTTTATTCTAGGTTTGGTACCACCCACAAATTTACGTGAAGGAAAAGTCACAGAAACATCGTTGGAATTACTGTGGGATAAAGCAGAAGGCCATTTCTACCAATATGAAGTGCAATGTGCAAACTGTGATAAGCAGCTTGTGGTAATCTCAGATTGTTGTTGGTTCATTAAAATGTACACAATTATGCAGCATGTACTATAATGTGTTTGAACATTTAACTGAAAATTTTCAGCTGGACTTTGAAAATGTTATAAAATGACAATTGGTGCAGATAAACTAATGGTGCTATATTATTTTTGGCAAGCATGCTCTTATTAAAAAAGAATCTATCTGTATTTATCCCTTTAATTAAATATATTTGATAATGTGATGCACATTAAATTATAGAAGTATAAAAACAACATATTTATTGTATTGTTTATTAATTTCAGGTTCAAAAGGTTGACCAAGAGTGTGTGGTATTTACATACCTGACACCAGGAAAACTGTATAATATTTCACTTCGAACAGAAAAGGAAGGCTATCGAGATAGCATACCTGTGAAACAATTAATACGTACATGTAAGGTTCCACTTTGTTAATATTTATTTAAATATTTTCTCCTGAGTTAACTTAATTCAGTGTAGTAGTTAAAATGTGTTGTCTGGTGAGGGAACCTACGCTAAAGGGCCTTCCTTTTGTTCTTTAACTGTTCTATACTTTTCTTTCCAAGCTTAAAAGTGTTAATGGAAATTAGACAAAGAAAATTCTACATTATCAACAACAACAATTTTTAACATCCAAAGGCATTACACAAGTGGAATTAAAGAGGAAACTGGAGATTGAGGCATTGAAAGATGGGTTAGGAATGGCAACTGATAAACCTGTTCAAACAAATGGGTTTTAAGGAGGTTTGAAGAGAAGTGGATAGGTAAAAAGCTTTAGGTAGTGACTTTTGAAGAATAGAATGAAGACAACTGAAAAATCCAATATCAATGATAGCGCAGAGTGGGCAGGGAGTGGAGGGTTGGATAGTGTCATAGCATAAAAGGCCAGTGTCTGAGGCCAAAGGACGTGCAGGTTTATGAGGCTGGAGAAAATTGCAAAGATAAAGTGATGCAAAGTTGTGGTAGAGTTTAAGGATCAAGAGTTCATATTTAATACATTGGGGAATAGGGAGCTAGTATAGGTCATTAAGGGTTGTGGGTGATACTCAAGCGAGATGTATTGTGATATGGGATAGGAGCAGTTGAATATCATTGAGTTGGAATTTAGAACAGGTGTAGGACAGGGTCCCAGAAAGACCTTATTGAAATATAAGGCAACAAAAACATATATAAGGAAAGGTTTTCATAACAGATGGACTGAGGTCATGAAGGAACTGTATTGGAGGTAGATAGAACGTGGGGTTTAAAGCACATCTCATGGTTGAACATAGTCTGGCCCAGCCTTGACTGACTGTCAAGCTAACAACTTGCTAAGATCTCATCTTCACAGAGTACGGGTGGTGAGATTTGTGCTTCATTTTTATGAAATTGCTCTGACTTCAGCTGGAAGGCAGCAGTTACATCCAAGTCAGAAATTTGACTGGGAATTAGCTTGGATGGGGGCAGTTCCAGCCAAACTGCTGGTGTCAACCTCACCCCAAAGCAAGTCACAGAGGCAGCTGATATACTAAAATATAGCTATCAAATCAGTCGCAATGAATGTGTAGGATAATCATATAAAGATGTCGAAGTAGTAAGTGCTTGCAGTTTTTCATTAATATATTTTAGAATGTCTGTTTTGCTTGGCCACCCAGTTCATATTAACAATGGTTTACTTATTGGGGTTGAAATAGGTCTATACCAGTAACAGGAAATGGGTTCATAGCCAATTGGCAGCCTGTTTTACGCCAGCTGCACTCACAGCACATCTCCACCTGCATATGAATCAGGATAAAAATTCAGGCACTACATGTAACGATAATATACATAGATAAGAATGAGAAAGTATCAATGAGTTTATCCAGCACAGCTATCTTTTAAACTTATATTTGGAATCTGTTTGGAATAATTTTCTTTTGATTGGAATTGGGCTGGTACTTCTGTAATTCCTGTTAAATCAGGATTCTGACTTTGTTTCTGAATGACTTGATAGTGCTGCCTTAACTTAAGGAAGACAAATCATTCACCCTTAACAAGCATATAATGATTTTGGCAATAAATAGAAATGTTAAATCCATGTTTAATTCAGATTAGCCAATACTATATTATTTGTCTTTGCTATTTTAGTGCCAAGCCCAGTGGAGTATTTGAATTATAACAAGACTTCTGATTCAGTAACTATCAGCTGGCCTCAACCTGCTCATATATTCGATGGATATAATCTTACACTATCCAGCAAAATAATCTACCAGGTTGTTAACATTCCTTTTACACATTCACGGTAAGCTGTTAATTTTGAAAATTATGATTCCCTAAGATTTTATACTGTAAACAGTTTGAGTTATGTGGTTATATTCTCAGTTTAAAGTAACTAAATTGTGAATAATATGATACACAATATATGAAACCATCTCGTTTTTTTGTCTATTCATGAAAATTATCACATTCCATCACAGTATAATTACTGGAAATATTTTTCTTTTGAGGATTAATGCACCTACTCAATGCATATCTGAGGGAGTACAATATTAGAGTGATGTCTTTCTGATGAGAAGTTAAAAGTTGAGAGCCTGCTGCCTGCTCAGGTGGAGGTTAAAGAAAGCTTGCTATAATGTTATGTTAATTGTACTGTTAAGGTTAGGGAAAAACTAGTGGAGGGTATTGACTGATTAAGTATCTTGAGCATGTAAAAAAAGGGACAGTCTGTCCCTTTTCTGCAGCTATGTTTGTGGCCAGGTGGCGCTGGAGAGGTAGCACACAGTGTCCACCGGTGTATGCTTGAGGCCTTCTGCGACCAGTGGGCGCCGTGGGGCTGGGGTACATCATCACCCCCCGGGAATAATATTTTGGTTTAATTAGTTAAGTCTCTTATCACGTTTTTGTTTTAGTTACAGTGCCCTGCCAGGGGCTGTCATCCCCCACCCCTCACTTATTGATTTATGTTTAATTTATTGATTTTTTTTCTTGACTAAAAAGCCTATAAAAAGGGATAGCTTGGACACTAGGTTGGTTGGTAGGTAGGCAGCAGACATTTGTAATGCTGCATTGTGTAAATATGGAAGCTATCAAGAAAGGGATTTGCACCTAGTTTCATATTTCACCATCTGGCTTGAGATCCATTTATCATGTATAGCACTATTGAAGAAGAACAGGGGGAGTTCTGCTGGAGTGATAACCAATATTCATTCTTCAACCAACACCACCAAAACAAGTTGATTCATCATCCAACATTTATTATTTGCAAGATCATGCTTTGCACCAATTGACTTCTATATTTGCCTACAAAATAGTAACTCAGAAACAGGAGCAGGTCATTAAGCCCCTCAAGCTTTGTCCACTGTCATTCAATTGCTCACCTGTACCTTAACCACATTCCAATTGCCTTGGCCCTGTAACCTTTAATATCTTTGCCTAACAAAAACCTATCAGTCTCAGATTTGAAATTTTCAATTGACCTAGGCCAGGACCTTCCAGCCCCACCTCGGCAGATGTGCTGAGCCATTCAAATGTCGGCTGACTTTGGCGGGACTGGAAGATCCTGCTGGTGGGAGGGACCGGAAAATTCCGGCCCTGGTCTCAACAGTTTTTTTGGGGAGACTGTTCCCCAAATGGATGCTTTCTGACATTGCCTGGATGGTCGAGCTCTAAGTTTAAGAATATGCCCCCTATTCTGTACTGTCCCACCAGAGAACGTAGCTTCTCTCTAGCTACATTATTAACTCTTTAAATCTTCTTCAACACCATAATTAGATGATCATTTAATCTTCTATACACAAGGGAATAAAAATCTAATCTGTGCAAACTATCCTCATAATTTAATGTCTTTAGTCCCAGTATTATTCAGGTCAATCTGAGCTACACCCTTGCAAGACCAATATATCCTTCCTGAGGTGCAACTCTTAGAAATGAATACAGTACCTGAACTCTAAATGGGGTCTAATAGCTTTACATATGGTAACACAACTTCCATCCCTCTCTATTCGAGCAAAAAAGATCAATGTTTTGCTGACCTTTTCGATTTTTTTTTGTACCAGTCCGCTAGCTTATAGTGATTTCTGTACTTAGACTCCAAAATCTTTCTCTTCCCCATAGTTTCTAGTTTGTAGCCATTTAGAAAGTACTCTGATCAATTTTTCTTAGGTTCAAAGTGGATAACTTTACATTTTCCCACATTGAACTCCATATGCCATAGTTTTGCCCACGCAGTGAATTTATCAATGGCAACCTACCTGCTTCTGTCTACACTATTTACTTTGCTACCTAACTTGCTGTCATAAGAAAACTTAACTATGCTTCTTTCTCTCTATCTATCTATCTAATATATATATATATATATATATTATATATATACACACACCCCAATGACTACACTTCAAAAATAATTAATTGGCTGTGCAGTGGGTTGAATTGTTCTGAGGATGTGAAATCACTACATCAATGCAAGTAGAATAATTAGTACTTGAACTGCCAACAGCTTCATCGAACGAAAGCAGAAAATAGCACAATAGCAAATTAAACTTTTAAAATTTTTTTTGCTGGGGCCTTTACCTAATTCTTTACCAAAATTTTCTTTTGTGTAGCTATAAACAGACGTTATGAAAACCCGTGGAACTTGATTTTATTCCTTTTGTGGTGTTGACCATAATTGACTTGCAACTTTATTAGTAATGAGCTTTCAGGTCAGCTCATTTAGAGACATAGGTCATATCTCAAGAATCTTCATAATGTGGTCCCATTTGATTACAAATTCATATGAAAATGTTAACCTGTTTAAAAAGTTCGTTAAACATTGTGCTGAATATTTAAGCACAGTACTTGGAGTAAATTGAGTAAAATTCCAAGTCTGAAATGTTAACTCTGTTTCTCGCTTCACGGGTGCTGCTTGATCTGTTGAGTATTTCCAGCATTTTCTGTTTTAATTAGTAATTTTATTTTGTATATTTGCAGAACTTATAATTATGACAAGCTGCTACCAGGTAACCTCTACTATGTAAGTATTGAGACCACGAGTGCAACAAAGAAGAGCCATCCCACTACAATCAATGTTACAACATGTAAGTTTACGTTATAAGACTAAAAATACTTAGGGCTCACTATAGTCTAGAGACTGGGCTCCCCGGTGGACTCGGATGTTAGCAGGGTTCTTGAGCAGACAAGAAGGGGCCAGCAAACTGCCGTCACGTGGCAGCCAACCAGTAGGGGAAACGACATGTGGGGAACGTCTGATTATGTGGTAGGGACAGGCTTTTTAGCTGCTCTGACCAAAACTGTTGTTTCTGGTGCTTGAAGATGCTTTCCGTGTTCGCTCCACTTAATGTGTCTAATGTTGTGAGCTCCATTAAAGAATGATGAAGGCTGAGTTATACTGTTTGTAGAAAGAACAACGTTAATCCTGTTCCATACCAGGATGCTGTAAGATTACTCATAATGAAATAAAGATAGGTGATAAGTTCTGCTGTTCTTGGATCAGTTTTGTGTTACCATATATTTCAGACAACCCAGGGCCCTATGTTAGAAAATTGTGTTGCACTGAGTTTAAGATGGCAAAAATGTCACTGACTGCTACTGGCCCACGGACAGCCCCTCAGACAGTCCATCAGGCCCTCCCCCCTGATCTGCTTAATAATGTAATAGCAAACTCTTGTGGCCATTTCTGAACGTATGTGTATATATAGTCAAACCAGGATAAACTAGTTTCAGTTGGTACATATGTGGCACACCATCTCTTTTCCAATCTGCAAAGATATCACAGTTTGGCACTGAGTTGGGATTGTGGATGTCCCGAACTGAATAAATTTGATTAGAGAAGCTTCTAGCAAACCAGTAGAGGAATTGAGGTCATGTTTGCTGAGAAATAGGGTGGAATTTTACGGCCCTGGTGCAGCGGGGCAGGACCGGAAAATATGGTGAGCTGTTCAGAAGTCCATTGACTTTGGCAGGACCGAAAAATTCCACTGGTGGGAGGGTCCAGAAAATTCTGTCCAAGGTTTTAAAATCCAGTCTTATTGAAAGGCTGTTTCTACATGTGGGTGGACTGACCTTTTGTACACGTGGGTGGACTGACATTTTGAAGAACGCTGCATCAGTAGGCATTATTAAGCAACTAGGAGAGTATAGCCATGACCAAGAGTCTTATAGTGCACATGTGGAGCAGCTAGAGATGTATTTCGCTGCTAATGATATTCTCAATGCTCCTGATAATCTGGCTGTTAATCAGACATGGGGTGAAGGAAAAGTGTGATATTTCTGACTGACACAGGCCTAGGAGTGTATGAAACGTTCAGGAATTTCCTGGTAAGGCAAAAGACACACCGCTGTTGGGCATTTTGTGTAAGCTTGAGCAGCAATACAGACTAAGCCATTAGAGATTGCAGCCAGCTGTTAGTTTGGAACCAGCAATCAGATGCCCATCGAGGACATTTCAGACTTCATGGTAGCTTTGATAAAGCTGTCTATCCATTGTAATTTTGGAGAATTTCAGGAGAGCGCATTGCAAGACAGATATGTGTATAGTTTAAAGAGTGAATGCATTCCCAGTAAGTTGCTGACATAGCCAAAGTTAACTTTCGACATAGCTTGCCAATCAGCATTGTCCATGGGCATGGTGGAATGTGACTCGAGAGAAGTCAGGTTCAACAACTGTCAGTCATCTGCTGAAGTAAATAAGCTGCAGCTGAGTAAGCAGAAGGTAATTAGTAGTACCAGAGGTATGACAAAGTCCTGTTGCCGGTGTCTAGGCCAACATGGGGCACAGAATTATCCATTTCTGAAGTCAGAGTACTACAGTTGCAAGAAGGCGGGTCATCTTGCCAAGGCATATGGAAAGAATGTAAACAGAGAAAATGCTGGCTGGAGGAAATGGCAGTCACTGCATAAGTTTGTTGAGCAGCACCAGATTGTTGAGGGCTCAGTTGAGACCCATACAATCGGAAGCACAAGGTGGAAATTCACAGGGTGTCGAAGTCCAAGTAGTGTTGGATGGAGCTCCGTTAAACATGAAGGTTGACATGGGGGCATCAGTTAGTGTGATTCCTGAATCGCTATGCCGCCAGAAGTTGAGTAAGCAACTGGAGAAATCACACGTAGGATTATGAAGTTATGGAGGAGAGAAAATCCCCATAATGGGGAGTGTGTCTGTTCCAGTCACATACAAGGACCAATGTGCAAAACTGCTCATCATTGTAGTAAAGGGTGAAAAATCAGTCTTGTTAGGTAGAAACTGGTTAACAGCACTTAAGTT
This sequence comes from Carcharodon carcharias, assembly GCF_017639515.1. NCBI lineage: Eukaryota > Metazoa > Chordata > Chondrichthyes > Lamniformes > Lamnidae > Carcharodon > Carcharodon carcharias. Next base: position 63,509,106 of record NC_054487.1, read on the forward strand.
AAACTGGAACGAACTCTTTTGTGTAGAAGTGAAATTCGCAATGCACGACAACATGATCGCAAAGTACCCTCAGGTTTTTAGTGAAACTTGTAAACCTATTCAAGGATATAAGGCCAATGTGTGGTTCAGAGGAATGCAGGATCAGTTTACTGCAGGCCTCATCCTCTCTAAGGGAGAAAGTAGAGCAAGAGCTGAAAGACGAGATTGAGAATATTATCTGTAAAGTAAAACAGAGTAATTGGATTATTTCCATAGTGTTAGTATCAAAGTCAGATGGTAGTGTAAGAATATGTGGGATTATAAGGTAACCGTAAATCAGGTACTGGAATGTGATCCACCCGATATTTTGCCAAATGTGGAGGATCTGTTCACATAGTTATCAGAAGGCCAGATTTATTTTGAAAGTTAGGTCTGACAAATGCTTACCTGCAACTTGAGTTAAAATGATGAGACAAATTTATAAAAACAAAAAACTACGGATGCTGGAAATCCAAAACAAAAACAGAATTACCTGGAAAAACTCAGCAGGTCTGGCAGCATCAGCGGAGAAGAAAAGAGTTGACGTTTCGAGTCCTCATGACTCATGAGGACTCGAAACGTCAACTCTTTTCTTCTCCGCCGATGCTGCCAGACCTGCTGAGTTTTTCCAGGTAATTCTGTTTTTGAGTCAAATTTATAGTTGGGTCTATTTCAGTTTCATAGGTTGCCATTTTGGTATATATTCAGCTCCCACAATTTTTCAAGGGATAATGAACCAAATTTTGCCAGGAATTCAGGGTAGGGTGCTATTTGGATGACATACTCATTTCAGCTTCAAACAGGCAGACCCATGATGACAGGGCTGAATAAGGTGCTCCAACATTTGGAAAAACATAGAGTTCAGGCGAAGGCACACAAATGTGAAATGTTTAAAAAAAACTCTAGACATTTTGAGTAGTTTGTTTGCTGCTTATGGGTTTCCAAAATAAATTGTGTCTGACAGAGAATCTCAGTTCTGTTTAGGAGTTTTCAAATTTCGTGGGAATGAATGGGGTAAAGTACACTAGAGTTCCACATATCATCCTGCTTCAAATGGAACAGCAGAGTACGCCGTACAAATTGTTAAGTATGCTCTTGTTAAAAAAAAATGCTAGATACAAATTGGAAGAAATGTCAGTTGCCATTGAATGATAAACTGAATTATTTTTTGTTCATGTATTATAACAGACCTCACACTACTACCAGCAGACTGCCAGGTGAATTTTCTTAGAAGATAGCCTAGGATAAGGTCTTTATTGCTGAAGCCACATTTAGCACTATCATTAGAAGAGAAACAAACCAGGCAGAAAGGGTGTCATGATAGGAGTAGAGTGAGAGAAAGAAATGTGAAGTTGAACCAGAAGGCTAAGGTGTTGACATTTTTACCAGGAAGAGTTGTGAAAATATGTGGTCTTTGTGCATATTTTGCCAAGGTGTTTGGTAGTGGAAAGGTTAGGTTTGTACATATAAATCATGTTTTACCTCAAAGGTTCACAAAGAAGCAGGAAGTTGGGAAGAATCAAATGAGTCTGATGAGTTGGATAGTTGAGATACGAGTAGCACACTCATAGTTACTCCAACACAAGTTATGCCTGAACCTAGTTCAGATACGAGTCAGAGTCACACAGACATGCCTGATTAATTGGAAATTTCAAATGAAACTCAGGAGAAAAATCAATCCTTGTGGAGAATACTTCTCCTCAGACTCAGACCCAGATGGGCCCAGGTCCTTGCTGGAGTTCTGGAAGTTTGGGTCAAGAAAGGAGATATCATCTTAGGAATAAGAAACCAGTGATTAAGTTGGACTTGTAAACAAATGAAAAACAAAAAAATGTATATAAGTTGTATAGAATGTAAATATTGTGTAATTTCTCATTAAGGAGGGAAGAGTGTAATTGTATAATAGCACCCTCTTGTGGCTATTTGTGTATGTGTGTGTGTATGTATGTAAATATGTAATATACACACACACATACATGTAAAAAACCGGAATAAACTAGTTTCAGTTGGTCCTTGACTTTGCACTTGGCACACTGTCTCTTTTCTGCCCTGCAAAGATATCACAATCTGTACCCCCCAAATTATTCCCTCAGACCCTGCCCCTCCGATCTGTGCCCCTCAGATGGCTCAATTGCAGAGTCGTACAGTCCTCCTGTGGAAGTTAGCTGCAAAATGGCTGACCTTGCATCTCCTTGTTTCTACACCGCCTGGCTTTTACTTGTCAGGGATCTGACAGCCCGTGATCCCTGTTTGCCACTTGCTTAATCGCCAAAGAACAATTCATCCTGTTCATAAGCATGCAAATGATCCTTAACTTCCTAGTACCTTCCCACCTCGTTTATGCAGGTTCGTCGTCTCATTGCATTTCTGCCAGCAATTTAATCCATCCACCAGGTACTATCATTGGGAGCCTTTCCCATCCACTCCAGTCCATTTCTGAGGCCTTTCCCATGATGGCTAGGAGTAACATCTCATCATCTCTTTGAAATTCAAACTACTCTGGTTTATCTAAAAATGTGAAAGTTCCTCACACCTCGCATTCTAAAACTTCAACCATGTTTACGTATTCAGCATTTCAAACCTAGCTTCCCTTTTGATAACACAAAAGCTCCAGAATTGCTGTCTTCAATTCAATTAAATTCCTCCCACACACAAATACACACAGAGAAACTAATCCAAACCCCACTATTAACCTACCTTTGCAATAAATCACAATAATATTATGAAAATTGTGGTATTTCCATGAAACCTCCCTCCTCACTGGAAAATGAGCTGTCATAATTTAAGAAGACGGCTTCATTTTCTTAACTCATCTTACATTGCCTCCTATACTTATCTATATACTCACATTATTAAATTACCTGATCCATACATTAATATAACAATGTATATGACAAATCCTTTATATCAACAGAAATCACTCCAGTCCAGTATCTTCATTTTTAAATGTCAAATTTTCCCTTTTCGGCTTCAAACTCTTGACAATGCATCTGCAATTAGATTTTCTTGTCCAGCCACATGTATAAGCTGTAGATTAAATGGTTGCAGTAATAAACTCCACCTAAATAGCCTTGCACTTCTGTCTCAAAATTTGGCCAGAAACTTTAAAGAATTGTGCTCTGTACAAACAATTGTTTCTAATGGATTGTTTGCAATGTAAATGTAAATCTCAAAGTGCTACAATGCTAACACCAGACTCAGAGCCTCCTTTTTGATCATTGAATACCTTCTCTGTTGTACATTCAACTTCCGTGAAAAACACCCTATCGGTTTTTATCAATTCCAGTGTCATCTTGTAACAGTACGGCCGCAATGCCTATATCGCTTGCATCAACGGCCAATTTAAATTGCTTGGCATAATTGGGTACTGCTAAAACTGGTGTCCCGGTCAATACAGTTTTCAAGCTGTCAAATGCCTTCTGACACCCCTGTGTCCTTTGAAACTTCTTGTTCTTTTTTAATAGCTGAGTCAATGGAGCAACCGCACTGCTAAAATTTGGTAAAAATTTCTGTTAAAACCCACTCATGCCCAGAAATCTCAAAACTTCTTGTATTGTTGCAAGTATGGGGAAATCTACGAAAGCCTTGAGTTTCATATCTCTCAGCACCCCCTTACCATGTTCAATGGTATGGCCTAGATATGTAACTTGCACTTTTACAAATTCATTTTTATTCAAGTTCATCGCCAAATTAGCTTCTTGTAATCAACTAAGTAATTCTTCCAGATGTTCTAAATGCTCCTTCCGCACTGACTGAAAACTATCAACTTGTCAATATAAACAGCACAAGTGCTCAGTCCTGGATTACTCTGTCAGCCTTTGAAATGCCGCAGGTGCATTTTTCATACCAAATGGCATGACTTTAAACTAATATAGTCCATCTGGCATCACAAAAACTGATATCTCCTTTGCTCTCTCTGGTAATTGTACTTGCCAATATCCTCTTAACAAGTCAATTTTTGTGATCAATTTTAATTGCCCCACTTTCTCAATGCAGTCTTCCAACCATGGTATAGGATTTGAATCAGCTTTTGTCACTGCATTCACCTTTCGATAGTCCACACACAGTCTTCGTGCTCCATCCAGTTTTGGTACCAGTTATTGCAGCTGGACTCAATGATGTCATTTTGAATCATGAATTAAATTTCTTTCTGTGCTTTCGATAACTTTGCTGGATTTAACCTATAAGGGTCGTGCCTTGTCAAAGATGAAACTTTTACACACACATCATGTGTAGCTAAATTTATCCTCCTCAGTTTATTCCCACAAATAGCTTTGCATGACTGCAATAGCTTCTCCAAATCACTTTGACACTTGTCTGGAAATTAACTCAATATTACATTTAAATTTTCAAGTACCCCCTCAGTATTCAATTTGATTAGAGGAAAATCCATTTCAGAATCCTTCATTTTGACCTCTTTCTCCTTACTTACCACCATAAATACCTCCTTTTGATCCTCTTTCCTGTCAAATTACTTTTTACGCATATTTACATGACACACCCTCTGCTTCTTCCTTCTATCTGGAGTATTTATGAAATTATTTACTTTACTCAGCTTCTTTTCAATCCTGTAAGGCCCACTCAGCCTTGCCTTTGATGAGTCACCTACTACTGGTAACACCCCTAGCACTTTGTCCTCAGCCACAAAACCTTCCTATAGCTCACCTATTTACCTTCACTTTCATCACCTGCTATGATATCTTTAAATGTTCCCTAGCCAACTCACATGCTCTGTCCAATCTTTCTCAGAATTTTGATCCACTGATTTTTCGTGAATCAATTTCAGTGGTCCTCTTACCTCATGACTATAAACTAGTTTGAAAGGACTAAAACCAGTTGATGCATTAGGAGCATTCCGAATAACAAATAACAAGAATGGAATTCCCTTATCCCAATCCTGTGGATAGTTATGACCATATGCCCTCATCATAGTTTTATAAAGTTTGATGCCATCTTTCCAAAGCTCTTTGTGACTCAGAGTGGTAAGCTGTTGATTTAAACAGTTTTATCCCCAAACTGTTCATTACTTCCTTAAACAGCTGTGACATGAAATTTAAACCCTGATCTGATTATATTTCTTTAGGTAAACCATATCTTGTAAAACATTTAGTCAACTTTTCCACAATTTTCTTTGTTGTAATATTTCTCAAATGTACTGCTTCAGGAAACCTTGTAGACACATCCATTGTTGTCAGTAAGTACTGATTTCCACTTTTAGACTCAGGGAAGGATCCGACACAATCAATCATGACGCTAGTAAAAGGTTCTTCAAACGCTGGAATTGGAGTTAAAGGTGCCAGCTTAATTACTGCTTGTGATTTTTCTAACACCTGACATGTATGACATGTCCTACAGAATTTGACTACATCTGTATGCAATCCAGGCCAAAAAAAATGCTTTTGTATTTTCGCCTGTGTCTTTCTAATTCATAAATGTCCCCCCATTGGAATTTCATGAGGTATTCTCAGAATTTTATTTCTATATCCAAATGGTATAGCAAGCTGATGTACTTCCCTCCAGCTTTCATTTGCTGAAACATGATAAGGCCACCATTTTCTTATTAAAACATTACTTCTTAAGGTAATAACACTCTGGAATACATTCTGCCTCTGTTTCTGTGTAAGCTGTTTAATATAACTGTCATAATTACGTATCCTTTTTCCTGTAACTCTACCAATTTCCTTGAGCTAAATACTTCAGCTGCATTATCCTCGATTCCTTCTTCCTGAACAATCTTATCATAAACAGTGTCAGCTAATTAGACTTCAACAACATCTCCCTGCCTTTTAACTTCCTGTTCTTCCTGTTTCAACCTGTGAGCTTATGATCTCACACAATTTGGAAACAATCCAGGATGCTCTTTCTGCAATACTTTTATGGAAAACACTTCTACAGGCTGCTCAACTACCATAGGCATCATACATATCTGTGACCCAACTATATCATTACCTAAAATGAATTGAACCCCTGCAATGGACAATTTTTCCACTACTCCAACAATCACCTAACCTGTTTTCTACTTACTCTTTAAATTACCTTCCACAACGGAATAGGTTTAGAACCTCCATGAACTCCACTTATTATCACCTGTTCCTGCAATACTTCCTCTGAACGACAATTATCACAATTCCACAATTTTAAGGATTGACTAACCCCTGTGTCTCGTAAAATTTTAACATCTATATGTACTCCACACTGTACATATGGAAAGACTTCCCCTTCATGTACAAAACCTTTAAAACATTTCTGAAATCTGCTCCTCAGCACTCCCTTTGGTAAATTGTGAACACATTTCTGCTTCTTTACCTATCACTGATTCTTCCTGCTTGACCAGTATGCAAACCATTGTTTTTCCTGTGCCTGAACCTCAGAACTCATAGTACCTTTACTTCCAGAACTTTTCTGCACCCCAAGAATCCCAACAGATTTTCCCTGTAATTTCCGACACACTGATTTTGTGTGTCTAACTTTATTACAATGAAAACACCTCAATTTTCGAATGTCATTTCTACCCTCAGCATCTTTCTTTTTAGTCTGAGTAACAACTTCATGGGAATTTCCACCTACTGCTCTTCCGTGACTACCCACCTTCCTTTCACCTTCACACTTTCTATTCTTCTTTGATTTGGTAGGGTGACAAAAAAAGGGTTTAGATCTATGAACTAACTCATAGGGGAGAATTTTCCTTCTGTTAGCAGGGTTTTGCGGGGGTGGGTGCAGACTCGATCGGCGCCCCCGATCGGGTCCACGCCTCCATTTTGCATGGGTGGGCCAGTTAAGGCCCAGCATGACGTGCGCCCGGAAGCGCTGAGCACTCCCTGTACGGGGGGAGGGGGGTCCCCTGAGTCGGTGCCTGCGCTCTTTTGTCCATGTGTTCCAAAGAGCGCAGAAATCTTCCTGAGGCACAGAGGTTTAAGTTTTAAAAATTTAAATAAGGAAAAGAAAAAATGTTAAGACGTGTCCCCTTATGTGACAGTGTCACAAGAGCTGGGATATGTCATGAACATTAATGAAAAAATGTATTTAATTTATAAACACTTCATGAAACCTCATCCCGCCCGTGGATGAGGTTCCATGAAAAATGCGAAGGCCGCCTGGGTTCCTTGCCTGCCTGCCAACCTTAAGAATCGATGAGCAGCTCAGTTTATTACTTTAGTTTACTTGATATTTAAAAGGCCTAAATGATGCTTGGTGACGTCGGGATACCTGCCCGACGTCACTGCGCGTCATTTTACGATTCAGCGAGCTGGCCTGCCCCCGCTTGCCGAGCCAAAAATTCTGGCCATAATCATTAGCTATCTCTGCTGCTTGTCTTACCTTTTGAACTCTCTGTTCCTCCACATGAGTTATCACTACTGAAGGAATTGAATCTTTAAATTTTTCCAAAAGAATTACTTCTCTAAGAGCTGCATATATTGTCTCCATCTTTAATGCCTGTATCCACCGGTCAAAATTACTTTGTTTTACTGTCTCAAACTCAATATAAGTTTGCCTAGGCTGTTTTCTCACGTTCTTAAATTTATACATGAATGCCTCAGGAACCAATTCATATGCACTCAAAATAGCCTCCTTTACCACATCATAGTTCACCGACATTTCTTCTGACAGTGAAGCATAAACCTCATGTGCTCTACCCACCAACCTGGATTGTAACAACAATGTCCAGTTTCTCTGTGGCCATTTCATCTCTTTAGCTATCTTCTCAAATGAAGTAAACAATGTTTTAACATCTCTTTCTTCAAACTTTGGAAGAGTTTTTACAAATTTAAACATCTCCACAGTGGGTTTTGATCTGGAAATAAATCCTTTCGTGCCTTCTGGTGTCTCTTTTTTAACTGTCAGCATTTTAAGCTGGAATTTTCTTTCTCTTTTTCACTTTCTTCTTTTTCTAACCTCACCATTTCTAACTCCCTTTCCTGTTTTCTTTCTCTCTCCTGCCTTTTTCTGCTGCTTCTCGTTCCAGTTTTTTCATTTCCAATTCCTTTTCCTTGTTGTTTGCCTCTAATTCATGTTTTCTCAGTTCCTTTTGCTTGTTCGAATTCAAGCCTTTTCATTTCTAACTGAAGTCTCACTACCTCCAGCTGTGACTCACTATTGGCAGGTATCTCTTCCATCTTTAACTGCTGTGTTATTCCTTCAATTATGTCTAATTTCCTTATCCCAGCAGGTAATCCTGATTGTAACTTATCCACCAATTCCATTAACTTAACTTTTATTTACCTTTTGTAAATAAACCAAAGTTATAACTTCAGCTCCCAGACATGTCTTAGCAACTGTCAAAGCCATATTGCAGTCTCACCACTTAAAAAAAATACCTCACACCAACTCCTAATTCAAAGTGCTTCTCATACTCGTAACCTTAACATTCACCAACTCCAAACCAATCAAGGAAGTTGAAATATATTGCACAAAGAGCTGCCAATTTGTTATGGCACAGCTGATGGTAAATGCCAAGCTGCTCAAATCCCAGAGGGAAACTTGAAACAGCTGCCACAACTGTTTTTCAATTTGTATTTTATTTCATGATGCCTGCCTTGAATTCGGCAGTAATAAGTCCACTCAGTCTTAGAGGTTTTTTTTTCCAAACCTAAATTAAGCATTTATTAATAAAAGATTTTAAGCACATCCATGGGTCTACAAATTACTACTATGATAACTCCTAGCTCCCCTAATTAATCTGACTCCCAATTACACCTCCATTAAGGCAACAGTAAAAACAAATAAATTTCAGCAGACCCTGGCAAAGCACACAATGCCCTGGACAGCGATATTCATAATGAGTTTTCTTGGCTTCGGTTCCTGTAGACAGCAACTTGATGCATAGCGGCTGGAGGCTTTTCACACTTGTTAGATCTTAGAATGCCCTCTCCCTTACACATAATCTCATCTCCATTATACATGTTTCTCCCTTTTTAATATGAATTCTGTTGTTCCAAGATGTCTTCGCAACTTTACTTTTCTCATAATATAAATCTTTCATAGTACTCATATTATTATATTTTCCCAAGGTTTGGGAAAAATAAACACACTGACAGCTTCAGATGGCTAGGTGTAACATCACATCATCTGTTTGAAATTCAAACTACTCTGGTTTATCTAAAAATGCAAATGTTCCTCACACCTCACATTCTAAAAACTTCAACCATATTTACGTACTTAGCATTTCAAACGTATCTTCCCTTTTGATAACTGAAAAGCTCCAGACCAGCTGTCTTCACTTCAATTAAATCCACTCCCCCCACACATACACACAGGAACTAATCGAAACCCCACTATTAACCTGCCTTCACATTAAGTCCCAATAATATTATGAAAATTATTATATTTTCATGACAATGTACACAGTTATTTATTGAGAGACAATCTCCCCACTGCTAATATGTGAAATTGCTTCTAAATATTAATTAGTTCATATTGACAAATCTTAAAATTAGGTCAAATTTAAATCTGGCAGACAGAAGTTTAAAGAATTCCTAAGTGAATCACCTGAACTTGTTAAACTGCAATTTTAATGTATTTAATTTTGCAGACAGCTAAGGCCATCCACTTAGACTATATTGTAGCCAATGCTTCATTTTCCTCAGTCAGACTATTGTACAGCAGGAAGTGCATTTCAGAATTTCTGTCTCTGTATCCATTTTGGTGCTTAGGACTAATTAGCATTGAATAGATGAGCCAGCAGCTTTGGGCAATCCACTTAAAGGCAGCTTGCCGTTGGGAGGGTGGGAAATCTGGTCTGACAGACACTGATCTTTGACATCCAGTAACAGCCAACAAGGAATGACTGGAAAAATGGGAGAATTCAATGCAACAGCTTATTTCAGCATCAGAGAAATTTATAAATTTTTTAAAAAGCAAGGAATTGAAGGAATGCTGGAGACTTAAACTCCCAAAAGAATTAAGGGAAAATGTGCCAGACTTAATTCCTGATTTCCATTACTGCAGCTAATGATCTGTTTAAGTGTCATCGGAAATAGCCTGCTCCCAATTTGAATCAGTCATGATTTGAGGTTGAGACAATAGCAGCACTCAAAATTGTGTTGATGTCTTAACTGCATCATTTGACCTCAGTTTACATAAATTCAATTTGAGGAGCACTGGCTACCCAAATGTAGCTCTGCTTGACGTCAGGCCTGCCAGACCTTCAGAAATGTTGCACTTCCTTTTCATACTCATCCATCTACCATCCCATTTACACAGGGGGCAGCTGCAAGATGAAAATCTTGTCTGGAACTAATACCTTTCGAGTATATTGATGTCTGAGAGATCTGGATAAAGTCAATGTATTCCTTCTGGGGGTAGAAATTTACTGCTGAATTTAAGGGGGTAAAATTGGTTAAAATGTTGAACCCTATGTCTGAATGAATGGATCCAAAACTCATTATTGGGCCTCACTTAGATTAGCTTCAGACACCTCATCGACATTTCCAAGCAACATGCTGTCAAAGAAGAATCAAAAATCAAGCTATCTCCCATCTTAAGTGGCTAAAGGTTTTGGGGAAGGGGGTGACCAGGAAGAGGCGATGAGAGTGGCAATTGGAAAGGGGTAATTGGGAAAGTGGCTGGTTTGGGAGGGTAGTGGTGACTATAATGGAGGATAATGATGGGCAGGAAGGAGCAGGAAGAAGGGTAGTGGACAGTGGGGAGGGAAGAGATCAGGTTGGGGTGTGTGTGTGTGTGTGTGTGTGTGTGTGTGTGCGTGTGCGTGCGTGTGTGCGTCTATATCTGTGTGTGTGTTTCAAACAAGTGTTGGTCCCCTTATTTACATATGCTTAATGCCTATTTCAGGTGAGGGCCTTGGATGCCATCTTTTCAACAGTACTGAGAATCAGGCTCTGCACAGTTGAATGTCTATGCCATGTTACTTACTTTCAACACTTATTAGGACCTTAAAGGCAAATATCAATTGATGTGCTTTATCTATTGTGTAACATATATCCCATATAGTTGAGGAATAATGAGAATAAACCATTGTATGAATTTCTTAGTTCCCGAACCTCCAGTGGACTTGCAATTTGTTGAACAGGATGAGTACTCAGTATACCTATTTTGGATGCCTCCAAGAGGTGATTTTGATATTTTTGAGGTAAGTGAAGCTCCTGTTAAATTTTTTGCTAACTACAATGGCATTTTTCTATTTGAAGTATATCCACTCAATAGGAAAGTAAACTACAGAATGTTTTGTATTCATTGTTATGATTGAATGTAGCAACTTAATGTTGCTTTACTCAGTTTACACTTTAGCTGTAGAAAGCAAATGAGGATCTCTCAATGGAATGGTGCCATAATTTAATATTTAATGAAGGAAGCATTAATAGACAGGTCATCTAACAATGTGGGCTTACGTAAACTGGATTAATTTCCTTATCATTCAAAATTAATTAATGAACAATGTGTTCCTTCAGTCATATTGGAATTTTGTTGCAATCATTGAAAAGGAGTTCTGGCAAATAGTTTGAAAGAATAAAAACTAATATGTTTAATTGTGGTTTTTGTTTCAAGTGCAGTATTTATCATTAAGTTTCTAAATTATTTTCACAGGAGTTTGGTTTGTTTTATCGCTGCAATCAGACTTTATTTTACAGTCTGATCTCCCTTAAACCAGGCGTATCATAATAATAATCAATCACTAAAACATAATGGGGGGGACTTACTTTTTTGTACCATCAGTGTTATAGAGAATTTTAGATCCCTTTACAGCAGAAAATGCTTTTGTGCTTTTTAGACTGGGAGGCCACTTTCAGTGTTCGATTGCCTTCATGATGACATTAGCTGGGAGACTATGCAGGTTGTCATCAACTTCCCATCACTGATCCAACAGCTGAGCTCTGGCTTTGCCCTTCCTTGACAACAGTGGACAGCACTCAACCGAACTCACAATGGGCAAGGATGACATGGCCACCTACTTCATTAGTGGAAGATGAGGGATGACCAGGAGTGCGATTGTGGCCATGACTCTCAGATCATGGAACACGTCGCATCAACCTGCTCGTTAAGGTCTGTTGCAGGAGGCACCTAATCTTTCCATTCGACACCTCAGAAGGTCATCCAATGGATAGCCAAGCTAGAGATCCCATTATAAGCTTATATGTCATGTGAAAGTAGTAGCAGTAGGAGTATAGTGAGAAGAGAAAGAGAATGTTGAGACTCAAATATCTCCAGTTTTGATGAGGTTGTTATACAATAAACTTGTAAAGCCTGTAATAAAACTTTCTTTGCAGACATATTTTTTTTCAGGCCATTATGTTACAACGGTCCAAAAATGTCCAAGCTCCGGTGCGTCATAACTGGGAGGGGGGTACCCAAAGATGTGCTAGGGACCCACCCCTGAAAGTTCCCAGAAAAGGATTTCATGAAAATTGTCTGGGAAGTTCAAGTGCAATTGGCCTGCAGTGGAGACCATCCGAAAGTGTGCTATAACTCACAAACTTTGGATAGCTCTGACTTATTACAGTAATAGTTATCCAAAAAAGGTTAGAAGAATTAAAACCACTTCTAACTCCAGAGTAGCTATAGTACTGATCCCCACCATCCCCCATGGGACCCCCTGAGCCTGCCCCACTAACCAACTCCCTCAGACCTCAAGGCACTCCCTCCACACCCCATGTCACCCACAGTACCCCCTACCGCTCACTGGATCCTAGACTGCCCTCCACCCCGCCCCCCCCCTCCTCCCGGCTGACCAACTCCGCTCCCCTGAACCACCTGACACCCCATTGATCACTCCCCCTGATCATCTGACCTCCCCCCACTTACCACTCCCTTGACCACATGACCATGCCACTGACTACACCCCACTAACACCCCCACTGACCAGTCGACCCCCACCCCCGACCAACCCACCCCCACGCAATGCTCGCCACTTACCTTACACATGTACCTTCTCCCTGGTTTCTCAGAGTGGCTGGACCTTTAAACTTAGTTGCTTTACGGCAGCCAGTGCTGCAAAAAAAAAGGGGGCCGTGGCTTCCTTACTGTTGACTCTGCTGCCCTCTACATAAGGCCTCAGGAAATTGCTCCACTAACTGTTCTCGCCCAGTCGGAAGGTTGGGTGAGAAAGGAGTGGCTGGCTTTCAAGGTAAGAAAATAAGAGCTGAGTAGCATTCTGACTCCGATTGCTACTCCACGGAAGTTGTGGGCCATGATGTTACACAGTTGTGTAGAGGAGACCTAACTGTTTACATGAAATATCATGGTTTTTCTTTCTCAAATCACAAAAGCAGGAAAATCAATATTCTGACAACTTTTTGGAAAGTGCATTCAATTGCATTTCATCTTATTCACAACATTTTCAGAAATGATACAAATTCAATACACGTTTACAACTGCAGCACACCAGATGAAACAAAGTGCTTCCAAATTGTAATATTTGTTTTATTCACAGTTAAGGTACCATTTATCTGGAACCAATGAAACTATATATAGAACAACTCTACGTGGCAACAGTTTCAGGATCAAAGATCTCATTCCAGGAGCAGAATACATATTTCAAATAAAAACAATTAAAGGGATGGATGATAGTGAAATAATTGAGAAAAGGCTAAAAAGAAGTAAGAATTTTGAATATTTTTCTCATTCTCCATATCGGTCCTCAAATGATTTTTAAAGAACATGGAAGTTAGTTTCCACAGGGTTTCTTGTGCTTGTCTGCTGTAATTTGAGTGGAAAAGCTTCTGAAACCAAGGGCAACATTTTCCCCCCGTCGGGGAGGATGTGTGGGCGCGGGCGGGTGCGTTCCGAATCGGTGCCAATTAAGGCCCGCCCAGCCTGATGTCTGCCAGGAAGCACTATGTGCTCCCTGTGCGGGTGGGGGTGGGGGGAATTCCCTGAGCTGGGAGTGTGCTGTTTTGCGCATGCACACGAAAGAGCATAGAGATCTCCCTCAGGCAAAGTGCTGCCTCAGGGAGATCGGCTCAGATTTGAAACTTCAGATAAACGTGAGAAAAAATTTTGCTGCCATGTCCCCTCATGTGACACTGCCACATGATATGCCACATGAGTTGGGACATGTCCATAACTTATATTTTATAATATTCTGAGATTTTTAAATCGCCCATGAAACCTAATCCCGCCCATGGATGAGGTTTCATGCTTTTTCAGAAGCCCGCCAGGGCTCCCAGCCTGCCTTGAAAATGTGAATGAGGCAGGGTGACGTCAGGATGCCCGCCCGACGTCACCCCATGTCATTTTACGCATCGGCGAGGGGGCCCCACCCCTGCTCGCCGACCGGAAGATACAGCCCCAAGACTTTTCCAAGGCCTTCCTGTTGAGGTATGACAGGCAATGAGAAAACCACCATGAAAATGCACCCCTAAACTATTGCAAAAGGAAAAACTCGGATTTACATGAAACCTTTCATTTCCTAGGAACAAGCCAAAGCAGCTAATAATCAATGAATTGCTTTTAAGTGTAGACATTGTTAAAGAAGAACAATGACAATAACAATTTGCATGTATAAACCGCTTTTAACATAGTTAAATGTCCTAAGGTGTTTCACAGCTGTGTTTTCAAACAAAATTTGACACTAAGCTGCACAAGGAGCTATTGGAGCAAATGACCGAAAGCTTGATCAAAGCAGTAGGTTTTAAGGACTATCTTAAGGGAGGAAAGAGAAGCAGAGAGGTTTAGGGAGGGAGAGCTTAAGGCCTAGTTGAAGGCAAGACCACCAATGGTAAAGTGATTAAAATCAGGGATGCTGAAGAGGCCAGAATTGGGGGAGTGCAGACATTTTAAAGCATTGTAGGGCTGAAGGACGTTACAGAGATAGGAAGGGGATGAGGACATGGACGGACTTGAAAACAAGGATGAGAACTTTAAAATCAAGATATTGCTTAACTAGGAGTCAGCAGTACAGTGGTAATAAAAAGAGAAAATGTTCAAATTATTCAGCATCACAGACCTGAAATGTTAACCCTCTCTCTTCCCCTATAGATGCTGCCAGAAGTGCCGAGTATTTGCAGCATTTTCTGTCTTATTTCAGATTTCCAGCATCTGCAGTATTTTGCTTTTGTTGCAGCAAGCATAGCGGGAGAGGGTTAACGAGACTTGGTGCAAGTAAGGACATGGGCAGCAGAGTTGCGGATGAGTTCAAGATTACAGAGGATGGAACAAGGGAGGCCTTCCAAGGGTGGGATTTTCTTGCTAGAAACTCTTCAATTTAGTTCATGATAGCTTCCCCTTCTTTGCCTGTTCCCTTGGGTCGAGTTTGACAGTAAGCAACTGCTAGGACTTTTTAGTTGTCTTTCCCAACACTCCTTACTCATGCTCACCACAACAGACAGTCTCAATAGACAAATCTACACTTGTGACTGAAATTAAATCTTGATGCGTTAAAGGTATGAGATATATCAGGTCACCCGATGAACAGTCTATCTTTTTACTATAAACCTACACCGATTGTTCATAATATTTCACTAAGTGTCACACGCTTCAGAACATTGATAATATCAGCTTTGCAAGATGTTTTTCATAACAGACTACTTTTTAAAATCAGATTTGCAAGGTGAAAATAGTTTATATCCTGTGAATGCATTGATCGACATAATACTTGGTGGGTAAATGCACTTAACGAGATTAAATAAGCAAAGGTGAACCCTCTTGGTGATCTTGCTGATTTTGAGACAAGCTGACTCTAAGAAATTTTGCTCTACAGTGAAAACAGAATGTAGCATTTAGTGAATATAATTAAGTACTAGTTCTTGGAAATAAGCATATCCCCGTGTACCATGGCACGATGACTGATCGATTTAACACACCTGTCATTTTATAATATTAATACCTTTGGAAAATCAATCCTTGTTTTGAAATTCAGTCTGTTAAATGAAGCTAATCAGCAGAACAATATCAATGCAACACCTTTTGTATATGGCATTAATCAGCCACTCTGCCAATCTGAAATAATCGTACTGAGTTGTGGACATCTTGGTGGTTGGTTATGTGCCTTTGCAGTTTGAAGGAATAGGGTGGAACTAAGGGTGTAAAACAGAGCAGCAGCGCAGACAGCAGTGAGGAGATTAAATTATATGAAGCACAATAATAACAAGCAACTGCATTACAAATGAGTGCTAAACCTGCTTCCAGATTTTTTTCTCTTACTGCAGGGGAGAATTCCTTTAAATAATGGCTAACATGATGACCTCCTGACTTTCTATTGCTTCGATTTGGTGGTCAGGATCAGGAACTGAAAGTAGTAATGTGAACAGAGATTTAACTAACAGTGCATTACATTATATTACCCCGGCTTACACTTAATCACTTACCCCCACCTGTTTCCCATGACTAGGACTGAATTCAGATCTGCCAAAAATCCTCCAGGGTCAGCAGCAGAAAATCATGGCAGGCATCTTGACACAATTACTGAATTACTGGGGTTACAGGCGCAACAATTTTCAGAGCCCTCCCAGATACGAAGTTTAATTTAAACATACATTACTCGGGCGATTATACTGCACAATGTGCGTTGGTGGTTGAGGGAGTGAATATTTGTGGATGTGGTGCCAATCAAGCGGGCTGCTTTGTCCTGAATTGTGTCAAGCTTCTTGAGTGTTGTTGGAGCTACACTCTTCCAGACAAGTGGAAAGTATTCCATCAAACTCCTGACTTGTGCCTTGTAGCTGACGGACAGGCTTTGGGGAGTCAGGAGATGAGTTACCCGAAGCGGGATTCCTAGCCTCTGACCTGCTCTTGTAGCCACAGTATTTATATAACTACTCCAGTTAAGTTTCCGGTCAATGGTAACCCCCAGGATGTTGATAGTGGGGGATTGAACAGTGGTAATGCCATTGAATGTTAGGGGGCAATGGTTAGATTTGCTCTTGTTGGAGATGGACATTGCCTGGCACGTGTGTGGCACGAATGTTACTTGCCACTTATCAGCCCAAGCCTGGATGTTGTCCAGGTCTTGCTGCATTTGGACATGGACTTCCTCAGTTTCTGAGGAGTCGTGAATGGTGCTGAACATTGTGCAATCATCAGTGAACATCCCTACTTCTGACCTTATGCTGGAGGGTAGGCCATTGATGAAACAGCTGAAAATGGTTGGGCCTAGGACGTTACCCTGAGGAACCCTTGCAGTGATGTCCTGGAGCTGAGGTGACTGACCTCCAACAACCACAACAATCTTACTTTGTGCTAGGTATGAATCCAACCAGCGGAGAGTTTTCCCCCTGATTCTCATTGACTCCAGTTTTGCTAGGGCTCCTTGATGCCACACTTGGTCAAATGCAGCCTTGATGTCAAGGGCAGTCACTTTCACCTCACTTCAGGAGTTCAGCTCTTTAGTCCATGTTTGATCCATGGCTGTAATAAGGTCAGGAGCTGAGTGGCCCTGGCCGAACCCAAACTGAGTGTCAGTGAGCAGGTTATTGCTAAGCAAGTGCTGCTTGATAGCACTGATGATGATCTCTTCTATCACTTTACTGATGATTGAGAGTATACTGATGAGGCAGTAATTGGCCGGGTTAGATTTGTCCTGCTTTTGTGTACAGGACATACCTGGGCAATTTTCCACATTACTGGGTAGATGCTAGGGTTATAGCTATACTGGAACAACTTGGTTAGGGGCATCGCAAATCCTGGAGCACAGGTCTTCAGTACTATTGCCAGAAAATTGTCAAGGCCCATAGCCTTTGCAGTATCCAATGCCTTCAGTGGTTTCTTGATGTCACACGGAGTGAAAGGAATTGGCTGAAGATTGCCAGCTGTGATGGAGGAGGCCGAGATGGATCATCCACTTGGCATTTCTGGCTTAAGATTGTTACAAATGTTTCAGCCTTATCGTTTGCACTGATGTGTTGGTGTCCACCATCATTAAGGATTGTGGAGCCTCCTCCTCCAGTGAGTTGTTTAATTGTCCATTCATAGCTGGATGTGGCAGGACTGCAGAGCTTAGATCTGACCTATTGGTTTTGGAATCGCTTAGCTCTGTCTCACTTGCTGCTTATGCTGTTTGGCACACAAGCAGTCCTGTGTTGTAGCTTCACCAGGGGCAGCATTTTCTCCCCGTTTTTGGAGGGGGGGGTTGTGCGGGCATGAGCGGGCAGGTTCCTGATCGCCGCCATTTTATGTGGGCAGGCCAATTAAGGCCCGCCCAGCGTTTTGTGCACCAGGAAGCGCTGTGCACTCCCTGTGCGGGCGGAGAAGGGGGATTGCCTGAGCCGGGAGTGTGCTCTTTCGCGCATGCGCATAAAAGAGTGCACAGATCTCTCTGAGGCAAAGGGCTGCCTCGAAGGTCAGTGGTACTTTTAAAAAGATAATAAAATATGTGAAAAATTTTATTGACATGTCCCCTCATGTGACACTGTCACATGAGCTGGGACTTGTCAATTACTTTTATTAAAAATGTAACACAAATTTTAAATCCCTCATGAAACCTCACCTCGCCCGTGGATGAGGTTTCATGTTTTTTCTGAAGGCCGCCAGGGCTCTTCACCTACCCGTTAGCCTTATGGTTGGAAAGGCAGCATTCTTAACAGTTTTAATGACTTTCTTAACGGCCTTAATAGACCTTTGACAGTTCAGTGGGCGCGCAGCTGACATGGCTGTGCGTCCGCCGAACTGACAATCTAAATGGCGTGCGGGGACATCGGGGTGCCTGCCCGATGTCACCGCGCATTATTTTATGCTTTGGCGAGTGGGCCCTGCCCCCGCTCACCGAAGGGAGAATCCTTCCCCAGGTTGACACCTCATTTTTAGAAATGCCTGGTACTGCTGCTGACATGTCTTCCTGCACTCTTCATTGAACTAGGGTTGATCCCCTGGCTTGTTTGTAGTGGTAGAGTGGGGGGATATGCCAGGTCATGAGGTTATAGCTTGTGGTTGAGTACAATCCTGCTGCTGCTGATGGCGCCTCATGGTTGCCCAGTCTTGAGTTGCTAGATCTGTTTGAAATCTATCCCATTGTATACTGTTTGACTTTGAGCTTGGCTTTAAATCCTATAAGCTACTGCATCTTGAGAGCCACCTATTTTTGCATCTATAATATTGCCCACCTTCTTCTTTAGACCATTTTCCAATTTCTTTCACTGGTCGGTTGGATTTCTCCCAGTGTTTTCCCTGGCCTGTCAAACTTCATACAAGTCAAGATTGAATTGTGATCCCTTCATTGAAACGACAATTGTTTTCCAGAAACATTTAAAAAAAATTGTGGCTCCTTCATCAAAGATTTGCTAAAGCCACTTTAACTTCTTTCTGGGCTGGGGATTAGCGCAGTCATAGAAAGTTGCACCTTGCAGCTCCTATAAAATGGTGGGGGTTGTGATACACAGCCAGTCCAATGCAAAACAGGAAATCTTACCCTTACCTCAGAAATTCCTCTAGTTTCAGCAACAGAAGTTCATGGTTGATGCAATTTGGCGTAATTACTGGGATTACAGAGTCAAAGGTCAGGATTTTCCCATCGGGCGGCAGGCCCCGCCCATCAACACGTAAAATGACACACGGTGACGTCGGGCGCAACTCCTGATGTCACCGCGCCCCATTTAAATTTTCAGGAAGGCGGGGGCACAGCAAAATCAGCTGTGACCGACCTGTCAATGGCCAATTGAGGCTGTTGAGTGAGTTGTTGAAGTAATTAATGGTCCAACCTTAAGGTCAGAGAGCAGGCCAGGTGCCCTGGCGGGCTTCAGAAAAAGCACGAAACCTCATCCACAGGCAGGATGAGGTTTCATGTAGGTTCTAAAAAATGTAATTAAAGTTTTTTAAAAAGTTATGGACATGTCCCAACTCATACTCATGTGACAGTGTCACATGAGGGGACATGTCAGGGATCTTTTCATTTTCTATTTTTAATATGTTTGACAGTAGAGCTGATCTCCCTGAGGCAGCACTTAGCCTCAGGTAGATCAGTGCGCTCTTTTGTGTGCATGCGCGAAAGAGCGCACTCTTGGGTTTTGGGATCCCCCCCTGCCCACACAGGGAGCGCATAGCGCTTCCATGCAGACGTCATGCTGGGTGGGCCTTAATTGGCCCGCCCACGTAAAATGGCGGCACACCCTTGATCAGCGGTGCCAATCAGAGGCGTGTCTCTTGCAATTCAACTTCCCCCCCCTGCCGATGGGGGAAAAATCCTGCCCCCCTAAACCCAAGAGTGCGCTCTTTTGCGCATGCGTATTAATTACTTCAATGACTCTGTCAACGGCCTCAATTGGCCATTGACAGGTCGGCGGGCGCACAGCTGATTTCGCTGCGCCCCCGCCTACCTAAAAATTTAAATGGGGCGCGGTGACATCGGGAGTTCCGCCCCGCTCGCCAACGGGAAAATCCTGCCCTGGGATTCCCCCCTGCCCGCACAGGGAGCGCATGGCGCTTCTGTGCAGACATCATGCTGGGCGGACCTTAATTGGCATGCCCATGTAAAATGGCGGTGTGCCCCCAATTGGAGGCGCCGATCAGAGGCACGTCTCTTGCGCGCCCGCCCTTCAACTTCACCCTGACAGGGGGGTTGGGGTGGGGTGGGGGGAGGCGGGGTGGGGGGGGGGGGGGGGGGTAATTCCTGCCCAAAAAAATTTCTTCCCACACGGATGGCAGATATGAAGTATAACATAAAGCTACAAACATACAAATTAGGAGCAGGAGTGGGCCACTCAGCCCTGCCATTCAATAAGCTCATGGCTGACCTGATTGTAACCTCAACTCCACTTTCCTGCCTACCCCCTAAAACCTTTCACCCCTTTGCTTATCAAGAATCTATCTATCTCTGCCTTAAAAATATTCAAAGACTCTACATCCACTGCCTTTTGAGGAAGAGAGTTCCAAAGACTCATGAACCTCAGAGAAAAAAAATTCTCTTCACCTGTGTCTTAAGTGGGTGACCCCTTATTTTTACACCGTTCTCCCACCAGAGGAAACATCCTCTTCACATCCACCTTGTCAAGAACCCTCAGGATCCTGTATGTTTCAATCAAGTTGCCTCTTATTTTTCTAAACTCCAGCAGATACAAGCCTAGCCTGTCTAACCATTATTCTTAAGATAGCTTGTCCATTCCAGATATTATTTTAGTATACCTTCTCTGAACTACTTCTAATGCATTTACATTCTTTCTTAAATAAGGAGACCATAAGTTGCTTCAGAGATAATACGGTATAGTTATTTATAGTATAAGAAAAGTATTAGATTTTCAAATATATTTTGAAAACTTTGCAGTGTAAATTCTGTGCCTACATGTATAATGTAAATTGCCCTTATAAACTTATCAAATGATTATTGCAACCCACTGCCAGTGTTGGCACTATAACACTTCATTTAAACATGTCCCGTTCTTCAGCCTTCATTGAAGAAAAGCTCCCATTCTCCATTCAATTCTACTTCACTGCTTCCCAAATTGTAGTAAGTTTTCCAACTAATTATAAATAATATCAAAACAAAGTAATTTTAAAAACTAAGGACAGAATATGAGAGTTTAAAATGGGTATTCAGATATGATTGTGTACTGTGGTCCAGTTATCCACTTTTCTCTAACCTAGCTTCACTTGAAGACTGCACTTAGTCTTGATCCTGTATGCATAACTCCCTAAGAAGGATTCATAATAATGCTTTCACTACAACACCATTGCTGCATTAAAATATATATTCAATTATATAGCGATTAAAATTTATATGATCTGTTTTTATTTCAAGAACCCGAAAGGCCTCAAATGCTAGAAGTTTCAAATATTTTAGCAACAGCGTTCACTTTACGCTGGAGAGCACCTGTTGGATACGTTGATTATTATAAAGTGGATCTCATTCCTGATCAAGGTTTTGTTAATGTCACAGACCTAGGAGATGGCAACTTCAAGGTATGACCTTCATGATGATATTCACAATGGCTATATCCTCAGTGCTTGAGACAATAGAGGGGATTTAACTGTGACCTATGAATGGGGTTAGAAATGCAATGAAAATAAGGCCAGATTTGCATCTTTCAGTTTTGTTGCTCCTGGTAATACATGCAGTGTGGTGATATTCAGCACAATAACATTAGTTACGCACCTGCCTGGTTGGCCACTTAAATATTTAATTATATGACTCGTATTACTATCTGAGCGACAGAGTACAGCTGAATTAGTCTGGCTGAGGTGATAAGTAAATGCAGTAATGACGGTATTGTGCATTTTATCTTTCACTGCATTCATTTTTGGAGCCACATGGATAAAGGTATTCTTTTTCAAAAATAAACTTTCATATTCCGTAATTTATGATAAAGGTAACGTCCATTTTACCTTAGTTAGTTAAATATCTATTGGAAACAGAGAGCTATTGTTTGCAGAAAGTAGTTTCAAAGTAAATGAAAATTGACTTAACAAATTTCCATGCAGCAGTCAAAGAATGTATCCAAAATATGCTTAATAAGTATTTTTTGCTCAGTGAGAATTTATATCAAATAATAACATTTATTTTGTCTTTGTGCTGTACTAGGCTGATGTTTCTGATGCTACACCAGGTATACAGTACACCATCACAGTCTCCTCAGTTTCTTCATCATTTAGCAAGTCTGTCAGCAGATCATTTACAACAAATGAAACTAGTAAGTAGACTTGGTATGTTCAATAACCTGTGCCCAAAACTACTTGCTTCAGCTGGCTTTAAATAAATTTAAAAATATTTTCGACAGGAATGAAGAAACAACATCTATGTGAAACTTTGTAACTATTTATAAATATTTTAGTGAATGATGCATACGCAAGTGATCATAAATTCCAGACAAAAAAAGATTTTAACAGCAACAGTTATTAATTTGCTCTGTTTGTGAAAGTTATAGTATCTTTATCAAACGATATCAAAGATAACTGCTCTCTTCTATTCCTTGATTTGGATATTTGAATACCTTTACAACAGAGTAGATAGTTTACTTAAAACACCAGGCATAAATTTTTGGAAAACAGCTCTTTACTGGAGATTTCAGTAGACTGGCAGAAAGATAAAATAAATAATTTACAGTACTTGATTTAAAAAGAATATAAAATGTGAGTGAAAATTGCAGAAGCATTTTTCTTATCATAAGAAGAGAACAATAGTTTGCCACAAAAGTAGGCATAAGACTGACAAAATTAAACACTGAAACCTGTTTGTTTAATTTTTTGCCTGATTTATCGACTGTATTCAGCAATGTGTCCATAAATGTTTCAATTTATTGTTTTACATTCATCATAGTAAGTATTTAGCACTATTAGCACATTTCAAAGCGGGTGTGTGTTAATATAAGTCAGCGTTATATTTATGACGAATCATTTTTTCTTTTCAAGATAACTTTATAATACATGGTGGTGGTGTGTTGCAGTTTACTCAGAGTCCGAGTAGCTGTGGCAACATGCACTTTTACATGGATGTTGTAGTCTGGAGCTGTGGGTAGTGATGGAAGAGGATCCAACATTCTCTCCATCATGTGGCTGACCTGAATCTCTCCTGCTCTTAGTGCCTGCCATTGGCATGTTTTGGAAGGATTTGGAGGTTGCTACTCGACCTGTTTGGCCATGTTATCAATGCACCTTTCTTGGCTATCAAGCCCTTGGGTGGGACTAGAAGCCAGAACTTCTGGCTTAGAGGCAAGGACACTATGCACTGTGTCACAAGACCATCGTGACTTTATACATAGAAAGGAATAAATAATAATATCTATGTTTGATTTCCTTTTTAAGAAAGGATAGTGTATATTTTGACTTTGGGGAGTGAGTTGGTCTGCTGCCCATTCTGCCAATAAAGAGTCTCCCATCATTTTGAGCTTCCAGCCTCAATGAAATTTGGAAGGACAGCTTCAAGGCACCAGACAACGGAAAATGGGCCAGAGTTGCTGCCAGGGTTGTGACCATGGAAGGCAGGAACCCTAGATAACAGCAGCCCAAATTATTTTGCTCATCTGGGGCCCACAGAAATTATTGAACACTTATCTATGGAGGCCCTTTTCATCACCTGTGGAACTACACTGTGCAGGTTTTGACCTGTTCCTATCTAAAATGGCAAGCCGGGTCCTATTTGCATTAGAAGGTGCCAATTTCCATGTTAAAGCAAATATAGCCTGAATTAGGAGGACATTTGGACACCCTGCAGTTGGCACCATGAAGAATGGAACTTGCTCTATTGCTGGTATTAATGAGACTCTAAGGCTGCCATTGCTATTTTGAAGCTATTACCATACCATTAGCGTCAAATGCTAAAGACTGATCCCAATGAGTAGGGCCTAAAGTGATTCTAAGGGTAGAATTTTCCCCCTGTTGGTGGGGTTGTGCGGGGGTGGGGTCGGGCACGAGTGGGTGCAGACCTGATTGGCTCCCCCGATGGGGTCCGCGCCACCTTTTTACGCCAATTAAGGCCTGCGCAGCTTGACGTGCGCCCAGAAGCGCTGTGTGCTCCCTGTGCGGGCCGGGGGTTGGTGTGGGGGTTGGGGGGGAGGTGGGGGCGTTCCCTGAGATGGGAGTGTGCTCTTTTGCGCTTGCGTGCTAAAGATGCAGAAATCTCCCTGAGGCACAGAGATGCCTCAGGGAGATTAGTTTTAAGTTTTAACAGTTTAATAAAGAATTGTAAAAATTTTTATGACATGTCCCCTCATGTGAAACTGTCACATGAACTGGAACATGTGCATTAATTTTAATAAAAATTTTTCTGAAAATTTTGAACCATTCATGAAATCGCATCCCGCCCGTGGATGAGGTTCCGTGAAAAATGCAAAGGCCGCCTGGGCTCTTCGCCTGCCCACCTACCTTAAGGTTGGAAGGGTAGCTTTCTCAATAGGCTTAATTAGTTCATTGATGGCCTTAACAGGCCTTTGACAGTTCAGTGGGCGCGCAACGCACTGAGCTGAAAATCTAAATGGTGCGTGGTGACGTCAGGATGCACGCCCGACGTCACCCCGCGTCATTTTACGCCTCGGTGAATGGGCCCCACCCCCGCTCACCAAGCTGAAGATTCAGCCCTAAAATCCTAGCATTTGTATGATTTTATATACTTGTACATGGTGCAAAAAAATCTAGTAACATCTTTTGACAATCTTGTGTTCAGGTATTTTACTGCAAATAATTGATGGATTAATTACATGCAAGTCCTGTTTTAAGTATATGTCATCATTTCCTTTTTTGCGTTAACTCTTTACCCCTTCTGTTAAAATGTTGAATTCTGCTGGGTACTGCTCCACAGGCTTCAGGTGCCATCTTATATTTTGCCCAATTCCCTTCTCTTTATGGATGAGCCTTGACAGTAAGTGTTGGCAGGCTATTCAATTGCAGCACAGTTTCTATATTATCTTCGCCTTACATTTAGCACACATGGATTTATACTCAGTCAGTTACTGGAGAGCAAACAGAAGCAGGAATCCAGACCAATTTTCCCCCCTGTTTAGCCTCAGATGCTAAGGTAAATATTGCCAGCCCAACTGAATTATTTTGAAACAGTCTTTCCTCAGTTTTGTTTACCCTTTACCTTGAAGGGTTCTAGATTCCTTTGAGATTCTTTCTCTAGCTTGTTCTTCTTTGTTTAGGCATTTGCCCTAAAATAAAAGGGATTGCTGGAAAATAATTTTACTCAGAGGGGTTCCCATCTTTCTCATATATTGGCTAGTAAAGGAAGCTGAGGTGGGAGAGGAACAGTGGGGAGCCCAGGAAATCAGGCTTATAAGGCAACATTACAATAATTCCAAACCCTCCTGCTAGCACCTAGTCATCAGGTGTCACTCTTCCAAATATCCATTGAGTTAAATATCAAGAAACATTTGTGTGGATGTGTGAAAAGTTTTTGAAGCTGCCACTTGCTCCAAGATGCTATGCATTATAGAGAAGCTCTCTCTGATAGCATCAGAAAAGATGGCATTGGACTCTGTCATCAGCCCTGCCAAACATCTTTGGAGACTCGTTGTTCATTTGGCTTTAATACTTTGTAGGCATTTTTCTTTTCATGGCAGGGCCCCTGAATTCATCTTTGAGTGCGAAATGGTCAGGTTCTGCCATTTCCTAAACCTCTTCTTAATAACATCGTGCTCTAGCTCCAATACTTCATCCTCTGGCATCATGTAAATTGCAAAACACCCATTGAATTCCTCATCTAGATTATCTGTATCATTGCATGTTAATCTATCTGGACCTTATGTTGAAGGTTTTGCATTGGTCCCTTCTCAGTTTGCATAAGCCATCTTGCTCCTAGCTTCTGTGGGTCCAGATTTTTGCCGGGTTGGACAGTCAGGAGTCCTTCAAAAATGGTGGGCAGGACCCAATTCAGGGATCCCAGCTCCCATTCCCATTTCTGCCAATTTTCACCAGCGTAGGATAAGGGTGTGGCTAGCCAGCCTACAAGCAGCACTCTCGCCCTTGCCCGCTCCATTGCGGGGGTGTGTAGTCCAAACCCCTCTTACAAGTTTTGTGGAGTCAGGGTGCTTCTATAAGAATTCACTGCACCTCAGAGGTATTAAGAACCATGGGGGGAATCCCAATGCCAAGTGAGAAACCCCCCAAAAAATCACCTGCACCTATAATTCTTTAATTGACAGGCTCTGCAATACAAAAAGATCTGTCCTTTCAGTGTTAATAGTTTGATGCTGTATTGTAAGTTAGATGTGCTTTTACTGCAGTGACCAATTATAGGGCTCTGTCCTGAAAAGGTAAATTGATCAGCATTATATAGGTGTTGGGCTGCATTAGAGCACTTTTCCCATTGGAAAAAGTGCTATTATTCAACAGAAGCTAAATAAAACAGTGCTTCAGAACTCAATGTTTCATAATCTGAAGTGATTTAAATATTCACAGCCCTTTAAAATGAAAAATAAAAAGTGGTATGCAGTTTTCACTTAGAGGAAAACTACAGACACCTGCTTCTGGAGTACATTGGTTGACAGGCCATCTGCTGCAGCGTAGAAAAAAACATGGCCATCTGCCTTTGCAGTTTTGGTAGGCTTCATTGTTTGTGCTGTAATGGTTTGTTATGACAGCTGAACCCATTATAAATGCTTGGCTGAGTTGCGAAAGCTGCATAACCACTTATCTCAATAGGGCTGTGTAGACAGTTTGATTAACAGTTTTAAGAGGTTATTAAAGGATTATCTTTGATGTAGTAAGTGAATAAGTGTTTTTACAACAGATTGACCACTTGAGAGGGTTTAAATTTTTTTGAATGAGTCTTTTTAGTATCAAGCGTGTTTGAATGACAGCTATATGAGATTGTTAGAAGTTTATTTTTTAAATGTCCATTTCAAAGACATGGACCCTGAGGTCTTCCCATAGCGGATACTGGGTGAGTGGCTATGGAGGATGTGGGGTGTGAGGGGATATGGGGAAAAGAAGGGGCTTAGAGGGGGTATGAGGGAGCATGGAGGAATGAAGGGTCAAGGAGGGGGAATAGAGGTATGAGGGGCATGGGGGAGGCATGGGGTGTGAATGGGCATAGGGGTTTGAAGGAGCATGGAGTGGACATGGGGGGCATGGAAGTATGAGGAGGCATTGGGAGCATGAGGCTTCATGGTGTTATGAGAGAGCATGGAGGAGGCATGCGGATATGAGATGGCATTGATTGTATGGTGGGGTATGAGGGGCCTGGGGCACAAGGGGTGGGAGGAGGCTAAGGGTTTGAGGGCCTGACATTCATTATTATAACTAGGCTGGTGTCCCAGTAAACAGAGGCTGGTATTCTAGTCTGGCTGCCTGGCCATCCACCCATCTCCATTGCTGCCTTGGACTGGCATCCTAAGGCGTCCGACATGGCTCCCATTCCCACCTCCCTGGAGCGAAAATAAAGGTGATGGATCTGCTGAGAGGAAGTTTTCTGACTCGACTTTTCCACCTCCTCCACGAAAACCAGGCCTGTAGTGAGTTTCCTGTTGTCTACTTTTTCCTTCCTGTCAGAATTATGTAAGGCCTCCTCAGAGTAGGAGCCTCAAAAAATGGCAACACATTTCTAATTTTTGACCTATGGCCCTTAGCACAAATTATCTGTGAATGCAGAGCCTCTTACTTCTCCTTCTCTGCATAATTAATTAAATGAATTCCCAGATTTTGTTTTCCCTCTTCCTCTTCGAGGCTCTCCTATAATTCCCTATAATTCCTGGAGAATTGCTTGCAATCTTTCCTTGCATAACAAATGAATACTCATTATTTTCAACCACAGACTGTTTAAATTGACAACTGTTTGAGAATTTGTGTAACTTCTCTTATGGAATTCCCACTGAAGCGGCAAGGTTTCAGTAATCATGCATGTATTCCAAGATGCCCTACCCAGTTAATTAAAATGTTCCTTGTGCAAGTATCACTGTATGTTTATTTAGTGTACAGGGTGATGCCATTAGATTTATGCATTTTTGCAGCCATCCCATTTGCATTTGTTTGCTGTGAAGCCATTAATCATATCTTGTATTGGAGACAGGTTCTTGGGTCATTACCCCCTGCAGCTGTTTTCCGTGGCTGTGTTGGCTGGTCTCCTGACACCCACTTCCACATTTCATCCTTCCTGTCCTGTGCCTAATTTCATAGTTACATCATCCTCCAAGGAAATTCAGGCTCTTTTCTTTGAGATGAGTGATCCAAGGATTAAAATTGCTACTTGTAGATACTGCTTAATGAACAGTAAATGTTAACAGTAAACAACTACTTCCTTTGTACCTCTCCCATGAATCTTCTAGTCCAAATGGCTGATGGGACAGGCAACTTTCCTATCATGAATATTAAAATTATCTGACCCTGGATTTAGAACTGGGTCATTGTTGAGCTGCTTAGATGGGCTGTAGTTCTGCTGTACTCAGAATTTCACAGTCTTTGTCTTTTGCTGAATGACAGTTGACCCTTAGTATACATTGATTGTTCTGCAACTGGATATGTTAGTAGCTGGTGAAATTTAATACAGGGTGGCAGGTTTGAATTCACTTTTGTTGGATTTTCCATTGGAAAGATTGTAAAGTTAATCGGGAAACATTGTGCATACTGATCAAATTTTGTTTGTTAACTAAGGCTATGAGATTCTTTTTGTATTTTCCTGAGTGTTTTTGTATAAGTTGTCTTAATGAACTGTTGCTGCCCTCACCTGTGTCGACCCTTGGAATGCCTACGTATACTGTAGGATGGATGTTGTTTCCTGGAGACAAACTTTTAAAAGTTAAATTGCACGATTGAGGTTTCCACATATCTATTTTGTTTATGCTCAATTAAAAGATTAAAATGAAGGACCAAGGACCATGCTATAAGACAGCACCAATGTTGGTGAGATAAATCAGAAATTAGTGATTAGGTAACACCAAACTCCATCAACTAACTATAGCAGGAAGTATAAAAGACTAAGGAATGCATTGAATTCTACAGTTTGAAGAACAACTCAGGAGTAGAATACAGTGAATGAGAATTGGCTTCAAAACAGTGAGGAAGTCAGAAGAGGACAGTGTGTAGGATGGCATGTTTGCCACTTGTGAGACACAAAACAGCAAAATGTAAAGGCATAATAATAATCATTGTATTAATAAAATAAGGGCCAATTTTCCACTTTTGCATTCCTGCCACATAGTGACCATCAAAGTAATGGACTTAGAAGATTGTATGCCTGTTAAATAGCTTATAATTGGAAACCACATTATAGGGTTTTGTGCAATCCAGCTTTATATTTCTTATACTATCTATACTTGAATATGCAGGATATTGTTTGTTGTGAGGTGGGTTGATGGGGGCAGAAGGGGTGGTGCCTGGTGGGGGTGGCAGGAAAATTTCTTTACACCTTCAAGTGATTAAAATTTATTTGTGATGGATTGTATTGTTTGAATGTTTTATGCTATCTAACTGTGTCAGTATAGTATCCTCACATTTGGATGTGAAAGAGGATCATGCCATTATTTATTTGATGGTTACTTACTAGCCAATGGCTTTGGTAAAGAATACACCAGGGAAGGATAAATTACTGCCATATAAATGCACTATATAAATGTCATTACAGAGTAAGTTTTCTCTTGTTAAAACTAACTTCCCTGTTTAATTGCTGAAAAATTAGACCTTTCTTTTAGTCAAAGCACTTGTTTATATTTAGTACTCATCAGGACAATTCACAAGAAAATACGAATGTAAGGGGAAACAACAGATTTATAACATATGAGAAGATTGTGCTGATTGGTTGGCAAGTGGACTCTGATTGGTAGTTTGCCATGGTTGTCAGTTGATGGTGACCGACAGTTAACTGCCAAGCATTGTTTGAAATTTAAGCCAGGCAGCTTAATTCTGATTGGTCAAGGCATTGCCCTGAGGAATGAACCAGCGAATGGCTGTCACTTACTTTGTTTAGCTGAAACAGGCACAATGTGTATACATGTTCTTTCTGTCTGCAAAGAACAGGGCCCTGTCTATTGATATATGTAGCTTCCAGTACACGCAAATGTGCCACATTGTGAGCTCGGCTGACAGTCTTAAATTGGTTGTCAGCGTAATTCTTAGCACACTGAGGATTATTTATCAAATGTTGTCCAATCACGGAATCAAATCTAATGTTGGACACTGCATTTTGAGTTTTGGAAGCATGGGCTGGTTGGGTATGGTCTGTACCTTGCCCGTTGCGAACAGGGGAAGTGACATGCTGTTTGATACGATCTGCCAGTCTTTGGGGCGTACAGCCTACATACCTAGCATCACACTGGCACCAAAATTCATACACCACATTACTCGTTTATATGATAGGCAGAACATCTTTTTCACTTGACAGCAGCATCCAGTTAGTGGCGAATACCACTCGTGTTGCAACTGCATTATAGCAGCTTGAAACAGCTAGCTTCACCTGATGCTCAAATTTTTGAGATACTTTGCTCTTCCAGGGTAATCAGAGGTAGACTGGACACTTTTCAGGGCCGAAAGTGACGGCTTTGGGCCCATTCGTGAGTTTTCATGATATACAGCAAGAAATGATCTGATCAGGGTAGCCATTATCCCGCAGGATATATTTGATGCACCCTGCTTCAGCATCAAGCTTGTATGGTGAGTGACTGGCTCGGGTCCTAAATACGAGGTGCCGATAAGGCCAATCTTATAGCGTGTGGAACTATAGGAGTCCCAACGCATGTATTTACTGGTGAAGGTAGGCTTGCAGTAGACCATGATAGAGAACTTCCTGTCAGATTTCTCAACTAGTACGTCAAGGAAAGGGAGTTCATTTGACTGCTCCATTTCAAAGGTGAATTTGAGTGCAGGATGGAGCCCATTAAGACATGCAAGGAAATTATTACATGTAACTGCGGATTTAAATATAACAAACATATTACATATCGGAAATATGCAAGGGGTAGGAGGTTGGGTGTCATTCCATCAAAGACCCATTTTTCATGGAACAAAGATGTTTGTGAAAGCTGGGCTTAGGGGGGATCCCATGGCAGCACCATTTACCCGGGTATGTATGTGCTGCCCAAGATACACCAAAGTGATGTCCATTTACATCCTATCTTATTTATGACCAGCTCTGTACAGCATGAATTGGCCAAATTGTTACAACCAGTTTTGAGCAAGTTTTCCAGATACACGGTGAAGGATTCCTTCACATTTGCAAAGACCATTCAGGATTTGCATATTGATAGCAATGCTGTGTCCATATACTCATTTGACATTGCTAGCCTATTCACCAATGTTCCACTATACTGCAACACTGTACCATGGTGATCTAGACCCCCAACCATTATGTGAATCAGTATTGAACTCATGAACTTGGCAACTTGCACTGTTGAGTTTAGCTATAAAGACACCATGTATATCCAAATATGCTGGTTCATTCCCCAGGGCAAAGTCTTGACCAATCAGAGTCAAGCTGCCTGGTTTAAATTTCAAACAATGCTTGGCAGTTAACTGTCAGTCACTATTAACTGGTGCATTCTCCATGGCAATGCCTCTACCAATCAAAGTCCACCTGCCAACCAGTCAGCACTCTCTTCTCATACAGTATAGATATGTTGTTTCCCCTCACATTTGTATTTTCTTGCGAATTGCCCTGATGAGTGCAAGACAAAAAGTTTTGACTAAAAAAAGTCTCATTTTTCAGCAATACTCAAGTTCTGTACTACCAAAAGACTATTTCTTGTTTTGCTTTGTAGTGAAGTAAAACATTTCAGACAATGATCTTTTTAAACCACTAGGAGGTAAAATACTATTTGTGATTTTTGCAAAGCAGTAAACTATTGATGAGTCAGAAAGGGCTCAAGAATTCCAAGATCAAAGTTCAAGTGCTTTATTAATGTTCTCCCAGTGCCATGTATTGCCTGTGAAGACATCTGTGTATTGTACAGGAAAGCAAGCATCTTTATTTTCTGTTGTTTTTTTAGGAGTTTTCTTGCTGATGGGATATTTTGGCAGACAGCATGGTCTAGACATGAGATTTCATGGGCACTGTAGATATATAATCTATATTATCATATTTACCCTTAAGATTATTCTTTTTTTCATAATATGTCACTTACTGATTGTGAATATTCATCATTTATTAATATGTTTCAATGCAGATGCTGCCTCTCCGGATGATCTTACTGTAGGCCCCATTGGTGCTACAGCTATAATGCTGGCATGGAGCTTGCCTTCTCATGCAAATGGAAGAATTTTATCCTATAGGGTAGAGTACAAAGAGGTTTGCCCTGCGCAGCAAGCCAGCTTTATCCACGTTTCAACAAATGCAGATACTCCTGAATTTCTTCTCAATAATCTGAAACCAGGGACTGCTTATAAAATTCGGGTAAGAACATTTTTCTTGCTGCACTTCATAAAAGAAGCAGTTATTGAGTCATGTTGTTTTCTGACTTGCAGTGCATCTCCTTCATAGGTACTGCATTGTCAGTGGCTATGAAGATCACTGCTGGGTTTTTAAGCAATGAGATAATTACAGACTGCCTGTCACAACAGAAGCATTAGCCAATCAGCTGTACACCATTGCATTGATACCTCAAAGACCCTTTGTTTTCTGAAGCAAGCCAGCTCACCATCTTCCCCATGGACAGCCTCCAGCAGTTTGACTAGGCACTTCAATTTTCAGAACGGCATGATTTGTGAAAGTATAAGAAATCTTAGAATGCATCCAAATCGCTTGATCAATTTCATTGTCCATAATTGCTTCCAAATGTTTCAGACTGCTTGGTATATTCTCAAATGATTGCATGAAATGCAACTACTGAACTACTAAATTACATTTATAGGTAGGTTCTGTGAGATCCCATTCCTGCGGTTTGAAGGAACCCTTGAGCTGACATTCATATCAACAGGTGAAGACTCCTCCATTGTCACTTCCGCCTGTGTCTTCACCCTTCTGCTCAGTTATTTACCAAGAGCTGCTGAAGCAAATCACTCACTCCATGCCCAGAATCTCCAGTACCTCCACTTTGTAATACCTCAAAGGCGTTGGATTTGGTCACAACTCTCTGATCAGTTATTAATGCATACACTGAAATCAACAGCTGTTCTCTTCATTGCTTCCTCCAACAAATGTTTTAAAATAGAGATAGTTGTTGGACTGGGGAATATGGGAGAAAATGTGTGCCATGTAAATATTGTGCTGAGCAGCCAATTCATGTCGTTCTTGAACATGAAGTCTGCATGTTTCTTATCTTGTCATTATGCCTAGCATTTGTTCTTTATCACTTTTATTGGGTTGCAGGCCAAATACATTGGCCTGGCAGCAATTCGGAGTGACCTGCAAAGCATACCTTTGTGCAATTAAAAAGGGTATTACCAGTTGCCAGAATAGTTCTGCATTCTTCCTCTTTGGAGCTCCATCAAGCTTAAAAATAAATGCAACTTAATGCACATTTTAAAATGAGGTTACAAAATCAGTGTATGTATGAGCACACTTACCTTGGCAATCTTATGCAGGCCAGGAAATTTCTTACTCATCTGTTAACTGCATTCCTAACTGTACTGTTGGTTTAACTACACCACACAGACTACAGTGGTTCAAGCAAGTGGCTCACCACCACCTTCTCGAGGGCAGTTAGGGGTGAGCAATAAATGCTGGCCATGCCAGTAACAGCACCATCACTTGAATGAATGAGAAAAATATCAGTGCACAGTTGAGCACCATTGGCTCTTTCAGCAGCCTTCATTCAGGCAGTTATGGTGCTGCTTTTCACTGGCACTCTGCTCTGAAAGGAGCACTCTTCACTGCAGTGCCTAACATTGGATCCTGGAATGTTGTCCAATTGCCTTGTGGCTCTGCTTCAGCCATTTTTTCCCCTTATATTTGAAGATAGTTTTAAGGGTGATCAGTAGCCATGTAAGAGCAGCAAGTCCTAAATGACCAGTCCTTTGAATCAGGTGAACCCCCAGCATGGCAAATGCAATGTGCCAGGAGTGCAATGATATGGAAAAGAGCTCATGTTGTATTGCGGTGCTTTGACCATCCTAGCAAAATGCCCAAAGAGCAGCATTCACACCACGTCTTCCCAATTTAGCTGCCTACTGCTTTGTTCAGTTTAACTATGCCTCCCTGAGACTTGTATACTTTTCTTGGCACGAATTTAAATTTGCACACTGATCACTATCAGTCAGAACTTCTGTATGCAGTATGCAAAGAGGGCTAAACTTTTTTGCCATAATTCTGATCAATATTTGGGGTAATGAGGGAGACTGTCTGGTAGACTAGGAAATCTAACAAGAATCAAGTTCCTTAGCTCCCTGCCAGAATTGTGCGGTTTATAAACCTACAGTCAAGATTAGATTAGTGTAAATTTTTCCTGGACCATATAGGGCTGAATTTTCATCATGCCGGGATTATGCGGGAGCCCTTTAAAAATGATGGGTGGGTCCCAATTCTGGGATTCCTGACCCCATGCCCGGGATTTCCGATTTTCAGGGGTGCCTTTTAAGGGTGTGGGCTGGTTCGGGTTGCGAGCTATCAACCTGCATCCTCGACCTGGCTGATGTCATTGCAGGGATAGACATGTCCTAGTCCTCGAGAATTTTCTTTTGAGTTGGCCAGCTTTTCAAAGAGCCGTGGTACATGGCACCTCAGAGGTGTTGTGAACCATAGTCTGCATGAGGGAACCCGTTGAAAGGTAACTTCATATGGTCCTGCTTATGCCGCCCCCCCCCCCCCCCCCAATCCATGTCAAGGTATTCTCTCCCCATTCATCCCTTATGACCCCTTATGCCCTCATGCCAAGATATGCACCCACTTACTCCCAATGGCCCCTCTTGTCAAGGTGTCCCCACTCATCCCTTAGGCTCCTCATGCCCCTTGTGTAAAGGTATCCCCCCCAAATAACCCCTGTGGCCCCTCATGCCCCCTCACTAAGCTATTGCACTTCCATTCCCATTCACTCACTATACAATGTATAGAAGCATTGAATCCAAGAGTGACAGCAGAATGTGTAAAAAAAAAGCTTTTAAAAAACAGTCATTTATTGATAACTTTCCACTTACTTAAAAAACTCTTCTTTACTGCAGCCCAATACAAATGTCAGCCATCCAGGTCCTTTAAAGCATAAAAAGCAGAAACTGCAAGCACTTGATATATCATGAGGCTAAGCCCAGAAGTCCATTCGACTGTTGAACCAGCTGAGCCCCAGGGAAAACATTGACAGCTCTGGTTCTCTGATCTATGCTGTCAATTTCACAATGTTTATTTCCACAAGATAAAGAGGTTCCATGTACTTGTAGTTGGGGGGGCATACCTTGGCATGGAGGTGTGAGGGGTCATAGTGGGTGGGAGGCATGAGGTAACATGAATGGGGCATGGGAAGTGTGTGGTGGATGTTATGACACAGCGGATGGTAAAGGCTGACCTGTTCAAATCCCAGAGTATGAGTCGAGTCTTAAGAGGTTTTTATAAAACTAAATTAAACATTTATTAGTTTAAGAAGGTACGCACATACATATGTCTAGAACATTACTACTATAATAACCACAAAAATGCCCTAATTAATCTGACTCTCAGTTACACCTCTGTTAAGGCAAATACACCTGGGCTGAATTTTCCCCCCATTAGGGGAGAAATTGATGAGCGGGCACATACGGGCGCGCTTCTGATCGGCGCCCCCGATCAGAGGTGCGGCGCCATTTTACGTTGGCCAATTAAGGCTCTGCGCTCCCTGTGCAGGCGGGGAGGATTCCCAAAGTCGAGAGTGCGCTCTTTCGCACGCATGTGCGCTAAATGCAGCCTTAGCGAGATCGCCTCTCCTTTCAAAAATATAAAAAAATTCCCTTACATGTCCCTTCATGTGACAAAGTCACATGAGTTTAGACATTCCATAAGGTTTACAAAATCTTTATTAAATTTTTTTAAAGCTTACATGAAACTTCATCCTGCCCGTGAATGAGGTTTCATGTTTTATCTACTTCCCGCCGGGGTTCCTGGCCTGCCTGCCAACCTTAAGGTTGGATGGGCAGGTCCTTTAATTACTTAATTGGCCCTGTCAATGGCCTCAATTTTACACGTTGGCGAGTGGGCCCTGCCCCCCTTGCCGACTCGTAAAATTCTGCCCATAGAAACAAATACACGTAGATTTAAACAGACCCCTGGCAAAGCACACTCTAGACAGTCAAATTCAAAATGAGTTTCTTTCAGCTCTGGATCCTTGCAGACAGCGGCTTCAGGCTTACAGGCTGGAGGCTTTAGATCTTAGAATCCCTCCCTTTTTACCAACAGCCTTCCATTCCTTTATACATATTTTCTTCTTTGAATGCAAATTCTCATTGTATTGATAGGTTTTTTGAACTTTACCTCTTCTAACAATAAAACCCCTTTCATAACACCAATTTCATTAGTAAGCTTTGGAAAAAATGAACCCATTGTTTAGCTCCTTCTGGCTAGGTATGATATTTCATCCATTCATTTGAATGTTTTATTTAAGAATGCAAATTGCCCCCTTTTCACTTCACCTTGTAATTACCCTATGTTTACCTAATTACCTTTTCAAACCTTCTATGCATCAAAACCCCTAGACCAGCTGGCTTTAATCCAGTTAAGACACACACACACACACACACACACACACACACACACACACACACACACACACAAACACAAACATAGACACAGACACCACTAAGCTCTATTTTAAAATAATTTCCAATAACATTACTATATCTTCTTGACAATGGGTGTGAGGAGTGAGGGCTGGATGCTCTTTCTATTTTTATTATAATTGGGAGGAAGTCCCACTTTTAAACAGCCCACCTCCACATCCAGCAGTCCCTGTGGCTGCTTCCGAACTCTTTCCCAGGTTGGCTAGCTCAACTTCAGCCTGCAGTCGCCTGCAACACCTCCCCCCCAACCCCCATAATGAAAATCCCATCCTTGCAGGCACTTTCTCCTGAGGTGGGTGGGCTGAGCTGAGAATTTTCCCGACTCCCGCTACCCATCTTGAGGATGAAAATCCAGCCCATAATATTCATCAGCAGTGTAAAAACATTATTTTAATAGTTAAGTTCTCTAATTAATTTGAAAGCTGTGCGTCGGCATGAAACACATTCTTTCCAAGAAAATCACATTACCTGTCCATGCATAACAAATGTAAAGAATCAAATATAATTTTGAGGAATTGGCTTTAAAGGGACATAAAGTGAGATATTTTTGGCTGTTGCATATACCCTGCTTCATGGGTTCCACTGCTTCTTCCCAGTCAGATACTTTACCCTGTCAGATACTTTGTATCTTAAAATCATTTTTACACCAAATTATTTAGTCTTGTTTTATATAGCAGAAAATCCCACTCATTTAATGTGTGAACTTTCAACACTGCATGCATTTCAGGTAGGATGTTAGCATTGAATTTTAAAATCGGCAGAGCCCTGAAGATAATGTATTATCGGCTGTGCTCAATTTGGACGGGCATAAAGTCTGCACCACACTATGCCTCTGCAAAAGTTGTAAAAAATTGACATCATTGGACTGCATTTCCCACTTCACTGAAAAATTGCTTTGTAAAAAAAAATTATCTTTGCAAAAATTCTCTTATTGTATTTACTGATTATTTAATAATGTTCAGTCCGAACCTTCAGAGCCAAATGAAGTCCAGTAATAAACCCGACCATTGCCTTGTCTTACCCAGCTTTGCAGCAAAAAATTGTACCCACTCAAACTGCTACTATTGGCCACTGAATTTGAACTGAAATAGAACGTGGAACTGACTTGTACATGTAGGTTGTACTCTTTTATTGAAATTTTCTTCAAACTTGAATTCAAATTATGCATTATTTAAATTATATTTTTAGTTCTTTATAGATTCCTAATAATACAAATGGCTAGTTTGCATTTTTATTGGAAATCTAGAGATTAAAACTACATTTTATTTATCTTATCAGGTTGCAGCTGAGAATAGTGTGGGCATTGGAGCTTTCAGTACTTTCCGGCAAGTTGTAACTGCAGAAAGTGGTAGGTTCAGTCCACGAATGTTATCATTTCTGCATCTATCTCCGGTTCTGTTTCAAATCACCGATATCAATGTCACTGATCAATGAATTGCATAACAGAAGAAGTAAGAAAGCATCATGTTTCAAAGATTTTTGCTGACCTGGTATAGAAAAAAAATCAGGTTCATAGAATTATACAGCGCAGAAGGAGGCCATTCACCCATTATGCCTGTGCCAGCTCCTAGAAATAACTATTGAATTAGTTCCACTCCTCTGCTTTTTCACCTTGTAAATGTTTCCTTTTTAAGCAAATATCTTGTCCTCTTTTGAAAGTTACTATTAAATCTACTTCCACCATCCTTTCAGGCAGTGCCTTCCTTACCATAACTAGTTGCTATGTAAAACAAAATTCTCATTTAATACTTTCACCTCTGATTCTTTTGCCAATTATCTTAGATCTGTGTCCTCTGATCCCTGATCCTGCTGTCAATATAAACACATTTCTCCTATTTACTCTTTTCAAAACATGAAGGACTTTGATAACTTCTACTAAACCTCCTCATAAACTTCTCTGCTATAAGGAGAACAATCCTAGCTTCCCTGGTCTCTCCTCATAGCAGAAGTTCCTCTTTCCTGGTATAATTCAATAAAGCATCATCTCCAAGGCCTTGCCATCCTTCATAAAGTGTGGTTTCCAGGATTGTATATTAAACTCCAGCTGGTTTCTAGCCAACAGCTCCTTTAAAATTGTACCATTTAATTTATGTTGGATTAATTTATATTGGATTTTGCAGTCAGCAGTGAAGTGACGATGCTCACTGCCTACCTTTTAAGAAAGCTGCTCACAAAGATCTAGCAATCTCTGTAGCATGCATTTCCCCTTTCCTGTTGGAAGTTTAAGTGTGGCGCCAAGTCAAGGTGATCTCCAGGCGTCCGGGATAAGTGATGTAAGCAAGCAGCCAACCACCTTAAAAGATTCTCACAGATAGCAAACCAGGAAGGACTAGAAAGCATCCTTCAATTTTAATTTAAATTTTCAGTGGAAAAATAGAATGATTATGATTGGATTAAGACAGAGGGTAAAATATCATAAACAAACTTTAAAAAATATTTTAAAAATATATGGATTTTTTTTACCTTAATGGAGAAATTTGACATTACACAAATATAAAAATAGCCTTTCAGGGCCAATGAGGGTATTTAGCAATAACTATGAACTTAATACACTGTTAACAACCCAGTTACACCACATTCAACAAGATACACTGCAGGAACTCACCAAGGCTCCTTAGACAGCACCTTCCAAATACATGACCGTTACCATTTAGAAAGACAATGGCAGCAGATGCATGGGAACACCACGAAGTTTCCCTTCTAAGCCACACATCATCCTGACTTGGAACTATATCGTCACTCCTTCACTGTTGCTGGGTCAAAATCCTGGAACTCCCTCCCTAACAGTACCGTGGATGTACCTACACCACATGGACTGCAGCGGTTCAAGAAGGCAGCTCACCACCACCTTCTCAAGGGCAATTAGGGATGGGCAATAAATGCTGGCCTAGCCAGCGATGCCCACATCCCATGAATGAATAATAAAAATAAATGTAAATTGTATCTTTGTCAAGGGCATTTTACTTGTGTTGTAGACTAACAGCACAAAAGTAGTAGTTTTTGTCAATTCACTAATTGCTTAGGCAGCTTAGGGGTGAACCTCAACATAAAACCCTCTATAGGAGAATAGAATCACTGACAGCAACCTTTGGATTTCCATGTTATTCAGGGCTTGTGATGGCATTTGTACTGAGCTTCAGGGGAGTAATAATGGCGAATACTGACAGTTTCACATCATTACCACTGCAAAACATGGGCCATTACATTCTAGTTAACTTCTAGCAAGTAGGAAACAAGGTTATTTATGATGTTGAATAAGTTTATTTGCTGAACTATAAGATTAAGTAGTTAATAAAATTGTATGTATTTATCAGTTTGAGACTGTAGGAAAGGTTGCTCATACATTTCAAAGAGGTTTGCATCTATATTGTTGGGTTGGTTTCATTCACGGACAACAGCAGGAATCCAAGCTAAACAGAAAATGGAATAGTCATAGTTTTTGCACTGGGTGAAGTGGGGAGGGATATTTCTGAACTAAAGTGACCATTTTGATTGCTGTTCCATGAGCTAATTCTTGTCAGAGAGTCAAAGGAGAGTTGGAGAGGAAACTTAACTTAGCCCTTTTTTTTGTTGTGTCAAAAGGCCAGCATGATGAGTCAATGAATCAGGGTAGTCCTTCTTTCTCTACTGCCCAGAGGAAGTGTGTGAGAACTTCTAGATGGAGGCATGAACACATATAGCCTATGAAAGGAAAATGTAGTTCTGACTAGTTTCAAGGAATGCTTGCCTGTAAGTGAGTTTAGTCCATTAATAGGAATGGAATGCTGCATTTGTTATTTTCAATGATATGCGGAACAAAAGAGCCCAGTCACTGGTATAGGCAAACCAGCATGTATCAGTGTCAATCCCCAGCCCGGATAAATGGAGAGGGGTCATGACAGGAAGGGCATCTGGCTGGAAAACCACCTGCCAAATCCAAAAATGATAGTTGATATGAAGGAATGAGCAACCTGCATTGTGGCGACCCCATGTGTGTGGGAAGAGCAAAAGGGAAAGGAAAGTGGAACAATATGAGATAAATTATATTTCACTAGAAAACGCTTTTTCTTTCATATTATTTCATATAATATAACTCAAGACTCACCTGAGATTTCTGAGCCATTTACTAGGAAGAGTAGCTGAATTGGTTCCACGTTGCCTTCCTTACTGTTTTTAATATGCTAGGTGGGCTGTAACCAAGAGTAAAGAGCTCCATCTACTCTTTATCTTGGTCGGGGCCTCCCGTGGTCATTGGATTCACCTGCATCCTGCTGGAAGGCACCCTGTGTTTTGGGCCAGTGCTCTGGTCTCCGCCAGAGTTGTTTGCCAGGGCTGCCACGAATGGAATCTGAAGTTAAAATAGTAACAGAATTATATTAGTAAGATTGCATAAATTATGGTTTTGTTTTTTAATGGTTATATCTCAAAACATTAGGTTTTAGGTATGATATATGATTATTTGGTTTAAACCTTTTCATCTGGATGCATAAATTAGAACTTTTTTGATAAATCTACAGGGTACAGGGAACAGCTTCCAGACGATTCACTTCTTATGTTCAAACCCTTGTTTTCTAGCCCCTGGTCCAGTTTCATCTCTTACTGCAACAGTAGTCAACCATTCAACTGCTAATGTGACATGGTTTCTACCTAAACGACCAAATGGGAAAATTACACATTTCAGTATAATTATAAAGTCTGTAAGAAGTGGACATATATCAAAGAATATATCAGTGAATGCTGATACCCTTTTCCCAAACACATTACCACAATGTGAGGTAGGTGACAAGAGGTTGAAGGTATGTATTTAATATTCTTATGGCTAAAGTAATGTACTTATGATATTATATATGAATATCATGGTAGGCAGAGTAATGAACTTAAAACACATTTATCTGTTTTCCACAATTCACTGAAATCATTATTTTATTGTACCAGCTATTTTATAAAAACCTGGTTTCCGTAATACTATACTATAATAATGTATAATAATTACAAATGGAAGTGAATTGCAAACATATACCAATGCCCTACTTGGTTAGCACTAATCTGCAATCAATTCCCAAAATTGGGCTGTCCTAACCATGTGATAAATATGGACCAATAATGTAGAAAATAAAAGCAAACTATTCAGCTGTTCAATTCAATGCTGTTTAGTATTTTATCCACTCTGTCCAATCTCTGCCTTCTGTCAGATGTGACAAGTCTTGTTCTTGTCTGCTCTACCCCTCACATCAACCCCCCCCTCCGCCCCGCTCTCTTACCATAGTCTGCCTGTCTGGCCCCAAAGAGGTCACTCTACTTACCTGGGCTCTGGAACCTCCACGGTTCTCTTCATCCTATGCTTTCTGTAGTCCCAGCAGTGGCCACCGCTGTAAGTGGCGCTGCTAGTTCTGAAGTGCTGCTGGCCCTATGATACACCGGCAGGCCTTGGAGGCAGGAATCCTCATCTTGAAGGCCCTCGGAATCTTGATGGTAAACGGATAAGTGCCTCATTGGGATCCAATCCCATCAGGGCTCCTGGAAATGGCTGTGGCGGGGTCGCCACTGGCTCTGTGACCAGTGGGCAGGGACCATTATATTCAGCTCTGAGTCTGAGCTTCAGGATTTGGAATTAATGGGTTTAAGAAAAATTAATTTTCATGTTTCATCCTTTATCTAAGTGAAACAACAGGTTGAAACTGAATTTACTTGTATCTAACTATCTGCCAATTTTGGGCTAGACCCGATCATAAGTAAGCCAGTGATCTGATTGTTGCCCTTCAACATATTTTAATTAAGGGACCCATTTTCCTGTCACAGTACTAAATGCTAAGATGTAATTTAACTTGTGTTTAAACATTGATTTTTGCTATGTAGGATGATAGTCCAACAGCCTCTACCCCTGCAGTGTTGATTTCATCTTCTCCACCTACTAGTGATGCATTTTTAACAGCCATACCAGAAAATCCAATGCAAGAATACACACCAGCTGAGTTTGCCAGCATTATGGTGGATCAACTGAAACCATACACCACCTATCTGTGTGAAGTATCAGCATTCACGAAGGAAGGCGAAGGCCAGACAGCAAGTGCTCTATTTCGAACACCAGAATGGCGTAAGTCTTTAATGAACATTTCGTTATGGATTTTTATGGATGTTATGAACATTTAAAATGTGCATTACTTTGAGAACTCACTGCAAAATTTTGTAATCAAATAAGAAAATATGAACATTTTATTTATCCTTAGAAATATTTTAAGGGTTAAAGTTGTAGTACTATTGTATTGTGGATTTATATATGTAATTTACTGTATAGCAGTGATTGGCAACCTAGGCTAGTGAGTGGGCTGCATGAGTGGCCCTCCTTCATCTCAGTGGGCTGCAAGATTGAAATCGGACATGTGCATTAACCATGCCCCCATGAATAATAATGTGTGGGGCATGCTGATTGAACTGTAGCAGTGCTTTGACTGGACGTCAAGGGAGCTCATGGCTGTAATCAGGCACATCTACTGTTCACTTGATCCTGTTCCCATTAAACTGTTGATCACCCAGCTTCCTTTCCTGGCCCCATATCCTGGCCCCATATTAGCTGACATTGTAAATGGTTCTTTCTCGTCAGGTGTCGCTGTCTTTCCTTTAAATCTGCCTCCGTCACCTTTCTCCTCAAAACACCAGCCCTTGAACCCCCAGTGCCACTGTTGCTATATTATCAAACAGCTTATCCGACATCAAGTACTGGATGAGCAGAAATTCCCTCCAATTAAATATTGGGAAGACTGAAGCCATGTTCAGTTACCATGTCCTAGCTACTGACACGATCCCTCTCCCTGGCAACTGCCTGAGATTAAACTAGTCTGTTTGCAACCTTGGTGTCATATTTGATCTGAGATAAGCTTCCGACCAAATATTAGTGGCATCACTGACACTGCCTATTTCTATCTCCATAACATCGTCCAACTTTGTCCCTACCCAGTTCATCTGCTGCTAAAACGCTCACTCAAGCCTTTGTCACCTTTAGACTTGATTATCTCAATGCACTTCTGGCTGGTTTCCCATATTCTACCTGTACTAAACTTGAGCTCATCCAAAACTCTGCTGCTCTTGTACCAAATCCCATTCACCTTTCACTCCTGTGCTCAACTTAGATTGGCTCCCATCAATAAAAGTCTTGATTTGAAAACTCATCCTTGTTTACAAATCCCTCCTTGTACTCGCCCCTCCCTACCTATATAATCTCCTCCAGCCCCTCAACCCTCCGAGATATTTGTGCTCAACCATCAAGCATCCCCAAGTTTAATCGCTTGACCATCAATAACCATGCTTTCTGTTGCGTAGGCTGCAAGGTCTGGAATTCTCTCCCTTTTCCCTCCTCTGCACACCTCTACCTCCTCCTTTAAGACACGGCTTATAACATACCCCTTAGACTAAGCTTCTGATAATCTGACCTAATATCTCCTATGTGGCAGGATGTCATTTTTTGATTTATAATGCTCCTGTGAAATGTCATGGGATGCTTTATTATATAAAAGGCACTATATAAATATAAACTGTTGGTGGGGGGAGGGTGGTGGGTGCTTGGAGGAGAAATTATGGTTATGGTCATGGCTGGCTGGATGGGGAGGTTGATTCAGTAAATCTGCTGTTTTGTGCTCCATTACTATATATGTGAGGAGGGGATTG
This sequence comes from Carcharodon carcharias, assembly GCF_017639515.1. Lineage (NCBI taxonomy): Eukaryota > Metazoa > Chordata > Chondrichthyes > Lamniformes > Lamnidae > Carcharodon > Carcharodon carcharias. Next base: position 63,553,674 of record NC_054487.1, read on the forward strand.
GGGTTGTGGGAACCTTCCTCTTTCCAGCCCATACATGAGTACCCAGCTTTATTTTATGTTTCTAGTTTTATTTGTACTATCAGCTACCAACATTCTTCAAGCTCAGCTTGCTGCAGTGCCTCCTGATGACTGAAATTAGAAATTGCAATAAAATCTTACTCACTTGAGATGTGTTAAAGATGTGTTGATTGACTACCCTGTAATGACACTTATGTCTGCCACTTGTTAATAGGGCAGAATTTTTTCTTCGGCGGGCACGCGCCCGACCTGCTCGAGTGTGAAATGACGTGCGACAACGCCTGGCAAGCGTCCCTACGTCAACAATTAGAAGGCTTACTAAGACCACTAAAGTATTAATTAACTTAAGTTTTTCAATGCCCCTCCAAACTTATGGTTGGCGGGGAAGCAAAAAGGCCAAGTGGCCTTTGCATTTTTTTGGAAACCTCATCCATGGGCAGGATGAGGTTTCCAACTTCAAATGAAAATAAAATAAAACTTTTGACATTTTTTTCATTTTTTCATTTATAACATGTCCCTGCTCATGTGACAGAATCACATGAGGAGACATGTTTTAGTACATTTTAAAATCTTTATTTCCAATTTTTAAAACTCTTCTTCTCCCTGAGGCAGCTCTGTGCCTCAGGGAGGTTTTCAAGCGTGCACTCGGGCTGTCACTCGTATTTCATGCTGGGCGGGCCTTAGTTGGCCTGCCAGCGTGAAATCATGGTCCAGCCCCGATTGCAGGCGGCAGCCGGCTTCCCGACCACTCCCGCTGAGCCTGCCCGACAAAGGCAGAATTCTGCCTATAATGTTATCCCGACAATGCAGGAGACCCAGTTCTAAATGCCAGAAATGAAGTAATTTTCATGTGGGCACATTAGTTATGGGTGATTCTAAACTGACATTTTTTGTATTCTTTCATGGGATGTGGGCATCGCTGGCTAGGCCAGCATTTACTGCCCAAACTTAATTGCTCTTGGGAAGGTGGTGGTGCACTGCCTTCTTGAACCACTGCAGTCCATTTGGTGTAGGTACACCCACGGTGCTATTAGGAAGGTAGCTCCAGGATTTTGACCCAGCAACAGTGAAGGAACAGCAATATAGTTCCAAGCCAAGATGATGTGTGGCTTGGAGAGGAGCATGCAGATGGTAGTGTTCCCATGCATCTGCTGCCCTTGCGCATTGTGATGGTATAGGTCGTGTGTTTGGAAGATGCTGCCAAAGGAGCCTTGGTCAGGTCAACTTGTCGATGGTACACCCTGCTGCCACTGTGCATTGTTGATGGAGGGAGTGAATGTTGAAAGTGGTGGATGGAGTACCAATCAAATGGGCTGCTTTGTCCTGGATTGTGTTGATCAGCTTGTTGGATAAAAACAAAAAACTGCGGATGCTGGAAATCCAAAACAAAAACTGCGGATGCTGGAAATCCAAAGCAAAAACAGAAATACCTGGAAAAACTCAGCAGGTCTGGCAGCATCAGCGGAGAAGAGCAAAGTTGACGTTTCGAGTCCTCATGACCCTTCAACAGAACTAAGTAAAACTAGGAAAAGGGTGAAATATAAGCTGGTTTAAGGGTTGGGCGGGGGGGGGGAGGCGTTGTTGGGACAGGCAAGCAGCGATAGGAGGAGATAACCAGAAGATGTCACAGACAAAAGAACAAAGAGGTGTTGAAGGTGGTGATATTATCTAAAAGAATGTGCTAATTAAGAGTGGAGAGCAGGACAAGCAAGGTAGCTTTAGTGGGGGTGGGGTGAAATAAACGATGGGTGGAATACATTTAAAAATAATGGAAATAAGTGGGAAAAGAAAAACCTATATAAATTATTGGAAAAAACAAAAAGGAGGGGGAAGAAACGGAAAGGAGGTGGGGATGGAGGAGGGAGTTCAAGATCTTTCTCCGATACATCGATGATTGCTTCGGTGATGCTTCATGCTCTCGTTAGGACCTGAAAAAATTTATTAATTTTGTTTCCACAGCTACCTTGACTACAGCTGCTCACATCCCGCTTCCTGTAAGGACTCCATCCCATTCTCTCAGTTCCTTCACCTCCATCGCATCTGTTCTGATGATGCTACCTTCAAAAACAGTTCCTCTGACATGTCCTCCTTCTTCCTTAACCGAGGTTTTCCACCCACGGTAGTTGACAGGGCCCTCAACCATGTCCGGCCCATCTCCCGCGCATCCGCCCTCACACCTCTTCCTCCCTCTCAGAAACATGATAGGGTCCCCCTTGTCCTCACTTATCACCCCACCAGCCCCCGCATTCAAAGGATCATCCTCCGCCATTTTCGCCAACTCCAGCATGATGCCACCACCAAACACATCTTCCCTTCACCCCCCGGCGGCAATCTGTAGGGATCCTTCCCTCCATGACACCCTGGTCCACTCCTCCATCACCCCCTACTCCTCAGCCCCCTCCTATGGCACCTCCCCATGCGAAAGCAGAATATGCAACACCTGCCCCTTCACTTCCTCTCTCCTCACTGTCCAAGGGCCCAAACACTCCTTTCAAGTGAAGCAGCATTTCACATGCATTTCCCTCAACTTAGTCTACCGCATTCGTTGCTCCCAATGCAGTTTCCTCTACATTGGAGAGACCAAACGCAGACTGGGTGACCACTTTGCAGAACACCTTCGGTCTGTCCGCAAGCATTACCCAGACATCCCTGTCACTTGCCATTTTAACACTCCACCCTGCTCACTTGCCCACATGTCTGTCCTTGGCTTGCTGCATTGTTCCAGTGAAGCTCAACGCAAACTGGAGGAACAGCACTTCATTTTTCGACTAGGCACTTTACAGCATTCTGGACTGAATATTGAGTTCAACAATTTTAGATCTTGAACTCCGTCCTCCATCCCCACCCCCTTTCCGTTTCTTCCCCCTCCTTTTTGTTTTTTCCAATAATTTATATAGATTTTTCTTTTCCCATCTATTTCCATTATTTTTAAATGTATTCCACCCATCATTTATTTCACCCCACCCCCACTAGAGCTACCTTGCTTGTTCTGCTCTCCACTCTTAATTAGCACATTCTTTGAGATAATATCACCAACTTCAACACCTCTCTGTTCTTTTGTCTGTGACATCTTTTGGTTATCTCCTCCTATCACTGCTTGATTGACCCAACAACCCCCCCACCCCTTAAACCAGCTTATATTTCACCCCTTTACTATTTTAGTTCTGTTGAAGGGTCATGAGGACTCGAAACGTCAACTTTGCTCTTCTCCGCTGATGATGCCAGACCAGTTGAGTTTTTCCAGGTATTTCTGTTTTTGTTTTGAGTGTTGTTGGAGCTGTACTCATGCAGGCAAGTGGACAGTATTCCATCACACTCCTGACTTGTGCCTTGTAGATGGTGGACAGGCTTTAGGAGGTGAGTTACTTGATGTAGAATTCTGATCCTCTGACCTGCCCTTGTAGTCACCATATTTATAAGGCTGGTCCAGTTCAGTTTCTGGTCAATGGTAATCCTCAGAATTTTGATAGTTGAGGATTTGACGATGGTAATGCCATTGAATGTCAAGATGGAATGGTTGGATTCTCTCTTGGAGGTTGTCATTGCCTGGCACATGTGCGTTGTGAATGTAACTTGGCACTTATCAGCCCAAGCCTGTATGTTGTTCAGTTCTTGCTGCATATGAACATGGACTGCTTCAGTATCTGAGGAGTCACAAATCTGTGAACATTCCCACTTCTGACTTTATTGTGGAGGGAAGGGCAATGATGAAGATGGTTGGACCTAGGACATTGCCCTGAGGAACTCCTGCAGTGATGTCCTGAGACTAAGATGATTGACTTCCAACAGCCACAACCATCTTCTTTTGTGCTAGGTATGACTACTACAGTGGAGTGTTTTCCCTTTGACTCTCATTGACTCCAGTTTTGCTAGGGCTGCTTGATGCCACACTCGGTCAAATGCTGCCTTGATGTCAAGGGCAGTCACTCTCACTTCACTTCTGGAGTTCAGGTCTTTTGTCCATGTTTGAATCAAGGCTGTTATGAGGTCAGGAGCTGAGTGGCCCTGTTGGAACCCAAACTGAGCATCAGTGAGTAGGTCATTTCTGAGTAAGTGCCACTTGATAGCACTGTCGATGACCACTTCCATACTTTACTGATGGCCAAGAGTAGGCTGATGGGGCTGGGTTGGATTTGTCATGCTTTATGTGTATAGGACATACCTGGGCAATTTTCTACATTGTTCGGGTAGATGCCAGTATTGTTGCTGTGCTGGAACAGCTTGGCTCAGGGCGCAGCTAGTCCTGGAGCACAAGTCTTCAGTTTAATTATCGGAATGTTGTCAGGGCCCATAGCCTTTGCAGTATCCAATGCCATCAACTGTTTTTTGATATCACATGGAGTGAATCGATATGTCTGAAAACTGGCACTTGTGATGCTGGGGACCTCAGGATGATTTCAAGTTGGATCATTCACTCGGCACTTCTGGCTGAAGATGGTTGCAAATACTCCAGCCTTGTCTTTTGTACTGATGTGTTGGACTCCCTCATCATTGAGGATGGTGTTATCTGTGGAGCCTTCTCCTCTAGTTTTCCATTAGTTATGCTTAGAGGACATAATGAGTAGAATTTTGGGAACTCCCCAGATGTGGGTGAGCATGTGGAAGGTTTACCCACAGCCTTACTCACTCGTGATATCACTCCCCACCCCCACTCCCACCTCAGCACTGGAATTTAAAGGGCCAGTCTAAGTGAGACAGATTGTTATGAGGTTCCTGACCCTCCAGCTGGGATTAAATTGTGATCTTCCCATTATATTAGTAATTAAATTGCAATGCCCCTGAGATATTCGTGATTAAATTGCGATGTTATTTTATATATTTCTTAAATTAACAAACTTAACAGAAATAATAATCTATTAGCTTGTATGGACATTGAATAGTCAATGGTTGCTGGGATAAAGATGTGAAATACCTTCTTGCAGTTCCAGAAGAACCACCTCAAAACCTAATTGTGAGTAAGATTATGTCAAAGTCCTTCCTAATTAATTGGGATCCACCACCAACAATAACAGGAAGAATCTTTTACAGAGTTGAACTAAATGGCCCATTGGGTAAGTGTTATGAATTTCGCTGTAAATGTTAAATTCCATTAATGTAGGTACATCTAACTTACCTGTGGAAACTTATTTTCCTGTCCTCAGGAATGGCGGATCTACTCTATTTTGTTTAATTCCAACCCTGCAGCATGTGCTTCCTGCCAATTTTCCCTTCCTCTCAATTTTTCTCTGGCTGGAACTTTACTGTCCCCTGCACACCACCATCTGCCCCCAGAACCAGGCTGGCAGGCAGGCAGAGTGGCAGCGGGGATGCGGGGGAGCCCTAAGATCAGATGGGAAGGCAGTGTGGGGCGGGGAGTCACGGGTGGAGAGAATGCCATGCCTGTGGTATACCCCCCTCCACTGGAGTTTACCACTGTCAGGTGGCCTGCCCCACCTTGGGCCAATTGAGACTGTTAAGTGGGCAACTAATGACTACTTAAGGCCCTCTACCAGCTGCCACTGGTAATTTACCAGTAGTAGAGCGACAGGTGCTTGTGCCACATGGCAAGGTCACCAAGTAAACTTTAGTGACCTGCTGTTTGGGCACCTCTGCAGGGAGGGTCATCCTCAGTTGAACTCCACCCCAAAGTTGCTCACCTGACTGGCATCAGTAAGGCCACCCCACTTACCTTCCAGTCCAGTCCATGACTTCTCATTGGAGGCAGTCTGCAGTCCCAGCTGTGGCCACTACTTCTGGTGGTGATGCTGGGACTGGAGAGCTGCAATCTGATTGGTCAGCAGCTCTTGAATCCTCCTACTTGGGGGCGAAAGCCACGACTTCATGCAAGTAAGTGCCTGATGACTGTAAAATCCAGTTGTGGCTACCTGGGCCAGCAGAGGTAAGCTCATTCCTGACTTTTTCACCAGTACCCATCTTCCTGTAAAATCCATTCCCTTATTTCTAACATCCTTGTTTTTGTGAACCACTCCCATATCTAATTAGCAGTTCTTTTGTTCATTTTTAAAAAATACCTTTCAGAATCTAACAGCTTTCTGATAATAGGCTTATTCTTTATCCCCTCCCTGTGATTGCTGTATCTGTGATTCTCTTCTTCTCCTTTTGTCTCTCTCAATTTTTTCAGCCTTATTAAGATGCCTTCTAATGATGAAAGGGTCCACATCCAAAATCTCATTGCCTGCCTTCTTGCTTTATTATGCTGACTGGACGTTTGCATGATTCAAATAGTTTCCATTTTTAATTCAGACTTTAATTTGCAGCTGTTATTTTTTATTTTGCTAAGATTAGCACTCTCCTGGCCATCAATTGTGAGGTTAAGTAATATCAAATAAACATATTATAACATTATTGATAAAAGGCTACTATTGGTGCAAGAATTAAAGTACCAGTTTCTTCTCATGGTTTCTTGAATATCTACTTCCACACAAAGACTAATGCTGTTTTCTAAAACACCTTCAATAAAATGGTAAATGTGACCCTTTCTGTAATTTAGGCCAGAATTTTACAGGGTAGCAGATCATAAGATCTTGAGAATTTCAGTCCATTGAGCTTGCTCTACTGTTCAATAAGATCAAGGCTGATCTGATTGTGGTCGTAACTCCACATTCCTGCCTGACCTCCATAACCCCTGGCCCCCTTGTTGATCAAAAATCTACCTAACTCGGCTTGAATATATTCAATGACCCAGCCTCCACTGCTCTGTGGGGAAGAGAATTCCGAAGAATAATTACCCTCTGAGAGAATAAATTCCTCCTCGTCTCTATCTTAAAGGGAAGAGCCCTTATTTTTAAACTGTGCCTCCTCGTTCTAGATTGGGAAACATCCTCTCAGCATCTACCCTGTCAATCCCCTCAGAATATGTTTCAGTAAGATAACCTCTCATTCTCCCAAACTCCAATGAGTATTGACCCAACTTGCTCAACCTTTCCTCATAAGAGAACCCCTTCATCCCAGGAATCAACCTAGCGAACCTTCTCTGAACTGCTTCCATGCAAGTGTATCCCTCCTTAAGTAAGGAGACCAAACGACAGTTCTCTAGTTGTGGTCTGACCAATGCCCTGTACAGTTGAAGCAAGATTTCCCGATTTTTATACTCCATTTCCTTGCAGTAAAGGCCAACATTCCGTTTGCCTTCCTCTTTACTTACTGTATCTGCATGCTAATTTTTAGCGATTTATGCACAAGGACAGTCAGATCCCTCTGTGCCGCATCATTCTGCATCTGTCTCCATTTAAATAATATTCTGCTTTCCTTCTTTGGTCACTTAAGGGCCTCAATCAGCCTCATGTGGCAGGGGGACTGTCTGAGACCTTCTCTGCTGCTGCCAGCAGTAGCTGGATGGTGATTGGCACACCACACCACCCCCCCCCACCTGATTTTTTTTTTACCTCACCCCTATCTCCTGGCCCGAAGCCTGAGGGACTGTGAAATCCTGATTTGCACTTGGCAAAATTCATTCCCAAACACACATGCTATGACAAAGTGAGAATTATTTTGGCCATTGATAATATTTATTCAGAAAAAAAGCATTTAGTGTGTTTCATTTTGTCCAATTTATCCAACTTGAAGGACAACAAGTATTTGTATTGCTCTAAATATATTAATTGTAATGAAAAACTGCTTTACAGTAGACAAGTATACTAGTTAAAAATGGTTACTTTTTATGTCAGTTTCTAAGTGTAAATATACATATATATATTTTTAAATTTAGGGAAAATATCGCAGAACAGCACCAGAGAGATGATGTTCCTTTTTACTAACCTGCTGCCATTTTCAAAATATGAAGTGTTTGTAATTGCTGAGACAATGGTTGGACTTGGACCAAAAGCCAGTGTTAAAATCACTACATCATCAGAAGGTAACCTTCAGTGGAATGCAGTGGAAAATTATTGCATAGCATTGAAATAATAGCATGCATCTTGTAACTAGCTCGTTTTTGGTTCTTTTCATTTTAATTTGCATTTTTGGTGAGTCGGAGTCCAGTAACATATTAAGCTTCCCTAAATAACACTATAGTAGTTAGGGGAGAAAGCATGTAAAATGTTGCAATAGAAGGAGAGATAGCATTTCATGAAATCTTCCTTTTTGCTGCTACTCAACTTTATTAACTTCAAGAATAAAATGTATTCCGGCATGTTCTGCCAATGGTGTGCACCCAAATCGTCAAACTTTAGCTAAAGACAAAAAAAAACATAGGAGAGCCATTTCATCAAATAATTTTACTCAAAATAAGAGTCATTGGGAATTATTTTGGTGAAAAAATAAAAGCACGTGCTAAATCGGTGCTGCACTAATCAGATACATCTTCTTGAAAGTCTGACTTCAGCACACAATTTTGGTCTTAATTGAGATTGTGATAATTTGAGTTTGTCCGCAGGACACTAAATTTGACACCTGCATATTTAGCACGCGAGTCCTGAACAGACACAATTTTCATGAAACAGTGTATGTGAGCTATACATACATAGTTCCACTGAAGATGTGACACGCACTGGCTGACACAGCAGCAGTTTCACGTGACTCAGGGACTGAGTGACAGTGAATGTTTGGGAGCAACACTAGAGTGTGGAAAGGTGTCCAGCACCCTCAGGCGAAAGGAATTCAATTGCCTCTCATGTCCCTCCTTCCTGCAGGAGCGGGTACTGCTCTGGCATGACTCATCTTCACTTCCTATTCTTCCTGAAGACTAAGAGAGGCCTCTAGCACGATGTCGGTGATCAAACACACGTCTCTTGGCATCCAATAAGATAGAGTAGCACAGCACTCACTCTTTTTAGGTGAGTTCTCAGAGAATTTCCAGAATAAATGTTGATAGAGAGTTTTTGAAGCCTTGACAGAATGTCCCAGAAAGTCTTCGATTCTATTAGGAAGTGGACAGTAAAAGATGATATAAATTTAAGTAGCACTCAGAATTCTCGCCAATGACTTGTTTACTCCTGTTGACTGGTTGCTGTTAGGAGAGATTAATTGAAGGGTTATTCAACAGAATGCGGTGCAGGCTGTTTAATGAGCACTGACAGCAAATTAACTGTCAGTCAGCCTTTAACGATCCTCTGGGCAGCTGTTATTGCCATTGGTTTCATCTCCTTTAGTAAGATGGTGTCTTGTGCAACATATGGACTAAACTGACGTTGCAGTTTAAGTCCACCCTTGGTCAACTCTTTACCTCTTTGGCACCAAAAGTACTTGGTCAAAACTGTCCCCAAGATCCTTTCAGAAACAACTCAGTACACAAAATCATTATAATGTAAAATACAGGCTGCTAGTCAATCATAAGGTTTTCTAAATTTTGTGCTTTATATTGTAACTAAATCTGAACACATGGGGTGGAATTGGCCCAGATTTGCACTAAATGCAGTAGCGGGCGGGTAAAACGACGTTTTACCTGTCAGCCGCAATGATGGCTTTTCCCTGTATCGTCCCAAACCCGCCACATTAATTATGATTTCCAAAGAAACACGCCATTTCCATGGTGGCTGGGCTGTCATTCGCCCACCATGCCATCACCTCGCTACTTCGTCATGCTGGGCACCATATTTAAAGTCCAGCCGCATGCTCACCTCTCAGTATTTCCAGCCAATGACTGCTGCATGGAAAACATGAAGGGCAAAAAGACTGCAGCCCCCAGGTTTAGTGACATGTCCTTTGAGTGCTTTTTGGACATCGTGTAGGCCTGCCGTGATGTCCCCTCCCCCCCCACTCTGAGCGCAGGAGGTGCAGCAGCATCACCAATCCAGCATGGGAGGCATTGGTCAGCGTCAATGCTCTGCAAAAGAAGACATCCACCCAGTGCCGCTACAGGATGAATAGTCTCATCAGCTCCACCAAGGTAACTCACTCTTAGAACCATAGAAGTCATCACTCTCAACATGCAAACTCATCACACATTCACAGGAATCTCACACCTCAAGGGGCAACACCACTAACTCTCTCACACACTCTCCCATCTCCATCAGGCTCATATCCTCTGGAGCTCACATCCTCATCCTGTCCATTTCTCCGCTCGCCACACAGACATTTCATGCAGTGCCATGTGTCCTGCTCACACTCTCTCCATCTATTTCCATGCATGAGAAGCCTGCTCACATCAGCTGGGAGATCCCAGGCAGGGGGTTGAGTGGCCCACATTAGGCCCCTCACTCACTTTGAGGGGTGTGCTATTGTGCTGACTGGTGACCCTGCCTGGGGTGATGGTGAGGTCGGTGGCGAACACCTTCCTGAGGATTCTGCACCACATCATCCCTCTCTCAGCACAACTGAGAGTGCTCTCTCTCCTGATTTTGACTCTGCTGCCATGTACTAATTATCTGAAGAAGAAGCAGAAGCTCTGAAGAAGTCATACAGACTCGAAATGTTAATTTTTTTTTCATCACAGACACTGTTAGACCTGCTAAGATTTTCCAGCAATTTTTGTTTTTGTTTCAGATTTCCAGTATCCGCAGTATTTTGCTTTTAACTAATTATCTTTACTTCGGTTCACAGGGAACTCTGCCAAGCAACTGACACCCACAGCCAGACAGGCCCTCAGCTCCATCCATATCCTCACCTCCAGCCAAGAATACACCTCCTCTTTTGAAGAGCTGGAAATAAGCAGCCTAGAAGAGCCATCACTGTGCTTACCCACACCCTCCACCAGCACAGAGACACCCACCTTGGTGGGACCTAGATCTAGAGCAGGCTCAGGTCCACAATCTGGTGGTCACCGTATGGAAACTTGTTCGCAGAAGGAGGGAGAGGGTTCAGCTGAGCTCCCCGGCAGTCTGAGGTCTGAGTCAGATGACGAGCCCCTGAATCTGGCCTTCCCAACCCACCCTGGAGAGTCAGTGGAAGGCGGGGAAACATCACGCAGAGCTGTTGGAAGCCCTCAACAGCATGGCATGCAAGTCAGAGGACTGCGTCCGCCTGCTCTCTGATGAAATGATGCCCACATGTGTGTGTATGGAAGTATAATGGGGAGGATGGTGGATGCCAAAGAGACCTTGGCCTAGCAGAATGTGGGGATGTGCGCAGACCTGCACTCCACCGTGGGAGCTATGGGTGAATTCCTATAGTGGGAACATGAGAGGGAAACGGGGCACCTCGACGTCCCTCCAGGTGCTCCCTTCCCGCAAGGAGTCAGGCCGGGGCCCTTGGGCACCCGAAGGGAGGAGGAGCGGCAGCTGGGCACCCCTGGGTCATCCACTCTGGAATCTCAGAGGCTGACTGCTCCCTCCGAGTCTCCTTTGCCTGTGAGCCCCTAAACCTCATCCTCTATCACTGCAGAGGGAGCAGTTGACCAATGGGTGATTCTGGAGGGAGAAGTGTGTGTGTGACAGGGCCTTTCAGAGCTTCATGCAAGCATTCTCCCACGCACATGGATCCTTCCCGTATCACACTCATCTCAATGCCCTGAGCATTTTCAATGCTGCTTTCTGGGGTTCGCTTTCAGTTGTCCATCTGAAATTACCTGCATTTCTCTTCACCCACTGATCACACTCCCATGCAGCACCTGATCTCACCCACCACAACTCTCATTTCAGTTTTGATTTGGACAGCATGCTACTAATTTTGTTTTACTTTCACTCCCCTGTCCTTTACTTTCCCCGAGTCACCCATTTCCCATCCCGCTTCACAGTTGACCCCCCGGCATCATCTTCCACCTCCCCACCAGCCACAAACCCTTTCCTTCGAGGATGTCCAGGTGAACGTGCACATTCCCTTCCTTCCTGAAAATCCCACTCCCATCCACATTCACCTCCCTGTCCTCCTCCTTTCCACCCCCAGGGTCCGTGTCTCCCTCCAAATCCCCACCAACCACCCTCGCCGTCCCTTCTGCTACAGTCGGACCCTCAGCCTCCCACTCTACTGCCTCACTTTGCACTCGGTCATTCTCACCATTCCCTCATACCACGCCCACCCTCAGTTCGCCCCCCAGGAGGCAGTCATGGACTCATCAGATCCCTCCCTTGCATGTTCACCTGGATATACCTGGACATACCCGCTCTGGACATTTCCCCCATTCGGCTCCCCCCCTGCCCCTCCCCCCCATCCTCCCTTAGTCCCTGCCCCTTCCTGACTACCTCAGACACTTCTTCTTCCTCTAGCTTTACTCCTTTCCCCTTCCCGATTCCTTCTTTCCCCAACTCCCTCCCCTCTTTGCACTCCTTCCTCCCCCTGGACTCCCTCCCCTCTGCGCACTCCTTCCTCCCCTGGACTCCCTCCCCTGACACCTTCCTCCACCATTATATCACTCCCCCCTGCACTCCTCCCCCCCCCCCAAACTCTTTCACTTACACCTTCCACCCCCCACACTTAAACCTACCTCTCCAGTTACCACCTCCCCCGTTACCCCTTCCTTCCCCCGTACCTCCAACCTCACCCTCTGACACCTTCATTCTCCCCCTGTCAACCTCACCACCCCCACCCCAATAACTTCATTCACCTCCACAACACCTTAATATCCACCCCCCCACTCCCCCCGCCCCCAACACAGCTCTTCCTTTCCCAGTTGATCCTAAACCTTCCTCTCCCACCCACCTCAACCATCATCCATTGTGAGCATCAACAGTGACTTTACAACTTCCATGAGCTGCTTCGCAGCAGAGACATGTCCATGCGAATCCACCCAGCATGATAATGGACGTGCCTCTAGTGTGTTGTTGCTGTCGGGCTCCAGCATCTTCTGCTGCTTGGATGTCTGCAATATGAGCAAGGTCCTGGCAGTAAGCCCCAACCTCTGAACATCACACTTGTCAAGATGCGTTCTGTACGGGCATGCTTTCCCATTGATATGGGCGGACAATCCAGTGGGGTGGGGAGGGGAGTGTGCCAGCAGGCTGGCCTTATAATGATATCTGATGTATTACAATGAGGTTTCCGATGTCTGATGGCTGGGAACGCGGCTCGCCATCAACGAGCTGAGCGGACAATTGCAAACTGGTTTCACGACGTCGTGAAACTTGATTTTTGGCCTTCTCACCATATTGTCCGCTCATGCCGTCAAGCGTGCCTGACGCCAGTGGGCACAGATGATTCCGCCCATGGAAACAATTTCCTGCCTATTGCATGACGTAAGTAAATGTTGGTCTAAGTGTTATTTTCAGACATGCTCACTATTTACCTGTTTCCTTTATCATGATAAGTCTGCATTTGTAATTTTTATAGTTCTCCATAAATTCTTTTGGATAGGAAGCATGTTATAATATTCTCATGCCATTATAATAACGATGGAAGAATATGTGTTGTTAGATGTCAGCAGTAGATATATTAATGCAAAAATGCTATTCAATGACATTGCCATAATAAATCTTAATCAATGGGGTTTAGGTGGCAATTACAACTATGTTAACTATAATAGAAACGTGACTCTGACAAGGGGTGGGGAAAGAAACACAATTGCACGCAAGAAAAAAATAAAATGAGTATTATGGGAAAATGGGAGACTGTTAAATGATGTGATTAAAAACATGAGACAATAGAGGCATACTGAGAGCAATTAAAGACATATGAAGTATAGAGAGTGTGTGAATAATTGAAGGCATAGAGAAATAGCTTGGTGGAAAAGGAAGATGAGAAATTGGCAAAGTGCAGCAGGTTCCAGTGGCCTAGGGGCCTCGTAGAAAGAAAAAGGAGTTTTATTTTTTATTCTTCATGGGACATTGGCACGCTCATCCCTAACTGCTCTTGAGAAGGTGGTGGTGAGCTGCCTCCTTGAAACGCTGCAGTCCATCTGGTCTAGGGACACCCACAGTGCTGTTAGTGAAGGAGTTGAGGTTCAATGGCATTACCATCACTGAATCCCTCCCCCAATCAACATTCTGGGGGTTATCATTGACCAGAAACTGAACTGGACTAGCCATACAAATACTGTGACTACAAGAGCAGGCCAGAGGCTGGGAAACCTGCGATGATTAACTCACATCCTGCCTCCCCAAAGCCTGTACACCATCTACAAGGCCCAGGCCAGGAGTGTGATGGAATACTCCCCATTTGCCTGGATGAGTGCTGCTCCCACAATACTGAAGAAGCTTGACACCGTCCAGGGCAAAGCAGCTCACTTGATTGGCACCACATCCACAAACATTCACACCGTCCATCACCGATGCACAGTAGTAGCAGTATGTACCATCTACAAGATGCACTGCAGGAATTCACCAAGGTTCCTTTGACAGCACCTCCCAAACCCACGACCACTACCATCTAGAAGGACAAGGGAGCAGATAGATGGGCACACCACCACCTGGAAGTTACCCTCCAAGTCACTCACCAACCTGACTTGGAAATATATCGCTGTTCCTTCACTGTCGCTGGGTCAACATCCTGGAACTCCCTTCCTAACAGCACTTACACCACCTGGACTGCAGCGGTTCAAGAAGGCAGCTCACTACCACCTTCTCAAGGGCAACCAGGATTGGGCAATAAATGCTGGCCCAGCCAGTGAAGCCCACATTCTGTGAATGAATAAAAAAATCCCCAGGATTCTGACCCAGCGACACTGAAGGAACGCAATATAGTTCCAGATCAGGATGATATGTGGCTTGAAGGGGTCTTGCAGTTGATGCTGTTCCCATGCATTTGCTGCTCTTGCCTTTCTTGGTGGTATAGTTTGTGGATTTGGAAGGTGCTGTCAAAGGAGCTTTGGTGAGTTGCTGCAGTGCATCTTGTAGGTGGTACACTCTGCTACCACTGTGTGCGGTGGTGGAGGGAGTGGATGTTGAAGGTTGTGGGTGGGGTGGAAATCAAGCAGGCTGCTTTATTCTGGTTGGTGTCAAGCTTCTTGAAGGTTGTTGGAGCTGCACTCATCCAGGCTAGTGGAGAGTATTCCATCACACTCCTGACTTGTGCCTGGTAGATGGTGGACAGGCTTTGAGGAGTCAGGTGGTGAGTTACTCTCCACAGAATTCCAAGCCTCTGACCTGCTCTTGTAGCCACAGTATTTATGTGGCTGGTCCAGTTCAAATTCTGGTCAATGGTAACCCCCAGGACATTGCTAGTGGAGTATTCAGCGATGTTGATGGCATATGGTCCCAGTTTACCCAGTGTTTTCAATGTTTCAAACCCGGCTTGTTAACACACTTTGAGCCAGAACTGAAAGCCTTTCTACAACTTCTGTTGTGGAGATTTACAGGGAGATGGTTAGATTCCCCCTTGTTGGAGATGGTCAATACCTGGCACTAGTGTGGGGTGAATGTTATTTGCCACTTATCAGCCCAAGCCTGAATGTGGTTCAGGTGTTGTTGCATATGGGCACAGACTGCTTCAGTTTAACACTAGTGCAGACTGTGCCTGCCATCAAAATGTTCCAACAGGGGTACCCACCCCTAGCACAAACTCCCTTCTTCCTGACATCCCCTGAAAATGAGATAAAATGGGAGCTGTGGTTAAGGTCTGAAGTTGTTAGAATCATTATTAAAGCAAGGGGCTGTCAAGTGTCTGGCAGAAAAATTAAGTGCTGTTCCTTAAGGTCCATAATACTTCACAGCTCATTCTGTTAATTTTTCTGTGCTTTCCCTTGCTCTTCCAAAAATCTGTTCATCTGAAATATCTACAAGTTCTGCCAAAGGATCCATCTGAAACAATGGCCAGGACCTTCGGGTCGGCCAGCGGAGACAGGCCCCACTCGCCAACGCATGAAATGATGTCACCGCGCGTTCATTCAGATCCTCAGTTTGGTGGGTGCACAGTGGAGTCGGCTGCGCACCCGCCAAACTGTCAAAGGCCTATTAAGGCCATTTAGAAACTAATTAAAATAATTAACTGAGCTGCCCGTCCAACCTTAAGGTTGGCGGGCAGGCGAAGAGCCCAGGCGGCCTTTGCATTTATCATGGAACCTCATCCACAGGCGGGATGAGATTTCATGAAGGGTTTATAAATTAAATACATTTTTTAATTAAAATTCATTGATGTGTCCCAGCTCATGTGACACTTTTATATGAGGGGATATGTCTTAAAGTTTTTTTATCTTGTATTAAAATTTTTAAAAATCAAACTAATCTCCCAGAGGCAGCTCTGTGCCTCAGGTAGATTTCTGCGCTCTTTTGCACGCATGCGCAGGCCCCGATTCAGCCTGCTCCCCCCGCCTGCACAGGCAGCGCTCAGCACTCCTGGGTGCGCGTCATGCTGGGCGGGCCTTAATTGGCCCGCCATGCAAAATGGCAGCGCCCAGCCAATTGCGGGTGGCAATTGGCTGTGCACTCGCCCACGTCCACTCCTGCCCAACCCCCCTGACGGGGAGAAAATTCTCCCCAATGAAAGGATGCTACTTAATATGTAAATGGACAGTCAAGCCATGTGAACCTAACTCTGCATTTTTTTCTTGACAATTTTTCTTTCCATCTCATTCACTATTAATTTGCAGCATGTCATACAGAAAGTAATGTTCAGGCTTTGTTCTAGGATTTTCCTATATGCTATTGTAAAGCTATAAACATTATTAACCTGCTACCATTAGATGGCAGTAACTGATAGAGGTAACAGAAAAAAACTAAAGAACTAACTTATTGACAAGGATATCTCCTGATTAACAGGACAGAAATAAATGCTGTTTTCTAATTACTTCCACAGGAAACATGGTTTAAACGGTTTATCTGAAGATGTTTGATCGGGTGGTGGGAACCATCAGGCTTGACTTTTAGTTTGAGATGCACTGCGAGTGAAGTGATGGATGGCGTGGGGATTTTGATAGAGTGTGGGAAACCTGGAAATAAGTGTGGCAAGTCTGTCAGTGGCTTCCACAATCCCCGCACGGTTATGCAATCCCCACCTTGCCCCAAGCAACATGCCCCGAACTTAAAACCTCATGCTCTCATTATTGTAAAGTTCATCAACTTGGATTCCATCAGTCTGTAAAGTGATTTGGGAGAGTGGATTACTGCAGGTCAGACGTATCACGGTAGCTATCCTGGAACCTTGCACTCAAAAGTTTAAAGATCTTTTTGTGCTTGCATACCAGCTGCACTTTGATGGAGAGGAAGCCCTTGCAGTTGACAAACACGCCTGGGTGATCGGGGGGTGCCTTGAATGCCACATGTGTGCAGTTGGATGATGCCCCACAATTGTGAGAAGCTAGTTAAAGCTGCAAACCCAAGTGCCCAATAATTCTGACGGGCATCTTTGCATGTGAAGTTAACATACTTGCCAGACCTGATATAAAAGCCATCATAGTCACCTGTCTTGTGTATTTGTGGGCAGCCAACTGTGCGATCTTACAAATGATCCAGCAGAGACCTGGAAGAACCCCAAGGCAAATAAATTGGGAGTTCTGGTGACTTTGGCAGCCATTGCAGAGTGTGGCCAGCAGGTCCAGTTGGTAGGTCTTGTTGCAGCAGGTTAAAAAAGTCTACCACCAGCTGATATGACACCCTGAACTTCCTAAGCCACTGGTGTTCTGACACGTCAATGAAGCTTAACTCTATCCGTAAATCCTGTGTGCTGGGTATGGCCTTCTGTGAAGTGCACCTCTCTGCTGATACTGTCTCTCCTGTGGAGCTGCAGACCTGTGAGCAACAGGCTGTTTTTGCTGAAGTTCATGATGCTCAAGCTGCTCTTGTCATTGCCACTACTCATGCTGTTTCTGCTGCTGCTGCTGGTTATCACCTCGGTCCTCAACTGAGGCCCAAAATAACACAGCATATGCGGCATCCATGCTGATCTGAAAGTGTAGATCAGACCTTTAAAACTCCAAAGTGCATAAAGTAACATGTCAACATTAATATTATGAACAAATCTTTTCACGCAAGCAAGTATGAACAGCTTTGAGTACTGAGCACTTATTGATCTATTTCCCTATTGTGGCTTCAGTTCCTGCCTCAATTGTCACTTTCTCATCTTGTTTTCACTGGCAATTTCCAGGAAGTCTGGGAAACCCATGGGGACAAAGTTAAATTGCAAAAACCTCGTTAGTATCACTGTAATTGAGTGATTAATATATTGAAATTGATAGCTCGCCTCTCCTGACGAGGTTGTATACATTTAGCCTAATGCACTGCAGTTAAATGTGGAAGTAGGCAGCTAGAAGCTGCCATCCTGACAGCTTCGCACTTCTTCAGGATCTCGCTCAAATCTGTGCGTTCACCCATCCTAAAGTTCCTGCCATGATGGCCTGAATTTCCACAGGCTCAATATCACAGCGCAAGTCAACTGGGACTTCAGCAGAAGTAGTGCAAAATCAACGAGAACTATGTTAGACCGATCTTTGGTTCATAGGATAGCAATCATTTTCCTTTCCACCCATTTTCATTTCTCATCTGCACCTTGTCCTCTCCTGACTGTTGCTGGGATGTGGTTGCTGGCAGCCATCCATTACTTTGCTAAAGTGGCCATTTTTAAAGGGTAGCAATTGTCAGGACGATATTCAACCACAAAGGAGACCACAGCAGATTCTGTTTTCTACTCACATTTTTCAACAGGGATCATGAATCTTAGCAGACTTTATCTTGCTAGCCAATGCACTGAGTTAAATTATTGCACTCGAGATCAGCTGACTGATTGCAGGCTGGGCATTAAACCTCAAACTTTTTGGTTTATATGGCTTAGAGCCATTGGGGGACCATACCAGTCTATTTTCGGACTTATTCTCAATTTTTAAATCTTCCTACATTACACATAATTTGCATCTTGGAGGATAGGTAAGTGACCTGTTCCCAATTTGCCAGTGATGCTTTTGACCTATTTGCTTGGGGTACACAGGAGATTCCTGAGATGGCTCACGTTTATTTCAGCTAAGTAACAGCACCTGTCCTCTATTTGTCAGATCTGCTTATAGTTTGACCAAAATCTAAAATTTGTGTTGAGAATTAAGGCTCTGCATCCAGAGCCTTCCACTCTGTCAAAGCACCATATCCCATAGCTTAATCAAATTTACTATAGATTATTCAAATTGAAACGTAATAGCTGTAGCGCAGAACAGGAATAAAATAAAAATGTGGTATAGATTTTTAAACTTACTTTCTTTTGAGAATTGTGGCTCAATTTTTCACCTGTGTTTTACCAAAAGTGTCCTGATAAAGTAGTTAATTTACAAAACAGAAGCAAGTTTACTTTGGAAGTGTTAATCTTTTTAGTTCCAGGAGAAGTATTTGATTTAAAAGCAACAGAAGTTGAAGCTAAATCTGCAAGATTTGAATGGGGAAAGCCTCGTCAACCAAATGGAATTATAATCCAGTATCAAATCACTGTCTTTCTAAAGGAGTCCCAAACATCTATACAAAATATCATCCTGACAGAAAACCACCAGGTATGCTGTTTCATTTTATTTAACTTGGGCATTGTAAACTTTCATAACATGCCAGTTAATAGCCACTTTATTATTAGTCAAGTTTTACACATATAGTAGAAGTGTTTCCTAATGTGATTGATATTTTTGTCATATTTCCTGTTATCTTCATTCACATGTAGGGAGCCAAATGTGGATTAATTGTTACGTAGAAGAATTGGTCAAAGAACAGGGTTGCTATTGGGCCTGATTAAAAATAATAACCAGAAGATGGTAGATTAGAGCAGAGTCAGCGAATACCTTGGCAACAGTGAACTATAATTGGAATTTAAGATTAAGATATGATGTAAGAAAGATGACTACAATAGGAAAATTCAATTTTAGAAAAGATTATGAATGGTAAGCATGGGAAAGTGGATTGGATGGGACAGTTCAAAGGAGAAAACGTCAAAAAAGTGGTCGAAGTTAGAAATACTGTAGACAGAGTGAAAGCAGATATGTACCACCAGGAAGGAGGACAACTAAAGGAAAGGAACAATATGATTTATATATTTAGTCGTCTTAGGTTCGATCATGTCATACTGATATTGTAAGCAGTATGAATGTCTGATTTTTATAGGGTTTGAATTGCACTGCCCTATATATAGTTGTTTAAAAAAAAGGACCTGTGCTGTGCGGGGAAGTGGAAGCTGATGTATGGTGTCCTCTAGTAATAACTTCAAGTTACCTGAATTGGATATTCATGTCTTTTGCATGTGTGGTTCTTCAATCTCTCACTAAAGGCTGATTGTGCAAACATTTATTGAAGTGAGGGCAAATACCAACATTAAGCATTTGCATATACAGAATACCATTTGTAAGCAAAAGTCCTTTGTTCCATTCAGCTTCATTTTGCTTATCATGCTTGAAGGAAGTAGTGACTATGCCAGGCAATGTTATACTCCACAAAGCCAGGTAGTGAAGGATAAAACTGAAGCCTAATCTTTACACATCTTTATAAGCTTTTATTTACAAATTGTTTACACATTACAAACATGTACCTCCAAACAATTTCAGACTGCTCCTATATATAGTTAATGCTTGCCACCTGAATATAAATATATATTAAATTATCCAGTAATAGGCAATTCCATATTGATAGATTGTTCTGTTCTTATTTTCAGACTTATCCCACTTTCGAATAACCTACTGTTGACCCTTCCTATCCCTGAAAACAACCACCCATCGTCAGCCTTGGTTATCTTTTCAAAGTCTTTACCGTTGCTTCCCAAATTCATTCCCATCTTTCCCCACTTTCGGTCTGAATATTTCCAACCAGGTTTCTATCTCTGCCCAAGCACTGAAACAGCCCTAACTAAATCATAAATGTCATCCTCTCTGACTGTGATCATGGTACATTATTCCTCCTTGACATGTCTGCAGCCTTTCCAGCAGCTCTCCAACAGCTCTGTTCTGTTATAGCACAGAAAAAGGTGAAAATACTCAAAAGGTCATACGGCATCTGTGGAGAGAGAAAGAGAGTTAATGTCTCAGGTCAATGACTTTTCATCACAGCTGGGTAAAATTGAAAATTAATTTGGTTGTAAGCAAAAAAAGAGCAAAAGGGAAGGCTGTGATAGGGTGGAAGATAGGAGAGATTAAATGACAAAAGGTATGGTACTGCATGGCCAAAAGGAATTTGAATGGGACAGGTAAAGAAACAAAAGATATGTCTAGAGGAGATACGAATGACAGAAAAATGAACAGCTGCTATCTAAAAGCAAGAAAAAAAGTTTAGGAACAAATCAAGCAAAGAATATAGAAGCAAAAATAGAGGCATTGATTATGGTCTTAAATTGTTGAACTCAGTATTGAGTCACAAAGACTGTAAAGTGGCTAATTGAAAGAGGAAGTGTTCTTTGAGCTTGTGTTGATCTTCATTGGAACACTGCAGGAGGTCTAGCACAGAGAGGTCACAGGGTCCCTATATATTCTCCTTTGCAAAGATTGCTTACTTCCATCTCCATAATATTGTTCACCTCCTCCTCTGTCTCTGCTGTTCTCAACAATTCTTTGTCACCTACAAACCTGTCTGTTCCAATGCTTTCTTGGCTGGCTTTCCGTTCCCCTATTTGCAATATCTGATGACATATCCTATTCCTCACAGACTGCCATCACCCCTGTCCTCACTGACCTGCATTGGCTCCCAGTGCTCCTCAACCACATGTTTAAATCTCTTCATGGCCTTATTGCTCCCTAACACTGTAAGCTCTTTAGCCATACAACCCTCTGAATACCACCATCAGCAACCTCCCCCCCACCGCCCGAACTCCGTGCTCCACTAACTCGGATCTTCAGTGCATCCCCACCTCTCATCACTATTGTCAACGATACGTTCAGTTACTAAAGCCCCGTGCTCTAAATCCCCTAGTAAAGCTCTCTGCCTCTCCACCTGTTCCCCTTTAAGATTCTCCCATCTCAAAACCCACTTGTTTGAGAAATTTTGTGTCACCTCTCCTAATACATCTTTCTTTGGATCAGTGACTATTTTGGGACAGTTTTTGTACTTTAAACGCTTTGTTGCTGTTTGTTGCTAAAAGTTGCTGTTGATTTTGGGAAGGTGCATGAGTTGACATCATTCCTTCTATGGACATGCAGAAAACAATCTATTTAAGTGGGGTATTTGGTGCACCTTTGCTGATGGCTGTAAAGGCCAGTCCTTGAGAAGCAGGTTCTGCCACATATGTCGCACGTGGAGCTGCCAGGTGACATTGTGTGTTGTTGTTTTTGGCATTGGTACCTGTTGCCAAGCTGCTGTAGTCACTGGTCTTCATGGTAGCGCACACCAGCCCACAGGCAGTGTCGCCGTTTCCCTCTTTTGCAGCTAGTGACTCCAAAGTGCAATGGTCGCTGCTTAGGGCCCTCGTGTCACTCTTGAAAGCATCCTTGAAGCAGAGCCTTGAGCACCGCACTGGCTGCAGCTACCTCTCCGTACAGAAGGTCCTGGGTGTGTGACTCTCCTCCATCCTGTGGACATGCTCGGTCAACCATAGCCACTTCTGTTTGATTGGTGCCAACACTCCTGGGAGTTCTGCCTTCGAGAGTACTGCCGTACTCGTGATTTTGTCCTGCCAGGATATACCCATAATGTGTTGCAGATGACAAAGATGAGAATTATTGAGCTGCTTTTCCTGGTAGCTGTAAGTCATCCATGTTTTACAGCCATAACAGCAAGGTACTGAGGACACAGGTTTTATAAACCACCAGCTTGGTCCTGAGGTTCAGCTTGATGTTATCCTATGCACATTTCACGGGTCAGCCAGAAGTGGTAGCTGCTTTCAGTATGTGTGGATAGAGCTCTGCATGAAGGGACATCTTGTCTGTCACCATGGACTCAAGGTAGTAGAATTTGCTAACTACTTCCAGTGGGATGTTATTTAGTGTGATCGGGGCAGAGGTGCAATACCTTCTTTCATGACCATGTTACAGGAATGGGAGAGATAGCCCATAAGTCTTTGTAGCTGAGTTGTTATCTGGGCGACTAGTGCAGCATCGTTAGCGTAGAGGAGTTCTTTGAACAGGACATGATGTGTTTTGGTCTTCACTTTAAGTCTTGATAGATTGCAGAGTTTGCTCTCTGACCTAGTATGCAAGCAGACTCCTTCCATATCTGCAGTGAAGGTGAAGGTCAGAAGCATGGAGAAGAAGATATTGAACAGACTGGGGCAAGGAAACAGTCCTGTTTCACTCCATTCTTCATTCTGAAACTGTCGGAAGTAGAACCATCAAACTGTACAGTGCAGCGCTTGTTGTCATGGAAGGAGTGAATGAGCCTGAGGAGCTTTGTTGGCAGGCAATTTTTGCCAAAATCTTGTAGAGCCCTGCTCTGTTGACTGATGAATGCCTTAATGAGATCTACGAAAGTAAGGTAAACGAATATACCCTATTCCCTAAACGTCCCTAAATGTCTTTTGTAGCTGCTGTATGGAGATCATGTCCACAGTAGATCTGCTGGCATGGAAACTGCACAGTACTTCAAGGTACACTTGGTCTGAAAGTAGAGTTTAAGTAAGACCCTAGCAAAGGTCTTCCCCGTGACACTAAGAAGTGAGATGCTGTTGTAGTTGTTGCATTCTCCGCTGTTGCCTTTGCCTTTTCATAGTGTGTGATTGGCATCATGCATTTTCTGTGGAACAGAGCCTACCTTTGAACAGAGAAAGAGAACCTTAAAGGAGATAGGACTTTCCTTATTTGAGCGGTTCAGCTCGGATTCCATCCTTGCTGGGTGCCCTTGTGTTCGCCAGGCGGTCTTTGGCTTTCTTGAGTTCAAGTGTTGAGGGTTCTTCATCTTACTCAACCATGAAAGGAAGCTGCGGGAGAACGTCAAGCGAGGACAGGGAGATGTCTGACTCACAGGAGTACAGCTTACAGTAGCGTTCAGCCCAGCAGGACATCTGTTTACTTCTGTCAGTGAGTACTTCACCATCTGCCGACTTCAGGAGAGCAACTTCGATAATGGGAGGGCTAAGCGCCCTCTTGATCCCTTCATACATAGCTCATAGATTTCCGTTGTCATGGGCAGTTTGGATTTCTTGACATAAGTTGACCCAATGTTAATTTTCATGGTATTTCCCTATCTTTTGTGTGGCTGTCTTGGCTACTTTCAGTTCATGCAGTGCTTTAGCTGTTAGGCTTATGTTGTGAATCCTGCAGGCGCTGTTTTTTGCATCTGTGACAGATATCACCTCAGCTAGAGGCCTCAAACCATAGCAAAAAGCATTTAATGTTAAATAATGTAAAGTAATGAGACTGAGCAAGCAAAATAAATAATAACCATAGAAACTAAAACTCTGACTTTAACACCCCATGTGCCTGAGAACAGCAAGGGGTGTGAGAGGTTAAAGTAGGGAGAGAGTACTTAACTCTCAGTGATCGCCTTGGATCTACCCCCTTTTGTCATTTCTCTTGCTGGGAACTGTTTCCCATATCTGCTTTTTAAATAGATTCATCAACAAAAGACAAATAAAATCACAGTTGCAGGTACAATTTGATAATCAAAATAATGATATATTGGGCAAGTTGAAGGAGCTAAACTTAATATTGATGGTGACATTGAAACTAATATCCTGATTACAGTAATGAACAGGCAATAGAATGCAATATTTAAATTGACTCTCTTGAAATATCTGAATTATTGAAAAATATATTGATGGGATGATTTTTTTGTTCCAGGAAATTGAAATCTCCACTGAGCCAGTAAAACCTGGTATGTTGGTTACAGAAACCACTACATTGACTTCAGAAACTGATGCAATTTTTACAGACTTGGATGAAGGCTCTGCTGAGCTGTTTTCTGAATCATCATCTTTAGAGCCTGCAATGACTTCACCAACTTTTTCACCAGTTGAAGCACTTAGCACTGTTAGTTCAGAACTGCCTGAGATTCCTACTATTGATGAAAAAAGCTTGGCTGTATCTGTGCCTGATCAACTAACATCACATGCAAAAATTTATTCTAAAACATCACTGCCTTTAACAATAAACTCAATAGCTGCTCCTGGCTTCACCGAATCATTTACTAAACAAACAGCCCCTGGTTCCTTGGGGCCCTTTGAATCTCATCCTACAATCAGCATGTCTCTCAAGCCGATATCAGTGTTGTATAAAAGATCAGTTACTACAGTTGTCAAGGCAGGTGGGATTTCCCTGGCTCCAAGTTCTTCACCATTTCCTCCTTTATGGAGGCTTCTGGCTAATGGCCTTCAAAATATCACTGTAGGTAAGTAGGTCACAACTCCAGTATGTAGTCGCAACAGCTGGTGATGACCCAGTGACATGGTGATGTAATTAGTATACACACTTGTGCTTTAGAGTCACAAAACATTTTCTAAAGAATGTATGTTTTGACAGCAAAAGCAACATTTCTTCTTTTGAAAAAAACAGAAGTTTCTAACAACATTATACTAGGTTTATAGAATACAAATATTTTTTTACAATAATTTTTTATTGTTTGTAGCAAGCTCAAATTTGTACTTCATTCTTTTTCTATTTAAAGTCAATCAGTCCTGCTCAACAAATATGAGGAATCTTAAAAACTTTTTAAACCATGCTAGCTTTTGTGAATAATAATTATTACTGTGCTTCTGTCTCTTGGCTCCTTGTTGCTTCTTTCCTACTTTCTTCTTAGTGGATTATTTTGTTTTCTGCCAACATATCTATGAACTTTACTAATGTGAAAATTGTTAGAGGAAGTTTTTCTTTTTCTACCTTACGCAGAGAATGAAAGCACTCTCCAGGTCATTGACCCTACATCTGAACAGCTGTCATATGTTGTAAAAGAACTTGTACCTTATACTGATTACATTATCAGAGTGTCAGCATTCACTATTGTTGGACAAGGACCACCAACTAATATTTCCTTGAAGACGCGGCAATATGGTACGTTATTAAAGGAACCATGATGTTTGTTTTAGAAATTAAGGTGATGTCTCAGATTCTTCAAAGTTAACTAAACATTTTACTTTGGTGTTTTTAGTGCCAGGTTCAGTGCAGAATGTAACCTATAAAAATATCACTTCTACATCTATACTGATGTTATGGGACCCACCTGCTTTCCCTAATGGCATAATAACTCATTACACTATCTATGCTGCAGAGGAGGGCACAAATGAGGCATTTCAAGGGATTGTGACAAGCAACAATATTACTCTAACAGGTATTTTAAATGAGTAAACACTTGTAACTTAATTGTAAAGCTGAGCACCATGCTACTTTTTTTTTTAGAACTAATTAAACCTATTTGTGAAGTTATTGATTAAAGATGAATATGAAAATAACTGTAAAAGGCAAAATACCTGGTTGGAAAACACCTCTAATGAGACTGTACTTAAAGATCCTTGGCTCAGTATTTTGAAAGCTCAAATCTGGAGTCAGCACTAAAGGGAGGTGGTCTAATTTGGGCTGTCTGTCACCCTCCAGTAAAAATCAGTTGCATGGAGGGTGGTCTGTGTCCAGATTTCCATCAAACCTAGATGAAAGTGGGAAAGACATATTCTGCTCTTGGGAGCAAGGCAAATATGAGTGTGATCATCACTGTAGCACATGTTTCTTGGGAGGGGCATGAAGCATAGCACAAACCTCTGGGAGGTACTGTTTCAAACATTGTGCACACCCATTGCCCTTTTACATGCAGGCTTTTGTTGTGCTCAAACCGCATTGTATATGTTTTTGCTGGGGTGGTGACAGCCAAAGAATATGAAACAAATATTGGAGTATCCAACACAAGACCTTTCTATTCTATTAGAGTGTTTCTCTGTAGGGTCGGGAGCGATGGCTGCCATTCATCCAGCATTTGCTCTTTCATAGAATGTGCACACATCTTGGATAATTCTCACTAATGAATGTGATGGTGTTTCTCATAGTCAGAAATTGCCTGAACTTTTCTCTTCATGAAGCCTATGCAATTGAAATGAAAATCCAAAATGCCTTTGTGTTTTCTGTGCTGAAATCTGTGTGGACAGTTCAGCTAATTCCTCCTACAGGAAAAAATAATGAAGGCATTGTCCCTTGCCACATAGCAGTTGTCATTTCCCTGATACATGTGTACACTTCAGGTTATCCCCTGGGGTGGCTTGGTAGGGTGTGAGAATTTGAAGCTTCATGCTGTGGTAAACTTTATTTCTAAGGGAATGTTCATCCCTGATCCAGATAACTGGAGAGTGAAAAAGCAAAACTATGTGGCATTAGTTCATTAAACCCTTATTTAAATAAAGTTAGGAGTTGCTTCCATGCATTTATTGCGGTCTTCCATAAATTTATGATGGTCAATGATTGTCTTGCACCAAAATCCTGCTGACAACACAGGGCCCTGGAAAATAAGGGCCTATAGTCTTTTTGAATGTTATGAGAAAGGTGACACTGCTTCCTGCTGCCTCCTAACATTAAAAGAAACATTATTCATGCAGCAGATTTCTGTGCAAGGATGCAAGTGTGAAAGCATTCTCATGTATGGAGTGTATGACTCAAGTGTGACCCTGTCTTACCTGCTGTACTTAACACTGTACAGCTACTAGTCTCACACCAGGAGTTGAACTACAATTTTGAGGACTGCATGAGAATGGTTTCAATCTGTGTGCTCCAGCATCTCACTCTATTTGCTGCAATCAATTTAACTGCTATTACACAGATCCAGAAACTTCATGTATTTCTGTTTACATTCGTAGGTTTAAAAAAGTTTACAGATTATAAAATGAGGGTAACAGCATCTACCTCTGTAGGTGAAAGTTCAGTCTCTGAAAAGGATGATATTTTTGTGCGAACGCTTGAGGATGGTAAGAAACGTTTTAAAATGAATCAAATCCTGGCTTTCCAGTCATTCCCATTATTATATTATTTACTTGATTCTCTCATTACCATAACTTTGTCTAAACCTTTCTTTCGCCTTTTTCATTACCTCACCCATTTGGCCATTGTTCACGTGTGAGCCAGGAGGATGAGTGATGAGAGGCCATTAATATTATCGACCCCAGCACTCAAACTTGGCATACCTGATGTCTGTACGTGCATATTTACAGCAGGGATTGATCAGATACTAATCAATTTTGAGAACATTTCCTAGCCTGCGAATGTTGAGACAATTGGTATGGCCTCGCTGATGGCATTGACTGACTCAGCAAAGGTATCTAAGCATTATTTTAAAAAATTTACTTGTCTTACCCACGAGATATTTTCCCTGGTAAGAAAACTGGTAAATACAATATAAAATGATGGCACATTTATTCTATAGCTGCCAGCGTACCACCAATAGCAGCAATATTGGTTGTTGCCAGCAGTACCTGGGTTTACTATGGCTGGGATTTTCGCTCCAGGCCTGAGTCAGGTGGCGGGGACAGGAAGCAGCAGCACTTTCCTCCGCAGAGCCCAGTGGGGAATTGCACTGAATCATGCAATGCTGGGCTCATTAATTATGCACCTGGGTGTTTTCCTGCCTTGTTAGCAGTGGGGCAGGCAGGAAGTCGCACGCCCCACCGTCAG
Organism: Carcharodon carcharias; assembly: GCF_017639515.1. NCBI lineage: Eukaryota > Metazoa > Chordata > Chondrichthyes > Lamniformes > Lamnidae > Carcharodon > Carcharodon carcharias. Next base: position 63,581,893 of record NC_054487.1, read on the forward strand.
ATCCAGGCATCATATTTAAAAGGCTCCCGGAGAGCTGCATCTTTATCCCACTCTGAACTGTGGTCCAGTTCAACCCCACAACTTTTCATTCTTTCCCCCACTTACTACCTACAACGTCCACTGCCCCCCTCTAGGCCTCCGCACCCACCCCCACCTTTTCCTCTCTCTCCCCCCCATCTTCTTTCCCCCACAACACAAAGACCATCACCGCCTCATGATACCTCATGCTGCCGCTCACCTTGAAGAGTCCAACCGAGCGATGGTATACCTAATTGATGGACAACATGGTGCTCAGGAAACCACTAGCTTCAGAGTCCTCCATCTTGTCCAGCATCCAAGAGCGTTCCAAGCCTCCATCCAGCTAAGTCCCAACAAGTGCACACCACGTTGGTTTGGACATGTTCTGGACCGATGTGATTTCATGCCGGCAGGTGTGCGGGGAGGGGAGGGGGATTTTGGGGGAGGGGGGGATGTGGATTTCCAGTTGGGGGTTAATTTGAATCTTGTCAATGTGATGCAAAAGGGCTTCCTGATGAATTGTGGCAGAATTGGCGACATGCCATGATCCTGCCACGAGGGTTGAGACTGCAAGTTTCCTTCATCAAATGCCGCTGTCGGGAAACCGATTTTCACGTTCCTGCGGGATTGTCCACCCTCGCCCACCATAACGTCTACCGGTGGCTGTAGTTGTTGGGGAAGCCATTCCGTCCAATGTGTGACTGCAACTTTAATCCTTCTGATGGGGAGTAAGCCCCACATGTATGATTACATATACACAATGTTTCCCTTCCAGCGGTTAAAATTCCATGCTTGGAATTCCCACAGGAATTCTTCTGAACTCCCACATTAATTTTGGTGAAACACCAGTGGAAACATTGGAGAAATGGCGTAATCATTTGAACAACAACAACCCGAATTCATATAGCTCATTTAACATAATTGAGCAACATAAGGGGCAGAATTTTCCTGTTGGCGTGCAGGGGTGGGCCCCGCATGCCGACACGTAAAACAACATGTGGTGACATCGGGTGAACATCCCGACATCACCGTGTGCCATCACGATATTTCGGTGGATGGATACATGATGATCTCCGATGCGCGCCCGCCATTAATTAACGAGCCACTTGAGGCACCAATTGATGGTGATTTTTCGGGGCCCGTGCGATCTTCAGGTCATCGCACGGGCGCAACGGGCAGTCGAGTAGGACACCATGGTATAAACCTCATCCACGGGCAGGATAAGAGGGGTCAGTGGGGTCGTGAATGTTCTCAGTCAGAGATTCAATTTGGAAAGTTACTGATACTTGCCTGTGTAAGTAGAAATACTTCAAAACTCATACCAGCTGCTTGATATGCATTCACAACCTTCAGATCAGCACTCTACAGTGAAGATCCTTCTTGGGGCCTGCAGGTTTCAGGAAGCCTTCCCTTAGCCTGGGAATGGGAGTTGTGCTCTCCACTGGAGGCACCTCCTCTGAGGATGAAGGGAGGCCCAGAAGGGGGTGGAGGCCAGGAGTGCACATTCAGTCTCCAGGGGAGCCACCTTTGGGAGGAGAGAAGCAGGCACAAGGGGCGCAGGGCCAAGGCGGAAGGGGCCGCAGAAGATGCCACTATCCTGCTGCCAGGGTATACAGGCGGCGAAGCAGCTACCTCAATATGTCTGAGGTGCAGTGCTGAAGGAGGCTCCGTCTCTCAAGGGAGACAGTCAACTCTATCTGTCAGATGATAGGCCCTGAGATCTCTGCTAACTGTGTGGGTGGACATCCCATGCCAGTGGCTCTAAAGGTCACAGCTGCCCTCAACCTCTATGCCTCTGGCTGTTTCCATGGGTCGGTAGGTGATCTTTGCAGTGTCACGCAATCAGCTGTCCACACTTGTGTGAAGCAGGTGACAGACGCGCTATTCAGGCGTGCATTGATGTTCATCCTCTACTGCTGGGACCAGGCCAGCCAGACACAGCGAGCCAGAGGCTTCGCAGCCATTGCTGGCTTCCCCCGCATCCAGGGTACAATAGACTGTACACATGTGGCCATCAAGGCACCAGCAGGTGAGCCCAGTGCCTCCTTCAACAGGAAGGGCTTCCACTTCATGAACGTGCAGATAGTGTGTGTGATCATAGGATGTAGATTCTTTAAATCTGTGCAAGGTACCCAGGCAGCTCCCAAGACGTCTACACCCCCAGGTGCCAGGGCTCTTCAGTGCTCCAGCGCGGCTGGGTGGATGGCTGCTATGTGACAAGGGTTATCCCTTCAGAAGGTGCCTCATGACGCCTCTCTGCCATTCAAGAACAGAGGCTGAGCAGCGGTACAATAGGAGCCATGCCTCCACAAGGGACCAACGGTCTTCTCAAGATGCGCTTCCGATGCCTGGACCATTCAGGGGGCACATTCCATTACACCCAGATTATGTGTCGCTGATAGTGGTTGCATGCTGCGCTCTCCACAATCTTGTGCTGGAAAAGGGATATGCTGTGGACGAAGAAGATATGGACGCAGTTACTGTGGGTGCACATGATGAGTCCAGCAGAGTCCAAGGATGAGTACGCACAGGGAAATGCTGAGGGGGTAGACTCCAGGGAGGCAGGGGGGCTTTAATCCAACGAATCTTCAGCTAGAACACCACAGATGGGCCTCCAACAAAAGCCTGTGCTGCAGGTTGCTTACTCAATACCTGAGTGCTAAATCTGCCTAGATAGGAACATTAACTAAGGGCCTTGTCAATAACGCTCAATGTGACACAAATCACTCATAACATCATGGATAACCATTCAACTGAAGAAGAAAAGAGGCACCCTCAGCCATGGTGCCTCTAAATTTAATGATGTAACAAAATGAACTTAAGGAAACAAAATAACAAAGGTGTTAAACACCACACCAACTAATCATGACCTCATAGGTGCCTTAAACTTATGCTTTCAGGTGCTACGTCTACGTGCTGTCCCCTCGCTGGCACTGGCATCTGAGACAGCCTGCTCACTCTGCTGTCCTGTTGGCCTCAATGACCTTGGAGGCCGTCCTCTGGCCCGTGGAGCCAGTGCTGTGGCACAGCTAGCATCTCCCCAGTCTCTGCAGCCTCGTTGGATGCAACGGTCACTGGCAGAGGGGCGGAGGAGCTGCTGCCCTCATCCAGACTCCCCTGAGAGGAGCCCGCAGAGACAACAGGCAGCTGCTGCGCTGACGTGAGGTTGCTTTGGACCTTCCTGCTCACCGTAGATGGATGGGCTCCATGCTGGGAAACTTGGTTCCCAGACCATCTCCCACACCGGCACTGACCAGCTGAGGTCAATACCGATGTGAGGTCCAGCTGGTGTGAGAGCATCCCCTGGAAGCCTTAATTGGTGTCCTGGAGGAGCCTTTCCATGAGAGTCGCACTCTCTCCATGGAGGTTGATTACATTGGCGTGGGCCACGTGGAGTCCTCCACCATGGAGACCAAGCCAAGTATAGCCTCATGTATCTCCGCCAGATCATCCTGCACACCCTGCTGGACTTCCAGCATTTGCTGCCTTATGGACGACTCCAGAGGCACATCATCAGCCACCGACTGAACATGTGCCTGGTCTCCTGCAGCCCTCCAACTGTGGGCGCCATGAGCACTCTCTGTCTCCGCCAGATCCTCCAGCGACTGTGAAGTGCCCTCACTGCTGTGCCCCGGAACACTAGCCGATGATCTAATTCCTACCAAGGTGCAAGTATCTGCGCTGGTGCCTGCCTGGCAGAGATGGTGTGTCGCTGGTGGTTTAGAGACTTCAAGACCCTCAGATGTGAAAAGGGGGTCCCTGTGCTTCCTCCTTCTGGCCCTGATCCGCTGATACTGAAAGGAAGAACAAGGACATTTGATCAGTTAACATGGAGACAATGGGCAGAATTTTCTGCCTACCAGGTGGGTGGGCCCAACCCAATCTCCGGTGGGCGGGGAGCCAATCCCTGCAGGAGATGCAGGCCCCGCCTCCATTTTATGTGGGCAGGCCAATTAAGGCATGACGTCTGGTGGGAAGCACTACGTGCTTGCTGTGCGGGCGGGGGGAGAGGGGGTGGATTCCCCAAATGCGAGAGTGTGCTCTTTTGCGCATGCGCACTAAAGAGCTCACATCTTCCTAAGGCTAAGTGCTGCCTACATGAAACCTCATCCCACCGGTGGATGAGGTTTCATGTTTTTTCTATTGCCCATCAGGGCTCATGGCCTGCCCGCCAACCTTAAGGTTGGATGGGCAGGTCCTCTAATTGTTTTAATGATCCTGTCAATGAAAATTTACATGGGGCACAGTGACGTTGGGGGTTCCGCCCGATGTCATCCCGCATCATTTTACGCGTCTGCGAGCGGGCCCTGCCCCCTGCATGGCTGCTGGGACACTAATGGTGACATCAGTCCTGGGCTAACATACCTGCCCGGTGGACCTGGGCGCATGGCGCCTCTCCAGATTGAGGGCCTCCTGCTCCAACCTGGTAATGATGGCCAACTGGGCCGGCCCTCCGCCAGCCCTCAACCGCTCGGCGGCAGTATGAGCATTATTCTCCTGAAAAGGAGAAAAGAGCATTGATTAGTGCAACTTGTACCTGGAATCTCTTCTCTGTCATCCCACCTCAACCAGAGTGGAACATTGCAGGGCTCCAGTGCCTCTTCACCCCACAGCTGCTGCACACGCACACAAAGATGACAGGCCTGTCCCCCCATCTTGGTCAAATGCAGCCTACATCACATTTGGCACCACATGGTCCAACTTTGCAAAGCAAGGAGGCACAAGCACATGGAATGCAAAGGGCAGCAGATGGATCGGTGCCCTGCCACCTGGAAGCTCCCCTCCCAGCATGTCATCACCCTGACTTTGACATGTTTTGCAGTTCCAGCACTGCGCCTAGGTGCAGATGTTCCAGGTTGCCCCCAAAACAGTAATGTGGGTGTCACTGTACCACATGCTGAAATCCTCTCATCACCACCCTCTCAGAGGGACCTTGGCATGGCCAATATCTGCTGGCCCACCCAGCGAAAGACACATGCTGTCAATGATTCAATGCAGTAACTGCACTAAGAGTTGGCGGGGGGGAAAGCCTACCTGCTGAGTTAAGTGACCAATGCCAACATGGTACTCACCCTTCTAGAGCGCAGAAGGTCATTGAAGCGCTTGTGGCACTGGATCCAGGTGCGTTGCACCACATCGCAGGAGCTCACCACCTCTGCCACCTCCTCCCAGGCACATTTGGTCATGTGGGGAGGGGCCTCCTCCTCCCATCCCTGGGAATGAGGAGCTCCTGCCATGAGGAGGGCAGCAAGGCAATCGTCTGAGAAGTGAGGGGGCAGTGTGCACCCCTGCCCTACCCTCCTGCCTGGCCTGCTCACCAGCAGCGCTCTGGGGATCCCTTCTGCTGGCCATGTTTGACAGCCTCTGCAAGGCTGCAGGAGCACTTTTAAACAGGCTGCCGGGTCGCCATTGGACCCGGCGGTCATAACAGTCCTGCTGCCACCCTCCCACTCCCGCTGCCCAAGATGTTTCAGACATTTCTGTTCTAGTTGTTCAGCCAGTCTCCCACTACATTTCCAGTTGGAGACCGGAAATACCACTGTGGATTTCACTGTGTATGATATAACCAGAACAATGTATATTTGATCATAACTTCCTCAGATTTATACTGTACTATACTATGTTGTCTATGTAGTTAAACATTTTATTAGCATTATTGATTGCTCCTGTATATTTGTTGGTTAGGTTGTGTATTCTCCTTAATTCGTTCTTGACACGTGACTGTACTGGCATAGCCAGTTTTATTGCCCATCCCTAAGTGCCCTCGAGAAGATGGTGGTGAGCCACCTTCTTGAATTACTGCAGTCCATGTGATGCATGTACACCCAGAATGCTACTCGTGGCGGAGTTCTAGGATTTTGGTCCAGTGACAGTGAAGGAATGGCGATACAGTTCCAGGTCAAGATGGTGTGTAACTTGGAGGGGAATGTGCAGGTAGCGGTTTTCCCATACCTCTGCTGCCCATATTTTCTAAACGGTAGAGATTGTGGTTATGTAAAATGCTGTTGAATGAGCTTTGGTGAGTTGCTGCAGTGCACCTTGTAAATGATACACACAGCTGCCAATCATCTGACCTGTCACTCAACTTTGCATTGTTATACGCTTTTCCCTTAAGTTTGATGCTTTCCTTAACTGATTTAGTTAACCACAGATGGTGGGTCTTCCCCTTAGAATTCTTCTCTACAGTAGTAGTATACTTATTCTGAGTATTCTGAAATATCCCCTTAAATGTCTGCCACTTCTTCTCTATTAATCTATTCCCTAGCCTAGTATCCCAGTTCACTTCAGCTAGTTCAATTTTCATGCCCACATAGTTGCCCTTATTTAAGTTTAAGGTACTAGTCTTAGACCCACTCTTCTCCCTTTCAATTGGATGTAAAATGCAACCATATTGTGGTCCCTGCTACCTAGGGATGCCTTTACTTTGAGATCATTGATTAAATCTGTCATATTACATAATACCAAGTCTAATATAACCTGCTCTTTGGTAAGATCCAGAACGTGCTGCTCTAAAGAACTATCTTGAAAGCATTCCATGAACTCCTCATCTAGGTTACTACTGCCAAACTGATTTTTCCAGTTTATTTGTAGATTAAAGTCACCCATGATTATAGCTGTCCCTTTATCACAAGCACCCAACATTTCTTGTATACATTATCCTGCATTATGGTTACTGTTAGGGGGCCTGTAGATCATTCCCACTAGTGGCTTCTTTCTCCTACTATTCCTCATCTCCACCCAAACCGATTCTACATCCTGATCTCCTGAACCATGGTCATCCCCATCTATTGTACCAATGCCATCCTTGATCAACAATGTTACCCCTGCACCCTTAACTAGCTTCCTAATCTTGCTGAATAGCATATACTCCTTGATATTCAGGACAAAATCCTTGTCACCCTGCAGCCACATCTCTGTAATGGCTATCAGATCATGTTTATTTACTTCAATGTGTGCTATCAATTCATTTACTTTGTTATGAATGCTAGCATATTCAGCTACAGAGCCTTTAGGTTTGTCTTTTTGTTATCTTTATAACATTGAGTCTTTAATATTGGCGTATTCTTAGGTTTTATCTCTCTGTCCCTTGCTGCCAATCAGTGATGCTCATTTCCCATATTACTATTGTGGTGTCCTGCCTTAAATCTACCCCTTGATTTACCGTATCAATACAAGCTTGATCACTCACCTCCCACCTTGATTAGTTTAAAGCCCTCTCTTCTTCCCTAGTCATGCAATTCGCAAGAACACATCCCAGCACAGTTCAGGTGGAGACCATCCCAGTGGTACAGCCCCCACTTTCCCCAGTACTGGTGCCAGTACCCCACAAACAGGAACTAATTTCTTCAGCACCACATTTGAGCCACACATTCATCTCTCTATTCTTATTTGCCCTACGCCAATTTGCACGTGGCTCAGGTAATAATCCAGAGATTACCTTTGAGGTTCTGCTTCTTAATTTGGTACTTAGCTTCTCATACTGACTAGGCAACACCTCCTTCCTTGTCCTGCCTATGACATTGGTACCTACATGAACCACGATGATTGGATCCTCCCCATCCCACTCTCCAGCCAGTTCTCCAGTTCTTCTCCAGCCCTGAGCAGATGTCCCGATCCCTGGCACCGGGCAGGCAACACAGCTTTCTGGACTCTCGCTTTTTGCTGCAGGTGTTGCAGAGGACAGTGTCAATCCCCCTCACTAAACTGTCCCCTACTACCGCTATATTCTTGTTTGCTCCCCCAGCTTGATTGGCTTCCTGTACCATGGTGCCATGGCCAGCCTGCTCATCCACCTTGTAGACCTTGCTTTTGTCCACACATGTTGTGAGCACCTCAAACCTGTTTGTGACAATTTCAAAGTCTGAGGCTTCTCCACTAATGTCTGCTTGGTCCCATTACCTGCCTCACTCACAGTCGCATCCTCCTGTCCCTCACCGCTAACCAAAACAGATGACCCTATTCTAAGAGGCATGACTGTCTTCTGGAACAAAGTGTCCAGATATTTTTCCCTCTCCCTTATGTTGCGCAGTGTCTGCAGTTTGGCTTCCAGGTCAATAATCCTGATCCGGAATTTCTCAAGCTTATACTTTCTGCAGATGTGTTTGTCATGGATTGCCTTGGCGTCCAAAAATTTCCACATTCCACAGCTGCAACATAACACCTGTCCTGCCATTGCTACCTATCTTATTTAGTTAAATTAATGTAATTACTCACTTAATTAACTTAGAATAACTCCTGTGTATGCCACACCTCTTTCACCCGTGCACTGAATTCTCACGTGAACTTAATTCGCTACTCACTCAGTCCCTATCACACTCAGACGTAGTCTCCTGTCTCTTCACACACATCTTACTGATCACACTTCTGACTTGTATGTTGTAGATGGCAGACAGGCTTTATGGAGTCAGGAAGTGCGTTACTTGCCACAGAGTTCCCAGGCTCCTACCATCTCTTGCAACCAAAGTATAAGCCTCCAACAATTAAAGCCTGTTCTAGGAGCACATTTTAGTTTTAGCTCAGTTTGTAAATTAGGGCCATTCCCCAATAGCCTTTCTGTTATAGCGCGGTTACTGTGCATGCTCAGTCTTTTTTAAAAACAATCCAGCACTTCCCTCCCCCAACCCTCCGACTCACTGCTTCCCACCTCTAAACTGAGCATTGGTGAGCATTTATAGCTGAGTAAATGCTGCTTGATAGCCCTGTCACTGACATCTTCCATCACTTTGCTGATGTTCAGGAGTAGGCTGATGGTCTATAATTGTCCAGATTGGATTTGGCCTGTTCTTTGTGGACAGGACATATCTGGCAATTTTCCACATTAATGGGCAGATGCCTGTGTTGTACCTATACTCGAAGATTTTCACCAAGGGTGTGGATAGTTTTGAAGCTTAGATCATTAGTACCACAGCTGGGATGTTGTCAATAGTCCATAGCCTATGCTGCATTCAGTGCTTTCAGCTGTTTCTTGAAATCATGGGGAGTGAATTGAATTTCCTGAAGATTGGCATCTATGATGCTGGAGATATGGATCATCTACTTAGCACTTCTGGATGACGATGGTTGCAAACGTTTCAGCCTTGTTCAAAAACAATGACCTGGAAAAACTCAGCAGGTCTGGCGGCATCGGCGGAGAAGAAAAGAGTTGACGTTTCAAGTCCTCATGACCCTTCAACAGAACTAGGTGAATCCAAGGAGAGGGGTGAAATATTAGGGGTGAAATATATGCCAGACCTGCTGAGTTTTTCCAGGTAATTCTGTTTTTGTTTTGGATTTCTAGCATCCGCAGTTTTTTGTTTTTATCTCTTTGTTTCAGCCTTGTTGTTTGCTCTGACATGCTGGGCTCTCCCATCTGACATGCTGGGCTCTCCCATCTGACATGCTGGGCTCTACCATCATTGAGGATGAGAATATTTTTTGGAACTTCCTCCTCCAGTTGATTGTTTAATTGTCCACCGCCATTTACGACTGGATGTGGCAAGACTGCAGAGCTTAGATCTGATCCATCGGCTGTAGGATTGCTTAGCATGCTGCTTCTGCTATTTAGCATGTATGTAGTCCTGTGTTGTAGCTTCACGAAGTTGGCATCTCATTTTAGGTATGCCTGGTGCTGCTCCTGGCATGCTCTTTTAAATTCCTCATTGAACCAGAGTTGATCCCTTGGCTTGATGGAAACAATAGTGAGGTACATGCCAGGTTATGAGGTTACACATTGTGGTAAAATACAATTCTGTTGGTGTTGATGGCCCACAGTGCCTCATGGATATCCAGTTTTGAACTGCTAGATCTGTTCTAAATCTATCCCAGGTAGCACGATGATAGCACTACCCGATGGAAGGTATCCATAGTTCAATGAGGGGCTTTGTCTCCACAAGGACTGTGCACTGCAACAGGTAGGTTGATGAGGATGAGGTCAAGTATATTTTTGATTTTCTCCCCACCTGTCACAGGCTTACTCTGGCAGATTTGTCTTTCAGGACGTGGCCAGCTCAGTCGGTATCATTGCTACAGAGCCACTCTTGGTGATGAGCATTGAAGTAACCACCCAGAGTACATTCTGTGTCCTTGCTACTTCTAAGTGCTGTTCCGTTTGGAGAATTACTGAACCATCAGCTTAGGGAGGGCAGTAGATGGTAATCAGCAGGAGGTTTCCTAGCCCATGTTTGACTTGATGCCATGAGACTTCATGGGATCTGGAGTCAATATTGAGGACTCACAAGGCCACTCCCTCTTGACTGTATGCCATTGTGCTGCAACCTTGGTCAGTTTAGTAATGGAGGAGTCTGGGACCTTGGCTCTAAGGTATAATTCAGTGAGTATGACTATATCAGGTTTTGCTTAACTACTCTGTGGGACTGCTCTCACAATTTTGGCTCAAGTTTCTGATGCTAGTGAGAAGTTTGCAGAGTCTATTTGGCAGGGTGTACCTTTGTCATTTCTAGTGCCTCGGTCAATGCTGAGTGATCTGTCTGGTTTTATTCCTACTCCACTTTCCTGTCATGGTTTGATACAACTGAATGGCTTGCTAGGCCATTTCAGAGGGCAGCTGAGAGGCAACCACACTGCTGTGGATCTGGAGTCACATGTAGGGCAGAGCAGGTAAGGGCAGAAAATATCCTCCCCTGAAGGGCATTAGTGAACCAGATAGGTTTTTATTTAGTCTCATTATAAATGATCATTAAGCTATCATTTTATTCCACACTTATTAATTAATGAAATTTAAATTCCCCAGCTGCTGTGTTGGGATTTAAACTCATGTCTCCGAAGCATTTATCAGAGTCCCTGGATTCCATACCAGTTACATTACATTATGCCACTGCCTCTGGTTAAGGCTCCTAGATTTTTTTTTAACCATCTTCTTCACCTATATCAATATCACTCATGGACCAAATGACCCATTAATTTGTCCTTCCTGTTTGCAATACTTTATACTTATCAGGAGTACATTTGATCTCCTAAGCCATGCATCCCGATGACTGCGGAGTGGGGGGGGTGATCATATCAAGCAGCACATCCCTTTGGCTTTCTGCACAGGCAAAGCACTGACCATACTCAACCAGCCCATGCTCGCAAAGCTCAGAACATAGTGTCCAACATTAGATATGATTTTGCGATTGAACAATACTTACTAAATAACTCCAATTGTGTTAAGGATTATGCTAACAACCAATTTAAGGTTATCAGTTGGGCTCACAGTGTGGCTCATGTATGTGTGCTAGAAGCTACATGTATTGACACACAGCGCCTTGTCCTTTGCAAACAGAAAGAACATGCCCACACATTGCACCTTCTTCAACTAAACAAAGCTTGGGGAACAACTATTCCCTGGTCATTACCCTTGACAGTGCCTTGACCAATGAGAGTTGACTTGCCTGGTTTGAATTTAAACAAAGGCTTGGCAGTTAACTGTTCCCTGGTGCATTTGCCATGTCAATGCCTCTACCAACCAGAGTACACTCATCAACTAATCAGCACATTCTTCTCATGTTGTATAAATTGTTGTTCCCTTTGATATTTAGTATTCTTGTGATTCAGTCCTGATGAGTGCAAGGCAGAAAAGCTTCTATAATATGTTTATTTTATCAGCAGTACTCAAGTTCCAAACCACCAAGTGCCTATTTGATCTGCTATTGTGCTGCCACATAATATTTTGTTTAACTTTTTGCATAATTCCTGAACTGCCTCCTTTCATTCCTCTACTGATCTTGGTTTGGTATCATCCTGCAAATTTGAGCGTATGAATCCAAGTCTTTATTGTAAATTAAAAGTAGCAGTGATCCCAACACTAAGCTTTCAAGCACCCCACTTATTACTTCACTCCAATTCATCATAACCCCTCAGACAAGCATAGTGAAGCAGATTGGCTAGATATCTATAAAGTACAGTAACCAAATGCACTCTGCAGGATAAATTCACTGATCCAGTGATTCCAGTCCTAGTGGGAAACCATGTCTGGAATCTTCTGATGCTCCCAGGAGCTGGAAACTAGGTGAGTGGGGGCACTTAATTGTCTGGGAAGCCAAAAGTCAGCTTTGGCTGGCTGAAACTATGGTATTAAGTTGGCAGCAGATCGAGTTTCACGATGGCAAGCGTCGGGAACCTCTTTTTAATACATTTGCATGTCAAAAGGCAACCTCAGAGAATTAAGTGCACCTTTGTAATTAAGTGATCAGTGAATGAGGAACACTTTCAGATTCAGGCGCAGTAGTCTTCCTGGTGGATTTGGAGTGAATAGGAGTTGTTTGATCTTCTGTGGGGAGCTTTGTGGAACTACAGATCGAAATAGAGTGGTGGCAGTCATAGGGGAATGGAGTACGACTGAGTGAGGGAAGGAGGGAGAAAGGTGGCAGATCTACAAAGTCTTGTGGGGGAAAGCTGGACTATACAGTGTATACAGGGAAGGTCAATGTCGAAAAATGGAAGCATGATTATGGTGAGATCAAGGGTTACATAGGGAAGGTAAATGTTAAAGTTCTGAGTTAAGGGTAACAGTGGGAGGGTCAACAATGATTAAGGGAGGGTGCAGGGTGATGGCTTCTGGTTCCATGGTCACTTTGTGAATGTCCACAAACATGGTTGCGTCAAGAAGAAGACATCTCTAAGGTGAACCTTGAGGATTAAGTTGACCATGATGAGGTGGGTGGAGACTGGGGTGTGATCAATGCTACCTGGCATATAGAGCTACCTTTTGGTCAAAAGTGCTCAGGGCAGGAGAGGGGGAAGGCGGTGGTGTGGTAGTATTGTCACTAGACTGGTATTCCAGAGACCTAGGATAGATGGTGATAGATGACCTATGGCAGATGGTGAAATTTGAATTAAATAAAAAGCTGGAATTAAAAGTCTAATGATGACCATGAAACCATTGTTGATTATCGTAAAAACTCATCTGGTTCACTAATGTCCTTTAGGGAAGGACATCTGCTGTCCTAACCTGGTCTGGCCTACATGTGACTCCAGATCCACAGGAATATGGTTGACTCTTAAAATGCTCTCTGAACAAGGGGAATAAATGCTGGCCTGGTCAGCGGCGCCCACATCCCATGAACAAATTAAAAAAAAAAGACTGTGTTGGCCAAATCTTTGGCTGCCTTCTGTTCACAGTTTACCTCAGGCAGTCAAGGTGGGTCAAGTGCACCCACTGCTTCTGGTGGCTTGGGTGCAGCTGCAGAAGAACCAGCAGAGGGCCAGGCATAGCAATGGCCAGAATGCCAGCAGAGAGACAGGCAGTTCTGGATGGGGCCAGTCCGACGATGAGCAATTGAATATACGGCAGCGGTCTAACTGCCTGCATGTCAGAAAGGCAATATTGGAGGCAGCTGGGGCTGTCACAGGCTTCCATCACTTACCTATGTCAGCTCCGTGAGGAGAACCTACATTCTATGGATTGGGAGGCAATCCAATGCCAGTTGATTTAAAAGTCTCTGCAGCGTTGAGTTTCTGTGCTTGAGGGTCTTTCCAGGGCTCTAAGGGGGACATGTGTGGGACCTCGTAGTCAACCACTCAAAATGCATCAGGGAGGTCAACAATGCCCTGTTCAGAACAGCCAATGAATTTCTGCGATTCACTGGAAACCTTGAGTGCCAGGCAGACAGAGCTGTGGGTTTCGCTGCCATCACTACACTGCCACAGGTACAAGGGCCAATTGATCGCACACGTGGCCCTGAGAACTTGCTGGAAATAGCCAGCAAAATTCATAAACCAAAAGGGATTTCACTCTCCCAGTTTGCAGCAAATGAATCCTTCAGGTGTGTGCTTGCTTCCCAATGAGTTCTCATGATTCTTACATCCTCACTAACTCTTCAGGTGCCACAACTGTTTGCTGCCACTTTGCAACTGCAAGGATGGCATCTGGGTGATAGGGGATGTCCACAGAAGACCTAGCTCATGACACCTGTGCAGGTTCCACAGAGCCCAGGAGAGGAGAGGTATAACACCACCAATGCATCAACAAGGGCAACAATAGAACTGACCATCAGATAGCTGAAGATGAGTTTTGCTGCCTGGACCACTCAGGTGGAGTGCTGCAGTATGCATCACAGAGTGTCTCCAGGATCATTGTGGCCTGTTGTGCCCTACACAACCTCGGGCAACAAAGAGATGAGGGATTTGCAGGGAGATGGAGGAGCCGAATGCTTCCTCAGAGAAGGAAAAAACTGATGTTTATGAGGGAGTGGAATGCTGTGGCTGCAGCTGCAGATGTCAGGGTGATGGAGTGACGTGCCAGACATCCTCCTTGCAACCAGGTCTCAGCCAGAAGGAAGCCTCCACAAAGTCTCTTGTGCTTGTGGAGGATGCAGGGAAATGACATGAAGATGCATCCTCTGAGTGTTGCATCCCTTCATCGTATAAGGTGGAGGTGGAGTTGGGGTAAGGCTGCCTAATCTTGCTGCAAGGACCTGAAGTGGAGAACACAAAGAATTAGCTCACAGTTATGCATAGTCCTTTTTGTCATCAATGTTTCAGGCAATACTCCTGTATGTCCAGCTGTGAACACCAAACTGGAAACATCCTCACTCAAATGCGTTGGAATGCAGGCTCATAGTCTTCCCCAGCCACTGTCAATGTCTCCTGTTCAGCAGGGGTCAATATGCAAATGTCAGGGACACTCCATCCATCTTAGTGTTCCCTGCAGTTATGAACATTTTTTTCTGCAGGCAACAGAGGATTGAGTGGTATCCCTATGGGTGCATAACGGCTTTACGAGCATTCATGCTTATAACCTTCAGAGCATGAAGTGATTCCCACATGTTCCATCTAATGATGAGGCCTACAGCCCAAACCCCTATCTGGCATCTGTCTCCACTCGCACATTTACATTGCTGGCTGCCGTTATGAGTGCCACTTTGCAGTGACTACATGGTGTCATTTACCCTTACAGCATGCAGGGAAACATTCCTCCTTTTCCTGCACTGGACCCAAGTTGTTGTATGGACTCACAGCCGCTAACCTCTGCTATGACTTCTGTCCAAGCCACCTTGATCAGGAGGGAGAGCCTTTTGCTGCTGGAAACCAGATCTCCCGCTGTTCCTGGATGCCCTGAAGGAGAATCTGTAGGGAGGCATGGCTGAGCCATGGGACCACTCTGCACTCAGATCTATTTCTCACTTTGGTATGAGGTGGAAGCAACTTCAGGGATCAAGGAGAAGAGGTAGCAGCAGTTGTAGTTCCCAAAAGCTCCTCACACAGCGAGAATGATGCTCCTGGTTTGCAGGGAATGAATACCTGTCCAAGTCCCCTTTAAATATGGCACCTGAAACTTGAACCCCATGAGGTAACGGCAGAGACTTCGGCTTCCTGCCTGTCCTTACCGCAAGATTCCCTGTGCTCCTCGACTATTGGCTGGTCTCCGTGTGATCATGCTTGGCCAGCCATCCTGCCTGCGAGCAGAAGCGCTACGCACTTCCAGTCATTCTGCTTACAAGCTTCCCACCAGAAGAAGATGCCACCACATGTCTCAGGGGAGCACAATTTTTGATAGGGCTACAACACACACTGGCTATTTACCGCTGGGACTTGAGTTTGATTTCATCAGGAACTGATAGTATAAAATTGTACCTGAAATAAAATAAAAATGGATAATCTAAACCCAGTTTCCTGTGGGCATAGATATTTAACAATACACTGTTCCCAATTAGACACTGATTTCACTTATATGGTAAGGATGTCTGGCATTGGAATGAAAATGTCCCAGTGCTGTTGTATGAAGTATTTGTCTGAGGCACAATTTAAGACACATCATTAGTGCAAAATAGGTAGAGCGCTATATTTCAACTAACTTGCACTATACTGTAGCTGGAACTGCTTGATATTGATACTGATTGTCAAAAGTGGGAACATTTTCCTAGGAATGCCATCTTTCATTTTGATAAACACAAAAGCAAAATGTCCAACCTAAAGAAAAATGAATGGAAAGGAATATAATTTACCTTTGGAGACTTTTACCCTCATACCTGTCACATGCCATTGCTGTTGGTTTGTGAGCTGCAAACTGAAAGATGGTTCCATACATGATCAAAGGAAGCTGGGAGCCAGAATTGGGATTTTTATACACAGCTACTTAAAATTTAAGCCTTCAATTCAACTTCATTGCATTTAATTTTTCATACTTACAGTAGTTTGCCAGTACACCAATTCAAATCAAACCTTTATTATTAAGTATTTCCAAAATAATCCAAGTTAACAAATGTATGTTCTTTGCTGTGCCTTTCAGAACCAGAAACCCCTCCTGAAAACTTAACCTTCAAAAATGTAACTGAAACGTCTGCTTACTTGAGCTGGTCACCTCCAGAGAAGCCGAATGGGATTATTATATGCTATGAAGTCACATACACCAATTATACGGATTCCTTTATAATGAACATTTCAGAAACATACATTTATCTAGAGAACTTAAAGAAATTTTCCCCTTATAACGTCTCTGTCAAAGCATATACCAAGTATGGCCATGGGAATCAAACATCTCCAGTTGTGCTTTTGGTGACAAAACACGATGGTAAGTACTGTTCTGTAATACTGAGAATTTAGATTTCTGCCAAAAAAATAATAGAAACGCACTGCTGTAACAAGGAAAATGGAAAGCCAGAGCTCTATTTCAATACATCATGCATGTTTTCTGCAGCTGGATTACAATTCTGATCTAATAAAAAGCCATCTGTAGTGGAAGTTGATATCTCTTTTTAACTGTTTCCTCAACCAGGAGAATTGTTTTCACCCAAATCCTATTCATTTTAATGGGACCTGTCTTTCCATTTATGGTGAGGGCAAAGGGTTAACAATAAACTGGCAACATGCTCAACCCAAAATCCATCCAATTTAAAATGTTCTGACTCTTTTTCTTGCTTTCTTTACCGCTCCTACTAGTCCGCTCTTTAATGTGACCTATAAGTGCATTAGTTCCACTGAAGTAGCAGTTTCATGGAACCCACCATCAAATACCAATGGCATTACATTATTCAATGCTGTAAACTTTTGGAATGTCTCCCACTCCATTCAAACCATAAGACATTTGTATGTCGATCTAATTTTCTCAAATTTTCCCAGCACTGGATTACTATAGTTGCTAACACAGGGCAAAATCATCCCAGATTTGCACTAACTGCAGTAGTGAACTCGCCGGGCACAATGGCAGGTTTTCGCGCTGTATCGTCACCTTCCTGGCACGCCTTGCCTTATTAGCAATGCATTCACGGGAAACATGCTGGATCACTGGTGGGGCGGCCTCTGATTTGCCCGTCCTACCATCACCCCTGACCCGCAGTAACCCGGACGCCATATTTAAAGGCTGCTCCTGCACAGAGCCAGCACTCTTCAAGGTATAGGAAGCTACTGGGAACTGATGGCTACCAAAGAGAGGAAACATGCTGCCCCCTGATTTAGCAACACCTCCCTTGGGCTCCTACTGGACGCAGTGGAGGGCTGCCGTGAAGTCCTTTACCCCCGCTCTGGGCGAAGACCATTAAGCAAGGTCACCATTCCACAGGGGAGGCGGTGGCAGTGGTGGTCAGTGCCAATGTGCTGCAAAAGAGGACAGCCACCCAGTGCTGAACGAGGATGAACCATCTCCTTCATTCTACCAGGGTAAGTCACTCTTCTCATCAACCACAAACTCATCACATATCCACAGGAATCTCACTCATTGCCAGTTCAAGGGACATCACCACACACTCCCTCTCATACACCTTCATCTGCCCTGCCGATCGTGTCCTCATCCTGTCCATAGCACCACTCGCCACCCACACATGCCAGGCATCCTTCTCATCTGGCCTGACAGGTGCCCTGCCCATACTCTCTCCATCTGTATTCATGCTGGACAAGCTGGCGCACAACAAAATGGTGAGGTCACAGACCGGTGGAGGAATGCGCAACATCAAGGTCCTCACAGCCTTTGAAAATAGAGTCACCCAACTAGCCAGCAACAATCTGGACCGTTTCTATGCTGAGGTCAGCGGCTCAACCAAGTGAAGATCCAGTCGTGCAACATCCATCAGACAGCCGCCCTGTTCCACAGTCCCCTGCCATGTACTAATCATCTCTCCCTGCTTTCGCAGACACATCTGGGAAGCAGCTGAGGCGTCCATGACCCAAGTCCTCAACTCAACCCCTGAAGACACCTCGGAAGAAGAATCTGATGACACCCAAATTCAAGACCCATCACAACGCTCACCCACACCCTCACCCAGCGCAGAGATGCACACCTCAGTGGAAGCTAGTTCTAGAGTAGCCTCGGAATCACAATCTGGTAAGCACATCGCACTGTCTGATCCACGGCAGACGAAGGCAGGGTCTTCCCAGGTTTCTGGCACTCACTGCTGGTCCAAGTCAGATGAGGGGCCTCTGGACTCGATCATAACTCAGTTGCTGGAGCTGCAAAGGCAGGCTCGGGAATGTCAGGAAAAGATGTCTGCTGCACACCTTAGGTTGCAAGGCCCGATGAGGGAGTCTATCTGCCTTCTGTCTGTGGTGATAGCGCCAGCATGCCAACATACCGAGGCCAACACTAGTAGGATGGCGGCCGCCATGAAGACCTTGGTCCAGGACATAGGTCCTGCACTGCTGCATGGGCTGAACTACATCCAACAGTGTCAACGTGAGAGGGGTGCAGAGTAGCTTGATCTGACTCCAGCTTCCACCATTTCGCAATGTGTCAGCCAGGGTCCAACGGACCCAAAGGGAGGAGGACCAGCAACTCGACACCAGGGAGCCATCCAATCAGGTGACTCCGAGAATGTCTGGTTGATCCAAACCCCCTCTTCCTGTGACCCCCACAGCTCTAGCTCAACAGGCCAAGGAGGGTGCAGCTGGCCCACAACAGGACCCCCAAAGCAGACCAGGGCCTTGGGGGTCTTGGCCACCAAAGGATGCTCGCCAAGGTCATCACAGACAGGGCATAGCAGTCTGCAGGCTGCCTCCAGCTCTGCTGTGAATGTCGGGGAGCACCAAGATGGAGCTGCAGGGTTAGGAAGGTTAAGAATATGCAGTTGCACAGCCTGAGAACAGGTGTTAATCATTTGTACATAATTTTCACTATTGTGAATAAACCCCCAAGGATGTCTCCTTGCCTATGGCTGTTTGTTATGTTGAGCAGTGTTCATGTCACTCAGATGTGAAACCTTGGTTCCTGCACAAAATAAAGGCAGGTGTCTCAGTCCAGGGCCTCTTCCCTGTGCAGTATGTAACCTTCAGACTAAAGTGATAGTCCAGCTTCATGTTCACTAGACACATTAGCGATACCTGCACCTCGATGGTGCCAGAATGTCATGGGCAGGCGTCACAGAATACCGTCATTCTCTCTGTGTACTCTCAGCACCATTGAGGTGTGATTAACCCCCCCATCTCTTCGGCATCTGTGACTGGTGTTGGTGTGCTCCTGTAGGGGACAGGTGCTGAAGGCTGACAAAGGATCAGGTGCATTTAAAGTTTCATGCCTGCTTCTCCATGATATGACCCTATTCACAAAGCGCAAGCAAGCTGCCCCCAGTCAGATAGGAGTCAGACATTGACAGAGGTAATGTGAAGATCTATGGAGTGTCCTCACTGCATGTCGTCGTCATCCTCCTGGAATCGAGCAACTATTATGCCTGGATGAGTGCTGCTCCCACAACACTCGAGAAGCTTGACACCATCCAGGACAAAGCAGGCCATTTGATTGGCACCCCATCCACAAACATTCACTCCCTCCACCACCGACACACGGTACCATCTACAAGATGCATTGCAGGGATTCACCAAGGCTCCTTAGACAGCACCTTCCAAACCCACGACCACTACCATCTAGAAGGACAAGGGCAGCAGATAGATGGGAACACCACCTGCTGGAATTTCCCCTCCAAGTCACTAACCATCCTATCTTGGAAATATATTGCCATTCCTTCACTGTCACTGGGTCAAAATCCTGGAACTCCCTTCCTAACACCGCTGTGGGCGTAACTATAGCACATGAACTGCAGCGGTTCAAGAAGGCAGCTCACCAGCACCTTCTCAAGGGCAACTAGGGATGGGCAATAAATGCTGGTCCAGTCAGCAAAGCCCTCATCCCGTGAACAAATAAAAAAAATTATAGGGCGTCCACTCTGTCTCCATGACATGAGACTGAGCACTGAGGGTATGTGCACTGCCATCAGCCACACAGGAGTCAAATGTTCACAGAATCAAACTGAGGATGTCTGGAACAAAAACAGAATTACCTGGAAAAACTCAGCAGGTCTGGCAGCATCAGCGGAGAAGAAAAGAGTTGACGTTTCGAGTCCTCATGACCCTTCGACAGAACTTGAGTGAGTCCAAGAAAGGGGTGAAATATAAACTGGTTTACAGTGTGTTGGGGGGGGCAGGGCTTGGGTGGAGGGAGAGAGAAGTGGAGGGGGTTGATGTGGTTGTAGGGACAAACAAGCAATAATAGAAGCAGATCATCAAAAGATGTCACAAACAACAGAACAAAAGAACACATAGGTTTTAAAGTTGGTGATATTATCTAAACGAATGTGCTAATTAAGAATGGATGGTAGGGCACTCAAGGTATAGCTCTAGTGGGGGTTTAAAAAGATTTAAAAATATTTAAAAATAATGGAAATAGGTTGGAAAAGAAAAATCTATATAATTTATTGGACAAAACAAAAGGAAGGGGGAAACAGAAAGGGGGTGGGGATGGAGGAGGGAGCTCAAGACCTAAAGTTGTTGAATTCAATATTCAGTCCGGAAGGCTGTAAAGTGCCTAGTCGGAAGATGAGGTGTTGTTCCTCCAGTTTGCGTTGGGCTTCACTGGAACAATGCAGCAAGCCAAGGACAGACATGTGGGCAAGAGAGCAGGGTGGAGTGTTAAAATGGCAAGTGACAGGGAAGTTTGGATCATTCTTGCGGACAGACCGCGGGTGTTCTGCAAAGCGGTCGCCCAGTTTACGTTTGGTCTTTCCAATGTAGAGGAGACCACATTGGGAGTAACGAATGCAGTAGACTAAGTTGGGGGAAATGCAAGTGAAATGCTGCTTCACTTGAAAGGAGTGTTTGGGTCCTTGGACGGTGAGGAGAGAGGAAGTGAAGGGGCAGGTGTTGCATCTTTTGCGTGGGCATGGGGTGGTGCCATAGGAGGGGGTTGAGGAGTAGGGGGTGATGGAGGAGTGGACCAGGGTGTCCCGGACGGAACGATCCCTACGGAATGCCGATAGCGGGGGGGTGAAGGGAAGATGTGTTTGGTGGTGGCATCATGCTGGAGTTGGCGGAAATGGCGGAGGATGATCCTTTGAATGCGGAGGCTGGTGGGGTGATAAGTGAGGACAAGGGGGACCCTATCATGTTTCTGGGAGGGAGGAGAAGGCATGAGGGTGGATGCGCGGGAGATGGGCCGGACATGGTTGAGGGCCCTGTCAACGACCGTGGGTGGAAAACCTCAGTTAAAGATGAAGGAGGTTATGTCAGAGGAACTGTTTTTGAAGGTAGCATCATCAGAACAGATGCGACGGAGGCGAAGGAACTGAGAGAATGGGATGGAGTCCTTACAGGAAGCGGGGTGTGAGGAGCTGTAGACGAGGTAACTGTGGGAGTCGGTAGGTTTGTAATGGATATTGGTGGACAGTTTATCACCAGAGATTGAGACAGAGAGGTCAAGGAAGGGAAGGGAAGTGTCAGAGATGGACCATGTGAAAATGATGGGGGGGTGGAGATTGGAAGCAAAATTGATAAATTTTTCCAAGTCCCGACGAGAGCATGAAGCAGCACTGAAGTAATCATCGATGTACCGGAGAAAGAGCTGTGGAAGGGGGCCGGAGTAGGACTGGAACAAGGAATGTTCCACATACCCCATAAAGAGACAGGTATGTGGAACATTCCTTGTTCCAGTCCTACTCCGGCCCCCTTCCACAACTCTTTCTCCGGTACATCGATGATTACTTCGGTGCTGCTTCTTGCTCTCGTCGGGACTTGGAAAAATTTATTAATGTTGGGGATGGCTCTTCTGCCTAGAGATCATTTGTGTCACTTAAGTAGCCATTAATGGCCTCTTTCCACCACCACTGGAAATTTTATCAGTGATGGATGGGCCCTCTGCCACATGGGGGGACTGCCTAGTGAGGCCTGGCGAACTCCAATTCATTGAGATGCACTCAATTCATTGCAAGCTAACTAACATTCTCTCTTGCTAGGGAGCAGCAGGTGGAGTAAGCACACAACTTCATTGGGACTATAGGCTTCCTCATGGTTCAGGGCGCCATTGCACAATGCTTTATGGGTGCTGCAGAATAACTCTGCCTATTACAGAACCGAAAGAGATTCCACTCGCTCAGCATCCAGTCGGTGTATGATCACAGGCAGAGAAACATGAAGTTCGATGCACCATATCCTGGCAGTAGTCATGATGCCTCCATTCTATGGCATCCACTGTGCCAACTGTATTTCCGCCACCTCAGTAAACTGAAGGGTGGCTACTGGGCAGCAAAGGTTATCTGCTAATGACATTGCTGTAGCCTTGCTACCAGCCATACAGCAAGCAGCTCTTAAAGAAAAGGAGGAAATAGTCTAGACTGCCCTTTCTAGTAGAGGTGAATGTGAAGAACACATCCAGGTGTGGTACCAATAACTGTAACCCTAATTACCCATTTACCAAAAGTTCTACACCTTACCTTCCTCTGACATTGACCATCCACTTGGTCACAATGCAAATATAAAAGCCACCACTCAATAAACATTCCAAACCAAATTTATAAATGAAATCATTCCTTAAATAAAAATCAACTATTCAATCTTGTGCATTCCTTAGTATCCATGTTCCATTTGCCTGTCCTAGTGCTCCCACATAATACTATCCCAATGGCTGCAGCATGGCTGGTGGAAGGCTGCTGATTTTCAATGAAGGTGGTTGCAGGTGCCCTTGAAGGATGATCTTGAGCAGTCCTGGGCCCAGAAGGCACAGCTGTAGCACTACACCATCTCAGCATGGGCAGCAGCAATTTGGACTGGCTGGCTGACAGGCAACAACTAGGGCACTGGTGAACTATCAAGGATGGGAGGATGAATATTGTCATTCTACGAGAGTACAGCAGGTCTGTGCTCCATGGAGCCAGCATCATTCCCCTGGACTGGTGCCTCAGCAGTCCTAATAATCATTTGGAGTACAGATTGCTGGACTGCCGTGACAACTTGCCAGCCCTGTTACACACTAACTCACAGCGATAATAGCAGCAGCCTGAGCTTCCATGGCAGAAAGCTGCATGGCTCCAGTATTTCAGCACTCAGACAACAGGTGGATACTGCTTGCACTACAGTGGAAACTGAGACATTGGTCAGGAAATAATAATACATCATGGTTGAGTCCGCAAGTGTGCTTATGGGGTGGCCACCAATTGCATGCTGGAAAGGATGAGCTCCAAGCTCCGTGCCAAGTTATTGCTGGACTCCTTCATTCTCTTTGGCATTGATCACAGGTTTTCTGGCAGGCTTCCCAATGCCCCAAGTATTTTGTTGTGCATTTCCATCAACATTATCCTATAGGCCACTCCATTGAAGTGCTCATGTAAGTCCTCTGGAGAAGAATGTACACCGTTGTTCTCCTCTGAGCACACATGCAGTATCTTTGCCTCCTGCCCTGGTTACCCATGCAGATCCTGTCTCAATGCCATCCTCTAAATTATGCACAGCGTCAGTAGTTGAGCTGGTGACTGTGAACATGAAATTGAGAGACTGTGCATCTCCTTCAGCACTGACTTGCTGTTACTCACTGCCTGGACAGTTCTTGGTTATCGGCAAAATGAAAGACACAAGAATACAGTTGTGTTGTGGGGAGGTAAGTGGGAGGAAGAATGAACTTGATCCTGGATATCAATTGGGGCCGTCACTTAGACTCAGGCAGATATAATAACCACCCCAGCATCAATCTGATAGAAAACTTGCACAATCAGAAAATGTTGGTCCTAATATCTTTCCTATGTCATTTATTTACATTTATAGATCAGTACACAGCAGGTATATTGAAAACAAAAACAGAATTACCTGGAAAAACTCAGCAGGTCTGGCAGCATCGGCGGAGAAGAAAAGAGTTGACGTTTCGAGTCCTCATGACCCTTCGACAGAACTTGAGTTCGAGTCCAGGAAAGAGCTGAAATATAAGCTGGTTTAAGGTGTGTGTGTGGGGGGCGGAGAGATAGAGAGACAGAGAGGTGGAGGGGGTTGGTGTGGTTGTAGCGACAAACAAGCAGTTTGTCCACCTCTCTGTCTCTCTATCTCTCTGCCCCCCACACACACACCTTAAACCAGCTTATATTTCAGCTCTTTCCTGGACTCGAACTCAAGTTCTGTCGAAGGGTCATGAGGACTCGAAACGTCAACTCTTTTCTTCTCCGCCGATGCTGCCAGACCTGCTGAGTTTTTCCAGGTAATTCTGTTTTTGTTTTGGATTTCCAGCATCCGCAGTTTTTTTGTTTTTTTCTCTAGGTATATTGAAAAGCTGTTTGAAATTTTGTTTCTAGTTTGATTATTCATTTATTTTACAGTTCCAGATAGCGCACCACAAAATATCACGTATATATTTCTCTCTCCTTTGGATGTTGAAATATCCTTTCTTCCGCCACCAACTCCTAATGGCATTATCCAGTTCTATACACTGTACCTTACAGCCCAAAACAGCAGTGAAGAGGTCATTATAAACAGTAAAAATTTGACCATCAATATAACAGGTAAGTTAAAGTAAAATCATTGAAATTTGTTATTTTTCTTTTTATTAGATATTCTTGTACTATGGTATCTTACATGATTAGAGGTTCTTGGTTTATTTTTATGTTTCCAAAGCATTATATACCAATTCACTTCATCATAGAGGCCCAGATGTAATAGTGAGCCAATTAGGGCGAAGCTCTGACTTAACCATATTTAAAGGGGAAAGATGGTTTTTTTAAAGGGATATTTAAAGGGATATCAACCCCATGAAAATTGGTTCAGGACATTTTTTTCTGATTGTGTTTGAGGAGGCACAAGAACAGAAAATCCATACATCCAATTTGTTATAATAACATGGTGCACAAATAAGATTTTGATTTGAATTGCACATCTCTCAACTTACCCTGTTTAATTAACATACACTGAAATGAGCTGCCATGATGCAGATTTTCCAAACTGGCAAGTCAGCTGATTTGTCAGAAAACTGCATTTGTCTGCTGCAAGCATTGGCCCAAAACTTCCCATTTCAACGCATTGCGACTTGAGGTTTTATATTGATTTATTTTATCAAGTTGCGTCTTGGAACATGAATGGTTTGTTAAAGATTTTGTCATTCAAATTGTGCTCTTTTAAATATCTCGTAACCTGCTTACAAAAATGTTACATATAGTTCATTATATGTGGCATTAAGCAGTGTACTTAAAATCTGGTAACTAGATGTTGGATCTCACTGATTCATACTACTCAGGTATGAATCCCACAGCTTGGATGAATTTTACCTATCTGCTAAGTGGGATTGTCCGTGTCAAAGTGGGTAACGTGAAGAATATCAGATAAAACTTGACAGAAATTGCAAGAAAAACAAGCCATTTATGTGACAGAAAGTGGTGAGTTGTCCCGGTAATAATAGTGTGGGAGAAAATTGGGTGGAGGTTAAAAAAAATAGTTGACTGAAAACTATCCATTCATAAATAAAACTTCATTGTTTAAAACAAGTTAGACCTTAACTGTTGATTTACTTTTGAATAATTCCGAGATCGCTTGGTATGACTACAAATCATGATCCAACTCATCGTATAAATAATCAATAAATTCTATATCAGGTGAATCATAAAACTGGATCTTTTCTTATTCTAATGGTTTTAAATTGTCTGTAGCTCTGAGGTTTGGTGTATTACAAAACAAAATAACAAATCTTATTCCATAACTATTTCAACTGTATTTAATCCACAAGAAAATTTGCACAAAGTAGCTTGTGAAACATTTTTGTGAATCAATACTAAAATTAAATATTTTTGTTTGCAAAAATTGCTTTTCCACTTAACATTTTATCACATATATTATAACACATTATTAGTGAAACAATAAAAACCTGAGGAATAAAATCTGAAAATGATGGAAATACTCAGCAGATCTGGCAGCATCTGTGGAGAAAGAACAAAGTTAATATTTCAGGCCTGTGAAGTTTCATCAGTATATGTGAAGAATGTCCGTTTTTTATCTACATTAATAAAACCCCATGCACATGCAGTCTGGAAATAAGTAATTACTGAGAATGCAGTTTTTTTTAGCAGGAACAAGTAAAAGCAGAGAACCATGACGCGCCATGGTAAGGATCTATTAACGTTCCTCAAATAGTTAACAAAGCATATAACCATTTCAAATATCAATGTTAGGCTGCAGAGTATTGGTGGGGAATGGCTTGGCACCAAGTTAAAAAAGACTATTTTGTGGCCCTTGACATACTGGTAACCACTGTAATGACAAAACATGAATAGATTCTTGTTGGGAAGGGTCACCCACACTACTTGTGGTGCTACATGAATTTCCTGTATTTTTGTAAACTTAGGCCATCTTCTGATACTCCGAACCTAGCCATTACTACCCCTATGGCTTCAGGCTGAAAACTCCCACGTAGGGTAGAATTTTCCACTTGTAAGGCAAGCACACGCTCGACCAGAACAAGTGTAAAATGTACGCATCATGGGAGCTGCCAGGGTACCTTGCACAGACTTGCAGAATCTGCATCCTGTGGTACTGCATGTTCATGGAGCGGAATCCCTTCCTGTTAACGAAGGCCACCGGCCTTTTCTCAAACATTCTGCAGCCGGCATTCACACTGGCCTTAATTGACCTGCCAGCGTGAAATCATGGTCGCAGCCCATCGCGGGCAGCAGTCGGCTTCCTGACTGCCCCCACTCGTCCCCAATGAGCCCGCCCGATGAAGGCAAAATCCTGCCCATAGCTTCTCGCCTTTCAGTGCTGCCTTTCTACTTCAAAATCTTGAAACACAAACTTAATAACTTCAGGGCTGAAAATAATATTTAATCAGAAGTGCAGTAGCTGAAGAAGGAGTTGAACCATCCACCAACCCCTCCCACCCACCCATGCTGGAGTGTGAGATTTTAACTTCCACGTCTTATTAATAATTCCTGACACTGAACACCACCTGAACAACACCATCAGTGCAAGGTGGGAGTCAATATTTACGAGAGTCAGGTCGCCACTGGGATCTATGGAAGTGATCCTCAGCAAGCTAAGTAAGGAATAAAGGTGGGATTGATGGAAGTCTGCTGATTAACCCTGAAATAAATAGATGGTGATATTCCACCTATTTGGATCTCAACATTGCAAACAGTTTCTTTGTGTGTTATAGGATCTTGATTCACATATTACAAATGCTCTCCCAGCTGACGATTAAGGGACCTCCTCAAGATGATGGCGTAAAAGCACAACCATAAGTGGGGCGATAAATTTTCAGGCTGCTAATACCCTGTTTATGTTGGGTGGAGCCTGTTAAAATTAGTCTGAACTATATTGTCACCAACAATTGAATATATAAAAATATTAATTCAGAAATGTAGTTTTTGCAATAAGGCTGTTAACTTTTCTAGGCTGGTTCTTTATTCTCATAACTCTCAATAAATAAATGTGAAATGCATAGCTTAAAACTGTAAGACAGATTATTCTGTGAGAGACTTTTATTTTTGATACCATTTTAGATCTTCCCTTGATTGTATTTAAAAAATTGTTTATATGACTGTACCTAACAAGATAAATTCTCGCTATGAGAACTGAATTAATGAATGTCACTCAAGATTCTGAACACATGATATCCCATATAGTTTACACACATTGAGAGATGTCCATTCTATCACATTTGGCACTATAAAAACTAGGGATAATTATGGGGCAGCCATTCTGAGTGAAGTGGTTTATTAGATGATATATAATGCTGCATATATACAATTAACTTCTGGCCTCTTTGAACATTTATATATTGTGCAAACCACCAAGGGAAATAATTCCTCCGGTCATTATGGGCAGGATATTGAGGTCAGCGAGCGGGAGAGCGGCCCACTCGCCAATGCATAAAATGACGCGGGATGACATCAGGTGGAATGTCACCCGGCATCATTTCAATTTTCAGGTCGGCGAGGGCGCAGCCGAATCAGCTGTGCGCCCGCCGACCTGTCAATGGCCAATTGAGGCCACTTAAAAATTAATTTAACTCATTGAAGGACTGGCCCATCCAACCTTAACCTTAACCTCCAACCGGTCAGCAGGCCGGGAGCCCTGGCGGGCTTCAGAAAAAGCATGAAACCTCATCCACTGGCAGGATGAGGTTTCATGTAGGTTTTTAAAAATGTAATAAAAGTTTAATTAAAGGTGATGGACATGTCCCAACATAGCGCTTCCTAGCGGACGTCATGCTGGGCAGGCCTTAATTTGTCCGCCCACATAAAATGGTGGCATGCCCCCCAACAGGGGCCCCGATGGGGGGAAAATTCTGCCCTATGAGCTTTGATATCATATGAAACTTTCTATATTTGTTCTTTCTAGTTGGAGCTTGATTATGTTTTCAGTCAAAATAATGAACAAAAGAAATAATCACAAACACATTTACCCCTACACACACAAATACATATATATATTATATAATATATATATATTGTATGGCTACATATAGTAATCAGAGGAATTCTTATCCCCATATCTAGTCTAAGTAGTAAAGTTTAACACAGCCATCCCCTGACTTTCCACAATAGCACTGGTAGCATATGGAACAAGTCTATTGCACTCAGATCTTATCCCTCTGTTTGAACATAATGGCATGTGATTTTATTGTAAACTACTTTCTATCATGACATGATAGAAATTCATGCAATATTTATTCTTCGTAAGTATGCACAGAGATTAAGGTATGTACAGAGATTATGTACAGAGAATAAACATAATTTCTGTATTCACATTTTACAGGTTTACAAGCTAATGAAAAATACTCCTTAAAAATATCTGCAAGTACTGGCAGGGGTGAAGGAATTCAAAGCCAACCACTATATATTTTAAGTGGAGAAGGTGGTAAGCATACTGAAAATCTGTCAAATTTTACAGTTCAGCTATAGCAACAAAGTATATGGAACCTGTGGGTTAAAAGGATAGTCTTATTATTTTGAAGCATTTAATTTTTTCGCAGAAATATGTTTTTGCTTAGAATAACAGCATAACATTTTTAAACCATATTATCTTTTGGGTTATGCTTAAAATCATAAGCAGGAAAGTATTGTTCTCACAGCTGAATCTTTTACTTTTATCTCTTTGGGAGCAGCTTTGAAATCTGGGCCAGAAATTTGACTCTAGTGCTCATAGTTGTGACACAACAGTACTATTTTGGTCCCAAAATGGTGTCAGCACCACACATGCATGCTTTCTGGCATGACCTGTGTTGGATGACATTACGGGGAGGTCAGTAGCACGAGCGTTAGGAGCCTGCATTGTCATTATGTAGAGTCAACAGATGTAACACAGATTTGATACCAGCATTGCCATTTTCAACCTTGCCACTAGAGCTAACACCCTCTTTTAACCTCGCACAGCTGAACATGCGTTCAGTAGTAGGAAGGGTTCCCCACACCTGTGCTATTTAAATGAATCAAAAACCACGCTCAGCATGGCTGTTGCTTGATTTCTGTTGCCTGAGTTTGTTGCAGTGCTTGGTGATTTGCAGAGTTGTTCAAAGTTGGTGCTGGTGCTTCACATGGAGACAGCCTTGGTTTTGACTTCAAGAGTTCTAGTTGTCATGGGTGCTGTAGTAGCCATTCCCCTTGGATTGCATCATGACAGAGAGATAAAACAGAGCCAGTACAGTAAAAAACCAAGCTGCTCACAGAGGGAGGAGGTGGAGAAGGGTTCTCCACGGGAGGCCTTATCCACTCAGGGTCTTCCTGTAGCATTTCTCTTACCCCAACCTAAGCCAGGACAATTACTTGCACCTCATCTATTTTACGAAGGACTGGCTCACAGAATTTCGACACCACTTGCAGCAGGACCTTCAAGTTCAGGGCAGGCCAAGGACGGCACAGCCAGTAGTTGTGAAGATGAGCATGGTCTGAAATTCTTTGCATTGGGATCCTTTCTGGCTGGACCTGGCAATACTTGTAACACCTTCCAGTTTGTCATCCACTGCTGCACAAGGGATGTAGCTACTGCTCTTCAGTGCTAGAAGAGGGAATTTCATTGTCTTCTATCTGATCAAAGAGAAATGGGCAGAGCGTGCACCTGGCTTTGCCAGGATAGGACTTTGCTACGCTGCAGGGTGCTATTGACTGCACACACTTGGCTGTATAGGCATCGCATCAAAATGGTAAGATGTACAACAACTGTGAAGGGTTTCACTCCCTGCTTGTACAGTCGACGTGTGACCATCCTCACTATATCATGCCAGTAAATGCATGTTATCCTGGCAGAAGTCACAATGCACTAATTCTATGTCAGTCTGCTGTTCTCTGCTTTTGAGTCACCATGCCAAACCTGAGGATGGCTGCTAGTGGCAGAGGCTATCTGTTTAACACCTGCCTCATGGCTCCGCTGCATAACCCAACCTCAAGTGGCCAACATGTACATAATGAGAGCCATGTTACCACACAAAACATCATAGAGCCAGATCATTGTCATGCTGAAGCAATGGTTCCACAGCCTGAACTGTTCTGGTGAAGCACTGCAATACTTGCTGGTGCATGTATCCAGGCCTGTCCAGGTTTGTTATATCCTGCATAATACTGTCATGTGGCAAAAAACTTGCCGCGAGGGTTATGGCAAACAGCTGAGGAGCAGGAGGGAGTGAGGAGGAACCAAGGCATAGCTTTTCCTAGTTGGGTTATCTGTGATCACCTCATTTGACTGTGGTTCTACAGAGCACAACCCAAAATCCCCATTCTACAACAGTCGCACAATTTACCATCCCTCTGACTATGACCATCACAGTACTCTGTTGATCATAATGCCAAAATAAAAGCCACCTCAAAACAGTCACTCCAAATTAACTTTACCAAACAAAACCATCCAATATTCAATACAAAAGTTAACTAATCAGCCTTGTGAATTCCCTTAGTGCCTGTTTTGCAAGTGCCTTTGTCTGTCCTTTTGTTTCTGCACAGTGCTACTCTAGTGGCTTCAGCATGACTGGTGGAAGGCTGCTGAATTTCAATGGAGGAGATTACAGGTCTAGAAAGCCTGGCTTTGCATTACATCACCTTAGCGTTGAACTCAGTGGCCTGGACTGTCTGGCTGACAGGCAATAGTAAGGGCATTGGTGAACATTAATTGCCCACTTAAGGGCCTCAATTAGCATTCAGGCAGGAAGGCCATCCACAAGCCTTCCTGCCCCAGATTATTCACGCTGAGGCGGGAAGGCGGCGGGGTCTCCACTCCATACCCTCCCATCTGATGAAATGCCTCTCCGCCTTGAAACACACAAAAGGGGGCATTAAATTCAACCCCCAGAATGCAATACTTGACAAAACACATGACATGATTATTTGGAAATAATAGCAACAATTTATACATGCATAGCAACTTTTTCTATAGGGATAGAATGGATTCCATGTCAGAACATAAGAATCATAGACTGAGTATAAAAGTAATAGAGATTTTAGCGATTTTTGGCAAATTTGTGACTTAAAATTAGAGTACTGAAATTTTTGGATGGGGATTCTGGCTGAGACCCATTTCTCCCAGATTTCTGCCTCATGATTGCAGCATTCCAGTTTTCATTGGTTCTCCCACGTGTGCACCAGTACTGCAAGGAGATATATTATCCTGGGGATCAGCCTGTTCTGCACAACTATCATTGACTAGTTTTACCCTTTCGGGGTCTTAAAGGGGTACTTTCATTGCCTTGATAGTCCAAGAAAGGCTTTGAAATATGGCCCAGGACATGTATACAGCCAAGTTGCTTGTATCCAGTGGTAGGTGTCAGTGGCTCTGTGATAGCACTCTAGTCTTTCAGTCAGCAGATTGCAGGGTCCAGACGCTTGATTACATAATCCAGTGCAAAAGTTACATAGCTAATATTGCCATAAGCCTTAAATTGCATTGCTAATATTGTATCGTAACAAAAAATTTAGTTATTAAAATGATTTTCAAAGAAGGTTAACTGACTTTCAATCAGTGACTATGAGATGTATATCTCACTTAATCTAAATCCTTGATGTGGCACATATTTAATTTTGTGGTAAAATAGAAAGGCTTGAATTTATATAGCTCTTTTCATGACTTCCAGATGTCTCAAGGCACTTCACAGCCAATGAAATACTTTTGAAGAGCAGTCACTATTTAAAAAAATAAAGGAAAACCACTGAACAAGGTTTCAATTTTTTAAAGCTTCACTGTAACAAACCAACTAAAATCAATATAACTCAAAAATTAATTAACAGGTGAAGGATGTTGCAAATAAAAAGGTAAATTTCACTTTAAATAGTTCATACAGCAAAGATACACCTCATACAAGCACTCACATTACTTCCCACATGCAATCTCACAGTCTTTTCAACTTCGCTGCCTTCTCTTGTAGGATCTCTCACTTCCCATCCAATCCTTTTGGTTCTTGAGGTGCATTCACCAGCAGCTGTATTCCACCCTAAGCCCCTGGACATAGTTACCACTGACAGGGCGGTGACCGATGTCTACAATCCTTTTCTCATTTGGGTCATGACAGTCCTGATGGCACACAAACCCCAGAGGCTCCCTTCTCCAACCTTTTCAAACAGCCTGGTGAGCTCTGTTACCACCTCAATGCAGCAATGGGTATTGTCCAATCCACAATCTGTTGCTCTTCCTGTCTTCAGTGCTCTGTCCTTTCCAACTGTATAACACACTAACACAGTCTCAGCTCTGCCAAACAGAAAACTATTTAAACTATTTCATATGGAGAGAGCTTTGCTTCTTTTCTCTTTGCACAAAGTCAGTCTTCTCAGCTGCCAAACAAAAAAAAAACAGGCTAAAATCCAACCCCACTGCTGTTAGCTTTCTATTTACCCTTTGCTTTTTAGCTGTTCGTCCCCATGGCACCTCCATGGGGATTTCTTGGAACCAAATGATGTCATAATCAGGAAACCAATTAACCATCTTTCAAAATACTCCCTAGCAAAGTTTGTTTTTAAAGAGACATCACACAAAAGAAAATGTATGCTTCTCAAAGCACATGGGTCATCACAATATTGTCATGTAGGTACTGTTATAATCGATATTAAACTCCCCTGCATCATGTTGACAGAAACTGAATGATTTACTTAGTTTTATTATTTGGCAGTATTCAATTTTTAATTAAAAATGGACAGAATTAAATCAAAAATATAAATTGTTGATATTCCATCCATATCCCTGGGAGAGTGGTGGAGGTGGGTTGCCTCACATTCTTTAAAAAGTACCTGGCTGAGCACTTGGCACATCATAACATTCAAGGCCATGGGCCAAGTGCTGGTAAATGGGATTAGGTAGGTAGATAAGGTGTTTCTCACGTATTGGTACTGACTCGATGGACCTCTTCTGCGATGTGATATTCTGTGATTCTGTGATATGTTATGAGTCAACATTTTGCATACAGACCTTTTTTATCCACAATCCATAGTGCCTGGTTCTCCTCCGCAATCACTCACATCAAAACAGTTGTCTTCTACCACTGTACATCTGTCATGGACGCCTCCCTTGGAACCAAATGGAGTGATTCTCTACTACACGGTCTATATTTGGTAAGATTTAGTAAATTGGTTGTTAACTTTAACAATAAATTTGAATTAATAGCAAATTGTATACATGGTATTTTAAACCAATTACTGTGCAGTTAATCTTATCAAAAATATTTGCATTTTTCAATGAATGTTTACCCTATGTTTCTTCCCATATATTACTTAGTACCATACATCCTCTTGTAGCTGGACAAGTTAGCCTGAAGCATAGGTTAATTTACATCTGCTACCAGAGCTGCACGATGCATCTGTCTGCAGGGTGATTCAAGCAGGGCAGGACAGACATACTTTCCCCTGAAACTGAATGCTTTGATGTCAGGAGGAACTCTTTTTAACTGCTTGAAATGAGGACTCACTTCATTGATGGAAGTGAGTTTGAGATACATTTCACTCAGGTTCAATGTTGTGGTTTATAATTAAGTCAGCAAACTGCCTGAGCCACTGGTCCCCAAATTTTGGTCCCCAACATGCAATGGCCATGCTCCTGCTTGGGCTATGCTCCATAGTGCCCTTTAGCACACCCATACGATGAGCAAAATAATTCAGCAAGCCATTAGTAATATACACAGGCTGAGTCCTGAAAGCCTTCCTCCCAGAGGAGAAAGAAATCTAGCCATAAACTCATTCTCTGCCCCACCCTCACTCATTACCCTCAGCTTCCTACACTGTTCCAATGAAGCTCAAGACAAGTTTGAGGAACAGCACCTCATCTTTCATTTAGGCACTTTACAACCTTCCAGACTCAGCTTGAAGCCAGATCATAACCTCTGTCCTGGTAATGGAGGTTTTGGTGATGAAACTGCTATTCGCATTTACACCTCCTCTGGACCTACCTTTTATTTCTTTTCTTAGCTCGTTACCATCTTCTTTTGTCATTTAGTCACTCCTACCTTCCACCCTACCACAGATCTTCCCTTTTGTTTTTGTCTCCCTCCCCACTTTCCCTGCCTCTGTACTTGCTTTAAACCTGTTATGTTTTCAAGTTCTGAGGAAAGGTCATCGACCTGAAACATTATTCTATTTCCCTCTCCATGGTTGTTGCCTGACCTGCTGAGTAATTCCAGCATTTTCTATTCCTTTTATAGCTAAACTAGGGGTTTATTTTATTATGAAGGCAATTCAGCAGTGTTTAAGTTCACCATCCAGCTATAAGCCATTTAGGGGGGCATTTATGCTCCAGTGTTAGCGTTACTGCAAATATTTTTTGGGGTTGGGTTCCAAGCTAACTCCAGGAGAAACTGTGACAGTTACCAAAGGAAGATGTTTCATTCTGTTTGGGTTTGACAACACATAACATTTAAGTGTGGTTTCAAAGTAAGTTTAAAAAGCACTTAACATATGTAATGGATTTAAATGTTCAGAGAACGTGATGTGCCTTTGCTCAATAAATATTTGAATTTTAATTTTTAATTGTACAAACAACATACCGCCTGGCAATACTGTAGCTGTTGATCTCCAACCTTCAGCTACACTGCGAGTGCATAAATACTTCTGTGATAAAGTCCCTTCGTAAGAAAAATCAGTCTGCTGGAAAAACTGACTTTGTGGCATTCATTCCTACCAAAAGAGATTTCCGTATGAACAAAGGTGAAATTCTCATGCACACTTGACAGCAATTACCATAACGATGAGGACCATTGTAAAAGATTGAAGCCTTTAATTCAAGGAACGCTTTGTAAGATTTAGAGGCATTGATATATGCTTTCTGATCATAACATGTGTTTTAATGGGCTACTGTTAAGCCTTATGATTGGAGAACCTAGGTCATTATGTTATAGGTACTCCCTGAGGAAGTATGCGAAATGGTGGCATTGTGGCAAAATCACTGGACCAGTGATCCAGAGTCTCAGGCTCTGGGGACTGGGCTCAAATCCACCATGGCAGCTATTGGAATTGAAATTCAATTAATAAATTTAAAAAAAAACAATTAATTAAAAAATTAGGCATTGAGAGCTAGTCTCAATAATGATGACCACGTAACTATCATTGAAAAAAACATCTGGCTCACTAAGGGAAGGAAATCTGGCATTCTTGCCTGATCTGCCCTACATGTGACATCAGAACTAGAGCAATGTGGTTGACTCTTAACTGCTGTCAAGGGCAATAAATGTTGACCTTTCTAATGATGCCCACAACCCATGAAAAGATTTAAAAAATGATCTTAAAGATGCATGCTTCCAGTTGGTCATCACACAGCTACAGAAATGTCTGTTGTCCTGATGGGGCAGAGTAAAAGCTTTGCTTAGGCAGATTACAAAAACCTGTGTCTGGATCGTGCAAATCATGGTGGGAAGGTGAAGGACTGGAACATGAAACTGAAAAGTCACTAAAACAGCTCTGAATTGGTGAGTGGGGCTGTGTACTACTACAGTAATGTAGCAAAATAGTATTGTGAGAAAAAGTGAAAATTTTAAGTGGGTTAAAAGAGTAATGGAGTGAAAATATTTTAAAATAATGCAAAAGATAACTTAGTGCACTGATCCATCCTGTGTTTATTCCTCATGCTAACAAAATCTGCCAGAGATCAGAAGTGGGACATTTGCAATAATGAACTAGTTTCACCTCTGTTACTGAAATAAATAAGATCTGCTCTAAATAAGGTGTCCCGAGTTTTTATTCAATATCTACACAAGGCCAATTACAAGATAACTGTAAAAGCAACTTAAAAAAAAATTGTAAAGGACACAGGAATAATCAAAGGCACCAAATTGGGATTGACGCAAAGAAAAATTACAAAAGCATGAAACTGCAAAGTTAAGTACAAAAGTAATGTGATGCACTGAAATTGTTAGGGAGGTCACAACCTTATTCTCAAATTGTAGCCTTCTCTTCCATGCTAGATCAAGTTGTCTTCTCTAGCATCATTTCAAAGGGTCGGGCTTCCTCATGATGGTTGCTGATAAACCCTCAGGAAATTAGGTTTAAGGTGTACACATCCCTAGTGACTTAATTGTTTGATTTATGTTTGCTGCATGGAAAATAATTTTGTTTGAAAGTTAAACTCATCTCATCTTCTTAGCCTTTACCCTGCTAAATGATTTTTTTTTTTTAAAACTATTTGCTTAATAAAAAAATGCTCTGCCATCAATTAACTTTTGGTAACATTTCCAAGAGGTCTGAGATAGAAGGAAAGACTGGATAAAGCCTTTCATTCTTGAAAGGAATTAATTGTGAGGCAATTTTATTGAGGTGTATAAGCTAGTAGATGAAATTGGAAAGCTAAATCCATAGAATTACTTTAAATTAAATTGTGTGAGTAGGGCAGAGGATAATACAATTCCTGGTGGCACATCAATATAGGACTGATATCAGAAAGTTGTTCTTCATACAAAGAATGACCAGTACATAGAATGGACTTCTAGATAGAAGACTGGAGTGGGAGAAAAATAATTATTTAAGAAACAATTGGATTCTGCAGTGAAGGGGAACAGTTCTTTTGGCATGGATAAATTAAGATTAGCTCAGTATTGTGATGTTACACTATGAAATAATATAGATACTTTTATTACAGGAGTGCAACAACAGAACTAATTTTAAATGAGATTGGAACATCTGTACTGCTGAAAAACTTGGACAATAATACTGAATACTATGCTTTTGTAACAGCAAATACTAGGCTTGGTGATGGTGGAATGAAAAGTAATAACATCACATTTCAAATATCTGAGAGTTGTAAGTATCTGTACTGAAACTTATAAATACTTGCTATTAAAATATTGTAATTATTGATGAGTAATTATTACAGAAACTTATAAAATAATACATTTTCTGCATTCATTGAAACATTTCTTTTTAATAATTCATGGGATGTGGGTGTCACCGGCAGGGCCAGCATTTATTGCCCATTGCTAATTGCTGTTGAGAACATCATCGTCAGCTGCCTTCTTGAATCACTGAGGTCTGTGTGGTGAAGGTACACCCACATTGCTGCTAAGTAGGAAGTTCCAGGATTTTGACCCATTGACGATAAAGGAACAGTGGTATATTTCCAGTCAGGATGCTGTGTGATGTGGAGGTGGCGGTGTTTCCATGCGACTGCAGCTCTTGCCCTTCTAGGTAGCAGAAACCACAGGTTTGGGAGATTGTTGAGGAAGCTTTGGCGAGTTGCTGCATTGCATCCTGTAGTCCATATGTACTGCAGACATGGTGTGCTAGTGGTGGAGGAAGTGAATGTTTAAGGTGGTGGATGGGATGCCAAGCAATCAGGCTGCTTTGCCATCGATGGTGTCGAGTTTCTTAAAATTACTTCTGGGAATTGTACAATGTGTTACAGTTGTCTAGATGGCCTGAGGGTGATGCTAATGAACTATATTGGAAGTTTAAGATAAGGTAATTAGCCACAGTCAACAAAGGACCATAGGCATCTCCATTAGAGAAAGACAATTGGTTTTATACAGCTTGAGGGGCACCACTCCGCAAGTTTGAGGCAAGGCAAGGAGGCAGGACTCCATGAATGACCACAGCCCATACAGGGATTGAACCCTTGCCATCGGCATCATTCTGCATCACTGTCAGGCCATCTAGACAACTGTGGCCTAATGGATAAGGTGTCTGACTTTGGTGTGAAGCATGATGTAATCAAAAGATTGCTGGTTCAAGTCCTCTGTGGTCATTTGAAGTGCTGTCAGTATTGCAATTAGGCAGTTAATTTGTGCACAGCAAGCTTCCACAATCAGTAATATCTAAATTATCATTTTGGGATGTAGATTGAGGGAGAAATATTGGCCAGGGCATGAAGAATGACCACAGCCCATACAGGGATTGAACCCTTGCCATCGGCATCATTCTGCATCACCATCAGGTGATTCTCTAATGGAGATGCCTATGGTGCTTTGTGGACTGTGGCTAATTACCTTACCTTAACATTTCACTGCTGTTTTTCAAATAGTGCTATGGAATCTTTTTGGTCCAACTGAGACAGTTGGTAGACAGGGTTTTGGTACATGCATCTGAGAGAGTAGACAGGGCTTTTTGGCTTAAAAGATGGCACTCCAATAGTGCAGAGATTCCCTCAATACTGCGCCAGAGTGTCAATCTAGATTTTTGTTTTGAAGTCTCTGGAGTGGGGCTTGTACCCAGCACCCTCTGACTCAGAGGTATGAGTGCTGCAAACTGAGCCACAACTGACATCACAGCTTGAGTGTTGCTGGGACTGCAATCATCAAGCTTGATTGGCACCACATCCACAAAAACATACATTTCCTCCACCACTGATGCACAGTAGCAGCAGTGCGTACCATCTACAAGATGCGCTGCAGGAATTCAAACCAAGGCTCTTTCGACAGCACCTTGCAAACTGACGATCACTACCATCCAGTAGGACAAGGACAACAGATAGATGGGAGCATCACCACCTGGAAGTTCCCCTCCAAGTCACTCACCATCCTGACTTGGAAATATATCGCTGTTCCTTCATTGTCGCTGGGTCAGAATCCTGGAACGTCCTTCCTAACAGCACTGTGGGTGAACCTACACCACGTGGACTGCAGTGATTCAAGGCAGCTCACCACCACCTTCTCAAGGGCAGCTAGAGATGGACAATAAATGCTGGCTAAGCCAGCGAAGCTCACATCCCATAAATGATTTTTTTTTAAATGGAGAGTATTCCATCCCACTTCTGGTTTGTGCCTTTAGTTGGTGGAAAGACTCTAGGGAGTCAAAAAGTTAGTCACTCTTCCTGTCACTGTACTTATGACCCTCCCAAGATGACGGTGGGAACTCAATGATGGTAATGCCAGTGAATGAAAAGAGGATGTAGTTACACTTTATTATTGGAAATGGCCTTTGTCTGGCACTGTGTGGCTCAAGTGTTAGTTGCCAATTAAGAGCCCAAGCCTGCACATTGCAGGTCTTGCTCCATGTGGGCCCAGAGCAGCTGTGAATGGAATTGAATACTGAGAAAAGATCAGCAAACCATAGGGAAAAACAGACATCCCCACTTCTGAATTTACAATGGAGGGAAGGTCATTGATGAAGCAAGTGAAGATGATTGGGCCTTGAACACAACCCTGAGGAACTCCTGCAGTGATTTCTTGGAGTTGAGATGATTGACCTCCAACAACCATAACCATTCTCCTTTTTGCTAGGTATGACGTTAGCCAGTGATGAGATTTTCTCCAATTCCCACTGAATTAAATTTTACTAGGACTCTTATTGCCACACTCATTCAAATGCTGCCTTGATGTCAAGGCCAGTTGCCATCACCTCACCTGAGGAATTCAGCTCTTTTGTCCAAGGCTGTAATGAGGCCTGGAGTTGAGTGGACCTGCAGAACTCAAACTGAGCATTGGCATGCAGGCTTTTGGTGAACCCCTTGGTAGCACTGTTGATGACTCTTTCCATTACTTTGCTGATTGACTGTAGACTGATGGGACAATAATTGGCCAAATTGCTTTTGTCCTACTTATAGTGACAGTATGTACTTGGTAATTTTCCACTTTGTTGGGTACGTGCCAGAACGATACAGCACAGAAGGAGAATATTCAGTCCATCATGCACATGGCCCTTTGAAAGAGCTATCCATTTAGTCCTGCAACCCTGCCCTTTTTCATTTTTTTCCCCTTTCAAGCATTTATCCAGTTCCTTTTTGAAAATTACAATTGGACGTACTTCTGCCAACTTTTCAGGCAGTGCATTCCAGGTCAACACTTGCCCTCATATCACCTCTCGTTTCTTTGCCAGTTATCTTAAGTACGTGTTCTCTGGTTACTGACCCGTCTGCCACAAGATACAGTTACTTTTTATTTACATAATGCTTACAGCACAGAAGCAGCCATTCGGTCCAACAGGTCTGTACCAGCTTACTTTATCAAAGTATCATCGCCTTCTCTACTCTTGGGTGAACAATCCAGCTTCTCTAGTCTCTCCATATAACTGAAACCATACACCTCTGGTATTATTCTTGTAAATCTTGTAATTTCTTGCACAGCCTCCAAAGTCTTGATATCTTTCCCGAAATGAGGTTCCCAGAATTGGCCACAACACTCCATCTGGGGCCAAATCAGTGCTTTATAAAGATCTAGCATTACATTTCTTTGTGAAGGGAAACCACTTAACTAATGCATGCATATTTTCCTGCAGCGAGGAACCCTGAAGGCATTGTCTCCTATGTCAACAAAAGTTCCACATCTATTCAGATTTTTTGGAACCCTCCCTTTAAATCTACTGGAAATGTTCAATATTACACAGTTCACTACAGAAATACTTCTGATGTTTTCACACAGGTATGATATTTTCTGGTTTTAACCGGAATAATATTTTTCCATTATCATATTTAGCAGTTAAACGAAAACAATGAGAGGTTTGTGGGTTCTAAGGAACTATAGGCTAGAAATTGCTGTTGCCAAAGAAGAGTGAAATGAACATATAAGGCTGGG
The DNA here is from genome assembly GCF_017639515.1 of Carcharodon carcharias. Classification (NCBI taxonomy): domain Eukaryota; kingdom Metazoa; phylum Chordata; class Chondrichthyes; order Lamniformes; family Lamnidae; genus Carcharodon; species Carcharodon carcharias. The sequence goes on from NC_054487.1 coordinate 63,622,946, forward strand.
TTTGGCTGGCAGGTCCCGAGAGCAGGACTTTCTCCCCAGAGAGGGGTGGAAGTCAACTGGCAAGCTATTTAGCCCACCTGCAGTCCGTTATAGCTGCGGGGCGGGCTGTCCTGGAGTGAGTTGGCGCCATGCTGACTTTGCTTCCGGGGTGGGAGGGGGTTCCCCCTGTAATATGCAGCCAATAACAGCGTATGACATACTTCTGTCTTTTAGCATTAACCCATATAAAATAAATGGGTTAAATCTATGTTCAGGAGCAGCCAAAGAACTGTCTTACATTCATTTGTTAATGTAGCAAACTATAATTTATAGGTTTATGAAGCATACTGAAATTGTTATACTAATCGCTTTAATAATTCCAAAATTAAACCGTAATCGATCTGTTTATCAAAAGTGGAGTTTATTGAATAGTTGGAAATAGCAAATACTTCGGGAAGCAAAACAAATAGTCAAATATGTTGAAGAAAGAATGCAATTTAATTATTTAATTGCACAAGCAGTACAGAAAGTGTGAAACCAAAGAAGTAAATTCTTGCAAAGGAAACTTGGAACGAGTGACAGGATTGCTCCTCCAATACACACTGGGAAATGGAGACAAAAGGATATACTTTGTGCATTCTATACCTGATGTATAAATAAAACATTTAATTTTCTGACTGTTAAAAAAAAAATCACCTGCTCTGAGCTGTTCGGTATCGTTTTTCAGAATATAACAGACTTTGATCAAGAAAGTAGTGGTGAAAATGCAAATGTGAAAGTACTTTTGGTTAATTTGGCCAAATTCAGCCACTATAAATTGTGGATGACAGCCTGTAACATCCTGGGAGATGAAATTCGGACGAGTGAACTGATTGATGTGTACACTGATGAAGATGGTAAGTTTGTTTCATTGCACAACTACTGGGGTATATGTTAAAGTATAAGATATTAAAACATAGTGACAGAGATATTAATTAACTTATCATTCCCTGTCAAATAATCTTTCATCTAAATTGTGATCAACTATTTTGTACGTAGGGTTGCACAATGCAGCAGTACGTTTTTGTTAAGAAATACACACTTATTATCTCAACCAATCTCTCAGCAAGTTTTGATCTTTGTGATTTTATTTTTCTATTTGATCATGGGATCTAAACAAGGTCAACATTTATTGCCCATTATTTCTTGCCCTGGAGAAGGTGATGGCGAGCCACCTTTTTGAATCGCTGCAGTCCATGTGGTATAAGTATACCCCACAGTGCTTTTATGGAGGGAGTTCCAAGGCTTTCACCCAACAGTGAAGGAGTGACAGTATATTTCCAAGTCATGACGATGTACGACTTGAAGGGGAGTTTGCAGATGGTGGAGTTCCCAAGCATTTGCAAGGTGTGATTTGCTGTGAATGACTATGTCAGCCTGTTGCTTGACTAGCCCGTGGCACAGCTCTCCCAAGTCCACAGATGTTAGTGAGGAGGGCTTGACAGGATTGACTGGGCGGGCTGTGCCTTTGCTGTTTCTGGTGCCACCCAGTTTTATTCTTATTTAACTTTCTATAGTGGTTTCATAGAACTGAAAGTCTTGCTAAGTCATTAGAGAACCAGATGGATTTTTAACAGCAGTCCAGTAGTCGAATTTATGGTAAATTCCTACTTCTGCTGTGGTGGAATTTGAACTCAGCCCCTGAAGCATTAGTCCAGGTCCCAGGCTCAGTAACATTACCTATATTCTACCATTCCCTTGTAGCTGTATTTGTCTGCTTCCCCTGTAAATGATGACACTGCCATGATAATATTTGGGACAGAATGTTTTTGATGGCTGGGTTGTCCACCAGGCCACCCCAAAGAGTCGGCAGGGAATGCAGCCTGCCCAGCACAGCAGCCCCGCAGCCATTCAGCGCTTCTTGGAATGTTAATTATCTGGAGATGGGACCTCCTTCCCTCAGCTGGGCAGAAGTCCTGCTTCAGAGACCTGCTGGCCAATCTGATTGGCCGGCAGCTCTGCAGTCCCAGCGGTGCCAGCGGCAGCAGTAGCCAGAATTGGAACTACAAGCAGTCCCCAGATTCTAAGTCCCTGAGTCCAGGACCAGGTAAGTCACGACATCTCACATCACTGATGGGAGGTGAGGCCCAGGGATGTGTGGGGAGGGGTGTGGGAGTCTTGATGGAGGACCAAGAGGGAGAGGGAGCACCCATGAGGCCAGCCCTTGGCGGTGGTATGCCCATTGTGGAGAGGGGGTTTTTGAGGGAGGCATCGCCCTTCGAGGCTCCAGTGACCTGTATGACATCCCCTAGGTCCCTGAACTCCTATCATCAGCCTGAAGATTGAGGCTGGGTGGGAAGCAGCCCTTATGTGGCCAATATTTGGCCGCTTAAGTGCCTCAATAGGGGCAAGGGGCGAGGGTGGGCGGATGGCCCTAGGCCTCACCCATCCCCATAAGATTGCAGACAGGTTAGGGGAAGGTGGAAGGAAGGGCTCTCAGGGAATTTTATAGGACTCCCTGCAGACTTGCCAGCAGGGGACTGTGAAATTCTGCCCTTGATTTCAATTATTGCTGAATCAAATTGCACCACATGCCGTTTTCATGGCCTCTGAGTTATCCTTTTTATATATAAGCATATACTCATCCCTGCGCTTTGTTTTTTTCTGGTGCACTGCACTTGCAACAAAATGTAGCTTTTAATAACAAGAACTAAACTTTTCTCTAATCACTTCATGTTACTGTATGAACCATAACTATGAGCAATTCCCTATTATCTTCAGGTGTCTCTCCATGAAAATGGTTATGACATCTAAACAACTAATAGTTTTCCAACAAATATATCTTTACATTCCTAAAATATAGGTGTAATAACAGGTTCTGAGATTTTTAAAACACATTTTGCCACAGAAAGTATTTGGAATGATTTATATTCAAAAATTGGATTCTAAAATTAAGCAAATTTGCGTAGGTTCAAAGTCCTTACTGTTTCCATGATTACTAAGCACAGTAAGTAATTTGTTAGCTCACCTGAATACTAGGAGGTCATCCACTCAAAATGGCATTCTTGAAATGGTATTCTTGAGTATGCAGGATGTTATTGTCTGCTGGGGACATATCCTTAGGCTCACTGGTTTATTGGTGAATCCATGAATGGGGAAGGAAAAGGGGCTATAGCCCTTTAGCTTCCCATGGTCATATGAGAAAATTGAAGAAGAGACCTATTAAAAGTCACGTAGTCCATTTAAATCAGGGAAAAAAGTATGGAGTAATGAGAGAGAATTTGCCCAATTTAAATACTAAGTTGTTCAAAAGCAGAAGGCCGATGAAAACTGGAAGGCTGACTAAAAAAATTTGTTAGCGCATTAACATAGAATATTGTTGCACAATTTTCTTTAGAATTTGTGATTAGGGGTTTGATAAGTGAAGCAACATAAGCTTTGATTATAACTGTCACCATGTGAAGGATTCTCATCCTCTCAATCAACCAATACTGGATTTTCATGTTGGGCATAGGAAACGAAAGTTGTGCAGCTTCACAAGTTTGGAAACCCAAGCCTGTCACCTTTTGCACATACCCACCATAACTTTGTCTCCTGGAGGGCAAAGTTTGGGTTTCGGGTAGTATCGGAGGAGTGTGGGTGCCAAGGCGAGCTGGTTAGAAGGCCCCCTGAAGCTCAACCCTTCACCTCCATTAGCGCCCTACCTAACCCAATGTCCCCTCCATGTGTCCTCATACCTATCCATATCCCCATGTGCCTCCATGCCACCTCATATCCCCAAGCCCCCTTCATGCCCCCTCATATCCCTAGTTTCCTTCCTTGCTCCTTTTGTATTCTCCGTGACTCTTTCGCGCTCATTCATATTCCCTATGCTCCCCCATAGCCCCATGCCGTCTCCATAACCCACATGTCCCCACCATGTCCCTTAATATTCCCTGTGCCCTTTCTATGCTCCCTTCATGACTCACATGTATCCTCCATAACCACTCAACAAGTATCCACTATGTACAGTCATTAGGAGCCATGAAATAGCGGAACTTTAAAAATAAATCTCTAACAATCTAAGAGAACTGTTGTTCAAACACATTGCCATTCATAATGCACAGAAAACAACACCAGACCCATTGAAAAAAGCCTAAAACCCCTGAACTGGTTATTCAGTTGTATAAACAAATACACATCTATTCAGTAATCATATCAAAGACAAGTATTCTTGCACTCATCAGGACAATCACAAGAATACCAATGTTAGGGGAAGCAACAACTTTATATTGTATAAGAGAGTGCTGATTGGTTTGCAAGTGGATTCTGATTGGTAGAGGCCAATTGCCATGGAGAATGCACCAGTTAATGATGAATAACAGTTACCTGCCAAGCATTGTATGAAATTTAAACTAGGCAGCTTGACTTTGATTGGCCAAGGCATTGCTCTGAATGAACTATCACTTATTTTGTTTAACTGAAACAGGTGCAATGTGTGTACATGTTCTTTCTGCAAAGAACAGGACACTGTGTCTTAATGTATGCAGCTTCCAGAACACACAAATGCACCACACTGCAAGTCCGACTGACATTCTTAAATTGGTTGTCAGCATAATTAAGGCCCTGGAAAGCTTTGACATATTTCTTTTTCCAGCAATACTCAAGCTCTGTACTACCAAACAAACTAATTGCTAATGTGCAAGATATCTTAAAGAAAGATTTAGCAATTGTTTTTAACTGCATACACTAAGGCCAGGATTTTCCCCTCAGTGATTTGGGGGAGGGGCCCGCTCGCCAAGGGGAAAATGACACGGGATGATATTGGGAGGAATCCCCGACGTCATCCTGGTCCCTTTAAATTTTTAGGAAGACGGGCAGACAGCGAAATCAGCTGTCCGCCCGCCAAGCTGTCAGTGGCTGTTTGAGGCCATTGACAGGCTAATTAAGATAATTAAAGACCTGCCCGGCCAACCTTAAGGCTGGTGGGCAGGCCAGGAGCCCCAGCAGGCTCCAGATTATTCATGAAACTTCATCCACCGGCGGGATGAAGTTTCATGTCCGTTTTGTAAAAAAGTAATAAAGTTTATGTGTTTTATATTAACATGTCCCATCTTGTGTGACATTGTCACATGAGGGGGACATGTTAATAGTTTTTTAATGTTTCTATTCTTACAATTAACTTACCTGTCACGAATTTCCCTGAGGTAGCACTTTGCCTCAGGGAGAAGTGCGCCCTTTGACAGATGGGGAATCCTTGCCCCCCACCCCCCCCCCCCCCAGAACAGGAAATGCATAGCACTTTCAGTCGGGGATTCTGCTGGGTGGGCCTTGGCCACTTAAAATGGCGACGGGCCCCGTTTCAGTGGCGGGGGTCGGCTGGCCACCCGCCGCCAAGCCGGTGGGGCCCGCCCGCCATCCGAGGGCAAAATTCTGCCCTAAGTGTTCATAATGATATTATTGCAAATAGCACTATTTCGGCTGGTAGTGTCAAAGTTTATATAGGGGTTGTTGACGAGTATGCCTTCTTAATAAACTCTACCTTGACCATTGCTGCTGAAGTTTAGAAACAGTCCTAAAGATACTTGCTTACTGCAGCAATGGATGTTACAGGATTATGGATTCGCCCTTACTGTCCATCACACTGCATTGACAATGACACTAACATTTTTGCATCTTATTTATCTGGTTTGTGCAGAAGGTTTTGTAATTATGCCTTTTTGTGAATGAAACATATATAAATCAATAAGAGTTTTACCAAACTGAAAAATAATTGCACTTAACAAGGAACAAGAATATTTCCAAATATTTTCAGAACAGCCAGAACCATTTGGAAAGTGTGTATGTAAGGAGAATTAGCTGGCAGAAAGGCTAAAGGCTTATGCTTTTAATGATTGATTTGAGCTTCTTTTTCAGTACCATCAACCCCTCCACAAGACTTGGTGATAGTAAATTATACAGCAGACTCTGTCTTGGTTAGGTGGAAACCTAGTCCTATACCAAATGGTATTGTGCAGCTCTACAGTTTTAAAATAATTGACAACACAAATGAAAGCATGTATTTTAAGGTACTGTTCTTTAAGTTTTGTTTCAAATACTTTGCTACTGTATATCAATCATGGCACTTGGGGTTTTGAATTGGATGGTATTACTTAAGATATATAAAATTCATATTTCTCTTTTGAAGTTTGTAAGGAACTTTGCAGTGATAATGTCAAAAGAAGTTTAACTGTTAGCAGTGCCTCTGTTTGCATGATACCATACATAGAAGTCACACTGATACAAAATACAGGCTTAACAAATTAAATAGGCCGGGAGTTTCCAGCCCCACTGCGGGTGGGACCCACCGCGGGCAAGGCAGCGCCCCAGCTAGAAGTCCATTGACTTGCAGCGGGACCGGAAGATCCCAGCAGTGGGTGGGACCAGAAGATCCCGGCAGTGGGTTTGTTGATTTGACTGAAAAAAATCCCATGAAACACTTACTGGTGCATTCCCTCTCAGGGTGGATTTAAAGTGCACAAGAAAACAATTTCTGCAAGTATTTGTTTTTATTTTCCAGTCCAGCGGTTTGCCTAGTCACCCAAAATATTACTTACGTCCACAACATAAATTACATTCCACTCAAAAGTACAGTATAAATGAAAATATTTAAATATGAATATAAAACAAACCTCATCAAATATCTCATAATTTCTTTTTTATTTCAAGAATACAACAGGATTATTTCATGAAGCACATCTCGCTGGCTTTGAACCATTGCATGAATATCACATCAGTGTTTCAGCATTTACCAAAGTGGGAAATGGAGATCAATTTAGTAACATTGTCATTTTCAAAATAAATGAGTCAGGTTTGTTGAACTCTACTGGTGTTTTATAACAGTTGTTTTAAGTACATGGATGATGTTTTGCCATAAAGTTTTACTGATATTTTAGAACTCTGTAATGATTAGATTTTGTTCCTAAATTCTGAATCATAGGTCATAACTTGACCTTTAAATTACATGATTTTAACAAAAACACTCCTCAGACTTTATATTTGATTTACTATATTTAATCAGTGGAAACTGTTCTGATATGCTGTTGCCCTAGGAAGTTTTTCATCAAGAGTGCAATTAACAAGTTTGTAGTACTGATCTCAAATTACCTAGGTCAGAATTGTACGCCCGGAGGAATGTAGCACTACTGTGCCAACACGGGACTGAGAAAAGTACTCAGTTTTCCATTGTCATCTTTGCTGAAGCTGTTGGGGCAGCACTAAATTGAAGTGGCAGAGATAGAAAGAGAAATACAAAATAGAGGGATAAGTCTTGTCTGTTATTGCTGCCTAGAAGGATCAAGAAACAAATAAATTGCGGGTGGTGGTGACTTTCACTGGCAGTGGCGGTGCCAGTTTTAGCAGGCAACAGGTTTTGCTCAAAAAAGGCTACAAAGATCAGTGACCACCTGTCCTGATAATCAGAGCCTCCAAAAGCTTAGAGAAGTCAAGAACGTTGAGCCTCTGCTCGTGCCCCTCTTTTTCCTTCTCTTCTGTCCAACACAATACAACTATAGCACCTATAACCAACTCCTCCTTTTCCACATGCAGAGTATGAAAGTCTCAGTCGCAGTCAAAGTATTCTCACGAAACCATAGCCCACAATGAACTGGGGAAGTCCCTGTGAGTGCGGATGTTTTTATTCATATCAGATCTCTTAAATTTTAATCATTTTCATAAGATAAAACCAGTTCTGCCACCAATCCCCCAGCAACTTTACAGCCCTGTAAGAGCCGCATGCTGCAGCAATTAAATTCTATTGAGGACCTAATTACCTTATGGGATCTCAATTTACATATGTTTATGAACCTCTTGCCTTTCAGCAGTGGGAAACTCATTGATACCTATAATTGCTTCTCTTATTATTATGACAAGTTGGGGCGGGTTGCTCATTTCCAAAATTTTAACCCCTTACTCCACCCTCTTCTGCATGATGGTGAGGGATGTGAAAAAGGGAAGGTGTTAAAATTAAGCCTGTAGTTTCTTGTTTAACCATCAACCATATACCCGTTCAGCTGATACTTCATAAGTCTATGATAGGAAAAGGGTTTCAAGTCTCCACCCTCAAAAGAAGAGGAAATATTGCACACCCATATTGTAATCTTACTGCAGATCAAATTCTTCCAATATATTTCTTGAAAATAAGCAATAAATAGTAATCAACTTGTGCAAATGGGAAATATTGCTTGTGTGAAATTTGTGTGAAATACATTCCTGCCTTTATGTGTATTGCAATGATTTCTCTGTTGTACAGTTCCAGATACTATCCGAAATCTTCATTGCAGTGCATCAAGTTGGCAGTCGGTCATTGTTGAGTGGGATCCTCCGTCCAAATCAGATGGAATTATCACTTATTATGCACTTGTATTTGAAAATAATGTTCAAAGAATTGCTCTCAGTGACCGTGTGCAAACTTTTAGAGAACTCCAATCAAGTACTTCCTACCAGTTCAGTATAATGGCTGCTAACTCTGTGGGCCAAGGAAAAAGCAAAAACTGCACTGTCACAACATTATCAGAAGCAGGTATGAATTCCCTCAGAATTGGTCTACCACAAAAACTTTCAAGATGTTCAAACAGATAAGTATTTAATTTGTGGCACGATATATTTTTATTACATTTCATTTTATAGGAATTGGAGTGATTTTAGGCAAATTCCAAGATGGTTGTACTTTGCAGAGTCTTGCAATTCAATAGTAGGCCAGTGAAATCCTAGAACCCAAAAGAATGAGTTTTGCTCCAGATGCTAGGTTGGGTGGTGCTAATGCGCAGGAATTTGTTCACACTGTGAAAGCAGTTAGCAGAGGAGTAAAACGCTTTCCAGTTTGTACCAGGTAAAAGTAGAATCTGTTTGTGCCTGTTCTGAGGGCAGCAGCAGGTGAGTCGAGGGATGTGGTCATTATTATAGATAGTATTTCACTTGTCCTTCCACAACCATAACTTCATAAGCAAAACAAATTTTCAATGAATCATCCGCACTAATTTCTCAGATACACAGTACCCAGCTCCTGGTTATTTTGTTTTGCTGGCTTCCCAAAGCATCTTCACTGAGCATATTGATACTTCAGATCAAAGCTGCATTTCCTGTTCCTCACTTTTGGTGCGGCACAGTAAACCAGTGGAGATGAGCCTGAAGTTCAATATTAAAGGGGGAGAAAGAATCACGTGAGTGAATGGTGGGATAAAGGGGCAAGAAAACATTAAACATTCCTTCTGGCTCCACAAAAATAAAAAAAAAACAGAACTTACCTTTTCCAGGAGCAGCTTTGAGCAGTTCCTTTAACAATTACTGCTTAGACCACTTATGGCTCTGTACTATTGAGCACAGCACACACAACAAATATTTCGCCCATTGGTATTCAAAAATGCCATCTGGTTCCTAATTCATAATAGCTCATGGGACTCCACGTTATCATCTCCATATAAGGTGCAGTATAGCGATACATGAAGACTTACTTTGTAGGATCTAACTCTTAAGGCATTTGAAAGTGAAAATTGCGATACTTGAAAACAAAAGGTGTTTCCCATATTCCACCCAAGTTTATCAAATGAATGTGTTAGTTTATTAATCTTCATCGAGATGTGAGGTCCTGCACATCTTTACATGTTATTTAATATTTTACCTTAATTTAATTGATATCTGGACAAAGTAAGCAATCTGTATTGAGTCATTTCTACTTTCTTTGCAATCAAAACATATTTTCATAGGATAATGCCTTTTTTGCATATAACAATATGTATTCACTCCACCATGCATAAGGCCCTTCACATACAATTAATTATTTTCAAATGGAGTGACTGTTAAAACAGGTTTTCACACTGTAATTGGACGAATGACTACCCAATTTTCTTTCCTTGATTTTGGTTGAGGGAGGATTGTTGAGCAGGATATCAGAGAATTGTCTGCTCTTCACATAGTACAATGGATGTTTAATGTCCAACAGAACCACAGGACAAGCCTCAATTTTGCATTCAACAAAAGATGACATCTCCAGTAATGGGGCATTCCTTCATTAATGCACTGTAGTGTCAACCTAGTTTCACATGGTTTAAACCCATGATCTGATTCAGATGTAAGTACTATCAACTGAACCAAATTGACACATGAAGAGTCATACGGACTCAAAAGGTTAATTCTACTTCTCTCTCCACAGATGCTGCCAGAACTACAGAGTTTTTGCAGCATTTTTTGTTTTGATTTTGGATTTCCAGCATCCGCGGTATTTTGCTTTCATCACATTGTCATTTTAGTTTGATTGCTGTTCCAATTGAATGCAATTGCTTCTTCATAGTTTGGTAAAAGAGAAGCAATGATTAATGTAATTGTATTTTTCAGTTCCAAGTGCTCCCAAGGATCCAGAGATAGTTGGCATTCAATCAACCTTTGTTATTTTGAGATGGACGCACCCTGATATTATCCCAGGTTATTTAAGGCTTTTCAGGATTATTATACAACTACGCTCTGCCTTGTGCATGGACTGGGAAACTCAAGAATGCGTTGAAGCTGAGCAAATTGACGATCGTAACATTGATAATGGTAATGACACCATGGAAACAATAGTACCCGGGTTAAAGAAATTCCGATGGTACCGTTTTAGAGTTGCTGCTAGTACAAATGCTGGATTTGGAAACTATTCAACTTGGATTTCTACAAAGACAGCTGTTGGCTGTAAGTATAGATTGAAATGACTCTCAAATTATAATAGCAGTGTTCATTTTGCTGAAAGTTCATTATTTTTGTGTTAAAATTAAATGTTATACTCCTCATTCAATAAATAATTTCCCTCTCGTAAGACTTAACCATCACTGACAAAAAATGATGTTGAAGGAAACCCTCTGGATTTTCAGGCTATTATTTCTTAAGAAAAATATTCTGATTACTTTGTAAAGTATTTGAAGTACACAGAAATCAATGTGCAAAATATAGCTGAGCATAAAAGCTAATGCCAGAGTGAAGATTTATGTAAAATGACTGTTTTGTTTGTTTGCATACTGTTTTCTGTGTCATAAGTCATTCCTTTATATTTGAAAATATTAGAATTGGATTTATCTGTAACATTGGGAGTACATAGAATAATTTATGAAAAAGATGTAACTGATAAAAAGAACTATACATTTATTGATGAAAAAATTGACACAAATTCAAATATTTCTATGAAATGGTTATCAACATAAATGGCAAGCATGACTTGTCTATTAATGGATTGCCTTAAACTGTTGTGAGGATGAGTCACAAAACGATATGATATCCAGATTTACCTTATAGCAAACCTGTTCTAGGTACAGCTTCTGTAGCCTAGCATGGAGAGAAAGCAGCAAAGACAGGCCTTGACCTTTGTTACAACCCAAATTCCAATGCAGCAATGGAGGCATGATAATCAGGAAATTACGGTTATTAGTTACAGAAAATGCATTACTGTGGAAAGCAGAGAAACAGTGTTCAGAACAGGAAATGGACAGCTTATCTAGGAATGAGAGAATGAAGATAGAGAGCTCTTACAGGGCAAATTAATGTGATTTATAAGGAGGAGATACAGCAACATCCCTCACCAGTACTTACTGGACTTGATTTAAAACTACCTTAAATCATACGGTGACTGTTCTTGGTGTGCCAACCAAAGTTCATTGAAATTTCTATGAAAGACCTCATACTAAACGTATTTTCGAGTCAGAATTTTTCTTGAAATAAAATGTTTTTGTTTCATATACATTTTGTTAACTGACAGTGTTTATGAAAATCAGAAGAACCTGGACTTAACTGAAAATTTGAACTGATAGAGCAATGTAATAAAGGTGAAATGTTGATTTTCCAGTGCCAAAATTCAAGGAAGTCACATTGTGCTTGAATTTCCTTGGCCATTTTTATTGGTTCTGTGAAACCTCTGAATAAACCTGTGCTTCACCTGAAATTTGGTGAAAAAATACACTCCTCTCAAGATGTCTTGGGACCTGTATAACATAAACCAGGAAGCAGGATGGGCGTGCATATGCCAGGCCACTAAAGGAGAGCAGCCCACTTCACCTTTGTGAACAGGAAAGGATTGCACGTCATGAATATGCAGAGAGTTTGTGACACCACTCAGACGATCATTCCTATTGACACCCAGTATGTGGGAAGCTGCCATGACGCTTTCATTCTCTGGCATTTGGTCATCCCTGACCTCTTAAGGAATAAAACCGTATCAAGAGATGACAATTGGGAAAGAAGCAATGCCTCCTATTGCCATAGTTGATGATTCAATCTGACTATCCCGAATAGAAGCAGTGGAGTGGTACAATGAAGCACATGCAGTTTCCAGGCTGATACATAAGGGGACTGTTGCCGCTACCTGAACAGGTCAGGTGGGGATCTACGATATGCAATAGGCAACAGGCTTCTGGATTGAAGCCATTGTATGCTGCATTTCCGGGGGGTGCTGCAGGTCTTGTCCCCCATATTCATGGCAGCCTGAGGTAGAAGGCCAGAGAAGTGCTATCTAGTGCTGTCAGAGAGACACATTTCAGCCATTGCCCAGAATTGCATCCTTCATAATTTTACCATCAAGGAAGGGCTGCAAGCTGAAGAGGATGCACTGGTTCCAGAGGATCCTAAATTTCAAAGAATAGGACATCAGGATGATGTCCGCTCAGAGGAGAATTTACTGACAGGTGCAAAGGAGATATACTTAGATAAGTACTCTCTTTATGACTTAGACTACCTGGACATTGCAGACTGACCTCTTTCTTCCAATTATTAGCTAAGGAGGAACTCCTTCGAGAAAATGCCCATTTTACCATGTGACAATACATCAGCCCTATTTATCCTGTTTTGACTTTGTCAACAGCCATCATCTGAATTAATAGGTCATCACCAAATGAATGTTTCTTTTCCAGCACGACTGTACAGTACTCTCCATGAATATCAAAGTACGACATAAGTGCACAGTTATTTTCTTTCAATATTTTCAACCACTCAATATATTCTTTCCTAGCACCCTGCTTCTCCCAGAAGCCTACACATGTTCTAGTAGCAAGTGGGGGCTTGGAATGTAGGAAATCTTTGGTTCCCCCTGCTCTACAAAAGAATCATTGTGCCAGAACAATCATAATCTCATGGCAACAGGCTTCTGGATTAGGACCACTGTTTGCTGCATTTCTGGAGGGTGCTGCAGGTCAGCCTGGTCTTGTCCCCCATGTTCATGGTGGCCTGAGGTAGAAGGCCAGAGAAGTGCTAGATAGTGCTGTCAGAGAGACACGTTCCAGCCATTGTCCATGGATCTGTGGCTCCAGGGATCAGTTCAATATCTAGTCTAATGGTAGCAATTGGAAGTCTTGTTTCATGGTATATTCTAATCGGCCCCTATTTCCTCCAGAACTGCAGTTTGCTCTTGTATCAATGTGCTGGCACCGACTAGTCTTTGACTTTTTTTTAGCTGAAAATCTGCTGCAGTGGTGTTTGCAAAGAAGACAGAACTTCTATGAATTTACCACAAGTGAAAGCTGCGAATTCAGTTATCTACCTGTCAGTTGCTGCACATCCTTGGTGATTGTCCATAGAACCTGTATGTAGGTATAATATCCCTCAAACGTCATCTTTTCAGGCAATGTGGCCCCCCCATGTCTAATGTCATAGGTAGCCATTTCCTCAGTTTCTGCTAGGAACGAGGCACAACCTCTCCCATTACCCACCCCTGCCCAGTGAATCACCAAGTGCCAGTTCTTCACCAGTTACATAATACTCCCTCAGGGGAACCACTCTGAACTGATCCCTGGGAGAGAGGAAACAAGTACTACAAGTGGTAAATTGGAGAGGTTTCGTGCAATGGAAGACACGGCAGGATACAGTAATTGATGATAGTGGATGGGCTGGTCTTTGTCCCCCTCCTCACCTCTGAAAGCCTTTACAGAAACATGGCTGCAAGATAACAAAGGGCAGAATCTTCTGGTTGGCATGCGGGGTCCGCCCCCGCACGCTGATGCATAAAATGACGCGCGATGACATTGGGCGTGCGCCGCGACATCACGCATGTCATTCCGATCTTCAGTTTGGCGGACGCGCACCGGAGTCAGATGCGCGCCCGCTGAACTGTCAAAGGCCATTAATCAACTAATTGAAGTAGTTGTCAGGGCTGCCCATCCACCCTTAAGCTTGGTGGGCAGGCGAGGAGCCCAGGCAGCCTTCACGTTTTCCATGGAACCTCATCCGCGGGCGGGATGAGGTTTCATGAAGGGTTTATAACCTTAATAAAAATTTTTATTAAAATTCATTGACATGTCTCAGCTCATGTGACACTCACACGAGAGGACACATCTGAATAATTTTTTAAATTCTTTTTTCAAGTTTTCATAATCAAATTAATCTCCCTGAGGCAGCTCTGTGCCTCAGCGAGGTTTCTGCGCACCCCAACTCTCCCTCCTCCCCCTGTCCACACAGGTAGCGCTGAGCGCTTCAGGTGCACATCATGCTGGGTGGGCCTTAATTGGCCTGCCCACATAAAATGGCAGTGCACAGCCGATCATGGGCGGCAATCAGCTGCACATCTGCCCGAGCCCGCTCCGGCCCAGCCCGTCTGACGGAGAGAAAATTCTCCCCAAGGGCTGGGACCTGAATATTGAAGGGTACATGACAGGAAGGACAATAAATTAGGAACATGTGGAGGAGTAGCTCTGTTAATTAAAGATGACTTTCATACAATAGAGAGAGATGACCTTAGTTTTAAAGATCAAGATGTAGAATCAGATTGGGTAGCGGTAAGAAATAATAAAGGTAAAAAGTCACTTGTGGGAATAGTTTAAAAGCTCCCTAAGAGCAACAACACTTTAGGATGCAGTATACAGGAACAAATAAGGGGGACTTGTGAGAAAGGTACGGCGATAATCAAGGATGATTTTCATTTACATATTGGGCAGATTGGACGAATCAGATTGGCAAAGGGAGCCTGGAAGATGAATTTACAGAATGTTTTTGGGACAATTGCTTAGAGCAGCATGTGCTAAAGCCAACCAGAGACCAGGTTATTCTAGAGCTGTTAATGTGCAATGAGACAAAATTAATTAATGACTTCATAGTAAAGGCGCCCCATGGCAGCAGCGATCATAACATGATGAATTTCACATTCAATTTGAGGCAGAAAAAGGTGGATCTAAGACTAGTGTTTTGAACTTAAATAAGGGCAATTGTGAGGGTATGAAGATAGAGCTGGCTAAAGTGAACTGGGAATTTAGGTTCAAGGATAAGTAAACAGAGATGCAGTGACTGACAGTTAAGGAGATATTTCATAACACTCAGCAAAAATACATTCCAGTAAGGAAGACTCTGGGGGAAGGACATGCTATCATCCATGGCTAGCTAAAGAAGTTAAAGATAGTATCAATTTAAAAGAAAAAGCATACAAATCCGCGAAGATTAGTGGCAGGTTAGAAGATTGGACAGAACAAAAAAAAAAGAATGGCTAAAAAAAATGGAGGAAAAAATTAGAGTACAAGAGGAAGCTAATTAGAAATATAAAAACAGATAGTAAGAGTTTCAACAGGTTTAAAAAGGAAAAGAGTAAGTAAAGTGAACGGATCCTCTACAAAGTGAATCTCAGGAGGTAATAATGGAAAATAGGAAACGGTGGATGAATTAAACAGATATTTTGCATCTGTCTTCACTGTAGAGGATACAAATAACATCCCAGAAATAAGTGTTCATCAAGAGGTGAAAGGGAGGGAGGAACTTAAAACAATTACAATCACCAGGGAAAGGGTACTGAGAAAATTATTAGAACTAAAAGCGGACAAGTCCCCGTGTCCTGATGGACTTCATCCTAAAGTCTTAAAAGAAGTAGCAGCTGAGATAATAGATGCATTGGTTTCAATTTTCCAAAATTCCCGATATTCTAGAAAGGTCCCATCAGATTGGAAATAGCGAATGTAACTTGACTATTCAAGGAAGGAGGGAGATAGAAAGCAGGAAACTGCAGGCCAGTTAGATTAACATTTGTTGTGGGAAAAATGCTGGAATCTATTATTAAGGACGTTATAGTGGGGCAGTTAGAAAATCTCAATGCAATCAGGCAGAGTCAAGATGGTTTTGTGCAAGGGAAATTGTGTTTGACTAATTTGTTACAGTTCTTTGAGGAAGTAAGAAACAACATAGATAAAGGGGAAGCTGTGGATGTGGTATACTTAAATTTCCTGAAGGTGTTTGACAAGATGCCACATCAAAGGCTACTATAGAAAATAAGAGCTCATGATGTAGGGGATAACGTATTAGCATGGATAGAGAATTAGTTTGTTAACAGGAAACAGAAGTAGGCACAAATGGGTCATTTTTGAGTTGGAAAGATGTAATGGGCGGAGTGTCATAGGGACTAATGCTGGGCCCTCAACTATTTGAAGAAGAAGCATACTAAAGGGAGGACGAGGCAACCATGGCTGACAAGGGAAGTCAGGGACAGCATAAAAGCTGAAGAGAAAGCATACAATGCGGCGAAGAGCAGTGGGAAACCAGGGGATTGGGAAGCCTACAAAGACTACCAGAGGACAACTAAAAAAGAAATAAGGAGTGAGAAGATTAAATATGAGGGTAAACTAGCCAGTAATATAAAAGAAGATTGCAAGAGTTTTTTTTAGATATATAAAAGGTAAGAGAGAGGCAAAAGTGGATTGCCCTTAGCCAGGGAACCTTTTAATTTCTGCACATTGTTGAATATATGTAATTAAAAATATAATTGATAACACATAAAATGATTTACAAAAACTATTTAAACTTATCCATGAATTGCCCAATTCCTGTAGGCAATCTATCCAGCAAGTTTTTACTCCAGTGGTGCGTCATTTCTCAAGGGCCTAGGACTTAGGCTTTTGTTCCATTCTTACCAGTTTTCACCTCTATCTTCACTCTTGATGGATTCTCTATGCATGCACATTCCATCAATACCCTTCCTGCTGCTTTGCACATGCAAAACTAAATCCCTATTCTGTCGACTCATACCTGACTTTAGTTTGATTCCTTTATTTACATGAGCAGAGACATGGCAGATCCATTCCTGTATCAGTAAGTTAAACAAAACATAATAGTGTTCCTTTCCATAATGTCCGTTTTTTATGAATTGTGTTGAATTTTGTAATAAACATTCTGGAGAATTACAATTTTAATCAATAATTTATTGTATATTTATAATTAATATTGTACTGAATTAAAGTCTTGTGCATTGTGACAAAATTGGCTTGTAGCATTTTGGCTCATACACTACTCCAGAAGTGTTGAAGTGTTGTTCATTGGTTTCGTTTGTTCCCAACTGTAGAGTCAGATACATCTTCTAATCCACAGCAAAAAATATAATTTTAAATCAGACCGTAATTGCTACATATGGATAATGTTTACTCTTGATTTTTATTCTTAAATGTGTTAGTATTGTGCAGCATGGCATTGTTAATCTTAAACTATTCTTTAAGAAGAAGTATTTTTACTTCTGCAGATCCAGACAGTCCTCCTGAAAATGTAACTGTTACAGTAAAATCCTCTGACACCATTGAGATTGGCTGGGAAGAGCCTACGATTATCACAGGTCCAACCTCTTATCTAATAGATGTAACACCGGTAAGGGCTTTGCTTTGACTGGCACAAGAAAATGAAATCCATTTGAGATTTGTGCCATGCCTGTTTAAAAAAACAATGCTACCACAAAGTTCCCCTGAAATTTCTCAAATAAACAAATAGTTATTTTCTATCCTTAATGAGCTGTTTGGAAGAATTGAAAATCTTGCTATTGCAGTTCTGTGGATAATTAGTTTAAATTGTTTGTTTTTCCATGGAACGTTATACCTTTCAACATTTAAAAACATCACCCTCCTTGTTTAATTTATTGTTAATTTCTTACCCCTCTTTTTAATATTTAGGCCTAGTTGCCTGTTGTGCGACTCTTGCCTATACGAATTTTGAGTCACTGTCAAGGCGTGTACCCCAGCAGGCCAGGGACTTTCACGCTACTACGGTTCATGTGTGTCAACCACGACTTGATTGGTAGCACTCTTGCCTCTGAATCACACAGTTCTGGGTTAAGGTCCCACTCCAGGGCTTGAGTACAAAAATCAAGGTTGACACTCCAAGGAGCACTGCACTCTTGGAAGTGCAGTCTTCTGGTTGAGGTGTTAAGCTGAGGCATCTCCCTGCTTGGGTGGAAGTAAAAGATCCCCGGCATTACTTATTTGAAGAGCAGTGGAATTATAGCTGGTGCCCTGGCCAATATTTATCCTTCAATCAATATCACCAAAAGAAACAGATTATCTGGTCATTGTCACAATGCTGTTTGTGGGAGTTTGCAGAGCACATATTGGCTGCCACATTTTCCACATTACAATAGTGACTACACTTCAGAAAGTACTGCGCTTTGAGAAATCTGGTAGTCATGAAAAAGCACTATATAAATGTAAGTCTTTATTTTCTTTATCCTTCCATAAGTGCAATTAGCTGGCCTTTACTTTGGATCACCATTTCACCAAACAGCCAAATTTGGAAATGGATTCTATAGAAAATCATTGGTGTGAACCTGTACCCTACAACTCACTGGCATTGATTGTAATCCCACCAAACTGCCACCAAACTATGAAATAGTTAATTTTCAAATGTAGCTGTTTTCAGCTAATTTGTAGAAACTAAAGGCTTAGGTATCTAAGTTTGTGCTATTGGCAGGGAGCCTACCCCACCAGCTGCGCAAACTTGGAAAGTCATCCCTAGTGCATGCATTAAAAATTTTATTTTAAGAATGTAAACTTTAATAAATAATTCCTTTGAATTAAAGGCTATAGCTATGCATATTAGCTTAAAATCTTGGGAAAATAGAAATAGTCTTTTTTAGCGTTATGTAATGATTGTTGAATTTGTCATGACAGTGTTGTAACAAATGATTTTTGCAATTAGAGAAAAATGTTTTGATTGTGTAGGAAATAAAAGCCTGGTTAGTGCGTTAATAATTTCAGTCATGGTCAGACCTCAGTAGGGTTAGAGGCATATCTGCCAAGATTACAATGTAACACCGTTACACAACTTTAGCTGATCAAATACTTCAGCAGCTGCACTTGAGCACAAACAGTGCCTAGTAAATAGACTACAGCTGAGTGAGCTAAACATGGACTAAATGAAGCAATGTGAATATTGATAAAATAATTTTTATATGACCTGTAGTAATTGTGATAAAAAGTTATTTGTAATTCAAAATGTTTTTCAGCTCAGTTTCGTTAATACTTTATAGCAAAGTAAGAGATGCAATTCTTTCAGATTTTAATGAAGCCAGGAAATTGAAACAAGCAAAATTATTGACTTAAAAATAGTTTTAAGTGTAACTTTGATTCAATTTCATTGAGAAATAGAACCACTATTTAACAGTCATTCACTCTATTGGAAACATAAAAACACAGAAGGAAAATGTGGCAATTATATATAATCTAGTCTTAGGTACATGTTAGTTTGGAAGATCTGTAGAGAGAATCTATGAAGTTAATACATTGCATCAACAATTTATTTTTAAATTCTTACAGGTAGATAGTGGGGACTTCAATATGACCATTCTTAGATCAGAGAAACAGAACAAAACCTGTGAGATATCTGGGTTAAAGCCGTTCACAAAATACTCTATAATCGTCATAGCGTTTACTGGCAGGGTGGAAGAGGCCCAGTCTCATGGTAAACCAAGTGAGCCAATCATCGTTAGGACACTCGAAGCTTGTAAGTGTTCTTTAACAATAATATAAGCTTTGCTTTAAACTATTTTCAGGATCTATATGAATGAGGGTATAGTATTTTTGTGTACAGTTTAGGTTTTGTGGCTATAATCTTGCTACTTGCTCATAGAACATTAGATGGGCACAGCTGAGTTAAAATGTAGAATGGTAAGTGAAATTTAGTCAATAGAAATAAAAGAAAAACAGTGGCATCTTCAGGTTCATGTTATCTGTGTTTCTCGGTTGTTTTTAATGATGATGCTTCTTCCTGTCCTCTCATTTAAATATAATTTCAGCCATTGAATAATCTCCTGCTTTACTTTTAAGCAGCTTACATGACATTCTAGTTTTCCTCTGATATGTGTGTTTTTGTTTTGTCTTTTTTCATCCCCTTCCCTTTGTTCTGATTCTTTTTGGACATTGTTCACCATTAATGTTGTGAGCCAGGCAAAGGATTACATCTGCAATGTTAAATTATCTGTCCTCTTCACAGATCTGCCAAAAGTTCCTAGAATTTTGTTTTTATTTCATATTTCCAATTTTAAAAAATTTATATTGATAAAGTTGGCGGTGATGTGCATCCTAAAGATTTATAGGGATCACTTTTATCTCACTACTAGCCCATTTGTTCTGAACAGTAACAGAACCAAATTGGAGTGGCTGTTAGTCCTGCTGTCTATTGCTACGTCGGTGTATGTTCTGATTCTCAAATGGACCCAAATCCTGACAGAGGTCCCATCAGAAACAAGTGGCAGCCTTGTTCATCCATGTAAATCGGGTTCAAGTGATGTCACATAGGCCCCAACCACACTTCACCTTATCCCACCTAACTAATGCCATGTTTCTGTCCCTGTCCACCAACCACAGATAGAACAAATTAGGAGGTGGCTACTCCTAGCAATACTTAAAAGGGCTGGTGCTTTATGAGACATTTCTGACAATCGCTTCTGAATTTCCCATCCTAATGGAATTTAAAGCTCGTATAGTTGTTGTTGCAGGTTCTGCACTCATATCGCCTGCACATATCTTTCTGCTCCCAACAAAAATGCACCCTTTTTAAGATGCTAGTGGTCAACGCCACTTTACATCTTTATCTTTTTGCTGGTTTTAAATTCACTAATTTCATACTCCTAGGGCTGAATTTAATAGCCACGGAGAGGGTCCCGTCCATTAGCCCTAAAGTTGATAGTAACCCGGCTACAGCCATTTCCAGGATCCCCGACAGGATTAAGTGTTAATCAGGCAGTTAGCTGCCTGGGGTGGGGTTCCGTACCTTTAAGGGTGAAGATCCCATCTCCTAGAACTGCTGTACAATTTGAGGGCCGACAGCCTCAGCTGTTCATTATCAGCAATGCCACTGGGAGCAGTGGCCAGTGCTGGGACTGCAGCAGGTCCCGGAGCAGCAGCCATGAAGGAGGAGGAGGCCCCAGAGGATAGATGAGTGGGCAGGCTCACCGGGGCCAGTCAGGCAGGTCCTGGCAAGGTTGTGTCGGTGTTGGAGAGCATGAGTGAGGGGGGATGGCAGGGGGAGGGGGGGGGGGTGGGGGCGTGTGCAGGTGCTGTTTCAGCAGGGTGGCACTTGCTACTGAGGGGGCCCTCTGTGGGCCACAAGGTGCCTGAGCTCACAAGGAGGTCGCCAGGTTATACCTGGGCTAGGGAATCAGTGCTGTTGTTCTGTAGCCATATGGCAGCTTCTTATTGATATTGCAGCATCAATTTAGGGTAATTGTCTGACTTTATGTTCCCAGCAAGGAGCCTCGCTCACCTAAAGCACATAGCAGGAATTCAGGTGTTTTTTTTTAGGTTTTAAATTAATGGTCATAACATCATACACTGTTCATATTTCTAATATGTATCTCTGTCAATTGGGCTCCTCGCTGGAAGCACAAAGTCAGAAAATAACCATCTTCTCCCCTATCTTTTCAAAGATTGGGCTTTGGATGCCAAAATAACCCACCAAATCCTACATTTTTTCAGTGCCTATAGATGCACCACGGAATTTTACCCTTCATAAGATACCAGATGAAGTGACAAAGGTTTATGCTTCTTTCTTGCCGCCATCTATGCCAAATGGTAACGTTCAGGGTTACCAGGCCATTATTTACAAAGAAGGAGTAACTTCTGAAATCCGTGTAAACAACCTGAAAATTGTTGAAAACAACCAATCGCTCACTGCTGTCATAGAAGGGCTGAAAGGTGGAAATACATACACCATACAGGCAAGAGCCACTTTTTATTATTTCAGTTTGAATAAAAAAGCCTCTAATGTCACAAATAAGATTATGGCTCAAACCTGCTGGTATCCGGATTGTTGGAGACTGGCCGTACCCTCCATGATGTGCTATGGGACTCCTCAGAGGTTGCTCGACTCCCAACTCCCCCCGCAACCCCGACGACCTCACACCACCCAACCTGACTTGCCCCCAGCACCCGACTCATTCCTGACCCCCCCGACTCCCCCGCCGAACTGACCTGACTGGCCTCGGCCACCCCACCCCCTGAAACCCCGACCTGATCTGATCTCACCACCCTACCCTGCTGCCACTCTACCCCTGAAGCCTCTTACCTCACCCACCCTACTCACTTTCACACCTGCGCATTCACCCATTCACCTAGTAACACACTGAGAAGCTTTGGGACATTCAAACTCATACCAGAATATGGTGACTAAAAACGGACATGGCTTCTGCACTGGTTCTCTCCGATGTTCCCTCGGAGGTTCCCTGTGCCGAGGGAGTTCTGAAAGATCCTCCTTCAGAGGATTGGCCAGAAAAATCAGAGGAAGGTAAATGAGCAGCTTTTTGTCTGATCAGGGTTGGAAACAGGGGTTCTGACCCTGATCAGAAGATTTGGGCCTATGAAACACACTTGTGCATTGTTACAATACATTTGGTAGGAAAAGTGACAAGGCCACGTACTGTTTGGAAAATAAGGGCAGAATATTATGTTTGGCATGCGGGCGCACGCCTGACACCCCCAGCATAAAATGACACACGATGATGTTGGGCATGCACCGGAGTCAGCTGCACATCCGCCAATAATTAAAAGGCCTATTCAGGCCATTAACAAGGTAATTAAATTTAAATTTACGCTGCCGGTCCAACCTAATGGTTGATGGGTGGGCGAAAAGGCCAAGCAGCCTTTACATTTTTTAGGAAACCTTATCCACAAGCGGGGTGAGATTTCCTAAAGCAATAAACATTAAATAAAAAATACATTTTTGAATTAAAAACATATCCCAGCTCATGTGACAGAGACCCTTAAGAAGGGCAATTAGAGATGGGCAGTAAATGCTGGCCTAACCAGCAAGGCCCACATCCCATGAATGAATAATTAGAAAAAATATGGGGACCAAAACTGTACACAGTACTGCAGGTGGGGCCTCACCAACACCCTGTACAGTTGTAACAAGACTTCCCTATTTTTAAACTCTAACTCCCTAGCAATACAGGCCAGAATTCCATTTGCCTTCTTAATTACTTGCTGCACCTGCATGCTAACTTTTTGTGTTTCATGCACAAGAATACCCAGATCCCTCTGTGCTGCACTTTTTTGGAGTGTCTCTCCATTTAAATAATAGTTTGCCTTTTGATTCTTCCTACCAAAGTGCATGACCTCACACTTTCCTATATTAAACTCTATCTACCAAGATTTTTCCCACTCACTCAACCTGTCTTTATCCTCTTGCAAACTCCTTACGTCCTTAACCCAACATGCCCTCCCACCTATCAGCAAATTTGGATACATTACATTCTGCCCCCTCCTCCAAGTCATTAATATGGATAGTAAATAATTGAGGCCCAAGGACTGATCTTTGTGGCACTCCATTAGTTAGTCTATCCAATCTGAAAAAGACCCATTAATCCTGACTTCATATCTTCTGTGTGTTAACTAATCCTCAATCCATGCTAATACATTACCGCAGTACCATGAGTCCTTATCTTGTGCAATAACCTTTTATGTGGCACCTTTTCGAATGCCTTCTGAAAATCCAAATACAGTACACCTACCGGTTCCCCTTTATCAACTCTGCTTGTTATATCCTCAAAGAACTCTAGCAAATTTGTCAAACATGATTTCCCTTTCACAAAACCATGTTGACTCTGTTTGATTGCATTAAGCTTTTCCAAATGTCCTGCTATTTCTTCCTTAATAATGGACTCTAGCATTTTCCCAATGACAGATGTTAGGCTGACTGTCCTATGGTTCCCTGCTTTTTGTCTCCGTCCCTTCTTGAATAGGGGCGTCACATTAGAACTTTTCCAATCTGCTGGGACCCTCCAGTGAGTTCTGGAATATTTCAACCAACGCCTCCACTATCTCTGCAGCCACTTCCTTTAAAACACTTGATTTCAGTCCATCAGGTCCTGGCAACTTGTCTGCCTTTACTCCCATTAGTTTCTCAAATACTTTGTCCCTCGTGTTAGAGACTGTTAGAAGATCTTACCTCCCATTAGCTCCTTATCTGATATCTTTGAAATGTTTTAGTGTCCTCCACTGTGAAGACCGATGCAAAATATGGGTTTAAATTACCAGCCATTTCCCTGTTCCCCATTATCAATTGTCCAGTCTCATCTTTCAAGGGTTCCATGCTCACTTTGGCTATTCTCATTTCATATACCCGTAGAAGCTCTTGCTTCTGTTTGTTTTTATATTTCTTGCCAAGTTACTTTCACAATCAATTTTCTCCCTCTTTATTAGCTTTTTAATCATCCGCCGCTGGTTCCTAAAAATTTCCCAATCCTCTGGCCTACCACTAGTTTTTGCTGCTTTATATGCCTTAGTTTTTGATTGGATGCTCTCCTTGACCACCTTTGTTAACCACAGGTGGTTTATTTTTCTCATCGAGTCCTTCTTTTTGACTGGGATAAATTTTTGGTGAGTGTTATGAAATATCTGCTTAAATGTGTGTCACTGCTCATCCATTGACCTTCCCCTTAGTCTATTTTCCCAGCCCGCTTTAGACAACTCTTTCTTCACACCTCTGTAATTGCCCTTATTTAAGTTGAGGACAAGTTGCTTGTCCTCAAGCTGAATTTGAAATTCTACCACATTGTGATCATTACCTCCTAGAAGATTCTTAACTACAAGATCTCTTATTAATCCAACCTCATTACACATTACTAGATCTGAAATAGTTGTTCCTGGGTTGGCTCTGCAACGTATTGCTCCAAGAAATAATCCCTAATGCACTCTATAAATTCGTCTTCTATGTTGCCCCTGCCAATCTGATTTGTCCAGTCAATATGTAGATTAAAATCACCCATGACAATTGTAGCGTCCTTCTTACACGCCTCCATTATTACCCAATTTATACTTTGTCCGACAGTGAGGCAACTCTTCAGGGGCCTATAGATGACTTCCACCTGTGATTTCTTCCCCTTGCTATTCCTTATTTCCACCCAAACTGATTCCACATTACTATCTATTGCACCTATGTCACGATTCACCACCACACTGATACCTTCCTTTGTTAACAAAGCTACCCCACCATCTTTTCCCTTTTGCCTATTTTTCCAGAATGTCAAACACCTTTGAATATTGAGTTCCCAGTCTTGGTCATGCTGCAACCACGTCTGTAACAGCTATCAAGTCATATCCATTTATTTCTATTTGTGCCGTCAACTCAACTGTCTTGTTACAAATGCTGTGTGCATTCAGATAAGGAGCCTTAAGCTCTGACTTTTTACCATTATTACTCATTCTGGTTCTAATTGTGCAGAAATTATATTCTCTTCTACTTCTATTTTCTGCTCCTTCCTGTCACACTTTGATTATTGTTTGCCTGTTCATGACCATGCGCCTTTGCTCTCTCGATTATTTTTGACTTTCTAAACTTCCCTTCAATTGAACCCTCCCCCTACCACTAATTAGTTTAAAGCCCTATCTACAACCCTAGTTATACAATTCAGCAGGATATTGTCCCAGCATGGTTCAAATGAAGCCCTTCCCAACGTAGCAGTTCTTTCCTTCCCCAGTACTGGTGCCAGTGCCCCATGAATCGGAACCCACTTCTCCCACACCAATCTTTGAGCCACGCATTTACCTCTCTAATCTTATTTATCCTAAGCCTACTTTATCCTATGGTTCTGAACACTGTGCTATCATCAGCGAATGTCGTCACTTCTGACTTTCTGATGGAGGGATGGTCATTGATGAAATAGCTGAAGATGGTTGGGCCTTGGACACTACCCTGAGGAACTCCTGCAGCAATGTCCCAAGACTGAGATGGTTGATTAGGTCGGGTAAATAAGGTTCCCAATGCAAATTCAACTTTAACTGAGGTGGGAGGATGGGCAAAGTACCAGTGTAGTCCCAGAAAATGGGTTGGGACTTCAACTACAATTCAGAGGCTCTGAACTTCATTGTCATTCGACTTTCCTTTAACTGTGTTTAGCTGGGAAACCGGGCAGTTACACGCACGCAATAGCTTATTGGATGCAGGGGGTCTGTGCCTTTATATCTACCTCCTGGAGCCAGTGTACCTGCCTGAGCAATCCATGAGGCCACTGCCCATCACTTCCCGCAAGCTGAACCAAGTCCTCTGATTTCCCTTCCCTCTCCTGAGGGCCTCTAGCCTCCCACCCTCCAGTCTCCCCTATAGGCCTTCGAAATACACTCCTCCATCCAGGCCTCTGATTTCCCTTGGCCTCTAATTCCACCCCCCCAACCCCCCCCCCCCCCCCCCCCCCCCCCCCCCCACCCCCCCCCGCTTCCCCCGACCTCTTTCCTCTCATCCCCAGGCTTTGCCCTGCTCTGGAAACCCACACCACCCAATTGAGCCATCCCTCGCTTCCCCTCCAATCGACCCCCTCCTTCCAGGGATTGATCCACCCTTTACCCCCCTGACTAGAGTTGACAACTACCCCCTTATCCTCTGCCAAGACCATCCCATACAGACCTGACTTGTCCTGCAGCCTTCACCGACCTGTTGCCCTTCCAACTAAAAGCCAAGCTTGTAAATCAGTTGAAGTCCCACAGCATGCAGGGTAATTCCAATCTCTGGGTCCCCCATGGCATTCTGACACCCCCAGCTCCGAATGGGTCAGGTAAGTAAAAGTTCTGGCCTATGTTTCTGTTTATATATGTGTGGAATGTGATTAGTTGAGATCAGCCCATTTCACTATATCAAATAATTGTACTGAACATTTTTAAGCTCCCCTTTAGTATTCCAAAATATTTTGATTTAATCCTTTGAAGGGGCTTATGATGCGGAATGAGATCACATTTTAGCAGCTTGATATTTGTTAAGGTTTATCCATCTGCCTGAGTGAATTTCCCTTATTTAAATGCCAGTTCTTTTTTTCCAAGGTCCGTGTTGTTAATGGAGCTGGCGTTGGGCCACAAACATCAGAACAGAAAGTAACGATGGACGTGAAAGGTAGGTATTTTTGCTATCTTTTATCCAATTTGCTTCTCAAGCATTGCAGTTATACCCTCCGTGTAACTAAGTGCAAAAGTACTAGGGGTAACAGCGAGAATACATATGAGAATACTTTCTGGTCATTAGTAGCATGCCTCTCTTGCCAAAGACTCCAGACACAAAATGCTTTGGTCCAATTTCTCAAAGTCCCCTGCCAGCGCATTTCCACTCATGGTTTTTTAAACCCGCCTTCTGAAAGCACACACAAAGGACCATAGGCATGGATTTTTTTTTTTCACTGACTGACAGGGCAACAAGGCCGTGGGCAATGCATCAATTACCTAGGCAAGTGGCCTTGTTGCCTTAATGTTCTTATTGATGTACCTGCGATAGCTTTCTTTCTAACTTATGCCATATCCTTTGGATCACTAAAAGCACCGACTGATTGGGAGAAAGAGAAATATGAAGGCCTTCAGAGTTATAGGCCTGGATTTTCGTGGAGTCAGAATGACTCTGAAGCCATTTAAAAATGGTGGGCATGACCCGATTCCGGGATTCCCGTCCCATTCCCGGTGCCCCCAATATGCGCTAGCAATAGACAAGGATGTGGGTAGCAAGCCTGCAACCCGCACTCCCGATCTGGCTAATCCATTGCAGGGGCGGGCATCTCCTAGGCCCCTGTAATTATTGTGGAGTCATGCTACCTTCTCCATGACTTATGTTTCACGGATTTCAGAGGCATTGTGAACCATAGTCGGGATTCAGGAACCCTTTGAAAGGTATGTTCTAAAGGTCTTACCCATTTCTCCCATGCCTCCTCCATGCCAATTCATACCAACATATGGCCCTTCCATGCCGATTCACCCATCCCCATGGCCCCTTATAGACTCATGCCAACTCATGTATCCCACCCGCGCCCAATGGTCCCTTGTACCCTCCATGCAAAATCATTTTTTTATTCTTTGTCTGGGTATGGGTGCCACTGACTACATCAGCATTTATTGCCCATCCCTAATTGCTTTTGAGAAGGTAGTGGTGAGCCACCTTCTTGAACTGTTCAAGCCACCCACAATGCTGTTATGAAAGGAGTTCCAGGATTTTGACCCAGCGTTGGTGAAGCAATGGTGATATAGTCCCAAATCAGGTTGGTATGTGGTTTGAAGAGGAATTTGCAGGTGACGGTGTTCCCATTTATCTGCTGTCCTTGACCTTTAAGGTGGTAGAGGTTGCGGTTTTGGAAGGTGCTGTTGAAGGAGCCTTGGTGAGTTGCTGAAGTGCATTTTGTAGATGATACACACTGCTGCTACTGTGCGTTGGTGGTGGATGGGGTACCAATCAAGCAGGCTGCTTTGTCCTGAATGGTGTCAAGCTTGTTGACTGTTGTTGGAACTGCACTCATCCAGACAAGTGAAAAGTATTCGGGAGAATATCATAAAATTCCTGATTTGAGCTTGTAAATGATGGACAGGCTTTGGGAGTCAGGAGGTGAGTTATGGCCCTTTGATACCTATTCATCCAGTATACACAATGCACAAACCAATGAACCCTATAGTAACAATGGCATGTGTGGAACTGTTAAAAGAACACCCATTCACAAATCTTCTTTAAAATAAACAGCTGTCCCTGCAACCCTATAAAATTGTGAATCAATAACAGAAGCTTCAAGCACTTCACACCTCGAGCAAAGTCAACAGTTCTCTCCAGCTGTCAAAACAATTTCCCATTCAGGTAATCCTTTTATGAGCTGAGTTCTCAGCCAAACCTCATTATGTATGCTTGGCTGAGAGCCTTTCTATCGAGGCATGTGTGACGAGCCAGAAAGGGTGCACATTTTCAGGCTGATTATTTAGGACTGAGAAATGGAGAAAGGTTGGAAATCCTTGGAATTCTCTACACAGAGGGTTGTGAACACTCTATTTTGAATACATTTAAGGCAGAGATAGACACATTTTTGGTCTCTCAGGGAATCGAGGGATATGGGGAGTGGGAAGGAAAGTTGGGTTGAAGTTCAAGATCAGCTATGATCGTATTGAATGGCAGAGCTGGCTCAACAGGCCATATAGTCTACTGCTCATACTACTTCTGCTCTTGTGCATTCTTGCATATACCTGGGTCTTGCAGTAAATATTTTCTTGCTACAAACAACATGTTTTGTAGTTGTCATGATTTATTTATCATCATCTATACAATAATCACTATGAATTGTAAAGATTATGGAATCTTGAACAATGAACAAACTATTGCATACAATATGTTGAGCAATGTACTTTATTTCTATTATTCGGAAACCATGACCAGAATTTTACCTCCCACGGGCAGGCACTCATCTGTTCCGCCCAGCTGCAAAATAGCGTGAGTTGACGCCGGGTGAGCGTCCCGACATCATTGCACACTCGCGCAATATCTCACTCGGCAGGCATGTGCAGCAGTTGGAAACATGCCTGCTGACAATTAAACAGGCAGTTAAGCCCATTAAGGAGGCACTTGAAAGTGATTTTTCATGGCCCATCCACTTTTACGGCTGGTGGACGGGCCAATTGGTCAGGCGGCCTTTACATTTTTGTTCAAACTTTGACCCAGGGTGGGATGAAATCTCTGTGGGGAAATAAAATAAAAAGAGGTATCTGGGGACATTTTTTTATAAGGTGCTTGATTGTGCTGCGTGCACATATTTTGCAGCATTTTTGTTGTTTTGTTTATTCTGTGGAGGTTCTGCAGTTCTTGAGGCAGCTGTCTGCCTTCAGGGAGCCCACTGGAAGTGCTCACCAGCACCCAAGGTGACGTCAGCGCCCACCCCCAACCGGCTAGCTGTTATTTGGCCAGCCAGCATGAAATCGTGGTCGGGGGCCGATCACAGTCGGGGGCCCATGTCCCATCTGCTCCTGGGGCTGCTGATCACGCGTGCCCAATGAGCGAAAATTTCAGGCCCATGTTTTATGTCAAAAAATTATTTTTGAATTTACTGGCTGGAAACCCCTAGTTAATATATAAAAAAACTCGAAAGCCACATTCCAGTGACTTGGGATCGTAGTCAAAGATGACTGTACATTTGCATCACTGTACCTTCTGCATTCCAAAACTATTGAAGTGGAGACAACCTGCCTGCAAAGAAGTACCAGGTACAATTGTCTTGAAAGAGATGAATGGAGGCCATCTCCTATTCCATTAACAAAGTGTCCATACAATCACTGGATACTCAACTTAGCCAAATGGTACCCTGACTGAGAGAGGAATTCTCAGTCATGATTTAATCAAGGTAACTTCCACTAGCCATGACCATATTTGCGTCACTGGAAAGTTGGCGAGAAAAGGTCAGGTGACAAGCCAACCCTGTGCGTGTTCTACGTTCTCTGTCGAACAGGACAAGCAACTGAGAAACTGAAGGAACAGGACCTTGAGTGTGTTCCTTGCCGCGCTCTCTTTCCATCCAACTTACAAGCTGAACCCTGTCTGCTGACTTTAGCTACTCAGGTGCCGCAGACAGAGATTTTTAAACTAACTCAACCCACACTGCTGTCTCCACAAGAATAGATAAATCGTCTGGTTACAGCTTTAAACTACACCGACTCTGAAAGCAGCAGGACCACTGACTGAAAGCAGCAAGACCAATGAGTGAAAGAGGCAGAACCACTGAGTTCACTCTGAGGCCAGCCACGTCACCAATCTACAAGAGCTGTGTACTCCATTAATTTTACTGGACTCTAAATTATTTAATCTATCCTCCCCATTCTGTGTGTTTGTGAACTGCAAGTGTGTGCCCATACGTGTGTGTGTTTGTGTAATTTGTTTTATTTGTTCATGAGATGGGGGCATCGCTAGCTAGGTCAACATTTATTGCACAATCCTAATTGCCCTTCTGAACTGAGTGGCTCAGAGGGCATTTGAAAGACAACCACATTGCTGTGGGTCTGGATTCACATGTAGGCCAGACCAGGCAAGGACAGCAGATTTCCTTATTTAAAAGATATTCATGAACCAGATGGGCTTTTTACAACAATTGACGGTGGTTTCGTGGTCATCATTAGACTTTTAATTCCAGTTTATTTTATTGAATTCAAATTTCACCATCTGCTCTGGTATGTGCGTGCATGTGTGTGCAAGTCAATGTTTTATTTTACTCGCACAGGATTAAGTAGAATAAAAACTATCCTCTTCATTTTTGAAACTCAAAAAAACCTGTCTGATCATGTCCTGTATGGTCATAGCATGTAAACGGTTAAGCACTCACGGAATTGGCAAGTATATCCATTTATTAAAAAGCCCCCTGTTTGTCGTCAGATGAGAAGAGGAGAGCCATTCGACCCCTCCTCACCTGATCATAACAGATATTTGGGGGTTGTGTAAATGATCGAACCCACAGACAAACGAGAACTTAGAACCTGGAAACCAAATTGATCTCTAGAAGTATATTTAAAAAACGTCCATACAGGTTTTCTTGTGGTTTGCAGTGCTAAACTACATAAGTTTTCCACATTCAAGGTCATACTTTCCTAGAATAGAATGAGGTAACTTGGGACAGTATAAAATCCCTAACCATTGAACAGTTAAGAAATGTAGCTTGATGTCTAGAGATAAGTATCTATCCAAAAGCTAGGAAACCCGAACTCCTAAAATGTGTGGCCAACCATTTTGCAATTTAAAGCGAAGCAGATTTAAATATTTACAGCTTGACTGTTCTCTTGACATTTCGCTTGACAGTTCAAGTGAACTTGACAGTTCCACTGAATTCGTGCACTTCTTATGCATATTCATATCTGGTTTTAACAATCCTAAAAATAACTCCCCCATAGGGCACCTGACCTCTTCAAAAGGGTACCTGTCCTTTCCCAAAAGTGTCCCAGGACCAGACCCAAAGGGTATCCTATCTCTCCAAAGAGGTGCCCTACCTGTCCAAAGAACTCCAGCAGGTCAGGAAGAACAAGAAGTTTCAAAGGCCAGACAGGCAGCAACTCTGACTGATGATTACAAGCTTATCCTCAAGCCTTATCCCAAGGAAAATCCTTCTCTCGTCACCACCAAAACTCTGAAAAGGACAGAAGGTGGGAAGGTGATAGGAGAATGAATAACCACGGGCAGGATGGAAAAGCTGGAAGCACAGGGGGCTTTCATTAGGTCAAAAAGGAAGGTACTAAGAATAGGAGCTATGTCCGAAAGCTTGTGTGTTCTTGTTGCGACATGGCAGGTCACCTCTGGGCTGACTGCTGGGAATTATGGGGGAAATCAGTAGGACTTGTTAGGGTACACCAAACCAGTGCAGTAAAAAGAGTCCTGGTAGAAAGCACAGCAGACAAGGCTGTGGCTCTAACCGTGGCAGTATACCCCTGTAAGCATACCGCTATGAGTGTGGTGAAATTTAACAAAATCCCTGAGCGTTATTGTGTCTAAAGGAGATGTGACCCCCTTATGTCATAGTCAGACTTGGGGATATGGGGCCATCCAATCCCTTCTGCTGGGAAAAGGCCTTTCCACCAGAGAGCATGTTGAATGCCAAAATATTAGTGAATGGTATCGGGGGTTGGAGGGAAGTATGCATTTACTTTTATATTGGGTGCACCTGGAGTGTGGCTTTATTTCAGGACTGGTTATCGTGGGAGTTGTCCCTAGTTTAATGACCTAGCAGCGGCAAAGGTGCTAGCTTCCCCAGGGGTCTTAGAGAGGCTGAACGAGGTCAGGGAGACAGAGCAATTAAAGGAGAAGGTCCCTGGCATTTTTCCTGACTGTGGTGACCAGGGTCATGGCCAAGCAAACTCCGTCAGAGGAGGATGAACCGGCAGTACAAGTAAGCCTGCTATCTGGCTATCCAAAACTTTCTTCGGAAATTCAGATGAGCCAAAGGCAGTATTATGCAGGTCTTCCTTGGCCGAGGCTCAGCAAGTTGACCCAGAGTTAAAGAAGCTAGCACAGACTGCCCAGACTGAAGCTGAAGCAGAAGCAGTTCTGGAACACTATTATTTAAAAAATGAAGTACAGATGAGGAAATGGAGACCTCCTCTTCGACCTGTGGATGAAGAGTGGACAGTATCCCACTAGACAGTGGTGTCAGCATGGTAGGGAGATGTTGAGGATGGCCCATGAAATTCCAATGGCTGGACATGTTGGTATCCGAAAAGCCCAAGCCCATACAAGCCAGCATTTCTAATGGCCACACCTCCACACAGATGTGGTGGAATTCTGTAAAACTTACAGTATGTGGGGAAGCCCCAACCTGCAATAAAACCTGCTCCACTAATTCCCACAGCAGCTTTGGAGGAGCCATTTAGCAGAGTGTTGGTGGATTGTGGGGAGCCCTTGCTGAAAACAAAAGGGAGTTACCAGTATCTTCTCACCATCATGGATGTAGATAACCAATTTCCAGAGCCCTTTTCCCTGAGAACTATCTCTGCCAAAGTAGCGGTTGAGGGACTAACTCAGTTTTTTACCCGATGCAGGCTGCTTACTGAGATCCAGTTGGATCAGGGCATGAATTTTATGTCTGTTATTTTTCAAAAGGTCATGAGTAATCTGGGCATAACACATTTAAAGTCTCCAGCCTACCAACCACAATCTCAAAGGGCTTTAGAGTGGTATCAGCAGACCCTAACGACAAATGATCAGTGCATTCTACCATGAATACTCCCATGGCTATGAAAAAGGGCTGGGATTCCTCCAGTTTGCGATGAGGGACTCACCCAATGAGTCCAGCGGTTTCAGTCCCTTTGAATTAATTTATGAACACGAGGTGAGAGGTCACTTTGAACTACTCAAGCAGAAGCTTATAGAGCAAAGGGAAGAGTCTTCCCTGTTAAACTATATATCCGTGTTCAGTTAGCAGCTCATGAGAGCCTGTCTGGTGGCTCAGAAGCATCTTTAAAACTTTCCAGAAAACTATAAAACGGCAGGCAGATAAACATGCCAGAACATTCAAGCCAGGAGACCACATGTTAATGCTACTACCAATACAGGTTAAACTGCTGAAAACCGGGTTCAGTGGCCTGTACAGCATAGTAAAGAGGATTGACGAGGTGAATTATTTGATTGCTGCCCCAGACCATAGCAAAATGCAAAGGCTGTGTCACGCCAATATGTTAAAGCAGTATCACAGCAAGGAAGAGGACAAACAAGCACAGGTCTGTAAGGCAGTGAGGAAAGAGGAGAACGAAAGGGACAGTGAAGATGAGTCAGCGGGAGTGGGAGGCCTGGACCATACAAAAATCGAATCCCCTACTGTCCAGTTAGCCAACATGGAAATATTATGGAGATTAGACACAGTGCTCTCTTATTTAAATGCAGAGCAACGTGGAGACCTGACAAAGCTGCTCACAGCTTTTAAAGGGATCTGTAGGTACAACCCTAGCCCTACACGATGTGGTTGCAGGAGGGACCCCTCCCATTAAGCAAAATCCCTATTGCCTAGGTCCCAAAGAACTGAAATAAAAACAGGAAGTGCTGGAAAAACTCAGCAGGTCTGGCAGTTTCAGTGGAGAGAGAAACAGAATTAACATTTTGAGTCCAATATGACTCTCCTTCAGAGTACTCGTTAAGAAATGCCCCAGCTTCCTTCCAAAGGCTGATGAATCAGGTAGCGGCTGGCCTACCCAACTGTGTAGTATACATGGATGATCTGCTAGTTTACATTGACCACTGGAGAGGCCTCCTAGATCAGTTAGAAGCCATATTCCGAAGGTTACAGCCTGCTGATCTAAACTTTGCAAAGAGTGAGTTCGCTGAAGCTCAAGTAACTTACCTAGTTGTAGGCCCAGGGCAGCAAAGGTATAGGCACTGCTGGATTTCCACTCCCCATGACCAAATGGGAAATAATGCAATTTTTGGGGATGTGTGGGTTCTACAGTAAGTTTATCTCAAACTTCAGTATTATAGCCACCCACTGACTGACAGGATTGTTACAAAAAAAAAGCAAAGATTGCGTGGCCAGGGAGGTACCAAACAGCTTTCGAAAGGTTGAAAACCATATTAACCAGTGAACGGGTGTTGGCAGCTCCAAACTTTAAACAACCTTTGGAATGGCAAATGATGGCAGTGACATGGGGTAGGTTCTGTTCTGCTCCAAGATGATGGATCAGGCATCAAGAGACTAATTTTGTATTTCTCAAAAGAATTGAACCGACACCAAGAGAGATACTCCTTTGTAGTGAAGGAAACTCGGGGACAGTTACTTGGTCTCAAGCAATTTGAAATATATGTTCTAAATAAATATAGAGAGACCTTAGCCAAGCTAAAAATTCTGCCCTTGGTCTATCTTCCCCAATCTGTAATCTATTTGAGTATGTATGAACTTTGAGTGTTTGTGGATGTGAAAGGCGGAGCTTTTTAAAATTATTTTACTTGGACCGGATTAAGCACAATAAAAACTTTCCTCTTTTAAACTGAAGGAAACCTGTCTGATTGTGTCCTTTATGGTTATTGCATGTGAACAGTTAAACACTCACAGAATTGGCAAGTATATCGATTTTTAGAAAGAAAAACCTGTTGTAGTCAAAAAAGGAAAGGGAAAAGAGAGGAGCCATTCGTCCCACCCCTCACCTGACCGTAGCACTATGCTTATGGTCTACTTATACTGACGAAATGTGATTTTGTTGTGGAAATGATGCAAGGTGAACAGTATATATCCAGTATAACTGCCAGGTCAATATGATACAACATCTTTCTCATGCCATACAGTCAAAAAATTCTGCCTCGGT
The DNA here is from genome assembly GCF_017639515.1 of Carcharodon carcharias. Taxonomy (NCBI): domain Eukaryota; kingdom Metazoa; phylum Chordata; class Chondrichthyes; order Lamniformes; family Lamnidae; genus Carcharodon; species Carcharodon carcharias. The sequence continues at coordinate 63,658,645 of NC_054487.1, forward strand.
GTCATTATGAGTAATAAAGACTGCCTACTGTTTCCATTATCCTGAAGCAGAATTCCAAGGGAAAGGGAGGTTTTGCACAAAACACATGCCCCATAGGCTACCTGTAATACTTCTAAGCAAGAAATCAAGGTCACAAGAGATGATTAAAAGATACTTATGATAATACATAATATAACATTCAGAGTTATGTTGCAGTGCTTCATGTGTTTTAATGGCATCACAATTGTCGAGATAGTTCAGCAGGTCACATGGGACAAAAATAGTATATTTACATGATACACTTAATATTTTTTATATATTAATTATGCCCTATTACTGAACTAAGTGTTAAATGTAATAGCCCTAGCAATTAGTATGCAACCATTTCATTTACGCTTTCAGTATTGTTTCAAGCAATGATTGTACCCAATTTTCTCCACAGCTCCACCTAAACCTAATTTCAAACCAGCTGTTGCCTTAGACAAAAATGGAGTATTGCAAGTCACTTCTACAACTATTACAATCAGAATGCCGGTATGTTATTTCACAGATGAACATGGTTCTATCAAGAAGGTCCAAGTAATCGTGACTGAAATAAGAGGTAAGAGTTTTGTTTTCCAAACTTTGTTGAGCCATCAGTTAAATTAAATAAAGTGAGGAAATTCATTGATAATTCATCAATTGTTCTCAAAATAACATCGTGAGAGCTAGTTCTGATGATGTTACTGTAGGCAATATACCCTTTTTTTGTTGTATGCAGCACTTTGTTAGTGTACAGGCCTTTTAGTTTTATTTTATGCAGCCACATAGGTGTGGTAACTTAAAGGTTGACTTGTGCATGGCAACTTTTGGGTTGCTATGCAGCTGCGCAGCTTAGAGGGAACATTGACTATAGGGCTGATTCTTTAATCAAGCATTCATAGAGACGAGTGTTGCCATTCAGGAACACTGGCCAAAGAAATTGCATGCACCAAAAGTCCTATTTCCTGCTCCCTGCAGCGCTTCATGAACAACTAGAAAAGAGCATCAGTATTAGAGAAGCTATAGGTGCAGTTTTATTCTCACAATAAACTAATAATGGCATACAATATATTGAGCAACATCTTTTGTTTTTATTCTTGAATTAAGGATTCCATTTTGAAGGTGAGATGTTACTTTTTCAATGATTTGCTGAGTAGCTAGTACCTGGAGAATATTGCTGAAAAAAAATACAGCTGTCGAAGCTGAACTCATCAGGACAAAGGCAAGAATGCCAAATTTCAAAGGGAGCAACAATTTATACCAAATAAGAAAAGGGTGCTGCTTGGTTGGCAAGTAGGCTCTGATTGGTTGAGGCATTGCCATGGAGAATGCATCAGGGAGCTATTGTCCCCCATGCTTTTGTTTAATTCAAAAAAAAGTCACAATGCCTGGGAAGTCCCTTTTGCCTGAAGAGGACAGGTCCCTGTGTATGAATATATGTAGCTTCTAGCAAGCATAAGTGAGCCACATTACGAGCCTGGCTGATAATCTTAAATTGGTTGTTATTGTGATTCTTAGCACACTCACGATTGTTTAGCAACTGCTGTCCAATCACAGAATCACATCTAATGTTAGATGTTGGACAGAATTTTCTGCTTGTCATGCAGGAGCAGGCACGGACCTGATCGCTGCCCGTGATTGGGTCCACGCTATCGTTTCACATGGGCAGGCTAATTAAGGCCCACCCAGCATGAATTGCGGCTCCCAAGGACAGCGGGAGTGGGCGGACAGTGGTGGGACTGCAATGACCGCGGGTCCAATGGCGACCCGGCCACCTGTTTTAAAAAGCTCCTGCAGCCTTTCAAAGACTGTGAAACATGGCTATTGGAAAAGATCCCCAGAGCGCTGCTGGTGAGCAGGCCAGGCAGGAGGTTAGGGCAGGGAGGCACTGTGCTCCTCATTTTTCGGACGGTTGCCATGCTGCCCTCTGAGGAGGTGGCAGCACAGTGGGAGATCCTCGTACCCCAGGACAGGAGGAGGAGGCCCTCCCCCGACCATGACCAAACGTGCCTGGGAGGAGGTGGTGGAGATCATGAGCTCCCACAATGTGGTGCCCAGATCCAGTGTCGCAAGCGCTTCAATGACTGTTGCGCTTGGGAAGGGTGAGTACCATGTTGGCATTGGTCACTTAACCCAGCAGGTCGGCTTTCCCCACTGCCCCCCCCCCCACTCCCTCCCGTCCCAAGTCTGAGTATAGTGACTGCATTAAATTATTGACGGCATGTGTCCTTTGCTGACTGGGCCAGCAGATATTGCCCATGCCGAGGTCAGCCTGAGAGGGTGGTGAAGAGATTCTGCCCCCACAGTATGTGGTACACTGAGACCCACATTACTGTTTTGGGGGCAACCTGGAGGAGCTGCACCTAGGCGCAGTGCTGGAACTCCAGGACATGTCAAAGTCAGGGTGATGACATACTGGGAGGGGAGCTTCAAGGTGGCATGGCACCAATCGATCTGCTGCCCTCTGCGCTTCACGTGCTTGCGCCTCCTTACTATGGAACGTTAGACCGTGTGGTGCCAAATGTGATGTAGGCAGCATTTGTCCAAGGTGGAGGGGGGTGGTGGTGGAGACAGGCCTGACATCTTTGTGTGAGTGTTCGGTGGCAGCGGGGTGAGGAGATATTGAAGCCTTGAAATGTCCCACTGTGGTTGGGGTGGGTCGTCCAGGAAGAGAATCCAGGTACAAGTAGCACTAATCAATACTCTTCTTTTCAGGAGAAGAATGCACATAATGCAGCCAAGCGGGTGAGGACTGGCAGAGGGCCAGCCCAGTTGGCGATTCTCAGCCGCTTTGAGTAGGAGACCCCAGATCTGGAGAGGTGCCATGCGCCCAGGTCCACCAGTGTCAGTGAGCCTGGGGTGCCACAGTCAGGTATGTTTGCCCAGCAGTGAGGTCACCATTGTTCTCCCAGCAGCCATGGCAGTGCTGAATGTTCAATGACTGAAGTTTGCAACATGGCTTGACCATTGCTTATGGAAGGATGAGCGCATAATGATCCGAGGGACAGGGATGCACATTGACATTGTCTCCACATTAATTGATCCAATATCCTTGTTCTTCCTTTCAGCATCAGCAGAGCAGGGCCGGGAGGAGGAGCAGCAGAGGCCCCCTTTCACACCTGACGGCCCTGATGTCTCAGATTCACCAGTGTCACAGCATCTCTGCCAGGCACCAGCGCAGATACCAGCGCCTCGGTGGGAATTAGAACATCAGCTAGTGTCCCAGGGCGCAGAGGTGAGGGCACTTCACAGTCGCTGGAGGAGCTGGCAGAGACAGAGGGTGCCCATGGTGCCAGCAATAGGAGGATTCAAGGGACCAGGCACATGCTCAGTCGGTGGCTGATATGTGCCTCTGGAGTGGTCTATGACGCAGCAAACACAGGAAATGCGGCCGGGTGTGCGGGAGCATCTGTCGGAGATACATGAGGCTATGTTTGGCCTGGTGTCTGTGGGGAGGAGTCTGCGCGGACCATCGCTGAAGTGAGCCTTGTGACTGAGTGCCATGCGTCTTCCATGGAGGGAGTGGTGACTCTCATGAAGAGGCTCCTCCAAAAGACCAATCAGGGCTTACTGGGGCTGCACTTGGACCAGTAAACTCTCACATCGGCATTGATCTCAGCTGGTCAGTGCCAGTGTGGGAGATGGTCTGGTGCCCATCCATTCACGGTGTGCAGAGAGGCCCAAAGCAACCTCACATCAGCACAGCAGCTGCCTGTACTCGCTGCGGGCACCTCTCAGGATTCTCCGGATGAGGGCAGCAGCTTCTCCGCCCCTCTGCCAGTGACGGTTGGACCTAGTGAGGCTGCGACGACTAGGAAGATGCCAGCTGTGGAACTGGCATCTCCCTCCCTGGCGGGACCAGCACAGGCCCCACGGGTTACAGGGAGGGCGCCAAGGTCATCAAGGCCAACAGGACAGCAGAGTTAGCAGGCTGTCCCAGACGCTGCTCCCAGCGAGGGAGCAGCACCAAGGCATAGCACCCGAAACTGTAAACATAAGGCACCTTAGGCAGACCATGGGTTTATCACTGGTGCTTTTGCATTGGCCCGCAATGAGGTCTTTATGAGTTGGTGTGATGCTTTACACCTTTGTCATTTTGTTTTCTTAAGTTCCATTTGTTATAGATTAAATTCATACATGTCACTATGGCTGAGGGTGCCTTTTTCTGCAGGTGGATGGTTACCAATAATGTTATGAGTGATTTGTGGGACATTCATCTTTATTAACAAGGCCCCCAGTTATTGTTCCTAACAGGCAGATTTTGCACTCAGGTATCGAGTATGGAGCCTGCAACCCAGGCTTGTCCTGGAGACCCGTATGTGGTGTGCTAGCTGAACGTTATTTGGATTAAAGCCTCCTGGGTGTCCCTGCCTCCCTGGAGTATGTCCAGGTCAGCGTCTACCCCCTTAACATTTCCCTATGCGTGCTCATCCTCAGACTCACCGCTGGACTCATCATGTGCAGCTGCAGCCACTGCATCTACATCTTCATCATGCACTGCGTCCCCCCCCTTTCCAACGGAAGATTGTGGAGAGCGCAGCATACAACCACTAACAGCGACATGATCTGGGGGGTACTGGAGTGCGGTCCCTGAGCGATCCAGGCATCGGAAGCTCATTTTGAGAAGACCGATGGCTCCCTCCACCACAGCCCTTGTAGAGGCATGGCTCCTATTGTACCGCTGCTCAGCCTTTGTTCTTGGATGGCGGAGAGGCATCATGAGCCACCTTCTGAGGGGATAGCCCTTGTCACCCAGCAGCCATCCAAACAGCTGGGCTGGAGCACTGAAGAGCCTTGGCACCTGGGGGTGTCTGAGGAGCTGTCTGGATACCTTGCACAGACTTGTAGAATCAGCATCCTGTGATCTCACACTATCTGCACGTTCATGGAGTGGAAGCCCTTCCTGTTGACGAAGGCACTGAGCTCACCTGCTGGTGCCTTGATGGCCACATGTGTACAGTCTATTGCACCCTGGACACTGGAGAAGCCAGCATTCGCCGCAAAGCCTCTGGCTCGCTGTGTCCGGCTTGCCTGGTCCAAACGTCATTGAATGAAGGTCAGTGCACGCCTGAACAGAGCGTCTGTAACCTGCTTGACACAAGTGTGGACAGCTGATTGGGAGACACGGCAAAGATCACCCACTGACCCCTGGAAGGAGCCAGAAGCATAGATGTTGAGGGTAGCTGTGACCTTTAGAGCCACTGGCATGGGGTGTCCACCCACACAGTTCGCAGAGATCTCAGGGCCTATCATGTGACAGATATAGTTGACTGTCTCCCTTGAGAGACAGAGCCTCCTTCGGCACTGCACCTCAGTCATATTGAGGTGGCTGCTTCGCTGCCTGTATACCCTGGTGGCAGGATAGTGGCGTTTTCTGCGGCCCCTTCTGCCTTGGACTACCTCTTAGCCCTGTACCCTTTGTGCCTGCGACTGTCCTCCCAAAGATGGCTCCCCTGGAGGCTGAATGTGCACTCTTGTCCTCCTCCCCCTTCTAGCCCACCCTTCCTCCACAGAGGAGGTGCCTCCAGTGGAGAGTTCAACGCCCATCCCCAGACTAAGGGAAGGCTTCCTGAAACCCCCAGGTGCAGGCCCAAAAAAGATTCTTCACTGCAGAATGCTGACCTGAAGTTTGTGAGTCCAGTCCAAGCAGCTGGTGTGCGTTTCGAAGTATTGCAGATCGCTCAGGCAAGTATCAGTAACTTTGAAAAATCAATATGTGACAGAGCACACTTGCGTCCCCACTGAGCCCTCTTATCCGGCTTGTGGGTAAGGTATATACAAATGTGACCTACCCGTCTGCCCGTTGGGCCCATGCGCCGAACCGAAGATTGCACAGGTGCCGAAAAATCGCCATCAGTTGGCACCTCAAGGGCCTTAAGTGGCCCATTAATTAATGGCAGGGGCGCATCAGGTATCATCACATGCCAGCCCAACGAAATATTGCGATGATGCACGGTGACATCGGGACGCTTGCCTCACGTCACCACGCGTCATTTTACACGTCAGCGTGTGGAGCCCGCTCCGCTTGCCAACGGGAAAATTTTGCCTGTTATTTTCTGAGCTTTGCAAGCAGGGGCTGGTTGAACACTGTCAGTACTTTGCCTATTATGAATAGTTGAAGCAGCGTGCTATTTGATACAATCTGCCAGTTGTTGGCTCATACAGCCTACATACCTAGCATTGCACTGGCATTGAAATTCATATCCCGCATGACTCATTTGTGTGGTAGGCAGAATGTCATTTTGGCTTGACTGCAGCATCCTGTTAGTGGAAAATATCACTCGTGCTGCTACTGCATGGGTAGCAGTGTGAAACAGCTAGCTTCAAGCTGTTGTTCAAATTTGGAGATGCTTACCCTTCCAGGGCAATTTGTGGGAGACCAGGCACTTTTCAGGGCCGAAAGTGGCGGCTATAGGCCCATTCATGAGTATGTGTGAAACACAGCATATGTGCAGTTTCAAAAGAGCTTTGTTAACATTTCCCAAGGGCTATCATTATGTAAGCTACAATTATCTCAGCAGGGGATCCTGAGTTCACAGTTTGATTGACAGCTTAAGGAAGCTATAAAGGATTGGTATCTTTGATGTGAATACTGAAAAAAACTGAATTTGTTATTATGAGATTACCATTTGAGGAGATTAAAAAGCATTGAATGGATTTTATGAATAGGAGGTTTTTCAAATCCAGTGTGGAGGAGTGAGAGCTTTATTAGATTATTATAATTTTTTTTCTCATCTCTACATGGCTCCTGAAGTCTATCCATGATGGATACTGGGTGAGTGGCTATGGAGGTAGCAAGGAGGATTTGGGGAGTGAGTAGGGGCATGATTTGGGAATGAGTTAGCATGGAGGGTACAAGGGGCAATGGGAGGGTGGGGGTATAAGTTTGCATTGATGTGGCATGGAGGTTGAAGGCCTCAGGGGTGTGAGTGGGGGATATGAGTTAGCATTGAATTGTCATAGAGGGTCAGAGGGGCCATGTTGGTGGATGAGGGGTGCAATGGGATATGATGGGTCAGGGCTAGAGGGCCTAACAACTTCTAAAACAGCTGGGACGCCTACGCTCTGTTTCCAGGGTCAGCATGCCAGTCTCTGTTCGCCCCCACGTCCCCTGGAGCAAAAATCATGTATTTCAGGTTATCCTCTACCAGGGTGAGTCCAGCGCATTGGGAAATTTCCCAACTCAGGTGCGCAACCCGGTAGCCAAAATCCAGCCCTTTAACTTTTTAATATGGTCCCAATGAATTCAATTACTACAAAGTTTTAATCTGATATGGTTATTTTCAAGCAAATATTCACACTGTAAATTAAACTAGCTATGACAATAGAATTTTTGTGAAGGACTGCCCATGGTAACTGCCATAAGATCATACCACACTTTAGGCAGTGAATTCTAGGAGTTTCAGTTTCTGCATGTTACATATGTGAAGAAGTATTTGGCAAAAGGGGAAAATTTTGTCTATTTTATTCAGGCAAGACATGTATTAAATCAAAATCTATCAAGCAATTATTTTCTTCCCTTAGTCAGTATTTTGCCACACTAACGTTCCATTGTAAGTAATCCTACTGAGGAGTGTAAATTTTTGACATCTGCATTCTATTAGAGATTGACTGTTGTGCGAAAATGTATGCTGTTAGAAAGGCCTGGCTTTTAAAGATAATAGTGATGCACAAGAGTCATGTTTAAAGCATCATAAACCAATAGTATTATTGTAACTTATATTAATTTTGTGTGCATCAAGGTGAGGGATCATAGCATTGATATATGAAAGATCTTCCCACAGTATCAGGGCAAGTTGGGGGAGTTTTGACTTGCATCTGGCCATGTTATAGCTACTCAGGAGCACTTCATGTTAATGATGCATCTCAGACCCATCTTCTGAAAAGCATCCTTACTGCATGAGTGTTGCATTTTCCATTCCCTGCGCTGCCATCATGTGGTTTGTGTGAGTGAAAATTTTCATGTTATTGTTGAGTTGTAACCTTTTAAATCTTCATTTAAGAAAGCAGTTTGTTTTAATGGAATTACATGAAATTAAGTTAACAGATATCCATATTGTTGAAAAGTAGAAATCCATGTAAATAATGTACACTTTGTTTACGATTTTGTAACTTATCAATTTTCATAAGTTCTAATTTATTTCTGAAGTAGTAGTTCCATTTAATATTAATATTTTAGTTGAAAGAAAATTTACCAAGACTGACTTAAAGCTTTTTGCATTGGCCTAGGTATAATTCTATGAAGATATTAGCACTTGAAAAGCCCAATTTATTGAGTTAATCCCTTAATTACATTTCAGTGTAAGTTTCTACAACCATTTCGTTCTTTTTTTTTCTTGAAAATCTTACACAACATGCTTACAGTATCTCATTTGTTCCTTCAATTTTCTCACTTTTCACAATTATGTTTTATAATCTGATTTAATATTATTCTTCCATCTAAATTGGGTATATTAATAATGAAGAGCTTCATCATGCAGAGGCACAGAACTGTATGGCAGAAACAATACACACTGACTCAGCAGGTGGGGAAAGCAGATTTGACTTCCTATTGGGGCTTATGATTCCAAAGAAGCCACACAAGGAACAGACGTCCTGCAGTGAATTATTTATCTGTTGGTTTTAATAGATAGAAAATTATCTTCTGGAAATGTGCAATTTAGTGATTTGCAATTCAATAGAGCTGCAGATCTCTGATTGGCTGGCAACTCTTGCCAGGCAGGACATCAGCCCCCTCCAGGAGGTCCTTGATTCCAGGAAAGGCCTGTTGCTTTCCCATTAAGTGCCTGAGTGGTACTTATTCAGCAGCTCTTCCCTAAAAGAGGTGACATGGAACTTCCACCGGTTCTCCAGCAGGTGGGTGAGACCCCCATTACCTCCATTAAATATTGCTTACAATGTGTGCTCCATGAGTTTCAGCAGAGGTAAAAGTATATCAAACTCTCAAACAAAAAATGGGGATCGAAAATGGGATAAAGGGAAGTTAAAAAAAAAAGGATAAAACAATGAATGAAAATAAAAATGAATAAAAATAAGCAGATAAAAATGAATTTTGAAAAAATGGATTAAAGAAAGGGTGTAGATAGAGGAGCGAGTTCATAGTCTGAAGTTGTTGAACTCGGTGTTAAGTCCAGAAGGCTGTAAAGTGCCTAAATGGAAGATGAGGTACTGTTCCTGCAGTTTGTGTTGGTCTTCACCGGAACATTGCAGCAGGATGGACATGTGGGCATGAGAGCAGGATTGTGTGTTGAAGTGACAAGCAACAGGAAGGTCTGGGTCATGCTTGCAGACAGACCGAAGGTGTTCCGCAAAGCAGTCACCCAGTCTGCGTTTAGTCTCTCCAATGTAGAGGAGACCGCATTGGGTGCAGTGAATGCAATAGACCAAATTGAAGGAGGTGCGAGTGAAGCGCTGCTTCACTTGAAAGGAGTGTTTGGACCCTTGGACAGTGAGGAGGGAGGAGGTAAAGGGGCAGGCGTTGCACCTTCTGCGGTTGCATGACATTTCGAGTCTGTATGACTCTTCTTCAGAGCTACAGAGAAGTAGAAATGTGATGAAGTTTATACTGTTTTAAGTGGGGTGGAGCAGGTGAGCTAGATAGAAGGGCATTCCGAGTCCATGTCTCTTCTGACGTTTCAAGTCCGTCTGCCTCTTTTCTTTTTGATGCTGTCAGACCTGCTGAGTTTTCCAGAATTTTCTGTTTTTGTTTCAGATTTCCAGCATCCGCAGTATTTTGCTTTTATCAAACTCTCCAAACAGTTTAAAAAGAGAGAGCATTGTTGCAACTATAAAGTTCAGACTAAAATTCACAGTGAGATTTTCATGAAAAAAATAGTGTATTACAGCAATACTATGGGTAAAATTTTTAGCTTGGCGGGCGGGCTGGCATGCGCCCGACCCGACCGAGCGTAAAATGATGCATGATGACATGCAGCAAGTGTCCCAACGTCAGCGCACACTCGAGCAATATTTCGGTCGGCACAGGCCAGCGGTGGCAGCATGCCCACTGACAATTAAAAGGCTTATTAAGGCCATTAAAAAGTTAATTAAAAGAAATATTTTGCTGCCCATCCAACCTTACGGTTGGTGAGCAGGCGTAAAGGTTAAGCGACCTTTGCACTTCTTTGGAAACTCATCTACATGCGGGATGAGGTTTCCAAAAGCAAATAAAAATAAAATATAAATCCTATTTTATCATTAATAACATCACCCTACTCATGTGACAGCTCTGTGCCTCAGGGAGATTTGCAAGTGGCACTTGCGCGCACACGCAAAGTTTGCACTTGCCCCGCTCACACTTCCCCTGCCGCCCGCAAAGGCAGCGCTGAGCTAAAGTTCGCGTTTCACACTGGGTGGGCCTTAATTGGCCCGCCAGCGTGAAATCGCCTTCCGGCCCCCGATCGCAGACGGCAGTCAGCTTCCCGACCGCCACCTCCGAGCCCGCCCAACATGGGTGATATTCCGCCCAATTTGTAAGCAATTTATTATTTACAGCGAGATCTGCAAAAATAAAGAAGATTTTTTAAATGTGATAATTCATTTTCATTGAAAAATAATAGAGAATTGCAGGTCAGCTTCACTGTATTAATAGTTTGTCTTAAATTTGTAGCAAATATCTTAAGCAAAATATTTTTAATTTAAATTCTTACTTTAATTTCTTAATAGCTATGAATGATGGAAATATTTCTACATGGTATGATGCTTACATAAGAAAGCCAAAACCATATTTTGCGAATGAAGGCTTTAACAATCCACCTTGCAGTGGAACAAATACATATAGAGAGAATGCTAATGAAGAAACATATACCATTGGAGCTGAAAAATCATGTCAACAAAATGCAGAGAGAATTTGCAATGGGCCCTTAAAACATGATAAACAGTACTTGTAAGTAAAATATTGCTTCTGATTTATTTGATTCGACATTTTTCAAAAGCAGCAACATGACAATGATGTTCTTAAACATTTATAAGAGACCAGCAGAATACAAATGAAACAGGATCCTCTAATTTATTTATAATATAAAGTTCCTGTTCTTGCAGCTCACTCATTTTTAGTGCAGCTAAATTTTGCTGCTATAGCACTGGGAATGGAAAGGACAGGAACATCTGTTTTTATGTGGGGTGTCAAGTGCAGTCATTGACATTCCATTTAAGTTTAAATGTCAAATGTGCTTAGGTCCAACAACACTGGGTGGTAGTATAATAGAGCACTAGGTTATAATCATTAGGAATTCATCTAAAAAAAAACACTTGTACAAATTTTTATTGTTGACAGGACATGGATTGCAAATGCCATTTGTGTTTGACAACCTTGTACCATCGATGTATTTTACATTTTGAAATAACGGCCTGGGGATGACTAGGCAATTAATTATCCCCAATTTTTCAATACGCCAGTAGCAGCAGTGCTCCCCAGCATGTTACAGTTTTGGACCCCTGCCCATTCCACATTCCCATAGCTCTTGTCATTATGAAGCAATGCAGTTTTAACCATTTCATCTCAAGGTAAATTTGCAGTAAACTCGCTAAATCATCATCAACATATTTTACCATACTGGCTGTATCCCTAATGTAGGCCAGAATTTTACGCCTCCGCCATGGCGAGAAGGGGGGTCATAAAATGCGACGGGTTGTTCTAAACTTCTTTGACTTCGGTGGGGAAGTAAAATCCCGCTGCCGTAAAATTCTGCCATAATCTACCTCCACTCTGGTAGCAGAATAAACACTAAATAAATTAAACTATAGACAGTAAATGGAGAAGTGAATGGAACTAATGATACACAGTACATTTACAAGATTTGCAGGTTTAACCATCCCTCCAGAACATAGACCATAACTAAACAGCCATGTGTGCTGCACTAAACTTTAATATGAACTGGCATAAGTTACCTGAATATTAACCTTATATGGCAGCTCAATGCTGATCATCCATAGGGTCTTTTTGGCCCGTCAATCTCATACTTTCAAAATTTGGCCAGCATGAAGGAAATTTAAAAATGTAATTTAAAAAATTAGATCAAGCACATATTTAAGTAAAACTCACGGGATATTTGTATTTGAACTAAATTGCTTGACCCATCTCTCTGATGGACAACACAGCTATAACCTCTGTTCTGGGGCTTTTGTGTATCACAAATAAACTGGGTCATATTCTGTAAGTGAATCTAATTATTAATCCCATATGGACCATGAGAAAAAGAAAGAAACCAATAGCAAGATACATCATGGACAAAAATGCTTTATTTTTGACACATAAAGGCAAATCACTTTAGATAATGTTGCAAACGCAGGGAAATGTGACGTGTCCTTTATTTTATATTCTTATTTGAACATTATTTGTACAATTAAATCAAGAATTAAATCTGATTATAACTATTGCTTTGTATGGAATAACACTGCTTAAAAAGTTTTGTAGCAAGCCTCACAGAAATACTTGTGCAATCTGCCTTCGAAGTGATTGAAGAAAGTATACATGAGAAAAAGAGCTTTCACTTCTCTGGTACCTTTCGTGACTTCAGTACAGTATATCCCAAAGCACATTACAACCAATGAAATAGTTTGAAGTGTAGTCACATGCAGCATGGGCAGCCAATTTGCACAAATCAAGGTACCACATAAAACAACTAGATAAATGAACAGGTAATCAGTTTTTTTTATGATGTTAGTTGGGGGGATAAATGTTAGCCAGGACACAAGGAGAACTCCCTGCTCTTCTTCAAATAGGTGATATGTGATATTTTATCCCAGCCTGAGAGAGCAGAGAAAGCCTTAGTTTAACATCTTATGTAAAAGACAGCACTTCCTTAATACTGCACTGAAATGACAACTGAGATCGTGCGCTCATGTCCCTAAAGTGGTTCTTGAACTTACAATCTTCTGACTTGGAGAAATGAGTAGTACTATTGAGCCAAGGCTGGCATGAATAGTTGACACAGATCACAAGAGAGTTATGTTATTACCCTGGTGTCCTGTTGTTATACAAAGAGATATAGGCCAGCGTGAGTCAATGTCCATAAAAAAATTAAAACACTCAGACTTGCTCACATGAGCAACTGACCCCACTGAATCTGAGAAAATATCTTATGTATGCAAATTCATAATAGATATATTAGAAATAAATGTCTCTATATTGATATCTTACAGTCAACTTTATCTGTAATAAATTTGTCATTCTTTTTCAGATTCAAGTTCCGAGCAACAAACTTTCAAAGACAATTTACTGATTCAGATTACTCTGATCCAGTCAAAACTCTAGGTATTTCATACAAAATAGAATTGAAAAGTGTTAATACAAAAACAAAATACCACAGATGCTAGAGAACTGAAATAAGAACAAATAAAGCTGGAAAAACTCAGCAGGTCAGGCAGCATTTGTGGAGAGAAATAGAGTTAGTGTTTCAGGTTGATGACCTTTCATCAGAACTCTGTTTTTCCAGCTTTTTTTGCCCTTATTTTATATTGAAAAGTGTTCTCTGGTTTGGGTAATCTTATGATACTAAGGTTTTAAATATTTCAATAATCATTTATGGTTATTGTGGTATGGAGTGGTCAAAAAACTGTTCAATTGAAATTAATGGTTCTTGTCATGTGCTGTCTGTGTTTTGGCATTTTCACAATGGTTCCAACATTGACCTCATAAACTGTTTAACCAAACTTCTCCTTAAAACCCATAGATGCAGAGATGGAGTCAAAATATCTCCTAAAGATCCCCGTAGTTCTTCCTCCCCAACATTACAAAAAAAAATTAAGACATGAAACAATTTAAGACAATATTTTGGTCAAATGTAAAAACATCTGGTGCCAAATAGAACCATAGAAAAGTTACAGCACAGAAGGAGGCCATTTGGCCCATCTTGTCCATGCCAGCCCGAGGATACCCAGTGCTGGTGGTAGAGGCAGAAACTTTAAACTCTTTTAAAAAGTACCTGGATCTGCAACTAAAGTGCTGTAAGCTGCAGGTCTATGGGCTGGGTACAGGAAGCCACCTTCCTGCACCCGGCCCATAGACCTGCAGCTTACAGCACCTCAGTTGCAGATCCAGGTACTTTTTAAAAGAGTTTAAACTTTCTGCCTCGACCACCAACTTGGGCAGCAAATTCCAGACACCCACTACCCTCTGCATAAAAAAGTTCTTCCTCATGTCCCCCCTATGCCTTCAGCGACTTATCTTGAATTTATGTCCCCTGCTTCTAGAATTCTCCATCAAGGGAAACAATTTTATCCTGTCCACTCTATCTATTCTCCTCATTATTTTGTACACCTCAATCAAGTCACTTCTCAGCCTTCTTTGTTCTAAGGAAAATAACCCCAACCTATCCAATCTCTCCTCATAGCTACATTTTTCTAACCTTGGCAACATTCTTGTAAACCTCCTCTGCACTCTCTCCAGAGCTATTACGTCCTTCCTGTAATGCGGTGACTAGAACTGCACACAATACTCCAGTTGTGGCCTCACCAGTGTTTTATACAATTCCAACATTATATCCTTACTTTTACATTCTATACCTCTGCCAATGAAGGAGAGCATTCCATATGCCTTCTTTACAACCTTGTCTACTTGAACTGCTTGTGTACTTGTACGCCAAGATCTCTCACTTTATTTACCCCTCTTAGTATATTCCCATTTATGTTGTAATCCCTGTAACTGTTTGACCTCCCTAAATGTATGACCTCACACTTCTCTATGTTAAAATCCATCTGCCACTTTACTGCCCAGTCCACCAACCCATCTATATCGTTTTGGAGATTATGGCTATCCTCTACACTATCCACTACTCGGCCAATCTTCGTGTCATCTGCAAATTTCCCAATCATGCCCCCCATGTTCACATCCAAATCGTTAATATATAACACAAACAGCAAGGGTCCCAACACCGAGCCCTGTGGAACACCACTTGAGACAACTTTCCATTTGCAAGGGTATCCATCGACCATTACCCTTTGTTTCCTGTTACAAAGCCAAACTTTTATCCAGTTTGCCACATTACTTGCCACAAATAAAGTACATATTTGGCTCTGTGATACTACAAGCTTTTGGCAAACACTAAGGTTTTGGCAACCTTAGTGTTGCTTTTGATGTTGGTCTGAAGTGTCATTTTCGGCAGGGATGTAAAATGGGCCATATTGGATCAGCCGTCCTCTCTGACATTCCTTTCCATTGCCAAAGTTGAACGTTCTGTCTGTTTTTCTCACAGCGCTCAAAGTTGAAAGTAATTTTCATATATTTGTTTTCCTCTGTTCACCACAACTCCAGTCTCATTTTCTGATTTAGACTTTCATACCTTCCATGTCTTGGTGTCCAAATGATTCCTGGATTTGGAGAAAAGCAGTTTCAAAAAAAGTTACACCACTTATGCCCCGAATTTAAATCTATATTTGGAAGATAAATATATTCATAATATTTAATCAAATTGAGATTTTTAAGTCACTCTGTAGAGAAATTTATACTGAATGGTTCAGTAATTGCTTATTTTTTAACTTCTGCTACAAGAAAGAAATGCTGTGCTACAGATCACAGAATACCAAAGGGTTAAACTTATTTACACAGCAACTCTGATTTGACTGAGTTTAATGAACCTGTATAAACAAGGCTTTGTTGCTTCATCCAGTTCAAAGCAACTATTTATGGTGAAACAAGTGCCTTGTGTTTTCCCAGTTATACATCACATTATTTTCTGCAGTTCTTAGATGTGCTCATTCATTGTTTTTGCTGTTCAAAAGTTCTAATGATTTGAAAACCAGACAGCTGGTTTTAACAGTTAACTTACATTGTATGTGTTCATGCTGTGGAAAGGGACTGACTTCAAAAGACTCTAGTCACTGTTCTTCATAAGGGTAAAATTCACTCTTTAAATCATGATTTGAACTTATCATACATTGACCCAGTATTGGACAGGACATGAAAGTGGGCACAGGGATCGCTATGTTGGATTTCCCCCGCCTTCAGTCAGAACACAATCTTCCTGCTCCTCACTAATTTAAATGACTGTAGCATGCAGCCAGCACTAAGTGTGTTGTTAATTCCAACATGCCTGAGTGGGGCTGAAGAATTGTGAGAAGCTAGCACAAGTTCACGCTAGCCTGCACTACTTAAAGGAGACATGCATTGTGGATGGAGTAGGTGCGGGAAGTCAGTCTAAAATTGATTCTAACTTGGAGAACACTCAATAATGGTATAAGAAGACAGAGAACAGGCCTCAAGATTGTCCGGCGCCACGCTGGAATCTTTGGTGTAGGAGGAGGAGAGATGTGATCTATCCAAGAGGGTCAGAAGGCCTTCCAGACAGGTTTTGCCATGGCAGTGGGACTAGATAGCCATGACACTCAATGTCATGCTCATCCCGAGAACCTGGATGCAGTGTCACAGAGTTCAATAACCTCACGAGTGGTCAGAGTCAGTGAATGAATCTTCAAAGGCCCTATCAAACCAACTGCACCCCCATACCAATCACTCACCTACCAACAATTTCTACCAATACCCCATCAAATGAGTACTACTACGGGATGGACTAAAGAAGAAATGTACTGTGAAACGCTTGATGCATTGTCAGGCTTGTCAGAAAACCTGTGGTCAATATCGAGGAGCAAGGAAGAACCCAGCACCAACTTGTCACAGAGAAGTTTGTACTAAAGTTTGGAGCTCCGCCTTTCCAGTGTGGACATGGTGGCCAAATCCACCTGTATACTTGTGCACTCAGCTATGATATTGCTTCTGAAAGCCGATGTTTCAGCTTCCATTGCAGCACAAGTAGAGGCTATCCAATGCCTGAGTTCTGTAGTAGAAACTCAAACTGCTGCCATCATGGCTGCAGACAAGCATTCAAGCAGCTTGCAGAGTGTCACAACAATCCAGCAATCTGTCCTCCCTGGGAGAATGGCAAGGTTTCCATGGAGCATGAGCCTGCTGCCCTCTCTCAGGATGACAGAATTCGTCCTCCCTCCACTGCTGCTCCGCTAATGCCCCAGCTGTTGCCTGTCAACCAGCCGGCTAAAACTGTCAATGCTCATGTCAATGAAGTGCAGTCTGAAGTCAGGCCTTCTAGGCTCACAGTTGTCCTTCAAGGCCATTTGCATTCTCATCCAAAAGTCAGCAGTCTTCCAGCAGCTATGTTGCAGCCACTGGGGGTAGGACTGTGTGGAAGCACTCGGACAGACATTTAGTATGACTGTAGCATGGAAGGCTACTGGCATTCAATGGGCGAGGTTGTAGATGATCTAACAGGACAATCTCACATAGCCCTGGCCCTAGAAGGCTTGGCTTTGAATAGCCTTGGCATGAGTGGCAGCAGTCTAGGCTGGTTGACCAAAAGGCAGCAGCAAGGGCACTAGTGGATTGTCAGTGTTGGGAGAATGACTGGTATCATCCTGAGGAAGGGCAGCAGGTTTGTACTCCATGGATCCATCACCACTTCACCATGATGGCATCTCAGCAATCCTAGGAGGGAAGATTGCTGGGCTGCTGTGAGACCCTGCAAGCCCCTTTTAACACTGTTATCCACAGTCATGACGACAGCAAGCTGAGCATGCATGACTTCAATCTGAGCTTCCGCTACAGCACTTAAACATTGCATGGTTTATGCTTGCCCTCTGATGGAAGCTGAGACATCAGCCATCGGACCAACATACTTAAGTCCTCAAGAGTTCTCATGGAGTTGGCCACCTCTTTCACGCTGGAGAATACTGGCTTCCAAGGTCTGTGCAAAGCCATGTTCAAGCTTGGTGCTTGAACATGGTTCTGTACTCCTTTACAATAACAGCAGGCTTTCTGGCTGGCTTGCCAATATACCAACCAATTTGGTATTCATACCAGTCAACCCTCTGTAAGCTGCCCCATTGAAGTTCTCATCTGAGTCCTCTGCA
Organism: Carcharodon carcharias; assembly: GCF_017639515.1. Classification (NCBI taxonomy): domain Eukaryota; kingdom Metazoa; phylum Chordata; class Chondrichthyes; order Lamniformes; family Lamnidae; genus Carcharodon; species Carcharodon carcharias. The sequence continues at coordinate 63,676,504 of NC_054487.1, forward strand.
GCAGAACTCACATGCAGTCTCACACCTGCAAGCTAGCAGCCGCACATCCCTACCATCTATCCTGGCTGCAGGCCATTCATTTCTGATGACTTACCACATGACAATCCCACATCTGTGCTACACTGCAAAGTATGGAAGGTGCCAACATCTTAGCTAGTGGCTACGAGTGTGAGATAAATTGACAGTATTTCACCATCAGTTCTGTGTTTCTCTTGCACTTTGTACTCCTGCACCCCACTGCCTAAGCTGCAGTTCTTGGGTATCTGACAGGAGAAAGTTACAGTGGTATGGTTGCAGTGAGGGGAGGGACACAGGAAATCAGTAAGTGCTTACACCTTCTGCAACTTATAATTCAGAAGATATTGTGGAGTGAGGGGAAAGGGGAATGTAAGAAGTAGGATTAGGTATGAGCACACTGTAATCTTTGATGATTACAGCCTTGCCACTGGCCGTAGCCTTAATCGTAGCTGCTCCGATGCTAGTGAGCAACATCTCTTCCATCAGGGTGAGTACTTGCAGCCATACCTGTTGTGCCATCCTGCCCTAAAAGAAAGAGGGAAGTGTGTCACTCAGTGTGGTGCAATATGTCTGGGTGATATGGCTGTTATAGCTGTCAGTGTTTGCAAACTGTGAGATCTGGGTGTGAAGTGTTGTATTGTGTGAGGTGCAGCAGTGCAAAGTGTATGAGGATGAAGTGAAGCTATAAATGTTAGATATGAGTCACGATTGATAGAGCTTGTTGGTAGGTGGCTGAAGGAGATATGCAGCATTAAACAGTTGGTGGAATGTGCATTTGGAGATGAATTCACTGATCTTGAACACTCATGTAAGGTCATTGAACATCTTTTGCCACTGCCTGCTCTTCCTCAGGGCTAATCTCCTGATGGTGACCTGCGTGGATATCTGCTCCCATTTTTTTCTCAGAGCTTGTCTCCCTGACCCTCTGTGGATAGAGGACCTCTCCTCCTGTCCAACTTCAGCACTGAGGCATCTAGAGCTACGTGAGAGAAATTTGGGGTCGGTCTCCCTGCCATGTTGTGCATTACTGTGTCTTTTCCTGGCCACACTGCCTTCAACAATGACTTTATTCTGTCAAAATGTACTTCGAGGTGCAGGCTGGCTTTAAGTAGATTGAGCTAATATTTGCCTCTCACAATTTTGTGTTCCCTGCTTAGGCATGCAGCCACTTAACAGTATGCTTAGCACCGGCTGCATGCTGCAACTATTTAAATGAACAGGCAGCATGAAGTTTGTATGCTGCCTGCTCGAAGCAGTGGGTGCAGGTTAATCATGCACCAAGATCATTGCACCCATTTTCAGGTGCTATTGAATTTTGCCTCCATGGTTATTTATTGTTGTACAAGACTGTTAGTGAAGTAGCAGTGGAAAGTTATAGTGAATTTGCTATTCCTCGTTTAGTATAGATAATTGTACTTATATGACATGCATTTTTTAACATATTTGTATTTTTGTCATTTCAGCCGGAGGTCTGTCAGGAAGAAGCATTGAAATAATCCTTGCAGTGACCTTGTGTGTGCTTTCTATCATTCTCCTTGTGATAGCAGCCTATGTGATTGCAAGGTAGGAAGGACAAATGTTATAAACAGTTGGGGCAGAATTTTGAGGATGGCGGGCAGGCCCGGTTGGTGGGACCGGGAGCGGCCAGGGAAAGGCATGCCACCCGCCATCGGCCCCCGACCGCGATTTCACGCTAGGCCAATTAAGGCCTGCCCAGCATGAAACTTGGCTCTTCATTGGTTAGGAAGGGCTGAGCGGGGGTGGGAGCCTGTCAGCCACCAGGTCCAATGGTGACCTGGTGGCCGTGTTGAAAATGGCTCAGGCAGCCCCAAAAGGGCTGCCATGAAAGGACGGCTGTTCTGTGTTGTCTTGATGGAGTCGAATGCGGCTGGAGAAGCCAGTTAGGAGAGCAGGTTGGGTGGGCACTCAGCCCCCCCGCTTTTCGGATGAGTGCCTCACGGTCCTGCTGGAGGAGTTGGCTGCCAGGGGGGACACCCTTGTCCCCAGAGATGGGAGGAAGAGGCCACCGCACCTCACAAAGAGGGCATGGGAGGAGGTTGCAGCACTGGTAAGCATCTATGACGTGGTGTGGTGCACATGGGTGCAGTGCCAGAAAATGACCTGCTGCGCATGGGTCAGTGTGCAGAAGTGTTAAGGTCTGTCCGACCCCCCCACCCTGTGGCACTCAAGGGTGCTAAAGTCTAACCAACTCTCAGTGACGCCGAAGCTGGCCACGAGGGTGAGCCCTGGCTGCTTGGACTGAGTGCATTGCGGCTCGAGGGCCAAGACACAGATGTGCCCTGCAAGATGCTCCTCAGCTGAGGTTGGCCAATGGCGCTGCAGGTAGAGAGTGGACGAATCAATGTTCCTTTGTCCTTTCAAGAGAAGATGAGTCATAACCAAGCAGAGAGGTCACGTCCAGGCGGAGGCCCGCCCGACCTGCTGCTGCTCAGCAGGTTCGAGCAGGACACCCTAGAACTCGAGTACGGCACACCATGTGCAACTGAGCGTGAAGAGGCGGTAAGACGAAGGTAAGAGCACAGTGCACAGAGGTGAGTTTCGGATTGTGCAACTACCTAGTGTAGTCTCTTCATTGATGGGACCCTCGAACCTGGAGCTCCCATTGATCATTGAAAGACAATGGCACTGTGATGCAGATCTCCATTGTCTCACCTGGATACCTGGCATGCACAGTGACAATGTGATGACTTTAACTAATGATATGTCCTTGTTCTCCCTCTTAGGTTTGCCAGAACTCTCTGGACCCTGAGGGGCCACCCCTGATACCGGAGGACCACCAGGCTTCACTTGCACCTGCATCACACCCTCTTTCTGAAGCAGGCACCAACGCAGATACCAGCACCTCAGTGGGCATTGGATCGGTGGCTAGAATGTCGGTGCACATTGGTGAGGGCAGTTCACAATCGCTTGAGGCGGAGGTATAGAGTGCCCAGGGCACCGGCAGTCAGAGGACTGCTGGAGATCAGCACAATGCTCAATTGAAGGCTGATGAGGAGCCGCTGGAGACATCCATTGGGCCGCAGATGCTGGATGTTCAGCGGGATGTGCGGCAGGATCTGGCAGCGATCCATGAGGGTTTGCGTGCCATGGTCTCTGCTGCGTTGATCCTCATGGTCAAGCACATAGCCTCCTCCATTGAGGGAGCGGCGACTCTCATGGAGAGGTAGCTCCAGGGACAGAATTAGGGTTCCTGGGGTTGCGCTTGGACCTGCAAGCCCTCATACAGGCACTGACCTGAGGTGGTCAGTGCCTGTGTGGGAGATGGATGAGGCATCCACTATACCAGCTAAGTGCCCATCCATCCATGGTGAGCAGGGAGTTCCAGAATGACCTCATGTTGGCGTATGCGCTGTTTGTCATCTCTGTGGGCTCCTCTCAGGGCGCTCTGGATGATGGCAGCAGCTCCTCTGCCACTCTGCCTGTGACAGTGGCATCTGATGAGGCTGTGATGACCGGGGAGATGCCAGCCGTGGCACTGGCCACTCCCTCCCAGGCGGACCAGCACAGGCTCCACTGGCCAGAGGACAAGCTCATCAAGGCCAACAAGACAGCAGAGTCAGCAGGCTGACTCCCATGCCAGTTACATCGAGGGGGGCACCAAGACTTAGCACTCGCAATGGTAAGCTTCATGCACCATGAGCATGAGAGGGACAGTTCACAGGTGATTTTCTGTTCATTTATGTTTGCTTTATATGTCTACTGGTGTGGACATCAACACCAGTAATTGTAATGCCATAATGATGGCCTGAGTATGCTTCACCATTTTTTATTGGTACAGGGTAGGCCAGTTTGTAATGCTGGATGTGAGTGGCTGGATACTTCATTGCACAGACACTGAGCGGAATTTGGGTACAAATGATAAGGTCATTTCAGACATCCAGGATGGAGGCGGCAGCCCTGACATGAGGTGGAAGCTAATCTTTGGTAGCCTAGCTGAAGGATTAAGATATTCCACCCTCCCTGGAGGTTACTGAGGCCTGCTTCCATGTCCTCAGTGTTCTCCTCACTGTGCTCCTCTTTTGATTCGCTACTGGACTCATCATCTGTGGCCTGTTCAGCTGCATCAGGATCTTCTTCCTCCAGAGGGTCCCCCTTTGCCAGTGCCAGATTGTGGAGAGTGCTGCATGCGCTCTGGGGTGTATTGTAGTGCACCCTCTGAATGACCACATGTGTGTAGTCGATTGCTCCCTGGACCCGGGGAAACCCAGCAATCGCTGCAAAGCCTCTGGTTCGCTTAGCCTGGCTGGCCTCATCCGTAAGGTAAAGAATAAATGTCAGTACCCACCTGAACAAAGCTTCTGTCACAAGTTTGACACAGCTGTAGACAGCTGTTTGGGAGACTCCACTCAGATACCTCACTAACCCTTTGGAAGAGTCGCAGGCATAGAAGCTGACGGCCACTGTGACCTTCAGAGCCAGTGGCATGGGGTATCCATCCACACCGTCGGAGCTGATCTCAGGCACAATCGTCTGACAAATGGAGGTCACTGTCTCCCTTGATAGGCGAATCCTCCTTCAGCATTGCACCTTAGACATATTGAGGTAGTTGCATTGCTGTAAGCCCTGGCAGCAGATAGTGGCATCTTCTACAGCCCATTCCGCCTTGGACTTCCTGCTGGCCCTGCGCCCCTTGTGCCTGCGCCTCTCCTCCCACAGGTTGATCCCCTGGAAGCTGCATTGGGACACCTGGCCTCCTCCCCCTTCTGCCCCTCTCTTACTCCTCAGAGGAGGTGCCACTAGAGGAGAGCACAATCCCCATTACCAGGGTAAGGGGAGACTGTCTGATACCTGGAAGGGTCCATATGGTCTGAATCCTCCGGGGTCCTTGGAGACACCAAGGAATCCTGAAATGAAGCCTGGAAATGCTAACAATGAAGCCCTGAACAGAGACGTAGCTGCCAAGTACCAACAAGTCGCCAGTAGCAAACTATGTACCCAACTCCCCACTGCTGACACTGGCAATGCTGCTCATCTCTTTTGTCCCACCCGTGGATGAGGTTTTTAAAATTGTTGGCTGGCCACCTGCCCGTTTTGCCCATGCGACGAACGTGAAATCACACGGGCGACGAAAAATCGGCGTCAGTTGGCTTTTTAATTGCCTTAAGTGGCCTCTTAATTAATGGCGGGTGGGCTCCAGCACTCACGCCCGCCCGCTGACCGAAATATCGCACAAGTACGTGATGACGTTGGGATGCTCACCCGACGTCGTCGCACGTTATTTTACATTCGAGCATGCCGGGGATGTACCCGCACGCCAAGTGAAAAATTCTGCCCTTAAATTTTTTTTAAATTGTAAATTCAACTCATCTCACAGCTATTCTGGTAATTGAAATGAATAGTTAATTAAAACACTTATTTATTTAATATGTAATTTTTTGGGGGCACAAAATTCCCCGTTCTTTGCTCCCTCTAGTTTCTCGATCAGCATCAAAGCAAGCCAGAAGCTTGAAAATACTTTAGCTGCCAATGCTGAGACAATTGTGCCTGTTGCAAAGGAAAACAAAGTTCTCAATAATTTTACATTGTTTTCCCAGAGTTCAATTTGGGTCCTGTATGAAAATCTCTTATAGATTATCTCTTCTATCTTCTTGCAGTCAATGGAATGGTTTAATATTTCTAACAATCTCTTGTGCTGTGTATACTGAGTATTGTTAGTACCTGTAATCCTTATACAGAATAAGACAAAAGCAGAAGGAAGGAGGCACATACTCTCCAAGGGATGCAGAAATTATTGACACTAAGTTCAAGCTGGACCAGATGATTGCAGTGACAGACCTGGAACTAAAGGAGGAGAAGCTGACACGGTGAGCTTCCGATATCCTAGCAACCAAAGAGTCATGACCCTATTCCGACCTGTATTTGTTTGGAAGTGTTTGCAGTGCTGTTATTTACTGAGGTCACTCAACTCCTTTTTGAAAGGCCAAACTCCATCTTTTAGATGCCACACATACACACATAAAAGCAGTCAATCTTCCTTGGACTTCAATCCTCCATGAAAAAAGTGCAACAACATGTTGTTTCTGCTTTAAAACTGGTGTCACTAAAATTTTAATTGATTTAAAAGAAGATTAAGCAGCTATTTTAAAGATAGCTTGTAATTATATTTTGCTCATGATTTGGCATAATTGGTTCAACAAAAATCAGGAGTTCAATGTACAGGGATAAGAGAACTGATTGTGAAGTGTGAGTGCATTAATGAATGAACTTCAGCATGTAACTAAGAGATAAAAACCAAAAAACTGCGGATGCTGGAAATCCAAAACAAAAACAGAATTACCTGGAAAAACTCAGCAGGTCTGGCAGCATCGGCGGAGAAGAAAAGAGTTGACGTTTCGAGTCCTCATGACCCTTCCACAGAACCCAGAAGGGTCATGAGGACTCGAAACGTCAACTCTTTTCTTCTCCGCCGATGCTGCCAGACCTGCTGAGTTTTTCCAGGTAATTCTGTTTTTGTTTCAGCATGTAACTACTTTGCTTAATCAGCTCACTGTCTGTGTACCTGATGTAAAATTTTATTCAGATTTTGCCGCCTTAACTGTGAAATTTTTGAATGCGCATCCTTTCAAAAGTACACTAAATATTGCAAATTTTAAGGAGCTACTTGTTCAAATAAAGACTGCATTGTGAAATAAAATTAAAATTGTACATCATACAGTTTGGAGAGCTTAAGTAAATATTCAGGCAATGCTTACCACTGATTGCAGTGAATAAAAAAGATATCAAAGCAATAATCAATTAAAAATGTAATAATGAAGGCGATGTGTTTGAAAACATTTAGAAGGTTTTGGGGATATGAGGGAGGGTGAAGTAATACAATTCATTTTTGCGTATATTAAGTAAAAATCATTAAATACACTGGTCTAGACTATTTTTCCCTCCTTTCCTCCAATTTTTTGGAAAACCAAAGAGCAGGTTGGGGTAGAAAGATGTTTAGGGACATGCTCGCAGTCTCCCCACTTCTTTGCACCTTGCCTATTACCTGGTGCCCAGGCTGCAGCATATGTGAATTACATGCAAATTAGGGAAGTATGCCATCCAGTGTGTTTCTTGTAATTTGTGTCCTTTGATTGTTGGTTGCAAGGGCTGCCCAGTGGATTCAATGCTCTCCTGATAGTAGCTTCAGGCCCCAATTTTGTTTTTGTTGACATCTGTGCCTATGCAAGCGCTGAAAGAGCATGAAAAGACTGAAGAGGAGGACTCATAATTATAATTTTAAATAATTTTTTCCAGGCAGCATGGATGCACTTGAAGGTCTGTCATTGTTAAATTCTGTTCCCATTTTGGTGAAACTCCCCAAGATAACCTAAGAAATCTCTTGCATTTAAATGACCCAGAAACCAGAAAGTCAGCTTTAGTCAAGGGCTCATCTCCATAGTGGATAAAATTCCTATGCCATGCTGGCTCCCCAATCCTACTCATTCTGCCAGCAGTGAGCGAAAATTGATGGTGAGGAAGAAACCTTTCTCTGGTGTAGATATAAATAAGGCACGTGCACAGTTTCCCTCTGTGCCCCTGTATTTTCAGAATCTAAAATCCTGAAACAAAGTGCCCACATCTGCAGGTTGCATTCATAATCCCAAACAGAGTGATTATACATATCAAATTTAAAATGTGCACTGGGACAGTTTTGTTCCCTATATTCAATTTCTTCATGTTGAGTATGCATATGGAATATATGCTACTTAAATCTGATAGAATATGCACTTTATCTGCACTGTTCAGTTTAGGATAGTGAAGATAATGTGTGAAGCAGAAGAACTAAAATAAATGAGTAAATTGGATGTTATTTTTCTATTTAATTAGATACATAGGCCACTTCCCAGGACCTTCATGCCTATTATCACCAGCTTTGGATAGTTTAAATTTAAAAGACGCATTTCTGTTTCTTTTCGGGGTTGAGTATTTGCATCTACATTATTCTGCTAAATCACTAATTAACATTTGCTACTATTATTCCTCTGTGAGTGACCATGTTTTACAGCATGAATTATTTGATGAATGTAGTACATCTGGTGTGACAATGTGCATCCACCTGTGTTGGTTCTTGGTTTAAAGAATTGCTTGTGTTGTTCAAGAATGTAATTGCTTGCTGACAACACTGTTTGTGTGTTACTAGCACATGCTTTGACATAAGGACAACATGTTAAAACATGCTTGCACATTGACTTTCAATCTCAACATTTTAGTTATTTACAAACTAACATTCTGATGGCTCCTTTCTTCCAGTTATTCCTCGTTATTCTTTAGACGCAAGGAAATTTATGTCATCCAGTAAGTCAAGTGCTCAGTCTGTTGAAGTGTTGCTATCCCAACATATTATTGTGCAATTTCACGCAAAGTATATCATGTTACAGTAACAGGAACTGTGGAATTAGTAAAATACAGCCCCGAACTTAAGCATTTCAGGACACTTCAGGAACCTCATTTCCAAGTGTCTTCCAAATCAGTTGTTGGGTGCGATTTCAGAATAAAGGCGCAATGGAAAGGATAAAGATGTAGGGTGTAAAACAGGCATCTGACCTGCTACCAGCCATTTTGTGCCCCCCATGGCCCCCCCCCCCCCCCAACATTCTCTATTTTCCACCCTTACCTCAGCTGAAACCCTCAATCAGGCCTTTGCTAACTTGAGACTTGACTGTTCCAACACGCTCCTAGTCGGCCTCCCATTTTCTATTGTCCGTAAACTTGAGGTCATCCAAATCTCTGCTGCCCATATCCTTACTTCTATGAAATCCTGTTCACCTATCATCCCTGTGCTCACTGAGCGACGTTGGCTTCCACTTAAGCAATGCCTCAGATTTAAATTTCTCATGCTTGTTTTCAGATCTCTCTTTGGCCTCACCCTCCCTATCTCTGTAATCTCCTTCAGCCCGACAATACTTCAAGATATTCCTTAAAACCTACCTCTTTGGCCAAGCTTTTGGTCATCTCCCCCTAGTTTTTCTTTTTGCAGCGCAGTGTCAAATTTTGTTCGATAAATTCCTTATGGAGCGCCTTGGGGTGTTTTACTACATTAAAGGTTCTATATAAATACAAATTGTTGTGGTTGTTGTTAGATTAAAAGGAAATTGGGAAAGTTCAATCTAGAAGCCTCCTCTCAAATTATTCATATATCTTGTTCTCCTTCTCATTTGTTGATGCACAGGCATGCATACACTACCATGAAAAGCATTATGCACAGTGGTTTTCAATTCAAACACTGTTTAAAGATGTCCTTTAGACCAATAATCTAACAAATGTTCCACATCTGTTTCTGTAGGGCTGGAACACCAGCCTGTCAGCCTTGCCAGTTGGCCAGAACAAGATAGGATCCTGCATCACTATAACAAATCCTTGGCCTTTCTGCTTGATATTGTCTCAAGTTCAGAGTCACTAATCATTCCTTTAAGCAGACTTTGCTCATCAACCAAAGTGCTCCTTTACAGCCCACTATCTAGTTTAACGACAGCAAGACCTGTGGTTGTAACACAGAACCCTTGGTGCATATTTTTGCAAGTGCTGTCATAGGCATTCTCCTGACTTTACAAAGTCAGACTGAAAGGTGCTCTTGTGAAAGGGGGGACAACTGCAAATCAAGAAACTTACGTTATATAACTTAGATGAATGGTCAAAACACATTTTTCAAGGTGAAATTCAATAATTTCTTATTACTCCTAACTTCCATGAAAATAATAAAACCCAGACTATATTGACACTCGGGGCAAGCCCCAATGCCAAGCTAGCGGTTCCCTGTTTTTGGTTACAAACAGCACAGGTTTGCTTTATCATTTTCATGGGGAGAATTTTCTCCACGTCGGGCAGGCAGGTCGGGAGCGGGTGCAGAGCAGATCGCTGCCTGCGACCAGCTGCGCACTGCCATTTTATGTGATACGCACCTGGTAGTGCTACCTGTGCAGGGGGGTGCGGGTCAGGGCCTGTGCTCTTTTACGCATACCTGTAGAGGATGGAGGAGGGAGAGTCAGGAGCTGCCTCAGGGAGATTAAGATCAAAATGAAACTTTGAAGAAAAGAAAAAATAAAATTATTCAGACATGTCCCCTCATGTGACAGTGTCACATGAGCTGGGACATGTTTATGAATTTTTATTTATCCTGCCCGTGGACGAGGTTTCATGAAGAGCTTGGGCTCTTCGCTTGCCCACCAACCTTAAGGTTGGACAGGCAGCCCTGTCAATATCTTTAATTAGTTTATTAATGGCCTTAACAGGCCTTTGACAGTTCAGTGGGCGCGCAGCCGACTCCGCGCGTTTTATGCATCCTGCCGCTGCACAACGAACAGAAGATTCTCGCCCATGTCTTTGAAAGGGAAAAGAAAATACTCCCTTCAGCATGTGAAGTCTCAAGCGTTTGACCCATCTGGTTGAAATACCTCTCAGTAGTTGGAGCTTAGACATGCAATTGTCTGCTGAATGCATTGAATGAAAACTCTCCTAGCTGATAGTCTAACTTAAAATTAGTTGATTCCAATAGCTTTTTGCCATTCCCACAAAGCTACAGATAAATGAATTAGATAAATGAATTTCTAGCTGTTACATTTCTCTTTGTCATTTAATTTACACTTCAAACCAAAGACATGACCCTTCTTTCTATGACTGTTAGTGAATGTTAAGTCAAGAGTATCACAACTTAATTTTACCAAGAGTATTATAAATTGATAAAATTCTGATCAAGCAATACCAGCCAGGAGGTAATGCCAGGTAAGTTATAGCACTTAGTTAAGGAGGAGGAGATCGTGCCCAAGGAAGAGCAGAAATCTTGTGCCCAGGTGGCCTTATAGATGCTAGGAATGACTCTCTCTGTACTTTGGAAAATTTAACATCACTGTAAAAGCATATAGGCAATCATTGTAATATTTTTGTAGCAATTCAGTGTGAAAGAATATGAAAATCCTGGCCTTGCTAAACAATGTTCTGTTAAATGTTTGGGATTTGCACCCCTCACTTGGGGCACAGATAAAGAAAGTACATTTTGGCAGGAAGAATAGGGAAATCATAGATGCATTCAAGGGGAAATTAGACAAGTAGGTGAGGGAGAAGGGAATAGATGGTTACAATGGCAGATTTAGATGGAAAAAGATGGGAGGAAGCTTAAGTGGAATATAAACACTGGCATGGTCTCACTGGGCTGAATGGCCTGTTTCTGTGCCATCCTATGTATTCCTATGTACAAATGCACAATTTATGGGACTATAACTTTGCCAAACTAAAGAAGGATAAAGTCCTTTTGCCAATGCTCAGATTTTAATAAATTAAATTTGACATAGCTTAAACAATGATTGAAGTTTCATGAAGTATAAGATGTTTTGAGAGAAGAATTTCTCTAGTTACTGTATGAAGTAAATTTAATTTTGAATGCATACATATAATGACCAAAGTAATGTTAATTGGACATTGTAGAGTTTATAATATTCAACACCTGTGCTCCTTTCAGTACTGCCACAGCCAAATGATGCTAGCACAAAGAAGTTCACAGAATGATGTATCTTCATTATTGTACTTTTGCGTTATAAAATTTTCTCTTACTATTAATAAATTTGGTGGGTTGCAACTTCTTGGCAACACTTGCAGCATGCATGTTACCATTATAGCTATGGAAAACTGACATATGTTTATGACCATAACAAATTTAATAAAAAAAAATCACTCTGTCCAGCTGTGAGATTCAGCTATAAAATTGCTTGGAGTAAAATCAACACTCTAAATGTGAAATACATATTTAGAAAAAAAGCATAAAAATATGTCATAAAAATATGAACATCTGTGAAAATGGACAGATTAAAATTTAAAGGGTAGACCCATACTAAAATTTAAAAATAAAAAAATGAATAAAACTCAATAGGAATAAACAGTTAATGACTCCAGTCAAGAAAGCCCACTCAAAAGTTCAATTTTTCTTTAAAATAAAGAGAGCATAGAAGTCAGAAAAGTAAATTTCATACATCTGAAATTCCTGGGTTTGTAATTCAGGCAGCACTGACCTTACTGGAGTCTTTTATATTCAGTGGGAGTTCACCTTATTTGAATAGGGTAGGTGAGGGTACGTACCATTTAAGGTGCATTTCTTTTACGCAGCTGCCCTTACTTGCCAGAAGCTCTGGCATCCACCCACTCACCCACCATTATATCCTTGACACACTGAGCTAGGAAGGAGTTGTAGGGTGTGCACAGGTAAGGGTGGTCTTCAGAACTTATTTTTAAAATTAGGAGGTCTTCAGGGAAGCAGACTATTTGCCTAATCTGGACCTCACCAATAGAGTCCACAGCCATGTAAAGGCCAGTATGCCTTCACATGAAATGCCTTATGGAATAGCCCTTCCCCCTCCCTGCCATTGGTCTTGTCAGAGGCCGATTGAAGTCCCATCCTATCATATTGCAATGAAGAGACTCACAGAAACTGCAGAGACTCATCAAAATCAGACCTGCACTGTTTCCCTGGAGATCCTGCTGGTCTCTAGCCATAGTTATGGTAGGAGTCTTGTAGAACCCTCATGGATTTTTAGAATCTATGTTTGTTATTCAGCAACACAGAAATATGTTTGGGTGCCATTTCAATCAAAAATCCATCTGTAGACAAGATTTCAATAAGTTCTGGATTCTTCATTTTATACTGGTGCTAGGTCATGTTGGAATACAATTCCACATGCTAATACCTCATTGAAATTGTAATTACCTTGACTGAGCCCTGACTGCGTTGTGGCTTTTGACACTGGACAATTACAGTAAAGTCTGATCCCAACCTTAACTGATGACTACTACATGAATAGTCAAAACTGTGGATGATTTTCCTCTTCCTTAACCCAATTGTAGTGCAGCCAAAAGATTGAGCTTGGAACCTTCGCTGAGCTACATGTTCAGCTATGAAAGATTTGATCAAGGGTCAGAAGTTACTCAAACGGGGGTGGGGTGGGGGGGTGCGGGGGGGTGGAGTGGGTGGTTGAGGTTTGTGGTTTAAAGTATTTCGTATATCCATGTCAGCAGAAACTTTCTGTTGGGAGACTTTTAGCCAGAGAAAGATTTCTATAATATTCAAATAATTTCTTACAATTGTTTAAAGTCATTAGACAACTCATTTCTTACAACTCCCCACCTTGCAAAGGAAATATTCTTATTGACTTCTCATAATCAGTTCCTGACTAACCTAACTATTTCTAAGTTATTACCCTGCATGAGCTGACAAGTGTATAAATTATTTAATTATCTCATTAATATTTTCTTGGACATCCTGACAATTCTGTACAATAGCTAGTTTTGGTTTTAGCTCCTGTTGCAATTATTTAATTTGGTTGAATCATCCCTTATTCATTTTAGTTAAAATTCCCTTTTTGCACAGCCCCAAATGACTTAGATAATGAGATATTTGGAGTTTATATAAAATCCCCATTGTTCATTGTAGTTTGAAAGGTAAGCTCACTTAGTTGTCTAATTTATTTTAATGCAAATCACTATAATTTAAATGTGTGTGCATCACTGAAAGAAAGAAAGGAATGTAATGTGGAGTTACTGAATCAAGTGCAGTCATACACAAATTAAATTATTTAAATTAAATTCAATTCAGAGCAAAGTTTTAAATGAAATAATAAGTCACAATTGTCTTGGCCTGACTTGACTTACAGTGCAACACAATGGAAGAAATAATCATGTCATTAAAAAAATCTATGACAGTAAATTAATATTACACACAAATAATCTTGTAAAATTCAACTTATTTTTAACAATGCAGTTTTATAAGTATGCACTTTATAGCTTTGTTTATGTCTCCTCGTACTGAGTTCATATATATGACATGGTTTTCAGACTTTAATAATTTGCATCTAAACCGTGTATATTGATTTCGTTTAATAAGTGGATATGATGTGTTCTCGATTTTCACAAGCCCTAATATTTGTTGCATATCCTATTGCTTTATGCTACTTTTTGTATATTGTAATGACTATAAAACAAACACAAAATGTATTTAGAAAATGCAAAATTTTGAAAAAATCTCTGCATTGCAGGTTGCTCAGTTATAGGAAATCTCTCAAGTAAGTAGTTGCAAATTTCTCTAATTTTTTTGTTCACAGCTTGGTAAAATTTGATGTGATTTCTTTTCTATTTTCTGTCAGGTTAAAAGTCAAACGGTATAAATCATAAAAGTATGACCAATTGCATGGTAACTGGAGAAGGGCTTTTTCTTCTCCCTCTGGAGTGAACCATACATATCTGTATTTCAGCTTTGGAAGTAATATGGGCTTATTTAAATTCCTTGGAGTGCAGGAAAGATGTCACTATTAGAATGACAACGCATTGATTGCATTATTACTTTTTATTCCAAATTTCAAGAAATAACTTCATGTTGTACAAAAATCCTCAAAGGTTGTAATATCCACATACTGTATTTTAACCATACCTTCAAACAAATCACCCACTATTTGAATATTACCTTATCATGGTTGTGCCTCATTCTAAAGAGGAGCAAGGACTTAACTGTAGATAATCTTTGAATGTAATTTATCATCAGCAGAATGACCTATAAATAACTGGCAAATTTTGAACAAAAGTTACATGAATTTGTACTTCTTTTAAAACTCAATCTGTCCCACAGGCCCATTAACAAGAAGTCATTTCTTCAGCATGTAGAAGACCTGTGTGTTAACAACAACCTGAAGTTTCAAGAAGAATTTTCGGTATGTCTTCAACAGTTGTCACAACACACCAAGAATTTAGCAGCTTCATATGTCACAATTCATGTCTAGTTTAGTGCATGTGAGACCAGTGAGAACCCTGGCCTTGATAATCAATACCCAATTACCAGGTTTAATGTTTATATAGTAATGTTACACTGATTTAGGTTCTTCACTATATGTGGCAACCTGATCGGAACCATTCACCAACCATCTCAGTGTAGGTTGATCCTCTGCAGACCACCCCACATTGACATTTTTCTTGATGGGGTGTCACTGTGAGTGTTCATTAGGCAAAGGTTAATTCAACTGAGTTCTATATGTTTTTTTTTAATATTCTGTTCTTCTGGGCAGGATCAAGGTCACTTTAACACATTGGATGCCCTTTTACAGCAACTTGAGTCTGAAATCTAGCCTTAGGTTGTACTTGAAATTCACTTTCTGGAGGCGGTAAACCACAATGACCCTGACTATCCTGCCATTCTACTTAGATAAAAAGGTAGTGTGGATCTGGGAAAGCAAACAACTGAACAGAAAGAGTGAAATGAAAGAAATATATCTGTTTTCAATGTGTCACAGTTAATTACTGTTGTATATAATTCATGAGGAATAACATAAATACTAGATTATAGTTTTATTTTTATGGTTATATTTCATATTTCTATGGTAATTTCAGGACCATCTGCGGTGGAGCCCATAGCAACAGACATTAATATTGGTGTATTGCTTGTGAATACTCAGACTACTCTGGTAGACTGTAGTAGATTTTCTTGTCCAGCTTTAACAAAATGGGGTATCAGATGGAGAAAATTTTGAGGCAAGGCTTCACAGATCCTATTCCATCCATTGCCATGAAGATCAGTGTACCTTCTGACAGAGCGCCTAGTGATAGAGGTGTGACTGGAATACAGTGGATGAGAATGCTATTTCTGAGACAGTGCAACATTCAGGCCACCCACCCTTTCACTCAAATGCCATAGGATGTCCAGATAACACCAGCCAACTACCGCAGTATCAGATATAGTGCAAACAGTTGGTGGAATTAAATCATGACCCAACACAGGAGGGCACAAGAATACATCCAACCCAAGAGACACAGATTGATAGCAAGTCATCTCAATTAACCGCCCCACTAATCCAGCACCTAGAAGAAGCATTAATATATAAAATTTTTTACACCTATACTATCATCATGAGAAAGCACCAAGGCAAATAGCATTGGTGGCACATTTGTTACTCTTAGGGGAACAAATGGGGCTCCCCAAAAAATGAAGCTCAGCAGCCATATCTTCTTGTTCATTCTCCGTGGCTTCCTCCGTCACTGGATGTGACTCTGTCTCCTTGTCAACCTGATTCATGCCTAAAATCCTGCCAAGTGGGAAAAATAATGTGTTGTCTTATGCTGCTGCTTGCTTTCCGCAGAAAGAGCTGGATGTAGGGCAGGATTTTATGTCCCGCGGGTAGGCGCGCGCCCGATCCGATCAGACGTAAAAATAGTACGCAATGACGTTGGGCGAGCATCCCGATGTCATTAATTGATGTCATCAATTAATTTAAACAGATTTTTTGCTGCGTCCAACCTTACAGTTGGCAGGCGGGCGAATTGGCCAGGCAGCCTTTTGATTCTTTAGCAAACCTCATCCACAGGCGGGATGAGGTTTCCACAATTAAATCAAAAATAAATATAAAGTATTGGGCAGAATTTTTATTCTGTTCATGTTATTGTGAGTGAGTCCCATGTCGGGACACTTTTTTCAGATTTTAAAAATATTTTTTGATTTTAAAGTTGTTCATCTCCCTGAGGCAGCTCCCTGCTGCCAGGGAGCTTTCAGTGCACCCTCCCCCCATGCAAACACAGATTTTTGCACTCACACTCCTCCTGCCCCCACCCTAGCAGCGCTGAGCTTCTCAGCGCATCTTTCACGCTGGCTGGCCATTAATTGGCCATCCAGCATGGAATCACGGCCGGGGGCCGATCGCAGCTGACGGACTGCTTCCCGGCCACTCCTGAGCCCGCTTGACGACCCGAAAATCCGGCCCGTAATGTTCCAGACGTGGGTTCTGCACACAGGTTGGAGAACTTGTGGGAAATCTGGGTCGCTTCCGTAGGGGAAGCCTGACCAGGCTAAGAGTCTATCAGGCACTTAACTGGCAGGAACCCGGCTTTCCCCAGGATTTAGGACCCTGGTGTAGATAACCCACCCGCCGAGAGCTGCCAGCCAGACGGAGGCCATCGGGAGCAGTGGCTGCTGCCGGGAGTGCTCCAGTGACTTCATCTGGGTTTGTTATTAGATTCCTGGACTCAGGTGAGTGAGGACAAGGTGGGGGGGGTGGGGGCGGTGTTCAAGGAACAGGATGTCGTGGGGGTGGTCACAGAGGGTTCAGAGGTAAGGGCAGGTTGTGGCTTTCAACGGCCTCACCTTTTGGTGCCAGATCTCTCGATCGGGCAGAGTGCCTGACAGTGAAGGACCAACACACACCCCCTACCCCACTCAGTAGACTGCTGGCAATTAGGTTTGCTGGGTGGTATTTGGGAGGCACAGGATAGCTGTGTGAATTCCCAATTAATGCCTGAGCCCAACACTAAATCCTGTTGGGGGTGTCTCATTAATTAGTCTATTTGACATTCCACTACTGGCAGGCAAAGTTCCTGCATCAGGCACTTCCCGCTGTGCGAGACTGACGTGCAGCCTCTCCCACGATTAAGTGGGCCAGGCCGCCATGATTTCCGCCATGACAGGCTGGATGAAACTCCACCCAGAGATTTAGGAATAAGATAGCTTTTGTGAGCAATTTATTTGTGTCATTTTGAAATGGAAAGCATTTATATTCCAGTCATCCATTGTATTCTAAGCATACGTTGGCTGCTGAGCACCTGTCAGTTGGCTGGTTATCAGTCTGTCCCTCTTGGGAAGGAAGTGGCCTTGAGCCGCCTTGTGCTGGGCCACAACCTAACCCCACAACTACCTGCACTGCATCTGATGCTGAGGTGATCATGAGCCCTGTTGGCTTTTCAACACATCCTGGAGCATTTGAGTGAGTGAATGGGTGGGCTGGGTGTTGCACTGTCTTCAGAAATAGTATCCTCATCCATTGTATTCCAGGCGCCCCTTGTATTCCAGTCATGCCTCTACTACTGTGTACCTGTCAGTTGGTTTTGTATGATTCTTTCTGCAATGCAGGATATGCACACACCTAATTATTAATAGTGTTCAAAAATATTTGAAAGTGCTGATTTGGTGTGTATCACTTTTTTCTCTTCTGAAAAATAAATCACTAACATTTAAAAGGAGCAAAACTCTTGTATTCTGTGATCAGTGGGCACCACAGGATGTTAACTATATTTTTTTTAATTCATTCAAAATGTGAGCTTCGCTGGCAAGGCCAGTATTTGTTGCCCACCCTAACTGCCCTTGAGAAGGTGGTGGTGAGCCATCTTCTCAAACTGCTGCAGTCCATTTGATATAGGTACACCCACATAGCTGGAGAAAGGGAGTTCCAGAATGTTTACCCAGCGACAGTGAAGGAATAGCTCCAAGTTAGAGAGGAGAACTTGCAGCTGGTAGTGTTCCCAAGAGTCTCCTGCCCTTTCCTTCTAGGTGGTAGACGTCACAGGTTTGGAAGGTGCTATTGTAAGAGACTTGGTGAATTGCTGCACTGTGTCTTATAGATGGTACATATTGCTGCCACTGCATGCTGGTGGTGGCGGCAGCGAATGCTTAAGGTGGTGGATGGGATGTTGAACAAGCAAACCCCTTTGTTTTGGATGGAGTTGAGTTTCTTGAGTGTTGTTGGAGCTGCCTTCATCCAGACAAGTGTCCTTTCCATCCTTCCCATTCCTGACTTGCACCTTGCAGATGACCAACATGCTTTGGGAAGTCAGGAGGTGAGACATTTGCCACTTAACTCCCAGCCTCTGACCTGCTCTTGAAGCCACTATTTATTTGGCTTCTCCATTTGTGTTTCTGGTCAATGGCAACCCTCAGGATGTTGATAGTGGGGAATTCAGTGACAGTAATACTGTTAAACATCCAGGGAGATGGTTAGATTCTCTCTAATGGTCATTTCCAGGCACTTGTGTGGTGTGAATGTTACTTGTCATTTATCAGCCCAGGCCTGAATGTTGTCCAGGTCTTGCTGCATGCAGTAACAGACTGCTTCAGTATCTGAGGAGTGTCGAATGGTGTTGAACATGTGCAATCATCACCGAGCATCTCTACTTTTGATCTTATGATGGAAGAAAGATCATTGGTGGAGCAGCTAAAGATGGTTCGATTGAGGAGACTACCAGAGGAACTCCTGCTGTGATATCCTGGGACTGATGATTGGCCTCCACCAATGACAACGATCTTCCTTTATTCTGGATATGTCTAACCAATGGAGATGTTTTTCCACTGATTCTCATTGACTTTAGTTTTGCTAGGGCTCCTTGAAGCCACACTCAGTGAAATGTTGCCTTGGTCATGGGCAGTCATTCTCACCTCAGCTCTGGAATTCAGCTCTTTTATCCATGTTTGGACAAAGACTGTAATGAGGTCTGGAGTCAAGTGTCCCTGGCAGACCCCAAACTGAGCATCAGTGAGCAGGTCATCACTGAGTAAATACAGATTGCTAGCATCATCAATAACACTTTCCATCACTCTGCTGATGTTTGAGAGTAGACTGATGGGATGGTAATTGACCAAATTGGATTTGCACTTTTTGTGCATCTGGGCAATTTTCCACATTGTCAACTGAATGCCAGTGTTGTAGTTACACTAGAACAGTTTGGCTAAAGGAGCAGCTTGTACTGGAGCACAAGACTTAAGTACTACAACCAGGATGTTGTCAGGACCCATAGCCTTTGCTACATCTAGTGTTTTCAGCCATTCCTTGATATCACGAGTAGTTAATCAAATTGGTTGAAGACTGGCATCTATGATGCTTGTGACCTCAGGAAGAGCCTGAGATGGATCATTCACCTGGCATTTCTGGTTGAAGATGGCTGAAAATGTTTCAACTTTCTGTTTTGCACTGATGTGCTGGGCTCCCCCATCATTGAGAATGGGGATATTTGTGGAATCTGCTCCTCTGCTTAGTTGTTTAATTGTCCACCATCATTCCTGACTGGATGTGGCAGGACTTGCAGGGCTTAGACCTGATCCATTGGTTGTGGAATAACTTTTCTCAGTCAATAGCATGCTGCTTTCACTTTTTTGCATGCATACAACTATGCATTTCTTCTGGTGGATCTCTGGGAATTTGACTGTAAACTATGGGAATAATTTTCCGGTCGGCGAGCGGGGGTGGGGCCCGCTCACTGACGCGTAAAATGACACACGGTGACATCAGGTGGGCGTCCTGACGTCACCGCACGTCATTTAGATTTTCAATTCGGCAGACGTGTCGGCTGCGCGCCCACCAAACTGTCAAAGCCTATTAAGGCCTGTTAAAAATTAATTAAAACTAAGTTAAGTGAGCTGCCCATCCAATCTTAAGGTTGGCAGGCAGGCAGAGTCCAGGCAACCTTCGCATTTTTCATGAAACCTTCATCCACTGGCGGTATGAGATTTCATGAAGTGTTTTAAAATTCAATAAAAATTATTTTAAAAATTCATTGACATGTCCCAGCTCATGTGACACTGTCACATGAGGGGACATGTTTTAAAAGTTTTTTTTCCCTTTATTTAAATTTTAAAACCTTAAACTGATCTCCCTGAGGCACCTTTGTGCCTCAGGGAGATTTCTGCGCTCTTTCGCATGCATGCGACTCAATGAATCGCCCCCCCCCACCCCACCAGCCCGCACAGGGAGAGCTCAGCGCTCCTGGGTGAGCGTCATGCTGGCAGGGCTTAATTGGCCGCCCATGTAAAATGCCGGCGTGTCCCTGATCGGGGGCGCCGATTGGGTTCACACTCGTTCCTGCCCGCCCCCGCACAACCCTCCCGACGGGGGGATAATTCAGCCCTATGATACAGTGAATCTAACTATGTCAGGCTGATGCTTAACTTGTCTGTGGGACCACTCTCCAAATTTTGGCACAAGTCCACAGATGTTAGTGCAGAAGACTTTTCACACTCATCTGGGCAGGTTGTGCTGCAGGGTCTGGCTTTGTCATTCTAAGTGTCTAAGTTGATACTGGGTGGTCCATCCAGTGTTATTCTTTTTCAAATTTTTTGTATCAGTTTGATACAACTGAGTGGCTTGCTGGGCTATTTCAGAGGGTGGTTAAGAGTTAACCACATTGTTGTGGGTCTGGCATCCAAGTAAGGACAAAAGGTTTTCTTCCCTAAAGGAAAGTAGTGAATCAAATGGGTTTTTTTATGACAATCCACTAGCTTTGTGGCCACCATTGTAGACACTATCTTTTTATACCAGATTTGTTAATTAATTGAATTTAAATTCTGGAAGGCAATGCTTTGGCCCATAGAGAATGATCAGTCCTTCCTGGCAAACAGATCATTAGATAAAATGGAGGTTTGATCTGCTGGAATTTTGGCACAGTGAGCCTATTCTATTGACTGTACCTCCCATCATGTTTTGGTTGGTTGGAATTCTATTTGTCAAGCCCCCCTTCAGATATTAGCCAACTAGGCAACATGTCTGGGTCTTGCCCAATTTTTCACCCACTTTAGTGCTCTTCCAACCAATTTATGCTGTGCCTCAGGTCCAAGAAAATTTGGGGATCCCAATCCCCTGCAGTGAACTTTGGTGGCAGGTTAAAGGAAACCCTTGATTGCTTCTCCAGGATTCACTTCATTTTTCTGCAAGTTATGGTAGAAACCTGCAAAAATTCCAGCCAATCACCTTTCTCAGTGTGACCCAATTTGAGATGTTTGCACTCATTTTCAAGACAGTTTTTAATGTTGATTTATTTTTGCCTCAGTACTGCTGCAGGGCATCTAAAACACTGACTTTACAACTGTCCCTTTTCAATGAAAGGAAAGATTAAACTAAACAGATTTGTCCAGTGGGAGTGAAAATAAAAATGTGAATGGAATTGAGGAGCTTCCTAATCCTTTGGACCATTTGATTCTCTTGTGAAAAATTATGGATGAAAGTTAGTGTTGACAGGGTTCCTGCCCACCGGTTAGGGAACTGGTGGGAACCCTGCATCATTTTTCACTGAGAGACAATTACCAGGTAATCAGGCACTTAACTGTACAGTAGTAGGCCACTGTAGATTAAGTCCCTAGTAGGGTGAAAATCTTGCCCCTGAGAGCTGGTTGTCAATCAGAGGCCGGCAGCTCTCCACTGGCACTGCTGCCAGGAGCAGTGACTGCTATCGGTAACACACTGGGGCCTTTACCAAGGTTCAATCACTGGATCACTGGAGTGGCATAAATGGGAATGGGATGAAGGTCCCTGGGAGGGGGTTATCAGTGAGGGAATGCGATGGGGAGGGGCAATGTGGCTTTCGGTGACTCTACCCCCTCCCCCCAATTTCCCGATTGCTGGGTCCCATGATCAGGCACTGAGTGCCTGTGAAAGAGGGACTGCCCACAGTAGGCCCCGACAGGGTTTGCTGTGCAGTTTTCTGAGGCATGGGAGACTCATACAAATCTTGTTTAATCCCTGAGCCACCATTAAATCTTGGTGGGTGCAGGAATAATTGGATTTAAGTGTCTTATTAATGAGCTTAATTGCCTTCCCACTGCTAGCAGGCAAGTTTCTCATGTTAGATTCTTCCCACTGCTCACTTAATGCGGGAAAGTTTTACTGCTGCTAGGAGTTAGACATATGGCCTCCGGCACAATTTTCTGGGACCGTCCGCCATCTTGCCTGCTCCAGCATGCTCCACTAAATTCCATCTAATGTTCCAGATGGTAGCTAATTTTTTCTGCCTATAGTGTTTGCTTGGTTTATAGTGCTTTACCAGTACCTTGTAAACCAATCGTAAGGCTTAGAAGAGAAAGCTTAACTTAGTTTGAAAATAGATCCCCCTTGCAGGAAGTTTAATAATACCGGATTCAGTGGCTGTTCATGGATCTTTATATCAGGTCTGATTGTTAGAAGTGACAGTTTGAAATATTTGTGTTACAGGAGCTCCCCAAACTGGGTCAAGAACTCACATCATCTGATGCTGATTTGCCTTGGAACCGAACCAAGAATCGCTTTGCAAATATAAAACCGTGTAAGTTCCGTTAAATTATTTGATTAGAGGACTTTGTAGAGCTATTATCTGAAATATTTTTTCAGAAAATGTTTCAATTAAAGCATGTAGTTTCATTTTTTTCAAGGAGACAACAGTGATGGTGCAAAAAATATAATGTATTTTTTAAAATGATGCACTTTTAAAAAATGGTCCACAATTAATTATATCAAGTAATGTTCCATTTTTGAGAAAAGTAGTATTTTATGTTGAGAACATGGGGGTAACTTTCACAAATTTATGTAAAAGTTTTTCTGCAGTAATTCATTATGTAACGTTTGTTCAGTTGAATTTATTTCCAGGATTGGGGTTAAGGCTACAATAGCCATTTTTTTCCTCAGCAAGTCAAGAAGACTTGTTCCATCTTCACTTTAACATGTTGTTTTCCAAATCAAATGTTTCCGCATCTGGAAGTACTCATGAGATTTGGATGACTTAGCTCATGCTCATTTTGTCTGCTCTGATTGTTTCTGTTTCTGATTTATTTCATATTCATAGATCACACTGTACTCCCCAGTTAAGAGGTCAAGTGGGAAATTTGCTTCCAATCTTTGCCAATGCTGCTGTCAAACTGACCACTAGGAAGTGCACAGGAGATATTTGAAATGACTTTCCAACTTTCTGCTTCCATTTGTAGAACTGCCTAGTTTCTGCTTGTTACCTTTCTATAAAAGCACAATCCAGCCAATAACTCTCTACGCAGGAGATCACTAGATACAGTTTGTGTCCCATCATTTTGTGTCACAGTGAATTAGTCCCCAATAAACAGGATCCCCATACAGTTGGTAAAACAAAGGCCAGAATTTTCCGGACCTGCCCACCGCAGGAACATAAATTCCCGCCTGACGTCAAAGGACCTTTGGCTTACCCTTCAAATTTTCTGACCTGCCGGCAAAGATTCCCGCTGCGGACAGGACCAGAAAATCCCAGCCAAAGTTACTAAATGTTCAAAGCAACATGCTAATTTCGATATTGAGATTTGTGCTGGGAATGACAATTCGCCTTATTACCCAGACTAAAGAGGAGAGAAGTTAGACCACTTGCTGTCTCGCCATGTCAAGAAGCTCAGCTGGGTGGACATTGTAGGTAGACAAGCTACAATTAGATAAACTATCATAACACCATGGATATTATTTTTTACCGCTATTCCTGAGATTAGTGCATATTAATCTGGGTGAAGCAGACATAAAGCAGTACTCTTCTGGAATTAGCAGTTCAAAAATGCTATCTGTTATTAACCCAGAACGATGTGTTTTCCTAATTGTTTTGCAAATCAGTTTAAAATTCTGGACCAGTGAAATGTTGAAAGCAACATGTCATGTAGCAAAAAGAACAGGCTGGTGAAAATCAGCTGTGTTGTTTGAAATATTTTTATTGTGAAGCAAAACAAATTTAAAAAGTATTAGTGTAAAGAAAAAGAATGTAATGAAAGATTAAGGAAATAATCTGAAAATTGTTTAACTTGAAATTAGACTTTAGAGTTTAATGCAATATTATCTTTATGTTATTACTAATGCACTAAACAAGTTTTAAATTCATAATGTTATATTTGGCTTAACAAAGCATCTGGAAACAATATTTATGTTAACTTCTAAATCAGTCAATTTTAATTTTTCATGATTTTACAAGATGCATAATAAGTTTAGCACTATAAAGTGTGGCTTTAATGTCACTTACACAAACATTAAACTACAGGTGCATGAAACAATATACTTAATAGCTTTTAAGATTTGTAATCTAATCCAACAGTTCAACCAATTTAGCATTCTTTACTAAAGTTTTTTCCCCCAAGTGTAAAGTAAGAAATATAGAATCTGGTCGCTGTGTGCTAGTGCTCCCTTAGAGCATAAGACATTGTGTTCAGGGGTAATTGTGAGTGTGCTGCAGTAGATCAAAGATCAGAATAATGTTTATCATGGACTATAAACCAAGGATAAGATCTTATCGGAGGAGACAGGAGTCTGAGTCTCCTTAGTCATTGCTATTCCATTTTTGAGTTAATAAAGGAAGAAGTGCCTTTATTATTTTAAGAATTAACTGTGACGTGAGATAGAAAGCATGACATTCCTTGACTAATGTAACTTCATTTTGCACTATAAACTACTTGAAACAGCTGTTCTTAGTTTGTGTTTTTGATGTATCTACACTAAAGGCATGATTTAGGAAGGATTAATAACAACACTGTACACCTAACGTGAATGTAACTATTTGATATTTCTTTTATGTAGATAATAATAACCGAGTGAAACTCATGCTTGAGGCTGGTGTCCCTGGGTCTGATTTCATCAATGCTAGCTATGTGTCAGTGAGTACATCTATATTTCATTTTTTAATACCCTCAAAAATCAAGACAAATACATTTAAAATTAATTTCACTAACTGTTAAAAGAAATTAGTGTTACTATTACTTGCAGCTTTACTCAAGTTGGATTATTTAAAGGGATTTAGGGTTTTTTTTTTAATTCATTCATGGGATTCATAAAGCTTCCATAAAAAGCAAAGAACCCAATTTCAACTCTGTATTAGTGAATGGGTTTCGAATGTGTTAAAATTGGCCCAAAATGTTCTGGTTGCTCAGGTCTAAATTACGTTAAATTGTACTGAAGAAAGAATTACTGAAAATAATCTGGGCTTCTTATTCCTTTCCATTTTCCTTCGGAAAATATATATGAGTTCCCCACCTCAGAAAAACTACCTAATGATTTGTCCCTTAAAAGTTTCGCATTTTTATTTGTACATGAATGACTCCACTACTTGAATGCCGTGGGTTTCAATTCCTGGTCCAAGCTATTTGTATTGCTTGATTAATGTATTAGCTATTTTACTCAATTATTTCTTACTTGTATCTTGTGACCCCTTATAACTATTATTTTCTCATTATCCTTATTGCTTAAAAATAATAATTGATTTCTCCATGTTATTCCCCTCACAATACACCCATCGATGTGATCTGTTGGGAATAGTGGTCGCTTATCAATTAATTCAACCTTTGTACTGTCATTGAGTGTCTCTCAACATCTGTTCTACTTCGTTACAGTTGCCTACAACATAAAGGGCACATTGGTAAAGATTACTTTCTAATAGCACGAAAGGTAGGAACATTGCATGACAAAAGATTTACACCAGGAAGGAAAAGATCTTCCATTTACTATGGATAGCAAAACCGTAAATATGTTCATTATGCACATATTTTGATGTTTCTACAATTAAAGGCCAAAGAAAGAGCTTCCATTTATATAGCAGCCTTATGAGACCCACAAAGGCAGGGCTGGAGGCGGGACTGAGAGGAAAATCCGAAAGGCCGCTTTCAGGTCGGTGGGCCGGTGCATTTCCACCTCTGGGCGATCTTGCCAGAGACAGCTGAACAATAGAAGGGGCTACCCACCCAGCAGCGGTGGGTCACCCATTAGTGACAATTAACTGGCCACAGGCCCAGTTTGGGAATGCCACCCGGATCTTGCCAGTGGCAAACAGGCCCCACATTGTGGGCAAAGCTCGACAGGTCATTGGAGATGGCCTCCCAGTGGCAGGGTAAAATGCTAACAAAGCCTTTTTTATTCAGCCCTCACCCCACCCCCTTCCCCGTCACCCCCGGAGCTGCTTCTGCCACAGAACCACAGTTACAGAGGGACCCCTCCACAGTGATGGCCCCAAAAATAATTTTAATAACTTCATATTGCTTCTGAGGATGCCTCTATCTTGAGGTGCCCGTGCATCCTCCTGCCTGCCTCACCAGCACCCACCTGTTTCAGTGGGACTGCCTGCCTCCATTCAGCCTCTGAATTGGCCACCTCCAATAAGATTGTACTGGTGGGCAGCCAAGCAATAACTAGTAGAGTTGGACCCACTTTTGGTCCCGACCTCAGAAAATCTTAAAGGGCAGTAAGATTCTGCTCTTCTTCTCCTCAAGTTGCCCCAAAGCCAAAGAAATGTAATTGTTTGTGTGGAGCATGAACATTGGCCTGAACCAGCTGTGCCAAATGGCCTGTTTTTGTGCTACACATTCTAAATAATTCAACATAACATATTGAAACAAGCAACCAATTGGCACTTAACAAAGCCCCATAAATAGTAACAAGATAAATGACTAGGTAATCCATCATTTCATGCTGTTTACAAGGACATTGGAGAATGTTTTCTTCAAATAGTGCCATGGAATCTTTCGTGTCCTTCTGAGAGAACAAATGTGATCTCAGTTTAATGTCTCACCTGAAAAACAATACCTTTGACAGTGCAGCACTCCTTCAGTGCTCCACTAGAGTGTCACCTTGGAATATATATATATATTCAAGCCACTGGAATTAGGGCTTGATTCCACAACCTTCTGATTCAGTGGTGAGTGTGCCAACTAAATAGCAGGGTAGGTCTTCCTTCCAGAAGAGGAACTTTTCTATTCATATATTCATTCTACTGCTAAAACAGAACTACTACAACAGAACCACTCATTGAAATACAACATTCATCATAACTAGAACATTATTATGTATAGTCATTATATTTTTAATGTATTTTTCCTTTATCTTTATATTTGCAATGTTAATAGGGTTACCTGTGCCCAAATGAGTTTATCGCTACTCAGGGCCCATTACCAGGAACAGTGGCAGATTTTTGGAGAATGATTTGGGAGACAAGAACTCAATCCATAGTGATGTTGACGCACTGTTTTGAAAAGGGCAGAGTAAGTCGCTGTTAGACCATGATATACTGTGGAATTGTACTACACCATTTATCTGAACAGATTAGTGAATTTGCCAGACTTATCAGCGGCGGGATGATGTTTCATGTAGGGTTTTAAAAATTGTAATAAAGTTGTTCTCTAAATTATGAACATGTCCCAACTCATGTGACATTGTCACATGAGGGGACATGTAAGGAATTTTTATTTTCTCTACTCTTAATAGTTTTAAAAGTTGAAACGATCTCCCTGAGGCTGCACTTAGCATTAGGGAGATGTGCGCTATTTTGTGCGCATGTGCGAAAGAGCGCACTCTCGCTTTTAGGGATCCCCCCCCGCCCGCACAGGGAGCGCATGCGCTTTCCGACATGTCACGCTGGGCACGTCTTAATTGGCCCACCCACGTAACATGGCGGTGTGGCCCACTTCGCTGGCGGCGATCGGGTAGGGCCCGCCCACCCGACAGGCAGAAAATTCTGCCCATCCGATTGACATACATTAGGCAGTTGTTTCAAAAAAAGTATATCTATTTCTGTGCTAAATTATGCAACATGGATACAAAATTGACTGAAAAATAGGAAACAGAGTAATGGTCAATGGATATTTTTTTGGGCTGGATGAATCTTTATAGTGGAGTTCCCCGTGGGATGATATTGGGACCTTTGCTTTTCCTGATATATATTAATGATCTAGATCTTGGTGTGAAGGGGACAATCTCAAAGTTTGCAGGTCATACGAAGCTCGGCAGTGTTGTGAACTATGAGGAGGACAGTGTGGAACTTCAAGCGGACAGAGATAAGTTGGTGGAGTGGGCAGCTAGGTGGTAGATGAAGTTCAATGTGGAGAAGTGTGAGGTGATGCATTTTGGTAGGAAGAACATGGACAGACAATATAAAATAAGGGGTGAACTTTTGAAGGGGATGCAGGAGCAGAAAGATCTGGGTGTATATGTGCATAGATCATTGAAGGTGGCAGCACAGGTGGAAAGAGCAATTAATAAAGCACATGGGCTTTATTAATAGGAGCATAGAGTTCAAGAGTAAGGAGGTTATGCTGAATTAATATAAGACACTCATTAGACCTCAGCTGGAATATTATGTACAGTTCTGGACACCACATTATAGGAAGGATGTGAATACACTAGAGAGACTGCAGAAGAGGTTTACAAGAATGGTTCCAGGGATGAGAAACTTCAGCTTTGAGGATAGATTGGAGAGGTTCTTCTCCTTGGAGAGAAGAAGGCTAAGAGGAGATTTGATAGAGATGTTCAAAATCATGAGGGGACTGGACAGAATAGATAGGGAGAAGCTGTTCCTGCTCGTAAAATGATTAAGAATGCGAGGGCACAGATTTAAAGTGATTTGCCAAAGAAGCAAATGTGACATGAAAAAAACTTTTTCACACAACGAGTGGTTCAGGTTTCGAATGCGTTGCCTGGAAGTGTGGTGGAGGCAGGTTGATTCAAGGCATTCAAGAGGACTTTAGATGATTACTTGAGTAGAAAAAATGTGCAGGGATATAGGGAAAAGGCAGGGCAATGGCACTAGGTCATAATGCTCATTTGAAGAGCTGGTGCAAAACAATGGGCCAAATGATCTCCTTCTGTGCCATTAAAATTCTGTGACTCTGTAATATTTTAATTTAGTGCAGTATAAAATTAGAATTATTGACTGATTTAATTGGACAGATCATTCACTTAACTGAATTTACACAGGCATGATCCCAACAGTTATGCCAGTATTGCATTTACCTGTGCTGTCCAGCATGAACCCACTGTATACACAGAATCAATGGGAGAGCATCTCATTGACATGGAGCTGGCAGACATTTCTTCCACTACAGCTGCATCACAGGTGCTTGTTAACCCCAAGCACTAACTCTGGCAGTGCTTCCAGGCAGGTGGGTGCCCTGTCTCTCCCTTACCTCCAAGCAACAATACCTGGACCCTCTATGGTATGCTTCATCTCACTGGGCATGTGGGCGTCCAATCACATGCTGGGTTCCAGGAGGCTAGGGAAGTAGCACCTCCCTGCTTGGAGAATCCCTGACCGTATACATCTCCATTTGCATTACTAGCCTTTTAAGAGGTAGAGACTCTGCTTCTCAGGGTGTCAAACAGGAACTTCCAGTTTAGACCAGGACCCAGAATTATGCTGAGTGCACCAGAAATGTTAAGCAATTTCAGCCTCAAGATGTTTCCCAAACTGTTCAGTTAAGTAGCATGTTACGGTATACGATATTTAATGTTATCAGCTGGACATATTTAAAATTTCACAACAATATGTGATTGCAATCTTTCTTTTAATCAGGTAAGATGTCACCAATATTGGCCTGAGGACAACAAGCCAGTAACTGTGTTCGGAGATATTGTGATCACTAAACTAGCAGAAGATATTCAGGCAGATTGGACTATTAGAGAACTGAAAATTGAAAAGGTACGCAGCTGCTTTTATACTGAACTCACTGCAATACATATGAAAATATATCGGAGGAATTTTTCGTAGCAAAATCATGTGGTAAAACTCCTTACCTGACTTCATCAAAATAGGCACCACAGCACCATTTACCTACGTAGTGAATGAAAGGAAGCATTGGAATTTTTTCACCATACATCACTGCAGAATCTGTGCATAACTCTCAAAAAGACATAAATGTGATGACATCATCAAACCCTAGAGATGAAGGAGCACTTCAAATGATCAAGCTCATTTTGTTGAATGGATTAATACTGCAGACAATCCATCAATATTTTATTTTAGGCTGCAGCTATGTTACATTGCTGATTTGAGGTTAATAACTGTTAATTGCACTTCATAGCTGGTAAGACCAAAGTTATATAACCTCACAGAAAAGAGCTCTAAGCATAGTGAATAGTGATGTCAGCAATATTTGACCATTGGGCATTATAGGTATTCGTGATCCTGTCCTTAACCAATGTTCACACACATGTATTTCCAGCTTTGGTTGCTGGGAATCCTAGCCCGTTTTCCCCTCCCTATGCCAGAAATGTAGCACTTGGCACCAAAGTTGAGATCAGCCATCAGGTACATAAAAATTCATTTGAGTTTCCTTGAATAGCTTGAATTTTATACTTATCAAGATAAAGGATGTTAGTGCTGGAAAAGAAGTCCTTGTTATTTCAGGGACACAGAGTAAACTCACTGTGCCATACCTCAGCTCCAAACTATTACTTTCTTCTTTTTCCCCAGCTTAATTTAAAAATTCCTCTAGACATCCTAAATTTTACAAAATGTACAGGTTCTTGAATATAACTTAAGGTCTTAATATTCTACCTCCTTTTAATTCATCTCAATTTGAACAGTATGGCGATTATATGATGGTGACGCATTTCAACTTTACTTCTTGGCCTGAACATGGCGTTCCTGAGACCTGTGCGCCTTTGATTCATTTTGTCAAGTTAATTCGAGCAAACAGAGCCAATGATAACACCCCTATTGTTGTGCATTGCAGGTAGGAAGTTGCTGAACAGATCTATTTATTTATAACACCTAATGGTGTTGTTGGAGCTATTATTAAAAGAAATTCTCCCCTGTCCTGTTGTGGTTGAAGTATATTGCCAACGTAAAAAAATGATGCATTTTGTGGATCTCACTGCAAATTATGGCACATTATTTAAGTGTTTTATTCCAGTAATATAAAGGATTAGTGAAATTAGAAGACAATACTGACAGAATGTTGGGACAGTGAGGCAGCGATAGCCCTCATCCCTGAATTATCCCTCATTTTGCTCCATAATGCTTTCCAATTTTATCACAGGAGAGAATTCTACCCATGATGTAATTGACAGTTTGAAGAAAGTTTTGAAAAAATATTTGTTTTGCGGTTCTTTTACTTTAAGTATTACAATTCACTACAAATCTGAGCGATGCAAATCAACGTTTACTTCTGCAAGTAAACCAAATTGAAAACAAATGTAGAAAATAATTAAAACCAGTAAAACACAAACTATAGTAATTTTAGAAAATAATTAAGGTGCCAAAACAACATGCAAAAGAATATGGTAAGATTTCACTGTAATTTCCATTTACAATTATAGGAGTAAGTTTGAACTATTAATGTGTCATTGGACAAACATGTGGAACTGTAAGTACTGGGACTAATGGGAAATTATTGTATGTGGCTGAACAAGATTTGTTTTTCTCCATTTTTGTTGCTCAGTGCTGGAGTAGGAAGGACAGGGGTCTTCATTGCACTCGATCACCTTATACAGCATGTGAACCACCATGACTTTGTGGACATCTTTGGGTTTGTAGCAGAGTTACGAAGTGAACGAATGTGCATGGTTCAGAACTTGGTAAGAAAGTGGAAAATTCCTATTGGGGCAAACAGATTCTGTGCTCACTAATGTGTGCCAGATTATCTCTGTTGGCTTTTCACCTTGATTTTAATGCCAAATTTGACGTATCATAGCATGATTTTATTACTTTATTTTATTAGGAGCTTAATGACATTGCCTGATCCTTGTAATGTAACACAGCAGTTCTGCTGTTACTGGAGGTGGCAGCTAGTCTACCTCCTTTCAGCTGGTAAAGTAAATTCCCTGACCATTGACCTGTACTGACAAACCCCAGCCATTGATGAAGGAACTGGGACTAATGAAAATAGTTGCAAACAGCTATTCAAAAACATCTGGATACGTATTGTATAGAACGCAACAAAGCTTATACATGTGGATTTACATTAAGGGCATTGATATTTAGCTTACAAAAACAAAAAAGGTTTATATGTTACAATGCTGGCTTCAAGAGACTCCATCAAATCTGTTTACATAGTAATATACTGTTGTATGTCAGGGCATATCATATGTGATTGCATGCTCTATATCCTTCTTATAATGTGAAGCGCAAACCTATGTCCTGTCAAATTCAATATTACTCCCTTGGTCTTGTATTTAAAGCTCTATATAAAAAGATCAGAATCCCATTTACCTTTTATCATAGCTTTTTCTACCCACACTTCCACTTCTACTTGACTGGAAACCAATGTAGGTCAGTGAGCACAGGGGTGTGCAGTAAATGGGACTTTCTCCGAATTAAGATATAGGGATGACCTCAGGTTTACGGAAGACCAGCCAGAGATCCATTTGAATAGTTAGGTCTAGATCACAAAGGCACAAATAAGTGTTTCAGCACCAGATGAACTGAGACAGGGCCGAAGTCTGGTGATGTCACACAGGCAGTAATAGGTGGTCTAGGTGTTGAAGCACATATGTGGTCAGGAATTTATCTTGGGGTCAAATATGACACCAAGGTTGTAAACAGACTTGTTTAGTCTCAGACTGTTGCCAGGGAGAGGGATGAAGTCAGTATATAAGGAACAGAATTGGATCAGGGTCTGAAAACCGTGACTTCAGTCTACCCAGTATTTTAATTGGAGGAATTTTCTATTCATCTAGTACTGGATACTGGATAAGCAGTCTGATAATTTAGCAACAGTGGAGGAATTGAGAGTGGGTCTGTGAGCTAGAGCTGGATGTCATCAGCGTACAGGTGAAATCTAATGCTGTGCTTTCTGATGATGTTGCTGAAGGGCCGCATGTAGATGAGAAAAAGTAGAGAATCAAGGGTAGATTCTTGTTGGAAACCAGAGAACAGGAAGAGAAATCATTGAAAGTGATACTCTGGCTATAATTGGATAGATACGAATGGAACCAGGTGAGACCAGTCCCATCCAGCTGAATAACAGTAGAGGACTGATGGAGGAGGCTGGTGGTCAAAGGCTGCAAACAGGTTGAGAAAGATAAAGAGGAATAGATCCCTCAAAGCCATCTTCATAATCTGCAAGGCTCAAGTCAGAATTGTGACGAAATAATGATCACACAGCTGGATGAGTGCGACTGCAGCAACGCTCGGAGGACATCACCATCCAGGGGAGAGCAGTTTCCTTGATTGACACCTGTGGCAATGGATTGAATATCCATCTCCATTACCAATGCACTAACCAAGCAAGTTTGACTACGTCCCTGTTCCACAGTCTCTTACCTAGAAGGACAAGGGAAGCAATGCTATGGGGAATGGCACTAACTCAAGTTCCCCTGGGCATGATTGTTCCTTGCTGTGTCAATACCTGGAATTCCTTACCTAACATCATTGTGAAAGTACTGTCACCACAAGATTAGCAACACTTAAAGAAGTAGGCTCGCCATCACCTTCTCAGGGCAACTAAGGATGGGCAATATATATTTTTCTTTCTCCGTCTCTCCTGATATGGGAGATATCTAATTCAAGGATATCTAATTCTGTATCTTGCCCTGGCTCAGGCTTATGGTTCACTTTGCCATAGCACCTAAGACCTCTTGAAGGTAAACTTTCTACTTTAACTTCTCTCAGCAGAAAGTTCACTCAAACAGGGCCTCATTCAGTTGGCTTCTCACAGTTTCAGGGGAGAAAACATACAAAAGGAAGATAGTACTAGTCCTTCACCCCTCCCTGACTCCTACAATGCTTATATTGCCAATATTATCCAACATGGCCTCTTCAAAAGCTACAATTGGGCAGAAACCTGGGAGCTAAATATCCATGATTGCTCTGTTCTGTTATCAGCCAATGTGACCTATAAGCCAAAAAAATTGCTGAAATATTGAAAATTACCAGGATATATGCAGTAAAACTGAGCACGTGTGACTACATGAATATGCATCATTCGGCTAAATTACATTAGAATATTTTTTTTATTTGAAACATTTTAAGATGTTAGTGTGGGTGGAGTTCAATTATAGGTTGCAGCTTGAATGAAGTACTTTTGAAGGGTAGTCACTGTTGTAATGTAGGAAACACGGCAGCCAATTTGCGCACAGCGAACTCCCACAAATGGCAATGTGATAATGACTAGGAAATCTGTTTTTGTGATGTTGGTTGAGGGACAAGTATCGGCCAGGACACTGGGAATAACTCTCCTGCTCTTCTTTGAAATAATGCCATGGAATCTTTGATATCGAACTTATAGGGCAGAAAAGGCCACGGTTTAATGTCTCATCTTCTGAGAGTGCAGCGTTCCCTCAGCACAACACTAGAGTGTGGGCCTAGATTTTGATGCACAAGCCTGGAGTGGCATACTCAAATGATCCATTGGGTATATTGTACTGTTGGGTAGCTTTTACTTTCTTAAAATCAGCAGTTTTCCTAAGCACTTATTACCAGTCACAACAAGTACTGAAGACAACTTTTACCTTGGCCACCACGCCTTCCCAGGTATGATGCACTATGCTTTCTGCATAGTATGTCCTGTGGTGTGAAACAAGGCAGTGAACCTTGCACCCAAGACATGCAGCAGCACCTCTACCTCAATAAAGGTGGGGGTCTGTTCTTGCAGCACTCTATTATTTCCTTAAAGACTGTCTTTATATATTTTTTAAAATCCATCTCATAGTAGCCAATTACTTTTAAGAGGCTGCTTCCCTTTAAATGGCTGCTGCACTCCTTTTAATAGGTACAGGAGGATCGGAACTTATCTCCCTACATGGAGCAGGTTATATTTTAGACTCATTTATAAAAGTTTTCATTCTGATCTTTTTTTTCTTTCTGTTGTCTATGCTCAATTTCCACAATATAATATAGATTGATATACACCAAGGAAATCCACTTAAAATATATTCACTATCACTATAATTACATTTTGTGGATTTTGGAGAACTTTATCACAAGATGGCAATTATTTTTCAACAGAAGTTGGTGAGACTCCAAAAGATACACCTTTTCAAAATTCAGGATCAAAAAGGCATTTGAGACAAATGGCTACTTTACAGCTTGTGCTGTTCTGTATCCTGTATAATTCCTCAGTAAAATCCAGCCTTATTTGGAAAAATAAAAGTGAAGCCAACCAGCAGCTGACTGGTTCTAACCCTCTCATGTCTCTCAAACACTTGGCTATCTGTTGGTTTTTAATCCCGATGGCATGTCATGCTGCTCCAGTATATTTTCAGCTATTGTTACCTCTGCATTATGTATTGAAACAATTATAAGCCAAGAAAACTCTGTCCGAATAATTTTTTGCTAATTGACATGATTAATACAATTCTAGTAATTTGTTTGAAAGTTTGTGGGTAAGCCAACTCCATTGCATGTATTATATGCAGGTATTAATTTGATCAATACAAATTAAGTCATGTTTTAATAATAGATGATTAAATTTCCCAATTTAAGTTTAGTTATATTTGTGTTATTTAATATTTAAAAATGTTCCGATGTTTATTTGAATGCAGGCTCAATACATGTTCTTACATCAGTGTGCTTTGGATCTATTGAATAACAAAGGAACCAGTCGATCGCTGTGGTTTGTGAATTATGCTGCTTTGCAAAAAATGGACTCTCTGGATACAATGGAGGGTAATAAGACAAGTTTTAATAATGAATTTGATTATGCATAAAAACAGCCCTTTTTATAATATTTTGAACTAAATGTTGTTGTTGCTACTGCGATCCAAAAACATGTTGAAGCATATCCTGAAAATGACTGTGATCAGTGTTATTGTATGAAAGCTTAGCACATTCATATCGAATTTCCCTGTCCAGTTTTAACATATGTGTTAAATATTTATTATACAGATTCATGCCTTCATTAGAGAGGCAGAAAGGGCCCAGATTTTGATGCACAAGTCTGGAGTGGCAGACTCAAATGATCCACTGGGTATATTGTACTGTTAGGTAGAAAGAGAAACTTGATAGAAACACATTAAATGCTGATATAACATTGCAGGCATTGAAATGACATTATAAGCATTCCTATGAGAATATCACTGAGTAATTTTCAGTTTATATATATCAATGTGCCACCCCTACCTCACCGTATAACACTCTTAAATATTATAAACTCAGCTATAATTAATAGTTTCCGCCATCTCACTTTATAACAATACTTTATATATATATATATATATAAAGGTCTAACTCCAGTATGTTCTTTGCATGACTTTCAAAGATAACATGGAGCAGGGCTTACTGGAGCTTAATATTAGGAAGTGTTCCTGTGGGTAAGCAGGAAGACTGTGGAAGATTGCTAGCCTCCAAATGGAGTTCAACAGTCTCCACTGTCAATCAAATGGACAGAAGATCTTGCAGGCCAAGTCCTGTCTACTCTTGGCCAGTGATAATGAAACTGGCAGAAACAATGAAGCGATCTAAAATTCAGATCTAAATTTCAGATTCCCAGCTGAAGAAAAATGGTTATTTACCACAACAACAGGAAAATGATTGAAAATATAAATAAGTTTTTTTTTCTATTAGAGGTTAAATTTTAAAAATAGCTTTGACACACCGGACTTCTGAAAACAGTAGGCTCCTCTTATATTTTTGGACACTTTCCTAAATGCAAAATGTAAATGAAAACCCTGCAGCAACAGAGAAAACACCTAAATTATTACTAATTTTTCAATAGATGTTTGAAAATCATCCAGCAATTGAATTACATAAAAATGGTACACTATGGTTATGGTGCACCTTGTGGAGGTGATGGGGGTCTCGGCTGCTGTCTGGAGAACTGGTAGGAGAGCCGGCAGGAGCCCCCCATCACCTCTTTCCAGGAAGGCCCACAGTATCATGTCCCTCTCAGGCACTTGACAGGCCATCGGTGGGATTCCCTTAGGATCAAGAACCTCTGGTGAGGAAGTCCCACCTGCCAAGAGTTGCTGGCCAATCAGAGAATGGAAGCACAATTGAACAGCAGCACCAGGAAGGTGGTGGCTGCTGCCTGTACAACACCCATCCAAGAACTAGGGCAGGATTTTTCAGTCGGCTTGCAGGGGCGGGCCCGACACACCAAGGTGTAAAATGATGCCGGGCATGCATCCCGATGTTTTGTGTGGCGGGTGCACGCCGGAGTCAGCTGCACAACCACCAATATGTAAATGGCCTATTAAGGCCATTAAGGAAGTAATTAATGCAATTGTTAACACTGCCCATCCAACCTTATGATTGGCGGGCAGGCAAAGAAGGCCAAGCGGCCTTCACGTTTTTTAGGAAACCTCATCCACGAGCAGAATGAGGTTTCCTAAAGCTTTCATTAATTAATCAAAAAATTTTCCTAAATATAAAAACATGTCACATGAGGCGACATGTTTAAATAAATTTTTAATCCATTTATTCATTAATTACAATAGCGATTCAATCTCCCTGAGGCAGCTCCACACAGGTAGCACCGAGTGCTATGGCTTGGTCTCTTATGCTGGGCGGGCCTTAATTGGCCCGCCCTCGTAAAATAGCGGTGATCGGCTCCGCAACTGCCCCTGCCCTCTCCCGCCAAGCCTGCCCGTCAACTGAAAAATTCTGGCCCTAGGATCATCGCTGGATCCCAGGCCAGGAGTGAGTAATGGCAGGAGGGAGGTGGAGCGGTGATGGTTGCAGGGGAGGGAGGTTAACAGCAAAGGCAGGGCTCTCAGCAGTCTTCCCGATGCTTTGTCCCTTGATAGGTAGAAGCTATTATTAAAGATGTTATAGCAGGGCACTGTTCAAGGCAATCAGGCAGAGCCATCATGGTTTTGTAAAAGGGAAATCATGCTTAACCAATTTATTGGAGCTCTTTGAAGGAGTCATATGTGCTGTGGATAAAGGGGAACTGGTGGATGTACTCTACTTAGATTTCCAGAAGGCATTTGATAAAGTGCCAGACCAAAGGTTATTGCAGAAGATAAAAGCTCATGGTGTAGGGGGTAACATATTGGCAAGGATAGAAGATTGGCTGGCTAACAGGAAGCAAAGAGTAGACATAAAAGGGTCTTTTTCTGGTTGACAGGATGTGACGAGTGGTGTGACACTGGATCAGTGTTTGGGCCTCAACTTTTTACAATTTATATAAATGACTTGGGTGAAGGGTCCAAAGAATTGGTTGCTAAATTTGCTGATGACACTAAGATAGGTGGGAAAGTAAATTGTGAACAGGATGAGTGGAGACTACAAAGTGACATAGGTAGGCTAAGTGAGTGGCAAAGATCTGGCAAATGGACTATAATGTGGGCAAATGTGAAATTGTTCCGTTTGGGAGGAAGAATAAAAAAGCAGCTTATTATCTAAATGGTCAGAGATTGCAGAGCTCTGAGATTCAGAGGGATCTGTGTGTCCTAGTGCATGAATCACAAAAGGTTAATATGCATGTACAGCAGGTAATTAGGAAAGCTAATAGAATGTTATAATTTATTGTGAGGGGCATTGATTACAAAAGTTGGGAGGTTATACTTCAGTTGTACAGGGCATTGGTAAGATCACATCTGGAGTATTGTGTACGGCACTGGTCTCCTTATTTAAAGAAAGATGTAAATGCGTTAGAAGCAGTTCAGAGAAGGTTTACTAAACTAATACCAGGAATGAGTGGGATGTCTTATGAGGAAAGGCTGGACAGGTTAGGCTTGTATCTACTGGAATTTAGAAGAGGAAGAGGTGACTTAATTGAAAGATCCTGAGGAGTCTTGACAGGGTGGATGTGGAGAGGCTGTTTCTTCTTGTGGGAGAATCTAGAACTAGGGGCCACTGTTTAAAAATAAGGGGTCACTCATTTAAGACAGAGATGAGGAGAATTTTTTTGTCTCAGAGGGTTGAGAGTCTTTGGAACTCTCTTCTTCAAAAGATGATGGAAGCAGAGTCTTTAAATATTTTTAAGGCTGCGATATATAGATTCTTGATTAACAAGTGGGTGTAAGGTTATCGGAGGTAGGCAGAAATGTGGGTTTGAGGTTACATTCAGATTGACCATGATCTTATTGAATAGTGGAGCAGGCTCGAGGGGCCAAGTGGACTACTCCTGCTCCTAATTCATATGTTTTTATGAGTGACTTTGGTCAAGGGATTGCCCCCTCCCCAGGAGCCCACAAGCAACCCTGCATGGGTTTGCTTGTCATGTTCCCCATTAGTAAAGTCCCCCGCCCTCTGCTGGATTAATACCAGCGGCTGTGGGATGAGGCCCGTGAGTAGGCATTAATTTCCCACTTAAAGCACTCAATTCGTGGTGGGGCGGGAAGGCTATCCATGGGCCTTCCCACCATGGACTCGATCAGGGTGGAGGTGAGAAGA
Organism: Carcharodon carcharias; assembly: GCF_017639515.1. Taxonomy (NCBI): domain Eukaryota; kingdom Metazoa; phylum Chordata; class Chondrichthyes; order Lamniformes; family Lamnidae; genus Carcharodon; species Carcharodon carcharias. The sequence goes on from NC_054487.1 coordinate 63,716,023, forward strand.
TGGGGGGATCTGCAAGCGCAATCCTCCCACCCAATTAAATTCACCTCCCCACCATCAAACTTGCCACTGGGGAGGGCACAAGGTTCTGCCCATGGTATTAAATTCTGCACTTAGGTTCTTGGACATCAGTTTGCGCTTGATTTTGTGATAGTCACCTAAAAATATGAGTTTCTCACGATTGTGAAAAGTCACAAGTGACACAAGTTTATTTAGTGACTACTGAATTGTCTTAATACAGCAAGAGGTGTTGAAGCACGAGAAAGTTGTGGTGGGACGAGGTTGAGAGGGTTGCGCTACAATCCTGCTCGTAACCATCTTTATTTCCTAACTTCATGCATGGGAAGGCTGTCCACCTAGAGGACTGGGGGCCCACTCTAAATTTCTTTCTAATTCATTTATGGACATCTTGGGCAAGGCCAGCATCTGTTGCCAATCCCAAATTGCCCCTGAGAAGGTGATGGTGATTTGTGATGAGGTAAATTTGCCTTTTTTTTAAATATTGAAAAGGTTCTTTATACATTAGACAGAGATCAGACGTGCAAAGATATCTTGGGGTTCCCTTTTCCTGGGTGTTCCTTCCCACCCCCTTAATTGTGGACTTGCTGATGGACATCCCAGTCTGTACGTACCTTGCCAGGGACTATTTTTATGGATCCCCAGTGGTGGACTGATCCCTCTACAATGTTGACTCCTCCTGATGGCAGTGTGATGTCAGGTTTCATGCTTGGGGATGGGGAGGTGTTGGATCATTTGCCTTGAACTCACAAATCTGAGTTAGAATTAGTCCCCTATAATCAAAACTACAGATCTTGGTCAGTGAATGCAAAATGCACCATCAGCAGTTTAGGAATGAGCAGCCTTTGTATAGGATTAAAATTGCTACACTTTAATACCGACTTCTCTGTGAATTTCTTTTAGGTGATGTGGAATTAGAGTGGGAGGAAACAACCATGTAATTCTCAGACACTGCTGAAGGATATAAAGAGGGTTGCATTAAACTCATTTCAGGAAATGAACACAAGAGCTTCTATAAGTAGGGGCCAAAATTCATCTGTAAATAGACTTCTTTAAATTACCAGCATGGCAAATTCCTTTATCTCCGCTTTGTCTTTTATGAAATGCTTCTTTACACTTTGTGTTTGGTTTGGATGGATAATTAATTAATTAATAACCTCCCTATTTCTTGTATAAATTCTTAGAGCTTATTTTCAACCCTTATATCTATTCCATGTTTGATTTTGCTATGCTGCTTATTTTTAGTCTTTTGTAACTTCTTGCATTTTTTAATGTGAAGTGAGCCAAATATGATGTAAAATTTAATTTTTCATGATACTGTGTTGCTTTTGCTGTGCATATTTTAGATTGCAGTGTGCGTCCTGTATGTGCAAGATGTGTTTGGTTTGGAAGTAAATATATATTTGAGTTGCCTACATTATTTCAATTACCAAAGTTTTAATGTGTCTTTTGTGCTATCTTCATTTCTGATTCAATGGTCTCCACTAAAATGTTGGCTTTTGGTGTCTGTAGCTGAACTCAGTGCACACTGGCAGAATAGTCTGTGATCCTGAACAGCTGAACACTCACCCCTCTGACACCATAGAGATTAATCTCCCACTGCAGTTCAGACAGTAGCTCTTTAGGGACATTCTACTGTTTACACTCACTGCTCTGCACCAGCTCAAACAGAGCTATCAGGTTGGCCCTTGTTTTTATCTGGATGAAGTTCCCTTCTTTAATTCTAAATACTCATTACTGTGCTGAAAAGTGAAAAGACTCATGCATTGAGAAACAGATCCATTTTGCATTGTCAAACAAACTTACCATCGAGCGATCTAAGTGTAAATCTGTAAACTGAACATAAAGTGTATTAGCTGGAATTATTTTATACATATTTATATAAGATTTTGAGCAGTGAAAACCTCTTAACTGTATGGCATTTAGTAAAAATCAGGATTATACAATAGTTCTCAGGATACTTGATGGGGTGCTAAAGTACACATTTGTCTGAAATTCCTTTCTCCACTATTTGAACAAAAGTGTGAGTTCATTTATTTTATATTGCTGAAAAAAGAGACATGTTGCCAAAGCTTTTCATTTGCACTCATCAGGACAAATGCAAGAATACCAAATTTCAAACAATCAAAACAGTTTATACCACAGGAGAAAAAGAGTGCTGATTGGTTGGCAAGCTGATTCTGATTGGCTGAGGCATCACGATGAAGAAAGCAATGGGGGACTATAGGCTCCCCAAGTTTCCGGGTAATTCAGAAAAGGCACAAGACTTGAACATATCTGTTGTTTGCAGGGAATGGCCCCTGCATATAAATGTATGTCACTTCTCACAAGCATAAATGAGCCATAACTGAACAAGTTAATTTGAACAACAAGTTAAGCAAGCTGCTTCACACTGCTATTACACAATGGTGACGTGAGTGGTATTTTCCCCTAATAGGATGCTGCTATCAGTCCAAAAAGATATTCTGCATACCACACAATAATACATCATGTATGAATTTCAGTGCTGGTGTGATGCAAGTATGTAGGCTGTATGTTCCAAAGATTGCTGATCAAATCAAACAGCATGTTCCCTCCGGCTGTTCGTAACAGGCAGAGTACAGACCTTACTCAACCAGCCCACGTTTGCAAAACCCAAAACAAAACGTCTTCTGTTTCATGTGATTCTGCAATTGGCCAGCACTTGCTGAAGAAGTGCGTTAATAGCTGCACTAACAGCCAATTTAAGGTAATGGCCCAAATCTTCTGGTCTCCAGATGTTGGCGATGCATGTTGGGACCCTGTGGAAGTCCTGATGTGTGGACCTTTGTGGGAATTGCCTGAGAAGTTTCAATTTCCGATAGGCAATTCCCCTGCTTTCCGAGACCCTCCACAAGTCGGAGACTTCAGACAGTTCCGCAGTACTTACCTGAACAGTTAGCCACGAAATGTTAGATTAAAACCTAGTATAACATAAGAGTAACTCCCCAACCAACCCCCCCATCAACCCCACTGACTACCCGTCAACCACCCAACTACCACCCCTGACCTACCTACAAGAGGAACCAACAAGAGGGAAAAACATACTTGAACTCATCTTCACCAGTTTGCCTGTCGCAGATGCACCTGTCCATGAAAGTATTGGTAGGAGTGAGCACCGCACAGTCCTTGTGGAGACGAAGTCCTGCCCTCACGTTGAGGATACCCTTCATTGTGTTGTAAGGCACTACCACCGTGCTAAATGGGATAGGTTTCCAACAGATCTAGCAACTCAAGACTGGGCATCCATGAGGCACTGTGGGCCATCAGCAGCAACAGAGTTGTACTCAAACACAACCTGTAAACTCATGGCCCAACATATCCCCCATTCTACCATTGCCATCAAGCCAGGGGATCAACCCTAGTTCAATGAAGAGTGCAAGAGGGCATGCCAGGAGCAGCACCAAGCATACCTAAAAATGAGGTGTCAACCTCGTGAAGCTATAACACAGGGCTACTTGTGTGCCAAACAGCATAAGCAGAGAGTGATAGACAGCATTAAGTGATCCGACAACCAACGGATCAGATCTAAGCTCTGCAGTCCTGCAACATCCAATAGTAAATGGCAGTGGACAATTAAACAACTCATTGGAGGAGTACGCTCCACAAATATCCCCATCCTCAATGCTGGAGCAGGCCAGCACATCAATGCAAAAGATAAGGCTGAAACATTTGCCAGAATCTTTAGCCAGAAGTGCCGAGTGGATGATCCATCTTGGCCTCCTCCGGAGGTCCCCAGCATCACAGATGACAATTCGATTCACTCCACATGATATGAAGAAATGACTGAAGGCATGGATTACAGCAAAGGCTATGGTCTCTGACAACATTCCAGCAATAGTACTGAAGACTTGTACTCCAGAACTTGCCACGCCCCTAGCCAAGCTGTTCCAGTACAGCAACAACATTGGCATCTACCCAGCTATGTGGAAAATTACCCAGGTATGTCCTGTACACAAAAAGCAAGACAAATCCAACACGGCCAATTACCGCCCCATCAGTCTACTCTCGGTCATCCATAAAGTAATGGAAAGGGTCATCAACAGTGTTATCAAGCAGCACATGCTTAGCAATAACCTGCTCACTGATGCCCTGTTTGGGTTCTGCCAGGGCCACTGAGCTCCTGACCTCATTACAGCCTTAGTTCAAACATTGACAAAAGAGCTGAACTCCCGAGGTGGGGTGACAGTGACTGCCCTTGACATCAAGGCAGCATTTGACCGAGTGTGGCATCAAGGAGCCCTAGCAAAACTGGAGTCAATGGAAATCAGGGGATAACCCTCCACTGGTTGGGGTCATACCTAGCACAAAGGAAGATGGTTGAAATTGTTGGAGGTCAATCACCTCAGCTCCAGGGCATCACTGCATGAGTTCCTCAGGATAGTGTCCTTGGCCCAACAATCTTCAGTTGCTTCATCAATGACTTTCCTTCCATCATAAGGTCAGAAGTGAGGACTTTCATTGATGATTGCACAATGTTCAGCATCATTCGCGACTCCTCAAATACTGAAGTAGTCCATGTCCAAATGCAGCAAGACCTGGACAATATCCAGGCTTGAGCTGATATGTGGCAAGTAACATTCACACCATACAAGTGTCAGGCAATGATCATCTCCAACAAGAGAGAATCCAGTCATCGACCCTTGATGTTCAATGGCATTTACATCACTGAATCCCCCACTATCAACATCCTGAGGATGACCAGAAACTGAACTGGACTAGCCATATAAATATTGTGGTGACAAGAGCAGGCCAGAGGCTAGGAATCATGCAACGAGTAACTCACCTGACTCCCCAAAGCCTGTCCACCATCTACAAGGCACAAGTCAGGAGTGTGATAGAATACTCCCCACTTGCCTGGATGAGTGCAGCTCCCTTATCACTCAAGAATCTTGACACCATCCCGGACAAAGCAGCCGGCTTGATTGGCATTACAAATATTCACTTCCTACACCACTGACGCACAGTAGCAGCAGTGTGTTCCATCTACAAGATGTACTGCAGGAATTCACCAAAGCTCCTTCGACAGCACCTTCCAAACCCATGACCACTATCATCTAGAAGGACAAGGGCAACAGTTAGATGGGAACACCACCACCTGGAAGTTCCCCTCCAAGCTACCACCATCCTGACTTGGAAATCGCTGTTCCTTCACTGTTGCTGGGTCAAAATCCTGGAACTTCCTTCCTAACAGCGCAATGGGTGTACCTATGCCACATGGACTGCAACAGTTCAAGAAGGCAGCTCACCACTACCTTCTCAAGGACAACTAGGGATGGGCAATAAAGGCTGGCCCAGCTAGCGAAGCCCATATCTCGTGAACGCATAAAAGAAAACTGACCTTTAAAGTTACAATATGGCAACTAGTGCCATAAAAAAGGGGCTTGTCTTTTCTTCACCCAAATCTTTTCCACTTGGATGGAGTTCTCCGAGGGACACTGCAAAGTGCATTTCTGGGAAAGCTGGGCTCAGAAGGTCCCAGTGGAAATGTGCAGCAGCGTCGAGTTGGGAGAATTTTTGATCAGAGTGGCAATCCAACCATAATTGCTGATGCTCAGAAAATATGGGTCAATCGGTCGAGCTCATATCGTGGATCATTTATGCTGGTTAGAAGCGAAATGAATTCATATGCAGGGAACTGTTCTCTGCAAACATAAGGAACATGTTCTAGCCTTAAACATTTTTAAATTACCTGGAAGCATTGGGAGCCTATAGTTCACCATTGTTTTCCCTAAGGCAACGCCTCAGCCAATCACAGCTGGTCTGCCAACCAATCAACACCAATTTCTCCTTGGTTTAAATTGTTGTGATTGTTTGAAATTTAACATTCTTGGGTTTGTCCTGATGAGTGTAAGGTAACAATCTTAAGCAATATGCCTCTCTCTTCAGCAACATTTGTTTATTTTAAATGATTTCAGTGAATTTTAGCAGAATAAGCTAAGCATTCCTATACTAGTAACCAAGGTGTAATATCAGGAACTGTACTAGTTGTGCTCCTGTGGCTTTGTTCATGGACCAAAAGATATTTTATGTCTCACACTTCATGTAACTGATTACGTGCTTCTCTCCTAATCTACAGTTCCTTTCAACTCCCACTCAATAAAGTATTGCATTTATTTTGTACTGTTGTTTCAATATTTAAACATATTTCATTGTGTTTGATGGAATTGTCATATCCTTACATGTGTACACACAACTACAAGACTAAAGTCAATAATTTGATTGACAGGCTAACAGTCGCTGTGAGCTATACCATTCAGTATCCCACAATGTGGACTAATATTCTGTGGGACTTGCGGTCCCATTTTCAAATCAGCACATAAAAGAATATTAGCTGATGCATGAAAACTTAATTTGCATTCTTTCACAACCTACCATTTGTAGGTCCTCAAACATAACTACAACAGAAATATTTTAAGTAATATAAGTATTAACTTAAGCCCATGTATTATTTTTTAAATTCAGCATTCGGACACCACTAATAAGTGTTTAGTCACAAAGTGAACCTTAGATCATAATTTACTGGATCAATAAAAGAAGATTGCACAGCACTGAATTGTTTCTGCTCAAATGCTGAATTCTCTGATTTATGAAAAGTGAGGATTTTTTAGCAGTAAAATGAAAATTGAATTCCCAAGTAATTGTGTTTCTCCCTGCCTAATTTGGAGTTTTTTCAAATTTTGTTCAAAAATATTAATATTTAATAGTATTCCATTCAGGGTATTGTTGTTTCAAAGCCAAATAGTAGGCAGACACCATGCAGTACCTGATTTGCAGGATCTTAAATGATAAAAACTAATTGTGAAATACAAGTTACTGTTGTAAAAATCATGTGCAAACAATGGTGTTATTTACTGGACAAAACTTGTCCTGTGTTAGAGTTATTAAATTGAGAAAAATGTGGTAACTCCTTTTGCTGATGTTTGACGCAAACATGTAAGCTCTATGGTTCACAAAACTTCATAGCACACAATTGTTTCCTGCAGTATATCCAACAAAGGTGGAACTTGGACCAAGGTTAAAAAGAAGGCAAAGTTACAATGAAATAAAAAAGGTATCAGCCAGAAAAGGCTTTAGAATGAACCCCTAAGCTTTAATCGCTAATCAAATTGCTTCTGTTCATAATTTCTTAATAATCATTCTTTAACAGCTGCATAACCAATATTATATGCAGTATATTATATTGTAACCCACTAGGTATCCTAACACTGTAGAATCGATTCTACCTCATCTATTTAGCAGATTGCTGTTCAACTGTTGAAACCAGAATTATATCAATTGAAAACTGCTGTGTTGTACAATGCTAATTAATGCATTTACACAAACAACCCAAAATTCTAGATTCTGTGATTTGTCACCAGAATTACAGTGGGGTTGGACTTTTGCTACCCTCTGCATCCACAGCTGACCCTGCCAGAAATTGAGGCCAATTCAGTCGGTTATTGCTGGCCTGGGCTATGGTGTGAGTTCTTCCAGGAATCGGTGCACTGTTCTCAGAAGGCTTGGGAAATATCATGCATGGCAGGTAGAGGAAATACTTCTGTGGGTGCAAATGTAGCATTTAAAGCTGGATTGCTCTTACAGCATAACCAATATTCAGATAGGTGAAGACATGGCTCTAACAGGAACAAGTGATTGAGGAGCAGCAAAATTCTCAGGGCCAGATGTTCATCAAGGAGACTGGTGTCAGGAGTCGAGAATTTTCCTGACTCTGCAATCCTGTCTCCATCCTGGAAGAGCCTGCCCACCCTATTTACATATTAGAGAGCTGGGCACGGTTGGAAATGAGCCCACCCCCTCCAGAGGCAGGCCCAAATCAGAGGCAGGTTAGCAGGCTGCCGCTGTTTATTGCAACATTGGACCAGTGGCATTCTTGGATTTTAGGCCCTTTAGGCTTCACCACGCCCCCCCCCCCCCCAACCAATCCCCATGCCCCCTCCATTCCCCTATTCCACTTCATATCTCCCAAGCCTCCTCATATCTCCCATGCCCCATTTATTCCTTCTCATATCACCCCTGTGCCCTCCATGCCTTCCATTCCCCCAGTATCCACTAGGTACAGCACTCACGAGCTGTATAACAACACTGAAAAATATTTGAAATGTTCATGAAATATTTTTAAAAATCAGCCATTCAACATTCCCTTTGGAAAATTTCCCACTTACCTTCTCATAAAACTGTCAATCAAACACAGCCAGTGAAAGTTCCATTGAAGAAATCTATAATCCTGTACAAATAAACACACAGGCATTGAAAAATCATTTCAAAGAAAGATCAAGTTATTACAAGGTAATGAAACTATCAATCAAGCAAAGATAGCAGCCACCTTTGCAAATGTGTAAACAGCCCCTGTCAACAAGGCTGAATGCATTGGTCATTCTTGGAGCCCAGTCAAGTGTCTATGAGGCCAGCTGTCAAAACATGCATGTAAGAATTTCCTTACACAACTTAATAGGCTCCATCCTGTGCTCAAATTCACCTTTGAAATGGAGCAGTCAAATGAGCTCCCCTTGCTTGATGTATTTGAGAAATCTACTGGGGGTTCTCCACTACCGTCTACCTCAAACCTATCTTCAGTTGATAATGTACACATTAGGATTCCTACAGTTCCATGCACTATAAGATTTGCCTTATTGTCAACCTCGTAAATGGGGCCCAAGCTATTGGCTCACAGTACAAGCTTGATGCTGAAATAAGGCGCATCAAAGCTATCCTGTGAGATAATTGCTACCCTGAACTGTATATCACACAAACTCATGAATGCACCTAAGGCCACCACTTCTGGTCATGAAAGGTGCCCAGTCTACCTCAGATTTCCCTGAAAGGGTAAGATACCTCCAAAATTTGAGCAACAGGTGAAGCTAGCTGTTTCATGCTGCTACTATACAGTAGCAACATTTCCTGTTCCCATTAGCATAGCATCAAGGCAATCACCTGAGGCATTCAACTGGTGGAGATGAACCATTAAACTTAATCAGTTGTACAATGGGACAAAAAAAAAACAAAAAACCTGCGGATGCTGGAAATCCAAAACAAAAACAGAATTACCTGGAAAAACTCAGCAGGTCTGGCAGCATCGGCGGAGAAGAAAAGAGTTGACGTTTCGAGTCCTCATGACCCTTCGACAGAACAGTTCTGTCGAAGGGTCATGAGGACTCGAAACGTCAACTCTTTTCTTCTCCGCCGATGCTGCCAGACCTGCTGAGTTTTTCCAGGTAATTCTGTTTTTGTTTTGTACAATGGGACACTGGATGAGGAGGCATTCCCAGACATGAACTCATCAAGTTACAATGGGAGTAGGCTTTAAACGCAATCACTTGAACAATGGGACCCTAGCTGAGAAGGTGGATTCCCAGCCATGAACTGATTAAGTTACAAGGGGGGATGCATTAGTAACAATCATGTTTGAATCACTTTGTGATGGTCACATGACAGGCCCACTGTGTGCGCCTAAGCTTCTGCTTTCTTTGCAGTAAGAAGACAAACAGCTGAGACACTGATGAGAGCAGACTGAATGAGGTCCCTCCTTCCTCTGTCTCTCTCCAACCAAGCTACCAAACTTTCAAATCCTGGTTGCGGACTGTGACCACCCAGGGATGTCCCTGCTGCAAGCAGAGATATCTTGAAAAGGAAATCAACCCCACACTACCGTCTCCAGAAGGACAGCCAAATCAGCTGGCTACCTCTTTAAATTGCACCCATGTGGGATCCAGCAGGATCACCAACTCATCCTGAAGCCAGCCAAGTCATCAACCTTCACAAACTGTATTCCCCATTTAATTTTCTCTAGACTCATTCAGTTAATCTATCTTTTCCACTCTGTAATCTATTTCTGCATGTGTATAAAAGTCAGAGTGTATCTTATTGTTTTACTTAGGGTTGAGTACAATGAAGCTAACCTCTTTCTTTGTTAAACTCAAGGAAACCTGTCTGATTGTGTCTTTTATGAACACAGGTCATAAACAACTGAACACTCACTGAATTGGCAAGTATATCCTTTTCACAAAAAACCCTATTGCAGTCAAATGGTGGGTGGGAAAAAGAGGGGGTGCCATTTGAACCCTCCTCACCTAATTGTAACAGGTATACTTTGGATCAGAATTGCACTTGGCTCAAATATATATTTACATGGAGCTACATTTCTTACATCAGAACTTCTTGTTCTCTGTTTCAAACCACTTCTATATTATTTCTTTAAATATATTTATCTCTGAAACTCTTTTCAGTTACAGTTGACCTTTGTATTTGCTAAAAAGAGGAAATCACTTTCAAGGTTCAAATTGAACCCTATTCCAAGTTGTTTAACTCAATATTGATTTCATTGACTCCGAATCAAACTCAGTGATTTACAATCATTCCCATATACATATTTCCATACCTGTCCATGTACGTGGTGGAAGTGGTAGGTTTGGAAGTGCTGTTAAAGAAGCTTTGGTGAGTTACTGCAGTGCATCTTGTATATGGTTAACACTGCTACCACTATTCACCAGTGGTGGGGGATAGTTTAATATGGTGGATGGGTGCTAATCAAGCAGGCTGCTTTGTCCTGGATGGTGTTATTGGAGCTGCACTCATCCAGACAATTAAATATTCCATTATACTCAAGTTTTGTGCCTTATAGATGGTGGAAAGATTTTGGAGGTGAGTTACTTGCTGCAAAATTCCCAGCTTCTCACCTGCTTCTGTAGCCACAATATTTATATGCCTGGTCCAGTTCAATCTCTGGCCAGTGGTCACCCTCTACAATGTTAATGGTAGGGGATTCAATATGGTAAGGCCATTGAAAGTCAAGGAGGGATAGTTTCTCTTGTTTAAGACTGTCTTTTGTTGGAGATGGCCATTAATTGACACTTGTGTGCCATGAATATTACTTACCACTTATCAGCCCAAACTGAATGTTGTCCAGGTCAAGTGACATGCAGACATGGACTACTTCATTATTTATGGAGTTGTGAATGGAAGTGAACACTGTGAAAATATCAGCAATCATCCCTATTTCTGACCTTATGATGGAGAGAAGGTCATTGTTGAAACAAGTGAAAATTGGTGGGGCTAGAACACTGCCCTGAGGAACTCCTGCAGTGATGTCAGACTGAGATAATTGGCCTCCAACAATCACAACCAGCTTCCTTTGTGCAAGGTATGACTCCAATCAGCGGGGAGCTTTCCCCCTCAATTCCAGTTGACTTCAATTTTACTAGGCTGTTCAAAGCCACATATGGTTGAATGCTTCTTGATATCAAGAGCAATTCCTCTCACCTCAGCTCTGGAATTAAGCTCATGTTGGGCCCAATGCTTTAATAAGGTCTGGAGCAGAGTGGTCCTGTCAATACACAAATGGTGCACAGTTGAGCAGATTAATGGTGAGTAAAGTGCCACTTAATGGCACTATCAATGATTCCTGCCATCATGTTGCCAATGATTGAGAGTATACTAATGGGCAGTAATTGGCCACATTGGATTTTTCCTGCTTTTTGTGGACAGAAAATAACTGGACAATTTCCCACTTGGTCGGATACATGTTTATGTTGTAGCCACACTGAAACAGCTTGGCTGGAGCCATGGCTCATTCTGGAGCAATAGTTGTCAGGTCTACAGCTGGGATGTTGTCAGGGTCTATAGCCTTTTCTGTATTTGGTGCACTTGTTATCCCTTGATATCATGTGGAGTGAATTGAATTGGCCAAAGGCTGGATCAAAACGTTCTTTCCGACATTCCACTTGCATCTGTTACCCAAAATCTTAAATCTGTGTCCTCTAGTCCTTGTGCAATCAGGTAATGGAAATAGCACTTCCTTGACTGCCTTATCTAAGCCTGCCATAATCTTGTATATCTTTATCAAATCTCCTTTGCTCCAAGGAGAACAGCCCCAGCCTTTCCAACCGAACCTTGGAACTAAAGCCACCCCCCACCCCACCCCCAACCCTGGAACCATTCTGGTAAATCTCCCCTACACTCTCCCAATGACCTTCACATCTTTCCTAAAATGTGAACTTTCCTAAGGTGACCAGAACTGGATACGCTACTCTTGTTGGGACCTAACCAGAGCTTTATATAGGTTCCGTATAACTTCATTGCTTTTGTATTCAATTTGCTCTGACATTACTCTACCCGCCCTTTTGAATCGGCATTAATCCATTTAAAATATATAGGTTAACACAGGTGCTATGTGCATTTAGAATTTGTTGGTTAGTGTGTTTGTGGCATTTGATATAAACGAAATTATTACCCTTTCGGGTGCAACAAAGTTAATAACACTAAAGATGTGTTGATGGATGACTTTTCGTAGGACCGGTTTAAAAATTCAGTGGAAGAACTGTAACTAACAAAAAACTCGGACATAAAGGTACAACCTTGATGGCCATGTTAATTTCCCTATATATCTCCCTTTACTTAACCAGAGGAAGATGAGGAGAGATTTTGCAGCCAGTTATAGTGATTTGGAATTCACTGGAAAAAGGTGGTGGAAGCAGATTGAATCGTAACTTTCAAAGAGGAATTGGATATATGCTTGAAGAAGAAAAATAATGCAGGGTATGGAGATAAGGCAAAATGGGGCTAACTAAACAGCTTATTCAAAGAGCTGACACAGGTACCATGGGCTGTCTTCTTGTATGTTTCTATGTGTAAATGTCATGATTTCTAGGAATAAACGAAGGCATTATGATTGAAAATGATGTAATGGTACAGAAGAGTTTAAAGATGTGTAAGCACCATACAGTTTGTGCAAAGTTACTCAAGTTTATAATTTAGTGGGCAATAACAAAAAGTATTACATAATACTAACATCACACGCTATCCAAATAGGTGAAAGAATGACCTGCTTCAAGAAAAGTCAACTTTTACTTTCTAATATAAGGAAGAGAAATGCTGATCAAAATATTGATCGCATTCCATCTTGCACTCTCTGTAACAAGAACAAGAACACCTTGTTATGATGGCCTGACTGTTACCAAAACAGAGTAAGTTTAAATGTTTATTTATCGTCATCAGTAAATTGCATGGAATGGGAATGATCTTACAGCAGTAAAATCGTCATTAAAGATTTGGACTGTAGCCATGGAATCAAGGTAGACAATCACCGGTGACATGTTTTTAGCCGCTGCAGTCTTTTCCTCCGTTTTAACTGCCTCCTCTGTTAACTAATTTTCATCTGCAGCAGATATGAATCCGAATAATCGTCTGTGATGTTATTTATAACACATGTAACATGTACTGAAATATGAAACTCGGAAAACATGCATCGAGTCTCGTTTTTTGTCATCAAGCCTATGTACTTCACACTGCATCTGTATGCACGCGTTAAGTGCGTTATGGGTCCTCTCGCTTTACACACTGATCTTTGATTCGCATTTTGAGTTTAGCAGGAAATACCTCATACAAATCATGTGACTTGAGCAGCTGATAATTTAATAGAATGGTGCCATTGAGTGAAGAACAATTGGTGCGTGTAAGTAAGTGACTGCACAGTTGGTGTCACTCTCCAGAGAGTTAAAGTTGAGAGACACGGTAGCTGTGTTAAAAGTATCTAACGAGATCAGCCCTTACTGTTAAAAGAAACTCTTCATAATCACAAATCCAAACGACTAGTTCCCAGCACTATCGCCTCCACGTGTGCCCGGCGCCGGATTAAAAGCTTAGAATATGGCAGCAGAAAAGAATAACTTCTTAATAGCAAAAACAAGTATCTTGCTAAATTCATAAACGAATCAACTTCTATTGGTGACACATTACAGAAAGGCTCGCATTAAATGTTGCATCTGCGGAGCTGCACCTGTTTAGTCTCGGCATACTGCGGTAAAGTTTTAAAATGCTACATAGGGCGATTAGAACTTGTTTTCATGATGTGCAGAGCGCTTCAGAAAAAAAAAAGTAAGTTGGCTTGTGTGTGTAGTATTAGATAGCGTTCCAGAATATCGAGGTCATCCTAAAGCAAAACTCCAGCATGTCACGTGGAATCGGAGGCCCACCGGAATACAGAAACAATCAGTGTGAAACATTGTGATATGTTATCCAATGTATTGCCGTATCTATAACATCTATTACTGCCCAATTTTTACAAAGATAATTTACAATGAGTATCCTCTATTTCTGGGATTGATTTGAACAATGGGATGCCGGATCAATTGAAATATTTACAACATAACTTGCCACTTTTGATGTCATAGACTACAGATAAATGTTCTCTAAATTGCATGATTAACTGAACTTATATTCAGAGCATTTACAAACAGAACTAAATTCGGTTCGAAGCTATACTTTTTAAACCTGTGAAACATATTTATCAATTCTCAATCACAGATGGCCTTCAGACTCTCTGAAATGGCGACAGATCTTAAATTGGGTTAGTGGCATATCCGAGAGAGTTGAGTTCCACACACAACAGCCTACCATTTGCTTCTTATTCCACTTACTGAGAGTGCATTAGGAGGAAAGCATATGTCCAGCAATGTTGTTTTAGTTCCTAAAAAAGATTTTTCTGAAACAAGTTCACAGACTTTTATGACGATCAAATAACACTCTGAAACGGCAAAAGACTTAAAACTGAAATATCCTACACTGCCCCATCCTACATTGTGGCAAAAGCATTGCCTTCCAAACCCATGGCCACTACCATCTAGAAGGATGAGGGCAGCAGATAGATGGGAACACCGCCACCTGGAAGTTCCCCTCCAAGTCACTCACCATCCTGACTTGGGAATATATCGCCATTCCTTCACTGTCACTGGGTCAAAATCCTGGAATTCCCTCCCTACTGTGGGTGTACCTACACCACACGGACTGCAGCGGTTCAAGAAGGCAGCTCACCACCACCTTCTCATGGGCAATTAGGGATGGGCAATAAATGCTGGCCCAGCCAGCGAAGCCCACATCCCGTGAATGAATAAAAAAAACTACAGCAATTTAAGAAGGACAACTAGGGATGGTCAATAATTGTGATGTTGTCAGCATCACCACAACCCCAGAACAAAGAAACAAATTCCACATTGTTCAATGATATGGATGTCATTCTGATAGTTTATAATCTTAGTAAGTCAACAAGGAAAATATGATAAATTAATTTGGCAACCAAGAAAACAATTTTGTACCAACAATTACCAGCGGTTATTCTGTTCAAATGTTTGTTTTGTCTTTTTTGTCTCTTAATGTTGGTTGGTTAAACTGTACTTATAACATTTGGTGGACCTGTTTTAGAATTCCAACGCCTGGAGTTTTTTTAAAAGATCTTGTTATTTGTACTTTTTTTTAGGATATTCATCAGTTATTGAAAGGGATAAAATGCATGCATTCTTTTTCTCATTTGTCACCAGGGAGGACATTTCATTTTCCCTAAACTTTCACTGAGTTTTATCAGCAATTAATGTGATTTGAACAGGTTTAAGTGCCCGCTCCTCTGTGCATAACTTGCTCTAAAAGGGATTTAGTGAGTGGGTGGATGCATTTTTATTCCAGTCTAGTATTAAGACTATAAGACTATCTTTAAATAAACACTAGTCATTAACGCCAGGCCACAAACAGGAACTGACATTCAGGAAATGAAATACTGCTCCTCCAAATAGTTCCTCTTGTATTAATCATTCTGCTGTGCTTTATAACAAAGAGCTTCAATCTCCACTAACTGTTTTATTAAAAACAGTTGGGGATTTGTTCCTACATAGAGATGAGTTGATTTTGAGTTTCTCAAGTTATTCTTTGTTACAGTATTTCTTCCCCCCTCAGCCCAACTCTGGTCAACTCTATTCCAACTACTCTCTGAAGCTAAATTTGAGTCAGATGGCCCTGGATCCTTCCCAGTGACTGTCTCACATGACCCTAGTTTATATGGTTTTCCAGTTTCAAAGTGTGAACCCTGATCTAAACTCAGCACATGGACATGTGTAACCAACTCATACATTGCCTGGTGCTCCTTTCCACATGAATGTTGAAGCTTAATTCCTCTAAGAGAGGCCACAAGCTCAACTTCAGCATAGAAGCATTCCAGACAATCGCTTACAGCATGAATCCCAGACCAGATCACTCTTTGAGCTTTATCACCGATTCAATACTGCCTGATGTATAGATGTGTAATGTGATCAGTGTATCCAGGTTCCTAACTGGTGCTAAGGGAAGTATGCCACCTTCAGCAGCACAATTTTTAACACCATCCTTGGCTCCAATATTGATCCAGGTCAACTCTGAACTGAATTTCAGCATACTGCTTTGGGTGCGAACCACCCCTCAGACGTACACTTGTTATCATAAGGGAAGGAGAATGCTGGTCAAAGAGTGTTCCTTTGAGTGATTCCTATATGATTTATTTGGGTCATGTTTATGCTGTGGACAGGTAACCCAACGTGTGACCAACTTTGCTATGATAGGGGCTTCCTCCTCTGCTTCCCTTTGCCCCTCTGAGGCACAATGCAGATTCAGCTAATACTTTCCCATAAGTGCCTCAAGCACTTATCTTGGCAATTTTGAAAAGAACAGGGCAACATTGACATCAACTGACTTGAGGCTTTTTGATTTTAGCCAGGTTTTGCTAAAGACTGGTAATTGTGAGGAACTGAGCAGATGTCCCAATTTCCCAGAGAAGGAGGAGGAATGAAAGTAGGAGGATATAGAGGCAAACCCAGGTACCATTTCCTGGATTTTTGTAAGTTAACAATGATGCATGATTCTTTGATGAGTGCAGTTTAGGGCTTTTTTCCATAGTTAAGGATCCAGTCGCACACCCAGGAACAACTGAAGATGCTGCGTTGATTTAATGGGAGTATAGGTTCAATTTAGGTCATAGCGCAATATGGACGATAGCAAACCAGCAGTCCATTTTGTAAACTGCTTCATTTTCTTTTCCATTGATGGCAATAGAACATAAAAGCAGATGGTGTGCAAAACGGGCTGTTGATTTGCATTATTGTCCAAGATCACTTTATACCGAAGGCTATTCTAGTTAGTTACACTTCTCCAGGTTTCTTTTTATAATTCATTCATGGGATGTGGGTGTCACTGGATGGGCCAACATTTATTACCCATCCCTAATTGCCCTTGCAAACTGAGTTGCTTGCTAGGCCATTTCAGAGTCAACCACATTGCTGTTGGTCTGAAGTCACAGGTAAGGACAGCAGATTTCCCTAAAGCACATTAGTGAACTAGATGGGTTTTTATGTTTTCCTTCAGAATTCTTTTATTGAATTCAAATTTCACCATCTGCCTTGGTGGGATTCAAACACAGGTCCACAGAAGATTACCCTGAGTCTCTGGAGTACTAGTCCAATGACAGTACCACTACACCACCATCTCCAAATCCAATAACCACATCTTAACTACATACAAACTGAGCAGGAGAAAAAGACATTTCACAGCAAATAAATTACTTATGAATTGTAACTATTGCTCAGGTACAGGCAAATATGCCAGCCAATTTAAGCAGAGCATGTTCCTAAAGCAACATAGAAAAAGTAAAAGAATACTAAAGGAATGGTAGGGTTGACTAGGGACAAAAGGAGAATTTTTTTGAGGAAGCAGAGGCATGACTCAGGTAATGAACTGCATCTATCTTCACAAAAGAAGATGAATATAATGTTCCAGTACAGTAGTGGGGGTTGAAATATTATACAGGATAAAAGTAGGCAGAAGAGTGATAGTAAATAGGTTGGCATCACTCAAAGTTAACAAGCCGCCCTATCCAAATGGGATGTGTCCTAGGTTGCTGAAGGAAGCCAAGGTGAAGATAAAAGAAGACCGGACCACAATATTTCAATTCTCCTTGGATATGGGAGAGTGTCAAGGGACAGGAGGATTGCAATTGTTAACCCTGTTCAAGAAAGGGGGGAGGGATAACTAAAGGCTAATTGGCCCAACATCAGTGGTGTAAGAACCACAAACCATTGTTAAGAATAAAATTAATTCTCACTTGAAGAAACATGGATTAATAAGGGATGGCCAGCTTGGATTTGTTAAAAGCAAACCGTGTCTGACCAACCTGATTGTGTTCTTTGATGAAGGGACAGAGAGGGTTGTATGTAGACTCTCTAAAGGGGTTTGATAAAGTATACATCTGGACTTTTGAAAGGGATTTGATAAAGTGGGACACAACAGATTTATCTAAGAAATGGAAGCATGTGCATTAAAGACACAGTGGTAATTTGAGTATGTAATTTGCTAAGGAATAGAAGACAGAGAGTCATGGTAAATGGATGTTTATCTGACTGGAGGGAAATATGCAGTGGGGTCCCCGGGGTCAGTATTAGGACCATTGCTTTGCTTGTTACAGATAAATGACCTGGACTTTGCTATAGAGAGTATAATTTCAAAGTTTGTGGATGATACAAAACTTGTCAATGTAATAAATAGTGAACAGAATAATTGCAGAGTTTAGGAAGATATGAACTGGGGAAATGGAGAGTCAAATAGCAGATGCAATTTGATGTGGATAAGTGTGAAATTTTGGGCAAAACAATATTGAGAGACAATATGTTGAGCAGATGGTCCTGCCCTTGGAGATGCAGATTGCATATTCACAAATCCTTGAAGGTAGCAGGGCAAGGTTGTAAGGTGGTTAAGAATGCACATGGGACACTTGGCTTTGCCAATAGGACCATTGAATGCAAAAACAAAGAACTCATGTGAAACCTTTACAAATCATTGTTTAGGCCTCCCCTTTTTCTTATTCATTCATAGGATGTGGGGTCACAACATTTATTGGCCATCCCTAATTGTCCCTGAAAAGATAGTGGTGAACTGCCTTCTTGAACTACTGCACTCCATGTGGATTATAGTTTACGTAGTGGTTTTGGTACAAGTGATTTTCTGACCATCTCAGGGGACAGTTAAGAGCCAGCCACATTGCTATGGGTCCGGAGTCACAGAAAGGCCAGACAAGACAAGGGTGATAGGTTTCCTTCCCCTGTCGGGCATTAGTGAACCAATTGGGTTTTATAACAATCTAATAGTTTCCTGGTCAACATCACTGATACTGGTTTTTCAACTCCAGATTTATTTTATCAACTGAATATAAATTCCCCAACTGCTGCAATAGTACTTGAACTAACATCTTCAGATTAATAGCCCAGATCTCTTTATTACTAGGCCAGTATGTTACCATCTCCATAGAGACCAATAACTGTTAAAAAGAAATTTGAACTTCCAGCTAATAGCTGAAAGAATGACACAAAAAATGTAATGTTTTAAAACTTTTACTGTAACTAGAAACTAAAAGTTATAGCAACTAAACACTATCTTTGTGGGCAACTTACACTTAGAACCATAGAACAGAATACCCCCCTTTTTATTTTAGCACAACGGAAAAAATACACTTCACAGGTATATGTTGCACAATCCTTTAAGTAGACACTCAGTTCTCCTGAAATTCGTCCAAAGTGATTCTTAGCTCCAGATCATTTACTTCTGTTCATTTCCTTTTGCAGCTGCTCTGATCTCAGTAGAGACCAGGAACTTTTTTTTTTGTTTGAAAATCTGAAAACCCAGATATTTACCAAATGAATGAAGCCACAAGGTCCACAGTTTAAAGTAAAAGAATTTCACTTCACAAAAATCAAAGAATATGAATACTAATAATGAGATTGAGTGGTATTGGATAGAGAACAGAGGAGATTTGCAGGAATGTTTCCAGGGATAAAGAACTGTAGCTATAAGGATAGATTTGAGAGATTGGGACTGTTTTCCTTGGAGAAAAGAAGGCTGAGAGGGGACTTGATAGAAGCATTCGAGATCCTGAGGGGTATGGACAGAGTAAATAGTGAGGTACTGTTTCCGCTCAAGACAGCATCAAGAACTAGAGAGCACAGATTCAAAATAATTGGCAAAAGGAGTACTAGTGATATGATGGAAATTTTTTTCACCCAGAGTGTGGTTGGAGTCTGGAACAAACTTTCTGAGAGGGTGGTGGAGGCAGATTCGATCGAGCTATTCATAAGTGAATTGCTATCTGAAAAGAAAGAATGTGCAAGGTTACGAGGATAAGGCAGGGGAGTGGGACTAAGTAGAATGCTCTTTCAGAGTGCCAGTGCAGATTCAATGGGCCAAATGGCCTCCTTCTGCACTGTAAAGATTCTGTCATGCTGAGATTCTATCTTAAATAGTCAGTTACATTAAAGATATTAAAAATACAATGAACACAGTTACTTACTCTCTAAACTCAACAACTTAACCCAAATTTCCATCTATACCCATTTGACTTACATCCTCAATAACTCAAGTCAAATAGTTACCAAAAACAGGAAGATTAACCACTTGTCCTCAGACATGTTGTCAAGCATCAAAGATTCATATAAGGGTTGAGATTTCTCGGGTCTTATGCCTACTTCCAGCAAGGTTTTCCTTTCAAATCTCCTCCAACTATCCCACAGCTATAAACCCCCAGTAACAAGCATTGTTAGTGTCTTAAGCATACTACCTCAGGTCAGAACTTTCATAGTTCTAATATCCTTTAGCTCTGGAGTTTTGCATCTACATTCTTGCTTCTTGGTTTGAATATCCTAGAAGTTCTAGTAGGGTCCTTCAGTTAACTAGAGTTTTAAACTCTATTAGTCAGCAAACAAAATTTCAACTGAATTCTGCAAGAAATAAATGCTGTAAAGGCAGATTGTTCTAAGCTAAAACCCCAAACTGCTTGAATGCAGAACCACACCCAGGGGCCTACTCACCCCCATAATTAACTTTTGGTTGATCCTTTTGTTCTATTTTTATCTCCCAGGCAGCTTGGTCATAAGATCAGTTACTGGAAGCCAACTGCTTTTTAGAAGAATTCTGTCTTCAGAGAAACCTAGCTCTTAAAGGAATAACTACCCCAACATAAAATCTAGCTTTCCCCCAAAGTAAATGGGCCATCACACAGCTTGGTAACTTTTAACCCCAGAACTGCCCTTCATGGTGAGTATATCACTGGAAATCCTCCCTCCAGCATAAGTTAGGCGAATCTTCCAGCTTTGTTTTAACTCTTCATGAATTTTCTTTTCAATCTGAACATAAGCTTCTACCAACTTTCAAGTACAGTGAACCATACAGGCTTTTGGCCTCTAGCTGCTCTCTCCCTCCTGGACCCTGCCAGACCAACCCATCTGCCTGTGATATTCAGTAGTATTTTAGGAACACCTATAACCCAATCTTTACAAGGTCTTCCTCTGCACCGTTCCCCATTGCAACATGAATCATATGGGCCTTGCATCCAGATAGAAATGTTGACTATATACCCTTAAGAACCCAACCGTTCTTCACCTTGGCACTAAATTGACAGTGTAAAGCACAACTGTTTACAACTGAACATTCTCAATGTTTTTCTGGGACTTTGAAGGATTGAACTCTATTCACTATCAGCATACAGGCTGCTGCCATTGTCTCCAAGTGTAAGTACCTTGCACCTTCTGCCCAGTAAAACAATCTGGGCTGCCTTTGATCTCTAACAGTCAAACCACCCAGGCTTGCTGTCAGGCAAATGTCAGAACAAACCACATGACCCAATTCATTTTACTTTGAATTAAAGACACAGTCCCAAAATTCAACAATCTTATAAAGCTTATAATTGTAACAAATGACATAATCATTGTGCTTCCGTGCCCATGAATCAATGAAATACTTGTGAATAAACTAGAGTGTGTGCACAATTTGGGGCACAATTTTAAGAATAGCCTATGGAGGATAAAGAGGAGGTTTACTAGGATGATACTAGGGATGAAAGAGTTCAGTTATCTGTAAGAATTGGACAAGCTGGGATTGCTGTCCTTAGAACAGTGGAAGTTCAAGGGAGGCCTAATAGACATATTCAAAATTGTGAAGAATTTTGATTGACCATGTAGGGAGAAACTGTTTCTTCTTGCAAGTGGATCAGTAACCAGAGGTCATAGCTTTAAAATAATTGCCAAAAGAAATGAAGAGGAATCACCAAGTCATAGAATTGTTATAGTGTAGAAGGAGGCCATTTGGCTAATTGTGTCTGCACCATCTCTCCAATGAGCAATTTAGTGCCATTGCCCCGCTTTCTCTTCGTAATGCTGCACATTCTTCCTTTGCTGATAACGGGATAACGGTTTCATTCCCTTCTGAATGCTTCGATTGAACCTGCCTGCACCACACTCTCAGGCAGTGCATTCCTGACCTTAGCCACTTGCTGTATGAAAAAGATTTTCTTTGTGTCACTTTTCATTCTTTTGTCAATTACTTTCAATCTGTGCCCTCTTGTTCTCGATTCTTTCACTAGTGGGGACAGTTTCTCTCTACTGCTCTGTCCTGACCCCTTATTATCTTGAATACCTCTATCAAATCTCCTCTCTACCTTCTGTTCTCCAAGGAAAACAGTCCCAATTTTTCCAATCTATCTTTGTAAATGAAGTTCCTCATCCCTGAAGCTATTTTTGTGAATCTTTCTGCGCTCTCTCCAATGCCTTCATATCTTTCCTAAAGTGCGGCTCCAGAACTGGATGCAATATTCCAGCTGAGACCAAACTAATGTCTAATACAAGTTCAATTTAACCTCCTTGCTCTTGTACTCTGTGCCCCAATTAATAAAGCCTAGGATGCTGTATGGTTTCATTAACGGCTCTTTTATCCTGTCCTGCTACTTTCAATGACATAGACACATATACAACGATGTATCTCTGCTCCTGCATCCCCCTTGACATGAAAAACTGATTACAGCCACAAATTACTTATGGGCATATTGAACTTTTTAAAGAAAGCTTGTGTGTTTTTAAAGAAATATAAGTAAGGACACTGAGCAAAAGATGGCTGATAATGTAACGTGACTACTTTCTGGAAAATTCTTACCTGCATTATACTGACAGACCTGTCCTGAAAGATCATGGAATGTCACACTGAAAAGATGTCATGGCCTTCTTCAGGCAGAGACACTTGAAAGGGAGATAGGAAAGATACAAAAGACTGAACTTAAATCTCCTGTGGTTGCGGAGACAAAAGACTGATTTGAATGTCTCAGCAGCCACCCAAAAGTCCATTTCCTGTTGATTTATATATCAGAATGTGTAAATAGTTCTGATATGAATGCAAGACAACCATTTCCTCTCCTGGACTGCACAGGAAAAATATGGGTTAAAAAGCTAGCTGCAGAGCAGTGCAGTGTGTGCTGGTGTGCTGTGAGCATGACAGCACAAGAAGACCAATTAGTCACCCCTGCAGTTGCAGGTGAAGTCTCTCTCTCTGTTGCTGAAGGCAAGGCTCCACAGAAGCCACAACTGAAAAGGAAATAGGACAGCCTCTTCAGCTACCCTGCAGAACCAATGTCTCCAAAACTAACAACGAAACTGCCAAACAAGTCAGCTCTACCAGAATCACCCAACATAATGGCTACAACATTCCGCCATCTACACCTCACAGACAAGCTAAAGACTGATTCATACTTGTTAAAACTTTTATTTGGACTCTTAACTTCTCATTTCTAATCTGTGTGTATGCGTGTTGTGTTTTTTACTTTTCTCATGTTTTAATAACTAATAAACTTAATCTTTCTTTGACTCAAGAAAGCCTGGTTAACTTGACTCTTTCTAAAAGTAAATATGTTTGGACTGGAAAAGGTTTCCATGGAGAAAGGGATCCCTTTTATATTAACCCTGTTGTGACCAGACGGGAGGATTGAATAAAGAAGGGGAACCAATACATTTCTTCTCACCCGGGAGCATAGCAAAATTGGGATCCTGTTCGGGAAGTTAACAAATTGGGGTTCCTCACCCAGCGACCAGCTGTAACCTCTTTAAAGTTGTATCTTTTCTTTTATATTATCTCTCAATGTTCTTCATACCAAAACAAATCACTCCACATGTTTCTGTACTGAACTTCATCTGCCACTTGTCTGATCATTCCATCAACTTGTCGATGTTCTTTTGAAGTTCTATACTATCCTCCTCACAGCTCACAATGCTTCCAATGTTTGTATCTTCTGCAAGTTTTGAAACTGTGCCCTTTACACCAAGGTCTAAGTCATTAATAAAAATCAGGAAGAACAAGAGTGCCAACACTGAGGAAGTGAAGAGAAATTTCTTCACACAGAGGTTTGTTCCGATCTGCAACACACCACCTGCAAGTGTGTTGAAATCAGATTCCATAGTAACTTTCCAAAGGCAATTTGACATGAACTTGAAGAACATTGATTTTCATGATAATGAGGAAAATCTGGAATTAAATTGGCCAGCTTTTTCAAAGTGCTGGCAGGGGCAAAGCAGACCAAATGGTCTCCTGTACTGTAAAATTCTAGGATTCTATTCTATGACAATGAGCAAAATGACTACTTAATCTGTTTTGGTGCTGTTGGTTGAGGGATCTGTGTTGGCCATATATTGTGGGCACTTGTGGGTCACACATTTCAGCATCTTATACTAGTTAATTTTCTTTAATGCCCTTAAAGTGTAAACTCTACGTGTTGCATGAATGGCTAAGTTACTTACAATTTTCAGAAACATTGCATTACTTGCAACAATTGCCTGCAAAGAGGATAAACCATTGCCTACCTAAAGCCAGTTATCCAGCACTGGCATCAGCACACTAGAACAGATTAATTACTAATATTGCAATAGTGTCTTAAATTCAGCAACTTACTTTCAGAATTAATAATATCTCCTTAAAAATAGCATGAAATATCACTGGAAAAATTAGATAGAATTTACATTAGTGACAGAAAATATTGAATTTAATTCATGAGCATGAAAGAGAAAGATATTTCCTTCCCAATGAATTAGTAGTAATAATCATCATAGATGCATTACATTTTACATGTACAGCAAAGAAACATCAGCTGCCATTCAACACAAGGAGCATTGCAGGTTTTAGAATTGTTTTCCTAAGATATATTTTACGAGAAAGCAATGCAATAAAATTATATAGAAAGGCATGTATCTTTCGAAGAGCTCAAAACTGCAGAGCTCGTTAACAAAAACAAAAATACCTTGAAAAACTCAGCAGGTCTGGCAGCATCTGCGGAGAGGAGCACAGTTAACGTTTCGAGTCCGAAAGACCCTTCAACAGGACAGTTCTGTTGAAGGGTCATTCGGACTCGAAACCTTAACTGTGTTCCTTTCCGCAGATGCTGCCAGACCTGCTGAGTTTTTCCAGGTATTTTTGTTTTTGTTTTGGATTTCCAGCATCCGCAATTTTTTGCTTTTACCTGCAGAGCTCGTTAGTTTGCACAGTTTTCCCTTCCTCTTAACATCAAAGGCGTTTAATTTGGTCTCAGGATGCGGATGATATTGGCAAGGCCACATTTGTTGCTCACCCCTAGTTACCTTGTGAAGCTGATGATGGACCTTTCCCAAAAACCACTGAAGTCCTTGTGGAGTTGTCACATCTGTCCTCTTCAGGCACAGCATCTCTTGGTGTTAAATAAAAACCAACAGAAAATTAAATATACTTTGTTGTCATCTCCCTGCACTCTCACTCTCCTAACTGTATCACAGTGAAAACAATGGCGCCTTGGCGCTGAATAATACTTGTTTGCCTCTCATATAACGATCGATCCAATGGTGTGTATAAATCATAACTAATAGCATTTGTTTGGGACTTTATTCATTTTGCTTTTCGATTCAGACCATTACCTTGATTTAATTGAGCATTAACCGAGCATTTAAGAGCATTAACCGAGAATCGCATTCGCCAACAGTGAGGCTTGTTACAATTAATGGAGGGTTGGTACCCAATTACTGCTCTGCTCAATGTCAAGGCAGAGTATTTAGCACTCATAAGACACCGTTGACTGCCTGCTAGTGATGGGCCGGTCTTCAGTGTTGACCAACGTCCAACGGAGGCTCTCAAGAACTGTTGGGTGTTTTTTCAGTCGTGGCTGTTTATCAGTGAACAAACTGACACAGGTTCGCGAGCACCTGCCAGCAAGAAATATGTCTCTGAACCACCCACAACACCACAGCTCTCCCAAATCTAATTCCCTCATTGCGGCTCCTGCCAGATCATTTTTATTATCTTTGCTAGGTAGGTTCAATAGTTGGAGAATTGCTAAAATGACTGATAACTGACATGTTTCAAATGTCCCCGGGGCAACTCAATATGCAATTGTGCCTTAATATAAATATTGTAATTGCATCGTGACATGAAGAAAGTTCGCAATATTTATGTATATCATATTATGGAGAAATGGGTTTTATGTTACAACCTAACAAGCTGCAGAGTAGTCTTATTTTCAAGACCGCTGTGTTTAAATCACAAACAAGCCCAGATAGCAGTTTAATTTTGACAAATAGACTCAAGGATAAAACATTTTTTCAGACATGCCTCATTATAAAATGATATTAGGACTACAATCAGATTTTATTAATTCTAGCAGGTGCTCTAAGATTGCCCTTTCATATTATGCGATTTCACTCCTTTATGACTCCGGATTAAAGCGGTACCTAAACATACCTGGATTTTCATTTTGCTCTGGGGTCCTTTAACTGGTGTGAAGCCTCACACTGTTCAACACTTGCGTGCCATCAGATCTAAAAATATGGGTGTACTGTATATCTCCAAGTAATATCAACTAAATACCTGTTATGATATAAGTAGAATTGTCAGCGGCGAGCATTTTTTTTCAGTTGAACAACCTAATAGAGTAAGGCAGAAAATAGTCGAGTTTATTCAGATTTGAATCAACAGAGCGTTGAAAGGAAATCTTCAATACAGAAGAGATTATCCCCCGGAGGTAGATACAACACTTGGTGATCACAGAAGAAACTAAACTGCCTCACTATCCGAGGAAACAGCGTTTCTAAAATAGAATCGCTGTAATAATGACAGCAGTCAGACAGCTCGGTAAGACAAGTCTTGAGAGTTTGATGCACTGCGACAGCTAAATGTTGGATAGAATTTCACCTGCTTCTATATATATATATATGTATGTATATATAGCACAGGAACTTGTCATCCAACTGTTTAAATGCCATCCAGACCCCTCTGCAGTTTTTGATCCACTATCTCTCACATACGCGCACACATATTCGCAAACACGACATAAATCTACAGGATCGACAATGATGGAGGTGTTTGAAACCAACCCTTTTTACTACCACGATCAGCGCTATCTGGTTAGTGAAAACCTGGTGTTTCCGCACTTGGATGGAGCTGGGGTGTCCCCCCTCTACCCGGGTAGCGAGGACGGCCTGTCCCCTGTCGGAGACGCCAGCCAAGCCGAGCCAAGCTGTGACAGTGGCGGAGAGGAGCACGTGTACGCTCCGCCCGGCCTGAAGTCCCACTGCCCCGGGCAGTGCCTCATCTGGGCTTGTAAAGCGTGCAAGAGGAAATCGGCCACGACCGACAGGAGGAAGGCGGCTACTCTCCGCGAGAGGAGGAGGCTCAAAAAAATCAACGAGGCTTTCGAGGCGTTAAAACGCAGGACGGTGCCAAACCCGAACCAGAGGTTACCCAAAGTGGAGATTCTCCGCAGTGCCATTCACTACATCGAGAAACTCCAGGATCTGCTGCATAGCTTCGACCAGCAGGAGAAAATGCAGGAGAACGTGGACCCGATCAACGACTGCAAAAGCTCCCATTCAGTGGTAAGCGACGCTCAGACATCCCGGTCACCAATCGTGTGCTCCATCTGGCCATTTACACCGTGATGTCTCAGGGTGTCTGGTATCTAACCCCTCCGACATTTCTTCACAGGTAACCAGTACAGATTGCTGGGGAACAAACGGCTGTCCTTCAGAATGGGGCAATCTGTCTGATCATTCGAATATCACAAATAAACTCCACAAAGATGGTAAATACTCTTCTATCAATCGTTAAGTAATCCATTCATAGAAATTGCATATTTTTAATGAGGTTGGTTATTCTGTCTATCGAACTCACAGGAAACTGCCAGAGAGCACAATGTCAGCCATTATTAGTTAAATATGAAACTTTTCAAAAAATGTTTTTCTTTTTGACGTGAAATTTCGATGAAAACGAAACCAAGTTCTTGAGAAAAGTATCTCGCCGGGATTTTAACCTTGAGTTACAATCACAGCTTGTGTCTTCCAGGTTTGGGCTTGTAGAGCGATAGGGCAATTTAAACGTGTCAGGCGGTGGAAACTCGGTTGTATTCGGAGACCCGCGAGTTCATGGGTAGCAAGGCAGAAAATTCTGACAACATCATTAACTTCTTCCGTGTTGCCTGTTTTGTTTTAATCAGGAAATAGCTCGGAAGCATCAGGCGCCAGCAGTCTTCACTACCTGAGCTCAATAGTAGACAGTATTTCAACGGAAGAGACACCTACACTATATACCCACGACTCAAATGCAAAGTAATGTGATTCGTTACAAACGATAAGCTTGAACTAGATTTATACATTGTTTTGATGACTGTTCACCATAGCTGCACTTGCCTGCCCAATAACGTTTTGCAGTGTTGTACCTAGACTATATACATTAATACTGTTTGAATGTGTCGATTTTTGGAAAAAAAAAGTCATTCCCTTAAAAGAAGGAAAAGGCCAAAAAATGTTCAACAGTTCATTTGACCAAGATTAATTCTAAAGTAAAGCTTTGAATGCCACGAGTAAGTTGTAAATATGTTTGTAAAAAAATATCCGCTCGCATATATCCAGCAACAAGTTTCGTAATTTTATACGATATATTTTTGTTTGTTTTAAGCAATATGTGTTTAGCATTTATTGTAAAAACGGAATAAAATTCTTTATTCGATGTTTTCAAATGTCTGGGCGCCGTGTTCTGTCTCCATTCAGCGAGAGGTGCTGAACGAGAACGATTCACACTGCACAGTATCTGTAACATAACTCTCTAAACCCCCCCAGCACCGAGCTGCAAAGCGGCTTGAATAGTATGAGATGGTTTCATGTGTTCACAGATGCTAGATTTGGATAAACGCAAATAGTCAAAGTTTTAGCTGCAAAATGACCTATTTTTAGTATGGACCCAAGTAGCCTGTGTTTGGATTATTTTCGTAAAACTTTTTTTGCTGTTCCCTCGTTGGTTCACTGCATTGATACAGCCACTGTCAACGGACCCTGGTTGTTACCATTTCCGATGCTACTGTGGTTTCAGGAACCCGAAAGTGAACAGGTTAGTGCAAAAAGCACCCCCGCGCCAACAAAGAAACCGGCTTTAAAACTGGTCACGTGCTTTTTGCTGAAACTCAAGGCAAAGTGGCGCTGTTATAGCATTTTCCAATGTGTAAGACAACGTATCGTGTTGTTACACAGTACAGTCGTACCGATACTCCTAGGTTAAAGCCGAGCAGGGATCAGACTTAATCCTTCCACTTCATTGCTCCAGCACGATCCCGGAACTCTATCGGCAGGACTATATAACCCTCCTACAACATGCTGACATTTCCATTTCAGTAACAAGGGATGCACTCAACGCTGCAGACACTGCGATTGGAGTTCCGGCAAGGCAGAACCGCCTTGAAGTCACCTGGCACATGCCTGGTTGGAGCTGTACCAAGTTTTATCAGAAGACCTAAGTACAGGTGCGGCCAGGGCTCTCTGCGTTTAAAGTTCCAAAGCTTAAGATAGTGGGCAAGGAAGAATCTCCACTCTCTAAACATTCAAATGGAGGCTGGGTCTGGGGGGATGGGTACCTAGCCTGGAGCGGTTACTTTAAAATTCAGATTTGACACCTCAATAAATTTACACTTCATGCAGTGTGAAGCAAAGCCGTGTGATATTACCACACCAGGGAATCTTAATCCCCTTCGCTCTGGATCCAGCAGGCCCCTGTCTCTGAATTCACACTGCCAGCTTAAAGTGCATTGCCTGGCACCAACTTTAAACTAGAAGTGTGATTTCACTGTTAATAAGCCCTGTGTAGTAATGTCAACTATTGGAAATTTCAAAGGCAGTTGTACCAAATCCTGATTTTCACTGAATTTGGGATTGAAAGGACTAGGATTTCTGATGCCCAGATTATGGGCAACACCTGATAAAGAGGTTTTAGAAAACTATGGGCACATTGCCTGACATTTACATCTCATTCAAATCAATATATAGTAAAACTTGAAGAAATCACATGTAATCTTCTGATGTCATCATCAAGTTTAATTGGAGTCCAAGCCCCCAGGTGAATTCTTTAAAACAGCAATCTCAAAAATGCTTTGTAAATGTTACAATCTCTGATGGTTCTTCTGTTACAGCAGGGGCCCTCAGAATTCTGAGACGCAACAAGGATAAATTATAGTGTTGTTATTTATATCTGCAAACAGGCACAACTAGTGCAATTACAATTTTCTTTAATTTCTGACACCTCGTTTTGAATACTGTCTTCTGATTTGTTTGATAATCCGGACAGTTGAAATGCATTGGATACCCGGTACCACATTCCATAGAATCTTACAGCACAGAAAGAAGCCATTCAGACAGTTGTGCTTACGTCAGCTCTCTATTACAGCTATCCAATCAGCTACCCTTTGCTGTTTCCTTCCAAGTATTTACCCAATTTCTCCTTCAAAGTTATTACTGAATCTGCTTTTTCCATACACTCAGGCAGTGCAGTCCAGACCATAACATATCATGTCACTCCTGGTTCTTTTGCTAATTGCCTTAAATCGGTGTTCTCTGATTACCAATATTTTTGCCAGTGGAAACAGATTTTTCTTATTTACTCTATCAAACCCTTACTGACTTTGAACACCTTGATCAAACCTCCCTCCAACCTGCTCTGCTATTAGGAGAACAAACTTAGCTTCTTTAGGTTCTATAAAGTAGCTGAACTCCTTCATGCCTGCAGCCATTCCAGCAAATCTCCTCTGTACTCTCTCTAAGACTTTGGCATCCTTCCTGAAGTATACAGTCCAGAATTGGGTACAGGCCTAATCTGCATTTTATAATGATTTAGCCTACCTTCCTTGCTTTGGTAGTCTATGCCTCCAATTATAAAGCCCAGGACCCCATATGTCTTTTTAACAGCCTTTTCAACTTTATCTGCCACCTTCCATGTGTCTCTGTTCCAGCAGCTCCTTTAAAATTATACCATTTAGTTTTTATTGCCTCGCTTCATTCTTCTTACCAAGATAATCACTTTTCATTTCTCCGAATTAAATATCATCTTACATGTGTCAATCCATTTAATCAGTCTATGGCCTCCTGAAAGCTCTCCTCCTCATTGTTTATTCCATTTCTGAGTTTGGTGTCATCTGAAAACTTTGAAATTTGCACTGTGTATCTAAGTTCAGGTCATTAATATAAATCAAAAAGAGCAGTAGCCACAACACCTACCCCTGGCAGACACTATTGCACCCTTCCACCCAGTCTGAAAAACAACAGTTCACTTTCTGCTTCTTAGAAAATTTTGTATCCACAAAGTCTCTGTCCCTTTAATGTCCTGGGCTTTATTGCTGCTAACAAATTAATCATCTGTCACCTAAATTACTGAAATTACACACATTGAGTGTTTTCTTGTGTTTGATGCACACATACTTTTCCTGCATAGGTACATCTGCATACCTAAACCAGTGAACTTTGGGGCAGATTGGCAAGATCCAATGATTACTGATCCTGAAGTGCATGTAGATTTAATGCTTGAGTTTACTCAACTAAAATCACACAACTTAACAGAAGGAGACCATTTGGCCCTTTTGTGCCTGTGCTGGCTCTTTTAAAGATCAATTCAGTTAGTCTCTTTGAGTGGGAAACATTCTGGCCCCCAATGACAGATTTACCCTCCAGGTCCCATAAATGAACTAGACACAGATTAGCCAATTGTCAGCAGAATCCTGAAGTACTCTTGGCCTGCTTGATCCAGGTGCTAGATTAGACAGTCTGGCATGTTTCACTTCCCATTGCCCTTGCCTTCCTTTTCTGGAAGTAATGTAGATAACATCCATTACTTTAGTCATCACCTCTTCAAAAAATTCAATCAGAATCCATGCTGGCTTTTGCTGATCTACTATTTAAGTGGTTTATTCATTCCATCCCTAATTATAGACTCTAGTAATTTTTCTCCAAGAGATGTTAGACTAATCAATATATAATTCCTTAGTTTCCCTCTCTCACCTTTCTCAAATAATGATTTGGCATGTGCAATTTTCAATCTAAAGGAATGGTGCCTCAAACAAGAGAATGTTGAAAGATTAGATTTAGGGTATTTGCATCTGGTGAGGTAAGTTCTCACCAACTTCCTTTAAAACCATCCGGTTCTGGGGGTTTGTCACTCTTTAGCATCATTATTTTCTTCATTACTATTAATGTATTTATGTTAACTTTGGTGAATCCTGGTTCTTGATTCAACATTTGTTTCCTTGGAATGTCCGGCATGCTGCCTTTTTCCTCTACTTAAAATTCTGATGTAGAGTGATGCAAATCCCGATGCTCTGAAGAAGAGTCATATGGACTTGAAACGTAACCCTGTTTCTCTCCCCACAGCTGCTGCCAGACCTGTTAAGTTTTTCCAGCATTTTCTGTTTTTATTTCAGATTTCCAGCATCCATGGTATTTTGCTTTTATTATAATTATTTAACATGTCTGCCATTTCAGTTGATCATGCAGTCCTCCTCATTAATATCTGGGGACTTGTACCAAAATTGGGAGTGCTGTCCCACAGACTAGGTAAGCAAAAGTCTGACATAGTCATGCTCACCAAGCCATACCTAACAGCCAATATCCTGGACATCTCCATCACCATCCCTGGGCATGTCCTGTCCCAGTGGCAGGACAGACTCACCAGAGGTGGCAGCACAATGAGTCAGGAGTGAGTGGTCCTGGAAGCCTTCAACATTGACTCCAGAACTCATGAAGTCTCATGTCATCAGGCCGAAAATGGGCAAGGAAACCTCCTTCTGATTATCACCTCCCACCCTCCCTCACCTGATGAATCCATGCTCCTCCACATTGAATATAACTTGGAAGAGCACTGAGGGTTGCAAGGGCATAAAGTGCACTCTGAGAAGGGGACTTCAATGTTCATCACTAAGAGTGGCTTTGCAGCACCACTGCTGACTGAGCAGGTCCACTCCTGAATAACATATCTGCTAGACTGGGCCTGCAACAGATAATGAAGGAATGAACAAGAGGCAAAACCTTACTTGATCTCGTTCACGCCAATCTACCTGTCACAGATGCATCTGTCCATGACAGTATTGTTGACAGTGACCACCGCACAATCCTTGTAGAAACAAAGTCCCATCCTCAAGCTGAGGGCATGCTCTATTGTGTTGTGTGGCATGATAAATTGGATATATTCAGAACAGATCTAGTAGCTCAAGACTCACTATCCATGAGGCACTGTTGACCATTAGCAGCAGCAGAATTGTATTCAGCACTCATTGCCTGGCATATTGCTCATTCTACCATTACCATCGAGCTAGAGGATCAACCCTGGTTCATTCTGGAGTACAGGAGAGCATGTCAGGAGTATCATCAGGCATACCTAACAATAAGGTGCCAACCTGATGGAACTTTAACACAGAACTACATGCATTCTGAACTGTAGCATGCTGTAGACACAGCTAGGTGATCCCACAACCAACAGAACTGATCAAAGCTCTGCAGTCCTGTCACATCCAGTTGTGAATGGTGGTGGACTATTAAGCAATAACTAGAGAAGGAGGTTCCACAAATATCCCTATCCTCAATGATGGCAGAGCCCTGTACGTCAGTGCAAAAGATAAGGCTGAAGCATTTACAACCATCTTCAGCCAGATGTGCCAAGTGAACAATCCATCTTAGCCCATCTTGGCCCATCCTGAGGTGTCCAGCATAGCAGATGTCAGTCTTCAAGCAATTCCATTCATTCCATGCAATATCAAGAAATGGCTGGAGGCACTGGATACAGCAAAGACTATGGATTCTGACAACATCCTGGCTTGTACTGAAAACTTGTATTCCAGAAGTAGCCTTTCTCCTAGCCAATCTGTTCCAGTACAGCTTACAACACAGGCATATTCCTGTTAATGTGGAAAATTAGCTAGATATGTCCTATCCACAAAAAGCAGGACAATTCCAATTTGGTAAATTATCATCGTATTAGCCTACTCTCAATCATCAGCAAAATGATGGAAGGAGTCGTCAGATGTGTTTTCAAGTGGCATTCAGTGAGCAACAACTTGCTCACCGATGCTCAGTTTGGGTTCCGTAAGGGCCACTTAGCTCCAGACCTCATTACGTTCCCAGTCCAAACATGCACAAAAGAGCCGACTGTCAGAGATGTGGTGAGAGTCACTGCCCTTGGCATGAAGGTAGCATTTAACTGAGTGTAACCACAGGGAACCCGAGCAAAATCAAAGTCAATGATGTTTGGTTTTGAAATGAAACAGCACTATCTGGCTTGCTATAGTCATGTAACCTATACCATAAGGCACTCTCTCTGTAAGCAGACATTTTACATCAGTTCAATAAAGACAGACACTGAGAAAACACTGCAATCTTTAAACACAAAACAAATGGAAATCAGAGTGAAAGCTCTCCACTGATTGAAATATACCTATCATAAAGGAAGCTGGCTGTGGTTGTTTAGCCCATCATCTCAGCCATAGGACAACTCTGCAGGAGTTCCTCAGGTTAGTATCCTAGGCCCTACCATCTTCAGCTGCTTCATCAATGACCTTCATAAGGTCAGAAGTAGGGATGTTCACTAATGATTGCACACTGGTGCCTTCTATTCATAGCTCCTCAAATACTGAAGCAATCGAAGCCTACATGCAGCAAATTCTGAACAATATTCAGGCTTGGGTTGATAAGGGGCAAGTAATATTCATGCCACACAACTACCAGGCAATGACTAACTCCAACAAGAGAGAATCTAATAATCTCCCTTTAATGATCAAAGGTATTACCATCAATTAATGTGCTCACCATTAACATTCTGTGGGTTACAATTAACTCAATCTTAATGACCAGCCATACAAATACTGTGGCTAGAAGGAAAGGACAGAGTTTGGCAATTTTGTAGTGAGTAATTCACCTCCTGACCCCCCAAAGCCTGTTCGCTGCCTACAAAGCACAAGTAGGGACTATGATGTGTGTACCACCTACAAGGTGCACTGCAGCAACTTGCCAAGACTCCTTCAACAGCACCTTCTAAACCCCCACAATCTCTACCTCCTAGAAGAAGAAGGCCAACAAAACATGGGAACACCGCCACCTGCTAGTTCCTCTCCAAGTCGCACATCACCCTGACTTGGAAATATATTTCGCTTCCTTCACTGTTGTTGGGTCAAAATCCTGAAAATCCCTCCCTAAAAGCACTGCGGGTGTACCTACACCACATGGACTGCAGAAGTTGAAGAGGGCAGCTCATCAACACCTTCTCAATTACAATAGTAAATGCTGGCCTTGCCAACAATGCTCACATATGAATGAATGAAAAATATCCACATTTTAATTTGCAGTATAACCTTTTTTTATATACTTTCATGGAATGTGGGCATTGCTGGCTGGGCCAGCATTTTTTGCCCATCCCTAATTACCCTTGAGAAGGTGGAAGGTGGTGGTGAGCCACTTGCCTGAACTGCTGCAGTCTCTGTGGTGTAGGCACATCAAAAGTACCATTAGGAGGGAGTTCCAGGGTTTTGACACAGTGACAATGAAGGAATAATAAGTGTGGTGGAAGCAGATTCAGTTAAGGCATTCAAGAGGGCATTGGATGATTATTTAAATAGAAACAATGTGCAGGGTTACATGGAAAAGGTAGGACATTGGCACTAAGTTAAACAGCTCAGAGAGCTGGTGCAGACACGATGGGCCAAAGGGCCTCCTTCTGCACCATAACAATTCTGTGATTCTGTGATATGGTTCCAAGTCAGGATGGTGTGTGGCTAGGCAGGGAACTTGCAGGTGGTGGTGTTCCCATGCATTTGCTGCCTTATCTATCCATGTGATAGAAGTGGCGGGTTTAGAAGGTGCTGCCCAATGAGCCGTGTAAGTTGCTGCAGTACATCTTGTAGATGGTACACAGTGCTGCCACTGTGTGTCAGTGGTGGATGGAATAAATGTTGAAGGTGATGGATTGGATGACAATCAAGCGGGCTGCTTTGTCCTGGATGGTGTTAAGCTTCTTGAGCATTGTGGGAGCTGCACTCATCCAGGCAAGTGGAGAGAATTCAATCATACTCCTGACTTGTGCCTTGTAGATGGTGGACAAGCTTTAGAGAGCCAGGAGGTGAGTAACTCACTGCAGAATTCCCAACTTTTGACCTGGTCTTGTAGCCACAGTTTTTATATGGCTAGTCCAGTTCAGTTTCTGGTCAATGGTAACCCCTAGGATTCAATTATGTTAACGCCATTGAGTGTCAAGGGGAAATGTTTGGATTCTCTCTTATTGGAGATGGCCACTGCCTGGCACTTGTGTGGTGTGACTGTTACATGCCAATTATCAGCCCAAGCCTGGATATTGTCCAGATCTTGCTGCATTCGTACATGAGCTGCTTCAGTATTTGAGGAGCCATGAATGGTGCTGAACTTCGTGCAATCACCAGCGAACATTTCCACTTCTGACCTTATGATGGAGGGAAGATATTTGAAGCAGCTGAAGATGGTTGGGCCGAGGACACTGCCCTGAGGAACTCCTGCAGTGATGTCCTAGTGCTGAAGTGATTGACCTCCAACATCGATGACCATCTTCCTATGTGCTAGGTATGACCCCAACTAATGGAGAATTTTCCCACTGAATCCCATTGACTCCCGTTTGCTAGGGTTCCTTGATGCCATGCTCGGTCCAATGCTGCCTTGATGTCAAGAGCAGTCACTCTCACCTCACCTCTGGAGTCCAGCTCTTTTGTCCAAGTTTGTATCAAGGCTGTAACAAGGGCAGAAGAAGCTGAGTGGCTCTGGTGGAACTCAAACTGAGCCTCAATGAGCAGGCTGTTTCTGAGTAATTGTCACTTGAGAGCACTATTGATGATACTTCCATTACTTTGCTGATGATCAAAAGTGGACTGATGGACCTATAATTTGCTGGGTTGGAATTGTCCTGCTTTTAATGGACAGGACATACATGGGCAATTTTCCACATTGCCATGTAAATGCCATTGTTGTATCTGTACTGGATCAGCTTGTCTAATGTCGCAGATAGTGCTGGAGCACAAGTCTTCAGAACTATTGCCGGAATATTGTCAGGGCCCATAGCCTGTGCAGTATCCAGTGCCTTCAGTTGTTTCTTGATATCATGTGGAGTGAATTGAATTGGTTGAAGACTGGCATCTGTGATGCTGGGCACCTCCAAAGGAAGCTGAGATGGGTTATCCACTCATTGCTTCCAGCTAAAGATGGTTGCAAATGCTTCAGCCTTATCTTTTGCACTGATGTGCTGGGCTCCTCCATCATTGAGGATGGGGATATTCGTGGACCACCCTCCTCCAGTGAGTTGCTTAGTTGTCCACCACCATTCATGATTGGATGTGGCAGGACTGCAGAGCTTAGGTCTGATCCATTGGTTTTGGGATCAGAACATTGTAAGTTCACCCGCATTGCTCCTAACAATCATCTTTCTCCTAACTGATATAAAACCAACATTTGCCTTTGCTGAAGCATTAAATTAATATCAAAACATGTCTGGCACGATCTGTGGAGAGAGAAGCAGAGTTAATGTTTTGAGTCCGACATGACTTCTTTGGAACAGTCCTGAAGAAGGTTCATATTGTACTTGTAATGTTAACTCTGTTTCTCTCTCCATAGATGTTGCCACACCTGATAAACTATTGAGCGTTTTCTGTTTTTATTTCAGATTTCTAGTACCCACAGTTTTTGCTTTTATTATCAAAACATGTCTGTCAAGTTCGAATTACAGCCTTTATTTCCAACATTCATACTTAAGTCGTACACTAACAGCTACAATGCAGTTCCAAACAGGAGGGCTGTCGTCAGAGTCAATCTTTAGAATTTAAAAATTTTAAAGTTCAACAATTTAAATGAATAACTTTTTGGTTGTTCTACTGACAAAGCCAAATCTACAAATCTAGATGTTTTTTTCTGGACTGAAGTTTCAGCGAAACAAACTTTCTTCCTCTGCCAGAAACAACAAGTGGTATCTTGCAGAGTGCCGCTTTAAAATACACTGTCTGTTAGTTTAGGAATGCTAGAATTCTAGCTGCTGTTCCATTCAACTGTTTTATTTACAGGTTATAAGCA
This sequence comes from Carcharodon carcharias, assembly GCF_017639515.1. Classification (NCBI taxonomy): domain Eukaryota; kingdom Metazoa; phylum Chordata; class Chondrichthyes; order Lamniformes; family Lamnidae; genus Carcharodon; species Carcharodon carcharias. Next base: position 63,754,050 of record NC_054487.1, read on the forward strand.
AGATATTTTCCTAATTTCAAGCTGAAAACAGATTTGGTTTCTGTTTCATCATCTTGGATTGAATACGTCCATTCTATTTTATGCCACTGGCTCAGTGGAGTTGAATTAGAAACCTTGACATTTAATCAAGGACACTGTTGGAGATCAGTGTTTCTAGAGACAGTCCTTTACCTTCTCTTTCTATAGACCTGATTCATTAGTGTTTTGCCAGTAGGTAGGGGTATTTTATGTTTATTGAATGTAGCACAGTTCTATCATTACACTTTGACTAATCATATTAACCATCAATATGACCGGAGTTCACCTGCTATGCTTTTTGGGGAACCAAACCAAAATACATATTTACTGCTATTTGGCTTAATGTTAACCCAGGATGTCATAACAGTGGAATGCTACCACGTCAGAGTAATAGAACCCAGGAAAATAAATGTGCAAGTTCAAGTCGTATCATTTTCACTCCAGGATTTTGTTAACGATTTCAAATGTTTACAGATGGTTCCTAGAGAATGAATAGTAGTACCTACACACAATGGTCTATTTAAATTGTTCAAGTTTGGTAAGGTACCACATAATGGATTTGTTAGCAAAATTGAAGCCGATGGAATTAAAAGGGCTGTGCCAGCATGGATATAAAATGGACTAAGGCACAGAAAGCAAAGGGTAGTGGTGAACTGTTGTTCTTCATGCTTGGGGGGGAAGTGTATAGTTTGTCTCCCAGGGGAGATATGAAGACTGTTGCAGGGCATAATTTCAAAATTAGCAGATGACATGAAACACAGAAATGTAGTAAACAATGAAGAGGATATGACCAGAGTTCAGGCAGACATAGACTGGTGAAACAGGCAGGCAGGGACAGAGATTCCTGGAAGTTCATATGCACAAATCTTTGAAGGTGACAGGACAAGTTGACAAGTTAAAAAAATCTTATGGGATCTTTGGCTTTATTAATAGTGACATGGGGTACAAAAGCAGGGAAGGTATGCTGAACCTTTGTACATTACTAGCTTAGCAGCTGGAATATTGTGACCAAATTCTGGGCATGATAGGAAGGATGTTATGGGTTTGGAGATGGTGGAGAGGATGTTTTCTAGAATGACACTAGGAAAAGCTATCTTTCAGTGCTCCTCATCATCTCTACTCTCATACTGCCGTCCCAGGCTTGATTCTGTCTTAGATAAACCCACAGCTTCCCTCTGTGCCTCTCTTGGCATCCTCCAAGTGCTCATCAAATTAATCAATGCTGCCTCCCTAGGAGCAGCAATCCCAACTGCCCTATCCTACTCTGTCAAAAACCTTCCTCCAGTCTTCCATGAGGGTGTTGGGGGGGTGGAGAGCGGGTGGGTGTGGTGGGTGGTGGTGCAGAGTGAATGTTGACAATCTCCTCCATGCAACTCACTCGCTTGAGTACTGACCCTGTGCACACTGCCAGTGGGTCAGCTATCACTGTCCCCATCTACCTCCCCCTCCAGAATGTTTGTTCACTTATGATCAAAGCTATTGCAAGCCATTAGCTCATTGTTGATGACTGCATCAACATCGTGGCTTTGACAGAAACCTGGCTGAGGGATGGTGACACTTTCCTTGAAATGAAGCCTCCCCACCTAGCCATACCTTCTACCACTTGTCCCATTAATACCATTGCAGTGGTGATGTGGTTCTTATCACCAAATCACACCTTGGTTTGTCCCCTTATTCCTCTGGCACTTTCTCCTGCATTGAACATCTCACCTTATTCCACCCTGTCACCTCTTATTTCAAATCTTTAATCTCTATTGCCCACCAAAGTACTGTAAAAACTTTCTCATGGAGATATCTTCAGTGCTTTCCTCCCTCAGCCTCTACACTGACTGTTTTCTCATCCTCTGTGATTTCAACCTTCATCCCAACTCAACATGCTGTCCCTCCTTTCCTCCATCTCCATGTAAACTTGCCAAACCATATTTCCGGTCATCCCCTTGAACTTGCCATCTCACATGACCTCGCTACTTCCATTGCATAAATCACTGATAAGTTAACCTTTGAAAATTTCCTTGTATTGTTGTTGACCCACATCTCTCCTTTCATGCCCGAATACGACCTCCTTCTGTATTCATCCCTGGGGAACAAAAATCCTCTAATTAACTTACAAATGCACTTTCAAGAACCCAACAGTCTAGCCTTTCACTTTCTGTTCACTGTCACACTTCTGTTGCTACTGGTTTGCTCAACCATACCCTCGCCTCCACCTTTGATGTCCTCATCCCCATTAAAAGCATTACATTCTTTCACCCTGACCATTCTACCTGCTATGCCTCTCATCTCCACTCCCTTAAGTCCAAGGAATACAAATTCAAACAGATATGGTGGATAACTGGTTTAGTCATTTACCACTTGATCAGGCAGGACCACATAAAGCATTATCAGATCCTGCTGTCACCTACCAAAACTGCAAGCTATTCTAGACTAATCCTGGAAAGCAAAGATGGTCCCAGCTTCTTTTCTCCACTGCAGATCATAATTTTAAACCATTCCCCTCTGTCTCTTCCACTCTCACCTCCAACAAATAGTGTGAGGAACTCATGGACTTCTTTGTCTCTAAGATTGAGACCATCTGATCAGCTGCTTCTGCCACATCTCTTCTTTCCTCTTGCCCACCAGACCAAGCTTCCTCGAAGGTTCACCCCTGCCTAGTTTTGAACTTGCGTTGTTCTCTAATCTCTATCCTATTTTGCCTCATGTCCTCTCTGAGCTCAGCTCTGTGAGATCCACTTCCCTCAATTCTATACCTACTAAACTGTTGACCAACCAAAGCTCCTATGTTACCTGGTACATTAACTGTTCTTTCGTCACATCCTATCTCTTCACTTTCAAATCTGATATCATTTCCCCCGCCTCAAAAAAACACATTGCACCATACAAGTTCCACGCAATGATCATCTCCAACAAGAGAGAACTTAAGCAGTTCCCCATTACATTCAATGACCTTACAATAGCTGTACCCCCCAGGTTACCATTGATCAGAAATTTAACTAGACTAGCATTATAAATAATGTGGCCTCAAAAGCAGTGCAGAGGCTGGGAATCTTGTGGTGAGCAACCGACCTCCTGACTCCCCAGAGCCTGTGCTCTATCGACAAGTAAGGAGTGTGACGGAATACCCTCCACTTGCCTGGATAGGTGCAGCTCCAGCAAGAAGAAGAAGCTAAATATCATCTATGAGAGAGCAACTCACTTGATCAGCACCCATCCACAACTTAAACATTCACTCCCTCCACCAGCAATGCACAGTGTGTACCATCTACAAGATGCACTCAGCAACTCACCAAGGTTCCTTCAAAGCCCCTTCCAAACTGATGACCTCTACAAATTAGAAGGAAAAGGGCAGCAGATGCATGGTAACACCACCACCTGAAAGTTCCACTCCAAGTCACACACCATCCTAACTTGGAACTGTATCACCATTCCTTCATTGGTGCTGGGTCAGAAGCCTATAATTCCCTGCCTAACAGCATTGTGAGTGTACCTACATCACAAGGATTGCCACAGTTCAAGAAAGTGGATCACCACCACCTTCTCAAGGGTAAGAAAGGAAAGGAAAGCAGTACATGCTTGTCTTGTCAGCAATGCTCAGATCACAAACAATAAATAACGTGAACACCTTCATTCTTCCAAACGATCATTCTTTCTCCAACATCCCTTTCCACTCCAAAGTCTTTGAATGTATTGTCACCTCTCAAATTTGTGCCAAAAACTCCCAGAATTCCATATTTGATTTCCTTCAATCAGATTGCTGTAGTACTGAAATGGCTTTTATCAAAGTCACAAATTACATCCTATATAACTGTGCCAAAGAAAAACTATCCCTCCTCATCCTTCTTGACCTGCCTGCAGCCTTTCACACAGTTGACTTCACCATCCTCTTCTGATGCCTCTCCACTTTCATCCAGCTGTGTGGGACTGCTTTCATGTGGTTCCACTCTTATCTATCTAATCATAGCCAGAGGATCACTTGCAATGGCTTCTCTTTTCACTCCCATACCATTACCTCTGGTATCCCTCCAGGATCACTGTCCCCAACCCTGAACCCCTCGGTCCCCTCCTATGACACCCAGCTCTACATCACCATCACCCCTCTGGACTCCTTCTTTGCCTTTAAATTGTCAGTCTGCTTGTCCAACACCCAGTACTAGGTTAGCAGAAATTTCCTCTAACTAAATATTGGAAGACCAAAAATTGCCTTTAGTCCCTTGCACAAACCCTGTTTCTTATTCACTGACTCCACCCCTCTCCATGGCAACTGTCTGATGCTGAACTAGACTGATCACAAACTTGGTCATATTTAACCCCTAGGTCAGATCTCAAAGATATATATCCATACTAGCACTAAAACTCTCTATTTCTATCTCCATGATATCACCTGTTTCCACTCACGTCTCAACTCATCTGCTGCTGAAATCCTCATCCATGCCTTTATTACTGCTAGACGTCACTGTTCCAATGCATTCTTGGTCAACCTCCCGTATGTTACCATTGATAAATTAGAGATCATCCAAAACACAGCTGCAAATGTCTTAACTTCGGCCAAAACCTGTTCACCCATGATGCTTGTGTTCGCTGACCTACCTTATCTCCATTTAAGCAACGCTACAATTTTAAAATTCTCATCCGTGTTTTCAATTCCCTCCAAGGCCTTGCTACTCCCCATCTCTGTAATCTCCTCCAAACCCAGAGATATCTGAGGTCTTTTGATTCAAGCCTCATGAGCATCACCAATGTTAACTGCTCCACTATTGCTGAATGTACTTTCAGCTGCCAAGATGCTAAGCTCTGGAATTCCCTCCCTACACTCTCTGCCCCTCTGTTTCTCTTTCCTCCTTTAAGATGCTCGTTAAAAACCTTCCTTTTGTTCAAACTTTTGATGATCTATCCTGACACCTCTTTGGATGTTTCAATGTCAAATTTTGTTGTATAATGTTCCCGTGAACCACTTTGAGATGTTCTATTATATTAGAGGCACTATATAAGTTGTTTTTGCTATTGCAGCGATGAAATATCGGCAACTGGGAAAAGTTGGGATTGTTGTCCTTAAAGCGGAGAAGGTGAAGATGAGACTGATTGAAATCATGAAGAGCTGTGATAAAGTAAATGAAGAGAAACTGTTTCATAAGGGTTGGTAGGCAGAGAGTACAAACTTAATGTAATTTGCAGAAGAGCTGGAGGATGAGATAAGGAGGCTTTTTATTACTAAGGGAGTTGTTATAATTAGGAATGCACTGCCTGAAAGGACGGTGGAAGCAGATTCAACAGCACCTTTCAAAGTGGGATTGGATTAATTCTTGAACAGGAAACATTTGTTGGGCTATGTGGAAAAGTAGCAGAGTCAGACGCAATGGATGGTTTATACAAAGAGCATGTTGTACTGGCTTGATGGTCCAAGTGACCTCTCCTTCTATAAGATTATTTGTTTTTATGACCAATTACTTTCACTGTATAAATACGGACATTGTTCAGTATATAATTACTATGTATTTACATGAATAAATAAAGGATTCACAGATTAACAGCAATACCAGTGTCAATAGATTAATCGCGTGAGTTTTATACATTTTTTGCGGGTGTTGATGCATTACAGCACGAACTTATATTCGAGTGATCCAGCGTTAGGCCAACAGACACGCCATCAGATACTTCCATGTTCCCTAATTAGTTTCCAGACTTTGTTCGGGAAACTGCAAAACATTTGGAAGGAACATGCGAACATATTTCCATGCACAATAGAGAATGTGTTTCGCAATATTTCCCGGTTGTTTAAATATTAAGTTTAAAGAATTCTGTGTAAACGCTTAAAAATTGAAAAATCTTAGCTATTAACCAACTTATCGAGAAAGGCCAGGCCAAACGTCAGAACGAGATGGCGTTTATTTGCTGAAATAATTTAAACTTGCATTCCCGGTGTTTTCTTTAACAATTAATAAGTTCACGTTGCGGGAATTTGCAACTCAGCTTGTTCTGGTAAATTACTGGCCAACTGTTTCATATTTACCTGTCACTATAATCCGTTTAAACCCCATTAAAAAAAAAGCCAAGCAGATACTTCTTAATTGTGTTTAAATGTCGTGACTTTATTCTTCGTGCACCGTAACAAAATATCTTATTAAACTAATATTATACCTCCAGTTTGCAACTGTAATGTCCTGAGTACAGCACTATTGAATAATGTGTATAACACTTGTTAATAATTGATTGATACAATTACTCCGACTGGATATGATGGCTTTACATAGAAACAATCTCTGCAACCACTATTTTAATCCAACAGTTATCTAAAATGGGGCCAGATTGGAGGGTTATTTTTAAATTTAGCAGCGATAGTTTTTGTGTTTGATATCAATCATCACGATTCGCATCTGACTTTACATCCAAAGAAACCACAGCTCATATATGCAAAAGACAAGCAATAACGTGCATTAGATCAGAGATCGGGGTTTAAGCTGTGTTGTGTCCAGTGGGATTCGGTTGCAAAATTAGCTGCTGAAGAACTAATGAAAGTGATTCGAGTTGGAGATCTTATCTGCTATCCAGAGCGTTTAAAGAAAGATCCAAGGTTTCGTTTTCACAATCTAATCTTTAATATTTAATTCAAAAAAGAGTATTTATTTTTATTTCAAAACACAGCTTAGTCATGATTATTTCATGAACTGACCAAAGACGGTCTATTATAAACCTGAAGCGCTCGTGGTTAACAAAGCAATTAACTAGTAGTAGTAACAACAAACAAAAACCTGCGTATTGAATCTTAGATTTAGTTTTCAGACAGAATATTCAATGGTTGGTGGCGGAGGCAATCACTTTCTTCGCATTTAGTACACAAATCCGCAAACCACAAGGCAATGGCTTCACCACTGTTAGACCGTGGGCCATGCCTCCAAAGTTCAGTACCAAAGATGCAGTGCTCCAACTAGTGCACAGTACTCCTTTGTGCTGTGGCAACCTTTAGTGAGAAACAAAAGTGATTGCTCATTTTGATATTTAAATCTTATCCCTGAGCAGTAATGTTGGATATCGTTTTTTTCTAATCAATTCTTGTTCTAGAGTAGGAACCGGCAGTAAACTCCTTTCTCTTTAATTGACTGACGCACGTTTGCCAGACCCTGGCATCCTCCCAACATATTCAGTTTCTAAACGACTCAGATAACATTCAGAGATTGCACGTCAGCCCAGCTGAATCAGTGTTGCTGAAGTAAGATCACATTGGCCGCTGTACAAGTCCTGGTGCTGCACAGTGAGGATCCAGCTCCAGTTAAATGTGTTGATTGCACGATTTAAGTGCAGTGTTTATACCGGTTTAGCACACGAATAAAAAAAAAACGCGCGTCACCTTGTGTGAATGTTTCAATGGTCATGTAAATCCGGCAAGACAAAAATGATGCCGGTGCATTTGGCACAATGAAGGCTACCTACCCATGCTTGCGCTTTAATAGGAAAATGCAGGAGATTTCCCCTTTTTGGGAGGAAGGGGGTGGTGGGGGGGAAGAAAACCTCACTTTGATCTCTCTTGGAAGGCGAAAACCCAATGTCTTCTTCAGCTGTCTTTCTACTGAAACCCAGTGAAGTACAGAAGGGGCAGTGACAAGCATGCGTGTAGGTTTGGAGACATGGCAAAGGTCGCAAATGTAAGTATTCAAACGTTCTGACGGATGTAATACAAACCTGGCTGCCATCCCCATGCAGGTTTGAACGTGCACGGTGCAGTACTTATAGTTAACTTACAATCAACGTGTCTTGCAAATAATTTCAGACTGTGTCAATCAGTTCGAAGAAGATTTTTCAAAAAGAATTTGGATGAAACAGTCGAGGCAAAAATAAAAAACAAAAACAGAATTACCTGGAAAAACTCAGCAGGTCTGGCAGCATCGGCGGAGAAGAAAAGAGTTGACGTTTCTTCTCCGCCGATGCTGCCAGACCTGCAGGGTTTTTCCAGGTAATTCTGTTTTTGTTTTGGATTTCCAGCATCCGCAGTTTTTTTGTTTTTATCTCTGAGGCAAAAATAATCTGAATATGGTTCAGAATTTCATAGGGGCTATCTGGAGTCCGTTTTATAATTATAATTCAATTATAACATTCATCATTTTATTGGTTGCGGCGATCAAAATGACAAACTCAAAAAATAAAGGAACGTGGGCTGTTAACACACAATCATTAACGCTGCCGGTAATTGTTTCCTGTATAATGTCACATTAAATTGTTGCCAAGTAATAGTTGCGAAAAGGAGTGAACTACAAAGAATGGGTTATCGATTTTTAAGGGCAAAATAAATAAGTTATTTTTTGATTGTCTGCGGGGTTCAAATCTTGGATGGATTGGAGAGGTTTGATCTTGCCGTCTAATTACAACTGAAAGATTGTGTTTGTTCGGGGTCCTTCGATGGGACTTTCAGCACCTTAGTTCCCCACTCAACAAAGAGCAGGAGCCCGGCGTTGATATGTGGCCATTGCTTGCTTGATTTTGGATGTTTTGATAAGTTCCGTCGAAAAACATACCAAGTAGCTGCAGTAAAGTGGGCTTCCTTTAAAACCACGGTTACAAGTCCCAGAGGAGCTGAAAGTGGTGCCCAAGGATGCAGCATAACCTTATTTCACAAAGAGGCTAATTACTTTTTATCAGGTTAAGGTGCATTTAAATAAACAACTTTTAACGTGTTTTAATACATTTTTTTGGTTCGTGAATTTCATATGAGTTGGTGCTGCTTTTCCAATATCCCTTACGGAATTGGGGTGCCAACAAAGAGTTTGTTTTCGCAATGATGTGTTTAAACTAAGATAAGGGAGAATGAAAAATAAACCAAACCAGAAAGGTTTTCCCACAGAAGGTTAAACAAATAAAGCGATATTATACTCAAGTGAGATCTACCCCCTCTCCTACTGAATAGCTTTTCAGTTTCACTTAGCCGGCTCCTGAGCTGAGAAACACGCACTAATGCACTTCATTAACAATTTGATGACCACTTAAGGGTTTCCCTGACCCGTTCAAACTTTTGTCACCGCGCTGAGAGAATTTGCCCCACACTTTAGTGCAGGAGAATCTTGCACCTTTGAAGGGTCTGGTGAAGATGCAGCTGGGCCGCATCTGTAACGGTGCGAATTTTCTTCAGCCATAAAATTAGCAAACCCCGAAGAGCTGTAAACCAGCTGTTTTACAGTCTGTAGCCCGAGGAGCAGTTGGGCGTTTTCCAGAGTGCTACACCACCGATGGAAACACATTCTGGATGCAAAGGAAAGCCACAGCCCCTCCTCGTGCACTTTATCGCAGACACCCCCCCCCCCCACACACACACACACCGCTTTTAAAATTTTAACTATTCCAACATTTTGAAATTAATGCTCGCGAATTTCTGAAATTAAAGCCCGAGAATATCCAGCAGCGACCTGTGTGGATTTTATTTCAAATGCAGAAATTTACCAAGATTTCTGTGAGGAGATTCATACAGATCGTTTGTTCCCAGTGAAATGTTATTGGTTCGACAAACAGAATTGCAAATATATCCAGCGGCAGTGTGGCTAAAATGATCGCGGTATATTTCCTGCATTGCAGTTATTACCACTGATCATGAGTAGCGTTACCTATTACTGAATAGCCACAAACTATACACTGCATGCTGCATGCAAACCAGTTTAGGGTTGTTTTGTTTGAACACATGTGAAGAGTGGGACAGGGACAGGAATAAAACTTCAGTCGATGCTCCTTGGAGCGTTATTTCGGTCCATTAAGCAAACTGTACACTTGAGCAGTGGACAGACCCGACCATGTCGACGTTTACATAGCTTCGAATAGATATTATTGGCATTTTTTCGGTCTTCAATTTACTAAAATACAAGAGGTATGTTTTTCTGATTTGTTTAAGCTATAATGATCCTGGGTCTGAAGTGTGACGGTTTAAGGGGACTCCCTGATCTCTTGTTGGTTTCATTTTGCGGAGTGTCTTATCTGAGCTGTGGGAGGAGATCTTCCCGACCCAACAAGGGTTAAAGAGATACCCATGGGACGGATCTTGGGTTAATGACATAGGGGGAGGACTGGATGGTAGCCGTGTGACCGACCTCATGGTGTGTATATAAGGAGCTCTTCAGTGTAAACTCAAGGCTCTTTGCTGTGACCCTAGCCGATGTTTGTCTTTGAACTCCACCGGCTAGTTTAATTATAGAGAAAGCTTGTGCGAGTTTTGCGTTTCAGCCAAACCTTTTTCTTTCCCTTATTACGAATGGATATCATGGTCGACTGCCTCTTCTCTCCGTCCGATCTGTTTTATGATAATTCTTGCCTCTCGTCCCCCGGGGAGGCAGACTTTACAGATGATTTTGAACACGGCGCCCTTGTGTTTCGGGAGAATAAACGGGAGTCCCGCGGAACTGATGAAGAGAAACATGTCAGAGCCCCAAGCGGTCACCACCAGGCCGGCCACTGCCTCCTCTGGGCTTGCAAAGCCTGCAAGCGCAAAAGCTCCAGCACCGACAGGAGGAAGGCGGCCACCATGCGGGAGAGGAGGAGGCTTAAGAAAGTGAACCAAGCTTTCGAGACTCTGAAGAGGTGCACCAGCTCCAACCCAAACCAGCGGCTGCCTAAAGTGGAGATTCTGAGAAACGCCATCAGTTACATCGAGAGTCTTCAGGAGTTGCTCAGGGAGCAGGTGGCCAACTATTATAACCTCCCCGACAATGTCAACTCAGAGCCCGGGAGCCCCACATCCAACTGCTCGGACGAAATGGTAAGCAATGGTTTCATTAATCCGTACCCCCTCCTCTAACACACACACACACACACACACATACAATTAATGTGCGTTCCAAAACGCATAGCATAACCTGCCTCTACTAATAAACACATATGTGATAAGAGCTCAGGTCTGGTTCAGAATCATGTCTCTATTTCTCTCAGGCGCCCACTCTTTCCTATGATCGGTTTACCCCGATCGCACTGGCAGGTAACATGCAGGCGTCTGTTTATTACATTGGATCAGTGTGTTTCTTTGTATGACTAATGCAAGTAGGAACATCTGGTTATGGTAACCCATTCATAATTAAAATGCTTGTCCATAAAGTTTTCTTCTGAAAGAAAACCTGATCTCCATGAGTTCGTAAATATCGATTACAAACCTCTTCGCAAAAAAAGCTGTTTCGCCTGATCATCAAAGAGAGCCTGAAGTCTGCAGTTAGTGCCATTTCCCCCATTCTTATAAAGAATTGTGAACGGTGTTTAAGGAAAAGTTGCGCCTTTTCATTCCCTTGTTTCTCTTTGTTCCACACGGTGACCTCTCCGTTAGTACAGGCTGTGGCATTCCAACTCACCGACTCATCTTCACTTGGAGCAATAATGGGTTGCAGTCCTTACAGAACTGAGCTCGATGTTAGACATATCTGAGGGAAGAAGAGGATAATGGCCAAAGGGGTTGATTTTTATCAAACATATTTTAACCTTAAATATTTGTGGACCAGCTAGTGAATCAATCATCAAAACACTTTTAAAATAAACGAAGCATTGGCTTTAAATACAAGGTTGTCCCTTAATGTTTCCCAGAAGCGGATCCAAATAAGCATCAAGCGTCTAACAATAACATTGTTTATTCAGGTACAATATGTCCAGCCTTTCAGTCCGCTGGTCACTGTACTGACTTTCTGTACTTCCCCCCCCCAAAAAAAAATCACATCAATATAGCTCCACTGTGCAACACCCCGACCACACTGATCCTTGTCCACGTTTTAACTATGAGGAGTGACTGGGCGTTCACTTTGTCACAAAGCGGCATGTGGAAAACCACAAGAGTCATCAGAGGACAGCAGGGAGAATCATTCGCAGTTATCGGACATTCTTTTCTATGGCACATTCTCTTCACTAACTTGGGAGAAAGGGAAGACAGAGGAGATGAAGTTAAACAACTTCATTAGCACTCGCTGGAAATTAGGAGAACTGTTCTCTGTAGCTCAGTGTTTGATTTAGAAGGCGTCTGGGTCTCATTATGTGTGACCGACTGCTTCTTCTCGCCACTTCAGTAGAAGTTGCTGCCACACACATTGATCTCTTTGGATGCGGGCATGATGACTTTCCCACCTCTGCACATATTGCTATCCACAGGAGTCGAAAACAGCGGCAAGCTGAAGGCTGTGTTATTTGAAATAACAACCAGAGAAACATTCTTCCAGCACTACGTTTTGACTGTTGGAGCCAAGGCTTTAATATGAATTTAGTATGGGAAAATCTGACCTGGCACAATTAATATAGCTTCCGTTAACTGCATAGACATGCAATTCATTTTCCATGGCTAACACAATGCACATTTCTGTACAGGCATACAGACATACCTCATACTTAATGTGAGAAAACCATGGTGTGGCAAAGAAACCAACTATGTCTAATCAACAGATGGGCTTATTTCCGTCCAGGGGTAATCATTGTTTTACTCATTCAAGTCTCCTGACGTAAACAGTATAAAGTCATTTGTTACAGCGAATCTGTTTAAAGATTTAACAAAAGGTTTGGAGGTTTTTTTAAAATTTTGATTTCCTTGTGGTTCTTTTTTTTGCAGATGGGATGTAACAGCCCAGTCTGGTCTAGGAGGAACATCAGTTTTGACCGCATTTACTGTACGGAATTACAGAATGGTACGTTTTATTGTTCTCATGAAATCATTTTACAGTTCATCACAAATTTACCTTGAAACTGACGAAATTACACCTTGACTCTTAAAGCGCAGCATGTGCAAATGACGAACAACACGAAGCTCTCCAGTTAAGAAGCGAGTTACGGATATTTTAATAGTAGATGGTTTCCTAAACTATTTGCCACCTTGTAGTTTGAACTCCTTCCATTTTAAAGTAGCAACTTTACTACTTTAAACCTATACTCAAGAGTTTGCGGTCATTAGTGCAACATTTCCAAACAATACAGCCGGTACAACTAATTCTCCACTTTTTAAAGCTTGAGATAATGTTGAAGAATACGTTAGAAAGCAGATATTTCTGAAGGGGTCAGGGAATCTGATGTATTTTCATTTGACATTTTTAAAAAAAGGGCACTTTACTCACATTAAACATTTTTGAATAATATACTGATTAAATGTTGTTGGCCTCCGTGTGGGTAAAGGATTATAAATAGGGTAATGGAGTATGAGTAAACAATGATACGTTTATGCAAAATATCGGTTAGCCCACAGTTAGACTAATGGGAGCAGTTTTGGGTGTCCCACTATATAAAGGAAAGGAAAAAGAAAAAAGACGAACAGACTTAGATTTATAAAGATCCTTCTGGGACCTCCGGATGTCCCATAGTGTTCTACCGTCGATGAAACACTTTTGAAGTGTAGTTACTATTATAATGCAGAAAACGTCTCAGCAAACTTGTCCGTAGCAAACGTCCATAAATAGTAATGCAATAATGGTCAGATAATTTGTTTTAATAATGTTGGTTGAAGGATAAACATTAGCCATGCCATCAGGGAGAACTTCCCCGCTCTTTGAAATAGTGTGAGGGAACCTTTTATGTCTACCTAAGACAACAGTTGTGGCTTCAGTTTAATGACCCATCCAGAAGACAGCACTTCTGTCAATGCATTTCATGCTCAGCACTGCACTGGAGCATCAGCTTTGTTTTTTTGTGCCCACGTTGAAGCACAGCCTTATGGCTCTGAGATAAGGGTACTACTACTGGACTACAACTAATATAATAAAAGAGCATTAAAGCCAGGCAGATTAGATTCAGCAGAATGGTGCTGAAAATAAGAAACTCATCATAAGAAGGGAACCTTGTGATATTAGGATCTAAGGGTTAAGAGAAGATTTATAATTTTTTTAGAAAGAAAATTAGGGTATGTTGTTTTCTATGGTTGGGAAGTAAGTGAGGAATGGCCATTAATTTTAAATTATGACTGAGAGTGAGGAAAGAAGTTAGGAGAAATGTTTTTCCAAGCAGCATGGAATGCTTTACTACAGGAATTTGTTGGAATACAAATTATTTTATTTTATTAGGGAAAATTGGATTTAGAGGAGGTTTTGTGACACAGTGGCTAGTGTCCCTGCCTCTGAGCCAGAAGCTCTAGGTTGCAGTCCCACTCCAAGACTTGATGGCCAAAGAAGTTGCGTTCATAATGCAACCAAACAGGTTGAATATCAATTTGTAAATCCTTCCAACATGCCTGTGACTGGTGGTAAAGGCAGTAGAGATTTCTGGTCAGCCACCCACAGAAGGAAATGGCAAACCACTGCAGTACCTTGCCAAGCAGGACCATGGACCAACATATGGAAGTCCATAGTTGCCTATGCCCTCTTAAGGCACGGTACCTGAAGAGGGAGAGAGAAATTAGATACAAATTTGAACCAGAGTACAATTCGGAGCAGTGTGTCCACCATGGCTCATTTGGTAGCATACTTATGTCTGAGTTAGAAGGCTTTGGGTTCAAATCCCACTCCAGAGCATGAGCATGAAACAATCAGGGGTGATGCTGGAGTGCTGTACTGAAGGAGTGCTATAGTGTTAGAGCTGTTATCTTTGGGATGAGATTTTGAATGAAAGCCCCCCTTGTCCTCTCAGGTTAATCCCATGGCAGTATATGGAAGAAGAGCAGGGGGGTAATTCCTGGTGTCCTGGCTAATATTCATTCCCCTATCAATGAAAAAAATAGCTTACCTGTCATTAACACATTGCTGTTTGTGGGAGCTTGCTGTGCTTGAATTGGTTGCCACCAATACAACAATGACTACACTACAAAAGTATTTAATTGGCTGGCAACCTCTTTGACATGAACAATGAAAGACTCTACATAAGTGCAAATCTTTTTATGGAATGAGACAGGAACTGTGGAATTAGGTTTGGAGAGCTCTATGAAAAGTCTTTCAGAAATGATGGGGCATTTACTTCTCCCGTGATGTAAATTTCTATGGCTCTATAGCATACTTATATTACAGTATTTACATATTTGATAATGCTTATGTATCTTATCACAACACAATCCATTTCTTTTTTCTATAGTATGCTCCAATAGCCGAGGCCTTGCTGTTTCCAGTTTGGACTATCTGTCCAACATAGTGGAGCGGATTTCACCATCCCCCGAGCATTGTCCTCTTTCAGGCCAGGATGGAAGGACCATATCCCCACCCACCAGTGATTCCTCACAGCCCACCACTCCCAGCCAGCCTGTTTATCATGTTCTTTAAACCCTCAAACTGCAAGCCTTCGGAATGGACGATCCCACCGCAAAACACAACAACGGCTTCAAAGCTTCAATCATAAGTTGTTCTATAAGTTAGACCACATTCTATTGTATATTTGTAAATAGCATAATATTCATTAGTCAGCAACAAAATAATTGTATTTAAGAATTAAATAAAATACCAAAGACCTTTTATAAATCTCGTCATTTTTGCTTGTGTTCCAATTGTCCAGCTGTACAGAGGAATAACTAGCTTTTAATCATGTTGCATTCTTAATGTATTATCACCTCAAGAACAACGCATTTGCATGAAGAGTCCAGGAACTGATTTCAGTAAGACGATGAGAATTAGGCAGGCATTATACTTGTCATTAGAAACTGATTCCAAACACTATACTTCTTTTGAAGAACTACTTGTGAGGTTTCATGTAACCTATTTTTTGAATTAAACATCTTCCTTTTATTGAGTGAGCCAGCTTCTTACAAGAAGTCTATGTACAAACTTTTTGACTTTAAATTGCCTTGATCGCGTTTTCATCAAGTATCATTAAACAACATAGGCCATTAGCAAATGTACAAATTAACTAGAATCCAAGATACTAACTCCATTCCTCTCCTTGGCAACAGTCTGAGACTAAGACAATCTTTTGCACTCTTAGTGTCACATTTGATCCAGAGGTGAGTTTTCAATCCTGTAATGGTGCCATCACTAAGACCACCTATTTCTGCCCCCATAACTTTGCCCAGCTTCACTCCCATTTCAGCTCACCAACTGAAACTCTCATCCATGCCTTTATTAACTTCAGTTTTGATTATTCCAAAGCATTCCTGACTGGTCTCCAACACCCTACATTCTGTGTACTTGAGATTAAGCAAAACTTTGCTGCCTGTGTCTTAACTCAGAACAAGCCCCATTCACCTATAGCCTCCTTGCTCATTGACCTACATTAGCTCCCAGTCAAGCAATGTCTTGATTTTAAAATTCTCATCTTTACTTTCTAATCTTTCCATGGCCTCATCCTTCCCTATCTTTGTAATCTCCTCCAGTCCACAACATTCCAATAAATCTGCACTTCCCTCATTCTGGCCTCTTGTGCATTCCCAATTATAATTGCCCCACCATTGGTAGCTGTGGCTTCAGTTGTCTAAGTCCCAAGCTCTGGAATTCCGTCCTTACACCTCTCTGCCTCTTCACCTTGCTTTCCTCCTCTAAGACACTCCATACAACCTACCTCTTTAACCAAGCTTTTGGTCATCTGACCTAGTATCTCCTTATGTGGCTGGGGGTCATATTTTGTTTTACACTGCTCCTGTCAAGTGCCTTGGTACAATTCATTGGGCTGAATTTTTCTGTTAGCGAGCAGGGGGCGGGGCCTGCTCGCCGATGCGAAAATGATGCTGGATGATGTTGGGGAGGAACCCCCGACATCATCCCGCCCCATTTAAATTCTCAGGAAGGCGGGGGCACAGCGAAATCAGCTGTCCACCCGCCGACCTGTCAATGGCCAATTGATGCCATTGACAGGATAATTAAAACAATTAAAGGGCCTGCGGGCTTCTGAAGAAACATGAAATCTCATCCACCAGTGGGATGATGTTTCATGTAGGGTTTAAAAAAGTTTGTTAAAGTTTCAGTGAAATTTATTAACATGTCCCTTCTCATGTGATGTTGTCACATGAGGGGAACATGCTAAAGATTTTTTTATTTTTCTATTTTTAAAGTGTATAAAGCTGTCAACAATCTCCCTGAGGCAGCACTTAGCCTCTGGGAGATGTGCGCTCTTTTGTGCCCATGAGTGAAAGAGCGGACTCTCGCATTTGGGGAATCCCCCACACCTCGCACAGGAAGCGCTTAGCGCTTCCCGCTGGGCGGGCCTTAATTGGCCCGCCCACTTAAAGGTGGCAGGGCCTGCTTCTCCAGCGGGGATTGGCTCCCTGCCCGCCAGAGATTGGTTCAGGCCCGCCCGTCCGACAGGCAGAAAAGTCTGCCCATTATATTAAAGATGCTATATAAGTTGAAGTTGTATTGTTGAATTCATCATGAGGAAGGTTCCAGAATTCTTGGAAAATATTCAGTCAAACGGAATTTATTAAAGTTCCTCCATTACTTTGGGATTGAGCCGCAGGGCATGTTTCACCAGTTCCTCTTCTCAATCATTGTTTGGCGCTCCTTGGATTCTAGAATCAGCAGAATTAAGGGACTCTTGGGGCTGTACTTCTTTTTTTAATATTAGTCAATTATTGACAGAAAACAACCAATTAATACTAAGCATTGTGTTTACTTTTGGATGCAAGTTGTGGTGCTCTGCTTTAAAGCTACTTTCACATTTCAAAAATGGAACTATCTGAAGGTGCCTCATTCTCCCACTATAGGTTGTACTTAGAAAATAAAACATGTCAGTTTTCCCCATTCCAGCAGTGGCTAAAATCCAGTTTTTGTGGGTCAGGATTCACCAGTTTTACTTCTACCCAGTGATAAATCAAGGACAGAAGCACATAGTGAAGAATTGGAGGAGAGGAGCACTCTAGAAATCAGAACTGCACCGTAAAGGTGTGTCAATAGCAGTGTAACGGCAATATGTCACTGCACATGGTATCCCACATGAAACAGTTTCTGTGCCATAGCAACATGAAATAAGCAGTTTATCAGGCTGGCCGCTTTATATTATGTGGTAGACCTCCCAGAGGATGGAAGCACACATTGTTTTGACTTTTCGCGGGTCATAGAAGTGCAGCTGGTGTAAAACAAATGTTTTAAGCTTAAATTTAAAAACATGGCAGGTGGTCCCCTGAAAAAGAAAGCTGACTGTTCTGTTTGCTTTTATTTACACTAAAAAGTTCACCGATATTATTCTGAAAATCAAGGGTGCAATATAACCACGTGTCTCATACCAATCATGTCAGTACTTCACTGTTACCAAATGAGCAACAATTTTAATGGAGAGCTACAAACGCAATGACTGGCATCATTACAGAGTAGGGAAACAGATCCCTGCAGGTGCACTGACACTTACGCATTGAGCAAAATTTACCTTCCTCCAACAACCAGCACTTTGTTCTCTGATTAAGAATAGCAAGGGCACAAATCAGCTTGTTCAGTCAGTAAAGGATAGAAAAGTGTCCTCTCCTGCACTGAAAAAAAGCAGCTGAAAGATAATTTTGTTGCTGATTGTATTCAGCCTGTATAAGTTAAAATTGAAGCGATACAGAATCTTCATGATTTCATTTAAAGAAAATAAAGAATTTCAACAATATCATAACCTCATCATGTCTCACAGAAATATCCAAAACTTCAATATGGACAATGAAATTTGGACTATTTGTTGGTGCAGAAATATTGACCAGGGCATCTGGAGAATTTTCTGCTGTTCCTTAATACTCACCAGAGAACATGGCAGACAGGATCTCAGTTTAATGTCTCTTTGGTAGGATGGTGTCTCCAATAATACAGTACTCCCTGGGTATTAGACTGTCAGCCTGGTCCACTAGAGTGTCAGCCCTAATCACGTGTTCAAGTGTCAGAGTGGGTTTGAACTGATTTACTTCAGTAAATTAGATGGGGTTTACATTATTATCAGGTAATTAACCAATTCTCTTTTGAAGGCCTCAAATGAATCTGCCTCCACCATCCTCTCAGGCAGTGCATTCCAGATCTGAACCATTCACTGCATAAAAATGTTTTTCCTTAAGTCACTGTTGCTTTTTTTGCCAATCACCTTAAATCAGTGTCCTCTGGTCATTGACCGTTCTGCCAATGGGCAATTTTCTACCTTTCTATTCAGTCCAGAATAGATTTTGAACCTCTATCAAATCTCCTTGTAATCTTCTCTTCTCCAAGGAGAACAGCCCCAACTTTTTCAATCTACCCAACTACCTGAAGGTCCTCATTCCTGGAACCATTCTTGTGAATCTTTCCTGCACCCTTTCTAAATGCCTTCACATCCTTCCTAAAGTATGGTGATGAACTAGTTTTATAAAGGTTTATCATAGCTTTCTTGCTTTTGTGCTCAATGTTCTTATTTATTAATCTCAACCCTGTATGCTTTATTAACCACTTTCTCAACCTGCCCTGCCACCTTCAATGATTTGTGCACATATACTCTCAAGTCCCTCAGCTCCTGCACCCCCTTTAGAATTGTACCCTTTATTTTAACCTCTCTCTTCTTGTCCTTCCTACCAAAATGAATCATTTCACACTCCTCTGCATTAAATTTTATCTGCCACTTGTCCACCCAATTCATCGACTTGTCTATATCCTCCTGCAGTTCAGCGATATGCTCCTCACAGTTCACAATACTTACAAGTTTCGTGTCATGCACAACTTTTGAAATGTCTTCCTCTACAGTAAAGTCTAGGGCATTAATATTTATCAAGAAAAGCAGGGATCCTAACACCACCCCTGGGGAACCCCACTATATATTTTCCTCCGGTCTGAAAAATAACCACTCACCACTGCATTTTGTTTCTTATCACTCTGCCAATTTTGTATCCATGTTGCTATCCATGAACTCTAACTCTGCTGGCAAGCTTGTTGTGTGGCATTTTATCAAATGCCTTTTTGGAAGTCTATGTACATCACATCAACTGAGTTACCTTCATTAGACTGAAATGGGCCAGCCCTAAATTATTTTGTCAACTTTACATAGATAGTCTCTATCTATGAAGTAAGTGTGGCAGCATCACACCATTCAATGTGTTTCAATGGGGAGCCAAATGGCAAGATGCCCTTTTCACTCAGTTTTTGGAGGACCAGCATATCTTGGACAGCAATGTCTGAATTTCTGTCTTTGACTCCACATGGGTTGTCTCTGGAAATGCTGTCTGGTTTGCACATAAATAAAAATGTGCACTCTTAGCCTCATTTGTATTTTTACAGCAAAATTCAGTCTAATCTGTAAATTTATGTTCAACTTCTATATGTATGGTGATGACAAAAGTGTACCTTTTTCTTGACCATCAAATCATAGAGGAGTGAGAACTTTCCTCAACCAAAATCAACAAGATCAAAGCCATTCTGTTTGGGTCCCAGCAAAAACTCTGCACTATAGCCCTTAATTTCATCCCTTCTTCATCCGTTTCTTCAGGCTGAACTCAACATCCCCAATGTCCTTTTGACTCTGAACAAAGCTTTCAAATTGGATCCCATCCACCACTAAGAATGTCTATTTCCAACTCCATCACATGGTGAACCTCTTCCCTTACCTGGCTATCACTAAAACTCATGCCGTTGTCATCCTTTGGCTAGTTTTCATCAACTTTTACCTTGACTGGACTCCTGGGTTACATAAACTATAGCATCCAATATGTTGCCATCCATATTCTACACTGCACTAAACCCTAATCCCTGTCACTTTTGTTCTTCCTGATCTCTACTGGCTCCTTATCCTCTATCACATAAAATTCAAATTCCTTGAGCTCCTTTATAAATCCCTGCATGGCACTGCCTGCTTTACTTCTGCAAAATCTTCCATCCTGACATACCAGCTCACATCCCCTACTCTTCTAACTCTAATATCTTCTACATTGCCAATCCACCATCCATTTCAGCACCTTCAATTGTCTTAGTTCCACAGTCTCCAGAAATTCAAGCATGTTGTTACAATCTTCACCTTTCTTCAAAAGCCTTTTCAAAATATACCTCTTTAAATGTGCCTTTGGTCACCTCCTTTAACCATCACCTACCACCCCTTAGTATTCTTCCTTAACTTCATCAAGTGCTTTGGGAAGTTTTATTATATAAAAAGATTATATATAATGTCATTGTCAATATGAAGTAAAAAAAGTTTGTACAGCAAGTCAATCAATATCTCAAAAAACAAAACAGATTAATATTTTGTGCACAATTCTTCATCAATCTTACATTTTCTCCATCTTCGATAACATACCATTTTGATCAAGTAGAAAAGCCTCCATTTCAATTTGAAGCAGGAATCAGCTGGGTGGGGCTAAGGTGGGTGGTAAACAGACCTGACCTTTTCAGTGTGACTCTCAGGAGATTGTACCTCCTGAACTTCATTTGCATGCTGCCAGAAAGTTTACCATCTAAATCTGCTGGGAAGCTTGCAGATAGCCTGTTGGCTGACTGCAATGTCAAGCAGCAGGATGCAGGTGGTATGGACCAAAGAAATGGTCCCCAGCACTCAGGTAAGTCACTTTAAAGTGGCTTTTGGTGAGGGAACCTGAAGCAGGAGAGGCTGAAACACTTCTTATGGAGCCTAGAGGACCACTTGTGCTCTACAAGGAATGTAAATAAGAAAATAAAAAAACTTTCCTGTTTTGGACTTTTTCTTGTCTGGATCTTTTTCCTGCTTGGTAGACTTGACAGGAAAGGCACAACTGCTTCCTCACTCAGGCCCATGGTTAAAATAGGTCACAAGCCCAGATGACATCACAAGGGACAATCTTCATACTTGAAGATGTCAAGGAATCTGCATTTTTCAGCAGGAAAATAATCTGCTAAGGAAAGTAGGTTAAAATTGTAGCATGGAGGATATCAACAAATGAGGCACTTTTAACTGCCTGCATGACCAGATTAAAATGTTTCTTTACGTATGTGTATTTAACTGAGAAAAAAAATCAAGAATAAGAAAATGGAAAGGCTAATAAATGAAATAAAAATCTCATCATCCTTCCAAATGAATTGTTCAACTGAATGGTGTCATAGATTGAAGAGGTAATATAAGCAGATGCATGCTGTGATTCAACCCATGCCATTAAGAATGGAAAAGCATGGCACAGTAAGAACTGTGAATGTATATTTTAAATTCAGTTTCAGTGAGAAATTTTACCATGCACTAGAATTTTAAAACATGAACTGGTTAAAGTTTAAATGGAAATTAATTATAATAGTTAACATATTTTCTTTGAAACAGTATATGCAATGATCTTTTTATATCTGCAGTTTGTTCCAGTAAGTTATTTTGAGATTGAGTGCTGTTTAGCAGTGTATATGGTTGTAGCAGGAGTACATGTTCCACCAGAGTCCACTTTATAACGGCAAGATTATCGTCAGTGTTAGATATCATCTGACGCTGCATAACTAAAAAAACAAAAATAGCAACATAATATGTTAAAGTACACATAAGCAATAATCAGACTCCTCAGCAGCTTGATTGAACAAGAAAGAGAAGGAATGAGAGAAATTAAGACATATGAGAGAATCAAAATTTCTGATGGAAGCATGTCCCTTACTTCTAACCAAAACTTACAGATTTGTTTTTAATAGGGTGATGTTAATAGCTTAATTAAGAATACAGATCCAAAGTCAACTGCTAGACTGGAATCTATGAGACTGCATGGATGGAATTTTGGTTTACGACAGTCGCTAAAGTAAATCTGACATTCCCAAGGCACAAATCATCCATAACAAAACAGACAGCTTGCTGGCACTTGATGTGAAAGCTGTACCAATGGCAGAGATTATTTGAAGGAAAGCGAAATAAACTAAACAAGCCAATAAAGTTTTTATATTTCAGAAAACTTCTAACTTTCCTCAAACCTAAGATAGCTGCTTCTCCTAATTTCCCTTCCTCTGGCATTTGTCCTCTATTTCTCCATGTCATTATAGATAAAGTTAGTAACTTCCATTGTGGCAGAAACCCATATGCCTTTACTCCGCATGCTGTAATGTAGCAGCACCCAGAAACCTTTATTCCAAGTTCATCAATGGTTGGTAAAGTAAGCCATTGAGATTATTGTTAATAAAATAATTGAGGAAAAACACACTTTGAAACTTTGCATGAACAGTACTTGTAGGAGCTAATAGAGCTGAATGTTCCCTGATATAAATAAATGAACTATAATTAATACTGAACAGAGTCAATGGAAAAATACTACCATACCTTTTTTAGGTCAAATGATAAATCAATTTTCATTATCTCTGTGAAAGTCATCAAAAGATAATTTAAAGGCTGAACCTAATTACAAAGCAGACACTTAACCTTAGCCAAATCCTTCTCTCTAAAAAGATACAATAAACTCAGCACAATGTGATCAGAATTGATTGGCGATGATTGGCATCCTTCAATTTGGGAGAGATTATGGAAATATTGCCTCAAAACTTGGGTGGGATCAGGTGAGACCATCTGTGGCACTTTTTTTGATGGATAAACAAGCCTACTCTGGAAAGGCAAAGTCTGACACAAGTGCCACACTTGAAATTATCCCTTGCTGGTTGTGCAGGTTGATCTCTACTGATGCCTTGTTTGCAGGACTGGCATTTGCTTAGGAGCTGCTGAAACCATATGCCATTGTGATGGTAGATTCCTGTCCACAGCTGGTGTCACCATTTGCATTGATTGTTAGCCAGAGTTTCTCACTTGTCATGATTGATGTTGAGGGCTTTCATGTCTTTTCTGACAGCATCTTGAATCAGAGCTTTGGGTGTCTGCTGTTCCCTTGGCACGAGTTACCTCCCCATTTATCATATTGTTTGGGGTGCAACCATTTTCATACTGTGCACATACCCAAGCCAGTGAAGCCTTCTCTGCTTGATTAACGCTCGCATATTTGATATGTTTACTCTAGAAAGGGCTGCTTCCTTGGTGACTTTGTTTAGCCATATGATGCTTAGGGTCTGTCGTGGACACCAGAGATGGAAGTTATTGAGCCTTTTTTTGATCAAAATTAGCCAATCAAGTTCTGGAATATTAACATAAGAAATAGGAACAGGAATAGCTATGCAGCCTCTTGAGGCTACTCCAACATTCAAGAAAATCATGGCAAATCTGACCTTGGCTTCAATTCTATTTTCCTGCTTGTTTCCGATAACCTCAACTCCTCTATAGTTTTAGAAACTCCTATCTTAGCGTTGAATTTACTCAATGACTCAGCTCTCTGGGGTAGAGAATTCCAAAGATTAGCTACCCTCTGAGAGAAGAAATTCTTCCTCATTTCCTTCTTAAATGGGGCACCCCTTATTCTGAAACCCCTAGTTTCTGGAGTGTCCCATGAGGGAAGCCATTCTTTTAGCATCAACCCTGTCAAGCCCCCTCAGAATCCTAAATGCTTCAACAAAGTCACCTCTCAGGCCCAACCTGCTCAACCTTTTATCATAAGACAACCCCTTTATCCCAGGAATCAACATAATGAATTCTGAACCGTCTCCAATGCAACTGTATTTTTCCTTAAATAAGGAGACAAAAACTGCACACAGCCCCTAGGTGTGGCCTCACCAATGCCTCCATAGTTGCAGCAAGGCTTCTCTACTTTTATACTCCATGCTCCTTGTAATGAAATCTAACAGTCCACTTGCCTTCTTAATTATTTTTTGCACCTGCATACTAACTTATTCTGTTTCTTGGACAAAGACACCCAGATCCCTCTGTACTGCAGCATTCTGTAGTCTTTCTCCATTTAAATATTTTTGCTTTTATATTCTTCCTTCCAAAGTAGCTAACCTCAAATTTTTCCACATTTGGCTCCATCTACCACATTTTTTGCCCACTCATTTTTTATTCATTCACAGGACGTGGTCTACGCTGGCTGGGCCACCATTTATTGCCCATCCTAAGTCATCCATGAGAAGGTGGTGGTGAGCTGCCTTCTTGAACTGCTGCAGTCTCATGTAGTGTAGGTTCACCCACAGTGCTGTTCCAGGATTTTGACACAGCGACAGTGAAGGAAAGACAACATATTTCCAAGTCAGGTTGGTGAATGGCTTGGAGGTGGACATTCAGGTGGTGGTGTTCCCATGTACCTGCTGCCCTTGCATGATGGCAGTGATCATGGGTTTGAAAGGTGCTATGGAAGGAGCTTTAGTGAGTTGCTGCAGTATATCTTGTAGACAGTACACACTGCTGCTACTGTGCATCAGCGGTGGAGGGAGTGAATGTTTGAGGATGTGATGCCAATCAATCGGCCTGTTTTGTACTAGATGGTGTCAAGTTCTTGAGTGTTGTGGGAGCTGCACTTATCCAAGCAAGTGGGGAGTATTCTGTTGCACTTCTGACTTGTGCTGCGTAGATGGTGGACAGCCTTTGGGGATTCAGGAGGTGAGTTATGTATTGCAGGATTCCTAGACTCTGAGCTGCTCTAATATAGCTAGTCCAGTTCAGTTTCTGGTCAATGGTAACCCCCAGGATGTTGATAGTGGGGGATTCAGTGATGGCAATGCCATTGGACATCAAGGGCTGATGGTTGGATTCTCTCTTGTTGGAGATGGTCATTGCCTGGCACTTGTGTGGTGTGAATGTTACATACCACTTGTCAGCCCAAGTCTGGATATTGTCCAGGTCTTTCTGCATTTGGACAGGGACTGCTTCAATATCTGAGAAGTCGTGAATAGTGCTGAACATTGTGCAATCATCAGCTAACATCCCCACTTTTGACGTTATGATGGAAAGAAGGTCATTGATGAAGCAGTTGAAGATAATTGGGCCGAGGACACTACCCTGAGGAACTTCCGCAGCGATGTCCTGGAGCTGAGATGACTGACCTCCAACAACCACAACCATCTTCCTTTGTGGCTGGCATGCAGCCAACCATTGGAGAGTTTTCCCCCTGATTTCTATTGACTCCAGTTTTGCTAGGGCTCCTTGATGCCACACTTGGTCAAATGCAGCGTTGATATCAAGGGCAGTCACTCTCACCTCACCTTGGGAGTTCAGCTCTTTTGTCCATGTTTGGACCAAGACTGTAATGAGGTCAGGAGCTGAGTGGCACAGGTGGAAGCTAAACTAGGCGTCAATGAATAGGCTATTGCTAAGCAAGTGCCGCCTGATAGCACTGTTGGGGACCCTTTCAATTACTTTACTGATGATTGAGAGTAGACTAATGGGACAGTAATTGGCTGGGTTGGATTTATACTGCTTTTTGTGTACAAAAAGGGCAATTTTCCACATAGCTGGGTAGATGCCTGTGTTGTAGCTGTACTGGAACTGCTTGGCTAGGCACATGGCAAGTTCTGGAGAACAAGTCTTCAGTACTATTGCCAGAATATTGTCAGGGCCCCTAGCCTTTGCAATGTCCAGTGCCTTCAGCCGTTTCTTGATATCATGTAGGTGAATTGAATTGGCTGAAGACTGGCATTTGTGATGCTGGGGACCTCTGGAGGTCTATATCCCTATCTATATCCCTTTACAGACTTTTTGTGTCCTCCTTACAACTTCCTTTCTCACCTATCTTTGCATTGTCAGCATATTTGGCTCTGTCCTTTCATCCAAGCCATTAATATAGATTACAAATTGCTGAGACCCCTGCACTGATTCCTGTGGCACCCCTTAGTTTCCTATTCTGAAAATAATCAATTTATCCTGACTCTGTTTTCTGTTTTTTAGCCAATTCTCAATCCATACTAATATATCAGCCCAACATAATGAGCTCTTATCTTGTGCAGTAACCTTTTAAGTGGCACCTTATAGAATGCTTTTTGGAAATCCAAATACATTACATCTACCGGTTCCCTTTATCCACCCTTGCCAAACTTTATTTCCCTTTCATATAACCACGCTAATTCTGTTTAGTTGCAGTATGATTTTCTAAATGTCCTGCTATTACTTCCTTAATAATAGTCAGAATTTTCCAATGGTACTCTTTACTTTCATCCTCAAGGCTACATTTGCCAATTTGATTTGTTCAATCTATATGATTAAAATAAGCCACAATATAGCAGTGCTTTTCTTAGAACCCCTATTATTTCTTGATTTAAGCTCTGTCCTACAGAGTAGCTATTCTCAGATGGCCTACAGACCACTCCCACCAATGACTTCTTTCCTTTGCTATTTCTCACCTTCACCCAAAATGATTCTAAATCTTGATCTTCTTAGCCAAGACCATTTCTCATAACTGTACTGATATAATCCTTTCTTAATGGAGTTATCCCAATCTCCTTTTCCTTTCTGTCCATCTTTTAAAATGTCAAGCACCCTTGAAAATTCAGTTCCCCGCCTTGGTTGCCTCGTCGCTGGAAAGGCTATCGGATCATACCATGTTATTTCTATTTATGCCTTCACTTTATCTTTCCCATTATAAATTCTGCATGCATTCAGATAAAGAGCCTTTAATTTTGTTATTTTACCATTTTCCCTACTCTGACCCTATTTGCATGTGGACTCTTTTGATTGTACATGCAGTTGCTTCCTATCATAAAAACATAAGAAACAGGAACAGGTGTAGACCATATGGTCTCTCGAACCTGCTCCGTCATTCAATATAATCATGGCTGATCCTCGAGCTCAATTCCACTTCCCCACCCACTTCCCATATCCCTTGATTTCCTGAGAGATCAGAAATCTTTCTATCTCAGCCTTAAATGTATTCAACTATGAAACATCCACAACCCTCTGGGATAGAGAATTCCAAAGATTTATAACCCTTTGAGTGGAGAAATTTCTCTTCATCTCAGTCCTAAACAATCAGCCCCTTATTCTAGAGACCGTGACCCTGTGTTGTAGGTTCCCCAGCCAGGGGAAACAACTGGTCAGTGTCTACCCTATTAAGCCCTTCAGAATCTTGTATATTTTAATGATATCATCTCTCAATCTTCCAAACTCCATACAGTATAAGTCTGATTTACTCAAGTTCTTATTATTGGACAACCATCTCATATCAGGAACCAATCTAGCGAACATTCGCTACCACACCCAATGCAAGTTTATTCATCCTTAAATATGGAAACTAAACTATGCACAGTACTTCAGATTTGGTCCCACCAAAGCCATGTATAATTGTAGCAGGACTTCCTTATTCTTGCCCTCCCATACCCTTGAATAAAGGACAACATGTATTTGCCTTCCTAATTGCTTGCTGTACCTGCACGCTAACTATCTGTGTTCACACTTTGGTTATCATTATAAATATTGCTACACTGCACTACTACCTTCCTAAAATTAACTTCCTAAAATTCGTTTCAACCTTCTCTCCCCCAACTATATAGTTTAAAGCCTTCTCTGCAGTCCTAGTTATTCGATTCTCCAGGACAACTGATCTCAGCAGGTTTCAAGTGAAACCTGTTCCAATGGAACAGCTCCCTCTTTCCCCCGTGCTGGTGCCAATGACCCATGAAGTGAAACTGATTTCTCCCATACCAATCTTTGAGCATGCATTCAACTCTCTGGTTCTCATTGACCTTATGCCAATTTTCCTGTGACTCAGGCAGGAATTCACAGATTATTACCTTTAAGAAAAACAAAAACAGAATTACCTGGAAAAACTCAGCAGGTCTGGCAGCATCGGTGGAGAAGAAAAGAGTTGACGTTTCGAGTCCTCATGACCCTTCGACAGAACTTGAGTTCGAGTCCTTCCACTCAGAGTTGATGAGCTGGACACTGCAATGCATCAGGGACGGATAAAGTTACCTGGATAAAAACATAAAATGCTGGAAACACTCACCAGGTTAGGTAGCCTCTGTAAGGGAGAAACAGAGTTAATGTTTCAGGGGTCTGTGACCTTTCATTAGAACTGAGAAAAGTTAGACATGTAATAAGATTTGAGCAAGGGGTGGGTGGGACAAGGACAAAAGGAAGGGACTCGAACTCAAGTTCTGTCGAAGGGTCATGAGGACTCGAAACATCAACTATTTTCTTCTCCGCCGATGCTGCCAGACCTGCTGAGTTTTTCCAGGTAATTCTGTTTTTGTTTTTGTTTTGGATTTCCAGCATCCGCAGTTTTTTTGTTTTTATTACCTTTAAGGTTTTGCTTTTTAATTTTAGCCCCAGCTTCCCATATTTCCTCAACTGAACTTCTTTCTTAGTCTCTCCTTGGTCATTGGCACGTACGTTGACCATGATAACTGGATCTTTTCTCCAAGTTCCACTTGATCCTCGTGGAGGTGTCCTTAACCCTGGCACCGGATAGGCAACACAGCCTTTGGGATTCACACTCACATGCTGTTTCCTGTAGCCCTATCTCCACACTATATTGTCCCCTACCACTTCCTTTTTACTTCCCTAGCTTGAATGGCCCCCAATACCATGGTGTTGTGGTCAATTTTCTCATCCTCCTGATAGTCGCATCTCGCATCTGCACAGGCTGCACGAACCTTATAGCTGTTGGACAAATGCAGGATTGAGGCTCCTACAACACAACCTTCTGGATCCTCACTCATAGTCATAGTCTCCTGCCTCTCTGTCCATGGACCAAATCTGAAGCACTTAACCTAAAGGGTTTGACTACTCCTTGGAACAAAGTATCCAGGCAACTTATTGAAAAGTAGAATACGACGGATTGTGAAAATCAGAAATAAAAACAGAAAATGCTGGAAATACTCAGCAGTTCAGGCAGCATCTGTAAGACCAGCACCTCGGTCATTCAATCTCCCCAGTCTTCCACAGTAACACAAACCTTCCTTTTGTCCTTGTCCCACCCACCCCTTGCTCAAATCTTATTACATCTCTAACTTTTCTCAGTTCTAATGAAAGGTCACAGACCCCTGAAACATTAACTCTGTTTCTCCCTTACAGATGCTACCTAACCTGGTGAGTGTTTCCAGCATTTTATGTTTTTATCCAGGTAACTTTATCCCTCCCTGATGCATTGCAGTGTCCAGCTCATCAACTTTGAGTGGAAGTTTACTGCAGAAAGGTTGTTGTGAACCATACTGGCGTCCATTATTTTCCATATGCTACACCTACAACACATCACCTTCCCTGCCATCTCTACTGTATTTTATTTAACTAATTACATTTTCAAGTTTTGAAATGTCAGACAATTGTCTATTTATAGTTTTTAATCTAGTTTAAACCTTGTTTATTTTATTAAGTTTAGCTATATTCTTTATGTCTTTACTGTAACTTATCCCACAGTCTGAATTTAATCTTATTTGTTTACATTTAGTTTTAATACATCAAGCAGCACCTCTTACAGCCCACCTCACTGAACTCCCACACTCACCAAACTTCACTTGGGTGAAATCTGCATTCAGGTGAAGCTGCTATTACCCTTATTATTAATTCACTTACTGTTTTACCGAAATTTTACTAAAATTGAACATTTTAATTTCCTGGCTCTTAGTTTAAACCAATGCTCTAGTTTAGAGAGAAAAAAAGAGAGATAATCACCAACCATCCACTTACCTGCTTTCCTGTAACATACATTTCAATTTTTCCCTATTGTTTAAAAAATCTTAACTGGAAAGCAGTCCATCTACTTCCCCTGCTATTCTGAATTAGCTCAGAATGGGCCTCAAGCCTAGGGCTTTATTGATGCACTCTACTGCTGCCTGTTTCCTTGCAGGTCCATCCCTCTCCTGCTCATGCTCATAACTGAAACAAAATAGAAAATTAAAATAAAATGAAAATAGGAAACTCTTGTTACAGTTTAACGGATATTCCCAATCTCAAAATGGACATTCTCAATTTTTGCTCTCTTGAGGTGTTAGGCTTTTTGAAATTGCCAGAAACAAGCACTTTCCATGAGCATAATTGTTGCTTGATGATAAAAAGGAACACAAATTATTCAGATAATATTCAGCTCCAGGATTACCAGGTAATCTGCTTTTCTGTTTTTTAACAGTAAAAAAAGGTGTTTAATTCTGATGAAGAGTTCAACAAATTTCATCAATATATGTTTTCTCATAGACAACAGAGAACATAAATGCTTCCCTCTTAACAGATGGCAAACTAGTCTTTATTAGTGAAGATAATAATAATTAGATCAGTTGTCCATTGACATTATCCCGTTGGCAAAGGCATTCATGAAAGACTAAAGCCAAATGGTAAGAAGCAAATGCAGAGGAGTATATTACAGGTCATGGTTTTAAGCTTTTGATTTTAGATTTTAACCTAAATAAACCTGATGATTACCATCTAAAAGATGAATTTCAAAATAAAGATTTAATTTGAAAAATGCTAAAACATAAATGTTACCTCCAAGATGAATGAAGTCAAATAGAACTGGGGGTAATACGTTAGCATGAATTGAGAATTGGTTAATGGACAGAAAACAGAGAATGAACGGATTATTTTCAGGTTGGCTGGCTGTGACCAGCAAGGCACTGCAAGGATCAGTACTTGGGCATCAGATATTTACAACTGAAATGACTTTAGATGAGAGAACTGAGTATAAAGTTAGTTTACGGACCATTCAAGTTTAGGTGTGAAAGTAATTGGTGAGGAGGAAGCAAAGAGGCTGTAAAAGGATAGAGACATGTTGAGTGAGTTGGCAGGAACATGGCAGGTGGAATATAATATGGTGAAGTGTGATCTGATGTCTTTGGGAAAAAATATATTGATGAAATTTGTTGAATTCTTCATCAGAATTAAATATTTTTTTTTACGGTTAAAAAACAGAAAAGCAGATTACCTACTCTTTGGTATAAAAAAAGAAAGAAAAACAGAACCTGGATGTGGATGTGGAAAGAATGTTTCCTTTTGTGGAAGAATCTAGAACTAGGGGGTCACTGTTTAAAAACAAGGGGTTTCCCATTTAAGCCAGAGATGAGGAGAATTTTTTTCTCTCAGAGGGTGATGAGTCTTTGGAACTCACTTTCTCAAAATATGGTAGAAGTAGAGTCTTTGAATATTTTTAAGGCAAAGGTAGATAGGTTCTTGATAAGTAAGGGGGTGAAATGTTAGTGGGGGTAGGCAGGAATATAGAGTTGAGGTTACAGTCAGATCAGCCGTGATCTTATTGAATGGCAGAGCAGGCTCGAGGAACCGAGGAGCCAAACTCCTGCTCCTAATTTGTATGTTCGTATGTATGTTCTTGAGTGATGAGATACTGGGAAATGTTTGCATTCAGAGTGACCTGGATGTCCTTGTACATGAAGTTACCATGCAAACACAGCAAGCAATTAGGAAGGCAAATGGTACATTAGCTTTTGTAACAAAAGGATTGGAGTATAAGAGTAAACTCATCTTATTACAATTATACAGGGCATTGGTGAGGCCACACTTGGAGTACTGTGTGCAGTTTAGTCTCTTAAATGATGGATAGGCACCTTGCCCTAAAGGGAGTATAATTGGTTCCTGGGATGAGGGGATAATCCCATGAGAAGAGATTGAGTAGTATAGGCCTCTATTCCCTGGAATTTTGAAGAATGAGAGGTGATCTAATTGAAACATATAATTATTAAGGGGCTTGACAAAGTAGATGTTGTTACTATCCCTGTAGAGACCTCTAACTTTTTAAAAATGAAGGAAAGGAAACCGCTGGGAAAGATTTCATTTTAAAAAAAACCTTTATTTCACAAACCAAGTAGTTCAACATAATTCAAACATTAATTAACAGGTGAAAGATATTTCAAATAAAAATGCAAATTTCACTTTAAATAGTGAAACACTTTAAATACAACAAAGTTATACCTCACTTAGTTACAAGCACTCTCACTACTTCCCACACAAATATGGCAGCACGTGCTATCTCACGGTCTTTCCAGCTTGGCTTCCATTATGTATAATCTCTCACTTCCCACTCAATCATTTTGGCTCTTGAGTCACATTCACCAGCAGTTGTATCCTATCTGAAGTTCTTAGACATGGTTAACACCGACAAGGTGCATGTTGGCAAATCCTGTCTCACTTGGGTCACAACAGCCTGGATGACACAGAATCCCCAGAGACTCCCTTCTCCGATTCATTTAAATAGTCTGGTAAGATTTGGCCCATTGAAACAGCAGCTGTGGGTCTTGTCCAAACCACAATCTCTTGTTCTTCCAGTCCTCAACCCTCTGCTCTTTACAACTGTGTGATACGCACAGTAACAAAGTCTCTGCTCTAATCTCAGAGTGCTGCTTCAACATCAGGTCTGCTCAAAGACTGCCAAGAACTTTGCTTATTTTCTCTTTACACAAATTCTCCATGTGTTCTGACCTACCAAAAAGAAAACGTAGGCTGACCCAACTTTCTATTTGCTCTTTACTTCCTCGCTGTTTATCCCCATGGTAAGATCACATGGCATTTCTTGGAACCCAATTGTATCATAAGCAGGAAACCAATTAGCCCTTTTTCAGAATACTCCCCAGTCCACTTTGGTCTTAAAGGGGGCATCACAAAAATGAAAATACAAGCTTTTCTCAGCACATGGGTAATCACAATGCTGAGAAAATGTTTTCCTTGCTTGGGGGATCTAGAACATGGTGTCACAGTTTCAAAATATGTGTCAGCCATTTAGGATTGAGATGTGCAGCAATTTCCTCACTCAAAAGTCTTGTGAATCTTTGGAATTTTCTATCTCAGGGGGTTATGAATGCACAATCTTTGAGTATATTCAGGACAGCGGGATACATTTTGGGATACAATGGGAGTTAAGGGATAAGGGGAATAGTGGGGGAAAGTAGAGTTAAGATAAAAGATCAGCCATGATCTAATTGAATGTTGGAGCAGACTGAAAGGGCCAAATGGCCTACTCCTGCTCCTATTGATTTGATTTGAAACCAAGAAGTAATCAAAATTGCAATCCTGTTTGGGTGATGAAACTATAAACAGGACATAAACTATTTTTATTTTTAAACAAACCTTTTTTTGCTTAAATCAATACAATGCAAAATAGAGATGAAGGATCATTAAGCTGATTCTTTGGGCTATTTTTGGAGAAGCTCAGGCACCAAAAAGAAGTCATCATTAATCTTGTTTCACAGTTAGACACCTAAAAACACCTAAATGATAATTTCTCAGCTTTGCATTATCAGCAGGGAGTTTTACCCTTTGTTAGTGTACGTTGGAACTTTGGCAAATATGAATACAACCCTGAAGTCAATGGGATGAGGGGGAAAATTCACCACTGGTTGGAGTCACACCTAGCAGAAATGAAGATGGTTGTGGTTGTTGGAGGTCAATCATCTCAGTCCCAGAACATCACTGCAGGAATTCTTCAGGGTAGTGTCCTCGGTCCAACCACCTTTAGCTGCTTTATCAATGACCTTCCTTCCAGCACAAGGTTAGAGTGGGGAGGTTCACAGATGATTGCACAAAGTTCAGCACCATTTGCAACTCCTCAGAAACTGAAGCATTCCATGTCCTTATGCAGCAAAACCTGGACAACATTCAGGCTAGGGCTGATAAGTGGCAAGTAACATTCATGCCATGCAAGTGCCAGGCAGTGACCATCTCCACCAAGGGAGAATCTAACCATCACCCCCTGACAATCAACGGCATTTTCTTCACTGAATCCCCCACTATCAACATCCTGGGGGTTACCATTGACCAGAAAATGAACGGGACCAGCCAAATAAACACTGGCCTGTCCACCATTTGCAAGACAAAAGTCAGGAGTGTGATGAAATACTCTCCATTTGCCTGGATGGGAGCAGCTCCAAACAATACAAGAAGCTCAACACCATCAAGGACAAAGCATCTAAGCTTGATTGGTGCTCCAACCATCAGCTTAAACCAGAGATCTTTCACTATTTTCCAAGCAAGGGCCACTTTAGCAAAAAACCTGCAATGTGAGAGCCACATAGAGGCCATTGCCTGAGTTGCTCCTGCTTGTGATAACACAAAGGAAGAAAAGACGTTAATTGAAAAGCAGAATATGTTGTTCTTTCTGGGGGAATGCAGGCTTGAAGTGGGCTGACTTTGCTGTGCCTCAGTGCTAGGCTGAGGGATTTACCTGCAGAATGTGCTTCTCTCTCCTGGGAAGGTGGTGGCACACTACTGTGTGCACATCCTGCTGTGATGGTGGCTGCCTCTTGAATACTTCCAGTAGCCAACTACATTAAAATCCCAGGTGGCACCTCCCTGGGTGGAGAACGCTGTCAGGGTTGGTTCACTCCTGAATGAGTGAGTACATTTTTTGGATACAAACGGATCTCCCACTAACACACACACACACACACACGCACACACACGCACACACACGCACACACACACACGCACACACACGCACACACACACACACACACACTCTTAGTCACACACACACATGCGCACACACACAGACTCTCTCTGTCACACACACACACACGTACACACACACTCTTTCAGCCCCACACACATTCACTCCCTCAGTCACACACACATACACACACATTCACTCTCAGTCACACATACACACACACAAGCACACACATACTCACCTCTCAGTCACACACACGCACACACACACTCTCACTCTCTCAGACACATGCACACACATTCACTCTCAGTCACACACACACAAACACACACACTTACTCTCTCTCAGTCACTCAATCCCACACACATACACTCACTCTCTCAGTCAGACACACACACACACACACACACTTTTTCAGTCACATGCACTCGCTCTCACCCTCTCACTCCCACACATACTCTCTCACTTTCCCCCACCCCACCCCTCCCACACAACCTGGGCTCCACTCCTGGACCTTGCAGCCAGTCTCTCCTCCCCAGGGCCCCAGTACTCCGCTCCGCTGCACTCTGCTCTCTGGTCTCTATTCGGTGGTGCTGGAGCTCTGCTCTGGCAGCACTACACCACTGGTTGGGGAACTCCACTTAGCGTTGATGGGAGCTACCACTGGCTTGTGGGCCATGCAGTGAAAAACACTGCCTTAAACATTCACTCCCTCCACCACTGACACACATTGGCAGTAATGTGTACCATCTACAAGATGCACTGCAGCAACTCATCAAGACTTCTTCAACAGCACCTTCCAAACCCGTGACCTCTACCACCTAGAAGGGCAAGGGCAGTAGATGCATGGGGCCATCACCACCTTCAAGTTCCCCACCAAGCTACATACCATCCTGACTCAGAAATATATTGTCGTTTCTTCACTGTCGCTGGGTCAAAATCCTGGAAATACTGTCCCTAACAGCACTGTGGGTGTACCTACACCACATGGACTGCAGAGTTTCAAGAAGGTAGCTCACAACCACCTTCTCAAGGATAATTAGGGTTGGGCAATAAATGCTGGCCTAGTTAGTGACACCCACATTCGTGAATGAATAAAAAAAAATCCATACATCATAAAAACTAATAAACATGCAACATCAGTGTCCAGAAGGGGATATGCATCACAGGACATGCCACTGCACTTGATTAAGTGTCACATTTAATTCTATCAACGGATGTATTAGACAGATACTGCTGTAGCTGGCATAATGATTGTATGCAGTCTGACAATGTACAATGAGTTTACATTGCATTAAGGAGATTGATTTGCTCAACTAAGTGGAAGGATTTGTTTGCTGAAAGCATGGCTCTAGGTTAGGTTGGTAATAGTGAAATGAATTATTCTGAACATCATTATCTATTACACATGGGCCAAAATAAGAAAAACTATATTCTAAATGAAATACATTAGACATATGTATGACCACTTTATCACAAATGCTGCTAAGATAAAAGTAGATGTTTATAAAGATTCTGCAGTTCTGATCTTCATCATAGCTAAGATTGGCCAAGAACACAGGCAAGATAATGTGCTAGAAGTATTGCAAAAGGAGATCATTCAAATATTTTGATCATACTCCGAGGGCTTAACACATGATGTACTGGGAGTATTCTGAGATTAGAGGCTGAATTTCCTGCATCCATACCTCTTAAAGGTGGCCAGCTCACCTTGTTTTGCATACAAATGGCTTTGTGCAAAGCAACCTGATTTAGCAGTCAGCCATTGGATTTTAGTGTAGGAAATCATGCACTGATTGGAGGGGATGATGTTCTGGAAATAAAGAGTGCTTTCAGAGCAGCATGGATATGGGTGCTGGTGTCTTTCAACATAGTCTAACATATAGCCCAAGTTTGGAAGCAGGATGAGGAAGAAATTTTAAAGCCTATACCAGCGCCAAGGAAATTGTGCAAACATGTGACATGGTATTTCTTTATTGTTCTTTATTGGTTACATTACTACAGAACAACAACTCAGCGAATTTTGTCAAATGTTTATCTTTCTAAATGGACAGGCAGAATTATGCTTCAGCTTGACATAGCTATATCTAAGCATGCTGCCTGTTAAATAAGGCAAATGCCAAACATCAAGGGCAGAATTTTGCAGGCGTGCGCCCGACCCGAACGGATGTGAAATAGTGCGCAATGACGTTGGGCGAGCGTCCCGATGTTACCGTGCACCCTCGCGATATTTTGCTCGACGAGCACACGCGAGAGGCGGCAGTGTGCCCACTGACAATTAAGACCCTTAATCAATGAATTAAATTGAATTTTTCACTGCCCGTCCAACTGCTCGGTTGGCGGGTGAATAGGCCTTTGCATTTTTAACAAAACCTCATCCACGGGCGGGATGAGGTTTCGGACAGTAAATAAAAAAAAACAATAAAAACTTTTCAAACTAATTTTTAACATGTCCCTGCTCCTGTGACAGAGTCACCTAAGGGGGCATGTTTTCCTCATTTTTGAAATCCTTCTTTTCAATGTTAAAAATCTACAGCTCCCTGAGGCAGCTCTGTCCTTCCAGGGAGTTTTTACTGAGCTCACCCCCACGCATGCGCGCGCTTCAGTGCTTGCCCCCCCCCACCCCCCCCGTGTCCCCCCCACCCAGCAGCGCTGAGGCTCTCAACGTGCCTTTCACCCTGGCTGGTCGTTAATTGGCAGGCCAGCGTGAAATTGCAGTCGGGGCCAGGTCACAGGCGGCAGCCCGCTGGCCGACGAGGTAAAAACCCTGCCCTTGGTACTCTACAGCACAAAATTCCTTAATGTTTCCTACTCCCCCCTCAGACAATCACATTAGATAGCTATAAAAAGTCAATATGCTTGCAGTGCCAGAAAAATAAATCACAGCCCTCACCAGATGGAGCAATGGCTGTCTATGCTTCCCACATTACTCTGTGCTGCCCTCTATTCTTAATCCAAAAATAATCCCACTGCCTATTTTCTCACCGTAAAATTTCTGTGTTTGGGGAAAGTGATGGGCACAGAGCTGTAACAAAATTCCACACCCCCAACAATTCTTCACCTATTTTAAGAAATGGGAGAAAATCAGACAGCCCATACTGTTACATGCAACCCGTCACACCAAACTTTTATATCTGCTCTTTGCCCAGGTAGTAAAGACTAAAGAGTGCCCCATTGAGTTTAAAATGCAGTCCTCACAGTTTATAGTAGGCATATTCATGGTTATTATACTGCAGACTATAAAGTTCTAAGTAGTAAAAACATCACCAAAGTCTACTTAATATTCCTATTGAAAACAATGGACAGATTTTTCAGACAGAAACAAAATTTTTCAGGCTTGGACTGTTTACAGCGTCTCACAAATTTTACAGCTGCCTCGTGTAAGGGGTACTTTAAATTTGCTCAGAAAATACTTTTGCAATCTGCAAGATTGCATGCTGTATTAGTCACACATTCTTGCATATTTATTATGCCCTGAGAGCAAGGCTATTCTGGAAGTGATGAAATAAAAGAGGTTAGACACTTAACAAACCTGGACAGCAACTAAATAGTGCAAGAACCTATGAGGTTTTTTTTAAAAGGTGAAAACACATATTTTCTATATTTTAAGAAACATTTTGGCGATTCAAAGTTGTAATTTGCTTTGTAAGATGAAGCTGAGCACTCTGGTGGGTTTGTCACAGATTCTTGGAAATGCATGTTCATCTACCATAAGAAGATACAATATTCAGATAGGAATTTAATTCTCCAGCTTATGTTACTGATGGCAGCCTGAGGCATTCATGGTCATATTTTCCATGCCATTATTACAAAAACTGAAAGGAATATTGGCTTAAAATTTGAAAAAATGGAACTGTTAACATGGCTTAGAAAGAAAGCTCCAGGGCTGTTGACTCAATCAAGTTTGATCTGTTTTGCTTTTCAGTTTTCTTTTCTTGTAAACTTTTCTGCTTGGCGGATGGGAGGATGAAAGGGAAATGAAACATTATTTGATTTTGGGCACGTCATAGCAGAGGCAAGCACAGGTTGAAAACAATGCATTACCATGATAATCCTGAACTTTTGCAGTGGATTATGACAAATCAAGCATGCAGTAAAATGCTGCCAGTGTGAGTTTGGTGATGTTTGTGAGACAACTTCCATTGCAACAGGAGTAGGCCATTCAGCCCCTCAAAAATGTTCACATGAGCTGCCTTCTTGAATTGCTGCAGTCCATGTGGTATAGGTACACCCACTGTGCTGTTAGGGAGGGAGTTCTAGGATTTTGACCCAGCGACAGTGATGGAACGGCAATATATTTCCAAGTCAGGATGGTGAGTGACTTGGAGGGGAACTTTCAGGTAGTGGTATTCCCATCTATCTGCTGCCCTTGTCCTTCAACGTGGTTGAGGTTGCAGGTTTGGAAGGTGGGTTGATCTATATCTCAACTCTATCTAATTGCCTTTTTGATCCATATGCCTTGATACCCTTATCTAGTAAAAATCTGTCAGCCTCAAACTCAAAAATGTGAATTGGCATTCACAGCATCTTGACATATTCCACTGTCTTTTTATCTGTAAAAGTGCTTCCTGATTTCAGTCCTGGATTCCTTTGTGTTAATTTGAAGATTACACCCCTTCTTCTGGATTCTTCCACCAGGGGAAATAGTTTCTCTGTATCTATTCTATCAAATAATTTTATCATTTTTAATACATCAATTGAGTCACCTCTCAATCTTTTCAATTCAAAGGAATACAAACTAAATTCGTACCTATCCTCATATTTTAACCTCTAATCCCTGTTATCATTCTAGTGAATCTGCACTGTAACTCCTCCAAGTCCAATTTATTTTTTCTGAGGTTTGTTCCCCAAAACTGATTGTATCATCATAGTTTTTCATTGGTTTTTCTTTGATCCAGCTGCAGGGGATTTGTAGTTTACATAGTTCTCATGTTTTAATTTAACCACATTCAATTTATTACCAGTTAAAAAATAGTTAGCTTCCTTATTATCTCACCAGGGTTTTATGTGACCCAGTGGGGAGGTGAAGGTGGAACTGGAAGTGTCTGACATTGGCATTCTTGCTCTGATCTCCATTCTTGGTGCAATCTTGCACCAGCCAGCTAAATAATAGTTGGGTGACCATCCATTCACTGGCCGGAGGTGGGGACTGAGTCAGCCAACTGGTGCAATTGGATCTGCTGGTACTATCTTTAAAGGGTGGCCAGTGCCGGAACATGCCTCAGACCATCCTGCCCAACAGCCTGTGACCAACTCCTCACCTCCTTCGGAAGACAGCCAGTCAGCAGTACAAATCTATCATTAGGAGCGAGCCAAGGGGCTACTGAGACAGGTGTACTGAAAGCCTGAAGAGGCACTTGTTGGCATGGCAGAATCCTGGGTACCCCCATGGTTTCTGATGACTTCAGCAGGCTACATGGGCAAGGGGGGAGGTCCTCTACACCAGCGGAATGAAGGAGGAGACCTGAATGGAGATCACAGAGGAGGTCAATAGCTACGAGGTCATCTGGTTGCAGTGTCACAAGCGAATTTCAGCTTTCTTCAAGGGTGAGTACCATACCTCAGTTCTTTTAGGGGCTAGCAACTGGATAAATGTGGGGGTGCGGCAGCTGGGGAGGGGGACCTTAGTATTTCAGTGACAATGGGTTGAGGCTGCAGCATCACCTTAGAAAGGAATAGCTGCTGTTCTGTGAAAGGGAGTGAACCTGGCACTGGTAACTCTTGCAAGGGTGCTCCAGAGTGGCCACAAAGGCGATAGTTTGGATGCCAACTTCTTAGGCATTCTACCTGTTCTTGTGGGGTGACTAACATCCTTCTTCCATATTCCTGGAGGAGAAAAGGGTCCACTACACAAAGAAAAGGGCCTGGACTGGCAGCATGGTCCCAACTTTTGCAATCCTCATGCCCACGCAAGGGGTCTAGCATGGCAGCATAGTGGCTGCTTCATGATGAACGGTGAGGTGGGAGTCCATTTGCAAGAGGGTGAGTAGCCTCATGAACTGGCATGAGAAAGCTATAGAAAAGTTTCTTGTGGCTTATGTTTAAAGGGGTGAAAACCATTGATCCTTCTGTTCTCTCGCACAGGTCAACCACAAGAACAGGTCAACACAAGAACAGGTCAACCACAATAATGTCTCAGGGAGACATTCATCCACCTCTGACGCAAAGAAAGGAATCTCAGGGAGTGCAGTGTCACATCGTTCCCCCACACCCTCCAGCAGTACAGATACGTCCACATCAGTGAGTATGAGGCACCTGGAGTCTCCACCAGGTCCTCGTTCATCTTAGGTACAAATGTGCCTTGTGAAGGAGGAGGGGTGATTGCCTTCCACATCTGGGGGCTCCTCTCCGAGTTCTCCTTGTTTGGACAGCGGCTACTCAGCCTCTCTGCCAATGACACCAGCACCTCAGACAGAGAGAAGGATTCTGCACCCACGCTGGGGCCGCTCAGCATTCTGGGACCTGCCTCAGGCAGCCAGAGAACAGCCTGGCTGTGGGACAGCAGGGTCAGCAACTTTCCTCCAACTCAGCTGGAAACAATGGGGAAGGCCCATAGGAGCACATATAAAAGAATTAAGAAAACACACAAGATGCATGTGCGATTCACAGCTGAAGAGATAGTTACAGAGTTACTGCTTATATCTGATTATGCTTGCATAATTTGCTTTCTATACATTTTAATCTACTGTTGGAAGCCCTTTGGAAATGCAAACGCATGTTTTGACCCAAGGGCTGTTTGGAAGGGTCCATTTTTGAGAAGCACCAGTTGGGGTCACGGGGCAAAGGAGCCTGGGCTTGCAGCCAAGATGAATGGTAATAATGTAGATTGAATGTGGATTTTTATTTGGTAGAATAGATGCAGTGGGAAGGGTCACCTAAATCGAATGTGTATGAGTGTCTATGTCATGCCGCCAAGTGACCCCTCATATCTTTCTGGATAATGTAACCAGTCATCAGCTTCCTCATCAGCTTCTTTGTCTGAGTCCTTGCTACACGCTCATACTCCACCCTCTGCAGCAGCAGGCTGGGCAATGTGCAGCAAACCACCACAGTCCAGGGGACCTTTGATGGTCCATATTAAGGTTATAAATATAAATTTATGTCAATTGATATCCTTCATTAGATTTTTTTTATAATTTTATTTCTGATTTTTAATACAAGTTCATTTGTGATAGTGTAACATTTTTTAAAAGATTTCATTTTATGGGATGTGGCCATCGCTGGCTGGGCCAGCATTTATTGCCCTTCCCTAATTGCCCTTGAGAAGGTGGTGGTGAGCTGCCTTTTTGAACCGATGTAGGCCAAGTTAACAAGAAATTGGAGCAGGAGTAGAGCACAATTAAATTCTAGGTGATAAGCAAGGGGTACAAGGGGGATATGAGGAAGAAATCCTTTATGCAGCGAATGGTAATGACCTGGAACCTGCTGCCTACACAGGTGGTGGGAGTGGAAATGTTCAATGATTTCAAAAGGAATTTGGATGGGCACTTGAAGGAAATAAACTTGCAGGACTAAGGGGATAGAGTAGGGGAATGGGATGGAGTGGTTTGCTCCCCAGAGAGATGGTGTAGGCTCGATGGGCTGAATGGCCTTCTTCTGTGCTGTATATGACTCTATGACCTACTGATTGATCCTAGCACTTGAATCTCACCTTTAGAAGATCTATGGTCTGCTCGATGGTGGCTCGGGTCACTGCATACCTGATGTTGTCAGTCCTCTGCCTCCATTCTCGGATTACTTATTTGTGTCAGCAGCCATCTTTCAGTGGCTTTCCATCGTCAGCAAGAATCCATCCTTGAAGGTATGCGGGGGACATAGGGATGAAAAGCTTGGGTACCCAGGAGTATCTGTGTATATACGCAAGTGGCTGTTCTCAGGGTACCATGCACACACCTACAGGATCCACTGACGATGGTCAGAGACCAGTTGCATGTTGATGGAATGGAATCCCTTCTTGTTAATGAAGCCATTAGCTGGCCTCTGCGAGCATATAGTCTGAGAGCTTGCACCAGTGGGAATTCAGTGATGCTGCAGGATCCTCTGGTTCTCTCAATCTGGCTGT
Source organism: Carcharodon carcharias (assembly GCF_017639515.1). Classification (NCBI taxonomy): domain Eukaryota; kingdom Metazoa; phylum Chordata; class Chondrichthyes; order Lamniformes; family Lamnidae; genus Carcharodon; species Carcharodon carcharias. The sequence goes on from NC_054487.1 coordinate 63,796,997, forward strand.
CAGCATCTGTTCAGCTGGCCTTCCTGAACTGGGCGTCAGTAAGCAGTTGATTGGAAGATACCACATGTCTCCACTGGGCCTCTGAATTGAGCTGGATGCATAGGAATTTAGGGCCATGGTGACCGTGACAGGCATTAGCATCAGGTGACACTAATGTAACTGGAACTCACCTCGTCCTGACACAAAGATCTGTCATGGCCTCTTGGGAGAGGCACAATCTCCAGCAAAACTGTCTCTCCAACATCTGCAGGTAGCTAATCCTCTGTAGACGTTTGCTATGGGCACCATCTTCTCCACATTGGTGCCTGCTTGCAGTATCCTCTATGGCCAGGATTTTCCATTCGTTGGCGGGTTTGGTGGGAGCAGGTGGTCGCAGAGCCGGCCGCCGTCCGCGATCAGTTCAGCACCGCGATTTCACATGGGTGGGCCAATTAAGGGCTGCCCTGCATGGTTCGTGAGTGGTAGTGTGAGTGCTTTCTGTGCAGGGGGTGGGTGGGAGGAGGGAGAATCGAGTCCAGTGTTCTTTCATGCATACGCGTGAAATAGCGCTTCAATCTCCCTGAGGCATAAAGCTGCCTCAGGGAGGTTGAAGTGCTTTTTAAATAAATAAATACAATAAAAAATTAATGAAACATGTCCCCTCATGTGACAGTGTCACATGAGATGGGACATGCTTTTATTTTCCAGTAAAAGCTTTTATTTAATTTGTAAAAGCTTTAGGAAACCTCATTCCGCTTGTGGATGAGGTTTCCTAAAAAATGTAAAGGCTGCTTGGCCTTTTTGCCTGCCCACCAACTGTAGGGTTGGATGGGCAGCATAAAATTCAGGTTAACTACTTGGTTAATGGCCGACTCCAGCGTGCGCGCGCCGAATGAAATATTGCGCGACTTCACGATGATGTCAGGTGGCACGCCCGATGTTGTTGGGCACAATTTAATGTTCCGGTGTGCTGGACGTGCACCCACACACTGAAAGGAAAATTCTGCCCCTAAAAAATGTAAAGGCCGCTTGGCCTTTTCACCTGCCCGTCAACCGTAAGGTTGGGCAGGCAGTGTAAAATTCAGGTTCATTGCCTGGTCAATGACCTTAATAGGCCTCTCAATTATCGCACAACTTTGCGGTGATGTCACGCCCGCACGCTGAATGGAAAATTCTGCCCTACGGCTTTCTGCTACTTCCCTATCCAGGGGTTACCCTGCAGTTGGCCATGGAGTTGCTGTTTTTTAAAATATTTTTTTCATGGGATTTGAGCATCGCCTATCCCTAATTGCCCTTGAGAAGGTGGTGAACTGCTTTCTTAAACCACTTCAGTCCATCTGGTATAGGTACAGGAAGTGAGTTCTAGGATTTTGATCCAGAAACAGTGAAGGAACGATGATATAGTTCCAAGTCAGGATGGTGTGCAGTTTAGAGGGGAACTTGCAGGTGTTGGTGATCCCATGTGTCTGCTGCCCTTGTCCTTCTAGGGGTAGAGGTCATGGGTTTGGAAAGTGCTGTTGAAGATCCTCTCATTGAATCTGAAGGATGTAACTGAATCTACCTGTCTACCTAACAGTGGCTATTCACTTCATCAAAATCAACTGCATCGCACTTCATCACAATGAGCAGAACAGAATACACATTAAACTAATTTCTCTGTGATAGGAACGTTGCATAAAACTTCAGATATCAGAAAAGGTTGTGACAACTTATCAAGTAGTCATGGATTACAGGAAAGATTGGTCACAAGTTATGTATCATTGGTGCCAGGTAAAATGGAAAAATGTGAGGTTATCCACTTTGGTAGGAGGAGCAGATGCACAGAGTATTTCTTAAAGGGTAAGAGATTAGAAAGTGCAGATATACAAAAGGATCTGGGTGTCCCCGTCAATAAGTCACTGAAGGCTAACATGCAGGTGCAGCAAGCAATTAGGAAGGCTAATGGCATGTAAGCCTTTATCGCAAGAGGATTTGAGTACAGGAGTAGCAAAGACTTGTTTCAGTTGTATGTGGTTAGACCACATCTAGAGTACTGTATGCAGTTTAGATCCCCTTATCTTAGGAAGGATATTATTGCCATAGAGGGAGTGCAACGAAGGTTCACCAGACTTGTTCCCAGGATGGCAGGCCTGTCCTATGAAGAAAGATTGGGGAATCTGGGCCTGTATTCTCTAGTATTTTGAAGAATGTGAGGTGATCTCGTTGAAACCTACAAAATACTTAAAGGGATAGACAGGGTAAAAGCAGGTAAGATGTTTGCCCTGGTTGGGCAGTCTAGAACCAGGGGACACAATTTCAAAATAAGGGGGAAGCCAATTAGGACCGAGATGAAGAGAATTTTTATTACTCAGAGGTTCGTGATCCTTTGGAATTCCATACCCTGGAGGGCTATGGAATCTCAGTCATTGAATATGTTTAAAGCAGAGATTGACAGATTTCTAAATGCCAATGACATAGAGGAATATTGGGATTGTGTGGGAAAAGCACATTGAAATGGATGATCAGCCATGATCATATTGAATGGCAGGGCAGGCTTGATGGGCTGAATGGCCTACTTCTGCACCTATGTTCCTATGTTCTTAAATAGAACATAAGTGCTAAGGCGAAGTCGTTGTAAAAGGATACTTACATTAAATTGTGCTGTTTAAATTTTTTGATATTAAGCAATCATAGTCTTTGATTTTGTTTCCTCCCAAGCTCTGTTCAGGCAGAAAGAATCCAAAGTACACTAAAAACTGACCAGAACCTGCCTGTATGTTTGGATTTGGGGCATTAGCTTGGGTCCAATAAACTGCAGGTACAGGTTTTTTCCTTAACAAGGCTTTGCACCTGGAACGAGAGGCAGGTATCCAAATATTACTCCAGAGCACAGAGCAAACGAAAACCAGGCCCATCAGAACAGTAAAAAAAAATGTCCCAAGGTGCTTCACAGGAGTGTTATTCAACAAAATGTGACACTAAGCTACATAAAGAGATATTAGACCAAGTGACCAAAAGCTTGATCAAAAGTGATAGGTTTTAAGGAGTGGCTTGAGGTGAGAGAGAGGTAGTGAGGCAGAAGGGTTTAGGGAGAGGAATCCAGAGCTTAGGTAGCTGAAGGCACAGCTGCCAATGCTGGAGTGATGAAAATTAGAGCAACAAGCCAGAATTGGAGGACAGCGAGATGTGGGAGGATTATAGATTACAGAGATAGTGTGGTGTGAGGACATGGAGGAATTTAAATGCAAGGATGAGAATTTTAAAATCGAAATGCTGCCTGACCAGGATCCAATGTAGGCCAGAGAACGCTGATGGTTTGAGGAGACTTGCTTTGGGTATGGACATGGGCAGCAGAATTTTGGATGAGCTCAAGTTTATGCTGCAAGGTTGAAGGTGAACCAGGAGAGCATTTGGCTGATCGAGGCTGGACGTAACAAAGACATGATTGAGGGTTTTAGCAGCAGGCAAACTAAGGCAGCAATGGACACAGAACATGATACAGAGGCAGTGGTAAGTGGTCTTAGTGATGGAGAAGACATGGGCTTGGAAGCTCTGTTCAGGGGGCCAACTAGGATGCTGAGTTTGCAAATGTTTTCAGATAGCACATAACAAATCCATCTGTGACAGGACATGACTGAAACCAATCTGCATGGCTCTAATACTTGACTTTGCCTTTATGGACAGAATTTTGAGGTCATCAGGTGGGTGTGGTGGGCGGGCCTGAGCGGCTGGGAAATGGTCCGCCACCCGCGATCAGCCTCCAGTTGCGATTTTATGCTGGTGGGCCAGTTAAGGTCTGCACAGTGTGGAACGCGGCCCTTCACAGGTCAGCAAGTGGCGGGCAGGGACAGGGGCCTGTCAGCTGCCAGGTCCAATGGCGACCCAGCGGCTGGTTTAAAACCGGTACCAGTCAGGAAGGCTGCTGGTGACGGGGAGAACTCCAGTGTTGTAAATATTGTGCTGGCATGGATCAGTGTGGCAAAATGGAGCTCAGGGGTGTTAGAGTCTGAGTGCCAATTGTCAATGGCGCCGGAGCTCGCCAAAGGGGTGAACTCTGGCTGCTCGGACTGAGTGCCTTGCGACTTAGGGGCCACGACTCAGATGTGCCCTGCGAGGTGTTCCTCAGCTGGAGCTGGCCAGGCTGCAATGACGCTGCAGATAGAGAGTGAACGAAACTATTCTCCTCTGTCCTTTGAGGAGAAGAGGAGCCATAACAACATTGAAAGGTCACGGACCGGCGGAGGCCCAGCTAAACTCCTATTCCTAACCAGATACGAGCATTATGCCTTGGACCTGGAGAGGCGCCATGTACCTCAGCCAACCGGCCACGGAGAGGCTGGGGTGTCAGACGAAGGTAAGAGTGCAGTGCACAGAGGAGAGACTTTCAGATACTGCAAACATTCTTGTGCAGTCGCATCATTGATGGAAGCCTCAAACCTGGAATCCCCATTGATCATTGAAAGAAGATGGCACCATGATGCAGATCTCCAGTGTCTCACCAGGGCGCCTGGCATGAGCAGTGACAGTGTGATGACTTTAACTAAGGACATGTCATTGTTCTCCCTCAGGTTTGTCACCTCACATCCAATCTCAGGACCTTGAAAACCCACCCCTGATGCCAGAGGCCCACCAGGCTCCAGAAACATCTGTGTCACACCCACTCTCTGAGCCAGGCACCAGCGCAAATACCAGCACCTTGGTGGGCATTAGATCTTCGGCTAGAGTGACAGTGCACCGCAGTGGGGGCACTTCACATTCACTTGAGGTGCAGGTGGAGGCAGAGAATGCACAGGGCGCCGGCAGTCAGAGGACAGCTGGAGACCAGGACGACGTTGAGTTGAAGGCAGATGATGAGTCTCTGGAGTTGCCCATTAGGTGGCAGATGCTGGCTATCCAGCTAGACGTCCGGGAGGATCTGGCGGAGATCCATGAGGGTATGCGTGCCATGGTCTCTGTTATGGAGGAATCCATGCAGAGCATAAGCACTGCGTTGACGCTCATAGCCAAGTTCACTGCCTCCTCCACTGAGAGAGTGGTGACTCTCATGGAGAGGCAGGTCCAGGGACAGGATCAGGGGTTCCTCACTTAGACAATGACCTCAGACGGTCAGTGCCAGTGTGGGAGATGGATGAGGCACCCAGTATCCCAGCTAGGTGCCCACCCATCCAAGGTGAGCAGGGAAATCCAGAGTGACCTCACGTTGGTGCACGAGCTGCATGTCATCTCTTTGGGCACCTCTCAGGGCACTCTGGACGATGGCAGCAGCTCCTCTGCCCCTCTGTCAGTGACCGTGGCATCTGATGAGGCTGCGGCAACTGCTGCTCCGCCCCATGCGAGGCCAGCGCAGGCTCCATTGGCCAGGGGAAGATCGCCAAGGTCACCAAGGCCAACAGGACAGCAGAGTCAGCAGGCTGCCCCCAGTGCTGGTGTCAGCGAGGGGGGAGAACCAAGATGTAGCACTCATAAACGTAAGTTGAAGGCACCATGAGCATAAGAGGGACTGGTCATGGGTGATCTTCTATTGTGCAATGTTTTGTTTATTTTAACTGGTCTGATGTTTAAAGACCAAAGAAGGTTCTGTTAATTTGTTTTGGCTGTCAACATGAGATAAATCTTCTTTTGTTGTAATGGCCTGAGTATGCTTCACCTTTTTTATTTAATGTGGTGCTGGGTATGCCAGTATGTAATGCTGGACATGGGTGCCTCAAAACCTTATTGCACAGGCATTGAGTGGACTTCGGGCACAAATGAAAAGGTCATTTCAGACATCTTGGTTGGATGCAGCAGCCCTGACATGAGGTTGAAGCTGATCTTTGGTAGCCTAGCTGAAGCAGTGTTGGATAAAAGCATCCCTGGTGTCCCTGTCTCCCTGGAGGTTACCGAGGTATTCTCCTCTTCTGACTCACTACTGGACTCATCCTCTGTGGCCTGTGCAGCTGCGTCAAAATCCTCTTCCTCCGTATGTACCCCCTTGCCAGCGCCAAATTGTGGAGAGTGCAGCATGCAACCACTATCAGTGACACCCTGATGTTTGGGTGTATTGTAGCGTTCCCCCTAAACAGTCCAGGCATCAGAAGTGAATCTTGAGAAGACCTATGCTCCTCTCTAGCACCATCCTTGTGGAGGCATGACTCGTATTGTAACGCTGCTCTGCCTCTGTTCTTGGGTGCAGAGAGACGTCATGAGCCACCTTTTCAACGGATAGGCCTTGTCACCCAGCAGCCATTCATCCAGTTGGGCTGGAGCACTGGTGGGCCTCGGCACCTGGGAGTGTCTCAGGATATAAGCATCATGGGAGCTGCCAGAGTACCTTGGACAGACTTGCAGAATCTGCATCCTGTGGTCACACACTATCTGCACGCTCATGGAGTGGAAGCCCTTGCTGTTGACGAAGGCACCCGGCTCACCCGCTGGTGCCTCGATTGCTGCACGTATGCAGTCGATTGCACCATGAATGCAGGGGAACACAGCAATCACTGCAAAGCCTCTGGCCCACTCAGCCTGGCTGGCCTCATCCGTACGGTAAAGAATAAAGCTCAGTACCTGTCTGAACAGAGTTTCTGTCATCAGCTCGATGTAACTATGGACAGCCGATTGGGAGACTCCACAAAGTTTGCCCACTGACCCTGGAAAGAGCTAGAGACATAGAGGTTGAGGGCCACTATGACCTTCAGAGCCACTGACATGGGGTGTCCACCCACACAATCGGAGCTGAGCTCAGGCTCAATCATCTGGCAATTGGAGGCCACTGTCTCCCTTGAGAGGTGGAGCCTTCTTCGGCATTGCACCTTAGACATATTGAGGTAGCTGCATTGTCGCCTGTAAGCCCTGGCAGCAGGATAGTGGCATCTTCTGCGGACCGTTTTGCCTTGGACATCCTGCTGGCCCTGCACCCCTTGTGCCTGCACCTCTCGTCCCACAGGTCCCTCCCCTGGAAGCTGCATGGGGACACCTGGCCTCCTCTCCCTTTTGCCCCTCTCTTATTCCTCAGAGGAAGTGCCTCCAGCGGAGACCATAATCCCCATTACCAGGGTAAGGGAAGGCTGTCTGATACCTGGAAGGGTCCACAGAGTCTGAATCCCCTGGGAGTCTTTGGAGACACCAAGGAGACCTGAAATGAAGCCTGGAAATGCTAAGAATGAAGCCCCGAACAGAGATGAAGCTGCCAAGTGCCAATAAGTCACCAGCAGCAAACTATCTACCAAACTATTCACTACTCACACTGGCAATGCTTTTTATCCTGCCCTTGGATGAGGTTTTTGAAATTGTGGGCTGTCCGCCTGCCTGTTTTGCCCATTGCGCGGGCAACAAAAAATCGCCATCAATTGGCTTTTTAATGGCCTTAAGCGGCCTATTAATTAATGGAGGGCACGGCTCTGGCACCCACTCGCGTCAGCCGACTGAAATATTGTGCAAGTGCGTGATGATGTCAGGACGCTCGCCCGAACATCATTGCGTGCTATTTTATGCCCGATTGGGTTGGGCGCTCGCTCACCTGCGGGACATAAAATTTTGCCCTAAATGTGCAAATCCCCCTGCATATCTGTGGTTTTCTTCCCTCTAGCGCTGTGTATGTTTTTATTTCTTCATCCATCTGCTTTTTTGTGCCTATCACTATGTCTGAAAAATCTTCCATCTATATTTCCTTCTGTGGATTTGAACGTTTTTTTCTTTCCCTCTTTATCTGAAGTTCTCTCTCTTTCCCCTGGTCTCCCAAACAGCAATGAAATATATTTCTTGATAGTCTGTTTTTGCTGATCTTGACTGAGGAATGAATGTAGGATAGGGAATTAGATAACTCCCCTGCTCTTATTGAAATAGTGCCATGCGATCATTTATGCCAACCTGAAGGACAGGTGCTCGGATCTCAAGTTTAATATCTTAGCCAAAAGCTGTCACCTCTGATATTCATACCTCACCTACAAGACAGCATCTTCATCAATGCATTACACACTGAAGTGTTAGTCTAGATTATGTGCTCAAGTCTGGAATGGGACTGCATCAGAGACAAGAGATTGTCAAAACAGTGTAAGCTTTTCACCTGCAGGTGGCAATAGATCCTCATAATATTCTGCCTGAACCATTGAATGATAATTTATTTTCAACCCTGTCAATAAAAAAGTGAAGCAAGAACTTTCAGAATTGCATGTAACTGAATATGTGGCTCTTTAGCATCTGTTACCCATCCTGGAAAAAAGCTTGGATGACACCATGAAGCAGTTATTAAATTTAAAAATATTGTTCAAAAATGATTCATTGCCGTTGATTTGTCACATCTTCATAAATTAGTTGGTTCTCACAGGATATAGCCTTTGTGATATAAGACCCCAATTGAATCCTAAACTATTTATATAAATAATTACAAAAAAAAAACAATATCCTTTTCACTAAAACTGTGATCCTAACCCCATCCCGTCTCCACCATAGAAATCTTGCAGTCTTAATGGCAGGGGATTAAAATACATCTCCTTACAGTTAATTACCATTAGTACCGCGTGACCTGATGTGCAACAGCAATGCACTGGTAACATAATTTCATTGTTGGCCTAAGGACTAAAGATAAAACAAAACTGCATGATTCATGAGTACAACCACAAGATTTATGACATCTCAGTAGTAATCAACAGATTTCACTCCAGAGTATTACCACAGAACCTAAGTTGCACATGATGTACATTCAATGGGGATATATCATAGAGACTAACATACAGTTGGGCAGCAAGAAACAGAGTTATGAAAGGAAAAGAATGGCAATATGAAAAGCTGTTCACCATCAGATTAGGCGTTTTTAAGGAACAGAGATTCTTTACCACGTCTGAAGGGTTGGAGGAATCAAAATACAAATTCATACAGGAAATTAGATAACAGAAAAAGAATGTTGCCAGAAAGAAGTGATAATTCTTTTGGTTGATACCGTTTACCATTGTGTAAGGAGAACAAATGTTTTGTTTTAGAGAAGAATAATACAGCTCTAGTTCAGCATTGTGTTTACTTAAATAAACCTCTCCCACCCACCATCACCATCTGTTCTCATAGGAGTGTGAAACAGCATAAATAGTACACGTCATTGCTAAGAGTGATTACACCACCCCCCCGACTTTCGCCCACAGTTTTTGTGTGTGAATGTCCACACATGCAAAGACAGCTTTACATGTGTGAGATATTAAATAAGGTAAACCACACAAGCAAATAAAGCAAGCAACTATGCCAACAGCAAAGTCCCCTCACCCCTCTGCTTATGTGCATATAAATCATTAGGATTCTTGACTGGCTTTTACACAATTGTTTGTGAATTTGTAGTAGGTGAAATGCAGGATGCAGTAAAAGTCACCTTAGGTAAAAGGGTAGGTGTAATCCTTCTTTGCATTGACATGTAACTATTTGTGTTCGTTCAAACTCCAACAGAAGGCCAGTAGAGAAAATGCCAATGGTACATTTAAGTGAACACACTCCTGAACTGGAGCCCTCCAGTGGAGCAATTTGCAAAATATAAGCTTTAAACGCATTCTTTGTGGCAATTCTATATCAAAATCGCCAAATGATTATAGAATTCATAGTTCAACTAAAATCTCACCAAGATTTTGTTTAACAGAAATGGTCAAAAATGATCTTGAAGCAAGTACCATTTTACAACTCCAACTAGTGCAGAGAATGTTTTACACTTAATTTTTTTTTGTGTGTCAGCAAAGAGTTCAGCATTCTTCCAATAATTTGCTATTGTGGAGCAATCTCCTTTCTTTGAATGCTGGTGAGCAGACTTCTGCACAAACATGTTCCCCCCTTCCCCTTTACACTGTTACAATTTCCCCAACTGGATAGCTGTGTAGAGTCAGCAATCCAAGTCATTACTGTTGGATACCGCAGTAAGATAGGTAGTGGCATCAAAACTGCACTACAGCTGAGGCAATATATGTCTAAATCCAACTCTGAAATGGTATATACCACCAGTGTCACATCAATTCCTACTTGAGAGACAGTTTTCTGTGCCTCTGCAAGTTCTGTCATACACAATCCCTTGGGATCAAAGAGTACTTGATTCCATTTGGTTTGATGGCTTCTGAGCTGGCTGATAAATTCAATATGGAAAAGTTCAGTACAATGAAAAGCATCCAACATCACTGTTGCATTTGATTATATACCCCCTCCCTCCAACTCCAAAAATTAGAGTGATTTTAAAAGAAAGAAAAGAAAATAACAGGAAACAAACAAGCATCATTGTATTCATGCACATTCAATAAGAGGGCCTGATAAGATATAATTAAAATGAGTAGCATTCATGTACAGATAAATAGTTATGTTTACTTGGGTTCAAATTGATGGATTATGTCTTTCAAGCAAAATTAACCCAATCCCTGCATTGTGATATTATTAAACTCCCATTAATTTCAGCAATAAAAGTCATTCTTGATACTACAAAATAATCCAAAGAAGATTTGAGAGGTTTTATGGCACAGCCAATGGTAAATTCTGAGTTGCTCAAATCCCAAAGAGAAACTTGAAACAACTGCCACAACTGTTTTGCAATTTGTATAAAATTTGAGGTGCATGCCTTGAATTCAATAGTAATAAGACTACCAATATAGGTCTCTTACAAAACTAAATTAAACCTTTATTAATAGAAGAAATTATTTTAAGTGCACACATAGAGCAGAATGTTATGGCCCCAGTTCAGCGGGGGCGGGGCCGTAAAATGTGGCCGGCCGTTGTAAATCCCATTGATGACTGTCGTAAAATCTGCCCATAGATCTACAAATTACTACTATGATAACTTCTAAATCCCCTAGTTAGTCTAACTCCCAGTCACACTTTCATTAAGGTAAAAGTAAGACACATAGATTTTAAAAGACCCAGGCAAAGAAACACAATACCCTGAACAATTCAATTCAAAGTCAGTTTTCTTAACTTCAGTTATTTGTAGACAGCAGCTTGAGGTGGAGATGCTGGAGGACTTTTCACGCTTGTTTTAAATCCTTTGATCCTGCATGCACTTACACACAACATTCACTCCTTTATAAATATTTTCCTTCTCTGAATGCAAATCCCCATTGTTTCACTATGTCTTTGGACTTTACCTCCCTAATATTAAAATCCATCAAAGTACCAATTTTACCAGTAATCTTTGGGGAAAATAAACACTTGTTTCTTAACTCCTCCTGACTGGGTGAAACATTTCACCTGTCCTTTGAAATCAATCTAGTCTGGTTTATTTAAAAATGCAAATGTTCCCTTTACACCTATGTTTACCTACTTAACATTTCAAACCTAGTTTATCTTCTGTTACATCAAAGCCTTCATACCAGCTGCCTTTAATTCAATTGAGTCATACACACAAACAGACACAGACACAGATACAGACACACAGCCCACTATCACTCGATTTTACAATAAATTCTAATAACGTTATGAAAATTATTATATCTTCCTGACGAGGGCATTTTTGGGCACATGTATTACAGTGCACAGTCATCCCACTCCCATTGAGGTGGGCAGCATACATGCTGCCTCCTCATTTCAGTGATTGCAGCATGTTGCCCACCATGGAACATGCTGCTGACTGGCTGCATAACCAAAAGAGGACCCAACAGCTTGCGTGGCTAGCACCTGTTTCAGCTAGTCTGTACACTTTAAAGATAGCCTGGCCCCTTAAGGAGAAACTGAGCTCATTATACAGAAGCTGGTGCTGACTGTGGAGGAGTTGGCTATAAGAAGAAGAAAGCAAATGGGGTAGCAGGTATGAGAGGGCGCTCCCAGGTTTTCTGATTCAGTGCTGGAGCCATTAGTACAGGAAATGGAAAGAAGAAATGATTCTGCAGGGGACAAGGAGGCCCTCAAGGCATAACCTGAGAAAGGAATGGTGGGCAGGGAGGTCAATTCCTAGAGCCTGACCCTGAGGATCTGACAGCAGGGCCAGAGAAAGTTCAATAACCTCATACAGGCATCAAGGTCAGTGAATGCACCTTCACATGAAATCTCCTCCTTGCTTCACCGCCCATTTCTCCAATTACTCAAAGCATCACAGCCCCATTACACACACATATCAACAATTAAGACTTGTGCCTAACATTCAGAGGCTCCACCTCACCCTCACACATTTTACGATGCTGCCAGCTTCACAAATGCCTTCCACCTCTTCCAGATACCTCCAACCAGGACAGGCATATCAGCCAAATACTCTGCAACACTGACAGTTGCCCCTCTCTCTTGCAGGACAAGGTGGCTCATAAGAGGAGGGAGTAGAGCAGAACTAGAGGGGATAGGCATGCCTGCATCATTTAAGCCTGCTGGAGGAGATGGTTCTCCGCGTCTTAGGTATGACTGTTTCAGACCTGGTTCATCTGGTCTTGCCAAGAACATTCAGGATTAAGGTGTGTTCTTATCTTATGCCCCTTTTCAAATCCCTCTCCAATAGCCTCACCCACCATCTGGCAAGAAATGCAAGTGGCAGATGTTGTGAAGATTTTTTTTATTCATTCACAGGATGTGGGCTTCGCTGGCTGGGCCAGCATTTAGTGCCCATCCCTAGCTGCCCTTGAGAAGGTGGTGGTGAGCTGCCTTCTTGAAAAGCTGCAGTCCCTGTGGTGTAGGTACACCCAGAGTGCTGTTAGGAAGGGAGTTCCAGATGGACCTCTTACTTTCCACCCTTCCCCCTCCCAGTTTCTTCACCCTGCTTGTTATAACTGGATGGGAGGAGTTTATCCTGTCCTACTACTCCACAGGTCGTACCATAAGACCAAATGTTTAATTCACTTAACAAAATGACCAAATATTTACCTTCCCTGTTGTTAGACTCAGAATAAAAGAGGCTTTAACCAGGCTTCTTTCAATAAACTCAGAATGATTGATTTATATAAAAGGAAACTTCATTTTTTAAACAAGTTGCAAGAACTGGTTTCTACACAATTTGTAATCCGGACTTGTAACAATGTATCCCTTTTACAATTACACACACACACACACACACACACACACACACACACACACACACACACACACACACACACACACACACACACACACACACACACACACACACACCAAAATAGGGTCTCTGCAATGGCTGGCGGGCAAAGGAAAACATAAAAAGGATCAAGTTCATGGGGTTTTGATGCTGTCGATCTGGTGCTCCCTCATGTGAGGATGTGTCGCTAGTCTCTGTTGACTTCTGGAGGTTCTTACCAATGGAACATCAGTATGGAGGAGAATAGAGCCAGTTCAATCCCTGCCTCTCAGGATGCCAAATATAGACAAGTTCCACTGAGATGAGGATTCCTATCTGGATACTGATAACCACACTGTATTTCAAGCAAAACAAGGAGAGTGTGAGCTGGGCAGCTTTTCCCCTTCACAGTTCATTCCGAACTGAGTTCAAAAATAAAAGTTCAAAACATAAAGCTCATCTTCATCAGGTGATTTCCAGTAAATCACCAGGCCTTTGCCTTTAAAACAGTTTTTTCTCCCCAGCAATTTAAGTGATTGCAGTTTAAATAAACATATAGCTCTCCTCCACAGTTGCCATGCTGGTCAGGTGATTTTTCTTTATCCATTTATGGGATGTGGGTGTTGTTGGCTTGGCATTTATTGCTCATCCCTAATTGCCCATGGGAAGATGGTGGTGAGCTGCCTTCTTGAACCGCTGCAGTCCCCAGTGTAGGTACACCCATAGTACTGTTAGGGAGGAAGTTCCAGGATTTTGACCCAGCGACAGTGAAGGAACAGCGATATATTTCCAAGTCAGGATGGTGAGTGACTTGAAGCAGAACTCGTAGGTGGTGGTGTTCCCATCTATCTGCCCTTGTCATTCTAGATGGTAGAGGTCATTTGGAGGGGTTTGGAGGGTGCTACCTAAGGGGTCTTGGTGAATTTCTGCAGTTGTAGATGGTACACACTGCTGCTATTGCGTTTCGGTGGTGGAGGGAGAGAATGTTTATGGAAGAGGTGCAATCAAGTGGGCTGCTTTATTCTGGATGGTGTCAAGCTTCTTGAATGCTGTTGGAGCAGCACCTCATCCAGGAAAGCAGACCGTATTCCATCACACTCTTGACTTGTGCCTTCTAGATGGTGGACAAGCTTTGAAGAGTCAGGAGGTGAGTTACTCGCTGCAGGAATTCCTAGCCTCTGACCTGCTCTTGTATCCACAGTATTTATATGGCTAGTCCAGTTCAGTTTCTGGTCAATGGTAACTCCCAGGATGTTGATAGTAGAAAAGACATGCTTGCTCACAATCCATGGTGAGCTTATGACCTTTTAAAAAAAAATCCAAGTCAGTTCTCAAGTGTCCAAATAATGCAATGTCCTTCCAAATTTTCAAAGAAAACATAGTTCTTGAAGGTATGGTTCTAACACTACCCCTTCCATCCACATTTATTCTTTCATATGTTCAAAACTACCACCTGGCCAGCCACTGCAGTGACAGCTATGCCAGACCTGGGATAAGGAAGCATTCACACTTGTTCTGACAATCGTAGCCAACAACTCAGGTACAGCCACCATGCATACCTTAGAGGGTAGTAAAAAAACAATAGCAACAACAACGTCTATTTATTTAGCACCTTTAATGTAATAAAACATCACAAGGTGCTTCACAGGAGCATTATAAAGCAAAATATGACACTGAGCCACATCAGGTTTGATGTCCAAAAGCTTGGTCAGAGAAAACCTAGCTAGGTTTTCAGGAGCATCTTGAAGGAAGAAAGAGAGGTGGAGGAGCGGAGAGGTTTAGGGATGGAATTCAAGAGCTTGGAGCCCAGGGAGCTGAAAGCACTGCCACCAAATGTACCCAATGAAGGTCAGGAGGTCAGAATTAAATGAAAACCTATCTTGTAAAGTTATGGGGATGGAGGGGGTTACAGAGATGGGCAGGGTTTAGGCCATGGAGGCACTTGAAAACAAGGATGAGAATTTTATACTCAAGGCACTGCTTAATTGGGAGCCTGTGTAGGTCATTGAGCATGGGTGGGGGATTGGGGGAGTTGGAGGGGGGCAGAATAGGTGAACTGGGAGTAACAACTTGAACAGCGGAGTTTTGGATGACCACAAGAGTGTGGAGGGTAGAATGTGGGAAGTCAGCCAGGAGTGCATTGGATTAGTGAAGTCTAGAAGTACCAAAGGCATGGATGAGGGTTTCAGCAGTAGATGAGCTGAGGCAGGGGTGGTGTTGAGTGATGTTATGGTGATGGAGAAAGACAGTCTCAGTGAGGGCACTGATAGAAGGACAGAAACTGAAATCGGCGTCAAATATGACACCAAAGTTACAAACAGATTTGCTCAGCCTTAAAAAGTTGCCAGGAAGAAGGACAGACTTAATAGCTAGAGAACAGAATTCATAGTGGGGATCAAAGACAATGGCATTTGACTTCCCAATATTTCTTGCAGGAGATTTCTGTTCATCCAGAATAAGTAGTTTGATACTTAGTGCTAGTGAAGGAGTCAAGAGAGATGGTCATGAGGTAAAGACAAATGTTATCAGCATACAAGTGAAAACTATCACTGTGGGTCAGATTTTCACTACCGAGGGGGTTGCACGAGTCGGGAAGGTTCCTGACTCAGCAGACCTGCCTCAGTATAAAGGCCCCCACTTAATCCAATTTCCACTGCGGGGAGATGGGTGCAGGATCACATCAGGCCCACCAAGGCCTGAAAGCAGATCCTTGTGGCCACAGGAATGAGCTAGTGCCAAGGTGGGCTAGTTAGAAGGCTTGCCTCAGTTCTCTGGATTTTTGGACCTAGTTGGTTAAGAAGCTGTTAGGCTCTCCAGCCCTCATCCCCCACACCCCATGACTCCTCATATCCCATGCCACCTTCATACCAACTCATGCCCCCCACCCAGCTCTCAATTGTCCTTCACACCCCTATGCCACCTCCACAACCACTCATACAACATCCACCATAGGCAAACCTCAAGAGCCATGTGGAGATGAAAGGAAATAAACATCTGACAATCTAATGCAGATCTTACTCCTAAATACTTGGTTAGTGAAAAACTCCTGTTCAAGAAACCCATTCAAAGTTTTTAATTCTCCTTAAGTGTTTAATCTCTTAGAAAAACAAAACAACTTCTATTCAGACCCTACATCAAAGACATTGAATCCTTTAATAACCTCTTTACTGTCAAACTGTGAACTCAGAGCCCCTGCTGAGATAACATTAATTTTGAAACTCAGTCAAACATTCATAATGACAAAATAATAGCCCTTGAAGAAATGTCAACAAAGAGCTCTATTGAAACTGCCTGACCAGATGGTCATGCTTTGTTCTAACTTACATCAGATGTGCTGTCAATCAAAGCAGACCAACAGAGGGCTTTTTTAACACTTCAGCTTGTTTTCATCATCTTTAAAGAGCGAGAGGCTTAAAAAACTTCAGATCACGACACTTACACAGACCTTATCTGCCCTTCAAGAGTGCTTACATCTAATCCATCAATTTGTGATTCCACACTGTAAGTTAAGGCCCTTGCAACAGCAAAAATGGGGTCTGTGTGAACTCAGCACTAAGTTAAAAAGGCCCAGCTAAGTTTAGGTTTCCTTCCTGGGTGAACAGGAAGTTCCTCATACCGGCAAAAACTGGATCTGTCAGAAATGGGGGCAGACTTTCACATCCAGGTCCTGCACGCCATTTTTAAAGGCCTGGGGAATCTTCCTAACTCCGTAAAAATCCAGCCTTGGAATCCAGCTTTTGGAAGGTGTCACTGAGTGCAACATTTAGATGGGGAAAAGGAGTACAACAAGAATTTATCCTTTGGTACGGGAGCAGGAAGAAAAGCTACTGCACTTGATACTTTGGCTACGATTAGATAGATAAGGACGGAATCAGGCAAGTGCAGTCGCACAACTGGATGATATTGGTGAGACACTGGAGGAGGATGGTGTGATCAACCATATTAAAAGCTGCAGAGAGGCTGAGAAGGGTGGGGAGGGTAAGTTTACCTTTGTCACTATCACACAGGATACCATTTGTGACTTTGATAAGAGCTATTTCCATACTGAGCCTGGGGATGAAACCTGATTGGAGGAATTCTAACATGGAGTCCTGGGAAAGAACAGCATGAATTTGGGAGATGACAACGTGTTCAAGGACATTGGAAAAGAAAGGGAGGTTGCAGATGGGATGGTAGTTTGAAAGGATGGTGGGGTCATGGGTTTGTTTTGTTAGGAGAGGAACCTGCATGTGGTGAGCCACCAGGAATGAGTGGACCTCAACCAGGCTAGGGTGAAGGGATGGTTTGTGCATCAGTTCCCTGGAGGGCAAGAGTGTGGACAGGTTCTGCTTCAGGGGATGAAAATAAGGACTTTGATGGGGCAAGAAAAAGGAAAATACTGATGAGCATGTACACCAAGATGTTTGGTGCATTGACAGGCCTGCCAGACAACCTGTTGTCACTTGGCACAGGACTTCACATAGGAATTGGAGCCCATTAATTCTACTGTGGAAGTGATGGTCAATTCCATTACAGTGCATGTGGTCCAACCCATGATACTATGTTTGGTGGTCAAAGTCACAACTTCTATTACAGCACAGGTGAATGCCAGTCAATGTCTCAATGCTGCAATGGAAGCTCAGATTGAAACCATGAGAATCATGCAGGCTGCCAGGCTCAGACAACTGCCATCATGGCTGCAGAACTCATATCTTTATAGGGATATGCATGCTTTCACAGAACACCAGAAATCTGTCCTGCAATAAATAAATTATTAGGATTGCTGAGGTGCAATGGTACCCAATCTAGTGTCTTCTCTCAGGATGACAGTTATCTCAACACTTCTGCTTTGCTGAGAGCTTTGCTGCTGCCCATGTCATGCTGGTGCAGTCCAAAGCCAAGTCTCAAGCTCTAGAGCTACTTGAGTTGTGGCAAAATTGAAACAGAGGTATGGTTTTGGATAGTTTATTCAAGCGAACACAGGGAGAGCCTGTCTCAGTCAATTCAGTATAAATCAGTACTCTGCCCTGCTATATTCTCTTTTTTACATTTATTCTCTGCCCTTTTGTGACTGATTATGTGTTCTTGGTCTCATAGGCTCACAATCTATATTTCAGACCAACTGTCCCTTTTTTTCCTTTATTCTTTCATGGGGTGGACATAGACATCACCAGAATTTGTTACCCATCCCTAATTTCCCTTCAGAGGAAACATTCAGTTGCTGTGTGCCAGACTAGGCAAGGATAGCAGATGTCCTTCCCTAAAGGTCATTAGTGAACTAGATGGGTCTTTAAGACAACCATTACTGAGACTAGCTTTGTATTTTCAGATTCATTAATTGAATGTAAATTCCACTAGCTGCCATGGTGGGATTTGATCCCATGCTCCTAGACCATTAGACTAAGTTGCTAGATTACTGATCTAGTGACATTACCACTCTGCTATCATCTCTCCTTGTACCTTAACATTCCATTGACTGACACCTATCTGTAATCACTGGGTTCACAGCTGCTACAAGCAAGTCTGGGCTAACCTTTGCTCTGTCCTTTGTCGAAACTAACATATGTCAAGTATCCCAGCAGTCTTTGCTTTACAGGCTCCTTCCTGATACCTTTTCATGGCTAATACTACTACTGCTGTCATGCTGTGCTACTGCTATCCTACGTTACCTTTGCTAATAAGTGATAAACACCTTGTACACTCTAACACCGGCAAGGCCATCTGCAGTCTCTACCACTGAAAGTCAGCAGTCTTACACCAGCCATGTTGCTTAGGAGTACTGGGCTAGGCAAAGACACCAATGAGACAGGTGCTAAGGAAATGCACTAGGGTGAATAGGTCAAAAATGGCCTTTTTAAGTGTGTATCAGACTTCCTTTTGGAAGATTTTATTGAATTTTCCTCCACAGCTCTTTCAGGCAAAAGATTCCAGGTCTAGTCCTGATGGAAGGTCATTGACGTGAAACATTTACTCTGTTTCTCTCTCCATAGATGCTACCTGACCTGCTGAGTATTTCCAGCATCTTCTGTTTTTCAGATTTCCAGCATCTGCAGTATTTTGCTTTTGATCTAGTACAGCTGCTTTACTCCATAAATTACTTCTCTGTTGCAGAACTAGCCTCCTTATCTAGTGTAAGAGCAGGAGCTCCCCACTGCTAACCCACGTTTGCTCCTGAAGTGAAGCAGTGGTGGCAACAGAAACTTCAATGTCAGATATGAGCCACAACTGGGATCAATAATTCGAGGAGCATCAAGAAATACGAGGGTGAGAAATGATGGCCTAGTCAACAACGGCCACATCCCATGAACAAATATTTAAAGAATTATCTCCTGGACAGATTTTCAGGTAAGCAACTCAGCTTTGCAGAGGAAACAGCTGAATTATAACTTAAATATTTATATAATTATATAATTTGATATATTGGGTCAAATCTTCCAAGTAGCACTCTTATTTACTTTTGCACTGGAACTCCACATTAATAGCCCGGACCTCTGAACTGGGCCTCCTCGGAAATACGGAGCATAGAGTCATCCCTTTGCAAAGCAGGATCATCAGTGGAAGCCAAGCCACAGCCTTTTTTACACCACTAGCTGCCATAGTCCTGTACATTTAAAGGTCCCAAAGACAATTTCAGAAGCTACAGAAAGAAGGTAAGTGTGCAAGGTAAGTGGGTGAGGGGGTAGGGTGACAGGTAGGTGGGTGAGGGGATAGAGTGGCAGCTAATTGGGTGAGGGGCTATGGTAGCAGGTAAATGGGTGAGGGGGTAAGGTGTCAGGTAAGTGAGAAAGGGGCTAGGGTGGCAGGTGGGTGGGTGCAAGGGTAGGGTGGCATCTAAGTCAGCTAAGGGGTAGGTGGTAGGTGGGTGGGTGGGGGTAGGGTGACAGGTAAGCGGGTGAGGGGCGAGGGTGTGTCGGGGTAGTTGGGTGGTTGGGGGTTAGTTGGGTGGTAGTCAGGTTGTCAGGAGGTAGTCAGGTGGTTGGGGGGGATAGTCCGATGGTCAGGCGATGGTCAGGGGATAGTCAGGGGTTTAAGGCTAGTCAGGGGGTTGGGGTGTAGTGGTTGGAGAGTAATCAGGGGCGGGGTGGGGGATGGTCAGGGTGTCAGTCATAAATTTTCTAAGAGTTAGAACTGATTTTAATTCTTCTAACTTTTCTTAGATAACTATTCAGGTATTTGAGTCAGAATCACCTGAAATCCTGACTCTAACTCAAAGTTTTGGAGGGTTCCAGATGTTGGGGAATTGCCTATCAGAAGTTGAAACTTCCCAGGCAATTCCCACTGAGTCCGTGCATTGGGACTTCTGAGGGGAAATCAGCACCATCTTCCAAGATACCTCCAAGCATATGACTATCCTGAGGTGGGAAGATCTGGGCAAAAGTGTATATATTTGCATACAGTGCATCTAATTAGCCACACCTCTGACCACTATCAATTGAGTTACACAGCTAAGGGGCAGCAAGTGGGAAGGAGGAGTTTTCTATTAATACAACTTTAATTCATTTGAATCCAATTCCAGTCGTAGTAAGTGTTATCATGAGAGAAATGTACAGTAATCAACAAGATTGCCCCTATGATAATAGTCACACCAACCTCATTAAATTGAAATACATTCTCAGAATGTAATGCTGTAATGAATGCTCTGCTTTAGTATTTTGATAATTCTGGATAAACAAATTCAATAAAAACAGTATTGAAATATATCATGTGGTTAATTTATGCTAATTAAACTTAGTTAATATTAAGATTCAATAAAATGAAATATCAATTGAAAATAAAACATCAGTGGTTTCATAGTTGAAATTAAGTCTACAATTAATTTATTTGCAAACTGACATCTAGTCTGGCTTTACTATTTTGGCTTGCAATTGCTACTGCTCATATTTCACTATTCATTTTGAATAAAGTACACTCAGATTTCTACAGGGTTCATACAAAATAGGAAATATTGTCCTCTAATGTAGCATTGGTTGGTGCCTGTTCAGGTAAGTGGGAGTGATCAAAATGTATTTTTAAAAAAAGCTTCAGATTAGGATATGAATTCACTTAGCTATTTATCTTGGCATTAAACCTTGTCATTCCAATTAAATGTCTCCATATCAATGAGATACATAATACTCAAATGCTGTCCTATCTCTGCCTTACAGAAATATATTTTCTCTGTAGATTACTGTTGCATCAAACCTAATTATGTTAAAAGTCTGGTTCAATCAAGTTTTACTGGTTCAAACAATTGTCACACAAAACCAGAGAGAAGAAAAATCTGAGGTAAGTAACGTAGTTAATTGCACTTGCAATAAATATATTCTCACAACCTTCAAGGTATTACCCAACATTACTAGCTCATGTTTTTCAATGCAGAGATAACATTACACTCAGTTTCATAACACAACGATCTTGAAGCATCAGGATTAATTGAAAAACTCATCAGGCATTTTGGGCTCCAGTTTGCAAATAAATCATCTGGGTTGAAATCCCAAACATGGCAGAAATCTGCAATAAATAAGAGGCACAGGATGGCATTTTGAATGAATATTTATTCATCAGCTATTTATAACACAAGAGCAATGAGGTTGGTCCTCAGTAATTCACATTGGTTCAACCTGTGCATTATCCAACAGTTCAACAAGTTTTCTACTTAGACCAGAGAGAAACCAATGCAACAGTTATTACCTAAAATGTCAGGAAACTGGGGTGATAAAAGTAACAGTCTTGCGCATTAAGCTAAAATAGCAGATATTGAAATCATGGAAAACATAATGCCTTATTTGAAGGCTAAAAAGAATGGTTCAATCATGGATATGCTTGCAATTCAACGGACCACCTTGGTCAATTTAACTCTCCAGCCTAAAGAAGACAATATGCTTGCTAAAGTTGCTTAAAACACAATTTTCTCCAGTGTGTGGGTGGAAGTGGCTACGGTACATGCTGTGCCCAAAACTCATATCAAAAATAGTTTCATGAAAATTGTACCTTGTGAATTGAGGAAGGGGAAGGGTTAGCAATAATCTTAAATAAGAAAAGCACATCTTGAGGTTGTGCAACACACTATATAAACACTGTCTTGTTTAAAAGGTTTTACACAATTCAAGAAAACAGTACTTAAAACATTCCAAGTTCCTATAGTGGATTCACATTTTAATGTCTATTCAATTCTAATGGCCTCTTGTATAACCAATTCGGAGGCATTTTTACAGTGTGACCATGATTGTGATGTCAGCCTTGAGCATAACTTCACCTTAACAAAACCAGCGCATTAGGGCACATTTTGTCAATTGCACCCCTATCAGAAACTCACACTTCGTCAAGTCTAAGGGGAGAATTTTCTCTCTGTTGGTTAGGTTGGGTGGAAGCAGGCACACTGCCATTTTACGTGGGCGAGCCTAGCGTGACGCGCACCCAGAAGCGCTGAGCGCTCCCTGCGCGGGTGGGAGGAGGAGGCTGAGTCGGGCCACAGAGCTGCCTCAGGGAGATTAGTTTGATTTTTAAAAATTTAAATAAAGGAAAAGAAAAATGTAAGACATGTCCCCTCGTGTGATAGTGTCACATGAGCTGGGACATGTCTATGGATTTAAAATTTTTATTAAAGTTTAAAAACCTCATGAAGCCTCCTCCTGCCTGCGGATGAGGTTTCATGATAAATGCGAAGGTTGCCTGAGCTCTTCGCCTGCCCCCCACCACCTTAAGGTTTAACAGGCAGCTCAGTTAATTATTTTAAGTGGAATTTAAATGGCCTTAATAGGCTTTTGACAGTTTGGCAGGCGCACAGAGGACTCTGGTGCACGCCTGCCGAACTGAAGATCTGAATGACGCGCGATGACGTCGGGACACACACCTGATGTCAACGCGCGTCATTTTACGCATTGGCCGCTCGCCGACCCGAAGATTCTGTTCTGGCCTAAGTTTCAGTAACAGTGAATAGGATTGTTGTGTAAAGTTAATATATTACTCTCCGATGGTGTGTTCAAAAACAAATTCCTCTGAAATTTTCAATTAATTGTCTTACTTAAGTAATGTTGCTTCATTGTAATTTTGCACAGTCAGCAGCTCTTGTCCCAGAACCAGAAGGCTATGGGTTTAAGCTCCATTGTAGGAATCAAATAAATCATTGAGACACTCACCCCAGCCATTGTTGGAGGTGCTGGTTTCCAGATGTTGGACTATTTTGCCTGGTCATTTAAAGATCTTTTGGCATCTTTTGCAGAGTAGAGTTCTCCTCAACAAATATGCCTTCTTCAACCAACATCACCAACAACAGAGCAACTGGTTAGTTATTTAATTACCTGTGGATCTTGCTGTGTGCAACTTTGATATTGTCAACATCACAGCAATGAAGTTAAAAATAATTCAATGGTTGCAAAGTACTTTGCAACAAACTGATATGAGAAGGTGCTATATAAATGCAAGTTCTTTCTTTAGTTTAGTTCTTTCGCCTTTATTCAGTATAATTTTCAATTACATTATACTTTGCAATTCTGTCGATAATGCAACATTTTAAGATTGATGGCACATTTTCTAAAAAGCCCACAAACCATTGTATTTTAATTTTAGCAGCAATGTTACAAATGCAGTAGTGCAGTGACTATATTACTGGACCAGTGCGCTGCATTATATAAGGTGCTGGATCCCCAGAAACGGAGGCTGCCAGCTCTCCAGCGCTCTGGGATGGTGGTGTGTGGTATTGGATTGGGCAGACCCCCGACGAGGGGTGCTGGAGTTTGAGAGGTCATGGGGGAAGGACAGTCTGGAGGGTAGCGGGGGGGGAGTGAGGGGGGGATGGAGGGTAATACCTTGTGGGAGTCCCTCTGATCCACTCAGGGGGCCCATTATGGAGGAGACCTCTGCCCACCACCAGCTTGAGCAGGGAAGCCAGCTGGGCTGGTGCTTAGCATGGGCCTTTCCCATCACTGGTTAAATCCCAGTGGTGGTGGGATGAGGCCCTTAAGTGGGAATTAATTGGCCACTTTAAGGCCTCAATTGGCCCACTGGCAGGTGGGCCACCTGATGCCACCCCTGCTGCCAGTATAATTGTGGTGGGGGCAGGGGAGGGTAGGCGGCAAGCAGGCTATTCACTGGATTTAATGTGCCCCCACCTTCAAATCCTAAGGGGAGAGAATACTTTTAAAGAGGATAAAAAAGTTCAGTTCAATCTTCAGGATTTCAGATTACTCAGCTTTGAAGGACAAGTGTTAAGTTTGCGATTGTACAACGTGTTATGCCGTTTTGAATTTCTTTATTTGAAGATCATAAAGGCACAAATGTAGCTGGTGGATCAGGGAATTACAATAATTCTTTCATAAATCTAGAAGGGCCATATTTCATTGCCACATACCTGAGTGAATTATGAGCATCAAGGAAAGGATATATGATGGGTGGGCTCGGCAGGAGTGGGCGGGGGCAGGCGCGGAGTCCATCGCCGCCTGCGATCGGCTCTGCGCCGCCATTATGCGCGGGGCGGGGGGGGCAATTAAGTCCAGCCCAGCGTTGGACGCGACTGGTAGTGCTCAGTGCTCCCTGTGTGGGCGGGGGGAGGAGGGAGAGTTGGGGCCAACGCTCTTTCACGCATGTGTGCGAAAGAGCGCTTCAGTCTGCCTGAGGCACAGAGCTGCCTCAGGGAGATTAAATCAATATTAAAATAATTAAATAAAGCATTAAAAAAAGTTATTTAAACATGTCTCCTCATGTGACTGTGTCAGATGAGATGGGACATGTTTTTATATTTCGGGAAAATTTTTTATTTATTGAATAAAAGCTTTAGGAAACCTCATTCGGCTCGTGGGTACAGTTTCCTAAAAAACATGAAAGCTGCTTGGCCTTTTCGCCTGCCCGTCAACCGTAAGGTTGGAGGGCCAGTGTTACTAATGACAATAATTACTTTCTTAATGGCCTTAGTAGGCCATTTACATTTCGGCGGAGGCGCAGCCGACTCCGGCACACGCCTGCCGAATGAAATATCACGGGACTGCGTGATGATGTCGGGACGCACACCCGACACCATCGAGTGTCATTTTACGCATCAGCGTATCGGGCCCGCCCCTACACGCCAACAGAAAAATTCTGCCCCTGGAATTAATCACCACATTGAATATTTTATTTATTTTCAGTCCCATTTCTTCCTTTCTTGGAATTTCACTGCAAGAATATATAAAAGACTGCCAAAGTTTCAGTGAATGCTATTAATTTTGACCAGTTGGAAGGCACTAACCCAGAAGGAAAGAAAACAGTTCAGACCAGTACTCTTATTTCCCAGTTTTTACTGGTGTTCCATTTTAAGCTATTCAAGACCAGTTTGGATCAGTATTCTCATATCCCAGCATTTACTGTTTTATCATTCTGGGAAGTGCCAGAATTTTCTTCTTTCCCTCTTTGTGGGTAGGCATCTTACCTGCTAACAGTAACTGTTGCTACATAAGTAGTTGTTCATCAGATCAGATTGCCAAGTGCGACTGACAGATGAACCAAGCATTCAAACTACTGACATGCAGACTGCCCCATGACCCAGCTAACTCTCCCAGGTTGTCCTGGAGTCTCTTGAAATGAAAGCAACCCAGGGGAATAAATCTTATCTGAGTAGAATTTCCTGTGTGTAAGTGCCCAGAAACACATAATGAGGAAGTGAGGCAAATCCCTGCTGTAAAAGAGCAAGGAAACACATGGCTGAATTTTCTCACTCTTTGACATCAATCTATTGATTCTTGCGCCACAAAGTGCCTCAGCGTATCATAATGTAACTGCACCCCAAGCTAAAAAAGCTTATGCATGATTTTCCTGAAATTACCATAAATCACAAGATATGATTGACCTTTGAAGCCTTCAAAAACCTTTCCAAAAACAAGACTCAACTTGTACGCCGACTATAAAATGTGAACCGGCGGTGTGGGTGGTCGTCATTTTGAAATGTGAAAAAGAAGCATAACAATTCACTAACAATTCATGTTAAATTAATGTGGCGGGGTTTATTGAATGAATTAATTCTACAAAGATACCTTTAACCGCAATCAAAGTGTTTCAAAGCCCATCAAATTCATTGGGCAGAATTTTATGGCTGACACGCGTGTGGCTGATCCCACACATCAGCGCTTAAAATGTGCGCGGCATCGTGATATTTAGGTGGGTGGGCGCTATGAAGCACCTCGCACACCTGCCATTAATTAAAGGCCTTGTTAAGGCCCTTAACTCGGCAATTGACGCCGATTTTGAGGAGCCCGTGCGATCTTCGCCTCGGTGCATGGGCACAACAGGCAGGCGGGTAACAAGCCTCATCCACGGGCGGGATACGTGGGCTCAGAGGGGTTGTTCTTGTTTTCTCTGAAGTATTTAATGCAGAAAGTGTTTTAAACTTGCCTGTGTGATTGTTAGCAGTTCAGATCGATTTCCAATAGCTTTCTCTGTACTTTGAAGCTTCAGCTCACCAGTCTGGAGACAGTGATCTTTATCGGGCCTGCAGAGGAGGTCTCCGGAGGCCTCCATTTAGCCTGGGAATGGATTCTGACATCTCTACTGGAGGCAGCTCCTCTGAGGAGGAAAGGAGGGATAGAATAAGGAGGAGGCCATGAGTGGACAATCAGCCTCCAGGAGAGTGACCTTTGGGAGGCCAGGCGCAGGCACAAAGGGCGCAGGGTCAAGAGGTTGTTCAAGGAGGAAGGGGCCGCAGAAGACGCCACTATCCTGCTGCCAGGGTATACAGGTGGCGATTTTGCATTGACCTTCATTCACTTCTGCTGCGACCAGGCAAGTCAGACACAGCGATCCAGAGGCTTTGCGGCCATTGCTGGCTTCACCTGCATCCAGGGTGCAATAGACTGTACACATGTGGCCATCAAGGCGCCAGCAGGTGAGCCCGGTGCCTTCATCAACAGGAAGGGCTTCCACTCCATGAACGTGCAGATAGTGTGTGATCACAGGATGCAGATTCTGTAAGTTTGTGCAAGGTACCCAGGCAACTCCACGATGCCTACATCCTCAGACACTCCCAGATGCCGGAGCTCTTCAGTGCTCCAGCCTGGCTGGATGGTTGGCCGGTGGTTGATAAGGGCTATCCCCTCAGAAGGTGGCTCATGACACTTCTCCGTCATCCAAGAACAGAAGCTGTGGAGCGCTACAGTAGGAGCCACGGAACCACAAGGGCTGTGGTGGAGAGAGCCATCAGTCTTCTCAAGATGTGCTTCTGTTGCCTGGACCGCTCAGGGGGCACACTCCAGTACCCCCCAGATCGCGTCTCTTATAGTGGTAGCATGCTGCGCTCTGCACAATCTTGCGCTGGAAAGGGGGGATGCAGTTGACGATGAAGACCTTGACGCAGTGGATGAGGCTGCACATGATGAATCCAGCAGTGGCTCAGAGGATGAGGGAGCACAGGGTAGTGATGAGGGGCAGCACGCCGACCCACTACTACACCAAGGAGGCAGGGACACCCAGGACACTTTAATCCAATGAACCTTCAGCTAGCTCCACACACATGGATCAGCAGGACCAGCATTGCCTGGGCGCTTCCCCACATGGCACTTAGGTGCTACATCTTCCACCTCATCAGCTGCAGCTAAGGGCTTAGTACAGAAACATCAATGTCCACTCAAACACTCATGATATGTCTGTGAAACATACAAATGGAGCACAAAGGAAACACCCTCAGCCATGATCAGAAAAGTGGACTTTATTCCCACCAAAATAAGCCACAAGCATCGCTCAGACGTACATAATTATATATTCCCTAATCTAGGGCCAACACAAAATCACCAGTGACAAAACCATGGTGTGCCTAACGTGCCTTATTCTTATGTTTGTGGGTGCTATGTCCAGATGCTGCCCCATCGCTTGGAGTGGCTTGTGAGACAGCCTGCTGACTCTGCTGTCCTGTTGGCCTCGATGAGTTTGGCGGCCGTTCTCTGGCCCGTGGAGACTGTGCTGGCCCCGCCTGGGAGGGAGTGGCCAGTTCCAGAACTGGCACCTCCCCAGTTGTTGCAGCCTCAATGGGTGCAACGGTCACTAGCAGAGGGGCAGAGAAGCTGCTGCCCTCATATGGAGCGCCCTGAGAGGAGCTCACAGCGACAACAGGCAGCTGCTGCATCGACGTGAGGTCACATGGGACCTCCCTGCTCACCGCAGATGGATGGGTACCGAGCGGCAACACTTGGTGCCCAGAACATCTCCCACATTGCGAATGACCACCTGTGACCATTAGCGCTGTGAGGGCTTGCAGATCAGAGCGTAACCCAACCTGAAGATTCTCAATCTGTTGGAAGCCCCTCTTCATGAGAGTCGCCAATCTCTCAATGGAGGAAGTCTGAAGCTCTGTCCTGAAGTTCATGCCATCACTGACACTCTGCCTGGATTCTTCCACCACAGAGACCAGCTGAAGCACACCCTCATGCAACACTGCCAGATGCCCCTGCGCATCCTGCTGCTTGTCCTGCAGCCGCTGCATTGGTGTCATCTCCAGAGGTACATCATCATCATGTGCCTGGTCCCCTGCAGTCCTCCAGCTGCTGGTGCCATCGGCACTCTCTGTCCATGCCATCTCCTCCAGTTATTGTGAAGTGCCCTCTCCATTGTGCCCTGGGACACTAGCCTATGTTATATTCCCCACCGAGTGTTTGTCGCTGCGCTGGTGCTTACTGGCTGAAATGATGTGCCGCAAGTTGCAAGCCTTGGCCCTCAGATGTGGAGGTTGGGGGGGGGGGGGCCTCTGGACATGTTGGGGGTGGCTATGTTGGTGGTGATGATGCTGAAATTAACAAGCACAGTTAGTGTTCAGTCAATAACACCTTTCATCCCTTTCCCTCCCAGCCTCATAAGTCGCTCATCCTTCAAGAACCTAAGGAGACGAAAATTAGTAGTGTGGTAAATAGTCAAGAGGAGGGCCAAACATTACACACGTATACAGACAGGCTGGTCAGATGGCCTAAGGAGTGTCACATGGAATGTTATGTGGATAACTGTTCGGTTAAGCACTTGGACAAGACAAGCAAGGTATGGGAATACATGAGTAATGGTAGGACCATGGGAAGTCACAACGATTACAGGGACCTTGCTGGGCAGACCTGTTAAGGCAGCAGAACAGGTACATAAGGTGTTTAACAAGGTCGAAGCCAGACTTGCCTTTATTAGCCGAGGAATAGAATGTAGGAAAATGGAGGTCATGTTGCAAGTGCAGAAAACGCTGTCGAGGCCACATCTACACTTCGGCATTCAGTTGTGACCTGCGCTTCATGGGAGGGATAACATTGGAGTGGGGAGAGTGCAGAGGTTCCTGACCTGGATGCATGCTGGCCTGGAGAGTTGGAGCTAAGAGGATACATTGCAAACACTTGTGACATTTGCCGAGGAGCACAGGAGATTGACAGGTCACATTATTGACCTTCATACCGTTATGAGGGGCATAGAATGGGTGGGCAGAAGTCAACATTTCCCCTTGGCGCAGGGATGACTAACGTGGTGGTATTTATTTAAGTTGAGTGCCATGAGGTTGACAGGTGAGGTGTTGAGGACCTTTTGGACAGAGTAAAGTGGGACACACTGGCTGAAAGGGTGGTGAAGGTAAAAATCCTCCTCAGATGCAATAAGTCTTTGGATGTGCAGCAGCAATGCATGGCAAGTTAGGCCATGGGGATAGTGGTCACAAATGGGATAAGGCTACTTTAGAAGGGGCCGAGGGACCTTTATGTATGACTGTATCAGTCTGTGAATGAACAGTGTTGCTGCATTAACGATTGCAGCAAAAATTAGTGCTTTGGATGGTGGGGAGACAGAGTGGATGGGACTGTGGCCCTCAAGTACCTGGCCGCTGCACCCCAGCCTTGCCGACACCTGCTGACCTGGCCGCCTGCCTCCTCCCTAGCTCCATGGCCTGTCCTCATACATGGTGAGGCGCTGCAACACGGCGTGCCCACCACCAGTCCGCTGCCGCTCCTGCATATTGCTCTCAGTTTTTGCCTGCAGAACAGAGAAGAGGATTTATTGGGGCTGATCGCTCATGTACCCTGCACGCGCACGCCGCACCCCAACCACAGTGGCCCATCTGAGGCCTCCAGTTGCTCCTGTCCACACTACTGGTGATCAGTCCCCAGAAGATAGTACGGCTGCTCCCAAACCCCTCCCCCAACAGGCACCTTGGACACATTCGGCGTCCATCACTTTGAATAACACACAGGTCTTAGTGCCCATGGCAAGGAGGCGCAAATAGGTGCGGCGCCGAGGCCAGCAGATGACTCTTGGCCACGACACCTTGAGGCTCCCCTTCCACCATCTCATCACCATCAATAAGAGATGTGTTGGAGTTCTGAGTATGTGTCTAGCTGCCTCTCCTGCAGGTTGCCCCCAGACTACTCAAATGTAACAAACACCAACATATGCTGCGGGGAGAACCCATCTTCTCCTCAACCACTAGGGCTGATGTAAGCATGGTCACTATCTGTTTGCCCACCCAGCATGCGCCAAATGCCCAGTGCAGTAATGACACTAAGACATGGGGGGGAAAGTGGGCCTCAAAGGCTAAGGCTACCTGCTGGGTCAAATGGCCAAGTCTGACATGGTACTCACCCTTCCAGAGCACCGCAAATCATTGAAGTGCTTGCGGCACTGCGTTCCAGTACACTGCATAGCAACATGAGAGCTAACAGCCTCCGCCACCTCCTGCCACGCCTGCCTGGTGACGTGGGGGGCCCTCCTCCTCTCATCCTCCAGAAACAGGACATTCCGATGGTTGGACACCTCTTAGAGGAGGGCAGCAAGGCAGGCATCTGAGAAGCGAGGGGCACAGTGAACTCCCGCTGGCCTACCCTGCAGCTTGCCCCCCTCCTCCTCCTCTGCCCTCACCTCTTGTGCTGCCCGATGACTGGCCATGGTAAACAGCCTGGCTGCTCTTTATACAGATGCCAGTTCCCCATTTAAACTGGCGGTCTGAACACGCCCACCACCAATTTAATTTTCCCGATGAATGTGGTAGTAGGAACCCCGCTGGGCGGGCCTTAATTGGCCCGCCTGCGCAAAATGGCGGCACGGCCCATTTTGGCGGTGGGAATCGGCTGTTCACGTGCCACCAAGTCGGTTGGGCCCATCCCCCTGTCAAGCGCAAAATTCAACCCATTGTCTTTGGCACCCAAGGCAAAATCATTCCGAGTCACTTTGGCTATGGCATCATTGTAAGGATCCCACTCTGGGTCATATGAGGGGCACAGTGAACTCCCGCTGGCCTACCCTGCAGCTTGCCCCCCTCCTCCTCCTCTGCCCTCACCTCTTGGTTTCAGAACCATCCCTCCACAGTAAATCATCTTCCTCTCCATCCATAAAATTGGATATTTCACATGTTTTAAATGATCTGACGACGCTATGTGCACTAATAATTTCCCGTGATTTGATGACAAAATCACACAAAACATCAAGAGTGGCAGCACGCATATTTCTACTCATTGTGAAGGTTTTTTCTCCATTCACACGTTCCATTCGGCAAGAACATGATCCTTGAATAGCTTGTTGAGGCACATAGCCAGAGGTTGAACTATGGTGACAATCAAGTATAACTGCAACTTGGGTGTTATTTCTTTGTAGGTGCCTCTTGATCACATCGGTTATATGGGATCTGAACACATCCCATGCAAATAAGATGCATTCTTTACCAAAGTCACCAGGACACCTATTCCACATATCATTGATCCACAACTTCATTCTATCCTCATCCATCTAACCATTGTCATGGGCATGCACAAAATCTCCTGCAGGGAACTTGCTTTTTGTTATGCTTTTATGATTGAAAATTACCATAGGCTTTAATTTTGGTATGCCAGCCATACAGATTAGTACCACTGTGAATCGCATCTTCTCATGTTCTGTGGTTTTCATGAGAACCTTTCCACTCCACATTTCGATTGCTGGGCGCATTGAAATTCATGGGTGTTTTATTCATGTTGCGATGTGACATAATGGATTTTGTGTTTTTGCCGCTATCTGATGATGAATCGCTGGAAACTGGTAATTTTGGTATCAAGGTCTTTTGGCATTCACTGAGCAATCTTGCTCTTCTGCTGCAACACTAGACATTTTCATTCCATAAAGCAGTTACACCTACTAGCTGTTGCTGTTGCAATGATGCAACCATTCTGATAAATATTTCTCAAGATCAGGCCTGTAGCTGGTCCATGTTCTCATGCTGCATTTTGCCTTTGACAACTTCAGGGCTCCTTCTTCCATTCTCGCACCAGTTTTTCACTAACACCGAATGCCCTCGCTGCTGCACAGTTATTTGAGGAGTTAGCAAATGTTATGGCTTTTAGCATGAAACCAGTTTCATACTTATTTTTTGAAGCCTTGTTCCTCTTTGTCATTTGCCATGTGCAGTCTGCTCAATGTGAGTGTGTCCTAAACTCCCACACATTATCCCCTGCTTGATCCCTTGTGTCCAGTTATAAGGTGCAGGTAAGTAAAACATGCATTTGTGGTGTGAAAAGTTGAGGCTGACTACTTATGCAAATATAGCATATCCTGGCTGAAAGTAGCATTCAGGGGGGAGGTGTGGTCAACTTATATGCCGAGTATATGCAAAAAACATGATTTTTGGGGCCAGAAAAATGGGGTTGTCTTATACGCCAGGTTGGCTTATATGCTGTGATTTAGTGTGCTGGCTGAAAACAAATGTAAAATTTAAAAACGGAAATTCGGGCGCAGCAGGGAATAAAAGTAATTTGACTGATTTTTTAAAATTTTCCTTCACTGAGGCTTACACTGTATTTTCTGTTTTCTTGGATGCTTTTTATGGCATCTGTATGTCACATTAAAAATTCTTAAGACATGCTGCACCAAATGAGAATGAATGATAAAGAGATAGCAAGAGCCTTCAATTTTCATACTTAATGGAGAAATATATGGAGAGGGTTTGGCGGTTTCCTCGGTGAGCCAATTGTTTGTAGTGATGAACGCTAGTTCATGTCTAATTTTACGCTTTGGTGTATACTAATGACAGGAAATGTGGGCGTAATTAGACATTGGCAAAATGGGCACATAGACAAGCGTAATTTTGAGTGTAACTTTGTGATTGCGATTCCACAGGAAATTCCACCCTGGAAGTAGAGCTCGCATTTTGGCACTCGGTTTGTGCCTGTGAACTCAAACTAATATCTTCTTGGTTTGTTGCGTCCTTGCTCTGTTAATACTTTTTGCTGGTTCAAGTTTTGGTGCGCTGACTTTTTATAAGGAACAAAAACAGACAGGATTCATAGCTTGCTGTAAAAGTAGTCGGAGCAGAACTGATACAATAAATCATTAATGGATGTATTGCCATTGCTTTTATAGCCAATAAAACACAATTGATATTAACGTATCTGTCTTCTCTTCAGTTTGTCAATGACATTTTTGTTTCTCTAGTTAATT
Source organism: Carcharodon carcharias (assembly GCF_017639515.1). Classification (NCBI taxonomy): domain Eukaryota; kingdom Metazoa; phylum Chordata; class Chondrichthyes; order Lamniformes; family Lamnidae; genus Carcharodon; species Carcharodon carcharias. The sequence continues at coordinate 63,830,229 of NC_054487.1, forward strand.
TCAAGTTGAAAGAGATGTACATCTCATTGACACAATGTAACCAGAGTTCAGAATCCAATCTAATTTTTTTTTAAACACATTGGTGAATACAACTTTTCTTCAGATTAATTAATGGTGCTCCAGGACATATGCTGATGAAAACTTTTTTGAGGTGCATTCTGACACCACACCTCACTGTTCATTTGCCCAGTTAGCCCACAGCTACAGTCAGTGGGATTTTCCGCACCCTCCCGCCTTTGCGATCTTCTGGTCCCGCCACAAGTCAATGGATTTATGGCTGGAGCGTCGCCTCACTCGTGGTGGGTCTCATCCGCAACGGGGCAGAAAAATCCTGGCCAGTGGGTGAAACTTTTTGCCTATCTTGCCAACTTTTTTTTTGCTCTACCCCAAAAACAATGAGAATGTGAAAGCATCCATGTGCAGAGGATAAGTAAATATTTTCAGTCTGAAAGACTCAATCTCTCTTGAATCCTAGCTATGAGGTGGGATAAATTTAATCTGGGTTTTAATACTTCCTACATTACCAAAACCATGCTTCAAAAAGTACTTAATTAGCTGTAAAGGGCTTTGAGACATCCTGGGGGTTGTGAAAGGCATTTTATAAATGCCACTCTCTTGTTTTCTAATCCATCCCATGAGGAACTGATAGTAGTAGCAGTAAGGTGCAGAGAAGTGTCTTGCTAGATACCCTGGCCACACTGAATGAGAAGAAGCAGACCATGAACTGCATCCAGTTTGGGAGGACGGTCACCTGGAACAGCCTCCAGTTTGCATTGAGGAACAGCATCTCATCTTCCGACTAGGCACTTTACAGCCTTCCGGACTGAATACTGAGTTCAACAATTTTAGATCTTGAACTCCCTCCTCCATCCCCACCCCCTTTCCGTTTCTTCCCCCTCCTTTTTGTTTTTTCCAATAATTTATATAGATTTTTCTTTTCCCACCTATTTCCGTTATTTTTAAATGTATCCCACCCGTTTATTTCACTCCACCCCCACTAGAGCTATCTTGCTTGTCCTGCTCTCCACTCTTAATTAACACATTCTTATAGATAATATCACCACTTTCAACACCTCTTTGTTCTTTTGTCTGTGACATCTTTTGGTTATCTCCATCTTTTTGGTTATCTCCTCCTATCACTGCTTGCTTGTCCCCCCTTCTCCATGCCCCCACCCCCCTTAAACCAGCTTATATTTCACCCCTTTCCTATTTTTACTTAGTTCTGCTGAAGGGTCATGAGGACTCAAAATGTCAACTTTGCTCTTCTCTGCTGATGCTGCCAGACCTGCTGAGTCTTCCCAGGTATCTCTGTTTTTGTTTTTTTCATAATTGCATAGACCATCCCTCCCAAGTAGGATCTTACACACCCAAAACTACTGAGGTTTGAAATGCCTTCAATGAGTCTCAGAATAAATTGCCAAAATGATCCCAAAAGTAACATGGAATGAAATATTAGAGTCATCAGGATATTTCTATTCTTCAATGGTTGTGACTGGAGGAACAGGAGTTGCTAACACATAAAAACAATTAAATTAAAAAGAAATTCTGTCACAGATGATGCATATCAGCAGTCTAAGAATTCTGCCTGAAGGTGTCACAGGCATACAGTTTTATATTAGGATAGCCATTTGATTTTGTTCACAACCTCAGGGCTTGAGGGCTCAAATCTGTGCAATTTCCACCACCCTCATTCTCTCCTTTTTTCCCTACTTGAGGGCACTTACTCTTACTGGGTTATGCTCTGTGCAAAGGCACTCAAATATAGGGGGGGCCCAAAATTTAGAAGATAAATGTTATAACAGCTGCAAACTGCAGGCAATATCGCAAGATCAAATGCCACATGAGCAAACCTCCAGGAGTTGGCAAACCTATCCAGCTGTTGTAGAGTTTAAAAAAATTGTAATTTCCTCCCCAGAAGAGCTTTACCCTACTGTAACTATATTGAAATCCAAACTGTGGCCTTGTTCTGAATGGTGTCATGTAACATCAGATTTCTATTCTCTATTTATATGCAATTTTAATTGCTACACGTTTCACATCCTGCACAAGTTGCCAGGTGAATTACTCATGGTTATGAAATGCATGGGGTTTATGGAACTCCACTGATATTAGACACACAATCAATCAGAAGCTCTGAGAGCAGTTTAACAGGTATGCACCAAGGTGTAAAATGTCTGAGAATTAAGAAATTGGTGTCAACCTACACCATTACAATTCTGAACAGCAGTCATGTTATTGGTTACCTTTGATTTAACACTTAATTTCCAATTCTCTCACCTGACTAAGAATATAGGAATTATATACCAAGAATGCAAAAAAAGGATCTCAGTCCACTTTCTATCATTCCTAACGACCCAAACCTTCCCTACCTGATTTACCATTAGTTTATCACTGCTTCTCAGGACAGTCAGTTTCCTACATTTACCACTTGCTATACAAAGTAGTTGAATCCAAACTCTAGTGCACTTTCCTTCATCTGAGCTTCAGCTCATGACCCCTGATTCTAGAATTTGTGGTGATCTTGGTCATGAGTAATTATTATTTAAGATTTCTGAATAATAAATAGCTCCGTTGAGTTTCTCCTTTTTGAGTATAAATGATCCCAGGATTTTGAACTTCTTGCGCTAGGTATCAGGCGGATATGAAGTGGCAACTGTTCTTCGAATCAAGAGGCTAAACACAGTAAACTACTTTTAATCATTTTAAAGTGCACAATTTTGCTAAATAAATATCACCAGCTTAGGACTGTTTCATACAGTGTTCATAAGATATTAAAATTGAGATATCCCTAAACACGAGAGAGAGACATGCTTCATAAACTACAAAAATTACATTCACATGCTGCAGAATTTAGTTGAGACTTGCTACAGAAATTGACCTGGAGGTGATTTAAACCTTGCTCTGCTATAAGCCCCATTAATATTGCTTATTTGCTAGATCAGCAATACTGGTAGAGTTGTAAGCATAATCTGAAATTAATTCTTTTGATATTTAAAAGTGCTGAGATGCATATAAATTACAGTAATACTTGGTGCACTGAAATTCCTGACCATATAGGATAACTGAAAAATATTGGATGCTTGCCAAAATGGAAAAGAAGGAGGAATACAGACACAAGCAAGACTTCCAGGGTTACCAGAGATTCTAACATTGTTTTTAGGAAATAAAAACATTATTTGTGTAAACAGTCCAAAATTTCATCATAATCTGAAATCTAAATACTAAAAACACTATAAAATTGGACCTCAAATTGAGATACTGAACAGCAAGTTTGCATTACTTCACAAATCACATGTAATAGCAATAAAACTATAACCTTCCATATACACATTGAAAAACTAATAATTCCTTCAGGCCAGAAAAATATCATTTCTGATTAAACCTGCTTTTGAAAGGGAAAAGCAAATGAAAATGATTGGAGCAAAAATTATTCATTTTTCTAACATCAAATGGAACAATTTCTGTGTATAGTTCTATTTATGGTGTTCAAAATGAAATACAAAATCAGACAAAATAAACAGCAATGTAGATAATTAATAGATTTTTTTTCTAGATTGTGTACAGATATATTTCTAAGGTATTTGCAAATGTGTGATGCTTTTCTCCTTCATTGCACTGTGCAAAAACACAACCAACAGACACACTGTTAGAACAAATTTGCTATTAATGTTTTCTTTTCCCTGTAGTTACAATGCCACAGAGCTAACGTTTGAGTTAAATCAGCACTGGGGGTGATGCAGCTATGAGAGGGTTGCAGTGGCCCTCATGCCTGGGTTTGAATGGGGGTGGGAGCAAAGGCAGCGAGGGGAGGGGTTGACTTCCTCTTTGAAAAGTTGTGCACAGATCTGGATGCGTTAATAAATGATAACTAGAGTTAATGCAATGACGAAAATATTTTGTATGAAGTGAATGCGAGTTTATTGTGAAATAGCAGGAGTCCTTGGAAGCTTTATTCCTATAGCTACTTATCATTGTCGGTTTAATTTTGTTTCAGATTCAGTAGCATTAAGTTTGCTCAGAGAGATTTTCATATGGCAGTTGAAGATTTTCTGTAATTTGGAAGGAACCGCAGAACGAGGCATCAACTAATCAACAAAACAACCAAGTAGTGAAACCCCTTCTCCCCAATGAAGATGTAATTTGCCCATTATTGTGAGCACTTCATTGAAATTAAGTCAAACAGGAATGCAATTTCTTGCCAAAAACATCTAGCTAGTTCTCAATTAGTAACTCACAGACAGAAAAATAAAACAAAAGGGAATGAAGCTAAGGAATGCTAGGCCTGCTGAATCTTTGTAGCTACCATTTAACAGAAGAACAGCAAATTCATTATTGTGAAATTTGCAGAATATATAAGGATAATCTAAATTTGGAGCAATTTATTATTTCTATATGTGGTACATTGCTTCTTTCAAATATTCTTTGTAAATAATTTTCTCTTGCTTTAGGAACCACTGATGAATAGTTCTGAGCAGATAGGTGATTTTCTGGATGAATTCCTTTCAAGGTACCACCAGGATGTGTAACACCTTCCATTACCAATCCATCAATGATAAAAGTTTCACAATTGGTCATGTGTTTATTCTTCAGATTTTGTTTGCTGCAGTTCAAACTTCACAACATGGAAACCACTGGCAGCCACTGGAATTCAGTTGAGGCGAGATGGGGCAGAAGCAAATAGGATCAGGATTCATATTAAGTTGGTGGTGGCGATAATAGTGGCAAATAGAAGGAATCTCATTGATGAACTTTCTATCGCATGCTTTTCATGTCTTTTAATGAAGAGAGAAAGGGTTGGTAGTACAGTAGGCTGAGTAACCAGAAACAACTTGGCCTCACTTTATCTAATCATTTAATATGTTAACTTATTATTCCTTAAAACAGCATTAAAATTATATATCTGAACATTTTTCACAAAACTAACTATAAATTGGCTTTTATGATTAGGCACAAGGTTTTAATAAAAAAGAAAGTGATTGGAAAAATAAAATCTTACATTGTGTATTAGAAAAAGAATCTGATACTTGTTTAATGCTTCCTTTAGAAATACCATTTGAAAAAAGCTTATTTGTATAACAATGCAATTATATTCTAGGCGACAATTGGCAAGCCAATATGAATGACTTCAATATCTTGAACAGCTGTCTTTCCAAACTCTGTATATTAGGGTGTGCTGACATAGAATATCTCATTTAAAAGAAAAATCCTAATTTGTAACACTATGATTCTTAATATTTGTGTTCTATTACTTTTCAAAAAACCTTGTGCCATTTGATCTAAGCTACAATAAGCTTAGCTAAAACTTCACAATCATTTACAGCATGATGTACGCAGTATCTGGTGTTTGAATGAATTATCTACAATCATCACAAATGATCTATCTTAACTTTTTATCTCCCACAGCAATGCCAATAATTTGTAACAGTCTTCTGATATGACAAATAACTGTAAGTGAAACAGTTTTCATCACTAACTTGGCGGCCTGGAAGATTTTCCTCGTTTAACCTGAAAACTGAAAAAAAGGACAGAATCTGAGAGCAATATTTTTTAATACAGATTTTCAATTGGACAAATTTGTAACTGAAGTTAAATGTTATTTTCTAGATGTCTACTTGAAACAATCTACATTGTCAGTACAATTTATCTCCAAAGTAATCTAACAATTTTCTCATTTATGACTCAAATTCTATAGTTTGGTGTAAGGCATAGGTGTAATGAACAGAGGTGGGAGGTTTGGCTGATTTTCCCATCTCACCAAGGTAGTTGAAAGCATCACAAAGCTCAAAGGAGAAAAGGACTCATATTTAAAAGCCCCATTTATTATCTCAGGATATTCCGAAGTATTTTACTTTTCTTTTGAAGTGTAATCACTGTTGTGACGTAGGAAAATGCAACAGCCAATTTGCATACAATCAATTAAATACATGTTCAGTAAATCAGTTTTAATGATGTCAGTCAGGGAAAAAATATTGGCCAGGACACTGGAAGGACTCCCCTACTGTTCTGCCAAGGGATTTTTTGCATCCACCAGATAGGGCAGGAGGGGTCTTGGTTCAATATTACATTCAAAAGACACCACCTCTGCCAATGCAGCATTCCCTCAGTATTGCACTGAAACATCTGTTTGGATAAATTGATCAAGTTACTTAGTGAGGGTTGAGTCCATGATATTCTGACTCAAGTGTGAATGTTATTAATGAGAAAAAGCGAACATTATGGACTGGATTTTACCATCGGTCAAGGGATGGCCTGGGAGGCACAGAGCTGTAAGATGGTGATGGAAGGTGTGAGGGAGGGCAGGGAGCGTTCATTGCCTTCCCACCATCATAGCATTTTACCAGAGTGGAGAAGATGGAGGATGGCAGCTCTGCCCAGAGGACAATTGAACCACTTAAGTGGCCAATTAAGTGTCTCTTCCCACCGCTGCTGGTTGGTGGGCCCAGCGCTACAAGGGGAGACGACCTGGTGAATTCTGGTGGCCTTCCTGTGGGCTCAGAGTGTGCCCTCCTAATCGGCAACCCTGTGGCCCATATTGGGGCCCCTTGGCAACAGTGGATGCTCCCACAACTAACTAGTTCCTGGACAGAAAAATGAAGCCAAGATTCCCACAAGTGGCTGTGGGCATGATAGCAGGATGGTGTGTTGAAATGACAAGTGACCAGAAAGTCTGGCTCATGCTTGCGGACAGACCACAGGTGTTTCACAAAGTGGTCACTCAGTCTGCGTTTGGTCTCCCCAATGTAGAGGAGATCACAATGGGAGCAGCAGATACAATAGACTAAACTGAAGGAGGTGGAAGTGAAGCAAGTTTCACCATGGACGTCCAATCCCTTTACACCTCCATCCCCCACCAGGATGGTCTGAGGGCTCTCTGTTTCTTCCTTGAACAGAGGCCCAAGCAATCACCATCCACCACCATTCTCCTCCGTCTGGCTGAATTTGTTCTCTCACTGAACAATTTCTACTTTAACTTGTCTCACTTCCTCCAAATAAAAGATGTGGCTATGGGTACCCACATGGGCCCCAGTTATGCTTGTCTCTTTATGGGGTATGTGGAACATTCCTTGTTCCAGCCCAACTCAAGCCCCCACCCACAACTCTTTTTTCGGTACATCGATGAATGTTTTGGTGCTGCTTCATTCTCTCACCTGGACCTGGAAAAATTTATCAATTTTACTTCCAATTTCTATCCCTCTGTCACCTTCACAAGGTCCATCTCCAACACTTCCCTTCCCTTCCTTGACCTCTCTGTCTCCATTTCTAGTGATAGACTGTCCATCAATATTCATTACATGCCCACTGACTCCCACAGCTACACCTCCTCACATCCTGCTTCCTGTAAGGACTCCATCCCATTCTCTCAGTTCCTCCGCCTCCATCGCACCTGTTCTGATGATGCCACTTTCCAAAATGGTGCTTCTGGCATGTCTGGCTTCTTCCTTAACTAAGGTTTCCCACCCACGGTGGTTGACAAGGCCCTCAACCGTATCCGACCCATTTCCCGCACCTCTGCCCTCACAACTTCCTCTCCCTCCCGGAACCTCCCGAGGTTCCCTTGCCCTGACTTTTCACCCCACCAGCCTCTGCATTCAAAGGATCATCCTCCGCCATTTCCGCCAACTCCAGAATAATGCCACCACCAAACACATCTTCCCCTCATCCCTCCCCCCCTGTCAGCATCCTGTAGGGACCACTCCCTCCAGGAAATCGTGGTCCACTCCTCCATCATCCCAAACTCCTCATCCCCTCCCCACGGCACTTTCCCATGCAATCGCAGAAGGTGCAACACCAGTCCCTTTACCTCCTCCCTGCTCACTGTCCAAGGACCCAAACACTCCTTTCAGGCGAAGCAGCACTTGCACCTCCTTCAATTTGGTCTACTGCGTCCACTGCTTCCAATGTGGTCTGCCCTTCATTGGGGAGACCAAACGCAGAATGGGTGACCACTTTGTGGAATACCTCTGGTCTGTCTGTAAGCATGACCCAGACCTTCCTGTCGCTTGCCGTTTCAACACACCATCCTGCTCTCATGCCCACATGTCCGTCCTTGGCCTGCTACAATGTTCCAGTGAAGTTCAACGCAAGCTGGAGCAACAGCACCTCATCTTCCGATTATGCACTTTACAGCCTTCTGGACTTAACACTGAGTTCAACAACTTCAGACCATAAACTCTCTCCTCCATCTTCACCCCCTTTTTTAATTCCCCTTTTTTCTACATTAATTTTTATTTATTATCCACTTATTTTTTGTTCTTATTTTGTTCTTCATCCGCAATTTTATCACCTTTTCTATCCCATTTTCTACCCTTTTTTTCTCCACCACCACCCGCTCCCCCCACCCCCTCCCCTCCAGGACCATCTGTTACTTGTTCCATGATGTTCTTTCACGCAATGCTATACTTGTTCTGCTATAATCACATTCTGCTTTCTTACCTTTATGCCACTATTAGCACCTTTTTTAGCACTAACCATACCATCAATACACCCTTTGTCCTTTAGTTCGTGACATCTTTGTCAATCCCTCCTTTGTCCCCACTTATCGCTGACCTTCTATCCAGCTCCACCTGCCCCATCCCCCTTAAACAGTATAAATTTCATCATGTTTCCACTTATCTTCAGCTCTGAAGAAGGGTCATATGGACTCGAAACATTAACTCTGTTTCTCTCTTCACAGGACCTGCTGAGTTTTTCCAGCATTTTCTGTTTTTGTCTCTAAGAATCATATACATTTCCAAGGGATCACTTCTCATTTTTCTGAACTCCAGAGAGTATAGGTCCATTCTACTCAATCTCTCCTAATAGGAAAGCCCTCTTATTCCAGGTATCAATCTAGTGAATCCCTGTTGCACCCTCTCTAAGGCAAGTGCTTCCTTCCTTAGGTAAGATGGCCAAGACTGTACAGAATGCTCTAAGTCTGGTCTCACTGTAGCCTTATTTAATTGCAGCAAGACTTCCTTGCCCTTATACTCCAACACCCTTGCAATAACATTATCATATCATTTGCCTTTCTAATTGCTTGCTATGTCTGCATGTTAACATTCTGTGATTTATTCACAGGGCCATCAAATCCCACCTGAACCCACCATAGTGCCAAGTTCCCCATGCAGGAATAATTAATTATATGTTATAACTTCCATTAAATTAGCATATACTTAAAAGACTTTGGGCGGAATTCTCCCATCCTGGACCAAGTCCTGTGGCAGGGGTGGTGACAGGGACTGATGGCCACTGCAGAAGCTGATGGGAAATCCCGCGGTATCTTCTGGCATTGGCATCATTAATTATGCAGCTGAAGGTTTCGCTACATCTTCCATGGGGAGGCAGGTTGGATTGAGCGTGCCCCGCCATCATATCCGGGTGTCACATTTAAAAGGTGCCCAGACATCCTCATATCAATGCAATCTACAGAGGTGTCTGGAAGGGGTGGTGAAGGCCCAGCACCTAAGTTTAGTGATCCTCCTGGACCACGTTGAGGTGCACAGGAGTATACTCTACTCACCTGATGGGAGGAGGAGGCCAAGCAGAGAAACTAATTCTGCATGGGCACAGGTAGCTGATGCCGTCAGTGCCCATGGGGTGCACAAGAGGTCGGCCATACAGTGCTGGAAGAGGATGAATGAACTTATTCACTCTGCCAGGCTAAGTCTCATCAGACGGTTGCATAAACCACAAAGAGACCAATATGTCAGGGTACAAGGGCCTCATTGGCAACGGCATAGTCATGTCTCACAGCCTCACTGCAGTGCATCCACTTTGCAGTGGAGTGACCACTGTGACTCCTGCATGCTTCAACAGACATTGAACATGGCATGGAAAGGGTGGAATGGGGAAAGGGAGGGGAAACAGGCTTAGGTGCAAAGGGCACCATCAACCTTTGCTAATTAGATCCCTGTCTGAGCCTTCTCCTTGCACGTGGATGGACTCAGCACCCTGGAGGGAGCTAGTCCACAACCCTTCTGCCCAATTTGCACCAGTGATGACCTGCTGCACAAAAGTGGGCTATCTTACGAGGGATATGGTAAATGTATTATAAATGAGCCAAGTTGCAACATTCTAATGCATGCACCATGCAACTCTTCTCAAACCCAGGTTCTATTGTCTTTCAGCAGGACAAGGTCAATCACAACTGCAGAGAGCGGCAGAAGATGGGAGGGCAGCGCCCATATCAGGGTCTCTAACCGAATTTGAGAAGAGTGCATCTGAGCTCACAGGAGTGGAGCAGGGCCATGCCATTGGTGATGGGGAGCTTGGACCTGGGCATTCATCTAGTAAGGATTCATTCATTCTATGGAAACCTGAGGTCAAATGTGCCTCCATGTTGGAAGCAGCCGATGCTGTCACTTGCACTCTCCTCTCTCACTTATGGGAAGAGGCCAAAGACAGAGGAAGGAGGTACCCTGTCTTAGACAGGAAGGTATGACTATGAGTGAGGCAGGTAGAGGGATCCAGGAAGTAGCACTGGAGGAGACTCAGCCCTTGCCCTTATCCAACAGGTTTGAGATTCTTGCTCCCTGTGTGGATGAGAGTGGGGGCTGTAGGGAGGATGAGCAAACTGACCATAGCACCGTGGTACAGGGAGCCATTCAAGTGGGGGGAGAAAAGAGAAATGTAGTTGTAATCAGGGATAGTATAGTTAGGGGAATAGATACTGTTCTCTGTAGCCAGGATCAAGAGTCCCGAAGGCTGTATTGCCTACCTGGTGCCAGGGTTAAAGATATCTCTTCTGGCTGCAGAGGAACTTAGAGTGGGAGGGGAAGATCCAGTTGTTCTGGTCCACGTAGGTACCAATGATATAGGTAGAACAAGGAAAGAGGTTCTGCTGAGGGAATACGAGCAGCTAGGGGCTAAATTAGAAAGCAGAACCAAAAAGGTAATAATCTCCGGATTACTACCTGAGCCACGAGCTAATTGGCACAGGGTCAGTAAGATTAAAGAGGTAAATGCGTGGCTCAAAGATTGCTGTGGGAGAAATGGGTTTGAATTCATGGGACATTGGCACTAGTACTGGGGAAAGAGGGAGCCATTCTGTTTGGATGGGCTGCACTTGAATCATGCTGTGACCAGTGTGCTGGTGAATCGCATAACTAGGGTTGTAGATAGGGCTTTAAACTAAATAGTTGGGGGCAGGGGGGGAAGGTTCAGTTGCATGGATATATAAAAAAATCAAAGTTTAAGGAGAGGGTAAGAGTGCAGGTTAATGACAAGGCTGATTGTTACCAAAAAGTGAAAGGAAGGGACGGTGTGTGAACACCATATTGCACCAAAGAATCATATAAGTGTAGGGAAAATTGAAAATAGGGAAAACTTAAGGGCTTTGTATCTGAATGTGCGTATCATTTGGAATAAAACTAATGAGTTAACAGCGCAAATAGAGTTAAATAGGTATGCTGCCAGACCTGCTGAGTTTTTCCAGGTAATTCTGTTTTTGTTTTAAATAGGTATGATTTGGTAGCGATTTCTGAGACGTGGTTACAGGGGGAACAGGTTTGGGAGTTGAATATCCAAGGGTACTCAGTGTTTCGGAAGGATAGGCAGGAAGGAAAAGGAGGTGGTGTAGCTTTGATCGTAAAGGAAGAGATCAGTGCTATAGTGAGGAATGATATAGGCTCTGGAGAGCAAGACATAGAGTCAGTCTGGGTAGCAATAAGAAATAGCAAGGGAAAGAAGTCCCTGGTGGGAGTAATCTATAGGTCCCCAAACAGTAGTTCAGCAGTAGGGCACAGTATAAACCAGAAAATACTGGGAGCATGTAAGAAAGGCACAGCAATAATCATGGGTGATTTTAATATGCTTATAGACTGGACTAATCAAATTGGCAAGGGTAGCCTCAAGGGAGAGTTCATAGAGTGTATTAGAGATTGTTTCTTGGAGTAATATATTGTGAAACCAACAATGGAGCAGGCTCTTCTGGATTTATTTTTGTGTAATGAGATGGGATTAATTAATGATCTCATAGTAAAGGGTCCTCTAGGGAAGAGTGATCATAGCATGCTAGAATTTCAAGTTCAGTTTGAGGGTGAGAAACTTGAGTCCCACACTAGTGTTCTGGAGTTAAACAAAGGTAACTACATAGGCATGAGGGCAGATTTGGCCCTAGTGGACTAGGCAGGAAGACTACAAGGTAGGGTAGTTGATGAACAGTGGCAGATATTTAAGGAGATATTCAATTCCTCCCAAGTAAAATATATTCCGAAGAGGAAGAAAGATGGTAAGAGGGGGAAAAAGCATCCAAGGCTAAGCAAGGAAGTTAGAGATAACATAAAGGCAAAAACAAAGGCATACCAAATTGCAAAGGTCAGTGGCAGGCTGGAAAGTTGGGAAACTTTTTAAAGATCAGCAAAGGGTTACTAAAAAAAATAATAAAAAGAGCAAAGGTAAATTATGAAAGAAAACTAGTGCAAAATGTAAAAACTGATAGCAAAAGCTTCCACAAGTATATAAAAGGAAAGAGAGTAGCTAAAGTGAATGTTGGTCCCTTGGGGGATGAGTCTGGTGAGTTAATAGTGGGGATCACAGAAATGGCAGACATGCTTAATCAATATTTTACCTCAGTTTTCACAGTGGAGGACGCCAGTGGAATCCATTATTAAGGAAGTAGTAATGGGGCATTTGAAAAGTCAAAATGCAATTCATCAGAGTCAGCATGGTTTTATGAAGAGTAAATATCATTTTTGACTAATCTGCTAGAGTTCTTTGAAGATGTGACAAGCAAAGTGGATAATGGGAACCATGTAGGTGTAGTATATCTGGGCTTCCAAAGGACTTTTGATAAGGTGCCGCACAAAAGATTTGGATTCAGGGATAGAAGGTACTATAGCTAAATTTGCAGATGCCACCAACATAGGTGGGAAAGTAAGTTGCAATGAAGAAATAAGAAATTTACCAATGGATATGGACAGATTAGGTGAATGTGCCAAAATTTAGCAGATGGTGTTTAACGTGGATAAGTGTAAGGTTATCCATTTTGGTTGGAAGAATAAAAAGGTGACTTATTATTTAAATGGAGAGAAACTTCAGAATGCTTCAGTGCAGAGGGATCTGGGTGTCCTAGTGCATGAATCACTGAAAGCTGGTATGCAGGTGCAGCAGGTAATAAGGAAGGCAAATGGAATTTTGGCATTTATTGCTAATGGAATAGAGAATAAAAATAGGGAAGTATTGTTGCAACTGTGCAAGGCATTGGTGAGACTGCACCTGGAGTACTGTGCACAGTTTTGGTCCCCTTACTTGAGGAAGGATGTAGTTGCATTGGAGGTGGCTCAGAGGAGGTTCACTAAATTGATTCCAGAGATGCGGAGCTTGTCTAATGAGGAGAGATTGAGCAGTTTAGGCCTATACTCACTAGAGTTTAGAGGGATGAGAGGAGATCTAATTGAGGTATATAAGATGCTAAAGGGGATAGACAAAGTAGAAGTGGAGTGGACGGGTTCCCCTTGTAAGGCATTCTAGAACGAGAGGCCATAGTTTTAGGCTAAGGGGGTGGCAGATTTAAATCAGAGATGAGGAGGAATTGCTTTTCTGAAAGCGTCGTGAATCTGTGTAATTCACTACCTCAGAGTGCAGTGGATGCCGGGACACTGAATAAATTTAAATTTAAGGAGGAGATGGACAGATTTTTAATTAGTAACAGGTTGAAAGGTTATGGGGAGAGGGCAGGAAATTGGAGTTGAGGCCGAAATGAGATCAGCCATGATCGTATTGAATGGCGGGGCAGGCTCGAGGGGCTGAATTGCCTACTCCTACTCCTAGTTCTTATGTTCTTACGTCAGGCCTCAGCACCAACCCCAGCCCAGAGAGGGGCCAGGAGAGAACAGAAGATGAAAACTGCACACCTGTACAGGCATCACAGCAGACACCTGCACCCTCCACCAGCTCAGGAACACACATCTTGGTCAGTATTAGTGCTAGGTCAGGAAGAGTGTCACAACCTGGAGGTCACTGCACGGAGATGCATCTGCAGCAGATTTAGCTGAGCTCCCTGGTGCTTGGAGGACTGCTAGGGAGAGGCATCTGCGAAGTCCAAGTCAGATGATGAGCCTCTGGAATTTGCCTTCTATCTCATGGCGGAGATGTTGGGAGAGGTGTTGGGAGCCCTCAACAGAGTGACACGTGAGTCGGAGGAGTCCATTCGCCTGCTCTCTGATGAAGTGGTGCCCACATGTATGTGCATTGAGGTCCCAATGGGGAAGATGGCGGATGCCATGGAGATTCTGGTCCAGCAGAATGCCCAGTTTCTGCTGGGGATGTGCACAGACCTGCAGTCCATCGTGGTAGCCATGGGTGGGTTCCTGCACTGGCAAAACGAGAGGGGGACGGGGCATCTTGATTTCCCTCCAGGTGCTCGTTCCCCTCAAGGAGTCAGGCTGAGGCCTTCAGGCGTGCAAATGGAGGAGGAGTGTCAGTAGGACACCTCTCGGTCCTCCACTCGGTAATCTCAGAGGTTGCCCGCACCCGCCGAACCACCTTTGCCTGTGACACCTTCAAACTCATTCTCTGTCGCTGCAGAGGAAGCAGCTGGCTCACAGGAGGACAGCCAAAGGAAGCTGGGGCCTCCCAGGCCTCAGCTCTCCAGGCCTCAACTCTCCAGAGGACAACCACCAAAGTCATCAAAGGCAACAGAGCAAACAATTCCACAGGCTGCCTCCACCCCTGCTGTGGATGTCAAGGCAGCACCTAGCAGGAGTGGTAGGCCTAGAAAAATCAACGAATTTTGATCATGACTTAACGCATGGGTGAACACAATAATTATCACAACTTAAATGTCTGCAAATATATTCACACTTTCACTGCATAAAGTTTACTGTTTGCTTTCAGTGTCCTTCTAAAGGCTTCTCAATGCAGCTCCTGCGCCCCCAAGCAGGTCTCCTGCACACAGCTGAACCCACAAGTGAATCTGCAGGGAGAAGGGTCTGTGGTAGGGCCTTTCAGAGCCTCGTGCAAGCACTCTCCCATGCACGCTGAGCCTTCATCTATCAGACTCATCTCACTGGTCCCTAGCATATTCAATAATGCCTGCAGTGGCTCCCTTTCAGTGGTTCAGCTCAGATGACCTACATCTCACACATACAGACCCAACACACAAGCAGTACCAAAAACAAAAATTGCTGGAAAAACTCAGCAGGTCTGACAGCATATGTGGAGATCTGTCTTTCTCTCCACAGATGCTGTCAGACCTGCTGAGTTTTTCCAGCAATTTTTGTTTTTGTTTCAGATTTCCAGCATCCGCAGTATTTTGCTTTTACCCATGCAGCACCTGTGCTTGTCCAACATGAGGCTCTGCTCACTTTCGATTTGAGCAACATGGTTGTTGTTACTTATTTCATGAGCTTCTCCACCCCGTTTCCTCTCCCCCATGTGCTTTCCCACATCACCACTGAGCCCCCAGTATCACCTTCGACCTCCCCACTATCACTCTCTGGCCTGAGCCCTTCTCCATCCAGAATGCCCAGGTGAAGGCGCACATCCCCTTCCTTCCTGAGCATCCAACCCCCATTCACATTGACCTTCCCTGCCTCCTCCTGCTCAGCCCTTGTTCCCACTAACAACCCTTGCTGGTCCTTTACCCGACACTGTCGAACCCTCACCCTCCCACCCTACCTGCTCCCTCTGCCCCCCGTAACTTTAACCTCTCACGCCCACCCCAAGAGTCAACCATTGACTCCACCGACCCCTTTCTGTGAGCACGTTCACCTGGACATACGCCCTCCACCCTTCAGACCTAGACATTCCCACTCCCATCCCTCGCCACCCATGAGTACCTGCTGCTGTCTTCCATCCTGCAGCTTGAGGATCCCATTCCCCCATACTGAAGTCCCTGGGAGAATGCTTGAACCCATGGCAAAGTCCTTGGAAGATGGTCCGAAGCCTCAGTGAAATTGATGCTGCTGCATGGAGACTTCCCACCTTCTGAAAGCTGCTTTGCAGGGGATGAGGCACCACCCACCATACGATGCACGTGTTCCTCCAGGATCCGGTAGCCATAGGCCTCCATCATCATCTTCTCGTCGGATGTCCATGAGCTGAGCAAGGCCCTAAATGTAAGTTCTGAATTTTGCGTGCCACGCTAGACAGGTGTGTTTTCCTTGCTGGCATTACGGAGAATCAGGCGCGGGGGTAAGAATACGGCTGGGCCTTCATTTGCATCCCATTAGCAGGATGCAAATTACTTTCACCCTGGCCTCCAGCAGGGTTCCCAATCTGCCATGGTGGGCATCATCGTGAGGTCCCACTATCATTTCATGCCAGCGCGAAACCGATTTTTGGACCTTCCACTAAATTCTCCCCTCCCGCACCGTCTGCCATTGGCCCTGCCAACAGGGGCATGGGATAATTCCACCCTTTGTATCTCAATAATCTCTGTCTGCATATTGTAGAATCCAATTAAAATAACCATTAAATTCCACCACTCATCTTCTTGCTTCATTTCGAATGGTTTTCGTCCATCTCATTAATACTGCTGCAGCCAGTCACTGAAATCATAATTTCACTAGGATTTACAAAATAGTGCTATGCTTGATCTAACTGAACAGCAGGAGTTTTAATACCTACTTGTCAAACGGTTGAATTTTTCCCAGTTCGTATTCTACAGAAAATATTAACAGAAAAAATACTAAATTTAAAAGTCATAAAATTCTAATATTCTGCAATAATTACAAACAATTAGCACCAGCTGGATTAAGAATTAAAAACTTAATGTAAAATAATTTATATGTGTAACAGCGATGTCTTAGGCAGGTCAGAAAATAAATTGTTGCCAACTTCTAGTAAGAAAGGATACAAATTACTTTGAATTTACATGTACTTTTAACAACATGATGCAAAATTATTCAACTAGTATAATTAGCTTTAACATATATAGCAGATATTGTATGATTCTGCTTAACTGATTTGACAAATATAAAATCAACACAAGACTAATTAAATTGCTTGTCAATGTCCAACTTGACCAGCTGAGATAGGCACTGGGATCTTTATTGTTTGCAGAATTTATATCTATAGATAATCTTTATGTATATCATGATTTTTACTCAAGCTAACTTATTGAGAATAACAAATTTGATTGACTGCCAAGGTACCATATGGCATTATTTTTGTATCTTTGGTTAGAAATGTTCTATTTAACAGTCCCTTTTGATATTGCAGATAGGGATATGGAGTAAAAAAAATGAATGAACCTCAATTATTTTTTATTCACTCATGAGATGTGTACATCACTAGCAAGGCCAGCACTTATTGCCCATCCCTAATTGCCCTTGAGGTGGAGGTGGTGAGCCACCTTCTTGGAAACAGGCCACATGTTGCAAGCACACCCACAGTGCTGTTAGGGAGGGAATTTCAGGATTATGACACAGCAATGGTGAGGTGATTAGCCATAGTCCACAAAGGACCATAGGCATCTCTTTCCATTAGAGAGAGACAATTGGTTATACATAGTTTGAGTGAAACCACTCCACAAGCATGGGGCAAGGCAAGGAGGCAGGCTCCCATGAACTAGGAACAGTGATATAGTTCTATGACAGGGGATTTGAACAAAGACTATAGTGAAATCTAGAGGAAAATATCTCGGGCAGAACCCGCATTCAATTAGTTCAGTGGTTCAAGAAAGTAGCTCACCACCATCATCTCAAGGACAATTTGGATGGGTAATGAATGCTGGCTTAGTCAGCGATACCCACACCCTGTGAACAAATAAATTTGAAAAAAGTTTGTTTTTAAACACTCTTGATAGTAGAAAGCACAGATTTTTTAGTGTTTTCTTTTCTTCCCTAGTAGTTGGAATGTTATGAGGCATGAGTTCATGGATAAACATGAAAGAAAACAGGAGCAGGCTTGTTGGACCATATGGTCTACTCCTGCTCCTAGTTCTTGTGTTCAAATGTCCTAATTTTGAAAAATAGAAATGTGAACCTGGAAATTGTATTCACCATGGGCAAACCTCAGGAGCCATTCTGATATGTGTCTATTGGAGACTTCACTAAAAAATGCTCATTGATAAAAACCCATTCAATGAATTTAAATTCTATCAAGTATTTAATCCCTTATTAAAATAAACATTTCATTCAAGTAATTAGTTTCTTATGAAAACACATATTTGTATTTATAAACCCACATCAAACACTTGGAATGGTAAATCAAACTGTGAACTTACAAGCCCCCTACTGTAATATCATTAGGCTGGTGAATCAGTCATGCATCGCTAATCCAATAATAACTCCCAGGCTTATTAGTGAAATTGTAAGCACTGATTTTTTTCAACTGTGGTGTTTATTTCCAAAATGTAAAGAGCTTTACAGTTCCACTGAGTCCATTTTTAAGCACACTGTGTTGACTTTTAACAATCCCAAAGAGCACTTGACCTCTCCCAAAGGGATACCCTACCCCTCCAAATAACTCTGGCAATTTTAGACCTTTTGCTCAAATGTCTAAAGCCCATGAGTCATATTTTTGACACCCCACTAATGAAAATTCCCACCCCATGAAAATTTTGTGCCTTTATCTCCTTAGCCCACAACCTTCCCCAGAACTAGATCTAGCAATGCCTCTTTCCTTGATGGGCCTGAAATGTACTGGTTAAGAAAATACACCTGAACACACTTCAGAAATTCTTCTCTCTCTTTTCTCTCTACGCTATTAATACCCCAGTCTACATTAGGATAATTGAAGTAACCCATTATCACTACTCTGTAGTTATTGCACCTCTCTGTAATTTCTCTACAAATTCGCACCTCTGTATCCTCTCCACTATTTGTGCTCTATAGAATAGACCCAGTAGTACCTATTGTTTCTTTGATCTAACCAAATAGTCCATGGTCCCTCTAGGGCATCCCCTCTCTCTTTAGCATTGTAATATTCTGCTTAATCAATCTTTGGTGCCTGTTGTGCCCCGCTCCCATCACCCACCTCCTCCTCCTTTCTTCTTTTCTCTATTGGCAACATTTTCCCATTGCGGGGGAAGTGCGGGAGCTTCCAAATGGCGCCCCTAGTTGGGGGCGCACCGCTGTTTTACGTGGGTGGGCCAACTAAGGCCTGCCCTGCGTGACGTACGCCAGGAAGTGCTAAGCCACTTAGCTGGGAGTGCGCTCTTCCACACATGCGCTCAAAAGAGCACCCAGATCTCCCTGAGGCAAAGTGCTACCTCAGGGAGATCGGCTTTGATTTAAAACTTTGAATGAAGATTAGAGTAACATTTCCCTGCCATGTCACTTCATGAGACACTATCCATAACTTATTTTGTAAAATATTCTGCATTTTTTAAATCACTCATGAAACCTCATCCCGCCCGTGGATGAGGTTTCATGTTTTTTCACAAGCCCGCCTGGGCTCCTGGCCTGCCCGCCAACCCTAAGGTTGGACAGGCAGGTTCATTAATAAGTTCAGTTGTTCTTTTAATGGCCTTAATAGGCCATTCGTTGACAGGTTGGTGGGTGCGCAGCCAACTCAGACGTGCGTCCGCCGAACTGACAATCTAAATGACACGGGGTGACATTGGGACGCACGCCCGATGTCACCCTGCATCATTTCACACATTGGCGATTGGGCCCCACCACTGTTTGCCGACAGGAAGATGCTGGCCTATCTTTCCTAACATCTTGTATTTTTTTTAGCGAAGGATGGATACTAGTTGCAGGCAAGAGCATGGCATAGAACAGAACTAACTGCGTATGGGAACCAAGGGCAGTTATAATTTTGTGAAGCCTGGGATAATGGGCATTTCACATTAATTATCAAGGATGCCATATCTTACAATGACTGCACCTGATAGCTGCCCCACTGGCCAAAATAGATAATACAAAAGGATCAGAAGATCAAAATCTTAACATTCAGTGTGTTGTGCATGAGGCCTCTTTGTAATTAGGTAAATGGGCATTGGTTGTAAGCCGGTGATTAGTTTAATGAGTTTGAAGGGGTGATTGAGTGAATGTGTGTTTGTGACTCTGCAGTCACTTAGCCTATGTGCATGCCTACACATGCTATGTGGACTCTGTGCTCTGAAGAAATAAAGACTTTCGCTTGAAAAGAAAACTTTGTGTACGGTGACTATTTCAACATGTTCTGATGCTGGGGTGAATGCCGATAAAAAATGCTGCATTTGATCTCCTAAGTTGAGTGCTTCTCTTGAAATACAAACGAATATTCTCACCTATGACATATGATTCTGTTGGACGTGCTGCTGCTGCTGTTGCTGTTGGAGCAGAAGTTGCTGCTGCTGTCTGCGTCGGGCTGTTCGCAGTTTTTCAAATCTTGCTTCCATTTCCTCCAACACTTTGGGCGTGTAACGAACTACCAGTTTCACACTGTTCTGAGCAGCCTTTAGTAATTCCACTGCCTTTTCATGGTGTTCCCCTTCCACACTCTAAAATGGAGATAAACATACTTTATTCTCTGCACTGTAAAACCAAGGCCAAAATTGTTTTGTGCCATTGTGCGAAAAAAGTAAACTCATAACTATACCCTCAGCACTCAGCTTCAACCCCTGACAATGGTGTAGGGAGAGTGCAGGGGGAAGCAGAGGAAAAAAAGTCATTTAATTCCCAAGTATGGTCCTGAGGCACACACAGCTGTATAAATTTGCTCAGGAAAGAATGCTCCCTCCTGTTAAATATATAAATTAAAAACATGATATTGGCAGTGCCTCATAAAAATTCCTTTCATTTCAGCCATTTGGTACCATATCTAAATTTAATGAAAAACCAATGTAAAGCTGAACAAGGTTGCATTCATTGAAATGAAAAGCACATCCTTGAAGAAACTCATTGAGTTCTGAAAATAGGAAAGTTCGAAATTCAACTTGACATATTATTCTGAACCCACCAAAAGAGAAAAAAGCTATTTTTTTGCTTTCATTCACATTTGAAAACAGGTCAAAAAGGTTAATAGTTTAAAAAAAAAATTTAGCAAGGCATGTCACAATGCATTCAGCAAGAACTAACAGGCTAGAAAAAATGTTACCATGACTGAATTCTGGAACAGGCTCCCCTCATTAGTCATTGCTGAAAAATTGCAAAATTCATATGCTTTTTGGCTCTGGTTTTGTACACTTCAATATACTTAACTCAAAGAGTACAACAATGCTCTTCTGGAACAATGTGGACTGCACTTTTGGAAGTTTGAAGGAAACCATTAGCCCCTGAATTACAGAGCGACCTTGTGGGTATAATAATATTTCCAACTTTCAACTTTAATATCAATTGTGTTGCTTCCCTGTAAAGTACTTCAAGCAATTGTTACACGTTCAATGCCAGCCATCATTTTTACTCTATATAATGACATTAAATTTTCAATTCACTTAAGTCAATTTCCTGTTATTTCTCAGCTGCTATATTCATGCCTATATTTGTCTTTTTTAATTCTAAATTACATGAATCTTAGCCTTAGCAACAAAAAAAAGTAGGTAATAATAAATGGAGGACAACTGATGAACAGAGTTCCAGAGGTGTCCACTGGGCCCTGCTATTTGCACTATTACAAAATATATACTTTTGTGTAATATAAAGTTTGCTGATGAATTAAACAGCATAGCAACATAAGTCATATAATACAGGTTGATCGTTTTTTGAAATTGCTCCAAAAGCATTCATTACTGATGAGTAAATGTCCACTTCAGACTAACTAGTTCATTGACTTACCACCCCATTCACAGACAGTAATTGGTCTCCACGTTTTAGGCTCCCATGTCTATCAGCAACACCTCCAGGAATAATACGAGAGATGTAGATTGGTGAATTTTGTTCCTTTCCACCCATGACATTAAAGCCAAGGCCTTCTTCGGTTTTTGGTAATTCCACAACCCGAGGATGGGAATGGCCTTCACTTGCAGCAAAAGCTGCCACAGTGGCCTGAGAGAAAAGAATGAGGAACTCTGAAGTTCAAGTCCATAGAATTAAAATCAAATATTTCTATAAACTTTTGGATATTCATTGTTAATGCCATCATAGCTGGGTAATGAAATACATTCAGAACAAATCCTACATCCATATTTACAGCTCTATATATTCCCAAAAAATGAAAAGCACCCGCTTTCCATAATCATGTCACAAAATTAGTTATGCGTATTAGAATTGTACAAAAATAGCTAAAAGGCTGGTGAACAGCACATGTATACCTGAAAGCTGTGATGGGTGCAGTGTTTTTATTTAGCATCAAATAGAGGGGAAAATACTGTTCTCTTTTATACTAGACAGTTTTGAAACAAGTAAAGTCAAGACGTGCATTGACTTTCCTAGGCCAAATCACTGAATGGAGATCTCACCTCAGTTGTCTGAGACTCAGGCTTTCTTGTTAATCTATAGATTATCCAGGATGCCAGAATGTAGTGCCACATGATGCGGATACTGTTGATTTTCTAAGGGGCAATTGGTAAAATAATTGGTATATAAACTCTAGCTGCTGCACAATCAAAAGGTGTGCTTTCAGTTGCTGGCAAGTGTGTGATTTTACAGATAAATTCAGTTGACTGAGCCATAAACAGCCCTTTCTCTAAGTGAATTTCAGTTTCTACATTCTTTAAAAGTGTTGTCAGGTTTGCAAGAGCTGAACAAGATACAGTTTCAATGGCCAGGAGGTGTCAATAGCTTGGGGCCTGTTCTTACTTCAAATAGGAGCCTCAACATATTCAAAGTCCAGCCCACACTTTTCAGTCCTCTGCTTTCCACTGACTGCAACATGTAACATGGCTAAATGACAAGTCATGTTAGGTTGGGTCTTGTGGTAATTGAAGTTGGCATCGCTGGAGAAAAACAGAGAGATCGTTTTCTCAGTCTGTTAGTTCTTTGGGTCAGCACAGGGTGGCTAAAGATATGGTACTACAGCAACAATAACAAAAAATTCTGGAAAAACTCAAAGGTCTGACAGCATCTGTGGAGAGAGAGGCAGAGATAACGTTTCGAGTCCGTATGACTTCTTCAGATCTAAAGGGAGGTAGAGATGTGGTGAAATATATACTGATTAAGGGGGTTAGAACAGGTGAAGCTGGATAGAAGGTCAGCGATAGGTGGAGGCAAAGGGGAGATGGCAAAAGATGTCATAAACAAAAGGTCAAAGGGTTGTTAATGGTGGTTGTACTAGCTAAAGGAGGTGCTAATGTTGACAATAAGAAAGCAAAATGTGATAATGGCCGGACCAGGGTAAGCACTCTGGAAAGTGACAGATTTCCCCTGGTGGGGGTGGAGTGGGGGAAGAAAGATCGAAAATAGGCTAAAATCTGGGAATAAAATGATAAATGAAAATGGAAATAAATTTAAAAAATAATAATAGTGAAAATAAGTGGGGAAAAAAGGAAAATTAAAAAAAAATATGGAAAAAAGGGGGATGACAAAAGCGGGGTGGGGATGGAGGGGAGAGTTTATGGTCTGAATTTGTTGAACTCAGTGTTAAGTCCGGAAGGCTGTAAAGTGCTGAATCGGAAGGTGAGGTGCTGTTCCTCCAGTTTGCGTTGAGCTTCACTGGAACACTGCAGCAGCCAAGGATGGACTTGTGGGCATGAGAGCAGGGTGGCATGTTGAAATGGCAAGCGACAGGGAGGTCTGGGTCAGGCTTGCGGACAGATTAAAGGTGATCTGCAAAGCGGTCACCCAGGCTGCATTTGGGAGCAGCGAATGCAGTAGACCAAATTGAGGGAAGTGCAAGTGCTGCTTCTGAAAGGAGTGGTTGGGCCTTTGGATGGTGAGGAAGGGGGAAGTAAAGGGCAGGTGTTGCACCATCTGCGACTGAATGGGAAGGTGCCATGGGAAGGGGATGAAGTGTTGGGGGTGATGGAGGAGTGGACCAGGATGCCCCAGAGGGAACATTCCCTATGGAATGCTGATGAGGTGGGGGGGGGGGGTTTGAAGGGAAGATGTATTTGATGGTGGCATCATGCTGGAGTTGGTGGAAATGGCGGAGGATGATCCTTCGCATGCGAAGGCTCGTGTGGTGAAAAGTGAGGACAAGGAGGACCCTATTATGGTTCTGGGAGGCTGGGAGGGAGAGGAAGTTATGAGGGCAGAGGTGCAGGAGATGGGTCAGACACAGTTGAGGGTCCTGTCAGCCACCGTGGGTGGGAAACCTCAGTTAAGGAAGAAGGAAGACATGTCAGAAGCACTGTTTTGGAAAGTGGCATCATCAGAACAGATGTGATGGAGGCGCAGGAACTGAGAGAATGGGATGGAGTCCTTACAGGAGTCAGGGTGTGAGGAGCTGTAGTCGAGGGAGCTGTAGGAATTGGTGGGCTTGTAATGAATATTATAATGAATACAGCAAGTTTGTTTTGTAACTTGTTTAAAGATAATGCCAAATTGGGACTTCAGGGGTGACAGTAACTGCACTCCACCCATTCAAATTTCAATTTGAGATGTAAAAGATATTGCCTATTAATGATGTTATTTTGCACATATTTATACATGACCATAACTTAGTTGCAGAAATGCCAGATCTCCTGACTTCATTCATAACTTTAAAAAAAAATCACAAAGGAAGACAAAAACTCTTGAATGGCCAAGTTCTTCCTCTTAGGAAATGCTTATACATTTAATTTGGTCCTGAAGTGTTTCTCCACCACCCTGCCCCCTCACAAATCTTATATGAGATATTTGAGAAGCAAACAGTTCTTCCTTCCTTTAATTTTTCCCCTGTTGATTTCTATCTCCTCCAACACCCTGTTCTGTGGACTTCTTCACCAGCAGTCTACCTCTCAGTGCCCACACGTCAGGAAAGTGAGAGAAAAGGATTGGAGGAGATGAGCAAATAAAACTGAAGAAAAAGAGACAAACTAGAAATGAAGGAGAACAAAAAATGAAGGCTCGAGAGAGAGAGGGAACAGACTCTCAGGCATGAGAAGCAGAAAATTAAGAAGTTAATCAGAAAGAATACGAGAGAGTGAGAGACAGGAAGTGCAAAAGAGGAAGGAGCAAGGGAAAAAAATAACAGAGCTGATAGGAACAAAAACCCAAGTTCTACAAACAGAAAGTTCACATATCTGCTGAATAACACTCAGAAGGGCAAATAATGTGCTGCTGGGAAAGAAACAGACAGCAAACAAAACCAGTACCAACAGCCAGAGTAACACATTGGATCCTACATACCTGAAGTATTGCCCTAGCCCCTACCATCACTAAATCAGGGATCAAACAAACTCTGGACTTGACCTCAATGGCAACTTACCCATTAAGTCCTCAGTCCTCCAACATTCATACAAGGCGAATGAACCAAAGTAAAAGCTGGCAGCAACCCATGGCCCTAATAAATGTATCATCGACAACCATGAATGCAGCGCACCAGGGCCAATGGGCAGTGTCAGATACAATTGCCAGAAGGAAGCAGAAAGCACTGCTAACAATTACAACAGGCTCAACACAATAAACTATTGTGCCCATGCAAAACACATGGCATGATAAATGAAGTTTGCATCATGATTTTTTATGCTTATTACCATTTTGAGTCAATACGAATTGATGACTTTCCCAAAAATTCCCACAATAAAATTTAAGTCCTATTTGCATCTCTCAACATATGCAGTGTATGAAAGCATCTCTGGCTCTCTAAATTTAAGCTAAACTTATATTTATGCTATAATCAATGGGAGAAATTGCTTAGATCACACTGTCTTTAAAATGAAAGTAATCATACGAGTCTCGTTAATTTATTGATATATATATATATATGTTGTCTTTCATTTGTAATAATTATATTTGTAATTTATACAATCAACAAGTACAAAAAAAATGAGGCTGCAGGAATACACTATAACAAGATTATTAAAGAAACGTCTGGAAAGCCCAGAAGTGACCAGATCAAATTTGGTGCATATATATATATAAAAGGTGTGAAATTAATTTCACCGTCTAGTTGTGACAGCAAGTCGTCATGCATTAATTTCAGTTTTGGTCCAGCACTGTATCTGCTGTATCGCAAGGCGGTTAGTACAATTGGATCATGAAAGGAATTTGTTAATCTAATCAGAAAATCAGTGTGCATACTGGGTCCCGTTAAAGATATTACCTGGGTAGTAGCACTGGCTCTACCTTCTGGGCTGCCATTGATGTCTAAATTCTCATATATACTCTCGAACACCTGAAATACACATGTACACAAAATTAAAAGCACAGTTACGACACATTATCCAGTACCTCCACATGGCATACCTTGGCAGTTGCACGAGCTCTGAATTCTGGGCAGCCACTGATGGTTATTGTCTCATGCATGTACTGATAAACCTGAAAGATTATTGGCAAATCAGAGAAGAATAAATTACTCACAACTCAATGCAGTACAGATCTTGCTCAGATCTTGAAAACTTTTGTAAAGGAACTTTTCTGGTTTTATATTGTCATTTACCCCAATTCATATTTAGAGAAGTTTTTACTTGTAAATAACTATGGAATGATTAGCCTCTCCACCACACTCCCTTCATGTGAAAACATTTCTATCCGAACGTATTTTTTTTGCTCTTGAATGTGGAATAATCTCTTGAATTACATTGTTGGTTAGGTGCAGTAATGGCTCCCTTCATCTCCGGGTACAGAAGGGCAACTCTGGAGGAGAGATTATTTGAGAGAGGAAGGAAGAAAGATAGAGAGAAATTGAAAACAAAGTGAGGGTGCAAGAAAAAGAAATGAAACAAAAAGAGAATGAGATCAGAGAATAAAGTATGACAAAAGAGAGAAAGGAAGGGAAAATGCAAAACAAAGCAAATGAGAGTGAGAATGGAGGATGGTGATGCTGTTCTAGTTGCTGATTCATATTCTTGTTGATGTTAAATACTCCACCCTGTTCTATGTGATTAGCTATATTTGGATTTTTGCCTGGAAGGAAGCTTTGTTATGCAGTATACAAAGCAAAATACTGTAGGGGGGGAATTTTTAGCTTGGCGGACGTGCACCCGATCCAACTGAGCGTAAACTCGTAAAATGACGCGCGATATCGATCGGCGGACACGCACCTGAGTTGGCAATGTGCCCGCCAACTTTCAAAAGTTAATTAATAGAAATTTTTCGCTGCCCATCCAAACTTACGGTTGGCGGGCAGGCGAAACGGCCAAGCGGCCTTTGCATTTTTTAGGAAGTCTCATCCACGGGCGGGATGAGGTTTCCAATAGCAAATAAAAATAAAATAAAAATTTTAAAATTTAATTAATAATGACAGAGTCACATGAGCTGACATGTTTTATAATATTTTTTAAATCTTTATTTCGTATTTTGAAAAATATTCATCTCCCTGAGGCAGTTCTGTGCCTCAGGGAGATTTCCAGTGTGCACTCATGAGCATGCACAAAGTTTGCGCTCACCCTCCTCCCCCCACACAAGCAGCACTGAGCATTGCCACTTGCATTTAACGCTGGGCAGGCCGAAATTGGCTCGCCAGCGTGAAATCGTGGTCCAGTCCCGAGCGTGAGCAGTGGTCGGCTTCCCGACCGACCCCCCCGCCTAGCCCACCCTGCGAGAGAAAAATCCTCCCCTAGGTGTTGGGAATCTGCAATAAGAACAGAAAATGGTGGAAATACTCATCAGATCTGGCATCGTTGGTGGAGAGAGAAACAGAGTTAACATTTCAGGCTTGCGACCTTTCATCAGTGCTGGGAAAAGTTAGAATTGCAATAAGCTTTGAACAAATGAATGATGGAGAGTGAGAAGAAATAAAAAAGGGAAGGTCTGTCTTAGGATGGAGGACAGGAGAGATTAAATTACAAACATTTTCATGGTGCAAGTCCAAACGGAGTGGCAATTGGATAATTAAAGAAAGATCATAGAATCATAGAATGGTTACAGTGCAGAAGGAGGCGATTTGGCTTAGTTTGTCTGCGTCGGCTCTCTGCAAGAGCAGTTCACCTAGTCTCTCTCTCCCTTTTCCCCGAAGCTCTGCAAATATTTCCTCTTCAGACAATGATCAAATTCTCTCTTGAAAACCCTGATTGAACCTGCCTCCACCCCATTCACAAGCAGTGCATTCCAGATCCTAACATTCACTGCACAGATTTCCCTCATGTCACCAGTGCTTCTTTTGCCAACCACCTTAAGTCTGTGTCCTTTGGTTCTTGATCCTTCACCCAATGGAAACTATTTCTCCCTATCTACTCCATCCAGCCTCATGACTTTGAATACCTTTATCAAATCTCCTCTCGAACTTCTCCTCCGAGGAAGACACTCCAGCTCCTCCAATCTTTCTATGCAACTGATGTTCCTCAGCCCTGGAACCATTTCTGTGAATTTTTCCTGCACTCTCTCTAATGCTTTCACATCCTTCTAAAGTCTATTGCCCAGAACTGGATGCAATAATCCAGGTTGTGGTTAAACAATTGTTTTATATAGGCTTAACATCATTTCCTTTCTTTTGTACTTGGTGCTTCTGCTTAAAAAGCCCAGGATGCTGTTTTTAAACCACACTCTCAACCTGCTCTGTCACGTTCAATCGTTTCTGCATGTACAACCACAGGTCCTTCTGCTCCTGAATTACTTTTAGAATTATATATAATCAAGGGTTTATTTGGGTTGTTATCAAGCCAATTGACCCTGATAATACACTGCCCACACCATAAAATGTTTGGCGTGGGCAGTTGGACTTGAGCAGGCAGGCTGACCTTTTTCACTGAAATGTTTAAACGGTGGAAGGAAGGGGAAAGGTCGCTGTTAGGGAGCCATTGGGGGCTGCCCTTTGCCAATTGTGGGGCGGGGGGGAGGGCCCCCCTAAGGTCAACCCCCACTTTCCTTCATATCTGCTCCCTCCCTTAAACCCACCCCCTCCCCATCCCACCCCTCTCCCTAACCTACCTAACCCTCCCGGCCCAGGACCGGGGACTTAGCTGCTTCAGAGATCCTTGGTCTTCTTCTTCCGCAGTCCCGTCAGCCGCCATTGATGGAGCTGCCGGCCAATCGGACTGGCTGACAGCTCCAGAAGGCAGGGCTTCCTCACCAGTGAGGGGCTGAAGTCTCAATTAGCCCTCGTTAACCTGGCCTGCATGTTGGCTTCACACCAACATTGCATTTTGTTGGGGGGATTGGTGGGAGGGGGCCCAGGCTTATCCTGCTCAAGATGTTTAGAGGAGGAGTGAATGGCAAGATCCTGAATAGCTGCTGCCTATACGCAAATTAAGGGAAGTAAGAGAGAAATGAGACAGAAAGAACAAATCAGCAAAGAAACATGGAACAAAAGGGGGACACAGGTCATGACTGAAAATTATTGAACTCAACGTTAAGCCCAGAAAGCTGTAAAATGCCCAGTTGAACGACAAGGTGCTGTTCCTTGAGCTTCATTAGAACATTGTAGCAGGTCAAAGACAGAAAGGTCAGATTAAGAGCTGGGTGGAGAATTAAAATGATTGAAAATCAGGGTCGTGCTAACGGACTGAAGGAAAGTGTTCCCCAAAGCAGTCACCCAGTCTGCATTTGGTCTTCCTAATGTATAGGAGACCACATCACGAGCACTGAATACAGTAAACTAAATTGAAAACAGTACAAATAAATCTGCTGTTTCACTTGGAAGGAGTGTTTTGGCCCATGGATGATGAGAAGTGAGGAGGTAAAAGACCATCTCCTGCCCTTGTATGGAAAGGAGTCAGGGGAAATGGATGTGGTGTTGGGAGAGATTGAGGAGTGGATCAGGGGGTTGTAGAGGGAACGGTACCTTCAGAATGTGGAACGGGATAAGAGGTGACAACTACTTGGTGGTTCCATTATGCAAGAGATGGCAGAAATGTCTGAGGATTGTCCAGTCTTCACATCAGTCTTCACAACAGACAACTGAAGTTTCAAGAACAGCAGCAGCTATTTAACGTCACTGCTTGCAATTAATTCATGCAGCATTTTATTCCTATCCAAAATGTTTATTTTTTTTTAATATAGAAAATTGAAAACAATAAAGAGAATGTTTCCCCCCACAACACCCTCACTCCCGTCATGAAATCTTCCAAATGGATACAACATATTAATAATTCAAGATAATTAAAAAAAAAATTGTTCATGAATGTTGACGTCGTTGGCTAGGCCAGCATTTGTTGCCCATCCCTAATTGCCTTGAGAAGGTGGTGGTGAGCTGCCCTCTTGAAACACTGCGATCCATGTGTGTAGGTACACCCACAGTGCTGTAAGGGGGGCAAGTTCCAGGATTTGACCCAGCGACAGTGAAGGAACAGCGATATAGCTCCAAGCCAGTTTGGAGCAGGCTGATACATTACTTTGGTCTTCTTCATGCTGATCATGAGGCTGAAGTTGTTACATGCATTGGAGAACAAATCCATGCATGGAATTGCATGTCCAGTTCTGAACCGGCAGCTAGTGCGCAGCCAGCGGCAAACGGGAAATTGAAAAGCATGCCCTTGAAGACCTTGGTCTTTGCCTGTAGTCATCTCAGATCGAGCAGCTTCCCATCCATGCAATATTTGATTTTGATACAGTATCACCAGCAGGGAAGGTATCAGAGAGCATTGCAGAGAAAAATATGAAGAGGGTTGGCACTATCATGCAGCCCTGTTTAACTCCATTAGTGACTGAGAATGGGTCAGAAGACTCACCATCATCCAGGACACATTGTTATGATCCCAGCTGATGTTACTATTGGATAAGTCAGATCCCGGGATGGAGCCTGGCTTGATAGATACTAATTTTTTTTGTTTAGAAACGTGAAAGGTGGCTACAGAACAGAGTCACAGAGTCTAGTGATGAACTTTTGACAAAAGAATAAAACGTTTATTAAACAAGATAAAATAAACTATATTGCACTACTCCTCCACCCAAAACTATAACTTTACAGATATATACAGGTTCATAAGGGATACGCAAGTTATAAAATTTGCCTTATACCTTAATGTTCACAGTAAACACACAGTCCATGTAAACCAATTGGTAAGCTGTGGTCAGACACACCACACTGAAACCATGTGACAGATGCCACCTAAAGCAGATACAATGGATTTCTCATCAACTACCCCCCAAGACGCTAGTCACACTGGTCTCATGGAAACTCTGGGCAGAATTTTCCCAAATTTGCACGAAGTGTAGTAGCAGATGGGTAAAATGGCGTTTTACCCGCTGACTGCGATGGTAGGCTTTCACTTCATATTGTCCCATATTATTTATGCGCTCCTAGGAAACACGCTGCTTCCATGGCAGGCAAGCTCTCATGTGCCCGCCTGCCATCACCCTGCTGCTGCATCACGCTGGGCGCCATATTTAAAGTCTAGCCGCAAGCACACATCTCAATGCTTCCAGCTCACCACTGCCACACGGAAGATATGACCCTGAAACTGAAGAAGACTGCAGTCCCCAGGTTCAGTGACGCAACTCTCAAGCAACTTTTGGGTGCCGCAGGATGGGCAGCAGCAGCACTAACCCGGCTTGGGAGGCGGTGGCAGCGGTGGTCAGTACCAACACACTGTAAAAGAGGGCAGCCACCCAGTGCCACAAGAGGATGAATGATCTCCTCCATTCTGCCAGGGTAAGTTACTCATCTCAGCACTGAACTCACACACTCACAAAACCTTCACACATCCACAAGGCCTGCACTCACTGCCGATTCAAGGGACATCACCATTCACTCTCTCACGTTCACTGTCGTTTTCCTCATCCTGAGAATGGGACCATTCAACACCCACGCAGGCCAGGCATCCTGCTTACAATTTCTCCATATCTATCCATGCAGGACAGGCTGGCACACAAGAGGGAGAGATCGCAGACCGGTGGAGGAATGCGTGAAATCAATGTCCTCATGGACTTTGAAAACAGAGCTATCCAGCTGGCCAGCGAGGATCTAGACCGGTCCTGTGTTGACGGTGAGGTCGGCGCTGCACTACCAAGTGAGAATCCAGCAGTGCAACATCCATCAGACAACTATGCCATGAGTGATGTGTCCTCTTTCGCAGGCCACTGCCACGCACTAATTATCTCCCCTTGCTTTCGCAGGCACATCTGTAAACAGCTGACAGAATCCATGACCAGGGCTTCCAATCAAACCCCAAATAAACCTCTGAAGAGGAATCTGGAGGCACCCTCCCTGAAGTCCTGTCACAGCACTCACCCACACCCTCAAAAATCACCTGAAAGGCAGGGCTGCATTTGTCCCCTGACTCCCCCCCCTCCCCGCCCCCCCAACCCCCACCACCAGTCGGGCAGGGCGGCACTTAACCCCGACCCTCCGACGCCCCTGAAGCCTGCAAAGCAAGAGGTAACCCTGGCGAGCTCTGTGGAATGTTGCTGTGTGCTCACCTCCATTTCACCCAAAGTGCACGTTGCCCCTGTGCTGTTGTGAAACACGTTGATGTGCTTTTCTGCCGACGTGGACGGATGATCCAGTGGGGTTGAAAGAGCCTGGCAGGATGGCCTGGAATGATATACTGATGTATTACAATGAGGTTCCTGACGACCGATGGTGGGAAACGTGGCCCGCTATAGGCAGGCTGAGTGGAC
Organism: Carcharodon carcharias; assembly: GCF_017639515.1. Classification (NCBI taxonomy): domain Eukaryota; kingdom Metazoa; phylum Chordata; class Chondrichthyes; order Lamniformes; family Lamnidae; genus Carcharodon; species Carcharodon carcharias. The sequence goes on from NC_054487.1 coordinate 63,862,598, forward strand.
AAGTGCGACCTGCCTTCCCGCTGTCATGAAACCAATCGTGTCATATTATCTGCTCACGCCATAGAAAATTCTGCCCTCTGTCTTTCACTTGGATGTCTTCAACTAGGATCCACCTCTATGTTTTCGATTTGTCCTTCCACTGTTCCTCTCCCCTGGATCACCATGTGCATTCAAGCTTCACCTTCCATATGCTCTCTCAGATACTCATCCATGCCACCACAACACCACTGCTTCACAGGCCCTTAGTCAGAAGTCACCCAAATTTGGCTGTCTCCTCGGAAATTCTGGTTTCTTGCAAGCCCATTTTGCCTTGATTTTGCTCACCGCAGCTTTCTCTAATTTAGAGCCCTTTCTTCTCCTCCTTACTTCAATTTCACTGAACAGGGTCTATTGCAGATTCCTGTTCTTGTCTTTTGACTTAACTCACTTTAGGATCTTTTCCTGTTCCCCTCCCTGGTTTTGGGACCTGCTCCCTGCTGTTCCTGCTCCTGTGCCCAGCTTCTTCTGGCATCTTCTTCCAACTGCTTTCCATTTCTCCCTATATCTAGGGGCCCCGTTTCTAGGCAACAGCGCAGTTTTTCCTACTTTGTTTTAATTTCCCTAAACCACTTTAAGGGTCATAAAACCTCATTAAAAGGCAGGTACACAAGCAGGGCTTCAGACCTTCTGGCCCCACCCTAAAGTGAAACCAAAATCCAGGCTTCACCTTTCTAACACACAAATAAAAAAAAATAAATTAGACTTAAACTTAAAGCTATAGCTTATTCCTAATACACACAAATACACATATAACTTACTTAAAACTATCTCTAGTTCCTAACAACATGTGAGCATGCCTTCATGGAACTGTCAACCATTGTAATAAGTTTCTCAGGGCAGCTGAATTTCACCATTATCATCCAAAGGCCCTCATGGCTGATTGTGTCAAAGGCCTTGGGCAGGTCAACAAGCATAGTGTAGGGGTCCATGTTCTGCTCTTGGCATTGCTCCTGGAGCTGTCTAACTGCAAACACCGTATCGATGGTCCCTCGACCTTTTCTAAGTGACTCTCTCTGCACTGACTGCCTGGCAGCAGATCCTGGTTGAGGTGTTGCACTAAGTGGTTTAGAAAGATTCTGGTGAAAATTTTGCCAGCAATGGAGAGGAGTTCAATTCTCCTGTGATTGTCACATGATTGCCGGTTCCCTTCCGCTTGTACAGGTGGGAAATGGAGGCATCTTTGTAGTCTCAAAGAGTCCAATTAGATAGCAAAGTTGGTGATGGATAGAATTGGAATCCAGTCTTTAAATACTTATAAGCATTTAGTTACAGAGACTCATTACAAACATGCACCTCCAAACCCAGTTTCAATCTATTCCCACATTTATCTCCTTTTTAAATTAATTCCCAATTAAGTGTGCCATTTGAAAGGGGTATGATTCTGCTCCTCCAGATAGGAGCACAAGAAAATCCCCAGTTAATGTCCACCACCTGAATAAAATTAATCACCAGACACTCCTTATCTCTTATCAGCCCTCAGAAATCTGCAGCCAATGAATTTGAATCAGGCTTCCGAATGCACCATTGGAGCCCAATTTGAAAATTAATATGAAGTCTCTCGCATCACCAACACAGGACACTTGCCAGTGCCATAAAAATAGTTGCACAGCCACCTTTTTAATCTTTCATGGGATGTGGGCATCACTGGCAAAGCCAGCATTTGTTGCCCATCTCTAATTGCCCTTAAACTAAACAATCCAAAGGCAGTTAAGGCTCAACCACATTGCTGTGGCAAGGGTGGCAGAATTAATTCCCTAAAGAATATTGGTGAACCAGATGAGTCATTACAACAATTGATGATGGTTTCATGATCACCATTACTGATTCCATCAGTTGCTATAGTGGGATTTGAGCCCGTGTCCCCAGGGCATTAGCCTGGACCTCTGGATTAATAGTCCAGTGATATGGCCAGAATGCCACCATCTCTCCGCTAACTTGATATTATGTTCTTCTGTGTCCTGACTTGCACCAAATGCCATTCATCCTTGTGATTCCTTAACTACATTGGCCCATGATTAAATAATGCCAATTTTAAAATTCTCATTATTGTTTTAAAATCCCTCCATGGCCTAGCCCCTCCTGATCTCTGGAATCTCTTCCAGCCCTACAGCCCTCCAAGATCTCTGCTCTCCTCTAATTCTGGCCTCATGAGCACCCCCAATTTTAATCACTTCACCATTGGTGGCTGTCCCTTCATTTGCCTAGGCCCTGGAATTCTCTCCCCAAACCTCACCATTTTCCTCCTTCAAGATGCTCCTAAGCTTTTGGTCATCTACCATGATATCTCCTTACGGGCCTAGATGTCATATTTTGTTTTACAATGCCTTTTAACTTAAAAGGCACTATATAAAGCCTGCTGTTGTTGTACGGGGCAAGTTGGACAAGTCATGTTACATGACTTTTAGCTTTTCAGCACCAGTAATGCTCCATAAATGAGAGAGGAGATGGATATAATCCCTACTTCCATTTTATCTATCTTAAATTAATTTTTATTTTTCTCATATAGACTTTGGAGACTGCAGCTTGGCTTCTTGCTAGAATGTTGAGTATTTGGAATGAAAGATCAGAATTATTCCATCTAGTGCTTGTCATTATATTGTGAAACATAAATAACTTCAAAAGAAACTAATTGGTGTATGTTTCCTTGCAACCTACCTTATGTCCTTATAGCATTGGTGCATAGAATCATCTTGTTCACTTGAATGGACACCTAATTCACCATTGTTGAGTGAAATGCTGCATTAGCACAATTTTAAAAACTGCATCTATATTGTAAATTATTGTGCAATTCATAATTTTTTTTCTTATTTGTTCACCGGGTGTGGCTGTTGTTGGCTAGGCCAGCATTTATTGCCCATCCCTAATTGCCCTTGAGAAGGTGGTGGTGAGCTGCCTTCTTGAACTGCTGCAGTTCATGCGATGTAGGTACACCCAGTGTGCTGTTAGGGAGGGAGTTCCAGGGTTTTGACCCAGCGACAGTGAAGGAATGACAATATATTTCTAAATCAGGATAGTGTGTGGCTTGGAGGGGAACTCCCAGGTGGTGGTGTTCCTATGTGTCTGCTGCGCTTGTCCTTCTAGATGGTAGAGGTCATGGATTTGGAAGGTGCTGTCTGAGGAGTCCTGGTGAGTTCCATTATACTAAAATTAGTGAATAATTTAAAGAATATCAAATACTAGAGAGCTGAGCTTAATAATATGCATCACCAGTTGTATTTATCATCTAAGATATTTATTAATAAAATAAATGCTCTTTCTTTCCAAGAACCCTTCTGACTGTGTCACGCGGTTGAATGTTTCATAAATCTATTTTGAGCTGCACAAATGCGGGACTTTATCTAAACTACTCCATTACTACCTGATGAGAATGTGCAGCTCATGTTGACTCATTCTCCAATTTCTATTCCATCTCAAGGGGAACAGCCTTGTTTGATTCAGCAAGGTTATGACAATTCTCAATCATAACTGTGGGCCAATGAAGTGGCAAGTGATTTACCTCCTGACACCCCAAAGCCTGTCCACCATCTACAAGGCACAAGTCAGGAATGTGATAGAATATTCTCTGCTTGCCTGGAAGTTCAACACCACCCAGGCCAAAGCAGCCGTCTTGACTGGCGCCCCATCCACCATCTTCAACATGAACTCACTCCGCCACCGACGCACCATGACAGCAGTGTGTACCATCTATAACATGCACTGCAGCAACTTGCCAAGGCTCCTTTGACATTATCTTTCAAAACTCTACTACCTAGAAGGACAAGGTCAGCAGATGCTTGGGAACACCAGCACCTCCAAGCCACATACCACCCAGACTTGGAACTATATCATTGTTCCTTCATTGCTGTGGGACCAAAATCCTGGAACTCTCTTCCCAGCAGCACTATGGGTGCCCATGCACAAGATGGATAACTGCAGTTCAAGAAGGTGGTTCACCACTACCTTCTCAAGGGAATTAGAGATGGGAAACAAATGCTGGCCTTACCAGCGATGCCCACATCCCATGGAAGAAGTTTAAAAAAAGTGAAGATACAAGCCCCATACAGTTCAAATCCGACATTAGAATCTTGAGATGATGCAAATACCAGGTCATCATTGTACTGCTTTCTGCATTAACATAGATTTGTTGTAGTAGTGCTTAACACAGTGTGCAGAATTATCTTTTTCCACATATGGATGGAAGTTACATTAAATGTTATTGGTCCTCCACATTTGCAATATGGCACATTAAATCTAGGCAAGGAACAAAAAGGATGAAACCTCTTGGCAGCTGCTCAAGAAATTCATTGGGTGTTTCCAGAGTCACAATTTTTTTTTTATATATCTGAGAGAAAAGGAATCTGCCCTCCCCAATCGAACACTTACCATGCTACCTGGAATGCAAAGAGAAGTCTCACAGTCAAACCACCAATCTCCTCCTATTCCTATATTAACATTCTTCATATTCACTCTTATTTTCCCTGTTCCCCAGCTACTACTTGGCATTCGCCACAGTGCCACTCAGTTACTAGCTCCCTCCAAGGCAGACTGAAAGGGCATCCATACTCCTGCTTTGGATACTACTTACCCATCCATGGGACAACAATATGAAGATATTCTCAGTAGGTGGGTACCTTAAACTAACTATGGACAGGAGAGACTATCAATATTCTGCTTCTGGCTGACATAATGGATTTAGCACTCTCAATTGGTTAGCTGCAGTTTATCATCGATGCAATCCTGGCAACAGGGTTTGTACTGTGCTTTCCCCTCCAATGCTGTTAGTGCCTTTTAAGGCTCGAATTGCAGTTGTACTTTCTCGTCTCACTAGCTCTGTGTCCAATAGTGTGCCTTCATGTGCACCAAAATTATGCAGTCAATATGCAGGCAAGGTCCTCTCGGAAATTCAAGCACTAATTCCATCCCCCAGTCGCAGCAGCCTTCTGATGCACTGCACCACTGCTGTCAGACAAGCCTGTCCAGGAAAAGTCAGTCTTGTATTGATGCTCCGCTTGCAGGAATATTCTTTTGCAGAAAGGAAAATTTGTGACTCTGGAAACACCCAATAAATATCATAAGATAGAGAGATACAGCCGTATTGTAGATGAATCTGTTGATATTTACAGAACTAAATACCACATAATGGGGAGTTCAACTCTTACAGACACATGAATGTCTCATATACAAACACCTTCTATGATAGATTTTCAAATGTTAAAAGGGAATAATACTGCTTTGCGCAGGTGTGCTAATTGTTACATATTTAGTTGCTTACATCTCAGCCTCTTGGCCTTTTCTAAATCTTGGTTATAAAGAACAACACAGCATTGAACAGTCTGCTCTGCAGCTGTCAGCAAACCGACATTTAGTGAGAGCAGATGTGCTCTGCTGACATCATTCCTGGGGACCTGTGTACAATTTTCATTTCATAAAGTGACAACAGTGACATTTTGCTTTCACTTGGTTGAGAACACACAGCACTTAAGAGGCACAGATTTACAAATGAAACTAATGCTCGTAAATGGCCATCTTGCAATAAAAGCTCCATAGGATTCAATTATTCCCAGAAGGTATTTGCACCTCCTGCAGTGATGTTAACATAGTGCATCTGCACACCATAGTATTGTAAGGAATTGTATATTAATTGAATGTTTAATTATATTCAGGTGATGGGCATTAGCTGGAGATTCACCTGTGCTTATCTAAGCTTGGCCTAAATAGCCAAGTGGTTATGGTACTGGGTTTGTAACCCCAAGATCAGGAGTTCAAATCTCACAATGGCAAACTATGAAACAATGTAACTTCATCTGAAACAGATGGAAACATGTTTACTCAAAAGAGTATCAAGAGTTCAAATCTCACAATGGCAAACTATGAAACAATGTAACTTCATCTGAAACAGATGGAAACAGGTTTACTCAAAAAGAGTATCAAGAGTTCAAATCTCACAATGGCAAACTATGAAACAATGTAACTTCATCTGAAACAGATGGAAACAGGTTTACTCAAAAGAGTATCAAGAGTTCAAATCTCACAATGGCAAACTATGAAACAATGTAACTTCATCTGAAACAGATGGAAACAGGTTTACTCAAAAGAGTATCAAGAGTTCAAATCTCACAATGGCAAACTATGAAACAATGTAACTTCATCTGAAACAGATGGAAACAGGTTTACTCAAAAGAGTATCAAGAGTTCAAGGGGCTTGGCCTAAATAGCCAAGTGGTTATGGTACTGGGTTTGTAACCCCAAGATCAAGAGTTCAAATCTCACAACGGCAAACTATGAAACAATGTAACTTCATTGGAAACAGTTTTACTCAAAAGAGTATCAAGAGTTCAAATCTCATCAAGAGTTCAAATCTCACAATGGCAAACTTTGAAACAATGTAACTTCATCTGAATAGGGACAGATAGAAACATGTTTGTACTCGAAAGAGTTACTCCAGTAAAAAAAACTCACATAGGAGCATGTTGAAACCATGGCTGTGGAATTGGACATGTATAATATATAAGGTTCAAATAAAAGCTTGCAAGTACATAAAAACTAGATCCAGTTCTATCCTTCACTGCCCGGTTATATGAGTTTACTTTAATGTACTGTTTGCAATTCTCCAGTCCCTGTCACCTCCCTTGAGTCTAGGGAAGGCTGAAAGATTATGCCCCTGCAATTTCTGCCCTCACTTCCTTCAATATTCTTGGATGCATCTCGTCTGGTCCCGGTACCTTGTCAACTTTTAAGTATAGACAGTTTATCCAATACCTCCTCCTTATCAATTTTGAACCCTTCTAGTGACAGAGTTTCTTCCTCTATCGCCATGGCCTGGGTAGCATCGCCTCCTTCGGATGAGGTCCCAGACGACTGGAGAATGGCCAATGTTATTCCATTGTTTAAGAAGGGTAGCAGGGATAATCCAGGAAATTACAGGCCGGTGAGCCTTACGTCAGTGGTGGGAAATTATTGGAGATGATTCTTCGTGACAGGATTTACTACCATTTGGAAGCAAATGGGCGTATTAGTGAGAGGCAGCATGGTTTTGTGAAGGGGAGGTCGTGTCTCACTAACTTGATCGAGTTTTTCGAGGAAGTGACAAAGATGATCAACGATGGAAGGGCAGTGGATGTTATCTACATAGATTTCAGCAAGGCCTTTGACAAGGTCCCTCATGGCAGACTGGTACAGAAGGTAAAGTCGCATTGGATCAGAGGTGAGCTGGCAAGATGGATACAGAATTGGCTTGGTCATAGAAGACAGAGGGTAGCAGTGGAAGGATGCTTTTCTGAATGGAGAGCTGTGACTCGTGGAGTTCCACAGGGATTAGTGCTGGGACCTTTGCTGTTTGTAGTTTACATAAATGATTTGGAGGAAAATGTAACTGGGCTAATTAGTAAGTTTGCTGACGATACTAAAGTTGGAGAAGTTGCAGATAGTGAAGAGGATTGTCAAAGGATACAACGGGATATAGATCGGTTGGAGACTTGGGCGGAGAAATGGCAGATGGAGTTTAATCCGGACAAAAGCGAAGTAATGCATTTTGGAAGGTCTAATACAGCAGGAATTATACAGTAAATGGCAGAGCCCTTAAGTGCATTGATGGGCAGAGGGATCTGGGTGTACAGGTCCACAAGTCACTGAAAGTGGCAACCCAGGTGGATAAGGTAGTTAGGAAGGCATATGGCATGCTTGCCTTCATTGGCAGGGGTATTAAGTATAAAAGCTGGGAAGTCATGTTGCAGCTGTATAGAACCTTGGTTAGGCCACACATGGAATATTGCATGCAATTCTGGTCGCCACATTACCAGAAGGATATGGAGACATTGGAGACGGTGCAGAGGAGGTTTACCAGGATGCTGCCTGGTCTGGAAGTTATTAGCTATGAGGAGAGGTTGGAGAAACTCGGATTGTTCTCACTAGAGCGACGGAGATTGAGGGGTGGCTTGATAGAAGTTTACAAAATTATGAGTGGCATGGACAGAGTAGATAGTCAGAAGCTTTTTCCCAGCGTGGAAGAGTCAATTACTAGGGGACATAGATTTAAGGTGAGAGGAGAAAACTATAGAGGAGATGTGTGGGGCAAGTTTTTTATGCAGAGGGTAGTGAGTGTCTGGAATTCGCTGCCAGAGGTGGTGGAAGCAGGTACAATAGTGGTGTTTAAGAGGCAGCTTGACAAATACATGAATAGGGTGGGAATAGAGGGATATGGACCCTGGAAGTGCAAAATGTTTCAGCTGATGGGCAATATGATCGGCGCAGGCTTGGAGGGCCGAAGGGCCTGTTCTTGTGCTATACTTTTCTTTGTTCTTTGAGTCTGGAATGCATTGAATGAAAATGTAATGAAGGCATGTTCAATTGAGGCATTCAAGAGGGCATTAGATGATTATTTAACGAGAAACAATGTGCAAGTTTACCGGAAAAAGGCAGGAGAATGGCATGGAGTCATAATGCTCATTTGGAGAGTAGGTGCAGACATGATGGGCCAAATGGCCTCCTTTTGTACCATAACAATTCTGTGATTTTGTATTATAATATCCAGATATGACATCACAGTAGTAAGGGACACAGATTTAAGCTCCTTTCATTGATACCAGCCTACTCCTTATAAAAGATTGCATTCCTTTACATCATTTTATGTATATTTGATATTTATTTTGGTAGGAAGGACATGGAGAGACAATATAAAAAAAGGGTAAAACTCTAAAGGGTGTGCAGAAGCAGTGGGACCTGGATGTGTATGTGCATAGGTCATTAAAGGTGGCAGGGCAGGTGGAAAGAGCAGTTAATAAAGCATACAGTATCCTGAGAACAGAGTTCTCCCAAGTCTCTCCACAGATGCTGCCAGACCTGCTGAGCTTTTCCAGCATTTTCTGTTTTTATTTGCTATTTCTAGAATCCATAATATTTTGCTTTTTAGGGTTGTCCCAAGTGTTGGCCAACATTTCTCCCTAAGCTACCAAATGCAATATCTATTTAGTGTCATACCTCAAAAGGGAAAATGGGTCTCCCAACTTCTCCTACCAAAACAAATCATCTCACCATTTCCTATATTTAATTTTGTGCGACATTTATCAGACCACATTGTAAATATATTATGTTACCTTCCTCCATCAATTAGGATCAATGGTGAGACCCTGGAGAACGTGGACCATTTTCTCTATCTTGGCAGCCTCACCTCAACAAAGGCAGACATAGACGATGAAATTCCTCATTACCTCCAATGTGTCAGCTCAGCCTTTGGCCAAATGTGGAAAGAAATATTTGAGGACCAGGATTACAAACCCGAGACTAAGATCTCAGTTTGCTGGGCAGCAGTGATGCCTGCACTCTTATGTGCTTCGGAGACTTGGACAACATTGAGCAACAGTCCTTGAAATCAAAGCAGCATTAGACCGAGTGTGGCAAAAGGAGCCGGAGCAAAAATAAAATCAATGGGAATCAGGGAGAAAACTCTCCACTGGTTGGAATCATACCCAACTCAAAGGAAGGTTGTTGTTGTTGTTGGAGGCAAATCATCTAAGTTCAAGGACATCGCTACAGGAGTTTTTCAGGGTGTGTCCTTGGCCCAAACATCTCCAGCTGTTTCATTCAATGACCTTCCCTCCATCATGAGATCAGAAGTGGGGATGTTCGGTGATGTTTGCACAATGTTCAGTACATTTTGCAACTCATCAGATACTGAAGCAGTCTGTACCCATACGCAGCAAGACCTGGACAACATTCAAGCTCAGGCTGATAAGTGCTAACTGACATTTGTGCCACGCAATTGCCTTGCAATGAACATCTTCAAAAAGAGCAAATCTAACCATTGCCCTTTGACATTCAATGGCATTGCCATCACTGAATTCCCCCACCATACAAAAACATCTTTGGGTTTGAGTCATTGACCAGAAACTGAACTGGGCCAGCCATATAAATACTGTGGCTACAAGAGCAGGTTAGACGTTACAAATTCTGAAGGGAGCAACTCACCTTCTGACTCCCCAAAGTCTGTCCACCATCTACAAGTCAGGAATACTCTCCATTTGCCTGGATAAGCATGGCTCAAACAACACTCAAGAAGCTCGACAATGTCCAGGACAAAGCAGTTCGCTTTATTGGCACCTGCCCACCAACCTAAACATTCACTCCCATCACCACTGATGCACAGTGGCAGCAGTGTCTATTTTATACAAGATGCATGGCAGCAATTCACCAAAACCGGCTTGATAGTACCTTCTAAACCTGTGATGTCTACCGCCTAGCAGGGAAGGGCAGCAGATGCAAGGGAACACCATGACTTGCAAGTCCGCTTCAAGCCTCCTGACTTGGAACTATATCACTATTCCTTCACTGTTGCTGGATCAAAATCCTGGAACTCCCTTCCAGCTCGCAATGTGCGCACACTGCAGCAGCTCAAGAAGGTCACTCACTATCAGGGAAATTATGGCTGGGCAACAAATGCTGGTCTTGCCAGAGAAGCCCACACCCCATGAAAGAATCAACAAAAGCAAGTGCAGGCACCTCAAAGCACTGGAGAAGTACCCTCAGTGGTGCTTTTGCAAGATCCGCCAAATCGCTGGCAAGAACCAACAACAATGTCCTCTCCCAAGTCAACATTCCCAACACTGAGGTGATAATCACTCAAAACCAATTCCATGGGACAAAACATATTGTTTGCATGCCTGATGCCAGACTCCAGAAGCAACTGCTGTAATTGGAACTGAGTCACATAAGAGATTCCAGGAGTACAGTGGAAATGTTTTAGGGATGTCCTCAAAGTATCCCTGAAATGGTCAAACATCTCCACTAACTTATAGGAGTCCCTGATTTGTGACTGACCTTTCATAGGATGCGGATGTCATTGGCTAGGCCAGCATATGTTACCCATCCTGAATTGCCCTCGAGGAGCTGGTGGTGAGCTGCCTTCTTGAACCGATGCAGCCCATGTAGTATAGGCACACCCACAGTGCTGTTAAGGAGGAATTTCCAGGATTTTGAGCTGGCGACAGTGAAGGAATGACAGTATAGTACCAAGTCAGGGTGGTGGGCGCCTCGGAGGGGAACCTGCAGGTGGTGGTGTTCCCATGTGTCTACTACCCTCATAGTAGTAGGTGATAGTGGTCATGGATTTGGAATGGTTGTCAAAGGAGCTTAGGTGCGTTGTTGCAGTGCATCTTGTACAGAACATACTGCTACCAGTGTGTGTTGGTGATGGAGGGTATGAATGTTGAAGGTGATGGAAGGGGTACTGATCAAGTGGATTGATTTAACCTCGATGCTGTCAAGCTTCTTGAACGTTGTTGGAATCGCATTCATCCAGGCAAGTGGTGAGTCTTCCATCAAACTCCTAACATATGTTCCTTGTAGATGGGGTTTGGGGAGTTAGGTGGTGAGTTACTCGCTCCAAAATTTCCAGTATCTGTCCTGCTCATGTGGCCACTGTATTTATATGGCTGATCCAGTTCAGTTTCTGGTCAAACTGTGTGCAAAATGCTGCATTTCTCTTTTTATGGCTGTGACTACACTTTGAAGTGGTGTACCTGTGATTACCCAGGCTTGACCAAATTGCTAATAGAAGTTTTAGAAGTATTTGCAGTAAAAAAAACCCACTAGATTGGTTGTAGTAAGGAATGTGACCTTTTGGTCAGACTAGGAAGTGTATGACTGATCAGGGTCAGGCAAGATAAGCGGATGACTGGACAAAGTAGTGAACTGTCAGTATAGATAAGACAAAGTTTGTGATTCACTAAACTGTGGGCATTGTTTGTGTTGAAGGCAGGTCATTCCAGGACTATTTTGTAAACTTATCTGTAACTGCAGATGGACTGAATTAGACGTTAGAGATAAGAACATTGTGAGTTAATGATAAGGTATCACAAAGATGGTATAAATAGCTGACGGAAACTGTATATCTTTGAATTGCCTCTTAGAACACACAGAGAGTATTCCCCTGTATGCATATTTGTATTGAATAAACTCGACTACAGCTCCTCACACCCCGCTTCCTGTAAGGACTCCATCCCATTCTCTCAGTTCCTTTGCCTCCGTCGCATCTGTTCTGATGATGCTACCTTCAAAAACTGTTCCTCTGACATGTCCTCCTTCTTCCTTAACCGAGGTTTTCCACCCATGGTTGTTGACATGGCCCTCAACCGTGTCTGGCCCATCTCCCGCGCATCCGCCCACACGCCTTCTCCTCCCTCCCAGAAACATGATAGGGTCCCCCTTGTCCTCACTTATCACCCCACCAGCGTTCACCCACCCCCCGGCGGCATTCCTTAGGGATCGTTCCCTCCAGGACACCCTGGTCCACTCCTCCATCACCCCCTACTCCTCAACCCCCACCTATGGCACCTCCCCATGCCCACGTAAAAGATGCAACATCTGCCCCTTCACTTCCTCTCTCCTCACCGTCCAAGGGCCCAAACACTCCTTTCAAGTGAAGCAGCATTTCACTTGCATTTTCCCCAACTTAGTCTACTGCATTCGTTGCTCCCAATGCGGTCTCCTCTACATTGGAGAGACCAAACGTAAACTGGGCGACCACTTTGCAGAACACCTGTGGTCTGTCTGCAAGAATGACCCAAACCTCCATGTCGCTTGCCATTTTAACACTCCACCCTGCTCTCTTGCCCACATGTCTGTCCTTGGCTTGCTGCACTGTTCCAGTGAAGCCCAACGCAAACTGGAGGAACAGCACCTCATCTTCCGACTAGGCACTCTACAGCCTTCCGGACTGAATATTGAATTCAACAACTTTAGATCTTGAACTCCCTCCTCCATCCCCACCCCCTTCCTTTTGTTTTTCCAATAATTTATATAGATTTTTCTTTTCCCACCTATTTCTATTATTTTTAAATCTTTTATGCCCTGCTAGTCTTTCCACCCCACCCCCACTAGTGCTGTATCTTGAGTGCCCTACCATCCATTCTTAATTAGCACATTCGTTTAGATACTATCACCACCTTCAAAACCTCTGTGTTCTTTTGTTCTTTTGCCTGTGACATCTTTTGATTATCTGCTCCTAGCACTGCTTGCTTGTCCCTACAACCACCACCCCCCCCCACTTCTCTCCCCCCATCACCTTAAATCAGCTTATATTTCACCCCTCTCCTCATATTCACTCAGTTCTGTTGAAGGGTCATGAGGACTCGAAACGTCAACTCTTTTCTTCTCTGCCAATGCTGCCAGACCTGCTGAGTTTTTCCAGGTAATTCTGTTTTTGTTTTGGATTTCCAGCATCCGCAGTTTTTTGTTTTTATCTTGAATAAACTGCTGCTTGCTTTACCTACAGCTGACTCTGTCTCAAGTGGCTTTAGATTCTCCACAACAACTTCATAAAGCACTTTGGGACTGCTCACAGGTACAATATAAATGCAAGGTCATCATTTTATTGTGATTTCACCTCTTTATACTTGTAACAGTAATTCAAATTATGTTTTTAAAGTGGTGAAAATGTTAATGTAGGGCATACTAGTGCTAGGTCAGTGCTAGGATCACTGCATTTTTGCTAGCTATAAATGATTTGTGACTTGGAATGCCTGTACAGAGTAGAATTTCAAAATCTGATGATATCAAATTTGGGGGAAGGCAAACAGTGAGGATGATACAAATCGCCTGCAATATGACATGGACAGCCTAGCAGAATGGGCAGGAAGGTGGCAGATGGAATTTAATAGACAAGTGTTAGGGGATGCATTTTGGTAGAAGAGATAGGGAGAGGCAATGTAGACTTAATGGCACAGTTCTAAAGAATGTGCAGGAACAGAGGGACCTGGGGATCCATGTACATTGATCTTTGAAGGTGGCAGGACAATTGAGAGACTGGTTAGCAAAATATATGGGATCTTGGGCTTCATAAATACAAGCATTGAGTACAAAACCTTTACAAAGATCTGGTCAGGCCTCAACTAGAGTACTGCATCCAGTTCTGGTCACCACACTTTAGGAAGGATGTGAAAGTCCTTGAGAGGGTACAGAAGTGATTTACCAGAATGGTTCCAGGGATGGGGGATTTTAGATACAATTTTAGGTTGGAAAAGTTGGGGTTAATCTCATTTGCTTCTAGGAGAATGATGGGTAATTTGATAGAAAAATTCAACAGGTTTGGATAAGGTAGACAAGGAAAAACTGTTCAGTTAGCTGATATTATAGAGTCTAGGCGACAAAGATTTAATGTTTTGGGCAAGAGATGCAGGTGGAATGCGAGAAGAAACTTTTCTTTTAACGCAGTGAGTGATAAATGACCTCATTGCCCATGAGGGTGGTGGAAGCAGAAACAATGATTTCAAAAGGAAATTGGATGGTCACATGAAGCAAATAAACCTGCAGGGCTACAGGATCAAGAGGGGGAGTGGAACTGACTATATCCGTGGAAAGCCAACATGGACTCAATGGGCTCCTTCTGCACCATAAATGACTCTATTGTTACAGTAGGAAATTAGACAAAATTTGTTGAATGATCCCAACTATTCTTCTTGTTCATCCTTCGAGGTGAAGATGACCATGTTCATCAATTGGGGTGTATGTAGGTGACTGCTAAGGTTGATCTGTTCCCAGTAGGTTCTGCTGCAAATCGTACAGGATACCACAAATGACTGAGTATTGGTCAAGTTTCTGGCTTGGGATTTCCTCTTCTTGGATTTTCTCTCTGCCTGTGATATGCATTTGCTTTCGAAGGAGGCCGCACCATTTTTTTTATATATGTTTGCACCAGGTGTAGTGATCCTGGGTGAGCTTCTCCCAGAGCTTGAAGTCAATATCAAAGCTCCTAAGTGAAGCCTTCAGAGTGTCCTTGTTGTGTCTCCTTTGACCACCATTACAGCACACTCCAGACTCAAGCTCTGCATAGAAGATTTGCTTGTGTAAGCAAATCTCAGGCATTCCGGCTACATGACCAACTCAAGTCAGTTGTGACTGTCTCTGTATGGTGTGACTGCTGGTATGGTAGCTCAGGTGAGTACCTCAGTGTTTGATATTTTGTCCTGCCATCTGATCTTCAGAAGCTTCCAAAGGCAGTTCAGGTGTAAGTGGTTGAGCATCTTGGCATGATGCTGGTAAAAAGCCCAAGTCTTGCACTCATACAGCAGAGTGGACAGGATTATTGCTCTATAGACTTCTAGTTTGGTTGGCAGATGTACTCCGCTTTGTTCCCAGGCTGATTTTGAAAGTCTGTTGAAGGCTACAATTGCTTTGACAATTCCTGCACGTGTCTGGTGGTCACTATGGACAACTTGAGAGACTGTGATGCCAAGATAAGTGAACTTATCCACAGCTGACAGGTTCTCCTCATGGACTGAAACTTTGGGCTTCAGATAAGGCTTGCCAGGAACAGGCTGCTACATTACTTCAGTTTTCGTCACGTTGAGCCTAAGGCTGAAGTTGCCACATGCATTGGAGAACAAGCTACATTGCATGTTCAACTCTGAACAGGCAGCTAGTGTAGTTATCGGCAAACAGGAAGTCATGAGGTATGTCCTTGGAGGCACTGGTCTTTGCCTTTCTCTTTGTCTTTGTCCCAGCTATACTTTACCTGTTTACTACAAGCCCAAATCAGTATTCTAGATTCTACAATAACTTTATGGACATGAAATTTAGAGTACCGCATCTATTGAAACATGCTATATTTTCCCCATATAGTAAATGCATAGGCAAGATACCACTGTATCTAAAGACTTTTATCTAAATCTAAAACTGTGTGAATGGTATACAGAATTTTTATATTTTAGGCACCAAAATATTGCAGTACAAATTCAGAATCATGTCCAGAAAACACACCCTTGTACAGAGTTAAAAACAAAAAAAACTGCGGATGCTGGAAATCCAAAACAAAAACAAAAACAGAATTACCTGGAAAAACTCAGCAGGTCTGGCAGCATCGACGGAGAAGAAAAGAGCTGACGTTTCGAGTCCTCATGACCCTTCGACAGAACTTGAGTTCGAGTCCAAGAAAGAGTTGAAATATAAGCTGGTTTAAGGTGTGTGTGTGGGGGGCGGAGAGAGAGAGAGAGAGGTGGAGTGGGGATGTGGTTGTAGGGACAAACAAGCAGTGATAGAAGCAGATCATCAAAAGATGTCAACAACAATAATACAAAAGAACACATAGGTGTTAAAGTTAAAGTTGGTGATATTATCTAAACGAATGTGCTAATTAAGAATGGATGGTAGGGCATTCAACGTATAGCTCTAGTGGGGGTGGGGAGAGCATAAAAGATGTAAAAAAAATAAATAAATAAAAAAAAAAATTTTTAATGCTAGCACCCATTAATGTAGTAGATATATAAAATACTTCTCCAATCATTGGACAGCTTTTTCAAAAATCTCATCACCATCTTAATTAAGATACCAGGATTATATCCCAGTTGTGAGGTTAAAAAAAAAGACTTATAAAATTGGTTTCTGACTTGGAACCGTGTACAAAAATGACTTCTGCAAAACAGCGATGGAGAAAAAAATTGCGTTCATGGATTTTAAATGCGAATTAAATATTAGAGATGCTTCAGAGTGTTTGTTGTTTTGAAAATTCATTCCCATTGATCTCATTATTTACTCCCTTTACTGAATGGCAGTGTGCAGTGGATGTCTTGTGGCATTAACCAATACAAGCATTTGGAGTGCACCTGGTCCCCAGTGCTATTGTCAATAAATTTTGTCTCCTTTAAGATCCATCAAGAACACTCTTTCAGATATTTTAAACTCTCTACACCATTAAAAAATTGCTTATAAGCACCATATCTGAGATATTAAAATGTGTATTTTTTAGAAAACTGAATTTTGAGGGAATATTAAAGACATTGGCTGGGTACATCTTTTGATCCCCTACTAATAGTTTGAATATTTTTCTTTACAACATGCTTCATATGCCTGAGAAAAAAATGCATATTATTTGCCATATTAAGCATTTGAAAAATTAGCTTTTGTAAATGGAATAAATCTACCACTGACTAAAACTAATGAACTGCATCACAGCAGTCCTAAATCCTGCAAAGCTGCTCAACAAGTTGTTAGTACGTACACCCATTAGTGGGTTTAAATCAGGGTAAAATAATTGAACACAGCTTATTACAATCTGTACATCACATTAAAATGTACTATATTTAGTGCTTTTCGCTCACTGCACAATTGAGGTTGTGTCACACTTTCCTACCCGACAGGACTCCAAAAATAATTCACTGCATGAATGACTTGAGACATTTTGACAATATGACAAGACATTATATAGGTACAAGGCTTTCTGTGTATAAAATGTGCTATTCTGCACCATTATCCTCATTTTCAACACCAAATAAGGTTTATGACACTGAGGCGAGTGATGTGATATTTATTATTCGAAAGGGATGATATTTTTCTAGCCACTTCAAAGCAAAGTGGCTCTGGGTCCCTGCATGTTGTACATATTTGAGCAATACAGTGTGGGCATAACTTGTTTCAGTGTGCCACAACTGAGTCAAAATCCAAACTTAAGCACTGTTTTTGAGTAATGAGAAACACTATTTTTCAGTAATGAAAAACGTTGATTAATGCCACCAAAAGAATGACAGGAGTGCTTAGAAGAAAATGATTTCAAGAGGCCATTTATTTTCTGGGATGGAAGAACTACATACAAACTGCAACTTGTAGGATATCCATAACTTTTAACTATTGCATTGATCACGATGAAAGTGCCATATTTATCTCTAGCAATACATTCATGGTCTCAGACAAGTCTTAAAGCAATGTGGTTGATTCTTAAATGCCCCCTGAAATGGCCAAACAAGCCACTTAGTTATGTCAAACCACTAAAAAGTCTAAAGGAATGGAACCGAACTGACCACCTAGCACTGAGCTAGGCACCGGAAACGACAATGGCAAACCCAGCCCTGTCAACCCCGCGAAGTTCTCCTCACTAACATCTGGGGTCTTGCACCAAAATCAGGAGAACTGTCTCACAGACGAGTCAAGCAACAGCCTGACATAGTCATCCTCATGAAATCATGCCTTACAGACAGTCCCAGACACCACCATCACCATTCCTGGGTATGTCCTGCCCCGGTAGGGTAGGGGCAGAGGTGGCAGCACAGTGATATATAGTCAAGAGGGAGTGCCCTTACGGTCCTCAAAATCGACTCTGGGCCACATGGCATCAGGTCAAACATGGACAAGGAAACCTCCTGATGATTACCACGTATCATGCCCCTTCAGATGCTGAATCAGTACTCTTCCATGTTGAACAACACTTGGAGGATGCACTGAGGATAGCAATGTCCATCACCAACAGTAGCTTGGTAGTACCACCACAGACTGAGCTGGTCAAGTCCCAAAGGACATAGCTGCTAGACTGGATCTTTGGCAGGTGGCGAGGGAACCAACAAGAGGGAAAAATACACTTGACCTCATCCTCACCAACCTGCCTGCAACAGATGAATCTATCCATGACAGTATCGGAAGGAGTGACCATCGCACAGTCATTGTGGAGACAAAGTCCCACCTTCACACTGAGGATACACTCCATCGTGTTGTGTGGCACTACCATCGTGCTAAATTGGATAGAGTTAAAACAGATCTAGCAACTCAAGACTGGGCATCCATGAGGCGCTGTGGCCCATCAGCAGCAGCAGAATTGTACTCAACCACAATCTGTAACCTTATGGCCCAGCATATCCACCACTCTAACATTACCACTGAGCCAGGGGATCAATCCTGGTTCAATGAAGAGTGCAGGAGGGCATGCCAGGAGCAGCACCAGGCATACCTAAAAATGAGGTGTCAACCTGGTGAAGCTACAACACAGGACTACTTCTGTGCCAAAGAGCATAAGCAGCAAGTGATAGAACTAAGCGATTCCACAGCCAAAGGATCAGATCCAAGCACTGCAATCCTGCCACATCTAGTCGTGAATGGTAGTGGACGATTATACAACTCACTGGAGGAGGAGGCTCCACAAATATCCCCATCCTCAATGATGGGGGAGCCCTGTATATCAGTGCAAAAGATAAGGCTGGAGCATTTGCAACAATGAGTGGATGATCCATCTCGGCCTCCTCCTTTGGAGGTCTCCAGCATCAGTTGTAGGCGGTTCAGAGGAGGTTTACCAGATTGATACCTGGAATGAGCAGGTTGTCTTATGAGGAAAGGTTGGACAGGCTGGGTTCGTTTCCATTGGAATTCAGAAGAGTGAATGGTGACTTGATTGAAATATACAAGATCGAGAATGGTCTTGACAAGGTGGGCATGGAAAGGATGTTTCCTCTTGTGGGTGAGTCCAGACTAGTGGGCACTGTTTTAAAATTAGAGGTCACCCTTAAAGGGCAGAGATAACGAATTTCTTTTTCTCTCATCAGAGGATTAAGCAACTTTGGAACTCTCTGCCTCAGAAGGCTGTGGAAGTGGGCTTACTGAATATTTTTAAGGTGGAGTTAGATAGATTCTTGTTGGCAAGGGAATCAAAGGTTATTGTGAGTAGATGGCAAGGTAGAACTTGAAACACAAACAGATCAGCCATGATCTTATTGAATGGTGCAGAAGGCTCGAGGGGCTGAATAGCCTGCTTCTGCTCCTATTTCGTATGCTCATATGTTCATATGTTTGTGTGCTCATATCACAGATGCCAGTCTTCAGCCAATTCAATTCACTCCATCTGATATCAAGAAATGGCTGAAGGCACAGGATATTAAAAAAGCTACGGGCCCTGACAATATTTTCCGGCAATAGTACTGAAGACTTGTGCTCCAGAACTTGCTGCACCCCTAGCCAAGTTTTCCCGGTACAGCTACAACACTGCCATCCAGCTGGCAATGTGGAAAATTGCCCAGGTATGTCCTGTACACAAAAAGCAGGACAAATGCAACTTGGCCAATTACCGCCCCATCAGTCTACTCTCAATCATCAATAAAGTGATGGAAAGGGTCATCAACAGTGCTATCCAGTGACATTTGCTTAGCAATAACCTGCTCACTGATGCTCAATTTGGGTTCTGCCAGGGCCATTCAGCTCCTGGCCTCATTATAGCCTTGGTTCAAACATGGACAAAAGAACTGAACTCTAGACGTAGGGTGAGAGTGACTGCCTGCCCTTGACATCAAGGCTGCATTTGGCCTGATTGTGGCATCAAGGAGCCCTAGCAAAAGGGGATCAATGGAAATCAGGGGGAAAACTCTCCACTGGTTGGAGTTATACCTAGCACAAAGGAAGATTGTTGAGGTTGTTGGAGGTCAGTCATCTCAGTCCCAAAACATCACTGCAGGAGTTCCTCAGGGTAGTGTCCTAGGCCCAACCATCTTCAACTATTTCATCAATGACCTTTCTTCCATTATGAGGTCAGAAATAGGGATGTTTGCTGATGACTACACAATGCTTAGCACCATTCACAACTTCTCAGGTACTGAAGCAGTCCAAGTCCAAATGCAGAAAGACATGGATAATAACTAGGCTTGGGTTGACAATGGCAAGTAACATTCATGCCACACAAGTACCAGGCAATGACCATTTCCAAGAAGGGAGAATCTACACATCAATGGCACTACAATCACTGAATCCCCCATTATCAACATTCTGGGGGGTTACCACTGACCAAAACTGAACTGGACAAGCCATATAAATACTATGGTTACAAGAGCAGGTCAGAGACTATAGGAATCCTGCGGTGAGTAACTCACCTCCTGACTCCTCAAAGCTTGTCCACCATCTACAAGGCACAAGTCAGAAGTGTGATGGAATACTCTCTGCTTGCCTGGATGAGTGAACCTCTAACAACACTCAAGAAGCTTTTGACACCATCCAGGACAAGGCAGCAAGCTTGATTGGCAATCCACCCACAAACATTTGCTCCCTCCACCACCGATGCACAGTGGCAACAGTATGTACCATCTACAAGATGCACTGCTGGAACTTACCCAGGCTCCTTAGACCTTCCAAACCCACGAATGCTACCATCTAGAAGGACAAGGGCAGCAAACAGATGGGAACACCACCACTGGAAATGCTCTTCCATGCCACTCACCATCCTGACTTGGAAATATATTGCCATTCCTTCTCTGTCACTGGGTCAAAATCCTGGAACTCCCTCCCTAACAGCACATGGACTGCAGCAGTTCAAAAAGGCAGATCAGCACCACCTTCGCAAGGCTAATTAGGGATGGAAAATAAATGCTGGCATTGCCAGCAACACTCATATTCTATGAATGAATAAAAAATAACAAAACTTGATTTAACATCTGAATATTTAACAGGAACTCCATAATACTCAAATTAAGTCAATTAAAATTATGAGGAGCATAGATAGGGTAGACAGGAAGGAACTTTTCCCCTTGTTGGAGGGATCAACAACCAGGGGGCATAGATTTAAGGTAAGTGGCAGGGGGTTAAAGGGTATGTGAGGAAGAATTTTTTCACCCAGAGGGTGGTGGGAACCTGGAACTCACTGCCTGAAAGCGTGGTAGAGGCAGAAACCCTCATAACATATCAGAAGTATTTGGTTGTGCACTGGCGATGCCATGGCATACAAGGCTATGGGCCTAGTGTTGGAAAATGGGATTAGTATAGTTAGGTACTTGTTTGACCGGCGCAGACTCGATGGGCCGCAGGGCCTTTTTCTGTGCTGTCAACCTCTATGACTCTATGACTATGACTTCTTTTATTCAGCAAAGTGACTTGTGTATGAATGAGATCACATTGTTTTACACCAGGATGCTGTTTATCTGTACAAAACGCTATAATTCATACTATTTGCCATACATAGCTTTCAGACCACAGCGTTATTGTTACAATAGATGCAGATGTATTTAAGCTTACAAGCAGCGGTTTAGAATCATTAAATGAACAGATGAGGACAATGAAACTCATGGATATAGAATGCAGCTGTCTCTAGCCTCCTTGAGTAAATTTGTGGATACTATAAATTGCATAAAAGCTTAGCAATTCTGGAGAGTTTTGCAGGGTTTTATAAATGTCATGAATAATGGCCTCTTGCCCAGTGACAGGATAATGGTACTCAGAATTGCACTCCACTTTATAAAGCCCGATTGGTTGACAGCATGTCCTACGGTTGCTGAATGTCATTTCACTGATTAATTTGGAAACCATCACTTAATTATAAAATCATTACAAAAGCAACCCATCACTCATTTCCAATAATTGCTGGCACATCTTGCAGTAGCTAATCAAAATATTCTTTGTGAAGTGTTTCACAACAGTGCTACATGAATGAAAGACATTCTTATATGTTGCCTCCCTCCCTCCCTTCCCCTAGTCCAGTGAGCCAAACTTATTTCCACCAAGGTTCCCCCATTTCATTAGCCTTAAATTCACATTTTTCCCTAATTTCTCTCCTATCTCCTCATATTGCCTCTGCAATCTCATCTAGTCCATGCAACACACCTTCTGTTCTCTTAATGTTATTCCCACTGAACTGCTGACTACCCAAATTCCTTTTGTGGTCCCACTGTTAGCTGGCATTGTCAACAGTTTACTCTTCACCTATTCAAATCTACTTTCATCTTTATTCAAAAACCCAACCTTTGATCCTTCCATTCTTGCGAGCTACCCCTCTCCAACTTCCCTTGCCTCTCCAAATTTCTTGCACAGGTTGTCGCCTTTCAATCTATACTCATCTTTCTGTGAATTCCACATCTGAATTCTCCAAACAGTCTACTGCCTCTGCCACAATACTGAAATTGCCTTTATCAATGTCACAAATGGCAACCTGAATGATGGCGACCATAGTAAGCTATCCCTTCTTGAACTGTTGGCAGCCTTTGACATTTTTCCACACCTCGTCTTCTAATGCCTCTCGTCTATTGTTCAGCTGAGTGCGACTCGCTTGGTTCCATCATTTTCTTTCCAGTCTTAACCAAAGAATCACCTGCAGCAGCTTCTCTTCTCATTTCTGCACAACTACCTCTGAAGTCCCCCAAAGATCTATCCTTAGCCCCTCCTATTTCTCAACAGTATGGTGCTCATCAGTGATTTTATTTTTACTCGTTCATTGGATACAGGCATTTCTGGCAAGGCCAGCATTTGTTGTCCACCCCTAATTGCCCTTGAATTGAGTGGCTTGCTGGGCCTTTGCAGAAGGCAGTTAAGAGTCAGCCACACTGCTGTGGGTCTGGAGTTATATGTAGACCAGACCAGGTAAGGGTGGAAACTTTCATTCCCCAAAGGACATTGAGGAACCTGATGGGGTTGTATGACAATCGATTATAGATTCATGACCACTGTTATTGAAACTAACTTTCAATTCCATATGTTTTACCAATAAAATTTATTCATGGAATTTAAATTTCATCAGCTGCCATGGCAGGGTTTGAACCCTTGTTCCCACAGCATAAGCTTGGGCCTCTGGATTACTAAGATAAAAGCAAAAAACTGCAGATGCTGGAAATCCAAAACAAAAACAAAAATACCTGGAAAAACTCAGCAGGTCTGACAGCATCTGCGGATAGGAGCACAAATGATTCGAGTCCAAATGACCCTTCAACAGAACTAAGTAAAAATAGAAGAGAGGTGAAATATAAGCTGGTTTAAGGGTGGGGGGGGTGGGGGAGACAAGAAGAGCTGGTTAGAGGGCCAGTGATAGGTGGAGATAACCAAAATATGTCACGGACAAAAGGACAAAGAGGTGTTGAAGGTGGTGATATTATCTAAGGAATGTGCTAATTAAGGGTAGAAAGCAGGACGAGCAAGGTGCAGATAGCCCTACTGGGGGTGGGGTGGGGTGGGGGAAAGGGATCGAAATAGGCTAATAGGTAGAGATAAAACAATGGATGGAAATACACTTAAAAATAATGGAAATAGGTGGGAAAAGAAAAATCTATATAAAGTATTGGAAAAAAACAAAAAGGAGGGGGAAAATCAGAAAGGGGGTGGGGATAATACAGGAGGGGTTCATGATCTAAAATTGTTGAACTCAATGTTCAGTCCGGAAGGCTGTAAAGTGCCTAGTCGGAAGATGAAGTGCTGTTCCTCCAGTTTGCGTTGAGCTTCACTGGAACAATGCAGCAAGCCAAGGACGGACATGTGGGCATGAGAGCAGGGTGGAGTGTTGAAATGGCAAGTGACAGGGAGGTCAGGGTAATACTTGCGGACAGACCGAAGGTGTTCTGCAAAGTGGTCACCCAGTCTGCGTTTGATCTCTCCAATGTAGAGGAAACCACATTGGGAGCAACGAATGCAGTAGACTAAATTGAGGAAAGTGCAAGTGAAATGCAAGTGACCAGGGTGTCCCAGGAACGACCTATTTCAATCCCTTCCCCCCACCCCACCTCCACTAGGGCTATCTGTACCTTGCTCGTCCTGCTTTCTACCCTTAATTAGCACATTCCATTAGATAATATCACCACCTTCAACATCTCTTTGTCCTTTTGTCTGTGACATCTTTTGGTTATCTCCACCTATCACTAGCCCTCTATCCAGCTCTTCTTGTCTCACCCCCCCTTAAACCAGCTTATATTTCACCTCTCTTCTATTTTTACTTAGTTCTGTTGAAGGGTCATTTGGACTCAAAACGTTAACTATGCTCCTATCCGCAGATGCTGCCAGACCTGCTGAGCTTTTCCAGGTATTTTTCTTTTTGCTCTGGATTACTAGCCCAGTGACATTACTACTACACTACCATCTCCATGATATCATGTGAGGACACATCTGTTTCTACATCTACGCTGACGACACCCAACTCTACCCCACCATCACCTTGCAACACCCCCCAACTGTCTCTAAATTGTCAGACTGCTTGTCCAATATCCAGTAGTGGATGAGCCGAAATTTCCTCCAACTAAATATTGACAAGACAAATAGCACTGGAGTAAAGAATAGTTCAGAAATAGAAGGGATCAGGCAGTGGGCTTTGTGAGGCAATCTGATAAAGAGGTTGAAATGCATTTGTGCTAACGTATGGAGTGTGGTAAATAAGGTTGGGGAGCTGCAGGCACAAGCTGCCAGATGGGACTAAATTATAATGGCAATAGCTCAAATCTGGCTCCAAGGGGAAGATTATGAACTTATTCCTGGCTACAAGATGTTCCAGAAAGTTGATAAGAAACAACAGGAGTGGGCGTGTGATTGGCAGTGTTAAACAAAGAAATATAATACCACTGAAAAGGGGCAATATAGTTGAGGGGTTAAAGACAAGATCTAGTGGGTTAGAATAAAGGAACAATAGAGAAGCTAATACACCACTGGGTGTATACAATAGGCCACTGACTAGTGGGAGGATACAGGGAAGCAAATTTGAGGGCAAATTGCAGAGAGGTGCAAAAACTGTAGTAATAAGACGGGTGGGGGGGGGTGGAGACTTCAATCATCCTAACATAGACAGGAACAGTAACCGTGTAAAGAGAAAGAGGGGACGAATTATTGAAAGGTTTACAAGCGAATGATCTTGATTAATATGTTTCCAGCTAAAGGGGAATGAAGCAGTGCTAGATCAATTGGGTGGGTGGACAAGAATATAGCAAATGGAATACATACAACCTGGCGATATGCATAATTATCCACTTCAGTAAGAAAAGTAAAAAAGCGGAATATTTTTTGAATGGAGCGCGACTGGGAAATGTTTGGTAGGTAGCTAATGTTGATTCCAATAATTGTACAAAAGGGAAGAATTAGTCTGCAGCTGGTCTTTTACCTCAAGCAGGTTTATTCTTCAGCCACCTCAACAAAGTGACAGACTCCCAGTTCCTTTCCCCTCTGGAATGTTACAGCTGTACCCAGTTGTGGGTGAGCCAATGCCCATCACCTGTTTTAACAATGTAATTGCTGTACAATGTAATTGTCAAACTACAAGATGATTGTTATTGGACCTTGATAATGTAATTGCTGATACATTGACAGCTAAATGCTTTGTCAAAGAGGTAGGTTTTAACGAGTGTCTTAAAGCAGGAAAGAAGTAGTGAGGCAATTTTGCGGCAATTACACAAATATTACGACTTTATGACTCTGCACATTCAGAATGCATCCATTACCAATTAAGTAAATTTTCAGAATATTTGCATGAATTATAAAGTTAATTTTGTATTTTCTGCTCACCATGAATGGAAAGCCCATGTACTTGATTTATAATCAAAAGGTAACTGGTGGAAGAATGCAACATTCACAGACACAATAAAACAAACTATAGTGAGGAATGTGAAAAGAATTCAAGAAACTTATATAAAAGGTAAGTTTCCTGAATAAGTAGTCATTTCAAAAGCAATGTTTGCTTCATGCTCACCATATAAGTAATGCTACCTTAAGACTCACAGTATGATTGCCTATGAAATGGGTCTGATGTGATAATCATTTTCTAAGGGAGAATTTTTGAAGACCTGCTTGCCAAAACATGCAGAAATAATGGGTTGGAAATTCATACCTGCACCAGAAGCCAGGGCAGTGCTCGAGGCTCCTTTGTAAATGGACCTCTGATCTCATTTTAATAAAGCTGATTGTGCCTCCAGAGGTAGCTGACCTGACATTGGATATTAAATCAGCAGCTATATTGGCAGGGGCAATAGTTGTTCAAGGTATAGCCGTAGAGATGGCAGGAGCTTCACAGAAGGAAAAAATAAATAAAACTGGTCCCCTTAAGGCCTGCAGTAGAATTGGAAAGAATAGTCTGAGGTATCAAGACACTTTCTCCACATGGTTTTGCATGCATTTTGCAGGAGGAAGTGGAAACAGTGCAGGACTAATCTTCGTTCTTTTCATATTTAAGTTGGTGGAATGCTGATTTCAGGCAACTGCTAGCGATGCCTAAAAATGAGGGCCGATGCTCCCGCTGCCTTCTCCTTAAGCAGTCCCTCTGGATCGAGGATGACATGCTTCCACTCTGGTTGTTCGATGGTGTCGGAAAAGGCAGATAAATCCAATATGCAATCCACAGACTCTGCCACATGCCGAGCAGGCAGTGCTTGAAGAGTCAGGCAGATGAGCTGTTTGGAGATTCGTGCATTCTCTCCGGTGCCTCAAGTTGGCCTCTGTGTGTTCCCGAATCAACCAGCTCCGTTTTGATCGGTCACAAGTCTGGGTCTCCCATGAGTCAGTGGGGATGTTTGATCTCTTCAGGGATACTTTGAGGACATCCCTAAAGCATTTCCGTGATCTCTTCAGGGATGCTTTGAGGGCATTCCTAAAGCATTTCCACTGTCCTCCTAAGAGTCTCCTGCCCTGACTGAGTTCCAAATAGAACAGCTGCTTCGCAAGTCTGGTGTCAGAAATATGAATGATACGTCCCACCCTGTGTAACTGGTTTTGAATGATTAGTGCCTCGATGCTGGGCATGTTGGCTTGGGAGAGGATGCTACTATTGGATTGTCTTTATTGCCACCTGATTTGTAGGTCTTGCTGGGGTGCACCTAATGGTACTTGTCCAGTGCTTTGAGATGCCTGCTGTAGGCTGTCCAAGTCTCAGAAGCATATAGGAGTAAGGAGATTGCTGCCATGGCCTTAGCCTTAAGTTTGAGATGCTGGTCCTCAAATATCTTTTTCTCAATCAGTCAAAGGCTGAGCACAATAGAGGCAATAATGAATTTTGTCACCTATGGCTGCCTTCATTGAGGGGAGGCTCTCAAGATATGGAAAATTGTCCACATCTTCCAGGATCTCGTCATTGAACTTAACCGACTTGGGGGGGGGGGGGGGGGGGGGGGGGGGCGCTGTGTTGAGGTGCTGGTGGGGGAAGATGTGTGTTGTGGAAGCCAGTTGGAAGAGATCTTTAGTTTCCCAGGTTGTTACAAACTCAGAGACCAATATATTTCTCTTTTTATAAAAGAAAGAAATATGAAATCCTCAACAAAGCAAAGACTAAATACTATCTATCTTATACTCTGACATCCAGAATTAACATGAGTTAAACATGAATTAACAGGCAAATTGTGGTCAAATATAAACTATAAATTGCAGATTAAATGGCAGATACATCTAAGACAGGTCTACAAATCAGCTCAGAGGTCCACAGATTTTTGCTGATCACACTCAGTCACCAAGTCCTTCAAAACTATCTTCCTCACAAAGAATTTCAGCTCTGATCCTTTTAGGAGATAATCTGATCCTTGCCCTACAGCAGTTCACAACCAACACAAGTTCCAAGAGCACAGTCTTCACCACAAATGGCACACGGCTGCAGAACCTGCTCAAGTTGGTCGGGATGGGGTCGACCCACCAATGTTATTTTCTAGTAACCTGCAGCAACATATTCTTAGCTCCTGATCTGGACCCTGCTTTCTTCAGTTTTGTTCAGCTTGTTTGTACTGCACCAGTGGTCTCATCAACTGCTATTGCTCAGCTTGGACTGATCTGTGTCCTTCTCTATCTTTTAAACAGGTTCAGTTTGCCAAAAGTTTTGGTTTCCAAGCCTCAGTTTGTTGTTGTTTCCTCAGAAACTGGGAGCATCAGTTTCCTGTTTATCTGAACTGTTTCCCTTTCCATTCAGTCTTCCGTTCAGTTTCTGTTTAGTTGAGGTCTGCCTCAAAGTACAAATTAAATTTAAAAACACAGGTTCTCTCACAAGGTGTTTAGTGAAAGGCCCATTTTCTCTTATGCTTCAGAGAGGAAGTTGGCAATGACCCGGAGCTCAGCTTCTGAATGAGAGCACACAGAAACACACTGAAGCTCTATTAGGTTTGTCACAACTGGGTTGGGAGGAGTGTGCAGCTGATAATAGCCCCACTACTCCACAGGTTACACACACACACCACACACAATAAAAATAAAATTAAAGGAACTCTGCCAACGAATCTGGATTATACGGTTGGTCACTTTGTGCTGATCTGCAAAATATTCAATGACACTTGCATTGCTTTTCAGGGGGACTCAAGGAACATCTGCAGGTACTCTATTCCAGCACATAGCAACTTAGGGGCAGCATATATTCACTTCCGGCTGTGGACCGGCTCTGGACTGCAAAAAGGCTGCTGCCTTCCTTTCACAAGCAGTTGGTCCTTTCTCTTCTCAAAGCAAAACCAAGACCAACTTTTAAACAGTTTTTTCCAGGCGTAGTTTCTTTTCAGAGCTATAAACTATCATGTGACCCCTTTTGTACACAGTGCACCAGGGTCAAAATATTTCCAGCTTCTTTAGAACTGCTTAATTACCTTTTTCTTGTAAAATGATGTTTTTCCCAGGAATAGCAATCAGAGACCTGCAGTAACTCTTTAAAGAACTGTGTCTCTTAGAACACAAATTCTTCCAGAATCTTCTTAGACCTTGAAGATGAACCATTTCTTGTGATTAAAGTGTTCATGAGAGGTTGGAGTGATCTTAGTTTTGGATTGAAGGCAGCATTGATGAAACAGTTGCCTGTTTGTTCTGTGGCTAATCACACCTGTGGGTAGTTTGTGAGATGCGAACAAGGCACAGGAGAAGAGAGTTGGTGCGAGGACACAATCTTGTTTGACCCCAGTCTTTACTGAGATAGACTCTGTGGAGGTTCCTCGGTGAGGATCGCGGCTTTCATGTCATCGTGAATAGGTGAAAATGATTACAGATCTCTGAGGGTAGCCAAATTTGAGTAGGATACTCCATAAGCCTTTGCAGTTGACAAAGTCAAAGGCTTTCATGACGTTGACAAAGGCTAGGTACAGTGGTTGATGCTGTTCGTTGCATTTTTCTTGAATTTGCAAAGGAGTGAAAATCATGTCTGCGGCGCCTCTCAATAGGCAAAAACCAAATTGTGACTCTGAAAGGAGTTCTCCAGCCACTGGGAGGGGGAAGTTGAGGAGGATTCTTGCAATGATCTTCCCTTTGGCAAACACTGTGGTTACTCTGTAGTTACCACAGTTGAACTTGTTTCCTTTCTTGAATACAGTCACGATTCCAGCATCCTTGAGATTCCTTGGCCTGCACTCCCCTTCACAGGTGGGGGGGATATGAGGGAGTGCAGCTGTGCCAGGAATAGATCTCAGCCATGTTTCAGAATTTCAGCAGGGATTCCATCTGTTGCAGATGCTTTATTGTTTTTCAGCTATTGAGTGGCTTTTTCAACTTTGCTCTGGACTGGAATAGCACTGAGACCAAACTGGACGGGGTATTAGAGAATGGAATTGAGGATGTTCAAGTCAAAGACGGGATCTCGGTTAATGAGTTCTGCAAAATATTTTCTCCAGCGAACACGGGCTGCTTATCGATCATTGATGATCACCCCTCCATGCTTGGCTCTCAGCAGGGTAGGTGCTTGAGTGCTTGGGTCATAGATCGTCTTGACGACACTCGAAGAAACCGTGTACATTGTTGCCCACAAGTTGTTGGATCTCCAGCAATCTTTCTACTCACCACTTGTTTTTATGCTGCGGATTTTATGCGCTACCACTCCACTACTACTACCTTCAGTTGTCTGTAGGACTGCTGCTTTTCCCTTAAAGCGTGATGATGTTTACAGTCTGCAAAAGCTTTGTGCTTATGTTCTATGATGCCCTGTATTTCTTAGTCTTTTGCAGCAAACCAGTCATGATGCTCCTTGATAGAGAGGCTGAGAGCTTCTTTGCAGATGCTGGTTATGTTGCACTATGGGCACACTGCAGCACCTGGTGGCTGGAGGTTCAGAGGTTGGGAGTAAGGTGTTGACTGAGAAAGGATGCCTTGGTGGGATCTTTGACGCCTTCAATATTAACTTTCTTGCAGCATTGCTTCTGTTGTTTGCTGGGTAGGAGCCAGGTTGATGGAGATGGTAGGTCAGATAGACAGTGATCGGTCCAGCTGTCAATGGTGCCTATCATGGCGCAGGTGATGTGGACATCTCTGTGATCCCTTGCTCGAGTGATGACATACTGGAACAAGTGCCAGTGTTTGGACCGTGGATGTTGTCATGAGCTCTTGTGCTTCTCTCACTGGCAGAACAGATGTTTGTTATGACATGGTCATGTTCCAGGCATTTCTTGAGGAGGGTGAATTTGTTTTCCCTATTCCTTCCTTGCCTATTATGCCCTTCCAAAGATTCATGCCCACTACCAATGAACAGGACCACATGCTCAAAAAATTGCTATGAAGTGCGCTCATTTCACAAAATGGGGGAAACTGGAGGTTGAAAATACAATGGGGAAGAAATTTTGCCAAAGCTACTCAAAGCCCAGGTCTAGTCTCAACTGGAGGACTATGCACAGTTCCGGACACTGCATCTTCAAAACAGTTTCGGATGAGACATTAAACCAGGGTTCTGTCAGGTACACATAAAAGAGCCCACTTCACTATTCAAAGATGATTGGAGGAGTTCTCCCAGTGCCTTGGCCAACAGTTATCCCTCAACCAATACCTATTTATATTATTGCTACTTGTAGGAGTTTGCAGTGCACAGATTGGCTGCTGCATTTCCAACATTACAACAGTGACTACACTTCTGAGATATTTCATTGATGTAAAGCACTTTGGGACATCCTGTAGTCATGAAAGGTACTATATAAATGCAAGTTTTTATTTTTACATCAGGATACAATGATTTCCATACCTCTCTGACAGCAGTGCAGAATTCACTCTGTAATACTCTCTGCAAGGACTGCAGTTTGTGGATCGGTACTGCTCCACTTTCCTGAAGCTTCTCCAGCAATTCAATGGCTCGAGCCACATCTGAAAAGAGAAAAAGCTAAGTAAGAAATAACAAAAAGAACACTGACTCTCATTTCTACTTTGGAATATGATGGATAAGACATTAACCCATGCTTAATACAACATTATGGATTGAAATAAAATTGAATCATTTAAAATCACATTGTAATTAAGCCATATTAAAAGTTCAATGAGTAGTATCATTCCACAGTTGGTTAACAATGTTTTACATGCTATGAAGGAAGCATTCAGAGTCTAGTAAAAAGCCATGCAATTTGTAACAAAGTCTTTCATAATTTCTAATCCATTAATATTAAAACAAGACAAATTCCTTTGTTAAATTGGCCTTTATCTTCTGTAATTCTAAATTCAGAAAAAAACCCAGCGGCCAAATGTACAATTACCTTCAAGATACTGAGTTAACTGTAACAGCTTGATTATTAGCTTTTGCTGATTCACAGATGTAGTGATTGTAGGTATAACCTTTCCTACTGCCTTTAGGGGTCACATAATTGTACTGAAGAATCTGCCCTAAGCGTGGGTAATCTTAGGGGCGGAGTTTTCTAGTCAGGGACCTGGTTCAAGCATGCAGCTTCTAAACGAGCTCTGTAATAAAGTTATCTGATTCAAAGTTATCTGGTGCATCAAGTTCATTACAATTGGCAACGAGGATAAATAGCTCCGATGCTGCACCTCGCCTTGTAAATGTGAGTACAGCAATTCTTAAGGAAAGAAAGAAAAGTATACTCACCAGTCATGCCACTCTTCGGGAAAATGAACCCTTATGACTTGTCCATGGAAGACTGGAGCCAATACATAGAGCACCTAGGTTTTTATTTTGTGGTGGATGAAACAATGGCGGAGGAGAAGCAGATAGCAATTCTTTTAAATGTCTGTGGTAGCAAGGCACATAACCTCATCTGCAGTCCGACGGCCCTGAACATGCCCAATTCTAAATCTTTTAACGAGCTGGTAGGCCTCATGAAGATGCATTTTCCGCCAAAGCCCTCGGTAACTAAGCAGAAATTTAAGTTTAACTCTAGAATAAGGGCCCTGGGAGAGTCCATCACAACTTATATAGCGAAGTTGAAACAGTTGACTGAGCACTGACTTTGGCGATACACTCAATGACATGTTGAGGAACCAATTGGTTTGTGATGTCCATGAAGATGCCATTCATAGCTGTTTATTTGCAGAAGTTAACACTGATTTGAAATGCGTCATGGAAATAGTGCTGGCATTATAAAGTGCTAAGAGGGACTTGCAGTCTTTACAAAGTGTGCAACAGAGTGCCGATTTTCAGTTGAGGTAGGAACCTACCACCGGATCTGGCATGAAAACCAGAGGGACAGCTGCAAAGCGGGAGACAGTTTCTGCTGCTCGAAAAATGAAAAGGCTTAGTGGAAGCACCTCAGCAGTGATTCAGAAGTCAATCTGTTACAGATGGGGGGGTAACCATGTACCGGAAACCTGCAGATTTAAGGAGGCAGAATGCCATTACTGCTACAAAAAGGGTATGTAATAAGGCAAGGCAGGGCAAAATTGAGACAGCCAATTGGACAGCAGACCAAGATGATTGAATTGCACAGTATAGCAGAACCAGAAGCTACTGATACTGATACCTATTCCCTATACAATGTCAAAGCAGTAAAAGCTGTACCAATAACCGTCATCCTTCAAGTGAATGGGAAGCCTCTAGGTAGACATGGGACCTTCAACCACAGTGTTGGAGAACACACATTTAAATACCTAAGTACTCAGCCACTGAATCTGTAGCAAACCACAGGTCAACCGAAGGCATACACTGGAGAGTCAATACAGGTAAAGGGCATTGCTACAGTACCTGTGTCCTATCAGCAACAGACTGTCCAGCTTCCAGTGATCATTGTAACAGGTGAAGGACCTAATCTTCTGGGTCGTGATTGGTTACGAAAAATTAAACTCAACTGGTCAGAAATCTTTCAAGTGAGAACAGGAAGAATTCTTAAGTTGACAAGAGAGTATGACAGTTTATTTCAGAATGAGTTAGGAGAATTGAAGGTTCTTCACTGGATGCAAGGATCCCTCAGGTCAGAGTTGGTTCCAATGGAAAATCATGAAAAGAAACAAAATGAATTTAGCCCCACTCTGAACAAACTGAAGAAACAGTTGTCAGAGAAGACTCAACAATGTTCGATGTTCCAGGAGGAAGCCAAGAGATACAAGAAGGAGATGGAAGAGCTGAAGAATCAG
Organism: Carcharodon carcharias; assembly: GCF_017639515.1. Taxonomy (NCBI): domain Eukaryota; kingdom Metazoa; phylum Chordata; class Chondrichthyes; order Lamniformes; family Lamnidae; genus Carcharodon; species Carcharodon carcharias. Next base: position 63,896,303 of record NC_054487.1, read on the forward strand.
CTGAGTGAAACAAAAGGGAAAGTCGTGGAACTTTCCGAGATACGAGTGGGTAATGAATCCATGGGTAGCTCAACTACCGAACTGAACCAAGTTAAGATTTCACCAGAGAGAAACGTGGTTGACTGTGAAATCAAAGTGAAGGACGAGACAAAACTCTACGGCAATTAGAAGAAGACAGAAATCAAGTCCGAAAGGCCAACTGCCTATGCCTCCAGAACCCTCTCTGCAGCTGAGAAGGGTTATTTCCAACTTGAAAAGGAAGATTTATCAGTGACATTTGTAGTGAAGAAATTCCACCAGTATCTGCATGGATGACATTTCACCATTGTACCGGACCATAAAATACTAGTTCGGTTTATTTAGTGAGGATAAAGCCAATGGCCTCAGTAAGAATTCAAAGTTGGGCTTTGATTTGATTGACGTATGAGTAACCTTTGTGCACCGTTCTGATGTACATATCGAGATGCAGACGCACTCAGTCATCTTCCATTACCAGATAGCATTATATGTGCTCCAGTGCCACAAAAAGTTGGGCTTGTGTTGAATTCCTTGGGCTCTTCACCGGTCTGTGTGAAGCAAATAAGGAATTGGACAAACAGGGATCCAATTTTGTCAAACACTCAAGACAAGGTAATGCAAGGATAGTCGAATTCACCAGTGTCTGAAGAGATAAAACTATTCCATGCCCGTAAAACAGAGGCAAGCTGTCAAGATGGAATCCTGTTGAGGGATCAAGAGTTGTCGTCCCTTCGCAAGCAAGAGGAACCACTCTTGACAGAGCTTCACAGTCTACATCCAGGCAGATCGAAGATGAAGATGATTGCACAAAGCTATTTCTGGTGCCAGGTATAGACAGTGACATTGAAAACATGGTCAGTATCCATGTCAGTGTCATCAACAACAGAAGTTTCCCATTTCAGCTCCACTGCATTTGCGGGAGTGGCCTGGTTGACCCTGGGTTAGGCTACATATAGACTATGTAGGTTGATTTTTAGGTACCATGTTTTTATTGATCATCAATGCACATTCTAAGTGAATGGATGTGTATGAAGTTAGATCACCGGACTCTGTGTGCAGCTATTGAAAAGCTGCGTCAATGTTTTAGTGTACATAGTCTACCAGAAGTCATTGTTTCAGATAATGGTACTGTCTTCACTTGTGCATACTTTCAGAGATTTATGAGTCTAAATGGAACTAAATATATTAAAACAGCATCATATCATATCTCATCAAATGGGTTAGCAGAAAGAGCAGTGCAAACTTCTAAATCAGGAATGAAGAAGTTATCCAAAGGAACGTTAGAAACAAGAATTTCACGTTTTCTACTGAATTATCTTACAGCTCCTCATACAACTATGGGTCCAACACCATCTGAATTACTGATGAAAGGCTGCTTTTGTACAAGGTTGAGTGGTATTTCCAAACTTAGAGGGGAAGGTAGAGAAGAATCAGAGTAGTCAGGAACTGAATCACGATGTTCACAGCAAAGCTTGAAAATTTATTGTGGGAGATACAGTTTTCATGTGGAATTTTGGAAATGGACCTAGTTCCTGGTATAATTATCTCTGAATCTGGACCTTTGTTATTCCAAATGGAAGTGGAAGACCGGATTGCTCAAACCATGTAAATTATCTAAGGAGTAGAAAGACAAAAAAACTATTCTGCCTGTAACTGATGTCGAACCTTTAATTCCTGAGGTGCCAGAACGACCTGGAATAGACATGCCTGATGTCTCTGTTGAATTGCCTAATCCTGAACTGCCACTGTCTAAGGATGTCCCTAACGCCGCAGTTCCTGATCATGTCGATCCAGTGGGAGAATCTCAAGTGGTAGAGCTACGCCGCTCCAGCCAAATTAGAAAACCACTTCAGAGACTTTATCTTTAATCACATGACCTGTGTATATATTTATCTGTTGTGGGTTAAAGTATTCTTTATAAATAGGAAATGTAAAAAAAAACTAAAGGGGGAGGAAATATAGTGATTGTAGGTATAACCTTCCCTACTAACTTTAGGGCTCACATGATTGTATTGATAAATGAGCCCTAAGAGCAGGTAATCTTAGTGGGGAGGTTCAGGACCTGGTTCAAGCATGTAACTTCCAAACGAGCCCTGTAATAAAGTTTATCTGCTTCAAGTAAGACGCCTGTCCAGTATATCAAGTTCATTGCAACAGCTGACAAGAAGAATTATTTAAAGAGAACTGGTATTATCTAAAGTTATTTAAAGGGAGTTATTTCTCATTTACAAGTCCAAAATAAAAATCACCTGTTTTGCTCACTCCACAAACTATCGGAATGAGAAAAGACCATCAATTTTGTTCCTTTCACAGATAACATGCAATACATTCACTGATCATTGATCTGCAATCCCCACACCTATCTAATTGGAACTACTCTTTCTTACTAATGTCTATGTGCTTAGATCTGCTCCGTTGGTTGTGGAATTGCTTAGCTCGGTTTATCGTTTGCTGTTTGGCACGCACGTAGTCCTGTTTTGGAGCTTCACCAGGTTGACACCTCATTTTTAGGTCTGCCTGGAGCTGTTCCTGGCATGCCCTCCTGCACTCTTCCTTGACCCAGGGTTGATCCCCTGGCTTGGTGGTAATGGTAGAGTGGGGGATATGCCCAGCCATGAGGTGACTGAGTACAATTCTGCTGCCCACAGCGTCTCACGTTTTACCAGTTGAGTTGCCAGATCTTTTTGCAATCTATCCCACTTAGCACAGTGGTAGTGCCACACAACACGATGGAGGGTATCCTCAATGCGAAGGCGGAACTTTGTCTCCAAGGACCATGTGGTGATCACTCCTATGGATACCATCATGGACAGATGCATCTGCATCAGGCAGGTTGGTGAGGATGAGGCCAAGTATGTTTTTCCCTCTTGTCGGTTCCCACACTACCTGCTGCAAACCTAGTGTAGCAGCTATGTCCTTTTGGACTCAGCCAGCCTGGTTTGTACTGGTGCTACCAAGCCACTCTTGGTGATGGACATTGAAGTTCCCCACCCAGAGTATATTCTGCACCCTTGCCACCCTCTGTGCTTCCTCCAAGTGGCGTTCAATGGAGGAGGTCTGATTCATCAGCTGAGGAGGGCTGCAGTACATGGTAATCAGTAAGAGGTTTCCTTGCCCAAGTTTGACCTAAAGCCATGAGACTTCACGGAGTTCGATGTTGATTTTGAGATCCCCCAGGGCAACTCCCTCCAGACAGTATCCCAGTGTACCACTAATTACAGTACATTTCCATTATGCATACACTGACTCTCAAACAATTTATCAAGCCAAAGTTAGCTCCAATTCGATGCACTCTTATTTTTGCTAATAGTCCCTTGTGTAGAACCTGATGAAATGCTTTTTAGAAGCTAACCGAAAGAACATATGCAGATAGACTACAATTCCCAAATCCAGAGAGTTTTTACAAAATTACAATGCATCTGCAATTTGACTTCAACAGATCCGCTTGTCACCATTTTTCTCTGTTAGCTTTGAGATTGCTTGCAATTGTTCATCCCTATTACTTTTATAGCTGTTTCAGTCTGCTGAATTTCCACTTTCCCATGCATTTATCTAATCCTTTTTTTTTAGCTTAATACTGTTTCCTGCCTTATTTGTTGAACTGGAGCTTTTACCTTTCGGAGGTATTTGCAGGTTTGTATTGTATCACGTATTTCTTTGAATATTCACATTGTTTCTCACACCTAAATTGCCTGGTCCATACTGACTTTAGTGATGAAGTACCTCTAATCCGCCCCAAGTTGCCTCCTCTCTTCAACTGGTCTCTACTACCAACAAATTCAGAGTGGAAACAAAGGAAAATGCAGCTGTGAAGAAAACTATATATACCTACCACGCGTGGTGGGGTAGGATACAGCAAGTAAAGATGGCTGCATCCAGTGAGGGTTCAGGAAAATTTGCTCATGAGTTTATTTGATGATGATGCTCAAACCCCTGATTTTCCTCTTTTGGTTGCCCCACAAAAAAATGGGCAGCTAAGTGGAGGAAATCCAGTCCTGCAAGAGTCAATGCTTAGTGCAATACTGGACTTACGGTCAGACTATTTGGGGATGCATTCCAAAAGAGCATTAGTTTGGTTTTTTTGTGACAAGACAGCAACTTTCAATGTTAATTTTTCTCCAGATTTATTGAATTTAATTTTAAAATCTATGTCTAATTGGGCTGCGACTGTGGTCTGTAATGTTTATATTGTTATGTTACGCGTAAATAATTAGGAACTATATTGTTATGCACATGTATATTCAGAATGACGCATCACTCACTACTGCACTGCAGTCAGGTGCCAAACAACAATGTATCAGTCAGCAGCACGAAGTGAGATTTGTGAAATACATTCAAAGAAAGCTCCAGCATTTTGTGTCAAAAAGTGTGATTATTTTGAACAGCTGGGAAACACAAGACAAGGCAGTAACTAAAAATCTCACTGAAACTTCATCTTGCGCACAAGGGTTTCCAATCTCCGTATCTGAAGATCTTGCCTTGGAATTCTCTCCAAAAATTGCTCCCACTCGGACAATTTCAACAGCAACCCAACTTGCAGGGTTTCCGAGATTCTTTTGCCTTAGATCTCCAAGCACACTCAAGCTTCACCTTCCAAGCACGATTTCAGATCTTCAGCTGTGCCAAACAGAACACCACTGCTCCAAAGGGGTGCCTCTGCCCCAATAGCCAGCGGGGGGTTGCCAATCTCTGGATGCCACCTTGGATTTTCCTGTGCTCCTCCTGTGCCCCTTTCACTTAAAGCCTGCACCCTGCAGTTCTTTCTTGAATTTGGGGCCTATTACCCTGCTCCTTTCTTTTAACTTCACTTAAGGAACCTATTTCTGTCCCCCGGCTTTTTCCCTTACCTGGCACTTTTTTTGGGACCTTCTCCCTGTCCCCCTCCCATATCCTGCTCTCTCGGATACATATAAAATAATGGCAATCTGTATCAGATTATTCGGCCTGCTTCTTCGCGCTGTTTTCTCTTTTCCCTTCTGCGGATGCAGGGGCCGGTCCCTGGCCTGAAGAATGTAAAAAACACCAGAAATGTGCACGTGCAGTCAATTCCTGGCTAGCTGGTGTGCCTCAAGACCTCAAGAGGCCTGAGGTTCGTCGGGAACCAGAGTTCCCGACCTCTGAAGGTTTCTTAACAACGTGAAGTGTTATTTTCTCAGTAAAATTTCAGACCAGTCTCACAGTTCCATAACTTCATGTTGTTAATATTTGAGTCATGTTGCAGACTGAAGTCCTGTAATAGGCTATAATTAGTAATGACTATTTGAAGGCAAACCGAATAATGTTTTCAAATTCACCAATCAAAAGTCCAAACAGTGGCACAGCCCAATGTTATTTAAGTGTATTTCAATCTAGGAGATTTTCTTCTCTCTAACATAATTCCCCAAAAATGCCATTCTTAAATACTAATGTTTGGGCCTGACTTTTTAAAAATTCTTTCATAGGATATGTGGGCATCGCTGACAAGGCTAACATTTGTTGCCCATCCCTAATTGTCCTTGAGCTGAGTGCTTGGCTTGCTAGGACATTTCAGAGGACATTTAAAAGTCAACCACATTGCTGTGGATCTGGAGTCACATGTAGGCCAGACCAGGTAAGGATAGCAGATTTCCCTTCTTAAAGAACATTAGTGAACCAGATGGATTTTTACAGCAATCAATGATCACTGTCATGGTCACCATTACTGAGACTAGCTTTAAATTCCAGACTTATTAACTGAATTCAAATTCCACCAGCTGCCGTGGTGGGATTTGAACTCGTGTTCCCAGAGCATTAGCCTGGACCTCTGGATTACTAGTCCAGTGACATTACCACTACACCAACAACTCCCCTGTCAGCATTTATTATTATCATCATCATTCTGTGAAACTGTCAGCAACTTCTAGCATACTCACCCAATGTTAAATGCAAAAATCTAGAAGTTTCTATCAGTGATTCCCAATTCCTAGAGAGTTGAAGTCCTTGAAGATGGAAATAATTGAAAATAATTGATTTGATGTAAACTTCCATTTTTTACACTATTGATCTCAATGTAAAAAACCTTGACAAAGTTATACCTTGTTGAATGAGGTGCAGTGAGGCTTCTAATGGTGTATTAAAGTTAAAATTACTGCTAAACAACCTTGCTGACTCTGAAAACTAATTTCATATTTTGTAGAATGTCAAATTTTTCCCAGATAAAAATTCCAGATACGTAAAATGATAAAAAATATTTTTTCCTCATGATTCAACTTAATTCCACGTGTATGTCTCAATCTTAATTTTGCTTCCTGTAAAATTATAAAAAGTGAATGATAAAATCAGCTTGTACTTCCTGCCTTGCAGTCTGTGAGAATTTTTCAATGTGATTGACTGTATGGCATACTTGATAAGTTAACTGCTGCTGGATGCCAGAAATCCCCCTATAACTGGTATCAGAATAGAATTAGCATCAGGAAAGGTGAAAGCCACAAAGATTGCTACATCTGTGTACAGCTATCCTTGAAGGCAGTGCAGAGTTCATCAGTGTCTGACTGAAAAATCCAGGCCTAGGTTTTAAGCGGTATGGTATACACAAACACTTCAAAACTGCAGAGTAAGCAACATAGCAGAATTGGTAGATTTGAAGATTATACATTTCAATAAAGTGCTGCAACCAAATATATTATGCAAGTGTCTGAGTTCTTTAAAGGCAGTCAAAATAATTGCTTTGCAAATGAATTCCATCAGCCATCCATAATCTTAAAAAACACTCAGATATTCAAGCCCACCAGTTCAAAAGTTGTCTAGATGTATTCTAACTAACAAACCAGTAAATCTAAAGTCCAACTAGTTACTCATTATTCTACTGGCAAAACAACAGTTCAATAGTCCAAATGGTGACATTTGTATGTTCACAATCAGTCATGAGCTTCAAATGTTCTAGTACTTTTGTGTTTCATTTTTTAAATCAATCCTCCCAATTCACCATGGTTGTATTAATTACTTTTGAATGGAAACATTGGTCCAGAATTTTCTGGATGAGAAAGCGTATGAAGGGACATATCATTATTAATGTGCAAATTGGTCAGCAATTGGTGGCGAGGAAAAGATACCCCATCCGAAATTGTCAGCCAATTTGCACCATTCTACCATCAGCTTCACGAAAACAACATCTTGTCCTCACCCTCCTTGATTTTCATGATGTTGCTGCATGTTATTTGTCCATTAAACTCAACACAAAGTTGTGCACTTAATAATTCAATAACGTGATAATTGTTCATGATTGCCAAACAACCTCTCTGACCCAAGATGAGTCAGATTGCTGGTCACAATTGCAAGGTTTTGGTTGTGAGATTTTTGAAGTGGCAGTTTGAAAATTTTGGGCATGCAAAAAGGCAAACATCTCTTATGCAAAGCACGAACAAACTCCTGTATGGGCAGACGGTGGCGTGGTAGTAATGTCAAGGGACTAGTAATCCAGAGACTCTAGGTCGGAAGGGGCTAGAGCCACAGTTCAGGTAAGAGAGAGAGGTCGCAAGCACTTTGATCTGGAGCTGTCCTCTCAGCAACATTTAAACTAAGAAATGGCCACATTTTAGAGGGGGAAACAGCTGCGGTGAGCGCCTGAAAGCCTGCCTGAAGCCTCATGGTTTCAGCAGGAAGACCACCTCCAGATGCTGTTCTAATTGCCGCCGACTCAGGAGATCTCAAATTCCAGTTGGCCTTCGACAATTGGCCTTAATAGGCCATTTACTCACTTTATTTAGCTGCCTGAAACTTGTGGGCAGTTTGCCCTTCCGACCCCAATCATGCCTGTGGAAAATGGCCTGCGGGTCAGATGGTGTCAGCAAACTGGCACACTGACCATAGTAGCAATATTTCACACCCACTCACCTCCGTATTTTCCCCCCTCCATACGTGCCCCATGATGAAAATTCTGTTCCATATTTTACCTAGCTAGGAATTCTACTGAAACCATAGAAATGAAAACAGAAAAAATACTGCAATTATGATAAACTCAAGCAAAAGCTAGAAACAGAAGGAGAACATCTGATACTTCAGGCTTGATTTGTTCTTTAGAACAGAAAGATATTAGATGTGACAATAGAGTGCAACTGGCACGGAGCAGAATTACTGTGCATTTGGTGAGTAAGGGAGTTCAGTGGAGAGAGGTGCTCTTTCCTTTATCTTTCTCAGCCTCCAGAGATAAAAAAAACTGCAGAAAGGACTGAGTTTGAAAACATCCAAGAGTGACATCACAGGAGAAACATAAGTTCATCAGTTGGTGAGAAATTGCTGTTCAGGAGGGTCTTCAAGTAGCTGAAAATTAGAAAAACATATTATTTTTAAAAGATGTAGCTACTTGGATTCAAGTAAGAAACAAAAGCAAAGTTCATTCAAGGCCAGGTAAAATAATGTTGTAAAAGTAAACCAAAGTAAAATAAAGTTAACATAAGGGAAGTAAATTGAAGTCATGGCAGGATAGCACAGTCGTATGGGATGTGTGTCATGTAATATGTGGGAAGTCGTTGACGCTATTGGTGTCCCAGATGACCACATGTGTAGGACGTATTGCCAGCTCCAGAAACTTGAGCTCTAGGTTTTGGACCTCGAGCGGTGGCTGGAGTCACTATGGCGCATCTGTGAGGCTCAGAACTACGTGAAAAGCACATTCAGAGAGGTGGTCACACTTCAGCATAGGAGTCCGGAGGCAGAAAGAAAATGGGTGGATGACTGGTAGGCAGTCCAAGAGAACTAGGCAGGTAATGCAGGAGTCCCCTGCTCACCAATCGATTTTCCATTTTGGATACTGGTGAGGGCATTGGTTCCTCAGAGGAGTGCAGTCACAGCCAAATTTGTGGCGCCATGGGTGGCTCTGTTGTGCAGGAGGGAAGGAAGAAGAAAGGAAGAGTGGTAGTGATAAGGAATTCATGGGCACAGGCAGGTGTTTCTGTGTCTGTAGACATGATTCCATAATGGTATGTTGCCTCCCTGGTGCCAGGGTCAAGGATGTCACTGAGAAGCTGCGGGAATTTCTTCTGGGGAGGGTGATCAGCCAAAGGTCATGGTCCATGCTGGTACCAATGACTTAGGTAGGAAAGGGGATGAGGTCCTGAAAGCAGATTTTAGGGAGCTAGGAAGGAGATTAGAAAGCAGGACCTTGAAAGCAGTTACTCCCAGTCCCACGTGGTAATGAGTACAGAAATGAGAGAAATGAGCAATAAAACATGTGGCTGGAAAGCTGGTGTAGGAGGCTGGACATCAGATTCCTGAAGCATTGGGTCCGGTTCTGGGGAAGGTGGGATCTGTACACGCCACATAGTCCACACCTGAACAGGACTGGGATGAATATCCTTGTAGGGAGATTTGCTAGCGCTGTTGGGGAGGGTTTAAACTAGACTGGCAGGCTGATGGGAACCTGAGGGCAAATTCAGAGCAGGGAACAGGGCATGGAGAATTAGTGAGTGACTCTGAATGACAGAAGAAGCACAGGTTAAAAAGTGCACAGCACAGGAATTTGGCAGTGTTAAAAGGTGTATATGTAAATGCAAGGAGTGTAGCAAATAAAACCGATGGGCTGTGGGCAGATGTGGCAGCATGATATCATTGCTATAACAGAAACTTGGCTTAAAGAGGGGCAAAAATGGCAGCTCAACATTCCTGGATATAGAGTTTTCAGACAGGATAGGGAGGGGGTAAAACAGGTAGGAGCATGGCATTATTGGTTAAAGAATCAATTACAGCTGTGAAGAGGGATGATATATTAAACGAAGCATCAAAAGGCCATATCGGTTGAGCTCAGAAATAAAAAAGAGGCAGCCACAATGCTGGGAGTGTACTATAGACCCCCAAATAATGGAAGAAAGTTAGAAGAGCAAATATGTAGGCAAATTTCTGAGTGCAAAAGCCAATAGTGCAGCAATAGTTGGGGACTTCGATTGCCCGAATATCAATTGGGATATGAGCAGTGTGAAGGGCACAGAGGGCACAAATTTCTTGAACTGCATTCAAGAAAGCTTTTTTAGCGAGCACATAATAAGCCCTCTGAGAGGAAGCACAATTCTAGATTTAGTCTTAGGAAATGTAGCTGGGCAAGTGGGTAAAGTAGCAGTGGGAAGCCATTTTGGAGACCGTGACACAATACAGTTAGATTTTGAATCAACATGGAAAAGAACAAAGATAAATTGGGGTAAAACAAATTTTACAAAACTGAAACGTGATCTGGCACAATGGGCTGGATGCAACTACTAGAAGGAAAAACAATATCAAGTCAGTGGGAGGTATTCAAAAGCAAGATTCTACCAGCACAGTGTAGACATGTCCCCACAAAGAAAAAGGATGGTACTACCAAATCTAGACCCCCTGGTTACCCAGGAGCATATAAGGTGAAATAAGGCAGAAAAATAAAGCTCATGAGAGTCACAAAAAGCTTAATACTGTAGGAAGCCTGGAGCAGTATAGAAACCACAGGGGTGAAGTGAAAAAGGAAATTAGGAAAGCAAAGAAGGGATATGAAAAAATATTGGCAGGTAAAATCAAAGAAAACCCAAAGATGTTTTACCAGTACATAAAGAGCAAGAGAATAGCTAAGGTAAGGGTAAGGCCTATCAGAGATGTACATGGTAACCTGTGCATAGATGCTGAAGATATGGTCAGGGTTCTCAGTGAGTACTTTGTCCATGTCTTCACTAAGAAGAGGGATGATGCAGACATCTCATTAAAGAGGAAGTGTGTGAAATATTAGATACAATAAGCATAATGAGAGAGGAAGTATTGGAGGGACTTGCATCCTTGAAGGTGGATAAGTCACCAGGGCTGAATAGATTGCATCCCAGGCTGTTAAAGGAAGTCAGGGAGGAAATAGTGGATGTGCTGATGATGATTTTCCAAAATGTACTAGATACAGGCAAGGTTCCGGAGGTCTATGAACATTATACCATTATTTAAAAAGGGTGCAAGGGATAAGCCAGAAAATTATAGGTCAGTCAATCTGGCTTCAGCGGTGGGCATGATTAATCAGGGATAGTCAGCATGGTTTTGTTTGGGGAAAGATGGTGTCTTACTAACTTAATCAACTTTTTTGAGGAAGTAACAAGGAGGATTGATGAGGGTAGTGCAGTGGATGTTGTTTACATGGGTTTTTGTTAGGCATTTGACGAGGCCCAACCTGCCAGACTGGTCAGAAAAGTGAGATCTGATGAGATAGAGGGGTAGGTGGAGAGTTGGCTCAGCAACAGGAAACAAAGCACAGTCGATGGATATTTTTACGAATGTGAAGTGGTTTCCAGTGGCGTTCCACAGAGCTCAGTGTAGGTGCCCTTGCTGTTTGTCCTATATATTAATGATTTGGACTTGAATGTGGGAGGCATGATTGGGAAATTTGAAGATGACACAAAAACTGGTCATGTAATTGATAGTGAAGATGATAGCTATTGTCTCCAAAATTATATCAATGGTTTGGCTGAGTGGGTGGAAAGGTGGCAAATAGATTTCAATCTGGAGAAGTCTGAGATAATGCATTTAGTGAAGACAAACAAGGCAAGGGGATACTCAATAAAGGGGAGGATACTGAGAAGGGTTGAGGAAGTGAGAGGCCTTGGAGTGCATGTGCATAGGTCCTTGAAGGTGGCAGGACAGGTGGATAAGGTGGTAAAGAAAGCATATGGAATACTTTCCTTTATTGGATGAGGTACTGAATACAAAAGCAGGGATGCAACGATGGAACTGTATAAAACACTGGTTAGGCCACAGCTGGAATTTTGTGCACAGTTCTGGTCACCCCATTACAGGAAGGACATAATTGCTCTGGAGAGAGTGCAGTGGAGATTTACAAGAATGTTGCAAGGCTGGAAAATTACAGCTATGAGGAAAGGTTGGATGGGTTAGGGCTGTTTTCCTTAGAAGAGGGGGCTGAGGGGTGACCTAATTGAGGGTGTACAAAAAGATGAGGGGCCAAGATAGGGTAGACAGGGAAGTCCTGTTTCCCCTGGCTGAGGGGTCAATTACAAAGGGGCATACATTAAGGTGATTGGTCGAAGGATTAGAGAGGACATGGGGAAAAACTTTTTCACCCAGAGGGTGGTGGGTGTCTGGAATTCACTGCCTGAAGTGATGGTTGAGGCAGAAGTGCTCAGCTCATTTAAAAGGTACCTGGATCTGCACCATAAGTGCTCTAATCTGCAAGGCAGCGGACCAGGTGCTGGAAAGTGGGATTAAAATGAGCAGCTAGTTTCTTTTTCTTCTCTTTTTTGGCTGGCACAGACACGACGGGCTGAATGGCCTCGTTCTGCACCTTAACTTTTATATGGTTCTAAAACATTAATAGGACCAGAAAAAGAGATGAGAGGAAAACAGACAAACAAACAACCATACACAGAGGGAAAGTACTAATGGAATAAGTGAAGATGTAACAGATCATCTCAGACAATAAAGAAAAACAGATTAAGGAGATTAAAGAAACAAACAGTATATTAACAGCTAACAAAGATAGTCAGAAACAATAAGAATATGGGCAATGGAAAACGGAATGGGTCCATCTGCTCTGAAATGAGAAAGATAGGGAAGGTTGGGGACAGAAGGAAGCAAGGGGGTGTCAAGTCCCCCTTCCTCCACCCAAATGTTTTCCATCATTCCCATTTTCTCAACTTTTCCTTTGCCTTCCCATCACATTTACTATGCACACTTCTTCTGTTTTTTAAAGCTTCATCCTGTTACATAATTAACTAAGATAACCTGTTAAGATTAATTATCAATTATTCCATGAATGTCCACGTTCCTCATCCACTGTCTTTTGCTGACACCATTATTATGCTTGTTTAGCTTTTCTTCAGTCCTAAAGGTAATGAACCAGAAATATTGACTGCCCATTGCTGACTGACCTGCTGTGCATTCCCCCCCCACCCCTGTTCTTTTAAGGTTTTTGATCGATGACAATGTGATTTGTGGAGAGTAACTGGTCACAGTTGAATGATTGAGCTGTAAGAATTGACAGTGCTCGGGTTTTCTCAAATAACTTTGGTGGTCAAGAAGAACTTTTGCAGAATATTCCCTTCAGCAAACTAAGTATGTTCAACAGAAACTGAGGGTGGAATCATCCCAGATTTGAAATAAGTGCAATAGCGGGTGTGAAAAAAAGTCATTTCACCCGCCGGCCACAATGGCGGGTTTTCACCTCTTATCGTCCCCTTTCTGCCTCATTACTAATGCATTCATGGGAAACATGCCAGATCGCTGGCAGGGCGGCCTCTGATTCGCCCTCCCCGCCGTCAACTCAGGCCTTCAGTAATCCGGCGCCATATTTAAAGGGCTCCCCTGCACAGAGCTAGCACTGTCTAAGGGATTGAAAGCTGCTGGAAAGTCATGGCTGCCAAAGGGGGCAAACATGCTGCCCCAAAATTTAGTGACGCCTCCCTCAGGCGCCTACTGGATGCAGTGGAGGCCCGTCTGAAGTCCTCTACCCCGCTCAAGGTGAAGACCAGCCAGCATGGTCACCAATCCAGAAGGGAGGTGGTGGCAGCAGTGGTCAGTGCCAACATCCTGCAAAAGAGGACAGGCACCCAGTGCCGAACAAGGATGAATGATCATCTCCATTCCACTAGGGTAATCACTCATCTCATCACTCTCAACTCACAAACTCACAGACCCATCACACATCCACAAGTTCTCACTCACTGCCAGTTCAAGGGACATCACCATTCACTCTCTCACACGCACCTTCATCTGCCATGCGGATCGTGTCGTCATCCTGTCCATGGCACCACTCACCACCCACACATGCCAGGCATCCTTCTCATCTGGCCTGGCAGGTGTCCCACTTAAACTCTCTTCATCTCTATTCATGCAGGACAAGCAGGCACATAACAAAAGGGAGAGGTTGCAGGCTGGTGGGGGAATGCCCGACATCAAGGTCCTCACAGATTTTGAAAACAGCCGTCCAGCTGGCCAGCAACAATCTAGACTGTTCCTGTGTTGACGGTGAGGTCGGCGGTGCACAACCAAGTGAAGATCTAGCAGTGCAACATCCATCAGACAACCATCCTGTGAGTTCCCCTGTCCCACAGTCCCCTGGCATGCACTAATTATCTCATAGGCACATCAGGGAAGCAGATGTCCACGAGCCAGGCACTTGACTCAAGCCCCGAAGACACCTGGGAAGAAGAATTTGATGACACCCTAATTGAAGACCCATCACAGCGCCCACCCACATTCTCCACCAGTGCAGAGACACACACCTCAGTAGAACCTAGTTCTAGAGTAGCCTCAGGGTCAGAATCTGGGGAACACATTGCACTGTCTGATCCGCAGCAAGCAGAGGCAGGGACTTCCCTGGTTTCGGGCACTTGAAGGACTGCTGGAGAATAGAAATCTATTGAGTCTGAGTCAGATGAGGTGCCTCTGGACTCTGTCATATCTCAGTTCTGGAGCTGCAAAGGCAAGCTCATGAACATCAGGAAGGGATGTCCGCTGCACTCCTCAGATTGCAAGGCACAACTGAGGGGTCTGTTTGCCCTCAGTCTGTGGTGACAGCGCCGGCATGCCAACGCGCCAAGGTCACACTGGCAAGATGGCAGCCGCCATGGAGATCTTGGTCCAGGACATCAGTCCTGCATCATTGCGCGGGCTAAACTCCATCACTGACACCACAGTTGGCCTCCAACAGTGTCTTTGCGAGAGGGGTACGGAGCACCAAGATGTAGTGGCAGGGTTAGGGATGTTAAGAAGATGTAGTTGCACAGCCTGGGCATGAGTGTTAATCACTTATACATAATGTTCACGATTGTAAATAAACTCCCTAGAGTGTCTCCTTGCCTATGGCTGTTTGTTATGTTGAGCAGTGTTTGTGTCACTCAGATGTGAAACCTTGGTTCCTGCACAAGATAAAGGGAGGTGTCTCAGTCCAGAGCCTCTCCCCTGTACAGTGTGTAACCTTCAGACTAATGTGATGTCTGGCTTCACACTCACTGGACACATTGTCATGGGCAGGCGTCACAGAGTACCGCCATTCTCTCTGTGTGCTTTCAGCTCCTCTGAGGCGGTGCTGGTCCCATCTCTTCAGCATCTGTGACCATCTGTGTTCTGAAAGAGTCAGGTGCTTGAAGGCTGACAAAGGATCAGGTGCCTTTAAAGTTTCACGGCCGCATCTCCATGATATGACCCTGATCACTGAACACAAGCAAGCTACCCTCAGCCAGACGGGAGTCAGACATTCGAAAAGGCAATGTGAAGATCTGTGGAGCGACCTCACTGCATGTCGTCATCCTTCTCCTGGAATGTTGCGACTATTAGGGCCTCTATTGCATCGCCATGATATGAGCCTGAGCACTGAGGGTCTGTGTACTGCCGTCAGACACACAGGAGTCAAACGTTCACAAATGTTAGGTGAGGATGTCTGGACTGTTCTCACTGCATCCCATCATGATTCCCCACGAATCCTTCACATTCCCGAGCATTCCTGCCTTGTCTGGCCAATGCAATAGCCTCATTGCTGGCCTTCTTGTCATCGGGGATCTCATCACCCTCATCCCCTTTGCTGTCCTCCTCATTGGAGGAGAAGTGCAGCTCTTCCATCTCATCCTCAGCCTGGTCTTCCCTTCCTTATTGCAGTGCCAGGTTGTGGCACGCGCAGCAAGCGACAATGATGGACTGCATTGCAGTGCTCCACCGGACTGGCAGAGGCACTGGAACCTCATTTTCAAAATGCCTATTGCTTGCTCCAAAGTCCAGGTCATGATGTGAGCCTCGTTGTACCATCGCTAAATCCCACAGCAGGTGGCATATATGACCAACCAGTTCCCTAGACATGCACAGTCTCCGGTGACACTGGTTTATTGTCTCTGCAGGAATGACAAGCATCTCCACCATTGACTGTGCCATGGCTACCTTTCACAAGGGATTCTGCAACTTACCTAGTCAGCCAATTGTTCTCCTGCCCCCTAAAATGCACATTAATTTGCAGCCTGACCCGCACTGGAGCCCTTGCCCCAGTACCGCACTGAAAGCCAGCTGGGAAAAAGCAACTTGCCTGTGCCCTCTGAATGCGTGGTGTCTCTTCTTTGATGTCTTGTGACCGATGTTTGTGAGCGCTGTGCAAGGTTTTGTGCACTCACCTCCAAATTCCCCTTGAATTTCAGGTCATCAGATGCATGCCTTTTAAAGGTGGTCCTGACGCATGCTGTTCTGAAGTCACACTGAATTGGGCAGTAAATTTGACTTGGGGGATTGATTCCAGTGAGCAGGGCTTATAATGAGACGCTATAGTATTGAAATTAGGTTCCCAATGTGCAGCAGTGGGAAATGCAGCCGGCCACTGACAGGTGGAGCAGACGATCGCAAACACATTTCACGACAGTGTAAAACCGATTTTTGGTCTTCTTGGCATATTGTCCCCCACCCTTGCCCGGTATGACACGTGCTGCCAATGGGAACGGAGAATTCTGCCCTCAATTGTACACAGTCTGTGAAGAAATTGTCTCTACAGGCCAAGTTCTATTTCCATCAGCTGGTTAATGACAAACTCCTGACCAATTACCACTGACAGGGAAGATGAGTCAAGGCTCAGAAAGTAGACCATTACTGACAGATGCACTGTTGTCAAATTGCCATAAAAAATGTAAATTGCAAATAGACTTTGAGAAAAATTCAATATCAATAGACTGGCAGGTAATAGAGAACATGCATTCTCACTGCACCTCTAAAACAATAGAAAATGATAACCCAGTAGTACCTTCCTTTCCTGCATGGACTGTGCGGTAACAGAATATGCACAAGTATAGCGCGTGTATAAAGAGGGCATTTGCTCTCATTTTTGAAGAAGAATTGACCTTAAAAAGCACATTTCATGACCTCAGGATATATCAAAGTTCTTTGCAGCCAATGAAGTACTTTTGAAATGTAACCACTGTCATAATGTTGAAAATGCTGCAGCCAAATTGCATACAGCAAGGATCCATAAACAGCAATATCATAATGACCAGATAGTTTTTTTTTACAAGTGGGGTTTATTGAGGGATAATATTGGCCAGGACTGCATTGATAGCTCTACATCTCTCCAACTATGGCATCTTTTATGTCTATGTCAGCGGGCAGGTGGAGTTTTGTTTTAATATCTCAACAGAAAAGGAACAGATACGTCCATCTGTAATGTACTAAACTAAACATAATGGGGTACAGTTTCCGTTAGTTTGTCCTGACTTATCCAGTGCACTTTGCCCAAAATTAGTGCACACATTAAGGAAGTTCAAGCATAAGCTACAACCAGCATAAACTGATTCTCCTCGATCATGTGAGCAAAGCAGCGTGCTGGAAGCTAGATGGTTATCTTTCAAAATTCAGTAGATTCTTGGAAAGGTTCCTGTGGAATGGAAAGTAGCAAATGTAACCCCACTATTTAAGAAGGGAGGAAGAGGGAGAATGAAGAGCTACAGACCTGTTAGTTTGACCTTGGTAGTAGGGAAAATGTTAGAATCTATTATAAAGCATGAGATAGATGGACATTTAGAAAAAAATGATAAAATTGGGCAGAGTCAACATGGATTTATGAAAGGGAAATCATGTTTGACAAACTTGTTGGAGTTTTTTGAGGATGTTACTTGTAGCATTGATAAAGGAGAACCAGTGGATGTGGTGTATTTGGATTTTCAGAAGATCATTGATAAGGTCACATGAGGGGACATGTTTCATTTAATTTTTATTTTCTTTATTTTTTCTTTTTAACAACGCTTCATCTCCCGGAGACAGCTCTGTGCCTCAAGGGGATAATGAAGTACTCACTCATGCGCATGTGTCAAGTTCCCCACTCGTCCTCCTCCCGCCACCCGCATAGGCAGCGCTGCTGTGCGCATTTCACGGTGGGCGTGCCTTAATTGGCCCACCAGCGTGAAATCACGGTCCGGTTCCGATCGTGGGCGGCAGTCGGCTTTCCAATCGCTCCCGCTGAGCCTGCCCACCAAGGGCAAAATTCTGCCCAAAGGTTTCTGGAGACTAATGACATCAAGGGGTATGGAGATAGTGTGGGAAAATGACATTGAGGTAGATGATCAGCCATGAACTAATTGAATGGCAGAGCAGGCTTAACGGGCTGAGTAGCTTACTCCTGTTTCTATGTTCAATCTGTTGGTAGGCCTCTTGTCAATGTGGAATGTTATTTACTTCTCTTGAAATTTTACCACTTTGCAAAAGATAGGAGTTTTGTCTACTATGGTTTAAGATTTTAACCCAACAGCAAAAAAAATTACTTATAGCACCTTTAGCATTATTGAAGAGTCAATGCAGTTCATAGCAGTGTTATAAAACAACATTTGACACTCTGTCACATGAGCAGGGACATGTTATAAATTCAACTTTGAAACTTATATTTCATTTTTATTTGCTTTTGGAAACCTCATCCCACCTGTGGATGAGATTTCCAAAAAAATGCAAAGGCCGCTTGGCCTTTTCATCTGCCCACTAACCAACAGGTTGGGTGGGCATAAGTTAATTGATTATTTAATGGCCTAAACAGACCTTTTAATTGTTGGTCAGCGTGCTGAAGACTTTGGCGCGTGCCTGCTGACTGAACTATCGTGTAACTGCGCGTTGACCTCAGCACACTCAGCCGTCATCAACGTGCGTCATTTCATGCTTGAGTCGATCGGGCACGCACCCGCCCACCGAGTGAAAACTTCTGCCCTATCAATTCCTGTCTTGAACATGCTCAAAGACTGAGCTTCCACAGCCCTCTGGGGTAGAGAAGTCCAAAGATTCACCACCCTCTGAGCGAAGAAATTCTTCCTCATATCTCTTACATGGCCTTCCCCTGGTTTTAGGCTCACCAGCCAGGGGAAACATCTTGCCTACATCCAGCCTGTCACACCCTGTAAGCATTTTGTAAGTTTCAATGAGGTCACCTCTCATTCTTCAAAACACGATGGAATACAGGCCCAGTCTCCTCAATCTCTCCTCATAGGACAATCCTGCCATCCCAGCGTTTAATCTGGTGAACCTCTGGTGCACTCCCTCTATGACAAGTATATCCCTCCTTGGATAAGTAGACCTAAACTGTACATAATACTCCAGGTGAGGTCTCACTAAGGATCTATATGACTGCAGCAGGAATCTTTACTCCTGTACTCAAATCCCCTCACAATGAAGGCCAACATACCATTTGCCTTCCTAATTTCTTGCTGTACCTGAATGTTAACATCTAGTGACTCATAGACAAGGACACCCAATTCCCTTTGAACACCCGCACTTCCCAACCTTTCATCATATAACAAACAGTCTGCCTTTCTGTTTTTCTACAAAGTGAATAACTTCACACTTATTCACATTATGTTCCATCTGCTATGTCCTAGCGCTTTCATTTAGCCTGCCTAAGTCCTCTTGAAGCCTCTTTGCATTCTCCTCACAACTTAACATTTCCACCAAGTTTGGTGTCATCAGCAAATTTGGAAATATTACAATTGATCCCCACATCCAAATCATTTATACAGATTGTAAATACCTGTGGACCTTGCACTGATCTGTACGGTACCCACTAGCAACAGCCTGCCATCCTGAGAATGATCCGTTTATTCCTACTGTGTGTTTTCTGTCTGTTAACCAATTCTCAATCCATACTAGTATAATTCCCCAATCCCATGCGCTCTAATTTTACTTTCTAACCTCTTGCGTGGGACCTTATCACAGACCTTCTGAAAATCCAAATACACCACATCCACTGGTTCTCCTTTATCAATGCTACAAGTAACATCCTCAAAAAACTCCAACAAGTTTGTCAAACATGATTTCCCTTTCATAAATCCATGTTGACTCCACCCACTTTTATCATTTTTTTCCTAAATGTCCATCTATCACATGCTTTATAATATATTCTAACATTTTCCCTACTACCAAGGTCAAACTAACAGATCTGTAGCTCTTCATTCTCCTTCTTCCTCCCTTCTTAAATAGTGGGGTTACATTTGCTACTTTCGATTCCACAGGAATCTTTCCAAGAATCTACTGAATTTTGAAAGATAACCACCTATGCATCTACTATCTCTCTAGCCACCTCCTTCAACACTCTGGGATGAAACTCATCTGGTCCAGGGGATTTATCAACCTTCAATCCAGTTAACTTTTCAAGTACTACGCCTTTACTAAGTCTAATTTCTTTCAGTTCCTCAGTATCACAAGTCCCTTTGTCACCTAGTATTTCTGGGAGATTTTCTGTAACTTCTTCTGTGAAGGCAGACGCAAAGTAACTGTTTAGTTTCTCCGCCATTACCCTGTTCTCCACTATAAATTCTCCTGTACACCATCTATAATGAGCCCACATTTGTCCAGCTAATCTTTTCCTTTTCATATACCGAAAGAAGCTTTTACTGTATGCCTTTATGTTCCTCGCTAGTTTGCATTCATATTCTGTTTTCCCTTCCTTAATCAGTTTCTTGGTCCTCAATCACTCCCAATCCTCAGGCTCACCACTTTTTCTGGCATCCTTATAAGCCACTTCCTTTGATCTGATTGGAATTAGATACCACACAATCCACAACACAACAGGAACAACGTTTCAATTTAATACAAACTTAGAATCCATGCTTCTTAAATTTCTAAAGGAACAAGCTACATCCTCTGACAAATTTGTTACATAGCTGAAAATGTGAACAGAATGGTGTAAACATTTTTTGTATAGTTTGCGCTTTGATAGTAAGTGCTTTCTCCCGAAGAATGATCAATGTCTGGAAAATAAACACCCTGGAATGCTGTGAGAGCCAACTAGATGCTGTAATGGAGACTCTAGCTTCATTCTGAATGGATGAACAAGCAGCTAAATGGTCTTGCTCATCCATAATTAACTTGTGATTCTCTTGCTTGATTTGGCTGAGTTTACATCCCATATCAAGGATCGTTACATTTTCTCTTCTTTTTTTTACTGCCATCCCCCAAACAGAAGATGCACTCAATATATAGAAAGCATATACATACTTATTGCACCAGACTGCAAACTGAAAATCAATGATAGTCATGCTTATTTTCTCATGGAAGATACATATTAAAACTGTGGGCCTTTGAAATTTGTCTGAGCCAAATGGCACCACAAGTAAATACTGTAGCATTGTGAAGACATTCAGCTTACAAGAAACTGCAAATTGATTTTTTTTATTGCTAATAATTTATACAGTTTTATATATACATTCTGTTATTCCTCTCTTGGATCTTCATTTGCTTTTTGTTCTGTTGGAATAATTTGAATTCCTACTGTGAATTATTAAGATTTTATACAATAAAGCTGACAATGTGGTGGCCATCTAAAAAGTGAAAAGTGATATTAATAAAGTTAGATTCAGACTTTCAAGGTCAATAAATTTCAGGAAGCCTTCCGTTAAAATATATGTTACCCAATTCACCACCATTTCATTTTTCTGATAATGTGAATGCTATTAACTGCCAATGATCTCAATTCCTAGGAGATGTAATTTCAAAAAAATTGGTTTAATTATTGTTTTAAGCAATGAATTTCATGCAATATTTACTAACTACAGATGCATCTCATTGGGATTTAATTGTACAGTACAATTAAACTATTGATATAAACAGAATAAATATTAGTTCAGAGTCTTTGCAGAGAAAATTCTTATTCTGAATTTAACAGATTACCCTGTAGAGGTTGACTTGGTTTTATGTTGCATTCTTTGTTATTTTTGACCCATGAAGAACTGCATGAATAATGATGCTATATATTTGTCAGGATCCCACGTAAGTCACATCTAAATGAAGCTTATTGATATCTGCACTATTTAAAATATTTGCATTTTTCATACTATTGCTTTCCTCAGTGGTATTTAACGCAACAAGCTGATTAAATACATTGTTATTCTATGGGGCACAGACAAAAGGCACTCCTTTCCACCACATATGTAGATGGAATTCTTGTTGTATGTAGCAGCTTTCTACAAGGAATTTTGTCAAAGGCTTTCTGAAAGTCTTGGTACACATGCCATAAGGTTTTCTTGGGACGTCATGGCCTTGGGAAAGTTCAATGAGATTGGTCAGACAGGATCTGCTGGTTGCTAATTACTAGATTATTATACAAATAATCCTCATTACTCCAGACACTGCATTCAATTACTTTTCCTGCTATTTATGTAAAACTAGTAGGTTTGTAGCTTTCTGGATTCAATTTGTTACTTTCTTTTGAAATACTGGCACAGTGTTAGCTAGTGGGACGTTCACAGCATTCATTTAATGCTTTAAGGATTACTTACCTTTACCAAGTTGAGTAGAAGTTGCCTCGCCTGGCTTCCCTTATGCAGTGACCCTGCAGCAACTGAACAATACATTACACAGGGTCACTAGGCCAACTGAGAAGTCAGGTAAAATAAGGTGGAAATTAAATTCATATAGATCACAGCTGACAGATGTCTAATTTGAAGTTACTCACAATCTGAGGTAAGGAAGAAAGTACAAAATGATCTGTACACACAGAGAGACTCTGAATCCACAGTTGTTCACAAAGCAGACAAAATGACACTGATTTGGGCACCAAAGGTAACCAATGTTTTAGCCTTGATCAAAAGAAGCTGTTAAACATAAATATCAATTAAACTACTTTTCAAAAGAAAAATGTCACTTTCCTCCATAAATATAATTGGAAGTGAAAGCATTTCAAATTGTGTCTAACTTCTCAATGGAGGGAAATCACAGCCACGAGGTAACAGTTCTAATGAAAGTATTGTTACTAAGATTACCAAAGCTGATTAACATCTTTGACCCTTTAAAAACAGCCCTATTTATAGATCTTACAGCACTTGAAGATATGGGCCCAGACCTTCAAGTTTCCGGATAATTGGAGACTGGACGTAACCCACAAGATGAGCTATGGGACATCTCAGAATTCCCAATGCAATAACTCCATGGGAAGTGCCCAAGAAGTTTGAACTTTCACTGGTCAATTCCCCAGTTCCCTGGGAACTTCTGAAAAGGTCTCCAATTCTGAGTTAGAGTCGGGTACTTCGGACAGAACCGACTTACTTACCTGGATGGTTATCCAGGAGATGTTAGACAGAAAAATCCTAGTCTAACTGCTGGGTACACAACTGAGCCCCCCAAAGTCCCACTCCAACCTACCTGACCACAACCCCCCAATTCCCACACTGACCCAACTTGACCCGACCTCACCACCTGACCCCCCAATTCTCCCCCAACACCCAATTTCCCCGGACACCCCAACTCTCCCCTTATTCGACTTGACTAGCCACCACCACCACTCACCTCTCCCCGATACCCCAACTCCCTGCTGGCCCAAATTGACCTGACTAGCCACCACCACCTGACTGCCCCCCTCACCCCCGACCCGACCTGACACAACCCCTAATGCTGCAACTCCCCCAGATGCCCTTTCATACCTTCAATCCGGCCTGACACAACCCCACCATTCCTAACCAACCCGACACCCACCCCTCAATGATACCTTGATGCCCCGATACACCTCCAATCCAACCTGGCTAGCCCCTGAGTCCAACATTCCAACTCCTCCGACCCGACCTCATCATTCAACTACTCCCCAACCTCATCACTTATCCAGTTGCCACCCTATCCCCTCACCCACCCTAATCTCTTAGATCCTTATCTTACCCACCCTACTCTTTATCCATCTTTCCCCCTTAGCCACTTACCTCACCGAGCCTACTCCCTTACCTATCCTACCCCTTACCCAATTACCTTACTCATCGCACCCTCTTACATACCTTACTCAACCATCCTACCCCCATACCCACCCTACTTCCTTACCCTGTTGCTTGACAGACCCTAATCCCTTACTGGCTCCCCTTATCCACCCTATCCCATTACCTTACCCACCCTTCGCTCTTATCAACCTTACTCGTTACCCACTTATATCACCCACCCTAACCCCTTAGATCTATGAAGAGTGGTCTAAATGTGTTCCTGTTGCAAACAAAATACTTCGTCCTCTTATATTATGCAAGCATCCATGACAATTAAAAATAAACCCCTAATAAAATATAATGCAAGACCATTCATTGCATATTGCACAATAGACAACAATATAATTGCAATTCCCTGTGCATTAGTAAAACGCCCACTTTCCTTTTGATATTTCAATAGGTGTATTGATATTGAAATTCTTAGGCAAAGTGCATACTACACTGAAGCCTCCATAATCAGTTCCATGCTACTATGCTAAAATGTCAAAATTTACCAATAACTATTGTACACAAGATGATCTCTAGTGAAAATTCATGTTCGACAACACTGACCTCTAACAGTCACCTGTCATGATGGGGTTCCCTACAAACCACAGAATGCCCAACTTTTTTTTCAGCAATTAAAATTTCTAGTGTCTGATGTAAGGTTTTAAACAAACAAAATGCTTACAACATGACAGCATGATTAAATTTACCCACAAGTCATCTTTTGTGTCTGTTACATCTCAGAAGCCAGGACTCAGATTGGACTTATTCCCTCAAGAGTTAGAGAGAGCCGTGTGCATTCCCAATATTTTCAGCTTTTAAGCATTTGCCTGGATCGAATCTGCACATTCACAGGTGTGTTTAATAGTAGAAGAATATGTCCTCCTCAACATGCAAGCACAAGATTTTATTTGTTATATTTCCCTCACATAATTTAAAAGGAACTGGATTTCCAAAGCTGTTATGTCATTTATGACCTTTATACAAATCAACTAACAATTGTGCTTTTGTTATGAACTCTTTATAGATAAAGCAATCTGCTTGAATGGCAGCCCAATCCCACGTTAAACATTAACACCCTCTGCCCCTTGTATAGTTCGCTGCAGTATGTACTATTTACAGGGCGCATTTTACAAGTCACCAAGGCTTCCTTGTTATCACCTCCCAAATCTGCAATCTCTTCAACCTACAAGGGTAAGGACAGTAGGCTCATGGAAGCCACCACTACCTCCAAATTCCCCTCCAAGTCACACACATCCTGAATTAGAATCATATTGCACAGAAGTCCATCACACTTGTGCTGGCTCTTTGAAAAAGCTATCCAGTTAGTCCCACTTGCCTGCTCTTTCCTTAAAGTTCTGCAAGTTGTTCAAGTACATATCTTACTGTCTTTTGAAAGCCATTTGAATCTGTTTCCTCCATCCTTTCAGATCATAACACATTGCATAAGGAAATTTTCCTAACCTCACTCATTTTTGCTAAGTCTCCTAAATTTGTGTCCTTTGATTACCAACACCATCAGCAGTGAAAAGATTTTCATTGTTCAATCTACCAAAACGTCCATGTTTTATATTAGATCCACCACATGCTCCACCACCACCACCCCACCCCAGCCCACCCCCGCCGAACCTTCAATAAGGGCCTCCTTTCATCCACCCATGTAACTGAACTCTATCCTCCTCGGTAACTTTCTACTAAACCTCCCCTGCAGCTTCTCCAAGACATGGATATATATCACCGTTGTTCATCACCATTGGGTCACAATCCTGAACTTCCTCTCTCATACCACTGTAGAAGAACCTTCACCACGGTCTGCAATGATTCAAAAGAAGCTACTCACTACATCCTTCTGAAGGGAATCTAGGAATGAGCAGTAAATGCCAGCTTTGCCCATATCCCAAGAATTATGTAATATTAAGAGACAGCTGAAGGCACCAGATACACCAAAGACAATGGGCCATGACAACATCCCAACTGTAGTACTGAAGACGTGCTCAAAACTAGCTGTGCCCTTAACCAAGCTGTTCCAGTACAGTACGTCTACAACACAGTCATGTACCCGGCAATGTGGAAAATTGCCCAGGTATGTCTGTTCCACAAAAATCAGGAAAAATCCAACCCAGCCAATTACTGCCCCATCATCCTATTCTCAATCATTAGCAGAGTGACAGCAGATGTCATCAACAATACTATTAAGCAGCACTTACTCAGCAACAAGCTGCTCATTTTGTTCAGTTTGGGTTCCGCCAGGACCACTCAGCTCCAGACTCCCAGCTTTGGCATAAACACAGACAAAAGATCTGAAACCCAGAAGTGAAGTGAGAGTGACAGCCTTTGACATCTAGTAGCATCTGACCGTGCATGGTATCAAGGAGCCCTACCAAAATTAAAGTCAATAGGAATCAGGGGAAATCTCTCCATTGGTTGGATTCATGCCTGGCACAAAGGAAGATGATTGTGGAAGATGGTTGGAGGCCAATTATCTCAGCCACAGGTTTACACTGCTGGAGTTCCTCAGGATAGATGTTTGGTCCAAGCATCTGCTTCATCAATCACCATCCTCCACAAATTAAGGACAAAAATGAGGATATTTGTTGATGATTCATAATGTTCAGTGTCATAACTTCTCAGATATTGAAGCAGTCTGACTCTGCATGCAGCAAAAGCTGGACAATATGTAGAGTAGGGCTGGTAAGTGGTAACATTGGTGCTACATAAGTGTCAGGTAATGATCATCTTCAACAAGATAGCATCTAACCATCTCCCCTTGAAATTCAACAGCATCACAATCACTGAATCTCCAACCATCAACATCCTGGGGGTTACCATTGACCAGAAACTTAACTGGACTAGCCATATAAATACTGTGGCTACAAGAGCAGATCAGAGGTTGAGAATTCTGCAGCAAGTGACTCATCTCCTGATTCCGCAAAGGCTGTTCACCATCTACAAGGCACATATCATGAGTGTGGTTTGTTTGGATGAGTCCAGAGAAGCTCAACACCATCGAAAACAAAGCAGCCTGCTTGATCGGCACCCCTCCATTAAACAGTCACTCCTAAATGGCACACAGTAGCACCAGTACATGCCATGTGCAAGATATGCGGCAGCAACTCACCAAGGCTCCTTTGACATTACTTTCCAAACCCATGACCTCTATGACTTAGGAGGACAAGGGCAGGAGATGATGGAAACAACACCACATATAAGTTTTCTTCCAAGTCACTCACCATCCTGAATTGGAACCACTGTCCCTTCACTGTTGCTGGGTTCAAATCCAGGAACTCCCCCTCCCGACCCTATCTGCCCATCAGCACTGTGGGTGTACCCACAGCACATGGACAAAAGAGGCTCCCCATCACCTTCTCGAGAGTAATTAGGGATGGCCAGCAATTTCTCGCTTTGCCAGCAATGTTCACATTCTTAGTACAAATTTTTAAAAATGCTCAAGTTAGCTCAATGTCTACAATGCCGTTTTCCACAGGCCAACACATTGACAAAGATTACCAACAGCTGGTATATCACTCCCTTGTCTTTTTTTCGTACACAGTCCCCCTTGAATGATATTTCTATATAATTTACTAATTGATCCTCACCAATGTCTATTGGCCAATTATGGCTAGAGGGCAGATTTGCCATCCAATTAAGGATGGGTGGTCTCTTAAAGCTGGAGTGCCTATAGGAGTCCCTCCAACACAGAAGCAGCAGCAGGATTCCTTTTCAGGGAATCCCTCCATAAGGTGGCCTGCAGCTGAAGCAGAGGGACTAAGGCCTGCCTAGGGTGCCTGCAACACCCCTATCCACTCCCCTTCCCCATGACATTCAATGGGAGGCCATCTCCAGACAGCTGGACTGTTCTTTGACACCTCTGGGGGCCTGGAAGCCAACTGGAAAATTGCACTTGGCCTCTAACAATGGGTTCTGAATGAGCCTTAATCAAGCTCCATGTTCACTCCCATGCTGGGCTAAAAATCCTGTCCTATATATTTGTTTCTTGCCATCAAATTTCCCTCAATTCTTCATGCAGTTGTCTGACTTTTTTTCCTTTTAGTCCTTTATCTTAAACACCAAATGAATACCCTTACTTCAGATTGATTCTCTGTATTTCATTGTTAAATAATAATATTCAAATCTATCCATTTGTAAATTTTGCTGCGTTCTTTGCAAAATTATAATTCAATGTTTGACAATTACATTTTTCAAAAAGTCAGGTCCTTCTCAGATAGATATAAAGTTTGGAAATGTCTGCCAGTATCTTTCAGATTTATGCAGCACAGCATGCTTGGCTAAGCATTCAGTGCCCTGCAGAACTTACTTGTTCCCACTGCATCCATAGTCTTCCATGGCATTACTAGCCAATAGGAGTAATTTAAACTTCAGAACACTTGCACATCCTTAACTGACTATTAAACTATTTCTTTAATTGCCTTTTGGACACTGTTGACAAGATCCTCCGAAAAAAATTAGCCCTGGAAAGACTGGTCAGCAGCTTATGAGTATCAAAGGATGGTTGGTTATCTTAGTGTTATTTGCTCAGTAAGAAATGCAGCATGGATGGATGATAAACCCAGATAAATCCAAGGGAATGCAAATCTCCAGTTAATATGAAGCTGCTATTAACATAAGTAATCAATTGTAAGACTGCATTTTAATAGAAATTGATTAAATGAAAACATTCTAACCTTGTGCAAGTCACCAGTGAGACCATGTTGGAAATACTGTGTGCTCATTTACAAAAGACATTTGCATTGGGTGCAATGCCACTGACTCCTCCCATTACACTCCATACCATCTGCTCAATAAATGTCGTGAGCCTTGAAGTTGAACAGAGAACCCGTATGATTGTACTCCAGCTTACTAGATATTTTCTCTAAGCCCTTGCATAATTGTCTTTACTAGACAGAAGATTAAACAATTTTCCAGTCCGTGGCTTGGGTCTATAAATTACTACTCAAATTTATTGAATAATCAGATACGTTAATAGTATAAATACAAGCCGATTTACAGTAACTGCATACTTTATTCTCATCCAAAATGTTTAATGCATTTCAAAACGTTGCTTCAAAACAGGACAAAGCTAGATTGTTACAGCAGCAATCAAGTGGGAATGGATTGGGAGGTCAGCATCACTGAAAGACCAGTATCCTGAAGATTTTTTTCGATGTCATATTTGACTGACAACTATGTTTGTTTACACAATTTTCTTCTGAGTCCTCTGGATAGCTGACCACCTATTAGAGGTCTGAGAGATACACCCTCTAGCACTTGATGTGTCTTTAGTGGGATTTGAAAACGTTAACAGACTATTTGACCTGGACTGCGAGCAAAGAGAGGACAAATTTTCAAAATCCATGAACCTCAATACAGAATTAAAGAGCAAGCTCTTTAATGTCTACGACTCAACAAAACTAGTTGATGTAATTTTCACCAACTTCAAAATAAGGAGCTCCATAAATATCAGGTTGGTTGTAGGCATAATTATAGATTCAGATAGGATTGATCTCTTATTACTAAGGCGAACAGGAGGCATGTTTGCTGGAGTGGAGCCACTCGAGATTAATTAGTAGCGATGGAGAGATTTCCTGCAGGCCTGCTCAAATGAGGTCAAGAATGGTTATGAGAGACTTTCCTTAAGGAGATTAAACGAGCAGGATTTTGAACAACAGGAAGTATTCTGGAATGATGGCCCTCAGGTTGTGTTTATATTAGACTGTACTACAATAACATCACTCACAAATCTGATAAACAATCAATGTGAATTTTATGATACAATCTGATCTAAACTATACATCCAACTAGTAAATAATTCTCACCTGTTCTGAGTATGCAGAATTCATAGCTGGCCTTTCATTATTAAATACACAATTATACACATAGAAAAATCCCATAATTTGACTGGCCCCTGATCATGCTTTTAAACTGAACTAAAGGGCACGTGTACATCATCTAAGATAAATTTACAATGCACTTTACTGTTTCTAGCCTGAACTGAAACATAAAACTATTCATTCTTTATGAAAGAGTCACCTTTAATATTTTCAATCAATTCACAATGGCACATATGTTTGTATACTGTACTATTAATTGAGGAGAATCCAAATGATTTAAATCTATTGGAGCTAATTTTTAAAAAGTCATTCATAGGATGCATGCATCGCCAGCCAAGCCAGTATTTATTGCCCATCCCTAACTGCCCTTGAGAAGGTGGTGGTGAGCTGCCTTCTTGAACAGTCCCTGCAATGTAAGTACACCCACAGAGCTGTTAACGAGGGAGTTCCAGGATTTTGACCCAGTGAAAGTGAAGGAACAGTGATATATTTCCAAGTCAGGATGGTGAGTGGCTTGGAGGGGAACTTGCAGGTGGTGGTGTTCCCACGTACCTGCTGCCCTTGTCCTTCTAGATGGTGGTGGTTGTGGGTTTGGAAGGTGCTGTCCATGAAGGCTTGGCGAGTTCCTGCAGTGCATCTTATAAATGATACACACTGCTGCCGCTGTGCATCGGTGGTGGAGGGAATGAATGTTTGTGGGTGGGGTGACAATCAAGCTGGCTGCTTTGTCCTGGACGGTGTCAAGCTTCTTGAGTGTTGTTGGAACTGCACTCATCCAGGCAAGTTGGGAGTATTCCATCACGCTTCTGACTCATGCCTTTGTAAATGGTGGACAGGTTTGGGAAGTCAGGAGGTGAGTTACCACAGGATTCCTAGCCTCTGACATGCTCTTGTAGCCACAGTATTTATATGGCTAGTCCAGTACAGTTTCTGGTCATTGGTAATCTCCAGGATGTTGATAGCCAGGGATTTAGCGGTGGTAATGCCATTGAATGTCAATCTAGATTCTCCTTTGTTGGAGATGGTCATTACCTGGCACTTGTGTGGCGTGAATGTTACTTGCCACTTGTCAGCCCAAGCCTGGATATTGTCCATGTTTCGCTGCATTTGGACATTATACAATTTTAAAGGGAATGAAGGAACAGAATCCAAGACATGTATGTAAACAAGTCTTTGAAAATGGGAATTGAGAAGCCTATAAAAAAAAGGCATATTGTATCCTGACTTTAGAAATAGAGGCATAGGCCCGGTTTTTGCAGAGTCAAGGTGACTCTGTGGGCCTCAAAAAGTGGTAGGAGTATCTGAATGTAGAAGTACTGCCCCATTTCCGAAAGATCCAGGACGCAACTGTTCCATCCTGGAGACTAAGCGTGTTGGCAAGCGGGAAAGTCAGCGTGATTCCCACTGGGCAGGTGAACAGGTGCGATCTTCCGATTTTCAGTTCGTTAATTCTGCATCAGCGAGGAGCTCGGCAAATTTTGTGGTGGGGATGGGCAAGAAGTTGCCCACCTCGCCGTTACCTCATGGGTTTAAAGGAAGGGTACCTGGATACACATTCACTCAACGTAGGCCAGTAGCTCCGCTTTACTCCTCCAGAGTCCTTGCAGCTGCAGCTTATACTGGAGAAGCTGGCAGATGTGAGCAACGCATTTCAAGTCATACAATGCCTCCAGCATTGCCTTTTGCTTATTTCTAGAAAAGACCCCTGCCAGCAAGACACCCATGGTCAGGCAAATGCTTGCCATTGCAGTGTACCATATTCGCCAGCCTCTTAACCCTATAGAGGCCCCACTGCCTCATTCTGCTCAGGCCCTTCCTCCTCATGGTTCTGTGCCAACTGGCAACAGGCCCTCCATCTCCTCATCTGGATGAGAGCCATTGTAAGGCAGAGTTTCCTGCAGCCTGTCTTATGCCCCTCTGTGAACCACCAGATGAGACCTCTACCTACCACACTCTCATCCTTGGCCTCCCACCCTACTGCATCCCACTTCCCCCTCTGGCTGTGACTGTACCCTCCTGCCACCAGCACCCTGAGTTCTTCCCCCAGGACCCCGCCGCCCACACCATGAACCTTGCCCTCTAAAACACTCTTCCCCTCCTTTCCTGGACACCCACCGCCCACCACCCGAACACTCATCCCCTCCTCCCTGGACATTCACACCCCTCCTCCCCGGACACCCACCCCCCCCACTTCCCCTGTAGGCCTGCCTCCCCCTCCAGTTTTGGCGCAGCTTGTGATACAAGCACACAAAATCACACAGCACCACTCCTAAGGATAGGAAAAAGCAGCGTCTACATACCTTGAGGTGAAGTGAAGCTTGTCAGGTGCATGCCACTTATATACAGTCGGGAAACAGACCATTCTAACAATCCACTAGCAGGGCACTTAACTTGAAGGATGACCGTAATTCCAGTGAGTTGGCCTTTTAATGAGCATTCATGAAATGCAAATTAATGCAAATATGGTTCCCCACATGGATCAGCAGGAAACCCGAGCCACCTTTAATCCACTGTCAAAATCGGGGGACAAAATTCCAAATTAATTTCCAGACGGTGGGAAACAGACTTCTGCCATCAAGCCAAATTTTGTGCTGCCACCTGCCATGATTCCTGCCGCTGGCAGGAGCTGAAAAATTTGCCCCAAATTTTTGCTCTTGGGTGGAGTGGGGTGTGATTCACATAGGAGGGAAACTCAAACTCAACAGGGCCACTTGAAATAAGTGCTGAGTTCAAACAGACCCCATTTTAGCTCTCACAAAGGCCTTAACCCGTATTGTGGGAGTAAAAAAATTAATGGAGCCGACGTAAAAGCTCTTGAAGGGCAGATAAGGTCTGTTTAAATGTCATGATTCAAAGTTGGTTAAATCTCCAGCTCTTTAATAATGAAAAAACAAGCTGCGGGTGTGAAATAAAAACTCTGCTGCATTCCTTTGTTTGACATACCAGATGATGTAGCATCTGTTGTAGCAGTTTCAATAGTCATTTGTTGACATTTCCCCAAGGGCTCGTTATGAATGCTTGGCTGAATTCCAAAAAGTAAGACTCTCAGTGGGGTGAGGGGAGGGGGTTTCTGAGTTCACAACCTGATTAACAGGTTAAAAAACCCATTAAAGGATTAAGTGTCATCGATGTAAGGTACAAATAGAAGTTTATTTGCTTTTATAAATGATTTAGCACTTGAGATTTAAAAAAAATTGAATGGGCTTTCATGAATGAGATTTTTTAAAGTCTGCATTGTGAAGTCTGTATTAGATGTTTTGAACATGATTTTATTTCATCTTCACGTGGTTCCTGAGGTCTGCTCCTGGTGGATACTGGGTGAATTGGCATGTGGGCTATAAGGAGCCATGGGGAGTTGGTGGAGGGCATGAGTTGCCATGAAGGGTATAAGCATCCATGGAGGGGTGGGTAGGAGCATGAGTTGGCATGAAGTGTCATGGGGTTATAAGGAGTCATGGGGGCATGTGGGGGAAAGAGTTGCCATGAATTGGTATGGAGGGAATAAGGGGCCACGGAAGGAGGTGAGGGGATGTGAGGAGTAAGGGTTGGAGAGCCTGAAATCTTATAACACGACTGGGACAAAAGTCCCAGAGAACCGAGGCTCTGCTTCAAATTGTGTTTAATGCCGTTCCTACGAAGCACCTTGGGAAGCTGTATTATATGTTAAAGGCGGTACATAAATACAAGTAGTTGTTGCTTGTAACTAATTTGAGCCCCAGTGGCCCCCAGTTTGAGTCGTCTAATACAGCAACTTCAAGGAGCGAGAAAATTAGAAGAAATCTTTTTAATTCAATTCTAATTAAAATCAAGTTATTTTCCCTCAATCTCAAGTTACTTCTGTCCGAGTTGCCATTGCCATACGCCCCAATCTGTCACATTGAAACACCCGGCTAACATTTATAATTTCATACCCTTCCAGAACACACAACCAGAGTGTGTTGCATGTAATGAGCAGCGAGGGCGAAATATTTGATTGCAGCTGAAAATAGTAAAATCCCCCTTCAAACTAGTGAAATCGGAAGGGACAATTTTTTTTTCAACAAAACAGATCAAGGGTGCATTTAGAGGGAAACCCGATGTCCCCCCAGTCCTTTAGCCGGTCTCCAATGTTGTTGCCAGTCCAGTTATCAAACAAACCGAGTGCATTTATCGCCAAGTCACGGCGTTTCCTAAAGACTTCTCCGTCCTCCATCAACCGCGACCATGCACGTACAGGGAAAAGATCTTAAAGCTGCTCCTCTAATCTGTTTCTTTTCAAATCTTGCAGAGAGGAAACGGAAATTGTCGTGAAAGAAAAGGTAACCTATCGTGGTGGCCTCTTACACGTTTAACATATTTACAGAAAACGCTGCTCTCCAGCATCAATAAATCTCTCCTCACTCCGTCGCTGTGGTCCATGGACACTTAAACGCTGAAAAGTAAAAATAAATCCCACCCCCCTCCCAGTCCTTAATCACACTTCAAACCGCCAGCCATACAACTACAGTTTTATTTTTGTTTTGTTGCAAATGAAGAGCACCGGGAGGGTTTAGCAGGGACTGTTCCTTACCTCTTTCCAGTGTAAGCGGTTGCAGTGTTGTCGCCATGTCTGCTGCAGCCTGAGAAAGGAGGAGGGAGGTAACAGTGAGTGTGAGAAAGAGAACACGGCTGGAGTGACGCGGCTCACACTGCAGCCACGAGGGGCTGAGACAGAGAAAACAGCGAGCAGCAACCACACACATTTAAACCCAACGCATCTCTCCCAGTATGGGCTGTCGTAGCATTACGATGGCACACAGTCACAGTCTGGAGGTATGGATGACCACAGGCACGCTGCTCAATGTTAAACACGTCCACTGAAACACGATTATAAATTGGCAGCATCAAGAAACATAAGTTAACATATTCAATCTGTCAACATTTGAGAAGTTTGTGACTGTTGTCAGAATTGAGAGATTGAAGGACTTCCAAGACATAAGAAATGTCAATTTCCAGACATTAAATCTGGTAAATTTACCAAGATCTCCCTTCTCACCTTCAGCTATTTTCAAGTTAAGCTATTTAAAAAAAAACAAAACCCCAAGGGAAATGAGAAGGAGCAACTAACGGCCTCCTCAGGAATGCAGTTTATACATGACTTGCCTGCCCAACCTAGATGAATACAGATACCATTTTCAACAAAAACAGAATTACCTGGAAAAACTCAGCAGGTCTGGCAGCATCGGCGGAGAAGAAAAGAGTTGACGTTTCGAGTCCTCATTACCCTTCGACAGAACTTGAGTGAGTCCAAGAAAGGGGTGAAAAAATTCTGGTGGGCCAACCAAGCAAGCTATTTGGCTCTCCAGGACATTTATGTTTCTTTTTCAGTGAGAATTATTATTACTCCTTAAAGCTACACATTGATCACACAAAGGGGAATGTCGAACAAATATTTCTATGAAGCTGTTTTTACAATTGCTTGGGTAGTCCAATGGGCCCCCTCAAAACTTTACAAACTTATTTTACAATCATTTTTTTAACACAACCGAGCATCTCAAAGTGCTTTACAGCTGCTTTTGAAATGTTGGCACTGTTGGAATGTAGGAAATACAACAGCCAATTTGCACACAGCAAGTTCCCATGCACAGCAATGTGGCAATGTCCAGATAATCTGTTTTTATAATGTTGATTGAGGAATAAATATTGGCCAAGAGACAGGGAGTAACTCCCTGCTCTTCAAAATAGTGTCATGGGATGGATCTTTTACTGCCAACTGGGAAGGTGGACAGGGCTTTGGTTTAACATCTCATTGAAAGATGGCATGTCTGACAGTGCTGGACTGCCTGGGTAACACACTGGAGTGACAGCCTAGATTTTTCTGTCCAAGTCATGGGACTTTAATCCACAACCTTAAATTGTACTTCTTTATCACTGCATTTTTGTCACTGTCAGGTAACTCCATGTGCACCTGCCCCATTAAATTTTCTTTGATCCAATTTCTGCCCACCTATTTTCTAAGACCATCCTGGTGAAAGGCACTAATGATGTAGCTTGAGTTTGGGAATCACAGATTATCAAAAAAAAAGGCGGTCAAAGTCACAGGTGGTTCAAAAGTAGTTTATTAAAAGCAACATTTTAAATATAATGCATAAGTTAAATATACAGGAAAAGCATATGATCTGTGACAGTTAACGACTGTTCACTGGTCACAAAGGGGGAATGGACGATGAAGCTGATTTCTGCATCGGGGGCAGCAGCCTCTTGTCTGTTCTGTTCTCTTTCATCTCAAACAAACCTAGGAAGTTCTTCCCCCAGTCTTCCTCCATCTGAAGAAGCCTGATAGGACTCCCCCCTTTATGCCAGAGGACCTGTTAACATACTGTATTTCTAGGGCCTGGTTGTTTACCTTTTGTCAATCACTTCTTCAAATAGCTCTGGCCAATGACCAAAGGACAGGTACCCAATGTATGAACTATTCTCTGTCCAGCACTTTAGTTGAGGTCATCTTTTAGCTTATCTCATATTGGATGCCATTTGTTAACTCCTTCCAGACACTCATATAGGTAAGAAGATACACGAGGCACCACAAGGTTCCCTGAGAGCACTACCCTTTTGAGGCTATTATCTTTGTTTTGCCTCAGCTTATGTGTTTTTACAGATATGAGAAACAGCTTTTCTGCCAGGTAGCCTCATACTATGCCTACTAACTCCATCAGAATTATGTAATATTCTGAAAAATATCATTTCTTACATTTCTGACCATGATCATGATGCTCTGTTCTTTATCAGCTCCCTGAGCCCACTGCTCATTCAACACAATTGATCACGAAATCATTTTCCATCAGCTCTCTTCTGTGTTTCATCTCTGTGATAGTGCCCCAGCCTGATTCCACTCCTACTTATCACAATGAAACCAGCACATTTCTGAAAGCACATTTCTCTTCCTGCCCTTAAGTGCCCTTGGTCATGTAACAAAGATGCACCCTAGGCTCCTATCTTTTTCTTGTCTACCTGCTGCCCTTGTTGATATCATTTGGAAGCATGAAATGAGCTTTCACAAGTGTCCAGATGACAACTGGGAATGGGAATGGGTCAGAAGAATCACTATGATCCAGGACGTGCCTGAGAATGCCATCATGGAACTGTTGAACCATTGTGACGAGTTTCTGGGGGCAGCTGAATTTCTCGATTACCTTCCAAAAGCCCTCATGTCTGATTATGTCAAAGGCCTTGGTCAGGTGAACAAATGTGGTGTAGAGGTATGTTCTTTGCATTTCTCCTGGAGCTAGCTGCAAACACCATATCGATGGTCTCTTGACCTTTTCTGAAACCACACTGACTCTCTGGCAGCAGATCCCGGTTGAGATGATGCACTAAGCAGTTTAAAAGTATTCTGCCAATGATTTTGTGAGAAATGAGATTCCTCGATAATTGTTGCAATTTGGTGAGTTCTTTTCCGCTTGTACAGGTGGAGAATTGAGGCGTTATTTTTTAAATTTGTTCATGGGATGTGGGCGTTGCTAGCTAATTGCCCTTGAGAACTGAGTGGCTTGCTAGGCCATTTTAGAGGGCATTTAAGAGTCAATCACATTGCCTGGTCTGGAGTCACAAGTAGGCCAGACCAGATAAGTACAGCAGACCTCCTTCCCTAAAAGACGTTTTGTTTTAAAGGACAATCGACTTTTTTATTGAACTCAAATTTCACCATCTGCTATGGCGGGATTCGAACCCAGTTCCCAGGGCATTACCTTGG
The DNA here is from genome assembly GCF_017639515.1 of Carcharodon carcharias. Taxonomy (NCBI): domain Eukaryota; kingdom Metazoa; phylum Chordata; class Chondrichthyes; order Lamniformes; family Lamnidae; genus Carcharodon; species Carcharodon carcharias. The sequence goes on from NC_054487.1 coordinate 63,933,490, forward strand.
GTATCTGGAGTACTGGTCCAGTGACAATACCACTAAGCCACCTTATTTTTGAGGGATGATTCTTTGCTGCCATATAGACTGAAGATGTTCAGTGAGCTTCTTGACCAGGCACTGACCTCCAGCTGGGATAGCATCAGAGTCCTGTCCACTCATCTGAGACCTGGACTGTCTATCAGTGTCATGCCAAGAAACTCAACCACTTCGCTTGACTTTGATAGTTTCTGAAGATCAAATGGCAGGACAAAATACTAGACACTGAGGTGCTCACCCAAGCTGGCAAGCCAAGCACTCACACCACACTGATACAGTCACAATTGAGTTGGGCTGTGGCTAGAATGCCTGACACTCATTTACCAAAGCAAACTATTATGGAGAGCTCGAGTCTTGGGTGTGCTCTCATGGCAGTCAAAGGACATGCTACAACAACACTCTGAAGGCTTCGCTTAGTAGTTCTCATACTGACTTTGAGTCCTGGGAGAAGCTCACCCAGGATCGCTGCAACTGGCGCAAACATTTAAAAAAATGGTGCAGCCTCCTTCGAAAGCAAGCGCATATCAGAGGCAGAGAGAAAATACAAGAAGAGAAAATCCCAAGCCAGCAATTTGTCCAAAACTCAATTGTCGGTGGTATCCTATCCTATTTGCAGCTGAACCTTTTGGGCACAGATCAGCCTTCAGAGCCACCTAGGTACCCACTGGAACCCTACCAACCACCCCAGAGATGAACATAGTCATCTTCGCCTCAAAGGATAAACAAGGAAAAGGAAGGACAAGGATGACAACGGTGATTCCTTCACCTGTTGTCCGATTGCTCAATCAACATCAAATCCTGCATGAGCAAAGATCTTCCTTCAACTCAACATCAGCAAAACCAAAACCATTCTGTTTGACTCCTGCCATATACTCTGCACTATAACCTCTGACTTTATTCATTTTCCTATTTCTGGAGCATTAGGCAGAGGAAATGGGAGTAGAGATGTGAAAGGCACTACTCCTGCAACTCCTCTGCTAATCCATTAAAACACAAATGTGCAGCAAAACATTTGAAGAAATATGCCTGTAGAAGGTTTAGATGCTGCACTAATGTTAAAGGAAATCATAACACAATAAATTAATCTAATGCAGGTGTTACACAACAATTTTTTCTGCATTATGATGAGTTTTCCCAGGGAGTCCACTTTTGGCTGTAGTCCTTGAGCACATGCCACCTCTGCCAAACAGAACATCTACTTAATTCAGTTAAGGGTTTTGCTCATTCTTCAGTGCAACATCACTATACTGTGTGGCTGCAGGCATTTGGGTGCTGCTTTTGACAACAGCCAGCAGTGCAAATAAACTTAACTGCATATTAATGCCCCTGCCCCAATTTGGAATGAACATCAATTCCCAGGTGGTGGTCTGCTTGTTCCTTGGCTATCAGATTTAAAACAGCTGAATCCAGATGTACAGGCAGATTCAGCTGAAGTCAATTTGAGGTAATAAGAAAGCAGCTCAACCTATGCTGGGAAAAGCAGGGATGAAAATCAGAATCTTGGATTTGTTACACTCCTAGTAGAGACCAATAATTTCTAAAAATGTATCTGAACTTCCAGTGACTGACTGAAGAGATTACATGGCAAAATTTCAAGTTTTAAGACTTTTACTGTAACAAACAAACTAAAAGCAAATTTGCCTGAAGAGGAATTTCACATTTAACTTGGGAAATCTCACATCACAGTTATTTGTTACACTGCCCCATAAGCAGACACTTCATCCTCCAGGAACCAGTCCAAAGCTATTGTCAGCTCTCGAAGGCTTGCTTCCCTTATTTTCCTTTTCTAGCCAGGTAACTTCTTATCGCAGAACTGACTTTGACTGTGAGGTTCTTTGCCTCTAGTCCAAGCTAGGCAAATATTCCAGCTCCTTTTAAATCCTCATTAATTTGGTTTCTTCAATCTGAGTGCAAGCTTCCACTTGTGTTCTGCTTGGTGAACAATAGAGCCAGCATTTTCTCTACTTCAGATGCTGGATTGGCTGCCTCTATCTCCTACTCTCTGCCTCTCAGGTGGCTGCAGGCTGGCTTGTGTCTGATAGTTTTAGGGATATCTTAGACACCTTGTGATTCAATACTACAATGGCTTTCTGTGGACTTTTCCCTTTCCAAAGCTCATATCCATGGCAATGTGAATCACATGGGCCTTGTATCCAGGTATGAGTGCTAATTAGCTATCTTCTAGACCACCCATTTCCATTCTATCTTGGAACTATATCGCCATTTCTGGAACTACATCGCCATTCTTTCACTGTCATGGGATCAAAATTCTGGAACTCTCTTCCCAGTAGCACTCTGGGTGTACCTGCACCAAATGAGCTGTAGCAGTTCAAGAAGGTGGCTCACCACTACCTTCTCAAGGGTAAATAGAGATGGGCAATGAATCCTGTCCTCGTCAATGATGTCTACATTGTTGAAAGAATAAAAAATTAAACAGATAGTCTAAGTATAGTTGTTTATAAAACCTGCCTTTCCTAACACCTCCCTGTGAGACATCGAGACTAACATTTACCCGTTTAACTGCTCCTACCATTGTCTACAGGTGTGGACATCCAGCACCTTCTTCCCAGTAAGTACTTACAGAAAGCAGGGTATGAGGAAGTGTAGTCAAGGTAGCTGTGGGAGTCCATGTGCTTATAGTGAAAATCAATTGCTAGCCTATTCGCCGAAATCAAATCAGAGAATTTGAGGAAGGGGAGTGAAGAGTTAGACATGGACCATGTGAAGATGAGAGGAGGATAGGAATTTGAAGCAAAGTTGATAAAATTTTTCAGTTCAGGGGAAGAGCAGAAAATGACACCAATATAGTCATTTTCGGTGACAAGAAGAAGAGATGAGGGAGGGGGCCTGAGTAGGACTGGATCAAAGAATGTTCCACATGTCCTACAAAAAGGCAGGCAGAGCTAGGACCCATGTGGGAACCCATAGCAACACCTTTTATTTGGAGGAAGTGAGTGGAGTTAAAGGTGAAGTTGTTCAAGCTGAGAACGTCAGCCAGGCAGAGGAAGCGGTGGTTGATGGAGACTGGTTGGGCATTCATTCAAGGTAGAACAGGAGACCCCTCAGGCCATCCAGGTGAGGGTGGAGGTATAGAGAGATTGGACTTTTATGGTGAAGATGACAGTTAGGGCTAGGAAATCAGAAACTGTAAATGTGATGGAGGGTTTTGGAAGAGTCAAGGATAGGTGGGAAGAGACAAGGGGAGAAAGGAAAAGCTGAATTAGGAAGAAATCATTGGTCAGGAATTGGCTGAAACAATAGTTTGTGGATCTTGGGAAGGTGGTAGAAGTGGACTGTACAGTGTTGGAGTCTATGAGATTGGATGCCATGGAGGAAAGATCTCCAGAGCAGATGAGGTCATTGACAGACCTGGAGATGATGACTTGATGTTCATTGGTGAGGTCATGGTCCAGGGGGAATAGCATGAAGAGTCAGAGAGTTGGAAGGGAGAAGTTGATTTGCCAACAACAGCACTGCCCTAATCAGCAAGTTTGATGACAATGTTAGGGCTGGACCTGATAGGACAAATTTAGAAGGAGACACAACAGTGAGTAAGGGGAGCAGAGAAATTGAGACAGCCAATGCATGCCAGCAATTCTGAATGAAAAGATCAAAGAGAGTAAGAAGCCAGAGCGAGAGGCCCCCAAAGGGAAAATCCAGTTAGACTGGTATCAAGTTTGACCAGTATACCATGGGATTTGACTACCTGTTCCCAGCTGGAAGACGTGTGCATACCAGTAGATCTGGCCTGAGATGTCTGCGGCCCAGTAATACTGTCAGAGTTTATGGGCATGGCGCCAGTACATCTAGTCTGGTAGGAAGGACAATGGAGATGAGTAAAGGGGTCACTGTGAGGGGGTTGGATTCCAGGCCAAAGAAGTGGGCATGGAGGCGAAGGCGATATAAGAAGTCATGTGTCTTGCCAAGCTCGGAATTCATTGATGTGGGGGTATAAGCGAAGGAAGGAAGCTGAGGACTTTGCTAAGTAGAGAGGGGAAGTCAGAGAGTAATTTATAGAGAGAATAAATGACAAGGGTTAAGATTAGAAGAAGGGATGGGGACAGAGGGAAGTGAGGGAAAGAAGGATCTGGAGAGATGCTGCTACGTATAAGTTGTTAAGCTTGCGATCCTCCACACTTAAAAGAAAGAAGAAAAGTTTTTTGTTAAAGCATCGGACGAGATGAAAGCTGAAATGAAACTGTAAAGCAGGACAAACTTTGAGGTAGAGCAAGCTGTTCATGTTTGGGGTTGAGAGTGTGCTTGTGACGGCGTATAACGTTGAGTGTGGATGTGGCAAGAATCGGGACGATTTCTAACATTTCCCAGTTCTAATGAAAGAATATCAACCTGAAACGTTAACTCTCTTTCTTTTTCCATAGATGCTGCCTGACCTGCTGACTATTTGCAGCATTTTCTTTTTTTAGTTAGCACCTCCATTTTGATGGCTGCGTAAAACTTTGACATTTGCCATTTATACAGACAGAGATGAGATGCTAGAGCAATCATATAGAACTTTACACTCTGGTGTGATAAGGGAAAATTAGAGTTTTCATAAAATCATGTATATTGACTGTTATTGTAATTAAAAATATTTTTCATCTATTTTACCTTTATTGAAAGTGCATGCAAAAACAGATGCATTACAAACCGATGATCTCAGAGTTGGGGTACATATATTTTGTACAGTTAATTGCAGGGTATTGACAAGTGTGGAAAGTCAATCAATCTAGCACCTTTGTAAGTAGAATGTTTTCCCAAAACAGCTACATCTTGTTGAGCAATGAGCCACAGAAAGAATAAGTATTTACCGTTAAATGGAGGACAATTCTCTCAAAATTCCTTATTCATTACTGCTCGTGGCCTGCATTGTGAATAATGTTCACATTGGACTCATATTGCTAAGGCAGGTTCTGACCCAACCAGGAAGATTACACAATCCCATTTATAAGGCCATAAAACCAAAAGATAGAGGAGCAGAAGTATGCCATTTGGCCCATTGAGTCTACTTTACCATTCAATGAGATCATAGCTGATCTGATAATCCTCGACTCCACTCTCTGCATAACCCTTGATTCCCTTACTGATTAAAAATCTATCCAGCTCAGCCTTGAATATACTAATGACCCAGCCTCTCCAGCCCTCTGTTGTAAAGAATTCCACAGGCTGACCACCCTCTGAGAGAAGAAATTCCTCCTCATCTCTGTTTTAAGTGGGCACCCCATTACTCTAAGATTATGGCCTCTGGTCCTAGATTCTCCCACAAGAGGAAGCAACCTGTCAGCATCTACCCTGTTAAGCCCCCTAAGAATCTTATATGTTTCAATAAGGTCACCTCTCATTCTTCGAAACTCTAAGTACAGGCCCAACCGACTCAACCTCTCCTCATAAGAAAGTCCCTCCATCCCTGAGATCAACCTAGCGACCTTCTCTGGACTGTCTCCAATGCCGGTGTATCTTTCCTTAGATAAAGGGACCAAAACTGTTCACAGTATTCTCGATGTGGTCTACTTGAAGAGTTTTAGCAAGGCTTCCCTATTTTTATACTCCATGCTCTTTGAAATAAAGACTAACATTCGATTTGCCTTCCCTATTACCTGCTGAAATTGTATGCTAGCTTTTTGGGATTCATGCACGAGGACCTCCAAATCCCTCTGTGCTGCAGCTTCCTGCAGTCTTTCTCCATTTAAATAATATTCAGCTCCTCTATTCTTCCTGCCAAAGTGCATAACCTCACACTTTTCCATGTTATATTCCATCTGCCAAGTTTTTGCCCACTCAGTTAACCTGTCTATATCCCTCTGTGGAAACTTTATGTCATCCTCACCTATTTTTGTGACATCCGCAAACTTGGCGATAGTACATTCATTTTCCTCATCCAAGTTATTAATATATATTGTAAATAATTGTGACCCCAGCACTGACCCCTGTACCACTCCACTAGTTACAAGTTGCTGTCCTGAAAATGCCATCACCCTTCTGTAACTCTTTCAAGTACAAACCCGTTTCCATCTGTTTCAGATGAAGTTAGATTATTTCATAGTTTGCCATTGTGAGATTTGAACTCTTGATCTTGGGGTTACAAACCCAGTACCATAACCACTTGGCTATTTAGGCCAAGCAAAAGGTTTGAGTCTATGATATGGGGCAGGGCTCTGGCTGGAGCTGTTACTCTGTATTCTATTAGTTAGCCAGTGCTCTATCCATGCTCGTATATTACCCGCAACACCATGGATTCTTATCATATTAAGTAGCCTTATGTGTGGTACCTTATCAAATGCCTTTTGGAAATCCAAATATATTACATCTACTGGTCCCACTTTATCTATCCTGCTTGTTACCTCCTCAAAGAATTCCATTAAATTTGTCAAGCACGATTTCCCCTTCATGAAGCCATGCTGACTCTGCTTGATTAGATTATGCATTTCTAAATGCTCTGCTATTACATCCTTAATAATAGACTTTAACAATTTCCCAATGACAGATGTTAAGCTAATTTGCCTATTTTTTGTCTTCCTCCCTTTTTGAATCAGGGTGTTACATTGGCAGTTTTCCAGTCCTCTGAGACTTTTCCACAATCTAAGAACTCTTGGAAGATTACTACCAGTGCATCCACTATCTCTGCAGCTATTTCCTTTAATATCCTAGGAAGTAACCCATCAGGTCCAGGTGACCTATTGGCCTTTAGCCCCATTAGTTTCCCTAGTAATTTTTCCTCTCGTGATAGCTATCGTATTTATTCCGTCCCCCCAAACCGGCTTCGCCCCATGATTATTTAGTATTTTTGGAATGCTGTTAGTGTCTTCTACCGTGAAGACTGATGCAAGGCATTTATTTAACTCCTCTGCCATTTTTCGGTTCCCCATTATTATTTCCTCAGCCTCATTCTCTCAGGGGCCTATATTGGCTTTGGCCTTTCCCTTCCTTTTTATATATTTAAAGAAGCTCTTATGGTCCATTTTTATATTACTTGCTAGTTTACCCTCAAAGTTTATTTTCTTTTTTTTGGTCATCTTCTGTTGGATTTTAAAACTTTCCCAATCCTCTGGTTTACCTCTCTGCCACATTTTATGTTTTTTATTTCACTTTGATACAATCCTTAACTTCCTTGGTTAACCGTGGTTGGCTTATCTCCTTCCTACAATCCTTCTTCCTCACTGGGATATCTCTTTGTTGTGAGTTATGAATTATTTTCTTAAATGTCTGCCATTGTTCATCAACCGTCTTTACTGCTAAACTCCTTTCCCAGTCCACTCCAGCTAACTCTGCCCTCATTCCTTTGTAATTACCCTTATTTAAGTTTAGCACAGATGTTTCAGAACTAAGTTTCTCACTCTCAAACTGAATGCGAATTTCCACCATGTTATTGTCATTGTTTCGTAGGGGATCTTTTACTCTGAGATCATTTATTAAACCTGCCTCATTACTCATTACCAGATCCAAAATAGCCTGATCCCTGTTTGGGTCCACAAGGGCAGCAGATACATGGGAACACCACCACCTGGAAGTTCCCCTCCAATCACACATCGTCTCCATTCCTTCACTGTTGCTGGGTTAAAATCCTGGAACTCCCTTCCTAACAGCACTGTGGGTGTACCTACACCACATGGACTGCAGCAGCTCAAGAAGTCAGCTCACCACCACCTTCTCAAGGGCAACTAGGGATGGGCAATAAATGCTGGCCCAGCCAGCAAAGCCCACATCCAGTGAATAAATAAAAAAAAATATATTGTTCTAGGAAACTGTCCCGAATACACTCTATGAATTCTTGCTTGTAGCTACCACTGCCAATTTGATTTTCCCAATCTTCATGGAGATTAAAGTAATCCATAATTAACATATTGCCTTTTTTACACGATCTCATTATTTCCTGATTTATTCTCTGTCTGACAGTATAGTTACAGTTAGGAGGCCTATAGACTACTCCCACCAGTGTCTTCTTCCGCTTGTTATTTCTTACCTCCACCCAAATGGATTCCATTTTTTTTGATTCAGGATCACTTCTTGCTATCATACTTATTTCATCTCGTACTAACAAAGCTACCCCACCACCCTTTCCTTCCTGCCAGTCCTTTTGAAAAGTCACATACCCCCCCCCCCCCCGAATATGTGGTCCCCAGCTTTGATATCCTTGTAACCATGTCTCTGTAATGGCTGTAAGATCATACCCATTAATCCCTATTTGCGCCGTTAATTCATTTATTTTGTTCCAAATACCATGTGCATTTAAGTAAAGAGCCATTAATTGTGTTTTTTTTTAAATAATTTTTTACCCCTTTGACCCTATTTGCTTTTTAAAATGTTTTTACACTCTGTCCCTTCCTGTCACAATCTGGGTATCATTATTTATTAGCTGCCCTGCAATGCTGCCGTATCCTTTTGCTTTGTAAGCCTACTTATCCCCTCTCCAGAACCTTCCCCCCTCTTTTTAGTTTAAAGCCCTTGATGACCTTTATCCATAGCATGCAGATTTGTGCTGCGTAAGAAGGATCAGCAGCTCCCACTGTGACCCATTACTGACCATCTTACAGCTAACACAAGAATGATTATATAATTTTTCTAAAAAAAACTGGATAAACACATTTTAAAAATCAGATAAACTACTTTTTTTACAATGACTTCATGTTTTAATTGTAATGTTTCTTTGTATTTTTATGTATGGTCTGGTATGTAATGCAATAGATTTAGAGTCGTATATCCTTTCTACATGTCCTGCAGAAAAGATTTCTTAAATCCTCCCTGAAATTCCCTTATATGGTGAGGCTTGAAACCTGAGATCATTGTGTTGGATACAGACTCCAGTGTGCACTTTCTTGTTCTTGTATGATGCAATAATAGCCTTTGATGCATAAACACAATATGCAATTGCTATGAGAGACAGAAATAAATAGGTCAAATGTTAAAATATGTAATGTCAATCTTTTGCATTTTAACAAACATATTTAAGGTTGAATACCTCCTAGCTTGTTTTGGTAAATGTAATTTTTTTTTCTGCTTAACTTAGGCAAATGATGAGATGTCAAGAAAAGAAATGTACAGAGTTCATTTTGCAGCATTTATTGTGTCTTTGACCTGGAACGTTTGAAGTTATTTCAGTGCTTTATTTTGTCAGCTTATTGGTCATTATTGGTCAGCTTAAAGCTGTAGAAATTGTTGTTATCCTTGCCATTATTGAAAATATCACATTTTGAAATTGCTCACAATTACTAAGTACCTTAAATGCATTTTCTGACATTAAACAATGTCATAATTTTGAAAATCATTAGCCTACAGACCCGTCATTTGCTTGTGTAGCTTTTTAACTTTCAGGTTCATCGTATCTTTGATCTTGCAGTCTTTATTTTATCTTTTGTACATTCCCTTGTAGAGTAAGTCTTCACTTCCTGAAAATCGCAACTTTAAGTAAAACAACTTTAAGTGAAACATAGGTTCCGATAGGAATGATTGTTAAAACTGGAGTTAAAATCTATAGGGCCTTCTCAGTTGGAAAAAAAAACATTCGCTGTACCATGTAAGGTGAAATACTTCACATTGCTAAATTCCTACATTAGTAAATTAATTAACTTTCAAATAAAATATATTTAAAGATAGCAAAGAAAAATTTACCTTTATACTGACAGTATCTCCTGCTCACCATTGGCATTGCTTCCTGAACCTCCTGGCAGCTGCAGATCTTTCTCTCTCTGATCCTCCCACTTGCAGATCCTTCCCCTCCCAAACCCTCCCACTTACAGATCCTTCCCCTCCCCAACCCTCCAATTTGCAGCCTCTTCCCCCTCCCTGCCCTCTCCCTATCCAGAGACTCCAATTTGTGGACTCTCCCCGTGCCTGATCCACCCTCTCGCCGAACCTCCTGCTCTCTGACTCCCCCCTTCACCGCTTTCCCTCTCTTGAATCTGAGTTCCCATTCAAGATCCAGATCCGATGCCGAAGCTCTGGGATTGTGAAAGTGCGAATCCCAAGGGTGCAGAAGTTTCAAACTGGAGCTGTTATAATCCAAGTTTTTTTTTAAAAAAAATGCCCCTGCGCGCTGCTTCCCTCTCCTGAACCTTCAATGTGAACAAGGGCTTTGGAGACGAGTGGAGAAGCAGGAGGAGCAGCTTTGAGTCATTAGAAAAAAAAAACTCGGGTTATAACAGCCCCATCTTGGCACTTCTGCACCACTGGAACTTTGACACTTTCACAACACCGGAGTTCTGGCATTGGATCTGGATCTCGAACGGGAGCGCAGGTTCAAGAGAGGGAAGCCATGAGTCAGGGAGTGGGAGGTTCGGTGAGAGGATGGGTTGGGCATAGGGAAAGGCCGGAAGCTTGGGGAGGAGAAGAGATTGAGGTGGTCGGGCACGGGGAAAAGCTGGAGGTCAGGCACGATGCCAATCGGGTCACTAGGGAAATAACATGGAAAACGAATCTCGCGACGCTCAATGAGATTACATGCCCCATTAATTCAATGACATTAAGGCAAAACAATGTTAACAGGGCAACGTTAAATGGGGACTTAGCGTATTCTATTACTTGCTGTAGTCATTTGACTGAACACATTCTATTTTTATGATCTCTTGCAATGAGTTACAAACAGGTTGCACGTTGTCTCAGTTGACTGGTTTTGTCTTTGAGTATGGAAACAATAGGTTCAAGCTGCATTCTAGGACTCTACGATTTGAGCACATGTTGGAAGTTAAAGTCTCAGTGCTAGATTCAAAGATTGCTACATTATCAGATAAGATGCCATTTGGATGAGATTTTAAAAACAAGTTCCTATATGCCTGTTCCTATGAATATTCAAGATCTAATTGTACTGTTTGAAAAATAGGCAGATAGTCCTGGCTACCATTCCTCCCTCAATCAAAATTACCCAAAGCATATTAACTAGGTTGTTGGTCGTGGGATGATGTTTTGTGCAAACAGCTCAGACCACAGTCACACACCACTGAAAAGAAATTCATTGCATGTATAACACATTTTGATGAGATATTACAGTATATAAATGTGAGTCTTTTATCTTTTGATATATGGTTGCTTCAGTAATTGTGGTTCACTTAACTAGAAATACGTCACTAAGCCTCTTTATCTGCCCTCAAGTGATTAATTGCACTGCTAATGAGATAAAACTTGTAATGAATCTCTCAATACATAACCAGGAAGCATCAGAATAATGGGCTTGGGTGTGATGCATGCAGCTACTTGCTTTTTTGCTGAGGCAATGCTGCATCTTTTCTCCACAGCAACTCTGAATGTCCTACGCTCAATATTCTTCAGCTGCTTCATCAACGACCTTCCCTCCAACATAAGGTCAGAAGTGGAGAAGTTTGCTATTGGTTACACAATGTTCAGCACCATTCGCAACTCCTCAGATACTGAAGCAGTCTGTATCCATATGCAGCAAGACCCAGACAACATTCAGTCTTGGGCTGATAAATGGCAAGTAACATTCCTGCCACACAAGTGCCAGGCAATGACCATCTCCAACAAGTGAGAATCCAATCATCTCCCTTTGACATTCAGTGGCATTATTGCTCCCCCCACCCCCGTCTCCTCACTTTCAACATGCTGGGGATTACCATTGACCAGAAACTGAACTGAACTAGCCTTATAAATACTATGGCTACAAGAACAGGTCAGTGGCTGGAAATTCTGCGGTGAGTAATTCACCTCCTGACTCCTGAAAGCCTGTCAAATATCTACAAGGCACAAGTCAGGAACGTGATGGAATACTCCCCACTTGCCTGGTTGAGTGAAGCTCCAACAACACTGAAGAAGCTTGATAACATCCAGGTAAAGCATGCCACTTGATTAGCACCCTGGGCGCTATGAAGTCTCATGGCATCAGGCCAAATATGGGCAAGGAAACCCCCTGCTGATTACCACCTACTGCCCCTCCTCAGCTAATGAATCAGTGCTCCTCTATGTTGAACACTACTTGTAAGAGGCAATGAGGATGGCAAGGGCACAGAATATACCCTGGGTGGGGGACTACAATGTGCATCATCAAGAGTTGCTTGGTAGCACCACTATGGACTGACCCCTAAAGGACTGTCAGGAAGATAATTTTCATAATGTTATTTGGAATTTATTACAGAGTGTGTGTGTGTGTGTGTCTTAACTGAATTTGAGACAACTGGTCTGAAGGCTTTGATGTAAGAAGATAAACTGGGTTTGAAATGCTAAATAGGTAAACATGGGTGAAGTTTTAGAACGTGAGGTGTAAAGGGAACATTTACATTTTTAAATAAACCAGAGTAGCTTGAATTCAAAAGAGAGAGAGTGAAATATTACACCTAGTCAGGAGAAGTTAAGAAACAGTGTGTTTATATTTCTCAAAGATTACTGGTAAAATTGGTATTATGATAGATTTTATTATTAGAGAGGTAAAGTCCAAAGACGTAGTGAAACAATGGGAATTTGCATTCAAAGGGGAAAATATGTTTAAAGACAAGAAGGCTGTGTGCTAGGGAAGGCATTTTTTAAGGTCCAACACAAGCGTGAAAAGCCTCAAGTTACAGTCTACAAGGAACAGAAACAAGAAAAAACTCACTTTGAAGTCAACTGTCCATGGTGTGTGCTTTGCCTGGGTCTGTTTAAACCTACGTGTTTTACTGCTGCCTTAATGGAGGTCTCACTAGAAATTAGATCAATTAGGGGATTTAGAAGTTATCACAGTAATTTGTAGACATATATATGGGCTTAAAACCTTTTCTTTTATTAATAAATGTTTAATTTAGTTTTATAAAAAATGTCTCCAAGCCTTGGTAGCCTTTTACTGAATTCAAAGTCCGCATTTTGAAATAAATACAAATTGCAACTAGTTCTGGCAGCTGCTTCAAGTTTCCCTCTGGGATTTAAGCAGTTTGGCATTTACTATCCACCTGCTAACTAAATTGGGGGTCCTTTGTGGGATATATTTGAAATTCCTTGATTGGTTTGGAGTTGGTGAATCTTAAGGTTATGAGTACGAGAAGCACTTTGATTTCAGGAGTTGGTATGAGGGATTTTTAAAGTGGTGAGACTGCAAAAATGGCTGTATCCATAGCTAAAACTTTTTTGGAAGTAGAAGATATAACTCTGATTGGGTTACAAAAAGTTTCTAAGGGTAAGTTAACAGAGTTGGCAGATAAGTTGCAGTTCAGGTTACCAGCAAGGGCAAAGAAAGCAAACTTAGCACAGCATTTAAAGTTGGAAGTGATACCTGACACTAGTGAGTCACAGCTGGAGGTAGTGAGACTTCAGCTACAAATGAAGATGTGTGAACTTGAACAAGCAAAGGAACTGAAAAAAACTTGAATTAGAGGCAAAGGAAAGAGAAAGGGCATTTCTAAGGGAGTAAGCAGAAAGGCAGGAGAAAAAAAAGGAAGCCGGAACTGGACTTGCAGGCAAGAGGGAAAGATAAAGCAAGAGAGGCAAGGGAAAGAGAGAAAGAATGAGAAAGGGAATACCAGCTTAAAAGGCTGGAAGTTAAAAAAGAATCTCAGGTTCTGAGGAAAGTTTTGATGATGAAAAAACCTTTAACCTAAAATCCAGTGGGAAAATGTTTAAATTTGTACAAGCTCTTCCTAAGTTTGAGGAAAGAGATGTTGAAGCAGCCTTGAGAAGATAGCTAAGCAGATGAAATGGCCACAGGAAAACTGGGTATAGTTGTTATAATTCAGGTTGATGGGCAGAGCATATGAGGTTTATGCTTCACTGTCAGATGAAATGTCAGGGAACTATGATGTGGTAGAAAGAGGCTATTGAATGCATACAAGTTGGTTCTTGAGGCATACAGGAAGAAATTTAGGAATATGAGAAAACAGCCTGGTCAAACGGCTATTGAGTTCGAGAGAGTAAAACAAAGTAACTTTGACCGGTGGATATGGGCATTAAAGATAGATATAATGTTGGCAGCTCTTAGAGATGTAATTATTTTGGAAGAGTTTAAAGATTCAATTCCTTTGGTAATGACAACTCATGTGGAGGAGCAGAGGGTTAAAATGGTAAGACAAGCAGCAGAGATAGCTGATAATTGAGTTAGTTCATAGAGCTAAGCCTTTTTTAGTCACCCTTTTGAATCAGAAAGGGATAGAAAGTGGGAAGGTGAAAGGATGGTGGGTAGTCAGGGAAGAGGAGTAGGTGGAAATTCTGGGAAGTTTGTTTCTCAGGATAAAAAAGAATGCGCTGAGGGTATAAGAGACACTCGAAAATTAAAGTACTTCCAGTGTAATAAAGTTGGACAGACAAAGTCAGTGTGTTGGAAATTGCAAGGAAAATCTGTTGGGATTATTGGGGTACAGAAAAGTTCTGGAAGTAAAAGTATTGTGGGTTCAGATGTTCAGGCACAGGAAAAACCAATGGTTTGTGTACACGTAAAACGGAATAATCAGGGATAGGCAAAGAAGTGGGAATGTGTTCCCAAGTTACCCAAAAGAATTCTGAGGAGCAGGTTGCAGAAATGTTTAAAGCTTTTGTATGTGAAGGGGAAGTCTTCCCACGTGTACAGGGTGGAGTAGGTAAAGATGTTAACATTTTAAGGGACACGGGCTAGTCAATCCTTAATGTGGGATAGTGATATTTGTTGTTCAGAGGGAGTATTGCAGGAATAGGTGATAATAAGTGGGGTTCATGGAAATGCTAAACCTATTCCATTGTGGAAGGTAAACTTAAACAGTAAGTGGAAAATAGTCGAAGTGACTGTTGAAGTGGTGGGAAAATTGCCCATTGCAGCGGTTCAATTTATTCTGGGTGATTATATTGCTGCATCGTAAATGTGGGTGACACCAACGGTAGTTGAACAGCCTGTAGAAATTTTCAACAGAGGTGTTACAAAAGAACAGCCTGGATTGTTTCCTGATTGTGCTGTAATGAGATCAAAGGCTCATAGGGAAGAACAAGACAAACAAGATAAGCAGGCAGTTCAAAGGCAAGAAAAATGTTTCAAAATCCAGGTGAGGTGATTGTTGGAATGGAAAAATTTACCATTTCAGGGGTTCAATTTATAGCTAATGATAGTAATGATATAGCTAGGTTCCAGATGTGGGTGATGCCTATGGTAGTTGAGCAACCTGTAGAAGTGTTTTCAACAGAAGTGTTGCAGAGAAACCATCCTGGATTGTTTCCAGATTGTGTGATAACAAGATCACAGGCTCATAGGTTGAGGAACAGGAAGAGAGAACGTGTGGAAGTCCAATTACCTGGCACTGTGTTTGATAACATTGTTCAGGAAGAAAGACTGGAATACAATGCAGCTGAGGTGTTTAGCTCAAAGCATTTAGTGGAGTTACAGAAAAAGGATTCACAAATAAGACAATTATATCAAACAGCTTACTCAGAAACAGAGGCAGAATGTATTCCAAAATGTTATTATCTTAAGGGTAATGTTTTAATGAGAAAACGGAGGCCTTATGTTTCAGGAAATGAAAGCTGGTGGGAAGTGCATCAGATTGTAATACAATTTGAATATAGAAATGAGATTCTGAGAATTGCTCATGAAATTCCAATGGGGGGACATTTTGGAATTAGAAAGACACAGGTGAAAATACAAATACATTTTTATTGGCCTGGATTGCATAGAGATGTAGTCAAATTCTCTAGAACATGTCACAAATGTCAGGTGATAGGGAAACTACAAGCAGTGATTAAGCCGGCACCTTTAATTCCAATTCCAGCATTTGAAGAACTTTTTACTAGGGTCATGACTGATTGTGTAGGATTGTGGAAATCAGTACTTACTGACAATAATGGATGTGTCTACAAGGTTTCCTGAGGCGATACCTTTGAGAAATATTACCATAAAGAGAATTGTGGAAGAGTTAACTAATTTTGTTTTACAAGGTATGGTTTACCTAAGGAAATACAATCAGATCAGTGTTCAAATTTCATGTCACAGCTGTTTAAGTAATGAACAGTTTGGGGATAAAACAGTTTAAGTTACAGCTTACTATCCTGAGTCGCAAGGAGGGTTGGAAAGATGGCATCAAACTTTAAAGCCTATGATAAGGGTGTATAGTCAGGACTATCCACAGAATTGGATAGGGGAATTCCATTCTTGTTATTTGCTATTAGGGATGCTCCTAATGCATTGACTGGTTTTAGTCCTTTTGAATAGTTTATGGTCATGAGGTAAGGGGACCACTGAAATTGATTCATGAGAAACTGGTGGGTCAAAGTTAAGAAACTACTCTCCTGGATAATGTATCAAACTTCAGAGAGAGAGATTGGGCAGAGCATGTGAGTTAGCTAGGGAACATTGAAAAATATCACAGCAAGTGATGAAAGTGAAGGAGGCAGGAAGGCTACAGCTCATAGTTTTGCTGCTGGGGACAAAATTTTAGTTCTGTTATCAGTACTGGGTGACTCACTAGTGGGCCTTACAGGATTGAAAAGAAGCTGAGTGAAGTAAATTATTTAATAAATACTCCAGATAGAAGAAAGGAGAGGGTGTGTTGTGTAAACATGCTTAAAAAGTACTTTGACAGGGAAGAGGACAAAAAGGAGGTGTTAGTGGTGATAGATAATGAGAAAGAGGTAGAAATGCAGGATTCTGAAATTGATTTTCCTCTAATCAAATTGGATAATGAGGGGGTACTCGAAAATTTAAACATAATATTGAGTTACCTTCCAGATAAGTGTTAAAGTGAATGAAGAAGCTATTCCAGTCACACAAAGCTATTTGTGGGAATAAGCTGGTGAGGACAAATTTAGCTATACATGATGTATGTGTTGAAATTTCATCCTTGATAAGGCAACATCCTTATAGATTAAATCCACCAAAGTTATCACAAGTACAGAAAGAAATTGAATTCATGCTTCAAAATTACATTATTGAGTCGAGTTGCAGTAACTGGAGTTTGCCTATTGTACTGGTACCGAAACCGAATGGAACACAGACTGTATGTGGACTATCGAGAGATCAATGTGGTGACAAAACAGATTCATATCCTGTACATGGTTGGAGGATTGCATTGAGAAAGCGGGACAATCAAAATTTATCACAAAGATTGACTTGTTAAAAGGATATTGGCAATTACCGTTATTGGAGAGAGTAAAGGAGATATCAGCCTTTGTGACGCCAGATGGACTATGTCAGTTTAAAGCCTTCTTTTACTGAATTCAAAGCCCACATCTCAAAATAAATACAAATTGCAAATAGTTTTGGCAGCTGCTTCAAGGTTTCTCTGCCATTTTAGCAGTTTAGCATTTACCATCCGCCTGCCATAACATAGCTGCTAGACTGTATCTGCGGCAGGTGGTAACCTCATCCTTGCTAATCTATCTGTTGCAGATGCATCTGTCCATAATTAGTATTGGTAGGAGTGACCACTGCACAGTCCTTGTGGAGACAAAGTCTCTTCTTCACATTGAGGACATCCTCCTGTGTTGTGTGGCACTACCCCCATGCTAAATGGGAGAGATTTTAAACATAGCCTTTGCAGTATCCAGTGCCTTCAACCATTCCTTGGTATCACGTGGAGTGAATCAAATTGGCTGAAGACTGGCATCTGTGATGCTGGGGACTTTGGGAGGAGGCCAAGATGGATGATCCACTTGGCACTTCTGGCTGAAGATGGTTGCAAATGCTTCTCACAACCAATGCATCAGACCTAAGCTCTGTAGTCATGCTACATGCAGTCATGAATGGTCAAATAACTAAATGAAGGAGGAGACACCGCAAATTTCCCCATCTTGAATGATGGGGGAGCCCAGCGCATCAGTGCAAAAAACAAGTCTGAAGCATTTGCAACCATCTTCAGCCAGAAGTGCCGAGTGGATCATCCATCTTGGCCTCCTCCTAAAGTCCCCAGCATCACAGATGCCAGTCTTCAGCCAATTTGATTCACTCCATGTGATACCAAGGAATGGTTGAAGGCACTGGATACTGCAAAGGCTATGGGCCCTGGAAACATTCCGGCAATAGTACTGAAGACTTGAAATCCATAACCAGCTGTGCCACTAGCCAATCTGCTCCAGTACAGCTACAATACTGGCATCTAGTAGGCAATGTGAAAAATTGCCCAGGTATGCCCCGCCCACAAAAAGCAGCACAAATCCAACCCAACCAATTACCGACCCGTCAGTTTACTCTTGATCATCAGCAAAGTGATGGAAGGTGTCGTCGACAGTGCTATCAAGTGATAAGTGGCAAGGAACATTTGCGCCACACAAGTGCCAGGCAATGACCATCTCCAACAAGAGAGAGAACCCAACCATTTACCCTTGACATTCAATGGCATTACCATTGCTGAATCCCCCAACTATCTACATTCTGGGGGTCACCATTGACCAGAAACTGAACTGGACCAGCCATATAAATGCGGTGGCTACAAGGGCAGGTCAGAGGCTGGGAATTCTGTGGCAAGTAACTCATCTCCTGACTCCCCAAAGCCTGTCCACCATCTACAAGGCACAAGTCAGGACTACGATGGAATACTCTCCACTTGCCTGGATGAGGGCAACTCCAACAGCACTAAGTGGCTTGGCACCATCCAGGACAAAGCAGCTCACTTGATTGGCACCCCATCCTCCAGCATTGATGCACAGTGGCAGCAGTGTGTACCATCTACAAGATACACTGCAGCAGCTCACTAAGGTTCCATTAACAGCACCTTCTAAACCTGTGTCCTCTACTACCTTGAAGGACAAGGGCAGCAGACACATGCAAACACCACCACCTGCAAGTTCCCCTCCAAGCCACTCATCATCCTGACTTTGAAATACATTGCTGTTCCTTTACTGTCACTGGGTCAAAATCCTGGAATTCCCTTCCTAACAGCACTGTGGATGTATCTACGCCATATAGATTGCAGCAGTTCAAGAAGGTGGCTCATCACCACCTTCTCAAGGGCAATTATGGATGGGCAATAAATGCTGGCATTGCCAGCGGCTCCCACCTCCTGTGAAATAATTTAAAAAATGGCAGCATTGACGTGGAAAACACCTTTACTCATCAATAGGCCATTTAGGATGAGACGAGGATAAACCGCTTCACTCAGAGGCTGTTGAACCTGGGGAACTCTCTACCACAGAAGGCTGTAGAGGCCAAACCACTAAATATATTTAAGAAGGAAATAGATACATTTCTAGACTCTAAAGGCATCAATGGGCATGGGAAGGGAGCGGGACTATGGCGTTGAGATAGAGGATCAGCCATGATCATACTGAATGGCTGACTGGGCTTAAAAGGGCCAAATAACCTACTCCTGCTCCTAATTTCTAAGTTTCTATGTTTCTATCAGTGACACATCACATGGCCAAATAAAATTCCTTGGGAAGGGTGTACTCAGCATTATATTTCACATCAAGACGATTGGAAGCATTTATTGTCTTACATGTTGCATTCGCTTTTCCAGAATGGTTTTGCTGAAAAGGATGATAATTGGAAAATGTTTGCATCTTTCAAATTTATTTTACTGATTAACTCCAACTAAAATTGAAGCTTTTGATAATGAACAATTATTTTGTTTTTAAGGTAAACTGATTTTACCTGATTTATGTTCTGAATTAAGGAAAATAAATTAAACACAAAAATCATAAGACTTATCAATGAGCACGATTATATATGGCCTCACATTTATTATACAATAAGAAGCAGATTAAACTGCCAAGCAGTTCCTGTTTACTGTTCAGAGAAACCTCCCAGGGAACATTAATAATTTCCACTGTACTGTGCCATATGATGCAGCCTTGATAAACAGATCCCCACAGTTTTGAATTAATACATGCATGATAGTGTTCTGTGTGCCACACAATACCATTGGTGCTATCCAGCTGCCAAAGCCAAACAGAAGTGTTTATAGTTATTAGAAAGGATAGTACAAATTAAATTTCTACATCGTATACCAGACATAAAATTTCCTAGAATTTAACTACACATTATTTCTCATATCAACCATAATCTAATTGAATGACAATATGGGCTTGAGCAGGTGGACGGATGGTATAAACTCCTGCCTGTGTTCTCAATAAACCAGTAGTAAAGATCATGCAATCATTAAATCTCTAATGCAAACTCAATACCTGTATATGATTTAATAAAAAAGACAGGGAATGAATGGCTTGGAGACTATAATAATAATAATTCAGACCAGATTCCAGATCTAAATGGTTCTCCAATGAGGTGCATTGTGGATACATTTGCAGATATATGGGACAGGTTCCCATCCATCACCATTTGTATGTTCATAAACCCATCAAGTTCATTCCTCTGTAAACCCCTCACTGCTTTGCATTCACTCCCTGTATTCCCCGAGTATCCTGATAAGAGATATAACTTTTGCACAGAAGGAAAGAAAAGCTTAGATGTTCAGAGGTGATTTATCTAGTCCAGGTATCTGATGCTGGGAGCACAGAGGAGTATGTAGGTAAGAAAGGGTTATAGTTTTAAGTGCTTTGTAATGTCAGTCTAGAAAATGAATGCTGTAAACGTTAACTGTTAAATTAGTTGAACAGATATTAACACAATAGAGCTAAGGAAGGGAAATAGTATCTATATACATATATAATTAATTTAGTGCTTCACGTACCATTTGTGGAAAAATATATTTTTAATGTGATGGTCTTTTTCATTACCAATAAAATGAGATTTTAATGGTCAAATCAATATAGAGGGGCATAATCAGTAAACTAACAAAGTTATCTTTAATGTTGAAATTCTACTTTATTTAAAAAGTGAATTTTCAATGATTTTTATTTCATAACTGAAGTGTTTATATTAAAAATAAATATTTTCATAGTTATTCAAGCAACAGTTGCTAGCATGACTCTTGTAGGGGTTTCTGGAGTGTAAAGTGCTTTTCCAACAGTGACTGATAATGTATTGGTGGGAGTTTAGGAAGGATGATTCATTCCTCAGGTGCCAGGATGCCAGAAGTGTCTAAGATGGGGGATTTGCCAGAGAGAGAGAGAGCAAGTATGTAGGTACCGGAAGGAGATCAGTGTATATATAGGTTTGAAAGTGAAAAGAGCTACGTGAGAAGAAAGCCGAAGGAACCAATGGAAATGTGTGCTGGGGAATCAGTGGGAGGCAATCAGCATGTGCAAGCATCTAAGTGGTAGAGAACGGGGTTTAGGAAGGAGATCAACCAAGTTGGATGAGCCTGTGAAAGATTTTAGTTTATCACAGAATCCTGGAGGCAAACTGGTGGATTCCAGGAATCTATGAGGGAAATGTGGCATCTTACAGAACCTGGGAAGCAGAATCAGTGTGTTAGGTTCTTCTGGAAAGGAGATTCAGAGCACCACATTTGTGGAGGCAAAGTTAGTATAATAGGAGGATATAGAAAAGAGTTTTTTTAAAAAAAGAGGTTTGTGATAAAAAGTAAGAAGATTTTGGGGGAATTGTTTAGATTTCTGAGTGTTAGAGACAACCTATTGTATATTCAAGGAAGCAGAAGTAAAGTGCTGCAGGATCTGAAAAGAAAAGCCAGGAATGAAAACAGATCCACATTGTAATCAAGGGGTGAAAATTGATATGAAAGTTGTCTGACTTAAAGCCAAGTTAGCTAATCAGGGCAAGAAGTAATCACTATGTGAAAATTATTCGAATAAGACCGTTCTAGAGTCTAGAAAACCTCACCTGTATATCCTGTTCAGGTACAGTTTGAAAGATAGCCAAGCCATGGGGGTTGAGGTCTTGGAAAAAGACAATGAGAGCGAGAGAGAGTGCGAGAGAGAGCAAACAAGAGAGAGAGAGAGAGCGAGCGCGTGAGAATGTATTTGATGGCTTGAACATTATAGGCAATGTGCTTGGGGATCTGGGACAAAGAGGCAACAGATGGCAAAATAATTAATCTCTACCACACAGAGATTGTGAAGCTGAATCCTACTGAGGAGGTCTTGTCCTAAGCCTAGTTCCATACAGACTGTGCAAGTGGATCTGAATCTGCGGGCATTATGAGTACAGTGAAATTAAAATGACGTGGACAGTTTGTACTGGTGGTACAGTGTGGGACTGTTGGGTGGGTTTGAAAGTACAAATGGTTAGATACTGGAGAACAAATAACATCCCACAATAATTGGAATGTATTCTGTTTTTAATTCATGGCCATAAACCATCTGTTAAAAGAATTAGGAAATATTAATTTGGTAAAGAGGTAAATATGATAGGTTTCATTGTGCTGTACTTTCCTTTGTAATCTTTTGAGAATGAGAAAGAAGCCAATTAGTTTGTTTAAGTCTGTTCAAACAACTTTTCAAATGAAAAATGTTGCCAGCAATTTAATGTCATGTGATTAAATCATCTTTCTAAAATGCACAAGATCTATGGCAGATATTTGTTAGGACATTGCTTGAATATTTATTCCATAACTGAAAGAGATATTATAAAGCAGGAATGATTAAAGCTTTTGTCATTTGTACATGGCTTCTAAACTCATGTAGCAAAGACAGATTTAAGAAGTTTATGTGCAGCATTCTGTTTATATAATGCAATAATAAACTTACCTTCTATTGAGGAGGCTTTAGTTTGGTGCATTAGCTTTTTCCCCCCTTGTGGAATATGAAGTAATGCCAGAGTTGGTAAGACAGTTGCCAACAGTTGGGTCTTTACAATATTTCAGCTGATTTTAGGTATTAGTTCAGTGATAAATAATGTCCATGACACCGGTGAGAACTCCTTTCATCTTCTTGAAATAGTGTCATGGGACATTTTGCACTCTTCGGTGGTCAGTCGAGGCCTTGGTTTAACCTCGCATCCCAAAAACAGTACCTCTGATATTACGGTATTCCCTCAGTACTGTACCGGAAGAAGAGCCTGCCTTTTGCTCTCACGTCCCTGGTGAGTGACTTGAATTTATCACTATCTGACTCATAGCAAGAGTACTACCAAGTGAGCCACAGCTGACAAAATAAAAAAGTTACATATCAGGGTTCTACTACTGTGGGTAAGGGGCCCTGTTCAGAGATGCTTCAGTCAAGACTCATTTTGTTGTATCCAGTGCCTGCAGTTGTCTCTTGATATCAAGTGGAATGAATCAAATTGGCCAAAAACTGTGATGGTGGGGACTTCAGGAGCAGGCTGAGATAGATCGTCCACTTGGCTCTTTTGCTGATTACAAATGGCTTTTGCACTGATATGCCGGTCTTTGCCATCATTGAAGATGGGGATGTTCATTGGGCCTCCCCCTTTTATTAGTTGTTTAATTGTCCACCACCATTCACAATCGGTTGTGCAGGATTGTAGAGCTTTGATCCAATCTGTAAACTATGGAATTGCAGTAACATGCTGCCAGGATCATTCAGCTCCAGGCCTCATTACAATGTTGGACCAAACATGGATAAAAGAGCCAAATTCCAGAGGTGGGGTGAGAGTGATTGCCCTTCACATCAAGATCGTATTGACCTAGTGTGACATCAAGGAGTGTTATGGCACAGCCGATGGTAAATGTTGAGTTGTTCAAATCCCAGAGGGAAACTTGAAACAACTGCTACAACTTATTTTGCAATGTGTATAAATTTTGAGATGCGTGCCTTGAATTTAGTCTTATAGGTTTTTACAAAACTAGATTAACATTTATTAATAAGATAAATAATTTTAAGCACATGCATATGTCTAAAAATTACTATAATAACTTATAAATCCCCTACTTAATTTGACTCCCTGTTACACTTTCGTTAAGGCAACAGTAAGACACAAATTGTAAAAGACAAAGAAACATGACACTCTGACAATCCAATTCAAAATGAGTTTCCTTAACTTCAGTTCTTTGAAGACAGCAGCTTAAGGCATAGATGCTGAAGACTTTTCACATTTGTTAGATCCTAAAATGCCTTTCCCTACACACAGCCTTCGCTACTTTATACATATTTTCCCCTGAGAATGCAAATTCCCATTGTTTCACTATGTCTTTGGACTTTACTTTTCTGATAATAAAAATCTCTCATAATACAGTGTCTGAGGCCCAACCATCTTCAAATGCTTCATCAATGAGCTTCTCTCCAATATAAGGTTAGAAGTTTGGATGTTTGCTGATGATTGTGCAACGTTCAGTTCACAACTCCTCAGGTAATGAAGTAGTCCATGGCTGTGTGCAGCAAGACATGCACAACATGTAGGCTTGGGCTGATAAGTGGCAAGTACAAATACCAGGCAATAACCATAATCAAACAAGAGGGAGCCTAATCACCTCCCCAAAAATTCAACAACATTATCCACCTCCCCCAACATCCTGGGGTCATGATTGGCCAGAATCTTAGCTCCACCAGCCACATAAATATTCTACAATACAAGGTCAGAGGCTGGGTATTCTCCAGTAAGTAACTCATCATCTGACTCCCTAAAGCCTGTTCACCATGTGCAAGGCACAAGTCAGGAGTGTGATGGTACAGCTCCAACAACACTTAAGAAGCTCAACACCATCCAGGATAAAGCAGCCTGCTTGATCACCTTAAACATTCACTAGTGTGTACTATCTGAAAGAGCACTGCAATAAATCACCAAAGCTCCTTTGACACCATCTTCCAAATACATGACCTTTACCATATAGAAGAAAAGGGCGGCAGGTGTAGCACCCACTGCAACTATCATCCTGACTTGAACTATATCATAGTTTTTTCATCATTACACAGATTTAAATATAACCCAGGTCAACTCTCTCAGGTCCAACCCTGACATTGTCATCAAACCTGCTGACAGGGGAGGTGTTGTTGTTGTCTGGCGCACTGACCTCTACCTCGCAGAGGCTGAGCGTCAACTCGCAGACACTTTCTCCTACCTCCCACTGGACCATGACCCCACCGCTGAACATCAAGCCATTGTTTCCAGGACTGTTACTGACCTTATCTCCTCTGGAGATCTTCCTTCCACAGCTTCCAACCTGATAGTCTCCCAACCTCAGACGGCCCGCTTCTACCTTCTACCCAAAATCCACAAACAGGACTGTCCCAGGAGATCGATCATGTCAGCCTGTTCCTGCCCCACGGAACTCATTTCTTGCTATCTTGACTCCATTCTCTCTCCCCTTGTCCAGTCCCTTCCCACCTACATCCGTGATTCCTCTGACACCCTACATCATATCAACAATTTCCAGTTCGCTGGTCCCAACTGCCTCCTCTTTGCCATGGACGTCCAATCCCTCTACACCTCCATCCTCCACCAGGATGGTTCTACGCTCTCCATTTCTTCCTCAAACAGAGGCCTGAACAATCCCCATCCACCACTACTCTCCTCCATCTGGCTGAACTTGTTCTCACACTGAACAATTTCTCCTTAAACTCCTCTCACTTCCTCCAAATAAAAGGTGTGGCTATGGGTACCCTCACTGGCTCCAGTTATGCCTGTCTCTTTAAGGGGTATGTGGAACATTCCTTGTTCCAGTTCTACTCTGGCCCCCTCCCACAACTCTTTCTCCGGTACATCGATGATTGCTTCAGTGCTGCTTCATGCTCTCATCTGGACCTGGAAAAATGTATTAATTTTGCTTCCAATTTCCACCCCTCCATCATTTTCACGTGGTCCATCTCTGACACTTCCCTTCCCTTCCTTGACCTCTCTGTTTCAATTTCTGGTGAGACTGTCCACCAATATTCATTACAAGCCTACCAACTCCCACAACTACCTCGACCACAGCTCCTCACATTCCACTTCCTGTAAAGACTCCATCCCATTTTCTCAGTTTCTTTGCCTCTGTTGCATCTGTTCTGATGATACCACTTTCAAAAACAGTTCCTCTGACATGTCTTCCTTCTTCCTTAACCGAGGTTTTCCACCACAGTGGTTGACAGGGCCCTCAATCGTGTCTGGCCCATCTCCCATGCACCAGCCTCACACCTTCCTCTCCCTCCCAGAACCATGATAGGGTCCCCCTTGTCCTCACTTATCACCCCACCAGCCTCCGCATTCAAAGGATCATCCTCCGCCATTTCTATCAACTCTAGCATGATGCCACCACCAAACACATCTTCTCTTCACCCCCGGCAGCATTCTGCAGGGATCATTCCCTCCGGGACACCCTGGTCCACTCCTCCATCATCCCCTACACCTCAACCCCCTCCCAAGGCACCTTCCCATGCAACCGCAGAAGGTGCATCACCTGCCCCTTTACTTCCCCTCTCCTCACCGTCCAAGAGCCCAAACACTCCTTTCAAGTGAAGCAGCATTTCACTTGAACTTCCCTCAATTTAGTCTACTGCATTTGCTGCTCCCAATGTGGTTTCCTCTACATTGGAGAGACCAAACACAGACTGGGTGACCGCTTTGTGGAACACCTTCAGTCTGTCCACAAGCATGACCCAGACCTCCCTGTTGCTTGCCATTTTAACACTCCACCCTGCTCTCATGCCCACTAGTCCGTCCTTGGCCTGCTGCATTGTTCCAGCGAAGCTCAACTCAAACTGGAGGAACAGCACCTCATCTTCCGACTAGGCACTTTACAGCCTTCCGGACTGAATATTGAGTTCAACAACTTTAAATCATGAACTCTCTTCTCCATCCCCACCCACTTTCTTCCAATAGTTTATATAGATTTTTCTTTTCCCACCTATTTCCATTATTTTTAAATGTATTTCCATCCATTGTTTTATCTTTGCCTTTTAGCCTATTTCCATCCCTTCCCCCCAACCCACCCCACCCCACCCCCACTAGGGCTATCTGTACCTTGCTCAACCTGCTTTCTACCCTTAAAGTCACCATTAGCACATTTCTTAGATAATATCACCACCATCAACATCTCTTTGTCCTTTTGTCTAAGACATCTTTTGATTATCTCCATCTATCACTGGCCCTCTTATCCAGCTCTACCTGTCCCACCCCTCCTTAAACCAGCTTATATTTCACCTCTTTTCTATTTTTCCTTAGTTCTTTTGAACAGTCATTCGGACTCGAAACGTTAACTGTATTCCTTTCCGCAAATGCTGTCAGATCTGCAGTTTTTCCAGGTATTTTTGTTTTTATTTTAAATATAACTCGCTGGGGATAACTGTGACGTTCGCTTCCTTTTGTTGCCGCTGGGGGTGTTTATTCACGAGTAACGTGACATCAGCAAGCCTGAATTTAGGCGAAGTTCTTCACCTGCGGGGTAAGGGTTGAGGGAAAATGCGATTAAGTTCACTAAAGGTGAATAGGTTGTACCTGGCGAGACTGTGGAGAGATGCAAACCAGGCTAAGATTGCACGGTTTGGAAATGCAGCGTGCAGACTTGGCCTGAGTCCCAGGGCAGGAATCGCCGAAAGGCTCAGGCTGCAGCAGCAGTTTGAGGGCTCTTGGACTGGCTTCAAGGCTGCTTTAATTCGATCACTTGAACTTCGCCAGCTCTTCCAAATCGCGGAGGCACGGCGAGGATTTCACTGCTCTGCCAGTTGCCGGGCTGTCGATCTCCAGGCAAGTTACGAGAATGCATTTCGCCAATCTATCGAGGAACCAGAAAAGTTCTGGAGCGAATGCGCCCAAGAGATCTCGTGGTTCAAACCATGGCAAAAAACTCTGGATCTTTCAAATCCACCTTTTGTACGCTGGTAGGTGATATTTCTAAACTATAAAGGCTTGTATACTTCATTAGCAGTTTGGTTAGTGACATTACCTTCAGAACCTGTGGCACTTCAATAACTTGGATTCAACACGTGAAATTCAGTGGATTAAATTTACCTAAGCAGTGGTTCCGATGGTAGAAAAGAGTAAGAAGGACATGAAAACAGATTACCAATCACCTGGACTATTATAGTTTTCAAATCGAAATTTATGTTCATAGAAATTTGAAGTCCAGACTCGTTACCATAATATAAAAGCAAAATATTGCGGATGCTGGAAATCTAGAACAAAAATAAAAATACCTGGAAAAACTCAGCAGGTCTGACAGCATCTGCGGAGAGGGATAGAATTGCTGTTTCGAGTCCAAATGACCCTTCATCAGAACTAAGGAAAGAGAGAAATGGGGTGAAATATAAGCTGGTAGAGGCGGGTGGGACACGTAGAGCTCGATAGGGGGCCAGTGATAGGTGGAGGCAAAGAAAAGGCAGGAGGCATCTTAGTGGATAACACTTTCAGTGAGCCGTCATAGAAGTGCAAACAAAAACAGAAAATGGAGAGAAAAACAGAGTTAATGTTTCGAGGACTCATACAGACTCAAGCGTTAATTCTGTTTTTCTCTCGACTGATGCAGTTAGACCTGCTGAGTTTTTTTTCCAGCATTTTCTGGAAAAGGGGTGTTGACGGTGGTTCGATTCCTTCCCCTCTTCCCCCCACCCCACCCCCACTAGGGCCATCTGTCACTTGTCCTGCTTGCTACCCTTAATGTCCCCATTAGCACATTCCTTAGATAAGATCATCACCGTCAACACCCCTTTGTCCTTTTGTCTATGATATCTTTGGCAATCTCTTTGCCTTCACCTATCACTGGCCCCCTATCGAGTGCTACCTGTCCCACCCCCCTCTACCAGCTTATATTTCATCTCATTTATCTATTTCCTTAGTTCTGATGAAGGGTCATGCGGACTCGAAACGTCAACTCTATTCCTCTCCGCAGATGCTGTCAGACTCGTTATCATGTTTTTAAAATTAATGTGCCCATCGACTGCACTCATTGTGATTCTCCTATGAAAATTCTGGTAGAAGAAAATGGAGGGAAACCTTACCAAATGCACAGTACTTTTATTATGATAAAAGCAAAATACTGCTGATGCTGGAAATCTGAAACAAAAACAGAAAATGCTGGAAAAAAAACTCAGCACATCTAACTGCATCAGTCAAGAGAAAAACAGAGTTAACGCTTGAGTCTGTATGGGTCCTCGAAACATTAACCCTGTTTTTCTCTCCATTTTCTGTTTTTGTTTGTACTTCTATGACTGCTCACTGAAAGTGTTATCCACTAAGATGCCTCCTGCCTTTTCCCCATATTCCTTCCAACTTTTCTTTTTCCAAATATTTAACCACTTTTTTTTTAAAGCTATTACTCATCCTGCTTCCGTCAGTACTCTTGGTAGAATTTCCCATGTCTTTACAAGCCGTTTAAAAAACCCTAACTTTTCCTTTTCATTCTTCTGATGATCTTCAATGTACACATACTGTCCTGTTACCTGACCCATTCTGTCACTTGTGTATAATTGTCTCAGAAGTTAAGGTATGAGCATACTGGGCTGGTACAGTAAAATTGACCCAGATATTGCAGTGGTGATGACAGCGAAACTCATCGTTCACTGTCGCTACTCCACAGAAACTGACACCAACAACTGGAGTCTGTGCATGAGTGGAATAATGAGGAGAATCAGAAGTTGCTGTCAGTGATTCAGTGATACTATGCTTTTCCAGAGGGTGTGCTGTTGAGGCATCCCCAGTTTTGCAGTAAGTGGAAATCAATTGAATTGACACAGCTTCTACTCTTATCCTCTTAGCCTCGCTACAGTCTCCGCTCACTGATTATGGCCTACCGACACAAGCTGTCAAGCTTGACAGCCAGCCCATCAATCTGGCTCGCTGGCTGCTGGGAGACATAGGACCTCAACTTTGAAAAGATTCTATCATTAACTTTGACAGGACATTTGCGTTAGCCACATTTATGGGTTTCCTGGCTGCCACAACAACACCCCCCACAGTTCTCCCCATGTAAATCTCCACTTCAGAACACACAGCTGCACCCCGGTTACCCATTCTATAAATAGACACGTGTCCCAACAGGTCGATGTGATGCGTCTAGTGTGTGGGTGAAGAGGGTTAGCATGCTTTCTGCTTTTGTGTGCGAGTTTGCTTCTCATTTTCAGCCTGCACCACTGGCAAGCAGCAATGTCAAAAGACAGCTAAATGTGTAAGTCTCTCTGTGTCAGTACACAGCCTCTCCATCAGCAGACCCTCAGCTGTGCCACTTCAGGGCAACACTCGGAAACTGGGTTCATCACTGCCTAGGCTAAAGTTTCAGAGGAACTCAGAGGAGGCTGAACTCCAGACATACAGTGTGCAGGTTCACTGGAATGTGCACACTCCCTGGCACTCATGAACCAAACTCCCAGGTATGGGCGAATAGCTCTACTGCCTCGTGGATAAGGGAGTAAACCTTGATAAAACATCTGCACTGGTGCCCAAAGGCGGACTGATATCTAAGTAGATCAACTTTCTGGGAACTCCTGTAATCAAACTGGTGTCAAATGTAGTGCTTTACATTCATTTGGTCTCAAGCAGGAAGGTCAGAGGAGTCCCTGATATTAGGGAAACTCAGGGTCTCCATAAATTTTGTCCAGGCTTGTACCCTGGAGAGGACACTCAAGTTTTGCTGTGGAGCGTTAACACAACACAGGAGACAGCAGTTACAAATGATCAGTCCAACTCAATTGGCGTAGAGAACGGGTGCTACGGGTTGTCTCTGACTGCCAAAGGGAGCATCATGTCCCACTGGTCATCCACCATCCATCTCAAATTGGGCAGTCCCCGACTACTAAGGTATTGACCCACCACATTCCACCTGCTTCAGTGGGTGCTTGGAGCTTAGGATCTCTGCTCAACAAATGGAAGGAATCCATGGCACCAGGCAAACAAACAAAACGAAAGAAGATGCCAACTCTTTGATTGGCAAGCTGGAATTTCAGGACCACATGTGCAGGATTGACAGATAACTTGCAGGTAGTCAATAGTGCATGCAAGACAGCAGCTGTGATTAATATGGAACTTGATAGCTTAAACATTGACATAGATTCTGGACAAGAGACCAGGCTCACTGAGAATAGATCACTGCAAACGTTACATGTTCATCTGGCAGGGAAAGAGTTTAGAGGAAATGCATGAGCAAGGTGCAGACTTTATTGTGAGGAACTCGCTACTCTCGATGATAGAACCTGGGATTCTACCCTGGGAACCCCACAAACGGCTCATAATGTGTTCTCTCCATCTGCCTCTCCACTCAAAAAGGACCAGTTAATCTCATGAGCGTCTGTCTGTAATGTTGTGCTCCACTACAGAGGTGAAGGACCATTACTGTGAGGAGCTTGGCACAGCTATCAGCAGAATCTCTAAGTCAGAACAACTTTACCTACTGGGAGTTTTTAATGCAAGTGTGGGTGCGGGCCACGGGGCCTGGACTTCCTGCCTTGGACAGCATGGCCTGGGAAATATGAAGAAAAACACCAGAGACTACTTGAACTTTTCTGCTACCATGAGCTTTGCGTAACCTTTCAGAACAAACCATGCCACAAGCTGTTCTGGAGACATCCAAAATCAGGAAATTGGCACCAGCTGGATCTAATCATCATCATGCATGTCTCTCTAAACATTATTATCAACACATACCACAGCGCTGACTGTGTTACAGATCATTTCCTGGAGTGCACCAGTGTTAGGATGTAACCCTTGAAGGTTTTCATTTAAAGCAGAAATGCTGTCCTCATATCAAGGTCAGCCATATTGCATACCCAGGTGAAAAATAATAGCTCCTCAACTCGATTGAACAGGTGCTCTTTGATATTTCCACACAGAGTACAGAAGTGAAATGGAGCATACATTGAGACACCATCTACAATACTGCACTTGCAATATGTGGGAAGCAAGAGTGGAAAAATGCTGACTGGTTCTAGGCTCACATCACTGTGATGGTACCTGTCCTTGAAAGCAAGTGGTCTGCTCTCACTAATTACAGGGGATATTGTAGCAAGAAGACTCTGAACGCACTAAGAGCTATTTGAAGTAAAGTCCAACAGACTGTGAGGCAGTGTGCCAATGACTACTGGTCAGAACTATGCCTAAATATTCGGATGCCTTTCGACACAGAGAATGCTAGGGGCATGTATGAAGGGATCAAAAAGGCAACAGGTCCATCAGCAAAGAAAATGGCTCCATTGAAAGTAAAGGCAGGAGAGGTTATCATTGACTGCGATAAATAGTTGGAGATATGGGTGGAACACTACCTTGCATTGTACTAAGGACACGCTAGACAGCATAGAAAACCTGCCTATCAGAGTGGGGCTTCTGAGCCACACCAGGTGATGCTTAACAGAGAGTTGAATACAATGGCTCGAACCTTTGTTTTGCGAGATGGTTAGGCTGGATATCAAACCCACAGTGAAGTTTAGCAAAATTATTGACGCACTTGGCGAGTGTAAAGCTCCAAGTGCTGATGCTATACTGCCTGAACTCATCAAGCATGGGAAATTGACACTCCAGCAACAACCACACAAATTTCTCTGTCTCTGCTGGAAGGAGAGGGCAGTGCCCTAGGATATGTATGCTGCAAAAATTATGACCCTGTGTAAGAATAAGGGCGACCTTATTGCAACAGCTATTGAGGAAGCTCCCTGCTGAGCATCATAGAAAAAGTATTTGCCATGTTGCCCTTGTCAGACAGCAGATTCTGGATGAAAGCATCGATCCTGAATCCCAATGTGATTTCAGAATTGGAAAATCTACAATTGACATGGATTTTCTCAGTCCAGCAGCTGCAAGAGAAATGGCATAAGCAAAGGAGACCACTATATTTTGTCTTCATTGATCTCACCAAGGCATTTGACCATGTGAACAGATGAGGTTTGTTAAAGTGCTGGAGAAAATTGACAGCCCAGTGAAGCTGCTCATGTGACCTCCACTTTCCATCACAACATGATAGGTAAAGTCATCTATGATGAGGCAACCTCAGGACTCTTTGTAATCTGCAGTGGGATCAAGCAGGATTGTGTTTTGGCACTGGCACTCTTTGGCATATTTTTCTCTTTGTTGCTGTCATATGCCTCCAGGTTATCTACACTGTGTATCTGACAGAACTGACGGAAAGCTATTCAATCTTGCTCACCTAAGGTCCAAGACAAAGATTTGCCAAGACCTCATCAGAGAGTTGCTCTACATGGACAATGCCACATTGAACAATTTCAACTGCTAATGGACTCTCATGCTTGTAAAGAGTTTGGTTTAATCATCAGCATCAGGAAGACAAATGTCATAGTTTAGGATGTTGCCATACTTCCATCTATCAGCATTGACAATGTGATGCTGGAGGTTGCTGATAGCTTCACATATATCTAGGCTTTACAATCATAGTAATCTTTACTTGATCTGAAATCAACACATGCATTGCAAAAGCTGTAATAATGAGGTCCTAGCTAAGAGAGTGTGGAACAACAGCAACCTGACTGAGAACACAAAATTGTGAGCCTATCAAGCCTGCATCCTCAGCATATTCTTCTACATTGGTGAGACCTGGACAACATCTGCTAAGCAGGAGAAAAGGCCGAATAGTTTCCACCTTTTCTGTCTCTGTCGTATCCTTGGTATCTCTTGGCAGGACAAGGCACCAACTCGGAGGCCCTAGATTGTGCTACTTCCATCAGGACATGCTCATTGCTAAGCCAACAATGTCTGCATTGGCTTGGCCATATTCAAGTTATGATGTATGATGGCTGTATACCCAAAGACTTCGGTACATTGGTTACTGGGTCACAACCTCCTGGGTGCCCATACCTCTGCTACAAGGTAGCAAGTGAGATATGAAGATGGTGGATATTGACACTGACAATTGGGACTAGGTCACTGATGGTCGAGACCTCTAGCGACTGTTTGGAAGGGCATTGGAAGAGGCAAGTAGAAATGAAAAGCTCAGCTGGTTGCGAAAAGGGTCCAGAGAAAACTGGAGACCAGCAAACTGTGCATCTTCTCAGCCCATTGTCTTCCTCTGCAGAAAATGGGACTGCGACTGCCATAGCAGAGTGGAGCTCCTGAGCTGCACCAGGTGATGCTTTACACAGAGTTGAAAACAATGGCTCGAACCTTTGTCTTGCGAGATAGTAGGCTGCCATTTCCAATTAGCTACTGGGCATTACGAGCACAGTCCTGACTCAGTGTGCTTATGGGAGTGACCAGAACTGCTGTAGCCAAGAGAATGTCTAAAGCAACCTGGAAACTGTGACAGAATTGTACCTCAGAAGTTGGAATGGGGCACCGGGATGTTTCCACCTTGGCTAACTCACAATTCCTTCTCTCTATCTTGATAAGAAGCAGAAGAGAGCACCTTGTAAGTTCTGAGTTGAAATGTGGTGGTTTTATGTGAATCTACCGTCCACATCCTCAAAGAAGAAATAAGCATAGCATGGACATCACAACGTAAATGTTTAGGAGAATCTCGGTTGATGGGTTTGTTATATAAGTGACTAATGTCCTGATATACTAAACTTAATACAAATGGAAATATTTTTGACTGCGCAGAAGTCACCATGGCCTGTTATCAGGTGATAAGTCTGGTTGTTTTTTTAATTCTTTCATGGGATGAGGGCGTCATTGACAAGTTGCCCATTCCTAATTGCCCTTGAATTCAGTGGCTTGCCATACCATTTTAGACAGCAGTTAAGAGTATGTGGATCTGGAGTCACATGTAGGCCAGACCAGGTAAGGACAGCAGATTTCCTCCACTAAGGGGCATTAGTGAACCTGATGGGTTTTTAGGACAATCGATAGTTTCATGGTCACCATTACTGAGGCTAGCTTTCAATTCTGGATTTAATCAATTGAATTTAAATTCCACCAGCTGCCATGGTTGGATTTGACCCCATGTCCCCAGGTCATTAGCCTGGGCCTCTGGATCACTAGTTCATTGACATCACTACTATGCCACTGTCATCGTGAAAACAATAGGTGAGCCAACAA
Source organism: Carcharodon carcharias (assembly GCF_017639515.1). Lineage (NCBI taxonomy): Eukaryota > Metazoa > Chordata > Chondrichthyes > Lamniformes > Lamnidae > Carcharodon > Carcharodon carcharias. The sequence goes on from NC_054487.1 coordinate 63,968,024, forward strand.
TTGCAACTCTGTGGCAAACAAATGGCCAGTTGGTGTAGACCTTACAGAGATAAGATTCCTAGTCATTAGGCAGAGGTCTAAATTGAGCAGCAAAATATCCCAGCAGAGACCTTTCCTTCGAACTGGAAGAGGAGAACCTGAGAGAACAGCATTTTTGTGTTAGGTTGGAGGAAAACAAGCAGCCTTTTAGTTCAACATAGGCAGATAAAACACTATGTCCAGATGGATTCACAACAGACTTTTATAATCATAAGCAAGTTCTTTTTTAATTGGTACCACCCCATTTATTACTGTGGTGTGCGCAATGCAGTGAATGTTTGAAATGCTGTAGAATTCAGGGCTGATCTTGTATATAGTACAAAGGCAACTCATAATAAATATTTAATGTTCAGCACAGGATATGCTGCAAATGCCACAGGATCTGGGAATATTATTAGACACCAGCAGATCCTAATGCACTGCCAAAAACTGCCCCTTAACTTCTGTTGTTCTTGTTCTCCCATCCCTCATTTTTGCATATGCTTCCCCTCCATTCAGAATAACATTGCCTCCATCCTAAGCTGCAATGTTCACTCATCAACGCTATCCTCAATAACCTACATTGACTGCCAGTCCCCAAAACCTGAAGCTAGACATTCTCATTGTTGTGTTTCAATCTTCTCCAGCCCTGCAACTCCTTCCCTTGAAACTCTCTGATTCTCTGACCCCAGCTTCTGGTTAATTTCTGTCTCATTTCACTCCATCAATGGTGGGTGTCCTTTGAGCCACCTAAACCTGATATGCTGGCATTCACTCCCTAAACCACCTGGTTTAACCACCTGGTTTTTCCACCTGCCTCTCTGTCTTTGAGACAACTCTCAAAATCTACATCTTTGACCAAACCTTTGATCACTTTCTTCTAGTATCTTTTGACTCAGCGCCATTTTTTTCCCTTGCGCCCCTGTAAAGCTCCTTGGAATTATTTTTTTCCTTTTGTTAAAGGTGCTAAATAAATGAATGTTATTGTAGTTCATTTCTTTTTAAATATGTCATCTTTCTACATCAATGTTTTGATTCTCTGGTCCATTAAATTTGACAAGCAACTGATGCCAGCTATGTTGCCAACACAAGATGTCAGAATAGTGCATGTTTACAAACTCCCAGAAATTGTCTGGCAGCCTGGTCACTTAGATGCACCCATCTCTCTTCTTTCCAATGTATCTATCTGTCTTATTTACTTGGAGGAGAAAATTGTATAAAATAACCAAGAGTTCATGCAGTTAAAAAAGCAAACGCCAAAGCTGTGACCATGGCTTCTTGTGAGGAGAAGGCCATGGAGTTCCTGCAGATGGAGCTAGTTGAGTAGGTTAAAGTTGTAAGCCTCCTCCAAGCTCACATGTAGTGTCCGATGCTTTTTGTTCCTTATATTCTCATTCACTCACCACACACACGGGATAACATAGCAGCATTTCAGTGTAACACATTGACATTCTTGGCATGTGTAGCTGTTTTATAAGGGGTGCTATACTACGAGCATTGTAAAATACTAGAATTGTATAAATTTGTAAAGTCTTCTGCTTGAAGTGAAGGTGGTGCCATGGCCCATTGTACAGCCTCAACTCCATTCAGTACTAAATTCCTTCTGTCACCCACTCCTGCAGTCACTAACATACCACTGGTAGACTCAATGATTTTCATGAAACACAGAACCTGAGTGTGGAAGAGCAAAGTGGAATTGCAAGTGACACTGCTGGCCAGATGGCAAGCTCAGTGGCTCCTTCTGCTATGCTAGAGATCTCCCACCTAATAACACACTTGGTAGCTCTATATCATCTATGGAGTCAGCTCAGTGTCACCTTGGAGCATCCATGGAAGAGTCCATCAACACTATTCATATTCGTGCAATGTTGAACTGCCTGGCTGATGTACAGATTACTAGGAAGGCCTGGTGTGTTAAGTGCAGGCATAACTTTGACAATGGCTCTATAGACCTTGGGCTCCTGGCTCCAAGATTGTGCCTTGTCTGAATTTGCTGAATATAGAAGGTTCAGAGGGGAAATGAAAATGCAAAAAAGAGAAGCAGAGAGAGTATGAAAAGAGAATAACAACTAACATGATGGCTCCTAAAGTCTTCTACAGCGGATAAATAGTCAAAGGGTAGTAAAAGGTAGAGTGTAGCCTATTAGCGATCAAAAAAGGTATTTACACATTGAGGCAGAGGGCACAGCTGAGGTATTAAATGAATGCTTCGCATCTGTCTTTACCAAGGAAGAAGATGCTACCCAGGTCATGGTGAAAGAGGAGATAGTTCAGGATTTAAGGGTGAAGGGTTTAAAATTGATAAGGAGGTGGTATCGGATAGGCTGACTGTACTTAAAGTTGCTAAGGTACCAGTATACTGAGTGAAGTGAGAGTGGAATTTATGGAGACACTGGCCATGATTTTTCAGTCTTCCCTAGACTCAGGGGTGGTGCCAGAGGACTAGAGAATTGCAAATGTTCAAAAAGGGTGTAAAGATAACCCCAGCAACTACAGGTCGGTCAGCTTAATATTGGTGATGGGGATGTTTGCAGAAACAATAATTCTGGACAAATTTAACAGTCACTTGGGTAAATGCCAATTAATTAAGGAATGACAGCATGGATTTGTTAGGGGGCAAATCATGTTTACTAATTTGCTGGAGTTTTTTGATAAGGGTAATGCTGTTGATGGACTTCCAAAAGGTATTTTATGCAGTGCCACACAACATACTTGTGAACAAAGTTATAACTCATGGGATAAAAGGGACAGTAGCAACATGGATATGAAACTGGTTGAGTGACAGGAAGCAAAGAGTAGTTGTTAATGGATGTTCTTCAGACTGGAGGAAGGTTTATAATGGAGTGCCCCGGGATCAGTTTTGGGATCCTTGGTCTTCCTGATATATATTAATGAGCTAGACTTTGGTGTACAGGGCACAATTTCAAACTTTGTGGATGAAGCTTAGGGGCATTATGAGCTGTGAGGAGGATAGTGTTGAACTTCATGGGGAGGGGGACAGGTTGATGGAGTGGGAAGATGGGTGGCGGATGGAGTTTGGTGTGAGAAGTGTGAGGCGATTCATTTTGGTAAGAAGAACACGGAGAGTCAATATAAAATAAGAGTACAATTCTAATGAGGGTGCAGGAGTAGAGGGACTTGGGTGTATATGTGAGTAAGTAGTTGAAGGTGGTTGGACAGGTTGAGAGAGCGGTTAATAAAGTATACAATATCTGAGGCTTTATTAATGGGGCATAGAATACAAGAGCAAGGTTAAACTTTGCATAAAACACTGGTTTGGCCTCAACTGGAGTATTGCATCCAGTTCTGGGCGTTGCACTTTAGGAGTTTTGTGAAGGCGTTAGAGCAGGCTTGTCCAACTGTTTTGTGTGAGGGGCCACGTCTCAGTGTTCTCTTACTCGGGGCTGATGAGCAACTTTCGGAAAGATTAGGTTTGGCACAACATTAAGCCTGAATTTTAATAAAATGTTTAGGTATGAAGAAAAGCAACAATTTGTTGTGCAAAAATAAAGCAATGTCAGGACAATAAATTGATAATTAAAAAAAAGAGTAATTGATAAAGATGACCATTGGAGTATGAGGGGATCAGATTGTGTGTCCCTGCTCATTCCCAGTTTCAGGGTGCTCATTCACTCACCCTCACAGCCACTCACACAGTGAGTGTGGGCGAGTGGATTGGTGTGCGGGAGTGAGGTTCAATGCATACCCTGAGACTGTGAGTGGGCCAGACACAAATGCACACAGTTTCAAACTCTCTCTCTCTCTCTCCCTCTTTCACTCTCACACACACACACACACACACACTGACACACACAGGCATGTGTACTGATGCACACACTTGCACATGCACTGATGCGCACACAGTCACAAACTCTCACTCACTTGCTCTCTCACACATAGATATACACACTGATACTCAGTCACACACAGACATGCAGTCTCTCTCCCTCGCTTAGTCTCTCTCCCTCTCATGTGTGCTCTGTCTCTCCCTGACGCGCATTCTCTCTCCCTCTCACACGCACTCTCCCTCTCATGTGCACTCGCTCTCTCATGCTCGCTCTCTCATACTTGCTCTCTCTCTCTCTCATGCTCGCTCTCTCGCCCTCCCTCTCTCTCTCGCCCTCCCTCTCTCTCTCGCCCTGCCTCTCTCTCTCGCTCTCCCTCTCTCCCTCTCTCGCCCTCCCTCTCTCGCCCTCCCTCTCTCGCCCTCCCTCTCTCGCCCTCCCTCTCTTGCCCTCCCTCTCTCGCCACCTTGACCTCCCCCCTCGCCCCACCCCCCCCTCGCCCTCCCCTCTCCCGCCCTCCCCTCTCTCGCCCCCCCTCTCTCGACCCCCTCTCTGAGCCCCCTCTCTCGGCCCCCCTCTCTCGCCCCACTCTGTCACCCCCCGCTCTCGACCCCCCCCATCTCGTCCCCCCTCCCTCGCCCCCCTCTCTCGCTGCCCCACTTGCCCCTCCGACCTCCTCTCGCCCTCTCTCTCTCGCCCCCTCTGTCTCGCCCCCCTCTGTCTCGCCCCCCTCTGTCTCGCCCCCCTCTGTCTCGCCCCCCTCTGTCTCGCCCCCCCGCCTTTCTCGCCCCCCGCCTTTCTCGCCCCCCGCCTTTCTCGCCCCCCGCCTTTCTCGCCCCCCGCCTTTCTCGCCCCCCGCCTTTCTCGGCCCCGCCTTTCTCGGCCCCGCCTTTCTCGGCCCCTACCTTTTTCGCCCTCCCCCTCGCTCTCCCTCCCTCGCGCGCACGCTCTCTCTCTTATGCAGCCTTTCTCTCTCTTATGCAGCCTTTCTCTCTCTTATGCAGCCTCTCTCTCTCTCTCTTATGCAGCCTCTCTCTCTCTCTCTTATGCAGCCTCTCTCTCTCTCTCTCTCTTACGCAGCCTCTCTCTCTCTCTCTTACGCAGCCTCTCTCTCTCTCTTACGCAGCTCTCTCTCTCTTACGCAGCCTCTCTCTCTCTCTTATGCAGCCTCTCTCTCTCTCTTACGCAGCTCTCTCTCTCTTACGCAGCCTCTCTCTCTCTCTTATGCAGCCTCTCTCTCTCTCCCTCTCATACACACTCTCTCTCCATTTCTCTCACACGCACTCTATTTTTCTCACACGCATTCGCTCTCTCTCTCATGCAGCCTCTCTCACTCTTTCCTCTATCCCTCCCTTCCCGAACACCTTCCTCCTCCCCTGACAGATTCATCTCTGCTGTCAAGTGAGTTTTTCATGCAGCAGGCTGAAGGAAGTTGCTCCTTCACTGGAGACTGTTTTTCTCCCACATTTGCTGATAATAGGCTCACTGACCCTATCCACAGCAAACATGGGAAAGAAATGGTCTATGATTGGTGGAGCAGCTCCTCGTAGGATCTTCAATTTCACTTACTGGCATTTTGAACACTGGGTCCAGGGGGCTGAATAGAGAGACATGGCGGGTCAGGTAGTGGCCTGCAGGCTGTGTGTTGGACAAGCCTGCATTAGAATGAGTGCAGAAAAGATTTATGAGAATGGTTCCAGGGATGAGGAACTTCAGTTATGAAGATCGAGTGGAGAAGTTGGCATTGTTTTCCTTGGGAGAACAGAAGATTAAGAGGCGAGTTGATAATGGTATTAAAAATTATGAGGGGTCTGGACAGTGTAGATGACGAGAAATTGTTCCCACAAGCGGAAGGATTGAGAATGAGAGGGCTCAAATTTACGGTACTTGCCAAAAGAAGCAATGGAGTCCTTTTTTACTAATTGTTCACAGGACTTAAACGACCTTATTACTGGCTAGTGATCTCTTACGCCAGTCATTATGTGAGAGTGCGTGTCCAACAGCTGGTTAATAACGGGAATTGGCAGGGATGATGAAGATGTCTCATAGGGTAAATGTCATCTGGTCTTCCATCCATTCCACTCAAATGACTACAGATATGGCCCTGAGTGTACAAGTCCAAGCAGATACTGCAGCAATCCCCTCCATCCCTATGGCTGCAGGGCCATCTACTGACAAGGTTACAAAGTAACACCTACCGAGAATTATAATAAGCAGTTTAAGTAATTAGAGAGCTGAAGAAAAGCTTGCATTTCTGCTGTGTGTTTCAGGTTTGTTGATGGTGAACTTAATGTGTGCTATAATGCACTAGACCGTCATGTTGAAAATGGACTGGGAGATCAAATTGCCATCATTCATGACAGTCCTGTTACTGACACCAAACAATCCATCACCTACAAGGAAGCTTTGGAACAGGTAATGCACAATTCTCACTATAATTATTGTTCTTTGAGGCTAAGGATTCATTGATTTCTGGAGTTCACCTCCAAAGTCCCTCAAGATGGTCCTCATACTGGTACTACATTAAGGAAGGTGATCAATCTCTGTTCCATTCTCTGAACACTTTAAAGATCTTGAGTTGAACATACCACTTTTAGTCCTTACTGCTACTTTAGAAAGGAAATGTAAGACAGCAGCGCCATGTAAATATAATCACTAGATGTGAAGAAGTATTGGACTGGCGAAGATGAGGTACTAGTGCGAAGAAGAGAATATGTTGCCTTAAATTGGTATTATTGCCTGTGTCCCCTCTGTCTCTGTATCACTGACAAGGTGAGGGCAACAATGAGATTGATAGCCCATTTACTGTCTCAAATCATTTTGTACTCTGGCTGGCTTCCATTGAATACCTCTTCAGGCTCTTCATGCTCCTACCCCAGTGGAATCTCTGCTGGAAGACATTGAATACTGACTCTTTAATTCATGTGTGTTTGTCTTCTGTTCTGGTGAGAGCTATAAGCCAATGCTTGAGTGATGAAAATGAAGTTTTGATTAATCTTTTGTGAGGCAACTTGATAATTTTGTACTATGTTAAAGGTCCTATATAAATGCAAGTTGTTGTTTGATATCACAGGCAGAGCTGTTCAGTAATTGTTTTTCTAAAGATCTTAAGCTGCTTAGATCCTGCGCTTTTGCAAATCACATCTGTGCCATTATGGTACAGACCTCGGTCTGCTGAGAAGCTTGTGCCTATGTGTCTGCAGCTCCCTGTTTTGCATCTGAAGCAGAGAAAGCAGCCACATTGGCAGCAAAATCCATATTGCTGTTCACCTACTTCTGGTATTTTTTTTATTCCGTTAGCACTATCAGTGAAACAGATTTAGAGGTGAACTTTCACATGCTTGGTCATGCTATATTTTCCTCACTCCTTACCTCTCCACCTGCCTTCTCCCCCACCCCAGTGATTCTGGGAGGGTGTTTTCCCTGGCTGGAGAGTCTAGGAATTATTCTGACATTGTAGCCACGGCGCCATTTTGCCTTGTTGCTTTCATGCAGCCTTTTTTAACATTGTCATATAAAGTTTGAGAAATTTAGGTGAAGTTGTTAAATCTTATAACTTCCTCCTTACCCTGAATGTGTAAAAGAAGATTAGATGTAATCCCTAAATTTTATGTTTTATTTTGCTGCTTCTATAATGAAATGATTGGATTTTAGCATTGAAATAAAATAAAACTACTTATTCAAACACAGAATATAAGGTTTAAGTAATTAGTGAGATTTGAGCTGTTTACTTATTCCAGCTGAGAATGGTGCTATCATTATATGCAACAATATATGAAATGACAATAAGAGTTTCTAAACAGTGGAACTTTGCACATTGTCATAGTGATTCAAAACACATCTTCTTTTACTTCCAGTTGCAGGATCAAACACAGTTTAGCATCTGACATTTTTTTTAGAAATGCCAACATGAATGCATACTCAACAATTATCCCCTCCCCAACAATCACCAGGTCACTTGAATAAGAAGAGGACCAATGTTACAAATCTTCTATCCACCAAAATTCAGATTTTGCATTGGCAGACATGCACATCTCTATTTTTTCTCTATACACCTTTATTTCAACCTTGCAGTTATTGCTCCAATCGCTGGAAAAACAACTTTCCATTCTGATACCTGGCCCTGTGGCTGATTTTACATATCTCTCTTTGAAACTGTTATCCAGGACTGTCTTGGACCTAGCACTGAAGCCTGGAGGTAGGAGAGAAATTTGCTGTTCAAATAATGCTGTGCTGAAGGAGCAGAGCACAAAACAGCTGATAGTAATACACTGGTATGATTTTGATGTTAAATGCATTAGTTTTGTGGCTGTTAAGCATACCAGTCAAGTAGGAAAATTGAGAAAGCACGTCACCTGGAAATAAGATAAACCCCCTACTTTTAGCCCCGAACCAGGACACAAATTCAAATACAAGCATATATGGTATTTAACAAAGCAGCATGTTAATCTTTTAAAATGTATATTAATTATTAGATGTTCCAATTTCATCATCAACTGGATTAAATGTAAAGTGCTTGAAAAAACATATGTATCACTTCTTTATGATACATGTGGAGTCACTTGGGCTCCATCTATCTGACGTGGAAGGATCCCACTCATACTAGATTAATGGTATATTGCCCTTCATACTAAAGAAAGGGCACTCTTATCTCTCCTAGAAGTTGTTTGTAAATGGTCCTGCAGAAAATGACATAGCTTATTTACTGCCTGTGCAGTGAAGCGGAGGGCTTGTTTCTTGTGTCCTATACAGTTGGCAGTGGAATGCTCTGTGAACAAGGGTTCTTGATGAATGACTATTTTAAACATATGACCCGAGGCATTGCAGCCTTAAGTCTTTGCCAACCTCACCCGATTCTTGTAGTGTCTTGAAGACAGTGAAAATGATTCTCATCCTTTCAACTTTGTTAATTCTGACTTGTACTGAGCTAATTACCAAAAGTTTTAACAGCTGAAGGCTTTCCCAAAGAGGCAAATTGGTATAGAGAAATAAATATATGCCCAAGGAGTGATCACTGAAAAAGAAAAGAAGAACTTCAGTAATCAATAAAATTACATCAATGTTGCTTTAAGAGAGACTTCTGAATATGCCAGGAGTGTTTCCCTGTCATGCACCCATTTTATGATGGACATTAGTTTGCAGATGAATAGGGTAAGGAAATCAGTGGCATGCATGAAGTTGTGAAATTTAGTGCAGAACCTTATTTTCATTTAAATAGAGTTTGTGAATGCCCCTTGTTCAAGTATGACTTAGCCTCTTAACCAGGTAATGCAATGGAAAACTGAACAGAATGTGAACTGGATGTGTAAGGGCGGAGACTTGCTTTGTGCAGGCTACTAATGAGGGTTGTAAACAATCGACAGGGCCTTGAATTATTCTGGTTAATAATAATTAGCTCGTTCTTAACTATTCAGCTGTTTTTCCATTATTTGTTTATTACTTGCTCAATTCTTGGCTTTATTACACGATGTAAGCCATTTTGTGCTTAAAAATAAAAAAATACAAATTTTTGAAATCTCAACTTCTACCTCAAACAGTAATTTACTTCAATTCATTTTTAGAATTGCTTTTATGTAGAGAAAAAGTGATTTTAGGTCTGAAATGCTTTAAAACTAAATGGAACACATGCAGCCGTTTTAAGTATAGTAAATTACCATATATGCTGCGATGGCATTATCACTGAATCCCCCACTATCAACATCCTGAGGTTTACAGTTGACCAGAAACTGAACTGGACTAGACATATAAATACTGTAGCCGCAAGAGTAGGTCAGAGGTTGGAATCCTGCAACAAATAACTCACCTCCTGACTCCCCAAAGCCTGTCCACCATCTACAAGGCACAAGTCAAGAGTGTGATAGAATACTCACCACTTGCCTGGATGAGTGCAGCTCCAACAACACAAGAAGCTTGACACCATCCAGGGCAAAGCAGAAATTTGATTAGCACTCCTTCCACCATCGACGAACAGTGGCAGCGGTGTGTGTACCATTTACAAGATGCACTGCAGAAACTGACCTATGCTGCTTAGACAGCATCTTCCAAACCCACAACTGCTACCATCTAGAAGGACAAGGGCAGCAGACACATGTGAGCACCACCACCTGGAAGTTCCCCTTCAAGCCAATCACCATCCTGACTTGGAAATATATCACCGTTCCTTCACTGTTGCTGGGTCAAAATCCTGGAACTCCCTTCCTATCAGCACTGGGTGTACCTACACCACATGGACTGGCAGTTCAAGAAGCAGCTCACCACCGCCTTCTCAAGGGCAATTAAGGATGGGTAATAAATGCTGGCCTAGCCAGCGATGCCCACATCCCATGAATGAATAAAAATAAATATGCCCCTTTCACCACCTTCCAGGTCAAAAATTTGTCAGGAAGATACAATAATTCTCATAATGTTATTGGAATTTATTGTAAAATAGGGATATCTGTATCTGAGACTTAATTGGATTAAAGGCAGCTGGTCTGAAGGCTTTGATGTAACCATGGGGGAAGTTTAGAATGTAAGGTGTAAAAGGAAATTTGCATCTTTAAATAAACCAGACTAGATTGTTTTCAGAAGAGGAAGTGAAATGTGTCCTCTAGCCAGGTGAAGTTTAGAAACTGTGTTTATTTTTCCCAAAGCTTACTGGTTAAAACTTAGTCCTATGAGAGATTTTTATTATCAGAAAGATAAAGTCCAAAGACATAGTGGAACAATGGGAATTTGTATTCAAAGGGGAAAATGTGTATAAAGGAGCAGAGGCTGTGTGTAAGGGTAGGCACTTTTAAGATCTAACGTGTGAAAAGCCTTTAGCATCTATGCCTCAAGCTGCTGTTTTCAAAGAGCTGAAGTTAAGAAAACTCACTTTGAATTTGACTGGTTCACCTTGACTGGGTCTTTGAAAATCTGTGTGTTTTACTGTTGCCTTAACGAAAGTGTAATTGGGAGTCAGATGAAGTAGGGGGAGTCAGATGAAGTAGGGGATTTAGAAGTTATTATAGTAGTAATTTGTAGACATGTGTATGTGCTTAAAAATCACCTTTCTTAATAAATGTTTATTCTGGTTTTCTAAAAACCTACAAGACTTGGTGGTCTTATTACTACTGAATTCAAGGCATGCATCTTGAAATTTATACAAATTGCAAAACAAGTTGTGGCAGTTGTTTCAAGTTTCCCTCTGGGATTTGAACAACTCAGCATTTACCATTGGCTGTGCCATAACAAATCCAAAAAGAATCTGTCATATTTATATAAGATATAAGTCAAAAATTGCAACAATTCCATAAACATTGTGCGTAGGGCATTAGCTCAGAAGTGTCTCACCCATGCCTTTGATACCTTTAGACTTGACTATTCCAAAGCACTCCCAGCCTTCCATCTTCCACCCTCCATAAACTTAAGTTCATCCAAAACTTTACAGTCAACCTCGTGTGAGTGGCTTGCTCACCTGCCCCTTGTCCAGTCTCTGCTAAAATAAGAACTGCACAGGTTTGGGGCAGGTTGAGTTCCTGTTCCAGACCAACCTACCTGAACCATCACATCTATTTTTCAGGTTAAACCCCCCCCCATGCCTTCCGATCCCACTTTGCAATATCTAATTATAACGTATTACAATTACAAGGTTAATTGCAACATAGAGACAGCCCATTCGGGCCAATAAATATGTGCTGGTGTTTATGTTCTACACATGCCTCCTTCTACTCCTTTTCATCTAAGCCAATCAACATTTGATTCTATCCTTCCTCCTTCCATTTGCTTATCTAGTTTCCTCTTGATTGTATCTGGTACTTGCCTCAACCACTCCCTGTGATAGTGAGGAATATTTAAAATGCAATTTTCTTTTATGGAATATTAATACGTGCAATTAAATTGAAAACTACTACCAGATTATGTAGCTTTTCTCCTAGAATTCCCCAATGCAAGCAAGCTTTTGTTTTTCAGGACCAGACATTCTTTACTTCAGGAGAGTAGTGCTGGTTTTGATACCTTAACATTCCAGTGAGATGAAGCTCTGACATAATGAATCACAGAGCAGGATTCAACTGAAATTAATCTCCCTGTAGATTGTGGTTTGAGCTGTAGTTTTAAACTGCAAATTCCTAATTTCAAAAATATATACGCGTCCTTCATTTATCAAAGGATATCATTTAAAGATTTACCAGAATTTCTGCACCTGAACATAAAAGCCTAAAGAAATGGTATGCCCTTTAAAATAAACACATTTACTTGTTCAATTTTGTATGTTTTACCTAGGTATATATGGTGACTGTTGATTTGATTGCCGCTGTAGTGCTTGGAAATAGAATGAATAAACATTTAATGGTATTGTCCTACAGCAACATAACTTCCATTCTGAAAGTGATGGTTGGTATTCAGTTTTTAAAACTTCTCTAATTTTTTGAAATACTGTAGGTTTCACGGTTGGCTGCTGTCCTTGTCAAACATGGAATCCAGAAGAATGATCGTGTTGCTATTTATATGCCAATGATCCCACAAGCGATATACACAATGTTGGCTTGTGCTAGAATTGGAGCCATACACAGTTTGATATTTGGTGGCTTTGCATCAAAGGAGCTCTCTACCCGCATTAACCATGCAAAGGTAAAACTAATAACAACTGATAAAAATATAATGTGCAAAATCAAGATAGTACAAACTGAATTATAATGTAAGCAAATTGTGAATTCAAATCTGTGCTAAAATTTGGAATTAAAATCTGATGACAGCTGTTGTGCTAACATTCGTTTGCTAGTAAAGCAAATACTTTTGAATGTGTAGCACTGTAAAGGATTGCGTAGATTTATTATTATAAATTACCTTATGATAGTGCCTCATAGTTCAGTATTATTACTTATATAATTTAAGTCCATAATTTAGTTCTTTTATCTGTGCTATTCTAGTTCTGACCTCTTGTGCATTCCCAGTTATAATTGCTCCATCATTGGTGGCCATGCCTTCAGTTGCTTAGACCTTAAGCTCTGGAATTCCCTTCCTCCATCTCTCCATCTTTCTCCCTCAATTTCATCCTTTTAAGACACTCCTTAAAGCCTTTCTCTTTGACCAAACATTTTGTTACCTGACCTATTATCTCCTTATGTGGTTCAGTGTCGTATTAAGTTTTATACTCCTGTGAAGTGCCTTGGCACATTTTCATTACGTTAAAGGTGTGATATAAATATAAATTGCCGTTAACGCATGGTGAATATTATGCCTGTTTAGACTGCAACAGTTTACTCATGTTAAGTATGGGGGAGGTGATGGCTTGGTGGTATTGTTGCTGGACTAATAATCCAGAGACCCAGTGTAATGCTCTGGGGACTGGGGTTCAGATCCCACCACGGCAGATGGCAGAATTTGAATTCAATAAAAATCTGGATTTAGAAGTCTAATGATGACCATGAAACCATTGTCAATTGTTGTAAGAACCCATCTGGTTCACTAATGTCCTTTAGGGAAGGAAATCTGTTGTCCTTATTTGGTCTGGCTCCAGACCCACAGCAATGCTCTCTGAAATAGCCTAGCAAGCCACTCACTTGTAACAAACCGCTCAGCACTGTGGATGTATCTACAGCGGTTCAAGAAGACAGCTCACCACCACCTTCTCAAGGGCATCTAAGGATGGGCAATAAATGCAGCCAGCGAAGCCCACATCCCCGTGAATGAATAATAAAAAAGTTACAGCTCTCAAGTTTTAAAAAACACTTCAGGGGCAAGATGTTTGAGGAAAGCTGTTATATTAAAAATTTTAACAATTCTACTCAAGTGCACATAAAGCTGATCTTAATTGTGCTAGAAATATGTCACTTTTAATATTTATACTAAGTTTAACATTAGGAAGACTGAAACCACTGTTTTCATTGCACGCCATGAACTCCATTCCCTAACTGCTGATTCTATTCTCCCTGGCAACCTCCTGATGCTGAATCAGACAATTTGCAGCACTGTAGGGCAGAATTCTCCCATTCCACCCATGGCGTGTTTTGTGGTGGGCGGGAGCGCAGAATTTAGCAGGAGGCCAAAAATCGGAAACTTGCCGGCGTAAACAAAGTTTGTGATCCTCCTGATGACGGGTTAATGGCGGATTGGGTATCCCACTGAGCAGTGGCGTGAACGCTATTTGCATTCATTACCATCTCATGAATATTCATTAAAAAGTTTCTAGCTGGAATCACATGCTGCCTTCCAATCTTGCATCGCACCGGCAGGAAATCATGTTGGCCTGAGTCTCAATTGATAAAGGGTAGCATGCACACGTCAGACTTCGCTTTGTTTGTGACTTTGAGGTGACTGCAACACAAATAGCCTACCTTCGATAGAGCTGTGCTGGTCTTAAGCGATGCTAGTAGAACACCACACTGCTGTGGGTGTAGAGTTGGTCTGCTTCTGGTAGTTGTCTCCGTAGTCACAAAGACACCACTGTGCAGGGGTACTCAGGCAGGGCTCAACTTTCAGACAGAGATGAGTATTGCAACTGGGGCGGGGTTCGGGGTGGTCTGTTCCTGGTGGGTGCCACCGTTGTCCAGAAGGACACAGCTGTGCAGTGGTACTCATACAGGCTGAGCATTCAGAAACCAGCATATTGACCAGGGAAGGGGTTGGGGGTGAGGTGGTTTGGGGAAGGGGGAAACACATGGGGGCAATGGAGAAGGAAGGCTTTGCCAGGGGTTGGGGGATGGTGAACGGGGCACGATGGAAGGCAGAGGGGCAGGAAGGCTTTGGAAGAAGGTGGAGGAGGAGGTGGAACGATGGGAGACAGGGTAGCCTGAGGGGTGGGAAGCTAGAGCCCGACAAGGGTAACTGAAATGCTGACAAGGGGGTGAAAGGGTTGCCACCTGTAAGAATGGGAGGGGATACAAGCAGACTCTTGAATAGGAAAGGGGGCGGGGATTTATTGGTGTGTCACAAGAGGGATGGGTTGCACACAGACTCATAAGGGGATGGTTGGGAAGGGAGACAGTGTAGTCTTCAGCCATGAGGGCAATGGGGAACTCTGTGGAAGTCAAAGTCCCTGGTCTGGGGCTTACAGTCAGGAGTTAGAGAGTAGGGACATCCTTGGGGCTCTGTGGACCTCCCAGTCAGCAGTTAGACAATGGTGACAGTCATGGGGTGCAACGGGCATGCTGTAGGAGTAATCATTGGGAGCTCCAGGAAGGGGCAAGGGCTGTGTGTTCAGTAGGATTAATGTACAGCTTGGTGTCCATGTGCTTGTCTGTCTCAGTGCTGGGCTGCAAATAGTATTGCGATTGTATTGGGAGGCATCTGCAACTGGTATTTGGAGACTATATAATAAGGTGGGGGGCATGTGAAGCTTTCTTTGGGTGGTGGTGGGGGTTCACCTCGGTAGGTGAACATGCACCCAGCCTCCAGATGAGGAGGATAGAGGTCCACATGGGTCATGGGCACGTCAGTAGTGATGGGTCGGGGGGAGGGTAGGAGTGTCCACCACAACAAATATGGGATCTAGTATTATTGGGGAGGTTGGAGAATACCAAGCGCTCTACCTTCACATCATGAAGTTCCAGGTAGATTTCTGGGACACGAACAGTGAGAGGGGGAGCATCAAAGCTCATTTCGAAACAGTAGTGCAGAACCACCATCGTGCTCTGCAGGAGTTATGATGCAGTTAGAAATCGAAAATAGAAGCGAATCTGAATGGGAGGGGCCTGAGGTATTGTGAGAGGAGTGCACAACTGCACTAAAGGGCCCTTTCTGGGGGCGCCCTCTAACTTGTTTGGTGCTGCAAGAGTGAACTGGAGTCTGATTAGAGAGAAAGGAGGTAGTCCTCCTTGTGAAGAAAGCCATTCAAAGTCAATGCCTTTATCAGCACTATCACAGGGATATTCATAAGTCAATGGCTTAACATCACAGTCACTGGATCTCATGTCGAAATGAAAAATTTGGGAATGCAGGCAATAGTTAACGAGGTACAGGTGCAGTAGATATGGAATTCCATTAATGGAGGCCAGTCATGTGCTCTCCATAATTGGCATTCATAACAGTCCGAAGGACATCCAGTCATTAATCATGAGCAACTTATTGTTAGTTAGAATGTCAGATATTGGAGCACTGAGCCAGGTTAGGTAGCGCTCGTCATTCAAACCTTCCCATAGCAATGAGGGATTCGGATGTAACGATTCTGGGATGGCATCTCGGTCACCTTGATGTGGGTGGTATCGTCTCAAAGATAAGGCTGCGTCAGCGACAATGCCAGAAGGGCAGAAACCATTATAGACAATTACATTTGCTGTAGGTAACAGGTTGTAAGCTTCACTATCTTGACCTGTTTTTGAGGGTCCTAATGCAATGAGGAGACCAAAGAGAGAGAGGTGACAGAGAGCACAGCTCCAGGAGGAGGCCCCGCCTGATATCCAGGGCCAAGGGGAACTGGAGCAAGAACAAGAGGGTCAGTAGGAGAGACCCTGACAACACAGGTGACTCACCAGACCAAGGGTATACTGAAGAAGATTCTCCTATTTACAAATGAGTGAAAGACAATGCCGCACACCTCTGTGCTTGCTTCAAGCTTTGGTAGATCACATCTGCCACATTCTTCATGAAGAGCTGATGCCCCATGGAGTTGGAGGCTATCCCTGCCAGTGGCTTTAAAAATGCCGCATTCAATTGCTTTGCCTGTGAGTCATTCCAGGGATCTGCAGAGGGCCTGTGTGGCATCTCTCAGTCCACAACACACCGATGCAAAAGGAGGTCACAGGTGCCCCTTACAGGAAGGCACATCAGTATATGTAGCTTGCTCTGAAAGAAGATAGCCAGGCTGTGAGATTCACTGGCTTTGCCACCATCTCAGGCATCCCGAGAGTGCAGGGTGCCATAGACTGCACCCATGTGGCTTTAAGGGCTCCATAACTCATTACAGTACACTCCCAATAGGGTTTCACACATCATCGCTGTGTGTTGCACCCTTCACAATCTCGTACTGAAAAGAGGTGATTCCTTGCCAGAGGGTGAAATGGAGGAGGATGAGAGCTCTTCGGAGCATAAAGATCCGGAGGCCCAGAAACTTCAAGAGGTTGATGAGGGTCAGTTTGAATGTGATGACACCATAGAGGAAGCAAGATGTGGGAGACGTACATGTGATACTTCAATCACAGCCAAGTTCCAGGAGGAATAAAGTGAAGGCAAGGGGAGGTGGTCATAATTCTCCTGGCCCTCAATGTTACTCCCTTTCATCTCAAGGGATATACAACCATTCGCATCGAAAACAAGTCCAGCATTCATGTTTTCACCTTCTGGCCTCATCATTCACCAGGCTATGATCTCTTAAAAAGGTCAGTGGTGCCCTCTTATGCACTCGCTCTGGGAAGTGAGAGTCCACTGAACAATGAAAGCGATGCGAAAACTGACTTGAGGCAGTCACCACTTACGAAACTACAGTGGCTAGTGAGATAAGGACATGACTGAGGATCTCCTCCTCCCATCCATTTCTTGTCTTTTGCCACCACCACTGAGGGGAGACAACTGCCACTAATCTTTCAAGGCTGATGTGCTTCCCTCGCACAATGGACTTCCGTGAGGAAGAAGGGTTAGAAGCGCATAAATTACACGCTTCTAAAAAGATTTTAACACATCTCCCTGATGTCACACATGGGAGACTATC
This sequence comes from Carcharodon carcharias, assembly GCF_017639515.1. Taxonomy (NCBI): domain Eukaryota; kingdom Metazoa; phylum Chordata; class Chondrichthyes; order Lamniformes; family Lamnidae; genus Carcharodon; species Carcharodon carcharias. The sequence continues at coordinate 63,985,433 of NC_054487.1, forward strand.
TTCGATGAGTTTGACATTGCATGGATGTGAATTTCACAGAGGGAGGATATTGTTGAGTGGGAGGATGGAAAAATGTAGAAATAAGAGGATTCAGATGTACATAATCATAATGCATTCAGTCCCAAGCCATTCACATTCACAGTTAATGTATTTACAGAAGTTCAATATTTTTATGGTGATAGCACACCCATGACCCAAAAGTGATTTCAATATTTCTTAGTTTTCCTAACCCTACCACTACAGTAGGTGCAGCCCTGACATCCACTGCAGAGGTGGAGGCAGCCTGTTGACTGCTGAACTCTGATGTCTGCGATGACGTTGGCAGACATCCTCTGGTGGCCCGAGGCCTGGAAGGCCCTGGCTGGACGAGGGTCTCTGGTTCAGCGGCAGGTGCACCTTCCTCAGCCTGAGCAGCTGGAGTGGAGGGGGGCCACAGGCAGAGGGGGCTTTGAGTGGCTGGATACCCTTGGAGTGTCCTGAGATGAGGCCCCCGGGGTGTGTGGATGATGCTCATCCTCGTTGCGTGTTCCCAAAGGCCCTGCCCTGACTCCTTGAAGAGATGGTGCACCTGGAGGGAGGTTAAGGTGCCTTGTTCCCCTGTTGCCTAATTCTTGATGGTGCCTACCAGCGTGTGTGACCATGAAGTCCAGGGTTGAGCACAAATCTGTCAATACCTGCTGGACCAAGGTGACCATCGTGGTCGTCAACCTTCCCATGGTGACGTTGAGGCGCCCGGATGTCGGGGCCACGACATTAAACAGAGCGTGGACAGACTCCTCCATCTAGTCCTCTGAGTGACTGCTGAATCTCTGCCTGATGTTCTGCCACCTTTTGTTCTAACTCCAGCATTGGGCTGGCAGTCACTCTCAGAGGCTTGTCATCTGACTCGGACTTAGCAGATGGCTGGCCTCCAGCAGCTCTCCAAATGCCAGAGTCCTGGGCTGTCCCTGCCTCCGACTGCTGTGGGAACGTGTCTGTGAGGTGTTCTCTAGTAGATTAGCCTGAGCCTAATCTAGAACTATGCCCCACTGAGGTGTGTCTCTGCACTGCTGGAGGGTGCGTGTGAGCACCGTGCTGATTCTTCCTCAGCTTCCTCTTCAGGCGTGGGCTGGGGGCTGGGCGTTATGGTGGGCAACCTTGTGGGCCTCGATAGAGAAGAAAGTTTTAGTTGATGAGCATGAGGCAGATGAGACTGCATGCCACTCACGCTGATTGTCAGGATGTGATGACCTGATGGAGATGCGATCTGTACTAGGTTGCTGGGACAATCTGATCTCCCCTTCCCCGCAGGAGTGATCCCAATGATCTCAGCTGTAGCCTCCTCGAACTCACTGCAGGCAATGATGTCGGCCACCCCTCCCCCGCCTGCGGTCTTTCCCTACTGTTGTAGGCAAGCTTGCCCTGGATGAAGACAAAAGAAAGGCATGTGATGAGAAGGGATGGAGCATAGGTTGGGAAGGATCCATGCCCCCTGTGTGTGGTGAGTCCTCCCCAGCAGGTCTGAGGGTGGAATGTGTGCAACATGATAGATGGGGTGGTGGTGAAGTGAAAGGTTCCATTAGTTAATCAGTGGTGATATGTGTCCCTTGCTAATGGTTGTTTGAGATCCCTGAAGAGAGTGGCCCTTTTATTACAAGATGCCATGACGAGCGTTTGCTAATGGAGGGAGCTGAAGGTTGCCTTACCCTGGCAGAGCGGATGAGATCGTTCATCCACCTCCTGCACTGGATGGCATATTGCACATGGTTACCAGCTGTGCTGACATCCCCTATGATGGCCTCCCAGGAGAGGTGAGATTGGCGTGCTTCCTGGAACCATCGCTGGGATACGGGGCATCCCTATGTGCCCGCACTCCTCTGATCAAAGCCTCGAGGGCTGGTGGGTGAAATGGGCTGCTGTTGCCTTCTTTTGGCTTGATGACATCTCAAATGGTGCCCTGGAGACAGGTGAGCTGGAAAGAGATGTGTGCACTCCAGCAGCGTTTAAATATGGTGCCCACCAGGTAACAGCTGGACGGATGAATCAACTCCCAGGTGGTCCGGAGAGGTACTCGCCCGTGCATAATTAATGAGCTTCTGAACGCAGAATTGGGTGTGATTTCCCGCCATTTCGAGCAGCGGGATACCTGCCTGACACCACACTTAGTTTCAAAAACAGAGAGTTCCACCTGTAGCGTTGTATTTCACCATGAGATGAGCTTTTGACCACATATCTGTTCCATCACCAAACTGCCTACTTCCACCTCCATAACATCACCTGTCTCTACCGCTGCCTCAGCTGATCCGCTGCTGAAACCTTCATTCATGCCTTTGTTACCTCTGTCTGGGCTTGACTATCCCAGTGCTCTCTTTTTTGACTAAACATTTGGTCATCTGTCCAATGATCACCTTATATAGTTCAGTGTGAAGTATGCCTTGATAACACTCCTTATAAGCCCCTTGGGATGTTAGGCTACATTAAAGGTGCTCCATTAATGTAAGTTGTAGTTATTGTTTAAACCTTATTTTGGGCTATGGAGAATAAAAGGTGAAGAAAGGCATTTGGAATTTTTAGTAAAATATATTTCCCTGCTTCTTGTCCTAAATTTCTTACATTATCTTCTGTTGATGCTCCCTTCTTCTAAACCCCTCAACCACTGGAAACAGTTTCTTTCTGCCTATTCTGTCCCATTTCACCTTAACTTTAGACACCTTCATCAAATTGTCCTATTACCCTTCTTTCTTCAATTTTTCAAAGTTTTCATACTTGTATTTCCTCATATCAGCCTGCATCCTGTGATTAAACCCTCTGTTAGCCTGACACTTCTACTATAGTGTAGAGCTCAAAACTGTAGAATACATCAACTTTGATCTCAGTAAATTATATATAGATTCAGTATTACGTTTTGATTCTTTATATTCTATATCCCTTGCTATCAAACCTTTTAGATTTATTAGGGCCCTTTCTACTTAAGGATTTACTTAATGTGATAAATTCATTCACCTTAGATAAGAATCGTTTACTGGTGACTGGCCCCAGCTGGAACAAAAATGATCTTTGATCATGTCTCTAGGCCATAACTGAGTAAAGTTTTAAAAACTCTCATGTTTACTTAAGTTGAACATAATGGGGAAAAGTAGAAATTTCTCTGACATCCTTCCCTCTTGACAGATTTCTCCCTGCCCCTCCTGATGGTGTCAATTCTTTGCATATGATTCCATTAAATGGGACCTTGAGGCCAATGAGAACATTGCTCTTTAAGGGATTGTGAGAATGAATGGCTGTCACTATTTGACTACCTGAAACGTCTTGGTCAAGCCAAACCATTTTGCATTTTCTCCCTTTGTTTACATTCTTCTCTCCTTACTTCTGTCAGGAAGATATAATAAAGGATATAAAATTTGTAAAGCAGAGTAATATGTGTGTGGGAGACTTAATTGAATTAAAGACAATTGGCCTGAAGGCTTTGATGGAGGAAGAGAAGCTAAGTATGAAATGCTAAATAGCTAAACATGGGTGAAGTTTTAGAATGTGAGGTGTAAAGGGAACATTTGCATTTTAAAATAAACCAGAGTAGCTTGAATTCAAAAGAGGGGGTGAAATGCTACACCTAGCATGAAGAAGTTAAGAAACAGCATGTTTATTTTTCCCAAAGATTACTGGTAAAATTAGTAGTATGATTGATTTTTTATTATTGGAGAGGTAAAGTCCAACGACGTAGTGAAACAAAGGGAATTTGCATTCAAAGGGGAAAATATGTATAAAGGAGAGAAGGCTGTGTGTAAGGGCAGGCATTTTATGATCTAACACAAGTGTGAAAAGTTTCCAGCATCTAAGCCTTAAGATGCTGTCTAAAAGGAACCGAAGCTGAGAAAAACTCACTTTGAATTCGACTGTCCAGGGTGTGTGCTTTGCCTGGGTCTAAGTCTATGGGCAGAATTTTCCAGTTGGCTGTGGGGCCCCGCACACACACGCATAAAATGATGCGAGTTGAGGTCGGGCGACCGTCCTGACATCACTGCGTGCTATCCCAATATTTCATTGGGCTGGCGGGCAAGTGATGCTCTCTGATTTGTGCCCGCCATTAATTAACAGGCCACTTAAGGCCCTTGAGGCACCAATTGACTGCGATTTTTCAGCAGTCGTGCAATCTTCGGGTCGGGGCACGGGCGTAATGGGCAGGGCGGGTAGGACACATTTGTATAAACCTCATCCACGGATGAGATAAGAGGGCTCTGGGGTCATGAGCCTGCTCTGTCAAATATTGATGTTTCAAAGTTACTGATACTTACCTGTGTGATCTGCAATACTTCAAAACACATACCAGCTGCTTGGTTTGGATTCTCAACCTTCAGATCAGCATTCTGCAGTGAGGAATCTTTTTTTGGACCTGCATGTTTCAGGAAGCCTTCCCTTAGCCTGGGAATGGGAGCTGAACTCTCCACTGGAGGCACCTCCTCTGAGGAGGGAGGAAGGGCTAGAAGGAGGAGAATGCCAGGGGTGCACATTCAGCCTCCAGGGGAGCCACCTTTGGGAGGTCAGGTGCAGGCACAAGGGGCGCAGGGCCCAGAGGTAGACCAAAGCTGAAGTGGTCGCAGAAGACCTCACTATCCTGCTGCCAGGGTATACAAGCGGCGAAGCAGCTACCTCAATATGTCTGAGGTGCAGTGCCGAACTATATCTGTTAGATGATTGGGCCTGAGATCTCTACTAACTGTGTGGGTGGACACCCCATGCCATTGGCTCTAGAGGTCACAGCTGTCCTCAACTTCTCTGTCTCTGGCTCTTTCCAGGGGTCGGTGGGTGATCTTTGCGGTGTCTCCCAATCAGCTTTCCACACGTGTCAAGCAGGTTACAGATGCTCTATTCAGGCATGCATTGACTTTCATCCACTGCCACTGGGACCAGGCAAGCCAGACACAGCGAGCCTGAGGCTTCGCAGCCATTGCTGGCTTCCCTCGTGTCTAGGGCGCAATAGACTACACACATGTAGCCATCAAGACGCCAGTAGGTGAGCCCGGTGCCTTCGTCAACAGGAAGGGCTTCCACTCCATGAATGTGTAGATAGTGTGTGATCACAGGATGCTGATTCTACAAGTGTGTGCAAGGTACCCAGGCAGCTCCCACAGGGCCTCTATCCTCAGACACTCTCAGGTACCAGGGCTCTTCAGTGCTCCAGTCCAACTGGATGGATGGCTGCTGGGTGACAAGGGGTATCCCTTCAGAAGGTGGCTCATGAAGCCTCTCCGCCATCGAAGAACAGAAGCTGAGCAGCGGTACAATAGGAACCACGCCTCCACAAGGGCTGTGGTGGAGAGAGCCATTGGTCTTCTCAAGATGTGCTTCCGAAGCCTGGACCACTCAGGGGGCTTACTCCAGTAGCCCCCAGATCGTGTGTTGCTGATAGTGGCTGCATGCTCGCTCTCTACAATCTTGCGCTGGAAAGGGGGGACGCCTTGGACGATGAAGATGTAGATGTATTGGCTGCGGTTGCACACGATGAGTCTAGCAGTGAACCCGAGGATGGGCTTGCACAAGGAAATGCTGAGGGGGTAGACGCTGACCCGGGCATACTCCAGGGAGGCAGGGATACCCGGGAGGCTCTAATCCAACACACCTTCAGCTAGGACAAGCCTGGGCTGCGTGCTTCATATTCAAGGCTTAAGTGCAAAATCTGCCTGGTTAGGAACAATAACTAAGGTCCTTGTTAATAAAGCTGAATGTCCCACAAAGCACTCATTACATTATTGCAAACCATCCACCTGCAGAACAAAAGAGGTAACTTCAGCTATGGTGACGTGTCTGAATTTAATACTGCAACCAAAGAAACTTAATGAAACAAAATGAAAAAGGTTTTAAAAAGTCACACCAACTCATAAAGACCTCATTGTGGGCCAACACAAAAGCATTAGTGATAAACCCATAGTGTGCCTAAGGTGCCTTATGTTTACGTTTCCAGGTGCTACGTCTTGGTGCCGACCCCTCACTGGGAGTGGCATCTGAGACAGCCTGCTCACTCTGCTGCCCTGTTGGCCTCGATGACCTTGGTAGTCATCCTCTGGCCCGTGGAACCTGTGCTTGTCCTGCCTGGGAGGGAGCTGCCAGTTCCACAGCCTTCATCTCCCCAGTCGTTGCAGCCTCACTGGATGCGACAGTCACTGGCTGAGGGGCGGAGGAGCTGCTGCCCTCATCCGGAGTGCCCTGAGAGGTGCCCGCAAAGATGACAGGCAGCTACTGCACTGATGTGAGGTTGCTTTGGACCTTCCTGCTCACCGTGAATGGATGGGCACCGAACTGGGAAACTCGCTGCCCCCAGACCATTTCCCACACTGGCGCTGACCAGCTGAGGTCAATACTGATGGTGAGGGCTTGCTGGTCCAAACCCATCCCCAGGAAGCCCTGATTGGTTTCCTGGAGGAGCCTCTTCACGAGAGTCGCCACTCTTTCCACGGAGGACACATGGCACTCGCACATGAGGCTCATTGCTTTAGCGGTCGTCTGTGTAGACTCCTCCTCCGTGGACACCAACCCACATGTAGCCTCATGTATCTCCCCAGATGCTCCTGCATACCCGGCCGCATTTCCTGCGCCTGCTGCGTCACGGACAACTACAGAGGCACATCCTCGGGACCGACTGAGCATATGCCTGGTTCCCAGCATTCCTCCGACTGCTGACTTCATGGGCACTCTCTCTCTGCCAGCTCCTCTAGCGAGTGTGAAGTGCCCTCATTGCTGTGCCCTGGGACACTAGCCGATGTTCTAATTCCCACCAAGGTGCTAGTACCTGCGCTGGTGCCTGCCTGGCAGAGATGATGTAACGCCAGTGAGACTTCAGAACCCTCAGGTGTGAGAGGGGGCCTCTGCTGCTCCTCCTCCCGGCCATGCTCCGCTGATGTCGAAAGGAAGAACAAGGACATTGGATCAGTTAACATGGAGACAATATCAATGTTCATCTCTGTCCCCTGGATCATTATGCGCTCATCCCCTTCCATAAGCAATGGTTAAGTCATGTTGCAGACTTCAATCATTAAACATTCAGCACTGCCATAGCTGCTGGGAGAACAATGGTGACCTCACTGCTGGGCAAACATAACCGCTCATGGCACCCCAGCCTCACCGGCACTGGTGGATCCAAATCTAGGGTCTCCTGCTTGAAGCGGCTGGAATCGCCAACTGGGCTGGCCCACCACCAGTCCTCACCCGCTCAGCGGCATTATGAGCATTCTTCTCCTGAAAAGGAGAGACAAGCATTGATTAGCGCTAATTGTACCTGGACTCTCTTTGCGGACGGCCCACCCCAACCAGAGTAGGACATTGCAGAGCTCCAGTGGGATAAATGACCAAGCCAACATGGTACTCACCCTTCCTGAGTGCAACAGGATGTTGAAGCGCTTGTGATACTGGACCCAGATGCGCTGCACCATGTCACAGGAGCTCACCACCTCCCCCCAGGCCCGTTTGGTCATGAGGAGGGGGGCCTCCTCTTCCCGTCCTGGGGAACCAGGACCTCCTGCCGTGCTGCCACCTCCTCGAGGAGGGCAGCAAGACAATCATTGGAAAAACGAGGGGCTCAGTGCCCTCCTGCCAGCAGCGCTCTGGGAAGCCCTTCCCCTGGCCATGATTCGCAGCTTTGGAAAGGCTGCAGCAACTTTTTAAAACAGGCGGCCGGGTCGCCATTGGACCCAGTGGTCATTGCAGTCCCGCCCCCGTCCGCCCACTCCTGCTGTCTTCGGGAGCCGCGATTCATGCTGGGTGGGCCTTAATTGGCTTGCCCACGTAAAATGGCAGTGTGTATCCGATATCGGGTGGCGATCGGGTCTGGATCCACGCCTACTCCTGCTCCCGCTCCGTTCCTCTGCCAGCCAGAAAATTCAGCCCTATGTGTTTTACTGTTGCCTTAACAGAGGTGTAACTGGGAGTCAGATTAACTAGGGGATTTATAAGTTATTATAGTGGTAATTTGTAAACATATGTACCTGCTTAAAATCTTATTTTAAATTTAATAAAGGTTTAATTTAGTTTTGTAAGAAAGCAATAAGACTCTGTGGTCGTATTACTACTGAATTTAAGGCATGCATCTTGAAATAAATACAAATTGTAAAACAGTCGTGGCAGTTGTTTCAAGTTTTCCTCTGGGATTTGAGCAGCTCAGCGTTTAACATCTGTGCCATAACACTACTTTTCACAAAGCATTCAAAATTCAGGCAGATTTCTGAGAGAAATCACTTGGGATGTCAGTTGCCAAGATAACATTTTTTAACATCTTGTCACATGTGAGGGCCTCTAATTCACAATAAGAAATCTGATACATCAGTGTGAAATAATGTGGTAACTGTTTTGCTGTAGTCTTTAGTAACTAGTCTTGAATTTAAGATTGAGGAGACCATTTCCCTGCAGCATATTATTTTTGTTTTTGGTTTATGTTCATTCTATAATTATATCATAAATAATAATTTGTTTAAAATTTCCAAACCACCGAAGATTTTAGGAAAGATTTCATAAGTAATGAACTGTTAACCTTCTGGTTTGCAACTCAATATTTATGCCTGTCCCTTTTGCTTTGCCAGTTTTTTTATATTTCCTATCGTGCAGAAAGGAAAATTGGCATATTTACTAAATTAATTAAATGTAAAAGGCTTAATATCCATTACGAAACAAACTAAACTAATCTCTTGAATGACTAATAAAACTTTTGTTACAGAGAACGGCAGACTCAGGAAGATGGCAAAACCTCTGTTGCCACTTTTCAGTTTGTCAGATAGCCTGTACTTGCAGTCAAATTGTTTGTGTTGATTTAACATGTGCATTAGGCAGTGAGATTAAACTTACATGTTAGTTGCTGAACAACTTTTGACTCATTAGCCATATTTTCACATGGTGAAATTAAAAAAAGATGTTTATCATTTCTTGAATTGCATCTTTATTTATTTTCTTATACTCTAGCCAAAACTGATTGTGACATCGTCATTTGGAATTGAGCCAGGGAGAATAGTGGAGTATGTACCGTTGCTGGAAAAAGCTTTGGAAAGTGCCCAACACAAGCCAGATAAAGTAATAATTTACAATAGACGTAACATGGTGAGTATCAAATTCAAACTGCTGACGTTTTGACATAAGACCCATCTCTTTGACCAAGGCCTCTTGATATCAGCTTCTGCTCAGCATATGTGTTTTTAACAGTTCTGCGAAGCACCTTAGACCATTTTCTGTGTTATAAAAATGCAAGAATGCAAGCTGCTGTTGTCTGTCTTGTGTATGCCCACACACTTCTTTCCAAAGCTGATCATTGATTAGAAAATGGAAGTGGGAACACTGGCAAATTATTCCTCCCAAATTGTGGAATTGCTTTTTATTTATTCTTTCTTGGGTTGCAGGTGTCACTGGCAAGACTAGCATTTGTAGCCCATCTCTAATTGCCCTTGAATTGAGTAGCTTGTGAGGCCATTTCAGAGGACAGAAAAGAGTCAAACACATTCCAGTGGACCTGGAGACACATTTAGGCCAGAACAAGTAAGGATGACAGATTTCCTTCCCTAAATGAGTAAACCAGATGTGTTTTTACACTAATCAGTGATGGTTTCAAGGTCACCATTGCTGAGATTAGCTTTCAATTCCATATTGTCATGAATTGAATTTAAATTCTCCCAGTTGCCCTGGTGGTCTAGTGAAATTACCAATACAGCACTGTCCTCCCCATTTGTTACTCCAGGTGAGATCATCTAATTTCAGACACATCAGGGATCAAACTTGGTATTTTTCTGGTGTGTGTGTCTTAGCAACATGTTGAACCATTGTGGAAATTTAAAATTGATCTTTTTGATTGACACTGTTCATTATGAAATGCTACTTAACCATTAATGAGACTGGAATTTAGCAAAGTGTACCTCCCTCTTAGTGACATAGACTGGAGTCTAGCTGAAGCTGAGGAGACGATGACCTTCTCTTAGTCTCTGTGGGCTACAAGAGTCAAAAGTAAATTAATTTATGCAGTCTCAATCCAGCACTGGGTGTATGTTAATTGACAGCACAAAATTAGCTGTGTATTGTACACAAGTTGAAATGAGATTCATTGTGTGAATTGATTTGAAAGGTTGTGATGATGTGCAATATCAATGCATTTTTTTACATTAACAATCTCACTTGGAGAGAGTATTTGTTTATTTGTATGTCATGTGGAAATGGAAAATTTACTCTGGTGAAATATTCTTCTGAAGTTGGAGTTGGGTAGAGTAGACAAGATCTGCACCTGACTGATGGTGAGCCTGTATACTCGAATGTTCCATTTACCAGCACTAATGAATCTAAATAAAATCGAACAGTTGTTACTTTATATTTTTTAACTTTAATTTCCATACAATTCACACACAATACAAATGATCATGATTATTGCATTCATGACAATTTGGGGGAGGCGTTGGTGTACTGATATTGTCACTGGGCTAGTAATCCAGAGGCCCAGGGTAATGCTCTGAGGATCACCAGGGCATAATATGGAATTTGAATTTGATAAATAAAAATCTGGACTTAAAAGCCTAATGACCATGAAACCATTGTCAATTTTTGTAAAAACCCATCTGGTTCACTAATGCCCTTTAGGTGAGGAAACCTGTCATCTTTATCTGGTCTGGCCTACATGTGACTCCAGATCCACAGCAATCTGGTTGACATTTAAATGCCCTCTGAAATGGCCTAGCAAGCCACTCAGTTGTATCAAATAGCTAGAACATCAATAAGACCCAAATAGCACTGTGGGTCTACCTACACCACATCGACTACAGTGGTTCAAGAAGGCAGCTCACCACCAGCTTCTCAAGGGCAATTAGGGATGGGCAGTAAATGCTGGCCTATCCAGCAATGTCCACAGCCCATGAATGAGTAAAAAATATTGTGAGATTCAAATACATCAGTAAATATGGATTATTGTTATGTGAGAGGGTAAAGTTGTAAGCATTGCTTGAATTCATTAAAAAACAATTAATGCAATTTGACAATTGTGAAAACTTCAACAAAGTTCATAAAAATTATGCCTACACCAATGTATTTCTGATTATATACTTTTAAATGATGTGACAGGAAAGAGTTCATTTGACTTCTGGTCATGGGTTAGACTGGGATGAAGAGGTTTCTGCTGCTCAGTATCACGACTGTGTCCCAGTGTCTTCAGAGCATCCGTTGTATATCCTCTATACATCTGGGACGACAGGAATGCCAAAGGTATGAAACTGAATGCTCCTGTCTTGGCTTGGGTTTCCCTAGTAAAAATTTCAACAGCTCAGGCTTGTAGTTACACTGGTTAGAATTTCCCAGCGAGTGGCTCGCTTCATTAAGTGCCAATCAGGCAGCGATGTGCCTTCCCTGAAATCAAGTATACTGGGAACGAAGTCAGTCGGAGACGGATAACTCTTCATTGCTTGGCAGCACCATTGGGTCCAGGATCACCGACGGATCAAAGCTACAGATGAGTGATTTGCGGGAGGGGGATCACAGAGTGGGGGTCCCATGGAACAAGGGTGGTTGGCAGGAAGGGCAGGAGGATGTATCTCAATGGGCCCCATCCCTTCCTGATGCCAGGTCCCTTGTTCAGGCACTAAATGCTTTTGAGCAAGCCACCTCCCCAAGAATCCCACAAGCTTCTCAGGCTTTTCACATGGTGAGTCCTCTGTTCTTTCCTGGGTAAGTACCAGCAATTGTGAATGAGGCCCTTGAGTGGGCATTAATTGCCCATTTAAGGGCCTCAATTGGCAATGCAGTGGGAAGGCTGTCCACTCACCTTCCTGCCATGGACTTAATTGGGGTGGAGTCAGGAAGGCGATGGGGTCACCACCTTCCTGTCTGATTAAGGGGCTCCCCGCTACCGAACTTGCCCCAGGGGAGGGAATTAAATTCCAGCTGTTGTCGCATATAAGTTCATTTTAAAAGGCTCTAATGATTTTCTGTTATTTCTGTGCAAATTAATTTTATAACTGTTTATAGAGATTTGTATATTTGATATGTATACAGGTTTAAAACTTTGATTATCAACAATGTTGCCTGGAATATTTTTCATATTTCTCAAATAACCATATCTATTTATTCTTCACCCATGAGCAAGACAAGTGTCAGCAGGTTGTTCAACCCTGAATGAAGAACAGCTAAACCCTATCTATATAAGCTTTATATGCACACAATTCAAGCAAGGATCACTTGTTTGCAATTAAGAGCAAAGATCTAGTTTATGGGGATGCTCAGATCATTTGTAACCTCAAGTTGGATGAAATACATGTGCCAAATGAAGTTGATTGTCAAAATGTTTTTTAGGGAGTCGTGCGTGCCTCTGGTGGTTATGCGGTGATGCTAAACTGGACTATGTCAAAAGTGTATGGTCTCAAGCCTGGTGAGGTAAGGCTTATTACTTGTGAAAGATTTTTTTACAAAGACTTCTTTTTGTCGTATATTTGCATAAAGAGCTTTTTGATTTGCATTTTCCAGGTCTGGTGGGCAGCTTCAGATCTAGGCTGGGTAGTAGGACATTCCTATATTTGCTATGGACCGCTCCTTCACGGCAATACAACCATTTTGTATGAGGTGGGTAGAAAGTTATTTGGTACTTTTCCACAGAACAAGTGGCAGGGATGAACAATTTAAGTAAGTCAATGACAAAACTTCCATTCGAGGTCCTGAATAATGAACATTGGGCTTGGGTCTAACCGATCTCAGATATCATTAGGGATACCACAAATAGCGTCAGTGCTGCTAAATTAGGAAAGTGAAAGATTGTCAAGGTTTCCACTTCTGGATAGTTAGCTAGTAAACCCACTGGAAGTGTTTGCGTATTAGATGAATACAGGATCAGGTTTAGCTTTGATGCACCTATAGTTGAAAAGCCTGCTGATGGTCACTCTCTAGATTCTCATGTGAAGAATCACCAATTAGGTGAGGTACCAAAGAGCACCCAGTGCCTGTGGAGCCAAACTTAATCTAGGAGTCAACATCTTCAAAAAGGAGAAAATTGATAGAAAAAGGAAAGAAGATGCCTTAACATCTCATGGAATTTGCTGTTAGTAGCAAAGAAGGTCATAATCAAACTAAAAGCTACTGTACTCACATTTTAAATTTAGTTCCTTTAGGGTGCATTTACACTTTAACAGTTTCCTGTAGAAGAAACAAGCTTGAGCCTGTATACAATAATAATAACAGAAAATGCTGGAAATACTCAGCCAGTTTGGCAGCATCTGTGGAGAGAGGAACAGAGTTAACATTTCAAGTTGTGACCTTCCATCAGGTTACTGTTATTTTTAGTAAAATAAAGGGTACAATTCCAAATGGGGTGCAGGAGCAGGAGACCTGGATGTATATGTGCATAAATCAGTGAAGGTAATGAGACAGTAAAGCATACACTATTCTAGGCTTTATTAATAGCGGCATAAGTGCAAGAGCAATGAGGTTATGTTAAACTGGTATGAGACACTGGTTCAGCCTCATCTGGAGGATTACGTCCAGTTCTGGGTACCATACTTTAGGAAAAATGTGAAGGCATTAGAGTGAATGCAGAAAAGATTCACAAGAATGGTTCCAGGTTTGAAGAACTTTAGTTACACAAATAGATTAGAGAAGTTGGGACTGTTTTCCTTGGAGAAGAGAAGGTTAAGGGGAGATTTCATATAAAATCATAAGGGGTCTGGACCGAGTAGATAAGGAAAAACCTGAGAATGTGGTGGGGGAAATGGCACCAGGTAAATTGCTCATTCAGAGAGCCGGTGCAGACACAATGGGCCGAATGGCATCCTTCTGCACTGTAACAATTCTGTGATTCTGTGAGTATTTCCAGCATTTTCTGTTTTTATTTCAGATTCCCAGCATCTTCAGTAGTTTGCTTTCATTTGTTAAAAGAAGTTGCTTCTACAGAATCCACTGTCAACTTCTCCAGGGACCTTTAGACTGCTCTGATAGCTGAGATCAATACCTATTCCTGTTCTCCTGAAACTATTCTCTTTAAATTTGTACAAGTATTGTGCTTGAGTCTGATTTGTTCTTGCAGATAATTAATTAGCCATTTTGGCTTTGTTTTACCATGTGTATGCTTTTAACATGGATATGTATGGCTTCCTTTTACATTAGGACGGTTTTAAAGTTATTTCATTTTTTTCCCTAGTGTTGCAAATGTGTCAAGCAGTAACTGTTTTATTGTTTATAACCAGTCTCACCTTCATAAAGTATTAGGCCAAGTATTGATGAAACCCTTTAATGCTGGAGACCAGATTTTTACTCTGGATGTAAGTACAAGGGCTGAGGTGGGCAAAGGGCTGAAAGACCCACCATAAGGTGAGGCCACAGGAGATTTGAATTCCCAAGTCTCGTTTAAATACCAGAGATCATTATCGTGCACGAACTTGGAATTTTCTATGCCAGTCGGGTCCGCACCTAAGGTTGGGGGCTGGGGGGCTAGGTGTAGTTCCTGAGTCAATTGAACTAAGGAAAGAGAGAAGGAAGCCTGAGGCAGTGGATGACACCCCGAGGTGTCAGCAGTAGGAGGCCTTGACACACTTAGAAACCCAGCAGTTAAAATGGTAAGAGGCCGGTTATGTTAAGAATGCAGCAGGGAGCTCGCTACCATCACCGTAACCAGCTACCTGCCTACTGGGTTCAAATCAGTTCCTGGAGCATAATAAATTGAGAATGTATCAGAAATTGATGCTGGCTTTCATCTAATGCAATCAGCATATACTGGAGTAAGTCAGGTAACATTGTGGAGAGAGGAATGGTTAATGTTTCAGTCAATGATCTTTCATCAGAAATGGGAGCTGTTACAGATGAATAACCGTAAGGAGGAGCAGAGTCAAAGAAAAAGGGACAAGGAGAAAAAAAAATTGATGATCAAGTGGATCCAGGAGTGTTGATTAAGTGATTGAGGTGATAATTATGTGACTCAAAGGGGCAATTATTTGAGAGATTAGAGAAATAAAAGATGTACCTGAGACCCCAAAGATGTGTGAATGATTACAGCAGTTTGGTGCTTGGCCTAAATAGCCAAGTGGTTATGGTACTGGGTTTGTAACCCCAAGATCAAGAGTTCAAATCTCACAATGGCAAACTATGAAACAATGTAACTTCATCTGAAACAGATGGAAACATGTTTACTCAAAAAAAGAGTATCAAGAGTTCAAATCTCACAATGGCAAACTATGAAACAATGTAACTTTATCTGAAACAGATGGAAACAGGTTTACTCAAAAGAGTATCAAGAGTTCAAATCTCACAATAGCAAACTATGAAACAACGTAACTTCATCTGAAACAGATGGAAACGTGTTTGTACTCGAAAGAGTTACACCTTCTAGGTTCCTTTAAATTTTTGTCCTTGGTTTTACAGCTGACCTGAATTAGGAGCTGTGCCTGATTTATCCCAATTTTGTTGATTTGGTTTAATTGTTTTCATTTAAAAGATTATCAAGAGTTCAAATCTCACAATGGCAAACTATGAAACAATGTAACTTCATCTGAAACAGATGGAAATGGCTTTGTACTCGGAAGAGTTACATCTTAGCTTGGCCTAAATAGCCAAGTGGTTATGGTACTGGGTTTGGAACCCCAAGATCAAGAGTTCAAATCTCACAATGGCAAACTATGAAACAATGTAACTTTATCTGAAACAGATGGAAACAGGTTTACTCAAAAGAGTATCAAGAGTTCAAATCTCACAATAGCAAACTATGAAACAATGTAACTTCATCTGAAACAGATGTAAACGTGTTTGTACTCGAAAGAGTTACACCTTCTAGGTTCCTTTAAATTTTTGTCCTTGGTTTTACAGCTGACCTGAATTAGGAGCTGTGCCTGATTTATCCCAATTTTGTTGATTTGGTTTAATTGTTTTCATTTAAAAGATTATCAAGAGTTCAAATCTCACAATGGCAAACTATGAAACAATGTAACTTCATCTGAAACAGATGGAAATGGCTTTGTACTCGGAAGAGTTACATCTTAGCTTGGCCTAAATAGCCAAGTGGTTATGGTACTGGGTTTGGAACCCCAAGATCAAGAGTTCAAATCTCACAATGGCAAACTATGAAACAATGTAACTTCATCTGAAACAGATGGAAACGGGTTTGTACTCGAAAGAGTTACAGCAGTTTGGCAGAGCAGGAGGAAAGAACTGAAAATCTAGCCAAGTGGAGATGGTTCTAGTTACCCAGGAGTATATTGAAGAAAAAGGCAGCTAATCCACAGGTGAAGATCAACCCACTGGCCAGGTACAAATAGAGGGTCCCCAACTGAAAATATTGGTACACCTATTCCACATAGTTCTGAGATTATCCTTCTACCTTGGACTCTAGGCATAGCACTTGGTTAGGAGACAGGCTGTAGACATACTCTGGTATCTGCTTAACACTTGTTTGTTAGTACTCTTATGATCCCAGCTGATGTTACCACTGGACAAGTCGGTTCCAGCGGGGAACTTGGCTTGATAGATCGCAACGTTTTTTGAAACTGGAGGAAAGTTACTTAACAAGTTCCCAGGAATCTGCTGATGAGCTTTTAACACAAAAAATACAATATTTATCAGACAAGAAAAATGAACCATATTACACCAGACAAAAAGGTTGGAGAAATCTCAATACAAACACAAGAAAGTTATTCAAATATTCACTATTTCTTCACCCCAGCAATATCTTTACATACACACAAATTCAGAAAGAATAAAACAATCTACCATACTTATCTTATACTCTAATATTCAGGATAAGTATGCAGTACATGTGAACCAACTGGTGAACTGTGGTCAGGCACATCAGGCTCAAAGCAAATGACAGATGCAACCAAAGCTGATTCTGTGGATTTCTCAACAACCCATCCAGACTTTGTCACACTGTGAGCCAACCGGTCTCACTGAAACTTTGTCTTTCTCACAAGGGTTTCCAATCTCCACATTTGAAGAACTTGCCTGGGAATTCTATCCAAACGTCACTCCCATTCGGATGGTTTCAACAAGAATCCACCTCCAGAGTTCCTTTTCTCCTTCTGAGATTCCTTTCTCCTGGATCTCCGCGTACACTCGAGCTTCACCTTCCAAGGACACATGCAGATCTTTGGCTGTGCCAAGCAGAACACTACTGCTCCAAAAGTGTACCTTTGCCGTTACGGTCTGCTAGCATTGGAATCACCAAGCTTCATCTGCCCTCTCGGATCGTCAGGGCTTCTCTCAAGTCCGCTTTGCTTCAAGTCTGCTCTTCGCAGCTTTCTCTTTAAAGCAGAGCTTTTTTCTCTGCTTAGGTCATTTATATTGACTTGATGTGATCTATATCTGATCCCCATCTTTATCCATGTCTGGGAATTTTCTCAGGGGCCTTTTTCTGTCCTACTCCCTGATTTTGGACTTTCTTCCTGGTTTGGGACCTTCTCCCTGTCCCCGTTCCCATGTCCTTGTCTTGAAGCATCATTGGCTGAAGCCAGTCGAGATTATCTGCTAATATATTAACAGCGGCTCCTGTATCAATTGTAAAGGTTGTATCGAAGCCTTGAACTTGCACCGTAACTGAAGAATAGTCTGGACAGACTACCAACTTCCCCTTGGAAGTCTGTATTTTTGTCTTCATCTTGATTTTCCATTTTTTCAAAGGACTGTGTTTCATAAATACTGTCTTCTCTTCTACTTCGATTAAAATTGTTAGATTTGCAGAAACACTTAAAATGTCCAGTTTTGCTGCAATGGGAAGCATTCTTCACCCATGGCTGGGCAGCCGTGGCGTCTGTGTGGGTTTAGATGCCACAACGCAAGCATCTCAAGATGGCTGCTGATGTGTTTTGCATCCTTTTGCATAGTTTGGCGGGATTTTTTGTGGATGGGGCCACTGCACGTGGTCCTACCCAGTCTACAGAGTCATGTGAAACCTCAGAGTTGCCATGAAGTTAGGGACAGGGACTGCTCACCAGCAACGGCCATTGTTACCTCTGTCCAGTATGCCGCCTCCTTCCACCGATTTGTTACGACCTGCTATCAAGCTATTTTTCAGTCCGTGGTTCCTTTGATAACACCAGTGTGTTTTTACATCGATATCTCCACAGCAGCCACATGTTCTGAGATAAAAACAAAAACAGAATTACCTGGCAAAACTCAGCAGGTCTGGTAGCATTGGTGGAGAAGAAAAGAGTTGACGTTTCGAGTTCTCATGACCCTTCGACAGAACTTGAGTTCGAGCCATGTTCTGAGATGGCCGTTCTATTTTGGACTCTAAGCGTGGTAGGCAGACTGTAGACATCCTCTGGTATCTGCTTAACACTTTTTTTATTAGTACTACTTCTAAACAGGTTACAGAGTAGGCATGGTGTTCCAACCCCTCATGAGCATCAAACACATGAGTAACTGATGTCAGTAGTACGTCATCATCTATGCCATACCTTAGCATATCCCATGTTAACCCTTTATGCTACACAGTAATGCCAGATGTCCAAGAGAAAAAGGGAGCTGTAGTTAAGGTACATAGTGGTAAAGGTCATTGCCTACTTGCCTTCAGGTTCCCACTGCAGTAATTTTTGAGGGCAAGCCAACCCTAGAGGTTGCCTAAAATTGAAATAAAAAACAATGCTTAAGTAAAGAGCATCCTAACTGCTGCTACTGCTGCCGGCTAAGATACCTGATGGCCTGTTTCCCATCTCCCAATGTCCAAGCACCATCCTTCCCCAGATTTCCTCTCCTGCAACTATTGCTCTCCCTCACCCTGACGCTGATTGTGATTTCTCCCCATCTTCGAAACACATGTTTTGAATCCCAGCCAGTGGTCCATTAGCCATGGCCATAGCAGCAGCCCAAACTTCCAGGAACTTAACTCTGCTCCTTCCATAGTGCTGTTACTGATCTGTAAAGCCCAATATCTGGGCCCCTTTAGGGTGGGGTTGAAAAGGTGGACAAGAATACAAATTCCAAATTCCTAGCACCCCAAAAGCCTGATCGATGCATAAACTCATTGCTCTGTTATTCAGGGTGGGAAATTTTAATGGTCCAATTTGATATTTTCTGTGTAAAATAATTGAGTCTTATCTTACAAGGTTTACAGCTCCTAGATTTTGCCAGATAAATAACAAATAGTCATTTGGTAGTCAAAGCTGATGAGTTCAAGCCGAAAAACTTCGACATGTCTCTTTTTTCAGATAAATAACAGTGATTATGAAGTTGCAACATGCATCTGCCAGTATTCAGTGTATAAGGTTCTCTAGATAGATAGATAATCAATACCTTAGTTAATCTTTCTCATCTGTTATCATTAGGTCAATTACCATAGAAGACCTATTCCCAATCGCTATTAGTATACTGCCAAAAATATAAGTCAAGCCACTTGCTGTGGAATAAGTTAATGACCCAATGTTTATTTAAAAATTGCTTTGTCCTACATTTGCATAACATTGAAGTTAAAGTGCATTGAGGACATCAGTGGTCAGATAATATCCATCCAAACTCTTTACAGCTAGCTTAGAGGTACAGCCTTAATCTGAATGTTGCTTGTTAACTTAAATGCCAATGTCTTAATTGCCATATGATTGTTTGCAAAATAGAAGTAAGTTTTAGAAGAATAGAATTTGCTATAGCAGTTCAACATTTTGTAGACAAAATGACTGGCATGATTAGTAATTTCCACACAATTTCATCATTTAATGTTGTGCTGTTAACTTTGTAGATTTCTTAATAACTAGATGCCTGTTACTGTTCTGTTCATGGTCTTCATCTTTGAACTCATTATGGAATCATATTTTAATATCTGAATTCAACAATAAAGTAACAACAGTATAACATATGCAAGGTATTCATCTATTTTTTTACCACATGAACAAGATTCTCCTGTAAACCTATCGACCTTGCTGGCACAAAATGACAACAATAAGAGTACAGCATAATATGGGGAATTGTAACAGTATCATTGCATCAATGCTGCAAATGTGTAATCATACCATAAAACATACCTTGACAAGCATGAGTAATATAATACTGTCTGCAAGCTATACAGTGAGAACTTAAGGATTTTAACCTTTTAATTCTTAGAGATTAAAAAATGGGAAATATTTACAATTCATACTTGGAGGCTATACTAGAAATAATTTACACTAGAATTGCTACCAGTTAGTGATTAATATGAAATTAGTAGAATGCACCCATAGGAATTATTGGCTTTTGAATGAGACAGCTTCTTACAATGCATTTTTAAAAAGATGAATGTTTTAACAGTTTACTGGAGTAGATATTTTTCTCAATCCAACTCTTATTTTCAATTATCCATTCCTCTTTGCAGGGCAAGCCCGTTGGGACCCCAAATGCTGGAGCATATTTTCGTTTACTGTCAGAACATGGAGTAGTAGCTATGTTCACTGCACCAACTGCATTGAGAGCTATTCGCCAGCAAGATTTTGAAGCAGTACTTGGAAGACAGTACCATTTTCCAAGGTGACTTATCACAAGCTTAAAGGTCAAATAAACTTTTATAGGTTTCTTTTACACTGTAATTCTCTCCAAATTTACCTAATGCAGGGATGTTTATATTTATATTGTGAACTTGATCTGACATTTTGACACTAGGCCTGGGCCATGTTTAGCAAAAGTTATTTGGACACAACGGAGGAAGACATTGGTATACATAGGCTCCTTTTTGGGAGTGAAATAATCACAACTTACACCAATTTCTGGACATGAGATCTTGCAGCTCATCTGTAGCAGTGTAATGACCATCACCATATTGGTTCTGATTTTAGGCATCTCAGGTGCCTGAATGGACCAATTTAAATGTATTTTAGAACCTATTTGCATAATGTATGAAAAATTAAGTGGTGCATGTGCCGTGCAAGTTCTAACAAGTTTTCCAGCTTTACAGCCAGTCTGTTATCAGAACTTAAAAATCAATTGGTTTCACTTTTGATAAAAGCTAGATTTCTTTTGTAACAAAGGCACTGAAGCTGCTAGTAATTGTTTTCCTCAAGGGAATGATAGAATGGAGAACTACCTGATTTTTAAATAAAATAATTGACTTGTAACATTTATCATCACCATCTTTAAAATAAGTGGTGGAAATAAATACATCTTTCAGAAAACAAAGTGCATGAGTATTTTGAGACATGACATGTGGTGGGTGTTGTGAGGTTGGGAGGATTGGATGACTTTAGAGCTATGGTTCCCAAAGTAGCACCTCTGGAGTTTTCCTTGTAGCATGTTTGTTGCAGACTAATTGATAGTGATTGATTGCCGTGATTAATCAACAGCTCCATTATCTTTATATCTTGCAATGATCTGGATGGTAGAAAGTGAACAAGATCTTGGTCATTCTTTGCCTACAGTTCCTATATTCAAATGAATGGATTTAGGTAAGGACAAACCTACCTCCCCCAGACTTAGAGTCATAGAGGTCTACAGCACAGAAAAAGGCCCCTCAGCCCATCGAGTCTACGCTGGTCAAACAAGTACCTAACTATTCTAATCCCATTTTCCAGCACTAGTCCCATAGCTTTGTATGCCATGGCATCGCAAGTGCACATCCAAATACTTCTTAAATGTTATGAGGGTATTTGCCTCTACCACTCTTTCAGGCAATGAGTTCCAGATTCCCACCACCCTCTGGGTGAAAAAATTCTTCCTCACATCCCCTTTAAACCTCCTGCCCCTTACCTTAAATCTATGCCCCTGGTTATTGGTCCCTCCACCAAGGGGAAGTGTTCCTTCCTGCCTGCCCTATCTATGACCCTCATAATTTTATACACCTCAATCATGTCCCCCCCATAATCTCCTCTGCTCCAGGGAAAATAACCCCAGTCTGTCCAATCTCTCCTCATAACTAAAATTCTCCAGCCCAGGCAACATCCTGGTAAATCTCCTTTGCACTCTCTCTAGTGCAATCACATCCTTCCCTATAGTGCAGATTCCAGAGCTGCATACAATACTCTAGCTGTGGCCTAACCAGCATTTTATACAGTTCCAGCATAGCCTCCCTGTTCTTATATGCCTTGGCTGATAAAGGCAAGTATCCCATATGCCTTCTTAACCACCTTACCTGCCTGTGCCGCTACCTTAAGGGACCGGTGGACATGCACACCACATGCACATGTCCCTATGATCCTCAGTACTTCCCAGGGTCCTACCATTTATCACGTATTCCCATGCCTTGTTTGTCCTGCCCAAGTGCATCACCTCACACTTATCCGGATTAAATTCTATTTGCCACTGATCAGCCCATCTGAGCATCCCATCTATATCCTCCTGTAATCTAAGGCTATCCTCCTCACTATTTACCACCCCACCAATTTTCGTGTCATCCGCGAGCATACTGATCAACCCTCCCACATTCAAGTCTAAATCGTTTATATATACCACAAACAGCAAGGGACCCAACATCAATCCCTGTGGAACTCCACTGGACATAGGCATCCAGTTACAAAAACACCCCTCGAACATCACCCTCTGCTTCCTGCCACTCAGCCAATTCTGGATCCAATTTGCCAAATTGCCTTGGTCCCACAGGGTCTTACCTTCATTATCAATCTCCCATGTGGACCCTTATCAAAAGCCTTGCAGAAGCCCAAGTAGACTACATCAATTGCATTGCCCTCATGTACACACCTGGTCACCTCTTCGAAAAATTCAATCAAATTAGTCAGACATGACCTCCCCTTAACTAAACCATGCTGACTGTCCTTGATTAATCCCTGCCTCTCCAAATGTAGATTAATTCTGTCCCTCAGAATTGCTTCCGATAGTTTTCCCACCACTGAGGTTAGACTGATTGGCCTGTACTTCCCTGGTTTATCCCTTCTTGAATAACGGTACCACATTGGCTGTCCTCTAGTCCTCTGGCACCTCTCCTGTGGCCAGAGAGGTATTGAAAATTATCGCCAGTGCCCCTGCTATCTCCTCCCTTGCCTCACTCAACAGCCTGGGATACATTTCATCCGGACCTGGAGATTTATCTACTTTTAAGCCTGCCAGACCACTTAGAACCTCCTCCCTTTCTATGCCAATTTCTTTAATTATATCACAGTCCTTCTGCCTGGTTTCCATACCCACATTGTCCCCCTCACTTGTGAACACCGATACAAAGTATTTATTTAGAACCCTACCTATGTCTTCCGGCTCCACAAACAAATTACCACTATGGTCCTTAATGGGCCCTACTCTTTCCCTAGTTATCCTCTTATTCTTAATGTACTTGTAAAATAACTTTGGATTTTCCTTTATTTTAACCTGCCAATGTTTCTTCATGCCCCCTTTTATGCACTCCTAATTTCCTTTTTAAATTTACCCCTAACACATTCTATACTCTAGAGCTTCCACTGTTTTGAGCCCAACATCTGCCATAAGCCTCATTTTTTCTCTTTATCCAGTCTTGTATATCTCTCGACATCCAAGGTTCCCTGGATTTGTTGGTCCCACCCTTTGTCGTTACTGCAAAATGTCGGCCCTGTACTCTCCCTATTTCCTTCTAGAATGAATCCCACTGCTCTGATGCAGATTTACCTAAAAATAGCTGCTCCCAGTCCACTCTGGCCAAATCATACCTGATCTTATTAAATCGGCCTTCCTCCACTTTAGAACTCTGATTTCTGGCCCATCCTTGTCCTTTTCGATAACAACCTAACAAGTCTAACAGAGTTATGATCACTATCTGCAAAATGCTGCCCCGCTGATACGTCTATCACTTGCCTGGCTTCATTCCCTAAAATTAAGTCCCTAAAATTAAGCCGCCCCCTCTCTTGTAGGACTGACTTAAAAAGCTCTCCTTGATGCATTTTAAGAATTCCGGTCCTTCTAAACCTATCACACAATGACTAACCCAGGTAATGTTGGGGAAGTTGAAATCCCCCACTATTACTACCCTATTATTTTTACACTTCTCTGAAATTTGCCTACATATCTGCTGTTCTATTTCTCTCTGACTAGGGGTCTATTGTACACTCCCAGCAATGTGATTGCTTTTTTGTTTTTCAGTTCTACTTATATGGCTTCACTTGAGGAGCCTTCTAAGATATCATTCTTCCTTAGTACTGTAATTGATTCCTTGATCAATATTGCAATACCCCCTCTCCTTTTACCTCCTTCCCTGCCTTGCCTGAAGACCCTATATCCTGGAATATTGAGCTGCCAATCCTGCCCCTCTCTCAACTATGTCTCTGTGACCGCAATGACATTATACTTCCATGTGTTAATTCGTGCCCTCAACTCATCTGCCTTATCAGTCAGACTCCTTGCATTAAAATAAATACCATCCAACCTTGCCAAACTCCCTTGTGCCTTAACTGGCCTGTAATTTCTATGCTTTTCAGACTGACTTGCTCTCTCTTCTAATTTTAGCTGTGCATCTTCCCCTGCTGAACCTCCTCTCAGGATCCCATCCCCTGCCAAGTTAGTTTAAACCCTCTCCAACAGCACCAGCAAACCACCCCGCAAGGATGTTGGTCTCATTCTGGTTCAGGTGCAACTCATCCACCTTGTACAGGTCCCACCGCCCCCAGAAACAGTCCCAATGTCCCAAAAATCTAAAGCCCTCCATCCTGTGCCATCTCTCCAGCCACGCATTCATCTGGACTAACCTCCTATTTCTATACTCACTAGCACATGGCACCGGAAGTAATCCAGAGATTGCAACTATTTGAAGTTCTGTTTTTTAATCTGTTTCCTAGCTCCCTAAGCTCTACTTGCAGGACCTCATCCCTCTTTATTCCTATGTCATTGGTACCAATATGTACCACGATCTCTGTCTGTTTGCCCTCCCACTTTAGAATGCCCTGCAGCCATTCAGTGACATCCTTGAGCCTGGCACCAGGGAGGCAACATACCATCCTGGAGTCACGTCTACGGCTGCAGAAACACCTGTCTGTTCCCCTTACTATCAAGTCTCCTACCATTATTGCTCTTCCCCTCTTTTTGCTCCCCCACTGTGCAACTGAGCCACTCACAGCTGCACTCCCCAGAGGAACCATTACTCTCACTGTTTTCCAACACAGAAAAACGGTTCTCGAGCGAGATGCACCCTGGGGATTTCCTGACTACCTGCCTGACACCTTTCTTCTGACTGATGATCACCTGTTCCCTCTCTGTCTGCACTTCTGTAAGCTGTGGGGTGATGATGCCTAAAAACGTGCTATCCACAAAACACACAGCCTCGTGGATGCACCTCAATGCCTCCAGCTGCCCTCAAGCTCTGAAACTTGGCACTCAAGTAGATGCAGCTGGTGCAACTTCCTGCACACGTGGTTGATCGGAGCACAAGGAGCATAGCACTTTCCACACTTTGCAGGCGGTACATAGCAAGGGACTGAGCTGCCCAGCCATGCCTCTAGTTGAAAAAAAACCCTTACTTTAAGTTAAATACAGTAAAAAAAAAGTTTAATTATTTAGGTACTTTAAATAAAATCTAGAACCTTACCTTTTCTTAGCTTAATCTATTTTAAATGGGAGAAAAACACTTACCCACTACTCACCAATCAGCTCTCAACTTTGTGCTGACATCACTTTTTGAAGCTTCCCCACATTTGAGCTGGTTCTGATCTCTCCACTGCTCTCTCACACTGTCTTGTGATGTCACTCTTGTTATTTTCAACAAGAACTGACTGCAGGACACTCTTCCCAGACTGCTTCACTGCGATGCTGAATGCAGGACACTCTTCCCAGCTTTATTGGTTTGTATTGTTAAAATCCCAGCCAGCAAGAGAATTCTTCCCTCTAACCTAGTCTTTCAGCTGTTACCCTTTGCCAGGTTCTACACCACAGTCTTGAAGTTGTGTGTATTTATATTAAAATCACTGGAAAATCAGCATTTATATTTTGTACTGTAGAATGCAATCCCAGAATTTTGTGTATCAGT
Organism: Carcharodon carcharias; assembly: GCF_017639515.1. NCBI lineage: Eukaryota > Metazoa > Chordata > Chondrichthyes > Lamniformes > Lamnidae > Carcharodon > Carcharodon carcharias. Next base: position 64,011,222 of record NC_054487.1, read on the forward strand.
TATAGGATGAGATTTTGGCTTCTCTTTCTGCTTGTCTGTTTCTTGATTCTTTCTCAAAGACCAGGTTACTAGTCCCATGTTAATTCAGCTCAAACTGTTCTGGCACCCCATCCTCAAACATTCACTCCCTCCATCACCATCAGTGGCAGCTGTGTGTACCATTTACACAGATGTAGAAACTCTCCAAGGGTCCTTGGGCAGCACCTTCCACACCCTCGACCACTACCATCTCGAAGGACAAGGGCAGCAGATACATGGGAACACCACCACCCGGAAGTTCCCCTGCAAGCCACTCACCATCCTGACTTGGAAATATATCGCCATTCCTTTACTGTTGCTGGATCAAAATCCTGGAACTCCTTCCCTAACAGCACCGTGGGTATACCTACACCACAGGGACTGCAGCTCACCACCACCTTCTCAAGGGCAATTAGGGATGGGCCTAACCAGCGACGCCCCATCCTGTGAATGAATAATAATAAAAAAGATGGCCTTACTTGTACATTTTCCTTATCTTAACCCTCCAAATAATAAAAAAGGACAAGTGTCTAGAGAAGTGCAGTTTGTTGCTCCTCTGACATACTGTATAAGACCTTATTGCTTGCTGTTGACTGCACTGAAGTCCAGATTTTTATTAGCTGTTCCAAAGACAATTTACACCTGGACCTAAAAAGACAACAGTCAACACAAAGACTAATTTGACTTTCTAAGTAGGATATGCAGGATTGATTTGCATGTGTTGAAACAAGACATCCATTAACCACCTTTGAAAAATATATTCAATCCATCTAGCTGTCATGCTTGATATTTAAAAACAAATGAACAAATAAAGTATAGAAGCTGCTTGGCCACAAAATTTGGCTCTATGGCATTGGTGGTTTTGGGCTACTGGTACCAATTTAATTAAAAAATGGCATCTCCACTGCTTCCACCCACTTTTGGCTCAGTGTGCATCAAATGCCACATTGGTGAGGGCATTAGTGTGGGCATTACATAGCATGCTGGAGGTTTGCGGAGTAGACAGATAGTGATGTCAGTCATTGTCTAACACTGAGTCGTGCCACACCTATTTTGGACTTTTCCATTCTAGCTAATACTCTCTCTCAAACACGTGCTGAGCAGCATAAAGGACACCCCACCGACCCCCCCAGCAGCACTATTTAAAGGCACCATCAACAACTTGCAGGTTAGATGCTTATTACTTTCTGCTCGCTTTTGCTAAGTTTGCGGAAGAGCTGTGTGTGTGCTGGGAGTTGATGAAGTCTGCAGTGAATGCAAATGCTACTGCAAGGGCTCTGGACACACCACTTCCAGTCATGAGGCCAACAGTATTGGAGTCCCCTCTGTCGGTAGCATCAGAGGGGGATGGAGCAGAGTGAATAAGACAAGCTGCTCACAGGGGGAGAAGTAGAGGGCTCTCAGCTGAAGGCCTTCCTCACCTAGAGTCTTGCGGGCACACTTCCCCTACTTGCACCTAAGCCAGGAGCAGTGAGTTCAGTGGCTGTGATTCACCAAGTAGGTACTCACAGAACTCTGCTACCTCAACCAGACCTGCAATCTCAGAGCAGGGTGAGGCTGGTGTTGCCAGTGGCTATGAAGGCTACTGTGAATCTCAACTACTTACAAAGGTTGATATCATCCCAGGCTAGAAAAGGCGATAGCCATCATTTCACAGTTAGCCATCTGTTGCATCTTGGAGGTGATGGAAGCTCCATATGCCAGGAGAGGAAACTTCATTATCTTCTCTTTGAATAGAAAGAAGTGGGAGAAATGTATACATGGTTTTGGCAGGATATGGCACTTCCTCATGGTGCAAGGTGCCATAGACTCTACAGACATGGCTTTGCGGGCACCACAATTAAATGCCAAGATATACCCACATGGCAAATTCACTCAATGTGCAGTTGGTGTGCATCCATGTCAAGAGCATAATGTTGATGAATGTTCCTATCTTGAAGCAGTCATGATTCATTCTTCCTGAGCCAGTACGCTGTTCCAACAACCTTTCAGCCAGCATTTTGAACCAGAAGGTGACTGCTCAACATGAAGGGTCATCTGCTATACACCTGGCTGATGGCTCCCTTCCACAACCCAACTATATGTAGCCAGCATTCACACGATGAAGGCTATGGCGCCACGATGAACTTGCAGATAATTGGAGTGGTAAAGTAATGGTTCTGCTGCCTATACTGCTCTGGAGGAGCGAGTGTCTTTATTTGTGGTGGTGGTCTATTGTATCCTCAGCTGCCTGGCAAACAGGAGCACACAGCCCTTGCCACCAGAGCTTCAGCGGCCACCTCAGGAGGCAGGAGCTGGCACATCAACATTATGGATGGGCTGTCTTTGAGCACATCATTTGACTCCCCTTCCCATGAATAAAGCCCCAGATCCCCATTGTTCAAATTTACTTTCCCTATATTACAGACTATCACTGTGTCTTGGTCACAATTCTGAAATGAAAGTAACCACAGAACAACCATTCCATGCCAATTTTATACAAAATATCCAATACTCCATACAATACTTAACTAAGAGTGAGTGTGTAAGCTGAGGCTATGAAGGTGAGGTATGAGACCTACTGAAAGGGATCGTTGATAGGCGAGTGTATGAAACTGCTGGTTCATTTTTAAAGAAATGGCATTTGAAGATGCATTCATTGACCTAGACCACTTGTGTGAGGTCAGCAAACTTCTTTCAGCACTGCACCCAAGTCTCAAGGGCTAAACTGCTGGCAATGACAGCAGCACCATCCTGCACCAGGGCCTTTAGCGTATCACCTGAGAAACCTTGAAGCACATTCTCTGGCCTGTTGTGCCATTCCTGGTTGCTGCTCTTCGATGTTCTTTACTCTTGGTTGCAGCCAGAGTGCACCTCGCCTTTAAGAGACAGAGTCTGGCTTTAAGTGTGTAGGCTAGCTTTAAGTGATGCTGGCCTCGCACGAACTTGGGCCCCTTGCTGAGGCATGCAGCCACTCAGCAGCATGTTCAGCACTGGGCTGCACACCACAAACATTATAATTATCAGGCAGCATGAAGTTAGCGGGAGTAACTATTGCTTTCTTATGAGACTTTCTTAAAAGGGTTCATAATTACTCAAGAAGTTTGCATTTTAGTGCCAACTGTGGCTTTGTTGGTAGCATTTTCACCTTGGAGATTGTTGGTTTAAATCCCATTCCAGGACTTGAACACAAAAATCAAAGCTCACACATCAGTCTGGTACTGTGATAAACCAAACCCTGATGGATGTAAAAGATCCCATGGCATTGTTCTGAAGAAGAGCATAGGCACTTACTCCATGGTCCCGGTCAACAAGTGGTTAGGATTTGGAATGCGTTGTCTGACAAGGTGGTGGATACATATTCCCTTCAGAGGGAAACTGGATAAATACTGTCAAGAGGAAAAAAATGCAGGGATATGTGGAAAGACCAGGGGATTGGGAATAACTGGATTGGTCTTCAAAAGAGCCAGTATGTACATGATGAACTGAATGGTCTAATTCTGTTCTGTGCTATTCTAAGATTCATCCTTCGTTTTTGAATTATATTCTAAGATTAATTGGCTATATTGGATCCGTTTAGAGCTTGTCTATGCTTTTCCTGAATTTGGGAATAATAAATATCCTATCTTATTTAACTGATGAGCTTCCTTAAGGGTCTTTAGAACCTATATGTAATCAGCTGGTGTTAAGAGTTAGTTATTACCAGTCTTGAGAACTCAGCAACTTGAATAAATCATTGTACCCTGGTAACTTGCTGGAATCGCTTGACAAGTTAACAGAGCTTTCAGCCTCCAATCCAGTTGGATATATTTTGTAAATTACTTGCATTTTTATATAGGTCTTCATATAAAAGTGGCTGAATGCCACCACCTCAGACTGTGAAGCGGTAAAAAGCTTCACACACTTTGGTTATACATTAGCCCCAATTTTCGTAGAGCCTTGGATACTCTAAGGACCTTTAAAAATGGTGGACAGGGGCTGGATGTGGAAGTCTCATCCTCATTTCTGACAGCTCCCATTTTTGCTGGTAGGGGAAAAATGGCAGAGCATGATTCACAGTTGAGGGAAACCTAAACTCAGCAGTGCCATTTGAACTTAGTGCTCAGTTCAAACAGACCCCACTTTCACTGTAGCAAGGGCCTAAACCTGCAATACAGAAGCCATGAATATTCAGACTAGACATGAATGCTCTTGAGGAACAGATCTGTAGAATAGTTATGATGTGAAGTTAAGTAAATCCCAGCCCTTTAAAAATTAAAATACCGGCTGCCTGTGTCACTGAAAGTTGAAAAAACTGTTCTAGCAGTTACAATTGCTGTTGTTGATATTCCTCTAAGGGTTATCATTATGTCATTATGAATGCTTTGCTGCTTTCTACTCAGTATAATTATCTCAGCAGGGAATCCTACATTCACAGTTTGATTGACAGCTCAAGGAGATTATTAGAGGATTAACTGTCTTTGATGTGGTGTAATGAATAGTTTTTATAACTCATTAAGCACTTGAGATTTAAAAGTTTTGAATGCCTTTCATGAATGGGAGTATTTTGTGATAGATATTGAGACTTTAATTTTATTTCATCTCAGCATGGCTCCTGGAACCTGCCCATGATAGATACTGGCTGAGTTGGCATGGAGGGTGTATGGCCAAGGGTGGTGAGTGAGTGGTATGGATTGACATTAGGTTGGCATGGGGCTATAAGGGCCATGGGGGGAGGGGGGTGGGGGGCATAAGTTGGCATGGAGAGGGCATGAAGGTGGCATGGGGAGTGGGTGGAGGGGAGATCAAGGTGGTCCTTTTAAATGGCCAATCAGCAGCCCTGTGTCCATCTCCGATCTGCATCCGGGGACAGCAGGCCTGACTATCTCACACCTGCTCCTGCAAAATGAAGATTGGGCCATTCAGGGGTAGTTTCTCCCCTCAGTGAGTGTGACGAGCCAGGAAATTTCCTCACTTGTGCTGCCCGCTTTGAGCGTGAAAACCTGGGCCATTGCCTTGATCTCTTTCGGTATAGTTGTGATAAAAATAGAAAATGCTGGAAGCACTCACTGGGTCAGGCAGTATCTGTAGAGAGAGCAGACAATTAGAGATTTATCAGTTTAAAATCAACTACAGATCCAGGGAATAGAAATAGGCTGGGTTGGCAGTGTCAGGAAAGAACAGGTGTGTATGTGGTAGGTTGGAGGACAGGGATGATTAAATGATAAAAGGCATAATTGTGCAAGGCTTAAAAGGGGATGGCAAAAGGAGAAATAAGGAAACAAAATCTGAGTTTAGAGGAGGTGTAAATGGAACAGCCGAACCATTACTAGTGCCTACTGCCTAAGAAAATAGGTGTGGTGGTTTTAATCTAAAGTTGTCAAAACTCAATGTTGAGGCTGGAAGGATGTAAACTGCCCAGTGCCCAAAAAGAGGTACTGTTCCTGAAGCTTACATTGAGCATCACTGGAAAAGTTTAGGAGGCTGAAAGCAGACAGGTCAGAATTAGGGTGAGAAGAAGCTAATAAAAATAGTCAAGTTCTCTGCACCACAGAGTTAACACTATTCTGTTCCAGGTTCAGGACTTTGTTCGTTGCTGGGGAACATTGTGATGCAAGCACTTTGGAATGGGCCAAGCAAATCTTCAAAGTTGCTGTCCTAGACCACTGGTGGCAAACAGGTAAGAATGTTAGATACCAATAGCTAATGTTAACTTTAGGGCACAGAGTGAACTGATTAATACCAAAACCATTGTTGAAAGCAAATCACCATTAGGAGAGATGGTTCTCAAGAAAAAAGTTCTTACAGTTGTAAATACATTGGAAATAACCCATTTAGTCATTGAGTAAAAGTTAGAGAGCAACTTTATAATAAAATAAATGAATCTACAATATTGTGCCACTTCCTGCTTATAATTTATTAATTAATATTTTGTGTACTGTTGAATTTAAACAGCAAATTCCATGTGAGTGTATCCACATTGGACAATTGGGACTCATCCAACAAAAACACAAAACCATTTGGATTTTATTTAATTTTTAATAAATATCCCAAAATATCCAAGGTGCTTCACAGAAATTATTTTGTCCATCGGCATAAATAGTTCAGAACTGATGCTTGTTTGACACAATACTCCAGTTGAGGTTGAACCAGTGTGTTGATATAACTTCATCCTAACCTTGCTTTTGTGCTCTGTGCCTCTATTCATAAGTTTCAGGATCCCATTTGCCTTTTTAACAGCCTTCTCAACCTGCCCTGCCATCATCAACGATATGTGCACAAAAACCCCAAGTCCCTATGCTCCTGCAGCCCCTTTAGAATTGTATCCTTGTTTTATTATATTGCCTTTCCTCACTTCCTATCAAAGTATAGCACTTCACATTTCTCAACAGTTAAGTTTCATCTGCCCATTTCGCCATATTCTCTTGAAGCATATCACTATTCTCCTCACAGTTCTCTGCTTCCAAGTTTTGTATCTGCAGATTTTGAAATTGTGCCCTGCTCACCAAAGTCCAAGTCATTAACATAGATTAAGAAAAGCGGTGGTTTTGGGTACATCTTCCTCCATTCTGAAAGAAAACTGTTCACCGCTACTCTGTTTCCTGTCACTCAGCCAACTTCATGTCCATTCTGCCACTGTCCTTTTAGTCCATGGTCTTCAAATTTGTTGACAAGCCTGTTAGGTGACACTTTATGAAATTGAGAACTGTCGGCGTGACATCAGTTGTCTCAATTTCTCTGCTCCTCTCTAACCTGTTTCTCTCTGAACTTGCTGCACTCCCTTCTCTCAGATCCAACCCTGACATTGTCATTAAACCTGCTGACAAGGGTGGTGCTGTTGTTGTCTGGCGCACTGACCTCTACCTCACAGAGGCTGAGCGTCAACTCGCAGACACTTCCTCCTACCTTCCCCTGGACCATGACCCCACCACTGAACATCAAACCATTGTTTCCAGGACTGTTACTGACCTCATCTCCTCTGGAGACCTTCCTTCCACAGCTTCAAACCTCATAGTCTCCCAAACTCGGACGGGCCACTTCTACCTCCTACCCAAAATCCACAAACAGGACTGTCCGGCTGACTGATCGTGTCAGCCTGTTCCTGCCCCACGGAACTAATTTCTCGCTATCTTGACTCCATTCTCTCTCCCCTTGTCCAGTCCCTTCCCACCTACATCTGTGATTCCTCTGACACCCTACATCATATCAACAATTTCCAGTTTCCTGGCCCCAGTCGCCTCCTCTTCACCATGGACGTCCAATCCCTCTACACCTCCATCCCCCACCGGGATGGTCTGATCGCTCTCCATTTCTTCCTTGAACAGAGGCCCGAACAATCCCCATCCACCACTACTCTGCTCAGTCTGGCTGAACTTGTTCTCACACTGAACAATTTCTCCTTAAACTCCTCTCATTTCCTCCAAATAAAAGGTGTGGCTGTGGGTATCCGCATAGGCCCCAGTTATGCCTGTCTCTTTATGAGGTATGTGGAACTTTCCTTGTTCCATTCCTACTCCGGCCCCCTCCCATAACTCTTTCTCTGGTACATCAATGATTGCCAGCCTAGCCATGATAGCAAACTGATTGTGTGCACTTCATGATCCTCAGATGCTCTGAATCCGTGGAAAAGATTAGGATGAATGCACGCCTGCATCCCTAACTGAGAGTGACAGATGTCAATGTGATGGAGGAGAAGGGAGAACAAAGGAATAGGTGATGTCAAAATAGAGTCAGACCTGTGTAATGTCCTAAACTGCCTTGGCTCTGCTTCCACCACCTGTTCAGGATGGCAAGCAACTGGAAGATAGCAGAATGGACTCTCAGTATATACACTCCTTTCAAGTGAAGCAGCATTTCACTTGCATTTACCCCAGCTTAGTCTATAGCATTCGTTGCTCCCAATGCGGTCTCCTCTACATTGGAGAGACCAAACGTAAACTGGGCGACCGCTTTGCAGAACACCTGCGGTCTGTCCGCAAGAATGACCCAAACCTCCCTGTCGCTTGCCATTTTAACACTCCACCCTGCTCTCTTGCCCACATGTCTGTCCTTGGCTTGCTGCATTGTTCCAGTGAAACCCAACGCAAACTGGAGGAACAGCACCTCATCTTCTGACTAGGCACTTTACAGCCTTCCGGACTGAATATTGAATTCAACAACTTTAGAGCTTGACCTCCCTCCTCTGTCCCCACCCCCTTTCTGTTTCTTCCCCCTTCCTTTTGTTTTTTTCCAATAATTTATATAGATTTTTCTTTTCCCACCTATTTCCATTATTTTTAAATCTTTTATGCCCCCCACCCCCACTAGAGCTATACCTTGAGTGCCCTACCATCCATTCTTAATTAGCACATTCGTTTAGATAATATCACCAACTTCAACACCTCTGTGTTCTTTTGTTCTTTTGTCTGTGACATCTTTTGATGATCTGCTCCTATCACTGCTTGCTTGTCCCTACAACCACAACCCCCGCCCCTCCACTTCTCTCCCCCCCAACTTAACCTGCTTATATTTCACCCCTCTCCTTGGATTCACCCAGTTCTGCTGAAGGGTCATGAGGACTCGAAACGTCAACTCTTTTCTTCTCCGCCAATGTTGCCAGACCTGCTGAGTTTTTCCAGGTAATTCTGTTTTGGATTTCCAGCATCCGCAGTTTTTTGCTTTTATCTCAGTATGGTTGTCTGATGGATGAACTGGTGCAGGGTGTTCACCTGGGTTGGTGCCACCCATCTCATCGCCACATGCATGGTCCCTGTCCTCTCCGGCCAGCACAATGGCATGCCCCTCAAATGGAATGAGGGTCTTAATTTCAGCCCCATCCTCCTGCCAAATTAGTTTAAACCCTCTATCATGACACCAGTTATAACCACCCCAGAAGGACATTGGTCTCGGGTCTATTGAGATGTGACCGGTCCATTTCTGTATAGCTTCCATCTCCCTCAGAGCTGATCCCAACATCCCAGGAATCTAAAGGCTTCACTCCTGCACCATCTCTACAGCTAAGCATTCATCTGCTCTTTCATCCTTTTTATATACTCAACAGCACTTGGTACCAGAGATCACCTCGTTTGAGGCCTTGCTTATTAAACTCTTTCCTAGCTCCTTAAAATCTGCCTTCATTACTTCACCTCTCTTTCTACCTATGTCGTTGGTACAAATACAGACCACAATCTCTAGCTATTCAACTTCCCCCCCACTCCCCCCTTCAGTGACATCCTGGACCCTGGCACCAGGGAAGCAACATAAAATGTGGAATCGTGTGTGTGTCACAGAAACTCCCGTCCATTCCTCTGACTATAGAATCCCCCCATCATTATAGGTTTCCCAAGTTTCCTCCGTTCCCCCTCCCACCCCTCCCCCCACAATGTGTAATTGCCATAGTTCAGCAAAGCAACTATTTTGAGAAGAACTCCAGAAGAGACAAGGTTGCTGATTTTGTGCCAGTTGCCTAGCAATGACTCTTCTTTCCCATTAACGGAGTGCAGACTGTGTGTGAATGGTGTAAAGTGGATGATTGATTTGGTCAGGTTGGAGGCCTTGGACTCATTTTTTCAATTCACTCAGTGAAGATAATCCTTAGTGACATTTCCTGGAACCTTGTTAAGGATTACTTCCTGATATATTCACCCCTCATACATGCAAAAGTACAACTGCTGTGCCTATACAACAAGGAAATGCATATTAGAAATGGTAATTGACCAGTAGTATCATGTTATAAAATGTGACGTAATTAATTGTAGTTGCTTCGAAATGTTAAACTTACCCATTCGCTAACACACTCATTCACTAACACAGAAGCTTGGGGATCTTTTAAACACTTACCAGTATTGCTAGTACTGTAAGAGGGGGCGTGAATTCTGTACAGATGTTCTTTGCTCTGTGGTGTGGGAATTCTGCAGGATCCTCCATTGGCAGCTGGAACCAACGTATGCAGTTAAGTGGGTAGTTTTGTGCCTGATCAGAGCTGACACAGGAGATCTGGTTCATCGTAAGTATTGGGCCCACGTTCTTATATTATGTGGTGGAATTTCTGACCTTCCCAGATCCCTGCTCCATGCATCGGCAAGATGGAAACTGGAGGAGAATTTTAATCCTTAACTGTCAGGTGGGAACTGTGCAGAGAAGGGATTAAGTTCAGGTGGAGTGACTTAGCTGTGTCAGGCTGCTCCGTTTCTGCCCAGAAACATTTTCTCTTTGCAGACTTTCAGGTTGACTGAGGCTCTGATTGTGGACAGTTGGGGATGAAATTGAAATGTAAAATTTCCTGTCTGTTAATGCCAGTGGTGCTGCAACACTGCTGTTACTGCAACTTGGAGTGAAGGCTCTGCCCATGACAAAACTGCCAGAAGAATCCAGGCAGCAGAATGGCCAAAAAGGCCAAGATTTATTTTTTAATCTTCAGGAGAATTTGTTGGCGTTCAGGAGGAGCAGGAGTGCCCTTCCAGAACAAGCATGAATTCATGGATCTCTCCTGCACCTACCCACCCCCTTCTCCTTCCCCATCCCAGCATCTGTTTAGGGACAACTCCACCAGGATTTACCTAATTCCATGGATTGTTCCCTTGGGTCTCCAGTGGAGTCCATTCCCCCCACACTTGCTGCTCTTGCCTGCTGACTTTGCCATCACTCCTGCAAGCTTCTGGCGAGATATGCTACATTAAACCAAGGCAGTTAAAATCACGTCCAGTCACACTGCCCACCTTGGGCCTCTCACACATTGATCCTAGTCCATAATAAAATTGATTTTCCTGCTGCAAGTCATTTTCTTAAACCCTTATTCCATCTCCTTCACTCTCACCAGCAAGTGTGAGGAACTCATGGACTTCTTTTATCATTAAGATTGAGACCATCTGATCAGCTGCCTCAGCTGCTTTCCTCCCTTCCACCAGCTCACCAGACCAAACTTTCTTTATTGTTCCCCTTGCCCTAGCCCTGAATTTGCATATTTCTCTCCTATTTGCTTGCATGCTATCTCCAAGCTCATTTTAACCATGAGACTCACCTCTTATTCTCTCAACTTATACCCACCAAACTGTTGACTGCCCAGCTCCTCCTATTTGCCCCCATGTTGGCCAATATTGTTATCAATTCTTTCTCTTCAGGTGTTGTTCCTCCCGTCATCATCCCTCTCCTCAAAAAAACTAACCCTTCCAACTTACCTTCCTTCTCTAAAGTCCTTGGTTCTGTTGCCACCTCCCAAATCTAAGTCCATCTCTCCCAGAACTCCATGTTTGAATTCTACGAATCACGTTTTCACCCCACCACAATATGGAACTGGCTCTTATCAAAGTCACAAGTGACATCCTATATGACTGAGACAAAGGTAAACTATCCCCCCTCTTTCTTCTCAGCCTGTCTGCAGCCTTTGACAAAGTAGACAACATCATTCTCCTTTAACCCCTCTCCACTGTCACCCAGCTACCAGTGACTGCTCAACTGGTTACACTCTTATTTATCTAATTGTAACCAGAGTATCACTTGCAATGGCTTCTCTTCTACTCCTGACCTGTTATCTCTGGTGTTCCACTAAGGATCCATCCTTGTGCCCTTCTTATTTCCTATCTATATGTTGCCACTCAGTGACATCATCCAAAAGCATAGTGTTAGTCTCCACGTGTACACTGACTACACCCAGCTCTAACTCACCATGACCTCTCTCAACTCCTCCACTGTTGTTAAATTATCAGACTGCTTATCTAACATCCAGTACTGGATGAGCAGAAGTTTCCTTCAATTAAAAATTGGGAAGACTGAAGCCATTATTTTTGATCCCTGCTCCAAATCCCATTCCCTAACTACCAACTCCATCCCTCTTCTTGGCAACAGTCAGAAGGTAAACCAGTCTGTTTGCAATCTTGGTGTAATATTTAACCTCGGGATGAGTTTCTGACCACATATTTGCGCCATCACTAAGACTGACAATTTTCACCTCTGTAACACTGCCAGGCTTCACCTCTGCCTCAGTTCACCTGCTTCCCACCAAGATCCCTGTGCAAACTCCCATGACCACTGCCTCCCACCCACGCCCAACCTGATTACAGGCAACCAACCGCCTATCACATTCATAGCCTTACCTCCTCATAAAGGTGACTCATGCCATTTGCCAGAATGAAACTCATTCATGCCTTTGTTACTTCCAGACTTGAGTATTCAATGCACTCTTGGCTGGTTCCCCACATTCTACCATCCGTAACCTTGAGGTCATCCAAAACTCTGCTGCCCATGTCTTAACCAGCAGCAAGTTCCATTCACCTATCGACCAAGCTCGCTGACCTACACTGATTTCCGTTCAAGCAATGTCTTCCTTTTAAAATTCTCATCCTTGTTTTGAAATCCTCCATGGCATCATCCCATTCTATTTCTGTAACCTCCACCAGCCCCACAACGCTCGGAGATAGTTGCACTATCTAATTTTGCCCTCCTGTGCTTCCTGATTTTAAATTGTTCCACTGTTGGTGGCCACGCCTTCTGCCTAGGACCTAAGCTCTAGTCTGCCTTCCCCATACCTTTCTGCCTTGCTATCCTCCTTTAAGACATTTCTTAAAACTTGCCTCTTTGCCTAAGCCTTTAGTCATCCAACCTAATATCTCTTCGTGTGACTCAGTGTCATATTTTGTTTTATAATGCTCCTGTGAAACACCTTGGGATGTTATATTGTGCTAAAGGTGCTTCATAAATAAAAGTTGTTGTTGGTTTGAGGAGATTACAGACATAGGAAGGGGTGAGACCATGGAGGGATTTGAAAACAAGGATGAGAGTTTTAAAATCAAGGCATTGCCCAACTGGCAGTCAGTGTAGTTCAGCCAGCACAGGGATGGTGGATGAAGAGATCTTGGTGTGAGTAAGGACCAGGTAGCAGAGTTTGGATGGCTCAAGTTCACGGAGATATCATTATATCAACAGTGAATCAACTATGTTCCCTAACTGCAGTCTCAGAGGAACTTCCTTCATGCCAGCACTTTCTCTCATCTATCTTAATGGAGATGTAGGTCCTTCAGCATCATGTCCTGTGGGTACAGAGGATGCATTAAAACGTGTAGTGACCTTCTCTAATGGAAAGCAGATGGCTGTAATATGGGAAGGTGCCATGGAGATTCATCTGCAGCTGTATCACAGAGCCTGGCTGTTCTGCTGCTGTCTAGATTTTTTTCATTGGAGCTGCAGTACTGAACTTTATAGTGCCTTCATCTTGCAAGATAAAATTGCTGGCCAAGACATATTCTAAGATGCTTCTGTAAGCCATTAAGTACGTGCAGCTTCACTTCTAACTTCTCTACTTGTGTGTGCTCCACCTCAATATCTAAACTGGTGGTAACCCAAAACCTAAGACAGAAATGTGTGGGCATTAAGTTAGGCAGATGTCCCACCATGCTCCATTTGTGCACCATTAATCCCACCCAGGGAAATTTTTTATTCTACGATGTGACCATATCAGTCAGCAGAATTTAGTTTTTGTTTAAGACTGAAGAACCATCCTTTAAAACTACATGATCAGGTTAGAATTAGAATTGTATGAAGTGAATAAATTGGTTTATTTTACTGGTAAATGTCTATCCTTTTTTAAAATAATTATGCATCTTTAATACTGTGGATAATATTGACATAGCTTTTGCTAAAACTAAGAAAGATATAAGGCAACTAGTCAAGTGAATCATGTGAGACATAATGTTAACCAGATGTTCTCGAGGTTTCCTCAATTATTTTGGTGGACAGAGGAATGTGGAGTAATGAAATAATATAGGTATGTACAAGAAATACATTCGAACCCATCTGGCCCAGGAGATTGAATGAGCAGGGTAGAGTCCATTATAGAGGGAATTGGTGCAGAAGGAATGTGCTTGATGTTCTTTTCTCCCAATTAGGCTAGCAGCAACAACTTGAAGTTATATAGTGCTTTCACCATTGTAAATGTCTCAAGGTGCTTCGCAGGAGCATTATCAAACAAAATTTGATGCTGAGCCACGGAAGGAACTATTTACTGTGGATGACCAAAAGCTTGGTCAAAGGAGTAGGCATTAAGGAGTGCTTTAAAGAAGGAAAGTGAGAGAGAGAGAGACTGAGGGAATTAAGGAGGGAATTCCAGACCTTGGGTCCTCAGAAGCTGAAGACATGGCTGCCAATAATGGAATGATTAAAATTGGAGATGCATAAGGGGTCTGAAATGGAGGAGCACAGATATCTTATTGGGTTGTAGGGCCGAAGGATGTTACAGAGATAGAAAGAGACAGGATGAGGATTTGAAAACAAGGACCAGAATTAAACTTAACACCTGTTAGACTGACTAAACAATGGAACAAATTTTGTGCATTCATACAATTGACTGAATAATAATGATTGTGCAGTTTTTCTTGTATTTTAAACAGAAACTGGATCTCCAATAAGTGCATCGTGTGTAGGCCTGGGAAACTCTCTAAATCCCCCCATAGGACAAGCTGGGAAACCTGTACCAGGATATAATGGTGTAGTAATATCATTTTTATTCCTTCTTACATTTGTTGCTATAATGCTTGGGTAATGTGGCATTTGTATTTGTTCAAACTTATCCTGATGAATATTGACACCAAACAGCAAAGATAAAGCTTTAACTAGTGGCACTTCAAAAGGCTATAATGCTTTGAAATATCACAATAATCTTGCATTCAATTTGCCTCCTTGTAATACTACAGCTAAGATTTTTCATGGCATTTTTATATTAAGTGCATAATGTTGGTTCTTGGCCATTTATTTTCTGGGTGGAACTCATGTAAACCTTTGATGCTGAAGTTCTTTCTAGAACGAATCTCACCATTCTTTAATCAGCATGATCAATAAGCTATTTACCAACAGACAAAAGTCTGAAAATTACTGTGGATTAAATTATATGAATACTTGAAGTGTTCATATCACTCTCTCTCCACTATTCCATCATAGACATTCGTTATTTTAAAAGAAATTCTCAGGATATAGGCCAAACACTGGCAAGGTTGGCATTTATTGCTCATTCCTAGTTGTCCTCGAGAAGCTGGTGATGGGATGACCTTTTGAGTCACTTCAGTCCATGTGGCAAAGCGACACCCACAATATTTCAAGGAATTTGACCAGCAATAATGAAGGAATGGTGAAATATGTCCAAGTCATGGTGTTTGTGACTTGGAGGGAACTTGGAGATTATGATGGTCCCATGTACCTGTTTTCTTGTTCTCCTAAGTGGTGAGGTCATGGATTTAGAGGGTGCTGCTGAAGAAGCCTTGTTGACTTGCTGTGGTGCAGCCTGTGGTACTCCAAAGAGGGAAGGATTAAACACCTAATCACATGATTGGAGTGCCAGTCAAACAGTCATTCCTCATGGTGTCAAGCTTCTTCAGTGATGTTGTTGCTGCAGCTATCCATGTAAATGGAGAGCATTCCATCATACTGCTAAATTGTGCCGTGTGGGCAGTAGAGAGGCTTTGAGTTGTCATGAGCTGAGCTACTTATTGCAGAATACACAACCTCTGATCCACTGCAGTAGCATGGCATTTATGTGGCTCGTCCAGTTGAGTTAGCTCACTAAGTTACGTTTTAACCAAGTATTCTGAATTTAACAGCCTGTTAAACAGTGAACCTGTTGCCTGAGCTGTCAGCAACCTGTCAGGGTCATCAATACAATGGGGCACAATGGGGAGTGCTTCTTCCTTGAAACTGGCAGGCTGGGAAGGCACTGACCACAAACTGAAGAGCCATGGACAAGTAGGAGGCTGCTGCTCACAGTGCTGCTTCTCAAAGAGTGTTTTATGCTTAACAGGTGATTGTCAACTTCTTGGAAGTCTATTCACCTGTCTTGTATTTCACTCACCTTCAGCTGTACTTCCTTGCTGCCAGCCTTCACCATGGCACGGGAGATACTTACGCAGCTCCATTTTGCAAAGAGCAAGAGGAGCAGCAACCACAGTAGCAGCAGCATGCATGCCGCACCATAGAGGCAGAGGAGATGGACAAGAGATCCAGTTCCAGGAAGTGAGGCCCCCAAAATAGGGTCTACAGGCAGAGGAGTGGCTCCCTCAACGTGTGAGTACTGATGCATGAGGAGAATCAGGTTTTCATAACAGATCATTGCTGACAACTGCATCAGACTGGAACAAAACCTCTATCGCGGTTGGCCAGGGTTTCTCAAGGTGCCCCTGAAGGCGTTGAGCCTCTGCCTTTCCCTAAGGTTGTGTGCTCTCGCCTGCAAGAAGAGGAAGGGGAGAGCTATGAGTGTTGAAAATAGCTTGTGTGGATAGCAGGGGAGGACATTCCTGCCAGTGAGGCAGGGATGGGAGAGGGCAATAAGATGAGGGTGAGTGTGAATGTTGGCTGTTCAGATGGGGGAGTGAGTTTTTTAAAAATTCATTCATGGTATGTGGGTGTCAGTGGCTAGGCCAGCATTTATTGCCCATTCCTAATTGCTCTTGAAGGTGGTGGTGAGCTGCCTTCTTGAGCCGCTGCAGTCCACATGGTGTAGGTATACCCACAGTGCTGTTAGGGAGGGAGTTCCAGGATTTTTATCCAGTTTCAGTGAAGAAAGGGTTTGCCACCCTCTGGGTGAAGAAATTTCTCTTCATTTCAGTGCTAAATAGCCTAAACCATATCCTGAGACTGTGGCCCCTTGTTCTAGACCCCCCCAGCCAGAGGAAACATCATCCCTGCATCCAGCCTGTCCAGCCTTGTCAGAATTCTATACGTTTCAATGAGATCCCCTCTCATTCTTCTTAATTCCAGTGAATACAAGCCTAGTCAACCAAATCTCTTCTCATATGCCAATTCTGCCATCCCAGTAATCAGTCTGGTGAACCTTCACTGCACTCCCTCTATGACAAGTATATCCCTTCTTAGGTCAGGAGACCAAAACTGCACACAATACTCCAGGTGTTGTCTCACCAAGGCCCTGTACAGCTGCAGTAAGACATCCTTGCTCCTGTACTCAAGTCCTCTCGCAATGAAGGCCAACATACCATTTGCCTTCTTAACTGCTTGCTGTACCTGCGTGTTTGCTTTCAGTGATTGGTGTACAAGGACATCCAGGTCCCTTTGTACATCAACATTTCCCAACCTATCACTATTTAAATAATACTCTGCCATTCTGTTTTTCCTACCGAAGTGGATAACTTCACTCTTATCTGCATCTGCCATGTATTTGCCCACTCACTCGACCTGTCTAAATTGCCTTGAAGCCTCTTAACACCCTTGTCACCACTCACATTCTCACCAAGTTTTCTGTCGTCAGCAAACTTGGAAACATTACATTTGGTTCCTCATCCAAATCATTGATATATATTTTGAATAGCTGGGGCCCAAGCACTAATCCCTGTGGTAGCCCACTAGTCACTGTCTGCCACTCCGAAAAAGACCCGTTTATTCTTGCTCTGTTTCCTGCCTGCTAACTATTTCTCAATCCATGCCAATACATTACCCCCGATACCATATGCTTTAATTTTACACACTAACCTCTTATATGGAACTTAATCAAAAGCCTTCTGAAGACCCAAATACACCACATCCACTGAATAAGTCTGCTTGTTACGTCCTCAAAAAACACCAGTAGATTTGTCAAACATGATTTCCCTTTCATAAATCCATGTTGACTTTTTCTAATCCCATTGATATTTTTAAGTGCCCTGTTATCACATCCTTTATAATAGACTCCAGCATTTCCCTACTACTGATGTTAGGCTAGCCTGTCTGTAATTCACTATTTTCTCTCTCCCTCTTTTTTAAAAATAGTGGGGTTACATTTACCACCCTCCAATCTGCCACGACTGTTCCAGAATCTATCGAATTTTGGAAGATGACAAACAATGCATCCACTATTTCCATGGCCACCTCCTTTAGTACCCTGGGATATAGATGATCAGGCCCTGGGGATTTATCAACTTTCATTCCCATTAATTTCTCCAGCACTATTGTTTTAGTAATACTAATTTCCTTCAATTCCTCCTCATCAATAGACCATTAGTTGTCTAGTATTTATGGGAAGTTATTTGTGTCCTCCTCTGTGAAGACAGAGCTAAAGTAGTTGTTTATTTGCTCTGCCACTTCCTTGTTCTCTATTATAAATTCTCCTGTTTCAGGCAAATCTTTCTTTTTACATACTTGTAGAAGCTTTTACAGTATATTTTATGTTCCTTGCAAGTTTACTCTCATATTCTATTTTTCCCCTCTTAATCAATTTTTTGGTCTTCCTTTGCTGAACTCTAAACTGCCCCCAATGCTCAGGTTTGCTACTTTTCCTAGCAACATTATATGACCCCTCTTTGGATGCAACACTATCCTTAATTTATTTTGTTAGCCATGGTTGGCCTGCTTTTCCTGTTGTGTTTTTGCGCCAGGAAGGAATGTATAACTGTTGCAATGCATATAGTCGTTCCTTAGATATTAGCCTTTGCCTATCCATTGTCATGCCTTTTAATGAAGTTCCCCAATCTATCATAGCCAACTCACGCCTTATACCTTCATAGTTTCCTTTGTTTAGATTTAGGACCCTAGTTTCAGATTGGACTACTTCACTTTCCATCCTGATGAAGAATTCTGTCATGTTATGGTCACTGTTCCCTAAAGGACCCCGCACAACAAGATTGTTAGTTAACCCCTTCTCATTGTACAATACCAAATCTAGGATAGCCTCTTCTCCAGTCAGTTCCTCGACATACTGGTCTAAAAAACCATCATGTACACACTCCAGGAATTCATCTGCCATAACATTATTGCTAATTTGGTTTGCCCAGTCTATGTGTAGATTAAAGTCACCCATGCTTACTGTAGCACCCTTGTTACACACATCTCTAATTTCTTGTTTAATGCCATCCCCTACCTTATCACTACCGTATGGAGGCTTATAGAGAACTCCCACCAATGTTTTCTGCCCCTTGTTGCTTCTTTGCTCCACCCAGACTGTTTTTACATCTAGATTTTCTAAGCCAATATCCTCTCTCACTATTGCACTGATTTCATCCTTAACTAACAATCCCATGCCACCTCCTTTTCCTTTTTGCCTGTTCTTCCTAAATAGCGAGTACCCTTGATATTCAGTTCCCAGCCTTTGTCACCCTGCAGCCATGTCTCCATAATTGCAATCATGTCGTACCAGTTTATATCTATTTCCACTGCTAATTCATCTACCTTATTGTGAATGCTCCATGCATTCAGATACAGTGCCTTTAGACTTGTCCTTTTAACATCTTTCCACATTTGTTGTACTATAGCCCTAGTTGCTGCTAGCCCTTGTTTCCACTGCGTCCTGCTTTTGCGTTCTACTTTCCTGTCTTTCATTTCTATCTCTGTTTCCCTCATGTGTCTGCCAGCTCAGGTTCCAATCTCCCTGCCAGTCTAGTTTAAACCCTCCCCCACTGTACTAGCAAATACCCCTGCAAGGATATTGGTCCCAGTCCATCCAGCTTGTACAGGTCCCAATACCTCAGGAATTTAAATCCCTCCCTCCTAGAGCATCTCTCCAGCTATGCATTCATCTGGTCTACTCTCCTCTTCCTGATCTTGCTAGCACGTGGCACTGGGAGTAATCCTGAGATTACTACCTTTGAGGTCGCATCTTCTAACTTATGTCCTAGTTCCCTATATTCTGCCTTCAGGACCTCATCCCACCTTTTCCCTATGTCATTGGTACCGATATGGACCACAACCTCTGGCTGTTCAGCCTCACTCTTCAGAATGTCCTGCAGCCGCTCAGTGATACCCTTGACCCTTGCACCAGGGAGGCAAAATACCATCCTAGCATCATGTCTGCGGCCATGGAAACATCCATCTGTTTCCTTTATGATAAAATCCCCTATCACTATTACTCTCCCACTCATTTTTCTCCCCCCACCCTGTGCAGCTGAGCTTCTTGTGTTGCCACAGACTTGGCTCTCGCTGCATTCCCCTGAGAAACCATGTCCCCCAGCAGTATCCAAAATAGAAAATCTGTTAGAGAGAGAGAGAGACGGACCCAGAGGACTCCTGCACTACTTGCCTAGTGCCTTTACTCTGTCTGGCAGTCACCCATTCCCTTTCTGCCTGTGCGCTCTTTACCTGCAGCGTGACCACCTTGCTGTATATGTTATCCACAAAGATCTCATCCTTGCAGATGCTCCACAATGACTCTAGCCACTGTTTCAGCTCCGAAACAGGGATTTCAAGTAGCTGCAGTTGGAGACACTTCCTGCGCACGTGGTTCTCCTGGACACTGGAAGTGTCCCTGACTTCCCACATCGCACAGGAGGAGCATTCCACTTGACTGAGCTGCCCTGTCATGGCTTACCCTTAAATTACTCCTTTTACTTCCTCTAGTTTAGCAAATATTATGGACAGAAGAAATACTCACCAAGTCCTACTTACCAAGGCCTCCACTCTTCTTCCTTCCTTCCTTCCTTCCTTCCTTCCTTCCTTCCTTCCTCTCTCTCTCTCTCTCTCTCTCTCTCTCTCTCTCTCTCTCTCTCTCCCCAGCTTCCAACTGCAGCACTGTAATGCAGCCCAAAGCAGCACTGCTGTCCAGACATAGCAGCAGTGCAGAGGGCTTGCTTTTATGCTGTCTGAACCTAGCTGCTGAAAACTTGTTTAAGCCAGTTAACTAATTAACTAGCTGCAGCTGCAAGCTGAGCCTGTGTAACCTCTGTTTTAAAGCTGGTCTAAAACTCACCTTCTCCCAATCCAAAGAGCAACTTTTAGTTGCTAAATTAAAGAAAGATTAGACTTTAGATAGAAACTAACTCTCAAAAGTCTCTCTCTCACCAAACTCCATCTGAAGCACTCCAATGCAGCCCAAAGCAGCACTCCACCCTAGTGATTGTGGATTTGGAAGGTGCTGTCAAAGGAGCCTTGGTGAGTTCTTGCAGTGCATCTTGTAGATGGTACACACTGCTGCCACTGCGTGTCGATGCTGGAGGGAGCGAATCATTGTGGATGGGGTGTCAATCAAGCAAGTTGCTTTGTCCTGAATGCTGTCAAGCTTTTTGAGTGTTGTTGGAGCTGCACTCATCCGGGCAAGTGGAGAGTATTCCATCATCTCTGACTTGTGCTTTGTAGATGGTGGAAAGGGTTTGGGGATTCAGATGAGTTACTCACTGAAGGATTCCTAGCCTCTGAACTGTTCTTGTACTCATAGTATTTATATGGCTAATGCAGTTCAGTTTCTGGTCAATTGTAATGCACAGGATATTGATAATGAGGGATTCAGTGATGATAGTGCTATTGAATGTCAAGGAGTGATGGTTGGATTCTCTCTTATGGGGGTTGGTCATTGCCTGACACTTGTGTGGTGTGAATGTTACTTCATGTAGGTGCCTGCAGAGAGAGTATTGAGTGGAGCTGCAAGATGTGTTCTGAGGAGAGCAGTACAGGGTGGAGCTTGGTACTAATTAATGTCACTGCGCATCAACCTAAACACCCCCCTGCCCCCTCAACTACCGAGGTCCATGATCCTCTTGCTGCACTGTCTCCAGGCTGGAGGGACCACACTTCTGATGCTGGCTCCCTCAGCTACTTTTGCCAATGCCTGTTTGTTTGTCGAGGTTTTCTTCTTCCCCACAATCCTTGGGAAAGATCACCTCACTGCACTCCCTCAGATCCTGCAGCAGGAGCTCCAGGTAAGAGTGAGAGACCAGAGGAACAGCCTTCCCAAGATTCCTTTTGTTATAATTACAAAGTTTACAAGACTGTTATGTTTTGTGACTACGTCTTTAATTTTAATTAAAATGAAGGGGTCATGTGACCTGTTTTGAAGATTACCTGGTGGTTTTATTGTTAAAGATTAAAGGGGACCTATATTGCTTTAATGGGAAGAAGGTGCAAGATGTTCACATTTTGGGACAATGACAGCAGCCTGTGTGCTGACAGTGGATAGACTGTGAGAGAATATTGGGTTGTAAACATTTATGCTTCAAACTCAAAAACAGAATTACCTGGAAAAACTCAGCAGGTCTGGCAGCATCGGCAGAGAAGAAAAGAGTTGATGTTTCGAGTCCTCATGACCCTTCGACAGTTCATGAGGACTCGAAACTTCAACTCTTTACTTCTCTGCCGATGCTGCCAGACCTGCTGAGTTTTTCCAGGTAATTCTGTTTTTGTTTTGGATTTCCAGCATC
The DNA here is from genome assembly GCF_017639515.1 of Carcharodon carcharias. NCBI lineage: Eukaryota > Metazoa > Chordata > Chondrichthyes > Lamniformes > Lamnidae > Carcharodon > Carcharodon carcharias. The sequence continues at coordinate 64,033,268 of NC_054487.1, forward strand.
TGCAGTTTTTTGTTTTTATCTCTATGCTTTAAACTGTTTATTTATTTCCAATATAAAAATAAGAGTTGTGCTCTCAAGGATAGCTAATCAGCATCTCTACCTAGATACAAAGCCCATGTAATGCACGTTGCCATAGTGATGGGCTCTGAATTGGGAAGGGTACAGAGAAACCATTTTGGTATTGAGTCACAGGATTTCTTAGAATATCACTAAATACCATGGAGAGGTTAGTCTGACAGGGTATTGGAGAGAGCGAGCAGCAAGAGGCTGAAAGGCTCTATGGTTCACTGTGCCAGAATGTGGTTGGGAACTCGCATTTGGATTGAAAAAAACAAATTTGTGAGGAGTTAATGTGTTTGGAAGATTCAGCCAGCTTGCGCTAGAGGGTGAGTCTTCTGTAATGCTCTCACTTTGAAGGACAGTTCTGCGTTGCCATAAGTTCACAGGCTGAGAAAGAAGAACAGAAGTAAACGCTCGGGAGTTAAGAATCACTTTGAACTGATGTTTCCGGTCAATGACCTTTCATTAGAATTTACAATTTATGAATTACAACAGATATCAATTCATCTGTGCTCCTGTCAGTTATTCCTGTGTTAATGCACTGGCCTCTCCTGACATGGAGATATTTTGTTTTAGCACCTCATTTATTTTCTGTTATCCTATAATTCATTGCTGTAAATTAGTCAGCAACTTATACAATACTTTGCTGTATTTAGAAGAATAGACTTCAATGAAGATTAATTTTCTCTTTTCAGAATGAAAAGAAATGGACAGTTAGACTTCATGTGTTGCCCTTTAGTAATTCCTGAGAGGCAGAATGCATTATACAGAATGTGTTTATATTAAACATTTTAATGTTTTGAACAAAGAGAAACTGGAAATGTTTAGCATGCTAGGCAGCATGTGCCTACAAGTATTTAGATGGGGAAAAATTTCAAGCAATTAGATGCCTCCAACACACTACTTCCATTATCAAACATTTGGGATCAACCACATCTGAAATCATATCATTTCTTCTGGTTGCAAGGGTTAATGATGTAATAAATTGATTTTGTGGTCTATTGTTTTATCCTTAAAGAGCGTTACTATGTGATGGCAAGCATTACTGCATATTTTGGCCCAACAAATAGAATGCATCCTACATGTGATGCTTTTATTTTTTGTAAAACAGTCTGCAGTGTGTTACAAATGATAACAGACTATAGGTTTGAGATAGCATCCCAAGCTCTGAGAGTGATGTTGAAGTGGCTTAATATTAATCCAGTGTCATTCATGGGACAGAAATTGTACCCTCAGGCCCTTATCATTTATCTAACATGTTAGCAATGCTATTTGATGTTTCTTGTAATTTTTTTTTGGTTTATTGCTGCTGGTGAAATCCCTCCTGTGGTAAGTTATTTTATAAATACCTATGTTTGCTGGTAAAGATATTTTTATTTGAAAAGTGTTAATGTCATATTTCACAAAATAGTCATTTCCATAATTGTGTTTTTTTAAAGAAGCAATGCTCTGTAATTCATTCACAGTTATTAAAGATTCTATTAACAATGAACTGCTTTAAAAACATTCATTGAAAGAAAAAAAAAAATTATTTAAAAAAATCATGCCGAGTACTTTCACGCATTTCTTTTGAACAGAATTACCTTTTTCATTGCGGGGACAGTTGGACCCCATAGATGAGCACTTTCAGTTATCTGTAGCCTGTTTCTTTCCCTAAGTAGATTGTAACACAGCAACAGTAGGCGCAGAAGGTAAAGGAGTGTGTGGAGAAATAAGGTGACAATGTACTCTGATGACTACCTTTCAGACTGTACCATATATTTGATTTGTTCTTTTTAGGATTTTGTGTTCATTTTAGAAGTTTTGTAAGTAGCAGTGGGGTGAAAATGTTTGATTGGGGGTGGGTGAAGTACAGTTACCAGCAGAATTGTGTAGGTTGAAGTTTACTATTGATCCAGGCAGCTGTCATCAAAAGTATACAGCACTAATGGATGTCACTTCCCCACTATTAAACCTTCTTTCATGGTACCAATCATATTAACAGGATAAGTCATTAATCAAAAAGATATTGTATTAAATGGTCTATAATCTTGGTTCACGGATTACTCCTTTTAGTAGATCAGGTTTTGATTAACATTAACATTATACTAAATTGATCGGTTTAATTGGATTCCTTTACTGGTGTCCCCAAATCCAGTATATTTATTAGTGTTAATATTAATGGGCTTTAATAATGTAGATACCTTGATGAGTAGAAGCATTTCTTATCCATTATGGCTATCCACTTTGCAAGCTTCAACTGTATTAATAACAAAGTGAATGGAGTATTGATCTATCTAGGATGCAAATTTTAATCTGCTTTATCAAAAGATTTTATATTCTGTTATTTTGTAGTTACGATTCTGGGCGATGACCGGAAGGAAATGAGCTGCAACAGTCTGGGGACTATTGTGGTTAAGTGAGTGTTACTGGTAACTCAAAAACAATAGCTATTCTAAGGTGCAATCAAGATTGTTATTCCTTTTAAGTCAACAGATCCTACCTTTTATTACAGAGAATATGCAAATCGACCCCTATGTATTGATCAAACTTTTAAAATCCAGTCCAGACCCATGAGACATCATGCCATTGTTAGGAATGAGAAGTAACATTTCAAGTGAGACTGTTCACCTTTTCACGGATATATTAATTCTCAAGAGATGAACATCACTGACTGGCATTTATTGCCCATCTCTAGTTGTGCTTGAGAAGATGGTGGTGGATCTTCTTCAATCTCTGCTGCCCATGTGGTGAAAGTATCTATACTAACAATGCTGTTAGTATCTATTTCCAGAATTTAGGAGCATCAGATTGAGGAACAGCAATACATCCAAGTCGGGATGATGTGCAATTGGATGGGGAACTTGAAGTATTCCCAGGCACCTGTTGTCTTGTCCTTCCAGATGATAAACCTTGTAGGTTTGGAAGATGCTGCTGAAGAACCCTTAGTGAGTTGCTGCAGTGCACTGTACTTTGTACAAACTGCAGTCACGGCAACCTAATGGTAGAGGAAGTGGTTATTTAAGCTATTGGATGGGGTACTGATCAAGTAGACTGCTTTGACCTGGATAGTGCAGGGCTTCATTTGCATTGTCGCAGCTAAATCCATCCAGTGTAGAGTATTCCATCACACTCATGACTCTGTCTTGATGGAGAAGATTTGGCGAATCAGGAGGTGAGCCACTCACTGCAGAATACTTAGCCTTCGACCTGCTCTAGTAACCATAGCATTTATGTGGCAGGCCCAGTGAAGTTTCTGACCAATGAATTTTGATTGTGTGAGGATTTGGTGGTGATAACCCCATTATATTACCAAGGAGAGATGGTTAGACCCCCTTGTGTTGTTGATAATTATTGCCTGTCACAAACGTCGCTTACCATTTCGGATCCAAAACGTTAACTGTGTTCCTCTCCGCAGATGCTGTCAGACCTGCTGAGTTTTTCCAGGTATTTTTGTTTTTGTTTTGGATTTCCAGCATCCGCAGTTTTTTTGCTTTTATTTTCGCTTACCATTTATTGGTCCAGGCCGATCTTGCTGTGTGTATGTATGGAATATGTTACTATCTGAAGAATTTTGAATGGAACAGAACACTGTGAAATCATCAGCAAACATTCTTATTTGTGATGTTTTGGCCCAGGGAAGTTCCAATGGTCAGCAGCTGATAATATGGATGTTGGCCTGAGGATCTATTGAAATGATGTCCTGGAGTGAGATGATTTGCCACTAGCAATCAGTTATTTTACTTTGTGCCTCTAGCCAGTGGAGAGTTTCCCACCACCACCCCAATTCCCATTGACTTTAGTTTTAGAAGGGCTCCTTAGTGCTACACTTGGTCGAATGCAACCTGATGGTTAGAAGTAATTTTTGGCTGAATTCAAATTCTCATTATCCAGTCACTTGAATTAAACAATTACATTAAAAGTTATAGCAGCCCTTTATGTGCAATTCAAATTTGAATGATCAAGTAATTCAAATGTGAATTACCAAGTTATTCAAATTAAATTACATTGAATAAGCAAGAGTAGATTGTAACTTATAATGAACTGTGGCTGATGCACTTCATAATCAGTTGTGCCATATTCTAAAATGGTAGAAAACTGATAAATGAAAAAGAATTAAATGAATAATTTATAAAATCAGTTGAAATTGCTCTGTCACTGTTATTCTGAGGATATAACCTGTGGAAACATTTCACTCTGTTTTGAGGAATACAATAGATTTAGTATTTAGTACTCAAAATCTAGTATATAGAATATAACTGGAAATTATATTTTCTGTTGCCTGCGACTGTGGACGCTGGCATGGGACAAGCAATTAGGGCTGAGAAATTGTGTGGAAATGAGTATTCAGCTGGCTCCCTACCTATCCCATGCTTTGCACAATCTTTCAGATGGCTTTTTAAACCAGGCTGAAGCGTTCCCACATAAAGGGTATAAATATTCAAACTAAAGGCAATGGCAGTATAATAACTGCAGTTTCCTAATTTTCTCATGGTGTGTGCTTTGCAAGTAGTTTGCACATATGAAATGAGTGATGAGGGTCAGGCCAGTTTTGTGCTGATAATAAGTAACTGTGAAAAGGGGGAATGATTGAATTTCACTGAACATTTTTGAAATTGGAAATAGGAGGACATGAATCCTGAACAAAAGTTTAATCTTTTGAATTTAGCAATTTTTACATAGATAGTTAGCAGCAACATCTTGACTGCTGCTGCAAAGGTGAGCAGCCCACACCCATTCTTACCTATCCCATCATGCATTCAGGCACAGACAAACCTTCCCAGGAATTATCTGAGGAAAACTGCCATTGGATATAGTGACGGATTTTCTCATTCTAATTGAAGCTGACCTACATTGTCCTTGAGAATATAGCATTAATATAATATAGAATATAGTATAATTCTCATTAGTGAGACCGCACCTGGAGTACTGTGCACAGTTTTGGTCTCCTTACTTGAGAAAGATGTAGTTGCATGGGAGGCAGTTCAGAGGAGGTTCACTAGATTGATTCCAGAGATGCGGGGCTTGTCTTATGAGGAGAGATTGAGCAGTTTAGAGCTATACTCATTAGAGTTTAGAAGGATGAGAGGAGATCTAATTGAGGTATATAAGATGCTAAAAGGGATAGAAAAAGTGGACGTGGAATGGATATTTTCCCTTGTGAGGCATTCTAGAATAAGAGGCCATAGTTTTAGGTTAAGGGTGGTAGATTTAAATCAGAGACGAGGAGAAATTACTTTTCTCAAAGGGTTGTGAATCTGTGGAATTCACTACCTCAGATTGCAGTAGATGCCAGGACGCTGAATAAATTTAAGGAGGAGATGGACAGATTTTTAATTAGTAACGGGTTGAAAGGTTATGGGGAGGGGGCGGGAAATTGGAGTTGAGGCCGAAATGAGATCAGCCATGATCGTATTGAATGGCGGGGTAGAATTACCTACTCCTGCTCCTAGTCCTTATGTTCTTGTGTTCTACATAATCATTTTCACATTGATGACAGTCCAGTGGTTGTCACAGTCACCACAGCCATGAGCTTGTATGCTTCAGGTTCATTTCAAGCCACTACAGAGATACTAGCAATGTAAGTAAATTTTCAAGGCACAATTGTATTGTTTGCCAAGGTAAATATTTTCACCATTTTCTCCATGGAAAAGCTAGTAGCAGAATTTTTACAGTTTAATTTACAATTACAATTACAATTTTTTCACACTGTCGGATTTCCCAAAGTCAGAACATTTTTAATAGCACCTACGTCTCTAGCCAGTCTCCTATTTGCAATCCCATGACTTTTCACAAGGGGTCTCACTTCACCAATGCTCAGGTAGTCGGTAAGAAGAAGGAGGAATGTGCAGGCCAGTGTTTGTTTTCCAAGAGGAAATGATGATGCCTTGATGTTAGGAAAACCCTCCATGTCTGATCCATTTGAAGGAGAAGGCAACAAAATCTCCTAGGAAACCAAGTTTACCCTCTTTTGTCCTGGCTCGTATGCCAATTGAAATAGCTGCAAAGGTATGAGGATGCAATGAGGTCCATGTGGCAAAATAATCATCAATTAATACACTGTATGCATCTTGAAGAAGCTTTTCACATGTCTGGACACAATACAGTGCTGCTAGCTTTCCCAAAAATATTGTAACCTGCTGGATGAGAATTTTGTTTGGCTTTGTTAACAGACTGAAAACTTGGGTGAAATTTGTTCCATTCCAAATTTTTTCTCTTCATGCCTGCCATAGAACTCTACCCCAAAAGGAAGCAGAATTTCTACATTACCATGTTTTACGCAGGTTTTATATCAACCTCGGTCACAATGTAAGAGTTAGAGAGGAAATTTTTTGTGATACTTTGTGTAGAGACTAAATGCCTTATGATTATTTGGGGAAATTTCTGAAATGTTCTTTTTATGCTTTAATGTTTATTAACTCATTGACCCGCCTCCTCCCAAGTTGGATTCACACTGGGGGCGGGTGGGGGGCAGGGGGTGGGGGGCAGGGGGGGGCAAAGGGAAGAGGGCCAATCAGGATAACCATTCTTCCTCATGTTTCCTACAGAGGAATCTCTAAAGCAGCACATGAAAACGATAGCAACAAATTGTATTTATATAGTACCTTGCCCCAGGGCATTTCAGAGCATTACCAAACAAAATTTGACACTGAGTCATGTAAGGAGATATTAGGATTGTTGACTGAAAGCTTGGCCAAGGAGGAAGGATTTACGGAGTGTATTAAGGAAGAAAGAGAGAAGGAGAGGCAGTGAAGTTTGAGAAAGGAATTCTAGAGCTTGGGCCTTGTCAACTAATAGCACGGCTGCTACTGGTGGTGTGATTGAAATTAGGCTGCTCAAGAGGCCAGATTTGGAGGAGCACAGAAATCTGAGAGGGTTGTCATATTGGAGGAAATTACAAAGATTGGGAGGGTGTAATACCAAGCAGGGATTCGAAAACAAGAAGGAGAATTTTAGAGTTGAGGAGCTTGAAGCCAATGTAGATTATTGATTACAAGGGTGATGGGTGAATGGAATGGTGCAAATTCGAACACAGGCAGCAGAGGTTTGGATGATCTGAAGTTTACAGAAGGTAGAACATGGGAGGCTAGCCATGAACGCTTAGGAAAGTTAAGGTAGATGTATCAGAGGCATTAATGAGGGTTTCGGCAGCCGATGAACTGAGGCAGAAGTAGAGTCAGATTATATTCTGGAGGTGGAAGTAGACAGTCTTCGTGATGGCGTGGATATATGGTCAGCTCATCTCTGGGTTAAATGTGACACCAAGGTTGTGAGCAATCTGATTCAGCCTCAGACAGTTGCCAGGGAGAGGGATGGAGTCAGTGGCTAGTGAATGGAGTTTGTGCTATAGCCCAAAGATAATGGCTTTTGTCTTCATTACTTAGTTGGAAAAAAGTTCTGCTCGTTGTGTACTGGAAGTTGGACAAGCAATCTGACAATTTAGAGAAGAGCGGGAATGGAGGGAAATGATGATGAGGTAGAGTTGGGTGTCACCAGCATGCATATGAAAGGTGGCACTGTTTTTGGATGATAGCATTGAGGGGCAGCATGAAGATGAGAAATAGGATGGTAGACCCTTAGGAGACACTAAGGTAATGGAGTGGAAACAGGAAGAAAAACCTGATTCAAGCATAGAATTCTGGGGGAAATGGGTATGGATTTAGGAGGTGACTGTATTTCAAAGATTTTGGAGAGGAAGGGAGGTTGGAGACGTGGCAATAGTTTGCAAGGACAGAGTAATCAAGGTTTAGATTTTTTGAGAAGAGGGATGATGGCAGATTTGAAGCATACAGGTCAGTACCTGAGGAAGGAGAACTATTAACAATATCAGCTAATGTGGCAGTCAGGAGGGAAAGTTGTATGGTCAACAGTTTAATGGGAATAGGGTCGAGGGTACAGGAGGTGGGTGACATGGACAAGAAGAGCTTGGCTAGGGCATGAAAGGAAACTTAGAGAATATACAGATTCAGAGCTAGGCAAGGGGGAAGCTTTAGAGGAAGTTTGGTCATGTGGGCTGGGAAGGGGAGGAAAGTGGCAGAGGCAGCTGATCAGATGGTCTGAATCTTAGTAATAAGGAACTCCATGAGCTCCTTGCACCTTTTGTTGGAGGCGAGGGAAATATTCTATGGCAATCTCCAGCTACTTGTATTTCCTCTAGAAAAATGCTCTGGCTGGGAATTTCCTCACTGTCTGAGTGCTATATAGTTGAAGAGTTGCACCCTACTAATTTGTCATTTCAAAATAAAGCTCTTAACTTGCAACAAACAGAGAGAAGTGTTGAGTAGAATATGCAATGTGGGTCCACCAAAAGGTACAGTATGTCAGTGCCTTCATAGAGGCACAAAAGGAAATAAATGATAGCTACTTGTATTATAACTATAAGTTTTAATGTCAATGATTTTTTGCTTAAAGAGTATTACTCATACGACATTTAAGGGTATATTTTTGAACCTTGGCATTAAAATAGCTTAGCTGGAGCATAGCAAACTGCTTCCTCATCAAATCACAAATAGTCAACTGCTTTACACCACAGCTTCTGTCTTTCAACAATAATGTTGATTAAGGCAGATGTCTTGAGTATGTGACCTATTGCCAGTGCAAATCAAAATATTGTAATACTCTTGAATGTATGCCTCCAACTGATAGTGGTACAATTGTAACATTAGTTCTCATTGGAAGCATGTGGCATTTAGTGTCCTGTGCGTGGACCACAACCATCTTGTACATGACATTTCCTAATCTCTGAGAATGTCCAATGCAAGTTCCAACAGGGTTGCAAATGTGACTTGATGCATCTCCATTGCTTTAAAGTCAAATTTTTTGCCAGTGGATGGAGGTGTTCACTATTGATGCACAGGATGTCCACCATCTACAAGGCACATGTCAGGAATGTGATGGAATGCCCTCCACTTGTCTGGATAAGTGCTGCTCCACTTAAGAAGCTTAATGTCATCCAGGACAAAGCAGCCACTTGATTGGCACCCCATCCACCACTGTAATCATTCATGCCCTCCACACATTGGCAGCAGTGTGTGCCATCTACAAGATGCACTGCAGGAGTTCACCAATGCTCTTTGAACAGCATCTTCCAAACTCATGACCTCTACCACCTAGAAGGACAAGGGTAGCAGATGCATGGGAGCACCACCACCTGCAAGCTCCCCTCCAAGCAACACACCATCCTGATTTGGAACTATATCACTGTTCCTTCACTGTTGCTGGGTCAAATTCCTGGAACTCCCTTCCTAACAGCGCTGTGGATGTACCTAGTCCCCAGGGACTGCAATGGTTCAAAAAGATGGCTCACCATCACTTTCTCATGGGCAATTAGGAATGGGCAATAAATGAACCCGCCAGCAACACCCACATCCCATGAGAAAATAAAAAAAATGTCACAATATCCCTATTTTAACACCATTGTTTCCTTTAAGGTTACCTTTGCCTCCAGGTGCATTGACTACACTTTGGGAAAATGAAAAACTGTTCAAAGAGCTTTACTTCACTAAATACCCAGTAAGTGTGATACTTCAAAAAGTTTACTTTGAATGCAGTCTCCAAGATGAGCAAACAGTTTAGCATTTTAGGATTTTTGGTGAATCTCAAAGTAAGGGTTGTCACCCCGGGCGTTTGAAATATTTTCTGCTTTTGGCATCCAGAAGGAAATTTTAACACCTGATTTGGCAGAAATTGTGTGGGCAATTAGTTAAAATACGCTGTGCAGCTTTCCTCTCTTATCCTGCTACCTTAATCCCACTATTAATAGGCAGGTTAGAGGGACAACTACCAGAGGGTAACAGGATTCTCATTTAAACATGCAAATGGTGCTTCAGTTAAGTTGGAATCTTCTTGCAGCCTTAACCTGAGGCCTGTATCAGATAGCAGAAATGTTCCTCCAGGCCCTAAAATGTAACCTTGGGCCTCCACTGCCCTGGGCTTTATCAGATCATCCGCTGTCATAGCTTTCCAACACTACCAAGGTATAAATTCCTGCTCCATACTAATAATAACAGCTGTTCCCTATAGTGGGACACAAGCTTTTAACCCCTGCCACTGAAGGTGGGCGGAGGTAATGTCTTTGACCATGGTTGTTAGTCTCTTTGTCTGTCCATAAACAATATGGACTGGATTTCCACAAAGTCGGTTTGACCTGGGAGTCTTTTAAAATTGGCGGGCAGGTCCTAATTCAGGGTTTCCTGACCCTATTCCCGGGCCGTCTGATTTTTGGGAGTGCCTTTAAAGGGTGTGTGCTTGCTCCTGTCAATCTGGCATTCCCCAACAAGATAGGTATCTCCCACTCCTCCGCAATTTTCATGAAGTCGTGCCAGGTTTTTAAAGATTCGTGGTTCTCGGCCCCTCAGAGGAGTCATTAACCCTAGTTTGCATGAGGGGACCTTTTAAAAGCTTACTTCAGAATGTCCCCCTCATGCCCCCTATGCCAACTTACACCCCCACCATCCTAACCACATGGCCCCTCATGCCCCCTTTGCCAAACTCTGTCCTTATACCCACCCCGTATGGCCCCTCATGCCCCCCATGCCAAGCTCTGGCACTTCCATGCCCATTGACCCAATGTACACTTTCTAGAACTAATGAACCCTATAGTATTATGTGTAAAGGAAGTTTTGAAAAAAAGTAATTCATTGATAACTTTCTCCTATGTTTGAAAAAAGTGCCTACACTACAATCTAATAAAAGCGTCAGTCATCCAGGCTCTTTAAAGCCTCAAAAGCCACAAACCCTAGAAAACACAATTTGCGTAAATATATATTGTGGAATTGACATCAGAGATCTGAGAGACTGAGCTGTCAATCAAACAAGGATTCCTCTGGGGAGCAGGTGTTTTAGTATTCAGCTGCCTGAGCTCATAGCCAAGCATACAAGTATGAGGGGTGAGGGATGGAGGGTCTTTGTTTTTTTTTTTAACTGGGACAAAGTCCTATGGCACAGAGGCAGGCCTTTTAAACAGCTCTCCTCCGTACTGCACGTCTTGGGTCAGCTGGCCCAACTCCAACCTGCACCTGCCCCTCAGCAATGAAGATTCCACCTTTGTGGGCACTTTTTCCTGAGGCGGGTGGGCTGAGTGGGAATTTTCCCAACCTGTCTTGAAGATGAAAATCCAGGCCTGTATCTCAAAAATTAATGGATGGATTTCAACAAAACTTGCTACATAGATAGGGTATGGCCTAAGGAAAAACTGGTTAGCATTAGACAAAGATATGGATCTGGATCCTGGAATTTTTATAAAGAATCTGTTAACATTGGGAGATAGGACACTGAGTTTTTTTTTGAATGTTGTAGGTTTTTTTATTTAGAATGTTGATTGTTTTAGAATGTTGTGGATTGTCTCAGTTGCTGTGATAAAATTTGACACAGCTATCAAAATGTGAGCAGAATTTTCAGAGCAGGTTCTTATATGTGGATTGGCCTGGAGCCTCCTTGGTGAGATGGAAGCTCTTTATAAAATTATTTCTTTTTTCAGCTTTGTAGTTATAGCTTTTCAACCAGATAGGGAGAAGCCTCAACGGACAGCTGCATTATTGTAATAATGTTGAGTTAACACAGAGTGGCAGAGGTATGCACTGCACTGAATGCCCTCTTCTCTTGTATTTTGCTGAATTTATCAAAAAATGACATTGACATGATTCATAAATTGTACTCAACAGGTAACCAGAAAATTTGAATAGTACAGGAACAGTTAAATAAACTTATATTCATGATTTTAAACCTTTCTCTATATCTCTATCAAGGGTTACTATGATACCATGGATGCTGGCTATATGGATAATGATGGATATTTGTATGTCATGTCACGAATGGATGATGTAATCAATGTGGCAGGTCACAGGATTTCAGCTGGTGCTATTGAAGAGGTAATATTGTTTTAATAGCCTTTTTCCCCATTTAGTTTTCTTTCTCTTTTCCCAAAATTGCTCTTCCTGCACATAGACGACCCACAACACACACACACCCTCCCTCACACACACACACATCCTCCCTCACACACACACACATCCTCCCTCACACACACACACACCCTCACACACACACACACACACCCTCACACACACACACACACACACCCTCCCTCACACACACACACACACACACCCTCCCTCACACACACACACACCCTCCCTCACACACACACCAGAAGTACCTCCAGAAGTCATCAGCCCTATTTGTGATAGCATCGCATTGTGATGCTGTCCTAATGTGAATAGGTGCTCTGTCTTGGTACAGTATCTTTCCTCTGGATGACACTGCACTTGATGAATTAACTGACAACAGTACTTTGTCACCAATTCTTTATTTTTTTAAATTAAAATTCAATAACATAGAATGTAAATTGCTCTTAAAATGTTGGACAAGATTTAATTGTAAGAAAATGAATAATTTATTGAATATGTTTGCTGTCATCCTTTTAGGCCATCATCACCCATCCAACTGTAGCAGACTGTGCTGTGGTAGGCCTCAGGGACTCTGTGAAGGGACATGTTCCGCTAGCTTTATGTGTTTTAAGGAATGGTAAGATCGTTAATTTTACCTATTAAATAGTGTTATGCATTGTCACTTAACATTCAAATAAATAGCTTCATCAACTTTATGAAAACTGTATAACCAGGTGTGGCTGAGAAATTTGAAGAGCTCACAGAAGAGATTGTTAAAATTGTTCGGGACACCATTGGTCCAGTTGCTGCATTTAGGAAAGTGGTTTTTGTGCCAGTGTTACCAAAGACTCGTTCTGGCAAGATACCTCGTTCTACACTTTCAGCAGCTGTAAATGGCATGCCTTACTCAGTAAGTTAATGTTTTTACTATCTTTTATGGAGCAATGCATTTGATTTTGAAAGTTGGCCTTTTCTTAATAACACCTTTGGATTGCCATTCGCATGATAACTTTATTTCACATACCTTTTTGCATGGGTTTATACAATATTATGACCCCCGACAGACTAATAACATTTAAAAATAAATTCAAATTTCCAGTTAATAGCTGGAAAGGACGACACAACAAGATTTCACATTTTAAGATTTTTACTGAAACAAATGACCATAGTGCTATTAACTAAGCACTATTTTTGTAGGCAACTTATGCTTTAAAATTACAGAAAGGAATGCTATTCTTTTATACTTACCACACATCACAATCTCCTCATAATTACAGTCCTTATAGCAGTCTGCAGTTGCTTTCAGCTTTCAATGGATTCACGTTTTCCCACTTCATTAAGTAGTGACTTCATTAAGTAGTGACCGTCTCAAGGCGCTTCCTAGTTTTCAGAGAGTTTCCCAAATCCACTACCGTCAGTAAAGCCTGTCCTGATGATTCTTCTTAGGCCCTGGCCATGCCAGGACAAATCTCCTGGGTTCTTCAGTTGGCTGTGGAATGTGCCTCTTCAACTAGAGACCATCTCCCGCCCACATCAGGCTTCGGTAAATCGCAAAGAACCTGCAGCTCTTCTCTGTTGACCACACCAACTGCTGCTTTTTTGCCCTCTTCTCTTTTCTATACCATAAGTTTGGAGCCAGTAGGTCTATTCAGTATTAGCCCTTGCCTTTTGTTCCCAGGTGTGAGAACTTCACCCCTTGCCCAGCAGATCTCTTGATGTTGCCAAGCTTTTTGTCAGGCAAGAGTTGAAATTGTTATATAACCCCTTCATTTTAACCTAAATTTAAAGACACAGCCCACAACATAATAATTTTATAAACCTCATTATTGTAACAATGTTATTTCACCTGCTGCTGGGTGCGTAATGTGTTGACTTGAAATTAAAATCCGAGATTTAGCAATTCTAATGACACATCCAAGTTAAAATGCACTGTTTTGTCTCCTTGGAGCTAGTTATTAACCGAGATGGAATTTTAACATGTGCATCTTGGTCCAAAATACAGCATAGGAGCGCAATAAAAACAAACAAGCATACTTTTGTAAATAGAATAAATCCATCCATCCAATCATTTATCTATGCTATGTTAAAAGTTTTGAAGTGCACGCTGTATGTATCACATTTAGTTCCTGTAGCAACTAACTTTATGGGCTAAAAATAAAACACAACAAATCAGAATTGAAGAAATATTTAGCATATGAAACTTGGGGAAAGTAGCTTGAAAATTGCCAAGAAACTACAGGTACTTAAGAAAACCTTGAATGAGCAGTCAGGAGAACAAACCAATGGAAAACAAAGTAATCAATGATGAACAGTTCAAAATACATTCTGAGAAAAGCAGCACATACAAATTATTCCTCAATACATAAAGAAGTATAAGTTTTGCTATATTACATTTATCAATTGATTGTCTTTTGTGTCATGTAATACCTCATTAGAATTTTTACTTGAAGTCTTCAGCTTTTCCAAAAGCTTCGGCTTGGACTTAATATTTTTGCCCAGAACCATGATATTGTTAAGCAGTGGCAGATCCTGGATGTGCAATATGCACAATTTTCCTGGATGGTTGGCCCACCTACTCCAATATTCTCTTTAGCTTCCAGCAGTATCTGTTTTTTGTTTGTTTTCAAAATGTCTGGAAGAAAGTCTTAGAGAGCAAATTTCAAAGTTTATTTCTGTTTACTAGGGCTTTCACCAAAGAAAACCAGACCAAAATGTCCCCAAAACAAATCAACTTAATTTTCAGATAAACATTGTGTTGTAAATCAAACAAAACATAATCATTCACATTAGTGACTGCTGATACTGAGAGAGGGAATACAGGCAGAAAGAGTCAGAGATATGTGAAGGGAGAAGGAGACTGAGAGCCAAATACAAGATAGATACACATCCAAGACAGGAAGACAGAAGCCAATCACAAAATGATGAATTGAATATTTGATTTTAAAAATATTTTAGACACCCACAAACCATTTCCGCCAGATCCTTGCACTTTCAGTGCTGTCAGGCCCACATCCTCCCCTCACTTCACCGCAGGAACTTACCAATGAGCAGAACCCCACATTCTCTACCGATGTGTTAAAGCCCACACCCTGTTCCACCAAACCTCGAATTCCACTTCCATAGTTCCTTCACATACCATGTTTCCCCTCTCAATGGTGCCAGATTACAGGACCACTCCAATGGTCAGTGGCATTAGAGGAAAACCATTCCCTTAAGCTAAACTGTCATTTTGGTAAGTCTTTTTGTATTCTCACTAATCCTGGCCCTTCTTTAACATCTATAATACCTAATGTTAAAGGTGTGAGTTGTGAGGAAAGACTTCAGACACTTTGGCTATTTATGCTTGAAAAGCAGTTGATTGAGAAAACCCTGGAATGCTGTTTAGACCAACTGAATACTGTAATCGGAGTACTTTATAACCCTTTTGGACTGATAAACTAAGATGGGCTAATTATCTTGTGCTCTTGAATAACATCTCCAATCATAAGTAAAAATTCAAATATTACTTTAAGTGATTAGATTGTCACATTTCTAAATGTTACAGTAAACTTATCTATCTCTCTTTTCAGCTCTTTATTATTGTGGTTTATGTTACTTCACTACTAATATATCAAATGAGCTCTACACAAGATTATCAGATAGCACCTGACTGATATACTTGAAGCATCATGGTCAATGAATTTTGGGATTTCTTTCTTTCCTTTCATAGAATTGCAGAATACAATTCTTCTTTAACATTTGTTCTAGAAATCCAGGTTCAAATTGTTCTGTTGATTTTATAGGATGTTTTGATGTTATTACTGTTTTGGTTAACATCATTCATCTTGTGTATTGCTGAAAAAATAGACATGCTATTGAAGTTTTTCATCTAGCATTCATCAGGACAGCTCTTTTTTTCAGCAATAATCAGGCTCTGTACTAGCAAATGACTAACATTTCACCTCCTTCCATAGGTAACACCAACCATTGAAGACGCTCATGTTTTCTTGGAAATTGAAGGAATTCTGAAGCAGAACAAAATTATACCTTAACATTCAGTGCCATATCATGAATTATAATCACTTTTCTTCCTGGTGATCAACTGTGCTCTGTCCATGTTGAGCATACCCCTGAATCTAATATAGAAGCTCCAAATCTTAATTTCTGCCTATATTTTCAACTTTATAGCACATAACATAAATGTTTATGCCTGTAATTGTGCAACGTTGAAAGGGTCAAATACAATATATGTTTTATCTATAACGTTGCGAATTTAAGCCGTGTTTAAAGTATTTTAGTTTTTGGCTTTCTTCCAGGTTTGATCTATACTGTAAATAAAAGGTCACATATCTCATGAAGCAATGAGTGAAACTGTTGTCATACCATCTGCACGTTGCTAATTGAAGTTACTTTCCATTTGCAGTTTCCTCAAAAGGTCATGGAATAAAATTAGAGTTCCACATCAAAAATTTTATGTACCAAATCAATATTTAAAAAAATGAACTTTGAATAAAGTAGCCTCTACTTTATACCTACCTTAACAATAATTTTAAGGCTTTGTTCACATTCAACAAAATCTAAAAAAGAATTGTTACCAACATTATCATGGAAATTGGAGTAAAATTGAATCACGTGTTTCTGTAAAGAAATGCTGGAAATAGTGTTTTACATTTCCAGTTATTAAGAGAAGTTCAAAGAAAATCAAGCCAAAATATACAGGACAGTTTTGGATAATAGATTGTGTTGTTACTATTACTTAGCAAAAAAATGTTTAAAATTTAGTGGCCATTTCATTCAAAGGAGAATCACAGACTCTCACAGTGCAGAAGAGACCCTTCGGCCCATCGAGTCTGCACCGACACATGAGAAACACTTGACCTATCTGCCGAATCCCATTTACCAGCACTTGTCCCATAGCCTTAAATGTTATGATGTGCCAAGTGCTCATCCAGGTACTTTTTAAAGGATGTGAGGCAACCCGCCTCCACCACCCTCCCAGGCAGTGAATTCCAGACTGTCACCACCCTCTGGGTAAAAAGGTTTTTCCTCACATTCCCCCCTAAACCTCCTGCCCCTCACCTTGAACTTATGTCCCCTCGTGACTGACCCTTCAACTAAGGGAAACAGCTACTTCCTACCCACCCTGTCCATGCTCCCTCATAATCTTATACACCTCGATCAGGTCGCCCCTCAGTCTTCTCTGCTGCAATGAAAACAACCTAAGTCTATCCAACCTCTCTTCATAACTTAATTGTTTCATGCCAGGCAATATCCTGGTGAATCTCCTCTGCACCCCCTCCAGTGCAATCACATCCCTCCTATTATGTGGCGACCAGAACTGCACACAGTACTCCAGCTGTGGCCTCACCAAAGTTCTATACAACTCCAACATGTCCAAGAAGTCAGTATTAATTCTCAGTATTATTCACCTCTATTGCTCTTTAGGTTATGCACCAGTTAATTCATCAACTGATTGAGAACATAAATTCTTAAAATTATCTAAATACTTTTAGCACACACCTCTGTGGCTAGCTGTCCCATAGTAACCTAAACAATCTGAAAATATATTTTAAAAAATGTACAGAAGGAAACAATCTTTTAAAATGCCTCTTCTTTGGTGCATCAAAAAATTTTTAAGTCAAATTTTGAGTAAAAATTTCTTAAAGCTCAACTGTTGCAGTGTGTAGGGAATGACCTTTTTATGTTTTTTGTACTTTTTATACTTTGTGCTCTGAATTCCTTTTGATGTGTATCCTGGTAGATGAAGGGTTAATTCTAAATGTATGCTTAGGGCATATGGCTGTGTGACTTCTGTCAAATTGAAGTCGCACTGTAACAGGAATTGATGGTGTAGTGTGAACAGCAAAAGGCAAGTAGGACAGATGGTCAAATCTATGTTACCAGTTGTGATCAAAGGATGCGCTTTGAAACATATAGATCAATGGACTTTGGAGCTATATCTAAATGAGTAAGGGCTATTAATATAAAAGCAAAATGCTGTGGGTGCTGGAAATCTGAATTAAAAACAAAGTTCTGGATTAATTTTGGGAAATGGTTATACAGGAAAAAATTAATAATGGTTTGTTTAAATAGAACCATAGAAAAGTTACGGTGCAGAAGGAGGCCAATCAGCCCATCGTGTCTGCATCGGCCAAAAAATAAACTAGCCGCTCATTTTAATCCCACTTTCCAGCACCTGGTCCGTAGCTTGGCAGGTTACAGCTCTTCAGATGTAGATCCAGGTTCCTTTTAAATGAATTGAGCGTTTCAGCCTCAATGAACAACTTGGGCAGTGAATTCCAGGTGCCCACCACCCTTGGGTGAAAAAGTTTTTTTCCTCATGTCCCCTCTAATCTTTCTAATCACCTTAAATCAGTGTTCCCTAGTAACTGACCCCTCAGCTAGGGGAAACAAGTCTTTCCTGTCTACCCTAATAAGGCCACTCATAATTTTGTACACCTCAATTAGTCATCCCTTAGCCTCCTGTGCTCTAAGGACAACAACTAATCTCTAACCACAGCTGCAATGTTCAAGCCCTGGCAACATTCTTGTAAATCTCCTCTGCATTCCCCAGAGCAATTACATCCTTCGTGTAAAGTGGTATTCCATCTAAAGTGGTAGTGTGGCCTAACCAGCATTTTATAGCTCGCTTGCCAAGGTGTACATTGACACGGGGTGGCATCAGGCGTGCGTCCCAACGTCACCACGCGTCATTTAGATTTTCAGTTCGCCGGCGCGCAGCTGAGTTGGCTGTGCATTCGCCAAACTGTCAAAGGCCGATTAAGGCCATTTAACTAACAATTAAAATAATGGATCTGCCCGTCCAACCTTAAGGTTGGCGGGCAAGCAAAGAGCCCAGGTGGCCTTTGCATTTTTCATGGAACCTCATCCACAGGCGGGATGAGGTTTCATGAATGATTTTAAATTTTCACAAAAATTTTTATTGAAATGAATATACATGTCCCAGCTCATGTGACAGTTTCACATGAGGGGACATGTCATAAAAATTTTTTCAACACTTTATTGAACTGCTAAGACTTAAAACTAATCTCTGTGCCTCAGGGAGGTTTCTGCATGCAAAAGAGCGCACTCCTGACTCAGGGAACCCCCCTGCCAATCGCACCCACCCCAACCCCCCCTCTGCACAGGGAGTGCACAGCGCTTCCGGGTGCGCATCATACTGGGCAGGTCTTAATTGGCCCGCCCACGCAAAATGGCACGTGGACCCGATCGGACCCTGTCCCCACCCCCGCACAACCCCTCCCCCCCCACCAATGGGGGGATAATTCTACCCATACAGGTTCCATCATTACATCCCTGCTTTTGTATTCAATACCTCACCCAATAAAGGAAAGCATTCCATATGCTTTCTTGACCGTGTTGTCCACCTGTCCTGCTACCTTTAAGGACTTGTGGACTTGCACTCCATTGTTTCTGACTTCCTCAACCCCTCTCAATATCCTTTTGTTTACTGAGTATTCCGTTGCTTTGTTTGCCCTCCCCAAATGCACTACCTCTCACTTTTCCGAAATGAATTCCATTTGCCACTTCTCCACCCACTCAACCAAACCATTGATTTCATTCTAGAGTCGACAGCTATCCTCTTCATGATGAACTACACGGCCAATTTTTGCGTCATCTTTAAATTTCCCAATCATGCCTCCCACATTTAAGCCTACATCATTAATATATACTACAAGCAAAAAGGGCCCCAACACTTTTTAAGTAATGGTACAATGTTCGCAGACCTCCAATTCTCTGGGACTTTACCTGTATCTAGTGAGGATTGGAAAATGATCCTCAGAGCATCCATTATTTCCTCCCTGGCTTCCTTTAACAGTCTGGGATATAATCCATCTGGCCCTGGTGATTTATCCACCTTCAAGGATGCCAGACCCCCCGGTACTTCCTTTTTTACCAAGCTTATTGTATCTAATATTTCACACTCCTCCTCTTTTACTAGAATGTCTGCATCGTCCCCCTTCTTAGTGAAGACAGACACAAAGTACTCATCAAGAACCCTGCCCACATCTTCAGCATCTATGCACAAGTTACCATGTACATCCCTGATTGTCCCTACCTTTTCCTTAGTTATTCTGTTACTCTTAATGTACTAGTAAAACATCTTAGGAGTTTCTTTGATTTTACCTACCATATTTTTTCATATCCTCTTTGCTTTGCTAATTTCTATTTTTACTTCACCCCTGTACTTTCTATATTCCCCTTGGCTTAGTCTTTTGCGACAGTTATATGCTTTATTTTTCTGCTTTATCTTGGCCTGTATGCTTCTGGATAACCAGGGGACTCTAGATTTGGCAGTACCACCCTTTTTCTTTGTGGAGACATGTCTACACTGTGCCCATAGAATCTTGCCTTTGAATGCCTCTAACTGATTTGACGCAGTTTTTCCTTCTAATATCTGTATCCAGACGTTGATGATATCTTATTTGGCATATGACCATAGGACATTTGTCCATGGCAAATTAAATAACAAGATTAAAGCACAATGGCAACATCAGAACACAGCAAGACTCCTGGCTGCAGAGCATAAAAGAATATCCTTGAAGAGGTTTGGCTTGCAGATTTGAAGATGACGTAGAAGGAGACAAGAGGAAACCATCTGCAGCCACTAGAGTCAGTCAGAAGCAAAGAACTACTTGAACTAGAAATGGTCTGCCTTCTTTTGTTAAGTATAAATTTTGTTGCTTAATAAATTCTCCTTTTACCTTCACATTAAGTGTCTGCTCATCCAAAATTTACTGTCTGGTCTCAAAACCTCTTACAGTATGCAACAAATATTATGAACTTTATCTTGGATATAAGTTACATATGTAAATTTTAATATAAAAGTATTAATCATAATTTTAAACATTTATAGAAATATTAAAAGCCATAAACAGTTATAGCTGTCAATTTAGTGCCTGGAGAAGACAAGCAGCCTATACTTCAATTGTTTATCTGTATTTGAAACCTAAAGTGATACCAAATTTAATGATTTTGCACCATGATTTTATGAACTCTCCTCTATTTGTCATATATTTGTGGCCAAAGTTAATGATTGGTTTTAGGAATCTGGTGCTGTTGTCAGTTTAGTAGAAAAGTCATTCCTGGAATTCATTTTTTACATTTTTTTACTCTTGTGCTGAAGAGTAGTGTATTTCTTATTTGAATTTCTGTCCCTTTTTATTAAAATTGAAGAAGTGTTTAGCCTTCCTTTATGAGCTTTATTTAATTGTACCAACTTCCTAAAAATGAATGGTGTGGTATCTTAGTCATCAGTTATCCCTTCATGTGGCTCAATGTTCAATTTTGTTTGATAATATGAAGTGCTTTGGGACCTTTTAATAGACTAAAGGTGCCATATAAATGCTTGTCATATCAGATTGATTTACACTTTTACTGTACATCCTTAAATCACTGGTGGAAATATTACAATACACCTTACTCTTCAACAGCAAAACATTTCAATCCTTATTATAAATGGGTGTAGGGCCAATTCCACCTCCTCCCACCAAAGCCATGAGTAAAATTTATTCCTTCCCTGTCCCAGGTTGCCACCTTCCCGCACAAGATCCTCCTGAAGCGTTCTTGTGACTTAGATGAATGCTGGCACCTGTTCCTTCATTTCACACCATCAGCTGAAATTCTGTTCCTACATACTAGTCAGCTGCTGGACAGATGACCAAGAGCATGTAGTTACCCAGGACCACGAGTTAAAAATGTCTTCGCTTTGTGCTGCTGAGGTCATATGGACTCGAAATGTTAACTCTGTTTCTCTCTCCACAGATGTTGCCAGATCCGCTGGATTTTACCTGCATTTTCTGTTTATATTATGGTAAGAACAGTCAGTTTCCCTGTCCCTGCATCTCCCCAGTGTAATTTAAATGCTATGGATGGGCACGGTTTGGTGGTTGAGTTCAGTGTTGAGGGTTAGGAGGTGTGGGAAGAGGGCAAGAGCTCTAGCAGATGCAGTGTCCTGCCAAGCAGCTAGAATGTACTTAGTATCTACTGGGCCTTGGCTAATGGCTTGAATAAAACAGAGGTGGGATCACATCATTGGGAATACATTTCATTCATGATTGAAGTCCAGGCAAGGGAGACAACAATGTTCAGTACCACTCACAACTCCTCAGATACTGAAGCAGTCCATGCCTGCATGCAACAAGCCCTTGATAACATTCAGGCTTGGGCTAATGAGTGGCAAGTAACATTCATGCCATACAAGTGCCACGCAACGATCATCTCCAACAAGAGAGAGTCTAATAATCTCCCCTAGAAGTTCAGTGGCATTTCCATCACTGAAAACCCCACCATCTGCTGGGGGTTTCCATTGGCCAGAAAATGAACTGGAACAGTGTTGGGACCCTTGCTCTTTCTGGTGGGAGGTGGCTAACAAGGTAGTCGATGCACTGGTGTTAATTTTCCAAAGTTTGCTAGATTCTGGAAAGGTTCCATCAGATTGGAAAGTAGTAAACATAACCTCTCCATTCAAGAAGGGAGTGAGGCAGAAAACAGGAAAGTATAGGCCAGTTAGCTTGACATCTGTCGTGGGGAAGTTATTAGAATCGATCATTAAGGAGGTTATTGCTGGGCACTTAGAAGAGCTCAAGACAGTAGGGAAGAGTCAGCAAGGTTTTGTGAAAGGAAAATCATGTTAACCAATTTATTGGAGTTTTTTGAAGGAGTACATGCGCAGTGTATAAAGGGGAGCCTGTAGATGAACTGCACTTGAAGAGACTTGAGGAAGGAAGGGAATGGGTGACCACCAGGCAATCCAAGAGAAACAGGCAGGTAGTTCAGGAGTCCCCTGGCTGACAAATTGGTATTCCATTTTGGAGGCTGATGAGGGCGCTGGTTCCTCCAGGGAGTGCAGACAGAGCCAAGCTTCTGGCACCACTGTATAGGAGGGGAGGAAGAGAGGAAGAGGAAGGGATTCTACAGTCAGGGGAACAGATAGGCGCTACTGTGGCCGTCAACGTGACTCCAGGATGGTGTGTTGCCTCCCTGGTGCCTGGGTCCAGGATGTCACTGAACGGATGCAGGGCATCCTGAAGGGGGAGGGTGATAAGGCAGAGGTCATGGTACATGTTGGTACCAATGACATAGGTAGAAAGAGGGATGAAGTCTTGCATCAAGAATTCAGGGAATTAGGCAGTAGACTAAAAAGCAAGACGTCTCGGATTGTAATCTCTGGATTACTCCTAGTGCCACGTGCTAGCGAGCTCAGAAATCAGAGAATAGCGCAGATGAATACGTGGCTTAAGAGTTAGTGCAGGAGGGAGGGTTTTAGATTCCTGAATCACTGGGACTGTTTCTGGGGAGGGTGGAAACTGTACAAGCGGGACGGTCTACATCTGAACTAGAGCAGGACTAACATCCTTGCAGGTGGGTTTGCCAGTGCTGTTGGGAGGAGTTTAAACTAATTCAGCAGAGGGAAGGGACACAGAATGTTAGCAGAATAGGGACTCATCATAATACAGGAAAGAAATCAAGTCAGAGGGAGTACAGATGCATTAAGTTTCAAGGGAGTAAGGCAAGGCTGGATGGCCTCTACTTTAATGCCAGGAGTATTACTGGTAAAACGGATGAGTTAAGGGTGAGGATTGACACGTGGAATTATGATATAGTAGCTATCACTGAGAAGTGGTTGAGGGAGGGGCAAGATTGGCAGCTCAACATTCCGGGATAAGAATCTTCAGGCGAGACAGGAGAGGTAAAAGAGGAGGAGGTATTGCATTATTAGTTAAGGAGTCAGTTACTACAGTCAGGAGAGATGATATCTTGGAGGGGGCATCAGATGAAGCTTTGTGGGTAGAGCTTAGGAATAAAAAAGGGGCAGCCACATTGTTAGGTGTTTACTATAGACCCCCAGATAGTCAGTGGGAAATTGAGGAGCAAATATGTGCAGAATTTGTGGAGGTGTGTAAAAACAATAACAATAGGGTAATTATATTAGGTGATTTCAACTTTCCCAACATTAATTTGGATAGACATAGTGTTAAGGGCTTGGATGGAGTGGATTTCTTGAAATGTGTACAGGAGAACTTTTTAGGTCAATACGTAGAGGGTCCAACAAGGGATAGCGCAGTGCTGGACATAATTCTGGGGAATGAAGCTGGACAGGTGGCTGAGGTGGTGGTGGGGGATTATTTTAGTGATAGTGACCACAACATGGTACAATTTAAGTTTGTTATGGACAAAGGATAGACAAGTTGCAAAAAAATGATTTGGATTGGGGGGGAGCGGATTTTAGTAAAATAAGACAGGATCTGGCCAAGGTAGATTGGGAACAGCTATTCGTGGGGAAATCTACAGAGGAGCAGTGGGGGGCATTCAAAAAAGGAAATGGGGAGGGTACAGGCTCAACATGTTCCCTTTAGGGTGATAGGAAGGAGTAACAAGCCCAGAGAACCATGGATGACCAGAGATATTCAGGTTACGATGAGAAGGAAAAGAGATACTTTTAGCAGGTACAAGGAAAGCGAAGAGAAGAAAAGCAGAGGCATTAGTGGAGTACAGGCAGTGCAGGGTGGAGCTTAAGAAAGCAATTATGAAAGCAAAGAGAACATATGAGAAAGCTCTGGCTGGTAAAAATAGAGAAAATCCCAAGATATTCTATAAGTATATTAATGGGAAGAGGATAACCTGGGAAAGAGTAGGGCCCATAAGGGACCTAGGGGGCAATCTATGGGTGGAGCCAGAGGACATCGCTAGAGTATTGAATGAATACTTCACGTCCATCTTCATCCAAGAGAGTGAGGATGAAGGTATTGAACTCGGGAGAGAGACTGCGAAGTCCTTAAGCAAATTGAGATAGGAAGTGACAAGGTATTGAGGTGTTGGCAGGCTTTAAAGTGGACAAATCTCCAGTTCCAGATGATTTGTGTCCCAGACTGCTGAGGGAGGCAAGGGAGGAGATCGCAGGGGCTCTGACCCAAATTTTTAATTCCTCTCTGGCTACGGGGGAGGATTAGAGAACAGCTAAAGTGGTTCTGCTATTTAAGAAGGGTTGTAGAGTTAAGCCAGGGAACTACAGGCTAGTGAGTCTCACATCAGTGGTAGGGAAACGATTGGAGAAAGTTCTGAAGGAGAGTATCTATCTCCACTTGGAGCGGCAAGGTTTGATTAGGGATAGTCAGCATGGCTTTGTCAGAGGGAGGTCATGCCTAATAAATTTGATTGAATTTTTTGAGGAGGTGACAAGGTGTGTAGATGAGGGTAGTGCAGTTGAAGTAGTTTATATGGTTTTCAGCAAATCCTTTGACAAGGTCCCACATGGGAGACTTATAAAGAAGGCAAATGCATGTGGGATACAGGTAATTTGATAAGATGGATTCAAAATTGACTTAGTTGTAGAGGACAGAGGGAGATGACAGAAGGATGCTTTAGTGACTGGAAATCAGTGTCCAGTGGCATACCACAGGGATCTGTGCTGGGTCCCCTATTATTTGTCATTTATATAAACGACATAGATGACTATGTGGGGGCTAGTATTAGTAAGTTTGTGGATGACACAAAAATTGGCCAGGTGGTTAACAGTGAGGTTGAGTGAGGGGGCTACAGGAAGATATAGACAGGATGGTCAAATGGGCAGATAAGTGGCAGGTGGAATTTAACCCTGAAAAGTGTGAGGTGATACACTTTGGAAGGAGTAATTTGACAAGGAAGTATTCAATGAACGGCATGACACTAGGAAATTCTGAGGAACAAAGGGACCTTGGCGTGAGTGTCCCTAGATCTCTGAAGGCAGAGGGGCATGTTAGTGGGGTGAAAAAGGCATATGGGACACTTGCCTTTATCAATCAAGGCATAGATTACAAAAGTAGGGAGTTGTATAGAACCTTGGTGAGACCACAGCTGGAGTACGGTGTGCAGTTCTGGTCGCCACATTATAGGAAGGATGTGGTTGCACTAGAGGGGGTGCAGAGGAGATTCACTAGGATGTTGACTGGGCTGAAACATTTAAGTTATGAAGAGAGATTGCATAGCCTTGGGTTGTTTTCGTTGGAGCAGAGAAGACTGAGGGGTGACCTGATCGAGGTGTACAAGATTATGAGGGGCATGGACAAGGTGGATAGGGAGCAGCTGTTCCCCTTTGTTGAAGGGCAGTCACAAAGTTCAAGATGAGGGACAGCAGGTTTAGGGGGGATGTGAGGAAAAGCCTTTTTACCCAGAGGGTGGTGACTGTCTGGAATTCACTGCCTGGCAGGATGGTGGATGCGGGTTGCCTCACATCCTTTAATAAGTACCAGGATGAGCACTTGGCACGTCATAACATTCAAAGCTATGGGCCAAGTGCTGGTAAATGGGATTAGGCAGGTAGGTCACGTGTTTCTCACTTGTTGGTACAGACTCGATGGGCCGAAGGGCCTCTTCTGCACTGTGTGATTCTGTGAATTGGCAAAAGAAGTAAAAGTGATGTGAGGATTTTTTTTCATTCAAAGGGTAGTTGGAGTCTGGAAGGAAGTTCCTGAGATGGTAGTGGAGGTAGGTTCGATCGAGGTATTCGAAAGGAAATTGGATTTCTATCTGAAAAGAAAGAATGTGCAAAGTTATTGGGATGAGACAGGGAGTGCAACTAGAATGCTGTTTCAGAGAGCCAGTGCACACTTGATGTGCCGAATGGCATCCTTCTGCACTGTAAAGATTCAGTGATTCTGTGGATCACCCATACAAATACTGTGGATACGAGAGCAAGTAAGAGGCTGGGAACTCTGCGGTGAGTAATTCACCTCCTGACTTCCCAAAACATGTCCACTATCTCGAAGGCACAAGTCAGGAGTGTAATGGAATACTCTCCACTTGCCTGGATGAGTGCAACTCCAAAATGCACAAGAAATTGCAAACCATTCAGGGTAAAGCAGCCTGCTTGATTGGCACCCCATCCACTGCTGTAACCACTTATTCCCTCCACCACCAGTGCGCAGTGGCATCAGTGTATACCAGCTAGAAAATGCACTTCAGCAACTTGCCAAGGTTTGGTGGTTGAGTTCACTGTTGAGGGTTAGGAGGTGTGGGAATAGTGCAAGAGCTCTAGTAGGTGCAGTGCCCTGCCAAGCAGTCAGCTTGCGTTAGTGTACACTTACCAAGGCTCCCTCGACAGCGACTTGGTTGGGTCCACAAGTGTGTTAACGGAATTGGCCACTACTTCCATGCTGTTCTGCACAAGGTACTTTGCCAACTGGGGGGCCAGATTTCTTCATGTTCATTAGCATTAACTGGAAGCTTTCTGACAGGCCTGCTAATATACGAAGCAATTCATTGTGCGTACCCACCAGCTTTCTTCTGTAAACTGCTCCATCAATGTCCTCACCTGAATCCTCTCCAGCAGAATTCTTTCTGACCTAGCCCTCCAGCGAACTGGTAACCTTGTCCCCTGCCTGAGTGCAGGCCACTTACACCAGGGGCAGAAATTTTCCCCCGTCGGTGGGGGGGGGGGGGGTGGAGGGAGGAGTTCAAGAGCGGAAGCGTGGAGGCGCACCTCCGATCGGGGCCATGTCGCCATTTTACATGGGCGGACCAATTAAGGCCCGCACAGCGTGACGTCCGCAAGGAAGTGCTATGCGCTCCCTGTGCGGGCGAGGGGGGTGGAATTCCCTGAGTCGAGAGTGCGCTCTTTCGCGGATGCGTGTGAAAGAGCACACTCATCTCCCTGAGCCTAAATGCTGCCTCAGGGAGATCGGCTATACATTAAAAAATATTGAAAACAGAGCAAAAGAAAATTTCGTGACACCGTCACATGACTTGGGACATGTCCATCACTTTCACTTTCACTTTTATTAAAAATTTACAAACCTACATGAAACCTCATCCCGCCTGTGGATGAGGTTTCATGCTTTTTCCAATGCCCTCCAGGGCTCCCAGCCTGCCCACCATCCTTAAGGTTGGATGGGCAGGTCCACTAATTACATTAATTAGTTTGTCAATGGCCTTAATAGGCCATTGACAGCCAACGGGCGCATAGCTGATTTGGCTGAGCCCCAGCCGACCTGAAAATCAAAGTGGGACGGGGTGACGGTGGGAATTCCGCCTGAGTTCATCCCGCATCATTTTACATGTCGGCGAGCAGGCACCGCTCCCCTCGCTCACCGACTGGGAAAATGTGCAAACCCTGCCTTTAAGCTATCTTCTAAAACATTGGTCCTGAAACTTTTTTTGATTGAAGTGTCCCTTTTCAAATGAATTAGTAATCACGGAATTCCCCCCACTGCACCACTACACCTGAATTATAATACCATAATACGAAAGTGCTGCATATATAGAGTATTTTAATAATACTTTTAAGAAAACAGATATTTACATGCGGTTATCAGTTAAATGAGTATGCAACTCACTGCAATTTTCCTATCTTTGGCAGAATCACAGAGAGGATTAGTAACCCTGAGAGAATAGAAATTAAGTGAGCACTATGGGACTTGGGTGGGTGGTGGGAGAGCATGATAACTGAGGAAGCCCAGCATGAAGTCATCACATGCATGGGGAGAACAGAACCCAGAGTGAGAAATAAAGAGAGCAGAAGACCAGAGCGGACATAAGGCTGGATCGCATCTCTCCTTCTCTCCACTCCTGCACTTAGGCCTTCAGTGAAGTGCTGGATAATCTTAGAGCCTGCTCTGTGAAACTTGGTGCCATTTTTGAGTGTTCACCAAGTTAGAATCACTTTTAGAATGATTTCCAGCAGCTGTTCCAACCACAATTGCATCTTCCTGTTAAGATGTGGAGGCTCGCTTTAAGTAGCGCAGACTAGTTTTAGTTGTGTTAACCTCTCATGATTTTGTACCTCCTGCCCTGGCAGGGCAGAACTCAACAGAACATTTAGCACAAGTTGCATGCTATAATCATTCGAATTAGAAGGCCACTCAAAGTTTGCAGCCTGCCTGCATTGAAAGTAATGGGCGCAGGGTGGCCTTCTTGTCTGTTTTTGGGCTCTTTTTAATTTCATGGTCTATATAGCTAAAAGGATGTTTTAAAATTAAACTGCATTTCTTTTATTTAAATGCTAGCTGAGTTGTGATAGGCTGGTTAATTTTAAGTGGTATAGTTATTTGCTTGGCTTAAATAAAAGGTGTGCTTCAGAATTAGTTGATTCCATCAGCTCTGTTTAGTACCTGAAAGTTGACTATGTGACCTAGCCTTGCAGTCTGCCTCATCAGTCTCGACAGATCTGGGGCTAGGAGGGACCAGAAATGTGCTTAAGGTGCATTTTCAGCTCCTTTCCTTTACTGGGGAATAATTGTGATGGCCCATGTAGGGGTGCACGTATGCAGATTAAATTGAGTGAAATGCAATCTTTGCCATGTTTCCCATGATTTATCCACATTGAATCTTGGATGAGAGACTGCTGTTAGCACTCAAAATCCAGCGTTTAAATGTCAGCAGGGAGGACCTCAGACTTTGCCCAAAAAAGGCTTGATAAAGTAAGCCTGAACAGTTTCAGCTGATTTCCTGATGAAATTTATACACAGCAAAACTGCTCACAAGTCAGCAATAAATTAGTCCAAAATTAACAGTTCTCTCACTCAAACAGCATAGAAAGAAAATAAAAGTGGAAAATGTAATTGTTCAATTGATGCAGTAAGTTTTGTTCTATCCAATCTTAACTTGAAAAAGTGGAAAAATATTCTGAGGGACAGGATTGGCATCAGGTTCTTTAATCTGCTGCATTAACTTGCATAGAAACCCTAAGGAAATAGCATAAACAGCTTAAGGAATCCCATCGTACGAAGAAAAGTTGAGAGAGGTTGAACAACTCACTTCACATTGGTTCATTGAAGTGACTTTGAAATAGTACTTGACAGTAGTACTCTTTATTGACATTGCAAAATAACTGCATCACCATTAGCTTTGACTGAAATCAGGCAGTAAACAAATCTGGAACTAAACAGAAAACGTTTGATCATACAAAACAGCAAAAGAACAACAAAGAGAAATAACTAAAAGACAATTCAGAAAGCTGAAGTCAAAGCAGCTGTAGCTTCCAACTAGAATATTAAAGCTGTCACAATTTCCCCCAAATTTCTACAATTAAACAATATAACAAATAATACCACAGCAGGCAATAAATCTGATCAAATAACGAACATTTTATATGCTTTATTTTGCATAACATTCTGTCTTTCAGTTATTTCTTCTAATAAAGTGAATTTAACAGTACAAAGTCTTTACAAGACAAGCTTGGCAGAAGCTTGCAGACAATCTCAGAGAATTCAACAAATGTCAAGTTATAAAGACTGAAGATTCATCATAAATGGCAACACCAAATATACTAGGTTGCAAAATTTTGGCTCACAACTTGAGATCATGATAGCACGGTTCTGACGAAAGCTGAAGAATATAACTTGGTCCACAAGTCAAATTAGTAGTGGCCTGCAGAATAGAGTCCACGAACAAAGTTCACCATCATGTCTTGTAAACAGCAGTTTAGCAGAGTACCATCACATTGCTTTTCTGCCATCTGTATACAGTTTCATCACTTTAAGTAGGCCTAAAAGAAAGTTTATTCTGTAATGTAAGGTTTTCAAATGTTTAACATCTGAATTGTGGCAGGATTCCAGCTTCAACTGCATGTTAGAAAGTTAGGACAAGAACTGAAACTACAGTCCAAACTGCAATTGTTCACTAAATTTTTTGTAAAAGTGATTGTTTTCTATGTATTAAATATCACAAATTCTATGGTAAATGGTGAGGTACAAACAGCAGCATTATTTGACAATGAAGTGTGTTCTGATTAAACCCACATGTAAATTGTGTGTAGTTTTTTGTTTTTAGAAAATATTTATATTCATTTACATACAACAAACATGGATATAAAGAAATACGTACACAGTACATTTGTTCAACCAGTATTATACAAGACCTTTTTTTTATAAACTGAGTCAGAAACAAATGACAATGATACAATGGTGCTAAAATACCACCATTACTACACTGTGATGTCTGAAAAGGTGAGTGCAGTATTTTTTCTCAAACATTTACTGAACAATATCAACTCAGTTGATAGTGAAATATATCAAATTGACATTTACAAATCAGAACCCTTACATATGCTAATATTTTCACAAGAAAAATCTTTACACTTTGAGACTGTTCCCCGCTATCAACAATATCCAATTCGTCAAGCTGGCAAATTGCTGCTGGTCATGTCAGTCTTCAAAGGCATTGGATTTGTTTCCATACAGGCATCAGGAATATGCTGAAAGGCAGAAAGTTGATTGTTATGCAATTAAGTATTCTAACATATTCCTTTTTAGATTTTGGGTTCCCTGCAGCCACCTCTCAGCACTCTATAGTCTCATCATAGTAGTGTGCCAATAGCATTTTTCATGCATGCTTCAGTTTTAGGTTATCACTGTTGACTTCAGTCTTACCTGAGTCAGAAGATTGCAGGCTCCAAGCTCCACTATAAGGAGTTAAGCACATAATCTAGGCTGACACTTCAGTGGAGTACTAAGGAATGCGGCATTGTCACAGGTGATAGCATTCAGTTGAGAAGTTAAACCCCCATTTTAAAAAATGTATTCTTTCATGGGCTGCGAGCATTAATGGCAAGGCCAGCATGTGTTGCCCATCCCAAATTGCCCTTGAGGTGAGTGGCTTGCTTGGCCATTTCAGAGTCAACCATATTACTGTGGGTCTAGACCAGGTAAGGAAAGCAGATGTCCTTCCCTAAAGGAACATTAGTGAACCAGAGGGATTCTTATGACAATCTGAGACTAGCATTCAATTCCAGTTTTTTTGAATTTAAATTCCACCATGATGGGATTTGAACATGCAACCCCAGAGCATTAGGTTGGGCCTCTGGATTACTACTCCAGTGACTTTACCACCACACTACCATCATCACCACTCCCTATAATCCCTTCTTGAGATGGACATAAGAGATCCCATGGCATTATTTGATGAAAAAAACAGGGGAGTTCACTTGGTGCCCTGGTCAAAACATCCTTCCTTCACTAAACATTGCCAAAACAACAGATCACATCTCATTTGCTGTTTTAGGACTTTGCTCTACAGAAACTTGATGCCATGTTAGCCGACATAAAACAGTGACTACGGGCTGAATTTTTCCAGACCTTTGGAAATGGGATGGGAGCCAGCAGGGCTGGCAACATGAATGGTGAAAGTGATGGAAAGGAAGCCTGATATCTTCCTGCTGCCATGGCATATTGCCAGTGACAGGAACCTCAGTGGCTTAAGGCAATTAAATGCGCAATTAGGAGGCACCTCCTGTCCCCACAGATATTTCAACAGCATCGGGAGGGGCTCCTGTGTGGGGAGACCACCAGGTAATCCCAGATTGGCATCCATGCAGGTTCCAAAGGGGGCCTCTTAGATGGGTACTGCCTGGCCCATGAACAGGACCCCAGTAAAGGTCACTCTCCATCCAAGGCAGATCCATCGAATAACTTACCCCCACCTCCAATTGCCAAGGCTTGCCTGCCTGGCCCTGGATTCCTTAAAAAAAGTTACCTAGCTTTGAGGGCATCTCAGCATTTAGGCACCCCTCCTTTATGATGCAGCCTTGGCAGTGGCCACCGCTTGCAGTTGCGCTGCTGAGGCCATTGAACTGGCAGCTCTCGGCAGGAGGAAGTGGGGGCGCTCTTCTGAATATGACACTGGTCTTTGCAGTTGCCTGCTAATTGATGCTGCTAATTAGCTGGGTCAGCTCCAGCTTTTGGCCCTGGCAGTGAGACTTGGTCCCCTTCTTAAAAATTTGGTCTATGATTCAAAAGTAATTAACCTTCAACAATATTTAGTGGATGATCCATCTCAGCCTCCTCCAGAGGTTTCTAGCATCACAGATGCCAGTCTTCAGCCAATTTGATTCATTCCACGTGATATCAAGAAATGGCTGAAGACACTGGTTATTGCAAAGTCCATGGATCTTGACAATATTCCGGCAGTAGTACTGAAAACTTGTGCTCCAGAACTTGATGTGTCCCTGGCCAAGCTGTTCCAGTACAGCTACAACACTGGCATCTACCCGGCTATGTGGGAAATTACCCAGGTACGTCCTGTACACAAAAGGCAGGACAAATCTAATTTGGTCACTTACCACCCCATCAGTCCACTCTTGATCTTAGCAATAACCTGCCCACTGAAGCCCAGTTTGGGTTCCACCAGGGTCACTCAGCTTCTGGCCTCATTACAGCCTTGGTTCAAACATGGACAAAAGTGCTGAACTCCAGAGGTGAGGTGAGAGTGACTGCCCTTGATATCAAGGCAGCATTTGACCGACTGTGGCATCAAGGAGCACCAACAAAACTAGAGTCAATGGGAATCAGGAGGAAAAGTCTCCACTGGTTGGAGTCATACCTAGCACAAAGGAATTTGGTTGTGGTTGTTGGCGATCAATCATCTCAGCTCCAGGACATCACTGCAGGAGTTCCTCAGGATAGTGTCCTAGGCCTTAAACATCTTCAGCTGTTTCATCAATGACCTTCCTTCCATCATAAGGTCAGAAGTGGGGATGTTGACTGATGATTGCCTAATGTTCAGCACCATTTGTGATCTTCAGATACTGAAGCAGTCCATGTCCAAATGCAGCATGGCCTGGACAAAATCCAGGCTTGTGTTGACAAGTGGCAAGTAACATTTGTGCCACATAAGTGCCAGGCAATGGCCATCTCCAACAAGAGAGAATCTAACCATCACCCCTTGATATTCAATCACATTACCATTGCTGAATCCCCCACTATCAAAATCCTGGGGGTTACCATTGACCAGACACTGAACTGGACTAGCCATATTGTGGCTACAAGAGCTGGTCAGAGGCTAGGAGTCCTGCAGCCAGTAACTCACCTCCTGACTCCCCATAACCTGTCCACCATCTACAAGGCACAAATCAGGAATGTGATGGAATATTCTCCACTTGTCTGGATGAGTGCAGCTCCAACACTCAAGAAGCTTGACACCATCCAGGACAAAGCCCACTTGATTGGCACCCCTTCCACAAACATTCACTCCCTCTACCATCAACGAACAGTGGCAACAGTGTACCATCTACAAGATACATTGCAGAAACTCACCAAGGCTCCTCAGGCAGCACCTTCCAAACCCATGACTGTTAGTATCTAGAAGGACAAGGGCAGCAGATACATGGGAACGCCACCACCTGGAAGTTCCCCTCCAAGTCACTCACCATCTCGACTTGGAAATATGTCGTCGTTCCTTTACTGTCGCTAGGTCAAAATCCTGGAACTCCCTCCCTAACAGCACTGTGGGTATACCTATACCACAGGGACTGCAGTGATTCAAGAAGGCAGCTCATCATCACCTTCTCAAGGGCAATGAGGGATGGGCATTAAATGTTGGCCTAGTGAGTGACACCCATATCACACAAATGAATAATTTTTTAAAGATTGGCTATGAAGCAGTTTGGGACATTCTGAGTATGTTATGCAAACATAAATTCTTCTAATGCACTTGAGTCCAGCATTAAGTCCACCCATCTTAAAAGTGAGCAGAAAGGGAAGGAAATCGTTAAATATGCACAGATGATTTTTAAACATTAATTTTGCAATAAATATAAGATTTACTCTTTCAAAGCACCTTTACTGCAGATTTTGATAGCAGATAAAAACGGCCAAAGAAGGTAAGTAGAGCCACTGGCACTGGAGTTGAACTCTGGCCATTATAACACCAAATATATCTGCAGGTTCTGACAAACTGCCCAAAAGGAACTGCCTCACCAAGCTCCAAACCTCAATGATAGCAGTTTGACTGTTGCAATGTCTGCATCAAAGAAATTATCATAGAAGCAGCACAATAAGAATAGCAAGGCCAGTGGCAGTTAAAAATTTTCCTACTCATTTTTTACACTTGCAACTCCTTCCATGCTGGTACAGAACACCTGCAATATCAGTCAGTTTGTATCGTTATGATCCTGTAGAGACAAATAATGTTTAAAAAGAAATTTGAACTTCCAATTAATAACTAAAAAGGATGACACGGCAAGATTTCATGTTTTAAGATTTTTACTGTAACAAATGACTACAGAATTATCTAAACACAACTTTTGTAGGCAAAATATATTTTAAACTACATAAAGGAATGTTCCTCTTTTATACTTAGCACACATTACACTCTTCACAGAATTGGACTCTCCACACTCTCTTTATAGCAAACAGTCCACTGTCTCTTCCAGCTGCACATTTTCCCATTTCATGAAGTTGTAACTTCGAGTGACTGTCTCCAGGCACTTCCCTAAGTTTTCAGAGTTTCCTAAATTCACAAACAGCAGTAAAGCCCACTCCAATGATGCTGGTGCTCAACCCTTCTGCCAGTGGGAATAATTTCTAACTAGTTACTCTGTCTAGGCCCCTCATGACTTTGAGCACCTCTAGCAAATCTCCTCTTAATCTTCTCTAAGGAGAACAACTCCAATCTATCCATATATCTGAATTTCCTCATCCCTGGAAATGAGAAGCTTCAATATTCTGGTAGCACTACCAGACCCACTGCTGGAGGACAAACCTGATGACTGCAGCAGTTGGTGAGAGAACTAAAACAAGTTGAAAAACCTACCTGCCATCACCCTCAATAATCTACCTGTTGCAAATGCATCTATCCATGACAGTATTGCCAAGAGTGACCGCCATATAGTTTTTGTGGAGACAAAGTCCCATCATCACACTGAGAGCACTCCATTGTACTACCACTGTGGTAACTTGATTTAGAACAGATCAAGTAGCTAAAAACTGGTCATCCATGAGGTGCTGTGGGCAGAGCAGAACTTTATTCCACCACAATATGCAGATACATTGTGCAAATGATACAAAACCTGGGAGCATTATAAACTGTGAGGAGGTTAGTTATAGATCTCAAAGAAGACATAGACTGGTGAAATGGGCAGACACAGCCAGATGAAATTTAATGGTGTGAAGTGTGAAGTAATGCATTTTGGTAAGAAGAATGAGAAAGGCAATATAAAGTAAAGGATACAATTTTAAAGGAGCACAGTGACTAGGGGTTATATATGCACAAATTGTTGAAGATGGCAAGTTGTGTTGACTTGGGAGACCTTTAAAAATGGCAGGCAGATTTTGATTCTGGGATTCATGACCCCATTCCTGGACTGTCTAATTTTTGGGAGTGCCTTTAAAGGGTGTGAGATTCTTCCTGTCAGAAACCCGCAGCTGGTCCTACCAACCTGACCGGCCCCATTGCAGAGATAGGTATCTCCTACTCCTCCGTGATTTTCATGGAGTCAGGCCAGGTTCTTAAAGAGTCGTGACTTACAGCCCCTTAGAGGAGTCGTGAACTATAGCCGGAGTGGGCAAGAGCGAAACTTTTAAAAGATCATTTCAAGGCGTCCCCTCAATCCCCTATGCCAAGCTCTGCCCTTCCACCCACTCTATGTCCCTTCATGCCCCTTATATCAAGCTTTTCCCTTCCACCCACCCCATGACCCCTCATGCCCCTATGTCAAGCTCTGCCCCCACATGTCCCATCATGTGCCTTATGCCATGCTGTGTCCTTCCACTTAATCCCTCAGGTCCCTCATGCCCCTATGCCAAGCTCTGGCACTTCCATGCTCACTGGCTCACTGTACACTTTATAGAACCAATGAACAAGTGTATAATGATGTGTGTAAAAAATGCTTTGAAAAAATGTAATTCATTGGTAACTTTCTCCTATGCTTTAAAAAGGTCTGGACCAAACTAATAAAAGTATCAATCGTAAAGTTCCTTTGAAGTTTCAAAAGCACAAACCACAAACTCTTGAAATCCTTTACTTATGTCAACAAACATCGTGAAATTGTAAGTTCCTGAGAGAGCCTGAGCTGTCAATCAAACAATGTTTCCTCTGGGAAGCAGGTATTCACGTATTTTAATAGCTGTCTGGGCTCTCAGCCAAGCATATATAATGAGTTGGAGCTTGCTAGTACATTTATTAACTTGCTAGTGCATGAATTAACTTAATCAAGTTGAAGCCATTGTGTATACTAGGATAAATTTAGTTTTATGCAAATGGGTGACAGGTAATTGCTCATGCTCTTTCAGTTTGCACAGCAAACTCATACATATAAATGATTGATCTCCCAATGAAGTACACACAAATATGTTCTTGATTTTGTTAACATAAAAAAGATAAGCTACGGTGAGTATAATAGTTACCTCAAAATAGCGCTGCTTAAATTTCTCTGGCTGTCAGCAAGAGTAAGTCCGAATGGTGGAGTTATCAATCCTTTGCATTCCTGATGTGCCAACTAGAATTGCACAAGTTATCAATTAATACACAAGTGGCTTTGTCTTATAACTTACATAACTATTGTACTTTGCTCTATTGAAATAAATGTAACATATTTCAACATTGAATATAAAGATGTAACAAATTGAAGAATTCGTGGTTTACAACGATTTACTCATTTTGTTTGTTGAGAAAAGACATTTTGTTGAAGCTTTTCATCTTGTACTCATCAGGACAATTGCAAGAATACCAGGGGCAGCAACAACTTTCATACTGTATGAGAAGAGAGTGTGGATTGGTTGACAAGTGGACTCTGGTAGAGGCGTTGCCATGGAGAATGCACCAATTAATGGTGGCTGACAGTTAACTGCCAAGCATTGTTTGAAATTTAAACCATACTGGAAGCTACATAATACACAGGACCCTGTTCTTTGCAGACAAGAAGAACATGTACATACATTGCACCTGTTTCAGCTAAATAAAATGGGAGGAATTTTCTGTGCCTGCTGGCATTGGGCGTGTTCAGTGGCATGAGTGGACAGTATGGTGAGAAGGCCAGAAATCAGTTTCACAACATCATGAAACCAGTTTGTGATCGTCTGCTCAGTCCATCGATGGTGGGCAATGTTCCCTGCCATCGGATGTCAGGAACCTTATTGTAATACATCTGCATATCATTATAAGGCCAGCCCGCCGGAATCATTCCCCCTCCCCACGCTGGAGCATCGACCCACGTCAGTGTGATTGCACGGTGGTGCAGAACACACCTTGACAAGTGTGATGTTAGGGAGTCGGGACTTACCGCCAGGGCCTTGCTCATATCATGGACAAACGAGCAGCAGAAGATGCTAGAGCCTAACAGCAATGGCACACTGGAAGAATGTCCATGGCATGTTGGGTAGATTTACATGGCTCTGCTGCGAAGCAGCCCAGGGAATTTGGAAATCACTGTGGAGGGACTGCTCACTATGGATGATGGTTGGGGGGTGCGAAATGAAGGTTTCAGGATGGGGTGACATTGGGAGGGGGAGAAATGAAGGTGTCAGGAATGGGTGAGGTTGGGAGGGGGGTGAAAGAAGCTGCCAGGAGGGGTGGCGAGGGTTGGGATGGGAAGGGAGTATAGGGCAGGAGGGGGTAGCGGGAGAAGACGGCAACTGGGGAGGTGTATGGGAAGGAGTTCAGAGAAGGGGATTGGGGAGGAAGTACTAGGGGAGGAAGGAGTGCGGAGAGGGTAGGGAGCACAGGAAGCAGTGTGGAGAGGGGAAAGAGTAAGGTTGGAAGAAGTAGTAAGACTGGAGGAAAGAACCAGGATGGGATGGGGGGTGCGAAGGACTAAGGGTGGGGAAAGAAGTAAGGTATCTGAAGGAGTCAGGAAGGGGGAAGGACTGAGGGTGGAGTCCAGGTGGGGGGAGGGGAAAACCAAGGGAGGGATTCCGGGGCAGGGAGTTGGTAAGGAGTTCCAAGGGAATAAGTGGTTCCAAGGTGAGGAGGTGTTCCAAGGGCAGAAGGGGTCCCAAGAGGGGAAGGGGTCTGGGGCAAGGGGCGGGGTGGGGGGGGGCGGCTGTCCAGGTGAATGTGCAAGGAAGTCCATGACTGCCGCCTGGGGGGTGAACTGCAGGTGAGTGTGGAACGAGGGAATGGTGAGAATGACCGAGGGCAGATTGAGGTGGTAGGGTGAGAGAGCGAGGGTTTAACAGTAGCAGTAGAAGGACGGCGAGGGGAATTGGTAGGGACCTGGAGGCAGACATGGACCTTGGGGGTCGGAAAGAGGAGGTCAGAGAGGTGAATGTGGATAGGGATGGGATTTTCAGGAAGAAGGGGAACATGCATGCTCACCTGGAGATCCCCAAAGGAAAAGGGTTGTGGCTGGTAGATCATGGAGGGGAGGCGGAAGGTGATGTTGGGGGGGGGGGGGTCAAGAGTGATGGGGGAACAGAAATGGGTGACTGGGGGAGGGGAAAAGATGGGGGAGCGCAAAAAAACCCAAATCAAGACCATGCTGTCCAAATCAAAAGTGAAGAGACAGTCTTGGTGAGTGAGATCAAGTGTTGCATGGGAGTGTAATCATTGGGTGGGCAGGTCAGCTCAGATGGATAACTGAAAGTGAACCCCAGCAAGGAATGAAGCCCAGCAAGTGGTAGAAGTGTCAGTGGGGGAGCATTTCAGGGATAGTGAGTATAACTCTATAAGATTTACGGTAGTTATGGAAAAAGACAAAGATGGACTGGAAATAAAGGTCCTGAACTGGGGGAAGGCTGATTTCAATGTGATAAGATAGGATCTGGCCAAAGTGGGCTGGAAGCAGCTACTTGTAGGAAAATCTACATAAGACCAGTGAGAGTCATTCAAAAATGAGATAGTGAGCGTTCAGGGCCAACATGTTCCCATAAAGGTGAAGGGTAGGACCAACAAGTCCAGGGAGCCCTGGATGTCAAGGGATATAGAGGATTGGATAAGGGAAAAAAAGGAGGCTTAAGGCAGATACAGAGGGCTGAAAACAACGGAAGCCCTAGAGGAATATAGAAAGTGTAGGAGGGTACTTAAAAAATTAATTAGGAGACCAAAGAGGGGGCATAAAAAAACACTGGTGGGAAAGATAGAGGAAGATCCCAAGGCATTTTATAAATATATTAAGGGCAAGGGAAAGAGTAGGGCCCATTAGGGACCAAAGTGGCAATCTGTGTGTGGAGCTGGAAGACATAGGTGACGTTTTAAATGACTACTTTTCACCTGTGTTCACTATGGAGAAGGATGATGTAGCTGCAGAAATCAGGGAGGGTGATTGTGATATATTTGAACAAATTAGCATTGAAAGGGAGGAGGTATTCACAGTTTTAGCAGGCTTAAAAGCGGATATATCCCCAGACCCAAAAGAGATGTATCCAGACTGCTATGTGAGGCAAGGGAGGAGATTGCAGGGGCTCTGACACTAATTTTCAAATCCTCTCTGGCCACAGGAGAGGTGCCAGAGGACTGGAGGACAGTGAATGTGGTGCCATTATTCAAGAAGAGTAGTAGGGATAAACCAGGTAATTACAGGCCAGTGAGTCTAAAATCAGTGGTAGGGAAACTATTGGAAAAAATTCTGAGGGACAAGATTAATCTCCAGTTGAAGACGTAGGGATTAATCAAGGATAGTCAGCATGGCTTTGTCAGGGGGAGATCATGTCTAACAAGTTTGATTGAATTTTTTGAGGAGGTGACAAGTTGTGTAGATGAGGGTAGAGCAGTTGATGTTGTCTACATGGGCTTCAGTAAGGCTTTTGACAAAGTCTCGCATGGGAGAATGGTCAAGAAGGTAAGAGCCCATGGGATTCAGGGCATTTTGGCAAATTGGATCCAAAATTGGCTTAGTGGCAGGAGGCAGAGGGTGATGGTCGAAGGTTGTTTTTGCGATTGGAAGCCTGTGACAAGTGGTGTACCGCAGGGATCAGTGCTGGGACCCTTGCTGTTTGTAGTGTACATTAATGATTTAGACATGAATATAGGAGGCATGATCAGCAAGTTCATAGATGACATGAAAATTTGTGGTGTCATAAATAGTGAGGAGGAAAGCCTTAGATTACAGAATGATATAGATGGGCTGGTAAGATGGGCAGAGTAGTGGCAAATAGAATTTAATCCTGAGAAGTGTGAGGTGATGCATTTTGGGAGGACTAACAAGGCAAGGGAATACACCATGAATGGTAGGACCCTAGGAAGTACAGAGGATCAGAGGGACCTTGTTGTACATGTCCATAGATCACTGAAGGCAGCAGCACAGGTAGATAAGGTGGTTAAGAAGGCATATGGGATACTTGCCTTTATTATCCAAGGCGTAGAATATAAGAGCTGGGAGGTTATGTATAAAATGCTAGTTAGGCCACAGCTGGAGTACTGTGTGCAGTTCTGGTCGCCACACTGTAAGGATGTGATTACACTGAAGAGGGTGCAGAGGAGATTCACCAGGATGTTGCCTGGGTTGGAGCATTTCAGCTACAAAGAGAGACTGGATAGGCTAGGGTTATTTTCCTTAGAGCAGAGAAGGCTGAGGGGGGACCTGATAGAGGTACAAAATTATGAGGGGCATAGATAGGGTAGACAGGAAGAAATGTATTCCCTTAGCGGAGGTGTCAATAACCAGGGGGCATTGATTTAAGGTAAGGGGCAGGAGGTTTAGAGGGGATTGCAGGAAAGATTTTTTCACCCAGAGGGTGTTTGGAATCTGGAACACACTGCCTGAGGGGGTGCTAGAGGCAGGAACCCTCACAACATTTAAGAAGTATTTAGATGAGCACTTGAAATGCCATAGCGTACAGGGC
The DNA here is from genome assembly GCF_017639515.1 of Carcharodon carcharias. Classification (NCBI taxonomy): domain Eukaryota; kingdom Metazoa; phylum Chordata; class Chondrichthyes; order Lamniformes; family Lamnidae; genus Carcharodon; species Carcharodon carcharias. Next base: position 64,074,666 of record NC_054487.1, read on the forward strand.
TACAGGCCAAGTGCTGGGAAATGGGATTAGAATTGATAGGTGCTTGATGGGCAGCACGGACACGATGGGCCAAAGGGCCTGTTTCTGTGCTGTATTAGTCTATGACTCTATCAGCTCCTGATATTGCGGCATCTGAAAAATAGCTGCATACCACTTCATCTCGCTGGTCACTGATGCCAGATTTTATCTATTCTTTCACATGATGTGGGCATTGCTGGCTAGGCCAGCATTTATTGCCCATCCCTAATTGCATTTAAGAAAGTGGTGGCTAGCTGCATTCTTGAACTGCAACAGTCCAGGTGGTGTAGATACACCCACAGTATTGTTAGGAAAGGAGTTCCAGATTTTGACCCAGAGGCAGTGAAGGTACGGCGAGAGAGTTCCAAGTCAGGATGATGTATGGCTTGGAGGAAACTTGCAGGCGGTGATACTACCATGCATTTGATGCTCTTGTCCTTCGAAGTGGTAGAAGTCATGAGCTTGGAAGGTGCTGTCGAAGGAGCCTTGGTGAGCTGCTGCAAGGCATCTTGTAGATAGTACACACTGCTCCACTGTGCGTTGGTAGTGGAGGGAGTGAATGTTTAAGGTGGGGGATAAGATGCCAACCAAGCAGGCTGCTTTGTCCTGGATGGTGTCAGGTTTCTTGAGCATTGTTGGAGCTGCACTCATTTAGGCAGGTGGACAGTATTTCATCACACTCCTGATTTGCTTTTTGTAGATGGTGGACAGGCTTTGGGGAGTCAGGAGGTGAGTTATTCGCTGCAGAATTCCCAGCCTCTGACCTGCTTTTGCAGCCACAATATTTATATGGCTGGTACAGTTCAGTTTCTAGTTTGATGGCAATGGTAGAGTGGGGGATATGCTGGGCCATGGGATTACAGATTGTGGCTGCATACAATTCTGCTGCTGCTGATGGCCCACAATGCCTCATGAATGCTCAGTTTTGAGTTGTTAGATCTGTTTGAAATATATCCCATTTAGCACAATTGTAGTGTCACACAATGTAATGTAGGGTATCCTCGATGTGAAGGCTGGACTTCATCTTCACGAGGACTGTGCAAAGCACTCCTACCAATACTGTCATGGACAGATGCATCTGCGACAGGTAGATTGGCGAGGATGAGGTTAAGTAGGTTTTTCCCTGTTTTTGTTTCCCTCACCACCTGCCGCAGATCAGGTCTAGCAGCTATGTCCTTTAGGACACGGCCAACTCAACAAGTCAGTAGTGGTGCTACTGAGCCACTCCTGGTGATGGATATTGAAGTCCCCCACCCAGAGTTCATCTGCATTCTTGCCACCTTCAGTGTTTCCTCCAAGTAGGTTCAACATGGAGGAGTATTGAATCATCAGCTGAGGGAGGGCAGTAGATGGTAACCAGCAGGAGGTTTCCTTGCCTATGTTTGGCCTGAAGCCATGAGACTTCATGGGGTCCAGAGTCAATGTTGAGAACTCCCAGGGCAATTCCCTCCCGTCTGTAAACCACTGTGTCGCCACTTCTGGTAGGTCTGTCCTGTCGATGGAACAGGGCATACCCAGAGATGGTGATGGTGGTGTCTGGGATGTATGTAAGGTATGATTCCGTGAGTATGGCAATTTCAGGCTGTTGTTTGACTAGTCTGTGGGACAGCTCTCCCAATTTTGGCACAAGCCCCACATGTTAATAAGGAGGACTTTGCAGGGTTGACAAGGCTGTGTTTGCTGCTGTTGTTTCTGGTGCCAAGGTTAATGCTTGTGATGTCTCTGTTATCATTGCTATAGGCCCTTAGATGAAGTTATCCTTACTCTGTATTGACAGATACTCTGGAGGCTAGGCTATTGGCAAATTTCAGCTTTTAACAATGTACATTAACATGTACTTAGCACGAGGTTTCACATAGAACTATATCTCAGCATACTCTGTTGTCATGTGATGTTACATCACTGATGATGTAGACAATATATTTACATATTTAACATTAACCCCATATATTACATCTCTCCCCAAGTCTCTGACTCTATTACTATCATCCTACATTTCCCCCCGAAATCTCTGCCTTCATGCCTGGTTCACAGAGATAACTGTTGTGGTGGTTTCACCAATCTCCCCAACCTTGTTCTCAGCTCTCTTGGATGTTGCATAGGATTCAAGTTCTCTATGTTCTCTCTCAAACCCTGTAGAGTAGTATGTGGATGTTCGAAGACTACTGGCTCTCAGTTAATGGCTGGAATTTTACGGCCCCAATGGGGCAAGGATGGGGCGATAAAATGTGTCGAGTCATTCTCAACTCCATTGATTTTGGTGGGACTGTAAAATCCTGCTGTTGTAAAGTTCCACTCAATGTTAACTTCCTGATCATCTGGCTAGTTTGTCTATTCCATTGATGGTCTTCTTGTAGATATAAATGCACTTTTGTTTCTTCTCACTCTTCCATTTTCAGTCTCTACAAGATAAAATTGTGATTTTATTGATTTTTCTAATACTTGCCTTTGTGATTCTAGTCACGAATCCAGGCTGTTTCACATGGTTGGAGTTCTGGTAAATCCTGAACTGTCTGATGTAGATTGTAGTTTCTGGTTGGTTTTCACAGTACAGATCCTCCTTCTCCCTTACTCTCTCTATATCTGCTGCTTTGAGACATGGCATAAGCATTAGTGAAAGAACAGAAAGTTGAGCCTGTAGTTGTCTTCCCATCATAAGTTCTGACGGAGGCAAATCATTCTGGTGTGGTATGAAATAGTAGCTCAACAGTACCAAGTCGATGTCCTCATTTGTCTTCAATAAAGCCTTTACTGTACTTACTCCTTTTTTGGCCTCTCCATTCGCTTGTGGGTATCTGGGTGAACTAGTCATGTGGACAAATTCATAGGCTCAGTCAACTGCTTAAACTGTTTGTTTGCAAACTATGGGCCATTGTTTGAAATGACTAGATCTGAAATTCCACGTGTGGCAAAAATTTCTTTCTGTGATTTGATGACTGCTTTCGAGGTTGTACCATGAAAATGTTTAACCTCAATCCATCCGGAGTAATAATCAACAACTATGAGGAATGTCTTCCCCTTCCTTGACCTCAAAAATATCCATTCTGAGATGTTCCCATGGTTGGGATGGAAATTAGGATACCATCAGCAGTTCCCCTTGTTCCTTATGATGGATTGGACAGATGATACAGCTCAGAATCATTTCCTCTAATGATTTAGAGATCCCTGGCCTCAAAATAGAATACTATGTTCTACCATGACATTTTGTCATGCCTAAGTGTCCCTGGTGTATTCTCTGGAAGGTTTCAAGTCTGAGGAATCTTGGGACGACCACTCTCTAATTGTAAATCAGCAGGTCATTTACAACACTGAGATGTCTTTGTTATTGGAAGCATTGCTTTAGAATGAGATTATTAGGAACATTTTCTGGCCATCCATCTTTGCAGTAGTCTCTAATTCTTTCACATTCACCTGCTTTTTGTGCTTTTCAAATTTCATTCAGCCTCTGCGTTGTTGCTGGTAGGAATTTGGTGGTTGATGCAGTGCATCCTCAGTGAAATTTATGTCCTCCTAATCAGGCATATCAACAGGAAAGATGCATGACAATGCTTCTGCTGTTGGTTGTTGTTTTCCCTGCTTCAGTTTGTTCATTTGTTTCTTGCTTAATGCAAATTGTCCTTCCTGGTAATGAACTTGTGGTTCTTCCACCTGCTGTTCATGGGAGATCTTCTGTCCCCATGGTTCTAACAGGTTCTGGTGCTTCTGCTTTAGAGTACTTGTTTCAGTCTTCTCAAGATCACTGAATAATTTTGGAAATTCTGTCCTGAATTCTGTTGGTTTTTCTTGACTTCCTAATTTATCTACTTTAAGATGAGTTGTAGATCTGTGTAAGCTTTACAGCTTAACAGTGAACATTTTTGGTGGTGGATCACATACAAAGTTCCTGTATTTTCTCTTCCTTTATACTGAACTTTAGCAGTCAACTGTTCCTTGACCTTCATTTGAATGCTTCCATAATGCCTGCACTTCAATAGATCCATTTGATTCTGTAATTTCTCCCAAGATTGGCACTTCATTATATTTTCTGTCCTCAATTTCCTGAAAGCTAAATGATTTTAGTTGTTTTTCCTTTATTTTTTGTGTTAGGAACTTTTTGATGTGCATACTGATTTAAAATGTCCTCTCCTCTTGCAGGAATGGCCCTCTGCATTTTTAGCAAGGCATTCTTCATGCCAATGAAGCCTATTCCCACCATAATGAGAACACTGGATAATGTCAGTTACCATGACTTCTTCAGTCTTTCTCAGTTTTGAGCTACAAACTGCACCATCAGCCATTTTTCTCCACAGGATTTCTTAGTCGCCTCAAATAAATATCTGATTTTATTTTCTTACTTTTGACTGTCTTATTAACTGCACAGTCTTCGATAGGGTCAAATGTCCCCTCGACTGCAGAAAATATGAAAAAGTCTCCTCAAAAACTCCTACAATCCCGCAATCCCGAATTAATTCATCTTTCAATGTTCCATATTTGCAATTCTCAGCTAGTTGATATAAATTGTTACTGAAGGAATCTAAACTCTCTCCCGGTCTTTGGGTATGTCTATTGAACTTTGTCCTTTCTATAATGGTGCTTCTTCTAAGAATAAAATAAGTGGCAAAGGCTTTGATGACCTCCTCAATATCGCCAGTCTTCGTTGATGTCCTGTCTGACCATTACACTGTTTGCCTTATTGCCTATGATGTGAGACCGTGGTGTAGTGGTACTGTCACAGGACTAGAAATCGGGGGAGATGTTATCTAGTGTCCATGGCAACTGATGGAATTTGAATTCAATTAATAAAGAAAATCTAGAATTGAAAGCTAGTCTCAGTAATAGTGACCATGAAACTATCATCGATTGTTGTAAAAAACCCATCTGGTTTACTAATGTGTTTTCGGGAAGGTAAACTGCTATCCTTGCCTGGTCCAGATCCACAGCAAGGTGGTTAACTCTTTATTGCCCTCTGAAATGGCCTAGCAAGCCACTCTGTTCTAGGGCAATTAGGAGTGGGCAACAAATGCTGGCCTTGTCAGCGATGATCACATCCCATGAAAGAATAAATATATTTAGAAAATGGTACTGACCTGTTCCTTGCCAGTCTTCTCTGCTAGTCCCTAAGCTTTTTGTGCCTGATAAGCCTACAACGCAAGTTCTGCCACTTTTTGGCTTGATCCTGGCCTTGCACATGGTCAAAGTACTCTGGTAAGGATAAGGTTTTCTCTAAGGCCTTCCTTCATAGTAGCCTTTATGTGAGTTTTGTTGTTTTCTTTCTTTCCTGTGCGGTCCTTGTCCTGCAGTCCTTTCTGTTGCTGCTTCTTCTAGTCACTGGATTCTTCACTTGGTGCTTTTTCCGCTGTGTTTTCCTCTGCCACCATCTATTATCATCATTGTGGGTCTTTGATGAGGTTATCTTTAGTCTATATACATATGCTGATAGAGGCTAGACGGTTAGCAAACTCAACCTTTTATTGAACATTCCATTAACTATGTACCTTACAATACTTAGCATGAGGCTTCACATAGAACTATCTCAGCATATTCTGTTGTCATGTGATGTTACACGACTGATGACGTAGACTACATATTTATATATTTAAATTAACACTTTATACTGCAATGTCACGGAAAGTCACTCAAAGCACACTACTTTGCCACAGCTGGACAGCACATTTACTTAATGACGGGCACTGCCTTGCAAAGACAGACGGTGGTAGATTTCCCCCAGATGCAAGGCATCATGGATTGTAATCATATGGCCATCAACGCACCCAGCAACTGTCCAGTAAGATCCATCAACAGGAGAACCTTCCACACCTTCAATATCCCACTGGTCTGCAACAACAACAAAAGCTTCTTCCGTGTGTGTGCTTGCTTTCCCGGCAGCTTTGTCTCCTTCATCCTCTACTAGTCACGCTGCCTCAGATCTTCACTCTAACTCCCAATGTATGTAGATGGATCCACTAGGGGACAAGGAATTTTCCAAGAGATCACTACTAATCCCTCTTCAGGAGCTCCAGACGGAGACTCAGAGGTGATACACCCAATGCTACCTGCCCAGTAGAACAAGCATTGAGCAGGCCATCAGACTTCTGAAGGTGCAATTCTGGTGCCGGGATCAGTGGTGCCTCAACTACCTTTCTGCAAGGGTCTCGGTCATTGTGGTGGTCTACTGTCTATTGCATGACCCTCCAGAGAAGTGTGTACCTTCAGGCAGTGAGACCCTGGAAGGACACAGCTCAGCAGGAGATGTGAGAGGAGGAGCAAGAGGAGGAAGAGGGAGATGACACTAAACAGAGAGATGCCCCTGATGCAGGACGAGGTGGCCTCTTCCTGCCACCCTCCGGAAAGAGGAGTTCCCTCCTCTCCCTGAAGGCCTTCAAAATTACATCCAGACTGGCATTGATGAAGTGAAGGGCAGCCCTGCCCAGAGTTTCAGGCCTCCAGATCCCCTGTGGAATCGAGCTTCCTTCTCGTGTAATGGAAGGCCTTGGCACAGACAGCAGAATTCTCCCTCAGGACAACCAAGTGCCTCAGTGATGATTGCCGTGAGGAGTCTAAATGAGTCTCACATTTCATCTGACCTACCTTCATTCCCACCACCAATGGCTTCAAGTAGACAGGAAACCCATCTCTCTATCAATTAGTGACTTGCCCAGGCAAAGATCTTAACTTCAGTCAGTTTCCCACTGAAGGTGGTTTCTGACCCAAAAACAAACCTGCCACAATGGCAAAAATTCAGTCCTTATGTGCAAAATCTGCTCACTTTCACCTTCATCAGATGATTCCAGCAGTTGCTGAACCCGATGTGACAGTTTAACTTAACCAGGGTGCATTAATAATACAAACCCAGGAAACTTATAGCTGTAATGTAACTGGCTGTGATATACAAATGAGGACAGAGAGTACTCGACCATTAAATCAAGCAAAAGTTCAAAAGTGCAAGAGAGCCTGTAAAAGCTTGTTATTGGCACAAAACAACGAGAATTGACTTCCAACCCATTTACATGCCATACTTTCTGCATCATTTGTACATTGCAAATACACTGGAAAAGCTGTGAAATCCCCATGGACTTGCAAAAATAGTGAAATGTAAAATAATACTTTAAATGAGGGTAATGGATGGCAGTTATTTTGAGATCAATAGCCACAATAACCACCCATTTTGAGGGAAGCCAAACAAATCCATTGGTTAAGAGAGGTGTTCAATTTGAATTTGGCAGCAATAGTTGTTGGACATTTTGATAATTACAAAGGTGCATATGCAATTTAATAATACAAACCATCAGAGGATCTTTTTGTGGATGTAGTTGTTAATCTGAAACCTGCAGGAAGTGTTTCAGAAGATCCTGGCATCATGCTGATTCCATGAACTTCACGTGAAGGGAATTGTTTTCTCCAGGAAGGCCTTCGCTGAAAATTTTTCTCATCATCCTTGTGATAATATATGTAAAGAAAATAATATATTTTTACTGGTTTATACTAGATTGGATGGTTGTCTTTCCTTTCCTCACAACTGGGTGTCAGGTAGGCAGAATGCACAGAGGTCCCGGCAATGTCTTTAACCTGGCTATAGTATGCATTTAGGACATTATTTAAGTTCTCATGACAGGCCTATGGCAGAGCCTTCTGCCTGTATGGGGGCAAAATACAGCAGCTGATGTAGTCCTGAGACACCAGCAGTAGGAATGATCACTGGATATAAATAGCAGACAGAAGCAAGAAAAATGGGAGTTAACTTGGCATCATCTGTTCCCTCTTCCATTTCTGTCTCCAACTCTGAATTCAAGTAGAACACTTCGGATGGTTCCAATTTACTTAACTCAATAATTACCCAGGAAATGATAAGATAGAAAAATCCTAGTCTCACTCCTGGGTAACTAACCAACTGACAGCCCTGCTACCCAGCCTCGACATACCCCGACCCCCCACCCCCCCGAAACCAACCTGACCTAACCACCAACCAAACCTCAGTCCCAGTTCCCCACTTGACCCCCAATTCACTCCCTGACACCATCGACTACCCCCAGACCCAACCAGGTCTGACCACACCACCACTCAACTCCCCAACTCCGCCCCCTGCCATCCCAATTCCCCTCTGCCCCGACCTCACCACCCAACTCCCTCAACACCCTGACCCAACCTCACCACCCGACTGTCCCCTGAATCCCCTGACCCGATCTCAATACCCTACCTAACACGCTACCCACCTGCCACCCTACCTACCTACCATCCTATATACCTACCACCCTACGTACCTGCACCCTACACAGCTGTTACCCTACTCACCTACCACACTAACCACTCATCATCCTGCCCTCCTACCATCCTATCCCCTTACCCACTTACCTCACCTGGCCTACCCCCTTACCCACCTACACATTCACCCATTCACTGGCACACTGAAAAGCTGTTTAAATGTCCCAGCTTTCCAGTGTGTTAATGAACATTTACTAGAATACAGCAGTCTTCAATTAATTGCTCACTTAAGGGCCTCAATTGGCAGAGTGGAGGCAGGAAAGTGGCAGGATCCCCACCTGCCACCATCCTACCGAATTAAATGCCCTCTCTGCCTGCAAACCCGCCACAAGAGAGAGCATAAAATACTACCTTTAGTGCATATTTTATAAAATAGCTTTAATAACAATCATTGCTTAAAATTACATAATGTAGCATGGGGAAATTACTTACATCATCAAGAGCCCTCTCTGTTCCGAGTGCAAGAAGGTTATTATACTCTCTTTCAAGGACCTGTCTTGCCTGAATAAGACGACAATATTTAAATAATGGTTTTAAATGGAATACACATTGTGCAAACTGAACAAAGTAATCATTTTAATATTAATGCAAATGCTTAACTTTAGAATATGTATCAATAAGTTTTAAATTTAGGAAATCAAACCAGATTTGAGCAAGAGAGCAGCAATAGATTTTTCTTCTGTTTTTATCATTTGCTGCAGTACATACGGATGCTTGCAAAATATAGTCCACAAAAAGACTTGTTAAAGGCAATGATTTTTAAGAAGTTTCAAGAAAAAAAACATTTTGGCAATGACACTAGCCGAAAAATCAGCACTCTCTTCACATACAATATAAATTGTTGTCTTCCCCTAATATTGGTATTCTTTCAAGTGTCCTGATCAGTGTAAGACAAAAAGCTTAGACATGTCTCCTTTTTTCAGCAATACTATTTGTGCCTGAATATAAGCAACATTGTTTGAACGATCTTGAATACCAGGAATTCTTGAAAGACAGACAGAGCAGAATTATGTCTACCTGATTCTAACTTTGGTATCAGAAACCGAAAGGACAGTATATAAATCCAATGAACTATCCTACCTTAATGCATAAATATTTGCCAATGAGTAAGAATGAAACTGTTACTTTAAAATCAAAGAGTTGAAAAAAATATCTGCAGTATTTCAGACTAAGTTTACCTGTGTGTTTTGTGTGGGAATTTGAAGTATTAAAGCCAAACTGCTATAGTCAAAGTTTTCATCCAAGGCTAGGAGTGCTCCATGGACACCACTTTCCATGAGGTTGTTTGCATAGTCTCGAAGGCCGATGGACAGTATCCACCTGATGACACGATCATTGCTCCATACTATTGCATCTAAAAATGTGAAACTGCAATATGAGCATACGCTTTCTTTTCAAACATTTTAATTAGATTTAATTCTTAGCTTTAAGGGTATAGTCTCTTCTGTTTAGTATATACTGCGAAAGTATTTGTACCCTGATTTTCAAACGCTTTTAATTTTTTTCTAACTTTGTCATATCTCAACATACAATGTGTCAGTCTTCTTCTATCGTGTCAAAACTCTAGCATTTTCAAACATTCCAAAAAATTCTCGTACTGGTAGAGATTCCAATTAATACATCACTTTACATAGATATTCTCCAAGAGTGATATTGCATGCTCAGGGATTTGACTGGTAAATTTTGTATGGCATTACCCATGGTCAACAGATGAATATAGGAAGGTGACAGAGAAGCAGATTTTAGTCATGACCCAGACACAGCATTGCATGACAAGCATGTGCTCAAACTGAAAAATATGAGAATCAAAAGCAATTGGCCCTGAGCCTCATCAGCAGACTTAGCATTAGCTGCTGGTGCTAATTGCATCTCCACAGGCAGCTCACTTAAACCAAGATATCAACATCAGGCTATCTACTTCAGGATAGGGGATTGGAGTCGGCTACAGGGGTGATTGCCACTCCTACGTGGCCAGAATTTTACAAAAAAATTGCAGCAGGGGCGGGTAGGCGGTGGGCACTGCACCGCTGCCTTGGCACCCAATTTTATTGATCCCCCCACTGCGATTTTACCAGTAGTAGATGGCTGGTGGGCGAGGGGTGGGGGAGAATGCCAGACAACCCACTAGCTGTTGGCCCTGCCCCCAGCGTAAAATTCAGCCCCATGGAGTTACAGGTGCACTCCTGTTGTTCCTGGCTCCACAGGAACTTTTAAACAAATGTAACTTATCTGGGCCCAATGTTGTTCCCTCTCATCAGTGACTAATTTAACCAAAAGGTCCTTCAGCATGCATTACATCCCTTTTACACAGATTTAAATAGACTAAATGCAATTTTTAGGCAGTCACCTAGGACATCCAAAACCAACCACCCACCTGCACAAATTTAGCAGTGGGATGAATCTGCCTAATTAAATCACAGGGACCCATTGCAAAATTGGAATGCTTTGCATCTATTTTGCACCCAAAAATTGGGTGCAATGCAAACCAATTTCTGCCTAAAACTGAAAACGGTTTCATAAACTGATTATGCAGAGTCACCTAGTAGTCAGAATTTAAATAAGTGGAATGGAAAATGTATCATTTATAAATGTAAATATTGCCAGAAAAATATAACCAAAATTTGTGACAGCAGGAAGTAGAGTTTATACAGAGGAAATTTGACAAGCACACATGTAGTTGGTCCTTAAAAATTGGATAAAGTGGAAGGTTATTATGGATCAAGAGGCTCTGCCCCCAGGGGAACTGACATGGTCTGCACTGGCACTACATGAACCAATCTTTTCCCCACAATTTTCAGAAGAATTCACATGTCTTGGGATGACAACAAAGCAGCATGATAGAGCTATACAGTTTTATCATGTTATTAGTATTTGTATTGCACTGTGAGCACTAACAGCCAAATATTTGAAGTATTTCACAGGAAAGCGAGCCTGAGTTGGTGTAAGTGCAGTTTGAGGAAATAAGAAAAAGGTTGTGGTGGAGAAAAGTGAACATCAGGGGCAGAATTTTGCCTTCATCGGGCGGGCTCCAGGGGGGTGAGCGGGTATGGTTGGGAAGCCAACTGCCGCCCACGATTGGGCTGCGACCATGATTTCACGCTGGCAGGCCAATTAAGGCCCGCCCAGTGTGAACACTGGCTGCAGAATGTCCGAGAAGAGGCTGGTGGGGGCGGGGGCCTGTTGGCCGCCGGGTCGCCATTGGACCCAGCGGCCGGTTCAAAAATGGTGCAGGCAGCCCAAGGGAAGCTGCATTCATTGGAGTTGCTGCAATGACATGGCTGCAAACAAAGATGTAGACACCAAGCGGGAGGTGAGGTCGGCTGGGCACTCGGCACCCCATTTTTCCGATGAGTGCCTCGCTGCACACCTTGAGGAGGTGGCTGCCAGAGGGGACACCTTTGTCCCCAGAGATGGGAGGCCACCACACGTCACAAAGGGGGCATAGGAGGAGGTAGCAGCCTGGGTGAGCAGGCACAATGTGGTGTGGTGCACCTGAGTGCAGTGCTGGAAGCACTTCAATAACCTACTGTGCTCGGGAGGGGTGAGTACCATGTTGGCATGGATCAGTGTGTTGAATTGTTTTGGGCTGGCCATCCTCCCATGGAGCTCAGGGGTGTTAGAATCTGAGTATCACCTGTCAGTGATGCTGGAGTTGGCCAAGGAGGTGAGCACTGGCTGCTTTGACTGAGTGGGTGCAAGGTGCTCCTCAGGTGGGATTGGCTTGGCTGCAATGGCGTTGCAGGTAGAGTGTGGACTAATCAATGTCTCTCTGTTTTTTCAGGACAAGACATCCCATAACAATATTGAGAGGTCATGTGGAGGACCCCCACACCTCCTCATCCTCTCCAGGTATGAGCAAGAGGCCTTAGAGCTCGAGAGGCACCATGCACCTTGGTCAACAAGCTGCGGTGAGGCTGGGTTGTCAGACGAAGGTAACAGTGCACTGAGGTGAGAGTTTCGGATGCTGCAAACAATCTCTTGCAGTCTCACCATTGATGGGAGCGTCCAGGCTGGATTCCTCATTGGTCATTGAAAGACGATGGCACCATGATGCAGATCTCCATTGTCTCACCAGGGTGCCTGGCATGCACAGTGACAGTGTGATGACTTAAACTGATGATATGTTTTTCTTCTCCCTTAGATTTGCCACCAAGCAACGAAGCGCAGCACCTTCAGGAGCTACCCCTGACCCCAAAGGGCCACCATGATCCATAAGCACCTGTGTCACACCCACTCAATGAAACAGGCACCAGAGCAGATACCAGCACCTCGGTGGACATTAGTTCAGCGGCTAGTATCTTGGTGCACATTGGCACTTCACACTCGCTTGAGGTGTAGGTGGAGGCGGAGAATCCCCAGAACGCCTGCAGTCGGAGGACTGCTGGAGACCAGGACGATGCTCAGTCGAAGGCTGATGATGGGCATCTGGAATTGTCTATTAGGCAGCAGATGCTGGATGTCCAGCAGGGTGTATGGGATGATCTGGTGGAGACCCATGAGGGTATGCATGCCATGGTCTCTGTTGCGGAGGAGTCCCTGTGGAGTGTGAGCATTGCATTGACCCTCACGGCTGAACACAATGCCTCCTCCATGAAGAGAGTGGCGACTCTCATGGAGAGGCTGCTCCAAGATCAAAATCAGGGGTCCCAGGGGTTGCGCTCAGACCTGCAAGCCCTCACACAGGCACTGACCTCAGGTGGTCAGTGTCCATGTGTGAGATGGATGGGGCACCCAGTATCCCAGCTAGGTGCCCATCCATCAATGGCGAGCAGGGAGTCCACAACAAACTCACGTTGGTGCACAACCTACTTGTCGTCTCTGAGGGCTCCTCTCAGGGCGCTCTGGATGACGGCAGCAGCTCCTCCGCCTCTCTGCCAGTGACTGTGGCATCTGATGAGGCTGTGGAAACTGGGGAGATGCCAGCTGTGGCACTGACTGCTCCCTCCCAGGCGGGGCCATCACAGGCTCCACTGGCCAGAGGACAACCACCAAGGTTATCAAGGTCAGCAAGACACCAGCGTCAGCAGACTGTCTCTAATGCTGGTGCCAGTGAGGGGTGAGCACCTAGATGTAGCACCCGTAAAAGTAAGTTTAAAGCATGTTAAGCACAAGAGGAACTGGTCATAGATGATCTTTTGTTTTCCCATTTTTTTTACTTATTTAATGGTGTGACCATCAACACCTGATATTGTTCTGTTCAATAATCTGTGAGTTACATTTGTTTTTGTGTTATTGGCCTGAGTATGCTTCATTTGTTTTATAGGCGCAGGGTACACCACTATGTAATACTGAACATGGGTGGCTCAAAACTTTATTGCACAGGTACCGAGTGTATCTAGGGGGCAAAGGAAACGTTTATTTCTACGATCCAGGATGGTGGTGGCAGCCCTGACATGAGGTAGCAGCTTAGCTGAAGGAGGGTTGGATCAAGGCGCCCCTGGTGTCCCTGCCTCCCTTGAGGTTTCCGGAGTCCTCTTCCTCCAGTGGGTCCACCCATGACAGTGCCAGTTTGTGGAAAGTGCAACATGCAACCACTATCAGTGACACCCACTCTGGGGGGGGGTACTACAGTGCGTCCCCTGAATGGTACAAGTATAGGAAGACCTATGGTTTCCTCTACCACCGCCCTTGTGATGGCATAGCTCCTGTTGTACCATTGCTCTGCCTCTGTTCTTGGATGGCAGAGAGACATCGTGAGCCACCTTTTCAACAGATAGCCCTTGTCACCCAGCAGCCATCCATCCATTTGGGCTGGAGCACTGAAGAACCTCAGCACCTGGGAGTGTCTCAGGATGTATGCATCATGGGGGCTGCCAGCAGTACCTTGCGCAGACTTGCAGAATCTGCATCCTGTGGTCATTGCATGTTCATGGAGTGGAATCCCTTCCTGTTAATGAAGGCACCTGGCTGACCCACTGGCGCCTTGATGGCCACATGTGTGCAGTCGATGGCACCCTGGACATGGGGGAACACAGCAATCACTGCAAAGCCTCTAATTCACTCAACCTGGCTGGCTCCATCTGCACAGAAATGAAGGAAAGTCAACACCTGCTTGAAGAGAGCTTCTGTCACCAACTTGACGCAACTGTGGACAGCTGATTGGGAGACCACACAGATCACCCACTGAGCCCTGGAAAGAGCCAGAGGCATAGAAATTGAAGGCTCTGTGATCTTCAGAGCCACTGGCATGGGGTGTCCACCCACACAGTAGGAGCTGATCTCAGGCTCGATCATCTGACAAATGCAGGTCATGGTCTCGCTGGAGAGACGGAGCTTCCTTCGGCATTGCACTTTGGACTTATTGAGGTAGCTGCATTGCCATCTGTAATTCTTGGCAGCAGGAGAGTGGCATCTTCTGCGGCCCCTTCCGCTTTGGACTTCCTGCTGGCCCTGCGCTCCTTGTGCCTGTGCCTCTCCTTCCATAGGTCCCTCCCCTGGAAGCTGCATTGGGACAGGTGGCCTCCTCTCCCTTCTCCCCCTCTCTTCAATCAGAGGAGGTGCCTGCAGCGGAGACCACAATCCCCATTACCAGGGTAACAGAAGGCTGTCTGATATGTGGAAGGGTCCACATGGCCTGAATCTTCAGGGGGCCTTGGAGACACCAATTCCTGAAATGATGAGTGGAAATGCTAAGAATAAAGCCCTGATTAGAGATTAAGCTGCCAAGTACCAATAAGCAACCAGCAGCAAACTATCTCCAAAACCCCTCACTGCTCACATTGGCAATGCTGCTGACTCTTTTTATCCCGCCCGTGGATGAGGTTTTGCAAATTGTAGGCTGCCTGCCTGCCCGTTTTGCCCATGCGACAAGCGAAAAATCACACTGACAACATTAAATCGCTGTCAATTGTGTTGTCAAGGGCCTTAACTGGCTTCTTAATTAATGGTGGGTGCAGCTCCAACACTTACACATGCCCGCCGGCCAAAATATCACGCTCACCCGACGTCATCACATGTCATTTTATGCTTGTTCAGGTCGTGCACATGCCCACCCGACAATCAGAAAATTCTGCCCCATTGGTTTATTGGGTGTGCTTAACAGAAACAGGTACCGTGTTTAGTGACTGAAACTGTATGCTGTCACTCTGTTATAACTGTTTCTATGTTTCTATGTTTATATGTTTCTACTCTCCTTTCCCACAGATCCACCAGAGGAGGAGTAAGTTGATGAGGAAGAGAACAGCACAGAAACAACTGCCTTCTTGTCAATTATGTTCAATGCAGAGAACAAGTTAAATACAGAGATAAAGGAGGTCTGAAGCCCATGCTTATTTACCTGCACAGACCACCTAGCCTGTACTCTTGTGTCCTAGCTGCTTTCATCTCACCCCTGCAATGCTTATTTCTCTACTCTCATGCTTCAGAGTGTTTTGTGAGTATCAAAGCAGGAAATTTAATATTGCAATGCCACTAGCTCTTGGCAGGCAGATTCCAGAAGGTCAAAAATAATAAGGGAATTCAGGAGAGAAATTCTGAAGCAGAAAATCGCATAAACAGCTTGGAAGTTATTTATAACATGTGGTGCAAAAGCGCAAGAGAATTTAGTTGCCTGCAGCAAAATAAAAGCAAAAAGAAGCAATGGTGAAAAAAAAATGATTAAATAAACTTTCTTAATATTGCTGTGTCCTTTCCATGACTTTCTAGGTGGGATTTCCCTCAGATTAATCTCCAGATTATGGGAAATTCCTGGGTGGTGAACCAAGTAAAATGGAGAGAAGAAAATTTTCATCACGTCTTTATCCATTCATCCGAAAATCACTGCCTTAATATTCCTCCATCCCAGCTGGAGATTAATGCAAAGTACACTGAATGAGTGGGGTTTGTGGCACAAACTGATTTTCTGACTCTAAAATCATTGGTCAACAACAACATCTAATATCTCAAGGAAAGAAGCATTAAGGCCAGCTGTGGCCTGAAAGACACAAGTGTATTTTTAACAGCATTATTTCAAGTTTAGAAATTAACTGAGGGATGAAGTATACAGAAAAAAATAATGGGGGCTTGTGAGAAAGGTACGGTGATGATCATGAGTGATTTTAATTTACATATCGATTGGGAAAATTGGATTGGTAAAGGTAGCCTGGAAAGTGAGTTCATAGATTGTTATCAGGACAACTTATTAGAACAGCACATGCCAGAGCCAACGAGAGAGCAGGTTATTCTAGATCTGGTAATGTGCAATGAGACTGGATTAATTAATGATCTCATATTAAAGGCATCCCTAGGTAGCAATGATCATAACATAATTGAATTTCACATTCAGTTTGAGGGAGAGAAGGGTGGGTCTAAGACTAGTGTTTTGAGCTTAAATTAGGGAAATTAAGAGGGTATGAGGGCAGAGCTGACTAAAGTGACCTAAGAAATATGGTTAACGGATAAGTCAGTACAGATTCAGTGGCAGATATTTAAGGAGATATTTTGTGATACTCAGCAAAGATATATTCTAGTGAGAAAGACTCTAGGTAAAGGACATGCCACCTGTGGCTAACAAATAAATTAAATGTTTCAAATTGAAAGAAAAAGCATACAATTGTGCAAAGATTAGTGACAGGTTAGAAGATTGGACAGAATATAAAAAACAGCAAGGGATGTCTAGTAAAAAAGAGGGAGAGATTAGAGCACGAGAAAAAGCTAGCTAGAAATATAAAAACAGATAGTAAGAGTTTCTACAGGCATTTAAAAAGGAAAGGAGTAAGTAAAGTGAACATTGGTCCTTACAGAGTGAGTCTGAGAATTAATAATGGAAAATAAGAAATGGCGGGTGAATTGAAAAGATATTTTTCATCTGTCTTCATTGTAGAGGATACAAATAACTTCCCAGAAATAAATGTGCATTAGGGGAGGGAGGGAGGAACTTAAAACAATTATAATCACCGTGTAAAGAGTACTGAGAAAATTATTAAAACTGAAAGCTGTCAAGTTTCCAGGTCTGGATGGATTTCATCCTCGGATCTTAAAAGAAGTGGCTGCTGAAATAGTACATGCATTAGTTTTAATTTTCCCGAGATTCTGGAAAGGTCCAATCAGATTGTAAAATAGTGAATGTAACTCCTCTATTCAAGAAAGAAGGGAGGCAGAAAGCAGGAAACTACAGGCCAGTTAGCTTAACATCTGTAATAGGGAAAATTCTGGAATCTATTATTAAGCAGGTTATAATGGGGCAGTTCAAAAATCTGAATGCAATCAGGCAGAGTCTGCATGTTTTTGTGAAAGGGAAATTGTGTTCCACTAATTTATTGGAGTTTTTTGAGCAACATGGATAAGAGGGAACCAGTGAATGTGGTATACTTATACTTTCAGAAGGCATTTGACAAGGTGCCAAATCAAAGATTACCCCACAAAGTAAGAGCTCATGGTGTAGGGGGTAATATATTAGCATGGATAGGGAATTGGTTAGCTAACAAGAAACAGAGAATAGGCATAATGGGTCACTTTCGGGTTGGCAAGATATAACGAGCGGAGTGCCACAAGGATCAATGCTGGGGCCTCAACTATTTACAATCTATATTAATAATTTGGATGACAGGATCGAATGTATGGTTGCTAAATTTGCTGATGACACAAAGGAATGTAGGAAAGCAAGTTGTGACAAGAACATAAGCAGCCAGGAAAGGGATATAGATAGGTTAAGAGCGTGGGCAAAAATTTGCCAGAGTATAATGTGGGAAAATGTGAGCTTGTCCATTTTGGCAAGAAGAATGAAAAAGTAACATATTATTTCAATGGGAAGGGATTGCAAAACTCTGTGGTACAGAGGGATCTGGTTGTTCTGGTGCATGAATCACAAAAAGTTAGTATGCAGATACAACAAGTGGTTAGGAAGGCAAATGGAGAGTTGGCATTTATAGCAAGGGGGATGCAATATATAATTAAGGATGTTTTGCTCCAGTTGCACAGGGTATTGGTGAGCCCACATCGAGAGTACTGTGTACAGTTTTGGTCTCCTTATTTAAGAAAGGACATCATTGCATTAGAAGCAGTTGCCAGGAATGAGGGGTTATCTAATGAGGAAAGTTTGGACCTGCATCCGTTGGAGTTTAGAAGAATGAAGGCAATATAAGATTCTGAGGAGACTTGACTGAGTGGATGTTTCCCCTTGTTAGAGGAACTTGAAGTAGGGGACATATTTTAAAAATAACGGATCTCCATTTTAAGAAGATGAGGAGAAATTTTTTTCTCTCAAAGGTTCATGAGTCTGTGGAACTCTCTTCCAATAGAGTGTTGGAGGCAGGATATTTGAATATATTTAAGGATTAATTAGATAGATTCTTTACTGACAAAGGTGTCAAAAGGTATAGGGATAGGAAGAAACGTGCAGTTGAAGCCAAAATCAGAGCAGCCATGATCTTATTGAATGGCAGAGCAGGCTTGAGTGGCTGAAAGGCCTACTCTTCCTCCTAATTCACATGTTCATATGTTTATAAGGATGTTTTTAGAGTACATATAGGTGTTTGTGAAAGGCAATTTAAGTATTTCTAAAGACTGACTACCATATATATCCATACATAAAAATACAAAACAAGCGCACACGTTCATCTTTTTAAAATTTTTTTCTGGGATATGGATGTTTCTGGTTAGGCCATTCCTAATTGCCCTTGCGAAGGGCAATCTTCACATATTAAAATTTCTATGCATAGTAATAACTCCCAGAAAGTGTTACACTCCCCATCACACTTTAACCATTATATTTCTGACATTATACTTCAGTATATGTTCTGACTCGCTGTGCTGAACTTTACGGGCCCATCGTGGTAGGGGCAGGGCCGTAAATTGCAGGGAGCCATTCAAGAGTCCATTGACTTTGATGGATTTATAAAATTCCACCCACTTGGAGAATACCACACACTATTTTATATATTACATATATACAATTAGATGTTCCATGCGCCACTTATTTTCAAACAGCAGTAACAAATCTCTCACCTTTAATTTCATGTTGGCTTAAATCTCTTCTCTTTTCCAGTTCTTTTCGGTCATAGTTCAACCGCTTCAAGCACATAATACCATACTGTAAACTTGTTCTGAACAAGAACAATACAACAGTTTTTGCAATTGTTTGCAAGGTTTTTTCAAAACAAATTAATAGAGCTTTAAAAGGCAAGTTGTCAGACAAATGCATTATAATAATTAAGTTAATGGATATTTTGGCCTTGAAGATCCGAGGGTCTTTGATCCAGGATTAAACGTTGGGATCTGCTTGTCAGTGACCACCGAAGCTTCAGGGGTCTTGGAGGATCATGGAACTTAAATAAACTAGGTGGGTGTTCACACCACTATTGGCGCATCTCAGAAACTCTCCATATTATTGAGGTTGCAAATTGTTAGAGAGTAGTACCTGATTTCTGTACCCCAAAATAGCACGTCAGTGTGGGATTGGTCCCTGTTAACAGGTGGTTGAAAAATGCAGCCAGTATTTTTCAAATCTTTGGGGGCCTAGGCTACAATCCAGACTAGGGCCCCAAGGTAAGCCCCACAACAATCGGTGGGCTGGATGGTCTCTTTTCACACAATGTGCTGGACTGCTGCTCTCAAGCCAGGCTTGGATGACTGAAACTGCTGATCTAGCTGGCATTCTTTCCTCCCTAGTTTTGTCCCTTATGTCGATGACCTTGTTTGGAACAGGCAGACTCCACTGGAGAATGCCATGGCATAGTGTATCTGGGCCCAGGATAATGTTTGGTAGCAATGTGCTGTAAGGGCTACAGATCTTAGCTTCTCCGAGTCAACCCATGATGAATTTAAAAAAAAACTTGCACATCTGCAATACAGTGTATTTTAAATTTGGACTTTTTTTTAAGATCAAGCATACCGATGAAAGCTATCCACCATTTTTAAATGAATACGAAGATCCTTCTTTGTCAAGTGATCCAACATTCTTGCATCTACCAGGCACTCCATGAAGTAGCTGCGGTACTGAGGTAATCCTAGACTAGGAAGCCATTCATTACCAATCCATTCGTGATTCATGTCACCATAAGCCAATGTCTGATGGAAAATGCAAGAACAGCTTTATCTAAATTCACCTGGGCCATAGTTATTTAACAAACAAAAAAGTTTTAAAATACACAAACAGTTGCTAGTACATGACCATGTTTCTTTCTGTTTCCTAATTTTAGCAAAAACATGAGTAAAGAGTGGCAGTATGTCAATAAGTAGTACTACAGGAATATTTCTGAATGATTAGTGTTATTATGCTGAACCACAGACTTTCAAGGATTGATTAACAAACATGAATGAAAAGCAAATAATTGATTATTAATGCCATTAATAAGGAATTTGAGCAGCATTTCATAACAAGCATTGAAAAGGTAGATATTCTAGTCCTGGTCAAATCTAAAATTAGTGGGTAGGGTTTTGCACTTTGATAAAATTCTGGTGGATATTTGTTGGAGTGGAATTTCCACCACTCCAGGCTATCTGATATACAGTAGTTAGGCTATTTTGCATATTTTGGATTGGTAGGGTGTGGCCTGTTGTAGTGTAACATAGTTGGTGGCTTACTGAAAACAACCTTAGTAAAGGTATTTGACACAGGTTAAAGCCATCCTTTAATTTATAAATTACACCCCCCTCACCCATACCCCCCAACTGTTATAGCAATCTTGGATGCTAGGAACACACAGGCATTTCTTTCCAAACATTACAAGGGCGCAAACGATGGGAAATAAATCCAATAATATACTTTTGTTATTTGCATGCCATTACAAAACACCAACCTGTATTTGGACATCTTGGAACTAGCAATGAACAGCAAACAGCTAGCAAATGTATTGCATTCTGCTGGGGTGATGCTGGGTATCCAGTGTAACTTTACTGGAAAATTCTATCCATTCAGTTTGAAAGATGGAACATTTTAAAAATATAATCACAACACTCATAGGAATAAGTACAATTGGGGAAGAAGGTTTAAAAAATCCCCTAAATTAGTGAATCTTACTTGAGCAAAAGGAGTGGGAGGATAACTTGGAAGAGCATAAGAACGAGGCATCCCCTCTTTGCTGTCCATATTCAACTCACAGCAACTTTTAACTATGTGCTGTTCATTTTTTGTGCATATACAGAATTTTGTACCTATGAGCGCCCATGTACTGGGCATTGACCATAAAACGATACCTAAGCTCATGTTTGTTGTGTATTTATTGTTGATGCTTAGGAAGATGAAGCATGAGAAACAACACCACTGGAAAGATGGGAATATAAATGTCAAAAACTGCCAGTAGTGCAGAAGCAACTCTAAGGAATATACTATCCATATCCAAGTGAAACCACTTGACTTCATGCATATTGGTATGTTCCATGCTTTGATTTTAGTCAAAATTTGCTAAATGATTACATTACATGGTGAAGAAAAACATTAACATTTTTAGATACTCTATGAAACCCAAATCTGAATCCCTAATGATGTACTCAGAAGGCAAGTCTACTGAATGTGCAACGGAGGGAGTAGAAATGTTGCCCAGCCCTAAATATGCCAGGTCTTGGTCTTTGCGCCAAGTTTCTATTGGTCATCCAAATATGGCCCAGTAAGCCAGAGGATGTTGGCCTGAATGAAGGGGTCTCTTAGGCCAGCAATTTCCTTGCCCAACAACTGGGTTACACTGAGCAGATGGTATATCAGGCTCAACCAGGAATGCCAGTATTCAGACCAGTAGAGCCCACCTGGAGTTTAGGTGTGGGTGTTGGCATGAACCTGTAAATAAAATGCTGAGTTCATTACAGAAAGACTAAATAGCTCATTCTGCATTATCCTTACAGAATCTCTTTCTGACCTCAGACAACTGCCCAGGGTTAGAAGTAGAGATTGTTGACAGGCTTTCCGTAGCACTTATGCCAATGGAATAAACCCACAGATTCTCAGCCCACATCTTCCATCTCTCTTTAGCACATGCGGATAACAAACCATTACTCTGTCTGAAATCCATTGATACTGGAAGCGATATCTATATTTAACCTATAAAAAAGTTCACAGCTCTTGAGATGCTTTCCCATGCATGTTATGCATATTATAGAATCAGTTAAGAAGCATTGAGGAGTGAACCATTTAAGCACTAAAATCTTCAAACTGAATTGTGTGTTTTAACATGCATTACCTGAGCCCAACTGCCTTCTTCAGACTCCTTAAAGATTACCAGAAAGTACAGTTAATAAAAATCAAGCAATACAATGCAGAGTTGATAGGTCATATGATTCTCAAATGAAAGTAGTAAAATATGCATTAGTTTCACAAAACTTCAGTCAAACTAAAATGAAACAAGCTGTGAGCCTGAATATGCTTAAGGATTTTTCAAAATGAAATACTGTACTTTTCAATGTATTAAAAAAATATATAAATGCTATTACATAATTACATAGGGTTGCATGGGGTTACAATACAGAAACAGGTCATTTAGCCTAACCAGTCCATGCTGTGCTTATGCTTCACTCAAGTCTCCCCCCATCATTTCTCATCTAAATCCACCATTGTAACCATACATTCCCTTTTCCCTCAAGTTCTTGTCCAGCATCCCCTTAAATGCCTCTAATCTATTAATTGCAACCACTCCCTGTGATAACAGGTTTCACATTCTTAACACTCTTTGGGTAAGAAAGTTTGTTCTGAATTCCCTATTGGATTTCTTGGTGACTATCTTATATTGAGGACCTCTAGTTATCCTCTTGCCCACAAGAGAAAACATTCTCTCAATATCCACTCTTCAAAGCCATTCATAATTTTAAAGACCTCTATTAGGTCACCCCACAACATTCCTTTTTCAGGAGAAAAGAGACCCAGCCTTTCCTGATATGTATAACCACACATTTCTGGTACCCTTGTAACTCTTCTCTGCACCTCCTCCAGTGCCACTGTATCCTTTCTATAATATGGTGATTTCAATAGTATGCAGTACCCTTAGGCCGGAATTTTACAACCCCATTGCAGCAGGGACGGGGCCATAAAATACGGGGAGCCATTCTAAATTCCACTGACTTTGGCGGGACCATAAAATCCCGTTGGCGTAAAATTTTGCCCTAAGTGTAGTGACACTCAAGTTCAATACAGGTTTAGCATAACTTCAACTACTTTTCAGTTCTATCCATCTAGAAATAAAGCCTAGTGCTTAGTTTGTATTTTTTAAAGTCCTTGCTAACCTGTGACACAATGTTTAGTAATTGGTGTATTTGTACTCTAAGATCCCTTTGTTCCTCTACCCCACCTAGGCTTGCATCTTCCAAATAATAAGTGACATTTCTACCTATCAAAATGTACTACCTCACATTTATCTGTGCTGGACTTCATTTTAAGTGATGACTGCCCTATTCAGGCGTATTCAGTTTGCACACAATACACTCATGTTTCATCAGCATTCTGTATGTTACTCAATGGGAATAAGCAATCTCATTGCCCATGGAATGACAATTCAAACTAGTAAAAAAACAAACATGCTTGAGTTATCACTTGACAAGCTATATAGCATTTTAAAAATATTCAAAAATTGCTAGTTGTTTCTCTAGAATTTGTTTTTTGTCTGAGTTATCTCAATTGGCTTTCAAATAGCCCCAAGGTAAAATAAAATAAATCAGAATTCAGATTCTGTGAATCATGCATAATACTAACTATCATTTTTATAGGCTGCTTAAAAATATTTTTGGGGTTGTCAACTGACAGAATTTATTATATTTTTTATTGTGGCCACAAATTAGGAAGTATGTTTCCAAGTGGAGATTTTAACTAGATTATCACTCTGGGGTGGACAAGAGGTTTAGAGTGAACACTAACATCAGGGGTAAAAAATGATGATGACTTTGATCTCTATTACAAATTTGTACACAGTTATGATCCAGCATCACACACATAACATTAAGTATATCAATGCAGAACAATTTAGATTAAATTTTAGATTCCTAATTAGATATTAGTAACTGAAGTACACATTATCTGCAGCAGTATGACATAATTCTTATTTCCTACCATTTTCAACATTTTAAAATGAACTGATTTTGACATAAAATAACACTTCACAGAAATAAATGTTGACTATAACAATTATATAATTACATCTTGGATGACCTTAATGACATTATCATTTAGGGTAACTGGATATCTATGTACCACAGATCATTGGTTCACAGAGAACATGGATTATCTAGTGTATGGTGGTGTTTTCAGTGTAATGTTGCAACAGCAACTTTTATGCCAGGAATGCACTTAAGGGCTTCTGAATAAAGTTGGTCGGGTTGATTAGTTAAAATTAAGATCACAAGTTTTTGGATCTTTGAATGTTCTGTGTTAGAACTGTCCAGCCCACGCCTATTAGAGAAAATCTGGCTGCAATGTTCTTCTTTTGATCCTTGATCTGACAGTGGGTGTGTGGGAACTTTGAAAGATCACAGGTAGTAGGACAAATTTTGTCAGCAGGGGTGCATTGGATTGATCTGCAACTTGTGCTCCCAGTAACTGTTAGAAAAAAGAAAGAACTTACACTTATTATGAACCTTTCATGTCCACAAGATACCCAAAAAAGGTTAGTAACTGACCAGTTATTTTTGAAGTGTAGTCAGATGGATAAACTTGCACAGAACAAGATTCTACAAAGAGCTGAATGACTAGGGACATTGATTGAGTGATAAAGTATTAAACAAGGCACCAGGAGAATGCCTTCATTCTTCTTCAAGGAGTGCGATGATACAATTCCTACAGGTGTAATGTCAAAGATATAGAGATAAAAAAAGAGAAGAAAAAGAAAAAGTGGAGTTGAGACAGTCAGTAGCAAAGACGGTGAAGGGAAAACAGAAAAGAATGTGGAGAAAGACTGAAGAGAAAGACCAGTGACATTGGACTGGATTTTCATCCTAGAGCTGGGTAACGGGAGTTGGGAAATTTCCCAGCTTGGCATGCCCACTTCAGGAGACAGTTCCTGCAAATGCAGGATTTTCATTTTGGGCACTGATGCATGCTGGACTCTGGCCTGTCGCCCCCAAAAAGAGTTGGGGGAAGCAATCACAAGGGCTGCCAGGTGCCAAGGCAAATGGATGTCAGGGCTCTCAGCCAAGAATGCATAACGAGGATAGGCTGAGAGCCCAGATATCCATTACTCTATTGAAACATTGCACCCCAGGGAAAATATTGCTTGTTGGACAGCTCTTTCGCTGTGAGCTATTGCACAATGTTTATTGTGCAATATTTTATTATTCAAAGAGGTGTCAGTACTTGCAGTTTCAGCTATTGATACTCTAAAGGGTCTGGATGATTGATACTTGGAAAGGGATCCAGTAAAAGCATTTTTTTTAAAGAACGTGGAAATGACTTTTTAAAATCCTTTCCACATTTGCTATTGTTACTACAGGGTTCAATGGTTCTGTACAGAGTGTATACTAGGTGAAAAGGCATGAAAGTGCCAAAGATTGGTATGGAGGGCATGAAGGCCCAGGGGGTGGGTGCAAGGGCATAGGTTGGAAAAGGTAATGGGTAAAAGTTCCCTCATTGACACTATGGTTCACAACACCTCTGAGGGGCCATGAGCCACAGCTCCTTAAAATGCTGGCCTGACTCCATAAAAATTGCAGAGGGCTAGGAGCTGCATATCCCTGTAATGGAACCATCAGGTTGGGAGTGCAAGGTGCGGGCTCACAATCTGCACCAGCTTGCACCATTATCCTGTGCTGGTGAAAATTAAGGGTGCTGGGAATCCTGGAATCGGGTCCCAGCCACCATTTTTAAAGGTTTGTGGAGTCTCCTAACCTGTGAAATTCCAGCCCATAGACATACATAAATAAAAAAGAGAGTCTGACATTAGGGTTGAGAGAAAAAGACAAAAGTTGAGACAGAGAGATTGAAACAAAAGAAGAAATGGAGGAGAGGACAATTTAGCATCAGGGATAAAGGGGCTTCATCTGCACTCACAATAAAGTTGTGTATCTGGAATTTCTGTGAAGATTCTACTGACTTCCCTCTGTAACCTCAGCAGAAGATTGAATAATTTATACTGTTTCTCTGGGGCTCCACCAATTTTTATCTAAAGTTGTGGAGGAGATTGTGAAAACCACATGGAAATTCACCTGTAATTCAATGCAGCCCAATACTGCAAAAATTGAACATCTAGGATACCAGATCTGAAGCACTATTTTCCCAATAACATGCCTTTGGAAATGTCAGACTTGGACTTCTGGTAACTAAAAGAATTACTTTTTTATAAACTGAATTAGCCTAATTGATATCAAAATGTGGGCTAATTGGACCTGACAAAACCTATCTCTGGGCAAACTTGTTTTTTGGCTGAAAAGGAGAGGGAATATTTTGAACTAATGCTCATTAATTAATATATTTGAATGAAATGCCAATTTGAGATTATATGTATGGGGCAGAATTTCCCACCTGTTGGGGGGAAGTTCAGGAGTGGGCACGTGGAGGTGCGCCTCTGATCAGCACCTGCACAGTGTGACATCTGCCATCTCCCTGAGGCTAAGTGCTGCCTCAGGGAGGTCAGCTCCACATTAAAAATTGTTAAAAATAAAGTAAAAAAAATTCCCTGACATG
Source organism: Carcharodon carcharias (assembly GCF_017639515.1). Taxonomy (NCBI): domain Eukaryota; kingdom Metazoa; phylum Chordata; class Chondrichthyes; order Lamniformes; family Lamnidae; genus Carcharodon; species Carcharodon carcharias. The sequence continues at coordinate 64,101,433 of NC_054487.1, forward strand.
TCCTCTCATATGACACGAGTTGGGACATGTATGGACACTTTTAATAAATTTTTAAAAACCTACATGAAACCTCATCCCGCCCGTTGATGAGGTTTCATGCTTTCTCTGAAGCCCGCCAGGGCTCCCGGCCTGCCGTCAACCCTAAAATTGGACTGGTAGGTCCATTAATTAGGTCACTGACAGGTCGGCAGGTGCACAGCTGATTTGGCTGAACCCCCACCGACCTGAAAATTAAAATGAGGCAAGGTGACGTTGGGTGTTCCACCCGACGTCATCCCGCGTCATTTTACGTGTCGGCAAATGGGGGCTCCGCACCCCCCCCCCCACCGCTCGCTGACCGGGAAATCCATGATTTATGTATTTGGAATTCCGCTATCACATACATTTAGATAATCCCAAACACTGTAGCATTGTCCTATGGTTATTATAATCTGGGAAGTACTATAGACAATGTTGTCACATTTATCCTTAATGCTGTCATATCAACATTTTCCCATTTTATCAGGAGCAAGAACTCATTTAAAATAAAAAATGTCAATAAAGTAGGGGGGAGGAGGGAAAGCTGACACGTTTCTATAATAGCATAATCAACTGTAAGTTCTAGTGCTACATAAAATTAAAATATTAAACACCTATATTGTATGGTATGTCAGTGTTTATTGGCATTATTTATTTACACAATGCATTTTACATCTTTATATTTGCCACGTGTGAAATTAGTCAGCAGTGGACTGACAGAGCTTCTAGAGAACTATTTGCTTTATTTCTCTGAAGATTCTGTTGGGCTCCTGTAGGGGCTATGTCAGGGTACAGGGAAATCTCTTCAGAGTTTCAGGACCAGTGTTTTGTTACATTCTCAGTTTAAAGTACAATAGTTTCTTCAACAGTTACAAAGGAATCAAGATTTCAGAACCATCATTTCCTATAGACTAAGCAAAATGTTTTCATTGTGGGAAAAGTTTCAGATATTCTTTCATTCATGCACAAAATCACAGACTATGTCACCTGTGCTCAAATAGCTCAGTAAGATTTTTTAGATCCTCTCAATTTATCACACATTTTCAGATACAAAACGTACCAAAAATGTGTTAAATATTGGAAACAGAATTACATCTACATAGGGTGGAATTTTCCATGCCCACTGGCAGCGGGCTTGATAGGTGGCGTGCGCAGACAATATGGCGTGATTGGTTTCACAACGGTAGGAAGGCAGTTCGTAATCGTCCACTCAGCTCACCAAAGACAGTCGTCGGGGAGCTCATTGTAATACATCAGCATATTATTTAAAGGCCAACTTGCCAGGCTCTTGCACCACCATCCACGTCGGCGGGAAAGCACATTGATGTGTTTCACACCAGCACACACTTGGTGGCCTTCACTTTGGGGGAACTGGAGGTGAGTGAACAGCATTGTTCTGCAGAACTCGCCAGGGTCGCCTGCTGCCTGGCAGGCTTCAGGGGTGCTGGGGAGGTTGGTGCCTGAGTGAAGTGCCACCCTGCCATGGAGGCGACTGTTGTTGGGGGGCGTATCCAGGGGCAACTACTGCCCAGTCTTGGAAGTTGTCATGGGGGGAAAGGGGGTGTCCAGGGACGTGCTGCCCTGGTGTTGGATCTCGCGCACAAGAAATTGAGGCAGAGGGGAGGATAGGCGAGGGAAGTGGCCACGCAATAGATACACCTGTATAAGGTGACCATTCCTCTGCAACTGAGACACTTCAGGCACAGCCACAGTGATATGATTGAGGTTGGGCTCCTAGACTGCCCACCCACGCAAGCAAAGCGGAGGCACCAAAATGCCACCAAGCACTCCAGACCTTACCCCACCTGCCACAGACTGAGTCCGCAACCACGTTACTGGACCACGGAGCAGTTGGACTGCACACGTTGTACAATCTCCTTGCCAACACTGGCCATGTAGCAGTCACCTGCAATCTCAGCATCCCAGTTAGGAGCAGTCTCCCCCATGTCTCAGGCTGACAGGGCAGCAATGCAGAACACTCATCTGTGGCCATCTGAGGGGTGGTCAGCACTCTTCAATAAGCGTTAAGGGGCCATCACACAGGACCAGGAAAGGTGCTAAGTACACCCATGCTAACCACATCTCTCTTTCATGCCACAGGAAGACCACTTAAGGAGCGTGGAACCTGGTGACCTAGCTGCATGCCTGATGGCCTACAGAGAGCAGAGAAGATGGAGGAGAGTGCAACTGAGACTCCTGGCCATGCAAAGGCAGGAGCAGCAACCCCAGGAAGAAGGGGCTGCTGGGGCTCCTGCACATGCTGCCCAGGAGCGACAGCGAGCCATGGCTGGTCAGCGCCTAGCGACACCCAGGGTTTATAGACGCTGCCTGTCATTCCTGCAGATGACCGAGGACCAGTGTTGCCGACGACTGCGCATGTCTGGGGACCTGGTTGCTCACATCTGCCACTCACTGCAGGACTTGTCGCTAAGGGAACATGGAGAGCATCCACTGCCTGTGGCTGTGAAAGTGACCATGGCACACAATTTCTATGCCAGTGGCTTCTTTCAGGGCTTCACAGGTGACCTCTGTGGGGTATCACAAGCCGCCACCCACAAATGCATCCATGAGGTCACAGATGCCATCTTCTCAAGGGCACACAAATTTGTGCATTTCGCCCAGGACCGTGACAGCCAGGATACAAAGGCCATTGGATTCTTCAGATTCCTCAGGTGCAAGATGCAATTGACTGCGCCATATGGTGATCAGGTCTCCGTCGCTACACACGATGAACATCAAGCACAAGGGATTCCACTCACTGAATGTGCAGCTGGTATGCGACCACCAGAAACACACCTGCAGGTGTGTGCATGGTTTCCAGGGACTGTGCATAATGCCTACATCCTCAGTTGGTCTCAGATTCCTGGAGTCTTCCAGGGTCAACAGAAGCTGCAGGGATGGCTCCTAGGTGACAAGGGCTACCCACAGAGGCCATGCTGATGACACCCATGCGGCGGCCTCCGACTGCAGCAGAGCGACGGAATACTGATGCTCATGTTGCAGCTCACAATTTGGTGGAGCAGACCATTGGGATGCCAAAGATGAGGTCCCGGTGCCTGGAATGGTCTGGTGGAGCCCTCCAATACAGTCCACAGGTGGTGTCACGCATTGTCGTCTGCTGCGCCCTTTACAACCTGGTGATGCTACGGGGAGACAAGCTGGCTGAGGAGGAGATGGAGGAGCTGTACTTCTCCTCCAATGAGGAGGATGCCAATGGGGATGAGGCTGAGGAGGTCCTCAGAGATGACGGTAACGGGGAAGAGGCACTTGCACTAGCTAGATGAAGTAGGTGCACTCAGGAGGCCCTCATAGCTGCTGATTTGAGGAGGATGATGACTACATGCAGTGAGGCGACCCCATAGATCCTCAAATCGCATTTGTGAATGTTTGACTCCAGTCTGGCTTATGGCAGCACGAATACCCTCAGTGAGAATGCTCCTGTCATGGAGATTCAGTGGAGGCCCTAATAGTTGCTTGATTGCAGAGGATGATGATGACACGTTGTGAGGACACTCCATAAGTCTTCACATTTCCTCTTAGAATGTCTAACTCCGGTGTTGCTGAGGGCAGCTCGCTTGGGCTCTGTGATCAGGGTCATATCATAGAGACGCAGCCATGAAACTTTAGAAGCATCTGATGTTTTGTCCGACTTCAGCGCCTGAACTCTTCAGGAGCTGGAGAACAGCATCAGTGGTTATGGATGCTGTAGAGATGGGGGCCAACCCCTCGTTAAAGGTGCTGAGAGCACAACGAGAGAATGAGAGAATTCTGTGGTGCCTGCCCACTACATTCTGTCAGCAATGACCAGCACCGCCGAGGTGCAGGCATCTATATGTTTGCAGGGAGTGGAGATCAAAGTCACCACTCGCCTGCAGCGATGGACAGGACTGCTCCAAGTGCTGTCTTACCGGGGCTGAATTCTGGTCATAGACCAGCTGATTGCCATCAAGCTGTGGTACTGGCTGGTCACTTTGACCCCACCCCTGGACCTTGTCACGAAAATCCAGAGAATGCTTGACGACTTCTTTTGGGACAAAAAGGCTGCTCTGGCTCGCTGCTGAGGTTCTGAGTCTCCTGCTTGTGGAGGGTGGTCAGGTGCTGGTGTGCCTACACGCCCAGGTGGCGACCTTCCACCTTCAGGTCCTGCAGTGATACCTTTACGTCGAGCCCCCTCCGAGATGGTGTGCCCTGGCGACGTATTTCTTCCGCCAGGTGCACAGGCTGAATTATGACGTGCAGCTCCTGTTTATAGACCTGAGGGGCCTTCGTCGCTCCTTGCAGACGTTGCCCGTCTTTTACTAGGACCTGATAAAAGTTTGGAACATGGTTGCCTCGCAACGCAGCTCTCCCCCGTCAGGAGTAGCGGCTATCGTCAGAGAGCTGCTGCTCAGGAATCTGCCCCTCCGCCCGTTTCAGTGGCTGGCAGAGAGGAGGGCTGTGGCTGCCGGGGTGACCAGGATCGGGGACGTGCTGGGTGGTGTAGGAATGGGCCATGGAGTTGGCACATCTCGCGTCCGTGGACGTCCGGCATGCGGCTAATGCCATTCAAGACCTCAGGACGGTCGTGCTCGCACTGGAAGTCATCTGGGCCTCGAGGTGACTCAGGTGCGTGGTGGTCTTCTGTCTGAGTGTACCCCTATTCGAACAGAATTCCACATTGGCCCCAAGCCCTGAACACTCCCTCGGGAGCTGGTGCTCTTCAACCTGAGCCGCCTCACGGAAATGCGCTCTGTGTCCTTTAGCATGGCGCAGAGGAGTTTCATGTACGGGCTGCTGCTGCTGCACACCCTTCACTTCCTTGCCTTCGCCCACCGCACGGACACGCCTTGTTTCCGTATGGAGGTGGAGGTTCCCGTTGGGGGGCCCTCTACGGAGGGGTCCTCCTGCTTTCCATCGGGGACCTGGGGTGGAGGGTGTTGCATGCAGCAGTTCGGTACAACCACAGATTATGTCGGTTCAAGGACTCCCAAGATACCTGCCCTTTTTGCGGGCTTGTGGGGTTCATGGACCATGTTTACATAAGCTGTTGTAGGCTGCACTCCCTTTTCAGTTATTTAAAAAACCTTTTATTGCTGCTTTGTTTGCACTTCAGTCCCACGCTCCTGATCTACAGGCACCCGGTGTGTAGGGGGGCCGGGAGGGAGGGGGACCTCCTCGTGAACCTGCTCCTGGGCTTGGCCAAGTTAGCCATTAACAGGTCCAGGCAGCAGGTGATTGAGAGGGTTGTTCGACCCACCTGTCTGCCCTTCTACATTTGCAGCTGGGTGTCCCTGGAGAGGGAGCACATTGTGTCTGCTGGCACCGTCAAAGCTTTCTGTGCCTAGTGGGCACCATGGGGGCTGGTGTGCTTTATCGACCGTCTTAATCACATTTTGGTTTGATGTTCGTAAGTTTCCTTTAAATTTTGTCTTTGGTTTTACAGTTAATTAAGGGGCTGTGTTTATTTTGTTTCCAATTTTGTTAATTTAGTTTATTTGGTTGACTCCGAAAGAGTTAATTCTCCTGATGTTTTGTCCGACTTCAGCGCCTGAGCTCTTCAAGAGCTGGCCACAGCATCAGTGGTCATGGATGCTGTAGAGATGGGGGCCAGCCCCTCGTTAAAGATGCTGAGAGCCCATCGAGAGAATGAGAGAACTCTGTGGTGCCTGCCCACTACATTCTATCAGCAATGACCAGCACCGCCAAGGTGCTGACCAAAGTCACCACTCGCCTGCAACGCTGGACAGGACTGCTCCAAGTGCTGTCTTGCTGGGGTCGAGTTCTGGTCATAAACCAGCTGATTGCCGTCATGCTGTGGTACCAGCTGGTCACTTTGACCCCTCCCCTGGACTTTGTCACGAAAATCCAGAGAATGCTCGACGACTTTTTTGGGACAAAAAGGCTGCACTGGCTCGTTGCTGAGGTACTGAGTCTCCTGCTTGTGGAGGGCAGTCAGGCACTGGGGTGCCTACGCACCCAGGTGGTGACCTTCCACCTTCAGGCCCTGCAGTGATATCTTTATGTCGAGCCCCCTCTGAGATGGTGTGCCCTGGTGATGTATTTCTTCCGCCAGGTGCACAGGCTGAATTATGACATGCAGCTCCTGATTATAAACCTGAGGGGCCTCTGTGGTTCCTTGCAGGCGTTGCCCATCTTTTACCAGGACCTGATCAAAGTCTGGAACATGGTTGCCTCATGACGCAGCTCTCCCCCATCAGGAGTAGTGGCTCTCGTCAGAGAGCTGCTGCTCAGGAATCTGCCCCTCCGCCCGTATCAGTGGCTGGCAGAGAGAAGGGCTGTGACTGCCGGGGTGACAAGGATCGGGGACGTGCTGGGTGGCGGAGGAGTGGGCTGGATGCTACCACAGGAGTTGGTGCGTCGCGCGTCCTTGGACGTCCGGCTCGCGGCCAATGCCATTCAGGATGGTTGTGCTCAACCCCAAAGTCATACTGGGCCTCAAGGTGGCGCAGGTGCACGGTGGTCTTCTGTCTGAGACTATCCCTGTTCGGACGGAATTCCACATTGGCCCCAAACCCCAAACCTTCCCTCGGGAGCCAGTGCCCCACAACCCAAGCCGCCTCACGGAAATGCCCTCCATGCCCTTTAGCACGGCACGGAAGGGTTTCCTGTATGGTTTGCTGCTACTGCACACCTTTCACTTCCTTGCCTTCACCCGCTACACGGACACGCCCTGGTGTGCCTTGTTGCCGTCCAGCGGCGGAGGTCCCTGTTGGGGGGCCCTCTACGGAGGTGTCCTCCCGCTTTCCATTGGGGACCTGGGGTGGAGGGTGTTGCATGCAGCAGTCCCGTACAATCGTAGGATGTGTTGGTTCATGGACTCCCAAGATATCTGCCCTTTTTGCAGTCTTGTGGAGTACGTGGACCACATTTATGTAGGATGTTGTAGCCTGCACTCCCTTTTCAGTTATTAAAAAAATCTTTTATTGCTGCTTTGTTTGCACTTCAGTCCCACGCTCCTGATCTACAGGCACCCGGTGTGTAGGGGGGCCGGGAGGGAGGGGGACCTCCTTGTGACCCTGCTCCTGGGCTTGGCCAAGTAAGCCATTAACAGGTCCAGGCAATAGGTGATTTAGAGAGTTGTTCGACCCAACTGTCTGCCCTTCTTCCATGGCTACATTTGCGGCTGGGTGTCCCTGGAGAGGGAGCACCGTTGAGGCCTTCCATGCCCAGCGGGCACTGAGGGGACTGGGGTGCTTTATCGACCCTCTCAATCACATTTTGATTTGATGTTTGTAAGTTTCCTTCAGACTTTGTCTTTGGTTTTGATTGTCATCCTGGGGCGATGTGAAAGCTAGATCCCACTGAGGTGTGTGTCTCTGCAACAGTGGAGGGTGTGGACGAGAGCTGTGATGGGACTTCAGGGAGGGTGCCTCCAGATTCCTCTTCATAAGTTTATTTGGTACTTGACTGGAGGCTCTGGGTCACGGACTCCGTCGGCTGTTTGGCAGATGTGCCTGCGAAAGCAAGGGGAGATAATTAGTACATGGCAGTGGCCTTTGAAGCAGGACACATCACTCGCAGCATGGTTGTCTGATGGATGTTGCACTGTTGGATCCTCACTTGATAGAGCAGTGTCGACTTCACTGTCAGCACAGACTGGACTAGATCGCGGCCAGCCAGCTGGATAGCTCTGTTTTCAAAGACCATGAGAAGCTTTATTTCGGGCATTCTGCCACTGGTCTGCAACCTCTCTCTTTTGTTGTGTGCCAGCTTGTCCTGCATGGGTAGAGATGGAGAAAGAATAAGCAAGACACCTGCCAGGCCAGATGATAAGTATGCTTGGCCTCTGTGGGTGGTGCGTGATCCCATAAGTGGGATGAGGGCAATGATGGTGCATGTGAGAGTGAATGGTGATGTCCCTTGAACTGCCAGTGAGTGAGGGCCCAGTGGATGTGTGATGGGTTTGTGAGTTGAGAGTGATGAGAAGAGTGACTTACCCTGGCGGAACGGAGGAAATCATTCATCCTCCTGGTGGCTGTCCTCTTCTGAAGGGTGTTGGCGCTGACCATTGCTGCCACCGCCTCCCGAGCTGGAATGGTCACGTTGTTGCCCATCCTGTGGCCAGTGCGGGGTTACAGGACATCCCGGCGGGCCTCCACGGCATCCAGCAGTCGCTTGAGGGGCCCGTTGTTGAAGCAAGTAGCTGCAGTCTTTTTTCCTCTGCCGGCCATGTCTTGCGTGCAGCAGTGGTGAGCTGAAAGCAATGAGCGCTGTGCTTGCATCTGAGCTTTAAACGTGGCGCCCGGCGTGATGCAGTGGTGGGGTGAGGGCTGGTGGTTGAATGAGAGCCCGCCTGCTATGGAAATGGTATGTTTCCCAGGAGTGCATAAATAATGTGGTGGGTTTGGGATGATATGGCATGAAAACCCACTATCGCAGCCGGCAGGTAAAATGTTGCTTTATCCGCCCTCTACCACACTTAGTGCAAATCTGGGAAAATTCTGCACATAATCTACTTTTTATGAGGTTTAATGATATCTAAAATGGAACATCACTTTCATGAATCAGATACTGAAGTTACATATTAGCAAACATTAAGGTATTTGAACATACATCTACAGGTTTATTTAAATTATCTTTACACATTGCTTTTAACCAGATTTCAAATTTATGCAGTGGCTTGTTTTGGAGGTTGGCATTTGATTACACATTGTTAGAAAATCATTAGTATGCAGTGACAACACAAATTGAGCTTACTTTTTCCTGTGACAGAATTTCAGTTTTTTTGAAGGTCAAGCTCTGAGTAGTGATTTTTGTAAGCAGATTGGTTTGGCAGGGTTTGGGGATGCAATTTTGTTTGCTAGTGCATTGGCTCACATAATATCCCTTTGTGTGTTAACACAGTTAAACAATTAGAGTGACTATATTAAAACTTGCATTCAACCAGTGTGCAATTTGGCAAATTTAACCCCTCTGAATTAATAACAAAAACAGAAAATGCAGGACACACATGGCAGGTCAGTTACTACCTGTGCAGAAAACATGTATAAATTTTAACCCGCAGACTTTCATCAGGATTTTAACTCTGCTCTTTCGCCAGATGCTGACATACTTGCTGTTTGTTTGCAACAGTTTTAGGTTCTTTTTTAGATTCCCAACTTTGGTGGTGTTTTTTTACAAAAATTTCCCACGAGTCATTACATTTATATAGTTATTACATCTATAAGAATTCTGGAAAGTATTAACACATCATTCAGGGCTACATTTTTTAGTTACCCAAAGAACTTTTGTATACGCTGGAAGCCTAATTAGAGTATCAATTCAAATTCGATTATGTCAAAAGTGAGTAAAATGTAGTGTGATCATAAAAATTTACATAGAGTAATTATTACGTTAGCAATGGCAAAATATTTCTGTGCGCGTCTTTTTGAGACTCATGCTCTGATCCAAACCAGGAAACCAAGGTCAGGAAATTTCTTAAATCTGTTTCTGCTCTTACAATCATTATTTCATCGGATGAATGGTGGAAATACCAGGGTTTATGATGCACCTCCGGTGACGTAATGTTGAAGGAGCGGGAATCGCCAGAGGAATTTCCTGGTCTGCGGAGTTTAGGTTGATCATATAGTAAATAACAATAAATAATTGTGCGACCACAATATGATTGAAATTTACATCTCGTTTGAAAGGGATACGATAAGACCACAAGTTTAGGATCAGGAATAGTCCATTCAGCCCATCGAGTATGCTCTGCCATTCAATGAGATCATGGCTGATCTGATAAGCCTCAACTACACTTTCCTGCCGTTTCCCCATGACCCTTGATTCCCTTACTGATTAAAAATCTGTCTATTATACTTAACAATCCAGACTCTACAGCCCTCTGCGGTAAAGAATTCCACAGATTCACTACCCTCTGAGAGAAGAAATTCCTCCTCATCTCTGTCTTAAATGGGCGACCCCTTACTCAGATTATGCTCTCTGCTCCTAGACTCTCCCACAAAGGGAAAAAACCTCTCAGCATCTACCCTGTCAAGCCTTATAAGAATCTTATATGTTTCAATAAGGTTGCCTCTCATTCTTCTAAACTTCAATGAGTACAGGCCCAACCTACTCAACCTCTCCTCATAAGAAAATCCCTCCATACCTGGGATCAACCTAGTGAACCTTCTCTGGACTGCCTCCAATGCCAGTATATCCTTCCTTAGATAAGGGGACCAAAACTGTACACAGTGTGGTCTAAATATGCCTTGTATTGTTTTGACAAGATTTCCCTATTTTTATGCTCCATTCCTTTTGAAATAAAGGCCCACATTCCATTTGCCCTCCCTATTACTTGAATGCTAGCTTTTTGTGATACATGAATGAGAACCCCCAAATCCCTCTGTGCTGCAGCTTCCTGCAGTCTTTCTCCATTTAAATAATATTCAGCTCCTCTATTCTTCCTGCCAAAATGCTTAACCTCACATTTTCCACATTATATTCCATCTTCCATGTTTTTAGCCACTCACTTAACCTCTCTATAATCCCTCTGTAGACTCTTTGTGTTATTCTCACCATTTGTCTTCCCACATACTTTTGGGTCATCCGCAAACTTGGCGATAGCACATTCACTTCCTGTATTCAAGTCATTAATATACATTGTAAATAATTGTGGCCCCAGCACCAATCACTGTGGCACTCCACAAGTTACAGTTTGCCATCCTGAAAATCTCTCCCTTATCCCAACTCTCTGCCTTCTATTCATTAGCCAATCCTCTATCCATGCTAATATACTACCCCCAACACCATGGGCTCTTATCTTATTAAATAGCCTTATGTGCGGTACCTTACTGAACGCCTTTGTAAATCCAAATATATTACATCTACTGGTTCCCCTCTATCTGTCGTGCTTGTTACCTCCTCAAAGAATTCAAATAAATTTGTCAGGCATGATTTCTCCTTCATGAGGCCATGCTGACTCTGCTGGAGTAGATTATGCATTTCTAAATGCTCTGCTATTACATCCTTTATAATAGACTCCAACATGTTCCCAATGACAGATGTTAAGCTAACTGGCCTATAGTTACCTGTTTATTCGTCTCCCTCCCTTTTTGAATAAAGGTGTCACGTGGGAAATTTTTCAATCCTCTGGGACTTTTCCAGAATCTAAGAATTCTTGGAAGATTACTACCAGTACATCTGCTATCTCTGCAGCTGCTACCTTTAATATCCTTGAATGCAATCCATCAGGTCCAGGGGACTTATCGGCCTTGAGACCCATTAGTTTCCCTAATACATTTTCCCTAGTTAAAGCTGTTGTATTTATTTCCTCCTCCCTTTTGCCCCTTGATTATTTAGTAGATTTGGAATGCTATTAGTGTCTTCTACCGTGAAGACTGATGCAAAATATTTATTCAACTCCTCTGCCATTTCCTGGTTCCCAATTATTATTTCCCCAACTTCATTCTCTAAGGGGCCCATGTTCACTTTGGCCTCTTTCTTCCTTTTTACATATTTAAAAAAGCTCTTACTGTCTGTTTTTGTATTACTTGCTATTTACCCTGAAAGTTTTTTTCCCTCTTTATTATTTTTTGGTCATCTTTTGTTGGTTTTTTGAACTTTCCCAATCCTCTGATTTACTACTAGTCTTTGCCACATTGTATATTTTTCCTTTCAATTTGATACTATCCTTAACTTCCTTGCTTAACCATGGTTGGTTTATCTCCTTCCTAGAATCCTTCCTCACTCGGATATATCTTTGTTGTGAGTCATGAGCTATTTGCTTAAATGTCTGCCATTGTTCATCAACCGTCTTTTCTACTAAACTCCTTTCCCAGCCCACCTCAGCCAACTCTGCCCTCGTTCCTTTATAATTAACCTCATTAAAGTTTAGCACAGTTGTTTCTGACCCAGGTTTCTCACTCTCAAACTGAATGCTAAATTCTACCATGTTATGATCACTGTTTCCTAGAGGATCATTTATTCTGAGGTCATTTATTAAACCTGCCTCATTACATATTACCAGGTCAAAATAGCCTGATCCCTGGCTGGATCGACAACATGTTGTTCTAGAAACTGCCCCGAATACATTCTATGAATTCTTGCTCATGGCTATCTCTGCCAATTTGATTTTCCCAAAATACATGAAGTCACCTATGATTAAGGCACTGCCTTTTTTACATGCTGTCATTATCTCCTGATTTATTCTCTGTCCTACAGTATAGCTACTGTTAGGAGGCCTATAGATTACTCCCACCAGTGTCTTCTTCCTCTTGTTATTTCTTACCTCCACCTATAAGGATTCTATATCTTCTGATCCATGATCATTTCTTGCTGTTGCATTTATTCCATCTTGCACTAACAAGGCTACCCCAAAACCCTTTCCTTCCTGTCTGTCCTTTCGAAAAGTCACATACTCTTGAATATTTAGTTTCCAGCTTTGATCTCCTTGTAACCATGTCTCTGTAATGGCTATATGATCATATCATTAACCTCTATTTGTGCTGTTAATTAATTCTGTTCCAAATACTACATGCATTTAAGTAAAGAGCCATTAATTTTGCCTTTTTACCATTTCTTCACCTTTTGACCCTATTTGCTGCTGATTTTTAATACTTGTTGACTCTGTCCTTTCCTGTCACACTTTGGGTATCATTACCTAAATAGCTGGCCTGCAATGCTGCCATATCCTTTTGCTTTCTAAGCCTGCTTATCCCCTCTCCAGAACCCTCCACCACCGTCTATTTAGTTTAAAGCCCTCCTCTCTACAGCCCTAGTTATTTGATTCGCCAGGACACTTGTCCCAGCATGGTTCAATGAAGCCCGTCCCACTGGAACAGCTCCCTTCTACCCCAGTACTGGTGCCAGTGCCCCGTGAACTGAAACCCGTTCCTACCACACCAATCTTTGAGCCACACATTTAATGCCTTGACTTTATTTACTCTATGCCAGTTTGCCCGTGGCTCAGGTAGTAATCCCGAGATTATTACCTTGGAGTTCTGCTTTTTTATTTAGCTCCTAGCTGTTCAAATTCTTTCAGCAGAGCTTCCTATCAATGTTGTTGGTATCAACGTGGACAAAAACAATTGGATCCCTCCCCTCCCACTTCAAGTTCCTCTCCAGCCCTGAGGAGATGTCCTTAACCCTGGCACCAGGCAGGCAACATAGTCTTCAGGACTCAGATTCACAGCTGCAGAGAACAGTATCTATCCCTCTAAGTATACTATCCACTACACTGCTATGTCCCTATTTCCTCCCCCCACTTGAATGGCCCCCTGCACTACAGTATTGTGGTCAATTTGCTCATCCTCCCTGCAGTCCCTGCTCTCGTCCACACAGCTTACATGAATCTCGTAACTTTTGGACAATTGCAGGGGCCGAGGCTCCTCAAACCCTACCCCCTGGGTCCCCACACCTGTCTTGCCTGCAGTCACACCCTCCTATCCCTGATCACAGACCAAATTTGAAGTACCTAATCTGTGGGATGTGAAGAGTAGGTTTATGACTAGTATTTTAAACTTAAGCAAGGGCAACTATGTGGGCATGAAAGCTGAGTTAACTGAAGTGAACTGTGATACTAGTCTATGGGGTAGATCAATGGAATGCTCTCCTTCATTGGCAGAGGTATAGAATATAAAAGTAAGAATATAATGTTGGAATTGTATAAAACACTGGTGAGGCCACAACCGGAGTATTGTGTGCAGTTCTGGTCACATTACAGGAAGGACGTAATAGCTCTGGAGAGAGTGCACAGGAGGTTTACAAGAATATTGCCAGGGTTAGAAAAGTGTAGTTACGAGGAGAGATTGGATAGGTTGGGGTTATTTTCCTTAGAACAAAGAAGGCTGAGAGGTGACTAGATTGAGGTGTACAAAACTATGAGGGGAATAGATAGAGCGGACAGGATAAAATTGTTTCCCTTGGTGGAGAATTCTAGAATCAAGGAACATAGATTCAAGATAAGTGGCAGGAGGTATAGGGGGAACATGAGGAAGAACTTTTTTATGCAGAGGGTAGTGGGTGTCTGGAACTCGTTGCTCAAGTTGGTGGTGGAGACAGAAACTCTAAACTCTTTTAAAAAGTACCTGGATCTGCACCTTAAGTGCTGTAAGCTGCAGGGCTATAGGCCGGGTGCAGGAAGGTGGGATTAGAAAGGGCACCTGGGTGTCCTCGGGCTGGCATGGGCCAAATGGCCTCCTTCTGTGCTGTAACTTTTCTATGGTTCTGTGGTTCTAATAGAGGAGCAGTGGCAGACATTTAAGGGGATATTTCAGAATACTCAGATAAGTATATTCTGATGATAAAGAAAAATTCTGAAGGGAAGAGCCACCATCCATGGTTAACTAAAGAAGTTAGAGAAAGCATCAAACTTAAAGAAGAAGCATATAACTGCGCAAAGATGAGTGGCAGATCAGATGATTGGCCAGAATATAAACAACAGCAGAGAATATCTAAAAGGTTAAGCAGGAGAAAGAAATTAGAGTATGAGAGGAAGCTAGCTAGAAATGTAAAATCGGATAGCAAGAGTTTCTACAGGCATTTAAACAGGAAAATAGTAGATAAAGAGAGTTTTGGTCCTCTGCAGAGTGAGAATGGGGAGTTAATAGTAGATAATAAGGAAATGGCGGATGAAATGAATAAATATTTTGCTTCTGTCTTCACTATAGAGGATACAAAACACATTCCAGTAATAGCTATAAATCAGGAGGTGGAGGGGAGAGAGGAACATGTTGAAATTACAATCACTGGACAAACTGATGGAGCTGTGGGCTGAAAAGTCTCTGGATCCAAATGGATTTCATCCTAGGGTCTTAAAAGAGGTGGCTAATGAGGTAGTAGGTGTGTTGGAGTTAATTTTCCAAAGCTCCCTACATTCTGGAAATATTCCACTAGACTGGAAAGTAGCAAATATAACCCCTCTACTTAAGAAGGGAGGGAGGCAGAAAACAGGAAACTATAGGCCAGTTAGTCTGATGTCTGTTGTGGGGAAGGTGTTAAAGTTGGTCATTAAAGAGGTTACAGCTGGGCACTTAGAAATGCTCAAATTAATTGGGAAGAGTCAGCATGGTTTTATGAAAGGGAAATCATGTTTAAACAATTTATTAGAGTTTTTTGAAGAAATAACATGTGTGGTGGATAGAGGGGAGCCTGTAGATATACTGTATTTTAAGCAAGCATTTGATAAGGTGCCAGATCAAAGGTTATTGTGGAAAATAAAAGCTCATAGTGTAGGAGGTAGCATATTAGCCTGGATAGAAGATTGGCTGGCTGGCAGAAAACAGAGAATATACCTAAATGGGTCTTTATCTGATTGGCAGGATGTGATGAGTGGAGTCCTGCAGGGGTCTTTGCTAGGGTCTCAACTTTTTACAATTTACGACAATGACTTAGATGAGGGGAATGAAGGCATGGTAGCTAAATTTGCAGATGACACAAAGAAATGTAGGAGCTGTGAAGAAGACATAAGGAGTTTGCAATCAGGTATAGGTAAGTTGAGTGAGTAGGCAAGGATCTGACAGATGGAGTATAATGTGGGAAAATGTGAAGTTGTTCACTTTGGCAGGAAGAATAAAAAAGCAGAGTATTACTTAAATGGAGAATGACTGCAGAATTCAGAGATGCAGAAGGATCTTGTTCTCATGCATGATTCACAAAAAGTCAGTATGCAGGTACAGCATGTAAACAAGAAGGCTAATGGAATGCTATCCTTTATTATGCGAGGAATTGAACATAAAAGTAAGGATGCTATGCTTCAGTTATACAGAGCACTGCTGAGACTGCATCTCAAATACTGTGTGCAGTTTTCGTCTCCTTATTTAAGGAAGGATGTAAATATGTTGGAGCCAGTTCAGCGGAGGTTTGCTAGATTAATACCTGGAATGAATGGGTTATCTTATGAGGATAGGTTGGACTGGCTGGGCTTGTTTCCACTGGAGTTTAGAAGAGTGAGGGGTGACTTGACTGAAGTATACAAGATCCTGAATGGTCTTGACAAGTTGGACGTTGAAAGGATGTTTCCTCTTGTGGATGAGTCTAGGACTAGAGGCACTGTTTTAAAATTAGGGGTCTCCCTTATAATACAGAGATGAAGAGAATTTTTTTCTCTCATAGGGTTGTGTGACTTTGGAACTCTCTGCCTCAGAAGGCGGTGGAGGCGGGGTCACTGAATATTTTAAGGTAGAGGTAAATAGGTTTTTGTTAAGCAAGGGAATCAAAGGTTATCGGGGGTAGATAGGAATGTGGAACTCGAAACACAAAACAGATCAACCGTGATCTTTTTGAATGGTAGAGCAGACTTAAGGGGTTGAATGGCCTACTTCTGCTCTTATTTCGTATGTTTGTATGTTCATATGTTATAAACAGTAGATTAAAGTAACTGAAAAAAAGGAAAATTACACATAATTACAATGATTATTACCATGTTACTCATATGAGTTAAAAGGTTCCTTCAGTTCAAATTGCAAGCATGTAAAAATGTATCAGAGAGTGTAAATTCACAATAACAATATAAATTGTGATTGCATTTTCATTCAAAATATTTTGGACAATATACCTTCATTTTTCTCAAAAGATAACTGTAAGCTACAGGATAACTCAGACAAATAGTAAAATTACAGAGAAATTTATACTGTTTCTACCAAATCTCTTTGGTTTGCTTTCACTTTACAGATAAAATTGCGATACAAATCTTCCTAATCCCTCCTTGAGCAAAGGAAAAGTAAGATTGTAGTAGCTGAAAACAATGGAAGATTGCTGTTAATACATTGCATTATCAAAAGAGTGTACTTAGTTAATACATTTCCAATTCTTAGCTGCAAATCAAAGAGATCTGGAAACATAATCTTTGTAAGACAAAGAAACTTAAATCTTGCAAGCAGCAAATTGTGTCATAGCCAAGGTAAATAAATCTGCGTCAATCTAAATAGAAAGAATGCAATAAAAAGAAGACTAACCATTCTTGTAGCAGATGTTAAGTTTTCCATTTCCTCATGGGTCACCCAGACATTTCCTGAGGGCTAATTATAAAGCCCACAGAGAACCAATGACAATCCATGTGAGGCAAGCAGTGTTAAAGAAGAAAGGCAGCACCACTGTAAGCCAATAGCGTATAGCATCATAATGAGAACAACAGCCTTACTGTTAAAATAAGCAAGTTTCCCATATGTTCATGCTCTGTTTCAAATACATTTGTGATCCCTGTAACTGCAATATTAGGATTTGTTGCATGGGAAAAGTGACCAGAAATCAAAAATTAATAAAAACAAAAAATAAGAATATTTCATCAGAAAGCTGTAAATCACTTTGTGAAAGACATCAAGTAGATTCTTTTTGGTTGCACAGAGGCTCTGGAGGCAGCTGGGCAGGCAAATTTTGAAATGTGTCGGTTGGGGTTTTCTACTCAATCCATTTCCCCACTCCAAGTAATCTTAGTGGAGGCGGGGTAAGGCTGTTATTGCTAATGCTGGTGCCTGAATGTGGCACCCATCAGCAGGCCAGGGGCACCAGTGAGGCCTCTTTTAATTTATGGCCTCCCCTGCCCCCCCAATCCATGGATGCCACAGGACTAAAGCTGTGGCCAGAGGCAATTTTGTGGAGGGGGTGGCAGCTGTGGATAAAATTTATTTTTAAGCATTAAACCTTAAAGTGCCCTTGTAGTTTCCCCTCTACAGTGGCAGTGCCCACCTTTCCAGGTGGAGCTGTCAGCTGGCCAGAGCCTCGGGCACTCCCATTGGCCCTCCAGTCTGTGAATCTCACCTACTGTCCTTAATGGATTGGGTTCCCGGAGGTGGCTGATTAATTGGGTGCCTCTGAGAATATCGCACAGGCAGGCAAACCTCAGAAACCATTGGGTTTGGAACCTGGAGATGGTTCCAGCCTGTTTTTAAAAACTAAGGCTATAAGATTCCACCCATTGTTATGCTTCTACACTATTAGAATTAAAATTGCAGTTCATATTTCCCAAAGAAATGTGCAGAGAATGGTTAACAGAAATATTGCAAAATTTTGGCTTGAGGGATCAGAATCCTCCTCAGGTTAACCTTATATCTTTTCATCCTTCCTCTCTTGTATCTCACTTGCTGTAGAACTAACTGAAATATGTATACTTTATCATTATTCACATTAAGGAACCTACTTATTGTTAATCACAATATCATAAGATAGGTTTGCATGATTTAAAGTATCCTTCCATGCCCCCAGTAAAGCAGCTATGCTTGTTGAATGCAAGCATTGCATGATGGGGCTAAAACATTGCTGCTCTGATTTCCTGACCCAGAACTCTTGAAAGCTTGGCTCTTCATTGAAAGTGCAACCGTAGAATTCAACCTTTGATCTCATAATTTCAAAATACCAATCCCACAGTGTTCTTTTTTATATTATTTAATTATATCATCCTTTCTGCAAATCCATCTCAAACATCTAACCATTCTTTATAGAAAAATACATACGTCTGTTGTAATTGGCCATCACAACTTTGAAACAGTGCCTACCTTCTTGAGTTGAGCTTCCATGTCTCAAAGTATTGCTTCAGGTTTATTTTTTCTATTCTATTAAGTATCTATTGGGTTTCCTCTGAGATATTTTCTTTTAAGCTGGAGAGTCCTAACAGATCAAGTCATTTCTCATACCTCTTTCTACTCATGACAGCCAATGTCATTATTTACATTCATGTCATGTAAGTGCTAAGTAATGATCAAAAAGGTTCTAACACAACATCCGATCAAAACAGATCACAGTCATCTGCTGGAAAAGGACTCTCCTGGTAATGAGAAATAGTTAGGGTCCAATATAGGTGACTGCTCAGAATAAACAGAAACCACATAAGTGGGAGAGCTGTATCGGTTGAGGGAGGAACATTGGCTGGATCATTGAGATAATTCTTTGCTATTCTTTAAATAGTGTCCTGGGATTTTTAATTTTCATAGATTTAGGGTAAGAGGTAGTAGGTTTAGTGTGCGGTGGGGATCTGGATCTCACAGGATGAAAAGGTGGTAGAGACAGAGACCCATACAACATATAAAAAAATACTTATATATACACTTGAAGTGCTGTAGCCTACAAGACAAAGGACCAAGAGCTGGAAACTCAGATTAGACTGATGGCTCCTTGCCAACTCCTTAGTGCGGACATGATGTACTGAATGGCCTCCTTTTATGCTGTAAATTTCTATGATTCTAGCAAAACAAATTACTTGGCTGCGGCAGATTTGAGATAAGCTATCACATCTTCAGACCCACTCTTTATCTTGAGACTTGCAAAGATCATTTTTGTTTCTGGGATATGTTTCTTCAGATTCTACAGGTAATTCCTAATTTGACATTTCATCCAAATGATCATACCTCAATACTGCATAACCAATAGTCACATCAGTTCAAATTAAATTATTGTCTATGAAATGCTCTGTAACATTTCTGAGGCAGATGATATTTAAGCAACATGGAAGTAAGTCTTTATTTATGAATTAACAAACCAAAGCTATGATGTAGCGTTAAACCTACAAACCTAGCATTAATTATGGTAAATATGCCTTTGTGTGGTTTAATCAACCCCATACCTGGTATTAAAAAATACCGTTTCAGGCCTTTTCTGGTCCAATACTCTTCCTCACTTGGTCTTCCTGGCAGGAACAGATTGCTGCTCTCTGCTTAGGCTGTCAAAGTAAAATTATAGTTGTGTTCCGATAACAATCAGGAACAAAAATGCACAAATTATAAAGGACCCCTTTGACTTTCGGTGAATGTCTGTGTGTCTAATCAGGATATCAGATAAAAATTCCCACTAGCCAGGTCCCAGTTCCTTGGAGTTGAGGGTGGGGTCTGGGCAATTTTACTGGCTTGCATTTCAGCCCTGAAATGGGTGATTAAGAGGGGTTATTAAACAAGTATTAAGAAACTTTAGGAAATGGAATAGATGAATACAGAATATTATGTTAAATTAAATTGCAACATTCGGACAAGAGGAAATCATTTCAAAGTAGTGAAAACTAAGTGTAGGGCTAATATTAGGAAATTCTTCTTTCCAGATCGAGTGACTGATCAACTTAATAAAAGATTTGGAGATAGAGTAATGAAGGTGAAAACTCTGAATGCATTAAGAAATAACTGGATGTGCAATAGGAACTTTAGGGTCTTCCTAGATGAGTGAATTTAGATGTGTCAAATAGGCTGCCAAATATGTAACTACCTTCTATTCTTCTAATCGATTTAAAAGGCATGATTTTTATTTACTCATTTGTGGGAAATGCTGGCAAGGTCAGTGTTTATTGCCTATCCCTAATTGCCCTTGTGAAAGTGGTGGTGAAGCGTCTTCTTGAACTGCTGCCAAACATATGAACATACAAATTAGGAGCAGGAGTAGGCCATTTGGCCCCCTGAGTCTGCTCCACCATTCAATAAGATCATGGCTGATCTGACTGTGGCCTTAACTCCCTTGTTAGTCAAGGATCTACCCTACTTCTGCCTTAAAAATATTCATTAATCCTGCCTCCACCACACTCTGGGGAAGAGAGTCCAAAGATTCACATGCACTCTGAGAGAAAAAAATTCTTCTCATCCCCATCTTAAATGGGAGACTCCTTATTTTTAAAATGAGTCCCCTGGTTCTAATTTCTCCCACAAGGGGAAACATTCAGTATCCAATCAGTCAAGTCCCTCAGGGTCTTATATGTTTCAATAAGATCACCTTTCAGTCTTCTAAACTCCAATGGATACAGTCTCAGCCTATCCAACCTTTTCTCATAATTTAACCCCCATCCACTCCCATCCCAGGTATTGGTCAAATGAACCTTCTCTGAATTGCTTCTAACGCATTATAGCCTTTCTTAAATAAGAAGACAAAAACTGTATACAATACTCTAGATGTGGTCTCACCAACGCCCTGTGCAAATGTAGTAAAACACCCCTGCTTTTATATTCCATTCTTCTTGCATAAACAACAACATTATATTTGCCTTCCTAATCACTTGTTGTACCTTTTCTTGATTCATGTACCAGGATACCCAGATCCCTCTGTTCCTCAGAGCTCTGCAATCTCTCCACTTAAATAATATGCTGCTTTTCTGTTCATCCTGCCAAAGTAGACAAGTTCATATTTTCCCACATTATACTCCATCTGCCAAATTTTTGCCCACTCACTTGGCCTATCTACGTCCCTTTACAGACAGGTTATGTCCTCCTCACAAGTTACTTTCTTACCTATCTTATGTTATCAGCAAATGTAGCAACCATACATTCAGTCCCTTTATCCAAGTCATTGATATAAATTGTAAATAGTTGAGGTCCCAGCACTGAGCCCTGAGGCACTCCACTTATTACATCTTGCCAATCCAAGAAGGACCCAGAAATTCCAACACTTCCTGTTAGCTAACCAATCCTCTATCCTGCCAATATGTTACCCCTATGCGATGAGCTCATATTTTCTGTGATAACCTGTGATGCGGCAGCTTGTCAAATGCCTCTGGTAATCTAAGTACAGAACATCCACAGGTTCCCCTTTATCTACATTGCTTGTGACTTCCTCAAAGAACTCCAATAAATTAGTGAAACATGTGGCTGGATTTTGCCATTGTCGGGCGGGCAGGGTGGGCAGGCCCGGGAGTGGCTGTAAATTGACTGCCACCCGCAATTGGACCTCGACCGTGATTTCACGCTGGCAGGCCAATTAAGGCCTGCCCAGCATGGAACGCAGCTCATCACTGGCCGGGAAGAGCCGAGCAGGGGTGGGGGCCAGTTTGCTGCTGGGTCCAATGGCGACCCAGAGGCCAGTTTAAAAATGGCCCAGGCAGCCCCAGGAAGGCTGCCAGGGAAGGACGTCTGGCTGCCATTCTGAAGTTGAACTTGAGTGCAGCAGCAAGCGTCAGGCAGGAGGGCAGGTTAAGTGGGCACTTGGCCCCCCACTTTTTGGATGAGTGCCTCGCGGTCCTGATGGAGGAGATGATTGCCAGTAGGAACACCCTTGTTCGCAGAGATGGAAGAAGGAGGCCACCGCACCTCACCAAGAGGGTATGGCAGGAGGTGGCAGCCCGGGTGAGCAGCCTGACGTGGTGTGGCGCACATGGGTGCAGTGCCGGAAGAGCTTCAATGACCTACTGCGCTCAGGAAGGGTGAATACCATGTTGGCATGGGTCAGTGTACAGAAGTGTTAAGGTGTGACGGTCTGCCCGTGGACCTCAGTGGTGCTAGATTCTGAGTGCCAACTGTCAATCATGCCAGAGCTAGCCAAGTGGGTGAGCCCTTGCTGCTCGGACTGAGTGCCTTGAGGCTCAAGGGCCATGACTTGGATGTGCCCTGCAGGGTGTTCCTGAACTGGGGCTGGCCAGGCTGCAATGTTGCTGCAGGTTCAGAGTGGACTAATTAATGATCCTCTGTCCTTTCAGGAGAAGACAAGCCATAGCCAAGTTGAGAGGGCACGTACAGGCGGAGGCCTGCCCAACCTGCTGATGCTCTTCCGCTTCAAGTAAGATGCCCTGGAGTTGGAGAGCCGGTGCACTCCCCATGCAACTTGGCGTAGAGAGGCGGGGGTGTCAAACAATGGTAAGAGTGCAGTGCACAGAGATCAGACTTTCGGATTGTGGAACCATTCTAGTGCAGTCTCCTCACTGATGTAAGCCTCGAACCTGATGTCCCCATTGATTGTTGGAAGACAATGGCACCGTGATGCAGATCTCCAATGTCTCACCAGGGTGCCTCACATACGCAGTGACAGTGTGATGACTTTAACTAATGACATGTCCTTCTTCTCCCTTTTAGGTTTGCCAGCAGGCGTCCCATCTTCAGACCCCGGAGGTCCACCCCTGACGCCAGAGGACCACCAGGTCTCACTGCATCAAACCCGCTCTCTGAAGCAGGCACCAGCGCAGATACCAGCACCTCAGTGGGCATTAGATTGGCAGCTAGTATCTCAGTGCACATTGGTGAGGGCACTTCACACCCCCTTGAGGTGTAGGTGGAGGCAGAGAATGCCCAGGGTGCCGGCAGTTAGAGGACTGCTGGGAACCATGACGATGCTCAGTTGAAGGGTGATTATGAGCCTCTGGAGTTGTCCATTAGGTGGCAGATGCTGGATGCGCAGCGAGATGTGCGGGAGGATCTGGCGGAGATCCATGACAGTCTGTGTCCCATGGTCTCCATAACGCAGGAGTCCATGCAGAGCATGAGCACTGCGTTGACCGTCATGGATGAGCGCACTGCCTCCTCCATTGAGAGAGTAGCGACTCTCATGGACATATAGCTCCAGGGACAGAATGAGGGGTTCCTGGGGTTGTGCTTGGACCTCCAAGCCTTCACACAGGTACTGACTTCAGGCAGTCAGTGTGGGAGGTGGATGAGGCACCCATTATCCCAGCTAGGCACCTGTTCATCAATGGTGTTCAGGTAATGCTGGATGTATGTGGCTCTGAACTTTATTGCACAGGTACTAAGTGTTCTTCATGTTCAAAAGAAAAGGTCCTTTCAGACATCTGGGTAGAAGAGGCAGCCCTGGCATGCATTTGAAGCTGATCTTTGGTAGCCTAGCTGAAGGAACATTGGATCAAGGAGTCCCTGGTGTCCCTGCCTCCCTGGAGGTTAACGAGGGTCTGGCTCCACTCCCTCAGCATTCTCCTCACCATGCTCATCTTTAGACTCACCACTGGACTCATCATCTGTGGTCTGTGCAGCTGCATCCAGGTCTCCTTTCTTCAGTGGGCCCCCCTTGCCAATGCCAGACTGTGGAGAGCGCAGCATGCAAGCACTATCAGTGACAGCCACTCTGGGGTGTACTGTAGTGCTCCCCCTGAATGGTCTAGGCATTGGAAGCGCATCTTGAGAAGACCTATGGTCCTCCCTACCAACGCCCTTGTGCAGCTTGTATTGTAACACTTCTCTGCCTCTGTTCTTGGGTGGCAGAGAGGCTTCATGAACCACCTATTCAATGGATAGCTCTTGTCACCCAGCAGCCATCCATCTATTCGGGCTGGAGCATGGAAGAGTCTCAGCACCTGGGAGTGGCTGAAGATGTATATGTCATGGGAGCTGCTAGGGTACCTTGCACAGACTTGCAAAATCTACATCCTGTGGTCACACACTATCTGCATGGAGTGGAATCCCTTCCAGTTGATGAAAGTGTCTGGCTGACCCGCTGGCATCTTGATGGCCATATGTGTGCAGTCGATGGCACCCTGGACGTGGAGGAACCCAGCAATCGCTGCAAAGCTTCTGGCTTGCTTAGCTTGTTTGTACCGTAAAGAATAAAGGTCAGTACCCACCTGAACAGAGCTTCTGTCGCCAACTTGATGCAACTGTGAACAGCTGCTTGGAAGACTCGACACAGATCTCCCACTGAGCCCTGGAAAGAGCTGAAGGCATAGAAGTTGAGGGCCACTGATTTTCAGAGCCACTGGTATGGGCTGTCCACCCACACAGTCGGAGCTGATCTCAGGCCCAATCATCTGGCAAATGGAGGTCACAGTCTCCCTTGAGAAGCGGAACCTCTTTCAGCATTGCACCTCAGACATATTGAGGTAGCTGCATTGCCACCTGTAAACCCTGGCAGCAGGATAGTGGTGTGTTCTGCCACCTTGGACTACCTGTTGGCCCTGCACCTCTTGTGCCTGTGCCTCTCCTCTCACAGGTCCCTCCCCTGGAAGCTGCATAGGGACATGTGGCCTCCTCTCCCCTCCGCCCCTCTCTCCCTCCTCAGCGGGGACTACAATCCCCATTACCAGGGTAAAGGAAGTCTGTCAGATACCTGGAAGGGGGTACACAGTCTGAATCCTCCTGGGGCCTGGGGGCCTCCTGGGGAGGTGGAAGGTGATGCCAGGGAAAGTGACTATATTTATTAAGTGACAAAATGTGTTCGCCAACGCAACCACTTCCGCATCAGGGGTGGAGGTAGCCAGTGCAATGGTTGGCCCTGTTGCCTCTGATGACTTTGGCGTGTGCGTTCTGGAGATCTGAGGCCTTAAGGCCCCAGCTTGCTTTGGTTGCCTTCCTGAAGATCTGCTGCTCCCTCTGTGGTGACAGAGGATGAGATTGAGGGGCTCACAGGCAAAGGGGACTCGGAGGGAACGGACAGTCTCTGAGACTCCTGAGTGGATGACCCAGGGGTGTCCAGTTGCTGCTCCTCCTCCCTTTGGGTGCCCGAGGACGTCGGCCTGACTACTTGAGGAGAAAAAGCATCTGGAGAGACGTTGAGGTGTCCCATTTCTCTCTCATATTGCCACAGTAGGAACTCACCCATGGCTAACATGATGGAGTGCAGGTCTGCGCGCATCTCCACGTTCAGTTGGACCAGGGTCTCCATGGCATCCACCATGCATCCTTCCCAAGAAGACCTCTATACATTAACATATGGACATCACTTCATCAGAGTGCAGGAGGAAGCAGAGGAACCTCTGGCTCACATGCCACTCTGTTGAGGGCATCCAATAGCTATGTATAATGTTCCCCTGCCTTTTGCTGTCTCTCCATGATGAGTTGGAAGGCCCAATCCAGAGGCTCGTCACCTACTTGGACCTCACAGCTGCCTCTTCCCCTGCAGTTCTCTGAGTGCCAGGATATTGGTTGAACCTGCCTTTTCCAGCTGCGAACACATGTCCATGCTGTGACCACTAGAGCGTGAACCTGAGCCTGCTCTAGATCTAGGTCCCACTGAGATGTATGTCTCTGCGCTGGTGGAGGGTATGGCTAAGCGCTGTGACAGGTCTTCTAGGCTGCTTATTACCAGCTCTTCAATGGAGGTGTTGTTGTCTTCCCTGGAGAGTGAATGCAGCTGAGGGGCTGGTTGGCTGAGGGTGTCGGTTGCTTGGCAGAGCTGCCTGTGAACTAAAGTAAAGATAATTAGTGCTTTGCAGCAGAGCCAAAAGCAGGAGAGAGAGCACTCTCAGTTGTGTTGAGAGAGGGATGATGTGGTGCAGGATCCTAATGTGGGTGTTCACTGGCAACTTCACTGTCATCACAGGTACAGTCCACATCCTCACCAGTCAGCATGATGGCACATTCCTCAAAGTGAGTGAGCGGCCTAATGTGGGCCACTCCACCCCAGGTCTGGGACCTCTTCCTGCTGCTGTGAGCCAGCTTTTCCTGCATGAAAACAGATGGAGAGAATGTGAACAGGACGCATGGCACTGTGTGGAATGTTTGCGTGGTGAACAGAGCCATGGATGGCATAAGAACGTGAGCTCCAAAGGATATGAGCCTGATGGGGATGTGAGGGTGTATGTGAGAGCTAGTGGTGTTGTCCCTTGAGTTGTGAGATCCCTGTGGACGTGTGATGGGTTTGTGAGTGTGTGAGTTGAGAGTGATGAGGTGGTTGACTTATCCTGGCATTCATCCTCTTCCTGCACTGTATACCTGACCTCCTCTGTGCTCTGGTGGTGCTGGCCACAGCTGCCACCACCTCCCAGGCCGGGTTGGCAACTCTGGTGGACCTCCTGAAGCCAGGGTAGAGGACATTGCAGCAGCCTTTTACTTATCCAGCAGGCACCAAGAGAGGCTCCACTAATTGGGGGCTGCAGTCTTCTTTGTTTTTGGGGCCATCTGTCTCCTGGAGCAGTATTGGTCTGAACTAGGCTGTGCTCTGGTGTGCTTTAAATATGACATCTGGAGCAAGGAAGCGCTGAGGTCACAGTGTTGTGGGCAAATCCGAGCCTGCCTGCCAGCAATCTGGTGTGTTTCCAGTGATTGCATTATTAATAAGGTAGGGCGTGCCGGGAAGGGGACGATATGGTTCGAAAACCCACCATTGTGGCCGGCTGGTAAAACATCATTTTTCATGCCAGCTACCGCACTTAGTGTGAATCTGGGACGATTCAGTCCTTAGTCATTCTTTGTAGTTCTTTATTGTCTGTCGAATCTTCTGACGTGTCACTCATCTTTGTGGAATTATATGCTTTTTCTTTCAATTTGATACTATCTTTAACTTCTTTAGTTAGCCGCGGATGGTTCATCCTTCCCTCACAGTCTTTCTTTCTCACTGAAAAATATCCTTCCTGAGTATTCTGAAATATCTCCTAAAATGTCTGGCACTGCGTCTCCACTGATCTATCCCTTAAGCTAATTTCCCAGTTCACTTTAGCCAGCTCTGTCTTCATGCCATTATAATTGCCCTTATTTAAGTTTATAACACCAGTCGTAGATTCACTCCTCTCTCCCTCAAACTGAATGTGAAATTCAATAATATTATGATCACTCCATTCATTTTGAGGTCATTAATTAATTCTGTGTCATTGCACATTACCAGTTCTAGAATAGCCTGCTCTCTGGTTGGTGCTAAAATGTGCTACACTAAGAAACTGTCCTGAAAACAGTCTATGAGCTCATCATCCAGGCTCTCTTCGCCAATCTGTATGTAGATTAAAATCGCCCATGATTATTGCTGTACTTTGCTCCTAATCTCCCATTATTTCTTCCTGTCCTACAGTGTGGTTACCCTTAGGGGGCCTATAAGCCACTCCCACAAGTGACTGCTTACCTTTGCTATTTCTCATCCCTACCTCCAATGATTTTATATTTTGATCTCCAGAACTAAAGTCATCTCTCTCTATTGTGCCAATGTCATCCTCAATTAACAGAGCAACCCCTCCACCTTTTCCTAGGTTCCTGTCTTTCCTAAATGTCATGTACTCTTAAATATTCAGGTCCCAGTCTTTGTCTTCCTGTAGCCTTGGGTGGAATCAGCCTAGATTTGCACTAAGTGGTAGCAGGTGGGTAAAATGATGTTTTACCTGCCAGCTGCGACAGCGGATTTTCACGTTGTATCATCCCAAACCTGCCACATTACTTATGCATTTCCAGGAAACACACCATTTCCATGGCGGGCGGGCTGTCATTTGTCCACCATGCCATCACCTCACCGCACCATCATGCCAGGCACCATATTTAAAGTACAGCCGCGCTCAGTGCTTTCAGCCCAGGACTGCAGCAAAGAAGACATGGCTTTGAAAGGCAAGAAGACTGTAGCCCTCGAGCCACAAGATGGGCAGCTACATTACCACTTCAGCTTGGTAGGTGATGGCAGTGGTGATCAGTGCCAGTGTTGCACAGAAGAGATTGGCTATCTAATCCAGAAAGAGGATGAATGATCTTATCAGTGTAGCCAAGGTAAGGCAACCATCTCTTCACTCTAAACTCACACAATAAAGCCCATCACACATTCACTGGCATCTCATTGCCAGCTCAAGGGACATCACTGCCCATTCTCACACACAAACCCTCACATGTCCATCTGGCCTCATCTCCTCTGGAAGGCCTCCTCAGCCCTCACCATCTTGAGGCCACTTGCACAGATCAACATGTGCCCTCACACACACCCTGGGATACCCTCCTTCCCCAATACAGCTTTCGTCCTGCAGATTCTTCCCTTGCCTGAGGCCACTTCTCCCCCTTCCCCAAGCAAGCCCGAGCCCTGCAGCCGTTGAAAAGCCACCCACATATGGCTGATCTGATAGGTAGGAACCTACACGTGAGCCCCACTAAAAGTGATGTGGTGATGCCTGTGAAGCCTGGGGCTGATGACTGAGAGTGCTGACCAAAGCAAGGTAGGCAAACAAACCTTGAAGTCCTGAGTGAAGTGCAGACCGCCAAGTGCATGCCTTCTTTATGCTGTTGTGGAACACGTCAGTGTGTTTTCCCGCCGATGTGGGTGGGCGATCCAAGGGGTGGGGGTGGGGGTTGGGGGTGGGTGGGGATGAGTCCAGCGGGCTGGCCTTATAATGATATGCTGATGTATTACAATAAGGTTCCCGATGTCTGATGGCGGAGAACGCGGCCCGCCATTGTAGGATGGAGCGGACGATTGCAAACTAGTTTCACAATGTTGTGAAACTGATTTTTGGCCTTCTCGCCACATTGTTTGCTCATGCCACCGAACACACTTGATGCCAGCCCATGAGTCGGTAATAGCTAGCAGATTATAAGTATTTACTCCTGTTTGTGCTGTCAGTTCATCTGTTTTGTTATGAATGCTATGTGCATTCAGATACAGAGACTTTAGTTCTGTATTTTTACATTTATTGTAAACTCTAGCTTTATCTGCTGGTGCATTTTTAGGTTTGTG
The DNA here is from genome assembly GCF_017639515.1 of Carcharodon carcharias. Taxonomy (NCBI): domain Eukaryota; kingdom Metazoa; phylum Chordata; class Chondrichthyes; order Lamniformes; family Lamnidae; genus Carcharodon; species Carcharodon carcharias. Next base: position 64,130,404 of record NC_054487.1, read on the forward strand.
CACTCTATCCTTTCCTGCCATGCTCTGAGCATCATTTCCTTTATTCCTACCTGCTCTTTTGCCTTGTCTTCTCTACTTAATTTATCACATCTTCCCAAACTTGATCCCTTGCCCCCACTATTTATTTTAAAGCCCTCTCTACTGCCCTATATATAAAATTTGCCATTTGTCTCATCTTGGTATTCCCACAGTGCTGTTAGGTAGGAAGTTCATGGATTTTGAGCCAGTGGCAATGCAGGAACTATGAATTTTTTAATAAATTTATGGTATGTGGGTTTTGCTGGCAAGGCCAACATTTATTGCCCATACCTAATTGCCCTTGAAAAGGTGGTGATGAGCTGCCTTCTTGAACCGCTGCAGTCCCTGTGGTATAGATGCACCTACAGTGCTGTTAGGGAGGGAGTTCCAGGATTTTGACATAGCAACAGTGAAGGATCAGCAGTATATTTCCAAGTCAGGATGGTGAGTGGCTTGGAGGGGAACTTCCAGGTGGTGGTGTTCTCATGTATCTGCTGCCCCTGTCCTTCTAGATGGTAGCAGTCTTGGGTTTGGAAGGTGCTGTCTAAGGAGCCTCGGTGAGTTCCTACAGTGCATCTTCTGTTCGTCAGTGGTGGAGGGAGTGAATGTTTTTGGAAGGTGTGCCAATTAAGCGGGTTGCTTTGTCCTGGATGGTGTCAAGCTTCTTGAGTGTTGTTGGAGCTACACTCATCCAGGCAAGTGGAGAGTATTCCATCACACTTCAGACTTGTGCCTGCTGGATGATGGACAGGCCTTGGGGAGTCAGAAGGCAAGGTATTTGCTGCAGGATTCCTTGCTTCTGACCTGCTCTTTTCGCCACAGTGTTTATATGGCTAGTCCAGTTCAGTTTCTGGTCAATGGTAACTCTTCAAGATATTGATAGTGGGGGATTCAGCGATGGTAATGGTATTGAATGTTCAGGGGTGATGGTTAGATTCTCTCTTGTTGAAGATGGTCATTGCCTGGCACTTGTGTAGCACGAATGTTACTTGCCACGTATCAGCCCAAGCCTGGATATTGTCCAGGTCTTGCTGCTTTTGGACATGGACCGCTTCAGTATCTGAGGAGCTGCAAATGGTGCTGAACATTGTGCAATCATCAGCGAACATCCCCACTTCTGACCTTATGATGCAGGGAAGGTCATTGATGAAGCAGCTGAAGATGGTCAGGCCCAGGACACTACCCTGAGGAACTCTTGCAGTGATGTCCTGGAGCTGAGATGACTGACCTCCAACAACCACAACCATCTTCTTTTGTGCTAGGTATGACTCCAACTAGCAGAGAGTTTTCCCCTTGTTTCGCATTGACTCCTGTTTTGCTAGTGCTCCTTGATGCCACACTTGACCAAATGCTGCCTTGATGTCAAGGGCAGTCACTCTCACCTCATCTCTGAAGTTCAGCTCTTTTCTCCATGTTTGAACCAAGTCAGGATTGTGTGTGACTGGGAAGGGAACTTGCAGGTGGTAGTGTTCCCACGTTCTTTTAGATAATAGACATCAAGAATTTGGAAGATGCTTTTGAAGGAGTGTGGTGAGTTGCATCTTGTCAGTGGTAGAAACTGCAGCCACTGTGCACTGGTAGTAGAGGGATTGAATGATTAAAGTGGTGGATGGGTGCTCATCAAGCAGGTGTCAAACTTCTTGAGTTTTGCTGGAGCTGCACTCATATAGGCAAATGGGAGAATTCCATCACACCCTTGACTTGTGTCTTTTCGATGCTGCACAGGCTTTGGGGAGTCAGCAAGTGAGGTATTAGTTGCAGAATTCCTAGCCTCTGATCTGCTCTTGCCACCAAAGTATTTATGTAGCTGATCTTATTAAGTTTTTGGTCAATGGTCAAACTCAGGATATTAATGGCACAGGATTCAGGGATGGTAATGCCTTTGAATGTCAAGGCAAAGTTGTTTAATTTCCTTTTGATGGTTATGTTCATTATCTGTCACTTATATGGCATCTAATTTATTCGCCATTTATCAGCCCAAGCCTGAATGTTGTTCATGTATGGCTGATTGCTGGCAACAATTACACATTATTTGAGGAGCTGCAAATGGAACTAAAGATTTTGCAAGTGGGTTAAACAGGGAGATAGTAGCATTGTGTTAATATCACTAGACTAGTAACCCAGAGGTCCAAGCTAATAGTCTGGGGGCATGGGTTCAAATCCCATCATGGCAGCTGGTGGAATTTAAATTCAATTAATAAATCTGGTACTGAAAGCCAGTCTCAGTAATGGTAATTATGAAGCTATCATTGATTGTTGGAAATGGCCTTTGGGAGAGGAAATCTGCCAACCTTTCCTGCCTGGCCTATATGTAACCCTAGATCTATAGCAATGCGGTTGACCAGATGGGTCTTTACAGCAATTGAAATGGTTTCATGAATAGCATTCAACTTTTAATTCCAGATTTTAAAAAATATATTGAATTCAAATTCCACCATCTGCTGTGGTGGGATTCAAACCCAGGTGCCAGAGCATTACCCTGGCATTACTAGCCCAGCAGCAATACCACTATGCCATCACCTCTGCTGTAATTATGTCTTTGGGCTGAGATGATTGGCTTCCAATAACAACAACAATCTTCCTTTGTGCTGGGTATGGCTCCTATTCCCCCAGTTTTCATGGACTTCAATTGTACTGGGGCCCTTTGATGTCACTTTTGGTCAAATGCTGCCTTGATGTCAAGGGCAGTCACTCTCACCTCAACTCACCCAGAGATTCAATGACACCTTGCTAACTGATTATATTTTAAACTGATATAAATGATCTTTTGAAAAGTAATTAGTTCAACTCTGAAATTCAATTTCCTGAATTGCTGAAAGATATGTTGGCATTGCATAAGGGACAATTATGAGCCCTGCTGTATTTCTAGTATTGATTTGTGACCATTAATCCGACAAAATTGTTTCTGAGATATCAAAACAAAGTTCTTTTGAATCTAGCAGATGTTACCAAAATGAAGTTCACAAATTCTTTTAAATGAATTGCAATATGTAAAATAATGGTCACTAAGAAGAATTATCAATCAAATGTTTTTCCAGGATTTTCCAAACTCTCTCTGAAATTTGCTGACACAATCAGCCTCCACTGCCTCCCTTGCTAGTTTTTCCATATTCATCGCCCTCTGTATAAAACAATTAAACCTAAACTATTTTTACACCCTCCCTCTTCCATACCTAATCTCCTCAAAAGCAAATCATGAATAATTTCAGTCATTTACAAGTTCAGGACTTCTGACAGAAAAGGTTTTTGTGCACTTAAATTGAAATAATTTGGATTTTTTGTTGACACTGCAGCAAATAGGATGAAGCATGATAATAGTAACTAAGTGTAAAGGAGAAAGCAATTTCATTTTGGGATACATGGCACAGGAAGACTTCATGCACTCATATATTAACATGTTTGTGGCTATAATGGTGTATGTCATTTCAGACTTCATTTCAGAGCATTGGTTTGAAAGATTGCAAAAAAACTGAATAGATTCAAGGGTGCTTCAGCATTAAATACATATTTTGGATCTGAAAAATTCAAAGGGAAAGGATATGAGTGGAGATTCTGACTTTGTGTAATTGTGTAAAATAGGTGATGTTAATCTTTGGACAGCCAGATGGTGAAAGATAGTACTGGAGTCAATCTTTACTCAATCTTACCTTTGTTTACAGAGTTAAGCATTATAAGCCTACACTCCTAATTCAACCACACCACAGTTGCCATTAATGTCTCTTTCTATGTGCTCAAGTGAAACCCCTGTAAATGCCACCCACATGCATACAATTAAGCACAATTTACACTGCATAAGAAGAGAGTGCTGGTTGGTTGGCAACTGGACTCTGATTGATAGAGGTATTGTCATGGAGAATGCAGTAGAGAACAATTAACTGTTAACTGCCGAGCTTTTGTTTCAGATCAACTCTGATTGGCCAAGGCATTGCCATAGGCTAGGAACCAGGGAAACTATACTACAATCTATATTAATTATTTGGATGAAGAGACCAAATGTATGGTTGCTAACTTTGCTGATAGAAACATAGAAACTAGGAGCAGGAGTAGGCCATTCGGCCCTTCGAGCCTGCTCTGCCATTCATTATGATCATGGCTGATCATCCAACTCAATAGCCTGCTCCCGCTTTCTCCCCATATCATTTGATCCCTTTTGCCCCAAGAACTATATCTAAGTCCTTCTTGAAAACATATAATGTTTTGGCCTCAACTACTTTCTGTGTTAACGAATTCCATAGGCTCACCACTCTCTGGGTGAGGAAATTTCTCCTCATCTCAGTCTGAAATGGTCTACCCCGAATCTTCAAACTGTGACCCCTAGTTCTGAACTCCCCCACCATCGGGAGCATCCTTCCTGCATCTACCCTGTCTAGTCCTGTTAGTATTTTATAGGTTTCTATGAGATCCCCCCCAATTCTTTTGAACTCCAGCGAATATAATCCCAATCGATTCAATCTCTCCTCAAATGTCAGTCCCGCCATCCCAGGAATCAGTCAGGTGAAACTTTGCTGCGCTCCCTCTATAACAAGCACATCCTTCCCCAGATAAGGAGACCAAAACTGCACACAATATTCCAGATGTGGTCTCACCAAGGCCCTGTACATTTGCAGCAAGACATCCCTGTTCCTGTACTCAAATCCTCTGGCTATGAAGGCCAACATACCATTTGCCTTCTTTACTAACTGCTGCACCTGCATGCTTACCTTCAGTGACAAGCATACGAGGACACCCAGGTCTCGTTGCACATTCTCTTCTCTCAATTTCTATCCATTCAGATAATAATCTGCTTTCCTGTTTTTGCTACCAAAGTGGATAACCTCACATTTATCCACATTATACTGCATCTGCCATGCATTTGCCCACTCACTCAACTTGTCCAAATCACACTGAAGCATCTCTGCATCCTCCTCACAGCTTACCCTCCCACCCAGCTTTGTGTCATCTGCAAATCTAGGAACATTACATTTAGTTCCCTCATCTAAATCATTAATATATATTGAGAATAACTGGGGTCCCAGCACCGATCCCTGTGGTACCCCACTAGTCACTGCCTGCCATTCAGAAAAAGGCCTGTTTATTCTTACTCTTTGTTTCCTGTCTGCCAACCAGTTTCCTATCCATCTCAATACATTATCCCCAATCCCATGCGCTTTAATTTTACACGTTAATCTCTTATGTGGGACTTTGTCGAAAGCCTTCTGAAAGTTCAAATAAATCACATCCACTGGCTCCCCCTTATCAACTCTACTAGTTACAATTCCAATACATTTACCGAACATGATTTCCCTTTCATAAAACCATGCGGACTCTGTCTGATTCTGCCACTGTTTTCCACGCGCTCAGATATTAAATCTTTTATAATGTACTCTAGAATTTTCCCCACTACCTACGTAAGGCTGACTGGTCTATAATTCCCTGTTTTCTCTCTGCCTCCCTTTTTAAACAGTGGGGTTACATTAGCTAGCCTCCAATCTGTAGGAACTGTTGCAGAGTCTATAGAATCTTGGAAGATGACCACCAATGCATCCACTATTTCTAGGGTCACTTCATTAAGTACTTTGGGATGTAGATTATCAAGCCCTGGGGATTTATTGGCCTTCAATCCCATCAATTTCCCCAATACCATTTCCCTACTAATATTGATTTCTTTCAGTTTCGTCCTCTCACCCTGTGTTCGCCCTGTGTTCCCCAACATTTCTGGTATGTTATTTGTGTCCTCCTTTGTGAAGACAGAACCAAAGTATGTATTTTGTTGGTCAGCCATTTCTTGGTTCTCCATTATAAATTCCCCCGTTTCTGGCTGTAAGGGACCTATATTTGTCTTCACGAATTTTTTTGTCTTCACATATCTATAGAAACTTTTAGTCAGTTTTTATGTTCCGCACAAGCTTACTCTCGTACTCTACTTTCCCCTTCTTAATCAATTCCTTGGTCCTCCTTTGCTGAATTTTAAACTGCTCCCAATCCTCAGGTCTGTTGTTTTTTCTAGCCAATTTGGATGCCTCTTCCTTGCATCTAATACTATCTCTAATTTCAAAGAAAAACAGATTACCTGGAAAAACTCAGCAGGTCTGGCAGCATCGGCGGAGAAGAAAAGAGTTGACGTTTCGAGTCCTCATGACCCTTCAACAGAACTGATTTTTCTTTACAAGGATAGGGGTGAAATATAAGCTGGTTTAAGGTTGGGGGGTGGGGGGGGTGTGGGGGAGGAGAGAAGTGGAGGGGGGGTGTTGTTGTAGGGACAAGCAAGCAGTGATAGGAGCAGATCATCAAAAGATGTCACAGACAAAAGAACAAAAGAACACAGAGGTGTTGAAGTTGGTGATATTATCTAAACGAATGTGCTAATTAAGAATGGATGGTAGGGCACTCAAGGTATAGCTCTAGTGGGGGTGGGGGGGCATAAAAGATTTAAAAATAATGGAAATAGGTGGGAAAAGAAAAATCTATATAAATTATTGAAAAAAAAAACAAAAGGAAGGGGGAAGAAACAGAAAGGGGGTGGGGATAGAGGAGGGAGCTCAAGACCTAAAGTTGTTGAATTCAATATTCTGTCCGGAAGGCTGTAAAGTTCCCAGTTGGAAGATGAGGTGCTGTTCCTCCAGTGTGCGTTGGGCTTCACTGGAACAATGCAGCAGGCCAAGGACAGACATGTGGGTAAGAGAGCAGGGTGGAGTGTTAAAATGGCAAGCGACAGGGAGGTTTGGGTCATTCTTGCGGACAGACTGCAGGTGTTCTGCAAAGCGGTCACCCAGTTTACGTTTGTCTCTCCAATGTAGAGGAGACTGCATTGGGAGCAACGAATACAATAGACTAAGTTGGGGGAAATGCAAGTGAAATGCTACTTCACTTGAAAGGAGTGTTTGGGCCCTTGGACGGTGAGGAGAGAGGAAGTGAAAGGGCCGGTGTTACATCTTTTGCGTGGGCATGGGGAGGTGTCATAGGTGGGGGTTGAGGAGTAGTGGGTGATGGAGGAGTGGACCAAGTTGTCCCGGAGGGAACGATCCCTACAGAATGCCGACACGGGGGGGTGAAGGGAAGATGTGTTTGGTGGCGGCATCATGCTGGAGTTGGCGGAAATGGCGGAGGATGATCCTTTGAATGCGGAGGCTGGTGGGGTGATAAGTGAGGACAAGGGGGACCCTATCATGTTTCTGGGAGGGAGGAGAAGGCGTGAGGGCGGATGAGCAGGAGATGGGCCGGACACGGTTGAGGGCCCTGTCAATGACCGTGGGTGGAAAATCTTGGTTAAGGAAGAAGGAGTACATGTCAGAGGAACTGTTTTTGAAGGTAGCATCATCAGAACAGGTGCAACGGAGGTGAAGGAACTGAGAGAATGGGATGGAGTACTTACAGGAAGCGGGGTGTGAGGAGCTGTAATCGAGATAGCTGTGGGAGTCGGTAGGCTTGTAATGGATATTGGTGGACAGTCTATCACCAGAAATTGAGACAGAGAGGTCAAGGAAGGGAAGGGAAGTGTCAGAGATGGACCACGTGAAAATGATGGAGAGGTGGAGATTGGAAGCAAAATTAATAAATTTTTCCAAGTCCCGACGAGAGCATGAAGCAGCACCAAAGTAATCATTGATGTACCGGAGAAAGAGTTGTGGAAGGGGGCCGGACGAGGAGTGGAACAAGGAATGTTCCACATACCCCATAAAGAGACAGGCATAGCTGGGGCCCATGCGGGTACGCATAGCCACACCTTTTATTTGGAGGAAGTGAGAGGAGTTGAAGGAGAAATTGTTCATTGTGAGAACAAGTTCAGTCAGACGGAGGAGAGTAGCGGTGGATGGGGATTGTTCGGGCCTCTGTTCGAGGAAGAAGCTAAGGGCCCTCAGACCATCCTGGTGGGGGATGGAGGTGTAGTGGGATTGGACGTCCATGGTGAAGAGGAAGCGGTTGGGGCCAGGGAACTGGAAATTGTTGATGTGACGTAAGGTGTCAGAGGAATCACGGATGTAGGTGGGAAGGGACAGAACAAGGGGAGAGAGAAGGGAGTCAAGATAATGAGAAATGAGTTCCATGAGGCAGGAGCAAGCTGACACGATCGGTCTACTGGGACAGTTCTGTTTGTGAAATTTGGGTAGGAGGTAGAAGCAGGCCGTCCGAGGTTGGGCAACTATCAGGTTGGAAGCTGTGGGAGGAAGATCCCCAGAGGAGCTGAGGTCAGTGACAGTCCTGGAAACAATGGCTTGATGTTCAGTTGTGGGGTCATGGTCCAGGGAGAGGTAGGAGGAAGTGTCTGCAAGTTGACGCTCAGCCTCCGCGAGGTAGAGGTCAGTATGCCAGACGACAACAGCACCACCCTTGTCAGCGGGTTTGATGACAATGTCAAGATTGGACCTGAGAGAAGGGAGTGCAGTAAGTTCAGAGAGAGACAGATTAGAATGGGTGAGAGGAGCAGAGAAATTGAGATGACTAATGTCGCGTCGACAGTTCTCAATGAAAAGATCAAGAGAAGGTAAGAATCCAGAGGGAGGGGTCCAGGTGGAGGGAGATTATTGGAGGTGGGTAAAAGGATCCGTTGAACGGGGAGAGGACTCCTGCCCAAAGAAGTGAGCCCGGAGACGAAGACGGCGGAAGAAGAGTTCAGCATTGTGCCGAGCCCGAAATTCATTGAAATGGGGGCGTAAGGGTATGAAACTAAGTCCTTTGCTAAGCACTGAACGTTCAGCGTCGGAGAGGGGAGGGTCAGGGGGTATAGTGAATACACGGCTGGGGTTGGGATTGGAAGATGGGGTGGGGACGGAGGGACAGGCAGGGATGGAGGGTCCTAGATGGGTGTTGGTGTCGATGAGTTGTTGGATCTTGCGTTCCTTAGCACTTGAGAGAAAGAGAAAAAGATTCTTGTTGAGGTGTTGGATGAGATGAATAATAAAATGAAACTGGGGGCACGCGCAGGTTTGAAAAAGGGTACGGCGGTGCTGCTGGAGGGAGAGGTCGAGTGTGTTCATATGGCAGAGCATGGCACTGAGTGTGGATCTCAGAATGTGACGGGAGCAGCAGTCCGAGAGACATTTTATGTCCCGGAGATACCTGTAATCCTGGGTGGGTTCAAAACATGAGGGGTGGAATTTCAGTTGAAATCCACATGGGGTAAGTCGGAGATGGAGACAGTCATTGTGAAAGGAGATATGGCTGTGAAAGCGGGTTTTAGTAAACTACTTGTCAAACACCAGGAGAGAAATGGAAAGCAATGAAGGTGAACAAGGCAAAAGAGAGATACGGAAATCTTGTCGCAGAGACGAAGAGAACTTCTTCAAGGTAGGCATTTCTTGAAGAGCAGTGGCAGTCAATTAAACACAGAGATAAAAACAAAAAACTGCGGATGCTGGAAATCGAAAACAAAAACAGAATTACCTGGAAAAACTCAGCAGGTCTGGCAGCATCAGCGGAGAAGGAAAGAGTTGACGTTTCGAGTCCTCATGACGCTTCAACAGAACTGATTTTTCTTTACAAGGAGAGGGGTGAAATATTAGCTGGTTGAAGGTGGGGGGAGGAGAGAAGTGGGGGGGGGGTGTTGTTGTAGGGACAAGCAAGCAGTGATAGGAGCAGATCATCAAAAGATGTCACAGACAAAAGAACAAAAGAACACAGAGGTGTTGAAGTTGGTGATATTATCTAAACGAATGTGCTAAATAAGAATGGATGGTTGGGCACTCAAGGTATAGCTCTAGTGGGGGTGGGGGGGCATAAAAGATTTAAAAATAATGGAAATAGGTGGGAAAATAAAAATCTATATAAATTATTGAAAAAAAAAACAAAAGGAAGGGGGAAGAAACAGAAAGGGGGTGGGGATAGAGGAGGGAGCTCAAGACCCAAAGTTGTTGAATTCAACATTCAGTCGGAAGGCTGTAAAGTGCTTAGTCGGAAGATGAGGTGCCTGTTCCTCCAGTTTGCGTTGGGCTTCACTGGAACAATGCAGCAGGCCAGACATATGGGCAAGAGAGCAGGGTGGAGTGTTAAAATGGCAAGCGACAGGGAGGTTTGGGTCATTCTTGTGGACATACCGCAGGTGTTCTGCAAAGCGGTTGCCCAATTTACGTTTGGTCTCTCCAATGTGGAGGAGACCGCATTGGGAGCAACGAATACAGTAGACTAAGTTGGGGGAAATGCAAGTGAAATGCTGCTTCACTTGAAAGGAGTGTTTGAGCCCTTGGACATGAGGAGAGAGGAAGTGAAGGGGCAGGTGTTACATCTTTTGCGTGGGCATGGGGAGGTGCCAGAGGTGGGGGTTGAGGAGTAGGGGGTGATGGAGGAGTGGACCAGGGTGTCCCGGAGGGAATGATCCCTATGGAATGCCGACGGGGGGGTGAAGGGAAGATGTGTTTGGTGGTGGCATCATGCTGGAGTTGGCAGAAATGGCGGAGGATGATCCTTTGAATGCGGAGGCTGGTGCAGTGATAAGTGAGGACAAGGGGGACCCTATCATGTTTCTGGGAGGGAGGAGAAGGCGTGAGGGCGGATGCGCGGGAGATGGGCCGGACACAGTTGAGGGCCCTGTCAATGACTGTGGGTGGAAAACCTCGGTTAAGGAAGAAGGAGTACATGTCAGAGGAACTGTTTTTGAAGGTAGCATCATCGGAACAGATGCGACGGAGGCGAAGGAACTAAGAGAATGGGATGGTGTCCTTACAGGAAGCGGGGTGTGAGGAGCTGTAGTCGAGATAGCTGTGGGAGTTGGTAGGCTTGTAATGGATATTGGTGGACAGTCTATCACCTGAGATTGAGACAGAGAGGTCAAGGAAGGGAAGGGAAGTGTCAGAGATGGACCACATGAAAATGATGGAGGGGTGGAGATTGGAAGCAAAATTAATAAATTTTTCCAAGTCCCGACGAGAGCATGAAGCAGCACCAAAGTGATCATCGATGTACCGGAGAAAGAGTTGTGGAAGGGGGCCGGACTAGGACTGGAACAAGGAATGTTCCACATACCCCATAAAGAGACAGGCATAGCTGGGGCCCATGCGGGTACCCATAGCCACACCTTTTATTTGGAGGAAGTGAGAGGAGTTGAAGGAGAAATTGTTCAGTGTGAGAACAAGTTCAGCCAGATGGAGGAGAGTAGTGGTGGATGGGGATTGTTCGGGCCTCATCAAACCCGCTGACAAGGGTGGTGCTGTTGTTGTCTGGCGCACTGACCTCTACCTCGTAGAGGCTGAGCGTCACCTCGCAGACACTTCCTCCTACCTCTCCCTGGACCATGACCCCACCACTGAACATCAAGCCATTGTTTCCAGGACTGTCACTGACCTCATCTCCTCTGGGGATCTTCCTCCCACAGCTTCCAACCTGATAGTTGCCCAACCTCGGACGGCCCGCTTCTAACTCCTACGCAAAATCCACAAACAGAACTGTCCCGGTAGACCGATCGTGTCAGCTTGCTCCTGCCTCATGGAACTCATTTCTCATTATCTTGACTCCCTTCTCTCTCCCCTTGTCCAGTCCCTTCCCACCTACATCCCTGATTCCTCTGACACCTTACGTCACATCACCAATTTCCAGTTCCCTGGCCCCAACCGCTTCCTCTTCACCATGGACGTCCAATCCCTCTACACCTCCATCCCCCACCAGGATGGTCTGAGGGCCCTTAGCTTCTTCCTCGAACAGAGGCCCGAACAATCCCCATCCACCGCTACTCTCCTCCGTCTGGCTGAACTTGTTCTCACACTGAACAATTTCTCCTTCAACTCCTCTCACTTCCTCCAAGTAAAAGGTGTGGCTATGCGTACCCGCATGGGCCCCAGCTATGCCTGTCTCTTTATGGGGTATGTGGAACATTCCTTGTTCCCGTCCTACTCCAGCCCCCTTCCACAACTCTTTCTCCGGTACATCGATGATTACTTCGGTGCTGCTTCATGCTCTCGGCGGGACTTGGAAAAATTTTGTTAATTTTGCTTCCAATCTCCACCCCTCCATCATTTTCACATGGTCCATCTCTGACACTTCCCTTCCCTTCCTTGACCTCTCTGTCTCAATCTCTGGTGATAGACTGTCCACCAATATCCATTACAAGCCTACCGACTCCAACAGCTATCTCGACTACAGCTCCTCACACCCCGCTTCCTATAAGGACTCCATCCCATTCTCTCAGTTCCTTCGCCTCCGTCGCATCTGTTCTGATGATGCTACCTTCAAAAACAGTTCCTCTGACATGTCCTCCTTCTTCCTTAACTGAGGTTTTCCACCCACGGTTGTTGACAGGGCCCTCAACTGTGTCCGGCCCATCTCCCGCGCAACTGCCCTCATGCCTTCTCCTCCCTCCCAGAAACATGATAGGGTCCCCCTTGTCCTCACTTATCACCCCACCAGCCTCCGCATTCAAAGGATCATCCTCCGCCATTTCCACCAACTCCAGCATGATGCCACCACCAAACACATCTTCCCTTCACCTGCCCTGTCGGCATTCCGTAGGGATCGTTCCCTCCGGGACACCCTGGTCCACTCCTCCATCATCCACTACTCCTCAACCCCCACCTATGCCAGCTCGCCATGCCCACGCAAAAGATGTAACACCTGCCCCTTCACTTCCTCTCTCTTCACTGTCCAAGGGCCCAAACACTTCTTTCAAGTGAAGCAGCATTTCACTTGCATTTCCCCCAACTTAGTCTACTGTATTCGTTGCTCCCAATGTGGTCTCCTCTACATTGGAGAGACCAAACGTAAACTGGGTGACCGCTTTGCAGAACACCAGCAGTCTGTCCGCAAGAATGACCCAAACCTCCTTGTCGCTTGCCATTTTAACACTCCACCCTGCTCTCTTGCCCACATGTCTGTCCTTGGCCTGCTGCATTGTTCCAGTGAAGCCCAACGCAAACTGGAGGAACAGCACCTCATCTTCCAACTAGTCACTTTACAGCCTTCCGGACTGAATATTGAATTCAACAACTTTGGGTCTTGAGCTCCCTCCTCCATCCCCATCCCCTTTCTGTTTCTTCCCCCTTCCTTTTGTTTTTTTTCCAATAATTTATATAGATTTTTCTTTTCCCACCTATTTCCATTATTTTTAAATCTTTTATGCCCTCCACCCCCACTAGAGCTATACCTTGAGTGCCCTACCATCCATTCTGAATTAGCACATTCGTTTGGATAATATCACCAACTTCAATACCTCTGCGTTCTTTTGTTCTTTTGTCTGACATCTTTTGATGATCTGCTCCTATCACTGCTTGCTTGTCCCTACAACGACACACCCCTCCACTTCTCTCCCCACCCCCCCAACCTTAAACCAGCTTATATTTCACCCCTCTCCTTGTAAAGAAAAATCAGTTCTGTTGAAGCGTCATGAGGACTCGAAATGTCAACTCTTTTCTTCTCCGCCGATGCTGCCAGACCTGCTGAGTTTTTCCAGGTAATTTTGTTTTTGTTTTAGATTTCCAGCGTCCGCAGTTTTTTGTTTTTATTTTTGTTACTATCTCTAATTTCCCTTGTAAACCATGGTTTGGCCACCTTCCTTGTTTTACTTTTGCACCAGAATCACATAAAGATAGGTAGGAAAGTAAGTTTGGAAAATGACATAATGAGCCAAATTTTCCAGCTCCTCCCATCCCCCAAGGCAGATTTAATTGTGGATGGTGGGGGGCGGGGGGGGGCATGGGGGTGAGCAACGTGGTGAGAGCTGAAAAATTGGTTTCCCTGGCTAAAAGTGACTGTGGGATCTTCCATTCCCACCCACCATGGCGGTTCACAATTCCTGCTAGAGGGCAGCATGAAACCAATTTGCATCCTGTTAATGGGTTGCTGATGAAGGCCTGACAGGAATTACATTCCCCTGCCCGATTGTCTGCATCGCCGGGGGGAAATCACGCCTGTCCAGAATATGGCTGGACCAACGTGACATGTACGTATGAGCACTTACCTGAAGAAGGCCTGGGGCAGCCTCCTGGAGGTCTCCAGCAAATGTGGACCATGGAATAAGCAACAGCGAGTTGGGGAGCATCTACTGGTTTCAGAATGCTCCTGGAGGTACGTCTTCTATCTTCAGGAAGCCCATCTTTTATCTTCAAGAGGCCAATCTCCTATCTTCAGGAGGTCTATCTTCTATCTTCAACGGTAGGTCAGTTATGTCTAGACACTTTTAAAAAATTGTGCCAAGGCATGACAGTGGGGCATAAGCCAACCAGCCTGCCCCACTGCGTAATACGTTGCAAAGCCCCCCAATGCATATTTAATAAGGCCGCAATCGGGCAAGTGGCACAAATTCATAGCAGCCTCTGTGCCCCAGCCCTGCCCCCGTCACAGGACTTAGGCTCAAAATGGAAAATTCTGCCCAAGGTGTCTGGAAAGGGATATAGATATGTTAAATGATTGGGTAAAAATTTGGCAAAAGGAGTACAATGTGGGTAAATGTGAACATGTCCACCTTGGTGGGACAAATAGAAAAGCAGCATATTAACTAAATGGAGACAGGTTGCAGAACTCAAGTACAGAGGGATCTGGGTGTCATGGTACATGAATCACAATTTGTTAGCATGCAGGTGTAGCAAGTGATTAGGAAGGCAAATGGAATGTTTATTAAGAGGAATGAATTCAGAGTAGAGATATTTTGCCACAGTTGTACAGGAAATTGGTGAGATCACATCTAGAGTGCTGTGTACACTTTTGGTCTCCTTATTTAAGAATGGAAATAATTGCATTCAAAACCATTCAGAGAAGGTTCACTCGACTGATGCCTCGAATGAGGGGGTTATCTTATTTGGAAAGGTTAGACAGGTTGGGTCTGTGTATAACTACTCAACAACAGAGGATGTTTCGCCTTGTGGGAGAGACTAGAACTAGGGGGTACACTTAAGATAGAGATGAGGAGAAAATCTTTCTCTCAGAGGGTCTGCGGAACTCTGTTCCCCAGAAAGCCATGGAGGCAAGGTCAATGAATATTGTTAAGGCAGAGGTAAAGGGTGTCAAAGTGGCGTTGAGGCCACAATCAGATTAGCCATGATCTTATTAAATGCAGGAACAAGCTCAAGGGGCCGAATGACCTATGCCTGCTCCTAATTTATGTTTGTATGTGACTGTTGTTGGTGCAAAACTGTGTATAGCTCCTCAACAACAGAGGATCCAACCTAAGTAAGATTGCAGTACATTGGCAAATATCACATGATCAGAGGATACATGACCAGTTATCATATGGTCAAATCTCCAGCACTGCTCACAAGAATTGATAGTAGATTAAAGTACATCTTTTAAGATATGATCTTTAAATAACTAATTTCCTTTTGCATCTTACAAAAAGCCACATCAATATATGAGTCAACATGCATTTACTAACAATTTTTGGGATTATTGACAAACTGAGAACAGGGTTTGAAACTTGACGACTGTGCATGGACTGATAAAGGAAAATTAATCAGTGTGAGGAGTGAGCAGCAAATTAATAAATATTTTAAAAATACAACTAAGAAAAAGAAAACACAAGATGGGACTTCACTAGTTATACTGGGTCTAACTCGATTAATAAATATTTTCAAGAACACAAAAACTAAATGAGTAAAATTACTCTTAATTAATTAAATAGGTAAGGATTAACTTCAGCAATTTATATTAAGGAGAAAAAAATTGTCCAAGAATCTTGTTATTCAATCATTATTTAATGATGTCTGTTGGAGGTGCAAGTATGTAAAGGATGTCCAAGGGCAGAATTTGGTTCAGTTGTGATGCTTCATGCAGTCACTTAATTCATCAACATGCACCATCAGGCTCAAAAATGAATAATTTCAATGTGAGTGAGATGGTATAGTACATCCATGGAAGTTCCCCCCAGTAGTAGTAACTTTTAAGAAAGGAAGGGACAAAATTGGCAAAGGAAACTATAAAAATGTGCAGGAACATATTCCTGGATTTCTGCTTCTCCACTGTTTCTCAAGGATTTTCACTGATCTTCCACCAAAATTAGTGAGAAATTTGGAGACTCCAGTAAAATGCTATCCCATTCTCCTTTGTTTTACTTCTGAATTGTCGAAGAGGTTTACATTACCTGAAAGCTTGTGAACTTCAATACCTCTGTTGATCTAACAGAAGATACATACAAAACAAAGGGGCTAAAGATATTACCAATGAGGATGTAATGTCAACAAGCTGTAGTCTGTTTATTTTAATATCCTATGCGTTCCACAGTCACTTCATAATACTTCACAAACAAGTGAAGATTAGTGGCATATATCTGAACATTTCTGTTATAAAAAGTTTCCATATAAAAGAGGCAATTCATATCTAGGTTCATTTGTGCTCAAAAACAGGCATACAGGGGATGCAAGGAACAATCCTTGCACTTAAATAAATAGACCCAAGGCACACCTCAGTTGGTTTTGGGCCCTTTTTTTATTGCACCAGCGAGCAGCAGACACCAAATGGACATCTCCAGGCAGTTTGCCAGAGAAAATTTATGCCATACAATAACGAGGCAATGACCATCCCTAACAAGAGAGAATCTAACCATCTCCCTTTGACATTCAATGGCATTACCATAGCTAAATCCCCCACCATCAACATCCTAGGGGTTACCATTTACCAGGGGCTGAACTGGGCCAGTCATATAAATACCGTGGCTGGAAGAGCAGGTCAGAGGCTGGGAATTCTGCACAAGTAACTCATTTCCTGACTCTTCAAAGCCTGCCTGTCATCTACAAAGCACAGATCAGGAGTGTGATGGAATACTCTCCTGGATGAGTGCAGTTCCAACAACACTCAAGAAGCTTGACACCATTCAGGACAAAGCAACCCGCTTGATTGGCACCCCATCCGCCACCTGAAGTACTCGCTCCCTCCACCACCAACACACAAAGGCAGCAGCTGTGTACTATCTACTAGATGCACTGCAGCAACTCACCAAGGTTCCTTCGACAGTACCTTCCAAACCCACGACGTCTATCAGCTAGAAGAACAGCATGGAAGCACCATTACCTGCAAGCCACACACCATCCTGACTTGGAATTGTATCACCACTCCTTCACTGTCGCTGGGTCAAAATCCTGGAACTCCCTCCCTAACAGGTTTGTACCTTCACCACATAAACTGCAGTGGCTCAAGAAGGCAGCTCATCACTATCTTCTCAAAGGAAGTTAGGGATGGCAATAAATGATGGCCTAACCAGTGATGTCCACATCCCGTGAAAGAATAAATTAAAAAAAGATCAAACCACTGTATCACCAGCAGTGGCCTTCAGTTAAGTCTGTAAAGAGAATAGAAAGAGGACATGATCAGGAGAGAAGATAGCTGGGAGGGTGCAACCAGGAGGTGGATGACTGGAAGAGGAGGCGATCAGGAGGTAGGGTAGCGGGAACTGAGATAAGGGAGAGGGACAGTGATTATCAGAGAAGGTGGCGTCATCATCTGGTTGGCTTGTGGTTGCATGAGAAAGGGAGTGGGTGAAGGTTATAATCAGATGGGGTGCTATTGGTGGCTGGCAATAATCTGTGTGGTTTGAATGTTGAGCCAAGAGGAGAACAGCTGCTACTTCTGGCTTTACATTTGGGTAGTTATTTTGAACAAATTTACTTTTCTGGTGAAGTGTCCCACTTAGGACTGCCTGCTTGGTTGCATGCAGGCATGGACCTAGATTTTTGCATTGTCACGGAGAGCCTGCAGCATATCCAAAATGTTGGACGTTCCCCAGATCCGGAGGTGACTTAGACATGTGGGAAAACTGAACTCAACATGGCCATTTGAACTGAGTGCTGAGTTCAAACTGACCTCTTTTTCATTGCAGCAAGAGCCTTATCCCACAGTATGAGAGTTACGAATTTTTAGAGTAACCATAAATGCTCATGAAGTGTGAATAAAACTGTCAAGCTGTCAAATTATTTAAATGGCCAAATATTTAAAAACAGAAAAAACTGTCTGCCTGTGTCTGTGAAAGTTGAAAAAAGATGGTCCAGCTGTTTCAATACCTATTTGTTGATGAAGCCCTAAATGCTATCATAATAGCATTATTAATGCTTGACTGCATTCCACAATCTACCATTATCAGAGTGGGAGGTTGTAAGTTCACAATTTGACAGCTCAAAAAAGTTATAGAAGCATTAGCTGTCATTGATGTCAGAATTATGAATTCGAGTGTTTTTTATAAGGGATGAAGTACTTGAGTAAATCTAAGTGTATTGAATGTGCTTTCATAAATGAGAGTGTTTTTTTATATCGTGAAGTCTGTAATAGATATTTAGAACCTCATTTTATTTCATCTCAGCATGGCTCTTGAGGTCTGCCCATAGTGGATACTGGATGAGTTGGCATGGAGGGTGTAAAGGAAGAGAATGGTGGGTGAGGGGCATGAGTTAGCACTAAGTTGGCATGGGGCTATATGAGGCCATTAGAGGTGGGTGGGGGACATGGGTTGGAATAAATTGGCATGTATGTACATGGGGAGTGGGTGGGGGTGAGGGGGTGTGAGGGATGAGGGCTCAAGGGCTAACAGTTAAGAAATCAACTTGACAAACAACCCACCTCAGCACTCGGCAGCCCCCTGTGGCCATATCTGACCTGTGCCAGGTGCAGTGGGCTCGACCCCATCCCGCACCTGCACCACACTCCCCCCATCCCCGCTGGAACAAAGGTCCCGCCATTCAGGGCACTTTCTCCTGAGATGGGTGTGGCGAGCTAGGAAATTTCTCAGTGCTGCGTACCTGCCTCAGGTGTGGAAATCCAGGCCCTACTTTTCCTTTATGCAGCCTTGTTGGTGCTGGATGCCTCAGGGAATATCAATATTGTAGACAGTGCCTCAGATAGGTGTCAGGTGCCCTATCTGTCTGCAATATTGTAGACCTAGCCACCTAATAAGAGGGCACACAGCATCAAATTTTAAGGTCATGCTTTTTAATCAGGAGGAATGAATTATCTTAGCATTGTACTGTGTATCATGAGCTCATCAAGACATCCTCCTAAAATTAATTTTTTGCCAATATGCTGCAGGAATTAATTTAAATTAACTCATTAATATTTATTTCACTGTGTAATACTCAATTTGCAATCACTATCAGCATAACGAAACCTAGATTTGTTTGGCTTTTGGGTGGATTTTGATATTTATCATTAGATGATGTACCATACACAGCTTAATCCTCCATCTTTGGGTAAGGTAAAATATGCTATATCCTGACTAGTTTGTTTCGTCTGAAGGTGCATGCCTTTCTGTTTTTAATGGGGCTGCATTCATTGGTTCAAGGAAAATCAGCCTGGGACTTTGCATTCAAATGGTGGATGCATATGGATGAATGAGATACAGAAGTAAAAAGAAAATCTAGACAAAACAAAAATAAAATATTTGGATGTAGCACTATTTTGTTAGTCCTAATCTGGCAAAGAGGTGAAAATGTGATCATGTTTGGTCAAAAACTAGACTAAAAATCATGCTTCCATCTTCATAAATTTTTGTTCCCTCCTTTATTTTTCAGCTGAAAGAGTTGACAGATTATATCTTTCCAGAGAATGCCAAGAAATGTAGGAGTGTAATTCATCTACTGATCTTCCTTCTTTGTGGGGACATGGCTAAACTCTATGTGGTAACTTTCCAAAGACGAGTAACTCATCTTGAGTGAAATAATGGAAGTAAACTCATGCCTAATAACCCCTGGAACCAATCAGCTTCACATTAAATCCTTGTCAGGATCCACACTTCAACATTAATGTTGCTATCTGTTCTTGTCATGTGTGTTACAGATCACTCAGGGAGTCCAAGTTTCTGTGGCAACATGCACTTTTATACATTGCAGCCTGGAGCTATAGTGATTTTAGATGCCTCAACTTTCTTTCTATCAAATGGATGATTTTTCCATTTGGAATTAACCATTCCTGGTTAAATGGCTAACTAGGAATCTCTCCTACTCTTGCCACCTGCCATTGTTTACACTGAAAGGATTTACAAGTTAATACTCAACCTCTTTGACTGTGTTATGAACTTACCTTCCTTGGTCATCAAGTCCTGGTGTGGGACTTGAACCCAGAGTTTCTGGCTCAGAGGCAGGGGCGCTACCCACTGCACCACAAGACCTCCTAACTCTTGCAGTGTAGTTCATCTAATTTAGAACATGCATAAAAATAATCAAGGCAGGTATTAACAGAATTTTTAAAAAGCCTATTATTTTTTACAAAGAAACATATTAACCATTGGGCACATTAGGAACTAAAGAATAATAAATGATATGATGTATGTATATTCAAGGCTTACTGTACTAGTTATTGTTTTGGCATAAAAACAGAATGAAAACAACACAGTGATAAAACCACAAACGCATACATTATTACAAATGGAACAACAGTCTCGAAATGGTGTTACAGTAAGAAAACATACAGAATACAGATTTTATGGTTAGAAATAAAAGTTATGCCATCAGCAGAAACCAGAAAGAATACTTAACATTATAAATCACAATCTAGTTGAGTATACCCAGGGATTCAGAGCATTGTGACAGATAGTTACAGTTATATTACATCAATAGTGACCTGGTAAATAATATAGTGGTCTATTTGAACTAACAACATTCTGATCAGTATGCTGAATGGCTAAAGCTAAATAAAGAAACTACCCTGTAGGTAGAATTTTCCTATAGTTAACAAAATTAGTTCTACATAAAATAAATTTCTGAACATTATAATGGTGCTGTTTCTAGCTATCAGTTTATCTTATCCACTGACTAAAACCAAACACTGTAGAATATTCAAATTTATAAATTAATTACATTAAAAAATCATAGCTATAAGCTAGCAGGTAGTGTGACCAATTTCAGAAATGTATTCCAATCACAGATTTCAGATGATACTTATAACCTGCTTGTGTTTCATTTTATGTTGTTAAATTTATGTAATCTGACCCCTCCAATTACATTAAATTCTTGTAATTCATTCTCTGTTGCCCATTGTTCCATATATAAGATAATCATGTAAGTATGAAAATAAGGATGCAAAAATTACAGAATGTCAAGCTTATTAAACTATGATAAATATCACTCACTGTTCTAGATGTTGGGGGCGCTGATGGGCTTGTTAGTGACACCATCTCTTGGATTGCCAGCCTGAGTTTTAATCGATGAAGTGGATTGCTGATTCCAATTTCCCTTTGGATCTCAGTGTCAGACAGGGCAGACATGATGGCACCACTCTTCACATTTGCACGACAAGCAGCAACATACCATGCAGGCATTCCAAGCCACAGCTGTATAGCAGAGAAGCATAATTTGCTTGTTAGCCAGGTTATTGAAGTATGCTTAAGTATTTTCTAAAGATTAAATAATAAAAGATTAATTTGGCTATTTTTAATTAGCAAGCAAGAATTCATTCTACTCACATGATAAGTTGGTTTGAACATGGCACATGTTTTCACAATAAATGAAACCTCACTATATTAGTTTCCACAAAAAGGGATTTTCACCATTTTTAATGTATTACTAAGTCGTTTGGTAATATAGAACTTGAATATTGCTGAAAAGATAGACATGTTACCAAAGCTTTTCATCTTGCACTCATCAGGACAAATGCAAGAATGCCAAATTTCAAACAATTACAACAATTTAGACTACAGGAGAAAGGGGTAGTGATTTGTTGATAAGTTGGCTCTGATTTGCCAAGGCAATGCTATTGTCAAAATGACAGGGAACTAAAGGTTCCCCAAGCTCCCGGATAATTCAAAAAAAGCACTAGGCTTGAACATATTCCTTTTGTTTGTAGGGAACAGATCCCTGCGTATGAATACATGTTACTTTTAGCAAATGTCAATGAGCCATGTTATGAGCTCGATTGCTTATCTTAAACTGGTTGTTAGTATAGTTATTAGTGCGCTCAGGATTGTTCAGCAAGTGCTGCCCAAACTCAGTATTACATCTAACAGTAGACATTTTGTTTTGGGTTTTGCTCTGCCTATCTGGAATAACCTAAGGAACAGGCTGTTTGATTTGATCAGCCATTCATTGGTACTTATATGCCTGGCATTGCACTGGCACTGAAACTCATACATGACTTTGCTCAATTGTGTGGAAGGCAGAACATCTTTTTGGACTGACTCAGCATCTTGTTAGTGGAAAATACCACTCACATAGTCACTACATTAGTAGCGCAAATGGGCCAAAGGCCGTCACCTTCAGAACTGAAAAGTATCTGGTCTACCTCAAATTACCCTGGAAAGGTGAAGTTTCTCAAAAAATTGGCCAACAGGCTAAGTAAGCCATTTTATGTTGCTACTATGTAGTGGCTATGCAAGTGGTATTTTCCATTAGCAGGATGCTACTGACAGTCCAAAAAGAATCAGTAATACTCAAGTTTTTTACCTTCCCTTTCCCTCTTCTATTCCAATTCCATATTTCTTTCAATATATTTTCATTTTAATCTATTCTTCCATTCATTCTCTGATTTGTTTATATTATTAAATCAATTGTTTGAACAGCAATACCCATTGCCATTGCTGCAGACCTTTCAGGCTTGCAGTACTAGTGGTTCTTTCATTTCCTACTTCAAGCTGCTAGTTTTTGCCAGGGATATGCCTATGCCAGGGCAGTGTCTGGGCCATAAATGACATAAACCAAGAAATCCAAGTGGGTTGGGATCTGACCAGTCACAGTGCACTTCAGTGGATTGCATCTGATGAGCCATAAGGCACAGGACCAGTAGGAAAATCAGTTTCATTTCTAAAACAAAATCGGATATAAAAATAATGCTCAGTGTATAACTGGAACATGAGCTCGGCTTACTTACACATAACTCATTCAGCAATGTTGCAAATTCCAAAGTGTGTATTCTTACTTGTTTAAATGGTTCATTGTTTTCCAGTTCTGATTCATTATCCCTTAATTACAAGAGCTGATTTTACAAATATGCACTTCCAGTGAGTACCTGACTCATTGGGAGTTCACAGGCACCAGTCCATTGATTTTTCACCCTTTCCTTTCATTGGGTGAGCAAGCTCAAGATTTCCTGTCATACGTTCCCAGTTGGGAAGGATCAATGCTGAGGGAGGTCATTCCTGAAATCATCCATCTAATATCATTGGATTAATATTTATCTAGACTTAGCTACCAAGTACCACTGAATCAGTTTGTTTTATTCACTTTTAAAATTTTCTTTTTGTTTCCCTTTCAACTATTTGATGATTTTCTGTGTTGCATTTTTATTTTATTTGTTTCATTTTAACATATTTTTCTGTTTTTTTAACTTTTGCTCTTAGTTTCACCAGCCAGTTTTCCTTTTTAATATTTCCTCCATTTTTTCTTTTTCTACTTCTTTCATGAAAGTGAATGTGATCAAAGTCAAATATATTTTTAATTATATTTCAATACCATTTATTACATGTCATTTTTTGATTTATGTTAACGCTTTTGTAAGTCTGTATTCACTATACATTTCCTCCACCTGTCACATTGGATAGAATGGCCACCACCTCCTCCACAATCACAGTGTGGTTCTGATATCAGGCAAGAAGCGGTGTTACTTTAGCAAGGCAAAGTAGGAAATACCAGCTATTTCTTTCCTTAAACACCTCATTAGTCAGTGGCACTGTTCAGTGGCATGCATAGCTAAGAAAGAGATATGATTGATTACTGTTTGGCAATGTTGCAACTGGAGCTGTAATCTTGGTGAGAGACAGGTTGTCAATTATTTGAGTCCTAGGCCATTATTCTGAAACTGAATAACTGTCAGCAAAAAGTAAACTTTGAATATAATTAAATTCCCTAATCAGTGGGAAAAAAATAAAAGCAGCCTGAGTAGCATAGTTGGTAGGTCATGTGTTCAAGTCCCATTTCAGGACTTGTTGGCCATAGGAAAAACCATGCCAGTCAGTGTGTATCAGTGCTGGTCCCTAGACTGGATAAATGGGGAGAGTTATTGGTAGGAAGGGCAATTGGCTGTATAACCAGCTGCCAAATCCAAAAACAGATGATTGATATGGAGGGTGAAAATAAGCATTCTGGTAACCACAAGTAACATTGGAAAAGAGTGAGAATAAATAAAAAATAGCCTTATTAGTTTTAAAATTGGTTTAATTTAACTTCTGCTCATAAAATTGTAGGCTCTAACTTGAATTTCATTTTCATCGTCTTTTTATCCATGGGCAGCAAATTGGGGCCTACGTAAACTTTTTCCAGCAGTTTTACATGCCAAAATCAATTTCATCATCCCAATAAAATTTCACAAGCCTGCCTTAGCCATCCAATTACCTTGCTGAATTTCTGCAAATGTTCTTCCTATTATTTGCTGCAACATTTGGCAAAAGAGTTGGCAGAAATGCTGGAGAAATCACATCAAGACTGAATTCAACTCCAATATATTTAAATATCACCAGCGTGACCTGAATTTAGTACTTGCAATATTTGCACTCATCTGTATTGAATTCCATCAATCACTGATCTTCTTATTTGCAGCACTTATTTAGCTCCACTTTTTGGTCCCTGGTTGCTTATTCTTCCTCACCTGCTGTACCCTATTTGGTTGCATCTCCAACACTTTCTGATTATATAAACAAAGATACAAGGGTTTTTAAAGCTGCTTATACATTGCATGGTATTGCAGCAACACTAAAATAAACTTGGCAAATTTGTTAAAGCTGGTAGCTGGGAGAAATAAGTTTTAAAAATGGATTTTCATATTTACAGGCCTTAGGGAATCCGACAAGTTTACCTGAGTGTTGCCGCTGGCTGTACAAGACACAGTCATTGAATGTGGCATTAAACATGACATAAAACTGTTCTAGATTTGTCAGATGGAAAAATAATTAAGGAAGTGTTAAAACATTGACACCTATGTTGTATTTAACCTATCATAATTTCATAAATGAGCAGATAGGACACCAAGCAACAATAAAGGAAGAGTTAGCATTGGTGCTGAAGGCAGCATCCAATGTTGAGAAGGGGAGAATTTACATGAAGTTATCAGTGTCCCATGGTTGTGGCATAGACAGCATTGATAGATTCAACAGTGATTAGGATGGAAAAAAATGCTTTAAATCTCTTTCTAGTATCCTTACCAGATGAAAATGTCTATGAAAGTAAACAACTCATAAGGACACACCAGTTTGTGACTCTTGCCCAAATCTCTGCATAACCCTTTAATGTACACAAAGAGCAGTGATCATTGCTGGCTGAGACTCAGACTAACTTCAAGATGCCAGTCTCAGATATTACAGAAGGTGAACAGGGCCCAAAGTCAGAAACCTCCTACCTTTGCTAAATGAGCAATTAACTTCTGATTACAATTGTTAAACAGGCAATTGTCTGAAATTTTATGTTGTCTGTTCCATTTTACAGGGTGCACATGGGCTAGATGGGGGGAGTGATTTCTTGAAGCTACTCATGGATGGCACAAGGGTGGTAGAAAGGTCACTGCCCCATGGGATTACTTTAGAGGATGCCCCTCCAATGAGCAGAGCAGGAGAAGAAGAGATAGGAAACCGGTTGGCCATGGATATGTGTGCCTGCTGACCAAGCACGTGAGGGACCTGATGCTGCTTCAGGGGCAGAAGGTTACAGAGAGCAACATCACCAAGTCCTTCCAAAGAGAGAGTTTACCGTGCATGAAGAGATAAAATGGCAGAGGAGGAACCACCTTCAGCTGTCAGCATCGGTGTTTTCACCGACTGCCTCTCACCTGGAAGAGAGTATCTCCTTTTGCGAGATGCTGGCAGGTGAGATTAATTCAAATTGCAAAAGTGGACACCCAATATCTGTAGCTCTGAAGGTAACTGTATCCTTGAACTTTTATGCTTTGGGCTCCTTCCAGACAGCAGCCAGAGATTTTTGCAGCATTTTGCAGGCTGAGGCACATCACTCCACCAAGGTATATGCACAATTTTAGGAGAGCGGATGACTTCATCACCTACACCTGAGGACAGTCAGGCCGAGATAGCCAAGGGTTTTGGTTGTGTAGAGGGATTCCTGAAAGTTCAGGGAGTGATATACTGCACACATGTGGCCATTGAGATGCCTCTGGGCCATCCAAGGGTGTTCATGAACCACAAAGGGTTTTACTCTCTGAATGTGCAACTTGTATGTGACCCCTGCTAGAGAATCATGCAGATCTGTGTGCGGTGTCCTGGGAATTATCACAATACCCATATCCTCAGGCACTCCCAGGTGCTAGAGCTTTTCTCCCAGTACAGCAACTGGTTGGATGGATACTTAGTGATAAGGGCTATCCATGAAGAGATGGCTCATGACTCCTGTAAAAAATCAGGGATCAGAGGCTGAACTTTGTTACAATGAGAACCAAGCATCCATCAGGGAGATTCCAATGCCTGGATCGAGCTGGTGGTTACTGCAAATAAGCACCGGCCTAGGTCTCCCTGATTGTTGTGGTATGCTGTATCCTTCACAACTTAGGCCCTGGCAGAGGAAAATGTTGTTGACTGGCTCAGATAACAAATCTGAAGAGTATTCATCTTTGCCTTGCAGTCTTCTGATCTATGACTCTGTATGAACACTCAAAGCCAGAACCACCAAGGCCATTATCGCATATCTCTGCCAAGAAAAATTATGAGGAAGGTCACTGGCATTCAATTGATCATGCTCTCTTGGGCTAAAAGCCTTTTAAACCAATATGCAACCATGATAACATCATGATAACATGTCCATTCTTATCACAATAATTTGATAAAGATCATCAACAAAATCCTCTCACACAGCAAGACAGAATAAATGGAAACCCGTGATGGCCTGTGTGTGTCTACACTGATTTCTTAATTCTTTTCTGCATGCTGTGCCATGGTGCTCCCCCTTTGCTGCCTGCTGCGATGGTGGCAGGCTTTGACCTTGATGCCCTCTGACTGGGATTACTTTGGCAGATGACCTCTGGTTGCCTGAGGCTCTGAGTAACCCGGTGTGGTAATGGACTCCTACACAGTGACAAGGCACCCTGAGGTGCTGGTGTCCCTATAAGGAGCACCCTGAGAGGAACCCCAGGTGCAGGCAGCTGCTGTTAATCCTCTGTCCTGAGGTCCATCTGGTTGTCCATGCTTTCCTGAGAGGGTTGGGGACCTGGTGGAGACTCCAGGTTCCTCATTGCCCTCTCACCTTGCCACTGCCTGCTCGAGCTTAGTGACAAGGCAATGGAATACAGGTCTGCATGCATACCCAGAATCCTAATTCAGCATTTGGGTGTGGCGCTCCTTAAGAGTCACTAATCTCTCAATGGAGGAAGCCCTGTGTTCAGGAGAGGGTAATCGCAGCATTCATGGCCTGGCTCCTCCATTGTCCTTGCCCGGGTGTGAATATCCTTTTGAATCTCTGCCACATCTTCACGCACCTCTTGCTGTATGTCTGGCATATGTTGCCTTATGGACGACTCTAGAGGCTCATCATTTGGGCTCAGCATGAAGCTGGACTCCACCGCTTCTCTGAGTGTCAGAGGTCTGGATTTTCAAAGCTTCTGACAGCTGGTCTGGAGATTATGATGTGTTCAGACCAGTTTGTGGTTCCCAATTGCCTGACACCGTGCAAACCCACTGAGTTGCAAGTATCAAAGCTAGTGTGGGGGAAGAATGGGATGGTGCACTTCTCTTCCTTAGAAGTCAACGTTGGTCCCTTGAAGATGGCAGCTGCTGGTGCCAATGACTGACCTGTTGGATAAGAGATAAAGATTAGCAATGCTCTGCTCTTCATGTGAGGCTGAGTAAGAGATTTTTAAAAAAATCATTCATGGGATGTGGGCTTCACCATGTAAACCATGACACAGAATGATAAGCTTCCATCCTTCAAATGAGACACATTCATCCCTTCATCCGCCACGGCTAAACAGTCAAACACACCCTCCGCCCCTCTCCTCCATGAACTGAACCCCTTGGTTTCTCACCCTCCTAGGCATGAAGTCCAGCCTCTCTGCTGCCAATGGAATCTGCATCCCAGGTGACTGACCAACTTCAGAATCTCCTCCTCCATCAGCATCATAAATGCCAGGTTGGGAACTTCCCCACAGATCCTCGACCTTTCACGGGCATTATGGATCCCCTTTTCCTGAAAAGAAAGTGGAAGAATGATGAATCTCATCTCAGGGGACTTCAAGTCCTTGAGGTTGAGTCCACCACTTATGCTGCCTAGCCCCATCGCTTGGCAAAGTTTCTTCCCAGCAGGCCTTTCTTTCCAACCACCACCATTGTCCCAAAGCCACACAGGGTGCCGAGGGTCCTTGAGTATGCATTCTGGCTGTTGCCCACTCATTGACCCATTTCCCACTTCTCATGCAGATCACCTGCATATTCTCCCATTGTTGTGTACCCATTTCAGAAACTAGGTTTATCACTCACCCTTGCAGAACAGGAAAGGTCATTTAGCCCTTGTGGCACTGCAGCCAGATCCTCCAGATGACCCTCAGCTGCCCATCTCCTCTGCCACCACATCAAGGCTTGCTAGGTCTGGCAGGGATGCCTCATGTTCCCATCGTATGGCATCAGAACATCCCGCCATTCAGTCACAGCCTAGAGGAGGATACGCAAGAAGTCATCAACGAACTGTGGGGCTGTCCTGCCTTTTGTCTCCTCATTGCTCCTGGCAGCCGATGCTATGGAAGTGGGTCACTCTGATCTGGTGCGCGGGTTGGCTGGATGAGCCGATGATATTTTTTCCTTTGTTATTCGGGGCAGGCATGAGACACAGTTGGCACAAGAATCACAGAATGATACTAGATGTTCTGCCCTACAGTTTCTCTACTCCCTAATTCTCTGCAATCAGTGCTGCCTTACCTTAATGATGATGGTCTGCCAAATAAAACTTTCTGCCCCTGAGTATGCCATCAACAGTGCCAGTGGCCCTTTAAATCGAATGCTGCAAATTGCTTCTGATTCATGGCCAAACCCCACTAACAATAAAGCCCTGGGCTGGTGATTTTCACTCGGCCCCACTGGTCAGGCACTAATTGGCTGGCAGTCCTACCAGCTGGCTGCTAATTGGCTAGCTGGTGCTTAATTGCGCAAGAAATCTTGATGTAGGCGTAAGTGAGTGTGTGTCACATGCCCTCTACCTCCCTGATTCTGCCAGGAAATGATACATCCAGCCCTGGACAATGACATATTGCAGGAGGAAATTGAAGAAGGTTGAAGAGGACTTTCAGGGGGTTCATGGAGGATATTGAGTGGAAGTGTTAGAGGGTATTCCTGCTCCTCCTTACCCACAATCAGTGCTGTAAAGGCACTTAACTTCTGGTTCCAATCTCCTTTTTAAACTCTTTTTTCCAGCCAAGGTTCCAGAGACCCATTAAAAATAAAAACTTTGTTAAAATGGATGCATGAATGGAAGAAGATTGGCCATCAATAACCCGCACTTTTTCTTTGTTCATTCAGATGATGTGAGCATCACTGGCAATTCCAGCATTTACTGCCCATACCTAACTGCCCTTGAGCAGGTGCTGGTGATCTGCTATCCTGAATCACTGAAGTCTGTGGTGAAGGTACACCCATGGTGCTGTCAGGTAGTGATTTCCAGGATTTTGACCCGAGAAACAATGAATGGTGATATATTTCCAGATCAGGATTGTGTGTAATTTGCAAAGGGGAGTTTGAAAGAGGTGGTATTCTCCTGCTGCTCTTGTCCTTCTAAATGTTAAATGTTCCAGGTTTGAAAGGTGCTGTTGAAACCTTGGTTGAGTCACTGCAGTGCATGTGGATGGTACACACTGCAGCCACGTTGTGGTGGTAATGCAAGGAATGAATGCTTAAGGTGTTGGATGGATTGCCAATCAAGTGGGCTGCTTTGTCCTAAAAGATGTCAGGCTTCCTTTGTTTTCTTGGTGCTGCACTCATCTGGACAAGTGGTGGGCATTCCATCGCACTCCTGATTTGTGTAGGAAATGTGGACTTTTCATTTCCTTTTGTGGAATGAATTTTAAGTACTTTTATACAGAGATGTACTCATGCACTTCTATACAGTGCTATCAAGAGGCACTTGCTTAGCAATAGCCTGCTCACTGACGCCCAGTTTGGGTTCTGTCAGGGCCATTCAGCTCCTGACCTTATTACAGCCTTGGTTCAAACATGGACAAAAGAGCTTAACTCCAGAGGTGAGGTGCCCTTGACATCAAAGCAGCATTTTACCGAGTGTGGCTTCAAGGAGCACTAGCAAAAACAGAGTCAATGGGAATTAAGGTAAAAACTCTCTGCTGGTTGGAGTCATACCTTGCACAAAGGACAATGGTAGTGGTTGTTGGAGGTCAGTCATCTCAGTTCCAGGACATAACTGCAGGAATTCCTCAGGGTAATGTCCTCGGCCCGACCATCTTCAGCTGCTTCATCAAGGGCCTTCTTTCCATCATAAGGTCAGAAGTGGGGATGTTTGATGATGATTGCACCATGTTCAGCACCATTCACGACTCCTCAGATTCTGAAACAGTCCATGTCCAAATGCAGCAAGACCTGGACAATATCCAGGCTTGGGCTAACAAGTGGCAAGTAACATTTGCGGCACACAAGTGTCAGGCAATGACCACCTCCAACAAGAGAGAATCCAACCATCGCCCTTTGATATTCAATGGAATTATCATCACTGAATCCCCCATTCTGGAAGTTGCTATTGACCAAAAACTGAACTGGACTAGCTATATAAATATTGTGACTATAAGAGCCGGTCAGAGGCTAGGAATCGTGCGATGAGTAACTCGCCTCCTAGCTCCCCAAAGCCTGTCCACCATCTACGAGAAACAAATCAGAAGTGTGATGGAATACTCCCCACATGCCTGGATGAGTGCAGATCCCACAACACTCAAGAAGCTTGACACTGTCCAGGACAGTGATTGGCACCACATCCACTAACATTCACTCCCTCCACCACTGACGCACAGTAGGAGCAGTGTGTGCCATCTACAAGATGCATTGCAGGAATTCATCAAAGTTCCTTCAACAGCATCTTCCAAACCCACAACCACTACCATATAAAAGGACAAGGGCATCAGATAGATGGGAACGCCACCTCCTGGAAGTTCCCCTCCAAATCACTCACCATGCTGACTTGGAAATATATTGCTGTTCCTTCACTGTCACTGGGTCAAAATCCTGGAAGTCCCCTCCTAATAGCACTGTGGGTGTACCTACACCACATGGACTGCAGCGGTTCAAGAAGGCTGCTTACCACTACCTTCTCAAGGGCAACTAGGGATGAGCAATAAATGCTGGCTCAGCCAGCGAAGCCCACATCCCATGAATGAATAAATAATTTTTTTTTGTTTTGAATATTAGGTACTTTTAAACATATCAAATGAAGAGTTAATTACTCTAATGGGGACATAATTGCTTGTATTGGTTAAGTTGGGCATAACTGAAAATGCCACACAATGATTGGAAATAATGTTGGGAAAGATTATAGAGACAATCGGAGGAGTGATGATAAGAAAGAATTGGAGTCGAATGTATAGCTTGAGCCAGTCGAAATCACTGTTACTCAGACTGAAAATAGAAACAGATAAAGGGGTAGAAAAGCATGCTGTCGAGACTATGTAGCAAATTGTGATTAAAATGTGATGATCTATTGACTGTTCGAGGCTATGTAACAAGTTTTATTAAATTATAATGACACACTGAGTGTGGATTGTGCAAATTTGAGCAATCAGGGACTGACTGGTGGACTTTTACTGAATATGGTGAATCAGGATTTGAGAGAAAGATAAAAGGAACAGATCAGAAGGGGTTCCTTGCAGGGATTTGAAGAAGCCAAAGGAAGAGAAAAGAGAAGAGGAGTCACAAGCCATCTAGCATCAGTGGGAGGTAAGAATCATCTGAACAAGGACATCGATTGCCTTGATTTGTTAAGTATAACTTCTGTTACTTAATAAAATTACCCTGATATCATTGGATCAAGTGTCTTCTTGTCCAAGTTTATTCTCTGGTTCCTGAACCTTGTACAGCTGTGCCTTGTAGATGGTGAGTAGGTTTTGGAGGGTCAGAAAGTAAGGCATTCACCACAGAATGTCCAGCCTCAGATTTGCCACAGACTTATATGGCTGGTCCAGTTGGGTTTTTGGCCAGTGGTAACCTCGTTGTTGATGGTGGGGGATTCAATATTAGTAATGCCATTGTATGTCAAAGGGACGTGATTCAAATTTATCTTTTGTTGGAAATGGTTATTCTCTAGCATTCTGTGGCGTCTAGCAAGTGGCAAGAATGTAACTTGCCACTTATCAGCCCAGGCCTGAATGTTATCTAGGTCTTGCTGCATGAAGGGCACACGGTGCTTCATGAAATGATGAATTGCAAATGGAACTGAACACTGCAATTATCAGCAAATATCTCCATTTCTGACTTTATAATGGAGGGAAGTGCACTGATGAAGCAGCTGAAGATGGTGGGTTTAGTACTGTCCTCAGGAACCTCTGTAACATGTCCTGGGGCTGAGATGATTGGCTTCCAACAACCACAGCAATCTATCATTATGC
The DNA here is from genome assembly GCF_017639515.1 of Carcharodon carcharias. Taxonomy (NCBI): domain Eukaryota; kingdom Metazoa; phylum Chordata; class Chondrichthyes; order Lamniformes; family Lamnidae; genus Carcharodon; species Carcharodon carcharias. The sequence goes on from NC_054487.1 coordinate 64,162,744, forward strand.
TAGGTATGGTTCTAACCGATGAAGATTTTTTCCATCTGATTCCGACTGACTTCAATTTTATTAGGGTCCCTTAATGCCACACTTTGTCAAATGCTACCTTTATATCAAGGGCAGTTACGCACATCTCACTTCTGAAATTCAGCTCTTTTGTCCATGTTTGCACCAATGATGTCTGGAGCTAAGTCGTCCTGATGGAACTTAAACTAAGCATCAGTGAGCAAATCATTGGAAAGTAAGTTCTGCCTCTGATAAAACCCAAAATCTGCAGGTATGTTATGGTCATGTTTGAAATTTTTAACAATTTTATTTCCCACCTGTTTTGGGGCTTAATTTGGGGTTAATATTATTCACAAGGTCAGAATAAAGTTTTGGATGAGAAAAATTCTTTGGTCCATTTAATCTTATCCTTCCAGAATGCCCATCTTACTATCTTCCATCTTCCCATTAAAGCATTGAATTGTTTCTTAAATGAGTCCATTGTTCCGACTCCAATTACTCTCCTTGGCAACCCCGCTTAGCTGTTAGTTACTCACTGTGTCAAGACGATTCCTGGTGTAGGATTCTGCTATGGGGTCAGGAACCCAACATCAGAAACATTTCCGGGTTCTGACCCCACAATGGGGCTGGGGGTTTTGGGAAAGTAGACACAGCTGGTGATTTTGGCAGATCTGTGCTGCTAACTGGCTAGAGGGCAGGTGTGGTATCCAATTAGTGACAGAAGACATGGTGGAGGTGGCACTTGTGAAAGGCAGGCCTGATTTAAAGGCATGATGGCAGCCATTATTATGGCATCCATTTTGCACTTCAATAGAAACCTAAGGTCCACAGGAGGAATGGCAGAGTCTTGGCATTCAGGGCATGGCTTCCCCATGGTTTTCTGATGCAACCCTGGAGGATCTGTTGGAGGCAGTAAGAGAGAGGTGAGGGGTCTTGTTCGTAAAGGGTGACAAAAGGAGGCCACCCAGACAAACTAAACAGGCTTATCTGGAAGTGGCAGAAATTGTCAGCTACCAAAATATTGTCTGGAGGACCTGGGTGCTCTGGCAAGGTGGTTGCAACACAAGACCCAGATGACAGGTCTCCAACTCTGTAACCACCAGCAGACACAACAGCTGAGCAGCCTGAGTCTACCTGCTCTTGAAAATGAGAGAAACCGTGTGCCCAGGATTACTACTGACTTGTCAGCGAGGCTCAGAGCCTTAGGGCTGTTGAAGACCTGGTAGCACTGACGCATGTAGCTTCTTATTTAAAAGAGCAGTTAGCATTGTTGGAAGAGGCCTGCAGTGCCTGCAGAAGAGGGTGCAGAATTCACTAGAGTGATGTGCACATTATCCTCAGCTTGCCACCTCACAGCCATGGAGAAGGGTGTAATGGAAATACCCAGGGTGGCCCCCATGATCAGATCAGAGATAGAGAGTTGGGACAACTTGGAGAAAAGGGTAAAGGGATATTGAATTCTGTAGATGAAGGGGATGGAGTGCACTTCTATTCATCCTAGAGCTTGCCAATGCCTTAACTGAATTCTGAAGACTCAGCTCTGCAGAAGCTTCTGCTGTCACAGGTGAGTTCTCATGAATTTCTTCTTGTGTCTCCCATTGGGCCAGTCATGGTGAGAATGACAGTGCAGAAGCATCACTGGGAGGCCTCTCAAGAAACAGAACTAGCTGAGCCAGCATCATCACATCATCTCCACCAGCGCAGATACACTCACACTGGTGAGTATTTGTATGTGGTTAGAAAGGCTGGCACTGGGTACTAGAAAGAAGGAGGAAGTGAGCGAGGAAGAGGCATCTGTAAGCTAGATCCCCCCTTCGAGAATGGAGAAAACACAGCCATTCCAAGCTGACCACAGAGGCACAGCATTTGGAATCTTTGATCAGCTGCATGAGGTGTTTACCCAATAGTCGGAGTTCCCAGAGGCAGTGCAGGGTCATGGCTGAAGTCCATTTAGCTCCTGTGCGCTACCCCGGCTCAGGGTTTTGAATGCTTGAGCTGCTCCATTGAGAGCGTGGCCAAACTCATGAGAACTGTATGCAGTTGAGTAGATCTGAGTTGGTGCAGGAACAGTGCATTGACATGCACAGAATGCATGCAATGTTCTGCAGCACTGACTGAAAAGTGGCACTGATGGTACAAAAATGCACAGCATAGATCTCAGTTGTGTCCCCTCTAGCAATCCAGAGTGCCATCAAAGGGCTGAGGTAGTCACCAAGAAAGGTGAGGAAGCCACTCCTTGTGGGGCACCATCATCATCATCATCTCAGCATCCTTGGCCTTTCTGACTGAGGGACCATATCTGTGATGGAGGCTTCCCCTGCATTTTTTATTTCTTTTCACAGGATGTGGGCATCGCGAGCTAGAGAGGAAGAGGTAGCTTGTCAGGAAGATATAATAATTCTTTTAATGTTATTGGAATTTATTGTAAAATAGTGGTATCTGTGTCTGTATATGTGCGTGTGTGTGACTTAATTAGATTAAAGCCTGAAGGCTTAGTCTGAAGGTTTTGATGTTTCAGGAGATGAACTAGGTTTGAAATGTTAAGTATGTAAACATAGGTGTGAAAGAACATTTGCATTTTTAAATAAACCAGACTAGATTGTTTTCAAAGGAGGAGTGAAATGTGTCACCTAGCCAGGTGAAGTTTAGAAATTGTGTTTATTTTTCCCAAAGATTACTGGTAAAATGGATACTACGCTAATTTTTTACAATCAGGAAGGTGAAGCCAAAGAGATACTGGAACAATGAGTATTTGCATTCAAATGGGAAAATATGTATAAAAGAGCGAAGGCTGTGTACAAGATCTTACAAGTGTGAAAAGTCTTCAGCCTCAAGCTGCTGTTTACAAAGAACTGAAGTTAAGGAGATTCACTTTGAATTCGACTGTCCAGGGTATTGTCTTTCTTTGTCTGGGTCTTTTAAAATCTATGGCCAGAATATTGCTGTCAGCGTGCAGCAGTGGGCCTGACACGCTGATGTGCAAAATGACCCGTGATGATGTCGGGTGTGCATTCCGATGTCAACGTGCATCATTTAGATATTTCATTCAGTGGGTGTGCATCAGAGGCGTGGCACTCCATGAGGGCTTCCAACAGATCTTCATGATGTTTCCCGCCTTCTCCTCATTCTCTATGATGAGTTGGATATCCAAATCCAGAGGTTTGTCATCTGACTCAGACCTCACAGACACCTCTTCTCCAGCAGTCCTCTGAGCACCAGGAAGCTCAACTGAATCTGCCATCTCCTGCTGTGGACACCTGTCCGTGTGGTGACCACAAAATTGTGAACCCAAGCCTGCTCTAAATCTAGGTCCCACATAGGTGTGTGTATCTGCATTGGTAGAGGGTGTGGGTAAGCGCTGTGACGCGTCTTCCAGGCTGCTTATTTCTAGCTCTTTAACGGAGGAGGAATCCTCTTGGCTGGAGGTGAGGACATGGATGGAGCAGAGGTACTAACTGGCTGAGGGTGTTGGTCGCTTGGCAGAGCTCCCTGTGAACCAAAATAGAGATAATCAGTGCATGTCAGCAGAGTCAGGAGAGAGAGCACTCACAGTTGCATTGAGGGAGGGATGATGTGGTGCAGGATCCTCATAAGGGTGTTCACTGCCGACCTCACTGTCGCCACAGGCACAGTCCACATCCTCACCAGTCAGCGCGATGGCACGCTCGTCAAAGCAAGTGAGGGGCCTAATGTGGACCACTCCATCCCATCTGGTCTGGGACCTCTCCCTGCTGTTGTGAGCCAGCTTCTCCTGCATGAAAGCAGATGGAGAGCGTGTGAGCAGGACATATGGCACTGCATGGAATGTTTGTGTGGTCAGTGGAGAAATGGATGGGATGAGGACGTGAGCTGCAGAGGGTGAGCTTGAGTAGGATGTGAGGGTGTGTGTGAGAGTTAATGGTGATGTCCCTTGAGGTGTGTGATCCCTGTGAATGTGTGATGGGTTTGTGAATGTGTGAGTTGAGAGTGATGAGGAGGGTGGTGAGAAGAGTGACCACTGCTGGCCACTGCTGCCACCATCTTCTATGCTGGATTGGTGACCTTGCATGCTAGTCTTTGCCTAGAGCGGGGGTAGAGGACATCACGGCGGGCCTCCACTGCATTCAAAAAGGTGCTCGAGGGATGTGTCATTAAACCGGGGAGCTGCAATCTTCTTGCCATTTGGGGCCATGTCTTCTTTGCTGCAGTCTGGGCTGGAAGCACTGAGAGGTGTGCATGCAGTTGCACTTTAAGTATGGTGCCCGGCGTGATGAAGCGGCAAGTTGATGGCAAGGCAGGCGATTGAGAGCCTGTCCACCATTGAAGTGGTGTGTTTTCTGGAAATGCATAATTAATGAAGCGGGATTGGGTTGATGTGGTGTGAAAAGCTGCCTTTGTGGCCGGCGGGTTAACATCCTTTTTCCTGCCCACTATTGCACTTAAGTGCAAATTTGGGATGATTCCGCCCATAGTTTTGTGTAATTTGAAAGGAAACTATTCTGCATTGAGATTATAATTCCAGGTAATTTATAAATGCCAGGAACATGGTTTTGCATATGCATGAGATAATTCTATGCATAATTATACGAATTAACTCTGAATTTGTTTGGATTTTTAAAGATAGAACCATAGAACCATAGAACACTACAGCACAGAAAAACAGGCCATTCAGCCCTTCAAGTCTGTGCCGAAATATTATTCCGCTAGTCCCATTGACCTGCAACTAGTCCATAACACTTCAGACCTCTCCCATCCATGTATCTATCTAATTTATTTTTAAAACTTAAGAGTGAGCCCACATTTACCACGTCAGACGGTAGCTCGTTCCACACTCTCACCACTCTCTGAGTGAAGAAGTTCCCCCTAATGTTCCCCCTAAACCTTTCCCCTTTCACCCTAAAGCCATGTCCTCTCATGTTTATTTCTCCTAATCTAAGTGGAAAGAGCCTACTCGCATTTACTCTGTCTATACCCCTCATAATTTTGTAAACTTCTATCATATCTCCCCTCATTCTTCTACGCTCCAAGGAATAAAGTCCTCACCTGTTTAATTTTTCCCTGTAACTCAACTCCTTAAGACCCAGCCACATCCTAGTAAATCTTCTCTGCACTCTTTCAATCTTAATGATATCCTTCCTGTAGTTAGGCGACCAGAACTGCACACAATACTCCAAAGTTGGCCTCACCAATGTCTTATACAACCTCACCATAACATCCCAACTCCTATATTCAATACTTTGATTTATGAAGGTCAGTATGCCAAAAGCTTTCTTTACAACCTTGTCTACCTGTGACGCCACTTTCAGGGAACTATGTATCTGAACTCCCAGATCCCTTTGTTCCTCCACACTCCTCAGTGCCCCACCATTTACTGTGTACGTCCTACCTTGGTTTGACTTTGCAAAATGTAACATCTCACACTTTTCCACATTAAATTCCATCTGCCATTTTCTGGCCCATTTTTCCAGTTGGTCCAGATCTCTCTGCAAGCTTTGAAAGCCTTTTTCGCTGTCCACAACGCCTCCAATCTTAGTGTCATTAGCAAACTCGCTGATCCAATTCACCACATTATCATCCAGATCATTGATATAGACAACAAACAACAAAGGTCCTAGCACAGATCCCTGAGGCACACCAGACCTCCAGTTTGAGAAGCAATCATCCACTCTCTGTCTTCTCCCACACAGCCAATTTCGAATCCAATTTACAACCTCTCCATGGATACCAATTGTCTGAACCTTCTGAACTAACCTCCCATGTGGGACCTTGTCAAAGGCCTTACTAAAGTCCATGTAGACAACATCCACAGCCTTTCCTTCATCTACTTTCTTGGTAACCTCCTCGAAAAACTCTACAAGGTTCGTTAAACATGACCTACCATGCACAAAGCCATGCTGACTATCCTTAATCAGCCCTTGGCTGTCCAAATAATTATATATCCGATCTCTCAGAACACCTTCCAATAATTTACCTACTACTGACGTCAGGCTCACTGGCCTGTAATTACCTGGTTTACTTTTGGAGCCTTTTTTAAACAATGGAACAACATGAGATACCCTCCAATCCTCCGGCACCTCACCCGTGGCTAAGGACATTTTAAATATTTCTGCCAGGGCCCCTGCAATTTCTACACTAGTCTCCCTCAAGGTCCGAGGGAATATGATATCAGGCCCGGGGGATTTATCTACCTTTATTCGCTGTAAGGCAGCAAGCACCTCCTTCTCTTTAATCTCTATATGTTCCATGAAACTACTGCTTGTTTCCCTTCCTTCCTTATACACTATGCCAGTTTCCTGAGTAAATACTGATGCAGAAAAACTGTTTAAGATCTCCCCCATCTCGTGAGGCTCCACTCTGATCTTCAAGGGAACCAATTGTGTCCCTTACTATCCTGTTACTCTTAATATACTTGTAGAAACCCTTCAGGTTTACCTTCACATCATCTGCCAAAGCAACCTTATGTCTTCTTTTTGCCTTCCTGATTTCCTTTTTTAGTATTTTTTTACATTTTCTGTACTCTACAAGTATCTCATTTGCTTCTTGTTGCCTATACCTGCTATACACATCTCTCTTCTTCTTAACTAGATCGCCAATATCTCTTGAAAACCAAGGTTCTCTATGCCTGTTAACTTTGCCTTTAATCCTGACAGGAACATGAAAACTCTGCACTCTCAAAATTTCGCCTTTGAATGCCTTCCACTTACTGAACACATCCTTGCCAGAAAACAACTTATGCCAATCCACTCTTCCTAGATCCTTTCTCATTTCCAAAAAATTGGCCTTTCTCCAATTTAAAATCTCAACTCAAGGACCAGACCTATCCTCATCCATAATTAGCTTAAAACTAATGACATTGTGGTCACTGGACCCAAAATGTTCACCTACACATACTTCTGTCACCTGACCTGTCTGGTTCCCTAATAGGAGATCAAGTATTGCATCCTCTCTCGTTGGCATCTCTATATATTGATTTAAAAAACTTTCCTGAACACATTTGACAAACTCCAGCCATCCAGCTCTTTTACAGTATGGGAATCCCAGTCAATATGTGGAAAGTTAAAATCTCCTACTATCACAACTTTCTGTTTCTTACATCGGTCTGCTATTTCTCTACAGATTTGCTCCTCCAATTCTCTCTGTCTATTGGGCGGTCTATAATACAACCCTATTAGTGTGGTCACACCTTTCCCATTCCTCAGCTCCACCCATATGGCTTCTGTAGACAAGCCCTCCGGGCCGTCCTGCTTACGCACAGCTGTGATATTTTCCCTGACTAGTAATGCCAGTCCTCCCCCTTTCATCCCTCCCCCTCTATCACATCTGAAACAAAGGAACCCCGGAACATTGAGCTGCCAGTCCTGCCCCTCCTGCAACCAAGTCTCACTAATAGCAATAATGTCGTAATCCCACGTGCCAATCCACGCCCTAAGCTCATTTGCCTTTCCGACAATACTCCTTGCATTGAAATAGATGCACCTGAGAGCATTTCTATCATGTACGGACCCTTGATTTCTGTCTGTACATGCATTCCTCACTTGACCTTTATCCTCCTCCACCTCACTATCTGCTCTAACACTCTGGTTCCCCTCCCACTGCAAATCTAGTTTAAATGTCCCGGAGCAGCACTAGCAAACCTACCCGCAAGGATGTTAGTCCCCCTCCAGTTCAGGTGCAAACCATCCCGTCGGAACAGGTCCCACCTTTCCTGGAACAGAGCCCAATTGTCAAGAAACATGAAGTCCTCCCTCCTGCACCATCTCCTTAGCCAGGTATTTAGCTGCATTATCCTCCTATTTCTAGCCTCACTAGCACGTGGCACGGGTAGCACTCCTGAGATTGTAACCCTGGAGGTTCTGTCCTTCAACTTAGCACCTAACTCCCTAAACTCTCTTTGCAGGACCTCCTCCTCCTTCCTATCCACGTCATTGGTCCCTACATAGACCATGATATCTGGCCGCTCACTCTCCCTCCTGAGAATACTGAGAACTCGATCCGAGATATCGCGGACCCTGATGCACTGCACGTTTTAATAAAAAAAGACAAGATTATTGAAAAAACTGTTCTGTTATACACAAGTCTTAACAATTTCAATACCAGAAAAGAATGGATATTGTAGATAAAGAAATCATTATCAGGTCAGTCTCTTTTATATTGTGCAGGGATCTTATCAAGAAGCCCAAAGGGAGAGCAGAGCAGTTAAATTCCAAGAAGCTGCAGCTATGTAAATAAAGTGGGAGAGAGGGTATTCAGCTTTCCTGCCTCATTTTGCTTTCCCAATGTCAGGCTGCTGCCTAGAAAATGTAGGCCTTAGTTCCTGCACCCAGACCCACTTAGATGGGAGGTTGAGCAAGGGGCAGAAGCCAGGAAAAAGGTCAGTATCTTTTCCTTTTATGTACTGGATATCGCCTTTGATCTAGAGGCCATGGCCATTACCACTGTTGAAGGCCTGAGAGGTTTGACATCCTCATTTGCAAGTCCTAGGTCATGCCAGATGGTGGGCTTGTGCTGGAAATGCACACCACCTGGCTTACACTTGGGATTGGGGCTGGAGGTGTGGGTGTTAAAAGAGAGGATGCAATTATGCTTCAAGAAGTAAATCAGCCTGATCAATTGATTGGAGTGTTAAACGTAACAACAAAAACCTTTTACAACATTTGGGAATCAAAGCCTTATGATTAATGTATATTACATTAAAAATGTGTTATGTTATGAACAATGGATAATTTTTAAGTTGGATATATATGTAATATTTGTCTGTTAAGAAAGGTAAAATAGTTTCAGTTTCATTTAGGTTGTTTGTGAGCCTTGGTGCCTGGGAGTCTGGATAGACTCCTGACTAAAAGGTCAGCGCTTTTGGGTTTGGTTGTATATATATATATATATATATATGCATTTTAATGAGGTTTTACAATCTCTGAAGTTAAGGAAATGTGTTAAATGGGGTTGAAAACTCAGTAAAATATGGGAAAACAGGAAATCTTTACTGTTGCCTAGCAACAGTGATCCAGTGACAAGGACACAGAAAAACAGAAGTAGAGAGGGAGTGTTCAATGTTTGTGTCAGAGAGAGAAGACTGAGATTTTCTAAGCTCTCTGAGAAGAAAAACTGCAAGGCTAGTTGGACAATGGTTAACTGGATAATCAATTATAGAACTCAGTTAAATGATCAGTTTAGCAGAGCTGTTACTGGAAGACCTGAGTTTAGGGAATTTATTTGTTGGCAGTTTGCGGTTGAAGAATCCGCGAATTAGAGTGAAGTTTTGGGTGTCTCGGGAGAGCTATGATTTGGGTGAGAAACATCAAGTGAATGCTCAGGAATCCACTGGAAGAAAACTGTTTGCAACTGTGCCAGTCCCAAGTGAGAAGCCTTTGTGTCAAGCTAGTGGTAACTCTTCACTGGTTTGTGTGTCTGTAAAGATATTTCTGCGGTAAAGGAATAGTGGGAATTTGGATCATCTTCTTGTGTTTGCATTGAGACCTTTCCAATCTTTTTGTCTGGCATAATATAGTTCACTTTTCTTGTTTTAATAAATATTCTTTGTATTAAAAGTAATCAGCAGAGTTCTGTGAATTTGTCCAGTAACTTTCCTCCATGGTTTCTAAAAAAATAGAATTTAGGATTTATCAAGCCAGGTTTTATTCTGGGATCTGACTTGTTCAATATTAACAGCAGCTGGGATTGTAACAGTTAGTAAAAGCTAGTCATTCTGTAATGAAGTAGTATTGTTTTGTGTTAGCAGAATATATAGCAACAAAGGTAAAATAACTAAAATAAATGATAAAACAGTAGATTCTTTTTGAATAAAATTGATTTTGTAGTTGTTCTCCAGGAGAAATAATCTGTTGCAATAATTTTATGAATTTGCATTTCCAGGTTGGAGCCTCACAAGTTGGGAGTGCATATTGAGAACTTGATTTCAGCCCCCACATGATTTTCAATTAATTTATCTTGGGGGGAAGTGGGGGTGGTGGGGGCAGAGCAGAGGCATTTAAGCAAATCATGAATTTGTGCTCTGGGTAGGCAATGCTTATTGCTGGGGTGAAAATTCATAAAATTACCCTGGAATGTCAATAAGCTTAAATAATGAAAAGTTATTCTATTATGTAAAGCTTTTTTTATTTTGAATTATTGTTTAGCTGACAATAAATAGCACTTATTGTTCATGCACATTTCTCAGATCATTTGTTAGTGTACTGCTTTTATTCAGAAATGAAAGGGTTAAAAATGCAATTCTACCTCAAGCCATGCGACTACTGTTGGTCCATCCCATTGTGCAAATGGCAAACCTTTTCTCCGGGCTTCTTCTAATAGTTCATGCCTGTGAAGAACACCAAATCATACAGACATTTTGAAATTGGCACTGCCTTATACTTGACTGTTCTTTGCTGCCTGACTTAGGCATGGTTCTTAAATCAATCGAAGAAAGACTGAGCGTGAAATCTGTCTTCAGCAATAGCGCAAAATGGGAAATAACAGAATGGCAATGTGTTTTACATGCTGTCTGATTCTCTTTTGCATGGGGAAAAATTTCGGAAAAGTGTAAAGACTTCCTAATCATTATCTGAAGACTAATTTCATCTCATTTGTGTTTAAACAGCATGCTTCATGCCGCCAGGTCATCCCAAAGCAGCTACTCGATTCTTCTTGAAGAGTAGTCACTATCATAATGTGGGCAAAAATGGCAGCCAATTTGCACTCAGTGACATCTCACAAACAGCAAATGATCAATTAATTTATTCTTGATGTCGCTGGTTGAGGGCAATCTTTTGGCCAGAACAATGGTAGAACTCCATGCTCTTCCTTAAATGGTGCCATGGGATCCCTTGTATCCAACTGAACGGGCAGGTGATGTGTTCCAAAATTTCATTTAAAATAAGTTAGCTCCAATGCACAACGCATTTCCAATGTACCAAAGTCATGTAGATTATCTGCAAAAGTGGGACTGGAAACTAAAAAATCTAATTGAAAGATTAGAGTGCTACCAAGTGACCCAGTTGAATGCCATTGCAAGACCAACATGATTAATGTGTCATTGTAGTACTTATGAGTATACAGGTATAGATATTAAATTATATTGCTGTAAGACAAGGTTCTAGTGCACAGGAACAGTTTGTGATAATAATACTCCATAAATCAATCACACAATATGAAAATGTTTTATCTGCTTTTGTGCAAAGTGCTTAACTCCTAGCAAAGGCATTATAATTTCAACTCTTCTGCTTTGTCGTTCTGATTGTTGTTTTATAATGTTAGAAGTAACCCTTTTCCTTGATTGAGTTGGAGGTCATGTAAAAATAACTGCTTGGAAATCTAGGCTTTAGTCTTGACTACAATTTGAATTTTGGTGGCCTTACCAAGTAAATTTCTTTATTTCCTGGCTATGGCTAGATGGAGCTTGCAATTACATTTGGGACTTTTCCCCAACACATTTTGCTTGTGCTCATTGCTGAACAGGAACAACATTCAGAAGCAGAACTAGTTTTTTTTAAATATGAATCTTTATACTTGCTATACAAGTGTTAGCTTGCATGTGCTCTATAATTCACTCCTACTTGGGTCAACTGGGACATCCTCCATGGCTTGAATCTTACATTCATCGGGCGCACGTGATCAGCAGGCCTGGAAGCGGACACAAAATGTGCTTCTGCCTGACAGCAGCCCCCGAATGCAATTTCACACTGGCTGGCCACTTAAAACTAATGATCAGATATTTTCTATAAATTAATATTGAAATCAAATAATACAACAGTATTCTGAATTAACACAGAGCTTAAAACAACAAAATTAGAATCAGATAAAGATCTTAAATATAATTTTGAGAATGTAAATGGTAAGTTATAACATTTTGGATGAGACAATGAGATTCATCACTTGGAAAGAAATGCTGTATGTGAATAATAGTTCATCTATGGATTCCAGATCAGTCACCTACACACTTTGAACAAATCATGATAAATGAAATACTTTAAGATTTCTGGAGAGTTAGATAAAACACTGTATAAATATAAGTTCTCCTCCTTTTCCTGCCAGAATTAAAAATTATGGGGCAACGTCGAATTACTTATGCAGTTCAAAATCCCCTAAAATCAGAGCTGTTAATCATGCATGACTGAAGACATACTAAAAAACTATTGTATAGGATGCTAGTGAGTTTTAATTATGCATTAATGTCACGCTTGATTAGCACTGAGAACAAAAACTCTTTGGGCAGAATTTTGCTGTTGGCGAGCAGGGGGCGGGGCCCGCTCGCCGATGCGTAAAGTGACGCAGGATGACGTCGGGGGGAGCCCCCAACATCATCCCACCCCATTTAAATTTTCAGGAAGGCAGGGGCACAGCCAAATCAGCTGTGGGCCCGCTGACCTGTCAAAGGCCAATTGAGGCCATTGACAGGATCATTAAAACAATTAAAGGACCTGCACGTCCAACCTTAAGGTTGGTGGGCAGGCCGGGAGCCCGGCTGGCAATAGAAAAAACATGAAACCTCATCCAGAGGTGGGATAAGGTTTTATGCAGGGTTTTAAACATTTTAATAAAGCTAGTATGTATATTATGAACATGTCCCATCTCGTGTGACATTGTCACATGAGGGGGACATGTTAGGGAATTTCTTTTTCTATTTTTAACACTTTTCAGAGTGTAAGTGATTTCCCTGAGGCAGCACTTAGCGTCAGGGAGATGTGTGCTCTTTAGTGCGCATGCGCAAAAGAGCTCACTCTCGCTTTTAGGGAATCCCCCCCCACAACCCGCACAGGAAGCACATAGCACTTCCCGCCGGATGTTACGTTGGGTGGGCCTTAAATGGCTTGCCCACATAAAATGGCGGTGGGGGCCTGCTTCTCTGGTGGGGATCAGCTTCCTGCCTGCTAGAGATTGGGTCGGGCCTGTCTGCCCAACAGGCAGAAAATTCTGCCCTATGTCTTGATTCATTACCACAAATAACTTAGTTATTAGGATGTTGTCTTTTAGACAATGTACCTCAAGTTTCCATTTTGAAATTGATAAGGAAAGACAACATCCATGTCAACTTCAGCTACTTCAAAACAATGTGAAATAACATGCTGAAAACTCTCTGGGGGATTCATAACTACATGTTTTACACCTGAAAAATAGATGCCTTGCAGCTAAATCAGGGAAGACGGGAGTGAGTTGTTTCAGTTGCCCAAAAAACACTCATAAGTTTGCTTGATGCAATATTCAAGTGTGACTGTAAATGGGCAAGTAAAGACTGGAGGAACATTACTTAAATATGGAAATAAGCATCCTATGCAAGTTCCACAGGGATCAGTGCTTGGTTCTCAATAATTTACAATCTATACTAATGACCTGGATGAAGGGACCAAAGCTAACTTTGCTGACATTACAAAAAGAGGTGGGATTGCAAGTTGTAAGATGGACACAAAGGGCTGGATGTTACCATGCCTTTGGGGATGAGCTGTGACGTGGAAAGGCTGGCAAGATGGTGGTGGAAGGTGGTGGATGGCGCACCTATTGTCTTTCAGCCACTAAAGCATTTTGGGTCTCAGAAGGCCCACCCATCCAGAGCTAACTGAGCTAGCTAGAGGGTCAATTAAGGGCCTCTTTATGCCTCCCCAGCATTCAACCAGCAGTGGTTAACCAGGGAAACATTGGCAGCCTCCTGGCAGGCTCCAGTGAGGGGGCCCTCATGTTTGGCCAAAGAGGAGGTTTTGGGGAACAATGATTATCGCTACAGCAACAGTACCACCTGTCCTTACCATGATACCCTCCCCACCTCCCCCCCGCATTCCCCTCCACCCCTTGCCAGGGCCTACCTAACTGGTCTCAGCATCCCCGGACCTCAATACCTAGCTGTGAGAGTGTACAGCCGTTGATGCATCCTCTTCCTTCAGGGGCAGGCCCAGCAGTGGCCACCACTCCTGGAGGCGCTGCTGAGTTGCTGACCCTATGATAGGCTGGCAGCTCTTGGGGACAGGAGCTGTGCTTAATAAGGACAGCGGCTCAGGTGGCAACCAATTAATTTACTGCTGCTGACAAGATATGGCCCCCGGTCCTGTTGACTGCTGAAGTGGGTTTCCTCCAGCATTCAGGCCTGGTGGCAGGACTCCTCCGCCACCATAAAATCCAGCCCAAAGAGTCTGCAGAGGGATTTAGATAGGTTGGTGGGACCACACCTAGAGTACTGCATACAGTTTTGGTCTCCTTATTTAATGAGACGTATATTCAAGGCAAACCCTCCAAAGGATTCTATGAAAGTCAATTCATGGCACCTTGCCCCAAGGACCTGGCTACAGAACTGAACAATAACCTCACATGTGTGATCAAGGTCAGTGAATGCATCTTCAAATGATATCACCTATCCACTACACCACCAACCTGTCACATTCCTCAGTGAACAACGGCCCAGCCAATCACCCATTAGCAATCAGGACCCTCAAACACATAGCAACACACTGACACTTCGCTCTCTCTCTTGGCCTCCTGCAGTGTTCCACTGAAGCTCAATGTAAGCTCGATCTTTTGATTAGGCACTTTATAGCTTTCTGGACGCAAGAGTGAGTCCAGCAATTTCAAACAGTAACTTCTCCTATTTGGTTTCCTTGTGTGGTCTGCTTTTGGTTTCACTCTCTTGTTTTTCTCTCTTTTATTTGCTTTTGGGCAGTAGCTGTTCATCAATCTGCCATTTGCACCTCTTCTGGACACATATTTTATTTCTTGACTTGCCCATTACAACTCCCTTTGGGCTTGCATCACCAACCCTTTTGTCAGGTGATCACTCCTGTCTTTCGTCCTATCACAGACCTTCCCTTTATTTTGCCAGCCTCCTCATTTTTCACTTGCTTAAAAACTATTACGTTTCTAACATTTCCTAGTTCCAATGAAAAGTCATAAAACTGAAATGTCAATTCTGTTTCTATCTCCACAGATGCTGCCTGACCAACTGGGTATTTCCAATATTTTCTCTTTTATAACCCCCGAGACCCAACCTGTCAGCCAGTTCTGCAAAACAGCTGGCTGATTATCTGTCCATCCATTTAACATCTGCAGCTCAGTAGCGCATCTGCTTCTTTAAAAATGCTGCAACAGAAATAGTGCACATTTACATAGTGCCTTTAATGTAGAAAAATATCCCAAAGCATTTAATAGAGACATCAAGGCAACTGATGCCAAACAATAGACAGGGGGCAGAATTTAGCCCATGTTGGGCAGGCTCGGGCGGGGTGGGTGGGAAAGCCGACCACCGATCACAATCGGGGCCGGGCCACGATTTCATACTGGCAGGCAGGTTAAGGCCCGCCCACCATGAAACATGAGCAGCAGCGCTCAGCGCGCTGCCTGTGCAGGTGGTGGGGGGGGGGGGAGTGTGAGCGCAAACTTCGTGCATGTGCGCGAGTGCGCACTTGCAAATCTCCCTGAGGCACAGAGCTGCCTCAGGATGATGAAGAGTTTCCAGAAAAATAAATAAAGGTTCATAAAATGTGATAAAACATGTCTGCTCATGTGACAGCAGGGACATGTTATTAATTCAATTTTAAAATTTTAATTTTATTTTTATTTGCTTTTGGAAACCTCAGCCCACCCATGGATGAGGATTCCTAGGAAGTACAAAGGCTGCTTGGTGCTTTCTCCAATGAAAAATGTTAGTTAATTAAGATTATAATGGCCTTAACAGGCCTTTTAATTGTTGGCAGGCACACTGCTGATTCCTGCATGTCCCCACCAGCCGAAATATTGCGCGACTTCACGTTGACGTCGGAATGCTTGCCCGATGTCAACTCATGTCACTTTACGCTCAAGCAGGTCGGGTGCACACCTGCCCACTGAGTTATAAATTTTGCCCAAAGATTAGGAGGGGTGACCAAAAATCAAGGTGGGTTTTAAGGAAGATTTTGAAGGAAGAGAACAGTTGGATAGGTATTTCAGGGAATGAGACCCAGATACCTCAAGGAATGTTGACCATGGCAGCCTGAAGTGGGGTGGATGCACAAGAGATCAGAGTTAGAGCAACAGAGAGTTTGGGATGGGGTATGGCTGTACAGGGATTTAGTGCAGAATTTTGCGGTTGTCGGGCAGGCTCGGCGGGAAGCCGACTGCCACCCATGATCGATGCCAGAAGGTGATTTCACGCTTGTGGGCCAATTAAGGCCCGCCCAGCATGAACGCTAGCTGGAGAACTTCCGACAAGGGGTGAGTGGGGGCGGGGGCCTGTTGTCTACCGGGTCCAATGGTGACCTGGTGGCTGATTCAAAAGTGGCGCAGGGAGCCCCAGGGAGGCTGCCTGTGTTGGAAATGCGACAGCAACATGGCTGAGACCCAGGAAGGTGAACCAATGCGGTTCACCAAAGTGAGGTCGGCGGGGAAGTCGGCCCCACATTTTTCTGATGAATGCCTTGCTGCCCTCCTGGAGGAGGTGGCTGTCAGAAGGGACACTCTTGTCCCCAGAGATGAATGGAGGAGGCCACTGCACCTCACCAAGAAGGCATAGGAGGAGGTGGCAGTCCGGTTGAGCAGCCAAGACGTGGTGCCTGAGCGCAGTGCCGGACACGCTTCAATGACCTGCTGTGCTCAGGAAGGTCGAGTATCGTGTTGGAATGAGTCAGTGTGGAGAAGGGCTGGCCAGGGAGCTCAGTGGTTCTAGGGTCTGAGTGCCAACTGTCAATGATGCCGGAGTTGGCCAAGGGGGTGAGCCCTGGTTGCTTTGACTGAGTACCTTGCGGCTCGAGGGCTATGACTCTGATGTGCCCTGCGAGGTGTTCCTCAGCTGGGGTGGGCCAGGCTGCAGTGGCACTGCAGGTAGAAAGTGGACTAATCAATGCTCCTCTTTCCTTTCAGGAGAAGACATCCCATAACACCATTGAAAGTTCATGGACTGACGGGGGTTCTCCACACCTCCTCATCCTCTCCCGCTATGAGCAGGAGGCCTTGGAGCTTGAGAGGCATCATGCACCTCGGTCAACTGGCCACAGTGAGGCTGGGGTGTTAGAAGAAGGTAAGAATGCAGTACACTGAGACGAGAATTTCGGTTTGTGCAACCATTCTAGTGTAGTCTCTTCACTGACATGAGCCTCAAACCTGGAGTCCCCATTGATAATCGAAAGACGAGTGCACCATGATGCAGATCTCTCCAGGGTGTGATGACTTTAACTAATGACATGTTCTTCTTCTGTCTTTTAGGTTCACCAGCAGGCGTTCGCACTCAGGACACTGAATGCCTACCCCTGACCCTAGAGGACCACCATGATCCAGATGCACCTGCGTCTCACCCGCTCTCTCAAGCAGGCACCAGCACAGATACCAACACCTCGGTGGGTGTTAGATCACCGTCTAGTGAGGACCAGCATCTTTGTAAGGACACTTCATACTCGCTTGAGGTGCAAGTGGAGGCAGAAAGTGCCCAGGGCAGTCAGAGGACTGCTAATGACCTGGACAATGCTCAGTCAAAGGCTGATGATGGGCCTCTGGAGTCGTCCATTAGGCAGCGGATGCTGGCTATCCAATGGGAGGATCTGGCAGAGATCCAAAGGGGTATGCGTGCCATGGTCTCTGTTGTGGAGGAGACCCTGCGGAGCATGACCACTGCATTGACCCTCAGGGCCAAGGGCAATGCCTCCTCCATGGAGAGAGTGGTGACTCTCATGGAGAGGATGCTCCAGGGACAGAATCAGAGGCCCTTGGGGTTGTGCGCGGAGCTGCAAGCCCTCAGGCGGTCAGTGCCAGTGTGGGAGATGGATGGGGGACCCAGTACCCCAGCTAGGTGTCTGTCCATCAATGGTGAGCAGGGAGGTCCAGAGCGACCTTACGTTGGCACACAAGCTGCCTGTCATCTCTGCAAGCTCCTCTCAGGGTGCTTGGGGCGAAGGCAGCAGCTCCTTCGCCCCTCTGCCAGTGACCATGGCATCTGATGATGCTGCGGTGACTGAGGAGGTACCAGCTGTGACACTGGCTGCTCCCTCACAGGCAGGACCAGCACGGGCTCCAATGGCCAGAGGACGACCGCCAAGATAATCAAGGCCAACAAGGCAACAGAGTCAGCAGGCCGTCTCCAAAGCTGGTGTCAGCGAGGGAGGAGCACCTGGACATAACATCCGTAAACATAAATTTAAAGCACCTTAAGCACAAGAGGGGCTGGTCATGGGTGACCTTTTATTACCCAATTTTGTTTTTCATTTTTTAACGGTGTGCCTACCAACACTGGTTATTGTTCAGTTCAAGAATCTGTGAGTTCCAACATTAAATAACATTTGATTTTGTGTTATTTGGCCTGGGAATGCTTCATTTGTTCTGAAGGTGCAGCGTAGGTCAGTACTTAATGCTGGACGTGGGTCTCTTGCACAGGCACTGAGTGTATCTTGGTTGCCAAGGAAATGCTCCTTTCTGGGATCTAGGATGGAGGCAGCAGCCCTGGCATGAGGTGGTTGTTCTTATTTGGTAGCCTAACTGAAGGAGCGTCCCTGGTGTCCTTCCCTCCCTGGAGGTTACCCAGGTCTGCCTCCATGCCCTCAGCGATCTCCTCACTGTGCTCATCCTTGGACTCACTATTGGACTCATCATCTGCTGCGTAAACATCGTCTTCCTCCAACTGGGTTTCCTCTTGCCAGTGCCAGATTGTGGAGAACGCAGCATGCAACCACTATCAGTGACACCCGCTCTGGGGGGTATTGCAGTATGCCCTCTGAATGGTCCAGGCATTGGAAGCGCATCTTGAGAAGACCAATGGCCCTCTCTACCACTGCCCTTGTGGAGGTGTGGCTCCTGTTGTATCACTGCTCCGCCTCTATTCTTGGGTGGCAGAGAGGCATCATGAGCTACTTTTTCAAAGAATAGCCCTTGTCACCCAGCAGCCATCCATCCAGTCGGGCTGGAGCACTGAAGAGCCTTGGCACCTGGGAGTGTCTCAGGATGTATGTGTCATGGGAGCTGCCAGAATACCTTACACAGACTTGCAGATTCTGCATCTTGTGATCACACGTTCATGGAGTGGAATCCCTTCCTGTTAACGAAGGCACCTGGCTGACCCGCTGGTGCCTTGATGCCCACGTGTGCAGTTGATGGCACACTGGACGCGGGGAACTCAGCAATCGCTGCAAAGCCTTTGGCTCGCTCAGCCTGGCCGACCTCGTCCATGCGGAAGTAAATGAAAGTAAATGCACACCTGAACAAAGCTTCTGTCACCAGCTTGATGCAACTGTGGACAGTTGACTGGGAGGCTCCACACAGATCCCCCAATGAGCTCTGGAAAGAGCCGGAGGCATAGAAGTTGAGGGCCGCTGTGATCTTCAGAGCCTCTGACATGGAGTGTCCATCTACACAGTTAGAGCTGATCTCAGGCCTGATCATCTGACAAATGGAGTTAACAGTCTCCCTGGAGAGGTGGACCCTCCTTCAGCATTGTAGCTCAGACATATTGAGGTAATTGCATCGCCGCCTGTAAACCCTAGCAGCAGGTTAGTGCCATCTTCTGCAGCCCCTCCTGCCTTGGACTTCCTGGTGGCCCTACACCCCATATTCCCTCACCTCTCCTCCTACAGGTCCTTCCCCTAGAAACTGCATTGGGACTTCTGGCCTCCTCTCACTTCTGCTCACCTGTTCCTCCTCAGAGGAAGTGCCTCCAGTGGAGACCACAATCCCCATTACCAGGGTAATGGAAGGCTGTTTGATATCTGAAAGGGCCTACATAGTCTGAATTCTCTGGGGGCCTGGAAGACACCAATGAGTCCTGAAATGAAGCCTAGAAATGGTCAGAATGAAGCTCTGAACTGAGATGAAGCTGTCTAGTTCAAATAAGCAACCAGCAGCATATGATCTCCAAAATACATCATTACTCATATTGACAATGCTGCTGACCCTTTTTATCCTGCCTGTGGATGTGCTTTTGCAAACTGTTGGCTGTCGCCTGCCCGTTTTGCCCGTGTGGCAGGCGAGAAATTGCACGGGCAACGTTAAATCGCCAACAATTGGGGTGTCAAGGGCCTTAACTGGCCTCTTAATTAATGGCCTATATGGCTCCATGTCCTGTGCGCGCCCGTCGACTAAATATCATGTGAGTGCGCATTGATGTCGGGATGCTCGCCCAATGTCAATGTGTATCATTTCACACTTGAGCAGGTTGGGCGCATGCGCTGAGCTGAAAATTCTGTCCTTAATGACAAGGACAAGAATTTTATGTTTGAGATATTGAAATATGAGGAGCTAATGTAGATCAGTGAGGATGGGTTGATGGGTGAGCAAGCAGTAGAGTTTTGGATGAGCTGGAATGAATGAAAGGTGAAAGATTGGAGGGCGACAGTAAAGAAAGCACTATAACAACAGAATCAAAAATTAAGAAAGGCATGTCAGAAGATTTCAGTGGTAGATGGGTTGAGCTAAGAGTTGAAGGCAAGCAACATTACAGAGAAGGAATTCTCTTTGATGGAGAGGATACATAATCAAAAATAAAGCTTAGGATCAAACAGAATATTTAAGTTGAAAACAGTTTGGTTCAGCCTGGGAAGTCACTGGGCATTGGCAGTGAGGCAGTGGACTTTGTAAGAATATATTCTGTGAGTGGATTTCAACCTATCTTCAAACTGCACTGTCCTAAAATGCACTACAATGTTACTGTTTTCCCATTATTGTTATGTCAGTAGTATATTATTTCTGAATAATTTATTCTACATTGAATAAAAACTTGTGTGGGATCTTCAAAATCTAAAAGTTCCTTTGTGTATCTTCTCCAACTATAAAATTCTTTTGTATACTGGAAGTAATTAATTTTATACAGGGCTTAATGCATGCTAATCAGTGTTTGGTTGAGATTTTATAATCTTTGTAACTTGACTATCATCAGGGGTCTAGGTGCCTTAATTTTCAGATCATGATAGTTGTGGAACTGTGATACAATGCAAGGCAAACCATGTAAAAATAATAATTATGAAATGGAACAGCACTCAAACAAATAAAACTTACCCCAATGTGCTTTTCATGTATAGAGTTGATGAATGGGAAAGAAAAGTACACAGATATTAAATGTAAACATGAACAATAATCAACAAAATAGGGATCAGTGAATTGAGCTAATAAAAACAAACATTTTACCTCAATTGAACACACAAAGTATTTGATATTCAATGTGAGTTATTGAATGACCCCAGCCATTCACTATTCATTTACATTATGTGAACTATATAGACTCGTAAAATTTTACAAATACTGTTCAAATACCCCTTGAGTGAGAGCAGATTATTTTTCTGCTTCTTATTTAAAAAGGGGAATTATCAATTCACAAGACATAATTGTTAATAAATTCTGGACATATTATCTGGTATGACCTGCAGCATTCAATTTTATATCCACATATATTATAGGGGCTCTTCACAACATTGTAAAAAGTGATTTAGAAAAATCTGTAGCAGTGGTCTTAGATTATTAAGTATCAGCGTATCATGGGGTTAATGTGAAACTGGAATAAATATGTGATAGAGATATTGGAACAACTTGATAAAGCACAGAAATGTCATTAAAATATTTTTGAGATAATGCACAATCAAATACAATTTGCCTGTAAGAGCATGTTCATATTCACAATATAAATGATCAAAATAGAAACATAGAATATAGAAAATAGGAGCAGGAGAAGGTTAGTTGGCCCTTTGAGTCTGATCTGCCATTCAATATGATCATGGCTGATCCTCTATCTCAATGCTATACTCCTGTTCTCTCCCCATAGCCCTTGATACCTTCAGAGTCCAGAAATCTATTTCCTTCTCAAATATATTCAGAGACTTGGCCTCCACAACCTTCTGTCACAGAAAATTCCACAGGTTCACCATCCTCTGGAGTGAAGAAGTTTCTCCTCATCTGAGTCTAAATGGTCTACCCCATATCCTGAGACTGTGACCCCTTGATCTAGCCCCCTCAGCCAAAGGAAACAACATCCCTGCACTCAGTCTGTCCAGCCCTGTCAGATTTTTATACGTTTCAATGAGATCCCCTCTAATTCTTCTTAATTCCAGTGAATACAGGCCTAGTCATCCCAATCTCTCCTCATACAACAATCCTGCCATCCCAGGCATAAGTCTGGTGAACCTTCGCTGCACTCCCTTTATGGCAAGTATATAATTTCTTAGGCTAGGAGAACAAAACTGCACACAATACCCTAGGTGTAGTCTCACCAAGGCCCTGTACAGCTGCAGTAAGATATCCTTGCCCCTGTACTCAAGTCCTCTCGCAATGAAGGCCAACATACCATTTGCCTTCTTAACTGCTTGCTGCACTTACATGTTCGCTTTCAGTGATTGGTGTACAAAGACACCCAGGTCCCTTTGTATATCAACATTTCCCAATCTATCACCATTTAAATAATACTCTGCCATTTTGTTTTCCGACTGAAGTGGATAGCCTCACACTTATCCATGTTATATTGCATCTGCCGTGTATTTGCCCACTCACTCAACCAGTCTAAATCACCTTGAAGCCTCTTAACACTCTCCTCACCACTCACATTCCCACCAAATTTCGTGATGTCAGCAAACCTGGAAATATTACATTTGGTTCCCTCATCCAAATGGTTGATATATATTTTGAATAGCTGGGGCCCAAGCACTGATCCCTGTGGTATCCCACTAGTCACTTCCTGCCACTCTGAAAAAGACCCGTTTATTCCTATTCTTTGTTTCCTATCTGCTACCCAATTTTCAATCCATGCCAATATATTACCCCCAATCTTGTGTGCTTTAATTTTATACATTAACCTCTTATGAGGTACTTTATCAAATCCAAATACATCTCCTTATCTAGTCTACTAGTTATGTCCTCAAAACAACTCCAGTAGGTTTGTCAAACATGATTTCCCTTTCATAAATCCATGTTGACTTTGTCTAAAACCTTTGATATTTTTTAAGTGTCCTGTTATCATATCCTTTATAATAGACTCTAGCACTCTCCCTACTACTGATGTTAGACTAACCATTGTTTTCTCCCTCCCTCCTTTCTTAAATAGTGGGGTTACATTTGCCACCCTCCAATCTGCTGGGACTGTTCCAGAATCTACAGAATTTTGCAAGATGACAACCAACGCATCAACTATTTCCAATGTCATTTTCTTTAGTACTTTGGGATGTAGATTATCAGGCCCTGGGGATTTATTGACATTCATTCCCATTAATTTCTCCAGCACTTTTTTTTAGTAATACTAATTTCCTTCAATTCTTCCTTCTCACTAGACCAACAATTTCCCTAACATTTCTAGGAAGTTATTTGTCTTCCTCCATGAAGACAGAACTAAAGTAATTGTTTAATTGCTCTACCATTTCCTTGTTATTTATTATAAATTATGTTATTTCAGATTGTAAGGTACCTACATTTGTCCTCACTAATCTTTTTCTCTTTACATACTTATAGAAGCTTTTATAGTCCGCTCTCATGTTCCTTGCACATTATCTCTCATACTCTACTTTTCCCCTCTTAATCAATCTCTTAGTCCTCCTTTGCTGAATTCTAAACTGCTCCTAATCCTCCGGCTTGCTACTTTTTCTAGCAACTTTATATGAGTCCTCTTTGGATCTAATAATGTCCTTAATTTCTTTTGTTAGCCTTGGTTGGGCTGCTTTTCCTGTTGTGCTTTTGCATAAGAAAGGAATGTATAATTGTTGCAATGCATATGTTCACTCCATAAATATTTGCCATTCCCTATCCACCATCATGCCTTTTAATGAAGTTCCCAATCTATCTTAGCCAACTCATGCCTCATACCTTTGTGATTTCCTTTGTTTAGATTTAGAGCTCTAGTTTGAGATCGGAATATTTCACTTTCCACTCTAATGAAGAATTCTATCATGGTCACTAGTCCCTGAAGGACCCTGCACAACAAGATTATTAATTAACCCTTTCTCATTGCACAATACCAAATTTAGAATAGCCTGTTCCTCGACATACCGGTATAAAAAACCATCTTGTACACGCTCCAGGAATTCAACTGCCACAGTATTATTGCGAATTTGGTTTGCCCAGTCTATATATAGATTAAAGTCACCTATGATTACTGTAGCACTCTTGTTATATGCATCTCTAATTTCCCATTTAATTCTGTCAACCACCTTACCACTACTGTGTGGAGGCCTATAGACAACTCCCACTAATGTTTTCCATCCTTTGTTGCTTCTTAACTCTACTAGACTGATTCTACATCTAGATTTTCAGAGCCAATATCCTCTCTCACTATTACACTGATTTCATTCTTAACTAACAATACCATGCCATCTCCTTTTCCTTTTTGCCTGTCCTTCCTAAATATCAAGTACTCTTGGATGTTCAGTTCCCAGCCTTGGTCACCCTGCAGCCATGTCTCCGTAATTGCAATCATATTGTACCTGTTTACATTTATTTGCACTGTTAATTCATCTACCTTATTGTGAATGCTCCATGCATTCAGATCCAGTGCCTTTAGACTTGTCTTTTTAATATTTTTACACATTTTTCTTTGTATTATAGCCCTAGTTGCTGCTGGCCCTTGTTTTCCCCGCCTTCCACTTTTGCTTTCTACTTTTCTGTCTCTCATTCCTATCTTTGTTTCCTCTCTTATGTCTCCCCATTCAGGTTCCCATCGCCCTGTCGATCTAGTTTAAACCCTTTCCCACAGTACTAGCAAATAACCCTGCAATGATATTGGTCCTGGTCCTGGTGGGGTGCAACCCTTCCAGCTTGTGTAGGTCCCATCTTCCCCAGAACATATCCAATGTTACGGTGTCAGTTGGAAACCTGAGCACCAATTATTGACAATCAGTTGTCTATTAGTGAATATTGTTTTTCCTGAGAGTCTAGGCCTCACAGCTTGGGGGAGATGGTGGCACAGTGGTAATGTCACTGGACTAGTCGTTCAGAGGCATGGGCTAATGCTCTGGGGACACTAGGGGAATCCTGCTTAGTGCCTTTACTCTGTCTGGCAGTCACCCATTCCCTTTCCGCCTGTGCACTCTTTACCTGCGGTGTGACCACCTCACTGTACGCACTGTACATGAAGATCTCATCTTTGCACGTGATCCACAGTGACTCCAGCCACAGCTCCAGCTCCAAAACATGGATTTCCAGTAGCTGCAGCTGGAGACACTTCCTGCACATGTGGTTGCCCTGGACACTGGAAGTGTCCCTGACTTCACACATCGCACCGGAGGAGCATTCCACTTGGTCGAGCTGTCCTGCCATGACTTAAATTACACCCTTTACTTTTACTTCTGCGAGTATAGAGAATATTAAGGACAGAAGAAATACTCACCAGGTCCTACTTACCAAGGCCGCGTCTCTTCTTTCTGAGGAAAGGTGGCAAATAAAAGTAACACTTCCTTCCCTTTTCACTGAACTCCCTCTTTTACCAAACTCCAACTTAAGCACTCTAATGCAGCTCAAAGCAATATTCCATTGAGCATAAATTGAGTTTCAGACACATGCTCAAATCCTTTTAGCATTGTGAAGGAGCTTTGTAATCTATATATGGCTCTGGAGATTGCCAATAAACTTACTTGATGATATTTGTCTATTTTGAAACATTAAACATTGAAAATGTTGATTCACTTGCATCTGGAAAGTGACCATGTCGATTTGTAAGAGTTACCCTTTTAATGGATAAGTAAAATGACTCTTCAAACTAATTTTCAACTAATCAAGGTCCAGTTCAAATAGAAAACATACTGGTCATGGATAACAGGAAGCTAAAGAAAGCAGTTAGGTAAAAGGAAAGGTCTCCAAATGGTAGGGTAGGTTAGGTAGAAAAAAGTTAGAAAAAATAAAAAAACACAGAAATGAGTAAATTGGAAAGAGTTAGAAAAATGATACTTGGATGGTTTTATTTTTGAATATTGTATTTTCATTATAAGTTTAATGACAGGTCTACTTCCTGCACTGAAATAACTTTCTCACTAAAATATTAGTGTGCATTTCCAATGTAAAGGTGTCAGTTGAAACCTGAGCACCAATTATTAACCATCAGTTGTCTATTAGTGAATATTTATTGCTTGTTTTTCCTGAGGCTTTAAACCTCACAGCTTGGAGGGAAATGGTGGTGCAGTGGTAATGTTAGTAGATTAGAGGCATAGGCTAATACTCTGGGGACACTAGTTTCAAATCCCACCACAGCAACTGGTGGAATTTAAATGCAATTAATAAATCTGGAATATAAAGCCAGTCTCATTATAGGTGACCATGAACTATCATCAATTGTTGTAAAAACCCATCTAGTTTAGGGAAGGAAATCTGTTGTCCTTACTTGGTCTGGCCTACTTGAGACTCCAGGCCCACAGCAATGTGATTGAGTATTAACTGCCCTCAGAAATGGCCTAGCAAGCCACTCAGTTCAAGGGCAATTAGGAATATGCAACAATTGATGGCTCTACCAGCTACACTGACATCCCATGAAAGAATAAACAGAAAAAAAGCATTGTGGGTATGCCTACACCACATGGACTTCAGTAGTTTATGAAGGCAGTACACCACCATCTTGTCAAGGAAAAATAGGGAAGGACAATTAATGGGTCCTGCCAGTGATGCCCACATCACATTTTTAAAAAATTCATTCATGGGATGTGGGCTTCGCTGGCTGAGCCAGCATGCATTGCCCATCCCTAGTTTTTTTTTAATTCATGCATGGGATGTGGGAAGCCCTTGGCTGGGCCAGCATTTATTGCCCATCCCCAGTTGCCCTTGAGAAAGTGGTGGTGAGCTGCCTTCTTGAACTGCTGCAATTCATGCGGTGTAGGTACACCCACAGTGCTGTTGGGAAGGGAGTTCCAGGATTTTGACCCAGCGACAGTGAAGGAACGTCGATATATGTGTAAGTCAGGACAGTGAGTGACTTGGAGGGGAACTTTCAGTTGGTGGTGTTCCCATCCATCTGCTGTCCTTGTCCTTCTAAGTGGTAGTGGTCGTGAATTTGGAAGCTGCTGCCTAAGAGCTATGGTGAATTCCCGCAGTGCATCTTGTAGATGGTACACATTGCTGCTACTGTGTGTCAGTGGTGGAGGGAATGAATGTTTGTGGATATGGTGCCAATCAAGTGGACTGCTTTGTCCTGGATGGTGTCCAGCTTCTTCACTCGTCCAGGCATTTGGGGAGAATTCGATCACATACCTGACTTGTACCTTGTAGATGGTGGACAGGCTTTGGGGAGTCAGGGGGGTGAGTTATTTGTTGCACGATTCTTAGCCTCTGACCTGCTCTTGTAGCCACAGTATTTATATGGCAAGTCCAGTTCAGTTTCTGGTCAATGGTAACCCCCATCAATGGGGGATTCAGTGATGGTAATGCCATTGAACAACAAGGGTCGATGGTTGGATTCTCTCTTGTTGGAGGTTGTCATTGCCTGACACTTGTGTGGCATGAATGTTACTTGCTACTTGTCAGCCCAAGCCTGGATATTGTCCAGGTCTTGTTGCATTTGGACATGGACTGCTTCAGTATTTGAGGAGTCGTGAATGGTGATGAACATTGTGCAATTATCAATCAAACATCCTGACATCTTACCTTATGATGAGAGGAAGGTCATTGATGAAGCAGCTAAAGATGGTTGGGCTGAGGACACTACCCTGAGGAACTCATGCAGTGATGCCCTGGAGCTGAGATGACTGACCTCCAACAACCATAACCATCTTCCTTTGTGCTAGGTATGACTCCAACCAACGGAGAGTTTTTCCCGATTCCCATTGACTCCAGTTTTGCTAGTGCTCCTTGATGCCACACTCGGTCAAATGCTGCCTTGATATCAAGGGCAGTCACTCTCACCTCACCTCTGGGGTTAAGCTCATTTGTCCATGTTTGAACCAAGGCTGAAATGAGGTCAGCAGCTGAGTGGCCCTGGTGGAACCCAAACTGGGCATCA
Organism: Carcharodon carcharias; assembly: GCF_017639515.1. NCBI lineage: Eukaryota > Metazoa > Chordata > Chondrichthyes > Lamniformes > Lamnidae > Carcharodon > Carcharodon carcharias. The sequence goes on from NC_054487.1 coordinate 64,190,543, forward strand.
GTGAGCAGGTTACTGCTAAGCAAGTGCTGCTTCATAGCACTGTTGATGACTCCTTCCATTACTTTACTGATGATCGAGAGTAGCTGATGGGGCCGTAAATTGGCCGGGTTGGATTTGTCTTGCTTTTTGTGTACAGGACATACCTGGGCAATTTTCCACATTGCCAGGTAGATGCCAGTGTTGTAGCTCTGGAACTGCTTGGCAAGAGGCATGGCAAGTTTTGGGACCCAAGTCTTCAGTGCTTTTGCCGGAATGTTGTCAGGGCCCATAGCCTTTGCAGTATCCAGTGCCTTCAGCCATTTCTTGATATGACGTGGAATTAATCGAATTGGCTGAAGATTGGCAAGTGTGATGCTGGGGACCTCCGGAGGAGGCCGAGTTGGATCATCCACTCGGCACTTCTGGGTGAAGATTGTTGCGAATGCTTCAGCCTTATCTTTTGCACTGCTGTACTGGGCTCCTCTATCATTGAGGATGGGGATATTTGTGGAGCCATCTCCTCCAGTGAGTTGTTTAATTGTCCACCACGATTCACGACTGGATGTGGCACGACTGCAGTACTTTGATTTGATTCGTTGGTTGTGGGATCCCTTAGCTTTGTCTACCACTTGCTGCTTATGCTGTTTGGCACACAAGTAGTCCTGTTTTATAGCTTCACCAGGTTGACACCTAAGTTTTAGGTATGCCTGGTGCTGCTGCTGGCATGCTCTCCTGCACTCTTCATTGAACCAGGATTGATCCCCTGGCTTGATGGTAATGATAGAGTGGGGGATATGCAGGGCCATGAGGTTACAGATTGTGTTCGAGTACAATTCTGCTGCTGCTGATGGCCCACTGCGCCTCATGGATACCCAGTCTTGAGTTGCTAGATCTGTTCAAAATCTATCCAATTTAACACGGTGGTAGTGCCACACAATACAATGGAGGGTATCCTCATTGTGAAGGTGGGACTTCATCTCCACAATGACTGTGCGGTGGTCACTCCTGCCGATACTGGCATGGACAGATGCATCTGCGGCAGGCAGGTTGGTGAGGATGAGGTCAAGTATGTTTTCCCTCTTGTTGGTTCCCTCACCACCTGCTGCAGATCCAGTCTAGCAGCTATGTCATTTAGGACTCAGCCAGCTCGGTCAGTAGTGGTGCTACCCAGCCACTCTTGGTACGGACATTGAAGTCCCCCACCCAGAGAACATTCTGCGTCCTTGCCCCCCTCAGTATTTTCTCCAAGTAATGTTCAACAAGAAGGAGCACTGATTCATCATCTGATGGAGGGCGGTATGTGGTAATCAGCGTAATCACATGGACAAGTGAAAAAAAATGTTGAATATTCTAAGTAAGAGACTCAGTTAAACTAGTTAATCATTCATCTATGGGATGTTTTATCCTTTCATGGAATGTGGGCATCACTGACAAGGCCAGCATTTGTTCCCCTTGTTGCCCATCCCTAATTACCTTTGAAAAGATGGTGGTGAGCCACCTTCTTGAACCACAACAGTCCACCTGGTGCAGGTACACCCATAGAGCTGTTAAGAAGGGAGTTCCAGGATTTTGATTCTGTGACAGTGAAGGAACAGGGATAAAGTTCCAAGTCAGGATATTGTGTAGTTCGGAGAGGAACTTGCAGATGATGATATTCCCATGCATCTGCTGCCCTTGTCCTTCTAGTGTGTAGAGGTCATGTGTTTGGAAGGTGCTGATGAATGAGCGCTTGCTGAGTTGCTGCTGTGCATTTTATATACAGTACATACTACTGCAATGTGTGATAGTGGTGGAGGAAGTGAATGTTGAAGTTGATTGATGGGGTGCTGAGCAAGTGGGCTTTGTCCTGGATGTTGTCAAACTTCTTGGGTCTTGGAGCTGCACACATCCAGGTAAGTGGAGAATATTCCATCAAACTCCTGACTTGTGGTTTGTAGATGCTGGTCAGGATTTGGGGAATCAGGAGGGGAGTTACTTGCCTCAGAACTCCCAGCCTCTGACCTGCTCTTGTCTTGTACACAAAAAGCAAGACAAATCCAACCCAGCCAATTATCGCCCCATCAGTCTACTCTCGATCATCAGTAAAGTAATGGAATATTTATATGGCTGGTCTAATTCAGTTTCTGGTCAATGCTAAACTCCCAGGATGTTGATAGTGATGGATTCAATGATGGCAATGCCATTGAATATCAAAGAGAGATGGTTAGACTCTTACTTGTTGAAGATATTCATTGCATGGCACTTCCGTGGCGTGAATGTTACTTGCGACTTATCAGCCCAAGCCTGAATGTTGTCCAGGTTTTACTGCATATTGGCGCAGACATACCCACGTCTGATCTTATGATGAAAGGAACGTCCTGCAACCTGGCTTAGTGCTCAACTCATTGCAGCTGTACCTTTTCTACCAATATAGGAAACTATGCCATCAACCTTAGAAAATTACAATGCAAGACAGTGATAGCACCTCTACATGTTGTGGGTAATTTTAAGCTAGCCCACCCAGTGGGAAACTGACAAGATAAGACTGACTGCAATGGACCGGACAGAATCAAAATCTATTCTGTTACCCAAAGCCTGACCATTCTGCTGAGTGTAAAATTGATGCCTGAACAGATCCTATCCAACTTACGCTACGTGGACTGCAGTAGTTCAAGAAGGCTGCTCACCACCACCTTCTCAAGGGCAACTAGGGATGGGCAATAAATGCTAGCCCAGCCAGCAAAGCCTACATCCCGTGAATTAATAAAAAAAAAATCCCCCACCAGATGAGTTAGGTTCAAATTCAACTAACATTGTTAATGGACCTAGGGGGAGTGGATCCTACAAAATCATAAATATTTTTTAATTGTGAAAGGTCTTAAACATGTACCCAAGATCCCTGTCGGCCCATGGAGAGCCTGAACACCAGGTTTCTTTGGTCCTTTGAGTGCTTGGGTGCTCAATGGGACAACAAAAGGGAAAGTGGGACAGATTTCTGGGAACAATACCTCATGCTTACACTGGGTCTGCACATACTGCGGGCAGAGATTGTCTGTAGAGGGAACCATAGAGATATTCTGGAGCAATGCAGATGGAGTGAGACCTGAAGCAATATGGTTCCACCCTCATTTAAGAACTGGGCATTCACCAGGTGAAATGAGAAGGAAATCTCCCCTATTCACTTTCACTCTGGTTTTAGATTGCCCCAAAACCAACAACAGCTGGTATGTACCTAAGAATGCCAAGTGAGATTATTAAGTTGGCAGTCATCATGAGCGTATTTCTGAATACAGGGGAGTTCCCATTGCACTAAATTCAAGCTATCATGATTCCTATTTTCAAAAATGACAAAAAATAAAATTTAGGTAATCATAGACCTGTTAGTTTTTCATTGGTGATTCACAAAATAATGGAAGGGACCTTAGGAACTTGAGGATTACCTATATGAAAGCAACCTACAATGGAAGTCAACATGGTTTCAGAAGTGGGAGATGCTGCCTAAACATCCTCCCTTTTTTGTTACGAACTGTTAACCTAGAGAAAATTGGAAAACTGTCTGATTAATGTACCTGGGATTCCAGGATGCTTTTGATAAAGCTCAGGATATAAAGCAAGTTGAAGGAAGTGGATACTGTAGGTAGAAATCAAAAATAGTTATGGAGCATATTGAATGAAAGGAAATAGCAGAGGAAGTTAGCCCTGGCAGTATACTAAATGGAGTGTCTCAAAGATCAATGTCAGTATCTTTCCTGTGTCTCACTGATATAAAAATGGCATGGATTCAGAAAACAAACTCTGGAAGTTGGTCATATTTCTAGATGAAAACAAATTAGAGTAGAAACCTAGCCCAATTCAGAACTCAGAGACTACAGAAGAACATGAAGAAACTTTTCGAGTGGGCAAAACTACAACAAATTGCATTCAGTAGAGATGAGTAGAAGATGTCACATAACAGAAAAAAAATTGGGAATACACTCAATGAAATATAAATTTAAGTGGTTGTGGGAGAGGTTGAAACAGATTTGGGAGTAATACCAGAATAAACACTTACCATGTTGTTTCAATACAGAGCACAGATCAACAAGGCAAATAGAATGCTAAGCAATATTATTAGATCAGTAGAATGGAAGTCCTAACAACATAATATTGAAGCTGCATTGTGGTCTGGTCAGGCTGCCTTCAGTTTTGGTTACCAAGGGACAAAGGAAACATTAAGCCCTGGAAGTGTTGCAGAGAAAGACCATTACTGGGCTCTAGAAAACTTGAGGAAGGATTTTAGCTGGGAACAAAACTTACATAGGCAGGCCAAATACTAACATATGCAACATGAGGCCAGCTTGATTGTAACTTGCTATCTTTCAATTGTCCATTCAAAAGGGGCAGAAAGCAATAGCTAGCTGATGAGTGGAAGTTTGGAGGCTGCCGGCTGGCACCAAAGGAAGACACGCTGGCAAAAAGGAACCCCTGTTTTCCTACAAGTAAAAGAACGAAAAAAAAAATATTCTGGCAATAGTACTGAAGAACTTGCCACGCCCCTAGCCAAGCTGTTCCAGTACAGTTACAACATTGGCATCGAACAGGCTATGAAAATTGCCCAGGTATGTCCTGTACACAAAAATTGAACTCTGCCAATTATCGCCCCAACAGTCTACTCTCGATCATCAGTAAAGTAATGGAAAGGGTCATCAACAGTACTATCAAGCAGCATTTGCTTAGCAATAACCTGTTCATTAACATCCAGTTTGGGTTCCGCCAGGGCCACTCAGCTCCTGACCTCATTACAGCCGTGGTTCAAACATGGACAAAAGAACTGAATTCCTGAAGTGAGTGACTATCCTCGACATCAAGGCCACGTTTGACACGTTAGGCATCAAGGAGCCCTAGCAAAACTGGAGTCAATGGGAATCGGGGAAAAACTCTCTGCTGGTTGGATTCATACCTAGCACAAAGGAAGATGGTTGTGGTTATTGGATGTCGGATTTGATGTGTTGGAGGTCAATCATCTCAGTTCCAAGATATCACTGCAGAAGTTCCTCGGGGTACTGTCCTCGGCCTGACCATCTTCAGCTGCTTCATCAATGACCTTCGGAAGTGGGGATGTTCGCTGATGATTGCGCAATGTTCAGCAACAATTGTGGCTCCTGAGATACTAAAGCAGTCCATGTCCAAATACAGCAACACCTGGACAATATCCAGGTTTGGGCTGACAAGTGGCAAGTAACATTTGCACCACACAAGTGCCAGGCAATGACCATCTCCAACAAGAGAGAATCTAACCATCACCCTTTGACGTTCAATGGCATTGCCATCACTGAATCCCCCACAAGGGCATCAGATAGATGGGAACACCACCACCTGGAAGTTCTCCTGCAAGTCACTCACCGATCTGACTTGGAAATATATCGCCGTTCCTTTATTGTCGCTGGGTCAAAAGCCTGGAGCTCCTTTCCTAACAGCACTGTGGGTGTACCTACACCACATGGACAGCAGCAGTTCAAGAAGGCAGCTCACCACCACCTTTTCAAGGGCAGTTAAGGATGGGAAAAAATGCTGGCCCAGCCAGCAAAGCCCACATGCCATGAATTAATTTTTAAAAATCTTTTCTACTCTGGCCAGAGTTAAAATTTCAGTCAGGGATCAATGACAACACTGGATGTATTTATATTGTATATTTAAAGAAACATAGGAACATCGAACATAGAGGCAGGAGTAGGCCATTCGGCCCTTCGAGCCTGCTCCGCCATTCATTATGATCATGGCTGATCATCCAACTCAATAGCCTGCTCCTGCTTTATCTCGATCTCATTTGATCCCCTTTGCCCCAAGAGCTATATCTAACTCCTTCTTGAAAACATACAATGTTTTGGCCTCAACTACATTCTGTGGTAGCGAATTCCACAGGCTCACCACTCTATGGGTGAAGAAATTTCTCCTCATCTCAGTCCTAAATGGTCTACCACATATCCTCAGACTGTGACCCCTGGTTCTGGACTCCCCCATCATCGGGAACATCCTTCCTGCATCTATCCAGTCCAGTTCTGTTAGAATTTTATAGATTTCTATGAGATCCCTCCTCATTCTTCTGAACCCCAGCGAATATAATCCTAACCGACTCAATCCCTCCTCATATGTCAGTCCCGTCATCCCAGGAATCAGTCGGGTAAACCTTCGCTGCACTCCCTGTCTAGCTAAGTACATCCTTTTTCAGAAAACTGCACACAATATTCCAGGTGTGGTCTCACCAAGGCCCTGTATAATTGCAGCAAGACATCCTTGCTCCTGCACTCGAATCCTCTCGCTATGAAGGCCAACATGCCATTTGCTTTCTTTACCACCTGATGCACCTGCATGCTTACCTTCAGCGACTGGTGTACGAGGATGCCCAGGTCTCATTGCACATTCCCCTCTCTCAATTTCTATCCATTCAGATAATAATCTGCCTTCCTATTTTTGCTACCAAAGTGGATAACCTCACATTAATCCACATTATACTGCATCTGCCATGCATTTGCCCACTCATTCAGCTTGTCCAAATTACACTGAAGCATCTCTGCATCCTCCTCACAGCTCAACCTCCCAATCAGCTTTGTGTCATCTGCAAATTTGGAGACATTACATTTAGTTCCCTCATCTAAATCATTAATATATATTATGAATAGCTGGGGTCCTAGCACTGATCCATGCAATACCCCACTAGTCACTGCCTGCCATTCTGAAAAAGACCTGTTTATTCCCACTCTGTTTCCTGTCTGCCAACCAGTTTTCTATCCATCTCAATACACTACTCTCAATCCCTTTAATTTTACACGCTAATCTCCTATGTGGGACTTTCTCGAAAGCCTTCTGAAAGTCCAAATACACCACATCCACCGGCTCCCCGTCATCAACATCCTCAAAAAATTCCAGTAGATTTGTCAAGCATGATTCCCCTTTCATAAATCCATGCTGATTCTGTCTGATTCTGCCACTGTTTTCCAAATGCTCAGCTATTAAATCTTTTATAATGGATTCTCCCTACTACCTACGTCAGGCTGACTGGTCTATAATTCCCTGTTTTCTCTCTACCTCCCTTTTTAAATAGTGGGGTTACATTAGCTACCATCCAATCTGTAGAAACTATTCCAGAGGCAATAGAATCTCAGAAGGTGACCACCAATACATCCACTATTTCTAGGGCCAATTCCTTAAGTACTCTGGGATGTAGATTATCAGGCTCTGGGGATTTATCGGCCTTCAATCCCATCAATTTCCCCAATACCATTTCCTTACTAATACTGATTTCTTTCAGTTCCTCCCTCTCACTAAACCCTGTGTTCCCCAACATTTCTGGTATGATATTTGTGTCCTCCTTTGTGAAGACAGAACCAAAGTATGTATTTAGTTAGTCAGCCATTTCTTTGTTCATTATAAATTGCCCTGTTTCTGACTGTAAGGGATCTACATTTGCCTTCATCTATTTTTTTGTCTTCACATACCTGTAGAAACTTTTACAGTCAGTTTTTATCTCCCCCGCAAGCTTACTCAATTCTCTATTTTCCCCTTCTTAATCAATCCCTTGGTCCTCCTTTGCTGAATTCTAAACTGCGCCCAATCCTCAGGCCTGTTGTTTTTTTCTGGCCAATTTGTATGCCTCTTCCTAGGATCTAATACTATGTCTAATTTCCCTTGTAGGCCATGGTTTGGCCACCTTTCCTGTGGTGACCTTTACTTTTGTGCCAGACAGGAATAAACAATTGTTGCAGTTCATCCATGCCTTCTTTGAATGTTTGCCATTGCCTATCCACCACCATCCCTTTAAATAATGCTTCCCAATCCATCATGGCCAACTCGTGCCTCATACCATCGTAGTTTCCTTTATTAAGATTCAGGACCCTAATCTCAGAATCAACTACGTCACTCTCCACCTTGTTGAATAATTCGATCATATTATGTCGCTCATCTCCAAGGGACCTCGCACAACTAAATTGCCATTTATTCCTTTCTTATTACACAATATCCAGTCTAGGATGGCCTGTTCTCTAGTTGGTTCCTCAACGTATTGGTCCAGAAAACCATGCTGTATACACTCTAGTAATTCCTCCTCTACAGTATTGTTATTAATTTGATTTGCCCGATTTATATGCAGATTAAAGCCACCCACAACTCATATATTCCTTTATTGCATGCATCTCTAATTCCTGTTTAATGCCATTCACAACATCACCACTACAGTTTGGAGGTCTTTATACAACCCCCATTATCGTTTTTGCCCCTGAGTGTTTCTCAGCTCTACTCAAACAGATTCTACATCTTTCCTCACTACTGCATTAGTTTCCTCTTTAACCAGCAATGCAACTCCACCGCCTTTTCCTTTTTGTCTGTCCTTCCTAAATACTGAATACCCCTGGATGTTCAGTTCTCATCCCTGGTCACCCTGCAGCCATGTCTCCATAATCCTGACTATATCATACCTGTTTGCATCTATTTGCGCAGTTAATTCATCCATTTTATTGTGAATGCTCCTTGCGTTAAGGCACAAAGCCTTAAGGCTTGTCTTTTTAACATTACTTGTCCCGCTCTCACTATTTTTCACTGAGGCCCTGTTTGATTCTTGCCCTTCATTTCTCTGCCTATCACTTTTCTTACTCCCCTTTGTGTCTTTTGTTCTTGTCCTTGACTCCCCTTCCTCTGACTCCTTGCATCCCCCTGCCATTTTAGTTTAAACCCTCCTCAACCACTCTAGCAAATATTCCCCTGGAAGAAGATTTCCTGTCGAGTGGACCTGGTGGCCATGCATTGCAGTGGATGTCAAAGTCACCACAATCCTAATTTCTCTGGTTCCTTTCAGGGATCTGTAGGTGATATTTGTCGAATCTTGAAATCACACAGGTAACTGATGCCATGTTTTCCAGTGGTAGATTTAAGGAAGTCTTAGAGGATGAAAGCAAGCTAGAGAGGCTGAGAGATGTCGGGAGGGTATTCCAGAGCTTAGGGACGAGGCAATTGAAGGTGCAGCCACTAATGGAGGAACGATTAAAATTGGGGATGCTCAAGAGGCCAGAATTAGAGCAGCCCATATATGTCAGAGAGTTGTGGGACTGGAGGAGATTACAGAGATAGAGAGGAATTTGAAAATAAGGATGAGAATTTTAAAATCAATGTTGTTGCTTGACCAGGAGCCAACGTAGGTCAGCAAACACTGGTTGATAAGCAAACAGGACTTGCTGAGAGTTAAGACATGGGTAGCAGAGTTTTGGATGACCTCAGTCTTTGGATGACATCAGTCTTCCCAATATTTAATCGGAGAGCATTTTTGCTCATCCAGTACTATATGTCAGATAAGCAGTCTGATGATTTAACAACAAAAGGAAAAGTCGAGAAAGGCGATGGTGAGGTAGAGCTGGATGTCGTCAGCGTACCTGTGAAAACTAACACTGATCTTTTGGATAATGTCGCTGAGGGGCAACATATAGATGAGAAATAAGAGGGGGCCAAGGATGCATCCTTGGGTCACACTGGAGGTAACAGTATGTGAATAATAGAAAAGCCTTTGCAAGCGATTCTCTGGCTATGATTAGATAAATAAGAATGCAACCGGGTAAGAACTGTTTCACCCGGCTGGACAACAATGGAGGGGTGTTAGAGGGGCATGGTGTGGTTAACTATGTCTAAGGCTGCAAATAGATTGAGAAGGATGAGGAGGGAAAATTTATCTTTGTCACAGTGTTGAACACCCATGTGCACACTCTGGTGTAATTACAATTCCTTACTCTCATCTTTTCCACTACTCCTACAGGGTGGTATTCTGTGCCTTAAGTAGAGGTTGAAGCAGGCTGCTCAAATTCTTGCTATGTCTGCGCAGATGCTCTTGACCAATGTCCTCTGGGTTTGGAGCCTGAGACTCCACCAACGACCGCACCACCTGTACCGCGCAGGAATAGACTTGGCCATTGGGACAGGAGGCAGCATGGAGGTCTCTGATTGAAGGAGGTCAGAAGTGGAAGTGCTTTGAGCTGATGTCCCCATTTCCTTGTTCCCATTCTCCAGCTTCCCTCTTATGCCTCACCTGCACTTCCCTGCTAGCCAAAAGTTAGAGAGCACTTTGCTGCATTTCAGTCAGCTGTTGAACAATCAACAGTAAGGGAATCATCATTGCTGTCTCGGCCTCCACAGCTTACTCCTGCTTACGTCTTATGTATGAGGTACCATGGGCTGAAATTTATGGCCCCCACCCCCCCTCCCCGGGGTCAGGTTGGCAGGTGGAGTGGACAAAATTGAGTGCCATGCTATGGACACTGTTCCTATTGTACACATGTCTGCCCTTGCCACAATTTTACCAGTGATGAGGGAGGTGTCAAAAAGCTCACTCGCTCATAGGTCAATCGAGGCAGTTTAGTAACTAATTAATGACCAGTTGAGGGCCTCCTCCCACCACCAGTGGGATTTAATCCGCAGCAAGAGAAGCCCATGCCAAGTGTGTAGCCTGACAGGTTTCATTGCTGGCCAAGGGCAGGGAAGTGTACCTCTTTTAAGGACCGCTTGGGCACATCAGATTTCCACCCCTGGCTCCCCCACCCAAGGTCTTCCTGCCTCTATGTTTTTCTTCCAACCCTACGCTGTCCACCCCTGCAACCCCAACTCCCTTGCTGGGGCCTGGCAGCCTGGCATTGGCAAGGCCTCCCCCACTTACCTTTGCATCCCATTCCATCGACAATTGCCGTTGAGGACTGGGTATAGATCCAGCAGTGGCCACTGCTCCCAATGAGGCTGTTGGGACCAGAGAGCTGCCAGCCCTTTGGTTGGCCAACAGCTCTCTGAGACATGACTTCTTCCTGGATGGGGACGGAAGTTTCACCCTAAGCCAATTGTCCACTGAGGAGCTCGCCCCCAACATTTATGCCAGGGGTGGGGACTCTGCCTCACCCTATAAAATCCAGCCCCACGTGACAACCCAACTACCTGTTTTGGTGGCCCTATTGAGGAATGTACATCTGAACTGGTGGGTGGTGTGCATGAGTGCTGTGATGGTGCATCTGCAGACTGAATGATCTTTTCAGAGGAGTATTTGTCCTTTTTCTGAACACCCAAAGGATGAATGACATGTCAAGGTATGAGGTAATCATTGTGTACATGATCATATTACACTGGCTTGCCGACATCAAGAGAACATGAGTGACTGTTGTATTCCATCTAGCTGTATGATATTTAATTCTGTCACCAGGTAACTTGGAGGCTCCCCAACTCTCTGTCTCAAGGCATGTCAAAACTTGGCTTATCTCCAGTGGCTTTGCCACTGCAGCTTCAAAATGGAGATGACTGGAGGGCTCTCTGATCCTCTGCCTCTCTCCAGAATTCTGTGCTTTCTTCTGCAAGGAGGGATAAAAGCAACTTATGAGTGTGAGAAATGGAATGAGGATGGATGGATAACATTTGTGAAGGAGCACTGTGGGTGGTAGGTTTTACACTGCATAATGATGAAGGTGAGTATAAGTGGTGGATAATCAGGTGGGGATGTAAGTGCCTAGACAGGGAGGGATAGATGGAACTGCAAGGTATGTTGTTATGAGGAGTGAAATACAGGAGAAGCTTGGAAAAGAAAATGAGGAGTGGGTGGATAGTATGCACATCAATATATACTGAATGTGCCATGCCATTCCCTTCCTTGCCTTGATTATGGCATGAAAATTCTTCTCACAATGTAGCCAGTAGTGTGGTACTGGACTCCTGCTGCTAACATTCTCAGAAAATTCCAACCACATCTTTTTGCTTTCTGAAGCAGGTTTCTTGTTCTCGTGGGCAGAAAACAGAATCTTTCTGTAGATTCTTACAGGCCGCATATCATATCTAGGGAGGTGTCGGTGAGGCATGATCTTGCAATACAAAAACAGAATTACCTGGAAAAACTCAGCAGGTCTGGCAGCATCGGCGGAGAAGAAAAGAGTTGACGTTTCGAGTCCTCATGACCCTTCCACAGAACTGAGTGAATATAAGGAGAGGGGTGAAATATAAGCTGGTTTAAAGTTGGGGGGGGTGGATGGTAGTGTGGTTGTAGGGGCAAGCAAGCAGTGATAGGAGCAGATAATCAAAAGATGTCACAGACAAAAGAACAAAAGAACACAGAGGTGTTGAAGGTAGTGATATTATCTAAACGAATGTGCTAATTAAGAATGGATGGTAGGGCACTCAAGGTACAGCTCTAGTGGGGGTGGGGTGGAAACACTATCAGGCATAAAAGATTTAACATTAATGGAAATAGGTGGGAAAAGAAAAATCTATATAAATTATTGGAAAAAAAAAGGAAGGGGCAAGAAACAGAAAGGGGTGGGGATGGAGAAGGGAGTTCTTGAATAAAGTTGTTGAATTCAATATTCAGTCCAGAAGACTGTAAAGTGCCTAGTCGGCAGATGAGATGCTGTTCCTCCAGTTTGTGTTGGGCTTCACTGGAACAATGCAGCAAGCCAAGGACAGACATGTGGGCAAGAGAGCAGGGTGGAGTGTTAAAATGGCAAGCGACAGGGAGGTTTGGGTCATTCTTGCGGACAGACTGCAGGTGTTCTGCAAAGCAGTCGCCCAGTTTACGTTTGGTCTCTCCATTGTAGAGGAGACCGCATTGGGAGCAACAAATGCAGTAGACTAAATTGGGGGAAATGCAAGTGAAATGCTGCTTCAGTTAGAAATGCTGCTACTAGGTATACTGTTGTTCTTGCAATGTTGTGCATCTATTGCTCCAAGTTATGGCTCTGGGCAACCACCTGTACAAAGCTTCAAGTCTCATCCTAGCAGGATCCCTTTAAATAGTTGAACTGAAATAGACTGAAATGCATCGTCAATGCGGCCATTCGCTCTAATCAGTTGGGCAATTTAGAAGAAATTGCAGGGTTGTTTTAAGAAAAACACTGACAAATATGCTGCTGAAACTTCTGTGTTCCCTGTGGTCTGCTGGGCTCCTCCATTGCAAGAAGGTTAAAATTCAGCTCAAAATCTCTTAAGTTATTCATGGAGGAGTTGCAACCTGTGATAAGGAGAAGCTGTAAATTCCCATGAGAAAATGTAATATAAGGATCAAATGTCGTCCCTTATCTGAAATTTTCTTTGTGATTGTCAGTCCATTAAATCTGAAAAAAGTTTGAAGCTGTGTGAGATTTCCTTTCTATGCCATATTCATGGAACATTAATCTGGTTTATTTTAAACCAATTGGCCAAGAGTATCCACTTTGGACATTATCTGTCATCCAGGCATAAATTGTACTCAAAATTATTAACAAGTTTTTTTTGCTCAGGTTTCTGTTGAAACTCATTTGCAAGTAAAATTGTCCTTGCAATACTGCAATCAAGCAGTATTTTAGCACATACACTTTTAATTTTTTTTTGTTTAAAATACTCCTGATATAAAATATTCCTTGATATATTTGAGTGGTAGCCTGGGGCAGTTTTATTGAGACAGCTGCAAATGGGTTTATCATAAAAAATAAGCATTTTTAATCAGGATGTCTGGTACACCTGACTTGTTTTTAAGTAACTGAAAATGACTTTAAGAAAACTATACACAGCAATTTACTAGTTATACTGTTGTACAGAAGTCAATTTCTTATGAAATTTAAAAGAAAACCAAAAGCTTCTAAAATGTGCCTATTAGTGTCCTTGCACAAAAAAACTTTAATTTAAAGAGCCCCTTCAAAGTCTTGTAAACTGACTCAATTTGTAGAATCACAATCATGATTCATTTGATCAACAGCATAGCCAATTTGTGGACTCTAAGCACAATATTTTTAAACTAGGGTGAAAGATTTGCAGAAACACAATTTGCACTTGAAATTTCTCAATCTTTTGCACTGGTTTGGTTGATTTCATGTGAATTCCGCTGAAAATCTAGTACAGGCAAGTGGAAAATCCTGTCCTGATTATGCTTATGTGTTCTATCATTCACTCAGTTTTCCAGAACTGCTTCATTCAATTCAGGGTCATGGGGTGTCACAGCCTATCCTGACAGGCAATGGGTGCTAGACGGGGTACACCCAGGCCATCACACACTTACACACACAAACAGGCACACTGGAGGACAATTTACCGTAGCCAATCCACCTAATCAGCATGGCTTTGGACAGTAGGAGGAAACAAGAGCACCCAGCGGAAACCCACGCAGAACCTGGGTCCCTGGAGCTGTGAGGCAACAGTGCTAACCATAAGTCCCACTTATATGCTAATATTGCAAATAGTAAACTGAGTAAAAGTGGGGTAGGTTTAACTTTTATTGCCAGAAGGAAATTGGTGATAGTGAAATGGCTGCCCATTATACACATTGTCTGATTTTACTTTGCATTCAATGCAATGGAAAGGAAAATATATAAAGGCTGGCCAATCCACTATTGCCAGTTTTCCCCTGGCTGTACAAATTGAAAACTTCCCCATTAAGTATGTAAATAAATCCTCAACAAGGCTTAATAATTAATTTAAGATGTGCATAGAGACAGAATAATACATCTGTCTCATCAGTAAAGTGCATTTATTAAACCCTAGTTAGAACACAGCAATAGTGGTTGTATAAACTTGTAATGTGAACCCATTCCTTTTCCACCCCAACTTCCTTGCATTTTAGCTTTTAATTTTATATTGCTGCATTTTTGGTTATTATGCTTCTTTTTTTTGTATATGTACTTACTGTATCTTTTCACTCACCACTACTTGTAATTTTTATTGTGTTTTCCGTATGTATCACTAATAATCTTTTACATTACTTTACTTTTAATGGTATCCATTAAGTATTTTGTGTGTCTTTTAACACATTACTTCCCTTTCTGGGACTGATACGTTTGTTGATGCTCTTCCCCAACTTTATCCCTTTTTCTCTTATTCCGGCCTTACTCTACTAATCTTCAGCCTGATGAAGGGTAAAAATCTGAAATGTCATAACCTGTTTTTTCTCTTTAGAAATGTGGATTGGCCTGCTGTGTATCTCTAAACATTTTATGTTTTTATTTAAGATTAATTTAATTAAAGATTTCAATGTTTCGCAATGTTTTTCTTTCATAGTAAAAATAGATTAGATTTTGCTGAACACTTACTTTTTCTTCAATCTTCTATCTTTTTCTGCTTGTGTTCCTAGTTTTCCCAGTCCAAGGGAATCTGGATTACCAATCTCGACATCGAAAATACCTGCTGAAAGAAAGTGTGTGGTCAGGGTAAAAGGAACAGAATGATCAATATGTTTAGCCAAATGAGTATTTATGTTATATTGCTGAAATAAAGACAACATTTCATTTATTTTGTGCTTGTTAGTCTAAGGGATACAGGCAAGAGTTGATCATGCTTTCAAACTCTGCCTACAAGATCACTAAATTATTTGTGAAACATGATTTTCATTGTCCATATGGTCCACAGTGATACTGGATTGACGCCGATGTTATATTGTAATTTTGTGTTTTTGAAAATCAATTGAACTGCGAGTGAGTGAAGTGTAAAAATTTAGAGGAGTGTGGAGTTCATAGGAGCACAGTGTAAGAGTGAGTTTAGACAGGAGGAGGGTACACAGTCCTTGTGAATGGTAAGCTTTGGATGACATAAGGCACTTTTGAAATCATGGCCAGGGTTTTTCAGTCAGCGGGCAGGGGCGGGAGTCGTAAAATGAGGTGCGATGACATTGGGCGTGCATCCTGACGTCATCATGGTTTTTCATTCAGCAGGCACGTGCCGGAGTCAGCTGTGTGCCTGCCGATTATTAAAAGGCTTTTTAAGGCCATTAACCAAGTAATTAATATCAAGTTTACACTGCCCGTCCAACCTCATGGTCGGCAGGCAAGTGAAAAGGCCAAGCGGCCATTACGTTTTTTAGGAAACCTCATCTACGAGCGGGATGAGGTTTCTGAAAGCTTTTATGAATTAAATGAACAGTTTTCCTGAAAAATAGAAACATGTCCCATCTCATGTGACACAGTCACATGAGTGGACATGTTTCATTCAATTTTTATTGATTTTATTTTTTGTTTTCAAAAGCGCTTCAATCTCCCTGAGGCAGCTCTGTGCCTTAGGGAGATTGAAGTGCTCTTTCACACACATGCTCGCGAAAGAGTGCAGGCCCCCATTCTCCCTCCTCCCACTGCCCACACAGGTAGCGCTGAGTGCTACCGCTTGCGTATTATACTGGGTGGGCCTTAATTGGCCCGCCTCTGTAAGATGGCGATGCGGAGCTGATCGCGGGCGGCGGTTGGCTCTGTGACTGCCCCTGCCCGCTCCTGGCAAGACTGCCCGATGCAGGGAAAATTCAAGCCTATGTGTATTACTTCTTCCCAAGATGTGATGGATGAAGAAGTCCCTTTGCCTGCAATCAATTCATGCATTAATAATAAGCAACAATAATGGAAATAGACAAAGATTGAACAGAATGTTTGACTGGAAAAGCATGAGCTGATGTATATATAATTTAATTACAGCAGAACTGTGCTAATCATTGGTTCTCTTATGTATCCTTAGAATAAACAAGCCCAGTTGGGGCAAAAGAGGCTGCTGAAAATAAAAAAAATCATTAAACTGCCTCTTACTTGTACTCCTAGACCAGACACAGTCAATAAGGACAACTAAGATAATGCAGATGAGGAACAAAAACAGAAAATGGTGGAAAAACTCAGCAGGTCTGACTGCATCTGTAGAGAGAGAAAAACAAAGTTAACTTTTCGAGTCCATATGACCCTTCTTCACTCTGATACTTTTACTTTTAATACACTTTTAATACAATGATTCATCATAGGCCTCTGTCCTGCAAAGGTAAATTGAAAACACTTATTGGAGTATTTTTCCCAACAGGGAAAGTGCCACAATACATTGAAAACTGTAGAAAAATTGTGCTGGGAAACTCCCCTGTCGTGTTTTTTACTGAAATTTAAATGCCCATTTTTGAAAAAAATGGCCCTGTTTGTTAATAGTATGTTAATTATATTGCTTATATTGTTAAGATAGACAGGTAGAGGGCATTGTTTAATTAAGTAGTTTGACCACAAATAGAGAAGCTGGGGCACTAGATTTTGGGGGAGAGGCATGAGACTGAACAAAATCAATAAACTCTCTTGGTAAAGAGGAACTTTGTGTCTTGGTTTTGACTTCAGCAACTGGCCTGGATACTGGTACATTAAAAAAATAAGCATCTGCTCCCCTCCATTGTACAACAAGCAATCTGCTTTGAAATGGAACTGTGACAATGATCTGTTCTTCCAATTTCAGGGTCCTGTAGCTGCAATCAAATGATTTGACAGCTGTGGCTGTTATGAATACATAGCTGTTCAGGGGAATAATTGGTAGTTTAAAGAGGTTGTATAAACATAACCTGCCTTTGATATGGTTTCTGACTACATGGTTGATTACACAACTTTAAGGGAAACTTTTTTTCGCTAGGAGTGCAGTTTGTTTGCAGTATCAATATTAGAGGTTTGAATGACAGTTTTATTAAATTGTTACAGGTGCATTTAAAATAATTCCCATTGTTATTTCATGGTTCCTGAGGACTGTACATAGTACATAAAGGGTGAGTGGCTATGGAGAACATATTGGAGTACGGAGGGAGCATGGGATAGCATGGGGATCTTAGAGGGTATAGATGGGGAATGGGGAACATGAGAGGACATTGAGGGGGAATGGAGTGGCATGGGAGATCTGAGATGGATGGAGGGGGCATGATGAATCTGAGGCAGAAGGGGGTGTATGGGGATGTGAGGGGGCATGGAGGGGGGCAAAGAGGATATGGGGGGCATGGAGGGGTATGATGGTGGATGGGACCATAAGGGGTGAGATTTAAGAGGCATAAAAATTATATTGGGAGTTGGGCTTCTGTCTCCAAGAACTGAGGCAGGCCTTCTAACCAGCTTGCCTCCGCAACCACACTCCTTCCGTACTCCATCGCAGCTTACAAACTGCACCACAAACTCAAAACCTGTGTGGAAAAACAAAAATCCCAGGAAAAGTAATTCATGAGTTGAATGTGCGTTTGGAAGTTGGGAAAGGACCCGACTCTTGTTTTGCAGCTCCGACATGAAAATCTGGCCCAGAGTCTCCTATGGAAATAACTCCAGAGATGGATTTGGAAAGGATTTTATGCTCTTTAAACCCTGTTATACAAGGTGATCTGGATCTTCCCTGATGCTGCAATATATCACAAATTTCCCATTCAGCCACTAGCACTACATTTCCAGTAAATTAGAAAGATGGAATCCCCATTAGAAACCCAATTTTGTTATCTTCACAGATGATTTGCTAAATTATCCTAGATGGCAATGCTCCCAAGGGTAGACCTGAAATCTTAAGATGAAAAAGAGAAAAAGATTTCTGAGAAATAAATAGAACCAGAGTTATAGTCAAAGACTCGGTCTAACAGAAAGCTGTGACAACATCATATTAAGATTCCTTTAACTCCTCTGAAACCTGGTCCTAGTAGACATTCCTATTTTGTACAGGTACTTCTCAGATGAGGATAGTTAAGGACAAAAATAACACGGTTTAGGACAGGTGACATCATTCACTTTGAACCCCCTTGTTTGCATGCTTGCACTTTTAATTGGAAGGGGACTTCCTCTTCCTGCCCTTGCATCCAGGTCAATGAGGCAGCAACGCAGGGCATGCAGGTTCCATCCCAAATTTCTCTCCTGCCCCTCTTGCAAAACTGCTTCCAGTTCAAGCCCAGGAACTTTGGGGCCTCTGCTATAAATATAAATATAAATGAGAAAAACAGGAAGGGGGGAAAAGGGTGGAATTCCCCAAAAAAGTGTTGATTACTCCTTATGTGAATACAAAAAGCATTCAAAACCCCAAAACTGGAGAATTAGAATCGGAACTCTGGACATGCTATTAAATGATTCTATCACAGTGGTAGAACATAAAGATGTTCTAGGTTGGTTAAGACAGAATCTACACAGTAGAGTTGAGAAATAGGAAAACAAATGATACAATTATATGTGCATTACAGGGAAACAAGGTAGAGGCAATGAATTAAAAGCAGAGATCTGCAGACAATGCAGAGAAATGAAAGAAGGACAGGATATTATGAGTTTATTTTAACTATCACTGGATAGATTGGAATAAAGGTAACACAGGTGGTCAAAGGAGGGAATGTTTTTGGAATGCATCCCAGGCCGCTTCCTAGGTCAATGGGTGGAATTGTCCCAGATTTGCACGAAGCGCAGTAGCGGGTAGGATAAAAGATGTCTTCTTGCCTTTCAGGGCCATGTCTTCTGAGCAGCAGTCTTGGGGTGCAAGCACTGAGGGTTGCTTGTGTGGCTGCACTTTAAATATGGCAGCTCAATGTGATGAAGCGGCGAGGTAACGGTGTGGAGGGCAAACGAGAGTCCGCCCGCCCGCCATCGAGACGGCGTGTTTCCTGGGAATGCATGATTAATGAGGTTGGTTTGGGACGATACAGCATGAAAAACCACCATTGCAGCCGGCAGGTAAATAAGCTGGAACATCCTTATGTTCTACCACTGTGATAGAATCACTTAACAGCACTGGCATCCTAACCCCTATATTTATTTCCTCATCTCTCCTGAAAATCTTAAAACTAGAAACATTATATTCCCAGTCCTGTCCATACCTAAACCATGTTTACATTAAAGTTACTATATCATAATACTCCAGGGTCTGAATTTTCTGGTCAGCGTGCGGGGTCAGGCCCCGCTTGCTGACGCGCAGTGACGTCGGGTGTCCATCCTGACGTCACCTCACATTATTCCGTTCTTCAGTTCAGCGGGCTGGCACCGGAGTCGGTTGCGTGCCCATCGAACTATCAAAGGCCTCTTAAGGTCATTTAAAAACCAATTGAGCTGATTATCTTAATGTTGGCAGGCAGGTGAAGAGCTCAGGTGGCCTTTGCATTTCTTATGAAATCTCATCCACGGGTGGGATGAGGTTTCATGAAGGGTTTATAAATTTAATAAAAATTTTAAATAAAATTCGTAGACATATTCCAGCTCATGTGACACTGTCACATGAGGGGACATGTCCAAATAATTTTTAAAAATCTTTTTTTCAGTTTCCACAATCACTTTAATCTCCCTTAGGCATGGAGCTACCTCAGGGAGATTTCTGTGCTCTTTCGCGCATGCGCGACAGAGCGCAGGCTCCGAATCTCCCTCCTCCCCAGCCCGCACAGGGAGGGCTGAGTGCACCTGGGTGCATGTCACAATTAAGGTCCGCCCACGTAAAATGGCAGCACGCAGCTGATTGCAGATGGCGATCAGCTGCTCGCCCGCCTGCGCCCACTCCCGCCCAGCCCAGTCGGCGGGGAGGAAATTCTTCCCCAGGGTTACAATTCTAATTCTCCAGTTGTGTGGCTGGTGAGTGGTGTGATAGTCAGGATGAGTTTATGATCTGCAGGTTAAATGAAGGTGTGTGTGAGAGAATGAATGGTAATGTCCTTTGAACTGGCAGCGAAGGAGATCCCTGTGGATGTGTGACAGGTTTGTGAGTGTGTGAATTGAGAGTGATGAGAAGAGTGACTTACCCTGGTGGAACAGAGAAGATCATTCATCCTTTTTCGGCACTGGGTGGGGTCCTCTTCTTCAGGCTGTTGGCGCTGACCACTGATGTCACTGCCTCCCATGCTGGATTGGTGACCTTGCTTGCTGGTCTTCGCCCAGAGCGGGAGTAGAGGACATTGTGGCGGGCCTCCACTGTCTCCAGTAGGCGCTCAAGGGAGACGTCACTAAAATTGGGGGCAGTCCATCAGTTCCTAGCAGCTCCCTATTCCTTGAAGAGTGCTCGCTCTAGGCAGTGGTGCCCTTTAAATATAGCACATGGTTTACTGAAGGCCTCAAGTGACGGTGGGGCGGATGATTCAGAGACTGCCCTGCCAGCAATCCGGCATGTTTTCCGGGAATTAATTATCAATAAGTTGGGACTGGATGCAGTGGCCGCCCACCATGAAGTTCTCCACCCCCACTCTGAGCGAAGACTAGCAAGCAAACCCATTACACAACCACAGGGATCTCATCCCATCCATGGCACCACTCACCATACACACACTTGGTAGGCATCCTTGTTATCAGGCCTGGCAGGTGTCCTGCTCACACCCTCTCCATCTATATTCATGCTGGACAAGCTGGCGCACAACAAAAGGGAGAGGTCAAAAACTGGTGGAGGAATACCTGAGATCCTCACTGCCTTGAAAATAGAGTCATCTAGCTGGCCGGTGATGATCTGGACCATTGCTGTGTTGACGGTGAGGCCGGCAGTGTGCAACCAAGTGAGGATCCAGCAGTGCCACATCCATCAGACAACCATGCTGTGAGTGATTTCCCCTGTTCTGCAGTCTCCTGCCATGCACTAATTATCTCTCCTTACTTTCGCAGGCACATCTGGGAAGCAGCCAAGGGGGTCCACGATCCAGGTCTTTGAGTCAAGTCCTGAAGAAGCCTTGGAAGAAGAATCTGCCAACCCTGCAGCCTCCCTGGACTCTGGAAGACATCAGGGATCTGAGGCCTACTGAGAATGTAGGAATCATGGACAATCCCTGGGAATTGTGTGCAGGCCTGTAGGATGCATTTGTGGTGGTCGTCCACCAGCTGAACATTCTGCGAATGGAAGTTGACGTAGTTGACCACTTGTTGCCATGGAGATCTGAGCTCCACATGAATGCAGTCAATTACATCCTGCACTGTGGGAAACCTGAGACCTGTGCAAATCCCAGCGCTCATGCTTCCTGGCTTGCCTGATCCTAGGTGAAATACACAAAGCTGTGTGCCTTCGCAAATATGCTGTCCATGACCTCGTGGATGCATTTGTGTGGAGCCTTGCGAGATCCCACAGAGGTCATCTGTGGAGCCCTGAAAGGAGCCACTGGCGTAAAAATTGGACGCCGTGGTCACTTTCACAGCCACTGGCAGTGGATGCTCTCCAGTTTCCTGTGACACCAAATATTGCAACAGGTGGCCGACGTGACTGATTAGTTCCCTGGACATGCGCAATCTTTGGCAACACTGGTTCTTGGTCATCTGCGTGAATGACAAGGGCTGCCTGTAGACCCTGGGTCTAGCTAGGCGCCGACCAGCGACAGCTTGCTGTGGCACTTCAACACCTTGCGCAGGAGCCCCAGCCGACCCTTTTTCTTGAGGGTGCTCTTCCCTCTGCCCAGCCAGGCATCTCTGTTGCTCCCTTCTCCTTTGTCTCCACTCCCTGTAAGCCATGAGGCAAACAGCTAGGTCAGCAGGCCCCATGCTTCTGAGGTACTCCTCCTGTTGGATGAAAGAGAGAAACACATGGGTTAGCATGGGTGTACTAAGGATGTCTCTTGATTTAGTCTGAAGGCCCCTTAACGCATGCCGGAGAATGCTGGCCACCACTTGGATGGCCAGAGTTTAGTGCGCTGCATGGCTGCCTGAAACCCCAACCACCTCCGCCCGGATCTACCTGACCAGTTGGCGGCAGCTTTGCTTACTGGACTACATGCTGTGCTCTCTGCTCAGGCGCAGGCATTCTCCCAACCCACATGCAAGGCCGTGCTGTTAGGTTGAACCATGGGGGAGACTGGTCCAAAACTGAATGAAGACATTGCAAGGGGCTGTGTGCACCTCTACCAGGGACTGTTCCATGGCCAGCTTTCACAAGGAGATTGTACGACTAAGCCCAGTTGTCTAATTGTTATGCAGTCCACTAAAATACTCATTAGTTTGCAGTCTGTGCCCGTGGGGTGAAAAGTTCAGGAGCACTTTCATGCCTCTGCTTTGCTTGAGCGGGCAGGTAAGCTAGAGGCTCGACTCCAAGCATGTCAACATGGCTGCACCTGAACTGTCTCAGCTGTTGAGGAATGGTCACTTTATACCAGGTTTCCCTAATGCGTTGCTGCTTTCCTCCCCCTGCTAGTATTTGTACTACCATCAGGCTATGCTGACTTGCCCGCTAACCCCCAACTCGACCCAACCGGAACTTTTGTCCTGGCATTGCACTGTCAGCCAGCGGGGATAAAGTGACTTGCTTGTGCCCTTGCCTGAATGCGCGGTGCCTCTTCCTTGAAGTCACTGGGCGACCCTTGTAAGTGCTATGCAATGTTAGTGTGCACTAACCTCCGAGTTCCCCTCGAAGCTCAGCTCGCAAGGTGCACGCCTTTTAAAAGCTGTTGTGAAACACATTGGCATGCAATCATGCCAACGTGCCCAGATGATCCAGCATGGGGGACTGATTCCAGCGAACAGGGCTTATAATTATGCTTCCAATGTGCAGTGGCAGGAAATGTGGCCAGCCATTGATGGGTGGAGTGGACAATCGTAAACTAGTTTCACGATGTTGTGAAACCAAGTTTTGGCCTTCTCGCCATATCGTCCGCTCACGCCCACGGGGACGGAAAATTATGGCCAGCATGTTTCTAGTCTAACAAGAAAATTGAAGTTTCATTTGATTTCGTTCTGGAAAAAAGAAGTGAGGCAAGTAATAGTTCTGATAATTTGAAACAATTGGGAAATAACCACAACATAGTTATATTTAGCGTATAAGTAAAAAATGTTCATGAAGAATCAAAGACAAGGGAGCTGAGAAACAGGGAAAAGACATAGCGCGGTGAGATAAGGAGGAGTCTGGCCCACTTTACCTGGGAGAAACATTAGCATAACAGCATGACTGATCAACAGTAGAAAGTCTTCAAAGATGAAAAAGAAAATAAATATATTCTGATAAAGCAACAAGTGGATACTTCAAGGAATGTAGTTCCATGGGTTGAATTATCCCCCCCGTCAGGCACGCTTCCGATCGGTGCCCCCGATCGGAGGTGCGCCACCATTTTACCCAGGTGGGCCAATTAAAGTCCGCCCAGCTTGACGTCCGCACAGAAGCGCTATGTGCTCCCTGTGCGGGCGGGGGAATCCCAATGTTGAGCGAGCAATCTTTCGCGCATGCACACAAAAGAGCGCATTCATCTCCCTGAGGCTAAGTGCTACCTCAGAGAGATTGGCTGTATGTGTAAAAAAGATAAAAATAGAAAAATAAAATTTCCCTTGCATGTCCCCTCATGTGACAATGTCACATGAGTTGGGACATGTCCGTAATTTTTACAAAATCTTTATTAAAAATTTTTAAAGCCTACAAGGAACCTCATCCTGCTAGTGGATGATGTTTCATGTTTTTTCTAGTTCCCGCCGGAGCTCCTAGCCTGCTTGCCAACATTAAGGTTGGACGGGCAGGTCCTTTAATTATTTAATTGACCCTGTCAATTGGCCATTGACGGGTTGGTGGGCGCACAGCTGATTTCGCTGCGCCCCCGTCTTCCTGAAAATTTAAATTGGGCACGGTGACGTCGGGAGATCCCCCCGAGTGTCACCGCTCGTCATTTTACACGTCAGCGAGCAGGCCCCGCCCCCACTCGCCAACTCGTAAAATTCTGCCCCATGAATAAGTGCCCAAAAACATACTGAAACTGAAAAGAGAGGTAGATTATAAAAATAGGGCAAACAAATTCAGAAGGAATTCATAGGTAATATAAAAGTAATTTTTAAGGACTTGTTTAAGGATAAAATGTAAAAGAACAGTTAAAGGAGGATAGGAACATTAGGGTGAAGGATTAAGGTATGGTAGAAATGGTTAGACAATATTTTGCATATTTTTTACAACTTATGGTGGAAGCTTGGCTATTTGATTATTAGAAGAGGATATGGAACAATTGTTAAGGATAAAGGAGGTGATTCTGAAAAAATAGCAGAGCTCAAGGTGGATAAGTCACCAAGTCCTAATGCCTTGCATTGTAGATTGTGAAAGAATCTATAGAGCATCTGGCCACAGTTTTACAATTGAGCATGACACTTGTGCTATTGGACTGGAGAGTGGCCAATTTAACACCCTTATTCAAAATAACAGCATTATTTACACTATGTTATCAAAGTCTAAGAGGAGATTTAGGTGAAGTTTAAGACTTATAAAATGTTTAGATAAAGTGAATAGAGTACCATCAATGAAATACTCCAGTTATGTGGAGATTCTAGGGACTTTGAGGTTGTTCTTAAAACAGAAAAGGTTAAAGAGTGATTTTATATAGATGTTAAAAACCTGAAAGGGCTTTTTTTTAGAGTAAATAATGAGAAACTGCTTTCAAAGGTGGAAAAAACAGTTTTACACAATCAGTTGTTATGAGCTGGAATACTGCCTGAAAGGGAGGAATGATTCAATAAGAACTTTCAAAGGGAAACTGGATAAATATTTGAACAGGAAAAGATTGCTGGGTTATAGGGCAAGCGCAGGGGAATGGGACTAATTGGATAGCTCTTTTGAAGAGCAGTTATAAGCACAATGGGCTAAAAGGTCTCCTGTGCTGTATCATTTTATGATTCTATGACTCTAGGGAAAGATTATTTCTTAAAATTGTGGAATCAGTGATGAAGGTTCATTAATTTCAAATTATAACTATCCAGATGGAAGGCCATAGAGCAATATTTTCTATTTCCTTTGTGAAAAATATTAAAATATCAAATTCACTTGATCATCTATAAGTATTATTTCTGTTTATTTTAAACAGGAAAACTGTTTTCAGGTTGCCTTGCTGAGGAGGTATCGAACCAAATAGAACTAGTTTTAATTTAGGTTTTATTTCAGTTGTGCCCTAACAATAAACACTTTTATCTCTCACTAAGCAGGGATGAATGGTTTAAAGAGAACTTTTGAAAATATTCTCATTTATTAGCCTATTCCTCATAAACAGAAAGTTGTAGCATCAAAACACCACAATTGCAGCAATTATGTTTCTCTAAATTGGGCTGACTAAGTGAATAATAATGTTCTTCTTTCCAGCAACGCAAATTAAAGTTTTAAAATTAGTTAAAATGAAAACAAAATGTATGCACAAAGTTTTTTATAAAATGAAAAAAAATATTAATCCACTCAAGCAAACTTACTATTGATACGCAGTTCACTAACCTTGTACTGAGGCCAAATGGTCTTTGCCAAGGTGTGCTAGCCGCCCTTTCTCTCTTTTGCCAAATAAACGGCCTATAGAAGATTTGATTCCTTTCTTCTTTTGTGCTTTATGGAGTGAGTCTTGGCTACTTGTGCTGCTGTAGTTGCCCATTTCTGCTTCTATTGATGCTGAAAAACTGTAAAGGATCAATTCAGAAGTTCATGTTATTTCTTCTCATTCAGCCTTTTGTAAATTATTCTTCACACATTTTTGTTGCTTACTCCTTCTGATTTAACAAAATTATTTCAGTAAAAATATATAAATTATGTCATGAAGCTAATAATGTATATAATATTTTGGAAAATATTTTTCTTTTAAAATAGAGGTTTGGTCTCAGGGTATGTCTTAATTGGATTGAAGCCAGCTAGTCTGGGTGCTTTTATGTACTAGTTTGAGATGTAAACAGAGAGGTAAAGTGCAGTTTCATTTTTTGAATAGAGCATTCAAGAAGTGGGGTGAAAACTTTAACCCTTTCTAACAGATACCAAGCCATGTGTTTATATTACTAATAAAATTGATACTATGAAAGGGGTTTCATTGTTAAAAGGTAAATTTGAAAGAGGCTGGTGATATAAGCAGAATTTGAATTCATTCAGTGGTGGTCAGTATAACTTCAGAAGTTTTCAGGTGTGCAGGCAGAGTCAATGTAAGATCAAAAGGCAGCTGCAAGCCTCCAACTGGCTCCACAGTGAAAAGAATCTCATTTTGAATTTGTAAGGTGAAAATGCTTTGCCTGGTGCGTGCTTAAAGTCTATGGGTTTCTGTTGCCTTATTGGAGATTAGTTTAGGAATTTGTTAAAAGTTAAGATAGTAATAATTTGTAGCTATATATATATATATATATATATATATGTTTTAACCTGTGCAATTAATAAAATGTTTCATTTAGTTTAATGTAAAACCTTGAGAACCAGTGGTCTGATTCCTGAGTTTAGAGTCACATCTCAAACGTAACACTTAAAATTATTGATTATGCCAGTTGTTTAAAGTTTCCCTCTGTGATTTTTAAATAATTCCACTTTACCAACTGCATCAATCATAACAATTAATGGATCACCAACCATAACTATTATAAATCATGTGATATGTAATGAAAAAATACACGCGATTACCAAGAAAATTTCAAATTACAAGTTTTCACTATCCCTATAGAAAGTTAAAAAAGAGAAAGGTCAAGAACAATTCACTAATGCAAACATTTCTAAACTAACAATGGATGCAAAAGAATTACTCGAAAAAATCTTAGCTTAATTTTCTAAACTGATCTCTTGACCATAAATTCAGTATGAGGGAGAAGAACAATTCACAGGAAGGTCTCAAATAAGTTTATTTCACAGGAAAAATGTGATTCACTGAAACATTTCCCTTCTGGAAATAATTTAATATAACACTTCTGTGAAGTATCCCTAATCTGATATGAAATAATTAGTAAACTGATGATGAAACATGATGCACTTTTAAAAATATCATTGGTAAACCTAACAATGTAATTTTCTAAGCAAGTCTTGGCCGTAGGTCCCAGATAGACTTACCTACGTACATCATCGTGATAGGAGGGCAGGGTATGTGTCATTCTTACTGGTCTTGGTGTTGATGGAGGTGACGTTTCACATTTTATTGTGGCTTTATCTTCACGACCTTCTTCCTGAACAGCTGCAATCTGGAATAAGGAGTAAAAGGTTTAGCATCAAATACATACTAAACACTGGAGTTATTTAAACCTCATTATATTTATATGCCTTGATATTACTTCTAATATTAGTTTTAATAATACTTGTTAAAAGTGCAGCTAAATATGATTTGAAATTTACTAATTAGCACTTATTTGTTTAGGCATAGCCATAAATAATCTGAAAATAATATGTTCAGCAATATTAAACAAATAATGACTTTAAATAAATTGGGTAAACGCCTTCAGGGTTTTTAAATGTGATTTTCAAAGAATAACTGCATGCCTAAAATCTACACATATACTGTTCTCATGGAATGTTCTTAAAATAATTACCTTTCTCCGATGCTTCCTTAGATCACTAGGCTGATGTTTGCAAAAGAGTAAAGACACAAATTAAGCAGGAACTGCAGATTGCCAATGTAAATATTATTTCATTTTCCAATTTGACTTTGAATAAGAGGTTACCATGTGTCATACATAACAAACCAACAGAGATGTGTATAACCAGAATTTCAAACTTGCTTGGGAACCTAGACTTCTAAATTTTCCATTCAAAAATATCATATAAGTCTTTATGGGAAGGATCTTCCCCCTGTTGGGGGGAGTTCTGCAGGAGCAGGTGTGAGCAGGCAGGTTCCTGATTGGCACCCCCAGTCGGCGCCAGGAAGCTCTAAGCACTCCCTGTGTGGGCGGGGGTATTCCCTTAGCCGGGAGTGTGCTCTTTCGCACATGTGCACGCAAGAGCGCACAAATCTCCCTGCGGTAAAGTGCTGCCTCAGGGAGATCGGCTTAAATGTGAAAACCAGTCTAAAGAATAGAAAAAAATTTACTGACATAGCCCCACATGTGACACTGTCATATGAGTTGGGACATATCCATAACTTTTATTTTAAAATATTCTGAAATTTTAAAATCCCTCATGTAACGTCATCTTGCCTTTAAGGAAGGATGGGCAGGCCCATTGATTAGTTCAATTACTTTATTAATGGCCTTAAGTGGCCATTGACAGGCCTGAAAATGCAAATGACGCGGGATGGCGTCGGGACGCCCGCCCGATGTCACCCTGCGTCATTTCATGTGTCGGTGAGCAGGCCCCGCCCCCTGCTCACTGACCGAGAGATGCAGCCCTATGTTAAGTTTGAACAATGATGATGGCCCATGATTTCTAAAAATTTTAAAAACACAAGATTTAACTGTAGATTACCTTCTGTATACATGAATATCTCATTTTAAAAATAAAGAGTAGCAGTATTAAAATATTTGTTAACATTTGCAAGAAAAATCAGAAATAATCTGTTGCCCTAAGTTTTATCCCTAAACTCACCAATGTCATGATGCCCATTCGATCAATGTCCCTGGCAGGGCTACGCGCTCTGAATTTGGGTGTTGAATGTCCACTGATAGGAGGGGAGGAGCTAGCTAATGATGAAGCAGTGACAGAGCCTGTAATAGATCTTGCTGGATGCATTCTGGCCAAATTTAGACCTTCAAGGCTAACACTACCCACTCGATTCTCAATTTCCTCAGCACGAAGTTCAGTTGACTCTTTTTCTTCCTGAATTAACCTGAAAAATCCATAATGGTTTGATTGAAAAAGAATCATGCATTTCTGTGCTTTCATATCAAGTGTGTTGGCAAATGGTAGCACCATTATTAGTTCTAAGAGACATTTGTAATTCATTAAAGTTTCATTAAAATGGCTCAAAACAAAGTTCAATTATATGATCGATATACTGTGCCATGAAGAGCTATGATGTGGGTTTAGACCCACTATTCTTCATATCGTAAACTCACAAGCTTTGTCATGCTGTCCCAAAAGATAGGTTAGAGACTTCCATATATGGAGGGAAAATATTGTCATGCAAATAACATGAGTCTATTCGCTCCTGACCTCTTAGTGGCCAATTCAAACCAGGATAGATAGGGTTCCTAGAGAAGGCCAGAAATACCCTCTTTACTGTGGAATTGGGCATGGACAGTGGTAAGGAAAAGGAGAGAAAAGAAAGGAAATCTAAATTAGGAGAGCAGAAATGTATCAATAATCAATTAAGAATCTATTAAGATGGTGCAAAGCACTATTTTTCTCATAGTATGAAATGTTCCCAACAGGACATAAAAAAGCCTGGAGTACCAACAATAAAAATCAGGCCATCAAATCTTCTCTACCAAAGTCCATGAATGATTATTTTATTGCGGATCACCACCTGCTTATCCACTATTTTAAGGAACCCCAAAAAGATCAAGCAGTGCTTGAGTATCTCTTCATAATTGAGTCCTTTAAATATTTGAATTGTCCTGCTTAGTCTTCTCTGAATTCTTTCTAATGGATCTTTATTCTTCTGGGACAAACTGACCTAGACTGCACATCATACACCAGAACCTTGCTCTCTATTGATCTGTATAGGGTTGATATAACAAGTTTGACTTTTAATCAAAGGTCTTGCAGATGCATTCCCTTATCTAATTTGCCTTATTGAAAGCCTTTGAGGCCAGTTGCTTTCACTAATCCACTGCAGAATAGGTACTTTCATGTTGTACCAATACATACTATCTTGTGTTTATCTACATTAAAATATATCTGCTATACCTTAGTCTAGCCGCAAAATTAATCTAAATCTCTCTTAAGATAAAGGGCTGTAAGTTCAAATGGAGTGGCAATTGAGTCGGATTGCCACTCTGCTCAAAAGTCCTTACCTGAAAATGCAGCTGATCCTATCTCACCTGATCTTCCGACTCAGATTGAGTGAGATCTGGGGTCTCATGTCAAGTGTTTAGAATCGCAGGTAAGTAAGCCATGCCCCTTTTTTACAACACTAGCTGCTGTAAACCAGTCAAGGTTGAAGGTCCAGTCAGGTTAAAAGGTCTTTGACAAGGTAAGTATATTAGGTAAGTGGGTAGGATTTGAGGATTTGGGGGAGGTTTAGGGAGGGGGCTCGGCTTCAGTCTTGGGAGGGTTGGGCCTGAGGACTGGGAGGGGGTTTGGGTCAGGTCAGGTTGGGCCTTGGGGAGGTGGTGAGGGGTTCTAGTTGGGCCTTGGGGGAGGGGAGGTCTAGTCGGGTCAGGCTAGTATGGGGGTAGTCGGAGGTTGGGAGAAATCCCATGGGCGGTATGGGGTGGGGATGGGAAAGTCCCATGGAGGGGGTTGGTGGAGGAGTCCTATGGGGGTGGGGTACTCCCGTGGAGATGAGGTTGCCCTGCGGGGGGATGGGGAGTCCCATGGAGGGCATATAGACAAAAGAACAATAGTCACCTTATTTCATTGTTAATGGCATCAAGCTGTTCTTGTAGCATCATGGCAAGAGTCTGAGCATCAGAGTGCCCACTAGGTGAAAGAAGATCCATGGAACTAAATATGGTTTCTCTGTCATCATCATCGATGTCAGACATTTCAGTGTCACTCTCAAATTGATGGCTGCTCAACAGACCAATATGTTGAGTCCTGCTCCACTCTTTATCACCAATTGTCTGTATCTGAAGTGCAGATAAGAAAGAGTCAAATTTCCATGATGGTTCTCCTAATCATCCACCATAAATTCAGCAGAGGATTCACAGAGACTTTGGAGAAACGGTGTGAATGCCATTTGCAATCTTCTACTGTAGTTGTTTGGTGGATAAATTGCATATTCCATAACCCTCTCATTTTGCCATTTTAATCACTGTAGAAAGCAGAAATTAAATGGAAAGCTAGGCTTTCCATTTAATATTTTTACATTAACTTGGTTTTGAACCTTTAATTATTATCTTTTGCACCTTTCCAAAGACACATATTTAACACCCAATAACAGAATTTCTCATTAATTTCAAATATTAATTTCTAACATTCAGAAATATTTATCTTTTAAACCTCCAGAATTGAGAATGAACAATATTATTTGACACACCTAGAACAAGTTCCACATTTATACTTGTTCAATTTTGGTGCAGAGATTTTTAGTGGAAACTAAAAATGTAAACTATCTCAAATCAGAGTCCAACCAACTTTGAACTCATCCACTGCAGTTTTTACAGAGCTGGGGTGGTGGCAGGTAACTAGCCCACCCCCAGGAGTGTTTGGGCAGGTGGGGTTGGGGTGGTGGTGGTGGTGGTGGGGGTGTGGGGGGGGGGGGGGGGGGGGGGGGGGGGGGGGGTGGCAGTGGTGCAGGTGGGTCCTTCATTTAAAAATCCGAATGAGGCTGCATGTCACAGATTTTCTGGGTCTTGGAAACCCAGCAGCTAAATAAGCAAGGACCGCTGCATAGAACCTGCAGGTGCTTTTCCAGCACTGCATGAGGGCTAACAGAAGCAGGAGTTCTCCCCTGGACCATCTGGGATATGAGTTAACTGCCACCCCCGGCCCCCCCGCCAACCCCCAACCCCACCAATTGGACATCTCATCAACTCTTTATTCAATGCCCTCTGAAGTCCTCCACAGCCCACCATCCCCTCCCAGCACCCCTCCTATAACCTCTGTAGACCACTGTGATCCACTCCCCTCCTCCTCTGATCTCTCTGGCCCAACATTGCAGTCATCTTCCCTGACTTCTCCAGCTACGCTATCAATGTCCCTCTTGAGTCTCCAATTGCTCCTGGCCCCCAAATCAATGTTCCATCCTACCTCATTCACTCTCAACCACTCCCCTTCCAATGGTGTCACTCTGACCCCTGTTCTCTCCCAGTCCCACACCTCACATTGATGTCCCCCTGACCCAATATTTCTGGCTACCCCTATCAATATTCCCCTCAATCCTCAATTTTCCCACACTGGCTTCTGATTTCTCTGCTCCCCCTCCATTGACGTCTCCCCCCACGAAACCCCAATCTCTTTGGCCTCCCCATTGATGTCATTGCAACACCCAATCTCTTCTTGCCCTACCATTGAAGTATACTTGACCCCTGACCCCTGCAACCCTTATTATCAATGTCCCCTGAGCCTATTTATTCTAGACACTCCATTAATATTCCCTATGAAACCTGATCTCCCCCAATTCTACCATCAATGTTCCCCCGAACCCTGCTTTCTCCAGCCCTACTTTAGGCTCCCTGATTACAGCCCAGTGCTGCAAGCCTCCTTGCCCAAAGGCCAGCCAGGCTTTCAACTGTGGCTCAGAAATAGGTTCCAAAAATTCTACTTGTTATGGATTCCAAAACTGGGACCTAATGGAAGAACATGAGGGAAACCTGTTCTTCCTAACTGTAAAACTCTCTGCTTTCTCCATGCCTCTCCGTTAATATTGGGGCTTTATTGCAAATTTCCATAGAAAATAATTCATGTAACCAACATGACTTTTATGGTAATTCTGAAATATTCAATCAACCTTTTAGTGAGAAGGAATTCCTGAAAATTATTTGAACACATATTTTATGCTGTTGAAAATCATTTGCTTAAGATTTCTTTCAAAGGGTTAAGGCCTAATCGTAGAAATAAGGCTTGGAAGGCTGTTACTCTCTATTTTGAGCTAAATAGTAAGCTTAATTGTTAAGTAACAAAAAGAAATTGTACAAAATACACTAAAAGTTTGATCAAATTTTTAAACAGTAAATGTGGTTTTTTTTAGGCAGTAATTTTTGTAATTTTTCCACGTTAGTAAAAAACATCAATTTCACATATTTCCGTCACCTTATCCAATGGTATATGTTTGCAGTACTTGAGCAACTTTTAAGTTGTTTTCTTTTTGTTTTGGTTGTCAATGACATTCATTGGTTTTGACCATAATGTCTTAAAATTGTATTTTGAGAAAAAGGTAAAAGATGTTATAAATAAACTGTCTATATTATACTAAACTTATTTTGATATTCCTTTGAACTTATTTGAAATGTTCAAGAAAAGGCAATAATTGATTTAATAATTATTCAATTATACATGAATTCAAATCTGATGCACAAACCTTTGGTTCTTCTCTGTGGCCTACTGTACACCCTTTCTGTGATCTCCTTAGCACTTTGGCAGACCTATAATGGTCAGATTGGCTATCTATCAATGAGCCCATGGAATACCGCATATCAGGTGAAGTATCCAAGCGTGGCCTGGAAATTAACAATGCTTTCATTACCTTGTAGAAAAGAAAATGTTCTGGACACTCTTCAATCTTAAAAAAATAAATTAATTTAGCAGAGCCATTGCATTAATAATATGTCATAAAAGCTGAATGTTAATATAAATTACAACTGTGACTGTACTCCAATAATATTTCATTGACTGTAAACTGTTTGGGTTATCCTAAGGTCAAAAATATGTATATAAATGCAAGTTACTTTTTTCTTTTTAGGACATTAATTTGCCCATGAGTCATAGAGTCATTCAAGTCATTACGGTACAGAAAGAGGCCATTTGGCCTGTAATGATCATGCTGGCCATGAGTGGTATCTGTCAAAGAGGCTGGACCTTCAATGTATGAATTACAAAAAAAAAATCTGTGGATGCATGCAACAACAAATTTATTTAATTTTTCTCCTGTCCAGTCTTCTCTCTGGACCCTGAAGACATTTTTTCTGGTCTGGTACCAGTCTCTAGACACATTTGTCACAAAGTTCTTGTGGTTGCTGGTCATTTGGTGAAGGAGGTAACAGAGGCAGAAGACCCCAGAATTTCCCAGAGTTGATTGGCACGCCAGTTTGCCAGCATCTTTCTGTCTCTGGAGGCAGGTTAGGAGGGCTGATGGCTATCTCCCAGCAAGGGACAGGTAGCTAGTTAACATAATTAAAAGGATAATGAAGGATATTAATCAGAGGCAAGCAAGGGTCAGGATTTCAGGATCAATTTGAGGCTCGGCCGCAGCTGAAATATCTACACAACTACAGCAGCAGGCGCGAGGTCCTCCTTCACAATGGTAGTCTGGCAGCTGTGCCCATTTCTTTTTGAAAAATTTGTAAAAATTGCTGAGAGGGTACCTCCATCTTTTAGCATCCTCTTTCTCCCTTTGCTGCACCTGCAGACTGCCACTCCTTCAGTGCTGAAGGGCATCCTATTGGTCCTCCAGTGTCAGGAGCTGCTCTCTGGCCACTTCTCTGATAATTGTCAGCAGGTCTGGCAACATCGGCGGAGAAGAAAAGAGTTGACGTTTCGAGTCCTCATGACCCTTCGACAGAACTGTCGAAGGGTCATGAGGACTCGAAACGTCAACTCTTTTCTTCTCCGCCGATGTTGCCAGACCTGCTGAGTTTTTCCAGGTAATTCTGTTTTTGTTTTGGATTTCCAGCATCCGCAGTTTTTTTGTTTTTTTCTCTGATAATTGTGTTGGGTGACAGAATCAGATAACACACTGTCACGTGGCACAAAACAATCATTCGTGTTGATTTGCTATCATCCCTAACTGAAATATGAGCATCTCTATATTGACTTTGAACCCTTTCCCCATGTCATTTCTAATGTTTGTCTTTCATTTCCCACAGGTCCTTAATGTATGATGGAGGAGTTGGTGCTGGTTTAGTTAGAGTCTTCAGAAGATGTTGTGCAATCTGAGGATGCACCATCATGCAAATTATACACATTCTTCATAGGTGCAGATATACAAAACTTGGTGGGGCCTCCAAGGCAGTAGCTAAGTTGTCACATAGTGAGCCATTCATCACAGATGAGCAAGAACAAGCACTGAAGCAGGGACTGCAGTGGAGTGTTCTGCTTGAAAGGAGCAGGCCATTCTAAGCTCTGCTCAACTGGACATAAATGCTTATCCTTAGGGTTAATTCAAGAAGAGAAATATTCTAAAGCGGAGCTAAAATGCACCACTGGAGCGAGATTGGTGGAGTCCATCTATAGCATGAGTGCCATGATAGCTCAGACCTTTGCACTGATGTAATCATCCACAGAAATAGTGGCCACCTGCATGGAGCATCAGATGACGCAGGCAACCAAGTGCATGCGTGCCCTCACCAATGGATTGCATACTCAGTCTCCTACTTTAAGTAGGATGAAGGAAAGCCTCACTTTAGCCATTCAGTGCCTTGCTGAAGTGCAGCAAAATACT
Source organism: Carcharodon carcharias (assembly GCF_017639515.1). Classification (NCBI taxonomy): domain Eukaryota; kingdom Metazoa; phylum Chordata; class Chondrichthyes; order Lamniformes; family Lamnidae; genus Carcharodon; species Carcharodon carcharias. The sequence continues at coordinate 64,226,004 of NC_054487.1, forward strand.
CTCTAACTTCTTGTCAGCAGCAGAGTGTGGGTGGGCTTTGAGAGAAGATAGAGAAAGGATATGTGGTGATGGGGATTTCACTCAAAGTGCTCCCATTTCTTATCCATTGATTAGTCCCCAACCCCTCAGTCAGAGCCCCAGATGCTGACTCCTGCTGCTGATGATCAGGTCTGATCCTACGTGGGCCATAAAACCCACAGGACGTCCTCCACAAGCATTCTCAGCTGTCCGAGCAGGGAATTGAAGAGCTTGCCTCTAACTCTGCTGAAGCTATAGGTGTAGCATCATGTAGAAGTAAGAAGAAACTGAAGTGGAAGACTCTTTAATTCCATAAAAAAATTCACTTGAGTGTGTTAAAATACATTGAAAATGTTAATGAGCTATAAACTTTATTTCAAGTCTCCATTGTCTAGTCATCTTCATTGTTACATTCCCCTGCCAAATGGCCATCAGCCTTGTGAATGGTATGACCAGAGTGTAACCAAAGGGCGTGAACTGAAATGGAGAGCTTATTGACTGTGGGAATGACTTGTGTTGGCTTTGGGGTGTTGGGGTGTTGGCGGGTGACACAGTGCGATGTGCAGTGGGTTCAACATTGGTGTCATATGGCTTCACTCACTCAGGTTGCCTGAATCATGCCTGTATGAGCATGTCATGGACTTTTCTGTAGCTAGTTGAAAAGCTGCAGGCAGCCTGGCCACACCAGCCTCCTCATCATCCTGCTCTTCCTGCTGCCCATTCGCCTCTTCCCCTCTCCTCCTTTGAGGATGCAAAGCGATTATTACCTTCCCGCCCATGCGGCTTCAGTTCTCTCTACAGTGCTATAATGTGCAAGGCACAGCACTACCATCCTGGGCACCCTTTCTGGTACATACTGAAGGGTGGCCCCAGGTCTGTCCAGGCACCTGAATTGCACCATCATCAACTCAAAGGTTTGCTCAATGACCACTCTTGTGCTCATGTGGCTCCGGTTGTACCTATCCCTGATTCAGTGATAGGATTCCTCACAGTTGTCATCAGCCAAGTGCTTAGAGGGTAGCTCTTGGGTGGAATTTTCCCAAAGTGAAACTAAGTGTGTTGATGGGTGGTTTCGGCAGCGCCCAGTGTACTGCCTGTAATGGTGGCAACTCACGCCCAATTCTGCACTTGGAGCCTCATTAATAATGCAAAGGCGCACTTTGTTCTGAATCACCTGACGGGTCGGGAGTTGATTCATCCGCCCGCCATCAGCTGGTGAGTTCAAAGGTCCGAGCACACATCATATTTAAACGCCAGTAGAACACACAATCTCAATCTCTCCAGCTCACCAGAGATGTCTGCAACCCATAAGAGAAAGCCCGAGTGCCTCAGGACAAAGTCTGCACCCCACTTCACCCACCAGGACTTCTAGGCCTTGGTCAGAGGAGTGCAGAAACAATGGCATGTGCTCTACCCCATGGATGGCTGCAGGTAGCACAGCAGCCTCACATCTCAGGCCTGGGGCACCGTAGCGGAGCAGGTCAGCACAGCTGATACCTGTGCCCAAAGTGCCACCCAGTGCAGGAGGGGGATGAATGATCTCATCTGCTCTGCCAGGGTAAGTTATCCTTCAACTCTCGGCAATATCAAACTCTCATCATGGCATCATGCACTCAAACAGCTACTCTCTTCAGGAATTTCAGGCAACTATCAGTGGGGGACACATATCAACACTCCTTCTCTCACTGAGATGTTCAAATCATCACCATCCCATCTATCTTGTTGCTCACATTCCATCCTCTGGCCCTTCTGGGGAGAGCTCACAGCACATAGGGACATACATCTCACCCAACTTCTGCTCCATTCCTTCTCATCATGTGCCTTTCTTTCTTCTTCATATAGGCCAAGTTGGCACAGGATAGGCATGAGAGAGTGCAGACCATGGGAAGGATGTCCGCCTTCAGTGAATTCGAAGAGGCTGCAACCGAGCTGGCTGGGGACAACAGGGATTGCTCCTGTGGGAAAGGGGAGATTGGCCTCTTCAACCAAGCTAGTATGGATCACAGCTCCATCACCTCATCAAATCCTGAAAGTCACAGTGAGTCACGTGCAGTCTTATCTAATGCACGCTCATTAACTGAAACTCTCTTTTCCATTTTCTAGGCACAAGCACATCAAGGCCCCCAAGACATTCCAACTCCACCAGTGAGAGCTCCTGGACCTCATCTGAGGATGAAGCTCCAGAAGAACCATCACAGCACTCACGAGCACAGAGACGCATGTAGGTGTGCAAAGGTATAGATTAGGCTCGGGCTCACTTTCTGGGGAATACCTAACTGAGATGTCCCCCCAGCAGTAGGAGGCAGAGACAGTCCAGTCCAGTCCAGGCACTTGGAGGAATTCTGGAGACCAGCCACCCACTCGGTCCGAGTCAGATGATGAGCTTCTGAAAGTAGCTGCCAAATCTATCCTGGAGATGTAATGACAGGCAGCGGAACATAAGATTCGGCAGTCACTCAGCAGACTAGAGTGAATGATGGAGCAGTCCATCCACATTCTGTCTGATGTCGTGGCTCTGACATCGAGCATCTTGAGATCATCAGGCTAAGGCTGGCAACCACCATGGAGTCCTTGGTCCAGCATGTCTTGATGGATTTGTGCTCAGCCCTGCACTCCATGGCCACACACCCTGGTGGGCACCATCAGGATGGAGGCAACATGGTGATGAGGCACCCTGACTTCCCTCCGGGTGCACCATCTCCTACAAAAGTGAGGGCGGGGCCCTCAGGCATCCACAGGGAGGATGAGCGTCAGCCGGACACTCCAAGGGTGTACAGCCTCTCCCTCCCCCACTCTGCCTGTGACCCCATCCACTCCAGCTTCTCAGGCCACCGAAGGCGCTTCTGACCCTGAGCAGGTGACCCTTATCAGGCCAGGGCCCTCCAAACCACCGGCCACCAGAGGACGTCCACCAAGGTCATCACCGACATCAGGACGTAGCAGTCAGTAGGCTGCCTCCACCTTTGCTGTGGATGTCACTTTTGGGTTACGGGTGTGCTAGACATGTAAAGAAATTGCACTTTTGTTAATACATTTGATGGTTATGTGAAAGTTCCTGTCAACTGAAGGCATTGTGATTTTGTAGTTTGGAGTCCTCTTATTTCAAGGTTTAGCCTTCCTCCCACTCAGTGATAGTGTCCCATGTGAGATTAACATTCCTGCGATGTCAACCTTAGTTGAACTAGTATCCGTACCCCTTGTGTGATGTCAGAGAAATGTGTTTAAATCTTTATTGCAAGTGTGTGATGCAAGTGTTTCTCACCCTTCTCCCTCAAAGAATACCATTGAGTGAGGGAAGCTCATCAGTATTGATAATCTAGCAGCATGTGTGTCTCTTCAGTGGTAGTGGCAAAAGAAAAAATATGCACGGGAAGAGGAAATCCCTAGGCATGTCCCTAGTCGCAGCAGTGTTGGCATCATTAAATGGCGGCGAAGGCTTCAAGTCTTCTGTTGCATCGATCTTGTCCCTAAGTGGGCTCTCAGTTCCCAGAGTGAGCTCACTCTCAGGGCTCCACAGAACAAAGCAAAGATCATAGCCTGGTGATGCATGAGGCAAGTGTGAATGCGGGACTTGTTCTCGCTGCAAGTTGGTGGACATCCACTGAGTTGAAAGAAGATGGCATTGAAGGCTAGAAAAGGTTTGGCCATATTCCCTCTCTTTACTTTATTCTTCCTGGAACCCGTCAATGATTAATGTATCATGGGCACGTCTCCCATGACTTCCTTCCTCCATGGCATGCTTGCACTCATACTGACCCTCAGCAACCTACAGAGGTTCCTGGGCTTTCGGATCTTCATCTTCTGATGAGCTCGCATCCTCCTCCAGGTCGTCCTCTGACAGGGGAGTCACCTCTTTGCATAGCCAGATTGTAACGGGCGCAACACACTGTGATGATGCAGGAAAACCTGTCGGGAGTGTATTGGGGTGAGTCACCTGAGTGGTCTAAGCATCGAAGCTCATCTTCAGAAGCCCTATGGTCTACTCTAAAAGTGAGCCTGTGGACCTCTGAGTAGCATTGTACCTATCATTGGAATGACTCTAAGGGCGACGCACCAGTGTCATCAGCCAATGCTTCAGTGGGTACCCAAGCAGCCATCCCTGCAGACATAATGGCTTCTCGACAATCTCAGGCACCTGGGAGCGACTCAGGATGTAGGAGTCATGGAAACTCCCAGGTAACCCTGCACAAACGTGCAGTATTTGCTTCTGGTTTATCACACACCAGTTGCATGTTGATGGAATGATAGCCCTTGCAGTTTATAAACATTAGGGCCTGCTGCCATGGAGCCTGTATACCCACAAGGGTGCAGTCTATTGCACCCTGCACTCTTGGGAAGCCTGAGACGCTAGCAAAGCTGGTGAATCTCACAGCTTGGCTATCTTCGTCCAGAGCAAACCTGACATAATGATGGGCCTTCCTGTAAAGAGCATCTGTGGCCTCTTTTATGCATCGATGTTTTGCAGACTGAGAGATGCCGCCCAGGTCGCCTGTTGATCCTTGGAAAGAACCAGAGGCCAAGAAATTGAGTGCAGTGGTCACCTTCAAAGCTACTAGCAGGGGATACCCTCCAGCTCCACGTGGCGCGTCAGGTCTTCATGAAGAATGTGGCATAAGCGATGTAATAGATCTCAGGACAAGCGCAGATGTGTAGCATTGTCTCTTGCTCATTTGTAAATAGAAGATTCTTGGACGATAAACCCTATGTCTAGTGAGTTGCCTCCATTGTCTGGGTCTCTCCTCCTGACCCTCCTGTTCATGCTGTGGCTCTGCTTGACCCTGTCCCTCCTGCTGGAGCTGCGTGTGTCGTCGTCTCTCCCTCCTTCACCTTTTCCATTACATTAAGACCCTGACAAAGGCAGCATTGAGCCCTGGGTTCATATCTGTTTTTGCCTTCTCTCTGAAAGGAAACATTGAAGAAATTAATGATTCAAGGGGCAAGAAAGTGATGTTCAGGAGATGACATGTTTGGAGACTGTAAGGGTCCATAGTTTTTCCTGCCCTAATTGTATGGTGGCTGATGCTGCCTTGTCTCTGAGAAACTAGCACACACATCAAGGTAACCAAGATGGTGTCGCAGATCTGTAACATCTTGAGGATGCTAAAGTGTAAGTGAGATGATTGACTCAACCTAGCTCTGTGCTCCAAACTCTGATGTGGCATATTAATGACCAATCAGTTGCTCATGGTCAATGAGTGGATGCCCTTTGGCTCAGTTGGAGTGTCACATCTGGTAAACACACATGACAGGCCTTCACTGATGGAATGCCATATATGATACATCTAAGTCTCCCCCATTATTGCCTTCATTCCCAAATTCTACATTCCTATGTGTTACACTTGAGATGCACTGACTGTGATGTGTAGCCGCTGAGTTCTGAGTAGTTCTTTAACAGTGCTAATGAAGCCATTGGTTTTAAGTGGCTTTTATCGCAAGGAAATCTTCCTCCTTTCTTTCTAAGCAAACTTCTGCTCAATCTGGCAGCAACAAGAGGTTAGAGGGTGACTCCAGAAAGTCCCCCGTCGTGTTTGCTCACCCTTTCCCCCTGACTGACATTCCACAGCCTTTCCTCCCCGTTGCCCCCCTCGTGTTGGTCAGCCCAAAACCTTGCCTCACAACCTAGCCCCGGTTGAAGCGCTAGTCTCTGAATGTGGAGGCCTGCATGAGTACCACAGCACAGTGGTGTTCCTTGGGACAATGAAATCAAAGAGAAGGAGCAGTCCAACCCTACCAACCCAGCAGAGTGGCATTCATTGCAACAAGACCAGCATAGTGCTATGCCAGATATGTTCCACTCACCCCAAAGTTTCCAGCGAACCGAGGTCTGACTTTTGCATGCCCCCTTTTCAACTGGTTTGACGCTGATGTAATTTCTGAGTGGCGTGACGGAAGATTGGAAGACATGGCAAGATTCCTGTGAGCATCTGTTTTAATGATCATTCATGACATGCTAATGAATTCAAATTGAATTCGTGCCACTAGTCGGCAGGATAACTGAACCGCCATGAAACCACTATTGGGAGAATTGCGACCTGTTCTTATGACGGCAAGTTTCCGCATTTTTGCCTCCCACCCACCACGAAAACTCACCGTGGGTGAGATTGGAGAATTCCATCCCTTGTCTCTAAGGAACCATCCACTGACTCTGTTTGGAGATGCGAAGACCTATGAGAGATGTGACTGGCACATTATGAATGCATTGTGGGAGCTTCCAGGGTATTTTGCATGGACATGCATGAAAACCTTCTGGTGGTCAAATACCAGCTGAAACTGATGGAGTGGAATTATACGTACGAACATACAAATTAGGAGCAGGAGTAGGCTAATCGGCCCCTTGAGCTTGTTCTGCCATTCAATAAGATCATGGCTGATCAAACTGTGGCCTCAACTCCACATTCCCACCTTTGACTCTCTTGTTAGTCAAGAATCTATCTACCTCTGCCTTAAAAATATTCAATGACTCTGCCTCCACTGCTTTAGGGGGAAGAGAGTTCCAAAGACTCACTGCCCTCTGAAAGAAAACAAATTCTCCTCATCTCTGTCTTGAATGGGAGACCCCTTAGTTTTGAACTGCGTCACCCAGTTCTAATCTATCCCACAAGGGAAAACATCCTTTCAGCATCCACTCTTTAAAGTCCCTCAGGGTCTTAAATATTTCAATAAGATCAACTCATCTCTTCACATCTTGCCTACCTGAAAATGATCCATTTATACCTACTCCTGTTAGCTAAACAATCCTTTATCCATGCTAATATGTTATGCCCTACCCCATGAGCTCTTATTTTGTGTAGTAACCTTTGATGAGGTACCTTGTCAAATGCCTTCTGAAAATCTAAGTAAGGCACATCCACTGGTTCCCCTTTATCCATGTTGCTTGTTACATCCTCAAAGAACTCCAATGAATTAGTGAAACATGATTTCCCTTTCATAAAACCAATGCCTGATTGCATTGAGATATTCTAAGTGCCCCGCTATAAACTCCTCAATAATTACTTCCAGAATTTTCCCTATGACAGATGTTAAGCTAACTGGCCTGTAGTTTCCTGCTTTCTATCTCCCTCCTTTCTTGAATAGAAGAGTTACATTCGCTGTTTTCCAATCTGATGGGTTTTTCCAGAATCTAGGGGTGGACTCGTCCCAGATTTGCACTAAGTGCGGTAGCAGGCATGAAAAACAACATGTTACCCACCAGCCATATTTGTGTGCCGTATCATCTGCTTCCCGCCTCATTAGTTATGCAGCCACAGGAAACATGCCTCTGATTGGCCTGTCATGCCATTAACTCGCCACTTCCTCACACTAGGCGCCATATTTAAACTGCAGTCATGCACACACTTCTCAATGTTTGAAGCCCAGGATTGCTCCTGTGAAGACATGGCTCTGAAAGCCAAGAAGAGTTCAGTGACTCATCACTAGAATACCTTTTGGAGGCCCTCCATAATGTTCTCCAGCTCCCCCAACTGGCCGCAGGAGGTCCAGCAATCTCACCAGTCTGTCAGGGGAGGTGGTGGCAGTAATGGTTAGTGCCAACATTGCACAGAAGAGGTTGGCCATCCAGTGAAGAAAGAGGATGAATGATCTCATCCATGCCGCCAGGGTAAGGCAACCAACTCATCACTCTAAACTCACATATTCACAGGGCCACCACACATTCACTGGCACCTCAGCCACCATCCTCTCAAGAGACATCACCACTCACTCTCTCACATACACCCTCACATTTCCATCTGGCCTTATCTGCTCTGGAGACCACCTCCTCAGCCCTCACCATCTTGAGGCCACTTGCACAGATCAACAAGTGCCCCCACATACAGGCAGGGATAGTCCCGTTCCTCAGTATAGCCCTCACCCTGCAGCCTCTTACCTTGCTTGAGGCCACTTCTCCCCCTTCCCCAAGGAACACCTAACCATGCAGCCATTGAAAAGCCACCCCCGCTTTACAGTTGGTCTGGTAGTTAGAGACCTGCCCATGAGCCCCCCTAAAAGTGATGTGATGCTGCCTGCGAAGCCTGGTGCTGACAACTGCGAGTGCTGCGCGAAACAAGGTAGGCAATCGAACGTCGAAGTCCTGAGCAAAGAGCAGCTCACCAAGTGCACGTTGCTTATGTATAGTTGTGAAACATGTCAGTGTGCAATCAAGCCGACACACCTGGATGATCCACTGTGAGGGGGTGATCCCGGTGAGCAGGGCTTATAATGAGATACTAAAGTATTGAAACTGGGTTCCCAATGTGCAGCAGTGGGAAACGCGGCCTGCCATTGAGGCGTTGAGCAAATGATCGCAAATTGATTTCACAACGGCATAAAACTGATTTTTGGCCTTCTCTCCATACTGCCTGTTCACACCTGCCATGACACCCACCACCAACAGGACTGGATGATTCCGCCCTTGGGCATTTTTGAAAATTAAAATCAATGCATCTACTCTTTCAGCAGCCACTTCTTTTGAGACTCTAGTCCATCAGGACCTGGGAACTTGTCAGCTTTCAGTTTGAATAAGTTTCTTGGTACTCTTTCCTTGGTGGTTGTAATTTTAGGTTTCTCCATCCCTTTCACCTCTTGATGCACGTATTTCTGGGTTGCTATTTGTATTCTCTACAGTGAAGACAGATACAAAATATCTGTTCAATTCATCCACCATTTCTTATTTTCCATTATTAATTCCTAGACTCACTCTGTAGAGGACCAATGTTCACTTTACTTACTCCTTTCCTTTTTAAATATCTGTAGAAACTCTTACTATGGATTTATATATTTCTAGCAAGCTTTCTCCCATGCTCTAATTTCTCCCTCCATTTTTTTATCTGTTCGTTGCTACTTTTTATATTCTATCCAATCTTCTAACCTGCCACTAATCTTTATGGAATTGTATGCCTTTTCTTTCAATCCAATACTAGCTTTAACTTGTTTTGTTGGCCTTGGATGGTACATCCTTCTTTCTTTCTCACTGGGATGTACCTTTCCAAGTATACTGAAATATCTCCTTAAATGTCTGCCATTGCATCTCTACAGACCTATCCCTTAACTTAATTTCCCAATTCACTATTGCCAGCTCTGTATTCATGCCCTCATAACTGCCCTTATTTAAATTTAAAACTCTAGTTTTAGACCGACCCTTCTCTCCCCCAAACTGAATATGAAATTCAATCATATTATGATCACTGCTTCCTAGGGGCACCTTCAATATGAGGCTATTAATTAATCCTGTCTCACTGCACATTGCCAAATATAGTATAGCCTGCTCTCTGGTTGTCTCTAGAATGTGTTGTTCTAAGAAACCCATCCTGAAAACACTCTATGAACTCATCACCAGGCAACTTTTCCAATTTGATTTGTCCAATCTACATGTCAATTGAATGATTATTACAATACCTCTCTCACAATCTGCCATTATTTTTTATAGTATACCCCATCCTACAATGTGGTTACTCTTAGGGGGGCCCATAAACCACTCCCACAAAGAACTTCTTACTTTTACTAAATTTCACCTCTACACAAACTGATTCTACATCTTGATTTTCAGAACCAAGGTCATTTCTCTCTATTATACCGATGTTATCCTCAATTAACAGAGCTACCCTTCCACCCTTTCCTAACTTCCTGTCCACCCTAAATGTCATGGATATTCAGGTCCCAGTCTTTGTTATCTTACAGCCATGTATATGTAATGGCTATCAGATCATACATATTTATTTCTATGTGCACTGTCAATTCAACTGTTATGAATGCTATAATGCATTCAGGTACAGGGCCTTTAGTTATATATTTTCACTATTTTTGAAACCTCTAGCCTTATCTGCTGGTGCACGCTTAAGTTTGTATACTCTGTCCCTTCCTGTCACACTCTGATCATCATTTCTATTATTGCTACCTTGCTCTCTTGCCTTGTCTGCACTATTTAATTGCTTACATTTACCCAAACTTGATCCTTCACCCCCAGCATTTAATTTAAAGCCCACTATACTGCCCTAGTTATATGACTCAGAATCACAGAATTGTCACAGTGCAGAAGGAGGCCATTCAGCCCATCGTGCCCGCAATTGCACCAGAACACTGGTCCCAACATGGTTCAGGTGAAAACTGTCCCAACGGTACAGCTCCCACTTTCCCCAGTATTGGTGCCAGTGCCCCAGGAATCAAAACCCATTTCTCCGACACCAATCTTTGAGCCACGCATTTAACCTGCTAATCTCATTTATTCGACGCCAATTTGCTCATAGCTCTGGTAGTAATCCAGAGATTCTGTTTTTTAATTTAGCCTCTCGTTGTTCATATTTCCTCAGCAGAGCCTCTCACTTGGTTCTACCTATGTTGTGGTATCTACATGAACGACAAACACTGGATTCTCCCCTTCCCACTGCAAGTTACTCTCTAGCCCAGGGCAGATGTCCTGAACCCTGGAACAGGGCAGGCAAAACAGCTGTCTGGACTCTTGCTCTCAGCTGCAAAGAACTGTGGCTATCTCCCTGACTATACTGTCCACTTCTACCACTGCATTCCTATTTACTCTCCCTGCTTGAATGTACATGGTGCCATGGTCAGTTTGCTCATCCACCCTGCAGCTGCTGCTCTCGACCATACAAGCTGAAGGAACCTCAAACTTGTTGGATAATTGCAAAGGCTGAGAGTCCTCCACTTCTACCTTCTGGGTCCCCATATCTGCCTCACTCGCAGTCACACCCTCTTGTCCCTGACCAAATCAGAATACCCCATCCTAAAGGATGTGATCGCCTCTTAGTATAGTATCCAGGCAACTTTCCCCTTCCTGATGTAAGGCAGTGTCTGCAGCTCAGCCTCAAGCTCAGTGACTCTGAGCCAAAGTTCCTCAACCCACAGACACTTACTAGTGATGTGTTTGCCCTGGATAACAATGGTGTCCAGGAGCCCCCACATTGTGCATTCACAACACATCACCTGCCGTGCCATCTTTATTAAGTGTTAAATTAATTATTATATTCTTAATTAATTTATAATCAATAAACCCTACTACTTCAAATGAGCTTTGCTACTGCTAGTAAACCTTGCTAATACCAATGAAATCTTAAAATTATTAAATTACATGAGTTTTTAAATATAAGCAAGCAAAATACTTACCAACCAATCACTTACCTATTTCCCTGTGATGCCACACTTTGGTTTACCTCTGAACACGGCCACAGACTGAGCTCCCATCCCAGCTAGCTCTCTCCGTGTCTCGTGCTGATTAATGCTCCAAAGTCTTGCTGCAGCTCTCTCCTGTTCTCATGCTGACTTTTGCTCCAAAATCTCGCCGAACTAATGATAAATACTGCTGGTTGATCTGAGGGCACTTTGAATGGCACATCTGTGCAGTCTACGATGGGATGGGCAACAAATGCTTGCTTTTCCAGTGATTCTCACATCCCGTGAAATAATTGAAGAAACAGCTACTGCAGCAAATCTGAGAGCCTTCTTGTTTTGACTGTTTTCCTCAGTAGCAAAGTGGATATAACTGGCTGCCTGGGCAAACATGGCGTCAATCACCTGGGAGATTTCTCTCAATTGTGCATGGCAGATTGTAAAATCCTGCAGATATCACCAGCAAATCCCTGAAAGGAGCTGGAGGTAAAGAACTATTCAGAGTTATGATGACCTTGACAGTGACTGGCAATGCATGCCCCTGGTCTACTGGGAAAGAAGTCTTGTTCCAAGAGTCTGAAGATGTCAGCAGCATCAACAGTGCCTCCTGAGGCAATGTTGCTCAGTCATGAGGAAGCTGATCTTCAAGCTGGAGCTTTGCCTCCATTCCCTATATCCTCTGGAGTAGCATGTGACCGAGAAAAAGGCAGCTGCTGCTGCTGTTGATCCTGCTGCACTTGAATGTTGCTGTTCCTGCTGCACTTAATGTTGCTGTTGCTGCTCCTCCTGTATCTTATCTGAAGTCTAAAGTAGAGCTGCTAAGCTCCTCCCATGCTGCAGTGAAGACTAACAGCAGGGAAGAACAGGTCAAGGTGAGTAAAGTCCTCCAAAATGTTGGAAATCAACTCTGGAGCAGTGAAAGCACACACTCAGAACAAGCTCTGACAGCAAAAGCCTTTCACCTGTAGATTCATTTGGATAGCCAGGGGATCCTTATGCGGACATGTGGTACCCCTTTTGAAATGGTCCCAGGACACTTTAGGGAGAGTCAGGTACCCTTTGGTTGGGGTAAGGTACCATTTGAGATAGGAAGGTATCTCTTTGGAAGTGCTAAAGTATCCTTTGGGAGAGGTGAGTTGGGATTCATAAAATTAGACATGAATTTGCGTAAAAAGTGCATAAACTCATTGGAATTGTCAAAGCTGTCAAAGAGCTGCCAAGCTGTTAAAGGACTGTGCAAGCAGTCAAAGAACTGTCAAGCTGTCAAATAACTGTTAAGGCTATCAAAGAACTGTCAAAACTCATTGGAACTGTCAAAGCTCATGGGAATTGTAAAAGCTATGAAGGGATTTAACTCTGTTGAACTTTAACATTAAAAATTGTGTGAAGTTAAAAAAAAGTACTCACTATTTCACTCTGCCTGCTGACATAAGCCTGAGGACTATAATTATAGGAGTTGTGCTGCATGACTGATTTTAGAACCATGTGGGATGTCCATTAAGTGAGCATTTTGATTGACAGTTCCAAGTGCTTATAGATAGAAATGTTTGTTTCCATAAGGGATTAAATACTTAAGCGAAATGTTTGTTTTCGTAATGGATGGGATTAAGTACTTAAGGGAAATGCTTGATTTCATAAGAGATTAGTTGAAGAACTTTCAATGTATAGGATTTTTTCATCAATGAGAATGTTTTTTCAAATAGTGATGTCATCAATAGGCACATTATTTTATGTCAGCATGGCTTCTGAGATTTGCCCACGGTTTGTTCAAGGTGAGTTGGCATGGATGGGGCAAGGGCAGCAGGTGTTGGGTGGGGGCATGGGTTGGCACTAAGTTGGCATAGGGGCTATAAAGGGCCATGGGGATGAGTTGGGGCATGGGTTGGTGTAGAGGGTATGAGGACCAATGGGGGTGTGGTGGTGGGGCATAGGTGGCATGGAGGGTACAGGGGCCATGAGGGATGGGTAGGGGGCATGAGGTGGCATAGATTGGCATGGATGGGGTATGGGGAGATTGGCATGCATGGGGTATGGGGTGTGTGTGGGAGTAAGGATGTATGAGGGGGTGAGGGCTGGCGGGCTGTTTTTGTCATTTTTAAAAATAACTTCAATGAAGTACTAGGGTACTGAGGCAGGTCTTCCACCCAGCCCATCTCAGCACCCCGCTGCCTCTCCCCTCATTCTGGCATCACCTGGCCCGACTCCCAGGGAACCCCGCCACCCTGGAGCAAAAATTCAAAATTCCGGAGTCTGGTTTGCAGAGCCAGGAAATGTCCCAACTCTGAGCTCCTGCCCTGGGAGTGAAAATTCAGGTCTTGATTTGCTTTGGTGATATGTTAGGGAGGAATATTGCTCAAGATACCAGGAGAACTCCCCATTCTTTTTTTTGAATAGTATCACAGGATATTTTGCATCCATCTGAATAAACATCCTTGGTTTATCATCTCATCTCAGGCAATGAAACATTCCTCAGCAATGCACTGAAGAACCTCCTCTGACAGCAAGTCCTGGATATGGTTTAAGTCCACAACCCTTTGACTCAGAGGTGAGAGTGGTATCAACTGACCTAACCCAAAGCAGTTTAAAATATGAAAGAGAAGTTTTATTTATCTTCTTTTAAAATCGTTCTTTCTTAATAGTTTCATTTCTTCCAGAAAGCAAGAAGATGTTGGTTTAATACTAATAATTGGTTTAATCAGGATACAATGAGAAGGAAAAGAGAGGCTTTTAGCAGGTACAAGGGAAGCAAATCAATGGAGGCATTAGTGGCGTACAGAGAGTGCAGGATGGAGCTTAAGAAAGCAATTAGGAGAGCAAAGAGGGGATATGAGAAAGCTCTGGCTGGTAAAAGTAGGGAAAATCCCAAGGTATTCTATAAGTATATCAATGGGAAGAGCATAACTAGGGAAAGAGTAGGGCCCATTAGGGACCAAGGGGGCAATCTATGGGTGGAGCCAGAGGACATTGCTAGAGTGTTGAATGAAGACTTCACATCCTTCTTCACCCAGGAGAATGAGGATAAAGGTATTGAACTCAGGGAGAGAGGCTGCAAAGTTCTTGAGCAAATTGATATAGGGAGTGACAAGGTATTGGAGGTGTTGGCAGGCTTTAAAGTGGACAAATATCCAGGTCCAGATGATTTGTGTCCCAGTCTGCTGAGGGGGGCAAGGGAGGAGATCGCAGGGGTTCTGACCCAAATTTTTAATTCCTCTCTGGCCGCAGGGGAGGTGCCAGAGGACTGGAGAACAGCTAATGTGGTTCCGCTATTTAAGAAGGTTTGTAGAGATAAGCCAGGGAACTACAGGCTAGTGAATCTCACGTCAGTGGTAGGGAAACTATTGGAGAAAATTCTGAAGGAGAGAATCTATCTCCACTTGGAGAGGCAAGTTTGATCAGGGATAGTCAGCATGGCTTTCTCAGAGGGAGGTCATGCCTAACAAATTTGATTGAATTTTTTGAGGAGTTGACCAGGTGTGTAGATGAGGGTAGTGTAGTTGATGTAGTTTATATGGATTTCAGCAAAGCCTTTGACAAGAAACCACATGGGAGACTTATAAAGAAGGCAAATGCACATGGGATACAGGATAATTGATAAGGTGTATTCAAAATTGGCTTATTTGTAGGAGACAGCGGGAGATGACAGAAGGATGCTTTAGTGACTGGAAGCCAGTGTCCAGTGGCGTACCACAGGGATCTGTGCTCGGTCCCCTATTATTCAACATTTATATAAATGACATAGGTAACTATGTGGGGGGTAGGATTAGTAAGTTTGCAGATGACACAAAGATTGGCTGAGTGGTTTACAGTGAGATTGAGCATCGTGGGCCACAGAAAAATATAGATAGGATGGTCAAATGGGCAGCTAAGTGGCAGATGGAATTTAACCCTGAAAAGTGTGAGTTGATACACTTTGGAAGGAGTAATTTGACAAGGAAGTATTCAATGAAGAACATGACACTGGGAAGTTCTGAGGAACAAAAGGACCTTGGCGCGTGTGTCCATAGATCTCTGAAGGCGGAGGGGCATGTTAGTGGGGTGGTAAAAAAGGCTATGGGACACTTGCCTTTATCAATCGAGGCATAGATGACAAAAGTAGGGAGGTCATGTTGGAGTTGTATAGAATCTTGGTGAGGCCACAGCTGAAGCACTGTGTGCAGTTCTGGTGGCTACATTATAGGAAGGATGTGATTGCACTGGAGGGGGTGCAGAGGAGATTCACCAGGATGTTGCCTGGGATGAAACATTTAAGTTATGAAGAAAGGTTGTATAGACTTGGGTTGTTTTCATTGGAGCAAAGAAGACTGAGGGGCGATCTGATTGAGGTGCACAAGATTATGAGGGGCATGGACAGGGTTTAGGGAGCAGCTGTTCCCCTTCATTGAAGGGTCAGTCATGAGGGGACATAAGTTCAAGGTGAGGGGCAGGAGGTTTAGGGGGGATGTGAGGAAAAACTTTTTTACCCAGAGGGTGATGATGCGAATGGGTCTGGAATGCGCTGCCTGGGAGGGTGGTGGAGGTGGGTTGCCTCAAATCCTTTAAAAAGTACCTGGCAGGTCATAACATCCAAGGCTATGGACCAAGTGCTGGGATTAAGTAGGTAGGTCAGGTGTTTCCAATGTATCAGTGCAGACTCTATGGGCCTCTTCTGCACTGTGTGATTCTGTGAATAATAAACTCCCAGTTTAACTTGCTCCAACTCTATTATTTTTGGAGTAATCTAATAATTGTCTTTTTTCCCCATGGATTTGACAAGATGATAGAACCAATGCAGAGGACTTCCTGCTGAGTCCAGCTTATGTAATATTGTAGAAGGAATAATTTTCTTTTGTATCATCTGAGGGGAATGCTTGCAAGTGACAGCTACCTGGCATCCCCGAAAGGCAAAGCCAGTGGGCAACAGTTACCCTAGTTTGACACAGAGGAAAAGAGAGCACAAAAATATTCCAGTTAATTCCTTGGACAATATAGTGATAATTTGCTGATTGGCTATAATAGTTAATTAAATTGCCCACTACATACAGTAATTAATCACATCACTAACTTGTCTTAATGATTAAATAGCTTAACTTAACAATTAACTTAATCATGTAATTTAATCCAGATATTCAATCCATTTTACAAATCAATCAGTTCCTTATTACAATTACGAATCAAACTGCACTCTCAATTTATTAATTGATAATATTATCTCTGTTTTAAAGACACTACATATTATAGGGAAAAATTCATTTACTTCAAGCAATGCTACCACATTACATCAATTATGGGGAAAAATTCATTCACTTAAATCAATGGTACCACATCACATCAATTCTTTGAGGCAAACCACACCACAGGCCTTGAGCTGCTTAACTTGCACATACCTATGTGGGTATGCAGCACTGTCCGTCCCTGGAGAATTAACATAAATCTGCATAGCACCACTTGAAGCAGCACCACATGAACAATTTTTTCCCCCTACCTGTTTGAAAAGTTTGAATCAGGTACATGTCCTCTGGGTATGTTTACAGGGCTTAAAGCATACTACTTGACTCAAATTAATTATTCAGTAAATATCATATGAAAAAAATACTGTCAGATAAAATTGTTCACAATCTCTTGAAAAAAGCAATTAACAACAACAAAGCAACCAAATTAAATCCCTTAAGATAATATAAGTCCTTTGAATGGTCATATTGGCTTTCTAATCATTGCACTCTTTAGTCACAGAAATAAAATTTATAATGTAATACACTCACAAGAAATTTAACAACCTAAAAAGCATAAACAAAATACATAAAGGTACCATACCCATTTTCTAGTTTTGCCAACAACTCTTCACTATCTCATGGCTCTTTTGCCTCCTGTTATGTTCCCAGTGCTTAGATCTTGATTATTTTGCCATGTTTCTGCACATATGCAGCCTGATGTTACAGTGCATCTATGTGCTACTGTGCTGCCTATCAGTAGCATGTGATGGCATGGTCACAATTACACATACCATGTGGCTGAAGTGGTGCCATTATGTAAGACTACCCTTACAAGCATAATGACCTCTTAGTAAAAAGGTCCATTGATAATTTAAAATGGATCAGAAATATTAATTGGAACATGCATAGAAGAGAGAGAGATAACAAGTTAAAGGTTATATTTGTAGAAGGAGGCCGCAAATGGGTGAAGGAAGACTTGGCAGCAAGTAGATAGAGAGGCAATAAGGAAACTGTTTCAGAATCATGCATTCAGAGCTAGCAAAAGAGACAAAAAAGTAATAAGAAAGTTGAACACAAGAGACAGACAAGAAGCTGTGACAGAAGATTTGGAATTTTTCCAAAATGTAGATAGCGATGCTGTCAGGGTTCAAAAGCAGGACTTGAGCCAATATGGGCTGCGGGACCCTGGCAAGCATTTTATTGGCAGAGGCCAATTAAGAGGCTGCCACTGGGATCACTGCCCAATTGAGGATGGTGGGCCTCCTCCCAGTGCTTCGAGGCCAATCAGAGAGCCAGCAGCTTGGCAACCTTAGCATTGTCACTGATAGATGTGGCCAGCCGTGGCTACAGGAAGAAGTAGAAGGTGCCTCCATGTTGAGATGCCCTCAGGCCCCGGCATTCAGAGGGGTGCATTCTTTCGTGGCAGTGTTGGTGCTGCTGGAAACCAGGTGAGAGGCTGTCATGATTTGTTTATCTGGTGGTCTCCCCATGTGGTGGCATCCCCTCCTGAAGCTGGTAAAATGCCAGTGGAGCCAGAAAGTGGTCAGCTGTTGGACGTAAATTGGTTTAATTGGTCATCAGCCGACCAGAGACGTGCAGCTGCACTGCTAAGATTCCCACTGTTGAGAAAAACCCATGGCAGGGGTAGGCATGAGTTCCCTTCTACGTACCTTCCCGCAACCCAACTCATCTCCAGAGGGCTGGTAAAATCCAGCCCAAGATGAGAGACAGATACATGAAGAGAAAGGGACACACATTTTACTTTTATCAATTGCCTGGTAGATTAATTATTTCACATCATAGTACAGTGTTTTTTAAATTACTAGGCACTTGCCATTAATTGACAGTTTACTTTCAAGTTACCTGGACATGGCTGGGTCCAACAAAGCAACAGATTGCATTTTCATTTGTTGAACCTCAGAGTGAAATTTTTCAACTTCTTCTGCTAATCGTTCCTGTAAAGAGCAATAATTAAGTAGATTTCAACACCAAAACATAAGTTTTTATGACACAATGAAATCATAATTTATCAGATATAATGGCCCTAAATTCGCTAGATGCAATGACGAAATAATAATGAATGCCTTTACTACCGCCACTAAATTTATGGCATTAATGAATAACACCAGTGCTATAGCAACACTATAATTAGAGAGAATATTAGCCCTACTCCATTGTAACAATCATTTAAATTTATCACTGCCTGCAGGAATGTCATTTTGAAAGGCATTGGCAGGTTGAGTGAAATAATTATTTTACTATTGGGATGATTATGAGATAGATAACTGCTGAAATCTAACATATATTTAATTAAATAATGTCATAGCAAATCAATATAATAACACCATAACAATACTGTACAGTATTTCAATGACAGTATAGTCCTTTTATAATCTAAAAGCTATTTTGCAAGATGATAATTTTTTTGATTCACATTTTGGAAAAACTCTTGGATTTACTATTTGAGGTGTTGAACCAATAACAGAATACACTTGACATGATCATTCAGAAATTGTGAATTATTAACATACTGGGGAGATCTTGTGGACATAAATAAGCAGCACATATAACTCATTGGCCTGGACTTTTAAGACTGGACCTGCGGGGAGCAGGTGGCTCAAGGTCATGAGGAACCTGGATGTCAGGATTCCCCTTTAACTCCACAATGTGTGTGTAACGTCACTGATTAATTCCCCACCTTATTGGTAGGCTGGCTTCTAGTTGGATGGGGAACTCGTCGGTGAAGATCACAGAACCAGGTAAGTTCCTGCTGGGGTGCAGGGCAGGGGTTGACCTTGGAGGGTGCAGTGGGTGTCGAACGGAGTCGGAGGCTGATCGGGGAGAGTGGGGCAATCATGGGGAAGGATGCCAATCCTGGAATCTTAGGGAATGGGCACTAATCAAGGACCTGTGAGGTGGGAGATGGATAGGGAGGTGAGATTGGAAGCCTGGGGAGGGAAATTGGGGGGCTTCATTGTAGGTTGGTGCGGGAATCAGAGGGGAGGAAGGTTGAAGTACTGGGGTGGGCTTTTGGAGGCCTAGTGAGGAGAGAGGTCATTTACTTTGCAGGCATGGGGAAATCGGAGGCTTTATGGAGAAAGTCGGAGGTAGCGGGGTGGTGGGGGGGGTTGGGGGGGGGGGGGGGTGTGGTGTGGGGGAGTGGGTGGGGGGGGGTGTTCAGAAAGGAGTTGTGGGGAGGGATGGTGCCTGATCGTAGGAGTTCAATTGGCAGAAAAACTGATGAAGTAGGTAGGTATAAAGTCACAAACCTCCTGGGTTCACCAAGACCACACCTGGTTTCATGAAGCTCAGAAAATCAGACCAGTTAAATATGAATAGCTGAATGACAATTGAGTCAACAGCCTCATGATATTTAATATGTGAACATGCCTCCTAGGAGAAGGTTGATCACAGCCCATGAAGCTGGGAGTGAGTGGATAAGTGGCAGGTTTGGGTGGAAATCAGACTTTAACCCACCTATCTGACCCAAACCTGATGATTGTGTAAGGATAGTGGATGGGTGGGGGGAGAACTATGTAGGCAAGGTAGAAGAACAAAAAAAAAGGCTAAATTTTATGGTGGGAGGGGCATATTGCTCACCTCCCCTCTCTATGCACCCTGCCAGAGCTAACCAACTTTAAAAAAGGCTGACCCGCAGTGATAATATACTGGGGACAGGCCTTAACGATGTAATTGCTGGAATTTCACCCTTCGGGGAAAGGAAGTCCCTACCTCAAGAGCTGCTGGTCAATTAGATTGGCTGACAGTTGAGTAGTCTCAACAGCACTAGAACTCAGTAGTGACCACTGCTGTGAATACAAGGAGTCCTGGGCCAGATACACTGGAACCAAAGGTTGGCAGGAAAAACAGTAGCTGAACAATGGGCTACCTTCAAAGAGGAGATGGTTTGGGCACAGTCAAGGTATGTTCCCTCAAAAGGGAAGGGTAGGACAAACAACTCTAGAGCTCCCTGGGTGACAACATGGAGGTGGGTCTGGGGATTTTGGTTGGGGAGGGATCGGGGGGGAGAGCAGGGGCGAGGGTTGTGGGCCACAAGAGGAGGAACAAAGGGAGGAATAACATCTTGGGGGCATAACTCTGATGGGAACGGAGCACTCTTTGCACCTTTTCACTTGAGATGGTGAAGTAGCAGGCTACTTCCTTCATTCTGCCTTCTCCAGAGAGGTGTAAACATCGTAGTTATAATGGGGGACTTTAATTACCCATATATAGACTGGAATAGTGGTAGTGCAAGGGGCAGTGAGGGACAAGCATTTCTAGATTGTGTTCAGGAGAATTTCCTACAGCAGTATGTGTCCAGTCCAACAAGAAAGGAGGCACTGCTAGACCTGGTTCTTGGGAATGAGGTGGGCAAAACAGATCAAGTGACAGTGTGGGAGCATTTAGGGCACAGTGATCATTGTATCATAAGGTTTAGGATGATGGTGGAAAATGACATTGGTCAACCAGAGTAAGAATAATCAATTGGCAAAGAGTGGACTTCAAAGCAGCAAGAATGCAACTGGGCCAGATACACTGGAACCAAAAGTTGGCAGGAAAAACAGTAACTGAACAATGGGCTACCTTCAAAGAGGAGATGGTTTGGGCACAGTCAAGGTATGTTCCCTCAAAAGGGAAGGGTAGGACAAACAAATCTTGAACTCCCTGGGTGACAAAGGAGATAGAAATTAAGCTAAGGAAAAAAAAGTGTACTTACAACAGGTGGCAGGTAGCAAATATAATTGAGAACCAAGCTGAATACAGAAGGTTCAGAAAGGATGTGAGAAAGCAAATAAGAGATGCAAAGATGGATTATGAAAAAAGACTGGCAGCTAACACAAAAGGAAATCCCAAAGTATTCTGTAAGCACATCAATAGTAAAAGGGCGGTAAAAGGAGGAGTAGGGCTGATTAGGGACCTAAAAGGGGATTTACACATAGAGGCAAGAGGCATGGCTGAGATGCTAAATGAATACTTTGCATCTGTCTTTACCTATGAGGTAGATGCTGCCCAGGCCATGGTGACAGAGGAGGAAACTCAGCCACTCAGAGGGTTTAAAATTGATAAGGAGGAGGTATTGGATCAGCTGGCAGTACTTAAAGTTGATAAGGCACCAGGACCGGATGAGATGCATCTAATAATATTGAAGGACATGAGAGTGGAAATTGCAGAGGCACTGACAATAATCTTTCAATATTCCCTGGGTTTGGGGGAGGTGCTGGAGGACTGGAGAATTGCAAACATTACGCCCTTGTTCAAAAAACATTGTAAAGATCTTCCCTGTAATTACAGACCAGTCGGTTTAATTTTGGTGGCAGGGAAACTTGTAGAAACAATTAATCAGGATAGAGTTAATAGTCACATGGAAAAATGTGGATTGATTCGGAAGAGTCAGCATGGATTTGTTAAAGGAAAATTGTGTCTAACTAACTTGCTGGAGTTTGCTGAAGAGGTAACAGAGATGGTTGATGAAGTCAAGGCCATTGATGAGGTGTATATTATATTCCAACACAACAGACTTGTGAGGAAAGTTGGAATAAAAGGGGCAGTAGCAATATGGATACAAAATTGGCTGATGGAAAGGAAACAGACAGTAATAGTAAATGGGTACTTTTCGGAATGGAAGAAGGTTTGTAGTGGTGTTCCCCTGGGGTCAGTATTGGGACCGTTGCTTTTTCTGATATTTATAAATGATCTAGATCTTGGTGTGCAGGGGACAATTTCAAAGTGTGTGGACAACACAAAACTTGGAAGGATTGTAAACTGTGAGGTGGACAACGTAGAACTTCAAAAGGACATTAACACATTGGTGGAGTAGGCAGATAGGTGGCAAATGAAGACCAACGTGGAGAAGTGTGAGGTGATATACTTTGGTACAAAGAACATGGAGAAACAGTAAAAAATAAAAGATACTATTCTAAAGGTTGTGCAGGAGCAGACAGACCTAGGTGTATATGTACATTAGTCATTAAAGGTGGCAGGACAGGTAGAGAGAGCTGTTTCTAAAGCATACAGTATTCTAGGCTTCATAAATAGGGGCATAGAATACAAGAGCATGGAGGTTTTGATTAACTTATATAAGACACTGGTTAGACCTCAGATGGAGTACTGTGTACAGTTCTGGGCGCCACACTATAGGAAAGATGTGAACGCATTGGAGAGAGTGCAGAAGAGGTTTACAAGAATAGTTCCAGGATGGGCCACTTCAGTTATGAGGAAAGATTGAAGAAGTTGGGACTGTTTTCCTTTGAGAGGAGAAGGCTAAGAGGAGATTTGATAGAAGTTTTCAAAATCATGAGGGGTCTGGAGAGAATAGATAGGGAGAGACCGTTCCAGCTCTTAAATGGATCGAGAACCAGAGGGCAAAGTTTTAAAGTGTTTTGCAAAAGAAGCAAATGCAAGGTGAGAAAAAACTGTTTCACAGAGTGAGTAGTTAGGGTTTGGAATGCACTGCCTGAAAGTGTGGTGGAGGCAGGTTCAATTGAGGCATTCAAGAGGGCATTGGATGATTATTTAAATAGAAACAACATGCAGAGTTATGGGGAAAAGGCAGGAGATTGGCACTAAGTTAAAATGCTCAGAGAGCCGGCGCAGACTCGATGGGCCGAATGGCCTCCTTCTGCACCATACCAATGATGTGATTCCATGATTCTAGCCGCATGTATTATCGCAGCGAGGGGCAGAAACTTAACTGGACATTAATTGGTCAGTTAAGGGCCTCAAAAGACCAAAGGACAGGCAGGCTGGCTGATCCTTTACCCACCATCACATTATGGGCAACGGCTCATGGATGAGTGGGAAGGTGGTAGTCTAGCCATAATACATATATACATAAAAACAAAACAACTGCGGATGCTGGAAATCCAAAACAAAAACAGAATTACCTGGAAAAACTCAGCAGGTCTGGCAGCATCGGCAGAGAAGAAAAGAGTTGACGTTTCGAGTCCTCATGACCCTTCCTTGGAAGGGTCATGAGGACTCGAAACGTCAACTCTTTTCTTCTCCGCCGGTGGTCTAGCCACCAGTTCTATTTTATGTGCACCCCTGCCTGCAAATATGCTGGCTGGGGTGCCTTAAAATTCCTCCATAATCATGAGTGATTTCAACTGCTACTACATATACTGGCAGGAGAGGAAGGGAAAGGGGAGAAGGGAAGGTTTTTTTTTTCAGTGTGTGCAGAACTGTTTTCTGACCCAATATGTAAAAAACTCAACAAGGTGGAAGCAGTGCTAAACCTAGTAACAGGAAATGAAATGGAACAGAAATCAACAATAAATGTTGGAGAGCATTGATGGGCAAACATTCACAATATGAGCTTTAAGATGACTCAGAGAGATAAAGATAGAATAAAGAGCAAAGCAATAGATCAGAAAAAGCCTGGTATCAGAGAATGAGGATGGAGCTAAGGAAGGCAAAATGGAGAAAAATATTGAGAAACAAAGAGGTAGGACAACATTGGACATATTTAAATGAGAGATGAATGGAGTTCAGAAGAAACACAGTTCACTAAAGATTGGAGCAAGCTACCAATAATGAGGTGCTACAGACAAATAAAGAGGCATTTTTTTGGATTTTATTCACGGGATGTGGCCATTGTTGGCAAGGCCAGTATTTATTGCCTGTCCTTTATTGCTGTGGTGAGCCACCTTCTTGAACTGCTGCAGTTTGTGTAGTGAACAAATTCCCATGGTGCTGCTAGGAAAGGAGTTCCAGGATTCTGACTCTGAGATGATGAAGAAGCTATCGTTTATTTCCAAGTCGGGATGGTGCACAGCTTGCAGGGGAATGCGCAACTGCCCTTGCTCTTCTAGGTGGTAGAGGCTGTAGGTTTGGAAGGTGCTGTTGAAGAAGCCTTGGAAAGTTGCTGCAGTGCATCCTGTAAATGGTACATTTTGCAGCCATGATGCCCATGGTGGTGGAGGGAATGAATGTTTAAGGTGGTGGATGGGGTAAAATTGAATCTAAAGAAAATGGCATTTGTAAAGTAATAAACAATAAAGGAGAAGACAACAATGATGAGCTTAGGGAAAAAGGTTAAAAAGAGAACTGGGAATAAATAGGGCTGAATTTTCCCTCTGTCAGGTGAGTTGTGCATGGATGGGTGGGAGCGATCGCGAACACCATCGGCGCCCCCAATCGGGTGTGTGCTATCATTTTACATGGGCAGACCAAATAAGGCCCGCCCAACCTGATGCACTCCCAGAAGCGCTGTGCGTTTCCTGTGTGGGAGGGGGCGGTATTCCCTAAGTCGGGACCTGCGCGCAAAAGAGCGCAGAAATCTCCCTGAGGCACCTCTGTTTAAGTTCTGAAAAGTCTAACAAAGAGAAAAAAAAATTTAAGGGCATGTCCCCTCATGTGAAGTGGCGGGACATGTCCATTAATTTTTTTCAAAAATTTTTATTTAACTAATAGATCCTTCATGAAACCTCATCCCGCCTGTGGATGAGGTTTCATGAAAACTACGAAGGCCACCTGGGCTCTTCGCCTGCCTGCCAACATTAAGGTTGGATGGGCAGCATTCTTAACAACTTTAATTACTTTCTTAATGGCCTTAATAGGCCTTTGACAGTTCGGTGGGCGCACAGCCGACTAAATGATGCAAGGTGATGTCGGGACGCACGCCTGACATCACTGCGAGTCATTTTACGTGTTGGCGAGCGTGCCCTGACCCCGCTCACTGACCCGAAAATTCTGCCCATGAAATATGAAATAAAAATATATATTTTCTAGTTGCTGGGGTAGCACTGCATGAACAATAGGACAGGCAAAAGTACATGGAAAACAGCTACTAAAGGAATGGTCAAGGATGATCATTGACCTTTGTTTGTAATATGGCATAATTTTATTTATTATAATTAGCTATCCCTCACTAACGAGGATCAGAGTGTTCTAAAAGTCCGAAGATGGTTGATGAGGCCTATTTGGGATCTGGAGACTTTATGGCACATGGGACATTTGTTGTCATGTGGAATGTCTGATTGTGTGTTATCAGTTCCAATCACAGCATGTTCTTTTTGCCGCTTTTGCTTTTCCTCTTCATTTTGTCTTCTTTGGGTCTCAAAATGCTGGGATCCTTCCCACACATAGTGCCTCCATCTGGTTTGATCCAAGGTGATGGTATCCCAGGAGTTTCTGTTAATATTGCATTTCTTCATGTTGGCTTTCAGCATATCCTTGAATCGCTTCTTCTGTCCTCCTCTGGTGGGTATGCCCTGACTGAGCTGGGAAAGAAGACCTGCTTTGGGAGCCTGCCATCTGACATCCAAACCATATGACCAGCCCAATAAAGCTTATGGTGGATGATCATAGCCTCATTGCTTGTGGTGCCTTCTTGTGAGAGGACATTGATGCTGCTTAATATGTACGATCTTCAGCAGGCAATGTTGATGGTATGACTTGTTGATGGTGTTTTGAGAGGCCTCCTATTCATTGTCCATGTTTCAACCTCTACAATAAAGAAGGGATCACAACTGCATGGTAGATCATGAGCTTGGTTTCAGTTTTGATGTTGTGATCTTCAAACACTCTCATCCTCAGGTGGCGAATGGCTGCACCAGCAGATTTCAGGTGATGCTGGATTTCTTCGTCAATGTCAGCCTTCTGTGAAAGATAACTTCCAAGGCATTGGAAGTGTTCCACATTTTCCAGGCACTCATAATGAATCCTAATCAGTGGGGCTGGGACGTGTACATTTGGAGCTTGCTGATGGAGGACTTTGGTCTTCTGAATGTTGAGTGTAAGACCCATCTTCTCACGTGCCTCAGTAAGTACGTCAATGATTTTCTGGAGATCCGTTCCTGATATAGCACTTACCGCAGCATCATCAGTGTATTGGAGCTCAATGACTGAGGTCGGGGTGGTCTTGGCTTTTGATTGGAGTTGTCTGTGGTTAAAAGTTTACTATCCATTCGATAAATAAGCTACACTGCAGCAGGGAGCTTGTTTCTATGGCAGCAAGGAAGATTGAAAAAAGAGTTGGAGCGATGACATAACTTTGTTTTACTCCTGTCTTGCAGGAGTACTCTATATTATCTGTACTCATACAGATCTGGAATGAAAAGGAAGTCCTGAATGACCATAAGGATGCCATGATTGTGACAATCATCAAGAAAGGGGACAAACCAAACTTTGGAAATTACAGTGGCATCTGCCCGCTTTCCATTGCAGGAAAGATCATTACAAGAATCCATCTGAATCGACTTTTTACACTTGCTGAAGAACTACTCCCTGAATCTCAATGAGGGTTTAGGTCATCAAGAGGCATGACTGGCATGATTTTTACAGCTTGCCAACTACAAGGAAAATGTCACAAACAACATCAATCTCTTTGCATAGCATTCTTTGACTTGACAAATGTTTTCGTAAATCTCTGTAAATCGTGAGGCACTCTGGAAGATTCTGCTGCAGTATGTATGTCCTCCAAAATTTTTTACCATACTTCGCCTGCTTCATGATGATTTGAGAGTGGTGATCCTCAACAACGGATCCATTTCAGCCCTTTTTGAGGTTGAGGGAACATGGAGCATTTTGAAACATTTATTTTGTGGTGACTTTTATTTCTGTATTGTGGCCTGCTGCGATGGTCAGTGACAGAGAGAAAGTAAGGCGTGGGAGTGTCAGCGAATGGGGAATTGATTACTGGTATCACACTTGGGTGAGTGTTTATTTCATGGACATTCCAGCCAGAAAAGGTCAGTCGAGGTTATCTCCTCTCTTCCTCTTCCTCCTTTTCCTCCTCTTCATGCTCCTGCTCATCAGCAACTTGTCATATAATTAGTGACAAAGGTTGTCCTTCATGGTGGTGAGGTTGTGGAGCATACGGCAGGCCACTATGAATCTTGACACCCACTCCACCAAATACTGCAGGGCTCCTCCAAAGGATCCAGCCAGCAAAAGTGTTGTTTCAACATGCTAATAGTCCACTCTGCCATATTTTGTGGTGGCAGCATGGATTTCATTGTATGCAAGCTTTGCACATGTGTGAAACTTGTGCACCGGAGTCATCAGTTATGTAGTCAGCAGATTGGCCTCATCACCCAGTAGCTATTTTTTAATTTGCTGTTGTGGCTCAAATCCTGTTGGCACAGCTTAGTGTTGCAGAACGAAAGCATCATGACTGTGGACAAAATACCAAGCATTGATTTGGATAATTTACTGGGGATGTTCACACACCAGCTGGACATTGAGGGAGTGGAATCTTTTTTGTTTCCAGAAGAGGACAAAGTTGACATGCAGCATCCACAAAGCAATGTGGGTGAGGGCGATAGAATCCTGCACTATGGGGAAGCCATAATCCTAGCAAAACTATATGTTTGCTCCCTCTGCTTCTCTCTGGCAAGAGAGAATGAAATAGTTAGTTCTCATTGAGCAGAGAACCTCAATGACCTTTCCTATGTAATAGTGGATAGCAAGCTGCGAGATATTGCAAATATCATCAGTTTCAGCCTGGAAGTCAAGCTATGTTCCAAAGGGAATGCCTGCTAGTGCAGCTATGTTAGGGGGCAGCTGTTTTGTGCAAAAGCCTTGAAGTCAGCAAGGATTCCCTCAGCAGCTGCCAGATTATTCCCTGCCGACTTTTGCAACTTCAAACAATTAGAAAAAGCACCAAGTATTTGTAGAATTGAAGCACCAGCCAAAGTAACTCAACCAGCACCTAACCTGCAATTAACTCACTTTAAATAGCACTGGTGATAGGTCGTTCCTGCTCCTGAACACATGTTCAGCTATACCAGGTTATGCAAGAACATTAACTGGAGCGAAAATGGTACCACTGACACCAAATATATGCTGATTGATGTCATGAGCTGCATGCCCAGCAGCTTCGTTCGATTGCATGCTAACACCCTCATCTTTATGGCGCCTGGCGTAATTTACCACCATAGTGTATGTGAATTGTCATGCATGCCATTTTGAAGCTCTAAAGGAAATCACTGCAGCAAAAAAATGCAAACAACATGATTTCTTGACCATTATATCAATACATAAAATTTTAAAAGAAAAATAAATAATGCCAGAGGATTGACAAGCAGCAAATGTAATTTTAAACTTCGAACTGGCTGCGCGCCTGCCGAACTGTCAACGGCCTATTAAGGCCATTAAAAAAACTAATTAGCTTGATTGATGGACCTGCCCATCCAATCTTTGGGTTGGCGGGCAGGCCGGGAGCTCAGGTGGGCCTCGGAAAAAGCATGAAACGTCATCCATGGGTGGGATGAGGTTTCATGAGGGATTTTAAATGTTTATCAAATGTTTAAATGAAAGCTAAGGACATGTTAAGGGTGATTCATCATCAGGTGACAGTGTCACATGAGGGGACATGTCAGGGAAATTTTTTATTACCTTTCTGTCAACTTTTGAATTGGAGTCCAGCACTTTGCCTCAGGGAGATCTGTGCGCTCTTCCCTGCTGAGGGAATCCCCCCCACGCCCGCACAGTGAGTGCATAGCACTTCTTGGCAGACGTCACGCTGGGCGGGCCTTAATTGGCTTGCCCACGTAAAATACAGCGCCCCCCCGATCGGGGGCGCCGATCGGAAGTCCGGCCACCGGTGCCCGCTCCTGCACATCCCCCCCACTGGGAGGAAAATGTTCCCCTTAAACTGATTAATGAGTGCAAGGAAATTACATGGTTAATTTCTAAAGGAACAGAATATTAAAGAAGGTGTGAGGAACTACGACCTCACCATGGGCCAGAATTCTACGCTGATTGTGTAGGTAAGCCACTGACCCGACAGCGTGTGAAATCGCGGAGAAGATGTTGGGTGCATGTCCCGATGCCATCGCGCACTTGTGTGATACTTCGTTTGGTGGATGCGTGTGGCAGTTGGAAGCATCCCCCCGACAATTAAGCCCATTAACAAAGTAATTGAAATCAATTTTACATGGCCTGTCCACTTTTACTGTTGACGGATGGGCCAATTGATCAGGTGGTCTTTACATTTTCGCTGAAACCTCGATCCAGGGTGGGATGAAATGTCCAGGGTGAAATATAATTAAAAAAAGATATCTGGGGACTGATATTTTTTGAGTTCTGCTATCAAGTGCTTGCATGTGTCGAGTGGACACAGTTTGATGCATTTTTTTGTTACCGTTTAATCTGTCCAGGTCTGCAGCTCCCTGAGGCAGCTCTGAAGCAGCTTTCTGCCTTCAGGGAGTTTGCTAGAAGTGCCCACCCACATCTGCACTTTTGTCGGCGCCCACCCACTTCCTGCACCTCCCAGAAGCGCTGAGGCTTTCTCAAGCACACGTTTCACGCTGGCTGGCCACTAATTGCCAGCCAGCGTGAAACTGTGCGCAGGGGCAGATCACGGTCGGAAGCGCATTTCGCGTCCGCTTCCAGGCCCGCCGATCACGCTCGCCCAATGAACATAAGATTCAGGCCCATGTATATTTTTATTTTATTTAAATTATATATATATATATATATATATATAGATATCCTCATTGCTACTTTGTAAATTTAAAAAAACTGACAAAGATCCCTAAAATGGCTGATCCTATGTCTGTCTGTGGTCCCAAACAAAAGAAGCAACTTAGCAGTTTATGGAAAACTCATAAATAAAAACAAAAAAACTGCGGATGCTGGAAATCCAAAACAAAAACAGAATTACCTGGAAAAACTCAGCAGGTCTGGCAGCATCGGCGGAGAAGAAAAGAGTTGACGTTTCGAGTCCTCATGACCCTTCGACAGAACTGGTTCTGTCGAAGGGTCATGAGGACTCGAAACGTCAACTCTTTTCTTCTCCGCCGATGCTGCCAGACCTGCTGAGTTTTTCCAGGTAATTCTGTTTTTGTTATGGAAAACTCATACCTCATTATCTCTGAGAAGCTGCAAGTGACCCTCTGTGGTCTGCACAGCCCAACTTCAAAGATAGCTATACAAAGGCCATTTGCATTTAATAACCCGGGCTGGCCAGAAGGAGATAGATGGTCTGCTAAGACAAAGGGGTTCAACGTTTTTTTCAATTCAAAATGGCTGAGAACCTAAACAGTCTCTGAAACCCAGTTTTATGTAATTGAAATACAATTACATAAGAGAGGTCACTGAGGTTCTCTACACAACGAAATCTAACTATATTTCCATTCTATCTTGCCAGAGAGAAGCAGAGGGAGCAAGCACATAGTTTTGCTCAGATTTCGGGTTTCCCTATAGTGCAGGATTTTATAGGCCTCACCCACATTGCTTTGAAGATGCTGCACGTCAACTTTGCCCTCTTCTGGAAACAAAACAGATTTCACTTCCTCAATGTCCAGCTGGTGTGTGTACATTCCCAACAAATTATCCAGATCAATGCCTGGTACTTTGGCCGCAGTCATGGTGCCTTCATTCTGCGACACTAAGCTGTGCCAGCAGGATTTGAGCCACAACAGCAAACTAAGGAGTAGCTACTGGGTGATGAAAGATACACATCCTTTGTTGAAGATTTGGTAGAGAAGTGGGAGTCATGTGATATGGGCCTCTAGCTCATTGAACAAGTAACATTGTCTTGCTGAACTGCAAAGCTCAGTCTGCACTTCATCATCTGACTAGCAGCCTCACAGACAAGGAGCTCTGCCTAGGTGGAACACCTGGCCCCATCTACACTACGTCTGCTGGAAATTCTGTACCATTGCCTACAAGACTGATTCACCTCTGCATTTCCATCTCAGCTGGTGAAGTCACCACCATCAGAAGAGTGAATTATATATCACTGGTTTTCAGCCTGCTGACCTCTGTAAGGAATACCTCATTGGACTTTAATTCTGGATTCTGGAATCCACATGAAACATTATTTATTTTTCTCTGTGGCCTCCGTACTGTAAAACCTTCCTCTCTCTATCCTTTTTACTATATGGATGTGAGGGGGTGACATTGCAACCCTACTTTCCGCACTTTGAGTATGTGCAAATGAACATTCTATCTCAAGTTTGCTCTGGGGCTGTCAATAGAAAATTGGATCATACCTAAACCAAGAGGTTGGGACATATGCCACTGCTTATGAAGAGGGAAACAAATCAAAACACCTTTCTGGTTATGGATGGGTGGTGAGAAGAGAAATTAGTGCTATTTCAATTCTGTCCATAACAAAACTAGTTCTGAATTTATATAGAATCTTGCTTCATCCACATTTGGAGTACCTTGTGCAGTTCTGGTCACCATGCCACCTAAAGGACATTTACGTACTGGAGAAAGTCCAGAAGATTTGTAAGGACCTTACCAGAATTAAAAGGTTGTATCTGTCAAGCAAGATTGAGCTGACTGGAGCTCTCTTCTCTAGAAAAGAGGCTAAAAAGAAATCTGATAAAGGCCTTTAAAATTATAAAAGGGTTTAATACAGTGATTGTGGAGAAACTGTTTCCACTTGTGGGTGAGTACAGAATAAGGGGGCATAAATACAAGATAACCATTGAATGATCACATATCTAATTTAAAAGAAAATTCTTTGCACAGAGAGTGTGGGGAAAATGCAGAACTTGCTATTACATGGAGTAGGTCAAAGTAGATAACATTGACGGATTTACAAATGGATCATTAGTTGATGCATGCACGAGGGAGAAAGGAATACAGGGTTACAGAAGCAGGGTGGGAATAGATAATTAGATTGGAAGAAGCTCTTGTGGTTTATAAACACCAACATAGGCCAGTTGGAATGAACAGCCTTTTTTCTGTAGGTGGAAATCATACTAGCACCCTAAATCTTCTATAAGTATATCAGATATTAAATAGCTTGTCCGATTCATGTGAAAAAATCGTTTCCTCAAGCTGCTCTTCTTTGTCTTCTACACTCTCCACCGAGGTCTGTTGGAACTGACTGTACATCTTCACTCTAACCCACTCACATGCACTTCCCACTTTCAAATGCCCTGCCATTCTGTCTCACTTGTTATATATGATCTTGTACAGTGCCAAAATATTTACTCTGATAACTCCTGAATATAAAATTTGTAAGTATTTGAAACAAAGTACCTTAACAAATTTTGAATCAACAGGCAAAGAAGTTGGCTGCTGATTTAGTTTCTGTTTAAATTATCTAATGAGACAGTTGCACGAGAGAAACCTTTTATTCAACTGATCTTACAAATAATTATACTATTTACTGCAAATGAATAGTTTTATCCAGCTCTTTTACTGCCTAAGCCAAGAGCCATTTCTTTATATCAATCCTAAACATGATAATGAGCAACATGATGAACAAAAGAATCATATACACTGTAAAATTAACAGTAAATCATAATGTTGATTTTGAACTGATTTATTAAATTTTCTTTTTACTTATTATATCATATCTCAAAATTCTTAGCAGCCCCAACTTAAAATATTGTTACACGTTGCCAATATATCTGCTGTCTTAGACTGCTGTGATTATAGAATGAGGTGCAGCTAGCCAACCCAAGATGCACTGCTGGTTGAATCTTATTACAGTTGGTGTTGAGCTTAGAGGCTCATGTATTTTTGGATCTTTCCCCAAGTGCCTGATTTTTAACATTATGGAAATAGATGATCATTCTAAATGAATGATGTACCACTGAAGTTTCAACATATCAATTATGTTCCATCAAAGAGTCTTTCTTTACAGTATCATGTTCTCATGTATTAATGATGTTACCTTATCATGAAGAGACTCTTCTAGTTGTTTTCTTAGTAGTTCAGATTCTTGTATCAACATGTTCTAAGGTAATAAAACATAATTATTTGCAAAATAAGTCAAATATGACAAATTTGATCAAACAATAATGCTAAGTTTGTCATCAGGATTTGTATATTAAGGACGTCATTAGTTACAATATATTAACTTTCTAAAACAACTCATTTGACGCATTGTCAAAACACTTCTCCCTCCAATGAATTTATTACGGTTTCATATCATGACGGGGCACCAATGAACTTAATCTATGTTCCTGCTGAACTATTTAAAAACATGGTGCTTGCAGTCATGAAATCCCTTGGAATTGTTAGCACATCAGTGCTATCAGTGGTTAAAGTAGAGTTTGTTAAGACAGATCATTCACACCTGTGCAGACCTTTTTTCCAACCTGAAAACTTTAGTTTGTCAATGTGCACATTTTTGTTTATGATAATGTCTTTGGAAAAGGCAAGAAGAGATCATGTAGTGAAAATGAATATTGTGCTTTGTTAAAAGCGAGATGAGTGTTCAATAATATATTTTGTGTTTATGAAATAAAGAGGGGAGCATTCAGTAAAGATCATTATTGAATAATTCTGGAACAAGTGTTCATTCAATGAGATTCATCATTGTTTTTAAAGAAGAAGATGATTCAGTAAAGCTCAACATGCAGAGTATATATAAAAAAAAACAAATGATTCACCAAAGAACGTGCTGCATTTAACTGGAGAGCTTGCGTGAATACCTTCATGTTGATAGGTAGCAGAAAAAGTGGTATGCTGACTCCATCAAAATCAAAACAGGAAAAGTTCATTTATAATAAAGTTAGTTAATAATAGAGGATTAGCAGAATTTATTCAGAACATTTCTTTTTAACATCAATTAAAATTCTCTCATGACTTCTTTCAGTTTGCTTTCTTTCCTTTAAGTTGTCATTGATCCATTAATTTATTTAAACTCTTATCTGTTATCAAAATTCATTTTGACCTGGTTTTCTTGTTTTTAACATTAGACTTTAGGTTGCATTCAGACACAAGTTATGAAGGAAGTAATGCAGGCTTACAGGCTGTGACTATAATTTTGCAAAAAATCTCTGGAAAGGAAACTTGTGTCAGGGAACTGGAGGATGGCATCAATATGCGCAATCTGGGTCCAGTGTGATACAGGTCTCACTAGCGAATGCAGGAGGTAATCGAGGTTAGCTGCTCATCAAAAGTTGCATGATTCCACAGGGATATAGCTGTTCTAGATCATGCCATTGTGCATTTCAAGTAATGGTCTGGTTATATGGTGGATTGTTGGCAGGATCACCTTATGGCGCATGAGCAAAAGCTTCAGCCTAGCATATGTTGATCTGATAATGGGTTTCAAATTTTTGATGAAAGCTCTGTGTCAAATATTTTCAGGAGAGGTGAGCCCACAACACCCGTAAGAATGCCCGTACATGTGGTGGTCTACCCAATCTGGAAGTCCTGATTCCTTATGATGAGCAACTGCTTGGCCTGCTAGAAGCCAACTCGTCCAGGGGTATAGGCAGTGGCAAGATGGAAGGGATGCCTGGTTCTGGTGAAATGGCAGAAGTTTCAGACTGATAAGAGGAGGTGGCTAGTGCTAGTTTAATGGAGGTTAGGAATTATGCAATGCGTCTGGTGAATAGAGTTCACACATTGGAACCTTGACAAGTTTCATGATCTGAAACTTGATCCAATCATCATTCAAGGGTTCATTGTGTCTGCAGAGTTCATTCACTCATGTCAGACCATGAAATGGTTTATGTGCGTCGTGTGATCGAGCTTATGTGTCAAGTGATTAGATTCGAGACTACCCTCTTCCTGATTTCTCTCTGTTCAGCATAAGATGGACCTGAAACCATCCAGCAATCTCCCTCTTCTGAGGAGAGGGAAGCCTCGGAGGGTGCAGTGATACATTCTCTCTCTGCACCCAGCATCATTGCAGGTACTGGCACTTCGGCAGGGTTTAGCACGTTGGACAGGGGTCATGCACACACTGGTGAGGGCACTTCACATTTGCATGTGCAGCTGCCAGGGACTGTAGTAAGGCAGGCCTCAGGCAATCAATGGAGTGTCTGCAGTGTTCTGGAGGTCGATTTCAAGTTGGATAATAAGCCTCTGGCATCGTCTGTAAGGCAGCAGATACTGGATGTTCAGTGCAAGGTCCGTGTATATTTGGTGGGTATATCAGAGGTGTTACGTGCTCTGGCCTGGACTGGAGGTGTCCATCCAGGCCATGAGCGCAGCAATCACCCACTCTTCGAAGCACCATGCTTCCTTCATAGACAGACTGGTGATTGTCCTGGAGGGGCAAATCAGGTGCATTGCAGACACAATCGTTGGAATGCACTCTGACCTGCACATCATTGCCCTGGCCCTGAGCTCAGGGGCTCAGACCCAGAGTGACAGGGGAACTGGGAGCTTGGTTGCTGCTGGGAGCTCACTGGTTGGGAGGACCAACTGGTCCTAGTGGTTGAGCAGCAGCTGCCTCCACCTGTAAGTTCTTCTCATGGCACTTCTGATGGGGGCAGCATCTCCTCCGTCCATCAGCCATTGACACAAGCCTTGACCATTAATGTGGCAACTGAAGACTCGCATACATCTCAGCAAGAGTCTCCTGGAATGGCCAGTTGCTCAAGGCCACAGCTGTACAGAGGATGCCTTCTGAAGTCATCTGGGGCAAGGGAAGTGGCACATCAGATGCCTCCCTCCAGTGCAGCTGCAAGTGAGGGGAGAACACTGCATTGGAGCACTCGTAAACCTGTTAGTAAGTATCCCCATTAATCACAAATAGGGGCACATGGGTGAGGTTATTATTCATTGATTTTGTTAGGCCTTTAAAGCTTGTGGATAAAAACAAAACTCACATTCCTTCATGCTGGTGTTCTTATTGATTGCTGCGGCTGTGTGACTTGTGTCTGAAGGTTGAGGGAAGAAATCAGAAGTTGAGGGAGGGCAGAAGCAATCATGTTCTCATTTGGATGATGGAGGATGTTTGGATATAAGGGCTACAGGACTCTCTCATTGCAACTGAGAAAAGGAGGACTAAAATTTCGCCAAACTGCTTCTTTGGCAGTGGCAAGACGTACTATATACCTTTGCCACATTAGGGCATTCCTGGTATCATGGTCATTCACTTGATCACAGCTAGGGCCATTTGCAGGAGCATCGCCGTAGTCCCTCAACTCATCACCACCATCATCCCCAGCGGATTGACCCCCGCCTGGCCTGTCATCATCCTCCAGGGCATCTCTTCTTTGGGTGACTATGTTATGGAATACGCAGCAAACCATGACCACCAGGGACACATGTAGGGGGAGTAATGCACCTCCAGATCTGTCCAGGCATTGGAAGTGCATCATTTGGAGACTGTTGGTCTGTTTCACTATGGCCCTGGTGCTGGTGTGGCTTTCGTTGTACTGTGTCAAATCTTGGCACTTTCTCAGGTGTCATTAGCCATTGAGTAGATAACCCTTACCACCTAGCAGCCATCCCCCCAAGGAATCCAAGCTGGTGAAAAGGCCTGGAATCTGTGAGTCCCTAAGAATATGAGCTTTGTGACTGCTG
This sequence comes from Carcharodon carcharias, assembly GCF_017639515.1. Taxonomy (NCBI): domain Eukaryota; kingdom Metazoa; phylum Chordata; class Chondrichthyes; order Lamniformes; family Lamnidae; genus Carcharodon; species Carcharodon carcharias. Next base: position 64,262,489 of record NC_054487.1, read on the forward strand.
CCCGGGTACCTAGCACACACCTTCATGACCCATTTATGGTTGCACAGCAGCTGGACATTCATTGAGTGGAAGCCCTTTCAGTTTATGAAGATGCATGTCTGTCCAGCAGGAGCCTTAGTGGCTCTGTACGTGCAGTCAATGGCTCTCTGCATCCTGGGGAAACCTACAAACACTGCAAATCCTTGGGCTTTGTCCATCTGGCTTTAGACATCCTGAATGAAGATTTAATTCCCAGCCCTATGGAACATTGCATATGTGAACACCTTGATACAATGGTCTGCAGCAGGCTGTGTTATCTCACTAAGGTCTCCATGAGCTGCCTGGGATGACCCTGTTGCGAATAAGTTCAGCACCACACTCACCTTCAATGCAACAGGCATTGAGTGGCCCCCAAAACAGTAGGATGAGTTCTACCCTATGAGCATCTCACAAAGTGATGTCACAGTGTCTTGAAAGTCTGAGTTTTTTGCATTGAGTCTTGCTCAATTGCAGGTAGCTAAATCTCTGCCTGCATACCCTTGGGGTGGCATAAGATTGTCTGCACCTCTGCTGAGGGTTTCTGGGCTCCTCCTGATCCTCGGGATCTAGTTCTGCTCTGTTCCCTTCCTGAAGAACCAAAGCATCCTGAGCCTCCCAGTGTTCTCTCCTTCCTCTTGCCATTCTCTTCCTTCTCCTCCTAATCCTTCTCTCCTCCTCACTAGAGGTTGTATCTCCAACTGAGACCACAATATCCTTCTGTCTCAGATACTTTTCACCTCTCACCCCTGGGTAACGGACAGGAAAATATTGAATCAAAAGAGCCTTCTGAATTAGAGGAGAATCGTCCTCATGACAAAATATCCACATCAATATCCTCATCTTCTGACTAGGTACTTTACAGCCTGCCAGACTGAACATTGAGTTCAAGAACTTTAGATCATGAACTCTCTCCTCCATCCCCAGCCCCGTTCTGATCCCCCTTTTTCCAAAAATTTATATATATTTTTCTTTTCCCACCTATTTCCATTATTTTTAAATGTATTTCCATCCATTATTTTATCTCTACCTTTTAGCCTATTTCGATCCCCCCCCACCACCTCCCCCGCCCCACCCCACACCCCCACTAGGGCTATCTGTCCCTTGCTCAAACTGCTTTCTACCTTTAATGTCCCCATTAGCACATTTCTTAGCTAATATCACCACCCTCAACACCTCTTTGTCCTTTTGTCTATGACATTTTTTGGAAATCTCCACCTATCACTGGCCCTCTATCCAGCTCTACCTGTCCCAGCCCCCCTTAAACCAGCTTATATTTCACCTCTTTTCTATTTTTCCTTAGTTCTGTTGAAGAGTCATTCGGACTCAAAACGTTAACTGTATTCCTCTCCGCAGATGCTGTCAGACCTGCTGAGTTTTTCCAGGTATTTTTGTTTTTGTTCTAAAATGTCCACAAGGTTCTTCTGCTCATTCACATGAACAGTCTTTGCAGTTAATGGAGTTTGAATTGCAAAGCTGAGACTCTGGTCTCAGCTGCAGTTTTAAAACCTACCCAAACAAGCTTGTTCATGAAAAATTGGATTCTCCACCAGTCGTGAATCTCACCCTGAAGGCGAATTGCCTTCTGAATGTATTAGAGCAGTGAGTTAGGTCATTAATGACCCTAATTGGCTTGTCAGTTGCAATTTAAATAACAAGGGCGGGTTCCTGACTTTTGACCTGTCATCGGAAACCGGCGTAATGACGTCATAAATGGTGCCCGAAATCATCACACCCCACAATATGCTCAACGAAGCAGTGAACAGTCCTGATCTGGAAGCTTCCTATTCAGTCCTTGTTTCTATTTCACAGTCTGGTCTTTTTTTTGAATAAGACTTATTTATTCCACCCTGTGTTTATATGGGCCATACAAACATACAAAAATGACAGAAAGGACAAGACCTACTGTATCCAAATACATACAATCCCTGACTACCCAGAACCATATAGTCTCCTGAAAGAGGGGGAAAAAACAAATAACAAATCCACACAAATTAGGCAACAAAAAACTGGAAAATCCTTCTCTGACCTTTAAAGTGGACAAACTAGTCCAGGAGATCACATTGGCCTTGATTTACATTACAGAAATAGGTCCAGTTGTTGCATGAAGGAATACAGCGAATCAACATTGAAGCCAGCAACCTGCTCCACTATTTTCTGAGAAAAGACGAACACCTGAACATCCCACCTAGTCTGTCCTTCCATAACTTGTAAGCATGACCATTGACCATCCTTAACCTAGAAATAGTTGGCCCATATAAACACAGGGTGGAATTTTCTGCTCCCACCAGCCGCGGGAATTGTGGCTAGGAGGGGAGCAAAATTTGTCAGGAGACCAAAAATCGGTTACCCAGTCAGGAAATTAGTTTGGAATCTTGTTCTCCTGACTTTCATGGCAGCTTAAAGGTGGTTGAGTGTCCTGTAGATCTATGTCGGGAACCCCATTTGCATCCCATAAATGGTTATTCAAAGTCCAACACACCAGAATCTTGTGCTCCCTTCAAATTAAATACCCCACCAGCGGGAATGTAGAACTTTCTGTTTCATGATTGTACGTAAGTGGTGTGCATCTGGCGAGGTAGACTTCTTCCTGGACTTTCAGATCAGTAGACACTGTTTTCACCTTCCTTTCACACCATCACTGAGAAACATCAGCTGCCTGCATTACATGCTGCGCCAAGGTTGGGCATAGGAGAGGGGTGAGACCAAACTAGGACTGGCAGAGGGGAGTCAAGGAGCAGAGTGGAAGAGTGAAAGGCTGTCCAGGTGCCATTCAAATATGGCACAAAGACATTGGAGCCTATGAGGCCACTTCCTGCCACGAGATTCGATGTGCTCCTCATGGCTGCATAATTAATGAGCTGACCAGCACAAGATCTCAAGTGTAAGGTACCCTGCTCTCCAATGGAAATCACTTTGAATTTCACTTTGTCACTGGATTTAGTCTCTGGAAGGGAAAATTCCCATAGTTATTTTATAAATCACTTACAATTCATCCCAAAATCTATATTGTTCTAGGGTATAGACACTCAACTTGTTTACCTGGGTAATGTAGGAGTGCTAAAATGGAGTTAATCTTGTGCACCCTGGTGTGATCAAAACCCCAATATTCCCCACCATATGAGGAGACCCAAACTGGGCAAAGTATTCTAACAGAGGTTTAGCAAGTATTTTGTAGAAGGACAAAATGGTGTGTTTTGTTTTATAGTGAATTGACTTGCCAATCTAATTTGCAGAAGAGAATCACAAGAATGGTCCAGGGAAGACAACTTTAGGCATGAAGATAGATTGGAGAAGTTAGGACTGTTTTCATAAACAATTACAGCACAGAAGGAGGCCATTCGGCTATTGTGTCTGCGCCGGTCAACAAAGATCTAACTACACTAATCCCATTTTCCAGCGCTTGGTACATAGCCCTGGAGGCTATGGCAACACAAGTGAAAATCTAAATACTTCCTAAATGTTACAAGAGTTTCTGACTCAACCACCCTTTCAGGCAGTGAGCTCCAGAATCCCACAACCCTCTGGGTGAAAAAAATTTATCCTCAACTCACCTCTTAGCCTCTGCTTATTACCTTATATCTATGCCCCCTGGTTGTCGACCCATCTACTAATGGAAAAGGTGCCTTCCTATCCACCCTGTCTATGCCCCTGATAATCTTATACACCTCCATCAGCTCCCCTCTCAATCTTCACTGCTCCAATAAAACAGACCCAGCCTATCCAAAACAAAAATAAAAATAAAAATACATGGAAAAACTCAGCAGGTCTGGCAGCATCTGCAGAGAGGAACACAGTTAACATTTCGAGTTCGTATGGCTCTTCAACAGAACTAAGTAAAAATAAAAAAGAGGTGAAATATAAGCTGGTTAAAGGGGAGGTGGGGTAGAGCTGGATAGAGGGCCAGTGATAGGTGGAGATAACAAGGCAAAAGAGAGGTACGGAAATCCTGTCAGAGAGAAGAGCAATACGTCTTCAAGGTAGGCATTCCTTGAAGAGAAGTGGCAGTCAATTAAACACTAGGATAAAAGCAAAAAACTGCAGATGCTGGAAATCCAAAACAAAAATAAAAATAAAAATACCTGGAAAAACTCAGCAGGTCTGGCAGCATCTGTGGAGAGGGAATCCCTTGTTTCTCTTCAGAGGTCACCTAGCTTGGTCAGTGGCAATGTTACCAACTCTCTTGTGAAGGTAGACGTTGAAATTTTCTACCAGAATACATTTTGTACCCTTGATTGCAGCAGAACTTTTTCCAAGTGATGATAAGCATGGAAGATTACTGATTCATCAGTTGGGAGAAGGGTAGCTGATGATCAGCGGAGGTTTCCTTGATTTCTTTTGGCCTGATAACCACTGGACTTAACATAATATTTCTGTAATAACCTTTTGCATCCTTTTATATTGCCAACCAATAACTTCTGTTTCAATAGTGATTATTTGTACCAAATAAAATGTGAAATAAGTAAAATAGAGGTAGATTGTCAGCAGTAAAATAAGTATAAATTGCTGAATTTTTATTGGGCCTAATCTTTTTTCGGTCATACTAAGCCATCCGGATTGTCATGTGTTTAAATGATGTTGAAAAGAAGTAAACAGAATGTTACTTTCCAATAGAAAAGTCTCCATTCCAAAAAACAACCAAAACATAATCTAGCTTTAAAGCGTTACAAGAAATATTTTAAATCATCTATATTAATGTGTTCTAACATGCTGTAATTCTTCAATGAAAAAATTATACATGATTTCAAAGTTTCTATATATTAATATATCCAAGCAAATAAAGTCTTAGTATGAGAACAATACTGTGATTTGCTCTTGTAATTTGTCCACATGAAAATCTTCATCCTCATATTTTTTCCTGTCCTGAGCCAGTGCAAGAGTATCAATTAATAGTCTAGAATTCTACATAAATGCAAAAGCAATTTCTTTCCTATGTGCTACAAATTATAAAATTCAAATGCATGGTCTTAGCTGAAGAACTCATCAGGTTTGCAGCCGCTAAAAATTGGCAAAATGTAACTGTTAACCTCCTCCATGATTGAAACCTTTCAATAAACAAAGTCGCAAATTTCCCTGCAACTCTGAGAAGGATGGGGAATACACCTTTTCTCAAATGAATTACTGGGGAAGATTTTCAACTTTTCACCCAGTGATAAAACTGATAAAACCATCTGAATTTAATTTTCATTAAGATTATTCTTTAGACACTCCTTAAAAAATAAAATAAAGCAAATGATAGGGCTGGATTTACGGGGCGTCCTGTTCCCCGCACTGCCCCTGACTAAAAAGTAGGTCAGGAGCCCATCCACTAAAAGCTGGCCGCTCTGCAGCCATTTTACATTCGGTGGGACATTAATTGGCTTAGGGCGAGACTTCCCCCTGCATCTGGGAAAGAATGTATCAGCTGGGCCAATAGACTAGCTGGGCCAAACTAGTGTTTCATATAGGTTTAACATAACCTACTGGCTTTAGTCCTCCAATTAATGGCTACTCAAGGGCCTCATCTCGACCCTGCCGCTTTTTTGCCCACAGCAGGGGGAGGCCCATGCCAACGGGTAACCTAGCAGCTTTAGCTGGACAGATTGGTGTCAGGAAAGGGGGGTGGGCATCTTCCTTCGCGAATGCCACGTGCCTATGTCCATCAGAGACAACCCCTCAATATTACACTTCCTCCTTTGCCTACCCACCCTGCCTCTCAAATTCAGCCACCCACCCTCCCGCCCCATCACTGAGGTCAGCCAGCCTGATCCTAGCAAAATCCCACCAATTTATTTTGGCATCCTGCTCCTGTGACTATCTCTAATGGGGATTACACATAGTCCCACCAGTGGCCATTGCTCCCGCCTGGCGCAGCAGGGGCTATTGATCTGTTAACTACCTGATTGGCTGGTAGCTCTCTGAGTTGGGACTTACTGTTCCTGAGGGGTAGAAATCCTGCCACCAGTCTATTAACGGTAAACTGGCTGTCAAATGACAATAGGGCATCAGTTCTTCTCATGGGTGGGCTCCCCACTGACCTTTTAGCTGAGGGTTGGGGTGGAGGGAGGGTGCGGGGACCACGGCTCCCTGTAAAGTCCAGTTTATTGTCTTTCTTCAGCCAAGAAGGACCATTTCCTTCATTTTACAGTTACTCTATAGGGGTTAGTAGATATGTTCTGTGAATTTGGCAGTTAACCTCTGAATGTTCCTTTCTCTTCACACAGATGCATGCTCCACTTTGGCCTCCATTAAATGGTTGAGAAACATTTAAACAGATGATAATCCGGATGATTTAGCATGATTGACAAAAGGTTATGTCCAATAGGAATTCAGCAATTTATTCTTGTTTTACATCAATTTCTCTGTTAAAATTGCAAAAATATATTATTCTATTCAAATTAAACATTTAAAAACCTGAATACTACAATATGGTGACTATAAAGAAAATGTTTAAATATTACCTTATCCTCTAACGCAGCCATTCGCTCTTTTAAATGCAGCTGAAGTCGCTCGTTAGACTCTGTTAGCAATCTGTCCACTGTGTCAGAGAGCCTCTTATTGTGCTCTTCATTCATTTTCTCTCTTTGGCGGGCCTATGACATGTGAAATTTTAAATGTGAAATGCAAAAATTTTAAATTCATACCGAAGATTAGCGACAGTTTTGAATAATTACATTTTGCCATTCACTTGACAAACCCAAGAAAACAGAAATTTATGTGCTGTAACCATTCTGTGATTTCGTCAGGTTGGTCTCAGCCAGTACATATTCGGAACTGTGAATTGTGAACAAATCTTCTTTCTGCTATTGTACAGCATTCTGTACTTTGTTACAATGTGGCAGAATTTTCTCTTAGTACTGTGTTGCATTTCTCATCAAACCAATTTTCACTTGCCAGTTATTTTGGATGCATATTTTCCATTTAGTTTGTTTCTCTACATGTTTCATTTTTGTCTTTTTGGTTCAACTTATTTGAAGGCAACATCTCGAAGGCATAATCTGCTAGTGACACATTTTACAGTTTCACAGCTAAATGTTCTGATTTTGCAATGGAATGATTTTGTGATTATTACAGTTTTGGAAATAAGCTCATTCACTCTGGGATGTGTATTGTGCCTATTGTAATTGTCTGAACTAAATGCTGATGGCAGTGCACCAGTACAAAATAGGCTTCCTCATCTGCTCTGAATCCAAAATATTGGATTTGGAAAAAGCATTAAGAGTCTTCCAAATTTTGAATGTAATATTTCATGAAAAGAATAATCAAAGTCAAAAGTGTGATCTGAGCACCAATTTTTAATGTCATCGGTGGGTCACAGGAAGGAATAATAGAATTGTACAGCTTTGAAAGAGATAATTCAACTCAACAAATCTGTGCCAACTTTTCACTCCTTAGCTCTTTCCTCATGTCCCAGCAATTGTTTTCTCGTTCAAATTTTTAGCCAGTTTCCTTTAGAAAGCTACTATTGAATCTGTTTTCACTACCCTATCAAAGGTTGCATTCCAAATCCTAACCACTAGTTGCATGAAAAGATTTTCCTCATGTTGCTCCTGGTTCCTTTGCCAATCACCTGTGCCCTCTGGTTATCAACTAATCAGCCATTGGAAATAGTTTTTCTTTATTTACTCTATTTAAACCCTTCATGATTTCTGCCAGGCAGGGAAAGAAAAATTGATTTCTAAGTACCAGACAAAAATACTGCAATCTTCTGCTAGCCACTTGGTAAACCTTTCCCAACTTTAATGCTAACTTGGATTTGGCTCACTCATGTAGCAGCCAGAATTTCGGTCCCCCAGTTTGGCAAATGGTCTATGAGAGCTCACTGAGCGTTGGGCACTCTAATATGGCCTGAAACTGAAAATAATTCAGTCCTCTTGCTAAGCCTTTCAAGCTCATTTTGGGTGAAACCTGAAAATTACCGGCCCCATGAAAGACTCAGCATCCAGTTTCATGGTACAAGTAGGAATGCCTTCCTACTTAAAGACATGTACAGGTCTATTTATTTACATAGTAATGATACCTGAGGAGAACAAACGTATTTAATTATCTACCCATGGGGATTGCAAATGAGACTATCTCTTGGAATTTCTGAGGTTTTCACAGGTAACAGATCAATGGAGGCCCTGGATAAATGGTATCAAAACTAAAAATGCTATTTATGCTTTTTTTTAGGGTTTGCACTGGCATTACAGCATTGATAATGGAGCCTACTATATGGGCAGTACCCATGTAAATTTATGGCCTATTTATTTCCCAAGAACCAAGCAATAAGTACCTGCCTAACTGTGAGCACATCTCTCACAAATTTCTTTTCAAATCCTTTCATTGACAATCTGTATCTCTCTCCTAATTTACACCCCAGCAGCCACCTTACAGCAGCGTATGTTCCTACTTCCACCAGCAGCAAAGCCTTGAGGGATCTCATAAAAACCTTAGGCTGATGTTTTGTCTGGGTGTGCAGGTGCATGTTGGTGTGTGAATGGCCACATCCCCCACGCCCCCGGTAAGGTCAGGATCCCCATTTAAATGAAGGACGAAAATCAGATTTCCTCCCACATATAATTTTTGTCTGGTGGTGCAGGGTTTCGGAAGCATATTAAAAGCATGCCATGTTTAAGAGCTCACGAAAAAAATGGAAAGCCCTTTGAACAGTCAGAAATTTTCTGAAAAGTAAGTGTAAAGTGCTTTTACGCCTTCAGATGTTACTATTAACTGCTGTGCTGTAACGTAGATGTGTTTTTAATGCAGTGATTCATAATAGGCATCTGTTCTTTCAAGGTAGGCTGAGCTTACATTGACCAGCCTTGTTTATTTGTTCACAGGCATTACAGTGCTTTGCCATTGAGAAAACACTATAATGCAGTCAAAAATGTACAAAGTACCCTGTCAGCCTGTGCTGTCACCTTTTCTACTGTGATTTAAATGGCTGATTTAAAAAAAAATTGATTTTGACAAACCTGACCACCCGCTCCTTTGCACTCTGCTTTGAAATTGAAATGAATACTTTCTGTTATTTCCTTCACAGAGATCAGTCTATTGTTTGGACAGCTGTGGCCATTAGCAATGCTTGGTTGAGTTTCAAGTGTTAAAGGGTTTCAGAACAGGAGATGTTCCATTCATCTGAGAATGAATTACAGTTTCAAGAAGTTGTAATAACAGATTATCCCTTTCATGTGGTTTCTGGTTTATTGACACAAGTTAATAGGGTTACAATATTGGAAGGCTTTTTCACATGTCACGATACATTTTTTTTCTCAGTATCAATGCAATGAAACCTTTTAGTATATGGTGAGAGGCTTATTTTTCCCCAAGGAATGTAAAATATTTTCCGTTGATATTGCATGGAATTAGAGGGCTGTACATATTGGGTGAACGGCAATGGAGGATACACGGCGGACATAGAGGTGAGAAGGGTGATCTGAGGGTGCATGAGTTGGCATGGGGGTGGGTGGGGGTGAGGGAGGAGAAGGGTAAGGTTTGGGGCCCTTTAATCACTATTGGAGGCTGGGGTACTGTGTTGGAGAGTTGAAGCAGGCCTTCTAACTGGCCTGCCTCCCTACCCACACTCCTCACACGCTCCAGCGTGGTTCGTAAACTGTAATGTGAACCCAACCTCAGTGTGAAAAGACAAAAATGGTGTGTCGACACATGGGTTGGGTGTAAGGGTTCCGAACCGTGAAAGTGTGCAGGTCACTTTTCCTAAGCCCAGAGGAAGATATGGCGCCACTGCGATATTGCCTTCACTTCCAATTAGGCATAGGTATGGGAGTTATGCTGCCAAAGCATCTCAAACTTTAGCATTACACAAGAGCCACAAATTAAATTCAAAATACAGTATAGTCAGCATGATAGCAAGACTTGGGAGAGCAAACAATTAATTCATCTCCATTTGTATAAGCACCCATTTTAACAAGTAATACAATGAATAACAATTTAAATAACTAATACAGGAGGATCTAGGATCCTTTGTATATTATTCTCAATATGATTTACCCTCTGAAGTTCTTGATTCTTTTCTTCAAGCTGAGTCTCTAAGTGCCTCAAACGTTCTTCTATGCTGCCATGTCTCTCTTCAGCCTACAACACAAATTGACAAAGATGTATAGACCTTACTTTTATCTTATCAAGTTGATAAACCCATACATGTGTTTTATTTAAACAAGGATAAACAAGCCAAGCTCAAGCCTATGCTGTCTGTGGACTTGTGTTCAGAATTAAGCAGGCAGCTAGAGAGCATTGCTTAACATTTGTGGACTGGTAAAGCCGATAACATCTAAGCATCAGCAATACTTCATTATAGATTTCAAAAATATTTTCATGAGTGATGAGTTCAGCCATATGTAACAACATGCTGGATTTTCATGGTTAAACCACAATCCTGCTATTTTCAACAAATAAAGCTTGTCAAGCACAAAACTGTACAATGATAAATTGTGAAAAAAAAGTAATCTAATTATCAACCAGCAAGACTACCTTCCTAAGCATGGTGATCATTTCTTGCAGTTTTGCTTCCAAAATATAGGGATAATCATCAGATGAGGTAGAAGAGGTTGGGTCAGACTGACAAGTCAAGGAAAAGAAGAGGGACAAATCGAAAAATCAGAACTAAAGACACAAATGCTGAATAAAATACAGCACATAATGTTTAAAACAAAAAGAATGACTAAAGGCCAAACACCAACTGTACAAACCAATAGCACTTTCAAAAGCATGACAGATATATTAAAATAGTTTATTACAATCAAATATAAGTATTTTTCAGACTCCTTAACTGAAGCAAATATCAAAATGTTGTTGCAACAATGCTTTTTGTTACAGTAATTGATTTTTCTCTTGAAAGGTCAAAAAGTATTCAGGGGTTTCATGTGAGTTTATTGGGGGAAAGCATTTGCTCTGTGAATAACAACTTATTCACTGCAATCAGCTGGAATTTTTTATGATAAACATTTGTTTATAACTGTTCTACTTGTGACCATTTTAGTAAAAAGTTTTTGACCTGAAATATTGGGTGAATTTAATACTCCCCCAGCAATGGGCTGGGATGCAGGAGGGACGCGAAATGGGGCAGAAAAGTTGGGGTGGAGAGCCCGTTGAGTTCAGCCTTCCTGCCCGGAGGCCAATTGAGGCCCTTAAGTAGCTACTTACCCCTGCAGAAGCTGGAAATCCCAAAGGCAGCCAGCAAACTGTCTGATTGGAATTTTGTCCCAACGGGGCTCCTGGAAATGGTCTCCAGCTGATGGACAGGCCCACCACTACGACCATTAAATTCCATCCAATAATTCTATTTCTCTATCCATTGATGCTGCCTGATCTGCTAAGTATCATCAGCAAATTCTGTTTGTATTTCAGATTTTCAGCATTTGCGGTATTTTGCTTTTGCAAATGATTTATTGATGGTAATGCTTTCAGAATTGTTAGACTAAAATGTACATATAAATATTAAACAATGCACATTATAGAACATAAAAAATCTATAATTGACTTCAAGGATAATATACAAGTCTCCTAAGGATATAGGAGACTGTATATGAACTACTTAATATTTACTTAGTTTGCTTCAATTCTTGATTAGATTACTTTTCTGACTATTTCCCTAAAGAAAGAAAGAACTTGCACATATATAGTGACTTTCATAACCTCAGGACGTTGAGGCCAAATGGCCTACTCCTGCTCCTATTCCTTATGATCTTATGATCAAAGTGCTTTACTGTTAATAAAGTACTTTTGAAATACAGTCACTACCATAATGTAGGTAACACTGCAGCTAATTTGTGAACAGTGAAATCCTACACACTGCAATGCGATAAATGTCTAGAAAATTAGTTTCTGGTGCTGGTTGAGGGATAAATTTGGGGAGGATTTAGATTTGCTCTTTCTTAACATGGGATTATTTACACCTAACTAACAGGCCATATTGGGCCTTGGTATGACATTTCATCCAAAAGGCAGCACTTTTGACAGTGTAGCGTTCCCTCTGCATTGCACTGAAGTGCCAGACTGAATTATGTGGTCAAGCTTCTGGATTAGAGCTTGATCCCATGAACCTCCAGACTCAGAGGCAAGAGAGCCACTACTGAATCATGGCTGACACCATGGCCCAGAAATTCAGCCACACATCACCCACAAAGCCTGAAAGTGGGTTATTTCCTTCAGCACATTCCCAGTTATATTGTTTTATTTTACATAGGGTTACATAGGAAAAACATAGTTCATGGGATATACGCACAGAAACAGACCATTTGGCCCAAGCAGTCCATACCAATATTTATGCTCCACTCGAACCTCCCCTCCATATTCTCTTGTCTAAATTACGATCCTAACCATCTCCCTCAGGTGCTTAGTTTCCCCTTATATGCACCTATTTTACTGGTATTCACTTCAACCACTCCCTGTGGTAGTGAGATCCACATTCAAACTACAATTGTTTAGAAAAAAGAACTTGCATTTATGCAGTACCTTTCACATCTTCATAACATTAAAAAGCAGCTTGCAGCCAATTGCTTACATTTGTTACAAAGAGAAACAGCAGCCAATTTTCACATAGCAAGGTTCCACAAGTGCAAATGAGCTTATTGATTGGTTAATTTGTCCTACATATAATTATATAGAATATAATTGCACAGAAATGGACCATTCATCCCAACTAATCAATGTTGGGGTTTATGCATCCTCCAGCCTCCTTCCAACTTTGTTCATCCAAATCTATTACCATAACCCTTGACTCCAGTCTAGTTTCCTTAGCCTCGCTTCCCCATAAATGCTGTAAGAAGAGTTCCACTCCCACAAGCCCTTTCGCTCTTGTCCTAGGGGCTGACCTGCACTTCTGTGCAAGTCAAGAGCTGGAGTGCAGTTTGCTGCATGTCCGTGAGCTGGTAGCTCATGACTCCCATACTGCGGTAGAATGCCCTTGCTACAGCAAATATGGGGTCTGTTTGAATGTGGCTAAGTAGAGGGGTAGAGTGCAAGAGTATCTGCTTTGCTGTCTGAAGAAGTATCAGTGAATTGTGATGTGGAAAAGGCAATTTTGAGTGCATATGAGTTGGTTCCTGAAGCATACAGGCAGAAATTTAGGAAAACAAGAAAACAGGCAAGGCAAGCTTATACTGAGTTTGAGAGACAAACTTTTAAAACAAAATAATTGACCGGTGGATTTTTTTTTCTTTATTCATTTATGGGATGTGGGCGCCACTGCCTAGGCCAGCATTTATTGCCCATTGCCCTTGTTCAGAGGGCATTTAAGAGTTAACCACATTGCTGTGGGCCTGGAGTCACATGTAGGCCAGACCAGGTAAGGACAGCAGATTTCCTTCCCTAAAGGACATTAGTGAACCAGATGGTTTTTTTTTATGACAATCGGCAATGGTTTGGTGGTCACCATCAGACTTTTAATTCCAAATTTCACCATCTGCACTGATGGGATTTGAACCTGGATCCCCAGAGCATTACCCTGGGTCTCTGGAATACAAGTCCAGTGTCACCGCCTCCCCAATGAGCATTAAAAATATGTGCATTAAAAATGGACAACATATGCAGCTCTTAGGGAAGTAATTCTTTTGGAAGAATTTAAAAAATCAATTCCACCAGCAGTGAGAACTCATGTGGAGGAACAGAGGGTTCATTCTGTAAGGCAAGCAGCAGAGATAGCTGATTATTATGAAATAGTTCATAGAGCTAAAGCTTTCTTCGTCATCCTTTTAAATCCGAAAAGGATAGAAAGTGAAACGGTGAAAGGAAAGTTGGTAGTCAGGGAAGGGAAGGGGTAGCTGGAAATTTCCAGGAAGTTTTTTCTCAGAATAAAAAGGAAGGTGCTGAGGATAGGAGTGATATTTGAAAATTGAGGTTTTTTCATTGTAATAAAGTGAGGCACACAAAGTCGGTGTGCGGGAAATTGCAGGGAAAATCTGTTGGAATTATTGGGGTGCAGAAAAGTTCTGCAAATAAAAGTACTGTGAGTTCTGGGGTTCAGGCACAGGAGAAACCAGTGGTTTGTGTACAAGTAAAACAGGGAGAATCAGTGATAGGCAAAGAAGTGGGAATATGTTCACAGTTTACCTAAGGTAATTCTGAGGAGCAGGTTGAAGAAGTGTTTAAAGATGTTGTGTGTGAGGGAAAAGTCTTTCCATGTGTGCAGGGTGGAGTAGGTAAAGATGTTAAAATGTTAAGAGACACAGGGGCTAGTCAATCCTTAATGTTGTGGGATAGTGATATTTCTTATTCAGAGGGGTCACTGCAGGAACAGGTGACAAATGAATGGGGTTCATGGAGATGTTAGATCTATTCCATTGTGAAAGGTAAATTTAAAGAGTAAATGGAAGACAGGAGAAGTTATTGTTGGAGTAATGGAAAAATTGCTCATTGCAGGATTTCAATTTATTCTGGGTAATGATATAGCTGGATCACAAATGAGGGTGATGCCTATGGTAATGGAGTGTTTTCAACAGACGTGTTACAGAAGGGCATCTTGGATTGTTTCCAGGATGTGTGATAACATGATCACAGGCACACAAGTTGAAACAAGAAAAACAAGAAGGGCAGGCAATTCAAAGGCAAGAAAAAGGTGCTGAAATCCAATTAGCTGGCAATGTGTTTGATAACGTTGTTCAGGAGGACAGACGACAGGACAATTCAGCTGAAGTGTTTAACTCAAGGAGGTTAGCGGAGTTACAGAAAAATGATTTGCAATTAAAACAGTTATATCAGGCAGCTTACTCAGAAACAGAAGCAAAATGTATTCCAGTATGTTATTACCTTAAGGGTGATATTTCAATGAGAAAATGGAGGCTGGATCATGTCTCAGCAAATGAAAGCTGGAGTGAGGTATATCAGAATGTTGTCCCATTAGGGTATAGAAATGAGATTCTGAGAATTGCTCACAAAACTCCAACAAGGGGATATTTAGGAATTAGAAAGACACAGGCAAAAGTACAGAAACATTTTTATTGGCCAGGGTTGCATAGGGATGCTGTCAAATTCTATAGAACATATCACACGTCAGGTAAGAGGAAAATCACAAGCAGTGATTAAGCCGGCACCTTTAATCCCAATATCAGCATTTGACAAACCTTTTACTAGGGTTATGATTGATTGTATAGGACCCTTCCCGAAGACTAAAAGTGGAAATCAGCACTTACTGACAATAATGGTTGTGTCTACCGGGTTTCTTGAAGCGATACCTTTAAGAAATATTACAACTAAGAAGATTGTGGAAGAGTTAACTAAATTTTTTTACAAGATACAGTTTACCTAAAGAAATACAATTAGATAAGGGTTCAGATCTTATGTCACAGCTGTTTAAGGAAGTAATGAACAGTTTGGGGATAAAACAATTTAAGTCAACAACTTATCATCCGGAGTCACAACGGGCTTTGGAAAGATGGCATCACCCTTTAAAAAAACTATGATGAGAGTGTACTGTCAGAGTTATCAACAGGATTAGGATAGGGGAATTCCATTCTTGTTATTTGCTATTGGATATGCTCCTAATGCATCGACTGGTCTTAACTGCTTTGAACTAGTTTATGGTCATGCGGTAAGGGGACCACTGAAATTGATTTATGAGAAATTTTTGGGTCAAAATTTGGAAACTATTCTCCTAGATTATATATCAAATTTCAGGGAAAAATTGAATAGAGCATGTGAGATGTCTAGGGAACATTTAAAGATGTCATTGCAAGTAATAAAAAGGAAGGCAGTTAAGAAAGCAACAGCTCACAGTTTTGTTTCTGGAGAGAAAGTGCTGGTTCTATTACCAGTACTAGGTAATTCATTAAATGCAAGGCGTAGTGGACCTTACAAGGTTGAAAATAAATTACGTAAAGTAAATTATTTAATAAATACTTCAGATAGAAGAAAGAAGCAGAGGGTGTGTCATGGAAATATGCTTAAAAAGTACTTTGAAATGGAAGAGGACCAAAAGGAGGTGTTAGTGGTGGAAAATAATGAGAAAGAATAGAAATGCAGGACTCTGAAATTGATTTTCCTCTAATCAAATTGGATAATGAGGGGGCGCTTCAAAATTTAAATGAAATATTGAGTTACCTTCCAAACAAGTGTCAAAGTGATTTGGAAAAGCTTTTGCAGTCACACAAACCTATTTGCAGGAATAAATGGGGAAGATAGATTTAGCTTTACATGATGTGTCTATACAGGTTTCCTCCTTAATAAGGCAACATCCTTATAGATTAAATCCAGCAAAGTTATCACAAGTAGAGAAAGAAATTGATTTCATGCTTCAAAATGATATAATTGAGTCTAGTTGCAGTAACTGGAGTTCGCCTATTGTGCTGGTACCAAAATCAGATGGAACACAAAGACTGTATGTGGACTATCGAAAGGTGAATGCGATGAAAAAAGTGGATTTATATCCTCTATCATGGTTGGAGGATTGTATTGAGAAAGTGGGACAATCAAAATCTATCACAAAGAATGACTGGCTAAAAGGATATTGGCAGGTACCATTGTTGGAGAGAGCAAATTGGAGATATTGTTGGACATACAGGCTTTTGTGATGCCAAATGTACTATATCACTTTAATGTCATGCCATTTGGTATGAAGAATGCACCTTCGACATTTCAAAGACTCAAACAAAGTATTTGCAGGTCTAAGCAACATGCTGTTTATATTGATGGTCTGATAATTTTCAGTCAGATGTGGGAGGAGCATTTACCACATCTGGAAGAATTATTTTCTCAATTACAAGCAGCTAATTTGGTGATGAGCTTGGCTAAAAGTGAATTTGCACAAGTGCAAGTTACGTATCTAGACCATACCATTGGGCATGGCAAGGTGGCTCCAAGAGATGCAAAAGTCAAGGCTACCGTGGATTTCCCACTGCCTACAATAAAACGAGAAGTTTTTAGATTTCTGGGCATGAGGGGGTTTTACTGGAAATTTGTACCAAACTTTAGCAGTGTGGTTGTTCCACTGATTGAGCTATAGACACTGTCCTATAGACATTGTCCAATAGACACTGAAATGTCAGAAGGCATTTGATAGTTTGAAAACTGCATTAACTACCACACCAGTTTTAGCAGTACCCAATTATGCCAAGCAATTTAAGTTGGCCATTGACGCAAGTGATATAGGTATTGGGGCCGTATTGTTACAAGAAAATGACACTGGAATTGAAAAATCCATAGGATATTTTTCATGGAAGTTAAAAGCACAACAGAGAAGATATTCAACGATTGAAAAGAAGATGTTGGATTTGGTGGTAGGATTGCAGCATTTTGAAATCTATGTTGCAAACAATTCATCAATTGTTTATACAGACCACAATCCTTTGAAATTTTTGGACGAATTTTGAGACAAAAGTGCAAGGCTTTTCAGGTGGAATCTATTATTATAGCCATTTAATCTAAGGATTATATATGTTGCTGGTAGAGAAAATCTGATTGCAAATGTGTTATCAAGAGTTTGAAGCTTAAAGGGAAGATTGGACATTTAAAAAATGCCTGGACACTGAACTGGAATGATTTCTGTTGATACCAAGGACTTGTGTATATATATATTATGTTAATGCATGCATCTGGTAATGTAATACTGTAGCAAGTATAGAAGATGGTGTAAGATAGGTTATTAAAAATGAAGTCGTCTTTTAAAATTATGATGGTTTGTTTTTTGATAGGGAGGGGGATGTCATGAAGTAATATTAAAATCTATAATGTCATTGGAAATTACTGCTAAATTGGAACTGTAGTGGGGTCTATGTCTATGTGTGTGTCTATGTGTGTCTTAATTGGATTAAAGATAGCTAGTCTGGGTGCTTTGACATATAGTAGCTTTGAGATGTTAGTTAGATAAACGTAAGGAGGAGAAGGTAAAGTGTAAATTTGCATTGGTTGAATAAGCCATTGAAAAGAATGGGTAAAATCTTGCACCTAGCTGAGTGATGCTAAGCACTGTGTTTATATTAGTAATAAAATTGGTGGAATGAAAGGATATTAGTGTTAGTAGAGGTAAAATTAAAAACCTAGCAATACAATGGAAAAGTTACATTCAAAGGGGAAGCTAGGTATAAACAGAAATGGGTTTGTGTGTGTAATTCAGAGGCATTTAAGATCTAACCAGCCTGTAAGCCTACAACTGTGTCTGCAAAGGAACCAATTTACAAGGAACCTCATTTTAAATTTGTAAGGTCAAATCTGTTTATTACCCTGAGCATGTGGGCGCGTGCCCGGCATGCCCGAGCATGAAATGACATGCAATGATGTTGGGCATGCCTCCTGACGTCATCGTACAGTCTCGCGATGTTTTGTTCGGCAGGCACATGCCGGAGTCAGCTGCGCACCCGCTGATAATTAAAAGGCCTATTCAGGTAATTAACAAACTCATTAACTTGAAATTTACTCTGCCCGTCTAACCTAATGGCTGGCGGACAGGCGAAAAGGCCAAGCGGCCTTTACAATTTTTAGGAAACCTCATCCACAAGTGGGATGAGGTTTCCTAAAGCTAATACGCATTAAATAAAAGCTTCATTTTGGAATTAAAACTATGTCCCATCTCATGTGACAGAGGGGCATGTTTTACTTCATTTTTACTGTCTTTATTAATTTTTTAAAAAATCGATTCAATCTCCCTGAGGCAGCTCCGTGCGTCAGGGAAATTGAAGTGGTCTTTTGCACACATGCGCGAACTGTATGCCAGGCCCAGCTCTCCATCCTCCCCCCCGCCCATACAGGCAGCGCTCAATTCTGTCGCTTGCAATCCACGCAAGGTGGGTCTTAATTGTCCTGCCCATGTGAAATCACAGTGAGGAGCCGGTCGCAGATGGTGGTTGGCTTCCCGACTGTCCCTACCCACCCCTGCCGAGCCTGCCCGAAGAGGGAAATATTCTGACCTATGGGTTATTGTTGCCTTGGTGAAGATTTACCTGGGAGCGATTAATTTGGGGATTTGTTTAAAAGGTATTATGGTAGTAATTTGTAGACATGTGTATATGTTTAATTTGTTGTAAATTAATAAATGCTTAATTTAGTTTTATATAAAAAAACTTCTTGAGGCTTGGTGGTTTTATTCCTGAATTCATAGCTGCATTTCAAACATACCAATTGAAAATATAGGTTATGACAGTTGTTCAAGTTTCTCTCTGGGATTTAAACAGCTCAGCCTTTACCAACTGCTGTGTCATAACAGGCATCCAGAACTGTACACAATACTCCAGCTGAGGTCTAACTAGTGTCTTATATAAACTCAACATAATCTTGTACACTATGCCCCCATTAATAAAACCCAGGATTCTCTATGCTTTATTAGCTGATTTTTCCACCTGTCCTGCCACCTTCAGTGATCTATGCACATATACACCAAGGTCCCTCTGCTCCTGCATCCCCTTAAGAATTGTACCCCTTATTTGATATTGTCTCTCCACGTTCTTCCTACCAAAATGCAACACCTCACACTTCTCCTTATTGAACTTCATTTGCCATCTATCTGCCCACTCCACCAACTTGAAGCCTTCCGTGTCCATATGCAGCAATGCTTGGACGACATTCAGCTTGGGCTGATAAGTGGAAAATGACATTAACACCATACAAGTGCTAAGCAATGGCCATCTCAAACAAGACAGAATCTAATCATCTCCCCTTGACATTTAATGGCATTACCATCGCTGCTATCAACATCCTGTGAGTTCTCATTGACCAGAAATTGAATTGGACCAGGTATATAAATATAATGGCTCAAGAGAAGGTCACAGAGGCTGCAAATGCTGCAGTGAGTAACTAATCTCCTGACTCCCCAAAGCCTGCCCACCATCGACAAGGCAGAAGTCAGGAGTGTGATGCAATACTCTCCACTTGCCTGGATGATTGTGGCTCCAAGGACACTCAAGATGCTCAATCCCATCCAGGACAAAGTAACCTGCTTGATCAGCATCTCATCCACCAAGCTAAACATTCATTCCCTTCACTGCTGGTGCACAGGGGCAGCAGTGTCAACCATACTCATCAAGCCTCCTTCGACAACACCTTCTAAGCCTGAAACATCTACCACCTAGAAGGGCAAGGGCAGCAGACACATGAGAACGCCACCTGCACGTTCCCCTCCAAGCCACACAACATCCTAACTTGGAATTATATCGCTGTTCCTTCACTGTTGCATGATCAAAATCCTGGAACGCCATCCCTAATATTACAGTAGATGCATCTACCGCAAAGACTGCTCTGAAGCTAATTTAGCTTCGAGTTGCTGTTTCCAGTCCACTTTGTAAAATTTGCCTTTCCTCGTCTACTTTTGTCCTTCTCAATAATTATGCTAAATCTAATTGAATTATGATCACTACCACTGAAATGCCTTCCCCGATACCCCTTTCACCTGCCCAGCTTCATTCCCTTATTTGCCTTATTGACTCGACTCCTTACATTGGTATTGCTTAATGGTATTTACTTCAATTTCCATTGTTGTCTAATTTTTGTCTTCAATATTCAACTTTATCTCCCCTCTATATTTACATTCAGGTTGCATCTCCCTGCCAAGCTAGTTTAAACCCTTCCTAAAAGACCTAGCGAATGCACCTGCCATGATACTGGTCCCAGCCCTGTTGAGATGTGTGGTAAAGTGGAGTGCTATGTACATTTAAGATAATGTAGACAACTTATCATGTGACTGTATTGACCAATTGCTACACAGTGTGGGATTCTTGGGTAACTGTAAGACTAGAACTGGAGGTGATTGAAGAAGCAAACATGGTGTTAGTGCTCCGTTCTTAGTTCCAATAAATTACAAGTGTTTTAAATATCAAGGGCACAATTAGCGTTCGCTGGACAAAACACACCTGATAATCAAAAACATAAAACTGGCGATGAAGATAAACCAGATCAATTGACGGCAATCAAGAAAGCCGCGGTAAGCCAGCCACTATCTTGAAAGCTGTTTGAAAGCGCAGTCTCCTTAGTCATTGTATATGCTGCGGTTTGGGCATCATGAACCATTCGACCGCACTTCTGATGGCTGGTCTTATTACGTCAAACGCCTAGCCTTCTTCTTTACTGCTAACGACATTGCAGGGGAGGACAAGAAGAGGGCAATTCTTTTGTCCACATGCAGGAACGAAATGTATGAGCTGATCCGCAGCCTCACATCACCCAACACCCCTGATACAAAGACATCTGACAAGTTAGTAAACATTGTAAAAATACACCTGAAGCCAAAGCCCTCAGTCACTGTGAGGAATAGGTTTCCAGGAGAGACTCCGAATGACCCATTGGTTATGCATCTCACATGCTCAGTGCTGCAGGGCGATAATATTCTCAAATTGAGAAGAAGGGCTTGTCTGTTGTGTTTCATGTTCGGAAATTCCATCAATACCTCCATAGTCACCATTTTCACTTTATATCTGACCACAAGCCTCTGATAGGATTATTTGGGGAGGATAAGGCAATACCCCCCATAACATCTGCTCACATCCAGAGGTGGGCACTGATATTGGCTACTTACGAATATACTTTTATTCACCAATCGGGAAGCCAGATCGCACATGCTGACGTGCTGAGCCACCTTTCACTGCCAGGTAACAACGTGAAGGTTCCAATTCCCCAGGAACTTGTCTGAGTACTACAGTTTTTGGATTCCTCCCCTGTCCAGGCCAAACAAATCCATGAGTGGACAAGCCGAGATCCACTTTTACCTCATGTCGGGGAGCAGGTCTTGAATGGATGATCAGGTGAGCCAAAGTCTGATGACATGAAGCACAATTTAAATCGCAGATATGAGCTCATCTGGCAGGATGGCATATTGACCTGGGGAGCAAGATTATTGTGTCCCGAAAGGGGAAGGCCATTACTGGCCGAATTACATAGCACTCACCCTGGCATTAGTAGGATGAAGATGCTTGCGCGCAGCTACTTGTGGTGGCCAAGGATGGGAATAGACATTGAAACCCTAGTCAAAAGTTATCTTCAATGCCAGCAGGTACAAAAGCTACCCCTCTTAGCTCCATTGTACCCCTAGGAATGGCCAGGGTGGTCAAGGGTGCCCCTCTATGTCGATTACATGGGGCCCTTCTTGGGCACAATATTCCTTTTACTAATAAATGACTACTCCAAGTGGATGGATGTCTATGAAGTCCGTTCACCCACGTCCGCTGCCGCCATAGACCGTTTGTGACAGAGTTTCACAGTGCATGGTTACCAGAGGTGCTCATGTCAGACAACGGGATGACATTTACCAGTGGAGTTCCACAGGTTTACAACACTTAATGGAAAAACTCATATCAAAACCTTGTCTTACCACCCTGCCTCTAATGGTTTGGCTGAGCGGGCGGTCTAAACTTTCAAATCTGGGAAGAAAAAGCTGGACAGGGATTCCATCAGCACCAGATTGTCACGGTTCCTGTTCGCCTACCGGACGACGCCACACACATCGGTATTGCCCCCGCTGAATTACTAATCAAGACATGTCTCTGCGCCTGTCTAACTGTTATCAGGCCGAATTTAGAGGCCAAAAGATCCAGAAGGCTAGGCATGATGGCCATAACCATGAATGAAACGGTGGGAGACACAGTTCTCGCGAAGGATTTTGGAGATGGGCCCAATTGACTATTAGGCGGTGAGCGCTGTGACAGGACCTCTCTCCTATAATGTGTCGATAAACAGCCAAATATTTAGATGACACATGGATCATCTCCGGAGAAGAGAGACAGTCCCACAAGAAGGAATGCCTTCATCATTGTGTTTCAGTCTGCACCGCACATGGAAAAAATTTCACACAATTTGCAAGTACCAGTGGGGCCTGTTGGACCTGAGAGTGTTGAAGACACAAACTTGCCCACTTCCACCAAAGAGCCTGGTGAGCAGTTGACCCCTGAGAAGGGGGTCTTGGAAAAACTAGCGGAGACAATTGCGTTATGATGCTCGACACATCTGAGGAAGCCTCCTGAGAGATTTAGCTTGTAAATAGTTATTCATGTAAATAATTGGAATGTTGCGGTGCTTGTTAATTGTACTTTCAAGTAAAGGGGGAGGGATGTGGTAATGTGGAGTGCTATGTACCTTTAAGAGAATGTAGTTAGTTGACCATGTGATTGCATTGACAAATCGCTACACAGCGCTGGCTTCTCAGCTTGAAGGAAAACAACTGTGACATCACAGAAAACTAGTAAGTTGATGGGCTGATAAGTGCTTGGTGTAAGGAGTAGCGTGTAGGCAGCTTAGGACACCAGAGTCAAGGTAGATCTATAAATAAAAATAACTAAAACTTTAAAATAATATAAATAAAATAATTACATAAAACACATACCTGTGTAATTGAGAAATGTATAACTTTTATTTGTAGGTGGTGCTAGCATTTAATAAGCACAGTACATTGTGGTATACATAGTAATTATTCTAAATTAATGAAGAAAGTATTTAAACTAAATTAACTAAATAACATAAGTAGCAATGGCAGGGCAGGTGTCATGTTGCAGCTTTTGGACACCAAGGCAATTCAGGGCAAACACATCTGCAAAAGTATAAGGAGCTAGAGGAATTCTGGATCAGGGTTATTGATCTGAAACCTGAACTGCAGACACTGTGCATAATAATGGAGGGGGAGAAATACCTGGACACTTTGGTCCAGAAGATGGTCGCACCTCTTAGGTTAGTGTCACCTGTTTTGTTCAGCGGTGAGGGAAAGGAGGATGTGAGTGAGGCAGGTAAAGAGACCAAGCAGACTGGAGTGGAGGAGCCTCAGACTTTGCAATCGTCAAACGGGTTTGAGGTGCTCACAGCCTATGTGGATGAAAGTGAGGTCTGCAATGTGGTTGAGCAGATTGGCCATGACACCATGGTACAGGAAACTGTTCAAGTGGGGGGAGCAAACAGGATTGTAGTGGTACTGAGGACAGTATAGTGAGGAGAGGTGACACTGTTCTCTGTAGCAAAGAGCGAGGGTCCAGAAGACTGCATTGCCTGCCTGGTGTGAGGGTTCGGGACATCTGCTCAGTGCTGGAGAGGAACTTACAGTGGGAGAGGGGAGGATCCAGTTGTCGTGGTACATGTAGGTACCAATGACATTTGCAGGGCAAGGAAAGAATCTTTGCGTAGTCATTATGAGGATCTAGGTACCAAATTAAGAAGAACCTCAAAGGTAATAATCTCTGGATTATTAGTTGAGCCAACTGCAGTGGGGAGGAAGTGGTGTAGTGGTGTTGCTCTGGGGACCCAGGTTTGAATCCCACCATGGCAGATGATGAAATTTGAATTCAATAAAAATCTGGAATTAAAGGTCTAATGATAGCCATGAAACCATCGTTCATCAACGATTGTCATCAAAACCCATCTGGGAAGGAAATCTGTTGTCTTTACCTGGTCTGGCCTACATGTGACACTGAAACATGCTCTGAAATGGTTTAGCAAGCTACTCAGCTGTATCAAACCGCTAAAAAGTCTCGAAGGAATTAAACCAGATGGACTGGCTAGCATCAACCAAGGCACCGGAAACAACAACAGCAAACTCAGCCCTGTTGACCCTGCAAATTCCTCCTTACTAACATATGGGGGCTTGTGCCAAATTTGGGAGAGCTGTCTCACCAGCTAGTCAAAGAATAGCCTGACATAGTCATACTCATGGAATCATACCTTACAGGCAATGGTCCTAGACATCACCATCACTATGTCCTGTCCCACTGGCAGGAAAGACTCAACAGAGGTGGCAGCACAGTCAGGACAGAGTTGCTCTGGGAGTCCTCAACATCGACTCTGGCCCCCATGAAGTCTCATGGCACCAAGCCAAACATGGGCAAGGAAACTTCTTGCTGATTACCACATCCCACCCACAGCTGATGAATCAGTACTCCTTCATGTTGAACAACACTTGGAGGAAGCACTGAGGGCGGCAAGGGCGCAGAATGTACTCTGGGGACTTCAATGTCCATCAGCAAGAGTGGCTCAGTAACACCACTACTAACTGAGCCGGTCGAGTCAGAAAGGAATAGTTGCTAGACTGGGTCGGCAGCAGGTGGTGAGGGAACCAACAAGCAGGAAATACACGCTTGACCTCAACCTCACCAACGTGCCTGCCGTGGATGCATCTTTCCATGACAGTAACGGTAGGAGTGACCACTGCACAGTCGTTGTGGAGACAAAGTCCCATCTTTTTTTCACATTAAGAATACCCTCCATTGTGTTGTGTGGCACTACCACCATGCTAAATGGGATAGATTTCGAACAAATCTAGCAACTCAAGACTGGACAACCATGAGGCGCTGTAGGCTATCAGCAGTGGCAGAATTATACTCAACCACAATCTGTAACCTCAAGGCTGGGAATTTTCCCCACTCTGCCATTACCACCAAGCCTGGGGATCAATTCTGGTTCAATGAAGAGTGCAGGAGGGCATGCCAGGAGCAGTCCCAGGCATACCTAAAAATGAAATGTCAACCTGGTGAAGCTACAATACAGGACTACTTGCATGCCAAACAGCATAAGCAGCAAGTGATAGACAGAGCTAAGCGATTCCACAACCAACAAATTAGACCTAAGCTCTGCAGTCCTGCCACATCCAGCCGTGAATGGTGGTGGGACAATTAAACAACTCATTGGAGTGGGAGGCTCCACAAATATCCTCATCCTCAATAGTGGGGGAGCCCAGAACATTAGTGCAAAAGATAAGGCCAAAGCTTTTGCTACAATCTTCAGACAGAAATCCTGAGTGGACGATCCATTTCGTCCTTCTCCAGAGGTCTCCAGCATCACAGATGCCAGTTTTCAGCCAATTCAATTCATTCCATGTTATATCAAGAAACGGCTGAAGGTACTGGATGCTGCAAAGGCTATGGACCCTGACAATATTCCGGCAACAGTACTGAAGACTTGTGATCCAGAACTTGCCACGCCCCTAGCCAAGCTGTTCCAGTTCGGCTGTAACACTGGCATCTACTCTGCAATGTTTAAAATTGCCCAGGTATGTCCTGTACACAAAAAGCAGGATAAATCCAACCCGGCAAATTACCGCCCTGTCAGTCTGCTCTCCATCATCAGTAAAATGATGGAAGGGGTTATCAAGCGGCACTTGCTTAACAATAACCTGCTCACTGACACTCAGTTTTGGTTCGGCCAGGGCACTCAACTCCCGATCTCATTACAGTCTTGGCTCAAACATGGACAAAAGACCCAAACTCCAGCTGTGAGGTGAGAGTGTCTGCCCTTGACCTCAAGGCCGCATATGACAGAGTGTGCCATCAAGGAGCCCTAGCAAAACTGGAGTCAATAGGAATTAGGGGGAAAACTCTCTGCTGGTTGGGGTCATACCTAGCAGAGAGGAAGATGGTTGTGGTCAAGATTGAAGATGATCTCAGCTCCAGGATATCACTGCAGGAGTTCCTCAGGGTAATATCCTGGGCTTGATCATCTACAGCTATATCATCAATGACTGTCCTTTCATCATATGGTTAGTTGTGGCTCAAAGACTGGCGTGGGAGAAGTGGGATCCAGTACAGACACCAGTACTGGGGAAAGTGGGGGCTCTACCATTGGGACAATCAATACCTGAATTATGCTGGGGCAAGTGTTCTTGCAAATCAGAGAAATAGAATAGTTAGCACGCAGGTGCAGCAAGTAATTAGCAAAGCTAATGAATGTTACTGTTTATTGCAAGGGAAATTGAATACAAGAGTAAGGAGGTTATGCTTCAGTTATACAGGGCATTGGTGAGACCACATCTGGAGTACCGTGTACAGTATTGGTCTCCTTAGGCCTGAACTATATCTACTCACAGAAGGGGCCCAACTTCACTAAAATTATGGAGAGGTTTAAACAGCCCACCCCCACAATAGAGCCGGCAAGGGAGGGATTGTTGCATGTGGACTAACTGCCCACATCTTATCCCATGCAACAAAAAATAGTCGGAAATGGGAATGGGTGTACCTACACCACATGGACTACAGTGGTTCAAGAAAGCAGCTCACCACCACCTTCAAAGGGCAATTAGGGATGGGCAATAAATGCTGGCCTACCCAGTGATGCCCACATCCCATAAATGAATAAAAAAAGTACCTGCAGAAGTCTCTGGAACGAGGTGTCATTCGGGAGTCACTGAATACATATGCCTCCTCCAAAGTCCTCGTGAGGAAAAAAGACGGAAAACTGAGGATGTGTGTTAATTACTGGGCACTCAACGCAAAGACTCATAAGGATGCTTACCTTCTACCTAAGATTGCGGAAGGATTTCAAGCCCTTAAAGGTCTTAAGTATTTTGAAGTTTTGATTTGGCCACGGTTATAACCAGCTACTCATTGCTGAAGAAGACATTGAATGGCATTCTGAATGGGCACTGAATGGAGGACTTTACAAATACATAAGAATTCCACTGGGCCTTTGTAATGCCCCAGCCACCTTCATGTGTGTAACTTCTGGTGACCTAAATTTTTAGTCCCTCCTTGTGTATCTGAACGATATATTCTTCTTCGGCTCTACATTCAAAGAGACTCTTGAAAGATTAGATGCCATCTTAGCCCACTTGTTGAAGCTTAATGTGAAAGTCAAACCAAGGAAATAGCAACATTTCGGACAAAAGTATGGTACCTTGGGCACCTGGTCACCAGGGAAGACATAATTCCTGACAATGAGAGTATCTGAGCGCTATGGGAGTGCCACCAGCCTAAGATGGAGAGGGAACAGTGTTGTCAGGCTGGCGACATAAGAGGTTTGTGCAAGGTTATGCCCCACTTCATCACTTGCTGAGGAAACCAGAGAATGACAATATTGCGGGTGGTGGGGGAGGGGGTCAGAGGTGGGGGTTGGGGATGCACGAGGCTTGATACTTAACAAACTATCACAGGGAGATAGGTCCCAGAATGTGACGACTCTTTTTGCACTCTCAATACGTACATTGAATTTTTTGACATGTACTAGGGTGGGGGTGGGGCCGGCGTGTAATTGGCCCTCGATGTCCTGACTTCCAACATCAGACTTTAGAATGGGGCGGAGGCCGGGCCTCGCCCACTATGGTGCATTCCCTGTGGGGCACTAAGTCCACACCAGCAGAGGTCGTCAGCCTGGGAGGAAGCTGGCCAGAGGATCCAGTCAACCCTGGGGGCACTCCTCAGAACAGGAGTTGAAGTCCTTAAGAAAGCCAGAGGTTGGGTGTGAGCCTGGAGCATGGGCTGGAGAAGATGAAGGGACCAGAAGCCTCATGGTGAGAGAGAGAGAGAGAGAGAGAGAGAGAGAGCTGCAGCCAGGAGCTGAGGCAGCAGGTCAAATCTGGGGCTGAGATCTGGAGCATCAGCCATGAATATTCTCTCTTAATAGTTTATTCCTTGAAATTAAGCTTTCTCTTGAGAGTTTAAACAGTTTTGATGCCGGTGAAATAAAGGAACTTTGTTTTTCTTTAACCTTTGTGCAGTTTATGTGCTTGAATTCCTCATTACATTTGTTGTCAGGAATGGGATTCCATAGGCATCAGGTCATGGCAGACAAGATGGAAAGACGCCTGGCCAAGATGGAGCAGATGGTTGAAGGGTTGAATCTGGCGATGTCCCCAAGGCAGGCCAAAGTTGCTCCAGTATTGCTGGGGGCTCAGTTGTCGGCAGAGGAAACCAAATCTTTGTGCCAAAGCCAGGCAGAGGCTCCCCAGTTCATTCCCTTGACTCTACAAAAGAAGGACACGGTGCCCCTGGTTGGCTATTCTACCTACCAATGGGTAGGAAGCTGGACAGATTCACCTACCAAGCCACAGTGGTAATGTTGCTGGCCCTTCTGCGGCCAGAGCGGTAGTAGAGGACATCAAGGTGGACCTTCACAGCATTCAAACGGCGCACAGGGGACGCGTCACTAAACTTGGGGGCTGCAGCCTTCTTGCTTTTCAGGCCATGTCTTATTTGCAGCAGTCCTGGGCTGAAAGCACTGAGAGGTGGGCATGCAGCTGTAATTTAAATGTGGCGCCCAGTGTGATGAAGCAGTGAGGTGAATCGGAGCCTGCCCGCCATGGAAACTGTATATTCCCTGGCAATGCATAATTAATGTGGTGGGTTTGGGATGATACGGCATGAGAAGCCTCCATTGTGGCTGGTGGGTAAAACGTTTTACCCACCCGCTTCCACACTTAGTGCAAATCTGGGATGATTCAGCCCAGTGAGTTTAGACTGCAATTTTTTTGGGGTGTCTTGTGGGGAGATATGAGTTTGATGAGAAGCATAAAGTGAATGCTCAGGAATTCACTGGAAGAAAACCATTTACAACTGTGCCAATCCCATGCAAGAAGCATTTGTGTCAAGCTAGTAATAACTCTTCACTGGTTTAGGTGTCTGTAACGATATTGCTAGGGTAAAGGAATAGTGGGAATTTGAATTGCCTTCTTGTGTTTGTATTGAGACCATTCCAACCTTTTTGTCTAATGTAATATAGTTTCCTTGTTTTAATAACTATTTTATTCTTTGCATTAAAAGTTCAACAGCAGACTCCTGTGAATTTGTTCAGTAACATTCCTCCATGGTTTCTAAAACAAAAAGTTAGGCTCTATCAAGCCAGGGTTCACTCTGGCATCTGACTTTTCCAGCATTAACAGCAGATAGGATCATAACAAGGGCAGACTCAAGTCAAGAGATCAAGTTTCAAGTAGAATTAGGCAGACTTGCATGGATATGTGGTTAGATTTTGTTACAATCTCTGGAGACTGATAACTTTTAAAGAGAAATTTGAACTTCCAGTTATCAGCTGAAAGAATGACAAGTCAAGATTTCATGTTTTAAAACTTTTACAGTAACAAATGACTAAAAACACACTTGGCTAAACACTGTTTTCTTTTTGTAGGCTGCTTATACATTACACAATAGAAAAGATATTCCCTATTTAACTTTTATCATAGACATTTAAATGTCTAGGAACCAGGCTAAGATTATTCTCAGTTACTTATGGGTTGTTCATTATTACTTTCATAGCTGAGTAGCTACTG
Source organism: Carcharodon carcharias (assembly GCF_017639515.1). Classification (NCBI taxonomy): domain Eukaryota; kingdom Metazoa; phylum Chordata; class Chondrichthyes; order Lamniformes; family Lamnidae; genus Carcharodon; species Carcharodon carcharias. The sequence goes on from NC_054487.1 coordinate 64,292,352, forward strand.
GTCCCAGAACTGACTTTCGCTGTGAGGGTTACACTATAGATTATTTCCTTCTAACTCCAAGCTATGTGAATCTTCCAGCCTCCTTTAAATCCTCATGAACTTGGTCTCTTTAATCTGAGTGTAAACTCCCATCCTTTGTGTGTGGTGAAAACTAGAATCAGCATTTTCTCTGCTTCATGTGCATATAGCAGGCCACTTCTATCTCTTACTCTCTGCTTCTCAGGTGGCTACAGAGCACCAAAACAAACTGCTGGATGCTTGTAATACTCATGGGTATGTAAGGAAACCTGTGACCTGATCTCAAAAATAGCTTCCTCTGCCCTTGGCAACACTAGACTTGTATCTAGGTAGAATTGCTAATTATCTATATTTAACCTCAACTCCCTTCCAGCTTAGCAGTAACTGGACAGTTTACAGCACAAGTGTTTACAACATGATACCTATAATACCTTTCCAAGACTTAGGGAGATTCAGGATCTACACATGGTGTTTTAAAAGACTGCTGCCATTGTTGCTAAACATAAGTCTCTTGCGCCTTCTTCTCAGTAAAGCAATCTGAGCCTTCTTTTTATCTCTAACATTCAAACCACCCAGGCTTAATGTCAGGCAGACTTCTGAACAGGTCACATGACTCACCACATTTACCCTAGTTTTAAAGATTCAGTCCTAAAATATAATAATCTTCTAAATCTTATCTCAGGGTCAAATATGGCATGAAAATTAGGAACAATCTGGTTCAGTCTCAAACAGTTAGTGTCTAGGAAACAGGGCTTGTAGCAGAGACTGAAGACATTGGCTTTGGTCTTCCTAATATTTAGTTGGAGGGTCATCTGCTCATCTGACTCTGGTTGTCAATGACTCCTCTGATTTTTCCTCTCCCATCTCTGGGGAAGCAGTATAAAATGCATGCTGCAGTACAATGAACTTTCAATTCATTGTACAAATCCTTTACTTTAGGAACTCATTAAAAAGTAGAATTAATGCTGTGCAGCAAGGCCTGAATTTCATGCAGTTTCCCTGGATCACTGGATTGACTAGGTCAAGGACATTTAGATATTTTGAGGGGAGGGGGTCAGGCATTTGAGACACCCACCATAGCTTAACTTTCCAAAGTGTAAGTGGGTTACATGAACAATATTCAAAAAATGTCAATTTTTGTGTATGACAGTTTTCCTAATACAACCAATGTGAAACAGTGCATAATAACTTCCCTAAAACCTTTAAAAATAATTTATCCAGAAAGTTATCGACATGCTCTGGGGGGAAATGGCACAGTTCTTAGCAAGATGCACATCATAATAAGGTCTTGATTAAAATAATCTTCCTACCAATGCATTTACCTTTGTCAGGGCTGCAATTCGCTGGGCAAGCTCAGCTTCTACTTCTGGTAATGTTTCTGCTCTCTTCATTGTTTGCTGTAGCTTCTGTTCAGCATGTTCCAGGCGTTCCTGTAACTGTCTATTTTTTTCTTCTAGCTAAATTCCCATGTAACAGAAATGCAAAATATTAATTTAAGTAATTGTCTGAAAATAGTTTTCTTCTACATCATTTAATTGGAAAATTTAATATTTGTAAATAATCTATAAATATCTAAAATGAAGCAAATCTTATAAATTTGTTCAACGGAATACAAATATTATCCTATTTATAATATTTTTTTCTTGTAATTTACTACAGATTTTAAGGTGACATGCATTACCATAACTATTAACATTTTGAGTTGCAAATCTATTCAACACATTTATAGGTTGATGCTTAGTGCATTGAATCTAAGAATTAATAACAAAGAATACTTTTGGCTTGGTAGTTTGACTAAAGTGAATATTAAGAATAATGTCAACAATATATCAATTACGTTACAATATATTGTAGCTTGGGTTTATTCTAAGAGTAAAAGATCCTGAGATCCAATGATTCCAATCATCCCACTCCATTGGCTGAAAGTGTCCAAAGCCCTATACTCTGAACCAATTAAGGAATATATTCCCACACCTGGCCACTGGTGCTTAGAAGAGGACGTAACAGTGGGGTCTGTTCAGTTTGGGTATGCCTGAGGCCCACCCAGGGGCCAAAGCTTAAAAAGATTTCAAGTGCAACTGGCGGGGTCGGTTAACTATTGAAATCTCCGTTCACATCGGTGGGATCGGGATATACCGCCAGCGTGAGGGGCTGGAAAATTCCGGCCATAGTGATTGATCTGCTCCTGGTTGGAACATCTTTGTTTGGTAAAGTTTTGGGGCCTTTTATATGACTCATAGACGTTTACAGCACAGAAAGAGACCATTTGGCCTATGGTGTCCACGCTGTCCAACGAAGATCTGACTACACTAATCCCATTTTCCAGCGCTTGGCCCATAGCCCTGGAGGCTATGGAAACGCAAGTGAATATCTAAATACTTCTTAAATGTTATGAGAGTTTCTGACTCAACCACCCTTTCAGGCAGTGAGTTCCAGACTCCTGCCTCCCTCTGGGTGAAAAAAATTCTCCTCAGCTCCTCTCTTAGCTTTCTACCTCTTATCTTAAATCTATGCCCCCTGGTTATTGACCCCTCTACTAATGGAAAAAGTGCCTTCCTATCCACCCTACCTATGCCCCTCATAATCATATACACCTCTATCAGGTCTCCTCTCAACCTTCGCTGCTCCAAGGGAAGCAACCCCAGCCTATCCAATCTTTCCTCATAGCTCTGACCGTCCAGACTAGGCAGCATCCTGATAAATCTCCTCTGCACCCTCTCCAGTGCAATCACATCCTTCCTATAATGTGGTGACCAGAACCGTATGCAGTACTCCAGTTGTGGCCTAACCAGCATTTTATAGAGTTCCAGCACAACCTCCTTGCTCTTGTATAATATGCCTCAGCTAATAAAGGTAAGAATCCCATATGCCTTCTTAACTGCCTTATCTACGTGCCCTGCTATCTTAAGGGATCCGAGGATATGTACACCAAGTTCTCTCTGATCTTCAGTATTTTCCAGGGTCCTACCATTCATAGTGTAATCCCTTGCCTTGTTAGCCCTCCCCAAATGCATTGCCTCACACTTTGCTGGGTTGAATTCCATTTGCCAATGCTCTACCCACCTGACCAGCCCATTGATATCCTTCTGCCATATATGGCTTTCCTCCCCACTATCTACCACCCCACCAATTTTCGTGTTATCGCGAACTTCTTGATACCACTACATTTAAGTCCAAATCATTTATGTACACCACAAACAGCAAGGGCACCAGCACCAAACCCTGTGGAACCCCATTGGAAACCGACTTCCAGTCACAGAAACATCCCTCTACCATCACGCTATGTTTCCTGCCTTTCAGCCAATTTTGGATCCAACATGCCACTTTGCATTGGGTCCCATGGGCTATTACTTTCTTGACCAGTCTGTCATGAGGGACCTTATCAAAAGCCTTGCTAAGGTCCATGCAGACCACATCAAATGCATTACCCTCATCAACACTCCTGAATATCTCAAAAAATTTGATCAAATTTGTCAAACATGACCTTACCTTAACAAATCCATGCTGACTATCGCTGATTAATGTGTCTCTCCAAATGCAGATATATTCTGTCCCTCAGAATTCTTCCCCAACACCAAGGTTAGACTGATTGGCCTGTAATTTCCTGTTCTATCCCTTCCTCTCTTTTTTAATAATGGGACATTGTTAGCAGTCCTCCTGTCCTGTGGAACCTCACCTATGGCCAGAGAGGATTTGAAAATTACTGCCAGGGCCCATGATATCTCTTCCCTTGCCTCCCTTAACAGCTTGGGATGCATCTCACCTGGGCTTGCAGATTTATCCACTTTTAAACCTGCTAAACACACTGGTATCCCTTCTCTCTCTATGTTAATTTCCTCTAATATTTCACAGTCCTACACACTGATGTCTATATTTGTGTCGTCCTTTTCCATTGTGAAGACTGACACGAAGTATTCATTGAGGACTGTACCCATGTCTTCCGGATCCACACACAGATTACCTCTATGGTTCCTAATTGGCCCTACTCTTTCCCTACTTATTCTCTTGCTCTTTATATATTTTTAAAAAAACCTTTGCGTTTTTCTTTATTCAACCCACCTTTCTCATGCACTCTCTTAGCTTTCCTAATTTCCTTTTTAATTTCCCCTCTGCACTTTTTATACTCCTCTAGGGGCTCTGCCATATTGAGCCTTTGGTATCTGCTATAAGCTTCTCTTCCTTTCTTAATCCTAACCTTTATGTCCCTTGACATCCAGGGTTCTCCAGACTTAGTCTTTGTCTTTATGCGAAACATATTTGTTCTGTACTCTCGCTATTTCCTCTTTGAATGCCTCCCACTGCTCTGACATAGTTTTATCTGCAAGTAGCTGCACCCAGTCCACTTGGGCCAAATCGCATCTCATCTTAATAAAATTAGCCTTTCCTCAGTTTAGAACTTTTATTTCTGGCCCAACCTTATCCTTTTCCATAACTATCCTTAAGCTAACTGAGTTATGGTCACTATCTCCAAAATGCTCCCCTACTGATACGCCTTCCACTTGCCCAGGCTCATTTCTGAATATTAGTCCAGAACTTCCCCCTCCCTTGTTGGGCTTTCTATGCACTGGCTAAAAAAGTTCTCCTGGATGCAACTTAAGAATTTTGCTCCCTCCCTACCTTGTACACTAAAACTTCCCAGTTAATATTTGTGTAGTTACTGCCTTATTGTTCTTACGCTTCTCTGAAATTTGATTGCATATTTGAACCTCTATTTCTCCCTGACTGTTTGGCGACATATAGTACACACCCAACAGCATTTTTGCCCCTTTTGTGTTTTTTACTTCTATCAAATGAGGCCTCATTTGATGATCCTTCCAAGATATTATCCCTCCTCAGTGCTATAATTGATTCATTGATCAATATTGCAACAGCCCACCCCTCTTCTATTCCCCTTCCTAACTTGTCTAAATACCCTACAACCAGGAATGCTGAGCTGCCAAACCTGCACTTCTTTTAGCCAAGTCTTGATCATAGCTATCATATCACACTCCCACATGCCCATCTGTGCCCTCAACTTGTCTGTCTTATTCCTCAGGTTCCTTGCATTAAAATATATTCCATTTAGCTTTGTTAAACTCACTTCTTCCTTATCTAGCCTATGTATCCTCTGCCTTCCACTCTCATTTACTAGTGTCTTAACTTCTAATTACATCTCAGCTTCTCTCCCCTCTGCACTACTTTTCAGGAACCCATCCCCCTGACCTTAAGAGGATTCTCAAATGGCAAGGTTTATGAGGGCATAATGGGGAGAATTCCCAGGGTGGCTTACATCTCCATTAGACATGTCTTTGTGTGTTGTAAGGAAGGTGTGGTGAGAGTGGAAGGAAGATCCTCCTATTGATCCCTGACTGAAAAATGACTGTCAAATATGGAGCACAAGGCTGGCTGACCCAGAGAGATATGGTGTTGTTACGTACTGTTATTTTGGAACAGCGCAAGTAAAAAAAAAGTGAAAATGACACATACTCATGAATCCTATTGAACATAGAACTGTCTGTGCACTACTATTATTAAAAACATGGAAGAATCAAACAATTCACAATTTGTGATGTATAAGAAATATTCTTCACCTCACAAACGTGTCACAATGCAATAACAATCTAACCCTACTACTAAATCCAAAAAAAGATGAATTGCAGTAATATAACATAAAAATAAAAGAAAACCAGTCATACAACTGGGAAATCAAAACAGAGCTGGCTGATGAGGTATAATATTCATTTATTCATGTGTGCTCTGCCCGAAGTCATGACCTTGGCTCATTGTCTGCTGATGCTCCAACCTGAGTTTAATCCTTGGCAGTTTTTGTCAGTGGTGGTTTGACATTACCTTCCACTCTCAGGGGCAGGATGAGAAGGCAGGTCCCAAATCTACCTCAGCTGGAACGGGAACCCAACTTGTATTGTTGATGTTATTCTGAACCGTGTGCTAGTCATCTAACCAACTGAGCTAATCACCCCCCAGTCTACAATATATTGAAGAGGAAATTACCAGTTTTATTTAATGAAGCAGAGTGACCTTATTTTTACATATTTAAACAGTTGTGAGTAATAAGGAACAATTTTTTTTATAAATAGCAAGGCATTACAGTATTTGTTTTGTTTGTGTGGTGTTTTTTTAAACTTCTGAAACAAATCTCCTGATGCGCCATTACCACTGCACGCCCATCCATCTATTTACATATTAAATTGAAATTTATGAGCTATGACTTAAATAATATTGGAGAATTATTTAGATGGCATTTGGTAAACACCAGTAAAATGCTAACTAGACTTATAATGCTGCAAAGAATAATAATAAGCCCAAGGATTGGGAGTGTTCTAGGAACTAGGACAGGGAACCAAAATGTCAATAAAAAGTGAGAAAATAGAATCTGAGAAGAAACTTGCCACAAATATAAAAATAGATTGTAGAGAGTTTTACAAGTATATAACAAAATAGCTAAAGTAAATATTGGTCTCTTAGAGGTAGAGACAGGAAAAATTATCATGCACATTGAGGAAATGTTAGAGACATTCAACAACTATTTTGTGTCTGTTTTCTCAGGACACAATTTGCATACCAGAAATACAGAGTAACAAAGGGGCTAAAAAGAGTGAGGAATTTAAGGTAATTACTATCAACAGAGAACAAGTACTGGAGAAACTTAAGAGGCCAAAAGCCAAGAAATCTCCAGGACCCAGACCTACATCATAGGGTTCTGAAAGAGAAAGTTGCAAAAAAGTTTTACAAAAATTCCCTAGTTTCAAGAACGGAGCCAGTGTATTGGAGGTTAGCAAATATAACACTATTATTCATGAAAGGAGGGTAAGAGAAAACAGGGAACTAAAGGCCAGTTAGGCTGACATCAGAGAAAATGCTGGAATCTATATTAAGGAAGTCCAGCTTAACAATACACTTCGTGGTGTGATCAGGCAAAGTTAGCATGGTTTTATGAAAGGGAAACCCTGTTTGACAAATTTATTAGAGTTTTTTGAAGAAATAACTAGTGGGGTAAACAAAGGGGAACCAGTAGATGTAATACACTAGGATTTCCAAAAGGCATTGATAAGGTGCCGCAAAGCAGGTTAATATATAAGGTATTGGGGTTGGGGGTAATACATTAGCATGGATGAGTATTGGTTAACAGAGCAGCCCCTTCTCATCACCAGTGGGTTGGAGGGACCAGGAGGGGGAGGGTCTTAAATTGTTAAAAAAAATGAAACCTGTTCCTAGGCCACCACTCACACACCTCTTCTGGTATAACAATGGAAGGTTTTGGGTCACCAACCAACTTGCTCGAGAGCAGGGAGGCAGGGAGTTGCAATTATAATATTTAAATAAGGCTGTGTTCCTCAGCTTTTGACAACCATGTTAATCTATTGGCAGTGGTTGGCTTCCTGGGCTTGGGTGACCCTGCAACTGAAGTATGGTCCAGATCCAGAAGGTAAGTGCTTTTCCAACAATGCTTATGGGCTAAGAGGAGCAGGACTGCTTCCCAACAGCCCATCAAGCAAACATTCTGTGAACTGCTTATCCTTTCCTGGCCAACGGTCCACCCCTGACCCCACCCTCTGTCCTCACCCCTGCAATCAACAAACTTCCCAGAGATCTCTAACTCCTTTGCTCCCAGTTTTCAGATGCTCTTCAAAATCTCTCTCTCCAGATGATCTGTAATCTGTCACTGCCCTCTTCTCTCCCTTGTTCCTCGCTGCTATGTTCTGAGTCCCTGGTCTTTTTAATGGCTAGGGGCACGTCAGTCTTCAGCTGCTGTCTTGTGCTGCAGGTTTTCCTGCCCAGCAGCTGTAGCCCTCTGGCCAGCTGTCAGGCAGGAAACAGGGAAAAAGGATTCTAATGAGTTCCTGCCATTAAATTTGGCTTTTCCAAATATCAGACCCATTATGCTTGGGTCAGTATTTTGCTCAACTGATTGAAATCTAATCACAACACCCTGCTCACTCCACAGCCCTGTGCCTTCCTTTACTTCAAATATGTGTCTGCTTTTCCTTTAAAAAAATGCAATGTTCTCTGCTGCACAACTACCCATGGCAAAGCACGACATGCTCTCACAAAGGCACGCTTAAAAAATTGATGACCCCTTATCATGAACTGTCTAAGCAAAGGAAATTACTCTTTAAAAACATTTATTATATTATCCCTGAGCCTTTGCTGCACTAGCGCAAAAAATTCAAGTAGGACAATTCTCTCTTCATAACCATAGTGCTGAATTTTGCTGATTGCCGGCAAGTCCTGCTGCTGGAATTGAAAGCAGGATACAACTCTGCTCAAACAGTTGGTGGTATCCAGGACAGCACATTACCAGCCGTGGCCCACATCCAAGAGCTGCCAGCTGAATCAGAGGGCTTGCAGCTCGGCAGCCTCAGCAGCACCACCGTTAGTGCTGGCCATTGTTGAGGCTGCAGCTCCATGGAGAAGGTGCTTCAAAGGCTGGGTGCCCTCAAAGAACATTAAAGTAGGTTCAAGGAAGCCAAGGCCAGGCAGCCAGGCCCCGGCAATTAGAGGAGCGGGTGGTTGTTAAGCATAAGCGACACCTTTGCATAGAGGGTGGCCAATGCCATTGGGGGGGCCCCTCCATGGTCCCTGGAATACTCATGAAGTAGGACGCCCTGCCCCAGAGCCTACTAGGAGACTGCCAGGTTTCACTGGATCATCTCCCCATGCAGCAATGACCTCTCCCAATGAGGACAAGATGCCCACAGAGGTGGGTGGTGAGCCGTAATTGGCCACTTACAGTGGCTCAACTGGCCTTCTGGCAGGCTTCAGGAATGTCATCACTCCCGCCACTGGCAATATGGCATGGCTGCGGGAAGTCATCAGGCTCCCCTTCCGAAACCTTCCCCCACTATTTTGCCAGTCCTCCCATCCCTCAGCTCATCCACAAACTGCCTAGAAATTCAGCCCATAGTTTCTCATTCCTGGTATAAGTCTGGTAAATTTATGCTATAGCCAGTGTTTAGTTTTTGATCCCCTTTCAATAATGGAGTGCCCAAATCTCTACATAGTGCTCTAACTGTGACCTAGGCAAAACCTTGTACATCAGACTCATATTTGCATATGTAAGCAGTTCCTATCTGTTTCAGCTGGCGATGCTGTGCATCCATTTACAGGCATGCTGAAACTAATGCATTAGGCAAGCCTTGGGTGTCCAAGGGAAGGCAAAAGTGCTCCCTAGCCCCAATTTTCAACTGTCAGCTACGTGGTTTTCAGGCAAGAAATGAGTGATTAAAAATTGTAAAATTTTCCTGTATTTTTCTAGCCACACATTTAGCTCCCTTATTTTTATGCTGATTACTGTGCGGTGCTGGGAATAATCCTGCGTTAACTACCCTCGAGGTCCTAACTTCTAATCCTAAAAAACCTTCTGGAGAATTTCACTTCTATTCCTTATTATGTCATTGCATCTATCAAGAACAATATTTTCTCTCTGTTTTCCATTCCTTTTCAAAATTTTAACATCCACATCATTAATGTACCTTAATATGCCTACCTTAGACACAGCGGTCTGGTCAATTATACTGAAAAGGGTGAGCATTGCTGACAGCTTGTATGAGAATGGGAAGTTTGTTATTAAGTAAAGTTATGGAATATGGCTTGGAACGTAAAGACTGAGATCTTTGTTTCACTGAATTAGCATCTGAAAATATTATATTTCATACAACTATTGGTGATAAAGAATTTTCAGCAGTGGCAATGAAATAGATTGATCTTTGCCGGTATGTTGCTCTACAACTTTGAACATTTCTTTTAAAAGTCATGCTGTAAGTGACATCTCATTCATAGATTAACATTTTATTGACAAATTTACTGAACCTGGCGTAAGAATGCATCCTTATTTGCCAACTCATTTTCAAGTTTGTCATTTATGTCATGTAATGAGGTTGATTCTCTCTGCACATTAAGGTACCGCTTCTCCAATGTAGTTATCCTTTCTTCCATGTCTTCTTTCTGAGCAATTACCTGTGGAAAATCAATAAAGCTAATTTTACTTTGCTTTAATTTTAGATATTTTGTTCCAAATAAAATATAATTGTTTTAATGTATACTTGGATAGCAATCATGTACAGGACAGAGAAGGAGAAAAATTTCTGAAGTGAATTCAGAAGAATTTTCTTGATCAGTACGTTTCAACCCAACGAGGAAGGAGGTAGTAGTAGATCTGGCTCTGGGAAATTAGGTGGGTCAAGTGGATCAAGTGTCAGTAGAGGATCATTTAGGGAACACTGATCATAGTATCATAAGGTTTAGATTAGCTGTGGAAGAAGACATGGAGTCATCTAGAACAAAAATACTTAATCGGAGGAGGGCTAATTTCAGTGGGTCAAGAATGGATCTGTGCCGGGTAAGTTGCAGTGAAAGATTGGCAGGCAAAAGTGCAATGGAACAATGGGCTGCCTTTAAAGACATGGTCTGGGTGTAGTAGTGATACAGTCGACAGGGAGAAGGAGGGCAATCAAAGCCAGAGCTCCCTGGATGATGAAAGGAATTTAATGACCCTGAAGAGCACTTAATACTGTCAGCCCTTCCCCATGGAATTGACAGGGGTTCCCCGACCATTTCTCCAACACATGTGCGAGACCCCTGTTGAGCCAATTAAATTATGTCCAGTAAGTTGAAGCAGAAAAAGGGGGCCGGATGATAGATGTCAGGTTGATAACACAAGTGAGCATCAGGCTACGATAGAAAGTTCAGAGGTGAAAAAGGAAATAAGAGAGGCAAAGAAAGAATATAAAATGAGACTGGCAACTAACGTAGCTGGAATCCAAAAGTCTTCTTCAGCCACATGAATCGTAAAAGTTAGTAAACGGAGCAGTGGGATGATTAGGGACCAAAAAGGGGATCTATGCATGGAAGCAGAGGGCATGCTGAGGAACTAAATGAGTACTTTGCATCTGTCTTTTCCAAGGAAGAATACTTTGCCAAAGTCATAGTGAAGGGGGAGGTAATTGCGATACTGGATGGGCTAAAAATTGATAAAGAGGAGATAGTAGAAAGGTTGGCTGCACTTAAAATCAACAAGTCGCCAGGACGGGATGGGAAGCAACTGAGCATGCTAAGGAAAGTAAGGTTGTAATTGTAAGAATGCAAAGGTATTGGCCATAATCTTCCAATCCTCCTTAGTTATGAGGAATGGTGCCACAGAGGACTGGAGAATTGCATATGTTACACCCTTACTCAATGAGCAGAATATTGCGCTCATCGGGTGGGGGTGGGCATAAAATGACACGCCATGACGTTGGGCGAGTGTCCCGATGTCATCGATATTTTGGTTGGCGGGCGCACACAGGAGATGGCAGCGCGCCCGCTGGCAATTAACAGGCCTATTAAGGCCATTAAAGTAATAATTAAATTAAATTTTTCACTGCCTGTCCAACCTTACACTTGGCGAAAGAGAAAAGGCCGACCTGTTTTTGGATTTTTTAGGACACCTCAATCATGGGCGGGATAAGGTTTCCAACAGCAAATAAAAATTAAATTTAAATTTTTAAATTTCATTCATAACATGTCCCTGCTCATGTGACAGGGCCATGTTTTTAACATTGCTTAAGTTTTTAATCTTTAATTTTAAAAACCTTCAGCTCCCTGAGGCAGCTCTGCACTTCAGGGAGCTTTTATTGCACACACCGCATGCATGCGCGAACTTCAGCGCTCATGCTCCTCCCGCTGGCAGCGCTGAGCACTGCAACACGCATTTCATGCTGGCTGGCTGTTAATTGGCTAACCAGCTTGAAATTGCGGTCAGAGCACAATCGTGGGTGGCGGTTGGCTTCCCCACTGCTCCCGGGCTCGCCCACCGAGCCCACCCGACCACCGGAAAATCCTGGCCAATGTCTTTTAGGGAGGGAAATCTACAGTCCTTACCTGGCTTGACCTATATGTGACTCCAGACCCACAGCAATGTGGTTGACTCTTAACTACCCCCTAATCAAGGGCACTTAGGGATGGGCAATAAATACTGGCCTAGCCAGTGGCACCCACATCCCAGGAACAAATTATAAAAAAAAGGGAGTAAGAAGAAATTGAACAGCTACAGTCCAGCTAGTTTAACATCAGAATTTGAAAAGCTTTTAGAAATGATAATCCAGGACAAAATTACATCACTTGGTTAAGTGTGGATTAAGTAAGGAAAGCCAGCAAGGATTTGGTAAAGACTAATCATGTTTAACTAACTTGATGGAGTTTTTTGATGAGGGAGCAGAGACGATTAATGAGATAATGCAGTTGATATGGTATTTTTGATAAAGTGCCACATAATAGGCTGGTCAGCAAAGTTGAGGCCCATGGAATAAAAGGAACACTGGCAGCATGCACATGAAGTTGGCTGAGTGCCAGGAAACAGAGATTGGTTGCTTTTTGGACTGAGGGTGGTGTTCCCCAGGGGTCAGTACTGCTTTTCACAATGTAGATTAATGTCTTAGACTTGGGGTACAGGGTACAATTTCAATATTTGCAGATGGCACCAAACCTGGAAGTATTGTGAACTGTGAGAAGGATATTGATAGACTTCGAGAGGATACACAGGTAGATGGAATGGCTGACACATGGCAGATGAAATCTAATGCAGAGAAATATGAAGTGAATCATTTCAGTAGCAAGAATGAAGAGAGGGAGTGTAAACTAAAGGATACAATTCTAAAGGGAGTGTAGGAACCTGGGAGGATCATTGAAGGTGGCAGGGTAGGTTGAGAAAGTAATTAAAAAAATATATGGAATCCTGGGCTTTATATAGCGAGACATAGAGTACAAAAGCAAGGAAGTTATGATAAATTTTTATAAAAAATTATTTCAACCTCAACTGGAATACAGTGTCCAATTTTAGGCACTGCATTTTAGGAAGGATATGAAGACTTTAGAAATGGTGCAGAAAAGATTTGTGGGAATGTTTCCAGAGATGAGGGACTTCACTTACAAGAATAGATTAAAGAACCGTGGTTGTTCTCCTTAGAGAAGAGAAGGTTGAGATGAGATTTGAAAGAGGTGTTTAATATCATGAGAGGTCTAGACAGAGTAGGTAAAGAGAAATTTCCCTTTGGCGGCGGAGTCGAGAACCAGAGGGCACCGATTTAGCAAAAGATTAGCAAAAGAACTAAAGATGACATGTCAAAACATTTGATTTCTCTTTAACAGAAAGTGCTTTTTATTTTCCTACCTCTCTGATATCCCTCTGGTATTTAGTACTCATTTCTTCTGACTTAATCAGGTCCTTTCTGGCTGTTTCTAGATCCTGTTCCACTTCAGCTAACTGACCAGACAAGGTTGTTAGCCGTTCCTTTACTTGGGTCATCTCATAATTCTGTTTTTCCAGTAATTCCTGTAGTTCCATAACTTGAATAATTTTATCATTAGGGTCGATAGAACCATTAGAAAGAGGCTGTAAAGGAAAAGCAATTGATTGTCTTGAGTTCAAACAGTGAATGCTGATAAAAATCCACACTGAAATTATTAAAACATGTTGGCCATAACTTCTGAGCTGCCCAGAGTCGGATTTGGAGGGTACCCCAAAGATGCGCTGGGGAATCCCTCTTGGAAGTTCCCAGGTAAGGGTTTGCATGGCAATTGCCCAGAAGTACAAACTTCCTTTGGACAATTGCCCCGTGCTGAGAACTATCCGAAAATGAGTTTTGAATCTCAAACTTTGGATGGTTCTGCCAGGCTTACATCAATAGTTACCCAGAAAAACTTAGAAGAATTAAAACTTCTTCTAACTTCAGGGTAACTATTGCAACCTCCGACTACCCCCACCCGAAACCATCATGAAACATCCGACCCCTGACTCCCCACCCCTGACCTCTGACCCCACTGTGACCTCTGACACCCAAGAACCCCCCCAACTCCCCTCAATCTCCGACCCCCCCAACCCCTGATCTCACCAACAACACTTGACCTCCGCAACCCCACCCTCTGATCCCTCCACACGCCCCAAATCCTATCCACTTATCCTGGACACTTACCTTCTCCCTGGCCTGTCAATTTCACTGGGCCCTTTAACTTACCCGCTTTACAGCAGCTTGTGCGGTAAAGGGGGGGTATGGCCTCCTTCAATCCGCCGGAGATGCACTTTGCTGGGGTCTGTGAGGAGTCTTTCAATGCAAACCCCAAGTAGCTCTGGCAATCGAAAGTGTCAGCATAATTTTCGGGGGTAAATAAGTATGTATTTGTTTCTTCTAATTCCTGCGGAACATCTCTTTCTGATGCTAGCCGCAAGTTATGTCGCAATGTTAAGGGGGATATAGGTGGGAACACCCCCACCTGGAAGTTCCCCTCCAAGCCTCTCTCTATCCAGACTTGGAAATATATCGCTGTTCTTTCACTGTCACTGAGTTAAAACCTCTCTAATAGCACTGTGGATGTACCTACACCATATGAACTGCAGCAGTTCAAGAAGGCAGCTCACCACCACCTTCTCAAGGGCAATTAGGGATGGGAAATAAATGCTGGTCCAGCCAGCGACGCCCACTTCCCTTGAATGAATAAAAAAATTAGGCTTCTATTAATTAGAGACAAACTGAGCAGGAAGAATAAATAAAAAGTGAATTGAGTCGACTTGCCAACCAATCAGCATTCTTTTCTCCTGTAGAATAAATTGTGGTGGTTGTTTGAAATTTGGCATTCTTGTGTTTGTCCTGGTGAGTGCAAGACAGAAAGCTTCAGCAATATGTCTCTCTTTTCAGCAATATTCAACTTCAGTACTATCAAGAGACTGAAAATTAAATTCAAAAGCCAAAGTAAGCAGAAAGGGGTTATTTTAGGATTATTTAAAAGATCTGAATATATCCAGGTTCAAGGGGAGAGCATTGACTTTTGCCAGTAATAGGCTTGGAAATCCCTAGGAGCTATACTCCCCATCTGCTGCCATTACTTTGACAGAAGGATGATGAGAACCCTATTTACATATGAAATGGGATTTCCTCTGGGCTTCCAACAAAGCAATGCTGGCAGAGCAGGAGAAACTCCAAGGAATGACCTGGCCATAGTCTCTTAAAAAGATAATGATATTCATGAATTTAACTTTGAATTCTCTCTGAAAGATCTTCTGATCTTTTGACATGATAACAGCAGCTGTCAGTTGAATGGATGAGCAGCTAACACTTGTAACAGAGGTTTTTTTTCTGATAGTTTCTTAACGAAATGCAGTACTCAAGTAGAACTTGTCCACAAAAGGCTAGTAAAGTCCCAGATATGATCACTAGTCACTGCAGAATTTGCTGTTCTTACAATGATAATGCTGTTGTTCAGAGTGTTTCTTAATAAGAGAAAAAAAAATCATACAAAGTCCCTGGACGAAATCGTCCCAGACTTGCAGTAGTTAAGGTGGCGGGTGGGTAAAATGATGTTTTACCTGCAGACTGTGATGCCGTATTGTCCCAAACCTGCCGCATTATTTATGCACTCCCGGGAAACATGCCTTTTCCATGGCTGATGGGCTCTCATTCACCTGCCTGCTGAAGCATCACGCCGGGCACCATACTGAAAGTCCAGAGGGCAAGCAGACATCTCAGTGCTTCCAGACCATCATTGCTGCTCGGAAGGCATGGCCCTGAAACTGAAAAAGACTGCAGCCCCCAAGGTCAGTGACACGTCCCTTGAACACCTTTTGGACGCCATGGGGGCCCACCAGGATGTCCTCTACCCCGCTGGCCACAGGATGGGCAGCAACAGCACTAAGCCAGCTTGGGAGACGGTGGCAGAGGTGGTCAGCGCTAATGCCCTTCAAAAGAGGACAGCCATGCAGTGCCGCAAGAGGATGCATGATCTCCTCCATTCTGCCAGGGTAAGTCATCTTCTCATCACTCTCAACTCACACTCATAAACCCATCACATTCGCAGGGCCCTCACTCACTGCCAGTTCAAGGGACATCACCATTCACTCACTTGCATTGTCCGCATCCTGTCCATGGGATCACTCACCACCCTTACAGGCCAGGGTTACTTATCAACTAAAACAAAAACAGAATTACCTGGAAAAACTCAGCAGGTCTGGCAGCATCGGCGGAGAAGAAAAGAGTTGACGTTTCGAGTCCTCATGACCCTTCGACAGAACTTGAGTGAGTCCAAGAAAGGGGTGAAATATAAGCTGGTTTAAGGTGTGTGTGTGGGGGGCGGAGAGATAGAGAGAGAGAGAGGTGGGGGTGTGGTTGTAGGGACAAACAAGCAGTGATAGAAGCAGATCATCAAAAGATGTCAACGACAATAGTACAATAGAACACATAGGTGTTAAAGTTAAAGTTGGTGATATTATCTAAACGAATGTGCTAATTAAGAATGGATGGTAGGGCACTCAAGGTATAGCTTTAGTGGGGGTTTTTTTTACATAATGGAAATAGGTGGGAAAAGGAAAATCTTTATAATTTATTGGAAAAAAAAGGAAGGGGGAAACAGAAAGGGGGTGGGGATGGGGGAGGGAGCTCACGACCTAAAGTTGTTGAATTCAATATTCAGTCCGGAAGGCTGTAAGGTCCCTAGTCGGAAGATGAGGTGTTGTTCCTCCAGTTTACGTTGGGCTTCACTGGAACAATGCAGCAAGCCAAGGACAGACATGTGGGCAAGAGAGCAGGGTGGTGTGTTAAAATGGCAAGCGACAGGGAGGTTTGGGTCATTCTTGCGGACAGACCGCAGGTGTTCTGCAAAGCGGTCGCCCAGTTTACGTTTGGTCTCTCCAATGTAGAGGAGACCACATTGGGAGCAACGAATGCAGTAGACTAAGTTGGGGGAAATGCAAGTGAAATGCTGCTTCACTTGAAAGGAGTGTTTGGGTCCTTGGACGGTGAGGAGAGAGGAAGTGAAGGGGCAGGTGTTGCATCTTTTGCGTGGGCATGGGGTGGTGCCATAGGAGGGGGTTGAGGAGTAGGGGGTGATGGAGGAGTGGACCAGGGTGTCCCGGAGGGAGCGATCCCTACGGAATGCCGATAAGGGAGGTGAAGGAAAGATGTGTTTGGTGGTGGCATCATGCTGGAGTTGGCGGAAATGGCGGAGGATGATCCTTTGAATGCGGAGGCTGGTGGGGTGATAAGTGAGGACAAGGGGGACCCTATCATGTTTCTGGGAGGGAGGAGAAGGCGTGAGGGCGGATGCGCGGGAGATGGGCCGGACACGGTTGAGGGCCCTGTCAACGACCGTGGGTGGACAACCTCGGTTAAGGAAGAAGGAGGACATGTCAGAGGAACTGTTTTTGAATGTAGCATCATCGGAACAGATGCGACGGAGGCAAAGGAACTGAGAGAATGGGATGGAGTCCTTACAGGAAGTGGGGTGTGAGGAGCTGTAGTCGAGATAGCTGTGGGAGTCGGTGGGTTTGTAATGGATATTGGTGGACAGTCTATCACCAGAGATTGAGACAGAGGTCAAGGAAGGGAAGGGAAGTGTCAGAGATGGACCACGTGAAAATGATGGAGGGGTGGAGATTGGAAGCAAAATTAAAAATTTTTCCAAGTCCCGACGAGAGCATGAAGCGGCACCGAAGTAATCATCGATGTACCGGAGAAAGAGTTGTGGAAGGGGGCCGGAGTAGGACTGCAACAAGGAATGTTCCACATACCCCATAAAGAGACAGGCATAGCTGGGGCCCATGCGGGTACCCATAGCCACACCTTTTATTTGGAGGAAGTGAGAGGAGTTGAAGGAGAAATTGTTCAGCATGAGAACAAGTTCAGCCAGACGGAGGAGAGTAGTGGTGGATGGGGATTGTTCGGGCCTCTGTTTGAGGAAGAAGCTAAGGGCCCTCAGACCATCCTGGTGGGGGATGGAGGTGTAGAGGGATTGGACGTCCATGGTGAAGAGGAAGCGGTTGGGGCCAGGGAACTGGAAATTGTTGATGGGACGTAAGGTGTCAGAGGAATCACGGATGTAGGTGGGAAGGGACTGGACAAGGGGAGTCAAGATAACAAGAAATGAGTTCTGTGGGGCAGGAGCAAGCTGAGACGATCGGTCTACCGGGGCAGTTCTGTTTGTGGATTTTGGGTAGGAGATAGAAGCGGGCCGTCCGAGGTTGGGCGACTATCAGGTTGGAAGCTGTGGGAGGGAGATCCCCAGAGTAGATGAGGTCAGTGACAGTCCTGGAAACAATGGCTTGATGTTCAGTGGTGGGGTCATAGGCCAGGGAAAGGTAGGAGGAAGTGTCTGCGAAATGATGCTCAGCCTCCGCGAGGTAGAGGCCAGTGCGCCAGACAACAACAGCACCACCCTTGTCAGCGGGTTTGATGACAATGTCAGGGTTGGACCTGAGAGAATGGAGTGCAGTAAGTTCAGAGAGAGACAGGTTAGAATGGGTGAGAGGAGCAGAGAAATTGAGACGACTAATGTCGCGCCGACAGTTCTCAATGAAAAGATCGAGAGAAGGTAAGAATCCAGAGGGAGGGGTCCAGGTGGAGGGAGAATATTGGAGATGGGTAAAAGGATCCGTTGAACTGGGAGAGGACTCCTGCCCAAAGAAGTGAGCCCGGAGATGAAGACGGCGGAAGAAGAGTTCAGTATCATGCCGAGCCCGAAATTCATTGAGGTGAGGGCGTAAGGGTATGAAACTAAGTCCTTTGCTGAGCACTGAACATTCAGCATCGGAGAGGGGAAGGTCAGGGGGTATAGTGAATACACGGCTGGGGTTGGGATTGGAAGAAAGGGTGGGGACGGAGGGACAGGCAGGGCTGGAGGGTCCTAGATGGGTGTTGGTGTCGATGAGTTGTTGGAGCTTGCGTTCCTTAGCACTTGAGAGAAAGAGAAAAAGTTTCTTGTTGAGGCGTCGGATGAGCCGAAGGATAAAATGAAACTGGGGGCATGCGCAGCTTTGAAAAAGGGTACGGCTTATCAACTGGCCTGGCAGGTGTCCTGCTTATGTTTTCTCTATCTCTACTCATGCAGGACAAGCTGACACACAACAAGAGGAGAAGTCGCAGACCGGTGGCGGAATACCCAAAATCAAGGTCCTCATGGACTTTGAAGAAACAGCCATCCAGCTGCCTGGCCACGATCTGGACCGGTCCTGTGCTGACAGTGAGGTCGGCGCTGCTCTACCAAGTGAGGGTCCAGCAGTGCAACATCCATCAGACAACCATGCTGTGAGTGATGTGTCCTGCTTCACAGGCCACTGCCATGTACTAATTATCTCTCCTTGCTTTCACTGACACATCTGCCAAACAGCCGACAGAGTCCATGACCCAGGGCCTCCAATCAAGCTCTAAAGGAACCTCTGAAGGGGAGTATGGAGACACTTTCCCTGAAGTCCTATCACAGTGCTCAGCCACACCCTCCACCAGCGCAGAGACACATACCTCGGTGTGACCTCGTTTTAGAGCAGCCCTGGGATCAAAATCTGGTGAGCACATTTGCACCATCTGATCCACAGCAGGTGAAGGCAGGGGCTTCCCAGGTTTCAGATGACAAGCCTCTGCACTCGGTGATGTCAGAGTTGCTGGAACTGCAAAGGCAGGCTCGGGAACATCAAGAAGAGATGTCTGCTGCACTCCTTAGATTGCAAGGCACAATAGAGGAGATTGTTCACCTTCAGTCTGAGGAGACAGCGCCAGCATGCTGATGCATCAAGGTAGGATGGTGGCCACCATGGAGATCTTGGTCCAGGAATTCGCTCCTGCACTGCTGCGCGGACTTAACTCCGTTGATGCCATAGTTGGCCTCTAACAGTCTGTACATGCAAGGGATGCTGGGCAGCTCAATCTGACTCCTGCTACCTCTGCTCTTTAAGGAGTCAGCCTGGGACCCCTGGGCACCCAAAGGGAGGAGGATCAGCAGGTGCACACTCCAGGCCCATCCATCCAGGTGAGTCCGAGTGTTTCCAGTTGATCTAACTCCCCTCTTCCTGTGGACCTCAGCAGCTCCAGCTCCACAGGCCAAGGAGGATGCCACTACCATACAGCAGGACCCCGAAAGCAGGCCGGGGCCCTCCAAGTCTCAGCCCTCCAGAGGACACCTGCCAAAGTCATCACAGAAAAGGCGTCACAGTCAGCAGGCTGCCTCCACCTCCGCCGTGGATGTCCAGGGAGCACCAAGACATAGTGGCAGAGTTAGGAAAGCTAAGGAGAATTAGTTGCACAGCCTGGGCACTGGTGTTAATCACTTGTACATACTGCTCATGATTGTCAATAAACTCCCAAGAATGTCTCCCTGCCTATGGCTCCTTGTTCTGATGAACAGTGCTCTTGTCACTCAGATGTGAAACCTTTCCGCACAAGATAAAGGCAGGTGTCTCAATCCAGGGCCTCTTCCCTGTGCTCTGTGCAGCCTTCAGACTGAAATGATGGTCCAGCCTCACACTCCATGGAAACATTACACGCGGTGCTTGTCATTGCTGCCAGAATGTACTGGATAGGCACCAGAGAGTTCTCTCCGTCTCTCGGTGTGCTCTCAGCACCTTTAAAGAAAATCTGGCCCCCACCTCTTCAGCGTCTGTGACCACTGACACTGTGCTCTGACTCCTGAAGACTCAGGTGCTCAACGTGGACAAAGGATCAGGTGCTTCTAAAGTTTCATGGCTGTGCCTCTATGATATGATCCTGATCACAGAGCGCAAGCGATCTGCCCTCAGCCAGACAAGAGTCAGATATTCTCAGAGGCTATGTGAAGATTTATGGAATTTCCTCACTGCATGTCATCATCATCCTCCTGAAATTGAGCGACTATAGGGTCTCCACTACGTCTCCAATGACAGGACCATTCTCACAGAGGATATTCGCGCTGCCATAAGCCAGACTCGAGTCAAACGTTCACAGGTGCGATGTGAGTAATATGGGGTCAACTCACTGCATGTCGTCATCCTCCACAAGTCTAGCAGCTAGGAGGGCCTCCCGAGCATGCCTGCCTTGTCTAGCCAGTGCGAAGGCCTCCTCACCCTCATCCCCGTCGGCATCCTCCTCATCGGAGGAGGCATGCAGCTCTTCTATCTTCTCCTCAGCCAGCTCATCTCCTCAGCCAGCTCCAGATTGTAAAGGGCGCAGCACCATTTTCAGACTGCATTACAGGGCTCCACCAGACCGGTCCAGGCTCTGCAACCTCATCTTCAGCATCCCGATGGTCTGCTCCACCAAATTGCGAGCTGCACCATGCGCCCCATTATACCGTCGCTCTGCCACAGTCTGAGGCCATTGCATGGGTGATATCAGCCACGGCCTCTGTGGGTGGCCCTGCAACTTCTGTGAACCCTGGAAGACTCTAGGGATCTGTGACCGACTGAGGATGTAGGTGTCATGAACACTCCCTGGAAACCGTGCGCACACCTGGAGGATGTGTTTCTGGTGGTCATACACCAGCTGCACATTCACCAAATGGAACACCTCGTGGTTGATGTAGTCCATGTGTTGTGATGGAGATCTGAGTGCCACAAGAGTGCACTCGATTGCACCCTGCACTTTTGGGAAACCTGAGATCTGGGTGAATCCAATTGCTCTTGCATCCTGGCTGTTCTGGTCCTGGGCGAAATACACAACGTTGTGCACCCTTGCAAAGAGGTGGAGGCTTATGAGATCCCACAGAGGTCACCTGTGGAGCCACTGGCGTTCAAATTGTGTGCTGCGGTCACTTTCATGGCCATTGGCAGTAGATGCCCTCCATGTGCCCATGGTGCAAATTCTGAAGTAGCTGGCAGATGTGACCGAACAGTTCCCAAGACATGCGCAGTCTTCGGTGACATTGGTTCTCGTCATCTGCAGGAATGAAAGGCGGCATCTCTAGACGTTGGGTGTCGCTAGGTGCCAGCCTGTGATGGCTCATTGTGACCCTTGGATGGTGTATGTGGGAGCCCCAGCCACCCCTTCTTCCTGAGATTGCTGCTCCTGCCTCTGCGCAGCCAGGAGTCTTAGTTGGTCTCTCCCCCATCATTACACTTTGTAGGCCATCAGGCATACAAGTAGTTCACCAGGCTCCATGACCTGATGTACTGCTCCTGCAGGATGAAAGAGAGAGACATGTGGTTAGCATGGGTGTAATAAGAAGCTGTCCTGGTTAAGTGTGATGGCCCTTAACGCTTCCTGGAGAGCGCTGGCCACCAATTGGATGGCCAGAGATTAGTGTGTTGCATGGCTGCCCTGTTAGCTTGAACCATCAGGGAGATTGGTCCAAACTGGGGTGTTGACATTGCAAGGGGCTGTGAGCACCTCCAGCAGTGACTGCTCCATGGCCAGCTTTAGCAAGAGATTGTACAATGTGTGCAGACATCCAACTGTTCTGCAGTCCACTAAAATGCTCATGAATTTGCAGTCTGTGCCAGAGAGCGGGGTGGGGGGAAAGCTCTGGAGCACTTGGTGGTACTTTCATACCTCTGCATTGCCTGAGTGGGCAGATAAACTAGGATCCCGACCCCTATCATATCAATGTGGCTGCACCTGAACTGTCTCAGTTGCAGAGGAATAGTCACTTTATACAGATTTCCCTCATGCGTGACCATTTCCCTCACCCACCCTATCCCCTGCCCTGAATGCTTGTGCACTATATTCATTGACAGGACTGCCCTTGCCATCCCCATCCCTGCCACCGCCACCAGTCACCTCAATGGCAGGGCTGCCCTTAATCCTGACCCCTTGACGTCGTTGAAGGTTGAAGTCCAACAGGTGACCCTGCCAAGGGCTGCACGACGTTACTGTGTACACACCTTTGAGTTCCCCTGTGCTTTCATATGCTGTTGTGAAACATGTTGGCATGCTTTCCCGCTGACGTGGACAGACGATCCAGTTGGGGGGTGTGGGGGCGCAGTTCCAGCAGGCTGGCCTGATAATGATATGCTAATGTATTACAACGAGGTTCCCGACGTCCAATAGCAGGAAATGTGGTCTGCCATAGGCAGGTTGAGTGGACGATTGTCAACTGGTTTCCTGCCGTCATAAAACTGATCATGTCATATTGTCTGCAGACGCCACCAATCACGCCCGATGCCAACGGGCATGAAAAATTCCGCCCCTACTTCTGATTATTATCTACTTGATCTGTGCTGAAACCTATAGGACTTTGTCTAAAGATAGAAATGGGCTTGGCTGTGAAGTTTTCTATGTAGGAATCGTTTACATGTGCTCACTGTTAAAACACATACATCAACAATGACTCCTTTGATAAGATACCAGGGATTTGCTGGTGTCCATGGAGCTGTACTCCAGCAAGAGTCAGTGCCTCCAGCAGAACGAGGGACAATTGGGAAAAAAAATTTATTCGCCTTGAAGTTGTTCTGCGATATAGTAACATATGAAAATTTAATGCTTAACATGTTCAGGTGAAATTACTTCCAGTGCTACTTTAAAAGAACAGGTTAATACCTTTGTTAAGAACTGAGCGATGAATTTCAGAATAAATTAAGTGATTACACGTCAGTGTTCCATGATGTAATTCAAGATATTTGGTGGAATCTTGTGCCCTCCCCCATGGTGAGTTTGGTGGTGGGGAGCATTTAATCAGGTGGGAGGCTGGCAGGTGAGGACTCCACTGCCTCCTGCTTTCACCCTGATTAAGTCCATGGCAGGAATAGCCATGGATGGCCTTCACTCTCTGCCACCAACTAAGGCCCTTAAGTTGGCAATTAATTCCCCTTAAGTCCCTTATCCTTCTGCCACTGGTATTTACCTAGTGGCAGACAGGGAGGCTCACAAGGAGCATGATAGGGTAATCCAAGCGAGAGTGCTTGCAGCCTTCTGGGGTGGTGGGGCCAACTTACAAGGCACATTGAGGGGTCCTGCATCAGGAAGTGGGTGCCACTGAAAACCATCTCCCTGCCCTTGTTGCTGACCTCCCTCCCACGAGACCTCTCTCTCGCCATCACTCACCTGTGGCCTGGGATCCAGCAAAGATCCTAAGTCTTGGGTGGGTGCATTACTGGCAGCAGCCACCATCTCCCAACTGATGCTGTCTTTCAATAGAGCTGCCAGCCTCTGATTGGCCAGCAGCTTTTACCACTGCATAAAGCTAGCACAGTTATCAAGCAAGTCAAAATTAAGTCTCAAAGAAAAAAAAGAAATATACATGTTTATATTGTTATGGACAGGTTCCAGAAAGAACTGAAATGCTTGTGTTTTTTGAAAAAGAAGACATATGTGTTTCTTAGTCCCTGCACGTGTGGTTTCAGCAGCAGTAACAGTAGGCTGTTCAAATCCCTATGCTGACTGCTGAGATGCTCTTGTCAGTAACCTCTTGATTTCAGAGCCCGTGAGGCCCCTGCTAAAGCATGCTCCACCAGTCCCTATGCAGGGATAGATTCCATCATGAAAGAAGGCATTATGTTGGACACTGACTGAGGAAATGGTATCAATGGTTGAGAAGTGGGAGCAATTCAAGTGGAGTCCCTACATCCATGTCCCTTTCAGCATTATGCCTTTCATGAGCCAGCCACATTTCAGTCCTACCACTCTGCTGGACTGCAACTTGGTACAGATTCGTGAGGCTTTATAATACCAAGGCTAAGCCATCTGTCATCCTAGTTAATGCACCAGACACAGTGCCATTCAAAGTTTGAACCCGGGTAAACAAGGCATGCAGGGGCTCATTTGATTGTCATAATTAGTTTTCCAGAGTTGGCCACTCTATTTGTCCAAGATGTCATCACAATGCCCTATTACATTAATCAACTCATGTTGAACTGAGGTCCTCCTTTCTGTCTGCAATCTTATACAGAATGCTTGGAAGACCTGTCAGCGCATTGTACATTTTTTGGTATTCCTCAGTGATTATCCTTTTCATTGAAAACTCCTGGAATAAAGGATTTGTACCCAAGCCTACCCAAAAAGTCTGACATCATTTAACATCATTTGCATTTAACAACATTCATTTGCACTCATTTGACATCAGTTGCACTCAAAAGCAATAATGTAGCTATCACATAATTGACGTCATTGTTGTCAATTGCCCCAAACTGCAGCGCTCAAACATTTGTGATTAGTAACATCACTTACCTTAAGCATTCAGACACCAAAAATGATCATACAGTTTGTTTTCCTTGTTTCTGAATTTCGATAACTTCAAACACCCTAAATCTTTAGAAAAAGTAGACTCTGTTTTAACATTTTTTTGATAATCTAGTTTTATGTTTTTCTTCATAACCTATATCTAGTGCAGCAGAGGCTTGCTGCCCTGCAACTCCCTCACCACTGTATTTCAGTAATTTTCTTCCTCACCATCCAGCAGAGCAAATTTCTTTCACCCCTGAACCCTCCCAAAGCCCCCCAATACCTCTCAGATTGCAAGAGTTCTCTTCCCCTTTCATGCTCCTGCCTCTCCTTTCCCCTCTCTCCATTCTCTCTCCGACTTTCCTCCCCCCTCTCCCTCCCCCTCTCTCCTTCCAACCCCTCCCCCCTTTCCTTCCTCTCTCCCCCCCCCACTCCCCTCTTCTTCCCCCTCTCTCATGCCCCTTTGTACTCCCACCTCCCTTTTTCTACCCCCTTGCACCCCCCAAGCAGAGACCTCAGGTAGCAAGGCCTGCCG
This sequence comes from Carcharodon carcharias, assembly GCF_017639515.1. Classification (NCBI taxonomy): domain Eukaryota; kingdom Metazoa; phylum Chordata; class Chondrichthyes; order Lamniformes; family Lamnidae; genus Carcharodon; species Carcharodon carcharias. Next base: position 64,317,768 of record NC_054487.1, read on the forward strand.
GAATCAGAAGTGACGGTGAAGCCAGCGATGCTGCCATTTGCCAGCAGCATGGGAGTAGCAATGGTGGTGAAAACAAGGTAAATTTTGAGTTGGGGAAGTTGGGTCAGGATGGGGCAGGGTGTTGGAGAGAGTTTTTGGGGGGACGGACCAGGAGGGGATCTGGAGCTTGGCGATGACCTGGAGTTCAGAGGCGGCAGTGGGGCCTGAGGTCTGGAAACTAGGGCTGGGGGTGCGGGTTAGTTTGGAGACTGTAGAGAGGGGGTGGGGAGCGTTTGGAAACTGGAAGGAGGGAGGAGAGAGAGTTTGGAGACTGGAGGGAGGAGAGTTTGCAACTGAATGGAGGGAGGAGTGGAAAGAGAATATTTAGACTTTGAGACTGGCAGGGGGGATGGGGAGAGAGTTTAGACCACCTTCAGTCTTGGGGGGGTGGGCAGAGTGGGGTGCGTGGGAAGTGTAGAACTTGAGATGAAAATGAATTAAGAACTGATGGGCTTCTGGTTGTGCTCTCAAGCATTTATTGTGGGAAGATTTTTTGGACTAAATGAAAATACTGAATAAACTCAGATATTGTTTAAGTAATTAATTTCCTTCTATTTTTCAATACAGTTTGCAAAGCACGTTTGCCACCTTTGAGCACATTTGATAGCTTTGGCGACATTTGATATCTTTGAACACATTTGATAGCTTCGAGCGTATTTGATAGCTTCAGGTGCACTCGATGCCTTCGAGCACCTTTTGCAATTTGATTACATTTGATGTCAAAGGTGGCAAAACGCTGCTGACTGCATGCAAAGCTCATTCCAAATTAGAACATTTGAAGTCAAATGATCACTGATTTCTTTTGAGTGCATTTCAATGCAAAAATGATGTCAAAAGTTTTGTGTAAGGCATGCAACTGGGCAAAGTTTGGAAAGGGTTGAACCCTCCAATGATGACTCTCCATAGCCATCCCTGCCACTATTGTCTGCTCTTGTTCACTTATGAAATATGAGTCACCAAGTGAAAACTCAACTATCTAACTGATCCCACTGAAGTGTGAATAATTGAGCTACTGCATGGTAAGCATAAGTCCTGTGATGGTGCACACTCAGAAGAGTTCAGCATCTGTGAGATCCATGGACTCCTAGTGCATGAGGGAAAGCCCTAATATAAATTAACACTGACAAGGTAAGAAAGTTGCAACTTATCATTATGAAGATAATCATACTTCACTTGTTGCTGGAATGAAACCAGTGTATGACATAAGTGCATTATATTTCATTCTTTGATCAGGTAGGTTGGGGAGTCCCCATTTCCCCATCCTCATTAGCCAGGACATCTAGGTGCTTCGGATCTCCAATGCTTCCTTCTTTGTAGCAATGGCAGATTTCCTCCTCTTGTTCCTGGGGGAAGGTATCGCTCTACAGCTCTTCACTGCCATCAGCAGTACATCAGGGAAGGTGGCACCGAAGTAGGGCACAACCTTTGACCATCATGAATCCATTGTCAAAATTCTTCCCTTCTTGCTTCCAACTACCAATTTCTCCAAAATCCATCTTTTGGATTGGCTTTTTAAATACTGGATTTAAGATGCATCTTGTGGGACAGCAATTGATTCTAAACTCAGAAGTAAAATTACAATGTGTTACCTTATTAAAATGCTACAGACAGACACGTTGGTGCCCCATTCAATATCAGAGCCCCAGCTCCTAATACCCTTTGGACTTTTTAACTGAGGCTAATAAGTCAGCATCAAAAGTGTGCACCATTCATGTATGACTGTAACTTCCATGGCAATAAAGAACTACTTCAGTGCAACATTCATATTTATATACTAATAGAAAAGTGCAAACAATAACTCTATTTTAGTTTAATTTTCAGGTTAAAATAGCAAAAACTATTGTGGCAGAAGCTATCATTAATGAACCAAGTGAAAAACTGTCTGGCAAAGCTGTGCACCTGGCAAGGTCAGCTCCATGAAATCTCCACTGCAAAGATCTGTACAGTTAAGTTCAAAAATAAAAATTCTTAGCCAGCTAATTTTCATGGATGTGTTCTCATTCAATAGTTGTAACTTCTCCGGAAGTGCAGCACTAGCAAACAGTGTTTCTACTGCGCTTCTACCAAACTATACTGGCAGTGTGGGGCAGTTCGAAAGAAGTTCTTCAAGTTTTCCAATCGATAGGGCAAGGCTTGTGGAGGTGCAGGATTCACAGATATTTGAGATAAGCTTTGTCAGTAATGAATTATAGTAAATAGAGAATACAAATAAGTCAAGATGGAATAGTAATTACTGTCAGATAAAAACAAATATAGTTAAGCTTCTAATAAGAAAATAAAGAAGTCAGGAATTTTCAGTTGGAAACAAATCATTTAGAATTTAAGACATTTTAATGCAACCAAATGTCTATAATCTAAACCACTAGCGCACTTGACAATACAAGAATAATAGTTTCAGTTGAGACATTTCAATTACTTACCTTTCCATGAATTCTCTGACCTTGTTCTTCTCCCTCAGGAAGTTCAGATTCTGCTGATTCTTCATTTTTCTGGGCATGTGCTTTTTGCTCTTGCTGTATTGCTATCTGTAAGAAATTAAACAAAGCTGCTGTCACAAAAAAAAAATTGACAAATATTGTACTGGGTCATTAAAGATACCTTAAGTAGATTTTTGTGAACTAAAATTTTCTACTAAACTGGTAACAAATCAAATGAAATAGATATTTATGAATCTCAGATTATGTATCATATGTTTGTTACATAATAAAAGTTTTTTTTACCTCCAAAGAATATAGAAGTAAGGAATAATCTCCAGAAGAATATATAGGGCGGAATCGTCCCAGATTTGCACTAATGCAAATGACAGCTTCTCACGCCATAACGTCCCAAACTCAGCACATTAATTATGCATTCCCAGGAGACACAGCATTTCCATGGTGGGCGGGGTCTGATTCGCCCGCCACCTTGCCGTCACCTTGCTGCTTCATCATGCCGTGCGCCACATTTAAAGTAATGCAGTGCACACACCTCTCAGTGCTTCCAGCCCAGAACTGTCGCAAATACGACATGGCCCTGAAAGGTAAGAAGACTGCAGCTCCCAGGTTTCATGATGCATCCCTCGAACACCTGTTGGACACCATAGAGGCCCGCCGTGGTGTCCTCTACCCCCACTCTGGCCGCAGGAGGAGCAGCAACGTTACCACACTGGCTTGGTAGGTGATGGCAGTGGTGGTCAGTGCCAATGCTGCACAGAAGAGATTGACCATCCAATGCAGCTAGAGGATGAATGATCTCATTCGTGCTGCCAGAGTAAGCAACCAACTTATCGCTGTAAACTCACTCAAGCCCATCACATATTCACTAGCATCTCACTCACTGCCAACTTAAGGGACATCACCACTCACTCACACACACATACCCTCACATCTCCATCTGGCTTCATCTGCTCTGGAGGCTGCCTCCTCAGTCCTCAACATCTTGAGGCCACTCGTACACATCAACCTGTGGCCCCACACAAATCCTGGGATATGCTCCTTCCTCATTACAGCCCTCACCCTGCAGCCTCTTCCCTTGCCTGAGGCTACTTCTTCCACTTTCCCAAGCAAGCACTAGCCCTGCAGCTGTACAAAGCCACCCCCACCTTATGACTGGTCTGGTAGGTAGGGACCTGCCTGTGAGCCCCCCTAAAAGTGCAATGGTGTTGCCTGCAAAGCCTGGTGCTGCTGACTGCGAGTGCTGCCTGAAGCAAGGTAGGCAAAAAAACCTTGAAGTCCCGAGCAAAGTGCAGCTCGCCAGGTTCATGTCACGTATACGCAGTTGTGAAACACATCGGCGTGCACTCGTGCATACATGGGCGGACGATCCAGCTTGGGGGCATGAGTCTGGCAGGCTAGCCTTATAATGATATGCAGATGTATTACAATGAGGTTCCTGACACCCAATGGTGGGCAATGCAGCCCAACATTGATGGGCTGAGTGGACGATTGCATGATGTCGTGAAACCGATTTTTGGCCTTCTCACTATATTGTCTGCTCACGTCACCGAGCAAGCCCGGCACCAGCGGGCACAGGCGATTCCTCACATAGCCTGCAGACATTTAAGTGAAGCCATTAACTATTTAAAGTTGAATACAAATGTATAAAAGGCTGGCTTTATTCCACTATACCAGCAGTAGCAGTTGTAAGGCAGTAGAGCAGCAGAAGAAAGGAAAGGGGCGGGAATGCCCATCACTGGATTCCCATCACTGCAACCAATTTGGAAATATTGCTTCCCAACAGCGCTGGAATTGTAGTGCAGGTTCTCCCAGAAATCCATTTTGCATATAAAAATAAGTCCAAACCCAACAAAATGAGAAGGGGCCATGGTGGGATTGTGGCGAAGAGTAGAAGTACCATCCTAACTCCCCTCCAGTGATGAAACAGCCATGCAGAAAATACAACCTAACCATTCACCAGGGCTCTATGATTATTATGAAGAATCGTTTTGCAAACTGAAGGAATCATGGCCAGGATTTTACAGCTTTGCCCACCTGGTGGAATGTTCCGGTTCCACTGAACTGAATGGGCATTTAAATGGCTTGTCTCATCCACCGGGGGGGAGACATGCTGCAGCGGGGCTATAAAATCCTGGCCCATGTTTTCGATGAATGTGAAAGTTACAGAAAACTGTATAGCTTACTCAATTAGCAGGCTGAGAGGAAATCCCATTAAATGTGAACTTTTGAGCTTAAAAGATTTTGGGCACATACACCCACGCCAAGAGGCACATAGGAATTGGTCCTCGGGATGCATCTACATATTTGATGTGAGCTGCCAGCACTGGTAGCACCCCAGCAGATAGATTAACTTACAAAAAGAATTTAGGACTCCCTGCCCTGCTGGCAGAGACCCTCAGGTAAGTTCTAGGAGGAGAAATTAGATTGAACAATGGGGGTGTGGTGTGAGGATGGGGTGGGGTAGTCATCACAAGGACTGCAGAACTGGATGGGAAAACTCCTGCTCCTCCTTGTTTCATAGGAAGGTTTTATTATTTTAAAGCTTACATTTTGCTGTTGGTTGCAGAGTTTGCTAAGGAATCCTGAGTAGGGCAGGTCTGGCACTTACCCCTTCATTGATGATAAATTTTGTAGTGGGGTCCTTGAACGAGCATTAGCCCCATAATTAACATATTCAAAAGACCAAATTCCAATTTTAAGTAGCCGCTCAGATTGTCTGAAAATAGGGCCAACCAAATTAGCAGTGAGGACCAATATTTGCATTAGGTACAGGCCATCTCATTACTAAATCGGTATACTTTACACTAGGTTTTGTAAAAAATGCACAACACATACCAATTTTTACCACAATATTTTTTTCACTTTTTTGCACTGAGTTTCAATATCAAACAATCATAGGTCAGATACTGCTTGGATAAGATTCACAGTACAATTCCCTTTACCATGCACCAAAAACAGATCTTAAATATAACCAAAGAACAGCACCAACTAGTAAACCAATACATTTTTTTCCACTTCCTACATCTTCCAATTGCTAAGAAAGCCTGCCAGATTAGTGTCAGCTTTCTAAAGTTTTGAACTGTGGTCTTCTGACTAACGTCTGGACTCCGATAAGAAAAGTTTCATTGGCTCATGGTTAAGTAAAACTGCATTCGGTTTAACAATTGCCATCAGGCAATTCATTACCTTTTCCATTCCTATGCCTTGTGGAGTCCCATTCATAGTTTCCAATAGGTAGATGTGCTAAAGGGATCTTTGGGTCTCTTGGTTGTGAGAGTCTTGTCTGCATCACTAAGGATGAGAACATGTCTCTTATTGATTCTGCTGTCACTAACAGTCTTTAGAGCATTGAATCTGCTATGCAATGTGCATTGTGGCTCCCAGGTATTTTGTTCATGGAAGAGTATCAGATTCACCACTTTTTCTGTCTGTTTTCAGAAGGATTTTGTGGGTGTAAAGCCCAAATAAAAATGAACCATATGAGAGGCAGGTTTCCAAAGTGGGTTGGTAGAAAAAAAGTGAACAATTTTAGAGATATGGGCTAAAAATTTGAATGTCCCAAAAATTGGGTGCAGGGATTGCGATGCACGATTAAGCCGTGCCAGTTCAAAGTAAAGCAAGCAGCACACAACTTTCGAGTTTCCTTCTAATTTAAATGATGGTGGTATGCAGCTCAGTGTTGAATGCACTATTAAGTGGCTGCATGCCTCAGCAGGGAGCCCAAGTTTGTGCAAGGCTAGCACCACCTAAAGGTTGTCTGTACTACTTAAAGCCAGACTGCACCTCTTAAAGGTGAAGTGTATCCTGGTTGCAAAATGGGCTGGAAAAGGTGAAAGAGGAGATAATGAACTGGAAGAACCTTGAAGAATAGCGCAACAGGCCAGAGAGAGTGGCCCAAGGTTCTCCAAAGCAGCACTGGAGGCCTTGGTGCAGAGGTGCACAGGAGGTGAGGGGTCTTCTTTCCTCAGATGGCCGGGTGCCCTCTAGACAGATACTAAAAAGACAATGGAGCAGCTGGCTGTCGTGGTCAACACCAGCAGTTTAGTCCTTAGGACCCAGATGCAGTACCTCATGAAATTTAATAACCTAACACAAGGTCAGTGAATGCAACTTCACAGGCCATTTTCTTACAAATAAACCACTAGCTTCACACACTGCTGCATTCAATGCACTCCCTTCACTCACCTACCACCAATTTCTATCAACTATGACTCATACTTCACATTCATAACCTCACCTTCATTGTCACACTTAGCAATACTGCAAGCTACACATTCCTATCTAATAGCTTGCATACACTGCCAACTATTCAACTGTGAGAGGCACATCACCCAAACATAATGCACCACACTCAATAACACACTTTCCTCTCTCTTGCCGGGCAATGTGGCCCACAATCGGAGCTTAACAAATTGGCATGGGGCAGCCATAGCTGCATGCTTTCACCCCATGAAGAAGATGGTAGTGGCAATCATTGGTGTAGCCATGACTGAGGCAGGGCAGAAACCATCAAGGATTATGGTATGTGCCCACTGAAACCTCCTTCTCACAATGCACTTCGGTCATCCAACAACTGTTATAATTTACAAACTGTAGATGGCACAACCATACATTTCTTGCTTCCCCTGCTTCCCTCACCCCAACCCTACCTTAGCACTTTTACGCTTTCAGATATCCAAGAGCTACTGGCTGGTCAGGCTGTGGTGCAGGAGGCTGACATCCTAAAGGAACAAGACACTAATGATGGAAGATTACTGTCACTCAATCTCACACTGGCAGCCATCAGTACAAGTACTGGCATTCCACAAACTTTAGAGGTGGGATCTGTATGTGGCGAGTCATTGTCACAAGTGGGCATCAGCTAGATCAGGGAGAACGAATACTCTGTGTGACAGCTCCATGGAGGGCAAGGTCGCACATAAATTCTGCTATAGAAGATTCAGATGAGGATTGTGATGGAGTGGCACATAGGAAAAGACTAATGAGCACGCACACAGAAATGCTTGGAGTATTGTTAAGGCTACCAGAAAACTTGCTGTTGCTTTCAACGAGAATGAAGAGTCTGACTCCAAATTGGCACAGGGTTCTTGCAAATTTTGGAGTCCAAGCATCTGATGGCCGGTGTCTCACCTTCCATTGCAGCACAAGCAGAGGCCACCTAAATAACATTTGAGTACTGTAGTGGAAGCTCAGACTGAGGTAACAAAATCTCAGTTTATCACCATGTAGACTCAGCCTGCTGCCTTTGTGGTTGTAGATACCAGTGCTAAAAGGGACATTGCCTCACAGCTGCCCAGAAATCTATATATTTCAGCAATAAAAACAGAAAATGCTGGAAATACTCAGCTGGTCTAGCAGCATCTTTGGACAGAGAAACAAAGTTAACGCTTCAGGTCAAGAACCTTCCTTCATGGATTTCAACTGAAATTCCATCCTTCATGTTTCAAATCCAACCATGATTACAGATATCTCCGAAAAATTCAATGTTCCTTGAACTACTATTCTCCCCGCGTCCTGAGATCTACTCTCGTTGTCTACTGCAGCAGATTGTTTGGACTGTTGAGGTATCAACCCAAAGAAGTGGCAGTGGTTCCATGAAGCAGTCTCAGGGTGATAGCATTTGTTCTTCTACCACTATCACTACACCAGTTCCCTTGTTTTTCTTACAAAAACAAAATACTGCCGAAGCTGGAAATATGAAAAAAAACAAAAAAATACTGGAAACACTTGCAGGTCTGCCAGCATCTGTGGAGAGAGAAACAGTTAAACATTTCTCATTGATGACCTTTCATCAAATCTTTGCCTGTCAGCCAGCCAGCCCAGACTGCAGCCACCTGTGCTGCGGTGGTGCAGTTGAAATTAGGGTCTTCTTGGCCAAAAACAGCTTGAGGGCTTCCTGCAAGGCCATCTGCAGCCTGTCCCACTGCAAGTCAACAGCCTTCCAACAGACATGGGGTAGCACTGCATGCGAGCATGAAACCAGGAAAAGGCACCCTCATGATAGGCACGTAGGCAATACGTAAGGATGATTAGTTGAGTTTTGTATGAATATTGATGATATTGGTAAAAAAAGTTGGTACGGAATGGTTATTTTGTTGAGACCTTTAGCTTAGGATTGTGGCCACGAGGATGCTGTGATGTTCTGTAACAAAGAGATGATAAGGTGTGGGACTATTATACAATAAAGTTGTATTCTCAGAACCTGCTATGAATTAGGTGCTCAAGGATAAAGTGGCTGGGACATGGAGGTGTTGGTGCCTCCTCCCTTCATCATCCTCCTCCTGTTCCTCCTCAGGTGGTTGCCGAATCCCTTGTCGTAACGGCTTTGCAGTCAATGATGGCCAGGTTGTGGTGGATACCACAGACCTCTATAACTGGAGTCACTCGCTCTGGCAAGTACTGCAGGGCACCTCCAGAGCAGCTGAGGCAACAGATCATTGCTTCAGCACCCCAACAGTCTGATCGATTATGTTTCTCACTGCAGATCTTTGCCTGTCAGCTAGCCGGCACAGACTGTGGCCACTCGTGCTAGTGTGGTGCAGATGGGAGCCGGGTCTTCTAGGCTCAGTGCTGCTTGAGGACTTGCTGCAAAGCCATCTGTATTGATTACATATTAGCCATGCGTGGTTGGGTTGTGGAGTGAGTCATGAGCCAGGCATAGAGCAGATACCCCTTGTAATCCAACAGTCATCCTTTCATTTGATACGGTTGCTGAAAGATTGATGGAACAACGGACTCAAACAGAATGAATGCAACATGACTCCTGCCAGCATAGTAGGCATGCACAAGCGTGATGTCCTGAGCATGGCCCCAAGGCAACTACACATTCAGTGAGAGGTAACCTTTGAGATGATGCTACATGTCAGCATTGAGATGTGGTGTATGCAAAGATACGTAAATGCAAGCATATCGCACTCTGCACAGTAGGGAAACTCGCTAACTTGGCAAAGCCAAGTTACTTCTGTTGCTTCTTTCTGTTGAGAGAGAGCACAATGGAGTCCTTCTCCTGGAAGAAAGAGCCTTTGTCACCTCTCTGATGCAGCATTGGATGACAAGCTTGGAAATGTCAGATATATTGATTGTTCCAGTCTGGAAGGGTCCCAAATGCAGAAATTCAATGCCACAGTCACCTTTACTGCCACTGACAGCATTGTCCTCCAACACTCTGCGACTTTAAGTGGTCCAAGCCTGAACAGACAACACTGCAGCAGAGCCAAGGAAAATTCAGTGATACCACGCCATTTGCGGCACAGCAAGAGGCTTCAATGAGGGCAAAGGCAGGTTAAAAAATCTTTCTTTAATTTCCCCAAGGAATAAGAGGTCAGTCATTTTTAAGGTAATATATTCCTCTTCGGATTAATTACCTTTACCAGAAAATCCTTTTGGGCTTTTGAAAAGCCAAAACTACCAAAATGCTGGGGCTGTTATTTCTTATTTCATTTTTGGCATGTGGGCTTTGTTGGGAAGGGCAATATTTATTTATGACCTGCAGTTGCCCTGGCAGGTGGAGGTGGGCCCTCTTCTTGAACCGCTATTGCCCATGTGGTGAAGCTGCTTCTATATAGCTGGTTCCTCGATTTTGACCCCGCAATGATGAAGGAATGTCTGTATAAGTGCATGTACCACGTTGTACATGGAGGAGGAGAATTTTAAGGTCATAGTGTTCCCATGTGCCTACTGCCCTTGTTTTTTTAGATATGGAAGTCACGGAAATGCTACTGAAGAAGCCAGAATCGTTATAATGCATCCTGTACAGCAAATCCCTGACTGAGGGGAGTCTTGCTGGTGTTGATCATTGTCTGACATTTGTGTAGCACTAATATTACCTATTATTTATCAGCTTAAATCTGGACTGTTCTATAATCTGAGAAATTCAGAATGGAGCTAAACGATGCAATCATCAACAAACAATGCCACTCTAATCTTATGATTGAGGGAAAGTCATTAACGAAGCAGCTGAAGATAGTTGAGCCCAGGACACTGTCCTGAGGAAGTCTTGCATTGACTTTATGGCACTGAGATGATTGGCTTCCAAAAATGATATCCATCTTCCATTGTGCCACATATAGCTCCACCCACTGGAGAGTTTGTACCTGATCTCTGTTGACTTAATTTGACTAGGGTTCTTTAATATCACACTTGGTCAAATACTACTTTGATAAGGATAGTCACTGTCACCCCATCTCTGGAACTCAGATTTTGTGTTGATGTTTGGACCAAGACTGGATGGAATTTTCTGTGCCCGCTGGTGCCAGGCAGGATCGGTGGCATGAGTGGGCAATATGGCTCCATCGGTTTTACGATGGCGGGAAACCAGTTCGCAATCATCTGCTCAGCCTGCCGCTGGCGGGCTGTGTTTCCAGCCATTGGACATCAGGAACCTCATTGTAATGCATCAGCATATCATTATCAGGCCAGCCCACTGGAATCAGTCCCCAACCTGTTGGATTGTCCATCCACATCAATGGGAAAGCACACTGATGTGTTTCACAACAACACATAAAAGACATGCACTTGGCGGCCTGCACTTTGAGGGGAACTTGGAGGTGAGTACACAGTAACATTGTGCAGCGCTCGCCAGGGTTGCCTGTTGGACTTCAATCTTCAAGGATGTCGGCAACTCAGGGTTAAGGGCAGCCATGCCGTTGAGATGACTTGTAGCTGGGAGGCGTTAAGAGCAGTCCCCCTGTCATTGAGGTGACTGGTGGCGGGTTGGTTAAGGGCACCCTGCCATTGAGGTGACTGGTGGCTGGGGGGTGGGGGGGCAGGGTTTGGGCAGACCTGTTGTTGAATATAGCGCACAAGCATTCAGAGTTGGGGGGTAGGGTGGGCGAGAGAAGTGGCCATGCATTAAGGAAAAATGTATAAAGTGACCATGCTTCTGCAACTGACACACTTCAGTTGCAGTCACATTGATATGACAGGACTGCTAACTTATCTGCCTACTCAAACAACGCAGAAGCATCAAAGTACCATCAAGTGCTTCAGAGGTTGTCTCCCACCCCCTTCCCCAACACAGACTGCAAATTCATGAGCATTTTAGTGGACTGCAGAACAGTTAGTACAATGTGTGAAGTCGTCCATCTCCTCACTGGACCAGTCTGGTGGACGCCTGCAATATAGTCCACAAAGGGTATCATGCATCGTCGTCTGCTGCGCCCATTACAACCCGGCACTCCAACGGGGAGACGAACTGGCTGAGCAGGAGATGGAGGAGCTGTGTGTCTCCTCCGATGGAGGAGGACGCCAATGAGGATGAGAGTGAGGAGATCCTCGAAGGTGACGATGACGGGGATGAGGCCCTTGCTTTAGCTAAATGAGGCAGGAGGCCCTCATAGCTGCTAGATTTGTGGAAGGTGATGATGACGACATACAGTGAGGTGACCCCATAGCTCCTCACATCGCATCTGTGAACATTTGACTCCAGTCTGGTTTATGGCGAATAGCTTCTGTGAGAATGATCCTGTCATGGAGACACAGTGGAGGCCCTAATAGACACTCGATTGCAGGAGACTGATGACGACATGCAGTGAGGACACTACTTAAATCATCACATAGTCTTTGAGAATGTCTGATGCCTGTGTGGCAGAGGGCAGATCATTTGTGCTCTGTGATGAGAATCATATCATAGAGACACAGCCATGAAACTTTAGAAGTATCTGATCCATTGTCTGCCTTCAGCACCTGAGCTCTTCAGGAGCCAGAGCACAGCATCAGTGATCACAGATGCTGAAAGGATGGAGGCCAGCCACACCTTAAAAAGGTGCTGAGGGCACACCAAGAGAATGAAGGAACTCTGTGGCACCTGCCCCAGTACATTCGGGCAGGAATGACCAGCACCACTGAGCTGTAGGCATCAATAACGTTTCCAAGGAGTGGTCTGAAGGCTGCACAGAGCACAGGGAAGAGGCCCTAGACTGAGACACCTGACTTTATCTTGTGCAGAAAGGTTTCACATCTGAGTGACAAGAAAACTGTTCATCAGAACAAGGAGCCATATGCAGGGAGACAATCTTGAGAGTTTATTGACAATAGTGAACAGTGTGTACAAGCAATTAACACCCATGCCCAGGCTGCGCAACTAATTCTCCTTAACTTTCCTAACACTGCCACTATGTCTTGGTGCCCCCCAGACATCCACAGCAGAGGTGGAGGCAGCTTGCTGGCTGCAACACCGTCTGTGATGATTTTGGCAAGTATCCTCTGGAGGGCTGAGACTAGGAAGGCCCTGGCCTGCTTTCAGGGTCCTGCTGTGTGGCAGTGGCACCCTCCTGGGCCTGTGGAGCTGCTGAGGTCACAGGAAGAGGGGAGTCGGCTGGGCCAGAAACTGAGTCACCTGGATGGATGGGCCTGGAGTGTGCACCTGCTGGTCCTCCTTCCAATGGATGTCCGGGGGGTGCCCCAGGCTGACTCCTTGAGTAGCAGGGGTAGCAGGAGTGAGATCAAGCTACCTGGCACCCCTCAAGTGTGCACACTGTTGGATTGATGGAGTTGAGCCCGTGCAGCAGTGCAGGAGTGAAGTCTTGGACCAAAGTCGCCATAGCGGCCGCCATTCTACCAGTGTTGACCTTGGTTGCATTGGCATACCACCGCTATCACCTCAGATTGAAGGCAGACGGGCTCCTCCATCGTGCCTTGCAATCTGAGGAGTGCAGCGGACACCACTTCTTGATGTCCCCGAGCCTACATTTTCAGTTCCAGCAACTCTTAGATCACTGAGTCCAGAGGCTTGTCATCTGACTCGGACTCAGCAAAGTTCTGGCCTCCAGCAGTCCTCTGAGTGCCAGAAACCTGGAAGTCCCTGCCTCCACCTGCTGTGGATCAGACGGTGCAACATGCTCTCCAGATTGTGAACCTGGGGCCACTCTAAAGCTAGGTCCCACTGAGGTGTGTGTCTCTGCGTTGGTGGAGGATGTGGGTGAGCGCTGTGACAGGACTTCAGGGAGGGTTCCTCCAGATTCCTCTTGAGATTTCTTTCAGACTTGATTGCAGGCCCTGGGTTGTGTACTCCATCAGCTGTTTGGCAGATGTGCCTGCGAAAGCAAGGAGAGATAATTAGTACATGGCAGTGGCCTGTGTAACAGGACACATCACTCACAGCATGGTTGTCTGATTTACTTTGCACTGCTGGACCCTCATTTGGTAGAGCATCTGCTGACCTCACCGTTAGCACCGTTGGCCAGCTGGATGGCTGTTTTTTTCAAAGTCCATGAGGACCTTGATTTCGGGCATTCCGCCATCAGTCTATGACCTCTCCCTCTTGTGTGCCAGCTTGTCCTGCATGAACAGAGATGGAGAAAGTGTAAGCAGGATGCCTGCCAGGCCAGATAAGTATGCCTGGCCTGTATGGGTGGTGAGTGGTCCCATGGATGGGATGAGGACAATGACGGTGAGTGTGAGAAAGTGAATGGTGATGTCCCTTGAACCGGCCGTGAGTGAGGGCCCTATGGATGTGTGATACGTTTGTGAATGTGAGTTGAGAGTGATGACAAGAGTGATTTACCCTGGTGGAATGGAGATCATTCATCTTCTTGCGGCACTGGGTGAACGGTGTTGGCACTGACCACCGCTGCCCAAGCCAGGTTAGTGCAGCTGCTGCCCATCTGGCAGCCATTGTGGGGGTAGAGGACATCTCAGTGGGCCTCCACAGCATCCAAAAGGCACTTGAGGGATGCAGCGCTGAACGTGGGGGCTGCAGCCTTCTTCAGTTTCAGGGCCACATGTTCTGTGCAGCAATGGTGGTCTGGAAGCATTGAGATGTGTGCTTGTAGCTGGACTTTAAATACAGCACACAGTGTGATGCAGCAGTGGGGTGATGGCAGGCGGGGGAATGAGAGCCCACCTGCCATCGGAACAGTGTGTTTCCCAGGGGTGCATAAATAATATGGCAGTTTTGGGACGATATGGCATGAAAACCTGCCAGTGAAGTATCGGGTGGGTAAAACGTTTTACCTGCCCGCTACCACACTTAGAGCAAATCTGAGATGCTTCTGTCCTGTATTGAGGTGAATGGTCCTGGTGGAATCCAAACTGAGCATTATTGAGCAGGTTATGGGTGAGCAAGTGGTGAAGTTATGGTAACAAAGTAGGGGGTGCTCTGTGGAAATTTTGGGTCAGAGTATAAATAGAATTTTAGCTGTAAAAACGTTCCACATTAAAAAAGGATGGACATAATGCCAAAGAAACAAATGCAGCAAAACAGGAATGAGGAGAAATAAATTAGTGTTCAGTTTTGTTAAATCTCTAATTAAAATTGTTTAAAGTATTTTTATCATGGTTAGGTCTAATGTTTTAATCATACTACTTCTGGAAAGCAAATAGCTTTTCTAATGAAATACCGGTATTTTATCTTAACATCAGTAGTTTGACATTCTGTTATCGATAGCAATTTCCAATTTTTATGCAATTTAACATATCCTACTTATCCTTAAATGACACTGCTGTACAACATTAAATGCATGATAGATTGCCTAACTGTTCAGAAACCAGAGTCCCAAACAACCACTAAAGCCAATATAATTGATTTTTTTCCCCCAAAAGATCTAGGACAGAATTTTCTGCCTTCCGGGCAGGTGGGCCTGACCCAATCTCCGGCGGGCAGGGAGCCGAAGAAGCGGGCCCTGCGATATTTTACGTGGGCAGGTCAATTAAGGCCCGCCGAGCGTGACATCCAGTGGGTGGGGGGGGGGGGGGGATTCCCCAAAAGCGAGAGTGCGCTCTTTCATGCATGCGCATGCAAAGTACTGCCTCAGGGAGATCACTAACAGCTCTAAATTCATTAAAAATAGAAAAATCCTTAACATGTCCCCCTCACGTGACAATGTCACATGAGATGGGACATGCTCCAAATTTACACTAAAACTTTATTAAACTTTTAAAATCTCTACATGAAACCTCATCCCGCTGGTGGATGAGGTTTCATGTTTTTTCTATTCCCTGCCAGGGCTCCTGGCCATTGACAGGTCAGCAGGCACGCAGCTGATTTTGCTGCTGCCTTCCTGAAGATTTAAATGGGGCGGGATGACGTCGGGGTCATCCCTCGTCGTTTTACGCGTTGGCGAGCAGGCCCCGCCTCCTGACGGCAAAATTCAGCCCCTAAAGTGGAGCAATTTTAATGCAAATAAGAGGAATCTAGTAGTAAACATTTCTATGGCAGAAATGGTAGCAGAGAGGGTATTAGCCTATCCAGGTATAGAGAGACTTCCATCCAACAATTTTTATGTATCTGCTTCCAGCTGAACTTGTGTTTCAGCTCCAAATCTCTCTTCCACAACATGGGTGGATCACACATCTCCCACATATATGATTAGACTTTGGAAACAATGCTGCCAGCATTTAAAGATTTGCAGCATCCTGTGAAATTGAAGGCGAGTCAGAATGTGTAGCATTGTTACCTTGAAAAGCAAAGTGAATAAAGAGTATGGTGGAATAAAACATAAACATGAGACTTGCAACTCAATGCCCAATTCACAAATATGAAGGAGACATCACAGAGATATACTCCACTACTCCTGAAGCACTTATTTGGCTTAGCCACCTTGCTCTACAACTATATCAGCCATAAGAAAGAAAGAAAGAAAGAAAGAAAGAGAGAGACATCTGTTCTTCTACCTCATGTAGCCCAACAGTTCCTTGAACATTTAAATTCAAAGTTTCCTTCAAATTGCAACTTTCTACTTTCACTGTTGCCATGCACACTTCTTAAAGAAAATTCACGCTGAATACCCTGACAATGTAATGTAACTGCATGATGTGTGTTTGTTAATTCGCACATACAACAGACAACAGAACCACAAGGTTACTGTTGCATGTTTTTCAAACTTTCAACATCTTAACAGTAATATTCTATTTACAGGCCAAATTGACACAATAGAGGAGAGCAAACTCACACTCGTGAATCTACTGTTGCTGATGTCATTTGAGGAGCCCATTGTACATTAGTCGTGCAGAGCACACAGAAGAAATGGAAAAGTTAATGCCAGTCACATCCTCTCACTTAAGTAATAGCACCATATGTTTCTTGTTATGCCTTTGAACCGTGACTTAACCACTTATTTACTATTGCATAGGAATAGAATGTCATGGAATACACTGCTCTGTAAGGGAAATTTGAAGGGAGGTCTAGCATTTCATCTTCTTTGTTCCTCTAAGTGTGCCACCTGCTCTGAAACCGTGCTTCATATTAAAAAAATGATTTTTTTAATTTACTAGCTGGAAACCACTATTTGAATTTTTAAAGAAGACTAAAGCCACGTTCCAGTGGCTTAAGATCACAGTCAAAGATGGCTGCACATTTGCATCACTGTATCTTCTTCATTACAAGACCATTAAGTGGAGCCAACCTGTCTGCAAAGCCTCAAAGGAACAACTGCCTTGAAGGAATATGAATGGGGGCCATCTTCAAGGTACCCAGACAATCACTTGGGTACTCAATTAGGTGTAGACACAACATTGAAGAATGGAAAACTGGTTGAGATAGAAATTCCCAACCATGGTCTAATCAAACTACAACTGGAGTCCATTAACCATGACCATATTTAGGTCACTGTGCAGTCAGAGAGGGTCATCTGACAAGCCAACCGTTTGACTGTTTAAGCACCTGTTTTCTCTGCAAACCAGAACAAGCAACTGAGACACTAAACGAGAAAGACCTTGAGTGAGTTCCTTTCCTCCCTCTCCATCTAACTTGCAAGTTTTAAAAGCTGCCTGCCAATTTTGACTATCCATGTGCTATAGGCAGAAATTTTTAAAAAGAACTCAACCCCTTAGCTGCAATCTTCAGAAGAACAGATAAATTGTCTACCTTCATCTTTAAACTCCCTCAACACCGACCCAGAAGGATCACCGAGTTCAGCCTGTGGCCAGCTAAGTCAGTAACCTTCTGGAGGGGTAATATCCCCTCTACTGTACTGGACTTCAAATTGCATAATCTATTATCCTGTGTGTGTACGCGCGTGCGTGTGGAAGTTAGTTTTTTTTAAATCATTTTTCTTACACCGGGTTAACTACAATAAAAAATATCCCCTTCTTTTCAAAAAGCTCAAGAAAATATGTCTGTGTTCATTTATAGTCATAGTGCATAAACAGTTAAATGCACACTGAATTGGCAAGTATATCCTTTTTTTCAAAAATCCCGTTGCAGCCAAATGAGGAGTGGGAAAAGAGAGGAGTCATCTGACCCCTTTCCACCTGATTGTAACAAACCAGAAACAGATGCCGTTCTCAGGGCTACCATAGATGCCAGCACTGTTACACTCTGTTACTGGCTCAGGCCTAAATAGCCAAGTGGTTATGGTACTGGGTTTGTAACCCCCAGATCAAGAGTTCAAATCTCACAATGGCAAACTATGAAACAATGTAACTTCATCTGAAACAGATGGAAACAGGTTTACTCAAAAAGAGTATCAAGAGTTCAGATCTCACAATGGTAAACTATGAAACAATGTAACTTCATCTGAATAGAAACAGATGGAAATGTGTTTGTACTCGAAAGAGTTACTCTGTTACTGATTCCACCAGTTACAAGCACAAACACAGGAATATCTTCTCTAAGGATCATTTAGGATGTTAGTTTTAGGAAGATGCAGCAGGTGAAGCACTGAGCAGAATTGAGGAAGACCAAATACAAGTAGGTGGGGAACATTAAACACATCTGAAGAAATAAGAATTAGTTTGTGAAGAACTACATTTTTTGGCAACACTAACACAGCCCTGTTCTCCAAAAGCATACATTGAGGGTGCCTGAGTTCTTTAGTTTTCTAACATATTCAAATAAACAGCTGCTTGATAGTACAGAACTTGAATAGTGCTGAAAGGAGAGCCATGTTGCTGAAGCTTTTCATCTTGTACTCATTAGGACAAATGCAAGAATGACAAATTTCAAATGATCACAACAATTTATACTGCAGGAGGAAAAGGGGTGCTGGTTGATTTGCAAGTTGACTCTGCTTGGCCCATGCATTGTCATGGATAAAGCAATGGGAAATTATAGACTCTCCATCCTTATGGGTAGTTCAAAAAGGCACAAGACTCAACCAGATTCCTTTTGTTTGCAAAGAACGGGTCACTGTATATGAATGTATGTTGCATCTAGCAAGCATAAATGAGCCATGGAAGTGACCATGGCGCTCTATTTTTACGTCAGTGGCTCTTTCCAGGGCTCCACAGGTGACCTGTGCAGTATCTCGGGGACAAGGGCTACCCACGGAGGATGTGGCTGATGACGCCTGTGCGGAGGCCTCAGACTGCAGCAAAGCGATGGTACAATGAGGCTCATGCTGGAAGCCGGGCTTTGGTGGAACATCGATGGGGAAGACGATGATGAATCCTCGAAGGCGAAGATGCTGGCGATGAGGCCATCGCACTGGCCAAACGATGCAAGTGCGCTCAGGAGGCCCTCATAGCTGCTAGATTAATGGAGATGATGTCAACATACAGTGAGGACAGTCCTGACACCCTTACTTGGCATCTATGAATGTTTGACTTGTGTATGTCTGATGGAAGTGCACATACACTCAGTACTCAGGCTCATGTCATGGGGATGCAGCGGAGGCCCTAATAGTTGCAAGATTCCAGGAGGATGATGACAACATGCAGTGAGGACACTCCATAGATCTTCGCATTGCCTCTGTGAATGTCTGGCTCCTCTTTGGCTGAGGGAAGTTCACTTGCAATTTCTGATCAGGGTCATATCATGGGGATGCTGCCGTGAAACATGAAATACACCAGATCCTTTGACAGCCTTCAGTACCTGAACCCTTCAGGAGCACAGCATCACTGGTCTGGGATGCTGAAGAGATGGGGGCCAGAGCACACAGAGAGAATGATGGAACTCTTTGACGACATTCCAGCAGCAATGACAAGCACCATCAAGGTGCAGGCATTACTAATTTGTCCAGTGAGCGTGAAGCCGGACCATCATTTTGAGCTGAAGGTTACACACCACACAGGGAATAGGCCCTGGACTGAGACACCTGCCTTTATCTTGTGCAGGAATCAAGGTTTCACATCAGAGCGACATGAACACTGCTCTTTATAACAAGGAGCTATAGGCAAGGAGACATTCCTGGGAGTTTATTTACAATAGTGAACATTGAATACAAGTAATCAATAACCATGTCCCGGCTGTGCAATTACATCTTCTTAACCTTCCTAACCCTGCTGCTCCATATTGGTGCTCTCCCAACAATCACAGTAGAGGTGGAGGCAGCCTGCTGACTGCTACGTCCTGTCTGTGATGACCATGGCGGACGTCCTCTGGAGGCCAAGACATGGCGGGCCCCAGCCTGCTTCCGGGTTCTTGCTGTGTGGCAGCGGGACCCTCTTCGGCCTGTGGAGCTGGAGTTTCTAGGGCCTCAGGAATAGGGGATTTGGATGGGCCGGGCACTCCAGGTGTCACCTGGGTAGATGGCCCCAGGGTGTGCATCTGCTGATCCTCCTCTTTATGGGTGCTTGAGGGCCCTTGGCTGAATCATGGAGGAGACGGGGAAGCTTGAGTGAGATCGAACTGCCCCACATCTATCTCACGTGTACACATTGAAGGCCAACTATAGCGGCAATGATGGAGTTCAGTCCGCGCAGCAGTGCAGGACCGATGCCCTGAACCAAGATCTCCATGGCGGCCACCATCCTACCAGTGTTGACCTCAGTGCATTGGCATGTCGGCGCTATCACCTCAGACTGAAGGCAGATGGTCTCCTCCATTGTGCCTTACAATCTGAGGAGTGCAGCAGACATCCCTTCTTGATGTTCCTGAACTTACCTCTGCAGCTCCAGCAACTGAGGCATGACCAAGCCCAGAGGCTCATCATCTGACTTGGACTCAGCAGATTTCTGGCCTCCAGAAGTCCTCCAAGTGCTGGAAACCTGGAAAGTCCCTGCCTCCGCCTGCTGTGGATCAGAAAGTGATGTGCTCACCAGATCGTGACCCCAAGGCTACTCTAGAACCAGATCCAACCGAGATGTGTGTCTCTACACTGGTGGAGTGTGCGGGTGAGCACTATGATGAGTCTTCAATTAGGGTTTCATCAGATTCTTCTTCCAAGATGTCTCCTCAGCTGCAAAAGCAAAGAGAGATAAATAGTGCATGGCAGGGGACTAGGGGAACTGACTCACAGCATGGTTGTCTGATGGATATGGCACTGCTTGATCCTCACTTGGTTGAGCACCACCGACTTCACGGTCAACACAGGAATGGTCCAGATCGTCGCCGGTCAGCTCCATGATTCTATTTTCGAAGTCTGCGAGGACCTTGATGTCAGGCATTCCTCCACCAGTCTGCAACCTCTCCTTTTTGTTGTGCACCCGAGGGAGGTGTTGCTAAATTTGGGTCCAGTATGTTTCTTCCCTTTGGCATCTATGACTTTGCGGCAGCTTACGATGCCTTAGAGATTGTTAGCTCTGTGCAGGGACGCCCTTTAAATATGGTGCCCGGATTACTGAAGGCCTGAGGTGACGTCAAGGTGGGCAAATCAGAGGCCAGTGATCTGGTGTGTTTCCCGGGAATACATTATTAATGAGGCAGGATGCATCAGCATTTGGAACAACATAGTGTGAAAACTTGCCATTGTGGCTGGCAGGTAAAAAGTCCATTTTCTTGCCTGCTACTTTGTGGAAAACTGGGATGATTCTGCCCAACCTGTCTCAAAGCCTCACCAGGAACAATGACTTTGAAATAGTCTGAATGAGAGCCATCACTTAACCCATTAGCAAAGCATCCTGGCAATCAACTGGGTATTCATCTGGGTGGAGTCAAACCATTAGACATAAGAACTTGGAGAATGGAAACCTGGCTGAGAGAGGAATTCCCAGCCATGATCTAATCAAGTTACAACTGGAATATATGAGTCATGACCATATTTGGGTCACTGGGAAGTTAGAGAGAGTGGGTTATGTGACAGGCCAACCCTATGTGTATTTAAGCACCTGTTTTCTCTATGGAACAGAGCAAGCAATTGAGATGCTGATGGAGCAAGACCCTGAGTTCCCTCTCTCACTCCATCAACTTGCAAGTTTTGAACTCTGCTGATTTTGACTATCAACGTACTGCAGACTGAAATTTTGAAAAGAACTCAACCTGCTACTGTCTCCAGAAGAACAGATAAATCATCTGTTTACATCTTTAAGCCACCTTGATGCCAAAAGCAGCAGGAGCACCGAGTTTGGCCTGAAGCCAGCCACATCACCAACCTTCAAGATCTGTATATCCCTTTAATTTTACTGAACTTTAAATTGCTTAATCTATGCTCATACACTGTAATCTATTTATGTGTGAACTTTGAGTGTCCGTGTTTGTGTGATAAAAACTGAGTTTTTTTATTATTTTACTTAGAATGGGTGAACAACAATAAAAGCTATCCTCTTTTCCTTTTAAAAACTCAAGAAAACCTGCCTGAACATGTCCTTTATGGTCACAGCACAAACAGTTAAACACTCACGGAAATTGGCATGCATATTTGTTTTAAAAAAATACAGTTGTGGTCATACAAGGAGAGAGAAAAGAGGAGCCATGTGACCCTTCCTCAGCTGAGCATAACAGAAATTTGGGGTCTGCATCCTAGATCGAAAGTATAGACAAACGAGAAGCTGGGAAACAAATTCCTAGAAGTATATTTAAAAAATCCATACCAGTTTTCTTGTAGTTGGCATTGCTAGAGTACTTAAAATTTCCACACTCGAGACTTGTACCTCCCTAGAACAGAGTGAAGTAACTTGGAACATAGGATCAGGAATTGAGTGCACTGCTACAGAGTTTGTTGAGAAGGCAGTGAAATTTTAAATTTTGATGGTTAATATTTTATAAAATCTTGTACTCCTTGCTGGTAATTTTACTTGAATTTACTGTTTTTAAGTTTAAAGTTTCTTAGGGGCTTGGGCAGGGCTAATCAAGCAAATCAAGCCCACTGCAAGGGATCAGGTGAGATCAGCAAATTAAGTAACTGGCCTAATCTGGTTCTGTAACTGCCAGATTCATTTGAATCTCAGTAATATAAATAAGTCATGGAGTGCACTGATAAGTGTAATTACTGTGAATTTTGTGAGTAGGAAGTTTAGAGAGGAGGGGAGGAAGGTGTTCTTTGCTTTGACTTTCTTTATTTTTCTCAGCCTGCAGGAGACCAGGAATTGAAAAGCTGCATTAGAGGGCTGAGCTTTGAAAACATCCAAGATTGACATTACAGGAGAAACATAAATTCATCGGTTGGTGCGATTCTGCTGCTAGGGAGTCTTGTCTTCAAGTAGCTGAAAATTTAGAAAAACACATTGTTTTTAAAATAAGGTGCTACTTAGATTTCAGTAAGAAACACAAGCAATAGGGAAGTAGAGTTGAAGTCAAGGCCAGGTAAAATAAAGTAGTTCAAGTAAACCAATGTAAAATAAAGTTAACACAAGGGGACTAAATTGAAGCCATGGCAGGACAATTAGGTTATATAGAATGCATGCCCTGTAAAATGTGGGAAGACTTGGGTGCTACCGCTGTCCTAGGTGACCACATGTGCAGGAAGTGTTACCAACTGCTGAACCCTGAACTCTGGATTTTAGAGCTCAAGCGGCAGTTGTAGTCACTGTGGTGCTTCTGTGAGGCTGTGAGCTATGTGGATAGCATGTTAAGAGAGATGGTCACACCTCAGCTTAGGAGCCTGGAGGAAGAAAAGGAATGGGTGATCATCAGGCAGTCCAAGAGAACCAGGCAGGTACTGCAAGAATCCCCTGGGATACCACTTGCCAATCGGTTTTCTATTGGATACTGGTAAGGGTGTTGTTTCCTTGGAGGAGTGCAATTGGAGCTAGGTTTGTGGCACCACAGGCAGCTTTTCTGTACAGGAGGGGAGAAAGAAGAGGGGAAGAGCAGTAGTGATAGGGGATTCTTTAGTTATGGAACAGACAGGTATTTCTGTGGCCATAGCCGTGACTCCATGATGGTATGTTGCCTCCCTGGTGCAGGGTCAAGGATGGCACGGAGTGGCTGCAGGACATTCTTCTGGGGGAGGGTGATCAGCCAGAGGTTGTGGTCCAGGTTGGTACCAATAACT
This sequence comes from Carcharodon carcharias, assembly GCF_017639515.1. NCBI lineage: Eukaryota > Metazoa > Chordata > Chondrichthyes > Lamniformes > Lamnidae > Carcharodon > Carcharodon carcharias. The sequence continues at coordinate 64,341,271 of NC_054487.1, forward strand.
TAGGTAGGAAGGGGGATGAAGTCCTGAAAGTAGATTTTAGGGAGCTAGGAAGGAGATTGAAAAGCAGGACCTCTAAAGCAGTAATGTCAGGATTACTCCCAGTCCCATGTGCAAGTGAGTATAGAAACAGGAGAATTGAGTGATTGAACATGTGATTGGAAAGCTGGTGTGGGTAGGAAGGCATCAGGTTTCTGAGGCATTGGGTCTGGTTCTGGGGAAGGTGGGACCTGTACAAGCCAGACGGTCTACACCCGAACAGGGCTGAGATGAATATCCTCACAGAGAGATTTTCTAGTGCTGTTGGTTGAAGAGGCGGGGTGGTGGCAGGTGCTTTAAACTAGATTGGCTGGGGGCTGGGAACTTGAGGAAAAATTCAGAGCAGGGAATGGGAGATAGAGAATCAGTGAGTGACTCTGGAAGACAGAAGAAGCACAGGTTAAAAAGTGTACAGCACAGGAATTTAGCAGTGATAAAAAGGTGTATATGTAAATGCAAGGAGTATAGCAAATAAAGCCGATGAGCTGAGGGCTCAGCTAGATACATGGCAGCATAATATCATCGCTATAACAGAAACTTGAATTAAAGAAGGGCAAAAATGGCAACTCAACAGCCCTGGATAGAGAGCTTTCAGGCAGGGTAGAGAGGGGGACAAAAAAGGAAGGGGGGTGTATTATTACTGGTTAAAAAACAAATACAGCTGTGAGGAGAGATGATATACTAAATGAAGCATCAAATGAGGCCATATGAGTTGAGATTAGAAATAAAAAACGGGCAGCCACATTGCTAGGAGTGTACTATAGACCCCCAAGTAGTGGTAAGGAGTTAGAAAAGCAAATATATAGGCAAATTTCTGAGTGCAAAAACTATAGGGCAGTAATAGTTGGAGGCTTCTACTACCCTAATATCAGTTGGCATATGAACAGTGTTAAGGGCACAAAATTCAGGAACTGCATTCAAAAGAATTATTTCAGCCAGCACGTAACAAGCCCAATGAGAGGGGACACAATTCTAGATTTAATTTTAGGATATGAAGCTGAGCAAGTGGATGAAGTAGCAGCTAGTGACCATTTTGGAGACAGCGACTATAATAGTTAGATTACAGCAAGTAATAATAAGGTTAATGGAATGCTATCCTTTATTATGAGATGAGTTGAACATAAAAGTAAGGACATTATGCTTTAGTCATATAGAGCATTTGTGAGACCACATCTCGAATATTGTGTGCAGCTTTGGTTTTCATGTTTAAGGAAGGATGTAAATGCGCTGGAGGCAGTTCAGAGGAGATTTAGTAATTGATACCTGGAATGAGCAGGTTGTCTTATGAGGAAAAGTTAGACAGACTGGGTCTGTTTCCACTGGAGTTTAGAAGAGTGAGGGGTGACCTGATTGAAGTACATAAGATCCTGAACAATATTGACAAGGTCGACGTGGAAAAGATATTGCCTCTGGTGGTTGAGTCCAGAACTAGGGGGCACTGTTTTAAAATTAGGAGTTGCCCTTTCAGAACCGAGATGAGGAGAAGGTTTTCCTCTCAGAGGAACTCTGTCTCTGAAGGCGGTTGAGATGGGGTTATTGAATATTTTTAAGGCAGAGATAGATAAATTCTCGTTAGGCAAGGGAATCAAAAGTTACTGGGGGTAGACGGGAATGTGGAATTAAAACACAAACAGGTCAGTCATGATCTTATTGAATGGCGGAGCAGACTTGAGTCCTACTTCTGCTCCTATTTCTTATGTTCGTATTTAGCATCATTACGGAAAAGGACAACGATAGAACAGCAGTAAAAGTTCAAAATTGGGGAAGACAAATTTTACAAAATTGAGAGGTAAACTGGCAAAAGTGGAGTGGATGCAGCTACTAGAAAGGAAAATGGTGTCAAATCAGTGGGAGGTATTCAAAAGCAAAATTCTATGGGCACAGTGTAGACATGTCTCCACAAAGACAAAGGGTGGTACTACCAAATCTAGAAACCCCCCGGTTATCCAGAAGCATACAGGGCAAGATAAATCAGAAAAGGAAAGCTTGTGACAGTCACAGAAAGTTTAAGGAGAAAGCCTAGAGGAGTATAGAAAGTGCAGGTGAAGTAAAAAAGGAAATTAGGAAAGCAAACAGTGGATATGAAAAAATATCAGCAGGTAAAATCAAAGAAAACCCAAAGATGTTTTACCAGTGCATTAAGAGCAAGAGAATAACTAAGGAAAAGGTAGGGCCTATCAGAGATGTACATGGTAACTTGTGCGTTGATGCTGAAGATGTGGGCAGGATTCTCAATGAGTACTTTGCCTCTGCCTTCACTAAGGAGAGGGATGATGCCGACATTCTAGTTAAGGAGAAAGAGCGTCAAATATTAGATACAATAAGCATAAAGAGAGAGGAAGTACTAGAAAACATGGAAAATAGGAGCAGGAGCAGGTCACTTGGCCCTTCAAGCCTGCTCCACTATTCAATAGGATAATGCTTGGTCTTCTATCTCAACACCATACTCCTGCTCTCTCCCCATACTCCTTGATGCCTTTAGAGCCTATAAATCTATTTCCTTCTTAAATATATTCAGTGACTTAGCTTTTACAGCCTTCTGTGGCAGAGAATTCCACAGGTTCACCACTCTGAGTGAAGAAGTTTCTCCTTATTTCAGTCCTAAATGGCTTACCTTGTATCCTAAAACTGTGATCCCTTGTTCTAGACCCGCTAGCCAGAGGAACATCACCCCTGCAGCCAGTCTGTCCATCCCTGTCCAAATTTTATATGTTTCAATGAGATCCCTTCTCATTCTTCTAAACTCCAGTGAATACAGGCCTAGTCGACCCAATCTCTCCTCATTCAACAATCCTGCCATCCCAGGAATCAGCTTGGTGAACTTTTGCCGCACTCTCTCTATGCAAGTATATCCTTTCTTAGATAAGGTGGGCAAACCTACACACAATACTCCAGGTGTAGTCTCACTGAGGCTCTGTACAGCTGCAGTAAGATATCCTTGCTCTTGTGCTCAAGTCCTCTTGCAATGAAGGCCAACATGCCATCTGCCTTCTTAACTGCTTGCTGCACCTGCATACTTGCTTTCAGTGATTGGTATACAAGGACACCCAGGTCCCTTTGTACATCAACATTTCCCAATCTATCACATTTAAACAAAACTCTGCCATGCTGTTTGTCCTACCCGAAGTGGATAACTTCACACTTATCCACGTTATACTGCATCCGACATGTATTTGCCCACTTACTCAACTTACCTAAATCGCCTTGAAGACTCTGAACATCCTCCTCACCACTCACATTCCCATCAAGTTTCATGTCTTCAGCAAACCTGGAAATATTACATTTGATTCCCTCATCCAAATCATTGATATATATTGTGAATAGCTGGGGCCCAAGAACTGATCCCTGCAGTACCCCACTAGTCACTGCCTGCCACTCCGAAAAAGACCCGTTTATTCCTACTTTCTGTTTCCTGTCTGCCAACCAATTCTCAATCCATGCCAATACATTACCCCCAATCCCATGTGCTTTAATTTTACACACTAACCTCTTATATGGAACTTAATCAAAAGTTTTCTGAAAATCAAATACACCACATCCACTAGTCCTTCCTTATTTATTCTGCTAGTTATTTCCCCAAATGGATCAGTATGTTTGTCAAACATGGTTTCTCTTTCATAAATCCACACTGACTTTGTCTAATCCTGTTGATATTTTCTAAGTGACCTGTTATCACTTCCTTTATAATAGACTCTAGCACTTGCCCTACTACTGATGCTAGGCTAACTGGTCTGTAATTCCCTGTTTTCTTCCTTCCTCCTTTTTTAAATAGTGGGGTTACATTTGCCACCCTCCAATCTGCTAGGACTGTTCCAGAATCTACAGAATTTTGGAAGATGTCAACCAACACCTCCAATATTCCCATGGCCACCTCCTTTAGTACCTTGGGATGTATCGGCTTTCAGTCCCATTAATTTCTCCAGCACTTTTTTTTGGTAAAATTCATTTCCTTCAATTCCTCCTTCTCAGTAGACCCTTGGTTCCCTAACATTTATTTGCAAAGAAAGACTTAACTTTAGATAGACATTAACCCTTAAATTAATCCTTAAAAGTCTTCCACTCACCAGACCCCAACTTAAGCACTCTAATTGAACCCAAAGCAGCACTCTGAATCCAGCTTCTAAAAACCTACTTAAGCCAGTTATCTAATTAATTAGCTACAGCTACAAGCAGAGCCTGTATAATGCCTGTGTTAAAGCTGGACTAAAACTCTCCTCCTCCCAACCCGAAGAGCAATGTTTAGTTAATTGTTAAAGAAAGTCTAGACTTTAGCTAGAAATTATCCTTAAATTAACCTTTAAAAGTCCTTCACTCACCAAACTCCAACTTAAGCATTCTAATGCAGGTCAAAGCAGCACTCCAGTGCAGACTGGCATACTTGGAGGTGGATAAGTCACCAGGGCCGGAAGCCAGGGAGGAAATAGCAGATGCTCTGAAGATCATTTTCCAATCCTCCCTAGATACAGGTGAGGTACAAGGGAATTGGAGATCTGCGAACGTTGTACCAATATTTTAAAAGGGTGCAAAGGATAGGCCAGAAAATTATATATCAGTCAGTCTGACTTCAGCAGTGGGCAAATTATTGGAATGAATTCTGAAAGACAGGATAAACAATCACTTAGAAAGGCACAGATTGATCAGGATAGTCAGCATGGTTTTGTTAAGGGAAGATTGGGTCTTACTAACTTAATCAAATTTTTTGAGGGAGTAATAGGAAGGATTGATGAGGGTAGTGTGGTAGATGTTGTCTATATGGATTTCAGTAAGGCATTTGACAAAGTTGCTCATGGCAGATAGGTCAGAAAAGTGCGAATCCATTGGATGCAGGGGAAGGTAGCAATTTGGATCCAAACTTGGCTCAGCAACAGAAAACAAAGGGTAATGGTCGATGGATATTTTTGCAAATGGAAAGCAGTTTCCAGTGATGTTCCACAGGGCTCAGTGTTGGGGCCCTTGCTGTTTGTTATATATATATATTACTGATTTGGACTTAAATGTGGGAGGCATGATTGGGAAAGTTGATAGAAAAATTGGTATGTAGTTGATAGTGAAGTGGTTCAGTGGGTGGAAAAGTGGCAAATGGAATTCAATCCAGAGAAGTGTGAGGTAATAATGTATTTGGGGAGGGCAAACAATGCAAGGGAGTACTCAACAAATGGGAGGATATTGAAAGGGGTTGAGGAAGTGAGAGGTCTTGGAATGCTTGTCCACAGGTCCCTGGAGGTGGCAAGACAAGTGGATAAGGTGGTAAAGGAAGCAAATGGAATGCTTTCCTTTACTGGATGAGGTATTGAATACAAAAGCAGGTATGTAATGTTGGAACTGTATAAAACGTTGGTTTGGCCACAGCTGGAATTTTGTGTACAGTTCTGGTCACAACTTTACAGGAAAGACATAATTGCTCTGGAGAGAGTGCAGGGGAGATTGCAAGAATGTTGCCAGGGCTGGGAAATTGTAACTATGAGGAAAGATTGTCTAGGGTTGTTTTCCTTAGAACAGAGGTGGCTGAGGGGTGACCTAACTGAAGCATACAAAATTGAGAAGCCTAGACAGGGTAGACAGGAAAGACCTGTTTCCCCTGGCTGAGGGATCAATTACCAGGGGCATAGATTTAAGGTGATTTGTGGAAGGATTAGAGTGGACATGAGGGAAATCCTTCTCACCCTAAGTGTGGTGGGCATCTGAAATTCACTGCCTAAATTGGTGGTTGAGGCTGAAATGCTCAACTCCTTTACAAGGTGCCTGAACTGCTGTAACCTGCAAGGCTACGGACCAGGTCCTGGAAAGTGGGGTTAAAAATGAGAGGCTAGTTTCTTTTTTTCTCCTTTTATGGCCAGTGCAAACATGATGGGCTGAATGGCTTTTTTCTGTGCTGTAACGTTTCTATGGTTCTATGTCCTGCCATTCAATTAGATCATGGCTGATCATCTACCTCAATTCCACTTTCCTGCACTATCTCCATATCCCTTGATGTCATTAGTCTCCTGAAATCTATCGATTTCTCTCTTTAACACGCTCAATGATTGAGCTTCCACAGCCCTTGAACAGTTAAAAAGTGTAGCCCAGCTTTTAGAGATAAATATATAAATATAAAGCTAGGAAACCCAAATCCTAAAACTTGTGACCAACCATTTTTCAATTGAACATGAAGAACAGGAGGCAGGCATAGAATCTGAAAAGGAAGCAAAATACTGCAGGTGCTGGAAATCTGAAACAAAAACAGAAAATTCTGGAAAAACTCAGCAGGTCTAACAGCAATTGTGGGAGAGAAACAGTTGCTGTTTCAAGTCCATATGACCTTCTTTATAATCTGAAATGGACAGGCTGGCATTAGCAAGGATATAGCTGGAACAGTAGAGACTAGAGCTAGAATTCTAAGCAAGAAAAGTAGAAAGAGAGGCAAGAAAAAAGGAAGGGAAACAGAATTCCAAGGAAAAGAGAAAGAGAATTCCAAGAAAAAGAGACAGGAATGGAGTGAGAGAGAATTCCAGGAAAAGGGAGAAAGAATAAGCTTTCTAGAGGGAAAAACAAGAAGGGGAATTAAGGCAGCTTGAATAGAGGGGGAAGGCTCACTTACCAGTAAGGACACCACTACTGAGCTCTTACAGTTATCACAACTGATGCCAAAGTTTGATGAGGGGTACGAAGAAGCATTTTTGTCTCATTTGAAAAGTTTGCAAAGCAGCTGAAATAGCCAGCAGAGGTTTGGACCCTTCTACTGCAAAGTACATTAATAGGAAAAGCCCATGAGCTTTATTCCCTAATGTCTGATGGGAGTTTGTCAAGCTATGAGGTGACCAAGAATACTATCCTGAGCACATGCAAGCTAGTACTGGAAGCGTATTGCCAAAAAATCTGAACTTTCAGAAAACAGCCTGAACGAACTTACATCGAATTCAAAAAGTGTTAAGCAGCTTACTTTAGACTGATGGGGGTGCATAAGATAGATCCCACATATGTGAACCTCACATGTGGTTCTTCTTGAGGAATTCAAAAACTCTATTCCCTCTTCCATAAAGACCCATGTGGGAGAACAAAGATTCTCCAAATAAAGACAAGCAGCCATCATAGTGGGCGACTATGAAATAACACATGGATCCCTAATTCAAAGTAAACTGAGATCTGGTAGTTCTTACAGGCCAGGAAGGGATAGGGTGTATGTAGGTGAGGCCAAAACAGGCTTGAGATAAAAGGGAGTAATGAAGGAAATACAGTTCAATTCCCAACTTTTAAAAGCAGGAACCAAGGTGGTAAGCTGGTAGGGTCACAGCCAGTGTGTTTTAAGTATGGAAAGCCTGGACACCTGAGCGAGAATGCCAAAAGACCCAAAGGAGGCACTGCAGTCAAGCAGGTACCTATGGCCAGGCAGGTCATAAGCCTACGTTCCAATGTGGCCAAGGGTCAGAATACCTATCAAAATTTTGTGTTTAAAGGGAATTGACCCCTAGTTTTTCTAAAAAGTTAGAAGAGATCAGCATTTTTAGATATGCTGGCTGTTTGCAAACTTTACTCCTGGCAGGAGATGGAGATTTTCCACCCAAAATCAGAGTGAATGCCAGCGTGCTGGGTAAGGGACTTATTGCCAACTGTGTAGAGGTTCCTTTAATAAAAAATTACCGATAGAATAAGTTGCTTACCAGTGTGGTGACGGTTGGGGCCATTCCGAGATTATCAATGCAGGGTTTGACCTATTTCTGGGCAGTGGCTTGGCTGGATGTCAGGTTCTGTGCCCAGGGAATCCATAGTAGTTCACAGAGATGGGAGAAATGAATGGAAACCAGTGAAATTCTGCTCAGCTGCAGAGGGCTGAGGAGGTTTCAGAGGTACTACAGGGAGCGATAGAGCCATCAATGATTACAGAGGCTAAAGGAAAGCCGATAGAATTTAAAGCGGCCAGGATATAGTCTGCAGAGTTTAGAGGCCAAGATAGAGTCCGTAGAATTTGAGGAAGACAGGGTAGAGCCTGTAGAATTGAAAGTGGCCAACACACGGCCAGAGGAAAGCAAAGGCACTGGACTAAAAGCAGCAGAGGTTGAAGGAAATGCACCAGATGTGTGATTAGCAGAAACCTTCTTCCAGAGTTTAAATTGGGAACATTCTTAGTCCCTAACAGGCATACAGAAAGTGAGGGAGATGCCTTATCTAGTTGAAATGCCAGTTCGGGTGGCAGTGTCCCAGGTCCTCTTGGACAGATTGTGAGAAAATCCATTGCAGAGGTAATGGAAACAGGGGAGGTAATATGTCCTAAAATGAACAACACTTGTGGAAGCCACAAGGGAAATATTAGTGAAATTAGTGTGGAATTACACACTGGAGAATTAAATGATCAAGTTCAAATTTCAAATTTAACTAAACCCAGCAATTCAGCTTCAGAACCCACTGAAGACAAGGGGCAGAAAAATCCTGGCCAAGGTGCAGAAGGAGACCCCAGACACCTTAAAATGGCTTAAAACAGATTACCGCCCACTGTCATCCTAGAAATAAGGTTTATCCATGTACCAGGACCAGGACTGTTAAACCCCAATGGTTGTGGACACAGCAACTGAAGGGTTAAGAACTTCACATACAGGGCCACCATGCAGTAATGAAAATCTGCATAGTATAAGTCTGGATCTAAGAGGTTTTCTCCACAGCAGCCTGTGAAATTCAAACTTCTCAAAAATTCAAGCATTGAACTTAATGGAAAACTCTTTAAAAAAACTGTATGAAAATACTCAGAGCACTATCACCAGATGTTAGTGAAAGCCAAGAACTCCTAGATGATATCTAACAGGCATTTAAAGGAGAAAAGGCCAGAAGGCAACAGGTTTCCAAAACAAGCACCTGCCATAAGCCAGACCCCAACACCAAAACAGGTTTAATTACGATTTTGCCTCAGCCAAAGAGGGTGATGAGAAATTTAAATGTAAAAAAGAACAGAGGTGTAGCAGTGTAAGATTGATGAGTGAATGTTTGAAGATGAATGTGTGTTTATGTTTTTTTAAGAACCTTTATAGTTAAATGCTAACATCATAGCATTTCATTCCATGTGGTGTGGCAATGTTTTGAAACCATGCTTTATAACAAAATATAATTTTTGAATTTACTGGCTGGAAACCCCTAATTGATTATTTAAAAAAATACTAAAGTCACACTCCAAAACTTGGGATAATAAAGAAAGCTACGCATTTGTATCACTGTATCTTTGACATTCCAAGTGCCATTGAAATGGACACAACCTGTCTGCAAAGCCGCACTAGGAATAATGGCCTTGAAAGAGTCTGAGTGGGTGTCATCACCTTTCCCATTAGCAGAGCATCAAGACAATCACCCGGGTGCTCAAGTGGGTGGAGACAAATCATTAGACATAATCACTTGGAGAATGGAGACGTGGCTGGGAGAAGAATTCCCAGTCATTATCTAACCAAGTTGCAACTGGAATACATGAGCCATGACCATATTAGTGTCACTGGGAAGTTGGGGAGAGAGAGAGAGCGAGAGAGAGAGAGACATATAACAAGCCAATCTTCTGTGTGTTTAAACATATGTTTTCCCTACAGACCAGGACAAGCAACTGAGATGCTGAAGGAGTAAGAACCTGAGTGGGTTCCGTCTGTCTCTCTCTCTCTCCATCCAATTTGCAAGTTTTGAACCCTGTCTGCTGATTTTTGACTATCCATGTGCCACAGAGATTTTAAAAAGAACCCAACCCAGTGCTGCTGGCTCCAGAAGAACAGAACTTCATCCTCCTACATCTTTAAACTGCCTCAGCGCCGAAAACAGGACCACTGAATTCGGCCTGAAGCCAGCCAAGCACCAACATTCAAGGAAAGTATACTACTTTAATTTTGCTGGACTCTAAATTTCTTAATCTATCCTCCCACTCTGTAATCTATTTGTGTGTGTGTAGAATATGGAGCTGTTTTAATGATTTTACTTAGACTGGGTTAAGTACAATAACAAACTATCCTCTTTTCTTTTTAAAACCTCAATAAAATCTGTCTGGCTGTGTCTTTTACGGTCACAACTGTTACTCATAATAAGAGGTTGTGGTGGAAGAATTAATCCAGGCTGGTCTTTTTGGTTCAAGCTGGTTTATTTTCAAGACAACTCCTCAGTGCTACTGACTTCTAAGTAGCTTCCACACAAAATGTTCTAGTTGTATCTTTTTATTCTATTTAGATGGGATAATCAATGCCCATCACATGCTTAACTAGAAATGGTACCTGACAAGGTGATTGCCATATTGACAGGTTCACCTCTTTTCTTTTTAAATTAAAACTTAAAAAAAAAGAACATTTTTTTAAACAAACAGAAGGAATAATGTCACTTATTTCTTTTACCATATAATATATATATAAACAATTATAAAAGTATTTTTTCATTGCATCATTATAAAATCAGACTTTCCTCTTTCAATACATTTAATACTTTCTTAGAGCAGGTGCTTCTTTTTGTAAAACAGTCTGATCGTTGGTGACTTGTGTCAACCCATTTTATCTTAGAGATTTCTCTTCTCTCTAACATTTCTTTTATGCTGGCTAGGTCTATTCTTAGTCTTTCTTCAGTGACACTTTTCGTGGAATGAACATTGTCCCAAAGAGACTGGCTATCAACATAACATTTTATGGGCAAACTTTTCCCACATTGCCGCTTATAGAATATTTCTGTCAGTATATTGGATAAGTAAACCCCCATATCTAATGCTTCTACCAAGGCTGGCATTTCAGCAGCTAAGGTGCTTTTCACTACCCTTTTTATTTCCTTGGCCTCCCAAACCAGTGGGCAACATTTATCATTCTTTTCCACCAAGAATATGATAAACCCTGCTGTGCTAGAGTACCCATCTGGAAGATTGGCATGTGAAGCATTGCTAAAAATGACCAACCACACATCTTTTGGATCATCCAAGGCTGGAAACTTGAGCACATTCCTCTCAGAATTTAATTTTTTAAGTGTTTTATTTGCTCTCAGAACTTGCTCAACTGTAGCGTGTTTCATCATGGTACTCAGCTCCAGCACATCACAATTAGCGTCTGGCCTAGTCTGAGTACACAGCCAGTTCAACTGCCCAATCAAGCTTCTCAACTGTTCCATTTCTTACTTGGTAGCAGGATCCTTTTTTTGTGAGGATCTACCATGAGTTATTAGGATATGATTAACATTTTCTAGATAAGATTGTTGATTCAATGTCAATCCTAACTTGCTCTGCTTAATGTCTAAACCTATGTAATTAAAGGCCCCTGAAGCCTGACTTCCGACCTGAAATTCCTTCTTTATCTTCTCCATTACCCATTGTTCAAATTCTACAGAGCCTCCCCACAGGAAATCATCAACATGCATGATAAAGATTCCAGCTAGTTTCTTCTTATGTTACCAGTAGAACATCGTGGGGTCTGTCTTTAACTGAATGTAACCTGTGTTCAACAGGACAGACCTCAAGGAAAAACACCAAACTCTTGACACATTATTCAATCCATAAACACAATTATTCAATTTCCATAGCTTTCCTTCGACATACCCTGCTTCTTTGGGCGATTTCAAAAAAACTTCTCTTTGGAACTTCTCCCCCTGTAAAAACACTGCCTTTACATCAATCGATTTGCAGTCCCGTGAATCAGATGCCAAAATAGCTAAAAAAAATCTTGAAACTCAAATTCTTCACAGTAGGTGAGTCCACTCTGACATCTCGATCTCCTAGTCTCTCTTCAAAGCCTCAGGCTACTAATCTTGCTTTGGCCTTATATGTGCTGTCTGGGAGTACCTTTTCTGTACAGACCCGTCTATGAGATAAAGCTGGCTGTCCTCTGTCAGGTATTTCAGAATATACCCCAAATTGCTTCCAACTTTCCAACTCTTTCCATCTGGCTTCTTTTATCAGCTTACTTTCCAATTTATTAGCAGCGACTAGAATCTCTCAGTCATAAGGACTTTTACTCCTCCTGAGATTCCGAGCTTGCACTCTAGTTCTCATTCTTGCTAAGCTATGGCCTCAACTCACATTCCTCTGGACTACTACTATATGATGTTTCTCCAGTGCGAGCAGAACCCTGTTTGCAAGTACATGATATTTTTCTAGGGTCACGGCCACTTTCTGGTCCAATGTCAGAACTCATACTGCGTTCTCTGGGTTCCCATTATCTTTACCTCAGTATGCCAAGCAATAGGTCTTGTCTCCTGTCCTTCATCCTGCACCTTTAGCCAATATTTGTATTTACCAGTGGCCTTTCCTGCTCTCCCTATGATGGTGGCATCCCTCCACACACTGGTCCCTTCTGGCATGTATGTTACCTTTGTTCCTACTTTGGGCAATTGCCCTTTTGAAGGAATAGTGTTACCCTGCACCTCAGTGTTACTTTGTTCATAGTCAATCAACCCTGTATCTGCTGTCATCTGCTCCTCATAACTACCCAGTGTGTGTGTGTGTATGTGAAGTGCATGGTGCCTCCTCGCATTCTATGCCCTGTTCAGAACCTGTAAAGGTATAATCAGTACCAATTAACCGTGAAGAATGTACCCTAACAGTTTGATTGACATGTTGCACAATTACTAATTTCCCATCACTCCCTATTACCTTGCCAGATCCTTTCCACTCTTTCTGGCCTTCCCTTTCATAATATGTCATGTCTCCTTGTCTAAACTGCATTTCTGATGGTCTTGTGTGGTGCCGTAGGGCCCGCCAAATTTTCTCCATAACCTCAGCTTTAATGAAAGCTTTTCTACCTTCTTGCAAAGCGTTCAGATGAGCAGAAAAGGTGGAGCTATTGCTAGTCCCTTCTAGAGTAGGGGGAGCATCTGCCAACACTGAAGGTGACTTCAGATTTCTTCTGTACACAACTGGTAGGGACTGTACCCGCCCTAATCATTTTCAGAGTTCTTTGCATGCACCGCCCGTGCTAGCGCCGTTTGCAATTTACAATCTGGTTGATCAGTGAATATTTTGTAACATGTCATCTATTACTGCATGGTTTCTTTCACAAAGACCATTACTAAATGGGCTCTCAGCTGCAGTGTGCACAACTATGATGTTTAAATTTTTGCACATATTTCAAAATTCCTCATTGGCAAACTCCACCCCCCCCCATTATCTGTAAGGAATTTCTTCAGTGTTCCTAATCCTGTTCCTACCCATTTCTCCATGACTTTATCAACAATGGTCCTTTTGTCTTTACTATGTATCACCGTGGATAGGCTAAATCTGGTTGCCATATCTATGAAGTGTAGTAAAAAAAATACCCCTATGCTCATCCCAAACTTTCAATTCCATTGCCACTGCGTCGTTAAACTCCCTGGCTAGTGGCAAGCTCATAACAGGACGTGGTGGTGTCTTGCAATATTTAAGGCAAATTTCACATTGACCAGTGATTTGTTCAATAAGGTCATCATATCCTTTATCGGCCATTCTCGCATCTCAAAGTAGAGTCTTCAGTTTCTGTGGTGCCGGATGTGCAAACTGTCTGTGTAATTTCTAAATGATCTTTTTGTCCACCAAATTCTTATTCTCAGCAGTTAACAAAACTGCATGAACTTTTTGATGAGAAATGTCTGGCTTCCTTAGTGGCAAGCAGTAATGGCCTGGCCGAGTAAAATGTAGATCCATATTTTTTCCCCCAAACACGACTGCTCTATCATTCTTCATATCAAGCATCATCTGAGTCTTCTTCATCACAGATCGACTCAACAATAGCAGTATCTCGCTGGAAACTACATCAGTACTGATAAACAGATTGATCCCTGTTATCTTACAAGGGAGAGTCACCCATTTGGAGGATGTTATTGTATTGTCATCCCTGAACCTGAAGCAGGTAGACCTTTCATACTTCTTGACCTTCCACCGATCTGCCTCATCGAGAGACTCCAGATAGCAGTCAAGCCAGTCCATGTTGCACACCATAGAAGTGAAACCACTGTCCAGAATTGCACAGTTAAAGGAATCTACCACCAAGATACTCATCACCAGATTCAAACTCTCAGTGATCAATACAATTCTATTAAGGCAGTCACCATCATCATTTTCCGTCTCCTGGGTCACTTCAAAAACATGATTCCTTTGCTATGGGCAGCTTATCACATAATGAAACTGGGAATCACACAGAAAGCACCACTTAACTATTCCCTGTGCATTTTTTGGATTTAAATGCCTACAGTCACTGTCCCAGCCACGCTTTTTGTTCCGACTCTCAACTTGGCTAGGGTTACGACCATTTCAAGACCTCGTGTCACTAACCCCATCTTTGAATTGGAATCTTCATCTAATATTTGGTCAACCTCAAAATTCAGCCACCATTGAATCCTCTATCCTTTGTTTCACAGCATAGTTGTTCACATTTACTACTGTTTAGGACTATTTCCCCAGAATGTATTTTAGGGCAGCAGCCATTTGATCTAAGAGGTTCTCTCCACAGGAACTGAACCCCTGTTAGTACTAAAAGACTTTCACTGTGGGCAATGCGAGCACAGTCCAGTAATTTAAATGCCAGTACCAATTCTGGAATTTCAAGTTCAAATCTCTGTAGTCTCCTGAACCATTTATCAAAATCCATGATATATTCCTCCATGGACTGATCATCTGATTTCCTAAACCTATCAAAGGTCATTCAAGCTTCATACGCTTTCAATACCTCAGCCTTTTTGTAAAACTTATCCAAAAATTGGAACAGAAGGTTTAATCCCTCTTCATGATCCAAATCAACCACTTTCCACTCTCAAAATACTTTACTCCTTATCTTACTTTTGGATGGCAATGATAACAGCAAAGCTATACCTTGCTTCTTCTGGGGTAAAGAAGTTACCTGGGTCCACATTTTCAACTTTTGCCTTCCATTGCTGATAAGGTTCAGAATCAGAAAAAATTGGTGGATAGTCAAAGCTTGCGATTTTGCACTATCCTTCTGCCATTCCGTAACTTAAATCATCAGCAACAGTGTACTTCTTTCCTCTCAGGGGATTGAGACAGAAATCTTCATATACAGCAATCAATCAGCAAAGCTTAAAGTTCATCCTCTGCTACCATATTACTCACAATAAGAGGTTGTGGTGGAAGAATTAATCCAGGCTGGCCTTTTTGGTTCAAGCTGGATTATTTTCAAGACAACTCCTCAGTGCTACTGACTTCCAAGTAGCTTCCACACAAAGTTTTCCAGTTGTATCTTTTTATTCTATTTAGATAGAATAATCAATGCCCATCACATGTTTAACTAGCAATTGTCTTTAACAAGGTGATTGCCATATTGACAACAGCATGTAAACAGTTACAAACTCAAGGAATTGGTAAGTATCCTTTAAAAAAAACTTGCAGTAAAATGGAGAGAAGGAAAAGAAGGGAGCATGACTGCCATTGCAGTTGCATTCACTCTCTGACCAGAGGGCTTGCAAGGGTATCATTAGCCAGGGGTGCAGGTGAGAACTTATGTCTTTGCAGAGCCATCCTTTAAGTCTGCTTTCTCCTTCAAATGATACAGGAAATTGCTCCCTGGGAAGCGTGCATTGATCTGAATGATTCTCTGCTGCTGGCTAACGTGACGGTAACAGTCCCAGCGACATGTTAACGACATTATCCTCCGGCTGAACACAATAGGCAGCATACAAATTGTTCTTAATCAGCCCATGCTTGCAAAACCCAAAACAAAATGTCTACTGTTAAATGTGATTCCATGACTGGGCAGTGCTTGCGATATAGAATAAAAAGATACAACTGGGACACTTTGTGTGGAAGTTACTTGGAAGTCAGTAGCACTGAACAGTTGTCTTGAAAAAAACCCAGCTTGAACCAAAAAGGCCAGCCTGGTTTAATTCTTTCACCACAACCTCTTATTTTGAGTAACATGGTAGCAGAAAATGAACTTTAAGCTTTGCTGATTGATTGCTGTATATGAAGATTTCTGTCTCAATCCTCTGAGGGAAAAGAAGTGTACTGTTGCTGACAACTTAAGTTACAGAATGGCAAAAGGATAGTGCAAAATCACAAGCTTTGACTATCCACCAATTCTTTCTGACTCTGAACCTTATCAGCAATCAGCAACCCTTGGCCAAGTAGAATCAACATGCTAACCAAGCAGTATCCCTGAAAATAATTTTTTCTCTCAGAGGGTAGTGAATGTCTAGAATTCTCTACCCCAGAGAGTTGTAGAAGCAAGGTCACTAAAAGTATTTAAAAGGAGGTAGATAGATTTTTGAAATATCGGGGAGTTGAGGGTTATGAGGAGCTGGCACGAAAGAGGAACTGAGGCCTGGGGCAGATCAGCCATGAGCTTATTGAATGGTGGGGCAGGCCTTAGGGGCCGAATGGCCTACTCTTGCTCCTATTTCTTGTGTTCTTTTGTTCTTACCTGCTGTGAATTGATCTGTAGACAGTGGCATTTGAGGTCAAAATTTCCCAAAACATCTATGCCTATTGATCCTTTCAGGTTTTCACTGGGTCATCCAACACCAATCAGTCAAGCCACCAGTCATTGTTCAGCAGGAGAAATACATTCACCATAATTTCACAGAGAAAAATGCAATTCTTCCACATCGCTGGATTCCCCATCTGGGCCTGTTACTGCATGACCTGCAGAGGTTCCTACTCCAACAATGTCTCGAGATGGTCAACAGCCAGCAGCAGAGAATCATTCAGATCAATGCATGCTTCCCAGGGATTTCCTTTATCACTTTGAAGGAGAAAGCAGACTTAAAGGATGGCTCTGCAAAGACATAAGTTGTCACCTGCACCCCTGGCTAATGATACCCTTGCAAGCCCTCTGGTCAGAGAGTGAATGCAACTGCAAGGACAGTCATGCATCTGCCAAGGTGATCATAACACAGATTGCTGGATCTTGAAAAAAGCACTCTCAGTGCCTGGAAAGATCAAGACATGGAATGGTCTTTCAAAAAGACCTAAAAATGGAGGAAGTGGCGATCTATCTGCAACTGCACCAGAGCATAACACTGACAATAATCTTTTTTTTATTCATTCATGGGATGCGGGCTTCACTGGCTGGGCCAGCATTTATTGCCCATTCCTAGTTGCCCTCAAGAAGGTGATGGTGAGCTACCTTCTTGAACTGCTGCAGTCCATATGGTATAGGTACACCCATAGTGTTGTTAGGAAGGGAGTTCCAGGATTTTGACCCTGTGACAGTGAAGGAACAGCAATATATTTCCAAGTCAGGGTGGTGAATGACTTGGAGGGCAACTTCCAGGTGGTGGTGTTTCCATCTGTCTGCTGCCCTTATTCTTCTAGATGGTAGTGGTCATGGATTTGGAAGGTGCTGTCAAAGGAGCCTTGGTGAATTCCAGCAGTGCATCTTGTAAATGGTACACACTGCTGCTACTGTGTGACGGTGGTGGAAGGAATGTTTGTGGATGTGGTGCCAGTCAAGTGGACAGTGTCAAGCTTCTTGAATGTTGTGGGAGCTGCACTCACCCAGGCAAGTGGGGAATATTCCATCACACTCCTGATTTGTGCCTTGTAGATGGTGGACAAGCTTTGGGGAGTCAGGAGGTGAGTTACTTGTAGCACGATTCCTAGCCTCTGACCTGCTCTTGTAGCCACAGTATTTTTATGCCTAGTCCAGTTCAGTTTATGGTCAATGGTAGCCCCCAAGATGTTGATAGTGGGGGATTCAGTGATGGTAATGCCATTGAACATCAAGGGGTGATGGGTGGATTCTCTCTTGCTGGAGATGATCATTGCCTGACACTTATGTGGCGCGAATGCTACTTGCCACTTGTCAGCCTAAGTCTGGATATTGTTCAGGTCTCGCTGCATTTGGATATGGACTGCTTCTGTTTCTGAGGAGTCAAGAATGGTACTGAACATTGTGTAATCATCAGCGAACATCCCCGCTTCTGACATTATGATGGAAGAAAGGTCGTTGATGAAGCAGCTGAAGATGGTTGGGCCGAGGATACTACCCTGAGGAAATCTGGCAATGATGTCCTGGAGCTGAGATGACTGGCCTCCAACAATCACAACTATCTTTCTATGTGTTACATATGACTCCAAGCAGCAGAAAGTTTTCCCCCCAATTCCCATTGACTGGGAATTTTTGCTAGGGCTCCTTGATGCAACACTCTGTCAAATGCTGCCTTAATGTCAAGGGCAGTCACTCTCACTTCACCTTGGAAGTTGCTGCTTGTTGCAATCTTGAGGTTGCTGCTGCAACAACAATGGGCATTATGTTCTAACCTTAGAATGCTTGTTCCGGGAATCTGACTCTCTGATTTGCATGCCATGATTGCTTTAGCCCAGAGAAAACTAATTATCAGCCTACCTCTGGATTCCCTGACCAATCAGTGGGGGCAGGATGACGTGCCTAAAGGAGCAATGAAGGACCTCTATTTAAAATAGCCCCAGTAGATATCACAATGGCAGCAGTGTTTGCAGAAAAAAGGCCAGTGTGAGGGAGGAAAGAGCTGCAGCATGGATAGGGGACATGGAAAGGCTGCCCCCCCCAACCAGACACTTCCCCTCCCAGCCCCCTCGCCTCAAAGACTCTTTCCTTGAGGTGATGATTCAAGCAGTGAGGACATAGTGGGAAGCCCTCTTCCCTGAGGACGGCAGGAGGGGGGCCAGGTAGCTGTCACAAACAAACTTATCTCTCCAGCCATCAATCTCTCACCTCGCTAGCAGTCTTCCGCACAACATTCGTTTGACTGACACACCTTGCTGTCACACGCAATCTTTTCTCTCCAGCCTCCTTCTCAAATCTCCATCTCAATCGATAAGACACACTCAGTCTCAATGTATTTCCCTCTCTCACCCATTGCTCACAGTCACTCTCCACAAATGTTTACACACCATCCTGAGCAATCAGTTAACTCATCACACTACTAACTCTCAGCCTTTTCTCATTACAGGAGAAGAGAATACACAACTTCAGGGAGAGGCAGGGAGCCAGGGAGTGAAGCTGCAGCCATGGCCAACCTGATTTCGAGGAGGAAGCCCTAGAGATTGACACAGTGGCAGCTACAGTGTACAGACTGTAGCCAATGGAGAGGTGTGGGGGTTCCGGAATCTAGGTGAAAGCATTAGAAGAAATACTGACAATTAACTTCTCAATTGTCACTTATGTTGAATTGATATAAATAATACTTACATTAAATGTCATGATCTGCACAATGCTAACTTGGAGCCCTAATTCACCTAGGTTCAGCACTAATTTTTTCATCTCCCTTAGGTGCTTTGCAGGAGCCAGTGCAAAAGATGGTGGTGGAGCCCGAGGAGTCCCCAGAGGAGGAGCAGCACTGTGAGGATGCATTGTCACATGACTCCTTTGCACCCTCCATCAGCATATATGCACATTGGCAAGTCCAGCTTCTCAGTTAGATTGAGTGGCATATGGTGAGAAGAGCAACACGTGAGCAGGAGCAGATAGTGGAGACGGGGACAGCAGTGGAGAGTCCAGCGGAGCGCACAGAACATTTCAAGCTCTGCTCAGCTGGACATAGATGGTGAGCCTCGGAGGTCGTACAATAAATGGGTGCTTGTGAAGCACAAAGGGAAATGTGTCATAATTTCCAGAGGCAGTCCATGTCCTTGCAAAGAAAATGGAGAAGTCCAACTCTAACATGAGTGCCATGATGACTCAGGGGCACTTGCACTTATGATCACCTTCTTTTAAAAAGTGGCCAATCTCAAGGAGTATCAGACGTGCCAGGTCACCAAATACATGCTGGCCCACACCAATGGCCTGCACACTATGGCTGCCAATTTTCACAACGTTGATCTAAGCATCGCCTTGATGGCTGAACACTACACTCACATTCAGTAAAGTGCTCTTCTGCTCTTAGATGGCAGGGAAGTGCAAGTGAGCCCTAAGATGAAGATGCAGAAAGGGCTGGTTGCAGTGTCCATGCGGCACAATCAAGTACCTGAAAGCAAACCTCATAAAAAAGTTCCCAGATGTCTCTTTTATTTTATTTCCCCACATAGATTTCATCCTGCTCTGGATTGAGGTTTGAGCAACAATGTAAAGGCCGCCTGGCCAATTGGCCTATCCACCAACCATACAAGTGGACAGACCATGAAAAATTGCTTTAAACTGCCTCCTTTACGGGCTAAATTGCCCACTTAATTGTTAGTGGTGTGCTTCCAACTGCCACGCTTGCCCGCCGAGCGAGATATCGCATGAGTGCGCAATGACGTTGGGACGCTGACCTGACACCATCTCATGCTATTTCACAGTCGGACTGGCTGGGTGCTTGCCTGCTCGTGGAATGTAAAATCCTGGCCCTGGAGTACTATGTACAGCTTTTGGTCTCCATATTTAAGAAAGAATATAAATGCCTTCGAAGGTGTTCTGAGAAGGTTCACTCGACTGATACTTTGGTCTGTATCCATTGGAGTTTGGAAGATTGAAAGGTGAACTTATTGAAACATAGAAAATCCTGAGGGGACTTGACAGAGTGAATGCTGAAAGGATGTTTCCCTTTTTGGGCGAGACTAGAAATAGGGGGCATAGTTTAAAAATAAGGGGTCTCCCATTTAAGATGGAACTGAGAAGAAATTTTTTCTCTCAGAGGGTTATGAATCTTTGGAACACTCTTCCCTAGAGAGCAGTGGAGACAGAGTCAATGAATATTTTTTAAGGCAGAGGTAGATAGATTGTTGACAGGTTATTGGGGGTAGGTGGAATGTGGAGTTGAGACCACAATCACATCAACCATGATCTTCTTGAATGGTAGAGCAGGCTCGAGTGGCCAAAGGGCCTACTCCTGCTCCTAATTTGAATGTTCATATGTATGTAATTCTTGCTGTGTTTCTATTTTCTATAACTTCTGTCCTGCTTTTGCTTTGAAGCTTTTGGCTGATTCTGTATTCTGTTGGCTGAGTATCCAAGGGAATGTGGGATGAAGCCAAGTCATGATGTGACAAAAGCACTTGTTATAGCCATCGCCAATTTCACATTTATTTTAAATCCTGTGGTGAGCAAAACTATTTTGATGAGTGGCATCGATCATTGCTGATGGGCTTTAAAATTCCCAAAGTGTCATTAAAAGCAGAAATCAAATTTCATGGCCAGAATGTTACGTCCCATGGGCGGGCATGCACCCCGACTAGTCCATCTGGGAAAGAGCGCGATGATGTCGGCTGAGCGTCCCGATGTCAATGTGCACTCACTCGATACTCACACCTGCCAACAATTAAGCGGGCAATTAAGTCCATTAAGGAGGCACTTGAAAGCAATTTTTTGTGGTCCGTTCGCTTCTACAGTTGGCAACGGGCCAATCGGCCAGGCGGCCTTTACATTTTTGCTCAAACCTCAATCCAAGGCGGGAAGAAATCTCGGTGGGGAAATAAAATAAAAAGAGATATCTGGGGACTGTTTTATTATGAAGTATGCTTTCAGGTGCTTGGACATATTTTGCAGCATTTTTGTTGTTTCGTTTATGCTCTAGAGGTCTGCAGCTCCCTGGGGTACCTGTCTGCCTTCAGGGAGCTGACTGGAAGCGCTCACCAGCACCCGCAGTCACATCGGTGCCTGCCCTCTTCCTACTCCCACCGGCAGTGCTGAGCCTCTCTCAGCATGTGTTTCATGCTGGCTGGTCGTTAATTGGCCAGGCAGCGTAAAATCGTGGTTGGAGGCTGATCGCTTTCGGGGGCCCGTTTCCCGTCCGCTCCTGGGCCTGACGATCACATGCGCCGACAAACGAAAATTTCAGGCCCATGTTTTTTGAAAATAATTTGGGAAAGACCACTTTAATGTTTCAATAATATGAAGAGAAAGCAACAATGACAGTAATTTTTATTTATACAATACCTTTAATGTAATAAAACATCCCAAGATGTTTCACAATAAAGTAAAATTTGACACAGAGCCACATGACCAAAAGCTTGGTCAAAGAGGTAGGTTTCATGGAGCTTCTTAAAGGAGGGAAGAGAGATAGAGAGGTAGGAAATACATTATGCCATACTACACTATGAACAAAGCACAACTGGAATACATTGAGGAATGTTCTTGCCATTCTGAGAACTGGACTCAACTGCAGTGTACTTTTTATATTGCACAGGAATAGCTGGGAAAGAAAAATCAAATCACGTAGATGTTGTTCTAATGCTATTTCATCACCAATACCAATATCATAAAGGACAATTGTCTCTCATGTTTCCTTGCCCAGAAAAAAAAACATCCCAGATTTGCATTAAGACTGGCAGCGGGTGAGAAAAATGGTGTTTTGACTACAATGGCCTCATCTCACCCTGTATTGTCCCTAACCAGCTGCAGTAATTATGCATTCCCAGGAAACACACCGTTTCGAAGGCAGGCGGGCTCTCATTTGCCCATATGTCATCATCTCGCTACTTCGTCTCGCTGGATGCTACATTTAAAGTGCAGCCATGTGCACACCTCTCTATGCTTCCCACCCAGGACTGCTGCACAGAAGGCAGTATGGCCCTGAAAGGCAAAAAAACTGCAGCCCCCACACCCCCCCGACCCAGTTTAGTGACTCGTCCCTTGAGCACCTTTTGCTGTGGAGGCCTGCCGTGACGTTCTCTACTCCTGCCCTGGCGGTGGCAGTACCAATCCAGCATGGGAGGCGGTGGCAGTGGTGGTCAGTGCCAACACCCTGCAAAAGAGGACAGCCATCCAGTGCTGCAAGAGAATGAACTATCTCCTCCATTCTGCCACGGTAAGTCACTCTTCTCATCACTCTCAACTCATACTCACAAACTCATCACAGATCCATAGGGCACTCACTCACTGTCAGCTCAAGGCACATCATCATTCACACTCTCACACACACCTTCATTGTCTCATTCCATCCATAGGACCGCTCACCACCCACACATGCCAGGCATACTTACCATCTGGCCTGGCAGGCATCCCACTTACACTCTCTCCATCCCAATTCATGCAGGACGAACTGGCGCACAACAACAGGGAGAGGTCGCTTACTGGTGAAGGAATGCCTGGTATCAAGGTTCTCATGGACTTCGAAAATAGAGCCACTCAGCTGGCCATTGAGGATCTGGACCATTCCTGTGCTGACGGTGGGGTTGGCAGTGCTCTACCAAGTGAAGATCCAGCAATGCAACATCCATCAGACAATCATGCTGTGAGTGATATGCCCTATTTCACAGGCCACTGTCTTGCAGGCACATCTGCCACACAGCCAAGAGAGTCCATGACCCAGGCCCTCAAATCAAGCCCCAAGGGAAGCTCAGAAGAGGAATCCATTGAAACCCTCCCTGAAGACCTGTCACAGTGTTTACCCACACCCTCCCCTATTGCAGGGACACACACCTCGTTGGGACCTAGCTTTAGAATAGCCTCTGGGTCAAAATCTAGTGAGCAACTCACACTTTCTAATGCACATCAGGCAGTGGCAGGGACTTTACAGGTCGAAGGACTGCTGGAGGCCAGAAATTTGCTGAGTCCGAGTCATATGTTTCTGGGCTCGGTCATGTCACAGTTGCTGGAGCTGCAAAGGCAAGCTCGGGAACATCAGGTAGAGATGTCCGGTACACTCCTCAGATTGCAAAGCGCGATGGAGGAGCCTGTCCCCTTCAGGCAGAGGTGATAGTGTCTTCATGCCAACGCACCGAGGTCAACACTGGTAGGATGGCTGCTGCCATGGAGACCTTGGTCCAGGATGTCGCTCCTGCACTGCAGCATGGGCTGCACTCCTTCGCCAATGCCATAGTTGGCTTCCAATAGTGTATAGACGAGAGGGGTGCAGGGCAGCCCAATCTCACTCAGCTACCCCTTCTCCTCAAGGAGTCAGGCAAAGGCCCTGGGCACCCATAGCGGGGAGGATCAGCAGGTGTACCCCCCAGGGCCATCAATCCAGATGATTAGAGGAGTATCCAGCCCTTTCAAATTCGCTCTTCCTGTGACCTCAGCAACTCCAGCTCCACAGACCGAGGAGGGTGCTGCTGCCACACAGCAGGACACCGAAAGCAGGCTGGAGCCCTCCACGTCTCGGCCTTCCAGAAGACGCTCATCAAAGTCATCACAGACGGGGCATAGCGATCTGCAATCTGCCTCTACCACTGCTGTGGGTGTTGGTGGAGCACCAAAATGGAGCAGCAGGGTTAGGAAGGTTAAGAAGATGTAATTGCACAGCCTGGACATGGTTGTGTACACTTGTATTCAATGTTCACTATTGTAAATAAACTCCCAGGAATGTCTCCTTGCTTATAGCTCCTTGTTATGATAAGCAGTGTTCGTGTCACTCAGATGTTGAAACCTTGATTCCTGCACAAGATAAAGGCAGGTGTTTCAGTCCAAGGCCTCTTCCCTGTGCTTTGTGTAGCCTTCAGACCAAAGTGATGGTCCGGCCTCAGACTCACTGGACAAATTACTGATGCCTGCACATCGATGGTGCTTGTCATTGCTCCAGAATGTTATGGGTAGATGTCACTGAGTTCCATCATTCTCTCTTTGTGCTCTCAGCACCTTTAAGGTGGGGCTGGCCCCCATCTCCTCAGCATTTGTGACCACTGCTGCTGTGCTCCTGAAGGAGCCAGGTGCTGAAGGTGGACAAAGGATGAAGTGCTTTTAAAGTCTCATGGCTGCGTCTCCATAATATGACCCTGACCCCAGAGCGCAAGCGAGCTGCCCTCGGCCAGTCAGCAGTCAGACATTCTTAGAGGCTATGTGAAGAGCTATGGAGTGTCCTCACTGCACATTGTCATCACCCTTCTGCAATCGAGCAACTATTGGGACTTCCACTGTGTCTCCATGGCCGGCGCATTCTCACAGAGGGTATATGCACTGCCATAAGCCACACAGGAGTCAAGCGTTCATAGGTGCAATGTAAGGATCTTATAGTGTCTCTTCACTGCATGTCGCCATCTTCCTCCACAAATCTAGCAGCTATGAGAGCCTCCCAAGCGCATCTGCCAGGTCTGGCCAGTGCAAGGGCCTCATTGCCCTCATTGCCGCCTTTGAAGACCTCTTCAACCACATCATCGTCAACGTCCTCCTCAACGGAAGAGACGAGGTGTGACACCCTCTGTGGACTATATTGCAGGGCTCCACCATACAGACCAGTCCAGGCACCAGAACCTTGTTTTCAGCATCCCGATGGGTTGCTCCACCAAGTTCCGAGTGCAGCATGAGCTTTGTTGTACCTTCGCTCTGTTGCAGTCTGAGGCCGCCGCACAGGTGTCATCAGTCATGTCCTCTGCGGATAGTCCTTGTCCCCCTAGGAGGCAACCCTACAGCTTCTGTGGACCT
Organism: Carcharodon carcharias; assembly: GCF_017639515.1. NCBI lineage: Eukaryota > Metazoa > Chordata > Chondrichthyes > Lamniformes > Lamnidae > Carcharodon > Carcharodon carcharias. The sequence goes on from NC_054487.1 coordinate 64,366,452, forward strand.
TGGAAGATGTCAGGGATCTGTGACCGACTGAGAGTATAGGAGTCATGGGCACTCCCTGGAAACCATGGGCAGACTGGCAGGGTGCATTGGTGGTGGTCGCACACCAGTTGCACATTCAGCAAATGGAAGCCCTTGTGGTTGACATAGTTGACCACTAGTTGCAACAGAGACCTGAGTGCCACATGAATGTAGTTGATCACACCCTGCACCTGTGGGAAACCCGAGATCTGGGCAAATCCAATCACTTTTGCATCCTGGCTCTCTTGGTCCCAGGCAAAATGCACAAAGTTGTGTGCCCTCGCGAAGATGGCATCTGTGACCTCATGGATGCATTTGTGGGTGGAGGCTTGTGATATCCCACAGAGGTCACCTGTGGATCCCTGAAAAGAGCCACTGGTGTAAAAGTTGAGTGCTACGGTCATTTTCATGCCCACGGGCAGTGGATGCCCTTATGTCAAATCCTGCAGTAGCTGGCAGATGTGACCGACCAGTTCCCTAGACATGCAGTCTTTGGCGACACTGGTTCTCGGCCATCTGCAGGAACAAAAGACAGTGTCTACAGACCCTGGGTCTTGCTAGGCACCGACCAATGATGGTTCACTGTGGCTCTTCAGGGCCATGTATAGCTGCCCGAACCCCCAATCACCTCTGCTCCACTCTGCCCAACCGACTGGCAGCAGCTTTGCCCACTGGACTCCATGCTGTGCTGCGATGCAGGCAGTCTCCTAACCTGCTCTTCAAGGCTGCACTGTTAACTGTTAGCTTGAATCATGGGGAGGTTGGTCCAAACCCGGATAGTGACATTGCAAGGGACTATGAGCGCCTCCCCCAGTGACTGCTCTACGGCCAGGTTTAGCAAGGAGATTGTACAACCTGCCCAGTTGTCCAACTGCTCTGCACCCCTCTAAATGCTCATTAGTTTGCAGTCTGTGCCCGAAGGGTGCAAAGCTCTTGAGCACTTGGTGACATTTTTATCCCTCAGCGTTGCTTGAGTGGGCAGATAAGCTAGAGGCCCAACTACACGCATGTCAATGTGGCTGCATCTGAATGTCTCAGCTGCAGAGGAATGGTCACTTTATACAAGGTTTCCCTGATGTGTGGCTGCTTCCCTCCCTGCTACCCCGCACATGCTTGTGCACAACCTTCAACTGCAGGGCAGTCCTTGCTCCCCCCTCCAAGTCACCTCAACTGCAGGGCAGCCCTTGCCACCATCCCCCCGCCCAAGTCATCTCAACTGCAAGGCAGCCCTGGCACATACCTCTCCTCCAATGCGCCTCAACATTTAAGTCCAGAGGCAAGCTGGGCGAGTGCTGCGCAATGTTACTGTACACTCACCTCCGAGATCCCCTCAAAATAGCCCACCAAATGCATGCCTTACATATGCTGTTGTGAAACACATCAGCATGATGGGTGGATGATCCAGTGCAGGGGCGGGGGTGGGGGTGGGTGCTGATTCCGGTAGGCTGGCCTTATATTGATATGCAGATGTATTGCAATGAGGTTCATGAAGTCTGGTAGTCAGAAACTGGTTTAACGACGTCGTAAAACTGATTTTTGGCCCTCTCGACATATTGTCCGCTTATGTTGCCGAGCACATCGGACGCCAGTGGGCACGGAAAATTCCGCCCAAGTTTGTTTACACAAAATCCATCAGCATGCCCTGGATGTTGGGAGGAAGAAAGTATTCTACTTAATCTCAATAGGGATAAATTAAAGTTAAATGCCTCAAACAGGGGCAATCACCTGGAATAAATGCTACCTTGCAATGTACATCAGTGGAAGCAAATATTAAACACTTTGTGCTTTCATAAAGAAAACCCTGATGTTTGATTACAGGATTTATTATAGCTGTGATTAGGTTATTTTTGCAATTGCTTGTGTAATTTATTTATTAATAGTTGGTAAGGTTCACTTTTCTAGGTTAAATGATTAAGTTGATAATTATGTATGGAGAATTGAGTACATGTTACAGTCACATAAATATTGGGTAGTGGTGATCTGAATTGAATTTCTGCAACTTAAGACAGAATCGTCCTAGATTTGTACAAAGTGCGGTAGCAAATGGGTAAAACATTTTACCTGCCAGCCACAATGGCAGGTTTTCATGCTGTATCATCCCAAACCCATTGCATTAGTTATGCATTTCCCGGAAGCATACCGTTTCGATGGCAGGCGGGCTCTCATTTGCCTGCAATGCCATCACTTGGTGCGTCTACATACTGGGTGCCATATTTAAAGTGCAGACACATGCACACATCTCAGTGCTTCCAGCCCAGGACTACTGCAGTGAAGATGTACATGAAAGGCAAAAAGACTGCAGCCCCCAGGTTTTGTGACCCTTCACTGGAACGCCTTTTGGGCACCGTGGAGGTCTGCCGTGATGTCCTCTACCCCTGCTCTGGCCACGGAATGAGCAGCGGTGTGACCAACCAGGCGTGGGAGGCGGTGGCAATGATGATCAGTGCCAATGCTGCACAGAAGAGGTTGGTCATCCAATGCAGAAAGAGGATAAATGATCTCATCCATGCAGCTAAGGTATGGCAGCTATCTCATCACTCTTAACTCACATACTCAAGCCCATCACACATTCACTGGCATCTCACTCATTGCCAGCTCAAGGTACATCAACATCCATTCTCACACAAATACCCTTACATGTACATCTGGCCTATCTCCTCCAGAGACTGCCTCCACAGCCCTCACCATCTTGAGACCACTTGCACAGACCAACATGTGCCCTCACACACACCCTGGGTTACCCTCCTTCCCCAGCATAGCCCTCATCCTGCAGCCTCTTCCCATGCCTGAGGCCACTTCTTCCCCTTCACCAAGCAAGACCCAGCCCTGTAGCCATTGAAAAGCCACCAACATATTGTTGATATGGTAGGCAGACTATGCCGTGTGCCCCCCTACAAGTGATGTGGTGCTCTCTGTGAAACCTGGCGCTGATGACTGTGAGTGCCGACCGAAGCAAGGTAGGTAAACAAACCTTGAAGTTCGGAATGAAGTGCAGCCCACTAGGTTCATGTTGTTTATGTGCTGTTGTGAAACGCATTGACATGTTTTTCCACCAATGTGGATGGACGATCCAGAGGGGGTGACGGTTTCAGAGAACTGGCCTAATAATGATATGCTGATGTATTACAATGAGGTTCCTGACATTCAAAAGCGGGAAACAAGGCCCGTCATCGGCAGGCTGAGTGGACAATTGCAAAATGGTTTCACGCTGTTGTGAAACCGATCACGCCATAATGTCTACTCATGCCACCAAACAAGCCCAACACCAATGGGCACAGAAAATCCCAGCCTTAAGCTATTTTGTGTTGTCAAAAGAAAAGTAATTGCCTGAAATGCTTTGGCTACAATCAGATGGATAAATATGGAACCAAGTGAGGGAAATTCCTTCAGAGCTGGACAACAGGGGAAAGGTATTGGAGGACGATGATATGCTTGACCTTGTTGAAGGCTGTAGATAAATCAAACAGGGCAAGGACAGATACATCATGGTCACTGAGAATGGAATTTGTAACTTTGCACTGAAATGGTTTAATCAATGTGAGGAATGGAAATCTGATTGGAGGGATTCAAACATGACGTTGCAGGAAAGATAGAAAGGAACTTGGGAGGCTATAACACATTAAAAAATTTTGATTGAAGAGGTTTAAATGAGTTTGATTGACCTACATCTATTGCAATAGCAGGCTCATTGCTAATAATGCCACAAGTAAGCCCCCAAAAGTCCAAATGGAAAAGAGAGCAGAAAGCAGATACTCATTCTTTTTTATTCACCTCGGCATCTGAGAAAATAGACATTCTCCAAAGGCATGATCAGTAAAATTGGCCCTCCAAAAATCTCTTTTGGGACTCCTACACCCAATACAAGTAAAGAAAAAAAACTATAGAACCATTCTAAACATCTAAGAAGCAAATTTCCTGAAACAATTATCAGCATTGCCCATTTTAAATGAATGAATATCACTAATGGAGTAAGCAAATGAAAAGCACCACTGAGTTCAACAACAGACTAACTTGCATAATATTGCCGGTAACAAGGGTCTTGCACAATCATTGTGTGCAATGTCCAAGAATTAGAAAATTTGCCTCACTGAACTCAGACTCTTGCCAATCAGGCATGCTGGTCTGTGCATGTGATTCAGCAGGGGGTACACTCCTAGAATACATGAAGTGCACATTCACTATTGCTGAACGTGCCCTATTATCCAGTTATTCATAGAATAACATGTTTTTGGTTATAATTAAATTTTTAAAAAACCACATATGTATCTTCTTGAGTGAAACAAAGCCCTGTAAAACAGTTAATGAAACCTTAACGATCTCTCTGCTGCTTGGCTGACATCCAGGCCCCGTTTTTAACCCAACTCACCGGACGGGAATTGGATAATTGCTAGAAATTGTGAAAATCTATTTACACCTTAGTCCTGTTGGAAACCCGCTAACTGCTATTTTAACTCTTCAGGTACTTCAGGTCACGAGTGCACCCACAAGATAAAGGCAGGTGCCTCATTAATAAAATGATATTGGAGTCCTTTAATGCCTTTAAGATAAGGTCATTAATTGGGACAGATTTGAAGTCCCACTCAGTGACAAATCTACAAAGTATATCTAATGATATTCATTGTACAAATGGCTGACATGACTGGAAGCTGCAGGCAATCAAGTCATTAAGACCTGTGTGAGAATGTGTAAATTTCCAAGCCAGTTCAGAGTAGGTCAGTTGGTTTCTTTCCATTTTTCCACTTTACTTACTCTTATTAAGTACTCACTGCTTATCATGGATACTGTTTTTGCTTGACTCCTTTGGATGGCTGAACAATTGAAGGAAAAGGACCAGCAGCAACTACCTCTTTCTACCAGCATGAATAGCAAGAAGACTGTTAGAAGACAGCAGAACTGGGAGTTGCTCAAAGAAAGCCTTATCCAGCCCATAGATCTGTAGGACAAGAGTTACTTCCTCCAAGATTTTTAAAGAGCAGCGCATGATGTTCCTACAACAGTGACCGCACTTCAAAAATGCTTCATTAGCTGTAAAGCAGTTTGAGATGTCCGGTGGCTGTGAAAAGCACTATTTAAATGCAAGTCTTTCTTTTTTTTCAGGTAACCTTGCACTGGCATGATGCTTGTGCGAACAGGGCCATGATTTGCCAGTGGCTGTCTAAGTCACCTCCACTCTTAACTTGATTGTTACAGGATTCTTCCAGGATAATGCAGGGAACATCACAAACAAATCTCTATATGTGGGGCATAGCTGCATCAAGCAGATAACCAATGCCCTCTTTGCCAGAGCAAAACAGTGATTTGCAATCTTAATGGTTGCCAACAGCTAGGATGAGAGAGAGCTCTGAGATTTGCAGCAGGCATTTCAGAAAGTAGATATGGCGGGGCTCTTGCCGGCTCTTCAGCTGACAGGCAAGAGCCCCATCACCTCGATTCCACCCACTTTCTCGTTTAGAACAAATGAAATAGGAGCAGAGTAGGCCACTTGACCCTCAAGTCTGCTCCACCGTTCAAACAGACCAGGCTGATTTGACAGTTGCCTTAACTTCACCTTCCTGCCTGTACCCCTAACCCTCAAACCCCTGCAAAAAGAGCAAAAATTTGTTGAATTCAGCCTTGAAAATATTCAATGACCCAGCCTCCGCTGCTGTCTGTGGAAGAGAATTCTAAAGATTAATGACTCTCTGAAAAGAAATTCCTCCTCACCTCCATTTTAAATGAGAGACCCCCTTATTTTTAAACTGTGCTCCCTAGTTCCCCTATGAGGGGAAATATCCTCTCAGTGTCTACCCTGTCAAACCATAAGACCATAAGACCTAGAAGCAAAAATTAGGCCATTCGGCCCATCGAGTCTGCTCCGCCATTCAATCATGGCTAATAAGTTTCTCAACCCCATTCTCCCGCCTTCTCCCCGTAACCTTAAATCCCCTTACCAATCAAGAACCTATCTATCTCGGTCTTAAATACACTCAATGACCTGGCCTCCACAGCCTTCTCTCTCTTTTTTTTAGCTTTGAGGAGGAGGGAGGGATGCAAACACTACAGCAATGTAATGTTTGGGGCTATTCCATTCTTTGACAGTGGTTCCTCCTCAATTCCCTCCTGAGTCGCGTTGACTGCGGTGACTTCTCCCAGGATACTTCAGTCACTTCTCACCAGCGCCCTCTGTTGGATGTTCTTCCTCCTGTTGAGTGCAAGAGTCCTTCTCCTCGATTTCCTCCTGAGTCATGGTGGCTGCATTGACTTTTCCCAGAATGCTTCAGTCACTTCTCACCAGCGCCCTCTGTTGGATGCTCTTCCTCCTGTTGAGTGCAAGAGTCCTTCTCCTCGATTCCCTCCTGAGTCATGGTGGCTGCGGTGACCTCTCCCAGAATGCTTCAGTCACTTCTCACCAGCACCCTCTGTTAGATCCCAGCCCCCCAGAATCTGACGTGTTTCAATAAAATCACCTCTTATTCTACTAAACTTCATTAAATATAGACCCAATCTGCTCAATGTTTCCTTATAAGACAAACCCTTCATTCCAGGAATCAGCCTAGTGAACCTAGTGAACTTGCCTTCCTAATTCCTTGCTGTACCTGCGTGCTATTTTTTTAAAATTTACTTAACATTTTATATTTGATCAATAAAGATAAAACTGCATTTTCAGAATTTAGCATGAGTCTCTAATAATTCATACAGCTATCGTATATTATATCTTATATGCAGTTTTATTTAATTATGCATCTTAGTTTGCACTGACTCTTCAAAAATTAATTTCATAAATAACACCTGACTTTTATTTTTTAAAACATTAATCAACACTATGCACAAAGGTTTGAAACATAAGTGTAGATGAGGAGTGTTAAAACACTTGCTGTGTTTCATTAATGTGTTAATATCCTTAGGTTGTCTTTACAATGGGATGAAACACAGCAGCTTTTTGTCTGCCATCACTAAGCAGATTGCAATGAAATCAGGATCCCTGTTTTTAATCACAGCAAAGTTAAAATTTCATTAAAGTCAATATTTTAAATGGTTGAAAATGAGGAAGCAGAATGATGAGAGGAAAAATACACTTAAGGCATTGTTTTGTCTGGAGTGAAGCATTTAAAAAATAAGCAATTTTTACACATTTACACAGGATGCAATTTAAATAATTAAAATGTGGGAAGCCAGTGTCACTGTAACACCTTGTAACACTGTCTTTCTCAAATATAAAAGCAACATGAACATACTTAGAGGAGTCCTATGGTATATTCAGGGACTGATGGTTGCTAAATTTGCTGATGACACAAAGGTAGGTAAGTAAGTTGTAAAGAGGATATAAGGAGGCTACAAAAGGTTAGATAGGTTAGGTAAGTGGGCAAAGATTTGGCAAATGGAGTATAATGTAGGAAAATGTGAGGTTATCCATTTTGGCAGGATGAATAAAAAAGAGGCATATTATCTAAACGGTGAGAGATTGCAGAGCTCTGAGATACAGAGCGATTTGGGTGTCCTAGTGCATTAATCTTAAAACGTTAGAATGCAGGTACAGCTAGTAATTAGGAAAACTAATAGAGTGTTATAGTTTATTGCAAAGGGCATTGAATACAAGAGTAGGGAGGTTATGCTTCAGTTATACAGGGCATTTGTGAGACCACATTTGGTGTACTATGTACAGTATTGGTCTCCTTATTTAAGGAAAGATGTAAATGCATTAGAAGCAGTTCAGAGAAGATTTACTAGATTATTACCTGGAATGGGCAGATTATCTTATGAAGAAAGGCTGCTCAGGCTAGGCTTGTATCCACAGGTGTTTAGAAGAGTATGAGACAACTTGATTGAAACATATAAGATCCTGAGGAGACTTGACAGGGTGAATGTGGATATTTCCTCTTGTGGGAGAATCTAGGACTCGGTGTCACTGGTTCAAAATAAGGGGTCGTCCATTTAGGACAGAGATAAGGATTTTTTTTTTCTCTCAGAGGGTTGTGAACGGTTGGAATTCTCTTCCTCAAAAGGTGTTCGATGCAGAGTCCTTGAATATCTTTAAGGCAGAGATAGATAGATTCTTGATAAGCAAGAGGGAGAAGGGTTATAGGGGTTGGCAGGAATGAGAAGTTAAGACCAGATCAGCCATGATCTTATTGAATGGCGGAGCAGGCTTGAGGGGCCAAGTCGCCTTCTCCTGCTCCTAATTTGTATGTTCATATATATATATATATATATATATATATATTATATATATATATATTCATATTCCATCAGTAGAAATTGTTTTTGCTTTAGAGATCACAATCATTCAAGTACTCCTAAATCTGACCTGAACTTGTGGGGTTTTGTTTGATGGTGGCATATAATACGTGTCACAAAAACAATTTAGCTGATTTTTTAATAGCTTTAATTTATTTCAAATATTATTCCCAATCATTATTATTTGGGCTAGCCATGTATATACTGTGGCTACAAAAGTAGGAAGAGGCTCGGAATTCTGGGGCTAGTAACTCACCTCCTGACTCCCCAAAGCCTGTCCACCATCTACAGGGCATAAGTCAGAAGTGTGATGGCATACTCTCCATTTGCCTCGAAAAGTGCAACTCCAACAACACTCATGAAGTTTGAAATCATCCAGGACAAAGGAGCCCGCTGTAATTGGCACCCTGTTCACCAACTCAAAGATTCACTTTCTCCACCACCAATGCACAGTGGCAGTAGTATGCATCATATATAATAATTTTTCAGTCTTTCTTAGACACAGGGGTGGTGCTAGAGGACTGGAGAATTGCAAATGTTACACCCATGTCCAAAAAAAGGTGTAAAGATAAGCCCAGCAACTACAAGCCAGTCAGCTTAACTTTGTTGGTGAGGAAGCTTCCAGAAACAATAATTCTGGACAAAATTAATAATCACCTGGGCAAGTGCAGTTAATTAAGGAAAGCCAGCACCAATTTGTTAAGGGAAAATCATGTTTAACTAACTTGGTGTTTTTGAAGAGTAAAAGAGAGGGTTGATGTTCTAATGCTATTGATGTGGTGTGCATGTACTTCCAAAAGGCACTTGATGCAGTGCTGCATAACAGACTTGTGGGTAAAGTTATAGCTCATGTAATAAAAGGGATAGTTGCAATGAGGATATGAAATTGGCTGAGTTTTGAGGAAGCAAAGAATAGTGGTTAGTGGGTGATTTTGGATTGCAGGAAAGTTTGTAGAGGAGTTCCCCATGGGTTAGTATTGGGACCCTTGCTCTTCTTGATATTTATTAATGACCTAGACCTTGATATATAGGACACAATTTCAAAATTTGCAGATGATACAAAACTTGTAAGCATTGTGAATTGTGAGGAGGATAGTGTAGAACTTCAAAAGAACATAGACAAGTTGGTGGAATGGGTGGACAAATGGCAGATGAAACTCACTGTACAGAAGTGTAAAGTGATTCATTTTGGTAGGAAGAACACAGGGAGATAATATAAAATAAAGGGTACAATTCTAAAGTTAGTGCAGGAGCAGTGGGGCCTGGGTGTATATGTGCATAAGTCAATGAAGGTGGCAAGACCGGTTAAGAGAGCGGGTAATAAAGCATACAGCATCTTAGGCTTTATTTAGGGAGGCATAGAGCACAAGAGCAAGGAGATTATATTAAACTAGTATAAAACACTGGCTCAGCCTCAACTGGAGTACTGCATCCAGTTCTGGGCAGCACACTTTAGGAAAAATGTGAGGGCCTTAGAGAAAGTGCAGAAAAGCTTCATGAGAATGGCTGGGAAAGGAACTTCAGTTGCACAGATAGATTGGAGAAGTTGGTACTGTTTTCCTTAGAAAAGAGAAGGTTGAAAGGAGATTTCATAGAAGTATTCAAAATCATGAGGGGTCTGGACAGAGTAGATAGGGAAAAATTGTTCCGTTAAGGTTGGACGGGCAGCCCTGTCAATTTGGTTAATTAATTTATTAATGGCCTTAACAGGCCTTTGACAGTCCAGCGGGTGCGCAGATGACTCCAGTGCATGCCCGCCGTACCGAAGATCAGAATGATGCGCGATTACATCGGGACGCATGTCTGACATCACTGCGCATCATTTTATGCGTCAGCATGTGGGACCCACTCCCGCATGCCGACGAGAAAATATCTGTCCTAGGAGTCAGGTTAATTAGGGGATTTTTGTAGTTATTATGGTAGTAATTTTATAGACATATGTATGTGCTGATAATCTTTCCTGTATTAATAAATGTTTAATTCAGTTTTATAAAAACCTCTTGAGATTTGGTGGGTCTTATTATTACTGAATTCAAAGCCTGCATTTCAAAACATACAAATTGCAAAATTGATTATGACAATTGTTTCAAGTTTCCCTCTGGGATTTGAACAGCACAGCATTTACATTGGCTGTGTCACAATAATTGGGGGGCTCTTTGTGGGATATATTTGTAATTCCTTGATTGGTTTGGAATTGGTAAATCTTAAGATTAAAAGTACGAGAAGCATTTTGAATTCAGGAGTTGGTGTGAGGTATTTTTGAAGTGGTGAGACTGCAAGAAATGCAGCAAATAAAAAAAATCCATGGCTAAATCTTTTTTGGAAGTAGAAGATATAACTCTGATTGGGTTACAGAAATTATCCAAGAAAAAGTTAACAGAGTTGATGGATAAGTTACAATTAGGATTACTTGCAGATGTGAGGAAATCAGGCATAGTTGAAGTGACAGCACCATATTTGAAATTGGAAGGAATACCTGAAAGTCGGGGTTCTCCAAGGGGTAGTTCATTGGAATGGGTTCAAATGAAGACGACTGAATTAGAAGAAAAGGAAAGAGAAAGGGCATTCCAAAGGGAACAGACAGAATGGCAGGAGAGAGGAAGAAAACAGGAAATGGAATTAGAAATTGTGAAGATAAGGAGGAAAGAGAGAGAATTCCAACTAAAAATGCTGGCAGTTCTTCTTATCATGTACCTGGACAATCTATACATGGCCCAGCCAGAACTGGACACTTTTTGCACCTTGTTGTTGAATTTGGCAAGATCTGCAACAGTGCAGGGTTCCTCTAGCGATAGACAGTGCAGGAGATATTGCATAGTCTGTGGCTCAGTTCCACATTCACAAGTTGTCGGGCAGGTTGTGTATCCCCATTTGCTTAGTGACACCTTTGAACAACCTACACCGGTCCTAAGTCTGTTAAGGCACTTCCAGGTTACCCAGTAGCAATTAGCTCCTAGGGGAAGGCTTTCATTCGGTAGAATTTCCATCGCTGGGGGTTGTTCGAGACTGGTGAGCCAGTCTTTCCACAAGGTGATGCGGACTTCAGATGGGGTTGATTGTAATGGAACAATACTGTTCATGAAGCTCTTCCTTGACTTTAGGTGGCTGGATGTATGACCATGTAGAGGGTGCCTCTCATCTGATGCTGGCAGTTAAAAAGGAGACACCAGGAGGTAAGGAAGGACTTATCTCCAGATCAGAACCTAGTGGAGAGATGTTTACATTTGCACAAGCGCTTCCGAAGTTTGAGGAAAAGATGTTGGAGCATTCTTTACTTCATTGGATAGCTGAACAGATGAAATGGCCACAGGAGAACTGGACACTGTTATTGCAATCCAGGTTCGCAGGTAGAGCACATGAAGTACATGCTTCACTATCTGAAGAGGTACTGGTGAATGATGATGTGGTAAAAAAGGCTATTTTGAATGCCTATGAGTTAATTCTTGAGGCATACAGACAGAAATTTAGGAATATGAGAAATCAACCTGGGCAAACTTATATTGAGTTTGAAAGAGTTAAACAAAGTAATGTTGACAGGTGGATATGGGCATTAAAGATGGAGACAACATATGCAGCTCTTACAGAAGTAACTCTTTTGGAAGAATTTAAAGACTCAATTCTTTCGGTAGTGAGAGCTCATATGGGGGAACAGAGGGTTGAATCTGTAAGGCAAGCAGCAGAGATAGCTGATGATAATGAGCTGATTCATAGTGCTAAACCTTTTTTCCGTCACCCTTTTAAATCAGAAAAGGATAGAAAGTGGGAAGGTGAAAGGAAGGTCAGTAGTCAGGGAAGAGGAGTAGCTGGAAATTCCCAGGAATTTTTTTTTCAGGATAGAAAGGAAGGTGCTGAGGATAGAAATGACATTTGAAAGTTGAGTCATTTGCATTGTAATAAGTAGGACACACGAAGTCAGTGTGCTGGAAATTGCAATGAAAATCTGTTGAAATTATAGGGGTGCAGAAAAGTTCTGGAAGGAAGAGTACTATGGGTTCTAGGTTAAGGAAAAACCAATGGTTTGTATACAAATAGAACAAGGAGAATCAATGGTAGGTAAAGAAGTGGGAATTTACCCAAGGGAGTTCTGAGGAGCAGGTTGCAGAAATGTTTAAAGATTTTGTGTGTGAAGGGGAAGTCTTTCCATGTGTACAGGTTGGAGTAGGTAAAGATGTTAATATTTTAAGAGACACAGAGACAATTTTCAAAGTCAATCCTTAATGTTGTGGGACAGTGACATTTGTTGTTCAGAGGGAGTATTACTGGAGCAGGTGATAATAGGTGGGGTTCATGGAAATGCTAAACCTATGTGGAAGATAAACTTAAAGAGTAAATGGACTAGGAACACCAAAATTTTTGACAGATAATGGAGTAGAATTCGCAAATTAATTTTGGGGGGGCATGTGTGAGAATTTGAATATGATAGTCATGAATACTATGGCTGAGAGACTGTTCAGCAATGGTTTGTGTGAGAGGAATCAGGCAGTAATTCACAAATGTTGTGTAAGATGTTAGCCAAGTAACTAGCTTGCAAATTGCAAATGGTGCTGGCATGGGCAGTACCCTTGATCTCTACCATCTAGAAGGACAAGGGCAGCAGATGCATGGGAACACCATCACCTGCAATTCCACTCCAAGCTACACACCATCCTGACTTGGAACTAAAGCGCCGTTCCTACACTGTCGCTGGGTCAAAATCCTAGAACTCCCTTCCTAATGGACTATAGCTGTTCAAGAAGGCACTCACCACCACATTCTCAAGGACAGTGAGGGATGGACAATAAATACACATCCTGTGAAAGAAAAAAAAAACATGCTAAAAATACTTTGCAATAGTTGCGGGGGCAAGTGAGGGAGGGTATAGCCTGTACCAATTGCTACATGGAAGGAATCCAAAGTTGACTTTGGGGCTGTCTGATGCTCCCCCTTCCCTAGAAGGAATTACCATTAGCTCTATTTTCTCTGCCCACTTGAATGCATTACATGCAGGCAGGAAACTTTCATCAAGGCTGAAGTCTCGGAACAAATTCGGAGAGAGTTGCAATATTGCAAAAGACTGTCTGAGGTAGACTTTATTTCAAGTGATCTGGCTTATTACAAGACAGGAAAGCAGAGAATGTAAGGGTCCAGGGAAAATTATAGGACATGAGGGGAAAACAGTGATTATCCAACATGGGAATCAAACAATTTAGGCCCAATTCTCATGGGTCATCCGAATGAATTAAGAATTTTTGGTTACTGACAATGTCATAGAGGATCACAAAGCACCTTATGCATCGCATACCCATATATTTTGCGGGGTAGAGTCGGAGGGACAAGGTATGATGGGTCAGGGGTTAGATGCTGGTAGAGAAATTAATCATGTTGTTTAGGAAAGGGCTATTTTGTTTAGGGGCCAACTGCCCAAAATGGGTTCCTGGGTGTTGTACTGTCCAGAAGGATCGAATATCTCGAGGGATGCAACAAAAGTGGGACGGGCAAGGAAATTTACTGGAAAATATAAGAATTGGTTGAATTTCCAGGGCAATGGACAAGGAGTGAAGGCCATAAACTGGGAGAATGGAGTACGAGAATGGAAAATAAGGAAGCGTAGCTCGAGTTACAATAATGGGTCGAGCGATGAATCCCAGTTTTGGAAACATTCACGTACAGAGAAAAGGGCCTCATATAGGGTACACAGGAGATCTAACAGTAGTAGCCTGGAAAAACTTCAACAGATAAGTAGAGGTCACAGTCTAAGTACATGACACCAGTAGAATGGAGAATGCAGAGTGGAGGCTAAACAGAGAGTTAGGCAGTTGGAGAGAGTTTGGCGTGTATTTAGAGGTCCCAGATAGGAGTCAGCCAGTATTGTCGCATAGATGGATCTGCACAGAAAAGGTCCTCCCAGATGGAATTTATAAGGCCAAGGCTAGGTTAGTGGCCTGGGATTTTGTAAGATGCTTTTTGAGAAAAAGAGGTCAGAGTGGACTCACACACAGTGGGAAAGGTAATTTTGAAAATTTGTTGGTCCTTCGGGCAATGTTTTCTCAGAAATGTAAATCAATAGACATAATAACTGGATTTCTGCAGGGGTATCACCTTCAGAGGGAAGTGTTTCTCCAACCTCCTAAAAAGGTGCCAGATGTGGAAGGAAGACTTTGGAAGTTAAGTAAGTGTGTGTATGGTTTGAACGATGCTTCCAGAGTACGGTATATTTGGTTAGATCAATTTTGTTAAAGTTCGATTGTCTCTAACTGAAGGCAGATCCTGCTATGTTTAATTGGAACCATAGTGGCAAATTCTCAGTCTTCTTTATGATGTGTGTTGATAACTTCCTGCGGAGTGCTACTAGTGATTTCCAAAACAATGTTAGTGACAGAATTAGAACAGAATTTAAGGTTTTGGAGTCAGGCTACTGAGGTCTTTAAATATATTGGGTTGAAAATAAGGCAGAGTGGGTCTAATGTTACTTTACATCAACAATCTTACTTAGAACCCCATCACAGTGAATCATGCTAAGTCCTTGTAAAAAATATGAAGATGCTTCAAAGCTGAGATGGAGCAGATGCAAAGTCTCATTGGGCAATTGAATTGGCTGGGCACACAGACAAAGCCGGATACAAGTTATGATTTCTTAGAAATTAGTACTGTAATGAGTACTGTAATGATCCAAAGGTCAATGACATTTTTCAGGTAAACAAAACGTTAAAAAAATTAAGGATGGAGAAATACGTGCTGAAATTTCCATCCTTGGGTGACCCTAAAAATATAAAATTTATTGTTTCCACTGATGCCTCTCATGCAAACCTTTTGCAACTTTTTTTAAGCGGAGCCAGGTTTATAATTCCTCTTTTGTGAGAAAGTGAGAAATGTTGCCCCTTGGCTTGCAAAGCCAAGAAAATAAAGAGAATAGGGAAAGTACCCTGGCTGTTGAAACTCTTGCACTTGTTAAGGCAGTTGAAATGACATTCTTTTTATCAAAGATATCAACGGAAATTCTATATCAGATAGATGCCAAAGTAACCGTGCCAAAAGAATATTACATAGACAATTGTTCCCTTTAGGATAATGTGCACTCCACAAAATGTGTGAATGCGAAAAGATCAAGAATTGATATCGGACTTCTGAAACAAATGTTGGAGAAAAAGGAAATCTTTAAACTCAAATGGGTAGATATAAGCCATCAACTGTCTGATTGTTTTACCAAAAGGAACGCTTCCAGTGAGAAGTTATCGTGAGTCTTAGAAGAAGGACAACTCATGATGTGAGCCCTGAGGGTGTACGACTTACTTCTTTCTTCAGTTTTTTTTAAACTTTGCCTGTAAGTATATATTTGTTATTTATTTAAGGAGGGAGTCTGTTAATATTGCAATCCTGTCACAATTAAGTAATCTAGCTGTAAGTGAGAGCAGCTGTTACTAATTGGGAAAGTTTAGGACATTATTCTTAAGTAGATATAAGAACTGGTTTCCACCTGTTGGGGGTGGGAGGAAAAATGATGTCTGTGCCTGTGTTCCATGGCTTTTGTGAGTAAAACTATGTTAAGGAAGGACTGGCTCCCGACTCTTCCATTACTCAGTGAATAAGCAATTTCCATCCCTGGGTCAGCAAATGGTTGACTCATTCCTCAGGACAATGCCTTGACCAATTAGGGTCAAGCTTCCTGGTTTAAATTTCAAACAATACTTGTCAGTTAACTGTCAGTTATCATCAGTGGTGCATTCTCCATGGCAATGTCATTTGCCAACCAGTCAGCACTCTCTTCATATACAGTATGAGTTGTTGTTTTCCTCTTTATATTGGTATTCTTGCGAATGTCTGGATGAGTGCAAGCTGAAAAGCTTAGACATGTCTCTTTTTCTAGATTATACATTGAAAGAATTTGAACAAGTAATAGAAAGTGAAGAGGCACAATGTACTTCACATACGCATATGTTGGACAATTACGAGAAGCAGGTTATGGCAGATAAAGGGCTGACTGAATGTGAACAATGTGATACTGAAGTGTAGGATAAGGCTATTTATCCCAAAGGACAACTACCCAAAGTTGGCACTAGATTAATATATGTAGGTGCCAGTGAATGGAGGGATGCACCTTTGTAAGAAGAGCAGGAAAATCCAGCGTAAAATATAAACATTGGCTGAGTGTGCAAGATGAGGAACAGAAGGTAAGACCTGTGGATTTCCAAAATGTGATAGAGATATGGAAGGCCAAAAACACAGTGTGAGGTCTGAAAGTGAAGTGATCACAGCCCAAGGAAAAGATCATGGGCTTAGGAAAGGGACTCTGGTCATAGGAAGGAGAGATTGTGTAGCAGTAGTCCAGAAAGAGATGGGAGGGCGAGTAGAAGTCATAGTTTGACAAGAACAAGGACCACAGAACATGCAAGGAATGCACTACAAGCACAAGCCCTTATGATTGTTAAATTTTAGTGGCTACTGACAAATTAGAAGATAATAAAAGATGCCAAAAAGAGTTGGAAAGCTGGAAATAATTTGGTGTATACACTACATACAAAATATGGAAAAGTCAGCCTTATCACACAGGCAGATATGTACAGAAAAGGTACCTCCTGTTGGCACATATAAGGCTAAAGCTAGACTAGTAACTTGGGGTTTTGAAGAAAGACTTGGTGATCAAGATGTCAGAATGGACTCCCCAACTGCAGGAAAAGTGAGTTTGAAAATTTTGTTAGCTCTTTTAGCAACATATTCCTGGAGAGTAAATTGATTGATATAAAAGCTGCATTTTGGCAGGGGGAGAAATTTCAAAGGGAAGTGTTTTTGAAACCACCTGAAGTGGCTGGCGATATAGAAGGGAAACTCTGAAAGTTAAATAAGTGTGTTTATGGGTTGAATGATGTATCAAGGGTATGGTATTTCTCAGTTAAGTCCGTCCTGCTGAGAATGGGCGGCATCCAGCTAAAGGCAGACCCAGCAATATTCTATTGGTATCACAAGGAGAAACTAGCAGACACCTTTATAATGCATGTTGATGATTTTCTGTGGGGGAGTTCTGCAGAATATGAGCAATAGGTGATAGATAACATTAAAAAGGAATTTAAGGTTGGAAGTCAGGCTTTGGGAACCTTTAATTGTATAGGATTAGACATTCAGCAGAATAACTCAGGAGTGACCTTGAACTAACAATCTTACTTTGAAAATGTCAATCGCATCCCGATAAATTGAGCCAGGTTCTCACAAAAAGAGGACCTTGCATCCAAGAAAGAAGCAGACCAATTAAATAGTTTGATTGGGCAGTTGAACTGGTTGTGCACTCAGACCAGACCTAATGCCAGTTATGACATGTTGAAACTGAGTACAGTGATGAAACATGCTATAATTGAGGAAGTTCTGAGAGCAAATAAAATTTAAATTTAAAGAAAATAAATTCAGAGAAATGTGCTCTCAAGTTTTCAGCCTTGGATGATCCAGAAGTTATGAGATAGTCATTTTTAGCGATGCTTCAGATGCCAATGTTCCGGATGGATATTCTAGCAGAACAGGGTTTATCATATTATTAGTGGGAAAGAAAAATAAATGTTGTCCATTGGCCTGGGAAGCAAACAAAATAAAAGGGTAACTAACAACACCGTAGCTGCTGAAACATTGGTGCAAGTAGAAGCATTAGATATGGTGTGCTTATCTAAATATACTGAAGGAAATCTTATACAAGGGGCAATCTAAGAAAAGTTTGCTCATAGAATTCTATGTGGATAACCATTCTCTTTGGGACAGTGTTCATTCAACAAAGGGCATGACTGAAAAAAGGTTGAGGATTGACATTGCTAGTATCAATGAAAAGTTGGAAAGAAGAGAAATTTCCAAAATAAAATGGGTGGGTGCAAGTCACCAATCATCTGACTATTTTACAAAGGGAGGTGCTTGCTCCAAGAAATTATTTTATGTACTGGAAGCTTTGTGTTATAATGATATAATGGAAACCCAATGCTTTCTTTGATTACTTTGCAATTATTTACACATGGTAAAGAAAAAAAGTTTTGTTTAATGAAGGGGAACATCAGATGTAATAATGGTTGGTTGTACTATAATGTGAGACATAGAAGATGAAAAAATACAATTGAAAGATTATTCTTGTGTTTAAAAAAGTTGTAATTCAAAAAGAGAAAAATCTGTCAATGTCTTTATCAAGTTAAAGGAAACAGCAATGAGTATTTGCAACACACATATAAATAGGGGATAGCTGGGACACTGGGGGTGGTGAGGAACGATGGCACTGAACAAAGTTAATAAACCCTCTCAGCAAGAAAAGGCCCTGTGTCTTAGTTTTGACCTCACCAACCAGCATGGATCCTGTTCACAGATAGTCTCTTCAGGAAGGGCCCCCCCAGAAACATGTTAGCCCAGTTGCCTGATGCCACCTTCCATGGAATTGCCTCCAGTCCCACCTATAAGCCTGCCCCTGCGGGACCAGGAAGAATCTGCCCAAGTGACAGGCGTGTCATGTGATCATGGCTGATACATATATGAATATGCAAGTTTTAGGGCTATGTCATGCCCATTAATGCTTGACATATTCAAAACTTTTAAAATACAAACTTTATTCAATGCGGAGTCTTTGAATTTACTTTTTCTCTTAAAATGGACAATGTACTCCCTCAAGATGGCCTTTGGTGGTCAGATGAGTTGGCCTGTGTATTCAAGGAACTAACTCAGGAACTGAATCACTGTCTGGCTATGTCCTAAAGGCAGACGAACATGCCTTCCCCTTTAAAGTATGAACTACTCATCTCCTGAAAGCCATAAAACTGTTGATGAAGTTCCATTGTCTGCCAGCGAGCTTATTAATGACTCAACCACTGAAAGAACAATGGAGATGGAAAGTGGATTTTGCACTTCAAGAAACCATATTTGGTAATGAAGAAAGAGAGCTGTACTGACCACGTGACAGCAGCCATCTTCCAAAGGCAATCAGACCTACTTTTGCAGCTAAAATAGCAGCTGTAACATCTGTGCCTGAGAAAAATCTGAGAGCTATAACATCTTAAGATCTTCAAGCCTGTGTCATTTCAGGTCCACAAAACAATTAACCAACCCTCTGGCAATGAGGCCACGACAAACTGACTTTGTGACCTACAGAAATTCCATCACTTTAAGAAACTCCTGCAAACAACTCCTGCAAATGACTTTGGCTGTTGAACTCATTTAAACAGCGCTTCAGGTGTGAAGCAAACCTTCTATCAGACCTCCAAAGCACTTGTTCCAAAACAAGACAACCAAGTGATTATGAACTATTCCCTTTTCTCATAACTTGTAAAACTGTACTATTCTCTCCAACTGTACTTTCCTTAAGTGTGTTTGTATGTGTGAATGTATGAGTTGGTGTCATAGCATCTGATTTCAGGGTAAGTGCTTAAATAAATAATCATCTTTCTTTGTTTCAACCCATGAAAAGCCTGCTGCTGGTTATTCAAATCATCTTCACACTCAATGGTTAAAAACACACACACACACCTCTCAAAAATGCATTGTTTACAAACAGTTGGTAAGGGGACAGGAATTTCTGTAGTTCTCTCTCACCCTGTCCGTAACAGCTAACAACTACATTTGAGAGCAGAACATAAAATATACTCATGCAGCCTCCTAATTGGTTTAGTAAATATTTGGTAAATTCTATTTCATTGCTATTTAGCGTAATAAATAGCAAACATTTTATTCAACTGTCAAATGATGTAAATGCTTTACAGCACCTTAACTAACTGCTAATATTCATATTAGAATAAATTGCCTACAAACCATATAATTAGTCCAACCATATAATTAGTCATTTCAAAGTCCTCAGTAATGAGCAAAGATCTGTAAAGAAGTCATGGGATAATTTGCCATGTGCTGAATCAATGTCATATACTGCAAAATAATCTGTACTGCATATTTGTTATATTACATGTAAAATAAATCAGTACATTCAATGTATCAATAGTAATCCAAACTCTGTGAAATGAGTCATCACAGATTTACTGCAGGACAGGATGCACTGTACAAAACATACTCAGTGGTATAATCTGAACACTTGTGATTTCTATCGTCAGGCAGTCTGCCATTGACAGGTGCTACCCTGCACTTCACACTTGCACATCCATATGTAGTGAAACCACTGTGCATCTTAACATATAAGTTAGGAATTTACTATCAGTGAAATTATCAACAAACCATTAACTCATTCATATCAAATTCCCCCCATGTAATACTTAATGGATGCATTAACTAATTTAACACCTCAACCAAGATGAAGGAGGAAGGATGCCTATTATAGCATAACTACCAATAGTCATTTGGTAGTACAGAATTTGAGTATTGCTGAAAAAAGAGACATGCTGTTAAAGCATTTTGTCTTGCACTCATCAGGACAGCTCACAAGAATTTTCCAACCACAATGAACAACAATTTATACTACATGAGAAGAGACTGCTGATTATTTGGTAAATGGACTCTGATTAGTGGGGACGTTACCATGGAGAATGCAGCATGGAACAATTAACTGCCCAGCTTTGTTCAAATTCAAACCAGGCAGGTCAGCTCTAATTGGTCAAGTCATTGCCATGGCGAATGAAACAAGGAATTACTGTTCCCTAATCTAACTGTTTATCTGAAAAGGCACAATATGTGGACATGTTCCTATTGTCTGCAGAAGACAGGGCCCTGTGTATGAATATGTGTGGCCTCTAGCATGCATGAGTGAGCTACACTGCGTGCCTGACTGGCAATCTTAAATTGGTTTGCAATGTAATTTTTAGCACAATCAGGATTTTTTAGTAGGTGTTGTCCAATCGCGGAATGACATCTACTGTTGGACACTATTTTGAGTTTTGCAAGCATGGGCTGGTTGAGTAGAGTCAGTACTTTGCCTGTACACACTGGCACTGAAATTCACATACCACACGGCTCATTTATGTGATAGACAGAACATCTTTCTGGCTTGATGGCAGCATCCTGTTAGTGCAGAATACTCATGTTGTTACTGCATAGTAACAATGTACAACGGCTATCTTCACCTTTTGCTCAGATTTTTGATACACCTATCCTTCCAGAGTAATTTGAGGTAGACTGGGCCCCCTTCAGGACTGAAAGTGGCAGCCTTAGGCCCATTCATTAGTCTGCACAATATGCAACGAGCAATGATCTGATCTGGGTAACCATTATCCCGCAAGATGGCCTTTGATGCGCCTTATTTCAGCCTCAAATGCCTCCAGCCCTATTTATGAGGTTGCTAAAAAGGCCAATTTATAGTGTGTGGGACTGTAGGAATCCCAGCATATATAGTTACCAGTGCAGGTAGGCTTGTGGTAGAGAATCCATTGGCAGATTTCTCAACTAGCACGTCAAAGAAAGGGAGCTCATTTGACTGCCCCATATCAAAGAGGAATTTGAGCACAGGATGAAGTCCATTAAGATGTGTAAGAAAACTGCAAATTCAAATAAAGCAAACGTATCACCCACGTATCAGAAAGTAGGCTCTCCTCTCTAGTAATTTGTTTTTACTGATTGTTACTATGCAAATATTTCTATATATAAACAAATATTTGTAATACATACAAACAAATTGTCTGCTTTCTAAAATAAATAAAACCTCAAGCAAAATCTAGATTCAGACATTAGGGGATTGTTTTGCTATCTGCTGATTTTCCAAGGTCATCATCAAGAAATAAGAACTCCAAATAAACAACAATTTTCATTCATTCTGATCCATCTATTGCTACAATTTATTTCAGAGAGAGTAAAATGTACAAAATTGTATTTATTTTTATTTATCTTAACCATCTTCAGCCAAAATTGTTGTGTAGATGAACCTCCTCCTGAGGTCCCCAGCAGCATAGATACCAGAATTCAGCAAATTGGATTCATTCCACTTGATTCATGAAACTGAGCACACTGAGCAAAAGCAATGGTCCCCAACACCTTTCCAGTTGTAGTGTTGAAGACTTGTACTCCAGAACTAGCCATAGCCCTAGCTAAGTTGTACCTGTACAGCTATAACACGTACATCTACCTGACAATGCGGAAAGCTCCCCTCCAAGTCACACATCATCATGACTTGGAAATATATTGCCATTCCTTCAGGGTCATTAGGTCAAACTCTCAGAACTCCCTCTCTGACAGCACCATGATGTACCACATGGACTGCAGCAGTTCAAGAAAGCATATCACTGCCACCTCCTCAAGGCCAGTTAGGGATGGGCAATAAATGCAGGCATTAACTTTATGTTTTTGTGGCATTTTTCTTTCTTTGAGTTAAAATGTTCTAATATTTCTTATCTCTAATACAATGGTACAAGCAGTTTACCAATTTCAGAAATGAAGGGCTGAATTTTACTGATTGGGGGATATCTAGTTTGGCAGTATGCATGAAAGGGTGGCAGGACTTCCTCTGCAATTATTTGAGGAAGTCGGTTAAGGCCCGGCATGCGGGGCAGCTGGTCAATTAAGGGTGGTAGGTGGGTCATAGTGCCATTTTTAAATGCAAATCTACAGCATTCAGACAGGCCGCAGACACAGGCGACAAAGGAAGTGGATTAGATTAATGGAGGCTGTGGGGGAATGGCTTCATCAAGAGGATAGGTTGCTCCAAGATTCAGTGATGCTGCTCTGGATGTGCTCTTCCAGACAGCAATGCAAAGGAGAGATGTCCTGAATCTAGCAGAGAGGAGAAGGAGGCCAGACAGCCTAATGAAGAAGGCATGGTTGGAGATGGCAAAGGAAGCCATTAGCTAAGGGATGGTTGCAAGAATGTGGATCCAAAGTGGTAAGAGATTTAATGTCCTGCTGCTAAAAAAAAGTGTTTTTTAAAATTTATTCATGGGATGTGAACATCGCTGGCTAGGCCAGAATTTTTTGTCCATCCCTAATTGCCCTTGGGAAGGTGGTGGTGAGCTGCCTCGAACTGTTGCAGTCCATGTGGTGTAGGTACATCGACAGTGCTGTTAGGGAGGGAATTCCAACAACAATGAAGGAATGGTAATATATTTCTAAGTCAGAATGGCGAGTGGCTTGGAGGGGAACTTCCAGGTGGTGGTGGTCCCATGTGTATGCTGCTCTTGTCTTTCTCAACGATAGCGGTCGTGGGTTTCAAAGGTGCTGTCCAAGAAGCCTTGGTAAATTCCTGCAGTGCATCGTGTAAGTGGTACACACTGCTGCCACTGTGTGTCGGTGGTTTAGAGAGTGAATGTTTGTGAATGGGGTGCCAATCAAGTGAGCTGATTTGTCTTGGATGGTGTCAAGCTTATTGAATGTTGAAGTTGCACTCATCTAGGCAAGTGGCGAGTATTCCATCACACTCCTGACTTCTGCCTTGCAGATGATGGACAGGCTTTTGGGGAGTCAGGAGGTGAGTTACACACCACAGGATTCCTAGCCTCTGACCTGCTCTTGTAGCCACAGTATTTATATGGCTAGTCCAGTTTAGTTTCTGGTCAATGGTAATCCCCAGGATATTATTTAAGATGGCAAACTGAAAACCCAGTTTTCAAAAGACACCCATGAAATGAGGGGCCATGTCATAGACCCATGCATGAGACAACACCAGGCACCAACATTTACACTGAGATGCCCAGTTCACACACATCAGAGCCCCATGATCAAAAATGGATGTCTGAAAGTCTACATCATAATGCCATTCAAGTAACGTAGTGCAAATATTTTCAGTGCCTCAGATGACCAGCATAGATGGGCCACAAGACAGGATGACAGTGCGCATGTCTATGCTTGCTGAAGAAGTGTGCTCATAATACTAGGGAGTGCCAACGCACAGGGGGTGGAGTAACATTCATCACCGTGGTGATGCCGATGGAGGAGGAGACCATGGACATTGGATGGGTTGCGGCAGGGAAGCCTGTCGCTGAGGGTGAGGTGGTTGTGGAAGCAATGGAGAGTGAGTAAAGCGTTTGCTTTGTCCATCATTTCTTCGGCCACTTGTGAGCTGTGGCACCAGTATGAGCCTTTAATGTTAGTGGAAGCTTCCCATCAAGGGAAACCACCAAGGTTTGGTTGATGCAGCAGCTGTTTTACTTAAGTCATGTCTCTCCAGCAGGCCCATCAACAAATGAGGAAAAGATGAGAGATCCTGGTCCACTGGAAAGCTTAGAGGATCCACCGCCATCTCAGGACACTGCATCACTTTATTCCAATGCGCCCTCCACTAGCGCAAATACAGTCTCATCAGTGGGATTTGTTGCACATGTAGAACAGGTGGCATAATCTGGTGAGCACTGCACAGATGCACAGAAGGAGGTAACAGAGGCTATGACAGCTGCAGCCATTCCCCTCAGACAAGTGAGGAGAGGCCCAGCCATGCTCAGCTTCATGCAGATAGTGAGCCTCGGATGTCATGAACAAAGCGTATTCAGTTGTAGTCACACAATGAACATCTGTCAGAGTTTCCAGAGGCAGTACACTCCCTTCCACAAATGATGATGTCCATCCATGCCACAAGTTATGCCATTTTCTGGCATATGAATACCTGGCGTCCTTCATCGAGAGATTGTTGATCCTCATGGAGAGATAAATGGGGCACACAGCCCTCCATAGCATGGCCTCATCCCTGAAGGCTATGAAGCGATGAATGAATGAATGGTCTAGGTGTTCATCTCCACTTTGCCAGGAGGTGACACAGGAGTGCATGGGGCGTGAAAGGGTTGGGGCAGGATGAATGTGACCTCTGAAGGTGGATCCTCAGCCCTTTTGATGTTGACATCAATGCTGTATGCTGGTCTGATGATAGAGTCAGTCCCTGCACAGATACAGGTGTCCCTGAGTGTGCCAGACCCCAATAGTTCTCAGGATGCTAGCCATGGCCATCTCATGAGCCAGAGGAAGAAGGGGAACAGGCTGACCCCACATCAACTCCAGATGTAGAGGAAGCATCCTGTAGAAGTAACATAAGCAAGCATATAAATGCATTGACAAGTACTTGGCATTTCACTTGGTGATAATTACTTGTTCAATGCAAAAGCCTTTAATGTGTCACAACAGTTAAAGGTCTTGTGATGCAATGTACAACAACGTATGTATATATTTTTGGGCACCAGTTGACAGTAGCCAGATGTGGAACCAAATATATGTATGCTGTATAAAAGTGTGTGCCTGTTGACAGAAGGCCTTGGCATATATTATGAAGATTATGAGGGGCTTGACAGAGTAGATACTCAGAACATTGTTTCCTCTGGCTGTGGAATCCAGTAAAAGTGGCAGTTTCAGAATAAGGGACCGATCATTTGGGATTGAGATGATGAGAAATTTCTTCACTGAAAGGGTTAGGAATCTTTGGAATTCTCTACCCCAAAAAATTGTAGATGCACCATCATTGAATATATTTCAGTCGGAAGTGGACCAATTTTTGGTCTCTCGGGTAATCAAAGGATATGAGGAGCAGATGGGAAAGTGGAGCTGAAGCCCAAGATCAGCCATGATCATATTGAATGGTGGAGCAGTTTCGAAGGGCTATATGGTCTTCACCTGCTCCTATTTCTTATATTCTTATGTTCTTAAATAGAGATGGTGGGTTCAGAGAGTTGGTAAAGGCCTCTTATGAAAGGTCAGCAAGCTGACTCTGGGAGAGAACTTCTTGTTTTGGTGGCCCCTTGTACTGATCTCATGTAAAGCATCTGCTGATCAGAGAATCATAAGTTTGCCTGCCAAGCATGTTACTGCCCAGTGACATGGGCCCAGTGCACCATCTTCATTGGCTGGCAGCTATTGAGGCGCCTCACGCTCATCCTCCTTCTCTGAAGGTGCAACTTGCTCAGTGTCTTCCTCCGGCTCCAGCACTACTTCTCTCTGGAGCACAAGGTTGTGCAATGCGTAGCAGAAAACAATGATGTGGCATACCTTTGAAGGGGCATACTGCAGGGCTCTCACAGATCTATTGAGGTATCTAAACTCATTTTCAGAAGGCCAACGACCTACTTGATGGTGGCCCTTGTAGTCATTTGACAGTAATTGTATGTGTCCTCTGCATGTTTGTTGTGGGGCTGTGTACAGGATCAGATGCCATGTCTTCAGTGGATATCCCTTGTCCTCCAGAATACAGCCACAAGGGCATTTGTGTGGCTTGAACAACTGAGGGGCTTGGGACTGTCTAAGGATGTATGAATCATGGCAGCTTCCTGGAAACCTCGTGCATACCTGCATGATCCGCTTATGGTGTTTGCAAATTATCTGAACATTCAGGGAATGGAACCCCCTTCCGTTCCCAAAGACACCGGACTGCTCTAAGGGAACTGTGATGGCTGCATAAGTATAGTCAATTATTCTCTGCACCTGGGGAATTCCAGCCATAGCCTCGAAGCCAACTGTCCTCGCAGCCTGACTTGCCCGATTGATTGTGAACTTACTATATTGGTCAGCCCAAAGGAACATGGCATCCGTGATCTCCTTTATGCAGAGATTGGCACTGACTGAAAGATGCCAAATAGATCTCCAGATGATACCTAGAAAGAACACAGGCAAAAAGGTTGAGTACCACCCACCCTTGATGCTACAGGCATTGGGTTTCTACCACTTGCCACTGGCATCAACTCCTGCTTCAGCACATGGCACAGCTCTGCCACCACCTCCCTGAAGAGATGCAGTCTCCAGATAGACATTGATGCTCAGACATTTCCGTGAAGCTGAGCCGCTGATGGTTTACCCTTTGAGCTGGGTAGCGCCTTCTACAACCATGAGACTGCCCTCTTGCCTCCATGCATCATTGATGTCCACTCTAATGGCTTCCTCAACCTGCCAGAGCTCCCTTGACCACTGCACAGCCATATCATGTGTCTGCATCCCTGTCACTCTGCCAGTCTTCCCCTCAATGAAGGTATCAAACTCTGAAAGCACAGATCTCATGGCCAAATGAAGGCGCCATTGTAATGAGTCTCTCAAGAACCTTGTCCTGCCTCGAGTGGCTGCTGTGGACTTGGGAGATGTCCTTCCACTAATAGCACTATAAGTTTGGATAGTCTTTGCAATGCCACCAAACCTGATAACCCCTGTGTCTTCAATACACTGCATGCCTGTTTCAGGAGAAACCTGCAAACAATGCCTGCCATCAATGAGCTGTTGCACAAACCTTGCTTCCTTTAAGCCTCCAAGAAACCTGTCCACCCTTCAGAAAATAGCAAAATTCTCACAACATTCAGGACAATTGGGTGTTGAACAGTCTTAATTATCTGTCCACTACTGATCTGTCAGGCATTAATCCATTCAGGCTGGCATTAGGGAGCTGACCCGATGCAGCCCCATACCATTTTACAGACCCCCCCCACCAACTCCCGCCGACCTCCATTCCCACTGCCACAGGGCCAATAAAATTCAGCCTGTATTTGCTAATCACGTAACTGAATTATTTAAAATAAATATTGGAGTCAATTTTGTGTTTACATACTCCTGACATGGTGTCTTACCCCCCAGGAGCACATATTGTAAATTGTAGCAACTTTCTAAGATCTTCTGTCTATTAAATTGGGTGGAGAGTTCATCCCATAAGTTACCACATTCATTTCCAGTGGGCAAGGTGCCACACTGAAAGCTTGCATTTGGAAAACATGCCCTAAAAACTTAAAATGAAACAAAAACTGTGGCATAACAGAGGATATGGTAGAATAGAGGTCATGTCACCAGACTAGTAATCCAGGGATCTGATCTAATAAACCAACAAAATGAATTCCAATGCCACCATGGCAGTTGAGAAATTTAAATCCAGTTAATTAAATAAATTTAGAATAAAAGACTATGATCAGTATTGATGACCATTAAAATCCATTTGGTTCACTACTGTCCTTTAGAGAAGGAAACCAGTTGTCCTTAGGCGGTCTAGCCTAAGTGTGCCTCCAGAAAGGTGATTGACTCTTAACTGCCCTCTGAAATGGCCTAGCCAGTGTCAAACTGCTACCAAAAAAGAATAATGAGAATAAAGCTAGCGTTGGCTTGGGTATTGGATTGGACATTACAAAGGTACACCCATACCAGTCAGCCCTGTAAAGTCACTAACACCTGGAGAGTTGTGCCAAAATTGAAAGAGCGGTTCCACAGATTAGACCATAGTCATACTCTCAGAATCATACCATTCAGACTGTTCTATCACCATTTTACTAGGCTGAGAAGTGATGTAATTAAACTGGACTGGAAACAGCTACTTTTTAAAAAATTTGTTCACAGGATGTGGCTGTCACTGGCTGTTTATGGCTATTTATTGCTCATCCCTAAATGCACCTTGTTCAGAAGGCACTTAAGGGTCAACCACATTGCCGTGGGTCTGGGTTCACATGTAGGCCAGACCAGGCATAACAGCAGACTTCCTTCCCTAAAGGACCAGATGGTGAACCAGAAGGGTCTTTACAACAATCAGCAATACTTTCATGGTCATCATCAGACTGTCAATTCCAGATTTTTATTGAATTCAAATTTCACCATCTGCCATGGTGGGATTCAAACTCGGATCCCCAGAGCATTACCCTGGGTCTCTGAAACACTAATCCAGTAACAATACCACCACCTCCTGAATGTAAATTAGTGGCAGATCAGTGGGAGGTATTCAAAGAAGTGATAATGAGGTTTCACAGCAAGTATGTTTCTTTAAAGTTAAAGGGTGGGACTAGCAAACGTCCTGGACAGCAAGGGGCTTAAAAGAGAGGTTAAGGGTAAAATAGGAATGCTTATGACAGGTACTGGAACCACAATACTCCAGAAAGCCTGACTAAGTATTAGAAATGTAAGGAAGAAATTAAAAACGAAATTAGGAAAGCAAAGAGATGGCACAAAAAAATATTAGGAAGTAAAATCGAGGAAAACCCAAAGATTTTTTATAAATACATGAAGAGGAAAAGGGTAACTAAAGAAAGAGTAGGGCCTATAAGGACCCAAGATTATAGGCCCAAACTGGTGTGCCAATTTCCCAAGCCCATTCCCAGCATCAGCCATTTCGAACACGGGAGAGATGGCACCTTCATGTTCAAGCATCCTCTCAGTTACTTACCTTTTACCATAGCCGGGTACATACTTGAAGCTCTGATTTGCCTTGCAGCTTTGAGAGCCCGCCAGGCCAATTAAGGGAGCACCCCAGTCAAAATTCAAACCAGTAACTGTTTATCTTCAGGGTTCGTTCGGGATCCAGAAACAGTTCTGGCTTCTGTTTCCCACTCCCAAATTGAAAATTCAGCCTATGGAAACACCACCACTGCCAAGCTGCCCTCCAAATTACACAACATCCTGACTTGGAAATATATCTCTTTTGCTTTATTATTTATTATTATCTGGGTCAAAATCCTAGAATTACCCACGGAACAGCACTGTGAGAATACCTTCACCACACAGACTGCAGCAATTCAAGAAAGCAGCTCACCACTACCTCCCCAAGGGCAATTAGAGATGGTCAGTCAATGGTGGTATTGCCAGTGATGGTGATATTTCATTAATGAATAAAAAATCCGATTTTGTTTGCTGCAGTAGCCTACCATCTGACTCACATAGTGTGTGAATGTGTCTTCTGCATTGGAAGAGTGTGATTGTGAAATTACCCCTTGTTTTCTAAAAAGAAACAGATGTTATTGTTGTTAAATGTGCAAAGAAAATTAGTTAAACTATTAAATGCTTCATGAAACAATGGCCATAACATCCTTTTAGGTACTGTTATATATTGCCTCAATAACCCAACACACAAATGGTTATGATAGATTTAACAGTTTAAGTTCAAAGGGAAATATCACGAACAAAGATATCTGCCTATCATCAACACCTATCTGATTCTACTCTTGCTGGTATGATAAGTTGCTGCGATCACACGTTGGTAGCAGTGGAGCTTGGCTAGAGTCGATCGACCATAATTCACAATTTGGTGACATTTCATGTAATTGCCTGTAAGCCAAATGGTATGTGGTAAAAGAAAGGCAAAAATAGTCTAACCAAAGAGAATTGTGTTTAAACTTGTTACCTCCTGGTTAGCAGCTGCCAATTCCTCTTCCAGTGTGGATACCCTCTCCAGAGCAATTCGTAGACGTTCCCTCACCTTCAGACAAAAGACAACAGATTTGTATAAATTGTAGGCATTTTTTTGTGCAAGTGTATCGTAGTGCTACTTATTGAACTAATGTAGTTCAACATTATGGTTCCATAAGTGATTAATTAGGTCCAATGTTAATGCTGATTAAGTCATCCAAAGTTCTCAGTTTAGTCCACTTTTGCCTCTGTCTTGGGTATCTTCTAATTCTGTACTGACACAAACTCAGTACGCTTCAGATTCAGTTGTTTCTTGGATAAACGAAGGATAATACTGCAATATTCCAACCTGGTACCGCAGCAATATTTATTTTAAAACTGTTAGGACCCCCAGCTAGCACTCAAACTTCTCAGCCACGTATCTAACCAGACAACATTCAATTAATAATACAACTTCTCCAATGTAATTTTTCCTTCATAAATATTGATTGTAAGAAATTGAATTAAGCTACCTAATTATGATTATCTTACAAGATCATGTGAATAGGATGCTAAGGATGAAGTTATGAGATTGACAATCAAACACTATGGGCTGAATTTTCGGGTCAGAAACATAGCTCTAGTGGGAAACTGATTAAAGTTGAGATTTTCACCAGGCATTAGCCCTTAACTAACATGGAAAGGGGTTTCCTTTCCAATTAGAGCCTGTGGGGCAGGAATAGAAGAGGGTTAGATTAAGCATGGAACAGATTTAGACTCCTATGGCAGCCATAACTGAGGCTGCTGGCTGTCCTAAGAGAGAAATCTACTGATTGTGCCAAAGCTTTTCACAACACAAGAGGGAAGCGAGATGTCATAGGAGAGTTGTAGGCCTGGTGTCCAGAATAGAGCTGCCTTCACTTAATCAATGTTGAACTGGATCTAACGTTGGAAGCTGTGAAGAAGCAGAGGGAGATTCTTTTCCAGGAGGTGTCACGCGAAGCACTGAGAAGGTCACTAGTGTATGCTCTTTCTATTTCTGTCAACTGTTAACCTCTATTTTCACTGTATAAATAATGACACTTTAAGCCAGATGTCTGGGACTCCTTTTATTGCTGCATTACAGGAAAAATGGTATGAGCTAGTGAAAGAGATAATAGGATCATTCACAGTGAAGACAAAGCCTCTGGGCAGATGTGCTTCCTTCACTGGTGGTAAGTGACTAGACATTCCAGGTTGCATGTGTTAGCACAGGTATCTCAGACTTCTTTCCATGCCACGCCCCTCAAACTGGGTCGGAGGAATTCAGCTGCAATGTTCCTGAATCAGGAGATCTGACGTTCATGGCACCCCCGTGAGATCACCGCATCCCAAGCCATGCCAATCACCTTAACGTGCAGCAGGGACATCTCTATGTTCAGCATCATCTTCCTCCACCTCCACTTCCTCCTCCCCTTTCACCTCTTACTCCTCCTCTTCTGCCAATGAGCTATCTCCTTCCAGGGCCTCATTGTCCTCAATGTCCATACCTCCCTGGAGGACCATGTTATAGAGAGTGCAGCAGACCACCACAATGACAGAGATCCTTGCAGGTCAGTATTGGAGGGCACCACCTTACCAATCCAGGCGCCGGAAGCCAGACAGCCTACTCAATGCTTGTCCCATTGAGAGGTGTCATTGGCTGTATTGCCTCTCTGCCTCTGCCCAGAGATGTGAACAGCCATGCATTCAAAGGATATACTTTGCCCCTAAGATCCATCCACACATTCTGGTTTTGGGTGAAGATCTGATGCAGCGTTAAATGTTGAAGGATGACGTTGTTATGGCAGCTGCCAGAAAAGTGAGCACAAACACGGAGGACGTTCTTGTTGTAGTCTTAGACCAGGTGCATGTTTAGGATGTGGAAGCCTTTCCTGGTGATGAATCTGACTGAACAGTTACTGGGTACTTTGATAGCCACATAGGTGCTATTGATGCTGCCCTGCACCTGGGGAAATCCAGCTAGGGCAGCAAAATCCAATGTCCTCTGTTCCTTCAAGTGTTCCAATATTCTGGGGTACCGTATTTTGCTTTAATCTGTTTTCATTTTCTTACCTTTTGTTTCCTTTAATCCTCCTTTTTTTCTTTTAACTTTTAAGGAAAACAGCAGAAGTTATTGGTCCATTGTCTTACATTACTGCAATGAATAATAATACGATGTACAGAATCAGGATTTAGATAGTCAGCAAACAAAAACGTATACAGCAAAATAGATTGGGTGTGCACTTATGACAATAATGAAAAGTTATACAAATGCCAAATTTACCTTGCAATGAGGTCCAATTAGTTACAATGTAAATCTATAACCAGCAACTAATCTGTTTTCATGTTAATTAAGACCGGATGGAACATCAACCTGATATATTCATCCGTGCCTTAGTTTTTGTAAAATTTGGATGGGGTTTTCCCAATCTCATGCCATCATTTTAGCAGAAACCCTGGAGAAACAGTGATCTTCCACTAGAGAACCTCCACAGAAACTTGAGGCAATTGTTTCTAAACATGTTTATGGATTCATTAAAATAAATTCAATGAGAAAAACACTGGGTAAGGACTAGGATAGCTGGAGTAGAAATAACCTTACATCTTATCTAATTAACCAACTAATTGTTTCATGATTTAGGCATTGTGATCATCAAAATGGTCAAAAAACTGAACAGGTCTGGGTGCTAGGGTCTAACACTGAGGAAGAACTCACTTTAATTTCGGTTTGTATAGTATTGGTTTATAGTTGGGTTGACACTGCACACACAATTGTCAATGTGGCAATTTCTTGACATGAAACAAAAAAGTCAATAATCAATGCACACTCACTCATCAGGTCTGTACAGCCCACAACACATTTGTGCATGAACAAAAGTGCATGCATCTCCTGGCTCTAGTTCCTTATGCTAAAGGGCAAGCAGACTTCTGCCCCTTACAAAGTTTACCAGGAAATCCTGGAGATAGCAAGCACCTGAACCTGGTGCGACAAATAATATGCCAATATCCGGATCTAGGTGTTGCAACACATCCTCAACAGGATAATGGGCTCCAGGGTGATAAATAATGATTAGAGAAGGATGCTAAATATTTGAACTGTGGCTTGGAACAGATCATAGGATTGTTGTGATGTAATCACTTCTAGTACTCTATCCTCTTCATCACACGCACTACCTATGTCCACATTCATGATATTGCCTACCTCCAACCTTCCTTCAGCCCTTTTGCCCCTAAAGCCTTCAGCGATGCCTTTGTCATTTCCAGACTCAATGATTGCCAGATCATCCACCCTCCCATAAACTTAAACTTCAAATCCTGCTGTCTCTATCCTTTCATACACTAAATCCCACTTGCCTATGAACTATGTCTTTGATAATCTACAATGGCTCCTGATCCAATGGCTTCTGATTTTAAATTCCCAATTTATGGGCGGAATTGTCTGTGTCTGCTGGCGAAAGGCATATTCAGTGGCATAAGCGGACAACAAGGTGAGAAGGCCAAAAATCAGTTTTACAACGTTGTGAAATCAGTTTGCGATCATTCACTCAGCCCATTGATGGTGGGCCGTGTTTCCTGCTATCAGATGTCGGGAACCTCGTTGTGATACATCACCACAGCATTATAAGGCTAGCCCACCGGACCCATCGCCCTCTCACTGGATCGTCTGCCAATTTTGGCATGACGGCATATAAAGGATGTGCACTTGGCGGGCTGCACATCGAGGGGAACTTGGAGGCGAGTGCACAGTAATGTCGCAAAGCACTCACGAGAGACGCCTGATGAACTTCAAAGTTGAGGCGCATTGGCAGGGGCTGGGAGCAAAGGCATTCCTGCAGTTGAGGTGACTTTGTGGGGGGGGCGAGGGGTTGAGCAAAGGCTGCCTTGCGGTTGTGGCGACTTGGGGGGTTGGAGCAAATGCTGCCCTCCTGTTGAGGTGACTTTGCAGGGTGTGGGGGCGGGGCAAAGGATGCCTTGCAGTTGAGGTGACTTTGGTGGGGAGGGAAGGCTGCCCTGCAGTTGAGGCGACTTTGGGGGTTGGGTGCAAAGGCTGCCTTGCAGTTGAGGTGACTTTGTGGGGGGGCAAAAGCTGACTTGCGGTTGAAGGTAGCACACAAGCACATGCGGGGTGCTGGGCAAGGGAAGAGGCCACGCATTAGGGACACCTTGGAGAAAAAGACCATTTCTCTGCAGCTGAGACAGTTCAGGTGTAGCCACATTGATATGATTGGAGTTGGGCCTCTAGCTTATCTGCCCACTCAAGCAACGTAGAGGCATAAAAGTGCTACCAAGTGCTGCAGAGTTTTTCACCATCGGGCACAGACTGCAAACTAATGAGCATTTTAGTGGATTGAAGAAGAGTTGAATGACTTGGCACAATCTCCTTGCTAAAGTTGGCCACGAGCCGTCCCTGGCGCAGGCGCTCACAACCCCTTGCAAATTCATCACCCCCGATTTGGACCAGTCTCCCTCATGATTCAAGCTAACAGTGCAGCCTTGCAGCATGAGTTAGGAGAATGCCTACAAATGGGCTGAGAGCGCAGCATACAGTCCAATGGGCAAAGCTGCCATCAATTGGTCAGATGGAATGGGGTGAAGGAAGTGGGGTTTCAGGCAGGCTTGCAGCGCACTAATCTCTGGCTATCCAAGTGGTGGCCAGCATGCTCCAGGATGCATTAAGGGGCTTTCAGACTGACCCAAGAGAGGTTCTTAGAACACATGCTAACCCATGCATCTCTCTCTTTCATCCTGCAGGAGAAGAACATTAGGATCATGGAGCCTGGTGAACTAGCTGTATGCCTCAA
This sequence comes from Carcharodon carcharias, assembly GCF_017639515.1. Classification (NCBI taxonomy): domain Eukaryota; kingdom Metazoa; phylum Chordata; class Chondrichthyes; order Lamniformes; family Lamnidae; genus Carcharodon; species Carcharodon carcharias. The sequence continues at coordinate 64,401,395 of NC_054487.1, forward strand.
GGCGTACAGAGAGTGAAAACAACAGAGAAGAGAGCAACTGAGGCACCTGGCTGCGCAGAGGAAGGAGCAGCACCCTCTCAAAGAAGGGGCGGCTAGGGTTCCCACACATGCCACCAAAGAGTTACAGCGAGCCTTTGCTGGTTGGCGCCTACCAAGACCCACAGTCTACTGACGTCACCTTTCATTCCTGCAGATGCCTGAGAACCAGTGTTGCTGAAGACTGTGCATGTCTAGGGAACCGGTCAGTCACATCTGCCAGCTACTGCAGGATTTGGCGCCACGTGGATATGGAGGGCATCCACTGCCAGTGGCTGTGAAAGTGACAGCAGCACTCAGTTTCTACGCCAATGGTTCCTTTCAGGGCTCCACAGGTGACCTTGGTGGGATATCACAAGCCTCTAACCACAAATGCATCCATGAGGTCATGGATGCCATCTTTGCAAGGGCACACAACTTTGTGCATTTTGCTTGGGACCAGGAGAGCCAGGATGCAAGAGTGATTGGATTTGCCCAAGTTTCAGGGTTCCCACAGGTGCAGGGTGCCATCGACAGCATTCATGTGACACTCAGATCTTCATCACAACACGCAGTCAACTATGTGAACCGCAAGGGGTTCCATTCGCTGAATGTGCAGCTGGTGTACGACCACTGCAAACGCATCCTGCAGGTCTGTGAACGATTTCCAGGGAGTATGCATGCCTTTTACATTCTAAGTTGGTCACAGGTCCCTGACTTCTTCCAGGGTCCACAGAGGCTGCAGGGATGGGTCCTCGGGAACAAGGGCTACCTGTCGAGGACGTGGCTGATGACACCGGTGCGGTAGGCTCTGACTGCAGCAAAGTGAAGGTTTAATGAGGTTCATGCTGCAACTTGCAACTTGGTGGAGCAAATCATTGGGATGTTGAAAATGAGGTTCCTTTGCCTGGTGGAGCCCTACAATGTACTCCACAAGGGCTGTAATGCATCATCATCACCTGCTGTGCCCTTTACAACCTGGCACTGCAACGGGGAGAGAAGCTAGCTGAGGAGGAGATGCAGGAGCTGGAGGTCTCCTTTGATGAGGAGGACATCAATGGTGATGAGGGTGAAGAGGTTCTTGAAGGTGACGATGACAGCGATGAGGCCCTCACACTGGCCAGATGAGGCGGGTGCATTTGGGAGGCCCTCACAGCTGCTACATTTGTGGAGGATGATGACAACATATGTTGTCTCCTCACTGCAAGATCCTCACATTGCACCTATGAATGTTTGACTCCAGTTAGACTTATGGCAGCACGCACACCCTCTGTGAGAATGCTCCTGTCACAGAGAGGAATTAGAGGCCCTAATAGTTGCTCGATTGTAGGAGGATGATGACAACATGCAGTGAGGGAACTCCATAGATTTTCACATGGCGTCTGAGAATGTCTGACTCCTGTCTGGCCGAGGGCAGCTCGCTTACGCTCTGAGATCAGGGTCATAACATACAGATGCAGCCATGAAACTTTAAAAGCATCTGAATCTTTGTCCGCCTTCAGCATCTGACCCCTTCAGGTGCACAGCGTCACGAGTCACAGATGCTAAAGAGATGGGGGCCAGCCCCATCTTAAAGGCGCTGAGAGCACAAAGAGAGAATGGCGGAACTCTGTGATGCCTGCCCATGACATTCTGGTAGCAATGACAAGCACCATCGAGGTGTAGGCATCATAACATGCCCAGGAAGTGTGAGGCCAGATGATTGCTTTGATCTAAAGGCTGAACCAGGCACAGGGATGAGGCCCTGGACTGAGACACCTGCCTTTATCTTGTGCAGAAAGGTTTCACATCTGAGTGACATGAACACTGCTCATCAGAACAAGGAGCCATAGGCAGAGAGACATTCTTGGCAGTTTATTGACAATAATGAACATTATGTACCAGTGATTAACACCCAGCCTGTGCAACTATGTCTTCTTAACTTTCCTAACACTGTCGCAATGTCTTAGTGCTCCCTGGGCATCTGCAGCGGAGATGGAGGCAATCTGCTGACTACTGCGCACTATCTTGGCAGGCGTCCTCTAAAGTTCTGAGACCTGAAGGCCCGCAGCCTGCTTTTGGGGCTTTGCTGTGTGGCAGTGACACCCTTTTTGGCCTGTGGAGTGGGAGCTGTTGAGGTCACAGGAAGACGGGATTCAGATGGGTCAGACATTCCCAGAGTCAGCTGGATGGATGGCCCCGGGGGGTACACCTGCTGATCTTCCTCTCTGAGTGCCCAGGGCCCCTGCCTGACTCCTCAAGGAGAAGGCATACCTGGAGTGAGATTGGGCTGCATTGCACCCCTCTCTTGTACACACTGTTGGGGGCCAAATATGGTGTCAGCGATGGAGATGAGCCCACGCAGCAATGAAGGAGCGATGTCCTGGACCAAGGTCTCCATGGCAGCCATGGTGTTGACCTCTGTGCATTGGCATGCTGGTGCTATCACCTCAGCCTGAAAGTAGACAGACTCCTCCATCATGCAATCTGAGGAGTGCAGCAGACATCCCTACCTGATGTTCCTGAGATTGCCTTTGCAGCTTCAGCAACTGTGACATGACTGAGTCCACAGGCTCGTCATCTGACTCAGACTCAGCAAATTTCTGGCCTTCAGCAGTGCTCCAAGTGCTGGACATCTGGGAAGTCCCTGCCGCTGCTGCTGTGGATCAGAAAATGTGATGTGCTTATCAGGTTGTGATCCCGAGACTACACTAAAGCTAGGTCCCACTGAGGTGTATGTCTCTGCACTGGTGGAGGGTGAGGGTGAGCACTGTGATGGGACTTCAAGGAGGGTGTCTTCAGATTCCTCTTCAGAGGTCTCTTTGTGGTTTGATTGGAGGCCCTGTGTCATGGACTCCCTTGGTAGTTTCCCAGATGTGCCTGCGAAAGCAAGGAGAAATAATTAGAGCATTGCAGTGGCCTGTGAAACAGGATATATCACTCATAGCATGGTCGTCTGATGGATGTTACATTGCTGGATACTCACTAGCTCACTAGGTAGAGCATCACCGACCTCACCGTCAGCACAGGAATGATCCAGACCCTCACTGGCCAGCTAGATGGCTCTGTTTTCAAATTCCGTGAGAATCTTGATTTCAGGCATTCCTCCACCGATCTGCAACCTCTCTCTCTTGTTGTGTGCCAGCTTGTCCTGCATGAACAGAGATGAAGAGAATGTAAGCAGGATGCCTGCCAGGCCAGATGATAAGTATGCCTGGCATGTGTGGGTGGTGAGTAGTCCCACGGACGAGGTGAGGACAATGAAGGTCTGTGTGAGAGAGTGAACGGTGATGCCCCTTGAACTGGCAGTGAGTGAGGGCCCTGGGGGTATGTGATGGGTTTGTGAGTGTGTGAGTTGAGAGTGATGAGAAGAGCGACTTATCCTGGCGGAATGGAGATCATTCACGCTCTTGTGGCACTGGGTGGTTGTCCTCTTTTGCAGGGCGTTGGCGCTGACCACCACTGGTATCGCCTCCCAAGCTGCATTAGTGATGTTGTTGCCCATCCAGAGCAGAGTGGGGCAGAGGACATCACGGCCAGCCTCCATTTTGTCCAAAACGAGCTCGAAGGACACGTCATTGAACCTAGGGGCTGCACTCATTATGCCTTTCATTGCCATGTCTTCTTTGCAGCAGTCATGGGCTGGAAGCACTGAGAGTTGTGCACGTGGCTACATTTTAAGTATGGCGCCTGGCATGATGAAGTGGCGAGGTGATGGTGTTACGGGCACATAAGAGCCCGGCTGCCATTGAAACAGCATGTTTCCTGGGAATGCATAATTAATGTGGCGGGTTTGGGACGATACAGCATGAAAAGCCACCATTGCAGCTGGCAGGTAAAACATTGTTTATCCACCCACTACTGCAGTTAGTGCAAATCTGGAAATATTCCACCCTATGTGTTTAAATTCCTCTTCTCCGTCTCCAGCTTCCTTCAATGCTACATCCTCAATTCTAGACTCTCAATTCTTCTGGCGGAGACCTTTTGTGAACCCCTTCTCTCCTTGTCCTACCATGGCAACTATGATTTCTAGCCTTAGTCTCTCAGAACTTCTTCATTAAATCCAGGGCAAGGGAGAGAAATCATGGACCCTGATGCTTCTCTTATTTCTTGGCTCCTTATCCTGCAACCCCCCCACCCCCTTTAATCCTCCCCCTCACATCCTTTGGGTGCAGAGAATTGGGAACTGGAGTCACAGTGGGGTCAAACTGTTTTATATATGTTTAGCAAAACTAAGCTTTTATACTCTACGCCTCTATTTATAAATCCCATCGAAAGCTCAGATTTTAGTATTATACATGTTACAACCACGGCTTTGTCAAACAATAACACACAACTTGGTCACTCATATTATGCAACCAGCTCCGCTTCTTTGAATCTGGCCCTATGCAATATCTGGACAGCAACATCCAAAAGACTTGAAACTCACAAGCACCGCAAGTAACAATCCAATGTACAAATGAGAATATCTTTAGCTAACAGTGATGTATTCTGTTGGCGCATAACTCCCAGTTTCACTTCCAAGTTTAAAAATGGCAATATCATCCAGTAAATTAACACCACCCAATTTACCTGTAATTGTCTTCTATTTCTATCCACACGAGTGGGCTTTGTGAACAGGAAAACTACTCTTTGCATTGATAAATATTTTCTCATTTTAAATCGAAACTAACCACATTTACAAATGCCCATCATGGAGCATCTCATAGGAGAATAAAGTACTGCAGATGCTGGAAACCTGAAATATAAACAGAAAATGCTTGACATACTCAACAGGCCAGGCAGCATCTGTGGAGAAAGAAACTGAGTCAACACTTCAGGTCCACTCTCTGCACTAGTTCTGATGAAAAGTTATTGACCTCTGTTTCTCCCTGCACAGATGTCACCAGATGTGCTAAGCATTTCCCATTTCTATTGGAGCAAAAATAACCCCTTTTGCCGGCCCTCCAAAAAGCAATCCGACTTCTTGTAAACCTCTCATCCCCCTTCAGCAAGAAACCCAGCAGTAGCTGCCTGAGATCTGGTTTGGCAAATTAAACATGAATTTGAAAAAAAAAAGTTAAGGTATGAAGAAAACATAAACAACTTGCTTAGTGAAAAAAATCAATGTCAAAACAATAAATTGATCATTTAAAAAGAATTAGTAATTAATAAAAGTGATCATTAAAGAATACGAAGCAGCAAAAACCTTTTTGCCTTTCCGCTTAAAAAGCAGAGCTAGAGAGAGACAGACTAAGTCCCAAGTCCTGTTCACCAACTAACATCCAACCTTGTGTTCACCTCTGGTGGAGTACACTCCATGTTGGGCCGGCAGAATTCATGTTAAAATAGGGATTGGATACGGGTTTCAGCCTGGGTTTTCCTCCTTCCCTCATCCAGTGTGTGGATAGGTTTTTGGGAAAGGAGGAGGGGAAAGATATATATCTGTGTGTCTGCCTCACTCCCACTCTTCAGGGCTCTCTCTCTCTCTCACCCACACACTCACTCAATCTCATACATTCACTTACTCACACACATTCACTCACACTCACTCATATTAATTTTTTGCAGCTTTAGTGAAAAGCCCAAACTTCTCAAATTTCTCTTTCTAACTATCTCCTCATTATTCATAATATTCTGGTAAGTCTACAATGCATTTTTTACTATTTAAGGGTGCTGAAAACGACACAGTAATCCCAAGTACAGTCTAATTACAGTCCTGTAAAATTCCAATTCTTTCTTTTGTATTCTGTACTTTTAGACACATGATGATTCATTTATCTGCTTTTATTGCCCTGTTCCATCTTTTTAAAAGCCTGTATATCTGCACAATAAGATTCCTCTGCTCCATTTAACGCCTTACATTTTTGAGACCTGTATTTCCTTTTCCTATTCTTAATTCCAAAATCTATAACTTCACATTTCTCTATTTTGAAATGCATCTGCCTAATCTCTAACTCTTTCTGTATCCCACAAGTCTATGTCCTGCTGCTGTCTTTTGCAACTGTCACTCACTCACTCATCCCTGGGCCTGGGAGGTTTGGAGATTAATATCGCTGAAGGATTTGGGATGGCTGTGAAATTGGCAAGATGCACTTCCTCTCAACCTTGTCTAACAACCCAGCCGCCCCGAGCCTCATTGTTGCTGCAACTGCAGGGTTCCCCATCATCTTGACGCCTGTAGTCCTTTAGCGGGTCAGCACCTGTACTGGAGAGGGAGAATGTGGCCAAGGGCAGACTTCATCACCCTGAATGCACACTGGTTGTCAAAAAAGTGTCCTCGCAGACTTGGGCTCTCCCTCCTGGACAATCGGATCCACACTGGAATTTTGTTCCAGAGCCTAGGACCCACTGTGTGCTTGTGTGCAAGCCCATTGAGGTGTGAGGTGACCACCTGAGAGAGGGGCAGTGCTACCTAAGCCTGGGCCCTGCCTGAACACACATTAGCACCATATGCACCCCTCCCCTGGGTCCTGGTCTGTCCATCAAAGAAGTTACAAAATGTAGCAGAACAGTGGCCTGCTAATGCTGGGGTTGTGTTGGCACTCCCCAATTCCAGATAAGTTTAGAAATTAACTTATTGACCCCTTCATAGGTCTTTTTTTAAAACCTTACTTTATCCTCATGAGTCCAGACCATTATTCCAGCCTGGATTCCCAAGTGGGGCCCATTTAGTGGCCACTATATCTGGTCCTACATCGTGCCCATCTGAGAACCAGAATGCAGGGTATATAAGTGCCCTATTGTTAAAATGTCCACTGCTTGCTGAGCCTTTGCTGTTTCCATTCACTTAAAGGCAATTAATCTCTTGGAGGTTGATTCTTATTGGGATCCACCAATCTATGGGCCATTTCTGGAAAATACTTCTGCTTCATAATACTGGAGGAATCAAGCAGGCAAATCAATGGCCTAGTGCTTAGTCATAAGTGTCACAGAAAAATCATTTCCCTTGATGCTTACAACTTAAGTGATGTCGGAGTGATCGATGTTCAACAACAGAAACTTCCAATTCCTGCTCTAACATCAGGGTGTGTTGGAGAGGTGGTGATGGTGTAGTGGTACTGTCAGTAGACTGGTAATCCAGCGACCCATGGTAATGCCCCGGGGACCCAGGTTCTGGACCATGAAACCATTGTCGATGGTCGTAAAAATCCATCTGGTTCACTAATGCCCTTTAGGGAAGGAAATTTGCCATCTTCACCTGGTCTGGCCTATATGTGACTCCAGATCAAGCTGCTAAAAAGTCACTAAAAAGGAATGAAGACGGGTGGACCATCGACCTAGACTCTGGAAAAGACAACAACAAGTCCAGTTCTGTCAACCCGGCAAAGTCCTCCTTAGTAAGGTGTGGGGGCTTGTACCAAAATTGAGAGAGCTGTCTCACAGACTAGTCAAGCAATAGCCTGGCATAGTCATACTCAAGGAATCATACCTTATAGATAATGTCCCAGACACCACCATCACCATCCCCAGCAGGACAGACCCAAGAGAGGTGGCGGCATAATCGTATACAGTTGGGAGGGAGTTGCCTTGGGAGTCCTCAACATCAACTCCGGACTCCATGAAGTCTCATGGCATCAGGCCAAACATGGGCAAGGAAACCTCCTGCTGATAACCATATACCACCCTCCCTCAGCTGATAAATTAGTATTCCTCCATGTTGAACACCACTCGGAGGAAGCACTGAGGGTGGCAAGGATCACTCAGCTTCTGACATCATTACAGCCTTGGTTCAAACATGGGCAATAGAGCTGAACTCCAAAGGTGAGGTGAGAATGACTGACTTGATACCAGGGCAGCATTTGACCCTACCAAAACAGGAGTCAATGGGAATCGGGGGGAAATCTCTTCACAGGTTGGAGTCATACCTAGCACAAAGGAAGATGGTTGTGATTGTTGGAGGTCCATCATCTCAGTTGAAGGACATCAGTGCAGGAGTTCCTCAGGGTAATGTCCTAGATCCAACCATCTTCAGCTGCTTCATAAATGACCTTCCTTCCAAAATAAGGTCAGAAGTGGGGATGTTCACTGATGATTGCACAACGTTCAGCACCATTTGCGACTCCTCAGGTACTGAAGCAATCCGTGTCCATATGCAGCAAGACCTGGACAATATCCAGGCTTGGGCTGACTAGTGACAAGCAACATTCATGCCACACAAATGCCAGGCAATGACTATCTTCCACAAGAGAGAATCTGACCAAAGGGAGGTGGTGGTATAGTGGTATTGTCACTGAGCTAATACTCCAGATACCCAGGGTAATGCTCTGGGGACCTGAGTTCAAATTCCACCACAGCTGATGGAAATCTGGAATCAAAGTCTAATGATTATCATAAAAACCCTTCTAGTTGACTCTTAAATGCCCTCCAGTTCTCAAGGGCAATAGATGCTAGCTCACATCCCATGAATGAATAAATGTCCTAATGGCAATTCATTAGCATCACTGAATTCCCCCACTATCAACCATTGACCAGGAATTGAACTGAACACATAAATACTGTGGCTACAAGAGCAGATCAGAAGCTAGGAATCCTGCAGTGAGTCAGCTCCTGACTCCCCAAAGGCACAAGTCAGGAGTGTTATAGAATACCTTCCACTAGCCTGGATGAGTGCAGCTCCAACAACACTTAAAAAACTTGACACCATCCTGGACAAAGCAGCCTGCTTGATTGGCACCACTTCCACAAACATTCACCCCCTCCAGCACTGACAAATAGTGGCAGCAGTGTGTACCATCACCAAGGCTCCTTAGGCAGCATCTTCCAAACCCTGAGTCCTGCCTCATGAAGGACAAATGTGTATGAACAGAGAGGAAGAAAAACTGAGTGAATGGCTGTCACTGCAGCAATGCACACACAGCTACATTAGTTTGGAGGCTGATAGAGGCGGCATAGAGACATTTCAGAAGTGACATTCAATTACTTTATAAAAATCACTACTGAAGAGGAAAGAGTCAGCTACATCCTTTTGTCAGCAGGATAGAAAGGGTTAAATTTGTTTAAAAGTTGAGAGATGAGTGAGGATGCCAGTAAAAACCCAGGCAAAATTTTTTAAAAATTCAGCACACATCTCCAGCCAAAGTCAAATGATCTGATTCATCGCTATGAATTTCAAAGCCTGAGGCAGGAGCCAAGTGAGCCTGTGAACAATTTCTTAACAAGATTGAAAAATGTAAATTCAAGAAAACAGATGCAAGGTTGATAGCTCAGCTCATTTGCGGCTTTACTTTACACCCTGTTTCATTTCCTTCTTTCCAGACAGAAAACTGACAACTGGCTCTCATAACTGCAGATTCTCTGTTTCTTCATCCAAAAGCATATATTTCTCTCTCTCCATGTCTCTGAGTCTGAGACTCTATCCAGAAAGGCCAGCTGTCCCGCTTTTCTGTCAAAGTGTGAAAACTTTGCATTTGATTTTCAAAAGATTTTGGCCTGGGCCTCTTTCCCCATGACAATCAAATCTTTCGCCATGGGCCTACTTCCAAGCAGAGATCAGGTTGATCACCAACCTCTCTCCAGGACACCCCATTTTACTTTAAATTAAAAGAAACATCTTAAAACATAACTGTCTTCTAAAGTCTTGCATTAATAAAAAATCTTGAGTTTTCAATTCGACAAATTGTTCATTCTGGTGCATTAATCTGTTTTTTGTTTTTCTGCCTGTCTTTCAAATGTCCAAAATTTTCCGTTTTTTCTATGATAATTTGAGACTTTTTTGTGACAAGAATGCGTGGAGCTTTGAAGATGTGATGCCCTGAGATGCGATTTTTTTTGAGAGGCGGCAATTTAGAAGTCCCAATTTCAGATATTATATATTTTAGATAAGTAATGTTACAAATACAAAGTTTATTAGATTATTTTGTTTTGGGACTACCTCTTTAATTTAGAGTAAAATGAAGGAATGAAGGAGGTCAGATGACCTGCTTCAAATCCTGCTTGAAAACAAGCCTGCGTGGCTTGGTTGTTTTGGGGACAGTGGGGCCCAGGTTGACTTACAAGGAAGAAGGTGCAAGATGTTGACGCTTGTAAACGATGACCAGAGTAACTGTGTTGATGGTGAATAGACTGTTCAGCTGGAATCTTGTGCTCTCGCTGGTGGCAAGCTTGGAGGTGGGAAAGGTATTTACAAAGGCGGGAAGGCAGCCTGCAAGAACGCTGCTGCTTTCCCGCCTCTGCCAGAATTAAGTTCTGGGCTGTAAGGCCCATGGTCCACCTTCCTGCCCTGACACCAAATCCAAATGAGCCCTTAAGCGGCCAATTAATGATCATTTAAGGACCTCATTATGCCACTGTTGCTGGTATTAACCTAGCTGTAGGCAGGCCTATCACCATGCAGCATGTACAGCAGGTAAAACGGTGTGGTCAGCTTGTCACCTGTTGTTTTGGGGGGGGGTGGGGAGGGGGTGGTGGGGTGGTTGGCGGATGGTCCCTTGATCAAAGGCACTCAGTGCTTGATTGAGGGACTGAACATCGTGAAGGGAAATAAAAACAGAAAGTTCTGGAAAAACTCAGCAGGTCTGGCAGCATCTGTGGAGAGAGAAACAGAGTTAACGTTTCAAGTGCGTGTGACTTCTTCAGAGCTAAAGAGAAGTAAAAATATGATAGATTTTATACTGTTTAAGAGGGGGTGGAGCAGATGGAACGAGATGCAAGGTCAGGGATAGATGACAGCTAAATAGACATTGACAAAGGTGTCATGGACACGACAAAGGGAGTGTTAAAGGTAGTGATGGAGAGCAAAGAAGGTGCCGAGAGTGGCATAAATGTCAAATAGCAGAAGTGTTAATTGCAGAAAAAGGGTCAGCAATTGTGAAAGCAAAACATAAAAACAAGTGACAAATGGCCCTCTGAAGGAAGAAGGGGTTTGGGGAAAAGGATTTTAAAAAATGAACAAATCATTAAGTATATAATAAATAAATTAAATAAATAAACATTGGATTAAAAATTGAGTCAAGAGGGTGAAAAATGTTCATGCTCTGAAGTTGTTGAACTCAATGTTAAGTCCAGAAGGTTGTAAAGTGTCTAATCGGAAGACAAGGTGCTGTTCCTCCAGTTTGTGTTGGGCTTCACTGGAACATTGCAGCAGGCCAAGGGCAGACATGTGGACATGAGAGCAGGATGTTGTGTTGAAATGGCAAGCAACAGGAAGATTTGGGTCATGCTTGCAGACTGAGCGAAAATGTTCCGCAAAGCGGCACCCAGTCTGCGTTTAGTCTTCCCAATATAAAGAAGACTGCATTGGGAACAGTGAATGCAGTTGATCAAATTGAAGGAGGCGCAAGTGAAGTGCTGCATCACCTGAAAGGAGTGTTTGGGGCCTTGACGGTGAGGATGGAGAAGATAAAGGGGCAGGTGTTGCACCTTCTGCAATTGCATGGGAAGGTGCCATAGGATGGTATGAGCAGTTGGGGGTGATGGAGGAATGGACCAGGGTGTCACGGAGGAAATGGTTCCTATGGAATGCTGACAGGGGGGTGAGGGGAAGATGTGTTTGATGGTGGCATCATGCTCGAGTTGGTGGAAATGGTGGAGGATGATCCTTTTGAATATGGAGGCTGTGGGGTGAAAATTGAGGACAAGGGGGACCCAATCCTGGTTCTGGGAGGGAGGGGAAGGGGTGAGGGCAGAGGTGTGGGAGATGGGTCAGACACTGTTGAGGGCCCTGTCAACCACAGTGAAGGGGAAGCTTGCTGAGAGCCACCCGTCAGTGCTTGCTGCAGACACCATTGCACCACTCTCCCTATGAACTCCATCTGACAAAAACATCCCCTCCATTACTTACCTGTGGCCTGGATCATTCCTGATCCTGGGGTTCAAGTGCCTGTCCTCCCAGCAGTAGGTATGATCTCCCCAGTGGCACTGCTGAGCACAAGAGCCGTTGGACACTGACTGGCCGGCAGCTCTCAGTAGATGAGACTTCCCCTCCCCCTACCCAGGGTCTTGATTCCAGGGGAAGGCTCGCTGCTGGCCTCGCCACTGCTTGATTCATATGTGGTTTGGCAGGCCCTCCTGAAATGAGACAATGCAGGTCTCTCGCCGGCTCTCCAGCCAGCAGGTGAGATCCCTGACACCTCAACAAGATTCCTCCCTAAAAGTCTTGAGTCTCACATGAAGATGTTAGGATTGTCTGGTAAATAATTATACTTTAATTTCAAGATAAAATGGATTTGGGTGTTTAAAGGTTAGTTAATTAGTGTTTATAACTGGCTACAAGGTCCAGATGATTCACACTGGGAAGGGAAAAGTCTGTAGGAAGACACTGTAGGATCGGTTTACAAGTTTTTCTAAGGGATCTCTGAACCCTCATAGACACGGTCAGTTTGCAAGAATCCGAGGCAGAAAGAGAGCAGAGAGATGGAGGCAGACAGTCTGATCACCATGTAGAATGCAGGTGGGAGCTCAACGTGGGGAAGTGTGATGTAAGGCACTTTGGGAAGGCTAGTATGGAACTGCATACAATATATAACATGATTTTGAAAGGTGTAGATGAACAGACAGATTTGGATGTTCATACACACAAATTCTTAAAGTGACAGAGCAAGTTGTTAAATTGGTTAAAAAATATATGCTTTTACCATGGCTTATAAGTAAAGGAATAAAATAGAAAAGCAAAGAGATCATGCTAGAATGTTATAAATTACTGGTTAGGCCTCATCTTCAAAGCACCACACTTCAGAAAATGTTTAAAGGTCTTAGAAATCATATAGAGCAGATTTAGCAGGATGTTACCTGGGAGGAGGAACTTCAGTCATGAGAAGAGGTTGGAAAAGTTAGGACTGTTCACCTTCGGATAGATAAGGTTAAGTGGTGACCTAGTTTTTCTGGTTTTTCAAGATTTTTAAAAAATTTTATTCATTCATGGGATGCTGGTGTCACTGGTTAGACCAGCAGTTGTTACGCATCCCTAATTGCCTTTGAGAAGATCGTGGTGAACCATCTTCTTGAACTGCTGCAGTCCATGTGTTGTTGGAACACTCACAGTACTGTTAGGAAGGGAGTTCCAGGATTTTGAGTTAACAGCAGTGAAGGAAGGGCGATACAGTTCCAAGCCACGATGGTGTGATGGCTTGGAGGGTAACTTCCAGGTGGTGGTGTTTTGACAGAATAGATATTATTCCCTCTGGCAAGCAGGTCAATAACCACAGGACATAGATTTGAAACATTGGCAAAAGATCGAGGGAGATGCAAAATGTTTTTACTGACAGCTGTTGGGATCTGGAACTCTCCACCTAAAAATACAGTGGAAGCTGATTCCATAAATTATTTTAAAAGGGGATTGGCTGGGTACTTGAAGATGAGGAAGTTACAGGATTATGGACAAAAAGCAGAGATGTGTAACTAAGCATGATTTCTCTTTCAAAGAACCAGGACAGGCATGACAGGCCAAATGGCTCCCTTCTATGTTGTAAATTTTCATGATCCTATGGCTCTATGAGTCAAATCTAAATTGCCCAAAAAGTTACAAGGATTGTAACTCTGAAAATTTCTGAAAACTTCTGAAAAGCTTGGCAAACAGTTCAAATTTACAAAAAAATCACTAAATAATGTTACATACGCAGTTGTCTTTAAGAAGTGACTTTATTCTTTGGCAGAATAAATTGTAAATTGCAGCAAACAGAATCATCAAGATTGGCTTGGTGACAGTAACACAACAATATCAGCTCTGCCAGAATAATAGAACTTGGGATTATGCAACTGGGAATGTGAATGTCCTGAATAAACCAAGAAAGCAAACTTCACTAAAGTACATAATAGTGCCATTCCAATCTTGAAACTCAGATGAAAGTGGCAGGAGACTAAGCTGAAATTCAAAATTATGCTGTTGAATAAAGGCATATTTGATGTACTGAAAGTTGTATACAAAACTGTTATCTCACTCCACAAATGGTGGGAGTGATAACCCACTGCCAAAGGTCTAGTTAAACAGTCGCATGGCTCAAAGGTTTTAGAAAGAGAACTGTTGCTCCATGTGTTGTCTCCCAAAAGATCACACAAGAGCTTCATTTCTTCATAGGGGGAAGACTGAAAAACATTGCATTATGCACAGCTTCACACCTATTTACATGCATAAAGATTATAGTTTTCACAGTGAGATCAACTTTACCTCACTCCTCAGTTATAAACAATAAAAATGAACCTTATTAATTCCTTGAGCATTGGGTCATCTTCTGTAGCAAGGCTTCTGAAGCCAACTGGATGGGATCTTTAAAATATGTTAAATCTCTGTTGCTGGGCAGTAATAACAACAACTTAAATTTATATTGCATCTTTAATATAATGAAACGCCCAAGGCACTTCACAGGAACTTAATGAAACAAAGTATGACCCTGAACCACATAAGGAAATATTAGGTCAGGTGACCAAAAGCTTGATCATAGAGGTAGGTTTTAAGGTGTGTCTTAAAAGAGGTAAGTGAGGTAGAGAGATGTAGGTATGATGTTTCAGAGCTTGGAGCCTAAGCAACTGAAGGCACAGCCACCAATGGCGGAGAAATTAAAATTGGGAATGCAAAAGGGGTCAGCAGCACAGGTATCTCAGAGAGTTGTGGGGCTGTAGGAGATTACAGAGATAGGTGGTCAAGAGGGCATTTGGGATACTTGCCTCTATTAGTCAAGGTGTAGAAGAAAGAACTGGGAGATTATACTGGAACTGTATTAAGCACAATTCAGGCCCAGCTGGAGTACAGTGTGAAGTTCTGGTCACTGCACTACTGGAAAGATAGAGGAGGGGTGCAGAGGAGATTTAGGAGGATGTTCTCTGGACTGGAGAATTTTAGCTATAAGGAAAGATTTGATAGACTAGGGTTGTTTCCTTTGGAGCAGAGGAAGCTGAGGGGAGACTTAAGTGAAGTGTATAAAATTATGAGGGGTCTTGATAGAGTGGATAGGGAGATCCTATTCCCCTTGCTTGGGAGGTCCATAACTAGGGGGCATAGTTTTGGGGTAAGGTATGGGAGGTTTAGAGGGGGTTCAAGGGGAAATATTTTACTCCAGAAGATGTTGGGGATCTGGAAATCAATGCCTGAAAGGGTGATTGTGGCAGAAACTCACTTAACTTAAAAAGTACTTGGGTGTCATCCAACATGGACATGATGGGCTAAATAGCCCTTCTATGCTGTAAATTTCTATGACTCTATCAGCAGATCATTCAACCATTGTAGAACTTGATCAATTTTCATCTAATTGTGGGATAACAATTGGATGGCCTCTAAAATGGGTAGGTGATCTGCTTCTCTAGGCTTCTGTCCAAGCAGTTAAGGTGAAATTTATTCTCTATACCTTGGCAATCTGTAACCTCATGACCTAGTACATCCCCCACTCCTTGAGCAGTCTTAAGAACATAAGAAATAGGAACAGGAGTGAACCATTTGCCCCCTCGAGCCTGCTCCGCCATTCAATAAGATCATGGCTGATCTTTTTGTGTTTCGATTTTCACATTGCCATCTAGCCCTGATAACCTGTGATTCCCATAAGGCTTGAGATCAGTCCTGGTTCAATAGGGAGTACAGGACTACATGCAGGAAAGGCAGACCATAAGGATAAAGTATTAACCTCAGAAGCTACTACACATTGCTACACTACCTGCATGCTAAACATTAAAAGTAGAGGGGAGGTGAGAGCAATTGTGCATCAAGGTGACACAACTGAAGTCAGCAGGAGCCAAAGCTAAAAATTTCATGGAGTCATACCTAACACAAGAACTTGGAGTGAGTAATGGAGGCCAATCATCACAACCCCAGGGTATTGCTGTAGCATTTCCCCAGGAAAGCACCCTTGGCCTAAACTCCTTCAGCTCCTTTAACAATGTTTGGAGAAATGCCTTTGTGCAATGTTGCCATAAGTTTGACATAGTCATGTGACCTTTGATGTCATTCTTAATGTATAAAGGCTTGGTAGCCGAAGCCATTTCATCCATCACTTGGAATATGGTGTCGGGAGTATGCAGCAAAAATTGAATGGATACTGATAGTTGGAAAAGAGCCAACAGCTGTAAGATATAGCATAGCATAATTAAAACTTGTGTGCAACTTTGTGCAGGAAATTGGCCACTGGGTATGGTATATAGCGTTGAATATTCCAGTACCTGCTCCTATGGAGGTGAGGGCAGATTTGAAAATAAATTGGAAATTCTTCCAGTCTCAATGCAAAACTATGAAATTGCCAGAGTTAAACAAGTAATCTGAACAAATGAGAGTAGCAATCTATTGTCAGTTCTGGGGAAAAAGTGCTTCAAGCTTTATTACCGAGGAGAAGAAGAGTCAGTCTTGTGAAAATTTGGAGGCCTTTAGGACCCACTTTGAGCCCTCTACTACTGTTACTTATAAACACTATATATTTTAACAAGCAAGGGTCTTCTTGTTCTGACTGATCTCATCAGTTGCGAAGTAGATGCAAGTGGCAGCCCTGACAAATATGGCATTGGTCACCTGGGAGATGGCACTTGTGTGCAGCAGATTCTGAAATCCTGCAGATGTCGCCAGCTGGAAAGAGCCAGAGGCAAGGAAATTCAGGGCTGTGATGACCTTGACCACCACTGACAATGCATGCTCTCCTGATCCTGTGGGCAAGAAGTTTGTTCCAGGAGGTGGCAGATGTCCTGTTGAGACAGTCTGAGTCTCCTGAGGCACTGTTGCTCAGCCATGCTCAGAAATTCGATTGTCTGTTGGTATATACTGTATTGGTGATATCACCCATGGTGAGTTGGATCTCTGTGTTCATCCCCTCTGTACTTTGGAGCAGCAAGTGACTAAGGAGAAGCCTTTTGGTGTTGCTGCTGGTGCTAATAGTGTTGCTGGTGCTGCTCATGGTCCTCACCAAGGTAGAACTGCATAGCTGCTCCCATGCTGTGTGAAGGCCAGCTGGGGAATGGAGATCAAAGTAAAAAAAAAGTCCAAGTTGCAGAAATGACCTCCACAGTCTTAGAAATTACTGTACTTGCAAATCAGTGAAAGCGCTCTCTCAGAACAAGTACTGTGAGCAAAAACCTTCCACTTAGGCAAAGAACCATCTGTCTGTTTCAATATTAAACATTTTCTAGGCTGTAATTTCACAGCCCCAATAATCCCCGCTGTGTTCTCGTCCTGTGGACCCTGTGAAATCAGACAGCCTGGGAAGCCCGTGCGCTCGTAGTTAATGCCAGAATGCCGGGTTACATTTTCAGACATTTGTCTTTCTGCATCATTAAATCACCGAGTCTCCTGTTGCACGAAGGTTTCCTAGAAGCCTCGAAACATACACCAGTTAAATGCAGAAGTTGGAGGGTTGTGCTGGGTTCCCGCTACACTGATATTTTTTCCTTCGTGAATAGCTCACACACATCTACACCCACTCCCCCCTTGCAAAACTCCCTCATGTTTCCAGAAGTGAAAATGCAGTGCACTGCACTAACCCTTGGTTATTCATCTATAATGGCTTCAATCAAGAACATGTTTACTTTACAATGTACTTTCCCTTTTTATGTATTGCTAATATAATTTAGTGAGCTTATTGTATAACAAAACCATGCAAGAGCTTTTGTGATCGCATAATTTTTCAAAATAAGCAAATTGAGGGGATCCCACTGTACATCAAACTCATTATTCTAATTCTCCTGTAGCCCAATACAAAATGCTGGTCCTACTAGGGTAAGAACATATACAGTACTCAGTAATACCTTTCAAATTGTTTCATATCATTGTTTTACTTAAAATCAATAAAAATAAAAGTAATGCACAAATCTGAAAGCAGTTCTCAGCTACATTTCACTGTTAGTATTCAAGGAAAAGTGTGACTATTGCACAACTTTCCATAGAAAGGATGAAATTGTATTTTTATAGCAGCCTATCAAAATCCCAACATGTACCAAAGTACTTCACAACCAATGAGCTACTTTTGAAATGTTGCTGTGCAAACAAATTCAAAAGTCTCACAAACAAAAAATAAAATTTACAATCTAGCCTGTCGCATTGGTTCCCAAGCATTCCCCAAGTCCGAATTTTTTCAGTCGGAATTTTCTGCATATGACGAAAATCTTACATAACATATCTTGATTTCCCAAACTGTGCTCTCAGTAGGTGAGAATTCAGCCTGGATTTTCATCCTTGAGGCAGATAGGGGGAACTGAGAAAATTCCAGGCTCAGCCTGCCCATCTCAGGAGAAAGTGCCCGGGATTTTCATTTCTGGTGTGGGTGGGCTGGAGATAGGCCAGCTACCTAGGAAGAAATGCAGAGGCAGCCATGGGTTGCTGGGTATAGTAGCTGGCTGTTTAAAAGGCCACCCTCGGTGCCATGGGACTTTTTCTCAGCTAAAATAAAAACACAAAGGCCCTCCATCCCTCACTCCTCACACCCTCTTCACCCTCCCAATACTTCCCATGTCCCATTCATGCCTACTCATGCCCCCACCCAGACCCATGGCCCCTCCTGCCCCCATGCCAAGCTCTGCCTTTCCACCCACCCTGCATTTCCCCTCATGCCCCCTATGCCACACTATGGCACTTCCATGCCCAGTGATCACTATACACTTCCTCGAATCAATGAACCCTGCAGTGTATCGTGAGATGTGTAAAAATAATGAAAAATATTAGTTCATTGAGAACATTCACCTATGTTTGGAAATAAAGTCTGCAACAAGCTAACATTTGTTTCAAAAATCTAGGCCCTTTGAAGTCTCAAAAACTACAAACCCTTGAAACCACTTAATTTGTGTAAACAAACATTGTGAAATTGACCACAAGAGGTCAGAGAGCCTGAGCTGTCCATCAAAGGATGTTTCCTCTGGGAGCAGCTGTTGGAGGATTCTAATAGCTGTCTGGGCTCTCAACCAAGCATACATAATCAGAGTCTCCGATTTCTGCAGTCAATTCCACAATGTTTGTGGTTTGATTGTGGTCTTTGAGACTTCAAAGGGCCTGGATGATTGACACTTTTATTAGCTTGTAAGGCAGACTTTCCTTTCAAACATAGGAAAAAGTTCTCAATGAATTGCATTCTTTCAATTTTTTTTACACATACCACTATACACTAAAGGATTCATTGGTTTCAGAAAGTGTACATTGGGTGAATGGGCATGGAAGTGCCATAGCTTGCCATAGGAGGCATGAACGGCCATGGGTGGAAGGGCAGAGCTTGGCAAAGGGGGCATGAGGGGCCATGGGTGGGTGGAATGGCAGAGCTTGGCATAGGAGGCATGAGGGGACATGGGGTAGGACATAGGGGGTAGGTAGAGGGGCATGAGGGGCCATGGGGTGTGGATGAAAAACATAACTTGGCATAGGGGCATAAGTGGGACCTTTTGGGAAGAATTTTTCCCCCGTCGGGGGGGGGGGGAGGTGCAGGAGTGGGTGCATGTAGGCGTGCCTCCTATTGGTGCCCCCAAATTGGGCCGTGCTGCCATTTTACGTGGGCAGGCCAATTAAGGCCCTTCCATCGTGACGTCTGTCAGGAAGCGCCATGCGCTCCCTGTGTGGGCGGGGGTTGGGGGGGTGGTGGGATTCCCTCAGCCGGGAGTGCGCTCTTTTGCACATGCGTGTGAAAGAGTGTACTCATCTCCCTGAGGCTAAGTGCTGCCTCAGGGAAATCGGCGTCAAATTCAAAAATGGTCAGTGCACAAAATTAAAATTTCCCTGGTATGTCCTCTCATGTGACACTGTCACATGAATTGGGACATGTCCATCACTTTCATTCAAACTTTTATTAAATTTTTTAAAACCTACATGAAACCTCATCCCGTCCGTGGATGAGGTTTCATGCTTTTCCTGAAGCCCGCCAGGATTCCCGGCCTGCCCACCAACCTTAAGGTTGGACGAGCAGGTCCATTAACTAGCTCAATTACTTTTTAAATGGCCTCAATTGGCCGTTGACAGATCGGCGGGCACACAGCTGATTTGGCTGCGTCCCCGCCGACCTGAAAATTGAAATGACGAGGGGTGACGTCAGGAGTTTGGCCCAACATCATCCTGCGTTATTTCATGTGTTGGCGAGCAGGCCCCGCCCTCCTGCTCACTGATGTCAATATCCTGGCCTTTGAATTTATGTTTTAAAAGGTCATCTCATGCAGACCAAGGTTCATGGCTCCTCTGAGGGACTGTGAAACAAGAGTTTAAAAATCTGGCCCAACTGCATGAAAACTGCTGAGGAATAAGAGATACTTATCTCCGCAATGAAGCCAGCCAGATTGGAAGTCCCGGATGTGAGCTTTTAACAGGAACCAGCCACACCTTTTAAAGGTACTCTCAAAAATCTCACAGCCTGGGAACAGAGTCGGGAATTCCAGAATCAGGACTTGCTTGCCATTTTTAAAGGATTTCTGAGTCAACCCGACTCAGTGAAAATTCAGGCCTTCATGTTGGAATGTACATTTGAAATGTTGGCCCTGATGGGATAGATTTTGACATGACTAGTATGCACCCAAACTATGAGGCCCAAGGATCAATGGAAATTAGGCCTTGGGCCAAATCAGCATTCTTGGCATGAGCTGCCAGTGCTAGCTGCATCGCCACAGGCAACTCATCCAAGTGAAGAGGTTAATGTTCAGCTGCTCATCTGCAATAGCCTCAGGTAAGTTGCAAGAGAAGGCATTGGGACAGAATGGGGCACACATGCAATTCCTGTGGGCTTGGGAGAGCATTACTGCTTCCCTGGTTCAACAGGAATGTTTTTTAAAATAATTGTCTAGAATTTAACTTCCATTGGCAGCTGCTGAAGAATCATGATTGGCACCTGACCTGCTTATCGGCAGCAGATTTTAGGATGGGATCCTTCAACAGGTGTTAGGCCCATAATTTACTTATTTAATACCTATTTTAGGTGCCTGTCTGGAATGTCAAAATAAAGCACCCTACAAATTTAGCAGTGAGACCAATGCCTGTGCAGATTGGGTGCTGGCAGCCCCAATGCCAAATGAGTATGCCCAATATCTGAAAAATGAACATACTGCACACCAATTTTTACCTGAACCATTTATTCACATTAATTCATTGAACCAAAATATTTTCAATATCACTTTACCCATTCACCAGATTGAACGAGAACAGGATCAGAAGTTTTATCATCTTAATGACAAACTTTATGTGTATTGTTGAACTTGTTCCTAATTAGTTAAGGTTTTTGCCTGAGTTTTTCTCTTTAATGATTGTTTATTTTCTTAGGTTTGTTGTGTTGGATCAGAATCCCTCCAGCTGGGAAATTTATGGAGTATAAAACCCAAAGCCACGGGTATGTTTTGACCTTATGGGCTGAATTGTGCATCTGTTGGGCGGGCGGGCCTGATCCAATTGACTGCGGGTGCGGAGCCAATCACCGCCGGCGAAACAGGCCGCGCTGCCATTTTGCGGAGGCGGGCCAATTAAGGAAAATTCAAATCGGTGGCAGGCGTGTTCAGACCACCGGTTCCAATGGAGAGCCAGCAGTCTGTGTAAAGAATGGCCAGGCAGCCTCCTTTAGGCTGTTCACCATGGCCACCATGGAGGGGGGCAGGCTGCAGGGTAGGTCAGCGGGGGGCCAATGTGCCCCTCGGTTCTCCGATGCCTGCCTTGCTGCCCTCCTGGAAGAGGTGTCAAACCATCAGTAGGTGTTGTTTCCAGAGGATGGCAGGAGGAGGGCCCCCCATGTGACCAGGTAGGCGTGGCAGGAGGTGGCAGAGGCTGTAAGCTCTCAAGATGCTGTATGGCGCACAGGAACACAGTGCCGCAAGTGCTTCAATGATTTGTTGTGCTCTGGAAGGGTGAGTACCATGTCGGCCTTGGCCATTTTACCCAGCAGGTAGCCTTAGGGTTTGAGGACCGCCCCCCACCCCCACCCCCCACATCTTAGTGTCGTTACTGCATGGGGCATTTGGCGCATGCTGGGTGGGCAAAGAGATATTGACCATGCTTACATCAGCCTTAGTGGTTGAGGAGAAGATGGGCTCTCCCCGCAGCATATGTTGGTGTTTGTCGCATTTGAGTAGTCTGGAAGCAACCTGCAGGGGAGGCAGCTAGACACATACTCAGAGCTCCAACACATCTCTTATTGATGGTGATGAGATGATGGAAGGGGAGCCTCAAGGTGTCATGGCCAAAATCCATCTGCTGGCCTTGGTGCCGCACCTAGTGGCGCCTCCTTGCTATGGGCACTAAGACCCATGTGTTATTCAAAGTGATGGATGCCGAATGTGTCCAAGGTGCATGTTGGGGGAGGGGGTTGGGAGCAGCCGTACTATCTTCTGGTGACTGATCACCAGTAGTGCGGGCAGGAGCCCTGGAGGCCTCAGATGAGCCACTGTGGTTGGGTTGCAGCGTGCGCTTGCAGAGTGCATGAGCGATCAGCCCCAATAAATGCTCTTTTCTGTTCTGCAGGCAAAAACAGAGAACAATAGCTGGGAGCATCTGCAGACTGGTGGTGGGCACGCCCTGCTGCAGCGCCTCACCACTCATGAGGAGCAGGCCATTGAGCTGG
This sequence comes from Carcharodon carcharias, assembly GCF_017639515.1. Classification (NCBI taxonomy): domain Eukaryota; kingdom Metazoa; phylum Chordata; class Chondrichthyes; order Lamniformes; family Lamnidae; genus Carcharodon; species Carcharodon carcharias. Next base: position 64,423,783 of record NC_054487.1, read on the forward strand.
GGAGGAGGCAGGCGGCCAGGTCAGCAGGTGTCGGCGAGGCTGGGGTGCAGCGGCCAGGTATTTGAGGGATCAGTCCCACCCACTCTGTCTCCCCACTATCCAAAGTACTGATGATTGCTGCAGTTGTTAATGCAGCAACACTGTTCATTCACAGAATGATAGTCAGACGTGTGGGTCATACACAAAGGTCCCTTGGTCTCTTGAGGATGCGTGTCTCTAGCACCTTCTAAAATCTCCTTATCTCATTTGTGACCACTATCCCCATGGCCTAACATGCCATGGCATCACTGCTGCACATCCAAAGACTTATAGCATCTTAGGAGGGTTTGTACCTCCACCACCCTTTCCTCCAGTGCTTCCCACATTACTCTGTCCAAAGGTCCTCAGCACCTCACCTATCAATCTCATGGCACTCATATTAAATAAATGCCACCACGTTAGTCATCCCTGCACCAAGGGGAAATCTTGCCTTCTGTCCACCCATTCTATGCCCCTCATAATGGTGAGAAGGTTAATAATGTGATCTGTCAATCTCCTGTGTTCCACGGCAAATGTCACAAGTATATGAAATGTTTCCTCATAACTCCAACTCTCCAGGTCAGCATGCATCCAGGTCAGGAACCTCTGTACTCTCCCCACTCCAATGCTTTCCTTCCCATGAAGCGCAGGTCACAACTGAACGCAGAAGTGTAGATGTGGCCTCGACAGCGTTTTCTGCACTTGTAACATGACCTCCCTTTTCCTACATTCTATTCCTCGGCTAATAAAGGAAAGTTTAGCATTGACCTTAGTAAACGCCCTATGTTCCTGTTCTGCTACCTTAACGGGTCTGCCCAGCAAGGAACCTGTATTCGACGTGGCTTCCCACAGTCCTACCATTACTCATGTATTCCCGTACCTTGTTTGTCTTGCCCAAGTGCTTAACTGCCCACTTATCCACATAACATTCCATGTGGCATTCCTTCGGCCATCTGACCAGCCTGTCTGTATGCATATGTAATGTTTGGGCCTGGTCTTGATTATTTACCACCCCACCAATGTTTGTCTCCTTAGGTTCTTGAAGGATGAACGCATTATGAGGCTGGGGGGAAAGGGATGAAAGGTTTTACCGACTGAACGCTAACTGATGCACTGTCCTTGTTGTTAATTTCAGCATCATCACCGCATGGCAGCCAGGAACATGTCCAGAGCTCCCCCTCCATACCTGAGGGCCAAGACTTGCAACTTGCGTCACATCATTTCAGCAAGCCTGGCGCCAGTGCAGCGACAAACACATCGGTGGGGATTATGACGTCAGCTAGTGTCCCGGGGCATAGTGAAGAGGGCACTTCACAATCGCTGGAGGAGATGGCACGGACAGAATGCCGATGGCGCCAGCAGCCGGATGACTGCAGGGGACCAGGCACATGCTGAGTCCGGCAGTGATGATGTGCCTCTGGAGATGTCAGCCATGCAGCAGCTGCAGGACAAGCGGCAGGGTGCATGGGAGCTTCTGGCAGGGTTGCATGAGGGTGTACTTCACTTGGTCTCTGTGGCGGAAGAATCCAGGCAGAGTGTCAGTGATGGCATGAACCTCAGGACAGAACCTCAGGCTTCCTCCACTGAGAGATTAGTGACTCTCATGGAGAGGGGCTTCCAGCAGATTGAGAATCTTCAGATTGGGTTACGCTCTGATCTGCAAGCCCTCACAGCGCTAATGGCCACAGGTGGTCATTCGCAATGTGGGAGATGTTCTGGGCACCAAGTGTCGCAGCTCGGTACCCATCCATCTGCGGTGAGCAGGGAGGTCCAATGTGACCTCACATCAATGCAGCAGCTGCCTGTCGTCACTGTGAGCTCCTCTCAGGGCGCTCCGGATGAGGGCAGCAGCTCCTCTGCCCCTCTGACAGTGACCGTTGCATCCGTTGAGGCTGTGACAACTGGGGAGGTGCCATTTCTGGAAATGGCCACTCCCTCCCAGGCGGGGCCAGCACAGGCTCCATGGGCTACAGGACGGCCGCCAAGCTCATCGAGGCCAACAAGACAGCAGAGTCAGCAGGCTGTCTCACAAGCCACTCCGAGCAATGGGGCGGCACCTATACATAGCACCCGCAAATGTAAGCATAAGGCACATTGGGCACTCCATGGGTTTGTTACTGGTGATTTTGTGTTGGCCCTAGATTAGGGGATATTTCATTATGTGCATTACAGTGACGTTTGTGCTTTATTTTGGTGGAAATATAGTCCACTTTTCTGACCATGGCTGAGGGTGTTTCCTTTGTGCTGCATTTGTATGTTTCACAGACATATCATGCATGTTTGAGTGGACATTGATGTTTCTGTACTAAGCCCTTAGTTGCAGCTGATGAGGTGGAAGATGTAGCACCTAAATGTCATGTGGGGAAGCGCCAGACAATGTTGGTCCTGCAGATCCATGTGTGTGGAGCTAGCTGAAGGTTCATTGGATTAAAGTGTCCTGGATGTCCCTGCCTCTTTGATGTAGTATCGGGTCAGCGTGCTGCCCCTCATGCTTGCCCTGTGCTCCCTCATCCTCTGAGCCACTGCTGGATTCATCATATGCGTCAAGGTCTTCATCGCCCCCTTTCCAGCGCAAGATTGTGCAGAGCGCAGCATGCTACCACTATAAGAATCGCGATCTGGGGGGTACTGGAGTGCGCCCCCGAGCGGTCCAGGCAACGGAAGCACATCTTGAGAAGATCGTTGGCTCTCTCCACCACAGCCCTTATGGTGCCGTGTCTCCTATTGTAGCACTCCTCAGCTTCTGTTCTTGGATGGTGGAGAGGCGTCATGAGCCACCTTCTGAGGGGATAGCCCTTATCACCCACCAGCCAACCATCCAGCTGAGCCGGAGCACTGAAGAGCGCCGGCACCTGAGAGTGTCTGAGAATGTAGGCATCGTGGGAGCTGCCTGGGTACCTTGCACAAACTTACAGAATCTGCATCCTGTGATCACACACTATCTGCACGTTTATGGAGTGGAAGCCCTTCCTGTTGACAAAGGCACTGGGCTCACCTGCTGGCGCCTTGATGACCACATGTGTGCAGTCTATTGCACCCTGGACGTGGGGGAAGCCAGTAATGGCCACGAAGCCTCTGGCTCGCTGTGCCTGACTTGTCTGGTCGCAGCAGAAGTGAATGAAGGTCAATTACCGTCTGAACAGAGCATCTGTAACCTGCTTGACTCAAGTATGGACAGCTGATTGGAAGACACTGCAAAGATCACCCACCGAGCCCTGGAAGGAGCCAGATGCATAGAAGTGGAGGGCAACTGTGACCTTCAGAGCCGCTGGCATGGGGTGTCCACCCACACAGTTTGGGGAGATCTCAAGGCCAATCATCTGACAGATATAGTTCACTGTCCCACTTGACAGTCGAAGCCTCCTTCGGCATTGCACCTCAGTCATATTGAGGCAGCTGCTTCGTCGCCTGTATACCCTGGCAGCAGGATAGTGGCATCTTCTGCGGCCCCTTCTACCTTGGACAACTTCTTGGCCCTGTGCCCCTTGTGCCTGCTCCTGGCCTCCCAAAGGTGGCTCCACTGGAGGCTGATTGTCCACTCCTGGCCTCCTCCTTATTCTATCCCTCCCTTCCTCCTCAGAGGAGCTGCCTCTGGTGGAGATGTCAGAACCCATACCCAGGCTAAATGGAGGCCTCTGGAAAGCTGCAGACTGGTGAGCTGAAGCCTCAAAGTACAGAGAAAGCTATTGGAAATCGATCTGAACTGCTAACAATCACACAGGCAAGTTTAAAACACTTTCTGCAATAAATACTTCAGATAAAACATTAACAACTTCTCTGAGCCCATATATCCCGTCCGTGGATGAGGTTTGTTAAAACAATCAGTTACCCACCTGCCCGCTGAGCCCTTGCGCAGAAGATCGCATGGGCTCCTCAAAATCGGCGTCAATTGCTGAGTTAAGGGCCTTAACAAGGCCTTTAATTAATGGTTTTCGCACATCGCGCTTCATAGCACACGCCCACCTAAATATAGTGATGCCGCTCGCTGATGTCGGGATGCTCGCCTGACGTCAGCGCGCGACATTTTAAGCGCTGATGTGTGGGCTCCGCCACCCGCACATCAGCCATAAATTTCTGCCCCATGTCTTGTACCACACAAAATAAAAACCAAACTGCGGCCACCAGCATAGGGTGATGCAGCAACGGGTTAATTCGGACATTTAGTAGAAAGACAGTGGCTCATCAAAAGGGTTTTGACATTGACCAATTGTTTTAATGGAATAATAGTACCAGGGATTTGCCATTACCTGCCATTGACTAACGCAATTAAGAGATTGATTAGCCAATACAATGGCACAAGGAGCATGTCATTAATATAACATAATCAAGGAACGAAGGCCTGCATCACAAATCTGGCATTGAAACTATGATTGGTTCCTCTTGAGGAGAAGAATAGGGTCATTCAAACATCCATCAACCCTGGAGCCAGGTGCTGTTACTGTATTGCCTCAAAACAGCTAGAGAATTATTTAAACAATGTGGGCTGATCATATTCATCTGGGATATATTTTCCATGGAAAAACCGTATTGCTTCAACCATCATGAGCTGATCATATTCATCTGGCTATGCGTGGAATAAACAAAGATGTTAACTACTGGACATTAGACCAGTAAGAACAATAGGATAAAAGCAAAAAACTGCGGATGCTGGAAATCCAAAACAAAAACAAAAATACCTGGAAAAACTCAGCAGATCCACAGCATCCGCGGAGAGGAACACAGCCAACGCCTCGAGTCCGAATGACTCCCCATCAGAACTCACAGGGAATACAGGAATTTTGTTTGATATGTCTGAGTTGAATCATTATTAAAAGAAAGGCTCATCAGAGTATGGTCGCTACAGTCAGAAGAAGAGTCAGGATCAGTCACCTTGACTCAGGGCCTACGATCAACACTGGATGGACTAGCCATTTTTTCAGTCAAATCGTAGTGTTTTTGCTGGTATTTTGTAAGTGTTTTCAGCCAAATTGTAGCAACGTTGGGCTGAGGGTTTTGTAAGGTTTTGGGACAAAATCATAGTGTTTTTGCCTGTATTCTGTAGGATTTCAAACCAAGTCGTGGTGATTTTGTTTGTGTTAACTAGGAACTGCGGTTGAATCACAGAAGGATTCAGCTGGGAATTGGGGGTCAAGCTAATAGCAGATTTTGTACTGGGGACGGGTTGTTTTAATTTGTGTTTTTTCTGTGTTATTTAACTAATCGTAGAAGTAACAGTAGTAGGGATATTAGTGGGTTCAAGAAAACATCAAATTTATGGTTCAGCCAAACCATGTGTCTGTGCAATTTTGTTCTTTATGAATCCCAAAATCCATGAACTGGTTGTAAGGTGGAAAATGGAACCTCTTACAGTTATAATTTAACCAAGCAAATTACATTAGACTTTGTTCCCAATTTAAAAATAAAAAACCAGTAGAGAAGGTGATGGCGCATTGGTAGTATTGCTGGACTAGTAATCCAGAGACCCAGGGTAATGCTCTAGGGACCTGGGCTTGAATCCTGCCATGGCAAATGGTGGAATTTGAATCCAATAAAAATCTGGAATTAAAAGTCTAATAATGACGATGAAACCATCATCAATTGTTGTAATGAAATCTGTCATCCTTACCTGGTTTGGCCTACATGTTACTCCAGACCCACAGCAATGTGGTTAATTCATAAATGGCCTAGCAAGCCACTCAGTTGTATCAAACTGCGACTACAAAGTCACCAAAAAGAAAATGGATGGACCACCCATCCTAAGAAGGAAAGGGAAACGACATTGGGAAACTCAGCCCTGTCGACCCTGCAAAATCCTAGCTTTCTCACAGTATAGTCAAGCAACAGCCTGGTATAGTCATCCTCATGGAATCATATCTTACAGACAATGTCCTGTCCCACTAGCAGGCCAGATCCAGCAGAGGTGGCAGCACAGTGGTATACAGTTGCCCTGGGACTCTTCAACATGGACTCCAGACCCTATGAAGTCTCGTGGCATCAGGTCAAATATGGGCAAGGAAACCTGCTGCTGATTACCACATACAGCCTAGCTCAGCTGATGCATCAGTGCTCCTCCATGTTGAATACCACTTGGAGGAAGCACTGAGGTGGCAAGGGTGCAGAATGTACTGGTTGGGGGACCTCAATATCCATCACCGAGAGTGCTCAGTAGCACCACAACTGGCTGAGTCCTAGATGACATAGATGCTAGACTGGGTCTGCAGCAGGTGGTGAGGGAACCAACAAGAGGGTCAGTCATCTCAGCTTCAGGACATGACTTCATCCTCACCAACCTGCCTGCTGCATATGCATCTGTCCATAACAGTATCAGTACATCTAAGCTCTGCAGTCCTGCCCCATCTAGTCGTGAATGATGGTGGACAATTAAACAACTCACTGGAGGAGGAGGCTCCACATATATCCCCATCCTCAATGATGGAGGAGCCCAGCACATCGGTGCAAATGATAAGGCCAGAAGTGCCAAGTGGATGATCCATCTCAGCCTCCTCCAGAGGTCCCCAGCATCGCAGATGCCAGTCATCAGCCAATTCGATTTACTCCAAATGATATCAAGAAACGGCTGAAGGCACTGGATACTGCAAAGGTTATGGGCCCTGACAATATTCCAGCAATAGCAGTGAAGACTTGTGCTCCAGAACTTGCCGTGCCCCTAGCCAAACTGTTCCAGTACAGCTACAACACTGGCATCTACCTGGCCATGTGAAAAATTGCCCAGGTATGTCCTGTACACAAAAAGCAGGACAAATCCAACCCGACCAATTACTGCCATATCAGTCTACTCTCAATCATCAATAAAGTCAAGGCCAGGGCCACTCAGCTCCTGACCTCATTACAGCTTTTGTTCAAACATGGGCAAAACAGCTGAACTCCCGAGGTGAGGTGAGAGTGATTGCCCTTGACATCAAGGCTGCATTTGACCTAGTGTGCCATCAAGGAGCCCTAGCAAAACTGGAGTCAATGGGAATCGGGGGAAATCTCTCTGCTGGTTGGAGTCATACCTAGCACTAATGAAGATGGTCGTGGTTGTTGGAGGTTTGTCATCTCAGCTCCAGGACATTACTACAGGAGTTCCTCAGGGTAGTGTCCTAGGCCCATCCATCTTCAACTGCTTCATCAAAGACCTTCCTTCCATCATAAAGTCAGAAGTGGGGATGTTCACTGATGATTGCACAATGTTCAGCACTATTCGTGACTCTTCAGAAACTGAAGCAGTCCATGCCCAAATGCAGCAAGGCCTGGGCTGATAAGTGGCAAGTAACATTCACGCCACACAAGTGTCAGGCAATGACCATCTCCAACAAGACAGAATCCAACCATCGCCCCCTGATGTTCAATGGGATTACCATCACTGAATTCCCCACTATTACATCCTGGGGGTTAGCACTGACCAGAAACTGAACTGGATTAGCCATAAAAATACTGTGGCTACAAGAGCAGAACAGAGACTAAGAATCCTGCGATGAGTAACTCACCTCCCGACTCCCCAATCTGTCCACCATCTACAAAGCACAAGTCAGGAGTGTAATGGAATACTCCCCACTTGTCTGGATGAGTGCAGCTCCCACAACACTCAAGAAGCTTGACACCGTCCAGGACAAAGCAGCCCACTTGACTGGCACCAGATCCACAAACATTCACTCCCTTCACCACCGATGCACAGTAGCAGCAGTGTGTACCATCTACAGGAATTCACCAAGGCTCCTTCCACAGCACCTTCCAAACCCATGACTATCATCTAGAAGGAAAAGGGCAGCCGATAGATGGGAACACCACAAACTGGAAGTTTCCCTCCAAGTCACTCACCCTCCTGACTTGGAAATATATCACCGTTCCTTCACTGTTGCTGGGTCAAAATCCTGGAACTCCCTTCCTAGCACTGTGGGTGTACCTACACCACATGGACTGTAGCGGTTCAAGAAGGCAGCACACCACCACCTTCTCAAGGGCAACTACAGATGAGTAATAAATGCTGGCCCAGTCAGCAAAGCCCACATCCCACGAATGAACAAAAAAAACCTGTATGAAAACTCCTCTAAATATGGCATTTATAAAGTTACAATCACAAACACACGCACAAATGACTAACATATTTACAAATATGCACCTTGCAGAAACAGTGTGGCAAAGTTCCAACCTGGTCTGCTGAATCGTTACATTTGGAGGCCTTCTGACATGCTTTAATGGAAACATGACTACAGTTCCAAGAAGCCATTATGAGGCTGCGGCATATATATGTCCCAATGTCCTCCCAAATTCTTCATTGGCTTCTCAGGTCAGCCAGTTAAATTCTCAGCTTTTTTGATTATTCTGTGAACTTTGTTATTGTGAAAAACAAGTTGACAGCAGAATAGCATAACCAACAGGCAATCAAGACATAACACAACAATGAAGAAAGACAGAAGAATTATAAACCAAATGAATATCTGGGACATACTGGACTCAGAGTAAGTTCATAGGAGGTTTGAAGATTTTTAGTAAAGGGTGTACCTACACCACATGGACTGTAGCAGTTCAAGAAGGCAGCACACCACCACCTTCTCAAGGGCAACTACAGATGAGTAATAATTGCTGGCCCAGTCAAATATGCACCTTGCAGAAACAGTGTGGCAGAGCTCCAACCTGGTCTGCTGAATCGTTACATTTGGAGGCCTTCTGACATGCTTTAATGGAAACATGACTACAGTTCCAAGAAGCCATTATGAGGCTGCGGCATATATATGTCCCAATGTCCTCCCAAATGCTTCATTGGCTTCTCAGGTCAGCCAGTTAAATTCTCAGCTTTTTTGATTATTCTGTGAACTTTGTTATTGTGAAAAACAAAAACACTGGAAAAAGCAAGCACTACAAGTTGACATATTTTTTCTGGTCAAAGGAATAAAGGGATATAGAGTCAAATCAGGTGGGTAGAGTTATGATATAGGACGAATATGATCTCACTGAATGGTAGAAAAGACTTGAGAAAGTCCTATTTCTGTCTCCCTATGCTCTTACCATAACATGCTGAGCACCACCCACCAACATTAGCTGGGAACGTTCAGAGCAGATTCTTACAAATCTGTCAGCAATGTCACAAGAGACTGCATTGTATAATAAATTTTATACTGTATATAAAACCATTGGCAATATATTGTTGTGTTTATTTCATTCATTGCATTCATTAATTTATTCAACAGTTGCAATGCTTGCAAATTATGGGGTTTTCACAATTTTAAAACGAACCCAATCATACACTACATCTAGTGAAGTATTCTCTATAATTCAATTTCAGTCATGCAAATCAGATAGTGCTGTAAATGGATTCTTCACTAATATTGAATTTCTGCGACCTTCAGTATTATGATGTCCTGATAATTATTTCAGCATGTACAGTCTCATTTTCTTGGTCATACATCTCACTGTATACGGGATAAAATAACTCAAGTACAGAGGAGATGTTAAATGAGAGCTTTTTTCTCTCTTTTTAAGGTACATTCAGAAACATAAAAGTTAACCTACACCACTTCCATGAGGTTAGGAACACGATAGGGCCAATAACATTATCATAGGCACTTGATTCATGTGTAGGAGACCCAGACTATGGAGCATGGAGGCCTGAATCCTCTATGAGACATGAAGCAATGAGCACAAGACAATACCTAAATAAACAGCAATTTATCAGGACACAAAACCTTCCATTTTAACAGTGAAGTTGTTTGCTTCTTCATTCCATTCTGATTTTAACAATCTGGAATTACACTGGACTTCAGAAAATATAACAAGTTAAAATATGAATTTTACAAACAAGAGATAATAATCAGTTAGGATTAAATGTTTTCTGTTTAACAGGTCCATACTTTTAAAAAGGATAAAGAAGTGCAAAATAATGATTCCATGATTTCTTGAAATGCATTCCCAAGGCTGTCTTCATAAGCCTTATGCATATTATGCAAATTAATGTGATATCTAAAAACATTAAATGCATTGCCTGTGTAGGTGCTTGCAAGGCTCAATATGTCTTCATTTCTAGTTAGGTTAAGCCCTATAACATTGGAAACTGATTCTTCAAGCGAGCCTCTTTATTATTAGACACACTGCTTCTCCAAACAAGGTTATTAATACTGAAGAACTTCCTGCAGATCCATAATGGCTCATCAGTGAACTCCAGCCCCACACCAACTATTTTCATTGGAATCAAAAGTACAGCTACAAGAGCAGGCAGCAATTCTTTAATAGCTGCTGGTGCTAGATAGACCACCTTCAGACCTGGCATATACGCTACACACATGTGCCAAGTGCTGGAAGCACCCTAAAGAAATCTAAATCAGTTGGCCTTATCTGATGGCATGCGCAAGACTTAGTAAGAATGTGGAAAAAATTAATTAGAAGTCTCGAATTGGCAACAGTAGCTTATGCATAACAGATTGAAGAGAGGGGTAACAGTGCACATAACATACATTTGGGCAAACACATAAATTAGCTACATCTCAAACACAAACTCAGCATAAAATAGCTCTGAGCTATTTTATAACCCTAGTGTTTGTTTGGGTTCTCTGACTTCTAGTTCTGATATTAAGTACAATTGCTGACAATACTCAAATAAACAATAACTTAGCAGGACACAAAAGCCTCTCATTTTAACAGTGAAACATTTGTACTCCTTCATTTCGTTCCACTTTTAACAATCTGGAATTACACTGGACTTCAGAAAAATATAATAAGTTAGAAAGTAAATATGCATTTTACAAACAACAGATAATACAGTTAGTTAGCATTAAATAATTTGTATTTAATAGATTTATAATTTAAAAGAAATAAAGAAATGCAAAATAATGATTTATGATTCCTTGAAATATATTCCCAATGAGTATTATTTTCCTGCTGCGAACAATTGCTCATGGAATCACACCATCTATGTAAACTATTCCCTTACCTTCTCATCTAAAGCCTTATGATGCTCAAAAAGTGACTTTAATGCTTTCAAAACCTCAACTTCACTGGAAACCCCTGAAGGAGACTGAGCTTGCCGTTTCACTACTGTCATTCTCAGTGATCGTTCGTGTCTTGACACAAGGCATTCCAAATGTTCCAACAACAGCTGAAAGAAATGGTATAAAAATTATGCCTACTAAATCTTTACTTAAAAATCATACTTGATTTTGATTATAATTACAAATATACATAAATCACAATAACTTGTTATAACTTCGCCTTGTCCACCTTAACTCCTTTTTAAAATACCATTTATCTCCCTGATATATTTGGCATCTCCACACATAATTTGGTATTCAAAAATTTTTTTATAATATTTGTCTCTTCCGATTCACTTATCAATAGTGTGAACAGCAGAGGACCAAAACAGACCTGAGCTAGACATTCTCCCCCAGAATAAGCTGATATTATTTATTAATCCTTATCTTCTGCTTACTACTGCCAAACCAGTTCTCAATCTAGATATTTAAGTTACCACTATTTCCATTAAATGTAAAGCTTCTTCAAATTTCTTCACTAAATAGAGTAAATTATAGGGATACTGCACTGCAACTTCAGGGGATGCTGGCAGAATCCTAAAGAAAATGAAAAAGTCTCAGTTATATCACTACTTCTGTCAGCCTCTTACTTGAGAAATAATGAGATTGGGCAGCGGGGTTGGATGCTGGGGGTTGGACAGAAAGGAGATCAGAAACCAGTTTGATGCTGCTTGCTTCATATCAACCTTGTAATGGTAATTTTTTTTTTCATTACATAACAGGCCCATTACCAGTTGGAAATGTGTGCGCGCTTCTTGCCTGCCATATTGGGGCTTAGTAGGCCAGCTGGCACCTGAAGATTTGGGCTGCACAGCCAAATTTAAACGTCAAAGAGATTGTAAGCAATGGGTAATGGAAAAGGCTCCGATATCCAGAAGGACTGGGTCATGGAAAGTGCACCAAAATTGTATGAGAATGGAACACTGAAAAAGCATAGGCAACATGAATGTATGTTCCACTGCAGAAAAATATAAAATAGGCAGTGAATAAAATGCAAAAGAGAAAATTTTTTTTAAAAAATGCATTTGCAATGCTGCTGCAGAGCAGCTTGGGTCACCTTTCTGACAGATTTTTCTAGGTGAATTTGATTTGTGCCAAGAGCCTGACGAGAAGTATGAGCTGTGGCAATTTAGAAAAACTATGAAAGGATAATCCAGTAAACTACAGACTTCTGACTTGACATCCTGTAGTCAGTACAACATCCTAAAAAGAGAATAGCGAGGTTTCAGGAAAAAACATGGTATGATAATATGACATTATCAAGGCCAGGGTGATCTCCTGAACTATTTTCAATTAGCTAAGAGGGTCATAAGATCATAAGAAATAGGAGCAAGAGTAGGCCATTCAGCCCACCAAACCTGCTTCACCATTCAATAAGATCATGGTCGAAGAAGAATTTCCCAGATTTCTTTCCCCCAAGTTGGCTGGGATTTTTATCTGTTACTTTTCCTCTCCCAGAAGATTAAATGGGTTTCACGTTGGATGTCTATTGCACAAGGTATTGCATTTGTGTGAGACAGGCTGGATGAATCTGAAGGACTTTTCCTGTCTGTCATTCTTCACATGTCCAGACAAGGAATAAATCAACATGGCATTATGAGTGATGGATTTTACTGACAAATCTACTGGAGTTCTTTCTGTAATACAGTTAGCAGACACTGAGAACACCGTAGCTATAGGGGGCCCAGGATCCCTCAGGGGTTACATTAGACTCCTCTAATAACTTTCAGCAGAGGTCCAATTCAGTCCACTGATCATTAACTACATAAATCTTTACTGATAATGTATATAGTATGGATGGCAATGGTAATAAAAAAACCTGTGATAATTTAAAAACCTAGAAATTATTTTCAGCTTAAAACCTGACGCTAGTGACAAGTAAGTATCATTGTCATGGCATCCTTCCATCTACGTAAGATGATAGAAGTGCAGCCAATCCGTTAGAGGTGGGGCTGATTCACATGGCACACATTTTATAATGGCTGAAGAGACCAATCCATGACAGGCAAATTCTGCCACAAATGCTGCATATCTAGTGATTATCAGCTGTTGTTGCGGGTTGTTGACGCCTGTTGTCAAGTCGCTGTAGTCACTGATCAACATGGTGGCACATGCCAGCCCACAGATGATGTCGCCATTTATCTCTGTCATTGCCTAGTGTCTCACAGGTGTGAAAATCAATGCTTAAGGCCTTCATGTCATGCTTGCAGGCATCCTGCTGGTCTTCTGGCTCCGGCTACCTTGCTTACGGAAAATTCTTGGCAATGTATCTGTCCTCCATCCTGCAAATGTGCCCAAGTCAGCAAAGGCACCTCAACTTGGGAAAATAGACATGATCTTCTCCATACACCTCTTTACCCTTGCTTTCATAGGTCTCACTAAAGCATTCAACACCGTCAGCAGGACATATCTCTACAAGACTTTGGAGAAAACTGGCTGCCCACCATTGGTCCTTCGTCTCATCCGCTCCTTTCCCTGACAACATGCACAGTACTGTATAGTTTTACGGCACCATGTCTGACAGTTTGAGGTGAACAATGGAGTCAAACAGGGTAGTTTCCTAGTCCCCACTTTATTTGGTATTTTCTTCTCGACGCTCCTGATCTTAGCCTTCCTCAAAGGAACGCAAGAAGCTTACCTGAATATGAAGTCAGATGGAAAGTTCTACAAGCTGACCAGACTTAAAGCGAAGACAAAAATACAGCACATCTTGATCAGAAAACTCCTCTATGATGACAATGCCATGCTAGTGACTCATGCAGAAACTCAGCTACAAAGACTCATGGATTGTCTCTCACATGCCTGTAATTTGTTCTCCCTTACTATTACCATCAAGAAAACCATGATTACACTAAATAACACACTACTGGAAGTGGTTAGCAAATTCACCTACCTTGGGTCCAGGTCTCAGACAATTTGTCTCTTGATGCAGAACTTGATATATGTATAGGGAAAGCAGCTACCATTATATGCCAACTCACAAAAGATGCATGCAAAAACATCAAGCTGACTCATAGGACCGAGACACTGGTTTATGTGGCAAGTAGGTGACAGGAACAACAGTGTTGGCAGTATAATACAGCATACTAATATAATAGTGTTAGCGTGATAATGGATGCTAAATGCAGATGGGCTGCATGATCTTCATATGATGAGGTGCATAGGCCTGAAGTCTACAACATATTTAAGGCATCTAACAGTGTGTCGGGTACTAGGACCCTATGAATAAACAGTGCAAGCTCCATAATGCAACTATAGCTACTGAGAAGCATCATAATTGATAATCGCTGGAATGGATGCATTGGCGGGTGGGGTGGGGTGGGGTGGGGTAGAGGGTCACTAAAATATTTTCAGTTGAATGATCCTTTTGCTTATATAGACCATCCTTCATTACTTGGTCAGTTTGTCTTGGCCTTTAAAAGCTCAATCTGTCAACAACAACAACTTGCACTTAAGTATGGGCTAGAATCTTCTGTTTAGCATGCGGGGGCGGGACCTGCACACCAACACATAAAATGATGTGCAGTGACGTCGGGCATGCGTCCCGATGTCACCACATATCATTCTGATCTTTCATTTGGCACCGGAGTCAGCTGCGTGCTTGCCGAACTGTCAAAGGCCTGTTAAGGCCATTAATAAACTCATTAACCTAATAGTTAGGGCTGCCCGTCCAACCTTAAGGTTGGTGGGTAGGTGAAGAGCCCAGGTGGCCTTCGCATTTTTCATGAAACCTCATCCACGGGTGGGATGAGGTTTCATGAAGATTTTATTAACTAAATAAAAATTTTCATGAGAATTCATAAACATGTCCCAGCTCATGTGACGCTGTCACATGAGGGCACATGTCTGAATAATTTTATTTTTTCTTTTCTTCAAAGCTTCATTGTGATCTTAATCTCCCTTAGGGCAGCTCCGTGGCTCAGGGAGATTTCTGTGCTCTTTTGCATGCATGCGCGAAAGAGCACAGGCCCCGATTCTCCCTCCTCCCCTGCCCGCACAGGTAGCACTGAGCGCTACCGGGTGCGCGTCACATCTTAATTGGCCTGCCCATGTAAAATGGCGGTGTGCAGCCGACTGCGGGCAGCGATTGGCTCTGGGCCCGCCTGCACCCGATCCTGATTGGCCCACCCGATGGGGAGAAAATTCTCCCTATTGTCTTTAATGTCAAGGCACTTTGGAGACAGGAATCTTCTGTCCAGTCAATGGCTGTGGCAAAACAAAATGGTAGCAAAATTCTGACACGTGCAGTTTACCAGGCAAGTTTAAATGAGGCTGAGCCTCAAAATTATGGTGGCTCTTCTAAAATCTTTGAGTTGCACATTGTAAGGACCCTGTGCATGAGTCAACCACATCCAAAACAATGCTAGCTGACTTGTGTAGCTGCTTTAAACTATCTCTTACCATCTTTGATGCCCCAGTCTATCCTGGAAGTGGGGTGCTGAAGATGTGGCCCTTAAGACCTTTACCGTCCCTGGTCCCTTGCCAATAAAACTGCCATTCCTCTCTTATTATCACACAGTTTTGCAGCACTTTAGAACATAACAAAGTGGATTTTCTTTGCTTCCTAATTGCAGTTTACACTTGATTTAGAGAATTAATTCAGCTCTCATTTTATTGGTTGGTAGAGAAAACTCACATTTTAGCCACAGAATGAATAAGTGTAAGCATGTGTGAATAAATTCTCTTGAAACTATTAATTATCCATACCCCCAAATACACTGCTATATTTTAATAACTTACTCTTGTATTGTTCCTCTCAGCTTTAAGTTCAGAAATCTCCTCTTCTTTTTCCAACAGTTGTTCTCTGCAAGTATTTAACTCCTTTGTCAGTGCAGCAAACTCCTGTTAAGGGATATATTAAAATATTAATTCGTGGCTGAGTTTAATGCAAATCTAACAAGAAATTGAATCTACAGATGAATTACAGTAGATGTGGGTCACACTTATTATGACTTTTTCATAAGAATATTAAGAACATGAGAAATAAGAGGAGTCGGCCATATGGCTCCTCGAGCCGTTTAATAAAATCATAGCTGATCCTCGACGTCAACCCCACTTTCCTGCCCAATCCCCATTTCCCTTGATCCCTTAGAGTTCCAAATGACATCAGCCTTGAATATACTCAGCAACTTGCATCCACAGCTCTTTGGGGCAGACAATTCCAAAGAATTCACAACCCTTTGAGTGAAGAAATTTCTCTTCAATGTACATTGTCTGTATGGATTTTAAGAAAGCATTTGGCAAAGTACTACATAAAAGGCTGGTTAACAAAATTGCGGCTCATGGAATAGGAGGATCACTGTCAGCTTGGATAAAAAATTGCCTTTAGGGCAGAGAACAATGAGTCATGGCAAATGCTTATTTTTCAGGCTGGAGGATGGTAGACAGTGGTTTTCCACAAGGATGGTTGCAAGGACCACTGCTCCAGAATAAAATTTAAAAATTTGCCAATCATACCGAACTTGGGAGAGCGGCAATCAGTGAGGATGATACAAATCGACTGCAACAGAACATAAGTAGGCTAGCAGAATGAGCAGACAAGTGGAAGATGGAATTTAATACAGAGAAATGTGAGATGATGAATTTTGGCAGAAGGGATAGGGAGAAGTAATATAGTTTACTGGCACAGCTCTAAAGAGTTTGCAGGGATAGAGGGACCTGGATTACATGTGCCTAAATCTTTGAAGAAGGCAGGACATATTGAGAGAATGGTTAGCAAAGCATATGAGATCTCAGGCTTCATAAATAGAGGTACTGAGTGAAAAATCAGGCAGTTATGCTGAACCTTCGTAAAGCTCTTGTTAGGCCACAACTAGAGTATTGCATCCGGTTCTGGTCACCATACTTCAGGAAAGTTGAGGGTTATTAGAGAATACAGAGGGGATTTACCAGAATGGTTCCAGGGATGGGGGATTTTAAGGGCAAGGTTAATCTGGAGAAGCTGTTCTCCTTGGAGCAAAGGAGATTGAGGTCATTTAGGTGTACAAGGTTATGATTAATTTGGATAAGGTGGACAAGGAGAAACTATTCCCTTTAGCTGAGGGTACAAAGACTATGGGGACAGGGATATAAGATTGCAAGCAAGAGATGCAGGGGAGATCTGAGGAAGCACTATTTTATGCAGCAAGTGATAATGACCTGAAACTCATGCCCACAAGTGTGGTGGAAGCAGAGATGATCAACGATGTCAAAGTAAAACTGGATGGTCACTTGAAGAAGATAAACTTGCAGGGCTACAGGAATAGATGGGAATGGGATTGACTGGTTTGCTCTACAGAGACTGAGCATTGACTCGATGGGTCAAGTGGCATCCTTCTGTGCCGTAAATGACTTTATGACACTCTTTCTTCTGAACTCGAGAGAATACAGGCCCATTCTACTTAATCTCTGCTCATAGAAAAACTCTCTCATCCCATGAAACAATTGAGCGAACCTTCAATGCACCCCCTTTAAGGCCAGTATCCTTCTGTAAGAAATGCTAATATTCCGGACTAACTTAAATATGTGATTGAGGCTTGAGGTATTTTAGTGAAATACAGAATGGTATTTGCTGTAGGCAGTTGTACAGAAATTTACCAAATCTTACCAGAATATTTTACTTCAAAAAACTTTTTGAAGTAAAGCAAAACCTACTAAAAGCTGCAGGCTGCTGTGAAGAAGATTATACTTTTGAAGCCATGGAATGTTTAGTCAGAAGCCCTGAGCTAAACACAAAAGACAGCCATGCTTCAAAGCTGTGCTAACCTTAGTTAAACTTTATGGGTGGAATCATCCCAGATTTTCACAAAGTGTGGTAGAAAAAGCACGTTTTACCTGCAGGCCACAATGGCAGATTTTTGTGCCATATTGTCCTATTCCCGGCTAGTCCCACCTCATTAATAGAGCTTTCCCAGGAAACACGCCAGATCACTGGCAGGGCAGCCTCTGATTCACCATCCCTGACATCACCTCAGGCCTTCAGTAATCAGGGTGCCATATTTAATGGGTATCCTTGAACAGAGCTAGCACTAACTAAGGGATTGGAAGCTGTTGCAGTGTGATGCCTGCCAAAGGGAGGAAACATGCTGCCTCCAAATTTAGTGACACCTCCCTCAGGCGCCTGCTGGACACAGTGGAGGCGTGCCGTGAAATCCTCTATCCCCACTCTGGGCGAAGATCAGCAAGCAAGGTGATAAATCCAGCATGGGAGGCAGTGGGAGCGGTGGTGAGGGTCAAAGCCCTGCAAAAGAAGACAGCCAAAAGAGGATGAATGGTCTCCTATATTCCACCAGGTTGAGTCACTCTTCTCATCACTCTCAACTCACACACTCACAAACCCCATCACACATCCACAGGGATCTCGCTCACTGCCAGTTCAAGGGACATCACCATTCACACTATCACACACACCTTCATCTACCAGTGGCTCGTGTTCTCATTCCATCCATGGCACCATTCACCACCCACAGATGCCAGGCAGGCATCCTCCTTACATTCTCTCTCTATCTGTCTTCATGCAGGACAAGCTAGCACACAACAAAAGGCGAAGTTGCAGACTGGTGAAGGAATGCCTGACATCAAGGTTCTCACAGACTTTGAAAATAGTCATCCAACTGGCCTGTGACAATTTGGACCATTCCTGTGCTGATGGTGAGGTTGGCAGTGGTCAACTAAGTAAGGATCCAGCAATGCGACATCCATCAGACAACCATGCTGTGAGTCAGTTTCCCTGTTCTGCAGTCCTTTGCCATGCACTAGTTATCTCTCCTTGCTTTCGCAGGCACATCTACGAAGCAACCAAGGGGTCCACGACCTAAGTCCTCACTCAAGCTGCCTTGGAAGAAGAATCTGATGACACCCTATTGGAAAGCCCATCACAGTACTCATCCACACCCTCCACCAGAGCAGATGTATATACTTTGGTGGGACCTAGTTCTGGAGTAGCCTTGGGGGTCACAACCTGGTGAGCATGTTGCACTGTCTGATCCACAGCAGCTGGAGGCAGGGACTTACCAGGTTTCTGGCACTCAGAGGACTGCTGGAGGCCAGAAATCTGTTGAGTCTGAGTCAGATGACAAGCCTCTGGACTTGGGTATACCTCAGCTGCTGAAGTGGCAAATGCAAGCTTGGGAACATGAGGAAGGGACGTTTGCTGCACTCCTTAGATTGAAAGGCATGGTCTGTCCACCATCAGTCTGAGATTATAGCACTGGGATGCCAACTTACCAAGGTAAACACTGGTAGGATGGTTGCCACCATGGAGACTTGGCCCAGGACATCAGTCCTGCACTGTTGTATTGGCTGAACTCCATCGCTGATACCATAGTTAGCCTCTAACAGTGTCAATGTGAGAGGCGTGTAGGGGGGGGTGGGGTGCAGCTCCATCTCACTCTAGCTTCCCCTTCTCTTCCAGGAGTCAGCCAGGGGCCCTCAGGCACCTATAGGAAGGAGGATCAGCAGGTGCACACCCTGCGGCCGTCCACCCAGGTGACTCCAGGAGTGTCTGGCCCAGTAGAATCCCCTCTTATCATGAGCCCAGCAGCTCCAGCTCCACAGGCCAAGGACACAGGGTCCCGAAAGCAGGCCAGGGCTCTCCAGGTCTCGGCTCTCCAGAGGACACCCGCCAAGGTAATCATAGATGGGGGTAGCAGTCAGCAGACTGCCTCCACCTCCCCTACAAATGTCAGGGGAGCACCAAGACATAGTGGCAGGTTTAGGAAGGTCAAGAAGAAGGTCATACATTTAGGGAGGTCAAACAGTTACAGGGATTACAAATGGGAATGTACTAAGAGGGGTGGATGAAGTGAGAGATCTTGGCGTACATGTACACAGGTCCCTGAAGGCAGCAGTTCAAGTAGACAAGGTTGTAAAGAAGGCATATGGAATGCTCTCCTTCATTGGCAGAGGTATAGAATACAAAAGTAAGGATATAATGTTGGAATTGTATAAAACACTGGTGAGGCCACAACCGGAGTATTGTGTGCAGTTCTGGTCACCACATTACAGGAAGGATGTAATAGCTCTGGAGAGAGTGCGGAGGAGGTTTACAAGAATGTTGCCAGGGTTAGAAAAGTGCAGCTACGAGGAAAGATTGGATAGGTTGGGGTTATTTTCCTTAGAACAAAGAAGGCTGAGAGGTGTCTTGATTGAGGTGTACAAAATTATGAGGGGAATAGATAGAATGGACAGGATAAAATTGTTTCCCTTGATGGAGAATTCTAGAACCAGGGGACATAGATTCAAGATAAGTGGCAGAAGATGTAGGGGGGACATGAGGAAGAACTTTTATACGCAGAGGGTAGTGAGTATCTGGAATTCACTGTCTAAGTTGGTGGTAGAGGCAGAAACTCTAAACTCTTTTAAGAAATACCTGGATCTGCACTTAAGTGCTGTAAGGTGCAGGGCTATGGGCCGGGTGCAGGAAAGTGGGATTAGAAAGGGTGTCCTCGGGCTGGCATGGACAAGATGGGCCGAATGACCTACTTCTGTGCTGTAACTTTTCTATGGTTCTATGGTTCTAAGATGTAGTTGCACAGCTTGGGCATGGATGTTATTCCCATGTACTTAATGTTCACTATTGTAAATTAACTCACAAGAATATCTCCTTGCCTATGGCTCCTTGCAGTGTTCATGTCAATCTGATGTGAAACGTTGGCTCCTGCACAAGATAAATGCAGGTGTCTCAGTCCAGGGTCTCTTCCCTGTGCAGTGTGTAGCCTTCAGACCAAAGTGATGGTCTGGCTTCACACCCACTGGTGATGCCTGTACCTTGCTGTCAGAATGTCGTGGGCAGGCCACACAGAGTTCTGTCATTCTCTCTGTGTGCTCTCAGCACCTTTGAGGTGGGGCTGGGCCCCCAGCTGTGACCGGTGGCCCTGTGCTCTTGAAGGGGGCAGCTGCTAAAGGTTGATAAAGGATCAGGTGCTTAGATATCTGTGGCAACAAGAGTTTAAAATTTCACAGCTGCGTCTCTGTGTAATGACCCAGATCACAGAATGCAAGCGAGCTGTCCTCAGCCAGCCAGAAGCCAGACATTCACAGAGGCAATGTGAAAACCTGTGGAGTGTCCTCACTGCATGTTGTCCTCATCCTCCTGGAATCTAGCAACTACTGGGGCCGCGCTGCATTTCTATGACATGAGCCTGAGCACTGAGGGTATGTGAACTGTCATCAGCCACATGGGAGTAAAACGCTCACAGATGCAAGGTGAGTGTGTCCAGACTGCCCTCACTGCATATTGTCATCATCCTCCACAAATCTTGCAGCTATGAGGGCCTCGTGAGTGCGCCTGCCTTGTCTAGTCATTGCACAGGCCTCACTGCTGGCATCCTCGCCTTCGAGGACCTCATCATTGTCATCCCATTCAACGTCCTCCTCATTGGAGGATATGTGCAGCTCCTCCATCTCCTCCTCAGCCAGGTCCTCCCCCCATTGCAGCGCCAGGTTGTGTAGTGCACAGCAAGTGACAATGATGTGCGAATCACTCTGGGGGCTGTATTGCAGTGCCCCACCAGACCTGTTGAGGCATCGGAACCTCATTTTCAAAATACCTGACACTTGCTCCACCAAAGTCCAGGTTGCGGCATGGGCCTTGTTATAGCATCACTCTGGTGCAGTCTGAGGACGCCATCAGGGCATCATCAGACACATTCTCTCTGGATAATCCTTGCTGAGAAGCCAACCCTGCAGACTCTCTGGACTCTAGAGGATGTCAGGGATTTCAGTCTTACTAAGGATGCATGAGTCGTGGACACTGCCTGGGAATTGTGTGCAGACCTGTAGGATGTGTTTGTGATGGTCGCTGAATATTCAGCAAGTGAAAGTCCTTGCATTTGAATGCTTGTTGCCATGGAGATCTAAGCACCATATGAGTGCAGTCGATGGCACCCTGCAACTGTGGGAAAACAGATCTGAGCAAATCCCAGCGCTCTTGCTTCCTGGCTTTCCTGATCCCGGGTGAAATGCACAAAGTTCTGTGCCTTTGTGAAGATGGCGTCCATGACCTACAGGGTACACTTGTGTGTGGAGGCTTGCGAGATCCCGCACAGGTCACCTGTGGAGCCCTGGAAGGACACACTGGCATAGAAATTGAGCATTGCAGTCACTTTCATCGCCACTTGCAGTGGTTGCCTTCCATGTTCCCATAGCACCAAATCCTGCATCAGGTGACATATGTGACTGACCAGTTCCCTGCACAGTCTTTAGCAACACTGGTTCTCGGTCATCTGCAGGAATTGCAGACGCCATCTATAGATCCTGGGTCTAGCGAGGCTCCTACACGAAACGGCTCACTGTGGATTTACAGCTGCATGCACAGAGGGCACTGCTGCCTCTTCATCTTTAGAGAGGTGCGCCTCACTTTGCTGGGGCAGGCACCTCCACTGCTCTCTACTTCTTCTTCTCTGGTCTCTGTAAGCCATGAGGAATACCTCTAAGTCGCCAGGCTCCATGATCATGATGTTCTCCTCCTGCAGGATCAAAGAGAGAGGTGTGTTGGTTAGCATAGGTGTACTAAGAACTTCTCTTCGTTCAGTCTGAAGGCCCCTTCACGCATTCAGGAAAGCGCTGACTACTACTTGGATGGCCAGCGTGTAGTGTGCTCATTGGCTCTCTGAAACCCTAACCACCTCCACCCCATTCCATTTGACTGATTGTTGGCCACTTCAGCCATTGGACTGCATGCTGTGCTCTCGGCTCAGGCATTCTCCTAAGCCACGCAGTAAGGTTGCACTGTTAGCTTGAACCATAATGGTCACTGGTCCAAGAGGCTGTGTGCTCCTCTGGATAGGAGACACCCAGGATCCCTGCTGAAAGTTCATGTGTACCAAGTGAGGATCAAGCATGTTTATGATCCTTCACCTAACCATAGATAGCCCACCAACACTCACTCACAGACCAGACTCATGCAGTGAAGCAGCAAGAGGCCAGTGCTCCTACCCATGAACCTGCACATCATACGATTACATATAAGATATATATGTATATAAGATATATAGGACAGAAACAGGCCATTTTAAAAAGCGCAGGGAGACTTCATTTTAAAAGAGTATGGAGAGCGAGGAGACTTCATTTTAACAAAAGCATGGAGACTTCATTTTAAAAAGAGTGCAGAGGACGAGGAGACTTTATTTAAAAACAGCGGTGGGGGGGGGCTTCATTTAAAAAAGAGTGTGGAAAGCGGGGAGATGTCATTTAAAAAAGAGCGGGTAGAGTACATGTGAGACCAGTGGCTGAGTGACATCATGAACCACAATGTGTCACGAGTGCAAGGAAAGCAGCTGATTGATGAGTAGGACTTGTGAGTATTTCTAGTCTTTAAAGTAAAAGTAAGGTCTTCAGTTTGTCTTTTTTTCCTTAAAATTAGCTTGTTAAGTATAAGATCAATACTGGTATAAAAAAATAATTACAATAAAGTGTAAAGAGCGGGAGATTTTTCAAGTGTAAAGAGCAGGGATACTAGAGTAATTAGTTAATAAATTAAATAAAATGCGATAGTGATGGCAGGTCGGATGATGTATTGTTGCTGCAGCATGTGGGACCTGCTGGACACCAAGATGATCTAGAGCGGACACATCTGTAACAAGTATTCACAGCTCAAGGAACTTCGGATCCAAGTTGAGGAGCTGGAGTCTGAGCTGCAGACATTGCGCCACGTCAGGGAAAGGGAAAGTTACCTGGACACTTTGCTCCCGGAGGCAGTCACACCCATCAGATTAGGTAATTCAAATTTGGTCTGTGATCAGGGACAGGAGGGTGTGAATGCAGGTGAGGCAGGTAAGGGGACCCAAGGGGTAGCATTCGAGGAGCCTTGGTGCCTGCAATTGTCCAACAGATACGAGATTCTTGCAAGTTGTGTGGACGGGAGCAGGACTGCAGGGAGGATGAGCGAACTGATGATGGCATCATGGTACTGGGACCATTCAAATGGGAGAAGGAAATAGGAACATAGTAGTGGTAGGGGACAGTATAATTAGGGGATTAGATACTGTTCTCTGCAATCGTGAGCATGAGTCCTGAAAGCTGTATTGCTTCTCTGGTGCCTGGATTAAGGACATCTCCTCAGGGCTGGAGAGGAGGGATCCAGTTGTTGTCGTCCACGTTGGTATCAACAACATTGATAGGACTAGAGAGGAGGTTTTGCTGAAAGAATTTGAACAGTTAGGAGCTGAATTAAAAAACAGATCCTCCAAGATAATAATCTCAGGATTACTACCTAAACCACGGGCAAACTGGCATTGGATAAATAAAGTCAAGGAGATAAATGCGTGGCTCAAAGATTGGTGTGGGAGGGATGGGTTTCAGTTCATGGGGCACTGGCACCAGTACTGGGGTAAAGGGGAGCTGTTCTGGTGGGACGGGCTTCACTTGAACCGTGCTGGGACCAATGTCCTGGCGAACTGAATAACTAGGGCGGTAGAGAGGGCTTTAAACTAAATAGAGGGCGAGGGGGGTTCTGGAGAGGGGATACATTGGCTTACAAAGCAAAAGGATATAGCACCGTTGCAGGTCAACTATTTAGGTAATGATTCCCAGAGTGTGACAGGAAGGGACAGAGTGTACAATCATTAAAAAAGCAGCAAATAGGGTCAAAGGAGGAAAAAATGGTAAACAGGCAAAATATTACTTTACTTAAGTGCACATAGTATTCAGAACAAAATTAATGAATTAATGGCACAAATAGAGGTTAATCTTATAGCCATTAAGGAGACATGGTTACAAGGAGATCAAAGCTGGGAACTGAATATTCAGGGGAATGTGACTTTTCGAAAGGACAGGCAGGAAGGAAAGGGCGGCAGGGTAGCTTTGTTTGTATGAGACGGGATAAGTACGATAGCAAGAAATGATCTTGGATCGGAAGATATAGAATCCATATGGGCGGAGTTAAGAAATAACAAGGGGAAGACAACACTGGTGGGAATAGTCTATAGGCCCCCTATCAATAGCTATACTATAGGACAGAGAATAAATCAGGAGATAATGAGGGCATGTAAAAAAGACTGTACATTAATCATAGATGACTTTAATCTTCATATAGATTGGGATAATCAAATTGGCAGAGGTAGCCATGAGCAAGAATTCATAGACTGTAATCGGGACAGTTTCCTAGAGCAATATGTTGTGGATCCAACCATGGATCAGGCTATTTTGGATCTGGTGATGTGTAATGAGTTTAATAAATTATCTCAAAGTAAAAGATCCCTAGGAAACAGTGACCATAACATGATAGAATTTAGTATTCAGTTTGAAAGTGAGAAACTTGGGTCAGGAATAACTGCACTAAACTTAAATGAGGGTAATTACAAAAGAATGAGGGCAGAGTTGGCTGCAGTGCACTGGGAGAGGAGTTTATCAGAAAAGATGGTTGATAAATAATGACTGGCATTTAAGAAAATAGTTCATGACTCACAGCAAAGATATATCCTACTGAGGAAGAAGGATTCTTGGAAGGGGATAAACCAACCATGGTTAACCAAGGAAGTTAGGATAGTATCAACTTGAAAGAAAAAATATACAATGAGGCAAAGATTGGTGGTAAGCCAGAGGATTGGGATTTTTTTGAAAACCACCAAAAGATGACCAAAAAAAAATCAAGAGGGAGAAAATAAACTTTGAGGGTAAAGTAGCAAGTAATATCAAAACAGACAGTAAGAGCTTCTTTAACTATATAAAAAGAAAGAGAGAGGCTAGAGTGAACATGGGCCCCTTAGAGAATGAGGCAGGGGAAATAATAACGGGGAACCAGGAAATGGCAGAGAAGTTGAATAAATGCTTTTCATCAGTATTCACAGTAGAAGACACTAATAGCATTCCAAAAATACTAAATAATCAAGGGCAAAATGGGGGGAAGAAATAAATACAATGGCCAGAATTTTCTCGTTGGCGAGTTGGGGGCGGGGCCCGCTCGCTGATGTGAAAATGATGCGGGATTTTATTTTCAGTCTGTCAATGGCAGGGCGCGTTTCCCACCATCACACATAAGGGAACATTATTAGAATATATTTCATAAGATCATGATGCCATCATCCCGGTCCATTTAAATCTTTAGGAAGGCGGGCAAACAGTGAAATCAGCTGTCCGCCCGCCAACCTGTCAATGGCCAATTGAGGCCATTGACAGGATAATTAAGATAATTAAAGACCCTGCACGTCCAACCTTAAGGCTGGCAGGCAGGCCAGGAGCCCCAGCGGGAAGGAGAAAAAACATGAAACCTCATCCACTGGCGGGATGAGGTTTCATATTCATTTTTAAAAACATTAATAACGTTTCTAGGCTTCTTATTAAAATGTCCCATCTCGTGTGACATTGTCACTTTGACAGTTGGGGAATCCCTCCACCCTCCGCACAGTAAGTGCATAGAGCTTCCCGTCGGGCAGCCCACTGGGAGAGCCTTAATTGGCCCACCCACTCAAAATGGCGGTGGGCCCCGTTTCGGCGGTGGAGCCCGCCCGCCTCCCAAGGGCAAAATTCTGCCCAATAACTATCACTAGAGAAAAAGTACTATGGAAACTAATGGTGCTAAAGGCCTCATTTTCAAAAGGCGATTGATAAGGTACTGCACATAAGGCTGCTTAATAAGATAACAGGCCATGGTATTGGGGGTAGTATATTAGCATGGATAGAGAATTGGCTAACTAATAGAAGACAAGAGGGTTGGGATAAAGGGGCACTTTCAGGAATGCAACCTGTAGTGGAATGACACAGAGATCAGTGCTGGGGCCACAATTATTTACAATATATATTAATGACTTTGATGAAGTGAATTTACCATCACCAAGTTTGCGGATGACTCAAAAATAGGTGGGAAGGCAAGCAGTGAGGATGACACAAAGAGTCCACTGAGGGATATAGATAGGTTAAGTAAGTGGGCAAAACTTCGCAGATGGAATATAATGTGGGAAAATGTGAGGTTATGCACTTTTGCTGGAAGAATAAAGGAGATAATATTATTTAAATGGAAAAAAACTGCAGAAAGCTACAGCACAGAGGGACTTGGGGGTCCTCATGCATGAATCACAAAAAGCTAGCATACAAGTTCAGCACGTAATAGGGAGGGCAAATGACGGCCTTTATTTCAAAAGCAGTGGAATACAAGAATAGGGAAGTCTTGCTAAAACTATACTAGGCACTAATTAGACCACACTAGAATATTGTAAACAGTTTTGATCCCCTTATCTAAGGATATACTGGCACTGGAGGCAGTCCAGAGAAGGTTCACTTGGTTGATCTTGGGGATGGAGGGATTTTCTTATGAGGAGAGGTTCAGTGGATTGGGCCTGTACTCATTGGAGTTTAGAAGAATGAGAGGCGACCTTATTGAAATATATAAGATTCTTAGGGGTCTTGACAGGGTAGATGCTGAGAGGTTGTTTCCTCTTGTGGGAGTGTCTAGGACCAGAGGGCATAATCAGAGTAAGGGGTTGCCCATTTAAGACAGAGATGAGAAGGAATTTCTTCTTTCTCAGAGGGTAGGGAATCTGTGGAATTCTTTACTGTAGAGTGGTACAGGCTGGGTTGTTAAGTATATTCAAGGCTGAGATAGACAGATTTTTATTCAGTAAGGGAATCAAGGGTTATGGGGAAAAGGCAGGAAAGTGTAGTTGAGGATTATCAGATCAGCTATGATCTCATTGAATGGCGGAGCAGACTCGATGGGCCAAATGGCCAACTTCTGCTCCGTCTTATGGTCTTATGGTCAGTGACTCTGGCATGGCTGCCTTTCACAAGGGGATTGTACAACTTACCCAGTCGGACAATTGCTCTGCTGCTCCCTAAAATGTGCATTGATTTGCAGTTTCCGCTCCCCCCACAGTGGTGAAAAGTCCTGGAGCATTTGCTGGCACTCTCATGCTTTTGCGTTGCTTGAGTGGGCAGAAAAGCTTCAGAGTCCCGGCTTCAAGTATGTCAATGGAACTGCAGCTGAAGGATCTCAGCTGAGGAACAATGCTCACTACTGACAAGCTTTTTCAAGTGCGTGGCCGCTTCCCTCTCCCACCCCTCTCGCCTTGCCCCCCACCCCTCCCAGCCTGATCTGCACTGGAGCACTTACCCTAGCATGACTCTGAAAGCCAGCCAGGTAAACGCGACTTGCCTGTGCCCCCCACAAATGCACGGTCCCTCTACTTTGATGTCCAATGGGTGATGCTCACAAGCTCTGTGCAACGTTATGTGCACTCAACTCCAAGTTCCCCTCGAACTTCAGGTCGCTAGGTGCACGCTTTTGAAAGGCAGTCATGAAGCATGCCGTTCTGAAGTCACACTGACTTGAGCAGCAAATTTGACATGGGGGGATGATTCCGGCATGCAGGTCTTATAATTAGATGCAAATATATTCTAATGACGTTCCCAATGTGCGACGGTGGGAAACGCGCCCTGCCATTGACAGACTGAGTGAACAATCTCAAACTGGTTTCATGATGGCGTAAGATCAATTTTTGGCCTTCTTGCCAGATTGTCCCCATCACCATCCCCCCCACCCCCGCCCCCACTTGGTCAGTTGCTGAAGAGTATGATCAATGGGAGTTGACCGCTTACCAGGTGATCATATAAATAGCTTACTGTAAACAGTGTATTACACTGTTAACTGGTATTCCTACCAAAACTAGTAAAGACATTAGATGTTTAATTTAGGCTTTGTGTGTTCTCATTATTTCACATAATTCTTGTGACTGAACCATAGAATAGCCTGTCAAAGGTCAAAGGTTAAGTCTTACATTTCCTTAGATAAGAAGACAAAAATTGTCCACAGTACTCCAGGCGTGATCTCACCAAAGATCTGTGCAATTGCATCAAAACTTCCTTACTCTCATAGTTTATGCTATACCCTGTATATATGTACATAGTTATGTGTTATCAATAAACATCGGATGTTCAACTATACAAGGCTCAGAACCTCTTCATGAGAGCTACCGAACACACAAGGTACAACACAGAATATCTAGCTTCTGACATGCTTTTGTATTCACAGAATTATGCAATTGGTCCAGTTAAGTTTCTGGTCAATGATGACCCCTAGGATGTTCATGGTGGGGCATTTGATGCCATTGAATGTTATGCAAAGATGGTTGAGCTCTCTCTTGTTAGAGATGGCCATCACCTGATACTTGCACGGTATGGATGTTACTTGTCATTTATAAATCCGAGTCTAAATATTGTCCCAGTCTTGATACATGTGTGCATGGATTGTTTCAATATCTGAGGAATAGAACATTATATAATCATCAATGAAGATCCCATTTCCAAACTTATGATGGATGATTGAAGCAGCTAAAGATGGTTGGGCCTAGGATACTATCTTGAGAAATTCCTGCAACTATGTACCTGGGGCTGAGAGGATTGGTCTCCAAAATTTAGAACAATCTTCAGAACTGTTCTGATGAGGGATCATTGACCTGAAACGTTAACTCTGTTTCTCTCCACAGATGCTGCCTGACCTGCAGACTGTTTCTAGAATTGTGTTTTTATTTCAGATTTCTAACATTTGCAATATTTAGCTTTTGTGTTCCACAACAGTGGAGTTATATCCTCTGACTCCAAGTGACTTCAATTTTACTAGGGCTCTTTGCTGTCAAACTCTGTAAAATGCTGCTTAGATGTCAAGGGCAATCAATCTTACCTCCTTTCTGGAATTCAGCTCTTTTGTCCATGGTTGGGACAAGGTTGAATCCCAGAGATGAGTGACTGACCTTGACAGACAAATCACAAGCATTACTGCCTATTATTGCAGCTTGACAGTCTTGTTCTGTTCAGAAATATAAAGATCCAACTTAACCAATCATAAACATATATTCTAAAACAAAACTTGATATTGAATGTATCAATTAAAATGGGAACAGTAAGTTGCATCAAAATAATTTATGGGAATACTTAGAAACAGTTTCTCAACAGTTGTGATTACTAGTTTACAAGAAATCAAAATATGAGCAATAGATAGGGGAAACTTGCCAAATAAATGGGTAGGTTTTAACTTGGGGCGTATGGGGTGTGGAGCATGAGAGAAAGCCCAGAGATAAGCTCAGGGTAAGGCCCAAATTAATTTAATACCTAGGCCTCATTTATATATTCTAATTCTTTCTCCCATCCGAAATTAGCAGGAGTCACATCATGGGCAACAAGTTGGAACAGAAATTGTGTCAGGAGGTCCCAGGGACAGAGGTGAATAGATCCTAGCATTAAGTTAGTGCTGTGGAGGGGGTCTGGATGAAAATCCAAGAGTTGAGAGGGAAGCAAGATCAGTGGTATATTAGTCCTTGTGGAGCCTGGGGGGAACACTTCTGTTTCTCTTGACCCACAAAGATTCTACAGAAAAGTTATTTTTTAAAACATTTTGGCCCCTTCTGGCTATTCTGTAGTTGCCCAACTGTAGTAGACCTGTTGCGGTTGGAATGAATACTGAGTTCATTCAAGTTTCCAAATTCAACCTCATTAAAATATTGCTCTACAGGTGTGAATTATACTTGTGTTTAGCAGCTCACCAATTAGTGAGTGGAGAATGTTTTCTGCTGTAGGCCTGTAGCATTTTAAAAAGATATTGTTACAGAAGTGGAGAAAGTTGTAGAAGTAAGATTGTCAGCCTACAGCCTTGTCTATAGAGCCCTTGTGGGAACAAGGGGTGCCCCAGATTTTCTAATAGGGCAGTGAACATTTATTTTGCAGCTAGTGTAGCATTGCGGGAATCTGTTCTTCCCTGTGATCTATGTTACACCAGATGGGTACCTGACATGAGATAGTGATCCATGTAATTACAAACAGCCTTATCCTAGGACCTGCTGCTGTGCTATAAGTCATTTAATATCCTCACCAGGTGTATAAAGATAGGGAACTCAATATAAAACTTATAATATTGCAATGTATCAACTATGAATAGCATGATTGTACCCTCCCATACAAAGTCTTGCTCTACTTTAAAAGCTTTGCATGATTCCATGTTGCACCAAGGAAGACTTTCCTGTGCAAAAGATATTTTCCTCAGCCCTGAACTTCCAATCTCTCAGGCAGTTCTTCCATATGCTATAACAGTATGATACTCCTTTCTGGAATATGCACATTCTGCAATTCACTGATAGATAGGTATCCTTGTACATCTACATGCCAATATAATTATTTCAATTTCTTCTACTATTTTTGCAGTGGAGATAGATTCCTCAACCTGTACCATCCTTACTTTTTGAGGGTGCAGCTCCAGATAATATAAAGGAAAGAGGGAACTGTAACTGTATTGGGAGTATATCAGAGACCACCAAACATTGGAAAGGAGATCGAGGAAGAGGGATGGACCCTGATATCTTGTTCCACCTTGTGCCTGGTGAAGCTGTATTTCTCAGGTGCTATGGCGAGGAAAAGTGAATAAAGAGCTTCAGAGGTGAAGTTTACTGGGGGGGGGGGGGTAGGGAAAATGGATTACCTACCCCTATGACCCAAAAGTTGGTCAGCACCTCACCAGTGTGAAATATGGCTGCTCTGCAGCAATATAATGTTGGGGGCTCCCTTAATTAGCCCAGAGTGGGACTTTCACCCTTCAGGGACAGCAAGTCTTGCCCCAGAGAGCCGCCAACCAATCAGACTGGCTGGCAGCTCTGTAATTCCCGTAAATGGGGGGAACAGGCTGGGTGGGCAGGAAGGAGGGTGGCTGACCACCCACTTTATTCTACTTGCACCCCCACCTTCAAATACTCCAGCAAGGGGTGGGTGGATTTAAATTCATCCTTATGTCCCCACCCCATTATGCTCATTTTTTCATGAATTATATATTTTTCATGCATTCTACAAAAAAATGCCTGTGCAGGCAAGAAGCATAATCCTAGCTTGCTCTCAGGAATTAGTTGTCTATGGCATTCCCACCCCATTTCCTCTACCTGAGAAGCTCGCTGGCAGTGAGCCTTGTGTCTAGGATCCCTCAGATTAAGAGGGTCTGAAAAGACTCCGCAACAAGTGTAAAAAATAGATGGCTTTGTTCTTGTAAGACTTATTAGATTTTGGGACCTGGAGACCTTTTGGCTGCTGTGAGAGTCTGGAAAACAGTTCCATTGCTCTGAGGTCTGCAGGGCATGCTTCTCATTCTGTCACTGACTGATTCCTAATGCAAGTCTTGCCAGGCAGGCAGGTCTTTACTAGTGTGATTGGGTTATGTTACTGACATTGTCCACCGAAATCAGAAATAACTCAACCTCCACAGCCAGAACACACTTCTGGAGCATTCTACCCATGCAATGCATAGGTATGAGCAATATTGAAGCAATATAGTTAAATTTGACAAAGAAGTGGGTGGGGGGGGGGGGGTGTGGAGAGCAGATGGATAGGAGGTTCTGGAGGGCTGGCGCGGGGGCAGCATTATAAAGGGTGACAGGGGGTGATTAGGACATAAGCTAAAAGAACTTCCACAAGAAGGTACAGCAAATATGAGATCGGGTTCCTTGGATACGAGAGAAAGTAAAATCAAAATGAGTCTTAGACACATGACAAATTCGAGGCTAATAATACAACAGAATGTCAAATAACATTCAAAATAATAGACAGGAAGCAAAAGAAGACTAGAAAACAAATGCAGGGCATGAAAGAAGACCATCAAATACCATAGATGAAAAAGTAACGATTTTAATAAATACATAAAAGAAACAGATTAGTTCAAGGGAGCATGGTCGGAATCATTCGGTGATTTAAACTGCTATATTTAAAGGGACATCGGAAGTCTGTAGAGTGTGCCATCAACCGCCCCCAATAATGATTGACTCTTAAAATGACTATCAATGTTTCATACATCTGCTTCTTTGGCTCCCTCACTGTTTACGGAGAATTAACCTACTCATCGAGAATCCGTTGTTTTGAGCCCTTTTAGTCTCTTTCGGGCTTCCAGCTGATTTATGCTGAAATTGAAATATCACCAATGAGGGAAAGCATGATTCTTTTCTCCTATATTCGTTAGGAAAGGAATCATTTATTATATTGATCTTGGGCTCAACCTCAGATTCCACTTCGTTTACATCTTTCATCTGCCTTATTAGTGTTGTACTACTGAAATAGTAACAACGTTATGTTTTATATCTCCAGTTACAGTCTTACATGTTCTTTGATCCTCCAGGTTCCAGTGAACTGACTGAACTATTTCACCTTTCTCCCTACAGGGATTTATTTTCTTTATTCTTTATATTTTCTTTATCTTTATTTTTTTCTTATTTGGTTCTGATTAATTTAATAATTCACCGAGCCTTGCCGCCTTGTTCCTTTGTTGACCTGAATGAATATCAGTTGCAGGCAACGATGACTTCCTGTTTTCATTTCGTTTCCTTTGAGCTAACGAACTCCCGATACAGCCTGAGACTCATGCACCATTCAAACATTTCATTGCACTGATGCAATAAGGGCTAATTGAATTTTTAAAAACCGTAACTGGTTACCACTACGGCTGGACGGGTAGCTATTGCTGCTGGGAGCCAGCCTCCGGAGAACGTTCATGCGGGAGGGGCACATCAAGGAGGCAGCTCGGTGCATTTCTTCCTGATATTCCCCACCACACTGTTTCCAATGTGTATGGGAGAAGTCCCGCCGAAATGGCTGATTAGAAATAAAAGAATCGTCCAACGGAGAATGAAGGAATAACAAATATACTTGTCCCATAAGGAAGTAATACTGAAAGTAATGGCAGAACTTAAAGTGTCAACCATGATGGCATGCACTTAGAATGCGGAGAGGGAGTCAAGGACGAAGTAGAAGTTAATGGAAATGAATACTGGAAGAATGGTTTAATGCGTAGCTGATCCTATACTGTCCGTTTTAGCCTATGGCCTGTTATGAGCTCAAAGACTACAATTTTTCTAGTGTAGTGTCTTTATTGAACTGGATGTAAGATGGTTGCCCTAAGGGGTCCCTCATGGTAGAGTCACATGACTACAAGACAAACATGACAGGTAGTAATGATTGCATTTCAAAACCCCAAAAAACCCTTTTTCATAATGAACAAAGGACAAATTTGCATGCACTATCATGTGTAACTGTGAGTTACCCAAGTTACCCACTAAACCACAACTGTTCTAATGCATTAACAAACTGTTCGTTATTCTCATCAGTTGCTGCAAACGCACTGCATACAGTCGTTAAATTGTGCAGGTCTCTTAATAGTAGGCATTTGCGTTGTCATTGGCTGTTCGTCTAGGTGATGCTACCTCTCCGGAGTGTCGTTCCCATGACATTTGTTGCCATGGTAACAGTTACTGTTGTTCCTGCTGTTGTTGCTGATTGAATTTCTTGAGGAGGTGACGAGTTGTGTCGATAAGGGTAGTGCAGTCGATGTAATCTACATGGACTTCAGTAAGGTTTTTGTCTCACATAGCAGAATGGTCAAAAAGGTAAGAGCCCATGGGATCCAGGGAAATTTGCAGAGGATTATGGTTGAAGGTTGTTTTTGCTTTTGGAAGCCTGTGATGAGTGGTGCACTGCAGGGATCAGTGCTGGGACCCTTGCTGTTTGTAGCATACATTAATGATTTAGATATGAATATAGGAGGTATGATCAGTAAGTTTGCAGATGACGCTAAGATTGGTGGTGTCGCAAATAGTGAGATCTCTTCAGAGTTTTATTTGGAACGTTTGGGTCAAAGCATACTCTCAACTTTCCAGGCTGTTTCACTGCTACCATGCTGCTAATCCAGTTTGTAGGAGGTGTTACTTTCTTGATTATGTCCTTCTTTTCCAGCTCTTCAATTTTGTCTTTTAGGCTTGACTTGAGGACAGCTGGAACTCTTCTCAGCAGATGCTGAATTGATCTTACACTCTCATCTACATTGAGATGATATTCTCTAGGTAGATATCCAACTCCTGTAAACACATCTTTGTACTCCTCTAGAATCTGTTCAGCAGTCAATAATTTTGGGTGCTACGACACATTATAAATCTCTGTTGGCACATTTAGGGTTAGAAGTCCAAGCTTTAGACTTGGTCCAGCTGAGATGAGTGACTGTTGTGTAACGCCTATGATCTGGAACTCCAGATCTTCATTCTTGCCATGGCATTGGGCTCTCAAATGAATTTGTCCTCTTGGTGCAAGTATCATGCCATCATTTGGCTCAACCTTTGTTATGGCACAGCAGATGGTAAATGCTGAGATGCTCAAATCCCAGAGGGAAACTTGAAACATCTGCCACAACTGTTGTTTTTCCTCAACCCCACTAAAGCAGGACCACAAAAAATTAATTTAAACTCAGTGCTTCTCTCCATGGAAATCTTTAGTAAAAGGCGAAAGATTTATATGATCTTAAGAGTTTTGCAATTTGCATTTTATTTCCAGTTGTGTGCCCTCAATTCAGAAGTAATAAAACTGCCACAACTTGAAGTTTTAGAAAACTAAATTAAACATTTATTAACAAAAGAAAATATTTTAAGCACATACATAGGTCTACAAATTACTACTTTAATAACTCCTAAAACCCCTAATTAATCTGGCCCCCAGTTGCACCTCTGTTGAGGCAACAGTAAAATCAAATAGATTTAAACAGGCCCAGGGAAAGCAAACAATATCCTGGTCAGTTCCATTCAAAATGAGTTTTCTCAGCTTCTGTTCCTGTAGGCAGCAACTTGATGCACAGAGGTTGGAGGCTTTTCACACTTGTGTTAGATCTTAGAATGCCTTCTCCCTTACACTTAACCTCATCTCCTTTATACATGTTTCTCTCTTAATGCAAATTCCATTGTTCCCATATATTTTTGCAACTTCACTTTTCTCATAATATAAATCTTTTCATCATACTAATTTTATCAGCAACATTTGAGAAAAATAAACACACTGTTTGACTTAGCTTCTTCAGGCTAAGTGTAACATCTTACCATCTCTTTGAAATTCAAACGATCTGGTTTATCTAAAGATGCAAATTTTCCTTACGCCTCACAATCTAAAACTTCAGCCATGTTTACATATTTAGCTTCCCTTTTGATAACTCAAAACCTCCAGCCTGGCTGTCTCCAATTCAATTAACCACCACCCCCCCCCCACACACACACACAACCAAACACACAGAGAAACTAATCCAAACCTTACTATTAACCCACTTTTACAATAAATCACAATAATATTATGAAAATTATTATATTTTCATGCAAACCTTACTATTGAGGGCTGCACTTTTGGATTGCCATGTTAAGCCACTTCGCACAGGTCTGTGAAGGTCATGATGTTGCATGACACACTAATGTCTATCTGACACTTCATTCACTTGATGCTCTCGTTCTGCAATCAGCATTCTAACAGTCACAAACTATTTATCACCTATTGACTTGAGGGAACCAGCTTTTTGTATGGTGTATACTGCTTCATCAGACTCTTCTGCTGATATCTCTCCAGTGGCCATCTGTATAGGCTTGTTTTTGCTTGTTTCTAGCCAAACACTTGTGTGCACAATGGTTTGGCTTCTTGTAGTTAAAATACTGCTTTCCCCATGCTGGACAATCCTTCTCATTCTTTGTATGATGTACGCTGCAGTACTTGCATTCTGCCCTTTGTCTGCAATTGTTCTGTTCGTTTGGCCTGGAATGTCTCTCAGCATAATGTATCTCTTGAACTGAACGTAAAATGGCTGTCTGCAAGGGTTCCCTCATCACAGAGGTCACATGACAACAGAAGGCCAGATAGGACATGTAGTAATGATTGTATTTCAAAACCCAATCATCACCCAAAGTCAAAATTATCCCTTGCAATGATTGATGATCTCAGGAGTTCTGTTATGAAACAAAGCTTCAGATAAGTTCAGTGTTGCCTTTCCTATGATGCATAGCAGATGTCTGGAATAGTGTGACAGTCCATTGCCCTGTTATGAGGCAACATCTGCTTTGAAACATTGCATACCATCCATTACTTCATGAAAGACCCAAACAAGTCCCTTAGTTCACTATGGGGGTACTGGATGAATGGCTACAAGTCTTTGGGTGGGGTGGCAGGATATTGAAGCCACAGAAATAAGTTTTGTACTATCACACAAAGTCAAGAGTGACCCCAGCATCTCTAAAAAGGAGAAGAAAATTGCAAAAGATCAGGAAACTTTGAAAGTTTAACCTTTATAACATTGTGGAGGTCTAGAATATAATGAAATATCTTGCAGAATTCAATTTATTGAAAAAGCAAAGTGAAGCTGCCAAAGCCCATTGAGATGATACATAGCAAAAGAGATCAGGTATATCCAGAACTGATGTTGAAGTATTGCCAAATTTGGATATTGAAAACTTGAAATTTGTAGGAGGAAGGAAAGACTGAAGTCTAAAATTTGAGGTCCAGTATGAAAAGGAATTCAAGTTGTATAAGTAAACATAGCAATAAGCTTTGGTTTGAGGAGGAAAGGAATATGGGTTGCATTCTAGAATAGAGTCTAGAAGAAAAATAGGAACAATTAGAAAAGCATTGGACATAATAGTATTTATAAAATAGAAAGATGCAATAATGGTTGCAATGCAGCTAAATTTGAGAAAGAGATCACTTCATAGATGAAAAGGTTAGAAGACCCTTCTCAGATGAAAATCGTATTCAATCATTAAACAGATTTAGGCTTTATAATGAGTTAAGGAAGTTTAAGAGGAAAAAGGGTTGGAACCAAAAAGGAACCCAAGCTTGTTCAAGTCGCTTTAACAATGGAGAAATGAAAGCAGCGTTTGAGGTCAGAAGGTAATAATGTTGCTTAGACTATCAATAAATGAAGAACTGTTAAAGATAGAAAAAAAGATTTGCATTTATATACGCTTTTCACAACCATGAGATGTGTCAAAGCACTTTACAAAGTACTTTTGAATCGCAGTCATTGTAGTAATGTAGAAAATGAGGCAGCCAACTTGTGACCAGCAAACTCCTACAAATAGCCATGTGATAATGACCAGATAATCTGTTTTTGTGATGTTACATGGGACGTATGACGCAGAAACAGGCCATTCAGCCCAGTGAGTCCATGTCAGTGTTTATGCTTCACTCGAGCCTCCTGCCATCTTTCCTCTCTAAATCTATCATCGTAGCCCTCTATTCCCACCTAGTCTTGCAGCTTTCAAGTAATAAGTGACTTACCTAGTCTTCCTACAAAAGTGTGAATTTCATTTGCCAATTATTTGCCCATTCTGCAAGTTTATCCATGTTCTCTTGTAATTTGTTGCAATCCTCAGAATTAACAATTTGCCCCAATTTGGCATCATTTATAAATTTCAAAATTGTGTTTTTGATTCCAAAATCCAAAGTGTTAATGTAAATTGTGAACAGCAGTGGTCTGAGCACTGACTGATCCTTCTGGAACACCACTTTCTGCCTTCTGAGTAACACCCACTCTCTGCTTTCTGTCTTGAAAGCAGCACTCCATGTTAATTGAGAGATAAATATTGGCCAGGACTCTGAGTATATCTCCCCTGCTCTTCTTCAAAATAATGCCATGGGAACTTTTACATCCACCCAAGCAGGCAGATGGGGCCTCGGTTTAATGTACTCCCGCAGTAGTCCCTCAGCACTGCACTGGAATATCAGCCTTGATTATTGTGCTGAAGTTCTGGAATAGGACTTAAACCTGAAACCTTATGGCTCAGATGCAAGGGTGATATCAATTGTGCCATGGGTGACACTTGTGGAGCCATTAAAAGTAAAAATAAAAGTTGTTGGTCAGACTTGCAAGGAACTTCTTTTGAAGGTCTGAAATAAACAAAATGTTCTTTGCCTCATCGAAGACCAAATGAGAAGCATATGCCAACACTTATATAATAAATGTCTGTGAGGAGCTCCACTGGCATAGCATTTGGTATTCTGCAACTCTGATAGCAAATGCTGAGAACAAGACGCATTAATTAAAGGCTGTTATAAATAGCTTGCAACTGATTTGTTAACTCCTGCTGTGACACCATGTTAAAACCTTTATGGTCTTAATGATGTCCTGTTATCCTTGTAGTAAGTGATTCTGTCAGGCTTATAATAAAACATTGCACAAAACCTAAGTCAGCCAGAATATTTTTTATGGCCAAGTATAAAAACAACTTTTTTATTCACTCAAATATCGGTATACATATGAAAAAAACCTTCTCATAGCAGGAAGGTATAAATGGTAATGTCAGTGACAATGTGGAATGCACAAACCAAAGATGTTGTTATATCACATCAAAGTAACATTGCTGAGGAAGAGGTTGCTGAGAGAAGAAATAGGTGGCACAGTGGTTCAAAACACCATTATTTCACCTTTGAAACTGGTATGAATAAATATCACATTTGCAAAATTAAAATTTCTTCAATCTGCTAGCTGTAATGTTGTGAAGTAAAATCAAGTGTATGCAATCACAACCCAGTTTCTAACTGATATGAATACAAATCTCAAAGTTGCCCAGAATATAGCAGTTATTAGCATCAGATTAGTAGTTTTACCAAAGCAAACTACACAGATTTTTTTTTCAAGCAAAGGAGGATTTATTGAAGTTTTAAACCACAAAACCTTCCATTACACGTTTAAGAAAATGTAAGCTCTTAGAATGCAATGATAAATTAAGAACTACACTCAGAGATCAGATAGTTCAGACAACACAAACTACTCTTAATTATTTTCATTTTATATAGTTTTCTTCACATTTTTCAAACTGATGAACATGCATGATCCATCTTCCTTTCCGTGGCACAAAATCAGCTACTCCTCCTAATTTCAGAAGATCCTGCATCTAACATTGGAATTCACATTGCTGTGAATTGCAACTGTTTTTATGCCCATCTTCTTGCAAGTTTTACTGATCCAGCAGGCAATCTCTCTTCAGTTTACAAAAAGGATTTTGTCATATGACAATGATGCAAAAGGGTTGATCTCTAAAACATAATGTTGATGCATTTTTTGTGACATTTACTCTGCGTGAAACATACATCATACCTGTCCTGGGAGCTGTCAAATGGACCATTGGGTACAAAAGATTGCCATAAAAATCTCCAGTAATGCAATTAGTATTAACCTCATTTTTGCAGTCGGGGTACATTAAAAAACAATCATGCGTGGTATGGTTTAATAGTGACATTTCATGTTGACTTCATCAAATGCTTTTTGGAAGTTTAAGTGCACAAAGTCATATACCAGTAATTTTTACATGCTGTTTGCCCAATTCATTTGCCTGGACTTCAATGGAAGAGCTTGACAAATGGCATAAACAGACTTTAAAAGCATTTGTGTAGAGATTAATTGAATCTTCTGCCATAGTTACAGGAGGAGATTGAGAAACCCCAGGAGATTGAGAAACCCCACAGATTTCTACCCATAGTTTTACCATAGTCCTCTTCACCTGTGTCATCAAAATATGACAACATAATTATAAATGAGGCAAGTAATACAGCCAAATGCAGCTTATCTATCCACAGAGATTCTAACATTCCACCCCCACTATAGCATCCTATTGTTTCTTAAACTATTCCAGGGCTTTTGCCTCCCATACATCTGAAAGTTGATTATGTATGTGAATCACACATTGTGTAAAAAAGAATATGTTGATACAAGTCCTGGACCAGGCCCCCATGATTTTGATATAATCCAGTTAGGGACCAGTAACTCTTTGTTTAAAGCAGACAAAGTTTGAGATCCCAGGTACCTATTAAGAGAATAAAACTACAAGATTCCACAAAACAAACAAAATGAACTTTACTAAGCAAAGTCATAAAAGTAAACAAATTTACAATATCTATCTGATACTCTAATATTCAAAAATACATGAGGTATATGTGAATTAATTTGCAAACTGTGGTTGAATACACTACACTGCACAATAAATGGCAGATGTGACCAAGAAAGATCCCATGGATTTCTCAGCCACCCACCCAGACATCATATCCACTGTGAGTTACAGAATCTCTTTAAAATTCTGTCTCCCTCACAAGGGATTCCAAACTTTTCACTTTCAAAGGTCAAGGCCCAAATTTTTGCTCCCAGGTCCGGTGCACAGAGACAGGAGAATTCTGACAGGTCAGATTTCCATTCCAGATGGGCAGGCTGGATTGGAAGTCAAGACTGCTGCCCCCGGAATGAGTGCGGAGGCTGCCAGGTGTGGAGATATGCTGGGTGAAAGGCCTGACTCTGTTCTCCAGCACTGTGTTGAAGTAAAGAAAATAATACAACAAAAAACATCCCTCCAGCCCTCTCACACTCCCTATGTTGCATCCATACTGATTTGTGCCACCTCATGTCACCTACCCAGCCCCCATGGTCCCTCATGCCCATTATGTCAACCCATGCCCCTTTACTCAACCTCATATTCCTCATACCCCCTATGCCCCCCACATCCCTATGGCCTTTAAAGCCCCTATAACAACTTAGTCCCAACTCATACTAACCCATAGCTCACCCATTACACTTTGCCCTTACGCCTCCATGCCAACTCACATAGTATCCTTTGAAAGCTCCTTAACAGTTCCTTAACAACTTTGACAGGGGGATAGTTCTTTGACAGCTTGACAGTTCCAATGAGTTTGTGCGTAAAAAGTGCATAACCATGTTCACCTTTAACAATCCCAAAGGGTGTGTTACCTATCCCAAAGGGTGTCAAGCCTCTTCCAAAGGTGTCCCGTGATCGTATCTAAAGTAGTACCCTGGCTATCCAAACAAATCCAACCAAGTCCACATCTCCTCTTAATTGTTCTAATCTGCACATTTCTGGTTTCACACTCCTGGCCTATCAAAATCTCACTTCAGTCGAGGCAGCTGGTGATTTAAATGGCCGGCTGCCTCAGTAAACTGCGCATGAGCGAATTCTGACCCAACTCCACTCCTGTTCCCATGAAAATGGAGCATCCATTGTGGTGAAAATCTGGACCCAAGTCTCTGAATTCTCCCAAAGCCGCTCCGACTTGGACTGTCTCAACAACTGTTTATGTCCCTGGGTCTCAATCTCATCTCCCGAGACCATTCTACTGGATTGGCGAGTCTGCATTCCAGCAACAATTCACAGGCTGAGCAGGACATCACTGGTCCAAAGGGCTACCTTTGACCCGTGGCCCACAGCATGGAGTCACCAACCTTCTGCTGCCTTTCCAGCCCATCAGAACTTCTGAGCCCTCACTACTTGTAGCCTGTCATCTGCAGTACTTCTACTGCTCAGAGCCTCTTTTTTTGCTCCTCTCTTCAGTAGTTTTTCCCTCCTGTGATTCTTACCAGTGGT
This sequence comes from Carcharodon carcharias, assembly GCF_017639515.1. Lineage (NCBI taxonomy): Eukaryota > Metazoa > Chordata > Chondrichthyes > Lamniformes > Lamnidae > Carcharodon > Carcharodon carcharias. Next base: position 64,465,898 of record NC_054487.1, read on the forward strand.
CTCCTCCCAGTGGCTCCTTCCCCAGTCCTCTCGCCCTCTCAAACTGAGACAGCTCCCTGTCCCCTCCCCCTGTGCCCTGTCCCAGGACTCCTCTTGTTATGGTGCCCAACTCCTGGGTCCTGTGATCGGGTTTTTGCACTGTTTTTTCCCATGCATGCACACTGGGCACTTGTCCCCAGCCCGAAGATCTCAACACAGCATTGTGCATGTGTGGGAACTCCCGGGGTATGTCAGGACTTATAATTCCCAACATCCACTCGAAAATCAGTAAGTCCTTGTTCTTGACAAAGTCCTAAGGTTACTTTTTACTAGTTTGAATTTGCATCCTCAACCCGAGTTCTACATTTATGGTTCATTTGGAAGTAATAATCTGGGCTAACATTTTTTAAAAACCTTTTACAATCTTCTATGGCTCCATAATATTACTTCTCAGATGTCTTCTTTCTTGGATGGAGAGTGCAAGTTTTTTCCAGTCTTCCCTCATTACTTATATTGCTGATGCTGGAGTTTAGCATTGTGGATCATATTGCAATGCTTCTAATATTTCAATGTTTCTCTTGGTTCTTGGACATCAGAACCAGATAGAGCATTTAAGGTGTGGTCTGATGAGAGCACTACTATATTAAGTTTGATCATGCCTCTTCTGACTAATATTTTGATGTAGTTGAACAGAGGCATAAATTATATCAGAGATGATTGCAGAGCATATTGTTGTTGCTTTAAGGAACCTACCATTGTGTCTGCGAAGGAACAAATTGAAAGGAACCTAATTTTGAATTCATAAGGTGAAAAATGCATCGCCTGATGTCTGCTTAAGTCTATTGGTTATTGTTGCCTTAGTGGAGATTAATTTGAGAATTTGTTAAAAAGTTATGATAGTAGTAATTTGTAGACGTGTATGTGTTTAACACCTTGTTGTAATCTAATAAATGTTTCATTTAGTTTGCTATAAAACCTCTAGAAGTTTGGTGGGTTAATTTCTGAATTGAGAGTTGCATCTCAAACATACCAATTGAAAACATAAGTTACAACAGTTGTTTAAAGTTTCCCTCTGGGATTTTAAATAACAGCCTTTATCAAATATTGTGTCATAAAAGTTGGGTCATAACAATAATATAGAGATGGGCACAGAGCATAAAACACATTGGTAAGTTTTGTATAGTCATATCAGTAGTTGGTGAACATTGCTATTATACTGCTGGATGCCACCGTGCAAAGTTGCAGGGGGTTGCAATGGGGTGGGGTTCAACTCATTTCAAGAAAGCTTGGAGAAGCTGGCAACTACAAGGGCATCTGGAAGCCTTCATGAAATATCCAGTTAATTAACCAACTCAGTGTGGGGGCACCAAACAGAGGTTTGAAGACCTCTGGGGACCATCTGGAGAAGTACATGTTAATCAAATTGAAAAATGTCCAAGGCAACATCTTGGAGGATTTACATAATAATCAGTTGACTACCTCTTTCAGAGACTTAAAGATCTCACATTCATTAAGGGCCATTCTCCTACTGATCTCTGACAGCCAGAACTCTGTTCCCAGCATCAGTGGAAACTGGTGCCCATGCTTTGGAGATTGTTCTGCCTCACAGCAGCAGAATGGAGGAGCACTGAATCAGCTCTCCAGAGAAGTTCTCAACTTTACAGGAGATTCCCAACTTGTTCATTGTAACTTTGAATACAGCAATAATTGCCAGAACTACCAGAAATTTTTCTTCTGAAAACTGAAGACATTGAGATGTAGAAATGCAGATTTAAAAAAACATTTTGCAAGATGTGAAATGCTCACTGCCAAGAAAAACTATAATATATCACCAACTCAAACAAAAGCAACTCTGTTTAAGAACAGAATAACATAGGAACAAGAGTAGACATTTCAATAATTCGAGCCTATCCAATCATTCAATCAGATACTAAAATAAAAGCAAAACACTGTGGATGCTGGAAATTTGAAATAAAAACAGAAAATGCAGGAAATAGTCAGTAGATCTGGCAGCACCTGTGGAGAGAGAAGCAGAGTTAACGTTTTAAGTACAATATGACCCTCTTTGGAACTGGAGAGAGATGGAAACTTGATGGATTTTATGCTGTTGAAAAAGGGAGAATGGCAGGTGGAGCTAAATAGAAGGTCAGGGATAGGTAGGAGGGCAGTAGAGATTAAATGACGAAGATGTCATGGAACACAAGATAAAGGGAGTGGTGATGATAGTATAAAGATGAAAGCTTTGGTCCAGGATAGGTGTTACTAACAGAATATAGGTCAGCACTGTCTGAAAGCAAAAATATGAGAACGAGATACAGACTGACACTTTGGTGGAAAATAAATTCAAAATAAAGGCCAGAGTTCATGTTCTGAAGTTGTTGAACTCAATGTTGAGTCCAGAAGGCTGTAAAGTGCCTAATTGGAAGATGAGGTGCTGTTCCTCCAGCTTGCTATGGGCTTCCCAGGAAATTCGTAGCAGGCCGAGGACAGAAATGTGAGCATGAGAACATGACAGTGAATTGAAGCAGCAAGTGACAGAAAGGTCAGGGACATGCTTGTGGACTGAGTGAAGGTGTTCTGCAAAGCGGTCAATGAGTCTCCCCAATGTAGAGGAGACCGCAATGTGAGCAGTGAGTGCAGTAGACTAAATTGAAAGAAATGCAAGTAATTCAAAAAATTCATTAATTTTGCTTCCAATTTCCACCACTCTCACCTTCACATGGTCCATCTCAGACACTTCCCTTCTCTTTCTTGACTTCTCAGTCTCCTTTTCTGGTGATAGACTGTCTACCAATATTTATTACAAGCCCACCAACTTCTAAAGCTACCTTGACTACACCTCCTCACATCCTGGGTCAAAATCCTGGGTCAAACTCTCTAAAAGCACTGTGGGTGTACCTACGTCACATGGACTGCAGGGGTTCAAGCAGGCAGTTCACCACCACCTTCTCAAGGGCAATTAGGGATGGGCAATAAATGCTGGCCTAACCAGCAACACGCCACGTCCCATGATGATTTTTTAAAAAATCCAGCTTCCTGTAAAGGCTCCATTCCATTCTTCAAGTGGCTCTATTTCTGTCGCCTCTGTTCTGATGATGCTATCTTCCACAACTTCACTTCTGACATCTTCCTTTAGCCTCAACCAAGGATTCTCCCCCACCAATGCGATTGACAGAGCCCTCAACTATGTTCAACTCATTTCCTGCACTTCTGTCCTCATCCCTCCACCCTCTCCCAGAACCATGACAAGGTTCTCCTTGTCCTCACTTTCCACCCCACCAACCTCCGTATTCAAAGGATCATCCTCCGCCATTTCTGCCAATTCCAGCATGATACCACCACCAAACACATCTTCCCCTCATCTCCCCTGTCAGCATTCTGAAGGGACCGTTCCCTCCAAGCCACCTTGGTCCATTCCTCTATCACTCCCAACACCTCATCCCCTTCCCATGGCACCTTCCCATGCAATCACAGGTGTAACATCTGCCCCTTTACCTCTTCCCACCTCACTGTCCAAGGCTCCAAACGCTTCTTCCAGGTGAAGATGCAATTTACTTGCACTTCTTTCAATTTAGTCTACTGTATTCGCTGCTCACAATGCAGTCTCCTCTACACTGGGGAGACTAAATACAGACTGGATGACTGCTTTGTCGAATACCGTTGCTCAGTTCGTAACCATGACCCCGACCTTCCTGTCACTTGCCGTTTTTCAATTCACCATCTTGCTCTCATACTTACACTTATGTCCTCAGCCTGCTACAATGTTCCTGTGAAGCCCAACACAAGCTGGAACAACAGTGCCTCATCTTCCGCTTAGGCACTTTACAGCCTTCTAGACTCAACATCTTCAGGCCATGAACTCTGGCCTTCATTTTGAATTTACTTTCAATCCAAGTGCCAGTCTGTGTCTTGTTCTCAGGTTTTTGCTTTCAGACAGTGCTGCCCTCTTTCTCTACTATTTATACATTCTGCTATTTTGCTTTCAGACAGTGCTGATCTTTATTCTGCTATTAACACCTACTTTGGACCAAAGCTTTCATCATTATACTATCATTACCACTCTCTTTGTCTTTTGCTCCACGACATTGTCATTTAATCTCTCCTGCCACAACTTGTTTTGCAATTTGTATAAATTTTGAGATGTGTGCTGAATTCAGTAGTAATAAGACCACCAAGTCTTATATGTTTTTACAAACCTAGATTAAACATTTATTCAGAAAAATTATTTTTAAGCACATATGTCTACAAATTACTACTATAATACCTTCTAAATCCCCTACTTATTCTGATTCCTAGCTACACTTTCATTAAGGTAACCGTAAGACACACAGATTTTAAAAGACCCAGGCAAAGTGACACACAATGCCCTGAACCAGTCAAATTCAAAGTGAACTTTCTTAACTTCAGTTCTTTGAAGACAACAGTTTGAGGCATAGTTGCTAAAGGCTTTTCACATTTGTTAGATCCTAAAATGCCTACCCTTGCACCAGCCTCTGCTCCTTCATACATATGGTAATGCAAATTCCCATTGTTTCACTATGTCTTTGGACTTTACTTTTCTAATAATACAAATCTCTCATAGTACGAAGTTTTGCCAGTAATCTTTGGGAGAAATAAACACACTGTTTCTAAACTTCACCTGGCTAGGTGACACATTGCACTTCTGCATTTGCAAACAATGTAGTCTGGTGGTGAGCTGCCTCCTTGAACCACAAACATCAAAGCCTTCAGACCAGCTATTTATACACGCATGCGCACACACCACTATTCTACAATAAGTTCCACTAGCATTATGAGAATTATTTTATCTTTTTGACAGCCATGGGGTTTGCAGAATTAGCAGGCTTCCCTGAGACGCAGAGGGCAATTGACTGCAACCATTTCGCCATAAAAGGCACAACTCATCAACCTGACATCTTTGTTAACGGGAAATTCTTCCAATCCCTGAATGTGCAGGTGTTGTGTGATCACACCAAGGCTTTCCCGCATGTCTAAACATGATACCCTCGAAGCTGCCATAACTCATTCATTGTGAGGAAGTCCCAATTGCCTCAGCTTATTCAAACCAGGTTCCCCCAAAAGCCAACCACGGACAAGGGGTACCCCTAAAGGAGGTGGCTAATGACCCTCTTTAGATGGCCACAAACGGAGCTCGAGCTGCACAAAAACATCAGCCATGTCTTGACTGACAGTACAATAGAGCAGGCTATCAGCATTTTCAAAATGCATTTCAAGTGCCTTAACCGTTTAGGAGAGGCATTACAGTATTCCCTTGTAAGGCTCTCCCGAATAGTAGTGGTGTGCTGCATGTTACACAACATGGTGCAGTGGAGGGGCCTACAAATAGAGGGGGCAGAAGCTAGGTCCAAAGCTACATCATCTGAGGAGGAACACGCTGAGGAATGAGGGGCATGAGGCGGATACCCCTGTCCAGACTCATGGGTCTGACATGGAGGAATAGGGAGGCAATGGCAGACCAGCTGAGGGACAGATACAAGTAGCCATGGCTGATTCTTTGCAGGAGGGGGTCATCACCAGAAGCCTGCTAATCCAGAGTAGATTCAGGTAGGCTCCTGAAAGCTCACAAATAACATTAGCCAGTCTGTGGTGAGCAGCTTCCATTAAATAAACCTTTCACATGAAAGCTTCATAACAGGGTAATGCCTAACTCCAAGAAGAGAGAAGATCAGCAGCACATAATAAAAGTCAGTGCCATAATCATGGCTGAAATCACAACCATCATAACCCTTGGCCACAACATACCTTGAGAAGTCTTTCACAAGCCAAACCCTTCAAATATCGGTTATTGACTGCAAATAAGCCACAAGGATGCCACCCTATGCCTCAAACCATGACCACATTGCTAGGAGTGCCAGTAGGAAGCAGAACTTTACACCCAATACCTACAGATATAATTTTATATGCAAACAGTGCTGCGGCTAATACACATTCTGCAGGGTGAGGCCTCAGCTATGTTAGAACAACTCAACTACCTTCCACATTACCTTCCATATTATCCATCCACCACCAGCATCCAGTTTCAAGAGTGTGCAACATCTGCGATATACAATGTTGCCAGAAATCTTGTCTTCCTTAGAAGACAAAGGATTCCAATGTTGTGGGAAGACCATACAAGCAGGCTTCCCTGGAGCATACAATAGCATCTTGACATGCGGAGCTTCGACTTAGGTGACTGTAACACGTGCGGATAACTGCCTTCGACACATCGCTCATGTTAGAAGTGCACCCAATAAACTCCCTCTGATCTTTGAGTATGAATATTGATCCTCCCTTAAAAGCAATCATTGATGGACAAGAGATGTTGCAAGGAGCATCTCAATCCGCAACTTTGGTGCATTTCTACCTTATCTTGAGGTCTGAGAAGGAAAAAACCTTCCATTGCCAATCATGCATGAGCATACCCTTGTGCCAGATGACACCAATGTGACATGGACTTGAGCGTGCAGTCTTCAGTGCCACTGGTAAGGGCCACCTTCATTCTGTAAACATTCTCATTGAGGGTTTTAGTGGTCAAAAGCAGAGACATTATTCAGTGTAGTGATATGTTTCAAAAAGTGCATAATTTTGATGTGTATAATAGTGTCATCCTATGAACCCACTTTCACGAGTACAGGACGCCATCTCAGCACTTAGATGTAAACCATCAGTTGGACCTCTGTGTGCTTGTAGTGAAGTGCAGCAGATCATAGAATCTCTTCCCAGGGCCAGTGACAGAAATCATGAGCCCTGGTTCTTCTCCTGTTTCCAATTACCCTGGTTAACCCCAGAGACAACACCAGAACTCCAGGAAACACCAACGGCATGGTGTATAGCTTGTTGTCCTCAGGACAGAGGAAGCTTCAATTGAAGTTAGTTGATTGAAGTTAAATGAAATCTTGAAGATTAGAAAATGGACTGACAAAACCACCACAGCCAGAGCGTTCACTATGATGAAACATGCTAATGCTGATGGACACAATTTAAAAATTTGGAACTTGTGGATAAGGTGGTGGTGGGGGCAGGGGCAGGGGTGGGGGTGGGAGGAAGTTATGTGGACTACTTCACCCAAAGGGTGAGTTGTGGAAAAGTTTAGAAGGTGAAGCCATTGATTCAAGCCAGTGGGGGTAAACTTAACAGGTCGTAGAGGTACTAGGCACTTTACCATGCTTTGCACAAGTTGTATCCAGCTGCGAAAGGCACTCTATTGGCAGGCAAAGTGGAACCAGGGCCACAACAGCAAGGGAGCAGGACGGGTGGGAAGTCATTTGTCTTCGAGAAGGAGAAGGTTGGGTCGAAATGCCGGATAAGTGGCCACACCATCGAGAGGAAGTCAATCAGACAGTTGATCAAAGAATGAGATCAACAGAAGATAAAGTTGTTCTTTACTGTCCTGTTCTTAATTCAGGGGCTGAGGATGTTCTTGGGAAAATAGATTTAATTGATATAAATGTATATAATTTTAACCATACATGGGTAAAAATAAACTGGATTTAAATAAGCAATTATTGGTGTACATCCTGTCACTGCTCCCCCGCTAAACAGACACAAGAAAGATCTGAAAGAACAACATTTCATGAAATGAGGTTATGAACAATTGTGTCCTTGGGCTTCACAAAGAAAGAGCAGATGGCACTAAAAAAATTTTGCATCGAGATTCCATGTGTGCTGCATGTAAACAGATTAATAGGAATTCCTCAATATGCCATCAGGCCATTTTCTGCAACCATAATTTGCCCCTGCCTAAGAAGGAGGGAACAGCTTAATCCTTAAGGTGAAGACTACCAGTTTTACTGTTAATGCCCTCTAATTTGTTTGCTTCTTGTGCTGAGCCATTCCACCTGTGCTCCAAGCCTATCATTTCCCTGGCACAATTAATAAAACATTATGGACAGAATTGTCCCAAAATTGCACTAAGTGTGGTAGCGCGCGTGAAAAACAAAGTTTATCCTGCCGGCTGCAATGGCAGCTTTTTGCGCCCTATCATCCTGATCTCGCCCAATTAATCACACATTCCCAGAAAAGATGCCAATTCAATCTCATTCGCCCGCCATGCCATCACCTCGCCAGTGATGAGCACAATATTTAAAGTGCAGCCACTCGCACACCTCTCAGTACTTCCAGCTCACAAATGCTGCACAGAAGACATGGCTCCGAAAGGCAAGAAGACTGCAGCCCCCAGGTTCAATGACATGTCCCTTGAGCGCCTTTTGGACGTGGTGGAGGCCCATTGTGATGTCCTCTACCCCTGCTCTGACCACAGGAGGGGCAGCAATATCACTAATCCAGCCTGGGAGCTGGTGGCAGCAATACCAATGCCCTGCAAAGATGACAGCCATTCAGTACCGCAACAGGATGAATGGTCTCATCCATTCTGCCAGGGTAAGTCACTCTTCTCATCACTCTCAACTCACACACTCACAAACCCATCACACATCCAATGGGATATCACACCTCAAGGGGCAACACCAGTAACTTTCACACACATCCTCACATCTCTATCAGGCCCATATCCTCTGGAGCTCACGTCCTCATACCATCCATGGTTCTGCTCTCTACACAAACATTCCATGCAGTGCCATATGTCTTGCTCTCACAATTTCCATCTGATCACAGTTGCTTGCATGGATGAACATATTTTGTCACTTTACAATCTGGAAATATATACACTTTCACTGAATAATGTGTAATGCTGTCTTTCAGCTTCATTGACAGGCTTTGCACGTCCTCCCACTGCATCCCCCGCCCCCACCCACTAGCAGTTCAGCTGCATGCAGCCAACCCACGAGTGATTCTGGTGGGAGAAGTGTGTGTGTGGCAGGGCTTTTCGGAGCCTCGTGCAAACACTCTCCTACGAACACTGATCCTTCCCGTAACACACTTATCTCAATGTCCTGAGCATTTTCAGTCTGCCTACTGGGTTTTGCTTTCAGTTGACCATCTGAGTTGACCTGCATCTCCGCCCACCCTCTGATCTCATTCCTATGCAGCACCTGATCTCGCCCACCATAACTCTCGTTTCACTTTCAATTGGCAAGAATGGTGCATCTAATATTTGTCTTCAGCTCCCCAATCCTTTCCCCTCCCCAAGTCGCCATTTCATTCCCCCCATCAATATTGACCCCTGGCATCACCTTCTACCTCAGTCATTCTCACCAATCCCTTGTACCACTCCGAACCTCAGTTCATTCTCCAGGAGACATTCATGGATTCAAGAGCCCTCCCTTTCATGTTCAGCTGGACATTCCTCCTTCTGGACTCCTTCCCTCCCCTAACTCCTTCCTTTCCTCCTCCCTAACTGCAACTCCTTCCCTCCCACGGACTCCCCCCACCCCATGTGAGTCCTTCTGCCCCAGCCCCCCGGACTCCCTTCCCTCTTAGTCCTTCTCCCTTTCTAACTCCTTCCTCCAGCCTTACATCTTCCTCTGGCCTACTCTTTTCCCCCTTCCTGACTACTCCCTCCACCCCTCTGCACTCCCTCCACCTCTCCGCACTCCTTCTCTTAAACCTTCCACCCCCCCTTACGCCACCATCTTCTCACTGTTACCCCCCTCCTCCCCCCTGTATTCCCTCCCCCTGTATTCCCTCCCCTCTCGTAGCCTCACACCCCCCCGACATCTTTGTTCCCCTTGTCCCAACCTCACCCCCAACACCTTTGTTTCCCACACCCAACCTCACCCACCCCAACATCTCTTCCTCTCCCAGCTGATTCTAGACCTTCCTCTCCCACTCTCCGGTACATCATCTTCTCCAAAAAAACAGCTGTACCTTCCTCTCCACCACCTCGACCAACATCTGTTGTGAGCAGACCCTCGATGGTGACTTTCCACCTTCCGTGAGCTGCTTCCCGGCTGAACCATGTCCATGAGAATCTACCCAGCATGCCATGGCCATTCCTCCAGCTTCGGCCTCCAGAATTTTCTGCTCCTCAGATGTCCGCGATGGGAGCAAGACCCTGGCAGTAAGTCACGACTTCTGCACATCACCCTTGTCAAGAGTGTTCTGCACCAGCATGTTTTCCCACCAATGTGGGTGGATGATCCAGTGTGGGATGGGGGGATGATTCCAACGGGCTGGCCTTATAATGATATGTAGACGTATTAGGTTCCCGACGTCCGACAGTGGGAAACGTGGCCTGCCATTGATGTGCAGAGGGACGATTGCAAACTGCCTTCATAATGTTGTGAAACCGCTTTCTGGCCTTCTCGCCATATTGTCCGCTCACGCTGCCAGACATGGAAAATTCCACTCTATGATTCCTTCATTAAATGGTAGGTCTGAAGGCAGCAAAGGGCTGATAACCGTAGCACTCCACAGCATTCAGAAGTCATACTCATCAGGCTTCTAATTTTACATCCTGTGCTTCATGCCATGCAGGTCAATATTTATGCAGGGAGGTGGTCGGGCGGGAAAGGCCTGGCTCAGGGCCACACACCATCGAGAGGGAGATCATCAGTTGGGAATGACGCAGTCCAGGGCCACACACCATTGAGAGAGAGGAGGTCAGGGCAGGAAGGACCCAGCCATCATGGGAGAAAGTTGGTAAGGGCCTTCTGGTGATAAACTAAATATAGAGGTGAGGAACAAGGTGCCACTTTACCTTGCCTTGCACTCTAGCAGCCTCTAGCCAGGCCTGAAATGAAGAAAACACCCAATAATTTCTAACTGAAATGGAACAGTCCATGAGGTAGAAGGAAAGGAGGCACTGGGGAATCTGGCCTATGCTACTCAGCCAATGACTGCTGTTGCTCAGAACCAGTGAGAACCCTGCGATGCCTCTTTTTGTGAAGCCCTGCTGGATCATGTGCCACGCAGGGTTTGCTAGGTGTACTCCCTGCATGGCAAGCACTGTGCTCACCAAAGGGTGGGTATGAGCGACGGTGGAATAATGCCAGTAAGTGAGCATTAATTACCTACTTAAGAGCCGCAACTGGTGGTAGGCAGGATAGTCATCCACAAGCCTTCTGTCACGATAATTAATTGAGATGAAGGCAGGAGGGCAGCAGGGTCTCTACCCGCCAACCTCCCACCCAATTAAATGCCCCCCATCACCATTAAAGGAGGTGCATTAAGCTCCCCCCTTAGTTTCTACCCTCTCCCTCCTTCTCCCTCCTCAAAATAATGGAATGGAATGATATTTCAAATTTTCCGTCAAATGACACAATTCCTGAATCCAGACAACTCTGATTATTGAGACTTTTTAGTGCACTAAGTCCTCGAAATTTTAAGTCCCATTATTTTCTCCAGTGCCATTGTTTTACTTAAAACAAAAAATTAGGCTAACGGTCTATTAAACTGGCATATGCTCATTTTACATGGACAAATTCTGCGCTGAAGTCAAAGCCTTACCTTAAGTCATGACATCCTGTATGGGATTTCATGGGAATATTTTTAGTAGGGTCATGCATGCTTTTATCCCTATAATTGTCCTAGTAAAATATTGATTATTACTAATGGGAAATATGAAGTCTGGTGCTTAATTTCTTGACTTGCACCTATGGCTAACATGATTTTGAACATTGGAACCTTGTAATACCAAGACCTGGGTTAATTATTGAACAGGATAATGTTCCATAGAAGCAAGCAGCTGCTGCTCAAACACTGAGGGCGGAATCATCCCAGATATGCACTAAGTGCGGTAGTGGGCAGGATAAAATGCTTTACTCGCCTGCAGCAATGGCGACTTCCAACGCTGTATCATCCCAATTCCGTCACATTAATTGTGCATTCCTGGGAAATACGCTGTTTCGATGGTGGGCGGACTCTCCTTCACCCGCCACAACATCACCTTGCCACTTCATTACGCTGGGCACCATATTGAAAGTGCAGCTGCAAGCACACCTCCTAGTGCTTCCAGCACACAACTGTTGCATGGATGACATGGCCCTGAAAGGCAAAAGAATGCAGCCCCGAGGTTTAATGACATGTCCCTTGTGCGCCTTTTGGAAGCAGTAGAAACCTGCCATGATGTCCTCTACTCCTGCTCTGGCTGCAGGTTGGGCAGCAACATCACCAGTCTGGTTTGGAAGGTGGTAGCAGTGATGGTCAGTGCTGCAAAAGAGGACAGCCATCCAGTGCTGCAAAAGGATGAATGATCTCCTCCATTCCGCCAGGGTAAGTCACTCTTCTCATCACTCTCAACTCACACACTCACAAACCCATCACACATTTACAGGGATCTCACATCTCAAGGGACAACATCACTAACACTCACATACACCCTCACATCTTCCTCAGACTCATATCGTCTGGACTTCGCATCCTCATTCCGTCCATTTCTCCACTCACCACACAAACATTCTATGCAGTGCCATGTGTCTTGCTCATCCCCTCTCCATCTGTTTTCATTTAGGAGAAGCCTGCTCACATCAGCATGGAGAGGTCCCAGACAGGGGGTGGAGTGGCCCACATTAGGCCGCTCACTTTAAGGAGCGTGCCATCGCGCTGACTGGTGAGGATGTGAACCGTGCCTTCGGTTACGGTGAGGTCAGAGGCGAACACCTGCATAAGGATCCTGCACCACATCAGCCCTCTCAATGCAATGTGAGTGTTCTCTCTCCTGCTTTTGACTCTGCTGATATGCACTAATTATCTCTACTTTGGTTCACAGGGAGTTCTGTCAAGTGACCGACACCCTCAGCCAGCCAGTCTCTCAGTTTCATCTATGTCCTCAACTCCAGCCAAGAGGACTCTTTCTCCATTGAAAAGCTAAAAATAAGCAGCTTGAAAGACCCGTCACAGCATTTACCCACACCCTCCACCAGCGCAGAGATACACATCTCAGTGAGACATAGATCTAGAGCAGGCTTGGGTTAACAATCTGGTCGTCCCCACATGGACATGTGTTCGCAACAGGAGGAGACAGGTTCGGCCAAGCTCCTCAGCACTTGGAGGACTGCTGGGTAAGAGACATTTGTGAGGTCCGAGTCAGATGATAAACCTCTGGATTTGGCTTTCCAACTCAGTCTGGAGAGTCAGCAGAAGGCAAGGAAACATCACGCAGAGCTGTTGGAAGCTCTCAGAGTGGCACGTGAGCTGGAGAAGTGCGTCTACCTGTTCTGAGGAAGTGGTGCCCACATATGCGAGTATGAAGGTCTCCATGGGGGAAGGATGGCAATTCCATGGAGTCCCTGGTTCAGCAGAAGGCGGAGATGAGTTCGGACCTGCACTACATTGCGGGAGTCATGAGTGTGTTCCTGCAGTGGCGATGTGAGGGGGGGAAAAGAGGGAACCACAACATCCCCCCAAGCGCTCCTTCCCCTCAAGAAGTCAGGTCAGGGCCCCCGGTCACCCGAAGGGGGGTGAAGCAGCAGCTGGACACCCCTGGGTTATCCAATCAGGAATCTCAGAGGCTGTCCTCTCCCTCCAAGTCCCTTTTGCCTGTGACCCCCTCAAACATGTCCTCTGTTACCACAAAGGGAGTAGCTGGCCCACACGAGGACAGCCAGAGCCAACCGGGGCCCTCCAAGGACTCGGGTGTCCAGAATACCCAGGCCAAAGGCAGCAGGGTCAGCCATTCCACAGGTTGTCTCCACCCCTGCTATAGGTGTCAGGGCAGCTGCTAGAAGTCTAAGGCGTTCAAAAGTTAAGAAATTCTGCTCACAGTCGGTTGCATGGGTGAACACATTTTGTCACTTCACAATCTGGAAATATATGCACTTTCACTGAATGTGTGATGGTGCCTTTCAGCTTCATTGACAGGTTTCACGAGTCCTCCCACTGCATCCTCAGTCAGTTGACCATCTGAACTAACCTGCATCTCCGCCCACCCAGCGGTCACATACCCACGCAGCACCGGATCTCATCCACCATGACTCTCATTTCACTTTTGATTTAGCCAGCATAGTGGTAATACAGCTTTTCTTTTGCTCCCCCATCATTTCCTCTCCCCCAGTCACCCATTTCCTTTCCCCTGTCACTGTTGACACCACCCCCCCCCCACCCACCCACACCCTCCCCCCCCCCCCCCCCCCCCCCCCCCCCCCCCCCCCACCCCCCGGCATCACCTTCCGTCTCCCTTTCATGACCTCCCAGCCACAAACCTTTTCTTTTGGGGAAGCCCAGGTGAATTTGCACATTCCCTTCCTTCCCAAAAATCCCACCCCCATTCACGTTAACCTCCTCGACCTTCTCCTTCCCACCCACAGGGTCCATGTCTGCCTCCCAGTCTCCACCAACCACGCTCGCCGTCCCTTATACTGATATGTTGAACCCTCACCCTCCCACCGACAATCATTCTCATCATTCTCTCGTACTGCACCCACCCTCAGTTTGCTCCCCAGGAGGCAGTCCTGGACTCAGAGCCCTTCCTTGCACATTCATCTAGACATTTCCCCCACTCCAGGCTCCTTCCCTCCTTGGAACCCATCTGCCCCACCCAGAACTACTTTCCCCACTCTCGCCAGCTCTCGGAGTCCCCCACCTTAGTCCTTCCCCCTTCCTTCCTCCAGTGTAACTCCCTCCCCTCTCCGCACTTCTTCCTGCCCCCAGACTCCTTCCTCCCCCTGGACTCCTATCCCTCTCCTAATTTCTTCCCCTTTGAACTTCTTCCCTTACACCTTCCATCCCCCCCCCACCCCACCCCCCCCACCCCCTTACACTTACCTCCCAAGTTGCCGTCTTCTCCTGTTAGCTCCTCCTCTTCGGACACCTTAATTTCACACCTCCCAACCTCACCCCCTCGACACCTTCATTCCCCCCCCCTCAACCTCAACCCCCCAATACCTTTGTCTACCCCCCTCCCAACCTCAGCTCCCGGCAGCTTTGTTGCCCACCTCCCAACCTCATGACCCCGACACCTCTTCCTCTCCCAGCTGCCGGTACATCATCTTCTCCCAAACACAGCTGGACCTTACTCTCCACCCTCTCGACCATCATCCATTGTGAACAGACTCTCAATGGTGACTTTCCACCCTCCGTGAGCTGCTTCATGGCAGAGTCATGACAATGAGAATCTACCCAACATGCCATGGATTTTCCTCCAGGGTTCATTGCTGTTGGGCTCCAGCATCTTCTGCTCCTTGGATGTGAGCAAGGCCCTGGCGGTAAGTCCCATCTTCTGCATTTCACACTTGTCAAGACGTGTTCTGCACTGGAGTGTTTTCCTGCCAAAGTGAGTGGACGATCCAGCGTGAGAGGATGATTCCAGCAGGCTGGCCTTATAATGATATGCGGATGTATTACAATGAGGCTTCCGACGTCTGAAACGAGGCCCACAAATAACTGGTGAGCAGATGATTGCAAATTGATTTCATGATGTTGTGAAACCAATTTTTGGCTTTCTCACCATACTGTTCATTCATGCCACCAAATACGCCAGCGGGCATGGAAAATTCCATCCTGAATCTACAATTGCTGAAAGCATTATTTTATGCAGTGTGGTCTGTATCCATGCTGCAGATAGAAGCATGTTAGCAAAGTATTCACTCAATCCAAAGTAAGTTATTGTATTCACCATGACACCCTAGAGGAGCTTCTGGGTTCTGCTTTATGCTAAGGAATTGTTTAAATAGGTATTTATCTGTTTTATAATTGCTAATTGGTGACTATCTGCCTTGGCAGAAGGAAGAGTAGGGTTTCTTTGGGTCTAAAGGGGGTTTAAAATGACAGTTGGCAGTAGAAGATTAACAACACCTTAGATTTATATAGCACCTTTAACAAAATGAAATGCCCCAAGGTGCTTTGCAGGAGCATAATAAAACCAAGTATGACACCAAGCCACATAAGAGGATATTAAGTCAGATGACCAAGAGCTTGGTAAAGAGGTAGGTTTTAAGGAGTGTCTTAAAGGAGGTAAAGAGGTATAAGGAGGGTATTCCTGAGCTTGGGGCCTAGGCAACTGAAGGCCACCAATGGTGCAGAAATTAAATTGGGGTAGACAGGAGGCCAGAATTAGAGGAGTGCTAATCCCACGGAGGGTTGTGGGGCTGCCTGGAGAAGATTACAGAGATGAGGAGGGCCAAGGCCATGAGGGATTTGTAAACAAGGATCAGAATTTTAAAATCAAAATGTTGCTTAATTAGGAGCCAACGTAGGTCGGTGAGCACAGGAGTGATAGGAGATTGGGACTTCCTGCAAATTAAGACACGGGTAGCAGTGTTTTGGATGTCCTTAAGTTTATGGAGGATGGAATGTAGGGAACCAGCCAGAAGTGGGTTTGAATAGTCAAGCCTGGAGATAACCAAGGCATGAATGAGAGTTTCAGTAGCAAATAAACTAATACAGGAGCTAAATCAGGTGATGTGATGGAGATGAAAATAGGCAGTCTTAGTGATGGCATGAACATGGAGGTCGGAAGCTCATTTCAAGATCAGATGTGATACCAAGGTTACAAACACATTGGCCTAATCACAGACTATTGCCAGGGAGAGGGATGGAGTTGGCGGTTGGAAATAGAGTTTGGAGTGGGAACCAAAAACACTGGTTTCAGTGTTCTCAATATTTAATTAGAGGAAATTTCTGCTCATCCAGTGCTAGATGTTGGAAAAGCAGTTTGAGAATTAAAGTTAAATCAACTCTCCTTGAAAATTTCAATAATTCATCATCTGAGACAGAAATATCCACAGTTGATAATTATCCAGTCAATCCAGTTCGTTACAATGATGGACTAGATAAAGGGAACTGGGATTCTTCGCATTTGACTCAAGTTACCCTTTAAAGCCAATAGATAGGTTGATCCCATTTGGATAGGCAGTGAGAAGTTTCAGTGCTTTGTTCTGATAGAAACAATTTTAAGTGATTAATTTTCAGCAATATCCTTGTATACATGTATTGGTTCTTAAGTTGATCAGATCTTTCTGGATTAAATAAAAGCTAATCAGTACAAATAAATGACATGCCGGGGGAGGAATAGGCATAAAGTGCTATTTGATTTCCTAATGCTCAAAAATGAGCTTGAAATGCTCCGAGATGCTGCATTTACTTCCACCCAAAATGCCATTTTGGTAAAGGGGTTTGCACATGCCCAAACAGCTGCCAGCAGCATGCAGAGCAAGCAGGTTA
This sequence comes from Carcharodon carcharias, assembly GCF_017639515.1. Lineage (NCBI taxonomy): Eukaryota > Metazoa > Chordata > Chondrichthyes > Lamniformes > Lamnidae > Carcharodon > Carcharodon carcharias. The sequence goes on from NC_054487.1 coordinate 64,482,875, forward strand.
TGATGTCAGTGTGCAATGCTGATTTGATGCTGCACTGCCATTTCTGAACTCCAAGCTCCAGCCTACACCCTATCTTAACTTTGCACAGTTGAACATGAGTTAAACGCAATGAAGGAAACCATCAGTGCTATTTAAAGGGATCATGAACTACTTACAAGTTAGTTGCTAGATCATTTATTTTGGCTGCTCGCACAATTGTAAATGTTTCTGGAACTTTCCTATACTTGGCCAAAATTTACATAGTCTTTGGGAATTGGCCTGGTTGTTGCTGAAGTAATTTTTTTGTTGATTCAAAAGTATGTGCTGAAGCAAATTGTTTTCAGAAATGGGTGGTCTATTGGGGATTCCTTGGGGAATCGAGATGACTGGAATAATGAAGAGAGGTCACACAGGGCAGGACAAGCTGCTAGAAGGGGAAGGAGGAAAAGGGGGGGAGGGGCACTCAGCGAGAGCCTGTGTCTTCCGAGAGACTTTGAGAGCAAGTCTTTTACCTCAACTTCCATGAAGACCAATGTTTGAGACATCTTCGCTTCACTAAAGAGATTGTGCAGAAATATTCCAACTGCTACAGCCACAATTACACCCTCAAAGCAAGGCAAGGACAGCATTACCTATGGCTGTCAAGGTGACCATGGCTTTTAACCTTTACATGCCTGGCTCCTGCCAGACTGATGCTGCAGATATAAGCAACATTTTATGGTACAAAGCTGCTCAAGGGAGGACTCTGAGGCTCTCTATACATTCCCAATAGTCAGAGGTAAGCAGATGGAGTAAATACAAGGATGTGCATGGATTACAGGCTTCCCTATTGGACAAGGTTCCATTGACTCTACATACATGCATTATGTATGCTTCATGTGAACACAGCCATTTTCACTGTTCAATGTGCAGTTGGCAACACATCATGCCCATTATCCTGGTAGCAGTCACAATTTCTTAATTCTGTGGTAGTTCTCTGTATCACCTATATTTGACCCACCATGGCACTAGATATTGTTTGACAAGATTTATCCATTCATTACATGGCTTCTGACACTGATTACAAACCTGTAGACAGGAGTACAATGGGAGCTGTGCTACCACAAGGAACATTATAGAGCACATTATCAGATCCTTAAGCAGCAATTCTTTAGCATATACTGCTCTGGAGGAAAACTATAATAACTGCCTGAATGGGTATCAAGGTTTGTGTTGGTATTCTGCATACTGTACAACCTGAGGAAACATCATTCACCAGTGTCTATCAGGAATGCTGATAAGCAGAAGCATGAAAAAGAGGAGGAAGAGCAAATGCAGGAAAAGGAAACGTAACAAGAAGAGGAAGGAAGGTTACGTTGTAGACAGTGTCTTTCTTCCCAAGATCTGCATGACCAAATATTTATTGAACAATACAAGTAATCTCAAACACATCTCTCCAATCAGCACAGCCCACAGTCCTTACCTTCTTCCCTATCATATCCCTTTCTGACAAAAATAAAAGGTCACCAGAAAGCACACATCTTCATCCAATTTATAAATTCAATCATGACATAATGCATACAAAAATAAACTAATGCCTTGTTCATTCTCTGTCTTTTAAGTGCTTTTGGCTAGTCTTGTATTCCTACAAGGTGCTTCCTCAGCAGCTGCAACATGGCTAGTAACTGATTGCTACCCTGTTCATTGACTGCATTCAACAGCAGGGGAGCCGATATTGCGAGCGGCAACTCAACTTAGAGGCAGCCTATACATCTTAAAGGGGAGTTTCAATGTGGCTGAAAGAAGTGGTGGAAGATTTTTCAAAAGTCAATCAGGGCTGTGATTCTTTGAACAATGGCCAAACATGCTTTCCCCTAACCTAGCTCCTGTACATTTGTGCCTGGTGCCTTACCACATGCATATCCCTCCTCTATGCTAGCCTCAAAATGCTGAGCTCTAAGCAGTCTCTGGCTGTGAATGTAAGATCAAGTAATGGTGTCCCTTCAAGCTCCGTCTTCTGCATCGTCCTCCACTTGCATCTTTCTCCACTGACTGGCAAGGTTCCAGTTCTTGTGCATCCAAAATGAGAAAAGGTCAAAGGATTGGGTTGTGGCCACATGGCTAGTAGAAGACTACTGACTGAGGAGGCATCAGAGGGTCTTGGAGGACATACTCAAGTAGCTAGAAAGCCATATTTCAGACTGCACCATATCAGCCTGGGCTGCAGCAGTCTGGGCTGGCAAGCTGACAGGCAACAGCAAGGGCACAGGTGGAGTGTCAGGCTGGGAACAGGGATGCTGTCATCCTGAGAGAGAACAGTCTCTGTCACTTTCCTAGGCTGGAGTCTCAGCAATCCGACTGGTCTCTTGTGACATTCAGTCGTATTCCCTCTAAGCTGTTTGGGTGTACACCTGTACGGCAGTCCAGATTTTCCTGCACATGGGACAAACAGACCATGCCCAAGAAGAGGGTTCATTGAAGGTGTGCACGTGTGGCCACATGGCAACCTTAAAGGGGCTGCACAATGCAACAAATGGGCTGTGCACAGTGAAGAGAAATTAGAGCGTACATTGATATCCAGAATTATGATGACAGCTTGTAAAGTAGCAGACTAAGCTTTTAATGCAGCACTCAGACTTTTGATGTAATCTTTTTGTGCTGCATCAGCCAACAGGCACTGCATCATGGTGAGTTCCACAGTTGTGCTGTTGGAGATGACCACTCAATTCATGTTAGAAAGAATTAGCTTCAAGCTTTGCACAAAGTCCTGTGCCAAGTTAATACTGGATCCATCCGTACACTCCTGGACATTGGCAGGCTTTCCAGTTCAAAGCATTTGATTATGTATACTCATCAGCCTTCTACTGCAGCCTGGACAATTAAAATCCTCATCTGACTCCTGTGTGGCAGAACTAGTTTACCTTCTGGTGAGCTAGCATCTGCGCTATCCTTTCTCCTAATCCTAGCTCCTGTGCATTTGTGCCTGATGTCTCACCACATGCATATCCCTCCTCTAAGCTAGCCTCAAAATGCTGAGCTCTGAGCAGTCTCTGATTTGATGGCTGTAAACGTACGATTGAGTGACGGTGTCCCTTCATGTTCACTATCTTCTGTGTCTTCCTCCACTGACCGGCAAGGTTCCAGTTCTTGTGTATCCAAAATGAGAAAAGGTCAAGGATTGGGTTGTGCTGAGGGGAGGGGATATGCCACTGAAGTTAAAATGATTGAGTTTAACAACTCATGTCAGGTTGTTAAACTTCTCTTTGCACTGTATTCATGCATTTGGAGCAACATTCGCGCATTGACCTCCACTACTACTTGTTCCCCTGCTTCCTGAGCATACGACTGGGGTGCCTCCTGCCTCCATGCACTCTCCCCACCCCTAGCCTCCTATCCATATAGGACGTCTCTCCTTCTTTCCATGTATTCTGCCAAGACCTCTAGTACATTATCTAGCATGTTCAGTCATTGTTCAAAGAATCACAGCCCAGATTAACTTGTGAAAAAACTTTCTTCACTTCTTGCAGCCACAATGGGAGGAAATGGCGTAGTGATATTGTCGGTGGACTAGTAATCCAAGACCCAGGGTAATGCTCTGGGGACCTGGGTTTGAATCGCACCACAGCAGAAGTTGGAATTTGAATCCAATATTAAAAAAAAATCTGGAATTAAAAGTCTAATGATGACCATGACACCATTGCTGTAAAAACCTATCTGATTCACTAATGACCTTTAGGGAAGGAAATCCGCTGCCCTTACCTGGTCTGGCCTATATGTGACTCTAGATGTGCAGCGATGTGGTTGACTCTTAAATGCCCTCTGAGCCAGGGCAATTAGGGATGGGCAAAAATTACTAGCCAAGCCTGTGATGCCCACATCCCATGAATGAATAAACAAAAATTTCAACCCACCTTCTAAGAGGCTCAGGCTACCTCTAAGTAGCATTGCCGTTTGCAATATTGGCTCTCCTGTTGTTGAATGCAATTAATGAACAAGCAACAGCAATTTAATGTGCTGTCTGCAACGCAGTGAATGGGCATGAGTTAATTGCATGCCGTGATCCTCAAGGCCATTTTCAGGAATTAGTTAATTTCTAATCCTTTATCTGTGCAAAACCTTTAAGCAAATATGTACCTCCTAAAGACACCTGATAGATCATGCACAAAACTACGTGCCAAATTGTACTCCATTTTGTCATTTGCATCTTGAATATCCCGAGATGCGAGGGTGAAGCAACTTCTACAGTGTTTAATAAGCTTGTGTTTTCACAAACAAAAGAAACCAAATTGCTTAAAGTTTCTAGATTTTTCTACAAAACATTCTGTAAGCTTCAAAAGATGGTTCAGAAGGAGAAAAAATTTAACTAATTTATACAGAAATAAACAGGTACAGATGATTAAAAGATACAATTCCATAATTTTTTTCTTTGTAGAAAAGAATGTGCAATCACACAGGCATGGCAGATGCTCATGAGAAGTTCAAAACAGTAAAGCAATTTTTTTACAAATTCAAATGAACATTATCGCTTGCCTAAACTAAAGGCAAAAAACTTTTGAGTGATTTAATTGGTTCATCAACACACTCTGAAGTGAAAGGATTATAAGTTTTATTGGGATTCCCCACAAAAAAATTTTTACACACGAATTTTAATGTTAAATAATGATATGGAAAGCATGACTCATGGGGGGAATTATAGTGATTAAAACAAAACTACAAAAAGGAGACAAAAAATTACTATACCAATTAAGGATGTAATGCAGTGCCATTCATTTCTTCACAAAGGACTTCATGTTCAGAACTGATTGCGATTATATAGTTTGCACAATTCATTCTCCACAACCATGCCCCCAAAACTTAATAATATCCAAATTAAGAAAGAACTAATTGGAAAATGTATTTTACTGCTGTCCATGTACGGAAGAGCACTGATATGCCCTTGGATATTGACCATTTGGATGTTTTGAAAAATCATCAATAGATTTGAGCAATAGATCATATGTCAAAACTATAATTCTTAATGTAGAAAATTAATTAGATTAAGCTTTATTTTATCACTTTGAATGAGATGAAGCAAACACACTGAACAAACAAACTCAGTAATAATTGCAATTTAATGAGGTTTTTCCAATCTAAAATTATCCAGTGCCTTAAACAGATTAATTTAAAATTTATAGTGTAGTAACATAATAAATATTTTTTCAATCAAGTATGTTGAAAAAAATATAAATCCAGAAAAAAATTGAATAAATAGGTTTAAGCATGAATTGAATTCTCAACTTAAAGTGGCCTGAATTGAACTGTATCATATTAAGTTGCAAATGCATAGGTTTTGTCAATTTTGGATTCTACACCAGCATTTATTGCCATCCTAAATTGTGCTCAAGAATGTATTGGTGAGCTGCCTTCTTGAACCACATTAGTCCCTGTGGTGTAGGTACACCCACAGCACTATTAAGGAGGGAGCTCCAGGATTTTGACCCAGTGACAGTGAAGGAATGACGATATATTTCCAAATCAGGATGGTGAGTGGCTTGGAGGGGAACTTCCAGGTGGTGGTGTTCCCATGTATCTGCTGCCCTTGTCCTTCTAGATGGTAGTAGTCGTGGGTTTGGAAGATGGTATCTTCTGTGCTCTATCATTCCATGTTTCTATGATTCTATTCTCATGCACCCTGAAATGTATGTGTTACTCATTTCTTAAACTGAACAAATTGTTGGCCACTGTTAATCATGCATTTTAATTACCTGAACCATTGGTTGCCTTCTAGACAAAGTACAAATATAATTTAACATACCTGTGGTAAATCCAGACTATTTTTGTTATTACAAATTACATATTAAGCTAAAATTGGATAGCCCCATTTTTGGGTGCAGGGGTCACAATTTGCAGTTAGCCCATGCCTGGCCCATTCAGGCAGGCAGCGTGCAAACTTTGTTTATTGGAGTTTTTGAATGATTGTAGCATTCAGTCTGCACTGAAGTACCTTCACTATTTACTTAATGTTGGAGAGAAGTTTATTGATAAAGCAGCTGAAGAGAGTTAGAGCTAGGGGTGGAACTTTCCGTGCCCTCTGGCATCGGACATGTTTGGTGGACAATGTGGCGAGAAGACCAAAAATTGGTTTCACACCATTGTGAAACCAGTTTGCAATCGTCCACTCTTCCCATCAATGGCAGGTTGCATTTCCCACCGTCAGACGTCAGGGACATCATTGTAATACATCTGCATATCATTATAAGCCCAGCTTGCTGGAATCATCCCCCCACATCGCATCATCTGAGCACGTCGGCATGCTGTCATGAAAATATTTAAGGCTATTGGGATTTATTGTAACATAGGAATAGTGGGATCTGGATAGTGTCTGTGTGCAAGTTGGACTTAAATGAATTAATGACAGCTGGTCTAAAGGCTTTGATGTATCAGAAGAGAAACTAGATTTGAAATGCTGAATAAATAAACATGGCTGAAGTTTTAGAATGTGAGGTGTAAAAGGAAAATTTGCATTTTGAGATAAACCAGAGTAGTCATGAATTTCAAAGAGAAGGTGGAATGTTACATTTAGCCAGAAGAAGCTAAACAGCATGTTTATTTTCCCCAAAGCTTACTGATAAAATTGGTACTATGAAAGATTATTATTAGAAAGGTAAAGTCCAAAGACACATTGAAACAACGGGATTGGCATTAAAAAGGGAGAAATGTATATAAAAGGAGATGAGGTTGTGTATAAGGAAAGAAGGAATTCTAAGATCCAACAAGTGTGAAAAACCTCCAGCCTCTATGTACCTAGCTGCTGCCTGTAGGAACCGAAGCTAAGTGAATTTACTGAATATCCCTGTCCAGGGTATTGTGTGCTTTGCCTGGGTTTATTAAATCTTTTTTGTTTTTACTGCCTTAGTGGAATTGTAACTGCGAGCAAGATTAATGAAGGAATTTAGGAGTTATTATAACAGTAATTTGTAGGCATATGTGCATAAAATCATTTCTTTTATTAATAAATGCTTAAATTAGTTTTGTAAAAAAAAACTCAGACTCGGTGGTCTTATTACTACTGAATTCAAGGCATGCATCTTGAAATAAAAATAGAAATTGTAAAAAACAGTTGTGGCAGCTGTTTCAAGTTTCCCTCTGGGACTCGAGTAGATCAGAATTTACCATCTGCTGTGCCATAACAGTGCAATGAAGCTGATATGTTTCACAACAGCATATATAAGGCTTGCAGCTGGCGCACTGCACTTTGAGGAGAACTCAGAAATGAGTGCACAGTAACGTTGCGCAGCACTTGCAAGGGTTGCCTGTTGGACCTCAAGGTTGAGGTGCCACGCATTCAGGTGAGGGCAAAGTAAAGTCACTTTTTCCCCGGCTGGTTGACTGTGTGGTGCTGGGAGAAGGGCTGCCCTGCAGTTGAGGAGAGTTTGTGGGTGGGGGGCTGGTAGTAAGGGCGGCCCTGCGGTTGAGGGTAGTGTACATGTGGAGGGGAGGGGGGGTGGAGGGGCAGAGATGGAGGGAAATGGCAGAGATGGAGGGAAGCGGCCATACATCAGGGAATCCTTGTATAAAAAGTGACGATTCCTCCGCAGCTGAGACAGTTCAGATGCAGCCATGTTGACATGCGTGGAGTGGTGGTTGGGGGGCGGGGGGGCGGGTTGGGGGGGTTCTCTAGCTTATCTGCCCACTCAAGCAATGCAGAGGTGTGAAAATGCCACCAAATGCTCCAGAGCTTTTCACCCCTCAGACACAGACTGCAAACTAATAAGCCTTCAAGTGGACTGCAGAATAGTTAGATGCTTGCGCACGTTGTACAATTTTCTTGTGAAAACTGGCCATGGAGCAGTCACTGGTGGAGGCATTGACAGCCCCTTACAATGTCATCATTCAGGTTTGGACCAGTCGCCCCTTTGATTCAAGCTAACAGTGCAGACCTGCAGTGCAGGTTAGGAGAATGCCTGCGCCCGAGCTGAAAACACAGCATGCATTCCATTGGGGAAAGCTGCCACCAGTCAGATGTGGGGCAGAGTTGGGTGGGGTTTCAGGCAGCCAAGAGGTGCACTAAACTCTGGACATCCAAGTGGTGGCCAGCACTCTCTGGGATGCATTAAGGGACTTTCACACTTAACCAAGAGAGGTCCTTAGAACACCCATGCTAAATCAGGTGTGTCTCTTTCTTTCATCATGCAGAAGTACAACATCTGGAGCATGGAAAATTAGCAGTATGCCTCATGGGTAATAGAGCGCGGAGATGAAGGAGAAGAGAGTGTTGGAAGTGACTGGCTGGGCAGAGGGAGGAGCAGCACCTCAGGAAGAAGGGGCAGTTGGTGCTCCCGCACACACCACTGAGGAGCCACAGTGAGCAGTTACTGTTCAGCGCCTAGCTAGACCCAGGGTCTATAGACGCCACCTTTAATTCCAACAGACGATTGAGAACCAGTGTCGGCAAAGACTGCGCATGTCCAGGGAACTGGTTGGTCACATCTGCCACCTGCTGCAGGATTTGGCACCACAGGGACATGGGGGGTATCTACTGCTAGTGGTTGTGAAAGTGACAGCGGTGCTCAATTTTTACCTCATTAGATCCTTTCAAGGCTCCACAGGTGACCTCTGTGGGATATAGCAAGCCTCAACCCACAAATGCATCCATGAGGTCATGGATGCTATATTCGTGAAGGAACACATCTTTGTGCACTTCACCTGGGACCAGGAAAGCAAGGGTGCAAGAGCGCTAGGATTTGCCCAGATCTCAGGTTTCCTGTAGGTGCAGGGTGCTATCGTCTGCACTCACATGGTGCTCAGATCTCCATCGCAAAAAGCGGTCAACTATGTAAACCGCAAGGCTTCCACTGGTTGAATGTTCAGCTGGTGTGCGACCACCATGAATGCATCCTGCAGGTCTTTGAATGGTTCCCATGGAGTATCCACAACTCCAACTGAGAATGTAGGTCACAGATCCCTAACATCTTCCAGGGCCCGCCAAGGCTGCCGGGATGGCTCTTCGGGGACAAAGGCTACCTGCAGAGGACGTGGCTGATGACAATAGTGCGGCGGCCTCGGACTGCAACAGGGCGAAGGTGCAGCGAGGCTCACGCTGCAACTCGTACCTTGGGGGAGCAAACCATCAGGATGCTGAAAATGAGGTTCCACTGGCTGGACCAGTCTGGTGGAGCCCTGCAATATAGTCCACAGAAGGTGTCACGCATCGTCATCGTTGCCTTCTACACCCTTTACAATCTGGCGTTGCAACTGGGAGAGGAGCTGACTGAGGAGGAGATGGAGGAGCTGCACATCTCCTCCGACGTCAAAGGAGATGAGGTTGAGGAGGATCTTGAAGGCATGGATGACGGTGATGAGGCCATCACATTGGCCAGACAAGGCAAGTGCACTCAGAAGGCCCTCATAGCTGCTAGATTCGTAGATGATAATAATGACATGCAGTGAGGAGACTCCATAGATCCTCACATTACATCTGTGAACGTTTGACTCGAATCTGGCTGATGGCTGCTCACATATCCTCTGTGATAAGACTCCTGTCTTGGAGATGCAGCAGAGGCCCTAATAGTCAGAAGGATGACAACGACATGCAGTGAGGACACTCCATAGATCTTCACATAGACATTCACAGAGACTGAGTCCATATGACCCTTATTCAGAGCTAAAGAGAAGAATGCTCTGTGGACTCGAAAAGTTAACTCTTGTTTCTCTCCCCACAGATGCTGTCAGGCCTGCCGAGTTTTTCCAGCATTTTCAGTTTTTATTTCATACCTTTCACCATATTGTGTGGCACTACCACTGTGCTAACTGGGATAGATTTTGACCGGGTCTAGCAACAGAAACTTACAAAATACTTAAAGGGAAAGATAGGGTAGATGCGGGTAAGATGTTTCCCTTGATTGGGGGTGGGGGGGGTGGGGTGGGGTGTAGTGGGCATTGTCTAGAACCAGGGGAAACAATTTCAAAATAAGGGGAAGCCACTTAGGACCAAGATGAGGGGAAATGTTTTTACTCAGAAGGCTGTGAATCTTTGGAATTCTGATGGCTGTGGAAGCTCAGTCATTGAGTATGTTTAAAGTAGAGATTGGCAGATTTCCAAATAACAATGACATAAAAGGATATGGGGATATTGTGGGAAAAAGGCATTGAAGCCATGATTGTTTTGAATGGTGGAGCAGGCTCAATGGGCTGAATGGCCTACTCCTGCTCTTATGTTCCTATGACTGACCACTGTACAATTCTTGTGGAGGCAAAGTCCTGTTTTCACTTTGAGGATACCCTCCATCGTGTTGTGTGGCACTACCACCATGCTAAATGGGATAGATTTCAAACAGATCTAGCAACTCAAAGTTGCTCATCCAGGAGGTGCTGTGGGCCATTAACAGCAGCAGAATTGTGTTCAACCATCTGTAACATCGTGGCCTGGCATATCCCACACTTTACCAAGCCAGAGGATCGACACTGGGTCAATGAAGAGTGCAGGAGGGCATGCCAGGAGCAGCACCAGGCATACCAAAAATGAGGTGGCAACCCGGGAAAGCTACAACACAAGACTACTTGCATGCCAAACAGCAAAAGCAGCATGTGATAGATGGAGCTAAGCGATCACGCAACCAGTGCATCAGATCTATGCTTGGCAGTCCTACCACATCTAACTGTGAATAGTGATGGACAATTAAACAATTAACTGGAAGAGGAGGATTCACAAATATCCCCATCCTCAATGATGGGGGAGCCCAGCACATTAGTGCAAAAAATAAGACTGAAGCATTTGCAACAATCTGCAGCCAGAAGTGCCGAGTGGATGATCCATCTCTGCCTCCTCCAGAGGTTCCCAGCACCACAGGCGTAAGTTGTCAGCCAATTCAATTTACTTCATGTGATATTGAGAAATGGCTGAAGGCACTGGATACTGCAAAGGATATATGGACTCCGACAACATTCCAGCAATAGAGTTTTTATAGGAAGCAGGGTGTGAGGAAGTGTAATTGAGGCAGCTGTGGGGAGTTGATGGGCTTGTAAAGAATATTGGTATATCATCTATAACCAGAAGTGGAGACAGAAGTCAAGGAAGGGAAGGAAAAAGTGTCAGAGATGGGTCATGTGAAGGTGAGATAGGGGTGGAAATTGGAAGCAAAATGGATGAATCCTTCCAGTTCCAGATGAGAGCACGAAGCTGCATCAATAAAGCTAAAGGAGTGGTGCGGGAAAGAGGGGTTGCATTTTGTGGGGCACTGGCATCAATATTGGAACAGGAGGGATCTGTACCATTGGGATGGTCACCACCTGAATCGATCTGAGATCAATGTAGGACAGAGTGTTTGGAAAGGGCTAGGAATCTAACTTCAAGCACATCAGATAAAGGGGTGACAATGAGAAAGGGGGTGGGAAATACAGGACTGAAGGTGTTGTATCTGAATGCACGCAGTATACGAAATAAGGTAAATGAGCTTGTGGCTCAGATTGAAATTGGCAGGTATGATGTGGTGGGCATCACGGAGACATGGCTGCAAGGGGATCAGGACTGGGAGCTAAATATCCAGGAATATACACCCTATCAAAAAGATAGGCAGGTTGGCGGGGGTGGGGGGGGGGGTTGCTTTGTTAGTAAGAAATGAAATGAAATCGATAACAAGAAATGACGTAGGATCAAATGATGTAGAATCTGTGTGGGTAGGGTTGAGGAACTGCAAAGGTAAAAAAAACCATAATGGGAGTTATATACAGGCCTCCGAACAGTAGCCAGGATGTGGGGCACAAGATACACCAGGAGATAGAAAAGGCATGTAAGAAAGGCAAGGTTACAGTGATCATGGGGGATTTCAATATGCAGGTAGACTGGGAAAATCAGGCTGGTAGTGGATCCCAAGAAAAGGAATTTGTGGAACGTCTACGAGATGGCTTTTTGGAGCAGCTTGTGGTGGAGCCCATTAGCGAACAGGCAATTCTAGATTTAGTGATGTGTAATAAGGCAGATTTGATAAGGGAGCTTAAGGTGAAGGAACCCTTAGGAGGAAGTGACCATAACATGATAGAATTTACCCTGCAATTTGAGAGGAAAAAGCTGGAATCAGATGTAATGGTATTACAGTTGAATAAAGGCAACTACAGAAGCATAAAGGAGGAGCTGGCCAAAATTGACTGAGAGATGAGCCTAGCAGGAAAGACAGTGGAACAGCAATGGCAGGAGTTTCTGGGAGTAATTTGGGAGACACAGCAAAAATTCATCCCTAGGAAGAAGAAGCTTACTAAAGGGAGGACGAGGCAACCATGGCTGACAAGGGAAGTCAGGGACAGCATAAAAGCTAAAGAGAAAGCATACAATGCGGCGAAGAGCAGTGGGAAGCCAGGGGATTGGGAAGCCAATAAAGACCAACAGAGGACAACTAAAAAAGAAATAAGGAGGGAGAAGATTAAATATGAGGGTAAACTAACCAGTAATAGAAAAGAAGATTGCAACAGTTTTTTTCAGATATATGAAGGGTAAGAGAGAGGTAAAAGTGGACATTGGGCCGCTAGAAAATGGAGAAGTAGTAGTGGGGAGCAAAGAAATGGCGGAGGAACTGAATAGCTACTTTGCGTCAGTCTTCATGGTGGAAGACATGAGTAACGTCCCCAAAGTTAAAGAGAATCGGGTTGGGGGTGGGGGCAGAGGTGAGTATGGTGGCCATTACCAAGGAGAAGGTGCTAGGAAAACTGAAAGGTCTGAAGGTGGATAAATCACCTGCACCAGGTGGATTACATCCCAGAGTTCTGAAGGAGATAGCTGAAGAGATAGTGGAGGCATTAGTGGTGATCTTTCAGGAATCACTCGAGTCAGAGAGGGTCCCAGAGGACTGGAAAATTACTAATGTAACCCCCCTGTTGAAGATGGGAGTAAGGCAAAAGACGGGAAATTACAGGCCGATTAGCCTGACCTTAGTCGTTGGTAAGATTTTAGAGTCCATTATTAAGGATGAGATTTCAGAAAACTTGGAAGTGCATGGTAAAATAGGGCAAAGTCAGTATGGTTTCATCAAGGGAAGGTCATGCCTGACAAATCTGTTTGAATTCTTTGAGGAGGTAACGAGTACGTTAGACAAAGGAGAGCCAATTGATGTTATCTACTTGGACTTCCAGAAGGCCTTTGACAATGTGCCGCACAGGCGGCTGCTCAGTAAGATAAGAGCCCATGGTGTTAGAGGCAAGGTACTAGCATGGATAGAAGATTGGCTGTCTGGCAGGAGGCAGAGAGTGGGGATAAGGGGGTCCTTCTCAGGATGGCGGCTGGTGACTAGTGGAGTTCCATGGGGTCAGTGTTGGGACCACAACTTTGCATTTTATACATTAATGATCTGGATGAAGGAACTGAGGGCATCATAGCTAAGTTTACAGATGATACAAAGATAGGTGAAGGGACAGGTAGCATTGAGGAGGCCGGGAGGCTGCAGAAGGATTTGGACAGGTTAGGAGATTGGGCAAAGAAGTGGCAGATGGAATACAACGTGGGGGAGTTTGAGGTCAAGCACTTTGGTATGAAGAATAGAGGCATAGACTATTTTCTAAATGGGGAGAGAATTCAGAAATCTGGAGTGCAAAGGGACTTGGGAGTCCTAGTCCAGGATTCTCTTAAGGTTAACTTGCAGGTTGAGTTAGTAGTTAGGAAGGCAAATGCAATGTTGGCATTTATTTCGAAAGGACTAGAAAATAAAAGCAGAGATGTGCTGTTGAGGCTTTATAAGGCTCTGGTCAGACCACATTTAGAATATTGTGAGAAAATTTGGGCCCCGTATCTCAGGAAGGATGTTCTGACCCTGGAGAGGATCCAGAGGAGGTTCACGAGAACGATCCCAGGAATGAAAGGCTTAACATATGAGGAATGTTTGAGGACTCTGGGTTTATACTCGATGGAGTTTAGAAGGATGAGGGGGGATCTGATTGAAACTTACAGAATACTGAAAGGCCTAGATGGAGTGGCCATGGGGAAGATGTTTCCATTAGTAGGAATGACTAGGACCCAAGGGCACAGCCTCAGGAGTAAAGGGAAGACCTTTTAGAACAGAGATGAGGAGAAACTTCTTTAACCAGAGAATGGTGAATCTATGGAATTCATTGCCACAGAAGGTTGTGGAGGCCAGGTCATTGAGTGTATTTAAGACCGAGATAGATAGGTTCTTGATTGGTAAAGGGATCAAAGGTTATGGGGAGAAGGCGGGAGAATGGGGTTGAGAAACTTATCAACCATGATTGAATGGCGGAGCAGACTCGATGAGCCGAATGGCCTAATTTCTGCTCCTTTGTCTTATGGTCTTATGTATTCACTACCACAGAAGGCTGTGGAGGCCAGGGCACTGAGTATATTCAAGAAAGAAATTGATAATTTTTTGGATATCAGGGGCATCAAAGGGTATGGAGAGAAAGTGGGAATATGGCGTTGAGATGGAGGATCAGCCATGAACATATTGAATGGTGGAACAGGATTGAAGGGCTGAATGGCCTACTCCTGTTCCTAGTTTCTGTGTTCTATGTTTCAATACAGTCATTGGTATACCAGAAAGAGTTGTGGGAGGGGACCTGAGTAGGGCTGAAACAAGGAATGTTTCACATATCCCACAAAAAGACAGGCATAGCTAGGGCTCATGCGGGTACCCATGGGCTCATGCGGGTACCCATAGTGACACGTTTTTTTGGAGGAAGTGAGACAAGTTAAAGGAGAAATTGTCCAGTGAGAGAACAAGTTCACTCAGGTGAAGGAGAGTGGTGGTAGATGGGGATTGTTCGGGCCTCCATTCAAAAGAGAACAGGGAACCTGCAGACCATCCTGGTGGGCGGTGGAAGTGTAGAGGGATTGGGCATCCATAGTGAAGAGGCGGCGGTTGGGACCAGGAAACTGAAAACTGTTGAAATTACGTAGGGTGTCAGAAGAATCACGAATATAAATGGGAAGAGACTGCACAAGGGGAGAGAAATAAAGTTAGGAAGAAATAAGTTCAGTGGAGCAGGAACAAACTGAAATGACAGGTATATCAGCACAGCCCTGTTTGTGACTTTTGGGAAGGAGGTAGAAGCGAGCTGTATAGGGTTGGCAGACTACAAGGTTGGAGATTGTGGAGGGAAGATCTCCACAGGAGATGAGGTCAGTGACAGTCCCGGAAACAGTGACTTTATGTTTGGTGGTGGGGTCATGGTCCAGGTGGAATATCAGAAGTGGCGTTCAGCCTCTGCAAGGTAGAGGTCAAATCGCCAGACAATAACAGCACTACGCTTGTCAGCAAGTTTGATAACAAAGTTAGGATTGGACCTGAGAGAACAGGGTGCAGCAAGTTCAGAGGGAGACAGATTATTAGCACACCCACCTCATTGCACCTGGACCTCATCACACTCTGTGGGGTCTCGTTTGCCAGCTGGACAGCTTGCAAAAGACTCGTATTGCCTTCATGAGCCAATCAGCAGTTGAGAAGCTACCAGAGGGCCTTTCCCTGGATCAGGAGCCCAGGGCGGTGGCTAGCAAGAACTGCTGGGCAATCAGAGGCCAACAGCACTTTTGAACAGCAGTGTTACCAGGCAGATGGTGGTGACCCAGGCCAGAGGTAAGTATGGTGGGAGGGGTTTCACGGTGTTGGGGAAGGTCAGCAGCAAGGGCAGCAGGGGTGGCTTTCAATGTCAGGTTCCTTGATCAGGAACTGCCTGTGAAGGAAGGAAACCCCCACTTTGCTGCCCCCCCTCCCTCGCCCCAGGAGATGCCAATCAGGTTGCACAGGTTTGCTTATTGTGCACACTGCATGGTGACAGGGCCATCTGCAGCTGGGTTAATACCAGCAGCAGTGTGATGAGGCCTTAAGTGGTCAATTGTCCACTTAAGGGCCCCAACTGGTGGGGGGACAGGAAGGCCAACCACAGGCCTTCCCACCTCAGGCTTAAATCAGGGTTGAGGTGGGAAGGCAGCTGGGTACTCACCCACCACCTTCTCCCCCAATTAAATGCCCACCCTGCCTCCCAGCAAGCCACTAGAGAGGGCAGAAGATACCATTCTGCGCTCCCACAATAAACTTTTGAGCTGCCAGATCTGTTCGGAGTCTATCCCATTTAGCATGGTGGCACTGCCACAACACAATGGAGGGTGCCCACCAGTGTTAAGTGCCTTTGTCTCCACAAGGGCTGTATAGTGGGCACTCCTGTCATGGACAGATGTGCCTGGAATCCATTATTAAAAAATTAATATCAAGACATTTATAAAATCATAATACAATCAAGTAGAGTTAACATGGTTTATGAAAGGAAAATCATGGTTGAAAAATGTATTAGTTCTTTAAGAATGTAACAAGCAGGTGGATATTGGGAACCAGCAGATATACTGTATTTGGATTTCAAAAGGCAGTTGAGAAGGTGCCACATAAAAGGGTACTACACATGATAAGAGCTCATGTCTTAGGGGTAACTTATTAGCATGGATAATTCTGGCTAACCAACAGGAAACAAGAGTCAGGATAAATAAGTCATTTTCAGGTTGGCAAACTGTAACTAGTGGGCTACCACAGGGATCAGTACTGGGGCTTCAACTATTTACAATCTATATTAATGACTTGGATGAAAGGACAGAGTGTATTGTAAGCAAATTTGCTGACAATACATGAAGTTCTAAGGAGGATACAAAGACTCTACAAAGTGATATAGGTAGGTTAAGTGAATGGACAGAGATTTAGCAATTAGAGTATAATGTTGGAAAATGTGTCGATACCAGGTGGGCCACCCTGCTTCAATCTTGTTTGAAAGGAGACAAATAAGTCTCCTCTCCTGGCATAGAGGGTCTCTATCACTTCTTGTTTACAATGATGAATAGTGAATTGTGAAATGTTGACATTGTTCTCTGCTCCTGCCTGGAAGGATCAATTGAGTAGAACTTGAAATGGCCTGTGAGTTTGATGGCTTCTAGCAACACTGTTTTTGCCCTGCTGTGATGCTACAGCTTAAAGGAGGTGGAAGTTCTGTGATGCTACAGCTTAAAGGAAGTGGAAGTTCTGTGATGCAGTGAGGAGTGGGCTGACAGATGGAAGATTCAATTGAATAGAACTTGAAATAGCCTGTGAGCTTGATGGCTACTAGCAACACTGTCTTTGCCCTGCTGTGATGCTACAGGTTGAAGGAGGCGGAAGTTCTGTCATGCAGTGAGGTGTGGGCTGACAGATGGCTGGACGGCACAGAGTGGGGAATGTGCAGTGGGCGGGGAGGTGCTCAGTGTTGGTGACAGCTCAATCCAGCCCAGCCTCCTGGACAGTGACTCCTTGCATCACCCGAGTCTGAAGGAAGCTGCATGTTACTAAAGTTTCCACTTTTATTTTGAGAGTATTGGGCTTTGTGCAAGGTGGAGGTAGGAGAAGTTCTCCCTGAAAGCTCTTGGTGGATAAGGCCTTCTGTGGTGAGCCCTCTTTCTCATCCCTCTGCTCACAGCCTTCCTTCTCTATAGCTTCAGTTCCACCCCCTGCTGTGTTTCAGAGCAAGACGGACTGCAGCTACCTGAGCCCCACATCCCAGCCTGTGGATAAAACTCCTTGGACTTCACAATCAGGTTGCAACAACACCCTTTCCAAAACCATAAAGTCATTAAAACTAAAAAAAAATGCACCTTTATCCTCCCACAAGTTTTGCAGGAGTACAAGTAAGCCGAAAGCACCTCATCTGCCAGTTGGCTGGCTGGGTTTTTAAATAACACTGGTAGATGGTCTTGCCTGCAGCTGAATGCATATTCAGCTTGTGTGATTAGCAGAGGGTGTGGCCCAAGTTTGCAGAACGAACATCAAATCAGCCTAAACAAAAACAGAATTACCTGGAAAAACTCAGCAAGTCTGGCAGCATCGTTGTTTTGGATTTCCAGCATCCGCAGTTTTTTGTTTTTATCAAATCAGCCTAATCTGCCCACTCTGCATGCTTCCAGTACATGCACAATCCAGTTAGGATGTTCAGGATTGTATGGGTTTATGTGGGATTGAGGATATAGTACTGCCCACATGATATAGAGAGTCACATGGCGTAGTACAGTGTAGTTGAGTCTGGTAGAAACCAGTATGATGAAAGCATGTAGTCAGGACTGTATTCTTTAAATAGATATATAGTTATGTGCTATTAATAAATAGCTTTGTTCAACCATACAAGCCTCTGGACCTCTTCAGAAGCAACATAAAACCTTACATCATGACATCAACAGGTGAAGGACCCCAAAAATGCCTCAGAATGGAAGTAAAGAAACTCCAGTCTGATCAGAGAGAAGTGCACTTAACTTGAGGACCTGAAATACACAGCTGGAGATCACCAAAGAAGCTGCATTACAGCCATCGGGGCTGAAGGGCACAAGAACCATTGTGCAGTGTAAAAGGACTCCATCAGAGCACGTGGAGGCCCATTGCGAGAGCCAATTGAAAGCAGAGCCAAAAGGACTAAGCCAGACTGCAAAAAGTTGAGCAAACTCCAAACAAAAAGGCTGAAGTAAGCTTTTTAATTCGGTGCAATAATCAGGTAGTACTGGCAGACAGATTGCTTTAATGAGCACAACTTGAAGAATGTTGAAGTCCAGGTCCAGAATCGGAGCCGTAACACGTGGTGACCATGTGTGAACGAAAAATAATGAGAAGTCAGAGCAAAAAATTGGCTTCAATTCGATTCTCCAAGCTCAGGAAAGCAACTAGCCAGACAAAACAAATTTATTCAAAAGATTTTCTGCAGAATTGTTGAAATTTAAAAAATGGTTCCATAAATCCAAAGGAACCCGCCAAATCCTGACAAGGGCAGGAAGAGAAATAAAAATTACTACAGTGCCATTTTTAAGATGTACTCCCCTATGCTGAAAACAGTTATGGATGATAAATCAACATTGCCAGACCAATTAAGGCAGATAGAAGGGCCAGACCAGGTGTAAAATCGGGCATTATGGAGATGACGACTTTTGAGATATATGATAGCATCAGGCTTGAATAAGAACACAGAGGCTGAGCAAGTGAGTACATAATTATATTCAGTAGGTCCAATTGCCAGACAAGAAATAAATTAATCTTCTGATAATGACTTCAAGTCCTTTAACGCCTACTTTAACAATAACATTTTGCAGCAAGCAAAATTTAACCAGAGAGTCTAAAAGCCTGGGAACCCATAGACTTTTTCATAAATGCATTATACAAATTGTCTGAAGGGTGTGACTATGGTGACTTCAGGTTGGAGCTCATAAGAGACCGAACAGTAGTGGGAGTAGCCAATGATACTCTTTCGGATGTGCTCCTATCTAAAGATCAGACTTTGTCTGATTAGGATGGCTTTTTCCAATCAGAAGTCCACCAGCAAAATTGATCCATTATGCATGGTGAAGTTAAACTATGGTACAGAGAACCTCCAACAGTCTCATAAAGCAACAAAAAGGCAAGGAGGCTCCAGGGCAAGGAAAACAATACCCAAGCACGAGGTGGTGGCAGACCACGTCAGCGATGTGGTGCTAAAAGATCTCACATGCACGAGCAGTGTCCGGCAAATCACTGCAGTGCTCTCACTGCAACCACCTTGGACACTTTGGAAAGATGTTTAAGTCCAAAGCCTCAAGACATGCAGAGGATCCCAAACGAGAGATCCCGTGAGATAGATGAGCCACACCAAGAAGTAGTCCAACAATACTTCTTGATAGAAATTAAGGATCCCAGAATCATATTTTGGAATGCTGACATATCTGTAACTTGTCACCCCATGAATTTCAAATTAAACGCAACAGCCAGTGTGACTGTCCTGTTGGATAAGGAACTGTAGCTAGTGAAACAAAGTCCACAGCTATCTACAACACAGTTATATGGACCAGATCAAAGGTATGTTGCAAGCAATGCTCCAATATATAAACAAACACGGGAGATGTTATATGTGCTCCACAACTAGGAATTTTCTCTTCTGAGCTGGAAAGCCTGTGTTGACCTCAACCTCATCCAAAAGATCGATGAGAGCTGTGTCGAACTGACAACTCAACAAGGGGTGGATTTCTCTCATCATTGCCATGTCTTCGGTGGATGACAGTTTGATCAAACTCTCCAAGAGCAGTGTTCTCGAAATTGAATGCCAAGAGTGGCTTCTGGCAAGTTCTGTTAGATGAGAAATCTAAGTTGCTGACAACTTTTATCATCCCATTTAGCAGATACTGCTTCAATCATCTGCCCTTCGGCATTACCTCAGCACCTGAGATTTTTCAGCACCCAATGTCGGCCATTTTACAAGGCCTGAGAGGAATCATCTGCCATGTGGATGATGTCCTTGTTCACAGTCTGATTGCCAAGGAACAAAACAGTAGACACATGGCTGTCTTGAAACATTTTGCCGGAAGCAGGATTGATGCTGAATGACAAGTGCGAGTTCCCCAAGACCTCCATTCGGTTCTTAGGTCATACTGTGAGCAGCAAAGGCATCATGGCGGAACCACACAAAACAAAGGCAGTTAGTGAGTTAGTCGTCCATTCCAAACCTCCAAAGATTCCTAGACATGGTGACCCAGTTGGTAAAATTTCTGCATAACTTGGCACCGGTCATCGACCCTCTGCAACATCTCAAAAAAGGCGTGGTGTGGGGATACACAACAAGAGCAAGCATTACATCAGATAAAATACATGCTGCTCTTACCAGATATCCTGGCTCACTATGACCCATCCCTGCCAACTACAATCTCAGCAGATGCTGCAATAACATTTTTTCTGTCCTGTAAAATCACAACGCTAATTTGTAGAAATACACTTTGTACAGTCAGTTTAAAGAAAATGGAATAGCTTAGATTTACGTAAGATTTTAGATTTATATGACATAGCTCATGTACAGCTTTTTAAAAACTGTTTAGAAATGACTTAACAGTATACCCCTTCAATAGTCCAAGGTATTCCAAGGAGTATTCAACCTCATCCTTGGTGATTTATAAGAACAGGAAATTATAACAAAACTCACTAAAAAATGGTTTTAAATTTTATCAGCACCACTTGATATTTTGATGTTCCTCTGAAAAAATTAAAAGTTTTTCAATCCTAGTTGATCTTCCAATGTGTTACACATAAGAGCTTGACCAAAAACAGTATTCAGGCCAAGCATGAGTTGGTGGGGAATAACCAGATTGAAGCAGGTGAGAATGCAGATAAGATGGCAGGAAAATTATGCTCTGTTCTCTTATATGCAAGAAGCATACCCTGTTTTAGTAGGCCCTCTGCTAGAGATAGTTTTTTTGTGCTCTGTGAGTAACTTATCTTCTGCATTCGTAGACTGTCCTCCATTCTATGCTTCTTATACAAAAATGCCGAGCAATTACTGGTGCATTTGTGCTTGTGCTGGAAAACACATAGATTATTCACTCCTATCATTGTTGTGGAGATACTTCAACATTTTGTTCCTTATTCAGCTGATTAATTGCTGATCTTAAACAAAAACAGAATTACCTGGAAAAACTCAGCAGGTCTGGCAGCATCGGCGGAGAAGAAAAGAGTTGACGTTTCGAGTCCTCATGACCCTTCGACAGAACTTGAGTTCGAGTCCAAGAAAGAGTTGAAATATAAGCTGGTTTAAGGTGTGTGTGTGGGGGGCAGAGAGATAGAGAGACAGAGAGGTGGAGGGGGGGGTGTGGTTGTAGGGACAAACAAGCAGTGATAGAAGCAGATCATCAAAAGATGTCAACGACAATAGTACAATAGAACACATAGGTGTTAAAGTTAAAGTTGGTGATATCTAAACGAATGTGCTAATTAAGAATGGATGGTAGGGCACTCAAGGTATAGCTCTAGTGGGGGGTTTTTTTATAATGGAAATAGGTGGGAAAAGGAAAATCTTTATAATTTATTGGAAAAAAAAGGAAGGGGGAAACAGAAAGGGGGTGGGGATGGGGGAGGGAGCTCACGACCTAAAGTTGTTGAATTCAATATTCAGTCCGGAAGGCTGTAAAGTCCCTAGTCGGAAGATGAGGTGTTGTTCCTCCAGTTTGCGTTGGGCTTCACTGGAACAATGCAGCAAGCCAAGGACAGACATGTGGGCAAGAGAGCAGGGTGGAGTGTTAAAATGGCAAGCGACAGGGAGGTTTGGGTCATTCTTGCGGACAGACCGCAGATGTTCTGCAAAGCGGTCGCCCAGTTTACGTTTGGTCTCTCCAATGTAGAGGAGACCACATTGGGAGCAACGAATGCAGTAGACTAAGTTGGGGGAAATGCAAGTGAAATGCTGCTTCACTTGAAAGGAGTGTTTGGGTCCTTGGACGGTGAGGAGAGAGGAAGTGAAGGGGCAGGTGTTGCATCTTTTGCGTGGGCATGGGGTGGTGCCATAGGAGGGGGTTGAGGAGTAGGGGGTGATGGAGGAGTGGACCAGGGTGTCCCGGAGGGAGCGATCCCTATGGATTGCCAATAAGGGGGGTGAAGGGAAGATGTGTTTGGTGGTGGCATCATGCTGGAGTTGGCGGAAATGGCGGAGGATGATCCTTTGAATGCGGAGGCTGGTGGGGTGATAAGTGAGGACGAGGGGGACCCTATCATATCATTGCTGATCTTATTTGGAGTTCAGTCCATACTGTTCATTCATACTCCCTACCCTGCATCCCAACCCTGCAGCTGTCACTCTGCATGCATCATTTATGACTTGTTTTTAATAATCAAATGCCTGCTACTTATTTTGGGCTAATTTTCCTGAAACTCATTTTCGGACATTATCAGTTCTCACAGCAGAGCTCAAAATGGGTGAATTAGTAATTTCTACTGGCATTGCATCCTTAATCATGCATATCTAACTTTTATAAACAGCATAAGCTAGAAGAACATATGGACCAATTTTTTTCTCATTTAAAATGCTAAAACAAGATTGTTCCTGTGCATCCAGTTCTGGATTCATCAATGCAGTGTAGCAGTAATCCATGCAGGCCAAGGTCCCAGGTTTGATCCCAGATTCATACTGACTTAGTTCATCACAGTTAGGTGAGTAAGGAACACAACAGTTGGCCTCATCCTTCCCAAGTTTGATGATGTACATAAATAATTAATATGTTGCCAACAGTAATAAAAATGCAGTGTTCAATGTGCTAATTTATGTGAAGTTACTTTGCATCTTAGGATAAAATGTGTGAAGAGGAAGTATTTTTGTTCTATTAATTCAAACAAGAGTGCGTCAACAATCTAAACTAACATTGAAAAGATAGTGGTCTCCTCTACAGTGGAGAAACCAAACGTAAACTGGGCGACCGCTTTGCAGAACACCTGCGGTTTGTCCGCAAGAATGACCCAAACCTCCCTGTCGCTTGCCATTTTAACACTCCACCCTGCTCTCTTGCCCACATGTCTGTCCTTGGCTTGCTGCATTGTTCCAGTGAAGCCCAATCTAAACTGGAGGAACAACACCTCATCTTCCGACTAGGCACTTTACAGCCTTCCGGACTGAATATTGAATTCAACAACTTTAGGTCCTGAACTCCCTTCTCCATCCCCACCCCCTTTCTGTTTCTTCCCCCTTCCTTTTGTTTTTTCTAATAAATTATGTAGATTTTTCTTTTCCCACCTATTTCCATTATTTTTAAATATTTTTATATCTTTTATGCTCCCCCAACCCCCACTAGAGCTATACCTTAATTCCCCAACCATCCATTCTTAATTAGCACATTCGTTTAGATATATATCACCAACTTCAACACCTATGTGTTCTTTTGTTCTGTTGTCTGTGACATCTTTTGATTACCTGCTTCTATTACTGCTTGCTTGTCCCTACAACCACACCCCCCCTCCACTTCTCTCCCCCCACCCAACCCCCACCCCCCAACACACACACCTTAAACCAGCTTATATTTCATCCCTTCCTTGGATTCACCTAGTTCTGTTGAAGGGTCATGAGGACTCGAAATGTCAACTCTTTTCTTCTCCGCCGATGCTGCCAGACCTGCTGAGTTTTTCCAAGTAATTCTGTTTTTGTTTTGAAAAGATACAACTTAAAAGTCCAAAGAGTTACATGACTAAATAAAATATAATCATTGCTGCATAATGGCCCCGAAAATCCACAGGATTATTCTGTCTGCAGAAGTATAGTAGAACATGCAACAGGGACCTCTGCTCCTGACTTTGCCCATGTATCTGAGTTCAGGAAGTGATTACCTCATTTGAATATCATTAATGGGAGCCTGTTCAACTATGCATACATAACCTCAGTGTCTGCTAGGGATGATGAGGCATGGGGATGTGGGTGAAGCAAGAAATACAGGACAGGAGAATCACAAACAGAAAATGCCACTGGCACGAGTTGTCTTTTTATAAGAAAGGCAATTTCAAGAAAGAGCTTCTTATTGTCTTTGAAGATAAAAATGTGGAGCTCAGCAGGCCTCACTTGCATTATGCTGAGGGCCAGTATACCTCATTGAGCCTGACCTATTTAGCACTTAGCATTACTCGGGCCGAGGATGAGGAAATGCCCAACCTGGAATTTCTCTCTCTCAGGCTTGACCCCTCTGAGGTATTGCTTCAAATAGGTTTCCTGGGAAATTTAGATAGCCAGGTCCCAGACAAGTTTCTGAGTCTTATACTGCATTCCTGCTGGACTTACACTGGGGGTGTTCCAAAATGGTCTGCGGTTTTTTTTCAGGGCCAATGTATTCACAGGTAGCATTTTGAAATTGCATTCTCCAGATGTGTCAGGCATCAATAAACAAACCAAATTGAAGAAAATCAAAAATAACATCTGTGGATTAAAATATTTTCAAACTTGTGGTTAACAAATAGATCAATCCATTACACTAAAATCGCACTGAATTATCTTTTGGATCCCAGTTTGAAAATCTATAGAGTCAATTTTAGCCCCATTTTCCCCTTGGCAAAAGCTATGCTGTCAAGTAGTTAAAATCATCCATAGTGTGACAAACCCAACCTGTAGGTTCCAATTTATCCAGCTCTTCTGAGTAGGTGGGAGAGGCATCCAGTCAAAAATTGATAGGGTTCTTTTCTTCTTTAAATATGCAGATTATGCTCCTGTAATGTGCTTTTTTTGAGGGGGGGGAGGGCAGAACTATATTTTTATGTTAGGGTGATGGTCCCTTTCTCTGAAAGGGGATTTCTTGTAAAGCAACGGGCTTCCAGTGACTGATCATATGACAAAGTTGCCTTGGAGATAACTACCAAAACAGGGTCAACCAGAAACTCAAGTAGGTTCAGTTTGAGTTTAGTTAGTTTAGAAAAAGCTGGTTGCAGAGCAGGAAACATCTCTTTCAAGCAGGACTCAGTGAGATTCCATCTGCTGGTTAAAAAAAGTTTTAAAAACTCTTATTAACTGAAGGACTCCTTACAAGGAGTTGGATTTCTAGAATAGCAACTATGTTCATTGCACATTTAATATCTTTAACGTTACTAACTATTTAAGGTAGACTGCAGTTATTAGTATCCATGTTATTTGATTTTGGTGTGGTAAAATTCTTTTGTTTTAAAAAGTGAACCTTGTGACTTCATTTTTTTAGTAAATACCTGGATTTTGGATTCTTAAAAACAAACTAAACATGTCATTGGTCTTGACCGAAATCAAAGTCATTGGAATGTTAAGAACATAAAAACATAAGAAATAGAAGCAGACATGGACCACACAGCCCCTTGAGCCTGCTCTGCCATTCAATACGATCATGGCTGCTCTTCTACCTCAATTCCGTTTTCCTACCCGCTCCCCATATCCCTCGATTCCCTGAGAGACTAAAACTCTCTATGGTTGAGATAGACAAAGATGGAGCACCCACAACCCTCTGGAGTAGCATATTTCAAAAATTCGCAATTCTTTGAATGAAGAAATTTCTTCTCATCTCAACTCTAAATGATTGACCACTTGTTCTGAGATTGTGCCCCATGTTGTAGATTCCTAAGCCACTGGAAACAACCTCTAGGTGTTTACCTGTCAAGTCCCTTCAGAATGCTGGATATTTCCATGAGATTTCCTCTCATTCTTTTAAACTCCAAAAGAGTATAGGTCCAATTTATTCATCATAAGACAACCCTATCATTCCAGCAACCAATCTAGTGAACCTCAGCTCTACTGCCTCCATGGCAAGTATACTCTTCCTTAAAGATGAACAACAAAATAGCATGCAGTACTCCAAGTGTGGTCTCACCAAAACCCTATATAATTGTGGCAAGACTTTCTTATTCTTATACTTTAATCCTCTATATTGGTGATTGATGCTTTAATCAGAGCCCTCTGTAGGCAAGTCATCATGCCTTTCAAGTCTGGTTAATCTAGCCAGACTTGACAGGTACGTCTGTTTACAGCTCCGGCCCCCACAAGAAAAGTTTATGCCACCTTATCCACGTTGCATGTGTAGAGACCAAGGGGCTTCTTTAGTTGAACAAACCTTTTTTTAATAAAACAGATCTGCTGGCTCTGGCAAGGCTACATTACACACTCTAGACTGGGAAAACTCTGCCCCTTAAAAGCTACCATGCTCAGTGCTGATTGGCTTTTCTGACCACGTACCCTTACTTAGTAAGGCTGGCCTTAAAGCAACAATCACCACATCCCTCCCTCTTTAATTCCTTGTTTTACATTCCTTATTTGCAAATTACTTTGTACTGGTGAATAGAAAACAAAAATCTTAGAAATAATCTCAGTGGCACTTTGTCATGAATTCAGGTTGTACACTACATTAGGTCCAGTAATTACAATTCAAGTCATTGAGGGGGGGGGTTTCTGTTCTGGGTAGAGCGGAGTAACTCTATAGCTGGAGGCTGTCCTACAGGCTGAACACTAACAGGAACTGTGATAACGGGTACCTCTTTTGGCACAGGTAGTTCATCACTATTTGATTCAACGGAGACATCAGTTATGTCTATGACAGGTCAATCAGGTACTTCAGTGCTTATGGGTTCAATAACATTCCTTGGTGGCAACACTAACTGTGGAAGCATCTCCCTGCTCCTCAGGTGCTCCATGTGTTTGTGAACGATCCAGCCTTCCATGTCTACTTGGCTGAAAGGGGTCCAGTCTCAATAATTCCTGGGATCCAACTTGGACCGCTACTGAAGTTTCTTACAAATGCGGCTTCATCTACGATAAATTTCCGGGCCCTACAATGCAAATAGTGGCTTGTTTTCAGGATTACCTTGGTTCTTCTCTACCCTCCCTGGAAAATATGGATATATGAGGCTCAGTCTCACTCTGAGATGACGCTTCATAAGCAGTTCTGCTGGTGGAACTCCCATTGCTGCATGCGGAGTCGTGTGATAGCTAAGAAGGAAGCATGAGATTTTGGTATCCAAGGTTCCTCCCAACAATTCCTTTAGTCCTGGCTTGAAAATTTGGACAGCTCTCTCAGTTAGCCCATTTGATGCTGGGTAGAAAGGTGCAGTTCGGATGTGCTTAATGCTGTTTAAACTGAAGTTTTGGAATTTCGCACTTGTAAATACAGCTCCATTGTCTGATACGATTAGTAATCATGAGTCGAAAAGCATTGGTGTCACCTTACGATGGTAGCATTCGACATGGATGATTTCACCTCAAAAATCTCCATCTGTTTTCAGTGTGCATTGATTATGAGCAAAAACATTGTGCCTAGAAATGGACCCATGTAGTCTGTATGCATCTGCACCCATGGTGGGCCAGGTCATTCTCAAGGGTACAGTGAGGCTGCGGCTGGAAACTTTTGTTCCGGTTGGCACTGTTGAACGTACTTGACTAACTTCGATATCTGCATCCATGCCAGGCCACCACACATAATTCTTGGCGAGCATTTTCATTTTAGAAATGCCAGAATGAGTGCTGTGTAATTCAGTTAGGAGCAGTTCTCTGCCTGGCACAGGAATGACTACTCTTGCTCCCCAGAGTATGATGCCATTCTGACAACTCAATTCATATTTGCGGCTAACAAATAAATTTATTTCCAGAGACTGGCACATTTAATCATCCTGTAAGTATCTGGTCTCACTTTGGACAGAAGCAGATCTCAATTAGTCCAGTTCCTGATCTGCTGCATGCAGACGGGTGATATGTCTAAAAAATTCAATGCTAGGGTGATTGCTTGGGGTACTGGAGTACACAAGATGCTTTCTTGCAAGGGTAGGCGGCTAAGGGCATCTGCGTTTGTTACGTGTATCCCAGGCCAGTGCTTAAAATGCCCATCAGGCAATTCTTGCCGAGGTTATCGGCGTGATAGCCTTGTCTTCTTTGAAAAGACCCAAAAGCGGTTTAATGATCGGAGATGATGATAAAAGTTCTCACCATTTGAGTACTGGTGGAACTTTTAAAATCTGAAATCTATTGACAGTCCTTCCTTCTCGATCTGCAAATAACCTTTCTCGGCCACCGAGAGGGTTCTTGCTACGTAACCTATTGGCCTCTCAGAGCCATCATCCAATTCATAGGACAACAATGCACCAATGCCATATGGAGAGGCGTCACGCGTCAATATCAAATCTTTAGATGAATTGAAGTGCACAAACAAGGTTGAGAAGTGCAGCAGATGTTTTACTCTGTTGAAGGCTGCCTCTTGTGGAGCCTTCCAGGACCAATGATGGTCTTCAGCAGTATGTGGCCTCTGTCGATCCATTTGTGAGGACATCAGGGTATACTACAACCCATGGTAATCCCTGGTGCAAACTCTTCATCGTCCTTTGAAATATTGCATATGCTGAGGACACGCCCAAGGTAGGTACGTATACTGGAATACGCCTTTTTATGCATTGTGACATACCCCCAGGATTTGTTATCTAACTCTGGTTGCTGGTAAGCATGGCTCATATCCAATTTAGTGTAGGATTGACCTCTTACCAGCTTTGCGTACCAATCTTGAATTCTGGGAATTGGGTATTTATCCAACTTGGTGGACTGATTACCTGTTAGCTTATAATTGCCACAAATGAGGATGGTCTTATCCGGTTTCAGTACAGGGACATAGGTGCTGCCCATTCCAAAAATTAAACCAGCTGTTATGATGCCTAGTTCCTTCAACCTATTTAGCTCAGCATCCACTTTTTCTCTTAAGGCATATGGTACCGGTCTTGCCTTTAAAAAAAAATCGGGGAGTTGCCTCTGAATCAACATAAATCTCAGCTTGCAAGCTTTTGATTTTTCCTAATTTGCTGTGAAAGACACTGTCGTTTTTTTAAAATAAAATTTTAGTAGTCCTCCTGCCCATAACTGAAAAATCTCAGATCAATTTAACTATTTATTTTAGCCAATCACGGCCCAAAAGGCTTGGTCCTTCCCCAGTCACTATTATTACTGGGAGCTGAGCTGACTGCTGCCATAGCTCACAGGTGTCATGGCGGTGCCTTTTACTTTTGTGGCTTCTCCCGGGTAAGTCTTCAACTGGGCAGACGTTCTTTCCCGGCTCAAGGGTTGGGTAACTCCTCTCGGGTACTAAAATGTGCGCTCACCTATCACTTTGGCTGATGCCCCTGTATTCACCTCCATAACTAGAGGCTTCCCATTTACATGGAGTGTGACAGTAATAGGGTTTGCCTTGACAGCTTTACGACAAAACAGAGATAATTTCAGAATATTATTTCAGGCTCTTTCACCTTATGTACTTCTAACATCTTTGCTGGCTGGTTACTTGCAGTCTGGACTTAGCTCTGCACTGCTTTATCAAATGTTCTCTTTTGTGACAGTAATAACATTTGGCCTCCTTAAATTTAGATGTTTCAGGAGTGTGGTTACCCCCACATCGGTAACATTTAATTTCAGGATCGCTGTCTGATTGCCTCCAGTACGTTCTTTTGATTTCTGGGTGATTGGGAATGATTACCGCTTCATGGCTGCTTCTGCGGTTTAGGTGCCATGCCTGGCTGCAGGTTCCCGCTCTAACTGGTAAACGGTGTCATTTTGCAAGCTCTGTAGCTCCTGCGAATCTTTTTCAGTGCTTTCCATGGCCAGTGCTATCTCCAGTGCTCGTTTAAAATTTATATCAACTTCTGCCAGAAATCAACGCTGGATTGTATTGTTGCACACGCCACAAAATAACCAATTCCATAGTATGTCATTCAAGGTCGCTCCGAAATCATAATGCTCGGACAATTGTTTCAGCTTAGCAATATAAGTCGCAGTCGATTCGCCTGGGGCCCTCACCTTCATATTAAATTTGAATCTTTGCATAAAGACTGATGGTTTGGGCTGAAAATGTCCCTTCACTAAATCCACAAGCTCACAGAATGATTTAGAGAAAGCACTTGGGGCTGTGAGACTGCAAATAAGGCTGTAGGTTTGACTCCACAGACACTCAAGAGAATTGCTTTGCATTTTGCCTCCTCCCCAATTTTGTTGGCCTGGAAATAAAACCCCAGGCACTCAATGTATTGAGCCCAGTCCTCTGTGGAGGAGTCAAATGGGTTGATCCTCCCAAAGAAAGGCATCCTTATGAGTACTTTTTTTCTTCTTTAAAAAAGAGATACACACAGTTGTAGAGCAAGAGGCAGCGCCAGGATCATTGTCCTCATCACCAGATGTAGAGATGTACTACCGAAAGGCTTTAGTAGAACAAATAACTTTATTTGCAGAGCTACAAGTCTCTAACAAGGCTACAAGACACTCTAGACTAGGATATCTCCACCCCTTATAAACTTCCTATGCTCACTGCTGATTGGATGTTCTGACCACGTGATCCTTAGTAAAGCTGGCCTTAAAGCAACAATCACCACAGCGTGGTCCTTCAGAGCACCTTCCTCATCATACTTATGGAGATTATTCCTTTGACCTTTATTGACAACCTCCTGCCGATAGACACTCCTGCTTTCTGGCTTACCAGTCAGCTGCCAACTTCCCCCCACCAAGTTGCAGGGAACCTGACTGAGGCTTTGCACATGAGGTCAGGAAGAAAAAAAATCTCCTGACCTCACTTGCCTAGGTCAGAATGGTTTGACTCCTATCCAGTTTAAAATCAATTATAAGTAGGTTTGTATACCTACTAGAAATAATGCTTAATTGTAACTGACTTTATTTCACTGCTATTTGCTCCCAATTTATTCAACTGTTATCACTGAAAATTCAGGAGTTTTCAGAAGTAATTAATGGTTGCTTTTGGCAAAATGGTGGTGAATGCACGGCAATATACATTCCAGTAACACTTTAACAGCATACATCCTTAGCCATTTTATTTAGATTTGATAATACAGACCTATAACTTCAAATGTAAAAACAGAAAATGCTGGAAAAACTCAGCAGGTCTGGCAGCATCTGTGGAGAGAAAAGCAGAGTTAATCTTTTGAGTCTGTATGACTCTTCTGAGCTAAAGAGAAGTAGAAATGTGATTTGTCTTATACTGTTTACGAGGGGGTGGAGCAAATGAAGCAAAATAGGGATAAGTGGGAACCAAGGAGAGATTGACGAAGATGCCATGAATTGAAGACAATTGGAGTGTTAATACTAGTGCTAAGGACTAAAGAAGGTGCTGATAGTGTCAGAATGTGTTAATAACAGAACATAGGTCAGTGCTCTGTGAAAGTGCGACATAGAAACAAGTGATAGATGGCTCTGTGGGAATTGGGGGGGTGTGGGGTGGATGGGGGGTGCTGGTGGTTGAGGGAAAATGGATTTTAAAAATAATAAATAAAAATAAATACAAAATAAAAATGGAAAATAAATAAGAATTTTTTTTTTAAATGGATTGAAAAAGGAGTAGAGATGGAGGAGAGAGAGTTCATGGTCTGAAGTTGTTGAACTCAATGTTAAGTCCGGAAGGCTGTAAAGCTCCTATTTGGAAGATGAGGTGCTGCTCCTCCAGTATAACTTCTGATGTCTGGGGAGTCGTACTCGGGGGTACCCAAAACCCAAAAGATGCGCTGGGAGATCCCCCAGAAGTCATGAAATCAGGTTTACAAGGAATGTTCAAAATTCCGTTGGGCAATTGCCCTGCACTGGGAACCATCCAACATTGATCTAAATCGCAGACTTCGGATAGTTCCAACTGTCTTACAGGGATAGTAACCCAGGAAAAGTTAGGAGAATCAAAACTACTTCTAACTCCTGGGTAACCATGGTACTGAACCCCCCACTGGACCTCCCGGCTACCCTCCTGACAGTTCCCAGGACTTCCCCAACCCCTAACTACTCCCCCCTCTGACTCAACTCCTACCACCATGACTACCTTTCCGACTACATGCCCGAAACCCCCAACTACAGCCCCACCCCCATTACTACCCTTCCTACCACCCCCCTGAACTACCCTCCCGAGTCTGCTGGCTTTCCTCAGTGACCACATACCCTACTGTCCACCCCACCCCTCCCACCAACCACCTACTGCCACTAGTGCTTTAAAAAAGGGGTGTGGCTTCCTTTCCACCAGCTCTCCTGCACTCAGCACAAGACCTCAGGAGCCTGCTGAACTGCACTATTCTCACCCGGCCCAAGTCGAAAGGTTGGATGCTAAATGTGCAGTTGCAATTTAGTGTAAGTAAAAAGGAGGAGTGGCAAGCCAACTGTGATTGCCACTTTGTGCAAGTTATGGCCCACAGTCTATCATTTCAAATTAAAGCATTATCTGTTCAGTTTTTCCAAAAAAAACCCTGGAAGAGTATTGTTACTAATTTTTTATTTTGCAATCTTACAAAATTGGTCATGAAAATCCAAAAGATTGAGGAACTGATGCACCCAGTAAAAGAATGAGTGAACATATTAAGATAAATACCGAAGGTAACAAGTGATTGAATAATTCATTATCATTAACCACTAAAATTCTTTTAGTTTATTTTGTTTCGTTTAGTTTAACAACATAATTAGCTTTAAGGAGTCTGTTTTCTAATGCCACACATTAGAAACTATAGTACAAACACTTTAAAGGAATTGCAATAAACCCTTGCTACAATATATGATCATCCTTCCATCTATCACTGCACACGCATATAATATATACAGTACATTACAATTCTGAAGGCTTCCTGTTGTCATCCATATTTCCTGTTGTCACAATTTTGTCACGTCTTAATAACTATGGGGAGGTGATGGCATAGTGCTATTGTCTAATAATCCAGAGAGCCAGGGTAATGCTCTGGGGACCTAGGTTTGAATGCTGCTATGGTGGAATTTGAATTCAATAAAAATGATGAGCATGAAACTCATCTAGTTCACTAAGGTCCCTTAGGAAATCTGCCACCTCACCTGATCTGGCTTGCAAGTGACTCCAGACCCACAGGAATGTGGCCCATCAAGCCATTCAGTTGTATCAAACTACTACAAAGTTTCAAAAAAAAGGCATTGCGGGTGTACCTACACCCCATGGACTGCAGCAGTTCAAGAAGTCATCTCACCACCACCTTCTCAAGAGCAACTAGGGATGGGCAATAAATGCGAAGCCCACATCCTGTGAATTAATAAAAAAACACTTAGCAATATCTCTGTGATTTTCAGTAGCGTCTGTGACATTTGGTAATATCTCCAAACAATATCTAAAATATAATAGTGACACCTGCTTCTACTACTTTTAATAGGTAACAGTTGTGCCGTTATTGATTTCTACTGTCACTGGTGACAATTATACTGTGGCATGAATTACCCATGGTATAATTTTGGTTTTTTATCCTTTTTTGGCACTAAGTCAGATAAGTTCATTTTAAATTTTAAAATTTAGGAATTTATTTCCCTTCATGGAAATTTCTTGGGCAGATATTGTGGGACAAATGCAGCGCAGCCTGACTTATACTTGCTGAAATGAGAAGAAACTGTCAGAAATCCCATTGCCAGCTAAGTTAAATAATGCTGGCAACATAAGAGCAAGAGTCCTGTCAGCAGGAAATCAGATATGCTGGAAGCAGCTTGAAGATTCAGGAAGGAACAAGGATGCAACTTTTTATTTAAAGGACTGATCAGGATCTTGGAAAGGGAACTGAAATAGTTTCTGATAAAAGAAGGAAATGGAAAACATCTAACTTCACTATGGATATAGATGCGCTATGGGCCCAACCTAGAGAAAAGGGGGATGTTATAGTTAGAGAATGGGGATGAAGCCATGTGGGAGGAGCTGGCTGTGGTTGTCAGTTGCACCTCCATAATCTTCTTCAATTGTGAAAAAAAATTTAATACATTTGTACACCTAGTGAAGGCAAGTGTTTCCAGGTTAATAAGAAAGCATATTCAACATAGCCTCTGCCAACATGGTGGCACGTGGCTGGAGTAGAGGTGGAGTTCATTGTCTGGCTGTACAGCAATATCTGACAGGATTTCAACTCATTCCTTGGCAATTTGGGACAGATGCCCATGTGCTCAAAATCTGCAAGTGTAAAATCAACCTGCTCAGTTACATGAAGACTGATGGCAGAAACTTATGATGGAGTCATTCTCAAATTGAAGGACAGCTATGATGACGAGAGGTCGTAGGTTTTGGAATGTGCTATTGAAAGAACCTTGGTGAGTTGCTGCAGTGCATCTTGTAGATGGTACATACTGATGCGGTGTACTGGTGGTGGTGGAAGCAAATGTTTAAGGTTGTGGATGGAGTGCTGATCATGTGGGCTGTTTTCTCCTTAATGGTGTTGCACTTCTTGAATATCGTTGGAATTACACCCACCCAGGTGAGTGGAGAGCATTCCATCACACTCCTGATTATGCCTTGTAAATAGTGGAGTCACTTTGGGGAATCAGAAAGTGAGTTACACTCCTCAGAATTCCCAGCCTCTAACCTACTCTTGTAGCCACAGTATTTATGTGCCTGGTCCAGATGGACCCACCCACCCCCCAACAAGCTGCTGATGAGGTATTCAATGATGGTAATGCCATTGAATGTCAAGTGGACATGGTTAGATACTCTCCTGTTGGAGATGGTCATTGTCTGACATTTATGTGGCATGAATGTTCCTTTGGCACCTATTAGCCCAAATCCAAGTTCAACCGTGGACTACTTCAAAGTTTAAGGAGCTGCGAATAGAACTGAACAATGATAATCATCAGCAAACATACCCACTTCTGACCTTATTATTGAACAAAAGTCATTAATGAAGCAGCTAAAAATGGTTGTGCCTTGGGCACTGCCCTGAGGAACTCTTGTAGTGATTGTTAAAATTCAAGTGGTTGATGAAGTCAAAACTAAGATAACTTTTACTTGACTGAGAGTTTATCGACTTTCAGTTTCATAGCTCTCCTTTCACACACTGTGTCCCAGCTGTTCCCTATTTATGTGCTCAAAGTACTTAATAATGCACTTCATCTATGATTATTTCTCTCTTTAAACAATGGGCTGGATTTTACCGTTGGTGAGTGGGGGCAAAGCCCGCTCACCGACACATAAAATGACATGCGGTGACGTTGGGCGGAGCTCCCGACGTCACTGCGCCCCATTTAAATTTTCAGGTAGGCGGGGGCGCAGCAAAATCAGCTGCACACCCGCCGAACTGTCAATGGCTAATTGTGGCCACTGACAGAGCAATTAAAATAATTAGTGGACCTGCCCGTCCAACCTTAAGGTTGGCGGGCAGGCCAGGAGCACCGGAGGGAACTTGAAAAAACATGAAACCTCATCCATGGGCGGGATGAGGTTTCATGTAGGGTTTTAAAAATTTTAATAAAGTTTTTCTGGAAATTATTGTCACATGACGGGACATGTTAGGGAAATTTTATTTTTCTATTTTGAGCTTTTTCACATTTAGGGCAGCAGGGGGATGAGTGCGCTCTTTCTTGCGCATGTGCAAAAGAGCGCACTTTCGATTTTAGGAATCCCCCTGCCCACACAGGGAGCGCATAAGGCTTCCGCGCGAACGTCACGCTGGGCGAGCCTTAATTGGCCCGCCTACGCAAAACAGTGCTGTGCCTCCGATCGGGGGCGCCGATCGGAAGCGCGCCCACATGCGCCCGCCCATCAACGGCGGGGGAAAATTCAGTACAATAATTTCAAAACAAATCAAAGGAAAAATAATTTTCCACATTTTATATAGCCCATCATAATATAAGATATCCCTCTTCTAGGACCTCTAACGATTTCTTCAAGCAAGTAGTCCTTTTTGTAAAGCAAGCTCAATCCTTAACCTTTGCTCAGAAACATTTTGTTGAATGTATATTATCTCATAGTGAATGGTTACCCACATAACCTTTAATGGGCAAACTTTTCTCAGAATGCCTCTGATTTCCCTCAAAATGTTTAATAAGTAAAATCCCATATCTATCGCTTCTACTAGAGCAGTGTTTCTGTAGCTCATGTGCTTTTCACTAGCCTTTTTATTTTCTTCACTTCCTGGGTCAATGGATATTTATTATTCTTTCCCACCAAGAATATGATAAACATTGCTGTACTAGGATATCCAGCTAAAAATGACTAACTTCATATCTTCTGGATCACCCAAGGCTTGGAACTTGCATGCGCATTTCTCCGAATTTAATTTGTTTAATGATTTATTCGCTCTCAGAACTTCCTCAACTGTAGCATATTTCATCATAGTACTCAGTTCCAATACCTCATAACTAGGATCAGTCTAAGATCTAGTCTAAGTGCACAACCAGTTCAACTGTCCATTCAAACATCTTAATTTATCTACTTCTTCCTTAGATGCAGGATTCTCTTTTTATGAGGACCTGGCCTGATTTATTGCGATGCGATTGACATTTTCTAAATAAGACTGTTGACTCAACATCAGTCCCAACTTGTTCTGCTTGATGTCTAACCCTATACACTTAAAAGCCCCAAAACGTCTGACTTGTTTGTTACTAATTTGTTAATAGTCACAAAAACTTCTTGATCCACAAAGGCTTCTACTTCTAGTGGCATTCCTATCCTGTTCTAGTCAAACTATGACCGCTACTAGCCTTCCTATCTCTTGCTGGACTACTGCTACACAATCTCACCCTCCAATGATCAGAGTCCCTTTCGCAAGTCTATGATCTTTTCCTAGGACCGTAAACACTTCCCAGTCCACTTTCAGAACTCACACTGCATTTTGTGGCTTTCTGGCCTTTACCTCATTTTGCCAATCCATGGGTCTAACCTTCTGTCCTTCATTTTGCACATTCAGCCAATGTTTGCATTTGCCGATGGATTTTCCTGCTCTCCCTATAATGGTGGCATCCTTCCATTCACTGGCCCCTGCTGGCATATATGTTATTCCAGTGCCAACTTTGGGTAGTTGTCCTTTGGGATAACTAGCCTTGTCCTGTGCTTCAGCATCACTTTGCTCATATTCAATTAGCCCTTTATCTGCCATAATCTGCTTCTCTTAATTGTCCAACATATGTTTATGTGAAATGCATGGTGCCTCTACACTGTTACTTGTTCAGAGTCTGAAAATGTATAATCAGTGCCAATTAGCCTCAAGGAATGTACCCTAACAGTTTGATTGCCATGTTGCAAAATTACTATTTTCCCATTACTACCTATAGCCTTACCTGGGCATTCTTTCCACCCTTCTCTTTTGTAATATACCATGTCCCCTGGACTAAAATTTATTTCTGATGGCCTAATGTGGTGCCATAAGACTCACCAAATTTAATATGAAACCTCAGCCTTGATAAATGCCCTTCTCTCTGCATGCAGGGCATTTAAGTGCTCAGAAAAAATTTAACTAATTGTAGTTCCTTCCAAGGCTGGGGGATGATCCCACATCACCTAAGGTATTTTGGTATTTCTTCCATGAATTAATTGATAGGGACTGTAGCCTCCAACAATTTGAAGTGAATCCTTCATAAGGACTGCCCATGCCAGGGCAGATGTCAGCTGGTCAGCAAAAATTTGTGAAGCGTCTCATTTAATACATGATTTCTTCACAAACCCCAATACCAAAGGGATTTCCTGCTGCTGTGTTTGTTACTATGATAATCATTTTTAATACTACTTTTAAATTAATTGTTGGTAAACTCAACTCCTCTCCCCGACCCCCCACATTATCAGTTAGGAATTTAGCCAGTGCTCCCAGTCTAGTTCCTATACATTTTTTCCATTATCTTATCCACAATTACCTTTTCGTCTTTACTATGTATTATTGTTTACAGATTGAATCTGAATCTGAATCTAGTTGCCAAGTCTTTAAATGTAAGTGAAAAATGTTTTTGTCCTTATCCCATACCTTCAAATCCATTGCCACAATTTCATTAAAGTTTCTTGCTAATGGGAGACTCACTACAGGCCATAATGGTGTCCTCCCATATTTTTTTACATATATTGCATTTCTCACTGATCTCTTTTCCAAGTTTAGTATATTCATCATCCATTATATCTGCTTCCTTTAGTAGAATTTTTACCTTATGGCAAGATGGATGTGCAAACTGCCAATGTAGTTTTAAAACAATTTGCCTTCTTTCCTTTAAATTCCTAGCCCCGATGCCAACACCACTTCTTTAATATCATGATTAGAAACATTGGGAAGAATTTTCCTGTCCGCGAGCGGAGGCAGGGCCCACTTGCCAATGCGTAAAATGACACGTGATGATGTCGGGCAGGCGTCCCGATGTCACTGCACATTATTTAGATTGCCAGTTCGGCGGGCGCACAGCTGGCGTGGCTGTGCACCTGCTGAATTGTCAAAAGCCTATTAAAGTCATTCAGAAAGTAACTAAAGTTGTTAAGAATACTGCCCGTCCAACCTTAAGGTTGGCGGGCAGACGAAAAGCCCAGGTGGCCTTTGCATTTTTCATGAAACCTCATCCATGGCCAGGATGAGGTTTCATGAAGGGTTTATTAATTAAATAAAAAATTTTTGAAAAAAATGAATGGACATGTCCCAGCTCATGTGACAGTTTCGCATGAGGGGACGTGTCCTTAATTTTTTTTCACCTTTATTAAATTTTCCAGGACTTAAACTAATCTCCTTGAGGCACCTCAATGCCTTGGAGATTTCTTTCGCTCTTTCACCCCCCCCTCCCCCACCCGCACAGGAAGCGCACAGCACTTCCTGTTGTGCACATCATGCTGGGCGGGCCTTAATCGGCCTGCCCCCAATTGGGGCCGCCGATCAGGTTCGCGCTCACTCCCACCCATCCCCGCACAACCCCCCCCGATGCGTGGAAAATTCAGCCCATTAGGTCTCATTAAAGGGGGTACAATAATGTCTTGATTGTGTAAACTGTAAATTTACAGATTTCCCAAAAACAATTGCCTCATCACTTTCCATATCTAATTTCCTTTGAGCCTTTTTCATAGATGGCTTATTCAATAGTAAGGATATTTGCTGATAAAATGATTGACCCCAGACATTTTACACAGAATCACCACTCTCTTTAGCAACTTTAACAGGTTATCATCCCTGAGCCTCAAGTAAGTCGAACTTCCGTATTCCTTGGCCTATCTTCTGTCTTTACTATTTATAGAATCCAGGTAAAACTTTAATCAATCCACTCCACACTTATGGATGTGCTATGTTAGGCAGAGGGTGCATAATTGAATGAGTCCACGACTAGAACACACATTACTGGCCTGAGGCTTCTGGTGACCAACACAATTCCTTCTGACAGATCAGTATCGTCATCTTCCTCTTTTGATCCTTCTTTATCATGTGTCATTTCAGAAACATTCAGACACATTATCATGTGTCATTTCCTTTGTATCAGGCAAGTCATCACATAATGCTATTGAGTCACATCTGAAACTCCTGTTAACCATTCCTCAGTGGTTCTTGGGTTTATTTTCCTACCATAGTCACCCAGTTCCTGTCATCCAAAAGGGTATCTATCCTCATTTCTTTTGTTTGTGGTTCTTCATTCATATTGACTTTTGCACCCCATATCTAAGCAATGTCAATGCTGCCCTATTGCATCCTCTATCTTTGGATTACCACTGAAGATGAAAGAGGCTGGAAATGAATGTTTCCCCAGGAATTTTTTTAAATCTTCAGACATCTGTACCAAAAGCATCGGTTTCGGAGAATCTAACTCCAGTCAAGACTAGGAGCTTACCAATATTTGGTATTTTAGCACAATCCAGCAATTTGAAAGGATGCACTTAATTAGGGTTCTCCAAATAGAACTTCTGCAATCTTGTATGTAACCTGTTAAGTTTCATGATGTACTCTTATACAGAATCATCCATCATTTTAAATTCATCAAAGTCTGACCATGCCCCATATGCATTTAACAACTTATCTTTCTTATAATTTTTGTTCATAAATTATAAAAAATTATCTAAACTTTCCTCAGTATCCAACTGATGAGCCTCTAGCTCCAAAAATAGTTTGCACTTGACCCTGCTTCTAATAGAAAGCAAAAATGCTAAAGCCATACTTTGCTTTTTCTTTGGTGAGGATGTAACCTATGTCCACATATCCATTTCTTCCTTGCATTGGTCATAAGGTTCAGCATCACAGAACAATAGTAGGAAATCATACACTGATACTTTACACTTGGTTTCAGCCATTCTTCTCTGAAGTAACTCCAATTATAATCCTCTTTCTGAAAATAAATTTTAGTTTCTAATCTTTACCTTTAGGCCAACCATTTTCTGCTACCAAAGTTAACAGAATCCAAGCCAGTTGGTGAAACCAAAATCAAGGCACAGAACTTTTTCCTGACAAAGAGTTTATTGACTTTGTTCAGTCTCATAGCTCTCATTTCACACACACACACACACACACACACACACACACACACACACACACTTCACCTGTGAATCTTAACAATATAGCTAACATGTTATTAACAGTGATGTCCTGGGGCTGGGATAATTGACTTCCAACAACCACAACCATCTTCTTTTGCACTAGGTATGACTTCAGCCAGTGGAGTGCCTTCCATCTGATCCCCATTGACTTCAATTTTACAATACTCCTTGATAACGCAGTCTGTCAAATGCTGCCTTGATATCAAGAGCAGTCACTCTCACCTCACCTCACCCAGTGTCAGCCAGCATCCATTCTACACATTCTTCCTGCTATTCACTTTTTTGGGACTCTAGACTGATGAAATATGACATCAATTCATGTGCAATGAGTTTGTGCCTGCCATTATAAATGAGTTTCAAAGTTAGGAAATGGAAAACTTTGCTGCATGTACCAATATGGAGGTTTACAATTCAAGCATTCAATGGGTGCAACCCATACCCCCCACAAGCCTAAGGAAGATCACAATTCTGGAAAAAAAATGGCCTTCCCAGTCATCTATGTGAAATTGAATAAATTAAATTGTCCTGGTAAGAGGACATTAGTGACTTGCATTATAAAGGAGTGTACAGCAAAGTTGGTCATCTGGTGAAAGTCTTCTGGAGGTCCTTGCAATGAGGCTGTGGCCAAATAGTTGGGAGTTATGGTCACTTTATGTGTCACATTCAGAGCTGAGATCTTGGTCACACATCTTGCCTCTTGAGACAAGTCTCCTGGACAAATCTCAGAAGGTGCTCCAGGTTTTTATAAAAGCAAAATACTGAAAAAGCTGGGAACCTGAAACAAAAACAGAAAATATTGGAAATACTCAGCAGGTAAGGCAACACCTTTGGAGAGAGAAACATAATTAATATTTTAGGTTAATGACATCTTCATTTTATAATAAGGGATGACATAAGGACAGTAGCGAAGAAGGATCTTGCCTCGGATTATCAGGACATAGAATCAGTATGAGTGGAGGAATAACAAAGGTCAAAAAACACTGGTGGGGGTAATTTATAGGCCCTCCTGACATCTGCAATACAGTTGGACAGAGAATTAATCAAGAAGTAAATAGAACTTGCAACAAAGGCAATGCAATAATCATGGGGGGTATTCATCTTTATGTAGACTGAATAAATCAAATTCAAATTGACAGAAGTAATTTGGGGGACAAGTTCATAGGTAGCATTCAAAACAGTTTCCTACAACAATACATTGTGGAACCAACCAGAGAAACAACTATTTTAGATCTTGTTTTGTGTAGGGAGACAGGGATAATTAGTAA
Source organism: Carcharodon carcharias (assembly GCF_017639515.1). Classification (NCBI taxonomy): domain Eukaryota; kingdom Metazoa; phylum Chordata; class Chondrichthyes; order Lamniformes; family Lamnidae; genus Carcharodon; species Carcharodon carcharias. The sequence goes on from NC_054487.1 coordinate 64,524,542, forward strand.
TCTCAGAGTAAAGGATCCTCCGGGAAAGTGTCATCAGAATAAATTACAAATTGAGTTTGAGAGTGACATACTTCAAGGGGATTTGGACAGGTTAGTGAGTGGGCAAGAACATGGCAGATGGAATATAATGTAGAAAAATGTGAGGTTGTCCACTTTGGTAGGAGGAACAGATGTGCAGAATATTTCTTAAATGGTGAAAGATTAGAAACTGTTGATGTACAAAGGCACCTGGGTGTCCTCTTCAATAAGTCACTGAAAACTGACATGCAGGTGCAGCAAGCAATTAGAAAGGCTAATGGAATGTTAGCCTTTATCGCCAAGGGGCTTTAAGTACAAAATCTTGCTTCAATTGTATAGAACCTTGTAAGATTGCACCTGGAGTACTCTGTGCAGTTTTGGTCCTTACCTTCGGCAGGATATTATTGCCATAGAAGGAGCAGCAAAAGTTCACCAGACTTATTTCTGGGATTCGAAACTGTCCTATGATGAGAGATTGGGGAAACTGGGCCTGTATTCGCTAGAGTTTCGGAGAATGAGAGGTGATCTCATTGAAACCTACAAGATACTTAAAGGGATAGACAGGGTAGATGCAGATAGGACGTTCCCCCTGGTTAGGGAGTCCAGAACCAGGGGACACAATTTCAAAATAAGGGGGAAGCCATTTAGGACCGAGATGAGGAGAATTTTTTTTACTCAGAGGGCTGTGAATCTTTGGAATTCTCTACCCCAGAGAGCTGTGGAAGCTCAGTCATTGAGAATGTTTAAAGCAGAGATTGATGGATTTCTATATATCAATGACATAAAGGGATATGGGGATAGTGTGGGAAAAAGGCATGGAGTGGAAGATCAGTCATAATCATAATGAATGATGGAGCAGGCTCGATGGGCTGGATCGCTGACTCTGGCTCCTATGTTCCTATACATATGTCTGAATCTAGAGAATTGAACTTAAATAAAGCTAATTACATAGGCAAGAGGGATGACTCGGCTAAGATCAATTGGGAAATTAGATTAAAAAATATGACCGCAGACAAGCAACGGTGAACATTCACAAAAGCAGCCAGGGGATGACAGAGGCACTCTACAGGAGTAGAAAGCACTGCCTCCCAGAGAAAAGACCAGGATGAAAGAACACATGGGCAGAATTTTTCCCCCGTCCGGGGTGGGGGGGGGAGTTGAAGAGCGGGCACGCGGAGGCGTGCCTCCGATCGGTGCTCCCAATTGGGGGCTTGCCGCCATTTTACATGGGTGGGCCAATTAAGGCCCACCCAGCATGACATTTGCAATGAAGCGCTGTGCGCTCCCTGTGCGTGGGGCGGGGGTGGATTCCCTAAACCGAGAGTGCGCTCTTTTGCGCATGCACATGAAAGAGCACACTCATCTCCCTGAGGCTAAGCGCTGCCTCAAGGGGATCGGCTGTACATTTAAAAATCTGAAAATAGAGAAAAAAAAATCCTTGACATGTTCCCTCGTGTGACACTGTCAAATGAGTTGGGACATGTCCACAACTTTTACATACAATTTAATTACATTTTTAAGAACCTACATGACACCTTATCCTGCCCGTGGATGAGATCTCATGCTTTTTCTAATGCCCGTCAGGGCTCCTGGCCTGCCCGCCAACACTAAGGTTGGATGAACAGGTTCATTAATTAATTTAATAACGCTGTCAATGGCCTCAATTGACCATTGACAGGTCGGTGGATGCACCCGCTGTGCCCCCGCCTACCTGAAAATTTAAATGGGGCGCGGTGACTTCGGGATTCCTGCACCAACTCCCCCACCTCCCCCACAACCCTCCCGCCCCACTCACCGACCGGGAAATCCTGGCCCATGGGTTTCTCAGATTAGCAAGCTTCCTTGCAAGGCCTGCAGGACATTGACTGCAGGTATGTGCTCTGTGGGCCCCACATGCCAACAGAGAGAGATACCGCAACCACAAGAGCTATCACTTAGTCAATGTGCAGTTAGTGTATAACCACACTAAGAAATTCATCTTGATGAATACCCGGAATGCTGTCAGCATCCAAGATGCTTTTACCCAATGACAGTCAATAATATCACTGTCTTTGGGCCTCCAACTCAGACAACAGGATGGCTGCTTAACAACAAGAGCAGATCACAGGCTGAAAATTTTGCAACGAGTAACTCACCTACTGACTCCCCAAAGCCTGTCCACCATCTACAAGGAACAAATCAGGAGTGTGATGGAATATTCTTCGCTAACCTAGGTGGACGCAATTCCAACAATTTCAAGAAGCATGGCAGGAGAAAGCAGCCCACGTGTTTGGCACGATAGTTCTCCACTGTAGTAGAGAAATTAATACATCAGAAAGCCAACAAATCACCTGGACCTTGCAGTGTCCCACTAATAACAGCCCTTCCCAATAACAGCTGAAATGACCTGTTTATTCCTATTCTCTATGTTCTGTCAATGTTAGTGTATTATCGCCAATTCCATACATTCTTGTGTAACAACCTTTCTTGTCGTATCTATTGAATGCCTTTTGAAAATCTAAATAAGACATTGATCTAATGATTTTTATGAATGTATATGGGTGCTTAGGGAAGAGACACCTTCTGTAAAGACTCTTTCTACCAGCCTCCAATCTAGTCTTTTGCGTGTCCTCATCCTTCTCCACTTCATTCTACAAGAATAGAAGTACTTCCACTCAGAAATCTTTGCTACAGTCTCAGAATAAGGATTAGGCCATTTAGGACTGTGATGTGGAGTAATTTCTTCACTCAGAGAATGGTGAATCTTTGGAATTCTCCATCCCAGGAGGTTTTGGAGACTCAGTCACTGAGCATATTCAAGACAGAGATCAACAGATTTCTAGATATTAAAGGTATCAAGAGATATGTGGATAGTGCAGGAAAATGACTTTGACGTAGAACATCAGCATGATCTAGTTGAATACCGAGCATGCTCAAGGGGCCAAGTGGCCTACATCTGGTCCTATTTCCTATGTTGGTATATTATCAATTCAAAGGAATACTTTGAGTCGGGCTAGATGAAACTTACAACAAAAGACCCCCAAACTACTAAAGAGATTGGTATATAGCCAAAGTAACATCAATCTTCATTAACAACACAATCATGATCTCCTTCAAATGGTTCCCAACTCAGAGATACCTTCTTGAATCTCTGACTACTGTGTACATACTGGTAGTATTTATTTATGTTAGGTTTGAGGTGAAAGCTGGGGGTAATTGTTTGAAAAAGGAGAGCAATGGCCACCAGGACACTACATATAAGATTCATCAAGTTCTCTCTGGCCTTAAAAGGGGCTGTTTTATTTTAGAATTATTTTGGTGTAGATTTTTGTAAGAGATTTGAGGTGATAGCCTTTAAAATCCATTTTGCTGTTTACTGCAATCCATCCCAAAATGGAGAGCAATTCAGGGAAAACTCCAGACTATTTGCTTTTTTTGATTTACAGAGAACTTTGTCAAATACCTTGCTATGAAACTTTATAAATTTAAACAACAGGTTCAAAAAGAGCCATATAGTGGATGCTGTGGTCCTTTTCTTTTGTTCATTACTTCTAAGCAGCATTTTCACATAATAAATTACTATTTCATGAAAATTCAAAATTATAGTGAAGTTTTACAACCAAAGAAAACTGTAATGTTTTTCAACTTCCTGTTGTTGATTGATTAATCATGCACATGTTTTAAATATAATGTATTTTGCTATAAATTTTTGATCATTAGCATTTGATATTGTATACTTTTTGTCAGTACAACTTGACACACAACAGAAGGTTATATTGAACAAATCTTAGGAATATTGCGTAACTGTCTGAATGGCATTAGTCAATGTTTTGGACTGAATCATCATCAGTCTTTACAGACTTCTTCACCAAAAGAGCCAAATGTTACAAAAAGAAGCATTGTTCCTATATGTCATGGTATTGTTTTTTTTTCTGTCACTGGATAAAAATGGGCCGATTCTACAAAATTGTGAATAGGAACCTTGCCTTTGGGAATGAATGTCAGGACTTCACAGGCTAACTTGCAACAAATTTCTGACTAATGGGTAGAAGAGTGTAGGAAATACAGTCTCAACTTCCTGATAAATGCACCAAGTGCACACTACATCTATAGAATTAAAAATGAGCTTTATTCACAGCCCAATTTGCCTAGATCTAAAAATTTTCAGACTGTGGGCTTTGTGTCAACATTGCAGCATTAGATCCAGGGTTTACCTTCTTGTGACCTCTGATGCTTAGCTCTGTCAAGGTATGTAAGGCTGGGGAGGGTTGCTTAACTTAATACTACAGAAGGATGCAAAACTGTAGAGTACATCTTGGGAAAATGCCAGACAGGGGAGGCCAAGAATCCCAACAGAAGGCATCCATAGTAAAGAGAAGAGAAGACCCGTTCAACATATTGCCAAGGTTTGTAAGAAGCATGATAAACCTTCAAAGTGTTAACAAATTTCTGGATTCTAGGCCAAACTCTGGCCTGGACTTGCAGCCACATTTTTACTAGTTGGCAAGCTGGACACAAGCTCTAACTTAACATACTGGCCCTCTGCTCTACCTCCAGTTGAGGACATGATTCGGAGTTAGCTCTAGGAAAATCAAGGAGATCCCTTGGAACTGTTGGGGCAGGCCAGATCTTGCATATCTGGTTCCCATCCTAATTTTTGATCATTACACTGGACTTATGGATTTTCAGCTCACTTTAGTAAGAGGAGGAAGGAATAGAAGAGAAGAGGAACCAGAGCAAGCAGAGGGGGTGAGGAAGGCATAGGGAAGTAGAATGTAGAAGGGATGAGGAAGGGGTGGTAGAGAAAAAAAAGGAAAGAATGTTGGCAAAGAAATAGAGTAAGCAGAGGAGTGAGAGGGGGCTGGGTTGGAAGGAGGACAGCAGTAAAGTCAGGTAAACTCACAATGTGGGTAATGGCAAATGATAAGCTTGCCAAATATTCTCAGTGGGCTCTAAGTTGATGGGTGTGGCATGCTCCCATTGCTGAGCTAAGTGCCAAAGCTCTCAGTGGAGGAGTGCCAAATGGAAGCAGCAGAGCACACCACATACTGTGAGTGGGAGGATAGGGATTTCCAATTATTTCAAAAGAATACGATGCCAAATTTTCCAACTATGTTGGGCTATATAAGGTGCCAAAGACTCATTATACTGGGGGGAATTGGCTAGGCTCCTGAAATATCTTGGGTGGAAAACTCCTATATACTTACACTGGGTGGGGGTAGGGTGGGTGAATTCACTGTGAAGGATGGGGAACCACTTTCCAAATGTGTGGTAAGGGAGTAGGGTCCCCAACTATTCTACGTGGAAGGGAGCTGTCAGGGTCTAGAATGCTCTTAATGAGATGGGAAGGGTTGGTGAGATTATCAGGCTCTTTCTGGAAATATGGAAGGGGTTGAAGTGGATTAACTAGTGAAATTTCCACCTGGGGGCGATTAGTATTCCGCAGGTGAGAGGATTACAAGTGCAGTAATAGAATATTTAAGTAGCTGAAACTGGACAGATTAAAAATAGTTGGATTATTTGAAGTAATTACCCCTTGGGAAGAAATATCCACTTGGTGAATTTCCTTGCCACGCTGGAACAGCGTAGGAAACTCTTGTGCAAGGAAAGCCAGGTGGAAGTCATTTCTGCCCAACTCTTATGTATAAACAGCATCCAAGGTTCCTCACTTTTCTGCTGCTCCACCTCCAAATCTGTCAAAATGCCGAATTTCCTCGAATTGAACCATTGGCGCAGCAGATGTCAGTATCAGTTGTCAAAGACAGAAACAGAAACAGAAGAGGCTGGAGATTTTTAAATTCATATTTCTGCAGGTAAAAAGCAATCGTAAAGTGTTTTTCATTTGTCATTCTGGCTACAGACACCTGTAATTGCTTCTAACTGGCTCACACAGGGTCAGGCCTCCAGTTCATTTTTCAACCCACCATACCTCAACAGCTGGGTTTCGCGAGAGCAGATATATCATTCCTAATGGGCACATTTAATGGGCAAATAAGGTAAATGAGCTTGTGGTGCAGATTGAAATTGGCAGGTATGATGTGGTTGGCATCATGGAGGCATGGCTGCAAGGGGATCAGGACTGGGAGCTAAATATCCAAGGATATACATCCTATCGAAAAGATAGGCAGGTTGGCAGAGGGGGTGGGTTGCTTTGTTAGTAAGAAATGAAATTAAATCAATAGCAAAAAACAACGTTGGGTCAGATGATGTAGAATCTGTGTGGGTAGAGTTGAGGAACCGCAAAGGTAAAAAAACCACAATGGGAGTTACATACAGGCCTCCGAACAATAGTCAGGATGTGGGGCACAAGATACGTCAGGAGATAAGAAAGGCGAGGTTACAATGATCTCATCCAGTTACAGGATTTCAATATGCAGGTAGACTGGGAAAATCAGGTTGATAGTCGATCCCAAGAAAAGGAATTTGTGGAATGTCTACGAGATGGCTTTTTGGAGCAGCTTGTGGTGGAGCCCACTAGGGAACAGGCAATTCTAGATTTAGTGATGTGTAATAAGGCAGATTTGATAAGGGAGCTTAAGGTGAAGGAACCCTTAGGAGGAAGTGACCATAACATGATAGAACTTACCCTGCAATTTGAGAGGAAAAAGCTGGAATCAGATGTAACGGTATTACAGTTGAATAAAGGCACTACAGAGGCATAAGGGAGGAGCTGGCCAGAATTGACTGAGAGATGAGCCTAGCAGGAAAGACAGTGGAACAGCAATGGCAGGAGTTTCTGGGAGTAATTTGGGAGACACAGCAAAAATTCATCCCTAGGAAGAAGAAGCTTACTAAAGGGAGGACGAGGCAACCTTGGCTGACAAGGAAAGTCAGGGACAGCATAAAAGCTAAAGAGAAAGCATACAATGCGGCGAAGAGCAGTGGGAAGCCAGGGGATTGGGAAGCCAATAAAGACCAACAGAAGACAACTAAAAAAGAAATAAGGAGGGAGAAGATTAAATACGAGGATAAACCAGCCAGCAATATAAAAGAAGATTGCAAGAGTTTTTTTTTAGATATATGAAGGGTAAGAGAGAGGCAAAAGTGGACATTGGGCCGCTGGAAAATGACACTGGAGAAGTAGTAGTGGGGAACAAAGAAATGGCGGAGGAACTGAATAGCTACTTTGCGTCAGTCTTCACGTGGAAGACACGAGTAACATCCGCAAAGTTAAAGAGAGTCGGCTGGTGGTGGGGGCGGGGTGGGGGGGGCGGGTGTTGGTGCAGAGGTGAGTATGGTGGCCATTACCAAGGAGAAGGTGCTAGGAAAACTGAAAGGTCTGAAGGTGGATAAATCACCTGCATCAGGTGGATTACACCCCAGAGTTCTGAAGGAGATAGCTGAAGAGATAGTGGAGGCGTTAGTGGTAATCTTTCAGGAATCACTCGAGTCAGAGAGGGTCCCAGAGGACTGGAAAATCGATAATGTAACACCCCTGTTTAAGAAGGGAGTGAGGCAAAAGACGGGAAATTACAGGCCGATTAGCCTGACCTCGGTTGTTGGTAAGATTTTAGAGTCCATTATTAAGGATGAGATTTCAGAATACTTGGAAGTGCATGGTAAAATAGGGCAAAGTCAGAATGGTTTCATCAAGGGAAGCTCATGCCTGACAAATCTATTAGAATTCTTTGAGGAGGTAATGAGCAGGTTAGACAAAGGAGAGCCAATGGATGTTATCTACTTGGACTTCCAGAAGGCCTTTGACAATGTGCCGCAGAGGAGGCTGCTCAGTAAGATAAGACCCATGGTGTTAGAGGCAAGGTACTAGCATGGATAGAAGATTGGCTGTCTGGCAGGAGGCAGAGAGTGGGGATAAGGGGGTCCTTCTCAGGATGGCGGCCGGTGACTAGTGGAGTTCCGCAGGGGTCAGTGTTGGGACCACAATTTTTCACTTTATACATTAATGATCTGGATGAAGGAACTGAGGGCATCCTGGCTAAGTTTACAGATGATACAAAGATAGGTGAAGGGACAGGTAGTATTGAGGAGGCCGGGAGGCTGCAGAAGGATTTGGACAGGTTAAGAGAATGGGCAAAGAAGTGGCAGATGGAATACAACGTGGGGGAGTTTGAGGTCAAGCACTTTGGTAGGAATAGAGGCATAGACTATTTTCTAAATGGGGAGAGAATTCAGAAATCTGGAGTGCAAAGGGACTTGGGAGTCCTAGTCCAGGATTCTCTTAAGGTTAACTTGCAGGTTGAGTTGGTAGTTAGGAAGGCAAATGCAATGTTGGCATTTATTTCGACAGGACTAGGATATAAAAGCAGGGAAATGCTGCTGAGGCTTTAAAAAGGCTCTGGTCAGACCACATTTAGAATAATGTGAGCAATCTTGGGCCCCGTATCTCAGGAAGGATGTCCCTGGAGAGGATCCAGAGGAGGTTCACAAGAATCATCCCAGGAATGAAAGACTTAACATATGAGGAATGTTTGAGGACTCTGGGTCTATACTCGATGGAGTTTAGAAGGATGAGGGGGGATCTGATTGAAACTTACAGAATACTGAAAGGCTTGGATAGAGTGGACATGGGGAAGATGTTTCCATTAGTAGGAGAGACTAGGACCCAAGGGCACAGCCTCAGAGTAAAGGGAAGACCTTTTAGAACAGAGATGAGGAGAAACTTCTTTAGCCACAGTGGTGAATCTATGGAATTCATCGCCGCAGAAGGCTGTGGAGGCCAGGTCATTGAGTGTATTTAAGACCCAGTTAGATAGGTTCGTGATTGGTAAGGGGATCAAAGGTTATGGGGAGAAGGCAGGGGAATGGGGTTGAGAAACTTATCAGCCATGATTGAATGGCAGAGCAGACTCGATGGGCTGAATGGCCTAATTTCTGCTCCTATGTCTTATGGTCTTATGGTCTTATTTTCTCAAATTTCTTTAAACTGCTATTTAAGGGCCATGGTTGCTGAAAATATTTGGTTGCTCATGCTATACAGAAGATTAATGGGACAGAGGTGGCCCTAGTCTCATGTCATCTTGCCCTGTGGCAGTTTGATGCTGTTTCACTCATCCCTTCAGTATAGTGCTATAAGGAAGGTGACTGAAGGACTGGCATGTTCTGCTGTCCTGAGAGATGCTTCTGGTTCCTGAGTTGCGTGATTCCCATCTTGTTCTTCATCATCATAATTTTTCTCCTCCTTTGCCACCTGATGTTGTGATGGATCTGTAGAAAAGGAGGGTAGAAACTAAGAACTGGTGAGCATTACCCCCTTGAAATAAAGAGGCAAACAAAGGAATGGAACGTTGTATCTGTGTGGTGGTTCATAGGATGTAAAAGCAGCAGCGTAGGTTCTCAGTCAGTTACTTGGAATAAAGGTGAGATATCCCTCTGGTGGCCTGCCTTTGCAGGCATTATAATATGAGTGAGTAATGGTAAGGTTAGCAGTTAAGGGGAATGTGCCAAATGTCATTGGAAAGCTGAATTTAAAGTTGAAGAGATATGAAACTATTCAAGTGGATTTTAGTTTTGTTCATTCAAGTAACTGGTGAGGGAAGCTGGGTAGTCATAGGGTAAAATGCAAGCCAGAGTTCATGTTAACACGAGAACATGATGAAGAGTTAGTTGAGTCAGGATTCCTTTTAGGAGGTGCAAAATATGCTGATGCCCAGAGTGGGCAAGGAATAAAAGAAGTATGCAATGTGTGCTGAAGATGTGGAACTTCTTTGTCGTACATTTCTGCTGTCATAGAGTTAACGGAGTGGTAGGAAGTGCCAGTGCCATCTCCCTTCAGATATGAGGAGTGATAATTTTGGGTTCCCTGATGGCAACCACACAAAAGAGTAAGCTCATCTTGTCTGCAATGCCCCCTAGGAGTGCTTGGAAGTCTTAAAGGGAAAGATTGCGCGTTGTTCCTCTTTGGCTTAGTGTCATGCCCTGTTGCCAACTGGGCAGAAATGTACTTGAATGGTTAGAATTCTGTATAAGTATAATAAAATATATTGCTAAGACATGTATGGAAATTACTGGAGAGTGAAGTGCAAGAGTCAAGCACTGTACTTTCTTATCTGATTGTCCCCTAGTCCCCTGTTGAAGAAAACAAGCTGAGCTGTCTTTTTAAAGGCTGCTTAGAAGTTTCCAGGTTGATTAGCTGTTCACACATATTTTATACTGGTTTAACACCAATGCTTGCACCAATGGGAATTAAAATGAGCAGACCCAGAAAACTCATATGCATCTTTTCCAAGGACCCGCCAGCAGATGCAACATTTTAAAAAAAATCATTTTGAGGGAATTCTAGGCCCTATCCTTTTTTATATTTGTTCATGAGACGTGGACGTCACTGGCTAGGCCAGCATTTATTGTCCATTCCTAATTGCCCTTGTTCAGAAGGCATTTAAGAGTCAACCACATTGCTGTAGGTCTGGGGTCACATGTAGGCCAGACCAGATAAGGACAGCAGATTTCCTTCCCCAAAGGGCATTAGTGAACCAGATGGGCTTTTCCTGACAATTGGCAATGGTTTTGTGGTGACCATAAGACTTTTAATTCCAGATTTTTACTGAGTTCAAATTTCACTATCTGCTGTGGTGGGATTTGAACCTAGGTCCCTCGAGTGTTACCCTGGGTCCCCGAAATACTAGTCCAGTGACAATACTATGTCACCGCCTCCCCTGCTTACTCCTTTACAATCCAAGAAATAAAGAGCAGTATAGAAACATAGGAGCCAAAGTAGGCTTTTTAAAATTCTTTCATGCAATGTGAGCTTCGCTGGCAAGGCCAGTTTATGTTCCTTATCCCTAACTGCCTTTGAGAAGGCAGTAGTGAGCTGCCTTTTTGAACTGCTGAAGTTCCTGTGCTGCAGGGAGCAAGGGAACTCCAGATTCTGCCCCAATGCCAATGAAGTTTAGCCCCTCCAATCTGTTCAACACTTCAATGAGATCATGGCTGATTTGCAACCTAACTCCATATATCTTCCTTTGCCCCATATTCCTTAAATGTTTTTATCCAAAGGTATTACCAATCTCAGGAGTTAAAATAACAATTGATCTAGCATCAATTGCCATTTACAGAATAGAGTTCCAAATTTCTAGCACCCTTTGTGTGTAGAAATATTTTCTAATTTCACTGCTGAAAGGACTTCCTCTAATTTTTAAACTATGCCTTCTAGTCCTAGACTCTCCAGCTGGTAAAAATTATTTCTCTCAACTACCCTATCTGTGTTAATATGGCAATCATCTTGTTAAAACCAATTGGTAGTTAAACAGGTGATGGGCATTAATTATCCCAACTGAATAGAATAAAAGGTACAGCTGGAACACTCCCCTATAATCAGAGAATGTGTAGGTTTGCGGACTCCCAGGACACCTGCCGTTTTTGTGGTCTTGTGGAGGTCGTGGACCATGCTTATATAGGGTGTGATAGGCTGCATTCCCTTTTTAGTTATTTAAAAAACCTTTTGTTACTGTTTTGTTTGCACTTCAGTCTCACGCTCATGATCTACAGACACCTGGTGCGGAAGGGGGTCGGGAAGGAGGAGGACCTCCTCGTGAACCTGCTCCTGGGCCTGGCCAAGTTGGCCATTAACAGGTCCAGGCAGTGGGCGATTGAGGGGGGAGTCCCACCCGATCGTTTGTCCCTCTTCCGCGGCTATGTTTGCGGCCGGGTGTCCCTGAAGAGGGAGCACGCGGTGTCTGCCGGCACTCTCGAGGTTTTCCATGCTCGGTGGGCACCGTGGGAACTGGGGTGTTTTATTGACCCCTTTAATTACATTTTGGTTTAATGTTTGCAAGTTTCCTTTAAACTTTGTCCTTGTTTTTACAGCTAACCTGGCTTAGGGGCTGTGCTTGATTTATCCCTTATTTTGTTAATTTAGTTTAATTGTTTTAACTCCAAAAAGAGTTACAGCTGGAACACTTTGCGTGGAAGCTACTAGGACTGAGGAGTTGTTTTGTAAATAAACCAGCTTTAATCAAGAGACCTGCCTGGATTAGCTCTTCTACCATAACCTCTAATTATGAGTAACAATTTATTTCCCTAAACATCTTGAAAACATCAATGAAATCATCCCTTATCCTTCTAAATTCCAGGAAATACAATCCTAATCTGCGTAATCTCTTTGTAATTTAATCCTTGGAGTTTTTTTTATATATAAAGTCTCTTTGGGCCTCCATTGGTTTTATTTTTTTCAGCATACAGGAAGTATTCTTTGATCCAAAGTAGATGCCTCATATTTGCCTGCATTGAAATCCATTTGCCCCAGTTTTTCCCATTTATTTAGGGCAGGATTTTTCACCCCTGATGGGATTGTCCCGTCCCACCGAAAGTCAATGGACTTTTGGCTGGGCTGCTGAGTTTCCTACGATGCCACGACGAGGCTAGAAAATCCTGGTCTTAATCTATCAATATCTCCTTGTAATTTTATACATCCATCTGCATTGCTTTCTGCCTTGTGGCATTGTCAAATTTCAATAGATGATTGGATAGAAAGCCACATAGAAGTCATTATTAAATAGGTGAATAGTTGAGTCCCCAAAGAGATCCTTGCAGTACACCACCAGTGGTATCCTGCCTTGGGGAGATGGTGGCATAATGATAATGTTGCTGAACCTGAACTAGTGATCCAGGGGACATGGGTTCACAATCCCATCACAGTAGCTGGTGGAGTTTAAATTCAATTAATATAAATCTGGAATATAAAACTAGTCTCAGTAACGGTGACCAGCAAACTATCATTAAACCCATCTGGTTTGTTAATGCCCTTTAGGGGAGGAAATCTGCCACCCTTAACCTGGTCTGGTCTGGTAGATGTTACTCCAGACCCACAACAGTTCAAGGGGGATTGGTAACAAATGGTGGCTTTGCCAGCAATGCTCACATCCTGTGAAAGTATAAAGAAAAATCCTCCCATCTGCCTATTTAACTCTACTCTGCCTCTACTACTTAGCCAATTTCCAGTCAATAATTTGCCCTAAATTCCATGGACTTCAACTTTTTCTTGCAGTCTCTTACCAGGGATTTTATCAAAAGTTTTCTGGGAGTCCATATAAATATCATCCATAGACATATCTCTGTCCACTACTTTGTCACTTCTTAAAAAAAATCAAATTGATTCATCAGGCCTGACCTACTCTTTACAAATCCATATGGTCTCTGATCAGCTGAAAATTTTAAAAGGTGCTCAGTCATCCTAACCTTAATTATAGACTCTACTAATTTCCCAATAGGCGTTAGGCTAACTGGTCTATAATTCCCTAGTTTTCCCCTCTCACCTTAAATTGTGGAGCAACATGCACAATTTTCCAATCTAAAGGAACAGTTTCCAAATTAAGAGAACTTTAGAAGATTATGTGGTCTCCTCTACATTGGAGAGACCAAACATAAACTAGGCGACCGCTTTGCAGAACACCTGCGGTCTGTCCGCAAGAATGACCCAAACCTCCCTGTCACTTGCCATTTTAACACTCCACCCTGCTCTCTTGCCCACATGTCTGTCCTTGGCTTGCTGCATTGTTCCAGTGAAGCCCAACGCAAACTGGAGGAACAACACCTCATCTTCCGACTAGGGACTTTACAGCCTTCCGGACTGAATATTGAATTCAACAACTTTAGGTCGTGAGCTCCCTCCCCCATCCCCACCCCCTTTCTGTTTCCCCCTTCCTTTTTTTTTCCAATAAATTATAAAGATTTTCCTTTTCCCACCTATTTCCATTATTTAAAAAAAAAACCCCACTAGAGCTATACCTTGAGTGCCCTACCATCCATTCTTAATTAGCACATTCGTTTAGATAATATCACCAACTTTAACTTTAACACCTATGTGTTCTATTGTACTATTGTCGTTGACATCTTTTGATGATCTGCTTCTGTCACTGCTTGTTTGTCCCTACAACCACACCCCCCTCCACCTCTCTCTCTCTCTCTCTATCTCTCCTCCCCCCACACACACACCTTAAACCAGCTTATATTTCAACTCTTTCTTGGACTCGAACTCAAGTTCTGTCGAAGGGTCATGAGGACTCGAAACGTCAACTATTTTCTTCTCCGCCGATGCTGCCAGACCTGCTGAGTTTTTCCAGGTAATTCTGTTTTTGTTTTGGATTTCCAGCATCCGCAGTTTTTTTGTTTTTATTTAGAAGATTATAGTTTGGGCATCAGCAATACTCTCCCCTGCTTCTTTTAAAACCTGGGATGGGGCAGTGCATTGAACCAGCTCAATCTTTTGCTCCAAACTTTGCATCATTACAGAAAATGGGTCTTGGAGATATTGCAGATAAATGTAAACACTTAAAATGGATAATACTGTGCAGGTTGACATTGGGATTTCCATTTATTTTGAAATAGACATGATTCAATTCACCCTGCAATTTTAATTTATAACACGTGATTAAATTTAGTCTTATTAGGATTAAGATAGCTTTTTGGCACCAAAATAAAAATTGTGGACCACTTCTCAGCTATATTACACAAGTGTTAAAGGAGGCTTTGGAGAATTTTCTCCCCATCAGGGGGGGTTATGTGGGGGCGGGTGCCGGTGGGCACAAGCGGGTGCGCAGCAGATTGGCACCCCAATCGGCTGGGTGCTGCCATTTTATGTGGGTGGGCCAATTAAGGCCTGCCCAGCGTGATGTGTGTCTGGACGTGCTCAGCACTTCCTGTGCGGGCCAGAGGGGGAGAAGGCTGAGTCAGGGCCTGTGCTCTTTTGGGCATGCTGAGGTGCCTCAGAGATTAGTTTCATGTATAAAACATTGAATAAAGGGAGAAAAAAATTTGAAGGGCATGTCCCCTCATGTGAAATTATCATATAAGCTGGGACATGTCCATTAACGTTAATAAAAATTTTTCCAACACTTTAAAAACATTCATGAAACCTCATCCCGCCCATGGATGAAGTACGACAATAAATGCGAAGGCTGCCTGGGCTCTTCACCTGCCCGGCAACTTTAAGGTTGACCTCAGGTCAATGATTTAATTGACTGTTAAAGAGCCTTAATAGGCTTTTGACAGATCGGCAGGCGTGCAGCCGACTCGGCTGCACGCCCACCAAACTGAAAATCTGAATGATGTGCGGTGACATCAGGACACACGCCCGACATCACCCCGCATCATTTTACGTCCCGGCAAGCAGGCCCTGCCCCTGCTCGCCGAACCAAAGATTCTACCCTTGAGGCAGGATTTTATGTCCCGCGGGCAGGCACATGCCCAACCCGATCGGGTATAAAATAGTGCGTGATGATGTCGGGCAAGCATCCCGACATCATCGTGCACTCATGCGATATTTCGGTCGGCAGGTGCGTGTGAGAGTTGGCAGCACAACCACCATCAATGAAGAGATCTATTAAGGCCCTTAATCAGTTAATTTAAACATATTTTTCGCTGCCCATCCAACCTTACGGTTGGCAGGTGGGCGAATTGGCCAGGTGCCCTTTTAATTTTTTAGCAAACCTCATCCATGAGTGGGGTGAGGTTTCCACAATTAAATAAAAATACAAATATAAAGTTTTGGGCAGAATTTTTATTCTGTTCATGTTATTGTGAGCGAGTCGCATGTCGGGACACTTTTTTCAGATTTTAAAACTATTTTTGATTTTAAAATTGTTCAGCTCCCTGTCTTCAGGGAGCTTTCAGTGCGCACACCTCCGTGCATGCGCAAACTTTTGCGCTCGCACTCCTCCCGCCCCCGCAGTACTGAGCTTCTCAGCGTGCCTTCACGTTGGCTGGCTGTTAATTGGCTAGCTAGCATGAAATCGCTATTGGGGGCCAATTGCGGGCTGCGGACCATTTCCTGGCCACTCCTGCGCCCACCCGCCATGCTCCCCTCTCCCTGGCGACCCGCTAATTCTGCCCTTGGAGGCTTAAGTTTAAATAAGTTTCTCTAACTGAATGGATTTTGCTGGTTTGCAGCTGTTTTTTTTCTATTTCTTTTCTTTTTAAACTTTTACCCAAACAATATTTGGACATTGATGCTTAGCTCTCACTCTAGAAATATTATACAGAAATAAAGTGTGGGATATTATTTTTGGGTTATGTAGTGTAATGTTCAAACATGTCTCCTGCCAAGTTAATCAAGAGGCCATACTGATACCATGCATATAAACATGCAAGAACAGCATATTCTTGGGGGTCAAGGCAAAATGGGGACACCTGGAACTAAAATTTGGATCATACTGGTTTTTAGACATGGGAATCGTGATGTGTAGTTACTGCGTGTCTACTCAAGGTGGTGCGGGCACCTTCCTGAACTTCGTGCTGCCTGTTCATCATCATAATTGCAGCTTTCAGCCCAATGATAAACGTGCTGCTGACTGGCTGCAAGTTCAGTAGGGTGCATGTGGTTAAAACCAACCTGCACCTCTTAAAGGGGAGATGCATTCTGGCCATAGCATATGGTGGAACTGTCTCCAAATGTGCTTAAGAAGGAAAGTGAAATAATAGACCAACAGATCAGGGAGAAGGCTCACAAGTTCTTTGAGGCAGTGCTGGAGGTCTTAGTGCAGGAGATGGAAAGGAGGACAGACATTATGGCCTGAATTTTTTGGGCAGCGGCGGGCGGGCTCAGTGGGAGCAAATGGGGGCCAATTAAGACTCGCCCAGCGTAATATGCGATCCTGTGTGGGTGGGGGGAGGAGGGAGACTTGGGGGCAACGCTCTTTCACATGAAGTGCGAAAGAGCGCTTCAATCTCCCTGAGGCACAGAGCTGCCTCAGGGAGATTGAATCGATATTGAAATAATTAAATAAATGGTTTAAAAATTTATTTAAACACGTCCCCTCATTTAACTGTATCACCTGAGATGGGACATGTTTTTATATTTAGGATTTATTTAATAAAAGCTTTAGAAAACTTCATCCTGCTCCTGGCTGAGGTTTCCTAAAAAACGTGAAGGCCACTTAGCCTTTTTACCTGCCTGCCAACCCTAAGGTTGGATGGGAAGTGTTAACAATTACATGAATTACTTTCTTAATGGCCTTAATAGGCCGTTTACATATTGGCGGGCGTGCAGTTGACTCCGGCACCCGCTCACCAAACAAAATATTGTGGGAATGCACAATGACGTCAGGACACATGCTTGATATCATCATGCGTCATTTTACATGTCGGCGTGTCGGGCCGACCCCCTCATGTGGACTGAAAAATCCTGCCCTATGTTTTGAAGGGCGCCAGGAGGTTTGCAAGGCACAATGCTAAGGAAATGGGAACCAGTAGCTGCAAAGAAGTCCGAGGATGTGGCTCCAGTACTGTAAAATGTTTAATAACCTCACGACTGATTAAGCTCAGTGAATGCATGTTGCCACTGACCCAGCAAGCAACCTGTGCATCCCATCAAACTAGCTTTTTTTTTTGCAAAAATATACTTTATTCATAAATCTTCAAAAACATTTCGAACCATTTCAAAATCACCATTACAAAAACACAATCAGGTTCAACTTTTACAACATGAATCACAAGGTGTATCAGTACAAACAAAGAATATTACAATCATTGGCAGACATTCTTTTAATCTGTACAGCCTGAGGGGCTCTAAACAGTTCCCAGTCCCTCAGTGCACTGTGGCAGAAAGGTCTTAGGCAGTGACCCTTCCCCATTGCGCCTTTGTGGCGGCTGCCCCAAGCTTAACTGTGTCCCTCAGCACGTAGTCCTGGACCTTGGAATGTGCCAGTCTGCAACACTCGGTTGGGGACAACTCTTTGCGCTGGAAAACCAACAAGTTTCGGGCAAACCAAAGAGCGTCTTTCACCGAGTTGATGATCCTCCAGCTGCAGTTGATGTTTGTCTCGGTGTGTGTCCCTGGGAACAGCCCATAGAGCACAGAGTCCTCTGTCACAGAACTGCTCGGGATGAACCTCAACAGAAACCACTGCATCTCTCTCCAGACCTTCTTCGCAAAGACACAATCTACAAGGAGGTGAACAACGGTCTCTTCGCCACCACAGCCACCTCGAGGGCAACATGCAGAGGGGGTGAGACTCCTGGCATGTAGGAAGGATCTTACATGGAGGGCCTTTCTCACCACCAGCCAAGCTACATCTTGGTGTTTGTTGGAAAGTTCTGGTGATGAGGCATTCTGCCAAATGACTTTGTCAGTCTGCTCAGGGAACCATCCCACAGGATCCACCCTCTCCTTTTCCTTCAGGGCCTTTAAGACGTTACGTGCCGACCACTGCCTGATGGACCTGTGGTCAAAGGTGTTTCTCTGCATAAATTTTCCCAAGAGGGACAGGTGGTACGGCACGGTCCAACTACTTGGAGCGTTCCGCGGCATCGTGGCCAGACCCATCCTTCACAACACCGGGAACAGGTAGAACCTCAGCATGTAGTGACACTTGGTGTTTGCATACTGAGGGTCTACGCACCGCTTGATGCAGCCGCACACGAAGGTGGCCATCAGTATGAGGGCCATGTTGGGCACGTTTTTTCCCCCTTTATCTAGAGGCTTGTACATCGTGTCCCTGCGGACACGATCCATTTTCGACCTCCAGATAAAGCAGAAGATGGCTCGGGTGATCGCCACCACACAGGAGTGTGGAATGGGCCAGACCTGCGCCATGTACAGCAACAGCGAGAGTGCCTCACACCTGATGACCAGGTTCTTACCCGCAATGGAGAGGGAGCGTCGCTCCCACATGCCCAGTTTCCTTTTCACCATAGACACTCGCTCCTTCCAGTTTCTAACGCGTGCCCTGGTCCCTCCGAACCATATCCCCAGCACCTTCAGGCCATCAGCCCTGACAGTGAAGGGGACAAAGGATCGGTCAGCCCATTTCCCAAAGAACATGGCCTCGCTCTTCCCACGATTTACCTTGGCTCCCGAGACCAGTTCGAACTGGTCACAGATGTGGATAAGTCTGTGCACCGGCAGCGGATCCGAGCAGAAAACGGCGACATCATCCAGGTACAGGGAGACTTTGATCTGAGTGCCTCCACTACCTGGGATCGTCACTCCTCTTATGCCCGGATCCTTCCTGATGGACTCAGCAAAGGGTTCTATGCAACACACGAAAAGAACAGGCGAGAGAGGGCAGCCCTGCCTGACTCCAGATTTAATAGGAAAGCTACCTGATTCCCACCCATTGATTGAGACTGCACTACTGATGTTAGTGTAGAGCAGTTGGATCCAATTGTGAATTCCCTCCCAAAACCCCATTTTGGAGAGCACATCCACCATGTAGGTGTGCGATATTCTGTCAAAGGCCTTCTCCTGATCCAGGCTGATGAGGCAGGTGTCCACACCCCTGTCCTGTACATAGGCAATCGTATCCATGAGCAGCATGAGGCTGTCAGAGATCTTCCTGCCCGGCACAGTGCAGGTCTGGTCAGGGTGAATCACCAATTCCAGAGCGGATTTGACCCGATTGGCGATGACCTTGGACAGAATCTTCTCGTTCACATTCAACAGTGAAATGGGTCGCCAATTTCTAATTTCCTCCCTTTCCCCCTTGTGCTTGTAGATGAGGGTGATAATGCCTTTCCTCATGGATTCTGACATACTGCCAGCCAGGAGCATACTCTCGTACACTTCTAGCAGGTCCGGGCTGATCCAGTCCCACAGAGCCGAATACAACTCCGCCGGCAAGCCGTCGCTTCCGGGAGTTTTACTCTTCTCGAAGGACTCAAGGGCCTCAGTCAGTTCGTCAGGAGTTAGCGCTTTGTCCAGACTCTCCCGTGTGCTGTCATCTAAGACCTCCGTAATAGAGGACAGGAAGGACTGGGAGGCCGTGCTGTCTGTGGGCTTCATGTCATATAATCCGGCATAGAAGGATTTGCTGAACCTCAAAATGTCGGACTGCGATGACTTTACTGAGCCATCTTCTTCCTTCAGGCTGCTAATCACAGAGCTCTCTCTGTGTACCTTTTGGAAGAAGAAACGTGAGCATGTCTCGTCCTGCTCCACGGAGTGGACTCTGGAATGGAAGATGATCTTGGAGGCCTCCAAGGCAAAGAGCGAGGCTTGCTGGCTCTTCACCTCTTGGTGTTCCTCCTTGACATTGACTGCAGCCGGAGCAGATTCTGCATGCTTTTCTGGAGTCGGGACATTTCCCTCTGTTCCTTTCTAGCTTTCTGGGTGCCTTTGAGGATGAAAAACCTCTTGATGTTTCCCTTGATCGATTCCCATCAGTGTGTCAGTGACTCAAAGTGGGGTTTCATGGTTCTCCAATCTTTGTAATCCCTCTTAAGCTCCTCAATGTTCTCTGGGGTCAGCAGTTTCACGTTTAGCTTCCATGCCCCCCTGCCAACCCTCTGGTCCTTCTCTAAGTGACAGTCAGTCAGTAGGAGGCAGTGGTCAGAGAAGAACACCGGCTTGACGTCGGTGGATCTGACTGTGAATGCACGGGACACAAACAGGAAATCTATCCTGGAACAGACGGACCCATCAGGCCGCGACCAGGTGTATCTATGCTGCGCTCCGTCTGCAGGGTTGCTGAAGATGTCGTGCAGCTTGGCATCCTTTACTGTTTCCATCAGGGATCTGGATGTAGCATCCAATCTGCTGTCGGCCCTGCCGGATCGTCCAGCCGCATTGATGATGCAGTTAAAGTCACCGCCTAGAATGACCGGCCTGGAGGTTGCCAGCAGCAGTGGGAGCTGCTGAAAAACCTCCAGCCGCTCAGCCCCATGTGACGGGGCATAGACGTTAATTAACCGGAGTGAAGCATTCTTGTACATTACGTCTGCTACGAGGAGGCGCCCGCCCACCACCTCCTTAACCTGGGAGATGGTGAAGCTGCCTCCCCGCAGCAGAATACCCAGGCCGGAGGAACGAGAGTCGTTTCCTCCCGACCAGATCGATGGCCCATGGGACCACCATCGTGACCATTGCCTGTAGGAGCTGAGGTGCGGTATCGCACACTCCTGCAGAAACAACAGGTCAGCTTTGACCTTGGCAAGGTAGTCCAAGGTCGCAACACATCGCATAGTAGATTTAATGCTACGCACATTTATGGATACAATCTTTACACCCATTTTAAAGCAATCAGTCGCTTACCAAACCTGTTGTCTCTGAGAGTTCCAGACCTTTGGTCTGCTCCTTCATGCCCGTGGTGTGCTCAAATTGCTTCACTTGGGATGGGCTGAGGAAAGCGTCCTGAACCTCCCCATTAGCGGTGTTCTGCTCGGGTGGCATCTGGGGGTCCGTGCAGAGAGCGGGGTTTGAAATGTCCTCTGTTGGAGAAGCTTCTCCAATCCTCTCCCCCTCTGGGGCGTTGCTGCTCCCGGCTTCCCGGAGCTGGGGTGCGCTGAGCGCCTCACTGTTCCCAGATTCCTGGGGTTGTGGTGCACTGGCCTCTTCGGGTTGTGGGCAAAGTTGGAGTGCGCAGGTCTCCTCATTGTCTCCAATGTTCTGGAGCTCGGGTGTCTCATCCTCCAACTCCCTAGCGTTTTGCCGCTTCTTCTGTTGGCGCCGCCCTGGCCCTTCTTCGTCCGAAGAGCTGCTGCTCGTTATCCAAGTCAGATAGGAGACGCCTCTTGACTCTTGTCTGGGAAGTGGCTTGGTTTCTTTTCAGCCCCTTCTTCCTTTTGGCTCTCTTCACCAGCTGCCGCTCCCCCTGCTGCTTTCCCACTGCTGCCTCCTCCTCCTCCGTTGATTCGCTCTCCTGAGGAGTGGGAGGTTCAGGGGGCAGTGATGTTGGTTGGCCGTCTGTTGCCTCAATCTTTTCCTTCACCTTGTCTCTCTCTGTCTCCTCCTTTGTCCCGTTGTTCTCCCTGGGGGCCTTGGTAGTTGGAGTGACACGAGGCATTTCTTCTGCTTCCCCCTCGTTGGCTTTGGCTGCCTGTGCATGAGTGCGGCAACGTTTGGGGCAGGTCTTGTAGAGGTGACTTGCCTCGTCACACAGGTTGCAGCACTTAGCCTGTTTACAATCTTTTGTCTGGTGCCCTTCCTGTTTGCAGTTCTTGCAGAGGACAGCACTGCAGTTGGCCGCCACATGACCAGACTTGCTGCATGAGCGACAAAGTTTGGGTTGCCCAGCGTAGACAAGGTAGCCACGGCTTCCCCCGATAGCGAATCTGGAAGGGGGGTGGAAAACGGCTCCCTTACCGTTGGTCTTGAGCGTTACCTTAACCTGGCGTTTACATGTCCAGATCCCCAAATTATCTTTAACCTCAGTGCAGCTCCCAACCTTATCGAAGTACCTGGTAAGGAAGGTGAGCACGTCAGCGACAGGGACGTAGGGGTTGTACAGATGCAGCGTCGCAACCCGTTCTCGTTGCAACGGTAGAGCAAAGAGCGGTTCCGCCGTCAGGATCTTCATTTCTGGCAGGTCTTTCTTTTCCTCAAACAACTTCAGGAGTTTGACACAAGCTGCCACTTGCTTGAAGGTCACATCAAAGAAACCAGCGCTGGGGAAATCCTGTAGGCAGTAGATCTCCGTAGCCTCGAAACCACACAGCTTGAATAGGATCCTCTTGGTGAAGAAGGTCCTATCCATTCCTGTTCCTTGCTCGCTGCCCTTCACCATGACTCGGATGGTGTTAGGTACCCCATGGTAAGGAGTTCGACTGGTTATAGCCATTTCTCTTTCCCTGGCAGAAATGCGATGAAGGTCTCTCCCCTGCCAGGTAAGTATCATCCTGGGAGAACCTCCTTCTTGATCAAGGTCTCTCCCCTGCCAGGTAAGCACCCCATCAAACTAGCCCTCAGCAAGCACTAGATGTGATTCTCAAGGACTTTAATTGGTCACATTGCAGAATTTGGCAGGTTACCAGGGCCTGCCTTCCCGCATCCTGATGAAACCGACTGCAGGAACGCTGATGGAAAATTCGCATGCATTCTAACTGGTAGCTCTACTTTTGGCTCTGCCTGTCTTGGTTTCCACCCCCAGCAGATTTAAAAGTCCTGTCTCAAGTTTCATTGAGCCCTCAGAATATTAAAATTAGGGGCTGCCATAACATGCAAATAATGGATAAACACCATCACTACAATCACACAGCACTCATTTGTACAAGTGCTGATGTGAGAATCAACTACAAAATAACAAAAATGCTGGCACTGATGCCTGGTGGCCCAATAGCACTGTCTTACTTCTATCCACTGACCCGTCTTAGACAAAAGGATCCTGCGGCTGGGAAGTCAGCAGGATTCACAATGGCACATTTGAGACATTTAGGCACAAAATTCTGTTTCTGGTGTTCCTCATTCAGTGCTGTGCATGGAGAATCAGCAAGTATTCAAATTTTGTATATACAGTTGGCGACATCCCTGCATGCAGCTTTCATCCAAAGCACCTCCTTCAGCAGGACCTCCAATGATGTTACTCATTTGCCTTACTGTGCCACACTGAACAAAAGTCCATTTTTCTGCCACCAGTACCCTTACGGTGAACTGTAACCTGTCCAGATTTTATGCTCCCCGATCAAGTGTGCTAAAGATTAGCATCTCGGGAGATGTTTGATCCTGCCAGTGGTGTAACCAAATCAGAGGGAAAGAGACTCCTCACAAAATTTGACATGGTCCTTTTTGAGTTGCCAGCATAGATAAGCCTGTATAAAGAGCCAGGTACAACTCATTTTTGTTACCTAATAAAACTAGACTTATCTACCCAATGCAACAAAGTAGATCTATTTTTCACCACTGCAAAAGTTAATACTAATGCAAACCACAATTAATATAAAATCCAATGTAATTTTCTTTAGATTCAGGCACACTAAAGTAATTCCAATTATAACCTTTATATTCATCAGTCCAGCCTAGATTCAAACCCATGCTGCTTTCTAATTTTGTTTTGCATTTTCTGGCTCTGTGATGCCTCATTTTTGCAAAACTGATTATGCTTATTATGTTCCCTGATATCTGCCTCACTATATGCTCTTCTGATCTTATCATAGTCTCTGCCATCTGTTCATAATATTTGTTTTTCTAATTTTTCTGCACTTACATTTTATTGGTATCTTAATTTTCGGTAAATCTTTACTTTCTAGCTCCTTCCCAATCATTCAAGGTTACTGTTTTCTATTCAGTGAAGAAACTGATGAATCTGAAGGTGTTAAAGTGTATCCTTGCATCTGTCCTAAGTACAAAATTTACTCAAGATATCATTTTCATATGGAGAACATGTCAGGTGGCCAATGTGCACTGCCCACCTGATGGCACTAGCAAGATGTCTGAATCATTTTCATGATTAGACCTCCTGTAAATATGATTGGCTCAACAAAAAAGACAGCAGGAAGATTGGAGATGAAGTTGAGGGGGTCGGGGGGATTGGCAGTTCCTTTACAAAATTTACTTCTGCTGTTGAGTATAGTGCAGTGCAGATGTCCTTCCAATCTTCACGCCTCCCACAACTCATTTTAAAATCTGGTGGGCCAGTCCCATGCTTATAGCTATAACTCAAAGCTTATTTGAATATGTTTGCAGGAGAGTTAGCAACTACAGGTCAGGAACTTACCTATAAAAGGAACAGGAGGTAAAATTAAAGAGCAAGTCACACTGGGAAACTCCCACATACCTGCTAATATGAGTGAAGCACAATAAGTAACACCAGCTCAGTTTCACTGACCAGATTACTTACACTGCATTTCTGAGTGCCAGCTTTGACACTCAGAACCTCAGTACAAGCAAATAACTGCTCTATCATGTACTGTTTACATGTCATGTCAACATATACAATAGTAAGAATTTGGAGTTTGAGCAAAATTGCAACACTAAAGCGTGCACTGAGTAATCTGGTGGCACACATATCTACTTATTGACAGCAACATTGCCCCAACCTAAACTTTAACACTTAGAAAGGAAAAAAAATGCATTTAAATTGCATCCTTCATGATCTCAGGAAGTACTTTTGACATGCAGTCATTATAGTAATGCATGTTTCCATACAGTCATTATACATCATATAGCATGTCCGTTTCTGCAATACATTTTTGCCAACTTAGTATACAGCTGACTCAGGAAGTTTACAGGCCAGATGATGCATTTCCAACCTAAATCAGTCAGAGTGCAGCAGTAGTCTGATGTGAAGGGACCAGCCCATGCCTCAGGTTTCAGTAATACTGAACATGGCTCATGATTCTTGGAGGCATTAGGCCAGAGGAGGGAACTTTCACAGTAAGATTTCCTCAGTCTCAGCTGCTAATAGAAAGCAACTCCATCGTCAGGGTGAACATCAGTGTTCAGGTCACTTCAGTAGCACTGGAGAAACTGACCCAGGTTGCATTGCTTGGTTCTGGCTAGGAAGACTTTGGAAACAGAATCTTCATATGATTCAGCAAACTCTCCTACTAAAGGGAATAATATGCATCATGTGGCAACATTTGATGTTATGAATATTGAGGGCTGCACTAGAACTACATTTCCTGACCTCATTCTCCACTGGTAATCAGTCCTTCATACTGATGCAGGAGGAGCCCACCATTGTACTCAAAAAAGGTGGCCTTCCCTCCAACCTCACATCTGAACAAAGCATATACCGGCAGAGTTCTGGAGTGGAAGTCGCCCAATGGGGATGAAATGGGAGAGAAGATGCTAAAGATAGCAGTATTGGCCAGCATGCCAGTTTCCTATCAGTGGCAACTTTCCTCATGACAGGGGAAGGCAGGGTCTGACAACCCATCGGATTTGGGAATGAGCCCAATTAATGTTGTTAATGAGCTCATTGAGGACAAGATATTTGGTGGGAGCGTATGGGTTGCATGCTGGGACAGGGGCAGACCAGGAGCCTGGAGGAGACAACACTGGAGAACCAGGCCACACCATCAAATTAGGTGGGCCCATAAAAAGGGAGCACAACTGAGAGAGCACTTAACCATTGGCAATTGGGTGCCATTGGGTAATGCACAGGTTGTGGGGAGAGTGGTCAGGCAGTGCAGGGGGTTGCCACCCCTCTGGCATTGTGGTAGCATGAGGAGGGAGTTAGGTTTCCCAACATTATTGGGACTCCAACTTAGTGCAAGGAAGGCAGCAGCAGGTAATGGGAGCACAATTCTCAAATATTGGGACCAGTGGAGATGAGGATCAACATCCTCAGCAGCAGAGGTAGTTCCCCAAGAATGAGGAGGACAGAGGATAGGGACAAGAGGCAGGAAGGCAGCGGAAGCCATACTCTCAGCATAGGATCTGCTGCCTACCTGAAATATCAGAACAAGTGCTGCAGGAGACAGCAGGCAGGTGATCACTGATTTGTACCTTTGTCCCAGAAGACCTCAGACCTCCTGGCACTGCTTGTCATGTCCTGGAAGTGGCATCAAAAATCAATGTGGCCTTGAACTTCTTCACCTCTGGCTCCTTCCAAGGAAGGACTGTTGTCCTTGGTGGCATCTTGCATGCAGCTGCACACCACTGCATCTTGCAGGTCACTGGTGCCCTATTTACAGTATAGCCAATTTTAGGCAGATGGGATCCTGGAGGAGCAGAGTGTAGTTGGTTTCACTTCCATCCTGGTTTTCCCCAAGTGCTGGGCAACCTTTATTAGGGGACAAGGGCTATCTCTTGAAGAGATAGCTACTTGCCCCTTTATGTGAACCCAAGACAAAGGCAGAGATATGCTACAACCAAAGTCATCTGCTCACAAGGACCATCATTGAGTAGGCCGTTGGACTTTTGAAGAAGCAGCCCTGCTGCTGGACTGGTTGGCTGGTGCCTTGCAGTACACTCATGCATTGTTGTGGTTTGTTGCGCTCACCATAAGAGGGCCTCCAGAGAAAGTGAGGCTTTGGAATGATAATTCATCTGAGATTGAGGAAAGTGTAGCATACTGAGGTACCGGCTGCATGGGGAGGTGCCTGGGGCCAGCGCAGGGCACAATGGTCTCATTACAATAGTGTCAAAATCAGATCATCTGATTGGGCATGTTTCAACTGAGCCCTTCTAACCCTGGAGGATGGCATGGTCTGCAACTCTGTTTGAGCTGCCGTGAAATCACTTCCACTGAAGATGCAGCCTGGAATAGGTCAACTCTTACAGCCAAAGAATGATGCAAATCTGTCCAGTGGTTTCAATGTCCCCCTGCAAGGACCTTTGTTTCCCTTTACCAACTCTTATCTCTTTAATGGCAACACAGGAAAATAACTGAAGATTACTCATGTTATGTGTCCAAATTTGCATTCTGTTGAATAAGAGAATAAATGTACATTTACAGATGAAATAAACCCTAGTGATTCACTCTGCCTAAATGTGGTGGTCTCCTGGTCTCCACTTTCAGCCATTTGCTCGTGGTGCTCTCTTATGGCCTTATATGATGTGGAAGCAGCCTACTCGCTTGTCTCTGCTTGCGGCTACAATGCATGGTGGTCACCCTCGTCATGGAAGTGCAAATGGGGGCAATACCATGGCTGCAGCACAGGTGTTCATGCAAACGTCACCCTTAGTCAATGGGCCCTGCTAAGGATGAGGCTAAGGAGGCCATGGAGGATGATGGTGCTCCATAAGAGGTGGCACCATCATCCTTCTCGGTGACCTCCTCAGCCCTAGGTTGGCATTTGGGATAACTGGAGAGCATCAGTTGGAGTGCAACTGGCTTCCACATGACACATCTTGTGCTATCAGTGCCACTGACCACCCATGCTAAAAAGTGTGGTATGCATTCAGTATATGACAGTGCATTATTTCTGTGTCCACTCAGCGCTGTCACACATGACTCTCCATGAAGCTGGCCACTCTCTCAACTGAGGAGCCTTATGCATTCAAAGCCCTGAGCTGTGGTGGCGCACATGAGCTGGATAGACTCCTCCATCTCAGTCCACGACCCCACACAGCCTTGGGAAAATTTGACGACATGTGGATACACATCTGTTGCTACTGATCTAAGAGCTTCCTTTCCTGTAACTCCTGAGGGTCTGCACCTGCGACCAATTAAGTACATATGAACATACAAATTAGGAGCAGTATGACACTCGGTCCCTCTAGGCTGCTCCGCCATTCAATAAAATCATGGCTGATCTGATTATAATCTCAATTCCACATTCCCACCTACTCCCGATAGCCTTTCACCCCCTTGTTTATCAATAATCTATCTAGCTCTGCCTTAAACATATTCAAAGACTCTGCTTCCACTGCCTTTTGAGGAAGAGAGTTCCAAAGGCTCATGACCCTCTGAGAAAAATTTCTCCTCATCTCTGTCTTAAATGGGTGACCCCTAGTTCTAGATTCTCTCAAGAGGAGACATCCTTTCCACATCACCCTGTGAAGACTCATCAGGACCTTACGTGTTTCAATCAAGTCACCTCTTACTCTTCTAAAATCCAACAAGCTGGGCCTGTATAACCTTTCCTCATAATCCTCCCATTCCAGGTAATAGTTTAGTAAACCTCCTCTGAACTGCTTCCAATGCATTTACATCCTTCCTTAAATAAGAAGACCAATACTGTACACAGTATTCCAGTTGTGGTCTCACCAATGCCCTGTATAACTGAAGCATAACCTCTCTAGTTTTGAATTCAATTTCTCCTTGCAAAAAACAATAACATTCTATTGGTTTTCCTAATTACTTGCTGTATCGGCATGCTAACTTTTTGCAATTCATGTACTAGGACACTCAGATCCTTCTGCATCTCAGAACTCTGCAATCTCTCACCATTTAAATAATATGCTGCTTTCTTATTCTTCCTGACAAAATGGACAACCTCACATTTTCCCACATTATACTCCATTTGCCAGATTTTTGCCCACTAACTTAACATATCTATATCCTTTTTAGCCTCCATATGCCCTCTTCATAACTTACTTTCCTTCCTATCTTTGTGTCATCAGCAAATTTAGCTACTGTACCTTTGGTCCCTTTGCCCAAGTCATTTATATAAATAGTAAAAATTTGAGACCTCAACACAGATCATTATATCTTGCCCACCAGAAAATTATCCATTCATGCCTACTCTGTTTCCTGTTAGCTATCCGATCATCTATCCATGCCAATATGTTAGCAATAACTTTTGATGTGGCACCATATCAAATGCTTTCTAGAAAACTAAGTGCAGTACATCCACCAGTTCCCCTTTATCCACAGCACATGTTACTACTTCAAAGAACACTATTCCCTTTCTCAAGACCATGTTGACTCTACCTGATTACCTTGAATTTATCTACGTGCCCTGTTAAAACATCTTTAGTAATAGCTTCTAACATTTTCCCTATTATAGATGTTAAGCTAACTGGCCTGTAGTTTCCTGCTTTCTGTTTCCCTCCTTTCCTGAGAAAAGGAGTTACATTTGCTATTTCCAACCTAATGGAACCTTTCCCGAATCTCGAGAATTTTGGAAAATTAAAACCAATGCATCAACTATTTCACTAGTCACTTCTTTTAAGACCCTAGGATGAAGTCCTTCAGGACCCGGGGACTTGTCAGCCTGCAGCTCCAACAATTTGCTCAGTACCAGTTCCCTGGTGATTGTAATTTTCTTGAGTTCCCCATTCCCTTCCATTTCCTGATTTACAGCTATTTCTGGGATGTTATATGTACTCTAATTATTCTCTCGTTATTCTTTTAGTCATTTTTGCTGTTTTTTTTTGTTCTGTCCAATCTTTTGACCTGCCACCCGTCCCTGTGCACTTATATGCTTTTTCTTTAAGTTTGACACTACCTTTAACTTTTTTAGTTAACCTCTCCTTAGAATTTTTCTTCCTCGATGGAATTTTTCTTACTCGTTGGAATGTATCCAATGTGTATTCTGAAATATCCCTTTAAATGTCTACCACTGCATCTCTATCGACCTATCCTAGGTATGGCTGTGTCTGTTCACCATCCTCCGAGGGGGACTGCACACAGCTGCTTCGGCACCTCATCTTCTCCTGCTCACTAGTGACATGCTCTTCACCCAGTAACACCTTATCCAATCATGTGGGAAGACCCACTGAGTGTTCCTGCACTGGTGGAGGGTGTGCTAGTAAGATGTGATGATGTTTGCTCCACTCTCTGTTTCTTTTAAGTGCTTTGGTATCATTGAAGGATTCCGGTATTCCTCCTCTATGTTAGAATCTGTGGGAAACAGAAGAGTAGAGCATAAAAGCTAGCCTCTGAGAGCAGAGGCTTTGCAGTGCTGTGGCTTCCCAATGCAGCTGAGTTTTTGGCAAGCTGCCAGATGAGGAGGAGTGCACACCACCTGCTTCATCTACAGATTTCAATCTTGTTTCATCCTATCCACCAAGAATGCCCATCTCTCCTTCCTCAACTTGGTCCTGCAGGACCACCCTTGCGATCTCCATGTCTCCCTCCTCCATGTGCGGATGGAACATTCTATCTCCTGTCACAGCCCTTTCTCTGACATTGTAAAAACTTATCACCTGCAAGACCAAAAGAGAGAGGGAGAGGTAAAGAGCTGCTGGCCTAAGCCAGCAGCTCAGTGACATCGGAAGCTGTATGTATCAATGTTCCTAAGACCTCAACAGCCCTATAGATCTGAGCCTTGCTAAGGGGTCAGTAAATACCCTGGGGGTATATTCCTCCCATGTTCAGAAGCCCTCATGCTCCTCAACTGGAGTGTCTTCTAGAGGCCAAATATCTAGAGGCCTGTCAGGATTTGGTGTTATTTTCACCTTGTCAGAGCGAATAAAGTTTTCCAGCACTGGATACGGTTCCTATGGACCACACTTCTGTTGCCAGTCTCAACCACCTGCAGCCATATCAGCTTTGTTTACCAGAATGGCCTTCTGCCACCCTCCAGAAAGAGGATCTTCCTCCAGGAGGACAGAGGTCAGTATCAGAGAATTGAGGAGTAGTCTTGCCTCGATCCCAGGTGCTTGCAATTTCTCCTACAAATGGCAGCTACAATAATGGCTGCTGCAATGTGTTTAAATTAAACCCATACTCCAGCCAAGTGTCCACTAATTGCACATCCCACCTGCCCTCCAACCAATTCGGAGCCAACCTCCAAAAATCGCAGTCTGTAATTACTTACCCCTACCAGGGCAGCATCAGGATCTGGAAAAGGTCCTGTTAGTTTCCAGATCCTGAAAATAAATATTGCTTTCGGCTGCAATTCTGCAATGGGGTTGGCCCCATTTATTTTTGGTGCTGTCATCTCTAAACTACTCTCCTTGGTACCTCAGAATGGAAATCATTCAGCTCAGTTAGCAAGATTTTCATACTCTATAATTATGAATTTTCTGGCTACGTTGGAGTGCTACAAACATTAAATCTTGGTTAAACATTCATGGTATAAACACAGCAATTTGAGACAAGATCAAAAGTTGCATTAGTGCAGACCTGGGTGGTCATCAGTCCAGTCTTGACTGTTATATTCCATGTGAAGGACAATACCGGAAACAATATTTTACACATTTTGATAAGCATTTATTTAAGAGTTACATATTACATGCACCTCTTAACTCAACAACCACAGTTTCAGTCTGTTCTTAGTTATAGGAACAGAAGTGAATCCTCAGTTAATGCCCACACCTGAAAAGAAAAATATAATTAACAGATTCTTTTTTTTCCGTATATAAAGATAGTTTATATGCACAACCAAAATTTCAAAATAAATTAAATCAAAGACTTCCATATTTTATGAAAAGCGTTATGAAACACCCCTCCTTTAGGACCCCTAACAACTTGCTTGTACATGCATTTATTTTAGTGAAACAATCAAATAGTTGATGACTTGCATCCACCAATTTAACTTGAGAGATTTCCTTTCTCTCCAGCATTTGTTTCAAGACAGCAAAATCAATTCATAAGCTTTTCTCACTCACTTTGTTCAGTGTTCGCTATCCCACAATGAACAATTATCTACATAACTTTAGTTGGGCAGATTATCTTCAGTGGCCCATTGTACAGAATCTCACTTAAAATATCAGACAAATGGAATCCTATATCCAAAGTTCCACAAGAGCCAGTGTTTCAGCAGCCAAAGAACTAAAGCCACTCTAGAATATCCATCAGGAAGATTAGCATATGAAGCATCACTAAAAAGACTACTTTCATGTTCTTTGGGTTAACTAAGGATGGAAACTGAAGTATGCATTTCTCCAGATTTTTAAAATGTTGTATTTAACTTTCAAACATTCAACTTTGGAGCATCAGATTTAGTCCGAGTGCCCAACCAGTTCAACTGACCAATCAAGCTTTGCAATTTCTTTCTGTCTCTTCTTCATATAAAACCTCATCTTTCTGTGCTGACATAATACAATAAACTGGAATGGGGGAAGCATTCTCTAAATGGAGTTTTGACTTAAAGTTATTCCAAATGTACTTTACTTAATATTTAAACAAATATATTTAAAGAAGTTTGACTCCCAATTTTTAATACAAATCTAATCTTAATAACACATTTCTCAAATTCCACAATACACCCCATAAGACATTGCTAACATACGTCATGAAGATGCCTGAAAGTTTTCCTTAAAGACACCAATAAAACAGTGATCAGCTAAAAGCAGACCCCACCATCTATTTCAAGTAAAACAGATCTCACACTCCAGCTGCATAATTCAGGCCATACAGAAATTGGATTGGATTTAGTCAATTCACTCATTAATGAACCTAATTGACATCCTGTCAGCAGCAGCCCTTTCCATTGATTTCTTTTTTCTTGCTGCCCATCCAGTCTTACTGTTGGCAGGCGGGAAAATTGGCCAGGCGGCCTTTGGATTTTTGAGGAAACCACATCCATGGGTGGGATGAGGTTTCTGAGGTTAATTTTTTAAAAAATGTTTTGACAGAATTTTTATCTATATGCTCAGGTGAGTGAGTCCTGGGGACATATATTTTCAGAATTTCATAATCTTTATTTTTATTTTTAAAATTCTTCAGCTCCTTGAGGCAGCTTTCATTGCACACTCCCCCACACCCATGCTGACATCAGCATTCATCCTCTTTCTGACCCCACCCCAGCAGTGCTGAGTTTTTCAGCGTGGCTTTCACACTGGTTGGCCATTAATTGGCCAACTAGTGTAAAATTGCGTTCGGGGTCTAATCGTGGACAGCGGCCATTTCCCGCCCTCTCCCAGGCCCGCCCGCCATACCTGCCTGAAGACTCGAAAATCTTGCCCTAAGATTACTTTTCCAGCTTTGGGAGAGTTTACTTCTTATCCACATCATCCAGCCTCTCTTCAAAACCCTTGGCAACTAGTCTTATTTTAGTCTCAAGTATCTGCAGCAAGGACTTTTTTTAGTACAAATCCATCTGTGGCAAGGCTAGCTGCCCTTATCCGGCATCTCCGAATAAATCCAAACTCTCTCCAACCATCTAAATCACTTTATTTTACCTCATTAATTTATTCAAAAGTTTATTAGCAGCCATCAAAATTTCATGAGAACTTCTACTTCTAGTTCTATTGTCTTCATTTCATTGCACTTTTATACCTGTTGGAACTACTACTTCAAAATCTCCCTCTTGCAATATTAGATGGTCTTTCTCCAGTAAGTGATAATTTTCTGGAACAACAGCCATTTCAGACTCACCATCAATCCTGGCACTGTTTTCTTATTCTCCATTCTTTCACCCAATTCTGCCAGTCCATGGACCTCACTTCTTAGCCATCCTTTTGAAAGTTCAACCAAAATAAAAAAAAAACTTGCTCAGGCCACAAAGAGTGAACCTGGCCTTGAGCAGGAGACCCAAAGAAGGCCTTCCAGAGGATACCCACTAAAGTCATCACAGTCAAGAGGGCACAGTGGTCAGCAGGCTTCCTTCACCTCTGCTGCAGATGTCAGGGGATGCACCCAGATGAAGTGGTAGAGTTTAAGAATAAAAGGTGTTTTGAATGAACAGTGGTGGTACGGTGTTCAATTGTATATAGTTTTGGCATTTGTAAATATACATTAGCTTGCACTGATTGGAAGTCTCCTGGCAACACCCAGCAGCAAGGCAACACCCTTGATGTCTGACTGCAAGACATCGAGGTGTGATGAGGATCATCTCGGGTGGGTGGAGCTAAAGATCAGCACAACTGGACAACAAATGGAGAGCTCTGATAATCATGTGGAGAATGTCTGACTGCTTTGTTCTTTTGAACTCCTCACTGTACGGTGAAGCCCACACAGCAACAGATCTGGCCCAGAGGATTCTCATTACAAGAGATCCCAGCAAGATGGAGAGCTGCCATTCACTCAGTCATTTTCCATTCAGTGCAGTCAGATTTAGTCAGAATTCTTGCTGCCAGTTGATTTAATGGTTGCACACACTCCACCCCTTCCAAGTGAAGGACATCCTGGGGGATCAAGACTGAGTGTTCCTCCGCCTAATACATGCCTGTTCATGGAGAAATCGCTCTTTGACAAGGACAATGGGAACCATGTGTGAGAAGTCTCCCACTCACACTATTCCACTTGCCTCCACTGTCCTCGAGACTCTAAAGAGAGACCTTTTGCCTTTTCATAACATAAAGACTGAGCCCTCATCAGGCAGGTCCATCCCAAGGAGGATAAAGGTTTTCAGTCGCAAGTTTGCTGCCATTCACCTGCACGTCCCTTCGAGGCATCTACCTCCTCCACTGCCCCCCGCCCCTCTCTTCATCCCTACATCTGACTGCACTGAATGGAAAATGACTGAGTGAATGGCAGCTCTCCATCTTGCTGGGATCTCATTGTAATGAGAATCCTCTGGGCCAGATCTGTTGCTGTGTGGGCTTCACCGTACAGTGAGGAGTTCAAAAGAACAAAGCAGTCAGACATTCTCCACATGATTATCAGAGCTCTCCATTTGTTGTCCAGTTGTGCTGATCTTTAGCTCCACCCACCCGAGATGATCCTCATCACACCTCGATGTCTTGCAGTCAGACATCAAGGGTGTTGCCTTGCTGCTGAACTGCCTTTCTGTCATGATGGTTCAAGTCACATTTCAAACTCTCTCCACCTTTTACCCTTCCCCTATCACCCACTAACTTTTCCTGATCGCCACTGATACCCCTGCACCACCACCCCCCCCAACCCCCACAATGTGATCTTCATTCTCTTCTCTGTAACCTTGAACCTCAGGCATCACCCTGGACCCTATAACCACTAACCTGGACATGCCTTCCCTCCCCAATGAGCCCACACCAATCACAGTGCCATGCCCACTTTGATCCTGCCCATTCCTAATACCTGTGTCACCATTCTTGTTCACTCAATGACCCTCCCAATGAGAATTACACCATCTACCAGACCCACACTCTGATTCTCCCACCTTACCGCTTTCCACTACCCCTCTCAGTGTCACAGTCCTTTCTTTCCATCAATACCCTCAGTTCTCCCTCCAAGACTCTACTATTGATACCACTGACCCCCCCTTCCCCGCTCACACACACCCCTCTCTTCATGCCTTCAGTTGGCCTGGTAAAGAGCATTCATGACAGGCAAAATGGGTTCCCAACGATCTTCAGTGGGAAAGTCAACCTACTATTAAGCCACCATGGAAGTCAAGAGAACATGATTTTCCGCCCCTATGCACAACAATTCCTGCCAATGGCTGTTGGGGAAGATTCTGCACACTGAAGCAGTCCGTTTCCACATGCAACAAGACCTGGACAACATTCAGGCTTGAGCTTTTAATTGGCGAGCAACATTTGTGCCACACAAGTGCCAGGCAATGACTATCTCCAACAAAAGAGAATCCAACCATCTCCCCTTGACATTCAATGGCATTACCATCACTAAATCCTCCAGTATCAATATCCTGGGGTTGCCATTGACCAGAAGCTGAACTGGACCAGCTACATAAATACTGTGGCTACAAGAGCAGGTCAGATGCTGGAAATTCTGCGGAGCATAACTCACCTCCTGACTCCCCACAACCTGTCCACCATCTACAAGGCACAAGCAAGAAGTGTAATGGAATACTCTCCACTTGCCTGGATGGGTGCAGCTCTAACAACATCAGCTCTGACACTATCCTGTACAAAGCAGCCCACTTGATTGGCACCCCATCCTTCACCTTCAACATCCACTCCCTCCATCACTAAAGCACAATTGCAACAATTGTGTACTATCTACACAATTGTAATAATTGTGTATCATCTACAAGACGCACTGCAGCAACTCACCAAGGCTCCTTCAACAGCACCTTCCAAACCCATGACCTCTACCACCTAGGAGGAGAAGGGTAACAGATGCATGGGTACAATGCCACCTGGAAGTTCCCCTCCAAGTCACACACCATTCTGACTTGGGACTATATCACTGTTCCTTCGCTGTCACTGGGTCAAAATCTTGGAACTCCCTCCCTAACAGCACTGTGGGTGTACCTGCACATATGGACTGCAGCGGTTCAAGAAGCAGCCACCCCACCACCACCTCAAGGACAATTAGGGATGGGCAATAAAAATGCTGGCCTGGCCAGTGGCCCCCACATCCCATGAAAAGAATAAAAAATATTATCCTTCTTACCACACACCAAATCTCCTGAAATGAAATTTATTTCAGATGATCTTATATGATGCCTCAATGATCTGAATTTCGTCTGAAACCTCAGACTTGATGCAAGCTCATCTCATTGCAAATACAGCATTTAAATGTGCATAAAAAATTGAACTAATTGCTGTACCTTCTCGCATAGGACTGTTACTCAGAACAGAAGGCAATTTGGAATTTCGCCCATAGATTAATTGATAGGGACTATACCCTTCTTCTAACCATCTGGAGTGAATTCTTTGCATGAACTGCTTATGCCAGGGCAATTGTTAACTTCCACTCTGGATGTTCAGCTAAAATTTTATGCAGCATTTCATTGATCACCTCATGATTTGTTTCAGAGTCCATTGCTGAAAGTACTTTCAGCAGCAGTAGTCAGGACCGCAATGTTCATGGTCTCACACACATTTCTGAACTAGTCATTTCAGTCACAAATTTTGCTGATACTCCAAGTCCAGTTCCCATCTATTTCTCCATAATTTTGTCTATAATAGTCATTTTATCCTTACTGAGCATGATTGTAGAAAGACTAAATCTAGTCAGGTCTATAAAATGTAGAATGAAAATTTGTCTGTGTCCCATACCTTTAGATAATAGACAAAGAGATTAAGTGATGGAAGGTTTTAAGTCTCAAAACTCTCAAGAGAGTGAAAAAAATCGGGTGCCAGATCTGATTCCAACTTCCCTGATTGCAGCTAGGTCCCTTTGAATAGCTCTTTAAATGCTACCTCCTGCCATGTGCCACCAATGGCTTGTGGATAGTTTGAGAAAGTAGAGGTGGCAACACTGATTGACATCAAAATGATATTGGTGAGCCTGTTTGAGTATCTCATGTGATTGTGACTATTCTCGGTGCAGTGCTGGCCACCTAAATCAAGGTCTGCCTGACAATCAATAAGTCGGCATTAATGTTTTCCTTAATTTTGTAATGTGCTCTATGGGTTATAGAAAGCTCAGAATGTTGGCAATAAATATATTTAGATTATTAAAGCAAGTTATTTTTCACTTCACTGTTTGTGCCTTTAAGGATATGAATCATTAGACTATATGTGATTGGACACAAATGCATATATAGGCTATTTGTTGGAATACATATGTGGGGATTATGAATGAAACTCATATGAATTCTATAATGGGCAGCCAATTTACTCTGTCAGGTTACTGCTCGTGCTGCCATCTGTTGCTTTTTCTCCCCAACTCTTCACTTCTGTTGTTTAAATTCCCCTAATTCCAGCAATGGGGAAGTCTCATGGCACGGTCGTTGCGCCCCTACTTCTGGGCCAGAAGCTCCGCATTCAAGTCCCAGTTCAGGATTTGATGGACACAGAATGTGTGTGCATAAACTAGCCAAACAGGTTGATTATCAGCTGCTACATCCTTCCAATATGCCTGATGGCAGGCGGTAAGAGCAGGGGAGTTTTCTGGTCAGTCATACTGCAGAAAGCAACGGCAAACCACCACAGTACTATGCCAAGCATAATCATGCAATAATACAATGGAAGTCCATAGTCGCCAATGCCCACTTAGGGCATAGTACCCAAAGGAGGAGGTGGTGCGTTTTAGCCCAAATTTCAAGTTAACTTTTGGTTTAAATGGCCTGTCTAATGAATCCCCATCCCCTGATGTTACCTTATGAGCTCTGGAAAAGACCTGGCCATGGATTTTCTAATATATTTGGCTTCAAATTTCAGGACTACTGCACAGGACATCAGGACCCCATTTCTGAGCTGGACTACATTGGAAAAAACTTAAGACAATGTTTCTGTCTATAGTCTACTACTATTGTTTGATGTGAGCTGTCAAGATCTGGAAATATTTAGATCTACATCTTCTTTCAACTTGGCTTGAAATCCCTGGACTCCTCTCGACATCAAGAACACGTTTCTGCGCTGGACTACACTGGTTATACTCTGTTTCTGATTTGCTGCCCTTTTGCAATATTTAAAGTATCTTTGATCAGTCTTTTGTCATTCCCCCACCACCACTGCAATTGAGAGACTTTAGTTTCCTGCTGAGTCTATAACTTGCCACTTAAAGGTACAATTCTATACAAAATAAAGGGTACATTTCTAGACAATATAAATTAAAGGATGAAATTCTAAAGGGGGACATTGGTGTGTATGTGCATTCATCATTGAAGGTAGCAGGACAGGATGAGAGGGTAGGTAAAAAAGCATACTGCATCCTAGTCTTTATCAAAAGGGGCATAGAGTACAAAAGCATGGAACTTATGTTAAACCTGTATAAAATGCTGATTCAGCCTCAACTGGAGTATTGTGTCCAGTTCTGGGCACAACAGTTTAGGAATGACGTGAAGGCAATGGAGACTATGCAGAAAAGATTCACAAAAATGGTACAATTTATGTAGTTATGCAGAAAGATTGGAGAAGTGAGGACTGTTTCCTTGGAAAAGTGAAGGTTGAGAGTAAATTTGATAGAGGTATTAAAAATCATGAGGGAGCTGGGATAGAGCAGATAGTGAGAAACTGTTCCCATTGGTAGAAGGATTGAGAGCCAGTGGGTACAGATTTAAGATAATGGATAAAAGAAGCAACATAAGGAAAAACGTTGTCATGCAGCAAGTGTGTAGGATCTGGAGGCAGGTTCAATCATGGCATTCAACAGGGAGTTGGATTATTATCTAAAAAGGAAGAATGTGCAGGGCTATGGAAGGGACAGACTGTACAAACATAAAAAAAAGCAGCAAATAGGGTCAAAGGGGGAAAAATGGGAAGGAGGCAAAATTAATGGCTCTTTATGCAGGTAGGATTCAGAACAAAATAAATGAATTAACGGCACAAATAGAGGTTAATGGGTATGATCTTATAGCCATTACAGAGACATAGTTACAAGGAAATTAAAGCTGGGAACTAAATATTCAATGTATGTGACTTTTTGAAAGGACAGGCAGGAAAGAAAGGGTGGTGGGGTGTCTTTGTTAGTGTGAGGTGGAATAAGTACGATAGCAAGAAATGATCTTAGATTAAAAGATATAGAATCCATATGGGTGAAGGTAAGAAATAACACAGGGGAGAAGACACTGGTGGGAGTAGTCTATAGGCCTCCTAACAGTAGCTATACTGTAGGGCAGAGAATAAATCAGGAGATAATGAGGGCACATAAAAAGTCAGCACATTAATCATGGGTGACTTTAATCTTCATGTAGATTGGGAAAATCAAATTGGCAGAGGTAGCCAAGAGCAAGAATTCATAGAGTGTATTGGGGACAGCTTCCTAGAACAATATGTTGTGGATCCAACCATGGATCAGGCTATTTTGGATCTGGTAATGTGTAATGAGGCAGGTTTAATAAATGATCTCAGAGTAAAGGATCCCCTAGGAAACAGTGACCCTAACATGGTAGAATTTAGCATTCAGTTTGAGTGTAAAAAATTTGGATTGGAAACAACTGTGCTAAACTTAAATCAGGGTAATTACAAAGGAATGAGGGCAAAGTTGGCTGGAGTGAACTGAGAAAGGAGTTTAGTAGAAAAGACGGTTGATGAACAATGTCAAACGTTTACGAAAATAGTTTATGACTCACTATAAAGATATATCGCAGTGAGGAAGAAGGATTCAAGGAAGGGGATAAACCAACCATGGTCAACCAAGGAAGTTAAGGATAGTATCAAATTGAAAGAAAAAAACATACAATATGGCAAAGATTAGTGGTAAGCCAGAGAATTGGGAAAGTTTTATAAGCCAACAGAAGATAACCAAAAAAGTAATAAAGAGTGAGAAAATAAGCTTTGAGGGTAAACTAGCAAGTAATATAAAAATAGACAGTAAGAACTCCTTTAAATATATTAAAAGGAAGAGACAGTCTTAAGTGAACATAGAGAACGAGGCTGGCAAATAATAATTGGGAATCAGGAAATGGCAGAGGAGTTGAATAAATACTTTGCATCAGTCTTCACGGTAGAAGGCACTAATGGCATTCCAAAAATACTAAATAATCAAGGGGTAAAGGGGGAGGGGGTGGTGGGGAAGAAATAAATACAATAACTATCACTAGAGAAAAGTACAAGGGAAACAAATGGGGCTAAAGGCTGATAAGTTCCCTGGACCTGAAGGGTTGCATCCTAGGGTATTAAAGGAAGTAGCTACACAGATAGTGGATGCACTGGTAGTAATTTTCCAAGAATCCTCATTTTCTGGAAAAGTCCCAAAAGTTTGTAAAACTGCCAGTGTAATGCCCTTATTTAAAAAGGGAAGGAGACAAGAAACACATAACTATAGGCCAGTAAGCTTAACATCTGTCATTGGGAAAATGTTACAGGATTTCTAGTTTCTGACTTGCTGTTGTAGTCACAGTATTTATTTGGCTAGTCCAGTTCAGTTTCTGGTCAATGGTAACCCTCAGAATGTTGATGGTGGGGGATTCAGTGGTAGTAATGTCATTGAACATCAAGGGACGATGGTTACATTCTGTCTTGTTGGGGATTGACATTGCCTAGCACGAATGTTACTTTGCCATTTGTCAGCCCAAGCCTGGATATTGTTCAGGGCTTACTGCATTTGGACATGGAATGCTTCAGTATCTGAGGAGTTGTGAATGGTGCTGAACATTGTGCAATCATCAGGGAACATCCCCACTTCTGACCTTATGATGCAAGGAGGGTCATTGATGAAGCAGTTGAAGATGGTAGGGCCTAGGACATTACCCTGAGGAACTCCTGCAATGATGTCCTGGAACTGAGATGATTAACCTTCAACAACCACAAGCATCTTCCTTTGTGCTAGGTATGACTCCAAACAGCGGAGAGTTGTCCCCATGATTTCCATTGGCTCCAGTTTTGCTAGGGCTTCCTGATGCCCCCTCGGTCAAATGCTGCCTTGATTTCAAGGGCAGTGACTCTAACCTCATCTCTGGAGTTCAGCTCTTTTGTCTATGTTTGAACCAAGACCCTAATGAGGTCAGAAGCTGAGTGACTCTGGTGGAACCCAAACTGTGCGTCAGTGAGCAGGTTGTTGCTAAACAAGTGCCGATTGGTAGCACTGTTGAGAGCCCTTTCCATCACTTTACTGATCATTGAGAGTGGACTGATGGGGCAGTAATTGGCTGGGTTGGATTTGTCCTGCTTTTTGTGTACAAGACATACCTGGGCAATTTTCCACATGGCTGGGTAGATGCCACTGTTGTAGCTGTACTGGAACAGCTTGACTAGGGGCATGGCAAGCTCTGGAAAATAAGTCGTCAGCACTATTAATGGAATATTGTTAAGGCCTTTGCAGTATCCAGTGCCTTCAGCTGTTTCTTGATATCATGTGGAGTGAATTGAATTGGCTGAAAACTGGCATCTCTGTTGCTGGGGATCTCTGGAGGAGGCTGAGTTGGATCATCCACTTGACACTTCTGGCTGAAGATTATTACAAATGCTTCAGCCTTACCTTTTGCACTGATGTGGTGGGCTCCTCCATCATTGAGGATGGAGGTATTTGTGGAGCCTCCTCTTCCAGCGAGTTGTTTAATTGTCCACCACCATTCACGACTGGATGTAGCAGGACCATAGGGTTTAGATCTGATCCGTTGGTTATGGGATCACTTAGCTCCGTCTATCACTTGCTGCTCATACTGTTTGGCACACAAGTAGTTCTGTGTTGTAGCTTCACCAGGTGGACACCTCATTTTTATGTATGCCTGGTGCTGCTCCTGGATTGCCCTCCTGCACTCTTCAGTGAACCAGGGTTGATCCCCTGGCTTGATGGTATTGGTAGGGTTGGGGATATGCCGGGCCATAAGGTTACAAATTGTGGTTGAGTACAATTCTGCTGCTGCTGATGGCCCACAGTGCCTTGTGGATGCCCAGTCTTGAGTTGCTAGATCTGTTCTAAATCTATCCCATTTAATACGGTGATAGTGCCATACAACACAATGGAGCCTATCCTCAATGTGAAGATGGGACTTCGTCTCCACTACACCTGTGCAGTGGTCATTCCTACCAATACTATCATGGACAGATGCATCTGCGGCAGGCGAGGATGAGGTCATTAATGTTTTTCCCTCTTGTTGGTTCCCTCACCACCTGCCGCAGACCCAGTCTAGCAGCTATGTCCTTTAGGACTCAGCCAGTTCAGTCTGTGGTGGTACTTCCTAGCCACTTTTGGTGATGGACATGATCCTCCACCCAGAGTACATTCTGCGCCTTTGCTACCCTCAGTGCTTCCTCCAAGTAGTGTTCAAAATGGAAGAGTACTGATTCATCAGCTGAAGGGGGCCGTATGTGGTAATCAGCAAGAGGTTTCTATGATGTTTGTGTTTAATGTTTATGCTTTTTGGAAAAAGGATACTTTAGTTAAAAATAATTGTTATATAATACCTGCCAGTAGGACGTGCTCTGGTGCAGAATAAGGAATAAAGGCACTTTCTGTTTTTTATACGCAAAGATGGAGTTCAGAAGCAGATAGCTGTGTGTGTTCGTAATTGTCAAGAAGTGACAAAACACTTCAATTTCCTTGTCCATGCTTGACCTGATGCCATGAGACTTCCTGGGGTCCGGAGTCGATGTTGAGACTCTGCCAGGGTAACTGTATACCGCTGTGCTGCCACCTCTGCTTTGTCTGTCCTGCCAGTGAGACAGGACATACCTAGGGATGGTTATGGTAATATCTGGGACATAATCTGTAAGGTATGAATCCACGAGTATGACTATGTCAGGCTGTGAGACAGCTATCCCAATTTTGGCACAAGTATGGTGAACTTTGCAGGGTCAACAGGGCTTGGTTTGCTGTTCTTGTTTCTGGTGCCTAGGTTGAAGCTGGTTGGTCTGTCCAGTTTCATTCTTTGATTGCCTTTTTAGCAGTTTGATACAACTGAGTGGCTTGCTAGGCCATTTCAGTGGGTATTTAAGAGTCAACCACATTGCTGGGAATCTGGAGTCACATGTAGGCCAGACCAGGTGGGGTACAGCAGATTTCCTTCCTTAAAGGACACTAGTGAACCAGATGGATTTTTACAACAATCAATAATGATGTCATGGTCATGTTATGATCCCCAGCTGAGGTTACCACTGGACAAACCTGATCCCAGACTGGAACCAAGCTAGATAGATCCTAACTTTTAATTTGTTTGTTTAGAGACGTGGAGAGCAGCCAATGAACAGACTCCTGGTATGAGCTAATGAACCTTTAACAAAAGAATAAAACATTTATTTAACAAGAAAATATGATCTATGTTACAATACTCCTTCACCCACAACTATACCTTTCCAGATATATACAGATTTGTAACGATAACACAAGTTACAAAAGCTATCTTATACTTTAATGTTCACAGTAAGTACACACTCCATGTGAATCAATTGATGACCTCTAGTCAAGCACACCACACTCTGAAACCAAGTGACAGATGCCA
Organism: Carcharodon carcharias; assembly: GCF_017639515.1. Taxonomy (NCBI): domain Eukaryota; kingdom Metazoa; phylum Chordata; class Chondrichthyes; order Lamniformes; family Lamnidae; genus Carcharodon; species Carcharodon carcharias. The sequence continues at coordinate 64,568,084 of NC_054487.1, forward strand.
CCTCAACCAGTTGCTATGGATCTCTCCTCAACTTTCCCCAGACGCTTTGCACACCAGGAGCTAATCAGTCTCACTAAACTCTGTCTTTCACATGAGGGTTTCTAATCTCCGCTCTCTGAGAACTAATTTTGGAATCTTCTCCCAAACTGACGCTTTCTCTCAGATATCTTCTGAAAGGGTTCATGTCCAGGATTTCAAACTCTCATTCTGATGTTCCTCTCCCCTGGATCACTACATACATTCAAGTTTTCTTCCATGCATTCTTTCTCTCTCTCACCGAATCAGCTGTCAACAGTACACCACTGCTTCACATGCCCATAGCAAAGAGTTACAGACCTTCAGTTATCTCTTTGGACCTTCTGGCCTCCTTCAATCTGTTCTCACTTTGAATCTGCTTTCTGCAGCTTTCGTGTCTTTAAATCTGAAGATCAAAGCCTTTTTCTCTGTCGCTCACTCTTAACTTCACTTAACAGGACATTTTCCAGGTTCCTGTCCTTCCTTTGACTAGAAGGTCTTCTTGGTATTTTCTTCTGTTCTACTCCCCTGGATTTGGGGGTTTTTTTTTAGCTTGGGACTAGCTTTGCTCCAGTCTCTCCTGGCAGTTACTTTCAAAAACAACTGAATTCAAACAGCTTCCAGTTCAAAACCTGCTGTTTCTAGTTTCTTCTGTGTGTGTGTGGGAGGGACCTGCCTCTCTGGGTCCCTGTTGCTAGGAAACGGCCCAAGTTTCTCTACTCTTGTTTGTTTAACTTAGCTTAGAGTCATAAAACTCTCATTAGAAATACAGGCTTCTTTCAAAATGAAACTAAAACTCAAGTGGACCTTTCTTAACACAGAAATACAAATCAAATTTAAAAATTAAAGCTAAAGCTCATTCCTAACACAAAAAAATACAAATATAATTTACTTAAGCTATCTCTATTTCCTAGCAGTCATCATTAGACTTTCAGATTTTTATTAAATTCAAATTCTACCATCTGCCATGGTGGGATTCAAACCTAGATCCCCACAGCATTGCCTCTGAAGAAGAGTCATATGGACTCAAAAAGTTTATTCTGTTTCTCTCTCCACAGATACTGCCCGGCCTGCCGAGTTTTTCCAGCATTTTCTGTTTTTATTTTGCATTATCCTGGGTCTCTGGATTACCAGTCCAGTGACAATACCACTAAGCCACCACCCCAACTGGCCTCTTATGTATCCCCAATTAGCTGCCTAGGCCCCAAGGTCTTGAATACCCTCCCTAGACCACTGTGCCTCTCTCTTTCCTCCTTTAAGACACTCTTTAAGACCTATCTCTTAGACCAAGCTTCTGGTCACCTGAGCTAATATTTCCTTATGTGACACAATGTCATAATTTGTTTTATAATGCTCCTGTGAAGCAACTTCAGATGATTCATCATAGTAAAGACACAACATAAATGCGAGTTATAGGTGTTATTGAATGAAAAGGGCAAATTCTGAAGATTAAATTAAATTGCAAGAGCAGGACTAGGGAACAAGATTTAAACTAGTAAAATGGTAAAGCTAAGAGGTATCATAAAGCATTCTTCAAATAGAGTGATCACCAAATAAAATAGAATTCCAGATCAAGTAACCAGTGGACAAGAAGAATCATCAGAGCAGGTTTTGCTGCTAGTAATGGATTTGCGAAAATCTCTGAAAACTGAGGCAAGTGCCTGGAGACAGTCACTTGAAGTTACTACTTTGTGAAACAGAAAAACATGAACCCCATTGGAAGAAGAAAGCAACTGTGGACTGTTTGCTGAAAGGACTGCAATTCTGTTGAGATTGCGATATATGATAAATATTAAAGAGAAACATTCCTTTCCATAGTTTAGACTATAAGTTGCCTCCAGAAATAGTGTTTAGTTAATGTTTTTAGTCACTTGTTACAGTAAAAATCTTAAAACATGAAAATTTGTGTAATCTTTTTCAGCTATTAACTGGAAGTTTGAATTTTTTTTCAATGTTACCAGCCTCTATGGGGATTGTAACATTATTAACTTAACAAATTAATTATCATCCAGTATAGTTAATACAGGCTCTTGATTTTCATGCAAACTCTGTTATAGCTACTTTAGAAATGATGACATGTGTCTTTAATATGTATTTGGATATCTGTTTCAACTGACTACTATTTGTTTAATGCCCATGAACATTCACACATCTAAAAAACAAACTTGAAAAAGTTATTTTTAACTTTTGCATTCAGAGCTTCAACTAGATTGAATCAAATGTTGATCATTTTTTTAAATTAGCCTACATATCCTGGTGTTATTACATTTAACAATGCAGTACCTTCTACACTGAAACAAAAATTATAGACAGCATAGCTTACTCCAGCTACAAACTTTAATTAGCAGAAACCCACCCACCCAATAGGATCAAAATGGAGAAAATGTCATACGCTGGCTAACAATTTGTTATTTCTTATAACAAATACTGTTCTGTTGGAATACAAATTGGATGTGGACTTTAAAAACAAGCAACAGGATATTTTTGTCAAGAAAAATCTCTACAAATGCAAATAAATTAAGTCAGAATAAAATTCAACATTATAATCACTACTATTTTCCCTTATGTCAAATTTATATGTTAAAAATTTGTTTGCGAAAGGATAGCTTGTTAAGTTGCTTTATGATCTACAATTACATTACAAAGAAAACCGTTTTATTACTCAAGATTAAAATTGCCTGTCGTTACGGAGCATCCAGGCTTTTCAATGTCACCTGCACATTACTTCTGCTAGCTTATTGCAAGCATCATTTCATATTGGAAGTAAGAACTTACTCTTTGCCAGTAAAGTAAGAAAAGGCTTAACTTGGAAACAGTAGATGCTAAAAAAAAATCATGTATTGTTTGATTAATAACTACATTTTTAATGGTATCTGATTTGTCAGAAGCCTCAAGAATTTATACTAGTTGAAGTTACATCTATATGCATAAATTATTTCCACTTGATTACGTGCACTAGCAGCCTCAATTATTCACTTACATTAAATTTGATTTTACAATGTGTTCATTGAACCTATTCAGCCACAACCTTAATCTAACTAAAAATAAATGCCTAGGGATGTTGGCAGTGCCCATTTTTGGAAATGCAGGGCCACTGAATGCCATAGGAGCATCTGTTACTGGGCCTCGGGCCTCATACCCATCAAACCAATGTGCTAGGAACAAAAACAGGTAGCTCACTGATGAAACAAGGGCCTGAATTTTGCAGTCAGTGATGAAGCATTGGCATTACTGCTAATTTTGAAATAAGATGCCTGTAAAGATCTAGTGATTTCATCTTTCCTGACATCAATTTGAATCTGACATAAGGCACAGGGATCTCCAGGCATCTAGCAACAGTGTGTCATCAAGCAGGGTGAGTAGTCAATCACTGAAGAATTCTCAGACAGTGAGTCAGGAAATAAAATCCACAGATGCTCTGTCACTTTTTAGAAATGTTATAGAAAGCAGAATAAAGATTGAGACATACACATTTAGAAGCTGCAATATCATACATAAACTTAAATCTATATTAAGATCGATGGGATTTTTATAAAAAAAACAATTTATTTTCAGAATACGAGCATCGCTGGCAAGGCCAGCATTTATTGCCCACCTCTAATTGCCCTTGAGAAGGTGGTGGTGAGCTACCTTCTTGAACCACTGCAGCCTATGTGATGTAGATACATCCACAGTGCTGTTAGAGAGGGAGTTCCAGGATTTTGATCCAGCAATGATGGATGAATGGTGATATAGTTCCAAGTCAGGATGGTGAGTGACTTGGAAGGGGACTAGCAGGTAGTGGTGTTCCCATGCGTCTACTGTCCTTGTCCTTCTAGGTAGAGGTTGCATGTTTGGAAGCTGCTGTCGAAGGACAAGAATTAACATTACAGAATTATAAAATTAGTTTTCCAGGGCCAGAGAGCTTGTTCATCAATGGTTATAATTTAGTATGCCGTTAAAACTAAATTACACTCGAATAACATTGACTGGGAATGGTAGCATAATGATTACATTACTGGGCTAGTACTCCACTGTGCTAATGCCCTGGAGACATGAGTTCAATTCCCACCACAGTAGCTAGGAAACTTTAAATTCAATCAATTAAATATATCTGGAATAAAAAGCAAGTCTCAGTAATGGTGACCATGAAGCTGGCGTATTGTGATAAAAACCCATCTGGTTCACTAATGCTCTTCAGAGAAGAAATCTGCTGTGCTTACCTGGTCTGGTCTATATTTGACTCCAGGCCAACAGCAATGCAGCTGCCTCTTAACTGCCCTCTGAAATGGCCAGCAGGCTACTGAAAAGTCATTTAAGAATAAAGCAGGAAGGATCACCCAGCATTAACCAAGGCATCAGAAACAACAAAGGCACATCCTGCCTTTGACCCTACAAAGTCCTCCTCACTAACATGTTGGGACTTGTGCCAAAATTGGGAGAGCTGTCTCACAGACTAATTAAACAACAGCCTTTCATGGACATACTCACCAAATCATATCTTACGATATCTGAGACTCCTCCATCACCATCCCTGGGTATGTCCTGTCCCACCAGCAGGCCAGATCAACAGATCTGGTGACCCAGTACACAGCCAGGAGCAAGTCGCTCTGATAGTCCTCAACATTGACTCCAGAACCCATGAAGCCTCATGGCATCAGCTCAAACATGGGCAAAGAAACCTGCTGATTACCATCTATCTCAACTAATTAGTCAGTACTTCTGCACGTTTAACACTATTTGGAAGAGACACTAAGGGTACCAAGGGCACAGAATGTACTCTGAAAGAGGTCTCCAGTGTCAATCACCAAGCATAACTCAGTAGCACTACTACTGACCAAGATAGCAGGGTCCTGAATGACACACCAGCCAGAAGGTGCTTGCGGCAGTGGTGAAATAACCAACACGTGGGAAAAACCTACTTGATCATGTCCTCACCAAGCTGTCTGTCCCAATTGCATCTATCCACTACAGCATTGGTAGGGGTAACCATCACATAAGCCTTGGGGAGATGAAGTTCTGTCTTCAAACTGAAGACACCTTCCATTGTGTTGTGTGCCATCATCAACATGCTAGATAGGATATATTCAAATTAGATATAGCAACAAAGCTATCAGGTGCTGTGGGTCATACTCAACAGCAGAATTGTACTCTTAAAAAAAGTCTGTAATCTGATGGCACAGTGTATACCCAACTTTATCACTGCCATCAAGCCTGGAACCAACCTTGATTCAATCTTGGGTAGAGAAGAGCATGCCAGGAGCAACACCAGGCAAACCTAAAACTGAGATGCTACCCTGGTGAAGCTATAACATGGGAGTACAAACATTCCAAACAGTGGAAGCAGCATGCTATAGACAGAGCTAAGTCATCTCACAACTAACAGATCAGATAAAAGCTTTTCAGCCCCACCACATTCAGTCATGAATGTTGGTGGACAATCAAACAACAATGGGAGGAGGAGGCTCCACAAATATCCTCATCCTCAATGATGGGGGAGCCCAGCATGCCAGGGCAAAAGACAATGCTGAAGAGTTTACAACCATCTTCGTCCAGAAGTGCTGAGTGGATGATCCATCTCAGCCTCCTCTTGAGATCTCCTGCACAGATGCCAGTCTTCAGCCAATACGACTCACTCCACGTGATATTAAGAACAGCAGAGCCAACTGAGCGCAAAGGCTATGGAACCCAATAACATTCCAACAATAGTACTGAAGACTTGTGTTCCAGAACTCGCTATAGCCTTAGCCAAGATAAGCCTGTAGAACTACAACACCATGGAAAATTGCCCAGGTATGTCCTGTCCACAAAGAGCAGGACAACTCCAATCAGGCCAATTATAGCCCCATCATTCTACTTAGTATGTTTCTGTGAAGTGATGTGTCATGCGTTAGCATAGTGGGTGGTATGCAGCAGTTAATCTGCTTGTCACCTCTCGCCTTCAGCTCTCACTGCTGGCTAGCAGTATAAGCATTGTGAAAAAGAGAGCTGAGGAGGATAAGCCTCTCCCTAGCCTCTCCTCCCATAGCCTCTACATTAACAAGCCATATGTAATGCCTTCCTGTGGCAACATATGTAAACTGGATACTTTGTGGTCCCAGGCTTAACTACAGGGGCCTCAAAGGGGTCCTAGCCCCTAGGTGTGTGGCAGGTTGTTATGCCCTGATGCCCACAAACCAGACCCCCAGCTATGGATAAATAGCCTTACTGCTATGTGGGTGTCTTGGGAGAGAAGAAGGCCAAGGGAGTTAACTCCAAGAGAAAATCTGGAGTGGAGTCCCACAGGTGATTACTTGGCACTTATCAGGTAGCTTTCCGGCAACTCCTGCAGCAGGGCTGGTACCAAATAGTACTGGCTTTATCCTTTCCTTTGGACAATAATAGCAATGCGAGAGGAGGTTCCTGATGCTTGGGCAACTCAGCGTCTCCATATTATTTGCCCAGACCTGCACACTGGAAAAGACACTCCATTCATGGTTTATCATTGGCACCACATGGAAAGGAACAGTTACCAATTATAAGCTCTCACTCAAATGGTGCAGAATATGAATGCCAGGGGTTATTTCCAACAGTGGGAGAGATCATCGTGTCTCCTTGGATAGCCATTGCCAGCCCCAAGTTGGGAAGCCCCGTGTCAATTAGGTGCTGTTTCACCACAACCTGCTTGCTTCAATGGGTGCTTGGAGCTTTGAGAGTCATCTCTCTCTAGGTGGGTTGACAATCTATGCACCAGACAAGCCAAACTCAACAAAGAAGACAGAAGTTTTTTGCATCACAAGCTGGAATGTAAGGAGCATGTGTCCTGGGCCTTACTGATGATCTTCTGCAGGTTGATGATGCAAACAAGACAGCTGTGGACATTGCTGCGCTGCAAGAAAATAAGCTCACTCAAAGTGGGCCCCTCAGAGAGAAACACTAGGTATTCTTCTGGCAGGGGAAAGCCCAAGAGGCAACACCTGAGCATGGAGCGGGTTTCTCAGTAAAAGAAATGTCACTTGTGATGATTGAGCCTCAAAAGAAGGCTCCGAAAGACTTGCACTCTTCGCTTGTGAACAAGTGAGGGTCCAGTTAATCTTGTGCATCTATGCTCCAACACTCGCCTCCACCCCTAGATATCAAAAATCAGTTCTGAGACACTTGACAATGCCACCAGGAGAATTCCTAGAAATGAGAGACTGTATCTTCTGGGGGCTTCAATGCAAGGGTGGATACTGACTACACGGCTTGGCCAACCTGCATAGGGCACCAGGAATTAGCAAGATGAATGAAAACGGACAGAGGTAGCTGGATCTATGCTGTTACCATGGACTCTGTGTGACAAGCAGTGATTTTGAAACAAAGACGTGTATATGTAAGCCACAAGAACTTGTGAGATGCAATACTGGCAATTACATTGGGATTCCACCCACTCCTCCCTCCCCCCGCACTAGCCCTGCTGAAATTTGAATTCAGTGGGATGACACCCGTCTGTATGGGACGAGTAAGCACCCTGGCTAGTATAATATCAGAGTAGTTATGGAAAAGGATCAAGGAAAATCAACAGTGAAAATACTTAGCTGGAGGAGAGCTAATTTCAGCAGAGCTAATTAAAAAGGGATCCAGCCCATGTGGCTTGGGATCAAAGACCGGCAAGTAGAACAGTAAATGAGCAATGGGACCCTTCAAAGAGAAGATAGTTTGGGTGCAGACCGGGCACATTTTTTCAAGGAGGAAAGGAAGGGCATCTAAAGCTAGAGCTCCTGAATTACAAAAAAATAAAGAGATTAAAATGTAACAGGAAAAGGAGGGTTATGATAAATGTTGGGTTCTTAGTTCATTAGGGAACCAAGCTGACACAAATAGTGCAGGGGAGATTTGAAAACTAATAAAGTCAAATGGCAAATATATGAGAATAGGTTAACAGGTAACATAAAAGGGAGCCCAAAGATCTTTAAAAATATCTAACTAATAAGATTTGTCAACAGATTGGAACCTGTTTAAACACCAAAAAACATTTTTTTTCCAGAAGCCTAAATGCATGGCTGAGATACTAAATGAATAAGTTGCATCTGTCTTCACTAGCTGCCAATTGTCATAGTAAAGGAGGATGTAGTATAAAAATTGGATAGGATAAAAATAGGTAAAGAGGAGGCACTTATAAGGTAGGCAGTGCTCAAAGTTACCCAGTCCCAAAGTATGCATACTAAGTTGCTAAGGGAAGGGTGGAAATTACAGAGGCTCCGGCCACTCTGTTCCAATCCTCTTTAGATATGGGAGTGGTGCTTGGCACTTATCAGTTGCCGGAAAGCTACCTGATAAGTGCCAAGTGCCAAGACTGCAAATGTTACATCCCTTGTTTTGCTATTAAGACCTTCTAATATCTTACCTTTATGCCAATATCAACACCTTCTTCACCACTACCATTAACACTCCCTTTGTCTTGTGTCCATGACATCTTTGTTAATCTCTCCTTAGCTGTCACCTATCCCTGACCTTCTATCTTACTTCACCTGCTCCACTCCCTCTTAAACAGTATAAAATTAATCAGATTTCTATTTCTCTTTAGCTCTGAAGAAGTCATATGGACTCAAAACATTAACTCTGTTTCTCTCTCCACAGGTGCTGCCAGACCTGCTGAGTTTTTCCAGCATTTTCTGTTTTAAATGCAAATGTTACACCTCTGTTGAGGAAAGGAAGTGAAGGGAGTGGAATAAATCTGGCAACTACAAGCCGGTCAGCCTAATGCCAATGGTAGGGCACTTTTAAACTCAATAATCCAGAACAAAATTAACTGGCGCTTGGGAAAATTTGGAATAATAAATGAAAACAAATATGTTTCTTTTAAAGCAAAATGAGTTTGCCCAACTTGATTGAGTTCTTTAATGAAGTAACAGAGATCAAGAACTGGTGAGGTTGGTGCAGTTGATGTTGTGTATATGAACTTTCACAAGACATTTGAGAAAATACCACTTAGTAGACATGTGAGTAAAATTAAAGCCAATGGAAGCGGTCTCCCAGTTCCACCAAGACAGCCTGGAACAAGATTGCCAAGGTGGTTAGTGCTTCAGGACAGCTCCAGAGAGCCTGGACCCAGTGTTGTAAGCACGTTAGTGACCTTTGCACCAAAATAAGGTGAGTGGCATACTCCTCTCATGTGTGCAGACTGGCCTTGCTGCTTGCAGCATAGCTGGCCTCATGTGTATGTAGTGCACATGACACTCTGCAGTGCAACAGCAGCAAATGTCCATAGCCAAGGGGAAACAATTTATGCTCTTGTGAATGGAGGAAATCGGAGAGAAATGTAGGACACCTTGGAGGCATCTTCAAAAACAATGCCTTGATAAGCCTACACTTCACGCTTTCCATCTTTGCCATTCAGGAAAGGAGAGCCCACAATCTGAGGAAGATGGCGAGATCAGGCAGTGGGTCCCCAAACCTGAAGGACATCAAACTTGCAGAGGAGAGGGTAATGGCCATCGCAAGAATGCCAGCAATAGAATATATAAATGACAAAGAGCACCCCGCCCCTCCCAGAAGCACATAGCCTTGGGCATCATACAAATGCACAGCTAACTTTAATTTCTGCCGGGGGTGGTGGGGAAGAGAGATGGATGGTACTTGGGGACGGCAGGATGCTGCTAAGGGTGATGTTTCACCCCAAGTTAGGAAGGTGCGCAGGCTAGGAGGCACAGGCTAAGAGGAGTCGACTAATGGTAGCACCATGTCAGGGGTGGCTGGGGAAGAAGGTCAACGGGAGGGGTGCAAGATGTGCAGGGCCTCAGCCCATGGCTGTCTTATGTTTCTCTCACAGGTCCATCAGCTGTGGTTCCAACACCCCGGAGAGGAGTCTGACATCGGACAGGAGGGGGAAACCCAGTTGTCTGCTAGTGTAACATCGACATCTTACGAGGTAGCAGTCACCAGCCCAGAGACACACACTCCAGTGGCTTTTAGTACAGAGATAGGCTAGAGAGCAATTACTGAACAGCACAGCACCAGTGTGCCAGAGGAGAACTTTGAGGCATGAGTGTCTCCGCACAGCTCACAGGGGAGTGGCAGGATTGCTCCTCAGGCAATTGAGGTAGAAGCTCCGAAGTCCTACTTTGGGATTAAGTATGTGGACCAGCAGCGGCAGATAAGTACTCATCTAGCTAGGTTTCCTGAGGCATTGTGAGATCAACACTCTGAATGGAAGAGTCTGTTGTTGTCATGACCTTGCCAATGTCCTCGATTGGAGAGTGCATGATAAGCACCCTTGGGAGAGTAGCCAAACCCGTGGTAAGCTCCTTGCACCAGCACATGCAGTGTATGCAGGAGGTGAGACCTCATGCAAAGCAGCGAGATTGCCTTCGCAGCTTCAATAGCTCCAGTGCAGTAGTGGGGGAGGAGCAGCGACCACTGAACGGAGCTCTCTCAAAGGTGGCAGATCAGTGGCTTGCAGGGATGGCACCAGCACCACAGCCATCGGTACTGTTATGACCCCAGCTGAGATTACCCCTGGAAAAGCCTGATCGCAGGGTGGAACCCAACTTAATAGATTCTAACTTTTATTTGTTTGTTTAGATATGTGGAGAGTGGCCACTGAACAGAGTAACAGAGTCAGCTGATGAACTTTTTACAAATGAATAAAACATTTATTAAACAAGAAAAGGTGAACTATATTATATCCTCCTTCATCCACAACTATATTTTTGCAGATATATACAGATTTGTAAGGATAACACAAGTTATGAAAGCTATCTTTTACTCAATGTTCACAGTAAGTACATAGTGCATGTAAACCAATTGGTGACCTGTAGTCAAGCACAGCACACTCTGAAACCAAGTGACAGGTGCCACCTCAACAAGACGCTATAGATCTCTCCTCAACTCCCCCCAGACGCTTGTCACACCATGAGCCAACCGGTCTCACTACACTGTCTTTCACATGAGGGTTTTCATTCTCCACTCTCCAAGACCTCGCTTTAGAATCTTCTCCCAAACTAATGCTTTCTCTCGGATGCCTTCTGCAAGGGTTCACCTCCAGGGTTTTGAACTGTCCTTCCGATGTTCCTCTCTCCTGTGTACCATATGCATTCAAGCCATTTTCCACACACCCTTTCTCACCAACTCAGCTGTCAACAACACACCACTGCGTCACATGCTCATAGCAAAGAGTTGCAGACCTTCAGTTGTCTCTTTGGACCTTCTTGCCTCTTCTCAAGCCTTTATCTGTTTAAGCTTAAAGCTTTTAACAAAGCTTGGTACCCTTCTCTGCCCCTCACTCTTAACTTCACTTAACAGGACCTGTCCTTCCTTTGACTAGAAGGTCTGCTTTGGGCTTTTCCCTGCTTCACTCCCCTGGATTTTGGGGTCTTTTCTTTAGCTTGGGACTTGCTATCTGTCCATCTCGCTCCAGTCTCTCCTGGCAGCTGCTTTCAAAACCAACTGAACACAGCTTCCAAAACAAACTGCTGTTTCTCTTCTTCTGTGTTTCTCTGTGGGAGGGACCTGCCTTTCTGGACCCTTGTTGCGAGGTAACATCACTGTTTTTTTTTCTACTCTTGTGTTTGCTTAACTTCTTAAGTTAACTCCTCATTAGAAATGCAAGCATCATTTAAAGTGAAACTAAAACACAATTTGACCTTTCTTAACACAAAGATACAAAATACAAAGCAAGCTTAAATATTAAAGCTAAAACTCATTCCTAACACTCAAAAAGTACAATTATAACTTACTTAAACTATCTCTATTTCCTAACCCCCCAAGGGCTCTGTATTCAGAGGAAGAGGGTGAGTGCTCCATGCTTTTGGAGGAAATCTCACCATCCTGATTCCTTGGCCCCTCAGCCAGATGCTCCATCTGCTAGCTTGGTCCAAGCAAGGGCGGTTGTCCCTGCAGAGATGCAGATAGTGCAGTCTGAGGCAAAGCCTCAACCGGTCCCTGCATGACAAGGTCAACCATCACAACCCTCACAGCCATTTGGTCAGGGATGTAAGCAGCCTGCCTCCAACTCCTCCATGGCAACAATGATGTACTGCAGGAACTCACCTAAGGAAGGCTCCTTAGACAACATCTTCCAAACCCACAACCATTACCATATAGAAGGACAAGGCAGCAGACACATGGAGACACCACCACCTGGAAGTTCACCTCCAAGCCACTCACCATCCTGACTTGGAAATAAATTGCCGTTCCTTCACTGCCACTGGGTCAAAACCCTGGAACTCCCTCCGTAACAGCACTGTGGGTGTCCTACTCCACATGGGCTGCAGTGGTTCAATAAGGCAGCTCACCACCAACTTCTCAAGGTCAGTTAGCGATGGGCAATAAATGCTGGTCTAGCCAGCAATGCCCACATCCCATAAATTAATAAAAAAAGGGAGTGGAGGGGGAGGGCACTATATAGAAGTGGAGGACAATGCATTGGTTAGTGCATTAATGGAATCACTGTGGTGTTTGGATAACTTAAGTTATGTTAAGAAATAAACTGGAGATGTGTAAATAGAACAAATAAATATCCCTACCTGTGGAAAATAATAACTATTTACAGTATATTTACAGAGTTTTGGATATGTCCATGCAGTTCAACAAGACTTTGTCTCAGCCGACCTGAGCTGTGCATCCACATGTGGTTCATCAATCCTCTAAAATGTCTGGATTGCAGGATCCTTCCAAAGGCCTTCCCTTGGTATAGTCATGCACCTACTTTGATCTCCAGATCAGCTTTCAATTTCATGGCAGGGTCTCATCACGTGAATGTATGATTGTATGATAAGGTCTCTGGCACTGATGGCATCCTGCATAGACACCTCATAGCATATGTGTGGGGACAACTCCTCCCTCCACTACTGTTGGCCTTCCGCCCCACCCTCCTCATGGGTACGAAATGCTTCCTCCTCATCCTCCTCATCTTCCCCATCAGGGGAGAGCCCCATCCCTCTTCATCCTCTGAATGAAGAACCAACCCTCTTCTCGGTGCAGTTTGTGAAGCATGCAGAAGACCCACAATGATTTTGAGGACTCTGTGAGGTGCATATTGTAGTGAGCCCCCTGAGCAGTCCAGGCACCTGATCTTCGTCTTTAAAAGATCAATGGCCTGTTCAATGAATGTTTTCATTCATTGTGTGAAAGTGGCTCTCAATATACCTTCCTGCGGTTGGGTCTGGGGATGTTGCGGGGGTGTGAGACCCACGTTTTCAATGGCTACTGCTACGACTGGGATGGGAGTGCAGTTATCCAGCCCCCCTACTCCACAGGTCATACTGTTAGTGTACATGTTTAAGTCACTTACCAAAATAGCCAATTATTTAACTTTGCTACTTTTGGCCCAGAATAAAAGAGACTTTAACCAGGCTTCTTTCTATAAACTCAGAATTTATTATAAAGCGAAACTTATTTTCTAAAACACGTTGCAAAAACTGGTTAACACACAATTTGTAATCTGGAAGTGTAACTATCTATTCCTTTTAAAATTCCCCAACACACATGCACACATTCACATATGCACACACACATACACAAAGGACAAACAAATAAGGTCTCTGCAGAGAAGGACGGTTGAATACAAAACGTATTAAAAAAGATAAAGTTCATAGAGTTTTGTCGCTGTTCATCTGGTGGTCCCTTGTGCAAAGAGAAATCACTAGTCCAAGTAGATGTCTGGAGGATCTCACCAAGGAGCTTCAGCATGGAGGAAAATAGAGTCAGATCAATTCTTCTCATCTCAGCCTCTCGGATTTCCAAATATAGACAAGTTCCCCTGAGATAAGGATTCCCAGCTGGATACTGATAACCATACTGGATTTCAAGCAAGACAAGGAGTGCGCAAGCTGGGCAGCTTTCCCCCATCTCAGATCATTCTCAACTGAGTTCAAAAACAATATGTTCAAAATATAAATCTCATTTCCATCAGGTGATTTGCAGTGAATCATTACGGCCTTTGCCTTTAAAACTGTTTGTTTTCAGCAATTAAAGTGATTGCAGTTCAAATATACAAACCATTGGTCTAACCATCTACAGCTGTTCATCAATGACCTTATTCCATCATAAGGTCAGAAGTGGGGATGTTTGCTGATGATTTCACAATGTTCAGCACCATTCATGACTCCTCAGATACTGAAGCAGTCCATGTCCAAATGCAGCAAGGCCTGGACAATATCCAGGCTTGGGCTGATAAGTGGCAAGTAACATTCGCGCCATAAAAGTGCCAGGCAATGACCATCTCCAACAGGACAGAATCTAACCATTGTCCCTTCACTTTCAATGACGCTACCATCACTGAATCATCCACTATCAACGTCCTAGGGGTTACCATTGACCAGAAACGGAATTGGGCTAGCCATATAAATGCTGTGGCTACAAGAGCAAGTCAGACGTCAGGAATCGTGTGATGAGTAACTCACCTCCTGACTCACCAAAGCCTGTCTACCATCTACAAGGCACAAGTCAGCAGTGTGATGGAATACTCCCCACTTGCCTGGATGAGTGCAGCTCCCACAACACTCAAGGAATTTGACAATGTCCAGGATAAAGCAGCCCGCTGGATTGGCACCACATCCACAAACATTCACTCCCTCCACCACCGACACACAGTAGCAGCAGTGTGTATCATCTACAAGATGCATTGCAGGAATACACCAAGGCTCCTTAGACAGCATCTTCCAAACCTGTGACCACTACCCATCTAGAAGGACAAGGGCAGCAGATGGATGGGAACATCACCACCTGGAAATTCTCCTCCAAGTCATTCACCAGCCTGACTTGGAAATATATCACCGTTCCTTCACTGTCGATGGGTCAAAATCCTGGAACTCCCTTCCTAAAAGCACAGTGGGTGTACCTAAACCACATGGACTGCAACAGTGTAAGTAGGCAGCTCACCACCACCTTCTCAAGGGCAACTAGGAATGGGCAATAAATGCTGGCCCAGCCAGCGAAGCCCACATCCCGTGAACGAATAAAACAAAAGCTCTCTCTACCCCGCCTCCCCTGCACCCCACCCCCACCCCCCCCACCCCCCACAAACACACGCCGCCTCAAGGGACATTCTGGTCAGGTGATTTCCTGGAAAAGTCAAAAGTCATGCTTGGTCAGAATCCAAGATGAACTTATGACTTTTTTAAATAAACCCAGGTCAGTTCCCAAATATCCAAATAATGCAATGCCCTTCCAAATTTTAAAATAAAATAAATAAAATATAGTTCTTGTAGATATGGTTCTAACTATAGCCCTTACCCTTGAGTATCGAGGAGTGTACTGTGGGGGTGGATCTAAACATTCTTGGCGGCCTAGATGCCCTGAGGATAAATTATCTTGGCATCTGTCAGGGTAGCAGGTGCAGACATATAAAACCCTTTTGCAGTGGCCACAGAGGAGTTACACATTCATGGAGTGGTAGCCCTTTCAGTTCCATAAATTTCTCTTAAACAATAGTGCTGGAGAAATGAATGGAACTGAAAGCCAATAAATCCCCAGGGCCTGATAATCTACATCCCAGGGTACTAAAGGAGGTGACCATGGAAATAATGGAAGCATTGATTGTCATCTTCCAAAATTCTGTAGATTTTGGAACAGTCCCGGTAGATTGGAGGGTGGCAAACATAACCCCGCTATTTAAAAAAAGAGGGATGGAGAAAACAGCGAATTATAGGCCAGTTAGCCTAGCCTCAGTAGTAGGGAAAATGCTACAGTATGTTATAAAGGATGTGATAGCAGGACACTTAAAAAATATGAATGGGATTAGACGAAGTCAACATGTATTTATAAAAGGGAAATCATGTTTGACAAACTTACTGGAGTTCTTTGAGGATGTAACTACCAGAATAGATAAGGGAGAACCAGTGGATGTAGTGTATTTGGATTTTCAGAAAGCTTTTGATAAAGTCCCAATTAAGAGGTTAGTGTGCAAAATTAAAGCACATGGAATTGGGGGAAATATATAGGTATAGATTGAGAACTGGTTAGCAGACAGGAAACAGAGAGTAGGAATAAATGGGTCTTTTTCAGAGTGGCAGGCAGTGACTCGTGGGGTACCGCAGGGATCAGTGCTTGGGCCCCAGCTATTCACAATATATATCAATGATTTGGATGAGGGAACCAAATGTAATACTTCCAAGTTTGCTGATGACACGAAATTCAGTGGGAATGTGAGCAATGAGGAGAGTGTTAACAGGCTTCAAGGTGAATTAGACAGGTTGAATGAGTGGGCTAATACGTGGCAGATGCAGTATATCATGGTTAAGTGTGAGGTTATCCACTCCAGTAGGAAAAACAAAGTGGCAGAGTATTATTTAAATGGTGATAGATTGGGAAACATTGATGTACAAAGGGACTTGGGACTTGTACACCAATCACTGAAAGAAAGCGTGCAGGTGTAGCAAGCAGTTAAGAAGGCAAATGGTATGTTGGCCTTCATTGCGAGAGGACTTGAGTACAGGAGCAAGGCAAGGTTGTCTTACTGCAGCTGTATAGGGCCTTGGTGGGACCATGCCTGGAGTATTGTGTGCAGTTTTGGTTTCCTTACCTAAGAAAGGAAACACTTGCCATCGAGGAAGTACAGTGAAGGTTCACCAGGCTGATGCCTGGGATGGCAGGATTGTCGTATGAGGCAAGATTGGGCCGATTAGGCCTGAATTCACTGGAGTTTAGAAGAATGAGAGGAGATCTCATTGAAACACATAAAATTCTGACAGGGCTGGACAGACTGGGTGCAATGATGATATTTCCTCTGGCTGGGAGGGGAGTCTAGAACAAGGGGTCACAAGCTCAGGATACGAAGTAGACCATTCAGGATTGAGATGAGGAAAAACTTCTTTACTCAGAGGATGGTGAACCTATGGAATTCTCTGCCACAGAAGGCCATGGAAGCCAAGTCAGTGAGTGCATTTAAGAAGGAAATAGATAGATTTCTGGACTCTAAAGGCGTCAAGGGGAATGGGGAGAGCACAGAAGTATGGTACTGCGATAGAGGATCAACCATGATCATATTGAATGGCGGAGCAGGCTCGAATAGCCGAATGATCTACTTCTGCTTCTATTTTCCATGTTTCTATGTTGTGCCTCTCAGCATTCACATAGGGTGCTCTTATTGCCACGTGTGTGCCATTAACTATACCTCACTTCTGGGGGAATCCTTGGGTGAGGAAAATCCTGTCACCATCTGAGTCTGCATTGCAACATCTGTGTCAAAAGGGATGAAGTGCCCTACCCCAGCAAAAAGGGCATCGGCTGCTTGCACATGTATGCTGCTCACTGTGAAATCCACAGAGGTCAATTGCAAAGCTTTGGAAAGAACGAGTCATGAAGAAATTGAAGGTCACCTTCAAGGCCACTGGGAGTGCATGCCTCTGGTTTCCTGTTGGCTGGAGGTCTTCTCACAAAAGGTTGCAAAGTTCAGCCACTGCCCCTCGGGGCAGACGCTTCCTTCTCCGGCATTGCCTCTAGGTCATATTAAGGTATGTTACTCTGTTCCTGTATAGCCTCTCAGGTGGGTTGTTCCTCAGCATTACACACCTCTTTCTCACAGGCACGTAGTGCCATGATGCCTCCCTGCCTTGGAGCCGTGCATGTGGCCGGCAAGGCATTTCAGGCTGCTGTTCCTGCTTCTGCTCCACCAATGCCTCTAACTACTGCAGATTGGATGGGGCTACACCCATTCTCGATTGCAGATTTTAAAAGTGCTTTTACTCAGGAGGCTTAGTTTTAAGGCACAGGGCTCTTTCTTGGTGGTGTTCAGATATCCTGGGTGTGGATTTAAGGGAATCTTTCCTCCATTCTCCCTTCTCTGCCAGACCCTCAGCTTGCTTGCTGATAGTATTTAGTGGTTTAAAAGTTGCAGAAAAGCACTACAGAAAGTTGTTGCAATTTACTCACAAATTCTTCCCAGCCTGGCGAATTTCTTCATGACTCAAGTGAGGGGACATATGTTTATGCAGTTCGCTAAACCCGTGGGTCCTGACGAAAATGGCAGAAGTTTGGAAATGTGATTTTTGTCCCCCTCTTATACTTGGGGAGCCCGACTTCAGCGGAAGCGGATGTCCTATTTGCACAGGCGGCATTCCCGGCCCATGAGAAAAGCATACAAAAATGGCATGGGTTTGGGAATGTGGAGGAAAATCGGATTTCCTCTGAAACATTCCAAGTTTGTTCTTTTGTGAACAGAAACAAGCCTCCACAGCAGACAAAAATTTGGTCCCTGGATTTAGGTATGTAGGGCATAATTTCAAGGTTTGCAGATGACACAAAACTCAGAAATGTAATAAAAATTGAGAATAGTAGTAATAAACTTCCAGAGGACAGACAGACCAATGACATGGGCAGGCACATGATGGATTAATTTAACACTGATAATTGTGAAGTTATTCATTTTGTTAGGAAATACGAGCAGAGGCAATACAAACCAATGATACAATTTTAAAGGGGGTGCAGGAACTTAGAGACCTAAAGGTATAAATGCACAAATCTTTGAAGGTGGAAAGCTGTTAAAAAGGCATACAGGATGACTGGTTTTATAAATTGAGATATAAAATTACAAAGATACATTGATAGATTAAGTGAGTGGGCAAAATTATGGCACATGGACCAAAAAAGGATAAGTTTTTTAACTGAAAAGCCAAGGACAGTGGAGGTCCAGTGTGACTTAGAAATTCATGGACCACAGAACAATAAAATATACTGGTCACAAGCAAAGAATAGTCAAAAAGGCTAATGGAACATTAGCCATTATAACTAGAATGGTTGAAGGGGAGAGAGTTTTGCTACAGCTATAGAAAGCTCTGGTTAGACAACTTCTGTAGCACTGTTCTAGGTACTGCGCCTTAGAAAGAATATATTGGCCTTGGAAGGAGTACAACAAAGATTAGCCAGAATGTCATCAGGGCTTTGAGGTTTAGATAATGAGGAGAGTTGACATAAACTAGCCATGTTTTCCCCAGAATATAGAAGATTTAGGGGAAATTTCATTGGAGTTTTTTTTTAGATTTTTGAAAGTAATTGATAGAGCAGATGGAGAAAAATCTTCCACTGATGGGAAGAATCTAAGACAGGGATATATAACTTTAGAATCAGAGTCAAACCATTCAGGAGAGAAGTTAGCAAACACTTCTACACACAATGGGCGTAGAAGTGTAGAACTCTCTGCCACAAAAAGTGGTATATTCTTGTTTACATCATAATTTTAAATCCAAGATCGATAAATTTTTGCTACCCAAGTATAGTTAAGAGATATGCAGCCAACGTGGGTGTATGGAGTGTTTATACATCAGCCATGATCCCACCATAGAACCATAGAAAAGTTATGGCACAGAAAGAGGCCATTCAGCCCATTGTGTCTGCATAAGCCATAAAAAGAGAAAAAAAGAAGCTAGCCGCTCATTTTTAATTGCACTTTCCAGCACCTGGTCCCTAGCCTTGCAGGTTACAGCAATTCAGGTCCATATCTAGGTACCTTTTAAATGAGTTGAGCGTTTCAGCCTCAACCATCAATTTAGGCAGTGAATTCCAGGCACCCTCATGCCCCCTCCAATCCTTCTACCAATCACCTTAAATCTATGCCCCCTGGTAACTGACCCCTCCAGCCAGGGGAAACAAGTCTTTCCTGTCTACCCTATCTAAGTCCTCTCATAATTTTATACAGCCTCAATTAGGTCACCCCTCAGCCTTCTCTGTTCTAAGGAAAACAACCCTAGCCTATCCAATCTCTCGTCATAGCTGCAATTTTCAAGCCCTGCCAACATTCTTGTAAATCTCTTCTGTATTCTTTCCAGAGCAATTATGTCCTTCCTGTAAGCTTTTGACCAGGACTGTACACAAAATTCCAACTGTGGCCTAACCAACGTTTTATACAGTTCCAGCATTACACCCCTACCTTTGTATTCAATACCTAGTCCAATAAAGGAAAGCATTCCCTATGCTTTCTTTACCACCTTTTCCACCTGTGCTGCCATCTTCAGGGACCTGTGGACATGCACTCCAAGGTCTGTCACTTCCTCAACCCCTCTCAATATCTTCCCATTTATTGATTATTCCCTTGTATGGTTTGCCCTCCCAAAATGCATTACCTCACACTTCTCTGGATTGAATTCCATTTGCCACTTACCCACCCACTTGTCTGAATGCATGAGAGGTTGGATGACCTATTCATTTCCCATGTTCCTAGAAGCAAGAAAGTTGTGCTAAACTTTTATCAAACATTGATTAGGCCCCGGCTAGAACACTGTGGCCATTTCTGGGCATCATACTTTAGGAAGGATGTCAGGGCCTGGCGAGAGTGCAGAAGAAGTTTACTAGAAAGGTGGCAGGGATGAAAGACTTCAATTGTGTAAACAGACTAGAGAAATTGGAGTTGCTCTTCTTGGAACAGAGAAGTTTTCATAAGGGAATTGGATAAATACTTGAAGAAGAAAAAATTTTTAGTGCTGCATGGCAGGAGCAGGGGAGTGGGACTAATTTTCTAGCACTTTCAAAGAGCTGCAGACATGATGAATTTGGCCTCTTTCTACACTGTATGATTTTACAAATGCATCTCGGATAATTACCTGGACCATGTTGTCACAGGCCTCAGACATATCTGGAGAGCTGCACAAAACTCTCCCCTCACCATCCCGCTCTGCCCACCACCAGCAACCCCAGCCACACCATACCTGTGAATCCATTCACAGCCTCCTTCAGCAGCTTGCATTGGGGGTGGTATTAACATTTTGCAAAAGAATTGCCAGCTTTCAATCCAGGCACTGCCCTGGCCTGGGAACATAATCAACCCCTGCTTCTCTTGATGGATCCCCTTGCACCCTTCCAGATATCGATATGCTTCATATGACTCAGCATACTAGCATCCAGTCAAATCTCATGTCCTTTGTGGGTCGGCTTAGGGAATCCTTGCCCCAAACACGGCTGCATTGGCATCTCTAGCCTTGTAAGGAACAATGGCCAAACAAGAAATCACATTTGGGTTGGGGTCTGGCTATCTGTGCCAACACCATCTACCAGCATGTTCCTTGTGACTCCTGCTAAATTTTGGTCAGAATTCAGTGGAACAACTGAGGAAATTTGGCCTCATGTTGTTTGTACAGTCCTATGGAAGTGCTTTTGGTGAAAAACACTGATGCAGCATCAGCACATGGGAATTAAATATACCCTTATAAAGCCGAACATTCATGGTTAAGAACTGAAAAAAATAGCAAAATAATGGCAGCTTGAAACTACAAACCACTCCCATATTCCTCTAGCTTGAGCTAAAAGGGCTATGCCTGTTTCCAAGTGCAAAGAGACATTAGTTCACATGTTCTGTCAAAATTGATCAGAGCTCAAAATAAATGTGTCAGTCCACATAAAAATTTGGTGAAATACAGAATTATTTTCATATAAATCTTCTAGTAATTCTATTACCAGATTCTAATTTCAACCTTCACAGGCTTCAGTTAGTACTGCAGTGAAAAAGCTTCTAAAAGATTTTCCAAATTGTCCAATTCATAGATAAATACATATATTTCAAGTTACTAATTCAAATTTCTATAGTACGCCATTTTCTGTTGCATCTGCAATAAGAAATGTTATACCTAGATTATTATACTCAACTATTGCATTTAAAAAGTTACGCGTTCCCAATGGGCAAGATTTTTCATATGGCGGGTGGGCTCAGTGGGAGTGGGCAGAGGCGGAGCCGATCTCTGTCATGATCGACTCTGCACCGCCATTTTACGGGGACAGGCCAATTAAGGCCCACTCAGCATAATACGTGGCTGGTAGTGTTCAGCGCTACCTGTGCGGGCAGGGGGAGGAGGGAGAGCTGCCTCAGGGAGATTGAATCGATGTTCAAAAAAATTAAATAAAAGGTTTATAAATTGATTTACACATGTCCCCTCATGTGGCCGTGTCACATGAGTTGGGACATGTTTTAATATTAATGAAAATAATTTAATTTAATTAATAAAAGCTTTAGGAAACCTCATCCCGCTCGTGGATGAAGCTTCCCAAAAAACACGAAGGCTGCTTGGTCTTTTCGCCTGCCCACCAACCTTAAGGCTGCTCAGGCAGCATTTATAATAGCCTTAATTGAATCCTTAATGGCCTTAATAGGACGCACATCCGACATCATCACCATCATTTTATGTGTCGGGCCTGCCCCCACATACCAACGGAAAAATCCTGCCCAATAAGTTTTTCCCACAGACAAAAAACTTAACAGGTGGTCTGGGCACTTGATTTTAATATGCATCTCCTTTACTTCTGGAAGGCCACTATTATGTTTCCTAATGCAAATATTTTAGGAAGGATGGATTTCTTTTAGTCATTTTGTGTTATAAAACTATTTTACAAATTCTAGCTAATATAAAGGACAGGTACATATTACTTTTCGATGAGTTTAAATTAGATAAGAACATTCTTATGAAAGTGAAATGCTCACATAGCATAAGCCAAGCAAAGAAGTTTATTGTTCCCAAATGTCCTGTAACTCAAATATTTCATCCCTGGTACATTTCTATGATATCTTTTCAGTACCCGCTCCAAATTATGTTTCCTTCTTTGATGACACTGCTTCGCAGGTACGATGGATAACTTTGTCCACCCCTCTATCACCTTCGCATGGTCCATCTCCGACACTTCCCTTGCCTTCCTTCACCTCTCTGTCTCCATTTCTGCCACCATAGACTGCCATCAATATTCATCACAAGTCTGCCAACTCCCACTACTACCTCGACTACATCTCCTCACACCCTGCTTCCTGTAAGGACTCCATCCCATTCTCTCAGTTCCTTCGCCTCCGCCGCATCTGTTCCGATGATGCCACTTACCAAAACAGCGCTTCTGACATGTCTTCCTTCTTCCTTAGCCAAGGTTTCCTCCCCAACGTGGTTGATACGGTCCTCAACTGTGTCCAGCCCATCTCCTGCGCCTCTGTCTTCACACCTTCCCCTCCCTCCCAGAACCATGATAGGGTCCCCCTTGTCCTTAAGTTTCACCCCACTAGCCTTTGCATTCAAAGGATCATCCTCTGCCATTTCCACCAACTCCAGCATGATGCCACCGCCAAACACATCTTCCCCTCACCCTCCCTGTTAGCGTTCCATAGGGACCATTCCCTCTGGGACAGCCTGGTCCACTCCTCCATCACTCCTAACACCTCATCCCCTTCCTACGGCAACTTACCATGCAACCGCAGAAGGTGCAACATCTGCCCCTTTACCTCCTCCCTCCTCATTGTCCAAGGGCCCAAACACTCCGTTCAGGTAAAGCAGCGCTTCACTTGCACCTCCTTCAATTTGGTCTATTGCATTTGCTGCTCCCAATGTAGTCTCCTCTACACTGGGGAGACCAAACGCAGACTGGGTGACCGCTTTGCAGAACACCATCAGTCTGACTGCAAGCATGACCCAGACCTTCCTGTTGCTTGCCATTTCAACACACCATCCTGCTCTCATGCCCATCCTTGGCCTGCTACAACGTTCCAGTGAAGCCCAATTCAAACTGAAGGAACAACACCTCATCTTCCGATCAGGCACTTTACAGCCTTCTGGACTTAACATTGAGTTCAACAACTTCAGACCATGAGCACTCTCCTCTTTTTTTAATCCCCTTTTTCTACATTCATTTTTAATCCACATTTTTATATTTATTTATTAATTTTATTCATTGTTTTATCCCTTTTTTTAATCCCCCCTTCTATCCCATTTTCTATTCTTTTTTTACCCACCACCACCCCTTCCCCCCCACCCAGTCCCGTCCCCAAAAGGGCCATCTGTTACTCAATTTTGTTCTTTCACACAATGCTTACCCTTGTTCTGCTGTTATCACATTCTGCTTTCTTACTTTTACGCCACTATCAGCACTTCTTTTAGCCCTTACCACTACTATTAACACTCCCTTTGTCCTTTGTTCATGACATCTTTGTCAATCTCTCCTTTATTCCCACCTATCACTGGCCTTCTGTCCAGCTTCACCTGCTCCACCCCCCTTAAACAGCATAAATTTCATCACATTTCCACTTCTCTTTAGCCTGAAGAAGCGTCATGCAGACTCAAAATGTTGGCTTTGTTTCTCTCTGCACAGGTGCTGCTAGACCTGTTGAGTTTTTCCAGCATTTTCTGTTTTTGTTTCAGATTTCCAGCATCTGCTGTATTTTGCTTTTATATTATGTTGGATAATTCTGCTATTATTACCATGGCATAACTAAACTAAGTGCAAATGGGACTTTTATTTGTTTAATCAATAAGTTTTATCTACCAGTTACTTGCACATCCGTTGTTTAAAAATTTGGCGACTATGATTCTTAGGTTGCTACATAGTTGTAAACATATCAGTTTGTTGTCTGACCTTTTTGTTAATTGTCAAGATAATTATTTCACTCAGTAACTGATGTGAGTTTGGTAGTATAAATGCTAATATAAACTCAACTGGTTGATGGAACATTCAAGTGGCAATTAGGTATCATTAATCCTAGGCACAAGACTAATATGCTGGCTATGTGCTTTTGGGGGAAATAAAAAACTATGGCCTGAATGTCACGCTACCCAGCTGGTGGGTTTTTAGTCAGGGGGTGGGAGAATGAGCGTGAAATTGAAAGAACGGGATTCCCTCTGGGTTCCCACTCAGCCTGACCTCACAGCGATTTTATGCTGGGGCAGGCAAGGCCTTGCATGGGATGCCTGCCCTTGCCCCAGTTGAGGCCATTAAATGGCCAATTATTGGCCACTTAAGGGCCATTTCCCACACAGCTTCAATATTTAGGTTGGAAGGAGGAATTACCTGGAATGGGGGGACCCTAAATGAATAGGCTGAGATCTTGGGCAGGGATGGGGGGCGCTTCCATCAGAAGCCCTCTTCTGACTTTGGGAACCTCCTTAAAGCCCGGTGGCTGCTGGACCTCCCAACACAAACCTCCCCCCTCCAACCCCAGCATCCCCAGCTTCTCCCCGACAGCCAGATTGCCCTCTTTGCTCCCCACCCCAACCAGGCCTTCCCTACCCTCCCGACCCTGGGACCCCTTAAACTTATCTTGCCCCCCAGTCTCAGGACTTAAGCTCAGGTGCCTTCCTGAAGTTCCTCCTCAGTCCCCTGCAGCTATTGAAGCTGCAAGGACTGGAGAACTGCCGACCAATAAGTTTGGGCGGAACATCCTCCCAAGCGAGGGGCCTACTGCCTGCAGTGAAATTACGTTCATTGAAATGTGAAATGGCTGCGGGGCACTCGGATTCGGAGAGGAAGGCGAGAAGGGAAACCCCTCCATCCGAAAAATTACGGCCTATATTTTATGTGAGGTGCTGGTTCCTTTAAGAACTAGGACCTGATTTCTAGTGAAAAAAACAGTTGGGTTTCAGAAATAATTATGGGACTAGGTTTTCTGGGATATAAACAATAGGGAAAAAAGGATCACCAAGTTAATAATAGGGGTGAGTATGTTCCTAGAGGTGATTCTCAGTTAAAGCAGTTAGTTTGAGAGTATACAACCAGCTGGTGTGAAGAAATATCTCTTTCAGCAGAATTTAGTAAATTCTGGGTGTTGCCTAAAACAAGTTAAAGACTCTTTGTAACTGAAGGATTCTACAATGAGTTGAATTTCTGGTATAGCGAAGCTGAAGAGACAGAGACAGAAAGTTTTAGACTAAAACTCCATAGTTAAAGAATAGTAGTACCAGGAGAGTTCTGAACTGAGGTGGCTACACTTAAGAAGCCAGAGATGCCTATGTTGAACTGGGAGCTTGTAACCTTAGGACGTTTGAAGGACATTTGAAGGGACAACCTTGCTGGAAATAAACTAAAGACCCAAGAGATCTCAACCCACATACGAATAGTTGACAGAATACCCAGACCACATAGTAATCTTCCAAGTTTTGACTTTGACTTGAGGGTTTTGGGCTGTAAGTCTAATGGGTATGGAAGGAAACTGGAGTTAAAACATTTGATTTTTGAGGCTAAGTAATCCTTGGCAAGAAGTTAAAGTGAAGGTGTTGAGGATTTGTCTGGTGCCCTAATGAACATCCCAATGTCCTTTCAATGTCATATAATCCAGTGAATCTGTGTACAGTGGCAATTTTCCCTATTCAACCAGTGAATCTTACTGTGTCAGCATCATTTTGTTTCAATTTGTCAAACTAAGGGACTGTTGCTCTGCTAATTAATAACAACAAATACATATATCTAGACTTTACATTGTGAAGAAGATTATCAGCATTCATGAGCATTAATAAATCATTTAGTAAAAATAATGGTGTAGTCTAGTAATTTCAACAGTGAATTAGGAAGCCCTGAGATTGTGAGTTCAAATCTGACCACAGCAAGTCGTGAAATGTGGCCACTTCTGGGTTGTCCACAAAAAGCAGTTGGACTGTTCATGAATATCCTTTAGGGAAGTAATTAGCCACCCATTACCAAATATGGCCTACACATGACTCCAAACCCACTTTTCTGGTTAGTTCTCAGTGCCAGTATTGCCCAAATCTCAAGAATATATAAAAAAATTACATGTTGAAAATAAAAGCATTTCTAAATCAATCACACAAGGAGTATTAATAGCTAGTTCACTTTAGACAATAATTAGCCATTTGCTCAAGTCAAAATGAATGTACATTGTAATTTGTAATATTTTAAATGTGTAATAGCTTATTAATGCTTCAAAAATATTAAATAAGAAAGCTAAACATTAGAAGTCTAGGTCTGTTGTAATGAAGTAATTGATGCTATATTTGTGTCATAAGATGGCATCTGCTTATTACATATTGCACGCTAATTATCTCAAATCAATTACAATCAATAAATTATGACAATATTGCAACATTTTACAGTTTGACGTATACATCCTTGCTAATTAACTTATAACTTATTTTTCAAATAACGGATAGTCTCATGGGGTAACACACCAGTATCTTTAATTTAGTACATGCTATTTAAGATTTCAACTTGACTGAAGATGAAATCACAACTCCTATGAGAAACATTGAACAAAATTAATTTTATTAGTTGCTCACTTGCAATTCCAGTGGTGCCCACCATCTGTTTCCGTTTGATGTATTTAATAGCTGACAGTTCATTGTTCTCATTTGCTGTCAGTCAAACCATTTTATCTGATTCCCTACATACATTATTTTAATAAGTATAGCCATATTACAGAGATCTTTTAAAATGTTGTAAGAATGTAATTTTTAAGTATATTCATCAGATGTTATCACAGTGTAGTGTTTTTGTATTCAGTCTTATCAATAGCCCAATTAAGTATTTTATTGATTAACATCCGTTACTAAATTATCCAAGTGCATCAGGGCTTATCAATGAGGCAGTACTTAGCAATATTTTTATTTATGAATTTAACTGTCAGTTATAACAAAGACTGATACTCAATTAGAAAATTAAATAAATAAAGTGTTTGGCAAATCTTTTTTATTCTCGAACGCTTTCCTCTTGGTCTCTGTGAAAGGTACTGCTTATTCTACAAATGCCATTTACCCTATGTCACCTTGCTCAAGTTGCCAATATTCATTTGTAAAGCTTTTCAATTTAGATAAGCTTCAAACCTGGGTGAGAAGGTAATAGGTTCAAGTCCCACTCCAGAGGTGACACAAAAAAAACTAGGCTGACACTCCAGTGTAGTATTGAGGGGTTGTAACACTGTCAGTGTAAGTGTTGTCTTTCAGATGATATGGTAAACCAAGGCCCTATCTGCTCTCTCAGATGGGTGTAAAAGATCACATGCTTCTATTTTGAAGAGCAAGAGAAATATCCCCAGTGTCTTGGCTGATATTTATCACTCAAACAGATCATCCTGTCTTTAACAGATTGCTGGGAGTTTGCTGTGTACAAATTGACTGCTGCATTTCCAGCATTACAACAGTGAGTACACTTCAAAAGTGCTTCATTAGCTATTAAGCACTTTGGGATGTCCACCGTGCTAAATGGGACAGATTCAGAAAAGATGTAGCAGCTCAAAACTAGGCACCCATGAGGCAGTATGGGCCATCAGCAGCAGCAGAATTGTATTCAACCATGATCTTTAACCTCATCGCCTGGCATATACCTCACTCTACTATTATCATCCATCCAAGGGATCAATCCTGGTTCAATGAAAAGTTCAGGAGAGAATGCCAGGATTAGCATCAGGCATCCTAAAAATGTTAAAGCTACAATACAAGACTACTTGCATGCCAAACAGCAGAAGCAGCAGCATGTAATAGACAGAGCTAAGAAAACTCACAACCAAAAGATCAGATCAAAGCTTGGGAGTCCTACCAAATCCAGTCATGAAAGGTGGTGGACAATTAAATAACTAACTGGAGGAGAAGGCTCCATAAATATCCCCATGCTCAATGATGGGGAAGCCCAGCACTTAGTGCAAAAGACAAGCCTGAAGCATATACAATCATCTTTGACAAGATGTACCAGGTGAACGGTCCATCTCAGCGTCCTCCTATGGTTCTCAGCATCACAAATGCCAATCTTTCGTTAATTCAATTCACTCCACATGATATCAAGAAATGGCTAAAGGCACTGGATACTACAAAGACTATGGGCCCTGACAACATCCCGGTTGTAGTAGTGAAGACTTATGCTCCAAAACTATCCACACCCCTAGCCACACTGTTCCAGTACAGCTACAACACTGGCATCTACCCAAGATACGTCCTGCTCAAAAAAAAGATAAATCCAATCCTAGGATAAGAAATAAGAGGACAAGTAGGCCATTCGATCCATTGAGCATGCTCTGCCATTCAATAAGATCTGGCTCATCTAATTGTGGTCTTAACTCCACTTGCCTGCCTATCTCCCATAACCCTTGTAGATCAAAATTCCATCCAACTCAGCCTGAAATAACATTAAATAATACACAATCAGCCAGCCTCCACTGCTCTCTGTGGGACAGAATTCCAAAGACTAATGAGAAGAAATTCCTCCTCATCTCCATCTTAAATGGGAGACCTCTTATTGTGAAACTGGGCCAACTAGTTCTAGACTCCCTCATGAAGGAAACAACCTCTCAGCATCCACACTGTCAAGCCCCCCTCAGAATTGTATGTTTCCATAAGATCACCTCTCATTCTTCTAAATTTTCAGCAAGTTTCACAAAGTATCTTTAGGTGCTCATATGCTGGAACATCAAGGTAATGGAAATGACTCCCAGCCAAAAGTGCTGCAGAATTACTCTCCTATGTGATTGTCTACCTTCCTGATCAGGTTCAGCACTGTCACTTTTATAGCAGCATTGTTTTGATAGGATAGCAAGTGGACAAAAACAAAGTGGAATCTTGCAAAGCAATTTCTCATTTTGATTCTAAAACAGACTTTAGGTCCTTTGTTAGCATATTTAAGGGATCTAATGCCATTTTCAGGCAGTTGCCAGAGATTCTTCTACACTGCATAAACCGATTGGATGTGCTTCCAACTTTGTCCGAATGCAAGAGGTTGGCCCCTTAAATTGGACCTCTTTGCACCCATATACTGCCCAGAAAATGTGGGTCCAAATTCACTTCACATGGCTAAATTGCTACAGGGAGTCATAAAATCATAGAATCTTATAGCACAGGAGGTCACAGAAGGATAAACGCACAATACTGTGGATGCTGGGAATCTAAAATATAAACCGAAAATGCTGGAAAAGCTCAGCAGGTCTGGCAACATCTATGGAGAGAGATACAGAGTTAACATTTCGAGTCCATATGACTCTTCTTCAGAACTGAAGAGATAAAAATATGATGGATGACCCTTGTTCTGCTATTAACACATTCTGCTATCTGACCTTTATGTCACTATTTGCACTTTCTTTAGTCTTTAACACTACCATTAATGCTTCCTTTGTCTTGTATCCATGACATCTTTGTCAAATCTCTCCTGAGCTTCCACCTATCCTTGACCTTCCATTTTACTCCACCTGCTCCAACCCCTCTTCAACAATATAAAATCCACCACATTTCTATGTCTTATCACCACTGGAGAATAGTCCTGCAGATTTGAAACGTTAACTCCATTTCTCTCTCCACAGATGCTGTCAGACCTGCAGGGTTCTTTCAGCATTTTCTGTTTTTAGGTCACAGAAGAATACCATTCAAGCCCGTCGCGTCAATGCTGGTTCTTGGAAAATCTGTCCAATTTAGTCTCAGACCTCAGTTTTCCCCCATTATCATGCAAGTTAGTCATCTGCAAATACATGTTCAATTGCCTTTTGAAAATTCCTGTGTAATCTGCTCTCACCACCCTTTCAGATAATGTATTACAGATTTTAACAACCTTCTGTGTCCTAATTGCCCCTCAATTCTTTTGCCAATTATCACTTGCCAGAGGAAACAATTCCTCCATACATGCTCTATCAATCAATATGAATACGCACCCCCAAGTACCTCTGCTCTTATAATTATATCTTTAAGATTATATTACCTCTCCATGATGCTCCTCTTAAAATGCGTCACTTCACGTATTAAATTGCATCTGTCATGTGTCTGGTCATTTCACCAGTCTATATCCTGCTACTATCCTGCTCATTATTTACTGCATGCCAAGTTTTATATCATTTACAAGTTCCAAGTTCATACCGACACCTGAGGGACCCCATTATATACTTCTCACACTTCTCTGTAGTCAGGAAAACATCCATTCACCACTACTCTCTGCCTCCTAACCATTATTCAATTACTGTCCATTTTATGCCATGTCCTTCTCTTTTCTGAATAAGTCTGAATAATATGTTGCTTTATCAAATGCACTTTCTTCCTCAATCCTCTATTATTTTTTCAAAGACCCAATTAGTTTCATCAGATATAATTTGCGTTTAACAAATCAGCACTGGCCGTCCTTATTAACCCATACTTCTCCAAGTGAAAATTAATTTTGTCCTTGACAATGGTCTTTAGTAGTCCTACAGCTGGTGTTAGATTAATTGGAAGTATCAAGCAGAGGCAAGAGTTCCACACAAAGAAAGAAGCAATATCTGTTAAAAGAATATTTATTTCATGTCCTTCTAGCGGTCAGCTACAGAGATATCAAGAAAAATTTTATAACATGCAATCTGCCCATTCACTCAAGCGTGGAATGGTCTATAGCAAAATGGAAGACCCGAAGAAGAGAAAGAATATAATTTTAATTTGAAAATGCATGCATTTCTGAGAAGCATGTACTTTTTAAAATGCCGCTAGTATATAAATACCAACCTTTTTTTTCATGTTTTTACTGAAAAAACAGTTTTATCCACAATTTTCCATATATTGACTATAATTACTTTGTTTTAAAGTATCATTTCATTATGATACGACAGTTGTTTCAGCTGTAGACAGTCAAAATTAGCTACAAACAGGCTGAGAGAAGAACAAACAATAAACAAAACTAAATCTAGTCTATTTGCGTGAACGATTCAATGTATCAAGGTGATTTGGATCTGTCACGTTACAGCTAACCATTAGTTGCTGGTGCAGGAATTATCCCTCAGGTGTCATGCCAAAATTTTCAAAACCTTCATTTCATGTTGACCTCTGTATATTAAATTTACAAGATGCAGCACTCTTTACAATCTGAGAATATATTTTACCGCAATTCAATACGAAACATTAACATAGTCTCCTTAATCAAATATCATTTTTTAAATAAATAACCAGACATGAACTAGCAGTCCAACTGCTTAGATTTTAAATTAATGTATTAAGTATTAAATGCCATTATTTAAAATGGTAGCGTATCATAAACTATTAAGATTATCTCGATGCAGAATAGGAAAATTCCCTAAAACGTCAAAGTGTTTTCAATCTAGCTTGCATATGTGACTTTGGCATTACCTCCTCATAGAGCAAAGTTTAAATGTAATTGTTTTGATCAAATGCTCTATGGTTCAAAGCTCAGAATAGTTGTAGTCATACATGCAGTTTAGCAAAGGTAGCTAAATGAATAAATCATATGTTCAAAATGAACAATTCTCCACAAAACAAACATTTCCTAAAAGCTGTAAGAACTACACTCAAGACGTGTTTCATTTAAAGAAAACACACAAGTTCTGAGAAATTAAGTAGCAGACCCTATAGCTTCATACAAGATTCTATTGCATTTTCTCTAAACATTATAGCAGCCAAAATATTTCTGGCAATCTTACCATCCAACAATAACACATGAAGCAAAATTCTCAAAATGGACAGAAGTGTTGCAGTGGAATTATTCTGCAAAGTCAAATGCAATTTCTAAAGGTGCACTATTTAATTTATGGATACTAAGAAAATGTCTGTTTAAATGTTAATGATTTACATTACCGTATCTGTATTGAGGAATTTCTCTACCACTGGTATACATGAATTTTCATGCAAGATTTATTCCTTCAAAAATATAGATCTTTCAATCTGAATAAGAATAAAGCTAAATCATTTATTTCATACTAATGAAAAAGCCTCATTCTATAATAAATAAATAATACAGTACTGAATTAAGACAGATAGCACTCTGGAGAAGTACATGCGATATCATTTTATTAATTTTCTATTGTATTAACTATTCCTGTAGAGATGATTAATTAAAGTTGCAACATTTCAAAACTTTATGATTGCACTTACCTGAAAGGTGTAAAATCGTGTTCCATTAGGTGGATGAACCTTAACAGAGTCAGTCCCCGTGCTCATGTCAGAAAAAATCATTATTGGAAACAATGGTAATATAATCCACAAGTAGGCACAAGTGTAAAGATATACATAAAGCTCAGCTCACTGCTAAATTCTATCTTGTATGATGGGTAGCTACAGTGCAAATGAGATTTGCTTTTTCTCGACTATGGCTTTCTGTGGCAGCAACTAATGTTAACAGCATGTTCCCACAACTGTGGGTTTGATCCAAAGATAATCATTCCTTGCACCTTCTATAACAGTCGCTGGAATTGAAAACTCAATGTAAAAAAAGAACCTGATGAAATTACTGGGATCATCTGTGAATAGAGCTCATGCGGACACTTTAGTGGACCTACCCATCTGCTCCCAAGAATAATCACCTGCTTCCATCACAGCCTAGTGATTATGCTCAGCATCAGAACTCATCTAACCAATAACGTTGTATCAGTGTTCACACAGAAAATGTACACTGTAAGACAGGGGACCCCTTCTGACGACCTAGTAATCTGCCAATTATCAGTTGTTTTGCACCCATACCAAACAGAAAATTCACCTGGGGCAGAATTCTCCCTTTGGCAAGTGGGGGTGGGGCCCGCTCACCAACGCGTAAAATGACACGCGGTGACGTCGGGCAGGTGTCCCGACGTCACCGCGCATCATTTAAATTTTCAGTTCGGCAGGCGCACAGCCGACTTGGCTGCGCGCCTGCCAAACTGTCAAAGGCCTATTAAGGCCTATTGAAAAGTAATTAAAACAGTTAAAGGAGCTGCCCGTCCAATCTTAAGGCTAGCGGGCAGGCGAAGAGCCCAGGCGGCCTTCAGAAAAAACATGAAACCTCATCCACAGGCGGGATGAGGTTTTATGAGGGATTTAAAATTTGTGTTACATTTTTAATAAAAGTAATTGACATGTCCCAGCTCAGGTGATAGTGTCACATGTGGGGACATGTCAATAAAATTTTGCTCATTGTTTATTGTCTTTTTAAAAGTAACACTGATCTCCCTGAGGCAGCACTTTGCGAATCATTGACAGTATTGTTCTGCAAGGCTGCCAGATGATTGGCCCTTTGCGTCAGTTTGCCTTGCTCTTTGCAGCACTTTGCCTCAGGGAGATCTGTATGCTCTTCTGCGTGCATGCGCGAAAGAGCGCACTCCTGGCTCAGGGAAATCCCCCCCCCCCTCACCCACCCAGGGAGCGCATAGCGCTTCCCGGCACACGTCACGCTGGGTGGGCCTTAACTGGCCCGCCCATGTAAAATGGCAGTGCACCCCTAACCAGGAGCACCGATAGAGAACCAGCCTGCTTGCACCTGCTTCCGCACACAACCCCCCCTTAAGGGGGGAAAATGTTGCCCCTGTTAACCAAATTGCAAAAGTTGCAGTTTTGAAACGTGATTCGAAGAATGTAATTGTACTTACGTTAATGGGAAAAAAAATCAGTCCAGCATGATGTGTTTATAGTAATGCTGTTTTAATGTTTTTTAATCTGCTATTTGCAGAAGTTAACACATGTACATGTTGAATACTTCGCTAATCCAGCTGTGGGTTTGATTTTTTTTTTCTAGTGACCTGAGAGCCTCAAGTACATCATGCTCCCTGCTCTGGTGATGTCAATTCTAGGATTGTCCTAAATCATCCAAGAACAACTCCATGCTAAACATCAGCAAGATTACCTTTGCTTGTTCTGAGGGCCCTGAAGGAGCTCTGAAGACAAATGGTATGTTGGCCTTTATTTCAAAGGGATTGTACAAAAAAATAAGGAAGTCTTGCTAAAAATATACAAGGCACTAGTAAACCACACCTAGAGTACTGTGAACAGTTTTGGTCCCCTTATCTAAGGAAAGATATACTGGCCTTGGAGGCAGTCCAGAGAAGACTCACTAGGTTGATCCCGGGTATGGAGGGATTTTCTTATGGGACAAGCTTGAGTAGGTTGGGCTGTACTCATTGGAGTTTAGAAGAATGAGAGGTGACCTTATTGAAACATATAAGATTCTTAGGGGACTTGACAGGGTAGATGCTGAAAGGCTTTTTCCCCTTGTGGGAGTATCTAGGACCAGAGGGCATAATCTCAGAGTGTGGGGTCACCTATTTAAGACACAGGTGAGGAAGAATTTCTTCTCTCAGAGGGTAGCGAATTTGTGGAATTCTTTACCACAGAGGGCTGTAGAGGCTGGGTCATTAAGTATATTCAAGGCTAAGATAAACAGATTTTTAATCAGTAAGGGACTCAAGAGTCATAGGGAAAAGGCAGGAAAGTGGAGTTGAGGATATCAGATCAGCCATGTTCTCATTGAATAACGGAGCAGACTCAATGGGCAAAATGGCCTACTTCTGCCCCTACGTTTTATGGTCTTATGGCTATAGCCCTCCAATCATAGGAAACACATTACAAGCAGAGAGATCTGCATTTCATCCTTTAACATGTTTCCGAGGCTTAAGCAGTGTAAAGGGTCCTAAACCTGATTTAAAATCATGGGCAGAATCTTACCACCCATTTGGTGGATTGGAACCTGACAGTTGCTCTTTATCAGAGCAACCCAAACGACATCCCAACTCTGGGCCCATCAACCAATTAGGGATGGAGAACGGGATTTGTGACCATTTGGTCTAAGGAAGGATTTTTAATTAAAGGGATCACAGCAAGTGTCAGAGAAACTCACCAGCACTTGGACTTTTCTGGCTACCACCTCTCATTTTTATCTGGAGGTGCTGCTGAGGGGTTTGAGCAACTGTAATGAGGTGATCTTTCCTATGGTCGGAAGGAAGAAGACCAGCCCTCCAGCTAAGCAGGCATGGATGGAAGTGGTCGAGGAAGTCAGCAGAAACAGTGTGCTCCCTTCCCACCTGGAGACACAGCACAAAGAGGATCTAGGAGTAGCATAACACTTTCAGGTGCCAAGCCCACATTCTTATGCCCACATTCTCTTACATTGCATTCCATAGGTGAACACACCTTTCAGTTCCACTCATTCTTCTCCCTGTGGCTAATTCACGTACCCATCAAAGTAGCCTACATGACACTCACCCTCATCCTATTGCCCTCTTTCACCTAAGCCTCGCAGTCATCCTCCACAAATGATGTCTTTCCCTCCTCTGCACACAAGCACTTATGAGCGCTTACACCTCTCTGCTTTCTATCCTTGTGCACAGTTTGGTGAGAGGCAGAGACCCAGGAAGGGGGTCAGGGCAAGGTGAGATTGGCTGTCCAGTGATAGACATCTTGTTGGCCAATGTAATGCTTGCCTACCTGGTCCACTGGGAAGGAAGTCTTGTTCCAGGAAGCTGCTGATGTCAGCAGTGACCTGCTGTGGGGACTTGATGCTTCTGAGACCCTAATGCTCAGACATTTGACAGAAATGTTCTATGCCTGTAGGACCTGTGTTGGTGGTCTTGTCTCCCTTTCAGGTGAATCTCGATGTCCATCCCATCTGCCCTGTGGAGGAGTATGCAGCTGCGGAGAAGGCAGCAAGTACTGCTGCTGATGTTGCTCCTGCTGCTGCTGGAGCAGTTGGCAGTGGTGTGGCCTCTGCTCTTGACTCACACAAGAGGTGGAGGACAGAGCTGCATAAGTTGTGCCAAGCTGTGCTGAAGGTTGGCAGCAAGGTAGTGCCACTACAGACGAGTTGGTAATCATCTTTCAAGCACTGAAAGCACTCTCTGAGAGAGAAAATGCTTTGAATAACAATCTCTCAATGGCCATGGCTGGAGCTCTTCAATATAGCTGATCAAAACCTTCATAGCTTTTCAGTTCCAATGAAAAAGCTCTTCTCATTGTAACTTGCATCTGTTACTCTGGTGAATTGCTGACAGGTTGAGAAACAGGTTCCAAAGCTGGGAAATCCAGGATCCAGGGCTAAAGCACTTCATAATTGGCTTCTTAACGGCCACACCAACTATTAATTACTTACTCAAAAGATCCAGAGGGGTTCCCCACTTGCATTCAAAGCCACCCTGGGAAAGCCAGAAGAGAGCAAGATCAATTCAGGATAAAAGCAAAAAACTGCGGATACTGGAAATCTGAAACAAAAACAAAAATACCTGGAAAAACTTAGCAGGTCTGACAGCATCTGCGGAGAGGGATACAGTTAACTGTATTCCTCTCTGCAGATGCTGTCAGACCTGCTGAGTTTTTCCAAGTAAGATCAATTCAGGATCCTGGCCTGAGGTCAATTTCTGGGACTTTCCCATCTGACTCACCCTTGAACTTTTCTTTTACAGGTTGGGAAAATGCTGCCTCATGTTTCCTTTTTCCTGCCCCAACTACTTGTTAAGTAACCATTCCTGCTTACTGCAACTTATAACGACAGTGGCCTAGCAAGGTTTGAGATACTATTATGAAACACAGATTACCAATTCAAAAAAATCAAATAAATTAAGGTGTGAGAATCATTTTCTTCCATAAAAGAAAAACAATTTGAATAAATGGGACAATTATCCTGTGCTCATGCTCAGGAGTAGCACCCAAAGGGAACCCACCACGATTGCATCAACATTGATTTTCCCTCCAAACAAAAAGAATCATAGGTAATGTGACCTGGAGTACACTCATTTCCTTGCTGGGAGCAAGGAAGCAGCCATAACAAATACTCTCACAGATTTTCCTTCCACTTTGAGGATTTATAGATAGAACACAGTACTAACACAAAACTACACAAAGAAGTATTGATGAGGATATAGTAAGTAAGTTGTTATAACTTGCACAAATGATGTTATACATGCCATTGTAGGAAATAAACCATACTGCAAGGAAGAAGTTCTATGGGACAAATCACGATGGCCCTGAAATTTTTTTGGGACAGGATTTTCCGCTCGGCATGCAAGTGCACGCACGACACACCCAAGCATGAAATAGTGCACAATGACGTCAGGCGAGCGTCCCAATGTCGTCGCGCATTCGCACAATATTTCGGTCGACGGGCACACACGAGAGTCGGCAACGCACCCACCGACAATTAAGAGGCCTGTTAAGGCCATTAATCAATTAATTAACCGCTATTTTCGTTGCCCATCCAACAATATGGGTGGCAAGCGGGCGAATCAGCCAGGTGGCCTTTGGATTTTTGAGGAAACCTCATCCAAGGGGCGGGATGAGATTTCCAATATTATTTTTTTTTAAATGTTTGGGCGGAAATTTTATCAACATGTTTAGGTGAGTGATTCATATGGGTGGAAATTTTTTCAGGGATTTTAAAATCTTTATTTAAGGGTTTAAAATTCTTCAGCTCCCTGAGGCAGCTCTCTGTCTTCAAGAAGCTTTCATTTTGCGCTTCCCTGTGCCCGCGCTGACTTCAGCGCTCACCCTCCTCTCAACCCTCTCACCCCGGTAGCGCTGAGCCTTTCAGTGCGAGTTTCATGCTGGCTGGCCGTTAATTGACCAGCCAGTGTGAAATCGCAGTCGGAAGCTGATCGCAGGCATCGGGCCATTTCCTGGCCGCTCCCAGGCCCACCCACCACACCCGCCTGATGACCTCAAGATCCTGCCCTTGGACTTTCTGCCACCGCTTCACCATAACTTTGTCGGAAGTGAGCGTAAATACTTTTTGTTATATTTCTGATGAAGTTACTGTGGCTTGGCGACAGAAAGCCAAGAAAATTCAGGTCTATTATCTTAATTCTTACTTTTGCTTTTATGTTTAAAATCAGATTTGCCATACAATCTAAGGCACTGAATGGAATAGGTCATGAAAACCCAAACATAGGGAAAGCATAAACTTAAAGCATAATCAGAATATTATGTCTGGAATTTCACAAATATTCCAATGGTTACTATGCATGAATATTTCAAGTGATTTCAGAAATTGCATGGAACAGAAATCTCGATCTACACCAAGTTTGGAAAATACAAACATACTTTGGAAATAATCAGCAGAATCTTGAGCAATCACTGGTGGCAAGCTCGGGGGCAGGAAGGACATGGACTTAGGCAGGATGGTGGCCTACCAAAACATTGCTGCCATCATGCCTCCAACAAAGTTAAGTTCTGGGTGGGAAAGCACATCGTCGACCTTCCTGCCCTGCTACCAATTGAGACCATTAAGTGTTCAATTAATGGCCACTTAAGGGCATCATTCTGTCACCGCTGGGATTAACCCAGCTGCAGGCAGGCCTGTCGACATGCAGTGTGCTGAGCAGCTACAATCGTGTGGGCAGATTGTCATCTCGGAGGAACAGAGGCAGGGTGGGGGCGAGGTAGTGGTTCTTCAATCAAAGGCACTCATTGCCTGACCAAGGGACTGGTCACCAGGCACTGAGAGCCACCACCCTGCCCTTGTTTCCGGCCCCGTTGTCCCCCTCTTTCCATGATACCCACCCCGTGAAACCACCGCACCCCCCAACATTAGCTGTCTGAGTTCCGGGTCACTCCGCGATTCTGGAACTCTAGGGCTATTCTTTCAGCAGCAGCCTCAAACTCCCCTATAGCATTGCTGGGCACAAGAGCTGTCAGCCTCTGATTGGCCAGCAGTTCTCACAAGACTTCCACCACCTGGGGTCTTGATTGGGCCCACCTATGGCCTCGCCACTGCCTGAGTGGCTTGTAGTTTGGTGGGCTGTCCTGAGAAGAAGCAGCACAGGGCTCTTGCTGGCTCTCCAGGTGGCAAGCAAAACCCCTGACACCGCAACAAGATTCTTCCCAGTATTATCACTGCACTATGCAGTACTGCATTATCTTACAGTGAATAAGTTCTTGTTACTCTGTAAAACTGTCAGAAATCTTTGTCATTTTAAAAATGTATAGAATTTAATATCAGATTTATATTCTTTCAATAACAACAATATTTTATATGGAGGTCTAAGACTGTATTGCAGCAGTCATTCTTATGGAAATACTTTCGGCCTGAATTTCCTTAATGTCAACTACAGCACTGGTGAAATGTTGGCTTTGTCATAGCTGGACACTTGACTTATGACTTCTTATAAATGAATAGGAATTAGACAATTCAGTAGGTTTGAACTCCAGCACACAGATAAAGAATCCTGGAAAAATCCTGCTGGACCAGAGATCTGCAAGAGTGCATAAAAGTAGGTATGGCTAAGGTGTGCCACTGGAGTCAATCAGTTGATGAAGACATCCTGCAACATCTGCTTTGCATGCAAGGGGAGCAGATGCATGGGAACACCATCACCTGCAAGTTCCCTTCCAAACCACACAGCATCTTGAGTTGGAACTATATCGCCAATCCTTCACTGTTGCTGGGTTAAAATCCTGGAGCTCCCTTCCTAAAAGTACTGTGGGTGTTCCTATAACATATGGACTGCAGCAGTCCAAGAAGGCAACACACCGGCATCTTCTCAAGGGCAATTAAGGATGGGAAATAAATGCCAGCTTAACCAGCAACATCCCATGAAAAAAAATTAAAATACTCCATTCAGTGGCAAGTCTTGATCACAGGAAAACTGGACATCCAGAGGGTGGAACTCTTTCCTATATGCATTTGTCAGCAACTGCTCAGCTGGTGCCTTCAGTGCCACATGCTTGCTATTTGGCACCCTGAACCCAGCATAATGCAGCCATCTTGTAGAAATCCCTGGCTCTGTATGTCTGCTGCTTGGGAAAATGCCCGCACAAAGAAAATTGGTCATTATCTGAAAGATGACATTTGTCATTTGCATTTTATATACCCTGTCAGCTCCAGGTTAATGTTACACAGATTAATTGTGGCAATTTGCAAGAACATGGAGATGTAAAAGATGTCACTTTAACTGCTAAAGACAAAGCAGCTTCGCAAATTTTTATGATGAATCTGGAAGGTATGTTCAATGGCATCCTTGGAGAGACACAACAATAGGATGTACAATTCCTTTTGCAACCTGGCCTAGGCTCACTGATGGTGAAACTTTTGTTCCACCATGCTGACACAAAATTGCATGTCTGATGGCAGCATCCAGTGTATGAAGTAGGCCTGAGGGTGGGTTTGGGGATGAAGGGAATCAGGTGTCCAAAAGAAAATCTGGGAAGAGATGACAGTGCTGTGGTAAATAAAATGTGGGTGTCAGTGGTCAAAAATTATAAAGAAAGGGGTAAAAGACGTTCCTCGGAAGCCTGCAAACTCAGGAAAATCTGTGTACTTAGCGCAGCTATGTAAGATAACGCTAGAGTTTTAATAAATGAGGAGATAAATAAAAATAAATGAGGAAATTTCTGTTCTATTTAGTGCAATTTACTACAACTTTTAAAATTTATTTGTTCATGGGATGTGGACATCAGTGGCTAGGCCAGCATTTATTGCCCATTCGTCCTTTTAGAAGTTGCTGGTAAATCACCTTCTTGAACCGCTACAGTCAATGTAGTGTACATGCACCCTCAGTGCTGTTAGAAAAGGAGTTCCAGGATTTTGACCCAGTGACAGAGAAGGAATGGCAATATAATTCCAAGTCAGGACGGTCTGTGTCTTGAGGGGAACTTGCAGGTGGTGGCGTGATGATGTTCCCATGCACCTACTGCCCTTGCCCTTCTAGGTGGTGGAGGTTGCAGTTTGGAAGGTGCTGTTGAAGGAGCCTTGGTGAGTTGCTGCAGTGCATCTTGTAGATGGTACATGATTGTTGCAATTGTATAGATAGTACACAATTATTCCAATTGTGCTTTAGTGGTGGAGGGAGTGGATGTTGAAGGTGAAGGATGGGGTGCCAATCAAGTGGGCTGCTTTGTACAGGATGGTGTCAAAGCTGATGTTGTTAGAGCTGCACTCATCCAGGCAAGTGGAGAGTATTCCATTACACTCCTCGCTTGTGCCTTGTAGGTTACAGAAGGTGCTGCCAAAGGAGCCTTAGTGAGTTGTTGCAGTGCATCTTGTAGTACACACTGCTGCCATTGTGCATCAGTGGTGGAGGGGACTGGATGTTTAAGGTAGTGGATGACATACTAATCAAGCAGACTGCTTTGCGCTGGATGGTATAAATGTGTCTGTAAACTTCAAGGTGTAGAAAATAACGTCCACAGTGTAAGAAGTGACCTCTTAGCAAATGAACTGTGAAAAAATCTTTCCCACCAGCAGGTAAGATAGCAGCTGTGAGTACTGAGTATTTATTGGCATATTTGCCTGAGACTGATTCATGCCTCTCAGTCGGCACTGTCTACTCATCTTGCTTTCACTGGCAAGTTCAGGAAGCCCGCAAAACGTATGGGTCCAATGTTGAAGTCAAAATTCTGTGCCACTGTCCCTCTCATTGAGTGATTAACATATGTTAATTGTCAATTCACTTCTTCCAAGAGAGTTACACGCACCCATACTAATGTGCTGAAATGCTGAAGCTGGCAGCTTGGAATTAGCTACCCAACCTGCTGTCAATTTCACCAGTTTTAACATTCCACCCACATAACCCTGTACAGTAAAATTCAGCCCACAGCATTTGCATTAGTAGTGGGTGTGCAAATAATGCAAACTGAGCAATTGCACAGCAAACAGTGTTTTTTTATAGGTAAATATAAGGGAAAAAATGGTTCTGTTATAGCACTCTACATACGAACAAGAATGAAAAAAGGCCACTCAACAGATAACTCTTCTTTACAAATAATAACTACCCAATCGTAAATTCTGCTTACGTATCTGGCATCATATTGGCACAGAGATTCACATATGACATTGCTCGATTGTTTGGCAGGTAGAATGTCTGACTGCGGGTGCAATGTCAGGTATGTAGGCCATATGTCCCAGCGATAGGCTGATTGAATCAACAGCACAATCCTTTGGTTGTTCATAACAGACAGAGTACAGGCTGTATTCATTCAGCCCGTGCTTGCAAAATACAAAACAAAACATCTCCCGTTAGATGTGATTCTGCGATTGGTTGGAATTGGATGAACAATCCTGAGTGTGCTAATAGCTACATCACAACCAATTTAAGTTGAACATGGCTCACTTATGCGTACTAAAAGTGGCATAAATTCATACACAGAGACCCATTCTCTGCAAACAAAAGGAATATGTTCAAGCCCTGAGCTTTTTTTGAATTATCTTGGAGCTTGAGGACCCTATAGTTTCCTGTTGCTTTCCCCAATGGCAATGCATCAGCCAAGCAGTCAACTTGCCAACCAATCAGCACCCTTTTCTCCTGTAGTGTAAATTGCTGTGGTCATTTGAAATTTGACATTCTTGCATTTGCCCTAATGAGTACAAGACAAAAAGCTTCAGCAACAAGTCTCTCTTTTCAGCAATATTCAAATTCTGTACTATGAAGTGGCCAAATCCATTATACTTAAAAGAGTGGATCCAGATTAATTACAAATTAACTGATCGGCAAGAAAAGTGAGTCAAAATGGAGTGGCTCCAGTTCCCACTCCATTATTGCTGATCAGTGATTTTAACATTGCTAATTTAGACATCAGATGAGAATCCCATCCTCATTAATAAATGTAAATAAGGGTTCCATACATAGATGGGATCTCAATGGTATTTTAACCCACTGAATCCATCTATCCATATAGAGCTGTTGGGAAGCCAGGGAGGTAATTGGCCCACCCATGCAAAATGGCGGCACCCAGCTGATTGCGGGTGGCGATCGGTTGCGTGCTCGTCCGCACCCGCTCCCACCCAACCCCTCCCCGCAACG
This sequence comes from Carcharodon carcharias, assembly GCF_017639515.1. Taxonomy (NCBI): domain Eukaryota; kingdom Metazoa; phylum Chordata; class Chondrichthyes; order Lamniformes; family Lamnidae; genus Carcharodon; species Carcharodon carcharias. The sequence goes on from NC_054487.1 coordinate 64,611,141, forward strand.
GGGAGAAAATTCTCCCCCTGATGTTGCCAGGTGGCCTCTAGGCGGTCTAATCTTTGTCCTCCCCCATCAACTGGCACTTTTCACCAGAAATGGTTGAACAGCTGGTTGGCAGCAGCCAAATCAGGTCCAGCAGTTAAAATGCACTGGACCTCCAAATCAAACTCCAGTGCAGTATTACCACTCATTCAACCTCAGTAAATTTGCACAAACCATTTTACAATGAATGATTTAATAGCACCATCTACTGGTAAGATAAATTATTGACGTTTGAGATTAACTTCTAAGATGAAAGCAAAATACTGCAGATGCTGGAAATCTAGAACAAAAACAAAAATACCTGGAAAAACTCAGCAGGTCTGACAGCATCTGCGGAGAAGGACACAGTTAACATTTCGAGTCCGTATGACTCTTCATCAGAACTAAGGGAAAATAGAAAAGAGGTGAAATATAAGCTGGTTTAAGGTGGGGGTAGGACAGGTAGAACTGGATAGAGGGCCAGTGATAGGTGGAGATTGCCAAAAGATGCCATAGACAAAAGGACAAAGAGGTGTTGACGGTGGTGATATTAGCTAAGAAATGTGCTAATGGGGACATTAAGGGTAGAAGAAAGCAGGACAAGCACGGGACAGATGGCCCTAGTGGGGGTGGGGTTGGGGGAAATAGGCTAAAAGGTAGAGATAAAACAATGGATGGAAATACATTTAAAAATAATGGAAATAGGTGGGAAAAGAAAAATATATACAAATTATTGAAAAAAGGGGGATCGGAAAGGGGTTGGGGATGGAGGAGAGAGTTCATGATCTAAAGTTGTTGAACTCAATATTCAGTCCAGGAGGCTGTAAAGTACCTAGTCGGAAGATAAGGTGCTGTTCCTCCAGTTTGCGTTGAGCTTCACTGGAACATTGCAGCAGGCCAAGGACGGACATGTCAGCATGACAGAGGTCTGTCTGCAAGCATGACCCAGACCTCCCTGTCGCTTGCCATTTCAACACACCACCCTGCTCTCATGCCCACATGTTCATCCTTGGCTTTCTGCAATGTTCCAGTGAAGCTCAACACAAACTGGAGGAACAGCACCTCATCTTCCGACTAGGTATTTTACAGCCTTCTGGACTGAATATTGAGTTCAACAACTTTAGATCATGAACTCTCTCCTCCATCCCCACCCCCTTTCCGATCCCCCTTTCTTCCAATAATTTATATAAATTTTTCTTTTCCCACCTATTTCCATTAATTTTAAATGTATTTCCATCCATTGTTTTATCTCTACTTTTTAGCCTATTTTGATCCCCCCCCCCCACCCCACCCCCACTAGGACCATCTGTCCCTTGCTTGTCCTGCTTTCTACCCTTAATGTCACAATTAGCACCTTTCACTACCGTCAACACCTCTTTGTCCTTTTGTCTATGACATCTTTTGGCAATCTCCACCTATCACTGGCCCTCTATCCAGCTCTACCTGTCCCACACCCACCTTAAACCAGCTTATATTTCACCTCTTTTCTATTTTTCCTTAGTTCTGATGAAGAGACATACGGACTCGAAACATTAATTGTGTCCCTCCCCGCAGATGCTGTCAGACCTGCTGAGTTTTTCCAGGTATTTTTGTTTTTGTTTGAAATTAACTTGTTGCCTAAATACAAATTGTTGAGCAGCCACTGGGATGACAAGGGTGGCACCATTTTACTTACCTGTACTAATTATATTATAAGACACTTTATCTACATGCACACAATACCAATAAAATATACATCAAAAGAGTACATTTATTTAACAAATGTCTTCTACCATTTAGTAACCAAGAAAATAAAGCACTTATAAAGCACATCACTCTGCTTTTGATCTTACCATCTTTCCAACAAATCCACAAAAAATGAAACTACACATGTATATGTTGTGCAAATTTGTATTGAGATCACATGGCCTACAACATGTCTATTACTAATTTTGTATTACTAATCAGAAGTATGACAACGACATCTCAATTCCCAACTCATTGCATGTGGATGGTCATTAATGTATTGGGCAAAAGTCAATTAACCCAATATTAAATTTTACATTCAATTTTCCTGATGCAGAGCTTTCTGTCCTAGTGCACATAAAGTAGAATCATAAAGTCATAGAATTGTTACTGCACAGGAAGCCATTCAGCCCATTGCGTCCATGTGGCTCTCTGCAAGAGCAACTCTGCTAGTCACACACTCCTGTCCTAATCCCTTCCTAATTTTTTTTATCTCCAGATGTTTATCCAATTCCCTTTTAAAAGCCACATTTGAATCCGCCTCCATCACACTCTCAGGTTGTACATTCCAGATCCTAACCACTCGCTGCATAAAAAGTTCTACCTCATGTCGCATTACTTCTTTTGCAAGTCACCTTAAATCGGTGTCCTCTGCTTCCTGACCCTTCCACCAATGGGAACAGTTTTTCCCTATCTACTCTGGCGAGAACCCTCATGATTTTGAACACCTCAACCTTCTCTTTTCCAGGAGAATACACTCAGCTTCTCCAATCTATCCACATAACTGAAGTCCCTCATTCCTGAAAACCATGCTCATTGGCCTTTTCTGCACCCTCTCCAAAGCCTTCACAGGCTTTCTAATGTGCAGTGTCAAGAATTGGACACGATACTCCAGTTGAGGCTGAAACAGTGGGGTTTGTCATAAGTTCCTTGCATTTGTAACCTATGCCTCCACTTATAAAACACAGGAACCCATATGTCTTCTCAGCCACTTTCTCAACCCGCTCTGCCAAGTTCAAAGATTTGTGCATGCTTCTACTTTCCTGCGCCAGCTTTGGAATTGTACCCCGCTTTATGTAGCAGGCCCTCCGCCAGCAGGTGGCGATGGTGGGAGGAGAGTGCTGAGCAGGGAATTGGTCAGTCCTGATGGGCCTCTCCAGTGCAGGCAGAGGTGTCTTTGACAAGCCGGGGAGCAGGCCAATGCAGGAGCAGCAGCGAGAGTCAGTAAGATCAACCTGAGGCCTAATTTGCGGCTTGGAGACCAACTGAAGGAAACTGAAGCAAGCATCCAGTTGCAAGGGACTCAGGAGAACAGTCTGAACAGCACAGAATCCCTGAGTCCAAGGGGCCCCAAGAAGCTGAAGATATCATTTGTGGCCTGGATGGTATTGGGAACTAGCAAAAGGGTAGCTACGTGTGTGCCAGCTCTCAACTTTGTTTCTCTGCTGCGCTCTGAGTCCAATGTTAAGCCCAAGTCATGTGCGTACATTGGGGATAGTGGATAAAGGAAAAAGGTTCGGGATCACGACCCAGCATTCCTGCTAATCTCAAGACACACCGGCTCCCATTGATCAACAATGCTGATTCAAGACAAGGAGTAAGCTCTCAATGGTTTTCTAGTGTTGAGCAACAGTCATCCATTGTAAAAAAGTTCATTTCTTTATGAAAAGCTTTCACACAAGTGTAATTACAGGTTTGATGCCGATGGAATAAAAGATCATTGTGCTGGAACTTTCATGCATTCCGTGTGCTAAAATCTTGCATTATGTCTTGGCATAGTCAGCAGTATTCCACAATGCAGGCATCGAACCTAAGAAGTTTTCTGAAGTGTGGCTGACAAGGTACAGGGTGACAATGGCACTGCTCAACCTCTTGTGTAATGCTCAATGTTTGAATCATGGTGGGTGAGATGGCACGGCACTTTGCTGAGACGGATCATACAGTTGGGAAACTTAAACTGGCTATGTCAGTGAAGGAGCCAAAGCAGCTTCAGCACTAGTGGAAGCACAGGCTTCGAAGAATGAAGTTGAGAGTCGAAACAGTGACCAGGAATAGGCTCATAATATGCCTTCCCTTAACACAGCAGAGGAAGGACGGATTATCCATTAACACATATTTTATCTACAATCTGGAAGGAAGGTGGATAGATTTGGAAGGAGATTAGAAAAGTCAAATAACCCTTTCACTGAAGACTGGATTGAGGAACTGGAGAATGTCATGGCATCCTGGGTCCTCAACGAGAGGGCACAGGCAGCATTCTTGATGAAGCATCAGTCCAGAAAACCCCACAGGGAAATATTAGGGAGAGGTGTTGATGTTGAAAGGAGCCCAGAACAGAATTCAAAGTCCTGACAAGGGTGTTTGAGGACAGCAGTAGTCTGCTGCAGCTTCAGTAGGAGTTCTACTAGTATAGACATCCGAAGATGAGGACTTGGTCTCAGTATCCCTTGAGGTGGTGGATTTATTCGACTGAATCATCCTCCTCAATCCTTCCTTCAAACCAAAAAAAGACACACAGTTGAAAAATCGCCTAGCTGAAGGGGTGAAACTTCCAGATGGAGTTGAGGAGACTTAACAGTGACAAGCCCCAACTGTCCTTCTTCGATGCGCATGGTCAAATCATCAGGATCATGGGGAAAGACAGGACTACAAGAGCCAGAGGGGACGCTACCATCAGCGAGGTGAGTGTCGGCACTGAGGGGAATGTAAGCATCATGCTGAAGAGGTAAGCGGAACAGATTGCTATGCAGCAAGCACAGATTCAACCTTTGCTGCCCCACCTCCAAAGCAAGCCTCGAGGTCGATCATGCCCAAGGAATACTTCCAAGAGGTGCTGGAGCTGCATTGGTTTTGAGTACTTTAAGTGAGACTGTCCCTAGCAACCACAGACCCTACAGCCAGCAAGAATGAAGACACGACTCAGCGCAATTGCATTCTCTCCCCTACACTAAATATTAAACTAGGCAAGCCCTCTAATGAGACCCAGGCAAAGAACGAGATTATTTTGGTTAGTTTAACAGAAAACAATAGAAACTTGTCCAGCAGTTGATATGAGTTGAACATTTGAACAGATTTGGTGGGGTCAAGGCATAGTGTCTAATTGATACAGGAACAGAAGTGTTGACCATTACCAATCACTTTTTTAGAGAGCACCTAGCTAAAGCATATGAGCTGGTAGATATCATTCATCCGAATTTCCGCTCTGCAAGGGTCAGACATCCCTTATCACAGTTATGTCGAGCTCTTCATATCTGTCCTCAGCTACACCTTCTGCAAGCTTGGATTTCTGGTGGTGTATAACCCAATGGATATTCTCATAAAGGTAGGAAGTTGAGGATGCCTGTAGTGTTAGGGCCAAATATGCTAAGGAATATTCGGGCATCCCTAAACATTATGTATGGTGACAATGCCTGTCGTCAGCAACTGGGCAATGTGATGCCCTAATACAGCATCAAGCTTCTCATGTAGCTGGTGTAACCCTAGGAACAGGTTTAGTCACTGTAGGAGAGAAGGATAGCCAACCCAGACAGATTGCCAATTTTAGTGATAAAGATGGTCACATCAAACTAGAAATTCCCATAGGTGCCCTTAAGCCTGCAGTTGTCGTTGAGAATGGGCCTACCAGGGAAGACAATTCCAACCTTTTCTCAAACAAGAACTTCAGGAAGATTCAACTCATGAATGAAGACATCATAGATTTCATTTCTACCAGAAGACTAAATGTTCACCAACCTGACACTGCCTTATGAAGGAGTCCAAACAGGCATATAAACTGTTGAGGGGCTGGAAAAAGATCAGGCAGGCAGAAAGTGTTCTCTTTTCACTTGTCCATGATGACAGGAAGAAGCTGAAACAACTCATCCTTCCTAGCCATCTTAAACTTCAAGAGTTGGAAACAGTTCACGATCAAGCAGGACAGCAAGCATCGGAAAAGACAACTGCACTGACAAGGAAGTGGTGTTACTGACCAGGGATGGCTGCTGATATTGCCAATCATTGTGGGAGGTGTACTTTGGCCAAAACAGGGAGGCAGCTCCACACTGCTGGTCACACCTAAGTCACTGAATCTGTAGCTGTGGGGCAACCTCAGAAGATGGTTCATGGAGGGGAGTTGCTCTATGCCAAAAGCCTGGTGGATATGTGGGGATAGTAGCATACTCAATAGTGTAGCCAAACCTAAAGTGCTAGCTGGCAGTGGCTTGAGTGAAGAAGAGTCTGACAGGGACGTGGAATCCTGGAATGACCATGTGTCATGAATTCAGCGGGTGTATCTAGTGTGAGGAGGCCTACTCCAGTACTGGAAGAAGATGCAGAAACGTCATGCAGTGAAACTGCAGCTGATGCGACAAGTGCTGTTGATAATGGGGTCCCTGAGACATGAATGACATAGACCCCAACATAGCTGACCCATCACCTAGCCCGGATCCAAGTGAAACAAGAAGTTTTGAAAGCACCTGCACAGGTTGTGGACTGAAAAGGTCATCTTCAATGAATGCTGGATATCATCATCACCCTTACCACTTATCCAGCTCGGTGATTAACGAAGAAAATGCTGTCTTGTTACTTCAAATGTTTTAGCTATCACAGTTGAGCTTGTTGATTATGCAACTGCTGGAAGGGTGGTGGTGGGCAGAGCCAAAGGCCACGGGGAACAAAGCAGGAGCCAGAGATCAGCCTGAGGCCTAACCCAAAAGGAAAAGCCAGTACACAACTTCAGTTTGGACCAGTAATAGTCTTTTCCAAGTTTTACTGTTTTCCCCTTCCTCGAATTTCACAGAATCACAAAATCTTAATTGTACAGATGGAGGCCATTCGGCCCATCATGTTTGCACTGGCTCTCCAAATAAGTATTATGGCCTAGTGCCATTGCTCTGCCTTTTCCCCGTACTCTTGCACATTGTTTCTATTCAAATAATCATCTAATGTCCTCATGAATGCCCCAATTGAGCGTGCCTCAGCCACATTTCCAGGCAGTGCATTCCACAACTGAACCACTTGTGTGAAAAAAATTTTTTTCACATCACACTTGCTTCTTTTGCAAATCAATTTAAATCTGTGCCCTCTCATTTTTAATCGTTTTACGGGTGGAAACAGCTTCTCCTACCTACTCTGTCCAGCCCCCTCATGATTTTGAACAACTCTATCAAATCTCCTCTCAGCCTTCTTCTCTCCAAGGAGAACAGTCCCAAACTTTGCAATCTATCCTCATAGCTGAAGTTTCTCATCCCTGGAACCATTGTTGTAAACCTCTTCTGCACTCTCTCCAATGTGTTCACATCCTTCCTATAGTATGGTGCCCAGAACTGAACAGGATATTTCAGCTGAGGTCTGATAAGTGTCTTATATAAATTCAGCATAACCTCCTTGCTCTTGTATTCTATGCCCCTATTAATAAATTAATCTGCTTTATTAACTGCCTTCTCCACCTGTCCTGCCACCTTCAATGATCTATGCACATACATACCCAAGTTTTTCTGCTCCTGCACCCCCTTCAAAATTTCACCCCTTATTTTATGTTGTCTGCCCATGTTCTTCCTACCAAAATGCATCACCTCACACTTCCATGCATTGAACTTCATCTGCCACATATCTGCCCCAATCCACCAACTTGCCTAAGTCCTCTTGAAGTTCCACAACATCCTCCTCGCAGTTCACAACACTTCCAAGCTTTGTATCATCCACAAACTTTGAAACTGTCCCCTGCACACCAAGATCCAGATCATGAATATATATCAGGAACAGCAAGGGTTCCAATGCTGACCCCTGGGGAACTCCACTGCAAACCTTCCTCCAGCCCGAAAAATATTTATTGATCATTACTGTCTGCTTCCTATTTTTCAGCCAATTTTGTATCCACGTTGCTGCTGTCCCTTTTATTCCATGAGCAATAACTTTTCTCACAAGTTGGTTATAGATTCAAAGACATCTACAGCACAGAAGGAAGCCATTTGGCCCATCATATCCATGCTGGTCAGCAAAGGTCTGACTACACTAATCCCATTTTCCAGCACTTGGCCCATAGCACAGGAGGCTAAGGCAATGGAAGTGAATATCTAAATACTTCTTAAATGTTACAAGATATTCTGATTCAACCACCCTTCAGGCAGTGAGTTCCCGACTCCCACAACCCTCTGGGTGAAAAAATTTCTCCTCAACTCCCCTCTTAGCCCTCTACCACTTACCTTAAATCAATGCCCCCTGGTTATTGACCCCTCTACTAATGGAAAAGTGCCTTCCTATCTACCATATCTATGGCCCTCATAATCTTATGCACCTCTATCATGTCCCCTCTCAACCTTCGTTGCTCCAAGGAAAACAACCCCAGCCTATCCAATCTTTCCTCATAGTTCAGACCCTCCAGCCCAGGCAGCATCCTGGTAAATCTCCTCTGCACCCTCTCCAGTGCAATCACATCCTATAATGTGGCGACCAGCACTGCATTGCAGTACTCCAGTTGTGGCCTAACCAACGCTTTATACACTTCCAGCATAATCTCCCTGCTCTTATATTCTAAGCTCGTCTAATAAAGGCAAGTATCCCATATGCCTTCTTAACCACCTTATCCACCTGCCCTGCTACCTTCAGGGATCTTGGAGATGCACGCCAAGGACCCTCTGATCCTCAGTACTTTCCAGAGTGCTACGATTCATAGTGTAATCCCTTGCCTTGTTAGCCCTCCACAAGTGCATTACCTCATACATTTCCTGGTTGAATTCCATTTGCCACTGCTCTGCCTACCTGACCAGTCCATTGATATTGTTCTGCAATTTATGGCTATCTTCCTCACAATTTACTATCCTAGCAATTTTCGTGTCATTCACAAACTTCTTGATCATAACCCCTACATTTAAGTCCAAATCATTTATGTACAGCACAAACAGCAAGGGTTGTATTATACTGTGTCAAATACCTTTTCAAAGTCCAGTACACCACATCAACAGCAGCACCCTTATCGACCTTTTCTGTTACCTCTTCAAAAAACTCCAGCAATTTAGTTAAACACAATTTCCCCTTTAGAAATCCATGCTGACTCTTCCTTATCAACCCATATTTTTCCATGTAACTACTAATTCTATCCTGAATAATTGTTTTTCAAAATCTTGCCCACCACTGAAGTTAAACTGGCTGGTCTGTAATTGCTGGGCTTATCCTTACAACATTTTTTGAACAAGGGTGTAATGTTTGCAATTCTCCAGTCCTCTGGCACCACCCCTGAGTCTAGGGAGGACTGAAAGACTATGGCCAGTGCCCCTGAAATTTCTACTCTCACCTCCTTCAATATCCTTGAATGCATCTCATCCGGTCCCAGTGCCTTGTAGACTTTAAGTACCAACAGTTTATTCAACACTTCCTCTTTATCAATTTTGAACCCTTCATGACAGAGTTTCTTCATCTGTCACCATGGCCTGGGTAGCATCCACCTCCTTGGCAAAGACGGATGCAAAGTATTCATTTAATAACTCAGCCATGGCCCCTTCGATCACATGTAAATTCCCTTTTAGGTCCCTAATTGGCCCTACGTCTCCTTTTACTACCCTTTTACTATTTATTTGCCTATAGAAGACTTTGAGATTCCCTTTATGTTGGCTGCCAGTCTTTTCTCATAATCCCTCATCGCTTCTCTAATATGCTTTTTCACCTCTCCTCTGGACTTTCGGTATTCCTCTTGTTTCTCAACTGTATTTTCTACCTGACACCTGTCATAAGCACACTTTTTCTTCTTTATCTTAATTTCAATCTCCTTTTTCATTCAGGGAGCTCTGGATTTGTTTGTACTACCTTTCCCTTTCAATGGAATATACCTTGACTGTGCCCAAACCAATTCTTTTTTGAAGGTAGCCCATCGTTCAGCTACGGTTTTCCCTGCCAATCTTTCATTCCAATCTATTTGGCCCAGCTCCATTCTTGCCCCACCGAAGTCAGCTCTTAATTACTTTTACTCTGGATTGCCTATCATCCTTTTCTATCATCATCCTAAAACATACAATACAATGATCACTGTCTCCTAAATGCTCCCCCACTGACATTTAATCTACTTTGCCCGCCTCATTTCCAAGAACCAGGTCCAACAGTGCGTCTTCTCTTGTTGGATTGGCACACACTGCTGTAGAAAATTCTCCTGAACACAATCTAGGAATTTTTGTCCCTCTCCACCCTTTACACTACCACTGCCCCAGTCTACATTCAGGTAATTAAAGTCCCCATTTATAACTACTCTATAATGCCTGCATCTCTCTGTGATTCCCCTGCAGATTTGTTCTTCGACACCCTTCTCACTATTTCATGGTCTACAGACTACACCGACCAATGTAATTGCACCCTTTTTGTTCCTTAGCTCTAGCCAATTTGATTCTGCCCTTGAACCCTCTGGGACATACTCTTTCTCCAGCACTGCAATGCTCTCCTTAACCAATATTGCCAAACCCTGCTCCTTTCCTTCCTTTCCTATCTCTTCTGAATTTGGGGCATGGGTGAGGGTAACTGGAGCGAGTATTTAGCTGCAAGGGACCCAGGAGAACAGTCTGGGCAGCACAGAATCCCCAATCTGAGGAGCCCCTTGAAGCTGAAGATATCATTCGTGGTCTGGATGTTGAGATAATCTGGCTCACATGGTCATGAGGAAGTAGCAAAAGAATGGCTACAAGAGCACTGGCTCTCAGCTTTGTTTCTCCACTGCACTCGAAAGTCCAGTGATAAGCCCAAGCCCATGGGCAAAGATTGGGGAGAGGGAATAAAGCAAAAAGGCTCGGGATCACGACCCAGCACTCCTGCTGAATCAAAGCTGCTAGATTGGGTCTGCGGCAGGTGGTGAGGGAACCAATAAGAGGGAAAAACATTCTTCACCTCATCCTCACCAACCTGTGTGCTGCAAATGCATCTGTCCATAACAGTATCAGTAGGAATGACCACCCTACAGTCCTTGTGGAGACAAATTCCCGTCTTTACATAGAGGATATCCTTCATTGTATTGTGTGATACTACCACCGTGCTAAATGGGACAGATATCAAACGGATCTAGAAATTCAAGACTGGGCATCCATGAAGCATTGTGGGCCATCAGCAAAAACAGAATTGTGCTCAACCACGATCTGTAACCTCATGGCCCAGCATATCCCCCACTCTACCATTATCATCAAGTCAGGGGATCAACCCTGGATCAATGAAGAGTGCAGGAGAGTATGCCAGGAGCAGCACCAGGCACACCTAAAAATGAGATGTCAACCTGGTGAAGCTATAATACGGGACTACTTGTGTGCCAAACAGCGTAAGCAGCAGATGATAGACAAAGCTAAGCGATTCCACAACCAACAGATCAGATTTAAGCTCTGCAGTCCAGCCACATCCGTGAATGGTGGTGGACAATTAAGCAACTCATTGGAGGAGGAGTCTCCACAAATATCTCCATCCTCAATGAAGGAGGAGCCCAGCGCATCAGTGCAAAAGATAAGACTGAAGTATTCGCAATAATGTTCAACCAGAAGTTCCATGTGGATGATCCATCTCTGCCTCTTCTGGATGCCCCAGCATCATAGATGCCAGCCTTCAACCAATACAATTCATTGCATTTGATATCAAAAAACAGGTGTTGCAATGGCCATGGATCCTGACAATATTTCGGCAATAGTACTGAAGACTTGTGCTCCAAAACTTGCTGCACCCCTAATCAAGCTGTTCCAGTACAGCTACAACACGGTTATGTAGAAAATTGCCCAGGTATGTCCTGTACACAAAAAGCAGGACAAATCTAACCTGGCCAACTACCACCCCATCAGTCTACTCCCGATCATCAGTGAAGTAATGGAAGGAGTAACCAACAATGCTATCAAATGGCACTTGCTTAGCAATAACCAAATCACAGATGCTCAGTTTGGGTTCCACCAGGGTTACTCAGCTTCTGACCTCATTCTAGCCCTGGTTCAAACATGGACAAAAAAGCTGAGCTCTAGAGGTGAGGTGACAGTGACTGCTCTTGACATCAAGGCAGCATTTGACCAAGTGTGGCATCAAGGAGCCCTAGTAAAACTGGGATCAATGGAAATCAAGGGGGAAAACTCTCAGCTGATTGGATCATACCAGCATAAGGGAAGGTGGTTGTGGTTGTTGGAGGTCAATCATCTCAACTCCAAGACATCGCTGCAGCAGTTCCTCAGGGTAGTGTCCTAGGCCCAACCATCTTCAACTGCTTCATCAACACCTTCCTTCCATCATAAGGTCAGAAGTGAGGATGTTCGGTGATGATTCACAATGTTCAGCACCATTCATGGCGCCTCAGATACTGAAGCAGTCCATTTCCAAATGCAGCAAGACCTGAACAATATCCAGGCTTGGGCTGATAAGTGGCAAATAACATTCACGTCACACAAATGCCAGGGAATGACCATCTCCAACAAGAGAGAATCTAACCATCGCCTCTTGAAGTTCAATGGCATTACCATTACTGAATCCCCACTATCAACATCCTGGGGGTTCCCATTGACCAGAAACTGAACTAGACTAGCCATATAAATACTGTGGCTATCAGAGCAGGTCAGAGGCTAGGAATCCTGCAGCGAGTAATTCACCTCCTGACTCTCCAAAGCATGTCCATCATCTACAAGGCATAAGTCAGGAGTGTGATGGAATACTCTCCACTTGCCTGGATGAGTGCAGCTTCAACAACACTCAAGAAGCTTGACACCATCCAGGAAAAGCAGCCCACTTGATTGGCACACTTTCTACAAACTTTCACTCTCTCCACCACTGACAAACAGTAGAGGTAGTTTGTGCCATCTATGGGATACGCTGTAGAAACTCTCCAAGACTCCTTAGGCAGCACTTTCCAAACCCACAACCACTATCATCTAGAAGCCAAGGGCTGCAGATACATGGGAACACCACCACCTGGAGGTCCCCTCCAAGCCACTCACCATCCTGACTTGGAAATATATCACTGTTCTTTCACTGTCGCTGAGTCAAAATCCTGGAACTCCCTCTCTAACAGTACTGTGGATGTACCTACTGCAGCGGTTCAAGAAGGCAGTTCACTGCCACCTTCTCAAGGGCTATTAGGGAAGAGCAATAAATGCTGGCCTAGCCAGCGATGCCCGCATCCCGTAAATCAATTAAAAAAAACAAATTGCTGAATATAAGATTTGGAATCAATGTACCTTCAATGTCATTTGGGGAAAAGTACGCCACAAAGTAGGGAAAACCATAATTTCAAAAATCTACCATTTATAGTACACCTCAAAGGTACTTAATTAGATGTGAAGAGCTTTTAGATAGCCTGTGCTTGTGAGATGTGCTCTATAAATGCAAGTTCTTTCTTCCTTTTTATCTTGATTGGTTGATTAGGTGTTTAAAAAGGAGTTGAAAGGATCGCAAAGATTTTTTGTCAATATCTTCAAAGGAGCCTTGTGAGGACATCTGAGATCCAAGGCATCATTATGCAGTAGTAGCACTGTTTGTTGCTCTGATGCCTCTGTGGAGGTATCGTTGTGGTTCTGGGGGTGGGGTCGGGGGCGGGGGCACACAGGGGGAAGGCCTGGTGCACAGCGACTTAGCTGCCAAGCATTGTGTTGATCATGCATTCCTCTCTTACCTTGGAGGCAGGATGACATCAAGTAACCTAAAAGAGATAATAATTGCAATGTAACACCCACTTTCAGGAAAAGCGGACCCACAATTCCAGGGAAAGAAGCGGGACTGGAGGTGGAGTGCCAGACTTGGCAATCCTGACACCACAGGGGTAGGAGGTTCTACTGCTGACCTCAACAGAATCTATTTGATCTATCGGCAGAGGTGAGATTGGAGGAAGGTGTGGGTCTGGTGAGATTGAAAGGGGCTAAAACAGGGGGACACAGTGGGAGAGGGCAAGTGGGAGGGGTACTGATATTTGGTTTGCTTTCATGAATGGTACATGTGTCGCTTCTGGGCTCTAAGGCAGGGAAGGTTCATAGTGGAAACCTTGTGCTGTTGCTGCAAGTGTAGCTTAATGGTTGCTATGTGTCATATCTCATAATACAGATGCCGCTAATGTTGCTGAGCATTGCGACCTTGCATACCTGTTGAATGCTTTCAAATGATAACTAATGCCCTTTTTTCTGTGTCCTACGCAGGTGAAACCTATTCTGCGGAATCCACCGCACCTTTCGGTCCAACTATTGCCCCTGAGGATGAAGGAAGAACTCTCGGAGGATGCAGCATCACATCCTCTCCCTGCACTAAGCACCAGCATAGATACTGGCACCACGGCAGGGATTGGCGCATCGGGACAAGGGCAGGCATTATCTAGTGAGGCACTCCACAATTGCAGCTGTCAGAGGTTGTGGTGGAGCAGGCCTCGGACAGCCAAACGGGTGCTCAAGGTGATCCAGAGACTGATTCCAAGTTGGATGATGGACCTCTGGAGTCATCCATGAGGCGGCAGATGCTGGATTTCCAGATGCGTAGAGATTTGGCGGATAGACCAGAGGAGTTGTGTGCTCTGGTCCAGACTGGTGGTGTCCATCCAAGCCCAGTGCATTGCTATCACCCAGTCTTCAGAGTGCCAAGCTTCCTCCATGGACAGACTAGCAACTGTCCTGGAGAGGCAAACAACCGTATTGTGGATGCAGTCATGGATGTGCGCTCTGACCTGCACGTCATTGCCCTGGCTCTAAGCTCAGGGGCCCAAGGTAAGGGCAATAGTGGGGCTGGCAGCCTGGACACTAAGCCAGCTCCTGGGACCTCACAGGAACACTGAGAGGACCAATTGGTCCTTGTGGCGGAGGATGTGCAGCTGCTGCCACTATCTGGAAGCACCTCTCAGGGCATTTCTGATGGGGGCAGCCTCTCCTCCGCCCATCCACCATTAACATAGTTCTCATTGATTGCTGCGGCGACAGTAGCTACTCTTGTGACTCAGCAGGAGTCTTCTAACATGGCAGGGCCCTGAAGGCCTCAGCTGCACAAAGGACAGCCGCCAAAGTCATCCAAGGGGAGTAACAGATCAGCAATCTCTCTTCAGTACAGCAGCAAGCAAGGGGGAGCACTGCGCCAAAGCACAAGGAAACAATTTAAGAAAACTCCACAATAGTCATCAAGTGGGTCACATGGGTATGTATTGTATATTTGTTAACTAGATGTGTCATAGTGAATATATCAGTACGTCTACTATCCCTCTTGCAGAGGTTCATTCAATCTGAGTGCCGTTGAACTCCTTTTGGGAGTTATATATGAATTTCCAGTATTGGAGGTGGGCCAAGAAGCCTTGAATGCAAAGGAATCAAAACAGTGGATGTGCTGACAGGACATTCTCCTGATTCTGAAATTCCACAGGCAGTGCACACATCTCTCAGACTGAGAGATCCTAACCAATTGGAACCTCTGCCTTATTAAGATATCCCCCGTGTCATGGTCATCCATATGGTCACTTCCAGGGTCTTGCACTTCTATGTTGGGATGTTCCCTTACCTCATCTTCAACCTCATCATCAGAGAAATGACCGCTATCTGGCATCCCCTCTTCCTCAAGGGTGTTGAATGGCAAGGTTATGGACTGCGCAGCACATTGCGACCATGAGTGACACTTGTGATGGAACATACTGCAGTGGTCCTCCTGATCTATCAAGAAATCTGAACCTCATCTTCGGTAGCCCAATTGTCTGCTCTACAACGGCCCGGTGGTTCCGTGTAGCTCCTCTTCCATTGTAGCTCCTCTCTATGTCTGTTCTTGGTGGGGCGGTGGGGAGCTCTTACTGGAGTCATAAGTTACCTCTTCAAAGGGTAACCCTTCTCACCTAGAAGCCAACCATCCAGGACATCAGGTTCGTTGGCACCTGGGAGTTACGCAGAATGTATGAGTCATGGCTACTGCCCGGGTATCTCGCACTTATCTGCATAACTTGTCGACTGTGGTCTCAGAACAACCAGACATTCAAGGAATGATATCCCTTCCTGTTAATAAATGTACAGAGCTGATCACCTGGAGTCTTTATGGTGACATGCATACAGTCAATTGCTCCCTGAGCCCTTGGGAAACCTGCAATCGCCCCAAAGCCTCTGGCTGTTCCTAGCTGACTCTAGGCCCAGTGAGAATGAAATATAATTACACACCCTTCTAAACACTGCATCTGTGAAGACCTTAAGATAGTGGTATGCAGCAGGTTGCATAACGTCACATGCAGCCTCAAAGGATTCTGTTGCAAAGAAATTAAGCGCAGCAGACACCTTTATAGAAACTGGCATTGGGTGACCATCAACACAGTTGGAAGAGATCCCCTCTGCCAGCATATCACAGAGCTCACTGTGGATCTTCAGAGCCTGAGTCTTCTCCGGCACTGTGTCTCTGACATCTGAAGGCAGCTCATTTTTTGCCTATATACACGAGTGGCAACATAACTCCTTCTGTGCCTCCATTGATGCATTAATACGCGTGCAACACTTTCTTGTTCCGGCACATCTGTACCACCCTCATGCATCACCAGTGTACCATGAAACTCTCCATCTGCCCATCTTCCTCTCCATCTCAATCTCCTCCTCTTCCTCTCCTCACTGTAGGATGTGTCACCCACAGAGAAAACTATTCTCGTGTTTTTCCTACCAAGAAGGCTGAGGTGTAGTTGAGGGTCTAAATTCACATTTCAACAGGAAAAATGAGGCCTCAAAATAACAAATGTTTACCATGGAAACACAGCTTTCTATATCAAGCACTGAGTTCAAACTAAGGACTCAGCTGGAGACTTCAAACCCGTCCTTACAAGCTTACAGTTAAAAAATGAGATCTCCACCTAGCATAAATCACAATCTCCATGGGCAGAATTTTTCCCTTGTCGGGCAAGCATGCGTCCAACCTGAACGGGAATAAAATAGTGCGCGATATTTCAGTCGGCGGGTGTCAGCAGCACACCCGCCACCAATTAAGAGGGCTGTTAAGCCCATTAATTAATTAATTTAATTTTTTCCTGCCCGTCCAACCTTATAGTTGGTGGGCGGGGGAATAGGCCAAACGGCCTTTGCATTTTTGTGAAACCTCATCCACGGGCAGTGTGTGATTTCAACCGGTGATTTTAAAAATCTTATAAAACTCATTTTTAACATGTCCCTGCTCATGTGACGGATTCACATGAGTAGACATGTTTCCTTATTTTTCAATTCTTTATTTTTAATGATAAAAATCTTCAGCTCCCTGAGGCAGCTTTGTGCCTTCAGGGAGCTTTCACTGAGCACACCTGCGCGCATGTGTTGACTTCCATGCTCACCCTCCCCCATCCAGGCAGCACTGAGTGTTTCAGCATGCGATTCATGCTGACTGGCTGGCCGTCAATTGGCCAGCCAGCATGAAATCGCAATCGGGACCTGACCGCGGGCAGCAAACAGTTACTCAGCTGCTCCTGGGCCCGGCCGCTGCACCTGCCCAGCGAGGTAAAAGTCCTGCGCCATGTGTTTAATTGCTTCCAACACATTAATTAAGTCAATTGGCACATTAACAAGCAATTTAATTAAATTTGAATAAGGTGGGCAGGCTCCTGATTTCTGGACCTGCGGCCTAGCACATTTTCCCGATCAAGCGTTGGGAACATGACCTGATGTCATTGCGCACAATAATACGTTGTTGCAAGTGCATGAATGACCAGTTTTGGTTCCATTTTATTCTGTCCTATATCTCACATTTCCATACCATTTTCCAGTAGAATATTACACTCCATGTGGACTCAGGTGAAATCATATTTGCTGAGACAGAGTACCTGGTGCCAAAAGGAGTTAACAGTCCCAATCTGATGATTTGTTACAGCATTAGCCAAACAACAAAAATATTTTTGTAAATTAACATGAAGGTGTCTATACTTTTTATCTTTGTGCACCACATTGATAAATACTAAAGAGTTTCAGGGCCATATATAAGGTTTAAATCCATATTCATGTGCATATATTCTAAGTTTCTAATGCTGACAGGTCTTTTGGATCTGATTTAGAATGTAATTACCAAAACCGTTAAATGTAGACTTATTAAAATCTCCAATCCCACAAAATTCAAAAACGACAAATCAATACATAATAAATATAAGTGTAAATATGACTGACTTGCTGGGGCTTCAAGCTAAGATTGCCAGTAGTCATGCAGTACTGCCAACGTTCACAGCTTGGATATGCTTGATCTCATGTAGCATTGGTTATGGCAAATTGAAGGTTATGCTGTTGGAGAGATGTGAAGGGAAGCGGATGCATTGCTAACTTGTTGCAAAAGATGTTTGTGAGCGATAGTGAAGGGAATACTTTTTTGGTAATTTTCTGGAAAAGAAAAATAATAAGACTGAAGTTTCTGGAGACCGACTCCATCAGTACAAAAGTGGCAGAGTGGGTCCCCAATCACACAAGTGGTAGACTGCTGTCCCTATCACAAATTACAAGGTTGAGGTTATTTATGTGGTCTAGTCCACGGTACCTTCAAGGCAACTTCAATAGCACCCACCCTTTTAAAGTGGAATGGTTAACAGCCACTCCACCAGAGACACCCTGAGGCTATTCTGGGCTAAAGAAGATGGCTGCACAAGTCTTCACCAATCATAGTTAACGTTTCGAGTCTGTATGACCCTTCTTTAAAGTGAAGAAGGGTCATACAGACTCGAAATGTTAACTTTGTTTTTCTCTCTCCATAGATGCTGTCAGACCTGCTGAGTTTTTCCAGCATTTTCTGTTTTTGTTTCAAATTTCCAGCAACCACAGTATTTTGCTGTTATCTTCACCAATCATTATGCCCATTTTAAAAAAACCTAAATGAGCTTCTTTGGTATCAACTGCCGTGATTTTCCACCCACGCACTGGTGGACTTATTTTTTGGTGGCAAAAATCCCACCAGAAGTTCACGGTGCATATCAATTGATTCCTGACCAAGGAATATGGGTTAAGGTTGGGGCCAATCCTGAGACTGAATAAGGAATTCTACTCTAAAAAGAAAAATCCTGGCAACAGTCTCAAAAGAGACTTCCAAATGGAGCTATGAGGCTCCAAAATAAAGACCAAACAAAAAGAGTAAAGTTATGATGATACAGGAAAATGCATCACAGCAATTTGCCTCTAAGATTCCTACATCAGCTTTCATCAAACTCTAGTCTAAATCACTCCTGTTTATTATGGGATAAGTTAGAATGGTAGAATCTAGGCTGAACTTAGGATTAATGGCACATCACAGCACCTCACTCCCTTTGTAATAACATGACTTCTGAACAGTGGAATGATATCTTAATATGATTTCTGGAATTCTAACATTAGGGTGTATTCATGAAAGTAGAAAACCTAAATAGAAGGTCTTCAATAAGAAGCTCTGGGTTCAAGTCCCACTCCAGGACCTGATGGCCAAGGAAAGTGCACTCCGTTGTGCAGCCAAACAGATCGAGTATCCTTCCACCATATGCCAATGGCAGGCGATAAGAATGGGACATATTCCTGGTCAGCCATGTGATGGAAAGAAATTGGAGCCTCTACCGTCGCTATCCATATCTACAGGCTACAAAATGCTTGTAAAAGTGCACGTTGTCACAGCAACTCGGACTCCACGGTCAGGGTGGGGGGTGCTCAGTTGGACTGGCTGGATGGTCAATGTGGAGCAGGTTGATGCCAACAGCACAGGGTTTGATCC
Source organism: Carcharodon carcharias (assembly GCF_017639515.1). Lineage (NCBI taxonomy): Eukaryota > Metazoa > Chordata > Chondrichthyes > Lamniformes > Lamnidae > Carcharodon > Carcharodon carcharias. The sequence goes on from NC_054487.1 coordinate 64,630,479, forward strand.
CCATTCTGGCTGGGGTAGATTTGGGGCCTGCCTCTTTTCTGTACCCATGGTGGTTGTTGTGGAACTTGTGGGATTGGACCTACCTTTGGACAGAGAACACAAGAAGAAAGCCCAACAACATTTTGACAACAAACAAAGTAAAATTAAAATTTTGGTACTAATTAAAACTTCCTATACGGTATGCTAAAAATGAACATTTACAGCAGCAGGATAATGATAGAGGAGTATATAAATCATGGGGAGAGATTGGACATTTTAGATTCTCATGATGCAACATGGCAAAAGAAATGGATACTTCACCTTATTATGTAACATTAGTACCACATTATTTGTTAGTCTCGAGTCATTTTCAGACTTTTTAAACAAATGTTGACAAATTCCCTAAGCAAAAACAAAAATATCTGGAAAAACTCAGCAGGTCTGGCAGCATCTGTGGAAGGGAGCACAGTTAACATTTCGAGTCCACATGACTCTTCAACAGAACTAAGGAAAAATAGAAAAGGGGTGAAATATAAGTTGGTTTAAGGGCGGGGGGGTGCGGTTAGGACAAGAGAGCTGGATAGAGGGCCAGTGATAGTTGGAGACAACCAAAAGATGTCATAGACAAATTGACAAAGAGATGTTGAAAGTGGTGATATTATCTAAAGGAATGTGCTAATTAAGGGTAGAAAGCAGGACAAGCAAGGTACAGATAGCCCTAGTGGGGGTGGGGCGGGGTGAAGGAATCGAAAAAGGCTAAAAGGTAGAGATAAAACAATGGATGGAAATACATTTAAAAATAATGGAAATAGGTGGGAAAAGAAAAATCTATATAAATTATTGGAAAAAACAAAAAGGAGGGGGAAAAATCAGAAAGCGGGTGGGGATAGAGGAGAGAGTTCATGATCTAAAATTGTTGAACTCAATATTCAGTCCGAAAGGCTGTAAAGTGCCGAGTCAGAAGATGAAGTGTTGTTCCTCCAGTTTGCGTTGAGCTTCACTGGAAAAATGCAGCAAGCCAAGACGGACAGGTGGGCATGAGAGCAGGGTGGAGTGTTGAAATGGCAAGCGAAAGGGAGGTCTGGGTAATGCTTACGGACCGAACAAAGGTGTTCTGCAAAGGAGTCTGGGCTGGGTGACCACCTTGCAGAACACCTTCATTCTGTCCACAAGCATTACCCACACCTCCCTGTCACTTGCCATTTCAACACTCCACCCTGCTCTCATGCCCACATGTCCGTCCTTGGTTTGCTGCATTGTTCTAGTGAAGCTCCACGCAAAATGGAGGAACAGCACCTCATCTTCTGACTAGGCACTATACAGCCTTTCGGACTGAATATTGGGTTCAACAATTTTAGATCGTGAACTCTCTCCTCCATCCCCAACCCCTTCCTGATTTTTCCCCCTCCTTTTTTGCTCTTCCAATAATTTATACAGATTTTTCTTTTCCCACCTATTTCCATTATTTTTAAATGTATTTCCATCCATTGTTTTATCTCTAACTTTTAGCATTTTTCAATTCCTTCACCCCACCCCACCCCCACTATGGCTATCTGTACCTTGCCTCTCCTGCTTTCTACCCTTAATTAGCACATTCCTTTAGCTAATATCACCACCTTCAACACCTCTTTGTCCTTTTGTCTGTGACATCTTTTGGTTGTCTCCACCTATCACTGGCCCTCTATCCTGCTCTCTTGTCCCAACACCCCCCTCCCCTTAAACCAGCTTATATTTCACCCCTTTTCTATTTTTCCTTAGTTCTGTTGAAGAATCATGCGGACTCGAAACATTAACTGTGCTCCCTTTCACAGATGCTGCCAGACCTGCTGAGTTTTTCCAGGTATTTTTGTTTTTGTTTTCAATTTCCAGTATCTGCAGTTTTTTGCTTTTGACAAATTCCCTGATCTCTAAACAAAGTGTAGTGCAGCATAATTCCACCCGCCACTTCACCCTGCCATAACCTCATCAATCCTATCTCAAATGTGGTAATGGGGTAATTTAAATATTATGAATGTTGTCTATGCCTATAGCAACATCACAGGGGCACAAAATCATAGAACTACTTGAAAACAGAATTGATTCATTATCACTCCAAATGGTGGCCACAGGTTAGTCAGATGGAAAAGAAAAGATCATTCATTTATGTAACACCTTTCATTACCTTATGACATCCCAAAGCACTTTGTTGTCAATGAAGTAATTTTGAATTGTAGTCAATACTATGAAGTAGGGAAACACGGCAACCAATTTGCGCACAACATGATTCCGTAAACAGTAATGATCAGGCGATCTGTTTTAGTGATATTTAATTAAGGGTTAAATATTGGCCAGGACACCATAAAAACTCCCCAGTATTTAAATAATGCAATGGGATATTTTACTCCCACCTCAGGGGTAAGACAGGGGCTCAGTTAAATGTCTCATCCAAAGTAGCCAACTTTTGCTCAGGGCATGGGGGAGAAAGAAAAATTATGGAGAAGAATTAAAACTTTGCAAACATCCTTTCTCCTTGCTCCCTCTCTGGTAGGTACAGATTCAAATGATAATCGATCCTGCTAGTATCAATTATCACAAGCATTTCTCTTAGTAGAGCTCACATAAGGTTCGCTTTGGAAGACCACTGGCTTTACTCGGGTTTCTTGTGGAATTTCTCGGGAAACTCATGAACCCTCTTCCAAATATGTTTCTGAAAGTGGGTGTAAACAGCACCTCCTCTAGCAGCCATCATAAGCAGAAATCCATTGCTGACAGGTTCCATTTCAATTTCTGGCCCCTCTTCTCAAGATGCCTGATTTCAACCCAAGAAGAACTATCAATTCTATCCTTTAGAGCACCATTGCCATTGCTTTTGAATAATTTAAATAATTATTTAAACAAGAAAACTTATGTAAAACTAGTCAATTGCAAACTTTTCTAAAATATTGAATAAGAACCATAATTAGGGCATGGTATTAAAAACATGAAATATATCAACAGAATTACTTGAGTTTAAATATTAGAATTGCAAATTATTCTATTCTCTTCAACAGCTGTTGCAAGTATATACTTATAATAATGTTGTGTCATCAATAAGAGAAAAGTTTCCTAACTAACATGTTGCATGGTCCAGGCACATACATGGCGGAAGCCTACCTTTTCTTTCTGCCTCTGCAAAAAATACAGAGCCATAATTTGCTATCAGAATAATGCTAAAGCCAATAGTGCTTGCTGCTTTTTGTGCGCTCAAGCTACAGCAACTTCAGATGACAGCAGATGCTTGGTTAAATATGGAAATCCCAAAGTTCCTGTTCAATACACGTTGCACTACCACTAGCTTGTGATCTCACTGACTGCCTCACCTTTGAAGTGCACTTAACGGCATAATGTTTTTGTATTTTGAGTATGAAAGAACTAGATTCGCTACAGAAAATTGTGTCATCCATTTAAATCTAAGTACCCTTTTAACAACATGGTATACATTAATTACTACCAAACGACCTCTCTGGCGCTAATTAACTATTTAAAAGTGTGAAGTCCTATTCTTTCAGGTTTTAATTATGTTGAAGATTTTAAAAATGTAAAATTTAAAACTTTTCTTACTTTTCCTTCCTGTCTATTTTCCTCTCTCTCTCGTAATCTAATCAGTAATTCTCTTTCTATACCAGATTTGACATTGAAATAACCCACTTTAATTTGTACCTTTCTCAGTCCTTGCACAGTCCTCCAATTTGATTGGATCAGGTGATAAGTGGTTGCTTGCCCTGTTCACTCAGGTCCCAGGTGCCAGTTTCCCTTGCTGCGACATTATCAACTCACACTTGCAGTAGCTTGCGATGCAAAATATCCTCTTGAATAAGTGGCTAAGAGCAGTCTAACTAATGCTATACACGATTCTTTGACATATAAAACAAATTATGGCTCATTATTGCCACAGCGAAACATTGTCAGTTATTGTGCAAGCCTTCTAAGACTCAAAACAATTCTAAAATATCACATTACCATTGTGGTTTATCTTGTTGTATTTCTTATTTTGTTTAAATGAGTCTGCTGTACCTGCTCAGTAAACAGCATGAGCATTTGAAGAACACTTTTTGTAGTACAGGTAGAATAATTTACATAGAAAGGGGTAGATTTTCAGTGCCTGCTGGCCCATGTTGGCTAAAAACTCCAGCACCTGATCTCCCCATGCCTAACGCCAGCCACTGTCTCCTCAGCTATCTGGGGAAGTGGACGTATGCTCTTTGGGAGTCTAAGCTACTTGTCTAGGATGGACTTCACTGCTGTAACCTGCATATTCCCTTGTAGATGCTGGTACACCTTAACTCACTCAGTGTATCACTCTTCACTGAAATGTAGGGTTGCAGGGGAGCCTGAGAAGCAGAAATTTCCATTATAGGGAGCCCTTGACTCCACCTATGTAGTATAAGGATCTGGCACAAATAGGGCTAATGGGGGACTGTACCACCTACACAGTGATGTAAAAGAACACATGACCCATACCTAGGGGTCAGTCTAGTGTTGGACTGAGCTGCGTGCACAAGCAAGCATGGAGACAGCTCCTAGCTTGAACCCTTTATTGTATATGTGTACATAGTTCGTGCAGTTTATAAATACATACAGTTAACCTGCTCATGACTACAAACACTTCATTAAGACCTACCAAATGGTATCCAACACGTTACAACATGGTGGCAGCTCTTGGAAAAACCCAGAAACTCAGAGAAGCTGAAGCAGAAGTTCAAAAGATAGAAAATTAAAGGGGCAGTATTCTGACCTGACTGAAAGCACCTGAACTGGGAGGGAGATTGCCAGAGTTCAGAAACTCCATTGCAGAATTGGAAGCAAAGGTCAGAAGAAAAATATCTCTACTGTGCAGCTGAGCACTCCAGAGAACGCGTGGAGGTCCAATTTGAATATCCACGGGAGGATTTTTCCCTCGATGAGCAGGCTCAGCAGGGCTGGACGAGGGCAGTCAGGAAGCCAACCACCGTCGCAATCGAAGCTAGACTGCAATTTCAACTGGTGGACCAATTAAGGAGAGAAGGGCGAGCACAAACTTTGCGCACGCACGCGAGTGCATGCTGGAAAAGCTCCCTCAGGCATGGAGCTGCCTTAGGGTTATAAACAGTTTTCAAAATAAAAGTTAAAGATTTCTGAAATGTTGTAAATCATGTCCCCTCATGTGACTCTGTCACATGAGCAGGGACATGTTATAAATGAAATTTTAAAATATTCATTTTATTTTTATTTGCTGTTGGAAACCTCTTTGTGCCTGTGGGTGAGGTTGCCTAAAAAATGCAAAGGCTGCTTGGACTTTTCGCCTGCTCACCAGCCATAAGGTTGGATGGGCAGTGAAAACTTTCTTTCAATTACCTTTTTAGTAGCCTTAATAGGCTTTTTAATTGTTGGTGTGTATGCTGCTGACTCCGGCACACGTCCACCAACCGAAATATCGTGTGAGCGTGCGACGAGCTAAAAGTTCTCCCCCAAGTTCTTGGCTAGGACTAGTTTAAAGATGTTTTCAAAGTCAGTGCAGCCTGTTTCAAAAAGCCAGCTGGATTCCCGAGTCAGCATCTGAATGTTTCTGAGCTCGCTCCAAGAAGAGAAAAGAAATTAATTTGGAAGAAGATTTGACACTTTCACAACCCTAAAACATAGCACTGAAATGGAGAAGTCTGGCGTTAGGCATGGGGAGATCAGGTGCTGGAGTTTTAGCCAACATGGGCCAGCAGGCACTGAAAATCTACCCCTTTCTATGTAAATTATTCTACCTGTACTACAAAAAGTGTTCTTCAAATGATCATGCTGTTTACTGAGCAGGTACAGCAGACTCATTTAAACAAAATAACTTGGATACTAGTTGATCCAAGTAGCCATTGTTTAAAAGTTTTTCAAGGCTGAACAAAAGCGCCAATGTAGCAGGAGCCCTCTAAAACCGGCAAGCAGGGGTAAACCCTTTGTCTTCAAATGAACAGCAGTGCCATCTTGAATTTCAGCAACTTCTTAAAGCTGAACCTATGCTTATATTTTTTAACCATGGATTGAAAATCCAATTTATCAGATTAGTTTGGATTCATCTAAGGGCCAAATCTAATGGAAAACTAAGTTGGCCTGAAGAATTTTTAAACTACTAGAATACATCAGGTCTAAGTAGAAAGTCAGAAAAAGTCTAGATTAATACATTTTTATATTGGTTTGGTGAGCTTGATGATGAAATAGTCCTAATGCAATGCATTGATGAAACCTCAACTAGTTTCAATGAAATATTAAAAGCTTTTGACAAATATTTTAATCTTTAAGTTGTGGAGCACACAGAGCTTAAAAAAAGCCACATAAAAACCCCATAAAAGCGCGAAAGGGGTAAAGAAAATACTCGAATAAACCACACCACGGTGCCAGAGAGGCAGGGAACTTTCAGGAAGTCTCAAGAATATATCTCATTGGAAATCTTGAACTGCAACAGCAGCCAACAGTGCGAAGCGAACAGCTGGCTGTGAATGAGGGAAAGCTATCTGATGAAACCCAAAATAAACAAACCCTGCAAAAGCTAGCTGAAAGGTTGGAAAATGTTCATATAAAACTGAATTGGAAGCTATGAATCTCAAGATTGAAGGTGAGTATATCCCTTGAAAATGCATTCAACAAACCAAACTATTCAAGATCTGAACAAACATTTTTGAGATACTACAGAGGTACAAGAAAGAGACTACAGAGCTGAAGAAAATGGTTGGACATTTGGAAGAAAACTTGGAAAAACATTACATTTCCAAGGAGGTATATGATGAGATGAAAATCAAGAACCTAGAATGGCAAGAGAAAGTAGAAGTTATCACAAAAGAGTGAGAGGAGTCTCCAAAATAATTAGCAGAAGCACCATTACAGAATGCGAGCTTGAATGATAGCACAAAGAAATTATACTCTGCGAAGGAAAATTTGATCAGTGTACAGAATCAACTTTCACGTATAAAAGATATATTGGCTAAGGAAAAATAAGAACTAATGAGAACACTGGAATTTCATTCACAGGAAGTAGAAAACTTGAACGACGACTTGAAGCACTTAAACAATGAACTTTTAGAAACAAATTCAATAAAAATGGATCTTCAATTAAAAGTTCAAGAATCAGAAATCTCTAGTAAGCATCGTGCAAAATGCCGGGAACAGGAGAAGGAATTGCTGATGAATCAGAAAAGTTGCTTGAAAGCAGAATTAAAAACAAAAACTGATGAACTTCTTAATCTCTGGTCCAGTCTAAACAACATGAAGGATGTGCAGCCAGGAAGAGAAAATCCAGACTTTGAAAGCAGAAAAGGTGAATTCTACAGAACAGATTGAACATCTAACGAATGAATTGAAAGATCTAAAGAGCACTCAGTGACCATGGAAGAAAGATTCTGGAAAGAACTGAATGCTGAGGCAGTTGTTAAGCTTATATGAGATTCACAGATAACTCTGAAATAAAATCAACTCAACTCACCAGAGTTGTTGTTGAGCTAAGTGAAAAGATGCATAAACTCAAAAAACAACTGGAAAAGAAGAAAGTAATCAAAAATTTGGCTAAAATTGTTAAACAAGCGGGAATGAAGGTTCCATTGGTTGCAACATGAACTTCCATATGCGATGTAGCAAGCTACACGATGAGAGAAGAGAAAAAAATGCAACGGGGGACAAGCACAGCGTTCATCCACGTTGGAAAAAATGGGATAAATCAACAACTACCTAGAACCACAATTGCCAAATTGACAAAGTGCAGTTCAATACCAAGGAATGGGAAAAGAGGAAATAAAGGTACCCAGATGTCTGAACAACCTCCCAAATCAACAGAATTTACCTGCGAAGTTAGAGCCTACCACTCTCCCAACGAAATATGGAAGGCTTATAAGGCCTCCAAACCACCTGAACTTATGAATTCAGAGGCTTGAAGTGGGGGAGATGGGTAGTAATAATGATGTAAATACATGGGATAAACTAGAATAATGTGAAATACATTGGATAAAGACACGGGGGAGGTAGGGTATATGGGTTTGACACATACAAGGTTAATGTGGGACTATCATCCATACAGTGATGTAAGAGAACACATGACCTGCACCTAGGGTCAGTCTGGTTAGTTTTGGGCAGAGTCATGTGCACAAGCAAAACAACTCCTAGCTTGAACCGTTTACTGTATATATTACATAGTTCTTCTAATTAATAAATACATAGTTAACCTTCTTAAGACTACGAAGACTTCGTTCAGACCTACCGAACAGTATTCAACATCCTGCAACAACCCAGAGCTGTCATTTGCCTTGTATGGGGCCGACAGGATGTCCACCACTTACATGACAATTGGAAAACTTTGGAATGCTACTGAAATGGTAGAGATCCAACTGGATATCTGTCATTTACCAAGCAATTACACAGTTCCCGCTGGAGTTAGGGAAGGAAACCATGGTATTTTGTGCCCGAATGCTCGATCTTCACAAACTGTTTCTGGCTCTTAAATGTTATTATTTTATCAATGGTCAACATAAAATATGTTTTAAAGAGAATTAATTTTTGCAAAAATGAATGTTTTTGTAATTTTACTTCTTTCACAGATCCATAAGTATCATACACAGAAAAAATAAGTTATAGCATTTTCTATTGTTATTTGTAACCATTATAGTACAAATACTATCTTTATTTAACAGAAATTGCATACTTTGAATTAGATTGGTAGCATATTACTTAGATGTTGAAATGGCAAAAAGAATGTTTTTCACTGAGGCTTCATTTGAACGCTTACATCATACAGTCAATAAATTCTAGGTTTCCCTGTCACTGCTATTATGTACTGTTGTATTATATGTACGAGTGAATTAAAACAGTTAATGGAGCAGTTTATTCATGTGACATCTGTTTTAGACAGTTGGAAGGATCCTGTGGCATAAAAGGTAAAAACAGCAGTCACCTTCATTGTGAATGAACATACCAGGACAGTTACTTGGCTTTTCCGGAATCAGATGGCACATTTCAGAATTTTAATTCTGGGCCAGTTTTCAGTGGGTGAGTTTTGCTACAGTTTAAAACATTCAGTGCAGTCAAAAACAGGCATGGGATATTTAAACTCAGACCTCATCATAACCTAATCAGGATTCCCAACTGATTCAGAGATCCTCCAGGAAACCTGACCACAGCACAATTTCTGACGGATCAGCCAGAGGCCTATTTAAAACAGGAGTGCACCTTTTAAACTAAGGTTATATTCCCTTTTGCAAAAGTTTGTTGTTGAAGTGGTGCAGGAACAAACTGAGTCAGCATGAGTCGCAGGCAAATGTTAAGGCTTTCTGTGCATTCACCGGGTGTTGTGAAGTGAGCAAGGAAGAAGTCTAGGCAAGGAGGTAAGGTTGCTGAGGTTGTCAGCTCCAGCAGCATCATCCTTAGGACCTCAATCCATTGCATAAAGTGCTTCAAGCCCTCAGAAGAGTCACAATTTCTGCAGCTCTTTCAACAACACATGGAAATTATTCTGCTTCCCCTCCACCACATCCGTTAAACACTGAGCAGAAGGTCACATTTCATATTACTTCTGATTCTCACCACATACACACACTCGCCTCTTCCTTGGTCACTTCACAACACTCAGTGGAACCATTCACTTTTCACTTCCTGAACTTTGCATAGTCAAACGCTTTTCTCATGCCTCTTTCCTCACATCACACTCCACATACCTTCGTACACTTCAACACCTCCCCATCCTGATTGTCATCCACTTCTTCTCCCTATCAGCATCTGCACAGCAAGCAGAAATCCCTCATCTGCCTTCTCCTTTCTAGGAGACACTCTCATCCTCTCTTTTCAGGACAAGACAGTGTACAATAGGAGAGAAGTAAAACCATAAGCCGATCGAGCAACTTCATGGTGCTGTCACAGCTGGAGCAACAAACGCTCAAGATCAGTAGCCCTGAAGAGCTGTCATAGTAGTATAAGTGGAGGCTTGAGCAAACAGGGTTTCTGACCATTACTTGCACCCCTCTTGAAGCTTTGGAAAATCACGTCTTGACTATATTAAGCTGTATTGTGATGCCTGTTGCCTGCTTCTATCCAGCCTCTCAGTACCATCATAACTTGCCCCTTTCTCTTCACTCAAGGTGCTTCTCAGCTGCCACAGTCCACAGAAGACAAAGGAGAAGAATCCTTCTGAGGGGGTACCATCACATGTACTGTTACTCTCAAGCACCAGCACAGAGATTGACGTGGGAGGAGAGATAGAGGAGTCTGAACATGGCGAATCACCCAGCACTAGTGAGCAGCATCGGGTACGAGTGACAGGGACAGCCCAGGTGACAGCTTGCCAGAGAACGAAGTCCTCTTCCACCACTGCTGAAAAGTACAAAGTTACAACAGCAGGAGCCAAGCAATGAGAAAAAAAAACTGAAAGAAGTAAACTGGGAGCTTGTAAACAGGAAGCTTGTAATGAAAGAGAAAATAATTATTATTTATTTGGTGTATTTCATGATTTCAGGGCATTCCAAAGCACTTACAGTCAAAAAAATACTTTCTAGTCGCTTATGATGTAAGGAAACATGGCAGGCAATCTGAACACAGCAAGATCCCAAAAAATAGCAACAAGATAATATAAACATTAAATGCTGCAAATACTCAGCAGCTCAGCCAGCAATTGCTTCTCCACAGATGCTGCCTGACCTGCTGAGTATTGCCAGCATTTTATGTTTAAATATCATCCATAGTATTTTGTCTTTTGAATGAAAATAATCTGGTTTATTGATGTTGGTTAAGGGATAGATTTTACCTCGGACGCCTGGGAGAAGTCACACTGTCTTTTACAAATTGTGCCATGGGATCTTTAATGTATACCTGAGGCAGATGGGATCTTGAATTAACATCTTATCAAAAAAACGGCACTGAAGTGTCAGCTTAGATTATGTGCTGGAGTCTCTGGAGTGAATGTTGAAGCCACCAACTTCTGACAATAGGCAAGAGTGCTACCAGTGGGTTAAGGCTGACACTGTGAAATTAAAGCTGTTAAGTTTTACTCAGCAGGTCCATTTGACAATGTTAGACTCGACTTACATTTATTTGAGAGGCACTTTTCTCTTTCTGGTGGCTGCATTTGAGATCTCTGTGACAAAGCATGGCCTTAGAATAAAAATGGTGGTCCGCAAGTTTCTGACAGAAACAGGGTGATTTCCATGTTTTAACTGATCTTCCTTCCATGCCCATTACATGGGCTAAGGTAAGACTGTGGCTTGAGTCATGCACTATTCTTCCATCCTTACTAGAAGGACACCAGTTTGTCTCATTTTATTTATATAACTGTGGCCACAGCTACCAAGCCACCATGCCAAATGATGGTCAGTGGCCAGAGCTTAGCCACTGATTCCTACGGCTCCAGTGGGGGTGTAAGTGTAACAGGCCTCACCATACCCCTGGCTAGCCATCTGCAAGCCACATCCAGACACCTGCTGGGCTTTGGCCTCAGTGATGGGCCATTCACCCCCAGGGGCCACATCCCCACTCTGCCCACAAATGGACACTTAAATATGCAAATTGGCTACCTGCCACTGCTAATGACCCAATGCCCTCCCATCCTATCTTCTTCCCAATCTCGCCTTTCAAACACATCTCTAAAGAACTGGGAAAATTCTGCCCCTTGTCTTTCTAGATGGTAGAAGTTACAGGTTTGGGAACTTCTGTCAAAGAGTCCTTGGAAAGTTGCTGTAGTGCATCTTGTAGATGACACGCAATGGGCGGAATTGTCCCAGATTTGCACTGTGCAGTAGCAGGCAGGTAAAACAACATTTTACCCGCTGGCCGCAATGGTGGCTTTTCACGCTGTATCGTCCTAAGCCCGCTGAATTAATTATGCATTCCTGGGATACATGCCGTTTCCTTAGGGGGCGGGCTCCAATTCACCTGCCCCCCCAATCACTTTGCTGCTTCATCACACAAGCACCACATTTAAAGTACAGCTGTGGTCAGTGCTTCTAGCCCAGGACTGCAGCAAAGAAGACATGGTCCCGAAAGGCACGAAGACTATAGCCCTCGAGCGCCTTTTGGATACCATGGAGGTCCACTGTGATGTCCTCTGCCCCCCCGCTCTGGCTGCAGGAGGGGCAGCTACATTACCACTCAGGTTTGGTAGGCAATGGCAGTGGTGATCAGTGCCAATGTTGCACAGAAGAGTTTGGTCATCCAATGCAGATAGAGGATGAATGATCTCATCTGTGCAGCCAGGGTAAGACAACCATCTCATCGCTCTAAACTCACACGCTCAGGCCCATCACACATTCACTGGCATCTCACTCACTGCCAGCTTAAGGAATATCACCACCTATTCTCACACACGTATCCTCACATCTCCATATGGCCTCACCTCCTCTGGAGACTGCCTCCTCAGCCCTCACCATCTTGAGGCCACTTGCACAGATCAACATGACCCACACACACCGTTCAGGGATAACCTTCTTCCCCAGTGCAGCTCTTGTCCTGCAGTCTCTTCCCTTTCCTGAGGCCACTTCTCCTCCTTCCCCAAGCAAGAACTTGCCCCATAGCCATTGAAAAGCCACCCACATATGGCTGATTTGGTAGATACAGACCTACCCATGAGCCCCCCTAAATGTAATGTGGTACTGTCTGTGAAACCTGGCGCTCATGACTGCAAGTGCTGACTGAAGCAAGATAGGCAAACAAACCTTGAAGTCTTGAGCAAAGTGCAGCCCATCAAATGCATACCTTATATATGCTGTTGTGAAACATGTTGGTGTCTTTTCCCGCCGACTTGGGCAGACAATCCCGTGGTGGGGGCGGGGGGAACGATACTCCAGCGGGCTGGCCTTATAATGATAAGCTGATGTATTACAATGAGCTTCCTGATGTTCAATGGTGGGGAACATAGCCCGCCATTGGTGGGTGGAGTGGACAATTGCAAACTAGTTTCACAACATCGTAAAACTGATTTTTGGCCTTCTTGCCATATTGTCTGCTCATGCCACCAAACACACCTGATGTTGGTGAGCACAGAAAATCCCGCAAATGTGTTGATGGTGAAGTGAATATTTGATGGGGATGCCAGTCAAGTGGCCTGCTTTGTCCTGGATGGTGTTGAGCTTCTTGAATATTGTTAGAGTTAAACTCATCCAGGCAAGTAGAGAATATTCCATCGCACTTCTGACTTGTAGATAGGGGCAAGACTTTTGAGAGTGACATGCCATAGAATAGCTAACCTCTGACCTGCTTTTGCAGCCACAGTATCTATATAGCTAGTCTGATTAACTTTCTGGTCAATGGTGACCACCCTCCTCCCCAACCCCACCCACCCCCCTACCAACCCCCCCACCAACCCAGCAGGATGTTGATGATGGGGAATTCAGTGATGGTAATGGCATTGAACGTCAAAGGGAAGTGGTTAGACACTCTTTCATTGGAGATGGTGGATTAGATTTGTGGCACAAATGTTACTTGCCTCCTAGCAGCCAAAATCTTAGGGCAGAATTTTGCCCTCGGATGGCGAGCGGGCCCCACCGGCTCAGCAACGGGTGGACAGCCGACCCCTGCCACCGAAACAGGGCCCACCGCTATTTTGAGTGGGTAGGCCAATTAAGGCCCGCCCAGCAGCCTGCCTGACAGAAAGTGCTTTGCACTTCCTGTCCGGGGGAGAGGGGGGAAGGGATTCCCCATCTGTTAAGTACGCTCTTTCACGCATGCACGCGAAAGAGCGCACAGGCAAAGTCCTGTCTCAAGGAAATTCGTGAAAGGTAAGTAAAGTCTAAAATTAGATAAATATTAAAATAATTATGACAATGTCACAAGAGAGGGACATGTTAATAATAAACACATAAAATTTATTAAATTTTTAAAAAACGGACATGAAACTTCATCCCACCAGTAGATGAAGTTTCATGAATAATCTGCAACCCGCTGGGGCTCCTGGCCTGCCCACCAGCCTTAAGCTTGGGTGGGCAGGTCTTTAATTATCTTAATTAGCCTGTTAATGGCCTCAATTAGCCATTGACAGGTCGGCGGGCGGACAGAAAAGGACTAGGATTCTTCCCAACGTCATCCTGTGTCATTTTCCCCTCGGTGAGCGGGCCCGGCCCCCAAATCGTCAAGGGGAAAATCCTGGCCTTAATGTTACCCAGATCTTGCACATGGGCACAGACTGCTTCATTATCTGAGGAGTTACGAATGGTACTGAACGTTATGTAATCATCAGCAAACATCTCTACTTCTGACCTCATGATGGAGGCAAGGTTATTGATTAAGCAGCTGAAGATCGTTGGGCCTACAACTCTATCCAGAGGAACTACTGCAATGATGTCCTGGGGCTGAAATGATTGGACTCTAACAAACACAACCATCTTCTTTTGTAGGTATAACTCCAGGCTGTGGAGAGCTTTCCTCCTGATTCCTGTTGGCTTAAATTTTATTCAGGTTCCTTCTGCCACACACAGTCAAATGTTGCCTTGATGTCAAGGGCAGTCACTCACACTTCACCTTTGGCATTCAGGTCTTTTGTCCATTTTTGGACCAAGGCTATAATGAGATCTGGAGCAAAGTAGTACTGACAGAACCCAAATTGAGTGTCAATGGCCAGATTATTGGTTTGTAAAGTACCGTTTAACAAATCCTTCAATCACTTTGTTAATGATTGAGAATAGCTGATGTGGCAGTAATTAGCTGGATTGGATTTGTCCTGCTTTTTGTGGACCAGCCAAACATACCTGGCCAATTTTCCACTTTGTTGGGTAGATGCTAGAATGGTGCATTATTACAACAGCTTGGCTACAGGCACGGCTAATTCTGAAGCACAAATCTTCAACAGTACAGCTGGGATGTTTTCAAAGCCCATCAGTTTTGCTGCATGCAGTCATTTTCTGATATCATGTAAAGTGAATCAAACTGTCTGAAGCCTGGCTTCTGTGATGATGGGGGTCTCAGGAGGAGGCCAAGATGGATCACTCAGTCATCAATTCTGGCTGAAAATGGTTGCAAATGTTTCAACCTTATCTTCTGCATTCGCATACTGGATTTGCTGTGACAGCTGACAGAGATGTTCTTGCAACCCCCTCTTGCACTTAGTTGTTTAACTACCCACCACCATTCATGACTGGTTGTGGCAGGACTGCAGAGTTTTGATCTGATCCATTGATTGTGAATCATTTGCTCTGTCCTTAGCATGGTACTTCTGCTGTTAAGAATGGATGTAGTCCTGAATTGTCACTTACCAGGTTGCCACCTCATTTTAGGTACACCTGATGCTGCTCCAGGCATGCTGCTCTACACTCCTCATTGAACCAGGATTGGTTATTTCATAAAGTGGCATCTAAACAACTAAATACTTTGTGGCACTGGCCAATGTGCTTGTTAAGTTTGGAATTTGTACTTGTCACAAAACTATAATAAATTTCATAATATTATTGTGGTTCATTGTAAAATAGGTTTATGCGTGTGAGTGTAGATGGTTCTGTCTGTGTGGCTGAATTAAATTAGAGTCAGATAGGCTGCAAGTTTGAAATTATCAAAAGAAGTTAGGGGTAAAAGGCATTTGAAATGCTAATGAGTAAACATGAATGAGGTCTTAGCACTGACCATAATGGCAACACGAACGCTTTTTATATTATGGAAAAGTACATTTCCAAAGACACATAGAACAATGGAATTTACAGATTAAAGAGAGAGAAACTTATATAAAGAAGGAGGGAAGGTGATCTTGTGGGACCTTATCAGAACTAAAAGGAGTGTGTGAAACAGCCTTCAGGAAGCCTCCAGCCATTTTTGGCAAAAGTCTGCTATGTCCAGTAACTGAAGTTGGACTAAAGTCTTTGGAATCCCACTATTGAGTGGGTGTTGTGATAAATGTGCTGGCTTGCTATTGAAAATAAAAAATCTATTTTGGACTGTTGCCTTAAAATTGGGTATTTAGTTAGGAGTCATGTTAATTAGGAATTTGGGATTTGTTATAGAATTAAGTAACTGTAATCTTATTAATGTGCTTGAAATCTTTTCTTTTGTTAATAAATGTTTTAATTTAGTTTTTAAAATCTCTAAAGGTGTTACTGGACTTGTTACTTCTAATTTCAATATCCAAATCTTCTCATAATAAATACAAATTGCAAAATCATTGTGATAGTGTGGCCAAGTTTCCCTTATAGATTTGGTCTGCCTGGCACTCATCACCTTCGCCATGTCAAAACAGAGTGAATTGTGGGTTGCACTATTGTTTGCTTCTGATATTTACTGATCCTGAAGAGGCTTTGAAACTTGTAGATAATGAATACTGCTGTAGTACCACTTTGCACTGAGTGCAGGAAGAAAATAAGGAAAAAGAACAGCACTAACAGCTGCAGCAGAGGTTTAGCATTCAACAAGAAGTGCAAGCCAGCCTCCAACAGTTCAGCAGGTAACGGGGTCTGCTTACGGAAGATTTTATCATCCCAAGTGAACATATAGATCAAGATATCTCAAAGCAGCAATGAATGAGGAGCCCTTGCCTATCAAGGCAGGTAATTGTTGAGCAACGTAATCACATATAACAAGACCTGCAGCCAGCAGCAACAGGTGACTATGCTATGCTATTGGCTGTGAAAGTGACCACCACTCTGAATTTCTTTGCCATTGCGATCTTTCCAGGCTGCTACAAATGACACCACGCACATCTCGCAGCCAGAGGTCCATAAGTACATCAAGCAGAAGATAAATGCACTATTTGCCAAAATAAATCACTGCATCTCATTCCCAATTGATGAAAACAGTCAAAACAATAATAACTTTTCTTCCCCAGCCACAAAATTATGAGCCTTTTCCCTTTTGTCTGCCTTTTCCTTCATCACTTGCTGAGATACCTTTAAATGTTTCTTAGCTAGATCACACACCCTACTTAATCTCGCTCTGAAGTTCGTCACATAATCCAGAAGTGTTGTTTCAGAACTTTGACTCACTAAATTCTCCAGAATCAGTTGAGTGGTCCCCTTACTTATGACCATAAATTAATTCAAAAGGACTGAACCCTGTTGATTCATTAGGGGCTTCCCTAATAGCAAAAAAAAAATAGAATCCCTCAATCTCAATCATGTGAATAGTCTTGACTATGTGCTCTAATCATAGTCTTTAAAGTCTGACGCACCTTGTGATTCAGGGTGATAGGCTGATGACCCAAACGGCTTTATTCCTAGGCTGTTCATTACTTCTTTAAATATGAAACGTGACATGAAATTCAATCCCTGATCTGACTGAATTTTAATAACCATCCATACCTTGTAATGAATTCAGTTAACTCCTCTACAATCACCTTTGCTGTAATTTTCCTTCAAGGTATTGCTTCTGGAAATCTGGTGGGCACATTCATGATTGTCAGTAAGTACTGATTTCCACTGTTAGTCTTAGGGAGGGTTTCTACACAATCAACTGGGACCCTGTTAAAAGGTTCCTCAAATGCTGGAATTGGAAATAAAGGTACAGGCTTAATCACTGCCTGAGATTTTCCTATCACCTGACATGTGTGACATTTTTGACAGAATTTGACTACATCTTTATGCAGTCCAAGCCAATAGAAATGTCTTTGTCTATTAGCATGCGTTTTCCTAATTCACAAATGTCCAACCATTGGAATTTCATGAGCCATTCTCAAAATTTCATACCGGTACCAAGTTGGCATCACTACTTGGTGCACTACCGCCTTCTTTTCATCTGCCGGAATATGAGGTGGTCTCCATTTCCTCATTAACACATTGTTATTGATGTGGTAACACTCTGGAATGTATTTTGCTTCAGAATAAGCTGCCTGATATAATTTTTCAAATCTGAATCCTTCTGCTATAATTCCACCAACTTCACTGAATTAAACACCTCAATCTCATCCTCTTCACTCTTCTCCTTCTGAGTAATCTTTTCAAAGATTGATCCAGCCAACTGAATTTCAGCATCCTCCTGCTGTCTTTTAGATTTCTCCTCTTCCTGTTTAAATTTATGCATCTGTGACCTTGTTACCACACAATCTGGAAACAATCCAGCGTGCTCTTTCTGTAAAACCTCCGTTGATTGTGTCTCAACAGGCTGCTCTACTACCAGTAGGCATAGTCAATATGTGTGACTCAGCTTTATCATTCCCTAGAATAAATTGAACCCCTTCCAATTCAAGCTTTTGTCTTTCTCTATCACTTTCTATATCAAGCTACTTCATTTACAAATGAAGTCTTAATGCCTCCAGCTGTTGCAGGTGTCCCTTCCTCCAAATTTAAATTCTGGGAACGTACTTTAACCATTTCATCCCAATGAAATTCTGCTTTTATCTCTACCTGCCCTTTATCTGCTAATTCTTTCAACAGAATTTTCGTCAGAAGTTTCAAATATAGCAATTACATTTTCCATTCCCAAAAAAGTTGTAGCAATTGCCAAAGCCATGTTACAGTCTAACCACTTTAACCACTCAACACAAAACTCTTGAGTTCAGCGTTCTTCTCGTACTCATATCCCTTGGATTCACAAACTCCTACCCAACCAAGGAATTTTAATTAGACCACAAAAAGACCTCAAATTTGTTATGACCACATGCGGTGTTAATTACTGCACAAACCAAATTCAAGAGGGTAACTTGGCTTACGGGTCATAACGTTTTTTTTGCATTCAGAAATTGAGATGATGATGCAACAATCTCAGCAGTAAAACGTCCAGTAACACTTTTGGGATTTAAAAAAATGAAAAGTAAAAGTTTTTTTGTGGTCATGAGATATTAATGTCTATAATGTTATTGGAAATTATTTTTAAAATGGAATTGTAGTGGAGTCAGTGTCTATGTGTTTGACTATGTGTTTCTTAATTGGATTAAAGCCAGCTGGTCTGCTTTGATGTATATGAGATGTTAATTGGGTAAATAGTAAGGAAGTTAAAAGGTGAAGTACACATTTGCATGTAATGAATAAAGCATTCAAGAGTGGGAGTAAAATCTTGCACCTAGTTGGGAGATGCCAAGCAATGTGTTTATATTACTAATAAAATTAGCATTGTTAGAAGATGTGAAGTTAAAAGCCTAGTGATATCATGCAAATTTTACATTCAAAGGGAAAGCTAGGTATAAAGAGGGAAAGGAGATTATGTGTAAGGTAGATGCATTTAAATCTAACCAGCCTATAAGCCTCCAACTGGGTCTGCAAAGGAACCAAATTTCAAGGAACCTCATTTTGAATTTGTAAGGTCAAATGTGGTTTGCCTGGTGTCTATTTAAAGTCTATGGGTTACTGTTGCCTTGGTGGAAATTTACCTGGGAGTGATTAATTTAGGGATTTGTTTAAAAGTTATTATGGTAGTAGTAATTTGTAGACAGATATATGTGTTTAATTTGTTGTAAATAAATAAATGTTTAATTTAGTTTTATATAAAAAAAAAACCTCTTGAGGCTCGGTGGTCTTATTCCTGAATTTAGAGCTGCATCTCAAACTTACCAATTGAAAACATAGATTATGACAGTTATTTCAAGTTTCTATCTGTGAGTTAAACAACCCAGCCTTTACCAAGTGCTGTGTCATAACAAATGAGAGCTTGTCCAGGAATAATATTTGTAATTCCTTGATTGGTTTGGAATTGGAGAATCTTAAGGTTACGAGCATGAGAAGCACTTCGAATTCTGAAGGTTTCTTTTTAAATGGTGAGACTGCAAGATAGCTTTGGCAATTGCTAAGATTTGTCTGGGAGTAGAAGATATAACACTTCATCTCCTCATCTGATGAAGAATCATACAGACTAGAAACGTTAACTGTCTTCCTCATCGCAGATGTTGTCAGACCTGCTTAGTTTTTCCAGCTATTTTTGTGTTTGTTTCAGATTTCCAGCATCCACAGTATTTTGCTTTTATTGAAGATATACCTCTGACTGGGTTACAAAAAGTATCCAAGAATAAGTTAACAGAATTGGCAGATAAGTTAAAATTAGGGTTACCTTTTGGGGTGAGGAAAGCAGATATAATTAAAGGTATTGCACAGCATCTATATTTGGAAGTAATACCTGACACTAGTGAGTCACAGCTGGAGGTAGTGAGACTTCAGTTACAAATGAAGATGCTTGAACTTGAAAAAGCAAACGAACTGGAAAAACTTGAATTAGGAGCAAAGGAAAGAGAAAGGGCATTTCAAAGGGAGAAAGCAAAAAGGCAGGAGAAGAAAGGAAGCTGGAACTGCAATTTCAGGCAAAGGAAAAGGATAAAGAAAGACAGGCAAGGGAAAGACAGAAAGAAAGAGAAAGAGAAAACCTGGTTAAAAGGCTGGAAGTTAAAAAAGAGATTTCAGATTCTGAGGAGAGTTCTGATGATGAAAAAACCTTTAACATAAAACCCAGTGTGGAAGTACTTAGATTTGTACAAGCTCTTCCAAAGTTTGAGGAAATAGATGTTGGAGCATTCTTTATTTCATTTGAGGAGATAGCTAAACACATGAAATGGTGACAGAAGTACTGGACATTGTTGTTGCACTCCAGGTTGGTGGGGTGAGCGCATGAGGTATATGCTTCACTATCTGAAGAGGTATCAGTGAATTATGATGTGATGAAAAAGGCTATTTTGAGTGCATATGAGTTGGTTCCTGAGGCATCCAAGCAGAAATTTAGGAATAAGAGAAAACAGCCTGGGCAAACTTATATTGAGTTTGAGGGAGTAAAACAAAGTAATTCTGACCGGTAGATACAGGTGTTAAAAATAGAGACAACATATGCAGCTCTTATAGAGGTCATTCTTCTGGAAGAATTTAAAGATTCAATTCCTTCATTAGTGAGAACTCATGTGGAGGAACAGAGGGTTCAAATGGTAAGACAAGCAGCAGCTAATGATTATGAGTTAGCGCATAGAGCTAAATATTTTTTCTGTCACCCTTTTAAATCCAAAAAGGATAGAAAGCGGGAAGGTGAAAGAAATGTATGGAATCAAGGAAGAGGAGTAGCTTAAAATTCCCAAGGAGTCTTTTCTCAGAATAAAAAGGAAGGTGCTGAGGGTAGGGGTGACATTGGAAAATTGAGGTGTTTTCATTGTAATAGAGTGGGGCATACAAAGTCAGTGTGTTGGAAACTACCGAGAAAATCTGTTGGAGTTATTGGGGTGCAGAAAAGTTCTGGAACTAAAAGTACCGTGGGTTTTGAGGTTCAGGCACAGGAAAAACCAGTGGTGTGTGTACAGGTAAAACAGGAAGAATCAGTGATAGGTAAAGAAGTGGGAATGTGTTCACAATTTGCCCAAGAGAATTCTGAGGGGCAAGTTGCAGAAGATGTTTAAAGACTTTGTGTGAGAAGGGAAAATCTTTCCATGTGTACAGGGTGGAGTAGGTAAAGATGTTAGAATTTTAAGAGGCACAGGGCTAGTCAATCCTTAATGTTGTGGGATAGTGACACTTGTTCAGAGGGTGTATTGCAGAAGCAGGTGATAAGTAGGGTTCATGAAGATGCTAAACATATCCCCTTGTGGAAGATAAATTCAAAGAGCAAATGGAAGACAGGTGAAGTTATTGTTGGAGTAGTGGAGCAATTGTTGGAGTAGTAGTTGGAATAGAGGATCAGGGGGACCTTGGTGTGCATGTCCACCAGTCCCTTAAGGTAGCAAGACAGGTAGATAAGGTGGTTAAGAAGGCATATGGGATAATTGCATTTATTAACCGAGGCATAGAATATAAGAGCAGGGAGGATATGCTGGAACTGTATAAAATACTAGCTAGGCCACAGCTAGAGTATTGCTTGCAGTTCTGGAATACACATTATAGGAAGGCTGTGTTGCACTAGAGAAAGTGCAGAGGAGATTTACTAGGATGTTGCCTGGGCTGGAGAATTTTAGTTATGAGGAAGATTGGATAGACTGAGGTTATTTTCCCTGGAGCAGAGGAGATTGAGGAGGGGGAGGACATGATTAAGGTGTATAAAATTATGAGAGGCATAGATAGAGTAGACAGGAAGGAACTTTTCCCCTTGTGAAGGGATCAATAACCAGGGGACATAGATTTAAGGTAAGGGGCAGGAGGATTAGAGGGGATGTGAGGAAGAATTCTTTCACCCAGAGGATAGTGGGAATCTAGAATTCACTGCCTGAAAGGATGGTAAAGGCAGGTACCCTCATAACATTTAATAAATATTTGGATGTGCACTTGTGATGTCATGGCATACAAGGCTATGGGCCTAGTGCTGGAAAATGGGATTGGAATAATTAGGTACTTGTTTGATCAGCGCAGACTCGATGGGCTGAAAGGTCTTTTTCTGTGCTGTAGACCTCTATATCTATGGCTCTATGACTCTAAGTTGCCCATTGCAGGGGTTCAGTTTATTTTGGGTAATGATACAGCTGGGTCGCAGATTTGGGTGCTGCCTATGGTAATTGAGCAGCCTGTAGAAGTGGTTTCAACAGAGGTGTTACAGGGACAGAACCCTAGATTGTTTCCAGATTGTGTGGTAATGAGATCGCAGGCTCATGGGTTGAAATATGAAAAACAGGAAGGGCAGGCAGTTCGAAGGCAAGAAGGTGTCAAAATCCAATTATTTGGCACTGTGTTTGATAACATTGTTCAGGAAGAAAGACTACAGGACAATTCAGCTGAAGTGTTTAAATCAAGGATGTTAGTGGTTATAGAAATGGGATTTGCAATTAAAACAGTTATATCAGGCAGCTTACTCAGAAACGGGGGCAAAATGTATTCCAGTGTGTTATTACCTTAAGGGTGATATTTTAATGAGAAAATGGAGGCCAGATCATGTCTCAGCAAATGAAAGCTGGAGTAAGTTTCATCAGGCTGTTATCCCAGTTGGGCATAAAAAGGAGATGATGAGGATTGCTCATGAAATTCCAATGGGGGGACATTTAGGAGTTAGGAAAACACAGGAAAAGATACAGAGGTTTTTTTTTTTGGCCAGGATTGCATAGGGTTGTAGTCAAATTCTGTAGAACATGTCACACATGTCAGGTAATAGGGAAACCAAAAACAGTGATTAAGCCAGCACTTTTAATCCCAAAGCAGCATTTGAAGAACCTTTTATCAGGGTGATGATTGATTGTGTAGGACTCCTCCCTAAGACTAAAAGTGGAAATCAGTATTACTGACAATAATCCCTGTGTCTACCTTTCCTGTGATACGTTTAAGAAATATTACAACCAAGAAGATCATGGAGGAGTTCACTAAATCTTTTACAAGATATGGTTTGCCTAAGGAAATACAATCAAATCAGGGTCAAATTTCATGTTGCAGCTGTTTAAGGAAGTAATGAGCAGTTTGGGGATAAAACAGTTTAAGTCAACAGCTTACCATCCAGAGTCACAAGGGGCTTTGGAATGATGGCATCAAACTTTAAAAACTATGATAACAGCGTACTGTCAGAATTATCTACAGGATTGGGGCAGAGGAATTCCATTTTTATTATTTGCTATTAGAGACGCTGCTAATGCATTGACTGATTTTAGCCCTTTTAAACTAGTTTATGGTCATAAGGTGAGGGGACCACTGAAATTGATTCAGGGGGAACTGGTGGGTCAAAATTCAGAAACTATTCTCCTGGATTATGAATCAAATTTCAGGGAAAGATTGAACAGAGCATGTGAGTTGGCTGGAAACATTTAAATATGTCACAGCAAGTATTGAAAATGAAAGCAGACAAGAAAGTTACAGCTCGCGGTTTTGTTTCTGGAGAGGAAGTGCTAGTTCTGTTACCAGTGCTAGGTGATTCATTAAATCTAAGGTTTCGTACACCTTACAGGATTGAAAAGAAATTGAGTGAAGTAAATTATTTAATAAGTATTCCAGAGAGAAGAAAGAAATAAAAGGTGTGTCATGTAAATATGCTTAAAAAGTACTTTGAACAGGGTACAAGAACAAAAAGAGATATTAGTGATGGTGGATGATAAGAAAGAGGTAGAAGGACTCTGAAATTGAAATTTTCCTCTAATCAAATTTGATAATGAGGGGATGCTTGAAAATTTAAATGAAATATTGAGTTACCTTCCAAACAAGTATCAGTGATTTGCAAAAGCTATTGTAGTCACACAAACCTATTTGTGGGAATAAGTTGGGGAAGACAGATTTAGCTTTACATGATGTGTCTGTACCAGTTTCATTTTCCATAGAGCGACATCCTTATAGATTAAATCCGGCAAAATTATCACAAGTACAAAAAGAAATTGACTTCATGCTTCAAAATGCTATCATTGAGTTGAGTTGCAATAATTGGAGTTCACCTATTGTGCTGGTACCAAAACCGGATGGAACACAAAGACAATGTGAGGTAATGTACTTGGGGAGGGCTAACAAGGCAAGGGATTACACTATGAATGGTAGGATCCTGGAAAGTACAGAAGGTCAGAGGGGTCTTTGTGTGCATATCCATAGATCCCTGAAGGTAGCAGGGCAGGTAGATAAGGTGGTTAAGAAGGCAAATGGGATACTTGCCTTTATTAGCTGAGGCACAGAATACAAGAGCAGGGAGATTATGCTGGAACTGTATAAAACGCTGGTTAGGCCACAACTGGAGTCCTGTGTGCAGTCTGGTTGCCACATTATAGGAAGGATGTGATTACACTGGAGAGGGTGCAGAGGAGATTTAACAGGATGCTGCCTGGGCTGGAAGATCTGAGCTATGAAGAAAGATTGGATAGGCTGGGGTTGTTTTCTTTGGAGCAGCGAAGGTTGAGAGGGAACCTGATAGAGGTGTATAAGAATATGAGGGGCATAAATAAGGCAGGCACTTTTTCCATTAGTAGAGGGGTCAATAACCAGGGGGCGTAAATTCAAGGTAAGAGGTAGAAGGCTAAGAGGGGAGTTGAGGAGAAATGTTTTCACACAGAGGGTGGTGGGAGTCTAGAACTCACTGCCTGAAAGGGTGGTTGTGTCAGAAATTCTTATAACAATTAAGAAGATTTTAGATATTCACTTGTGTTGCCATAGCCCTCAGGGCTATGGGCCAAGTGATGGAAAATAGGATTAGTGTAGTCAGATCGGCATGGACATAATGTGCCTAGTAGTCAGATCGGCATGGACATAATGTGCCTAGCGGCCTCCCTATGTGCTGTAAACATCTACAGTTAAGGTTAGTCTTACAAAACATTATCCCCAAAACCTCTCTACTTGGTCAAGCCCACAAGTAAACACCTTCCAGGCAACACTCCCTTATAGATGTCCACAATGAAATCCAGTAATATTACACAAGGTAAACTGTTGTAGCTTCAATAAAGGCATACCACATGACCTTTTCCCTCTTCCACTCTGCGGTGGAATCAACTTCAAAATAAAACTACTTGCTGTAGTCCAAGACTTTTCTGACTTGACCGGAGTGTGATTCAAACTGCATCCTCTCCCAGCCCAGAGCACCAACTATAGCTCAACAGCTCAAACAGCTCCAGTTATCTCCAGCTATCTCTTGTTCAACAGATATCTCCACAGTAATGCTAATATACCTTTTTTCCCTATCATCTCTGTTTTATTGTTCTCACACAACTTTGAAACTCAAACCCTTCCAAATATAAGATCTTTCATGTTTCCATCTTGTCTTTGCTTTTGGGTCAATAAAATAAAATATCCCCACTACTATTTACCCATGGAACTCCTGCAAGATGCAAACATGCTTCTTTGAACCTCTGACTCTCCTTTGATATTCAAACAAACTCTCAACTTATCTAAAGATGCAAATGTTAGATCTAACCTATTTATTTGTACCTCAAATTTGACACTTCTCTCCCTTTTCATCTTTCAAACCCTCCAGATAACATGACTCCTATCAAACTCTGCCCAGCTTAATTAAATCACATACACACAGCCACCTAGCCTTCTTTACAGAATAACACTATATTTCCCAAAATATTTTTAAAAAATCCATTTTCACATAGGTGACTAATAAGGCAAAATTGGAAACTATTGCAGCGCTTTAATATATCATTTGTCCTGTAACTGCAGCACGACAACCAGAAACAAATATACTGATTACTGAGACACAATAATGTCCAAGTACCTATCACTGGCATCTATCATAGGAGTGATTCAAGCTATCAAAAAATGACTACAAAAACCTGAGTATATTTCAATTTTATAGCTCCAAAGGCAGATTACTCTACAACATTTGGTACAAATAACTTCAGCTTTTATATGTCGTTTCCCCATAATTTGAAGAGTAGCATTTACAACAACACTGTGAATTGAATTACCAGCCTGTGGTCTGCGATACTTTCCGACTCCTCAGGCTGCACTCTATTAAGGTAAAAAGATAGGAACCAAGGTTGCACATATATTCACTACTAGAAAAGATACCCAAATGTTTTGGCCATCTAAAACTAAAGGAGTTTAATACTTTAATGTTGATATCAATAATACATATTTTCTTAAGAGGAATAGTTCTGCCAAACTACTAATGTTAAAGCATAATGTAGAGAATATTAAGGGTGGAATCATGCCAGATTTGCATTAGCTGTGTTAGCGAGCGTGAAAAAAGTTGTTTTACCCATCGGCCTCAATGGCAGGTTTTCATGCCATATCGTCCCCTTCCCGCCTCATAAATTATGCAGTCACGGGAAACACAACGGATTGCCGGTGGGGGGCCTCAGATTGGCCCGCCACACTGTTACTTCGCGGCTTCCTCACACCGGGCGCTATATTTAAAATGCAGCCGTGCTTACACTTCTCAATGCTTGCAGCCCAGGACTGCTCCAGTCAAGGCATGGCCCCAAAAGCCAGTAATATTTCAGTTCCGCAAATCAGTAATACATCCCTGAGACATCTTCTGGACACTGTGGAGGCCCACGGTGAAGTCCTCTACCTCCACTCTGGCCATAAGAAGTCCATCGGTCTCACCAAAGAAGAGTACAGGAAGGCATGCCAGGAGCAGCACCAGGCATATCTAAAAATGAGGTGTCAGCTGGTGAAGCTATAAAACAGGACTACTTGCATGCTAAACGGCATAAGCAGCAAGTGATAGAGCTAAGTGATCCCACAATCAACGGATCAGATCTAAGCTCTGCAGTCCTGCCACATCCCCAGCCATGAATGGTGGACAATTAAACAACTCACTGGAGGAGGAGGCTCCACAAATATCCTCATCCTCAATGATGGAGGAGTTCCCCTCCAAGTCACTCACCGTCCTGATTTGGAAATATTTTGTCGTTCCTTCACTGTCACTGGGTTAAAATCCTGGAACTCCCTTCCTAACAGCACATGGATTCAAGAAGGCAGCTCACCACCACCTTCTCAAGGGCAACTGGGGATGGGCAATAAAATGCTGGCCCAGCCAGCGAAGCCCACATCCCGTGAGTGAATTTTTAAAAACAACACTCCAGCTTGGGATGCAGTGGCTAGGTGCTCAGTGCCAATGCTGCACACAAGAGGTCAAGTAACCAGTGCAGGAAGAGGATGAATGATCTTGTCCATTCCACCAGGGTAAGTCAATCATCTCATCACTCTCAACACACACTCTCAAACCCATCACACATCCTCAGGGATTTCACACCTCAAGGGGCATCACCAGTCACTCTCTCACACACACCCTCTCACCTCCATCTATCTTCAGTTCCTCTGGAGACTGCCTCTCATCCCACCCATGGGTCCAATCATTACACACGCACGCCTGCCATCCTTCTCACTTGGCCTAGCATGCGCTTTGCTCACACTCTCTCCATCTGTCTTTATGCAGGGCAAGATTGTGTACAATCGCCAGGAGAGGTCCCAGACTGGGGGTGGAGTGCCGGACATCAAGGTCCTCACTCCATTCGTGAGTCAAGCCTTGGAGCTGGCCGGAGAGGACATCGGCCGTTCCTCCAGCGATGGTGAAGTAAGTGGTGAACACCCATGAGAGGATCCTGCATCACATCACCCCTCTCTCAAGGCTACTCTTAGACCATTGTTCTCTGTGTAACGTGGCTGCCAAGCACTAATAATCTCCACTTTCTCTCCTAGACATGTCTGACACTTAGCCTCCAGGAGACTGTGACCCTGACCCCAGTGCCAAGAGCACCTCAGATAAGGATCCTGAGGGCAGCATCAGTGAAGACCCATCACGGTGCTCATCCACACCCTTCACCAGTGCAGGGACACACACCTCAATGGGACCTACAAATAGAGTAACCTCAGGATCACAATCTGGTGAGCACACCACACAACTGTTCCCCAGAAGGCAGAGGCAGGGACAACCTTGGTCACCGGCACTCAGAGAACTGCTATAGGCAAGGAATCTGTTGAGTTCGAGTCAGATGATGAGCCTCTGGACTCAGTGCTCAATTAGTCAATGGAGCTGCAAAGGCAATCACGAGAACATCAGGAAGGAATGTATGGCACATTCCTCAGATTGCAAGGGGCAATGGAGGAGTCTGTCCACCTTCAGTCTGAGTTGATGGCACCAACATGCCAATGCATCAACATTGGCAGGATGGTGGCTGCCATGGAGACCTTCGTCCAGGACATTGGTCCTGTGTTGCTGTGCGGGCTGAATTTCATCGCTGACGCCATGGTTGCCTCCAGCAGTTTCAACGTGAGAGGGGTGTGGGGCAGCTCAATCTCATTCCAGCTTCTCCTTCTCCTCAAGGACTCAGCCAGTGGCCTTTGGGCACCTATAGGGAGGAGGACTAGCAGCTCAATACTTGTACATAGTGTTCACTATTATAAATAAACTCTTAAGAATGTCGCCTTGCCTATGGCTCCTTGTTATGGTGTTTGTGTCACTCAGATATGAAACCTTAGTTCCTGTACATGATAAAGGCAGGTGTCTCAGTCGAGGGCCTCTTCCCTGTGCCGTGTGTAACCTTCAGATCAAAATGATAGTCCAGCTTCACACTCTCTGGACACATTAGTGATGCCTGCACCTTGATGGTGCTTGTCATTGCTGCCAGAACGTCATGGGCAAGCATCATAGTTCCATCATCCTTTCTGTGTGCTCTCAGCACCTTTGAGGTGTGGCTGGCCCCCTATATCTTCAGCATCTGTGAGCGGTGATGGTGTGCTCCTAAGGGGACAGATACTGAAGGCTGACAAAGGATCAGGTACATTTAAAGTTTCACAGCTGCAACCCCATGATATGACCTGTTCACAGAGCACAAGAAGTTGCCCTCAGCCAGACAGGAGTCAGATGTTCACAGAGGCTAGGTGAAGACAACATGCAGTGAGGACATGTTGATTAGAAGATTGCTACACTGAGTTATAACATATTATGTATTTACTTGAAAGGTAAGAGATATAAAAATATGGATCAGAATGGTTGTGTTGGTAGTGCAATGGACTACAAACAAATTCCCACATTCCTATAAGTAAGGATATCACAGCATATGGAATAAAGGTGGAAGATGGAATTGCAGAACACATCAGCCATATTAGGGCCTCCGCTGCATTTCCATGACATGATCTTGAGCACTGAGGGTATATGCACTGCCATCAACCACACTGCAGTCAAACGTTCACAGATGCAAGGTGAGGATGTCAGGATTGTCCTCACTGCATCTTGTCATCATCTTCCATGAATCTTGCTGCTACGAGGACCTCCTGTGCACGCCTGCCTTGTCTAGCCAGTGCGATAGCCTCATCATCGACATCTTCACCTCTAGGACCTCATCACCGTCATCCTCTTCAAAGTCCTCCTCATCAGAGGAGGCATAGTGCTCTTCCACCTCCTCCTCAGCCAGGTCCTCACCAGTTGCAGCACCAGGTTGTGTAGCACACAAGCTACAATGATGCGCGACACCCTCGGTGGACTATATTGCAGTGATCTACCAGATCTGTCAAGGCATCACACCTCATTTTCAAAATGCCTATCATTTGTTCCACCAAAGGCTGGGTCGCAGCAAGAGTCTTGTTATACCATCGTTCTGCTGCAGTCTGAGGCCGCTGCACGGAGGTCATCGGTCACGTCCTCTGTGGGTAGCCCTTGACCCCAACAAGCAAACCCTGAAGCCTCTCTGGACCCTGGAAGATGTCAGCAATCTGAGATTTGCTAAGCATGTAGGGGTGGGTCATGGACGCTCTCTGGGAATTGTGCACAGACCTGGAGGATACATTTGTGATGGACACACACAAGCTGAACATTCAGCAAGTGGAAGCCCTTACGGTTGACATGGCTGACTGCTTGTTGCCATGGAGATCTAAGCGCTACATGAGCGCAGTCAATAGCACCCTGTACCTGTGGAAAACCAGAGATCTGCGCAAATCCCAGTGCTTTTGCTTCTTATGTGAGAATGGATGCTAATTTTTAAAATATTTTTGGTGAATATTGTGTTATTCTGTGAAGAAGGTTGTGTGTTTGTGTGTCTGTGTAAATGATTTAAATAAGCTGGGGAAAGATTACTAGAAGGCAAGTTGTTAGGGAGTTTTAAGGCATGAAAGGATAGAGGCATGAGGTTTGAGGTACAAGTGAATAGGTTGGATCTAAAATTTGCATTTTTAGATGAGTTGAGAGTTCATTTGAATATCAAAGGAAAGTTAGAGGTGCCTAGGAACATGTTTGCATCTTGCAGGAGTTGCATAGGCAAACAGAAGAGGGTACATTAAATTTTATTGTCCCAAAAGCAGAGACAAGATAGAAATATGGAAGATTTTATATTTGTAAGTTTCAAAGAGGTGTGAGAACAATGGAACATGAGATGAAAGAGAGAAAAAGGTATTTTAGAGTTACTGTGGAAAGCATAGGATAGCTGGTAGCTGTTAGGTGCAGCTCAAGCTGGTAGCTGTTAGCTGTTGGCTGTGTGAGGAAGATCTCCTGGAAACATCTGTAGGCTGGGAGAAGATGCAGTTTCAATCAGCCATCCAGTCAAGCCAGCAAAGTCTTGGGCTGCAAAAAGTGACCTTGTTCTAAAGTTTTGAATTTCTACAGTAGAATTGGGGAGAGTTTAAGCGGTCGTGTGGCATGCCTTTATTAAAGCTGCAGCAGTTTGCCTTGGGTAATATTACTGGATTTTTATAGTTAAACATCTATAAAGGAGTGTTGCCTGGAAGGTGTTTACTTGTGGGTCTGACTAAGTAGGGATTCTTTAGGGGGAATGTGTTCTAAGACTAATTTTAACTGTGCAACTGTAATCTTGTGTGCTTAAGTTTTCTTTTATTCTTGTTAATAAAACATTTGTTTTCAAATTTTAAAATCCCAAAAGTATTACTGGAATTCTTGATGCTGAGATCAGTACATTTTCTTCTCATTTTCAGAATACAAGAAAAGGCCTATAAGCTAAGTTTCCTTCTGGGATTTGGATTGCGCAGCGATTAACATCTGTTGTGATCATAATAACTGTTTTTCCTAATTCAAGTCAAAATGCACAAGGTTCTGTGTCCTCGCAAATATGGCGTCAGTGCCTCCTGGATACACTTGTGTGTAGAGTCTTGTGAGTTCCCGCACAGGTCACCCGTGGAGCCCTGGAAGAAGCCACTAGCATAAAAATTGAGCACCGCAGTCACTTTCATAGCCACTGGCAGTGGATGCCCTCCATATCCCCGTGGCTTCAAATCCTGCTGCAGGTGGCATATGTGACTGACCATTTCCCTAGACACACGCAGTCTTCGGCGACACTGGTTCTCAGTCATCTGCAGGAATGATAGGTGCTGTCTATGGAGCCTGGGTCTAGTGAAGCGCCTATGAGCGACAGCTCTCTGTGGATCTTCAGCTGTGTGTGCAGCAGGTCCTGCTACCCCTTCATCTTGAGGGAGGTGCTCCTCCCTTTGCTGAGCCAGGTGCCTCCACTGCTCCCTTCTTCTTCTTCTCTGTTCCCTGTAAGCCATGAGGCATACCACTAAATCACCAGGCTCCATGTTCCTAATGTTCTCCTTCTGCAGGACCAAAGAGAGAGACACTTGGGTTAGCCTAAGTGTCCTAAGAACCTCTCTTGGCTAAGTCTGAATGCCCCTTCATGCATGCAGGAAAGTGCTGGCCACCACTTGATGGCCAGCGTGTAGTGCATTTCATGCCTGTCCAAAACTCCACCCATCTCCACCCCACTCCACTTAACCAATTGGCAGCAGCTTTGGTCACTGGACTGCATGCTGTGCTCTCAGCTCAGGTGCTTGAATTCTTCTAAACTGCACTGCAAGTCTGCGCTGTTAGCTTGAACAATGAGGGATACTGGTCCAATCCTTAAAAAAAAACATTGCAAGGGGCTGTGAGTGTCCACCAGTGACTACACCATGGCAACCTTTCACAAGAGGATTGTACTTGACCAGTCGGCCAATTATCCTGCTGCCCCCTAAAATGCACATTAATTTGCAGTCTGTGTCTGAGGGGTGAAAAACTCTAGAGCATTTGGTGGCACTTTCATACTTTTGTGTTGCTTTAGTGGGCAGAAAAGCTACAGAGGCCTGACTCCAAGTATGTCAATGGAGCTGCTGCTGAACGGACTCAGCTGTGCAAGAATGCTCACTTTTGACAAGCTTTTCCTAGTGCTTGGCCACTTCCTTCCCCCTCTCCACACCAACCCTGCCACCTCTGGCATGCAATTGTGTACTTCCTTCAGTCTGTGTTGCCTTGGACCCCCCACACACCACCCCACCTCACCCACACCGCAGCCCTTGCCCCGGCACTGTACTGAAAGCCAGCCAGGAAAAAGCAACTTGCCTATGCACCTCCAAATGTCTCTTCCTTGATGTCCTATGGGCAATGTTCACGAGTGCTGCACAAGGTTGTGTGCACTCACTTCCAAATTCCCCTCGAAGTTCAGGTTGCCAGGTGCACACCTTTTAAAGGCAATTGTGAAGCATACCATTCTGAAGTCACGCCGACATGGGCGGTAAATTTGATGTGGGGAAATGATTCCAGCGAACAGGGCTTATAATGAGATGCTAAAGTATTGAAATTAGGTTCACGACGTGCAGCAATGGGAAACACGGCTTACCATTGACAGGCAGAGCAGACAATCGCAGACTGGATTCACGATGGCGTAAAACCGATTTTTGACCTTCTCGCTATATTGCCTGCTCATGCCCGCCATGACGCCATCGCCACCGGGACCGGACAATTCTGCCCTAAGTTTCATATTCCAGCATGAAATTAGTGCATTTGTATATCGTAGGCATACTTTAAGTATTAAGACAGGGAAGGAGGCAAAAATGTTATTGTTAAAGACAATTGAATGAACCATAACTTCCAAGCTTCCCAGTGTTGGATTTGGGGGTACCCCAAAGATGAATTGGGGAATCCCTCTGGGAGGTTCCCAGGTAAGGGTTTGCATGGTAATTGTCCATAAGTGCACATTTCCTCTGAACAATTGCACTGCACTGGGAACCATCAAAAAAAGTGGTTTAAATTGTAAGAAGAATTAAAACTACTTCTAACTTCTAAGTAATTATTGTGAAGACTCAGATCAACTGCAAGGGACTCCCCCCACACCCCCGACACCCACCACAGGACTTGCCCCACTCCCCTGACACCCTCCACCCCCCAAACTCTTGACAGCTCCCACCCCGACCTCCGATCCTTCACCCCCCCTGACCTCTGACACCTCCTGGACCTTGGACCCCCCTCCCCATGCACTTCCAACCCCACGTCATCTTCAACCACCTCAGACCTTCGATTGATGTCCAGCCCCAACCTCAGGGTGCCCCTCCCCCAGCTCCCCACAGACTTCTGACCTCCCCACCCCGACCTCCCCCGACCTCGGACCCCTCAGACATCTGACTCCCACCCTCCCCCCACGACCCCCTCCCCCCTCCCCAGCCCCAGGACTCCAACCGACCTCTGTCCCCGGCCTCAGATCCTCACTTTCAAGGGCAGGTAAGCAGGCATTTATTTCTTCTAGTTTCTGCAGGCCAGCCCTTTCCGAGACTAGTCAGAAGTTACGGCCCAATGAATTACTTTTAATTTTTATCTTATCTTCATATATTAAATGCACTTTGTTTCTGTATGGATAGAACATAGTTCCAATATGTTTGATGAAAATTAGGGTACGGGAACATGGCTGGACCCGTAGTAAGCTACTCAGGTCCTCAAGATTGTTTCACATTCAATTTGGTCATGCCTCTTACTCAATTTCATTTTCTACCTTTATTCCATATCCGGTGATATCCTTGCTTATAAGAACATGGGAACTTGATTCTAGTCCACTGCACTTCCAAAGCAAACATTTTGAACCTTATTTTTATATTTTTTACTTTGAAGTAAATACATAATATATTGTAACTCAGTGTAGCAGTCTTCTAATCAACGTGCTTTGTTACGTACTGCAAAAAATGCACGTGAATCACTAAAGAGCAGCTGATTTCCGACTACTGTCAACTGACCCCTCTAGCAATGTCACAAGACAAAAGCGCTCACTACTAAGAAGGGCAGCATTACGCCTTTAATCATTTTAAAATTAACATTCAAAATGTAGAAAACATTGAGTGTAAATCATTTGTCATACAGAATATTGTTGTGCTGGTTTTACATTGACTTGAGGACTCTCTTATGGTTGTGCAAAGTATTGATTAAAGTTAACTCCAGCATGATTTAACCTATAGGCAAAGATAATGTAAAGAGCTAAAAAAAAACTCAACTTTGCCAATATCTATATATTATTTAGAAACCATAAATCACTGCTATCTGGGAATGTTCGTATGGACTGTAGAAAGACCCTGTGGCAGCTAGGCCCAGAATTTCCTGGAATGGTGTAATCTGCAATTTATACTATGCATAAAATCATTTTCAGAGATCTGTGGAATCATAGCACGATACATCACACAAGGAAGCCATTCAGTTCATCATATCTGTGTTGGCTCTTTAAAAGAACTATCCAATTAATCCGAATCTCCTGCTATTTCCCCTCAGTCTAGAATTTTATTCCCTTTAAAGTATTTATCCAATTCTCTATTGAATCTGCTTCCACCAACCTTTCAGACAGTGCATTCCAGATCATAACAACTCACTGCGTAATTTTTTTTCCTCCTGTTGCTTCTGGTACTTTTTTTTTGCCAATTATCTAAATCTGTATTCTCTGGTTACTGATCCTTCTGCCAGTGGCCAGTGGAAACAGTTTATCCTTATTTACTCTATCAAAAATCTTCATGAATTTTAACATTCCTATCAAATTCCTCTTGAGCTTTCTCTGCTCTAAAGAGAACAATGGTATTTTCTCTAATCTCTCCACATGACGAAGTTTTTCATCCTGGTACCATTCTAGTAAATCTCCTCACTCTTGACATTGTTCCTAAAATGTGGTGTCTTAATCTTGGCCATAATAGTTCAGGCCTAACTAGTGTTTTACAAATACTTAGCATAATGTCCTTGCTCTTGTTATCAATGTCTTTATTTATGAAGCCAAGGATCTTATGCCCCTTTTTAAATAGCCTTCTCAACTTGTCCTATCAACTACAAAAGTACACCCCACCACCACCAACCAAAAGTTACAAACGCCCCTGTATCTCTCTTCCTCCACGCCTTAAAATTGCATCAATTAGTTTGTATTTCTTCTCCTCATTCTCCCTGCCAAAGTGAATCTCTTCACACTCTCCAGCATTAGATAGATTTCTGAATATTCACAATATTTTGGGAGAAAAACCTGAGATGTGTCTATTTGCTAATTAATTGGTCTGTCTATGTCCTCCCGAAGTCTGACACTATCCTTCTCACAGTTTACTACATTTCCGAGTTTCGTACCATCTGCAAACTTTAAAATTGCCCTGTATACCCAAGTCCAACCATTAATGTATATTAAAAAGTGCAGTGGTCCCATCACCACCATGAAGGGACACCATACACTCTCTTGCCTAATATGAAAATTGGTCACCACTACTGTCTGCTTTCTTTCCCTTAACCAAATTTGTATCTTTGCTGCCTTTAATCCCATGAGCTTTCATTCTGCTAACAAGACATGTTAAAAATACAAATCTATTATATTAAACGATGGTTATTTTTGGGACTGTGGCTTTGACTTAGGGTAAAATGGAGGCATGAAGGGGTCATGTGATCTGCTCTGAATTATGATGACAAGAAACCTGGGTGTTTTAGTTGCTAAAAGTTAAAGGGAGCCCAGGTTGTTTTACTGGGAAGAAGGTACAATATATTCACACATGTAAACAATGACCTGAGCAGCTATGCTGGTGGTGGATAGACCATAGTCTCAAAGTGTTAGGAATTTCAGGTTTTATAAATGGTTATACTTCAAATGATCTATTTAATTCCAAGATAGAATGGAGTTGAGGATCCAGAGGATAGCTAATTAGCATTTCTACCTGAACACAAGGCCCAAGTGATTCACAATGCCATGGAGATGGACTTTGAGGGGGGGAAGCCACTGTAGAATCAGGTTGCAGGTTTTCCTAAAACAACACTGAACCTCACAGACACGATCATTCTACAAGAATCTGAGAGAGAGCAGAAAGATAGAGGCAGCAAGTCTTTATTGCTCACTACAGCGTTATGATCCCAGCTAATGTTACTACTAGACAAGCCAGATCTCAGGGTAGAACCCGGCTTGATAGATCCTAACTTTTATTTTTTGTTTTTTACATGGGCAGTGGCTACTGAACAGGGTCACAAGAGTCAGTTGATGAACTTTTAACAAAAGAATAAAACATTTATTAAAGAAGAAAAAATTAACTATATTACAATACTCCTTCACCCACAAACTATACCTTTACAGATATACACAG
This sequence comes from Carcharodon carcharias, assembly GCF_017639515.1. Classification (NCBI taxonomy): domain Eukaryota; kingdom Metazoa; phylum Chordata; class Chondrichthyes; order Lamniformes; family Lamnidae; genus Carcharodon; species Carcharodon carcharias. Next base: position 64,666,943 of record NC_054487.1, read on the forward strand.
ATTTGTAAGGATAACACAAGTTACAAAAGCTATCTTAAAACTCTAATGTTCACAGTAAGTACACATTCCACGTAAACCAATAGGCAACTTGTGGTCAGGCACACCACACTCTGAAACCAAGTGACAGATGCCACCCCAAACAGATTCTATGGATCTCTCCTCACTCCTTCCAGACACTTGTCACACCAGTCTCACTGAACTCCACCTTTCACACAAGGGTTTCCAATCTTCACCTCAAAGAACTTACTCTGGAATCTTCTCCCAAATGACATTTTCTCTCAGGCACCTTCCACAAGGATCCACCTTCCTATGTTCCTCTCCCTGGATCGCCACTTGCATTCAAACTTTCTTCCAAGCACTCTCTCTCAAATGCTCAGCCATGTCAGCAGAACACCACTGCTTCACATGCCCATACTAAAGGGTTACAGACCTTCAGCTATCTCCTTGGATCTTCTGGTTTCTTGCATGCCTATATTACTTTGAATCTGTGTCCTGCAGCTTTCTCCCTTTAAGCTTGAAGCTTGGGGCCTTCCCCTCTGTTCCTTGCTTTTACTTCCATAGAACAGGACCTTTTCCAGATTCCTGTCCTTGTCCTTTGACTAGACTGTCCTCTTGGGACTTTTCCTGTTCCACTTCCCTTGGCTTGGGGACTTTCTCCTTTAGTTCTTGGAACTTACTGGTGCAGTTTCCTCTCCTGTCCAGCTTCTCTTGGTAGCTTGCTTCAACTTTAGTTTGGTTTGGGATTGGCTATCTGTCCCTTCTAGGCTGCTTCTGCTGGCAACTGCTTCCAATTGAACTGAAACTGCTTTTAACTGAACTGAAACTGCTTTTCCTTCGTTTTCTCTATCTGTGTGTGTGTATGTGTGTGTGTGTGTGGGCGGGGGTCTCCCTCTGTGGACCCCTGTTGCTAAGCAATAGCACAGTTTTTTTTTTAACTTTCCTAAACCACTACCCACCACCACCCCCCCTTGATAACACAGCTCTTCACTTCAAGGGTCATAAAACTCATTAGAAATTTAGGTCAGGTGTGCAAACAAAGCTTTAGTCCTGCTGTCTCCACTCAAAATTGATTGAAACTAGATCCCAGGTTTTACCTTTAACACACAAATAGAATAAAGTATAAATTGAACTTAAACTTAAAGATATACCTTATTCCTAACAACCTCAAATACACATATAACTTACTTAAACCAACTCTATTTCCTAATATCTTACCCCTTGAAGGAAAGAAAGCTTCACAACAGAGAAGGTTTCTTTACAATGGCCGTCCATCTGCCTCATCATAAACCTCTAACAATAGCTTACTACATACTATACAAATAAATTTTCCATCCCATTTCACAATTACACATCATATTGTACAATTATAAAAATGTACTTAAAGGTCAATAAATGTAACAGGATTAGTAGAATTTGTACATCATAATATTGTCATAACTCAACCCTTGTTTTTCTTTTCCCTCTTATTCCCAGTCTTATTCCCAACTCAACAAAGAATGTTTCACTTAAGTCCACAGCCCAATTGTCCTTTTTGTTCGCTGTAGGTGCAATTTCATCTTCAAGCTCATTTTCCAAACTCAAATGTGCTAAATTCTCATTTCGATTCAGCAAAGTCAAAATGGCATTTTTGTGCATTAACATCTCATTTCTCCTCTGATCATAATCTTTTTTCGCTATTTCAAGGATACTGTTGAGATGCTTTTAATGTTCACACAAAAGTGTTTCGTACTCCTGCTTGGTTTGATCTTTAAACTTGTGATTTTTTTGTTTCTCCGAATCCCATTTCAAACAGGCCTTTTCCACTTCTCTTTGACCTGCATCAATTACTTTCTCCCTGTGGAGTTTCACAGTTCGTTCCAACCCTTCAACTCTTACATGATCCACAAACAATGTCATGCCTCCCCTCTACAGGTGAATGTTCTTTTGCAAATTGTCCACTTGCCTGGATTCCAACTGCTGTATCTTGTGTATTAACGCCAGCCAGCACTTGTAAGTCAGTGTCTCCACTCATTGACCTGGAAGAGTCATTTTGCACTTTCAGTCCTTTTTGTTGACAATTCTTAATTTCCAAATCCGCAGACACTTTAGTTGTTTTTGTACTGCCCATTACTGAGGTTGATACATTAGCAATGTTACTTGGATAAGTTCTTTGTTCAATTGGACCACAACTCAGGAAGGATTTTTTACTCACAGGAACAACTTTAGAACTGTAACACTCCATACCACACATCTCCTCTTTCATTTTTTTCTGGATTTCATGAAGTTTACGAAGCTCATTACTCTTTTCCCATCAAAGTAGGTTAGTTTTAGTTTTTAATTCTGCATTCAACCAATTATTCTGATTTACCAAAAATTCCTTTTCTTGTTCAAGGCATTTTCCATGATATTTCATAGTGACTTCTGATGCTTGAAGTTGATCAAGTTTTAACTGAAGATTGACCTGTGTTAAATTTGCTTCTACAAGTTTATCATTTAGACATTTCAAGCCCTTAGTCAAGTGTTCTACTTTCTGTGACTGCTTCGCAATTGTTCTCACCAATTCTCTTCTTTCATTAGCAAACTCCTTTTTCACACATGCAGTTTGATTTTCTACGTTAATCAGGTTTTCCTTCAATATGGCCACAGTAGTTTTCTGAAGTTGGTTAAGGTCAACATGATCAACTGCCTGCTGCAATACAGCCATTGCCACATTACTGGCTCCACTAGCCAAATCATTATCTAGAATATAATCCACCCCTTCAATAGGTGATTTAGGAGTAATTCCCACCATAACAATTCCGTTTACAAAGTAACTTTATAAGTTGACTTTACACAATGAAACAGTTCATAAATACCATTAATACACCCTTTTAATACTTTTTTCCTTCATAAAACTATCCAGAACACACATTTTATCATTAGCCACCATTAATGATTGATCTGCCCCAGTATCTCTCAAAATTTTAATCTCTTTACTTATTTTGTTGGAGGAGTTAGGGAACACTTTGCCCTTCGAGACAAAGCATCCAGAACTTTTAATAGCCGTTCTTCCTTCACTAGTAATCAAAAAAGAATTCTCTGGAATTTCCTGAACCATATTCCCCTTTCTTATTGGTTCTGAAGGAACACGTTTCACTACAGCTACATTTCCTTTTCTGATGCAACTTTTCCTGAGGATTCCTTAGGCATTCCTACTATTGCAATAGGTCTACCATTTACTCTCCAGCAATCTGCCTGAACATGTCCCACCTTGTTACAATGGAAACACTTTGATTCTGTGTCCTGCAGCTTTCTCAATTTAAGCTTGAAGCCTTCCTCACTGCTCTTTACTTTCACTTCCACAGAACAGGGTCTTTTCCAGATTCCTTTCCTTGTCCTTTGACTAGACTGTCTTCTTGGGACCTTTCCTGTTACACTGTCCTGGATTTGGGGACTATCTTTATTAGTTTCTGGAACCTGCTTCTGCAGTTTCCTCTCCAGTCCAGCTTCTCCTAACAGCTGGCTTCAACTTTAGTTTGGTTTGGGACTGGCTATAGGTCTCTTCTAGACTGCTTCTGCTGGCAACTGCTTCCAGCTGAACTGAAACTGCTTTTAACTGAACTGAAACTGCTTTTCTTTAGTCTTCTGTGTGTGTTTGTGTGTGTGTGCGAACTGAAACTGTTTTTTAGTTTCTGTGTGCGCGTGTGTGTGTATGTGTATGTGTGTATTCCTCTGTGGGCCCCTATTGCAGGGCAACAGTACAGTTTTTTTAACCTTGTTTTAACTTTCGTAAACCGCTATCCCCCCACCATCCCGCCAGCCTCCCACTCCCCTGCCCTTGATAACACAGCTCTCCACTTCAAGGGTCATCATCAAACTCATTAGAAATGCAGGTCAGGCATACAAACAGAGCTTTAGCCCTGCTGTCTCCACTCAAAAATGAAACTATATCCCAGGTTTCACCTTTTAACCCAAAATAGAAAAAAAATGAACTTAACCTTAAAGACACACCTTATTCCTAACACCCCCAAATAAACATATAACTTATTTAAACTATCTCTATTCCCTAACAACAGAAAGCAGGTGGGAGTTTGTGCTTGGATTGAAGAGACCAGGTTCGTGAGGGTGGATCATGCTGGAAGATTTGCCTAGAGGAAAGAATCTCCAATTTTTCAGTTCTGAGATTATAGGTTACTCTGCTGGGAAATGAAAAGAACGGAAATAGGTCATTGGGAGCTAAGAATCACCTTGGACTGGTTCCTGAAGAATAGAGCGTCCATTTAAGGGACAGAGAAAAGTACAACTGTGGGGGATGATTTTTGGTGGTATTATGTGGCACTTTATCAATGCCTTTTGAACGTCCATATACGCAAGTCAATTACACTACCCTCAACAGTCAAGCATGCATAATGAGAACAGGTGTAAGAACTCTTTCAGTACAACTGCCTTATTGGGCATGACTGGCTGACAGCCCAGCTCATAAAAGGATTTTCTCAGCAAGGGGTTCTGTTTTGACAGCTGCAAAGAACTATTGACTTTGCTTGATTGACATCTTTAAGTGGTTATATAAATTATCCTTTCTCTGATCTCTTTTGTCAATGTCTCAATGTTTATCTGCACAAAATTAAGAAGTGTAGGATAGTCTCACTATCGGCACCCTTATATCCCACGCCAGCAAAGTTTGGGGGTCCACGGAATGGGGTGGGAATCCCTTAATCTTTCTGACTCTGAAAACTTGAACCCTTGTACATCCTCTCTAAAAGCTTCCTCCTGGTGCCTCTACAGCTAGCCATCATCACTAGCCTCCATCACTAGTTAACCTGCCTGAGATGATATTGATCCCAGCCCTGTTGAGCTGCAAGCTGTACATCTTGGTCTACCCCATAGCTGGACACAATGCCCCGTTCCTACATCATTTCTTCTGTTATATATCTCACTGCATCCACACATTTTAGCAGGTAGTGCTCATCTTTGAGTAATCATCTTTGAGATCCTGCTCCTCAATGTTTTCTACATTACAACAATGACTACAATTCAAAAGTAATTTAGCTGTAAAGCGCTTGGGACCTCCTGTGATCATGAAAGGTGATATATAAATGCAAATCTTTTTTACTGCTTCCTAATTCCTGAAACTCAGGCTGCAGTACCTCAACCCATCTCTTTTCTTTGTCATTGGTTCCAATATGGATCACGACTTCTGACTGGTTCCCTTCTCCCACAGAACGTTCTGTGACTGAACTTCCCATTGTGAACTTGCTTCAAAATGTCTTGGAAAGCAATTTAAATCCACTGCATCTCACCTAATGGTGAAGGAAGCAAAATACCAGTCCAGCTACACTTTCGCAATGATCGTGTCACAAAGCAAAATCCAGGAAAATTAAGTTTTGTTAAGTAATTATAGCATAGTAAACCCTGATTACATTCTCAAAAACAGCTACTCATATTAAGAAGGTGCTGAGAAGAACCACATAAAGGATTCCTCATGTAAGTGGATGACCCATCAGGAAGGTTTAAAATATCTCAATATTTAGAGTAAAGAAATGGTTAAGGGGGACCTTACTTAAGTATCTATCTTTCTATCTGTCTGTCCGTCAACCTATCTGTCTACCTATCTATCTATCTGTCTACCTATTTATCTGTCCATCTGTCTGTCTATCTATCTACCTACCTACCTATTTATGGCTCATTAAAATTCTTGGCCAAGTAATTGGGCTCTAAAAGCCCTGAGGTCAGCAAATGATGGGCATAGAGCTCCTGGTCACTTTTGGTGTGGTAAGGGTGTTCATGTGGGCATGTCATGTGTGCGCCAAAAGCGTCAGGAGTGTTCAGATTGAGACATCAATCAGCCATTCTTGCTGATTTGATGCATGGTTTTGGAACTTGAACCATGCATGCCCAATGTGCCTGCACTAATCACTTTCAGCTGAATATGCATTCAATTGCACAAGGAACATTCCCGCTAACAATGCTATTTAAAGAGACAGGCATTCAACTTTTAGGTGAGGTACTTTTGTCTTATGTCATCTATGGCAAATTTTGTGTAAGTACTGTGGATTATTTTTGGAGATTTGATTAAGTGCAGCCAAACAGGGAGGGCAGAGGATTTGTCATCTGTCCACACCAAGACTGCAACAGTTTGGGGACTATAAATGCAGTGCCTCTGAGTCTGCAACATTATGGACAAATGGAGCTGAGACTGCAAAGAGGGAAAACTCGGTGCAGAAGGAGGAGGAGGAGAAGATCTCTCCATGGAAGGCCTCCCCACCACAGATTTTCAGGGAGCACTTCTACTTCCATCTCAACCAGGAGCAATGCCTAAGATTCTACATGGAGTGGTCACAGAAGTGTCATCCATCAAACGTACTGTCTGAAGTGTGTATTAAAGTTCATGCAGGTCTGCTCAACAACACTGCTATCATGAGTACACAGCCAATGCCACCCTCGGAATGAGAAGGAAGATAAGCTGGAGGAAGAGGAAGAGGAGAAGACAGGAGGTGGCATCTGGGACCACTTCAATCCTGACAGGCTATCAGGGAGTGCCTACCTAAGCTCTGGCACCATTAATCCCCACCTTTCCATCCAGCTGAGACACCCCATCACAGTGTCCTCCTGGTCAAGATTCTGCAACAAAAGACACAAACAAAAGCCTTTCTGTTACATTTTTATCCAGCAACACATCCAATTAAACAAACATAAATTAACTATTCACCCTTAGTGCCTGTCTTGCAGATATCTTTGCCTGGCCTAGTGCTCGCAAGCAGTGATGGATGCGTGATGGGGTTGTGATGCATTGAGCACCATGAGAGGTTAGTGCAGCGGGTATGAGATATTCTTTGAAGATGCATTCACTGACCTTGATCACCCACGTGAGGTCACTGAACTTCTTGCGGCACTGCTGTCATGTCCTCATGGTCAGACTCCAGGTGTTGAGTTCTTTTGTCACCTGTTCACATTTCCTTCAGAGCATTTTCCTTGATGCCTCCTGCTTCCCCACCTCCAGCACCCTCCCTCCATGGAAATATGGCCCGTTGACATCCATCACTAAGGCCTCCAGCACCACATCCATGAACTTTGGAGCACTCTCTATTCACTAGTGCTCCATTTACTGCATTCAGTTTCTTCTTGCAGCCAATTGAAGTGCTGGCAGTTAGCAACATCTTTTTATTAAGTGAATCTCCATTCTAAGAGTGGCATATGAACATGGAGCAGGAGTAGGCTATTCAGCCCTGGAGCCTGCTCCGCCATTTAATAAGATCATAGCTGATCTGATAATAACCTCAAATATCTGCATCCCGCCTACCCTTGAAAACCTATCACCCCATTGCTTACCAAGAATTTATCCACCTCTGCCTTAAAAATATTCAAAGACTCTGCTTCCACCGCCTTTCCAGGAAGAGTTCCGAAGACTCATGACCCTCTAAGAGAAAAAATTTTGCCTCATCTCCATTTTAAATGGGCGACCCCTTATTTTTAAACAGTGATCCCTAGTTCTAGATTCTCCCACAAGAGGAAACATCCTCTCCACATCCACCCTGTCAAGTCCCATCAGGATCTTAAAGGCAGGTTGCCTTTTAAGAACTGGAGGCTAACAAACACGTGCTAGCCCCGCATGCTGATAGGTCCTTGTTGAGCATCCAGCCAACCAGCAGCATGGGTTGCACTCGGCTGAATCCTACAATCAGGCAAATGGAGTTGGGGGGAGGCAACACAAAGTTTGTGTGCTGCCTGCCTCGGTGGCAGATCATGAACCCTGTGCCCAAAAACAGAATGAAAGAAATTTTTTAGCCACTTATGTCCATCTGCATTTCCCATCTACAAAGGATTTAATTTCTATTGTTATGTTTTTGTGTCAACATTTCCACTATAATTTCATATATCTGGGATTATAATTGAAAATGTCTCTGTAAATTGTGTAATTGCAGAATCTGCACACCAGGTGGCATTCAAAATATTTTATGAAACAAAATCACCCAACTTATTCTCAGTATCCATATTTTGCAATGCCCAAATCAAAGAATAAAGACAGAAAAGATACATTTTTTCACAATAGTAGGACTGCATTTATCCATTGACTTGCCTTTTTCATCTCTTAACAACATTGACAAAAGATTTTAGTTAAAGGCCTCAACCGCTTCCAAATGCTTTGGCTTGAACTAACTATTTTTCTCCAGATCTGTTATGTTGTATTATGATCCCGGATGAGACTGCCAATTGTTATAATCTCGGTAGAGGCCAGTGACATGTTTAATTCTTTTTTAAGAATCCAATAACCGAGGTATCTGCTAAAAGAATGAAGCCACAGGGTTCACAGTTTAAATCAAAAGAGTGTTACTAAACAAAAATCAAAGAACATGAATATTCATAACTACATTCCATCCTAAATGGTAAGCAATGTAAGACATTAGAGTGCAAAGAACACAGTTTCTTATTTTCTAAATCAAACTTCCTAACTCAAATTTTCTTCTACACCCATTTGACTTACAGCTCTGTCATGAAGATATAATATTATTGAAATTAATTGTAAAATAGTGGTATCTGTGTCCATATATGTGTGTGTGTGTGTGTGTGTGTGTGTGTGTGTGTGTGAGAGAGAGAGAGAGAGAGACTTAATTGGATTAAAGGCTGCTGGTCTGACAGCTTTGGCGTATTAGATTAGCTAGGTTTGAAATGTTAAGTCGGGAAACATGGGGGAAATTTAGAATGTAAGGTGTAAGAGGACATTTGCATTTTTAAATAAAGTAGAAGAGATTGTTTTCAAAGAGGGGTGAGATGTGTCACCTAGCCAGGTGCTGTTCAGAAACAGCGTGTTTATTTTTCCCAAGGATTACTGGTAAAATTAGTACTACAAGAGATTTTTATGATCAGGGTAGTAAAATCCAAAGATATAGTTTAACAATGGGAATTTGCATTCAAAAGGGAAGATATGTATAAAGCAGCAAAGGCTATGTGTAAGGGTAGGCATTTTAAGATCTAACAAGTGTGAAAAGCCTTAGCATCTATGCCTCAAGCTGCTGTCTACAACTAACTGAAGTTAAAACAGCTCACTTTGAATTGGATTGTACAGGGTATCGTGTTTCTTTGCCTGGGTCTTTTAAAATCTATGTGTCTTACTGTTACCTTAAAAAGAGTATGACTGGGAGTTAGATTAATTAAGGGATTTAGAAGTTATTAGAGTAGTAATTTGTAGGCATATGTATGTGTTTAAAAACAATTTTTCTTGTTAATAAATGTTTAATCTAGTTTTGTAAAAAAACCTATAAGACTCGGTGGTCTCATTACTACTGAATTCAAAGCCCGCGTCTCAAAACATACAAATTACAAAATTAGTTATGGTAGTTGTTTCAAGTTTCCCTCTGCGATTTGAACAACTCAGCATTTACCATCGACTGTGCCATAACACCTCCAAAACTCAAGTCAGGTAATTATCAAAATTTATTATCATATATTATTTTCTCCAAACAAACATGGGCCATCACAGTGGTTAGCTGAATATAGATTGTGCAATGTGACCATATGCAGTGTACCCAAGCAGGTCCAAATTGCATCACAATGATTAAGTAGCTAACGTAATGAAATATTTTTCATTAACCTCTAGCAATTTCTCATTCGTTATTTTCAAAATTATTTGAAGAAAAGCTAGAGGGAAAATCTCAGGAACTTTAATCAGTATGTCTGTATTGAATAACAACAGGGGAGGCGATGACATAGCAGTATTGTCGCTGGACTAGTAATCCATAGACCCAGGGTAATGCCTGGAGACCTGGGTTTGAATCCTGCAATGGCAGATGGTGGGATTTGAATTCAATAAAAATCTGGAATTAAAAGTCTGATGATGACCATGAAACATTGTCGATTGTTGAAAAATCCATGTGGGTCACTAGTGCCCTTTAGGGAAGGAAATCTTTCGTCCTTACCTGGTCTGGCCTACACATGACTCCAGACCCACAGCAATGCGGTTGAATCTTAAATGCCCTCTGAAATGGCCTAGCAAGCCACTCAGTTGTATCAAATCACAAAAAAGGAATGAAACCGGATGGACCACCTGGCATTGACCTAGGAGCCAGAAATGACAACGGCAATCTCAGCCCTATCGACCCTGCAAAGTCCTCCTCACTAACATCGGGGGGGGGGGGGGGGGGGGGGGGGGGGCTAGTGCCAAAATTGGGAGAGCGGTCTCACAGACTAGTCAAGCAACAGCCTGATATAGTCATCCTCACAGAATCGTACCTTATAGACACCACCATCATCATCCCTGGGTATGTCCTGTCCCATCTGCAGGACAGGCCCAGCAGAGATGGTGGCCCACTGGTATACAGTCAGGAGGGAGTTGCCCTGGGAGTCCACAACGTCAACTCCAGACCCCATGAAGTTTCATGGTATCAGGTCAAACATGGTCAAGGAAACCTCCAGCTGATTACCACATACCACCTCCCTCAGTTAATGAATCAGTGCTCCTCCATGTTGAGCACCACTTGGTGGAAGCACTGAGGGTGGCATGGGCACAGAATGTTCTCTGGGTGGGGTACTTCACTGTCCATCACCAAGAGTGGCTCATTAGCACCACTACTGACCAAGCTGGCCAAGTCCTAAATGACATAGCTGCTAGATGGGGTCTGTGGCAGGTAGTGATGGAAAAACATACTTGACATCATCCTCACCAACTTGCCTGCTGCAGATGCATCTGTCCATGATAGTATCGGTAGGAGTGACCACTGCACAGTCATTGTGGAGATGAAACTGCCTTCATATTCAGGATACCCTTCATCATGTTATGTGACACTACCACCGTGCTAAATGGGATAGATTTCGAAAAGTTCTAGCAACTCAAGACTGGGTGCTGTGGGCTATCAGCAGCAGTAGAATTGTATACAACTATAATCTGTAACCTCATGACCAGGCATATCCCCTACTCTACCATTACCATCAAGCCACGGGGGTCAACCGTGGTTCAATGAAGAGTGCAGGAGGGCAAGCCAGGAGAAGCACCAGGCAAACCTTAAAATGAGGTGTCAACCTGGTGAAGCTATAACATAGGACTACTTGTGTGCCAAACACCATAAGCAGCAAGTGATAAACAGAGCTAAGTGATTCCACAGCCAATGGATCAGATCTAAGCTCTGCAGTCCTGCCACATTCAGTCGTGAATGTTGGTGGACAACTAAACAACTCACTGGAGGAACAGGCTCCACAAATAACCCCATCCTCAATGATGGAGGAGCCTGGCACATCAGTGCAAAAGATAAGGCTAGGCATTTGCTAAAATCTTAAGCCAGAAGCACCAAGTGGATGATCCATCTCAGCCTCCTCCAGAGGTCCCCAGCATCACAGGTGACAGTCTTCAGCCAATTCGATACACTCCATATGATAACAAGAAACAGCTGAAGGCACTGGATACTGCAATGGTTATGGGTCCTGACAATATTCCAGCAATAATACTGAAGACATGTTCCAGAACTTACTACACCCCCAACCAAGCTGTTCCAATACAGTTACAACATAGGCATCTACCCGGCTACGTGGAAAATTGCCCAAGAATGTCGTGTACACAAAAAGCATGGCAAGTCCAACCGGCCAATTACCGGCCCATTGGTCTACTCTCCATCATCAGTAAAGTAATGGAAGGGTCATCAATAGTGCTATCAAGCGGCACTTGCTTAGCAATAACCTGTTCAATAACCCCCAGTTTGGGTTCCACCAGGGCCACTCATCTCCTGACCTCATTACAGCCCTGGTTTAAACATGGACAAACGAGCTGAACTCCCAAAGTGAGATGACAGTGATTGCCCTTGACATCAAGGCCACATTTGACAGAGCGTGGCATCAAGGAGCAGTAGCAAAAATGGAGTCAATGGGAATCAGGAGGAAAACTCTCCACTAGTTGGAGTCATACCTAGCACAAAGGAAGGTGGTTGTGGTTGTTGGAGTTCAGTCATCTCAGCTCTAGGACATCACTGCAGGAATTCCTCAGGGTAGTGTCTTAGGCCCAATCTTCATCAGCTTCATCAATGATCTTCCTTCCATCATAAGGTCAGAAGTGTGGATGTTCGCTGATGATTGCATGATGTTCAGCACCATTCGCGACTCCTCAGATACTGAAGCAGTCCATGTCCAAATGCAGCAAGACCTGGACAATATCCAGGTTTGGGCTGACAAGTGGCAAGTAACAGTCGCGCCACACAAGTGTCAAGCAATGACCATCTCCAACAAGAAAGAATCAAATCATCGCCCCTTGATGCTCAAAGGCATTACCATCACTGAAACCTCCACTATCAACATCTTGGGGGTTACCATTGACCAGAAACTGAACTGGATTAGCCATATAAATACTGTGACTACAAGAGCAGGTCAGTGGCTACGAATCGAGCGATGAGTAACCCATCTCCTGACTCTCCAAAGCCTGTCCACCATCTACAACTCAGGAGTGTGATTAAATACTCCCCACTTGTCTGGAAGAGTGCAGCTCCCACAACACTCAGGAAGCTTGACACCGTCCAGGACATAGCAGGCTGCTTGATTGGCACCACATCCATAAACATTCACTCCCTCCACCACTGACGCACAGTATCAGCAGTGTGTGTACCATCTACAAGATGCATTGCAGGGATTTACCAAGGTTCCTTTGACAGCACCTTCTAAACCCATGGCCACTACCATCTAGAAGGACAAAGGCAGCAGATAGATGGGAACACTGCCATCTGGAAGTTCCCCTCCAAGTTACTCACCATCCTGACTTGGATATATATTGCCGTTCCTTCACTGTCGCTGGGTCAAAATCCTGGAACTCCCTTCCTAATAGTACTGTGGGTGTATCTGCACAACATGGACTGCAGCAGTTCAAGAAGGCCACTCACCACCACCTTCTCAAGGGCAATGAGGAATGGGCAATAAATGCTGGCCCAGCCAGCGAAGCCCACATCCCATGAATGAATTTTAAAGAACAACAATAACAGCTGAAAGTTCTGGAAAAACCTAGCAGGTTTAGCAACATCTGTGGAGAAAGAAACAGTTAACATTTCGAGTTCAATATGATGCCCCTTCAGAACCGAAGAAGTTTTGATGAAGTTTCATATTGAACTCGAAACATTGGCCAAGATTTTCCTTGCCTGCTGGCATCGGGTGTGCATGGTGGTATGAATGGTCAATATGGCATGATCAGTTTCACGACGGAGTGAAATGAGTTTGCGATTGTTTGCTCAGTCCACCGATTGCGGGCCACGTTTCCCGCCATTGGACATTGGGAACCTCATTGTAATACATCTGTACATCGTTATTGGGCCAGCCTGCCGGAATTGTCCCCTCCCAACCACCGCTGGATCGTCCACCCACATCGGTGGGAAAACACACCGACATGTTTTGCAACAGCACATAAGCAACCTGCATGTGGTGGGCCGCACTTCGCTTGGGACTTCAAGGTTTGTTTGTCTACCTTACTTCTGTCAGCACTCGCAGTCATCAGCACCAGACTTCACAGAGAGCACCACACCACTTTTGGGGGGGGCTCACGGCAGGTCTCTACCCTCCAGATCAGCCATATGTATGTAGCTTTTCAATGGCTGCAGGGCTATGGTTTGCTTGGTGAAGAGGGGGAAGTGGCCTCAGGCAAGGGAAGAGATGAAAACACAACGGCTATGCTGGGGAAGGAGGTTAACCCAGGGTGTGTGTGGGGGCACATAATGATCTGTGCAAGTAGCCTCAAGCTGGTGAGGGCTGAGGAGGCCGTTTCCAGGGGCTATGAGGCCAGATGGACAAGTGAGGGTGTGTGCGTAAGAATGACTGGTAATGTCCCTTGAGCTGGCAGTGAGTGAGATGCCAGTGAATGTGTGATGGGCTTGAGTGCATGAGATTAGAATGATGAGATAGTTGCCATACCCTGGCTGCACGGATGACATCATTCATCCTCTATCTGCATTGGATGGGCAATCTCTTCTGTGCAGCATTGGCAGTGATCACCACTGCCACCGCCTCCCAAGCCTGGTTGGTCACACCACTGCCCATCCTGCAGCCAGAGCAGAGGTAAGGGACATCGTGGCAGGCCTCCGCATCATCCAAAAGGCACTCCAGTGATGCGTCACTAAACCTGGGGGATGCAGTCCTTTTGCCTTTCCTGACATCTTCCCTGCCGCAGTCCTGAGCTCAAAACACTGAGATGTGTGCGTGCATCTAGAATTTAGATATGGCATCCAGCATGATGAAGCGGCAAGGTGACGGCGTGGCAAGCAAATGAAAGCTCGACTGCCATCGAAATGGCATGTTTCCCAGGAATGCATAACTAATGGAGCGGGTTTGGGACGATACAGCGTGAAAAGCCACCATTGTGGGCAGTGGGTAAAACGTTCCAAGTACTTCAAAGACAGTTTTCATATAAAATTGGACAATTAGCTACTTAAAGAGGAATTAGGGCAGAAGGGCAAAGGAAGCTTGATCTTAAGGAGTGTTTTAAAGGAGAAAAAAAAGAGGAAGACAGGTGGAGAGATTTAATAGAGAATTCTAGAGCTTAGGGCTTTTCCAGCTGAAGACATGGTTGCCATTGATAGAGTGATCAATATTGGGGTTGGTCAAAGGCCAGAATTCAAGGAGTGCAGATATCTCCAAAACTTGTGAGACTGCAGGAAATTACAAAGAAAGGGAGGGGCGAGGCTAACAAAAGATTTGAAAACAAGGATGGGATTTTAAAATTGGTGTTGCTTAACTAGCAGCCAGTATAAGGTCAGTAAGGACAGGGGTGATGTGAGTAAGAACATGGGTAGCAGAATTTTAGATGACATCAAGTTTAGAAAGGATGGAATGTGGGAGGCCAACCAGAAGTGCTTTGGGATAGTCAAATCTAGAAATAACAAAGGCATGAACGTGGGTTTTAGTTGCAAGGTTTGGAGGGGGAAATAGGCAGTCTTAGTGAGATGAAGGTAGGAAGCTCAACTTGGGCTGACACCAAGATTGCGAACAGTCTGGTTCAGCCTTGGACAGTTGCCATGGAGAAGGATGGATTTGGTGGCTATGGAATGAAGTTTGCGTTGGGGGCTAAAGAGGGAATTTTACATGCCCATTAATGTTGGATGTTATGGTGTGGATGAGAAGACAATATGCCGGGAAGGCCAAAAATCGGCTTCACATTGTTGTGAAACCAGTTCGCGATCATCTGCTCTGCCTGTCAATGGTGGGCAACCTTTCCTGCCACCGGACGTCGGGAACTTCATTTCAATACATCTGCATATCATTACAAACCCCCACGTCAAATTTACTGCCTACAGCAGCAGGAAAACATGCTGGTGCAGAACACGGCTTAACAAGTGGGAACTTCCCATCAGGGCCTTGCTCACATCGCAGGCATCCGAGAAACAGAAGATGCTGGAGCCCTACAGCAACTTGACCCTGGAGGAACACATGCATTGCATGTTGGGTGAATTCCGATGGACATAGCTCTACTGCGAAGTGGCCCACGGAAAGTGGAAGGGCCACTCCGGGACATCAGTGCCATGGCCATGGTCTGCTACGGTTGGTTGCCGAGTGGTGGGGAGGAAGGTCCAGCTGTTAGTGGGGGAGGAAGGTGTACCTGGAAGGGGGGAGAGGAAGGTCTAGGTTTGACTAGGAGGAAGGTGTATTGGTGGTTGGGAGGTGGGGGAATGAGGTTAGCGGTTGAGGAAATTATGATGTTGGGTGCGGGTGAGGTTGCGAGTGGGGAACGATGGTGTCGGAGGGTGAAATTGGGAGGGGGGAGGGACCATGGCAGAAGAAGGGTGCAACAGGGAAGAATGCAGAAACTGGGGAGGTAGGTGTCGGGAAGGACTTCGGAGGGGGCAAGGACTTTGAAGGGGGGGGAGGGCAGGATTTCAGGGGGAGGAAGGAGTTCATGGGGGTAGGAGTACAGGAGGAGGAAGGAGTAAAGTTGGGGGGGATGTTCAGGTGAATGTGAAAGGGAGGAGTCTGTGAAGTCGATGACTGCCTCCTGGGAAGCGAAATGAGGGGCCAGGATTTTCCATGTGTCGGGCGGACTCGGTGGGAACAGACATGGGTGGTCGCGGAGCCGAACGCCACCCGCGATCAGCTTGGCACCACGATTTCATGCAGGCAGGCCAATTAAGGCCCACCCAGCGTGGATCAAGAACAGTAGCGCAACTTGTGCAGGCAGGGGGACAAAGGGGAGTCAGGGCCAGCGCTGGTTCTTTCACGGATACCGCAGCTGCCTCCGGGAGATTGAAGCGCTTTTTAAAGATATTATTAAAAATATTAAAAATTTAAAGAAACATGTCTCCTCATGTGACTGTGTCACATAAGATGGGACATGTTTTTATTTTCAAAATAAAGTTTTTATGTAATCAATATTAGCTTTAGGAAATCTCATCCTGCTCTTGGATGAGGTTTTCTAAAAAAACTAAAGGCTGCTTGCCCTTTTCACCTGCCCACCAACCATTAGGTTGGACCGGCAACATAAATTTGGAGTTAATAAGCTTGGTAATGGCCTTAATAGGCCTTTCAATTATCAGCAGGCACGTAACCAACTCCAGCGCAGGCCCGCTGAATGAAATATCGCGAGACAGCGCGATGATGTTGGGACACACGCCCAATGTCATTGCGTGTCATTGTACAGTCTGGCGTGTCAAGCCCGCCCCTGCATGCCAAATGTAAAATTCTGCCCAAGATGTTTGTGGTAGGAAGGAATGGTGAGAATGAGAGAGGGCAAAATGAGCCAGTGGGGTGGGAAGGTGAGGGTGCAGCAGCAGCAGTAGAAGGAACGGCGAGGATGGTTGGTGGGGATTCAGAGGCAGACATGGACCCTGGGGGTGGAAGGACAAAGTCAGGGAGGTCAATGTGGATGGGTGTGGGATTCTCAGGAAGGTAGGGAACATGCAGATTCACCTGGGAATCCCAAAAAGAAAAGGGTTCTGGCTGGTAGGTGATGGTGGGGAGGTGGAAGGTGATGTCAAGGGGTGTCAACAGTGATGGGGGAAAGAGCACAGGAGACTGGGGAAGGAGAAGGAATGGGGAGCTAAACACATACTGTGCTAGTAGCATCTTGCAAAATTGAAAGTGAAAGGAGCCTCGTGTTGGGTGGGAACAGGTGCTGCATGGGAGTGAAATCAGTGAGTGAACAGAGATGCAGGTCAGCTCTGATGGACAACTGAAAGAGAACCCCAGCAGGCAGCATTGAAAATGCTCAGAACATTGAGATGAGTGTGATGGAGGAAGGATCCACGTGCGTGGGAGAGTGCTTATACTAGGCTCGGAAAGGCCCTGCCAGACACACACTTCTCTCTCCAGAATCACTCATGGGCCGGGTGCGTGCAGCTGAACTGCTAGTAGGTGGGGGGAGTCAGGGGTTGGGGGGGTTGGTGGTGGTGATGCAAGGAAAAAGCCTGTCAATGATGCTGAAAGTGAGAGTGAATATATTTTCAGATTATGAAGTGACAAAATGTGTTAACCCACGCAACCAACTGTTATCAGAAATTCTTAACTTTTCTAGACCTACTGCTTCTTTTAGGTGCTGCCCTGATATCTGCAGCAGGGATGGAGACAGCCTGTGCAATGGTTGGCCTTGTTGCCTCTGATGATTTCAGCATGGGTCCTCGGAAGAGCTGAGGCCTTGGTGGCCCCAGCTTGCTTTGGCTGTCCTCCTGTGGGCCAGCTGCTCCATCTGTGGTGACAGAGTATAAGGTTGAGGGATTCACAGGCAATGGGATTCAGGGGGAGAGGACAGCCTCTGAGGTTCCTAAGTGGATGACCCAGAAGTGTCCAGCTGCTTCTCCTCCTCCCTTCAGATGCCCAAAGGCCTCAGCCTGACTCCTTGAGGGGAAGGAGCACCTGGAAGGACATCAAGATGTCTTGCTTCCTTCTTGCATTGCCACTGAAGGAACTTACCCATGGCTACCGTGAGGGCATGGTCCACATCCTCACCAGTCAGTGAGTGAGAGGCCTAATGTGGGCCACTCCACCCTTGGTCTGGGACCTCTCCCTGCTGCTGTGAGCACCAGGGTGTCCATGGCATCTGCCATCCTTCCCATAGAGACTTCCATATGCGCAATGTGGGCACCACTTCATCAGAAAGCAGGCAGATGCGCTCCTCCTACTCGTGTGCTACTTCGTTGAGGGCTTCCAATAGCTCTGCATGATGTTCCCCCACCTTCTGCTGACTCTCCACGATGAGCTGGAAGGCTGAATCCAAAGGTTCACCAAATGGCTCGGACCTCACAGATGCCTCCTCCACAGCAATTCTCCTAGTGCTGGGGAACTCAGCTGAACCTGCCTCCTCCTGCTGAAGACACGTGTCAGTGTGGTGACCACCAGGTTGTGAACCCAACCAAGCCTGATCCAGATCTAGATCCCACAGAGGTGCGCATCTCTGCGCTGGTGGAGGGTGTATGTAAGCGTTGTGATGGGTCTTCCACGCTGCTTATTCCCAACTCTTCAATGGAGGAGGTGTCCTCTTGGCTGGAGGTGAGGACCTGGATGGAGTTGATGGGCTGGCTGTCTGCGGGTGCCTGTCGCTTGGCAGAACTCCCTGTGAACTAAAGTAGAGATGATTAGTGCATGGGAGCAGAGCCAAAAGCAGGAGCACTCACAGTTGTGTTGAGAGAGGGATGATGTGGTGCAGGATCCTCACGTGGGCATTCACTGCCAC
The DNA here is from genome assembly GCF_017639515.1 of Carcharodon carcharias. NCBI lineage: Eukaryota > Metazoa > Chordata > Chondrichthyes > Lamniformes > Lamnidae > Carcharodon > Carcharodon carcharias. The sequence goes on from NC_054487.1 coordinate 64,685,514, forward strand.
CATCAACGAGGGCACGGTCCACATCCTCACCAGTCAGTGAGTGAGAGGCCTAATGTGGGCCACTCCACCCCTGGTCTGGGACCTCTCCATGCTGCTGTGAGCCAGCTCTTGCATGAAAACAGATGGAGAGAATGTGAGCAGGACACATGGCACGGCATGGAATATTTGTGTGGTGAGCGGAGCCATGGACAGGATGAGAATGTGAGCTCCAGAGGGTATGAGCCTGATGGAGGAATGAGGGTGAGTTGGTGGTATTGTCCCTTGAGGTGTGAGGTCCCTGTGAATGTGTGTGATAGGTTGTGAGTGTGTTGCGAATGATGAGTAACTTACCCTGGCAGAACGGGTGAAACCATTTATCCTCTTTCTGCACTGGGTGGCTGTCCTCTTTTGCAGCACAATCCATACAGAATTGGTGACCTTGCTTGCTGGCCTTCACCCAGAGAGGGGGTAGAAGACATCACAGCAGGCCTCCACAGTGTCCAAAAAGTATTCCAGGGATGCATCTCTAAATCGGGGGGTAGCAGTCTTCCTGCCTTTCAGGGACAAAGCTGCTGTGCAGCAGTCCTGGGCTGGAAGCATTAAGAGGTGTGCGCACGGCTGCACTTAAAACATGGTGCCAGGCGTGAGGAAGTGGCGAGGTGACGAATTAGGGCCGCCCACCAGCGAAACAGCGTGTTTCCCAGGAATGCATGATTATGAATGAGGCAGGATTGGGACGATATAGCTCACAAGCCTGCCACTGCGGCCAGCAGGTAAAACGTACTTTTCCTTCCCCACTAGCACACTTATGCAAATCTGGGACGATTCCGTCCAATGGTTTTGGTCATTCCAAAATTTAGATAGAGGAAATCTCTGCTCATCCATTAGTCTGACAAATAGGAGAAAGTGGAGGGGTTGAGAGAGTTGGTGGTGAGGGAGAGCTGGGTAATGTTGGAATACATATGGAAACTAGCGTTGTCTTCAGATGATGTCTCTGAGAGGCAGCATGGGATGAGAAAAAGGAAGGGGCCAACGACAGATTCTTGTTGAACACCAGAGGCAATGGTGCGGGAGTGACTGTGGCTGGATAGATAATGGAACCAGGCGAGTATTATCCCAACCAACTGAACAATTGTGGAGGATAGTGTGATCAACTATGTCAAAGGCTGCAGATGTACAAAGAGGGATCACTTATCTTTATCACAGTCACTTAGGATTTATGATTTTGATAACAGCCATTTTGGAACTGTGGCAGGGGGATTCAAACAAGGCATTTCAGGAAAGATGGGCACAAATTTGGGAGGCAACAACATGTTCAAAGACTTTGGATCTCATGGACATGATGAGCTCAGAGGAAATGGGAGGAGAGAAATTAGAAAAAGGAACAAATTCAGGTCCAGGAGTGGGCAAAACTTTAGAGCAAGCTTGGCTTGATGGGCTAGGGGAAGGGAGATAAATGGCACAGGCAATTGATCAAATGGTCTCAATCTTAGTGGCAAAAAAGTCGATGAACTCCTTGCTTTTGTTGTTGGAAGTGAGGGTAGAGAAGGGGTGTAAAAAGATACTTTGTAATAAAGAAAAGAAGACATGGGCTGTCCTTGCATTCTAGGATAATCCTGGAAAAGGGAATGGTTTTAGAAGAATTAGGAGTCAGCATCACAGTGAGGCAGTCTGGGAACAAAGAACAAAGAACAAAGAAAAGTACAGCACAGGAACAGGCCCTTCAGCCCTCCAAGCCTCTGCCGATCATATTGCCCATCAACTAAAACATTTTGCTCTTCTGGGGTCCGTATCCTTGTATTCGCATCCTATTCATGTATTTGTCAAGCTGCCTCTTAAACACCACTATCATACCTGCTTCCACCACCTCCTCTGGCAGCGAATTCCAGACACTCACTACCCTCTGCGTAAAAAACTTGCCACATATATCTCAGTTATAGTTTTCTCCTCTCACCTTAAATCTATGTCCCCTAGTACTTGACTTTTCCAACCTGGGAAAAAGCTTCTGACTATCAACTCTGCCCATGCCACTCATAATTTTGTAAACTTTTATCAAGTCGCCCCTCAATCTCCGTCGCTCTAGTGAGAACAATCCGAGTTTCTCCAACCTCTCCTCATAGCTAATACCTCCAGACCAGGCAGCATCCTGGTAAACCTCCTCTGCACCCTCTCCAACGCCTTCATATCTTTCTGGTAATGTGATGACCAGAATTACATGCAATATTCCAAGTGTGGCCTAACCAAGGTTCTATACAGCTGCAACATAGCTTCCCAGTTTTTATACTCAATACCCCTGCCAATGAAGGCAAGCATGCCATATGCCTTCCTGACTACCTCATCCACCTGCGTTATCAATTTCAGTAACCTGTGGACCTGTACACCCAGATCCCTCTGCCTGTTGATGCACTTAAGGGTTCTGCCATTTACTGTATAATTCCTGCCTGTATTAGACCTTCCAAAATACATTATCTAGCATTTGACCGGATTAAACTCCATCTGCCATTTCTCCGCCCAAGTCTCCAGCCGATCTATATCCTGTTGTATCCTTTCATAATCCTCTTCACTATCTGCAACTCCTCCAACCTTTGTGTCATCTGCAAACTTGCTAATTAGCCCAGTTACATTTTCCTCCAAATCATTTATGTATACCACAAACAGCAAAGGTCCCAGCACTGATCCCTGTGGAACTCCACTAGTCACAGCTCTCCATTCAGAAAAACACCCTTCCGCTGCTACCCTCTGTCTTCTATGACCAAGCCAATTCTGTATCCATCCTGCCAGCTCACCTCTGATCCCATTCAACTTTACCTTCTGTACCAGTCTGCCATGAGGAACCTTGTCAAAAGCCTTACTGAAATCCATGTATATAACATCCACTGCCTTCCATCGTTGATCATCTTTGTCACTTCCTCGAAAAACTCGATCAAGTTAGCGAGATACGACCTCCCCTTCACAAAACCAAGCTGCCTCTAATACGCCCATTTGCTTCCAAATGGTAGTAAATCCTGTCACGAAGAATCTTCTCCAATAATTTCCCTACCGGTGACGTAAGGCTCACCGGCCTGTAATTTCCTGGATTATCCCTGCTACCCTTCTTAAACAATGGAACAACATTGGCCATTTTCCATTCCTCTGGGACCTTACCTGTAGCCGGTGAGGATACAAAGATTTCTGTCAAGGCCCCAGCAATATCCTCCCTTGCCTCCCTCAGTACTCTGGGGAAGATCCCATCTGGCCCTGGGGACTTATCCACCTTAATATTCTTCAAGACACCTAACACCTCCTCTTTTTTTGATCTCAACATGATCCAGACTATCTACACACTCTTCCCTAGACAAATCGACCACTAAGTCCTTCTCTTTGGTGAATACTGATGAGAAGTATTCATTTAGTATCTCTCCCATTTCTTCTGGCTCCACACACAGATTCCCACCTGAGCGGGCCTACCCTTTCCCTGGCTATCCTCTTGCTTTTAACATATGTATAAAAGGCCTTGGGATTTTCCTTAATCCTGGTTGCCAGTAACTTTTCATGACCTCTTTTAGCCCTCCTGACTCCTTGCTTAAGTTTCTTCCAACTTTCTTTGTCTTCTCCACGGGCTTCATCTGTTCCTAGCCTTCTAGCCCTTACGAATGCTTCCCTTTTCTTTTTGACTAATCAGGAAGAGTGTCCTGCAGTCAGTCTTGTTGAAAATAACAAGAGTGACATCACAAGACAGCGAGAGAGCAGCAGAGAGATCAGAATCAGTGCGAGTGCGGGGAAGCTTCAAAGAGTGACGTTAGCACAAAGGTGATTGGTGAGTACTGGGTAAATGCTTTTCTCCAGTTTTTTCTCCAGTTTAAAATAGATTAAGCTAAGCAAAGGTAAGAGTTCTAGTTTTTATTTAAAGTACATCAATAATTTAACCTTTTTTACTGTATTTAATTTAAAGTAAGGGTTTTATTCTACTAGAGGCATGCCAGGGCAGCTCAGTCCCGTGTTATGTACTGCCTGCAACATATGGGAAGCCCTAGATGCTCCTTGCGCTCTGACCGACCACGTGTGCAGGAAGTGCCACCAGCTGCAGCTACTTGAGCTCTGACTTTCAGAGCTTGAGCAGCAGCTGGAGGCACTGAGGTGCATCTGCGAGGCTGAGAGTTTCCTGGACAGCACATTTTTAGTCGCGGTCACCCCACTGATTATAGAAGTGCAGACAGACAGGGAATGGGTGACCATCAGTCAGAAGAAAGGTGTCAGGCAGGTAGTCAGGAAATCCCCAGGGTGCATCTCGCTCGAGAACTGTTTTTCTGTAAGATAAAAGCAAAAAACTGCAGATGCTGGAAATCCAAAACAAAAACAAAAATACCTGGAAAAACTCAGCAGGTTTGACAACATCTGCAGAGAGGAATACAGTTAACGTTCCGAGTCCAAATGACTCTTCATCAGAACACTGATGTTCTGCCGAAGAGTCAGTCAGACTCAAAACATTAATTGTATTCCTCTCCGCAGATGCTGTCAGACCTGCTGAGCTTTTCCAGGTATTTTTGTTTTTGAAACCGTTTTTCTGTGTTGGAAAATGGTGAGAGTGACGCTTCCTCTGGGGAGTGCAGACACGTTCATGGCACTGAGAGTGGCTCAGCTGCACAGGAGGGGAGGAAAAAGAGGGAAGTGCAATAGTGGTAGGATACTTGATAGTAAGGGGAACAGACAGGCATTTCTGTGGCTGTAGACGTGACTCCAGAATGGTATGTTGCCTCCCTGGTGCCAGGGTCAAGGATGCCACTGAACGGCTGCAGGGCATTCTAAAGGGGAAGGGCCAATAGACAGAGATCATGGTAGATATTGGTACCAGCGACATGGGTAGAAAAAGGGATGAGGTCCTGCAAGCAGAATTTAGGGAGCTGGGAAACAAATTAAAAAACAGGACCTCAAAGGCAGTAATCGCTGGATTACTTCCAGTGCCACGCGCTAGTGAGTATAGAAATAGGAGGTTAGTCCAGATGAATGCATGGCTAGAGAGATGGTGCAGGAGGGCTTTAGATTTCTGGGACATTGGGACCATTTCTAGGGGCGGAGGGACCTGTACAAGGTGGAGAGGTTGCACCTGAACCGGAATGGGACCAACATCCTCGCAGGGCGATTTGCTATTGCTGTTGGCGGGGTGGGGGGTGTTCAACTAACTTGGCAAGGGGATGGGATACTGAGAGGAGGATCAGCAGGGGGAGATGCACAGCCAAAATTAGAAGAGAGAGCAAGAGAGACTGCAAGAAATTATAGAAATTATAGGCCAGTTAAGGCACAAGAGAGTTTGGCAAGGTTGGATGGTATTTATTTTAATGCAAGGAGCCTGACGAATGAGGCAAATGAGTTGAGGGCACAAATTAACACATGGACGTATGATGTAATTGCTGTCACAGAGACATGGTTGAGAAAGGGGCAGGATTGGCAGCTCAATATTCCAGGATATAAGGTTTTAGGCGAGACAGGGAAGGAGGTAAAAGAGGAGGGGTTATCGCAATATTGACCAAGGAATCAATTACAGCATGGAGGATGGATGACATCTTAGAAGGCTCCTCAAATGAAGCCATATGGGTAGAACTTAAAAACAAAAAAGGAGCAATCACATTGCTGGGAGTGTACTATAGGCCCCCAAACGGTCAGAGAGAAATAGAACAGCAGAAATGTAGGCAAATTTCAGAGAAGTGTAAAAAAAATAGGGTAGTAATAGTGGGGGATTTCAACTTCCCCAACATTAACTGGTTTAGTTATAGTGTGATAGTTTAGAGGGAGTGGAATTCTTAAAATGCATCCAGGAGAGCTTTTTAAGCCAGTATGTGGAAGATCCTACAAGAGAGGGGCGGTCCTGGACTTAATTTTAGGGAATGAAGCCAGGCAAGTGGTAGAGGCATAAGTGGGGGAGATTTTGCAGATAGTGATCATAACTCCGTTAGATTCAAGGTTGTTATGGAAATGGGCCAGAAATCAGAGTTCTAAAGTGGGGGAAGGCCAATTTTAATAAGATCAGATATGATTTGGCCAGAGTGGACTGGGAGCAGCTACTTTTAGGTAAATCTGTACCAGAGCAGTGGGACTCATTCAAGAAAGAAATAGGGAGAGCACAGGACCAATATATTCCAGTAAAAACAAAGGGTGGGACCAACAAATCCAGGGAACCCTGGATGTCGCGGGATACACTGGATTGGATAAAGAGAAAAAGGGAGGCTTATGGCAGATACTGAGGGCGCAAAACAGCGGAAGCCCTAGAGGAATATAGAATGTGTAGGGGAGAACTTAAAAAGGAAATTAGGAGAGCAAAAAGGTGGCATGAAAAATCATTGCCAGGTAAAATAATGGCAAACCCAATGTTATTTTACAAGTACGTTAAGGGCAGCTTTTTCCAGTCAGCAAACGGGAGCAGGGCCTGCTCACTGATGCATAAAATGATGCGAGGTGACGCCGGCCGTGCATCCTGACGCCTCCCCACGTTATTTAGGTTTGCAGTTCGGCAGGTCTGCAACCAACTCAGCTGCGTCAACGGTCTATTGAGGCCATTTAAAAAGTAATTGAAATGATTAATGGACCTGCCCAATCAATCTTAAGGTTGGCAGGCAGGCGAAAAACCCAAGTGGCCTTCCAAAAAAGCATGAAACCTCATTCACGGGTGGGATGAGGCTTCATGAGGGATTTAAAATTTTTGGAATATATTTAAAAAGAAATAATGGACATGTCCCAGCTCATGTGACAGTGCGACATTAGGGGTCATGTCAGGAATATTTTTTCTAACCTTTAAAATGCTTTTATAACTTCAACCGATCTCCCTGAGGTGGCACTTTGCCTCAGGAATCTGTGCATTCTTTCACGCACATGCGCGGAAGACCGCACTCCCGGCTCAGGGAATCCCACCCCCCCCCACCTGCACAGGGAGCGCTCAGTGCTTCCGAGCAGACCTCACACTGGGTGGGCCTTAATTGGCCCAACCACGTAAAATGGCGGCGTGTCCCCGATTGGGGGCACCGAGTCTGGCAGGCTTAAAAGTAGATAAGTCTCCAGGCCCAGATGAAATGTATCCCAGGCTGTTGAGTGAGGCAAGGGAGGAGATAGCAGGGGCGCTGGCAATAATTTTCAATACTTCGCTGGCCAGAGGAGAGGTGCCAGAAGATTGGAGGACAGCCAACGTGGTACCGTTATTCATGAAGGGATAAACCAGGGAACTACAGGCCAGTCAGTCTAACCTCAGTGATGGGGAAACTGTTGGAAGCAATTCTGAGGACGGAACTAATCTACACTTGGAGAAGCAGGGATTAATCAAGGACAGTCAGCATGGCTTTGTTAATGGGAGGTCATGTCTGACCAATTTGATTGATTTTTTCGAAGAGGCAACCAGGTGTGTAGATGAGGGCAATGCATTTGATGTAGTCTACTTGGACTTCAGCAAGGCTTTTGATAAGGTCCCTCAGGGGAGACTGATAATGAAGGTAAGAGCCCATGGGATTCAAGGCAATGTGGCAAACTGGATCCAGAATTGGCTGAGCGGCAGGAAGCAGAGGGTGATGGTCGAGGGGTGTTTTTGTGACTGGATGTCTGTGTCCAATGGGGTTCCACAGGGATCAGTGCTGGGTCCCTTGCTGTTTGTGGTATATATAAACAATTTAGACTTGAATGATTTAGACGCGAATGACAAAAATTGGTGGGGTGGTAAATTGTGAGGAGGATAGCCTTAGATTACAGGAGGATATAGATGGGCTGGTCAGATGGGCTCATCAGTCGCAAATGGAATTTAATCCAGATAAGTGTGAGGTGATGCACTTGGGCAGGACAAACAAGGCACGGGAATACACGATGAATGGTAGAACCCTGGGAAGTATCGAGGATCAGAGGGATCTTGGTGTGCATGTCCACCAGTCTCTTAAGGTAGCGGTGGTTAAGATAAGCTGATTAAGAAAGCATATGGGATACTTGCCTTTATTAGCCGAGGCATAGAATATAAAAGCAGGTAGGTTATCCTGGAACTGCATAAAATGCTGGTTAGGCCAGAGCTAGAGTATTGCGTGCAGTTCTGGAATCCACATTATAGGAAGGATGTGATTGCACGAAAAAAAATGCAGAGGAGATTTACCAGGATAAAAACAAAAAAACTGCGGATGCTGGAAATCCAAAACAAAAACAGAATTACCTGGAAAAACTCAGCAGGTCTGGCAGCATCGGCGGAGAAGAAAAGAGTTGACGTTTCGAGTCCTCATGACCCTTCGACAGAACTTGAGTTCGAGTCCAGGAAAGAGCTGAAATATAAGCTGGTTTAAGGTGTGTGTGTGGGGGGCGGAGAGATAGAGAGACAGAGAGGTGGAGGGGGTTGGCGTGGTTGTAGCGACAAACAAGCAGTGATAGAAGCAGATCATCAAAAGATGTCAACAACAATAGTACAATAGAACACATAGGTGTTAAAGTTAAAGGTTGGTGATATTATCTAAACGAATGTGCTAATTAAGAATGGATGGTAGGGCACTCAAGGTATAGCTCTAGTGGGTTTTTTTTTATTTTATATAATGGAAATAGGTGGGAAAAGGAAAATCTTTATAATTTATTGGGAAAAAAAAAAGAAGGGGGAAACAGAAAGGGGGTGGGGATGGGGGAGGGGACTCACGACCTAAAGTTGTTGAATTCAATATTCAGTCCGGAAGGCTGTAAAGTCCCTAGTCGGAAGATGAGGTGTTGTTCCTCCAGTTTGCGTTGGGCTTCACTGGAACAATGCAGCAAGCCAAGGACAGACATGTGGGCAAGAGAGCAGGGTGGAGTGTTAAAATGGCAACAGAACTTGAGTTCGAGTCCAGGAAAGAGCTGAAATATAACATTTTAAAACTCCACCCTGCTCTCTTGCCCACATGTCTGTCCTTGGCTTGCTGCATTGTTCCAGTGAAGCCCAACGCAAACTGGAGGAACAACACCTCATCTTCCGACTAGGGACTTTACAGCCTTCCGGACTGAATATTGAATTCAACAACTTTAGGTCGTGAGTCCCCTCCCCCATCCCCACCCCCTTTCTGTTTCCCCCTTCTTCTTTTTTTTTTCCCAATAAATTATAAAGATTTTCCTTTTCCCACCTATTTCCATTATATAAAATAAAAAAAAAACCCACTAGAGCTATACCTTGAGTGCCCTACCATCCATTCTTAATTAGCACATTCGTTTAGATAATATCACCAACTTTAACTTTAACACCTATGTGTTCTATTGTACTATTGTTGTTGACATCTTTTGATGATCTGCTTCTATCACTGCTTGTTTGTCGCTACAACCACACCAACCCCCTCCACCTCTCTGTCTCTCTATCTCTCCGCCCCCCACACACACACCTTAAACCAGCTTATATTTCAGCTCTTTCCTGGACTCGAACTCAAGTTCTGTCGAAGGGTCATGAGGACTCGAAACGTCAACTCTTTTCTTCTCCGCCGATGCTGCCAGACCTGCTGAGTTTTTCCAGGTAATTCTGTTTTAGATTTACCAGGATGTTGCCTGGGCTAGGGAGTTTTATGAGGAGAGATTGGATAGACTGGGGTTATTTTCCCTGGAACAGAGGAGATTGAGGGGGGACATGATAGAGGTGTATAAAATTATGAGGGGCTTAGATAGGGTAGACAGGAAGGAACTTTTCCCCTTGGTGGAGGGATCAATAACCAGGGGGCATAGATTTAAGGTAAGAGGCAGGAGGTTTAGAGGGGATGTGAGGAAGAATTTTTTCACCCAGAGGGTGGTGGGAATCTGGAATTCACTGCCTGAAAGGGTGGTAGAGGCAGAAACCCTCATAACATTTAAGAAGTATTTGGATGTGCACTTGCGATGCCATGGCATACAAGGCTATGGGTCTAGTTCTGGAAAATGGGAATAGAATAGTTAGGTACTTGTTTGACTGGTGCAGACTCGATGGGCTGAGGGGCCTTTTTCTGTGTTGTAGACCTCTATGGCTCTACTCTATGACTATGATCTCAAGTGAGACCAGTAACTTTAAAAAGAAATTCAAACTCAGTTTTTACTTGAAGAAAAAACACAAGATTTCATGTTTTAAACAAAACACTTTCCTGTACAAGAGTTAAACAAGGCAAGTACTACTAAGTTAACACTATATTTTGTAAACACTTATTCTTTAAGCCTAAAATCCCAACAGGACACTCCCCATACTACTCTTGTTTCCACCCAAAAAATCCTCTTTACTTTACAGGATCTTGAGGGTTATCTCACTTCTCCTGGGACCAAACAAAGGTGTGTCATAGCTCTCAGAAATTCAGTTTGATTCTCCTCAGTGTTCCTGCTATGCTCTGAAGTATGAGAATTCTTGGGGTCCTTCCACTAGCACCTTGCTAGGTGACCCTCCAACTTGCCGTAAGCACCTCATGATTATGGACTCCATAGCTCAAGCATGGACTCCACTGTTTTCTTGGTTCGTGAGTTTAAATTCTTGATTACCAATAGCCCTCTGCTACTGGTCTCAAGCCTCTGTCAGATTCTATCTCTCTGCTTGTCACAAAACCGCTTCCAGGTTCTAACTGCCTGTTTCTGTGAGCAATCACACAGATAAACACAAAACCAAAAACAAAGCCTCCCTGCAATCTACTTCCACAGCTACATAGTACACCTGGGATGTCCCAAATAGAGATCCAAACATGTTTATTTCCAATTCCCAAACCTGTCCTTTGATCTGTAAAGGATGGATACTTTCAGACCTTCCTTTGTTTGCTTCCAAACCTTTTTTTGATCTGGGAAACCATATAATTTATATCTCTAATAGGGGCAAATGCAATCCTACCCAACTCAGTGGCTCCATTACAAAGCTGAGAGGTCCACTTGCTGTATAACCACATTAAGTAAACATGGACCATCATTGGAACTGTAATTACCTTAGGTGTGTTTATCAGCTTCTCAAACCCAGTTTTTTCCCCATTTATCTGAAATTGAATTTCAACTCACAAACTAAAAGTTATACTCCTAAAACATATGAATCATGAAATTAGACATTTTCACAACACAGATGACAGCAAGACCCAATAGCACTTTATGTGGTCCAACCAGATCAAGCAGTGAAGGGCTAAACTAGTTGTCTGCTGTATCCATTCCGATCTGCATCTCTTAGACTTAAAGAAGTAGAGATGAGGGCCTTATCGGTAGAATGATCAAAGTGAGAGAGACAGTGGTAGTTTTATTGGTGTTTACAATCCCCTTGGAGACTAATTAAAAAAACAAACTTCCCAAACAATTGCCAACAGAAAAACCTGATGGACAAGATTTAATTTTAAAACTTTTACTGTAACAATCGAACCCAAAATCAATATAAATCAAACATGAATTAACAGGCCGATTATAAATGGTAAAGTACACAGTAAAGGCAGATACAACTAAGACAGATCTTACAAATTGACTTGACAGTCCACTCAACATATCCCCAGCCCCAAAGTCCTTCAAAAGTCTTTCTTTCTCACAAAGAATTTCAGTTGTTCTGCTTCCAGGATTTAGCCTAATCCCAAGCCACAGCAACAACAACCAACCCAAGTTCCACCAGCTTCAGCTTTCCCTTTCAGTTGGAGTCTATCTCAAAAAATACAAGCTTTGGAACCACAGATTCCATCACAATGGAGACTGAGGCACCAAAAAATTGAGGTATGTGGGATTGAGCATCTTAGTAGCTGCAGAAACGTGGTGGTGAATGAAGGACCAAAAGCTAGATAGTTGGAATTTTGAAATTACAATTTTGAGTGAATTGGAAAATATTTTTTTCCTAGGGATGGATACAGAAGGAAATAGGGGTGGGAGGGAGAAGGGGGTAGAGTGCGATACAAAGAAAGTGATCAGAGATAGCCTTATCTCTAATTGACAGGATGGGAGTAGCATGCCATACGTGAGACAGCAAGGTCAAGTAGTGGCTGTGAATATGGGTTGAAATGGGGGGTTTATTTGGAGGGAGATGGAGGTTGAAACCACTGATGATGAGAAGTTGCAGAGATTGAGGAAGGAAAGCAGTGAAGATATTTCAGAGAAAATATTTTTATGGTGCTTGGGTGAGTAGCAGAAAACTAGGATTTTAAATAAGAGGTGAGAGGAATGGAAGAAGGTGGGATGGTCAAAAGAGGAGTAGGCAGAGTAGCGAGGTGTGATTTGGTGGTAAAAACCAAATAGGCACTGGGATGAACTAGGCAGGGCAAGCGTTAGAGGGTTTGGTAGGAAGGGAAGCTTCATTTAGGAAGATATCATCTGTCTTGATGCAACTATCCACAATTAGTTCATGGATTAAAAGGGCCTTTTTCACAAACAGAGACTCTGGAGGAACTTGCATAAAACGGGGAGGTGTGTTTACGTGTGTGTTTAAAATAGATAGATTGATGATTACACAGTTTTTAGCTTTTGTTTTGTACTCCAAAATCTTCTGAAGGACCATTAAAGTGCAAGAGAGAGAAAATGATTTAGGATGTCCACATCATTTTCCACATAATTTTAGCGCATAATTGCGGTAACTTTTTAGGGATGCAAAAACCATTTCCGCTGATCTTATGACACAAAATGGATCCACGTGATTTAGCTCATACTTTCTGGCCTCCCCCATGATCCATGACTGAATTACGACTGAGCTCATGCACAAATATTATAAGGGGCAGTAGTAGTAGAGGTCAGCGTTTTCTACTTTTACTCTCACACTGCACTCAGTATAAGCTAGAATGAGAATTAAAATGCACAAGGTCAACTGAGGAAGGTGGAAGTGAATAGCTTGTAAGACCAAATGACCATTTATTTTTTTCAAATTAACAGTAGATAAAGTTCCAATCGTGATTTCTGCAACTCAGTTCAACTTTTTACACCAATTATTTTGGCATCATATCAATGCACACCCAGACTTATTGTTCTTCAGAATGTGAGATGGGGAGTTTTCATCCCCTCCACAACCACAGTGAAGGCTTCCCTTTGGGGATACCCTTGCATAGCATTATCCTGGACAACGAAGTACGGCAGCACAGGATGGAACAAAGAGAATCAGGCAGAATTTAAGGAAAATGGCCCCATCTGATAATTACACTCCTTGCCCTTTAACACCGAGCAACACAAGTCATATAAGGAGTTTAGTGAAGAGATGAATAAGACAGTTCTTGCCCTAGCAGTTCCTTACAGAGCATCTTTGTTCCACCCAAGAGCATAAGAAATAGGAGCAGGAATGGACAGTACAGCCCCTCGAACCTTCTCTGCTATTCAATGCAATCATGGCTGATTCTCGACCTCAACTCCATTTTCATGCCTTCTCCTCATATCCCTTGATTGCCTGAAAGACTAAAAATATGTTTATCACAGCCTTAAATATATTCAATGATGGAGCACCAACAACCATCTGAGGTGGGGAATTTCAAAGATTCAAAACGTTTTGAGTGAAGAAATTTCTCTTCATCTCAATCCTAAAAGGTCAGTCCCTTATCCTCGCTCTGCCACCGTGATCTAGATTCTTCAGCCTGGGAAACAACCTCAATGTTAACCCTATCAAGCCCCTTCAGAATCTTGTGTGTTTCAATGAGATCGCCTCTCATTATTTTAAACTCCAGAGAGTATAGGCCCAATTTACAACTGTACAATTGGTCATCTGTTACCTCCTTTGCTCTTACTTCCCCAATCCCCTCTCTACCATTGTTTAAATTCCCATCTCCAATGTTGCATTTTATCCCAAACCACAAGTTCAAGCTACAAGTTTAAAGTTACCTATGCAGACTCAGTTGACCATGTCCCAGTCCTGCTTTTTCTTTGTTTTCATTGAGCTCCTTTCAAGTTTTGGAAATCTACCCAAATTTAACTTTCCAACTCCCTGGATTTTGTTGGTATCAGGACCATGCTGCTCTATTGGACTATACAAAGACTCAACTGCTGTGATTCTACTTTGTTTATTCAGATACTTCTAGTTTTAAGGTAACTTTTTCTTCCAACCTGCTGCTGTTACCTGCTGAGCAGTGTACTTCAGTGCACTCCTAGTTTCTCAGCTTTATTTTGCTGCTCATGCCTAAGCTATCTGCTGCTGAAACCATCATTCTTCCTTTCGTTATCTTCAGACTCAACAATTCCAGTGCTTTCCTAGGTGGCCATGTTACATCTTCCATAATCTTGAGCACATCAAAAATAATGTTGCCTGGATCCTAACTTGCCCCAAGTCCTGTTAACCCATTAACCCTATGCTCGCTGACATACACTGGATCCCAGTGCAACAACGCCTCCATTTTATAATTCTCATACTTGTGTTCAAAACCCTCCATGGCCTGTCTTCCCTATCTCTGTAACTTCCTCCAGCCATACAATGTTCTAAGAACTTTGTGTTCCTCCAATCATCTTGTGCATCTTGAACATAAATAACTTGATTATGTTTTCTCTTGATATTTTTCTCTACAACAGAGTGCATTAAAATCTAAAATATGTATATTCTTGGGTCCCAAATTTGTGACCATGTGAAAAAATGCATTTACATGCGTCAATCAATGCACTCTCAAAGCATTCATGTCATTATTGATTACTTTACCATATGTAATGCTTCAGGCTAACAATCAGTCTCAATGGACCAAAATTATAACCCCAATTATAACTCCAGGTGAGTTTTGCGGGGTTGGTATCAGCTTAGTTCAAACTCACCCATTACCCTGAAATCAGATCAGTTTGGCCTCTTTAAAATCACAGGCAGATGGCACAGCAAGCTCAAGGGCTAACTTGGTTTTCCATGTTCCTGTGTTTCACACTCTCCTTTCCTACAGATCAGTGAAAGTGATAGGTCTCAGCCCCAAAGAAGTAACAGTGGCACAGCACGAATGGCACTGCCTTCTCTCAGGGTGTTAGCATGTCTGCTTCCTTGTCAATCCCTCAACCAATACCAATCACAGTGCAAGAAAGCCATCCTGACCAGAATGTCCCAGTAACAACCAAATGCTGCAGGCTGCTGCTGAACCCTTGAAGATCATAGACATAAAGGTTGGCTAAATGGTTTCAATATTTATTATAAAGCTGAATCAAGGTATTGGTGAAGGTGTAACAAGACCATAAGAGTAGAAGTAGGCCTTTCAGCCCATCGAATCTGCTCCACCATTCCATGAGATCATAGCTGATCTTATAACCCTTGACTCCACTTTCTTGCCTTTTCCCCAGAACCCTTGATTCCCTTACTGATTAAAAATCTGTCTATCTCAGCCTTGAATATACTTAATGACCCAGCCTCTACAGCCTTCTGCGGTAAAGAATTCCACAGATTGACTACCCTCTGAGAAGAAATTCCTCCTCAACTTTGTTTTAAATGGGCACCCCCTTACTCTGAGATTATGCCCTCTGGTCCTAGATGCTCCCACAAGGGGAAATAACCTCTTAGCATCTACCCTGTCGAGCCCCCTAAGGATCAATACTGTTCAATACTGTTGCTTCTCATTCTCCCAAACTCCAAGGGAGTGGCATAGTGGTGTTGTCGCTGGACTGGTATTCCAGAGACTCAAGATAAGTCTCTGGGGACCTGGGTTTGAATCCCACCATGGCAGATGGTGAAATTTGAATTCAATAAAAATCTGACCATTTTGTTGTTAAAAACCCATCTGACTTACTAATGCCCTTTAGGAAAGGAAACCTGCTGTCCTGGTCTGGCCTACATGTGTCTCCAGACCCATAGCAATGTTGTTGACACTTAAAATGCGCTCTGAACAAGAGTGCAATTAGGAATGGGTAATAAACGCTGGCCGAGCCAGTGATGCCCCCATGAACAAATAAAAAAAAAAGAGTACAGGCCCCCAACCTATTCCATACCTGGGATCAACCCAGAGAGTCTTCTCTGGACTGCCTCCAATGCCAGTGTATCTCTCCTTAGATAAGGGGCCCAAAACTGTTCACAGTATTCAAGGTAGAGTCTAATTAGTGCCTTGTACTTTTAGCAAGACTTCCCTATTTTTTCTACTCTATTCCCTTCGAAATAAAGGTCAACATTCCATTTGCCTTATCTATTACCTGCTGAACTTGTATGCTAGCTTTTTGGGATGCATGCACAAGAACCCCCAAATCCCTCCGTGCTGCAGCTTCCTTCAGTCTTTCTTCATTTAAGTAATATTCAGCTCCTCTATTCTTCCTGCCAAAGTGCATAACCTCACATTTTCCCACATTATATTCCATGT
Source organism: Carcharodon carcharias (assembly GCF_017639515.1). Classification (NCBI taxonomy): domain Eukaryota; kingdom Metazoa; phylum Chordata; class Chondrichthyes; order Lamniformes; family Lamnidae; genus Carcharodon; species Carcharodon carcharias. The sequence continues at coordinate 64,701,620 of NC_054487.1, forward strand.
GCCATGTTCTTTCCCACTTATTTAACCTGTCTATATCCCTCTTTAGACTCTTTGTGACATCCACCTATTTTTGTGTTATCTGCAAACTTGGAGATGGTACATTCATTTCCCTCATCCAAATCTTTAAGATATATATTGTAAATAATTGTGGCCCCAGCACTGATCCTTGTAGCACTCCACTAGTTACAGGTCGCCATCTTGAAAATGCTCCCCATATCCCAGCTCTCTGTCTTCTATTTGTTAGCCAGTCCTCTATCCATACTAATATACTACCCCCAACACTATGGGCTCTTAACTTATTAAGTAGCCTTATGTGTGGTACCTTATCGAACGCCTTTTGGAAATCCAAATATATTACATCTACTGGTTCCCCCTTATCTATCCTGCTTGTTACCTCCTTCAAGAATTCTAATAAATTTGTCAGGCATGATTTCTCCTTCATGAAGCCATGCTGACTCTGCTTGACTATATTATGCATTTCTAAATGCTCTGCTATTTCATCCTTTATAATAGACTCTAACATTTTCCCAGTGACAGATGTTAAGCTAAATGGCCCATAGTTACCTGTTTTTTGTCTCCCTCCCTTTTCAAATAAGGATGTTACATTGGCAGTTTTCCAATCCTCTGGGACTTTTCCAGAATCTAAGGATTCTTGGACGATTACTGCCAGTGCATCCACTGTCTCTGCAGCTACGTCCTTTAATATTCTCGGATGCAACCCATAAGGTCCAGGTGACTTATCGGCATTTAGTTCCATTAGTTATCCTAATACTTCTTCTCTAGTGATAGTTATTGTATTTATTTCCTTCCCCCGCCCTCTTTTGCCCCATGATTATTTAGTATTTTTGGTATGCAATTAGTGTCTTTTACCGTGAAGACTGATGCAAAGTATTTATGCAACTCCTCTGCCATTTTCTGGTTCCCCATTGTTATTTCCCCAGCCTCATTCTCTAAGGGGCCTATAATGACTTTGGCCTCTCTCTTCCTTTTTATATATTTAAAGAAGCTCTTCCTGTCCGCTTTTATATTGCTTGCTAGTTTACCTGCAAAGTTTATTTTTTCCCTCTTTATTATTTTTTGGGCATCTTTTGTTGGCTTTTAAAACTTTCCCAATCCTCTGGCTTACCACTAATCTTTGCCACGTTGTATGTTTTTTCTTCCACTTTGATACTATCCGTAACTTCCTTGGTTAAGCATGGTTGGTTTATCCCCTTCCTAAAATCCTTCTTCCTCCCTCGGGTATACCTTTGTTGTGAGTCATGAACTATTTTCTTAAACATCTGCCATTGTTCATCAACCATCTTTTCTGCTAAACTCCTTTCCCAGTCCACACCAGCCAACTCTGCCCTCATTCCTTTGTAATTATTCTTATTTAAGTTTAGCACATCTGTTTCCAAACTAAGTTTCTCACTTTCAAACCGAATGCTAAATTCCACCATGGTCACTGTTTCCTAGGGGATCTTTTACTCTGAGATCATTTATTACACCTGTCTCATTACACATTACCAGATCCAAAATAGCCTGATCCCTGGTTGTACCCACAACATATTGTTCTAGGAAACAGTCCCGAAAACACTCAATGAATTCTTGCTCATGGCTACCTCTGCCAATTTGATTTTCCCAATCTACATGAAGATTAAAGTCACCCATAATTAACATACTGTCTTTTTTATGTCCCCTCATTATCTCCTGGTTTATTCTCTGTCCTACAGTATAGCTACTGTTAGTGGGGCCTATAGACTACTCTCACTAGTGTCTTCTTCCCCTTGTTATTTCTTACCTCCACCTATATGGATTCCACATCTTCCGATCCAAGATCATTTCTTGCTATTGTACTTATTCCATCTCATACTAACAAAGCTACCCCACCACCCTTTCCTTCCTGCCTATCCTTTCGAAAAGTCACATACCCCTGAATATTTATTTCCCAGCAATGATCTCCTTGTAATCATGACTCTATAATGGCTATAAGATCATATCCATTAACCTCTATGTTGTGCCATTAATTCTTTTATTGTGTTCCAAATGCTAACAAGGACTGTTAATGTCGAGGGTTACTTTTCACTAAATTTTAGGAATTGAAGAAGTAATTGAAAACACTGAACTAACCATCACTACCTGCCCATTCTAGCTGCAATGTGCTCTGCAGGCTGCTCTGGTTCTTTCTCACCTGCATCCAATTCTTCGAGGATCCAAGATGTTCCTGGGGACCCCATGGTTTTCATTGTACCTGTGTTGGTCAAGGTGTTGGGGATGCAATGGCTGTCATCAGCAATGTGTAGGCGGAGTATTCATATTGTTTGATACAACTGTGCATTGTGGACTGAGAGATATGGGAAATCTCCCCTACAGAAGCCTGGAAGTGATTTTAACAAACAACAGTAAAGCATAACACTATGGTCTATTAGGCAACAGGAACACCTCAGTGGGCTGTACAAGTCAGTAATGACTGCCTCATTAGCTACAGCCTCCTCCCACATCACTCTTCAAAAATATCAAAGGAAGTAACTCTTGAGCCATAGGCTTTGTGGGCTGGGTAAGGCCTTCTATGAACAGGCTTTTTACCAGCTGTCTTTTAACAGGGCTAGCTGCTGCTTGCCCTGGTTCTTCAGGCTGCAGCTGCTCAGTTTCCTCCAAATATTCACTGCAAAAATAACTCCTATGAGGAGCAGAGTACTTAATGAAGATGGGTAAGAAGGAAAAAAATCAGGAGGAAGTGAAGTAAAAGCTCAAAATGTGACCTTAGTGCCTCCAGGTGAGTGCAGTGCCCCATTGAATTCAACTCACAGTCATGTCAGTCAGTTTGTGAAGCCAGTCCCATTATCTTTACACTTAGCAAGTTTACCTCTGGGCAGATCTTCTGACATTTAAAAAGTGCCAGGTACCAATTAATGTCACCAGATCTCAACTGGAATTTATAAATGAGGCACCTGTATTTCTGGTGGGACAATTTCCTACCTGAGTCAGTTCTAGAGTTAAAGTGGCAGTCAATAAGTTTCTGACAGGAATATCGACTTTCCTGATTTCAAGCATTCAATTGCCATGTTCCGCCTAGCAAGTTAGGTGTGGTCTAGAAGTTTGTAGATATGGGCAATGTCATTTCCTGCAATGGCATTATTGATCAAGAGGTTACTAACTTCATCAAGAAAGCAAGTGAATTCTTTTGATTTCTCAAAAAGTGGCTAATAGATCAACTGGAAATAAAAATTGTTCACAATCATAGTTGTCATTGCCACCTTTTTATAGGCTCATAGATGTTTACAGCACAGAAGGAAGCCATTTGGCCCATCGTGTCCACTCCAGTCAACAAAGATCTAACAAAACTAATTGCATTTTCCAGCACTTGGCCCATAGCCCTGGAGGCTATGGCATCGCAAGTGAATATCTAAACACTTCTTAAATGTATGAGAGTTTCTGACTCCACCACTCATTCAAGCAGTGAGTTCCAGACTCCCACCACCCTCTGGGTGAAAAGAATTCTCCTCAACTCCCCTCTTAGCTTTCTACCCCTTACCTTAAATCTATGACCCCTGGTATTGACCCCTCTACTAATGGAAAAAATGTCTTCCTATCCACCTTATCTATGCCCCTTGTAATTTATACACCTCTATCAGGTCCCCTCTCAACCTTCGCTACTCCAAGGAAAACAACACCAGCCTATCCAATCTTTCCTTATAGCTCAGACCCTCCATCCCAGTAAGTATCCTGGTAAATCTCCTCTGCACTCTCTCCAGTGCAATCACATCCTTCCTATAATGTGGTGACCAGAACTGCCCGCAGTACTCCAGTTATGACCTAAACAGCATTTTATACAGTTCTAGCATAACCTCCCTGCTCTTATATTCTATGCGTCGGCAAGTAAAGGCAAGTATCCCATATGCCTTCTTAACCGTCTCTGCCCTGCTACCTTCAGAGATCTGTAGATCTGCACACCTCTGATCTTCAGTCGTTTCCAGGGTCCTAACCTCTGTGGCGGAGAAGTTACTAGAAAGAATTCTGAGGGACAAAGTATATGCACTTGGTGAGACACGGATTAATCAAGGATGGTCAGCATGGATTTGTTAAGGGAAGGTCGCGTTTGACAAATTTGATCAAATTTTTTGAGGAGGCAACCAAGAGTGTTGATGAGGGTAATGCATTTGATGTGGTCTACATGCACTTTAGCAAGACTCATGGCAGTCTGGTCAAGAAAGTAAGAGCCCATGGGATCCAAGGCAAAGTGGCATGTTAAATCTAAAATTGGCTGGGAGTGTGATGGTAGAGGGATGTTTCCGTGACTGTGAGTCTGTGTCCAGTGGGGTTCCACAGGGCTCAGTACTGGGGCCCTTGTTGTTTGTGGTGTACATAAATGATTTAGACTTAAATGTAGAGGCTATGATCAAGAAGTTTGCGGATCACACAAAAATCAGTAGGGTGGTCAATCATAAGGAGGATAGCCGTAAACTGCAGGAAGATATCAATAGACTATTCAGGTGGGCAGAGCAGAGGCAAATGGAATTCAACCTGGAAAAGTGTGAGGTAATGCACTAGCAGAGAGCTATCAAGGCAAGGGATTACATTATGAATGGTAGGACCCTGGAAAGTTCTGAAGATCAGAGGGACCTTGGTATGCATATCCACAGATCCCTGAGGGTAGCAGGGCAGGTAGTTAAGGTAGATAAGAAGGCATATGGGATACTTGCCTTTATTGGCCGAGGCATAGAATACAAGAGGTTATGCTGGAATTGTATAAAACACTGGTAAGGCCACAACTGGTGTACTGCATGCAGTTCTGGTCACCACATTACAGGAAGGATGTGATTGCACTGAAGAGGGTGCAGAGGAGATTTAACAGGATGTCAGGATGCTGCCTGGACTGGAGGGTCTGAGCTATGAGGAAAGATTGGATAAGCTGGGGTTGTTTTCCTTGGAGCAGTGAAGGTAGAGAGGAAACCTGATAGGAGTGTATAAGATTATGAGGGGCATAGATAGAGTGGATTGGAAAGCACTTTTTCCATTTGTAGTAGGGTCAAAAACTAGGGGGCATAGAATTAAAGTAAGGGGTAGAATGCTAAGAGGGGAGTTGAGGGGAGTTTTTTTCATCCAGAGGGTGGTGGGTCTAGAACTCACTGCCTGAAAGGGTGGTTGAGTCAGAAACGCTCATTTTACATAACATTTGAGGAGTATTTAGGTATTCACTTGCATTGCCACAGCCTCCAAGGCTACGGGTCAAGTGCTAAAAAATGGGATTAATGTTGTCAGATCTTTGTTGACTGCCATGGACACAATGGGCTGAATGGCTTCCTTCTGTGCTGTAAATGTCTATGAGTCTATGAGTCTACCATTCAGTGTAATCCCTTGCCTTGTTAGCCCTCCCCAAGTGCATTACCTCACACTTTTCCAAGTTGAATTGCATTTGCCACTGCTCTGCCCACCTGACCAATCCATTGATATCCTCCTGCAGTTTACAGCTATCCTCTTCACTATTTACCACCCTACCAATTTTCATGTCATCTCTGAACTTCTTGATCATACCCCCTACATTTAAATCCAAATCATTTATGTACACCACAAACAGCAAGGGCACCAGCGCTGAGCCCTGCAGAACCCCAATGGAAACAAACTTCCAGTCACAGAAACATTCCTCTACCATCACCCTCTGCTTCTTGCCTCTCAGTCAATTTTAGATCCAACATGCGACTTTGCCTTGGATCCCATGGGCTCTTACTTTCTTGACTGGTCTGCCATGAGGGACCTTACCAAAAGCCTTGCTAAAGTCCATGTAAACCATATCAAATGCATTAACCTCATAAACACTCCTGGTTACCTCCTCAAAAAATTCGATCAAATTTGTTAAACAAGACCTTCCCTTAACAAATCCATGCTAACTATCCCTGATTAATCCATGTCTCTCCAAGTGCAGGTATATTCTGTCCCTCAGAATTCTTTCTCGTAATTTCCCTGCCACCGAGGTTAGACTGACTGGCCTGTAATTTCCTGGTCTCTCCCTTCCTCCCTTTTTTAATAATGGGGCAATTCTAGCAGTCATCCAGTCCTCTGGCACCTCACCTGTGGCCAGAGAGATTTTAAAATTACTGCCAGGGCCCCTGATATCTCTTCCCTTGCCTCCCTCGATAGCTTGGGATACATCTCATCCTCGCCTGTGGATTTATCCACTTTTAAGGTCATTAAACCCACTAGTACCTCCTCTCTCTCTTTGTTAATTTCCTCTAATAATTCACAGTCCTCCAACCTGATGTCTATACCTGTGTTGTCCTTTTCCATTGTGACGAACGACGCAAAGTATTCATTGAGGACTGTACCCACGTCTTCCGAGTCCATACACAGATTACCTCTATGGTACTTAATTGGCCCTACTTTGTCCCTAGTTATTCTCTTGCTTTTTATATATATTTTTTAAAAACCCTATGGGTTTTCCTTTATCCTACACACCAATTCTTTCTCATGCACTCTCTTAGCTTTCGTAATTTCCTTTTTAAGTTCCCTCTTGCACTTTTTATACTTCTCTAGGGACTCTGCCATCTTGAGCCCCCAGTATCTGCCACAAACTTCTCTTTTTTTCTTAATCCTAACCTTTATGTCCCTTGACATCCAGGGTTCTCTGGACTTGTTTCCCCCTATTTGTCTTTATGGGAACATATTTGCCCTGTACTCTCGCTACTTGCTCCTTGAATACCTTCCATTGCTCTGACACAGTTTTATCTGCAAGTAGCTACTCTACTTGGGCCAAATCATATCTCATCTTAGTAAAATTAGCCTTTCCCCAGTTTAGAACTTTTATTCCTGGCCCAACTTTATCATTTTCCATAACTATCCTAAATCTAACTGAGTTATGGTCACTATCTCCAAATTGCTCTCTTTTAAATACACCTTCCACGCGCCCAGGCTCATTTCTGAATATTAGGTTCAGAATTTCCCCCTCCCTTGTTGGGCTTTCCAAGTAAAAAAAATTCTCCTGGGTGCAACTTAAGAATCTTACTCACTCCCTACCTTATACACTAAAACTATCCCAGTTAATAATTGGGTAGTTAAAATCCCTTACTATTACTGACTTATTATTCTTACACTTCTCTGAAATTTGATTACATATTTGATCCTCTATCTCTCCCTGACTGTTTGGGGGCCTATAGTACACACCCAACAGCATGTTTGCCTCTTTTTTGTTTTTTACTTCTACCCATACGGCCTCATTTGATGATCCTTCCAAGATATCATCCCTCCTCACTGCTATAATTGATTCCTTGATCAACATTGCAACCCCCACTCCTCTTCTATCCCCCTCTCTATCTTGTCTGAATACCCTATAACCAGGAATGTTGAGCTGCCAATCCTGCCCTTCTTTTAGCCAAGTCTCGGTCATAGATACGATATCATACTCCCACATGTCTATCTGTGCCCTCAGCTCATCTGTCTTATTCTTCTGGCTGCTTGCATTAAAATATATTCCATTTAGCCTTGCTAACTCACTTCTTTCTTACCTTGTCTATGTTTCTTCTGCCTTCCAGACTCACTTACTAGCATTTTAACTTTTAATTCCATCTCAGCTTCTCTCTCCTCTGAACTACTTTTCAGGATCCCATCCCCCTGCCAATTTTTGTGTAACCATAAGCCTTGGATCTACCACAGAAAGCTTCTCAAAGAATTTGATATATTCCAGGATGCTAACTCTATATAATCCTGCAATCCTAAACATCAAATGACAGAACAAAGTACCCACTTAAATTCTGGTATGAACACTGAGGTGATGCTGATAAAGCCACAACTGTCCTGAATCAGCCATGTGTTGAAAATTGATGAGAATCAGTTCTTTCTGGCAAACTCAAGGATGACAAATTTAAGAAGGGAAGTCAGCACAAATAGGCTGGAAACACACGCAATAAAATATGTTCAATCATGCTGTGGATTGGGACTGCACCACCATGGACAGTCAGGCTGGTGTATTGCCACTTGCACACTTCAAAAGACCAGAGATGGCAACCTTTTAATTTCATTCTTAGGATGTGAGCATTATTGTCAAGGCCAGCATTATTGCCTGCCCCTGAGAAGTTGGTGGCGGGCTGCTTCTTCAACTGCTGTTGTCAGTGGCTTGCTGGGTTAATTCCCAGGGCAGTTAAGAGTCAATCATGGTCCTGTAGGATTAGAGTCATATATAGAACAGACCAGGTAAGGAAAGCAAATTTCCTTCCCATTCGTGTGCCAGTTCTGGTTTCTAAAAATCCAACAGCTTCATGGTCACTTTTACTGAAACCAACTTTTTAACTTTTTTTTACATTGAATGCTAATACTCAAACTATCCTGATTGGATTTTTACTCTCGCTCTCTGGATTATTAACCCAGGCCTTTGAATACATAACTGCACAATAGAAAGAAGAGGAAGGATTCCCAACCTGCCAGTGAATACATCACCAATGCCACAAGTACAGATTTTTGCACATGTATCATCCTTGATCACCTCTTCTGCACACATATATAATAGGGAAATTCAAATATGACCTAAAATTCCATCAAAATCTAGGTTACAATTGGCAAGACAATTGGTGTGAAAATAAACAATCCATACTAGTTTAAAAAATGGACATATGACTCACTAAATACATATTAAATTTAAAAAGGTAAACTAAAGGATATAGAAAGAAATGTGATACATGAAAATATGGCTCACAACAGCAATACTATACTGAAATACAACCATGCTACTTGCAATCCTTATTTTATACAATGCTGTTTCAATACTTTAGCACACGTAAAAGTCCATGGGTATAAAATAAATAAAATTGTGCATTTTTTGGTTTCATTTAATAATACATCTCAATGATTTTAAATCTAATTCTTCCCTAAATTCTAAATTTCAGTTGTACATCTTTTCAAATCCATTTTCCTCTTCAAAAAGACTCATGCCAATTAGATGTACACTCTAGACACTAATCTGCCTTGCTGTTAAGTTCTAAACTTTAATAAAACATTCATGACTGGGTTCCTTTTCTTAATATTTTTTAGATACCTCAAGATAAGACACTGACTATGTAAAGCATCTATAGCAATGCTTTGAATCTTTCAGCATCTAAATATTGATTTCAGCTTTGACCATCTCCCTTTTAAATACATTACTACTGTTTAGTTATAACAATGACAATGAGTTCAAAATCACAGATATAATAGGTTTTGTTCTCTATATGCTTATCACTTTTGCACAGGATTACCATAAAACAGCTACATGAGAATTCTACAAAATTATAGGAACCACAGTCTAATATTTTATCATAACATAATTTATATGGTAGTTTATCATTAAAAAGTGAAAACTTGGTCATTGCTTAACTTAACATTTTGAACAGTCTAATAGTTTATACATGCACAGCTTTTAAGAACTATTTTTCACTAATATAAACTCTGAACTTTGACAATAATTTCATATTCATTAAACACAATCTATTGATATATAATGTAATTATTTGTTAAATTTTAGATTATTAATTTAGTGAATATTGGATTATGAATTTGTTTTGAAAAATAGCAGTTAGTTTGTTTACGAAAAAAAATTCACAGTGAACCAGACTAGGAACTAGATTTTATATCCCTAACAGAAATGCAATTTAAAATTAATAGATTGGCTACCTTTCGTTCATCAATTTCCCCCTTCAAACCATTGCACAGATAATCGCGCGATACATCTGTCAAACTACACGGTATTGATAAATTGAATGTTTACTGCACAGCAGCCAAATGTATCACAACATGTACCCACTTCAGAAAACCTAATGCCAAACATCTGGGTGCACCTGGTGGTAAAAGTAATGACAAAAATATAAAATCTTTACGCCAAAAAAAAATCGAGAGGCAGAAAGATGGCTCTACAGTTGCAATAATGTACGTTGCTGTCAGTGATTCTTAGCATTGCTTTCAGAAGTCGGAGGCGCCTACCTGGGGCAGTGCAGAGTTAAGCTGGCGCTGCAGAGAGTCCCTGTCGTAGATGACATCCTGGAGTTTGCCTTGTGCCAGCGCTAAGCTCTCCTGGGTCTCCCGGAGGGTGTCGAGCAGCCGGTCCCGTTCGTCCAGCATGTTGACCATCAGCTGCTCGAAATTGGAGTCCTCCGAGCTGCTCTGTGAGCCCCTCTGGCTGAGGGTGTCCTCGCTGATAGTGGGCATCACCTCACACATCATGGTGGTGCCGAGTCCGAGCCTCTCCGGCTGGCGGCCGGGCAAAGCAGCTTCCAGTCGAAAACAAACAGGATCAAACCAAAATCAAGGTCCACGGGCCACACACAAGCGCAGACACTGACACCAAAGGGTATACAGTTCAGCTCGCCATTCCTCCTCTCCGTCCAAATAGCATTTTAGCAGCTCTGTCGCCTCCCGTCACTTGATGCCCCACCCCCTTTTTTATTATTTATATTTTAAATTTAAATTGAAAAAAAAACTCTCTAGGTCCTTTTTCTCTCTTCAGAAATGAACAATGACAACCGCAGCACGCCCGCCGCCGCCGCCGCCGCCGCTCTACTCCTGCCAATTTCTCCGCTCACATTTTCTCCCGACGGTTATTTTCCGTTTTTTTTTGAAAAAAAAACAAACGGACGCCGCGGCGCCGCCGGTAACGGTCGCCGAGACGGAGCCTTCGCTCTTCAGGAGAGACTCTGGTGATTGGTCCCTTTACTCCGCCCGCCTTAATTATCATGAAGAGGTTGGTAATCTAGCTGTAATCACGTTGAGAGCGATGTAAAGAATATTCAAACGATAACGATTCTAATTTTTGCATATATTGGCGGGGGAGAGGGTGTTTGGGGGTGGGAATGGGGGGGGGGGGGGGGTTGCCAAAAGTGGTCTGACTGGAAGCGGTGCTGAAAGGGGCAAGTTGCAGGCGGGCGGGCTCGAGCCGTGGGCGGGGGGTGGGGGGGGTGGGGGCGCCGGGTGACGGGCACAGCAGCGCGCGAGCCCACAGCAACATCCTAACAGGGGCGCTTCTGCAATCTTTATATCCGCACCCCCCCCCCACCCACCCCCAACCCCGCGCCCCATCCCATCGGCTTTCAGTGTCTTAAACATGAATCAGTGACTCGGAATTGTGACATTTATTGCATTTTTTTTACTCACCTACTCAGCTGGCACCATTGCCATCCCATTTAAAGCACCGAGCATCATGTGTGTGTGTGTGTCTGTGGTCTGTGTGTGCAACATGTGATGGTGAACCCTATGTACATTATATCCTCACCAATATGGGTGGATCCAGAGTTTATATGGCATTACCTCATGCCCCAGTTCGAAGCTGTCAGCTACCGAACAGATTGAAAAACCTACACTCTCATCCAGCTGTGTAGCGTCTCCCTTCTTTTCAAAGGGGTGGTCAACTGTGTGTAGGATTGGTGTGCAGGTTGCCTTCTCTTTTTTTTGGAGAATGTGATGTATGATTTTTTGTTTTGCTGATACTGCGAAACAAATTGTGTGTTGTCGGGGACGCCGGTATTGTAAAACATCACATTGTCGGAGGGTAAGATTTAACTAGTAGCAGAAAGCAGATGTAGGGCGTGTGCCATTCCCTGGATCACTACGGTAGAAATATCTGTAATATCTGTAAATGTCACCGCCCTGTGAGCGCCCTCTAAAGCAGCTGCATGCTTTTTGAACAATGATGTCATTGTTAAGTATGGATCCAAAATGTTGTATGCATGCATTAGAATTAATCTAACATGTACGGCCGGTGGGTTTCCTTATCTTTAATTTTCAAACAGGTAGGACATTGCATACAGCGGAAATAAAGCACCAGCTGGCATAGGAACGAATATAAGAAATAATAGCTTCCCTGTCAAAAGACTTGCAATCCAAATGAAATCAGAGAATACAAAACACAAAGCACAAAAACGTCTTTCGCAGCCTGAAGTGCTAAACAGACTTCAGATAATAGAGGGTGGGACAACAGCCATCATTCTCACCACTTCAAAATTGCGTAAAAGAATACATTGTTCCGCGTAAATCATTGTGTTCTCTTAATATTACAAATTCAACTCCAACATGACCTATCTCGAAAAGTAATAATGATTCTTATAAAATATAAGACCATATTTTGCCGCCTAAAAACTGTTATCTATTATTTTATTGAATCGCCTACAAACTCATGTTCTGTCACTGTCGCGGTCTGTGGTTAATCCAGCTCTGGTTAACAAAACCGTATTATTAAAAATGGATGAGCAAAAGGACACAGACAGATATATAGAATACATATGGGTAAGCATTTTTCAGATGGGGCTTCAATATTAAAACCTGGGAGATGGCACTCCACTGGTCTGGGAAAAGAAAGAAAACTATCGAATAAAATTACGGGAGAGTTTAATATTTCCGACTGCAAAATGTGAAAAATGTCATGATATAAAAATATGAATCAATCGTAATACATCTGGAAGAGTGATCTTTTACTGCGTAAAAAGCAACAAACGAACAATTAGCTCATTTTTTTAAAGTTTAAGAATCCAACTATGTTCGAAGTTGGCTTTTTAGGATACGTCCAAAACACGGAAATAAGCAGTAAAGCAAAATAGTGCGGATGCTGGAAATCTGAAACAAAAACGGAAAATGCTGGAAAGACTCAGCAGGTCTAACAGCATCCGTGGAAAGAAGAACAGAGTTAACGTTTGAGTCCGTATGACTCTTCTTCAGACTCTTCGGAAATAAGCATTGTTTGACTTAGTTCTGGGAAATCAAGTGAGACAAATAAGGTGAAAAGAGAAGTGTGATTGAGAAATAAAGATCACAACATAGTTAGGTTCATTATAAGTATTGAGAATGATAATGAAGAGTTAATGAGTGCTGGAGAACTAAAAAGGGAAAATTCAGCAAGACCAAATGGATATAACCAAATTAAGCAGAAAAATGATCAAATAGGTTTACTAATCAGCAATGGGAAATTTTTAAATCTGAAATGCATAGAGGACTAAATAAATACATTCCTAGAAGGTGACAATCGGGTGTTTCAAAGTATTGAGTTTGAAAACTGAATTGAAACTTGAAAGCATACAATAAGGTTAGAGCTATCATACAAGACTGAAGAAAGTGTAGTTGGAAGGAAGAAAGTGAAATTAGAAGGGCGAAAGGGGAGCAGGAAAAAAGGCTAAATGATATAAAACAGTTATAGCTGTATGTGCATAAAAAGGGGCGAATGAATAGTTAGAGTACATAGGGCCATTCCAATGAAAGAAAGATTCTAGTATAATATCAGCCTTGGCTCAGAAAGCACTCTTGCTCCACTCTATAGGCATTGCGATGATTTTTTTCTTGCCCTTTGGAGGTGGCTGAGAGGCGGGAGGTGTCGCACTATCTGATAGGAAGATGTTGGGACAGAAGTCCGATGTCTTCTCGCTGTACGCATATTGCTAAGGCACGGTGGAAGATGTCCCACTTCCATGAGACAGGCAGGTAATTAAGCTTATTGAAAAGACAATTAACTTGTATTTTACAAAGGTTTTCAGAATTTTCAAGGCCTGCATGTACGCATGGGGTTTCAGTGCCTCACCAGGTATAATAAGGCAGACCGCAAGAAGGAGGTCAGTTCTAGCTACAAAAGCAGCCATCGTGCGCACTGGCGAATCTTGGCAAGGAGGGTAGAACATAGCGAACATTAGCCTAGAAAATGGAGAGAAGGGGGGGAAAGTGCCAGACCTGCAAGGCATACTGTCAGAGTGGCATATTGATGCTGGCACTTTTGTGGGTAGAAGGGGTGGAAGGAGGCCCTGGAAACTGAGCAAATCTACTAGCCATGGATCTTGTTCATCCATTCTTCGATTCTTCCAGTAAGGAGGATCAGCAGAGAGGAAGACAGTTGCAGTAGCATGCAGCAAGGCACCAACAGAGGGACAACATGGGTGCCAGCCTTGGAGGGGAGGAAATGAGAAGGGCACAGCGGGGCATGAAAGCAGCCTCCTGCTTGGAGAAGAAATTACCCACCAAAGAGGGTGTATAGACCATGGCTCAGCTACTTTTAGCTGTCAAAGCAGCAGTTTCACCAAGGACTGTGCTTCTCTTGGGGGGGGTGGGGTGGGCACAGAGCTGTCTGCCATGCTGGAGGATGTTCTAAGCCCCATGGGATGTGGTGGCTGAACTTCCACACCACTGTATCATTTAAGAGGTCCACTGGGTTATGTGTGGGATCTCCCAGTCTGCAGCATGTCGCTGCATTAAGATGCTCACCATTGCCGTGTTCAACAGGGCCATTCAGTACATGCACTTTTGGTGAAGAGGTCCACTGGATTTGAAGGCCATCTCTGGATTCCCCCAGGTAATGACTGTCATCAACTGCACGTATGAGGCCATCAAGACTCCCACTGATCAGCCTTCATCAACAGTGTTATGATCCCCATAGAGACCGATAACTTTTTTTAATAAGTTCAAACTTCCAGTGACTAACTGAAAGGATCACACGTCAAGATTTCAAGTTTTAAGACGGTTACTGTAACAAACTAAAAGCAACATTAATTAAACATTATTTCAGTCGACAACTTATACTCTAAACTACAAAAGCATTTCCCATTAACTTCGAAAATAACTGAAAATCCCCCCTCCACAGTCATACTTTACTCTGTCCCTTAAGTAAACTCATCATTCTCCAGGTCCATGGTGATTTTTAGCTCCCAAGGGTTTGCCTCCTTTCTTTACCCTTTTCAGCTGGGTAATTCCTAATCTCAGAACTAACTTCCATGGTGAAAGATGAATTAGAAATTCTTCCCTCTGGCCAGACTTAGGTGAATCTTCCAGTCTTGTTCAAACCCTCACAAACTTGGTCTCTTCCATCCGGGTGTGAGCTCCCACTTGCATTCTGCATGGTGAGCAACAGAGGCTTTTTGCTCTACTCTCTGTCTCAGATTCTTGCAGACTGACTGTATCAGTAAAGGCTCCATGATATTTTTGGAAAAGCTGCAACCCGATCCTACAATGGTTTCCTATGGACTCTCTCAAAGCCCATGGCAATGTGAATTACATGGGACCTGTATCCAGTTAGAAATACTAATTAGCTATCCTCCAGACCCTAATTCCATTCTATCTTGGAATTAACTAGACAGTTTAAAGCATAACTATTAATAAATCCTGACATCCCTAACACCCTTCCAAGATTTGAGACTAACAGTCTATCCACATCAGCACAACTGCTCAGGCCATTGTAAATATTTTGCAACTTCTTCCCAGTAAAACAATCTGCCCCTCCACCACCAACACACAGTGGCAGCAATATGTACCATCTACAAGTTGCACTGTAGGAACTCACCAAGGCTCCTTACACAACGTTTTCCTAACCCACAACCACTACCATCTAGAAGGACAAGGGCAGCAGATGCATGGGAACACCACCCTGACTTGGAAATATATCGCCATTTCTTCACTGTCATTGGGTCAAAATCCTGGAATTCCCTCATTAACAACACTGCTAGGTTGTATCTACACCACATGGACTGCAGTGGTTCAAGAAGGCAGCTCACATCACCTTCTCAAGGGCAATGAAAGGTCCAAGGAATACTCTGGTACAAAATTTCAACACTCGGAGTCCAGATGCAATATTCAAGCGGTTCCTTTATTAAGCATGCGGGGAGTAAATGCTGGGAATCCAGGCACTTCTCCACCGAGGTTTCAAATGAGCAGAGTTTATATATCTTTTACTATCAGTTACAACTTAATGGTAAAAACAAAAAAACTGCGGATGCTGGAAATCCAAAACAAAAACAGAATTACCTGGAAAAACTCAGCAGGTCTGGCAGCATCGGCAGAGAAGAAAAGAGTTGACGTTTCGAGTCCTCATGACCCTTCGACAGAACTTAATGGTATTCGTTAGACAAAGGCCATAGCACAATGTCCCCCCCGGTGGGCTGATAATTGTGTTCCTGTACAGTAATTGCAGTGCAGAGACTGGGCAATGTATTTTTTGAAGATAGCTATCAGATGGTGCAAAATAGCCTTCCTCATCTCTTGATTGAGTTATCCCGTGTCCCCGTCTGTGTGTCTCCCATTTCCTAATTGCAAATTTACAGCTGAGCCCTTTGTACAAGTTTCATGTACGGCTGCGACTGTTTGTGTATGCTTTGTTGCCTTAGCTGCTGGTCCTGGCTAGTATTTTAAAATAAATCCAAATTTTCTGCATCTTCAGCAATTAGGGATTGCGAAATAAATGCTGGCCTAGCCAGCAATGCTCGCATCGCATGAACGAATAAAAAAAGGCACCCTCGAAGAGAAAGTGAGAAATTGTTTTGCTGTGCCGATGCCAGGCAGGCAGGCCCCAGTGATCAGAAGGGTAACCCTTCCACAAGTGGCATCTGGGCTTTGGGAGCTTCCTTTGATGCCTAGGGGCTCTTCAGGGCATAGAGTGTCCGAAAACCAAGGCTCCCCTGGGAAGCTGCTGGGCAGCTGCCTCCAGTGCGTGAAGTGAGGGGGTGGGGGGGCAGTGCTACACCACACCAGCAAAATGCCAGAAGCCTCAGAAAATGGCAATCAGTTAGCTTTTTAATTATGTAGATTGGCCTCCTGCCTCCTGTAAACATGTTGGGCTTCCCTCGATACCTTTTGCCGCCATTTTCCCAACCCTTCCATCTCTACCATGTTTCCAATGGGCTGGTAAAATCCAGCCATGGTTTTCTTCTATAAAAGTGCATATTTAGTGACAATTTTATTTCTCCAACCATCAATAAAAGCAGTTGATTGATGAGTCCACAGTCATCCCACTCAGTACTGAAAGTTTATAATAAATACAGTGCAAATATTTTAGCTGAATTTATCCTACACCAGACGGACTCCCATATGTCCTTATCAAGAGAGCAACTGAAATCCTTCTCACAGATGTTCTTCTGTGAGGCAGCCCTGTGAACGTCAGCCAAGTCTACTGATAAAAGTACTGAAGTAGGAAACCAACTCTGGTAGTGTGGTTCTTTATTGACGGCTAGGAGGTTTATGCATAAAAGATAAGTCAATAAATCCAATCAATTTTTTTTTACATCTGAAGAAATGAATGAGAATATATTACAATATAGTTAGACTTTAGCAAAACCTTTATCATAGGAGGTAACTTAACAAAGTAGAAACAATTTTTTTTATTCATTCACAGGATGTGGGGTTGGGCCAGTATTTATTGCCCATCTCTAGTTGCCCTTGAGAAGGTAATGGTGAGCTGCCTTCTTGAACCACTGCAGTCCATGTGGTGTAGATACACCCAGAATGCTGTTAGAGCAGGTAATTTTTTACTTACGGAAATTAGCATTAACTGGGCTGCAAGAAACTTAAAATAGAGTCTATAGACTGGCCTCCTTGGTAAACTGAAGTCTTGGTATCTGCAATTTTGCTCCTCCTGGCTCCACAAAGATAATGCAGACTCCTCTATTTCATCTCCCCTTGCTCCTTCCCAGTACCTAGCTGCAGGCTCATTCAATGCAGGAGTCTGCTAAAATTCCTTAGGGCTCAGGCCCAAAACTGGTGAGCTGCATCAGAGCACCCATTTGGAGCCTTAGTTCACTAACTGCATTTATATGAGGCTAGGTCTCAAAATGGCTCCCAAATGGCTCCCAGAATGGGCAGCCAGCTGCAGTGGTTAGCCATCCAAAAATTAAAACCTACTCTATAGAATGGAGACTGTGGGGGGGAAGCTTATGAATTGGATAGTTACCTGGTTGATGAAGAGGATGACTGCTATGGAGCAACATAGAAAGGGCACAGAATTGATTGGTTCTGGCATCATTGATGTTTTCAATATATATTAATGACCTGAGAAAGGAAAATGAACCAAAATTTCCAACTTTTCCAATCTTACCACATTGGGAGGGGTCAAAATTAATTGATTGCAACCAGAATAGTTGCACGGGGAATGGGACTGCTTGGAAGAGTGGGCTAAAAGGTAGAAGATATTGTTTAATGTCAAGAAGTCCAAAGGTATGAAATCAAGGGAACATAAATGAACAGTGAGAATTCAAAATATATGGGGACAGTGTACTACAAATAACAACAGTGAGGGACCTAAGAGGTTTGAGTGAAAAGCACCCTAAACCATCAGCATAATGTGAAGCTCAAGGTCAAAGTGGCCATGCACAAGCTAAGGAAAGTTGAACACTCAATTAAGATACAACAATGGGTCGTACATGGAATAGCCTGCCCAGAGATGTGAATGCAGTGCGAGATGCACATTTAAAAAGCGGGGGTGGGGGGGGGGGGGGGTGGCGATTACATTTTCGGAAAGCACTACATTAAAAAAAATGGATAGAAATTGTGTTTTCTTACCTTGTTAAAAACCTTGGGTAAAATATCGTGAACTCTCACATCCTGACAAGGGCCTGGAAAATCCAACTCCTATAAGCATTCCCTTAAATGTGTCAGTGCTACCTGTTTCAACCATTCAATGTGGCAGCAATCTCCACATTCTCAGCACTTCGTGTAATGTAATTTCTCCTAAATTATTTGATCTCTTAATGCCAATTTATATTTATGCTCCCTTGTTCTGAACTCATCCACAAGTGGAAACAGTTTTTCCATGTCTATCCAATCAAAACCCTTATAATCAAGGCATCTAGATTACAATGTAACCTAGATTACAATGTTTAGGTAGTCATAGATCGTTCAACTTCACTTGATATAGTGCTTGTACAGCATCTACAGAAATCATTAGTAAAATTAATTACGTTTTAGAAAGTGATACTAATTGTACCAATAGAGCACTATTAACTCCATTTAGTCCATTCAGGTTATCTTGGAAAAGTATACTTTACACACAATGTTGGAATTTGGCCCAAATGCTTGATATCACAATTCATAACAGCTGAAAAAAGATTTCTGCCTTTTTTCTAGGCAATTCCAATGGGCTAAAGTGGAGTGAACTTGGGAGAGTTTAACACTGAGACCAATATAATGTGAATAATTTAGCGAGGATTCTGTGGAATTATGGCAGCCTACTCATCTGTTCTTCTACTTAGATCATCAGGTTTTCCCATATAAAATTTATTTGTGGAGTATCATCTTAGATTAGGGAGAAAAATAATTAAATTAAATATTAATTATATTTTCAAAAACTTTATAAAATGGTAAAATGCTTGGCAATTTTTTTATGATCTATCATAGCATTGGGATTATACATATGGTTTGTCTGCTGAGATGAAGAATAAACAACATTGCTGTTGTCATAGTACTTTTGCTTCATGAATATTGTAATTCCTTAATACGCCAAGTGAACAAAGCTGCAAATTTAGCACTCAGTGTAAAGTGCAAAACATACCCTAGATTGGCGTCGTTTGAAGTGTTGCAACCCTTTGTCCTTTAAAATAAATCCCAATTGCTTATTTGCTGTCATAGGCAGAATTTCATCTGCCCTTTTGAGTAAAATTTCTGCAACCTTTCCATTCATCAGTAGAAGGACTGGAGGATTTGGATATAGAATTTACAAATACATATATGATCACAAAGACAGAAAGGTCTTGGCTTTCCAATTCATTTATTCTTTCATGGGATGTGGCCACATTGGCAAGGCCAGCATTTCTTGTCCATCCCTAATTGCCGTTAGACTGAATGGCTTGCTAGTTCATTTCAGAGGGCAGTTAAGAGTCAACCACATTGCTGTGGGTCTGGAGTGACATATAGGCCTGACCAGGTAAGGACAGCAGATTTTCTTCCTTACAGGGCATTAGTGAACCAGATGGGTTTTTATGACAATCAATGATAATGGTCACCATTACTGAGATTAGCTTTCAATTTCACATGTATTAATTGAATTTAAATTCCACCAGCTGTCTTAGTGGGACTTGAACCCATGCCCTCAGAGGATTAGCCTGGGCCACTGGATTACTAATCTAGTGACATTACCACTACACCACCTTAATTTGAATGTCAATAAAATTTCATTAATTTTCAATGGAATAACATCATATTTTACTCTTAAAAATTAGTACAGAATGATTAGTCTATACTGTTTGCATTTTAGGAGTGTGAGGTAAAGGGGAAGGTAGAGAGAATTATAAAAAAACAGAATGTGGTACAACATAAAAGCAAAAATTATGATCAACACCATTTTCATATGAACACTTAAAATGCACTTGCATTACATTTCTTCCTGTCCTACTTTAATGGGGGTATTAATCTACTTAAGTAAACAGGTTTGTAAGTAAACTGGTTAACACTGGTGTTATAACAGTAGATAAGAATTTGATGTGAGCCAATTAAGTACATGGACAAATACAATGCTTATCACAGTTTCTACCTCTCAGTTTCCAAGCTAATTCTGCAGGCTTTAAATTACCACTAAAAAAAACATTTAATTCCAAACATTTAAGGCAATGTAATCTACCATTAGTTTATCCCTACTTAGGTTCACAATATCATGTCACAATGCCTCAAGACAGAGCTGGACTGGTTCTTGAATTGGGAAGAGATATCTTCACAATTGAAGTGTCTTCATAGGTAACACTAGGTCCCAGAATTCAATGTCCCAGAATGATTTCAATTGCCTGAGGAAATTGATGACGAATTTACAGAGTATTCCTTCCTTTATTAGCCCTAGGTTTCTTGGCTGTTTTTTTGTCTCTCCCAGGCTGAAAGTTATGTTGGGATGTGGAGGCAGTATGCACAGGAATGAAAGTAAGAAGTACTACACATGATGCTTCAGCCATCATGCAGTAGGCTTGATGGACCAACTGCCCTTTTCCTGTCTGTCAAACTTGTATGTTTGCATTTGAAGTTAAAACTTCACACATAATGGGTGGAATTTTAATGTTAAAACTTCACACACAATATCTCGCCATATTTTATAGCCCTGACCCCGCTGCAACGGGGCTGTAAATGTCTGCCCAAAGTGTTAGATACCAAGGGTGGGTTGTTGTCATGTTTGATACAAATGCAGAAAGACCAAACTGCCCTTTGGGCTAACAATTTTTCTAATGATCAAGAGATAGGATTTTGTAAAGACGAAGATAAAATTATTGGCCCTTTCAATCATATGTAACTTTTTTGATCTATGGATTTCCTGAAGAAACATTGTACTTTCTATAGAATAAAATACTGTTCCAAATGTTAACATTTTATGAATTCAGCAAAACAGTGCACATTCATCATGCCAATTTAAAATTTGGCAGTCATAATTTATTAGAAGGAACAATTATAATTTAAGTAGCACTTCATCACTTCTCTCATGACACACCAAAGCACTTCACATCCAGTAAATCACTTGCTGAAATGCAATCACTGTTACATGTCAGAGAGTTGTGTTTAAATCTTTATTTGAAGTGTGTAAATCTAGGTAGTTATGCAATGCCATAGATCTTGCCAATGTCTATTTGAGATGTTACTTCCTTTAAAAAGTCCAGGAAGTTGCGAGACAGGATTTTCTTCTTCTGAAATTGTGATAGCTGGTACTTGCTGGGTTATTTTTGTATAAATAATTCTCAGGTTTGTTCCTGATTATCTATTAGCTTACCAGTTATTAATGTAAAACTAAAGGGTCTATAGGTACCCTGATTTGCTTTTTCATTTTTTTGAACATATATACTATGTTGGCTTGTGTGGCAGGACCTGCCCTGCATTCATTGATCGAAACATAAATAAGTGCCAGCTTAGCTCAGTTATCAGAATTGTTGTCTTTGTTCCAGAAAGTTATGGATTCAAGTCCTATTTCACCATTTGAGCAGCTAATTTAGAATAGGATATCACTACAGTCTGAAGGAATTGCTGCATCAGTGGAGGTGCCATCCTACAATTGAGGCATTAAACATAGGTCCTGGCTGCCCATTACAATGTATAAAAGATTCCTTGGCGTTAGTTGAAGAACAGGGAGTTGTGCTAGTAAAATGACCAACATTCCTTCCAATAGCCAACATTCCTCCAATCATCTCAGTTGCATAACCTTTTTCCATGCAAAGTTGGTGACCAAGTTTACCATGTAAGTTTTAAATAAATGTTTACCTGAAAAGCTGCAACACACGTTTAATGTAGTAAATATCCTATGTAAATCTTGGATCTGGATAGGCAATTGTTTGAAAGAGTATACTTGTTGAGGATGTGGTGTTAACTGGGGACTGACGCTGAGTGGACTGCACCTACAATTTCTCATTTGCATAAAGAATCTGCGTTCAGAAACAAAATAGATTGATGTTGGTAATCTTAAACTGGGTTGGGTGGGTGGAAAGTTTTGTAGTTCAGTTTAAAGAAGCATTTAATAAACTATAGAAAGACCTGGGGAAAATTTACACATGGGCAGAGCTATGTAGGTTAAATAATGGGCCAGAATTTGCTGTAGCGCGACATCTCTCAGCATGTGGGATAGACTTTTTCCTGCTGTCATGCCCCATAAAAGGCATGTAATATTCATAACCTTAAACATGGATTGTGCTCATATGGAAGCTTCTGGAACTGCCTTTATTTATTTAAAAATGGACACTGATGAACTGTTAAGATAGCTGCCAAGGGATCAGGTGACTTTTGCAACTTCAAGCCAAAATATTAAGCTCCCAGAAATTTCTGAATTGGATCATAATGGGTGGAGGTCTCCTCCTTGAATGGATATGCCTATACAGCGCTCCTTTGTGGAATCCACATCTGCCATTGTTCGAAGCTTTGTCTAAAAACAGAGTAAACGGACTCTTAGTTTAAGATTTTGAGAAAAGTGCAGCACAGGGGGATCTGGGTGTTCTTGTGCATGAAACACAAAAAGTTAGCATGCAGGTGCAGCAAGTAATTAAGAAGGAAAATGAAATTTTGGCCTGTCAACTTCCTCCAGTTCACCCTCTGGCAAGGGGAAGGTCACTTCTTTGCATTGCCAGATTGTGAAGGGCACAACACACTGCAATGATGTGGGAAACCCTGTTGGGACTGTATTGGAGTGAGCCACCTGAGCGGTCCAAGCATTTGAAACCCTATAGTCTGCTCTATGAGTGAGTATGTGGAGCTGTGAGCAGCATTGTACCTCTCCTTGGAACGACTCTGAGGGTGACACACTGGTATCGTCAGCCAGCGTTTCAGTGGGTAACCCTTATCCCCAAGCAGCCTTCCCTGGAAGTGTAATGGCTCCTTGAAAATCTCAGGCACCTGGGAGTGATTCAGGATGTAGGAGTCATGGCAACTCGCAGAGTACCATGCACAAACATGCAGTATGTGCTTCCGATGATCACACACCAGTTATACATTGATGGAATAGTAGCCGTTGAGGTTTATAAACATGCTGCCATGGAGCCCGTATTGAACCCTGCACTCTTGGGAAGCCCAAGATGGCGGCAAAGCTGGCGAATCTCGTAGCCTGTCTAACTTTATCCAGAGCAAACCTGGCATTATGATGGGCCTTCCCGTAAAGGTCATCTGTGACCTCCTTTATGCATCGATGTGTTGTGGACTGAGAGATGCTGCACAGGTCCCCCCTTGATCCCTGGAAAGACCCAGACACAAAGAAATTGAGCGCTGTGGCCACCTTCAAAGCCACTGGCAGGGGATACCCTCCAACTCCACATGATGTCAGATTTTCACCAAGCATGTGACATATGTGATATGTCAGATTTCGGGACAAGCGGAGACATGCATGGCATCTACGACAAACTGTAGGTCTGGAAATTCATCTCTGTTGTCTGGGTCTCTTCTCCTGACCCTTCTGTTCATGATTTGGCTCCAAATGACCATGTCTATCAGGCATGGCCTCCTGCTGGAGCTGTGTGTGGCATCACCTCTTCCTTCTTTGCCTCCTCCGTTGCATTAGGACCTTGACAAAGGCAGCATTAAGCCTTGGATCCATATGTGCTTTTGTCTTCTCTCTGAAAGGAAACATTGAAGACATTAATGATTCAATGGGCAAGAAAGTGAAGCTTAGAAGATGAAATGTATGGAAACTGTAAGGGTCCATAGTTTTTCCTGCCCACTTCCATGGTGGCTGATGCTGCCTTGTAACTGAGTCACTAGCAGACCCATCGAGGTGACCAAGATGGCATCACAGATATGTAACATCTTGAGCCCGGCGTGGGATGCCAAGGTTTAATTGAGATGAGTGACCCAACCTAGTTTTGTGCTTCAATCTCTGATGTGGCAAAATAATGAGCAATCAGTTGCTTATGGTAATGAGTGGTTGCCCTTTGGCCCCTTAGGAATGTTAAAATGTGTGAACACGTGACAGGCCTTCATTGATGGAATGCCATATATGACGCAGATGTGCCTTCCTACTGTTATGATACAGTCGATGGTAAATGCTGAGCTGCTCAAATCCCAGAGGGAAACTTGAAACACATCTAACTTCCAATTTGTATAAATTTCAAGATGCGTGCCTTGAATTCATAGCATTAAGACCACTAAATCATATAGGGTTTTATAAAACTAGATTAAACATATATTAATAGGAGAAATGATTTTAAATACATACATTAAATCTACAAATTACTACTATGATAACTTCTAAATCCCCTAATCAATCTAATTTCCAGTTACATTTTCATTAAGGCAACAGTAAGACACATAGATTTTAAAAGAGAAAAGCAAAATATTGCGGATGCTGGAAATCTGAAACAAAATCTAAAATAGAAATAGCTGGAAAAACTCAGCAGGTCTGACAGCATCTGCGCAGAGGAAGACAGTTAATGTTTTGAGTCCGTATATCATCATCAGAACATTTCAGTGTGACTCTACTGATGAAGAGCCATACGGACTCGAAACGTTAACTGTCTTCCTTTCCGCAGATGCTGTCAGGCCTGCTGAGCTTTTCCAGCTATTTCTATTTTAGATTTTAAAAGACCCAGGCAAAGAAACATGATACCCTGAACAAGTCGAATTCCAAGTGAGTTTTCTTAACTTCAGTCCTTTGAGGACAGCAGCTTGAGGCATAAAGGCATAGATGCTGAAGGCTTTTCACACACTTGTAAGTTCTTAAAAATGCCTCCCTTGCAAACAGTCTCCTCTTCTTAATACATATCTTCCTCTTTGAATGCAAATATCCATTGTTTCACTATGGGCTGAACTTGCCCCCTATCGGGGGTGAAGTTGAATGGCAGGCGTGCACAGGTGTGCTTCTGGTTGGCACCCCCAATCGGGTGTGCGGCACCATTTTACGTGGTCAGGCCAGTGTGACGTCCGTACAGAAGTGCTATGCACTTCCTGTGTGGGCGGAGTGGGGAGGAATCCCAAAATCAAGAGTGCGCTGTTTTGCGCACGCGTATGAAAGAGCGCATTCATCTCCTTGAGGCTAAGTGCAGCCTCAGGGAGATTGGCTGTAAATGTCAAAAACCAAAAAATAGAAAAATCAAATTTCCCTAACATGTCCTCTCATGTGACAATGTCACATGTGTTGGGATATGTTCATAATTTTCACAAAAACTTTATTAAAATTTTTAAAAGCCTACATGAAACCTCATCCCACCTGTGGATGAGGTTTCATGCTTTTTCTAATTCGCGCCGAGGCTGCTGGTCTGCCCGCCAACCTTAAGGTTGGATGGGCAGGTCCTTTAATTGCTTAATTGCCTCTGTCAATGGCCTCAATTGCCATTGACAGGTTGGTGGGCACGCAGCTGATTTCACTGCGCCCCGCCTCCCTGAAAATTTAAATGGGGCGCAGTGACATCGGGTGTTCGTCCCAACGTCACCGTGCATCATTTTACACGTCGGCGAGCAGGGGTAAAATCCTGCCCTATGTCTTTCAACTTTATCTCCCCGATAATAAAACCCTCTCATAGCACTAAGTTTTACCAGCAATCTTTGGGAAAAAATAAATACACTGTTTCTAAACTTCACCTGGCTAGGTGGCACATTTCACCCCTCAATTGAAATCAATCTGGTCTGGTTTATTTAAAAATGCAAATGTTCCCTTGACACCTATGTTTTTAAACTTCCCCATGTTTACAAGCTTCCCCATGTTTACCTAATTAACATTTCAAACCTAACCTCTCTTTTTTCATCAAAGCACACAGACTAATTCAATTAAGTCTCTCTCACATACACACAGACACATATAGTCACATAGCCACAAACCACCATTACTCTATTTTGCAATAAATTCCAATAACGTTATGAGAATTATTACATCTTCTTGACACCTACATTCCCAAATTCTAAATTCCTATGTGCTACTCTTGGGATGCAGTGACTGTCATGTGAAGCCACTGAGCTCTGAATAGCCCTTTAACAGTGCTAATGAAGCCATTGGCTTTCTGTGACCTTCATCCCAAGATGGTCTTCCTCCTTTCTCTCTAAGCAGACTCCTGTTCACTCTTGTGACAATAACAAGTTAGAGGGCGTCCCCAGAAAGTCCCACTTGTGTCCGCCCTTCCTCCTTGCAACCATTCCACAGCCTTCCTTCCCCATTGCCCACCTTGTGTTCGGTCATCCCCATCCTCACCTCACACTCCACCTCCAGTCGAAATGCTAGCTTCTGAAAATGGAGTTCTGCCTGACAACCATGCACAGTGGTATCCTTGTGGACAGCAGTCTCAGCCACCGGCAGTAGAGGACCCCTGCACTCCCCAATCCCGGCCGCAGTACTGGTCACTGTCTGAAAGTGGAGGCCCGCATGAGCACTGCTGTCCTTTGGGATAACGTAGGCAAACAGTAGGAGTAGACCAACCTGACAGCCCCAGCAGTGTGGCGGTCACTTCAACAAGACCGGCGCAGCGCTATGGCAGGTAGACTTTGTATGTTGTACTCACCTCAAAGTTATGAGCGAACTGAGGTCCGACTGCACGCCATTCCTTTCAAACGGGTTTGAGGCCGACGTAATTTCCTGCTGGCGTGACGCAAGATTGGAAGGCGTGACAAGGTTTCAGTGAGCAGCTGTTTTAATGAGCATTCATGAGCTGTTAATGAATGCAAATGGCGTTCATGCCACTAGTTGGTGGGATAACAGACCCAGTGGATTTCCCACTTTTTGCCTGCAGCTGAATTCTCCGCCCCCCGCCCGCCACGAAACCCGCCGCAGACAAGATGGGAAAATTCCATCCTATGTTTCCAGGTTTGCAGTGTAACAAAGGAAAGTTGATGAGACCAGTTATTCACATGAAAGACCACTATCTACCTTCTGTTGTATATTTACGGTCATTGACCATATGAATGAACCTAGTTCTCCGATACTGAAATCCCTTTTTCCTAAAACTCAGAGAAGACCTGGAGGCAGACTGTGGAATAACACCAACAAGACAACAGCTGCTGAAAAAGGCTGTGCCACTTTGGGCTTCTAAGAACTGAGAGGCTTTAATTATTTGTAACAGGTCTCCCAGCTTGGTTCCAAAGCTCCGAGTTTATCTGTAAAGTTACTGGACCTCCAATACAACGCCTATGAGTGCCTGACTTCATGACCTGTTGTACATTTTTTTTTGAAGTAATCTTGATATCTGACCCCCAGCCATCTGGACTTACCTATCCTACAGTTCAACAGTGGGAAAAGCTGCCTACTTCACTGGACTCACAAAGACACATGAACTGTTAACTATTCTTTTCATTTAATACTTGTAGAAGTGCACTATCTTCTTTAATTGTATATTTCTTGAGTGTGTGGTGTGTGACTGAAGTAGTGTAGGTCTTTTGGGGTGAGTGTGTGAATAAATAATCCTCTCTGTTTAAAGCACAAAAGTCTGCTGTTGGTATTTTTAAATTGAGCACACAATTACGGAGGTTTAAAAACACACACATCTACCTTTTCAAACATAAACTACACTGATTATGGACAGAAGGGAAGGGAATTGGAGGTTTTAGTTTTTCTCTCCTTCCTTGTACATAACGCTACTCTCCAGCTTAAAATGTTTTGTGCCCTAACTTGCTGGTAAACATGTGAGTTGATAACAACGTATTAAGGGCACCTGGGAGTTAATTAATGGTGAGGCCAACAGTTTTTCCCCATAATCTTAAACATTCACTCCCTCCACCGCTGGCACACAGTGGCAACAGTGTGTACCATCTACATGATGCACTGCAGCAACTCACCAAGACTCATTTGACAGCACCTTCCAAACTTGCCATCTCGACCACGTAGAAGGACAAGGGCAGAAATGCCTGAGCGCACCACCATCTACAAGTTCCCCATAAGCCCTCCACCATCCTAGTGTGGAACTATATCGCCATCCTTCATTGTCACAGGATCAAAAAACAGAAGTACTGTTGGTATACCTGCACTAGATGGATTGCAGTGGTTGAAGGTGGCTCGCCACTACCTTCTCAATAGCACTTAGGGATGGGCATCAAATGCTGGCTTTGCCAGCGACACCTAAATCCCCCCAAAAAATTAATGATCTTGCTGAAAAGAAAGATATTTTGTTGAAGCTTTTCATCCTGTATTCATCAGGCCAAATGCAAGAATGTCAAATTTCAAATGAGAATAACAATTTGTACTACTAGAGAAAAGGGTGCTGATTGGTTGGCAAGTTGACTCTGATTGACCAAGGTGTTGTCATGGAGAAAGCACCAGAGAACTATAGGTTCCTCAAGCTCCCGGGTAAGTAAAAAAGGACACAAGACTTGAACATATTCCTTTTGTTTGATGAGAACGGGTCCCTACTTATGGGGGCTTCTAGCCAGTGTAAATGAGCCATGTTATGAGTTTGTCTGATTAGCTTGAATTGTGTAGTTAGTGTAGGACAAATCAGCAGTGAGAGCACAACGATCCTATACTTGGGGCAAGAAGAACACCACACCCATGGAGTTAACCTCATGCTCAACAGATGCTCAGCACAAGCATTAGTAGGGTGGAAGCCAGTAACCCATCGCATCATCACTGTCAGATTCCACACAAGGCATGCCAAAGTCACTGTCATGCAAGTACCAACAGGGACAGACACAGAGCAGGAGAAAGATGAATTCTACCACCAATTGCAAGACATGCTGGGTGAGGTATCCAGCTTTGTTATCAAGCTACTGATCGGTGACTTCAATTTTAAGCTCGATGGCAACCGGTGAGGACCAAACAGTGCAATTGGGCCCCATGAGTCAGCAAGCATGCTCAACTGAAATGGCAAGCATCTGCTGGCCTTTTGCAAGAACAATGGGCTCAGCATTGGGAATACCTTCTTAAAACACAAGGACATCCACAAAAAGACATGGTGGTTTTCAGGTGGTAGCACCCTAAATGAGACTGACTATATATGCATCGGCAGCAGATGAAGGGTATCCCTACACGATGTCCGGGTGTGTCAAGGTGCTGATGTAGGATGTGACCACCACCTTGTGTAAGGCAAGATCCACCTGAAGTTAAAGAAGGCAACAACCACAAAGTCACAAAGGCCATTTGCAACAGGGAAACTGAAAGACAAGGACATGTCGGACAGTTTCTACTGGCCCCTTCCAACATATTCAAAGGACTAATGAAGTCGGACAACATTGAGGAACAGTAGGAAATCTCCAAAAGACAGATTAAATAGAGTGCAGAGCACACCATTGGACAGAAGAGAGGAACCAACAAAGAACGACAGATCACTGACCCAACATGGAAGTTGATTATGAAAGAAATTTGGCAAAGAGCAAGAGGGACCAGGAAAAGAACATTGAACAAAGATGAGAACACAATGAAAAGTACAGAAGACTGGATGAAGCCATGAAGAAGAGCTGCAGGAGAGACAAATGCGGATGGACAGAGTTAAAAGGCAGGGAGACAAAAGAAGCTGCAAATCGAAACAACTCCAGAATGCTGGACAGGGTTAGACAGGAACTGACTGATACAAGAAGCAACACCACTGTACTAATCAAGAGCAAGTACAGTAGGATGTTGCTGACGATGAGAAGCAGGAGGCAACGTGGGTGGAACACTTCTGGGAGATCCTCAATGTGCCTAGCCCTAGCCCCACAATCGAGTTCGACGACAGCACTGCACATCAACAACTGAATGTCAACCTTGAAGAAATTGTCAGATCAGAGGACCAGAGAGCCATCAAGAGCCTGACAAGGCACCTGGTATCAATGAGATACAAGGAGAACAATTGAAGCATGGCAAGAACACCATCACAACACGCCATCCGGACCTGTTCAACAAGATCTGGATTGCGGAGAATGACTGGATGCAAGGCGTAATCTGGTAATCTCTGCTAATCCAGAGACCCAGGGTAATGCTCTGGGGCCCTGGGTTCAAATCCCACTACGGCAGATAGTGGAATTTGAATTCAGTAAAAACCTGGAATTAAAACCATTGCCGCTTGTCATATAAACCCATCTGGTTCACTAATGTCCTTTTGGGAAGGAAATCTGCCATCCTATCCTGGTCTGGCCAACATGTGACTCCAGACCCACAGCAATGTGGTTGAACCTTAAATGCCCTCTGAAAAAGGGCAATTACGGATGGGTAATAAATGTTGGCCTAGCCAGCCCAGCCCACATCTCATAAATGAATAATAAAAAAGTCGCTCTGGTACATCGCAAGACAGTACAGCATCCCGGAGCAGTATATTAACATCTTCAAAGCTTTATATCACAACTCCAGCTGCTGTGTCAAGACCAGCATGGGCACCATGGATTCCTTAAATATCATTACAGGAGTACAGCAAGGCTGCATGCTCTCGCAATCCTTTTCCTCTCGGTTACTGATTTCACCATGAGACAGGCAATGGTGGCGGCAGTTTTGGCATCCCATGGCAAGATCAACCAGTTGACAGAACGGGATTTCACAGAGACATTGCCCTCCTGGCCGAAGAATTGCGCACACTCCAAGACATAACCACCAGTCTTGGAAGTAGTAGTGCCAAGGTTGGTCAATACATCAGCTGCAAGAAGACCAAGACAATGTTGGCTAGACAGCAACAAGGCTGTCCCATCACCATCGGGCAACAGAACATTGAGGACATCGACCACTTCCCGTACCTAGGAAGCAACATCTTCAGGGAGGGTGATGTAGAGATCAACGTCCACCCAAGAATCACCAAAGCAGCATCTGTCTTCTAGTGGCTCCCCATGGTCTGGACATCCAACATTATGAACACAGCTATGAAGCTGTGACTCTACATGTCATAGTACCATAGTACCACAGTGTATGCCAGCAAGACATGGAAGAGAACAGCAAAGGTGTCACCTAAGCTAGATGTCTTTCACTAGCATTGCCTGTGAGATCTTGGGCATCACATGGAGGGACAACATCACCAATAAAGAAGTTCTATAGAGAACTGGTCAGAACCACCTGCAGAACGTCATGACAGAGAGACAACTGACAAGGGCAGGATAAGTATTTCGCTTCCTGGACGTACGCCCTACCATAGTGGCAGTAGAGTGGACACCAAGAGATGGAAAAGAAGATGGGGCCAGCCAAAGAAGAGCTGGTGAAATACATTTAAGGAGGACTTTCAAGAGCGGGACAACACCTGGGCTAGAGAAAAAGAAATTGGGATGGACCAGGGGTCGTGGCAGAGTCTTGCTGCCCATTATCCTGCATGGGACTGGAGGAACTTAGCCTAAACAATTAAGTAGCTATTGGCACATTCAGGATTGTTCACCAAGGGCTGCACAATCGTGAAATCACAGGCAGAATTTTCCATGCCCGCTGCTGGCAGGCGTGATAGGGGGCATGAGCGGACAATATGGCACGATCAGTTCCACAACGACTGGAAGACAGGTCACGATTGTCCGCTCAGACCGCCGACGGCAGGCCACATTTCCGGCCATCGGTTGTTGAGAACCTCATTGTAATACATCAGCATATCATTATCAGGCCAGCCTGCCAGGCTCTTGCACCCTGATGGATCGTCGTCCATGTCAGCAGGAAAACACTCGTGTTTTACAACAGCACAGAGGCGACGTGCACTTGGCGGCCTGCACTTTGGGTGAACTGGAGGTGAGTGCACAGCAATGTTCTGCAGAGCTCACCAGGGTCATCTATTGTTTTGCAGGCTTCAGGGGCACCGGGGGTGGGGGGCGGGGTTAAGAGCCGACCTGCCTTGGAGGCGACTTGTGAGGATGAGGGCGAGTAGGTGCAGCCCTACCTCGGAGTTGACTTTTGAGGGTGAGAGGGAGCGGATAGGGGCAAGTGCTGCCCTGCATCAGGAGTACTTTTATGGGTGAGGGGAAGCGGAAGGGCAAGTGGCACCCTGCCTCAGAGGCAACATTTGAGGGTGAGGGGGAATGGGGGCAAATGCAGCCTTGACTGGTGGCGGGAGCAGGGAGGTGGTGGTTAAGGGCGGCCCTGCCTCTGAGGTGACTGACGGCGGTGGGGGGAGGGAGGCAAGGGCAGCCTGCCATTGAATATAGTGCAAAAGTATTCAGAGTTGGGGTCTAGGGTGGACGAGGGAACTGGCCACGCATTCAAGAAACCTGTAGAAAGTGACCATTCCTCTGCAACTGAGACAGTTCAGGTGGAGCCACATTGATATGATTGCATTTGGGCTTCTAGCTTATCTCCCCACTCAAGCAACGCAAAGGCATCAAAGTGCCATCAAGTTCTCCAGAGTTCCCCCCACCCCAGCACAGACTGCAAATTCATGAGCACTTTAGTGGACTGCAGAGCAAATGGATTGCACACATTGTACAATCTCCTCGCCAAAGCTGGCCATGGAGCAGTCACTGCTGGAGACGCTCACAGCCCCTTGCAATGTCAGCATCCCAGTTTGGACCAGTCTCCCCCATGGTTCAAACTAACAGAGCAACTCTGCAGCGCACTAATCTCTAGCAATCCAAATGGTGGCCAACACTCTCCACGAAGCATTAAGCAGCTGCTACACGTAACCAGGATAGGTTCTTAGTATGCCCATGATAACCACGTGTCTCTCTTTTTCATCCTGCAGGAGGAGTACATCAGAATCATGGAGCCTGGTGAACTAGTTGTATGCCTGATGCCCTACAGAGCACAACGAAGATGGAGGAGAGAGCGACTGAGGCTTCTGGCTGTGCAGTGGCACGAGCAGCATCCTCAGGAAGAAGGGACAGCTGGGGCTCCTGCTCACGCCGCCCAAGAGCCATTGCGCGCTGTCTCAGGCTGGCGCCTAGCGACACCCAGGGTTTAAAGACGCCGACTTTCATTCCTGCAGATGACTGAGAACCAGTGTTGCTAAAGACTGCGAATGTCTAGGGAACTGGTCACTCACATCTACCAGTTACTTCAGGATTTGGTGCCACGGGGACATGGAGGGCATCCACTGCAGTGGTCGGTACAGAACTGGGCAACCGAGAGCCAAGCACATGAAACCATTAACAGAACTTGAAGAGTAAAAGGCACCCAGTGGCACCTAATGGAAGAGCTAGGCCATGTCTTTTGGAAAGTGGGCTGACCGATCCTTTGTCCCCTTCATCGTCAGGGCTGACTGCCTGAAGGTGCTGGGGATATGGTTTGGAGGGACCGGGGCATGCGTTAGAAACTGGAAGGAGTGAGTGTCTATGGTGCAAAGAAAACTGGGCATGTGGGAGCGACACTCCCTCTCCATTGCGGGTAAGAACCTGGTCATCAGGTGTTTGGCACTCTCGCTGTTGCTGTACGTGGCGCAGGTCTGGCCCATTCCAGACTCCTGCTTGATGGTGATCACCCGAGCCATCTTTCGCTTTATCTGGAGGCCGAAAATGG
This sequence comes from Carcharodon carcharias, assembly GCF_017639515.1. Lineage (NCBI taxonomy): Eukaryota > Metazoa > Chordata > Chondrichthyes > Lamniformes > Lamnidae > Carcharodon > Carcharodon carcharias. The sequence continues at coordinate 64,735,032 of NC_054487.1, forward strand.
ATTGTGTCCACAGGGACACGATATACAAGCCTCTAGATAAGGGGGAAAAAAATTGCCCTACATCACCCTCATACTGATGGCCACCTTTGTGTGTGGCTGCATCAAGCAGTGCGTAGACCCTCAGTATGTAAACACCAAGTGTCACTACGTGCTGAGGTTCTACCTGTACCTGGTGTTGCGAAGAATGGGTCTGCCCACGCTGCCACGGAACGCTTCAAGTAGTTGGACCGTGCCATACCACCTGTCCCTCGTGGAAAAATTCATGCAGAGAAACACCTTTGACCACAAGTCCATCAGGCAGTGGTCGGCACATAACGTCTTAGAGGCCCTGCGGGAAAAGGACAGGGTGGATCCTGTGGGATGGTTCCCCGAGCAGACTGTCAAAGTCATTTTGCAGAATGACCCATTGCCAGAACTTTCCAACAAGCACCAAGATGTAGCTTGGCTGGTGATGAGAAAGGCCCTCCCCGTCAGATTCTTCCAACATGCCAGGAGTCTCACCCCCTCTGCACGTTGTGTTCGAGGTGGCTGTGGTGGGGACGAGGCTTTTGTTCACCTCCTTGTGGATTGTGCCTTTGCAAAGAAGGTCTGGAGGGAGATGAAGTGGTTTCTGCTGAGGTTCATCCCGAGCAGTTCTGTGACACAGGACTCTGTGCTCTATGGGCTGTTCCCAGGGATGCACACCGAGACAAACATCAACTGCAGCTGGAGGATTGTCAACTCGGTGAAAGACGCCCTTTGGTCTGCCCAAAACTTGTTGGTCTTCCAGTGCAGAGTTGTCCCCCACCGAATGTTGCAGACTGGCACATTCCAAAGTCCAGGACTACATGCTGAGGGACGCACTAAAGCTTGGGGCAGCTGCCGCAAAGGCCCAATGGGGAAAGGTTGCTGTCTAAGACCTCTCTGCCGTAGTGCACCGAGGGGCTGGGAATTGTTTAGAGCCCCTCGGGCTGTACAGCTCACAATAAATGTATGCATTGAATACTAGTTGTATTATAATTGTATTGAAGCACCTCAGAGTGCAACATGATGTACGTTGATAACTCCAATACCATTGTCTGATTGTCTGTAATGACCATATTGAAATGACTGTAATATTCATTGATTGTATTGATGCACCTCGTGATCCATGTGTAAAAGTTGAATCTGATTGTACTTTTTGTGATGGTGATTTTGAAATGTTTTGTAATGTTCTTCCAGATATTTTATGAATCAAGTATATATTTAAAAAAAAACCTAATGTCATGTGTAAGAATCAATCCAGCTTCTGGCAATTAAAAATACTGATGAGAGGAGAGACCACTGTCAGGTTCACCTGAACTCAGGCTACATATTGTGTGCTGTTGCATCACTTTCGGTTTCAGATATAATTAAAAGTGGATTTCAATGTAATAATTATTGATGAGTAAACTGAATAAATATGAAGACATTTCTTTAAGTGACTGCACTAGAAACTGCATTTATTTTGCTGCTGCAAAGCTGACTGCCTCTTTTACACTGCAACTGGGCCGCCTGAGTGACCCTGTTCAACTGTTTGTCACAAATGTTCCAACAATTAAAATTTAACAAAACCCTTTGGGAATTTTGATACTCTTCCCTATCTTTTAAAAAATTATGTTGAATATTTATTAATATTTTATACACATCACTGTTTATGTTGAGTTCTGCATAGGTTTAGAAACATGCAGCTTTTTGTGATTTGTTATTTATGTAATTTTATGATGAAAACTGGGGCAGATTCCTTACGATGCTTTCCTGCCATGTTGCATGCTATAAATTTCCTGGTCTTAATGTACCAGGATTGTTCTGCAGCTTGTCCATTGAATACCATGAGACCGCCACTTACAGGTTTGGTGCTAATGATGTGGTCTTAGGCGCTTTCTACAAGATCGTGGAAACTATAGACAAGGTAGGCCATTCAACCTGCCTTAATTAATCATCTAAATTTCACATTAAGTAAATAAACCAATAATGATAATAAATTTTTGTTTAATTGTATAGCTAATATTTATGTAGAAAAGAATACTTGTGCTGTGTGAAAATTTTATAACACCTCAAGGGGTGGCCTTTGAAGCAATAAGTTTGAGAACTCCTGCTGCAATCCACTGTGCTATCCAGTCACCCAGATAAATGTTCCTCTTATATGTAATATTGAATATTGAACAAAGGAGATAGTTCTGAACGCATTTGTAATGTTGGAAAGTGATCGCAGATATACTTATCTGTATGTTTTGTTCAACTTATGAGTCAGCTCATAATTTTTTAAATACCTGTCCTTTTGAACCAAAAAAATATTATTTTCTTAAATCTCAGACCACACTATATATAAGTAAAATTGTCAATCACTCTATTATATCCATAATCTCAGTTATTGCATTAAGTAGTAGTAGTTCAAGATTCCATCAGAATTAAAAGTTGAGGCCTTAGCACTCTCCTGTTTTAGATATGATAGCTAAGCCCCATTTTTATTCACTCATGATTTGAGTTAGAAATGATACTGCAGGTTTTTTGGTGCTGTACAATTCACTGTTACTCTATTTTTAGATTTTGATTGATGGCAAATGACATCAGTGTTTGAGGATCCTACAAGAACGTGGAGTTCAGAGGAAAAGGAAAAAACACAGCTGCTCCTTCTTTGGTATTGCAGGGTTCTCTCAAATCAGAATTTCTATAAACTACAGATAAAAATATCTAATTTTCAAGATTTTCTATTATAGCCCAATCAGACGTTAATTCTAAATTAAATAATAAGGGGTTAGATTTGGTAGCCCCCAAAAGCAGGCATGGAGATTATGATGCGGGATCAAGCTGCACCCGTTACTTCTGAAGCAAGAAACACACCAACTTTGTGGTGTTTACTAATTAACATATTTACAGTGCAAGGCCAGCAATACTGCGCTGTTGAGCGGCTGCACATCTCAGCAGGGGTTTCAAAACTGTGAGAGGCTAACACCTGTTAAGCTGCACTTATTAAAACCAGCATGTACCTGTTAGAGAGACGTGCATTCTGGCTGCAGAAGGTGCTGAAAGTCATTCTACAATTGCCTCTGACTCAGGAAAGACTGAAGAATGTCTCACCAACAGAGAGAGTGGGCTCCAAATTTTTCTGATGCTGCCCTGGAGACCTTGGTGCAGAAAGGAAGGTGTGATCCAGGAGGCCCTCCAGACAAACTTTACAAAGACAGTGGAACCAGATAGACATGGTACTCAATGCCAGGAGTCTAGCTCCAGTGGGTACAGTGCTGCCAAAAGTTCAACGACCTCACACATGTGGTCAAGGTATGTTCAAATGCCATGTCCACTAACTACACCATTAACTTCACACACTACTCAATGCACCACATCTCCATCACTCACCTACCGACAATTCAGGACTCAAACCACACATATATTTGCTCACACTCACATACTTTGCATTGCTGCAAGCCTCACACCCACCTCGCACAGTTTGCACACAATACCAACAATACAACAAAGACAGCCACATCACCCAAATAGATTGCATTCACTCAATGATACATTTCTGTCTTTTTAGCAGGACAAGGTTGTACACATCAGGAGGTGGGAGGTGCTTATGGGGAACAGATGTGGCTGAATCCCCATGGAGGAGATGATCGGAGTTGACATTGTTGAAGCTGTGGCCAGTAGCAGAGCTAAAAGCATCGAAGATGATGGCATCTTCTTACCTAATCTTCCTTCTCACATTCCTCTCATCATCAATATCTTCTGATTTAGAAGCTGCAGGTGATGTAAACATGCATCTCAAACATTCCTCTTTCTCTCACAACAACCGTACTCTTGTGCCTTTGTCCTTTCAAATACACAATAACTGCATCCTGGCCAGACAGTGGTAGGTGAACAAAAGGTGGAAGAGCAGGAAGATGGTTATGATGAAGAAACACCGTCACTCGATCTCACACTGACAGCCATCAACTTAGATACTGGCACTGTGGGTACTTTAGGGGATAGCTTAGAAGTGGTATATGTATATGGTGGGACACCAGACATGAATGCCCCCCAGGCAGGACAGGTGATAAGGGTAGCATAGGTGCTAGTGCTAAGGTCGCACATCAGTTCTGCTGCAGAGGACTCAGATGAACATTTTGATGGGGCAGGCTACAGGAGGCTGATGGATTTCACAATGAAATGTTCAGTGCAGAAGATAAGGACATAAAGAATAGAAGCAGGAGTAGGCCTTCAGCCATTCAAGCCTGCTCCACCATTCAATAAAATCATGGCTGATCATCCAACTCAATTCTACCTTTTGCACTAACCCCATATCCCTTAATTTCCTTTTGTACCCAAAAATCTATCAACCTGTCTTGAAAAACTTAATGACTGAGCATCCAGCGCTTTCTTGGGTACAGAATTCCCTTTATCTAACCAGATTTTTCAGACATGATATCCCTTTCATAAATCCATAATAATTCCACCCAATCATATTATGATTTTCTTAGTTCCCTATTACCACATCCCTAAAAATATTCTAGCATTTTCCCAACTACTGATGTCAGGCTAACTGGCTTATAGATCCCATTTTCTTTCTCACTCAATTTCCCATTTCCCCCATTTTCTTTCTGTTTTCTTTCTCAAATAATATTTCAATCCATGGAGACTGTTCTAGGATCTAGAGAATTCTGGAAGATCAAAACCAACACATCCCTATCTCTGCAGCTCTTTTAAAACTCAAGTATGCAAGTTATGAAATCCAGGGGAATTGTTGACGTTTGGTCCCAATTACTATTCCAGTACTGTTTCTTTACTAACACATTTTTAAAAATTTCCTCATGTTTGCTAAATCCTTGAGGGTGAATTTTACTTGGGGGGTGGCATATTCCTTGCCTCCTCAGTCAAAAAGTCGGTCGCCAGCTCATCAACAGGCTGGGCCACAACAATAATATGCTGGGGGCAGCCTTAACAAGGTGGGAGTCGGACTTCCGCCCCTCAAACACAGCAAGTTCCGCCTTTGGGAGCTGCTGGCCAATGTGGTTCGGCGGCAGCTGAGTAGTCCCAGCAGCACCAGAACACAGTAGTGGCCACTGCTAGGACTCCTAAGAAGAGGAAGATGGAATCCAGACTTCAACGTGAGTCCGGGGTTTTTGGTCAGGGAGGGATCGGGGACCCTAGTGAGGGAGGGGGAGCGCATGGTGGTTGGGTTTTAGAGGCCAAAGGGGATGCGAAAATGGAGTGTTACCACCTTGGGAGGCGATGCCCCTGATGGGCATAGGGAACCCCACCCCCACCTCTTCCTCTTCTTAGGCCTTTTAGCCTAAGCTGTTAAAGTTGCAGGCAGGCCACCTTCCTTCCACCTTCCACCTTCCCCTGCCCAACGTATAATGGCGGCGGAGGTGGAATGAGGTCCCAAAGTGGCCTCTAATTGGCAACTTAAGGGCCTTAATAGGGCTAAGGGCAGGATGGCTAGCTGATGCCTTACCCACCTCCCAAAGTATGGAGGACAGTTCAAGGGTGAGCAGGAAGACAGTAAGCTGGCCACCCACTTTTTTTAACTTTATTTTCAAATGTGTGATGAGGGCTGTAAAATTCCCCCCTTGATTCCCCACTATTTCCAAAATGCTTCTACATTGAAGACAGATTAAAAGTTTTTGTTTAATGTCTCTGCTATTTTCTTCTTCCACATCATAATTTCTTCTGTCTCTATCTCCAATGCATCCATGTTTACTTTCTATAATCTCTTCCCTTTACATACCTGCTGAAGCTTTCTACAATTGGTTTTTATGAGCAGAAATTTTAGCTGAGTGGGCGGGCACGCGCCCACACGCTCAAGCGTAAATTAGCGCATGATGACATCAGGAGAGCGTCCCAGCACAAACACACGCTTGCACGATAGTTCGGTCAGCGGGCATGTGTGGGAGTCGGAGCCGCGCCCATCATCAATTACGAGGCCAGCTAAGGCCATTAAAAAAGCAATTAAGTTGGATTTTTCGTTGCCTGTGCCATTTCACGTTCGTCGCACGGGCAGGCGGGCAGCCAACAATTTGCTAAACCTAATCCAAGGGCAGGGTATAAAGGGCCAGCAGCATTGCCAGTGTGAACTGTGAGGAGTTTTGGAGTTAGTTTGCTGCTACTTGCTTATTGGTACTTGGCAGCTTCATCTCTGTGCGGGGCTTCATTCTTAGCATTTCCAAGCTTCAGATCAGGACTCATTGGTGTCTGCAAGGCCAACAGACAATTTTGAATTCTGATACCTTCCGGGTATCAGACAGCCTTCTGTTACCCTGGGAATGGGGATTGAGATCTCCGCTGGAGGCACCTCCTCTGAGGAGGAAGAGAGGGGCAGAAGGGAGAGGAGGCCAGGTATCCCCATGCAGCTCCCAGGGGAGGGACCTGTGGGAGGAGAGGTGCAGGCACAAAGGGTGCAGGGCCAGCAGGAAGTCCAAGACAGAGACTGCAGAAGACGCCACCATCCTGCTGCTAGTGTTTACAGGCAGCGATGCAGCTACCTCAATATGTCTGAGGTGCAATGCCGAAGGAGGCTCCCCCTTTCAAGGGAGACTGTGACCTCCACTTGTCAGATGATAGGGCCTGAGATCACCTCCCACTGTGTGGGTGGACATCCCATGCCAATGGCTCTGAAAGTCACAGTGGCCCTCAACGTCTATGCCTCTGGCTCCTTCCAGGGGTCAATGGGGGATCTGTGTGGAGTCTCCCAATCAGCTGTCCACAGTTGCGTGAATCCGGTAACAGAAGCACTGATCAGGCAGGTACTGACAGTTATTCTTTACCATACGGACAAAGCCAGCCAGGTTGAGCAAGCCAGAGGCTTTGCAGCGATTGCTGAGTTACCCCACATCCAGGGTGCCATCGACTGCACACATGCGGCCATCAAGGTGCCAGCGGGTCAGCTTCATCAATAAAGAAGGGATTCTACTCCATGAACATGCAGATTGTGTGTGACCACAGGATGCAAATTCTGCAAGTCTGTGCAAGATACGCTGGCAGCTCCCATGACACTTATATCCTGAGACACTCCCAGGTGCCGAAGCTCTTCAATGCTCTAGCCCAATTGGATGGATGTTTGCTGGGTGACAAGGGCTATCTGTTGAAAAGGTGGCTTATGATGCCTCCCTGCCACCCAAGAACAGAGACAGAGCAGCGTTACAAATGCCTTGTGGAGGCATGATACCTCCACAAGGGCAGTGGTAGGGAGACGATAGGTCTTCTCAAGATGCGCTTCTGATGCCTGGACTATTCAAGGGCTGCACTACAATACAACTCAGAGTGGGTGTTACTGATAGTGGTTGCATGCTGCGCTCTCCAAAATCTGGCACTGGCGATGGGGGACCCACTGGAAGAAGAGGATCTTGACGCAGCTGCAGAGGCCACAGATGATGAATCCAGTGGTGAGTCAGAAGAGGGAGAACGGTGAGGAGATCACTGAGGGCATGGAGCTAGACCTCGGTAACCTCCACGAAGGCAGGGATACCAGGGACGCTTTGATCCAACACTCCTTCAGCTAGGCTACCAAAGACCTGCCTCCACCTCATGCCAGGGCTGCTGCCTCCATTGCAGATGTCTGAAATGGCCCTTTCATTTGCACCCAAAGTCCACTCAGTGTCTGGGCAATAAAGTATCCAGCTACTCACATCCAGCATTACATATTGGCGTACCGTGCACCAGAAAGAAAAAAGGTGAAGCATACTCAGGCCTTCAGAACCAAAGCAAATTTAATGTTATTGTCACATTGAATGCATAATGACATTAGCGTTGCCGGTGTTGATGTTCACACTAGGAGACATATAAACCAAACATAAATGAACAGAAAATCATCCTTGAGCTGTCCCTCTTGTGCTCTTGGTGCTTTTAACTTACGTTTCTGAGTGCCACGCCTTGGTGCTCCCCCTTCGCTGGCACCGGCATTGGAGACAGCCTGCTGACTCTGGTATCTTGTTGGCCTTGATGACCTTGGCAGTTGTCCTCTGGCCACTGGAGCCTTTACTGGCCCTGCGTGGGAGGGAGCGGGCAATGCCACAGCTGGCATCATCCCCATCATTGCAGCCTCATCTAATGCAACTGTCACTGGCAGAGCACCCTGAGAGGACCCGCAGAGATGACAGGCAGCTCATGCACCAACATGAGGTTACTCTCAACCTCCCTGCACACCATTGATGGACAGGCACCTAGCTCGCATACTGGTTGCCTCATCCATCTCCATCACTGACATTGGCCACCTGAGGTCAGTGCCTATGTGAGGGTTTTCAGGTCCAGCTGCAACCCCAGGAAACCCTGATTCTGTCCCTGGAGCTGCCTCTCCATGAGAGTTGTCACTCTCTTAATGGAAGAGGCAGTGCACTCGGCCATGAGAGTCAATGCAGTGCTCAAGCTCCGCATAGACTCCTCCACAATGGAGACCATGGCATGCAGACCCTCATGGATCTCCGCCAGATCCTCCCGCACATCCCGCTGGATATCCAACATCTGCCACCTAATGGACGACTCCAGAGGTTCATCATGTGCCTTTGACTCAGCATCGTCCTGATCCCCAGCAGTCCACTGGGCAATCTCTTCCTCTGCCTGCACCTTAAGTGAGAATAAAGTGCCCTCGATAATGTGCACTGACATTCTAGCCATCAATCTAATGCCCCACTGAGGCACTGGTATCTGCGCTGGTGTCTGGTTCAAAGAACGGGTGTGACACACATACAAATGAAGCCTAGTGATCCTCCAGCGTCAGGGGTGGCCCTTCTAGGTCCAGAGAGCAAATGCATGCTGGTGATTCTATATGGGAGAACAAGGACATGTCATTAGTTAAAGTCATCACACTGTCACTGTGCATGCCAGGCACCCTGGTGAGACAATGAAGATCTGCATCACTGTGGCATCGTCTTTCAATGATCAATGGGAATCCAGGTTCGAGGCTCCCATCAATGAAGAAACTACACTAGAATGGTTGCACAATCTGAAGCTCTCACCTCTGTGCACTGTGCTCTTACATTCATCTGGCACCCTGTCTCACCATGTCAGGTTGCACGTGGGGCATGTCGGCTCTCCAGATCAAGGGTGTCCTGCTCAAACCTGGTTAGCAGCAGCAGGTTGGGTGGTCCTCCCCCTGTACGTGATCTCCCTGCCTGTTTATGGCTCATCTTCTCATAAAAGGACAGAGGAGCATAGATTAGTCCACTCTCTGCCTGCAGCGCCATTGCAGCCTGGCCAACTCCAGCTGAGGAACACCTTGCAGAGCAAATCTGAGCCGTGGCCCTCGATCTGCAAGGCACTCAGTCCAAGCAGCCAGGGCTCAACCCCTTGACCAGTGACATCACTGACAGTTGGCACTCAGACTCTAGCCCCCTGAGGTCCATGGGGGGATGGCCACACGTTAATGCTTCTGCGCACTGGCCCATGCCAATACAGTACTTGCCCTTCTTGAGTGCAGCAGGTCATTGAACCTCTTCCAGCATTGCACCCATGTGCGCTGCACCACCTCATGGCTGCTAACCAGCGCTGCTACCTCCTCCAATGCCCTCTTTGTGAGGTGCGGCCTCCTCTTCCTATCTCTGGGGACAAGGGTATCCCTCCTGGCAGCCATCTGCTCCAGGAGATCCGCAAGGCACTCATTCGAAAAGCAGGGGGCCGAGTGCCCGCCCAACCTGCCCTCCCGCCTGGCGTCTCCAGCTGCACTCGACTCCATCACTTTGAGTTTGCTAAGGCAGGTTGCCATTGGACCTGGTGGCCAACAGGCCCCTGCCCCCGCTCAACCCTTCCCGACCAGTGGAGAGCTGTGTTTCACGCTGGGACGGCCTTAATTGGCCAGCCAGCATGAAATTGCAGTTGGGGGCTGATCATGGGCGGAAGCCCATTTCCTGGCTGCTCCCGGGTCCTGCAGCTGCGCCCACCCGCCAAACTCAAAATGCTGCCCTATGTGTCTTATTAGTTTATTCTTTTATTCTCTTTTCTCTTGCTTCCTAATTTCTTGATCATTCTTGACTATATTCTAAGATCCTCCTCATTCGCAGGCTTATTACTCTTTTGGCAACATTAATAAGCTTCATCCTTTAATTCAATAATATTTTTAACTTCTCTTGTTTCCAAGGTTGGAACATTTTTCCCATGGGATTTTCATTCCTTGAGGAAATGTATAATTGTTGTAAATTATGAATTAATTCATGAAGTGTTTGTCTTTGCTTATCTACCATCATATGTTTTCATGTGGCTTCCCAATCTACCTTAGTCAGCCTATGTAGCTTCCTATGTTCAGATTTAAAACCCCAGATTCAGGTTTAAATTAAATCTCTTTCAAACTCAGTATAAAATTCTAACACAATGGCCCAGAGCCTCCAATCCCCAGGGGTGGGAGTGGTGTCGGGGGTGGGTAGAGGGTCATATCAGGGAGGCACCCTCAGAAGATGCACTGGGGGACCCTCGGAAGGCCTTACGTAAAGACTGCATGGAAATTGTCCAGAAGTTTCAACTACTGGTGGACAATTACCCTACACTGGGAACCATCTGAAACTCCATTTTAAATTGGAGACTTTGGATTGTTCCGATTCTCTTAGCCGAATTGTTACCCAGGAAAAGTTAGGAGGATTAAAACCACGTCTAACTCCTGTGTAACTATTTTAGTGACCCTCCCGACCCCCCACACTGTTACTCTGACTACCGTCCCCTCAACATGAATAACTCCCCAAATATCTTCCCGACCCCCAACTAACCCCCATCTTCCAACTACCCTCCCAACCCCCCTGACTAGCCCCACTCCCAACTGCCCCTACCAACCTCCGACTACCTTCACTCCCCCAACTAAACCCCTACCCCACCAACTGACGGCTCAACAACCCCAACACATCCTATGCCCTCCCCAACCCATCCTAACCCCTCACCCACTTACACACCTACCTCTCCTTGGCTTCTCAAAGAGGCTGGAACCTTTAACCTTACTTGCTCTACAGCAGCTAATGCCGTAAAAAGGGAGTGTGGCTTCACTTCCTCTAACACTGCTGCCCTACACAGGAAAGTTCCAGAAGTCGATATGCTGCACATTTTTTAGCAGGCCAGAGTCGGAACGTTGGGTGAGAAATGTGCACCTCCCGGCTAAGGTAAATAAAAGGAGCGGAGTGGCAAGACTGATTGCCACTCCTGGGAAGTTCTAGCTCATTAATTATGCACATTATGAGATCTAAAATACCTGTTCCCTGGTTCATTCCTTGACACGCTGATCTAACAAGCTACCATAGAAACATGTCAAAAACTTGCCCATCACACTATTTCTGCACAATTTGGTTTCCCAGTCTTTATGAAGATTAAAGTTCCCATGATTACTGTATTACCCTTGTTACATGCACCTTTGATTTTCTGATTTATACTCTGTCTTACACTATGACAGTTAGGGGCCCATAAAATACTGGCACTGGTATGTTCTGGCCTTTGGTTTTTTGGCTCCACCCAAACTGATTGTACATCTTGATTCTCCAAGCTAAGGTCCTTTCTCTCTACTAACTTCATGTTGCATAAAGGCCTACAGGCCGTTTACCCTCCTAATTGCTTGCTGCACCAGCATGCTGACTTTTGTGTTCTGTCATAATTATTTATTTAGTGTGTAATGTACCTTTAAGAATAATATGTGTTAGGGAAGATCACATGATCTGTAGTAACCAGTAGGAGAGTAGCGGGGGCTGCCTCTGCAGTCAGTGTAGAGATAGAGATGGAGTTGAAAGCACATATGTAGTTGTTGCTAAGTATATTGTAAAAAAGCTTAATGTTTCCACTCAAGAAGTGTCTGCAGATCAACTCTATTACAAATAGGCAACTCGGCCACCCTACAACATGTTCCTTGTACAAGTACACCCAAGTCCCTCTGAACATCAACATTTAGAAGTTTCATCTCTTTGATGACAAAAACAGAATTACCTGTAAAAACTCAGCAGGTCTGGCAGCATCGGCGGAGAAGAGTTGACGTTTCGTGTCCTCATGACCCTTCAACAGAACTGACTGCTTAGAAGCACTAGGGCAGACAAAGGCACATTTAAGACAGACACCAAGGGAATGCAACAGGGTTAAAAATAAAAAAACTGCGGATGCTGGAAATCCAAAACAAAAATAGAATTACCTGGAAAAACTCAGCAGGTCTGGCAGCATCGGCGGAGAAGAAAAGAGTTGACGTTTCGAGTGCTCGTGACCCTTCGACAGAACTTGAGTTCGAGTCCAAGAAAGAGTTGAAATATTTCAACTCTTTCTTGGACTCGAACTCAAGTTCTGTCGAAGGGTCATGAGCACTCGAAACGTCAACTCTTTTCTTCTCCGCCGATGCTGCCAGACCTGCTGAGTTTTTCCAGGCAATTCTATTTTTGTAATGCAAAAGGGTGATTAGTTGATGTTTGTATGCAGTGTAGAATGATTTAATTTTGGAATGTTTATTTTGTGGTGGCTTTTAGTTTTGTATTTTGGACAAGGCAAATAGTATGTTGGCCTTTATTACAAGAGGATTTGAATTTAGGAGTAAAGATGTCTTATTGCAATTATATAGAGCCTTGGTAAGACAGCACCTGGAGCAGTGTGTGCAGTTTTGGTCTCATGGCTTATGTAACGAAAGATATACTTGCTTCGGAGGAAGTGCAATGAAGGTTCATTCAATCAATTCCTGGGACAGAGGGATTGTCCTTGAGGAAAAGTTAAATAGACTGGGCCTTTATTCTCTGGAGTATAGAAGAATGAGAGATGATCTCATCCAAACATACAAAATTCTTACAGGGCTCGGCAGGGTAGATGCAGGAAGGATGTTTCCCCTGGCTCGGGTGGCTAGAACCACGGGACATGGTCTCAGAGTAAGAGATAAGCTATTTAGGACTGAGACAAGAAGGAATTTCTTCACTCAGAGGGCGATGAATCTTTGGAATTCTCTGCTTCAAAGGGCTGTACAGACTCAGCCATTGAGTATGTTCAAGACTGAGATTGTTAGATTTCTACACCGTGGAAACTAAAGTCTTAGTGATTGTAGGTCTACCAGCATGCTGTGAACTCACACTAGTGACAATCCATGGAATCAGTCAACCTCAGAAACTACTCTTATCACCTCAGTTCATAACTAACATCGGAATATCCAGAATGTTTCAACAAACAAAATAAGCTGCAATGTTAAGCTTGCAGGAGAATGCAAGTCCATCAATTGTCATGGTACATTTTGCACAATGCAAATTCCAGCAGTTACAAGAAGAAATGGCAAAAGATTCTGCACTACAGAAACTGTGGAAAATCATCATTGGATGATAGCCTGATTCAATTCAACATGTCCACGAACATGTGAGACCATTTTGGCCTTACCGGGATGAGCCAGGCATCTCCCAGGGAGTCATTTTTAAAGGCACGCAAGTCATCATATCTTTGCAATCTGATGTTCTTCAAAACATCATCACTCACAGATGGGCATAGATTGGATGAGAAGACTCGCAAGAGAGACAGTCTATTGGCCGGCTATTAACAATGACATTGAAGTTGTCAAGAAGTGCAAGGCACGTCATGAACAAATGCCAAGTCAGCACAAAGCACCATTGATTCTGCACGAAGTTCCTACCCATTTTTAGTCTAAAATTACAACCAATCTCTTTCATGTCCTTGACACTGACTTCATCGTTGTTGTTAACTACTTTACCAAGTACCCCATTAGTCGACAATTGCACAATACATCAAGCACAACTGTTGCACACACTCTAACTGCTATTTTAAGTGCTTTGGTGTGCTTAGATCATTACGGATAACGGTCTGTAATCTACTGGTAAGTCATTTCTGGATATGTGCGAGAAATGGAATATAGATTGCACTACTTCTTCCCCTCATCACCCTAGATCTAATGGCCTAGCTGAATGAATGATTCACATGGTGAAATCCCTAATTTTCAAGTGTAGACAGACCAAGCAAGATCTACACATTGCAATGTTACATTTGAAAGTCCCACCCAAGTCCAACTATTCCATCGCCAGCTCGTTTGGCAGACTAATACGTACCAATTTACATACTCTTGCCCACTCTACTCTCTGAGAAACCAGAGAGCAACATTTTAAACCGCAAGGGAAGGTGACCAACATGCACAATAAAAATGCTGGTACAAAAATGCAAAGTTTACAGTTGGGACAACAAGTTCAAATCCAGGATCCCACAGAAGGTACCAGGCAACCAGCTGAAGTGACAAGGATTTGTTTGGAACCAAGGTTATATAAAGTCATTACACACAAAGACGCAATGGTGAGGTGTAACCAAGGACAAATCATATCCATTCCAGCTTCTCAACCACTGTACGGTCCTACTGCATCTAGGACAAGATTCAAAATGTAACTGGGAACAACATGCAAGAAGGACAATCCGACAGTTCACTGTGAGAATTTAAAGACACTTCTAGACAAGGTTATCATTGCAAGATCTGGGTGTACCAGCAGATTACCTCTATGCTTTACAGACTGATAGATTCATCAGTTCTATACACTTACATAATAGTAACTAAACATGAATATGTATTGTAAATAGTTATACTGCTTTGTAAGGGGGAAAGTATATTTAAAAAATAAAGGAGGATGTTGTAACATGCCTTTAAGGGATAGGAGTATGCCATCACTAGAAAGGAAGCATGTCATGTCGTCCAGCCTGCTTCACTGTGGCCCGTGAGCAGAACACAGCCTGCACAGCTCTGCTACTAATGTCTTCAAGCTTTCTACCTTTGTATAACTGTTCCGATGTGCCTAGTTTACATAAATGAACTCACAATGTGTTTACACAATCCCTTATGAGCGACTGATGCCTTTATATAATTATAAAAACACAGCAATTCTAATTCCAGTTATCCAATCAGAAAAGTATCTTTATGAGAATTTTGTTTGAAACATCATGCTATATATACATTATTAGCCCTGAGCTTTGGAGAGCTTCTCTCAAGTGAAAAAGAGGAGAAGGCCCATTAAACCATTGAGGTCATGTATTCCAACCATCTAGAAACTGCTTTAACATAAAATCCATCTTACTCAATGTGCTGACGGTCAAGGAAAGGAAAAAATGGTAATGTGTCATAAGTATAGCATACAAATAGTTTCACCTTTTCAAAAATTAACATGAAGGCCAATACAACCAAAAAAACTTTTTAAAAAAGCAGTGAAACATAAAATATTTTAATTGTTTCTGGTGGTGTAAAGCTCGGAGCAAATAAGAATCAAATCTCAATAAAAACAGAACCTCCAATGAGAAACTAAAATTTAAGTATAAGCCAAACTTCGTTTTTGAATATGGTAAGATTAACAAAATTGTGTGAAAATCAAAAATTTCTCAACTTACTGATTGAATAGCATTGCAAACATTTTTGCTTAATATCCTTGAATGCCTGTTATAATCTGTTTTTGACACTAGCAGAGGCACAGAACACTCTCATGGTCTAAATAACATTTTTTTTAAAACAGGATATCTTTGATAGGACTGTACCCAAAAGCAAGGCTGGCTTAAAGTAGCCTGTTTCAGCCGGATGATAGACAACTGATGACTTGTTTCTTCTATCTTCAGTTTCCTGTTAATATTTCGAACAAGGCTGCAAGACTGCTTGACTTCATAAGCTGGAAGGCAAAGAGACACAAATAAGACAGACTGTGCAGTTTCAACTACATCAGAAGCAAACATTGAATTAATCTGCCATTCTTAAGATTTTGTGCCATGCTTTCAAATAAAAATAATTTGTGCATCTTGAGAGCAGGAGGTTGTCATGTGAAAAGTGTAAAATGCTTGTATTTTATTCTAAGACAACGGAAGCTTACTCTGAATAGAATGTATGCACAGTAACCTCATAGTTGGCTGTGCTAGATATTACATGGCATTCAAAATAAGAAGTCACATGTTTTGCAGAATTACTTACTGACCTAAATGGAGCATTTACTGCATTGCAATGGGCCATTAAAAGGCAACTTATTTGACTGAGATCACATTGCTTAAAATGGACAAAGAGCTTACTTAGTAATAAACACAAATACCTCAAATGTCACAGATCAATACAACTGTTAACCAATGTGCATGAATACTGTTCTTTGAAATTTCTACATTCTGCCAAAGTACAATACAACATCAATTTGTGTTTTTTTTTGGGAGAAAGGGGTGATTGAAAAAAGTTCAGAAAAATGAAGTCAGATTGACAAAAAAAATCAAGCTGGGAAATGAAGGGAGAATCCAAAGCCTTTATGTGGTTCTTGGCAAAATGGCTGTAAAAAAACTATAAAATAGATCAAAATTTTGTAGGAGTTCATTGAATAGTAATTAATAAACTATGTACAACTTGACAGTCATACTTACAGTATCGTTCCTTTTAGCCACCCATCCCTTCTATGTCTCACTGGCAGGACAAACCTACCAGAGGTGGCAGCACGGTATATAGGTGGTAGGAAGTGGCCCTGGGAGTCCTGAACATTGATGCTAGATCTCACAAAGGCTCATGTCATCAGGTCAAACATGGAAATGAAACCTCTTGCTGATTATCACCTACCATTTCCCTCCTTCTGCTGAAGAATCAGTGCTCCTCCATGTTGAATATCACTTGGAATAAGCATTGAGGGTAGCAAGGGCTCAAAATGAATTCTGGATGGGCAATTCCAATGTCCATCACTAAGAGTAGCTTGATCATGCCATGACTGATTTTGCTGGCCAAGCCCTGAAGGACAGAGGGCGGAATCGTCCGTGCCCGTTGACATCAGGCATGTTCAGTGGTGTGAGCGGGCAATATGGTGAGAAGGCCAAAAACTGATTTTGTGATGTCATGAAACCAAGATCGTCCACTCAGCCCATTGATGGCGGGCCACGTTTCCCACCATCATACGTTGGGAACCTCATTGTAATACATCTGCATATTATTATAAGCCAAGCCTACCAGAATTGTTTACCCTGCCCTACTGCTGGATCGTCCACCCACATCGGCATGATTGCGTGCCGATGTGTTTTACAACAGCATATAAAAGGTGTACATTTGGCGGGCTGCAGTGTGAGGAGAATTCAGAGGTGAGTACACAGTGGTGGGGAGGAGTGGGCACAAGGGCTCCCCTGCGGTTGAAGTGAATTGTGGGGGTGGGGGCGGGGGTGCAAGGGCTACCCTGTGGTTGAGGCGCATTGCGGGGGGAGCAAGGACTGCCCTGCGGTTGAAAGCAGTGCACAAGCACGTGTGGGTGGGGGGTACTGGGAGAGGGAAGTGGCCACACAATAGGGAAACCTTGAATAAAGTGACCATTCCACAGCAGCTGAGACAGTTCCGGCACAGCCATATTGATATGATTAGAGTCGGGCTTCTAGCTTCTCTGCCCACTCAAACAACCAGAAACATCAAAGTGCCACCAAGTGTTCCAGGGCTTTCTACCCATTGGGCACCGACTGCAAAGTAATGAGCTTTTTAGTGGACTGCAGAACAGTTGGTACCAGGACAGCCAGGATGCAAGAACAATTGGATTTACCCAGGTCTCATGTTTCCTACGGGTGCAGGGTGCCATTGACTGCACTCACGTGGCGCTCGGAACACGCGGTCAACTATGTCAACTGTAAGAGATTCCATTCACTGAATGTGCAACTGGTGTGTGACCACCAGAAACACTTCCTGCAGGTCTGTGCATGGTTTCCAGGGAGTGTCCAGGACTCCTACATCATCAGTCAGTCACAGATCCCTGGTTTCTTTCGGGTCCAAAGAAGCTACAAGGATGGCTTCTTGAGTGCAAGGGCTACCCACAGAGACGTGACTGATGACACCCATCCTCAGTCTGCAGCAGAGCAAAGGTATAACGAGACTCATACTGCAACTTGCAACTTGGTGGAGCAGACAACCGGGATGCTGAAAATGAGGTTCCAGTGCCTGGACTGGTCTGGTGGAGCCCTGCAATATAGTCCACAGAGAGTGTCATACATCGTCATCATCTTCTGTGCCCTTTACAATGTTGCACTGCAACAGGGAGAGAAGCTGGCTGAGGAGGAGATGAAGGAGCTGGAGGTTTCCTCTGATGAGAAGGGTGAGGAGGTCCTTGAAGGCGATGATGAGAGGGATGAGGCACTCACACTGGCCAGACAAAGCAGGCGCGCTTGGGAGGCCCTCATAGCTGCTAGATTTGTGGAGGATGATGGCGGCATGCAGTGAGGAGACATCATAGATCCTCACATCACATCTATGAACATTTGACTCCAGTCGGCCTTATGGCAGTACACATACTCTCTGTGATAATGCTCCTGTCATGGAGACACAGTGTAGGCCCTAATAGTCGCTTGATTGCAGGAGAATGACGATGACATGCAGTGAGGACACTCCATAGATCTTCACATAGCCTCTGAAAATATCTGACTCCTGTCCGGCTGAGGGCAGCTTGCTTGTGCTCAGTGATCAGGGTCATATCGTAGAGACACAGCCATGAAACTTTAGAAGCATCTGGTCCTTTGTCCGCCTTCAGCACCTGACCCTTCAGGAGCACAGCGTCACTGATCACAGATGCTGAAGAGATGGGGCCATCCCCAACTTAAAGGTGCTGAGAGCACACAGAGAGAATGACGGAACTCTGTGACACCTACCCACTACATTCTAGCAGCAATGACAAGTACCGTCGAGGTGCAGGCATCAATAATGTTTCCAGGGTATGTGAGGCTGGATCATCACTTTGTCTGAAGGCTGCACCAACGCACATGGAAGAAGCCTTGGACTGAGACACCTGCCTTTATCTTGTGCAGAAAGGTTTCACATCTGAATGACACAGACACTGCTCATCAGAACAAGGAGCCATAGGCAGGGAGACATTCATGGGAGTTTATTGACAATAGTGAACAATATATACAAGTGATTAACATCCGTGCCCAGGCTGTGCAACGACATCTCCTTAACTTTCCTATCCCTGCTGCTATGTCTTCGTGTTCCCCAGCCATCCACAGCAGAGGTGGAGGCAGCCTGCTGACTGCTACATGTCTATGATGACTTTGGCGGGTGTCCTCTGGACGACTGAGATCTGGAGGGCCCCAGCCTGCTTTTGGGGTCCTGCTGTGTGGCAGTGTCACCCTCCTTGACCTTTGAAGCTGGAGCTCCTGGGGTCACAGGAAGAGGGAATTTGGATGAGCCTGGAATCACCTGGATGGATGGATGGTACCTGGGGGTACCTGCTGATCCTCCTCCCTATGGGTGCCCAAGGGGTCCTGGCTGGCTGCTTGAGGAAAAGGGGTAGCTGGAGTGAGATCGAGCTGCCCCGCACAACTCTCGCTGTTGGAGGCCAGCTATGGCATCAGCAATGGAGTTGAGCCTGCGCAGCAGTGCAGGAGCAACATCCTGGACCAATGTCTTCATGGCGGCTGCCATCCTACCAGTGGATGACCTTAGTGCATTGGCATGCCAGTGCTATCACTTTAGCCTGAAGGCAGAGGGACTCCTCCAATATGCCTTGCAATCTGAGGAATGCAGCGGACATCCCTTCCTGATGTTCCCTAGCTTGCCTTTGCAGCTCCAGCAACTGTGACCTGACCAAGTCCAGAGGCTTATCATCTGACTCGGACTCAGCAAATTTCTGGCCTCCAGCAGTCCTTTGAGTGCCAGACACTGGAAGTCCCTGCTGCCACCTGCAGTGGATCAGATAGTGCAATGTGCTCACCAGATTGTGATCCCGAGGCTACTGTAAAGCTAGGTCCCACCGAGGTGTGTATCTCTCCATTGGTGGAGAGTGTGGGTGAGCCTTGTGATGGGCCTTCTGGGAGGGTGCCTTCAGATTCCTCTTCAGATATTTCTTCGGGGCTTGATTGGAGGCCCTGGGTTGTGGACTCTGTTGGTTGCTTCCCAGATGTGCCTTTGGAAGCAAGGGGAAATATTTAGTGCAAGGCAGTGGCCTGTGAAAGAGGACACATCACTCACAGCATGGTGGTCTGATGGATGTTGCATTGCTGGATTCTCATTTGGTAGAGCACCGCAGACTTCACCATCAGCATAGGACTGGTGACTGTCATCGCTGGCCAGCTGAATGGCTCTGTTTTTAAAGTCTGTGAGGACTTTGATTTCACGCATTCCTCCACCGGTCTGCAACCTCTCCTTTTTGTTGTGCGCCAGCTTGTCCTGCATGAATAGAGATGGAGAGAACATAAGCAGGATATCTACCAGGCCAAATGATAAGTATGCTTGGCATATGTGGGCGGTGAGTGGTCCCATGGACGGGATGAGGACAATGAAGGTTGAGTGTGAGAGAGTGAAAGGTGATGTCCCTTGAACTGGCAGTGAGTGAAGGCCCTGTGGATGTATGATAGGTTTGTGAGTGTGAGAGTTGAGAGTAATGACTCACCCTGGTGGAACAGAGGAGATCATTCATCCCCTCGTGGCCCTGGGTGGCTGACCTCATTTGAAGGGTGTTGGCACTGTCCACCACAGTCACCACCTCCCAAGCTGGTTACTGAGGTTGCTGCCCATCCTGTGGCTGGAGTGGAGGTAGAGGACATCACGGCAAGCCTCCACTGCATCCAAACGTGCTCAGGGGATGCATCATTGAACTTGGGGGCTGCATTTTTTTTGCCTTTCAAGGCCATGTCTTCCTTGCAGCAGTCATGGACTGGAAGCACAGAGAGGTGTTTGCGTGGCTGGACTTTAAATATGTCGGTGATGGTGAGGCGATGGTGTGGCAGGCGAATGAGAGCCCGTGTTATGATACAGCAGTTTGCAAAGGCTGAGTTATGTGAAATCCCAGAGGAAAACTTTAAACAACCTATATTTGTCATAACCTATATTTTCAATTGGTATGTATTGAGTTGCAGCTCTAAACTCAGGAATAAGACCACCAGTTCTCGAGAGGTTTCTATACCAAACTAAATGAAACATTTATTAATTTACAACAAATTAAACACATTTCACATGGCTACCAATTACTACTATCATAATTTTTAACAAATTAATTTCCACTAAGGCAACAATAACAAATAGACTTAAACAGACACCAGGCAAAGCATTTTTCACCTTACCAATTCAAAATGATGTTCATTTCAATTTGTTCCTTTGTAGGCACGGTGGTTGGCTTACAGGCTTAGATCTTACATGACTCTGACCTACACACACAAACTCCTTTCTGTTATACCAGCCTTCCCCTTTGAATATAAATTCTCATTGTATCACCAGGCCTTTTGAGCCCCTTTCATAGTACCAGTTTTATTCGGAATATAAACATTGTTTGGTGTCTCCTAGCTAGGTACAAGATTTCATTCTCACTCATGAATGCTCAATTCAAAAAAATGCAAATGTATCCTCTATCATACTGTTTATATCTCAAAACTACGATACATCAAAGCACCCAGACTAGCTGGCTTTAATCCAATTAACATACATGCAGACTAAACCTCTATTTTAAAAAAGTAATTTCCGGTAACATTATATACATTAATATCTCTTCCTGACAGCCCGCCTGCCATGGAAATGGTGTGTTTCCCGGGAATGCATAATTAATGTGGCGGGTTTGAAACGCTATGACGTGAGAAGCTGCCATTGCGGCTGACAAGTGAAATGTCGTTTTACCCGCCTGTTACTGCACTTAGTGCAAACCTGGGATGATTCCGCTTGTAGATTTATTTTTCCAAAAATATACTTTATTCATAAACTTTATAAAAGTGCATTATATGATAGCTCCAAGTTGACTTTACATAAAGTGCAAACAAGTTTCTTTCAATACAGTACGTGGCACTCTGAAGTGCCTCACAACACTCACAATTACAGCCTATATTTACAATTTTCATTCCATGTCAAAGATGCAGCCCTAATGGTTTTACATGGTTTCTAACCTCTCAATGTATTACAGCATGAGGATCTTAGTGGCCTTTCCCCATTGTGCTTTTGTGGCAGCTGCCTTAAGCTTAAGTGAGTCCTTCAGCGCATAGCCCTGGACCTTGAAATGTGCCAATCTGCAGAACTCAGTCATCAACAGCTTTTTGGACTGGAAGAACAATAAGTTTCAGGTAGGCCAAAGAGTGTTTTTCACTGAGTTAATGGCCCTCCAGCAGCAGTTGATATTTCTCTTGGCTTGGTGGCATCCCTGGGAATAGCCTGCAAAGCATTATGGAGCTTTTCAGGATGGACATCAGCAAAAACCCACTGCATTTTTTCCAGACCTGTTTGGCAAAGGCACATTCCAGAGGGAGATGGATGACAATCTCTTCCCCACCACAGCCACCTCAAGGACAATATGCAGAAGGGATGAGATTCCAGGTATGCAAGAAGGAACTGATGGGAAAGGCCCTTTTTACCATCTTGCTAGCTACAACTTGATGCTTGTTTGAAAGTTCTGGCAATGAGGTATTCTTCCAAATGACTTTGACAAGTCTACTCAGGGAATCATCTGACAGGATCCACCATCTATTCCCAAAGAGCTTCGAGGACATTACGTGTGGACAACTGCCTGATGGACTTTAAGTCAAAGGTATTTTTCTGTGTAAACTTCTCCATAAGGGGACAGGTGGTATGGCACAGTCTAACTGAATGAAGCATTCAGTGGCAGCATGACCAGACCCATCCTTCGCAACATTGGGTCAGGTAGAACCTCAACACTTAGTGACGCTTGATGTTTGCATACCAAGGGTCAATGCATAACCTGATGCTGCCACACACAAAGGTGGCCATCAGAATGAAGGTGACATTGGTACAATTTTTTTACCTATTATCTAGATGTTTGTACATTGTGTGCCTGCAGATATGGTCCATTTTTGATCTCCAGATAAAGCAAAAGATGGCTCCAGTGACTCTTATGGCACAGGAGTAAGAAGATATAGGCCAGACCTCTGCCCCTTAGAGCAACAACTCATACCCAGGTTCTTACCTGCAATGGCAAGGGAACGTTGCTCCCATATGCCCTGTTTGTTTTACCATGGCTACATGTTCCTTCCAGTTTTTAGCACATGAAACGGCCCCTTCGAACCATAGCCCCACCACCTTCAGGTGGTCCCTGCTGGTGATGGGACAAAAGGATTGATCAGTCCAGTTCCCAAAGGACATAATCTCACTCTTGCCGTGATTTATTTTGGCTCCTAAGCCCAATCCGACTTCCTTTTAGAGGACAGCCTTCCTTTGAGAACAGAGTGCTAGATGTATCACAATCTCAGCACAATGCTGTTTAGCCCCATGCTAAGCAACAGGTAGCCGGCAGCACAAAGAGGCAACAAGCAGTGACAACTCCACTCTGCTGCATGCTGCAGGCAGGTAAGGGAAGTGGAGAGCACCAAGTTCGCATATTGCCCACCTCCAACTGACCCTACCTGGGCAGATCGCGAATTATCATCCTCATGCCCAAAAGAAAACAGGGCAAACTAATATTTAGCCCGAGACTTTTAATAAGACCTCATCTGCTTATTGTTGAAAAACTAAATGCACTTCACCACCTCCATTCCTCATCTGTCAACAGACAAGGCAAGACAAATATTTGTTAGCTCAGGGTCAAAGACAATAGTCACAGGCAAACAAATCAACATCCCAGACACAAATAGCTGTGATTTCACTCATTGCTGCAGGAGGCTGATGTTAGTGTCAGTTCCAGTAAATCAGAGCTACCATTTTGGTCAACTGTACAACCTCAGTCATCTAGATGGAGAAGATGACTGACTCCATACTTCTTTCAGGAGGCAAAGCAAAAACAAAAATACTTGGAAAAATTCAGCAGGTCTGACAGCATCTGCGGATAGGAGTACAGTTAACGTTTCGAGTCTGAATGACCCTTCAACAGAACTAAGTAAAAATAGAAGAGAGGTGAAATATATGCTAGTTTAAGGGGAGATGGGACAAGTAGAGCTGGATAGAGGGCCAGTGATAGATGGAGATAACCAAAAGATGTCACAGACAAAAGGACAAAGAGGTGTTGAAGGGGTGATATTATCTAAGGAATGTGCTAATTAAGGGTAGAAAGCAGGACAAACAGGGTACAGATAGCCCTAGTGGGGGTGGGGTGGGGTGAATGAATTGAAAAAGGCTAAAAGGTAGCAATAAAACAATGGATGGAAATACATTTAAAAATAATGGAAATAGGTGGTAAAAAAAAAATCTATATAAATTATTGGAAAAAAGGGGGGGATCAGAAAGTGGGTGGGGATGGAGGAGAGAGTTCATGATCTAAAATTGTTGAACTCAATATTCAGTCCGGAAGGCTGTAAAGTGCATAGTCGGAAGATGGAGGTGCTGTTCCTCCAGTTTGCGTTGAGCTTGTGCAATGTTTAAATATTGCAATTTGTGCAAAAAAAACAAAGAAAAATAGATCAATTGAAAACGAAGGGCACATTTATTTCAGCAATGTACTGCTGGTAGCAAGCCTCAGCACTCCTAAGCTGACAGTTTCTGAGCTCCAAGTGTGGTGCCACAGAAAATGTGGAGCTGAGTCCTAATTACCAATCAAAAGGGTCAATGGAATTGACAGATTGTTAATCAATATAAAAAAAGAGACGAACGTTACTCAGAGATCATGGGCTGGATTTTAAGTTCCTGATGTGATGGGGACAGGATCAGAAGTGAGGGCTGCGTGGAAAACCCAGAAGTAAGTGTGCGCATTTGTCAGTGCCATTTTAACTGAGCCACTGCATTATCATTTTATTTCAAGTTTCCAGACCAAGTAGCTTGAGCAGGCATGATGACAATTTGCAGGGATCCATATCAACCTCAGTTTGTAAAGGGCCACTCCAAACATGGGCCAGAATTTTTCCGTCAGCGATTTGGGGGTGGTGCCCACTCACCGAACAGAAAATGACGTGGGATGACATTGGGAGGAACCCCCGACGTCATCCTGGTCCGTTTAAATTTTTAGGAAGGTGGGCAGACAGCGAAATCAGCTGTTCGCCCACCAACCTGTCAATGGCCAATTGAGGCCATTGACAGGATCATTAAGCTCATTGAAAGAACTGCCCGTCCAACCTTAAGGCTGGCGGGCAGGCCAAGAGCCCCAGCGGGCTTCTGATAAAACATGAAGCCTCATCCACTGGTGGGATGAGGTTTCATCTCAGTTCTTAAAAAGTTTATTAAAGTTTCACTCATATTTATTAACATGTCCCATCTCGTGTGACAGTGTTACATAAGGGGGACATGTTAATAGTGATTTTCTTTCTCTATTTTTGAAGCTTTTTAAACATTCAGCGTTCTCCTTGAGACAGCACTTGCGCATGAAAGAGCGCACTTTGACAAATGGGGAATTACCCCCCCACCCACCACCACCCCCCACCCCCCCAACCCCCACCCCACCCCCCCCAACCCCCCGCACAGGGCCATTGGCTGGGCCTTAATTGGCCTGCCCACGTAAAATGGCGGCCAGCCCCGTTTTGGCAGCGGAGTTTGGCTGCCCGCCCACCACCGAGCTGGTGGGGCCCGCTGGCCCATCAAGGTCAAAATTCTGGCCATGAAGTTTGATGGATTTTAGATTTGGTAGAAGAACAAGAGGAATTGGCAGAATGGAGTTTTGTTTTATTCTATCCTGAGCTATGGGTGTTCTTGGCTAGGCCAGCATTTATTGCACATCCCTAATTGCCCTTAAAGAGCCACTTTCTTGAACCATGCATCTGCTGCCCTTGTCTTTCTAGGTGGCAGAGGTCATGGACTTGGAAGGTGCTGTCAAAGGAGGCTTGGTGAGTTGCTGTGCGTCTTGTAGATAGTACACACTGCTGCTATTATACGTCAGTGGTGGAGAGAATGAATTCTGAAGGTGGTGGATGTGGTGCCAGTTAAGAGGGCTGCTTTGTCCTGGATGTTGTCAAGCTTCTTAGTGTTGTTGGAGCTGCAATCATCCAGGCCAGTGGAGAATATTCCATCACACTCCTGACTTGTGCCTTGTAGATGGTGGACAGGCTTTGGGGAGTCAGGAGGTGAGTTACTTGTCACAGGATTCCTAGCCCCTGACTTGCTCTTGTAGCTATATATTTGTATGGCTGGTCCAGTTCAGTTTCTGGTCAATAGTAACCCTCAGGATGTTGGTAGTTGGGGATTCAGTAGTGCTAATGCCATCAAAGTCACAGAGAGATGGTTGGATTCTCTTTTGTTGGAGACGGTCATTGGCTGGCACTTGTGTAGCACGAGTTTTTCTTGCCACTTATCAGCCCAAGCCTGAATGTTGTCCAGGACTTGCTGCATACGGGAATGAACTGCTTCAATATCTGAGGAATCACGAATGGTACTGAACATTGTGCAATCATCAGCGAACATCCCCACTTCTGATCTTATGATGATGGAGGAAGGTCATTAATGAAGCAGCTGAAGATGATTGAGCTGAGGACACTACCCTGAGAAACAATTGCAGTGATGTTCTGGAGCTGAGATGACTGACTTCCAACAGCCATAGCCATCCTCCTTTGTGCTAGGTATGGCTTCAACCAGTGGAAAGATTTCCCCTGATTTTCATCGACTCCAGCTTTGCTAGGGCTCCTTGATGCCACACTCAGTCAAATGCTACCTTGATGTCAAGGGCAGTCACTCTCACCTCTCCTCTTGAGCTCAGCTCTTCCACCCACGTTTGGACCAAGGCTGTAATGAGCTCAGGAGATGAGTGGCCCTGGTGGTACCCAAACTGAGCATCAGTGAGCAGGTTATTGTTGTGTAGGTGCCCCTTGATAGCACTATCAAAGGCACCTTCCATCACTTTGCTGATAATCAAGAGTAGACTGATGGGGCGGTTATCGGCTGGGTTAGATTTGTCCTGCTTTTTGGGAAATGGCAAACCTGGGCAAGTTTCCACATTGCTGGGTAGATGTCAATGTTGTCACTGCACTAGAACAGCTTGTCTAGGGATGCGGCTAGCTCTGGAGCACAAGTCTTCAGTACTATTGCCGGAATCTTGTAAGGGCCCATATCCTTTGCAGTATCCAGTGCCTTCAACCATTTCTTCATATCATGTGGAGTGAATCGAATTGGCTGAAGACTGGCATCTGTGATGCTGGGGACCCCAGGAGGGTGCTGAGGTGGATATCCCTCAGCACTTCTGAAGGTGGTTGCAAATGCTTCAGCCTTGTCTTTTGCACTGTTATGTGCTAGGCACCCCCCCCCCCCTCAATCATTGAGGATGGGGATATTTGTAGAACCTCCTCTTCCTCCAATTTGTTGTTTGATTGCCCACCAACATTCATGACTGCATGTGACAGGACTGCAGAGCTTAGGTCTAATCTGTTGGTTGTGGGATTTCATAGCGCTGTTTAGGATATGCTGCTTCCACTGTTTGGCACGCAAATATTCCTGTGTCGTAACTTCATTTCAGGTATGCCTAGTGCTGCTCCTGGTATGCCTTCCTGCACTCTTCTTTGAACCAGGGTTGATCCCCTGGCTTGATGGTAGTGGTAGAGTGGGGTATGTGCTGGGCCATGAGGTTACAGATTGTGGTTGTACACAATTCTGCTGCTGCTGATAGCCCACAGCACCTGGTGGATGACCAGTTTTGAGTTGCTGGATCAGTTTGAAATCTATCCCATTTAGCACGATGGTAGTGCCACACAACACAATGGAGGGTATCCTCAATGTGAAAACGGGCCTTTGGACTG
Organism: Carcharodon carcharias; assembly: GCF_017639515.1. Taxonomy (NCBI): domain Eukaryota; kingdom Metazoa; phylum Chordata; class Chondrichthyes; order Lamniformes; family Lamnidae; genus Carcharodon; species Carcharodon carcharias. Next base: position 64,762,467 of record NC_054487.1, read on the forward strand.
TGCGGTAGTCACTCCTACCAATACTGTCATGGACAGATGCATCTGCAACTGGTAGATTGGTGAGAACAGGGTCGAGTAAGTTTTACTCTCTTGTTGATTCTCTCACCACCTTCTAAAGACCCAGTCTAGCACCTACGTCCTTCAGGACCTGGCCAGCTCAGGCAGTAGTGGTGCTATCGAGTCACTCTTGGTGATGGACATTGAAGTCCCCCACCCAGGTCACATTCTGTGCCCTTACCACCCTCACTGCTTCCTCCAAGTAGTGGCCAATATGGAGGGGTGCTGATTCATCCGCTGAAGGTGGGAGGGGCAGTGAGGGTGGCACAATAGGTGGTAACCAGTAGGAGTTTTCCTTGCCCATGTTTCACCTGTTACCATGAGACTTCATGCAGTCCAGGTTTGACATTGAAGACTCCCAGGGCAACACCCTCCCAACTGTATACCACTGCCAACTCTGCTAGATCTGTCCTATCGGTAGGGGGACATACCCAGAGATGATGATGGTGGTGTCTGGGACATTGCCTGTAAGGCATGATTCTGTCAGTATGACTATGTCAGGCTGTTGATTGACTAGTCTATGGGACAGCTCTCCCAATTTTGGCTCAAACCCTCAGATGTTCGTAAGGAGGACTTTGCAGGGTCGATGGAGCTAGGTGTGTCATTGTCATTTCCAGTGCCTAGGTCGATGCCAAGTGGTACTCATGGTTTCATTCATTTTAGGATCCGTAGCAGTTTGATACAATTGAGTGGCTTGCTGGGCTATTTCAGAGGGCAGTTAGTGTCAACCACATTGCTGTGGGTCTGCAGTCACATGTAGGCCAGGTAAGGCAGATTTCCTACCCTAAAGTACATTAGTGAATTTGATGGGTTTTTAATGACAAATTGACAATGGTTTCTTGGTCACTATTGCCAAGACTAGCTTTTCATTCCAGATTTATTAATTGAATTTAAATTCCACCAACTGCTGATGGTGGGATTTGAATCTGTGTCCCCAGAACATTAACCTGGGCCTCTGGATTACTAAATTCAGTGATATTACCATTACGCATCCCCTCCTCCAGATATTTGAAGGCTGTGTCTCATTTTAGTGACGTCTCCTTGGATGTGATGCTGGGGCTTGTAAAGGCTCATAGGGAGATGTTCTTTTCTACTGATGGAAGGAAGACTGCTGCTGAAATAAAGAAGATGCGGCTGGTGGTAGCAGATGTCAGCAGCAGGATTATGGTGCCATGCTCATGGATTGAGTGCCAAACATTGTTTAATGACCAAAGCAGGACAGGAAAGGCAAGTGCCATGGCACATTTACCCACATCCTAATGTATAAAACACTCCTTCATTCTACGAGTACTCATTTTTCACACTAACTTACCTTATCGGCATACACATCCCCATCTGTCCACCCATCACTGATTCTTACCCTCATCTTTATGCAATACCATTCCTCTCCCTCATATATTCACTCTGAACAAATGCTCCCCATCTGTCCTTTCAACAACATGTTATAACCCTCACTTAAGGGTCTCTTCTTTTCTTCCTTGGAGAGAAAAAAAGCACAGAACACGAGGGAGAGGCCAAGAACTGAAGATGGCCCTCCAACCGTCTCTCAACTAATAGCTGCAGAGGAAGAGAAACTGGAGATCAGTGGAGTCCCTATGTGGCTGGCCATTAGAGACAGGGACATGGCAGCCTCCTAGTTACCCGGTGAAAGAATTAAATATCAGACAACCACATGACATACAACATTTACTCATGTTGACTTGATATGAGCAGCAAGTGAAATATGATCATGTCCATAATGATCAGTTAAAACATTCTTGACAGTTCTAATTTATGTCTTTAATCTCTCACATGGCCTTCAAGCGTCCCACAGTAGTTGCTCCAGGGAGACAACTACTCCCTGGAGAGGAGATCATACACTCTGAGGGTGCACCGTCACAGGACTCATGCAGACTAGATACTCACACTTCATTGAGACTGTTAAGGCAGGTAGCTGGGTTTTCATCTGCTGACTCAAACGCCGCAAGAGACTCAAAGGAGATGATGGAAACAGGGACAGCAGTGGAGAGTCTGTGTCGGAGGGTACAAGACTCTCTAAACTCTGCATCGCTAAATGCAGATGCTCAATCTCGAGGGCCACCAGTGAAGGGGACATAACTGGAGCATCTTTGAAGAATGCACAATATACTGCCAGGCATTCTAGCTGCACTGAACATGCTAGCAGAGATTAGAGCAGACCATCTCAAGCAGGATGTGGCATGATTTCATTGGCTTTTGTGATTATGTTATTAGCCAAGAAAAGAGTGGCAAATTGCATGGAATTATCACAGGAATCAGATGGATGTGTGCAAGGCCTCACCGATGCCTTGCAAACTGTGAAAGTCACCTTAAATAGGATTAATTAAACCAAAGCCTTGGCTTTTGTCACCCCACTAAGCTGCAGCAAAGTGCCCTCCAGTTCATTGCCAGAGAGAATTACGGTTGGGCCAAGATAGGGATGATGGTGAAATGGGACATGGAAGCGGTGTCTTGGCTCAAAGTGCTTCCACTTCTCATCCATTACAGCACAACCGTTGTCCTTCCCCCCCACCCTCAATCAGTACTGCACATGCTGCTACATGTCCCAATGGCCAAGACTGCCTCTGCACATGTGCATGGGACAGTCTTTGGAAGGTCCCTCACAGGCTCCAAAATGTACAGGATGTCAGTCAAGAGTATCTCAGCAGTTAGAGCAGGGACCTGAGCAGCCTGCTTCAGAGTAAAGGTTTGTAGTTACATGAGCGTAAGCACATAGGTGTGTTACACATTACAAAAACAGAATTACCTGGAAAAACTCAGCAGGTCTGGCAGCATCGGCGGAGAAGAAGAGTTGACGTTTCGAGTCCTCATGACCCTTCCACAGAACTGAGCGAATATAAGGAGAGGGGTGAAATATAAACTGGTTAAAGGTGGGGGTGGGGGGGTGGGGAGAGAAGTTGGTTGGGGGGGGGTGGTGTGGTTGTAGGGACAAGCAAGCAGTGATATGAGCAGATAATCAAAAGATGTCACAGACAGAAGAACAAAAGAACACAGAAGAACACAGAGGTGTTGAAGGTAGTGATATAATCTAAACGAATGTGCTAATTAAGAATGGATGGTAGGGCACTCAAGGTACAGCTCTAGTGGGGGTGGGGTGGAAAGACTAGCGGGGCATAAAAGATTTAAAAATAATGAAAATAGGTGGGAAAAGAAAAATCTATATAAATTATTGGAAAAAACAAAAGGAATGGGGAAGAAACGGAAAGGGGGTGGGGATGGAGGAGGGAGTTCAAGATCTAAAGTTGTTGAATTCAATATTCAGTCCGGAAGGCTGTAAAGTGCCTAGTCGGAAGATGAGATGCTGTTCCTCCAGTTTGCGTTGGGCTTCACTGGAACAATGCAGCAAGCCAAGGACAGACATGTGGGCAAGAGAGCAGGGTGGAGTGTTAAAATGGCAAGCGACAGGGAGGTTTGGGTCATTCTTGCGGACAGACCGCAGGTGTTCTGCAAAGCGGTCGCCCAGTTTACGTTTGGTCTCTCCAATGTAGAGGAGACCGCATTGGGAGCAATGAATGCAGTGGACTAAGTTGGGGGAAATGCAAGTGAAATGCTGCTTCACTTGAAAGGAGTGTTTGGGCCCTTGGACGGTGAGGAGAGAGGAAGTGAAGGGGCAGGTGTTGCATCTTTTGTGTGAGCATGGGGAGGTGCCATACGTGGGGGTTGAGGAGTAGGGGGTGATGGAGGAGTGAACCAGGGTGTCCCGGAGGGAACGATCCCTACGGAATGCCGACAGGGCAGGTGAAGGGAAGATGTGTTTGGTGGTGGCATCATGCTGGAGTTGGCAGAGGATGATCCTTTGAATGCGGAGGCTGGTGGGGTGATAAGTGAGGACAAGGGGGACCCCCATCAGGTTTCTGGAAGGGAGGAGAAGGCGTGAGGGTGGATGTGCGGGAGATGGGCCGGACACGGTTGAGGGCCCTGTCAACAACCGTGGGTGGAAAACCTCGGTTAAGGAAGAAGGAGGACATGTCAGAGGAACTGTTTTTGAATGTAGCATCATCAGAACAGATGCGAAGGAGGCGAAGGAACTGAGAGAACGGGATGGAGTCCATACAGGAAGCTGGGTGTGAGGAGCTGTAGTCGAGGTAGCTGTGGGAGTCGGTAGGCTTGTAATGGATATTGGTGGACAGTCTATCACCAGAGATTGAGACAGAGTCAAGGAAGGGAAGGGAAGTGTCAGAGATGGACCATGTGAAAGTGATGGAAGGGTGGAGATTGGAAGCAAAATTAATAAATTTTTCCAAGTCCCAACGAGAGCATGAAGCGGCACCGAAGTAATCATCAATGTACCGGAGAAAGAGTTGTGGAAGGGGGCCGGAGTAGGACTGGAACAAGGAATGTTCCACATACCCCATAAAGAGACAGGCATAGCTGGGGTCCATGTGGGTACCCATAGCCACACCTTTTATTTGGAGGAAGTGAGAGGAGTTGAAGGAGAAATTGTTCAGTGTGAGAACAAGTTCAGCCAGACGGAGGAGAGTAGTGGTGGATGCGGATTGTTCGGGCCTCTGTTTGAGAAAGAAGCTAAGGGCCCTCAGACCATCCTGGTGGGGGATGGAGGTGTAGAGGGATTGGACGTCCATGGTGAAGAGGAAGCAGTTGGGGCCAGGGAACTGGAAATTGTTGATGTGACGTAAGGTGTCAGAGGAATCACGGATGTAGGTGGGAAGGAACTGGACAAGGGGAGAGAGAAGGGAGTCAAGATAATGAGAAATAAGTTCCGTGGGGCAGGAGCAGGCTGACACGATCGGTCTACTGGGACATTCTGTTTGTGGATTTTGGGTAGGAGGTAGAAGCGGGCCGTCCGAGGTTGGGCAACTATCAGTTTGGAAGCTGTGGGAGGAAGATCTCCAGAGGAGATGAGGTCAGTGACAGTCCTGGAAACAATGGCTTGATGTTCAGTGGTGGGGTCATGGTCCAGGGAGAGGTAGGAGGAAGTGTTTGCGAGTTGACTCTCATCCTCTGCGACGTAGAGGTCAGTGCACCAGACAATAACAGCACCACCCTTGTCAGCGGGTTTGATGATAATGTTGGGGTTGGACCTGAGAGAACGTTCTCTCCTGTGTTACACATTGTTAGATTGTTAACTTCCTTGTTTCACTTTTGAGCCACATAAGTATACTTGTTTACATCACTTCCTCTGTTACTCATTTTTGGCTGCTGCTTGGCAAGTCAAGAATCACACTGTGCAATGGGGGCCTTTGAAAGAGATGCTTGGTTAGCAGGGCTGCATTTATTGGGGAAAGGCTAGAAGGGAAGGGATGGTGAGTGAAGTGGCTTTTTCACATGTGACTGTCAAACTAATGGAAACTAGCAAACCTTGCACTAACATGGCCATCCTGGGTAGCCATGTGTACTGCTACAATTATATTGGGCACATCACCTTCCTCCTCTGAATTGTCAAAGAAGGCTCTGTACACTGAGCCTTGTTGTTTCTGCAAATCCAAACATCACTGCCATGCAATGTTGTGCAGAGTGCATCCCACCACAAGTATTCTGGAGATCTTGGCAGGTGTGTATTGAGGGAGGCCTCCAGATATGTTGAGGCACTTGAAGTGCACCTTCAATAACACCTTCCAAATCCACAATTTCTACCACCTAGAAGAACAAGGGCAGCAGATGCCTGGGAACACTACCATCTGCAAGTTCCCTTCCAAGTCACACAGCATCCTGACTTGGAAAAATATCACAGCTCCTTCACTGTTGTTGGGTCAAATCCTAGAATTCTCTCCCCAACTGAACTTTGGCATTCCTACACCACTTGGACTCCAGGAGATCAAGAAGACAACTCACCCCACCATTTCAAGAGCAATTATGGATGGGCAATAAATATTGGCCTTGCTAGTGAATGAATGAATAAAAAAAACTGATTGCTTGTTCAATGATATATTTGCATGTCACTTGGTTTTCCTTGAATTGCTCTGGTGAGAACTAGTGGTTGGGTTCTTCATGAGTATCATCAACCACATTTTAAGTGGCATCCGTGGACTTCAAGCAGCCAGACAGTAAGCTGCTTTGAGGTGTGAAGAGATCAGGGCGGATGGATTGCTACTGTATGAAATCTGCCTGGAAATCTTGCACACACCTATATAATTTTGTTCTGGCTCAACATCAGCTGCACACTGATGGAATGGAAACCTTTGCAATTAATAAGTACTCCTGGGTGATCTAATGATTTACTGATGTCTTAATTGCCACATGCATGAAGTTGATGATACGCTGCACATGTAAGAAGCCAACTAGAGCTGAAAAGCTGAACGCCCGCTGACTCATTCTGACTGGCATCTTAGTGTCAAAGTTGATATAATTGCTTGCCCTGACAAACAAGCCTGTTTTATGCATTTGTAGGCTGCTAATTATGAGATCCTACAACTGTCTCCAGATGAACCCTGAAAGGAGACAGAAACAAAAACGTTGAGGGAGACACTGACTTTGACAGTGACAGTGCATGACCAGGTGCATTGGCAGCAGGTCTTGATCCAGCGGACTTCAAATGTCTGACACCACTTGACATCATACCCTGACCTTTCTGAGACATGCCTCTGCTTATACACCCTGGGTTGCAGGTACAGTTTCCTGAAAATTGCATCTCTCTGCTTATCTCCTTCTCATATGGAGCAACAGGTCTGTAAGGAACAGGCTGCTGCTGCTCTTGCTTCTGCTGATGCTCTTCTGCTGTCTTTATCTGGAACCCAAAGTAAAACAGCATAAGCAGCACCCATGTTAATCTACACCAAAGTGGAGATTAGATGTACAAATCTCTAAAGTTGTGAAATTAATCTCTCAGCACAAGTACTGTGAACTTAGTTTCATATAATCAGGCAAGAAAGCAGCTTTGAGGTTTCAGTACTTATTTTCTCGTTGGAGGTCAATCATCTCAGTACCAAAACATCACTACAGGAGTTCCTCATGGTAATGTCCTAGGCCAAACCGTCTTCAGCTACCTTATCAATGGCCTTCCTTCCATCATAAGGCCTGAAGTGGGGATGCTCGCTGATGATTGCACAATGTTCAGCACCATTTGCGACTGCTCAAAAACTGAAGCAGTCCATGTTCAAATGCAGCAAGGCCTGGACAATGCCATGTTTGGGCTGACAAATGGCAAGTAATATTCACACCACATAAGTGCCAGGCAATGATCATCTCCAACAAGAGAGAATCTAGCCATCGTCCCTTGACATTCAATGGCATTATCATCGCTGAAAATCCCACTATCAAAATCCTGGGGGTTACCATTGACCAGAAACTGAACTGGACTAGCCTATATAAATACTGTGGCTGCAAGAGCAGGTCAAAGGCTAGGAATCCTGCAGCGAGTAACTCACTTCCTGACTCCCCAAAGCTGTCCACCATCTACAAGGCACAAGTCAGGAGTGTGATGGAATACTCTCCAACAGCACTCAAGAAGCTTGGCACCATCCAAGACAAAGCAGCACACTTGATTGGCACCCCATCTACAAACATTCACTCCCTCCACCACTGCGCACAGTGGCATCAGTGTGTACCATCTGCCATCTACAAGATGCACTGCAGGAACTCACCAAGCCTCCTTAGACAGCACCTAACAAACCCATAACCACTACCATCTAGAAGGACAAGGGCAACAGTTACATGGGAATACCACCACTTGGAAGTTCCCCTCGAAGCCACACACCATGCTGACTTGGAAATATATCATCTTTCCTTCACTGTCGCTGTGTCAAAATCATGGAACTCGCTCCCCAACAGCACTGTCGGCCTACCTACACCACAGCAGGTCAAGAAGGCAGCCAACCACCACCTTCTCAAGGGCAAATAGGGATGGGCAATAAATGCTGGCCTAGCCAGCAGCACCCATGTCCCATGAATGAATAAAAAAAAACTTATTGACATCTTTCCCTGTCTTCAGCTCCCTCAATTGTCATAGTTCTAGCCTTACGTTCACTGATGAGTTCCAGGAAGCCCAGGAAACCCATGCACTCACAGTTAAATTCTAAAAGCCACACTAACATCACTGTAATTGAGTGAATAGCATATTGAAATTGATGATTGCAGTTAAATGTGGAAGTCAACAGGTTGGAGTTGGCTTCCCAGCACAGTCAATTTCCATACTTTTAATCCCCTGTAACTGCTCCCAAACCCATGTGCGCCTGCATGTAAAAATTAAACCCCTTGTGTCTCTGCTTGTGGATCAGTCTGCATGCCCAACATCATTAGAAATTGCATAAGAGAAATGATTAATTCCAATAGCACTGTTTAATGTTACTGATATTAATAGCAGGAAAAAGGAAACCTGATATGACTCAACTGAGGAATTGTTCCACTAACATAGTGAACAAAGTTCAAATATTTCCGATGTAGATTTTCACATAACCACCATTACTCATGTCCTTTTTTGTACTTTGATTGGGATCAATGGATAGCAAACTAATTACTTCTGCCAATCAAATTTTACTGTGGAAATATTCATTTCTAAATTCAAAGGTTACAAAATTCAAAAAAGTCCATTCTACTCAATCAGGTGACAGTACATATAAGTATATTGTAAATTATAACAGTATTACCTCATTTGTTCCAATTATATTTTTCTCTGAATATTTTGGGTATTAGGATAATAGATGTCAGTGTTGAGGAATGGAACTTGTTCTATTGTATTAATGCTCGGTCTCAGCAATAAGCACACCTCAGTTAGGCACAGTAATGGCCACACAAGAAATATTTTTTTATTACTGTGCTGTGATAATCAATTTTAATCATAATTTCAGATAAGCAGGATCTATACACCAGACAGAAAGAAAAGACTTTGCTGAATTTAATGCAGGTGACAGAGGTGAAACAAGTGTTCCAACCCACTGTATCACCCAGTCACTTTTGCCTTCCTGGTGGCAGCTGTGGCTCAGTTGGTAGCACTCTCACCTCTTACTCACAAGCTTGTGCATTCAAGTCCCACTCATGCAAAAATTAAAGTTGGCATTCGACTGCTGAACTGTTTGAAGTGCCATCTCTTGGTTGAGGTGTTAAACTAAGGTACTGTCTCAAATCAATATAAAAGATTCAATGGCAGAATTCTCTGCCTGTTGGGAGTGGGTGTGGAGCCAATCGGCTGCACGCCACCATTTTACGTGGCCAGTGTGACACACGGCCGGTAGCGCTCAGCGCTACCTGTGCGGGCGGGGGCAGAGGGAGAGTAGGGGCCTGTGCACTTGCATGTGGAAAGAGCACAGAAATCTCCCTGAGGCACAGAGCTGCCTTAGGGAGATTAAGTTCAAATTGCAAGTTTTAAATAAAGAAAGATTAAAATTATTTAGACATGTCCCTTCATGTGACAGTATCATATGAGCTGGGACATGTTTATGAACTGTAAAAAAAAAAAATTATTTATTTAATAAAACTTTCAGGAAACCTGATCCTGCCCATGGATGAGGTTTCCTGAAAAATGTGAAGGCTACTTGGTCTCTTCTCCTGCCAGCCAACCTTGGATGGGCAGCCCTCTTAATTACCTAAATTAGTTTCCTAATGGCCTTAACCAGCCTTTGACAGTTCGGCAGGCGCACAGCCACCTCCGGCACACACCCGCTTGATGATAAATCGGAATGACGTGTGGCGACATCGGGATGTACGCCCGACATCACAGCACGTCATTTTATGCATCGGCGTGCCGGTCCCACCCCCACATGCTGACATGAAAATTCTGGCCCATATTTTCAAATTGGTTGCTCTGTTTCCTACATTACAACAGTAACTACACTTTAAAAGTATTTTATTTGCTGTGACATGCTAATAAATGGAAGTCGTTCTTTTTCATAAATAGTAAATTAGAAAAAAACAAAGAACCATTTCCAGAACACAATAATTATTATACTCTCTTTTACTTTCCCTTGAGAAATATGTATTAATGATGGAGTACAATGCCATACTGTGAAGAATTATTTCCTGTAAAATAACACAAAATTAAATGTAAATGAAACTGAAGAAAGACTTCAGGGAAATCTAAATAAAAAGCTGATGATATATTGTAGTAAATGCTACTTACCCTTCAATAAAGCAACTATCTCTTTTGTAAAACAACCACTCTCAATCCACTCATGATAATCTTGAATTAAATCAAATGCACTAACACCTTGATTGTTCTTCTGCTTTATATCTGCCCCTAGAGAAAAAATAAAATGTATTTGTAAGCTGGAAGTATCACATCTCTGACTTCATTATCTAAAATCTGCTTCACCCAGTTAAATATATGATGGATTCTCTGTGTATGTTGTCACAGATGGAACCAGTGTCTCGCAAAATTCTAACAGGTGTGCCATCATTAAAAGAAAATTAAATGCTGCTGACTTTCTGGACAGAGCACAACTGCATTTTAAACAAGAAACCCAGAGAGTCTACTTAACATAAAAAAAATCCCTGTTGATAATTTATTAATCCAATTCCCAGCCTAATTGATGTCTTGGAAAGTTTTTCTGTGCTTTCAATTTTACCTCTGATTTCAATGGTCACATTAAGGGCTAAGGTTAAATTGAGCTAAACCACATTAAAACTTGTCCATTCCATTTATTGCAACCTGTTGTCTTGGGTGTCCTGATGGGATATAATCATTTTAGCACTGACAAATAAATAAAAACACTAAAATCAAGTTCTGACAGCTCTGTAGCTAAATGCACCATATTTGTATTGTTAAAGCTTTTAGGTCAGAAAAGCCATAGGTATAATCTGTGGTTCAGTGTTGAGTCAATTGATCCTGGCCAGGCAGCAATGTCTCTGGGCTAAGGAAAATATTTTTTTAAAAAATAAACCAGAGTTCTTGGGCTGAATTTTAACTTTCAGACCCTTTCACAGCAACGGTGGCCGAGAACACACTGGGAATCCAAAGTTTTCAGCAATGTATCTGAAAGAGATTTTGTTTTAACATAGCCATTTTATTTGCATCTGACTTCCAGGTTTCCTGACCAATTAGGGCAGGCAGGTGTGATGATGATCTGTATCAGTCTGTTTCCACTCCACTATTTAAAGGGACCCTCTAAGGGTGAAGTATTTTAAAAGGGTTATGGCAGAGTCAGGAACTTCACATATGGAGGCTCAATGTATAAAGGTATCACAGCACTTCACAATGATACATTCCTGGACACCATGCTGTAAGGGTTTGCAGAGATCTCCTGTTCCCTGCAGATTGGAGGAAGAAGGCAGCCTCAGAGGGCAAGTAAGCATGGCTGGAAACATAGAAACATAGAAAATAGAAGCAGGAGTAGGTAATTCGGCCCTTCAAGCCTGCTCTGCCAGTCAATATGATCATAGCTGATCTTCTATCTCAACGCCATACTCCCACTCTCTCCCATATCCCCTGACATCTTTAGAGTCTAGAAATCTATCCATTTCCTTCTTGACGAGGAGGTTAGCAGCAAGGGTGTAGGGCCTTGCTCCTGAATATAGTGTAGCAATAGGTCAATGGCTTGAGCAGGACAGGAAAGGTGAATGGCATGGCACGTTCAAGTATAAAACCCCTCACTCTGCCTTCCCCAGCCTTCTGCTGCACAGCACTCCTCAGACCAACAAATCTTCCAGTTTCACCCATCCCTTTATGTTGAGGCACCTCCTCATTTTCCATCTAATAAGCCACCATTGACACTTACCCTTACCTTATTGTAAGCTCACAGCCATTCCACACAGTGACTCTCCAAAAAAGTTGTCCTATCCTCTCAAAACATTCTACAGCTCTCACTGATTTGTCTCCTCTTTTCTCTCCTAGCAGGAGAACTAGAGCACAGAACATCAGGGCGAGGCAGACCACTAGCGATGGCCCTCCATTCAGAGCTGTGAAGGGGTGATAGATCAGGTTTCCACATGTCTGGGAATTGGTGATGAAAAGATGGGGGTTTCCTGGCTACATGGTAGTACAATTAAATATCACACAGCCACATAGCATACAACGCTCACTCATGTAAATTTGATGTCATCAGCCACTGAAATATGATTGCCTGCACAATGATGACTCCTTCGAGGAAGTCACTCTCTCTGAGGATGCACCCTCCACCAGCTCAAATGCACAAACCTCAGTGCGGACTCCAAGGCAGGTAGTGACGTTGTCACATAGAGAAGTACACATCACAAGTGAGCACAAGCAGGTGGTGGAGAGTCCTGTAAGGGGACACGCAGGATGCTCAAAAGTTCGGTTCAGCTGGACATGGATGCTGAATCTCAGGGGTCTTCAATGAAGAAAACTATTCTGTACCAGCAGCAGAAAATGCTCTGGGGTCCTCTCAGCCTTTCCAAAGGCACTGTGCTTGACTGGAGAGAAATTGAAGGAGTGTGTCTCTAGCATGAATTCCACGGTGTCTTAGGCCTTTACACTGATGTATACTGCACAACAAGTGGAAAATCCCTCGTCCCTTATGAAAGCAGCATACCACGTAAGGTATATGGTGCCATAGATAAAGTAATGAGTTGAGAGGTAATTTAAATATTTTAATGCAAAGTAACAAACGGATGCTATAAAGAAATAAAAAGAGAAAAGCCATTAGTTTCTAGAGAAAGGACAGTACCTAGGACAGATGCAAATAAATTGTGGATGGCAAATAAATTGTGGATGACATAATATTTCAATTAGATAGTGTATTTCACCTTGTGACTTGAATGAGCATGAAAATTTTAACCAGACAACAGAACCTTTCATCTCAAAGGTGAAGTCCAGAAGGGTAAAATCTTCAGATATGTTACATATCTGTTGAAATATGAGCCCAGGTCTTCTGGTCTCTGGATCTTCGGAGACCAGACTTAGAAATGCCATGGAAGTCCTAATGTGATGGCCTCTATGGGAGTTGCCCAGAAAGTTTGAACTTCCAATGGGTAATTCCCTGCTCTCCGGGACCTTTGTTAAGTTGGGTTAGGTGAGTACTTCTACTTTTTCTTCTAATTAAGCTGCTGCAGTCCATTAACTTAAACAAAATAAGGTGAGGGCTTTGGACTGTAGTGGGAGTGTTTGGAGTAGAATAAGGCCCCTAGTGTAATTAGTATTCTTTAAAGGGAGTAACTAACGGGCTTAATCTAAAAGGAAGTCATGGCAGCAGACTCACACCCATGATATGCTCCTCCTGCACTGTCTGGGAAGTCATGGACACTTCCAGTGTCCCTGGTGACCACATGTGCAGGAAGTGCATCCAGCTGCAGCTACTGGCTGACTGCATTTTGGAGCTGGAGCTGTGGGTAGATTCACTGTGGAACATCTGTGATGCTGAGATTATCTTGGACAACACATTCAGTGAAGTCGTCACACCGCAGGTAAAGGCTGAACAGGCAGAAAGGGGATGGGTGGCCACCAGGCAGAGTAGAGGAAGGCAGATAGTACAGGAATCCCCTGTGGCCATCCCCCTCTCTAACAGATATACTGTTTTGGATACTGTTGGTGAAGACGACTTCTCAAGAGAAAGCAGCAGGAGCCAAGTCCATGTCACCATCGGTGGCTCTGCTGCACCAAGAGGGGAGGAAGAAGAGTGGCAGGGCTCTAGTGATAGGGGATTCAAATTAAGGGGGACAGACAGACATTTCTGCGGCCGCAAAAGAGACTCCAGGATGGTATGTTGCCACCCTGGTGCCAAGATCAAGGATGTCTCGGAGAGGCTGCAGGGCATTCTGAAAGGGGAGAGTGAACAGCCAGTGGTCGTGGTACATATTAGTACCAACAACATAGGTAAAAAAAGAGGTGAGGTCCTACAAGCTGAATATAGGGAGTTAAGATGTAAATTAAAAAGTAGGACCTCAAAGGTACTAATCACAGGGTTACTACCAGTGCCACGTGCTAGCGAGAGTAGAAATAACAGGATATATCAGATGAATACATGGCTAAAGAAATGGCGTAGTGGGAGGGATTCAGATTCCTGGGACATTGAGGCCGGTTCTGGGGAAGGTGGGACCAGTACAAACAGGACGGGTTATATCTGGGCAGGACTGGAACCAATGCCCTCGGGGGATTGTTTGCTAGTGCGGTCGGGGAGGGTTTAAACTAGAATGGCAGGAGGATGGGAACCTGAGCAGGGAGGCAGAGGAGGGGGGGACGAAGAATAGAAACAAAAGACAGAAAAATAAGAAGCACAAGTGGAAGGCAGAAAAAACAAGGGCGAAAAACAAATAGGATCATAGTGCAATTTAAAGCCAAGATGACTAACAAGGTTAAAAAGACAAGTCCAAAGGCATTGTATCTTAATGCACAGAGCATTCACAATAAGGTAGATGAATTAACAGCGCAAATAGATATAAACAGTTACTATATGATTGCAATTACAGACACATGGCTGCAGGGTGACTAAGGATGGGAACTGAACATCCAGGAATTATTTAATATTTAGGAAGGACAGACAAATAGAGAAAGGAGGTGGGGCTGCATTGTTAGTAAAGAAGGAAATCAATGTAATAGTGAGGAAGGATATTGGCTCTGAAAATCTTGATGTGGAATCTGTTTGGGTGGAGATAAGAAACATCAAGGGGCAGAAAATGTTGGTGGAGGTTGTCTATAGGCGCCCAAACAGTAATGGAGATGTAAGGGAAGGTGTTAAGCAGGAAATTAGAGATGCATGCAATAAGGGTACAACTGTAATCATGGGTGACTTTAATCAACATATATATTGAACAAACCAAACGGGCAATAATACAATGGAGGAGGATTTCCTAGAGTGTGTACATGATGGTTTTTTAGACCAATACATTGAGGAACCAACTAAAGAGCAGGTTATCCTAGACTGGGTATTGTGCAATGAGAAAGGACTAATTAAAAATCTTGTTGTGTGGGGTCCCTTGGGGAAGAGCAACCATAAAATGATAGAATTGTTCATTAGGATGGAGAATGAAGAAGTTGAATCTGAAACTAGGGTCCTGAATCTAAATAAATGGAACTACAAGGGTATGAGGCGTGAGTTGGCAATAATGGATTGGGGAACCTTACTAAAAGGGTTGACAGTGGACAGGCGATGGCTGTATTTAAGGAGCATATTTATTCCTGTCTGGCGCAAAAGTAAAACAGGAAAGAGGTTTCAACCATGACTTACAAAAGAAATTATGGATAGTATTAGATCCAAAGAGGAGACATTTAAGATTACCAGAAAATGCAGTAAGCCTGAATTCAGCAAAAGTGGACAAAAAGATTGATCAAGAAGGGGAAAATGAAGTATGAGAGTAAACTTGCAAGGAACATAAAAATTGATTGTAAACGCTTCTACAAATATGTGACGAGAAAAGGATTAGTGAAGACAAATGTAGGTCCCTTACAGTCAGAAATGGGGGAAATTATAATGGGGAACCAAGAAATAGCAGAAGAATTGAACACATATTTTGGTTCTGTCTTCACAAAAGAGAACACAAATAATTTCCCAGAAATGTTAGGGAACAAAGGGTCTAGTGAGAGGGAGGAATTGACAAAAATCAGTATTAGTAATAAAAATGGTGCTAGAGAAATTAATGAGGTAAAGGCTGAAAAATTCCCAGGGCCTGATAATCTGTACCCCAGAGTAATAAAGGAAGTGGCCCTGGAAATATTGGATGCAATAGTGGTCATCTTCCAAAATTCTGTGGACTCTAGAGCAGTTCTTACAGATTGGAGGATGACAAATGTAACCCTACTACTTAAAAAAGGAGGGAGAGAAAAAAACAGAGAATTACAGACCAATTAGCCTGACATCAGTAGTGAGGAAAATGCTAGAGTCTATTATAAAAGATGTGGGGCAGAATTTTTCTGTTGGCGAGCTGGGGGCGGGGCCCGCTCGCCAACACGAAAATGATGCGGGATGACATCGGGGGGAACTGGCGGGATGAGGTTTCATGTCGGTTTTAAAAAACTTTAATAAAGTTTCTGTGATATTTATTAACATGTCCCATCTCGTTTGACATTGTCACATGAGGTGGACATATTAATAATTTTTAAATTTTTCTATTCTTAAACTTTCAAAAACTTTCAGCGCTGTCCCTGAGGCAGCAATTAGCGTGAAAGAGCGCACTCTGGCAGTTGGGGAATCCCCTCCCTGCCCGCACAGGAAGTGCATAGTGCTTCCCGTCGGGCAGACCGCTGGGCGGGCCTTAATTGACCCGCACATTTAAAATGGCAGCGTGGCCCATTTCAGCGGCAGCGATCGGCTGCCTGCCCGCTGCCGAGCCGGTGGGGCCCGCCTGCCCATCAAGGGCAAAATTCTGGCCGTGGTAACAGAACACTTGGAAAGCATTAACAGGATTTGACAAAGGCAGCATGGGTTTATGAAAGGGAGATCATGCTTAACTAATCTACTGGAGTTTTTTGAGGATGTATCGAGTAGAATAGATAAGGGAGAATCAGAGGATATGGTGTATTTGGATTTCAAGAAGGCTTTTGATAAGGTCCCACATAAGAGGCTAGTGGGCAAAATTAAAGCACATGGGATTGGGGGTAATATACTGGCATGGATTGAGAATTGGTTTTTAGACCAGAAACCGAGAGTGGGAATAAATGGGTCTTTTCCTGGTTAGCAGGTGGTGACTAGTGGTGTATCGCAGGGATCAGTGCTTGGGCCCCAGCTATTCATGATATATATAAATTACTTGGATGAGGAAACCAAATGCAATATTTCCAAGTTTGCTGATGACACAAAGCTGGGCAGGGTTGTGAGGTGGATGCAAGGAAGATTCAGGGCGATTTAGGCAAGTTGTGTGTGTGGGCAAACACATGGCAGATGCAGTATAACGTGGATAAATGTGAAGTTATATGCTTCAGTGTGATCATATTGAATGGTAGAGCAGGCTTGAAGGGCTGAATGGCCTATTCCTGCTCCTAGTTTCTATACTTCCATGTTTCTCCACAAGTGCCTCTGACTCTGAGTTAGGGTTCCAATGTACTTACCTTAACTGATGTAGTTAACCAGGAAATATCAAATGAGTCTGACAGAACTGACACCCGCACCCCCCAACCCCGCAATCACCCATACTGACCTACCCAACTCCCCACCTTGATCCCCCTCAACTACTTCCAAACTTGACCCAACTGTACCTCCCAGCCACCCAGTTACCACCTGACCACCCCAACCTCTCAACCATCCAAGTATCCCCCTCCCAATCAGATCTGACTACCCCTCACCACTTGACTTGACTAGCCCCAGACCTGATAGCCCCTTCCAAATCAACCATACCCCGACCCTGCTACCATCTCATCCAATTAACCACTTATCAACTCACTTGTCATGGACAAAATGCAGGAAACAGCACTCCTGCAGCATCAGAACAAACTTTTTTGTCTCTGCTGGGGGAGGGGCCAGTGCCTCAGAAATTTTTTTTATTCATTCATGGGATGTGGGCTTCGCTGGCTGGGCTAGCATTTATTGCCCATCCCTGATTGCCCTTGATCAGAGGGTATTTTCTTTTTAAGAGTCAACCACATTGCTGTGGGTCTAACCATCAGCATCAGGGAGACAAATGTCATAGTCCAAGGTGTTGCCATACCACCATCTATCAGCAGTGACAATGTGACACTGGAGGTTGTTGAGAACTTCTCATACCTAGACTCCACAATCACCAACAATCTGTCACTTGATGCTGAAATCAACACACACATTGCAAATGCTGCAGTTGTTCTGTCCTAGCTGAGTGTGGAACAACAGTGACCTGACTGAGACACACCATTGCCACACCAGGCAATGCTTAACACAGAGTTAACCACCACGCTGCAGACCATCATCTTATGAGTCAGAAGGCTGTCTAAAATAACATAACACTCAATTCATAATGCCCTGGAACAACTGTGCTTGAATAATGGTATATGCAGTAGATGAACGATTACTATGTACAAGTTTTCAGGAAAATGCCAGCATACACAATGAGAAACAGTTGGAGACAGGACAAAAAGGTACACCAGAGACAATGACAGAATGTGTGTGACTGATAAAAAGAAGACAAAATGAGCGGTAGGCAAAGGTAGAAAATGAATAAGTGTGCGTGACAAGGGGAACAGAAAGAGAATGAAAAACATTTCTTTTATGTCAATCCAGAAGCAATGCCACAAAAGATTAACTGTGCTGTCAAAAAAGAAAAAAGTGCCTTCAGTACCATGTTTTATTAGAAGACTTGCCCCATGATAGTTTGAAGCTTGAACTGCAAAGAACAGAGGAGTGCAGTGATCACAATTCAGTATATCCACCTCAGCATTGTTTGATAGCAGTAATATCAGCAGGTCATTGCAATTATCTTTAACAGCAGCAAGGTGCAAAGCACTGTGTACAAGAAGCAAAATAAATTTTATTTTCTGTTACATAAAAGAATCAATCACAAAACAACAGAATATTACAGCTGAACATAATGAAATTTGAGCTAATAGATTAGTTACTTTCTTGTGCCTTCATGAAAATCAAATCAATGAAACCTATCTGGTAAAAAATATGTAATTTTATGATTGAGGGGCTTTCAAAATGGCAAAAGATCAGTGCCTAAATAAAAAGACCCAGAAAAGACCATATCTATTCTTGAAAGGTCAGGGAGTTTGTGTAGGCGTGATTGGGATTGAGCTGAAGTAGATCGGTTCAGTAACATTGAAAATCTGTCTGAGGCCTAGCAGGGGTGGATATGAGAAATAATAGAGGTGGATCTATTTAAAGAGAAAATAACAGCCCTTAATGTCAAAGATGAAGTAAGGGGGGTTGTGATGATGTGTCACAACAGCAACATGTTTTGATACTTATTTTTGCCATTTTGGTGTTGCATCAAAACCCCTGTTTTATCCATGCTTTCTACATTTGATGTCATTTTTAACATAGCATCAGAATAAAAGTGTATGAACTCTTGGCACAGCATGATTTGGAAGCACCACAAAAGGGAGATGCTAACTCCAAAACTGCCATACAATTATATCAGTGATACATGGATTTAGATCTAAATTTTTTCTAAATGAAAAGCTGATCCTACTGTTATCTGCAAGAACAGGTTAATGCAAGAGCTAAGTGTCATTAGAACATTCTAGATTAATACAGATCTCAAATATATTTACACATTCTAATTATATCACAACAGACTCAAACAATTGACTGTGGATAATGATTAAACAAGCAAAAATAGCACAGATAACATTTATGAAGGAAATTAAATTTGTTCCTTTCTACATGAACTCTATTGCTTGATTAAAATAGGAAATTTTTACACCCAAATTGGGATGCAAAATTGTTTAAAACTACACTAAAGGCGCTTAATCATTTATCTGGATTACTGAGCCATATCTAGAGGTCTTACCTGTTACTTTATTAATTTTTTTTCTCCATTGCATAAATTTGAATTTAAAATCTTAGCATTTGAAATATAATGCACAGTAAACTGCAATTCTTCAGAGTGACTCAGAGTTAAGATAAATATTACCATGTGCTTCTGTTTGTCTAAGTAGTAAATGCAACAGTTAATTTTTCTTACCCATCACCATGTTTATCAACTGCATTAATATTGACTCCATTCTTTACAAGAAATTCCAGACTCTGAGCTTTTTCTGGCCTGTGCAAAAACAAGGTTTTAAAAATACTTAATGCATTTCTGCATCACACCAATCATTTCAGGTGCAAAATTGTGACAGTCATAAACTGATAGTGGGTGACATACGCTTTTATTTCATCATGTAGTAATCCAAACATCAGTTCTTCCTGCTCCTTGGCTTTAAAATTGAAACCGTTTTCACTGAGCCTGTAAATTAAACCAAACCAAAATTAAAGAATAAAATAGTAAATTGAAATTATGAATGTGCTAATTTTGAATATAATACCATCTGTGCTTCTAACCTCTTTTGATCTTAAATATAAGTATTTATTATGTGATTAGGAAGCTAATGGATCACTCTTAGTTGCAAATTCTCCTATTATTTTTAATAATTGTTTTAATTGTAGGTGACACGAAACAGCCCCTTAAGCAAAATTCATTTTTGAAGCAATTTAAACCAAATCCAATTCAGATTTTTTTAAAAAATCATTCTTAGGAGGTGCCTCAACAATACAGCTAGGCAGAAGTTAGACCCAGCTATGATGAAAGAAAATTGATAAATGTACAAATGAAGATGGATTGCAAGGGAACTTGAGGTGCTGGCATTCTCATGCACCTGGTACCCTTGTCCTTCTAGGTGGGAGGACCTTCCCATGTGTGGGAATTGCTGTATTACATCCTGTAGATAGTACACCCTACAATCAAAGTATCACCATGGTGAAAGGGGTGGGTGTTTACGGTAATGGATCAGTTGCACATGAAGCAAGCTGTTTTGTCTGAGGTGATGTTGAGCTTTTTTAAAAAATTAAATTTTAATAAATATGATTATATTGTAAGTCCAAAATGCATCCTGGTTTACATCAATAGAATTAAAATATGGCAAAATGTTCCATGGCCCTATCACTGGCCTCATTAGACATGTGTAGCTTGCACTGCACAGGGTTCACACTCCAATTTGGCCCTTATGTTACAACTAACCCCTGTGCCCCAACAGCAGTTTTTCTATCAAGTGATTTGCAGTTGATGGGAATGAAACATCGACAGTGCCCTTGGAAGACAAGACAGAGAATATAATATTAAAATGAATGAAGGCCATCAAATCTTCTGAACAAAGTGCAGATACTATTGGAAATAATGGATGTAATTTAACGAGAGTAACGGAGGTCCTGATGGTGGATCGGGAAGAGGGGGGCAATGCCGTTGGGAGCTGGAGTGGCCAATTAACTGCGATCTTGTGGCAACCAGCCAATTCATGAGCCCCATGTGAGTGGCCCACCAAATCATGGGCCACTCATGGTAGCTGGGTAACAGTCAGCTCATGATCTCCTTTCGCCAAGCTTTAAATTCGGGAGGCATTGTTTGACCGCATCTAGAGAATAACAGAAAAGTGCCTTTTCAATTGTCTTAATTGGCTTCCCACTGCTTGCATTTGGCTTTGCCACCTCGCTGCCTTCCCACTGCTCACATGATTCTTCCTGCAGCTTCTGACATTGGGCCTTCCACACTCAGCCTCCTGCCCAATCCTACACGCCCCCACCACGATTCTTACTTTATCAAGCTTCATTAAATGATGCCCAGAGTTTCAAATCAACAAACTGAAAGCATTATTTGGTGTAATCAATGCACAAAATCTTTTCTCACAGTGTACCAAACCAAACTATCTCTGATAGAGCAGTAAAGAAAGATATTAAGACAGTCACTTTTAGAGATATATCAATGAAAGATGAGGTGGATTCCTCTCACATAAAAAGGACAATAAAGGGATAGATCACTCTAATTCTCCTAATTTGGCAGGCTGTCTTACCCATAACAGGGATAGAATAATAATAACAGAACAATACTTCTTTTGGATTTTTTCACAGACATGAAGAAATTGAGAAGAATCTTTGGAGACTGCCTGACAGCTGAGGTACTGCTGTACAAAATAATCACTAGAAACATTTTCTTAGAAGGAATATTTCTTCATCCACTCTGAAATGCTTGCTCAATGAGAGTAACTGGATTTTGGGAAATTTTAGCTTGCAGCCAGCATTTTTTCCATTGAAAATTAAAGTGGAAACCTCTCAAAGCTCATAGATGGACAGCAAGAGTAAAAATATATATCTGCTGTAACAGGTATAAATAATACCATCTTTATTTATAATTGGAGCCTCAACAATCCATGGTCGCAAATTGACTGAAGGAGATAATGGGCTGCATTATAACTGGCCTCATAACATTAAGTAAGCAGCATTGTTTCCAACAGTTCTAAAAGTAGATCAATACAGCCAGTTGAAGGCAGGAACAAGTTTTCAAAAATCTCATTACAAACATAAATAAATGCTTTATGTGATCTTACCATTTAGCACATTCAATGTGATTATTGGCCACAGACAGGTAGAGCAGACTTGGAGTGCTTCCCTTCATTAGGTTTGTGATCATTTGTTCATCTGAGTCAAACTTCTGCAGAAGTTGAATTACATCTATTCTACCTTGCATGGCAGCACAATGGATTGGCAGCAGCTTTTTATTATTCCATCTTTCTATTGCAGCCTTATGGGACAGCTACGTACATGGAATAATTCATTGTAATTAGTTTGTAACAGTTGCTGGCAGAATCTTGATTAGAGCTATTTTAGTAAGATACAATAACAGAGTAGCTCCAGATACAAAGTCAACATTTGCTCTGTTTTGGACTGACCCAGTTATGTGGTTTTTCTGATGAGCATCCCAAGTATCCTGCAGTTGGTTTCTCAAACTGACACCCTGCTTTTGTTAACTAATGATGTATCAATTGAAAGTATGTTTTTAAAAACATTAATGTGAGATGAGGGGCAGACAGTAGCACATTGGTAAAGTAATCCAGAGACCTAGGCTAATGCCCAGGGCACATGGGTTCAGATCCCACCATGGCTGTTGGTGGAATTTGAATTTAATTATTTAAAATCTGAAATTGAAAGCTAGACTCAGTAATACTGACCATGAAACTATCATTTGATTATTGTACAAACCCATCTAGTTCACTAATGTCCTTCAGGGAAGGAAATCTGCCATCTTACGTGTGACTCCAGATCCACAGCAATGTGGTTGATTCTTAACTGCCCTCTGAAATGGCCTAACAAGCCACTTGGTTCAAGAGAAATTAGGGATGCATAATAAATGCTGGCCTTGCCAGTGACGCCTACTTCCCATGAAAAAATAAAGAAAATAGAGAAAGGTAAATGATAGGATATTTAGCGCAGGTAGTGCACCCATTATTGCATTATTCCTTTCCTGTCAGATAGTAGTAAACAATTTTAATAAGATAATTGAATAGATTTTGCACTATATCGTATGCGGATCTAATTTTTTTCCCCATATATGCCCACTAGGTAAAGGGTTCACATGGAAATCAACCCCTTGATGCATAGTTTGCATTATAACAATTGGACTCTTTGGTCCAAAACTGATATGTGGTAACACTAATGCATTCTTAATATATATTTTATTGTAATGTTTCCTCAGATTAGCTTGCTGCTTTAATATGTAGTTTCATTAACATTTTGGTTTTGAAATGGCGTAGAGTTCTTACCAAAAGTTTTAGACAATCCAATCTAGCTGGTTTCCTCATTTCACCAAAGCACAATATGTGCAATGGCGTGTTCCCATCCCCATCTGACCAGTTTACATCAGCACCATGGTCAAGCAGCAACTGAAATGACAAGGCACAAAGCAAAATATAGATTTTTATCCAATCATGAGTGAAAATAATAGCTCAAAACAATCCATTAGAATGAAAACTCCATCACCCATTGCTTTGTTTTAATCAATAGTGCTTATAAAACCAATGAGCTATAGCAGAGTAATAAAATAAGAACTTAGAAAGAACAAAAGTCAGAACATGGCCTTTGTGAGCATATTTAAACTAAGTTCAAATTAATTAAGGAAAATAAGCACCAGTTTCAAATATCCCAATTCAAACACTTGTTGCAATAAACTGACCTGCATTGTCTCTATATCTCTTGATCGATGTAAAGGGGCTGCTCCTTTGTAATCCAACAGGTTAACATCAACCTTCAATCGTAGAAGTGACTGGCAACAAGAAATAAAACAGCTATGTGGGTAAGGTGAAAGAAAATCTGTTTCCAGTAATGCTTCAATGTTTAAATTAATACAGGCTATCCAAGTTCACAAGCAATTCTGTTTACTTGAAGCTAAAATTATGATACCTGAAACACAGATTCTCCAAACCAACTTTGGCACTTGGTGACCTACAGTTATTGAAACCTGTTTCAAAAAATTGATGATGATTATTACAATTTTCTGCTTTATAGTGTAAACTGCCTTTAATTAAACTCTTAGGCACTGGAACTGAAATGTAGTGCAGGTATATCCAAACATCTCCCCTTGACATTCAATGGCATTACCATTGCTGAATCTCCCACTATCAACATCCTGCAGGTTACCATTGACCAGAAACTGAACTGGACTAGCCACATAAATACTGTGGCTACAAGAGCAGGTCAGAGGCTAGGAATCCTGCGGCAAGTAACTCACCTCCTGACTCCCCAAAGCCTGTCCACCATCTACAAGGCACAGTCAGGAGTGTGATGGAATACTCTCCACTTGCCTAGATGAGTGCAGCTCCAACAATACTCACGAAGCTTGACACCATCCAGGACAAAGCAGCCCACTTGACTGGCACCCCATCCACAAATGTTTGCTCCTTCCACCAGCGGGCACAGTGGCAGCAGTATACCATCAACAAGATGAATTTTTTTTTAAAGTTTCAATAAATTAAAAAAATATATATCTCAAGGCTTTTGAAAGGTCCCTGTTAGTGCATTTTCACCAATAAAGATTAACTTTAAGAGCTTCTTCAAAAGCCCAAAAATAGGTGCAATTAGCTGAAATTTGTCATGGGGATTATTTGATCTGGGAGTGCGACCAGTTTAGTGGATGGAGATGGCAGTGTTTTTTAAAACAGTGCAAAAGATCCTGGAGACTTGATTTGCACTGGATATAATTTGCAGTTGAAATTCCTCAATTTTTTGTCTCAGTTTTAGCAAATTGCATCAAAATAAAGCCCATTAGCCAAGTAGCAACGTGAGGTCCAGTGCCCAATTTACGTTTCAAATGTACTGCTCCAAATTTAACATTGGGCCTAAACTAGGATGTTGAATGCTCATATATTGTTCTACATAGCAAGCCTTATGTTACAGCAATGATATCATGCTAGTCTCCTGCACAGCAAGCCCACCGTATGCTCTTGCAGGTGTTCTGCCTGAATGAAACATTTGACCTAATTGAAGCTGTGCACCCTCCTCCTTTTTGTCCTCATATTTGGGACAATTTTGGCTCTTTTGTTCGCTAATATTGTAATAGTACTGTTTGCTTTTGATACTGAAGTTCTTACTGTTGATATTTCATTTTCACATCTTAAAATTCAAGGGTTCTTTTTAGTGAAGAAATTGCATCAACCTGCTCTGACACTTTCACTTAAAGAAAGAAAATTGACTTGTATTTGCATAGCACCTTTCAAAGCCCCAGGATGCCCCATTGTCAATTAACTACATAATCAAAAGTGTAGTTGTGATGCAGGAAAAGGCAGTTAATTTTCACACAACATGGTCATAGAATCATAGGACTTAGAAGCAAGAGTAAGACATTCAGTCCTTTGAGCCTGCTTCATCATTCAATAAAAGCATGGCTGATTGTGGTCTTAATTCCACTTTCCTGTCTGCTCCACATAACCCTTGACTCCCTTGCCTATCAAAAATCTGTCCAACTCTATCCTGAATAAATTCAGTGACCAGCCTCCACTGCTTTCTGGGGAAGAGAATTCCACATACTAACAACCTTCTGAGAGAAAAAGTTTTGCCTCATCTCAGTCTTAAAAGGGAGACCTCTTATTCTTAAACTGTGCCCCCTAATTCTAGTCTTCCCAACAAGTGGAAATATCCTCCTGGTATCAACCCTTTCAAGTCCCCTCAAGATCGTTTTTATTTCAATAAGTCCAACAAGCAGCAATGTGATTAAGACCCGGGAAATCTGAATATGGGAGATCAGAACAAAAACAGAATTACCTGGAAAAACTCAGCAGGTCAGGCAGCATCAGCGGAGAAGAAAAGAGTTGACATTTCGAGTCCTCATGACCCTTCAACAGAACTGACTGAATATTAGGAGAGGGGTGAAATATAAGCTGGTTTAAGGTGGGGGGGTTGGGAGGAGAGAAGTGGGGGAGGTGTGTGGTTGTAGGAACAAGCAAGCAGTGATAGGAGCAGATAATCAAAAGATGTCACAGACAAAGGAACAAAGAGGTGTTGAAGGTGGTGATATTATCTAAATAAATGTGCTAATTAAGAATGGATGGCAGGGCACTCAAGGTACAGCTCTAGTGAGGATGGGGTAGAAAGACTAACAGGGCATAAAAAAATTTAAAATAATGGAAATAGGTGGGAAAAGAAAAATCTATATAAATTATTGGAAAAAACAAAAGGAAGGGGGAAGAAACGGAAAGGGGGTGGGGATGGAGGAGGGAGTTCAAGATCTAAAGTTATTGAATTCAATATTCAGTCCGGAAGGCTGTAAAGTGCCTAGTCAGAAGATGAGGTGCTGTTCCTCCAGTTTGCATTGGGCTTCACTGGAACAATGCAGCAAGCCAAGGACAGACATGTGGGCAAGACAGCAGGGTGGAGTGTTAAAATGGCAAGCGACAGGGAGGTTTGGGTCATTCTTGTGGACAGACCGCAAGTGTTCTGCAAAGCGGTCGCCCAGTTTACGTTTGGTCTCTCCAATGTAGAGGAGACCGCATTGGGAGCAACGAATGCAGTAGACTAAGTTGGGGGAAATGCAAGTGAAATGCTGCTTCACTTGAAAGGAGTGTTTGGGCCCTTGGACGGTGAGGAGAGAGGAAGTGAAGGGGCAGGTGTTGCATCTTTTGCATGGGCATGGGGAGGTGCCATAGGGAGGGGTTGAGGAGTAGGGGGTGATGGAAGAGTGGACCAGGGTGTCCCAGAGGGAATGATCCCTACGAAATGCTGCCGGGAGGGTGAAAGGAAGATGTGTTTGGTGGTGGCATCATGCTGGAGTTGGCGGAAATGGCGGAGGATGATCCTTTGAATGCGGAGACTGGTGGAGTGGTAAGTGAGGACAAGGGGGACGCTATCATGTTTCTGGGAGGGAGGAGAAGGCGTGAGGGCGGATGCGCGGGAGATGGGCCGGAAACGATTGAGGGCCCTGTCAACGACCGTGGGTGGAAAATCTCGGTTAAGGAAGAAGGAGGACATGTCAGAGGAACTGTTTTTGAAGGTAGCATCATCAGAACAGATGCGACGGAGGCGAAGGAACTAAGAGGACGGGATGGAGTCCTTACAGGAAGTGGGGTGTGAGGAGCTGTAGTTGAGGTAGCTGTGGGAGTCGGTAGGCTTGTAATGGATATTGGTGGACAGTCTATCACCAGAAATTGAGACAGATAGGTCAAGGAAGGGAAGGAAAGTGTCAGAGATGGACCATGTGAAAATGATGGAGGGGTGGAGATTGGAAGCAAAATTAATAAATTTTTCCAAGTCCCGATGAGAGCATGAAGCAGCACCGAAGTAATCATGGATGTACTGGAGAAAGAGTTGTGGGAGGGGGCCGGAGTAGGATTGGAACAAGGAATGTTCCACATACCCCATAAAGAGACAGGCATAGCTGGGGCCCATCATCAGGTTGTATTGGGTACAAGTGAAAGATTACTTGAGCAAATGCCCTGTGCACCTTGGGTTTCACTAAGGTGAGAGAAATGGCACTCTGAGCCAATGATAGCTCACTCCAGCCCAACCTCCCAGACAAAGGCTCCTGGCCTCACCTGAGTCTGAAGGAAACCACATGTCATTAAAGTTTCCACTTTTATTTCCAATGTTATTAGTATCAGGCATTGCGTAGAATAGGTGGCTGATCTGATACCGTCTGTGTTGTGCCACTGCCTGAGGTGAATTTCTACTTCTATATCTCCAAACTTAAAACATTTTTTCCATTTTTAAAAGCTCAGTTTGTCCCAAGAAGCTCAAAATGATATCATTAAATTCATGGGGCAGAATTTTGCCGTTGGCGAGCAGGGGGCGGGGCCTGCTCGCCGATGCATAAAGTGACACAGGTGACATCGGGCGGAACTCCCGACGTCTTCCCACCCCATTTAAATTTTCAGGAAGATGGGGCCACAGCAAAATCAGCTGCAGGCCCGCTGACCTGTCAATGGCCAATTGAGGCCTTTGACAGGATCATTTAAACAATTAAAGGAAGCCAGGAGCCCTGGCAAAAATATGAAACCTCATCCACCAGCGGGGTGAGGTTTCATGTAGGGATTTAAAAAGTTTAATAAAGTTTTATTGTAATTTATGGACATTGTCACATGAGGGGGACATGTTAGGGAATTTTTTTTCTGTTTTTAATCTTTTTAAAAGTGTAAGCGATCTCCCTGAGGTAGCACTTAGCCTCAGGGAGATGTGCGCTCTTTCGTGTGCATGCGCGAAAGAGCGCACTCCCGCTTTTGGGGATTCCCGCACAGGAAGCGCATAGCGCATAGCGCTTCCTGCTGGACATCACGCTGGGTGGACCTTAATTGGCCCGCCCACATAAAATGGCAGCGCGGCCCGCTTCTCCAGCAGGGATCGGCTCCCCACCTGCTGGAGATTGGGTCGAGCCTGCCTGCCTGCTCGGCAGGCATAAATTCTGCTCATGATTTCAACACCATCTGGAGATGAGGAGGAATTTCTTCACACAGAGAGTGGTGAGCTTGGGGAATTCGCTACCACAGAAAGTAGTTGAGGTCAAAACACTGTAAGAAGGAGTTAGATATAGCTCTTGGGGTGACAGGGATCAAAGGATATGAGGAGAAAGGGGGAGCAGGGAGTTGGATGATCAGTCATGATCATAATGAATGGTGGAGTAGACCGAATGGTCTACTCCCGCTCCTATTTTCTATGTTTCTATGTTAAGTCACTCATCATCCTGACTTGGAAATCTATCGCTGTTCCTTCACTGTCGCTTGGTCAAAATCCTGGAACTCCCTTCCTAACTGCACTGTGGGTGTACCTACACCACATGGACTGCAGTGGTTCAAGAAGGCAGCTCACCACCACCTTCTCAAGGGCAACTAGGGATGGGCAATAAATGCTGGCCCAGCCAGCAAAGCCCACATTCCATGAATGAATAATAAAAAAAAATGTCATTGGAATCGATTCCTATGCTGTTACTCTACATGTAAAATGTCAGATAAATGCATACAATTGATAACATTTTCTTTTTCTGTTTATTTCCTCTTTCTTGAACAAAGTGTGAATAAATGTGCAGGAAACCTTATTTCCGAATGCTAATTTATAGCAATCTAACAATCACATTTACTTTCTCAGTTCTGCAAACTCCAACAAAATGAAAGCTGGGAGATTTAAATGCCTCAGTTTTGTTACAAATTATTCAACGTAAGGACATAAGAAGTTGGGGCAGGGATGGACCATTCAGCCCCTCAAGCCTGCTCCACCAGTCAATAAGACATGGTTGATCTGATGTGTCCTTAACTCCACTTTCCTGCCTTCCTCCTTAATCCTTGACTTTCTGTCGATCAAATTTTTATTTACATGTATCCGTGCAGGGGAACACTTGGGGCCATCAGGACATGATGTAGCATGTGGAGCACTGACTAGCAAAGGTGGGGAAGTGGTTGAGCAGTGGAAGCACTTTGAGCTGAGTCCTCACTTCCATCCCCCTTTGACCATATCACTCTCATGGCACATCCACACTTCTCTGACAGCAGTGAGCTGGAGAACACTTTGCTGTAAATCAGTGTGCCGATGACCAATAAATCCTATTTAAAATGGCATTCTTAGTGTACCAGGCATTTTGCAGAGCCTGCACACACTTTGATTGTTGCTTTTGATGCTCTATTTAAGATGCCAAACTTTCATTGGACAAAGACAACATCGCAAAGGCCTGCGACATCATGCTTGAGACGAGCTCCTCCAATCTCTCACTCCAGACCGTATTACTGCCTTGGTCCAAACATGGACAAAAGAGCTGAATTCAAGAAGTGAGGTGAGAGTGACTGCCATTGACATCAGGGCAGCATTTGTGTGAAATCAAGGAGCCCTATCAAAATTGAAGTCAAAGGGAAGTGGGGGAAAACTCCCCACTGTTTTCAGTCATATTTAGCACAAAGGAAGATGATTGTTGTTGTTTGAGGCAATCAGCCCCAGGTCATGACCACAGGAGTTCCTCAGGGTAGGCTTGAATCAGCTGCTTCACCAGCAACTATTTTTTTCATCTTAAGGTCATGTGGAAATGTTCACTGAAGAATGCATAGTGTTCAATAGTATTTACAAGTCCTCAGATACTGAAGCAACTCGTGTCCATGTGCAGCAACACCTGGACAACATTCAGGCTTGGGCTATAAGTGGCAAGTAACATGCGTGCCACAAAAGTGCCAAACAATGACCATCTCCAACAAGAAAGAATCTAACCATCACTCCTTGACATTCATGGACATTGCCATCACTGAATCCCCCACCATCAAGATCCTGGGGTTACTATTCATCAGAAACTGAACTGGACCTGCCGTATTAATACTGTGGCTATAAGAGCAGGTCAGAGACTGGAAATCCTGAGGCGATTAACTCACCTCATGACTCCCCAAAGTCTGTTCACCATCTACAAGGCACAAGTCAGGAGTGTGATAGAATAATCTCCACTTGTCTGTCTGAGTGCAGCTCCAACAATACTTAAGAATATTCAACATATTCTAGAACAAAGAAGCTTGCTTGGTTAGCACTCCCTGTAGAGACCAATAACTTTTAAAAAGAAATGAATTTCCCCAGGGCTGACAAAAATAGCCAAAGGATACAATTTCATGTTTTGAGCTGAAAACCAACATAAATCAAACATTACTTAACAGGCAATTAATAAACCAAACTAAGGAAAAGACACTTTCGTTTTAACTAATTAACGTGATCAAGCTACGTCTTACAACTCTTTTCACTGTGAATTGCACTTCTGGCAGATGTTGTGCAGCATTACAAGAACAGGTCCAGAGTTATTCCTCTCTCCAACAGGTTCACTTCTCTCTGTTGCGCTATAGATTGTAATTTCCAATTTCATTCCAATTCCATTTCACTTAGCCTGAGTCTTCTGGATCTGACTTCCACCAGCAAGGCCCATCTTGGTGACTCCTTGGCCTGAATTTTTCCTGCGTGGGCGGACTAGGCGGGAGCGGGCAAGGATAGTCAGGAACCCAACCGCTGCCCGCGATTGGGTGTGCAGCGCCATTTTACGTGGGCGGACCATTTAAGGCAGTAGTGCTGAGTGCTACCTGTGCGGGTGGGGGGAGGAGGGAGAGTCGGGTCCAGCGCTCTTTCGTGCATGTATGCGAAAGAGCGCTTCAATCTCCTTGAGGCAGCTCTGTGCCTCAGGGAGATTGAAGCGACTGTTAATAATGTAAATAAAACCAATGAAAATTTAATGAAATATGTCCCCTCATGTGACTGTGTCACATGAGGGGAGAACATATTTTTCTTTTTCACAGAAACTTTTTATTTAAATTGCAAAAGCTTTAGGAAACCTCATCCCGCTCGTGGATGAGGTTTCCTAAAAAACATAAAGGCCGCTTGGCCTTTTCGCCTGCCCACCAACCGTAAGCTTGGATGGGCAGTGTCAAGTTGAACTTAATTACTTCGTTAATGGCCTTAATAGGCCTTTTAATTATCGGTGGGTGCACAGCCAACTCCAGTGCGGACCTGCCGAATGAAATATTGCGAGACAGCACGATGAAATTGAGATGCATGCCCAATGTCCTCATGCATCGTTTTACGTGCCGGCATGTCGGGCCCACCCCTGCACGCCGACTGAAAAATCCTGGCCCTTGTTCCTTGAATCTCCAAAAGCCCTGTTGCTCCTGTCCCTTTCTTTTCGAATAGAAAACCAACTTTTATAAGCATGTTGCTTGTTTGGTAACACAAAATGGTCCTCTGCTCTTCACAACAATAGTTGCTTTGCTTCTCTGTACAGTAGTGTCTGCATTGTCCCTCTCTGTGTCTCAAAAAACAGCTCTCCCAGGAGTGAAAACTGTCACTTGATACTTAGATAGGTTTCTGCTTAAGTTTGTCCCCTATGATAACCTGATCACATGGGTATGTCTCCAACTTCGGGTGATTCCAGAATTGTCTGCCTCAGCTTAAGTTGAAGGAAACATTTTAAAACAAAATCACCTTGTGTAGTCCAGCATTCATAACAGTATTAACACTCTAACAGAGAACACAGATAGAGTAAAATTATCCTTCAAGCAAAGGATCAGATTAAAGTTCAACAGACCTGCCATATCCAGTCAAGAATAGCAGTGAACAATTAAACAACTAATAGAATGAGGAGGCTCTCCAATCATCCCCATCCTCAACGATGGGGGAGCTCAGTACATTAGTACAAAAGACACGGCTGAAGCATTTGCAACCATCTTCAGCCAGAACGTCTGGGTGAATATTCCTCCTTAGCCTCCTCCTGAGGTCTCAACCAACACAGATGCAAGTTTTCAGCCAATCCGAGTTCACTTCACTTGATATCAAGAAACTGCTGAAAACATTCAATACAGCAAAGGCTATGGGCCCCAATAACTAAAATTAAAGCTAAAACTAGAATTGCAAGACCACAGATTTATACCACTAAGGTTGTGAAGATCTATTTAACAGTGCCTAGACAGTCCAGTCAATCACCTTAGATCTTTATAAATGTACTATTGAATGCAAGAAATGTGACATTGCACACAAAACCTTAAGCTGCTGGTCACAGAGGTCTATGTATGCATCCAAGAGTAGTTGTACACAAGTTTAATATCACTAAATGTACATCAAGCCACAATGTTATTTGAATCTCTCAACTGCAAATTTCACTCAATAGAAATTGGCCCGGGTTTTGCTGATAAAATAACAGGATGTAAATGATGCATACCATTATTAATGTGCAAATTCATCAACAACTTGTGGTGAGGAAGAGAAACTCCATGAATTGTGAATTGCCAAAAGTTGCTGGCTGATTTGCTAAAAAATCAATTCATGCTTAATGTCCCCATAAAGTTGCTGTATTTGCACATTAATTGCCAACAGCCAGTTAAGTCTAATATTTAGTATAATTACCGACTTAATGATGCAATAATTTTTAATGAATGTCAATCAACCTCTCTTGCTCAGAAAGTGAATGATTAAAAGTGTGGAGTTTCATTCCTTCTTGTAATGACTCCTCTCTCCTTCCAATTATTGCCAGACCCTGATAATAGCATGTTAGTAAAATGAGACTCTGCCAATAAGATCGGCAGGACCTCCGAGGCTGCCCCTAGCCTTGCCAGGTTTTATCCATGCTCCTTCCTCACTTTTGCATGAATTCATAATGCCAACAAGTTGTACAATTGAAACCAATAAATGATGAATTATTTGTCAACCATGAAAAATGGATGTACAACACTGCTGGTTTTAATCATCTTCAGGATACCGTACATATGTTTCAATCGCCCAATCATGCGGATAATTTTTAATGTTCTCGTAAATCATTGCATTATTAGAGTGAATGCTAGAAGAATCCCCAGAGCACCTTTCAAAGAATAGCCTTGCTAACATTCTGCGAATGAAAGAAACTTGTAATAACTTGTATAACAAATGGTTCCTCCAAAAAAAGTAGCAACAATCTATCACATTGTGAGGAGATGAAAAGTTTGTTGTTCAGGGAAATTATATCACACAACACCATTCACTGTTTATAAATAATGTGGACTAACTTAAATGAGTGCCAGTATCAATTTACATTACATATTATAAAAAATATGTATTTCTGAGTTTTTAAAGTATACGTAATTTACTTCCAAAATGTCATTTAAATCACTCCAGTTTTCAACAGACCTTCCCTTTTGTTCTCCCCTCCCTATCTTTTCCTATCTTTGTACCACTTAAAAACTGTTTTGTTTCTAACTTTTTCCAGTTCTGGTGAAAGATCACGGAGCTAAAACATTGGACTGAATTTTCCCAGGCTTGCAGAGGTGGATTAGGAGGAGGAACTGGGAACAAAGTTATAACTCTTTCGAGTACAAACCCGTTTCCATCTGTTTCAGATGAAGTTACATTATTTGCCATTGTGAGATTTGAACTCTTGATCTTGGGGTTACAAACCCAGTACCATAACCACTTGGCTATTTAGGCCAAGCAGGAACAAAGTTGTAAAATGGCTACCTGACAGAGGCTACCTGCCCAGCAGCAGCAGGTAGCCAATTAGGTTCATTAAGGGCCAATCGGGGGAAAGTTGATGGTGTCACTGGGAGAGTTCCAATGGCAGTGGGGCTCCCTGTCAAGGCCAGAGCCTGACAGATAACCGGCAGCAGCCTCCCATTGGCAGACCAGAGGTCACACCTCCTTTCAATCACCCCAGCATGCACTCCCTGGGCTGCAATAGCCACATCCGCGATCAAAGCCATCCTGTGGAAGGGTTTCACTGATCACCTGACAGTTGTGACCATGCATGAATTTAATTTTTCACAGTGCTGCAGAGAGTGACCCATTTTGAAATATCTGCACGGTCTCCTGCCTGGCTCTCCAGCGCCCATTTCCCTTTTGTGGGGCTGCCAGCTAGATATCACTGTAGGCTCTCCTATGGGACCTTCTGCTTCCCTGGCCTTAATTTGAGGTCTCCCAGAGGTGGCTTCTTAATTGGCCTCCCCTGGGAAGATTGCACCCAACATCCTGCCATGAGTAGTTCCAGGTTCCCAACCCAGAATTGAGGCCAAGGTCAGAATCATGATGCAACTAGGGAAACTCAGCCCATTAACTCTGTTTCTTGCTCCACAGATGCTGCCTGACATGCTGAGTATTTCAACTATTTCTTGTTTTATTCAGTTTTCCAGCATCTGTTGTACTTTGCTTTTATAATTTAATGCCTCTTGTAGTGTCAACCTTAGCTCAAGGCAGCACTCTTGCCCAAATTAGAGGTTTTGTGTGGGCTCAAGTGCCAGGTCAGTACTCATGCACATAATCTCAGCTGTTACTTCAATACAGTACTGAGAATGCTGTATTGCTGGGAATGGTGTCTTTGAGGTCAGACATTAAGCTGAGCTCCACGTACCTGTTCAGGTATATGTAAATTATCGGCTGTTACCATCGGAAGAAGTCCCGGGATTCCCTGGCTGACATTTAGCCCGCAACCAACAGATTAAGTGGCAATTTTTCTCACTTTTGTCAATAGGAACTTGCTATGTCCTACCTGGCTGCTGCATTTATCCACAATAAAATGACTACTCTTCAAAAGCAATTAATTTGCTGAGAAGTGCTTTAGAGACATATTGAGGACATGAAAATGTACTATATAAATGAGAGTCATTTATCTTTAAGGATAAAATCTTCCTTAGATGTTCCATAGTGTGAAGCCAGATATTTATACAATTTCTGCAGAAATATAGGGTAGAATTTCCCCGGCCCTTAGAGACAGGTTTGGGGCAAATGGGATCCCAATAATTAACTTTGGGTTGGAATCCCAATGTCGCTACATCCTCTTCCAGCTTTCCCGAAGTGGTATTGAAGGCAAGTGGAAACCCTCTTGAATGTGATGAATAAATAATTAAGAAGGTGTTAACGTTGTTAAGAAGCCAATTATGTCTACTCTAGTCCTGAATCCTGGATTTCCCGGCCATGTTTTCTGACCTATCACCAACTCACCAGGGTTACTGAGGCAACTACACAGTGGGAAGAGCTTCTTCAGCGAAACTAACAAACTGGGGAGGCTCCGATCAGATACAACGAAGAGCTCTGGCCATGGCCATTGAGGGACTGCGGTGCAAATCATTCCCCTCATAGAGTGCTTTCAGTGCTTGACCATGTTACGACCACATGAGAAGGGGTAAAAATTACTCCCCTATTCTACCACTCCAGGTCTGATTGTAACAGGGTGTTTTTTTGTGAATTTAAAGAAGATGAGCTTTGCCAATACTGCAGAAATTCCACTATTTATTCTTTCAGATTATAAAGAATTAGTCAGACATGTTTTCTGAGTTTAAACAAAGAACAAGGTAAGTTTATTGAAATTACTTCCAGAATTTAAAAAAACTAGGTAAATTGCAACCACACACATTCCCTGGGCACACATATACATTAGTACAGGTGATAGAATAAAAGGATAGGCTTAAAGATTTTTTACAGTTTGTGAAGGACTGTAAGGTTAGCTGTCCTTTGGCTGGTCTCAATCCAGTGATTCCAAGTTGTGACTGCTTTGTTCAGTTATATTCCTGGATGTAGTTGTATGGAGAAGATTTCCACATTTTATTCCCAAATTATTTTGCAGTAGATTCCTCTTTTCAGGATGGTTACTTTTAAAATCTAGGCACGGTAATTTCAAGGGAGAGAGAGAGAGTCAGCTTCTTTGAAGCCTTTCAGTATAGCATTCTGATTTCTGATCTGTCTGGCTTGGTAAACAGTCCTTAAATTACCCTACTGGCTATATACTCCAGAGGGATTTTACTAATCCATGCCTGCTGTAGTCAATGTTTTTAGAACAGGTAACTGCATTTTGATGTCTCATCTCAAAAACTTCTGAAAATGTTCAGGATCGTGCAATCCAGTAGGAGATGGGGATCTTTCACACTCCCCAAGGAGGTTTGAATATCTGTTCCTTTTCATCCCACTTGGTGGAATGTAAATTTGTAGATTGTAGCTGGCTGGCAGTTCTCCATTGTTTTAATAGGATTACAGCTTATTGTTTTTAAAATCGAGCCAGAAAAAGAAGAATTAGAAATTTTATCCTTTTTTAAAAAATAAAGCACATCCTCATAACACTTCCATACCACGCAGAATGAAATAAAATTCACTCCCATTTCATTACAAGGCTGGGAAAAAGCACAAATAAAAATAAAAAAAACCTGTACACATATATTCATCTTTGCCCTCACATCTTCCTTTTTACTCCGTTGGGTCTGTTCTGTTGAGGTTTGGGTTGTTGTTCCTATGCTGGTTTTAAACTCTGGACAGAGCATTCAAAATCATATTATTTTTCCTGCAATGTGGATAACAAACTCTAATGAAATAGTCTTGCATTTTTGGTTTTGAATTTTTCCACAAAGGTTAAGGGCTTGTGATCCGTATAGGCTGTGGTCTCTATGTAGTGATTTTGGACATATATCTCAAAGCATTTGAGAGCTAATAATAATCCTAAGGTTTCTTTCTACACAGTGGAATAGCACTTCTGGTGCATGTTCAATTTCTTGGAGAAATACCCGATTGGTCTCTCTATGCCTGATTCATCCTCCTGAAGTGGGACAGCTCCTACTCCGAGGTCACTAGCATCAATGGCTACTTTAAATGCTTTGTTGAAGTCTGGAGACGCTAACACCAGTTTGCTTGTGAGAATGGCTTTCAGCTTCTCAAAAATTGTTTGTCATCTCTCTGTCCACACTACCTTTGCTTTTTCTGTAATGGGTCTGTTAGTGGGTCAGTGATAACACTGAAGTTGAAGATAAACTTGTAGTAGAAACCACATATCCCGAGGAATCACGTTATTTCCCGTTTTGTTTTAGGGGTGGGAAAATTCGCTACTGACTGTACCTTCATAGCTCTGCCGATGCTTGTCCTCGACCCACCACATATCCTAGGTAGGTCACCTGAGCCTTAGAAAACTCGCTTTTTGTGATGTTGACCACTAGGTCAGCTGACTGTAACCTTTGGAAGAGGGCATCCAATTATTCTAGGTGGCTTTCCCAGGTGTCACCATACACTAGTAGGTCGTCTAGGTACACTACACAGTTGGGTAGGCCCATCACGACCATCATTTTGGAAGTCAGTTGGGGCATTTCTGAGTCCAAATGGCATGACTCCACACTGGGATAACCCATCTCGCTTACAAAAGTCGAGATCTCCTTTGCTTGAGCGGTCAAAGGCACTTGCCAATATGCCTTTAATAAGTCTATCTTAGTGATGTAGGCTACTCTGTCTATACAATCTTCCAGGCAGGGGATCTGGTAAAAGTCGGCTTCGTTTTACTGCATTAATCTTTCGATAATCAACACAGAGCCTTGCGGAGCCATCTGGTTTAAACACAAGCACAACTGTGTAACTCCAGCTGCTGTTACTCGGCTCGCTACTGGCATCTGCAGTATCCTGGTTCAAGACCTCCTTCCCGGCGGAGCAGATGGGCAAGCATTGCCAGTGGTCAACCACATTTTGGTAACCGGTGGGGGGGGGGACATCACCAATCACCAACCACTCCCACACCCCTCCCCCCACACCCCCCCACAACCCCCAGCCCCTCCAAAAAGCCAGCTCATAGGAGGCTGTTCTGCACCTTCTTACATTCTAACATGAATTATCCCACACAATGAATCCAGGCAAAAGGCTTTATGAAGGCACATATTTAATAGGAATGTTTCCTCAGGCACTAATTCATTCCCCATGCACTCTTAGAAGAAGTGGATAAAGCATTTGCTCACCATTAAGAGGCTTCTGCTGTATAATAATGAGCAGCAAAATTGATATGAAATAAGTTAAAAATAGTTCAGGGTCATGCATTTGTAGATACAATGGGTCTGAAACATGAAAACTATCTATAACTGATTCCATAAAAGATTGCACATGACTTCTCATGTATTTCAAACAGTTCCCTGAACAGCCTACTGGGTAAAGCCTCTACCTGATGTAGTACCAAGCATAAAGACCAGAAGGTACAATGTCTGTGTTTAGTCAGCTGATCTTATTCAAGGCAGGAATGTTTTAATTGATCTCAGTGCATCCGGACTAGGAAAGAGAAAGCAATTAGCCGGATTCCCTGCTTCTAATTGCTAGCCAGCAACATATGCTGGGAAGTGTGTATCTGTAGGAGTTGGATGAGGACTGGAAAAGGGTTGGCTGAGATTCTCCACAGGCTTGAATTGCGTGTTCTTGATCCTAGTTTAGTTTCATACCTGAATCTTGGACAAGGTACCAGAGTGATTCAGGTGCCAATTGAACCATACCCAAAAATGTCAGCAAAGGAGAGAATAACATTTGAAGCTAAAAATCAAGAATCTATCAAAAAATAATATAAGCAAAAATGTTTTTAAAATTCTTCTGTTGGCTCTGCAGCATATCTATTTATCTACACAAAAACTAAATCTAATGTGCATCCTTCTCTGATATAATAGGCTTGGACCAATTTTCCTAAAAAGAGAAAGAAAACCAGTTAACCCTGGGTAGGTCTAATCTCTAGCCTGAATCACACATTTTCTAATCTGCATAGCTCCTTCACCAAACAATCGAACTCAGAATGACTTGGGGAGGTTTACTTACGTAACAACAGTCAGATATGATGGCCTTAAAGACACAGAAAGACTATAGCATAATTACATGGTATAACACTCTGACCGTTATTAAATAGAGCGGTGTCCAACGTATTATTTGCAACATCATGGGCGGTCTGTTAGGGCGATGAAAAGAAAAATACCCTTGATCTTGTGGTTGGAAACTGGAATGTTATAAACAAAATTCTCTGCAACAGACCAATATTTAGCAAACCAGCATTTGTGATAATTTTGTTGGTGTTTAGCCTTTTAAAATCAATCAATAATTTTGCAATTGGTCCATTTAGTCCCATGACATAATTCACCAGTAAACAGAACACCTACATTAAAATTATAAAAGTGAAAAACATACCCTTGATTCCTATGTTAGCAATGATAAATAATATCTCTTACTTTAATGGTATCTGTTTTCCCAAAGTAAGCAGCAGTATGCAACAAAGTGCTACCATTGATGCACCTATGCAAAACGGAGAAGTTGCAATTAGAATAGTTGCTTGGTTCGATTTTATACAAAATTACTTTTATACAAATGGAGCTACCTAATATGTCTAGCAATCTAGAACTTAAGTGTGCTTAATTATGGAATTATGGAATCTAAATGTTATAGCACAGAAAGGACAAATTCAAAAAGCCTCGTAACTTTTATGCAAAATAATTTCTGAAAGTTACCACCATTCATCCATCATTACATTACCAAGAAACACTTTCGGTCTAATTAAATAAAAACAAAATTGGTTTAAAACCCACACACAAAGTAACTTCAACATTTAGATGCAAATTCAATACAAATAGAATAGGTGACAGTTTGTGAACAATTTATATACCACTTCCACAGTCAATAAAGGGATTCCAGGATCCAGCTAACTAAAACACTGTAAAGCCTGTAGCCAAACTAGAGGTAACACATCTGACCCAGAAACAGATGCTTAAATATTTAGGAGCAACTTTAGCCCTTTACTTCACACACTAAAGAGTGTCTGATGTGCCACGATGGGGTCTTGAACTGCAAAGCCAGTTTAGCCCTCCTTGAGTGCAATACCCCATTTTGGTAAAGAGCTTGAGGTGCATGCGAGTAAGAAGCATATGAAGTGTTGTTAAGGGTTTGATTGAGAATTTAGTTGCCTGCTAATGCTCATTAAAGAGGCTGCAAGCTTTCTGAATGCTAATGCTTCAATTAACGACTTCTCCGTACAGCGATCAGCTGAATAGGAGTAAACAAGTCATTGCTGAGTATTTTGAGAGCTACTTAAAGTTATGTTCAGCTTTCATTTTGTTTGCTGCTGGAGGTTTGAAGAGGATTTTTTGAGATATATTGGAAGACTTCATAGGACACTCTGTCAAGACTTCACCAAACTCGAGAAATTCTAGAAATTCTCTGAGGATTTCACCGATAAAGAGTAAGTACTATGTGCTATTTCACCCTATTGGACACTTTATAGGTGTCAGTTGGGAGTGCTTGGTCATGGGCATCTGGCTAGGACTCCCCCGCCTTGTCCTGGAAGATGAATTGGAGGAGAATGTGAGGCCAAGTAGGGCAATACCAGCTGTTGCAGGAAAGAGGAGAAAGAGAATCAGGAGGGTGAGGTGGGCTCCTTCCCCACTTGTGGATACAGGACATCCATCTTCCTCCTGTGGACCTCTTTCCACCAGAATCACCAAATGTGCATCCAAGAACTTATGTGCCCTCTCCCATGGTTCCTGAACCATCTTGAAATCATACGCAGCACGCGAGTTAGCCAGCACAGCGCATGGCTTCAGTGGAAATAGGTGTGTAGATGTTAAATATACTTCTCCACAAAAATTCCTTCTAATCCGTGATCGATTCTCCTGTTGCTTTAACGGATAAGTGTTCAGCAAAAATAATGACCAATTTACAGCCTAGATTGATGCCATGTCATTAATGTTAGGCCAAGTCTTTAGTTGCATAACTGATTGCAAATACTGCATACAAAGTCAGTATTGGAGGGATGGATAGAGGCATTGGCATTGTGCCGCGCTCACTTGTTCTGAAGGCACTTGACTCTGTTCTCCCCAAATGTCGACATCGCTTTTAGTCTGTCCAATGTTGTTTTTTCCTGTGTATTGTGGGGGGTCAAAGGATTAGGAAGGACCATGATGGTGAAGAGAGTTGAAATGCTCTTCGATCACAAGAAGTCTCATATGGTCAGTGTTTCTAAGCAGTACTTAAGGGCTAACCCTACAGGTGTCTGTTTTAGCACCTCCAGGGAAATTCAAATCATTGTAATGATCAATTAGCCCCAGAATTGCGGACAAGGTTTTCAAACAGGCATGTCTTATTAGCACAGCAGCTATTTAGTGCCTGCTTTCACCCTTTCACCAAAATAACCCTTTATTATTCTATTATACCCAGAGTTCTTTAGGGATTTTTTTAAAAGTGCTAGATTTTAAAGGTATTTTTTTGCTCAGAAAAGCACGTTTGACCATTTTTTTCCCTTTTACATCCTGTGTTGTAATTCATTTAACAATGGGGTGTTAAAATATAAATTAACAACATTTTAAGTTGGGGAAAGCTTGAACATCCCATGTGATTGCCTGAATTTGTTAATAAAGCTACAAACACTTTGATTGAGCAGGAACACTAACACTCCTTCCTTGAAGCTTTTCAACATTGCATATAGGATTACTGATGGCGGGCAGCCAGTGGTGGGGCTACTGAGAGACCAGGAAGGGATGTGCTTGCAGGGAGAAGGGTCAGTAACTCCTCGAATCACTTTGCGGTTGGCCAATTTTATATGTCAGGACTCAGCCAACACTGACTACAAATAATTTACTCACAAATTTTACATTTCTAATCATGCTCACGTTATGGTTTTGAGCCTGACACAAATGACAATGCAGCATTGTACCAAATCTGAACTTCGATTCCCTCCTCAATCCTTTGACCTTTTAGGTGCATTCCTGCTGGCAGCAAGTTAGAGTATATAATTTTTAAGATTCATTCTTAAGGTGCTCTTTGGTGGGAATTACAAATTTTCACAGAACCTCCTCATAAATGAATCTTAAAGAAAGAAACAGAGAACGAAGGCAGAAGACCTTGGGCATTTCAAATCAAAGACTGGTGTACATTTTTCTACCAGCATTATCACTACCACATGAAAAACAGACAAATTGGGCGGGATTTTCCGCTCTGGAGACTAAGGGCAGGTGTTTCCAGTCAGCAGGCGGGGGCAGGGCCCACTCTCCGACGCGTCAAATGATAGGGGGATACGTCAGGCGTGAGTCCCGAAATCACCCCGCAGTGTTTAGACTTTCAGTTCGGTGGGCATGCAGCCAAATAGGCTGCGCTCCCGCCGCACTGTCAAGGGCTTAGTAAGGCCATTAAAAAACTAATTAACTTGATAGATGGACCTGCCCATCCAACCTTAGGGTTGGCAGGCAAGCCGGGAGACCAGGCGGGCCTCGGAAAAAGCATGAAACCTCATCCACGGGCGGGATGAGGTTTCATGAGGGCTTTGAAACGTTTATCAAATGTTTAAATAAAAGTTAAGGACATGTCCTAACTCATGTGACAGTGTCACATGAGGGGACATGTCAGGGAAATTTTTTTATTACCTTCATGTCAACTTTTGAATCGGAACCAATCTCCCTGAGGCAGCACTTTGCCTCAGGGAGATCTGTGCGCTTTTCACGCGAATGTGCGAAAGAGCACACTCCCGGCTGAGGGAATCCCACCCACCCATACAGAGAGCGCATCGGGCTCCCTGGCAGACGTCACGCTGGGCGGGCCTTAATTAGCCCGCCCACGTAAAATGGTGGCGCCCCCCCCCCCGACCGGGGGCACTGATTGGAAGGCCGGCCATTAGCGCCCACTCCCATTCCTGTTCCCATAAGTGTGGTGGCGGGTGGAAAAGGTGGTGCAGATCGCGCAGCTGGCATAGCCGGTTTCCACGCAATATCATCCATCTTTTTCTCCTCATTATGTATGCATAAACGAGGAGCACATCTTATCCCATGGCGCGGCAGGCTGGGATTCCTCTGCCATATTGGGGCCTCATTGGCTCATGTTTCCAGGTGGCATATTTAAACAACACCCGTGCACACATTTGCCCTCTGCAGCCCAGGACTTGTCATGGCAAGCGTGGGGATAGCCCCGAGAAGAGACAAACACTGTGCACCCAAACAAGGCAGGAAGTTGAGGACCGCCAGGAGAGACTTTATCCCTATGATGGGAGCTGGAGGTCTACCAACCTCACGACCAAGGCTTGGGAGGGGGTTGCCAGGGCAGTCAGCCCCAGTGCTACTCTGGAGAGGAACACTCTCCAGTGCAGGAATAGATTAATGATCTCATCTGCTCTGTTCATCTGTTCATCTGTTCTGCCAGATAACCTTCTCTTCAGTCTAAACTCACTCTCTCACAAGGCCATCGCAGGGTCACAGTCCACAGGGATCTCACACCAGCACAAGGGACATCATCAATGACTCTCTCACATGTACTTTTATATCTTCATCTCTTGTTACATCCTGCATAAGTTGCGCCTTCAGCCCTCACATAAGTCCAATCAGTGCAAACAGAAGGCTGCTTTGGCATCTGTCCTGCTCACAGTCTGTCCATCTGTCTTTATGCAGGAAAAGTTCACCTACAACAAGAGGGAGAGATCCCAGACAGAGGGGAATGCTGGAGCTCAAGGCACTCACCTGCTTTGAGGAGCAGGCAGCATAGCTGGCTGCTGAGGGCTGGAGGCAGGATCAGGGTCACCCAACAAGCCAGTAAGGCCCCATTCATGAGTCTTCACCGACCAACCAAAGCTGTAAATGCTCTTTTATGTGGGTGACTATCCAGCCTACCACGAATTATCTCTTCTCTCTATTACAGCCACCAGCAACAAATGGAGGAGGCACACCTCCAGCCAGCCCATCAGCCCCAGCCCCTAGACCATTTCAGATGAGGATCATTAGGACCCACTAGATGTACAGCCATCACTACATTCACCTGCAACCTCCACCAGCACAGAGATATGCACCTCGGGATCACTATCTAGTGAGCACAGCACAGATTTGGGTCCACAGCAGGAGGAGGCAGTGACAGCCGAGGAAACCGATACTCGGAGGACTGCTGGAAGCCAGCCTCCTGCTGAGTGTGAATCTGATGACAAGCCCCTGGAATCGGCTCTCAGAATGATGTTGGAGCTCCAAAGACAGGAAGCAGGGGCACAGCAGGCAGGGTTGTCAGAGGTCATCAGCAGACTAGAATGGAGGACAGAGCAGTCTGTCCAAGTTCTGTCTGATGTCGTAGCTCTGACATGCCAGTGCACTGAGGTCACAATTGGAAGAATGGCAACCGCCAAGGTGACCTTGTTCCAGCAGAATTGTCAGTTGCTGCAAGATAATTGCATGGACCTGCACACCATCGCTATATCCATGAGTGGATCCATCAGTTACTATGCAAGAGGGGGGTGGGGCACCTCGATCTCCCTCCAGGGGCCTCTTCTCCTCAAGGCGTAATCGGGGGGCCCTTGGCACCCACAGGGAGGAGGAGTATTAGCAGGACCAAGTCCCTGCTGCCTACAATCCAAGCAACTCCAGCTACTCAGGCTGAGGAGGGTGCACCTGCCCCACAGTAGGAGATCTAAAGCGGTCCAGGGCACCAAGGTCATCATGAGGGCATAGCAGTCAGCAGGCTGCCTCCACCTCTGCTGCAGATGTCAGGGAAGCACATAAACGTAGTGGTAGGGTAAAAAAAATGGAGAAATATTGGGAGTACAAAGGTGGCACCTGTGGTCACTCATTGTATATACATTCCACGTCTGTAAATATATTTTGCGTATCTGAAATTCTCATCTTGTG
Organism: Carcharodon carcharias; assembly: GCF_017639515.1. Lineage (NCBI taxonomy): Eukaryota > Metazoa > Chordata > Chondrichthyes > Lamniformes > Lamnidae > Carcharodon > Carcharodon carcharias. The sequence continues at coordinate 64,807,057 of NC_054487.1, forward strand.
AATGGCTCTTTTACCTGATGCAATGCTCTGAGGTCATACAAGTGTAACAGGTGTCCCTCGCTGACTTATGCCCCATTGTGTCCCTCAGGTCAATGGTGTCTCGCACAATCTCAGAGCAGTGAGTTGCCTTTTTGTCCACAGCAGCAACACGAGCAAAGCCTGTTGCTCCATCAACATGGTGGTTGGACATTGCATTTCTTAGACTTGTGTCAGAGGGTCATATCATGTGCCCTTGTGAGTATAGATTTTGCAGTTTGGTTTTTTATCCTGATGCTGCAGCACTGAAGACTGCCGTATGTTGATTTTATAGGTTTAAATGGTGACGTACATTGGGGTCATTCTAACCCGTTGCATCCTTCAATGGCCACCATGCAATGTCTGTCAGGCTTGAGCATGGGTTACATTTCACGGAATAGTCTGGGATCTTAGGCATTCATGGTGACCTGTAGCATGACCTCATGACCGTGTGTACAGATGGACATAATCCCTATAGCAGTTCCCAATCTCCATCTGCATCATGAAGCGCTATGGATCTAGCCAGCACTTGATGACTCCTGACATGTCAGCAACGACAATGTGAGATCAGAAGTATGTATCAATGATCTAGATGCCAGGCTAATAAATGGAAGGATGCCACCCTGGACCTGAAGGTCTGCCTAGAGTTGTTTTAATTCATTCATGGGATGTGGGCATAGCTGGCTAGGCCAGCATTTATTGCCCATCCCTAATTGCCCTTGAGAGGTTGGTGGTGAGTTGCCTTCTTGAACCGCTACAGTCCATGTGTAGGTACACCCACAGTGTGGTTAAGGAGGGAGTTCCAGGATTTTCACCCAGCAACAGTGAAGGAATGGCAAAATATTTCCAAGTCAGGATCGTGAGTGGCTTGGAGCGGAAATTCAATATGGTGGTGTTCCCATGTGTCTGCTGTCCTTGTCCTTTTGGATGGTAGTGGTCATGGGTTTGGAAGGAGTTGTCTAAGTAGCCTTAGTGAGTTTATACAGTGCATCTTATAGATGGTACACACTGAGCGTCGATGGTGGAGGAAGTAATAGTTTGTGAATGGGGTGCCAATCAAGCAGGCTGCTTTGCCCTGGATGGTGTCGATCTTCTTGAGTGTTGTTGGAGCTGCACTCATTCACGCAAGCAGAGAGTATTCCATTACACGCCCCTTGATATTTGCCTTGTGGATGGTGGATAGGCTTTGGGGAGTCAGGAGGCGAGTAACTCACTGCAGAATCCATAGCCCCTGAACTGCTCTTGTTGCCACAGTATTTATATGGCTAGTCCAGTTCAGTTTCTGGTTAATGGTAACACCAGACTGTTGATAGCGGGGGAATTCAGCAATGGTAATGCCAGTAAATGTCAAGGGGAGATGGTTAGATTCTTTCTTGTTGATGATGGTTATTGCCTGACACTTGTGTGGCACGAATATTACTTGCCACTTGTCAACACAAGCCTGGATATTGTTCGGATCTTGCTGCATTTGGACATGGACTGCTTCAGTATCTGAGGAGTTGCAAATGGTGCTGAACATTGCACAATCGTCAGTGAACATTCCCACTTCTGACCTTCTGATTGAAGCAAGGCTACTGATGAAGCGTATGAAAATGGTTGGGCCTGGGACACCACCCTGAGGAACTCCTGCAGTGATGTCCTGGAACTTAGATGACTGACCTCAACAACCACAACCACCTTCCTTTGTGCTGGGTATAACTCCAACCAGCAGAGAGTTTTCCCTCTGATTCCCATTGACTCCAGTTTTGCTAGGGTTCTTTGATGCAACACTCAGTCAAATGCTGCCTTGGTGTCATGGGCAGTCACTCTCACCTCACATCCGGAGTTCTGCTCTTTTGTCCATGTTTGAACCAATGTTGTAATGAGGTCAGCAGCTGAGAGTGACTCTGGCGGAATTCAAACTGAGCGTCAGTGAGCAATTGGCTGGGTTGGATTTGTCCTGCTTTTTATGTATAGGACATACCTGGGCAATTTTCCACATTGCCATATAGATGCCAGTGCTGTAGCTATACTGGAATAGATTGTCTAGGGGCACAGCAAGTTCTAGAGCACAAGTCTTCAGTACGATTGCCAGAATATTGTTAGGCCCCATAGACTTTACACTATCCAGTGCCTTCAGCCAGTTCTTGATATCACATGGCGTGAATTGAATTGGCTGAAGACTGGCACCTGTGATCCTGGGGACCTCTGGAGGAGGCCGAGATGGATCATCCATTAGGCACTTCTAGCTGAAGATTGCTGCAAATGCTTCAGCCTTATATTTTGCACTGATTTGCTGAGCTCCCCCATCATTAGGGATGGGGATATTTGTGGAGCTTCCTCCTCCAGTGAGTTGTTTAATTGTCCATCACTATTCACGGCTGGATGTGGCAGGACTGCAGAGTTTAGAACTGATCTGTAGGTAATGGAAGTGCTTAGCTCTGTCAATTGCTTGTTGCTTATGCTGTTTGGCATGCAAGTAGTCCTGTGTTGTAGCTTCACCAGGTGACACCTCATTTTTCGGTATGGTTGGTGCTGCTCCTGGCAGCACCATTGACATCCCCCACCCAGAGTACATTCTGCACCTTTGACACCCTCAGTGTTTCCTCCAAGTGGGATTCAGCATAGAAGGGAACTGATTCATCAGCTCAGGGGTGGGGGGCAGTGCTGATACTTGATAATCAGCAGGAGGTTTCCTTGCCCATGTTTGATGTGCAGTCAGAGAATTCTTGGGGTTCAGAGTCGATGTTGAGGACTCCCAGGGCAACTCCCTCCCGACTGTATAACCCAGTGCCGCCACCTCTGCTGGGTTTGTCCTGCCGGTGGGACAGAACACACCCAAGGATGGTGATGGTGGTGTCTGGGACATTAACATTTAAGGTGCAGTGAGTATAACTATGTCAGGCTGTGGCTTAACCAGTCTGTGAGAGGGCTCCCCCAATTTTGGCACAAACCCCCAGATGTTAGTAAGGAGGATTTTGCAGTGTCAACAGGGCTGAGTTTGTCATTGTATTTCCAGTGCTTAGGATGATGCCGGGCAATCCGTCCAGTTTCATTCCTTTTAGACTTTGTAGAGGTTTGATACAACTGAGTGGCTTGCTAGGCCATTTCAGAGGGCGGTTAAGAGTCAACCGCATTGCTGTGGATCTGGAGTCACATGTAAACCAGACCAGGTAAGGAGGGCACATTTCCTTCCCTAAAGGACATTAGTGACCAGATCGGTTTTTATGACAATGGTTTCATGGGCATCATTAGACTTTTAATTCTAGATTTTTATTGATGGAATTCAAATTCCACCACCTGCCAAGGTGGGATTTAAACCTGGGTTCCCAGAGCATTGCCCTGGGTTTCTGGATTACTAGTCCAGTGACAATTCAACTGTGCCACCACCTCCCCGTGGCATGGCTTGACCTCACCCCTGAGCCAGCTCTCCGATGGGCCATTGGCATGGTTATCTGATCATCACAATTGCATCAGCATGCCAGGTTCCCTTGTGTGTATCTCAAACTGCTGGAATGAAAATGTGGAGGCCTCAAATGGGATCAGAGCGAAGCTCCACTACATCTAATGTGTGCTCTTTATTATCAACCAAGTTACAAAGTAATGCCTAAATGAAATGTTGACATTTTCTGGGCCCCAGGTGCCAAGGCAATGCTGGAATGTGAACCTGGGAAACTCCATAAGAAGGCTGGGTCATGAGTGCTTGTCAATGATCAGGCGATGGTGCTGCTGGTCTTTCTCTGTGTGCACAAAGATGACCTGAGTTGCATGCTCACATCTATGCCTCACTGACAGGTCACTGCATCCCAAAGAACAATCTCATGCTGGGGACTCAGTATGAGGATGAGCCCAGAACATTATTCTTGCATGAGGGATAGCCTGTGGAAAGATGTCCCAGTCTGGATTCAAAACAGACATTGGACATTCATGCGACAACCAGTGATAGGTGATTGTCCTGCTGGAGGTGCCTTGTAACACTCCAGGCATACTGCCATGAGTGCACTGTGGTTTGCAGGCTTGAAGGCTGCCATAGGCAGTCAGATGTTGGTGTGATGCTTGAAAAGATTGCACCATGTCAAATCTCTTCACAGTGCACACTGGTGGAGTTAAAATCCTATAACCGAACAGTCACATGTTCCAGAGGCTGCCTAGCGTTCCAAGGATGAGGCTATCTTCACACAAGATTGTGACTACTCATTCTGAGATTTATGACCTTCGTTGAGATGCTGAGGATAACAAAGAGAGTGTTCATGTTGAACTTGCATACAGGGCATAAGTGAAAGAGGCTCATATGAGCTGTTCAGCATCATCTTCCTGGAACTTTGTGGCGAAAAGTGTCTCACTGGTATGTCTGACGCTTCTAGCCCATGCTATGGCCTTTTCCTCTGGGACTTCAACATGCTCACCCTCATTGAACCCATTCTTCTTACGGTTCACGTCCTTGTAAGAGATGTGCGGCTCCTCCATCTCTCCATTCTCCCTTTGGAGCACCAGGATGTCTATAGCGCAGCAAACCACGATGATGTGGGACACCCTCTGGGGACAGTACTGGAGGTGTGCCACCAGACCGGTCCAGGCATCTGAAATGTATCTTCAGCATGCCAATAGTCTGTTCAATTAAAGAGTGTGTTGCAGAATGAGTCGTATTGTGGCTCTCCACTGAAGCACTTTGTGGCCGCCGAATGGGCATCATTAGTCGTGTCTTTTGCGGGTAGCCTTTGTCACCACTGAGCCAACCCTGAATGCACTGAAGGCCCTCGAAGATCTGTGGCACCTGCGAATGACTGAAGTTGTAAGAGTCATGCGAGCTCCCAGGGTATCTCACACGGATCCGTGTAATCTGCTTTTGGCGATCTGCTGCACTTTGAGAGAGTGGAAACCTTTCTATTGATGAATCGAAGTGGCTGCTGCCAGGGGGCCCTTAGTGCCACATGTGTGCAGTGGGTGGCGTTCTGCACTTGTGGGAAGCTGTAAATCACTGCATATCCCACTGCTCTGTCAACCTGGCAGGCTTCATCTCCAGGGACAAAGGGCAGTTTTGAGCGGAGGATTGTGATATCTCATAGAGGTCCCCAGTGGAGCTCTGTAACAAGCCACTCGCAAAAAAGTTGCGTACAGCGGTCACTTTTACAGCCACTGGCAATGGATGGCCTCCCAGGCTGTAAGGTGTCAGATCCTCCCAAAGAATGTGGCAGATGTGAGCCACCACATCCCTTGACAAGCGGAGACAGCTTTGGCACTGTCCTTCTCTCATCTGCAAGTGTGAAAGACATCTTCAGTAAACAGTGGGTCATGTCAAATGCCTCCGTGGAATTGGTCTCTCCTCCCCAACTTCCAGATCTTCATGGGGTTCTGCTGACCCATGTTCCTCAGAATGAGCCTCTTCCCTTTGCCCTGCCTGGCAGCGACGGACCCTTCCTTCTCCTCCTCAGTTCCATGAGAGCCATGAAAAATACAGTATTACCTGCTGCCTCTATTGCTCACGCCTCCTCGTCTCTGCAGTAAAATTGAACAGAGACAAGGGGCAGAATTTTGCCCTTGGTGGGCAAGCTCAGCGGGGGTGGGTGGGGGCGATCGGGAAGCTGACCACCGCCTGCGTTCGGCACCACACCACAATCAACGTGAAATGCGAGCAGCAGCGCTGAGCATTGTCTGTGGGGTGGGAGGGCAGGGGGATGTGGAGGGCAAGCAAGCCAAGCGCGAGTGAGTGCTGCATAATCTCCCTGAGGCTGCCTTGGAGATGAGGGGATATAACAAAAAATAATAAAGAAAATAAGAATGTAATAAAACATGTCCCATCATGTGACTTATCTGGACATGGCCAAGTGTGCCGACGTCAACGTGCAGTTGTGCAATAGTTCGGTCGGCATCGACATGCCCGCCAACAATTAAAAGGCCTGTTAAGACCATTAAGTAATCAATTAACTTAAATTTGTCACTGCCTGGCAGTTGGTGGGCGGGCGAAAAGGCCAAGCAGCCATTGCATTTTTTTGGAAGCCTCAAACATTGGGCGGGATGAGGTTTCCATAAGCAAGTAAAAATAAAATAAAAACTTTAATTTTTCATTAATAACATGTCCCTGCTAATGTGACAGTCACATGTGGCCACATGTTTCATTACATTTTTAAAAAAAACTTTTTTTCATATCTCTTCATTTCCTTGACGCAGCTCTGTGCCTCACAGAGATTATGAAGTGCTCACACGCGCGCATGAGTGAAGTTCACGTTCAGCTTGCTCACCCTCCTTCCCCTCCTCACCCCAAACATGCAGCGCTCAGCGCTGCCTCTCGCGTTTCACGCTGGGCGGGCCTTAATTGGTCCACCAGCATGAAATCGCGGTCCGGTGCTGACTGCCGGTGGCGGTCAGCTTCCCGACTGCCCCCGACCACCCCCGCCGAGCCCGCCTGCCAAAGGCAAAATTCTGCCCTTAGTCTTCTCCACTAATTCTATAAGGTCTTGTTTCAGGATAGGGCCTCTGTTAGCCCCTACAAGCTCAAGAATGTCAGTAGGATTGCAATAATTTCAGAATGTCCTGGAGTCTCCAGGAATTAAAAGTTAATCACCTGGGGCTGAATTTTACGTTTTGCGGGCGGGTGTGTGCCCGACCCAATGGGGCGTAAAATCGCACGAGAAGACATCGGGGAAGCGTCCCAACGTCATTGCACACTCACGTGATATTTCGCTCGGCAGGTGCACACAAAAGTCAGAAGTGCACCCGCCAATAATTAAGAGGCCAATTAAGCTCATTAACGGCGCAATTGTCTCCGATTTTCCATGGCCCGTCTAACCTTACGGTTAATGGAGGGGCGGATCGGCCAGTCGGCTTTTGTATTCTTCATCAAACCTCATCCAAGAGAGGGATGAAATTTCGGTCATGAAATAAAATAAAAATAAATATCTGTAGACAACATTTTTCTCAGCTATATTTTCAGGCGATTGATTGTGATGCATGGGACATTTTTTTCAGCTTTTAAAACTTTTATTTGGTCACTTTCAGGTCTGCAGCTCCCTGAGGCAGCCCTCTGCCTTCGGGGAGCTTTCTCACAGTGCTCACCCACGCCCCTCAGTGACTGCCCTCTTCCCACCCTCACCGCAGCAGCACTGAGCATTTCAGTACGTGTTTCACACTGGCTGGCTGTTAATCGACCAGCCAGCATGAAATTGCAGTCGGGGGCTTATCACAGTCAGCGGTCCATTTCCCGACCTCTCCCAGGCCCGCTGATCATGCGCACCTTCCAAAGGTAAAATTCAGGCCCAGGGCACTGCCACAAACAACCCAGGATTTAAAAAAAATCATATGGGCATTAAACCTGTGTTTTCTTTTCATTTTCTTTCAACATTTCTGGGGTTTTTTATATAAAAGTATTGGGTATGGTTAAGAAAAGGCTGTTGAACTGACAGTCAAGAAGCATCCATTAGAGTAATTTCCCAATTGGAGCAGGAACATGGTGCCCTGTGAGGAGGGATGTATGGGATGACCAATGGTGGGGCATGGCATGGATTGGTGGTCAGATGTGATGAAGCAATAGAATCATAGAATCAAAGAATGGTTGCAGCACAGAAGGAGGCCATTCAGCCTGTCATGTCTGTGCTGGTTCTTTGCTAGAGCAACACAGCTAGTCCCATTCCCCCAACCTTTTCCCCACAGCCCAGCAATTTTTTTCTCTTCAGATAATTATTCAATTCTCTTCAGAAATAACCTCCAGGAAAATGCCCAACCAGAACTGTGAACTCAAAATATCAGGTGGGGTGTCAGGGAATTCATAACCCACAAATTGTTTTTGTCCATGGCCTATGAACACATTGCTCATTGGTGCACACAATGGCAATAGGCATGCATAGCTTTCAGCTAGCATATATAGTGCTTATCTAGGCCTCTAAGCCTGAATTTGGCCTGAACCTCTAAAGATTTAAAGTTTTTTAGAAACTATTTTCAGTCCCAGTCATCCTGTTAAGGTGAATGAATGAGGTCATGGTTCCCAGGCAGGAAACCTCTAGCCAATCCCCACAGCCCCACCCATCCCTCACCTTAGCCATCCCATTCAGAACAGGCAGCCACCACCTCATTTTGCAGCATCCACTGGCTGGTGGGTTAGTGACACAGGTACTGTTAAAAAGTTAATTAACAGAGTGAACTTTCTCCCTTTCCCTCCATACTCTGCTCTGGAGGTTCCTGTGGATACATCCTGGCATTTTCAAAGCCATTCTTTTAGTTAAGCATTCGGTCAGCTAACCTAACTTAATTAACACTCATGATTTGTTTCTCCTCCACGAAAACCTTTGGGACATTTTCACCATTCGGGGTTCCAATCAAGTGAGCTTGTTGTAAACCTTTGGTTTTTTTTAATCATGTTTAGATTCTATCCACTCAAATTTTAGTTAGATTTCAATAACAACTGTACAAGAAAACCTACCTACTTCTTGAACTGCTCATGAAACTCATCTTTTTTAAGTGATTGTGAACAATATCTTCAAGGATGCCTGTTTCCCCTTGGATGATAATAGGGACTGCTGATGACCAGTATGCATAGTAACCTGGGTACAAATAAAAACACATTACTGAAAAGAGACCTTTAAAACATAAAGAACACAGTACACAATAAAATAATAACATGATATTTCCAATATTTGATGCCATATTGAAGATAAGATTGATTTAAGAAATTGTGGTGCCATAAATCATAATTTTAGAACACTATTTTTTGTTTGTCATCACTTATTGACTGCAGACTGCAGACTTAATTTCAATCATCGTTCAGTCTCAGAAAATGTAACCATGTTTACTACAGGAAAACTCTACTAGGTTCCAAACAAAAATAAATCTCACCATCAGTATTTCTATTAATAACCAAATAGTTAAAAATAGTGACCTCCTTTTCACATGAATGCAGTTGTATTCTCTGAGATATAACCAGCAGCCAATGGTTGACAATCACACAAACATACAACATTTTTGAACACTAACAGAACTTGTGTAGGACTAGTCATGGTGAGCCTCAGGTTATTCTGTTGAAAGGGGAATGTTACTGGGTGAGGGGATGAATGAAATATTACAATTTGGGATTGAACCAAAACATTGTAGTTGTGTTCATCACAAAAGGCAGTTTCCATAGAAGTGCTGCATGTCCTATGAACTGAAACGTATTCTTTACAATACAATAAACAGGATGCACAATGCCTTACAGCTAACAGCTTACCCTTTAGCCACTGGAAATAATATAAGATGCCTATCATCTATGCCTAATCTCTCCAGTTGTTGTAAAAACACCATACTGATAGTCCATGTTAGCTCATGCTAAAACTGAATTAAAATATAGAGCAAGACTAAATTTATATTCAAACTATTGATACTTCAAACCATTTTCTGAGATAAAACCATTTGAAAAGCATAAGAAATAGGAGTAGAAAACGGCCATTCAGCCCATCGAGTCTGCTCTGCCATTCAATAAGATCATGGTTGATCCGGTTGTGGCTTTAATTCCACTTTCCTTCCTGTTCCCCAGAACCCTTAACTCCCTTGTCAATCAAAATTCTGTCTAACTCAGCCTTGAACATAGCCAATGACCCAGCTTCCACTGCTCTCTGTGGAATAGAATTCCAAAGACTAACGACCCTCTGAGAAAATAAATCTCTTCTCATCCCCATCTTAAAAGGGAGACCCCTTATTTTTAAACTGTGTCCCCTATTTCTAGAATTCCCTACGAGAGAAAACATCCTCCCATCATTTACCCTGTCAAGCCCACTCAGATCTTACATGTTCAATAAGATCACCTCTCGTTCTTCTAAATGAGTTTAGGCCCAACCTACTCTCCTTCATCCCAGGAATTAGTCTAGTGGGATAGGCTTGTGGGTAGCCAGCCGGCACGCAACACTCCCACCTTTGCTACTCCATTGTGGGGTGGGCGGTTTAAAACACCCCCGCAATTTTAGTGGCATCAGGCCACCTTTTGTAATAGACATCGTTCTTGGCCTCCTCGAGCTGTGAACCACAGGGGAACCAAAGCTCCAAGTGGGGAACCAAAAGTAAAACTGCTACCTACTCCTGGAATTCTTTCATTGCCATGCTTTGAAATACAAAAAAAAAATTTGTTCTTTCAGTTTCAATAGTTAGATGCTGTATTTTAAGTTAGATGAGATTTTACTGCAGCGATTGATTAAGGGTTCTGTCCTACAAAGGTAAGTTGACCATTACATTAATTAGCATCGTGTAAGTGCTGAGATGCATTAGAGTACTTGGGAAAACTTACCACCATGCTAATTAATGTAATGGTCAACTTACCTTTACAAACTACAGCTTTCACTTTGATAAAAAAAAACAGATACCTGTTCCTGGACTGCTTCGTTAATTGGTTTAACCTGAAAGATATTCCTGGACTGCTTTGATTAGGACACTTAGAGTAGCTTAGTTAAAAAAAAGCCACCTGGTTTTTCAGTTTCAATAGCGCCCATTGTTTACACTTTCCACTTTTTGATATTACAGCTAAGCCAATTTGATTTTAAATTTTTTTTTATGAGATGTGGGTGTTGCTGGCAAACTTTGTGCCCATCCCTAATTGCTCTTGAACTGAGTGGCTTGTTAGGCTATTTCAGAGGGAATTTAAGAGTCAATCACATTGCTGTGGATCTGGAGTTATACATAGACCAGACCAGGTAAGAATGACAAATTTCCTTTCCTAAAAGAGGTGCATGAACCTAATGGATTTTTACTACAGTTGATGATAGTTTCACGGTTACCATTATTAAGACTAGTTTTTAATTCCAGATTTGTCAATTAATCAAATTTCAATTGGGATTTGAAATAGTGTACCCGGAGCACCTCTGGTTTATTAGTCTAGTGGTATTACTACTATGCCACTGTAATCCCACTAAATTCTTAATTGAGTTTCAAAAGCTACAGAACCACAAAATCCAGCGGGGGGAGGGTGGGGTTCATAATTTGACTGACAGTTTTAAGAGGTTATTATAGGGTTATCGGTCTTTAGTGTGGTAAGTGTAATAGATGTTTGTTTGTTTTTACAGCAGATTGACTACCTGAGTGGATTTACATTTTTTCAATGGGCTTTATGAATGAAAGTTTTTTCACTATGAAGTGTGTTTGAGTGAGAGCTCTATTAGATTGTTAGAAGTTTAATTTTTTTCATCTCCATTTCAAAACATGGTTCCTCAGGTCTGCCCAGAGTGGATGCTGGGTGAATGACTATGGAGGTGGCATTGGGGGCACAGAGATGGCATTGAGAAATATGGAGAGGGCATGATGAAAATAAGGGAGCATGGGGATTATAGGGAAAATGGAAGGGGCATGAGTGCATGAAAGGGCATGTGAGGTTTGTGAGGGAATAGGACTTGAGGGCCTGGCATCATCATTAAAACTGGGCCAACGTACCAGTAAACAAAGGGTCATTATAGCCTGCCAGACTGACCATCCACCCAGCTCCATTGTCACCTCAGGCCAGCCTCCAATGCATCAGGCCTATCTCTATTCTACCTCCACCCACCCAGAATGAAAATATGGCAGATGGGAGCCATTTTAGGGGAGACTGGACTCCCGGCTTGGCCTTTCCATCTCCTCCACAAAAAGCTGGTCCACTAATTCTATTTCATCCTCCAGTGGCTGCCAGACCTGCTCAGTATTTCCAAAATTTCTGCTTTTCTATCAGATTTCCAGCATCCAGAGTGTTTTTCTCTTCATTACCAGAAGAGTTGTGAAGGGTTAGGCCAAGAAAACTATCCTGAGGAACTGTGATATGTTGTACTGAGACTGCAATGACTTACTTTGAACATCCAGGATTGTGTTATTATAACTCCAGTTATTGGGGTAATTTCCTTTTGACCTCAGTTTTGCTAAAGTTCCTTCATGCCATACATAATCTAAAGTTAATTTGATGTCAAGAACACTTAATCAGATATCTCCTCTGGCATTCAGCCTTTATGGCCATGTTCAGATTAAGGTTCCAATGAGGTCTGGAGTGAATGATTGTGGCAGAACCCAAACTGAGCATCAGCAGAGCAGATTATTGATGACTCCTTCTATCACTTTTCTGATAATTAGTGAGGAGGAGTAGGCTGATTGGATGGTAATTGGCAAGATTAGATTAGTCCTGCTTTTTGTACAATGCCCTTTCGTGGAGGTGGTAAATAATGACTCCAAGCATTTGGAAACAAGATGACAAAATGTTGTGACTGCTTCAGATATTATTTTCAGAAGAAATTGTAGGCACTTTAAGCATTTTCCTGATTCTACATTTATTTCATCATTTACAGTCTTTGACCTTGGAAATCCTTTTGGAAATTATGATTATTCTTCCTAGAACTAATACATAATCCAGGCATATGCCCAAAGTCAAAGGTCCTACATGGAAAAAAAATAATGTATTTTACAACCAACTACAAAAAGGCAAGCCACCTTACTCAGTATGAACTTCCTGAATTTGACACTTCGAATGCCATCAAATGCTGTCTGGTTTTTCAAATCCTTTGCTTGCACATCACAACCCCACTCAATTAAAAGCTGTTAAATGGAAACATAAAAAAAATCAATGTAATAAATAAGATGCAACTAAATTTGCTCAGCAATGTAGACTATATACAAATGACATTTAGGCATGCTATAATGGTTTCCTTATGTGCAAGAATAACAAATAATTAGGAATTTGTGATAGTCTAGCTGGAAAATTTATCATCAATGCACAGGCATACTCATACATCAGCCAAACTGGTAATTCTGTTCCTGAAACTTTTTAAGTGCAAGTTGTAAAAACATTTTTAAAACTTTTATTGTGATTCAAGTAGAGGCTTTTGGAGCATTTTAAAAATATTATAACTTATTATTGGCCAAAATCCTAAGATTGTGGGATAGCAACTTACAGAAGTGTTGGCCTAAATGTAAAATTATTATAATGACATTGTTACTGAAGTAGCAGGTAATGGAGATTCAAATGATGTTTTAAGATTTTGTATACTTTTATCTCATAGTAATATCAAACTATTTATTATTTTGAAAGTCATTTGTATGAAATCAGATGCATTCTTTCCATTTGAATTAATGAAAAACATAGAGGATGCAATGAGAACATTTCTGTAATTACTGTCTTTTATTCTCAGTAGTATTTTAATTATATTCTCTCAGGAAGGTCTCATGGGTTTACTTTTAGTCTGCACATGATAAATTAGTAATTAAAACATGTAGTTCTTCTTTAATTTATGCAAACAAAAATATAATTTAAAACAAACCATGATAGGTTTTATATCATTCTATGTAATATTCTCCGAGCCTGCCACTTGTAAGAGAAAAAGTTAAAAGTTTTAGTCAATCCACATTTTTGGGTGTTGATCTATTATGTTCTTTTATTTTAAAAAATCCAATGAACTCACAAACATACCTAAAGTCAACCTTAGCAGACAATGTAAGAATTATTGTCCTTCCTATATAGTTTTATTGTCAACCAAAAAGTCATGCATCTTAGTATAATAAAATGTGAAAGCACTAGCCACCAGGCATCTCACCCTTCAAGTTATTCATTGTGCTTAACCAAAAACTATTATACCCAAATACAAATGTATGTTTTTTAACATTAGCATACTCTGTTCTAGTCACTGCTGCATGTATTTCCAGAAGCAATGATTGGTGCTTTTTGGAAGAGCAGGTCTCACTTAAAACGAGGCCATTTTTTTGACTTAAGAAATAGGAACAGGAGTAGGCCATACGACCCTTCGAGCCTTCTTGAACGATATGATTAAAGTATTGGTTGAAAAGGGTGCTTTCTTGGCTAACAAAAATCAATAAAAGTAGTCATTAAGTTTATATCTCAAATTGAGAATTATATTTCCTCCTTGTAAGCAGAACTTTTTGTCACACCTGTCAACAGAACTATTTTGTACAGTTGTAAAATGTATCCCACCTGGCATATTTTACGATGCTGTCTCTCTGCTGCAAAAAAGAATGGAGTTAATCCATTGGCATTCCTTGCATCAAGAGAGATTCCATTCTCCAACAGTTCCTGGGCTATATCCTGTCAACCAAATATGACATGCACATAAATCTACTGAGCAATTCATTTAAAAATGACAAACATTAACCCTCCAAACAGTTAAATACAAATCAGAAATTGTTCCTTTATTTTTGACTGAATTTTCTCAGCCATCACACCCCAAGTTATTTTATTTAGTTGGTGATGGCAGGTTTTCACTCGATGCCTAAGCAAATAAATTCTCTACCAGTAAGAGAAGAAAATGCAGGACCACTGTAACAATTGGGAAGAGAGATGGTAAAGCCCTATATGGCAGAGACATTTAGCAGAGGTATATAGCAGAGTTAAAGCAAGTAGATTCCATAGAAAAAGAAAGGATAGATATTTTGCATGGGTGTTTCCAATGCAAACAGAGCCAAAATAACACAGGGTTTACTACAGAATGGTAACTCAAAAAAAAATTCAAATTTGTATCCCTCAGCAAAAACATCACTGTTGCAGTCTTTATGCTGGAAATATACATGTAGCAGTCTCAAAAACTGCCCTTACTAATTCATATTTGTATATTTTATTCTTTTCATTAGTTTAGCATGAACAAGGTCCGAGGACACTTTAATATATCTTATTTTATTACAAACTTCCTGTCATTTCCCTCCAGAGATGACTGACTGATATTTTAATTGCTAAATGGGAATAGAGTCAAAAATAGCCAAAAAAATAGCCTCAGAAACATTTAATATACATCATTCAGAAATATCTGTATTGATAACCCATTGTCACCAGTCGAATTTTATTCAGATAAAAATGATAGTTAGCAAGCCTTCAGGAAGGGCCATGCTGTCATGTGTGTCTCCCACAATTCCTTCTTTGCTGGTTGACTCATACTTTCCGTTGAAGTTTCTCCTCGTTAGTACAATTTGAGTGAAAGCACCTTCTGACACCAATCCATATTACAGAAACTAGCAGAGATTACAGGGTTGGTATCACTGGAGACTGGTTTTACCATCCATCACTTAGAGCAGGTAAATTGCATTAACACCAGCATGCCTGCTATAAGTGGTGGGAACAGTATTAAGTTTACTGTAGATCTTGTTAGTGAATACTCTTCAGTGTCCAATTCAAATTCAAGTAGGAATTAAATTGCACTTCATTTAGTGTTTACCATGACCCTGTAGTAACTGAACCGGCACAGTATTTATCAATATAATTATATATTCTAGACGTGAGTGGTAGATCCCAATCCAATTTCCTATACCTATGATTTAGAAAAAAGAGAAAAGATCTTCTGATATGATGGCTAAAATATGTTGCAAACTGGGCTTTTTGGTACAATAACAGTGAAATTAGGCCTACTGATGCAATGAGGGCAGAGAACAATCACTGTACTAGAATGGTTAGGACTGAGGCACACACAATACTGACATTATATCACATTTAAATTAGATTAGAAAGCTGAGGAATCCTGCTGCAAGACTCAAGCAACTTGCTGGTGAAATGGATGTAAATTTCAGGCCCTCAGGTAGGTCAGGCAGGATATTGGGATTGCCAATTTGAGAGTCAGGGTACAATGGGGAGGACAAAAAGGCAGGGAGCTGAATCTAGCACTTGTACATTTCTGTGATGTGAAAGATTTCCTCTGGCCGTTATGTGTGGCATTGACCTCTTTAATAAAGAATAATGCTTACAGTATTTTCTGGGTTTGGTTATGATTCAACTGGTAAATAGCAAGTTACTCCCAGTAGGCAGAGCAAGTACTATTAATGTTTCACTAAAGTACATTATGCATCATCAGCTTGCCAATCATAGATGTTATTAGCTTTCAAAAACAAAGGAGAAACATGCAACCTGTTTGCACCTGCTAGCAAATGATCTATGCTGGTCATAAATGGAAATATACTGGTGGCAAAACACCATAGGAAAATATATTTATAAAGAATGTAAGATGCAGATGAATGGAAACCTCATACCGATACTTACAAAATGGCCCTTCCAACATGCCAGGTGCAGAGATCCATTGCCAGAGACTGTTTCTTTTGAATGGATAATATCAAGGCATGAATCCTTGAAAAACTGAAGCATATTTTTCACAATTTGGAAGTCACCATTTTTCACAGCTTGGAAGAAAATTTGCTGCCAGTGGCTTGGGCTACCAGGAAATACTTGGTACAAAACACTGTTACAAAAATATTATTAAAAATGTGTTATAGTTTTTGTCATAAAAGCATTATTTTTTAAATAAAAGAATTAGGAGAGATTTGAATCTCTCACATTTAAATCTCTCACAATACTATAGAGGGTATATAACCAATGCATCTGATGTGTAGATCCATGTGTTATAAGCAACACATTCATCTATCCCAATCCATTAATATACTTCCCGGCCTTTCAAAAAATAGATAAATGGTTGTAAGTGTTGGAAGAGGGGAGGGTTGGACTAGGTTTCAATGCTCTCACAATAGAATAACCAATCTCCCTCTATATTCTCACACCCGATGTTAAATCAGCATTAGTATGATTCACTAGGTTAGAGTTTCTGCTTTGGGTGCACACAGCGATTCCAAACAACTCATTGAAAAAATGCACTCATTGTATGGTACGGAGCCATAAAAACAGATAGGTCCCTAATTCAATCTGTGGAGACCTTCCATTCTCTTTAATATCTTCAGATTAAGGAGGGGATGGAACTAGCCAGGTATTACCCAATAATCGCTTAAAATTGTTGAATACCTGTAAGTGTTGGATGAAGGCAGGGTTGGAATAGGTTTCAATGCTCTGACAATAAAATAACCAATCTCTTTCTATATTCTCACACCTGATGTTAAATCAGCATTAGTATGATTCACTAGGTTAGAATTTCTGCTTTGGGTGCACAAAGTGATTCCTGTGCAAATTGCATCCAAGCAAACCATCAGGGTTTTGCTTTTTGGACTCCCCATATGACGAGTCCCATGCCCATCACTGGTTGACTACCAGCAGTGGCAAATGGCAGTGGTGCAGGTAGGCTGTCCACGAGCTTTCCCACCCCCTCCCTGGACTTAATCAAAGCCAAGGCAGGAAGGACATGGGGCCACAACTTGCCCAGTTAAACACCTCCATCACCTCCAAACCCAACTCAGGGAAGGACAATAAATTCTACCCAACATTGGGGGTACAGTAGGTGAGATACTGGGACTTTTGCCTCTTGGAACAGGGATTGAATCCAACCTAGAATGAAGGGATAGAAATGTCCTCACCCTGTGAAAACTCCCTGTGAAAGTAATCTTAGCCACAAAACTTTGAGTAAGGAAGGAATTAACATATTGAGGCCATAAGAATTACTGCATGTAAAATGGAGGACTTGGGGCGGAATCATCCCAGGTTTGCACTAAGTGCAGTAGCAGGCAGCAATGGTGGGTTTTTGTGCCTCATTAATTATGCAGCCACAGGAAAGAACACCATCTTGCTGGTGGGTGGCCTCTGATTTGCCCACCACGCCGTTACCTTGCCGCTTCCTCAGGCAGGGCGCCATATTTAAAATACAGCCATGCGCACACTTCCCAGTGCTTACAGCCCAGGACTGCTCTGGTGAAGGCATAGCCCCAAAAGCCAAGAAGAGTGCAGGACCCCCAATTCAGTGACACATCCCTGGGATGCCTACTAGATGCTGTGGAGGCCTACCGCGATGTCCTCTACCTTCTCTCTGGCCGCACGGGACCCATCTGTCTCACCACTCCGGCTTGGAAGGTAATGGCAGAGGGATCAATGTCATTGCTGCACACAAGAGGTCAGCCATCCAGTGCTGAAAATGAATGAATGATCTCACCTGTGCTGCCAGGGTAAGGCAACCACCTTTTCGCTCTAAACTCATACTCACAAGGCCATCACACATTCACTGGCATCGCACTCACTGCCTGCTCAAAGGACATCACCACTCACTCACAGACACCCTCACTTCTCCATCTGACCTCATCTCCTCTGGAGACTGCCTCCTCAGCCCTCATCATCTTGTCAGCACTTGCACAGATCAACAATGCCCCCACACATAACCTCGGGTACCCCCCTTCCCCAATACAGCCCTGACACTGCAGCCTCTTCCCTTGCCTGAGGCCACTTCTCCCCGTTCCCCAAACAAGTCCTAGCCCTGCAGACATTGAAAAGCCTTACGGCTTTTCTGGTAGGTACAGCCCTGCCCGTGAGCCCCCCTAAAAGTGTTGTGGCTGCCTGTGAAGCCTGGCGCTGATGACTGAAAGTGCTGCCTGAAGCAAGGTAGGCAAACAAACCTCAAAGTCCTGAGTGAAGTGCAGCTCACCTGTTGAAAATCGCTTATGTACAGTTGTGACACACCTGGATGATCCAGCCTGGGGGGAAGTTTCCAGTGAGCAGGGCTTATAATGAGATGCTGAAGTATTGAAATTAGGTTCCTGACATGCTGTGGTGGGAAAAATGGCCCGGCATTGACTGGTGGAATGGACAATTGAAAACCAGTTTCACAATGGCATGAAACCGATTTTTGGCCATCTTGCCATATTGTGCCCCACCAACCCTGCCCATCCCGCCCACCATGACTCCCGACGCTAACGGGGCTGGAAAATTCCAGCCTTAGAGTCAGAGGCCAGAGGTAAGACACAATTGCAAAACTGGAAATTCTCAGCACCAACATCTTTTAATTTGCGAAAGTGGTTAGTAACCATATAACATTGAGTATCCATAAAAAAAGAATATTGATGTAGGACATATTTTGAAATTTTTCTCAACTGTAATGTAAGATTGGGATACATATGATTATCAGCAATATTACATACTTACCACATGTTCATCTTCAGTTTCTTATTTCTTGTTTTACTTTCAAAAAATAACTATCAGCAAAACAAAATGAACAAATGAACTTTAGTCTATGTAGTATGACAAAATTAATATACAATACAAAACAAGGAGGTTAACTCAATATAGTACTTACGTGATAATCTGGATAAGCATTTGGATCAACCTCAACCACACCAGTTAATCGAAGTTTCAACATCTTTCGAACTGAAACTGGGTATGAAAACACAGTGAAAGGAAGTCATTGTAAATAATCTACTCTTTCACAGAATTCTTACACAATTTCAAAATATACAAAATTTTAACCTTTCCAAAAACGTGAAAAACAACAAAATGATTGCTCCAGAATTTGCTAGGGCAAGATATTTTATGGCAACTTTTCCTTCAGTTCAAAATTATTTTGCTCTTTAAGTTGCTAAAAGTGCAAGGTGATAATGGTGCAGTGAGGGCAATGAGAAGTCTGAGTTCTTGGTGAATGACAGCAACAACTGTGTATCACCCAAGGACCAGTCCCAATTTCCCAAACTCCCAATATAACCAATGAGATTTAAGGATTGAGAAATAAACAAGAGGAAGGACTGACAAAGGGGACTCAAAATTTACATCCATTTCACCAGCAAGTTGCTTGGTTTTTGCAATGGGATTCCACAGTTTGCTGGTCTAATTTAAATGAGATACGGTGACAATATTGAGCGTGCTTCAGGTCTAACCATTCTAGTGCATTGATTGTTCTCTATCCAAATGCTGATTGATGGATAAATATTGGCCAGGTCACTGGGGATGATTCCCTTCTTCAAAATATTGCCACAGGATCTTTTACATTTTACCTAATAGGACAGACAGAACCTTGGTTTAACATCTCATCTGAGGTGGCACCTCCAGCACTGCAGCATCCCCTCAGTACTGCACTGGAGCGTCAGCCTAGCTGCCTGAGCTCAAATATTGGAGTGGGGTCTTGAATCCACAATCTACAGATTCAGAGGCAGAAGTGCTATCAACTAAGCAATCACTAACACCATAAGAGTAAGCAGACATCAATGTCTGTCTGACTTTCAAAGTTTAAGTTGAGATATAGTCTACATTTTTATACAATATGTTATGCATAGCATGCTTATGCTAAGTAAAAGTGCCAAAAATCTTCCACAAAAATATTGCACTGGACTGTAACTACATAACAACATAATATGCTCCTTTTGAAATATGAGTGGCTAATTTAGAAATCTATATTCGCTGCAGGATATAGTTGGAGCCCCTTTTAATCTGTCTGATTCACAAGCACAAAAGGAATAAATGAAACACATTTCAGGCTGAAACAAAATTGTGTATCATCAAGATACAATAAATGTTAATCCCTGAATGAGAAGTGCACTTTCCACGTTATACTGAAACTCTTTTAATGTGCAGATTTCATTTGTCTCCCAACAGGTAGAAACTGACAAATGTTGATTTGTGATTATTACCATTAGGTTGATATCCTGAAAAATCTTCAGTAAATTTCCTAGTCTTCTTATCCTGAAGAACTATTTTTCTGCTTTCTGCGAAGGTTTCTTTCTCAGTTGCAAGATAGAAGAAGCAATTAGTCTGGGTGAAACCAATTGCCAATGACAAGCACAGGTCATTCATCGACATATTTCTAAAAATAAAAAACACAAAAATCAAAACAAAAATTCCTACACACTTTCTTCTCTCCTTAATTCCCATCTCCTATCTTTTAGGTTGTCTCCATAAGGTGTTTCAGTCCTTGACTGAGATGCGCAATATACAACTTGTTCCCAGGCCTCCAAATAGTACTTTCAATGTGACTACTGACAATCTGGAGATATGTTTCAGAATATCAGTTCCTCCAGGGGGGAAAATAGTTGGCCCTCCATTGGGCACTTTCCTCCAATGACTTGGTTCACCATGTGGGCTATAACAGCATTATTACTCCAAGCAAGATTATTGAAATAGGTGACAGATTCATAGAATCGACTCGTACAAGTGCACAAAATAGATAGCAGAATAGTAGTATCCAGTAAAAACTCAGCAGGTCTGGCAGCATCGGCGGAGAAGAAAAGAGTTGACGTTTCGAGTCCTCACGACCAGGTAATTCTGTTTTTGTTTTGGATTTCCAGCATCCGCAGTTTTTTTGTTTTTATCTCTGTGTTTAATTGACTGCCACTGCTCTTCAAGAAATGCCTACCTCCTTGAAGAAGTTCTGTTCTTTTCTGCGACAAGATTTCCGTTCCTCTCTTTTGCCTTGCTCACCTTCATTGTTTCCATTGGTCGTGAGGACTCGAAACGTCAACTCTTTTCTTCTCCGCCGATGCTCCCAGACCTGCTGAGTTTTTCCAGGTAATTCTGTTTTTGTTTTGGATTTCCAGCATCCGCAGTTTTTTTGTTTTTATAGTAGTATCCAGTGTTGTCCAAGAACAGTGTAATTGTTCAAATGTAACTCAAACCCACATATACTTTTCCAGCATAAAGCTGTGATACCCGTAGTCTTCATAGATGAGTTTTAGTATTTGCATGACTCCAGGATATATACAAAGTGAAAGATTCATAGTCCAGAATAAAATTGTACCTTGAAGAATTCAGAAGGATAGAAATGCACTATACTAACTGTCTAAATTCCTTTATGCTACCAGCAACAATTTGTATTTGTATATTGCCTTTAATGCAATAACAATATTACATGGCACTTTATGTAGAAGAGAGGTGAATTAAACAATGAAGGATTTAGGGAGAAGTGGCACCATCAAAATAGAAGGTTTTGAGGGTGTTCTTAAAGCGGATGTAGCGATGTGAAAAGGCTTAGGGATGGAGTACCAGAAGGCAGGGTCAAGATGACCGGTGAAAGCTTTGCCACCAAGTGAGAAAAACACAGGAGCTCAGTGCCCTACAGTAGAGTTGAATGTATGGGCTACGGCTTAGGACTAGTAGGGTGGTGCAAGGCCATGATTGCAAGTAGGATGAAGGAATTTGAATTTGGTAAACTGTGGGACAAGGAGCTCGTGGAGGTCGGCAATGATGGCAGATAACCAAGATCTATTGTGGGATAGAAGGCTGATGAGAAAACATTCACGGAGTCAAGTCATGGGATAACATAAGAATGACTAAGAGCTTCAGCAGATGAGGGATAAAATTGGGTAAAGATAGACAATGCTACAGAAATGGAAGTATGCTGTCTTGGTGGTACAAAGGAAATGGGTTTAAAGTTCAGTTCAGGGTCAGTTGGGACATAGAGGTTCTACAGCCTGGTTTGGCCTGAATGAGTACTTAGGAAGAAAGATAGAGACAGGAGTAAGGATATCAATATTGAGGGAAGCTGAAGGTAGGAGCTTTGGTTTTACCAGTATTCAACTGGTGACATTTTTGGCTCATCCATAATGTAATCAACAGGCAGACAGCTGAGAAAAAGTGTACTGGAGGTCTGCAGTGACATTTTATATTTACATTATGGCAGCATCCCATTAACAGGGTGCTTAAAAACTTTGCAATGTTAAGTTCAGCAAAGAAAGTGTATATGACTGTGAAATTTACAAAATTTCCTAGAACAGACCATAAAATAAGGTTCCTATCACACAATTCAAGCAAAACTTTATTAAAACTTTATGAAGGAATGCGGAGGAGAGGAACCAAATCTGTGAATCTATTTGCCCCATGGGGCAGAATTTAGTTCATGTCGGGCAGGCTTGATAGGGGCGGGCGGGGGCAGTCTGGAAGCGTCAGGGAGCTGAAACTTTTTTTTTTAAATAAAGATTTGAAAAATGTAATAGAACATGTCCCTGCTCATGTGTCACATGAGCAGGGACATGTTATTAATTAAATCTTAAAACTTTTATTTTATTTTTATTTGCTTTTGGGAACCTTATCCCACCCGTGGATGAGGGTTCCAAAAAAATGCAAAGGCTGCTTGGCCTTTTTACCTGCCCACCAACTGTAAGATTGGATGGGCAGCAAAAAATTTAACTTAATTGATTCTTTAATGGCCTGAACAGGCCTTTTAATTGTTGGCGGGAGTGCTCCGGTCTGCACCCCCCAATCGAACTATCACGCAACTGACATTGGGACGCTTGCCCGACGTCAACGCGTGTCATTTCATGCTTGAGTGGGTTGGGCACGTGCCCGCCCGCCGAGCTAAAAATTTTGCTCATAATGTTCCTCAATGTATGAATAGATGCATCATAATTATCAAATGCAGACACTTCCCATTGTATAGCATGGCAAATCTATCAGCACAAACAATCAGCATCCATGAGGTGCTACGAGCCATTGATAGCAGCAGGACTATTAATGACCACAATCTCACAGCCTGCCACATCCCTTAATCCTACATTATTATCAAACTGATAACCAACCCTTGTTCAATGAGAAGTGTATAAGTAAGTACCAAAAGCAGCATCATCAGATTTACCAACCCATCCAAATTGCCTAATCATTTTCCTGGTTGGGGTGTAAATTTTCTAGGCATTGCTGCTGGGTCTTTATATATGTACTATCCACAGGATGTAGTACAGCAACTCAGCAAACATATGTGGGCAGCACCTTCTAGCCCCATCCCTTCCACAAGAAGGACAAGAGCAGCAATGTCATGGGAACATATCATCTCCAGGTTTCCTTTCAAGTCATACATTATCCCAGCATGCACGCATCATGCCTTTCCCTGATATTTGCTTGGGCACAATCCTGGAATTTCCTATCTATTATCATTATGGGGAGCACCTTCAGGAGAAGGAATGTAGAAGGCTAAGCAAAAAGTCTTCCTTCCACCAGTTCCTCAGGGTATCTGGGGATAGACATAAATTCAGCCTTAGCAATATTACCATATCCCATGTGCAGATAAGATGTTTGCATTTCAGCTCTCGTTACTTCCTTGTCAATACACCAATACTGATTTTTTTATGTTATTTGCCACTTGCTAATGATAACTTTTATTTCATTTTCCTGAATTAATATTTTACTGATCAAAATAGTTTATTTAATTTTAACCAGAGAAAGTCTGTGTCAAAAAGCTTTAATAGATATCTTACTCCAGAGATAAACCAGTTTTTGATATAAATGTAAGCAGTAGCAGACTGCAAAGAATCAGATACAGCACAGTTTACTAGACAAAAGATTGGAGATACAGGGATAAGTATAATGATGTTATGCAAAGCTGGATAATTGCATTGTTTCTCAGCTCAGTGCTGGAAAATAGTTCACCCCCAGGCTAGATGTGGAGTGAAATGTACAGGAACACTAATTCAGCATTTGAACAATGGGTATAGGAACAAAATAAACAGCCTGTCAAGTATAGGAGACATTTTTGTAATTGAAATTTGTTTCTTGGTGACAGACAATAGCGAACAGAGACAACAAATTGTTAATTCCCCATATGAAGATAAAATTATTAAATGCATTCTCTTGCAGATTACAAATACACAGAACATGATCACAGTTTTTCCCCCCCAGGCTTAATAAATCTATTCAAATGCTTTCAAGCCTTACCAGTAACAATTAACATTTGCCTGCAAGCAAAGTACACCCTTTTACCATCATAATAAACCTGTCTGATTTACAGAAAGGTTTAATTACTGTTAGACTATTACAGTCAGCAAAGCATTTTGTGCTAAAAGATACATTACACCATCCATTTTTATTCCAGACATAAGATTATTTTGACAGTGCTGACAGCAGTTCCTGCTGTTGGGAATGCCCCCAGGATATCACTGTGACAACCACACACTGCAAGCACACTGACTCAAATAGAATATGCCTAAAAGGCAACATTTACATTTTTGTTTTCTCCAGTTATTATTTTCTCTATTTTTTCTCTTCATCTTCCATTCCTACATGAGTAATATGCATCATTTCCCTGAGGAATTTGCCAGAATCTACCCCCAGACATCTTCCAAACCCACAACCACTACCATCTAGAAGGACAAGGGCAGCAGATGCACGGGAATACCACCATTGGAAGTTCCCCTCCAAGTCACTCACCATCCTGACTTGGAAATATATTGCTGTTCCTTCACTGTCGCTGGGTCAAAATCCTGGAACTCCCTTCCTAACAGCACTGTGGGTGTACCTACACCACATGGACTGCAGCGGTTCAAGAAGGTAGCTCACCACCACCTTCTCAAGGGCAATTAGGGATGGGCAATAAATGCAGGCCTAGCCAGCAAAGCCCACATCCCATGAATGAATTGTTAAAATCCTGTCATTTAAGTAGCTGCTGGAAGAGTAGTCCAGGTTACTTATCTCAGATTTTCTCTCCATTCTTTCCACCCTGTGGGTAGCCTTCAGTTTCCATTTGTTGCCACCTCCAATCTGCATTGCCGAAAAATAAAAACTTGCCACATGTCAGGAGATGGAGAGGGGGGGAGGGGGGGACAACCCTTTTTATTCAGTAAAGTTGTGTTTTGTTAAAGCATTCCATGACCACAAAATGAACTCATCTGTTCTCTCCACAGATGCTCCTTGACGTGTTTCTGATATTTTAATCCCCAACCCTCTCCTGACTGTTGTTTGTGCTGGGGGTGGGGAGTTAAAATTGTGCTGTCTGGTACAAAATACTTCCAGTGGTGGTCTGGACACTGTTCTTAGAAAATTCCCAGCCCATATTTCCATCACTCATTTGTTATGTGTCAGGAGTGGACAGAGTCATTAGGCAATTTTCTGGACAAAACCATGTGGTTAGAATCTTTTCACATTATGTATGATTGTCTCCATGACTGTCTTCAGTTGTCTTGAATATTTTTGATTTATACCAAATGCTGAATTTGAAAAGCTGCATTCAGTGTAGAAATATGTTTTTCTTTAACCATTGGTCATGATGCCTTTGTCAATGGTGAATTTTAAGTTTTCTCTGATTTTAGTAGTCTTTTGATGATGTAGCTATTGCGTTACACTTGTTGTCTCAACATGGTTGGGATTAGAATTTATCTGATGGGAGTCTTCAAGTAATTGAGAACATATTCTTCAATCCACTATGGCCGCTATATAAGGACACCATGAATACAGGCCAATGCTGTTACTGCTCTTCTTTGTACAACTAATTGCAAACAAGAATGTCAAAAGAATGAGGAGTAGTAGTATTGGAGTGTAGAATAGCACCATCGTGTGGTGTAGGAAGTTATTCCCACTGCACAGTTATATTTTTCAATTTGGCCAGACTTTTTGTGGACTTGGCGGTGAACTGTAAACGGTCGCCATCACTGTCCCTCTGAAACTGACTGCAAAGTCAAGGTGCTGGGGATAAGCAGGATAGCAGGTTCCTGAAATTGTGGCCTGTCACTCAGGGTTCCGACACAGGCTGCGCTGTGGATCCCACAGCTGACCATCACTGATATCAACTTGATTTATTCCACCCTCTGTAAAAAAAAAACTTGGAGTGCAGGGCAGGTTTCTTGCAAGAAACAGTGAACTTCATTTACAGAGCCCTTGATGAAGCTACATGCTTGTACCGAGACCAAGGCTAGAAAACTCCGCCGCTAAGATTACCCGTGCTTAGGGCTGATTAGTCTGTATCATGATCCCCATAATAATATGAACGGCTTAATTTACAATTATTATACCCTTACATTGCTGTAAGAAACCCCTTGAAAAGGTACACCTTGTTCAATCAGGTGTAAAAAAAAATAAAAACAAAAAACTGCAGATGCTGGAAATCCAAAACAAAAACAGAATTACCTGGAAAAACTCAGCAGGTCTGGCAGCATCGGTGGAGAAGAAAAGAGTTGACGTTTCGAGTCCTCATGACCCTTCGACAGAACTTGAGTTCGAGTCCAAGAAAGAGTTGAAATATAAGCTGGTTTAAGGTGTGTGGGGGGGGCGGAGAGAGAGAAGTGGAGGAGGGGGTGTGGTTGTAGGGACAAACAAGCAGTGATAGAAGAAGATCATCAAAAGATGTCAACAACAATAGAACAAAAGAACACATAGGTGTTAAAGTTGGTGATATCATCTAAACGAATGTGCTAATTAAGAATGGATGGTAGGGCACTCAAGGTATAGCTCTAGTGGGGGTGGGGAGAGCATAAAAGATCTTAAGATATTTAAAAATAATGGAAATAGGTGGGAAAAAGAAAAATCTATATAATTTATTGGGGAAAAAAAAGGAAGGGGGAAACAGAAAGGGGGTGGGGATGGGGTAGGGAGCTCATGACCTAAAGTTGTTGAATTCAATATTCAGTCCGGAAGGCTGTAAAGTGCCTAGTCGGAAGATGAGGTGTTGTTCCTCTAGTTTGCGTTGGGCTTCACTGGAACAATGCAGCAAGCCAAGGACAGGCATGTGGGCAAGAGAGCAGGGTGGAGTGTTAAAATGGCAAGCGACAGGGAGGTTTGGGTCATTCTTGCGGACAGACTGCAGGTGTTCTGCAAAGCGGTCGCCCAGTTTACGTTTGGTCCCTCCAATGTAGAGGAGACCACATTGGGAGCAACGAATGCAGTAGACTAAGTTGGGGGAAATGCAAGTGAAATGCTGCTTCACTTGAAAAGAGTGTTTGGGCCCTTGGACGGTGAGGAGAGAGGAAGTGAAGGGGCACAGCATTTCACTTGCATTTCCCCCAACTTAGTCTACTGCATTCGTTGCTCCCAATGTGGTCTCCTCGACATAGGAGAGACCAAACGTAAACTGGGCGACCGCTTTGCAGAACACCTGCAGTCTGTCCGCAAGAATGACCCAAACCTCCCTGTCGCTTGCCATTTTAACACTCCACCCTGCTCTCTTGCCCACATGTCTGTCCTTGGCTTGCTGCATTGTTCCAGTGAAGCCCAACGCAAACTAGAGGAACAACACCTCATCTTCCGACTAGGCACTTTACAGCCTTCCGGACTGAATATTGAATTCAACAACTTTTTGTCGTGAGCTCCCTACCCCATCCCCACCCCCTTTCTGTTTTCCCCCTTCCTTTTTTTTTCCAATAATTTATATAGATTTTTCTTTTCCCACCTATTTCCATTATTTTTAAATATCTTAAAATCTTTTATGCTCTCCCCACCCCCACTAGAGCTATACCTTGAGTGCCCTACCATCCATTCTTAATTAGCACATTCGTTTAGATAATATCACCAACTTTAACACCTATGTGTTCTTTTGTTCTATTGTTGTTGACATCTTTTGATGATCTGCTTCTATCACTGCTTGTTTGTCCCTACAACCACACCCCCCCTCCACTTCTCTCTCTCTCTCTCCGCACCCCACCCCCCCACACACCTTAAACCAGCTTATATTTCAACTCTTTCTTGGACTCGAACTCAAGTTCTGTCGAAGGGTCATGAGGATTCGAAATGTCAACTCTTTTCTTCTCCGCCAAGGGTTGAAATATAAGCTGGTTTAAGGTGGGGGGGGGGGCTGGTGGTGCGGGGTTGGGTGGAGGGACAGAAGTGGAGGGGGGTGGTGTGGTTGTAGGCAAAAGCAGTGATAGAAGCAGATCATCAAAAGATGTCACAGACAGCAGAACAAAAGAACACATAGGTGTCGAAGTTGGTGATATTACCTAAACGAATGTGCTAATTAAGAATGGATGGTAGGGCACTCAAGGTATAGCTCTAGTGGGGGTGGGGGGAACATAAAAGATTTAAAAATATTTAAAAATAATGGAAATAGGAGGGAAAAAGAAAAATCTATATAATTCATTGGGAAAAAAAAGGGGAAAGAAACAGAGGGGGGTTGGGTGGGGGCGGGGGGGGGATGGAGGAGGGAGGTCAAGACCTAAAGTTGCTGAATTCAATATTCAGTCTGGAAGGCTGTAAAGTGCCTAGTCGGAAGATGAGATGCTGTTCCTCCAGTTTGCGTTGGGCTTCATTGGAACAATGCAGCAAGCCAAGGACAGACATGTGTGCAAGAGAGCAGGGTGGAGTGTTGAAATGGCAAGCGACAGGGAGGTTTGGGTCATTCTTGTGGACAGACCACAGGTGTTCTGCAAAGCGGTCGCCCAGTTTACATTTGGCCTCTCCAATGTAGAGGAGACCGCATTAGGAACAACGAAAGCAGTAGACTAAGTTGGGGGAAATGCAAGTGAAATGTTGCTTCACTTGAAAGGAGTGTTTGGGCCCTTGGACGATGAGGAGAGAGGAAGTGAAGGGGCAGGTGTTACATCTTTTGCATGGGCATGGGGTGGTGCCATAGGTGGGGGTTGGGGAGTAGGGGGTGATGCAGGAGTGGACCAGGGTGTCCCGGAGGGAACGATCCCTACGGAATGCCGACAGTGGGGGTGAAGGGAAGATGTGTTTGGTAGTGGCATCATGCTAGAGTTGGCGGAAATGGCGGAGGATGATCCTTTGAATGCGGAGGCTGGTGGGGTGATAAGTGAGGACAAGGGGGACCCTATCATGTTTCTGGGAGGGAGGAGAAGGCGTGAGGGCGGATGCGCGGGAGATAGGCCAGACACGGTTGAGGGCCCTGTCAACGACCGTTGGTGGAAAACCTCGGTCGGGAAGCTGATCGCCACCCGCGATCGAGGCCAAAAGGCGATTTCGTGCTGGCAGGCCAATTAAGGCCCGCCCAGCATGAAATGAGAATGGCAGCGCTCAGCACAGCCTGTGCACAAGGGCGCACTTGATAATCTCGTTGAGGCACAGAGCTGCCTCAGGGAGATGAAGAGTGTTAAAAAAAAATGAAATAAAAAATGTAATAAGACATGTGACTCTGTCACATGAGCAGGGACGTGTTACTAATTAAATTTAAGTTTTTTTATTTTATTCTTGTTTTCTTTAGGAAACCTTCTCCTGCCCGTGAATGAGGTTTCCTAAAAGGTGCAAAGGTGGCTTTGGCCTTTTCGCCTGCCCGCCCACCGTAAGGTTGGGCCAGCAGTGGAAAATTTTGTTCAATTATCTTCTTAATGGCCTTAACAGGCCTTTTAACTGTTGGTGGGCGTGCTGCTGACTCCAGCACGCACCCGCCAAACAAACTATCGCACTACTGAGCGTTGACATCAGGAAGCTCACCTGACGTCAAGGCGTGTCACTACGTTCAAGGGGTTGGGCGCATGCCCGCCCGCCAATCTAAAAATTTTGCCCCATGTGTATGTCACAGTCTTTAACAATATAAAAAATGCTAAAAGTGATTTTATTTTACCGCTTTTTGTTTGCTGTGGGAGTGGGGGATTGTGTGGGGTTGGGGGGGGGAAGTGGCGTCTAGATTTATTAAGCCTGGAAAAAACTGTGATCATTTTGCTGATTGGGTGGGTGTACACCCGATGCAAATGAGCGTAAAATGACACAATATTTCGGTCGGCAGGCGTGCAGGGGAATCGGCTGCGTCCACTGGCATTTAAACAGCCTTTTAAGGCCATTAAAATCAAAATTAAATTAAATTTTTCACATGCCTGGCCAAATTTATGGTTGACGGGCAGGAGAATTGGCCAGACGGCCTTTGGATATTTTTGCGAAACCTCATACACGGCTGGGATGAGCTTTTGATCAGTGATTAAAATAAATAAAAACTTTTCAAACTAATTTCTAACATGTCCCTGCTCATGTGTCAGAGGAGACCTGTTTTTAACATTTTTAAATTCTTTATTTTTTTATTTTTAAAATCTTCAGCTCCCTGAGGCAGCTCTGTACCTCAGGGAGCTTTTACTGCGCACACCCGCATGCATTCGCGAACTTCCATGCTCGCCCTCCTTCCCCACTCCCCATCACACCCCAGCAGCGCTGAGCACTGCAGAGCGCGATCCAGCTGGCTGGCCATTAAATGGTCAGTAGGAGTGAAATCGCGGCCAGAGCCCAATCATGGGCAGTGGTCTGTTTTGCAGCCACTCCCACTCCACCCCCCCCCACCCCCCCCCCCCCCCCCCCCCCCCCCCCCCACCGCCCCCACACCACCAAACCCCAAACCCCCCACCGAGCCTGCTGGACGATTGAAAAATTGTGGCCCATGCTCTGTGTAATCTGCTATCAAAGCAAGAGATGTATTTAATAATTTTATCTTCATGTGGGGATTTACAATTTGTTGCCTATGTTCGATATTGTCTGTCACGAAGAAACACGAGAGAAGGAAACATGGGCTAGTAACTTTCTAAGCAAAGCGTCCAGTCCACCGCATTTTATGATTTTATTTTAATTGCTTGTGCTTTTAATATATTTTTATATTTATTCAATGTGTGTTGTCTTTTGAAATCATGTTTTACTCCTACACACAGCACATACTTGGTGAGTGCAGGGACAGGCAGAGAAACAATTTCCAGACCTCTGCCAGAGATGCTTAATAACCAGCTGCTCAGAGGCATACAACAGTAATTTAAGCTTACTCACCCTTCAATATTTGCTCCATTATGAAATCTAGCATTGATATTTAAAAGAAAAACTGATGAAAAGAAATCCCTGTTCGGCACACGAAAATACAATCCCACTCCACTCAACTTTCAACATATGGATTAATTTTTTTAGATCTATGAAACAAATGGCTGCAATTTATCAAGTTAATTTTCCAAAGTTGATGCCATTTTGTGTAAACGTGCTGGGAACTTTGCACCTTCACATACTGCACATGGTTCACCCCAGGGCCAGCCTTAATTATACATTCAGAGCACCCTGCTGACAGCTTGCACAATAGGAGGACAACACAATCTAGATTTGCTGCAGTGAATTGATATGACCATTTAATAATAAGCGGCCACATGTGAAGGAGAATATTTTATTAATCTGCCCAAAATCACTGTGTGGCATCAACGAAAGGCAGCAAAATTATGTTGGAGGTCAAAACATTTTCAGCTAGGAGGAATCTTGCCAATGTGAAAAGAAAATATTTGGTAGAAAAAAGGGGAAAACATTAAATGTAGCCTCTGGACAAAATATGGAACAACCCCATTTGATGGATAGTGAATTAGAAGTGTTGCTGCATAAACTGGTACGAAGGAGTTATCCAAGGCACTCTTGTCATCTCCTTAAAGGAAACTACGGCCGGGATTAGCTCTGTACACTGAACCAGCAGAAGGTGGGAACTATATTGCTGTTCTTTCACCGTCACTGGGTCAAAATCTTGGAATTCCCTCCCAAACAGCACTGTCGGACCAAAATTTTCGGGTTGGCGAGCGGGGGCGGGGCCCACATGCCGATGTGTAAAATGACGCGTCGTGATGTCAGACGTGCTTCCCGACGTCACCGCGCGTCATTCAGATCTTTCGTTTGGCAGGCACTTGCCAGAGGCGGCTGCGCACCCGCCGAACTGCCAAAGGCGCGTTAAGGCCATTAGGAAACTAATTCAGATAATTAGCAGGTCTGCCCGTCCAACCTTAAGGTTAGCGAGCAGGTGAAGAGCCCAAGTGGCCTATGCATTTTTCAGGAAACCTCATCCACGGGCGGAATGAGGTTTCCTGAAGGTCTAATAAAACGTATAAATACTTTTTGAACAATTCATAAACATGTCCCAGCTCATGTGACACTGTCACATGAGGGGACATGTCTAAATAATTTTATCTTTCTTTATTTAACGATTTCAATATGAACTTAATTTCCCTGAGGCAGCTCTGTGCCTCAGGGAGATTTCTGCGCTCTTTCGTGCGCATGCACAGGTAGCACTGAGCGTAAAATGGCGGTGCGGAGCTGATGGTGGGCGGCGATCAGCTCCATACCTGCCCATGCCCACCCAACATGGGGAAAATTCTCCCCTAGGTGTATCTACACCCCATGGACTGCAGTGGCTCAAGAAGACAGCTCACCACCGCCTTGCAAGGACAATTAGGGATGGACAATAAACATTGGCCTAGCCAGTGATGCCCTCATCCCGTGAATGAATAAGTAAAAAAAAAATGCAAAGCCCTCACACAGCCTTACAGCTCTTTCATTGCTTTCATCGATGCTCATACTCCAATGGGGCATAAACCTTAAGTTGCAACTTACAACTAAAACACTTATACACTCTTATACATTGAAAATTTGTCAGAAAATTATTTAAACGCAATCTGGGTAAATAATCAGTTACTAACTCTTATAATGGGCTTCAATTGGACAAGATTTGGTGCTGTAACTGCACTTTAAAGTTCCAGCAACACAAGATAACCTTTTCCATTGGCAGAATATTTGGTACCTAATATAAAGAAAAGACCCAAACTGGAGAAAGGAGCAGAAATTACAATACCTTGACTTCTTTAGAGGAGACCACCAGGGACATCCTAACTAGACGACCAATGAGTGAGTAGGGAAAAGTGAAGGTGGATGCCTTCCTAAGCTTAATGCTAGTATTGTTCTGCTCCTGTTCTGTCTTGACACATTTTCTCACTTACTTACACGTAGGTTGAAAAGCAAAATATTTTTGAAGGTATATCTTTGAATCAGCATTCAAACAGTTCTTATTTTTTAAAATAACAACAGCAAAAGGACAGCAAAGATTCATTTGAACGCACTACTACATTTCCAAAGTACAAGGGTGGCATTGGTGCCATACATGTGGCCATTCTACCAGTAGGTGTTTGCTCTTTTTCCATAACCACCATTTGTTTTCCTTCATCTGCACACTCTGATTCACCTGGTGCTACCTCTTCAAGCTTGTCAACTGTATCCTCTGTGCTGTATAGCTGTGCTCATATTTGCAAACAAATGGGAGAGGGGCACAATACTGTGAGGAGTTGGCTTCTATTGGGCCATTGGCAATCTTGTCTAGAACTGCTCTTTCAGATCTACATAAAAATGGGAAAGAAGCTGAAAGTGCTTTTCCATGTTAGCCAATGCATCAGTCGCTTGTTTTATACATCTGCGGGCAGCAACTTGGCTGATTCTGTAAATGATTCCTAGAAAGAGCTGGAAAATCTATAGAGTTGTGACTGATGATGACTCTGACTGCCAGTAGATTTTGTATGTTGCAGCCAGCCTACAGTTGTCCCTGCAACAAATCACACAGCTTGGTAACTGCCATTCAACTGACCAGAAATTGTAGAGGCAGTTCTTCTTGGTCATTGACAGATAGTGTTGTTGGTTCTACTGCTAATTATCTGTCTGACATACCATCCTTCATTTTGTAGTACCTTGGTCATTAAATACAGCAAGTTGAGCACTTTAGAAAACATTCACCATCATTGATTTTAAATTAAGCAGCCAACTGGTATGAACTCTCTATGGGCAGAATCATCCCAGATTTGCACTAAGTGCAGCAGTGGGTGGGGAAAAAGGATATTTTACCTGCCAGTGGCAATGGCGGCTTTTCACGCCATATCATCCCAATCCCGCCTCATTAATCATGCGTTCCCAGGAAACGTCGTTCCAACGGCAGGCGTGCTCTGATTCACCTGCCATGCCATCACCTCATCGCTTCATTGCGCTTGGCATCACATTTAAAGTGCAGCTGCACACACACCTCTCAGTGCTTCCAGCCCAAGACTGCTGCACAGAAGACATGGCCTCAAAAGGCAAAAAGACTGCAGCCTCCATGTTTAGTGACACATCCCTCAAGCGCCTTTTGGATGCTGTGAAGCCCGCCATGTTGTCCTCTGCCCCCACTGGCTGCAGGAGGGGCAGCAAAATTACCATTCAAGCTTGGTAGGCGATGGCAGTAGTGATCAGTGCCAATGTTGCACAGAAGAGGTTGGCCATCCAATGTAGATAGAGGATGAATGATCTCATCCTTGCAGCCAGGGTAAGGTAACAATCTCAACACTTTAAACTCACACACTCAAGCCCATCACACATCCACTGGCATCTCACTCACTGCCAGCTCAAGGGACATCACCACTCAATCTCACACACACCCTCAAATCTTCATCTGGCCTCATCTCCTCTGAATACTGCCTCCTCAGCCTTCACCATCTTGAGGCCACTGTACAGATCGACATGTGCCCCCTAACACACCCTGGGATTGCCCACTTCTCCACTACAGCCCTCGCTCTGCAGTCTCTTCTCTTGCCTGAAGCCACTCCTCCCCTTTCCCCAAGCAAGCCCTAGCCCAGCAGCCATTGAGAAGACACCCCCCCACCTTTTGGTTGGTCGGGTAGGTAGAGACCTGCCCCAGAGCCCACCTAAAAGTGATGTGGTGCTGTCTGCAAAGCCTGGCACTGATGACTGTGAGTGCTGCTCAAAGCAAGGTTGGCAAACAAACCTCAAAGTCCTGAGTGAAGTGCAGCTCGCCAGGTGCACGTCGCTTATTTACAGTTGTGAAACATGTCAGTGTGCAATCACTCCGACCTGCTCAGATGATCCAGTGTAGGGGGATGATTCCGGCGAGCTAAGCATATAATAATATGCCAATGTGTTACAATGATTTTGTGTTAATATTAAGATTTTCTATGGGCAGGATTTTCAGTTTGACGTGCAGGGGGTGGGCCCCGCACATCTGCGGGTAAAATGACGCGCGGTGACATCAGGCGAGTGTCCTAACGTCACCACGTGCCATCACAATATTTCACTGGGCGGGCACGTGATGAAGTCCAACTCACACCTGCCATTAATTAACGGGCCAGTTAAGGCCCTTTAGTCTTCAATCGGTGACAATTTCCAGTTGCCCGTGCGATCTTTGGGTCGACACGCGGGCGGAACAGGCAGGCGGGTAAGAGATTTTTCTACAAACCTCATCCATGGGTGGGATAAGAAGACTCAATGGGGTCATCAATCTGCTTTGTGGAGTATTTATTGGAGAAAGCATTTTAAACTTGCCTATGTGATCTGCAGTAGTTCAGTACACATTCCAGCAGTTTTTTGTGTATTTTTAGCCTTCAGGTCAGCACTCTGCAGTCAGGGCTCTTTAGCGGGCCCGCAGCTTTCCAGGGGGCTCCCCTTAGCCTGGGTATGGGATCTGACATGTCCACTGGAGGCAGCTCCTCTGAGGAGGAAGGGAGGGCTATAAGGAGGAGGGGGCCAAGACTGCATCTTTGGGTTTACAGGCGCAGGCACAAAGGACGCAAGAGGTAGTCCAAGGTGGAAGGGGCCGCAGAAGACGCCACTATTCTGCTGCCAAGGTATACGTGGCGAAGCAGTTACCTCAATATGTCTGAGGTGCAGTGCCGAAGGAGGCTCCGTCTCTCAAGGGAGACAGTCAATTATATCTGTCAGATGATTGGCCCTGAGATCTCCCCTAACTGTGTGGGCAGACACCCAAGCCAGTGGCTCTGAAGATCACAGCTGCCCTTAACTTCTATGCCTCTGGCTCCTTCCAGGGCTCGGTGGGTGATCTTTGTGGTGTCTCCCAATCAGCTGTCCACATTTGTGTCAAGCAGTTTACAGATGCTCTGTTCAACTGTGCATTGACCTTCATCCACTACCGTTGGGACCAGGCAAGCCAGACATAGTGAGCCAGAGGCTTCGCGGCCATTGCTGGCTTCCCCCGCATCCAGGGTACAATAGACTGTACACATGTGGCCATCAAGGCACCAGCAAGTGAGCCCAGTGCCTTCATCAACATGAAGGGCTTCCACTCCATGAACGTGCAGATAGTGTGTGATCACAGGATGCTGATTCTACAAGTCTGTGCAAGGTACCAAGGCAGCTCCCACTACGCCTACATCCTCAGACACTCCCAGGTACCGGCTCGGCTTGATGGATGGCTGTTGGGTGACAAGGGCTATCCCCTCAGAAGATGGGTCATGATGCCTCTCCACCACCCAAGAACAGAAGCTGAGCAGTGGTACAATAGGAGCCGCGCCTCCACAAGGGCTGAGGTGGAGAGAACCATTGGTCTTCTCAAGATGCACTTCCAATACCTGGACAGCTAAGGGGGCGCATTCCAGTACTCCCCAGATCGTGTGTCGGTGATGGTGGTTGCATGCTGCACTCCCCACAATGTTACACTGGAAAGGGGGGATGCAGTGTCTGCGGCTGTGCACCATGAGTCCAGCACTGATTTTGAGAATGAACATGCACAGGAGAATGCTGAGGGGGTAGACACTGATCCGGGACTACACCAAGGAGGCAGGGACACCCGGGAGGCTTTAATCCAATGAACCTTCAGCTAGCACAACACAAGTGGATCAGCAGGACCAGCCTTGCCTGGTGCATCCATACTCAACAACTAAGTGCTAAATCTGCCAGGTCATCAGCAGGAACTAAGGGCCTTGGACATAAATTTGAATATCCAAACAAACACACATGACAGTTTTCTTAAACATACACTTGCAGAACAAACAAGCCACCCTCAGCCATGGTCACACATCTGAAATTTAATTTTCAAATTAGAAGTTCTCCCAATTGTTGAACAATACTGCAAGCAAGCAAAAAGAAATTCTAAGGATCTAATCTCAGACCAACACAAAAGCACCAGTGAGAAACCCGAGGTGTGCCTAATGTGCCCTGTGTTTCCATTTCTGGGTGCTACGCCTTGGTGCCGCCCCATCAGTCAGAGTGGCATCTGAGCCAGCCTGCTCAATCTGCTGTCCTGTTGGCCTCGATGATCTTGGCGGTCATTCTTTGGCCCGTGGAGCCTGTGCTGGTCCCGCCTGGGAGGGAGTTGCCAGTTCCACAGCTGGCATCTCTCCAGTCATTGCAGCCTCACTGGATGATACTGTCACTGGAAGAGGGGCGGAGGAGCTGGTGCCCTTATCTGGAGCACCGTGAGAGGAGCCCGCAGAGATGCCAGGCAGCGCCGATGTGAGGTCGCCTCGGACCTTCCTGCTCACCGTGGATGGATGGGCAATGAACTGGGAAGCTTGATGCCCACACCGTCTCCCATACTGGCAGTGAGCAGCTGAGCTCATTGCTGATGTGAGGGCTTGCTGGTCAGAGCGTATCCCCAGGAAGCCCTGATGGATCTCCTGGAGGAGCGTCTCCACAAGAGTCGCCACCATGGAGAACGCATGGTGCTCGGACGCTCGCTCATAACTTTGGCGAGTGTCCGCGTAGATTCCTCCATCAAGGACACCAAACCAAGCATAGCCTCATGCATCACACCCAGATGCTCCTGCACACCTGGCCACATTTCCTGCAGCTGCCGTGTCGTGTACGACTCCAGCGGCACATCATCAGCCACCGATTGAGCATGTACCTGGTCCCCTGCAGTCCTCCGACAGCTGGCGCCATCGGCACTCTCTGTCTCTGTCAGCTCCTCCAGCGACTGTGAAATGCCCTCTCCACTGTGCCCTGGGACACTAGCCAATGTTCCAATGCTATTGTCTGCGTTGGTGCCTGCCTCGCAGAAATCGTGTGATGCTGGTGAGACTTGAGGGCTCTCAGGTGTGAGAGGGGGCATCTGCAGTTCCTCCTGCCGGCCATGCTCTGATGATGCAGAAATGAACAACAAAGACAGTGGATCAGTCAGCGTGCATACAGTGACACACTTCATCACTTTCCCCCCGGCTCATTATGCACTTAACCTTCCAGAACATATGGACACGAACATTGGTGGGGTGGTAAATAGTGAGGAGGATAGCCTTACATTACAGGAGAATATAGACGGGCTGGTCAGATGGGTTGATGAGTGCCAAATGGTATTTAACGTGGATAAGTGTGAGGTGATGCACTTGGGCAGGACAAACAAGGCACAGGAATACACGATGAATGGTAGGACCGTGGGAAGTAACGTGAATCAGAGGGACCTTGGTGTGCATGGTGACTGGTCCCTTAAGATAGCAGGACAGGTGCATAAGGTGTTTAAGAAGGCATATAGTGTACTTGCCTTAATAGTCGAGGCATAGAAAATAGGAGCAGGGAGGTAATGTTTGAACTGTAGAAAATGTTGCTTAGGCCACAGCTACAGTGCTGCATGCAGTTCTGAAATGCGCATTCTGGGAGGGATGTGATTGCAGTGGAGAGAGTGCAGAGGATGTTTACCAGGATGTTGCCTGGCCTGGAGAGTTTCAGTTATGAGGAGAGATTGGATAGATTGGAGTTATTTCCCCTAGAGCAGAAGAGATTGAGGGGGGACATGATTGAGGCGTATAAACTTATGAGGGGCACAGATAGGGTAGAGTGCGGAGGGATCAGTAACCAGGTGGAATAGATTTAAGGTAAGGGGCA
Source organism: Carcharodon carcharias (assembly GCF_017639515.1). Taxonomy (NCBI): domain Eukaryota; kingdom Metazoa; phylum Chordata; class Chondrichthyes; order Lamniformes; family Lamnidae; genus Carcharodon; species Carcharodon carcharias. The sequence goes on from NC_054487.1 coordinate 64,845,653, forward strand.
GGAGGTTTACAGGAGATGTGACATGCAACTTTTGCACACAGAGGATGGTGGGAATCTGGAATACACTGCCTGAAAGGGTGGTAGATGCAGAACCCTCCTAACATGTAATAAGTATTTGGATGTGCACTTGCAATGCCATGGCATCCAAGGCCATTGGCCTAGTGCTGGAAAAGGGGATTATAATATTAGGTACGTGTTTGACCTGCACATCCTCAATGGGCCTTTTTCTGTGCTGCACGCCTCTGGCTCTATCACTCTATTACTGAGCAATGTTGCAACAATAACAAGTTTTGCAATCATCAATGCTATAGATTATGGATGTTGGGAGAACATTGCAGATCTCACTGTTGGCCTCTAATACCTGGCCATACCACCCCAGCCTCTCCAGGTTCATGCCACCTCTCCAGCTCAAGGACCTCCTGCTCAAAATGGCTTAAGATGAGGAGGTGAGCCTGGCCGCCTCCAGTCCTCGCACGCTCTGAGGCATTATGAGTATTCTTCTCTTGAGAAAGAGAGAATACAATTCATTACGGCAAGTTGCACATGGACTCTGTACACGCATGCTGCGCCCCAACCACAGTGGCCATATCAGGCCTCCAGTGCCTCCTCTCCCCACTACTGCTGATCACTCACACAAAGATAGTACGCCTGCTCCCAATTCTCCCAATGGCCACCTTGGACACATGCTGCATACATCACTTTAGAAACCACACGATATTTGCTCCCATAGCAAGGATGCGCAACTGCATGCAGCGTCAAGGGCAGCAGATGGTTCTTTGCCATGACACCTTGAGGTTCCCCTTCCACCATCTCATACCATGAATAGAACATGTGCTGGAGTTCTGAGTATGCGCCTAGCTGCATCTCCTGCAGGTTGCCCCCAGACTAATCATGTGTGACTAAGAGCAACACGTGGTGCAGGGGAGAGCTCATCTCCTCATGACCTGCTCAGGCTGATCTAAGCATGGGCACTATCTGCTTGCCCACCCAGCGTAGGAAAAATGCTCTACATGATTCAATGCAGTCACAACAGTAAGACTTGAGGGGGAGGCCTCAAAGGCTAAGGCTACCTGCTGGGTTAAATGCCCAATGCCAACATGGTACTCACCCTGCCAGAGCGCAACAGATCATTGAAGCGCTTACAGCACTGGACCCAGGTGAACCGCTCCACCTCCGCCACCTTCTCCCAGGCACGTTTGGTCATGTAGGGGGGCCTCGTCCTCCCATCCTGGGGGACTAACACCTCCAGCCGTGCTGCCACTTCCTCTCTAGGAGGGCAGCAAGGCATTCATCTGAAAAACAAGGGATGCATTGGCCCCCTGCTGGCCTGCCCTGCAGCCTGCCCTGCTCCTGTGGTAGACCCTGCAGCCTGGCCTGCTCCTCTGCCCTTCCCTCCAGCTTGGCCTGCTCAACTGAATCCCTGTGGTGAGCCCTCAAACTGGCCATTGTCAGCAGCCTACAGGAGGCTGCCAGATATTCTTTTAAACAGACTGCTGGGTCGCCATTGGACCCGGTGGTCTGTGCATGCCCGCCGCAGCCCACATGCTCCCACTATCCATGGGACTCAGCAAATACGCTGGGCGGGCCTTAATTAGCTCACCCGCGCAAAATGGCGGCACAGACCCAATCACGGGTGGAGTTCGGGTCTGCACGCACCTGCGCCCACACCAGGTTTGCCCCCGACAACCGAAAATTCTGCCCTATATGTTCTGACCCAACCCTCCAAAAAATAAAATGAAGGTGTGAAAATCCCACAAAAGAACTTCAGTCCCTTTTGAGAGTTTCCTTAAATGGAAATGAAAACTAGGTGGCATCAAATCCATAATGTTATTTTTACATCTGGGCTGTAAGTTAACAACCTACTCTTGAGTATCCCATCACATCCGCTCCATGCAATGTGTTGAGTACCTTGTATGATCCCATTGTAAAGGATAAGAAATCAGTGCTAGCTCATTTTCAAATAAGCTACTTTGACAAATAATACAGAAATTAATTTAGCAACTTCAATAAACTGTCCACTCCATAACTCTTGCAGGATCTGGAAATTCTTACTGTACGGGAACTGCTCCACTTCAGAAGAAAATAGGGCAGAATTTCTCCGAGGGAGTGGATTGACAACTGATGCTGTACATCACACATAGAATACCAATTAGATGGAGGGAATCTGAACAAGACAATGGGCCGACTTCAGCCCATTAAAACCTATAAAACCACCTGCTGCCTCATAGGAGGGTGTTGTTGCACAAATACAATCCAACATATTCACTTTGAGGATGTATTCATCCATAATATAGAGTGGGTCACAGAATTTCCATTTTGCAAATGGTAAACATCACAACATTATAAAGAAATTGCAATGTGTAAATGAATTAATGCATCTGTAAGTAATCAAGGATCAACAAAACATATCAATTGTGGAAAGAAAATTAATAAAATACTGGTTTTAATTCATTACCTTGGTACAATAACCATCTCAAATCGCTCTATCACTTTCTGAGAAATTATCTCCTTTGTCTGTTTTTGAACTTTATAAGCACGCTCACTCCATTTCTGACAGAATGGCACATCATATGATGCATGAAGCCAGCTCAGCTCTGCAATACAAATGGTTAATTTTCAGTTAAATAACGGCAGATTTTCTGTGCCATTGCTTGTGGAAGTCAGCAGATATATTATTCTATGCTATGTAGTGTGCAACATTTTTTTTTAATGCTCAAATAAGTGCAGGAAAACACTAGAAAAGATTTTGTTTCCCACTGCGCCTTAAAATCTGGTCGTACTTTTACGAGAGTCTCTGACCAAGTACAGTCGTAGGAAACTCATTTTAAAGTTTGAGTAACTTGAGGACAGATCAATTGGGTCTTAATCATTATTTTATCATTGTTTCAATATGTACAGAACTTTCTGCTTTAAAGCCAAGAGACTCTGAAAATGGGAAGGGAGGACGCTCCAGGTTGCAAATAGGTAGTAGATGGGTAGCAATAATGGTAACTTCACGTGATTGTGGTAGTTGATCCAGGTACCTATTTACAGTGAGTAGGGTTGGTGGAAAAGCAGACGATTATTGGGACCTGGACATATTGTAAAAGATCTCCTTTAGTCCGGGAGATTTTTTCTTATTCATTCACTGGCGGGACCAACATTTATTGCCCATCCCTAATTGTCTATGAGACAACTGAGTGGCGTGTAAGCCCATTTGAGAGCACAGTTAAGAGTCAACCATATTGTGAGACTACGTAAATATGGCAGATTTTCTTTCCTAATGGACATTAGTGAAACAGATGGGTTTTTGCAAGAAATCACTAGTTTCATGGACACGATTTACTGGGTACTAGCTTTTTATTCCAGGTGAGGTGAGAGTGACTGCCCTTGACATCAAGGCCACGTTTGACTTAGTGTGGCCTCAAGGAGTCCTAGCAAAATTGCAGACAATGTGAATCAGGGGGAAAACTCCTGGTTGGAGTCATACCTTGCACAAAGGAAGATGGTTGTGGTTGTTGGAGGTCAGTCATCTCAGCTCCAGGACATCACTGCAGGAGTTCCTCAGGTTAATGGCCTCAGCCCAACCATCTTCAGCTGCTTCATCAATAGCCTTCCTTCCACCATAAGGTCAAAAGTGAGGATGTTCACTGATGATTGCACAATTTTCAGCACCATTCACGACTCCTCAGATACCAAAGCAGTCCATGTGCAAATGCAGCGAGACCTGGACAATATCCAGGCTTGGGCTGACAAGTGACATGTAACATTTGTGCCACACAAGTGCCAGGCAATGACCATCTCCAACAAGAGAGAATCTAACCATCGCCCCTTGATATTCAGTGGCATTACCATCACTGAATCCCCCACTATCAACATCCTGGGCATTACCATTGACCAGAAGCTGAGCTGGACTAGCCATATAAGTACTATGCAGAGATTAGGAATCCTGCAACAAGTAACTCACCTCTTGACTCCCCAAAGCCTTTCCACCGCCTACAAGGTACAAGTGAGGAGTGTGATGGAATACTCCCCACTTGCCTGGATGAGTGCAGCTCCCACAACATTCAAGAAGCTTGACACCGTCCAACACAAAGCAGCCCGCCTGATTGGCACCACATCCACCACCTTCAACATTCAGTCCCTCTACCACTGACGCACAGTAGCAGCAGTATGTACCATCTACAAGATGCACTGCAAGAATTCACCAAGTCTCCTTAGACAGCACCTTCCAAACCCACGACCACTACCATCTAGAAGGACAAGGGCAGCAGATAGATGAGAACACCAACACCTGGAAGTTCCCCTCCAAGTCACTCACCATCCTGACTTGGAAATATATTGCCATTCCTTCATTGTCGCTGGATCAAAATCCCTGGAACATGCTCCCTAACAGCACTGTGGGCGTAACTACACCACAGGGGCAGCAGCGTTTCAAGACGGCAGCTCACCATCACCTTCTCAAGGGCAAATAGGGCTGGGCAAAAAATTCTGGCCCAGCCAGCGAAGCCCACATCCCATGAATGAATAAAAAAGGATTGTTTAACGAACAGAATTTAAGTTCTCCAACTGATGTGGCAAGATTTGAACATGTCGCTGGATCATTAATCCAGTTGTCTTGATTACTAGTCTAGTGACATAACCACTATGCTACCTTACGCAAATGGGGAAGGGGTTTCAAGGGTGGGAAGTAGTGGGAGTGATGCGTTGGGAGTGAAACATTGTGGCTGTGGCAGGACGGTGATGTTGGGGTGTGGAAACATAGAGATTGGCAGTTGTGGGGTGTGGGAGGGTTGGGGAGGGGTTTATCTGGACGTGTAAGTATTGAAAAGGGAATCCTATGGATCGTAACAAGTGCAGTGGGTTGTTTTCGTTTGTGGGAACACAAAGAATATTTTGATGAGGTCTGGAAGCATTGAGAAGTGGAGTTTGAGGTAAGCAGATTGGGGATTGGATTCTTGGATCATTAGTGAAGAGGATATTTGGGTTTAGGATTTCTGTAAGGGGAGTCTTGGGCTCTGCACAGATTGGTGATGGTTCATGGACTGGTGCCATGGGGGCATGCAAAGTATTTGGGAGATTGGGAATGTGGTTCAAAGAGCTGCAGCAAGATATAGCAAGAGGGAGTGGGAAGAGCTTGCAGGTGGGAGTTGGGGAAAACAGCAAGAGTTTGTGACAGACAATGGACTCAATTTTCACAGGTTCTACTGGGTTGCATTGTAGATAACAACATCGGCCAACTTGGAGGTGTACCTAGGGATTTGAGAAGTCATAGAGCTGCAGCCAGTCATATAGGAACAATAACCCTAGGTAAGTAAAGTGAGAAAGAGTAAGTTTCAATTTGGGTGGGTATTTTTCTGACCATCCACTGTAACTTTGGTGGGAGACCTATGGAAACTGGAAAAATAGCATAAAAACTCTTTCCAACATTTTTCTGTGGTTTCAACAGATATTTCATCAAAGCTATGATGAGCAATCAGAAAATCTCCTACAGAACCTACTGCCAACAAATTTAAGCATGACAGCCAGGTATACCAGACAAATTGAATGAAAATAGCAGGAAAGGAAAATATAATTGGATATATGCAGTATATGCAAGTCAAATTATATCTTATTTATCCATGCTTCATTTCATGGGACCAAAGATTAAAATTCAACACCTTGGAATGGGTCCTATTGGCATAGAATCATGCAGGTGGTCAGTTAACAAAATGCTTAAGAACCACATAATTTAAAACATCTTAACAAATGATCCAAGCTACATACAGATCCTCACATTTCTCTGACAAGTACAAATCCTGTCTTGCATTATTGAGAACTTAAAATAAATGTCTACCATAACAGATAATAAAATTGATACACAAAAATGATATACACATGATGAACAGTATGCAGTTTGTGCTTTTGTGAGGTAAATAACCAGTCCATTTACCATTTTTCGTTTTCTCCAGCTTCTCCTGTAGCTCACTCTTTTGAGTAGACTGATCTGACTCCAGACCATTGACACTGAAGGTTTTCAGCTGTGACTCTAACTTATTCATTAAACGATACAGCTCGCTCTGACACAAAGAAAGAAATAATTTATTCCAAAAACAGCTTACCAAACACTGCATACCAAATTCCTATATCTAGCATTCGTATCCATATCCACTTTGGCTTAACAGAAAGTACCTTTTATCTCTGATAAAAGTATGTGGGGGATCAAGCTTCCATTTAACAATTGAGTGTACAGTTTAGGTTGACTCACCACTGCAGTACTGAAGGACTGCTGCAGTTTGGAGGTGCTGTCCTTTGGATGTGACAACCCTGAATTGGGCCAGTTCTTATGGCCCAACCTAACATTAAAAATTTAACAGCATTATATTCAAAAGTGAGTGGGAAATTCACCCACTGCTCTGTGTGCGATGCTTCTGGTGAGCAATGGTTGTTTCATTTTCCTACAGGACAACAGTCACTGCATTAAGTAATTTGTTGTGTGAAATTATTTCAAACATTGCAATGTGATAATTAACATTACAAGTATAAACATATGTATTATGTTTTGTTTGAGTGATTTGTTCATTTTCTTTATTTATATAAGTTTACAGGGTTGATAAAATTGTGCTCTTACAAAGAAAAGCAAAGAATTTCCTGAGCTGGATTTGGAAGACGAGATTGAAAGTCTCCTAATTTATGAATGATACATGCACATTCCATTTCTGGGTCGATCCAGGATTTCTGCCAAAGTTACTGCAGAATCCCAGAGGAAACTCCTGGCATAAGATTCATAGTGGGAGAAATCAAATTCACTGCCCTCCATTTTGTGCCTGAAAAACGAGCAGCTAGGAGTGACCACTTTAAGGTCAAGGCTCATCCAATACCATAATAAGTGGAGTCTGTAAATGGGTGAACAGCTAGCTTGCCTGAGAAAGGCATAAAATTGCTTTCCAATTGGTGTCCTGCAGTGGTTGTAGGAACACAATGCTTGTGCCACATAAGTTCTTCCAGGTCTTGAGTGACTAACCAGCAGTCCTTAAAGCTACTCTGGAGGATGGTCAAAAAATGGCCACAAGATTTTTTTCAAAGCTTTACTTTTGTGGATCCAAGAGAAGTAGGAGTGCTCCTGCTGGCTCTACAAAAGTAAAGTGGGTCAATGGCCTAGCTCAGCAATCTTGGCATTACCACCTTCCCTCCCTCTGTCTCGAGGGACCTTTCAGCAGGCATGCCTGATGTTAGAGTCAGCTAAATATTGTCAGACCTTGACTGGTGAGCTGCATCAGGACCACAAGTCACTGCTTCCATTCAACTGAGCTCAACTGATCAGTTTGGGTGTATGTCAAAATTTTGCTCTGTAGAGTGGATTAACAGAGAGAGGTAGGGTGGCAACACTTTAGGTCTTTAAGAGCTGGAATACAGGCAGAAAAGGTCATTGGAAAAGCAAATGGGATTTCGATATATACAATCACTGAATGTAAATACAAGAAAAAGACATTGAATTTGTACAATTATTAATGAGGGTACAGTTAAAGTATTGTGTGCAGCTCTGGGTACTTTATTATAGGTAGAATATCAGAACCATGGAGAGGGTACACTGAAAATAAATTTGAACACTGAGGGATGAGAGTTTACAGTTGCAAAGAAAAGCTCAAAATATTGGAGTCTTTTCCCAGGAACAGAGCAAGTCAAGGGTGATTTTATCAAGGCTTTCAAAATTCTGAAAGATTTTGTCAGGATAAGTTGTTAAAGATCATTTCCACTGGTTACAAGGGGCACGGTTTCAGTTTCATCAATAGTTAACTATGGGCAGAATTATCTTCCCATCAGGGGGGGATGTTTAGGAGCGGGCATGTGGAGGTGTGCCTCTAATCTGCGCCCTCGATTGGGGGGCACGCTGCCATTTTATGCGGGCGGGCCAATTAAGGCCCGCCCAGCTGGACGTCCGCAAGGAAGCGCTATGCTCTCCCTGTGCGGGTGAGGGGTGGGGATTCCCTGAGCCGAGAGTGTGCTCCTTCACGCATGTGCATGAAAGAGCGCACTCATCTCCCTGAGGCTAAGTGATGCCTCAGGGAGATCGACTCCACAATAAAAAATCTAAAAAAAAATAGAAAAAAAAAATCTTTCTCTGACATGTCCCCTCATGTGACACTGACACATGAGTTGGGACATCTCCATCACTTTCAAATATACTTTTATTAAATTTTTAAAAACCTACATGAAATCTCATCCCGCCCGTGGATGAGGTTTCACGCTTTTTCTAATGCCTGCCAGGGCTCCCGGCCTGCCCACCAATCTTAAGGTTGGACGAGCAGGTCCATTAATTACTTTAATGACTTTGTCAATGGCCTCAATTGGCCTTTGACAGATCGGCGGGCACACAGCCGATTTTGCTGCGCCCCCGCCTACCTGAAAATTTAAATGGGGTGCAGTGATATTGGGAGATCTGCCAAGAGGGCCCCTCCCCTGCTTGCTGACTGGGAAATCCTGGCCTATGATTTAGAAGAAACCGCTCTCTGGCTAATGATCATTAGAACAAGTGGATACTGATGGAGAGAATAGAATTTGAAAGAAAACTGGTTAAGTATTTGAAAAGGAAAAATATAAAAATTTGCAATGAAAGGGTGAGAAAATGGGCTAAGAGTAGATAATCCTTCAACTAAACCCACACAGATATAATGGCCAAATGGCTTCCCTCTGTGCTGTAATCTCTATGGCCAGGATTCTATAGTTGGCATGCGGCGATGGGCCTGACATGCCGGCACATAAAATGACACGCGATGATGTCGGGCGTGCATCCTGACATCATTACGCGTCTCACGGTGTTTCATTCGTCAGGCACACACCGGAGGCGGCTGCACCCCCGCCGATAATTAAAAGACCTATGAAGGCCATTGAGAAAGTAATTAATTTCAAATTTACACTGCCTGTCCGACCTAACAGTTGGCGGAAAGGCCACGCAGCCTTTCTGTGTTTTAGGAAACCTCATCCACGAGCAGGATGAAGTTTCCTAAAGCTTTTACGTGTGGAATAAAAGCTTGTTTTGAAAAATAAAAACATGTCCCATTTGATGTGACACAGTCACATGAGGGGTCATGGTTCATTGCATTTTCACTGCATTTGATTCTTTTTTTTAAAAAGCACTTCAATCTCCCTGAAGCAGCTCCGTGTCTCAGGGAGATCGAAACGCTCTTTCGTGCGCATGTGTGAAAGAGTGCTGGACCTGACTCTCCCTCCTCCCCCTGCCCACACAGGTCGCAATTAGCTCCTGTATTACACTGGGGGGCCTTAATTGGCCCGTCCACGTAAAATGGCGGCGCGGAGCCAATCGCAGGCAGCTGTCTGCTCTGCTACCGCCCCCACCCAGTCCCGCCGAGCCTGCCCGACACAGGAAAAATCCTGCCCTATGATTCTACTCACAATGCAGTTTGTAACTGCTCTGGACTGCTTGAACTTGTAGCCACACATAAAGATACAACACATATAGGCACAGAGAGCCTTAGAATCCGCCTTTAAAAAGAAATAAATAAAAATTAATTTTAAAAACATTAAATGGCAGTAAAACAAAAGGTAATTTTTTCCGCTTTTTTTTCCCCTTACAATTTTCATATTGTTACCTCAAGTAGATCTTGTGACGTAAAAGAGGTTGAGGTACAAATAAATTCTTCCATTGTTTTTAAAGCAAGATTTGTAGTCCATCTATTAAATTAATCACAGTTGAAGTGTAAAGTAAGAGTGCAGAGAATTACTAATTCATGCTGTCAGTTATGGTGAAGAGTCTGACCTGTCATATGGCAGTACTTCCACAACGAATGTGCCAGGCATGAAGGAATTTACCAGATAGCACCAGACATGGCTATCTACCAAGTTGCTTAAATCTTTCACAAGGAATTTCTGGCCTTCAGATGCGATCTGTTTTAATGATAGAATGTCAGGAGTGAACTTCAATAGACTGTAATGAATTTGGTAAAAATTATATTATGGAGGAGGGACTGGTGAGCACTGTGCATCAGAAATTAGCAGCATTGAACAGGAACAGAAACATTGAGGTGGAGCAAGATCCAGGAGCTTCGAGGAAGAGGAGAGTTTAGCAGAATGGAACAGGAGCAAAGACTAGCATCATGGGACTTATGACAAGCAGGTTTTTTTTTTGTGGGCCTCCTGCACCTCCTTGGCCACACAATATTAAAAATGAAAAATGTATTAAACTGTTTTTTGAGTAAGCTTAAACTGACAAGTGATTGGCATCAACTAATATGATGTTATAATCAAGAATATTCAAAAAGAAATGTTAAGACAGTTTAATATCCACTTGAGATCAACTTTTCTTCTTATAAAACCACACACCAATGTCCGAGTGATGTGGTCTGATTGATGTTACAACAGTAATTACTTTTTATATCACCTCAGTGATGGTATTAACACTGTATTATGTGACAATATGAAACATAATTGCCTCTGTGTTGAATAAAAGCACCTGTACGTGGGCATTAATGAGATCCAGGATGCATTCTACAGCGGAAGGATAATAATCCCAGCCTTCTTTAGGAATCTTCTTGTTAAATATTTTAGCTACTTCACGACCTTAGAGACAGAATGAATAAAATAAAAATTAATTTATACTTTTTCAATCCTTGGACAGCTAGCATTTCTCGTAAAGAAACGTTCCAGTAACTTTTGAGAGACTGAGTTTGTGATGCCAATTATTGCCTGGAAACTGAACACATCAAGTTGCTTGCCAAATATTCCATGTTCCTGTCAAGAGACACTCCACAGCAGCAGTGTTTTGCCTCTCAAAATTACATTCACTCATACATAGTTAGAAAGAAAATAACACTGAAGTCATTCAGGATACACTTTATCCTTCCTCTAGACCTCAGATATTAGTGACTGACATTTTCATTGAAAATGTTTCAGTGAGATCCCATTCTCAAAACCAACATGTTTTAATACAGCAAGTGAGCCATTTCAACTGTGCAAGGTATTAGCTTTGAAAGTTACTACAGCAATATGAACACATGCTGAAATTTTGTACACAGGAGTTTCTAGCTTTTAAGCTGAGGCATGGAGTTAAAATTGCTTTAGTGTAGTAACATTATAAATGCATTCAAAAAGAACATGATTATAACTTTACCACACAAATAGCTCTTCCTATGCGGTTGAGTAAATGTGGCCTGTGCTCACTGGAGTTTAGTAGAGTCAGGGGTGATCTCACTGAAGGGGCTTGACAGGGTAGACATTGAGATATTGTTTCCCCTTAATGGAGAATCTAGAACATAGCGGCACAGTCTCAGGATAAAGTGTCAGTCATTTGGGACATGTTTTGCTTTATAATGTTCCTGTGGAGTTTGCTGTTGATTGAGATGAGGAGAAGATTCTTCACCTGGGGGTTATGAACCTTTGGAATTTTCTATCTGAAAGGGTTATGTCTGCTCCATCATTGAATATATTCAAGGCTGGGATGGACAGATTTTTGATCTCTCTCGGAATCAAGGGATATGGAGACTGGGCAGGAAAGTGGAGTTGAGGCAGAAGGTCAGCCATGATAGTATTGAATGGCAGAGCAGGCTTTCTCTACTCTTTTTCCTATTTTTACGTTCTTAATACAGCAGAAACTAACTTAGAAGACTTCAATTTATTAACGAACAAAATAAGAAAAAATAGTATTTTTGCTTAAAATCGTTGTGACAAATTACCTGGATAATGCTCAGAATCCTCAAATTGTAATGATTCAGTCAGAGAAGAAATAGATCTCTCGGTAGCACTTAATGAGGCTTCAAGACCAGCAAAAAAAGATAGAGGTGCTCTAGTTTGTTGTTCAGGCTTCTCCTGGTCTGGTGATTGAGCCTTTGGGGTCCACTAAATCCAAAACATAGCACAATCTCCTTAACCTGAATGCCTACTCCACAATTATCTCAGAAAACAGTAGCGTAATTATAAGGAACATGTGTCACTGTGTTCTTAAGCGCATTCAGCAAATCAATTCAAAGTTGTTTTGTGTAAGTGTCATGTAAAATGTATATATAGTGACCAATAGTACCGAAATTCTATGGGCAGAATTATTCGCTTGGCATGCAGGTGCACACCCAACCTGCTTGAACATGAAATAACGCATGATGACATCAAGCGAATGTCCCGATGTCATCGCGCACTCGCACGATATTTCACTTGGCAGGCACGTGCGAGAGTCAGCAACGCACCCGCTGACAATTAAGAGGCCTATTAAGGCCATCAATCAATTAATTTAGTACAATTTTTCGCTGGCTGTCCAACCTTATGGTTGGCGGGTGGGCAATTATGTCAGGTGGCCTTTGCAATTTTAAGGAAATCTCATCCGCAGGCGGGATGAGCTTTCCAACAGTAATTTAAAACAAAATAAAAACTTTTGAACATCATAGCCAGAATTCTTACCTTGATGGGTGGGCAGGCCCCACAAGCTCGGTGGCGGGTAGGCAGCTAAACTCCGCTGCCGAAACTGGGCCTGCCGCCATTTTGAGTGGGCGGGCCAATTAAGGCCCGCCCATGGCCTGCCTGGCAGGAAGGGCTATGCACTTCCTGTGCGGGTGGGGGAGGGATTCCCCATCTGTCAAAATGCACTCTTTCGCGCATGCACATGAAAGAGCGCACTGCTCCCTGAGACTAAGTGCTGTCTCAGGGAGATCACTGACAGTGTAAAAAACATTAAAAATAGAAAAATATAAAAATTATTAACGTGTTCCCCTCATGTGACAATGTCACATGAGATGGGACATGTTAATAAAAAGGACATAAACTTTATTAAACTTTTTAAAAACGGACATGAAACCTCATACCGCCAGTGGATGAGGTTTCATGTATTATCAGAAGCCCGCTGGGGCTCCTGGCCTGCCCGCCAGCCTTAAGGTTGGACCGGCAAGTCTTTAATTATCTTAATTAAGGCCATTGACATATCGGTGGGCGGGCAGCTGATTTTGCTACCCGCCCACCTTCCTCAATATTTAAATGGACCGGGATGACGTCGGGAGTTCCTCCCCATGTCATTTTCCCATCGGCGAGTGGGCCCCGCCCCCAAATCGCTGACGGGAAAATTCTGGCCCATTTTTAATATGTCCCTGTTCATGTGAATTAGTCATGTGGGGACATGTTTCCCTCATTTTTAAAATCTTTATTTTTCATTTTAAAATTCTTCAGCTCCCTGAGGCAGCTCTGTGCCTTCGGGGAGCTTTCAGTCCATGCTCCCCTGTGCGCATGCACAGACTTCGGCGCTCGCCCTCCTCCCGCCCCCATCCCAGCAGTCCTGAGGCTCCCACCCCGTGTTTCCTACTAGCTGGCCATTAATTAATCATGAAATCCCAGTCGGAGCCTAATCGGGGGTGGTGGTCCGTTTCGCGCCCGTACCCGGGCCTGCCCAGTGCAGGGAAAATCCTGCCCATGGACCATGGATGCTGAAATTTGTGTCAAAACATTTTTATTTTTTTTTTAATTAATCTCGGAAACCTCATTCCCCCTCCCCTTGGATGAGCGTTCCTGAAAAATGCAAAGGACGCCTGGCCGATTTGCCCACCCATAACTTTAGACGGGCTGCGAAAAACCCCATTTAATTGTGCCGTTAATGGGCTTAATAGCCCTCTTAATTGTTGGTGGGCACGCTGCCAACTCTTTCACAGAAGCTACTGACCGAAATATTGCTCGAGTACGCAATGACATCAGAACTTTCGCCTGACATCATCGCACGCTAGTTTACGCTCGAGCATGTCCGGTGCGCGTCTGGGGTTGCCCCTTTAGGACAGAGATGAGGAAAAAAATTTCACTGAGTTTTGAGAGCTTGGAATTCTCTTCCTCAAAAGGTGGTTGAGGCAGAGCACTTAAATATCTTCAAGGCGGAGGTAGATAGATTCTTGGTAAGCAAGGAGTGAACGGTTAGTGGAGAGGCAGGAATATGAGGTTAAAATCAGATGAGCCATGATCTTATTGAATGGCAGAGCAGGCTCAAGGGCTCAAGGGCTCAAGTGGCCTACTCCTGCTCCTAATTCGTATGTTCATATATCAATGATGTAATAGACAGAAATATTTCAACATTATATTCAAAAGCAATTATTTAAAGTATCTATCAAAATTCCAAATCTCATTATCCCAAATTTGATTTAAAAATGAATGGATGAATTTTTTTTAATCATACATGGGATGTGGGCATTGCCGGCTAGGCCAGCATTTATTGCCCATCCCGAATTGTACATGAGAAGGTGGTGGTGAACTGCCTTCCTGAATCCTTGCAGTCCATGTGGTATAGGTACACACACAATGCTGTTAGGAAGGGAGTTCCAGGATTTTGATCCAGCGACAGTAAAGGAGTGACAACATATTTCTGAGTCAGGATGGTGAGTGGCTTGGAAGGGAACTTCTAAGTGATGTTCTAATGTGCTTTGTGACATCGTGTGGGTTTTGCTGCAAGAAGCAAATAGATGATATCCCTGTTCCATTTTGACAATATGTTGAATGAGTAGCTGTGAACACTTAGAGAACATGAATAGTCACCCTTGTACCTTGAAACAAACAGAGCAGACCAGTTTGTTGTTGTCGAGCTGCAGCTGGCTTGATCTTTCCCAGGTGAATCGGATGTCATACACTATTAACTTCCATAGCAGTTCTGCTATCTAAAGCACAAATCAAAATGCATTCTTCACAACGTAAGTCATCGTGCAATCTAAGCATTACTTGTCAAGAATCAGTGAATAACACTGTTATCAACTGATCCATTTAAGAAGAAAAATCACACAAATACATTGGCCTTGATTTTACAGTTGTAATGACAATGAAATTGTTAGCGTTCGCTGTCATAATCCTGGAACTGACAACAATGTCTGGCATCCACACGTGCACAGTTAAATGCTTAAATTCAGAAGTTGCTGTGATGAATCATTGGCCATCCATTTAATTTAATTTAAACAAAAACAATCCTTCATATAAAAACATTAGATTTAAATTCCTTCAAGTACTTAATCCCAAATAAAAATGAACATTTCCTTCAAGTATATAATCCTTTATAAAAACAAATGTTATATATTTGGAAATCACTGAACTGATGCAAATTTATCTTTTCAAGCCGTAATATCACTGTTAAAAATATGAAAATGTTATGCATTGTTAATGAGATTTAACTGAGTTTTTAATGGCATACTAAGTCATAACTACTGTTGGACAATCCCTCTAGCCCTGGGAAACTAACCTTATGTCTGTATAATGTCCCAATATTTATTTTGCTCTCTGTAAAAAAATTATAAAAAGTGAAGGATAATCAGTGAATTTTACTTCCAGGTTTGTTGTCTGTGAGAATACTTCAATGTAATTGGTTGCTTATTCTGCTTGATGATATCACAATTACTAGATGCTTAAAGATCCCTTTGACTTAGCGCCATGATTCAAAATAACATTGGGAAAGATGGAATCCATGCCACAGAGATTGCTAAATTTTTTGGGCAGCTTTCTTCGAGGTCAGCACTGAGCACCATTGTTTCATCGCTGAGTACAATTTTTTTTTTCTATTTGTTCATGAGATGTGCGTATCACTGTCTAGGCCAGCATTTATTACCCATCCCTAGTTGCCCCTTAGTTCAGAGCGCATTTAAAAGTCAACCACATTTCTGTGGGTCTGGAGTCACATGTGGGCCAGACAAGGTAAGGACTACAGATTTCCTTCCCTAAAGGGACATTAATGAACCAGATGGGTTTTTTACAATTTGTGGTTATTATCAGACTTTTAATTCCAGATTTTTATTGAATTTAAATTCCACCTACTGCCGTGGCTGGATTCAAACCCAGGTCTCCAGGACATTACCCTGGGTCTCTGGATTACTAGTCCAGCAACAATACCACTACACTATCACCCCCCTCTGGGTCAATAAATCATTTTAATAGTTTGCCATCAATAAAGAACTAATATTAAATTACATTTTCTGTAATGCAACATTTAAGGGCAAAATTATCATCATGGGAAGAATTTTTGGAGGGCAATGAGGATGGCAACAGAAGCGGGTGGTCATGTAATTTCTCACCGTCAGTCAGTGTGCCAGTTTATCTGTACCATCCCACCCACTGAGCCATTTTCAGGAATGTCGGGTAGTTTGTTCAAATAATTAAAATGTCAATTAAGGCCATTGATCAGAGGTCTCCTATTGGCCCTCCAGCAATTCTTAACGGGACAGCAAGCGAGCCCTCTGGCTAATAAAGGATCAATCCAAAATCAGTGTCGAGTGGCTGTTCCTAACATGGTGCTTTTGATCTTAACATCAAGGTCCTGACCTAAAATGGAAAATCCTACTCCACGGGGAGGAATTTTCCCTTGTCAGACGGGCTCGGCGAGGGCGGGCGGGGACAGTCGGGAAGCCGGCCGCCGCCCGCGATCAGGGCCGGACCGCAATTTCACGCTGGCGGGCCACTTAAGACCCGCCCAACATGAAACACAAGTGGCAGTGCTCAGTGCTGCCTGTGCTGGGGTGGGGGTTGGGGGGGAGGAGAGCAAGCACAAAATTCACGCATGCGTGTGGGTGCATACTGGAAAGGCTCCCTGAGGCACAGAGCTGCCTCAGGGAGATGAACATTCTTCAAAATAAAAAATAAAGATTTCTAAATATTATAAAACATGTCCCCTCATCTGATTCTGTCACATGAGCAGGGACATGTTATTTATTAAATTTTAAAATTTTTATTTATTTTTATTTGCTGTTGGAAACCTCATCTCACCCGTGGAAGATCCTTCAACTTTGGAAACATGGGGCAGACCTGACCGAGCGTAAAATATTTCGGTCGGAGGGGTGCTGCTGACTCCGCCCGTGGATGAGGTTTCCTAAAGAATGCAAAGGCAGCTTGGCTGTTTCGCTTGCCCGCCAACTGTAAGGTTGGACGGGCAGCAAAAAATTTATTTCAATTACCTTTTTAATGGCCTTAATAGGCCTTTTAATTGCCGGAGTCAGCCAAATGCCCGCTGACCAAAATATTGCACGTCATTTTACATTTGGTCGGGTCTCCTCCATGTTTCCAAAGTTGAAGGATCATCACTACATTTGCAAAGTTGAAGGATATGTAACTGGAACAGATCTGAAAACTATCCTTTTAGCTAAACATAAATTACCCAGCAAGAAATGTCAACATACAGTAGGAATTCATCATAATCTTACCAAAATTATAAACTTGGAGTTATATTTTTTAAATTGCAAGAGCTCTTGGGGGTGGGGGCAGTTAGCTAGATGGCTAGCATGTGGACCTAATTAATGCCAACTGTACAGGGTTCAATCCCTGTTCCAGCTGTGGTAGATTCAGGGCCTGCCTCCTTGTCCTTCTCACAGTGAAAAATCATGGCACTTAGCTGTGTTTCAGTGAAAAATTGCAAAGTGCCTGCCTTCAGACAGGCAACTGAAGAAACTGATTTAATCTTGGGAGCACTAAGTGGGATGAGGAAGGGACTCAATCAGAAAACTAATAAATGCATACAATTGTGAGAAGGACCCAGTCAGAAGGAAAAGTTAGAATAGTGATATGCCAATAAACAGATTTATAAATATGCCATACTCTGTTTATCAGATTGCTTTTTAATTTTACATGAGATTTCAGAGGTCTATGCATCTGTGGTTCAGTTGGCCGAATTCTTGCCTCTGAGTCAGAAGGTTTTGGGTTCACAGTCCTACTTCATGACTTGATCACAAAAGTCAAAGCTGAGACTCCAGTATTGGTATTGTCGGAGTTGCTGTCTTTTTGCTGAGAGATTAAACTGAGGCCCCATCTGCCCTCTCAGGTGGATGTAAAAATCCCATGTCACACAAAAATATAGAAAGAACAGTAGGGGAGATATACCCTAGTGTCCTGGCCAATATTTATCCCTCAATCAAGACAACAAAAAATAGATCTGATCATGACCATATTTCTGTTTGTTGGAGCTTAGTGTGTGAAGAGTGGCACGTTTCCATCACTTTGCTGATGGAAGTGGTCATTGACACAGCTATCAAGTGGCACTTACTCAGCAATAACCTGCCCACTGACAGTCAATTTCTGTTCCACCAGGGCCAGTCAGCTCCTGACCACACAACAACCTTGGTCCAAACATTGACAAAAGAACTGAACTCCAGAGATGAGGTGAGAGTGACTGCCCTTGACATCAAGACCGCATTTAACCAAGTATGGCATCAAGGAGCCCTTGCAAAACCAGAGTCAATGGAAACCAGGGGGAAACGCTCCACTGGTTGGAGTCATACTTAGCACAAAGGAAGATGGTTGTGGTTGTTGGAGGTCAATCATCTCAGTCGCCCCTTGACATTTCACGGCATTACCATTGCTGAATCCCACATTATCAACGTCCTGACCAAAAACTGAACTGGACTAGCCATATAAATACTGTGGCTATAAGAGCAGGTCTGAGGCTAGGAATCCTGTGGTGAGTAACTCACCTCCTGACTCCCCAAAGCCTGACTACCATCTACAAGGCACAAGTCAGGACTGTGATGGAATACTTTCCACTTGCCTGGATGAATACAGCTCCAACAACACTCAAGAAGCTTGACAAATCCAGGACAAAGCAGCCCTCTTGATTGGCACCCCATCCACCACCTTCAACATTCATTCTCTCCACCCCTGGTGCACAGTGGCAGCAGTGTGTACCATCTACAAGATGTACTGCAGCAACTCACCAAGGCTCCTTTGACAGCACCTTCCAAGTTCATGACCTTTGTCGCCTAGAAAGACAAGGGCAGCAGATGCATGGGAACACCACCACCTAGAAGTGCCCCTCAAGGCAAAACACCATGCTGACTTGGAACTATATTGCTTTTCCATCATTGTTGCTGGGTCAAAATTGTTGAACCCCCTTTCCACCAGCACTGTGGGTGTACTTACACCACATAGACTGCAACGGTTCAAGAAGGTGGCTCACCGCCCCCTCTCAAGGGCAGTTAGGGATGGCAATAAATGCTGACCTAGCCAAGAATGCCCACATTGTGTGATAGAATTTTTAAAAAATCTATTCTGCTAATTTCTCTTGTTCTTCTCCCAAGTCTCCCAAGCTTGGGCTGACAAGTGGCAAGTAGCATTCGCACCACACAAGTGCCAGGCAATGACCATCTCCAACAAGAGAGAATCTAACCATAGCCCTTTGTTATCCAAGGGCATTGCCATCGTTGAATCGCCCACTATCAACATCCTGGGGGTTACCATTGACCAGAAACTGAACTGGACTAGCCGTATAAACACTGTAGATACAACAGCAGGTCAGAGGCTGGGGATTCTGCTGTGAATAACTCTCCTCCTGACTCCCCAGAGTCTGTCCATCATCTACAAGACACAAGTCAGGAGTGTAATGAAATACTCTCCACTTGCCTGGATGATTGCTGCTCCAACAAGGCTCAAGAAGCTCAACAACATGCAGGACAAAGCAGCCCGCTTGATCGACACCCCATCCACCACCTTCAACATTCACTAACTTCACGAACAACACACAGTGGCAGCAGTGTGTACCATCCACAAGATGTACTGCAGAAACTCATCAAGGTTCCTTCAATAGCACCTTCCAAAAGCACGTCCTCTACCACTTAGAAGGCAAAGGGCAGCAGACGTATGAGAACACCACCACCTGCAAGTTCCTCTCCATGTTACACATAATCCTGACTTGGAAAATATATCGCTGTTCCTTCACTTTTGTTGGGTCAAAATCCTGGAACTCCCTCCCTAACAGCACTGTAGATGTACCTACACCACATAGACTGCAGCAGTTCAGGAAGGCAGCTCACCACCACCTTCTTAAGGGCAATTAGGGATGGGCAATAAATGCTGGCCCAGCCAGTGATGCCCACATTATGTGAAATAATTTTAAAAAATGAATATCAGCAGGGGAGTTTTCCCTGGTGACCTAGCAAAGATTTTATTCATCAGTCAAGATTTAAAAAAAAAAGTTTTTCTGGTCATCATCATGTTACCATATGTGGAGCTTGGTGTGAGTAAATTGATTGGCATGTGTCATGAAAAGCAGATTATAGCCACAAATTACTTATGGGCATAATGAACCTTTTAAGGAAGACCTGTTGATTTATATCTCAGGAAAGTGTAAAACGGCCTGAGATGAAAAAACATGGACTGTGGGTGCAAGACTTCTCTTCCAAAAATACACAGAGAAATGGGTGAAATAGCTAGCTAGAGACCTGATCTGAGTACTGGTGTGCTGGTGTACTGTGTGTGTATCAGCAAGGAGGAAAGCCAGTCATCCCTGCAGTTTAACAGGCAAAGTCTCTCTCTCTCTCTCTCTCTAGCTGGAGGCAAGGCTCAGCAGAAGCCACAATCAAAAGGAAATAGGACAACTTCTTCAGCTACTCTGCAGAACAAGGTGTCTCCAACTGTATGCAAATCTGCCAAAGTCAGCTCTACAGGAATCACCCAACTCAACAGCCAAAATGTACCACCATCTACGCCTCACAGACAAGTCAAGGACTGATTTGTATTTTTTTAAAACTTTAATTTGGAATCTTAACTTCTCATTTCTGATCTGTGTGCATGTGTGTTGTGTCTTTATTATTTTTCTTAGGTTTTAGTAACTAATAAACTTGCTTTCTTTGACTTAAGAAAGCCTGGTTACATTGGCTCATTCTAAAACATAAATACGTTTGGGCTAGGAAAGGGTATCCACAGGGAAAGAATTTTTAAATTAACCATGTTGTGACCAACTTTGGGGTTGAATAAAGAAGGGGAACCAGCTCATTCCCCCTCAACCGAGATCATAACAAAATTGGGTTCCCGTTCGGGAATTTAACATTTAAAGAAAAAGGCTATAGCTCTTGGGCAGATGGAAGATAGTTCCCACAAATGTGCCTTACAAATGGAACACTGTCTGATGGGAGGAAGTCAATTATGAAGCACAGTAGGTGAGACGGGCTTGTTCTAGTTTCAAATTACTTGTGGGAGTTCATTTGATTTGTGACAGATGGACAACATCATAATATAAACTACCTAAGGGACTGTAATCGAAGAATCATATCCCCTCCATTGGAGTGATTGACTGCATAAATTGCTTAAAATAAATACCTGTACCTCTAGTTCAATTAAAATATCTATTTGGATCACTTGCACAGATTCATATGGCCATTCTCGGCATCTTTATTTTGCATTTATAATAACCTGGAAATTCCAATTCTGGGCACTTTTCAATCTTATTTATAGGTCACTTTTCCGCTACATTGACTGGTTACAGCTGCTCATAAGATTAAATATTTTCTTTTTAAAATGTAAAAGATGAAGTGAAAGATCAAACCAGTAACCTTCCAGCTCTATTCAGGAGTGAAAATATGAATTTAAAGCATCAGAACTTCCTGAGGGGAGCAGGATGAAAGTTTGTAATATTTGATAATTGTCCTAATTGCATAGCGTGAGGGAATGAATGTGCAAAAAAAAAAGAAGCACAAAATGAATGTTTGCTTAGAGACCCAGATTTCTGTTATATCCAGCTGCTGGTTTGATATCAGTACCTCTTTTGGCTGCAAGTATACTCCAGTCATATAATTGTAGTATATGATATGCAGATGGAAGATCAGAGGTATGTTGCATTTGCTGTGGGTCACACTAGGGTCAGCCACAAAAGAACACTTTTCACATGTGCTTGCATGTAAGCCAAAAACTCTATTCCCTGAACTGCTAATTTTCAATGTTGTGAGAAACCATTGTGGACAGGGAGTAGAGGCAGCATGCAATTTCTCCTAACATTAAGTTTATAAAACCCAATGGAGTAGTGGGGCACTTTAAAATACAGCTTTGCATCAGGCTGGCATTATAGTGCAATTTATGCAACAATGGCAACTTGCATTTATATAGCAACTTTAATATAATAAGATGCCCTACATCAGTTCACAGGACTGGTATCAAAGTGTGATACTGAGCCAGAAAAAGAGAAATTAGGACAGGTGGACATAAGTTTGGTGCAAGAGGTAAGCATTAAAGAGCATTTCAAAAGAGCAGAGAAAAGGAGGGTTAGAATCCCAGAGGTTAGGACTTAAACAGCTGAAGGCACAGCCAAAAATGGCCGGGCAAGGAAAATTGGGGATGTACAAGAGGCTAAAACTGGAAGGGTGCAGAGTTTTTTCAGGTAGTAGAACTGGATTACAGAAGTTATAACGATAGGGAGCGGTGAGGCCATGGAGACAGTTGAAAACAAGAATGAGAATTTTAAGTCTTAAAACGGCTGTGAAATGGTTTCCTGGAGGGAATATTATACCTCCTGACATCAGTGCATTCAAGAGTCGAATTTCTATGATTTCCCATTTGATGAATACTGCACTCAAAGCAGTTTCATATCGAAGCAAAGCAGCATCTTAATAATAGTGAGCTGCTTTTGCATTGTTTTTTAAACTATTTATGGGATGTGGGCATCGCTGGCTAGGCCAGTATTTATTGCCCATCCCTAGTTGCCCTTGAGAAGGTGGTGGTGAGCTGCCTTCTTGAACCGCAGCAGTCCATGTGGTGTGGTACACCCACAGTGCTGTTAGGAAGGGAGTTACAGGATTTTGACCTAGTGATAGTGAAGGAACAGCAATATATTTCCAAGTCAGGATGGTGAGTGGCTTGGAGGGGAAGTTCTAGGTGGTTCCCATGTATCTGCTGCCCTTGTCCTTCTAGACAGTAGCAGTCGCGGGTTTGGAAGGTGCTGCCTAAGGAGCTTTGGTGAGTTCCTGCAGTACATTTTGTTGTTGGTACACACTGCTGCCACTGTGTGTTGGTGATGGGGGGAATGAATGTTTGCAAATGGGGTATCAATCAATCAATCAAGTCCTGGATGGCGTCAAGCTTCTTGAATGTGGGAGCTGCACTCATCCAGGCAACTGGAGAGTATTCCATCACACTTCTTACCTATGGCTTGTAGATGGAGGACAGGCTTTGGGAGTTAGGAGGTGAGTTACTCATGGCAGGATTCCTAGCTTCTGACCTGCTTTTGTAGTCACAATATTCATGCAGCTAATCCAGTTCAATTTCTGGTCAATGGTAGCCCCGGGATGTTGATAGTGGGGGATTCAGCGATGGTAATGCAGTGAAAAGTCAAGGGGCAATGGTTAGATTCTCTGTCGTCGGGAATGGTCATTGCCTGCCACTTGTCACTTGTCAGCCCAAGTTGTCCAGGTCTTGCTGCATTTTGACATGAACTGCTTCATTATCTGAGGAGTCATGACTGGTGCTGCACATTGTGCAATCATCAGCAACCTTATGACCTTACGATGGAAGGTCATTGATGATAATGCAGCTGAAGATGGTTGAGCCTAGGACACTACCCTGACTACAAACAAACAAAACCATCTTCCTTTGTGCTAGGTATGACTCCAACTAGTGGACATTTTTCATCTTGATAGTCATTGACTCCAATTTTGCTAGGGCTCTCTGATGTCACACTCAGTCAAATGCTGCCAGTCACTCTCTCTACCTCTGGAATTTGCCCATGTTTGAACCAAGGCAGCAATGAGGTCAGGAGTTGAGTGATCCTGCCAGAAGCCAAACTGAGCATCAGTGAGCAGGTTATTGCGAAGCAAGTGCCACTAGATAGCACAATTGATGACCCCTTCCATCACTTTACTGATGATCGAGAGTAGACTGATGGGGCGGTAATTGGCCGAATTGGGTTTGTCCTGCTTTTTGTGTACAGGACATATCTGGGCAACTTTCCTCATTGCTGGATAGATGCCAGTTTTGTAATCATACTGGAACAGCTTGGCTAGGTGGGCAGCAAGTTCTGGAGCACAAGTCTTCAGTACTATTGCCGGAATATTGTCAGGGCCCATAGGCTTTGCAGTACCCAGTGCCTTCAGCCATTTCTTGATATCATGTGGAGTGAATCAAAATCGAATTGGCTGAAGATTGGCATCTGTGATGCTGGGGATCTCAAGAGAGGGACGAGATGGATCATCCACTCGGCACTTCTGGCTGAAGATTGTAGCAAATGCTTCAGCCTTATCTTCTGCACTGATGTGCTGGGCTCCCCCATCATTTAGGATGGGAATATTGTTGGAGCCTCTTCCTCCAGTAAGTTGTTTCATTGTCCACCATCATTCATGAGTTGATGTGGCAAGACTGATCCATTGGTTGTGGAATTGCTTAGTTCTGTCTGTCGCTTGCTGCTCACGCTGTTTGGCATGCAAGTAGCCCTGTGTTGTAGCTTCACCAGGTTGATGCTTCAATTTTAGGTATGCCTGGTGCTGCTCCTGCACTCTTCATTGAACCAGGGTTGATGGTAATTTTTAAAAATTATTTGTTCATGGGATGTGGGCATCGCTGACTAGGCCAGCATTCATTGCCTTATTCCCCTTGAGAATTGAGTGGCTTGCTAGGCCATTTCAGAGTCAACCACATTGCTCTGGGTCTGGAGTAACATGTAGGCCAGACCAGGTAAGGACAGCAGATTTCCTTCCCTAAAGGACATTAGATGGGTTTTTATGACAACTATTTCATGGTTATCATTAGACTTTTAATTCCAGGTTTTTTTTATTGAATTCAAATTTCACCATCTGTGTGGTGGGATTCAAACCTGGATCCCCATAGCCTTACCCTGGGTATTTGGAGTACTAGTACATTGACAAAACCACTACACCACCACCTCCCCCGATGGTAGAGTGGAGGATATGCTGGGCCTTGAGGTTAGAAATTGTTGTTCAGTACAATTCTGCTACTGCTGATGCCCCACAGCACCTCATGATTGCCCAGTCTTGAGTTTCTAGATCTGTTTAGCATGATGGTAGTGCCACACAACGCGATAGAGGGTATCCTGGACTTGGTCTCCACAAGGTGGTCACTCCTACCAATACATCATGGACAGCTACATCTGTGGCAGGTAGGTTGGTGAGAATGAGGTCAAGTATGTTTTTCCCTCCTGTTGGTTCCCTCACCACCTTCTGCAGGCCCAGTCTTGCAGCTATGGCCTTTAGGACTCGGCCAGCTCGGTCTGTAGTGGTACTACCGAGTATCTCTTGCTGATGGACATTGAAGTCCCCGACCTAGGGTATAATCTTCACCCTTGCCACCCTCAGTGCTTCCTCCAAGTGGTGTTCAACATTGAGGAGTACTGTTTCATCAGCTGATGGGGAGATGGTACCTAATAATCAGCAGGAGGTTTCATTCCCCATGTTTGACCTGGTGTCATGAGGCTTCATGGAGTCTGGAGTAGATGTTGAGAACTTCCAGGGCAACTCCCTCCTAACTGTATACCACTGTGCTCCCACCTATGATGGGTCTATCCTACCAGTGGGACAAGACATACCCAGGGACAGAGATGGTGGTGTCTGGGATATTATCTGTGAAGTATGATTTCATGAATATGGCTATGTCAGACTGTTGCTTGACTAGTCTGTGAGACAGCTCTTCCAATTTTGACACAAGTTCCCAGATTGTAGTAAGGGAGACTTTGCAGTTTTGACAGGGCTGGGTTTGCCATTGTCGTTTCCAGTGCCTAGGTCAATGCAGGGTGGTCTATCTGGTTTCATTCTTTATTGACTTGTTTTTTATACAACTGAGTGACTTGCTAGGCCACTTCAGAGGGCATTTAAGAGTCAGCCACATTGCTGTGGGTCTGGAGTCGCATGTAGACCAGACCAGGTGAAGATGGCAGATTTCCTTCCCTAGAGGACATTGGTGAACCAGCTGACTTTTTACAACAATCTACATGGTTTCATGGCCATCACTTGACTTTTAATTCCAGATATTCAAACTTGGGTACCCAGAGCATTTCTATTGGTCACTTGATTACTAGTCCATTGACAATACCAGTGTGCCACTGCCTCCCCCGGTAAGAAAAGGCAAGGTTGTTTTAATTTAAATTCATTTGTAAAGTTAGGCTCATGCAATCTCTAGAAGAGAACACTTGGTTACCTTTCAAACTTTCAAATTTAATTAAGTTGCATTTAATTTAATTTAATTAATATTACATCAGTGCCAAAATAATACTATATGATCGCTTGAGCTGTTTTGCTTTTGAAACCAAATCACAAAGATCACTATAGTTATGTAGCTGATTCCAAATCTAAGTTACAGCAAATTGCTGTGAAAATCTGACGAGTAATTCTCCCAGAGGGGAGCCACGCTCACAGTGAAAAGAGCAACAGTATTGTAGTCGTAATTCCCTGATCCGCCATCCCTATGAGTTCAGCTTCCGCGGAAGCATAGGATGCGCAATTACCTCCTCAGCTATACATTGCCTATTAAACATGATTTCAAAACCCAGTGGCATTGAAAAGTGCAATTGCATGATAATTAGAATCATCAAAAGATCACCTATTAGGATATCAATGTGGTGTCAACTGAGTAAGAGAGTTAAAGTTGAAAGAGACCCTGTTACATACACATTTCGTGTTTTTCTTGGCAATCATGTTACAGTCAATTTGGCTATTCTCTGGTATGATGCCAGCTTCTCGTAATTCAACTAAAAGCAACTCAAATTGTGCAGTAAGTTGTCGGTACGTATGGCAGCGAGTCATGTTGTGCATATTCTTCGGTGACTTTCCGATAAAACCTAACCAAAAGACACAGAGAAGAAATTCAGCAAATCTCAATCAGCAATTAGCAGAAAAGCAGTTAAATTTGATATCAGGGATTAAAGGTTTGCATTGATTAAAGAAAACTTATTGCATAGATCTTGTCAGTTCTACAGTTCCTTACTTAAACGTGATAAAGTCAATTTACAACAGCTAAATAACGTTACCAGGAGTGGATTTACAATGAAACACACTGCGCTGTGGCCTCCAAACCACAGGGGGGCCCCAAAATGAATGAGTTTCAAAACATTCAAATTGGATGCGCAAACTGATGCTGCATTTGCAAAGTTAAAAAGGGAATCACCGAGTAAATGAGTTATTTTTGGGACTGAGTACCGTGTGTGATGGGAATGACAGGCACCCAGGTTGGTCTCGGCAACATCTCTGCCTCTGATCAGCTACAAAAACATACCTGAAGAAAACACCTTTCAGATGTACTCGCTTTACTGATAAATGATCATTTTGCAAAGTGGGTCTGTCTCAGTCAAATCTTCACAAAGTAAATTGTAAGACTCCGCTATTCCACCAGGAAAGCCATGGTTAGAAAAGTAAGTTTGAAAGGAGATTGAAATGTTCACAAATTATATTAACCGATAGCTAGGAATTGCTTCTTTTCAACCAGATTGCTGCAGTAATTATATTTTCCCCTTTTTTTGATAAATCCCTCTCCCACACATCTCTCTCTGATACAGGTGTGCCATCTGCTAACAAGTCTAGAGCAGACTGCTAGGGGTATATGGTGAGCTAATTCACTTTACTCAACAATAGTTAAGTCCGTCTGCTCCCCTCAGCCCATGATTGCCAATGCAAGTAGGGAACTCACTCACTGGTTGTTTGAATGATTAGACAGGGCCACAGGTTAATGGTGTCAGTGGTGGCCCCAGTGCTAGAGGTTTGGCCTCTGGGTCAGACAGTTGTGGGTTCAAGTCCCACTCCCCTCCAGACAGTCACTCCAGGGAAGTGCTGACCTGTCAGACATGCCGGTTTTGGATGTAAAAGATCCCATGAGGCTATTTTGAAGGACAGTTACCCTTGGTGTCCTGGCCAATATTTTTATCCCCCAATCAAGATCACACAAAACAGATTCTGGTCATTATTGCATTATCTGTGGGAGCTTACTGGGTGCAAACTGGCTGTGGCATTTCTCACACTCCCACTTCAAAGGTACTTCATTGGCTGCACAGCTTTGGGACTTCTGGGGGTCATGAAAGGTGCTATATAATTGCAAGTCTTTAAATTTTGGTATGGCTATGAGGTGGTTTTAAAAGTACCGGCCCACCATGCTGGGGCAGGAGGAATTGTAATCCACACACATGCTTATGGCTAGCTTTTTACCTAGTTAGACTCAATGACAGGAAATAACTAGAGACAGATTCGCTTGGCACTGCTCTGGGCTACATCTTATCAGCTGATTTCATAGTCACTTCAGAATCATTCCTTGTCTCTCACTCCAAACTTCGTGTCCAGTGCAGAGAGGCACCAGAAACTGGATCAGATGTTGGAGAGAAGATTCTGGGCAGTTCCAGAGCCTTACTCCACACATTCCCATTCTCTCTTAAAAATCAGCAAGCTTTGATGGGCAGAGGAGTTTCAGTAAAACTTCGACCAGTTTGGTCGGAGGTTGAACCATTGACCTTGAACTGAGTTTTAATTTGATTTTAATTTAAATGATTGTAACGTGGGCTGGCCTGAAACTACAACAGCAGCTCATGGCCTTCCACTGAGCCACACTGTTATGAGATTTTCCAGTGAGTGGTGAGATAAAGTGCAATATTTCTTGTGTCTCCTAGGTAGCAGATGTGTTGTCAGTGCTGTTTTGCCTCAATAAAATGTTGGCACTGGAGCAGGGCTTCAGTCTGCTGTCTCTGCTCTGAATAAAATTATACAACGGGCTGTCATATCTATGTTTGAGTTGGCATTTCGTCAGCTTCCCTCACCTATCTGCAGACACACTCTCTCCCTCTATGTATAATCTGTCCTTGGTTTTTGGCTTTACTCGTCAGCAAATTCCATGTTTGCTCACCGCACATTGCAATATTTACCAACTTTACTATCATTCAGATAAGAGGTAAGCTTGGATTTCAACAAGGCAATTATTCACACAAGCATGTTTTTACAAGTGAAGAAGCACTGATCCATTTGTGTATTTTCTTTTGCACCCCAGGAGGCCCAAAAATGAAACTGATCACAGGGCCCCAATATCTGTAAATCTGCTACTGAACATAACCGTTATTTTTTCAATTACTCTACTTCGGGTATTCTTTAAGAGCTCTGTTCAAAAATGCAACAATCATGTTTAAGTAATTTGGGGAATTAACAGCGCATTCTGCCTCTTCACCTGTTTCTATCAGCTACACCACCACTTGCTATTTCAATTTACTTTCCATAAAAGTCTACATGAAGGTGTGAACTATAGACCAGATATTATAATAGTTACACAGCAGCTTAAAATTGATTTGATAAAGTTTTGTTTAACAGATTTGCAAAAACAAAAACAGAGCTGTACTTAAAAAATTTCATGCAAATATTTGAACAATGAAAAACAAAATGTGGTATACATAACGAAACAAATGACCTATAGTCAAATTCTACAGAGATTTTTTTTTTAAATCAATTTATCTGAACTGACCTTCTAGCAGGGATTTCAAATGAGTGCCTGTGAACAGATCTGTAAATATGTTGCAGAGTGGCAGGTCAAATGATGAACATCGCGCATTTGCCCAGGCTGTGTAGCATGTTACTTTTGACTGTAGAGACATTTAATCATATATTTTCCAAATTATTAGTCTGAAATGCCTTCAATATCTGCAAATAAAAAAGTAATTAACTTAATAAATGTTAACCATTAACCATTCTAGTTCCCAAGTTCATCATCCCCTGCAATTAAACTATTCCTCTGGATCAGCAAGGACAGATAATCCAATTCACGGACTGGAGCCACAATACAAGATACTTTCAGAGACACTGGCAGCTTGGGAAGCACACACTGCAGTGAGGATGGCAGTGGACTGATCAGATCCTCTTTTTACTATGGTGATCTTTCACTATTTCCAGGACTCTGCTCTGATTCCTAAAATCAAGTACAAACCAACTTTATTAGAACTGTCCTCATGCAACATATAGATCCTCCACAGGTGCGTTGTTTCATTTTATGTTATACTGTTGTCCAGATTATCAGGTAACAATCTACATTTCCATAAACCTTGGGAATATTACTTGGGACAGTCATCAAAGGAGGTTGTTGGGTTAAGGCACCAAAGCTGTCCAGCATGATCTCCAAACTGCAGCAAGAGAGGATTGGTTAGAATGTTTTGCATATATATTTCATTGTACACAAACTTCAGCCCTGACCAATGATCACCAACGGAACGGTGACCAAAAGGGTATTTTGTTTATTTTGTATAAACTTCGGCTTTCAACCCATCTTGAAGGCCACTGGTACCTTACCTTGGATCCAACCTCAACTCTCTCCTCAGCTTCCTCTCCTCTTGCTCCTCGTAGTCAAACGGTTTATTACTTATCTTTACTGCAATACAACATCCCCATTGCCAAATGTGGATGAAGCACCTGTGGGATATTTGCTTACCAGTGTACATAATGCACAGGAGGTTAAGAAAGTACGAGAGGGTAGTGCCCTATTCCTGCACACTCGCTACTCACTCACTCCACGTTGTCATTGATCAAGGAATTTCAAAAACAACCACAGTGAGCAAGTGGTAGTACACCATCACATACCAACCATCCACAGACAGAAATACCCAGTGCCTGAGATTTTTTTGTCCCTCCTGTTTTCCCTCCCATTGTATGATCTGAGCTCTCACTATGAAAAGATACTGATCCAGTCAACAAGTGGAAAGATGATACCCAGTGAAATTTAATGCATAGTATTTTTTAGAAAGTAAATGTGAATAGTGCATGAATGAAGAATTGAGAAAATTAGAGGCTCAAGTACAGTTTTGATGTTATGACATGATAACCATTACTGAAACATGGCTGGAAGCTGGTCATGATTGGGGGTTAAATATTCCGTATTATAAGGTCTTTTGAAGGGATAGGAAATCTGTAAGAGGAGGAAGTATAGCCTTATTGATTAAAGATAGTATTACAAAATCTGTAAGAGACAGTTTGATTAAGAGAAAGCAATCAGTAGAGTCAGGTTAGGATTCCTTCCCTAAAGGACATTAGTGATGTTGTCACTGGGCGAGTAATCCAGAGACCCAGGGTAATGCTCTGGGGAGTTAAGTTTGAATCCCACGACAACAGATGGTGAAATTTGTATTCAATAAAAATCTGGAATTAAAAGTCTAATGATGACCATGAAACCATTGCTGATTATCTTAAAGACTTATCTGGTTCACTAATGTCCTTGAGGGAAGGAAATCCACCGTCCGTACTTGGCCTGGCCTATTTGTGATTCTGGACCCACAGCAATGTGTTAACCCTTAAATGCCCTTTGAACAAGGGCAATTAGGGATGGGCAATAAATGCTGTCCTAGCCAGTGATGCCCACATCCCATCAATGAATTAAAAAAAAAGAAAGGAATTAAACCTGCAACATGAGTTATCAACAGGACTCTTGATAGCAACAATGAAGTGGTAGAAGGTATTAATTGAACAATTAGAGAGTTTGTATCAAAAGCAAATTATTTTAATAGGAGATTTTAATTTTCATACTGTTTTTTAATTATCCATTCATGGATGTGGGCATCATTGGCAATGCCAGCATTTATTCACCATCTCTAATTTTTTTATTCTTTCATAGGGTGTGGGCGTTGTTGGCGAGGCAAGCATTTGTTGCCCATCCCAAATTGTCCTTGAATTGAGTGGCTTACTGGACCATTTCTGAGGGCAGTTAAGAGTCAAACACATTGCTGTGGGCATGGAGTCACCTGTAGGTCAGACCAGGTAAGGATGGCAGATTTCCTCCCCTAAAGAGCATGGTGAACCCCATGGGTTTTTACGACCAGTTGATGCTAGTTACATGGCACCAATACTGAGACTAGCTTTCGATTCCAAATATTTTTAATTGCCCTTGAGAAGGTGGTGGTGAGCCACCTTCCTGAACTGCTTTAATCTGCATGGTGAAGGTAGCCCTACAATGCCCTTCGGAAAAGAGTTGATGGATTTTAAAACAGCGACGATATAGGAACAGTGATATACTTCCAGTCAGGATAGTGTGTGATTTCGAAGGGAACTTGGAGATGGTGGTGTCCAATGTATCTATTGCCCTTGTCCTTCTAGGCAGTGGAGATCATGGGCTGCATCTTCCGGTTGGCGAGTGGGGGGGGGCGGAGCCCGCTCACCGATGCGTAAAATGACATGGGGTGACATCTCCGACTCGGCTGTATGCCCGCCGATCTGACAATGGCCATTTAAGGCCTTTAAAAAGCTAATTAAGCCAATCAATGGACCTGCCCGTCCAGCCTTATGGTTGGCGGGCAGGCGAATAGCCCAGAAAAAACATGAAACCTCATTCACGGTCGGCATGAGGTTTCATGAGGGATTTAAAATGTTTATAAAATGTTGAAATGAAAGAAATTGACATGTCCCAGCTCATGTGACATTGTCACATGAGAGGTCATGTTAGGAATTTCTTTTGTACACTTCCAAAAATTTTTACAGCTTCCACCCATCTCCCTGAGGTAGCACTTTGCCTCAGGGAGATCTGTGCGCTCTTTCATGTGCATGCGCGAAAGATCGCACTCCTGACTCAGGGAATTCCCCCCACCGCCCACACAGGGAGTGCTCAGTGCTTCTGAGCGGTCGTCACGCTGGGCAGGCCTTAATTGGCCAGCCCACGTAAAATGGGGGCACGCCCCCGACTGGAGGCGCCAATCAGGAGTCCGCCCACCCACGCCCGCTCCCATACATTCCCTCCAATGGGGATAAAACGTTGCCCCATGGGTTTGAAAGATGCTGTCCAAGGAACATCTTATAGATTGTACACACCACAACTGTAGTGTTCCAGTGATGGGGGTGTGCAAGCTGAAGGTAGTGAACAGGGTGCCAATCAAGCCAGATTCTTTGTCTTGGGTGCTGTCATATTCTGGAAGATAGTTTCATGGCACCATTACTGTAACTATCGAGTGTTGTCACTAGTTTCTCATCCAGGCAAGTGAGGATTATTCCACCACACTCCTGAATTGTGTCTTGTAGATGGTGAAAAGGAAGTAAATCATTCGACTTAGAATACCCAATGTTTGATCTGCTCTTTTAGCCGCACGGTATTTATATGGCTTGTCCAGTTAAGTTTCTGGTCAATGTGAACCCCAGGCTGTTCATGATGAGCTATTCAAGGATGTTAGTGCTGTTGAATGTCAAGTGGAGCTGGTTAGAATTTCTTTTGTTGGAGATGCTCATTGTCTGGCACTTGTAGCATGATTGTTACTTGCCACTTATCCGTCCAATCCTGAATGCATTCCATATCTTGCTGCATGCGGACACGAACTGTTTTGTAACCTGAGGGGTTGTGAATGGACTTAATACTGTGCAGTCATCAGCAAAAATCCCTATTTCTGACATTTTGGTAAAGGGATGGTCAGTGATGAAGCAGTGAGGGGAGGTGATGAAGTAGTGGGATTGTCACTGGACTAGTAATCCAGAGGCCCAGGGTAATGCTCTAGGGATCCAGGTTCAAATCCCACCGCAGCAGATGGTGGAATTTGAATCCAATAAAAACTTGGAATTAAAAGTCTAATGAAGACCATGAAACCATTGACGATTGTTGTAAAAACCCATCCGGTTCACTAATGCCCTTTAGGAAAGGAAATCTGTCGTCCTTACCTAGTCTGGTCTATATATGACTCCAGACCCACAGCAACGGCCTAACAAGCCATTCAGTTATAACAAAGTCACAAAAAAAGAATGAAACCAGACAGACCACCCAGCATTAACATAGTCACTGGAAATGGCAATGGCAATGGCAGCCCTGTCAACCCTGCAAAGTCCTCCTTACTACCATCTGCGGGCCAGTGTCAAAATTGGGAGAGCTGTCTCACAGACTAGTCAAGCAACAGCCTGACATAATCATCCTCACGGAATCATATCTTACAGATAATGTCCCAGACCCCACCATCACCATCCCTGGGTCTGTTTTGTCCCACCGACAGGACAGACCCAGCAGTGGTATACAGTCGGGAGGAAGTTGCCCTGGGAGTCCTCAACATTGACTCTGGACCCCATGAAGTCTCATGGCGTCAGATCAAATATGGGCAAAGAAACCTTATGCTGATTACCACGTACTGCCCTCCCTCAGCTGATGAATCAGTGGTCCTCCATGTTGAACATCACCTGGAGTAAGCACTGAGGGTGGCAAGGGTGCAGAATGTACTCTGGGTAGGGGACTTCAATGTCCATCATCAAGAGTGGCTTGGTAGCAGCACTACTAACTGAGCTGGCCGATTCCTAAGGGCCATAGCTGCTAGACTGGGCCTGTAGCAGGTGGTGAGGGAACCAACAAAAGGGAAAAACATACTTGACCTCATCCTCACCAACCTTCCTGCTGCAGATGCATCTGTCCATGACAGTATCGATAGGAGTGACTGCCGCATAGCTATTGTGGAGACAAAGTCCCGCCTTCATATTGAGGATACCCTCCATCATGTGGTGTGGCACTACCACCGTACTGAATGGGATAGATAGCAACTCAAGACTGGGCATCCATGAGGCACTGTGGGCTATCAGCAGCAGCAGAATTGGACTCGAACACAACCTGTAACTTCATTACCATAAAGCCAGGGGATCAACTCTGGTTCCGTGAAGAGTGCAGGAGGGAATGCCAGGAGCAGTACCAGGCATACCTAAAATAAATGAGGCGTCAACCTGGTGAAGCTATAACACAGGACAACTTGCATGCCAAACAGCATAAGCAGCAAATGATCGACAGAACTCAGTGATCCCACAATCAACAGATCAGATCTAAACCCTGCAGTCCTGCCACATCCATTCGGGAATAGTGGTGGACAATTAAACAACTCACTGGAGGAGGAGGCTCTACAAATATCCTCATCCTCAATAATTGAGGAGTTCAGCACAGCAGTGCAAAAGATAAGGCTGAAGCATTCGCAACAATCTTCAGCCAGAAGTGCTGAGTGGATGGTCCATCTCAGCCTCCTCCAAAGGCCCCCAGCATCATAGATGCCAGTATTCAGCCAATTCAATTCACTCCATGTGATATCAAGAAACAGCTGAAGGCATTGGATACTGCAAAGGCTATGGGCCCTGACAATATTCCAGCAATAGTACTGAAGACTTGTGCCCCAGAACTTGCTGCACCCCTAGCCAAGTTGTTCCAGTACAGCTACAACACTGGCATATATTCGGCTATGTGGAAAATTGCCCAGGTATGTCCTGTATACAAAAAGCAGCAAAATTCCAGCCTGGCCAATTACAGCCCCATCAGCCTACTCTTGATCATCAGTAAAGTAATGGAAGGGACCATTAACAGTGCTATCAAGTGGCACTTGCTGAGCATTAACCTGCTCACTGATGCCCTGTTAGGGTTCCACCAGGGCCACTTAGCTCCTGACCTCGTACCAGCCTACTTCAAACATGGACAAAAGAGTTGAACTCCCGAGGTGAGGCGAGAGTGACTGCCCTTGACATCAAGGCAGCATTTGACCGAGTATGGCATCAAGGAGCCCAAGCAAAACTGGAGTCAATGGGAATCAGGGGAAAAACTCTCCGCTGGTTGGAGTCATACATAGCACAAAGGAAGATGGTTATTGGAGGTCAGTCATCTCAGCTCCAGGATATCGCTGAAGAAGCTCCTCAGGGTAGTGTCCTAGGTCCAACCATCTTCAGCTGCTTAATCAATGACCTTCCTTCCATCATAAGGTCAGAAGTGGAGATGTTCGCTGATGATTGCACAATGTTCAGCACCATTCGCGACTCCTCAGATACTGAAGCAGTCCATGTCCAAATACAGCAAGACCTGGACAATATCCAGGCTTGGGCTGACAAGCGGAAAGTAACATTCACGTCACACAAGTCTCAGGCAATGACCTTCTCCAGCAAGAGAGAATCCAACCATCGACCCTTGATGTTCAATGGCATTACCATCACTGAATCTCCCAATATCAACATCCTGGGGGTTACCATTGACCAGAAACTGGACTAGCCATATAAATACTGTGGCTACAAGAGCAGGTCAGAGGCTAAGAATCCTGCAATGAGAAACTCACCTCTTGACTCACCAAAGCCTGTCTACCATCTAAAATGCACAAGTCAGGAGTATGATGGAATACTCCCCACTTGCCTGGATGAGTGCAGCTCTCACAACACTCAAGAAGCTGGACACCATCCAGGACAAAGCAGTCCGCTTGATTGGCACCCTTTCCACAAACATTCACTCCCTCCACCACCGACGCACAGTTGCAGCAGTGTGTACCATCTACAAGATGCACTGCAGGAATTCACCAAGGCTCCTTAGACAGCACCTTCCAAACTCATGACCATTACCATCTAGACGGACAAGGGCAGCAGATAGATGGGAACACCACCACGTGGAGGTTCCCCTCCAAGTCAC
Organism: Carcharodon carcharias; assembly: GCF_017639515.1. Taxonomy (NCBI): domain Eukaryota; kingdom Metazoa; phylum Chordata; class Chondrichthyes; order Lamniformes; family Lamnidae; genus Carcharodon; species Carcharodon carcharias. Next base: position 64,881,644 of record NC_054487.1, read on the forward strand.
TCATCATCCTGACTTGGAAATATATTGTTGTTCTTTCACTGTTGCTGGATCAAAATCCTGGAACTCCATTCCTAGCACCACTGTTGGTGAACCTACATCACATGGACTGCAGTGGTTCAAGAAGGCAGCTTACCACCACTTCTCAAGGACAGCTAGGAATGGGCAATAAACGCTGGCCCAGCCAGCGAAGCTCACATCCCCTGAATGAATTTTTAAAAAATGCTGGAGATGGTTGGTCCTATGACACTGCCCCAAGGAATGTTTGCAGTGATGTCCTGGGACCGAGATGGATATTTTCCAACAATCACAGCTATTTTCCTTTGTGCGAGGTACGAATCTAACTCTTCCCCCACCAGCTTTCCCCTGATTTCCATTGACATTTTTACTCAGGTTTCTTGATGCCACACTCGGTCCAATGTTTCCTCGATGACATAGGCAACCACTCTTACCTCATCTTGGGAATTCAGTTATTTTGTCTATGTTTGGACCAAAGCAACAATTTATTCGCAGCTTATGGACCTGAACTCTTCAGCTTGCCTGCGCTGCACCACTGGACTCATCAGCTCCTACTACTGAGCTTGGATGGCTCGCTACCCCTTTATATATCCACAACAAACTTCAGTCTGCCCAGAAGTTTTGATTTCCAAATCTCAGTTTCAGTTGTGGTTAGAAATTGTTTGGGTCAGTTTCTTTTCTCTGTTTCCTTTTACAGTTTCTGTTTTCAGTTTCCACTTTGAGTTAGGGCCTGCCACAAAAAAAAAGACAACCTTTTGAAAGCACAGATTCCATCACAGTAGTTGGGTGGAATTGTGATACAGATCAACCGTAATCTCATTGAATGGTGGAACATGGGCCTGAATGAAGGATGTAGTTGACTAGCAATTTTGAGCCAATTCTAAGTAACAAAGCTAGGAGGATGTTAAATAGCCCAAGAAATAGAGGATAAGTCAGATAAATCAGAGGAAGTTGTGATCAAACTATGTGGGACCCAGGCCAGACCACACCTCCCAGTTCTGTATCAAGTTCAGAACACCAAGAAACAAGAGGGACATTTAAGTCCTGAAAGCACTAAGTGGATCTGAGTGATGAAGACAGACTGTATATACTTGGACTTTTCAACCTGGAAAGGAGGCATCTGATAAGTAACCTTGTAAAGTAGAGAAAAAGTCAACCTTGAACACTAAATTAAACTGCAGTATACTTGGGGGGTAAATATTCAAACTAGTAGAAGGTAATTTTGGACTGATATCAGGAAATTCTTCACACAGAATATTGGAGAAAAGTACTCTGGAATCACTGCATCCTCTGGGTGGCTGAATTAAGATGGGCTGAATAGCCATCCTCACCTGTGATTATCTCATGGAAAGCTTGCTCGCAAGCTAGAGTTTAAGCTTTGAAAACTGGGATAGCTCCTTCCTGATCTACGGAGGGGGTCGGGAGTGGGGGAGGCAATGCCTTCAGCCCTTTACCTCGCAATTGAGAATGAGCCATCCCTATGTTTCCTATTGTTACAAAGACCACATCTTCCATCAGTAATGTCCTTAAACTTTGCATTAATCTTTAATGACCAACTGAGAGAACAGTTACCGTTCATGTCGCACCCTGACGATCTGAATAGGAAACTTTTGCCTTTTGCTGTTGAGTTCTGCACCTTTGCGGAAAAGACAACATTCGGAGCCTCCCGGCAACCACGGGACTTCTGTCTTTGCGATTGGTGCATTACCTCTATGATTTACGCGTCACAGAGAAAGGCGCAGCATTGTTTGGGGTTACTAGGACTCCGAAAGAATCCGCTTGGTTCTCACTCCGCTTAAGTGGAGTTTCACTCACGTTCTCCCTTCTGCTCCCTTTGTTCCATTCAACTCTTGTACTTGGGTGTAAATATCTCCCTAGCGTCAGTCGTGCTGTAACATCCCTATTGTTAAATTACCCTCAAATTCGAGTCCGTTGTTATTACTAGAACGTTTAAATAAAAAAAACCTGCAGTATTCTGGCAGCGAGGCAACTCTACAGCGAATAATAGTTATTTTGGACCTGATTAAAGTTCGAATGACATATTGAACTATTAAAGACCCAAAGGTTTATAAACTTCATTTTAGAATCAAATAATGGTTACAACACATGAGGCCATTCGGCCCTCATGTCGCACTGCAAGGGCAGCTCAGCTATTCCCAGTTCCCCGCCTTTTCTCGTAGACTTGCTTTTTTTTGTTTGTAGGTAATTTCTTAAATCTCTTTCGAGAATCTGCCTCTACCACATTCCCAAGCAGTGCATTCCAGGTTCTAACAACTGGCTGCCTAAAAAAGATTTTCCCATGTCCCCAATGGTTCTTTTGCTATGTTAAATCTGTCACCTCTGGTTCTCAAACCTTTTCACCAATGGGAAGATTCGTATACTCGACACAGATGCCCCGTGATTTTGAACACCTGCATCAAATCTCCTTTCAACCTGCGTACATATACCCAAGTCCCTCTGCACAGGAGACCATTTGGCCCATCAAGTCCATTCCGGATCTTCCTCCTGTCCCAAAAGAACTATTCATCTTGACTTTCTGTTTTCTGACACTCAGCCCACTTTGTATCCATGCTGCTACTGTTCCTTTTATTCTATGGGCTTTAACTTTGCTGACAAGCCTGCTATGGTGACACTATCAAATGCCTTTTGGAAGCCCATGTACACCACATCAACGGCATTACCCTCATCAATCCTGTTACCTCATCAAAAAACTCAAATCAAGTTAATTAAAATAGATTGTTATGGTTAGTTAACATAGATTATAATGGATTATTTCCATTACTCTCAGATGCTGAAAGCATTAGTTTTAATTATTATGGAGTTGTTTTATTTAACCTTGGGTCTATTTTACTGAAAGCAGAATCTGTGAGCATAGATACTGCCAGTGTCTGCCAGGTCAATCGCAATTTTCAGACTGATTTCTAATTTTAGATCCAAATTACTTTAGTGCTTGCATACAATATTAAATATAATCTAATAGGAATAAATTACTATTCCTTATTTCAGATTTCCAGCATCTGTAGTATTTTGCTTTTACAGAAATCAATAACTTATAGGTATATGTATTTTGTTACATGATGTAAGAATGGATGTTATTTTTTAATATTTTGGGGAATATTGTTGTATTCTGTAAAAAAAAAAAGGCTGGGTGTCTGTGTGTGTGATTTAATTAAGCTGGGCAAGAGTTTGATAGAAGTCAGGTTGTCTGAGGGTTTGGAAACATGAAAAGGTTAAAGGTGTTAAGTTTGAGGTACAAATAAATAGGTTAGATCTAACATTTGCATTTTTAGATAAATTGAGAGGTTGTTTGAATTTCAAAGGGGTGCCAGAGATAAAAAGGAAGATGTTTGCACCTTGCAGGAGTCCATAGGTAAATAGTAGTGAGGATATTATATTTTTATTGACCCAAAAGTAGACAAGATGGAAACATGAAAAACCTTGTATTTGTAAGGGTTTGAGTTTCAAAGGGGTGTGAGATGAAAGGGAAAAAAAAGGTTTATGGGAGTTACCCTGGATAGCTGTTAAGGTAGAGATGACTGTATAGCTTTGGAGTGGAGGGCTGTTGAGCTGTTAAACTGAGATGGCTGGAGCGGTTTGAGCTGTTGAGAAGCCTTGGGCTGAAGCAAGCAGTTTTATTCTGTAGTGAATACCACCGCAAAGTGGAAGAGGGTAAAGGTCATATGGTACACCTTTATTGAAGCTACAGTTTGTCTTGTGTAATGTTACTGGATTTCATATCTAAATATCTATAAAGGGGTGTTGCCTGGAAAGTGTTTACTTGTGGGTTTGACCAAGTGGAAAGTTTTGGGTTAATGTTTTGTAAGCCTAACCGTAACTGTGTAACTGGAATCTTCTGTGCTTAAATTTTCTTTTCTTTCTTGTTAATAAAACTTTCACTGTAATTTTTAAAAACCTAAAAATGAAGTTCTTACTGCTGAGATCGGTACGCCTTCTTCTCGTCATCGGAATGCAAAAAAAAACGTTGTGGCCCATAAGCCAAGTTTCCCTCTGGGATTTGGTTTGTGGAGCGATTAACACCAGCTGTTGCCTTAACACTGGTGATATGCCTTTTTGAATTGGCAATTTATTCAGGTAGGAACTGGATTTCATTTTATACTTAAGAACTTAAATAGATTCCATTATTGCCATGAAATGAAGCTGAACTTTATAAGTGCCTTTCATTTCCTCAAGATGCTCCAATGTGCTACAAAGCTAATGGATTACTTTCTCAATGTAGTCACTGTTGCTTTATTGTCAAACATTACAGTTAGTTGTGCAAAATATGATCTCATAGACAACTGAGATAAATGACTAATCTTTTTATGGTGTTGGATGTGATAAATGTTGGGCTGCACACAGAACATCCCTGTTTATCTTGGAATAATGCCATAGGGCTTTTTTTTTGTCCCTGTAAGCAGGCATGCAGAACTTTGGGTTAACGTCTTAGATGAAATGTGCCACCTCAATGTTGCATTCCCACAGTAAAAAAAAAGGGCCAGCCTAGATCATATCCCCACTGAAGAAATTGAGCAAACTTCTGGCTCAGAGACAAAATCTACCACTGAATCAGGTCCTTAGAACTTCCTTCGTTGAAACCCTAACTCTTTTGAGGAACAGTGGAGCTCTCCTAGTGATTGTTTGTTTAACTAACATAACTTACTTAATGGAATGCCTTATTTATTTCATCATTTTTGTGATATCTTATATGAAAATTAGCTGTTGCATTTCTCACATTACAACAATGATGAAGTGCTCTGGACATCTTAAGGTCATAAAAAGTGCTATAATAAATACAAGTCCTCTCTTTCAAGGATGTGTGCTAGTATCTTGTAGCAGCAATGTACATGCTGGGCTGAAATATTGAACGCCAAAAAGTCAGAAGTTTATTGTTTTAACTAGTGGATGTGTTTCTTATCTAGACAATGTTAAACCCAGTGCACTGCTGAGGAATACACCTTTACTGCACAGCACCTTTATGGTTTGCTGATTTTTTAAATTTCAAGGACATCATGTTAAATTCAATCTAAAGGGTCTGGGTTTTCCATTTGGCTTATTGTATGGATTAAAACACCTCTGCTGATTTGAGCGCTTGGACTTCAGCTCGTTCATAAAATTATATTAAATCCATAACTGTCTTGAATCACTACAATCTCAAATAAAATCAGAGGACAAAATTGAAGAAAACTAATATTGTCTGTTATGCTCATTGAGACTACAAGATCAAAGGACTTTTAGCAATTTCTTAAGTTGATACCTTAAGTTTTTTAAAATAAAACTTTGTGAAAACTGCTAGCAATGCAAGTATTTAATTTTCACAACTGGAAAATGGAGAGTAGTACCTGCTAACATTTTTGATGATTTACACAGTTGGTCTAGGAGTCCAAAGCAAAATTAACTTGGGAGATTTCAATCCTTTTCCCAATGAATACAAATTCGCAGCACAAATTGGCAGTAATCAGTATTTTCATTCAGAAAAACTAGGATTGGTACAGTAAATTAAAATATCAAACTGGTATAAATTTGCCATTTTCCACAGTATTGAAGTAGAGAACTTACCTTTGTTTCTATGATGTTAAGGCTCTACTATCTTTACTCCCTGGCAAAGTAAATTTATTCAGTCAAACTGTTGGTCAGCCTTAATCCTTGACCAGGAAAAATTTTAAATTATAAGAATTTAGTTAGTATACTAGCTATAGACTTGGTCTTAAAATAAAATGTGCTCCCTCCCAAGAGCACTTACACTAAACAAAAATATCTTGAATAAAATATACTTACTACAGGTCGAGTATCCTTTATCTGAAACACTCGGGGCTGACTGCATCTTGGAATTCAGATAACTTTGGTTTTCGGATATCGCATTTAGGCCTAGTCCTACTTACATTACAATGGCCTAAGCCTAGGCTAGCTATAATCTAAAGTAAATAAAATGGCTAGAAAAGTAAGATGTGCCACTGAATAATAAAGATTGGGTGTTGTCAGCAAGGTTTGTGTCGGTTTGGGTCACAGACTACCCATGCTAAAGGTTAATGAGTGCGGTTTTGGACGTGTTTGGTTTTCGGATTTGTGGATAAAGGATATTCAACCTGTTGGTATATTAGCAGAAATAATTCTCCTGAGTTGACCTCTCTGGGAACACAGAATCCCTCAACAAAGAATTCTAGAGAAATTCGGGTCCCAAGGCTTACAAATTGAGTCTACACTTTCATAATGGTTACTTAATAATGCTTTATTATAAGCCTAAATCTTAGATTACATTATAGTAATTATTGCAATATTACAAAGTGTAAATGCAAAATAAGCTAATCCAACTAAAATATAAATCCACCCAAAAATAAATGTAAGATATTCAAATAAATAATGAACAAGGTTTATAGTTACAAAGTATAGTGTAGTTTCTTTGTCTCAGCTAAGATCTCAACTCTTCAGTCATTCAAGTCTAACTGAGATGTTTATCTTAGAGCCTAATTTAAAGAAAACCTTTTGCTTTTAGAATAACATAACGATTGTGAACATATTCTGAAGGTTGTTTGTCTGAGAATTCTTGTAGGATCACATAATGCGTTTTTCTGACTGCAGGTGTTCTCCAGCTTGTTGTAAAAAGTCTCAAGGCTCTATCTAGCAAAAGTCTTCTCAAGACCTTTGCGTTCTGTATTCGTGCACAATGTTGTGTCTCTCTCTCTGCTCTTGGCAAGGAATTTTTAGCTGCATTAAATTTTTAATAGCTGTGTCAAATCCTTAACATGCTAAGCAATAACCTGAAAACGTTTGAAGTTGTTAATGAGTAGAATATGTAGAAATGTGTTCTAGTGCCAATCTTATATATAATTACACAGACACAAAATCAAATACTGCTTGTAATTTCTACATTAGGTTGATAAACACAACATGCAGGCATGAGTATGGACACTGATTAATTTTAATGAGTTGAAACCTGTTTTTTGTATCAACTCTTGCACATATTGTTTAGGAAAAGGTTGTAATGGGTCATAAGAAGTTAGAATTTGAGTCTGTATAAAAAAATGGTCAGGGGGTGGGGGCGGATCTTCAAGTTAAACAGGAACAAGTTCAAGGTGATATCCTGAAGTTTCACATGTTGCATTTTCCTTTCAACTCAAATAATTGAATTCCAATTCAGATGGAGGTAATGAAAGTCTATTGCTGCTATTAGGGTTCTATGAAAAATTAGTCTGAATAGTCTTAATCAGTTCTTAGCGGACACTTCTCCACAGCAAAAAAATAATACTGGCGACAATTCAGTTCAAAGTGGCTATCTGAATCAGCAGAACTAAAAGGATGGACAAATTCAGATGGGTGCACTTGGGAATGTTCTTCTGAGATTGGGTCAATTCATACTTTTGGATATTCTGCATCTAGCTTTGTTAAACGTTGATTTTCAAATGCACCACTGTAACATTGTATTTCATATGCAGGGTGTTCAGTTTTCCAACTCAAGATATCATTCAACTTCACAAGTACAAGAAATTACAAATTTTGTATTGCATCTCAAATAGTTTAATATCAGAAAGCAAAGAAAAGTTTTTCGACCCCCATGGGTCACTCTTTACAACAAAATCAATAATACTTTCCATAGGAAAAAAGCTCCTTAAGTAAAGGGATAGAAAACTCACCGACCCTTTAGGTTAAATCTTTAAAGCGAAAACTTCAAAACTTAGAAACATAAAAAATATCCCATACGTTTCAAAGTTCAAGCAAGCTATTTTGATGAGCAAGTTATTTTCCAAGACTACAAAGGGACAAGTTATTTTTCCAGGTGTATTTTTGTCTTGTTTGATTTGCACTTTCTTTGCATTGGACCAACTACAATGACTAGCTGAGGATCTGCATATACAGATCTCTGCAATGAACAATTTCGCTACTAGTGCCAGTATGACATGTTATAGGTTACTCAAGCTGAGGGAGCAATGTGAATTAAGGGAAAAACTTTAGACACTAAGAGATCAAAATGGTGCCACTGTTGAAGTCAGAAGGATGTTATCTTATTTTATACCCTGATTATCTTGTATTTTTTTAAGCAGGTATTCCATCTGTATGTTCAGGTTTGGCTGTCCTTTTCTTGTTTTTTTGCTGAGAATTCTGTACTTCTCTAGTTTCTGTTCCTTGTATTTCCTCTGGGCCTCTTCCTTTGCTCGTTGCCTTTCTTCAGCTGCCTTTATTAAAAAATATTTAGAAAATTAAGTAGGTACACTTTGAATGAATAACTCTGGAACAGTATTCGTTCAGTGGGATTAAGAGATTTATGACAATCCTTTGCAAGTATTCTCAGATTTTTTGGCACAGCATATAATTCACAGATAGTGTGTCTTGAACAGCACTAATGGCCACATTTTCTTTTTATATTCTTTTATGAGATGTGTACTTTGCTGGCAAGGTTAGCACTTATTGCCCATTTTTAATTGCCCTTGAGATGGTGGTGGTGAGCTACCTTTTTGAACCACTTCAGTCCACATGTTGTAGGTATGCTCACAGTGCTGTCAGGGAACGAGTTCCAGAATTTTGACCCAGTGACAGTGAAGTGGTAGATTATATCAGCAGTGATATAGTTCCAGGTCAGGGTAGTGTGGCTTGGAGGGGAACTCCTAGGTGATGATGTTCTCATGCGCCTGCTTCCCTTTCCCTTCTAGATAGTAGAGATTGCAGATTTGGAAGGGTCTGTCGTAGGAGGTTTGGTGAGTTGCCAAATTGCATCTTATAGATAGCACACATGGCTGCCAAAATGCATGAGTGGTGAAGACAGTGAATGTTTAACGTGGTGGAAGGTTCAAATGGATCTGGGCACTGATATCAATTATGATTGCTCTGTTGCAGCAATATTGCTATTTATTGGATCTTTTTGGTGGTGTTATTATAGTTTTATGAACTTTCAGGTGCAGGTAAATTGGTACAGATCAATCTGAGTTATGTGGCAGATGTGCTTAGTGTGTCTGATAGCCACTGGCAGGAGGGCAATAATGGGAATTGGATTTTGGAGAGCTTCTTCAGCTTCAGAATCATCAGATATGTTACTTTCTCAGTTTGGGTTAATTTTCATTTTGCCTTAACCCACATGGACTCACTGAGATGAGGTGTGGTGGGCTGCAAGAGGGAAGGGCATGAGTTTTCTGCCTTAAGGCTTCCTTCAATGCCTTAACGAGAGAGCTTCAAACATCGACCTGCCACACCTGGCAAGAGAGCTGCCAGAAGCTGGTCCCTTTGGGACAGTTGCTATTGTCAGGCTCCAGGGGACAACCCCAGCCACCTGTCACTTAACCTCATCTGGATTCAGGGAGCACCCTACAGAAGATTAGGAATACAAACAAGTCAGTTAATTGACAAAAGTTAGAAATGGTACTAAGAAGTAGATGTAGACACGGGCAATAACATGTTCTAAAATGTAGCAACTAGTGAGGAAAGTAATAACAGGCTCGAGGAGGATATAGACACACTAGATAAAATGGGAAGATACACAGCAGATGAAATGTGAATTGTTGCAGTTTGGGAAGAATGAGGAGAAGCAATATAAACAAACTGGTACAATTTTAATGAGAGTATAAGAACAGAGAGACCTGGAGGTTCACAAAAACAAATCTTTGAAGTTTTGAAGACAAATTGATAAGGGTGCTCAAAACAAAAATGTTAGTTGTGGTATTGACAATTTTTTCCTAGCAAATATTAAAAGATGCAATTTTGCAATCAGAATATTTTAAAGCTCTGGGCTAAAAATTGATTTAAGTATATATATATATATATATATGTGCGTACTGGGATTAAAAAGAAATGCTTGTTAATTCAGAACATTTAAATTCTTTTTCTAATTATCATAAAACTATTTCATTAAATCCTCGCTGTTTTTCTCAATGAAAGTTTGTATTGATTCTACAGTTTAAAATCTTGGTGTATTCTTGCATTTCTAAAACCATAATTAGAAACACAATCTAAATGATAGCTCACAGAATCAAACTTCAATTCCAGAAAACACATTGCATGTCACTTACCTCTTTCTGTTTTATATGTTCTGCCTGTCTTTTTTCATATTCCTCTTTGGACTTTTGATATGATGACTTACTCTTTTCCCTAAAATCAGAAAGTGCAATGAAAGCAAAGGATATCTTTTGCACTTAGGTAAACATCTTCAACCATAAGACATCCACCAGAGATTTATCTTCCAGAACTTAAACATGATTAAAGTCAGCACTCTGCAATTTTATAGATTTGGTACACAGCTCAATGACAGAATCATGGCAATTTCAGCAGATGACTGCTATTTGTCCCATTCTGCTACCCCCATGTCAGAGTTACCTATTCTAAACTCATTTTCTATGTTTTTTCTATAAGTGCATATCGTAATGCATTTTAAATGTTGGGGTTGATTTAGTTTCAAATAGCCACATTGCATCTTCTAATAACTCCTGTATGAAAAAGTCCTTCTAACCTTTCCCTTTATGCTTCTAGTAATAATCACAAATTAATGCTCCTGGTTTCAATTCATCAAGTTATCATATGTTATTTACCCTCTGAAATTCTTTCAAAATGTTGAACCCTTACAACAGATCTTCCTTAATCTTTTCTGACCTAATGAATACAGCCCTAGTTTCTCATGTCTCCCATCAAGATACAGTTACTCTAGCAACTTGCCAGTGAGCTCAGATTGCACCTTTGTCGGTGAGCTCATATTGCACCTTCTTCATGTCTTTAATGACCTTTGGAAATAAATTGTCCGGAAGTGCATACATTCCTCCAACTGTGGCCTGATAAATATTGCATGTGTTCTTCATATCCTCATTGCTCTTCTATTCAGCGTCCCTACAAATAAAACCCAGAATTCTGTTTGCCCTTATGCCTTTCTCAATATCTTTATTCTTTCAGCTTCTCCCATTTTGGGGTCGCCATAATGCTGGTTGATCACTCATCTTCATCTCTTTCTGTCAGTCGCCTATTCCAATCCGCTGCATTTAAATCTCATGCCACCACATCTTCCATCTGGCTTATGCCTTTCGCTTCTCCTTCCTGGCAGTCCCATCTCCATTACTCACCTCAACACACTTCCTCTCTTTCGCCGCAACAGATGACCACACCATTTCAATTTCTTTTTGGCTACTTTCTTCGATGATCCCACAATCTTCACTGACCCCTGATGTACTGGTTCTTGATTTTGTCCTTTACTCCACACATCCATCTCAGAATCTGCATCTTATTAGTATTTAGTCATGTTCCTCGCTTCCTAATGTTGTCCAAGTTTCTGCACTAGATCACAAGCCAATCTCACAACTGTCTTGTAGGGTTTTCCTTTCAGTTTCAATGATACTTTTCTATTGAATAACACTCTACTGCACTTCTTCCAATTACTCCAACCAGAGCTAATCTGTTGATTAATTTCCATTCTCCCATCTTCTGCCACCACTGACTTGAAACTACTCACTTTTTCCAAGTCTTCACCCATAAGTTTTACACCTTCACTCTGATCCTCTTCGCTGGGTTCAAACTAACAGTCCACAAATTGGGTCTTTGGTCTGCTGATTTTCGTATCCACTGTATTTCATTGCACTTCTCCAGATACTCTGTCAAGTTCTCATCACCCCCACCGTGTAGCTCATTGTCATCTGCAAACATCATTGACCATGGCACTTCTCATTGCACTTGCTCAGTTAGAACACCCATGACAATCAGGAAGAGAAAGGGGCTTGGTGCCGATTCTTGATGTAATACAATTTTGGCTTTGAAACTCTCTTCCACACTGCTCCTTACTCTTGTCTGGCACAGTTCGTCAGGGTAAGGTCCTTAGTCCAACCATCTTCAGCTGCTTCATCAATGATCTTCCTTCGATCATAAGGTCAGAGTGGGGAGGTTCACTGATGATTGCACAATGTTTAGCGCCATTCACGACTCCCCAGCTACTGAAACAGTCCATGTCCAAATGTAGCAAGACCTGGACAATATTCAGGCTTGAGATGACAAGTGGCAAGTAACATGCGTGCCACACAAGTGCCAGTCAATGACCATCTCCAACAAGGGAGAATTTAACCATTCAATGGTATTATCATCACTGTATGCCCCGCTATCAAAATCCTGGGGTGGGGAGGTTACCACTGACCAGAAACTGAAGTGGATCGCACATAAAAATATAAAAATAGTGGCTACAAGAGCAGGTCAAAGGCTAAGAATCCTGCAGTGAGTAACTCACTTCCTGACTCCCCAAAGCCTGTCCACCTCTATAAGGTACAAGTTAGGAGCGTGATGGAATACTCCCCACTTGCCTGGATGAGTGCAGCTCTAACAACACACAAGAAGCTTGACGCCAGTTAGGACAAAGCAGCCCTCTTGATTGGCACCCCATCCACAAACATTCACTCCCTCCACCACTGACACCCAGTGGCAGCAGTGTGTACCATCTACAAGATGCACTGCAGAAACTTTTAAACCCTTCTTCGACAGCACTCTCCAAACCCATGACCAGTACTATCTAGAAGGACAAGGGCAGCAGTCACATGGGAACAGCACCACCTGGAAGTTCCCCCCAAGCCATCGTGACTTGGAAATATACTGCCATACCTTCATTGTCGCTGGGTCAAAATCTTGGAATACTCCCTAACGACGCTGTGGGAGAGTGTTCGACATTACAACACATGGACTGCAGCTGTTCAAGAAGGCAGCTCACCATCACCTTCAAGGGCAATTAGGGATGGGCAATAAATGCTGGCCTAGCCAGCGACGCCCACATCCCATAAACAAATACGTAGAAAAAAAAACTCCTTTTACATATCCAGTAATAGTCGTACATACATTTCAGGGACTCCGCAACTCTAGCACATCTCCAGACATCCTCCCTAGGCACCCAATCATAAGCCTTCTCTAGATCAATGAATACAATCTTCACCAACAGAAAATGCTGGAAAAACTCAGCAGGTCTAGCAGCATCTGTGGAGAAAGAAAAACAAAGTTAACGTTTCGAGTCTGTATGACCCTTCTTCAGAGCTGAAGAGAAGTGGAAAAGTGATGAAATTTATACTGTTTAAGGGGGGTGGGGCAGGTGGAGCTGAATAGGCGGCCAGGGATAGGTGGGGACAAAGTAGAGATTGACAAAGCTGTCATGAACTATAGGACAAAGGGATTGTTAATGGTAGTGGTTAGTGCTAAAAAAAGGTGCTAATAATGACGTAAAGGTGAGAAAGCAGAATGTGATTATTGCAGAACAAGGTTAGCATTGTGTGAAAGAACAACATGGAACAAGTGACAGATGGCCCTCTTAGGGGATGGGGTGGGGAGAGGGGCAGTGGTGGGTTAAAAAAAGATAGAAAATGGGATAAAAAAGGGGATAAAACTATGGATAAATGAATAAAAATAAAACAAGTGGATGAAAAATAAAAATGAATGTAGAAGAAAGGAGGTGAGGATAGAGGCACCCACTTTCTTCATCCCCTTTCTTCTACATTCACGTTTATTTTTTACCCACTTGTTTTAATTTTATTGTTTTTATTCATTTATCCATAGTTTTATCCCATTTTTTATCCTGTTTTCTATCCTTTTTCTCCCTGCACCACCGCCCCATCCCCCCACCCCATCCCCTGCAGGGTCAACTATAACTTGTTCCATGTTGTTCTTTCACACAATGCTATCCTTGTTCTGCTATAATCACATTCTACTCTCTTACCTTTACATCACTATTAGCACCTTTTTTAGCACTAACCACTACCATTAACAATCCCTTTGTCCTTTAGTTCATGACATCTTTGTCAGTCCCTCCTTTGTCCCCACCTATCGCTGGCCTTCTATCCAGCTCCACCTGCCCCACCCCCGTGAAAGAGTATAAATTTCATCACATTTCCACTTCTCTTCAGCTCTGAGGGGTCATACGGACTCGAAACGTTAACTTTGTTTTTCCCTCTCCACGCGTGCTTTCAGACCTGCTGAGTTTTTCCGGCATGTTCTGTTTTTATTTCAGATTTCCAGCATCTGCAGTATTTTGCTTTTATATTATTATAACACAATTTTCATGTTGTATTGGCCTTCTCAACGTTTTTCCATGGCATCAGTAGTACTTCTTCATGGCACGAATTCAAACTAGCCTTCATGGATTTCCACTATTTTTCTCAGTCTCTGGTCCATGACTCTCTCCCGTATCTTGATAGCAGCTCATTTGGTCCTCCTGCTTTGCCATTGTTCATTCCTTTCAGTGCTGTTCTGATTTCTTTCAGATTCAGGCTGACGCTGGTTGTCATTCCTGGACTTGCAGATACCTCTTCTGTCTTTGTTCTCAGGTTTTCTTTAACCCTAAGTAAGCTGAAATATTGGCCCCACCTCTCTTTGATTATATCCTCTTTCACTAAGGTTACTCCACCTGCATCCTTGATTGTATATATATTTCCCACATCTCTTGTTCCCCTATCTCCAGCAACTATTCTGAAGATAACTTTTTGTTTCTCTTGATATCCAGACGTTCATATAATTCTTCCATGGCCAGGGATCTGTCTTTAGCAATTACCTTATTTGCATTCCTCTTTGGCTTTTTGTACTGTTCTTTATCTTCTTTAAGCCCTGTTTCCACTTATTTAACAGCTCCTTCTTTTCTTTTAACTAGACTTTGTTTTTCATTCCATCATTAAGTCTCTTTTCCATCCTTTCTCTTCCCTAATGATCTTGTACACACTTCTCCCAATCAAGTCAGTCACCAGGTTCCACCAGCTTCCACGGTGTCTGCCGTGACTTCTTCTATTTCTCTTAGCTGTCTCGCGATAGGTTGTAGAGATAAGCCAGGGAACTACAGGCCTGTGAGTCTCACATCAATGGTAGGGAGTTTCTGAAGGAAAGTATCTATCTCCACTTGGAGAGGCAAGGTTTGATCAGGGATAGTCAGCATGGCTTTGTCAGAGGGAGGTCATGCCTAACAAATTTGATTGAATTTTTTGAGGAGGTGACCAGGTGTGTAGATGAGGGTAGTGCAGTTGATGTAGTTTATATGGATTTCAGCAAAGCCTTTGACAAGGTCCCACACGGGGGACTTATAAAGAAGGCAAATGCACATGGGATACAGGGTAATTTGATAAGGTGGATTCAAAATTGGCTTAGTTGTAGGAGGCAGAAGGTGATGACAGAAGGATGCTTTAGTATCCAGTGGCATACCACGGGCATACCTCGGTCCCCTATTATTTGTCATTTATATAAACAACATATGTGGCTATGTGGGGGGTAGCATTAGTAAGTTTGCAGATGACACAAAGATTGGCCAGGTGGTTAACAGTGAGGTTGAGTGTCTTGGGCTACAGGAAGATATAGACGGGTTGGTCAAATGGGCAGATAAGTGGCAGATGGAATTTATCCCTGAAAAGTGTGAGGTGATATACTCTGGAAGAAGTAATTTGACAAGGAAGTATTCAATGAACGGCATGACACTAGGAAGTTCTGAGGAACAAAGGGACTTTGGCGTGTGTGTCCATAGATCTCTGAACGCAGAGGGGCATGTTAGTGGGGTGGTGAAAAAGGCATATGGGACACTTGCCTTTATCAATCGAGGCATACATTTCAAAAGTAGGGAGGTCATGTTGGAGTTGTATAGAACATTGGTGAGGCCACAGCTGGAGTACTGTGTGCATTTCTGGTCGCCACATTATAGGAAAGATGTGATTACACTGGAGGGGCTGCAGAGGAAATTCACCAGGATGTTGCCTGGGATGAAACATTTAAATTATGAAGAGAGGTTGGATAGACTTGGGTTGTTTTCGTTGGAGCAGAGAACACTGATAGGCGACCTGATCGAGGTGTACAAGATAATGAGCGGCATGGACAGGGTGGATAGGGAGCAGCTGTTCCCTTTAATTGAAGGGTCAGTCACAAGGGGGCATCAATTCAAGGTGAGGGGCAGGAGGTTCGGGGGGATGTGAGGAAAAACTTTTTTACCCAGAGGATGGTGACGGTCTAGAATGCACTGCCTGGTAGGGTGGTGGAGATGGGTTGCCTCACATCCTTTAAAAAGTACCAGGATGAGCACTTGGCACATCATAACATTCAAGGCTATGGGCCAAGTTCTGGTAAATGGGATTAGGTAGGTAGGTCAGATGTTTCTCGCGTGTCGGTGCACTCGATGGGCCGAAGGTCTATTCTGCACTGTGATTCTGTGATATGCTCTCTGAATTCCCCTTCACTTGCATATCTTTGAGCTTCCACCATCTGATGTTCTGTCTACCTCTCGTTTGGTGTTTTGTTTCCTTTGCAATCAGCTCTGCCATCAGCACTCTTTTTTGGGTGGTCAGCACCTCGCATGGGAAGACTTTGCAGTTCTTTGCTTCCTTTGCACCTTCTTTTCTAACCACTACTGTTGTAGGTTATAAGCTGGTTTCTGCAATTTTGGTACCAGGTATTTAGTATTACCAGTTGGTAAGACAAGGCAAACTTCAGGTCCTTGGCTCCTTCTTCATTTGCTTTTCTAAAATCATGTCCACCATGGATAACCTCATATCTCGTTCTTTCTCAATTCACTTGGGAGTACATCATAGCAACACATATCACACAATGAACTCAAGTGGTGCCCACACAAATACTTAAATGGTGCAAAAGGTTAATTGCTAACATTTTAGATGTAACATTTTTGTGTAACAAATTGATATCTTATATGGACATTTCCGGAGGAGTTCATCTCTCCAGTGTGATATTGGATGTTATTTTTCAATACTTTGGGATATACTGTGTTATTCTGTAAAGAAGGCTGGATGTCTCTGTCTGTGTGTATGTGAATTAATTAAGCCGAGCAAGAGTTTGACAGGAGTCAGGTTATCTGGGGTTTTGGAAACATGAAATTACAACAGTGACCACAATTTAAAAATACATAATTGGCTGTGTAATGCTTTGAAACATGCTGAGATTGTGAAAAGCCTAATATAAAAGCAAGCTTTCTTTGCACGTGAATTTCACAATTTTGAATGTTAAAAAACCACCTACTTTTTTGTTGTCTCTGCTTGGGAGTCTGGTTGACTTATTGCTACAGTCTGGCTCTTTTTGGCTTTCTCTGATTGTTTCTTAAGCAGCTCTTCTTCAGCTAGATACAGGTGGCGCAAATGATCTGGGTAATTCTCAGTATACTGTATTTCTTGAGGATGCTGTGCTTTCTTTTCTTTTCTCAGTAACTTCTTGTACTCATGCTTAATCCTATTCTTTTGTTGGAAAGCAAAGCCTTGTCCTGTAAGAGAACAATATTATCAGGACAGTATCAAAACCTAGAGTCTAGAATGTACCTGACTTCAAATCAGCAGCAACATTGGATTTATACTCACCTCAAACTGATCATCGCTTAACAATTTATAAAATTAACATTCCCAGAAGATAATTAGAAACTTCGGAGTACATCATAGCAACACATATCACACAATGAACTCAAGTGGTGCCCACACAAATATTTAAATGGTGCAAAAGGTTAATTGCTAATATTTTAGATGTAACTTTTTTGTGTAACAAATTGATATCTTATATGGACATTTCTGGAGGAGTTCATCTCTCCAGTGTGATATTGGATGTTATTTTTCAATACTTTGGGATATACTGTGTTATTCTGTAAAGAATGCTGGATGTCTCTGTCTGTGTGTATGTGAATTAATTAAGCTGAGCAAGAGTTTGACAGGAGTCAGGTTATCTGGGGTTTTGGAAACATGAAAAGGGTAGAGGTGTTAAGTTGATGCACAGGTTAGATCTAACATTTGGATTTTTAGATAAGTTGGGAGGTTGTTTGAATATCAAAGGGAGGTCAGTGGTAGAAAGGAAAATGTTTGCATCTTGCATACG
Source organism: Carcharodon carcharias (assembly GCF_017639515.1). Taxonomy (NCBI): domain Eukaryota; kingdom Metazoa; phylum Chordata; class Chondrichthyes; order Lamniformes; family Lamnidae; genus Carcharodon; species Carcharodon carcharias. Next base: position 64,899,422 of record NC_054487.1, read on the forward strand.
TCTATAGGTAAATAGTAGTGGGGATGTTGTATTTTTATTAACCAAAATATAAAGACAAGATGGAAACATGAAAAATCTTATATTTGGAAGGGTTTGAGTTTCAAGGGGGTAAGAGAACAATAGGACTGAGATGAAAGGGAAAAAAGGTATATTGGAGTTACTGTGGACAGCTGGAGTGAACTATTGAGCTGGAGAGATGGCTGTATAGCTGTTAAGCTGGCGATGGCTGAAAATAGCTACAGCTGTCTGAGCTGTTCAGAAGTCTTGGGCTGCAGCAAACAGTTTCATTCTGAAGTGGATTCCATTCTATAAAGTGGAGGAGGGTAAAGTTCATGTGATATACCTTTATTGAAGCAACAGCATTTTGCCTTGTGTGGTATTAATGGATTTTTCCATATTTAAATATCTATAAGAGATTGTTGCCTGGAAAATGTTTACTTGTGGGTTTGACCAAGTAGAGAGTTTTGGGGGAATGTTTTGTAAGACTAACCATAATTGTGCAACTGTAATTTCTGCACTTAGAAGTTTTTTCTTTTTTCTTGTTAATAAAACTTTTACTTTTAATTTTAAAAAACCCAGAAATGTTACTGGAGCTCTTATTGCTGAGATCGGTATGTCATCTTTTTGTTATCAGAATACAAAAAGGTTGTGGTAAGCCAAGTTTCCCTCTGGGAATTGGTCCGTGCAGCAATTAACACCGGCTGTGGTCATAACGACAGTTTGAACAGGTTATCTGGGGTTTTGGAAACATGAAACACGTCCTGCCAGGATGGACTGGCAGGACAAGCAAAATAAAAAGTAAACAAGTGAAGAGTAAAATGAAGAAAGCATACTTTGAAATGATCTTAAATAATAGCTTTTAATATTATAATACTGTGTGTTGTTAGTAGCAGGAAACACATATTCATTACGGAGCCCAAAATTCACAATGTGTACCTCTGGCAAGAAAAACAACGCAATTGAAATTTACTCCATATATTATGGGGCAAACACACTTTCAATTTGCAAACTAAATTTTAGATGTTAATTTTTTCAATAATCCATTCAATAGCCAAACTACCCAGTCAAACTGCTCTCCTCTCCTTTTCCCAAAACCATGATAGGGTTCCCTTTGTCCTCACCTACCAGCCTCTACATTCAATTGATCTTCCTTTGTCATTTCCCCCACCTACAGCATGATGCCACCACCAAACACTTCTTTCTATAATTGCTCACAACAACCCTTTTCCCATGCAAATGCAGATGCAAAACCTGACGTTTCACCTTCTATACTGTATTCACTGCTCATGATGCAATCTCCTCTACATTGGGGAGACCAAACGCATATTGGGTGACCACTTTGAGGAATGTTCGTTCAGTCTGCAACCCCAAGCTTCTGGTGACCTATCAATTTAATTGTCCCCTGCCTTCCCACTCTGACCATACTGTCCTCAGTGTCCTAAACTGTTCCAAGTGAAGTTCAACGTAAGCTTGAGGAACAGCACCTCATTTTTCCATTAAGGACTTTACAGGTTTTGAGACTCAACAGTGGCTAGAATAATTTCAGATCATAACCACTGCCCTAATTTGTTCAGACAGCAACTGTTAGTAAAGATTCTGCTATTCCTATTTACACCTCCTGTAGACCCATCTTTTGTTTCTTTACTTGACCTATTACCATTTCCTTTTGCCTTGCACTATCACCCCTTTTGTCATTTAATCTCTCTTACCTTCCAATTTATCACATCCTTTTTGTTCTTACATCCCATTTCCCCCCCCCCCAGTCCTTTTTCTACTTATGTGCTTGCCTAAAATATATTGCATCTCTAAATTTTGATGAAAGGTTGTTGAGATTAAACATTATGCCTTCCACTTGTGTCAGACCTGTTAAACATTTCCAGCATTTTCTGTCTTTCTTTCATTTAAAAACTAGTTTTGTGAGGAACTCACTAACAACTTATTCTAAACATGTTCTGTAATACAGATTCAAAGCTTCTCTATGTAACTATCCATGTACAATATAGAAGATCCTGTGATGCTGCTGTCTTGTGAGAATCTGAGCTATAAAGACTAGGAATATTTAGAATACCCCATCTTTGCAAGTTAACTGAATTTAACTGAACATCAATGGAGTCCCGAGACTAGTGGGAATGGCAATGAGGGGCAGAAGTAGAAAAAAGAGCATCCAAGGTTCCTGCTCCTGGCTGATGGAGTGGTGGTATTGGCTCAGGTGGAATGATGTGAATTAATCTGTAAGTATTCACCATTAATGTTCACAGGTGAACATGGGCGAACTTGGGCAAATTATTAAGGAACAGGTATCTTTGGATTTTTTTAAGGAGTTGCAGTAGGTCATGTGTTGGCCTTCCAAGCTTCCTCTACCATTCACCAAGTGGACTTTCAGAAGGTTTTCAACAAAGTCCCACATAGGAGATTAGCGTGTGAAATTAAAGTGCACGGATTGGGGGTAGTGTATTGAGATGGATAGAAAACTGGTTGGCAGACAGGAAACAAAGAGTAGGAATAAACAGGTCTTTTTCTGAATGGCAGGCAGTGACTAGTGGGGTACCACAGGGATCGGTGCTGGGACCCCAGCTATTCACATTGTGTATTAATGATTTAGATGAGGGAACTAAATGTAATATCTCCAGATTTGCAGATGACACAAAGCTTGGTGGGAGGCTGAGCTGTGAGGAGGATGCAGAGATGCTTCAGTGTGATTTGGACAAGCTGAGTGAGTAGGCAAATGCGAGTAGGCAAATGCATGGCAGATGCAGTATAATGTGGATAAATGTGAGCTTATCCACTTTGGTAGCACAAACAGGAAGGCAGATTATTATCTCAATGGCTATAAATTGAGAAAAGGGAATGTGCAACGAGACCTAGATGTTCTCGTACACCAGTCGCTGAAGGTAAGCATGCAGGTGGTAAAGAATGCAAATGGCACATTGGCCTTCATAGTGAGGGGATCTGAGTATAGGAGCAGGGATGTCTGGCTGCAATCATACAGGGCCTTAGTGAGATCACACCTGGAATATTATGTGCAGTTTTGGTCTCCTTATCTGAGGAAGGGTGTTCTTGCTATAGAGGGAGTGCAGCGAAGGTTTACCAGACTGATTCCTGGGATGACAGGACTGACATATGAGGGGAGATTGAGTCAGTTAGGATTATATTCGCTGGAATTCAGAAGAAAGAGGAGGGATCTCATAGAAACCCTATAAAATTCTAACAGGACTAGACAGGGTAGATGCAGGGAGGATGTTCCTGATGGTGGGGGAGTCCAGAACCAGGGGCCACAGTGTGAGGATACAGGGTAGGCCATTTAGGACTGAGATGAGGAGAAATTTCTTCACCCACAGAGTGGTGAGACTGTGGAATTCATTACCACATAAAGTAGTTGAGGCCAAAACATTGTATGTTTTCAAGGAGTTAGATAAAGCTCTTGGGGGGTGAAAGGAATCAAAGGAGATGGGGAGAAAGCGGGAGCAGTCTATTGAGTTGGATGATCAGCCATGATCATAATAGCGGAGCAGGCTCGAAGGGCCGAATGGCCTACTCCTGCTCCTTTTAACCTCAACTCCACTTTCCTACAATATCCCCTAATTCCCTCAGGTAAACACTGCTGGGTTTACCTCATGCCATGCTTGGATGGTCTGGATCTGCTGTATATTAAGTGATCGAGATTGACTGCTCCGATTAGAAGCTAAAACTCAGTTATCATTGTGCTGCTGGTCATCGGGACGCTGAAAGTTGAAATCTGATGGACGTTCGGTCACTTTTCCCCCCCTAAGCCCAGCTTTGCAGCTGAGTGAGTCCTTACCTTCTTTAATACTGCCCCAGCCTTTCTTAAAGTGATTCGCTCTCCACCGATGCTTTTGTTTTGATTTCTGTCCGCTGGGGCCAGGGAAACCTTTCCCCTTAAAGGAGCCGCCGCCATCAGCCCCTTTCCGCGAACTGGGCGCCATCTCCAGTGAAACGTCATCAATGTGCGACCAACCTCACAGCAGCGACGGCGGCCGAGGGAGATCAAAAGTATCCTCCGGGGAGTCTGGAGAAGACGGAAAACGCGCTCGTGACTCTGTGTCGAGGTTTAATGATATTATCATTGAAATATTTTACCGATTGATTGGGAACCTTCTCCATTCTCCCGGGTTTGGGGCCTTGTTTCCTTTCCGGTTAATTTGTTTTGGGAGTCAGAGGCCGGACCCCGCGGCCACTCCATTCTCTCACTCAATGTTCTTCTCCACTGATGTCGGTTTAGACCTGGTGAAGAGCAAAATCAAAAGTCTCACCAAGTTCTTGGACGTTTACCTCAAAATAGCAAACGTGCACACAGTCGATTTTTATACCAAAGATGTTTGGAATGAGTTTGTGGCTCTGCCGCCTGAAGCTGTCATCTCACATCTCCTCTGTCAGCAGGAAGGAAGCACTGGACCGGGTAAGGAGGGTTTGCATCAACTGACCCTCAGTAACTCTTTCGAGTACAAACACGTTTCCATCTGTTCCTATTCAGATGAAGTTACATTGTTTCATAGTTTGCCATTGTGAGATTTGAACTCTTGACCTTGGGGTTATAAGCCCAGTACCATAACCACTTGGCTATTTAGGCCAAGCCTGACCCTCAGTAAATTGAACATAGTTGAGAGTTATGTTAATAATCAGAGGTGGCAGCACAGTGGTGTACAATCGGGAGGGGGAGTTGCCCTGGAATTTCTCAACATCCACACCAAACCACTTGAAGTCTCATGGCATCAGGTCAAACATGGGTAAGGAAATCTCCTGCTGATTACCACATGCTGTCCCCCTCAGCTGATGAATCAGCCCTCCTCCATGTTGAACACCACTTGGAGGAAGCACTGAAGGTGGCAAGGGCGCAGAATGTATTTTGGGTGGGGGACTTCAATACCCATCAGCAAGAGTGGCTCGGTAGCACCACTACTGACCGGGCTGGCTGAGTCCTAATGGACATAGCTGCTAAACTACGTCTGTCATAGGCGGTGAGGGAACCAACAAGAGGGAAAGACATACTTCACCTCGTCCTTATCAACCTATCTGTTGCAGATGCATCTGTCCACGACAGTATCAGTAGGAGTGACCACTACACAGTCATTGTGGAGATGTAGCCCCATCTTCACATTGGGAACATCCTCCATCGTGTTGTTGGCACTACCAACATACAAAATAGGATTGATTTCAAACAGATCTAGCAACTCAAGACTGGGCATCCATGAGGCACTGCAGGCAATCAGCAGTAGCAGAATTGCACTCAAAAACCACAATCTGTAACCTTATGTCCCGGCATATCCCCCTCTCTACCATAACCTCCAAGCCAGGGGATCAACCCTGGTTCAATGAAGTGTGCAGGAGGGCATGCCTGGAGCAGCACCAGGCATACCTAAAAATGAGGCGTCAACCTGATGAAGCTACAACACAAGACTATTTGCGTGCCAAACAGCATAAGCAGCAAGCGACAGATAGAGCTAAGCGATTCCACAATCAACGGATCAGATCTAAGCTCTGTAGTCCTGCCACATCCAGTTGTGAATGGTGGTGGACAATTAAACAACTTATTGGAGGAGGAGGCTTCACAAGTACCCCTATCCTCGATGATGAGGTAGCCCAGCACATCAGTGTAAAAGATGAAGCTGAAACATTTGCAACAAGCTTCAGCCAGAAGCATCAAGTGGATTATCCATCTCGGCCTCCTCCAGAGGTTCGCAGCTTCACAGATGCCAGTCTACAGCCAATTCGATTCACTCTGCTGCTATCAAGAAATAGCTGAAGGCGTTGGGTACTGCAAAGGCTATGGGCCCTGACAATATTCCGGCAGTAATACTGTAGACTTGTGCTCCAGAACTTGCCGTGCACCTAGCTGTTCCAGTACAGCTACAATACTGGCATCTACCTGGCAATGTGGAAAATTGCCCAGGTATGTCCTGTACACAAAAAACAGGACAAAACCTGGCCAGTTACCGCCCCATCAGTCTACTCTCCATCATCAGTAAAATGATGGAAGGGGTCATCAACGGTGCTATCAAGTGGCACTTGCTTAGCAATAACCTGCTCATTGTTGCTCAGTTTGGGTTCCGCCAAAGCCGCTTTGCTCCTGCCCTCATTTACACCCTTTGTTCAAACATAGACAAAAGAGCTGAAATCCAGAGGTGAATTGAGAGTGACTGCCCTTGACATCAAGGCAGCATTTGACCGAGTGTGGCATCAAGGAGCCCTAGCAAAACTGGGGTCAGTGGGAATCAGGGAGAGAACTCTCCACTGGCTGGAGTCATACCTAGCACCAAGGAAGATGGCTGTGGTTATTGGATGTCAATCATGTCAGTTCCAGGACATCACTGTAGGAGTTCCTCAGGGTAATGTCCTCGGCCCAACCATCTTCAGCTGCTTCAATCACCTTCCTTCCATCATCGGGTCTGGGAGGCATGTTCGCTGATGATTGCATAATGTCTCTTGACTCCTTAGACAATGAAGCAGCGCATGTCCAAATGCAGCAAGACCTGGACAATATTCAGGCATGGGCTGACAAGTGGCAAGTAACATTCACATCACACAAGTGCCAGGCAATGACCATCTCCAACAAAAGAGAATCCAACTATTGCCCCTTGACATTCAATGGCATTACCATTGCTGATTTCCCCACTATCAACATCCTGGAGTTACCATTGACCAGAAACTGAACTGAACTAGCCATATAAATACAGTAGCTACAAGAACAGGGCAGAAGCTAGGAATCCTGCTTCGAGTAACTCACTTCTCGACTCCTCAAAGCCCATTCATCATATACAAGGCACAAGTCAGGAGTGTGATGAAAAACTCTCTACTTGCCTAGGTAAGTGCAGCTCGAAGAACAGAAACTGGACACTATCCGGGACAAAGTAGCCTGCTTGATCGGCAATCCATCCCCAAATATTCACTCCCTCCACCACTGATGCACAGTGGCAGCAGTGTGTACCATCTACAAGATGTACTGCAGGAACTCACCAAGGCTCCTTAGGCAGCACCTTCCAAACCCACGACCACTACAATCTAGAAGGACAAGGGCTGCAGACAAATGGGAACAAGTTCTCCACCAAGCCACTCACCATCCTGACTTAGAAATAACTTGTCACTCCTTTACTGTTGCTGGATTAAAATCCTGGAACTCCCTCCCTAACAGCACTGTGGGTGTACCTACACTACATAGACTACAGCAGATCAAGAAGGCAGCTCACCACCTTCTTAAGGGAAATTAGGGATGGGCATTAAATATTAGCACACCCAGCGATGCCCAAGTCCCATGAACGAACAAATGAAAGGAATTACCACCCCCCCCAACACACACAAACACACACACACACACACACACACACACACACACACCTCCCCACCCACCTACATCTAAAAAAACAGATGATCTGGTCATTTATTTCATTGGGACTTTAGTGTGTGCAAATAGGCTAGTGTTTGGTATAACGATCAAGAACCATCAAAACTTGCACAATGAAGGCAAGAAACTTGACTCTAGTTACCCTTGGTTTAAACTCACAGAGTCCATACATAGAAACATACATAGAAAATAGGAGCAGGGGTAGGCCATTCAGCCCTTCGAGCCTGCTCCATCATTCGTTATGATCATGGCTGATCATTTAACTCAATAGGCTGCTCCCGCTTTCTCCCCATATCCTTTGATCCCTTTAGCTCCAAGAGCTATATCTAACTCCTTCTTGAAAACATACAATGTTTGGGCCTCCGTGCTTTCTGTGGTAATGATTTCCACAGTCTCACCACTCTGTGGGTGAAGAAATTTCTCCTCATCTCAGTCCTAAATGGTCTACCCCGTATCCTCAGACTATGACCCCTGGTCCTGGACTCTCCCACAATCAGGAACATCCTGCATCTACCCTGTCTACTCCTGTTAGAATTTTATAGGTTTCTATGCGATCCCCCCTCATTCTTCTGAACTCCAGCGAATATAATCCTAACCAACTCAATCTCCCCTCATATGTCAGTCCCGCCATTCCAGGAATCAGTCTGGTAAACCTTCGCTGCACTCCCTCTATAGCAAGAACACCCTTCCTCAGATAAGGAGACCAAAACTGCATACAATATTCCAGGTGTGGTCTCACCAAGGCCCTGTATAATTGCAGCAAGACATCCCTGCTCCTGTACTCGAATCCTCTCGCTATGAAGGCCAACTTTACCGCCTGCTGCACCTGCATGCTTACCTTCAGTGACTGGTGTACGAGGACACCCAGGTGTCGTTGCACATTTCCCTCTCTCAATTTATAGCCATTGAGATAATAATCTGCCTTCCTGTTTTTGCTACCAAAGTGGATAACCTCACATTTATCCACATTATACTGCATCTGCCATGCATTTGCCTACTCACTCGGCTTGTCCAAATCACACTGAAGCACCTCTGCATCCTCCTCACAGCTCAGCCTCCCACCCAGTTTTGTGTCATCTGCAAATTTGGAGATATTACATTTAGTTCCCTCATCTAAATCATTAATACACAATGTGAATAGCTGGGGTCCCAGCACCGATCCCTGTGGTACCCCACTAGTCACTGCCTGCCATTCGGAAAAAGACCTGTTTATTCCTACTCTTTGTTTCCTGTCTGCCAACCAGTTTTCTATCCATCTCAATACATTACCCCCATGCGCTCTAATTTTACATGCCAATCTCATATGTGGGACTTTGTCGAAAACCTTCTGAAAGTCCATAAAAACCACATCCACTGACTCCCCCTCATCAACTCTACTAGTTACATCCTCGAAAAATTTCAGTAGATTTGTCAAGCATGATTTCCCTTTTGTAAATCCATTTTGACACTTGGATTCTGCCACTGTTTTCCAAGTACTCAGGTATTAAATCTTTTATAATGAACTCTAGAATTTTCCCCACTACCGATGTCAGGCTGACCGGTCTATAATTCCCTGTTTTCTCTCTACCTCCCTTTTTAAATAGTGGGGTTACCCTCCAATCTATAAGAACTGTTTCAAAGTCTATAGAATCTCAGAAGATGACCACCAATGCATCCACTATTTCTAAGGCCACTTTCTTAAGTACTCTGGGATGTAGATTATCAGGCCCTGAGGATTTATCGGCCTTCAATCCCATTAATTTCCCCAACACCATTTCCCTACTAATACTGATTTATTTCAGTTCCTCCCTCTCACTAAACCCTGTGTTCCCTAACATTTCTGGTCTGTTGTTTGTGTCCTCCCTTGTGAAGACAGAACCAAAGTATGTAATTAGTTGGTCAGCTATTTCTTTGTTCACCATTATAAATTTCCCTGTTTCTGACTGTAAGGGACCTACATTTGTCTTCACCATTATTTTTCTCTTCCCATACCTATAGAAATTTTTACAGTCAGGTTTTATGCCCATCTTAAATAATTGCCCTTTGGTCTGGATTTTCATCCTCGAGGTGGGTAGTGGGAGTTGGGAAAACTCCCAGATCCGCCTTCCCTCCTCGGGAGATAATGCCTACACGGATGGGATTTTCATTGTGATGGGGCTAGCGTTGGCTGGAGTTGGGCCAGCAGCCCCAACAGAAGTTTCAGAGGCAGCCATAGAGGCTGCTGTGTGCCAAGGCGTACTGTTTAAAAGGCCCAGCTTGGTGCTGTGGGAATAGTTAGAATAAAAGCAGAAAGGCCCTCCAGCCCTCACCCCTCACACTCCCTCATTCCCCACACACTCCCCCTGCTCCATCCACGCCAACCCATGCCACTTCATGCCCGCTGCCCACCCATTGTAACCCCACTTACCCTCCATGCCAACCTATGGCCTGCACTCACCCCCATGGCCTGATAGCCCCTATGCCAACTTTGTGCCAACTCATGCCAACCCATGTCCCTCACCCACCACCTTTTGCCATTACATCTACCAAACTAACTCACCTAGTATCCACCATGGGCAGACCTCAGGAGCCATGCAGAGATGAGGTACAATAAAGTTCCATAAGATAAAATTCTACCTAACAGAATTCACTATATTGAAAAAAACCTCATTCCTTAAAAACCTGCTTACTATATTTACATTTCTTCAACTAAAATAAGCCTTATAACAACAAACATATCGCTCAAGTGCCCAATCCCTTATAACAACAAGCATTGGAATTCAAAGCCAGAACTCAAAGAGCCTATAACCACTTGTAGCTATTAATCAATCTGTGAAATGTCAGGCACCCTACTATGATAATGAATGGTTGTGAAATCAGCCATGCAGCACTAATCCAGTAATGGAAACCCTTAGGCCTATGTCAACAGAGTGAAATAGAAAACAATTTTTTTAACACACCAGACATTTTAAAAGATTTAAAGGACAGGTCTTTTAAATGACAGCTTAATAGCTCCCTTTCATAGGGCCCTTTGACAGATGCTCCTGACAGATTTGTCTGTTAATTTTACAGGTCTGTTGAGCTTGACAGAAATGAGTTTATGCACTTTTTACACACATTTATTTCTACTTCTAACAATTCTATAGTGCACCTGACCTACCCCAAAGGGCACCTGACCTCCCCTAATGGTGTCCCGGGATCAGACCCAAAGGGGTACTTTACTTCTCCAAAAGGATACCCTGGCTATCCAAATGAATCCACAAAGTTCAGATCTGCTGTTACCTGGCCTAAAATGCACACTTCAGGGTTCACACTTCTGGCCTACCAAAATCCCACTTCAGTTGATGATTTAAATGGCCAACTGCTCTGTAAACTGTGCATGTGTGAAATGCGCCCTGCCCCTAATCTTGCCCCTGTGAAAATGGAAAGTGCCATGTTCCGGGGTGGGACTTAAGCATTTTTGGGCATTTCTGCTATTTTCACCACGATGAAGAGCCTCTCCGTCGTAGTGGAAATGTGGGCCTGTGGCTGCAGGAGCAGGTCGGAGACTGAGAATTCTGCGGTGAATAACTCACCTCCTGACTCCCCAAAGCCTGGCCACCATCTATAAGGCACAGGTCAGGAGTGTGATGGAATACTTCCCACTTGTTTTGATGAGTGCAGTGCAGTAACACTCAAGAAGCTTGACACCATCCAAGACAAAGTAGCCTGCTTGATTGGTACCCCACCTTAAACATTCACACCCTCCACCACCAATGCGCAGTAGCAGCTGTGTGTTCCATCTACAAGATGCATGGTAGCAACTCGCCAAGGCTTCTTTGATAGCACTTCCAAACCCGCAACATCTACCACTTGGAGGATCAAGGCCAACAAGCCATGGGAACTCCATTACTTGCTCCCTTCTAAGGCACACACCATCCTGACTTGGAAATATAGTGCCTTTCCTGCAGTCGCTGTGTCAAAATCCTGGAACTCCCTAGTAACACTGTGGGTGTACCTACATGAGATGGACAACAGCAGTTCAACAAGGCAGTTCACCACCATCTTCTCAAGGACATTTAAGGATGGATAATAAATGGTGGCTTTACCAGCGTGCTCACAACCCATGAATGAATTTAAAAAATCATCCATTTGTGCTTCGACTGAGAATAAATTGCAGCTGTCCTGAGAATCTTCCTGCCCGATATTGTCTTCTAGTTTCATGCCCCACTCTCACTTGTACTAATGAGCTACGAGGCAAATAGTAACTGAAATTTGTCCAAAATCCGAAATCTTATTTTCAACAAGTCTTTGCTTTAATATTATAATACAATATTTTACTCTGAATGCTAAAATCATTCTTCATGTCTTTGAAATGGTTTCTAAAGTTTACCACAAATTAAATTTTCTAATGCTAATGCACTTTATGTTCTTCATTGGATATGTAAAATTATTTTTTTCAGATTCTAATGCAGAAAAAAAATGTGAATTTAGTATTATAAAATGTACAATGATCCAGAGTGCTCAAAGAATTAAGAATTTGTTTTTTACTTTTTCTTTCCTAAGCTGTAGTGGTAATTAGAGCTCAGATTTAGTTGTTGCTTCAACATTATCTTTATTCATGACCAGAAAGAATGGGTGCCTCCGTTTGGGACCAGACACAAAAACTTAGAGATGTGGCTGCCTACAAGAGAGTTACTCAGGATCACTCGCTGCCAAACCTTGGAGTGTGCACACCACTAGATGACCTGCTCCAGGAAATATGGAGAGAGAACAAAAAAGGTTTGGAAATCACTGGTTCTATATAGAGCATTGTTTTAATGCAATGTGGACTGCTACGCACATGACACATGTACAGCACAGAAACTGACCATTCAGTTTGGTCCATGTCGATTTTTATCTGCACAGGTGCCTTCTCCCACCATCTTCATCTAATTCTATCAACCATAATCTTCTATTCATTTCTCCTTCATGTGCTTATCTACCTTAAATGTATGATGCTATTAACCTCAACTACTAATGGTAATGAGTTCCACAATTGAGTCACATCCTGAGTAAAGAAGTTTCTCCTGAATTTCCTATTGGATCTATTAGTGACTATCTTAAAATAATGGCCAATAGTTTTGGTCTTCCCCCACAAGTGGAAAGATCTTCTTTATCTTTACCCTTTCATAACCGTAGAGACCTTTATCAGGTCACCTGTAAGCTTACACTTTTTATTTGGTTTAAATAAGAACCACTTGAGTTAAAATGACCCATTAATTCTTGTATAATAGCCTGTTACCATTTACATTTGTTTTCCTTGTTAATTCTGTAAATTGCACTTTCTTCCAGGATCTGATAAATTGTCCAATTTTACCATCTTGCCTTCAATCCAAAACCAGATTAAGTTCTGACCTACCTTGTCATTTTTGAACATTTTCATTTTTCAAACCTTCTGATTTCTCTCAGAAAATATCTGGTTTCTTCTTTGTATATTTTTGAAATCTACTTCAACCTTTCTTGTGTCCTCTCTTCAATCATTTCATGTTCTATCACAGCCTTTATTATTACAATCATCAGCTTCCCAATAACATATCAAGTCGCTTTGTGCAGGATGCCGTGTCTGTTGTGAATCTAGACTGTGTTACTGAATTTATAATTGTATGTTGTATGAAATTGCATGTGATTTCAAGGAGGAAATTTAGTTTTTTTTCAGCTATGAAGAAGAGTCATATGGACTTGAAACATTAACTCTGTTTCTCTTTCCGCAGATGCTGCCAGACCTGCTGTGTTTTTCCAGCATTTTTTATTTTATATTAGGGAATTTTTATTTCATGATATGTTTGGAACTGAGGAATCTGGTAGTCTGGGATTCCTAGCATGCTGTTGTTTTGACTTCATAGCATCTGACTGATAGCCCTGACATGTTCCTTACCTGGATGTCAGCCTGATTGACAGGCTTGACTTACAGTTAGTTGGGCAGCTCTCTGGAGAAAGCCACAGGACCAGGTAGGCCCAACTTTGGGGATGGAAGTCGGCCCAATCCCAGGGAAGAGGTTTGGGGAGTGGGCGTACAATCTCAGGGCAAATTTTAACCCAAGGGGAGTTCTTATTCCTGATTCCAGGGAGAGAGGGTCCGATTCCTGACCCTGGGGAAACGAATCTGTGGTGGAGGTTGTTGCATGGGTTGGGGGTTGGGGTGGGGGAGGGGTAGGAGGTGGCGTGCAGGTGGGTTGGTGAGTCCAAGGTCTGATGGTGGGTGAACTTGGGGACTGGAAGGAAGCAAAGCTGCTTCTCCCAGCCCACAAGGAATGCTGTGAAGAAAGCACTTGCCTTCTCCGAGACATTCCCTGCCTTAGTTCCCTGGTTTCTCAAGGCCTGGAAAACCCAGCTGGCTACAGTTAAATTTGCAAAACTGGTTAAATCTGATGATTCCAGCCTCAATAACGTGTGTAAAATACCAACCCGCTTCTGGGAGTGGATTAGTTGTTTGCTCCTTCTCTCATTTCAGTAAAACCTGGATGTTGGTGGGGTTAGAGCAGGTTTCATAACACCCTCAGAATTTTTGCTCATTTAACCCTCAATCCCATCCACTCATCCCTTCAACTCATGTTAAAATTCCTCCCCCCTTAAATATTTATCTTTTAAGAAAAATGTAGGAAAGTTGAGTTGCTTGGTTGAACTGTCACACAGCATGGTTTGATATTTAGATGTGGGCACCAAATGTAGAATTACACAGAAATTATAAAGAAACAAGGAAACAACACGTTAGCCTCAACTGGACCATGTTGATGTTTGTGCTGCATGTAAGCAACCATCCTAATCTCGAGCATCCCTTTGTTTTCATATCCCTTGATGACCATTTGGCATCAATCTAAACTCACCTTAAAAGTTGACATGGTCACACCTTCAATTACTAATTGTGGTAGTACATTCCATTGCATTACAGCCTTCTGCAAAAATATTTCTCCTGCTTTCTGTCCTAAATACTTATATTTAGTCTTACATTTATATCCCTTTGTTCGAGACCCCTCAATCACTGGAAACAATCTGTTTCTAACTACTTTATCCAGGTCTTTCATATTTTCATATAATTCAAATTATCCTGTAGTCCACTCTGTTCTAACAAAAACAGCTCCAATTTTTCAAGCTTTCTTCATATTTCTGTTTCCTCTTACTGATCAGAATCTTGGTGAATCTGCTTTATACCCTCTCTAATACTTCAATGTCCTTCCTACTGTACCCAAAGCTGTACACTGTACTCTAACTTACTCTTACTAACATTTTATTTGGATTTACCATTACATTGCGGATTCTTTATTCTACACTTCTTCCAAAAAGCCCACTATTCCATTAGTTTTTATGGTTTTATCCATTTGAGGTGATGTTTTTAATATCTTGTGAATCTGAAATCCTCCCAAATCCTTTTGCTCTTCTACATTACCCTACTTGTGCCCATTCAAAGTGTAACTATTACTTCTTTGAACCAAATTGTATCCATCTCACATTTAACGTGTTGAATTCCTTCTAACATCATTTTGGCAAGTCCATCAACTTGTCAATTTCTTCTTGCAGCTTCCTTTGATCCTCAAAATTATTTACTACGTTGCCTATTTTAGTAATGTCTGCAGATGTGGACAGTCTTTCCTCTAGCATTTTATCCAAATCATTGATGTACAGAGTGAATAGAACAGTCCCAAAGCAGAATCCTGTGAGGCACTGTTTCCTACTTCTAAACATTCTAAGCAATTGTTCCTACTCTCTACTTCCTTCTTTCCAATCAATTTTAAATTGAATTTTCCATAATTTGCTTAATTCCATATGCTTTAATCTTCTCTTGTAGTCTCTTTTGTGATATTTCTCAAAAGTCCGTGTACATAAAGTATATGCACACCTCATCCATATTTCTTTCATCTTTCATAGTTGAAGGATAGGTTAAGCTTTCGCATCCTCTATTGATGCCACCCCTCCACCTGTGACAGCATCACAAACTTCTTTTCACCCCTCTACTAAAATGACTGATAACCACCTTGAAAGTCTTCATTGTGAGAACCACATATTAAATCCATTGAGAGACAAATCAATCAAAAATTCTACTTTTCATCACTGCAGTTTGGGAAACAAAATGTGGCTTGATATAATTAGCAGTAAAACATATTTCAAGATCTTGGTCCCAAGTGGAAAGAAGGATATCCTTACTTGTGTGACAGGCTCTTGGTATAATCCTGTTACTGACTAATTTTAATCAAGATTACACTTATCTCCTATGGGGCAGAATTTTTCACTGAGCAAGCGGGCACACACCTGACCTGCTCGAGCGTAAAATAGGGGGTGATGTTTCGGTCGGTGCCGCGTCTGCCATCAATTACAAGGACAGATCAGGCCATTAAAAAGGCCGTTAAGGTTAATTTTACATTGCCCGTGCGATTTTGCATTCGTCGCACGGGCAAAATGGGCAGGCGGTCATCTGACATTTTGCAAAACCTCATCCTCGGGCAGGATAAAAAGGGTCAGCAGCATTGCCAGTGTGAGTAGTGAGGAGTTTTGGAGATAGTTTGCTGCTGGTTGCTTATTGGTACTTGGCAGCTTCATCTTTCTTCGGGGCTTCATAATTAGCATTTCCAGGCATAATTTCAGGACTCATTGCTGTCTGCCAGGCCCCCTGAGGATTCAGACTGTGTGGACCCTTCCAGGTATCAGACAGCCTTCCGTTACCCTGGTAATGGGAATTGTGGTCTCCATTGGTGGCACCTCTTACGAGGAAGAGAGGGGCAGAAGGGAAAGGAAGCCACTTATCCCTGTGCAGTTTCCAGAGGAGCGACCTGCGGGAAGAGAGGTGCAGGCACAAGGGGCACAGGGCCAGCAGGTAGACCAAAGCAGAAGGGGCCGCAGAAGACGCCACTATCCTGCTTTCAGGGTTTACAGGTGGTGATGCAGTTACCTCAATATGTCTGAGATGCAATGTGGAAGGAGGCTCTACCTCTCAAGGGAAACAGTGACCTCCATTTGTCAGATGATTGTGCCTGAGATCAGCTCTGACTGTGTGGGCGGACACCCCATGCTAGTGGCTCTGAAGGTCACAGTGGCCGTTAGCTTCTGTGCCTCTGGCTCTTTCCAGGGGTCAATGAGGGATCTTTGTGGAGTCTCCCAATCAGCTGTCCACAGTTGCGTCAAGCTGGTGACAGAAACCCTGTTCAGGTGGGTACTGACATTTATTCTCTACCGTATGGATGAGACCAGCCAGGCTGTGCAAGCCAGAGGCTTTGCAGCGATTGCTGGGTTCCCCCGCGTCCAGGTTGCCATGAACTGCACACGTGGCCATCAAGGTGCCAGCGGGCAGCCAGGTACCTTCGTCAACAGTAGAGATTCCACTCCATGAACATGCAGATGGTGTGTTACCACAGAATGCATATTCTGCAAGTCTGTGCAAGGTACCCTGGTAGCTCTCATGATGCTTACATCCTGAGACACTCCCAAGTGCTGAGGCTCTTCAGTGCTCCAGCCCTACTGGATGGATGGCTGCTGGGTGACAAGGGCTGCCTCCACAAGGGTAGTGGTAGAGAGGACCATAGGTGGTCTTAAGATGCCCTTCCGGTGACTGGACCGTTCAGGGGTGCACTACAATACCCCCTGGAGTGGGTGTCACTGATAGTAGTTGCATGCTGCGCTCTCCACAATCTGGCACTGGCAAGAGGGACCCACTGGAAGAAGAGGATCTTGATACAGCTGTACAGGCCACAGATGATATATCCAGCAGTGAGTCAGAAGAGCACCATGCTGAGGAGAATGCTGAGGGCGTGGAGGCAGACCCAGAGAGGCAGGGACCTTGATCCATCGCTCCTTCAGCTAGGCTGCCAAAGAACTACTCCCACCTCAGGCCAGGGTTGCCGCCTCCATCCTGGGTGTCTGAAATGACCCTTTCATTTGAACCCAAAGTCCACTCAATGCCTGTGTCATAAAGCATCGAGCCACTCACATCCAGCATTACATACTGGTGTACCCTGCACCAGACAAAAAAAAGGTGAAGCATACTCAGGCCATCAGAAGAAAAGCAAATTTAATGTTATTGTCACGTTGACTGCATAATTGCATTACCATTATTGGTATTGATGTCCACACCAGCAGACATATAAACCAAACATAAATGAATTGAAAATCACCCATGAACTGTCTCCCTTGTGCTCATGGTGCCTTTAACTTACGTATCCAAGTGCTACATCTTGCTTTCCCCCGTCATTGCTGGCACCGGCATTGGAGACAGCATCCCTACTCTATTGTCTTGTTGGCCTTGATTACCTTGGCGGTTGTCCTCTGGCCAGTGGAGCCTGTGCTGGTCCCCCCTGGGAGGGAGCGGCCAGTGCCACAGCTGGCATCTCCCCAGTCATTGCATGCTCATCAGATGCCACGGTCACTGGCGGAGGAGCTGCTGCTGTCATCCAGAGTGCCCTGAGAGGAGCCTGTAAGACAACAAACAGCTCATGCGCCAACGTGAGGTTGCTCTGGACCTCCCTGCTCACCATTGATGGACGGGCATCTAGCTGGGATACTGGGTGCTTCATCCATCTCCCACACTGGCACTGACCACCTGAGGTCATTGCCTGCATGAGGGCCTTCATGTCCGAGCGCAACCCCAGGAACCCCTGATTCTGTTCCTGGAGATGGCTCTCCGTGCTGGTATCTGCTCTGGTTGCCTGGTTCAGAGATCGGGTGTGACACAGGTGTGAATGAAGCCTGATGGTCCTCCGGTATCAGGGGTGCCCCTTCGGGGTCCAGAGAGCAAGTGCATGCTGGCAAATCTAAGGGAAAACATGGACATGTCATTAGTTAAAGTCGTCACACTGTCATTGTGCATGCCAGGCATCCTGGTACGACTGTGGAGATCTGCATCATGGTGCTATTGTCTTTCAATGATCAATGGGGACTCCAGGTTTGAGGCTCCCAACAGTGAAGAGACGACACTAGAATGGTTGCACAATCCTAAACTCTCACCTCTGTGCACTGCACTCTTACCTTTGTCTGGACCCCCCGCCTCTCCATGCTCGGTTACACAGGAGATCGAATCTGGTGAGCAGCAGCAGGTTGGACGGGCTTCCGTCTGTACGTGACCTCTCTGCTTGGTTATAGCTTGTCTTCTCCTGAAAGGAGAGAGGAGCATAGATTAGTCCACTCTTTACCTGCAGCACCATTGCAACCTGGCCAACTCCAGCTGAGGAACACCTCGCAGGGCACGTTCATGTTGTGGCCCTCAAGCTGTAAGGCATTCAGTCCAAGCAGCCAGAGCTCACCTCCTTGGCCAGCTCTGGTGTCATTGACAGTTGGCACTCAGACTCTAGCACCCCTGAAGTCCATGGCGGGATGGCCACACCTTAACACTTCTGCACACTGATCCATGCCAACAAAGTTCTCAACCTTCCTGAGTACAGCAGGTCATTGAACCTCTTCTGGCACTGCACCCATGTGCACTGCGCCACGTCATGGCTGCTAACCTGCTCTTCTACCTCCTTCCATGCCCTCTTTGTCAGGTGCAGTGGCCTCCTCCTCCAACTTCCAGGCACAAGGGTGTCCCTCCTGACAGCCACCTCCTCCAGGAGGACCGCGAGGCACTCATCTGAAAAGCGGGGTGGAGGGCCAGGTGCCCTCCAACCTGCCCTCCTGCCTGGCGTCTCCAGCTGCACTTGACTCCATCACTTGAGTTTGCTAATGCAGAACAGACGTTCTTCCATGGCAGCATTCCAGGGGCTGCCTGTGCCGTTTTTAAAACCGACCGCTAGATCGCGATGGGAAATCAGCCTGTTCTGACACAGAGCCGGCTGGCAGGGTGGGCTTTGATGGGGAAAGAGCGGTGAAGAGGCGGAAGCGATTGTGGTGATATGGCCTTGTACACATCAATAGCAGGCTGGAGTTTTTTTGTGGGCCCACAAGTATAAAAGCTGAAAATGACTTGGTCACTCAAGACATGTTCCTACCAGGCAGAGCACAAATCCACACCCATATGCACCTGGAGTTCACAATCACATTTTATAACAGGCGTTGCGGACCATTTGTTTGGTTATAAAGCCTAACAGCTGTTCTAGTGGTGCACTCTGTTGACTACAAGTCATTCAAGGAAATATGGTGTCTGGCACGTTCCTGGTCTAGATCAGGCATAACAGATTGCAATGTGAAATTTGAAAACCTAATGTCCATTTTACAGGTGGCTGTAAATTGAATTTCTCTTCCAATGTTGCTATAAGGTTATCGTTGATCTAGATTTTGTAATGTTATACAATGCTATTGCAGCTTGTATTTTTGGGAGATGATGAGTAAAGGTGTGTAACACCTAATAATTTTTCAGTATTTTGTCTTTCCTCTTAGATATGTTCCTGAAAACCAGCACGTTTATGAGTTCAAAGAAGTCCCATGAGGTTGAGGTGATGTCTGGCGTCATCGCATGTTTTGCCAAATGTTGCAATATTCAACAGGTGAGAGAGAACTTACAACTATTCTAATAGTGTAGCCACAGGACAACTTTCAAGTCTGTTTAAAAAAAAACAATTCTTTGAAAGCAGTATAGTGTCTCTGAAGTTACTTAGCCTTAAGTCCTTTTAGTCCAAACCATGTTGAATATGTCAGGAAAATGCCCTAATTCCTGAATTAATTTCCTTTCATGGAGGTTCTTTCCATATTTAGAGCATAAAATGGTGAGAAAGTAGTGGTGGTGGAATGCTAGTATTTTCAGCTTCAATAGGAATTAATATGTTCTATATTTTAGTGATGTAAGCAAACATGCAGATTTTAGAACATGGCATGAAAATAATTGTATCATGGAACACTAGATCTGTTCTGCAAATTCCCCAAAGTTAATACTCAACGAGGATAATTTTACCTCCTGCATGGGAAGCATGCGAGGCAGTCTATGCCAATTTTAATAGCTGTCCTTCATAAGTGCACTGCTTCCCGATCTCACACTTCTCCAGATCTGCCACCTTATTGCCACCCTCATAACCTATCTATATCTCTTTGCAATTTTTTTATGTTCTCTTCACAGCTTGCATTTCCACCTAGCTCTAGCTTTGTATCGTCAGTAAACTTAGATACTTTATCTTCTGTCTCTTCATCCAACAGGTGTTTAAGTAATTAATATAGATTGTAAATAGCTGAGACCCCAGCACTGATCCCTCCATTAGTCACAGGCTGTCAACTTGAAGATACCCCATTTATCTCTACTCTCTGCTCCCTGTTCATTAACCAATCCTCTACCCAAGCTAATATATCACCCCCCCAATTCTATAACATCTGTTTCCTACCTCTGGAAGGAAAATCCTGCTCCAAAAATCAGTTTAAATAAAAATAGTTTATGTATGTGCTATTGATCCATAATTAGCATTTAAATTTGTGTTTAGTCCAATCCAAAATCCAATCCAATAAGTACAGAAATATCCCAGAAAATTTAAGAGTAGGAACCAGACACTGACAGTTCTTGATGGTTGCAACAAAAAAGGTGTATGTTCATATTGGCTCTCCAGTGCACAGAGACCAGAGTTGATTAAGCAGAATGATATGAGGCCCCTTTACTGCAGCAGAAAATCCCACGGTGTCTGTGTTTAAAACCGTTCTTGTTTTGGTATGTTGTAGTGAAGTCTGTCAATGAGTTCAGAGGTTACTTTTAAGAAGTGTGACTCAGGAAGTAATGGACCATTATAAGGAGGCTAGGGATTACTCTGTGCAATAGCTCATGCGTGTTTATGAAATTCTAATGTGTGCAATTATATAAGATCCATAAAAATGCCTGTATACTTCTGATGATCAGTGTATTTATGGATCTCACTGGGGCTTTTTACATAAAGGTATCTGAGGATAGATTTTCTGCCCGTTGACTCTGAATAATGCAGAGAAAAAGATCTTGCTCATATTTTATTGATTGGAGTGAATTTAATGTACAAAATCAATTTTATATGTATCCAATCTGTTGATGAAAGTTGACAAATGGATTGATTAAAGTTTCAGTTAATACTTGTTGTAAATAAATACTAGCTAATCCTGAGTTGCTACCTATTATTGAAAGATGAAGTGCAAATTAAAGAAATTGGGTGGTGCGGTAGATTAGCACACAGCTCCAGTCTCAGTGGGATTAAACTCTCCACTATGTCAGCTACGAAGGCTCTGACATAAAATGAGATTGAGCAGTATAACCAAAATTTGGCACAAACTGTGAATTTTAATCATAGAATGCCCAAGAGTACCTAGTAGAAATGTCAGTGGTGCCATAAGATTGTGTCTTCAGACTTTAATTAAGGCACACGGAGCAACTTCACCCTTAATCAGATAATGTTGAATTTCATTCTAACAATGGGTGGAAAGAGCAAAAAAGATGTTCCATTCCAAAGCACTGACATGCCTCCCGTTAAGTAAAGTTCAATTCACCAAAAAATTACTACTAACAAATAAATCTGTAAATGTAAATTAACTATACATGTATAGTTAATATATATAAATATACATGTATATGACCAAATATATTCCTAAAAGTTGAAAAAAATTTCAACAAGAATTGAGGCAGTTCGTCTTGGCTCCAGATGTTTCCAATTTGAATATTATTCAAATCTCAAAAATCTCCAGATGTGACCTCATCAGTGATATCATAACCACTTGCTAATATGCAATGTGTATTACCTGTTTAAGAAAATGATGCCTCTAATATCATTTGACAGCATTAGCTATAAATTTGGCTACAGCACCATTGATGTTATCATTTTGTTTATCCAAAGGATCAGTATAAGTATTGAGAAACATTTGAAGATTAAGGCTCCTTTTAAGTATACAAATGTATAGAAGCTTTCTCTAAAACAGAAATAAAATGCTGATGAAAGTTTTTTGGTGCAGGGGGTAGTCAATCTCAGTTCTGCTTTTGAAGAGGTATAACAAGTAGATAGATGCAAGATGTATCTCCCACAGAAAGGAAATTACAGTGAGTCGCCACAGACTGCTCTTGCAGTCAGCTCAAAAACTGTCATCGATTAAGGATAAATGATTCCTGTCTACCAGGAAATTATGCTTTGCAATGAGGAGGGCAACAGGAGGCGAGGAAAGAAACAAACAATGAATAAAAGGCCAGTGGTGAGTGTATCATTCTGATTCAATACAATAGGAGTTTGTCACAGGAGGCAGTTTTTTTTTCCCTTTAATCAGTTAGTTTGTTCCAGGAAATTAGTCATGAGATAAATTATTGTGAGACATAATTTGAAATCTAAACACTATCTTAGCTCATCAGTTTTCCTGTGCTAGTGTAAAACCATTAATTATTAATGCATATTTTGATATAATGCCTATCCTAAAGTAATATTTTGAGAAAATAATTTTGATTTCAAAGTGATAGCTTACACGTACAAGGCATTGATGGACTAAAGCTTTGGGAGGCTGTTTATATGACATAATTGAATATTGATTTTAAACCTTAATCCATTTCCTATGTAATCATCCAAATTATTTATCTTCCATAACGTTTCATGTTTCCATCTTTGGGTGTTATTTAATGGGGACTGTAAGAGCCAGAAATGTGGCAGGCAGGGAGTCTTAATTAGGGCGAGCCAAAATCTTGGTTTCCCAACGGCAGGTTGAGATGTAGGGATTGAGTCAGTGGCATGGCAGGGGCAAGTCAGGCCTCACACCATCTGGTGGCTGGTTCCTATTTTCAATACATTTGCATCCCACAAATACTTTTTGTCTTAAAAAACTTCTTCGAATTAAGTCCTTCCTTCAAGGTTAAGTCAGAGGTGGACACTGGCTACATGGTCATTTAAAGGTGGCATGCAAGTTTGTGGAAATCTGTGGTACAGAGGAGGGGAGCAGGAGACAGCCAGCTTGGATGGAGGGTCAGAAGGGGCAAGGATGATTTGGGGTAGGGGTTGTTGGGTCAGGGACATTTATAAGGGCCTGAGGTCTTCGAGGAAGGGGACCGGGTGGGGCCGGGATGTGGAAGCATACAACAGGAAGGGCCTAGTGTCCGGTCGGAGGGGTTACATTCTTACTGTTATGCCTGGTCGTCCAGCCTTGCAGTCTGCGATCGCTCAACCATCCTCCTCTCCTGCAATCTGCACTGCCTCTTGCTCTGTAGGAATGAGCACCTTCAGATCAGGCAATCCGCCTCTAGTCCTTGCCTTCTCCCTCAAGTTGTGGATCTGCTTCTCCTGCATGACAACATGTAGATTTAGTGACATGTCAATCAACACCTAAGCCCGTTGTCTGCGTGCATCCTAATCACATATACTGGCCTATCAGTGGTACATTGGATCCAAGTACTCACAAAAGCTAGGCTGTCACACACTTTGCCCTCAATTGTCATCCAGTACTGAGGCTGATCATGATTTCACCCGCCTGGCCTAGCTGCCCTCACGTGCTACCTAATGGCCCCTCAAGAACCCTTTGGTAACATGCGACCATGCCACTTACCTTGACAGACCAAAAAGCTGTTTGAGCATTTTCCTGCATTGTAGCCAAGATCTTTGGAGGACCCCACAGTTGTACACCTCCTCTGCATTCTTTGTCCAGGTTGCTTTGGTTAGGTGGAAGGGTCTTCTGTTGCCATCTGTGGAAAAGAGCATCTCCTACTGTATCTTGACAGCCTGGAGGAAAATCTGCAGGGAGGTGTTGATAAACCATGAGGCCGGTTTCTGTCTAGACTCAGACGTACATGTGCAGTTGTAGGGGCATGGATGTGATGGGAGGGCCCCAGGACACAAAAGAATAATAAAGTGGGGAGTGATGCAGGGAGAGGTTTGAGTGGGGTGGGGGAGGTGATGAGGGTGATGAAGGGTTGCAACAGGAAATGGAACAAAGTACTGATAGAATAGAAGTGGACAGGCAAGTTGTGGCCGTTATGCAGAGCCCCTCACTGTTTTTCCAGGAAGCTGTTTTATAGCCCACCTGCATTTGTTGCATTGTCACCTGGTGGAGGGTTCCACCAATGAGTACCCGCCACCGCCATTTAAACACACGTGCCTCCCATGCCTGCCACCAGCCCTTTAAATTTTAATTTGAATTGCGTGTGCGCCGGCTCCCAACATGCAAGCGGAAATGGTGCCCACTTCTGGTTCTGCTGTTGGGACCTGCATGTCTCTTATTAAATCCTTCCCTTTCTCTTTTTCCATAGAATATTTCTCAATTTTGAAATAGGCTATTTTTAGTTTATAGAATAGAAGTGACTTTACTGCACGAGCACATAATGGCCTTTGTCTGCCACTTAACAAAGATACGAATCTATTTATTTTAAGTAAGTAATGATTCCATTAAAATAGCATTTGGTATAAGCATGCTCATATGATAACATCATTAGAAGTAATTTTTGCCCTGATATGAGGAATCATGGATTTCATTGCCTCTCCCACCTCCCCCGCCACTATCATTTGCTACCTCACTAAGTTTATATAGCTTTCCATCTGGTAATCCTGCATACTTATATAATTTTCTAAATTTTTCCCGATTCGTTTTTCTGATTTGTCACTCCCTTCATTGCCTGCTTCTTATTCACACTACCTCCATTTTGTGCCATCTGCCCTTCTATCAAACCCTCCCTCCATGCATTTCTAATTTCTTTCTGCTTTTTGATCATATTTTTTTCCCACAATTTTTGCCTTGTTTTCACCCTCTCTAACTCCTTGCTCACTCCACCTTTGCCTATATCCTGCTTCAAAGTAATTAATTGTACATGATGTTTGTGATGAATACAAGTTTTGTTTTACCTGCTGCTTGCATCCTCCAACAATAACCATAGCCTCTGCTGGTCTTTGTTAGTTATTTTTCCTGTTCACTCCCCATATGAGTTAGGATTATGTTGCGGAAGGTAAAATGTTTTTTCTATCCGTTAGCCATTTTTGAGGATTCTTAAACCTTGACTTTACCAGCAACGCTTGGGAATGTCAGCCTACTTTTTTGTGCTCAAGTTTTTGGTGTGAAATTTGAACCCACAATTTTCCCACTCAGAGGAGAAACAGCTACCAACAGAGTGTAGCTGGCATTCCAGTGTAGTACTGAGGGAGTGCTGTACGTTTGGAGGTAATGTATTTCAGATGAGACGAAGGTCCTGTCTGCTCCCTCAACTGGACTTAAGAGGTCCCGTAGCACTATTTCGAAGAAGAGCAGAGGGGATATCCTCAATGTCCTGGGCAATATTTATCCATCACTCAACATCACTAAAAAAAATTGGATTATCTGGATGTTATCACATTACTATTTGTGCAAGTTGGCTGCTGCATTTCCTACATTACAACAGTTGACTACACTTCAAAGTACTTCATTAGCTGTAAAGCATCCTGAAATCGTGAAACTGTAAATCTTTTTTTTTCCAGTCTGAATGATTCAGTGCTAATACCTGCTTCAAGTGGAGTGAGGGGAGTGATGCTTTTCAGCTATACCCAATCAACTACTGGGCTCTCTTTGCTCTATCATAAGAAGTGATGCAATGTTTTGAATCTCTAGATGCATTTACCTATTTGAGGGCTGTATTCTCATTCCATGCATTATTGATTACTTATGGAAAATCAGAATGTATGATTCAAGGGCAATTAGAGATAGACAACAAATGCTGGCCTTGCCAGCAACACCCATGTCCTATGAAAGGATAAAAAACATGCACTGATGTAACATATTATGCAAATTATAGATTATATGGCAGTGTTCAAACCTCGTGTTTCCACAGTGTATCAATCTGGTGTTTCATTTCAAGTAAGTTCTTATGGGCATCAATTCCTTCATGTTGTGGGATACGCCATCTTTTCTATTCTGTTTCTCCTGTTAGGCGTCAGGTTTGATTATAAAGGTAAGAGTTATAGCAATCCAGACAGCGTGATTTCTTCCTGTGATATATTTACATTAATCTTTCAAAACCACACAGCCCCACAGTTTTGTTAGTACATTCTAAACTACAGTGAAACTATACTTTTCCCCTTTTTTAATTTAGAGTGAAATTTAGTGTCTGGGTCACATGAAGTTGAGTAAAAATGTGAAATAGGACATGAAAGGTATCAGTGGCAAGCAGAGGGAGCCAGAACTGGGAGAAGCCAGAAAAGGGAGAGAGAAAAATGGTGGCAGCCATTTTAAGCTGAAGCCAGAAATAAAAATGTTCTAGTTGATGTACTGTGCAGCTGAGAGATTCTGTGATGGTGGATTGTTCTTTGACAGACTTCATTCTGAGTGTTTAAACTCAACTTGTGTCAAACCATGTAGTCTGAAAACATCAATATACGTTGATAAATCAGTGCATTATTAACTTTCAGTGTGCTGATTTTGTATAAGTTGCCTGTTATTGTTTTGACAAATTAAATGCACTGAATTCAGATTTTGTACTTTGCTGGCTTACAGCATGGTGTCAAAAACTGTCATGTTGGACTGGCCTTGAACAAAATTAGTCCCACACAATGACCCATTATATTCCTTGAGATAGTCTTGAAAAAATATACAGAGAGTAATTTGATCTACAAACATTATAGTCAGAAACATTTTTTTCAAGTTAATGCCCAGACAATCTTCCAAATAAATCTGGTAATATTTATCTAACTATTGTTTGCCTTAAAGATAATGGTTTCAATGCCCAACAAATGAAAAATATAAAAGAATGGAAACAAAGGCATAAACCTGCATGGTTTCATTATATGGATATAAGATTCAAGATACAGGCTATTTGATGTCAATGACGTACAATGTTTCTGTTGATACTGACCTTTATTTCAACTCTAGTTAATGTTAACTTAATGCAGGGTTGTTCTTCATAATCTAAGGTGTTCTAACTTATTTCTGCACCACCCCCAAACTTTCTCATTCTGAGCAGTGTCCAAGTTTAAATCTAAACGTAACCTAAATCTAAATATAACCTTTATGGTGGTTTTCTTTTCTTCACTGTTTCTGAATTGAATTGCAAATTCCCACGTGTAATGGTTTAATTTGGTTACTTCTATTTCAAAGATGTGTTATGTAGAACGGACAAAAGGTTTCCCCATACCAGTGCTACACCAGAGCAAAAAAAATTAGGTCAGCATATTTGTAGTGCCTTTATGGTAGCTAAAGGTTCCAAGGCACTGCCAAATGTGTAAATAAACCATTTGGCATATGGTTACTGATTATTTCAACCATGACCATTTTGGAGACATTGTCCATGGTGCCATGTTTGCTGTCAGAAATTAGCACAAACCAGGCCCTGCTCTGCTGCTACAGCACCTGCGTGTTGGATGTGATTCTGGCTGCTATCATTAGGCAGAAATTCACACAAGAGCAGCAATTCGCAACCCCAAATCTGCAACAGCTATATTCACTTTCAGTAGCAGTAGGAATTGGATAGGAGTGGTGATGAGGGCAGAGGAGAAATGAATAGTAAAGGAGAGAGAGAAAGGGGATAATAAAGAGGAAATGGATGAACATGAAGAGAAGAAGGAAGAAGGAAATTGGTGGCAGTGAAAGAGAAAGAGAAGGGATGGTGGTGGATGATGAAAAGAATGCCAGGATCACAACTACCAGTGTATGCAGGGTCAGTGGGAATGCATTGGATTTTCAGCTCAGGCGCGCGCCAGATCCGTGCCCAGAAATTCCAGGCAATTCTAAATCCCCACTAACACTGAGAAGCAACTTACATTAAAACATTTTGTAAACAAATCTGCTTCTCTGGCCTGGACCCATTTTTTTTTTTTGCAACTCTGGTGGTGTCCGCTTGTGCCTTGCTGGAGGTCAGTATTCTTCCTTTGACTCTGTGGCTTGCTTTCAGCCTTGCACCAGGTCCAAGTTGGCCAGAGAAATCGGAAGTCCCACTATTAGATTGGGACCCGGTATGTTCAGGTCCCATCCCATTTCTAAGATGCTCCGCTGAACCTACTTTTAGAGTTATGGCAGAGTCTATTGGACTGATGGAGAACATTTGACCTAATATTTAGTATCAAGTCTGGATCATATTTTGAGATTGATTAAGGGCTGCAGCCCAATGATAATCTGACTCTTCCCTCTGTTCAGCAGCAATGCTAAATCATTTTTGAAGTTTTTAAAAAATCTCAGATTTGCTGGTGCAGGATTTTGTAATTTAATTTGTGTAGAAATTAAAGGTCTGAAAATATTTGCACTGCATGGAAATTTTGTCAAGACTGGCAAGCTTTACATCCCACTATTTCTACTTTGAATTTTTAAATCTTGAAGTCATTAACATTCTGAATCCTGTTGATATGTTGATCAATATGACAGATGTTCAACTTGTATATTAATTTAGATAATTTGAAACCAGTCTTTTTTCTTTCAAATGTTTTCATTCAGTGTGACACTGACATTTTGGTTTAAGGTTTTTTTTATTCTTTCGTGGTATGTGGCATGCAAGGTCAACATTTGTTGCTTATCACTAATTGCCTTTATGAAGGTGGTAGTGAGGTGCTTTCTTGAACAGCTGCAGTCCATCTGGTACAAGTACAGTCACAGTACTGTTATGATGGGAATTCCAGGATTTTGACCCAGCGATGATGAAGGAACGGCGATATCATTCCTAGTTTTGTTTTATTTGTTCATGGGATGTGGGCATCATTAGGCCCGTCCCTAATTGCCCTTGTTCAGAGGGCATTTAAGAGTCAACTGCATTCCTGTGGGTCTGAAGTCACATTTTTAAAAAATTCATTCAGAGGATGTGGGCTTCGTTGGCTGGGCCAGCATTTATTGCCCACCCCTAGTTGTCCCTGAGAAGGTGGTGGTGAGCTGACTTCTTGAACTGCTGCAGTCCATGTGGTGTAGGTACACCCACAGTGCCGTTAGGAAGGGAGTTCCAGGATTTTGACCCAGCAACAGTGAAGGAATGGTGATATATTTCCAAGTCAGGATGGTGAGTGACTTGGAGGGGAACTTCCAGGTGGTGGTGTTCCCATCTATCTGCTGCCCTTGTCCTTCTAGGTGGTAATGGTCGTGGGTTTGGAAGGTGCTGCCTAAGGAAACTTGGTGAATTCCTGCAGTGCATCTTGTAAATGGTACACCCTGCTAATACTGTGTGTAGGTGGTGGAGGGAGTGAATACTTGTGGATGTGGTGCCAGTCAAGCAGACTTCTTTGTCCTGGACTGTGTCCAGCTTCTTGAGTGTTGTGGGAGCTGCACTCATCCAGGCAAGTGGGGAGTATTCCATCATACTCTTGACTTGTGCCTTATAGATAGCGGAGCGGCTTTGGGAAGTCAGGAGATGGGTTACTTGTCGCACGGTTCCTCTGACCTGCTCTTGTCGCCACAGTATTTTTATGGCCAGTCCAGTTTCTGGTCAATGGTAACGCCCAGGATGTTGATGGTGGGGGACTCAGTGATGGTAATGCCATTGAACATCAAGGGTTGATGGTTGGATTCTTTCTTGTTGGAGATGGTCATTGCCTGACACTTGTTGTGACGCGAATGTTACTTGCCACTTGTCAGCCCAAACCTGAATATTGTCCAGGTCTTGCTGCATTTGGACATGGATTGCTTCAGTATCTGAGGAGCCGTGAATGGTGCTGAACATTGTGCAATCATGAGTGAACATCCTGACTTATGACGTTATGATAGAAGGAAGGTCATTGATGAAGCAGCTGAAGATGATTGAGCCTAGCTCACTACTCTGAGGAATTCCTGCAGTGATGTCCTGGAGCTGAGATGACTCACGTCCAACAACCACAACCATCTTCCTTTGTGCTAGGTATGACTCCAACCAGCAGAGAGTTTTCCCCCTGATTCCCATTGACTCCAGTTTTGCTAGGGCTCCTTGATGCAATACTCGGTCAAATGCTACCTTGATGTCAAGGGCAATCACTCTCACCTCACCTCGGGTATTCAGCTCTTTTGTCTATGTTTGAACCAAGGCTGTAATGAGGTTAGGAGCTGAGTGGCTCTGGCGGAACCCAAACTGGACATCACTGAGCAGGTTATTGCTAAGCAAGTGGCCATTGATAGCACTGTTGATGACCCCTTCCATTACTTTACTGATGATTGAGAGTAGACTGATGGGATGGTAATTGGCTGGGTTGGATTTGTCCTGCTTTTTGTGTAGGGGACATACCTGGGAAATTTTCCACACACCCGGGTAGACACCAGTGTTGGAGCTGTACTGGAACAGCTTGGCTGAGGGCGCACAAATTCTGGAGCACAAGTCTTCAGTACTCTTGCCGAAATATTGTTAGGCCCTTAGTCTTTGCAGTATCCAGTGCCTTCAGCTGTTTCTTGATATCACATGGAGTGAATCGAATTGGTTGAAGGCTGGCATCTGTGATGCTGGGGACCTCCGGAGGAGACCGAGATGGATCATCCATTCGGCACTTCTGGCTGAAGATTGTTGCGAATGCTTTGCCTTATCCTTTGCATTGCAGTGCTGGGCTCCTCCATCATTGAGGATGGGGATATGTGTGGAGCCTCCTCCTCTAGTGAGTTGTTTAATTGTCCGCCACTATTCATGACTGGATGTGGCAGGACTGCAGAGTTTAGATCTGATCCGTTGGTTGTGGGATCTTAGCTCTGTCTGTCACTTGCTGCTTATGCTGTTTGACACGCAAGTATCCCTGTGTTATAGCTTTACCAGGTTGACACCTCATTTTTAGGTATGCCTGGTGCTGCTCCTGGCATTCCCTCCTGCACTCTCCATTGAACCAGGGGATCCCCTGGCTTGATGGTAATGGTAGAGTGAGGGACATGCCGAGCCATGAGGTGCAGACTGTGTTCAAGTACAATTCTGCTGCTGCTGATGGATCATGGATGCCCAGTCTTGAATTGCTAGATTTGTTTGAAATCTATCCCATTTAGCGCAGTGGTAGTGCCACACAACATAATGGAGGGTATCCTCAATGTGAAGGCGGGACTTCATCTCCACAATAACTGTGCGGTGGTCACTGCTACCGATACTGTCATGGACAGATGCATCTGCAGCAGGCAAGTTGATGAGGATGAGGTCAAATATGTTTTTCCCTCTTATTGGCTCCCTCACCACCTGCCACAGACCCAGTCTAGCAACTGTGACATTTAGGACTCAGCCAGATCAGTCGGTAGTGTTGCTACCGAGCCACTCTTGGTGAAGGACATTGAAGTCCCCCACCCAAAGCATGATCTATGCCCTTGCCACCCGCAATGCTTCCTCTAAGTGATGTTCAGCATGGAGGAGCACTGATTCATCAGCTGAGGGAGGGCGATATGTGATAATCAGCAGGAGGTTTCTTTGCTCATGTTTGAGCTGATGCCCTGATACTTCATGGGGTCCAGAGTCAATGTTGAGGACTCCCACAGCAACTCCCTCCTGACTGTTTACCACTGTGCTGCCACCTCCGCTGAGTTTGTCCTGCCGGTGGGACAGGACACACCTAGGGATGATGATGGGACATTATCTGTAAGGTATGATTCCGTGAGAATGACTAAGTCAGGCTGCTGACTAGTCTGTGAGACAGCTCTCCCAATTTGGTACTGGGCCCCAGATGCCATTAAGGAGGACTCTGCAGGTTCGACAGGGCTGCGGTTGCTGTTGTCATGTCTGGTGCCTAGGTCGATGCCAGTTGATCCGTCTGGTTTCATTCCTTTATTGTGGCTTTGTAGCAGTTTGATACAACTGAGTGGCTTGCTAGGCCATTTCAGAAGGCATTTAAGAGTCAACCACATTGCTGTGGGTCTAGAGTCACATGTAGGCCAGACCAGGTAAGGATGACAGATTTCCTTTCCCAAAAGGACATTAGTGAACCAGATGAGTTTTTAACGACAGCCGACAATGGTTTCAATTCCAGGTTTTTAATGAATACAAATTCCACCATCTGCCATGGCAGCATTCAAACCCAGATCCCCAGAGCATTAAGCTGGTCTCTGGAATATTAGTCCAGAGACAATACAACTATGCCACCGCCTCGCATTATGGGGAGGATGATGTGTGGCTTGGAGGGAAACTTGCAGGTGTTGGTGTTCCCCGGTGTATGCTGCCCTTTTCCTTCTAAATGATAGAGGTCGCAGGTTTGGAAGGTGCTGTCGAAGGAGCCTTTAGCAAGTTGCAGTAATGCATATTTTATATGGCACACACTGCTGCCACTATATGGCAGTGGAAGAAGGAGTGAACGCCTAATGTGTGAATGGGTGCTGATTAAGCAGACTGCTTTGTCCTGGATGGTATCAAGCTTCTTGAGCGCTGTTGGAACCGCAAGTGGAGAGTATTCCATCACATTCCTGACTTGTGCCTTGTTGATGGTGGACAGACTTTGGGGAGTCAGGAGGTGAGTTGCTCACCACAGGATTCCCAGCCTCTGGCCTGCTCTTATAGCCACAGTATTCATATGGCTAGTCCAGTTCGGTTTCTGGTCAAGGTAACCCTGAGGATATTGATAGTGGGGGATTCATCCCATTTTGCACCATCACCTGAGATAAATTTCTGCTCCTTTAACTTTGAAATATATCTTCTGATGTACATTTCCTCGTGTAATATAGATGTGAGCTAGACACAAAACTGTTAACACAGATTGATAGAGTCCTTATCTCCGTAATCTTCACCAGCCCTACAACCCTTTGAGATTTGTATTTCTCCAATTCCAGCTTCTTATCCATGCCCTGTTTACTTTGTCCCACCAGCTGCTTCGGGCTAAAGCTGTGGAATCCCCTCCCTAAACCTCTCAGCCTCTCTACCTCTCCTTCTTTAAGATGCTCCTTAAAACCTACTCTTTGACCCAGCTTTTGTTCACCAATCCTAATACCTCCTTATGTTTTCAATATCAATTTTTTCCTTATAATGCCTGAGTAAAGTGCCTTAGATGATTTTACTATGTTAAAGACACTATATAAATGCAAGTTGTTGTGTTGTTACTTTTCTAAGAAATAGCATTCACGTACTTTCTATTTGTTTTAATGAGAATCAGTTTGCTGATTCCTATTCCCAACAATGCACCCAATACAACAGGTAAGAGCGTGACCAGCCCTTAAATTTATGCCAATGTCATTCTGGAAACTAGCCTACCTGAGATTGACAGCACCCTGGTGACCACTCTTTCACCATTTTCATTCCTTCCCTTAGACTTGATTTCCACTTACTCACAGCACTAGCTCAAATTCATGCTCACCACTCATTTACATCAAATGTATATTTTAATACAATGTGCTACTTTGTTTTTAGTTGTTTAAAAAAATTTTTTGTGGATTAAAATTCTAGTTCAGATTAAGGGAAGTTTAATATTACAAATAGCTTGGGGATTATGAGGTTGCTTTTAGGGCTAAGAGTTTTCCTTTCTTTATGGTATCCTCATAAGTCAGCACAGTGTGTTGGTTTTAGTACTTATATGCTTACCATTTAACCTCCTGCTGCAGGAGATTATCCCATCTTCCTGAGATCCACTTGTCTGTCATTAACCCTATTTCACATGTTCCTACCTTGTATTTGACAAATTTCATTGTCAAAGTTAATTTTTATTGGACTGAACTGCTGATTTATTTGTTCTGAGAAAATATCCCAACCGGTTGCCAAAGAGGAAGCAAGCGTGGAAAGGTCCTGCTGTGAACAGTTGTGAGGGAAGCTTTTTATGCTGCTGTTTGTCATCTTTTTGAATTAGTAGGCTTTCATCACTCATGAGAATCTAAACAGCATTTCATGGGACTCCATTAAATACCTTCTATAAAGCACACAACATTTTATTTCCCAGTAATTTGTCCCCACCCCATTCCGCTCCGTGGTATTATAGTACTAGTCATGTGGCGCTGCACAGCTTCACATCTGACGTCCCAGTTGATTTGGTTATATTTACTTGCCGTATAGCTTCAACCCCATTCCATGGACTCTGAGAAAAGAAAGCTGAGAACTTTTTGTCACGACTTTTCAATATGTTTCATGAAAACGAACTCAATATAAGGCAGTAATTCAATCTCTGAGGCTCTGCTGAGAATCAGAAATGCTCAGGCTTCGTCCTTGCGGTTTATGATGTGATTAGAATGGCTTGATTGAATTACTGCCTTGTAACTGTGTTACATGCAATGAAATAAAATCTGATATCACTGCAGTACAAATCATATAGTATGATGGAACTGTAGTTCAATTTCAGCCTAACTGCCTTCAATTGTCAGCTGCTTTTCGTCTGTATGTTCCACAACTGTCTTCACGAGTGCCATGTTTTCCTCACAAAATTTCATAATATAAAAGAAATATCATGTACCATTTATGAGGATGGAATCTGGCACATAGGTAGCTTTAGTATGTAGTCATGAGCAGGAATTACAGATTAAGAATATAAGGCTACGTACTGAGCTTTAATGCAATACATTGTCACCATAAGTAGTCACACTCTGCAAATGAATACAATTTATTCCATACTATTTCAAACAGTTTATACACTTTTACTTAATTTTTCCCTTGGCCTACTGAATTTCCTCCTCAATCTCTCCCTTCCTTTAGAAGTACAGAAAATCAACAAAACTATGTTGGGTATAGTCTTCAGGTACAGAGTATGAGTGGTCCAGATTTCCATTTTATCCAAAGTTTGGTCAGTGTTACAAGAGTGGCAGAGACTTTGTGCAGAATGTCTAAGATGTTTTTATGTAGGCTCTCAACCTTATGAACTTTCTTTTCCATCGAAAATTCTTTAAATAAAAAGTTTTAGATGAAAAGAATCAGTTTGGGTTACTCTGTTATTGTCTCAAAGTTTTAGTTTGTTCATGTACAAAATAAATTTGATATCATGCAGTTCCCACACATAAGGTACTTTATTCATATAAGTTTACTCAATCTCCTCAAGTATGCATTGTGTTTATTTTGCATATAAAGACTTACACCCCAACTGGTTTAAAATTAATTCAAATATACAATTTTAATGTATTAAAATAACTGAACAGGGAACACTCCGACGATTACTCTTTAACAGTTTACACAAGTAATTCCTATTTTGAGTCTTGTTACACAAATGAAATTTAGAACTGGATTCAAACCATCAAACTGCAGCAGTGTACTCTAAGATGGCTATACTAAATATATATATATATATATATATATATATAAGAACAAATGTTTTAATATACATTAGACTGATATTCGCTGTAATATTCTCAGCTATTCAACAACAAAAAATAATGAAGGAAAATTTAAAATGAAAACTACTCTGCCAGAGGGCTGCCCCACTGTTAGAATTATCCCCCATATTTATGTGCCTCACTTTTTTATTCCTATTCTTTTTTATATGTTGATGTTATCTTGAGGCAATAGATACAAGCTGTTCCCTTTGTTCCATTGACTTTGAAGAGGAGGACAGGTAGATTTTGGTTGATAGCACTGATTGTAACATACTCACAATCCTGTCATTTAATTTACCATTGCAGAAGAACTAATTTACTTTGGGCAGGATTTTCAGCCCCCAATGGGAGGTGGGCAGATGGGCACGAATATTTCTGCCGGCGTGCCGGTTTGGTGGCACCATCCCACTCCAGACAATTTCCCAGAGACAGGATCGGCGGTCAAAGGCTGCAGGTTGCCTAGCTGCTGGGGCTGTTTTTTATTTTGAAAGTTTAAAAAGTTGAGAGAGGGAACCTCAAAATGGAGGCTCACTCTCTCTCTCACTCTCTCTCTCCCTCTCCCTCTTACTGCAGGTTAATTCTCCTTCTGAGCTGGAGAGCCTCTTATTGGTCCTCCAACTTTGAGAGCCCACCTGATGTCCTGAATTGGATGGTGGGCGCGGCCTCTGGCCACTAATTGCCAATTTGGGGAAAATCACTGCCAAGTGTTTGTTTCCCACATGATGACCAGAATTTTTAGCTTGGTGGGTGGGGGCGCGCCTAACCCAACCGAGTGAGAAATGACGTGCGATGATGTTGGCTGCGCAAGCTGACATCAACGTACAGTCATGTGATAGTTCGGTCAATTTGGATAATTAAAAGTCCTATTAAGGCCATTAATTTATCAATTGACGTTAACTTTTCACTGCCCACTCAACCTAATGGTGAGCGGGCAGGCGAAAAGGCCAAGCGGCCTTTGCGTTTTTTTGAATCTCGTCCATGGGTGGGATGAGGTTTTCAAAAGCAAATACAAATAAAATAAAAACTTTATTTTTAATTAAAAACATGTCCCTGCTCATGTGACAGAGTCACATGAGGGAACATGTTTTATCACGCTTTTCTGCTCTTCATTATTTTAAAAAATATTTCTTCATCTCCCTGAGGCAGGTCCGTGCCTCAGGGAGATTATTCAGCGCTCTCTTGCGCGCGTGTGCGAGGTTCGCGCTAGGCTTGCTCACCCTCCTCCCCCTGCCCACACAGGCAGTGCTCAGTGCTGCTGCTCGCGTATCACATTGGGCGGGTGTAATTGGCCCGCCAGCGTGGAATCATGGTGCGCTGTTGATTGCGGGCGGCGGTTGGCTTCCTGATTGCGCAATCCCACATGACAAGGGCAAAATTCTGCCCGGTGTGTGGGGTCGTGGCCCCCTTTGACCCCTACATCGGGGTCCCATCCTAAAAGGCAAAGTCCTGCCCTATGTGTCAGCTCGTTGTTTGGAAAGGGTTAATATTGATAATGTTCAGTTTATTTATGTTACAGTTCTGGGGATGACATTGCATAGAACTAATTGCTCTGTCTCCTATCCAACATGATGTATTGAAAATACTGTTTTACCATCATTGCTCCATGCATGAGTGAAGTACATTTAATACAACATTTTTAGATATTTCTAGTTATCACAATTTGAAGTGTAATGCTCCACACTTCAAGCCCTGGTTACACTATTCCCTTGTGCCCAATATGGAGAACAATAAGAAATGAATTACATTAAAAGAAAACATGAAAATGTTATTCAGCTATGAATACACATTTGGATTGCAATTGAGAACTCATTACCTTGGGGTATTATAAATTTGACTGATCTTGTTGTAAATTGTGATAATGAGATTGAATCTTTTGTTTTGATTTCCTTTAGGTAATTGATATAGGATCAGGAAAGGGCTATTTGAGTTCTTACTTGTCCATGCAATATGGCCTAAGTGTGTATGGCATCGATTCTTCCAGCACCAACACCAGTGGGGCGAATGAGAGGAACAGAAAATTAAAAAGATACTGGAAAGTTTATCAACGTCAAACAAAGCATCTGAACCAAGATTCTGTTCCAGAACACCTGGATGAAAAGCCAATGAATAATGTGGAAAGTTTTAAGGAAATCAAGGAACAGATTGGCCATGGTGGGGAGCAAGAGAGTGGTTTGCTAAATCAGACTGGCCGTGTACAGCCACCTGTGCAGACTCCTATTTCTGCCATTTCCTTAGAGTCAGAAACAAATGAAGAAAAGAGTAGAGATGTATCTGCACAGATTGTGGGATCAATTGAAGATCAATTTAACGGTGCTGAGAATCTGTTTCTGGAACTTCTGTCAACTGATGCTGTGGAAATGAGTTCACTTTTAAGGAAAAAGAAAGATCTGGATGAGAAAGAGAAAGAGAGAAGGAAAACTGCAAGCTTAGAGGCCAAAGCAAAACGAATTAAAGAGGCTAATCTGTATTCCCCATTAACACTGCATGTTACTTCCACAACAGAACTCCAAGACATCATTTCTGACATAAAGGTTAGCCTTCCTTAGACAAAGTCCAATGTCTTAAGATGTATATTAAGATTGTGTGAGTAACACAGTGGGTTAATACACTCTCTATTCACCTTTGGAACCGAGTTTGAATTCAGGCTAGGATGATGGCTTGAAAGTCATCTCTTTCAGCTAACTATAAGGGTGAATTATGATAGCCATCCCAATTCTATGTGTGTTGAGTGTGTGCGTGTTTGTGCATGTACTCTCCTATCAATGAATGCATATGATGGCTCTGGCTGGTGAGGAACATAGAAAGATTCATACAGCTACAATCAGAAGACGCTTTTCCAAGATTCGGAAGTTGGGATTAAAACACATTGTTGAGTTGTGAAAGGTGAGCTATGCCTGCATCAAGTTTTGTTGTACTTGATTTGGGAGTCCAAAATAGGGGCCTTGGTTAGGAAATATAGAAAATAATATTTCCTTTCTTTAGCACTGTTATCCCTCAAATTGATGAGCCCCAAAAATATAACAAGTAGATAGGATGTTGTGGTCGGTTTTATGTGTCTTTAAGGCACTGAAGTTAAGCTTGTTTGTGCTATATATGTACCATTTCAAAAGGATAAAATACTTTTACCTAATGGACTATTTTGTGCATCACATTGTGACTGCCACAAGGTGGCAGGCACTCGACTTACCTTTTTTTACAACTATAAACAGCATCTGAACAATTTATAAAAAATTCTTTTGATATGATTTTAAATAGGTCATTTAATGAAAATTGAGATTTTTAACAGCTGTTTTACTGCAACAAAAGGACAATATTTTAGTTGAACTTTAGCCATTGAAATGTTACCGAGATTAGAATAAATGGTATATAACATTATTTCCACTCACTGAATTATAAAATATGGTTGAGATCATTCCGACCAGATCAAACCTTGTTAAAAGAGTGAGTTTGTCCGATAGTAAATGCTTTGTGTGGTGTAGTACTGAGCTATACAGTCCCAGGAAGTTTCTTGGTTAGCAGCCCACTATGTTTTCAGTTACCTGATTCCAGCTGGGGAATTGGTGAGGCTACAGCAGTTGACTGTACTATGTTCAGGTCTTGGAGGAAAAGAAATCGGGCAGGGTTCCTACTCCTGTCCAATGACTCATAAAGAGTACAATGATAAGTATAGATGAAGGAGATTTTGGCTTATTTAACTCATTCTTTCATGGAAACCAATATTCTTCTCATCTCACCATCTCAACTGCCTCTTAAATGGTTTCAGAGTATTTGCCTATTGGAAATTGCACTTACCAGAAAGTGATCAGGTGGGATGAGATACTGGAGGGACAGCACTTGTTGAACTGTAACTAGCACATGAGATTTACTAAAATTGAACTTGTTATTTTATCTAAGGTCCATAAAAATCAATGTTCAGGGAGCTGCTCCTCAGCAGGTGCTCCAGGCCATTTCTTGGTTTGATTTGTCATGTAAATGGAACAAGAACTTTACTGCTTACTTTCCAGGACTCTATGATGGTCGGTCTGCACACCTGTGGTGATCTTGCCTCAGATACTTTGCGCATTTTCATGACTAAACCGGAGCTCAAAGCTGTTTGCAGTGTGGGCTGTTGCTACCATCTTCTTTCGGAGGAGTTTGAATTATCAGGTGACAGCAAAGGTAAGCAAAGGACTACCAAGCAAAATAGGGTGTGTGATTTATCAGTAGAGTGCTGTAATTGGAAACTGCTGAACCTAATGAACACATAGGTCAAAATTTTTGGGTTGGTGAGCGGGGGCGGAGCCCGCTTGCTGAAGCATAAAATGACGCACAGTGACGTCGGGCGGGTTCCCCGACGTCAACCCATGTCATTTAGATTTTCAGATCGGCAGGTGTGCAGCAGACTCAGCTGTTTGCCTGCCAAACTGTCAACGGCCTATTATGGCCATTTAAATAGTAATTAAAACAATTAACAGGGCTGCCTGTCCAATTTTAAGGTTTGTGGGCAGGCGAAGAGCCCAGGCGGCTTTCGCATTTTTCATGGAACCTCGTCCACAGGTGGGATGAGGTTTCATGAAGTGTTTATATAAATTGAATAAAAAATTTTATAAAAACTCATTGACACGTTCCAGCTCATGTGACACTGTCACATGAGGGGACATATTTTAAAATTTTTTCTTTTCTTTATTTAAATTTTTGAAACTTAAACTAATCTCCCTCAGGGAGATTTCTGCGCATGCTCAAAAGAGCGCAGGCCCTGACTCAGGGAACACCCCCCCCCCCCCACCCCAACACAGGGAGCACACAGTGCTTCCAGGCATGCGTCATGCTGGGTGGGCCTTAATTGGCCCGTCCATGTAAGATGGCAGCGTGGACCTGATTAGGGGTGCCGATCAGGTCTGCGCCTGCCCCTGCACAACCCCCACAACGGGGGGGAAAATTCTCCCCATACAGTGTGCTTTGGGAGTTAGATTCCTGGTCGTGCTGGTTGCAGCAATATAAAGCATTGTGCATTTGTGAAGAAAATGAACAAGCAAAATGGAAAAAAAAAGCTCAAGGTATTAGAAAATGAATGGATACATTTTATTTCCTTGGAATAAAAATGTTTATTTAATTGAAGTGACATGAATCCTTTTGCTGAGGGATGAAGCCAGGGAATTATGTAAACCTGAGAATGGGGATTTAAATTTGCATCATGGGACTAGGAGCCAATGTGACAGCATGGACAGGGATGATGGCTGCACAGGTTAGGATACGGGTAACAGAGATTTTGATGACCTGAAATTTATGAAGGTTTGTAGGCTGGCCAGGAAAGCATTCGTCAGTTGGAAGTCACAAATGCAGGAACAAGGGTTACAGCAGCAGATGGGCTCAGGCAAGTATGGAAGCAGACAATGCAACAGACACGGAAGTAGGTGGCCATTATGATGGAGAAGCAATGACACAGGTGCCCAACATGGGGTAAAATAGAATGCTTAGCTCTAATTAACACCAGCCTGAGATGGTGACCATAGAGTGATATAGAATCATTGACAAGGAGGCAGAGTTTGTGATGGGAGCCGAAAGCAATGACTATAGTTTCCTGATACTTGGCTGGGGCAAAATGTAATTCATCCAATACTGCATGTTGGACAATCGGTCTGACAACAAAGAAATAGTTGAGGTGTCAGGAGAGATGGAGGAGAAGTAGAACTGGGTGTTGTTGGTATACTGGGATAAATTGAAATTTTCTACTGTTAAGTGCTGATAAAACCAAAGCCAACTTCTTTGGCTCCTGATGTTACCTTTATAGCATCCCCAGCTGCCGCCCGAGTCTTAGTTTGGAGATGAGAAATCTTGAGGTTTATTGTTAAACTCACCTTCTTTCCTCACATTCATCTAATGTTAAGACCATTTTCTGTTATCTACAAAATATTGACTAGCTCTGTCTTTCCTGTGCTGGTCATGACCCTCAATCGCGTATAACATGTCCAGAAGGCAGCAGACTATGTCGCCTCCTGCATAAAATCCTGCACATCCATGCAAAGTTCTGTTATTCTGTGTGCTTTTGATTCACATTTGAAAATATTAGGACTAGGGCTGGTAATTGATTATTACTTTTTAGTTTTGATTTTAAACTTCTCACCCTCATTCTCAAATCCATGCATGAATCTCAGCCATCCACCTCAAAAATCCCACCTCCCCAGCCATCATCCCTGCACACACCATGGGCTACTCCAAAACCGGATTATTTCTTGTCCTTTACTCCCACCATTATACCATTGATATCATTCTGAACCCTTCTAAAAATCCATTTCTTCAATTGTGTTTTTCCCCCTAGCTTCCATTTCTTTTTCTCTTTTCACTCCTATTTAATATCCTTTTAGTACCCCCATCCTGTAAAACACTCTTCAAACATGTTCTTCACGCGAGGAATACTATAGAAATATAAATTGGGAAATGTAAGAATTGTAGGAATTAGTTATGAGAGAGACAGTTGATGGATATAAAGGTGGGATACCGATTGGCAGGTGGCAAGTTTTGAATCTTCAGTATGCTTGATGACATTATTCTGCTCGCTAACTCAGTGGATGAGCAACAGGAGTTGGTGGATTGTCTTCATTAAATTAGCTAGAAATACAGTCTCTTGATCAATGTCGACAAGACAAAGGTGATGGGGATTGGTGGAAAAATCTGAAAGATTCTGATTAACGGAGTTCAGCTTGAACAGGTTGATACCTTCCACAAAAGATGCAAAGTTTACCAAAGAATTTGGGCTAGACTTAACAAAGGTCTGTGTTGTGAACCCACTTATGGAGCCACAATATCTTAATTACAACGAAAATTCATCTTTTGAAAGCCTTTGTGTGGCCGGTGACAATGTATGGCTGTGAAAGCTGCACCATCAAGAAGAGTGACGAGGCTCAAATAAAGGCATTTGAAATGAAAGGATGCAGTTGGATATTACATGTGTCATGGACGGCAAAGCAGACAAATAATTGGGTGCTCTAGAAAGCTGGTGTTAAGAGGAACTTGTTTGAGGCAGTAATATCCTGAAGTTCATATATTTTAGATGCAAACAGGAAGGGAGTGTTTGGAAAAAGAGGCAGTACAAAGTAAAACACCTTGAAACCCAAGATGGCATGGATGGATGATATCAGAATGTAGACTGGCCTCTCCATGGGACAAGCACTGAGGGCAATGGAGAATAGAAATCATTATAGAAAGATTGTTCATAGTGCGGCCAACCCTCAGAACGAGGACAGATGAAAGACAAGGCAAGGAATTGTACAAAAATTGCCTGAGAGTAACTGGAATTAATAGTCATTTATTATACTTAAATATCTACTGCAGGTTGCCATCATCTCTGGATAGGGTGAGGGGTGGATGATTCAGCTGTTTTCAAAAATTACCATTTTGGCAAGGTGAAGTTTCCCTCTTTGCTTTGTATGGTGTTTCTTCAGAGCTGGGGAAGCCATTTCCTAGCTCTTGTCCTATGTTGACAGTGGTATTAACTGTTAGCCGTGCACTCAAGGAAAGTACTTTGCTTTACCATTTATGATACACATTGTGAAATAAGAAAGTTTTGGCAGGAGATTTGACTTTGATGGGGTGGGGGGCATTCCAACTGACCAAAATACTGTTGCTATCCAATGATGATATGTGCACTTTTGACAGGGTTCATAAAATAGCAATCAGAGAATTAAACCTAGCTATTACTGAGACTAATAATCGTGCATCCACATTATCCCAATTAGAATTAACTCACACCAACATAAATGAGGGAGTCAATCAGAGCTCTAATTCTGAAGTTATATGGCTGGATACCACACAATGTGGCGCATTTATGCATTGAGCCATTGCAGTAGCTGTCACCAGTAAACTTGCAAATCAAATCTGAGAGGCTAAAAATTGTAAATCTATGAAATATGCTTAAAAACAACTTTTTTTCAGAATAAATTATCTGAGAAATAAGCTGTGTAGCAGAAAGTGAGAGTGGGGGCTAACATCATTTATATGAAAATGTGATTTTAAGTTAAAGTTGCTTTCTAGGAGCTAAGATTTTTCAGGACAGCCACATCTTGGGGATTTGCATCCAAAGTTAGGCAAATTGCCTATCCAGGTACTTTAGGCAATGGAAGTAACATCCCATCAAGCATTCATATACTCTCACACTTCTGACTTTGCAGAAGCTGGGCATTGGAATTAGCAGGTTTAATTGGCAACTCTACTGGTCAGACCCCATAGAGACAAAGAATCATGAATCAACCTTGCCACATTTTGCATGTCAATTTGTAAGGACTGTTGAGAGATAGGTAAAATCTAGCCAGTCATTTTTAAAATATTTTTTCATGGGATATGAGTGTCTCTGCCTAGACCAGCATTTTTATTGTCCATCCCTAATTGCTCTTGAGAAGGTGGTGTTGAGCTGCCTTCTTGAACCGCTGCAGTCCATGTTGTGTAGGTTCACCCACAGCGTTATTACGGAGGGAATTCCAGGATTTTGATCCAGCAATAGTGAAGGAACGGTGATATGGTTCCAAGACAGGATGGCGTAAGGCTTGGAGGATAACTTGCCAGTTATGGTGTTCCCATGCTCTGCTGCCCTTGTTCTTCTGGTGTTTGGAAGGGTTTGGTCATGGGTTTGGAAGGTGCTGTCGATGGAGCCTTGGTGATTTGCTGCAGTGCATCTTGCAGATGGTACACACTGCTGCCATTGTGCTTCGGTGGTGGAGGAAGTGGATATTGAAGGTAGTGGACAGAGTATCGATCAAGTGGGCTGCTATGTCCTAGATAGTGTCAAGCTTCTTGAGGTTGTTGAAGCTGCACTTCTCCAGGGAATTGGAGAGAATTGCATCACATTCCTGACTTGTGCCTTGTGGATGGTGAACAACCTTTGGGGAGTTAGAAGGTGAGTTACTCTCTGCAGGATTCCCAACCTGTTACCTCCTTTTGTAGCCACAGAATTTGTATGGCTGGTCCAGTTCATTTTCTGGCCAATGATAACCCTCATGTCTTTGTCTGACACTTATGTGGCGTGACTGTTACTTGTCAATTATCGGCCTAAGCCTGGATATTGTCCAGGGCTTGCTAGATGTGGGCATGGAATCTGTAGAGTCACAAATGGTGCTGAACATTGTGCAATCATCAGCAAACATCCCCATTTCTGACCTTATGATGGAGGGTAAGTCATCGATGAAGCAACTGAAGATGGCTGGGCCTAGGACACTACCTTGAGGAACTCTTGCAGTGATGTCCTAGCGCTGAGATGAATGGCCTCCAACAATCACAGCCATCTTCCTTTGTGCTAAGCATGACTCCAACCAGTGGAGATTTTTCCCCCTGATTCTCTTTGACTCCAGTTTTGCTAGGGCTCTTTGATGCCTCACTCGGTCAAATGCTGCCTTGATGTCAAGGGCATCAGTCTCACCTCACCTCTTGAGTCCGGTTCTTTGGTCCATGTTTGGACTAAGGCTGTAATGAGGTCAGGAGCTGAGTGGCCCTGGCGGAACCCAAACTGGCATCAGTAAGCAGGTTATTGTTGAGAAAGTGCCACTTGATAGCACTGTCGATGACACTTTTCATCACTTTGCTGATGATCAAGAGTAGATTGATGGG
Source organism: Carcharodon carcharias (assembly GCF_017639515.1). Taxonomy (NCBI): domain Eukaryota; kingdom Metazoa; phylum Chordata; class Chondrichthyes; order Lamniformes; family Lamnidae; genus Carcharodon; species Carcharodon carcharias. Next base: position 64,944,231 of record NC_054487.1, read on the forward strand.
GCGGTATTTGTCCGGGTTGGTTTTGTTCTGCTTTTTGTAGACAGGACAGACCTGGGCAAATTTCCACATTGCCAGGTAGATGCCAGTGTTGTAGCTGTACTGGAACAGCTTGGCTAGGGGAGCAGCAAGTTCTGGAGCACAAGTCTTCAGTACTATTGCCAGATATTGTTAGGGCTCATAGCCTTTGCTGTATCCAGTGCCTTCAGGCGTTTCTTGATATTACGTGGATTGAATCGAATTGACTGAAAACTTGCATCTGTGATGTTGGGGACCTCAGGAGGAGGCTTAGATGGATCATCCACTAGGCTCCACTGGCTGAAAATTGTTGCAAATGTTTCAGCCTTATCTTTTGCAGTAATGTGCTGGGCTCTGCCGTCACTGAGGATGGTGATTATTGTGGAGCCTCCTCCTCCAGTAACTTGTTTAATTGTCCACCCCCATTCACGACTGGATGTGGCAGGACTGCAGATCATTTGTTTGTGGAGTTGCTTAGCTCTGTCTATCGCTTGCTGATTTCACTGCTTGGCATGTAAGTAGTCCTGTGTTTAGCTTCACCAAGTTGACACCTTATTTTTAGTATGCCTGGTATTGCTCCTCACATGCCCTCCTGCACTTTTCATTCAACCTTAAGAAAAGAACCAATGGGCCCAGAACAAACCTTGAATTGATCTGGTAAGAGGGTTATCCCAAAGGAAATGTTTGCTTTGACAGTTAATGGGAACAGAGTTGTGTGTTTTTACTATTTTCTTTATTGAGGAAGAACCAAAATTAAGTTGGAGTAAGGTAATATATTTGCTGTAAGTGTTATCCTGTGCATTTAATTACTGACAGCTAACAATTGGGAATTCTAACCATGTTCCACTGATGGGCTAATTGATCCTCCTTTTAGAATATTGGTGACATACACATCATTTTTATCATCTTTAGCTTTTCAACTTCCCCCTCCCCACCCACCCCGTGGGCAGGATTTTGGAGTTGATTTGAGGGGCAGGAACGGAGGCAGGTAGGCATGGAATTCCCCAATATTGGCCAGCTCCCCACCATAGTCCTGATTTCCAGCCATTTTCCCGAAGGTCCGATCAGGCGCAGAGGGCTACCTGCCCATAAGCAGCAGACAGCTTGTTAACTCAGTTAAGTGGCCAACTAAGGCAGCTGATCAGAGGCCAATTGGAATTTACCAGTCAGCCTGCGGGACCCCTGTGGCATTGGGAGCCCAGCAGATGCCAGGAGGCAACCTCCTGGCAGCAGATCGGGGGGGGCCAGAACTGCAGGATCACTCTCAGCCCTCCCCTCTGCATGTCCTATCGCCACAATACCTACCTGGCTACATCTGTGGCTGTAGGCCGCCCTGTGAAGGGGCTTCTCTCCACAATGGTCACTCAGCAGCTGTGGCCATTTCTTTTCTTCATTTTTGTAAAATGTGCTGAGAGGACACCTCAAGATGGAGGCTATCTCTTATTTACCTGCAACAGCAGGCTGCAGCCCCTATCGGCCCTCCAGCTTTGAGGGTTCTGATGTCAAATGAAAAGTTCTGCTCCCTATGATGCTACATATTGAAAAAGAAAACTCCTGATGATGAGACTTGTAGGTCTGCTAATGGGAGATACCTAAGCAGGCCCAAAATTTGTAAACAGCAATTGTACCCATGGATACCACATCACAAGTGGTTTATTTTCTCTAATCTATTCACCCTTTTATGTTTTATTGGCACTACACACGTTTTTCAGCTCTAATTTTCTTCTGAAGTACATTTATAAAGATTTATTTGCTTGTTTTGGCTAGGCATACTTCTGTGCACTGGTTCCCAGTGATGTCATGCCGAGTGTCACGGTTTGACTGCCGTTTCACAGCTCAAAGTGAACGTTTGATGTAAGTTCCAGCAGTGACTTTCAGAAGGCACAAAGTATTGGTCAGAAACCACTGTTAAAACTTCCCACGTTTACAGTATAGTTTAAAACAAGCCAAAGTGACAGTCCTGACTAATGCCTGAATTAGATATTCATCTGTTTTAGCAGAATGTCAGACTGCAAAGTCAGTATAATACTCAACAAAGGCACTGTAGAGTGGCCAGTCTGCTTTGATGGGATAGTTTTCTGGAGGAGAAAAAAAACAGTAATGTGATTATCCCACTGAAATGACATTCAAATTACTCAGGCATTTGGCTTAATTGAAACCACCTAAACAGTCCTCTTGTGCTGTTGATTAGTGCTTAGCTGATATAGGAACATAGCAATCTTTGGGTTGTTCATCAAATGTCCTGTGAAGTAAACAAAATAGCTTCTGTTTTATTTGTGCCCTTTGCTTTGAAGATTGAGAAATCTAGAGTATGAGTGGTACAATCAAATATATAAATATATTTGGGGTGACTTGAATTTTCCTACTGATAAATTAATATCCATGGCAAATTTTGAATGTGTTCTGGATACACTGGAATGACATCTGAGTGCTGGGGAAGAAGTGACCTCACACAGTGCAGGAAGTTTTAAAAGGCTATTTCCTCCCCAGGTGTAGGCCCAAAAATAAAAATAAGGCATTAAGACTATTGGGAAAACCAGTCCTTTGGGATTAGGGCTCTATAACTTTAAAATTGTGTCCATTTTCACATTTTCTTCCTATATTTCTTAATATCTCCTAATGTTGCCCACCTATTGCCCATGCTCACAGGCTTCTGCTTCTGTTGCTGAGGGGCCATTTGCCACACTTATGCAGGACTAATCTAGGGTAACTCTACTCAACACCTCCTGCATGGCATATTGGAGATCAGTAGCTTACTATGTTGAGAATCGGGAGCATCAATCATTTTTCTGCCTTGTAGCACACCATATTGGACCTTCAGCATGCTGTACTATCATGCCACCTCCTGGGATCCTTTTTTTTAAAACAAAAACAGAATTACCTGGAAAAACTCAGCAGGTCTGGCAGCATCGGCAGAGAAGAAAAGAGTTGACGTTTCGAGTCCTCATGACCCTTCAACAGAACTTGAAACTTGTTTTTATCTCCTTTTTTAAAAATTGGCTTCGAGCAAATGGTTGGAAACACTACTTGGGGGGATGTCTCTGAGGTTTAAGTATACATCCTATTCAAGACAAGAAGGCACTTGAATTTTATATAGTGCCTGATATGACCTCGACATCCAGTACTCTACAGTGCTCTACAACCAATGAAATACTTTTGTAGTCACAGTTGTAATGTAGGAAACGGGCAGCCAATTTTCACACAGCAAAGCCCCACAAATAGCAATGTGATAATGACCAGATAATCTGTTCTAGTTTTCTTTTTTAAATAAAACTACTTTGGCAGTACCTCAGTTGTATAGTATAATTACCACTCCATTTCGCAGAAGCGCTTTTGTCATGCCAGTGAAATTGGCAAAGGATGCTGCAATCGGTACATGATAGTAAATTCCATTATCACAATAGTGATAAAATACATTACTTGTCTTGACAAAGAAAGAAGTAAAAATAATCTACATATTAATAGCACTATAACACATCAGAGAAACATTGAAAGCATTTTTTATACAATGATTGTTTTGAAGTGTATTAACTATTGTTAGGTTGGCTCAACTGACAACTATTTTGTGCAGAAATAGATCCCATGAACAGCAGTGAGGTAAGTGAGAAGTTAGACCTCTTTTGGTGCTTGCAATGTAGAGTTGTAACCTTCAGTTAACAGTGTAAAAAGGCCTGCCAACTACTTTCCTTCAACCTGAGTGTTGGGGAAGAAGGAGAATGATTCACTTCAGATTTATTGCATGCTGAAAACTAATTGTAGTTATGGAGAGAATAATTTAGAGCTGATTTCAGGAGGTATTCTTTATCTTTCCCTTGCGTTATTTTCATCACAACTGCTGTCAGATCAAAAGCCTTCCTAAAATTTGGCATTAAACTTCCGAATCACAAGTGGTGATATTACTTGAGGACAGGATTTATGTACATTATTTATGAGCATTTAGATTAAACTCTAATGTTGTCGACCATCTCCATTGTGACCCTAGTCACAACCATATCACTCCATTTAAAGTCTCAAGATGAAATCTACAAATATACATCAAAGCATCACATAGTGCTGACAGAATTAAATATTATCCCACACTTAAGAATGCACCGATTGCTTTACACACTGTACCAATGCCATAGAACTTACCATTTTCACATTATTCCAGTTACCTCCAAAGAATTCTTTGTTATAATTAAAGAGCAGAGAAAACTACTTGATTCCAGTCTTGTGGATTCAGCTGCATTCATGCTTTTCCATCCTCTCATATTACTCCCCATAGTTTGAATTTGGCTTTCGTTTCAACATAATCCCTGCCAGTAACTGGATTTAATGATGTACTGAGTCTTGTACTACTACCTCACTTGCAGCTGTGTCTGATCCTTGGTTGGTTCTGTTTTGCATTCATTTTTTATTCCATTTATCTGGCAGCAATTTAGCCATTTTCTTTCTTTCTGTGGCTGTCTTTGTGTTGTTTCATTGGCCCCCATTTATTTCCCACAAGGTGCCTTCAGAGTAGTCAGTAACTTGACTGTGATATCTTACCTTTGAATAATATAATTTTGTCAAAATATTTACGGTCTGAACTGCATGTGTTATAGTTTGAACTTAACAAGATGTGTGTTTTATATTGAAATGCTATTGTCACAGGAAATTGATATGGCTTCTATTGTCATCAAATATGAAGGAGAAGTGTATTTTACTGAGAGGTCACACGATCCTAAGCATTAGGAAGGGAGATATATTAGTGTCTTTCAACAATTACTTAGTATTCTTGTTGTGCTTTAAAATTGCTGGTTTGAGGCAGCCTCAGAACAAATGTGTACATTCTCACTGACGTCCAATGAAGAGTTTGGAGTTTCCAGTTTTCTCCCCAAAACGATGCTTTAAGGTGGACTATGGAAGAATCAGTACTGAGTCCAATATAGCTGCTGCACGTGGCCTGCGGCAGATGCTGAGGGAACGAACAAGGGGGAATAACATACTTGACTTCATCCTTACCAATCTACCTGTCGAAGATGCATCTGGCCGTGACAATATTGGCAGGAGTGATGACCGCAGAGTTCCTGTGAAGACGAAGCCCCGTCTTCACGTTGAGGATACCCTCCATTGTGTTGTGTGGCACTACCACCGGGCTAAATGGGATAGACTTAAAAAAGATCTTGCAACTCAAAAGTGAGCATAAGGCACTGAATGTGGGCCATCACCAGCAGTATAATTGTATTTAATTACAATCTGTAACCTTGTGGCTTGGCATATCCCTCACTCTATCATTACCATCAAGATAGGGGAATGACTCTGGTTCAATGAAGAGTGCAGGAGGGCATGCCAAGAGCAGCGCTAGGTATACCTAAAAATGAGATGAAGCTACGGGATTACTTGCATGCCAAACTGGCATAACAACATGCGATAGACATGATCTCATAACCAACAATCAACAAAGCTGTGCAGTCCTGCTGCGTCAAGCTGTGAATGGTGATGGGCAATTAAACAACTAGTTGGAGGAGGAGGAGGCTCCTCAGATATCCCCAATCTTAGTGATGGGGTAGCCCAGCAAATCAATGCAAAAGAAAAGGCCGAAGTCTATGAAATCATCTTCAGCCAGAAGTGTGGAGTGGATGATCCATCTCGGCCTCCTCCTGAGATTCCCAGCATCACAGATGCCAGTCTTTAGCCAATTCAATTCACTCCACATGATATCAAGAAATGGCTGAAGGCACTGGATACTGCAAAGGCTATAGGCACTATTACATTCCATCAATAGCACTGAAGATATGTGCTCCAGAATTAGTTGCTCCCTGAGCCAAGCTGTTCCATTGCAGTTACAATACTAGCATCTACCCAACAGTTTGAAAAATTGCCTCTCCACAAAAAGCAGGACAAATCCAACCTGGCCATTTACCACCCCATCAGTCTACTCTCGATCATCAGCAGAATGGTGGAAAGTGTCGTCGACAGTGCTATCAAGCAGCACTTTCTCAGCAATAACCTCCTCACTGATGCTCAGTTTGGGCTCCGCCAGCGCCACTCAGCTGCTGACCTCATCACAACCTTGGTCCAAACATGGACAGAAGAGCTGAATTCCAGAGGTGAGGTGAGAGTGACTGCCCTTGACATCAAGGCAGCATTTGACTGAGCATGGCATTAAAGAGCCCTAGCAAAACAGGAGTCTGTTGGAATCAGAGGGAAAACTTTGTGCTGGTTGGAGTCATACCTAGCACAAAGGAAGATGGTTGTGGTTGTTGGAGCTCAATCACCTCAGTCCCAGGGCATCACTGCAGGAGTTCCTCAGAGTAGTGTCCTAGACCCAATCACCTTCAGCCACTTCATCAATGACCTTCCCTTTATCATAAGGTCAGAAGTGGGGATCTTTGCTGATGCTTGCTCATTGTTTAGCAGTCTGTGTCCACTTGCAGCAAGACCTGGACAAAATTCAGGTCTGGGTTGATAAGTGGGGAGTAATGTTCATGCCACACAAGTGCCAGGCAATGACCATCCCCAACAAGAGATAATCTAACCGCCTCCCCTTCGCATTCAATAACATTACAATCGCTGAATCCTCCACTATCGACATCCTGGGTGTTACCATTGACCAAAAAATAAACTGGACCAGCCATATAAATACAGTGGCTACAAAAGCAGGTCAGAAACTGGGAATTCTGCAGCAAGTAACTCACCTCCTGATTCCCCAAACCCTGTCCACCATCTACGAGGCACACGTCAGGAGTGTGATGGAATAATCTACTTGCCTGGAGAAGTGCAGCTCCAACAACACTCGAGAAGCATGACACCATCCAGGACAAAGCAGCCCGCTTGATTGGCACCCCATCCACCACCTTAAACATTCACTCCTTCCACTGCTGACTGACAGTGATAGCAGTGTGTACTATATACAAGATGCTCTACCTGCTAGAAGGACAAGGGTGGCAGATGCATAGAACACCACCTCCTGCAAGTTCCCCTCCAAGTCACACAACATCCTGACTTTTAAATATAAATAAATACTGTGGCTACAAGTGTTTGTTCCTTCACTGTCGTTGGGTCAAAATCCTGGAACTCCGTCCCTAACAGTACTGTGAGTGTATCTACGCCACATACACTGCAGTGGTTCTTGAAGGAAGCTCATCAGAACCTTCTCAAGGGCAATTTGGGACAGGCAGCAAATGTTGGCCTAGCCAATGGTGCCCACATCCTATGAAAAAATAAATTAAAAAAAGAATCCTGGCCATACCCTTTGTTCAGATGTATGCAGTTTCCGACAGATTGTATATTGTTAAGAGATTTATCTTTCCCAGTCCAATTGTAATGCTGTTACTGTTGGCATGGCTAAGATTAGTTAACTCAGGCATAACCTAGAGATAAATGTTTGGCCTTCCTAGGCCAGAATTTTCCAGCCCCATTGGTGCTCGGTGTCATGGCGTGTGGGGGGAACGACAATATGGCGACACAGCCAACAATCGGTTTCATGCCGTTGTGAAACCAGTTTGCGATACCGCTCCACCCGTCAATGGCGGGCCACGTTTCCCACTGCACATGTCAGGAATCTAATTTCAATACTTCCGCATCTCATTATAAGCCCTGCTCACTGGAATCATCCCCCCATGCTGGATCATCCGGCACCATGTCGACGTATTTCACAACTGTACATAAGTGATGTGCACCTGACAAGCTGCACTTCGCTTGGGACTTCGAGGTTTGTTTGTCCACCTTGCTTCGCGGTCATCAGCACCAGGCTTCTCAGACAGCACTACATCACTTTTAGGGGACTCACAGGCAAGTCTGTACCTACCAGACCAGTCGTAAGGTAGAGGTGGCTTTTCAACGGCTGTCTGTCTAGGTCTTGCTTGGGGAAGGGGGAGAAGTGGCCTAAGGCAAAGTAAAAGGCTGCAGGGCAAGAGCTAGATGGGGAAGGTGGGTTTCCCAGGGTGTGTGTGGGGGCACATGTTGATCCGTGCAGATTTGTATGCAAAACAAAAATAGTTGTAAAATCCTTTGCGACTGCCTCAAGATGGTGAGGGCTAAGGAGGCAGTCTCCAGGGGAGATAAGGCCAGATTGAGATGTGAGGGTGTGTGTGAGAGAGTGAGTGGTGATGTCCCTTGAGCTGGCAGTGAGTTAGATGCCAGTGAATGTATGAGGGTCTTGTGAGTGTGTGAGTTTATTGTGATAAGATGGTTACCTTACCCTTACAACATGGATGAGATCATTCATCCATTTTCAGCACTGGATGGCCAACCTCTTCCGTGCATCATTGGCACTGACCGCCTCTGCCACTGCCTCCCAAGTTGGAGTGGTGAGACGAATGAGCCTCCTGTGGCCAGAGTGGGGTTAGAGGACATTGTGGCGGGCCCCCATGGCATCCAGAAGGCGTCCCAGGGATGTGTCACTGAATCGGTTTGCTGCACTCATCTTGGCTTTTGGGGGCCGTGTCTTCACCGGAGCAATCCTGGGCTGTAAGCGTTGAGAAGTGTGTGCGCGGGCGCAGTTTAAATATGGGGCCCTGTGTGAGGAACCGGCGAGGTAATGGCATGGCGGGCCAATTGGAGGCCGCCCACCATCGAGACGGAGAGTTTCCTGTAACTGCATAATGAATGAGGCGAGAATGGAACTATATAGTGTCAAAACCCGCCATTGTAGCCAGTGGGTACAACAATTTTTTTCCCCGCCCATTACCACACTTTGTGCAAATCTGGCGCAATTCCACCCCTAGTCTGTATGGTTCAGTATCTCCAGAAATTGTACTTTTGTAGTTTTGCCATATTTGGAACCTCTAGACAGGAGTTTTAAAGCATACAACACAGTACAGTAGCAAGCACCAGATAAAAAGTACCAGTAGCTGTGTACATATTTCCCTTTTAACATTTAGAATTGTACAGTATTTCAATTTCAATTTTCCTTGAAGCAAAGGATTTGACAACTATTTTTGTTTTGCATTGAACAAATTTGGATATAAACTGATATTTATGTTAAATGAAGATCAATGATAATGTCTGCATTTGGCTAGGTTTAACCCAACAGTCCTCTCATCACTCCATTATTATTAACCATAAGGAGCAGAAGTAGGCCAATTGGCCCATTGAGTGCGCTCCGCCATTCAATAAGATCTTGGCTGATCTGTTAATCCTCAACTCCATTTTCCTGCCTTTTCTCCATAACCCTCAATTCCCTTACTGATTAAAAATCTATCTCAGCCTTGAATATACTTGACAACTCAGTCTCTGTGGTAAAGAATTCCACAGATTCACTACCATCTGAGAGAAGAAATTCCTCCTCATCTCTGTCTTAAATGGGCAACCCCTTACTCTGAGATTATGCCCTCTGGCCCTAGACTGTCTCAGCATCTACCCTGTCAAGCCCTCTAAGAATCTTATATGTTTCAATAAGGTCACCTCTCATTCTTCTAAACTCTAATGAGTACAGGCCCAACCTACTCAACCTCTGTTCATAAGAAAATCCCTCCATCCATGTGATCAACCCAGGTGAACCTTCTCTGGACTGCCTCCAATGCCATTATATCTTTCCTTAGATAAGGGGACCAACTTGTTCACAGTAGTCCAGGTGTGGTCTAACTAGTGCCTTATATAATTTTAGCAAGACTTTCCTATTTTTATACTCCACTCCCTTTGAAATAAAGGCCGACATTCCATTTGCCTTCAATATTACTTGCTGAACCTGTATGCTAGCTTTTTATGATTCACGCATGAGGACCCCCAAATCCCTCTGTACTGCAGCTTTCTGCAGTCTTGCTCCATTTAAATAATATTCAGCTCCTCTATTCTTCCTGCCAAAGTGCATAACCTCACATTTTCCCACATTATATTCCATCTGCCAAGTTTTTGCCCACTCACTTAACCTGTCTATATCCCTCTGTAGACTCTTTGTGGCATGCTCACCGCTTGCCTTCCCACCTATTTTTGTGTCATCTGCAAACTTGATGATAGTACATCCACTTCCCTTATCCAAGTCATTAATATATATTGTAAATAACTGTAGCTCCAGCACTGATCCCTGTGGCACTCCATAGTTACAGGTTGCTATCCTGAAAATGCCCCCCTTATCCCAACTCTCTGTCTTCTATTAGTTAGCCAATCCTCTATCTATGCTAATATAATACCCCCAACACTATAGTTACTTAAGTAACTTTATGTGCAGTACCTTATCGAACGCCTTTTGGAAATCCAAATATATTACATCTACAGATTCCCCTTTATCTATCCAGCTTGTTACCTCCTCCAAAGAATTCTAACAAATTTATCAGGCATGATTTCCCCTTCATGAAGCCATGCTGACTCTGCTAGATTATATTATGCATTTCCAAATGTTCTGCTATGACATCCTTTATAACAGACTGTAATATTTTGCCAATGATGGGATGTTAAGTTAACTGGCTTATAATTACCTGCTTTTTGTCTCCCTCCCTTTTTGAATAAGGGTGTTACATTTCTAATCTTCTGGGACTTTTCCAGAATCTAAGGATTCTGAGCACATCCACTATCTGTGCATCTACTTCCTTTACTATCCCTGGATGCAACCCATCAGGTCCAGGGAACTTATCATTTATCGGCCGTTCGCCCCATTAGTTTCCCTAATACTGTTCTCATGATAGTTATTGTATTAATTTCCTCCCAACGCCCAGCCGCCCTCCCCACCCCGCCCCTTGATAATTTAGTATTTTTGGAATGCTGTTAGTGTCTTCTACCGTGAAGACTGAAGCAAAGTATTTATTCAACTCCTCTGCCATTTCCCGTTTCTCCATTATTATTTTCCCAGCCTCATTCTCTAATTCTTATTGTACTGCTGCATAAAAAGATAAGATTTTGTAATACTTAGTAAAAAAAAGGAAGAAGTGTTACCGTAGAATAATTTAAAAAATAATCTTAAACATCCCTCTTTTTCTCTCAGATTTGGGCTCTAACTCACACTGATGGAATAAATGTTTGATTTTTCTACTGGTTGCAAGGATTGTACTGAACCCATTGACCTGTCCATACCACAAAACGTCCCACAATTCAGCAAAGATTGGCACTAAGGTAGACATCTTCCTGAAAAGGCCACAAAGAAGGCTATTTTGAGAAATGGCAAATTGCTACTGTAATGAGCATTCTTCTAAGGCTAGACTTAAGGCATATTGATGGGACACAGCAGTGCTTGATACTGACATTGGAAGAAAACTATAGGGAAGAATTCCATTCCCTGGTATTGACATCTTTTATGCTGTGGAACACAAAAGTAAAATTTGAAATACATATAGTACTGCTGAAGGTTGTAAATGGCATTGTAATAAAGTTAATTGAGAAACAAGAAAGCCCAAATAACTTAATAACCATGGACGACCATACAGTACCTCAACATTGAGAACAAGCAGCTATTTAGTTTGAGTTATTGCATTGTCTTCAAATACTAGTTTTCTTGATTAAGTTTTCTAGACTAACTGATGCATTAGCAATTACTTCTCCAAAAATAGCATCTTAAAATTATTTCAAAATATGAGTGCGTGTGAATGAAGATAATGAGTTCTTCATTTTTCTTTCTCTGCAGAATGCTGTCAGGGACCATGGGGGTTTCCTATGAGTCAGTACTTGAGAGGCAATGTCTGGCGTTGTGGACGGAACGCTAGAATGTCTGCATGTCTGGTACATTTTCACATATGTCTTGCAATTTACTGCATGTGATGCATCACTTTTAGTAAATATAGGTTTATAGAGTCATCCAATTCAAAGTTTAAAAATCTTGTTTTCATCTCACTTTGTAGCCATTAGAAAGAGTGACAGTTGGCCATGGGGTAAGTGCATCCATTTATATTCTACCTTTGACAACCAATGAATATGGTCATTTGATTTTAAACTTCACTGTAATTGTGGTTTATGGAACTTTAATTTCCCTTTCTTAGAGTCAAATAATATGAAAATTTGAATAGCGATAGCATTATAGAATGTCTTGGAAATGGGAATAATTTACCAGCTTTGGGACAAAATACATGTACTATGGACTGACTTCTATAGTTCAGAAAGTATAAGCATGCTTTTCCAATGAAGCCAATGAATGCACAGTTTCTTTCCCTCTGCATAACAACCAAGGATTGGAATTCTCATCATATGGCATTTGTACAGTACTCAGATAAAACCCAAGCATATTTTTGTAAGGAAACTATTGTAATTGACTAATGGATGTAATGTGTAGGTTCACAAATTTAACATCATATCTCAGGGCTGATACTGCCCAACTTAATCAAGGACATTCCCAGATTAGACCTCTGTTCTAGGCTTAGTTATCTGATCTCAGCTAAACTAGTGGTGGGGCAATAATTTAATTCATTATCCACAAGCTAAAGGAAGAATAGTTAGCCAGGGTTCCTGCTCCTGATCATTATCCATATTTCTTGCAGCAAAGAGCAAAAATATGCTTGAGCATATGTGGTGCTCAACTGGTTTGGTCACCCAGCAACAGATTTGGCTGACTAGATCAGCCAAGGTCAGACCTTGCTGTCCTTTATCAAAACTGTTCACTTCTCTAGGGTCATCCTGGAGAACAAAGATGACTCCACCACCGAAAAATTCCTTAAACCACCTCTTCCATCCCCCCTGCACACTCATCTTCAACAAAAAGTAGATCGTGGGCTTCCCTATCACTAAGGTGGAGACCATCCATTCAACTGCATCTGGTGCATTTCTTTCCTTCCCACTTGCCCATCATACCCCTTGTTGGCATTATCAAAAAACACATGGCTAGGTTTCTCCCATATGCTGTTGACATCCAACACTGCCTTACCCCTAACCATCTTGAACCGTCCTGTGCTGTGTAATCTGACATTCAGTCCAGGATAAACTGCAATTTCCTCTATGTTATCATGGGGAAGAACAAAGCCATCCCATCTCTGGACATTCTGAATCCACACCTCCCCATCGCAACAGTTGTCTTCTTCCGCCTCCATAATATCACTTTTGTAATTCCAGACTAGTGTAAAGAAAATACAATTTTTTTTTCAATATTACTGTGGGAAACTGTGAAGCAAGCTTGTGGGGATTGTGTGTGTGTGTGTGTGTGTGTGTGTGTGTGTGTGTGTGTGTGTGTGTGTGTGTGTGTGTGTGTGTGTGTGTGTGTGTGTGTGTGTGTGTGTGTGTGTGTGTGTGTGTGTGTGTGTGTGTGTGTGTGTGTGTGTGTGTGTGTGTGTGTGTGTCTAATTTAATTAGACTGAAGACAGTCAGACTGCAAGGTTTAAATCATGAAAGGGTTAGATGTAAAGCAGACATTTTGAAATAGAAATGAGTGAGCTAAGATGGGTTACCAGTAGATACAGCATGAATAGGAATTTGCATTAGGAAATAAATGAGGAGTTGAACTTTTAGCTGGTAAATTTCAAAGGGAGAAAATGAAGTTTTAAAACTGGCAAAGAACATAAGTTATATAAAGCAAAGTTATTAAATTTATTTTTCCCGAAAGTGGTGGCCATAAAGACAACATGAAAGATTCTTGGTTCTGGGAAAGGTAAATTTCAAAAAACAGTTAAGAACAATGGGTTTAAAGATGAAAGGGGAAAAATGTATTTAAGGAAATGTTGAAAGCTGTGTTAGGTGTGTGTGGCCATGTGATCTTGAAGAGTGTGCTGCACGAGCACAGTCTTGCGAAGGAAGCAGCTTCTAGCCACCCTAGAGAAGTGTCTGGTTGTTCCAGAAAGCAGGGTTTTGAGGAACAACACCTCATCTTCCGACTAGGCACTTTACAGCCTTCCGGACTGAATATTGAATTCAACAACTTTAGGTCGTGAGCTCCCTCCCCCATCCCCACCCCCTTTCTGTTTCCCCCTTCCTTTTTTTTCCAATAAATTATAAAGATTCTCCTTTTCCCACCTATTTCCATTATTTAAAAAAAATAAAAAAAAAACCCCACTAGAGCTATACCTTGAGTGCCCTACCATCCATTCTTAATTAGCACATTCGTTTAGATAATATCACCAACTTTAACTTTAACACCTATGTGTTCTATTGTACTATTGTCGTTGACATCTTTTGATGATCTGCTTCTATCACTGCTTGTTTGTCCCTACAACCACACCATCCCCCCCACCTCTCTCTCTCTCTATCTCTCCGCCCCCCACACACACACCTTAAACCAGCTTATATTTCAACTCTTTCTTGGACTCGAACTCAAGTTCTGTAGAAGGGTCATGAGGACTCGAAACGTCAACTCTTTTCTTCTCCGCCGATGCTGCCAGACCTGCTGAGTTTTTCCAGGTAATTCTGTTTTTGTTTTGGATTTCCAGCATCCACAGTTTTTTTGTTTTTATCTCTGGGTTTTGCTACAATCCACCTTAGATTTCCATTATCGAGTAAGAGGGAGGGAGAAGCCTGTGAAATATTTCCCTTTTAGCAACAGTTTGGTGCCTTGCGTTATTGTTACTAAATGTTTTATAGATTAAGAATCTATAGCAACTGTTGCCTGGAAAAGGGTGTTCATTTGAGAGTCTAGCTAAGTAGAAATCTTTTAAGAAATACAGTAAGACTAAATTTAACTGTGCAACTGTAATCATGTGTGTTTAAGTTTTCTTTTGTTAATAAATGTTTTAATTTAATTTTAAAACCTCCAAAAGTGGTAGTGGAATCTTTACTTCTAACTTCAGTACACATACCTTCTCGTAATAAATACAAATTGCAAAACCGCTGTGATAGCCTGACTAAGTTTCCCTTTGGTATTTGGTCAGACTGGCAAATACCACCTGCCATATCATAACACTAGTCTATTGCAATGGTTTGCTGTCTGGCCTCCAATCCTCCAGAAAATTCCAGTTTATCCTAATCTCATGCCCATATCATATCCTGTTCCGAGTCCCACTCAACCCTGTGCTCACTGAGGTTACATTAACTCCGAGTCCCCCAATGTCTCAATTCTAAAATATTAATTTCTTCATTATCCCTTATTTTCCTTCATGGCCTCACCCCTCCCAATCTCTCTAACATGCTGCAGCCCTACAACTCTCCAAAAACTCTACTTACTTCTGACTCTGGCCTTCTCTTCATCGCCCGCTCCCTTCGCCCCACCAGTGATAACAGTTACTTGAGTCATCTTCACTCAATGCTCTGGAATTCCCTCCCTGAACTTCACTGCCTCTCCGCCCTCCCCCTCCTTAAAACCTACCTCTTTGATCAAGTGCATCCAAAGCTTGATTGTGTTTCTTTGAAGCATCTTGAGATATTTTTCTATATTAAAGCCGCTATGTAAGTGAGCATTCTTGGTTACATTTCACGTAAATGTTGTTTTAGAATTGGTTAAAGCTGGATGATAAAACATCTCCTATTGTTGAATTGTGTGTATTTGTGAGGAATGACCTTTTTAGTGAGATACTGCAGGGCTGCCAGTGCTTTTGGAACCATACTCCAGCATAACCCATAGAGGAGAATCAGAGGAAGAATTATTTTTGATTGTGTAAAAGTATTGGACTTTTTCTTGATTTAATTCAAAATACTTTCATCTTAACAGAGAGACTCGAGAATACTAGGCAAAACTTTTGTTTTTATTATTTTTGAAGTTTGAGTTTCATAAGGGGTACTGTTCTTTCTTAGAATTCTTAAAGCACTCGATAGTTCATGTGCAAATTCTAAGGAAGTTCCTCTCCAGCATGAATGGATATAATTTCTGTCATGGTTTGACATATGTTCCACATTATTTCTTGGTAGAAGGATATGAGCTCCCTTCAAACTGAGCATTTTGTTATCCCTTTGCTAATGTGATGAACATTATTGACAAAGAGTTAATCTGAACCTTACTCCTGCCCCCGCTTTGTTCTGTTGTTTGGTTCTTCATGCATAGATATGTAATGAATTAGAGAACTATTTAAATAGTTTGCGATGTCCTTTACTGCATTTAGTAAAGGAAATGTTTTGTAACATATGCCGGAATTTTCTGGCGGAAGAGGCCTGAATCTGGCAGTCCCATCCTCGAGCACAGCACCTACCATTTTTGCGGGGGCAGGAATGGGCCCCCGTCAAGATTCGCGCATGAGCATTTTGCGGAGGAAACTGGCCATAGAAATCGAAAGCTGCCTTCACTCATGTGTGATTTTGACGTGTGAGGTGTCTGAAATCCAGTGTGCACAGTTTAGACCCAGTAGGAGCAGGTCTGAACTTTGCGAATTTGTTCGGAAAGGCAGGATACCCTTTTGGAGAGGCAAGCTACCCCTTTAGATATGACCCCAGGACACCTTTGGTGGAGATCAGGTGCCCTTTGAGGGAAGTGAGGTGCCCTTTCAGAAAAGCCAGGTGCCCTTTTGGAGAGATAAGGTACTCTTTGGGAATGTTAAAATTAGGCATGAATGTGTGTAAAAAATGTATAAGCTCATCGGAACTGTGAAACTCATTGGAACTGTCAAAAACAACTGTCAAAAATATCAAGATGAACTGTCAAGAGGAGCTTTCAAAAACAACTGTCAAAAGTGTTGAGATGAACTGTCAAGAGGAGCTATAAAAAACAGCTGTCAAATGTGTCAGGATGAACTGTCAAAAGGAGCTGACCAGGCATTTCAAACTCCTGCCCTTTAACTCTTTGAAAAAACTGTCTGGAGCACTAATAAAAATGATTGCTTGCTATTTTACTCCATTGGTTGTTATAAGCCTTAGGGCTACCACTACTGGATTAGTGCTGCATGACTGTTTTCACAACTGTCCATTGCAGGGTAGGGTGCCTGCCATTTAAAAGTTGAATGACAGCTTAAAGTGGTTTTAGGCTCTTTGAAGTGAGACTGTTAATTCCAATGCTTGTTTTTGTAAGGGATTGTGCAATTGAATGAAATGTTTATTGTTATAAGGGACAATGTAGTTGAAGGACTTAAATGTCATAAGTGGTTTTTTATGAATGAGTTTTTTTTTAAAGTCAGCAATAGACACTTGGAACTTTATTTTATTTAATCGCAGCATGAGTCCTGAGGTTTACCCTTGGTGGATGCTGGGTGAGTTGGCATGACAAATGTAAGACTAAAGGGTGGTGGGGTCATGAGTTGGCATGAATTGGCACTAAGTTGGCATAGGGGCTGTAAAGGGCCTTGAGGGGTGGGCATGGATTGGTATGGAAGGTATGAGGGGCCATGGGGGTGGTCAGAGATACATAGGTTGGCATGGAAAGTATGAGGAACCATGGTGGCGTGGGGGCATAGGTTGGCTTGGATGGGTGGGGCATGGTCATGGGGAGTGTGTGAGAGGTGAAGGGCGGAGGGCTGTTTTTTTTTAAATGTCTTTGACAAAGTGCTGGTGTTCCAAGGCAGACCTTCCACCTAGCCTGCCTCCACACCAGGCATTCTGTGCACTCATTCTGAGGGCAACAAGTCTGGCTTCCAGGGATCCCTGCTACCTCAGAACAAAATCTCAACTTCTGGGGCATTTTCTCCTGGTTCAGGTTTGCAGAGCCAGGAAATGCCCAACTCTGTTCTCCCAACCTGGGAGCGAAAATTCAGACCCATGTCTACAAAGATCCATCAAGGACAATGACCAGAGGAAAATGAGTGAACCACATATCCTGTCCCCATAAGCAAGGCAAGGCAATCACCTGAAGTATTCAACTGATGGAGACAAACCATTAAACCTGATAACTTGAACAATGGGATCCCGGCTGAAAGGGGAGATTCCCAGACGTGAACTAAAAGAGGATGTACACCAGTGATGATCATGTTGGAATCACAGGGTGACAGTCATGTGACAGGCCCACCCTTTATGTGTTTAAATTTCAACTTTCTCTGCAGTAAGAGGACAAGCAGCTGACACGCTGCTCAGGAGAGAAGACTGAGTGAGGTCCCTCCTTCCTCGCCCTCCAACTTATTTTTGCAAGTTTTCTTAAGTTTAAATTTTATATTATGAGTTAGGTTCTTAACAGCCTTGTTAAACAGAGCTGCATGGAGTGGCAGTTATCTGTCAATCAGCTGAAAGTATTGTCCCCCAATAGGTGATAATTATTGTAGCAGAAAGCTGAGCTAGTTAGTGAGTCATCAGAGGCTCTATGTGTAAACAGAGAGGTTTTGAACCCACACAGAGAGAGCGCAGGGACACGAGAGTACACGTGAGTGAGATGTAGATTGGGTGGGTAGTTGGGAATTTGGTTCAGGTGGAATTCAGTGCTGATGGGAAAAGAGGTGCTCTTTTTTCTACTTTTTCCAGCCTCCAGTTGGTGAGTTTCCTTCCTTGTCTCCAAGGATGAGTGTAACTTTCTATTACTTTATCTGTGTAAGTTATTAACTAATTGACTAATTCAATAAATTAGAAATGTCAGGGCTGGTGGTGTGCCATGACTGCAACACATGGGAACCTGTGGATTGCATCGCAATCCCGGACAACCATTCCTGTTCAGATTGCTGAGCTGGAGTCTGTGTTGTGGATATTGTGGGGCATCAGGGAGGAGGAGAGTTATCTGGACACTTTGTTGCAAGAGGAAGTCACACCCCTTAGGTTAGGCAGAGCATTAGAGTTGATCAATGGTCAGGGTAGGCAGGTATGGGGAGCCAGCTTGTAGTAATGGAGGAGCCTCAGCCCTGACTTTGTCCAACACATACAAGGTGCCTGGTACCTGTGTGGATGAGGAGAAGGACTGCAAGGTGGATGTATGGTCTGACCATAGTACCATGGTGAAGGATGCCATTCAAATTGGGGGAGTGAAGAGGAATGTAGTAGTGACAGGAAAAAGTATAGTCCACGGGATAGATGCCGTTCTGTGCAGTCATGACTGAGAGTTCTGAAGGTTGCATTGCCTGCCCGGTGCCAGGGTTAAAGACATCTCCCTGTGGCTAGAGAGGAACTTGGAGTGGGAGCAGGAGGATCCTGTTGTCATGGTCCAGGTGGGAACCAATGACATGGGTAGAACCAGTAATGATGTTCTGCTAAGAGAATTTGAGGAGCTAGGGACCAAATTAAAATGCAGAGCAATCTCTGGATTGTTATCTGCGCCATATGCAAATTGGCATAAAGTCAAGCAGACCTGAGAATTAAACATGTGGCTCAAAGAGTGGTGTGGGAAGAAAGGGTTTCAATTCATGGGGCACTGGCTGAATACTCAGGGAAGAGTGAGCTGTTCCATTTGGATGGGCTCCAATTGAACCAAGCTGGGACCAGTGTCCTGGCCAGTTGTATAACTAGGGCTGTGGACTGGGCTTTGAACTAACAGGGATGGAAAGAGCTTGGATAAAGGGAGATTTAGAAATCCAAAGAGAAAGGTCGAGGCATCAGAACAATATAGCAATGTGGGTAAAGGTAAGCTGAGTAGGTCAGGGAGGGACAGAGAGCTTAACAAAGTTTGTACATCAGTGAATAAGGATATTGCAGTGAGCAGAAGTAACAATTTTAATTAAAGGTTCTTTGTTTGAATGTGCAAAACATTTACAATAAGGTAGAAAAACTAGTGGCACAAATAGAAATAAATGATTTAAATTTAATTGCCATTACAGAGAGATGGTTACAAGGCGATCAAGGGTGGGAAATTCCAGGGTACACCATATTTAGGAAAGACAGACAGAATGGCAGAGGAGGAGGTGTGGCTCTGATTGTAAAAGATGATGTAAGGACAATAGTGAGAAAGGATCTGGTCTCAGAAAATCCTGAAGTAGAATCAGTATGGGTGGAAATTAGGAATAGCAAGAGTCAGAAAACACTGATTTAAGTAGTTTATAGGCGCTCTGACAGTAGTTATATCATTGGGAAGAGCATTAAACAAGAAATTATTGGAGCTTGTAACATAGGCAATAATTGTGGAGGGACTTTAATCTTCATGTGGACTGAGACAATCAAATTGGCAAGAGTGGTCTAGGAGCTGATTTGTAGAATGTTTTCATGAAAGTTTCTTGGACTAATACATTGTGGAACCAACTGGGTTAAAACTAACTTAGATCTAGTATTGTGAAATGAAGCAGGGTTAATTAGAAATGGTGTGGTAAAAGATCCTCTGGGAAATAGTGATCATAATTGTGATCATTGAATTCCATATTAAGTTTAAAAGTGGCATATTCCAATCATAAACAAGAACCTTAAACAAAACCAATTACATAGGTATAAGGAGAGAACTGGCTAGGGTTAATAGGGTAAATAGACTAAAAGGTATGGAGATGAATGAACAGTGAGAAACATTTAAAGAAACAATTCAAAGTCTTGCACAAAAATACATTCTATTGAAAACAAAAACTCAACTAGAAAGACCCAGCCATGGCTCAATTTACTCAGGAGGTTAAGGATATTATTAGATTAAGAGAAGAGATTTACAATGTTGCAAAAAACGGTAGCAAGTTTGAGGATTGGGAGTGTTTTAGAAACCAGCAGAGGACCACCAAAATCTTGATAAAAAGGGAAAAAGTAGAATAAGCGAGTAAATTAGCCAGGAATTTAAAAACAGATTGTAAGAGCTTTTTAAGTATGTAAAGAGGAAGAGTAAACACTGGTCCCTGAGAAGCAGAGACAGGAGAAATTACCATGGGGTGAGGGGGGGTTGGTGGGGGGGTGAGGAAATAACAGAGGCATTGAACAAATATTTTGTGTCTGTCTTCACAGTAGAAGGCACAAGTTTCAAACCAGAAACTGATGGTAATCTAGGGGCCAAAAAAAACTTGAGGAAATTAAGGAAATTAACATCAGCAGAGAAAAAGCATTGGTAAAACTTGAGGGACTAAAATCTGACAAATCCCCAGGTCCTGATGGCCTACACCCTAGGTTCTAAAAGAGACAGCTGCAGAGACAGTGGATGTGCTGGTTTTGATTTTCCAAAATTCCTTAGGTTCGGAAGCAATCCCATTAGATTGGAAGTTGGCAAATGTTACACTACGTTTCAGGAAAGGAAGGAGAGAGAAAACAGGCCAGTTAGCATAACATCAGTTTTTGGGAAAATGCTGGAATTTATTATTAAGGAATTCTTAACAATGCATTTAGAAAAACATAGTATGATTAGAATAAGTCAGCATAGTTTTACCGAGGGGAAATCCTGTTTGACAAATTTATTAGCATTTTTTTGAGGATGTAACTAGTAGGGTAGATAATGGGGAACCAGTAGGTGCAGTATACCTGGATTTCCAAAAGGCATTCAAGAAGGTTATTAGGCAAGATAAGGGCTCATGGAGTTGGGGGCAGTGTTTTAGCACGGGTAGAGATTAGTTAAAGCCGAAAGTGGGCATAAAGGTTTTTTTTTTCAATTTGGCAGGCAGTGAATAGTGGAGTGCCACAAGGATCAGTGCTGGGGCCTCATCTATTTGCAGTTTATATTAATGACTTAGATGAGGAGTCAAGAGAGTAAGGTATTGAAGTTTGCTGATGATACCAAGCGAGGTGGGAAGGTATGCAGTGGGAAGGACACAACGAGGCTGCAAAGAGATTGAGACAGGTTAAGTGAGTGAGCAAAAAGATGGCAGATAGAGTATAATGTCGGGAAGTGTGAAGTTACTCACTTTAGCTGTAAGAGTAGAAAAGCAGAATATTTTTTAAAAGGTGTAAAACTTGTATCTGTTGATGTTCAAAGTGTCTCAGGTGTGCTTGTAAAAGGAATGCAGAAAGTTAGCATGCAGGTGCAGCAAGCAATGAGGAAGTCAAATGACATGTTAAGCTATTTTACAAGGGGAATGGAGTATAAGAATAATGAAGTCTTGCTGCAGTTGTACAGGGCTTTGGTCTGCACATTTAAGAAAGGATATACTTGCATTGGAGGCGGCACAGCGAATGATCACTCAATTGGCCCCTGCGATGAGGGTGTTGTCCTACAATGAAAGGCTAAGTAAATTGGGCTTATATTCCCTGGAATTTAGAAGAATGAGAAGTGATCTTATTGAAACCTACAAAATTCTGAGGGGCTTTGATAGATTCAGCGTGGATTTACGAAAGGGAAATCATGCTTGACAAATCGACTAGAATTTTTTGAGGATGTAACTACTAGAGTTGATGAGGGGGAGCCAGTGGATGTGGTTTATTTGGACTTTCAAAAGGCTTTCGACAAAGTTCCACATAAGAGATTGGCATGTAAAATTAAAGCGCATAAAGTGTATTGAGATGGTTAGAAAACTGGTTGGCAGACAGGAAACAAAGAGTAGGAATTAACGGGTCTTTTTCTGAATGGCAGGCAGTGACTAGTGAGGTACCAAGGGGATCTGTGCTGGGACCCCAGTTATTCACAATATATATTAATGATTTAGATGAAGGAACTAAATGTAATATCTCCAAATTTGCAGATGACACAAAGCTGGTGGGAGGGTGAGCTGTGAGGAGGGTGCAGAGATGCTTCAGTGTGATCTGGACAAGCTGAGTGAGTGGGCAAATGCATGGCAGATGCAGTATAATGTGGATAAATGTGGGGTTATCCATTTTGGTAGCCATAAAGGAAGGCAGATTATTATCTGAATGGCTATAAATTGTGAGAGGGGAATGTACAATGAGACCTGGGTATCCTTGTACACCAGTTGTTGAAGGTAAGCATGCTGGTGCAGCAGGCGGTAAAGAAGGCAAGTGGTATGTTGGCCTTCATAGCCAGAGCATTCAAGTACAGAAACAGGGATGTCTTGCTGCAATTGTACAGGGCCTTGGTGAGATCACACCTGGAATATTGTGTGCAGTTTTGGTCTCCTTATCTGAGGAAGGATGTACTTGCTATAGAGAGAGTGCAGCGAAGATTTACCCGACTGATTCCTGGGATGGCGGGACTGACATATGAGGAGAGATTGAGTCGATTAGGATTATATTCGCTGGAGTTCTGAGGAATGAGGGGGGATCTCATGGAAATCTATAAAATTCTAACAGGATTCTGGTAGATGCAGGAAGGATGTTCCCAATGGTGGTGGAGTCCAGAACCAGGGGTCACAGCCTGAGGATATGGGGTAGACCACTTAGGACTGCTGCACCTGCATGCTTACCTTCAGCAACTGGTGTACAAGGATACCCAGGTCTCATTGTACATTCCCCTCTCACTATTTATAGCCATTCAGATAATAATCTGCCTTCCTTTTTTGCTACCAAAATGGATAACCTCACATTTATCCACATTATACTGCATCTGCCATGCATTTGCCCACTCACTCAGCTTGTCCAAATCACACTGAAGCATCTCTGCACCCTCCTCACTTAGGACTGAGATGAGGAGAAATTTCTTCACCCAGAGAGTGGTGAGCCGGTGGAAGTCATTACCACATAAAGTAGTTGAGACCAAAACATTGTATGTTTTCAAGAAGGAGTTAGATATATCTCTTGAGGCGAAAGGGATCAAAGGGTATGGGGAGAAAGCAAGAACAGGCTATTGAGTTGGATGATCAGCCATGATCATAATGAATGGCAGAGCAGGCTTGAAGGGCCACATGGCCTACTCCTGTTCCTAGTTTCTATGTTTCTGTGTTTCTATTGTTTCTGCTGGTTAGGAGTGTAAAACATGGGGCTGCAGTCTCAGGATAAAGAGCCAATCATTTAGGACTGAGATGAGAAATTATTTCACTCAAAACGTTGTGAATGTTTGGAATTCTCTACTCCAGAGGGTTGTGAATGCTCCATCGTTGAATATATTTAAAGTTGGGATAGACAGATTTTTGGTCTTGAATGGAATGAAGAGATATGGGGAGCAGGCAAGAAAATGAAGTTGAAGCCCAAGATCAGACATGACTGTATGGAACAGGCTCAATGGGCCATTTGATCTACTCCTGCTCCTGTTTCATGTGTTCTTGTGTTCTTTTGAATCCTGTTTGTTGACTGTGACCACCCGGGCACACACCTGCTGCAGACAGAGATATCTTGAAGGAAATCAACCCCAAACTACTGTCTCCAGAAGGAAAGCCAAATCAGCTGGCTATTCCTTTAAATCGCATCCATGAGGGAAACAGCAGAATCACCGAATTCATCCTGGAAGTCACCAGCCCACACAAACTGTATACCCCTTTAATTCTCTCTGGACTCTAATTTGTTTAATCTACCCTTCTCCACTCAGTATTTTATTTGTGCATGTGCTTGAACTTTGAGTGTGTTGGTGTGCAAAAGTTGGAGCGAATTTTATGATTTTTACTAAGACCGGATTAAGTACAATAAAAGCTATCCTTTTTCTTTGTTAGAACTCAAGGAAACCTGTCTGATTGTGTCTTTTATGATCATGCTGTGTAAATAGTTAACACTCTGAATTGGCGAGTATATCCTTTCCAAAAAACAGTTGCGGTCCAATGAGGAGAGGGAAAAGAGGGGAGCCTCCGACCCCTCCTCACCTGATTGTAACAGTAGATTCATTTGCTGATGAATAATTGTTTGATTGCTTAGTTGCCCATTCAGAGTAAGAATTGTCGCCCATTTTGCACAAAACCGTATTCACAATTTACTGTTGTTTCCGTCATTTCTGTAGGTGTGACACATGACAAGCCATTTTCAGAATTCAGCTGGCTGCTTGGCATTTAATCAGAATATCCCAGAATTCCAAAAGCAGTTCCAGCAGTGCAGCTTTTATAGAAAACAGCAGCAAAAACCACAAAAACAGAGATAGAGTGAAAACTCAAAATGGGGTTGACTTTCGGCATGACAAAAAGTCAAATGTATAAATAAACCCTGCAGAGTAGATCGTTGGCACTCCTGTGATTATGCAGTTTTTACAGTATTTTTACCAGCTGTTGAGATCACTGGGGATTGTTATTATCAAACTCATTACACTCTTAATCTCTTCACTGTGTGAATGTGCTAAATTACATTTTGTCCATTTGTTCTGAATTGACAGTGATTGTTCTTTTGTTGTTGGCAGCTTCCTTCTGAATCCTTATTTTATCGTGCTGTTCTGCAAGTTATTATCAAAGAGCACTTTGAAAATGGAAAGGCATACACCACACTGCAAAGAACGAAGTATGTTTTGGAAGTTTGCATGAAATTTCAAGAAGATTACAGTCGGCATCTCTTGGATGTTTTCTGACATAGACTATAGGGAGGACACAGTTCATTGCACAGCATCTGAGGACAATTAATTGGAATGGAACTAGGGGACTGGGTGGTAGGGTGGGCTTGCACATTCCCCTTTCATCTCTAATTAATTAAGTTTCAAGTGATGGGGCAACAAAGCTCCTCTTTATGTTGGATGTGACAGTCCTAAGTAGACAGTCCTAATTTGGAAAGTTTCATTCTAGTTCCAGTGAGGATGTGTTCATAATTTGGCAGTAGATTAGTTTATCTCACAAACAAATGAATATTTTGCAATAAACTTGTCAATAATGCACGTCCTTGGATCACAGTGGCAGTATCATTTGATCTTGCTACGAAAATCAAATTGCCAATTTCTATCTCTATCTCACTATTTTAGAAACATAGGAACAGGATTAGGCCAGTTAGCCCTTCAAGCCTGTTCCACCATTCTTTCGTGACTGATCTTTATTTACCTACATATGTAAATTCCTGCCTAACAGAAATCTCTTAATCTAATTTTTCAAATTTTCAATTGACCTAGCCTCAAGGGTTTTCTCGGGACAGAGTTCCAGAATTCTACTACCTTTTACATCTAATTTTAAGGTAATGCTCCCCCTTTATTGGCTTGCTCACCAGGGCAAATTTGTTTATCGCTGTCTACCCTATCATATCCTTTAATCAATGAGATCACCCTTTCCCCTCCCTCCCAGAACCACAAAAGGGTTCCGCTTGTCCTAACTTTCCATTCTACCATCTCCCACATTCAAAGTCTCCACCATTTCCACCACCTCCAGCATGATGCCACCTCCAAACACATCTTCCCCTCCCTCTCCCTTATCAGCATCCTGAAGGGACCATTCTTTCCTCAACAACCTAGTCCATTCCTCAGTCACCCCCAACATCTCATTCCCTTCCCAAGGCATCTTCCCACACAATTGCAGGAGGTGTAACACCTGCCCTTTTACCTCCTCTTTCCTCATCTTCTAAGGTCCCACGTAATCCTTCCAGACGAAGCAGCGATTTACTTGAACTTCTTTCAATTTAGTATACTGTATTTGCTGCTCACAATGTAGTCCCCTTCACACTGGGGAGACCAAATGTAGAATGGGTGACCGCTTTGCGGAACACTGCCACTCAGTCTACAAGCATGACCTTGAGTTTCCGATTGCTGCCATTTTAATTTACCACCTTGCTCTCATGCTCACATTTCTATCCTCGGGCTACTGCAATGTTCCAGCGAAGTTCAGCGCAAGCTTGAGGACAGCACCTCATCTTCCCATTAGGCACTTTACAACTTCTGGACTGAACATTGAGTTCAACAATTTCAGACAATGAATTCGGTCTCCCACTCTTTTTTGTTTTTGTCATGTGCTGGTTTGAAACTAGTTTTTCATTTTTTTTTTCTGAGGTGCCCATTTTTCTGGCATTTACACTCACTGTGGACCAATACTTTGTATCTTTACTACAACCATTATGTTATGATCCTAGCTGAGGTTACCCCTGGACAAACCTGATCCCAGAGTGGAACCTGGCTTGATAGATCCTAACTTTTATTTGTTTCTTTAGATACGTGGAGAGTGGCCACTGAACAGAGTCATCGGAGTCAGCTAATGAACTTTTAACAAAAGAATAAAACAAGAAAAGATGAAGTATATTACAATACTCCTTCACCCACAGCTATACCTTTACAGATGTATACCGATTTGTAAGGATAACACAAGTTACAAAAGCTATCTTACACTTTAATGTTCACAGTAAGTACACAGTCCATGTACCAATAGGCACTCTGTGGTCAGATACACCACACTCTGAAACCAAGTGACAGATGCCACCTCAACCAGATACTATGGATCTCTCCTTGACTCCCCCCAGATGCTTGTCATACCGTGAGCCAATCGGTCTCACTGCACTCCATCTTTCACATGAGGGTTTCCAATCCCCACTCACTGAAGACCTCGCCTTGGAATCTTCTCCCAAATCAACGCTTTTTCTTAGAAGCCTTCTGCAAGGGTACAACTTCAGGGTTTCGAATTCTCCTTCTGATATTCCTCTTCCCTGGGTCACCACATGCATTCAAGCTGTCTTCCATGCACTCTGTCTCTCTGACTCAGCCACCAACAGTACACCACTGCTCCACATGCCCATAGCAAAAAGTTACAGACCTTCAACCATCTCTTTGGACCTTCTTGCCTCTTGCTAGCTGTTCTCGCTTTAAAGCTGCTCTCTGCAGCTTTTATCTCTTTAAATATGAAGCTTGGAGTCTTTCTTGCCCCCCACTCTTAACTTCACTTAACAGGACCTTTTCTGGGCTCTTGTCCTTCCTTTGACTAAAAGGTCTGCTTGGGACTTTCTCTTATTCCACTACCCTGGATTTTTGAGGTTTATCTTTAGCTTGGGACTGGCTGTCTCTCCCATTTGCTCCAGTCTCTCCTGGCAGCTACTTTCAAAACCAACTTTAGCTTGGAGCTGGCTATCTGCCCCTTCTAGGTGGCTTTTGTTTGGCAGCTGTTTTCCAAACCAGCTGAACTCCAACAATTTCTAAAACAAACTGCTATTCTAGCTTTTCTGTGTGTGTCTGTGGGAGGGACAGCACTGTTTTTCTACTCTTGTGTTTGCTTAACTTCTTAAATTGTAAACTCATTAGAAATGCAAGCACCTATATAAAGTGAAACTAAAATTCCATTTGACCTTTCTTAACACACAGAAACAGAAATACAAATCAAACTTAAACTTTAAAGCTAAAACTCATTCCTAATACCTACAAATACCAATATAACTTAAACTGTCTCTATTTCCTAACACATTACCACTTCTTTTGCTTTTTGTTCCATGACATCTTTATCATTAAATCTCTCCCACCCTCTCCCATAACCCAGTCCTTTTCTTTTGTTCTTCCTCCCCCTCACCCCTTTTGATGGCATATAACCCATCACATTTCTACCATTCAGTTCTGAAGAAGTCATATTTGACTCAAAATGATAACTCTGTATCTCTCTCCACAGATGCTGCCAGACCTGCTGAGTATTTCCTGCACTTTCTGTTTTTAGATAATCTCTTCCATTGTCCTACATTGATGAAGAACATGCCGTTTGGAGTTTATCTCCCCTTAGTCCTTAAGATGAATTACAAATCTGTGCACCCCATCCCACATTCTGAGAAATAGAAATACCTGTGTTGCATTGTTTCCATTTCTCAAACAGCGTATCCTTATGGTATCTTGTAGAGAAATAGCTGAACTCTCAACTTGCACTAAATTTGAGAGCGTTTCTTTTCAGAAGAATCCATTGGGAGCTAGGTTGAGATTAGCTGAAGTAATTTCACCATAGAATCCATTATAATACTCTGAAACAGGACAGACTTTCATCTAATCTCTCTGGGCTGAATTTCAACTTGGGTCCACAGGTGGTCAAGCATAGTATTCTTATTCTAACACATTGCACCGTTTAGTTTCTTCAGGTTATGTAGGTTTTAATGAAATAAGATGAAAAATGAAATAGAAGTTGATAGTAAGAGTTGTTAAACACATTAAACTTAAACATAATATTGCTGTAAAATTGATACTGTAGTTTGGAAGTATTTCACCTGGAATGACAGTGTTTTGTCATGTGCATGTGAAAGCAGTTGTGAATTTGTTTTATGGGCGTTGATGGGTTTCTTTTTCCACAGCTTGCAAAAATAAAACCTTTTAAAAATTATTTTATATGTAAAAAAACGTGTTGAGTGAGCAGCTGACCTGCATGCTAATTGAGAAAGGCCTTCTAGCTCTTTCAGGCTTTTTAAGAAATGCTGCTAATTAAATGTGTGACACATTTGGACTTTGTACATCCAAGGAAGTTCTGTACAGTAGTACATTAGCTATGTGCCCCATTTCCGTTAAAATAACTACAATTTACTTAAGTAATGTTTCCCTGTTCAAAACAAATGATTGCAATTAAAATGTCTGCAGCTCCTTTAGTAGTAAATTCAATTGAAATGATTGTGTTTTATGACATTTGACAACTTACAGCAGCAAACATGTTGGCAAGATTTATTCCAAGTCTTCATCCTTTGTGGATTACACCAGAAAATCAGTAGAAAAGCTGGGCATGGATGGCTCAAAGGTTGGTAGTATTATTTATTTGTTCAAGCTATTCCTTGGATTGAGACTGGCACAGTTTACCAATTTCATGTAAGGCAAAATACCATTTTCTTGTGCTGTCTGCTGCTAGATGTTGCTAGAGTGTTTGAATGCTTTTAGTCCTGCATGAATACTAAGGGCCTAGTAAATTTCCTCCATGTGGTTTTAAACTGAGTGTTAACCTGTTTAAAATCAATTGGTTAATGCCTGTATTCGAAAAGCACACGGAGAAATTTAGTACAGCCGCAATAAGAACTAGTGTGGAAACTGGGCTGGTTAGAATGGGTTTGAATCTGGACTTCTGCTGCCACTGAATTGGACAATCTTCTGTGAATGAGTTTCATTGCATCAAGGCTAGTTATGGACACAGAGCATCCCCACCAATCAACAGAGAAGAGCGTTCCACCTTGAAGTTTGTGCCATTGCAAGGCATTAAAAGTTAATGGGCCACACAAACTTCTGGGGCAGGATTTTCCCTTCGTTGGGTGGGTGTGGCGGGCAGGCCCAAGAATGGCCGTCAAACAGACCGCTGCTCATGATCGGTCTCCGACCATGATTTCACACTGGCGGGCCGATTAACGTCTGCCCAGCCTGAAA
Organism: Carcharodon carcharias; assembly: GCF_017639515.1. NCBI lineage: Eukaryota > Metazoa > Chordata > Chondrichthyes > Lamniformes > Lamnidae > Carcharodon > Carcharodon carcharias. Next base: position 64,973,791 of record NC_054487.1, read on the forward strand.
TGCGGCTCGGCACTGGCTGGGAAGGGCCGAGCGGAGCTGGGGGCCTGTCGGCTGCCGGGCCCAGTGGCAACCCAGAGGCTGATTTAAAAGTGACCCAGGGACCCACTGGAAGACTGGCATGGAGGACATCCCTTGATGGACCCGAGTGCGGCTGGACACGACAGGCGGGAGGGCAGATCAGTTGGACACTCGGCCCCTCCGCTTTTCTGATGAGTGCCTTGCCATCCTCCTGGAGGAGGTAGCTGCCAGGAAGGACACCCTTGTCCCCAGGGATGGGAGAAGGAGGCCACCACACCTCACCAAGAGAACATGGGAGGAGGTGGCAGCAATGGTGAGCAGCCATGATGTGGTGCAGCACACATAGGTGCAGAGCTGTAAGTGCTTCAATGACCTGCTGCGCTCAGGAAGGGTGAGTACCGTGTTGGCATGGGCCAGTGTGCAGGTGTGTTAAGATCTGGCCGTCCCCTCATGGACCTCAGGGAAGCTAGTCTTGAGTGCCAACTGTCAATGACGCTGGAGCTGGCCAAGGGGGTGAGTCCTGGCTGCTTGGACTGAGTGTCTTGCGGCTCGAGGGCCACAACTTGGAAGTACCCTGCCAGGTGTTCCTCAGTTGGGGTTGGCCAGGTTGCAATAGCGCTGCAGGTAGAGAGTGGACTAATCAATGCTGCTCTGATATTTCAGGAGAAGACGGCCCACAACAAAATGGAAAATTCGCAGACTGGTGGAGGCCCCGCTAGCCCCGTAACCCTCTCAAGATACGAGCAAGATGCCTTGGAGCTTGAGAGTCAGCAAGTTACACGTGCAATCGGGTATGTAGAGGCAGGGGTGCCAGACAAAGTTAAGAGTGCAACGCACAGAGGTGAGACTTTCGGTTTGTGTAACCATTCTAGTGTAGTCTCTTCATTGATGTGAACTTCGAACCTGGTGTTCCCATTGCTCATTGGAAGACGATGGCACCGTGATGCAGATCTCCATTGGCCGAGATTTTCCGGCCCCGTCAAGGTGGGACCCACCGTGGTGAGGCGGCGCCCCAGCCAGAAGTCCAGTGACTTGTGGCATTATCAGAAGATCCCAGAGGCGGCCGGGTGTGGAAAATCCTGCCCGTTGTCTCACCCGGGTACCTGGCATGCACAGTGACAGTGTGATGACTTTAGCTAATGACATGTCCTTGTTCTCCCTTTTAGGTTCGTCGGCAGGCATTCATTGTCCTGACCCCAAGGGGCCACCCCTGACACCGGAGGACCACCGAGCGTCATTTGCACCTGCGTCACATTCACTCTCTTAACCAGGCACCAGTGTAGATACCAGCACCTGGGTGGGCATTAGAGCAGCGGCTAGTATCTCGGTGCACGTTGGTGAGGGCACTTCACAATCGCATGATGTGCAGACGGAGGCAGAGAGTGCCCAGGATTTCGGCAGAAGGAGGACTGGTGGGGAGTAGGATGATGCTCAGTTGAAGGCTGATGATGAGCCTCTGGAGTCGTCCATTAGGCAGCAGATGCTAGATGCCCAGCGAGATCTGCGGGAGGATCTGGTGGAGATCCATGAGATTGTGCGTGCTATGGTCTCCATTGTGGAGGAGTGCTTACAGAGCATGAGCACTGCGTTTACCATCATGGTTGAGTGTGCTGTCTCCTCCTTTAAGAGAGCGGCGACTCTCATGGAGAGACAGCTCCAGGGGCAGAACCAGTGGTTCCTGGGGTTGCACTCGGAACTGCCAGCCTTCACACAGGCAATGACCTCAGGTGGTCAGGTCAGTGTGGGAGATGGATGAGGCACCCAGTATCCCAGCTAGGTGCCAGTCCATCACTGGTGTATGGGAAGGTCCAAAGCGACCTCATGTTGGCGCACGAGCTTCCTGTTGTCTCTGTGGGCTCCTCTCAGGGTGTTCTGGATGACGGCAGCAGCTCCTCTGCCCCTCCGTCGGTGACCATGGCATCTGATGATGCTGCATAGATTGGGGAAATACCAGCCATGGCATTGGCTGCTCCTTGCCAGGCAGGGCCAGCACAGGCTCCACTGGCCAAAGGACAACCGCCAAGGTCATCAAGGCCAACAAGACAGCAGGGTCAACAGACTGTCTCCAATGCCGGTGCCATTGAGGGGGGAATACCTAGACCTAGCACTCGCAAGCAAACATTAAAGGCACCATGAGCACAAGAGGGCAGGTCACGGGCTATTTTATGTTCATTTATGTTTACTTTAACTATACTAGTCTGGGAATGAAGACCAGAGAAGTTTATGTAAACAGTTTGGAATTGTCAAAATGAGATAAATTTTGCTTTTGTCATCATGACCAAAGTATGCTTCACCATTTTATTGGTGCAGGGTACATCAGCATGTAATGCTGGCCTTAAGTGGCTCTGAACTTTATTGCATAGGCACTGAGTGTTCTTTGTTTTCAAGTTAAAGGGTCCTTTCAGATATCCGTGATGGAAGAGGCAGCCCTGGCATGTGGTTGAAGCTGATCTTTGGTAGCCTAGCTAAAGGAGCATTGGATCAAAGCATTCCTGGTGTCCCTGCCTCCCTGGAGGTAACTGAGGTCTGGCTGCACACCCTCAATGTTCTCCTCACCGTACTCCTCTTTGGGACCTATGCAGCTGTGTCAAGATCCTCTTCCTCCAGTGGGTCCCCCCTTGCCAGTGCCAGATTGTGGAAAGCGCAACATGCAACCACTATCAGTGACACCTGCTCTGGGCGGGTTGTGTAGTGCACCCCCTGAATGGTGCATCTTGAGAAGACCTATGGTCTTCTCTACCACTGCACTTGTGGAGGCATGACTCAAATAGTAACACTTCTTTGCCTCTGTTCTTGGGTGGCGGAGAGGCGTCGTGAGCCACCTCTTCAATGGATAGCCCTTGTCACCCAGCAGCCATCCATTCAGTCGGGCTGAAGCACTGAAGAGCCTTGGCACCTGGCAATTTCTGAGGATGTAAGCATGGGAGCTGCCAGGGTACCTTGCACAGACTTACAGGATCTGCATCCTGCGGTCACACATATCTGCATGTTCATGGAGTGGAATCCCTTCCTGTTGACAAAGGCACCTGGCTGACCCGCTGGCACCTTGATGGCCAATGAGTGTCATGGCCAGTGGCACCCTGGATGCGGGAGAATGCAGCAATCGTTGCAAAGCCTCTGGCTTGCTCAGACTGGCTGGCTTCGTCCTTACGGTAAAGAATAAATGTCAGTGTCTGCCTGAACAGAGCTTCTGTCACCAGCTAGGCGCAACTGTGGACAGCTGATTGGGAGACTCCACACGGATTCCCCACTGAGCCCTGGAAAGGACTGGAGGCGTAAAAGTTGAGGGCCGCTGTGACCTTCAGAGCCACTGGCATGGAGTGACCACCCACATAGTCGGAGCTGATCTCAGGCACAATCATCTGGCAATTGGAGGTCACGCTGTCCCTTGAGAGAGGTGGAGCCTCCTTCGGCATTGCACTTGGGACATATTGATGTAGCTGTATCGCTGCCTGTAAGTGGCGTCTTCTGTGGTCCCTTCCGCTTTGGACTTCTTACTAGCCCTGTGCCCCTTGTGCCTATGCCTCTCCTCCCACAGGTCCCTCCCTTGGAAGCTGTACAGGGTTACGTGGTCTCCTCTCTCTTCTGCCCCTCTCTTCCTCCTTCGAGGAAGTGTGTCCAACGGAGACCACAATCTCCGTTACCAGGGTAAGGGAAGGCTGTCTGATACCTGGAAGGCTGTCTGATACCTGGAAGTGTCCACACGGTCTGAATCCTCTGAGGGCCTTGCAGACAGCAATCAGTCCTGAAATGGGGCCTGGAAATGCTAAGAATGAATCCCCGAACAGAGATGAGGCTGCCAAGTACCAATAAGCAATCAGCAGCAAACTATCTCCGAAACTCCTCACTACTCACACTGGCAAAGCTGATGACCCTTTTTATCCCACCCTTGGATGAGGTTTATGAAAATGTTGGCTGGCCACCTGCCTGTTTTCCCCTTGCGTCGAGCTGGAAATCGTAGGGGCAATGAAATATCACATTCACTTGGACTCTTAAGGGCTCTAAGTGACTGCTTGATTAATGGCGGGTGTTGTTCTGGCACCCGCGTGCGCCCGCTGAACGAAATATCGTGCAAGTGCGCGATGACGTCGCAACACATGCCCGATGCCATCACGCACTATTTTACTCCCGATCGGGTTGGGCATGCGCCTGCCCACGGGATGTAAAACCCTGCCCTGGAGTTTGTACATTACAGGAGGACAGTTGGAAAGAGGAGACGCTGATAAGGGTACGCAGAGAACACAACAAAATTAAAGGGAAAAACAAGTAATTTTCACCTTGTAGCAATAACATTTCCACAGAGAAGTCTAATAAATCTTTAGATTGAGTAGCAAAAACTTATAAAATATGACTAGTTATTTTGGCTATTCTCCAAACGTAGCAATCAATCAAATGTTGCCAATAAGAGATTGGACTTCATGATGGGAGGTACATGCCTGTTGTTTCCTTCAACTGGATTGTAGGCTCTGACTGTGATTCTTCATGGAATGACCAACTCCATCTAAGCTCATGTTGCATAGAAACAACATAATGCTTTTCATATTTTTGGAATTTAAAAAAAAATTATTTACTCACTCCTTGATTTGAAGCACTGGTTGTATTATGCAACCAAATTACTTAAATTCAAACTGTAATTTCTCAATATTTTCCATGAAAATGTCACTTTGCGGATTAAACATGGAGAAGACAAAAGGAGATAGATAAAGAGATATCTAACTTCAAGTTGCCATACCTGCTCCAACCTATTTCAGGATATAAGTTGTTATTTAATATTTTTGTAAATATTGACAGAGTACTTGGGGTGAGTTCTGCAGGGGCGGGGTTGTTCATTTTGTTTCTGAGTTGTTTTTACCGCCCTGCTGGTGAATGATAGACAATCAAGAAAGTCCACACTGGATTTCACCTGAGTGTTGAACTCTTTGATTGAAATATTACCAGCCCTCTGCTGCACAGATCTCAGATGTTTTGTATTGGGGAGTTGCTCATCTGAGGTGCTCACCAGGAGGGCTGGTAGGTGTTCTCTTTCTAGTTCTGAACAACAAAAGTTAAAACACATGGGCCAGAATCTTATGTCTCTCCACCAGCAGGTTTTTGGCGGGGGTGGTGGGTGGCGGGCGTGAAATTGAAGGGATGGGATTCCGTCAGGGTTCCTGCCTGCCTTGACCACACAGCGATTTTACGCTGTGGCAGGCAAGGCATTGGATGGGAAGCCCGCCCTTGCCCCAATTGAGGCCCATAAGTGGCCAATTGTTGGCCAATTAAGGGCCTTTTCCCACCCAGCCTCAATTTTTAGACTGGTGGGAGGATTGACCTTGTGCAGGGGAAGCCCGAAAATCAACTGACTTACATCTCGGATGGGAAGTGGGGAGGGCGCCTCCGTCAGAAGCTTCCTTCAGCGCACCAAAGTCGGGCACACTGAATGTGTTCCCTGCTGATTCTTCAGGTGACGGGAAGCGAAACCCCACCATCTGAAAAATTCAGGTCACAGTGACAGACAGTCAAGTGGAGATGGCTTGTTAAAGAGAAAATGTGAGTACATATGCTAAGGTGAAGAGATTAAAATGCTGGAGGATAGTTAGAGGCCATCTTTAAGCCAAATACTGTGATCCACTTATTCGGCATATTATTTATTTTCTATTATGCAAAAATGAATTATACAAATTGAATTAACTAAGTCTGATCAAAACGGAAGTTTGCTTTGTTCCCCATACTGTGAAATAAGGCAGAGCAATGATTTATAAGTGGCTTTAGCCTCAATAAATGTTTGCTCCTTGTGCCTTCAGAGAGATGGAAAAATATGTATGCAAAAGAACAACTATTTAGCCTAAGGCATAGGGGGTAATGTTGCACACCCACCTTTTACTATTGTGCAAACAGATATAGGGCAGGATGAGTCAACACCAATAAAAGTAAGATGCTCAAGTTGCTTATGTGAGTGACTGATGCTACTGAACTGGTGGTGGGGGATGGCTGGTAGAGTAATCATTAGATAGGAAATTCCCTTGGAGTTTTAAAAAAAATTCAAACCAAATTATATGCCTAGAATTTCTAAGTTGGATGCACTTTGGCCCAGATTTTCTGCTTTAAATTATGCACTGAGGGATTCGAGTTCCTGAATATCCCCAGTTTAAAACTGAATGAGTTAATGGTGATACAAATTCATGTTGAAAAGCATTCAGAATTGTCAGCTTCTTATGCGTTCTATATGAATTAATACATAGATTGTGTTGCAGCTGTTTTCAATGGGGAAAAAACAAAAAAGTTTTGAAAGCAAATCTGAAACGCTCTTTACGCATATTATCGGGGATTTGAAAGAATATGCAGTAGTTTGCTCAATGTTACTTGTTGTAAAAAAAATATTTTAATACAGAAGTAAGTCCATTCAGAGCTAATTTTTTTAAAAGTCTTCTAAAAACTCACATTTTATGCTGTCCATTATGACAGTTAAGAAGGGTAGATATTTGGGTAGCTGTATGATTAAAATTTCAATGCCGCCAGCATATAAGGATATTGTCGGTATGTTGCCCATAACTTTTCAAGTTACGCCAAGAGTGTGTGAGGACCCAGAATATCTAGTGACAAGCATCTCCTTTTGAATTTCTTTTTGATATAATTGTTCTCTGATGTGTGTGATGATGGCAGAACTGCATGTATCCTTAGTTGCCATGGGCTAGATTTTATGCTGCTCCGCCAGTGAGTTTGAAGGCGGTGGGCACATAAAATGCAGCAGGTGGTCTTCCCATCGCTTACCTGCCCTCACTTAAGCTGTATAAAAGTTTATGGAGGTGCAGGGGAGGCATCCCATAAAATCCAAACCCATGGTGGTGGTGATGAGTCACAGCCTTGAACTATTGTAGTCGTGGTGGTGATGGTACTCCCAAGATTGTGTTAAATAAGAAGTACCAGATTTTAACTGTACATCAGTGAACAACTGATAGTGTATATAGTCAAGCTATGATGGAGTCTGACTTAGAAATGAATGTGGAGATGATTGTACTTTTCTGATATTATTGCTCTTGTGGTTCTTGGTTGTAGAGTTTCAAGGGAGGGAGACACTGCCAGAAAAAGTTTGGCAAGTTGCTGCCAAGCACCCTGTGGATGGTACAAACTGTAGCCACTGTGCATGCGATGCAGATTTGCACTGATACTTCCCCACATGTTGGAGTTTCCAATGTCAGAGATCCCAGACTAGAAATGTGCTGAAATGAGAAGAGAAATTACTGGAATTACTTTGCAGGGCAGACAGTATCTTTGGAAAGAAAGTTAACAGATTGAGGTTAACGGAGCTCGCCAGAGTGGGTAGTGGGCAATAGGCTGACACTGGGAACCTGCACACTGGCTTAGGCCATTTTCCCTGAGCCTAACAAGATTTTGTGCTGACTCAGGGATTCTCACCAACTTGCAAGGATTCCCCATGCCTCCTTAAGACTGTCCTGCGAACCCTATTGTATTTGGAAGCAGTATCCTGGGGGTCCCTCTTTCAAATGCACTTAGTGTCCAATCGATGGACCCAGCATAAGAAAGGGGGATGCCTGCTCAGAGCCAAGCCACTGTTTTTGCATCAGACCCCACTGCCCCTTCTCCCTTCACCGGAGACCCTTCCCTGTGACCCCATCCCATCCTCACTCAACTGCGGCTTGCGTCCCTCGTTGACCCTAGGCCTCTGGTGGGTTTATTGCTGGCAGCAGCCACCACTCCTAGTGGCGCTGACAGAGGATTGGAGAGCTGTGGCCTCAATATTGCAAGTATTGATTGGCCAGCAACTCTTGATAAGTGGGATTTCTGCCGCTGGGATCCTAAATGCCCGTGAAGGCCCCATGCTGGCCACTTAAGTGCCTGAGGGACACTTAATTCAGCCAGGTCTTCGCCCGCCCCCCCACACACCAAAGCAATGCACGTTTCATGCTGGGTCTCCAACCAGTGGGTGGGATCTGCATCAGGAACACTAAATCCAGCCCAACATTTCAGGCTAATGACCCTTCATCAGATGCTGCCTGACCTGCTTTGTATTTCCAGCATTTTCTGTTTTTATTTCAGATTTCCAGCATCTGCAGTATTTTGCTTATGCAGACATGTGCTGAATTCATGAGAGAGAACAAAAGTCCATTCAGGCTCCTTTCAAGGACCTCCGAGAGTCCAGTTTAAGAACCTGGAAGCAGAAAGCCTGGCCCCTTGGATGGGATTTGTAGCAGGTCATGGGAAGCTGTGAAAAAGTGAAAATTGACTAGAAATTAATCTTTCCCCCTTCCTAAAATAAAACTGGCATACTAATCTACTGAATTTGATCATGTTTATGTTTTAACACTGCGTAGTTTGTTTCTAATTTTAAGTTCGACATTTCCCTCCGCCACCCCCCCCCCGAGCTTAATTAGGAAACTAACAAAACATTTTTTTTATATAATTTTGGCAGACTCCTTAATAACTTTACTACAAATCTAAACCTAAATCAAATTAACAGCATTATTTTTTAACTTTTCTGTGGCATTGTAAATGAGCAAGTGGATGTTCTGATGCCGAGGGGTTTTTTTGTTTCAAATTATTGCAATTAGCCAAACCCTTATCAACTGTAATGGAAGCGCTGGAGAAACCAGTTAGTCCTCAACAAATAGAAAATGCTATTAATATTCTTCAATTATATAAAGCCCCTAGTTCAGAATGATGCTCATCTGGATTTTATTTAAAGAAAAAAATTGGCACCTTCCTCTGTACCTCTCTTGTTACAGAATTTTAATGAAGCCAGCGGCAAAGGCTACCTACCGGATATATTGCATCAAGCTAGCCTTCCTCATTTTTAGAAAGAAAGACAATGTAAATTGGTTGAATTGTAGCCACATGTCACTCAACAACAACTTGCATTTATGTAGAGCCCTTACTGTAATAAAACATCCCAAGGTGCTTTACACATAAATGTAGATTTGAAAATCTTAAGCTTGGTTATTGTAGACCTTAATCAGTCTATTTTATTCTGGTCAGATGCCCTATTGATAAACGTGGGATAAATGTGAACTTCACTTTATTGTTCAGAGAATAAATAACATCAGTATCTGTTGTTTCCATTAGTGGCAAAAAAAAATTTAGTAGAATGGAATAGATTTACCTGTTTTGGGTGCTGGAAGTCTTGTTTTCTAAATGAAATTTAAAGTTGGATTGTTATGATGGGAGAGACCTCCATTGAAGCAGGTATTGTGGTAGAATGCTAAAGATGTGCACGATCTATCTTTGATCTTTGTTCCCAAACAAAAGATTGAACTACACGGATGGCTGTAAAAGCACAAAAAACAGCTGTTAAAGCTCACCAGGGTACTGGATATGACAAGATTAGAGACAAAAAGCATAAGATCTTCCTATATGTTGACAACATCTTCTTGTTCTGGTTTTCTTTGCCATACAAAATGTTTAAAGAATTTGCAAGTTAACGAGTTAAAGGGTTTGTGGCCTTAAGTTTGAGATTCTGAATAATCTTAAAGGTTATTTTCCTTCAACTATACCCTCTAAATTGTTTTTGGAAACTAATGTATCTGGTATATTAGATTCCTATTAATGAGCTTACTCACTTAAATCTAAACCACATATTCTGTGTGAATCTTATCTCATTCAATGAGAAAGGCTGAAATGTTTAAAAATATTTTCCAATGCTCTAAATTTAGTGACATTTTCTCTTTGCTCCCATTCTCCAAGATACTTTTTAGAATCCTTTATAATTTTCTAAAGAAAATCTGTTTATTGTTTAACATGCTCGGCGGGACATAATTAAGCCAAGAACTAAACATGGTAAAGTTACGACTTAACGGAACAAAAGGACCCAGGCCTCTTATTCCAACTGTTAGTGGTTGTAGTTATTTTTATACCTCCTCTCCCAATCACCAATAAACCATCAGATTATTTATAGAGTAGTTGCAGCTCAACCTCTTGCACTGTGCTACTTGATGGATCAGCAAGTATCATTTAGAAAGTAATGCAATCAATTTGTTGTAATGAATACTGGGTTTTTCAGAAAACTACAAATGAATAAGATGGATTGTTCATCTCACACAAAATAATTTGAAATGCAGGAAATTGTACAAAACGACCTGGAGGTCCTCTAATAACTAGCTATTTGTGAAAGGACAATAATATGTTAAATATCAGTAATGTAAATGTGTCTACATTGTTTAAAGTCTTGAGTCTAGGATGTATCCATAATTTGTGGGAATTGTTCCTTGCACTCAAAGTATAACACATGCAACAGACCTGTCGCTCATGCATTTGATTGCCCAAAATAACCATTATCTGTTAAGCTAACCACACATATTTGCTGAAAGACAGACAGGTTGGAAATATTACCCAGCGCAAATCAACACACTCCATTTGAAAGGAAACAACTAATCAGGTTACTCAAATATTTTCAAAGCTGCCAATCAGGAACCGGCAAATGCACATTTTTTCAAACTGGCCGTGCTGTTTCCTCAGACAGCTGACTGTGTATAGCTAACAAATAAAAGTTGTAAAACAACCAGTCATTACCAATCATTAAATTTGGCCATAAAATGACTGAAGTTCTGTTGGAAACCTGTCCAATAGATCTACTTTTAAGGGCTTGACTTTACTGGAGCGTGTCCCATTCTGCGAGTACTCCTACACCTCAAACCTTCCCGTGCCCAGATTGCAAGATCACTAATTATTCCCAGTTCCTGGCCTTCCCATGTGCCCCAATCTCCTGCTTCCTCTTGACCACAACTTGCACCTCAGCTCCTCTTGCCTTGAACCTCAGTTCCACCTATTCACCACTCTAGCCGCCTCTTTTTTCATAATCCAGGTACCCCTCCATAAGTCCAGTATTTATTACCTCTTGCAGCATACCCTGTCTTTAACAAAGGTGGCATATATTAAATACGCCAGCAGTAGACCAGCCATATAAGTACAGTGGCTACAAGAACAGGTCAGAGGCTAAGAATTCTGCAGTGAGCAACACATCTGACTATCCATCATCTATAAAGCACAAGTCAGGAGTGTGATGGAATATTCTGCATTTGCCTGAATGAGTGCAGCTCTAACAACACTCAAGAAGCTCGACATCATCCAAGACAAAGCAGTCTGCTTGATATGCACCTCAACCACAACTTTAAATATTCATTCCCTCCACCACTTGCACATAGTGGAAACAATGTGTGCCATCAACAAGACAACACTGCAGCAACTCACCAAAGCCCCTTTGACTGTACCTTCTAAACTCAGGACCTCTGCCACCTAGAAAGATAAGGGCAGCAGATGCATGGGAATACTGCCACCTGCAAGCATCCCTCCAAACCACACCTATACTGACTTGGAATGAAATTGCCTGGGTCATCGTCACAGGGTCAATATCCTGGAACTCCCATCCAAGCAACGATATGGATGTACCTACACTAGATGGACTGCAGCAGTTCAAGAAGGAGGCTCACAATCACCACCTTCTCAAGGAGAATTAGGGATGGGCAACAAATGCTGGCCTTGCCAGTGATACTCACATCCCTGGAATGAATAAAAAAGCTATAAATCATTTGTGGGTGCCCTGTCATTATGAATGGAGTTTAAGGGGAGGTGGTGGCATTGCGGTATTGTCACTGGACTAGAATTCCAGAAACCCAAGGTAATGCTCTGGGGACCCAGGTTTGAATCTCACCAAGGCAGATGGTGAAATTTGTATCCAATAAAAATCTGGAATTAAAAGTCTAATGATGACCATGAAACTATTGTCGATTGTTGTAAAAATCCATCTGGTTCACCAATGTCCTTTAGGGAAGAAAACCTGCTGTCCTTACCTGATCTGGCCTACATGTGACTCCAGACCCATAGCAATGTGGTTGACTCTTAAATGCCCTCTGGACAAGGGCAATTGGGGATGGGCAATAAATACTGGACCAGCCAGTATGAACGAATCCCATGAACGAATAAAAAAAAAGTTATGAGGAGAAGTCATTTTAAAGAGAGAGACAGAAATACAAAGCAATGAGAAAAAGAGTCAAACTTAGTCAACGAGATAGCCTCTTCAGCACTTACGCCATTGATACATCAATATTCTACTGAAAACATTAAGGATATTTGCATTTTGCCACATTTGGGTGCATTTGTGCAAATGTGCTAAATGCAGGTTTCCTTGATCTTTTTAACTGAAAACCTTAAAGTCCCTCAAGGCTCATTTGAGTAGCTGCACTGCATAGAAATATTTTTGCTTTACTACATCCTGCACTCGGTATAAGTTTACAACCCTCAAAATTGACTTAACAGTTTCCCCTATCACTTCAGCCAAGTGTAAGTGAGGGGTTGGTGAGCTGCACGTAGCTCTGACTTCACTTACTGATTACAAAATTACAATTAACTTTTTTAAAACTATTTTTTCACATTTTCTAATCATTGACACCTGTTCTTCATTTTACTGTAACGCTATCCTCTCTTCCCAGTAAAAAGATTCAAAGTCCCAGACTTTCTCCATCTCCAAACCCATACTCAGACCAACTTCAGCCAAAGGTTATCTTTTCCCGTGAGCATACAACCCAATGCCATTATAATGGGGGAGGAGTTGCAACAACAGGCCAGGGGAGTCAGGCAGTCTGGCTGAGGAAAGCAGCCCACCATGTACTGTACATACACTGCACCAGTCCCATGGGACCTCTCCAAGGAGCTGTGCAGCCGGCCGTACCTATCTCAGGATGTCATAGGACAACACTGCTAACCTCATCACAAAGATTATCAGCTGTCACAACTGCCTCATCCACAGCAGTTAAAGTGAAAGCACCCCTCGATGTTTGTAACTTTGTATTCTTTCAGCCTGTTACAGAGCATCTGTATAACATTAACCAAGCAGCTTTCGTGTCATGCATGTGCAGGTTTCAGACGCCCTCATTCATAGAGCAGCCTAATTCCTCCACATGGGCATTGCCCTCGGGCAGCAGAGGCACAAAGCCAGGGACCTCTACAGAATAGCTGCATTCCCCAGGTTGCATAATTGTGTGAGTTTACCTCCTTGATGTAAACTTACACCGCTTGTTAGAATGTGAAGTGCAGCCAATTTGGCAACTTCGCTCAAGTTATACTGCTAGTTTTGCAAAGTGGCTTTGGAATCAATTGGTGGTATAACCTGACCTTAAAAGATAACCAACAAAATGTCAATATTCTGTCTAAAAACAAAAAAACTGCGGATGCTGGAAATCCAAAACAAAAACAAAAACAGAATTACCTGGAAAAACTCAGCAGGTCTGGCAGCATCGGCGGAGAAGAACAGAGTTGACGTTTCGAGTCCTCATGACCCTTCTACAGAACTTGAGTTCGAGTCCAAGAAAGAGTTGAAATATAAGCTGGTTTAAGGTGTGTGTGTCGGGGGCGGAGAGAGAGAGAGAGAGAGAGGTGGGGGGGGGGTGTGGTTGTAGGGACAAACAAGCAGTGATAGAAGCAGATCATCAAAAGATGTCAACAACAATGGTACAAAAGAACACAGGTGTTAAAGTTAAAGTTGGTAATATTATCTAAACGAATATGCTAATTAAGAATGGATGGTAGGGCACTCAAGGTATAGCTTTAGTGGGGGTGTTTTTTTTATTTAAAATAATGGAAATAGGTGGGAAAAGGAGAATCTTTATAATTTATTGGAAAAAAAAGGAAGAGGGAAACAGAACGGGGGTGGGGATGCGGGAGGGAGCTCACGACCTAAAGTTGTTGAATTCAATATTCAGTCCGGAAGGCTGTAAAGTGCCTAGTCGGAAGATGAGGGAGGAACAACACCTCATCTTCCGACTAGGCACTTTACAGCCTTCCGGACTGAATATTGAATTCAACAACTTTAGGTTGTGAGCTCCCTCCCCCATCCCCACCCCCTTTCTGTTTCCCCCTTCCTTTTTTTTCCAATAAATTATAAAGATTTTCCTTTTCCCACCTATTTCCATTATTTTAAATAAAAAAAAACACCCCCACTAGAGCTATACCTTGAGTGCCCTACCATCCATTCTTAATTAGCACATTCGTTTAGATAATATCACCAACTTTAACTTTAACACCTATGTGTTCTTTTGTACCATTGTTGTTGACATCTTTTGATGATCTGCTTCTATCACTGCTTGTTTGTCCCTACAACCACACCCCCCCCTCCACCTCTCTCTCTCTCTCTCTCTCCGCCCCCCACACACACACCTTAAACCAGCTTATATTTCAACTCTTTCTTGGACTCGAACTCAAGTTCTGTAGAAGGGTCATGAGGACTCGAAACGTCAACTTTTTTCTTCTCCGCCGATGCTGCCAGACCTGCTGAGTTTTTCCAGGTAATTCTGTTTTTGTTTTGGTCAATATTCTGTCGTTTGGCAGAATCAAACTTGTAAAAGTAGCTTGTTTTTCTGCTGCTCCTCATTCTTCTCATTGACTTGTCCACCTTCACAATGAAACATTTCCCTTTAAGTTACTCGAATAAAAAACAAAACTTTGATGCCTTACACAGTAAACCAAAGATTTTGATTTGGTAGTATAAAAACTTGTGGAGAATCATCCAAGTTATTTTACTACCTCTGTTGTGTTTTGCATGGAGTCTTCATATAAGCAGTTTATATTAGTTGTCTCCTATATAAAAAAACCTATAAAATTATATAGATTAAACTGCTTTGAAACTGCCAAATATTATCTGTCACTAGTTGGCAAGAACTATACTGAAAATCTCGTGCTAAATGTGCTGAGGTAATTTTGTGGTAATAAGATGTTCCGGTTAATTATTCCTTAAATAGAAATATTACAGAACTAGCACCATTGATACTTTAAAGTGGCATATGATGTACGAGTGTTTTTTTGATTTATTTGCAAATACTGAATGCTATGAAATAATTTCATCTAAATAATTGAATCTGTCAATTAAATAATATGATGAAAGTGATAAGAAACTATCTGGATTTTTCCCTGCCCAAGCAATAGCTGAAGATTTTTCAAAAAGTAGTGTCCTAAATATAAGTTGACATTAATTACATTCTGTTGTGTCTTACTTGACTAAATGTGGCAGAGCTGGCACCATAAAAAAGAAGGCATGTCTGCAAAAACTTACTTGACCTCTACCAAATCAAATTGCTTAAGCAACAAGCTTTTAGCCAAAGCTATGTCTTATTATCTGTATGGGGTACATCAACTACATATTGTAACAATTGTACTTTGACAGGTATGTTTATGACATTAGCTGGAACAATGCCAGTTGATCGCATGGTTATAATTGGACTTAGATGTGTGCCTTTTTTCCATTTTTCAGATGTCAGACAGTTTAATACAAGGTTATTATGACAGATACATGCCCCGAATGAAAGAGTTGGAAGCATTTAACCTGGTAAGCTTTGGGGAATTGACATAAAAAGACTTTGCACATGAGAAACAAAGGAAGTATGCTTATTCCTCCAGAATCACTGCTCCTAACACTGTTAGCCTGACAGTGCAGCCAAAACAAAAGTTTGTTGTGATAGCAGTGTTTTTTTGAACATTGTAAGGATCTGCAATAAGCTAAATGCAATAAATGAAAAGTGTCCCATTTAAGAACCATCAAGCACGGGGTAGGAGAATTTTTTTATATCTGCTGGATAATAGAATGCAACAGTTAACTTCTCTTCAATAAGTATTTCAGCTGTCTGCAAAGGAGACACACATCCTTTTAACACTGGTTTCTGGGTTTGAATTAGCCCATACTGTTGAGATAAAAGCCTACACTCTTTGATGGCTGTGGGGGGTCATAAGTCAAGAGAATTTAGACCTTCTCAAGCTAGTTCACATTGAGCATGGATCCACGACACAAATTTGTAATTTGACCTAAAATGCTAAACCCATTCTAAGAAGCTACAAGGTTTGAGGAAAGTAAAATCATATAGGTATTCTAATGCCAAGATGTACCAGATGTAAGACTGCTTGATGCTGACTTTGGGTGCTAGAAGTGAGAAAGTTAAAAATGTGTTTCATCTTCCAGCACTGACATCCTGTTACCTTAATCAGAACAAAAAAAAACAACTTTTTTTTTCATTTAAAAGAATGTAAATGGGTACAGAAACAGATAATTGTGCTAAATTTGCAACTGTTGTGGCAATTATCGTTGCACAGACACCTTGATCATGAAAAACCGACTTATGAGAAACCTACTCATGACACATACAAGTAGATGTCTTAAATCCAGTAATATCACTGGATGCACTTATAATTTCAGTTTAACCTATTTTTGATCTCGTACAGTATAGTCTTCCTGAATGACATCATTCAGTTCTTGGAATTAACTAGGAGGTTAAGTAGAAATTGTGTTGAGAAAAAGTTACGTGTTTGAAGACGTTTGGCTATTTAAAGAATAAAAACATCAGCAAAATTTAGTTTTATTAATTGTTTGCTGGTCTCCATAGATTCACCTCTATTCTATCCCAAAGCTTGCAGTATTGATGAACAAACCATAATTTTTTCCATAACTTCTGATGATCAATTCCTGTCCTTGTGAGCTATGTGCCAGTAGAGTCTGATGGACAGAGTAACAAACAATATTTCATTCCAAACAATATTTCATTCCAAACAACATTACATCCCTCCATTCAACGGATCCTTTCACCCACCTCCAGTTCTCTTCATCCACTTGAACCCCTCCCTCTGACCTCTTACCTGCTCTTGATCTTTTCATTGAGAACTGTCGGCATGACATCATCCGTCTCAATTTCTCTGCTCCTCTCATCCACTCTAACCTGTCTCATTCTGAACTTGCCACACTCCATTCTCTCAGGTCCAACCCTGACTTTGTTATCAAACCAGCTGACAAGGATGGTGCTGTTGTTGTCTGGCATTTTGACCTCTACCTCGTAGAGGCTGAGCACCAACTCTCAGACACTTCCTCCTACCTCTCCCGGACCATGACCCCACCACCGAACATCAGGCCATTGTTTCCAGGACTGTCACTGACCTCATCTCCTCTGGAGATCTTCCCTCCACAGCTTCTAACCTCACAGTCTCCCAATCTCGGACAGCCTGCTTCTACCTCCTACCCAAAATCCACAAACAGAACTGTCCCATTAGACCGATCGTGTCAGCCTGTTCCTGCCCCATGAAACTCATTTCTTCCTATCTTGACTCCGTTCTCTCTCCCCTTGTCTAGTCTCTTCCCACCTATATCCATGATTCCTCTGATGCCCTACATTATATCAACAATTTCCAGTTCCCTGGCCCCAACTGCCTCCTCTTCACCATGGACATCCAATCCCTCTGCACCTCCATCCCCCACCAGGATGGTCTGAGGGCTCTCTGCTTCTTCCTTGAACAGAGGCCTGAACAATTTTCATCCACCACCACTCTCCTCTGTCTGGCTGAACTTGTTCTCTCACTGAACAATTTCTCCTTAAACTTGTCTCACTTCCTCCAAATAAAAGGTGTGGCTATGGGTACCCGCATGGACCCCAGTTATGCCTGTCTCTTTATGGGGTATGTGGAACATTCCTTGTTCCAGTTCTACTCAGGCCCCCTCCCACAACTCTTCTTTCGGTACATCGATGACTGTTTCGGTGCCGCTTCATTCTCTCGCCTGGACCTGGAAAAATTTATCAATTTTGCCTCCAATTTCCACCCCTCCATCACTTTCACATGGTCCATCTCCGACACTTCCCTTCCCTTCCTTGACCTCTCTATCTCAATTTTTGGTAATAGACTGTCCGCCGATATTCATTACAAGCCCACCAACTCCCACAGCTACCTCAACTACAGCTCCTCACACCCTGTTTCCTATAAGGACTCCATCCCATCTCTCAGTTCCTTTGCCTCCATCGCATCTGTTCTGATGACGCCACTTTCCAAAACAATCTCACGTGTCTTCCTTCTTCCTTAACCGAGGTTTCCCACGCACAGTGGTTGACAGGGCCCTCAACCATGTCTGGCCCATCTCCCGCACCTCTGCCCTCACATCTTCCTCTCCGAAAACCATGATAGAGTCCCCCTTGTTCTCACTATTCACCTCACCAGCCTCTGCATTCAAAGGGTCATCATCCACCATTTCTGCCAACTCCAGCATGATGCCACCACCAAATACATCTTCCCTTCACCCCTCCGGTTGGCATTCCGTAGGACCGTTCCCTCCGGGGCACCCTGGTCCACTCCTCCATCACCCCAAACACCTCAACCCCCTCCCACGGCGTCTTCCCATGCAATCGCAGATGGTGCAACACCTGCCCCTTTACTTAGCCCCTCCTCACTGCCCAAGGGCCCAAACACTCCTTTCAAGTGAAGCACCGCTTCACTTGCACTTCTCTCAATTTAGTCTACTGCATTCACTGCTCCCAATGCAGCCTCTCTACATTGGAAAGACCAAACGCAGACTGGGTGACCGCTTTACGGAACACCTTCAGTTTGTCCGTAAGCATGACCCAGACCTCCCTGTCGCTTGCCATTTCAGCACCCCATCCGCTCTCATGCCCACATGTCTGTCCTTGGCCTGCTGCAATGCAAACTGGAGGAACAACACTTCATCTTCCAATTAGGCACTTTACAGCCTTCTGGACTTAACACTGAGTTCAACAACTTCAGACCATGAACTCTCTCCTCCATCCCCATCCCCCCCCTTTTTCATCCCCTTTTATCCATATTCATTTTTAGTTTTTTTAATTTTTATTAATTTTTTTCCCACTTATTTTCATTATTATTACTTTTTAATTTTATTTCCATTTTCATTCATTGTTTTATCTTTAGCTTTTAGACTATTTTCAATCTTTCTTCCCACCTCCGTCTCCTCCCCCACCCCACCCCACCCCCACTAGGGCCATCTGTCACTTTCCAGAGTGTTTACCCTGCTCCGGCCATTATCATGTTTTGCTTTCTTAATGTCACCATTAGCACCTCATTTAGCCAGTACCACCACCATAAACAACTCTTAGACCTTTTATTTATGACATCTTTTGCCGTCTCTCCTTTGCCTCCACCTATCGCTGGCCTTCTATCCAGCTCCACCAGTTCCACCCCCCTTAATCAGTATATATTTCACCACATCTCTACCTCCCTTTAGATCTGAACAAGAGTCATACGGACTCAAAACATTATCTCTGCCCCTCTCTCCACAAATGCTATCAGACCTGCTGAGCTTTTCCAGTATTTTTGTTTTTGTTTCAGATTTCCAGCATCCACAGTATTTTGCCTTTATTATAATATTATATTCCTGATTGTCCATCTGAAAACAGTCCTAGTAACACATATTGGTACTCAGACATTCTTAATAGCATGAAGGGAGCACTTTAACAGCTAAGCTACAGTGCCCCTCTGCACAGACTGTATTTGCAGTTTTGTTGGCGGCTAGTCCAAGGAGTCCGACAAAGACCATGCTGTGTCTCTCGGTAAAACATATTGTGTCTTGTATATTCCAGAATTGTGTTAATTAGAGCAAGGAAAAGGAAGAGGTCATTTTCTCATATAATGTGTTGGCATATTTATGTATAGCATACTTAATTAACTTTTACTAAGGCCTGCCTGACGCTAAAATACTTTGGAATTTCAGAATATTATATTGACATAAGAATCTATACCATATGAGCAAAAGTCATGAACCTCAGTGAAAAAATACTTTCTATTAAGTACAATTAGGGACAGCTGTTTAAATAGATTAATAATTAAAACTATTGAATACATCGTTCAACTTAGGTGTCTGAGGAACTGATACTCATGAACTACTTAAACAGACAATTGGAACTATTTCATGCATCTTTCTTTCAGCTGAAAGTAGCCTTAGCCCCTTGTATAGAGGCATTGATTCTTTTGGATCGACTTTGCTACCTCAAGGAACAGGTAACTCTGCCTCTCACTGGGTGGTACTTGTGGGGTACTTCATTCCGCCAAAGATTTCATACCGATAATGTAATTACAGAGATTTTCAGAAAATGCTTTATTTCTTTAAATTGATCTATTTAACTTTGCATTCTTTAAAATGTATGGCTAACAGATGTTCTTTATATTTGATACAGTCACATTTGTTTATCTCACTTAATCAAAAAAGCTGGTATTTAAAATAAGGCTATTAGATAGTATATAATCCTATTGAAAGATATACTTTACAGTGATGGGGTAGAAACAGAATAAAATGATGAAATAATAATATCTTAATTGGAATGAATTACCTGTTTTAGTTACAATAAGTTACTTACATATGGTAGCTACTATAATTATAAAATGATTTTATTATTAAATAGAAGACTACAGATGCAGGAACACATATGAATTAAATGTAAAATGACATGTGTTTTGCTGAAGCCTTTTTTAATGAACCATCTGAGAGTTTTCTAAAACTTCTGTCTTTTGCAGGAAGATATAGCTTGGTCAGCATTAGTACAGCTGTTTGATCCCCTGAAGTCCCCAAGATGTTATGCAGTAATTGGTGTGAAGAAGTAGCACTGCTCCAAGTTCACCTACCACATTAATACATGACAAGTTTTGATTCAATGCCTTTTGGTTTATCCATTCCTGTACAACTTAAATTTCTGAGATTAAGATAATGTTTTGAATCCGTATGACTCTTGTTCAGATCTAAAGGGAGGTGGTAGAGATGTGGTGAAATATATACTGAGAGGTCTGAAGTTCCTAGTTTTATATCATATTTTTAAACTGTTGATTTACAGATTTTGAATACATGAGAATGGATGAACAAATGGAAAGCATTTGAGCGGGAAAGTCATTATTGCATGTTGCATTTCTTGGCAAGACATGCTCAACTGAAAGAGCAAAGTTTTAAAGATCCGGTCAACTTTTCATAATAATTTTCTTGATACAAAAAAAATAAAAATTTTAGTTAAGAAGCAGCCAGGCTATATGAGCCTCTTCATTCTGTGTAAACAGAAATTATTACCTTTTCCTAATGGAAAATTAATTCAAATCTGCTATATGCACATCTTTGTTGGAGAACTTAAATTATGTTGAATAAATGGTAAGTGGGATGCCAGTTAGTTCAGTTGGCTAAGCAGTTAGTGTATGGTTCAGAATAATGGCAACAGTGCAGGTTTTGATCCCCATTCCAGCTGAGGTAGACTTTATATAATCAAACTTAGCCATCTCTCTCCTCATTCCTATGTAATTTGCCTTGTTTGACATTCTTGTTTTGGATTCAAGTATGTCGCTCTCAAACTTAGTATGGAATTCATTTGTTCTTTTTATTCATTAATTGTGGGTTGTGGGCGTCGCTGGGTAGGCCAGCACTTATTGCCCATCCTTCATTGCCCTGTTCAGAGGGTATTTAAGAGTCATTCACATTGCTGTGGGCCTGGAGTCACATGTACGCCAGACCAGGTAAGGGCAGCAGATCTCCTTCCCTGTAGGACATTGACTTGTTTCCAGAGGATCTTTTACTGTGAGATTACTAATTAACCCTACATCCATATACAATACTGCATCTAAAATAGCTTTATCCCTAATTGGCTCCACAATGTATTGTTCCAGGAAACTGTCACAAAAGCATTCCACAAACTCATCTTCCAGATACCTTTGCCAATTTGTTAATTTCAGTCTATCTGAAGATAATAGTCCTCCACAATTATTACAGTGCCTTTGTTAGAAGCTCTAATTATTTCTTGCTTAATGCTCTGTCCAGCAATGAAAGAAGTGGAACTTGCTACATGAGAGTGCAAGGAATAGAAGAATCTGTTGAAGAAGGATGGATTGAGTATCATATGGAGCTTAAGAACAGACATAGACCTGTTGAGTTGAAGGGCCTGTTTCTGTGCTGTAAAGATACTTAAATAAGAAAAGAGTTAATAAAGTGAGCATTAGTCCTATAGTAAGTCAACCTGGGGAATTAATAATGGAAAATAAGAAGACGCGATGAATTGAACAGGTATTTTGCATCAGCCTTCATTACAGAGGATACAAGTAACACCTCAAAAATAGCT
This sequence comes from Carcharodon carcharias, assembly GCF_017639515.1. Lineage (NCBI taxonomy): Eukaryota > Metazoa > Chordata > Chondrichthyes > Lamniformes > Lamnidae > Carcharodon > Carcharodon carcharias. Next base: position 64,995,657 of record NC_054487.1, read on the forward strand.
GTAATTCAGGAACTGGAAGGGAGGAAGGAACTCAGGAAAACTACAATCACCAGGGAAAGTGACACTTAGCAAACTGTTAGAGCTGCAGGTTAACAAATCCCCAGATCCTCTTGGACTTCATCCCAGGGTCTTAAAAGGAGTGGCTAGTAAGATAGTTGATGTGTTAGTTTTAGTTTTCCAAAATTCGCTGGATTCGGGGAAGGTTCCATTAGATTGGAAAATAGCAAATGTAACTCCTTTATTCAAAAAGGGAGGGAGACAGAAAGCAGGAAACTACAGACCAGTTAGCTTAACATCTGTCATTGGGAAAATGTTGGAAGCTATTACTAAAGATGTTACAGCAGGGCACTTAGAAAAATTCAAGGCAATCAGGCAGTGTCAACATGGTTTTGTGAAGGGAAAATCCTGTTTAACCAATTTATTGGAGTTCTTTGAAGGAGTCACGTGCTGTAGATAAAGGGGAACCAGTGGATGTACTGTACTTAGATTTCCAGAAGGCACTTGACAAGTTGCCACAGCAAAGGTTATTGCAGAAAGTAAAAGCATGATGTAGGGAGGTAGCACATTGGCATGGATAGAAGATTGGTTAACTAACAGGAAACAAAGAGTACCCATAAATGGGTCTTTTTGTGGTTGGTGGGATGTAACTAGTGGTGTGCCACAGGGATCAGTGCTGGGCCCTCAACCTTTGCCAATTTATATAAATGACTTTGATGAAGTTATCAAAGGTATGGTTGCTCAATTTTGTAATTTGTGAAGAAAACATAAGGATGCTACAAGGGGACATGAGAGAATTTCCCCCCCGTTGGGGGTGTTCTGTGGGGGTGGGCAGGAGCGAGCGTGAACCTGATCGGCACACCCGATTGGGTGCGTGCCGCTATTTTACGTGGATGGGCCAATTAAGGCTCGCCCAGTGTGACGCATACCCGGAAACGCTGAGCGCTCCCTGTTCGGGCGGCGGGGGGGATTCCCTGAGAGGTTCCCTGTGCTCTTTCATGCGTGCTGAGAACTGCCCGAGGCACGGAGGTTCCTCAGGGAGATTGGTTTCAGTGCTTAAGTGTGAAATGAAGGTTTGTAACACTTTTAAAGCATGTCCCTTCATGTGACACTATCACATAAGCTGGGACATGTCAAAGAATAAAAGTATAAATTGTTATTACATTTTAAAACACTTCATGAAACCTCAACCTACCTGTGGATGAGATGTCACGAAAAACGCGAAGGCCGCCTGGGCTCTTCGCCTGCCTGCCGACCTTAAGGTTGGACGGGCAGTATTCTTAACAGCTTTAATGACTTTCTTAAGGGCCTTAATAGGCCTTTGACAGTTCAGCGGCCACACAGCTGACGCGGCTGCACGCTCGCCGAACTGACAATCTAAATGGCATGCGGTGACGTTGGGACTCCCGCCCGATGTCACTGTGCATCATTGTACGCGTTGGTGAGCGGGCCCCGCTCCCACTTGCCGACGGGAAAATTCTTCCCATAGATAGGTTAAGTGAATGGGCAAAGATTTGGCAAATGGAATATAATGTGGGCAACTGTGAAATTGTCCATTTTGGCAGGAGCGAATAAAAAAAAAAGCATATTATTTAAATGGTGAGAAATTGCAGAGCTCTGGGGTTCAGAGGGATCTGGGTGTCCTAGCGCATGAATTGCAAAAGGCTAGTATGGCAAGTAGTTAGGAAAGCTAATAGAATGTTGTTGTTTATTGCAAGGGGAATTGAATACAAAAGTAGCGGGGTTATACTTCAGTTGTATAGGACACTGGTGAGACCACATCTGGATTACTGTGTACAATATCGGTCTCCTTATTTAAGGAAGGATAGGAATGGGTAGGTTATCTTGTGAGGAAAGGTTGGACAGGCTAGGCTTGTATCTGCTAGAATTTAGAAGAGTAAGAGGTGACTTGACTGAAACATATAAGATCCTGAAGGGTCTTGACAAAGTTGATGTGGAGAGGATGGTTCCTCTTGGAACAGAATCTAGAACCAGGGGTCACTGTTTAAAAATAAAGGGTCACCCATCAAAGACAGAGATGAGAAGAAATTTTTTCTCTCAGGGTAGTGAGTCTTTGGAACGCCCTTCTCCAAAAGACAGTGGACTCAGAGCCTTTGAATGTTTTCAAGGTAGAAATGGATAGATTCTTGATAAACAAGAGTAGGTGGGCGGTTTCAGTCAGATCAGCCATGACCTTATTGAATGGCGGAGCAGGGTCGAAGGACTGAGAGGCCTACTCCTGTTCCTAGTTCATTTGTTTGCCAATACCAAGTAATGTGGTTAAGTATTGTGGAATTAAGCAGGATGTGTTGATTTTTGTCTTTTTTTATTTATTGTTTGCAGTGATTTAATATCCTTATGGATCGACCATCTTAGTTCCTTTTTTATTTCGTAAAATAAAATGCAGGTTGAGAATATGAATCTTTGGGGTCTAATTTTCCAGTCTCCACATAAATGAGTTTGTGCTGACCTAAACCTTAGGTGCACTGCAGCTATAGTGTAGGAATAGGCTACCCCAACCTTTTAATTGTAGGATCCACCACCAACTTTGGCCAGGTTACACGGCGCAAGAGGAACCCTTATAAGGCTGCAGTTTAACATGAAAATGGGGACGTTTGATGGGGACAGAAATGGTGGCTAATTGTTCACTGGGGCACATTGGAGGCATGAGATTAACACCACATGAAATGCTAAAGGTTTGGGGGCCCTGTTGCAAAAGCTGCAGATAATGAGGGCCTTCCTCTCTGGAGTAGTATATGACCCTCCAGTTAATGTGCCAGCTGCATGTAGGCAAATCTGAACCTGAGTAATCCAGTCACCCAACTCCCTCATGCATAACAGCTAGTTTAAAAGACATGCCTTCCTCCTTGGAGCAAGGCAAATGTGAGTGTGCCTTTCATATCAGCACGCATTTTTAGGAGGCCCATCAAGCATGATGCAAGCGTAATTTGGGAATCCAATTTAGATTGGAAAATGGGTGCAGAGAGCGTGAGACATTTGAGATCTTGTGCCTGATTTTCCAATGGTCAAGGGTGGTTTGCAAGGAACTGCTTGAGATAAGAGGCCTCGGAAAATCAGGAATCTACTGCCCTTCTTAGTTTCACATTCACATTTTGTATAATGAAGTCTTAGTATTCAAAATTGAGAAAGGTTGTCAGACATGTGAGCTTAGGTCCTCAATGCTCCTCCAAAATGTCCTGCATTTCCAACAGAGCATGACAGGTCAGGACTGTTTGTGCTGGTGCTGCCCCCAACAGCCCCACTTCAACCCCCAAACCCTGACCCCAACTGAATTTCTACCCCAGGGTCATTTATATATGACGTTGTGGTCGGCCACAAACACTGGGAGGAAGAGGCATCTGTTGACGGGGCCTGTACATGGCTGTGTTCTACCCACTTATGAATGGACATTGGGGGTCTAATTAGTAGCCCCAGCAGCCGGTCTGTGATGAGTACAAAAGGCTAGAAACATAGTGGAAGTCATGGGCGGGATCAGCTTTAGTCCCTGGAGCAACAGCGAGACCATTTACAGGTTTGGAACCTGAATACATGAACACAAGAAATAGGAGCAGGAGTAGACCATATGGCCAGTCAAACCTATTCAATACTGATTTTGGGCCTCAATTCCACTTTTCTATCTGCTCCCCACATCTCTTGATTCCCTGAGAGACCAAGCCTTAAATGTATTCAACTATGGAGCATCCACAACCCTCTAGGGTAGAGAATTCCAAAGATTTACAAAAGTACAAAAGACGTACCCCTCTTTCTGCCTTTTAACCAACTTGGGTGAAAAAATGGCTTTCTCACTCTTGCCCGCCTCCCACTGCCCAGCATATTACGGTATTATAATTGCTCACAGAGGCCTCAATAGGCCCAAGGACAGGCGGGCTAGTGGGTGCTTTACCTCCCCCATCCCTGCCCCCCATATTATGGGGACTGGGTCAGGGGGGTGATAGCCACCCAACATATTTTACGTGACCCCCCCCCAACCCCCAACCACCGAAAACACGCCTGGCAGGGGTACTGTAAAATCCAGCCCGCATTTCAGGCCGATGACTTTTCGTCAGAATTGAGAGCGCTTAGAAGTGTAATAGTTTTTAAGCAAAGCAAGGAAAGGAGGTGGGGTATGAGGTTGGCAGCTGTTGTTGATGATTCTGTTTTTTCCCATTTATACCTCTAAAGAAACAAAAGATCTCTCTACTTGTCCCATTACTTTCACTTCTTGATTTACACTATTATTCTTTTTGTCATTTAACTTCTCCTGTCTTTCAGCCTATGGACCCTCCTGTTCTTTCCTTCCCTCCACAACACCACCCCTCCCATCCCTGCAACTCCACACCCCTGCCTTGCTTAGAAACTGTTACATCTTTACACACCCCCAGTTCCTGATGAAGGGTCACTGACCTCAAACATTAACTTTTTCTTTTGCACAGATGCTGCCAGATTTGCTGAGTAGTTCCAGTATTTTCTGTTTTTATTCCAATTTTGGCTACTTGTCAAGTTGGGGTGCAGGACAAAAACAAGGCACTCTCTACAGAGAGAGTGGGGGAGGATAACAAATCAGTCTGTTTTACATTGCACTCCATTTTCCTTTGTATTGACTATCAACCTGCCATTCCTGTATCTTCCTCAGCCATTCACGTTATATCTGTATCTCTTAAATATCTTTAATTTGTCATATTATACTTTTTCCTACTATTATCACCAGCCATCTCCTAGTTTCTTTATAGGTCATGCTATTTTCTCGTGTGTGTGTGTGTGTGTGTGTGTGTGTGAGTATCCTGCCTACCCCTTTGATATTTGATAAGTTTCTTTTATGAATACTGTTCATTTGTACTTTTCTCCCTCTTTCTGATGAAGGGTTACACCTGAAAGGTTAACTGGTTTGTTCTCACCACAGATGTTGACTGGCCTGCTAAGTGTTTCCAGGATTTCCCATGTTTGTTTCAGCTTCCCAGCATCTGTAGGTTTTGGTTTTAACCTCTTTTCTGCTGGGAAATCTCTGCCCTCTGCTTGTTGCCTCTCCAGTGGGACAGCCTGTATCAAAAGCTTTAGTTTTCATCATGAAATCAGTGATGCAGAATGAAAAAATAGAACCAGTGGGTTCAGCCACAGCTGAAAGAGAGCAATGTGGAAAGGAAAACAAAGATGAGCTTATAAATTTCAACAAAAATGATTTTTAAAGGGGAACAAAGCCAACAAGTACTTTGGAATTATACATGTTTTGAACATGAATCACAGGACCTCTACTATGAAAGGATATTGTACTTTTGGAAAAAGGAATATTGTTATTATTGTGGCAAGTCCCGCACGAGTGATGTGATCTGATTTGAAATAGTCTATGTACTTGATCTTGAGCAAGGAGACTTATCAGACAAATTATTTCTAGTGAAGGTGCTGTCCTTTTGATGTAGTAGCAGTGATCCTTGTTTTGTAGAAGTCAAATACCAAGCACTTTAAAGCCACAAAGGATAGAAATGCACCCATCTTTTGATAGTTTTTTTTTTCTATTGCTTTTTCCTGCTTTTTTTCTCCTTGGTGATGGTTCTTTTTGTGAATGTTTACAGAGATGCAGCCAGCTATTCTTCAAGTGCTAGGTAAATAGTTCAGTGTTTGCAGGGTATTCAATCATAAGAGACATCACAGCCAAGGACAATCCCGTACACGCACACTGCAGCAAAGATGACTAGATAGAGGTCAGAAACTGGAACCCTAGCAACATCATCCCCTCCTGAGCTCAGGAGTGCTGCAGTTAATTGTAGCATCCTTACTATCATCTGAAATGAAATTTGCTAATTCAGCAAACTGTATAGCACAGCAGCACATGTTAAAGTGCATTTATCTATGAAGCCGACTCAATTTAAAAAAAATAATTGGGAGACGACCAACTTCAATGGGGTGAGAACAAATCTGTCTCAGATAAATTGGAATCAACAGAATGGAACAATGGGCTGCCTTCAAAGAAGAGATAATTTGGGTATAGTTGAGATATATTTCCATGATGGGGAAAAGTAGGACAAACAAATCTAGAGCTCCTTGGATGGTGACATTGATAGTAAGATAAAGCCGAAAAAGCATGCATGTGACAAATTCTATGTCAATAATACAATTGAGAACCAGGCTGAATATAGGAAGTTCAGATGGGAGTTGGAAAAGGAAATACGATAAACAGCAGTATGTTAAGAGACTGGTAGCTAACATTAAAAGGAATCCAAAAGTTTTTTACAGGCATATAAAAAGTAAAATGGTGGTAAAAGAAGGACTGGGGACGATTAGGTACCAAAAAGGGGATTTATGCATGGAGGCAAGGGACTCGGCTGAGATACCGAGTGGGATTCTCCACACCCACCCGCCATCAGGATCTTCTAGTCCCGCCGGAAGTCAGTGGACTTTGGCTGGGATGCCCACGGCGGGTCCTGCCCGTGACAGGGCCAGAAAATCCCAGCCACTATATGAGTACTTTGCATCTGTCTTTAGTAAGGAAGGAGATGCAATCAAGTAGGAGGTAGTTGAGACACTGGATGGGCCAAAAACTGATTAAAGAGGAGGTTTTGGATTGGCTGACTATGTTTAAAGTTGATAAGTCATCAAGGCCGGATGAGATGCATCCAAGAATACTGAAGCAAATAAGAGTGTAAATTGCAGAGGCACTGGCCTATCTTCCAATCTGCCTTAGTTACAAGGGTGGTGCCAAAGGACTGTAGAATTGCAAATGTTACACCTTTGTTCAAAACTGGGTGTAAGAATAACCCCAGCAAAACAGGCCAGTTAGTTTACCTTCTGGGTGGGAATGCTTTTAGAAATGATAATTTGGGGCAAAATTAATAGTTACTTGGATAAATTTGAATTGAGTAAGGAAAGCTGGCATGAATTTATTAAAGTCAAATAGTGTTTAACTAACTTTCTTGAGTTTTTTGATGAGGTAGCAGAGAGAGTTACTGAAGATTGAGTGGTTGATGGATCGTACATGGACTTCTAAAAGGCTTATCAGTAAAGTTAAAGCCCATGGAATAGAAGGGACATTGACAGCATGGATGCAAAGTTAACTGAGTAACAGGAAACAGTGAATGAAATAAACAGAAAGTACTGGAAGTGCTCAGCAAGTCTGGCAGCATCTGTGAAGAGAGAAACATGAGTTAATGTTTCAGGTCAAGGTCTTCTGAACCGTTCTATTCTGAAGAAAGGTGCTTGACCTGAAAGCTTAACTCAGTTTCCTTCTCCACAGATGCTGCCGGAGCTGCTGAGTATTTCTAGCTTTTTCTGTTTTTACTTTAGATTTCTAACATCTGCAGCATTTTAATTTGATGAATAATGATGAGTGATTGTTTTTTGGATTGGAGGAAGATATATAGTGAGGTTCCCCAATTGAGGTTGGCGTTAGGACCACTGCTTTTCTTGATCTATATTAATAGCCTAGATTTTGGTGTACAGGATATGATTTCAAAATTTGTGGTTGACACAAAACATGGGGGTATTGTGAACTGTGAAGAGCATAGTGATAGAGGACTTAGGCTAATAGAATGGACTGACAAGTGGCAGATGAAATTTATTGCAGCGAAGTTCATTTTGGTAGGAACAATGAGGCGAGGCAATGTAAAATAAAAGGTATAATTCTAAAGGGAGTTCAGGAGCAGAGGGACCTGAGGATATATGTGCACAAAACATTGAAGGTGGCAGGGCAAATTGAGAAAGTAATTAATAAAGCAAATGGGATCCTTGGGTTTATAAATAGGACCATAAAGTATAAAAGCAAGGAAGTTATGATGAACCTGTATAAAACGCTAGTTCAGGAGTATCAGGTCCTAGTACTGGGCACCACACTTTTGAAAGGATGTGAAGGCTTCAAAGAAGTTGCAAAAATGATTCACAAGAGTGGTTCCAGGGATAAAGAGCTTCAGCTACATTGATAAATTAGAAAAACCAGGACTGTTTTCCTAGGAGAAGAGAACTTTAAGAGGAGATTTGTTGGAAATTTTCAAAATCATGAGGGATCCGGACAGAGTAGACAGGGAGAAACTGTTCCTCTTGTTAAAATGGTCAAGAACCAGAGTACACTGATTTAAGGCGATTGGAAAAAGATGCATGGATGACGTGATGATAAATTTTATATACAGCAAGTGGTTAGGATCTGGAATGCACTACCTGAGAGTGTGGTGGAGGAAGATTCAATTAAGGCCTTCAAAAGATAATTGGATAATTAAAGTGAAAAAAAAACTTGCAGGACTATGAGGAAAAATGGGGGGAGTGGGGCTAGGTGAGTTGCTCTTACAGAGAGCCAGCATGGACAAATGTGTCAATTGGCTTCCTTCTGTACTGTTGCCATTCTTTGATTCTATGACTTTTGCAAATTAGAAGATGTTTTTGCAAGTGCAGTCAATGGGCAGAATTTTAAAAGCGCACCTCAATAACTGAAGATTATTCAATAATTAGTGCTTGTTTTGCATACTTCAGGTCAGGATTTTCTGTGCCCGCTGGCATCAGGTGTGCTGGTGGTGTGAGTGGACAATATGGCGAGAAGGCCAAAAATCAGTTTCACAAAGTCATGAAACCAGTTTGCGATTGTCCACTCAGCTTGCTAATGGCAGGCCACATTTCCTGCCATCGGGTGTCGGGAACCTTAATGTAATACATCTGCATTTTATTATAAGCCCAGCCCTCCAGAATCATCAACCCCTGCTGGATCACCTGCCCACTCACACCAACGTTTTTCACACCCAGCATATAAAAGGCTGCCCTTGGCTGGCTGCACTTTGAGGGGAACTCGGGGGTGAGTCCACAGGAACGTTGCAGAGCGCTCTCCCGGGTCGCCTGTTGGACTTCAAGATTGAGGCGCTTCAGGCGGTGGGTGGTTTGCAAGGGCTGCCCTATGGTTGAGGTGTATTGGGAGGTGGGGCAAGGGCTGGCCTGCAGTTGAGGTGTGTTGGAAGTGGAAGAAAGGACTGCCCTGCGGTTAAAGGTAGCTCACAAGCATGTGTGGTGGGGGTGGGGGGGAGGGGGGGGGGGGGGGGGGGGTGGGGGTGTGGTGCGGGGGGTGGGTAGCGAGCGGGGGAAGTGGCCACACATTAGGGAAACCTACATAAAGTGACCATTCCTCTGTAGCTGAGACAATTCAGGCGCAGTTACCCTGATGTGATTGGAGTCATTCCTCTAGCTTCCCTGCCCACTCAAGCAGCGCAGAGGCATGAAAGTGCTACCAAGTGCTCAAGAGCTTTTTACCCCATGGCCAGAGACAGCAAAGTAACGAGCCTTTTAGTGGGCTGCATGACAGTTGGACAACTGGGCACGTTGTACAATCTCCTTGCTAAAGCTGGCCATGGAGCAGTCACTGGTGAAGGCACTCACAGCCCCTTGCAATATCATCACCCTGGTTTGGACCAGTCTCCCCAATGGTTCAAGCTAACAATGCTGCTTTGCAGTGCGGATTAGGAGAATGCCTGCACCTGAGCTGAGAGCACAGCATGCAGTCCAATGGGCAAAGCTGCCACCAATCAGCCAGGTGGAGTGGGGTGGAGGTGGGTGGGGTTTCAGGCAGCCATGCAGCGCACTAATCTCTGGCCATTCAAGTGGCGGCCAGCACTCTCCAGGATATGGTAAGGGGCCTTCAGACTTAAACAAGAGAGGTTCTTAGTACACCCATGCTAATCCACGCATCTCTCTCATGCTGCAGGAGGACTACATCAGGATCATGGAGCCTGGTGAACTAGCTGTATGCCTTGTGGCTTACAGAGAGCCCTGCAATATAATCCAGAGAGGGTGTCACACATCATCATCGCATGCTGCGCCGTTTACAACATGGCGCTGCAACAGGGCGAAGAGCTGGCTGGGGAGGAGATGGAGGAGCTGGAGATCTCCAATGAGGAGGACGTTGACACGAATGAGGGTGAGGGAGGTCCTTGAAGGTGACGATGATGGGGATGAGGCCCTTGCACTGGCCTGACAAGGCAGGCTGGCACGCTCAGGAGGCCCTCATATCTGCTAGATTTGTGGAGGATGATGACGACAAGCAGTGAGGAGACACCATAGATACTCACATTGCCTCTATGAATGATTGACTCCAGTCTGGCTAATGGCAGCACACATACTCTCTGTGATATGGTCCTATCATGGAGATACATTGGACGACCTAATAGTCGCTTAATTGCAGTAGGATGATGACAACGTGCAGCGAGGACACTCCATAGATCTTCACATTGCCTCTGAGAATGTCTGACTCCTGTCTGGCCGAGGACATCTCTCTTACGCTCTGTGATCAGGGTCACATCATAGAGACATAGCCATGAAATTTTAAAAGCATCTGATCCTTTGCCTTCAGCACCTGAGCCTTTCAGGAGCACAGCATCACTGGCCACAGATGCTGAAGAGATGGGGGCCAGCCCCACCTTAAAGATGCTGAAAGCACAAAGAGAGAATGACGGAACTTTGTGACACTTGCCCACTACAATCTGGCAGCAATAACAAGCACTGTCGAGGTGCAGGCATCAGTAATGACTCCAGGGAGTGTGAGCCTGGCCCATCACTTTAATCTGAAGGCTGCACAAAGCACAGGGAAGAGGCCCTGAACTGAGACGCCTGCATTTCCAGAAATGTTCCACATCTGAGTGACACGAACTCTGCTCATTAGAACAAGGAGGCACAGGCAGAGATATTCTTGGGAGTTTATTGATAATAGTGAACAGTATGTACAAGTGATTAACACCCCTGCTGTGCATCTACATCTTCTTAACTTTCCTAACCATGCCGCTCTGCTTTCATGTTCCCTGGCCATCCACGACAGAGGTGGAGGCAACCCGCTGACTGCTCCGCCCTGTCTGTTATGATCTTAGCGGGCCTCTGGAAGGCTGAGATCTGGGGGGCACCGCCCTGCTTTTGGGGACCTGCTGTGTGGCGGTGGCACCCTCCTCAGCCAGTGGAGCTGAACCTGGTCAGAGGAAGAATGAATTCCATTGGGCTGGACATAGCCATAGCCACCAGGATGAATGGCCCTCCAGATCCTCCTCCCTATGGGTGCCCAGGGGCCCCAGGGTGACCCCTTGAGAAGAATAGGTAGCTGGAGTGAGATCAAACTCTCTGGCACCCCTCTCGCATACACTGTTGGCCAACTATAGCATCAGTGATGGAGTTGAACCCATACAGCAGTGCAGGACCAACGTCCTGGACCAAGGTTTCAATGGCGGCCGCCATACTAACTAGTGTTGACCTTGGTGCGTTGGCGTGCCAGCACTATCACCTCAGTCTGAAGATGGATGGACTTCTCCATCATGCCTTGCAATCTGAGGAGTGCAGCGGACATCCCTTCCTGATGTTCCCAGCTTGCCTTTGCAGCTTCAGCAACTGTGACATCACCGAGTCCAGAGGCTCATCATCTGACTCGGACTCAGCGAAGTTCTGGCCTCCAGCAGTCCTCCAAGTGCCAGACACCTGGGGAGTTGCTGCCTCCAACTGCTGTGGATCAGACAGTGCGATGTGCTCAGCAGATTGTGATCCCAAGGTTATTCTAAAGCTAGGTCCCACTGAAGTGTGTGTCTCTGTCCTGGTGGAGGGTGTGGTTGAGCGCTGTGACGGGAGTTCAAGAAGGATGCCTTCAGATTCCTCTTCAGAGGTTTCTTTGGGGCTTGACTGGAGGTCCTGGATCGTGGACTCCGTCGACTGTTTCCCAGATGTGCCTGTGAAAGTGAGGGGGGGTAATCAGTGCATGGCAGTGAGCTGTGAAAGAGGAAACATCACTCACAGCATTGTTGTCTGGTGGATGTTGCACTGCTGGTCTCTCACTTGGTAGAGCAGTGCCAACCTCACCCTCAGCACAGGACCGGTCCCGGTCATCGCCGGCCAGCTGGATGGCTCTGTTTTCAAAGTCCATGAGGACCTTGATTTCAGGCATTCCTCCACCAATCTGTGCCCTTTCCCTGTTGTGTGCCAGCTTATCGTGGATGAATGGAGATTGAGAGAGTGTAAGCAGGGCACCTGCAAAGCCAGATGATAAGTATGCCTGGCATGTGTGGGTAGTGAGTGGTCCTATGGTGGGATGAGGGCAATGAAGGTGTGCATGAGAGAATGAATGGTGATGTCCCTTAAACCAGCAGTGAGTGAGGGCCTTGTGGATGGGTGATGGGTTTGTGAGTGTGTGAGTTGAGAGTGATGAGAAGAGTGACATACCCTGGTGGAACAGAGGAGATCATTCATCGTCTTGTGGCACTGGGTGGTTGTCTTCTTTTGAAAGTTGCTGGCGCTGACCATCGCTTCCACTGCCTCCCAAGCCTGGTTGGTCACACTGCTGCCCATCCTACAACCAGAGTGAGGTTAGAGGACATCCCGGTTAGCCTCCAAGGTGTGCAAAAGGCATTCCAGTGATGCATGATTAAACCTGGGTACTGCAGTCTTTTTGCCTTTCATGGACATCCTCCCTGCAGTAGACCTGGGCTGGAAGCACTGAGATGTGGTGCGCGTGACTGAACTTTAAATATGGCGCCCAGCATGATGAAACAGTGAGGTCATGGCGTGGCGGGCGAATGGCAACCCGCTGGCGATTGAAATGGCGTGTTTCCTGGGAATGCATAATTAATGGGCGGGTTTGGGACAATACGGTGTAAAAGGTCGCCATTGCGGCTGGCGGGTAAAATGTCATTTTACCTGCCCACTACGGCACTTAGGACGGAATCGTCGCAGATTTGCACTAACAGTCACAAATGGCTGAATGCTATTTATTGGAAATTTTAATTTAATATTCTTGCTTTCCTTTCCTTGCATTGGGTTGGCCCCCACCCCTCCAACCTTCCATGTGACCCTCCAAAAAACCCTCTCCACAACTTATCCTCAGGTTGCAAAGCCTTTCTTTAACATTAGTCACTTGAACTTTCTTTCCTACCAACTTGCCAAATGTTTTCCTCCCATTTATGGTGGGCAGCTGAATGGCTGAGGCCCAGGAGTTAAAACACCCTAGGCCTCAAACTAAGGCCTGTAAATATGTTTTGCACTCACCTGCCCACCCAAAACTTGTTGGTGGGGGGTGGGGTTAAATTTGACCCCGGAGGGTATGACATTTTGTAATTGTCTTTTCCCCATAAGTGCTTCTTGTAATTGGGGAAACCTGTGATAAAAGATCCACCCTTTTATTATTCATTCATGGGATGTGGGCATCACTGGCTAGGCCAGCATTTATTACCCATCCCTTATTGCCCTTGTTCAGAGGGTGTTTAGGAGTCAACCACATTGCTGTGGGACTGGAATCACATGTAGGCCAGACAATTTACTTCCCCAAAGGGCATTAGTGAACTGGTTGGTTTTTACAACAATCAGCAATGGTTTTGTGGTCATCATCAGACTTTGAATTCCAGATTTTTATTGAATTCAAACTTCACTGTCTGCCATGGTGGAATTTGAACCCAGGTCCCCAGAGCATTACCCTGAGTCTCTGGTCTTGTGACAATATCACTATGCCACCATCTCCCCTTATACTTATGTACTGGGTCCACCGGGCTGTGATAGATTTAACTCTGCATATTTTTGATTTGTTTTGGGAGACACTTGGAGATGAGATGAAAGTGTAGTTGCAATACCTGCAATGGCTTAGGATGCTAAAAATTCTGAACTCTTAATTTTACAGTTGAAAGATGCTTGAGAAATGCCTAGATTGTAAACTAAGTACAGCTGTGACTACTTTTAAATCAAGAGGAATTATCTAATTTCTCCTGCTAGATGTTGCAGTCTAACTATGAAATAAATGTGTGATTGATAAAATTGTTGCTTAGAGTGAGCAACAAGGTCAAATTAGCTCACAGTCTGAGAACTTCAGGAAGTTACAGTAATTTGATACTTCACATGTCTTGATTTTTTTTCACAAGCAGAAGCTCCATTTCAAGAGTTGTATTATCAAAAGCCAAACCCTGGTTGTATAATGTACAAACACAATTTGCATTTATATAGCAACTTGAAAGCAGTAAACATCCCAAGGGACTTCATAGGCGTGTTATCAGAGAAAATTTGTTGTTTAAGGAGATATTAGGATAGGTAACCAAAAGCTTGATCAGAGATAGTAACACTGCACACCCATAGCAGTTTTACCTGCAAGCAGCTGGATAATGAGTGTAGGTAAATGAATTAGCCCAATTGCTTTGAAAATGGTTTTACTGAATCCTGCTGAAAGCTCAAATCTGCCATATGCTCTCAGCTGACACAGCAGTGCATGCTCACATATTGAGATTCCAGTATGAGATCACATTTCACGCTACCTGGTAAGGCATGAGACTGGAGACAGGCAGATATGTCAAGCCTCTTGAGATTTTTGGTGTATATGGGAACGGAATGTGGAAAGTCTAATTCAGCTTCCGACAGTTGCGAGGGAAAGGGATGGAATAATGGATCAGATTTATCAGCAGGGATCAAAGACAATGGCTTTGATCTTAATATTTAGTAGGAGAAAATTTCTCCTTATTCAGCACTGGATGTTGGACGAGTGGTCTTAACAATTTAGAGTGTGGAGGAATTGAGACAGGTGGTGGTGATGAAGTGCTGGGTCATCAGCATGCATGTGATAACTGATGCTGTATTTTCAACTAATGTTATCAAAGTCAACATGTAGATGAGAAGTAGGAGGGGCCAAAGATAGGCCCTTGGGAGACACCAGAGGTGTAGGAGCAGGAAGAGAAGCCATTGTAAGTGATACTCTTGCTATGATTAGATAAGAATGGAACCAGATGAGTGCAGTCCCGCCCAGCTGGACAACAGTGGAGACACATTGGAGGAGGTTGGTGTGATAAACAGTCCAAGGCTGCAAACAGCTTAAGAAGGATGAGAAGGGATATTTTACCTTTGTCACAGTCATTTAAGATGCCACCTGTGACTTTGATAAGAGCTTTATTTGTACTGTGGCAGGGGCAGAAACCAGATTGGAGGGATTTAAACATGGAGATCTGGGAAAGAGCAATGCAGATTTTGGAGCCAAAAACAAGGATTTCGGAGATAAAAGAGAAATTGATGATGGAATGTTAGTTTATCAGGATGGAGTGGTCAAGGGCTTGTTATTTTGAGGAGAAGGTTGATGATGGCAGATCTAAAGGAAAGGAGGCAGTATTTGAGGAGAGAGAACCATTAACAATATGTTACGAATGTTGGACTTTATAATATGGTTATGCTTTAAAACGTTTTCTTTAACTTAAGGTGAAACAGAATGTTATGGATAGGGATTGGGAGCGGAGGAACGGTAATCATACTATACCTCTGCTCTGAGACAGCCCATTGTGATCTGGTTGTCATGGTGAAAGAAATCCAATCAAAACCTATTGAAAATCAATTGAAATTTTTCATAGCTTGACACAGAAAAGGGACAGCTGCATTTGGATGCAGTTAGAGAAAGAGGGAGAAAAAGAAAATACAGATATTGGTCTTTGTAAAAAACAGGAAAAACTGTTTTAGTGTTAGCAATCAAGCAGGATGCTGGTGAAAGCTGGTTCTCTGTTCAAAGAAGAAGATGGAATGGATAGAATTCTTGGAGATTTAAGGAACAAGGAGTTGCCAAGGTTTGTCTTGCTGGTGGAAATCGGTTCTGGAATACTCAGGCTGAGTGGAACAATTTACAAAGGACACAAAGAATATCCTGCCTGGTGTGACAGGGGGAACCTTAGACGAAGTTTGGCCTCGTGAACAAAAGGAAGAGAGGAAAGTGGCAAAGACAGCTGACCAGATGGCCTCAATCTTAGTGACAATAAGTTCCACGAGTTTCTCATACTTGTTCTTAGAGGTGAAGTGGAAGATGGTTTGCAATAGAGAAAAGAAGCTGAGGGTTATCTTTGTATTCCAGGATGATTCTAGAATAGTGAGCAGTTTTGGCAGAGCTAATAGTGTTTTATGTTGTCCAGATAAATCTGGCAGTGAAGGCTAAACTGGTTTTCTGTCATATCTGTTAAGTCTGTATCCATTGAACTTAAAGGAGGAGAGCCGAGGAACGTATCAGTGAGAATGGCCAGGGTGAGAGAGAGTAATGGTTTGAATGAGGACTAGGGCATCAACAGTGGAGGTGAGGGTATGGTTGAGCAGATTGGTAGCTGTAGAAATGTCCTGGTGAATGAAGAACCAAATGCTAGACATTTTAGACAAAAAATAATGAAGGCCATTGATCTATAGTTTCCATAAAAATATGCATGAACTCATAGGGGAGAATTTTTAGGTCGGCAAGTGACCTAAAGTGCCGCAGGGTGATGTCGGGCGTGTGTTCCACCTTCAGTGGCAGAGCTAATTAAGTCATTCTAAAATATTCCATAACCTATGGCAATGTTTTTAGTGATGAGTGATGACACATTTGATGCCGACCATCATTTTTCAACAATTAGTAACTTCAGGTATAGTGCTGCTATTGCAGAACAGTGATAATTTGTGGTTCTCATAGGATACTCCTCCCTTTGCATGATGAATTTGTGAGTGTTTCAGTGTTTATGAAAAAAAGGAAAACATCAATCAAATCGTTTGAGAGTAAATGCTCGGACATATGAATACATTTCGTATTTTCTGACTCAAAGAACACCATCATCTGACACAGGTAGAGCAAAGAATATTCAACTTTTAATAGTGGAGTATAATTTTCTAATTTAAAATGCTTATGTAGGACCACAATGAATTAGCTCTTAGTATGGAGTTATCTCTGAAATCAGTACATTTTAGCACGATTCTTAACTTAATAGGAACGTACTGGCTTTGGGAAAGTGGACAATCACAGTAGGCATGGCATGGTATATGAAGTGGCAGGACAAGATTGCAGACATAAACCCAGATTTTCAAGGTCATTCAGAAGAATACATTCAGCTTCCAACCCATATTTGGGTATGGTTCTTGGAGCTCAACTTGAAGGGATGTAGTTAAAATTGTTACGAGCAGGTGAGAAAAGTTAAACTGGCTCCCCTCCATTCAGCCTCCTTGGTTGGTCACAACAAAGGTTTAAGTTTTTTTTTCACAAGGATATGCCTTTTCCAAATCCAAATGCATTTAATGTTTAAACTGTGAGCAATAAGGAGCCAATGAAACAGGGTTTTCTTGAGTTAAAGAAAAAGCAAATTTATTAACCATTAACCTGAGAGAAAAAAGTAATAAAAACACGCCATCACACACATGGGTATCAGAAATAAACTAACTCTGAGTACAATAAAAAATGTTAAAAGAGTATATAGTTAAGTGTCCTTTGATCGTCCTGGAGGCGCAGATCTTTAAATGTTGCAGCCGATTTGGATTAGCTGGTTTTGTAGATGTGGTCAGATGGTGCAATTATTATGAGATCTCAATTGCTTGTAGGTTTCGAGTAATATTAGCTTCCAAACCAGGCAATACACTTGTTCCGAGAGAAAGAGAGGGCTTTCAACCTGTCTATTCTGCTGAAGTCTTTCTTGCAATCTCCCTGCAGTGGCTGCAGCCTAGCCCAT
Source organism: Carcharodon carcharias (assembly GCF_017639515.1). Classification (NCBI taxonomy): domain Eukaryota; kingdom Metazoa; phylum Chordata; class Chondrichthyes; order Lamniformes; family Lamnidae; genus Carcharodon; species Carcharodon carcharias. The sequence goes on from NC_054487.1 coordinate 65,013,056, forward strand.
TATACTTCACCCATCATTCATTTTATTCATTCATTTTTTTCATTCATTTTACGGGATGTGGGTTTCACTGGCTGGACCAGCATTTATTGCCCATTCCTAGTTGCCATTGAGAAGGTGGTGGTGAACTGCTTTCTTGAACTGCTGCAGTCCATGTGGTGTAGATGTTAGGAAGGGAGTTCCAGGAATTTGACCCAGTTACAGTGAAGGAATGGTGATATATTTCCAAGTCAGGATGGTGAGTGACTTGGAGGAGAACTCCTAGGTAGTGGTGTTCCCATCTATCTGCTGCCCTTGCCTTTATAGATGTTAGTAGTTGTGGGTTTGGAAGGTGCTGTCTAAGGAGCCTTGGTGAATTCCTACAGTGCATCTTGTAGATGGTACACACTGCTGCTTACTGTGCATCAGTGGTGGAGGGAGGGAATATTTATGGATGTGGTGCCAATCAAGAGGGCTACTTTGTCCTGGACGGTGTCAAGCTTCTTGAGTATTGTGGGAGCTGCACTCATGCAGACAAGTGGAGAGTATTCCATCACACTCCTGACTTGTGCCTTGTAGTTGGTGGACCAGTTTTGGGGAGTCAGGAGATGAATTACTTGTCACACAATTCCTAGCCTCTGACTTGCTCTTGTAGCCACAGTATTTATATGGCTAGTCCAGTTCAGTTTCTGGTCAATGGTAACCCCCAGGTTGTTGATAGTCCAGGTCTTGCTGCATTTGGACATGGACTGCTTCAGTATCTGAGGAGTCGGAATGATGCTGAACATTGTACAATCATCAGCAAACATCCCCACTTCTGCCCTTATGATGGAAGGAAGGTCATTGATGAAGCAGCTCAAGATGGTTGTGCCTAGGACACTATCTGAGGAACTTCTGCAGTGATGTCCTGGAGCTGAGATGACTGACCTCAAGCAACCACAACCATCTTCCTTTGTGCTAGGTATGAGTCCAACCAGTGGAGAGTTTCCCCCCTGATTCCCCCATTGACTCCAGTTTTGCTAGGGCTCCATGATGCCACAATCTGTCAAATGCTACCTTGCTGTCAAGGGCATCATCTCGGGAGTTCAGCTCTTTTGTCCATGTGTGAACCAAGGCTGTAATGAGGTCAGAAGCTGAGTGGCCCTGGCAGAACCCAAACTGGGTGTCACTGAGCAAGCTATTGCTAAACAAATGCCACTTGATAGCACTGTTGGTGACACCTTCCATTACTTTACTGATGGTTGAGAGTAGACTGATGGGGCGGTAATTGGCGGGTTGGATTTGCCCTGCTTTTTGTGTGCAGGACATACCCGGGCAATTTTCCACATGGCTGGATAGATGCTAGTGTTGTAGCTGAACTGGAACAGCTTGGCTAGGGGTGCGGCTAGTTCTGGAGCACAAGTCTTCAATGCTATTGCCAGAATATTGTCAGGACCAACAGCCTTTGCAGTATCCAGTGCCTTCAGCCATTTCTTGATATCACAAATTGAATTGGCCGAAAACTGGCATCTGTGATGCTGGGGTCTTCTGGAGGAGGACAAGATGGATCATCCACTCAGCACTGCTGGCTGAAGATTGTAGAAAATGCTTCAGCCTTATCTTTTGCACTATGTCTTTTGTGGTCTGTCTGTGGGAGCCATTATTTCAATACCTTGAACTTTGCATTTTAATGTCTCTTCCTTAGACAGTGATGAGTTTTCGATGGGTCTCTGAATGATAGCAAATGACTCTCTCTTCACACTTCCCTGAGGGTGACTTGATTTTTTTTTTCATCTTCACTTTGGAAGGTGGCCTTTCATTATTAAGTACTTTGTTCGGTCTTATTTCAAATTGCAAAATTTCCAGTCAGTTCAAAGTTCAAACCATATTTTCAAACATAAGGGGGCATAGCCTCATGACAAAGTTTAGAATTGTAGAATAACACAGTAGAGAAGGGGGCCATTTGATCTGTGCTGGCTCTTTCAAAGAGCAATCCAGCTAGTTCCACTCACCCAATCTTTCCCTCTATTCTACAATATTTCTCTTTCAAGTATTTATCTAATTTCCTTTTTAAGGCTACTATTGAATCTGTATCCACCATCTCCCACTCAGTGCATTTCAAATCCTAACCACTTGTTGCATGAAACATTTTTCCTCATGTTGCCTCTTTTGCTAATCATCTTAAAATGTACCCTCTGGTTATCAATCCTCCAGCTATTGCGAATAGTTCCTATTTATTTACTCTCTTTAAACCCTTCATGGTTTTAAACACCTATAGCAAATCTCCCCTCAGCCTTCTCTGCTCTAAGGAAAACAGTCAAAGCTTATCCTGTCTATATGCTGATGTAATCCCTCATCGCTAATCCATTTCTCCTGTACACTCTTCTGTCTCTGCTGACCCTGCTATTGGAAACCAAATTAAGCCCATTGCCATACTTATCCCTCACACCACCCCGGGTACTAACCTTGTTGTTTATTTGCTGCAAATATTTATGCATCTTTCCGTTAAAAGATATGTTTAAAGGCTAAATGGCTTGATCCTAAGGTATAATCAGATCAGGTTATATAAAGGCTGTAAAAGTATATTTCAGCATTTACAGAAACTATATAGTTTTTTTAGTGGCTGGCAATAGTTAGCAAAATTAAAATATACATAGAAATTAGAAACCTTGGGTATTTGATAGAATAACACACCTCCTGTTTGAAGGTTGGCGAAGTGGATGTGGTACTGTGTAGGGTGGAACATTCTGAGGTGGATATCAGTGCAGTTTGTAGTACAGTGCAGAGGTAACAGCGAGGGTTAATGTTGTGTTCAGTACTCACAAGAACCTAGAACCAAACATGGAAAATAAGGAAAGCTGTCAAAGAAAACTTACACAATAGCACAATTTGCCAGGTACAAGCATGCATGACATTGTTACTTATCAATCTGTTTCACATTCATTGCTGCCCTATGCCAAGCCTTCACACAACCTTTTCACATCCCTTCTCATGCATACCGCAGACCACACATCTGAGCTTCAATTTACAACCTTGCAAACCCAGATCGAGGTCTAGAAAGGTGTTCACATGTAAGGTTATGATAACACAAACCAGTTGAATGATTCATGGTCATTATTAACATGGGATGAACTGCAGGATAGTTGCATGGCTGCAATCAATGATCCTCTTACTTTGAAAAATGGAAAATGGAGTGACACTGGACAACTATTTGATACTGTTTTTGTTGTTAAATTGGATGAGAGATTGAAATTTTGGCCATTATGGTCAATGCAGCAGTTACATTTGGTGTATGTGTGGATATTACAAGAACTAATCCCGCAGATTATGCTTAAACTTGTCTAGAAGTACATGAAGGCAAGGAAGCTGAGGCCAAAATTAATTTAATTGTTCAGTGGTTCAATCCTGAATATAATATTTTCTCTACATCATCAGTTGATTAATGTAATGGACAGACTGCCAATGAGTTACCTCCATACGTTGGAGATGGTGGACCAGTTCACAACCAAGTTCTCTGGGATTCTTGTGTGCATGGCTTTGACATTCCACAGCCAAACATAGAGAACATGGTAACCTCAGTGGATGTGACAGTTTAGCCCTGTGGCCTCAGTAATATCGTTTCTCAGGGATGCCCATTCTGTCGCCATACAGACTGTAGGCTCTCTGTTCTCCTCAGCCTCAGACTAGCTAGGTTATTGATTAGAAAAGGACTTCATTCTCATCACAGATCTGCTACAGTCTGCACTCTCACATCAGTGGGAATGTTGAACTGCAACCCCACAACGCATCATTTGTGCAATAAGTGTTAAACATATTGCCATCTCTCAGGATAATCGCAAACCACACCCTCACCATGGCCTCTGAAGAAGAGTCAATTTGAACTCAAAATGGTAAATCTGTTTCTTTCTCTGCAGATGCTGCCAGACTTGCTGAGTTTTTCTAGCACTTTCTGTCTTTATTTCAGGTCTCCAGCATCTGCAGTACTTTTATCAACTAACAATTGCCCTGCTGGTAAAAGTTGGCTGAGCCAAACAGTTCCAACAACTGGTCAGATGCCTTTTTACCTATTCACCCATTGGAAGTGCAGTCCATCTGATGAAGGCACAGTTAAGTGTTGTTAAGGAGAGAATTCCATTTAGGATTTTGATCCAGCAATAGTGAAGGAATGGTGATATTTTCCAAATCAGGATGGTGTGTAGCTTGGAGCTTAACTTGCAGATGGTGGTGTCCCCTTGCGTCTACCGGCTTTGTTCTTCTCACAGAATCACACAGTGCAGAAGAGGCCCTTCAGCCCATCGAGTCTGCACCGACATGTGAGAAACACCTGACCTACCTACCTAATCCCATTTACCAGAACTTGGCCCATAGCCTTGAATGTTATGATGTGCCAAATGCTCATCCAGATACTTTTTAAAGGATGTGAGGCAACCTGCCTCCACCACCCTCCCAGGCAGCGCATTCCAGACTGTCACCACCCTCTGGGTAAAAAAGATTTTCCTCACATCCCCCCTAAACCTCCTGCCCCTCACCTTGAACTTATGTCCCCTTGTGACCGACCCTTCAACTAAGGGGAACAGCTGATCCCTATCCACCCTGTCCATGCCCCTCATAATCTTGTACACCTCGATCAGGTCAGCCCTGTCTTCTCTGCTCCAACGAAAACAACCCAAGTCTACCCAACCTCTCTTCATAATTTAAATGTTTCATCCCAGGCAACATCCTGGTGAATCTCCTCTGCACCCCCTCCAGTACAATCTCATCCTTCCTATAATGTGGCGACCAGAACTGCACACAGTTCTCGGTTGTAGAGGTCACAAGTTTGGAAAGTGCAGTCAAAAGAACCTTGGTGGGTTACTGCAATGCATCTTGGAGATGGTGCACACTGCTGCCACTTTGTGCTGGTGGTGGAGGAAGTGAATGTTTAAGGTATAGGGTGCCATTTAAGTAATCCTGGATGATGATGTACTTAGTGAGTTTTGGAGCTGCACTTAACCAGGCAAATGGAGAGTACTCCCTCACCTCACAATCTTGACTTGTGCATTGTAGATGGTGGACAGGCTTTGGGGAGTTAGAACTTGAGTCACTCGCACGGAATTCTCAGTCTCTTACATGTTCTCATAGCCACTGTATTTATATGGCTGGTCATTTGATTTCTGGTCAATTATAACACAGACAATGTTAATGGTGAGGACATTAATTGTTGGTGAGGGGAGATAGTTGGATTCTCTCTTGTTGAGATTGTCATTGCTTGCCACTTGTGGAGCACAAATGTTACTTGCCACTTATCAGCCCAAACCTATATGTTGTCCAGGTCTTGCAGCATGTGGGCACGGACTGCCTCAGTATCTGAGGAGTCGCAAATGATACTGAACATTGTACAAACATCAGTGAACATCCCCACTTCTGACCTTATGCTGGAGGGAAGATTATTGACGAAGCAGCTGAAGATGGCTGGTTTAGGTCACTACCCTGAGGAACTCCTGCAATGATGTTCTGGGGCTGAGATGATTGGTCTCCAACAACAGCAACCATCTTCCTTTGCTAGTTTTTCCTGCTGATTTCCTATTTACTTCCATTTTGCCAGGGCTCCTTGATGCCATACTCTGTCAAATACTGCCTTGCTATCAAGGGCAGTCACTTTCACCTCACCTTTGGAATTCAACTGTTTTGCCATGTTTAGACCAAAGCTGTAATAAGGTCAGGAGCTGAGTGGCCCTGGCAGAACCCAAACTGAACAATAGTGAGCAGGTTATAGTTGTGTAAGTGCCACTTGATAGTATTGTCAACAACTTTGTTGATGATTAAGAGTAGGCTGATAGGGCAGTAATTTCAGGATTGGATTTATCTATGTTCTGTGGACAGGACATACCTGGGCATTTTTCCAAATAGTTGGGTGGATGCCACTGTTGTAGCTGTACTTGAAAATCTTGGTATGAGGTGCAGCTAGCTCTGGAGCACAAGTCTTCAGTACTATAGCTGGGATGCTGTTGGGGCCCATAGCCTTTGCTATATCCAATGCCTTCAGCTGTTTCTCGATATCATGTGGAGTTATCCTCTCAAGCTGCAGCATAAACATCGCCAGAGCACTCATGTGATCTATAGCAACCTTACATTTCTTATGCTGAGGCAACTGGGGGAGGAGCATCTTTGTGGGACTAGTACAGTAAACCACTTAAGGAAGGCACTATGGTCTCACATCTGGATAATAATTTGTTTGTGGTTATAAGTTGTGTTGAAATCTTTGGGCGAAACTTTACGGCAGCGGGATTTTACGTTCCCGCCAAAGCCAATGAGATTTAGAATGTCTCGCCGCATTTTATGGCCCCATCCCCACCGAAACGGGGCTGTAAAATTCTGCCCTTTGTGTGCAAAGTTGTCCTAAAGTAGCTGGTGACTTTGCAATTCCAGGTGGCAATTATATCAATGTTGATCTTTGAGCAGAAGCTATTAGAGTGTAAATATTGAAACAGATGCTGGGCATGACAATTAGTCTGGTGGGGGTGTGAGGATGTGGATGCATGGCAGAGGTTGTTCAGTTGAAGTGATAAATGGCTGCTGAAAATCTTTGGCTTCAAGCTTGTCTTGAAGTCCTCCCATTTCTTCACAACCTTTGATGTCATTTGTGTTGTCTTCATGAGCTGGTTTAAGTCTCTTATTTTTCCTAGCACAGAGCAAAATTATGAACTATACAGAAAGCCACTATCGTATGTCTGAGCTGTAGTGGAGTAAACCAGCAGGCCTATCCAGGCAGTGAGAAGGTAACATGAATACTCCGATGATCGACATAGGTATAGGCGTAGGCCATTCAACCCCTTAAGCCTGTTGCACAAGGCAGTTAGATCATGGCTAATCTGTATCTCAACTTCATTAGCTCACTTTAGTTCCATTTATTTTGGGATCCTTACCTAACAAAAATCGACCTCAAATCATCAGCATCCATAGCCATTTGTATGAAGTGCTTCCTGATTTCAGTGCCAAATAACCTTGCTCTAATTTGCTTTAACAAACATGGCATCAGTCATAGGCTTGATGCAAGCACAAACTGCCATCTGTTAGATGTTGCTAATATTGCCTGTTGTACCTAGAGGCAAAAAGTTGTTGGCTTAGTGGCCTTGATTGCATCAGGCAGAGTTTCAGTTCTTGCTGCAGATGTTGATGGTCTGTGGTTGTTCCCTGGAAAAGTACAACCTCCTTATTCACTGCTCCTCTGAGAAGCGCATGTACATAAAACTCTGAGCCTACACACCCTGCTGAGAAAGCATAGGGTCTCCACTTCCTCATGGTCATGATTATGAATCATGAACATGATTGAATGGCGGAGCAGACTCGATGGGCCGAATGGCCTAATTTCTGCTCCTATGTCTTATGGTCTTATGGTCTCCCTGGCATTGCAGCTATATGCTTTCCTTTCACTTGTTGTGGCTATTCTTCTTCCTCTAGCCAGAAGGATTCCCATTTTCAGAAGAAGAAGCATTACCCATGCCCCCCTTAAGCTTCCTAATGGTTGTTCAGCCACTATAAGCACAAAGCTACATACTGGATACCCTTAATGAGTCATCAATCAAGATATGTTAACTCCTAGTATTCAAAGTTGAATCGTGAATTTGCTGTGGGGTTGGTCTTGGAGGGTTTTATGCTTCCTTCCTTCTTCTCATTATAGGAGACTGAGGTATATCAGACCCTAAAGTTCCTCTACTTCCCTATGTTCTACTTTTTTTGTTTTTCTGTATCCCACACGCATGATGTCCACTTCTGTGCCCGAAATGCTCATTCCCTTACATTGAACTGATCAGTAATGTTCTGGAAATCATGCCTGAAACTTCTCCAAGTAAAAGACTATAATTTGTTTTCCTTATTCTAACCGCCCTTGAAAATATCAGCTTTCAATAGGATTCTATAGCTTTCCTTGGTTTAGTACTTACCGAGATTATTACTGCAGAATCTCTTGCCCAAGTTATTTTCGCCTCAGGTATTTTACTGTTTAAAGACTTATATTTGTTGTTGAACTACTGTAAGTAGTGTGATATTGATTTCTTTTTAAATTTTAGTTTGATTTTATTGTATTTTTGTGAGTTTTTTCTTAATTGCACTTTGTGATAAGCAATTGGAAATTCTGAAACAAAAGTTTTATTTTAAAGCAGCGTCATTATGCTTAGGTTACAATTAATATTGTTGTCCCAGGAAATAAATGTTCAAAAAGTAAAGTGGAGAATTATGTGCTGCATGATTCATGAGTGTTCTACGTACGAAAACCTGACAACCAGTCTGTCTTTCTCAGTACAGAACTTTTATGGCATTTGACAAAAATCCATTACCTCCAAAAAGGACATGGATCTGAATAGAACATAGGCTTGTAACTGTGAGGCATTCACTAAATAAACAAATGTTTGATAAAGAACGGAGCACTTGTAAAGAATTTTAAAGTGTGTATTTACAGCCTGTTTATTACACTGCACCATGACTGCGGAACCTCTACTAGGCGTTAAACTGCCATGTTGCCAATAAAATGTACCAAAAGCACTTTGGATGAGAACGTATTACTATTAAATCATGGCACAGTGCAACCAATACTCTTAAGTTGGGTTCTGTGCGATATATTATGTACTTTGATAGATTTTATGGTGAATATGAACATCTGAAACCTTTGACTGAACAAACTTCCAGATAAACACTGATAATTTCTGCAGCAAGGGAACAGTTGCTCTTGTCACTGTTGTGCTGTGTGAGACACATTTGAATAAGGAATACAAGTTTTCCTTTAAGTATCATTTGATTTGTTATTTTGTCACTGTTTTACTGATGCAGTAGATTTTAGAACAACTTAAGTTTCTATTTTAAAATTTCTGTAGTTGACAGTTGTCTTCAGTCTTGATTTCAATCTGGGTTCTGATGAAAATACAGACATGAAATGTTAATTCTCTCTCCATGGATGCTAGCAGATCTGCTGAGTGTTCCTAGCATTTTTTGCTTTTAGTTCAGATTTCAGTTTTAATTTGAACAAAAATATTGTAATCTTCTAACTAATATTTTCCTTATGCAGTCCTCCAAATGTTCTTCCAGTTCTTTGCTATTTTGCCTCCTTTTAATTATGACAGGGTTTTTTTATGTTGATTGCAAATTCCAAGGCTATATGATGTCTTAATATTTAAATAAAATGAAATTTTAAATATATATAGATTTAACTAATACTGTCTATGCTGCGAACTGCAGCTCAGGCAGTGGGCAGACAACCATTAACTAGGTTGTCTCTCGGCTGCTTATTGTGGATGTACAAGAGTGATCTAGGATGCCTTACTTTCTAATTTTCATCTTTTTTCTGACTAAGAGCTTGATATCTGCTTTTACGCATTGTTATACTATGGCCAACACTGGATCTTGTGGAGAAGTACAAGAATTAACTAATTTCCTTAAACTCCATAAGGATCATATTAGTACTAACATCTTGCACTATCATACTGCTTTATGCATATTTTAAATTTACCAATAGATGGTCTGATGATCGGTATAGTAATGCACCACATTGTTGCAGGAGCTCTTTAGAGCAGTGTCCTGGACCCAACCATCTTCAGCTACTTCATCAATGAACTGCCTTTCATCGTAAGGTTAGAAGTGAAATGCTTGTTGTTGATTAAATAGTCTTCAGTTCCATTCTCCACTCTTCAGATAATGCAGCAGTCTGTGACCGCATACAGCAAGACTTAGACTACATGCAGGCTTGGACTGAGAAGTGGCAAATAACATTCACCCCACACAGATGCCAGGTCATGACCATCTCCAACAAGAGGGAATCTAATCACCTTCCCTTGACATTCAGTGACATCACCAATGTTGAATCCACTCCATATCCTAGCATAACCATTGACCATAAACTTAAATGGACCAGCCACATAAATAGGTCAGAGGCTGAATATTTTGCAGTGACTTCTGATTCCCCAAAATCTTTTCACCATCTACAAGGTACATTTCAGGACTATGATGGAATGCTTTCCACTTGTTGGGATGAGTGCAACTTCAACAATACTCAAGAAGCTTGACCCTATCTGAGACAAGGCATTTTGGTTGATAGCCACCCTATCCAACACCTTAAATATTCACTCCCTCCATCTTCAACAACTCCCAAAGCTGCAAGCTCTATCACCTAGAAGGGAAAGGGCAGCAGAATCACCTCAAAATCAAACACCATTCTAACTCCAGTCTTACTGGGTCAAAATCCTGGAACTCCTTCCCTAATAGCACTTTGGATGGACCTACACCACAACGACTGCAGTGGTTCAAGCAGATGCCTCACCACCACCTTCTTAAGGGCAATTAGGGATGGACAATAAATGCTGGTCTTGCCAGTGCAGCCCACACCCTATGAATGAATATAAAAAATAGTGCAGCAAGTCTGAATCACAACCAACATATCACAGGAAGAGCTGATTAGATAGTGATTATCTTTCCACATGCAGGGAGATCAAATTCATGGTCCAACACTCAGGCTGCCCTAGTATACCTCCTAGTGGACAGTTATGGTTCTTGAGAAAATGTTATACCTGTCCTTGGGCAATGGTGTATAATTACAGAGATAAAAACAAAAAAACTGCGGATGCTGGAAATCCAAAACAAAAACAGAATTACCTGGAAAAACTCAGCAGGTCTGGCAGCATCGGCGGAGAAGAAAAGAGTTGATGTTACTTCTGATGAAAAGTAGTAGCAGAAAAGAACTGGAGAATATAAATGCATAACAATAATAAACACACAATATAATCTCTTATTCATGACTGACGTCGATGGAAGTCAGGTATCTGTAACAATGTCTAACTTTAAAGCAATAATTTTAATTGATATTGATAATTGTAAATTACATCAGGTAGGATATTCAACCCAAATTAACATATCTGAGCCAAAAAGACCCTCAGCTTCTTTTGTTTTTTTTCATCTTGTTGATATTCCTCCATGTTTGTAGACAGATATTCAAATTAGGTCACAGACCAAAGACCTTCCCCACAGCCTGTCCTCAATTTGTTGGTGCTGACTGCAGCAGTTCCCAACGTGAATCTAAATGTTTTTAACTTGCATTACATTTGTTTCACTTCCGCCGATGTTATCAGTTAGAAACTGTTACAGGCTCCTCCCAAAAGATAAGTGTACCACAAGTCAGGTTCAATTCCTGATTTGTCCTGAATTAGTCTATCTTGACTGGGGCAACAGTTGGGTTGCTAGATATCTCTTTGTGTGGGTAGAAGGAAAACGGACCAGACTGTTGGTTCAATTGGCTAGCCAGTGACTCCCGTTGGAAATGGCAGTTGTGTGGCTTACAATTGGTGACTAGTGGAGTCCAGCTGTGATACCTTCCATGGCCTTAGAGCCTGTTGACAATCAATGTCTAGAATACATGAGGAATCGTCATTCGGATGTTATACTAGAGGAATCAATGTTCAGTATACATGAGGAAAGGCCATTCATTCGAGCGTTGTACCAGATAAACCATATGTCGATAATGTTAGTTAGGAATTGTGAATTGTATTCTGGAGTCACTGCAACAACAATGGAATAAGATCTGAAGTAACATTTAAGCATGAACTTAAGCAAACTCTCATAAATAAAAGATGAGAATTAAACTTGCAGTTAGTTTTTTTAAAAAAACTACAACAAGGTGTCTAACCGTTTAGATAGAGCTGTAATGCAGGTTACAGAACTGAAGTCATGGTGCAATTGAATAATTTAATAACTGCAATAACTAGCTTGTTGGAGATTTCTGCGACTTAATATACAATTCATCCTCAAAAGGGACGTGTGCTTAAAAAAAGAGGGGGAAACCGCCGCTAGAGGGCATAAATGATACAAGTCCTGGTATATTACAGCAAACTGGTGTGAAACGGAAAAAAATAATTCGTTCTGAATAAAGTAAGCTAAACAAGCTTATAGCTGTAGATTCTGGCATTTTTGCATGTCAGTTACTTGCTTGTTTGAAGTTCAGCCATAACCAGCGCTCCCCAACATGCTGCTTAGATAGCAGTGAGAGAAGGCGCTGAATAGTTTGAGGAGGATGACTAGAAATATCCACAAACCACATCAAGATAGGATGGTCAAGAAAAAGCAAACACACATTCTGAAGAATTGTCTGTTTCCTTTGTTATTTCCTGTTTTTGATGCTTTCCTGATGCTTAGCACACACACAACCGTCCTCGGTCCTCAGTTAGCATGCATTCCTTCAATTACTAAGGAGGAGATGAGGAAAGGGAAATGCTGGCAAAAGTTTGTGTGGATATTTTTTTCAAAAAAGGCAACAGTACTTTGAAGTTTTAATTCCGGAGCTGGAAATGGTCAGCAGCCGATCATTGAGAGGGTTCTAAATAAATCGAGAATAATAAGAAAGGGACATCCCATCATCTCGGTGGGTGGTGTAATGCAGGTGCACTTGTTTGTATGAGATGTAATTCCCTAGACCCCAAATCACCGAGGACATTTCTCATTATGACTTGGGAGTTAGTAAACCGAAGCTTCCTGGTAAAATGTGAATGACAGAGAAGATGCTTGGAATATTGCTGGTCTGAAGTTTTTCCAAGTTCCCGTGTGTTTCTCTCTCCACGGATGCTGCCAGACCTGCTGAGTAGTCCCAGCATTTTCTGTTTTCCATACAAACGTTTTCCAACTTCGCTGCACTTGGAACCATTACTGGACTTCGATATGAAGCACAATGACACAAAAGCAAAATATTGTGGACGCTGGAAATCTGAAATGAAAACAGTAAATGCTGGAACCAGTCAACAGGTCTGGCGGCAGCATCTGTGGCGAGAGATACAGTGCACCTCTCATAGCACCGGTGCAAGGTCATCGACCTGAAATGTTCGCTTCACAGCATCTGTGTCATTTTTCTTTAAGAGGTACAAGGATCCGTGTTTCACACAAAGAAAGGGATGATTTAACTTCTAATGTTTGGGATTAAGAAAGCGTCCAGGAATATTATAAATATATAAACTATATAAACTAAGCGTAATTCTATTTAAATGAGAAATTGGAGAACAAATTTACCAAGGTTAAACCTATATGCACATCGACTGCAAAATGTGTGTAAGACCATTCGAGTAACAGCATAAAGCACATTGTACGATAACGTTTGGAACAATCCTAGACTGCTATCGTGTTCTGTTTTGCATATATAGTAAAATGTTGCTGACAATACTTTTGACGCTGCGTGTCAATTGGGTGACGAGTTCTCCTAGCGGAACTGTACGCATGTTTACAAATAACTGCTTTACCATTTCGTTAAACGGAGGAAAGCTTCATTCTACATCACCAAATCTGCAATTCCGACTAACTCTTGTATTCCCCAGCCCTATGACGTTAGCCAGGAAGAGAGCAGCAGAGATTGATCCCAAATACCCCATTGCAACTTTTAACACAAACTACCTGCTCGCTTATTTTTAATTTATAATCCCTGAGTATGTTCGGAGGATGCCCATAAACTTGTCGATGCAGTTTTTTTTTAACATCGGGCTAAGTTGCGCCATTAATAATCATACTTTCTCCTGATGATGCTGACAGTGACAGACCGGGATCTGCAAAGGGGCATTATTCAGAGGAACAAATAGCGGGATGTTGACGTGTGCTTAGACCGCGGCGTTGACAGTTCGGCCCATTCATCAATGGCAAGCAAGCGATGACCCGATGGGGGGGATGGGGGGGGTGGGGGGGGGTGCGGGGGAGCCTTGTCCTTGCAAGACCAGGACCAGGAATGGTCGGGCAACACTGGGATCAAAGCTCTAACGCCGAGCCCACGCTGGGAATTGCAGCCGGGAATCGCGTCCGCTCCCGGGCCGGACACCCCCAGGCTCGACATTCTGCAATTTGACCATTTAAAATCGAGGGGGAGGGGGCTTTCCTGATGCCGCCTATTGACGGCCAGGGCTGCAGGTGCGGGGCTGCTGAGTGACAGCCGCTCAGACACTGCGAGCGGGAGCGCGAGCGGCGACTCGGCTGCGCTCGCTCGAGCCGCCTGACCGGCACTGACAGTGAGAGGAGGGGGGCGGGAGGGGGGCGGGGCTGCTGAGTGACAGCCGCTCAGACATTCGGAGCGGGGAGCGGGAGCGCGAGCGGCGACTGGGCTGCGCTCGCTCGAGCCGCTTGACCGGCACTGACAGGGGCGGGGCTGCACGCATGCGCGCTGCTGCCTGCGGGGGTCCCCACACGCGGCTCCGCTCTTAGAAGCAGAAACACACAGTCACTCACACGCACACTCACTCACTCACTCACTCACTGTTTGCAGCCTTTACACATTTATATATAGAGAGAGAGACACACACAGACACTGGACTAGTAGCGGATTGTTAAATGTAGCCGACCGATTGCACGGCGAAGTCCCGGGGCTAGCGGCAGCACCTTGCAGTCTGCTGCGAGGTTACAGAGACTCAAAACAAAAATAGGGGAGAGGAGGGAGGGAGGGGGGTGTGGGAAGAAAAGAACAACAAAAAAAAACCATAAAGCAACAACAACAAAAATAAACAGCCCCCGAGGATGCGGATCCGACCCAGCGAGGTGAACAGAGGAGCCCAGGCGATACTGTAGTAGACATGATTTCTGAATTTGTGAGCAGCGCTGTTGCTGTTGCCCTATATCTGAACACACTGAGTGCTGACTTCTGTTACGATGACAGGTAGGTATTGTTCTCTCTTTTCCATACTTCCTGATTGATCACTTAAAAACTGCTGCCAGCCTCTTCTTGTGTGTGTGTGTGTGTTTTGCCGGGGCAATTCGCCCCGTTCTGCTCTGAATCTGTAGGCTGGGAGCGTCTCCTCCGTGGAGGGGTGGGGAGGGGATCGAAATGAAAATCTTGTTTGCGCTGAAAACTCTGGAGTTGGGTCACCAGGGGTCTGCGGATGCTGTTCCAGCCCAGCTGTAAAACCTAGCGATCCCCTTTGGGGAGGGGGTTTGGGGTGGGTTGGGGGTTGGGGGGGTGGGGATGGGTTAGGTGAGGGAGAAATAAAGATCCCCCCCCACCCACCATCATGACAGCCGATTAGACATAAAACCGCACGGGCTATTCCTAGCAGGATAGTCACAGATTCCCTCACATTTTGGCAATGAATTTAGCTCCAAGTCACAAGGGTGTTTTTTTTTAAATATTTACTGTGGTAGCTGAAATCCTCATTCTTGCCAGCATTGTCTTACAGATTCAGAAAAGAAGCTATTTCTCTTTAAATACATGTCAAAAAAAATCCGATCGCGAGGTGAAAAATGTGTCAGCTGTTGTCTAAGAAACTCTGAAACCCCCTGTAAAACCTCACAGCTTTGCTGGTGTTCCATTGGTGAAAACCGCTGTGTTTTGATGCGCAGAATTGTTGCAAATTGATTAAAAGAGTCCCGGCTATTGTGAATCTTGAGTTTAATTCAGTTTCCGGTGACTTAATCTGATTACCATTTAGTGGCTGCATAATTGGAATATATGAGAACAATCACGCGTGGATAAACTTCAGTGTCTGGGGTTTTCACGCTCTATTTAAATTAAACCGACCTAGAACTGACGGTACATTGACTTGATCGGTTCTCATCAGAGGACTGACTACCCTTGATGAAGTTGGCGCTGCACGGTTTGGGATGTTCCATTAAAAGCCGATATTTCAGTCAACTGGAGACGTGTTTTTTCCCTCCTTCTCCCCCCACCCCCCGTGCTTCTGCTCAGCTTCTGGAGGGCCGGCCTGAGAAAAAGAAACCATTTGGTATGGAACCGGAGGAATAGTGAAAGCGTTGCCGGCAGCGAGCGAGTCAGGCTGCTCCCGACGGCAGCGTGTTTGCGTTGTTTACAGTGAGAGATGCTTAGAGATAGGTTCAACCTTTCATCTTTTTAAAAAAAAATGATTATCAGCGACTTTCATTGAAAGTACGTGGGCTTTGATAGGCTCATTTTGTCACGTTGAATAATAACGTAAATCAGCTTCTCTTCTTGCCAAGAGCCTAACAGTGTGATTGTATATATATGTATGTATGTATATGTGTGTGTGTGTGTGTGTCTAGGGTGTGTGTGTGTTTGGAGGGGGGGGGGGGGTGCATTCTGAGTGATTGGAAATACGTTTAAATTAACAACATCTATCTGTTGTGCACCCTTCGACACTTACTAAACCAGTTTGATCGGCACTGGAATCCGGCAAAGAGTAAATATGACGAATAGAAATATCAGCTCAGGACTTGGCCTGCCCTTCGCAAGTACGACAAGCACGTGTGCTTTAAGACAAGCAGTTCAGGATAAGCCCACTAAGCTCTGCGACTCTTCCAGTTTAATTAAAATTACACATGGGGTGGTGGGGGGGTTGGGGAGGGGGGAGAGGGGGCTGGGTGTGAATTTATACACCAAGAGAATGATTGGCCCCTTGCCAGCTTCTCAGCATTTATTTTAGAGTGAAGGTGCAGGAATATGGTCCCGCCAGTCGATGCGTGGGATACTGATTTATCAGCTTAACGTTCACCCGAAATCTCTTGCTGTTGTATTGGCGGCATTAACGCGTCCAGAATAAAGTAGCCCATTTTTTAAAAAAAAGCCCATTTAAAACCAAATGGGTTAACGGCTCTACTAAAATAACAGAGGAAAGAATTTCAAAGGAATAGTTAAGAGTTTAGATGCCGGTATCCCATGGAGTCATTTCGGGACCATGATGGTTTGTCACTTCGCTTTTGCTGTCAGTACCTCCTGCTGAACATTGATTTGAATAAACAGCAGGGAAAGTAAAGGTACTGGAAGTTTGGATTAAATGTTGATTGAGTTGTTTTCTGTAACTAATTCTCAGAAGTTATATAGAGATGACAGCTTAAATCGGGTAGTGTGGTACCTCATGGTGTTCTTTTTAGCAGGTTTGGGAAAGCCTTGATTTTTAGTTAGGTATTTTTCATCTAGCAACCAAGGGAAGTGTCGGGCTTTTCCGCGAGTATTCCTTTAGAGTTTGAGCACTATTTAAATAATTTGAAAATAGAAAATAGGATATTGTCCTCAAAGTGACATTTTACAGACACTCCAAACTTGGGGTGGTGGGGGGTGATGGAAGGAGGTGAACAAGTGAATGTGGTATATTGCTTCAAATTGTTGACTTGGGGGTACAGTTTACCATTGTAATTGGCATATCATTTGTACAGCCAGTCCACAGACAGGTTTTTCCAGTAAAGGCGGATTGTTTTAAAATGTGAATTGTCTGAATTTTTGTCATTCACATTTCATTGTTATGGTGTTTTTCATGGGTGTTAACAATATTATTCTAGCATGCAAAAGTGAAAGAGGTAAATGATCATGTGATATGCAGCATTGCGAAAATTTCATCATGATTCTCCAGTCAAGGAATCAAAAGATTCTCCAATCTTTTAGCATTCCAATTGATTATAAACAACTGCTCCTACATCAGACTAGCATCTTAGGTCACACAACACAACTTTTATTAAGGCAATTGGGATGTCAAAGCAACTAGTTATTATCTGTATAACTTCAACCATATTAAAATGCCCTTTAAGACATATAAATAAATGCTAGGTGGTTCTCAATGAATTTAGGAGAGTAAATACAGGCTTCCAATTTGGGTGGAGATGATGGCATAATGGTAGTGTTGCTGGGCTAGTAATCCAATAGACCCAGGGTAATGTTCTGGGGACCTGGGTTTGAATCCCACCACAGCTAAATGGTGGAATTTGAATTCATTAAAAAAATATGGAATTTAAAAAGAAACCATTGTCAATTGTTGCAAAAACCCATTTGGTTCACAAACGTCCTTTAGGGAAGGAAATCTGCCATTCTTACCTGGTCTGGCCTACGTGTGACTCCAGACCCATAGCAATATGGTTGACTCTTAAATGCCCGCTGAACTCAGGCAACTGGGGATGGGTAATAAATGCTGGCCTGGACAGTGATGCCCACATCCCATGAATGAATAAAAAATTCAGCAGATGGAAGTAAATTATTTTGCTTGTATCATACTTGTCACAACCCCATCATACCCCAAAGTGTGTTACCAATGAAGGACTTTTAAATTGTGGTCACTGTTATAATGTAGAAAATACAGCAGCAAATTTGCACATAGCAAGATCTTACAGATTTCAAATGCCCCACAGGTGTCAGCTATGGCTCAGTTGGTAGCACTCTTATCCCCGAGTCAGAAGGTCCACTCCAGGACTGGAACACAAACAAACCATAGCTGACACTCTAGTACAGTATTAAGGGAGTGCTGCACTGTTGGAGGTGCCATCTTTCAGATGAGATGTTAAACTGAGGCCCTGTCTGCCCTCTTTGGTGGGTGTAAAAGAGCTCATATCATGATTGCAAGAGAGCAAAGTGTTACCCCGTTGTCCTAGCCAGCATTTATCCTCAGTCGACACCACAAAAACAAATCACCTGGCCATTACAATGTTGCTGTTTGTAAGAGTTTGTTGTGAGCAAAGTGGTTGTTGTGTTTCCCATATTACAACAGTGACTACATTCCTAAAGTAATTAATTGGCTGTAAAGTGCTTTGCTATTTCAGTGGCTGTGAATGTTAAATTTTAAATTTAATTTTACAAATGGCAACAAATTAAATGATCAGATCATCTGTTTCAAGAGTTGATCAAGGGATAAATATTGTCCAGGACAGTGGGAAAACTCCCCTGCTCTTCTTCAAATGGTGTTATATTGAAGCTTATTGTTCCTAAAATGCAATGTGCATCTAGCATTTCAAGTTATGCTGTCACTTGCATCTCATTATGCCTCACATTGAGTTCGGTGACAAAGCAGCTTTGCACTCATTGAATCACAATGAAATTCTTAGTCTGCTACATATTACATGTTCTTTGTCTTTAACTTTTGCATGCTGTGCATCTTAGAATATGCATGCCATGTTGTTCTTTGTGGGTTCATGGTGACAGGCATGGAGAATACCATTGTGCACATGTACAGAGCTTTGTTATCCAGGTAACTTTGTTAATGCCATGGGAGAGTAGTTGGCAGTGGCTAAATTTGAATTATTCCCAGGTGAATGGTCTGGATTTCGCAGTCAGTGGCGATGCAATGGTGCTTGCTGCTGACCTCGAAGAAAGCTGCCCAAAGAGAACTAGTGACCTCCGTGGTATGGATTTCCCCTTTCCAAATGAAAACAGAAAGCGCTGGAAAATCGTAGCTAGTGACCTCCGTGGTATGGATTTTCCCTTTTCAAACTAGTGACCTCTGTGGTATGGATTCCCCCTTTCCAAATAAAAACAGAAAGCACTGGAAAATCTTAGCTGGTCTGGCAGCATCTGTGGAGAGAGAAGCAGAGTTAACGTTTCGAATCTATATGACTCTTCTACGGAACCCCTTTCCCAATGTTAGTTAGTACCTGGTGCAAAGTCAAGGGGATCTCCAGGCATTCAGCAACAGTGATGGCATCAAGGAGGGTAAGCAGCCAATCACATTGAAACATTCTTGCAGACAGGATACCAGGAAGTAAAATGCACTGAATTTTTCACTTTTAATTAAAATCTTATGGTCTTTAGAATTCTTGTCCAAAGCAAGCAGTGGAGGCTGAGTCATTGAACATATTCAAGGCTGTGTTAGACTTTTAATTGACAAGGGAATTAAGGATTTTGGGGGTACAGGCAGGAAAATGGAGTTAAGGCCACAATTAGATCAGCCATGATCTTTTTGAATGGTGGTGCAGGCTCACTGGGCTGAATAGCCTACTCCTGCTCCTTTTTCTTATGATCTTATTATTATCTTTACAAAGAGTGAAATAAATGACCAGATCATAAACATGGGATTATGTAGAAACTGAAATATCATAAACAAACCCTTTATAAAAGTGAATGCTTTAGTGTCATGATGGAGAAATTTGACAGTCCACAAACATATGAATAGTTTTCCAGGGTCAGTGAGGCTGATCAGCAAAATTACGTATTTAGTTTGCGGTTAAAAAACAGTTATACCACATTCAACAAGGTGTATATTTTTCAAGGCTTTTAACAGCAAGACTAATAGCGTAAAAGGTCAAGTTTTTATCAGTTCAGTGATTTCTACTTGCTTGAAGTCTGGGGGAGTCTCCAGCAGCAATCCTACAGGGAAGCATTGAATCACTGATATCAGCTTTTGGATTTCTACATTTAACTGCGCATGTGGAAACTCCAGAATTTGCTGTCAATTTCAGAGGAGTAAAGACTGACAGTCTTGCTCTCATTACTACTGCAAAATCTGAGCCAGAAGCATTTTCATAGGATTGAACTTATGTTACATTTGGTGAGCTGCTCAACCAATGTGTGGTGCCTTTATCTTGTTCCTTGGATTTTCAGTATTCTCAAGAGTCAGACCGGAACCTAATTGTTGAGAGTTACACTGGTGTTTTCACATTGATACAATGCCTGGCCTTTATCCTCATTGTGATGTAATCAAAAGCCCTCAGTTGTGTTTTCCAGATAGTCATCCAGTGTCCTTTCCATTGTGGGAAGTACTGGTCTCTCTCTCAACTTGCGGATTAAGCATGCAAGTCTGGTACTACAATCGATCATGTGCCCATCTCTTGAGTTGAAAACAAACCAATTCTTCCTAGAATGTCACTGTTTTCCACTATGTTTGTATACCCTCATCTAAATAATGCTGTGAACAATGTATTAGATACATCAGAGTCTGACAATTAAATGCTGTTGCCCATAAACAATAACTCCTGTAACCCTTCTTATTAAAACATTGAATCATATATTTATTTCATACCAGCATTTAGAAACCATCGTTGATTTCTGATTCCAGGTTCTTCCAAAAGTTCCAATCTATGAGGTCTCAGAGCTAAATTTAACTCCCATCAAATACATTATAAATTCAATTCTTGGATATAATCAAGGCATAATAATGTTGGTGAATGTACAACAATTACATGACTTCAACAGCGTTTTATTTGTGACTTTGGTTAAAAAACTTAGATTTCCCAGCCCAAAGTCTTAACCATTCAGTAAGTTAAATTCAAAAAGATTTTTTGGAGAAACCTTGTAAACAAACAAATTAAACTGACCAAGATTTCCTCACCTCTTATTTCTTGTCCTCAGTTATATATTTTTACACTGCCAACAGTGTTAGATTGAATTCATTTCAGATTAGTATTTATGAAATTAATCAGATCACTCAAGCATTCGGATCAGGGCATAATTTGGGTTGTATGAAGCTGCCAACATGATTGTATGCTGCAAACAAGAATGTGATCAGAATGGATGAGCGGGTCAGATTTGACAGCACAGCAGTCTGATTTGCATGAATTTGCATCAGCGCTAACTTTAAACTGGAGTTATGAGTTGAGATGTTTATCAACAGTCTAACATTGCACGAAATTAATTTTCAGTGTTTAGGGCTGAGCTCAAAATCGAGCAGCAGATTAAAAAGTATGCTTCTGAATTCACTAATAAGCAATGATTAGCAGGTCACCCCATTGTGAGCATATTTTCATTGTGTAGAGCAAGATAACTCTTGGTTATTTGCAGATACATTTTAATCTGTATTCCCTGTGATCTTTGTTAATCTGCAATAATTGAAATAGCTAAAGCACCAAGGGATAATATTTCTAAGATGATGTATTATAATAAAAAAATCAACATTTGTCTTTATAATTAAATATATTTCATATTTAGATGCTACAATTTTAGATTTAAAGTTGAAATATGGAAACGTTAACATGGTAAAAATATTCAGTAAGTTGACAGTGTACGCTACCGCTCGGTTCTAGTGACCTATATAGTAATTGGTTGGAGAATTATGGTGTGCTAATGCAATTTTTTGTTCTCAAACAACAGGTTTTTGGAAGCTTGATTATGTGATTTACTGTATTTCTTCTGGGTCAGACATCTTGGCAGTAACCTTGATATTTTGAGTCAAAAATTTCAGTCACCTATTTGAAGCCAGATGGATGCTTTATCAATATTCCTGTCAGCTATGGTGTAACATGCGGTAAATTTGCTGATATGATGAGAAAGACTTTGTTACAAAGAGAAAGAAAACAGAGAAAAATAACACTGTTTCCTCTCTAGATTTCCAGGCTAGTGAAGTCATGCTAAAACGATTACACCTTTTCTCCCATTTAATGCAAATAAATATCAACATCAGTACATCATTTCCTTTTAAAATTGCCCAACTTAAAAGCAAGATGAGCAAATTTTGAGAGGTCAGGGGCATTTAATACATAATCAGCTGTAGCGCATCCAGAGTTGCTGTTTGCTATTGTGCCCAATGAGCAACTTTCATGGTTGAAGAAACTATTTAGTACATTGTAAATTATTGACAGTAGCTACACTCCACTGCCAAAATATACTAGAAAAAGGTCACGCATCTCACATAAGCCTCTCTTCCCACTAAACTAGAAATTGCTTTTAACATCTGTTTAAAAATAGATGGTGTGATGTTTATAACTAAAATCTCAATTCTTAAGGCAAGGGGCTCTGTGATTTTTTAACCCAAAATTCTTCTTAAGGAAATATCTTTGAGAGTAATTGAAATTACAACAGGAAAGATCCATTGAAGAAAATATTAAACAGCCTCAAATAGTCCTTTTTACAGTGTCATTACTAATCAGGAAGCACACCATGTATTAACAGCTGGTATGGCAATATCATTGAGCAAGGCTGATAAAAGAGAGCACAGCATGTCAGGGCTCTGTCAGAACCTTTTCTGTTAAGCTGTTTGCAGACCTAAAGTTTATTTATACTGGTTAGAAAGTTATCTACTATTAAGCATATCCGAAAAACAGAAATAAACTATGAATTGTTAAAAAGGAATAAATAACGGAGTCAAAATTTTTGCAATTCTTTTCTTAACTCTTTCAGCACCACTTATACTTATTTGGATTTGAAAATAATGGCTTCAGAAAATTTGAGTAAACATTTATTGTTTAAATACATAATTATATTTCAACACAGCTTTATAATAAAACTACAGTAAATCTTTTTCACTAATAACAAGGCCACTGGTTGGCAGTTTTCACAGAAGAATGCATGGAATTGTGGAATGCAATCCCCAAAACACTGTTTAAAATTTTGGAATCCCATATAATAAAAACAGAATTTGATTTGTTGAATCACTATAAATCAATGGATGGAATCATGAATGCTACCCCAACACAAAACTTAACAATTCCAGAATCCCTATAATGAAAAGGAAAACTGATTTATTCAGTCTTTGTAGAGTAGTAGCTCTGCTTATAATTATTCCACTCGAGTTATAGAGGAAGACAACTGAGAAGAGACCACTTGTTCTCAGCTGTTCTTTACAGACCTAATGATTTTAACTGATGTTCCCATGTGGAATGTCTGGATTCTGGAATAAAATCGACTTGCTATTGCTTTTTGAACCGTGGAACAGCGTGAATAGTACGGTAGTGGTCCAAAGAACTGGACAGTTATCAAATCAAGGTTTCCAGTGTATGGTTAGTTACTGTGCTCAATTTTCTTTGCACAGTAATAGATTGTGTGCTCAGCCCTACTTGTTGAGAACAGAATGTTTTTTCTCATGTTCTAATTAAACAGGATATGCACCTGCCAAATTTGTAGCTAAGGAAAGACTCCAATTTTTTGCGTTATATGAATTACTGATGAAAATGGGACTCGTCATGATAATAGTCCTTTTGGTCAAGAATCAGCTTGCATTCAGACAGCCTCTATTATTCATTGGGCCACAGATTTACTTTATCGTTGGCTCATCAAGGTGATGGAAGTCATTGCTGGGTGAGATCAGGATAAAGCAATCCCAGTCCAGGTATAGACCAGATATATGCAAAAAAATTCTTTTTATGCTAATGCAATAACATAACTCAGAAAGAACCCCTACTGCACTGTGTAAGTTTTCTAATTTCCCCATATTGTCCGTTGTTACAGTCTCTCTTTCTCAGGATACATTAACACTACACTAAAACTATTTGGACCAGCTCCTTTTCTAGTCTACTGTGGTTTGGGAGCTAATTTGCAAGAGACTTTAAATCAAGGCCCCCTGTGCCCTGTCTGGTGGACATAAAAAAATGCCATGGCACAATTTCAAAGTAGAGTGTGGTTTTCTCTCCGGTGTCTTGGCCAATGTTTATCCTTCACCAAAACCTAAAGACAGATTATCTGGTCACTGTCATGTTGCTGCTTGTGTGTCTTTGCTGTGCACAAATTTGGCTGCCGCTTTTCATGCATTGAAACATCGTCAACAGTTATAAAAATACTTCATTGGTTATAAATGCATTGGGGTTTCTTGAGATCATGAAAGGTGTTTTATAAATATAAATCTTTCTTTTACAGATAATGCTACACAAATGCCAATGTGAACTAATGAAGTAGGTGGTATATGAATGCTAAAGTAACATTAAAACTTTGAGCAGTTATAGCAGAGCTGGTGGATAGAGCCCCAGTAGAATAAAAAGCGTAACAGTGGATTCATTTACTTTAGCCGTCCAGACAGATTATTCTGTACTGACTCAGCAAAGCATCATTTGGAAGTCAACCTTCAGTATTTAGTGGAAGGAGCTTAGACATCAATTTATGTTGTGATGATGTGCTATCACCATGTCCCAGTGTTAAACGTGGGAAGAAATTGGAGCTGGACATTCTTGGAGATTGTCACAGGATGCTGTGAGACTGTTCCCTTGTGCTGGAGAGCCTAGAACAAGTGGTCATAGTCTCAGGAGAAGGAATCAACTGGGATTAATAGCAATGGGATTAGGAGAAATTTCTTTGTTCAGAGGGTTGTGACTCTTTTGAATTCTCTACCCCAGAGGCCTATGTGTGCTCAGCCATTGAGTGTATTCAAGACTGAGATTGATTGATTTTTGGGCACTGAGTGAATCAAGAGACAAAGCAGGACAACGGGGTGGGGGATGGTGGGGAGGGTTTGTGGTGTGTGAGGAAATCTGAGCTGGCAGCTGCCATATTATTCTTGAGGTGCCCGGAGAAGCACACCAGCATTTCCTGACCCCACAAGAGATCTTTGAACACTCATCTATTCCAGTCTCTTTGACTGTACTGCCAAGTTTTACTGAGGGAAGGAGGCACAGTGTACAATACCACTGGCAAAATTGTATTGATGTCCTGTACACAGCATAAGACCCTGATTTGTGCAGATTCATGAGGCTGCGCCTTCAAATGGAAACCTGGGCCATCCAGTAAGAGCCTGCTGAAAAATGGCAGAGAGCATGTATAGGGTATCAAGTCCCCCACCTCCATTTTGACACTCATTTCACAGTTGGACAGAATTAAAATCCCTCTTAATGGTTTATTTATCCTGGGAAAGTGCATCTGCAATATGGTTCCACATCTCACATGATCAGCAAAATAAAATCACATGGTGAAATATGGTAGGCATTCCTTTGCTCCTTCTAAAGGGACTATCCAGACTAGGGTACAAATATAGAAAAATATGTCAAGAAAGACATATCATATACTCTGATATTCCTCATCACTTCTGTTAATTGTGTAATCACTTTTATGTTAAGTAACCACTCCACTGGTATTCTCTCGCACACATGGAGACCTATTCGCTCTCCTTATAGCTATCAGAGTGGAAATGGTGGTTTGGTTTCACACTGCTTAGCCTGCACTGATTTAAATGTTATTAGTTTTAACAGCATTAAAAAAGGAATGCCTCAACATATTTTGCAACATAGCAATCTTTTTAATATGAATATTAATCCTCAAGTAAGCACTGAATAAGCAGATCATTGGCAAGAATCTGAAAGAGAAAAGCTTGCATTTATAAAGCACTTTTCACAACCACTGACATCTCAAAATGCTTTGCAACCAATAAAGTATTTTTGAAGTGTTGTCACTGTTGTAATGTAGGAAATGTGACGACCAGTTTGCATACAGCAATTTCCCAAAAACAACAATGTGATAATGACCAGATAATCTGCTTTTGGAATGTTGATTGAGGGATAAATATTGGCCAGGAAACTAAAGATAACCAAAAAGAAGGCAGTGCTGTGGTGGTAATATCACTGGGCTAACAATCTAAGGTTAATGCTCTGGGGACATGGGTTCAAATCCCACCAAGGCAGCTGGTGGAATTTGAATTCAATTAATAAATCTGGAATTAAAAGTCAGTCTCACTAATGGTGACCATAAAAAACAGCTAGCTCACTAATGCCCTTTGGGGAAGGAAATCTGCTGGCCTACATGTTATTCCAGAATGTAGTCTAAATGTGCTCTGAAATGGCCTTTCAAAGCCGCCCAGTTGTATCAAACAGCTACAGAAACATCAATATGAATTGAAAATGGACAGACCACCCAGCATAGACCCAGGCACTGAAGATGACAATTGCAAACCTAGCCCTGTTGACCCTACAAAGTCCTCCTTGCCACATCTGAGGGCTTGTGCAAAATTGGGAGAGCTGTCCCACAGACTAGTCAAGCACCAGTCTGACAGAGTCACACTCACAGAATCATGCCTTACAGACAATGCTCCAGGCACCACCATCAACAGCCTGGGTATATCCTGTCCTATGGCACAATGGTATACAGTCAGGAGGAAGTTGCCTGGGCACCCTGACTCCAGACTCCATGAAGTCTCATGGCATCAGGACAAATACCTACAGCCCAATTTCCCTCCCTGAGCTGATAGATCAATGCAGTTGAGGTTGAACACCACTTGGAAGAGGCACTGAGAGTACTCCATGGGGGACTTAAATGTCCATCAATGAGAGTGGCTCGGGAGCACCACAACTGACTGAGCTGGCTGAGTTCTAAAGAACATAGCTGCCAGGCAGTTGGTGCGGGATCCAACAAGAAGTAAAAAAACTATATTAACGTGTCTTCACCAACCTACCTGTCACAGATGCGTCTGTCCATGGCAGTATCAGTAGGAGTGACCACCCACAGTCCTTGTGGAGTCTTCACATTAATTTGCCCTCCATCATGTTGCGTGGCACTATCACCGCACTAAATGGGATAGGTTTTGAACAGTTCTAGAACTCAAAACTGAGCATCCATGAGGTGGGCCATCAGCAGCAGCAGAACTGTATTCAGCCATAGTTTGTAACTTGATGGCATGGCACATTCCCACTCTACCATTACCATCAAGCTGGGAGATCAACCCTAATTCAATGAAAAGTGCAGGAGGGCATGCTGGGAGCAGCACCAGGCATATCTAAAAATGAGGTGTCAACCTGGTAAAACTACAACACAGGATTACTTGCATGCCAAACAGTGTAAGCAGCATGCAATAGGCAGAGCAAAACTGGAGTCAATGGGAATCTGGGGAAAATGCTCCATTGGATGGAGTCATATGTAACACAAAGGAAGACAGTTGTGGTTATTGGAGGTCAATCATATCAATCTCAGGACATCGCTGCAGAAGTTCCTCAGGATAGAGTCTCAGCCTAACCATCTTCAGCTGCTTCATCAGTTACCTTCCCTCCGTCGTAAGGTCAGAAGTGGGGATGTTCGCTGATGATTGCACAATGCTTAGCACCATTTGCGACACCTCAGATACTGAAGCAGCCCATGTCCATTTGCAGCAAGACCTGGACAATATCCAGGCTTGGGCTGATAAATGGTAAATAGCATTTGTGCTATGCAAGTGCCAGGCAAGGACCTTCTCAAAAAGAGAAAATCTAATCATCCTCCTTTACATGCAGTGGCATTACCATTGCTGAATCCCCCACTATCAATATTTTGGGGTTCCTATTTTCAAGAAACTGAATTGGACTAGCCATATAAACACTGTGGCTATAATAGCATGTTGGAGGCTGGACTTTCTGTGGCGAACAACTCACCTCCTGACACCCCAAATCCTGTCCACAATTTTCAAGGCACAAGTCAGGAGTGTGATGGAATACCCTCCACTTGCCTGGGTGAGTGGAGCTCCAACAACACTCAAGAAGCTTGACACCATCCAGGAAAAAGCAGCCCGCTTGATTGGCACCTCATCCACCACCTTCAACATTCACTTCCTCCACCACTGATGCACAGTGGCAGCAGTGCATACTGTCTACAGGATGCACTGCAGCAACTCACCAAGGCTCCTTTGACAGCGCCTTCTAAACCTGTGACTTTTACCACCTAGAAGGACAAGGGCAGCTGATGTATGGGAACCCCACCACCTGCAAGTTCCTCTCCAAAGCAGACACCATCCTGACTTGGAACTATATCGATGTACCTTCACTATCATGGAGTTAAAATCCTGGTACTCCTTTCCTAACAGCACTGTGGGTATACCTACACCACATGGACTGCAGGGATTCAAGAAGTTGGCACACCACCCCTTCTCAAGGGCAATTAGGGATGGGCAACAAATGCTGGCCTAGCCAGCAATGCCCACATCCAGTGAAGGAATAAATAAAAAAACACTCCCCTGTTCTTCTTCAATCTAGTGCCGTAGGTTCTTTTATATCCACATGAGAAGATAGATGGGACCTCACTTTAATGTGCAATCTGAAAGACAGCATCTCCAACAATGCAGTACTCCCTCTGTACTGCACTGGAGCGTCAGCTTGAATCTTGTGCTCAAGTGCTGGAGCGGGAAGTGAACCTAAAACTTTTTGACTTAGAAGTGAGAGTGCAGTCAATTAAACATCAACTGTCAAATTATGATGAAAGATTTTAAGACGATAAAATTAAACTAAATCACAAAGCTCCACAGCCCCTCCATCCTCTATATTTTGTATGTTTATTCCTTCCATGATATTTGACCACATTATTACACGTTTGGCCAGAAGGTGTACAGGTGGCCTGTTTCTTAACATCTACCAATGCAACTGTGAAACGCCCATTAAGATAAGGGGAATAGTATTGGCTTATTTTCCAGTCACTATTCTGCACCTCTGGAGAATCCCATATCTCTGTTTGGTGCCATTGCAGACAGCTTGGCTGGGATTGAGAAATCCCTATATAAACAATCACAAAATAAAAGTCAGATGTTTCCATTCTGTGGTGCACCATGTCAGTGTGCTAATGCAGTATGGCACCAGGCTGGTTACTTGATTACTTTCTTGATCCCGGCAGTTGAATTGGATTGGTAATTTAATGTGGGCCATTGAGCTAACTTCAACGACATACCAAAGACAGTACAAATTATAGTAGAATCAAAAATATATACAGAATCAATAAAGTACCTGTAACTTAGCATGTCAGAAAGATGGCAAATGTAATGTAAGGAAGAAAACTAAATATTCAGTAAACTTAATAAAGGCAGATATATTTCTTTAGTTGCATTCCAGCTATGTTGTGTTCAATTTGAGCATCCTTAATTTCATCACTGATCTTGCCACTCATGCAGTCATTTGCAGAGCATCACATTAGGTATGCAGCATACTTTTGTTCCTGGGCTGTTATATTTAGTAGTAGCTTCATTTGTTAGATTAAGGAACAAGCTATTGGCAGACAGTACTGTGATCATATCAATGTCTAGAGGGGATTTTCATCTGCCAAAAATTAAGATTAATTATGCCAAGATTTTTTTTGTTACTGCAGATTACATCTGTGCAATTTGATTTGCCCCATTCATCAGGAATTTGACTTGCACTATCATTCATCTTCAATATTTCTGCATATAAACATCCTCAATTTAGAATTGCTGCACTATGGATGTGATTAAAAGGTTGCTTATATTGTTTCTCCAGTGTTAAGGTAACCTGTACCTTACTATTGTTTTACTAGTCATATACAACATTGATGGTTTCTTACTAAAATGGTCACGTAGCTAAATTATGCAGTAGTAATATCTTAGTGATGACATGCAAATCTGGGTCATGTTACAACTAGATTTTTAGATAATTATTGTAGTTAGTGTCTTGTATGTGAAGTACATACATGAAGTCCACAGTTGTAATTGTTTCCATGGAAAGTGCTCATCATAGCATTAAGACTAATATTCCATATGGTGTCTAGACAGTAATTGCATAAAGTCCTTTGTGATGTTTTCCCTCCAGTTTTAGACATAGCATTTGGGATGTTCTGTATTGGTTTTGGAAGTCCTCTCAAAGAAATGATCAGCTATGTTCTTTCTCCATAGCCCTTGATTAGAGCTTAATGTTGCAAGTACCATAATGACAATGTTTGATCGTTTAAGTTGGGCATGGATGTGCTGTTGAAAACTTATACTCTTATGGGTTTGAAGATTGATTTATTTGTGAATGCATTTCTGTGCAGGCGGGGCAGTTGCAAATTATGGGTATCATTTTGCATGAAAAAATTTACACTTGAGTGTGTTATGAATATTTTCATATCATTTTAAACAAAACTGTCAAAAAAACCTGTTTTCTCTTTTGTAGTTAGCGCCCTGCTGATTTCGCAATCAAAAATCAGGCTTCCTACAAAATCAAATGATTGTATTGATTCTCTAAAGAACACCATATCCTCAAAACTGCCATCTGCAGATTGGAGAGGTTAGGGTTTAAGAGAACAGTAGGGTTGGTCTTCATTTAAAGCCCTTCTTTGAAAAGGCTACTCAATGAATAATTTACTTTTTTCAGAAAATGCGTGCCCTTGAACACTCATTGCGATAAAGTGGTATATCTGCACTCATGTGAT
Organism: Carcharodon carcharias; assembly: GCF_017639515.1. NCBI lineage: Eukaryota > Metazoa > Chordata > Chondrichthyes > Lamniformes > Lamnidae > Carcharodon > Carcharodon carcharias. The sequence goes on from NC_054487.1 coordinate 65,043,447, forward strand.
GGATTTCTTTGGGAGGTTATTGGCAAAAATTCTTCTTATTTATTTCTAAGCCTGCTTCAATACAAATCACTGTTCTTCTCACAAGTCACATAGCAGAGGCCAATTGCAAGTAGAGTATACATATAAGTTATATAAATCATCCCTGTCATTTGAGACAGCAGCTTAACAACCCTGATGTTCATTATTTATTTATTCTTTGATTCTCAAGCAGTGGGGCTAAAAATTATTGTTTCTGGTATTAGCACAAATATGTTTCTCTGATGTTATTCTGTAAATTATTTTAATGCAGGCATTAACCTATTTAAATTAAATAGGTCAGTGCCTCCATTAAAATAAAGAGATAAAGGGTATTTAAGCGTGATAACTATTCATCCGCTATTACTACCAATGGTAAATTTCTAGCCTACGTTCAACAAATTCGGCTAGTTCCTTCCATAGACAATGTAAACCTATTCTAAATGGAATCTATGCAATCCATTAAATCCACTGCGTGAAACACACTACTGCATCTGTCAAATGACCATAATGAGATTTGAGCTCCTTGTCAGGGTAATTCTAGGGTTTTTGCAAAATATTGGGTCTTGGTACCTCAACAAAATGCATTATCATCTACTCTTATAATTAACTTCTCAGACCTGAGAATACTGTGATTTTTTAAAAATAGAATTAATTACTTGTCACAATGTATTATAACTGTATTGCACTCTATGGGCAAAATTTTACGGCAGCAGGATTTTACATTCCCGCCGAAGCCAATGAGGTTTAGAATGTCTGGCTGCATTTTATGGTCCCATCCCCGCTGAAACGGGGCTGTAAAATTCTGCCCTATAAGTTTGCAGTTTTCTTTTTAAAAAAAAACTCAATTCACTCCATTTGCTCATGTGGATACTTCTTTTAAAAAGAGTATTTTTCAGTGTATGGGAAGTTTGAGTTCAGTCAGCAGGATGCTAAGTTCAATTGTTAACACTGCATATGCTGATCTGCTAACTGTTCATTTGAGAAGATTTGTTTAATTCCATTTTTCATAAAATGTTAGATCATTGGGGCAAGCGACATTCTGATGGAGTCCACTAAACTAAGGGTGGAATCGTCCCAGATTTGCATTAAGTGCAGCAGTGGGCGGGAAAAAAAATGTTTTACCTGCCAGTGCAATGGCGGCTTCTCATGCTGCATCGTCCCAGTCCCACCTCATTAATCATGCATTCCTGGGAAACATGCCATTTCGATGGTGGCGGGCTCTCATTTGCCTGCCATGTTGCCACCTTGCCTCTTCCTCATGCCAACTGCCACTTTTAAAATGCAGCCGTGCGCAGACCTCTCAATGCTTCCAGCCCAGGACTGCTGCACAGAAGACATGGCCCCAAAAGGCAAGAAGACGGCTGCCGCCCGATTCAGTGGCATGTCCTTGGAACGCCTTTTGGAAGTCGTGGAGGCCAGCCACGATGTCCTCTTTCCCTGCTTTGGCGGCAAGAGGTCCGGCAATTTCACCACTCTGGCTGGTTAGACGATGGCAGTGGTGGTCAGTGTCAATGCTGCACAGAAGACGTTGGCCATCCAATGCAAAAATAGAATGAATGATCTCATCTGTGCCATAAGGCAGCCATCTCATTACTCTAAACTCATATGCTCAAACCCATCACATATTCGCTGACATCTCACTCACAGACAGCTCAACGGGTATCACCACTCACTCTCTCACACACACTCTCACATCTGCATCTGGCCTGATCTCCTCTGGAGACTGCCTCCTCAGCCCTCACCATCTTAAGGCCACTTACACAGATCAACTTGTGCCCCACACACACCCTGGGATACCCCCTTTCCCCAAACAAGCTCTAGCCCTGCAGCCATTGAAAAGTCACCTTCGCGTTATGGCTAGTTTGGTAGGTAGAGACCTGCCTTGTGCCCCCCTGAAAGTGATGTGGTGCTGTCTGCAAAGCCTGGTGCTGATGACTGCGCGTGCTGCCCAAAACAAGGTAGGCAAACAAGCCTCGAAGTCCCGAGAGAAGCGCAGCTCACCAGGTGCACGTCGCTTATGTACAGTTGTGAAACAGCACGCTGATGTGCTCAGATGATCCAGCATGGGGGGAATGATTTCGGCGAGCTGGACTTATAAATGATATGCAGATGTATTACAATGATGTTCCCGACATCCGACGGTGGGAAACGCTTCCCGCTATTGATGGGCAGAACGGATGATTGCAAACTGGTTTCACGACTTGTGAAACAGATTTTTGGCCTTCTCACCATATTATCCGCTCACACCGCCAAACATGCCCATCACCAACGGGCATGGAAAGCTCCGCCCTAAGAGGAAGCTTTTGAGAGAATTCTTCTTAGGTCCAGAGCTATTTTGCATTACAACAGTCGTATGGTGGCATCTATTACCGAGTCTCTTCAACTTGACATAGTGGTCAGCCCAGTAATAAAAATGCATTTTTTAGGGACAGTTGTCCTAGTGCTTGAGGCTCTGTAAAGTAAACGGATATGCAATTCAATGGATAATGTGAAGTCTGGCATGCCAAAGAGTTGTGCCTGTCAGATCCTATTGAGGCGTTTCCATAGCGTTTGATATACACCCTAAAAAAAGTGGATAGCCCAGAAATGGGGCCAGACCATCATTGATTTATACATCACCTTTCATGTCAGAAAATGTACTTTACGGAGGAGTGAATGCACTTAGCAGTAGCAGAACAGTTAGGAAATCCGACTGAAAACAAGGTTGAAAAGATAGGTTTTGATGTAGCTATTAAAGGAATGGCAAAAGGTAGCATAGGAATACTGCAATCGGAGTGGCCATTCAGTCACTTGAACCTCCAATGCCATTAAGTAAGGTCGTGCCTAATCTGTAACTCTGTACCTGCCATTGCACCATACCCCTTCATACCTTTACCTAAAAGTAATCTATTGAACTCAGTGTTGAAAATTTTGTTGCATTCACCGCCATATCCTTTACAATAATAGAGTCCCAGGTTTCCACTACCCTTTGTGTGAGAAAGTGCTTTATCATTTGATTGCTGAATGACCCAACCCTGATGTTAAGATTATATCCCCTTGCTCTGGACCACTCCCACCCATCAGAGTAGATGGTTTCTGTGGATCTAGCATGTCAAATCTCTTTTTCATATGAAACTACATAAAAATGAACATATGAATTATGAATGAGTAGGAATAGATCATTTGACCCCTCAAGCCTGCTCTCCCTTCTGATAAGATCGTGGCTGATCTGCTTATGGCCTCAATTCCACTTTCCTCTCTATCCCTTATACCCTTTGACTCCTTTGTCAATCAAAAATTTATCTAGCTCAGCCTTAAAAGTATTTAATGGCCTACCTTCCACTGCTCTCTGGGGAAGAGAATTCCACAGCCTAACAACTCTCTGAGAGAGAACTTCTCTTCATCTCCATCCTAAATGGGAGGCCCTTTATTTTTAAACTGTGTCCCCTTAGTCTAGCCACTCTCATAAGGAGAAACATCCTCTCAACATCCTGACAAGTCCCCTCAAGATCTTATATGCTTCAATAAGATCACCTCTCATTCTTCTAAACTCCAACGGATAAAGGGCTGACCTGCTCAACCTTTCCTCATAGGATAATCCCCTCATCCCAGGTATCAGTCGAGTGAACCTTTTCTGAACTGCTTCTAATGTAATTATATCCTTTCTTAAGTAAGTAGACCAAAACTGTACATAATATTCCAGATGTGGTCTCACCAATGCCCTGCCCAACTGTAGCAAAACTTCCTTCTATATTCCATTTCCCTTGCAATAAACAATAACATTTTCATTTTAATTACCCCAATAAGATCACCTCTCAACTCATGGAAACACAAATTAAGTTGATGAAATCTATTCTCATAATCTACCTTTTTAAGCCCTCGTAACATTCTAGTGAATTTTTGCCATACCATCCTGAAAGAGCAAAATATCTTTCCTAACGTTCAGTGTGCAAAATTGATTGTAATACTATAAATATGGTTTGATCAGAAACTAAGACAATGGAAGTTGCATTCCAGAGAGTAGGAATAAGGTGTCTGAAGGCTTCCTGGTTGATGGAAGAATGAGAAGGGTGGGGTTGGGGATGGGGTTGGGGGGTGGGGGTTGGGGTAGGGTTGGGAGGTGGTGGTGTGGATGGGGTTGGGGAGTGGGATTGGGGGTTGGGGGTGGGTTGGCGGTGGGGCTGGAGGTGTGGCAATGGGGGTGGGGTTGGGGAAGGTGGTGGGGGTGGGGTTGAGGGGGTGTTGGGGGTGGAGTTGGGGGGTTGGTGGGGGTGGGGTTAGGGGTGGGAATGGGGGGAGCTGGTCGGGATGTGGGTGGGGTGGGAAGGCAGAATGAACAGAAGGCTAAAATTGAAAATCCGAAAGGAATGGGCTGGAATGTAGGTATGAAGGAGGTTGTAAAGGTAAGAATGAACAAGGTTGTGGATATGCCGGGGGCATGGACAAAACTTTTGAATTCAGTGTACAATTATGCAAGAAAGGTTGCTTTTTAAAGCTGTGTGTTTTTTTTGTTAAACAAACATTCTACCATCTCAGGTCAAAGTTTTGAGTTGCAGGCACTCATCCTTTTTTCCCTGGGAAATGCTCTATTCAGGGAGTGATGTGCTGTGCTCACTATCACATCTGTTCTGTGCCTGCGTTTGACCAAGCATAGCAGCTGGCTTTTGGATGGTGTGCTACCCCCTGCCATCTCCATGCCTATGGGCATTTTGCAAATCATCTGGATTGAAAAATAATTTCAGACACTCCCTAATCATAAGCCTGCCTAATGATGCTCAGTAGGAAGTAAAGCCTTGAACGATTGTTAAAGAAATCTGGATATCATTATTTGCCAGTCAAGCAACAGTAGTTATTTGTTACGTGGAGGATGGTAGTGACCTACATAAAAGGGTCTCAAAAGTCTTTTATAGACATAGATGTAGTAAAAGAAAGGGTGGGGCCATTTAGGCGATCTTCTTGTGAAGGCAGGTAGAATGATAGAGGTGCTAAATAAATACTTTGCATCTGCCTTCATTAGAGAAGAACATGTTAGCAATGTAGCAGTAACAGAAGTGATACTAGTGATATTAAGCCTATTAAAGCCCTTAAAGTGGCCAATGAATGGCCACTTAAGGGCCTCATCCCATCCCCACTGGTATTTTACCCGCAGTGGGGGTAAACCATGCCATGTGGAAGCCCAGCAACTTTAGTCAGGCAAATGAAAGGGGGGACACCTTTGTGGGCCCCCTGGGTCCATCGGAAGCATACGCCTCCTCAAGGTCATACCCTTTACCCTCCCCCCAGACTCTCAAATCCAGCACCCACATCCACCTCACCTTTGCTGGGGCCAGCCAGCCTGGCTCCTCATCCTCAGGACTGTCTGTAATCCCAGCAGTGACCACCGGTCCTGCCTGGCGCTGCTGGAACTACAGAGCTGCCAGCCATCCGATTGGCTAGCAGCTTTCTAAGGCGGGATTTTCTCATGAGCTATAGGTGGAAGTCTCACCTTGAAGCAATTAACACTGCTCCCAATGTTAAATTGCTGCAGGGCAGCTGGTTAGATTGTGGGAGGGCTCCCTGCCTACCTTTTAGCCAGGAGACAGGGACTATGGCACCCAGTTAGATTCAACCCAATAATCCAGGACATAATGAATTAAAAATTGGAAACATTTGGGCTTGTTAAAAGCAAATCACATTTGACGAAGTTGACTCAGTTCTTTGATGAAGTAACAGAGAGAGTTGATGAGAGTTGTTACGACCCACCCCCCAGGTGAGGCTCCTCAAAGTTGTTGATCCAGGCAAGACCCCTCAATTTGTCACCGTCTGGATGGGGCACCCCCAACTTGTTATGTACCGGGTGAGGAGGGATGAACTGGCTCTCTGTCTTTATTCAGCACCCCACCCCACCCCCTCCACTCTGTTGGTCGCAACAAGATTTAATGTAAAAAGTATTCCTTCCACAGATAACTTTTTCCCAGACCCAGTCATTCTGGTTTTGAAGCAGCCAATGTGGCTAATTTGATCAGACTTTCTTGTGTTAAAGTTAAGAGTAAGTTTATTAACTACTAAAGGCAAAAAAGATTAAAACGCATGCATATACAGTCAAACAGGTTAAAAGTAAGAATTTAGCTTGAAATGAGTGAATATATAAAAAAAAGGTAGACGGAACAGTCCTTGACTCATGGGGAGTAGCTGATTGAGCGTTGTGGCCATTGCAATTTGAGATTCCAGTAGAATTGACTCCAGTGGATGAATAGTCAGTTTCAAGGTTCCAGCAGTGTTGAATTCATTAGAGAATAGTCAGTTTCGAGGTTCCAGTAGTGTTGAATTTGGTAGAGAGGGAGAGAAATCGGGATACCTGCAAAATGGTGATTTGCAGGGGTAGTGTGTGTGGCTGTTACTTCTGAGTCAAGCTTCCAGCACTCCCTCTCTCTCAGAACACCGACCAACAGACGACACTGGGGCAGCTTTTCAGCTTAGTTTTAACCCCTTTGTATATTCCAAATAGGAAGCAAATTCACAAATATGTCTGGGCATTGCTCACAGGATTTCTTGATGAGATGATATTCATCTCCCATTATGTCCCATTGTCTCTACCGGAGGGAGCAATTAGTTTCTGGATGTCTTTAGAAGTACCTTGTCTGGCAACAGTGTGGGATTCCATTATCTCTTAGGGAGTCACCCTGCAGCATTCCAGCCAGTGGCTTGTGTGCATTTTAAAAACTCAGGTTTTATTTTATAAAGTCCAATATTTCCGGATGCAGTTCGGTGTTTTTTCCTTCATTATCATGACAAAGTAGTGTGGTTGGTGTTGTGTATATGGAATTTCCAAAGGCATTTGACAAAATATCACAAAATAGACTTGTTAGCAAAATTAAAGTCCATGGAACTAAAGGGACTAGTATCATGGATACAAAATTGGCTAAGGAGCAGAAAGTATAGTATAATGGTGAATGGTTGTTTTTCAGACTGGAGGGAAGTATACAGAGGTGTCCCCAAAGGGTCAGTATTAGGACCATTGTTCTTTTTGACCTATATTAATGACCTGGATTTGGGCGTACAGAGCATAATTTTAAAGTCTGCAGATGATATGAAACTTAAATATGTAACAAAATAAGACCATAAGACATAGAAGCAGAAGTAGACCAGTTGGCCTATCAAGTCTACTCTGCCATTCAATGAGATCATGGCTGATTTGATAATCCTCAACTCTGCTTTCCTGCCTATTCCCCATAACCCTTGATTCCCTTACTGATTAAAAATCTGTCTATCTCAGCCTTGAATATACTTAACGACCCAGCCTCTATAGCCCGCTACAGTAAAGAATTCCACAGATTAACTACCCTCAGAGAGAAGAAATTCCTCGTCATCTCTGTTTTAAATGGGTGACCCCTTACTCTGAGATCATGGTCTCTGGTCCTAGACTCTCCCACAAGTGGAAACAATCTCTCAGCATCTACCCTGTCAAGCCCCCTAAGAATCTTATATGTTTCAATAAGGTTGTCTCTCATTCTTCTAAACTCCAATGAGTACAGGCCCACCGACTCAACCTCTCCTTATAAGAAAATCTCTCCCTACCTGGGATGAACCTAGGGAACCTTCTCTGGGCAGCCTCTAATGCCAATATATCTTTCCTTAGATAAGGGGACCAAAACTGTTCACATTATTCTAGGTGTGGTCTAACTAGTGCCTTGTATAGTTTTAGCAAGACTTCCCTATTTTTATACTCCATTCCCTTTGAAGTAAAGGCCAACATTTCATTTGCCTTACCTATTACCTGCTGAACTTGTATGTTAGTTTTTTGTGATTCCTGCACGAGGACCCCAAATCCCTCTGTGCTGCAGCTTTCTTCAAAAAAAAATTGTGGAGGAAGATAAGAGAAATCAGGAGGATATAGACTGAAGAAATGAGCAGAAATATGGCAGATCAAATTGAATGCAGAGAAGTGTGAGGTGCTTCATTTTGGTAGGAAGAATGACCAAAGGCCATATGAACTAAATGACCTAAATTTACAGGGGCTATAGCCACAGAGAGACCTGGGACTGTATGCACACAAACATTTGAAGTGTGGCAGAACAAATTGCAAAGGGTGTTTTAAAAAAAGACATAGTGCAGAATCTTGTTGAAGTTCTGGGGGTTTCGCATGCTGGCGGAGAGCCAGTGAGAAACCCGTGTTGCCTCTTTTTGGGAAGGCCCGCCGAACCACAGGCCAATTAGGCAGTGCCAAGGCTGACTGAAATCAAGACTCGGGGCGGAAGTCTCAACTCCTGCAGTTCTTGTGCTCAGCAGTGCCACTGGGGAGGCTGTGGCTGTTGCTGGACGAACAGGCACCAGAGTCCCAGGATCATGACCCAGGAGTGAGCCAGTTACATGTAAGTAATGCAGATGGGTGCCGGGAGGTTGGAGTGCGTGGTTTGCAGGGTAGTGGTCATGGGGAGAGGGGTCTGGGGGGTGGGTGTTGGCAGCAAGGGCAGGGAGTGGCTCAGTGGTCCTACCCCTTCCCAATGTCCATTTCCTCAATTAGGCACTGAGTGCCTTGATTGAGCAACTAACATCCACGGAAGTGATGAGCTGGCTGTACAGTTTTACCTGTTGCGCAGCCTGCCTGTAGCTGGGTTAACACCAGTGGCTGCAGATGAGGCTCTTAAGTGCTCATTAATTGGTTCAATTGATGGTAGGGTGGGAAGGTTGACCATGGGCCTTCCTGCTCAGAACTTAAATCTGGCAGAGGCAGGGAGGCGATGGGTTCCTGTCACCATCCTGCCTAAGTCAATGACTTTCACGCCTCCAAGCTTGCCACCAGTGAGAGCACAAGGTTATGGCCATAGAATCTAGGCTTTATTCATAGAAGAATACAGCGCAAATGCAAGGACAGTATGCTAAACACTGGTTAGGCCTCAGCTGGAGAATAGCTTTCAACTCTGGGCACCACACATTAGGAAGAATGGAAAGATGTTGGAGAGGGTGCAGAGAAGATTTATTAGTACGGTACCAGGGATGAAGAATTTCTGTTGTGGGTAGCAACTGGAGATGCTGGGGTTGCTCTCCTTAGAGCATAGAAAACTAAGAGGAAATTTGATAAAGGCATTCAAAACATTAAATGGTTTTGATCGAGAAAATAAGGAGAAAATATTTTCAGTGGCAGAAGGGTGGTAACCAGATGGCACAGATTCAAGATGATTGGTAAAAGATCCAGAAGCAATGTGAGGAAATAATATTTTGTAGAATGATTTGTTGTGATTTGAATGCATGGGCTGGAAATATGGTGGAAGCAGATTCAATAGTAACATTCAAAAGAAAGCTGGTTAAGTGTTTGAAGGTAAAAGAAGAAAGAACAGAGCATTAATTGGATAGTGCTTTCCTTATGAGGATTTTTTTTTAAAGAAGAAACAATTTTTAATTTTTATTTCCTGGCTGGATTTTAAAAATAAGCTGAAATCCTCTTAAGATAATGGAGATTTCCAGATGGCCACAATACATAAGCTTGCATTCCACCAAGTGGGATGAAAAGGAACAGACAGTCAATCCCTCTGGGAAGCATGACAGACCCCAACTCCTGTTGACATTACACTATCTTGAAACTTTTCAGAAGTTTCTGAGATAAGACATCAAAATGCAATTACCTGTTCTAAAAGCAATGATTCAGCAGACATGGATTGATCGACTTTATCTGAAATATACAGCCAGCAGGGTACTCTAAGAGATTATGTTACCAAGTGGAGGGACATCAGAATACTGCATTGAAAACAGGCTGGAAAAGCTGTTTGCACACCCTCTCTCTCAAAAATATTGTGCCAGGATTTGCAAAGTAACCATCCTGAGAAGGGAAATCTACTGCAAACCGAGATCTTTTGGGAATAAAACATGGAAGTCTGCTCCGTACAACTACACCCAGGAAGACATCTGAACAAAACAACTGCAATGCTGAATCACCAAACCGAATCTTCACGAACTGTAAAAACTCCTTAAGCTATCTTCTTATTCGGCCATCTGTACTAGTGTGTGTGTGGGTCCAGGGAATGTGTGTGATGTGTGGATGGTGGTTTCAATTTACTTAATTTTTTTTTTACATTTGAGAAATAGTTTTGATAAATGTTTCTTGTTCTTTGGAAAAACTCAGCAGGTCTGGCAGCATCGGCGGAGAAGCCGCCAATGCTGCCAGACCTGCTGAGTTTTTCCAGGTAATTCTGTTTCTGTTTTTGTTTTGGATTTCCAGCATCTGCAGTTTTTTTGTTTTTATTTCTTGTTCTTTGTTTGACATAGGAAAACCTGTCTGACCAATTCTTTATAATCTGTAAGCAGAAATATTTGGACTCCTGCAGCATTGGCAAAGCACATTCTCTCTAAATTCACAAAAATCCCTATTGCGGTCAGACCTGGAGTGGTAGAATAGGGGAGTCATTTAACCCCTCCTCAGGTGGCCACAACACTATCAAACAAAGTCGGCATAGGCACGATGTACCAAATAGCCTAATTCTGCACTATATCATTCTGTGATTCTGTAACACATTTATTTAAGTGAAGATTGAAAAATCACACAAAGGTTGTAGTGTTGCCTAGATTGTGATGCAGTGTATGTATTACCTTCGTGCGGGCAACTACAGATAAGGTACTGTTGATTTTGGAGCCAGGTAAAGCAGAGCATCTATTCATCAGAAATGTTGGTCCTAAGGCGAATGATGTACATGGAATAGTGCCACTGGTGGAGAGATTCATCTTATGCAGTAGCTAAAGACAGTGCAGCTTTTTCTATTCAATACTGCCCCAAATTAATCTTAATTTCCGCAGTACAGCACAAATGGATTCAAACAAATGGGCTACGTTTTCTAAGTAATCCCTCATTCCTATATTGTCAGTTCAGGTTACTGCCTGAATTTTAACGAATTGGTGTTGCATGTCTCCCTATGCCTCAAGCACAATAACATTGATCCTGGTTGGTTAGAGAGGAAAAAAAAGCTATCATGTATAAAATATGAGTACTCTACATAGGGCAAATAAAAAGCTCATAACAAAGCTTATTTTAATATAATTGTGAATTACATCTTGGTAATTAAATTTTAGATGTTGTCTCTATCTTGTGTAATGTACAAATTGTCTTCTCAGGAACATAGGGTCCAACATTCCTCTTTTCACACAAAAGCGAGAGAAAGTCATGTTTTTTTTCCAAAATCAAAAACTTGTTAATGAAATTGCATGAAAGCATGTCTTGCAAATACATCATTTATGAAAATGCAATTTCGATAGCAGCAACAAGAAAGTGTCAACCAAGCATGATACACTTTGATAATGATCCTTTAACACTTCTCAGGCAGCTACCAAACCACTTAACCACATAAGTATCAAAGTTTTATAATCCATTTGTGGAGTGTTAAGCAGTTGGAGAAAATGTATGAATGCAAACAGAGTAAAAGACAATTTAGGAACAATGTTTTTCCAGTAATGGAGCCTGCAAACAGTTTTGGTTGGTGAGGTGGATCGGGGTGGGTGGAACAACATGCTAGCATAGAAAGATAGCAAGAAGTATAGCAATATGCTACAAATATGGCCAATGCTGTCTTCACCACTCCAAGGAACTGGCAGGGGTCCCAGAAGAAGGTCCCTGACTTCAACGAAGGCATAAAAGCATAATACGATGATTACTGTAAAATAGTTCACACAGAATATTTACTCATTTGAAGGACAATAATAAAAGATGTAAATGAAAAATGTATTGGCACAGAGTATATTTGCAAAACTAGCAACCGAGGTTATTAGAAGTTCAAACAAGCACGATCATGCATATTGCATTATATATTTCATGATAGGGACAAAGAGCATACTACAGGAATTTCCATGAATCAAATCATGTGTCTCAATTCTCCATTGTTCTCGTGTTTCAAAGTAAAATTAGCAGGAATCTTTGAGGGTCAAACTCCTAAGTTTAATAATGGAAACTTCAACTTACTTGGGGAATATTACAGGCAACAAAGATAGAAGGATTCCCAAACTCTGTAGAGTATAGATGCCACACAGATTATCGAGTGTCTTGAGAAGACCTTCATCAATGGCACAAATTGAGTGCCACAGAAACAGCTATTTGACATTCATGCCACTGATTATATTATAATCATCATATGATCCTGAACAAGTAACAGTGAATGATGCTTTTGAAAGCATGGAGCTCAAAGCAAAGTTTGCCAAAGACATTCTGGGTACTGATGGAGGTCCACTTTTCTTTCTGTATCCTTTTACAACTCATGTGATTTCTATGCCAGTGGACTTCTAACCATCCTACCCCCCTGCTTCCTTGTAATATTCACAGTAATGGTAAGTGTACCCATGCTCTCAGATAGAAGAGTATAATACAATATAAAAGTATATTTAATTCTCCCATTGTTGTAGCAATATTTCAAAATCTTGCCCTTTGTTAAGGTCACTCGCTGCAGGCACGACCTGAAGTAAAATACTTCTCAGAGTGACTTTCCACTGGTGAAATGCTGCTTGAGTTCATCATTAATGATCTTTAGCCATTACATTTGTATGTTTTTCTGACCTCCTGTTTCCACTGCAGTGTTGGAGACATAAGAATCCTCAGAACAGCAAGAAATATGGACAAATTGGTACTATTCCAGACACATTTTTTGAAATTTAACTAACACAGGAATACTGAGCTCGTAGCATTGAGATACATGTGAGGTTAGGATGCAGAGAGCTCTATAGCTGTGGAATCACCTTTTTCAGAGTCTTTCCATTTGAAATGATAGTGGCTTCACAGTGGTTCTGAAATCCTTCCTGTTATGTACCTTGATGGTCCTGGTAGTTCCTTGTCCAGTCAGTTGTGAACATTTTCCACTCTGTTCGAACTGGATATAACCAGCAGTAATACTGAAATAATTATTAGGGTATTGAACAAGTAGAAACTGAGACTAGGACTTGAAATAGCTGTGAAAAAGTTACCTTTTGTATAATTGATATTTAAATCATGTATATAAGAGTGTTACTGTTGCAAAAGAACATTGGAATGGGAAAATGTCATTCAGCCTTCATAGCCTGCTCAACTCATCTTGTTGATCAGGTTGATGATCTATAGGTACTCAGAACATTTTACCTTCTACCTTTGTGTTGAATCTGAATTCGTCTACTCTTATTAGATCAAGGAATCTGGCTATGGTCTTGGCACTTGTGTATTGATAGTAAGCATGAAAAAATTGAACTATACCTGCAATGTTTACATATCTGTGTCAAAAGTTGAATGGTTGGTTGTGCAATATTTGTTCTTCTAGCAGCTAAACCTTTTCAGAGTTTCCTTTTCTTAAATCATCTGACAGTTTTTTTCTGAGTTAATCAAGTTGTGGCTTGGTTTGGTTTTAAAATTGAGCTTTTTATATTTTTTATTTCAGATTTCCAGCAACCGCAGTATTCTGTCTTTTAATGTGGGGCTATTTAGAGTAGCTAAAAGCTCCAGTTCAGGTTTCCAGTTGCTTCACATTGAATCCAAACTCATCCCAGTGTTTTTGCATATCAGCTTTGTATTATAAAATACACTGCCATGTGAAAAGCACTGAGTCACCCTTGCATGCGCCAGTCTTCAATTTAATTTGATGCCTAATCTGTGTAGATGATGTCGTGCCTGAATCAGAGGGGAAAGGATATGTGCTGATGTTTCCATGTAAGCAGCTCTGTGGTCCATTACAGTTGGTGCCTCTGCAGACCAGCAGAGATAACCTGATAGGAAACTATGTTAATTCTCTTTAACTGAATGCAGAAAATGATGAAGTACGATAGCCATTCTTTTCATAGGCAGAAGATCAGATAATTAATAACCTGAAAGTCAAGCTACTTAACCTTTGCACAGATTAGAATCACATTGTGTTACGTCAGTTATTTACTTATTGAATTTATTTTATTTAGGGTGATGATTTCGTAGATACGTGAACAGCCTCCAGATGTCATTATTTTTTTACATAGGTTGAGAGCTGCTGTTCCAAGGTTACTGATTGACACCATGAACTTGAATCCTTTGGTCTTCAGTTCTTCCATTAGCAGTAAGCTTTTGGCATCTGATTTTAAATGATTTGACTTTCACAATAACCTGCAGGCAGCATCCCCTGTTATTCAAGGTTTTTTTTTAAAGTTTTCTTGTTCTAATTCTAACTGAGAGCATTTTTATCTGAAATAAGATTTGGGAAGGTGGCAATTAATCTATTTCCCTGATGGAATGAACAATGGCACAACCTTCCTTGTCCTAAAAGATTTATTTTTACCCCAAAATTCTATGAATAAGCTACTTCTCGCAATCTGCTGTATTTTACACAATAAACGTTTTGGGTGACAAAGATAGAAAAATCTTTAAAAAATCAAAAAGTTGACTTATTTGTGAAACCAATGTAAAATTGGTAAAATTGAAATGAAATTTGAGAGCTGATGGTATTGACCACATAAACAAATGCTGTCATGTTTTCTGATGAATGGAATGAGTGGCTGTGTGTGGGAGAGGAGCTGAATTCTTTATTTCTCCCAGGGCAGGCTACAATCTGCTGCGGTTCTGAAAATCACACTGGTTCGAATCAAAGACAGAATCTCATGCCATATCCATTTATTTCATTTCATTTCTAGCTGGATAGTGGTTAGCAATATAATTAGCACCAGATAGAGAATCAATATGAGGAGAAAATCACTGACAGAAACTGATGCCTTTGGCTAGTGAAGCAGGAGCTGATCAGAGACGACTGGCAGTGCTTCTGTCACTTGTGATGATGACTGTCACTAATCATACTATGGGCAAGTGATAGGAATCACCATTTGTAGTCACCATCATCAAATGATAATAACATCCATGGAACAATGATCAGAAGGTGTGCTGACTGACCCAAAGCTTGCGATTATGCTGTGTCTACTGTATTTAGTATCATTTCATTACTTACTTAATAAATTGAAGTCGCTTAAATTGCCACACCAGTGAGTAATTTGGATCACTTCTGTTTTATGTACAATATTGTCCTTAAATGCTGAGTGTTCAGTACCTCTCATTACATCCACTACTGTTCCGTAATATTGCTTAAAAAGCAATGTGCGGAAATATTATTTGTGATTGAACTCCTCATATTTTGCAACTGTAAAGCTGAATAATAAAGTAGATTCCAAGGTCTGGATTTTATGTGCCCCCTCCACCCCTCGCCTTCAAAGCCGCCGGCGAGGGAGCATAAAATTTAGTCCCATATAATCACGATAGCTCTGAACGGAGCGACAGTGTGTACTGTTAAAGGCAGCCTCCTGTGGCAAAAGCTTGCAGATAGGGAATCGTTACTTTATACACAGTAAGGCTATTCTCTTAACAGGACAAATGCAATTCCAAACAAATTTGTCATAAAGTAAACGAGCCTCTTTATAAGGTTGCCATTTGGTACAATGCAGAAAGCATGCTGTGCATAAGGAATGTGTATTGATCTCAGCTGGGACATTAAAGTGAGGTTGCTAAATGAAACAAAGCATTTTTCACCAGAAAAATCAGAGACTGTAACTCATGCAGCTCCAAGTGTGACATTACACAGCATCAGCATAGGTGTGACAGCAGGCTGTAGCTCTGGCTTGTTAATCAGTAAATGGTGAGTGTGATCTGAAGAAGGGAAAATAAAATAAAGAGGGAACAGAGAGGCGTACAAAAGCAAAATACTGCAAATCAAAAATAAAAACAGAAAATGTTTGAAATACTCGGCTGATCGGACAGAATCTGTGGAGGCAGAAACAGTCAGCTTTTCAGGTCAAAACATGAAAAGAGAGGTGTTCTGTTTTGATAGTCCTGAGCATTTGTCTGTCCAATTTATGACCTGTTTAATGAAGAGCTTGGCAAAATGTATATTGGCCAGGATTTTGCTGTCAGCCCAAAGTGACACTGCTTGCCGCTGACCTTGAAGAAAGTTGCCCCCAAAAGATCTAGCGATCCTGTGGTGTGGATTTCCCTTTCCTAATTAGTAGGTTTAAATCTGGTGTCAAGTCACAGAGATCTCCATCCAGCACAAATGATGCTATCAAGCAGGGTAGGGTAGGCAGCCATTCACATTGAAGTATTCTCACAGACAGTGAACCTAGATGTAAAATGCACTGAATGGCCTGAATATTCTGAGCAGAGGCAATGATGAGCAGATTGCCGCTGCACACAGAGTTTCTCCTGACCTGACACTGCTGCGCATTTCTTCCAGGATCTTCTGATCCCAGCTGTCAAAGAAATGCACAGGGCAGTGTTTCTCAGGGAAATCTGTCAGAGCGGAGGAGAGTCGGGGGTGGGGGGAACGTCCCACATGTCCCACTCCCCCTTTTTATGACACTAATTGCCATTTTCAGATATGTTTACAGGTCCAGTCTTTGAATGTTAGTGAATGGACGAATGGATGAGTGAGCGACTGGGTAGATGGTGAGATGGGTGAGTGGGTGAGTGAACAGTTTGGTAGGTGAATAGGCAGGAAGTGAGTAGTTGGGTCAAGTCAGAGGGTAGTTGGGTCAGATCGGGGGGTTAGTTGGGTGGTCGAGGGGTAGCTGAGTCGTGTTGGGGGTGTAGTCGGGTGGTCAGAGGGTAATCAGGTTGGGTCGGGAGGTGGCCAGTGAGGGTGATTTGGTGAGTCAGTTGTGTAGTTACCCAGATGTTAGATTAGGGCGGGCAGGATCCATCACGGGTTGGATGGAAAATTCGGAGAGGCAGCCAAACGTCCATTGACTTTGGGGGTGAATTTCCTAGCAGGACCAGAAGTTCTGGCCTAACATTTCCTGGGTAAAAATTCAGGTAAGTACAATGGATGTATCCGAAGTCTCTGGCTCTATCTCAGCGTGAGAGACATTCGCGGAGGGTCCCGGGGAGCAGGGGAATTCTCACATAGGTCCAAGAGTCAGGAATTTCACAGGGTCCGCACACGTCTCTTCAGTTGTACGTCCTGTCTCTGACGGTCCAGAGACCGGAAGATTTGGTCCTATGATAATTCTTCACTTTTTCATATAATTTTACAGAGAACAAAATGAATGATTGGCGCACATACATGGGATTAAGGTAGAAGCTGAAATATTATAAAGAAACTTTAATAAAACAAATTTTAAAAATGTGCAATTTTTTTATCATCATGGAAAATTTGACATTCCACAATATAAGATTAGTTTTTAGGATCAAGAAAGTTGTTCAATGATAATTATGAATTTAGCACACTGTTAAAAAACAAGGTGGGATTTTCTGGCCCCATCTGCCACTGGACTGGAAATTCTCACCCAAAGTCAACGGACCTTTTGCTGGTCTGTCAAATTTTCTGTCCCATCTGTGAGGATTCCACAACGGGCAGGACTGGAAAATCCTGGCCAAGGTATAACTTTTTCAACGGTTTTCACAGCGAAACTAGCAGTGTAAAAAGGCAAGCTCTCATCAGTTTAATGATTTCTAATTGATATTGGTCTGTAGGGACTTCAAGAGAGGACTCTCTGGAGAAGTGTAGAATTACCGACTGAAACTCTTGATTTTCCACTGCGCATGCGTGGATTCCAGAGATTTCTGTCAATTTCAGAGAGTAATGATGGCACGTGCTGATAGTTTGGCTATCATTACTACTGCAAAATCTGAGCCAATATCACTGAGAGTGACAGATGGGTTTTATTTTCTACTGCACCGGAGGGATATTTTTACGTTGCACTCGGCACAGTAGTGCACATCTGAGAGAGACTTTAGTATCAATTCACAATGAAGTATGGGTATTTTTGTGCTGTGGGCACAGATTCTACAAGGAATTGATTAGGGCTTGTGTCAAAACTATAGCATTCATTTTTTCCTATAGAAATTAGTATCTTTTGTTCTCGTTTCTTTACTTGCTTTATGACTAGCTCTGTGGCATTGTGGAATATTTCAAAATGACAGAGCACTGCGTGTTTCCCAGGGTTTAAAATCTGGGTAGACAGTGATTTGTTCAGCAGCTGGTGTGAGTTGGGAAGACAGGGCGGTACAGTCAGTGGTTGGTGAGATGGCAGCAGTCCTAATTTATTTCTGTACTTCATCTCATCTCAACATAGTTTCCATATTACTCTTTAATTCTTCCACTTCCCTTTTTGTCAGACACACATTTTTTTCACTATTTTTGTTTTTAGTTTGACTGTCTCCAGCTCTGGTGGAATTGTTTTTTTTCTCTCTCAATTTCTTTGCCCTCCCTTGACCTGAAATTGGTGACATTAGCAGCAGTCTTCATTGCCTTGGCCGGGTGACAATTCTCTCTGTGCAACCCCAGACAGAAAGTGCCTTCAGAGAGTGGTAAAGGCTCAGGCAAGCAAATCAGCTATGAGATAGACAGCAATGATATTGGTGTTGATAAAGGATTAAGAGATGTATGGAAAGGCAAGAAGGACATTTACCATACATACATGGGAAAAAGGAGAGGTAAAAAAATAAAATCGGAAAGAAAACAAACTATGATAAACGATAAAAACAGGAGAAAAGATGCACAAATGATGGAAGAAGAGAAGCGCATTAGCA
The DNA here is from genome assembly GCF_017639515.1 of Carcharodon carcharias. Classification (NCBI taxonomy): domain Eukaryota; kingdom Metazoa; phylum Chordata; class Chondrichthyes; order Lamniformes; family Lamnidae; genus Carcharodon; species Carcharodon carcharias. The sequence goes on from NC_054487.1 coordinate 65,061,898, forward strand.
AGACAAAGATCAAGAAGGAAAAGTGAGTTATCAATGTTAGTTGATAGCCACATATACAGCTCAAGGACAGAAGAAATTTGAAAAAAACTCTCCTTGTAATAATCTCCCTAGTGGAGACATTTGACGAAGATATGGGGCCACTCCTGTTTAGGTTCTGACGCCACTCTGCATGGGAAGCTTAACTTTTACAACCCATCCCTTAAAAGTCTCAGGTAATCGAGATGTTCTCTGAATTCTTACACTATTTGGGGTTTACAGAACCATTACATTTAAAATGTCCTTTGTATTTGTGTATTACTGGCTCAGCACATTTTTTCTTTTCAAAATTAATCTCGAGCTGTTTACTGAAGTGAATATGTAATAGAACACATTGGAACAGTTCAAAGCTTTCTTTCAAGCTTTTCCAGAGATGACTTGAATTAGCATGATTACTTTGTGCAGGTCCTTGACCTCATCTTCAGCTAGCTGACCCCTCATCCTCTCATGTTGTTCTGGACTTGTCTAATGCTAATTAGGTGCCCAGTGTTTGCATTTCCCTGCAGTAGTGGCTTCTAAAAATTGGTGGCTGACCAAACCACAATGTTCGTCTTTCACAGTAAAAAGGGAACCATATAGAACAATTGGAAAGAAGTGGGAAAACCGCAATGTCCAGCTGATTATGTTGGATGATTCAACTAAGTTATTTCAAGTATGTCACTTTTACTCCTGTGTCTAAAGATTTTATTCACTGATGAATCGTGAATTTGAGTTAAACTTTGTTATGTTAATGATGCCACCTACCTTGTTAGCCATAATCTATTTAACCTTTTTTTCCTGGTTCCTTGACCCAATAATCTGTCTAACGTTCAAAGTTGAAAATGGCTTTACAAGCTTTTTTTTTTTACCTTGATTTCTTCTTAATTCAAGGAACATAAGGTTACATAATCATCATCTGATAAAAAAGTTTTCATGTACATCTGTTCCAACAGAAGTCAGGTAATGGGAGGTATCTGTGGGTGTTGCATTATTTATGCTGTGACTGTTGGAGTGTAATAATTGAGAACACATGGTTTGCTTAATTTTACTATTCTTGACTGTTGATTGTCAGCTAATGGGTAGAACAGAGCAGTCCGTATAGGCCCCCCTTCCAGTACAGCCTGGATCTTTTGTTTCATCTCCCTTTGACTACTTCTGAGCAGACATATTTCTTTCACATTTTGTGCAATGCAAGCAGCGTATGTGTGGGAGCAATTGCCACCTTTTGCTTCCTTCTGGCTTGTAAATAGGAATGCTGCATATACGCAGAATTCTATCAGTATTCCTCCCAAATGTGCTTCCTAGCTGTTATTTAAGAACCATGCCAGCTGGTTGAAAATGAGTTTATTTTATCTGTTGTCATGCTGATCTATGGTACCCCACTTAGCAGATGTGTTTATCTGTGTGGCGAGCGTAGCTGAAGGCAGCTTCCTTTCATCAAGAGGTAATAAAGTACAACCGTACAAATTAACCCAGAGCTGGAATTTTCCGGCCCCATTGGCGTCGGGCGTAGGGCAGATGGGGCGGGGGACAAATGGCGAGAAGGCCAAAGGTTGGTTTCACACCGTCGTGAAACCAGTTTGCAATCGTCCACTCCATCCGTCAGTGGCTGACCATGTTTTCCTCTGCCACACGTCGGGAACCTAGCTTCAATACTTTAGCATCTCATTATATGCCCTGCTCGCCGGAATCATCCTCCACGTCAAATTTGCCGCTCACATCTGCATGACTTCAGAATGGCATGCTTCATACCTGCATTTAAAAGATGTGCACCTGAACGTCATGGGGAGCTCGAAGTTGAGTGCACATAACCTTCCGCAGTACTCGTGAGCACCGCCCATTGGACATCAAGGAAGAGGTACCGCGCATTCAGGGATGGGAGGCACAGGCAAGTCTCTTTTTCCTGGCTGGCTTTCAGTACAGTGCCAGGGCAAGGGCTGCATTGAGGGCCTGAATGGTGGGGGGCAGAGAGTTGGGTGGTGTAGGGGGCTAGGCAGCACAGACTGAAGGAAGTACTCAAGCACATACAGGTGGAGTGGGAGACAAGGCAGTGCAAAATGAAGGAAGTACATGAGCACATGCCAGGGGGATGGGGGGGTGGAGGGGGAGCGATGTGGGTGGGGGTGGGGGGGTGCATGGTGAGGGAAGCAGCCACGCACTTGGAAAATCTTGTCAAAAGTGAGCATTCTTTCGCAGCTGAGACCGTTCAGAGGTAGCTCCGTTAACATGTTTGAAGTTGGGCCTCTGAAGCTTTTCTGCCCACTCAAGCAACACAAAAGCATAAAAGTGCCACCAAATGCTCCAGGACTTTTCATTCCTCAGGCGCAGACTGAAAATTAATGTGTATTTTAGGAGGCAGCAGAGCAAATGGCCGACTGGGCAAGTTGTAGAATCACCATGCGAAAGGTGGCCATGGCGCAGTCACTGGTGGAGGCACTCACAGCCCCTTGCAATGCCTTTATTAAGGCTTGGGTCTTGCAATGCTGGTTTGCAGAATGCCTGAGCTGAGAGCACAACATACAGTATAGTGGCTGAAGCTACCACCAATCAGTCAAGTGGAGTGGGGCGGAGACGGATGAGATTTCGGACAGCCAATGAGCGACTGTTCATTGACCAGACAAGTGGTGGCCAGCACTCTCCTGTATGCATGAAAGGACCATCAGACCTAATCAAGAGAGCTTCTTAGTACACCTATGCTAACCAACACATCTCGTTCTTTGATCCTGCAGGAGGAGAACATCAGGATCATAGGGTTGGGTGATTTAGCTGTATGCCTTATGGCTTACAGAGACCAGAGACTGCACTCATGTGGCGCTTAGATCTTTGTGGCAGTAAGCAGTCAACTACATCAACCCAAAGGACTTCCACTCATTGAATGTTCAGCTGTTTGCAACCACCACAAAAACATCCTGTAAATTTGAACATGATTCCCAGGGAGCACCCATGACATGTACATCCTTAACAGGTCTCAGATCCCTGATATCTTCCAGGGTCCAGAGAGGCTGCAAGGTTGGCTCCTCAGGAACAAGGGTTACTCACAGAGGTCGTGGCTGATGAGGCCCGTATGGTGGCCTCAGACTGCAGCAGAGCGATGGTATAACAAGGCTCATGCTGCAACTCAGATTTTGATGGAGCAAACAATAGGCATTTTGAAAATGAGGTTCTGGTACCTCAGCAAGTCTGGTGGAGCACTGCAATACAGTCCACTGAGGATGTCATGCATCATCGTCACTTGCTGCGTGCTCCAAAACCTGGTGCTGCAACAGGGAGAGGACCTGGCTGAGGAAGAGATGGAGGAGTTGCATGTATCCTCCAATGAGGGCATTGAAGGAGATGACGACGATGAGGTCCTTGAAGGTGAAGTTGCCGGCATTGAGGCCATCACATTGGCCAGATGAGGCAGGTGTGTTCAGGAGGCCCTCATGGCTGCTAGATTCATGGAGGATGATGATGAGATGCAGTGAGGACAGTCCTGGCATCTTCACCTTGCATCTGTGAACGCCTGACTTCTGCCTGGCCTAGGGCAGCTCACTTGCGCTCTATGATCAGGGTCATATCATGGAGGCGCAGCTGTAAAACTTTAAATGCACCTGACCCTTTGTCCACCTTCAGCACCTGACTCCTTCAGGAGCACAGTGTCACCGGTCACAGATGCTGAAGAGATGGGGTCCAGCCCTGCCTCAGAGGTACTGAGAGCACATAGAGAGAATGACAGAACTCTTTGATGCCTGCCCAATACATTCTGGCAGCAATGACAAGCACCATTTAAGCATCAGCAATGTGTCCAGTGGATGTGATTCCGGACCATCACTTTGGTCTGAACATTATACACTGCACAGGGAAGAGGCCCTGGACTGAGACACCTACCTTTATCTTGTACAGGGACCAAGGTTTCACACCTGAGTGACACGAACACTGCTCATCATAACAAGGAGCTACGGAAAGGAGACATTCTTGGGAGTTTACTTACAACAGTGAAAATTGAGTACAAGCCTTGCCCAGGCTGTAAAGCTACATCTTCTTAACCTTCCTGACACTGCTGCTACTTCTTGGTGCTCACCCAACATCCACAGCAGAGGTGGAGGCAGCCTGCTGACTGCTACACCCTGTCTGTGATGACTTTGGTGGGCGTGCTCTGGAAGGCAGAGACATGGAGGGCCCCAGACTGCTTTTGGGGTCCTGCTGTGTGGCAGTGGCACTCTCTCTGACCTGTGGAGCTGGAACTGCTGAGTCACAGGAAGAGGGGATTCGGGTGGGCTGGACACTCCCAGAGTCATCTGGGTGGATGGCCCGTGGGTGTGCCCCTGCTGATCCACCTATGAGTGCTGGAGGGCCCTTGGTTGACTCCTTGAGGAGGAAGGGGAAGCTGGAGTGAGATCGAGCTGTCCTGCACTCGTCTCGCATTGACATTTTTGGAGGCCAACTATGGCATCAGTGAAAGAGTTGAGCCTACGCAGCAGTGCAGGACCAATGTCCTGGACCAAGGTCTCCATGGTGGCTGCCAGCTTACCAGTGTTGACCTCATTGCATTGGCATACCTGTGCTGTCACTTCAGCCTGAAGGTGGATGGACTCCTCCATCGTACCTTGCAATCTGAGGAGTGCAGCAGACATCCCTTCCTGATGTTCCTGGGCTTGCCTTTGCAGTTCCAGCAACTGAGGTATGACCGAGTCCAGAGGCTCATCATCTGACTCGAACTCAGCAGATTTCTGGCCTCCAGCAGAGTGCCGAAACCTGGGAAGTCCCTGCTGCCGCCTGCTGTGGATCAGACAGTGCGGTGTGCTCTAGACCTAGGTTCCACCGAGGTGGGTGTCTTTGCACTGTTGGAGGGTGTGAACGAATGCTGTGATGGGTATTCAATTAGGATGTTGTCAGATTCTTCTTCTGGGCTGCCCTTCTGTCTTGAGTTGAGGGCCTGGCTCACAGGCCCCCTCAGTTGCTTCCCAGATGTGCCTGCAAAAGCAGGGAGAGATAATTAATGCATGGCGGGGACTGCAGGACAGGGGAACTAACTCACAGCATGGTTGTCTGATGGATGTTTCCCTGCTGCATACTCACTTGGCTGAGCACCACCAACCTCAACGTCAGCACAGGAACGGTCCAGATCATTGCTAGCCAGCTGGATGACTCTATTTTCAAAGTTTGTGAGGACTTTGATATCAGCCATTCCTCCACCAGTCTGTAACCTGTCCTTTTTTTGTGTGCCAGCTTATCCTACATGAATACAGATGGAGAGAGTGTAAGCAGGATGCCTGCCAGGCCAGATGAGAAGGATGCCTGGCATGTGCGGGTGATGAATGGTGCCATGGATGGATGAGGACATGATCTGCAGGGCAGATGATGGTGTGTGTAAGAGAGTGAATGGTGACGCCCCTTGAACTAGCAGTGAGCGAGATAATGATACACGAGTGATGGGTTTTTGAGTGTGTGAGTTGAGAATGCTGATTACCCTGGCAGAGCAGACGAGATCATTCATCCTCTTTCAGCATTGGGTGCCTGTCCTCTTCTGCAGGGTGTTGGCACTGACCACCGCTGCCACCGCCTCCCATGTTGGATTGGTGACCTTGCTTGCTGCCCTTCGCCCAGAGCAGGGATAGAGGACTTCACAGTGGGCCTCCATTGCATCCAGTAGGCGCCCAAGGGAGCTGTTGCTAAATTTGGGTCAGCATGTTTTCTCCCTTTGGCAGCTATGACTTTGCAGCAGTTTCTGATCCCGTAGAGAGTGCTAGCTCTGTAAAAGGGCAACCTTTAAATATGGCGCCCGCATTACTGACAGTTTGAGGTGATAGTGGCCACCATGCCAGCGATCCAGCGTGTTTCCCAGGAATGCATTATTAATGAGGCGGACCGCACAGGTAATGGGACGTCACAAAAACCCATCATTTCCGCTGGCGGGTAAATCTTCCCTTTTCCCGCCCACCCAATTCCACTCCAGGTTTTTGATATTAAATGCTACCAAAAGCATGGATAATTTTGAGATGGTCGGAAAGTTTCGTAAAGTAATAGAATCATCTATAAATGTTCCCTTAGTAACCCAGTTTGATTTTAAATTGTTTTGATTTAGGATTGAGGAAGGAGTGTGATAACTACTGTATGTCTGGACATAAAAATTCAATACTTAAAGACACTGAAACTGCATTAATGCTTGTAGGTGAATTACATTGTATGACAAACAGTAACTATTCATTTGAGGTAGAATTAACATAAATATGGGACAAAAGAAGCTCATGAAAAATAAATCATGGTATCAGCAAATAAGTTTTGATCATCAGTGCGAAAACCTGTGATCAGTATGTTTTATTGCAAGTAAATTTTAAAGGTGTTGAGAAAAGTGGCTTCAGGTCATTATTTATTCATTCATTTATTTAGTAATCCATGAGCTCTCCTGAAATGGGCCTCAGTGGAACACCCTGAGGTGGAATCCTGGATAATATTACATGAAATTGCATGAAATGACCAGCCATAGTTGATGAGTGTGATGTGGACAGATGACCATGGTTGAAGAACTTCTTGCTTTAGGGGCTGGAACTCCCCAATGCCTCTTTGCTAGAACACACTCTTCTAAGACCTGTGCTGGCTGCATATCTTTGAGGATTGCTGGTAATATCTTGTGTGGTGCAACCTCATTAAATGGTGCCTCAATATCCTTTTCTCTATCTTTTCCATTTGGAGGCAGTGTTAGGTAAAACCGCTGGTGTCTCACACTTCCATAGACAATCAGAGGTAAGTCAAAGATTGTTGAGACTGAATTCCCCCCAAAAAACTCTCCAAAAAAGAATGTCCAGCTGCGGTAATTGCCACTCAAAATTTTGCCAGTTTTTAGGCACAAAACCCCCTCACTTCTACCAGCCTAAGCTGATCCTGCCGTCCACTGCACTTAATATTTTTGAATGTAATTTTCCTGTAGCATGTGATAATTAGGTTCATGGAGAGCCAAGAATGCATTTGGAAATTTGTGTCTTTTTCTTTTGGGGTGGAAATGGCTTCTACTCTGATCTGCTGTCCAATTAGTGAATAGCTCTGAAACACTAAAAACATCATGGAATTATTTGATGTCTACCTCATTTCGTAATGCTTTCTACCTCATTTATCATTGCCTTTTTTTTGCCTCCAAGGGTGGGTGTAGTATGGACAGCAAACTGAAAATATAAGTATATCACAAAGAGAATTGGAAGACATTACTGCCTCTAAGTTAAACAGACACAGGTCACAGACTATGGCCTGAATTTTTCAGGCAGCGGGCGGGCTCGGTGGGAGCGGGCAGGGGTGGTCGTTGAGCCAACCGCTGCCTGTGATTGGCTCCGCGCCGCCATTTTAATCAGGTGGGCCAATTAAGGCCCATCCAGCATAAGATGCGCGCAAAAGAGCACAACACGGAGTTGCCTCAGGGAGATTGAAGCGCTTCTGAAATGAATAAATAAATGGTTTGACAATTTTATTAAACATGTCCCCTCATATAACTGTGTCACATGGGATGGGGCATGTTTTTATATTTCAGAAATTTTTTTTTATTTTAAGTGGTAAAAGCTTTAGGAAACCTCATCCCGCTCGGCCTTTTCGTCTGCTCGGCAACCTTAAGGTTGGCAGCATTAACAATTACATTAGTTCATTCATTAATAGCCTTAATAGACCTATCATTTATCGGCGGGTGAGCAGCCAACTCTGGCGCGCACCCACCGAATGAAACATTGCGAGATAGCACGATGACGTCGGGACGCACGCTGGCGTGTTGGGCCTGCTCCTGCACGCTGACTGAAAAACTCAGGACGCTGACATTTGATCCTGTTTTGGGAGCAGTCTTTGTTTCTAGTGGAGTGTACCAGCTGATTATGCTCCACATACATTATAAAATCCACTCCAATTGTTGTTAAAATAGAATTAGAAACCTGTGTAGTTGCAATACATCTTTGCTATAAACTACATTGCAGTGGCTTTGATGTTCACCTGAATATACCCAAAATCCTGACTCATGCTTAACCCACAGTGACTCCTTGAGCCAACAGCAAAGCCTCAAGATTTTGGGCCTCTTATTGATCAACTGTTATGGTAATTCAGTCATACTTTGCTTTAACAAAGATGTTGGTTCTAAAACCCTACTGTGCACAAAGATGAAACAAATAAAACATTACATTTATTTATGTTTTCCATCATTCTCTGACATGAAGGGATGACCTCACCAATTAATAGTGTGTGTGGGGGGAGAGCTCTGTCCCTTGTGTAATGAGTAAGTTGCTTTATGTTCTGTTTTGTACTGATTCATGGTTGGTGGGAACTGGGAGAAGCTACAGATGCTTTTTGAGAAAAAGGATGCCACAAACATTTTAGAGAAGGGTGTGTGAACTTCAAAATAAGATTTTGGGATTAGAAACAAACCAACGGTAAATTGTAATAGATTGGGTGCGATCATACCACCAACAGCTTGTAGTGCCAGTCAGCCATGAAACAGATTGCATAAACTGGCAAGCACTGCCAAACACAGAAAGTAACATAGTTCACCTATTTATGTTTTCCCTAGTCTGTTCAGAGTGAGGATGACATCACCAATTAGCACTGCATAGGGACAGCACATTCCCTTGTGTTAATTGTGTATTCCAATACGTAATTTGGTGGAAAATCACCAACTATTTTAATAAAAACACTAATTGGCCATTTTGTAATAAATAAAGTTGACTGCCCTCATTCTAATAAGACATGTATTGGACTAAATTTAGAGCATGACTGTAGTATTGTATCTTCTTGTGGGGTCTATGTTAAACTTGTGTATGCAATAAGATTGAATGAGTCCAATGTGTTTACAGCACAAACAGCTCTGTTCTTAAAGAAGACTTCACTAATTATCCAACTAGGCTCTCATTGTAATCTAACCACCATATAAAATGTAGGAGAAACTGTTTTTTATAGTCTTCCTGTGGTATGACTAACAAAGATAGGATTAGAAAGAAGACCTACTTTACAACTTTGCAATTACCACCTCAGGATCTAACCAATTTTCATTGCTGTGGAATCATCTGCAAATTTCAGTTATCTCATTTATGTGGTAAAGTCAAAAATGAGAAACAGAACCAGGGAGCAAAACACAGGATTGCTCACTAAATGTTGAGGTTACTGAAGGAAGCCCTTTACTTTAAGTGATTATTGTGCCATCAAAACACGGCAAGTTAATATTTTTAGAATGTAATGCATTTTGTTGTTGCCACCAATTGTCAGCATCAAATATGCCTTGGGCTGGGTATAGCAACTTCAAAGCAAAGGTCTTTTTACATTGCTTTAACATTGGGGGTAATTTCTCAAGCTGGTGTTACCTGTGGGGAATCATGTCTTCCAACAGCAAATATCAGAAAATTTGATTTCCTGACACGTGTGAATGAAAGGCAAGGTTCCTGGCAGCTTGGATCCAGAAAGCTACATTTCAGAGTGCCGTAACTTGGAAATTCTGCGGTGAGTATCTCACCTCTTGACTCCCCAAAGGCTGTTCACTGTCTACAAGGCATAGGTCAGGATTGTGATGGAATACTTGACACCAGCCAGGACAAAACAGCCCACTTGATTGGCATGCCGTCCACCACCTTAAACATTCACTTTCTTCACACACTATGGCTGCAGTGGGTACTGTCTACAAGATGCAACTTGCCAGCGCTCCTTCAACAGCACCTCCCATTCCGACAATTTCTACCACTGGAAGAACAGGGCAGCAGATGCATGGGAACACCAACACTAACACCCCATCCTGACTTTGAAACATATTGCTGTTCCTTCGTGTCATTGGGTCAAAATCCTGGAACTCCCTCCTGACAACACTGTGGGTACCTACACCACATAGACTGTAGTGGTTCAAGAAGGCAGCTCACCACCACCTTCCCAAGGGAGATGTCCACATCCCATGAATGAATAACAGAAACTTCAGGCTCCTACATTATTGTGTGAATAATTATAAAGTCAGTCAGCCTCATGTCCTTTTTCACCCTCTTCAAGTTTACCTTTGCTTTTCGACGCTTAATCCTCTCCTAGTGGAAATGGCTTCTGCTGGAGAACAGTTTAATGGACAACAGTTTGGAAGCTGGTCTAAGGTGTCATTCTTAATCTGGGGAATCTGGATAGTTTGCTTTCAGGCACCCATATCAGATGTAGATTGCTCCCTCACCTCAGGCACTGCCCCCCTTTCAAAACCACCGTCAACATTTCACTCCTCAAGAAACTCATCTTTGCTGCCTCTTCCCTCACTTTAGCATTCCATCTCTAATTTCCCCTTCCTCCTCAAGACCTTTGAATATGTTGCTACTCACTAAATGTCTCTCTCAATCCCTGTTTGAATTCCTGCAGCCAGTTTGCCAATCCTTCCACAGCACTGAAACTGCCCAAAGCAAAATCATGAATGAAATTCTCTATGGCTGTGTTGCATTATGTGTCCTCATCCTCCTTGATCCCTCTCCAGTGCCTCCCATTGCCAATCACAATATACTCCTTCAAAGCCTCTCGTTTATTGCCCAGTTTGGTGGAATTGCCCTAATTTTTGTTTTACTCGTACACATCTGGTTGAGACATAGCATCTCTAGTAAAGACGTCTCTTTCCTCCTCCTTGCACTGTAACAGTCATTCCCAAAAGAATCCACCCTTCGCTCCATCCCATTATCATCTACATGCTGCCCCTTGGCAACATCATCTCCTAATGCTGGTTTAGTAGATCCCTGGTTTCACCTCTTCTTCAGTTCACTACTGACTCCGGTATCAAACAAGCAGTCTTGGATGAATCATAATTTCCTTTAGCTAGGTTTTGGGGAAGTAATCATCATTGGTTGCTGGCACAAACTCTGTATCTTTATTACCATTAACAGCCACCAATGCAGCCCACTAAGCTGCACACTGAAATCTCTCCTCCTCCCTTTTGTCATTTAAGCTCTTCCTAAAAATTATGTCTTTAACAGTTATTGTTGTCTTTGTCACCTCAACTCAATTACCCCATTACTCTGGGATCCGATAATTTTCCATCTGTAATGAATATAACATTGAGTATTGTTGAAGAAAGTGACATATGAAAACTTTTCATCTTGCACTCATCAGGACACTTTGCAAGAATACCAATGCCAAGGGAAAACAACAATTTATACTGTATATGAGAAGAGAATGCTGATTGGTTGGCAAGTGGACTCTGATTGGTAAGCCGTTGCCATGTAGAATGCACCAGTTGATGGTGACTGACAGTTAACTGCCAAACATTGTTTTAAATTTAAACCAGGCAGCTTGACCCTGATTGGTCAAGGCACTGCCCCGAGGAATGAGTTAGCAAATAGCTGTCACTTATTTTGTTTAGCTGAAACAGGCACAATGTGTGTACATGTTCTATCTGTCTGCAAAGGACAGGGCTCTGTGTTTTAATATATGTAGCTTCCAGTATATGCAAATATGCTACACTGCAAGCCCAACTGACAATCTTAAATTGGTTGTCAGCATAATTCTTAGCGCACTGAAGATTATTTAGCAAATGTTGTCCCGTGGGGAATCACATCTAATGTTAGACACTGTGTTCTGAGTTTTGCAAGCACGGGCTGATTGGATACAATCTGTACCTTGCCTATTGTGAACAGTGGCTGGGATGTGCTGTTTGATATGATCTGCCAGTCTTTGAGATGTACAACCTACATTCCTAGCATCACACTGGCACTGAAATTAATATATCATATTACTCATTTGTGTGATAGGCAGAACGTATTTTTGGCTCGAGGCAGTATCCTGTTGGTGGTGAATACCACTGATGTTGCTGTTGCATTGTAGCAGCATAAACAGCTAGCTTTACCTGTTGCTTAAATATTTGAAACACCTTGCCATTCCAAGGTAATCTGAGGTAGACTGGACACTTTTCAGGGCCGATAGTGACGGTCTTAGCCCATTCATGTGTTTGCGTGAGAAACAGCGCAAAATGACCTGATTAGGGTAGCCATTATCATGCAGGATATCTTTTATGTGCCCTATTTCAGCATCAAGCTTGCATGGTGAGCAATGGCTCAGGACCCATTTACAAAGTTGCCGATAAGACCAATCTTATAATGTATGGAACTGTAAGAATCCCAACGTGTATGTTGACCCGTGAAGGTAGACTTGCGGTAGACCCTGGTAAAGAACACCCTGGCAGATTTCACAGCTAGTACGTCAAGCAAGGGAGTTCATATGTCTGCTCCATTTCAAAGGTGAATTTGAGTGCAGAATGGAGCCCGTTAAGGCATTTAAAGAAATTATTACATGAAGCTGCAGATTTAAATATACCGAACGTATCATCCACATATTGGAAATATGCTAGGGGTAGGAGGTTAGGTGTCATTCCATTGAAGAGACGTTTCTCATGGAACCCAGCAAAGATGTTTGCGAGAACTGGGCCTAGAGGGGATCCCATGGCAACACCATTTATTTGGGCATATATGGTGCCATTAAAACTGAACTCAATTACACGAGTTACTGAGTTCATAAGCTCAATGATTCATGCAATGGTGGTGGGTCTAGATCACCATGATACAGAGCTGCAGCACAAATATCTATGGCTTCCTTAAGTGGAACGTTGATGAATCGGCCAACAATGTCAAATGAGCACATGAACACAGCATTGCAATCAATTCGCCCAACATTTGGCTAATTCATGTTGTGCAGACCAGTCATAGATAAGACTGGTAAAGGGACGTCACTTTTGTGTGTCTTGAGCAGCCCATATGTATACGGACGCAGTGAGCCATGAGGATGAACCCTGTCATGTATATTAAATGGCAGCTTATTGCCCTTACACAAGTCCAGCAAGTGTTTTTTTAACTTGCTTTCGAACAAGGCTGTCTGGTCATGTTGAGTGGCATGTCCAATGGATATGCATTTTGAATTAAGAATGGCTTGCATTTTGTTGATATAGTCATGCTTGTTAAGGATGACTATTCCCGTCCCTTTGTCAGATTTACTGATGTATATGTCCAGGTTGGTTTTAAGGCCTTGCAATGCTGTAAGACATTCACGTTGCATGTGAAAGTCAGACAGGTCATTCGTAATCCTGCAATATGCATGCGCTAGATCAGCTAAGCATGCTTTCAAGGATTCAGTGTCTTCAGTGGACACTGGTTTGTGGTGAGATAGTTGGGAATAGAGGAGTTCAAACTCAGCAAATACCGCTTCCCATTTGATTTGGCATGAAGGCACACCAAAATTGAAACCATGCACAAGAATGAACTCCTCGAATATAAAATTGTGGCAAGCATGGGTGTGATTTTCTAATGTGCAGTATGGAGAGTGAGGCTCCTTAATGGGAGTACGAGCTTGTCCACTTGGCCCAGTGCAATCATGCACATTTCCAACAAGACATCAGTGGGTTGTAATTGGGAATGTGAATTGTAACAAATCTAAAGACCTATACTATACAATAAACACATAGGGCAGAATTTTGCCGTCGGCGAGCAGGGGGTGGGGCCCGCTTGTCAACGCGTAAAATGATGCGGGATGACATTGGGCGGAACTCCCGTTTAAATTTTCAGGAAGGCAGTGGTGCAGCAAAATCAGCTGCGGGCGCGCTGACCTGTCAATGGCCATTTGAGGCCATTGACAGGATCATTTAACCAATTAAAGGACCTGCCCGTCCAACCTTAAGATTGGCGGGTCAGCCAGGAGTCCCGGTGGCAAATAGAGAAAACATGAAACCTCATCCAGCAGCGGGATGAGTTTCATGTAGGGTTTTAAAAATTGTAATAAAGTTGTTCTGTAAATTATAAACATGTCCCAACTCATGTGACATTGTCATATGAGGGCACATGTAAGGGATTTTTCATTTCTCTATTTTTATTAGTTTTACAAGTGTAAGCGATCTCCCTGAGGCTGCACTTAGTCTCAGGGAGAAGTGTGCTCTTTCGTGTGCATTTGCGAAAGAGTGCACTCTCGATTTTAGGGATTCCCCCCCCCACCCGCCCACAGGGAGTGCATAGTGCTTCCCTGCGGATGTCACGCTGGGCAGACCTTAATTGGCCCGTCCATGTAAAATGGCGGTGCGGCCCCGATCGCTAGCGGCTATCAGCTCTGCGCCCGCCACTAGCGATTGGGTCAGGCCCGCCTGCCCATCCAACAGGCAAGAAATTCTGCCCATAATATATATTACATATAATATGTACTTTATTTCTATACACATAATATATACATACATATTTATATAAGGAATTTGTTGTTATAGCAAATATTGCAACAATTTAAAATTAAACTCTGTAATCGTATTTTGGACAAAGTTTGTAACTGGGTATCTTTGTGGTGAGCCATGCAGGGAACATGTGTTACAGCTTTTCACATGTATGCTGATGACACCCAGCTCCATTTCACCACCATTTCTCTCGACTCCTGTACTGTTGCTAAAACAGACCTGATATCCGGTACTGGATATGCAAAAATTCCCTCTAACTAAATATTGAGAAGACTGAAGCCATTGTTTTTGTTCCCCCCCCCTCCAAACTCTGTTCCCTAGATACCAAGTGCATCCCTCTCCCTGACAACAATATAAGACTAAAGAAGTCGTTTTGCAAGCTTGGTGTCATGCTTGAATCTGAGATGTGTTATGACCTGGCAGACGATGTGTGCCAGGTGGACCAAATCCACAAGAGAAACTTGGTCATGCTTTAACAACGGTTTTGCAATTTGTATTTATTACGAGATGTGTGCACTGAATTCAGAAGTATTGAGTCAATTAAGACCTTTAGCGATTTTACAATTAAATTAAAATATTTATTAACAAAATAAAAGATTTCAAGCACGTACATAAGACTACAATTACTTAATACTATGAAAATTCCTAAAATTCCTAATTAACGTGACTTCCAGTTATTACCCCCTTCAAAGCAACAGTCCAAAATAGATTTTAGATTTAAAAAATGTGAGTTAACACAGAACCCACTTGACAGTGGAATTCCAAATGGCTTTCTCCAACTTTAGTTGCTGGATACAACAGACTTATGCTGGAGGCTTCTTCAACACTGTTTCACACATTTCTGTTAGATATTACATGGCCCCACCAACATAGTATTTCACTCCCCTTTATCTATGTTTCTCTCTCTTTAATATATAAATTCCATTGTTCCATATATCTTTGGAACTGTACCTTTCCCATAACATGAAAACTTTCAAGTTGCCAATATTGTCAAATAACCTTTGGAAAAAATAAACACACCGCTTAACCTTGCTCATCTGGCTAGCTGTAAACATACTAATATCCCTTTGAAATCCAAACAATCCCTTCGCTTATCTAAAAATGCAAATTCCCTTCACACCTTACATGCTAAGATAGCATTCATGTTTACTCATTAGTATTTCAGGCACATTTCTACACCTAGCTTTTTTTGATAATTTCAAGCTTGCAGTCTACCTAACTCCAAGGGCAGGATTCTGTAAGTCGACAAGCGGGGGTGGTGCCCACTCGCCGACGTGTAAAATGACGCGCGGTGATGTTGGGCAGAGCTCCTGACTTCAATGTGCCCCATTTAAATTTTCAGGTAGGCAGGGGCACAGCAAAACCAGCTGCCCACCCGCCGACCTGTCAATAGCCAATTGAGGCCATTGACAGAGTCAATTAAGTCATTAAAGGACCTGCCTGTCCAACCTTAAGATTGGCAGGCAGGCCAGGAGCCCCGGTGCGAATTAGAAAAAGCATGATACCTCATCCACGGGTGAGATGAGGTTTCATGTAGGTTTTAAAAAAATTTAATAAAGTTTTTGTAAAAATTATGGACAGTGTCACATGAGGGGACGTGTTAGGGAAATTTTATTTTTCTTTGTGTAGCTTTTTGACATTTAGAGCTGATTTCCCTCAGGCTTCACTTAGCCTCAGGGAGATGAGTGCGTTGTTTCATGCGCATGCGCGAAAGAGCACACTCTCTATTTTGGGATTACCCCCCCCCCACCCCCACTTAGCGCTTCTGTGTGGACATCACTATGGGCATACCTTAATTGGCCCAGCCACATAAAATGGCGTTGCGTCCCTGATTTGGGGCGCCGATTGGAAGTGTGCCTATGCATGCCCACAACTTCGCCCCCCGGCAGGGGGGAAAACCCTGCCCCAACTGTTATTAAATCACATAGACAGAACCCTCTACACTCACAACCATAAACCTACTTTATAGCAAACCAAAAACATTATGAAAATTATTATACTTTTGTAACAGATGAGCTACCAGTCACATATTTGCACCATCTCTAAGGGCGACTATTTCCCCCTTTGTAACATCACCCAACTTCACTGATGTCCTAGTTCACCTGCTGCTGAAACTCTCATTCATGCCTTTGTTACCTCTAGACTTAACTTTTTAACCCACCCCGACTGGTCTCCCACGTTGTGCCCTCCATAAACCTGAGGTCATCCAAGACTCTGTTGCCTGTGTCTTACCTTGCATCAAGTCCTGTTCACATATCACTCCAGAGCTCATTAGCTCCCAGTCAAGCTACGCTCTTGATTTAAAAATTCTCATCTTTGTTTTCAAATTCCTCCATGGCCTGGCCCTCCCGTTCTCTGTAATCTCCTCCAATCCCACAACCCTCTGAGATCTGCACCCATCTAAATATGGCCCCTTGAGTATCCCCGATTTTAATCGCTGCACCATTGGTGTCCACGTCTTCGATTGTCTGGGTCCCAAGCTCTGGAATTGCCTCCCTAAACCTCTCTGCCTCTCTATCTTGCTGTCCTTCTTCAAGATGCTCCTTGAAGCCTATCTCTTGACCAAGAATTTGATCATCTGACTGAATATCTCCTCATGTGGCTTGGTGTCATATTTTATTTTATAATGCTGCTGTGAAGTGCCTTGGGATGTTCATTATGTTAAAGGGGCTATATAGATACAAGCTGTTGTTGATGAGAGATTTGCCTGGGTTTGACATTGATGTGCCAGCAGACATCGCTATATATGGTGTTTGCATTGCTCTGATTTATCTTTTTTACTTTTATAAACAGATTGGTTAACCAGACACTGAAGCCTATGACATTATTAAATAAATCAGGTTGACAGTATGGAGTAGGTGTCAATGTTATCCCTAATGCCTACAACATTACATATAAGTTTGCTTGTTGTGTTAAGATGAGCATCTCCTTGTTAAAGCAAAGTTACAACCATTTGCTAAGATCTGTGAAACATTGCATGCAATTGTGTCTTTCTTCTAATTCTTTATTGAATGTCCTGCATCCGATACTGCATGAGTTTAACAATAAAAACAATATGACAAAGTTCACTAGTTGTTTAGAGTCATAGAATTATACAGCAAAGAACGAGGCCATTTGCCCCATTATGCCTCTGTCAGCTCTTTGAAAGCACGACCCAATTAGTCCCATTCCTCTGCCTTTTCCCCATAGTTCTGCAAATGTTTCCTCTTCAAGTATATAACCAATTCCCTTTTGAAAGGTATTATTGTATCTGCATTCCAGATCATAATAACTCACTGTGTGAAAAGAAAAAACCTCTCATCCTGCTTCGGGTTCTTTTGCTAATTACCTAAACCTGTGTCCTTTGGCTACTAACCCTTCCACCACCGGAAACAGTTTTTCCTTATTTACTCTGTCAGAACCTTTCATGAGTTGAGTTGAGTTCATATAGTTCCATTGCAAGTACCATTTCCCAAAGCTCTTTATTTGTGCTCTCTATCAAAGCCAACTCCCATAGGCAAGCCTGTGCTCCCCATGATCCTAACCATGATCTTCTTTGCTAAGTATCTGCAGTCAGCCAGGACTCAGAGTGTAACAGAATGAGCACAAAAAAAAAATTGGGTTGAGATAGTAACAGGAAAAATATGAGCTTCTGTTGGATTTTATGTAAGCTTTACACTAAAGCTTGAGAAATGAACCACAACAAGATTTTTGAATAGAAGTTGGTCACCATATTTTCTGATAAAGGCTTTGCCTTTGAAACAATGATCCAGATTTTGTGAATGTAATGACATTGAGACTGTAGCATTTGCCATCACGACTGTGCAAAACTGGCAATCTTACATGCACTCAAGGATAGAGCTTGGCATAGGGGGCATGAAGAACCTGAGGGGAGGGGGGTGGGGGTGGGGGGGGGGTGCGGCACAGGGCGTGTTTGGAGGGTGAAGAGGGTGTGAGGGGTGAGGGCTGAAGGGCCATTTTTTATTCACTGGGACAAAACCCTCTCTAAAATGATTTAAAAGTTAATGACAATGAGTGCTTTTCATTTCCTGGTTTACTGTCTGAAAATTCTTCAATCTGCTTGGCTTTCAGCCGACTTGGATTCCCTATTGTTGTGTCAGAATGAAATTGATGTTGTAATAGAGGAAATCAACGCCATATAGTGTTCAATCTTTGTGGCAACTTCCTTCGAGGTCAGTGGCAAGGGCCATGCCTTTATCGCTGATTTAAAAATTCAGGCTATTAACATGTGCAGCTACCACAGGTATTAGCTGTGGCTCAGTGATAGTGCTCTTGCCTCTGAATCAGAAGGCTGTAGGTTTATATCACACTTCAGAGACTTGAATGAATAATCTAAATGGACACCACCCCTACGGAGGAAGTGCCTCACTGTCAAAGATTGGACGTGATGTTAAAACAGCCAATATTTATCCCTCAACCAATATCACCAAAATGGCCCCCTCTCACCAGTTATCGTCATTATATCATTGCTGTTTGTGGTAACTTTGGTGGCTGATTTGCACCTTAAGAATGGCGAGGGCTGGTAGCCTCACTTTATTTTTATGGCAAATCTGGGCTATTATTAATTGAAACTGATGGTTTTCCTGTTAATAATTGGCACATTCAAATGCAGGCCACAATGCATGTGTGATGTAATCCAACTCTTTTCTGTGGAGCTCAGCTTTGTGGGTTATCTAAGGAAAAATTCCATTAAAATAAAGTAAACTAAAAATTACAGCAATAAGGCGATCCTAACAGTGAGGAAATGCCATTCAATATAAGTGATTACGGCAACTGGAAAGTTAACATTGGCTTGAAAGTGGATCAACAATAATGTGTTGCCAAGATGAACCCTTGAATATTCAAACATGTGTTTTCCTTCACAGCAGATAAACAAGTTTGACATCTGCCTCTTTTTAAAAGTTTGAGTTAGGAGGGAACAATCCCACAGCACACAATCCAATAGGCTCTAAAAAGGAAATGTCACCATAAGTGCTGACTTGAGCTGCAGAAATATAATGGATAGAATTTTTGCCTCGGTGGCTGGGCGCATGCCCAACCCACTTGAGTGAAAAATGATGTGCGTTGATGTTGGGCAAGCGCCCCGACGTCCATGCGCCCACCGACAATTAAAAAGGCCTATTAAGGCCATTAAAAATGTAATGAACTTTAATCTTTTGCTGCCCATCCAACCTTATGGCTGCTGGGCAGGCGAAAAGGCCAAGCTGCCTTTGCATTTTTTAGGGAACCTGCGGGATGAGGTTTCCAACAGCAAATACAAATAAAGGAAAACATTTTATATTTCATTTGTAACATGTCCCTGCTCATGTGACAGAGTCACATGAGAGGACATGTTTTGTTACAGTTTTAAAATCTTTTTTTGAAAACTGCTCTGTGCCTCAGGGAGATTTTCAAGTGCGTACTCGTGTGCCTGTGTGAATTTTGCGCTTGCCCCCTTCCTTGCCTGCACAGGCAGTGCTGAGCGCTTCCACTCATGTTTCATGCTGGGCGGGCCTTAATTGGCCTACTAGTTTGAAATCGCGGTCCAGTCCCCGATCGCTGACCACCCCAGCCGAGCCCGCCTGATAAGGGCAAAGTTTTGCCCAATGACTGATTGAAATAGGAGGAGCAAGTGGAGTACCTATATGTTACTGTGTGCCCATTTGATGGTTTCTGATGCTGACACTAAATTTTCAGAAAGAAAACACATGGGGCAGGATTTTCGGGTTATTGGGTGGGCGCGGTGGGCAGCCCTGACAGCAGTTGGGAAATGGTCCGTTGCCTGCGATCTGCCCCTGGCCGCGATTTCACTCTGGATGGCCAATTAACGGCCAGCCAGTGTGAGAGGCGCGCTGAAACGCTCAGCGCTGCTGGGGTGGGGGTGGGAGGAGTGCAAGTGTAAAAGTCTGCACATGCTTGGAGGGAGCGTGCACTGAAAGAACAATTTTAACATCAAAAATAAAGATTTTTAAAATCTGAAAAAAATGTCCCAACATTGGACTCACTCACAATAACATTAACAGAATAAAAATCCTGCCCAAAAGTTTGTATTTACTTTTTATTTAATTGTGGAAACCTCATTCTGTCCGTGGATGAGGTTTGCTAAAAAATCAAAAGGCCGCCTGGCAGATTCACTCGCCTGCCAACCATAAATTTGGATGGGCAGCAAAAAATAGGTTTAAATTAATTGATTAAGGGCCTTAATAGGCCTCTTAATTGTCGGTTGGCGCGCTGTCGGCTCTTGCATGCGCCCGCCGACCAATTTATCGTGCGAGTGCGTGATGACAACGGGACACTCATCCAACATCTTCGCGCACTAGTTTACTCCCGATCAGGTCGGGTGCGTGCCCGCCCACGGGACATAAAATCCTGCCCCTGATAAAAAAAATCCTCGCCCTAAATCCCAGAAATGCTGCTTATTCTGTTATTGTATAAAATGAACGTTACATTAATTAAGAATTGTTCATCTTATCTTTTATAGATTACATCTGTCTTGTGCTTCTAAGCTACTTTAAGATTTTTGTTATGAACAAAGGTGCTTACTTGAATATGGCTCCATAGTATCAGTAGTAATTCATTAAACGGTGTGGTGGGGGTTGCAGGGGGGGGGAAGCTGACAAAATTTGATAGCTCCCAAAAACAGGTGTGGAGGTTGCGATGTGCAGTTAGGCTTGCCTCCTGTTTTTAATGCAGGCAGCACATAAATTCGTGCCGCTGCTAAATTGCATGACTGCTGTGTACAGCCAGTGCTAAAAGAGCTGTGGAGTGCCTGATGCCTCAGCAGGGGATCCGCATTTGTGCGAAGCAAGAGCCACTTATATCTAGCCTGCACTACTTAAAACCAACCCGCATCTGTTAAAGGGGAGTGCTTTCTGGCTGGAGCAAGCTTGGAACTGTTTTTGGAAGAGAATCTGAATGGAGTCTGAACAAACTTTTGAGAAGAGTGACTTATGCTACAGCAGGGGAGAGATTGTGCTCAGAGGTTCTCTGACATTGCACTGGAAGCCTTGGTGAAAAGGCGGAGAGGTGTACTCTATCCATTGGGGCTCACAAGGCCACCCAGACAAACTGTGTGAAGGCAGTGTGACTGCTGTGATGCTCAGTGCCAGGAGTCAAGTCAGAAGGAGCAAGACACATTGCTGCAAAAAGCTCAACAACCTCACATGATTGAATGATTAATGAATGTATCTTCAAATGTCTTATCCCACCAATATACAGCTTAGTGCACCACACCTCTGTCACCCACCTCTAACAAACTCTTATTAACCTTGACTCATAACTATCATTAATAACTTTACCTCACCTTCACACACTTAGCAGTGTTGTAAGCCTCATACCCACATCTCAACTCACACTGAGTGCCAGCTATTCAATCATGACTGCCACATCACCCAAGCTCATTGCACTGCACTCACTGACTCATTACTGTCTGTCTTTCAAGACAAGTTGACACCTAGCCAGAGGTAGCAGGAGCTAAGCAGTAGGGCAGAGGAATGACTGCATGTCCTTAGCCCCATGGAGGAGACAATGATAGCCATCATTCAGGTAGCTATCACTGAAGCCATGGTCAACTGAAACTATCAGAAACAGTGTAATGGATTTCTGCACTCTTAGTCAAACCTCATTATGCATTCTTGACTGACAGTCCAGAAATCCATTAGACTATTGAAACAAGCTGAGCTGAAGGGAAACCATTGCTTGCTTGACGGCTCTTGTTCTCTGATCTCTTCTGGCAATTGCACAATGTTTATTTACACAAGATAATGAGGTTTCAAGTGCTTGCAGTTTCTGCAATTGGTGCTTTAAGGGGTCTGGATGATTGGCACTTTTATTGCCCTGTTGTAAAAGTTTTTTTAAGAAAATGGAAAGTTATCAATGCACGGCTTTTTAAAATAGATTTTTTTACACATTCCATTGTTACTATAGGGCTCATTGGTTCTATACAATGTATAGTGGGTGAATGGGCATGAAAATATCATAGTTTCGTATGGGGGACATGAGGAGCTATGGGAGATACGTGGGAGGAGTAATACCTTGGCATGGGAGAGCATAGGAAGGACCCTTTGAGCTTACCTTTTAAAGGGTTCCTTCAGGCAGACAATGGTTCACGGCACCTCTGAGATGCCGTGAACCATGATACTTTGAAAAGCTGGCCTGACTCCATGAAAATTGCAGAGAACTAGGATGTGCCTATCCCTGCAAAGGAGCCAGCCAGTTCTGGAGTACATTGTGCTGGCTTTTGATGTGAACCAGCATGCACCCTTAAAAGGCTGTACTGAAAAATCAGAAACCCTGGGAATGGGGTTGGGAATCCCAGAATTGGGCCCCGGCTACCATTTTCTTCTCTCCCTGACTCCATGAAAATGCAACACAATGCTTCAGGCTGATGACTTTTCATTCGAACTGATGTTCTGGTCATCAGGAAAGGCCATGGAAAGATCATCAACCTGAAACGTTGGTCTGAATTTCCACCCCAGGGTAGGCGTGCTGGCAATTTCTCACTACCAGCTGGCCTGCCAATTAGAGCAATTAATGTGCCAATTTGGGGTACTCTTCACCCACCACCTGGATTTTCCAGACAGGTCTCTTGATGTGGCTGGAGCCTAAAAATACAGTGGTGGCGACCTCCTGCAGCAGGCTGGCGGGAGCTAAGGCACATCTTGCAGAAGAGTCTCAGCATGGACCCATTTGGCTGTAAGGGCTCCAGCCGGGGCCACAGGCCATCCTGTAGAGGATTCCTGCTCTGCAATGATGGCCTGGCAGTTGTGGCCACAGAATATTTGTTCAGGGGGCACTGCCATCAAGTTACCCTCATGATCCCCACCTACAGCAGAAATGCCTGCTTCTCCCAGTGGGGTTGCTGGCCGGCCACAGCCTCGGGTCCACATTGGTCCTCCTGCCTGAGGAGCCTGCCCGCTGCCCTTCATTGGATAGTGAATGCGGAGGTGGCCTGTTAATTGGCTGTCTCCTTAAAAATCTCCTCCAGAGTCCCGCCATGGCCAGTTTCGGGTTCCCAAGTTTGTAGTTCAGTCCGGCATCAGGATTAGGACCCTGGGAAGTAAAATTTAGCCCATTCACTCTTTCTCGCTCCACACATGCTGACAGACATGTTGAGTATCTCCAGCATTTTCTGTTTTTTACTCCAATAGAAGATGGATGGGTACATTATCTCTTCTGAATTTTACATTGATTTCAGGCATTCTGACATGTTTGACAATGACAAGGAGCACGGAGGAGTTCAGAATCAACTTGGCACAGGGCCCTGTGCAGAGCTTGCAGCCTACCTTTCCAGTATGGCCAACTTCATTAGCTCTCTTGTAGACCAAATCATAATGCAGCATCTGATGACTGTGTCCCAGCTTCCTTTGCAGCACAAGCAGAATCTGCCCAACATCTCGTTTCTGCATTGAAAGCTCAGACTTCTGTAATGTACACTTAGCTTGATACAATGAAACCTCAGACTGCTGCCATCATGGCTGCAAATACTAATATTCAAAGGGACTTGCAGGGTGCCAGGGCAGCCTGCCCTCCAGCAGGTCACTAACATTGCAGAGAATCTGCTCTGTGTGAGTGACAGTGGCTTAGTGGTGCCCAAACTGGCTGTCCTCACTCCTAGGATGTCAGCATTCGTCCTCCCACCACTGCCATTCCGCCAGTGCGTTTGTAAGTTTCCTTCATAGTTATTACCAATGCTGTCTTCGCCCTGCTCTAAGGTTGCAATTTTGGCTGCAGCAGTGAAACCCACAAAAGAGCAAGAAATATGCACCCTTATGTGATAGACCAGGGCTTCCCAAACCAAGGGTTGCAACTCCCAGTGAGTCGAGATGAGATTTTGGAGCCATGAGCTCCGAGACAGCAATGGCTGCCATGGAGCTTGGACTGATTCCTAACAGCTGTACTCACAGTGCTTTTTTTTTCTGTAGCGTTTTGATACAAATTAATCGTTTGCTACACAATTTCAGAGGGCAGTTAAGAGTCAACCACATTCCTGTGGATTTTGAGTCATGTATAGGCCAGAGCAGGTAAGGATGGCAGATTTCCTCCTCCAAAGAGCATTAGTGAGCCAGATGGGTTTTTATGACAGTTCAGTAGTTTCATGGTCATTATGAATGAGACTAGCACTTAAATTTGCACTTATGAATTAATTACATTTTAATTCTCCAGCTGTCTTTAAGTACATAAAGATGAGTTTGTTGAAACACTTCAAGGAACTGACTCAGGATATGACCACTAAAATATATTGTGGAGGTGGTGACATAGTAGTATTGTCACTGGGCTGGTAATCCAGAGACCCAGGGTAATATTCTGGGGACCAGGATTAGTGAATTAAAAGTCTCCTGATGACCATTGATTGTCATAAAAACCCATCTGGTTTACTAATGCCCTTTAGGGAAGGAAATCTGCTAGCCTATGTGTGACTCCAGAAATGTGTTGAGTCTTAATAAAAAAAATGCCCTCTGAGCAAGGGCAATAAATGCTGGCCTAGCCTAACCAGTGACATACACATCCCATGATTTAATAATAATAAAAAATCTCAGCATGACTGTGTTTTGCATTGCAAGCAATTTAGTTACCCCATTTTCCAGATCTGTTCGACAAATTTGTTCTGTTTGGGATAGTATCTGTTCTGTATCATAAAGGGTGACATTGAACTCCTGCTAGTGGTGTAAACTGGCTGGATTTAAGGCCAGATGATTTCCTGTTCTGTTGGGGTTGATTTTAAATGTTCTTGCCGGGCGGGAAGCTATGGCAGTGGATCTACTGCCCATTTTACCTTGCTTTTCATTGAGAAGTCAAATCAGGTGATGTATAAAGTCAAATAAAGTGATCCACTTAAACGAAATGGAACTAGGATGTAACCAGCAAACATTAAATGAAGCGATACAATGGTCACTCTGTTAATTGTAGGTGGTAATCTGCCAGTGGGACATTCAACATAAACTCAGGCAAAGGAGCTACAGCTTTAAACACAAAGGCAGTTTTAGCTATTTTATGGTGAGAAATTCCTCAAGGCACCTAGAACTGAGCCAGTATTGCTGTTTCTTGTCATGAAAAATCAATCCCATCGACTACAATGAAAAAGAAATGTTTGTGCGTCCACTGACATTGAATTTCACACTGATAATCTTGTATTCACTGGGAAATGAGGTAACACTGCATGCACTAATTTCACTTAATGCTCTTAATGGCCATCAACAAAAGCAGAAATCATCCTGTCAGCCTGGATATATGATTTGAGCCCATGCCCTGCAGTTGAAATGACAAATTGCCAAGCAGTTCCACGAGGAGAAGTTTATTCCCAATAGAAATGCATTTCTCTCATGTTCATATTAAAAAAAAATCCAGATATGATTGCAGATGTAATGGAAAATAATTCAGCAGGATGCATTTGCTTGATGAAAGCTGAATTATCAATAATGCATACAAAAAGTCCCACTGCCAAGTCAAAATATTTCCAGGGTGGTATTGAATATTACAATAGAACAATGACATATTATTGAAAGAATGGCAATACATTTGTGTTTACAATTCAGTGAAGAAATGTTGGAGCACCAGCTTCAATCACACTTGGTCACTAAAGAGATAGGGGGTAGAAATTGAAAGGATTGCACTTATTTCTTGGGATATAAGGCAAATTCTAAGAATTTAGTAGTGGGACAGCCTATGTCTAATAAGTGCAGTGGCTGGTCTCACTGATAAACTTGTGGGGATTTTGGGGGGGGTAACTTGGGTGGCTGCTTAAAACACATGCAAGACTGCTTAAATATGCAAATTTGCAGTCTAACATGAGAAAATTTTTCAGCAATGGTGAGGCAGTTGTTGGGCTTACCTCACTGAGGATCCTTCAGATTCTCTTTGACTGTCACCTCTAAGTAATGATTACATTTTTGTAAAAAAAAACATTTTATGAGTGCAGGAGGATTAGAAGTCCAACCCCCACTGCCCCCTGCCCCGCCCAATTCCACAGGAGTCATGGTTGCCCCTAGCCGCTAAATCCTCCCTCCCTGGACTCCTCACTGCTACTGGCAAGGCAGACACTGATGATTGCCATCGATAATCTGACCTCAGTATGTACGAACTCTGGTCATGCATCGCTGAATCAGGTGAGAAAAATCTTGAGGTCATGATGTTTTAAATACTTGAAAAAAAAGCTTTGCAATCACAGGGATTTTATATTAAAATGTATTTGCATGCTGATTCTTAAGTGCACTCAGAAAGATTGACAGATATTTCAGTGCCGCGCTCCATAGGTAGCGATTTTCAAAATAACTGATAAATTCCTGGACCTTTTTTGGGCAATGATTTTCTCCTGAATTTAAAGGGGAAAAGTTACATTTTAACATTAATCTGATAACAAATCATGGGACTAATACGTCACATTCTGCTGAGATAGTAATGATTGAAAGTAGTTTAAGATAACCACCCTTAAAGGTGCATGCACATCATATCACAACAATGACCATTACCAAGATGGATGCACCATATTTCATAATAATATTCTGTTCATTACACTTATTGAAAAATTAAATTTTCACGTCAGCTTTTCAAGTTTCAAAATATACTTTGCAACACATTGTTTATTTACAAATTAGTTTTGGCTCAATTTGGTAGAACTTTTTTTGCTGAGTCAAAAGGTCATGTGTTTAAGTCCCAGTCCAGAGTCTGGAGCATATAATCTAAGCTGACACTTCATTGGGTGAATGAGATGTCTTCCGAATAAGATGTCAAATCATCTGATGTCTTAGGTGGACATAACTAATCTTATGGCACTATTTGGAAAAAGAGTCAGAGGGTTCTTGCATTGTTTTGGCCAACAGTTATCCCTCAACCAACATCACAAAAACAGATTATTTACTCATATATTCCTTGTGTGTGAAATGGCTGCAACATTTCTCTATGTTACAACAGTGACTACACTTTAAAAGGTCTCCATTGAATGTGAAGTCATTTAATGAAACTGTCCGAGGTCATGAAAACCACTATATTCAAGTTCTTTCTCCTTTCTAAATATATGCACTTTACTTGTTAAGATGTGCCTTACTTGTATTTTGCATTATGAAAACTTTTGGAACTGCTTTTGAGGCCAATAAAGGGATTATTTTAAACTGTTTTTTTACTTTACACTATTATCCTTTTCCTTCAGTTCTTGATATTAAATTAAGAACTGAGGGGAAAGCACAGCTTTTTAAACTGGCAGTAAACACTAACTTTAAAGGTCATTATCCATGTGTTTATATCTACAGTTTCCGAATGGTAATTGCATCCATGGATGCCAGTTTACAATGATGAGGCACTTCTCAATTTGAAGTGAGGAAAAATATCAGAGCAGCAGTTAATACATAAAACACTTGTGCACTCGAAGAGGCGAGTTACATTATTAATTGGAGGCTGATGTAGTTAGTTTAAAATAGGAAGCAGTTGGCAAACCCATTCTCTCAAAGATGACTCACAGTGCAATTAGTCCACTCCTTAATTGGGAAGGGAGAAAATAAGATTTCTTAATTGGGGGAAATATACGTTGAAATGCTGAAAATTGGATGTTTCAAGGTTAGTCTATTTTTCAAAGCTGATTGCAAAGTGCTGTTAGTATTTGGACTGAAATACCTGTGTAATGTGTAACTGTCAACTTATAATGGTGCATAATATTTTCAGACTGACACTATACATTTCCAGTTAGTGGTACTCACTATACCTTACTTATAAGTTTATTAGACATTTCCAGTTTTCCCTGATACACCTAGAACCCCAATGCAATTTTGAGGCACCAGTGGGTAGTGTGTGTCCTGTGGATGCTGCCCTCATTGGTACCAGGCATTGAGCGCCTAAGCAGGAATCATTGAAGTAACCACTGCAGGCTGCTCAAAAAGCAACCCAGGTAAGTATTAAGGTGCATTTATACAACTGCTGGTCTCTCAAAAAACCTTCAGTCTACCTCTGGCCTATACATGCCCTCTCTATAATTCCCCACCTCCAACCATAAGATAGTACTTCTGGCCCACAGAGTGGTCAGAATTAGTGTTCAAAGCCCACCAGCAATAATCAGAATGAGACTCAACTTTCAAGTGGGTTTGGGCTTCATGGCAAAGTCTTTGCATGGACAGCACAAGCCCTCCACTGGTTGGAAGTCTGCCCAAAGTAAAAATCTATCCCATCATTTATCTGAAAGCTATGGGACCTTACTGTGTGCTGCTTGGCAATAAATGCAAGTTATTTCTTCTTTCACACACTAAGAGCAAATAATCTTTATGGTATTCATTGTGGCGTCATTCTGCCATTTCTTTTCAATGGTCCATGAAGATGATTTATGCAGCAAATGATATTTTATTAACTTGGGAACATGTAAAAGGTGAATTTAATTTGTCACTTCTACTCAAGTTTTGTTAAAATCAACAGAGAAAAAAGAATCACCTACAATCATAGCTTCTGACTTACTATGTAAATCGCCACCTCATTATTTCATTCAGTTGATCTGTATTTTTTCATTAATGATACCATTTTCATTTCCCTTGTTTTAAGCTATCACTTTTACACTGCTCTAATTCCTTATTTTATTTTAATTTAGTTTTTGAAATTTTCTGGGACTCACTTTTAAATGTCCTTTCAGCAACAACTGTCGTGTTTTTATAATGATACAAAAGCAGTCATAAGGGATTGGGTAAAGATGTTTTGGATTTATTTATTTATTTAGGCACATACCAGCTGGACAAATGTATAAAGCTTGAAGACGCATCAGCAGAACTGCCTGTGTTGTGCTCTGCTTAAATGCAAAAGCTTTTGGATCGTATGACACACTTCCTTTCTAGTGACATCATGCTGCAATCCCTTAAAGAAATATTATAACAACAACATTTTTATAACACATTTAATATAAGAAAATATCCCAATCTTCATAACATAATCATAAAAATTGACACTGAGCCAAAGAAGGAGCCAATGAACAGGTGATTAAATGTGTGGTCAAAAAGGTAAGTTTTAAGCAATGTCTTAAAGGAGGAAAACGTAATGGAGAGGCAAAGAGGCTTGGGGAAGAAATTCCGGAGGTTATAGCCTGGACAATGGTAGGCATGCCACCAATGGTTGTGTGATGGAGGGAGAGGTGGACAAGAACCAGAGGTGTGGGAATACGGGGTTCTCGGAGGGTTGTAGGGCAGTGGTGAAGCCATGGAAGGATAAGAATTTTAAGATTGAGGCATTGGTGGACCAGGAGGAAATGTAGGTCAGTGAACACAGGCATAATACGTGAATGGGACTTGGAGTGAGTTGGAGAGTGGCAGCAGAGTTTTGGAGAAGCTCAAGGTCATGGCGGGTGAAAGATGGACCTCCAGTGAGGAGAGCTTTGAAATAATTGAGTTTGGATGTACCAAGCTCACTGCATCAGCTCCTCTGTTATGCAGGAAACTGCTCCAACCATTTATCACACAAATAATAAATTGCAATTCATTGAGACCCCCAAGGCATGTGTAAAATGACATTGAAGTTGTTAAGCTTATAACTAGGATACAGGTTCATGTTCACTATTCCTCTCTCTCTCTCTCTATCCATCTATATATATATATATATATATACATATAGAGCCCATATATATAGCTCACAGTTTGAAGTACATTGTCAAGAAAAGCAGCATTGATGGAGGATCAGATGTAGAACATTAGCTTATCCTCAGGAAGAGGAATAGGTGTGATACTAAGTGAGCTAAAACTTGAAGTAGTAAGAATCAACTGATGTCCAATGAGGTATCAGAATATAGTTTATCAGTATGAAGGAAAAAGCCAAATGATGTAGAGACTTAAGTAATCATATTCTTATACTGACATTGCAGAGACCAAAAGAACAGTAATAGCAGGTGAAATAAAGACAGAAAATGCTGGAAAAATGCAGCAGGTCTGGCAGCATCTGTAGAGAGAGAAACAGAGTTAACGTTTCATGCCCACATGGCTCTTCCTCAGAGCTAAAGAGAGGTAAAACTGTGATGGATTTTATACTGTTTAAGAGGGGGTGGAGCAAAATAGGAGGTTAGGGATAGGTGGGAGCTCAGGAGAGATTGACAAAGATATCATGGCCACAAGACAAAGGGAGTGTTAATGGTAGTGTTAAAGACTAAAGAAGGTACTGATAGTGGCATAAAGGTAAGGTAGCAGAACGTGTTAATGGCAGAGCAAGGGTCAGCGCTCTGTGAAAGCACAACATTGAAAAAAGTGACAGATGGTCTTGTGGGGTTGGCGGATGTGTTTGGGGAAAAAGGATAAAAGAACAAATAAGTAAAAATATATATATAAAAAATGAAAATAAATAAAAATAAAAAATTGTATTAAAAAGGTGTAAAGATGGAGGAGAGAGTTCATGGTCTGAAGTTGTTGAACTCAATATTAAGCCCGGAAGTGCCTAATCGGAAGATGAGTGCTTTTCCTCCAGTTTGTGTTGGGCTTCACTGGAACATTGCAGCAGGCCAAGGATGGACATGTGGGCATGAGAGCAGGATTGTGTGTTGAAATGGCCATTGAGTTCAACAACTTCAGATCATGAACTCTCTCTTCCATCCTTACCTATTTTTAAATCCAATTTTTAAAAATGTATTTATTTATTTTATCCTTTTATTCTCCTTTTTCTCCAACTGCACCCCGTCCCACCAATCCCACAGGGCTGTCTGATGTTTCTATGTTGTGCTTTCACAGAGTGCTGACCCTTGTCCTGCCATTAACACATTTGGTTATATTACCTTTATGCCACTATCAGCACCTTCTTTTGTCTTTAACACTCCTATTAACACCCCTTTGTCTTGCATCCATGACATCTTTGTCAATCTCTCCTGAGTTCCCACCTATCACTGACCTGTTTTGCTCCACCTGCTCCACCCCTCTTAAACAGCATAACATCCATCACATTTCTGCTCTTTAGCTCTGAAGAAGAGTCATATGGACTTGAAACATTAACTCTGTTTCTCTCCCTACAGATGCTGTGAGATCTAATGAATTTTTCCAGAATGTTCTGTTTTTATTTCAGATTTCCAACATCTGTAGTATTTTGTTTTTATCTCAGTAATAGCAGGTGATCTTTGTAATGCAGCATGGAATGTGATTAGAGATCTGCTATTAAAATTACCATCACCCCTTTTTATGTGCAATAACTAATTTTATTTTTATGTTTTCTTCCAGCCGAGCCATTAAAGCCAACCCAGATCTGCTTCCGGAAACACCATGGACGAATATCTTTTACAATGACTTTTGGGGAACCCTTCTTACACACAGTGGTAGCCACAAGTCCTACCGCCCACTGTGTACATTTTCCTTTCGCTTTAACTGTGCCTTTGGAGGTATGGATCCCTGGGGTTATCATTTTGTCAACGTGCTGTTGCACAGTGCAGTCACTGGTCTCTTCACAAACTTCTCCCGGGTGCTGTTTGGCGATGGCTATTGGACTTTTATTGCAGGCCTACTGTTTGCAACACACCCTATCCACACTGAGGCAGTGGCAGGAGTTGTGGGCCGAGCAGATGTCGGAGCTGGGCTCTTTTTCCTCCTTTCTTTAATGTGTTACATCCGGCACTGTAGGTGCAGGGGACGAAGTCTGTGGACTTGGGCCTGGTTGTTTGGAAGCTTCATGAGTGCTGCCTGCAGTATGCTTTGGAAGGAGCAAGGAGTAACTGTCCTGGCTATTTCAGCCGTCTATGATGTTTTTGTAGATCGCAGGCTCAAATTTTACCAGCTTATTTCATTGATTCATAAGGTAAGCAGTTTCAGATTAATGCAGGATTAATGACCACATATTAACGGAGTAACTGTGAGTCCACGTGGCTGGCAGGGAACCTCACCCATTGACAGTACAGTCAGAAATCCAAATATGGGCAGCCCATGATTTTCTGACTGGAAGCAAAGCCGTATGAAATTATCCCTTCAATGAAATCCTGTGTTTCTTGAGCTGTCATGCACATGCTGATAACAATTATATTAAGTGCCTTTCAGATTTGTTGCTTTTTCGCAGTTGCATTTGACCTTCAGAGTGCATTCTGGTCTATTTGTGCACTTTGTGTCACAGCCAATATAAACCACATCGGGGATTGGTGTCATGCTGATAGCAATTTGGACACGTCAATAAAATGGGGCAGTGGAGTGAATCGGAGATTGCCCATCCCTTGTACTCAGTCAATGACTGTACTGCCTCCCCCTCAGTGCAGGCAACAGCTGCAATGTTCCATTTGTTTACAGTAATGATTCTTGTTCAATTTAGGAAAAAAACTGTTATAGCGAACAAAAAAGATTCATGCTGGTTTTCACAGCATTGGACCTGGGTGCAAAGTAGTGCAGAGATGCCTGATTGAGAGTAGCTTTGAACTTGGCAGTGCCACTAATTTAGCCGCAAATATTTGGATAACAGCTTTGATTAACACAATGTTTTTAAACTATAACCATAAAGGAACAGAGCTGATCGCATGTATGTTCTCAAAAGGTGTCTTAGAAAATTCAAATTTTAGTATCACGAATTTCCTCCCCTCCCTCTAGCCAACCCTTTGTTAGGGTACAGCTCCACATGAATTGTTTACTGCCAGCACTCACTCCTATAACTGCTATACATGTGTAAACCTTGACAATACAGGTCAGCAGACTATCAACCATGGCATGGAGTCATCACAGGCAAAATTTACATTGCTGCAAAGAACATCTCAAGAGTGGTTTTCAGGCCCTACATCAGGGTACAGCCAGAGATCACATACCACGGCACAGGCTAGTGATCAAACCTGAGAATTTCTTGGTCTGAACTCAAATCTGCTAAGATAAATAGGAAGTGTGGAAGCATTCATAGGAACGCAGAAACTGCTAGACAAAAGAAATTAATGGCCGCCGAGTTTGCCTTTTGCTATTCTGGTATTTGTATTACACAATGATAATGGAGTTGTTGACTAATCATAGCAATCAATCTCTATCAATTAGCCAATGACAGAGGCAAGGAGAACCTCAATAGTGGAGAATTTTGAGAACCATAGAATTAAAATCACTTATTCTCTCACAAGGTTGGGATATTAAGCTACGTTTGAATTGGATCCCCACAGAAATATTTTTCATGTATTGGTCAAGTAGCTGGTCTATAATTATTTGCCTGACAATGCATATTTGAAAGGCAGCATTCAACATTTTTAAGTGTCAGTATTTATTCAATTTCCATTATGGGCTGCCAGTCTGACAAGGCAATAAATAAATGGATTATATAACTATTAATCTATATATTTTAAGTAGTAATTATGAATTTTGATGCATCCCAATCAAGGATCTTAATGTGATTTTTGAATGTTTTGAAGAAATCTCACAGACTTTTGATTTTGAAACACCAAATGATTGATGAGTTCAGGAAGTAAGACAGGAAATTCTGTGGTAAAGTAACATATTTGTCCTATATCGAAGGTTTGCAATAGTCCACAGTATTGAACTAGATGGTTAATAATACCTATAAGCCACACATTCTTTTGCATATCATAATATCACTGTAGTGCTTCAGTAAATCAAAATGACAAATGCACAGTAGGGAAGTGAAGTAAATCATCTTCCAGCTAAAACAATAGACACAAAGTAGTAAAGTGTTTAGAGGACTTTTTTAATAATGTATTTCAAATAATTTAATTTTTTTAAACTAATGTCTAAGTATAATAGAGGTGAAATGGATTTCACAAACAGGTGAGTTATGTTCATTGTGACTGAACTAGGTAATCTCCATGATGGGTTAATGAATTATTTGTCTGTAATATGCTGAAACATATGCACCAGGAAGGCCTCATGCTATTAGATGGTCTCATCTGGAATTGAAGACAATTTGAGCCAACGTTCACTTTAAAATTTAGTTTTTCTGCGCAGCCCGTTTTTTTCCGTGTGCGACACCTTTAATTTTTATTTTGCATGGTCTTGCACATGTGCAATTGATCACATTAACAAGGCTGACTTGGTACACTTTTGGCTGCTGCATGGCTGCATACTCATCTAGCTTAGCAGGAATGTTGGTTTGGACTCACTAGTGATGATTAGCCTTGTGACATGTACAGAGGAGCATTTGGTGAGGTAGTGGGAGGTGACAAGCACCTGTGGAACCAGAGTGCCTGTGGCCAGCACTCTTCATATTCTCATTGATGAGCAGCAATTTGAAAGCATAAGTTACACAAACAATGACTAAGTAATATTAGAAACACAGACACAGACACAGACACGCAAACGCATCAAGGTGCCAATTCCGGCGCCAGCAATAATAAGCATTGTAGGGGAATGGTGGGACAGGAATCCCACTCCCACTTCCATTCAGGTCTATTAAGATAGTTAGAATGCTCAATAAGAGCTTGGAAGTGGTGAAAGGTCTGATTTTTAAAGTGCTGAACAGGTTACTCAGGAATTCAGGAACTGGCCAGCTGAAGGCAAGTGGGTAAAGTGGGGAGCCAATCATGGCATTACACCTGCACCATAAGAGGGTCAGCTGGGCAAAGGGGAACGGGGCACTTAATAAGGCCTTGGCGCTGCACAGGCGGCAGAGTGGCACTTAACATCTGGGCTTTGAATATGATCGGCCCTCTGGAAGAAGAGCAGGGGCAAGGCTGTCAAAGATAACTGGGTGGCCATCTACCCAGGGGGAAGGCTCCAGGTGATAATGGGGGAGGAGGAAACTTTAGGCACAGCGGCGATGAGGGCCAGCTTCCTTTGCCCCGTGCATCAGGAGGACATGGGAGAGAAGTGTAGGGCAGGAAGACTGCAAGGCTAAACCCTCTGCACAAGATCTACCGCTGAGCTGTCTGGGGATCACAGAGAACCAGTGTTACAGCAGACTGCGACTCTCCAGAAAATGGCCACAAACCCCTGCTCCCTTGTCACCGTAATCTTCACACCTTACAGCACTGGTCACCATGCCCTGCTAGTGGCCTGAGAAGTCACTGTGGTCTTGAACTTCTTCACTTTTGGCTCCTTCCAAGGATCAGCTGCAGATTTAGTGGCATCTTGCAAATGGCTGCACACCACGGCACTATAGGTTAAGCACTTCATGTGCTCATCTAAATACTTCTTAAATGCAATGAGTTAGTTTCGAGACTCTCACAACCCACTGGATGAAGAAAATGCTTCCTAACTCCACTCTAAACCTGCTGCTGATTTCTTTAAATCCCTGCCCCCTGGTTATTGGCCTCTCTGCGAAGGGAAGTAAGTCCTTCCTATCTACTCTATCTTAGCTGCTCATAATTTATGCACCCAAACCTTCCCCCAGCCTCCTCTGTTCCAAAGAAATCAGCGCCAGTCTATTCAATTGCTCCTTGTAGCTAAAAATTTCTATTCCTGGCAACATAGTCATAACCTTCTCTGTATCCTCTCTAGTATGATCATATCTTTCCTGTAATGCAGTGGCCAGAAATGCAGAAGTGCTCTATCTGGGGCCTAACTAGTGTTTTATGCAGTTCTAGCCCAATAATGGAAAGTATCCCATATACCTTCTTAACCACCATATCCACCTGTCCTACCTTCATGGATTTGAGAATGTGCACGTGAACGTCCTTCTTTTCCTCTACACTTTTCAGTATCCTGCCACGTATTGTGTATTGCCTTGGCTCCTTTACCCTCCCCAAATGTATCACCTCACACTTTTCCAGATTGAATTCCATTTATAACTTTTCTGCCCACCTGACTAGTCCATTAGTACCTTCCTACGGTCTACAACCTTCTTCCTCACTATTAACTACTTGGCCAATGCTTGTATCGTCTGCAAACACCTTAATCATTCCTGCTACATTTAGTTCTAAATCATTGATATATAACACGAATAGGAAGGGACCTAATTCTGAGTCCTGCAGAACTCCGCTGGAAACAGACCAGGCAATAGGTCTTAATAATTATTACACTGCAAATGTATCTAGAGAAAGAAGATTTATATGGCACCTTTTACAATAACAGGATGTTCGAAAGTGCTGTACAGCATTTAAGGGAAGAATTTTCCCCCTGTCGTGGGGGGGGGATGTTCAGGAGTGGGCGCGTGCGGGCGCACCTCCGATCGGCGTCCCCGATTGGAGGCATGCCGCCATTTTACGTGGGCGGGCCAAGTAAGGCCCGCCCAGCCTGACGTCCGCCAGGAAATGCTATGCGCTCCCTGTATGGGCGGGGGGTGGGATTCCCTAAGCTGGGAGTGCACTCTTTCGCATGAAAGAATGCACTCATCTCCCTGAGGCTAAGTGCAGCCTCAGGGAGATTGGCTTCAAATTTAAAAATGGTAAATGTGGAGAAATAAAATTTCCCTGACATGTCCCCTCATGTGGCACTGTCACATGAGTTGGGACATGTCCATCAATTTTAATTAAACTTTTATTACATTTTTAAAAACTGACTTGAAACCTCATCCCGCCCGTGGATGAGGTTTCATGCTTATTCTGAAGCCCGCCAGGGCTCCCGGCCTGCCCACCAACCTTAAGGTTGGACGGGCAGGTCCTTTAACTAGTTCAATTAGTTTTTAAATGGCCTCAATTGGCTGTTGACAGGTCGGCGGTCGCACAGCTGATTCGGCTGTGCCCCTGCTGACCTGAAAATTGAAATGACGCAGGGTGACGTCAGGAATTCCACCTGATGTCATCCCATATGTCGGCAAGCAGGCCCCACCCCCCACTCGCCAACCTCAATATCTTGGCCTAAGTGTTTTTGAAGCATAGTCACTACTGTTGGAAATGCAGCAGCTAATTTGCACACAGCAAGCTCACACACGTGTTAGCAACTAGATAACCTATTTTTGTGGTGTTGTTGAGGAATAAATGTTGGCTCGGTCACCAAGGATAACTTCCTTCCCCTTCTTCAAAATAGTACCATTGATTCTTTTATATCCACCTGAGAGGGCAGGGAGGGCCTCAGCTTAATGCTTCGCCTGAAAGGTAGCACCTCCAACAGTGCAGCATTCCCTTAGGACTGCACTGAAATGTCAGCCTTGATTTTTGTGCTGAAGTCCTGGAGTGGGGCTTGAACCCACAACCTCTGGGCTTAAAGACAAGAGTGCAAGCAACTGAGACACAGCTGACAGCAGAAGGAGCTTGTTACATTATTAGAAGTCCATTCTATATGCACTTAGAATGTATGCCTAGTATCACAGTCAAGTAATAATGCATTTGTCTGCCTTTTTGAGATTATGTTTGTATATTTACATATAGATAAATATATATTTCATTTTTTAAGTACTGACAATTACATGGATTTGATCTGCATGGATATATTGGAATATTATCTCCTTGTTGATCCATGCCTACCTGGTGCAGCATGTACAGTCAAATACATTATGTCAATTTAAATTGATGACAGGATACTTGAATTACTAGCTGAAATAAAAACCCTGCAGTGTTACAGCTGGAGAGGAGTGGACATGTTAATCCACTGTGGCCCATGTGCATGGAGTAAGCTGGGGCCTACGAAAGGAGCTATTAATCAAACCGGCTGCACGTGTCCATCTGTCAAACCAAGGAAGGACTAATTTAGGCATCTTTGTAAATACTGCTTTCGTCCAGCTCATTTTCTTAGAATATTTTTGTGGAGGCAGGAAATCTAGTCGCCAAAGGGCACAGCTGACCATGCCAAACATTCTGTAAACACATTGCAGGAATGCAAAGATCTGAACTTTAAAAAAAACATAGGGCAAGAAAGGGTGCCCTTTGGAAGCCAAGAAACACATGCACAACTTTAAAAGGAATGGCAGGAACTTTTTATTAGATTATCCCTGTCTAGGGACATTTTAAGAACATGTGATCGCATACCTATTGAAAACCTCATCAAAATAAACTTTTGCCTTATAATTACAAGAAATGGCTGCAAGATATACAGTTTAATAAATATTATTGATCAGTATTGCTGCAATAATGTTAATGGTACAAGCTATGTCACATGCATTCAGTGCAAGCATTATTATAACTGGAATTTGACTGGCAAGGAAAAATCAACGGTTCTGCATTAGTGCTCATGTTGCGTAAGAAAAAAAATTGCTGCTGGAATTGATCGGTTTTTTCAAATAAAATTGCAAATTACAGTACCATTGCTTTTTCAACAACTTGGTCCAACTGCTGATAATAAAAATGCTCAAATAGAAGGCTGTGAACTCAATGAAAAGACTGGCAGGCATAAAATGGAAATGTATTGCCAATTCAAATTTTGCTCATTCTCTGTGCAGCTTAAACAGATCTGCGACAAATGGGTGATGCAGAGTTTACTAAGAAGCATGTTAACATTGGCTTCTTCAGGGGAGTGAGAAGCAGCTTTAATGTATGACCTGAAATTTTAGACTTTGACTAGAAAGGAAGGGTGGCGGCGGTGGGGGGGGGGGGGGGGGGGGTGTTTGGGGGGGGGGGGGGGGTGTGTTTGGGGGGGGGGGTGGGGTGGGGGCGGCTGTGTGGGGTGTGGAGGGGGGTACAACATGGTAACCAGATGGCATTTATATGCTCTACTTGTCTGATAATAGCTCCTGTCAGCAAGTGATAAGCTGGAAACACATTTTGTTCCCTGATTGCTTTTGCACCCACACCTGCTCCTCAGCAACATGTAGACAGGTTTACAGTTATTTCAGCCATCAGTCAGCTTTGTTTTATATTTACAATAAAGAATCCTCCAAATACCTCCATTGGTTTGCTTGCATCAGCATAATTTTCCAATATATATATTGTATGTCTGTTGTTTTATCACTTTCCAAGCTGAATGAAGTCAAAGTTTACCTGTATCTAACTGGACTGCCAGTGCAAGGAACGTGAGTGATGCACAGTTAAACCTGTTTATCTTTTTGGAAGATTTTGTAGGTAATTTAGCTGCAGAGAAGTTGAAAGCTATAATTTCTTTGGGCTGTATTAATGCTGCTGTTATTGGTCTCTTAACAGCATCCATGGTCAGCAACGTGGAGTTGCATTGGCCGCTGCGCATGACTGCAAATTGCACTGAGATCAGCCATGAAGGAGCGCCGTGTACAAGGCTATTGGATGCTCACACAGGTCTTTGTTCCCCTGATGTAGCTGCGAGGATCCCCCGTTAAAAGCAATTCCATTTAATATTTCTTAGGAGTTTCCACGTGGCCCCAACAGACTCCAAGGGCACCTTAACATGTGGCTTTGTAGTGGGCTGAAGTAACTTAAACTGACGTGAGATGGCTTTCTGGAAGGAGTCTCCAATCGCTTGGCTTAGTGCAGATTGTGATTTGACCTCTTACTGTCACTGTTGCATCGATTAGCATTTCACATGAAAATATGAGTGACAGTTAAACTCATCTTTTAGATTTATTTCACAGAAGGGAGAGGGGAGGTGGGATCCAACTTCAATGGGGTGGAGGGGGGCACAAAACAGATGGCAGTGGATTGACCACATGTCATACACCGCACGTGTTTCCTTTACATTGACTTAAATGGTAAGGAAATTTAGACGAGGCCTATAATAA
This sequence comes from Carcharodon carcharias, assembly GCF_017639515.1. Lineage (NCBI taxonomy): Eukaryota > Metazoa > Chordata > Chondrichthyes > Lamniformes > Lamnidae > Carcharodon > Carcharodon carcharias. The sequence continues at coordinate 65,101,436 of NC_054487.1, forward strand.
GAGTCTGTTCCACTACCACCTATTTTGTGCCATTGGGGTTAAATTTCACCCTGAATTTTTCTCCAGTTTTGGTTCCCAGCACAAATTAATTTCTATTAGGTCATTTAGCCAGGCAGTAAACTAGTTTGAAGTGGATTTTTTAAAATTTATACTGAGATCAATCACTTACAGCTTTACAATGGCTATCAGCAGCTTTCTTTTAAAACATAAAATGGCCGTCTTCATTGTGACAGTGTTGAATGAGATAAAGAGGGAAATTAGCCATGTCAGCATGAGGAGGCTTTTTATAATTAGTAGATTGTCTGAATGATTCAACAGAATCTGTTAATAATCATCCTGTACTCTTAAAGCAAACAGCTAATAGTTCTTAAATTCATATGTAGTTTTAGTCAGCAGCAAGCAACGAGATTTTATGGATTGGGAACAAAAGACTAACAATCATTCCACATCGATCAGTGCCGAGTGTTCTTTGCATTAAACAGAAGTCATTTAGAACCTGCAAGTTTTCCTTTAAATTAACTACATCCGACATTTCGGGAAGTAGAATTGCTGTTAAGTAATCTGTCACGTTCAACAACCAACTATTATTAAAACAATTAATTAACTATACCTGGTATACTGCTCATGCCACAAAGACAGGGCAACCATTTTGAATGTGGCTGTTTTGTACAGATTGTGACTTTGTATTGCTGCTCACCTTCAGCTTGACCTCATTTGTCAGGCAGTCTATGTGCCAGTGACACACACAATTGTCATTTTATTACAACTGTCAATCTTCACAGGTTCGAGATAAGGTGAAACTAGCTAGGACAGGGAAATTTCCCAACTCCTTAAAAAATACAGCTAAAACTTACTGTTGATAATATTGGCAGATGAATACTTAATAAATTCTTGTAATCTGCTTCTTCAATTATTGCATTCATTTTAAGTGGGATAATGTTTCCAATTCAATAACAAGCATAGGAACTTAATGCATATGCAACAGTTGTTTGTCCACTCCAAAAATTTCTAACCCACCATAATTTTTTTTCTGGAGGAAGTAAGAGAAGAACTTTGCCCAAAGTAAATATTCTACAATTTACTCAAGAAGCAACCCATGTCCAAATGCAGCAAGACCTGGACAATATCCAGGCTTGGGCTGACAAGTGGCAAGTAACATTCGCGCCACACAAGTGCCAGGCCATGACAGCATTTTTCACACCCTCGACCACTACCATCTAGAAGGACAAGGGCAGCAGACACGTGGGAACACCACCACCTGAAAATTCCCCTCCAAGCCACTCACCATCTTGACTTGGAAGTATATCGCCGTTCCTTCACTGTCGCTGGGTCAAAATCCTGGGACTCCCCCTCTAAAAGCACTGTGGGTGTACCTACATCACAGGGCCTGCACCGGTTCAAGAAGGCAGTTTACCATCACCTTCTCCAGGGCAATTAGGGATGGGCAATAAAGGCTGGCCTAGCCAGTGATGCCTACTTTCCATGAATGAATAATAAAAACTTTGCAACCAATGACATCTTAAGTCTCTATGATATTGCTACCAATCAACAATTAAACGTGGATAGACCAAACGTGGACCAAGATCAAAATAATACGCAGAGTTCTGTTTACAGGAAGCAGCAATAGCTTATTTCAGAGGGTTTTTCCTGCTGCAAATTTAGTTGAGCATTTTACAGCAGAAGCCCAATAATCTGCAGTGTACATGGTTTCCCCATAATTCAAAACAAACTGAATAATTTGTTGATGGAGTTAGTTGGTGGTAAAATTGTTAGATTGTGGCTGTGATCTGATGTTTTGTGCCACTGGGCATAGCAGATGTGGAAGTGGTGCTTGCTTTCACATGGGTTTGCTGAACATCTATAACAGTGTATGAGTGTCTTTAATACGGGCCTCAAAAAGGGGTGAGTAGGTGTACCAGCTCGTTAACCCATGATGATGTAATGGACAACATTTTGTTCTGTAGAGAATTGCTTAGCTCCCAAAGCATCTGTTTCAGGCATTTGGCCTCTTTTAAAAAACAATTTAGCTTGGGACCGATCAGAAGTTGCACAGACAAAACGAGACCCAGGTAACATTTAATAAAAATTGTTGGGGGTTCCAAGGATCAGTTTTCCTCGAGGCCCATAGAAATAATCTGGTTCGTTGCTGGCCTAGGAACCTCCCCTATGCGATCGTGACTCCTCTCCCGCAATTACTCAGCCTTAATCTGATGAGCTGCGTCATGATTTTCATTTGGTACCCCACAACTCACTGGCCTAATGTAAATGAGGACGGGACCTCAAATTGACAGCAATTTCTTCCCTGCGGGTATAGACGAATAGTTGATATGCATGCCTGTCAATCACCCAAAATTGCCCAACTTTTTTTTAGAGAATATTGAATTATTAATTAACTAATAATGCTAATAGATTGTGAAAAATACAGAAAGCAAAAATGCTACTTCAACTTTTCCAAATGACAAGCTGTCTTTCAATACTATAGACAAACAGAGTCTCCTGTATCAGGATATTTGGCTCTGATTCATTATTACTCTTTTATTTTTAACTGTGGAAAGTAACTACCTGTCCAGAATACCTCATGAAACATCCTAATGGAGCGAAGGATTTCTGGATCATCGTTATACATCCCACACATGCCTGCAGGAGATGGCTGGATTTTACATTGTGCATTGTAGGCAGTTGCCAGACAATTGAATCATAATTTAAAATTGATTTAGGGGTAGGTTACCTTGGGTAAGACCTTTCTCTTTTGAGGCACAACACAGTAGTAAAAGCCAGTGCACTGCCCTGTACTTTAGTAACTGCTTAATAGGAAATCTTTATGAAAGGTGCTTAGAACTAATATCTACTTACTGATAAAAACTTGAACAATAGGAGTGAAACGCGTTGATATTTTCACTTTGCAAAAATATTTTCTGAACTATACTAGTTTAGTAGTTCAAGCACTAATCATTTGGTTCTGGAAATGCATACGTGAACAATCTAATTCCCCAGTTGTAATATTGCATTCGAAGAAAAAAATACTTTCAAGCAAAATTTTCAGCCAAAATGTGATGCATATTTAGGATGGTGTGCTGAATTAATAACAACAACATTTTACAAATGTGTATTAGTTTTGGAAATTGTCCATTTAAAAATCAAACTTACAACAGATGTCATTGCTGCTCAGATGCAGCTGGAGGAGGGGATACATTAGTTAATAGAAAGCTTCTTGCAGGTGGGAGAGAAGACTATTAGTATATTAGTAAAAATGAAGAAGTCAGTTCAGCAACTTGGAAAAACTGCATGACTTCAGGAGACATTATTTATAACATTTTTGTGCATGCTAGAGCAGCACAGAGGATGCATGAATTTCACACTGCCACTTTCAATCTAAGTATTATCATATATCACCACACAGCAGCACTAGGAGAAGGTGTAAGAAATAATTAGATTTACTCAAACTGATAAGAGCAATGGAATTATATCACAATAACATGCTATCAGTGAACATCATGTGCAAAAATCCATTCTTCACCTACACTTTTAAATTAAAAAATGGGTGGAACTCATTCTGCCCCGTGATTAAAAAGAATAATTTTAAAACAGGTCATGTTAGAGGGATGTATTAGATTTGTTGAGAAATGCCCTGGAGACTTAAAGTCACGTCTGCACAAGTTTCCTTCGTGGTGTTTGGAAAATGGTACCCAACTGTCAAAAATTCAATTTATTTTTTTCAGATTCACCAACAATGCAGATGGCATCCCAACTAATACATTTTATTATGTGTATACCTTTGAATGCTGATTTTGTTTGCTAATTAGCAATAATCCCTTGACACTGTTGGCTTGACTTATTGCAAACATAACTCTTTTCAGTGTTACTTATTTGAGGTTTTTAAGGTGATTAAGGAATAGATAGAAACAATTTCCTCTGGTGGGAAGTCTAGATCAAGGGGGTGTAACCTTCAAATTAGAGTTAGGTCAGGCAGGGCTGGTGTCAGGAAGCACTTCTTCACACATAGGACAGGAGAAATCTGGAACTCTCACCTCCTGTTGAGGCTGTCAATTGAAAATTTCAAAACTGAGATAGCTGGATTTTTGTTAATCAAATGTAATAAGGGTTATAGAACCAAGGTAGAGTTAAGGTACAGATCATCCATGATCTAATTGAATGGCAGAACAGGCTTGTTTATACATTCATTCCTTTGTTCCTAGGATTCACTGTTCTAATAAAAACAATGACATCAGCATGTGCAAAGCTTCAGAAGAACATTCTGAAGTCTGTTACTAGCATTATTTAAACAGCCAATAGATTTTTAAAAAAATGATAACCTGGGACTAATGTTCAAGCAAGCACCAACCATTTCTATACCCACTTTAAATGTTAATGCGCAGTAACAAGCCAACATTTACACTTTGTGTGATAATTACTCCAACAATAGCTCACAATTCTCATGAGCAAACATCCCATGTATCTTAGAATACTTTACAATGTAGTGGAGCATTAAGTGGACAGTAAGCAGCTGAAGGAGAAAAGGTGGATTAGGTGGGAACAAAATCACAGGCAATGAGTGGATCTTTTGAAGACAGGAAGGGAGACAATGGAGATGTTGAAAGAGAAAGTTCCAGAAGGCAGGTGTATGAGCAGTCACCAAATGGAAGGAACAGGAAAATGAGAGGTGGAAATTGTATGATGGTGTGTTTTAATATGTCTTTAAAGGATTGCAGCATGACATCAATAGAAAAGAAGTGTGTCATGCGATCCAGTTTTAGTCTCATTTTTGCTTTCCAGCAGAGCACAGCACACAGCTTTGCTGCTGATGTGTCTTTGAGCTTCATGCCTCTGTATAAATGTTCCTATGCACCTAGTCTCAATAAATTAACCCTTTTGAGCATTTGGTGCTTTTACATCATTATAATACACACAACATGGTGTGTAGCACTGGTTCCTTCTAAATAGCATGGTACTCAGGTTGGCAGCAAGATTTAGTACACGTACAACATGGTGAACAGTATTAGATTGTGCTACAAGGCATGAGACAACCCTCAACATTTTGGTCAGGCCTCAGTAGAGTTGTAGCATGACGAGTGTTGAAATCACAGCGTGGTGACTGCAATAAAAAGCTTTGAAGGCACAGGCAGAGACAGTGCTCAAGTAAAGAGCTGGTAAGCAGACAGATCCTTCGTTGTGAGTGAGAAAGTGCGTTGAGAGGACCGGTGGCAGGTTAGCTCAATTGGGAAAGGCAAGTGACCGGGGTGGGCCAGATGAATAGTAAGCAAGGGAAGAGTCAAACAAAAAGAAAAACAAAACAAAGTCATCCTAAGAATTGGGCCAGAGAAGGTTGCAATTATAATGGGCGGAGCTTCAGAAAAGTACACAAAATCAGCTACAGCGACATTCATCTCAGGAGGACGAGTGGGAGATGGAAGGTCAAAGGGATATTGTCAAAATGTCCACAAAATTCCCCAGTTTGAATTGGGATGCACTGACCTACCATTTGAATTCCAAATGTTTAAACAGCGTACAGAGGTATGGTTTCTTGATCCAGTTGTATCTGAACCAGATAACCAATGAAAATTAGCAATTGGAAATGAAGGTCTACACAAGCTGAACACATCAGGATTAACAGCAGCAGTGCTGTTAAATTATTCCCAAAAGATATGGACTGCATTGGAAAACCAATTCAACATCAGGTTAAACTTCTGTATTCATCGACTAGAGTTCATGGCATTTTGACAACAACCTACAGAATCTATAGACCATTTTGTCAGCAGAAGCAGAAAAAAGGGTACATACTGTGATTTTTCAGATGCAGAGCTACCAGATAGAATTATTGAGTTGGTGATCTCATCCACTCCCATGGAAGCATTTCAGCAAGGTCTGTTAGGCAAGCCCAAAACATATAGCATCAAAGTGATACTCAAGGATGGACATAAATACGAAGCAATCCTCGCAGATTGATGAAACTTACAGGCTCCAAGCACAACTCTAATTGCTGGCACATTCATTGGAACACCTAAACCTAGCAAGACATGTGGAAGGTGTGACCTTCTGCATGTGCCAAGGAAATGCCCAGCTTTCCAGCCATTCTACAAGGCATGTGGCAGAAAGGGCCATTGGCAGTGGTAGTGCACTAGAGCAAAGGCTGGTGCAGCTACAAAGAGCCATCCATTGATCTAACCAGATCGTACAAATGGGCGCCTTCAAACAATAAGAATGACCATCCAGTATTCCATCAGAAACATATAAAAACCAAAACATGATGATATGCATGATGAGACAAGGAGCAGAGAACAGATGATTCAAACTGTCAATCTCATGGAAAACATAATTGCCATCACTCACTCACACATGGGCACAGATTGGATGAGAAGACTTGCAAGAGAGGCAGTCTCTTGGCCAGGTATGAACAATGATATTGAAGTCATCGTCAAGAAGTGCAGGCATCTCAAGAGCATATACCAAGTCAGCACCAAGAACCATTGATCCATTGATCCCACATGAAGTTTGTACCCATCCTTGGTCTAAAATTGCATCCAGCCTCTTTCATGTCCATGGCACTGACTTCATTGTCATTGCCAATTACCAAGTACCCCATTATTTGACAATTGCCCAATACTCCAAGCACAACTGTTACACAGATTCTTAAGTGCTATTTTCAGTTTATTTTGTGTTCTCAGAGAGATCATTATGGATAACGCTCCATAATTTATTTGTAAGACATTTCAGGATATGTGTGAGAAGTGGAACATCGATTACACTATTTCTTCTCCTCATTACCCTAGATCTAATGGCCTAGCTAAACAAATGATTTGCACAGTGGAATCCATAATTCTCAAATGTAGACAGACCATGCAAGATTTACACATTGTTACATCTGAGAGAGACACCTTTAAGTGCAACTATTCCATTACTGGCAGAATTTATGTTTGGCAGACCAGTGCATATCAATTTACCTACTCTTACCCATTCTACTCTCTCAAAAACTAGATAGCAACTAATAAAATTGGAAGAGAAGATGACCCACGTGCTGTACGTGGGTACAGAATTGCCAAGTTTAGATTTGGGACAACAAGTTTGAATCCAGGATCCCATAGAAGGTATGTGGCAGTCAACTGATGTGACAATGATTTTTTCAGAACCAAGGTCCTTTGAAGTCAATACATTCACAGGTGCAATGGTGAGACACACCCGGAGACAAATCAGATCTATTCCAGCTCCTCAATTACCGTGCAGTCCTATTGCATCTAGGACAAGATCCCAGATGTAACCAGGAACAGCATCCAAGAATGATCATCCAACAGGTCATTGTGAGCAATTAAAGAAATCTCCAGACAAGGTTACCATTACAAGATCTGGGCATACCAGTAGATTACCTCTACGCTTTAAAGACTCATAGATTCATCAGTTCTATACCCTTATGTATTGGTAGCTAAACATGAACATGTATTGTAAATAGTTATACTTTTGGGGTTGTTGTAATACACATTTAAGGAATTGCAGCATGACATCACTAGAAAGGAGGTGTGTCATACAATCCAGTTTTAGTTTCACTTTTGCTTTCCAGCAGAGCACGGCACACAGCTTTGCTGCTGATGTGCCTTCAATTGTTATACCTATGTCTAAATGTTCCCATGTGACTTGGTCTCAATAAGTGAACCCACAACATGTTTACACAATCCCTATTGTGCAATTGGTGCTTTTATATCATTGTGAGAACAAGACGGTGCATCAGTTACAACACTTGAGTGGCATTTAAGACAACAAATTCTTGTGATCTGGAATGAACTTTCTGAAAGAGTGGTGGAAGCTGATTCAGTGGGAACTTTTAAAAGAGCCATAGGTAAATAGTTGAAGGGAAAAATTGAGGAAAGAACAGAGGATTGGGATTCATTGAACAGCTCTATCACAAAGAGTTGGCACATGTCTGTTATGAGTGGCCTCCTTCTATGCTGAATCATTCAGCTCTGATGCTCTGATTCTAACTCACCTTTGGAAACTGGAATGAGCCTTTAGGCAATTTTAACAGTATAAATATCTGTGCTTTTCAGCAATGGAAATGCTCAGCAGATAAACACTGGTTAATAATGAGACTGCCTTGTCAGACACACAGCAGCATTTCAGAGAGATTAGCACAGAGTTTATAAAAGGAGCTACATTGGTTAACTGTTGGTGACAAAATTATTATTGTTTCAATTATTATTGTAACAGCAATCTACCAAAAGGATTTTGATTAAGTGCAAGTCTGTAATGTCACCTGGGCTGCCATTTTGAATAAGGGGTTTGGGGCTGCATTTTTTCCAACCATCTGTTGTTCGACCTTGTTTCTGAGTGTTAGTCTTGGACTTGGCATTGCACACTGCCTGGAATTAGTGGAGGCTAGCAGCTGAGCTAAATGGATCTGATCCCTAATCCCTGAAATGTAAATAATGTCCCCCAATAAACCTGTAAGTAGCTATGTTATGCCAGGTCCCATGCTTGGTTTGTCCTGAGTTACTACATTGTTGCCACAATTGTGCTAGGGATACTACACTTAGCCTCGGCTAGGGAAGGAAATTTGGCCCGGTTTCCATTCCTGTTGACTTGGCCCTGGATTGAATGTGTGGATGTTGAGTGAGAATGAGATTGAATGCAACTGTAATGTCTCAACAGTCAAATAATATATGAACTTTCATCTTCAAGGTTCATATACGGAGAATGCTTAAATTAGTGAGATGCTGGGAGGGTGGCCAATTTCTGTGGAACAAGGAGTTAATGCCTCAGGAAAGCAAGGGGACAAAATTAAAGAAAAAAATAGTGAAGAAAAAGTGTCATCAAATTGATGTGGTTAGGTGATTTTGCCTAAATTTGGGGAATTACAATTGAAACAATCTCACATTAAATCCAACACACGTATTGAGAATTTTAATAGGACAGTTTCAATTAAATTACACAGTTACCCCTCAGGTGGCCGATCTGAGATGATTGTAGATTGCTTAGATGTGATCTTTGACCGAGATCTTCCTGCTTGGTTCACTGGGAATCTTCCCATTGATATGTAACTTCTGTCTTCCTTCTTGAATGCTCCACATTGATAGATATTGCTGAATAAAGAAACATGCTGTCAAAGCTTTTCGTTTTATACTCATCAGGACAGAATTCGCAAGAATACCAATTGTAAAGGGAACAACAATTTATACTGAAATGAGAAGAGAGTGCTAATTGGGAGGCAAGTGGATTCTGGTACAGGCATTGCCATGGAGAATGCACCTGGAAGCAGTTAACTGCCAAGTTTTTGTTTAAATTGAAACCAGACAGGTCAACTCTGATAGGTCAAGGAAATGAACCAGGGAATGCTGTCCCCAAGACTTGTGTTCAGTTGAAAAAGGTAGGCCTTGCAAATCGGTAGCAATGCCATATCCATGTGCTGATTCAGCATTGCTAACCTACTCCCTGATGTACCGCTCAAGGAAACCATAGATATTTGCACTGCGTCTCTGTATCATGGCGATCTAGACGCACTACCGTTAAATGAATCTGTATTCATTGAACTTATGAACTCAGCAACCCATGCAGTTGAGTTCAGTTTTAATGGTACCATGTATGCCCAAATAGATGGTGTTGCCTTGGAACCCCCTCTAGGCCCAGCTCTCACAAGCATCTTTGTCGGTTTCTACAAGAAACACGTCTTCAATGGAATGACACCTATCCTCCTACTCCTTGCATATTTCTGATATGTAGATGACATGTTTACTTATTTGAATCCGCAGCTGCATGTAAAAACTTCCTGACACACATTAATGGACTCCATTCTGTGTTCAAATTCACCTTTGAAATAGAACAGTCAAATAAGCTCCTATTCCTCAACATGCTAGTTGAGAAATCTGCCAATGGATTCTCTACTACTGTTTAGCACGACCCTACCTTCACTGGTGAATGTATGGGTTGCAATTCCTACAGTTCCATGTGGTATAAGATTGCCCTTTTTGGCAATCTCATAAATAGGGCCCGAGCCATTTGCAACCATGCAAGCTTGATGCCGAAATAGGGCATATCAAAATCATCCTGTGGGATAATGGCTACCCTGATCAGATCATTGTTCGTTGTTTATTGGACGAACTAATGAATGGGCCTAAGGCCGCGGCATTCGGTTATGAAAAATGCCCAGTCTACCTCAGTTTACCCTGGAAGGGTAAGGTATCTGAAACAATTGGGGAACAGGTGAAGCTAGTTGTTTCATGCTGTGACTATACAGTAGCAACACAAATGGTCTTCTCCACAAACAGGATGCTACCGTGAAGCCAAAAAAAATGTTCTGCCTGTCACACAAATGAGTAATGTGGTATATGAATTTCAGTGCCAGTGTGATGCCAGGTATATAGGCTGTATCCCCTAACGACTGGCGGATCGTATCTAACAGCATGTCCCTTCGCTGTTCACAACAGGCAAAGTACAGCCTGTGCTTGCAAAACTTAATGTCCAATATTAGATGTGATTCCGAGATTGGCCAACACTTGCTAACCAATCCTAATTTTTAAAATTTATTCATGTGATGTGACCGTCGCTGGATAGGCCAGCATTTATTGCCCATCCCTAATTGCCCTTGAGAAACTGGTGATGACCTGCCTTATTGAACTGCTGCAGTCCTTGTGATTGTACTAAGATGCACTGACAACCAATTTAAGATTATCAGTCAGGCTTGCAGTGTGCGTCACTTATGCGTGCTAGATGCTACATATATTCACACACAGGGCCCTGTACTTTGCAGACAGAAGGAGCATTTCCATACATTGTGCCTTTTTTAACTGAACAAAAGCTTGAGGACCGCCATTCCCTGGTTCATTCCCCATGTCAATGCATTGACCAATCAGAGTCGATCTGCCTGGTTTAAATTTAAATAAAAGCTTGCCAGTTAACTGTGCTGTACTGCATTGTCCATGGCAACACCTCTACCAATTAGAGTCCACTCGCCAACCAATCAGGGCTCTCTTCTCATGCAGTATAAATTGTTGTTCCCTTTACAACTGGTATTTTTGAAAATTCTGTCCTGATGAGTGCAAGACAAAAAGCTTTGACAGCATTCCTTTTTTTTAGCAATACCTCCAGTTCTGCACTACCAAATGACTAGTTGATATGTATCTTCTGTCTTCCTTCATGATCTCTGCACCTGTGGGGTTTTTTATGGGGTTTACAAACAGAATACAGTTTTTGGCATGCACAGTTCTCTTCTGGATACGGATTGGCTGGTTGTGTGCATAATTGACTGTTAGTTGGTTAGTGTATTTTCAAATTGTCTTCCATTGGATTAGCCATATAAAGACTCCTTCCTGTCCCACTGTGATTACGCGCCTGATTTTGATCAGTTTACAGCCATCAACTGTTCCATTTTAATTCATTTAGTTCTATTCAATTCAACAGTGTCACTGCAATTAACCAGTATCAAAGTTATGAGCAAGTATAGGACCCACCTGGTTCCCATAGCAAACTCTGAACTTGTAGCCGCTCCTTTAACCCTTTCCTTACGTGTACAACCAATGAAATAAGCCAAAGAATGGGAGTTTTACATATGAAATTAGAAATCAGAAGGTTCATAAAATGTCATGTTGAACTGTTAATGGAATGAATAGACTCAATTTAAATATTTCCAAAACTTAAGCTTCTGAGGGCTTTTTGAATACATGCAAAGTGATAGCATTCTACAATGTGTGATTGTTTGTCTGTACTGAAATCAATAGGTTGCTATGGATTTCTGCCTTGTTTCACCTTAAAATATTATTACAGTTGATTCCTGATAAATGTGTGAGTAATTTACCAATATATGTTATCGTTGGATCAGGCAAGTTTTTTTTTTCAGGCTCAGCTGTAATAATAAAATACTTGGTGTGTTCTTCATTCTAACGCTGACTTTCTCTGTGCCGACAATCCCCCTCCCCCCACCACCACTTTATTTACTTTATCTGATAGTGACTATCACTCTGTGGCTTTTAGTGATATTTTTCACTACATAAGTAGCAATGTCTGACTAGTGATTATTCAGTGGCCCACTTGGATATGTTTTAAAGATATTCCCGCAATAGATAAAACATTGCACTCGTTTTCTGAACTGTGCTATTCTAAGCCTTTCACACTTATAAATAAACCCCAGTAACAGATTGCCTATGCCAATGGTTTACAAACATTTCTGTGTGGGAGAGCTTTAGCAACTATTAGAATTCTTGTGGACACAGCAGCCAACTTCCAGAAACACCATCAACACAGGACATATTTTCATAAATGTATAGCTAGTCAGAATATAGAACACAGAATTCCTAAAACTGTTCTTGTGTTGCACAGTATATACTGCACCCTGACAAACAGGAATCTCATGACCTCGTAGATCAAGGATCCATATGGAACTCAGTGTGAAAACTTGTCGTCAGTTCGTCGTCACAAGCTCAGGATCGTCAGCATTTAATGTTTTAGCTTCCTGAACGGGGATTGCTTGGCAGACCAGCACTTAAATCAATTTCAAGACCCGAGTTTTAAAATGGTAATACGCAGGAACAACTAAAGGAGGGCAATGCGACAGAACATGTATGCAAACACATCATTCGTTCGCACTTATGGGGCAGAAATTTTCGCTCGGTGGATGGGCACATGCCCAGCCTGCTCCAGCGTGAAATTATGTGTGTTGACGTTGTCCGAGCGTGCCAACATCAACGCGCAATCGTGCGATTTTTCAGTTGGCGGGCGCACCCGGGAGCCAGCAGTACGCCTGCTGACAAAAGGCCTGTTAAGGGCATTGAGTAAACAATTAACTTAAATTTTTCGCTGCCCGTCCAACCTGGTGGGCAGGCGAAAAAAAGGAATTTTTTGGAAACCTTATCCACAGGCAGATGAGGTTTCCAAAAGCAAATAAAAACAAAATAAAAATTTTAATTTTTCATTAGTAGAGTTACATGAGGAGACACGTTTCATACATTTTTATTTTTTTAATTTTTTTTTTATATCTCTTCACCTCCCTGAGGCAGCTCTGTGCTCCAGGGAGATTATGAAACGCTCGCATGCATGAGTGAAGTTCGCGCTTGGCCCCCTCGCCCTCTCCCCACTGCCCCCCACCACCCACAGAGGTAGTGCTGAGCTTAATTGGCCCACCAGTGTGAAATCATGTTCCGGTGCCGATCGTGGGCAGAGCTCGGCTTCCCAACCGCCCTTGCCGAGCTTGCCCGCCGGGGCAAAGTTCTGCCCATGATGTTGCTAGCAATCCAAGAGATTTTGGTAAATTTAGAGGACTATTTAAACCATTATAAAAGAATGGCTTAAAACTCTAGTTTGCAGAGTAAAAGGATTGTAATTTTTGTGGAAATAATTTCAACTAGAAGTGATACAGTGCTGCATTTTAGAGGGCAATAATGTCACGACTTGCACTACGTGTTCACAGACAAATAGTAAAAATTGTTGTCCCACTTTTACAAGAAGGTTGTTGCCCTTTAAAATCCTGCAGTTTATTTTGTTTAAATACGTTTTACATGACACAGTTGGAGCATTTAAAGGAAGCAATTCTGTTTTAAATAAATTTTAGAATAGGCAACTGGGACTAGTTAGTCAAGATGAATAATGGGGAATTGTTATAGCTTGCTTTATGAATATGGATGATGTTTTTCCTTACAATTAGATTGAGGGCCAATGATGGACAGCTACCTGTTTGTTACTAGGAAACCAAAGGTCGGAATTTCAGTCTGAAGGGTGATTCTACAATCTGAGTCCTTTAGCTGACCCAGAGTCCTCAATTTTCAGGTACCATAATTATTATTCACAGTTTTGGTGGATGTTTGAGCCATAACCTGATTTTTGAGGGCTTTTTAGCCTTTTGGGAAAAGTTAGTGCCTGAGTTGAAATTTCGAGTCCTCATGACCCTTCAACAGAACTGAGTGAATATTAGGAGAGGGGTGAAATATAAGCTGGTTTAAGGTGGGGGGAGAGAAGTGGTGGGGGGTGGTGTGGTTGTAGGGATAAGCAAGCAGTGATAGGAGCAGATAATCAAAAGATGTCACAGACAAAGGAACAAAGAGGTGTTGAAGGTGGTGATATTATCTAAACAAATGTGCTAATTAAGAATGGATGGCAGGGCACTCAAGGTACAGCTCTAGTGGGGGTGGGGTGGAAAGACTAGCAGGGCATACAAGATTTAAAAATAATGGAAATAGGTGGGAAAAGAAAAATCTATATAAATTATTGGAAAAAACAAAAGCAAGGGGGAAGAAATGGAAAGGGGGTGGGGATGGAGAAGGGAGTTCAAGATCTAAAGTTGTTGAATTCAATATTCAGTCCGGAAGGCTGTAAAGTGCCTAGTCAGAAGATGAGGTGCTGATCCTCCAGTTTGCGTTAGGCTTCATTGGAACAATGCAGCAAGCCAAGGACAGACATGTGGGCAAGAAAGCAGGGTGGAGTGTTAAAATGGCAAGCGACAGGGAGGTTTGGGTCTTTCTTGCGGACAGACCGCAGGTGTTCTGCAAAGCGGTCACCCAGTTTACATTTGGTCTCTCCAATGTAGAGGAGACCGCTTCATGCTCTCGCTGGGACTTGGAAAAATGTATTAATTTTGCTTCCAATCTCCGTCCCTCCATCATTTTCACATGGTCCATCTCTGACACTTCCCTTCCCTTCTTTGACCGCTCTGTCTCAATTTCTGGTGATAGACTGTCTACCAATATCCATTACAAGCCTACTGACTCCCACAGATACCTCGACTACAGCTCCTCACACCCTGCTTCCTGTAAGGACTCCATCCCATTCTCTCAGTTACTTCGCCTCCGTCGCATCCATTCTGATGATGCTACCTTCAAAACAGTTCTTCTGACATGTCCTCCTTCTTCCTTAACTGAAGTTTTCCACCCATGGTCGTTGACAGGGCCCACAACCGTATCCGGCCCAACTCCTGCGCATCTGCCCTCACGCCTTCTCCTTCCTCCCAGAAACATGATAGGGTCCCCCTTGTATTAACTTATCACCCCACCAGCCTCCGCATTCAAAGGATCATCCTCCGCCATTTCCGCCAACTCCAGCATGATGCCACCACCAAACACATCTTCCCATCACCCTCCTGGCGGCATTCCGTAGGGATCGTTGCCTCCGGGACTCCCTGGTCCACTCCTCCATCACCCCCTACTCCTCAACTCCTACCTATGGCACCTCCCCATGCCCTTGCAAAAGATGCAACACCTGCCCCTTCACTTCCTCTCTCCTCACCATCCAAGGGCCCAAACACTCCTTTTAAGTGAAGCAGCATTTCACTTGCATTTCCCCCAACTTAGTCTACTGCATTCTTTGCTCCCAATGCGGTCTCCTCTACATTGGAGAGACCAATGTAAACTGGGCGACCGCTTTGCAGAACACCTGCAGAATGACCCAAACCTCCCTGTTGCTTGCCATTTTAACACTCCACCCTGCTCTCTTGCCCACATGTCTGTCCTTGGCTTGCTGCATTGTTCCAGTGAAGCCCAATGCAAACTGGAGGAACAGCACCTCATCTTCCGACTAGGCACTTTACAGCCTACCGGACTGAATATTGAATTCAACAACTTTAGATCTTGAACTCCCTCCTCCAACCCCAGCCCTTTTCTGTTTCTTCCCCCTTCCTTTTGTTTTTTCCAATAATTTATATAGATTTTTCTTTTCCCACCTATTTCTATTATTTTTAAATCTTGTATGCCCTGCTAGTCTTTCCACCCCATCCCCACTAGAGCTGTACCTTGAGTGCCCTGCCATCCATTCTTAATTAGCACATTTGTTTAGATAATATCACCACCTTCAACATCTCTTTGTTCCTTTGTCTGTGACATCTTTTGATTATCTGCTCCTTTCACTGCTTGCGTGTCCCTACAACCACACCACCCCCCACCACTTCTCTCCCCCCACCTTAAACCAGCTTATATTTCACCCCTCTCCTAACATTCACTCAGTTCTGTTGAAGGGTCATGAGGACTTGAAACGTCAACTCTTTTCTTCTCCGCTGATGCTGTCGGACCTGCTGGGTTTTTCCAGGTAATTCTGTTTTTGTTTTGGATTTCCAGCATCTGCAGTTTTTTGTTTTTAACCCTGAGTTGAAATGTTGATTATGGGACATGGAAAGAGATGCTTTATTGAAACTCAATGAGAGAAAGAATATGGGCAATCAGATTGACTGATGAGTGTGATGGCACACTGTTTAGGCATTCGGTGTTGCATTTTCAATTGGCAAGATGATATTTGAAATTTAAATATTCCCATCCAAGTTTAAAAATTGTTACTGAAGGCTGTTTTTGTCCTGGCTAGACATCTGACACAAATGGAAACCTATTACCATACTTGAAAGTTCTCGAGCCAAGCTATTGAGAAATCTGCAGATGGAGATTCTGTTTTGCGCAATAGAGACTCCATGGAGGTAGTATTGCAGTTATTCACACGCAGAGAGCTTAGTTGCAGATTTACAAGAGCCCAGTCCTGTGGTCCCTAAGTGAGCAGGGAGGTACTGCTGGTGTTTAATTAGCTAATTGCAAAGCTGACTAACACAGAGTATTGGTTTGTCCAACCAGGATTAACCTACCTTTTACTGAATTGTTTTGCAAGAGTTATCTGGATTGTATGGGAATAATATTGCCTTCGCATTTCAGTGACATTTTGAATTGATTGGTTTAGGTGCGGATTACCGAGTTGCCAGTTCCAGTTTTTTGTTGCCAGTTGTTTTAAAGTTAGTTTGACCACACATTAACCATTTATTCCATTCCACCTCTGTAAAGGAGGGTAAGGCTTATTAAATTATCCATGAATACCGTTTCAATTGTCAAACTACTGACTTAGTTGGCAGTTCTTTGTCTGCAATGTAAAGGTCATATAGCAATTCCACTGCAAATGCCCAACTCAAGCAGCACTTGTGGGAAATGCAACTTTATTTTTCTATTATATACAATATTCTACACAAAAGTTTATGGTTTTATAAGCGATTAATATTCATAGAGCTTGTAAACGGGCAATGGGATTGTGTTGTGGGATGAACCCACACACACTGCTTCCGATGCAGCTAATACAGAAATTTTGTGCTATCCCTAATGAACATGAATGCAGTGTGCATAACAGGGCTGTTGAGTGAATCCATGCCTCTGATGGGTGTTCCGCTCCAGACAGCCCAGGCGGTGAAAGATAGAACTAGAGCCTAATCTTTAGCCACTTAAAGCTTCCATTTACAGAGACACCCATTACAGACATGCACCTCCTAACCCAACAGCCACAATTTTAGTCTGCTTCTATATATAGGAGCCCAAGTGAATCCCGGTTAATGTCCACCATCTGAAAATGGTTAAATACTCAATTACTATGCAATTAACAGATCCCTCTCTCTTTAAATAAAAACTAGTGTTTATATCCACAACCCAAAATTTACAAAAAAATTCAATCAACAAACTTTCATACTCTGTATAAAGCTTTACATTGCGAGACTCTCCTCCTCTAGGACCCCTAAAAGATTCTCTGTGCATTTCCATTAGTGGAATAATCTGACAGTTGGTGGCTTGAATTCACCAATTAAATTATAGAGATTTTCTTTCTTGCCAGAATTTGCTTCAAGCCAGCAAGGTCAATCCTCAACCTTTTCCCACTCACACTTTTCTTGGCGTGTACACAATCCTACTAGGAACAATTATCTACGTGTTATTTGTTGGATATACTATCTTCAGTCTACTCATTGTACAAAATCTCACTTAAAATATTTGACAAATAGAACCCAGTATCATATCCAACGTCTTCACAAGAACCAGTGTTTCAGCAGCCGGAATACCCTTAACCTAAGCCAAAGGAGAACATTTCCCATTCTCACCCATCAATAATATTATGAAACCAGCTGTGCAAGAATACTTATCAGGAAGATTAGCATGGAAAACTCTGATCCAAAATTAACTTTTTAAATATTTAATTTGCCCTTAAAAAGTTCTCTACTTTAGGGTGTTTCATCATAGTGCTTAACTCCAACACATCCATACTAGAATCTGTCTGGTCTGAGTGCACAACCAGATCAGTTGACCAATCAAACCTTGCAATTGCACTGTCTCTTTTTTTAGGTATAATTTCAACTTTCTCTGATGACCTAGTACAATTAACTAGGTTTTGAGTAACACCCTTTTAATAGGGCTGTTGAAACAAGCCCAGCCTGTCCGCTCAATCCTCATAAGACAACCCTCTCGTTCCAGGTATCAATCTAGTAAACCTCCTCTGAACTGTCGCCAATGCATTTACATCCTTCCTTAAATAAGGAGACCAAAACTGCACACAGTATTCAAGATGCGGCCTCACCAATTCCCTGTACAACTGAAGCATAACATCCTTACTTTTATGTTCAATTCCTCTCATAATAAAGGATAGCATTCCATTAACCTTCTTCTTTACACGCTGTACCTGCATACTAACTTTTTGTGACTCATGCACGAGAACACCTAGATCCCTCTGCACTTTGGAATTCTGCAGTCGTTCTCCGTTTAAATAATGCTCTGCTTTTTTATTCTTCCTGCCAAAGTGAACAACTTCATATTTTTGCACATTATATTCCAGCTGTCAGATTTTTGCCCACTCGCTCAACTTATCTATATCCATCTGCAAACTCCTATGTCTCATGAGATGCAAATAGGGTTCCCAACATAGATCCACAGGACACTCGACCGGCATCTAAGCCACCACAAAAGTCAGGAGAACAAGATTCCAAACTAATTTCCTGCCATCGGGATACTGATTTTTTGACTTGCATCAAATCTCGCTCCCCTGCCTGCCACAATATTCGCTGCTTACCGGATATTCCTCAACCAAACCTGCATTTTTTTGGCAAGATTTTTTAACTTTTTTACAAGCGAGGTGAGAAAATTGTCTATATACCGCCTAGACAATTTTTTTTCTCTTTCTTTGTCACCTGATACTGCTAAAACTTGGCTATTATTCTGAATAGCAACACCAGGTTTTGTTAAAGGGGACACAATAATGTCCTGACTGAGTAAGCTGCAGATCAACTGATTTTCAAAAAAAATACTTACCTTACCATGTCAAGTTTCATAGAAAGTTTACTCAACACCATAGATATCTTACTGGAGTCTATACCAATACTTATAAAATGGCTTATTGCAACTATTTTACATGGAATGACAATTCTCTTTAGTGACCTTAAGATGTTGTCACCGCCAAACCCAAAGCAAAGAGTACTTTTATACTCCTTAACCTTGCACCAATTCTCAATACTTAATGAATCAAGATAATATTTTAACCAATCTGTCTAACATATTGTTTAAGTACAAGCACTACCTAATACTATACAATTAAAACCATCCATGACTAACATTTACTTCACAGGACTAAAAACAGCTTATGACCAGTATAATTTGTTCCAATTCATCATTATCTTCATCCTATTCCTCAGAGTTTTCTTCATCATGTGTAATTTCGAAGACCCTGCCTCTTCACTTTGGACAGTTCATTGCATCATGAGACTTTGAGACACACTTGAAGCACCTACTACCTCTTCTTTGAGCATTTCTGATATTCATTCGCCTATTATTGTGTTCCAACTTTGTCTTCTGCTGTAATAGCCAGATCTGCTAAAGGTGTTTTCATCCTTAATCTGTCTGTCTTTAATCTTTCTGCTCTATTGACACCTGCATCCAGTATCTGGACTGTTTTAAAATCTGGTAACCATTGAGTCTTCTATTCTTTGCGTCACAGTGGAATGTCT
Source organism: Carcharodon carcharias (assembly GCF_017639515.1). NCBI lineage: Eukaryota > Metazoa > Chordata > Chondrichthyes > Lamniformes > Lamnidae > Carcharodon > Carcharodon carcharias. The sequence goes on from NC_054487.1 coordinate 65,121,120, forward strand.
CCTTTGTTCCATGAAGGGAATGAGCGTTCCCTCAGGATCTTTTCAGGGCACTGGACATCTGATCCTTTAGGCAACCATCCTCTGCCACCATGTTCTACTCCAGATAGTCAAGCAGTGAATAGTAGAACTAAATCCTAATCTTTACATACTTATAAATTATTATTTACAGTGATACACATTACAAACATCCACCACCTGATCCAACAACCATAATTTCAGTGTCCTCATATATATATATATATATATATATATATATGCATATAGGGGCCAAAATGAATCGCCAGAAACTGCTCATCACCTAAGTATAATTAAATACTCAAATTCTATGTAATTGACAGAGGGCTCCCAAAGTTGTGAGAGGCTAGCTCCAGGAACAACTACTTAAAGCCACCCTGTGCATTTTAAAAAGGAAGTGCATTGTTGTTGGAGTTGATGCCATGAGGTCAATTGTGAAACTCATTCTGATGAGGGTAAAGAATAATGGCACAACATGGGAGACAGCTTGCAACAAGATTTTCAAACACTGAATTGCAGACCTTGGTGGAGATGTTGCAGAAGAGGAGAGAAGTGTTTTATCATAGAGGGTCGTTCAGGAGATCCTCTGGACAAACTTTGTGAAGGCACTGGGTGCACAGGTGTCCGGAGCCAAGCCCTGAGGACCATGATCCTCTGCTGTAAAAAATTCAGTGACTTCACACGAATATTCATGGTCATATTCAATGCTTCTTAAAATGCCATATCCCAGATCAACTGATCACCAGCCTCAGCAAATGCTCAATGCATCACACCTACCAAAAATCTTTCAATCAGGACTCGTACCTCACAATCATAACTTTACTTCACACTCGTACACTTAGTATTGCTGCAAGCCACACGCATACATCTCACAGCTTGCACCCACTGCTGGCTATTCATCCATGAGGGCCACATCACACTCAGAGATTGTATCACACTCATTGACACACTTTCCTTTCTTTTGCAGAACAAGTTGGTGCACAACTGGAGGTAGCAGATGCTAACCAGTGGAAACAATAGTGCCTGCATGTCCTTACCCCCATGGAGGTGACCAGGCACATCATCATTAGTGTGGGTATCACTGAAGCACTGGCCAGCTGTGGGGCTGAAACTATCCAAATGATGCTATTCTGATACCTGATCCTCTTTCTCCCATCCTGAGGCCCCCTTATCTCACAATCTCTTCTCATTTATGAGCAATATATGGTGTCAGCATGCACTTCTTGCTGCCTCATTCCCCTTCCCAAACCTACCCTTGTGCCTTTCTCCTTTCAGATATCCAGGAACTGCCACCTGGCCAGGCAATGGTGGAAAAGCAACAGGTGGAAGAACGAGAAGACAGTGATGATAAAGCAACACTATCATTTGAGCTTACATGCACAGCAACAAGCTGAGATCCTTACATTATGCATAATTGCGGGGATAGCATAGAGGTGAGACCTGCATGTGGTGAGACACTGGGCAGGAGTGGCCTGCAGCCAGACAGGGGACAAGGATGACGTAGGTGCCAGCTCCCCGGAGGATGAGGTTTACACATGAGTTCTGCTGCTGAGGACTCAGATGAACATTTTGATGGGACAGACTACAGAAGAAGGATGAAGGGATTGCATAATGAAGTGCTTGGTGCATTCACAGGCCTATCAGAAATCCTACAGTCAATGTCAAGGAGCATGTGGAAGTTCAGTGTCAAACTTGCACAGGGCTTCGCTCAGAGCTTGGTGTCCGTTCTTTCCAGCATGGAAGCGGTGGCCAACTCCATAGCACAATTGCGGATGAAAACATGATGCAGCATTGGATGGCGAATGTCTCAGCTTTTACTGTAGCACAAGCAGAAGCTACACAATCTCTGACTGTTGCAATGGAAGCTCTGAATGCTGCAAGCATGGTGGCAGATACCAGTGCCCAAGGAGGCTTTCAGTTTTCACAGCAATACAGCAATCCATCCTCCAACAAATTTCTAGGATTGCTTAGGTGCTGCCTGGGGGAAGGCCAGGACTCCACAGAGTACAAACCTGCTGTCCTTTCTCAGACGGGCAGCATCTGACCTCCCACCACCACCACTCTGCCAGTGTCCATGATGTAGACTGTCCGCCAGCCAACCCAGCCTGCTGCTGCCCATGCCGAGATGGTACGGTTTGAAGTTGGCTAGAGCTGCGCGAGATCACATTGCAAAGCCATCTTCAGTCTCTTCCATTGAAAGTCAACAGCTTTCCATCAGCCATGCTCCAACCACTGGGGTAGGACACTAGGACATGCAAAGGCATATGGAAGACAGGCATTAAGGCAATGTACAAGCATGATCAGTTGATGTTTGTATGACATGTTTGATTAATACATTAAGTTTGGAATGTTTATTTTGTGTTGGCTTTTATTTTTACATTGCGGCTAAGTAGACACTATGATAGTCAGGAACAAAGGAAAAACAAGTTGAAGGACTATTTGTGAGTGAGGAATTGGAGCTGCATTTATTGCTTGCATAGTTGAGTTGTTCAGGGACAGCCAGCCAGAATAGGGCTGTATTGGTTGTCTCCTCCCTTTTTTTCTTCTTCCTTTCCCACTTATTTGAAGCACTCACAATCTGAGTCAGAATATTGTGTGTCCAGCAACTTGAGCTCAAACATCAAGGCTGACAAACCAATGCAGTCCTGAAGGAGTGCTGCACAGTCAGATATGCCATCTTTCGGATCAGACATTAAATCAAGGCCTTGTCTGTTCTATCAGGTGAACATAAAAGATCCTATGGCTCTATTGAGAAGAAAAGCAGGGGAGTTATCCCTTGTGCCATGGTCAATACTTATCTCTCAATCAACATTGCTATACAACATTGTCTGGTCATTCTCATGTTGCTGTTTGTAGGAATTTGTTATGTGCTAATTGGCTGTCACATTTCCTGCACTACAACAGTGCCTACCCTTCAAAAAAAGCGCTTCACTGACTGTAGAGTGCTTTGGGACATCCTGAGCTGCTGTATAAATGCAAGTGTTTCATTCTTTCTCTTTCTCCTCCCCCTCAGCTGCTCACTGTGTAACTGGTGACAAGGAATGTGCACAGTCATGATGGGCTGAATTGTAACTTTTGTTACAATTATTGTATTATCTGTATTGTAACTATTCTATGATTCTCTCATGGTGAGGCTGCGCAGATGACTAATTTTGACACCAGCTGGGCTGAGTACTGCAGGATTCTCCAGAGCAATCCCGGCATTGGAAGCATTGTTTCTGTCTGCAGGTAGCCTACTCTATTATATTTTGTTTGGTAACATGGCATTCGTTGTATGTATGGCACCTGTGTGTGTGTGTTTGTGTGTGTGAGGCCTGTGTAGTGGAGTCATCAGCCAAATTGCCAGTGGAAAGCCCTTCTCATCCAGTCTCCACCCTTTAGTCTGCTTTGATGGCTCAAATGCAGATGGCAGATTGGGTTGTTGCCAGAATGCCAGGTATTGACCTACATGATTCTCTCGGTCACCTACCAGCTCAATGATAGGCAAGTGGAATTCCCTTTTGGTTAACATATATCTCGGAGTTGACATGTGCTCCCAGAGTTATGTGTGTGCAGTGAATGGCATGTTTAGCCATGGGAAAGCTGTAATCCTTGTTGAGCCAAGCTGCTCTCTGGAAGTAGAGAGTGAAATATTGTCAGCTCTCTTTGAAAGGAGGACCTCAGTGAGGTATTGCAACATCAACTTAGAAGGAACCAGACACATAATAGTTCATGGGCAAGGTCACATACACATTCACAGCCACTGGCAAGGCCATACTGTGAGGCTGCTGTTGTGACTGCAGCAGAATGCAAATTTCATGACATTGTACTTAGTGAAGCATTGACGCCTGACACACTATTCCTCACTGAACTTGAGGTAGAAGAATTGCTCCCTGAACAATCAGGGTGGATATGGCCTCCTGCTGAAAGCTCTTCTCCCTGTATTCCCTGTACTCCCTCCACCCTCTTCTAGCAGCATGTCCTGCTCTTTGTTGCCTCTGTTCATTCTCCTCACCATGCTGTATCTAAAGTGAGTGTGTGTGTGTGTGAGTGTGAGTGTGAGGGGGGAGATAGTGGTGTAGTGCTACTGTCACTAGTAATCCAGCAGCCCAAGCTGGGGATACAGATTCAAATCCCACCACAGCAGCTGATGGAATTTAAATTCAATTAATCAAATCTGGTCTCAGTAATAGTGACCATGAAACTATCATTAATTGTTGTAAAAGCCCATCTAGTTAACTAATGGTCCATTAGGGAAGGAAATTTGCCATCCTCACCTGGTCTGGCCTACGTGTGACCCCAGACCCACAGCAATGTGGATGACTCCTAACTGCCCACTGAAATGACCTGGTAAACGACTCAGTTCAAGGGCAATTCTGGATGGGCAACAAATGCTGGCTTTGCCAACAATACCCACGTCCCACGAAAAAAGAAAGAAAACATAAAACATTTGTGCAACAGTCAGTCAAAATCCATGAGCAACTAACCTGAAAGTAGATGAGGATTTCTTTAAACGGTGCTGGTGGGTGGATCTTTTCTGCTACTGAACACATATTCAGTTTATTTCACATATTCATATAATGCTTGATTAAGTGATGGGAGTTAGCTGGGGCTTAGAACTCCAAAATGGTAGCATTGGGATAAAACCTGTTTTACATGTTGATTGAGGTCATAATCTTCTTACTCTGCATACTTCTGATTAATGTTCACTGTGCACGCTCGAACAACCTGACCAACATGGCGCTTGGTGTGACTCACTCGAGAAGTGTGCGCATGTGGTACAAATGCCAATCTGGACTTCTAAGGCCAATTGTAGCACCGAGAAAACTCTTGGTGTACATCTGAACTTTGCGCCATTTGTGTTTCCAGGATCTGCTGTAGACATATACCAAATCATTCTTACCATGTAAACGCTTTCTCCACAGTAATGCCAGAATACCCTTAATTCTTCAGAAGCATTCTACATTTCAGAAGAGCATGCTTATTTAGTCATTGCAGTTTGGTGAGATATTAAGGCATTTGTTTCTATAGCTTTCAGACGGCAAATCAATAACATATGCTCTTAATTCTAGCAAAATATCACATTGTTGAACCAAACCCAAATTTAAATTGATCAGGACTAAAACTAGGTTCCATGATGCAACAGCAGGTGATAAATATTCTAACAATATTGACAATAAACCACTCCATGTAGCACTACTCTGTCTTGTGTCTCGTGCCATGAATACTGGCAATCTAACACTTCAGAACTTAATATCAGTCAAATCCTTCAAGGGCACAAATGAATATTACCAATTCCCACATTTATGAGGTATTAAAGTGCTCCTGTGTGCTCAATATACTTTAAAGGTGTAGGTCCTGTTTCTCATTAGTGCACGGAAGCTACTTATTGCTCAGTATGCCCAGAGACTTTTACGCTACTCCCCTTATATGCTACATGCCACTGCAAGCCTACAATGTATGGATCTGCCAGAAGTTCCCTGCCAATGCGATAAGGCCCAATATTGATTTTTTTATTGTGTATGGGGTATCAAAATGTGACAGAGTTTGGTGTATGTTAGCTTCTGTGATTGTTTGTTGATATTGGCCCACACTTATACTGTACAATGTAATTAGGTTGCAACAAAATGGCTCTTTGGACCCGATTCTGCTCAGCAGACAAAAAATTTGAGATTCTGCACCTCATTCAGTTTTAATTGGATGTACAACTAAAAAGCAGATGGACGCTAATTAGAATGGGGATGTTAGTAACCGATGCAGAATTTTTGTTTCAAGTGCACTCTCTTAGCTGTTTGAACTTCATAAATCCTCACTTGCCACAACATTATGTGAACGATGTGGATAGGAAAGAAGGATTTCATCTTTCAATTACAGCCCTCTGAACACAACTTCAAGTTCATAGCCACTGCTCCCATCTTTTTACACAGCATATACTGGTAATGATTCCGGTGTTGCCATTTACGTCTCCTCTAACCCATCTCTTGTTTCTTCACTTGTCCCATTACCATCTCCTTTTTGTCTTGCACCATTATCCCTTTTACCATTTAAACCATTCCTGCCTTACACTCTGTCACATACCTTCTCATTTGTTCTTGCCTCCTCCTACCAGATAATCCTTTCCCCGCACCTGTATTTGTTTAAAAGCACGATAGAATCCAACCCATTAACTCAGTTTCTCTCTCTGCTGATGCTGCCAGACTTTCTGAGTATTTTCAGCATTTTCTGTTATTATTTCAGATTTCCAGCTTTTGCTGTCTTTTGCCTTTTGTATAAGTTTAATTTACTTTGCACTGAATCATTTATCCTTCAGTGAGGATGTCATCCAGCATCAGCTATGTTGGACGTCCTGAATTGACTCATCAGGAAACGGAGTGAAAAATATAAATGAAAATCCTCACCAACTGCACTGCGTAACATCATAAATAGTGTAGTGATTTCTAGGAAGTAATTTTTTCTCATTGTTTAAATAAGTATCGTTTACTATGGTTGCTTTGCTCGCATAGTTTTATAATGCCATCTAAACTCTCCATGAATTGTCTAAGAGTTAAGAAAATCTAAACCAATTAACATCAGAATAGCAAATGGAAGGAAGTTAGCCATATTAGGAATATTGGGAAGGCCAAAGCCATTGGCCGGGATTTTCTGTGCCCACCAGCGCGGGTGTGTCTGGTGGCATGAGTGGACAATTGGTGCGACCGGTTTCACAATGGCGTGAAACCAATTTGCGATCATCCGCTCAGCCCAGCAACAGTTGGCTGTGTGTTCCACCATCGGATGTCGGAAACCTCATTGTAATAAACCTGCATACTGTTATTGGGCCAGCCCTCTGGAATCGCCGCACCCTCCCGCCCCACTGGATCCTCCATCCAATAGCATATCAAAGGAGTGCACTTGACAGGCTGCACTTTGAGGGGAACTCGGAGGTGAGTACACAGCAATGATGTGCAGCGCTCGCCAGGGTCGCCTGTTAGACTTCAAGGGGAAGGGCTGCCTTACGGTTGAGGTAACATGTAGGGGGGAGGGTGCAATGGGGCATTGACTTGTGCAGGGCGGGGTGGGGGAGGGGGTGGGTGGGTGCCTTGCAGTTGAGGCGACTTGTGGGGGAGGGGGTAGCGGGGGTTGGTTGGTGGGCTGTGAGGGCAGCCTTGCCATTGACGTGATTTGTGGCGGGGAGGGCAAGGGCTGCCTTGCAGTTGAGATGACCTGTGGGGGCGGGGACAAGGGCAGCCCTGTCGTTGAGGTGACTTGTTGGGGGATGGGGCAAGGGTTGCCTTGCAGTTGAACATTGCACAAGCATTCAGGGTGGGGAGTAGGGTAGACAAGGGAAGTGGCCACGCATTAGGGACACCTTATGTAAAGTGACCATTCCTCTGCAACTGAGACAGTTCAAGCATAACCATTGATATGATTGGAGTCGACCCTCTAGCTTATCTGCCCACCCAAGCAACACAGAGGCATCAAATTGCCACCAAGTGCTCCAGAGCCTTTCAACATCGCGCCCCCCACCGACCCCCCCCAACCCCCCTCAGGCACAGACTGCAAAATCATGAGCCTTTTACTGCACTGCAGAACAGTTGGACGACTGCACACATTGTACAATCTCCTTGCTAAAGCTGACCATGGAGCAGTCACTGGTGGAGACACTCACAGCCCCTTGCAATGTCAGCATTCTGGTTTGGACCAGTCTCCCTGATGGGCCAAGCCAACAGTGCAGCCTTACAGTGTGGGTTAGGATAATGCCTGTGCCTGAACTGAGAGCACAGCATACAGTCCAGTGGGAGAAGCTGCAGCCAATCAGTTGGGTGGAGTGGGGCAAAGGTGGTAGGGTCTCGGGGAGCCATGCAGCGCACTTAGCTCTGGCCATCCAAGTGGTGGCCAGCACTCTCTGGGAAGCATTAAGGGGCCTTTAGACTTAACCAAGACAGGTTCTTGGTACACCCATGCTAACCCACATATCTCTCTCTTTCATCCTGCAGGAGGAATATATCAGGAGCATAGAGCCTCTACACCTGATGGCCTACAGAGAGCGAAGACAATGGAGGAGAGAGCAACTGAAGCCTCTGGCTGCGCAGAGGGAGGAGCAGCACCCTCAGAAAGAAGGGGTGGCTGAGGCTCCCGCACACTTCGCCTAAGAGCCACAGTGATCCATCGCTGGTCAGTGCCTAGTGACCCTCAGGGTCTACAGACGCTACCTTTCATTTCTGCAGATGACCAAGAACCAGTGTCGCCAAAGACGGCGCATGTCCAGGGAACTGATCGGGCACATCTGCTACCTGCTGCAGGACTTAGTGCCATGGGGACATGGAGGGCATCCACTGCCAGTGGCCATGAAAGTGACTGCAGCACTCAATTTCTATGCCAGTGGCTCCTTTCAGAGCTACAAGGGTGACCCCTGTGAGATCTCACAAGCCTCCACCCACAAATGCAACCATGAGGTCACCTTTGTGAGGACACACAACTTTGTGCATTTGGCCCAGGACCAGGACAGCCAGGATGCAAGAGCCATTGGATTCCCCCAGATCTCGGGTTTCCTGCAAGTGCAGCATGCTATGAAATGCACTCACGAGACACGCAGGTCTCCGTCGCAACACATGGTCAACTATATCAACCGCAAGGGATTCCATTCACTGAATGTGCAGCTGGTGTGCGACCACCAGAAATGCATCCTGCAGGTTTGCACATGATTTTCAGGGAGTGTGCTCGACTCCTACATCCTCAGTCAGGCAGGGGTCTTCCAGGGTCCACAGAAGCTGCAGGGATGGCTTCTCGGGGACAAGGGTTAGCCGCAGAAGCCATGGCTGATGATACCCGTGCAGCGGCCTCAGACTGCAGCAGAGCGACATGATAATGAGGCTCATGCTGCAATTCGCAACTTGGAACAAACTATCGGGATGCTAAAAATGAGGTTCCAGTACCTGGACTGGTCTGGTGGAGCCCTGCAATACAGTCCGCAGAGGGTGTCATGCATAGTAATCGGCTGTTGCGGCCTCTACAATCTGACGTCATGGGGAGACGAGCTGGCTGAGGAAGTGATGAAGGAGCTGGAGGTCTGGTCCGATGAGGAGGATGCCAATGGGGATGAGGGTGAGGAGGTCCTTGAAGGCAACGATGACAGGGATGAGGAGGCCCTTGCACTGGCAAGACAAGGCAGGCCCTCATAGCTGCTGGATTTGTGGAGGATGATGACAACATGGAGTGAGGAGACCCCATAGATCCTCACGTTGCATCTGTGAATGTTTGAGTCCAGTCTGGATTTTGGCAGTGCCGTAATGCTTCTGTCATAGTAATGCAGTAGAGACCCTAATAGTCACTCGATTGCAGGAGGATGATGATAACATGCAGTGAGGACACTCCATAGATCCTCAAGTAGCCTCTGTGAATGTCTGACTCCTATCTGGCCAAAGGCAGCTCGCTTGCACTCTTTGATCAGGGTCATATCATAGAGATGCAGCCATGAAACTTTAAAAGCACCTGATTGTTTGTCCGCCTTCAGCACCTGACTCCTTCAGGAGCACAGCGTCACTGGACACAGATGCTGAAGAGATTGAGGCCAGCTCCATTTTAAAGGTGCTGAGAGCACATAGAGAGAATGATGGAACACTGTGATGCCTGCCCACTACATTCTGGCAGCAATGACAAGCACCATTGAGGTGCAGGCATCAGTAATGTTTCCAGGGAGTGTGAAGCTGGACCATTACTTTGGTCTGAAGGCTGCACAGAGCACAGGGAAGAGGCCCTGGACTGAGACAACTGCTTTTATCTTGTGCAGAAAGGTTACACATCTGAGTGACACAAACACTGCTCATCAGATCAAGGAGCGATAGGCAGGGCAACGATCTTGTGACTTTATTGACAATAGTGAACAGTGAGTGATTAACACCCAAGCCCAGGCTGTCCAACTAATACTTCTCAACTTTTCTAACCCTGCCGCTACATCCTCATCCTCACCAAGCTATGTCTTGGCCATCCACAGCAGAGGCAGGCTGCTGACTGCTACGCCCTGTCTGTGATGACCTTGGCGGGTGTCTTCAGGAGGGCTGAGACCTGGAAGGCCCCGGCCCGCTTTGGGGTCCTGTTGTATGGCAGTGGCACCCTCCTCAGCCTGTGGAGCTGGAGCTGCTGAGGTCTCAGGAAGAGGGGTTTCGGATGTGCTGGACACTCCTGGAATTGCCTGGATGGATGGCCCAGGGGTGTGCATTTGTTGATGCTCCTCTCTATGTGAGCCTGAGGGCCCAGGCTGATTCCTTGAGGAGAAGGGGTAGCTGGAATGAGATTGAGCTGCCCAGCACCCCTCTTGCGTACACACTGTTGGAGGCCAACTATGGCATCAGCGATGGAGTTGAGCCCACGCAGTGCAGGAGCGACGTCCTGGGCCAAAGTCTCCATGGTGGCTGCCATCCACCCAGTGTTAACCCTGGTGTGTTGGCATGCTGGCGCTAACATCTCAGTGAAGATGGACGGGCTGCTCCATCACACCTTGCAATCTGAGGAGTGTAGTGGACATCCCTTCCTGATGTTCCTGAGCTTGCGTTTGCAGCTCCAACAACTGTGATATGATTCGTTCCAGAGACTATTCACCTGACTCAGGCTCAGCAAATTTCTGGCCTCCAGCAGTCCTCTGAACACTGAACACCTGGGAAGTCCCAGTCGCTACCTGCTGTAGATCAGATAGTGCAATGCACTCACCAAATTGTGATCCTGAGGCTACTGTAAAGCTAGGTCCCTGTGTCTCTGCACTGGTGGAGGGTGTGTGTGAACGCTCTGATGGGACTTAAAGGAGGGTGCCTCAGATTCCTCTTCAGAGGTTTCTTCGCAGTTTGATTGGAGGCCCTGGATCGTGGACTCCATCAGCTGTTTCCCAGATGTGCCAGCGGAAGCATAGGGCAGTAATTAGTGCATGGCAGTGGCCTGTGAAACAGGACACATCACTCACAGCATGGTTGTCTGACAGACGTTGCATTGCTGGACCCTCACTTAGTAGAGTACCGCTGACCTCACTGTCAGCACAGGACCGGCCCAGAGTGTCGCCGGCCAGCTCGATGGCTGTATTTTCAAAGTCCGTGAGCACCTTGATTTCATGCTTTCCTCCACCAGTCTCCGACCTCTCCCTGTAGTTGTGTTCCAGCTTGTCCTGCATGAATAGAGATGGAGAATGTTTAAGCATGATGCCTGCCAGGCCAGATGATAAGTATGCATGGCATGTGTGGGTGGTGAGTGGTCTCATGAGATAAAGACAATGATGGTGTGTGTGAGAGAGTGAATGGTGATGTCCCTTGAACTGGCAGTGAGTGAGATCTCTGTGCATGTGTGAATAGCCTGTGAGTGTATGAGTTGAGAGTGATGAGAAGAGTGAGTTACCCTGGCAGAACAGAGATCATCCATCCTCTTGTGGCATGGGGTGGCTGTCCTCTTTTGAAGGGCATTGCACTGACCACCGCTGCCACTGCCTCTCAAGCCTGGTTGGTCATGCTGCTGCCCATCCTGCGTCCAGAGCGGGGTTAGAGCACATCCCGGTGGGCCTCCACAAAACCCAGCAGTGTTCCAATGACACTTCACTAAACCTGGGGGCTGCAGTCTTTTTGCTTTTCGTGGACATCTTCCCTGTAGCAGTTGTGGGCTGGAAACACTGAGATGTGGTGCGCGTAGCTGGACTTTAAATATGGCACCCGGCGGAGTGATGGCGAGCGGGCGAATGACAGCCCGCCTGCCATGGAAACGGCAGCCGGGATTTTCTGACCCTGTCGCAGGCGGGACCCTTCGTGGGTGAGCCGGTGCCCCAGCCAGAAGTCCATTGACTTGCAGCAGGACTGGAAGATCCCAGTGGCGGGCAGGTGTGGAAAATCCCGCCAGGAGTGTTCCCCAGGAGTGCATAAATAATGTGGCGGGTTTGGGATGATATGGCATGGAAACCTGCCATCGCGGCCAGGGGGTAAAACATTATTTTACCTGCCCGCTACCGCACTTAGTGCAAATCTGGGACAATTCCGCCTATTGTCTTCAGTCCCTATGACAAACACTGTTTCCTAGCTAGCATCTCCATCTCTTTCCTTGGCAACTGTCTGAGGCTGAGTCAGCCTGTTTGTAACCTTGGTGTCACATTTGACCCCAGATGGTTTTGTGATTATATATCTGATCCATTACTAAGACCACCCATTTCCACTTGCATAACATTATCTGATTCATCCCCCGTTGCTGAAACCATCAACCTTGCCTCTTTGACCTCCAGTGGTCTACTGCACATAAAATTGAGGTAATTCAAAATTATGCTGCTCATATCCTTACCTGTACCAGTTCCAATTGCCTATCTTCCCTGTGCTTGCTGACCTACATCGGTTCCTCGTTAAGCAAACATCGATTTAAAATTTGTATCCTTGTTTTCAAATCTTTCCATTCCTTCACCCCCACACCCCCACCGCTGTAATCTACTCCAGCCTCAGAACCCTCTGAGGTCCCTGTGTTTCTCTAATCCTGTACTCTTAAGCATCCCGATTTTAATTCCTCCACTATTGATGACGACGTTTTTAATTGCCAAAGCCCTAAGCTCTGGAATTCTCTTCCTAAACCTCTCCAAACTGCTATCCCTCTTTCCTCTTTCAAATGCTCCTTAAAACCTATCTCCTCGCCCAAACCTTTGGTCATTAGCTCAAATATTGCCTTTTGTGGCTTGGTGTTAAGTTTTGCTTTATGATGCTCCTATAAAACATCTTGGCATTTTTATTATGTTAAAGACACTATATAAATATGAGTTGTTATATATATTAGTAAATGCACATGGACATTGTCAATATTTCTGTGTAGCATGCTACCTGTTTTGAGTGTCTACATCCTAACCATTGACATGTAACTGTATAACTGCCTCATGCGGCTAGGTATGATCAGAAAATATCAATATAATGAATACTGAGCAGAAATGGAAAGAATAATTAACATTCTGCATGAAATGAATCTGGTAAACGGACTGTGAACAAAGCAGACCCCAAAAATGACCCTGATTGCACGCTGTGCAAACTGGCTCCCTCATCATTCTACTGCAGCCTCTAAATGTGAACCCTAGGTTCATGGAGAGCCCTTGTCAAAGAGAGCTTTAGCATAAGTAATATTGTTGCATGTATTTTCCAAATACCCTACTTGAAACGTTTCTGTTAATTTGTCGTACAGTGCACAGTGTTAATCTTCCTTCCTCCTTGAAATTTCACTAAAAGCAGCATTCAAACAAAGCTAAATGCCAACTCAGCCAATTTCAATGGCTGAATGAAAAGTTTTACACTGTTCCCATCACACTGTGTAATCATGGCTTTAGCTGATATTCAAATCTGTCGATCGAGTGTGTGATGAGTTCTGTCAGCTTTCAGCTAGGCCACTAATTGGGGACATACACATATGGAGAAAATTGCATGTGAGGCTATCAGTTGACGAACAGAATGTTTGTGTGAAATGTTGGGATCAGTTATAGAGTTTACCTGTCCACTCTCTCGTCTGAGGGAGGGATGCCTGGAGGTGATGAAATGTGATAGGGAAAAGAGTAACAATGCACAGAGATGGACAGAACCTGCAGATACAAAATGATTTGACAGACCTCTGGTTTTATAATGATAAGATGGCAGTTATTTGGCATTGTGTTCCTGCCCTGCACCTTCTTAACTCATCTGAAATCAGGCGCGGAAGGCCAACAGCCATGGAGGAGCTTGGGCCTAATTTAAATGGTAATGGCAATGGAGTCCAGCTGCCATTGGGAAACATAGCGATTTTAACTGTGGGTCAATGAATGGTCACAAAATCTCAGACCCGCCAGCCAAAGCTGGCAGCAGGCAGCGTCCTGGACACAGGAGACTCAGTTAGATGCTTTTATTTTGCCTTTTCATGGTTTCTTGTGGATAGTTAGGGCTTTATATACTATGGTCTCCCCCCACCCCCTCCCCATGGCCTGAACCCCTGCAAATTTTCAGTATCTGCGAACTTTGTGATGTCATTCCCACTGGGGCATGCAAATAAGGCCTACCTGTTATAATCCCTGTGGCCTCACACTTGGCTGTCAGTTCACCGCCACCCACCACCGCTTCAGACTCAAATCATACCTTAAATTATAGTTAGAGCTCAAATCTCCAAATTAATCATTTTCATTGTGATGTTATCAACGTTTTCAGAACTGGGCAGAGGATAAGTTAAAATATGGTGCGTTACTATAAATTTGTAGTGATCCCTTTCTTTCCTATCTCGCTCATTTTTCTTCCCATCTTCTGCACATGGTTTTGCTCTCACAGTTTCATTATGTTTTAAAGGACTGAGGAAAGACTTTTATTTGGAACGCTGAACAATGAGTATATTTTCAAGCCAACTCTTCATTCAACGTGCAAGTCTCCACACATTTGACACCAAGTGACACATGGACAGAGGCAGCTTAGGAATGAGTTGCCAGAAAAGAAAGGAAATGAAGTATATTTTCAGTTCGCTTTAGCTTTTGGAAAAGCTAATTACTTAGCTAAAAAGATTATTAAACGTGTTTCTTGTCCTTGGAGCACTCTTTTTTTTTCCCACCCTGAGCTGCAAGGACAACTGCTTCAGAAGGATGTTGTTTGAAAAGAGGCCAAGCAATTTGCATGATATTATACTCCTTGAAAGTGAAAGAATCAATTCTTATGTCCACTTCCATGCTGCTGATCAAATATTGCACTCTTGTTCTCTATTTTTTTTGACAGATTTCCTTTAGAATTCCGAAAGAAGGTCCTATATATTTGGAAGAATTTTCTTTACAAATCTAATGCATCTTGGAGGATGCACTCACATGCATACATAATAAAAGGCTGGATTGTTTCATGCTTATAATGTTTGACTGAAATACAATGCCTACTGGGAACCAGTAAACCTCTTATTTTGTACTAAACAGGATTAAAGTTAGTGCTGGCATTCAAAAGCTTTCCATATATTAATGATGAAAGGAGGAGGGGAGGTAAGGTCAGGTTGAGTTTCTAGTCAGATCCCCTGGAGGTTCAGTAATTGAACTGTTTAGATTCTTAGCCACTAATAATTTGCTCTTAACATGAACTGGGTATCAGTGCCCAAGATTTGCTGACTGGGGAATTTTCTGCATTCTTCTAAATGTGTTGATCTGTTGTAGTTTCAACAGTTAATCAGAGAGCTGCAGTTCCAGTAAATAGCTTACTTAGTCACATTTTCCATTGAGTTATGTTACATGTGGTAGGAACCATAAAATTGAGACGTCCTTGTGGAGTAGACAATTGAGAACAAATTTTCACCATTTCGTTAGTGTTTATTTTAGTATTAAAACAGTACAAAAGCAAATTTTGATGGAATTCAAAACTCAACATAGTTTCCTTTTTTTCTAAGGAAAGGATTTGGGTCCAAATTAACTTTTTATTTCAGCATGTTCTTGGGACATGAGCAACACAGGCAAGGCTGCATTATCGCCCATCGGCTTCACTGAGAAGGTGATGATGGATCTTCTTGAACTACCATTGTCCTTTTTATGGTAATGCTTCCGTATGATATTTTATAGGGAACACTAGTATATTGTTCAGCAATAATGCAGAATTGGTAATATATAACCAACTCAAGTTGGTAAACGATTTAGTGGTGAGCTTGAAAATGACGGTGTTCCCATGATATTGATGCTCCTATACTTCTCAGTGGTAGAGATCACAGGGGAGAAGATGTTGTTGGAGTAACCATGGTGAGTAGCTGCAGTGCATCTTACATTGTATTTGCACCAATGATGTAGCTAGTGGGCAGTGAGTACAAGGATGCTGATCAAGCAAACTGCTGTAATTTGGATGAAACCATTTTCATGAGTTTTGTTGTGACTGCACCTATCATGGCAATTCCATCACACACTTGAGCATCATAGATGATGGATCAGGAGGTTAGCCATGCAGCACAGAGTACCCAGCTCTGTCCTGCTCTTGTACCAGTATTGTTAGAAACGTTGATCCAGTTAATAGCGATCTTCAAGATGTTAATGACGGTGGTGTCCACAATAATAGTGCAGGGAGTGAACTGGACTTTCTCTTCTTCAAGATGGTTGTAGTAATCTAGCAATTGTGTAAAGTGATTATTATTTGGCCCTTGTTGGCCCATCCTAGATGTTATCCAGGTCTTGCTGCAGGCTGACATAGACTGCTTCATTATCAGTGGAATGGAACTGAACACCAGAATAATCAGCAAACAGCCCACTACTGACCTGTAATGGAGGAAGGCCATTGAAGCAGATAAAGATGGTTGAGACAAAACAGTCCCATGAGGATTTCCTTTAGTTATGTCCTGGCATGTAATGGCTGATCTCCTACAACCACAACTATTTTTCTTTTGTATCACCTATTGGTCTGATCACTAGAGAGGTTTTCCTTTAAGCCTAAATTAGCTTCAATCATGCTAGGGCTCCATGATGCCATTCCTGGCTTAATGAAGTCTTGGTATCAAGTATAGACACTCTCAGCTCTCACCTGCCAATTCTGATCTTGTGTCCATGCCTCAATCAAGCCTGTGATGAGGAACTAAGCATTTCTGGCAGAACCCACATTGAACATTGGCTGGTAAGTTATTGGTAAGTAGGTGTCACTTGGTAGCACTGTTGCTGATTCTTTCCATCATTTTACTGATGATTAAGAGGAGGTTGATAGAGTGGGTTTGATTTCTGCTTCTTGTGGCTAGAACAGCTAGCTCCGGTACATAGATCTTAGGCTGTATAGTGGGGATGCCATCAAGTGTAATGAACCAATTTACCTGGACAATGACATCTATTATGGCAGGTGCCTTAAGAAGAAGTTGAGTAGGATTGTCCACTCAGCATTTTTTCATACATGAGTTTAAAAATACTTCAGCCTTGTCTCTTTGCTTGGTTCTAACCTTTTTGAAGGTGTAACTAGCAGGTTGTTCTACCTTGCCAGGCAATGCCCAATATTTGAGGCAGCAGAAGTAGAAGCTATTTAGCTGCTTTTCTTGGCTTGCATAAGTTGTCCGTGCTTCACTACTGTAAAGCAAGGTGCTGAGAATACAACACTGGCGTGCACGGAGCTTTTTATTTTCAGTCAGTTTGCTGTTGGTCCACAATCAACTTCTCAAAATTAACATGACAACTGCAGTCTTGGCAATCCAGGTGTTGATCTTGGCATTAGGGGACAGGTTGCTGATAATTGTTGATCTAAGGCATGAGAAACTGTCGAAGACCTCCAGAGTGAGGTTGTCAGTGTTGATGGAAGGTAGTGTCTCTAAGTCCTGGCCCATAACTATGGTCTTCCTGGCGCTGATTGTCAATCCAAACTCCTTGCGGGCTTGGGAGAACTGATCTACAAGCTGCTGAAAGTGAACTTCAATATGGGATATTGTGTATCTCCTGGTGAGACAGTGCCAAATATGGAAGTACATCAGATTGCAGGAATCCCCAGCATTTTTGCCCTCTTGGGTTGGCGGTGACTCTGTTCGCTGGGTCATGCGAGCCAAACTGATGACGGTCGCATCCCCAAAGATATGCTTTATGATGAACTTGCTATTGGCCTGAAACTAACAGGCCATCCACATCTGCGAAACATGGATGTCTGCAAGCTAGAGCTCAAGTTGGCTTGGATTAGAATCGATGCATGGGAAGTTGACACTGCCTGGAGGCAAACAGTCAGAAAGGGCATGGACAAAGCAGAGGGCATAAGAAATGACAAGATAGTGAAAGAGAGTCTGCCAGAAGGGCCAACGCCAGTTGCGGAATGGACTGCCACTCACGAATCGGCCTCTACAGCCACAGTAGACGGTGCTCAATCCAGAAATGACATACACTCTGGGTACAGTCCATAGTCTCCCTAGATAGATGGATGCCATCATCAACCAGCAGGCTAAAGGGAACCCAGTGGATGTAGTACATTTGGATTATCATAAGGCCTTCCTTTAAGTGTCACACAAGACATTGTTATACATGATTAGGGCTCATAAGATTGGAGATAATATGTTAGCATGAATTGAGAATTGGTTAATGAACAGAAAGCAAAGAGTATGATTAACTGAGTAATTTCCAGTACGTGACATGTAACAAGTGAGTGCTGCAAGGATTGGGCTTGTGCCACAGCTATTTACAATCTATATTGATGGGACAGAGTAATATATACAAGCTTTCTGATGAACAAAGCTACATGGGAGAGTAAGTTGTGAGGACGACTCAAAGGCTGGGATTTTCTGGTCTCCTCTGTGGGGGGAAATGTCGTGGATGGGTCAGAAAATTTAGAGAGGCAGCCAGAGATCCATTCACTTGCGGCATGGACGGGACCAGAAAATCCCAGCCAAAGTGGCTAAAAAGAGATATTGACAGGTTGAGTGAGTAAGCAGAAGGTGAAGAAGTACAATATGGTGAAGTGTAAAATTATCCACTTTTTAGGAAGAATGGAAAAGCAAAATATGTTTTCAAAGGTGGGAAACTCATAAATGTTGATAAGGAGAGGGACTTGGGGTTCCTTGTACATGAAGCACAGGAAGTTAACATGCAGGTGCAGCAAGCAATAAGGAAGACAAATTGTATGTTAGTCTTTATTGCAAAGGGTTTGGAGTATAAGAGTAAGGAAGTCCTGTTGCAGTTGTATAGGGCTTTGGTTAGACCACATCTGGAGTACCGTGTACAGTTTCAGTCTCTGTAACCGAAGGAAGGATATATTTGTCTTAAAGGGGGTAAACTAGATTGATTCCTAAGAGCTCTCCAGTGAGTAGACTGGGTCTTTATTCTCTGGAGTTGAGAAGAATGAGAGATGATCTCAGTGAAACATATAAAATTTTCTGAGGACCTAACAGGGTAGCGGCTGAGAGGCTTTTTCCTCTGACTGGAGAATCTAGAACTAGGGAGCATAGTCCCAGAATATGAGGTTGACCATTTAGGACTCAGATGAGGAGACTTGTGAATCTTTGGAATTCTCTACCTCAGACGGTTGCAGATGCTCAGTTGTTTTGATCAAAACTAGGATTAACAGGTCTTTGGGCACTAAGGGAACTAAAGGATATGGTGAGAAAGTGGAGTTGGATGTAAAAGGTCAGCCATGATCTTATTCAATGGTGGAGTAGGTTTGATGGCTGTATGGCCTACTCCTGCTACTATGTCTTATGACTAAACTCTGTAGAGATAGGGTGGAATCACAGGGATGTGGAAATTGGCTGCAGATCACATATTTGGTTTTGTTTATTCCAAAACCACCCCAGCATATCAAAATGGAAGCCAAATTGAAAATATAAAAACTGTCCCTATCTTTGTGGAAATTTGCATTCAAAGACAGTGTGGGAAAGATTCAAGTTTACTCAGGCCCAAAATTAACAAAGTTTGATTTAAGTCTGGCCTCGCCTTGTCAAGTTATTTAATTTTAGCTTTGCGTGGCATTCTGCATTGTTTTACACTTGGCCTTTGCACAATCAGACATGCTGGTGATGGAAATGATTATACATTATTGCGAAAGTTCCAAAAACAAACTGTGGCGGACAGATCTTTTCTAAGTGCCCACAGAATTGAAAGTAGTGACATTTCAATTAACTGAACAGAAAAGACCCTGAAAGTAGTGAGCTACCATTTGAGGATTTGAAAAATATGATTGTGATAATGGATAAGAGAATACCCTTCGATCTACACAATTGTACCATTAGAAGGATTTGGAAGGACTGATATGGAACTGAAGGAATATTAATAAATTTTATTTTATTAAATCAAGAATTTTAAGCAGTTTCAATAATGTCAGCTCTTACTTAGAAATGCTTTTTAGTTTATGGAGGTCTACAGCAGGGATCCTTGTTCAATTTTAAGATAGAGTGTGTACATAAAATGCCTCTAATGCAAATAGAGGTCATAATTAATTCCTCAATTGTATTTGATTGTCGTGACAAGGCTGACTTAGATTTGGCAAGCTAATTTCTCCAACTAAAAACTGTCAGCTACTGAATCACATTGGCTGTGTTGTGTTCAGATGAAGGATCCATGTTGCTTCCAGTTGTTTTGCCCACTCACACAGCTGGAGCAGACCAGTCTCTTGAGAAATCTAGGGCCCCAAGAATGCTTCCGTGATGCTGTATAATCAGTGCCCCTCTTTCCAAGAGAATCCTGAAGAATCCTATCCCATTTCAGGGCGAGAAAACCTGCCACTGCCCAGTCAGGATGTAAAATCCATCTGAAAGATTTGCTTTTCACTTGTAATTTCTAGTGAAATATTGAAATCTGAATTGAGAAGGAAAGACTGTACACCCCAAAAATTTGCAGCTCTACCAATCCTGTAGAATTATAAGATATAAATAATTATTGCTGTCAGCCTAATAATGAATTACAATGCATTACAATAGAAAACACCAAATAAAGTACATTTTTATGCTACGTAGTGCAACAGGAAAGATTTGAGGTTTTTGGTGACTGGAACAATTGGTTTTGAAACTTGTGCAAAAAGGGCAATACCATATTGGCAGCTGTTTTCACACTGCACCCAGGAATCTTTTCCATTCAAACCAATAGAATAGAAAATCGAGTGAATTGTAAACTGGGCCATTGATTTGCTATCGCCCATTCTATGCTCCTGCCCAAGACCAGTTTCATCTCCTTACGTTTTCTATTGCTGTTGGATATATATCGTTGCTTGTTCATTTTTGAAGCAGAAGTATATCTTCACTTTGTTTCTGCATCTTGATTTCCTCATTTCTAATGACCAAACGGTGACCCCAAAATAGTGTTAGGTGGAATTTTATCCAGTTGAAATTACTGTAGGAGGAAAAAAGACACAAAGTGCCAAAATTTTCAATTGATGCTGGCATGTAGAAATATTCTAGGTATTTATATAGGGTCAATATAATATTGACAAGCTATTAGCAGGAGGAAGCATTGCTTATAACAGCGGTATGTTAGAGAAGCCCATCCTCTGTTTCTATTTTTTGTTTGAGCTGGCTTTCCAAGCCTATGAGTTTCTAGGAGTCTTTGGGATGGGACTGTTTCCTTTAAGAATCTCTTTTGTGAAGAATTAATTTTCTGGGGGTGGATCATTATGTCTAAGACATCAAAAAAATATTTTTATGAGGGTATCTCATCATAAGCAGCAGATTAGATCCTTCCTCCATTCATGCTCTGTGGGGGCAGTCCAAACCTAAGACGACTGACTTCTTCAAATGCATTACTATTTCAGCACTATTTTCTACTAGCTACTATTTATAAAGTTATACATAATTGACTACATTTACGTCATCAAACAGGACACAGGTACAAATTACAGGCAGTATAAAGTACATAAAATTAAGTCCTTGGCTGTATTTGTTGAATGTGAGTGAAGACTAACTTAAAAAAAAAATCAATTTTACTCTTATTCTGTCTTATTTTCTTTATAGCTGATCTATTTTATCAGAAGTGAATAGTATGAAATGAAACATTAATCTGTGCACTTCCAGCATTTTCTGTTTTTGTTTCAGATTTTAAGCAATTGCAGTGCTGTGTTTCTCTTTTTTATATTATATTTCGTTTAGGATTTTATAGATGTATTCTCTGCAATTTTTTACTGCACTCTGCTCTTTTTAAAATACTGTATGGTTTTTACACCATTTCACAGTCGCCCAGAGTTGATTTAGTTGGAGCATAATGTAAATATAATAAGACATTTCTGTGCAGCAGTAACTTGGGTTCCTCCTGTATCAGTATGTTCAGAGTTTAGGGCAATAAGCACTTTTATTAGCATTAACATACATTCTAAAGTTTGCACACCGTTTTCTTTCCTCAGATTGGTAAAAATGATATGAATATTACTTGAGAGTTGAGTCATTGATTTAGTTATTTTCTCTCCTAATTTGTTTTTTCTTTTTCCTTTTAGAGGCAGGTTGCTTCCCTTTTGATAAGGGTGGGACTGCTGGCTGTCTGGGGTGCCACTTTACTGGGACTTCGCTTATACTGGATGGGTAACAAGCCACCAAGCTTCTCCAACTCAGACAATCCAGCAGCTGACTCGGACAGCCTGCTGACACGAACTTTGACCTTTCATTACTTGCCGGCAGCAAATCTTTGGCTGCTGTTGTGCCCCGACACTATGAGCTTTGATTGGTCGATGGACGCCGTGCCATTGATAAGAACAGTTGGTGATTGGAGAAACCTTCACACGTTAGCATTCTTTGTCGGATTGCTGCTCCTCATCTATATCAGCCTGAAGGGCTCTCCAATAGACAAAGTTTGCAATGGAAAAACAGTGATGAATGGCAAACAGAATACAAATGGGCACAGCTGCCACTCAGCAATGGAGCATGGGAACAACGAGCAGGGTTTTTACTTTGTACCAAGAACTGATCACTTTGTAAAGAATGATTTAATTCAGGGACTACCACTTCCAAAAGCTCAGAACATTGCCATTTTCTCTTTATCACTGCTAATAGTGCCATTCCTGCCTGCTACTAACCTTTTCTTTTATGTCGGTTTTGTAATAGCAGAGCGAATCCTGTACATTCCAAGCATGGGATTCTGTTTACTAGTAACACTAGGCATAAGAACCCTTTCTCTCAGAATGAAGAAGAGAGTCTTTAAGAACTTGGTTTTATATGCAGCTGCTGCTTTAGTCATTTTATATGGGTCGAAAACCATATTAAGGAACAGAGACTGGCATGATGAGGAAATGTTGTATAGATCAGGGATTAAAGTGAATCCGGCTAAAGGTAAACAATTTTAATCTCAACAAGTGGAAGCTAATATTGAGATAATGTGTCATGTTTAAACGGATTCCAGCACCAACTTGAACAACTGCTTTCTCTTCCTGGCAGCGTGGGGTAACCTCGGGAATGTTCTGAAAAGCCAAGGCAAAGTTTTGGAAGCTGAAAAGGCCTATAGAAATGCCTTGTACTATCGCAGCAACATGGCTGATATGCTTTATAATTTGTAAGTATGCATGACTCAACTGCTGGCCTTATTCCTAACCAGGTCAATTATAAAACTTGCAATGAATGGCACTATTGATCTATTTGTGCAACACAGATATTGTTTACTAGTACAATGAATCGCTGTAGCAGTGTTTTAATTAATCCTGTTCCTCATCCCCATCAGACAGCAGCATTTCTTTAATGCATTCTTAAATAGAAAAAAGTTTCATCCACTTTAATAGCTGTTTAAATCTCAAATATCATTTGATTTTTTGCACACAGCACTCTAATGGTTTAAGTTACATTGAGAGCGATGGTACAATCTATACAAGTAAGTATGTAATTGGCATTATGTTACTAAGAAATCTGATAAAATACATGGAATAAATATTCAGGATTTTCTTTAATTTTTTTTTGGGAGTGATAGTTGCTATTTTGTATTCAGTGACAGAGCACTCCTTATTGAGGTAAAGATACTTTGAGCTTCAGACGTGACCCAGTGCTCGTTGTTCTGTAACTGCAACCCAAGCCAACTTGTGTTGTGGGCTTCTGTTCATCAAGAGCAGGCAGAGACAATAAGAACACAGTTTACTTGTGTCAATGGTTGTCAGCAGATACGATCACATTTCATATTCAGCGAAACTAAAAGATGCTGTTATTGTACAACAGGTTAATCAGCAACCCAAACACCCCATACCTCCTTTGCAAAAAATTTCTCTGAGATGATGATTATGTGTTGTGCAATGTTGTGCTTTCTATTCTGATGCCAATCTATCTTCTGACCTCTTGGATTCATTCACACATGATGCAGATATGGAGAAAATAAACCTAAAACTAGTCATTTCATTGAATTCTGTTGGAGAATATACAAGTCAACATTCATTTTCCATTAAGCCAATTCCATCTGTTTTCAATTTTTATATGAAGATGTGAACAGCCACAAGAAAATAATCATATTCTAATTTTTGTAAAGAAGACATAAGCTGCAATATGTTTATTGCTCGTACAAAAACATGCCATGATGTCTTGCAAAATAACTTAACCGAAAAGGATCGTCATTGAGATCTGGTGTCATAAAAAAGTGAGCTTGTCTCCCAAGTTTTAGCCACAAGACTGTGTGACACTTGAACTTGTTTACTTTAGTTTTGTGCATTTGATCAGTTGTAAGAAAAGCTGATTCTCAGATAACCTAGCGGAGCTCAAGTGTCCCATGCCAAGAAGCATGAGCCTAATCTTATCTTTGCCTTCCTTTAAAATTGTTTCTTCTCACCACGCTGAGCAGCATTGTTCAGTAGGGTGGCTGTCAAAGCCTTGAAATGCACATACAGTTTGTATGAAAGCACACAAAAAAAGTGAAACTTTCAGCCTGTTAGGAGAAATTGATTTGTATCACTGCATCATATGAAAAGAGGCCGTGAGGAGAAATTTAATCACTGCAAATGGGTAGGATTGGGTCAGGTGCAATGTAAATATGTTAAAAGTCTCAAACCCAAGCATAAGCGGCCTCAAACCCACCCACTTGAGGTTTTAATGGGTGACCAATCCACTCCTATGAGGTGGGCTGATTATTTAAATATTATAAGGCTGCTTACCTCTGATTCTTCCTCTGGGCTTGGCATTTCCCTCGCATCTAGGGTGCAATTGACTGCATACATGTGACCATCAAGATGCCAGCGGGTCAGCCGGAAGGGATTCCGCTTGATGAACGTCCAGATAGTGTGTGACTACAGGATGCATATTCTGCAAGTCTGTGCAAGGTACACTGGCAGCTCCCATGACGCTTATATCCTCAGACACTCCCAGGTGCCGAGGCTAGTCTGACTATATGGATGGCTTCTGAGTGACAAGGTCTATCTGTTGAAAAGGTGGCACCTCTCCGCCACTCAAGAACAGAGACAGAGCAGCATATTAATTGGAGCCATGCCTCCACAAGGGTGGTGACAGAGAGGATCATAGGTCTTCTGAAGATGCGCTTCCAATGCTTGGACCGTTCAGGGGGAGCACTACAATACCCCCCAGAGCAGGTGTCACTGAAAGTGGTTGCACGCTGCGCTCTTTACAAAATGGCACTGGCAAGGGGGGGAGCCACTGGAAGAAGAGGATATTGACGCAGCTCCACAGGCCACAGATGATGAATCCAGTAGCGAGTCAGAAGAGGAGCACAGTGAGGGCATGAAGGCAGACGTCTGTATCCTTCAGGGAGGCAGGGATACCAGGGATGCTTTAATCCAACACTCCTTCAGCCAGGCTGCCAAAGATCTGCTTCCATAAGACCATAAGACATAGGAGCAGAAATTAGGCCAATAGGCCCATCGAATCTGCTCCGCCATTCAATCATGGCTGATAAGTTTCTCAACCCCATTCTCCCGCCTTCTCCCCTTAACCTCTAATCCCCTTACCAATCAAGAACTTATCTATCTCGGTCTTAAATACACTCAATGACCTGGCCTCCATAGCGGGGCACTCATCCGAAAACCGGAGGCGGGGAGGAGTGCCGAGTACCCACCCAACCTGCCCTCCTGCCTGGCGTCTCCAGCCGCACTTGATACCATGGCTTCAGTGTTCACAATGCAGAAGATATGTTCTTGCCTGACAGCCTTCAAGGAGCTGCCTGTGACATTTTTAGTTTGGTCGCTGGGCCACCATTGGACCCGACGGCCAACAAGCCCCCACCTGCTCCTTCCTGGTCATTGGAGGATATATTTCACGCTGGCGGGCCTTAATTGGCCAGCCAGTGTGAAATTGCGGTCAGCGGTTGATCACGGGTGGCGGCCTGTTTCCTGACTGGTCACCAGGCCCGCCGATTTTATCCGCCCGCCAAGGGTAAAATTCAGGCCAGTGGAAAATATTTCACATTCCACGGAAAAAATAAACCTCTCACCATCTGATAAAAGCCTCCATATCATAGGAACATAGGAATATAAGACTTAGAAGCAGGAGAAGACCATTTAAGCCTTTGAGCCTGCTCCGCCATTCAATAAGATCATGTCTGATCTGCTTTTGGTCTCAAATCCACTTTCCTATCTACCCCCAATAACCCTTGTCAATCAAAATCCTAACTCAGCCTTGAATAAATTCAATAACCCAGCCTCTGCTGCTTTGTGCGGAAGAGAATTCCACATACTAATGACCCCCTGAGAGAAAAATATCTCTTCATCTCTATCTTAAAAGGGAGACCTCTTTTTCTTAAACTGTGACCCCTAGACCTAATCTTCCCAACAACAGGAAACATCCTCCTGGTATCCACCCTATCAAGTACCCTCAGGATTTATATGTTTCAATAAGATCACCACTAATTCTTCCAACTCCAGTGGGTATAGGCACAACCTGTTCAACCTGTCTTCATAAGATAACCTTTCATCCCAGGAATGAGTCAAATGAACCTTTTTTGAATTTCTAATACAATTATATCCTTTTTCAAATAAGGAGACCAAAACTCTATTCTAGATGTGGTCTCTCCAAGGCCCTGTACAGCTGCAGTAAAATTTCCCTACTTTTATAATCTATTCCCCTTGCAATAAACGCCAACATTTCACTTGCTTTCCTAATCACTCGCTGTACCTGCAAACTAACTTTTTGTGATTCATATACGAGGACACACAGATCCCTCTGTACCACAGAATTCTGCATTCTCTCTCCATTTAAATAATATCCTGCTTTTCTATTCTTCCTGCCAAAGTAGACAAGTGCACATCTTCCCACATAAAGCTCCATCTACCAATTTTTTAATATATTTTTGTAGACTCTTTATCTCTTCTTGGCAACTGTCATTGGCAAATTCAGCTATTATCCATTCGGCTCTTCAACCAAGTCATTAATATAGATTGTAAATAGTCGATGCCCCAGCACTGATCCCTGTGGCACTCCACTAGTTACAGTTTGACAACCCAAAAAAGACCCATTTATCCCTAAACTCTGCTTCCTGTTAGCCAACCAATCCTTTATCCATGTTAATAAGTTACCCCCGACACCACTCTTAGGGTGCCACATCAAAGGTTATTACATCTTTTGTAATAACCTTTGATGTGGCACCCTATCTAATGCCATTTGGGAATCCAAGTACACCACAACTTAAGGTTCCCCTTTATCCACCTCACTTGTTGCTTCATTAAAGAACTTAAAATAAATTAGTTAAACACAATTTCCCTTTCACAAAGCCTTGTTGACTCAGCCAGATTCCATTATGAGTTTCTAAGTATCCTGCTGTAACCTCCTTAAGAATGGATTCCAGTAATTTCCTGTGACAAATGTTTGCCTAACTGGCCCATCATTTCCTGCTTTCTGTCTCCCTCCTTTCCTGAATAAAGATGTTGCATTTGCTCATTTCCAATCTGCTGGGACCCTTCCAGAATCTAAGAATTCTGGAAGATTATAACCAATACCTCTACTATCTCTGCAGCCATTTATTTTAAGACCCTAGGATGCAGATCATCTGGCATTTGGGTTTTGTTAGCCTTTTTGTCTAATAATTTTCCCAACACCTTTTCCCTGGTGATGGTGATGTGATTGCTTTACGTTCCTCCCTCCCTTTCACCTCTTAATTTTCAAATATCTTTTGAAACATTTTCTAAGTCCTCTACAGTGAACACAGACACAAAATACGTGTTCAATGCTTCCAATATTTGCTTGTTTTCCATTATCAACTCCCCAGACTCCCACCCTAGAGGACCAACACTAGCTTTAGTTACCCTTTTCCTATTCAGATAGAGTCATAGAGGTACACAGCACAGAAAAAGGCCCTTCGGCCCATCGAGTCTGCACTGGTCAAACAAGTACCTAACTATTCTAATCTCATTTTCCAGCATTAGGCCCATAGCTTTGTACGCCATGGCATCGCAAGTGCACACCCAAATACTTCTTAAATGTTTTGAGGGTTTCTGCTTCTACCATTCTGTCAGGCAGTGAGTTCCAGATTCCCACCACCCTCTGGGTGAAAAAAATTCTTCCTCGCATCCCCTCTAAACCTCCTGCCCTTTACCTTAAATCTGTGCCCCCTGGTTAATGATCCCTCCACCAAGGGGAAAAGTTCCTTCTTGTCTACCCTATCTATGCCCCTCATAATTTTATACACCTCAATCATGTGCCCCCCTCAATCTCCTCTGCTCCAGGGAAAATAACCCCAGTCTATCCAATCTCTCCTCATAACTAAAATTCTCAAGCCCAGGCAACATCCTGGTAAATCTCCTCTGCACTCTCTCTAGTGCAATCACATCCTTCCTATTATGCGGATTCCAGAACTGCACTCAATACTCCAGCTGTGGCCTAACCAATGTTTTCTACAGTTCCAGCATAACCTCCCTGCTCTTATATTCTATACCTCAGCTAATAAAGGCAAGTATCCCAAATACTTTCTTAACCACCTTATCTACCTGTCCCACTACCTTAAGGGACCGGTGGACATGCACACCAAGGTCCCTCTGATCCTCGGTAAATCCCAGGGTCCTACCATTCATCGTGCATTCCCATGCCTCATTTGTCCTGCCCAAGTGCATCACCTCACACTTATCTGGATTAAATTCCATTTGCCACTGATCAGCCCATCTGACCAGCCCGCCTCTATCTTCCATTATCTTCCTGTAATCTAAGGCTATCTCCCTCACTATTTACCACCCCACCAATTTTTGTGTCATCTGCGAATTTACTGATCAACCCTCCTACATCCAAGTCTAAATCGTTTATATGTACCACAAACAGCAAGGGACCCAACACCAATTCCTGTGGACACAAGCATCTAGTTACAAAAACACCCCTTGACCATCACCCTCTGCTTCCTGACACAGCCAGTTCTGGATCCAATTTGCCAAATTGCCTTGGATACCACGGGCTCTTACCTTCGTTATCAGTCTCCCGTGCGGGACTTTATCAAAAGCCTTGCTGAAGTCCAAGTAGACCACGTCAAATGCATTGCCCTCATCTACACACCTGGTCACCTCTTCGAAGTATTCAATCATATTGGTCAGACATGACCTCCCCTTAACAAAACCATGCTGACTATCCTTGATTAATCCCTGCCTCTCCAAGTGTAGGTCAATTCTGTCCCTCAGAATTGCTTCCAATAATTTCCCCACCACTGAGGTTAGACTGACTGGCCTGTAGTTCCCTGGTTTATCCCTTCCTCCCTTCTTGAATAACAGTACCACATTGGCTGTCCTCCAGTCCTCTGGCACCTCTCCTCTGGCCAGAGAGGTATTGACAATTATTG
The DNA here is from genome assembly GCF_017639515.1 of Carcharodon carcharias. Taxonomy (NCBI): domain Eukaryota; kingdom Metazoa; phylum Chordata; class Chondrichthyes; order Lamniformes; family Lamnidae; genus Carcharodon; species Carcharodon carcharias. Next base: position 65,150,152 of record NC_054487.1, read on the forward strand.
CCAGCGCCCCTGCTACCTCCTCCCTTGCCTCACTTAACAGCCTGGGATACATTTCATCTGGGCCTGGAGATTTATCTACTTTTAAGCCTGCCAGACCACTTACAACCTCCTCCCTTTCTATGCTAATTTCTTTAATTATATCACAGTCTTTCTGCCTAATTTCCATATCTACTTCACCCCTCACACTTGTGAACATCAACACAAAGTATTCATTTAGAACCCTACCTACATCCTACGAACCCCACATACCAAATACTTGTAGAAACTCTTAATATCAGATTTTATATTACCAGGTAGTTTTCCCTCATTCTCTACTTTCTCCGTCTTCATTTTTTTTCTGGTCATTCTTTGCTGGTCCTTAAAATTTGACCAATCTTTTGACCTAACTCTAATCTTTGCAGATTTGTACAATGCTTCTTGCAATTTGACAAATTCCTTATTTAGACATGGATGTTGCATCCTTCTGAAAAAGTCTTTCTTTCTCAGAGATAAATGTTTTAAGGGTGATTAAGTATCTCTTTAAAAGACTGTCATGTCTCTCTACTGTTCTACCTTTTAAACTAGTTTCCCGGTTCACTTTAGCTAACTTTGCCCTCACACCCTTCTAATTATTTCTATTCAGTTTTAAAACAATAGTCTTAGACTCACATTTCTCCCCATCAAACTGAACATGAAATTATTTAATGTTATGATCACTGTCACCTAGAGGCACCTTTACCATAAGCTTAATGATTAATCCTGTCTCATTGCCATGAATTTTCCTCCCGTCGGAGGGGAGGGGGGGGGGGGGAATGGGGGGGATGGGGGGTGGGGGGGGGGGTTTGTGCCGGGACGGGCAGAGGCAGGTGCAGACCCAATTGGGTTCACGCCACCATATTACGTGGGTGGGCAAATTAAGGCCCTGCCCAGTGTGACGTGCACCAGGAAGCACTGAGGACTCCTGGTGCGGGCGGGGGGGGGATGGGGGGGGGTGGCGGGGTTTGGTTCCCTGAGTCAGGGCTTGTGATCTTTTGCGCTTGTGCATTCTAATACATTCTAGAACTAATTTTCCAGGCTGCCTTTGCCAATCTGATTCTCACAATCTCCATGTAGATTAAAGCTGCCCATGATTATTGCGGTACCTTTCTTCCAACCCATTTAATCCTTCTTGTATACTCTGTCCTACAGTGAAACTACTGTGAGGGGGCTTATAAACTAGTCCCACAAGTGACCTCTTACCTTTCATATTTCTCATCTCTACCAAATTGATTCTACATCTTGCTCTTTCAACCTAAGGTCATTTCTCACTACTGTATAATGTCATCCTTAATTGACTGAGCTATCCCACCACCTTTTCCAAGCTGCCTGTCTTTTCATAATGCCAAATGCCCTGCAATATTCAGGTCCCAGCCTTAGTCACCTTGCAACCATGGGCAAAATTTTTACCTCGGTGGGTGGGCACGTGCCCAACCCGCTCAAGCGTAAAATGATGCGTGTTGACATCGGGTGAGCGTCCCAACATCAGTGTGCAGTGGCGCAATATTTAGGTTGGCGGGCGCGCACTGGAGTCGGCTGTGTGCCCGCCGACAATTAAAAGGCTCATTAACAAGGTAATTAAAAGAAATCTTTCACTGCCCATCCAGCCTTATAGCTGGCAGGCAGGTGAAAAGGCCAAGCAGCCTTTTGTGAATAAAATAAAAATTTAATTAATAACATGTCCCTGCTCATGCGACAGAGTCACATGTTTTATAACATTTTGCATTTCTTTATTTTTTTTAAACTCTTCATCTCCCTGAGGTAGCTCTGTGCCTCAGGGAGATTATCAAGCACGCACTCATGTGCATGCACGAAGTTTGCACTTGCCCTCCTCCCTCTGCCTGCACAGGCAGCGCTGCCACTTGCGTTTCACATTGGGTAGGCCTTAATTGGTATGAAATAGCCTTCTAGACTCAATTGCAGGCGGCAACTGCCCTCGCCGAGCCCGTCCGACAAGGGCTAAGTTCTGCCCCATGTTTCTGAAATTGTTATCAGGTTATAAATATTTATTTCTATCTATGCTGACAATTCATCCGTTTTGTTATACATGCTGCATGTGTTCCTACACAGAGCCTTTAACTCTGTCTTTTTACCATTTTTGCAATCTTTGGCCTTATCTGCTGGTGCACTTTTAAATTTGTATGCTCTGTCCCTTCCTGCCACACTCTGGTTATCATTCCACAAATCGCTACCCTGCTCTAGTACCTCATTGTTTCCCATTGATTTACCACATTTCCTCTTACATGATACCTTCCCCCCACTATTTATTTTAAAACCCTCTCTACTGCCCTAGTTATATGACTTGCCAGAATACCGGTCCCAGCATGGTGCAGCTTCCATTTTCCCCATTGTTGGTGCCTGTGCCCCATGAATCAAAACCCATTTCTCCCACACCAATCTTTGACTCATGCATTCATCTCTCTAATCTCATTTACCCTATGAAAATTTCCTTTTGGGTCAGGTAATAATCCCTGGAGGTTCTGTTTTTTAATTTAGCCCCTAGCTGCTCATAGTCCATGAGCAGAACCTCTTTCTTAGTCTTACCTATGTCGTTGGTACCCACATGGACCATGGTAACTGGATCCTTCCTCTGAAAAAATTGCATTCTGCCACGTGGAATAAACCTTGCGAAACTTGTAACCCTATTAGCTTGTGTCAACAAACCAGAAACCATATTATAGGGTCAATCTGTTATTACAATTTTTGAAACTCATTCATTTTCAGATGAATGAACACCTACAATGCTGAAACCCAATAGCACTTTAAACTTAGCCAAGCATTGCTAATAGCCACAGCTGTCCAAACAATAGACTACTCTCTTGGAAGGAAAGGACAGCAGGTATTCAGTTCAATTTCCACGCAGAGTGCTTGTCAATCAATGTAGGTTTTATTTAAGTGTCAGAACCAAAATACAACAGAGCAGGTGGTTAAATAGTTTTTAAGTGTCAAAACCAGGTTTTATGTATCAGTTGGAGCCAATTAAATTGCAGTAGAAAAGATAACAGTACAGGCAGATAGGACATTTTGTGACATTTTTCACTGCATTACAGTGCTTCCTCCATTGGAAAAGCACTGTAATGGATGTGAACAAATACACAAGTCAATGTAAGGGTCAACTTATCGTTAAAGGAATCACTGCATCAAAAGGTCATCTACACTGCAGTACAGCATCAAGTGGTGACATTTGAAAGTGCGAAAACACTTTACACTTAGCTTTAAGAATGTTCTAGACTCCTCAGCAGGCTTCCCGTTTTCTTCATGAACTCTCAAACTGGTGTGCTTTTAATGGGCTTCCAAAAGTCTGCACCATGAGAGGAAAATGGTCTGCAAGATGAATTTCGATTTTTTTTCTCCCATTTAAAATGGGGAACCTGATCTCAGCAGGGGCGGTTGTGCGTTTGGCACACTAGGCATCCCCTACTCGCAAAAAGACCAGAGGAACGTAGCACTGGGTCGGAGGAAAATCGAACTTGCTCCAAAAAAAGAACTGTGTGGCTATTCACTCAACAAGATGCACGTCTGCATGCAGATGAAAATTTGGCTCTTTACCTCCCATTTTAAATTTAACCCAGGCTCGCAGGGTTTTGTGGGCCTCAGGAAATCTGCAGTTAAAGGGAGGCGAGGACTGCTTGATTCAGCAGGTAAGCACTTACCTGCAGATCCACTTACCCGCTTCCGCCTACATCCCTGCAATCGGACTTGCCCCTGTGTCATGATCGCCGACTCCCCCAGTAACCCCCCCCCCCACCCCCCCAACTTCTCTGACCGTTTCCTCTGTCCTTTGTGCTCCTCAGCTGCTGCCTCCAATCTACACTTCTTCCAGGTTTCCCAACAGCAAAATAGCACACCCCCACTGCTCCCCCCCATCTCCCGCCCCACCACCTCCGAGCTAATATTGTGACTAAATGGTTCGGAGAGTTAGAACATATGACTGTCTGTTCCTGCATTGGCACAGCAGCAATCTTTTTTTTTCTCCTGCATACCAGTTTGAAGATGTTAATCATTTACAGCCCTTTGCACTGACTGGATATACACAATATTGGAACTTTTTACAATTTCTCCTGTAAAATAAAATCAACAGTATTGTCACATGTATGGGGCCCTAATGTTGAAACAAAATTCTTGATTCAAACCATGTTATAACCTCAAAAGCGAATGCATCTGCTTTGAATTTTTTCCCCGTGATATGTATTTTGTGGGTATTGTTGATTCTTAGTTGTGGAAATTCAAATGCAATCGAAAAAAATGCAGACAAATACACAAGCATTTAACATTTTAAAAAATGTTGTTGTTTTTCTTAAAGGAGCCGGAAGCTTCTATTAACTGTGCTGAGCTGCCCAAATGACATCATGTTCTATTTATGAACTGTGGAAACTCATAACAGATTGTATTTCTTTTAAAAAAAAATCCTTGCATTCCATTGTTTCCTTGGTGAATGTAGACAGGATAAGCGTTGAAGAACCTGAGGAAAATCCAATAAGAAACTGCGTGGTGTATGCTAAAAGCCAAATTTGTCAGAACTTTGGTTATCTCCTGTCAGTATAAAGTGTGGTTATTACTACTTTAAATGGCTGACAGGATTCTGCAGGCTCTTAATTACATTACCATTAAATGGAAGCATTGCCATAGCATTAGCCTTAATTACGCTACACTTTTGTTCCTTGGTATCATGAGCTTATATTTGTAGCTTCTCAATGAAACCCATTAGCATTGATCTGATTATTTGATTGTATTTAATTAATGGAATAATTTTATTTAAATCATAGAATTACACACAAGTTGCAGCACAGAAACAGACCATGTAGTCCTACAGTGCTATGCTGGTATCTATATTCCACACTAGCCTCCCCCCGCCCTACTTCATCTAACCCTATCAGCATCATTCTGCTCCTTTCACCCCCAGGAATTTATCTAACTTACCCTTAAATGAATCCACACAATTTCAACCACTAAGTTATTCACCATTCTGTAGACAGAGCTAAGCAATCCCATAGCCAGCGTGTTAGATCAGAATTGTAGTCCTGCCACATCCACTCATGAATGGTGGCTCCAAGAACATCTCCCTCTTCACGATGATGGAGCCCAGTACTTGAGTGTAAAGGACAAGGCTGAAGCATTTGCAACCACCCAGAGCCAGATGTGGTGAGTGGATTATCCATCTCAGTTTACTCCTGAGGCCCCCATCATCACAGAAACCGGTCTTCAACTAATTTGATTCACTCCATGTGATATCAAGAAGTGGCTGACTGCACTGGATACAGCAAAGGGTACAGGCTCTGACAATAATCCATATATAGTGCTGAAGACTTGTGCTTTAGAACTAGCTGTGGTTCTAACCAAGCTATTCCAGTTTAGGCACAGCACTGGCGTCTAACAGAGAAAACGGAAAATTTCCCATGCCTGTCCTGTTCACAAAAAGCAGAGCCAGAATTTTGACGTCAGCGTGTGGGGGGGGGGGCGGGGGCAGGCCTGACACACCAACACGCAAAATGATGTGAGATGTCATCGGCCGGCGTCCCGACATCATCGCACATCATTTAGAGCTTTTGTTTGGTGGGCATGTGCCGGAGGCGGCTGCGCACCCGCTGGACTGTCAAAAGTCTATTGAGGCCATTAGGGAACTAGTTTAGATAATTAACAGCGCTTAAGGTTGATGGGCAGGTGAAGAACCCAAGTGGCCTTCGCGTTTTTCAGAAACCTTATCCGCTGGTGGGATGAGGTTTCCTGAATGTTTTATTAGATAAATAAATAATTTTTGCACAATTCACAAACATGTCCCAGCTCAAGTGACACTGTCACAGGAGGGGACATGTCTAAATAATTCTTAACTTTATTATTTATTAACTTCTATTATGTACTTAATCTTCCTGAGGCAGCCCTGAGCGTCAGGGAGATTTCTGCGCTCTTTCATGTGCATGTGCCTAAGATCACAGGTCTCGATTCTCCATCCTCCCCCCACCCGCACAGGTAGCGCGAGCACTACGCAACTTGTTTTATGCCAGGTGGGCATTAATTGGCCTGCCCACATAAAATGGCGGGGGCACAGCCGATCACAGGTGGCGATTCTTGACTGTTGTTGGAACTGCACTCAAGACAAGTGGACATTATTTCATTAGACTCCTGACTTGTACCTTGTAGAAGGTGGAAAGGCTTTGGGGAGTCAGAAAGTGAGTCATTCACCACAGCCTCTGACCTGCTCTATCACCATTGTATTTATGTTGCTGGTCCAGTTAAGTTTCTGGTCATTGGTAGGTCACGGTCATGGGCGATGATCGGCTCCGTGTCCGCCTGAGCCCGCTCCCGACCGGCCTGCCCGACATGCAAAACATTCTCCCCCAGGACAACACCATTCTGGCCAATTACTGCTCATCAGCCTACTCTCAATCATCAGCTAAGGTATGGAAGGGAGCATTGACAGTGCTATCAAGCAGCACCTCACTCACCAATAACCTGCTCACTGATGCTCTGTTTGGCTCTGCCATGACCATTGGCTCCAAAACTCAGTTCAGCCTTGGTCCAAACATGGACAAAAGAGCATTCCATTGATGAGGTGAGAGTGACTGCACTTGACAATAAGGCACCATTTGACCAAGTATAGCATCAAGCAGCCCTAGCAAAATTGAAGTCAGTGAGAATCAGGGGGAAAACTCTCCACTGGCTGGAGTCATAACAGCACAAAGGAAGACGATTCTGGTTGTTGGAAGCCAATCATCTCAGCCCCAGGACATCACTGCAGGAGTTCCTTAGGGCAGTGCCCTCAGCTCAACCATGTTCAGCTGCTTCATCAATGACCTTCCACCCATCGTGAAGACAGAAGTTGGGGCACTTGCTGATGATTACATTAGACCTGGACCTTCAGCTGATAAGTGGCAAGTAACAATCACATCACACAAATACTGAGCAGTAAGCGTCTCCAACAAGAGAGGACCTAGCCATCTCCCCTTGATGTTGAAGGGTATTGCCATCACTGAATCCCCCACCATATACAAACTGGGGGTTACCAATGACCAGAAACTTAACTGGACCAGCCACATAAATACAGTGGTGATAGAGCAGGGCAGAGGCTGTGGTGAATGACTCACTTTCTGACTCCCCAAAGCCTTTCTACCTTCTATAAGATACAAACCAGGAGTCTAATGAAATAATGTCCACTTGCCTTGAGTGCAGTTCCAACAACAGTCAAGAAGCGCAATGCGACAAAGTAGCTCACTTGATTGCCATCCCATTCACCACTTTAAACATTCATGTCCTCCGTTACCAACGCACCATGGCTGCAGTGTACACTATCTACAAGATGCACTGCAGCAACTCACCTCGACTTCTTTGACAGCACCTGCCAAAATTTTGAACTCTACCGCTTGAAGGACATTAAGGCAGAGGGGAACACTCCCACCTCCAAGTTTCCCTCCAAGTCACACACCATCCTGACTTGAAAAATATAACACCATTTCTTCATTGTTGATGGGTCAAAATCCTGAAACTCCTTTCCCAACAGCACTGTGGATGTACCTACACATGGACTGCAACAATTCAAGAAGGTGGTTGACCACCGCCTTCTCAATTAATTGGGATGATCAGTAAGTGCTGGCCTTGCCACATCCTATGAATGAATGAAAAAAACACATTTGAAGCAGATGATAGGAGCCTGGGGCAATATTCTATTGGACAGTTATTTTCTTTAGATACCACTCTACAAAAAACTGTCACTGTTGTTGTAATAATCACAACAATACTGACTTTTTTAAAACTTGTAGAAAAGCATACATTTGTTCTGAATAATAATTTTTCTATAAATGAGCTGAAAGTTCTTTCAATGTGATAATTTGTGGCTGCGGGAAATAGAGAACACAAACTTAAGCAGTCATTTGTGCTGATTTTCTGGCACTTTAATGTTTTCAATAAATTGTTTCAACAATCAGTGGTATATTAGGGCTGCCAAAATAATTAACTGACACGTCCTCCATAACTGGAAAATCGTAGATCAGAGCCATCTCTGTGTACATTCATCCTCTGACTGTCAACAGTAGAGACACCATTCACCTCTCGGTGGAATAGTGGCACTTCTATTTAAGAATCCTTACCCCTCTATATGTATATATTCCTTATCTCTCTGTCTGTGAACACCCATTCTTCTTTATGTATAGACACTCCTCACCTACTGACTTCAGGCACTTTCAACTGTGTCTGTGAACACTCGTCACACTGTCTATAAATTCTACTTTCCTTTCTGTCTCTGGACATTCTTTCTTGACTCTGTGAGTTCTCAATTCTTGTGAATCCATCCAATTTTGTGCTTGTTCACTCCTCTGACTTTGGGTCCCAAACTGATAAAGACAACTCTAGCAGTGAGAGCATGATGTTTTGGATATTCACCAGGCCATAGGCTTCTTTAATAGACTTGTTCAAATGTCAGGTTATGGGTTACATATTGGTGGACCATTTTAGGCCATAGGCTTCATACATCATGCAAGGGGGTTTCATGTTGATGGGCACTCTCACACCAGGTTACGGGGTTTCCTAAAAATGGACATGCACACATGAGGTTAGAAGTTTTTTTCTTTTGCTGATATAACAGTAGCATTGGAGCAATATAATTTGCAGAAGCCAAATCAAAAAAAGAGTGATTCAGCTCCTTTTATGTCACTATAAACCATGAGACTTTAAATACACAGATCTCACTTTTATAAACACTGCCTAGCTTTAAACATAGTAATAATTTAACATGACAGCCATCAACCCATGGTGCCTCCTGCCCTTTAAATGATTTCACTGGGACATATGTCTAAAAATACATTAACACTTTTTTAAAGAATGCACAGTTCACTGAAAGTATTAAAATGTGATGTGCTTGTGCAGTTTTTAAAACATACTTTTCTTTAAGGTTCTCATTGAGAAACATCACAGATTGTCCCACAGAAATTGATTGAAGTTAAAGCAAGGAAACCGTGGGAAGGCAGACCTTTATTTGTAGCTTTCTTTTCCTCCCTTCCCCCCCCCCAACCCTTGTTCCTGGAGTTGCCCTGCCATTTCACTGGGAAGCTTTCAGAACGGGAGGGAGAAATTCAGACTTACTTTTAGCAGAGCTTAACTTAAATATGAAAGGATGAGGAGTGAAACTTACACAAAACCTTATTACATGTCTAAGAAACATTCTAAGGCATTTCACACAAAATGAAGTATTGACTTGTGTAGGCAAACACAACAACCATTTTGCACATATTGGACAGAATCTTAACATCTTTAAAAATAACTGTGTGCCAAAACCACTTCTGGGTCCTGATCCCACACTTGTTGACAACGTTCCTGCTGGCGCAATCTTCCAGGAGGCAGCATCCTAATTAGCCACCTCAGTGTTCACCATCCAATTAATGACAGTGGGTGGCAGCTCCTGAGGCTGCAGATTCAATCAGAGGGTCTGCAACTTTGGGCGGATGACAGCCCCACCAGCAGATGTAGATGCTGCCAGTGTAGGAGGAAACTACGAGAAGACATCCTAATTTTGATTACATGGAATGTGGCTGGTGGTCTTGTGGTGCAATGGGTAGCATCCCTGCCTCTGAGCCAGATGCTCCAGGTTCAAGTCCCAACTCAAAACTTGATGGTCAAGGATTAGCTGTTTGTAACACACACCAATGGCAGGTGGTAAGAGGGGTGAGATCCTTGGTCAGCCATGATGTGATGGAAAGAAAATTGGAGCCTCTACCATCATGATCCATAGCTCTGGACTACAACATGCATGTACAAGAGTGTGTTGCCATGGCAACTTAGATTCCTTGGGGATCCAGTTGGCTAGTTGACATTGTGGATCAGGTTGATGCCATCGGCATGGGATGCAGTTCCTGGTCCAGCTGAGGTGGATTTGGAATGAGCCTCCTTGCCCTACCAGAGGTGGTGGTTGCGATGCTTGGTTTGAACCAGCTTTTGGATAGAAAACTGAAGCAGAAGAGACAGATCACCATTATGGAGGAGAAACCTCACCCTAGGGTGACCTGCAGCTGCAGTTGAGGCCCGCTGATCCCTGTGGCTCCAGTTTGATGGGAGGGGGTGGTTAAATGAAGGAGCTCTTGCTGCTTCTACCCAACCCCTAGAGTCTCTGTTTGTTTGAGGGACTGATCCTGTCCAGGGTAATAGGACAATTCCTTGTTCTTCTTCCAATAATGCCATGATCTTTAAAAAATATGCAACTGAACCACTGAAATAGGCGGAAAAGGCCCTGGTTTAATATCTCCTTCCAAGGACAGCACCTTGGATAATACAGGATTCAGCAGAGTAGTGTTAGCCTAGATTGTAATCTCATGTGATTGTATGATCCTTAAAGGGATTACTGAAGGCCCCTTCCAAAGGTAAGTACTTGTTTATTTTAAAGATTTTTTGGGCCTCCTCTGACCCACTGTCAGCACATCCCTGCTATCCCACTGAGAATTAAGACCCCCTTTCAACAGGCTTTAGTTACCAGCTGGTTTATTCAGCTGAAACTGTACAATTTACTTTCATAAATCACAGATGAGTCTCCCATTCTTATTCAGCCATTGCCACTTTGTCCATTAGGGTACAATGTAGTATCATAATCTGGAGACAAGCGTGAAGAATCCCATCCCCCAGATAAAAGCATATCCAAGTCCTAATAGGGAATTAGCAAGACTGACCAATTGCCAACTGTGCCCTGCAGCCTATGGACCTACATGACAAAAGCATCTGATTACCAAGTCTGCCACTAAGGATAACTTGCCTTTAAACTTTCTTCACCAGTTGTGTCATCTTGGAGCTAGCTTGATCGCACATAGACTTGCTTATTTCTCTCCTTCCTGCGAGGGATAAAGTCACAAGCTGGTAATTAGAAAACTGATAAGCATGTATTTGAACCCTCAACATTATGAAAACTACAGTTATGAGGAACTGCTCCTGCTGGCATGTTGAACAGCATGACTAATCATTAATGTATGAGTGCATTCACACTATTCTCCTGACCAGACACTATACTCCATCAAAGGATCATTCTATCAATTTGAGATGTAATGTTTCAGCAGTATCTGCCTGCCTTTTCTTCAATGTAATCATGGTGGAAGTAAAAGGCAAAAAAAAAACCCATAGATGCTGGAAATCCATAACAAAAGGAGTGTTGTAGGGTGGCCGAGTTGTACTATTAGTGATAGAGTTGTTCTGCAGACGCTTCTTGAGTAGAAACATTAAGTTTATTTACAATGTACTCAGCAACAACTACACATGTGCTTTCAACTCCAACTCTGTATCTACACTGACTGCTAGAGGTAGCCAGCGCTACTCTCCTACTGGTTACTACAGATCACCTGAGCTTCCTTAACATGTATTATTCTTAAAGGTACATTACACACTAAATAACACCATAATTACTACAGAGAGAAAATGCTGGAAGCACCCTACAGGCCAGTCAAAATCTGTGGAGAGACAAGTTGAAATTTCTGATTTGGAGCATTTATCAGCTGGAACCATGTCACCCACTGATTCTATATTTGTGAGCACGTGTGCTCGTAGCAGGTTATGATTCTCTAGGTTATGATTCTTGAGGCTGATTCCCCCTGTCTGTTTTCTCATCTGTTGGGTGATGGAGAAAAGACCACCACAGGGTACATTAGAGCATGTCAGCTATCTTGCTGTTTAAGTTGTCCAAATCCAAGTCAATGCACCTGCCTTATCTGCTGCAAGTTATTCAATTGAGATCCTTGTGAGTGACCTTGGCAATGAACTATGAAACTGACGCCCACAGACTGAATGACAGGATGGTGTAGGTTGAAAGCTTACTTCCAGCAACTGTTTCCTACTTTTGATACAAATGCACTTGACAGCTTGATTCTGGAATTTGCACATGAGCAAGAGGAAGCCCTGCTATTCCATGCACAAGAGTTTTGAAATTTAACTTTACTTTTATTCCATAATGTATAATGCAATATGCATTGTGGTACAAGTTTGGAAGTGGAAGAGACTGTAAGATGACAGTTTAGTTTTCTTTTGTGCCAGTATTTCTTGTGGTGTAAATGTAAATGAGATAACAAGGGGAGAGTTAGAAGAGAGATAGCTGCAAAAAGTTTGTAAAGGTTCAATCTTTTTTATGCTACTACCTTAAACAATCACTCCTTCCACCACTGACACACAGTGGCAGCAGTGTGTACCATCTACAAGATGCATTGCAGCAACTCACCAAGGTTCCTTCAACAGCACTTTCCAAACCCACGACCACTACAACCTAGAAGGAGAAGGGCAGCAGATGCATGGGTACACCATGACCTACAAGTTCCCTGCCAAACTGCACACCACCCTGACTTGGAACTATATCGCTGTTCCTTCTCTGTCATTGGATCAAAATCCTGGAATTCCCTCCCTTATAGTACTGTGGGTGTACCTTCGCCACATGGAATCCAGTAGTTCAAGAAGGTGGCTTGCCTTCACCTTCTCAAGGGCAATTAGGGATGCACAATAAATGCTGGCCTAGGCAGCAATGCCCACATCCCATGAATAAATAAATTTAAAAAAATGACAAATCTGCAGATAAATGTAAATCTGCACATAGCACATTCTTTTGTTTTCCCTGAACAGAATTCTTTTGGCAAGGACATGTTTATAAATGACCCTTAGAAGTCATGTCACAGAAAGGAGGATGCCACAGGTAACAGTGATATTTAAGATGGCCTGAACCATCATTGGAAGAGGTCTGCACTAAAAATAATAAAATATTTATATTTGTGAAATTTTTGATTCAAGGCCTTTCTGAATCTTGAGGAACTTGTTATAAAATAAAAATATAAAAATAATTAACCTTTTTGACCTCTCTGGATCCGGATCTTTGGTGTAGGGTTCTCCTGTTGCTGCCTGTACATGCTGCTCCCTGTTAAATGTGCTTTGGGCCTGAATGAAATCATGAGACTTTGACTTTTGAACCACAACAAAACCCTTGCCTGCTGGTGTGAAAATGTCATGTTGCCCAATATGAGCCTGTTAAAAGAGTATTGAGGCAGGCAAACATCAAGTGAAGGGAGAAACAGGTAACCACTGGCCTTTGAGGTTTATGCCACTGGAGACAGGTGCACACCCATCAGGCTACAGCCATCACTGACAATAATTACCTTACACCACAAGGGCGTGTGGATAAAGGTCAACACATGAGCAGTAAGAAGAACATGATTTTCAAATTCTCCTGAGAGTAACCATTGCAAAGATCATCAAGTACTGTGTTTCTGTTGCTGAGTTTGATAACCTAGGTTTAAACGAGGAAATGCTGCTGTCATCAGTTTTGGACTGCACTGGGAATATTGTCTGTTATAATTTGGGTGATAGTATTTGTCTTTAATCCTGCCCTTCTCTTTAACCCTGCCCTCCTGCAAGTGACAGACTCACTCGTTAAGTATGCTGCTACATCATTAATGCCTTGGTCATTATAACAAGTATTTTATACTTTTTTTTATTTCAGAGGGCTGCTTCTACAGGAAAATGATCGGTTCTCAGAGGCCCTACATTACTATAAATTGGCAATTGGTAGCAGGCCTACCCTGGCATGTAAGTAACCATCTAATGCTATTGAAAACACTAACAGACTTTTGCATGTGAAAATAGCTAATGAGTTGTATTGTTTAACAAAATAGCCAAGCAATCCAGATTTAGAGTATTAATTTAAAACAAACCAAATGTGAATTGGTCAACACTCATTACAATGAACCAATTAAAGCGTCAGTATGGTAATTTATGGCTATTTCTCTTTGCAGTAATAGTGATGAAAACTTGATTTCACAAAAGTGATGAAAGCCTGATTTCACTCCAGTTTCTGCTCTATTAGCTGAAAATAGTTTTTGTCATCAATTATTTTTTTATTTGGAAGTAGTTCTGGTTTTCTGATTTTTAATTCTTCCATATGGTCCTGCTCAAAACTCCATACTGCATTTGAAACAACAAAAGGCCAGCCAGAAAACACATCTTGAATAGAGAGCTCTATTTATTTTAAGATATTTATTCTGTCTGATGCTTCGTGGCATTGTGCAAATAGTGTACCAATGGGCTATGCCACGTAATAGAAAGCCAAAGATTCACTCACACCATCTCAATACAATGAACTCTGGGTCTAGCCATGGACATTAGAGAATCAAGAACTTCCCCAGAGAAAGTCCAAGAAAAGGATCATCTGGACAGTTACTTTGGTAAATCCAGGGATTTGGTTATCTACCCATCCAGTTTGGAAAATGGCAGCTGACAGTTGTAAATAAGCGAAAGAGAAAAGTGCATATCGTCTCCTAGAAATAGGTTTCTTGCAGGAATTGTTAACAAGATCTATTGACTCACCTTGCAAAGTATTACATTTCAATGTCATTTCACCTCAGTTGTTCAACTGAAGTCCATGACTGCACCAACAAAAGAGCCATTTAATTTGTATTTATGTGCATATTGACATTCAAGTAATCTGTGGCATCTTTGCCAATGCTTAGTGAAAGAAATTCCAAACTTTTTGTCAACTATAGTACACAGACATAGGGAACATATCCCTTGTGCTTAATTAACATTTCTGACAGTTGTTTATTCATTCTTTCTTTCCTTGCAGCTGCCTACTTGAACACTGGGATTATCTTAATGAACCAAGGCAGGTTAGAAGAAGCCAAGAGAACCTTTGTTATATGTGCTGACATCTCAGATGAAAACCTCAAAGACCCTCATACTCACAGGAGTTCAGTAACAAGCTGCTTATACAACCTAGGCAAACTCCTGCATGAACAAGGACAGCATGAGGTAGGAATAGAGTAAGAAGTTAACTGTAACAGTGAACATGTAAGCAACATTGAAACAGGAGGAGACCATTCAAACACTCGAGACAATTCAGTAATTTAAGTAGATCATGCCTGATCCATAATTTAATTCCATCTACCCTTCTTGGTTCCATAACCCTTCATACCCTTACCTAACAAAACTAAATATCACTCAAACTCACAGACTGGAACAACTTACTGTTTTATTAACTGTCAAAGGCACAGGATCCAGCTTCAAAGCTGGTCCACCTTCAAAAGACTAAAGCACTGGTCTGTGTGATACTCACAGCAGCTTTAAAAATTGTAAAATATTTATTAACATGAAGATTTAAAACTTTCCACTTACTTCAGGGACACATGGTATTCACAAGCAATCTGTTGAAATAAATTTTGTTTCCCAAGAGATGTAAATATTTACCCTATTTGTAAGCCTGGAGTGAGTTTAATATGGGCACCAAAATTCATGGTACAGGATGGAATATGTACTGGAGGAATGCGACTGATGGTTATGTAGAGCAGGCCTGTGGCTAATGAGCATCACTGGTCTCACATTCTAAACATCGGGGTGATGTATGTCATGTTTTTATAATAATATAAAAGGCACCGATCACTCATAAGGGATTGTGTAATCATATTATAGGTTCACACATTTAAACTAGGCACATGGGAACATAATACATGGATAGAAAACTTGAAGATATCAGCAGCAGGGATGTGTGATGTGTGTGCTGTGTCCAACTCCAGGCCACAGTGAAACTGAGACTGGATCACATGAGACTGTATGATATGACACACTTCCCTTCTAGTGATGGCATGCTGCTATCCCTTAAAGCCATGTTAGAACATCCCCCTTTCTTTTTAAAGATAATTTCCCCTTCCAAAGAAGTATCAATTCATGTTCATATTTAATTACCATCAGATGAGCATATAGAACTGATGAATCGCTGAGTCTCTAAAGTGTAAAGGTAATCTGCTGGTACACCCAGATCTTGTGATGGTAACCTTGGCCAGAATTTTCCGGCCCTGTTGGCGTCGAGCGTCATGGTGGATGAGGGGGGATAATATGGTGAGAAGCCCAAAAATTGGTTTCATACTGACAGGAAAGCATAACGGGATTATTCGATGGTATCCGCCACTCGAGACTGGTGTGACCCCGCTTGTATCCCTCTAATGGGATGCAAGGTACGGCCTGACCAGAATCGTCCCCCCATACCAGGTTAACCGTTACACCAGCGGAAAAACAAGCCAGCCCAGGACACGACTGGACAGGTGTGACATGCAGAAATTGGGACTTATTGTTAGGACCTTGCTCAGATTGTGGACATCCGAGGAGCAGAAGATATTGGAGCCCTACAGCTACCGGACCATGGAGGAACATGTGCATTGCATGCTGGGTGGAATCTCATGAACATGGCTCTGCCATGAAGCAGATCTTGGAAGGTGGGAGGCCTTCATTGATGTCTCGGTTCTGCTTCGGAGCACCACAGTCCTTCGTCATGGGCTGCTACGGATGATTGGTGAGAGTGAGGGAAGAGGAAGGTCCAGCTTTGAGTGGGAGAAGAAGATGTACTGATTGGGGGAGTGAGGTTGGGAAGCAGGGGGATGAAGGTGTTGGGGTGGCTGAGGTTGGGAGGGGGAATGAAGGTATCAGGAGGGGGTGAGGTTGGGAGGGGGGAGGAGGGAATAAGAGGAGAGTACAGTGTTACAGTGGACAATGAAGCAAGTGGAGAGGCAGATGTAAGGGGGGGGGAGGGTTTTGGGGGGAAGGAGTCTGAGGGGAGGAAGGAGTCCAGGGGGAGGAAGAAGTTCAGAGGTGGGAAGGAGTAAAAGGTGGAAGAGGGAGTAAGGATGGAGGAGGGAGTAAGGGGTTGGGACATCTAGGTGAATGTGCCTGTGGAGTCAATGACTGCCTCCTAGGGAGTGAACTGAGGGTGGGCGTGGTAGGAGGGAATGCTGAGTATGAAAGGGGGCAGAGTGAGCTGAAGAGTGGATCGGTGAGGATGTGACAGCAGCAGTAGAAGGGAAGGCAAGAATGGTCGATGGGAACTTGGAGGCAGACATGGTCCCTGGGGGTGGGAAGGAGGAGGTGGGGGAGTTCCATGTGGAAGAGTGATGGGATTCTCAGGAAGGTAGGAAATGTGCACGTTCACCTGGACATCCTGGAAAGAAAGAGATTCTGGGTGGTAGGTGACGGTCAGGTGGTGGAAGGTGATGCCAGGAGTATCCACAGTGATGGGGGAAAATATGTGGGTGACTGGGGAAGGAGAAAGGATGGGGAAGGAGCAAGGATGGGGGAGCTGAGCAGAAATGTGACAACTACCATTTTTCTCACATCAAAAGGGAAAGCAGCCTCATGTTGGATGAGCACAGGGCTTGCCTGGGATTGCGATGAGTGGGTGAGCGGAGATGCAGGTAATTTCAGATGGACAACTGAAAGAGAACCCCAGCAGGCAGCATTGAAAATGCTCGGGACATTGAGATGAGTGTGATGGAGGAAGGCTCCGGGTGTGTGGGAGTGTGCTTGCACGAGGCTCTGAAAGGTCCTGCCACACACACACACACTTCTCTCTCCAGAATCACTTGTGTCCAGCTGCGTGCAGCTGAATTGCTCATGGGGGTAGGGGGAGGATGCAGGGGGAGGACTCATAAAGCCTGTAAATGAAGTTGAAGGACACCATTACACATTATTCAGCGATCGGATCCACACCGCCATTTTACGCAGGGGGGCCAATTAAGGCCCTCCCAGTGTGAATCGCGGCTCCCGAGGACAGCAGGACTGGGCGGGTGGCAGCAGGTCTGCAATGACCACCGGGTCCAATGGCGACCGGGCAGCCTGTTTTAAAAAGTTGCTGCAGCCTTTCCAAGGCAGCAAATCACGGCCAGTGGAAGCTCTCCCCAGAGCACTGCTGGTGAGCAGGCCAGGCAAGAGGGTAGGGCAGGGGGTGGGGGGGCACTGTGCCCCTTGTTTTTCCTTGCTGCCCTCCTTGAGGAGGTGGTAGCATGACAGGAGGTCCTCGTACCCCAGGACAGGAAGAGGAGGCCCCCCCACCTGACGAAACGTGCCTGGGAGGAGGTGGCGGAGGTGGTGAGCTCCCGTGATGTGGTGAAGCGCACCTGGATCCATTATCGCAAGCGCTTCAATGATCTGTTGCACTTATGTAGGCATTGGTCACTTAACTCAGCAGGTAGACTTTCCCCCCGGTAGTGCTGAATGTTCAGTGACTGAAGTTTGCAACATGGCTTGACCTTTGCCTAGGAAGGATGAAGGTATAATGATCCGGGGGACAGGGATGCAGATTGACATTGTCTCCATGTGAATTGATCCAATGTCCTTGTTCTTCCTTTCAGCATCACCAGAGCAGGGCAGGTAGGAGGAGCAGCAGGGGCCCCCTCTCACACCTGAGGGGCCCTGAAGTCTTACCAGCATCACACCATCTCTGTCAGGCACCAGCGCAGATACTAGTGCCACATTGGGAATTAGAACACCGGCTAGTGTCCCAGGGCACAATGCTGAGGGCACTTCACAGTTACTGGAGGAGCTGGCAGAGACAGAGTGTGCCCATGGCGCCAGCAATCGGAGGACTGCAGGGGACCGGGCACATGCTCAGTTGGTGGCTGATGATGTGCCTCTGGAGTCATCCACAATGCAGCAAGTGCAGGAAACGCAGCCAGGTGTGTGGGAGCATCTGGGGAGAAAAATGAGGCTATGCTTGGCTTGATGTCCGTGGTGGAGGAGTCTACATGGACTGTTGCCGAAGCAATGAGCCTCATGTCGGAGCGCCATGCGTCCCCCATGGAGAGAGTGGCAACTCTTGTGGAGAGGCTCCTGCAGGAGACCCAACAGGGCTTCCTGGGGATGCGCTCTGACCAGCAAGCCCTCACATCGGCATTGACCTCAGCTGGTCAGTGCCAGTGTGGGAGATGGTCCAGGCACCGAGTTTCCCAGCTTGGTGCCCATCCATCCACTGTGAGCAGGGAGGTCCGAAGCAACTTCATGTTGGCGCAGCAGCTGCCTGTTGTCTCTGCGGGCTCTTCTCAGGGCACTCTGGATGAGGGCGACAGCTCCTCCGCCACTCTGCCAGTGACCATTGCATCCGGCGAGGCTATGATGACTGGGGAGATGCCAGCTGTGGAACTGGCAGCTCCCTCCCAGACGGGGCCAGCACAGGCTCCACGGGCCAGAGGACGACTGCCAAGGTCATCGAGGCCAACAGGGCAGCAGGGTCAGCAGGCTGGCTCAGATGCCACTCCCAGCGAGGGTCAGCACCAAGACGTAGCACCCGAAAACGTAAACATAAGGCACCTTAGGCACACCACAGGTTTATCACTGGTGCTTTTGTGTTGGCCCGCAATGAAGTCTTTATGAGTTGGTGTGATTTTTAACACCTTTTTCATTCTGTTTCATTAAGTTTCTTTGGTTGTAATATTAAACTCAGACATGTCACCATGGCTGAGGTTGCCTCTTTTGTTCTGCAGGTGGGTGGTTTCTAATAATGTAATGAGTACTTTGTGGGACATTCAGCTTTATTAACAAGGACTGTGGTTAATGCTCCTAACTAGACAGATTTTGCACCGAGGTCTCGAATATGGAGCATACAGCCCAGGCTTGTCCTGAAGGTCCACATGTGGTGTGCTAGCTGAATGTTCATTAGGTTAAAGCCTCCTGGGTGTCCCTGCCTCCCTGGAGTATGCCTGGGTCAGCATCTACCCCCTCAACATTTCCCTGTGCGTGCTCATCCTCGGACTCACTGCTGGACTCATTGTGTGCATCTGTGCGTCTACATCTTCATCATCCACAGCTTTCCCCCTTTCCAGCTCAAGATTGTGGAGAGTGCAGCAGGCAACCACTATCTGCAACACACTATCTGGGGTACTGCAGTACACCCCCTGAGCAGTCCAGAAATCGGAAACACACCTTGAGAAGACCAATGGCTCCCTCCACCACAGCCCTTATGGAGGCGTGGCTCCTATTGTAGCACTGCTCAACTTCTGTTCTTGGAAGGCGGAGAGGTGACATGAGCCACCTTCTGAGGGGATAGCCCTTGTCACCCTGCAGCCATCCATCCAGCCGAGCCGGAGCACTGAAGAGCCTCAGCACCTGGGAGTGTCTGAGGATATAGGCATCGCGGGAGCTGCCTGGGTATCTTTCACAGACTTGTAGAATCAGCATCCTGTGATCAGACACTATCTGCACGTTCATGGAGTGAAGCTCTTCCTGTTGATGAAGGCACTGGGCTCACCTGCTGGTGCCTTGATGGCCACATGTGTACAGTCTATTGCACCCTGGACGCGGGGGAAGCCAGCAATGGCCGCGAAGCCTCTGGCTCGCTGTGTCTGGCTTGCCTGGTCCCAACGATAGAGGGTAAAGGTCAATGCATGTCTGAACAGAGCATCTGTAAACTGCTTGACACAAGTGTGGACAGCTGATTGGGAGACACCACAAAGATCACTCACCAACCCCTGGAAGGAGCAGAATCATAGAAGTTGAGGGCAGCTGTGACCTTTAGAGCCACTGGGATGGGGTGTCCACCCACACAGTTCATGGCGATCTCAGGCCCAATCATCTGACAGATATAGTTGACTGTCTCCCTTGAGAGTTGGAGCCTCCTTTGGCACTGCACCTCAAACATAATGAGGTAGCTGTATACCCTGGCAACAGGATAGTGGTATCTTCTGCGGCCCCTTCTTCCTTGGACTACCTCTTGGCCCTGCACCCCTTGTGCCTGTGCCTGACCTCCCAAAGGTGACTTCTCTGGAGGTTGAATGTGCACCCCTGGTCTCCTCCCCCTTCTAGTCCTCCCTTCCTCCTCAGCAGATGTGCCTCCAGTGGAGAGTTCAGTTCCTATTTCCAGGCTGAGGGAAGGCTTCCTGAAACCTGCAGGCCCAAAGATTCCTCACTGCAGAGTGCTGACCTGAAGGTTGTGAGTCCAGACCAGGCAGCTGGTATGCGTTTTGAAGTATTGCAGGTCACACAGGCAAGTATCAGTAACTTTGAAAGATCAATATTTGACAGACCACACTCGCGACCCCAGTGAGCCCTCTTATCCCACCCGTGGATGAGGTTTATACAAATGTGACCTACCTGCCTGCCTGTTGCGCCCATTGCGCCGACCTGAAGATTTCACGGGTGCCAAAAAATCAGAGTTGATTAGCGCCTCAAGGGCCTTAAGTGGGCTGTTAATTAATAGTGGGCGTGCATCAGAGATCATCGCACGCCCACCCAACGAAATATCGTGATGGCGCAAGGTGACGTCGGGACACTTACCCGACGTTACCGCGCATCATTTTATTTGCATGCGGGGCCCACCCCCACACGCCAATGGGAAAATTCTGCCCCAAGTATACCCCTGGTGAATTTAGAAAGAGAGCGATGGGATTTTGATAGATTTTTTTCTCCTAAATACATTACAATTCTGTCCTTGAAATATATAATGATTTTCTTTCAGCACTAAAATCTTCTATAATGTAAATGCATGCAAGAATTTTACTGTGTGTTGAGTCGGCATTCATTTCTGTATGTACGCAGAGAACTTTGCTTTGCATGAGGAAAGTGGTTGGCAGCTGGCAGGATAACATTGTTCTGTTGGTTTGCACTATTTTAAAGCAAATACAAGCCTCAAACTGGTATCTGCATTGTAAACTGCTACAGCTACTTTCTCTCCTTTGTTGTGCAGTGTCTGTCTTCCATCTTGCAGCAGGATCGTATTCTAAACAAGCTCTTGAGCTTATCTGGATTATCCCACATAAATATCTTTAAACAATCAATCAAAAATTAAATACACAGTGCTCCCCTGAGACCTTTCAGTTAAAGAAGCATTGGCTTAGATTTCAGTGCATCTAGTGAAGGTACCACCACATACCCATTTCAAGTAAGAAGTAATGCATGGGCAGAAAAGAAGAGAGACAGGGTTTATAGTAATGTGCTGACAAACATTATCTTCATTGATGTAAAGTGAGAAGTTTTGCATATTTCATAGAATCATGGAAATATAGAAACTTGTTGCACAAAAGGAGTCTATTTGGCCCATTGTACCTGTGCTGGCACTTTAAAAGCAGTCATGCTTAGTCCCACATCCCTACTTTTTGTCTAATACTTTAAGTTCCTCAGCATCAAGTACCCATCCAATTCCCTTCCAAGGTTATTTACGGAATCAGCTTTCACCAACTTTTCGGTAGAACACTCCAGACCCCACAACTCTGAGTGAAAAAAAATTCTCATTTCCACTTTTGGCCTTTTGCTAATGATTTTAGGGACCAGGTTTTTGGGGAGTCGTGGAGACCCTACCTATCTTTAAAATTGGCAGGCACAACCTGGATTTGGAAGTCCCGCCCCCATTTCTGACAGATCCTATTTTTTGCTGGCAGAAGAAAGGGGCAGGGCATGACTCACACTTGGGAGAATCCCAAACTCAGCAGGGCCATTTGAATTAAGGGCTGAGTTCAAACAGACCTAATTTTCACTGTAGCAAGTGTGTTAACCCGCACTGTGGGAGTCACAAATTTTTAGATGCTTGCGAAGGGTGGATGAGATCTGTAGAATTGTCAGTTTGTGAAGTAATTTAAATCCACAGCACTTTAAAAATAAAAGAAACAGCCTGTCTGTGTCAGTGAGAGTTGAAAAATCTATTCTAGCGGTTATAATAGCTGTTTGTTGACATTTCCCCAAGAGCTATTATTAAGTTATTATTAATGTTACGCAGCTTACCACAACCTATAATTATCTCAGCAGGAGGGGGGGTCCTACGTTCACAGTTTAATTGAATGCTCAAAGGGGTTATTTAGGGATTAGTTGTCTTTGTTGTGCGGTTATGAATACAAGTCTGTTTGGTTTTTTTTATAAGGGATTAAGTACTTGAGGAGATTTAAAAGTCTTGAATGGGCTTTCATGAATGGGAGTCTGTTTAATACAGTGAAGGCTATAATAGATATTTGGACCTTTATTTTATTTCAACATGGCTCACGAAGTCTGCCCAAGGTGGATTCTGGGTGAGTTGGCATGGAAGTTATAATCAGGTCTGATGGGGCACTTTTTCTGAGGGGGATGCGACAGTAAATTTTCCAATATTCACTTTGAGCCTAAATCTGTGACCTCTGTCTATTGACCTGCTTGCCAGTGGGAATAATTCTTTTCTATCTCTATCACCTTGACTTTCTTTGTCACATCACTTCCTAACCTTCTGTTTCACCCCCTCTTAACCTTCTCTGTTCCAAGGAGAAAAATCCTAAATTTTCCAACTTATCCTCATAACTGAAGACTCAGCCCTGGTAACATCCTGGAAAATTTCCTCTGTATCCATTCGAATCCCTTTACATCTTTCCTGAAGTGAGGTGCCCAGAATTGTTCACAATATGTCATTTGAGGCTTAATCAGTGATTTAAAAAGTTTTATCTTGATCACTTTTATATATTCTATATTTATATTCTATGCCTGAATTTGCAAACCCATGTATCCCATGTACTTTATAAATCATCTTGTCATCTTGCCTGTCTCTTTAAGGATTTTGCATTTATGGACACCAAAAGATCTCTCTGCTCATCTTTATTTCCATATTAGCCCTCCCATGTGCATCTGTTCACATTTCTCTGCATTGAACTCTATCTGGCACGTCATTCTATAACTACCCTCTTCATTATCTATGCCACCAAGTTTCATATCATCTGCAAACTTTATAATGCTGGGAGATAATTGTCCTCAGAATTTCTTTGGGGGGTTTGGGAATTTTTGTGGAAATTAGAGGAACGGTAGCGCTACCATGGGGCCCACAATGCTACAGCGGCCTGCTGGCAGCGTTTTTGCATTCCTCATGGCGGGATGAGCCACAGAAGGCCCAACCTGCCAGCTGTCTCCGTGCAGAATTCTATTGATTTCCAGCCTTCTAAAACCAGTGAGTTGAATGGGGTGCCTGTCTGGTGCCGGCAGCTCACTGGCTAAGTTCAGCCGAAACACAAATGTCAAACTGGTTCTGATTTCCCAATGGTCGTTTGGGTGGGCAATAAGGGTACATTATTGACTCACTATTGGTGCTCATTTACAGCAAAATTAAAAATGAGCTCCAATTACTCATCCCGTGCCTGATAATTCAGCATTATGAACACTGAAGTAGATTGTATGCTCAGGTTCTTGACTGGCTTAAACCCATGATCCAGAAAGCATGTCTGACTATCGATATACTTACAGCTTATAATTTTCAACTATTGCACTGATCTCTTAGCCTACCTTCCATCTTTCATCCTCTGTAAACTTGGGTTGATCCAAGCCTCTATTGCCAATATCCTAACCTGCTACACATCCACTCATCCATCACAACATGTGCTTCTCGCCTACTTTGCTCTTGGTTCATCAATGTGTTGAATTAAAAATTCTTATCCATGTGTTTAAATCCCTGCATGAGCTGTCTCCTTCCTATTTCTGTAACCTCTCCCAACTCTACAACCCTGAAAGAATTGTATTCCTCCAAATCTGGTCCCTTATGTATTCTCCACCCCTTCACCCCGCTATTGGCAGCTGAGTCTTCAGCCATCTAAAGATCATAAGAAATAGGAGTAGGAGTAGGCTATTTGGCCAATCGAGCCTGCTCCACCATTTGATAAGACTGTGGCTGATCTGATTGTGGCCTTAACTCCACTCTCCTGCCTGTCCCCATGACCCTTAACTCCCTTATCAATCGAAAATCTATCTAACTCAGCCTTGAATAAATTCAATGACCCAGCCTCCACTTTTCTCTGTGGAAGCAAATTCAAAAAATTAATGACCGCCAGAGAGAAGCAATCTAGCTCTTAAGCTGTGTAACTCCCTCCTTCTACCTCTCTGCCTTTCCAGCTCACTTTCTTCCCTGTTACATTTCCCCATGGGGGAACCATACTTCAAAATAACTAACTTTACCAAACGATCTCCAAATGAAGAAATTACCAACATGGTTACACTTTTTTTTAACATTTACTTCAACGGGAATCAGAGCTAACACAAATTAAACATGAATTAAAAGGCAAATAACACTTCAAATAAAAATGTAAATTTCACATTAAATAGTAAATATAACAAAGATGTATCTTTTTTATTCTTTCACGGGATGTGGACATCATTGGCGAGGCCAGCATTTATTGCCATCTTACACAACTACAAGCATGGGTGGAATTATGTAACAACATGGATCTATAATATGCTGTTCTTTATTCATGCAGGGTAGGCCAGGAGTCCTATCCAATAACATCTTTCACTTGAGTTTCAAGGGTACAATTATCATCAGCATGACACACTTCTATGAACTCCTTCTCCCTCAGGTCAGGACAGTCCTGATAGTGTAGCTTTCCAGAGTTTCTTTTCATCCGATTAACCAATAACATCCCAGTTCACGACTTGGCCACTTCTGGGATAACACCCATCTCTTTAGCATCTCCGAACTATTCACACAGCTTTCCAGGTTTTAGACCTTTTTAGCCACCTTGCACAGTGCTTTCAAGAGCTCCTGTCTCCTTTTCAGTCAAACATAAAAAATGACCACTTCCTGAGATTGATTTGCTTCTTCGCACAAGAACTCTGTGTTCCTTATTCTGTCCCTGTCTGCTTTCTCTTTGTGTCTGCATCTGTGCTTTCATCCTCCCATTCCCCTGCTTGTAGCTGCCCTTTATGTCTGCAACTCTCCTGTGTGTCTTGCCACATGACTTCTATCTTAACTTCCTTCCTGTAGTTACTGCTTACAGGTCAAGGGTCAGCAGGTCACATGGACCAGTATTTCTTATTATCCAAGAAAACTATAATCGACCCCTTTATAATTGAAGCAAACTTTTAAAAGTAATTTTCAAACATTCTTAAAAACAATTACTGATTCCAGAGACATTTTGAAGAAATTACAATTTTTCCTTGCTACATTGCTTCCAGGTCAAAGGTCGTCACATCCCTGTAGGAAACCCTTTAAAACCCAGCTGTTTAAGTAAACTATTAGTTATTCCTTCTTTTATCTCTGTCTTTGGCTTGGTGACATTTACCTGAATTAAAGAGGCTATATAAATGCTAGTTGTTGTTATAATGAGTCAGATAGCATTCTTTCTGGACTTTATCAACTTTACTTCCAAGTTCCACCCTTCTCTCATCTTTACATGTCCCATCTCCAACTTTTCCCTTCCCTTCCATGAATTCTCTGTCTCCATTTCTAGGGATAAGCTATCAGCAAATACTTGTCATAAGCTCATGGACTCCCACAGCTACCTTGACTAATCTTGCTCACACCCTGCTTCTTGCAAGGATTTCAGCCAGTTTTCTAGTTTCTCTGTCACACCTGTTCTGATGCTGCAACCTTCCATGTCAGGTTTTTTCCCTTTTCCTTAACTGAGAATTCTCCCCCACTGTGGTTAACAGAGCCCTCGACTGTGTCTGGCCCATTCACTGCACTTCTGCTCTCACCCCTTCCCCACCCTGCCAGAACCATGATAGGGTCCCCCTCATTCTCACCCTCCACTGCAGCATATTCAATGGATCATTCTTTGCCATTTCTGCCACCTCCAGCATGATGCCACCACCAAACACAACCTCCTTTCCCCTTTCAGCAACCAGAGGGACCATTCTCATCTGATACCTTGATCCGCTCCTCTATCACTCCCGACATCCCATCCTCTTCCCACAACACCTTTCCATGTAAGCACAGGAAATGCAACATCTTCCCTTTCACCTCCTTTTCTAACCGCCCAATGCCCCAAACACTACTTCTAAGTGAAACAGTGATATATGTGTACTTCTTTCAATTTGGTACACAGTATTCACTGTTCACTTTGCGATCTGTTCTACATTGTGGAGCCCAAACGCAGGTTGAGTGACCACTTTGCAGAATACCTCCATTTAGTCTGCAAGCTTGGCCCCAAACCTCCATTGGCCTGCCATTTTAATTTTCCACCTTGCTCTCATGCTAACATCTTTGTCCCTGGCCTACTTCAGTGTTTTAATGAAGCTCACTCAAACTCGAGGACCAGCACCTCACCTTTTGATTAGCCTTCTAGACTCAACAATGAGCTCAACAATCTCAGACCATGATCTAGGCCCCATTTTGTTTCCTTTTCTTTGCATTTTTTGGTCTTAATCGTGTTTTTCTCCCTTTTGCTTTTGGATGACACCCATTCATTACTCTGGACCCATATTTTGTTTCTTTACTTGTGCTCTTAACACGCCCTTTGGCTCTGCCCAACATCTCTTCTATCATTTAATGTCTCTTGTCTTCCACTGTAGAACAGACCTTCCCTTTTGTGCTATTCCCACCCTCCCCCATTTGACCTATTTAAAACCTATTACATTTCCAACTTTGCCCAGTTCTGATGGAAAGGTCATTGACCTGAAATGTTATCTCTGTTTCTCTTACCACAGATGCTGCCTGCCCCTGAATATTTACAGCATTTTCTGTTTATATTTCAGATTTCCAGCATCCATAGTATTTTGTTTTAGCATCCCTTCTAAATTTATGCTATTTCAACTGACAGTTTAAAAATAGTTGCAAGCTGCATCCCTTTTCCTATTAACCCACAGTACAAAATAGTGTCTGGTTAACTGTAATGAATTTGAATTTGATGGAAGTACCAATGCAGGTTCAGTGCTATCAGTCTTTCCATTAAACAGTCTGACCATCTGTGCTTTCTCTGCTCGCGTAGTAGCAAGACCCGAGGGCCTAACAAGGGAACTCCTTTGTGGTCTTGACTGAACCTCCATGTGCTAAGCTTCTGTACTCCTTTCACCTCCCTGCAAGTTAACACTAGACCTCAATGGAAGTGAAATTGAGCAGATGTATAATGGGAGGTTAATCAGCTACCATCCATTTTCTGCCCCTACTGAAAGTTAAAACCTACCCTTATATGAGATATTGTTTGGTTGGCCTCGTTAACTGCTGTATTTCATAATATGTTCATCATATAGATGACTGAATATGGTAAACGTCAGCTTCTATTTGCATAAACAATGGGCTGCCTTGAGAGAAAGATAGTTCAAGTACAGTCAAGGTATATTGCCACAAAGAGGACAGATTCGACAAATAAATCCAAAAGTCCCTGGAGGCCAAAGGAGATAGAAATTAGGATGAAGCAGAAAAAATGTGTTTAAGACAGAAGTCAGGTAGGTGATGAATTGAGAACTATGTTGAATATAGAATGTCCAGAGAGGAATTGAAAAAGCAAATAAGAGAAGCAAAGATAGAGTATGAGAAGACATGTAGCTAACATAAAAGGGAACCAAAAGTCTTCCACAGGCATATAAATAGTAAAATGAGGGAATGGGGTCGATTGGGGACCAAAACCAGAATTTACCATGGAGGCAGGGGGCATGGCTGAGGTCTTAAATGACTACTTTGCATCTGTGTTTACCAAGGAAGAAGATGCTGCCCAGTCATGGTGAAAGAGGAAGTAATTCAGACACTTGAAGGAATTAAAATTGATAAGAAGGAATTAAAATTGATAAGAAGGAGATATTGCAGAGGCTGTCTGTACTTAAAGCTGATAAAGTACCAGGACCTGATGAGATGCATCCAAGGATACTGAAGGGAGAGAGAGTGGAAATTGTGGGGGCACTGGCCATAATTTTCCAATCTTCCTCAGAATCAGGGGTGCTGCCAAAGGATTGGAGAATTGCAAATAATACACCCTTGATCAAGAAAGGGTGTAAAGACAAGCCCAGCAATAACAGGCCAGTCAGTTTAACCTCAGTAATGGGGAAGGTTTTAGACGATAATTTGAGACAAAATTAACAGTCACGTAGGTAAATGTGGGTTAATTAAGGAAAGCCAGCATGGATTTGTTAAGGGCAAATTGTGTTTAATTAACTTGCTGGTGTATTTTGATGTGGTAACAGGGAAGTTGATGAGGGTAATGGTGTTGATGTAGTGTACATGGTCTCCCAAAGGCATTTGATGAAGTGCTGCACAACAGACTTGTGAGAAAAGCTAACACTCATGGGGCAGAATTTTTTGCCTGGTGGGCGGGCCCAACCCAATCTCCGGCGGGCGGGGAGCCGATCCCCGCTGGAGAAGTGGGCCTCACCGTCTTTTTACGTGGGTTGGCCAATTAAGGCCTGCCCAGCGTGATGTCCAGTGGGAAGTGCTATACGCTTCCTCTGCGGGCAGGCGTTCCCCAAAAGCAAGAGTGTGCTCTTTCGTGCATATGCATGAAAGAGCACGCATCTCCCTGAGGCTAAGTGCAGCTTTTAAAACTTTTAAAATTATGACAAATGGAAAAAAAAAATTCCCTAACATGTCCCCCTCATGTCATATGAGATGGGACATGTTCATAATTTACCTAATAAGTTTACTAAACTTTTAAAAACCCTACATGAAACAGCATCCTGCTGGTGGATGAGGCTTCATGTATTGTCTATTAGCTGCCAGGGCTCTTGGCCTGCCTGCCAACCTTAAGGTTGGACGGGCAGGTCCTTTAATTGTTTAAATTACCCAGTCAATGGCCTCAATTGGCCATTGACAGGTCGGCGGGCCCACAGCTGATTTTGCTGCGGGCCCGCCTTCCTGAAAATTTAAATGGGGTGCGGTGACTCAGGGGTTCCGCTTGACACCATCTCGCGTCACTTTACGTGTCAGCAAGTGGGCCTCGCCCCCTGCTCGCCAACTGCAAAATTCTGCCCATGGAAGGAAAGGGACAGTTGCAACATGGATACAAAATTGCCTGATTGACAGGAAACAAAGAGTAGTGGTGAATGGTTGTTTTTCGTACTAATGCAGGTTTATAGTGGAGTTCCTCAGGGATCAGTGTTAGGATCTCCACTTTTCCCAGTATATATTCATGACCTAAACCTTGGTGTGCAAGGCACAATTTCAAAATTTGCGGATGATGCAAAACTTGGAAGTATTGTGAACCACGAGGAGGGTGGTATTGAACTTCAAAACTCTCTGCCTCAGAAGGCGGTGGAGGCGGGGTCATTGAATATTTTAAAGACAGAGGTAGATAGATTCTTGCTCGGCAAGAGAATCAAAGGTTATCAGGGTCAGATGGGAATGTGAAAATTGAAACACAAGAAGATCAGCGAGGATCTTTTGAATGGTGGAGCAGGTTTGAGGGGCTGAATGATCTACTCCTGTTCCTTTTTCTTATGTTCTTATTAAAAGAGCGTAGACAGGTTAAAAGGACATAGAATGGATGGACATGTGGCAGATGCAATTGAGAGAAGTGTGAAGTGATTCATTTTGGTAAGAAGAACCACAGAGAGACAATATAAAATAAAGGTTACAGGAGCAGAGGGTCCTGGGTGTACACGTGTATTTGTCATTGAAGGTGGCAGGAGAGGTTGAGAGAGCAGTTAATAAATCATATGGCATCCTGGGCTTTATCAATAGGGGCAAAGAGTATAAAAGCAAGGAAGTTACATTAAACCTGCATAAAACACTGGTTTGGCTTTAACTGGAGTATTGTATCCCGTTCTGGGCACCACACTTTTAGATGTGAAGGCATTAGTGAGGTTGCAGAAAAGATCGCGGGAATGGTTCCAGGGATGAGGAACTTCAGTTATGGAGAAGCTGGAATTGTTCTCCTTGGAGGAGGAAGCCGAGAGGAGATTTGATAGAGGTATTCAAAATCATGAGGAGGTCTGATCAGGATAGATAAGGAGAAACTGTTCCCATTGATGGAATGATTGAGAACCAGAAAGCACAAATTTAAGGCAATTGGCAAAAGGAACAATAGTGACATGAGGAAAAGCTTTTTCACACAGTGAGTGGTTATGATTTGGAATGCATAGCCTGAGTGTGTGGTGGAGGCAGGGTCAATTGAGACTTTCAGAAGGATCATTTTCTGAAAAGGAAAATTTTGCAGCGCTACAAAGAAATGTGGCAGTAGGTGAATTGCTCCTTCAGAGGGCCAGCACAGTCATGAGAGGCAGAATAGCCTCCTCTGTGCTATAACCATTCTGTGGTTCTATGGTATTGTTAGAAAAACAGAACCCACTTCAGCGGGCCTTTTACTTAGTGTAAAAATACAAACCTATCTCTGAATATGCCAGAAATTCTACACTTAAAACTAGTCTCTGTCTGATTCACCTTCTACTGTCTATGCTGATTTCCTGTCTCTCTGCTGAATTTTAAAAAGCTTCTGTTCAAAAGCTAGCAGCTATCAGGGAAATGTGTCAACACCAGGATGCTAGCTGTCTCCTGGATGGGCACAGATTGGGAATGTGCTTTAGAACTATGGAACACATTCCAATAATGACAAATCCAGCTCGGTGCTGCCTGGAGAAGCAAGTCCCTTTCAGGCAACCTCCTGCCCAAAACATATTATTAAGGTCACTTTTATCTGAGTCTCTGTGGTGGGGAAAATGGTCACAGAATCCTTAACCCTGACAGTAACATCACAAATATGGACCTAAACTTATAAGATTCTCTACTATTACAGACACTATTTAATTGCATTGGAAATAAAAAGCAAAAAACAAGTTGGAATTGCAAAGCACATCTATCAAAATACAAAAAGGTAGGTTGCTATTTCAGGCAGAGACCCTTCAAAGAGAAAATTAAAAAAGGATCACTATGTGACCACCCCTGTGCACTACCTACTGCTGGTCCAGGTTGCTACCAGCCTGGGAGAAAATTATTCATGCACTCTTTCTGAGGCAGTTATTATATGGCCAGATGAGAAATGGGTAAAAGAAGTGTGTTGAAAAAGAGGTCCTTGTATCTTCACAGATTTTTTTTAATAAGCTTTGAGTTCAAATCAACTTTATTCCTTTTTTCCACTGTAGGATGCATTAGTTGTTTATAAGGAGGCAATACAGAAGATGCCAAAACAGTTTGCACCACAGAGTTTATACAACATGATGGGTGAGTGTACACGCCTTGCAATCACACTGCCACATGCAAAGAAGTGAGTGTTTGTGTTTTATAAGGATATGTTCAGCGCAATAGGTCTGTAATAATGTCATCCTTCTAATCAAGTACTGCAAAGCAGCTCTTCTGAATTAACGAGCCCAGTAATGATATGTCATCCTGTGGAACTGGCTCTAATCAGAAACCTCAAATAAACATTAAGCTGATGAATTTTTCAATCAAAATTAAACTCAAAGATTTAAGTAAGGTAACATTAAAAATAGCAGTGTAGAGGTACAACATATGCTGCTTATTAAGCAGTGAAAAACAATTCTTGTTATATTAGTCAAAATACCACATTAAAAGTGCTTGTTAAAAAGCAACTTAAGTAGACCTTGTGTTAGGGACATATGGTGGTACAAGCACCACTACTGACACATTACTGCTTGATTAGAGTTGCAATCCACAGAATGGGTTCATTACAGCTACCAGATGAGTCAAAGCATGTTATAAATTTATTGTCATGCCACTAAGCTTAGTAGGCTATCATTTTGCTACATGACTACAAAACTCTCTTGCCCTAGGAAAATATTATTGTAGCATAACGTGTTATCTTAAGCTATTCAGTTTCATTTGAGTGGTTACAAAGAAAATAGGTGAACCATGGTAATATATTAAAATTGTCTTTGTGACTAATAACTCCCTAGTTGAACGTAGATGTATCATAAAAAAAACTATATGGGGTTGGTAATATAGTGCAAGCAACTCCAATGCTTAAAAACAAACATTGTTCCTGTAGATTTAAACATGTATTTTTAAGTTTGAGCTAAGCCTTAAATATCCATTACTGTTGTCTCCCTGGTCAGGGCTGCATTGTTTTCTCAGGAATTTGATTTGGAATAATGCTTTTTTTCTGAGGATGTTGACCACCCCCCCCCCCCCCCCCCCCCCTGTTGTAATATATTAGTCTTTGGGCTGAATAGTGCTTTGGAGGAGTAGCCTCACTGGTGACATGCTTCATTTCTATTTCCAGTCAGCACGGTTAAATTCCAAAAGGTCATTACTCAAACTGGACATCAAAGTACTGTATGCTAGGCTTCTCTGTTGTATGGAATCTGTCCATTTGTTAACCTGTCATGTTATAACGAAACACAGGAGTTGGACACATTTAAAAGATTTTCTTTGGTATGCTTTCGTTACGGGAGTGTCTCATTAAAGATACCTATCACAGTGAACTTTGATTTTTGTCTGTACCCACAGGTGAGGCATACATGAGACTGAACAAACTGACAGAGGCTGAGCACTGGTACATGGAATCCCTGCGTTCCAAACCTGATCATATTCCTGCCCACCTCACATATGGGAAACTTCTGGCACTCACTGTGAGTTGACCGTATTAATATTTGTGCAGTCTTTATGCAACTCATATTTCATAAGTTGTCTCTTGTGAGTTTGCACATTTAGGATAAAGAGCTTGGAAGCAAGTCTTTAGACCCCAGCGCTTACCTTCATTGTTTGTGCTTGAACCAGAAGTTATTTAACTTTTTCAAATTTTCCTTAGTCAGATGGTTTTCTACTTAGAAGATGTTGAGTCTGCTTCTCAAATATGTTTGAGTAACACAGAGCCATAGCTTTTCTAAGTACAATATAGTTATCAATTTCTTTAATTATGAGTTTTTGGAAGGCACATATTGGTAGCAATATGTCCCTTTGCAGTGCTGCTCTATGGCAACATTAATATGTATGTTTTCCGTATTGTTATTTAATGCAGCAGACATTTTCAGGGTGCTGGCCCGATTGACGCACTTTAAGATCAGGCTGGCAGACTTAGAAGGAAATTGGTGCATTCAATTTGTAAGGCCCGCTTCAACAGTGTTTCGAAAAAACACTATGATCTTTCCGTGATGCAAAAGTGTTCTGTCCATCCTACAGTTGTCCCCTGCTATTACTGGGGCGTGTCGCCCAAAAATTACTTAAGTTGATTTGACTACGAGATTCCACTGGGAATGCAGGGGTTAGACTTCTGTAAGTATATACAACAATTTAAATGTGCATCGGTTTCAAGAGCAACACAGCACTCTTACTGCTATATTGAAATTGCCACAGCGTTACAGCAACATTAAATTACTCATTTAGATTCTTGCCAGAGTTGGTATAGGTGCACCAGGTTCATGTAAGTCCTCTTACCCTCCAGGTGAATTACTATTGTCAGGGTTTAAAAAAAATTCCAGAAATTAAAAAAAAATATTTTGATAATGTGTAACCATAGCTGTGATAACACCACCTGGGGAGCAATGTAGAAGTGGGACAATGTTGACAGTCTCACCTATTAATAGCAGAAGAAAATAAAACTTACAGATCCCTGTCACTTTTAAAATAGCCATAATTTGCTCTTTCTGCTGCATTTCACCTGGCTGGTGGTTGACCTTTTAAAGTATTTTTTTATGCCAGCAGCTCAGATTTCCCAATTTATTTGGCAAATAAAATATCCTCTGTTTGTGGGGAGGCTTATAATTCTTGCATATGTGACATTCCTTCCAGAAATAGGAATTAATTCCACAGTAAGCAGGTATTTTCATTGCTTAGTTTCTTTTTTTGTTCTCTACCTCTTTTATATTTGCTAAATGTTTGGCACCAATGCCTGCTGGAATATTTCTTTTATTGAGTTGGATTACAACATGACTGGGCACCTAAACCTGCTCTTCAAATGTTGTTGAATTGTGAAGTGATTATCTCAAGTTTTCCAACGTGAATGGACTTTATGTTTGTGTGTTTGAAGTACTGTTTCACCTACTTTCTGGGGGGGCTACTTTTCTTACATAGCCTCTGTTCAATTTACATATCTCCCAGACTCATATCAACATAAAACCATGATTAGTCAGAGGGTAGCACATGATCAGAGGAACAGTGTGAGCAGGTCTGTTTTTCCTCTACATGCTATATTGAATAACCCTGCTCCATGAGGCAATATATCCAGCAGAACACTGAAAACAGTAAAAATTTGTTTCAACAGGGGCAGACAAATTGATGTGACAATCAAATGTGGGATCTTGAATCTATGACTATAAATAGGGGACCACGTATTCTGCTGTGCTGAAGAAATTTAATCCAGAAAATCATTTCATGGAAAGCGAATTGGAAATCATATCAGCTCAGATATTTTAAAAAGGAAATGTTATGTAGAGAAAGAAAGAAAAAAAACTTGTATCTGTATAGCACCTTTTATGACATCAGAATGTCCCTAAGTGCTTTACAGTCAATGTAAAACGTAGTCCCTATTGGAATGTAGGAAACGAGGCAGCCAATTTGTGCACAACAAGGGCCCACAAATGCAGAGACAAATACCAAATCTTTGTTTTTGTTGAGGGATAACTGTTGGCAGGGTACAGAAGAAAATACATTTTTTGAATAGTTCTGTGGGATCTTTTACATCCACCTAAGTGGGCAGACGGGGCCTCTCATTTGAAAGCTAGGTTGACAAAGTATTAATAGGGTTCTAGCATAACAGTGAGTAATAATAATGTTGCTGGAACAAGCAAACCAAAGATATGACCTCATTGCCTAGTTTATTATTTTGGTTTGGCTCCGAGTCATTCCAGACTTCAATTCACTGCTTCCTGTGCAAGCTATACATACTTCATAAACCTCATGTTCCTTTAATACTCTGAAATATAACAACAAGACAAAGATACAAGTTTTGATTGGTGTCTGCCTAAGTTATCCAAATAAATTAATTTGCATTGAACTGCCTCATTACAGAAGCAGGCATTGCACTTCATTGCAGCATCCTGAGCAAAGGAGCCACAAATTAAATGAAGTCAATCTCATTTGAGTTCTTGTTGAAGACAAATCCCTAGACACAGATGGCAAGAATTTGTCATTTGAATTGAAAAGTCAGTTTACTTAATAAATATTAAATAACAAATGTCATACTGCTGCAATGAGGTACTGTGGGATCAGGGTACTTTTTCTGTAATTTGGGTTGTGAGATCTTATGCACTATGATCCAATGGTGCTGCGTATGTCTGTTATATAGCAAGCAATCTTTTAAAGGGGAAAAGTTTGTTTCTCTATTGTGCAGTTTTAGTTTTTCCTTTGCATGCTAAATACATTTAATGCGTGTTTCAGCAGACAGAAGGTGCCTGCGCTTACCAGTCAGTCAAATTCTACTTAATGCTGATTTATGATTGTGCATGCCGATTGTATAGTTTAGTCTGTTTATAGCTATGCCATGTAAAATGGTTGACAATGTACATGGGCCAAATCCGTCAATATGATGCAATGGAACTCATTTAAATATATAACATTTAAACAAATAGAAGGCTATACAGTATTACATAAATACTTACCTAACAGATCATTTTACTATGCAATAATTAATAATCACAACTTTTCTGTAATTAACATTTTTAAGGATGCAGCATTTCATTTTCAATTGGAGTATGACTCTCTTTCTTCCACTGTTCATCTTGCTAACTATATCTGTCTGTATACCTATATGAGAAATGCATACTTAGTGGCTTCTTTAGCTCTTAGAATAGTGGGGGATCCAGGCAAATAATTGCCTCCCTGGTCTGGCTGCATTTTTACTTTAAGTTTTAGCTCAC
Source organism: Carcharodon carcharias (assembly GCF_017639515.1). Classification (NCBI taxonomy): domain Eukaryota; kingdom Metazoa; phylum Chordata; class Chondrichthyes; order Lamniformes; family Lamnidae; genus Carcharodon; species Carcharodon carcharias. Next base: position 65,186,311 of record NC_054487.1, read on the forward strand.
ATAGGCTATTGAAGCGAACAGTAACATTGCAGCAGCTTTACTATTATTATATAAGTTGGTCAAATCATTTTTGTGAAGACGATATCTCTTTAAGAATAAAACATCTTTAAGAACATTATCCAACGCCTGCAGCTCACTGTATGTACAGTACATTGTTTTGGTTCTTCCTTATAGGGTTTCCCTTACATTTTGCACACAATTCTCTAAGCAATATAAAAAAAAACTCAAACCTTCTTCCCAGGCATCATGAGCTAGTTAGATGACATTGACAACCATGGGTTAAGCCTCCAGTTTCATTTCCTTTGAGGGAGCGATCCACCCTAAATTGACAGGATGATCCGGGTTCATGCTGTGTGGGGAATTGTAAAGCGCATTAGTTCCTTCAGCAAGTGAAACAACATGGACATTGAACTTTCTTTAAATTTTTCTCATTGATAGGCTTTTTATTTAGTAGCTATAGAGTAACCTGATTTGGTGTGTTCTAATCTCAATCAATAACAAGAATCACTTGCCATTTACAGTGAGACTCTGGAACTCAGCAACTGAAAAATGTTTCTGTCGGTTTGAATGCACCTGTTGGAGGATTTAATTTAAAATATTTCAGGACTGGGTAAATTCTGTTTATGACATAGATAATACATGAGCAAAATTTGTGCATATATAAATGTTAAAATAATCACCTTTGACAGAAAGAATGCATAGATGTTTATTTTAACATTTATATATACACAAAATTTTGTGTGCACTCATAGGTGTTTGGAATCTATTATAAGGTAATGTGTTAGCTAGGCTCTTTTTTCACTGTTCAATGACTTAAGACGAAAGCTGTGTGATGTTTAAGCCTGTGTCTGAATTATGATTATTTTATTAATTCAAAGGGACGTAAGGAAGAAGCTGAAAAGTACTTCTTGCGATCCATTCAGCTTGATCCAGCAAAAGGAAACTGCTACATGCATTATGGTGAGTTCATTTTTAACTCGGTGTTCAACTTAGCCTTAGTTTTAGAAAGGATCAAGACCTTGCAAAACACCACTGACGCCCACAGGATGTCACAAAATGTTTCATGGCTGATTAATTCATCTGCAGTGTAAAAGCTATAATTTTGTGGCCTTAATTTGTGTACAGCAGAGCACCACAAATGACAATGAGATAAATGATCTCTGTTTTCATGGTGTTGGTTGAAGGATAAATGTTAACCAAGACCTTGGGATAGCTGCCTGCTCTTCTTTGATAAAAGAAAGAATAAATTCCATTTCAATAGCACCTTTCATGACCTCCATCCATCCATACTTAGGCATTGGCCACCAAGGGTGGTAGCCGTTTCTATCTGTTCACTATACATCCTGCACACCACTGTCGTTCCTCCTTCCATCCAGTTTCTGATGTTCTCCACTCATCCAGTTCTTCTCTGACCTGGCCTGCTCTTTCCTGATGTTTCAAGTTCTATTGTGGCCAACCAGACTCTCACCCCACCTTTTCCAGTAGTTGCGCTTTCTCAATTTCCACTTCTTCACTTCAGTCAAAAGCCCAGGGGATGCTGGGACTCTGATTTTCCTGCAGACAAATTCATTGATTCTTCACCTTGCCCAGTTGATTTGAAGGACCCTTTGCCAGAGGCAGATTTCAAAAGCTGTGATCAGTTTCTCATCAGCCTTATTGAGGGCCCAGCTCTCGCACCCATATAGCGCAATGCTCCACATCAAGGATTTTTCAAATTGTTTTTTCAAGTGCAGAATAATGTTGGATGCCCTCCATACTTCATTCAAATGATGGGTTGTAGAGCAGGCAACTGGAAGCCTTGTCTTGACTGTATTGCTGCTGTCTCCATATATGGTCACTTTGGATCCCAGAACTTGAAATTGATCTACTTTAATTACCACAGGATGGCCCAAATAACTTTACAGCCAAATAATTACTTTTGAAATGGACCCACTTTATAATTACGGCATCCAATTTGCACACAGCAAGTTCTCACCTGTAGCAATGAAATTTATGACCAGGTAAATTGTCTCCCTCTCTAATGGAGAAAGATGCCTATGGTTCTTTGGGGTCCATGGCTAGTTATCTTTCTAATCTGTGTTTAGCGCTGCTGTCTGAAGGATACATTTAGCTTGAAAACTGGGAGACCTTCTGTGCTCTTTTCAAATATTGCGATAGGATCTTTTATTTCCACTTAAGAGGCCAGATGGTAACACGATTTAATATTTCATCTGGGTGGAATTTAATGCTCCTGCCCATCAGCAAATTTTGAGGCATGGGGGCCTTTAATTAGGTAGGCGGGTGAGGGTGGGTACCCTGCCATCTTCTCACCTCCGCCTGACATTAATTGAGGCCCCTGAGTGGGCAATTAATGCCTACTTAAGGGCTTCATTCCACTGCCACTGGTATTCAACCACTTTGCCCATCAAACTTGATCCGTCCATGTGCCATTTGCAGTCTGTCCTATCATGAATCTACCACAATTATTTAATCATTAAAGGGCATTGTATAGAATGTGATACTGAGGCCTAAAGATAATTCAACAAATTGCCAGAGTATCTATCCTGACAGCTCCATCTATTCTAGCCTTCCATCTATCCCAACCCTTTAGCTCTAGGTAATTAGTTCCTAGCAGCACCTATTGTGTTTCGAAGCCTAACCTCTGTCTACATCTAACCTTCAGTCCCATTCCTAATTAGATATTTAATCAGCTCTTTTCTTAAAGGAGTTAATCAACCACAGTAACTACCTTTGCTGAAAGTTTTATTTTCTAACTGCCTCTTACTGTATCCGGTCGGAAATAACTCTTCCTTGAGGCCTGCTCGATTTCTTCTTGTATCCTATAGCCCCGTGGTCAAAATCCAAAGAAAGTAGCCCACTTATATCTAATTTATGTATACTTCTCAAGATTTTAAAGATCAATGTCCTTGTTAATCATTATTCCATCATTAAAAACAAGTTCAACTTTGAGTCTTCCTTTATTACTTAAATATGTCAATCTTTCTTGCTCATCTGTGAACCTGTTTCTTTTACTTTATTGATGTACATTCCAGTATGGTGAACAAAACTACACAATATAATAAATGGGGTCTTCTCAATGACCTGTACAAAATTAGAACAACTTAGTTCAATTTATGCCCTTGAGATGCCATCCAATACTTAAGGTATTGGTGTATTGGTTTTGATGACTGGATTGAGAGAAAAGGATTTAGAGACAAAAATATCCACATTTAGACGGTGTTTAAAGAATATAATGAAGTTTTTCTTGCAATTTGGCAACATGATGCTTAGGTTGTTTTTTTGTATTCATTCATGGAATTAGCAGTCTGTCCTATCATGAATCTACCACAATTATTTAATCATTAAAGGGCATTGTATAGAATGTGATATTGAGGCCTAAAGATAATTCAACAAATTGCCAGAGTATCTATCCTGACAGCTCCATCTATTCTAGCCTTCCATCTATCCCAACCCTTTAGCTCTAGGTAATTAGTTCCTAGCAGCACCTATCAAGTATAACCATTTTAGTTTATTTGTAATACTCCCATTTGACATCAAAATTCTAAAGATCACATATGTGAGTATTGCTGGCCACTGCCCATCCCTAACTAACATTGAGAAGCTGGTGATAAGCTATCACCTTGAACAACTGCAGCCTTTATACTGTAGGTACACCAGCTGTGTTGTTAGTTAAGGAGTTTCAGGATTTTGACCCGGATGGCCATATATTTTAACTGATCTGTTGATAATGGCAGTTAGGGGTGGGCAATAAATGCCAGCCTAGCCAGCAACACTCACATCCCGTAAATGAGTGAGTAATGAAACAATTACCCTAAATAAAACTTTAAGCTTAAAAAAATTCTAAACCTCCTGATCAAAACTTGCAAGTACTATCTTTTGTATAATGGATTGCAAAATAGGTTACTCTTTGGATTGTACTTAAATATAGTTGGTGGTCTTTACATGGTAAATGGGATATTGGAGTACTATTGTGAAATAAAGTGAATTGCATGGCACCGAGGTCAAACCATCTTTGGACTACTGTTAGCAGCTGTGTCGAAATAGCTTTATAAGCCATTATTGGCACATGGCCTGAGATCAGGAATAAAACATAAAATAATCAAGTAATTTACCCTTAAATGACAATAAAAATAATAATCAAGTATAACCATTTTAGTTTATTTGTAATACTCCCATTAGACGTCAAAATTTTAAAGATCACATATGTGTTTATAGATTGGATAGAGCTGAATTGAAGGACATACAATGTGCCACATAGGGTTTCAAATTCAGCTGGGAAACTTCAATTGAAGAACATGTATTTGTTTAAAAGATTCTGATTTTCAAAAGACCTTGATTAGTATTTAAATAGAAACTGTGGAATTTCTCTTTGAATTCTCTCTTTGACCTTCCATTTAAAGCTATGATTATAAACTGTTTAGGCACAACATTTCTAGAGGCATTGCCACTGCCAGTTTACATTTCTGTTTATGCCAGTGGGACAAAATATAACTCATTGAAGATAACTGACAGCAGATTTGGAACAAGAAAATGTATAATACAACAACACTTCTGCATTTTAGTTCATTAATGATACTGGCTTATAGCTTTGAGACTACACTGCCGAACATTAGCAGACACATTCTTAATGCATTTGTGTCATATTTGTCTTTCTGCTTTTCCATTAAAGGTATTAACCTATTGAAAATAAAATTAGTGGTATAAAATTTTGAGTCTATTGAATGAATGGAGAGAGAAATTTCAGATGAATGACACTTGGCATTTTTTTGTTGCTGCCCCATGTAATTTCAGGACCTGATGTTTTAAATTATTCAATATTATAAATAAGAAAGACTTTGCATTTATATAGCACATTTCATGACCTCAGTGCACCCCAAAGCACTTTACAAGCAAAAACAATTTATGAATAGCAGGATCTCACGGTCATGTGATAATGACCAGATAATGGTGCTGGTTGAGAGACACCAGGGAGAACTCCCCTGCCTTTCTTCAAAATGGAGTGCCTTAGGATACTTTATGAACCAAGGGCTCCGTTTACTATTTCATCTGAAAGACAATACCCCTGACAGTGCAGCATTCCCTCATCACTGCATTCGTTTTGTGCTCAAGTCTCTGGATTGGGGCTTGAACTCATAACCTATTGATTCAAAGGTACTACCATTGAACCAAGGCTGGCCCCTCTCCAACTTAGCACTGCTTTGAGGTCATTTTCACCCTCAGATCACTGGAAATGAAATCAATTTAACGATTTGTTTAACAGCCACGTATCACACATTAAAGTTAAATACAAACACAGAATATAGAAATTTAAAAATGTTCTTACAGGCATTGATAAACTAAACATGTAACTAAACTGTACAATCCTCAGTTTTAAGGCTGTCTTCAATATTTTCTTCTCTAAAGCTGTTCATGTTCTGTTGAGATTGGAATGGTAAAAATGTAACACTTTGGAATCACTGTTAAATCCAGAGTTTTACACAATATTATTAGTAATAAGTTTCTAAGCCATTTTAGAATGAATTGTTGTTTAGCCGTTTTGCCCTTGATAGTTTGTGTGCACTGCCCAAGATATTATACAAGTCCTCAGGGCTGTTCCTAATAGTATTATGTGTCTTCATAAGAAGATCCACAGAAACACTGGAGAAACATTGTAAACAGCATTTTCCAGGTTACCAATGAAATGCTTATTGTTTAGTCCCTGAGAGAGAGAACTTGCTATTAAAATACTATCTTTTACCTAGTTGCTTTTATTTAGAAACTTGGGATAATTCACGGTATTAAAATTAACTCCTTTTTCAAACTCTTTCTGTGAAGAAATAACCTCAAAATTTGGAAATGTGATAGCTGGGCATAGGGAGTCCCTGGTTCTGCTCCTTTCCATTTGACTAGTAAGTGGCAGATAGAGGTGTTATCCCTTGCAAGCCAAACAGGAGGATTCTGGTAAGAGTGGAGTTCCAGCAAAGCTAGATCCTTGCCATGTTAGGAGAGGATTTGGCCCCAGTTGGATGGTCTGATATTTGAAAAGGAGTCAAGGCTGTCGATTCTAATGGTCTTTTTCTGTTCCTAAGAAACACTTGTATTTTTATGTTTTCTCATAGGTCAGTTTCTGTTAGAGGAGTCTCGTCTGGTGGAAGCTGCTCAGATGGCAGAGAGAGCAGCTGAACTGGATAGTATGGAATTTGATGTTGTCTTTAATGCAGCCCACATGCTCAGGTTCGTTCCTTCCTAATAATGGGTTGCATCATGAAATGCATTTTAAATTAGACTGTTGGGCACTATGGATTCTGTTATATGACATTAATTTGGAGGGAAAATAAGCATTTTTCTAAAAAAAAAGATTTAGGGGCTAATATTTCAATGTGGCAGACTTTCAAATCCATTTAAAAAGCTGCAACATCATGCCGTAATTCTGTATCCCTCTGTGCCTAATTTAAGTTGGATGTCTTGTGTGCTAAAGCATTTTTTAGAAAAACATACGTACTTGATCTGAGTGACCTTGCATAGAGCTCTGAAGGGCAGGTTGTAGTAAGTGCTTTGCTGGCATGAAGTATTTGGAGAAAGGAAATGATATACTATATACTTTTACAGCTAGTCTGTCTTCTAATGAAGTTCACTTGTAAATGACCAAAGTTAACTTTTTTTGCAGTGTATATTAGTTTTCACTGGGAGTCAGTAAGTGGAGTGGGTAAAAAAACCACAATTGGGAACAAATGCATCCATTACTAACTTTGGTTCATATGGAGAAAATCATTTCAAATAGACAGTAAGCAGGTAATCCACAACAGCATGGCCTATAAATTAAGTCAATTCCTTCTCTTGAGTCAATAGACCAATATTTACTTCTGCATTAATTCCTGGTGCAATTATGCTTAGAGTTTGTGGAAAAAACGAATAACGGTTTTCTCCAAGAATAAAATATACTTCACATTGATCAGTGTTTGAAGGAGAAACAAAGGCTTATGTTTAAGCTGGCAGGCTTCATAATTGCTGCCATGACCAGACCAGAGAGACAACTTTTATAGAATACAACTCCAGATCTAACTTCTGTTTGCTTGCAAATGCCCTCCAACCATTATATTAAATTTGAAAGAATGCACTAATCTTGGATGTTGTTCTGAGAATCAGCAAATAGTAGTTCACATCTCACCTGACTTAAATGTTCTCAGCTGAGCTTAGATATTTATCTATATCTCATCAAAAGATATAAAATTCTTAGAGGATGTGACAGGAGAGACTATTTTCCTTGGTTGAGGAGACTTGAAGTAAGGATCATGGTCTCGGGATGAAGGACTGGCTATTTAGGACTGCAATGAGGAGAAATTTCTTCATTCAGAGTGTTGCGAATCTTTGGAATTCTGTACCCCAGAGGACAGTGGATGCTCAGGCAATAGTATGTTCAAAATTATGAACAATAGCTTTTTGGGCACTAAGAGAATTGAAGAATATGAGAATAGGAGAGGAAAGTGAAGTTGAAGTAGAAGATCAGCCACGATCTTATTCAATTGGGAGCAGGCTCAGGGGACCATTTGGCCACCTCCTACTCCTATTTCTTATGTTAGTCAAAAACAGGCTTAAGCACACCATGCACATCTTGAATGCTGATTTAATTGCCTGTAAGCTGCGTCAAGTATAGACTGCATATGGTGAAACCCCATACCTCAAAATTCAGCCCTTTTACATTCATCATGTTCACTTTGTATTCACTAAATAATCTTTGCAAAGTACTCAATTTATCATTATTACAGAGCACAATACACACAGTCACTTTTTTCATAAACTGCATGGTTTAATTTATTTTTATATCCTATCAAAATGTAAAAATCTTAGAAGTAATAACAAATACTCACATAGCGTAGGGAATTGTGAAAAGGAAATCTTTTACTCTGATGTGATTCACAGTTCCCGATGAAAGGATACACTTGATGGTAAACAGGTGAGTGCTGCTAAGTCACATAAGCACTTGTACTTCATTTTAATGTCATGTGAAATAGCAGCCAAACTTGCAGTAGAGTATTACTTCAGATCCATAACTAATTTTCCTGAAATGTTACATGAAAATCGTTGTTGATGATGAGTTAGCAGATATACAACAATAAGTATATGAAATTAAGAAGTAAACCTTCTGGATGCTTGAAACACTTAGCTGAGGACTTATGTGCTATCAACAGCTATATTTGTGGGAGAATCACACTGAGGTCAAATAACTCATGTGCTGCCCAGTCATTAATGGTGCTGCACTCTGAACTGAGACCTGACTGTCCCACCCTCAGTTCAGAGTGCAGCACCATTAACGACTGGGCAGCACAGGAGTTATTTGACCTCAGTCTAATTCTCCCACAAATATGGCTGTTGATAGCATGTAAGCCTTCAACTAAGTGTTTCAAGAATCCAAAAGGTTTCCTTTTTAATTTCATATACATATTGTTGTATATTATACTGCTAACTCAACATCTTCAATGATTTTCATGTAACATTTCAGGAAAAATAGTTTCTCAATCTCTGGGATACTACAACAGAGCCAGTGTGTAAACATGTCGAGCTGACATCACCTCATGGTGGAGAATTTATCACCAATGTTATTGCAAGTACACTCTCAGCTTCACAAAAACAAATACATTTCTTTGTAAGATCAGGACTGTTGAGGAAGATTGAGGAGTAATAGTCATTTGCAGAAATGAAAAGGTATTGGCTATAAATGTTAAAGGTGTCAGTATTTGAAAATAAACTTGAGGTGAGATCATACTGTTTGACTATTGTAAAAGTTTAGATCAGGGCTACAATGAAACAGTATATTTTGACTTTGAAGCTTCATTTATGTGGCACAACATAGTTTTGGCTGCCATTTCAAAGTAAAATGGCAGTAGTTGGAGGATCAAAGTCATGGGTAAGGGAAGTACGTTCAAGCCAAGCAAAGTAGAAACTGTCTGAATGGGAGGCTTTAAGTCACATATTTATCCTGGCTTAATAGATGTAATATTAATAAATTGCTTTTCAAATACTCAGAGTGATTCTTGTACTAGCACACTCACATGTGTACATCATTGATTGGAGGCAGCCTTTATAGAGGTGAAGAACTGCACAAATCTGGTCCATTGAAATTGGTATTTATTTTGCAGCAAAAAGGTAACATGTTTCCACTGAGAACACAGAGCGAAGTTAAATTTGCTAAAAATGATGTAAGATGTTATTTTTGTTCCCAGGATGTGAGTGACATTGGCAAGGTGACATTTTTAATCCATCTCTAGTTATTCTGAGGCTTTAAGGTTCAAGTACATCATTGCAGGAGAGAAAGGCAAGGATTATAGGTTTCCTCCCCTGAAGGACATTAGTGAACTAGTCGATTTTTTACTGCAGTTCAGCAGTTTTAGTGCTCATCTTTCTAGTATTAGTCCCAAGTTGACCTAATTTGTGGAATTTAGTTTCACAACTTGCCTTTGGTGAGATTTGAACTCATTACCTCAGTATCCAGTCCAGTATCTGCACTGATATTCTTCCTTCTGATTTGTCATCTGTTTTAATTCTACTCTTGTGTTGGAATCTTCCATTCCAGAGCATAACTTTGGTGGTGGGCACAGAAGTGGGGGTGATTTCTGCTGGGGATAGGGGAGATGCAGGATGGCTAACCATGCACGATCTTGCACTGTTCAGCTCATTACATATGCACTCGTGAGGAGCTCGCTGATTCTGGCGGTGGGCAGGCAGGAAGTTGCCATCTTCACTGTTACTTCATGGAGTCACCAGTCGCCATATTTGAAGGGCACCCGGGACAGCCATTCACTCATTGCAGGCCAGAAGCATCAGTCTGGCTGTCATTCCAAATTCTGCCAAGACCAGAATGTCACAGAGGAGGCAACATGTGGCCCCACCGTTCAGCAAAGCTCCCTGGAGAATCTCCTTCAGGCCTTCCCGGAAAGGCTGGAGCTGCTGTTTCCCAGGGATGGCAGCAGGAATCCCTCCTGTTTTACCACGGCAGCCTGGACAGAGGTTGCAGCGGAGGTTAGTGCTTATGAGACTCACAGGAGAACTGCCCAGCAGTGCAGAAAAAGGATGACTGATCTGCTGTGTTCCACCAGGGTAAGTGGCATAGACTACTTACTGCAAAGTGACACTCATAAGGTCATCTGAATGGCCTACTCCTGCCCCCATGTTCCTATTTTCCTATCAGGCAGTGTGAGTGTGCAAGTGCACAGGGATGTCAGACAGGAGTTTGAGTTGAAGGACTTAGCAGTAGATGGGACATGTGCACTGAATGTGTGCCATCCACTTCATGCTCTGTGTTCTATCAGTTACAGGACATCCTGCTTGTTAATTGCTTACTGGAGAGGGCTCAGCAGCTGGCATTGGCATGCATGCTCCTAAACTGCTCATGCAGTTCAGAGCTCTGAAGATGAGTCTTATGGACTCGAAACATTAAACTCTTGTTTCTCCCTCCACAGATGCAGCCAGACCTGTTGGGCGGGATTTTACGTTCCCACTGAAGCCAATGGGGTTTAGAATGTCTGGCCGCATTTTACGGCCCCGCCCCTGCCAAAATGGGCCTGTAAAATTCTGCCCATTGAATTTTTCCAGCATTTTCTGTTTTTATTTCGCATGGAGATTTGTTTGACCTGCTTGTTGCAGTAGACCTTGCATAAAGGGTTTGCAACCAAACTGCACCAGACCACATTGAAGGACTGGGGTTTAGTCCCTGAGGTGAGCGAGAGTAGAATGGGCTTATGTGCTGGACCCATGTGAGGACTGTGAGGCTATCCATGTGATGCATCAGCAGCTCTAACAGATCTCTGCAGGGTCCATGCAGGAAAGATATTTAACCTGGCTGGGTGTCCAGAATGATCACAGTCTTGCACTAATACTAAGACCATTTAGGACTGAGAATTGTAGGAGTCTCTATGATTGGAGGGTCCGGAGTGCTTGCTACTCAACAAGCAGTAGTGCAGGCGATGTACTCTGAGTGAATGTACTCCAAAGAAACCTCAAAACTTTTCAGCATGATAAAGATGTCAAGGGATATGGGTTTACTATGGATGAGTGGCAATTTGGGGGGGCAGGAACACGATCTTCCCTCATCAATCTGCATGGAGGAATGATTTCGCGGGGACAAATGGTATTCTCATGTTGCTCCTCCCTGTGGATCCATCTATCTGGTTCCACCTGAAAGGCCTCTCTGCAAAACCTGCCCTCTGCCACTGGGAGCAGGTGTGAGGGTGACATGAGTGCACCTCTGCCGAGGTTAGATTTGATATTGTTTCCAAGTTGCCATGCACACGGACTTTGAGAGAGCATGGGAAAAATCTCAATTCCCCTGACAGGTGTCTGAGGTCGCGGGAGAACGGAGTGCTTTGCAAGCTCTAATACATGCATTTAGCGCCAGGGCTCTGTACATCAGCACAGTTTGGCACATGCAAAGGATCAAACCACCAGCAGGGCAGACATTAAATAGTGCAGCTTAACTCAGCTATCATAATTCAAGGTACATTAGAGCAAAGTATAACGTCTGTAACCAAAACGGTGCTGGGGCTTACTAGCCAGGAGAGGATAGAAAACCAAATAGTTAAGGAAATGTGTCGGCAGTTTCCCCTGCCTGGAATCTGGTAGCTATCAGATTGTCACGGGCCTGTCTGCCGCATTGTACTATTGCATTGGCCTCTGCCTGTGCCTCCAGGATATCCTGGCCCTTGTCATCACCATCCCCTTCACCATCCTCATTGTCGGACATAAGAACATACAAAATAGGAGCAGAAGCAGGCCATTTGGCCCCTCAAGCCTGCTCCACCGTTCAATAAGATTATGGCTGGTCTGTTTTTGTTCCCAGTTCTACATTCCCATCTCCCCCAACAACCTTTGATTTGCTTGCCTAGCAAGAATCTATCTACCTCTGCCTCAAAATATTCAGTGACCCCACTTCCACTGCCTTCTGGGGCAGAGAGTTTCAAAGTTGCACAACCCGTTAAGAGAAAAAAAAATCCTCATCTCTGTCCTATAATCCCCTAATTTTAAACAGTGCCCCCTAGTTCTGGACTCACTCACAAGAGAAAACACCCTTTCCACATCCACCTTGTCAAGACCGTTCAGGATCTTATATAATTCAATCAAATCTCCCCTCACTCTTCTAAATTCCAGTGGAAACAAGCCCAGCCTGTCCAACCTTTCCCCTTAAGACAACCTGCTCATTCCAGGTATCAATCTGGTAAACCTCCTCTGAGCCGCTTCCAATGCATTTACATCCTGACTTAAATAAGGTGGCCAAAACTGCACAGACTATTTGAGATGCAGTCTCACCAATGCTGGAGGAGACATCTTGGTCTTCCATGGCCAGAATCTTACCCCCATCAGGGGCAAAGTTCAAGAGCGGGTGCATGGAGGCACGCCGCCGATTGGCACCCCCAATCTGGGAGGGGAGGGGAACCGCTATTTAATGTGGGGGGGCCAATTAAAGCCTGCCCAGCATGATGTCTGCCAGGAGGCACTAAACACTCCCAGTGCGGGCAAGGTTCGGGGGTGGGAGGGTGGGGGGGTGGTGGGGATTCCCTGAGCCAAAAGAGTGCACTCATCTACCTGAGGCTAAGTGCTGCCTCAGGGAGATCGGCTCCACTTTTAAATATGCTAAAAACCAAAAATAAAATTTCCCTGACATGTCCCCTCATATGACGCTGTCACATGAGTTGGGACATGTCCATCACTTTTAGTTAACCTTTTATAAACCTACATGAAACCTCATCCTGCCCCTGGATGAGGTTTCATGCTTTCTCTGAAGCCCGCCAGGGCTCCTGGCCCTGTCAATTATCTGTATTGTTTTATTAATGGCCTCAATAGGTTGTTGACAGGTCGACGGGTGCACTGCTGATTCGGCTGAGCCCCCACCAACCTGAAAATTGAAATGTTGGAAGTTCCACCCATCATCATCCCACATTGACAAGCAGGCCCATGTCTCCCTCAGCCAAGGATCATGGGATGAAGGCCTCACTGGCTAGGCCAGCATTTATTGCCCATATGGGGATAAAGAGTCAACCACATTGTTTTGTTGTGGGTCACATGTAAGCCAGACCAGGTAATGGCATTAGTGAACCAGGTGGGTTTTTATAACAATCAGCAATAGTTTCATGGTAATCATCACACTTTTAATTCCAGGTTTTTATCAAATTCAAATTTCACCATCTGCCATGGTGGGATTCAAACCCAGGTCCCCAGAGAATTACCCTGGGTCTCTGGATAACTACTCAGTGACAATACCACTATGCCATTGTCTCCCCTTTGTAGCATGATGTTATGCAGGGTGAAGAGGACAACAATGATTTGGGGCACTGTGGTGCGATTTGGAGAGCTCTGCCTGAATGATCTTTAGGGCACCTATTATTGCTCAATCGTGGACCTTGTGGAGGCATGTGCGCCATTGTAGCTCTCCTCAGCAGCACTCTGTGGACAGTGAACTGGTGTCATTAGCCAGGCCTTCTGGGGGTATCCCTTGTCCTTAACAAGCCAGCCCTGCAATTGCTGAGATCCTTCAAAAACCTGTGGCACCTTGGAGTGGTTCATCATTTCGGCATTGTGAGAACTCCCTGGGAACCGAATGCAAACATGCAGGATGTGGCTTCTGTGATCACAAGTCAGTTGCATGTTCAAAGAGTGGAAACCTTTCTTATTGAATATGAATCTTGAACTTGATGAATGTGACTGACTATTGCCAGGAACCTCTCAAGACCACACGTGTGCAGTCACTAGTGCCCTGCCTTTGTGGTAAACCTAAGATTGCTGCAAAATCCAACGCTTTTGCAGTCCTGGCTTTCGGGATCCAGGTGGAATTGGACAAATTAACCTAAACAGGGCATCAGTCACCTCCCGGAGGCAGTTGTGTGATGCTGACTGGGAGATGCTGCATAGGTCCCCTGAGAAGCCCTGGAAGGAACCACTGGCAAAGAAGTTTAAGGTGATGGTGACCTTTTATGCCACTAGCATGGGATTGCCTACAAGTTCTTGTAGCCCAGGTCCTTGTGGAGAAGCTGGCAGATGTGAGCAACTACATCCAGGACATCCCAAGGTGCCTCTAACATTGACTTTCACTCATTTGTAGATAGCTGCATTGTCCTCAATATACCCTTTGTTGGGCCAATGCCCACATCGCACTGTCCCCTGGTTACCAGCATCCTTTCTTGAGGCCCTGCTTCCTCTTGCTGCTCAGGCCATTGCTCCTTCTGGCCCTGTGCTAATCTGCGATGGGTCATCCTCCTCCTCATCTAGATGAGAGCTAAAAAAAGGCAGGGTTTGCCTGGAGCCTGCATCAACCACACCTCAATGCATCTATGAATGAATTGTAGAAATCAGTCTAATGAGCATAGTCTTTGCAGATTTGTGTCTATCTTAGAACCACCATGCCAATGCTAAGCCCTGTGCCTGGCCTCTGTCTAAACATGGTATCCCCATCTCACCCCTTCCAGGCGGAGGACATCCTGGAGGAACAGAGATAGATGTTCCTCCTGTTCATGCATAACCGTGCATGGAGACATTGCTCTTTGACTGGAGAGATGATAGCCATATGTGAGAACCCTCCCATAGACACTATTTAGCTTGCCTGCATTACCTTCGAGACTCTTTAGAGACCACTGTCTTGGCAGTATAGAAAGACTTACCATGTGAGCCCTTAATTGTCAGCCATGACCATTCACCTGGGAGGATGGAGGTTTGGAGTCGGGAGGTTGCTGCTGCTCACCAGCTGTGCCCCTTGGAGGCATTCACCTCCCTCCCTCCCTTCATTCCTGTCTCTGACAACAGCAGATGGCAAATTGCACAGAATGAACAGCAGCTCCACACCTTGCTGGGATCTTGATGTTACGTAACCCATGAGCCAGAGAGCAAATCTGCTACCATGTGGGCTTCACCAAAGGGAAGAGAAGACAACTAGCATGTCACTCACCCATCTGCCTCATGATCATTAGGATGTCCCTTTAGATGGCCAATCATGCTCACCTTGAACTCCACCCACCTAATATAACCATTCCTCTTTCCTCTATCACCCTTGAACCTCCTTGCACCTATAATTGCCATCCTCCACATGCCTCCTCTCCTCTCTGAACTTGCACCCATTACCATCTCCATGCCTACCCCAACCCTGACCCCTCCCATTATCTGAGCCACCCTCCTCCCTTTCATGGCACCCCCCACCACTCCATGAAACCTTCAGCTACCCAACTATTACCCTGGAACTGCCACCCTAATGCATCCCACTTCCCCCCTCTCACTGTGACTGTTCCCTCCGCTGCCCAGTGTCCTCAGTTCAACCCCTGGGACCCCACCGTAGACAGCACCGGTCCCGCTCTGTCAGTACATCTCTCTACCACCATCGCTGCCCATTAATCCTCTTCTCCACCCAACCACAGGACCCTCAGACCCAACAAACCAGGCCCTTCCCTCCATCCAATGTCCATTCACCCTTGTATTCCATTATTACCTCCCTCTCTGCCCCCGACAGCTTGTCTTCCTTCCCTGGACAATGTGTCTTCTTTCCCCGGACAGCCCCCGATCCGCCCTTCCACGCTTAGCCTACCTCCTGTGTCCATCCTCCACTCCACCCTTCCACCCTGCTCATGCCTCCCATGTGCAGCGTTCACACGGCTGGGCCTACCAACAACCGACCTCAATCAAGAGTCTGACATTTGTGAGCCGTCCCCAAGAAGGCCAAAGCAGCAACTATCACTTCAAAGTCTCGGAAGAAGTCAACCTCGCCAGGTGTATGCCTCTTTTATGCAGTTGTAAATGTGAATGTTCTAATTTCTTGCTGGTGGGGAACTTAATTCTGGTGAGATGGCCTTTTAATGAGCATGCACGACATGCTAATGCATGCAAAAGGGCTTCCCAACATTGTTTGTCAGGAAGCTCGACCCGCCTTCAAAGTCGCAAGAAATTGATTTTTGTCTTCACGCCCTCCTGCCAAGCTTCCTGCTGTTGGTGGGCCCAGAAGATTCCACTCTTGATCTCTGCATATCCTTTTATATATCCTCAAACAGCTGCCCAATTCTCTTTTAAAATAATTCATGAGTTCTGCTTCAGCGATTATCTGTGGCAGAGAATTTCACATTTTAAAATGCCTGCTGTGCAAATAAATTTGTTTTGTGATTATGTTAAATCTGTGCCCTGTTGTTACCATTGAGCTGAGCACTCAAAACCCTTCATCATGTTGAAAGATCTCTATCTAGTCACCCTTAAACTTCACAGCTCTAATTTAAAAAAAAACCCTCAAGACAGGATTACAATGTACGTACGTAAACAAACAAAGTGCGGTGGATAAGGTTAGCGAGCTACAAGCACAAATAGCAGCATTTAAATATGATGTAGTGGCAATGGCAGAAACGTGGCTTTCAATAGGCTGGGCACTTAATATACAAGGATATAAAGTGTTCAGAAAAGATAGAGAAGGGAAAAAGGGAGATGGGGTGGCAGTAATGATTAGGGAAGTCATTGCAGTGTTGAAAAGAGAGGATTTCCTTGAGGGGGCAAAGACAGGGGCCATTTGGCTGGAGTTGAGAAGCAGGGAAGGTAAGGTCACACGACTTGGGGTTTTCAATGTCATCCAAATAATTAGTGAGAGAGGAGCAAACCTGCAGGGAAAACACAGAGACATGCAATAAATATAGAGTGGTGACACTGGGGGGCTTTAATTACCCAAATATCAACTGGGATAATGTTAGAATAAAGGGTAAGGAGGGGGAGGAATTTCTGAACTGTGCTCAGGAGAACTTCCTTGATCAGTATGTTCTCAGCCCAATTAGATAGAAGGCATTGCTGGATCTGATGGTGGAAAATGAGGTGGGCCAAGTGATCAAGTCGAGGAACATTTGGGTAAGAGTGATCATCTCATCATAAGTTTTAGATTAGCAATAGAGAAGAGCAAGGAGCAATCTAATTGGAAGAAGGCTAATTTCAGTGCGATGAGAAGAGATCTAAACAAGGTAAAATGGAACCAGAGACTGACAGGAAAAACTGTAACCTGTGATATTTGAGGAAAAGATGCTTCAGATACAGGCCAGGTACATTCCAACAAGGGTGAAAGGAAGCCAAAAACGAGACTCCTTGGGTAAAGATTATGGTGAAACAAAAAAGGTGGGTGTATGATGCATGTCAGGTGTGTCCTTCAAGTGAAAACCAGATCAAATATAATAGATTGAGAGGGGAGGGGAAGTGGAAAATAAGACTGGCAAAGAGAGAATGGGAATCGAATGGCAATCAGCACAGAAGAGAACCCAAAAATCTTCTACCAGCATGTAAATAGTAAGCACCTTACCCACATGGCTTGTATCCCAGGTTGCTAAGGAAGTTGAGGTGGAGATATTGGAAGGGCTTGCCTTAATCTTTCAATCTTCCCTATTGGAGAGGTGCCAGAGAATTGCAGAGTGGCAAATGTGACACCATTATTAAAGAAAAGGTACATGGACAGTCCTAGCAACTACATGTCGGTTAGTCTAACATCATTGGTGGGTAAGGTTTTGGAGTACATATCAGGGAAAAATCTATAGGTGCTTGAACAGTTTAAGTTAATTAAGGACAGCCAGCATGGATTTGTAAAAGGCAGATTGTGCTTGACTAACCTAACTGAATTTTTTAATGAAGTAACAGAGATGTTTGATAAACGAAATGTGGTGAATGTTGTCCATATGGATTTTAAGAGAGCAGTTGACAAGGTACCACATTAAAGGGTGTTAACAAAATTGAGGCTCATGGTATAGGAGAGCCAGTATGCAATTGGATAAAAATTTGGCTTAAGGTCAGAAAGCAGCGAGTTGTGGTAGATGGCTGATTTTCAGACTGGAGGGTATTAGACAGTGGTGTTTCCCAAAGGTCAGTGCTAGGCTCACTGTCTTTTTGCTATATGTAAATGACTTGGATCTTGGAACATGGAGTAAAGTTTCAAAAAATGCTGACGATAACAAACTTGGAGGAGTGGCAAACAGTGAGGATGACACGAATCGTCTGTAACAGGACATATATAGGCTAATAGAATGAGCAAAAAAATGGCAGAAGAAATTTCATACAGAGAAGTATGAGATGATGCATTTTGACTGATGGGACCGGGAGAGGCAATGTAGACTAATGACACAATTCTAAAGAATGTGCAGGTACCGAAGGACCTTTGAGTACATGTGCATTGATCTTTGAAGGTGGCAGGTTAGCAAAGCATTTGGGATCTTGAGCTTCATAGAGACATTGGGAATAATTATCCCCCCATCGGGGGGGAAGTGCAGGAACGGGCGTGGGTAGGCACGCCTCCAATCAGCGCAGCCATTTTACATGGGCAGGCCAATTAAGACCCACTCAGCATGACGTCTGCCATATGCATGCCCTGTGCGGGCAGTGGGGGGATTCCCTCAGCCGAGAGTGAACTCTTTCGCGCATGCGTACGAAAGAGCGTACTGATCTCCCTGAGGCTAAGTGCTGCCTCAGGGAGATCGGCTCCGAATTAAAAAATGTTAAACAAATGGTAGCAAGATTTCCCTGACACGTCCCCTCATGTGACACTGTCACATGAGTTGGGACATGTCCATCATTTTTACTGAACCCTTTATTAAATATTTAAAACCCCTCATGAAACCTCATCCCGCCCATAGATGAGGTTTCATGCTTTTTCTTAAGCCCTCAAGGGCTCCCGGCCTGCCCACCAACCCTAAGGTTGAATGGGCAGGTCCATTAATGATAATTACTTCTTAAACAGCCTCAATAGGCTGTTGACAGGTCGGCGGGCGCGCAGCTGATTTGGCTGTGCCCCCACTGACCTGAAAATTGAAATGACGCTGGGTGACGTCGGGAGTTCCGCCCAACGTCATCCCTGGTCATTTTACGCGTTGGTGAGTGGGCCCCGCCCCCGCTCGCCAAACGGAAGATCCTCCCCATTGAATACAAAAGCAGGGAAGTTATCCTGAACTTCTATAAAGCTCTGGTTAGACTCCAACTAGACTACTGTGTCCAATTCTGGTTGCCACACTTTAGGAAAAATGTGAAGGTCCTTGGGAGAGTGCGGAGGAGATTTACCATAATGGTTCCAGGGTTGGGGGGTTTTAGTTCCAAGGTTCAGTTGGAAATGCTGGGGCTGTTCTCCTTGGAGCAAAGGAGATTGAAGGGAGATTTGATAGAGGGGTGCAAGATTATGGTAGGCTTAGAGAAGTTAGGCAAAGAAAATCTCTTCCTATTAGCTGATTGTACAAGGACTAGGGGATACAAATTTAAGATTTTGAGCAAGTGATGCAGGGGGAATGTGCGGAAGAACTTTTTTACGTAGCGAGTGGTAATAACCTGGAACTCACTGTCCACGAGGATGGTGGTTGTGGAAACAAACAATGATTTCAAAAGGAAATTAGATGGGCACGTAAAGGAAATAAATTTGCAGGGATACAGGGACCGAGCACGGGAGTGGGACTGACTGGATTGCTCTGTGGGGAGCCGGCATAGACTTAATGGACTGGATAACCTCCTTCTGTGCCGTAAATGACTCCATGATTTGTCGTTCTTATGTTACTCTTCATAACTGCAAGACTTCATCCCTGGTAAATCTCTAGTGAATCTAGGATGTATCTTTTCCATTGCTTTTATACTCTTCTGATAGCAAGTGACCAAGACTGTACCCCATACTCCAACTGTGGCATAACTAAGGTCTGGTTAAGTTCAACATTAACCTCTGGGTTTTTAAATCTTTGCCTCCACTTACAAAACCAAGGATTTTGTTTGCTTTTTTATGGTCTTACCCATGTGTGGTACCACCTTTAATGTGTATTTTCATGTCTAGGCCACTTTGATTATTTTCTCTATTTAAAGTCTTATCATTTAAAGTGTATTTCCTTGCCTGTTCTTCTTTCCAAATTGTTTTATTCATATTTTTCTACACCGAAATGCCATCTATCTGCCCATCTTGTTAGCTTATCTATGTCCCCTGCAGTCTTTGCCACAGCCCCAATTTCAGCAAATTTCAGCATAATTCCCTGAATTCTTTGATCCAATTCACTATATATGTCCTGAAGGGAGAAACTCTAACGCTGACCCCTTTGTTAGACCACTCACAACATATTTCCATTCTGAAAAGCCTACTTTTGCAGCTGGTCTTTACTTTCTCCCCTCCCATCATCGCTTTTTGGACAGCTAGCAAGATAATTGGAGATCAGAGCGTTAGGTAAAAAAAAGAAATCTGTAGGCAAATTCCACCAATGTTTGACGTTAGGAGATCTCCGTTGAAGTAACAAGGTAGAATTTCAACTTGTCAGTTAAGCATAAAACAGACTGGCAGATCAGTTGCCCATTATAGGGATGAGCTGATTTTCATTTCTAGTTTTATACCTGGGTGGCAGTTGAGGAAGCACCCCAAGGTCTTTAGTTACAGAATAAAACTTTACTGTAAATATTTTAGCTGTGCATTCTTCCATAAATGATCATTAATTAAATGCTATATTTCAACAGGCCAGCAAAAGATTTTGCTAATAGGGACCTAAACTGTTGATAGTTCTCAATTGGGTGCATTAAACACATAAATATATAATTAATTTAATTTATTGTTCTAATTGATCTGTATTTGGCAACAAATATTCTGAGTTAAAATATTATACCTCACATGGAACTGTTTGCTAGAACTGGATTAACTGGTTAGTGTTATAAGATTTATTCCCCCCTCCCCAGCAAATCAATGTTGCTGTTCATATATGATCGATTTCTCTATGAAACAGTAGCAAAGACATTCAAAAATTTTGGCAAAAGACAGTTTGTGAGGTAAATGAGAGTTGTGAGTAAAAACACCTTCATTTGTTTAAAAGAACACAATGTAATGGCAACAATCATATGAAAATATTTCATTATATTCGAGGAGCCTGGGAAATTATCGATACATAGCTTCTACCACTCTAAAATTTTTACCAAACACTAAATCAAGACACTAAGTAGGAAACACTGCAGTGAGTCAAACACAGTAGCGCCATACATACAATTATTTGTAAATAATGCTGCAGAACAATCTAGTAGTAGATAATGCTTCCAGTAGGTCAGTGCACACTTTTTCATTAAGGCCTTGTCCAGTGGAAGCTATGTAGACCGGGAAGGTTTCCTGTTGTACTGAATTGATCAATCTTGGTCAGAGTGATGATAGGGGTGCTACAATCGGCCTTGAGGCGAGGGAGGGGAAGATCAACCAGGGTACCCACTCCCGAAACAAAAGTAAAATACTGTGGATGCTGATCATTCAGAATAAAAATAGAAATGCCGGAAATACTCAGCAGTTCTGGCAGCATCTATGGAGAGAGAAACAAAGTTAACAGTTCACACAAAAGTTCACCAACCTGAAATGGATGCTACCAAACCAATTGAGTATTTCCAGCATTTTCTAGTTTTATACCACTCCTGATCTTTCTCAATGGCTCCTGCTGGAAAGTGCATGCGCGTGAATATTGTATGAGGACAGAATCTAGCTTGGTCCTCATACTCCGTACGCATGTTAACAGCCTTGGCCCATACGTGAAGTATGGTTTTCTAGACCAGATACATGAAGAGTGTTTGGCACCGTGAAATCACTTGTCAACATGGCTTGCCATCTTAAGTCAAGGAAAGAATGTGGGATGTGTATCAATGTTTAATGTTATGATCACAATAGGTATTTCGGGTACATTGTTTAAAAGTATGATAATGCTAATGAATTTGCACAAAACGTGCCAATACTTTGAAATTTTTTGGGTGTTTATGCTTAAAATGCAATTTAGCAGACAATAATTACTTCTAAAATCACTAACAGTTTTGGGAAATGTCCTTAATGCTGCAGGTACAATACATGATAGGCTTTTTCATGCTATGTGGTGTATTTGCCACACTGTGTCCTCCCTGTTGAACATCTGGTAGCACTGTCAGCTTTTATATCTGAAATGTAAACCATTTTTATGACACGTGTCTGAAGTCAGATTTCATTTCATTTGAAAACTGTTTTTTGTTCATCAGACAAGCTGGCCTGAATGAAGCAGCTGAAAAACATTATGGATTGGCAGCAGGACTGCGACCGAATGTAAGTGAATACAATCATAACCAGAACAGCGACATCCCATGATTAACACAGACTTCTATATATTACATCATCTGAAAACAATGCCCCACCCCCCCCACCCCCCCAGTTAAATGCACTTAAGGTTGCAGCTGGGGAATCACACTATGCTTGGCAGAAGAGAGCTCTTTGTATGCCTACAAGCATGTTCTGTGCTATTCTCTTACCTGGTGTTGACGTTTGAAGACTGTAAGCGAGACGTTTGCTTTCCTGAAATATTTAAATAAAAACTGTGGTAATTTTATGAAGTGCCCAAGCAGGTCCAACTTTTCTAATTTTTTGGCTCAACACTGCTCTGAAGTTATGTCCCACACAATATTGAGCTCAGATGATGTGAGAAAGCGTTCCTGAGGGACCTCATGGTGCTGAGCTTCAGATTTAGATCTAGTCCTAACTCTGGAGTCTTGCTGAGACTTTCCTGTTGATACACAGTGGAAATTGCACCCTAAACCCCTAAATCTGTTTATCCCATTTCAGTACACAGTGGAATATATATGAGAAATCATATAAATTATGCTATGATATATATTTCAAAATTTTGTACTATTGTCATAGGACAGTTTAGAGTTCCAATTGTGATAATACTTACATTGAGTACTTCTGTAGATAAATGAACAGTTGATAGAGAATCTGCATTGGAAGAGATAAGTGTAATACACAGCTAAATTATCCATTTTCCAGAAATGTTATTTAATTGTGCACTTAACACATAGCCATAGAAATTACGAGGTAAGGCTGTGACTTTATAAGCACTTTACACTTAGTGATGGTGTGCAGTAAACAGATATACATTTAAATGTATTTTTGTCTATAGTTAGCAGTCATTATTTTGTTCTGAACACAAGTACTTGTTACGCATCAAGAAGCATTGTTATTCTTATAAAAAAAGCCTTATTCAGTGCTGATATAAACAGTTCATGGTGCTTTTAGACACCATCTATGGGAGACGAGAAAAGATGTTATTAAAGGAAAAAATAGTTTTCATGTATAAAATTTTATGAGGTTTATAATTATGAGTTACAAAAAAGTCTGTAATATTGAAGATATTGGTAAATTAACGTTTTTAATTTTAATTTATGTTTATATATGTTTAAACAGCAACCTTTGACTTTCAGCTAACATGAAAAATAAATACTAAGATGTTGTATTTGTGATGATACTCAGTTTGCATTTTCAAAGCCTCTCTGGGAAGTTTTGGATGAGCACATTAAGTAATTCATGTGGCATGATGTACTGGATAAAACATATAGTGGAATTTTGGTGAATGCCAATTTCTTTAGGATCACTAGGGCCTTTCTCACTATTTTTCAATGAAAACAATGGGCCAGGTTTTTGAAGGGTTGAGGAGTCTCCATGTACCTATAAAAATGGTAGATGGGACCTGGATCCCCAAGTCCCACCTCCATTTTCCAATTTGCCACAAGGGTACTCTCATGTGAGGGAAACCCAAACTCAGCAGAGCCATTTGAACTCAGTGCTGAGTTCAAACAGAGCCCAATTACTGTGTAGCAAGGGCCTTATCCTTCAGTCTGAGAGTCACGAATTTATGGAGGTGATGTAAATGTCCATGAAGGGCAAGTAAGGTATGTAGAACTGTCAAGCCATCAAGTTATTTAAATCCCCACATTTAAAAAATCTTAAAAAACAGCCTGCATGTGTCAGCAAGAGTTGAAAAATACTCAAGCTGTGAAGTTATTTAAATCCCCAGTCCTTTACAAATTTGGAAAGAAACAGCCTGCGTTTGTCTGTGAGAGCTGAAAAAAAATTTGTTCTAGTGGTTACAATAGGTATTTGTTGACATTAGCCCAATGACTATCATTATATCATTATTAATGGTTTGCTGCTTTCCATAACCTACAATTATCCCAGCAGGGGATTTGTAGGTTCACAGTTTGATTGACATTTCAAAGAGGTTATTAAAGAATTTGGTGTCTTTGATAATGGGTTAAGCATACAAGTCTGTTTGCTTTGATAAGGGATTAAATACTTGAGGGAATTTTAAAATTTTTCATGAATGGGAGTGGTTTTTTATTATAGTGAAACCTATAATAAATATTTCGGTCTTTATTTTATTTTATCTCAATATGGCTCCTTGGGTCCGCCCATGGTGGATACCAAGTGAGTTGGAATGGAGAGTGCATCTGGGGAATCAAGCATAGTGTGGTGGGTGGGGGAGGGCATGAGTTGACATTAAATTGGCATGGAGATTATAAGGAACCATAGGGGTGGGTGGGGGGCATATGTTAGCTTATGGATAGGACAGGGGATCAGGTGGGGGTGATGGAGTGTGAAGGATGAGGGTTGGAGAGGCTTATATTTAACAAACATCTGGGACAAAGTCCCAGAGAACAGAGGTGGACCTTCTAAATAGCCTGCCTTGGCACTCAGCAGTCCCTGTGGCCATCTCTGATATGCATCTGGATACGGTGGGCCTGACTCAATCCTGCACCTATCCCCAGAGGAAATCGTGCCAGTCGGGCACTTTTCCCCAAGATGGGAGTGCTGAGCATGGAAATTTCCTGACTCAAGCTACCCATTTTAGGAGCAAAAATCCCATCCAATGTCCCAGTGCAGGTTAACCTTGTGTTGTATAAAGCATAAAAGGTAAACGCCCCATGATAGTATTCCGAAAAGAGCAAGGAAGTTCACCCCATGTCCTGGCTAATATTTGTGTTTAAATTATATTTTCAAATAGCTCACCTTCATGGTTTGAAGTTCATAGGAGGTAATGAAAGAGTATTCTTTGGCTTGTTTTCAAGATCTGGTATCAAATTACGAGGTGACTTTATGACAAAAAATGTAAACAAGTGTAGGAAGGATTTGTCCTCCACCAAGTTGTCACTTAATCCTTGAAAGGATGTCAGCCTCACTTAAGTCACTTAACCTTGATCCATGAGTGTGGTTAGAACCTGGATAAAGCAGTTACTGACAATCAACGTTGCTCTGGGACTTTATACTTGGTTGCCTTGAATATTAAAGTGGTTAACCCATTTTAAATTGCCGTAAATAAATCCATTCATCGTGCTGGGGGCAAATGTCCATCAAATAGCAGATTTGAAAGCTGCAGTGTTTCCCAGTGCATAAATTGCATTGCTAACCATGGCTTCTCCTTCACCCATGAATGCTGTACCTGGAGTTTAGTAAGAAATATAAGGACAGAGTAGGCCATTCAGCCCTCTTTCTTATTTACATGCTACCTCTCTGTGACATCTCATTCGACTCTACTGTGTTTCAAATTCCATATCCTACATTTCATTAAACATTTCAATATTACCTATCTCCAGCCTTAGCTCAGCTCACCTCTGAAGTCGCTATAATGCCATTGTTATCTCCAAACTTGATTTTTCCAGTTGCCTCCTTGCTGAGCTCTACCCTTGCGAAACTCCAACTCAAAGGACATTTTAAAAATACATTTATGTAATGCTTTTAATATGATCAGGGCATCTGGAAGTGCTTCACAGCCAGTAAATTGCTTTTGAAGTGTTGCGGTTATGCAAGCAATTGTGGCAACCAGTTTGCACACAGCAAGGCCCCCGAAACAGCTATGAGTTAAATGAACAGAAGTCTGTGTCAGTACCATTGGATGAGAGATAAATATTAGCCAAGACATGGGGTGACCATCCTCATCCTTTTTGAATACTGTCTTGGCATCTCTACTTTTTCACTTGTATGCTGCTTGCACCAAGCCCTATTCTTACTGTGCTCCTGTCCTTGTTGACTTACATTGGCTCCATTTATCCATCATGGTAGATTTGAAATCTTCACCGTCACCTACAAACCAGTCTGTGGCTTTATTTTGGTGATGGCATTTGGCCTAAGGGCCGAGGAAACTTTGACCTTAAAGTCAGAAGGTCATGGTTTTAAACTTCCCACCAGATCTTGAGTTTATAATCTGGGCTTATGCCTTGTTGTACTGATGGATTACTGCAATGTCAGGGGTGCCATCTTTTAAATGAGACTTTAAACCGAGGCCCCACCTTTCCTGAGAAAATTATCCTAATTGGCACTCATAGCCTCAAAATTAACCATTTCCCATGGGGAAGCCGCAGAATGGCAGAATAATGGCATAAGGGTGCGCTTTTCTAAAATAGCAAGAGGTTAGCTCTACATAACAACAACTTTCATTTATATAGCACCTTTAATACGGTAGAACATCCCAAAATGGTTCACAGCTGTATTATCAAATCATAGAGCCATGATTAAAGCTGACAGTCCAAAGCATAAATTGCATCATTCCTCAGCATTTAACACCCCTCATGTGGATAATATTAAATTCACAAAAAATAAGTTTTAAAAACTGGTTGTGCATATCCTGTGCCAGTGTTGTGAGGGATACCCTTCAAAGAACTAGCACAGAAGCTGCAGCATGCAGCATACAAATGGCATAGTTATAGTGCAAAATACAATGCCGCCCTAAAAGCAAAGATGAACTGCAACATTGAGCTTTTCACCATCTACAAGGCACAGGTCAGGAGTGTGCTGGAATATTCCCCACTCGCCTAGATGAGT
The DNA here is from genome assembly GCF_017639515.1 of Carcharodon carcharias. Lineage (NCBI taxonomy): Eukaryota > Metazoa > Chordata > Chondrichthyes > Lamniformes > Lamnidae > Carcharodon > Carcharodon carcharias. The sequence continues at coordinate 65,212,868 of NC_054487.1, forward strand.
GCAACATTCAAGAGGCTCGAAACCATCCAGGACAAAGAGGCCATTTGATTGGCACCTCATCCATTACCTTAAACATTCACTCCCTCCACCACTGATTTACAGTGACAGCAGTGTATACCATCCACAAGATACATTGCAGCAACTGAACCAGGCTCCTTCAACAGTACCTTCCAAATATGACCTCTTCCACCTAGAAGGACAAAGGCAGCAGATGCATAGGAACACCACCACCTGCAAGTTCCCCTCCAATCCACACATCATCCTGACTTGGGAACTATATCAATGTTCCTTCACTGTCACTGGGTCAAAATCCTGGAATTGCCTCCCCTACATTACATGGAGTGCAGTAGTTCAAGAAGGCAACTCAGCACCACCTTCTCAAGTGCAATTAGGGATGGGCAATAAGTGCTGGCCTCGCCAGCGATTCCCACACCCTATGAAAGAATAAATAAAAAATAACTGAGTGTTAGGAGCCAGAGACTGATATCAGAACTTTTGCTGCGTTTCCTTGTTTGCTTTTTGTGTAACTGTCTTTCTGTTGAGCATTCCTTTTCCCTGCACTATACAGGCACATGATTCTGAACAGCTGCACTTGGAAGAGCTGTTTCTCCAACATCTGCTAATTTACTTTCTTTTCTGTGCCTGAAAAAGAACACTTTGAAGTTTTGTCTGAAATGCATTAAGCAAAAAGTTAAGTGTATTGTTACATTTTGTTTCCTTGGTGCCTACATTGAGTTCAGGACTTTGAAATCCCCTCCTTTTGCCTTTAATGCCATGACCCAGATGACATATGTGCTGTTAATGGAAAACCAATGTACTTGTACTTCATATCCGAAGTATTGTGACAAACTTTTGCTTCACCCGTCAGAACTATGTGGGTAGTAACATTTTTCACTGTAAAATGTTTCTATCCAATGTCATTTCATACAAACAATCACAGGATACTCAGTCTAGAGTTACACCTCCAGGCAAAGCACAGAAATTATAATAAAAAGGTCTGCATAGTTTGTAAATCTCTGTGGTCAGTAGAGCTTTGCAGACTGGAATCAGTTTGTTGCCATTCAAATTTGTTAAATATTATATCGTTTGTATTAACAGAGATGCCAAACATGGAATTTCGTACATGCCAGACTGACAATTACCAGTTATTTTTGCATGACTCCGTGTATTACATTGAGTAACAAATATGGAGCCAGATGGAAATTGCCATGCACCATACAGAAAGAATCAAAATCCTAATAAAAAAAATTTAGGTGGACGATGATTGATTTGACCACCCAGAAATGGACTTGGCCAAGACTACGTGGCAGTTGAGTGTCAATCAGTAGCCGTAGGGACTTTCTGACCCCTGCGCCTACAAAAAATACAATTTAACAGTCATTTAATAGTTTGTTTACCAAATGGCACAAACTCAACTGCGTTCACCTCGCCAGCGTTGATCCTGTACCTCTAAAAACCAATTATGTTGTCTCCAAGTATATTTGTTTATTCCAGTCCTAATTTATATTTCGCTTGATTGGCTTGTGTTAAACATTTGAACAAAGCCCTGAAAAGTGTCTTTTGTTCTTTCCCCCTCCCCCTCCCCTCCCAACTTTAACCCCAGTCTCATTCTGAGATAGGTTCTCTGTGTCTGTAGTTGATATTAATTTGGACCAGACACAAGAAAAATGAAGGAGGACATTATTTGACAACAGACTCTGATTTGCCCTAACCATCTTGTATGTTACTTGTCCATGTGAATGTTGCATTGGTACAGCCTGATGATTAATTTGCTTCGCTGTGGATTTCAAGGTTTTCATGAGTTTAGTGTCTCTGCTTCAGTTGATGTTGCACTTTTCTGTTCTTTCGCTCACTTTATAAAACGTCTCATCTACTGCAGGAAATGAAGCAAGTCTTTTGATCATTTGACCAGCAAAGCTGTAGGTGGTGTCATTTTTTATGGAAGTCTAGCAGTAGTGGATTATTGAACTCCAGCATTAATGACTGTCTTTATTGATGAGGTGAAAAGTTTCATCAGCTGCATTCAATAAAAGACAATCTGTTTGAGAAACTTCACCAATATACATTCATTTACCATTATACCGCCCATTAATCTTGTGGCCTGCAAAGCATACAAACATAATGAAGGTGGTACGTATCCTGAAGCAAGTATAATGTCAGAGATTGTTTACAAAGAAAATGAATGAGCAAATCAAGTTGCAAAGAGGGCTCTGTGAATTGTGTATGTGATCAACAGGGTTTCCTATTCAGTACTTGGAGGGCTATGCATCCCTTTTGACAACTTGCCTTAGCCACTGAAGGTGCATGGCAACAGAGAGGATAAAGATGAGAGAAATGTTTTTGGCCGGGGGTTGGTTGACTGCGTTGTCCCAGGAACAACGTCTTTGTGAAACTGAAGACTGATGTTCGAAAACCAAGGCTGCTGTGTGAATGTCTCAGATTACCAAAGATGTGTCTATATCCTTCTTCATAAACCAGCAGGGAAATTGGCTGCATACCAAATCTTCCAGTCCAATTTGACAATGAATAAATATGGTTCCGCCCCAGCAAATTAAATCACTTAAATTAAAAGCGCCTTTCCTGTTGTAGCTCTAGTCTTAGGCTTCAAATGCTGTGATATGACAGGGTACAGAAAATAATGTGCACACACCTACTGTGCTGCAGATATATGAAGTAATTTCCTTTTTTTAAAGAGACAGGTATTTCTGAAACCAAATGGTCAAGATTTTGGCTTAATTTTCTGAACTATGCCAATTCATGGTAACCATCTAAGTTGATGATTAGGAATTGGGGATGGAGGAGTGGGGGGATGTGGTGGAGTGGAGAAAAGGCAAAAAGCTAGTAAGTTTCAGGGAAAAAGCTAGGGCACTTTGGGCTTGAGGTGGAGAGGGTCAGTACTAACTGAAGGTGACAGGAAAATGCCGGCTTGAATTGAGGAAACTGAAAGAAAAACTGTGGCAGCTTGATTGGATGATGAAGTAACAGCCTGAACTGGGGTAGGGTTGGAAGAAGAAACCCATTCTGAATTATGCTGGAGGGGGAGCTGAGTGCCAGAGTCAGCTGGAGGAGGTGTAAGAAGAGTGTTAGTTTGAGAGGGAGAGGAGGTGAAGAAAAGTGCTAGAAAGATAGGGTATTGAGGGGGAGAAGGGTGCCAGCTTGAACAGTGAGATGAAAGATGCATGTAGAACAGGGCAAAGAAGAGTGCTAATTTGAGCTAAGGGAAAGTAGGAAGCAGAACATCAACTTCAGCTGGTTTGGAGGGAGAGATGAATGATATCGGATTGGATGGTCATTTTACATCTCTCCTGCCTTTTATTTCCATTGTATTGCCAATGTCAAATGATGCCTCACCAAAGTGATAGTGGTTTTCAGTATAATTGAGAAGAATGATTTTCCCTTGTTGATGTATGATGTAGCAAAAGACAACTTGACCTGCATTTTACAATCATCAGCGAATTTACAGGGCTTACTGCTGACCTCAAAGAAAGCTGCCTTCAAAGATCTAGTGATCTCTGTAGTGTAGTGTGTAAACCTTTCCTGGTTTACTTTGATTCCAACATTAGGTCACCGGGATCTCTCAGGCTGGATTTCTAGCCCCTGCCAGGGCTGGGATCAGGGGAGGTGACAGCAGCAGCTAACCAACATGGCTCTATGAAAGCCACTTAAAGCCAATTAAAGGAGGCTGACTGGAACTCCCAGTTGCTTTCAGTTCCCACAGGTGTTAGGTGCCTGGAGGGTGGCCTCTTGGTCACAGAAGGGAAAAAACAGTAAAAACTGGGAAATAAGAATACAGGTCTGAACTGGTCTTGTATACCTTAAAATGGGAACACCAGTAAAAGTGGGAAATAAGATTACTGATCTGATTTTTTTTTTCCTTCTGGGTAGCAGTGCAGACAAGTCTAGAGGTCCTCCCTGCCTGTCTGCCTGCGTGCAGGGACAGCCACCGGCTGTCCTATAGAGGTGTTATCTTCCACAATGGTGGCCTGGCAGGTTAATTCATAGGATGCCCCCAAGAAAACCACAATGCGTGACTGTTTGCCCCCAGGGGCATGTTGGGACCTAGAAACAGTCCTGATTTCTGTTTTCAGTCCCCAGAGGGAAAATCCTGTCCCTGCTGTTTGGCAATAGTGAGATCATCAAGCAGGCTAAGCAGCCAATCACATTGAAGAATTATCTCAGACAGCAAACAAGAAAGTAAAAAGCACTGATTATCCTTCACTTCTTTATCATTTCACAAATAAAATAAAAGTTGTGACACGCACGTGGGATTAAGGTAGAAGCTGATTGCCATAAGCAAACATTTAAAAGCATGTTATTTTAAAAATTTGTGGATTTTTAAAAAATCATAATAGAGAAAATTAATAAAATTACAGCATTAGTTTTTCAGGGCCAGAGTGCTTGTTCAGCAGTATTTATGAATGAGATATATTGTTGTGACCCAGTTACACACCATTCAACATGGCCTAACTTTCTCAAAGGTTTTTGCAGCAAGACCAGCAACAAAAAACAGATGTTCATGCTAATTTAAGCGATTTTAGAAGATTTCCAGCTGTGGGGATTTTAACTCTGCACCTTGTGGAGGAGCAAAGAATCACTGAGCAACATCTGGACTTCTGTGTTGAACAGCACATGTGACAATGATAGAAGTCACTCTCAGTTTCACGGTTGTAATGATAGCGAGTGCTGTAAGTTTTGCCATCACTACAACAGCCCTCAAACCCACCAAGAAAATAAATCTTCTGCATTCAGCATGTGTATCCATCTTCATTCTTTCATGACTTATGCGCCTTTCTGGTGCTACGCATAATGAAATGTTGAATATACCACAGCTTAAGTTACAAGGCCATGTGGCACTGCACTTGCAGCGTAATTACATGTTTTGATGTGCCATAGGTTTATTCCCAGGGCTGCTTTTGAAGTTGTTTTGTCAACTTTTGGCTCTTGTATTGCAAGTATGATTTCAGTTCGCAATGACTTTTTCATGGAAAGTTGAACTGGAAACACTGTGCCTTTTCAACATAGAGTGAGTAACTTTCATCTTCACTGCCTGGGTGATAATCTAGTAATGCAGCTCACTCACATTGTAGAACAAGTTGGAATATTATCTCATTTCAACAAGATGAAATCTGGCTGTGTTCTATAATGGATAGATGATCCGTTTCGCTCAGCTGGATTATCGCTCAGGCAATGGCAGTGAAAATATACTCCAGAAACTTTCCACTTATATAATAACGTGGGTCTCAAATGTTTGCTGTTTAGAAAAAAATACAGGTTGCCATGTTAGAAAGTCAATTGATTTCAAATCTTCCACAGTACTATTTGAATTGCAACTTACACATACTCATCTGCCTGAAGGACTGATTAATGAGCAGTTGTTTGTTTTTTGCTTTCTACCCATAGTCAACGTTTATAGAGTGTTTCTGCTTTCCCTCTCACTCTGTCTTCTCTTTTCTGACAGTACCCTGTAGCATTGATGAACCTGGGAGCCATTCTTCATCTTAATGGAAAACTGCATGAGGCTGAGGCTAATTACCTCCGAGCTCTTCAACTCAAGCCTGATGATGCCATTACCCAGTCCAACCTTCGCAAACTGCGGAACATTATGGAGAAACAAGGCTTGAATGTGCAAAAAAAAAGGGATGGTAAAACTTAAACAGGCAGACTTTTGAAACACTAAACAAGAAGGAATCAGCAAAGATGTGAGGGCCAAAAATCTTCTGGCCGCAGTCCTGGCAATGGCCCCCAGCACTGACCCAATTGGAGTTTGCAGAGTCAGTAGGAAGCACTTGGTTATTATGGGATGTGGCGGCTGCATCTCCTGCACACACCTACCGAACACCGCCAGGAACTCTGGCATCCATCTGACCCTCAGAGAGGGAGTCTCTGTAATTCTTTAGAAGATTTTAATGAAAAAATCCTTTATTTCGGGGTCCAGGTAGCTTGCCCACTGGTGGGCCTTCATTTACTCTTCTGAATGCTGGTATGCCCTAACTCACTTGGTGTACTTGACTCCAATGTTGTACCTGGGCCCAACTGAGCCAAAAGAGTGGAAACACCTGCGTCGGAGACCCCCTTCCCTGGTCTGTCTTCTTGCTGTATGCCCTTGGTCTCTTCAGGGACAGTTGTAATTTCCACCCCTTACAAAGCTAATAGAAAGCTCCCAGAAATGATGGAGACCTGAATTGGAGGGGATGGGGGTGGGTGGTGGATTTGAGAGGTCTTTCCCTGGAATTCTGACCCCTGATTTTACAAAAGCCTGATCTTCCTTGGTGCTGCCTAGCCAGCAGGTAATCAGAGCACTTAATAAAGCAGATTAGGGAAAAAAAACAGATGTTTTTTGGATGAAGATAAACATTGTTAACAAATTTACTTTTTTCATTTGGAATACATCAGTCTCAATACTTCTCCACCCCTGACACTCATTGCCTGATTCACATAGTTTTAGTTTAGATGTGCCTGTCTACTCTGCATCTCCAAGTGGCTAATTATTTTTGCTGCAACTTACCACTTGAAAGCAAGTTGCAGGCAAATCACAAAACTTTTTGTTTTAACAAATTTTTGAAGGCTTTGTGAATTGGGCACGTACCTGTCTGGGCTGATCGATGACCTAGGAGGGTTCTGTTGAGCTATCAGTACAATAGCTATTGGATCTTGAGGTTGAGTATTTATAAAGTGTGCCCGCATCTGCAAAGGTGTCTTTCATGTTCGACATGTTATGTATAGTTCTGGAGTACTGTAAGCAATTGTGCATAAACTGCTTCGATGTTGGTTTTGGCAAAATGATATTGGGCCACTTCATTGACTATGAGTTACTGTAATTTAAAGGGAACGAGAAAGGAAACATTAAATTGTATCCCCTTCTCCTATAGCAATAGCAGACCTGTTTGCTTTTGAATTCGATAAATTTTAGTAAAGGCATATTTGTTGATATTTTAAGGGATAAAGGAAAAAAAATCATGAGCTGCATTTGTTCTTTTTGCTATTTTTCTTTCGGTTTGTTTACATCTGTTATTTCTTGATTGACTGAATGCATTCAACTGATTTTACTGGCCTGGAACAGGTGTATTTTTATGACTTCTGAGTCACAACACAAATACATCACTTTGCTTCTGTACTTCTCTCAATTAAATCGAACAGCAGGGACTTATTCTTCTTCTTTTGTGTGATTGCGCGGCAGAAGTGACTAATTGCTCCGGCTTTGTTGGCATTGTGTTGTAGCAATGATTCATTCATGGGTCTGTCCAAGAGTTAAGGGTGAAACCTAAGCCATGCAGGGGAGACTTCCTCTCTTCCTGGCCAATGCTTTCAGGTTCTGAGAAAAGCTGATAATTAATACATTTGTGTTGCTGCTCAGGGATTGCATACAGTGGAGTAATTCCAGACGGTGCTAAAGAGCACAGAACATGTTTACTAAATTAAAAATTTTATTTTTTGAAATTGTTCTATTTGTATAAATTATCCAAATTTGTAGATGTGTTTCCTTTTGTATTGACGACTGCAAACATGCCAGCACACAAGCTTTTCCCTAATAAAAAAATGCAGTGATAGAAACACGACTCAAGTGTGTTTGTGATGTTTTGCACATTTACACTCATAATTTCAGGGCGCAATATGAGTAAATGTGTCTTGCACAAATATCAGACTTACAGAATATGGAATAGCAATTATATAGGTTCAAGACGAATTGCCTAAGATGAACAAATCCCTGCAGCCGTTTTAAATCTGACATTTGAATAAGTGATAGTTTAATCATTTCAATAAACTGCATTGACACAAAGCCAACAGAAGTGTTAGGCATTATAGTTATTTTATTCAAAGAAAACAATGAAAGACATAAATTAATAATCTAACATAATAAACAAGTGACACATTAATTGCTGACAAATGTACATGAGATATTAAAGCCAAGTCCATTAACTGCCGTTTATCCAACATCAATAATATTTCTTAAGGGGACGATGATGAGATATGACATGTTTAAAATATCATTTAAATCCAGTTTATGTTTGTGGTATCTATCATAAAAATGTACAGAGATAAAAATGTTTCCATTGTTTCTAAACCACATCTGATGCAATACAAAATGTAATAATTTTCATTTCTTTATCCTATTAGGAAACCAATCTTTTCATGGTAATAATTGGTTTAGCAGAGATGTTGTAAGAAGTACAGTCAAATTGTTGGTAAAGGTTCTAAGAAAGAGCTGATCAATTTTGGTGGTGTGGTTTTCTGTTTCTTTTTACAGTATGTGTAGCGTGTAGTCTCAGGCATTGCACTCCTATGCCACACACATCAAATACCTTTTCCATCAGAGGGGAGAACAGAAGGCATTGTGTACATATCAAACTATTGTACCCATACTCCGAAAATGCTCTGTGAATGGAACTGGATTTTGACTGTATCCTGCTTTTTAATTGTGCGCCAGTATATTCCCTTTTTTGGGCATTGCTAGGACCTCTGTTCAAGATTTTGATCCTTCTGGTGAACACACTAGAGAAACTCTGTAGGGACCTTATATAACTCAATTAGATTTTATTTGTTCTTAAAAAATACTTTACAGAAAGGACTTGTGGTACACAGATGCTTTTCCATCTGTTAATCCAACAATAGTGGGTAGGCAGCTGACAAGTAATATTAATTGGCTAATATGTATGACATTCCCTAATGGGCTAAAATAGTGAGGAGCATTACGACACTGTTATTGTATATCCAGTAAATCTGTCTGAGGACATGCCAGAGCATGAAAAAATTAATATATTACATTATGAACTGTTGCCTTAAATATTTTGAGTAATTACCTTGTAATGAAGCCATTGGATGGACTAAAAGGGATGTGGAAAAAACATGTGAAGGCACAGGTGCTACACATATGGGTTTCTTGGTTTAAAAAGTGACACTTCTTTTGCTGGATCAAAGTCTTTTCTTAAATCAAATTATTGTGTAATAAATCGAGTTTCGTGGAAATTTCTTTGAAATCTGTGATAGGTGCATTCCATTAGGCAGCAATTCAAATGGAGTATACAATTTCTGTGACATTTTTGTGCAGAATGGAAATGATCTGAACAGTAAATTATTTGACTGAATATTAACTTTACTGAAATAAAGTGACACAATCCACCTTGCTTTATAACTGACTCTTCTGTGTGGAAGTAGGCATCGCTGTTTTATAAACCATGCGTTTTTTTTGATCTACTTGTGTTCATTTCTGTGGCTGCATTCATAAACCGTAATTACTAAATGTACTAAGAAAATAGTTTTTGAGTTGGTAGCGGCATCTCTAATAAAGTGGTTATACAAAAAGAAATTTAAATTTGTATCAGTGAGACTCACTCATTCCTGAAGATACGCAATAACACCCACATCAGACTGAAAAGAAGATTAATTGGAAATAACTACGTGTATTGAATACATTGCTCTGGTAATACAGCAACACTAATTAAATACTATGCTGCTCCTAGTAATAACTGCTTCCACTTTAAAGTCAACAACAGCCTTGCTCAAACCTGATTAAAAATATGAGCTTATTGTTGGCCCTAAAGTAAATTGAGAACTTAGATTAACTATCATTTGGATTTTTTGATTCCATACCTGTTGCCATTGTATTTTTATTTTCTTCTAAAACTATGGCCAGAACTATTTTTGCATAATCCTTCATTGATGCCTCTCTTCTACCTTTCTTTCTTAGTGTTTTTCTTGTTAATCCTCTTATGATGCAATTCATAAAGATTGTTTTTCTCTTTCATTCTAAATTGAAGATAGATTAAGCATCTTATCCCAAAGAATCTTTTGAGTTCAGGGAGTTAGGCTCAAATATAACCAACAGCCTACTGCAGTCACACCAGTGACTGGTTCATTTTAAGTTTTGAATGCTGAATTATATATTGGATTGCATGCTTATAAAATTCATTGATTCTTTTTGTTGTTTTTCCAGTAAGCTTTGCTGTAAAATTAGAGTTGATTTTAACTTTTGAGAAGTTGACTGGTGCAGCAGGCTGGCCTGGCTATATTAAGGCTCTGTCCCCATGTAAGTGGAACCATTTTGAGCCTTGGCTCCATTTACAACATATACTTGTATATAGGTCAATCTCGGATAAAAGTCAACACCATGCTTTTTGGCCTAAAAAGCTATACTTCATTTACCTCATGTAAAAGTCGACCTAGGTTTTTCAGGGATTAAAGCCCAAAAATTTCACAACTAAAGTATAATCCTGGAGATGTTGGAGGGTGGCAAATGTAACCCCACTATTTAAAATAGGAGGGAGGGAGAAAACAGGGAATTACAGACTGGTTAGCCTAACATCAGTGATAGGGAAAATGCTGAAGTCTGATACAAAGGATGTGATAACAGGACACTTAGAAAGTATCAACGGGATTAGACAAAGTCAACATGTTTTTATGAAAGGGAAATCATGTTTGACAAACCTACTGGAGTTTTTTGAGGATGTAGCTAGCAGAATAGATAAGGGAGGACCAGTGGATGTGGTGCATTTGGATTTTCAGAAAGCCTTTGATAAAGTCCCACATAAGAGGTTACTGTGCAAAAATTAAAGCACACGGGATTGGAGGTAATATCTTGGCATGGATTGAGAATCAGTTAGCAGACAGGAAACAGAGAATAAGAAAAAATGGGTCTTTTTCAGAGTGGCAGACAGTGACTAGTGGGGTACTGCAGGGATTAATTCTTGGGCCCCAGCTATTCACAATATATGTCAATGATTTGGATGAGGAACCAAATGTAATATTTCCAAGCTTGCTGACAACACAAAACTTGGTGGGAATGTGAGTGGTGAGGAGGATGTTAAGAGGCTTGAAACTGATTTGGACAAAGTGAGTGAGTGGGAAAATATATAGCAGATGCAGTGTAATGTGGATAAGTGTGAAGTTTTCCACTTCACTGGCATAAACAGAATGGCAGAGTATTATTTAAATAGTGATAGATTAGGAAATGTTGATGTACAAAGGGATCTGGGTATCCTTGTATACTAGTCACTGAAAGCAAGCATGCAGGTGCAGCAAGCAGCTAGGAAAGCAAAAAGTATGTTGGCCTTGCAAGACGATTTGAGTACAGGAACAAGGATGTCTCACTGGAGCTGTACAGGGCCTTGGTGAGACAACGCCTGGAGTATTGTGTGCAGCTTTGGTCCCCCGGACTGATTCCTGGGATGACAGGATTGTCGTATGAGGAGAGATTGGGTTGACTAGGCCTGTATTCACTGTGGTTTAGAAGAATGAGAGGGAATCTCATTGAAACATATAAAACTCTGACAGGGCTGGACAAACTGGACACAGGGATGATGTTTCCTCTGGCTGGGGGGTCTAGAACAAGGGGTCACAATCTCAGGATAAGGGGTAGGCCATTTAGGACACAGAAGAGGAGAAATTTCTTCTCTCGGGGGGTGGTGAGCTTGTGGAATTCTCTACCACAGAAGGCTGTGGTGGCCAAGTCACTGAATATATTTAAGAAGGAAATAGATAGATTTCTAGACTCTAAAGACATCAAGGGCTATGTAGAGAGAGAACGGGAGTATGGCATTGAGATAGAGGATCAGCCATGATCATACTGAATGGCGGAGCAGGCTCAAAGAGCCGAATGACTTACTCCTGCTCCTATTTTTTTATGTTTTTCTTTGTAAATGTATTGATACTAATGAAGTAAGTATATGCTTAAAACATTTATAGGTTCATGTTTTATTTCTATTTATTCAAATTATTAAAGTGATCAGATTATGAATGGTAATTAAAATGAATTCTTTTAATGTTGTTGGTTCCATTGCAATGCTTTTGTTCGGAGCTCACTTGGGCCCAAATCAAGCCTGAATGCGAACCCCTCAAAAACATTATCCATGTGAAAATCAACCCCATGATCTTTGGCCTAAAAAACTGATCTAAAAAGTTTGACTCTTACCTTAGCATATATGGTAAATGGAAGCTATGAACTGTGGGTGCCAAATAGGCATCCCAAAGTTGTTAACTACCTTCAGGCCAGTTCAATATTGGTCCGTCCCATGTTGCTAGCTTGTGGTAATGCAAGTGCAGCGGGGATCGGGGGTTTCACAATCACAAAGACAGGGAGAGCCTGGGATGGAAATGGCTTATATTATTTTTATGGGAGGCAGATGAGCGTTTCCACTCCTTGGAGCCGCAGAGAAGTAATTTCAAATTTACCTTCTCACAGCCTCATCAGTTCTATTGCCAGTGACACTGGTTGGAAAGTGCATGGCACAATTCCAGTTCTATCATAAAATGCAAGCTGGGGTCCTCTGCAAATCTACCACTTGAAACATGGGCCAGACACTTACCTATGTCATGCGGGCTGGGCGGGGGCGGGCGTGGAGCCGATCGCCGCCCGCGATTAGCTGCGCGCCGCCATATTACGTGGGTGTGCCAATTAAGACCTGCCCAGCGTGACACGCTCAGCGTTACCTGTGCGGACAGGGGGAGAAGTTGGGGCCTGCACTCTTCCACACGTGCGAGAAAGAGCGTAGCATCTCCCTGAGGCATGGAGCTGCCTCTGGGAGATTAAGTTGATATTAATATAAATAAAGCATTTTAAAAGTTATCTAAACGTGTCGCTTCATGTGATATTGTCACTTGAGATGGGACATGTTTTTATATTTCGGGAAAAAACTTATTTAATAAAACCTTCAGGTTGGACGGGCAGTTTTCTTAATTGGCTTAATTAGTTTCCTAATGGTCTTAATAGGCAGGCGCACAGCTGCCGCCTCTGGCATGCATCCACCAAGCAAAAGATCTAAATGACATATGATGACATTGGGACACACGCCTGACATCATCTCACGTCATTTTGTGCATCGGTGTGTCGGGCCTGCCCCCACATGCCGACTGCAATATTCTGGCCATACTGTTACTTGTTAGGTCTTTCTGAAAGTGATGTGTCTGATTATTGCCATTGAGCAGTAAGTCTTACCACCCTCACTTTGAGGCCATTTCCACCTGGTGGCCACTGATAAAATAGGTCTTTTTTCTTTTTGGTTCTTTCTTCTTCTCCTCATGCTCTTTCCAGTTTGTTACGCTGTTTATGAATTAAGCATCCATTTTTCCCTTTTTGTATACATTCAATTTGTATAAACCTGTTCCATACAAGCATCACCTTGGCTACCCAGTTGTACTAAACTATTTCTTGTGGTACATTTACTTTGAAATACTCTGAAGAAGACCTTTATCATGGTATTTGAAAATAAATATTAGTTCTTACTCTGACCCTACTTATTAGGTGAAATATTCCAGCTAGAATTATATTGAATTTGAATGGCATCTTGTTTCGATGTTAATGTCCCTGTATCAGAAAAAATAATTGTATTAGACTCATAGGCTAATCATACAATGAACTCTATTATGTGAGTGAAACTCATGCCATATTTGTGCTGAGAGCAGTTAATTGAGAATGAGGGCACATGTAAGAATGTAATTGCGAAGGATTTATATATATATATATACATTATACACACAAATATATAAAATATAAATGCATATATATATATATATAATTTAAAAAAATATATATATATAGGTTATCTGATTCCCGTTAGCACAGACCAAACTGACCTTTAATATTTTTTGAGTACATCCATTGCAAAACATATGCCTGAAACAATTTCTTTCCTCCATTATCCTCCCTGGCAACATCGGGCTTCATTCAGGGGTACAAAGTCTTTCAGACTTGCTTGACCTTGACCTGTGCTTCTTAACTACAGTATCCAAGAATGCTTATTTTCACCTCAGGACAATTCATGCCCACACTCCTATCTATCTTTCATAAACATATCTTATGTTCCATAACCTGTGTCCTCTTCCACACGTGTTAAATTCCAAGCTTCACTGGCTCTATCCAACACTGACACACAATGGCAGCAGTGCGCACCATCTACAAGATGCATTGCAGCAACTCACCAAGGCTCCTTCATCACACCTTCCAAACCTGTGAATTCTATCACTAAGAAGTACAAGAGTAGACACATGGGAACACCCACGCCTGCAGGTTCCCCTCCAAGACACACAGCATCCTGACTTGGAACCATATCATTGTTCCTTCACTGTCGCTGAGTCAAAATCCTGGAATTCTCTTCCTAACAGTGGGTGCACCTACACCACATGGACCTTTTTGTAATATTCATTCATGGGATGTGGGCATCACTGTCTAGGCCAGCATTTATTGCCCATCCCTAATTGCCCTTGAGAAGGTGGTGCTGTCCTGTCTTCTTGAACCGTCACAGTCCAGGTTACAGTGTTGTAGGAACACCCCCAGTGCTGTTAGGAAGGGAGTTCCAGGATTTTGACCCAGCAACAACGAAGGAATGACGGTATAGTCCCAAGTAAGGATGACGAGTGACATGAAGAGGAGCTTGAAGGTGGTGTTGTTCCCATGCATCTGCTGACCTTGTCCTTTTACGTGGTAGAGGTTGCAGGTTTGGAAGGTGCTGTCGAAGGAGCCTTGGTGTGTTGCTGCAGTGCATCTTGTAGATGGTAAACACTGTTGCCACTGTGCGTCAGTGGTGCAGGCAGTTAATGTTTATTGTGGTGGATGAGGTGTCAATCAAGCAGGCTGCTTTGTCTTGGATGGTGTTGAGCTTTCTGAGTGATGTTGGAGCTGCACTAATCCAGGCAAGTGGAGAGTATTCCATCACACTCCTAAATTGTGCCTTGTCGATGGTGGACAGATTTAGGGGAGTCAAGAGGTGAGTTACTCTCTGTAGAATTCCCAGCTTCTGACCTGCTCTTGTAGCTACAGTAATTATATGGCTGGTCCAGTTCAGTTTCTGGTCAATGGTAACCTCCAGGATGTTGCTAGTGGGGAATTCAGTGATGGTAATGCCACTGAATGACAAAGGGAGATGGTTAGATTTTCTATTGCTAGAGATAGTCATTGACTGCAGGGGCTCAAGAAGGCAGCTCATCAGTTGTTTCCTCTGCTCCTCTTGATACTTGTTTACTGTTTATTCCCGACTTCTTATTCTCCCCCATCAGAAGTAACTTTTTCAGTTATATCCCCAGCTCTTGGGAATTCTCTTGGGAAGACACTACTTTCTTCATCGCTTCCTGTCAGTTTTCAAAAGTATTCTAAAGCTTGTTTTCAACTAAATCTTTGGCTTCCTCCCACTTCCCATTACATTCCTCTTCTTTTTCAGTATGCGCACTAAGATGTTTTCTTATGCTTAAGAAGCACGGCCCAAATATAAGCTGTTATTTTTGCCATTGTCATAATTATGCAGGTGATACAAAGAAGTCACTTTAAATAGTGTAAAGTGCTAAGCAGTGTAGCATTTATTATGTAAGCTGTGTGAAGTTCCTGTTTGTTCAGACCCATAAGGGTTATGTAGGTTAGAAATCCCTAGTGTACAGAAAGCCTACACAACTGATGCTTAAAATCTGTTTTAAGTGGAAGAACACATGGTTCCTAAGTTCTTGCACATAAGTTCCTTGAAGATGTGCAGGTAGGGCAATTATGTGATTAGATTAAATAAGCATTACTTTCATAACCACAAATAAAAGCACCTTAAAATGCACATCCTATCTTCATGCTACATATTTCATGAACTGACAGGTTCTGGAGTCCTTTAATTCCTGCTCAAAAGGCCCAAGGTCTGCTTTTAAATGTTTAAGCAATGAACTGAGAAAAAGGTACCAGAGAACACGCTATGTTTATTTAGTAAGTTGATTAGTGTACTTTGCACACCAACAGCTCTCCAGTTTCCTGCCATAGAGCTGCTGCCAGGAAGTGCTCTCTTCATAAGATACCATCAGGTGCAGTGGATTTATAGGCTTTTCAGCCCCTCTAGGATAATGCTGATCGAAGACTGTACGCTTTGGAATCAATTTATTCAGCATTTCTTTACTTTATTGCCCTAACATCCATACATTTTTAGATGTCAATGAGAGCAAACACTGCTGAACGTGCAAATTAACCAAGTCTTCTGCGTAGCAAAAAAAAATCCAACATTAACTTTTTGTAGTGAAGTGTGTTAGAATCATTTCCTTAAATCAGTACTACATATTGGTCCCTTGCATGTGTGTAAGTCTCATTATGGGTCTTTATTCCAAAATTATGTTTGTGCATGATTACTTATCCTGTATTCCCAGCGATGTTCAAAAATTAACCGATTGAACAGGACAAACTAGAAACATTCAGCTGGAGGCTGAAAGTTTCATTAGCTTCAAGAGAGAAAGAAACATTTTTTTTTAAATTGGACCCAGGTTGGCAGTATACTCTTCTTGGAACCACTTCCTCATTTCAAAGGCAAGCATTTCTAGCAAACTTGTGCTTATGTCATGAATGGCTCTCCATAAGCATTGAAAACATATTAAAAAAATCCAACTTTCTGTTTTTCAAATTATCTGCCGATAACAACAAAAGAGTCTGATTTTATAAAATGGTTGAGATGCCTTGTTAGCAGCATTTGCTGATTGAGTCGACACAATAACCTGTCTACCCGGAATAGTAGGGTGATGGTTATGTTACTGGACTAGCATTCAGAGACCGGGACTAATGATTTAGTGACAAGAATTCAAATTCCACCATGGCAGCAGAACTTGAAATGCTATTAATGAAATAAATAGCAGCTGGAATTAAAAGCGCACATCAATAATGATGACCCTTAAGCTACCAGATTGTTGTAAAAACCTATCTGGTTCACTAATCTCCTTCAGGGATGAAACCTGCTATCCTTACCTGGTCTGTCTGCATGCCAATAGCAATGTGGTTGACTGTTAATTGCCCTCTGAAATGACATAACAAGCCATTCAGTTATATTCAAGAAGGCATATCATTGCCACCTTCCCAAGGGCAATTAAGAATGGGATGCAAGACTTAACAGTGATGCCCACATCCCATAAGTGAATTAAAAAGTAGCAAAACGCTTGAGCAAATTTATAAAATGCATATCCTTAATCCAGTTAGATTTCCTAACAATTATGTCATGATCACTTTCCATTGTGAGTTGGAAAAACACTTTCCAGTTGGAGAGGATATTATTTTTCATTTACACAGGGACTGTTATGGTTTGCCACACAAAGCTGGGATATTCCTCTCTAGCACATCTTTTCTAATTTCCCTGGATTGCACTGTAGAATTAACATGACACGTTTTGCTATGATGTGTATGGACTTCTCCAATATGAGACCCATGGCCTAAAATCATATTTGACAATAAGCATGTGAGGCACAGGGTGTGCGAGCACAGGCAACCCGTGGAATTGGTGTAAGTGGGAAGAGGTGCCTGGGGAGGCCACTGCAAGATGTTTATCTCCTAGGCATGGCTATAATGCTGAAAAAAAGTTGAATGTCCTCAACTGAGTTATCTAGGCAAGAACCTTATCTCTCACCTGAACTACTCTTTCTTCACACCTTCACCCCCACTATTTACAGCATACCCTCCCTTACTTCCTTTCACTGTCCTAGAACAACCCCACACTTCACTCCACTACCTTCTCCTCATACACACACACACTGAACAGCCTATTCTCATGATTATTGCAACCTCACTTCCCCATACCTCATAACTTACATACACAACTTCTGCACAATTCGACTATGACAAGCATGTTCTCCAAAACCTTTACTGGGTTGTCATTAATACTTCCTCTTTTTGCTTGCAGGAGATGGCCGCATACAAAATGAGGCAGCAAGCAGCAAGCAGAGAAGTTAGAGGCCACCTGCAGACTCTCTCCCCACTTCAGGGGGGGCGGTCTAGATACCATGGATTGGGGTGAGTCATGGCTGTGGTGAGTGGTAACACTGGAGGATACATCACACAGGGTCTTCTCACACCTTTTCCTTTTTTTCCTACACACCTTTATCTCGCACAGTCCACATGACAAGTTGCATTTGATTTCAGCAACCAATTACTTCTTCCTTTGTGAGGCATTTGCATAAAGAGCAATAGTGCAGCACTTTCACCAACTGTAAGAGGACCTGAAGCCATACACTATACTCTTTGTGACTATGAAGGTGAACATTCCCATTAACTTCAGGCAGCTGGAAGCATTCTAGGCTGCAGTAGCCCGAAAGGCATTTGTTATGGAAACTCATGCAGATTAACAGCTGTATCTGAATAATGAGCCTGAGGCCTCTTCAATGCACCTTACTAAGTTGGCATAATGTAGACCTTGTTTGCTGGATGGTGATGACCATGAGGTGAATGCGATGGGCAGTTAATGGCTCTGGCAACATTCACCCGGCTCCATCACCATATAAAAGGCCTCTGACTCTGCTCTTCTACAGCCTTGTGTTGTTCATTCACTCTCAATTCCTCTTCCCCGCTCCAGGCAAAACTTTTTACAAATTGATGACAGTAATGCCCCTGCCCCACCCCCAATGGAAAGTCCTGTCCTACATTGGCTCCCAGAACAGCAATATTCAAAGATTAAAATACTAGTGTTCTACTCAATCTATTACCTAGTCCCTTCCATCTGTAACCTCCTCTGGTCCTACAACCCTCTGAGGCCCTGTGCTCCTCCAATTCCAGCATCTTTTACATCACAAATTTCCTTTGTCCCTTCATTTATGGCCTTGCTTTCAGTTACTTTGGCCCTAAGTTTTGGAATTCCCTCCCTAAACTGCTCCGTAACTTTACGTCTCTCATCTGCTTTAGGATGCTCCTTAGAATCTATTTCTTTGATAAGGCTTTTGGTCACCTGTCCTTCTATTGCCTTTAAAACATGAAAAAAGGTGCTGCAACTTCTGGTGCTAAACATGCATATAAAATTAGGCTGGGTGATAAATGTTGCCTAATAATGTTCCTATGAAGCAGCGTGGGACAATTCACTATGTTAATAGTTCTATATAAGCACAAGTTGATGTTATATTTGGGCATCTACCCCAACACCACTGGATGCTCGGAATAGAGAGTGTTACATAGTGGCAGCTTCAAACATATTCCCAAGCTGCTTTACAAACAGGCAAGCTGGGAGCTGTATCCTTCCTCAAATGGTGGGTGACCAATTAAGACAGTTGAAAGGCCAATTAATGCCTATAATCAGAGGCTGACTGGAATTTTTCAGATGGCCTCCAGGCACGATATTGGGGAACAGTTTAGCTGACTTGAAGCATCCTCCCAATGGCTGGCCATGGCGCGGGTCAACACTCCAGGCAAGCTGAGGCCCTTCCTGCCCACCAGGCTGCAGCTGCAGCTAGCGCTGTGGAGTGGTACCCCCCTCATAATGGTGGCCTGACTGCTCTGTCTATTTTTTATTTAAAACTTTAATGTTGAAGAGAAGGTGCCTCAAAATGGGGGCATCTCTCTCTTATTTAGCTAAAAAGGCAGTCTGCTGCATCTGCAGTGCTGGAGAGTCTCCTGTTGGCCCTCCAGCTTTGACAGCCTGCCTGATATCCTTAATTGGGCGGGCCTGCCCTCTTGCCACGAATTGGCCAATTAAGGGGAAATCACGGCTGGGCGACTATTCCACACACAGTGCAGGCTTCTGATCCCCATTTGACCCATTTTGTCAGGGTCTTGAAGCCTGCACGGAAAATCCCGCTCATGTTGTTTTAATGATAATGGGAATAATATTATGGTCTAATTTGAAGTTGGTTTTTAGTTGGTTACAACCAGTGATTTTGGTGGTCTTCCCCTGAGGCGGCACTTATTGGGCATTGAGCAGCCAATGCCACTTTCCGGTTCTAACAAAATAGACAGGCCAGGCATAAACCTGGCCATTGGAATACTTTCTGACCCTGAAAGGTCTGTCCTGTTTCCCGTGTATCCTTTTAAGAACTGTGAAATCTTGTTCTGATAAATGCAAATTCTATAGGTTGCAAGTAGTCTTTACCTGTGCATTCTGACTTCCTCACAGCACAGCTGCGTTGCTTGTTTGAAAGTTCTGGTGAATAAGTTAATTGTTAACTATTGTACGATTATGACAAAGAACAATACATTTCCTACTGGGCAGGATTATTGAATTTATGGAGCTCAAATCTAACCGGATGCGCCCACCAGTTGATTGACAGGTGATACTCATAAACAGGAATAGGCGAACATTAATAATTCTTTCCAAAGCAGGAAAATATGAGCCTTTATCTCAATATCTTTTTGTAGTCCTTAGAATTTTTCCAATCAGAACGCCATTTAGTTCCTCGGAGATTGTGACCATATGCTTGCATATGGGATCAATTCTTCTTACTGTAGTCTTTCCAGCCATTTGTAATCCTTACCAATATGGTGACATTGCTATACTTTCATACAGATTCATTCTGTTTCAGATTAGTTTACCACATGCCTACAGAGGATACTTTGCTGCTGAGAGTGAGTAGGAGAGATTTTTTTGTGAATTCAGAAAATTATACTGTGGCCAGTACATAATATTTCTTCATAGGAGCAGAGTTACTAACATTATACAATTTATAAGCTTGAGATTTTGGGCTGGATTTTTGCAGTCATGGAGACAATTTACTTTGCAAATTACGAATTGGCTAGGCCATTTAAATTCAGCACACAGGACAAGCAGATCTGATTTTCGCTCCAGGAATGACCTTATCCCGCAGTATGCGTTCCACAATTTTATGGTGGAGACATAAGTGCTCTTGGAGAGCACATAAGGCACGTAGAACAGTCAAGCTGTCAAGTTATTTAAATACCCTGCCCTTTAAAGTTTGAAAAAAATACCTGCCTGTGACAGTGAGAGTAAAATAAAAAAAATGGTTCTAGGAGTTTCGGTAGCTGTTTCTTGCCATAAGTGCTTTCATTAAAGCATTATTACTGCTTGACTGCTTTCCACAACCTGCCATTATCATAGTGGGAGGCTGTGGGTTCACTGTTTGATTGACAGCTGAAAGAGGTTATTAAAGCATTAGCTATCTTTGATGTGGAGTTATGAATAAAAATATATTATATAATGGATTAAGTACTTCAGGGGATTTAACTATATTGAATGGGCTTTCATGA
The DNA here is from genome assembly GCF_017639515.1 of Carcharodon carcharias. NCBI lineage: Eukaryota > Metazoa > Chordata > Chondrichthyes > Lamniformes > Lamnidae > Carcharodon > Carcharodon carcharias. The sequence goes on from NC_054487.1 coordinate 65,233,764, forward strand.
ATGAGTGTTTTGTTTATATAGTGAAGTCTATAATAGATACAATGTTATTTTACTTCATCTCAGCATGGCTCCTGAGTTCTGTCCATAGTGGATACTGGGTAGGTTGGGAAAGGGTTATAGGGGCCCAGAGATGGGTGGATGACATGGGTTGGCATGGAGGGTATGAGCATTAGTGTGGGTGGAGGTACATGGGTTGCATGGAGGGTGTAAGGTGCTACTGGGGGTCGGTGGATGGACATGAGTTGGCATGTGTTGGCATGAGTTGGCATGTTTAGGGAATGGAAATGGTGAGGGGTGTGAGGGCTAGAGGGCATAATATTTAACAAAACAGCTAAGACTTAGTCCCAGGAACCAAAGTGGGCCTTTTAACTGTGCCATTCAGGACACTTTTTTCTGAGGCAGGTGAGCTGAGTCGGCATCGAGGCATGTGCTACGCACCTCGATGGTGAAAAGCTGGCTTTTTAATGACAACACGTATATCAAAAAATAGAGATGGCTGGGCAGCACTAATACATTCTGTTCCACTTTGCACTGACCAGTATCTTTTTCTCTTTTACTCTCTTTGTATTCTTTCTTCACAAACTACATGAGGTCATATCATTTAAATGATTAGAATGCACTCTCTCTGCATATCAGCTCAAGTATTGATGGATGGGGAGCAATATCCAATAATTTTAAAGGGTGTGGACATTTAAGATGTATTACTCCTCTTCACCATCAGGACAGTAATGTTGTCTGCTTGTTATAAGTAAAGAACTTGCACTTATATAGTGCTCTTCACAACCTCGGGCTAGTCCTGCAGTCACTGTTGTAACGGTAGCCAACTTGCACACAGCAAGCTCCCACAAAGAGCAGGGGGATAATGGCCAGATAATCTGTTTTAACAATGTTGATTGAGTGTCAGGGCCCTAAGTCATAACTCTCCCGTTCTTCTTAAGAAGAGTGCCATGCGATCTTTGCACCCAACAGAGGAGACATCTCATTCAAAAAATTGCCCCTCTGACAATCACTGAATACTGCACTCGAGCATTAATTCGGAGGTAGGAGTGCTATTCATTAAGAACATGAGAACAGAAGAAACAGGAACAGGAGTAGACCATTCAGCCCCTCGAGCCTGCTTCGCCATTCAATAAGATCATGGCTGATCTTCTTGTATTTCGATTTCCACATTGCCATCTAACCCTGCTAACTTTCGATTCCCTTGCCAAACAAGAATCTATCAACTTCTGCCTTAAAAATATTCAATGACCATGCATCCACACCTTCTGAGGCAGAGAGTTTCAAAGTCATATAACCTTCTGAGAGAAAAATTTTCTCTTCATCTTTGTCCTAAAAGAACGACCCCTAATTTTAAAATAGTGGCCCCTAGTTCTGGACTCGCCCACAAGAGGAAACATCTTTTGACATGCACCTTGTCAAGACCGTTCAGGATCTTGTATACTTCAAGCAAGTCACCCCTCACTCTTCTAAAGTCCAGTAGAAACAAGCCCAGTCTGTCCAGCCTTTCTTCATAAGACAACCCACTCATTCCAGGTATCAATCTAGTAAAATTCCTTTGAACCGCCTCCAATGCATTTACATCCTTCCTTAAATAAGAAGACCAAAACTGCACACAGTTTTCGAGATGCGGTCTCACCAATGCCCTGTACAACTGAAGTAGAACTTTTATGTTCAATGCTTCTCATAATAAAGGATGGCATTCCATTAGCCTTCTTAATTATTTGCTGTACCTGCATGCCACCTTTACGTGACTCATGTACTAGAACACCCAGTGCTGCATCTTACCTATGTCGGGCGGGCTAGGTGGGAGTGGACGGGGCAGGCGCAGAGCTGACGTTGCCTGCAATCAGCTGCGTGCCGCCATTTTACATAGGCGAGCCAATTAAGGCTCACCCAGTGTAACGCGTGGCCGGTAGCGCGCGCTACCTGTACGGACAGGGGAATAAGGAAGAGTTGGGGCCAACGCTTTTTTGCGCATGCAGCAATCTCCCTAAGGCATGGAGCTGCCTCGGGGAGATTAAGTTGATGAAAAATTTTGTTCTAAATAAAGTAAAAAATTATTCACAAATGTCCCCTCATGTGTCAGCGTCACATGAGCTGGGACATGTTTGTGAGCGTAGCAAAATTTATTAAATTATTTAATAAAGCCTTCAGGAAGCCTCGTCCCGCCCGTGGATGAAGTTTCCTGAAAAACGCAAAGGCCACTTGGACTCTTTGCCTGTTCGCCAACCTTAAGGTTGGATGGACAACGTTGTTAATAAGCTTGGTTACTGTCTTAATGGCCTTAATAGGCCATTGACAGTTCGGCATGCAGCCACCTCCGGCGTGTGCCCACCGATCGAAAGGTCTAAATGACACGTGATGACGCCAGGACACACTCCCAACATCTCGCATCATCTTGCGTGTTGGTGTGTCGGGCCTGCCCTCGGTCTCTCTGCACCCCAGAATTTTGCAGTCATTCTCCATTTAAGTAATACCCTGCTTTTTTATTCTTCCTGCCAAAGTGAACAGCTTCACGTTTTCCCACATTAAGTTCCATTTGCCAGATCTTTGCCCACTCACTCAACCTACCTATATCCATCTGCAACCTTCTCATGTCCTCTTCACAATATACTACCCTACCTATCTTTGTGTCATCTGTCTTCACTCCCCTCATCAAAGTCTTTGATGTAAATCGTAAAAAGTTGAGGCCCCAGTACAGACCCCTGTGGGACTCCACTCATCACAACCTGCCAATCCGAAAAAGGCCCATTTATGTATACTCTCTACTTTCTGTCAACCATCCAATCTCCTATACAGGCCTATATGTTACCCTCTACACCCTGCGCTTCTATTTTCCATAATAACCTTTGAATTGACACCTTATCAAATGCCTTCTGGAAAACCAAGAACAGTATGTCTACAGGCTCCCCTTTATACACTGCGCATGTTACTCCTTCAAAAAAACTCTGATAAATTGGTTAAACATTTCACAAAACCATACTAACGCTTCCTGATTGCCTTGAGATTAAGACTAATATTAATTAATTAATTAAGATTAATCAACATTAAGTCACAGCTTACATATTCTAGAGCTTGCCTGCTTTTCATTTCGTTTAACAAATTACTGCTTCGAATCTGAACTTGCAGGATATAAAAAAAGCCTCCCAGTCTCTGGAAATTCTGAAATAGGTTTTGAACTAATTGTCAGCGTTTCCAAAGGTGGATGGGATGTGAAAGAAGAGTCAGGTCAGGTGAAAAAAATTGGACGTATGAGCACACAAGAAGAGCATGTGAGAGTTGGAAGAAATAGGTAGTCCTGGAAAGATAATGTGAACGGTTATATTGGCTTTACCCTTGTTTAACTTCTCCTTTTAATAAACCTTTTTGTTATTTGCTATTGTATCTGATAGATTTTTTTATTCTATGGCCGGAATTTTCAGGCCCCCCAGTTGGCGTCAGGCGTCATGGCGGATTGGGAGGATTTGGGGGGGGTTGTGGGGGTTGGGGGGGTGGGGGGGGGGGGGTGTGGTGGGGGGTGGTGGTACAATATGGCAGGAATGTCATATTAATACATTTGCACCTCATTATAAACCCTGCTCACTGGAATCATCCCCCACACCCCCATGTCAAATTTGCCGCCCACGTTGGCGTGACTTCAGAACAGCGTATTTAACGACCAGCTTTGAAAGACGTCAATCTGGTGGCCTGAACTTTGAGGGGAACTTGGAGGTGAGTGCACACAACCTTGCGCAACATTTGTGAGCATCAAAATAGGATATCAAGGAAGAGGCACCGCACATTCGCGGGAGGCACAGGCAAGTCGCTTTTTCCCGGCTGGCTTTCAGTGCGGTGCAGTGCCGGGGCAAGGGCTCCAGTGCCGGTCAGGCTGGGGAAGGAGGAGGTGGGGGAGCGGTGGGGGCTGCGGGGCTAGGCAGCACAGACTGGGTCCTTGGGGACAAGGCTATCCACAGGAGATGTGGCTGTTCACCCCACACACACGGCTCATGCCGTGACCGGATTTTGGTGGAGCCAAGCATAAGCATTTTGAAAATGGGGTTCCGGTGTCTCGACAGGTCCAGTGGAGCGCTGCAAAGCAGTCCCCAGAGGATGTTGCACATCACTGCCAATTGCTGCACACGCCACAGCCTGGCGCTGCCACGGGGGGAGGACCTGACTGAGGAGGAGATGGAAGAGCTTCACGTCTCCTCTGATGAGGAGGATGTCGAAGAGGATGACAGTGATGAGGCCCTCAAAGGCGATGATGCCAGCAAAGAGGACATCGCACTGGACAGGCGAGGCAGGCCCGCTCGGGAGGCCCTCATAGCCGCAGGATTCATGGAGGATGATGGCGAGATGCAATGATGACAGTCCTGACATCCTCACCTTACATCTGTGAATATTTGACTCCTGTGTGGCTGATGGCAGCACACAGAACCTCAGGGCTCAGGCTCAAGTCATGGAGACGCGGTGGAGGCCCTAATAGTTGCTAGATTCCAGGAGGTTGATGACGACATGCAATTAGGACACTCCATAAACCTCCACATTGCCTCTGTGAATGTCTGACTCCTGTCTGGCTGAGGGCAGCTCACTTATGCTCTGTGATCAGGGGTCGTATCGTGGAGATGCAGCCATGAAACTTTAAATACACCTAATCCTTTGTCAGCCTTCAGCACCTGTCCCCTTCAGGAGCACACTATCACCAGTCACAGATGCTGAAGGGATGGGGGTGCCAATCCCGCTTCTAAGGTACTGAGAGCACACAGAGAGAATGACGGAACTCTGTTATGCTGCCCATGACATTCTGGTAGCAATGACAAGCACTATCGAGGTTCAGGCATCACTAATGTGTCCAGCAATTGTGAAACCAGACCATCGCTTTGGTCTGAAGGTTACACATTGCACATGGACGAGGACCTGGACTGAGACACCTGTCTTTATCTTGTGCAGGAACCAAGGTTTCACACCTGAGTGACGCAAACACTGCTCATCATAACAAGGAGCCATAGGCAGGGAGACATTCTTGGGAGTTTATTTACAATAGTGAACATTATGTACATGTGATTAACACCCGTACCCAGGGTGTGCAACTACATCTTATTAATTTTCCTAACTCTGCCGCTACTTCTTAGTGCTCCCCCGACACGCACAGTGGAGCTGGAGCCAGCCTGTTAACTGCTACTCCTTGTTGTCTGCAATGACCTTTGAGGAGTCCTCTGGAGGACCGAGGCCTGCAGGGCCCCGGCCGGCTTTCAGGGTCCTGCTGTGTAGCAGTTGCACACTCCTCGGAGCTGGAGCTGATGGGGTCACAGGAAGAGGGGATTCAGGTCACTTGGGTGTGCACCTGCTGACTCTCCTCCTTATGGGTGCCTGATAGCCTCTGGCTGATTCCTTGAGGGGTTCCAAGGATGAAAGGGGTTCTCACGGGGAAGGGGTGCAAAGTGGGGGAAGGGAATCCAAGGGGGCAAGGAGTCCGGAGGGGGGTTGGGGTTCCAAGGGGTGAAGGGATCCAGAGTGGGGCATGTCCAGGTTAACATGCAAGGAAGGGCTCTCATCAGTCCATGACTGTTTCCTGGGGAGGGAACTGAGGGTGGGAGTGGTGTGAGGGAATGGCGAGAATCACCCAGGGAAAAGTGAGGCAGTAGGGTGGGAAAGTGAGGGCTTGATGATAGAAGGAGATGGGACGGCGAGGGTTGTTGGTGGGGACTCGCACTCAGACAGGGACCCTGAGGGTGGGGAGGATGCGTATGTGGAGGTTAATGTGGAGGGGAGTGGGATTTTCAGGAAGGGAGTGTGCACATTCACCTGGACATCCCTGAAGAAAAAAGGGTTGAGGCTGGTAGGTCATGAGCTGGAAATAAGCAGCTTAGAAGAACCATCACAGCGCTTATGCACACCCTGCACCAGCACAGAGACACACACCTCCCAGCTGAGGTGGAAGGTGATGCCAGGGGGGTGTCAACCGTGATGGGGGAAAGGGAATGGGTGACTGGGAGAAGGGAATGGACGGGGGAGCGAATGAAAAACTGAATTGCCACCATGCTGTCTAAATCAAAAATGAAACAAGAGTCGTGGTGGATGAGATCATTGTTGCATGGGAGTGTGATCAGTGGGTTGGTGGAGATGCAAGTTAGCTCAGATGGACAACTTAAAGTGAGCCCCAGCAGGCAGCATTCAACATGCTCAGGACATCGAGATGTGGGAGGGATTCGCATGCACGGGAGAATTTTTGCACAAGGCTCTGAAAGCCCCTGCCACACACACACATCTCCTTCCAGAATCACTCATTGGCCAGCGGCTCCCTCTACGGTGACAGAGGTTAAGGCTGAGGGGCTCACAGGCAAAGGGGACTCCAAGGGAGAGGGCAGCCTCTAAGGTTACTGAGTAGGTGACACAGGGGTGTCCAGCTGCTGCTCCTCCTCCCTTCAGGTGCCCATGGGGACCTGACCTCACTCCATGAGGGGAAGGAGCACCTAGAGGGACATCAAGGTGCCTCGTTTCCCTCTTTTGTTGCCATTGCAGGAACTCACCCATGGCTCCCAAAATAGAGTGCAGGTCTGTGCGCATCCCCGCGTTCTGCTGGACTATGGTCTCCATGAAGTCCACCATCCTCCCCATGGAGACCTCCATACACTCACATGTGGGCACCACTTCATCAGAGAGCAGTAGACACACTCATCCAACGCGCGAGCCATTCTGTTGAGGGCTTCCAACAGCTCTGCGTGATGATCCCCCATCTTCTGCTGACTCTCCAGGATGAGTTGGAAGGCCAAATCCAGAGGTTTGACATCTGACTTGGGGCCCAAAGATGCCTCTTCTCCAGCAGTCCTTCAAGTGCCTTGGAGCTTGGCTGAACCTGCCTCCTCCTGCTGTGGACACATGTCCATGTGGTGACCACCAGATTGTGAACCAAAGCATGCTGTAGATCCAGGTCCCACAGAGGTGTGTGTCTCTGTGCTGGTGCAGGGTGTGCATAAGTGCTGTGATGGGTCTTCTAAGCTGCTTATTTCCAGCTCTTCAACAGAGAAGGTATCCTCTTGTCTCGCCATGAGGGCCTAAATGGAGCTGAGGGACTGGCTGGCTGAGGGTGTCGGTTGTTTGGCAGAGTTCCCTGCGAACCAAAGTAGAGAATATTAGCGCATGGCAGCAGAGTCAATAACAGGAGAGAGATCACTCACATTTGCATTGATAGAGGGATGGTGAGGTACAGGATCCTTACGAGCGTGTTTGCCGCCGACTTCACCATCACCGCAGGTACGGTCCATGTTCTCACCAGTCAGCGCGATGGCATGTTCCTTAAAGTGAGTGAGGGGCCTAATGTGGGCCACTCCACCCCTGGCCTGAGACCTCTCCCTGCTGATGTGAGCCAGTTTCTCCTGCATAGAAACAGATGGAGAGAGTGTGAGCAGGACATATGGCACAGTGTGGAATGTTTGTGTGGTGAGTGGAGCCATGGACAGGATGAGGACATGAGCTCCAGAGTGTATGAGCCTGATGGGGATATGAAGGTGTGTGTGAGAGTTAGTGATGTCATCCCTTGAGGTGTGAGATCCCTGTGGATGTATGCTGGGTTTTTGTGAGTGCGTGAGTTGAGAGTGATGGTGGAACGGATGAGACCATTCATTCTGTGGCAGCACTGGGTGGCTGTCCCATTTTGCAGGGTGATAGCACTGACCACCCCCCGCACCCTCCCCCCACCCCGACTTGCTGGATTGTTAATGCCATCCTATGGCCAGAGCAGGGGTAGAGGACATTCTGGAAGACTCCACGGCATCCAAAAGGTGCTTGAGGGACATATCACTAAACAGAAGGCTGCAGACCTTTTGCCTTTGGGGCCATGCTGTCTTCTGTGCAGCAGTACTGGGCTGGAAGCACTGAGAGGTGCGCTTGCGGCTGCATTTTAAATGTGGCACCCGGTGTGATGAAGTGCGAGGTGATGGTGTGGCGAGGGAATGCAAGCTTGCTCGCCATTGAAACATTGTGTTTCCCGGGAATGCATAAATAATGCGGAGGGTTTGAGAAGCCGCCATTGCGGCCAATGGGTAAAACGTCGCCTTCCCCACCCGCTACTGTGCTTATGCAAATCTGGGACGATTCCGCCCAGGGTGTCATGAGATTCTTCTTCCGAAGTGTCTTTGGGGCTTGAGTTGGGGACCTGTGTCGTGGGCCCCCTCAGCTACTTCCCAGATGTGCCTGTGAAAGCAAGGAGAGATAATTAGTGCACGGCAGGGGACTGTGGAACAGGAGAGCTCACTCACAGCATGTTGTCTGACAGATATTTCACCACTGGATCCTCAGTTGGTTGAGCATTGCTGATGGTGTCATCAGCACAGGACTGGTCCAGATCTTCAGGGGCCAGCTGGATGGATCTATTTCCAAAATCTGTGAAGACATGAAGGTAGGGCATTCCTCCATCAGGCTGCGAACGGCTCTTTTGTTTTGTCTGCCGGCCAGGCCAGATGACAAGGTTGCCTGGCATGTGTGCGTGGTGAGTGGTGCCATGGACATGATGAGGACACGATCCACATGGCAGATGAAGGTGTGTGTGAGAGAGTGAATAGTGATGTCCCTTTAACTGGCAGTGAGTGAAATCCCCGTGCACATGTGATGGGTTTGTGATTGTGTGAGTTGAGAGTGATGGGAAGAATGATTTACCCTGGTGGAACAGAGGAGATCATTTATCTTCTTTCGGCACTGGGTGGCTGTCCTCTTTTTCAGGGTGTTGGCGCTGACCACCGCTGCCATCGTCTCCCATGCTAGATTGGTGACCTTGCTTGCTGGTCTTCGCCCAGAGTAGGGATAGAGGACTTCACAGTGGCCTTCCACTGTGTCCACTAGGTGCCCCAGGGAGATGAACTAAATTTGGGGGCAGCATGTTTACTCCCTTTGGCAGCCATGATTTTTCAGCAGTTTCCAATCCCTTAGGGAGTGCTCACTCTGTGCAGGGACAGACTTTAAATATGGCGCCTGGATTACTGACGGCCTGAGATGACGCTGGTGCTGGCGAATCAGAGGCTGCCCCACCAACAATCCGGCCTGTTTCTCAGGAATGCGTTATTAATGAGGCAGGACGCTCTGGGAATGTGAAGATTGTGGCCAGCAGGTAAAACATTCTTTTTCCCACCTGCTAATGAACTTTGTGCAAATCTGGAACAATTCCACCCTACATGTTTTCCCAAAATCTCCCCATTCTTGAGATAGCTAAATACAGTCGTGAGGATTTCTGATTGTCCTTTGGGTAGCCTAGATCACAAAATATTGGGGGCGGGATTTCCCGGTCAGCGAGCGGGAGTTGGGGCCCGCTTGCCGATGCATAAATTGACACGGGATGACATTGGGTGGAACTCCCAACATCACCCCGTGTCATTTCAACTTTCAGATCAGCAGGGGCTCAGCCGAATCAGCTGTGCGCCCACCGTCCTGTCAAAAGATGGGATGAGGTTTCATGTAGGTTTTTAAAAATTTAATAAAAGTTCACCTAAAAGTGGTGGACATGTCTCAACTCGCGTGACAGTGACACATGAGGGGACATGTCATGGAAATTTTATTTTTCTGTTTTTAACATTTTTGAATTTGGCGCCGATCTCCCTGATGCAGCACCTAGCCTCAGGGAGATGAGTACACTCTTTCACACGCATGCACGAAAGAGCGAACTCTCGGATTAGGGAATCCCCCCACCAGCACAGGGAACACATAGCGTTTCCTAACGGACATCACACTGGATGGGCCCTAATGGGTCTCCACATGCCCGCTCCTGAACTCCCCCCCACCCCTGCCCTGACGGGGGGAGAATTCTGCCCTAGGAGTTTAAAGGTACACATCCTGACAAAGAGCAAGGGCTCACTTTTGTCAATGGTTGCCAAAACTTTTTGACTGGAGAACTCCTTTCCAAAAGAAATAGCAAACCACAGCCCCCGCTCCCCCATTTAAATTATGCTATATAATACTCATAATACCTAGGCTGAACTTGTATCTCGCCACACTTTCTTTAGGTTTAAATGTAGTACTTCAATATTTATAAAAAAACTTCTTTCTCTTGAGCAAAGCTGAACTCACCTGCTGCCCATCAGCAGCCTTGGTAAGTGTGAGGGTCTATCTAGTGCACTTCCCTCTCAGGTTGGACAGCCAACCCATGTTTGCTGCACATGTAGTACCCACACTGTGCTCCCGCCTGCTTAATTGTATTAAACCTGCCTGTGGCCATTTGTTCACTTGCGTACTGCTCGATTATCATGGATCCCATGGGAAGTCTATATGGGTCCCCAGGCGTCTCCCCCCAAGTTTTTCATTCCACAAAAATAGCTTGTCACTAATCCTATATGCTTGACACCTTACTAACTTCACATAGCTGACTCCTCATTAATAACCCAGAGCTCATCATTACTATAACATGATTAACTCTCCACCAATACTGACACATCATTAAAAAGGTATAACTTGGAGCAGGAGCTCTTCTTCATTATAAAAATACAGTAGTTAATTTGTCTTTCAGTTCTGAGCGGTGTTAAACATTTGTGCAAATGAAATATCGTTATCATGAAGCCTGGGGGTTTTTGAAATCTTAATCCATATGTTGTATTCAGGACCTTTTTGTATTTCACTTACTACATTTTACCGAACATATGGCAGAATTTTATGCCTTGCAGACACGCACACACCCAACCTGATTGGGCATAAAATAGCGCTAGGAGACATATGTAGAGTGTTCTGACATCATTCCACGCTCACGCGATATTTCCGACAGTGGGCACACGTTAAAGTCGGAAGCGCACCTGCCGACAATTAAGAGGGCAATTAAGCCCATTAATGGTCTCCGATTTTTCGTGGCCTGTCCAACCTTATAGTTGACGGATGGGTGAATCGGCCAGGCGGACTATGCATTTTTCATCAAACCTCATCCAAGGGCTGGATGAAGTTTCCGTTATTAAACAAAATAGAAATAAAAATCTGTGGACAGCATTTTTATCATCTATATATTCAGCTGCCTGATTTGTGATGCTTGGACATTGTTTTTTCTGATTTTCATAACTTTATCTCATGGTTTTCGGATCTGCAGCTCCCTGAGGCAGCTCTCTGCCTTCAGGGGTCTCAGCGCTCGCTCACACCCGCGTTGACGTCAGCGCCCAGCCTCCTCCCGCTCCCACCCCGGCAGCGCTGAGCACTGGCTGGCTGACTGTTAATTATCCAGCCAATGTGAAATTGTGGTTGGGGGGCTGATCGCAGTTGGCAGTTCATTTCATGGCCAATCCTGGGACTGTCGATTGTGCCGAGCTGAAAATTCAGGCCAAAAATAAGAAGTTACTGCTGGCTGTGTGTTTTGACATGCAGTGACTATTGGGTGTAAGGGGTGTTAAAATACTTGCGTGCTGAAGTCTGAATACAGCAAGCATGCAATATTATTTTCCCCACTTAGTTATGATATACATATCATTCATCTTCTTGCAAGAAGGTTATTTTACTTGTGATGCTCTTGATTTCATACCGAAGCGATGAAAAACTGAAGATTAATGACAGTACATGGCTGAACCTCTGAAGGTTTACTGAATTATAATCAGGTGACATCCAAAAACGTTTCTGATAGTAGACTGTTTTCATCGTTGTCAGGACTGAGTGATATAAGTTATATGACTGTGCCCCTTCATTCTTGATGGGCTGAATTTTCCCCCGTTGGGGGGGGTTGTGTGGGGGCGGGCGGGAGTGAGCACGAACACGATCGGTGACCCAGATCGAGTCTGCGCCACCATTTTACAGGGCAGGCTAATTAAGGCCCGCGCAGGGTGACGCACACCTGGAAGCGCTGAGTGCTCCCTGTGGAGGCGGGGGAGGGATTCCCTGAGTTAGGGCCTGCGCTCATTCATGCATGTGCGCAAAAGAGCGCAGAAATCTGTGCATCGGGGAGATTAGTTTAAGTTCTGAAAAATTTAATAAAGGAAAGAAAAGGTTTTAAGGACATGTCCACTCACTTGAAGCTGTCACATGAGCTGGGACATGGCCATGAATTTTTTTCCAAATATTTTTATTTAATTAATCAACGCTTTATGAAACCTCATTCTGCTCATGGATGAGGTCTCATGAAAAATGTGAAGGCCACCTGGGCTCTTCATCTGCCCGCCAACCTTAAGCATTCTAAACAACTTTAATTACTTTCTTAATAGCCTTAAAGGCCTTTGACAGTTTGGCGGGCAGTGCAGCAGACTCGGCTGTGTACCCGCCAAACTGACAATCTAAATGATGCATGGTGACATCGGGACACACGCCCGACATCACCGCGTGTCACTTTATGCGTCAGCAAGCGGGCCCCGCCCCCGCTTGCCGACCTGAAAATTCTGCCTGAACATTTCCTTATGAAACTTTTCACTGTTTGGGATGAGGAAGAATATGTTATTACTGTGCACTGTTCTGGATAATGTTTCTCGAGCAATCCGCTGATGAGTGCAGCATGTGGTATGATTCTGAGCTAACAGCGGAACTGTTATATATACATATATTACATGTATACTGTGAATCCCTTTACTTTGAACTCTTTTTTGTTCATTACTGAAAATAATTTCAAAATCTTTTTCATAGGTCAAACCTGTTCCGTGTATTTCATTCTTTAATTGTCTTTTGGTTTCAAACTAGGAATAAAACTGGCAATGTAAGATAATGGATTAACAGACATATTGAGGCCGATTTTCACTTCAGGCAGTTAACAGAGGGGCAGGGTGCATCCTCAACCAATACACCTGTTGCTGACACAAGGCCTGGGTTATATTGTGACCTGGCCTTTAATTACATGAATGGGGTAGTCAGATGGACCAACAGATGGGCCTAGGAGGAGCAAGTCTCCTAGCCGTACAAATAAAAAGAATAGAAAACTTTGATTGGAAATTTTCTGAGATACCTTCGGCATTTCCTTTAAGGACCATTGGTTAGGTCATTCAGATGCAAGAACAAAGAGGCCTCAAAATTGCAATCAGAATTTTGTGTATGGCCTAGGATCCCAAATTACATATTGAAATAGCACTTGCCTGAAATCGGCAGTTGCTCCAGATCTCCTCGGGATCCTACCCAAGCTGGCAGTAAAGAACCCATTACTAAGTTTGGAGCCACTACTGCCTCTTTTACAAAAGGCAGAGGGAATTAAAATCAGCCCCATTTTCAGGAAGCCTGTTTGTTTAAGCTTAAGTGCAGAGAAATGCTTGTGAAAGGATTATGATAATTAGGTACTTTTTTTGGGAAATCTTTTCTTGTTATGAAGTCTGAATGTTACAGAAAGGAAGTATGGGCAATTGGAAAACACCTAGACTAGTATGGACAATGCATGGGGGTAACTTCAAACTGATTTTATGTCTTGTTAGGGGATACAGTTGTTGTAGATTGTGACAAGAGGCTAAGGAAAACCACTAAAAGCAGTTGGTAAAATTATTTAGGCTATGGAGGACTAGTGATATGATTTAGGGGCCCGAGGAAATAATCTGTCCAGATGCTGGAGGAATGTGAATCAGGAAACTGGGCTGAATAAGATTCAGATCTGGATTGAAGGGGTGGGTATTTGGTGGCGTGCTAAGGCAGGGTTGCTCACATGAGGAATCCATTTGGACAAATACTAGTTTCAGACTCTATGAACTACCAGTGGTGGTTGTATGCCAGAACTATCAAAATAGTCTAGACAGGTAAATAAACCACTGGAAAAAAAAAAGGATCACTTGGTAACCCACACAAGCAATATAATATAGGTTTTTACAATGGCTCTCAACCAATCAGAATCAACTTTTTTTACCTTGCCATAAGCAAATATATTTCATATAACCCATGTGTACACTCCAACTAGAATTTATGACTTGTGCTTTATGGCTTATGTCAGCCAACACTAGAACTATAACGTCAAAACTGCATGTGTTGGGATAACACATGTTCAATAATACAAATGAAACTAAGCAAAAATATGGACTTCCCTAAGTAGCTACAAGGCTATGGATAATTATTTATGTATTTCAAATAGGAGTTCAAAATTGCAGTTTAAATGAAATGGGTTACATGAAATGGAGGGGAGGGGGTGGATTAAGTAGGTTATAAATCTATATCTGATGTGAAATCAGATGTTATGCATCACAATCTTTATGGAAGATCCCATCTCCCCTTTACCTACAATTTCAAAAGGCTGAGGCATGAAATTAGATAATTCAACAACACTACTTAAATAAAACAGATTCAGAAAATTAACTTTAGAATTCTTCATAAGAGAGAAATGCAGCTGCATATGTGATGATTCCAGGCAGGCGAAATTTCCAAAGCCCTCCATCAAAAAATTCCTTAAAGCAAGAAGAGTATGATTATTCTTCAACACTTCAATACTTGTTCTTATACTTCAATATGCTTCTTTCTTTTTACTATTGTTAAACATTCAGAATGTTCTTACATGTGTAATTGGTGCTAATGATATTGCTAGAGGAGTTAGTTTGGAGCAGAGATTGAGCTTAAATTTGTGAGGGGAACTGAATGTTAAAATACAACGTAAATGCTGTGTGAGAACCCTGAGCTAATGGCTGAGTCAACTGATTAACATTCATCATTAGGCTATTTCCATCATTATTCCTTAGGTCCTGGCTAACATTCCTCCCTCACCAACAATAGAGGTGTAATTTTCCATTTGATGTCCAGGCAATAGACTGGCATTGCAGGTTGACTGCCGCTATAGAAGCTTCCTGAACTTCCTCCCCATTGATCAAACCTGGTGATTTCTATAATGGCTGGCTGATTGCCAGTTTACAATCCATTAAAAATGAATTTACTAATTACTATTCAAAGATGCTTGCTGAGTGCAAATCGACTTCTACTATCGTAGATATAATAATAGTCACCCCACTTCAAAGTAATTTATTATATTTGAGGCTCTTTGCTTCACCATCGACAGATGTAATGACACACCATATAAATGTGAGGCATACAATTTTACTGACCTTCAGACTCCACATCCTCAGCACCAGGTGGTCCATATATCTTTACCTTCAAAATATTGCTCCGTACCTCACCCCCTCTGAGGTTGAAACATTTATCTTTAGATGTCAGCCTTAACTCACATTTCTGTCAGAAGATTGTGAGTTCAAGTCCTACACCAGAGACGAGCACATAACTTAGGCTGACAATTCAGTACAGTACGGAGGCAGTGCTGCACTGTTCATGGGTGCCTTCTTATTACTGAGATGTTAACACAAAACCTGATCTGTTTTTTCAGTTGGCTGTGAAAGATTCCATTAGCACTAATGTATTTGAAGAAGAGCAGCGGAGTTCTTCCAGTGTCCTCAACCAGCATTATTTTTTAAAAATCTGATTGTTTGGTCATTATATCCGTATTTGTGGGATCTTGCTGTGTATAAAACTGGCTACCATATTCTCTCATGTTACAATGAAAATTATAAAACTACTTAATTGACTGTCAATTACTTTGGGATTCATGAGGTCATGAAATGTGCTGTATGAATGCAAGCCTTTCTTATATTTACATCTCTATACCTCCAGGCTTGATTACTCTAATAATCTCCTTGACAAAGGGCAGTTTTATGCTTTTTAAATTGCAACTCATCTAAAGCTCTGTTCTCATATCCTATGTTCTAAGAAGTGTAATTTCCTATTATTGCTGTGTTCATAAAATTCATTGGTTCCTTATACTAGTCCCCCCCTGAAAATCCCCCTTCAAGGCCTCCCCTTCCCTATCTCTGCTACCTTATTCAGGCTTATGATCATATATTTACAGCCGGCTCTTCACATTCTGACCTGCTTATATTCACTCCCCTCATCCTATAGCACATCCCGTTTCTGTTGCTCCACTTTCAGCTACAGAACTTTCAGCTGTTTCGTTCCCACCTTGTGGAACATTGTACCTAAGGCCCTATATTTTGCTATATCTCTCCTCCGTCAATAGCCTAACCCAATGCCTACTTTGTCAACCTACTTTCAGTCTCCACCTCTACTCCTCCTGCTTGGTGTCTCAGAATTTAGTTATCTTCTATCTTTGTGCACCATAGAGTTATGTC
The DNA here is from genome assembly GCF_017639515.1 of Carcharodon carcharias. Lineage (NCBI taxonomy): Eukaryota > Metazoa > Chordata > Chondrichthyes > Lamniformes > Lamnidae > Carcharodon > Carcharodon carcharias. The sequence goes on from NC_054487.1 coordinate 65,249,759, forward strand.
ATTATGGCACAAAAGGTGACCATTCATCCTACTGAGTCCACACTGGCTTTCTGTAGAGCAATCCAATCTGATTCCCTTGCTCTATTCCCATAGCCCTGCAAGTTTAAATTCTTTCAAGTGTCTGTCCAATTTCCTTTTGAAATCATTGATCTCTCCACTTCCACCACCCTAGTCAGCAGCAAGTTCAAGGTCATTACCACTCGCTGCGTAGAAAAGGTCTTCCTCTCATCCTCCCTGCACCTCTTGCCCAAAACTTCAGTGTGTGTTCACTAGTCCTTGTACAATAAGCTAATGGGAACAGTTTTTTCTTGTCCACCTTATCCAAACCCCATAACATCTATCAAATCTCACCTCAATCTCTGTTGCTCCAAGGAGAAGGACCCCAGCTGCTTCTTGTAGCTAAAATTCCCCATCCTTAGAACAATTCTAGTAAATCTTCTCTGAAACTTCTCAAGGCCTCTCACATCTTCCCTAAAATGTGATAACCAGGACTGGATGCAAACTCTAGTTATGGCCTAACCAGAAATTTACATGAATTATTACGATTCCTGTGAAGACCAATAACCTGAAAGAACCAAAGTTCCCAAACGACATAAACAGAAGAAACTGAAGGACAAGATTTCACTTTTTAGAACTTTTACTGTAACAATCAAACCAAAGTCAACTAAATTAATTATGAACTAACAGGCAAATTGTATTCAATAGAAACTATAAATGACACTTCAAATAGCTAAAAGGACAAAAATATATCTCACAGGTTTACTGACAGGACTGACAGTTATTGCAGCACATATGGCACCACGTGCTCCTCCAAAGTCCTTCACAACTATGATAAAAGCAAAACATTGCGGATGCTGGAAATCTGAAATAAAACAGAAAATGCTGGAAAAACTCAGCAGGTCTGACAGTATCTATGGAGAGAAAAACAGGCTTAATGTTCCGAGTCTGTATGACCCTTCTTCAGAGCTTCTTCATGACTATATCTTCCCCTGGTAGAGTTTGTCAAGGAACTATCATATTTTTCTTAATATCACTGTGGGATACTTTAAAGCAGGCTATGCATGTGGCTAATACAATTAAACGAGAGACAATTAGACTGCCAGGTTTAAATTATCAAAGGACTTAGGTATAAACCAGGCATTTGAAATGGAGATAAGTAAACTCGGGCAGAGATGATGGGAATGAAATCTGCATGTCTAGATAAGTGGAGAAGTGGTTGATTTTCAAAGGGACATTGGAAATAATTTTACGGTCAGTGAGTGGGGGCGGGGCCCACTCGCTGACACGTAAAATGACGCACGGTGACATCAGGCAGGTGTCCCGACGTCACTGCACATCATTTAGATTTTTGATTCGGTTGCGCCCCCGCCGAACTGTTAAAAACTAATTAATATAGTTAAACGAGCTGCTCATCCAACCTTAAGAGCCCAAGCGGCCTTTGCATTTTTCATGGAGCCTCATCCACGGATGGGATGAGGTTTCATGAAGTATTTAAAAATTCAATAAAAATTATTTAAAAAATTCATTGACATGTCCCAGCTCATGTGACACTGTCACAGGAGGGGACATGTTTTAAAGGTTTTTAATTACGTTATTCGGATGTTTAAAAGTTAAACAAATCTCCCTGTGCCTCAGGGAGATTTCTGCGCTCTATTGCAAGCATGCGTGAAAGAGTGCAGGCTCGGACTCAAGGAATCATCCCCTGTCCTGCACAGGGACCGCTCAGCGCTTCCTGGCAAGCGTCACACTGGGTGGGCTTTAATTGGCCTGCCCATGTAAAATGGTGGTGTGGACCTGTTCGGGGGCACTGATCAGGTTCGCTCTTGCTCCCACCTGCCCCCACACAAACCCCTGACGGGGGGAAATTTCAGCTCATGGAAATGTTTACAATGGGTGTGATAAATAAGGCAACATTATTACATTGATTTTTCCCAAATGTGCTGGCAGTAATGAGAACATGAAAGATTTTTACATTCTGGGAAAAGTAACTTCTAAAGACAAGTGGAAACAATGGGATTTACAAGTCAAAGGGGATAAACTATATTTAAAGAAGGATGGGAGGACCTGTGAGTTGTGGCCATGTGAGATTTTGGAAGGTGATTGTGTGAAATAGACTTTGGGGAAAAAACCTCGAGTACCCTAAAGAAGTTTTGCTGTTCCAGTAACCAAAGCTGTGTTAAAAGCCTTTGGAAGTCTATTGTCCAGTGGGTGCTTGTGGTAAAATTGCTGGATGACTTCATAAATTCGGAACCTACTTGGTTGTTGCCTTAAAGGGGGTGTGTAGTTGGGAGTCTGGTTAAGTAGACATTTTTGGGAACTGTTATAACTGTGTAACTGTAATATTGTGCATGTTTAAGTTTTTTTTCTTTTGTTAATAAATATTTTAATTTAATCTTTAAAATCTCTAAAGGTAGTAGTGGACTCATTACTTCTGACTTTAATGCACAAGCCTTCTCATAATAAATTGCAATAGTGTGGCCAAGTTTCCCTTGTGGATTTGATCAGCTTGGCATATCATAACAAGTTCCAGATCCTTTATTCACACAGGATTAAATCCTCAAGTCATCTCTGACACCAGCTTTACTCCATCTGAGTTCCGCGGATACTGTTATCACCAAGAACGGTGCACTTTGGCAGAACCTCCTTGGCTCTGATCATGACAGTCCTGAAGGCAAAAATTCCCTGGTGTCACCTTCATCTGACCACTCAACAACACTCTGTTAAACCGGCCGGCCCTGGTAAGAATTGAAACAGCAGGAGTGATTTCACTGGCTGTCCCAAACCCAGCCTTTAGGCTTTCATCTTTTTTTTTTAACTGCCTTTTACAAACGGCTCTTCATAGCTTGTCCGAACTGGTCTGACCACTGGTTGAAATTTGACCTCTCAGCTATGTGGTTTTCCCAACCAGCTTCCATTTCCCTAACAACAGAAGGTGACAGGCTGATTTCTCAGACGGCTGATGTTATATCCAGGGTCACAGCATTCCTTCTCAGGAACCTAGGGCAGAAATTTTCGCTCAGTGTGTGGGCACGCACCCAACACGTTCGAGCGTAAAATAGCACGTGATGACGTCGGGTGAGTGTCCCGATGTCATCGCGCACTTGTGCGATATTTCAGCCTGCAGGCACATGCTAAACTCGGCAGCGCGCCCGCTGACGATTAAGGGGGTGGTGAAGCCCGTTGACGACGCAATTAGCTGGGATTTTTTGCTGCCCGTCCAACATTATGGTTGGCGGCTGAGTGAATCGACCAGGCAGCCTTTGCATTTTTCAGGAAACCTCATCCAAGGGCGGAATGAGCTTCTGTCATTAAATAGAAAAAAATGTTTGTACAGAATTTTCATGCTGTATATGTTCAGATGGCTGTTTCTGATGCATGGGCTTTTTTTTTGCATTTTAAAATCTGTTTTGATTGCATTTGAATTCCCTCTGTCTTCAGGGAGCTTTCTGTGAATGTTCCCCCTGCTCCCGCGCCCTCCTCCCACCCCCCCACCTTGGCAGTGCTGAGCATTTCAGCGCATCTTTCACGCTGGTTGGCCGTTAATTGGTCAGCCAGCTTGAAATCATGTTTGGAGGACCATCGCAGGCAGCAGGCCATTTCCCAGACACTCCTGGACTCACCGATTGTGCCCGCCCGCCAACCTCAAAATCCTGGCCTTGAAGTTTTGGTTTCGCTTTCATTTAGGAACCATCTCAAAAAAAAAAATGCAGGCTTTGAAGTCAAAGCTAGTGCAGACAACAGCTTGCAAGCTACGAACTGCATCACAAAGCTCAGCACAACATCTCTGCTTTTGTATTCAATTCTACTATTTATGAAACTTAAGAACTCATATGCGTTGCTAACTACTCTCTCAATATGAGCTGCCACCTTCAAAGATCTGAGCAGATGTATCCCCTTGTCCCTCTGTCCCAGTACACTCTTAGAACTATGCTTTTTAAGTCTATATTCCCTCTCCCTATCCTTCTGCCAAAATACATAACCTCACATTTCTCTCAAATTCCATCTGCCGTTTGTCTGGCCATTCTGTTAACCTTTCTCTGTCCTGTAGGGCCAGAATCTTTGGGTAGGATTGTACCCCCTGGCGGGGGTGAAGTTGAAGTGCGGGTGCGCACAGGTGCACCTCCGATTGGCACCCTCGATCAGGGCCATGCCACCATTTTACGCGGGCGGGCCAATAAAGGCCCACCCAGCGTGACATCCACATGGAAGCGTTATGCTCTCCCTGTGTGGGGGAGGGGGAATCCCTAAGCCTGAGAGTGCACTCTTTTGCGTGTGCACACGAAAGAGCGAACTCATCTCCCTGAGGCTAAATGCTGCCTCAGGGAGATCGGTTGTACTGTCAAAAATATTAAAAATAGAAAATAGTTTACCCTGACATGTCCCCTCATGTGACACTGTCACGTGAGTTGGGACATGTCCATAATTTTAAAAAAAACTTTAATTAAATTTTTTTATAAACTACATGAAACCTCATCCCGCCCGTGGATGAGGTTTCATGTTTTTCCTAATTCCCGCCAGGGCTCCCGGCCTGTCTGCCAACCTTAAGGTTGGACGGGCAGGTCCATTAATTACTTTAATGACCCTGTCAATGGCCTCAATGACAGGTCGGCGGGCGCACAGCTAATTTTGCTGCGCCCCTGCCTACCTGAAAATTTAAATGGGGCGTGGTGACATCGGCAGTTCCACCCGACGTCACCGTGTGCCATTTTACGTGTCGGCGAGCGGGGACGGGCCTGCTTGTCGACGTGTGGTGACGTCAGGCCTGCATCCTGACATCTTGCACATAGTACACATCGCTGCCATTGTCAGGAGGTATGTTACTCACTGCAGAATTCCCAGCCTCTGTGTGTCATTCCGATCATCAGGTCGGCAGGCGCGCACTGGAGTCGGCTGCATGCTCACCGACCTGTCAAAGGCATATTAAGGCCATTTAAAAATGAATTAAAAGGATTAACAGAGCTGCCCATCCAACCTTAAGCTTGGCGAGCAGGCGAAGAGCCCAGGTGGCCTTTGCATTTATCATGAAACCTCATCCACGGGCGGGATAAGATTTCATGAAGGATTTATAAATCAAATAAAATTTTTCATTAAAATTCATTGACATGTCCAAGTGTCATGTGACACTGTCACATGAGGGGACATGTCTGAATTTTTTTCTTTATTTAAATTTTTTTTGGCAGCTCCATGCCTCAGAGAGATTTTTGCGCGAAAGAGCGCAGGCCTTGACTCTCCCTCCTCCTCCCACCCGCACAGAGAATGCTCAGTGCTTCCGGGTGCATGTCAAGCTGGGCGGGCCTTAATTGGCCCACCCATGTAAAATGGCGGGTGCCCAGCCAATCACGGGTGGCAATCGGCTGCCCGCTCCCGCTCAGCCACCCCCCAACCGATGGGAAGAAAGTTTCCCCCGAGGAGTTGATTTGTATCATCTTCACTGTTTGCCACTCCTCTACATTGGCATCATTGGCAAATTTTGAATCTTACTTTGTATTCCAATATCCAAATCATTTATACATATCATAAAAGTAGGGGTCCTAGCACTAATGCTTTGGGGAACACCACTGTCTACCATCCATCAGTCTAGAAAGTAACCATTTACCATGACTTTGGATATTTTATTATTGTTAAAGACACTATTTATACGTTTTTAAAGCAAGGCCACCATTTGTTGCCCATTCCCAATTGCCCTTGAGAAGGTGGTGGGCTTCCTTCTTGAGCCACTGCAGTCCATCTGATGTATCCACACTGATGCTGGGGAATGAGTTCCAGGATTTTGATCCTGTGAAAGTGAAGGAACGGTGATGTTGTTCCAAATCAGGATGGCGCATGACTTGGAGGGGAACTTGCAGGTGGTGGTGTTCCCATGCATCTGATGCCCTTTTCCTTCTAGGCGGCAGAGGTCCTGTGTTTGTAAGGTGCTGTCAAAGGAACCTTGGTGAGTGCTGCAGTGCATCTTGCACATAGTACACATTGCTGCCATTGTGCATTGGTGTTGGAGGGACTGAACGTTTAAGTTAATGGAAGGGGTGCTGATAAAGTGGATTGTTTTGTCCTGGATGTTGTTGAGCTTCCTGAGTATTGTTGGAGCTGCACACATCCAGGCAATTGGAGAGTATTCCATCAAACTTGTGCCTTGTAGGTGGTGAACAAACTTTGGGAAGTCAGGAGGTATGTTACTCGCTGCAGAATTCCCAGCCTCTGACCTGGTCTTACAGCCACAGAATTTATATGGCTAGTCCAGTTCAGTTTCTCATCAATGATAACCCCCAGGATGTTAATAGTCAGAGATTCAGCAATATAATGCCATTATTACCAAGATATTCTCTCTTGTTGGAGATGGTTGTTGCCTGGCATGTTTGGCACAAATTATTGTTTTTTTGAGGTACAGCTTCACAGACCATTTACAGCTCTCTAGTCTGGTCCTTTGTAGATCCAGTGGACATGCTGAAGGAATTTCCATCAACACAATCATGCCTTTTCTGGGCATAGATAAAGTTACTGCATCTCAAAACACCACCACATCCAGCTGATCCAGTTACCCAATTCAAATAACACAAGATGTGTCAAAAAGCACTATGCATCTGCCAATTTCCAGACCACACAATTGCAGGACCATGTCATGACCCAGTAGGTGAAGCTAGAGGGTCAATTCCATCTTAATGACACATAGCAACCAGACACCTTAGTTATTCACCCGACTTGAGAAGCATCTTGAAGGAGCATTAGGTTGGGTTTGAGAAGCCATGCACCATATGTTATTGCAACTGATGAATGCATTGGGCATGGGTAGGTCTCAGAGCATAATCCATAGTCCTTGCACCCAAAGTTGCTGCTGTATAAAAGATTGTGTTTTTGGTCTCTATATTTTCTTACTGTTCTGTAACCTCACTGTCTTGTCCATTTCTTTTTTCTTGTTACATGCTCTATCTATCATTTGTTCCTTCACTTTTAGATTAATATTTATTCATTTTCTTCTCTCCGAATTTCCATTTTGACTCTTCACATCATGCTTCACATTTCAGTCCATACTGTCCACCCTTATAACTCAAACATTTGAAAATATTTCACCTAGATCATTGAGTATTTTGAAGGGTTTTCTTTTTCTCTCTTTATCCTTCCCCATAAGCTCTCCTGTCTTGAAATTCTATTCCCTCCTCATTCTCAAGGGAACAGCAGGAAGCAAAGATCTGTTCTGACATAATCCCACAAAGTAGAAAGCAAGAAACACTTTGGACAGAGAATATTTGCCTCAATATGCCACATCACAATTCATTGACTGATCTGCAAACAAAAGCAGTGTGCACATGGATTGTGGGACATAAGAACAATTCCAAAGTTAACAGAAAGATTAAAAGAACAGTTGGATGGGGTTTTATTGAGCAACTTCTGCAGCAGGACCCGATTCGCGATCACCAAATGATTTCTCCAAAGCATATTAGTATGTTATTTATGTCTGGTGCCCCTCTTTCCCTGAAATGGTTACAAAGCACTAAAAATGTATCACGTTTCCACTGTGAAGATTTAATTTTCAGTGTTGCCACAGCAGATGGATAAGCTTGTAGCAGAAAGCTGTAGTTTTACCTAACCTACTGGGCAGGGGTCAGATCAGCCATTGTGTCTAATTTTATTTTCTATTGAAATCAATAATCAAACCAAACCAGAGTTTTGCAATTGATGTATAAATGAACATGAAAAATGCCATTCACACGTGGTCCAGGTTCCACATACTTAGTTAATATTTTGGTGAGGCGCAATCTGATCAACGCCAAGACAATTCCTTCACAACTTGCCAAATCTATAAATCAAGATTTCTGGCTTGCTCTTTCAGGTGGCTTACTACCATCTAGCAGCTTTTACCTTAATACTAGTTAGTTGAAAAACACAAAATCAAAAGAAAATACCGCAGAGTGCAAAAGTTTTATAATTTGAAGTAGAGTCGAGCTAATACATTATCAATCTAATTGTTTAATTCCACCTGAAAGTTTAGTGCAGATGAATGTCCCATATAATGTTTAGATTATGACATTTTATTCCATAGATTATGGTGTTATTGATCTCCACACAATACCAACTTGCATTCAGATAGCAACTTTAATGTAATAAGACATCCCAAGACTATTCACAGAGGTGTTATGTATGACACAGGGTAAGCACATGAGGAAATATATAAGCAGATGACCAAAGGGTTAGGTTTTCAGTATCACCTTAAAGGAGGAAAGCAGAGAGGTGAAGAGCTTTAGGGAGACAATTTCAGAGCTTAAGGCCTTGGCATCTGAAAGTAACCAATGGTGGAACGATTAAAATTGGGAATGCTCGTGACACCAGATTTGGAGGGGCACAAACATCTCAGAGGCTGGAGGAGATTACAGAGATAGGGAGAAGCAAGATCATGGAGGACTTCAAAAACAAGGATGAGAATTTTAAAATCAAGGTGTTGTTTAACCGGGAGGAATGTAGTTCTGCCAATATGATAGGGGAATGGGACTTAGTGCAAGTTAGGGCACAGGTGGCGGAGTTTAGGGGCAGAATTTTGCCCTTGGTGTGCGGGATCGGCAGGGGAGGGTGGGGGCGGTCAGGAAGCTGACCACCACCGGTGATAGGCAGCGCTCCGCAATTTTACATGGGTGGGTCAATTAAAGCTCACCCAGCGTGATATGCGAACGGCAGCAGTGAGCGCTGCCTGTGCGGGTGGGAGGAGTGGAAATGCGAGCAGGCCTAGCTCGAACTTGATGCATGCGCATGAGAGAGCACAGAACAACCTCTCTGAGGCACAGAGCTGCCTCAGGGGGATGAAGAAATATTTTTTAAAATAATAAAGAGCTGAAAAATGTAATGAAACATGTCCCCTCATGTGATTCTGTCATATGAGCAGGGACATGTTTTTAATGAAAAAATAAAGGGTAGCATTCTCACCTCGATGGGCAGGTGGGCCCCACCGGCTTGGCGGTGGGCGGGCAGCCGAACTCCGCCGCCGAAACGGGGCTCGCCGCCATTTTGAGTGGGTGGGCCAATTAAAGCCTGCCCAGCGGCCTGCCCGACAGGAAGTGCTATGTGCTCCCTGTGCGGGGGTTGGGGGGAAGGGAATCCCCATCTGTCAAGGTGCGCTCTTTCACACATGCCCATGAAAGAGCACACTGCTCCCTGAGGCAAATTCCTGTCTCAGGGAGATTTGTGGGAGGTAAGTAAACTCTAAAAATAGATAAATATTATAATTATTAACGTCCCCCTCAAGTGACAATGTCACATGAGATGGGACATGTTAATAATAAACACATAAAATTTATTACATTTTTAAAAAACGGACATGAAATTTCATGGATGAAGTTTCTTTAATAATCGGTAGCCTGCTGGGTCTCCTGGCCTGCTCGCCAGCCTTAAGGTTGGCCGGACAGGATGTTTAATAAGGTTAATTAGCCTGTCGATGGTCTTAATTGGCCATTGACAGGTTGGGGGGTGGACAGCTGATTTCGCTGTCCGCCCGCCTTTGTGAATATCTAAAGGGACCGGGATGATGTCGGGGGTTCCTCTCAATGTCATCCTGCATCATTGTCCCCTCAGGGAGTGGGCCCCTCCCCCAAATCGCCGAGGGGAAAATCCTGGCCAAAGTTTTTATCTTTTTTGTATTTGCTTTTGGAAACCTCATCCCGCCCATGGATGAGGTTTCCAAAAAATGCGAAAGCCGCTTGGCCTTTTCGCCTGCCTGCCTGCCAACCGTTAGGTTGAACGGACAGTGAAAAATTAAAGTCAACTGTTAACTTAACGGCCTTAATATGCCTTTTAATTGTTGGCAGGCGCACTGCCGGATCTGGCGCACGCCTGCCAACCGAACTATTGCGCGGCTGCGCGATGATGTCGGCACCCTCGGCCGACATCATCGCGTGTCAATTCAGGCTGGGTCGGGTCGGGCCACGCCCATCCACCAAGCTAAACATTCTGGCCTAGGTATCTATCGTTACGGATAACATTTACAAACAAGAAGATTTTCTAAAAACTTTTATTACTGTGTGACTAGCAGAAATGTTCTAACACAAGGAGCTATTAGAATGCAGAATACAACAGTATTGGTGGCTAAGAGGGAATTAGATCAACAATTTGAGAGAAATTATGCAAGGATATAAGAATAAAACAAAGATGTAATTTCAGTAGATAACTCCGATGTCGAACTATGCTGTCAAAGGCATTATAAACTGATTGGCTTCCATCTGTGCTGAAATTTAATTGCATATTCAGTATAACTAAGAGAATGGGAATGGAGCACAAACCATTGTTATTTTCAGAGTGCTATGAATATAATAAATCTATTCTGCTGCTGTACTCTTCAGGTGATTGAAACAACCCCACGCTTTCAAACATCTATCACCTTGATACAAAGGAAACAAGATCGTGTTTAAATATTACATAAATTCTGCATTGTTCCTTATCTTAAATGAGAGGTACTTACTTTGGTTGATATGGTGATGATTGGATGGTGCAGTTAATAAAACCCATCTATGCACAAGTGAAATAGAATTTCCCACAGGACCTTGATAGACGTCACATCATGTCAGATCCATGGTCCAGCTGTGTTTATATTGCACTGCAGTGGAGTTCTGGGTCCAAAGGATTTTAACATCACTATATCCTCATTCCTTCATCATCAGTATCAGTAAATGAAAGCAAGATCTTTCTTTTCATTGCCCTTGCTCCATATTCAATGTAAAGTGAAACTCTTGGGAACATGAGCAAGGACTCACCGGTTTTAGTCTGGAATTCATATTTCATCATTGTTTGGGGAAAACTCCTGGCTCCGAGCAATTTAAATTCAATGCAGGAAAAAATAATGAGAATAATTTTATCTTTAAGTTTTCCATTGATGTAGAGTAACTGTTAGTTACTTTGTGGATTTCATTGATACTCTTTTACTGCCATGTCAAGGTATCATAGGACATGCTGCCGAATGGAATGGACAACATTTTAAGGGTTCTGTAATCCTATATTTGTGTTTCTAAATTTTCTTTGATTTGCAGATTGCTATCAATGCATGGAAAATGGTCCATTTTTTGATCACTAGTGATATATTGTAGAATCTAGGTTTTCATTTCCTGGAAGTAGTGGGCAATATGAAAATGATGACTATTGATTTCTCAAGCAGCTAATGGCTGATGTCAGGTAGTGGAATCATTTAAAAAAGCATAAATAAATCCCTGAAATATCATCAGAATCCCCATCTAATTCATACATTAGCTCCATTCTGATTGTTTGGAAACGTGCATACATATCAGATAAAGCCGGGACAGTTTTGCAGTGCATGTGTAAGTGGCTACAGTGGTGGAATCTGAATTTTGGGATCAAATATTCAAAGAATGCATTTTATTATGTAGCCCTAGGCCTTTCACTTTCAATCTCCCCACAGTTAATTTTGTGAAGAAAGTTGTTCACTAGACTTCCAGACCTTTCTGCAATCAAAACACATGTGGTGCTTTCAACATTGTCATTGTCTTGCATAGAAATCTAAGCAAGGTGCTATGTTTGAACACTTAGCATTGTAGCCTCACTACCATTACACACTTATTGGCAGTAAATAGTTGGCAACTGTTAGATTCTTTAGATGGTTGATTGTGAATTGCACAAATCACCACAACAGTGCTTCTCCTACGTTATTTTGAAAGCAGTTTCTGATAGCAGGTAGTTGAAGGATGTCTGAATGTAGGAAATGTACTTTGTTTGTTATTTCTCCACTGGTAGAAGGAGAAGCTGATGGAATCCATACAATGCAAGGTACAGTATTTTGGTAGAACAGTGTTATCTATGATTCTGCTGGTGTTGGAGAGAATAACATTGTGGGAAGCAGTCCAGGTCCTTTCCAGTGTTTGTCCCTCAGAATTTCTCCTTCTCGTGTCATTTGCATTGTTTACAAATATAACATTTCCATTCCAAGATATTGTTGCATATTTAATGCGATCTATATACACTGATTCTAGTTGTGTGTGCATAAAGAAGGTGGCTTGAATTTTGCAGTCAGTGGAGGAAGGAGTGGTGCTTGTTATTCACAATGCAGCAGCTGTCCACAAACCTTCTCGATGCTTTTGAATATAGGCCTGGAACAAGATTCTACACAGGTTTAAAATTGGACCCTTGCTGGCATCAGTCTGATCCAGTGAGGCACTGTCTATGGTGAACCTGTGGTATGCCTGAGCAGGGCAAGAAACAGTGTGACTTGTCAATCAATCGGATTGAAGAGTCCTCACTAAGCCACACAGAGTCTAAACTAGAAAGTATAAACCAGGAAGTATAAATTAGATTTAAATCATGTAAAGATCGGAAAAAAAAGATGGGGTTAAGAGAGAGAGATAGGTGATATACCAAAAGAGTAAAAGAAATTCATTTTTAAAAATCTCCAATGCTACTTAAATTCGGAAGGAAGGCACTACCACACTTGTAAAATTAAATTTTCACTACCAGAGACATTGTGGCAGTCATTATGACTTTTGCCATGAAAGAAAATCACATAAATCTGAAATCACCTCTTCTAACTTTCTGTGCCATGTTTATTAGGTAAGGTCTTGCATAGACCTGCATGGTGGGTAAATACAGCAACACCACATCCTCAGATTGATTTCAATGCTGCATCTATCATTGGGGTATGTACTTTGGAGGAGTAGCGTAACTCAGACAGTTTTCGAATTTCCGCATTTAAATGCACATGTGCATACAGTGCTCCCGAAGTTGCTATTTGACTTACTCCATAATAATGGTGAGTTTTTTTAACATTTGTTGCCTTTGAAATGAATGGCTTGATGGGCCATTGCAGTGGGTAGTTAAGAGTCAACCATATTTATGTGGGTCTGAAGTCGCATGTGGGCCAGATCAGGTAAGAATGGTAGATTTCCTTCCCTACAGAACATTAGTGAGCCAGATGGGCTTTTACAGTAAGATAAAAGCAAAAAACTGCGGATGCTAGAAATCCAAAACAAAAATAAAAATACCTGGAAAAACTCAATAGGGCTGGCAGCATCTGCGGAGAGGAACACAGTTAACATTTCGAGTCCGTATGACTCTTCAACAGAACTAAGCAAAAATAGAAAAGAGGTGAAATACAGCTTTTACAGTAATTTCAAAGTAACCATTACTGATTCTAGTTTTCAATTTCAGAATTATTAATTGAAGTTAAATTTCACTAACTGTCATAGTAAGATTTGAACCCATGCCCCCTAAGAATTCACTTTGGATTACTAGGTCAGTGATATTACCATGACACCACCATCTCCCCTTTGCTAGTAAATCTTCTCAATGCAAAATCTGGCCAGCGTGCTGGGCAGTTACGAAATGTCTTTTTTGCTGAAATTTTTTTTAAGAAGTCTTTTCTGTCCAGGATTTCTTCCTTTGACAATCAAATTATGCACTTTCTGTGCGCTTTTTGATCTTCTAGCATCTAAGCTGGCATTGAATTGAGCCAGAAGAGAAGAAGATCAGATTCTGGTGGAGCAATAACAAGCTTTCATTAAATATAAGTGTATCTAGGGTCACTACAATTGAGACTTAATTGTCTTTGATGCCTATAACCTATGCTGATTGAAGAAGAGAAAAGACCACGGAAAGACCAGTTTAAATGCTGTGGTCTTTGATTTTTAAACCAAATGGCATGGAGTAAAGCTGAACTGTTCAACAGGTTCAGTCAAAAATCACAGAGTGCTCCCCCTGCTATTCTTTGGCAGATGTAGAGCCTTGGGTCTCATTTAGAGCTGTATGTTGTTTCACGTAACCCTGAAATTATTTCTATCAGAAAGAACATTCAGGCTTCAAATTGTTTGTAATTAACACAGAATATTTCTGCAAAAGCAACCCCTTGTCATTCATTCACTTCAGTTATTTTTTTCACATCAGTTCAAAACAGTTTCAAAGTGAATTGTTCAGAGTTGCTCTTTCCTATGAGGAGAGAGACCATCAGCTGTGTTTTGTCACCAGCTGCCTTAAATATATAAAAGAACTATAAATGTCAGCCTAATAGGCTTTTTTTAATTCTGAAGTTTCATAAAACTGTTTTGTACTGGTGATTGAATACCAGTTTTCAAGGGGTGTTAATGTTTTATTATAATGTGGTGAAAGAAAAAAATGATCCCTAAAAGTCTAGTCTTCGAATATTTCGATGAAATTTCAGGTAGGAGTGAGTTGCATGGAATCAAATTCCGATGACAAGTAATCTTTCAACAGCAACAAATAGCATCCATTTTAAACTTGCAATGAATCTGAACTAAGAACCAGATATTCAAGGAATGTTCTATCTCTTAAGTCTACATTATTTAAAGTCTGGAGCTTCCCTTTAAATGAACTTTCAAGCCTAGTAAATGGTAGAATTTGGGAAAAATGACCCGGTTGAAATGGTACCCGAATTTTGATTATATCAATCTGAGTGTACAAAATACTGTCCCAGGTTACATATTGTGACAAGTAATGAATAGGAATTTGCCAGTTGACCTGGTCAAATGCCTTTTTGTTATTCAAAAACATTACAGGATATCTTTCTCAGATTAAGTACTATTATTATTGTACTTAATATTGAACAGTCAATAGTATGTATTGACTGTCTTCTCTTGGTGAAATGTTAGACCTGAGTGAAATAGTTTGACAATCACTGGGCAGAATTTTCAGCTCAGTGTGTGAGCGCATGGCCGACCTGCTTAAGCATAAAATAGCACGTGATGATGTTGGGTGAGCGTCCCAATGTCATACTGCTCTTGTGCAATACTTCGGTCGGCGGGTGCAAGCAAAATTTGGAAGCGCGCCCGCTGACAACGAAGAGGGCAATTAAGCCCATTAAAGCTCCAACTGTCCCTGATTTTTCATGGTCCACCCAACCATACGGTTGGCGGACGGGCAAATCTGCCAGGCGGACTTTGCTTTTTTGTCGAAACTTCATCCAAGGGTGGGTTGAGGTTTTCCATTACTAAATTTTAAAAAATGTGTGGACAGAATTTTCATCTTGTGTATGTTCAGGTGACTGATTCTGATGCGTGGACATTTTTTTCCAGATTTTAAAATCTAATTGCTTTTAAATTCTTCAGCTCCCTGAGGCAGCTCTCTGCCTTCAGGGAGCCTCGATTCCACGCTCCCCTGTGCCTGCGCTTATGTCAGCACCCGCCCTCCTCCCACCCCCACCCGGCGGCGCTGAGCATTTCAGTGCGTGTTTCACGGCCATTAATTGGCCAGCCAGTGTGAAATGGCGCCTGGGGGCCGATCACCGGCGGTGGTCCTTTCCCCAGGCCCGCCGATCAAGTCCGCCCACGGACCTAAAACTCCTGCCCATTATCTCCAGACGTTTGACCGATAACTGTCATGATTTTGTAGTTAGAGCTGATCAGTAATTAAAATTGTTTTTTCTTATGTAAATTACTTTATAACAGTGATTGCATTAAGAGTACTTCAGCAATAGATTTTTAGATGCAATTCTACAATAGGATCAAGATGTAAATCATGAAGACACTCACAAGGGTTATGTTCTCTATTAGCTTCTGTCCTTCCATAGAGGCTGAAGTACCGAGATATCTAGGAAAAACTCTTCTAATCTATGATAGTAGCTCTTCTGTGACATGTTCCAGGGGAAGGGTTTCCTTATAGATGGGTTGCTGTGAAAACAGCAAAATTGTTTCGATATTCTTGACGATTTCTTAACGTTTTATCACCTAATCTATATTTGTTGCAATTGCTATACCAAAATAAGTTGAGTGTAACCTATGCTCATAAGTCCTTTGTGAATCTAAAGAACTTCTCAAGCTTCTGTAAGGAAAATCTGTGGGAGTTCTTTTAATCTTAATTTTTACCCTTAATTTTCCCTTCCACGCTTAAAGGCAATTTCTCATGCTAGGATATATTCTATTCTCATTGGCAGCCTTCTGGCATCTTATGTTTGACCCAGAGTAGTGAATGTAGATGGGAGACATTAAAACTGAGCTTGACATTGGCTTTTTCCAATACCTATAGACTTGTGCTTTTAACAGGAGCTATTGGATACCAATCAAAAATGCTGTAGTTAATTGCCATCTCTGATGTGATTGGCTAACCAAGGTGCCTGGGACTTCATCTATTTATAAGGCTCAGTGAGGAACCATATGTTGCCTTTATCATGGAGCCAGTGAGAGAGAAAAGACGTTTCTTTACTGTCTTTACAAGCCTTTTTGTATGTTTGGAAATTGCTGTCCTTTTCTTGGTGCTAAAGGCAATTGTGGAGGATTTATTTCCCACATGAAGACTGTGTTAACATCTGGGATACATTTGGTTTCTGAAAAAGGTGCCTTTAATTGGCAAAGGATTTTTACTCTGCCAGCCTGGCATTTTGGGGATCTGTGTCGGACTTCTAGTGTGGTTTAGATCAAGGAGATAGGAATGTGCTCTGGGGTGGTCATACAGCCATCTTTCACATTCTGCTGTATGAATTGTATACAGTTTATCGAGAAAGAAATAATCAATTTTAGATTAGAATCATGCAGGATGTGGTAGCATGCAAATTATTTGCCTTGGGGCTTAAGTGTGTCCACTTTATAACCACAATGCTCTGCTGGCATTCAGTGCTTGCACTGCATTATTGGATGATCTGTCTCTGATGAGTGGATTTGGGTACTAAAAGACACTCCTTAAAGAGGTTGCTAAAATAGAATTGTGGTTAAAATAAATTAAGGCCTTTCTATATTGTGGATATGTGTGGTCAGTGTGATTAAATGGTGTCAGGTTGGCGCAATTGTAAGGCCTCTCACCTCCGAATCAGCAAATATTGGGTTCAAGTGTCATTCCAAGACATTAAGCTATATGGAGAGAGTGCTACCTTGTTTTTTTTTGGATGAGATGTTAAACTGAGGTCCTGCTAGCTGTGCCTGTGCTTTAATTATATGTGAAAGATGTCATGGCATTTTCATGGTCAACACTGTTCCTCAATGGATGCCACATCATTGCCTGTATGTGGAATGTTGAAGTGTACAAATTGGCTGTGCGTCTGCCTACATAATAAGGGGGGGCTCCACTTAGTAAGCAAGTGGAGAAATAAGTAATTCATTGTGTATGAAGTGCTTCAAGATGTTTCTGAGATTTGATGATGTGCTACATAAATGCAAGATTTTTCTTCCTGTTACTTTTCCCTTAACAACTATGCACCTGGGACTGAAATGTATTTTACAAGTTCCAGGCTCATGCTTTTATGCATGGAGATGATTATTTTCCAACTTTTAGATGAAAAGGAGAAGAATTACCTTCCTTATTTTTGCTTATACTTGATATGCTCTGCATCTGTGCAGAGGATCTCCTCAAAAGACACCCCTCCCCTTCCCCATTGCTGGAATTAGGTTGGAACTTTCCTCCCTATGATGGCCGTATTCCGTTTCTTCACACCACAAGTTATTCTTAATCTGTCACGCAATGGGTTCTATGGGGTGTATTAAAAACAGGAGGGACATAGATTGAGGTCCGATGTCTCAGGTCAGTCTTTATATATGTGAACCTCTCTCAGGGACTGACATCACATTTGCATGTTTTATGTATATGTAATTTGTAAACCTATTACACAGCATAGTAGCTAGAACTACAGTTCTAGCAGTCTGAGCATGGAAATCACTTGTCCAAAAGCCATCTGCACATTGGTAGTTGCAGGAGCCTCAAATGAGCTCTTTCTATTTTAATTTGGATGTCTCATGTGTGGCCCTCGCAGATTGTAACCTTACTCCTGCATGTGAGGTCTGTGGTCCCTCCTCTCTCCTTTGACAGATGAGAAACTAGTCAGCAGAATTGCTCATATAGCTCTTTTTTGCTGTCCCTCTTAGTTAAATGTAGTGGTGAATGCAGTAATTGAGGATTTCTTTCACTCTAATCAAACCTTCTTAATCACCACAAAAGTCAATCCCAAACATATTCCACATCATTATTTTAGTCATTGACATTGGTTTGCATTACAGCTATTTAGTTTTCAGTCTGAGAACGCTGGCATATAATTTTGAATGACTTGCTTTTTGTGCTGTACCCAGAAATTCATATGGGTATTGATCTAACAGATGTTGTTGTCTTGATAACGGTAAGTATTGACAATAGAGTCAACAAACTCTTCGTATAAGTGTAGCTCAGCATTGTTACCAGCTTTTCCTGTAAGACCATTCTGCTGTTAAAACCTTGCCTTGGATACATTCTAGAAAATAGTTCATTCTACATCCAGTGTTACATGTCATCAGTAATAACAATGAAGATTAATGCCTGGATAATACACCAGAATTATTGCATAAACTAATGTATTTACTTGTACAATGGCGGTAATTTTAACTTTTAGCAATGGCCTAAAATGGATGATGTTAGATCAGTTATCCAGTATGGAATCCCTCTATTTGACTTTCCTTTGCAGTGACTTCAGGGGAAAGGCTAATTGAGCAGGGTATATTGGACAGCAGATCTAGTATTGCTGAAAGTTAAAATTACCCCCATTAATGTGCCCAAGTGACAGGATTATTAGCTGCGATACAGAAACCTGCAGTATCACTAAACATTAACCAAACTGATATCTCCTCAAAATATGGCCCGTAAGGTAAATCCTACTCAAAATATATTGCATTCACAGGAAAAATATTGGATCGATACATTTCAATTCTATTGATCAAAACATAATAATCAGCAGCTGGGGAAGAAATGGAAATTTAGGGTGAAACACATTGAAACATTAGTTTTAATATAAGGTAGTTTTAATATAAAGATCAAAGTCCTTTATTACAAGATTTATGATATGCCTGCCATTCTGAGCACCAGCAACAAGAAGTTTGTTAAAGGGATTTATAAGAGCGAGATCTAACATTTTCTTATGTTGTTAAGATTACCAAGATTGAATAAATAAGGAGAAACTGCAACAATGCAGGAAAATATGGCGCTGCATTGACTGTCAACAATTAAAATTTACAGTCCAGACTTCATAAAGCAGATGGCAAGGTGTATGTATATACTCAGGACTTTACCATGACAGAACTGCTCGTTCACACTAATACTACTAACAATGGCATTAAGGGGATTGCAAAATTCCTGCAGATGTCACTAATTAGTGGTCACACTGAAGACTCCAATATTGTTCAGTAAATATCATCAGAATCCAAGGGATTAATGAAAGGTATCACGTGGCTTTTCTTTCAATTTCTCCTCTTTTCTCTCTGGGTCAAACGAGGATATGATTTCATGGGCAGCTGTAGCTCTTCAGTATCTTACATAAACATTCTTCGTTTGTGAGGAGTTTTGACAGATGAGTTGGCCATAGAGGGAGGGAGGGGCATCACATTTGAACATATGGGGCAGAATTTTCTGCCTGTTGGGCGGGGGGGCCTGACCCAATCTCCAGCGGGTGGGGAGCCGATCCCCGTCAGTGAAGTGGGCCGCACTGCCATTTTATGTGGGCAGGCCAATTAAGGCCCGCCCAGTGTGACGTCCGGCGGGAAGTGCTATGCACTTCCTGTGTGGGCGAGGGGGATTCCCTAAAAGCGAGAGTGCGCTCTTTCGTGCATGCGCATGAAACAGCACACATCTCCCTGAGGCAAGATGACATTGGGGGTTCCGCCCATGTCATCCAGTGTCATTTTATGCGTGGGTGAGTGGGCCCCGCCCCCTACTCGCCAAAGGCAAAATTCTGCCCAATGGTATCCTCAGACATCACTGCTGACTTGCAGTTTTCAACAGAGGCTGTTGAATAATAATTAGGAGTTGGTCTTCTTTCTTCTCTCTAACCTAGGAATGCTAAAGCCAATGTTAATGCCCCCTGCCCTCTACCCACCACCAATTATTTAGCTGGGATTTAACCTGTGATCTTGCTGAATTGAATTCCTGAATGTCTCTTGTTGGATCTGGTACCCTGGTTTGTTAGGACTAAAGGATCCTGGTTGCACGCTTATTTCAGGGTGACCGAGTTGGTACAAAGACAAAGAAGATCAGTAGACCGTTCTTAGAAAAAACACATTCTGTTTATTTACAAAAGGAACTCAGCAGCTACACTTGTGTGCTTGCAACTCAGAACTCTGTCTTTACTCTTCAGACTCTAACTCAAGACAACTGAATACAGATATAACCTGCAATACTCTGTGCTATAGGGTACCAAGGTCATGTGATCTCACCTTGAAGACAAATGTTTTAAAGTATATCACTCATCAGATTACTACACCTCTGTTTTTACTCATTGAGCCATTGGAAAAGCTATTGGGAGTATTATCCACCTAAAGAAAAACTTTGGTCAATTTAATGTAAATTATATTATGTCTTGGTATTTGATAAAGCAGTCATTAATCTTCAGGTGATGTCAATTACTTTGAAAGGCTGAATGCTGTTAATAGAAATGGCTGTCATTTATATATCCATTGTTCAGATGAATTCCCAATGTTGCACTTAGCAGTAAATTTCTTTAATAGTCGAGTATTTTTTTTACTGATTTGAAATTCAATGTTAACACGTGGTGCATAAAATAAATGGATCATTTCAGGTCATTGTGGAGCTCTTGTGATTTAAAAAAATATTGCCTATAAATGTGAAAAACTGTGCTCAGTTTTCAGGCCCAACTTGGGTGCTTAATGGCCCAATATGGCACGCAAGGATCAATCCCTATGCTGGAATGAGAAGGCCTGAGTCACACCCTATATTGGGCCTTGTGCCTTACTTCTATGAAGTCAAGGAGCTAGATGCTTACTCGAAATCCCCAGGCAGCTTGCAGCGAAATGGATTTCAATTTCAGCCCATTGCTTCGCTAGCACTTCAGTGATCCTGGCGCCCAGTTCTCACAAACCAATTTCTAAGCCACTATTATTTGTAATATTATTGTAATAATATTATAAAAGTCAGTACAGAAAGTGGCCTTGTTCTTAAAAGAAACCTGCTGTTATCAGATTTGCTATTTGTAGCTAATTTGTTGGATCAAGAATTGATTTAAAACTCTTGACAGGAACTTGAAATAAAAAAAACGTTGACAGGATTTAAGTTTAGATTTCATTCCTGTAGGGTCCTGCTTTTTATCATTATTAATGAGTCTAGACCCGGCATTTGTATCTGTTTTAAATTAAAATGATTTATTATATAAGACTTATATTTTCCAAATTGATCGTTTTGCAATCTGTGGTCAGGTTTAGCAAGGCAAGAATTTTTTCCTGCACTGCAGCATGTTACAATAGCTCTTCATTAGTGAAAATTTGATGGAGACAGAAGAATTTGGAGGGGGCATTTACTCTTGCATGTGTGCTACTGAAGGGAATCCTGGAAGGGGCACTTACACTCTGTCACTGTATCACACCAAGTTCTTTTTACTCACGCCATAATTGTGATACTTGCTGATATAACGTGGCAAATATTTAAAGTTGTTAGTTTAACTTCCCCAAAATATATTTTTTTCAGGTAAGGGGACTTGTCACGCATCCTCTGGATGAAATGAGATTGCTTAACTGTTACTCTAGAAAGTGATAAATGTTCTGAGGCAGCCAGGTTCATTATAGCAATGAGTTCTGTGGTTTCAGTGGCAATATTAGTCATCATCAATAGTTCAATACTAATTAGTGTAGCTGTATAACATAAATGTTTAATTCGTGGCAAATTGCATGTGGAATCATCATAGGATTTAACTCTTTGCTGCAAGTAGAAGAAAACGTATAAAAGCAGTATATACATGATGGGCTGAATTACATCCTTCTGTGCTGTATCATCCTTTAATTTTATGAAAATCCGTGTAGGACTTCACAAAGTGTGTGTGGATCCATGAACGTTCATTTTGCTCCATTTTCCTGTCTCTCTTTCCCATGTATGAAATGATTTTTTTTTCTGTAGTCATTTGTGAAAACAATTGGAATCCAATATTTAGGTAGTTCTCAGAGGTTTTTGTGGGTTATCCAAAAAGAGGGGCCATAAATGTAAACTGGTCACTGATAAATCCAGTAGGGAATTGAGGAAAAACTTCCTTACCCAAAGTGTAGTTACAATGAGACAAATACAATAGACATCTTTAAGGCAAAGTACATGAGGGTGAAGGAATAGATGTATATGCAGATAAAGGTAGATTGAATAAAGACAAAATATGTTGGAAATACTCAGCAGGTCAGGCAGTATTTGTGGTAAGAGACAGAATTAACGGGCTGAATTTTCACCAAGTCGAGATGACTTGGGAGCCTTTTAAAAATGGCGGACAGGTCCCAATTTTGGAATTCCTGATCCCGTTCTCGGGCTGTCTGATTTTTGGGAGTAACTTTAAAGGGGTTTGAGCTGGTTCCTGTCAAAAGCTGGCATCCGGCAATCCCGATCTGGCTGGCCCCACTGCAGAGATAGGCCTGTCCTACTCCTCTGCAACTTTCATGGAGTTGGGCCAGGTTTTTAAAGAGTCATGGTTCACGGCACCACAGGAGTCATGAACCCTAGTCTGCATGAGGGGACCTTTTAAGAGGTGAGTTCCAAATGTCCTCCTCATGCCCCCTTTGCCAAGCTGTGCCCCTTCACCTACTTCCCACGGCCCCTCATAGCCCATCATACCCCCTCCTCCAAGCTATGGCATTCCATCCACCCTTATGTTCCTCATACCTCCTATCCCAAGCTGTGGCACTCCACCCACCCACTCCTCCATAGCCCCTCATACCGCCTTATTAAGGTAAAACAGAATGTCCTAGTGTGAGAGATGGTGGAATTATATTGAACTCTACCCAGAGACCGGCTCATGTGATTTTTTTTTTGTCATGGGGACAGAGGCCCAGGTCAAGATGCACAGAAACTCAGGAGCCTGTTTTCACACCTTGACTCAAATTAGGGCAGTTAGTCTTGCTGGACGCAGACTCTCAAGGTGGAATTTTCCAAGCCCGCAGGCAGCGGGCATGATAGGTGGCATGAGCGGGAAATATGGCGGGACCCAATTCACGACGGTGTGAAGGCAGATCGCAATCATCTACTCAGCCCGCCGACAGCGGGCCATGTTTCCCGCCATCGGTCAGAGGGGGGGCTAATTGTAATACATTAAAAGGCCATCCCGCCAGGCTCTCGGAACCTCACCGTATCGTCCGTCCATGTTGGCGGGAAAGCACGGCGACGTGTTTCACAGCACGCAGGCCATGTGCACTTGGCGGCCTTCACTTTGGGAGAACTGAGGTGAGTGAGCAGCAGCGTTCACCACAGCTCAACTGTTGTTTACAGGCCTCAGGGGTGCCGGGGGGGTGGGGGCTGGTGGTGGTGATGGGGGGGAGGGGGGGGTTGGTGGTGGGGGGGACTAATGCCTGACTCCGCAGGCGAATGCTGAGGGGTGGGGGGGGGTGACTGGGGGCAAGTGCCGGCCAGCCTCGGAGGCAATTGCTCAGGGGGGTGGTGGTCAAGTGCTGCCCTCGTGCTGCATCCCGTACAGAGGCAATCGGGGTGGGGGCAGGGTAAGCAAAGGAAATGGCCACGCATTAGGGACAGCTGTATAAACTGACTATGCCTCTGCAACTAAGACAGATCAGGCACAGCCACAGTGATATGATTGGGGTCAGGCGCCTAGCCTGCCCGCCCATGCAAGCATCACGGAAGCACCAAAGGGCCACCAAGTACTCCATACCTTACCCACACCCCAACCCTCGGCATAGACCTCAAGTCCACCACCGCTTTATTGGACCGCAAAGCAGTTGGACTTCACACGTTGTACAGTCTCCTTCCCAGCACTGGCTGTGTAGCATTCACTGCTGGAGGCACTCACAGCCCCTTGCAATCTCAGCATCCTGGTTTGGACCAGTGTCCCCCGTGTTGCAGGTTGACAGGGCAGCCATGCAGCGCACTCATCTCTGGCCATCCTTGGGGTGAGCAGCGCTCTCCGGGAAGCATTAAGGGCCGGTCACACAGGGCCAGGAAAGATGCTAAATGCAGCCATGATAACCACGTCTCTCTCTCTTTCAAGCTGCAGGAGGACCGTGTCAGGATCATGGATCCTGGTGACCTAGCTGTATGCCTGGCAATCTGCAGACACCATAGAAGACGAAGGAACAAGTGACTGAGGCACCTTGCTCTACAAAGGCAGGAGCAGCACTCTTAGGAAGAGGGGGCAGCACTCCCGCACAGGCTGCCCAAGAGTGACAGCGAGCCATGGCTGGTCAGCGCCTAGCGACACCCAGGGTCTATAGACGCTGCCTGTCCTTCCTACAGATGACCGAGAACCAGTGTCGCCAACGACTGCGATGTCCAGGGACCTGGTGGCTCACATCTGCCTCTTACTGCAGGACTTGGCGCTAAGGGGATATGGAGAGCATCCACTGCCAATGGCTGTGAAAGTGACTGCGGCATCTATATGCTAGTGGCTCCTTTCAGGGCTCCACAGCCTCTGTGGAATTTCACAATTTGCCACCCACAAGTGCATCCATGAGCTCACAGATGCCAGCTTCTCTATGGCACACAACTTTGTGCAGTTCACCGAGGACGATGACAGGGATGAGGCTCTCGCACTGGCTAGATGAGGCAGGCACACTCAGGGGGCTCTCATAGCTGCCAGATTTGTGGAGGATGATGACAACATGCAGTGAGGTGACCCCGTAGATCCTCACATCGTAGTTGTGAACGTTTGACTCCAGTCTGGTTTATATCAGCACCAATTCCCTCTGAGAGAATGCTCCTGTCATGGAGATGCAGTGGAGGCTCTGTTAGGCACTTGATCGCAGGATGATGATGACAACATGCAGTGAGGACACTCCATAAGTCTTCACACAGCCTCTGAGAATATGTGACTCCTGTCTGGCTGAGGGCAGCTCGCTTGTGCTCCATGATCAGGGCCAGCTCAGAGATACAGCCATGAAACTTTAGATGCATCTGATGCTGTGTCCGCCTTCAGCACCTCAGCCTTTCAGGAGCTGGTGCACAGCATCACTGGTTGCAGATGCTGGTGTGATAGGAGCCAGCTCCACCTTAAAGGTGCTGAGAGCACACAGAAGGTATGAGGGAACTCTGTGGCGCCTGCCTACTACATTCTGGCAGCAATGGCCAGCACCACCGAGGTGCAGGTATCAGTAATGTTTCCAGGGAGTGTGAGGCTGAACCATCACTGTGGTCTGAAGGCCGCACAGAGCACAGGAAGAGGCCCTGGACTGAGACACCTGCCTTTATCTTGTGCAGAAAGGTTTCACATCTGAGTGACAAGGACACTGCTCATCAGAACAAGGAGCCATAGGCACGAAGACATTCTTGAGAGTTTATTGACAATAATGAACATTATGTACAAGTGATTAACGCCCATGCCCAGGCTGTGCAACTAATTCTCCTTAACTGTCCTAACCCTGCCGCTACGTCTTGGACATCCACAGTGCAGGTGGAGACAGCCTGCTGACTGTGACACCCTGTCTGTGTTGATTTTGGCAGGTGTCCTCTGGAGGGCTGAGACTTGGAGGGCCCTGGTTTGCTTTTGGGGTCCTGCTGTGTGGTAGTGGCATCCTCCTCAGCCTGTGGAGCTGGAGCTGCTGAGATCACAGGAAAAGAGGAGTCAGACAGGCCGGTCACTCCCAGAGTCACCTGGTTAGATGGCCCCGGAGTGTGCACTTGCTATTTCTCCTCTCTATGGGTATCTGAGGACCTTAGGCTGACTCTGAGTGATACCCGTGAAGGGGCAGCTGGAGTGAGACTGAGCTTCTCAGCACCCCTCTCACATACACACTGTTAGAGGCTGACTATGGGATCGGCGATGGAGTTAAGCCTGCGCAGCAGTGCAGGAATGGTGTCCTGGTTCAAGGTCTCCATGGTGGCTGCCATCCTGCCAGTGTTAACGTTAGTACATTGGTATGCTGGCGTTATCACCTCAGTCTGAAGGCGGATGGACTCCTGTATCGTGCCTTGCAATCTGAGGAGTGCAGCGGCTGTACATTCCTGATGTTCCCGAGCTTGCCTTTGCAGCTCCAGCAACTGTGATATGACCGAGTCCAGAGGCTCATCATCTGACTTGGAC
The DNA here is from genome assembly GCF_017639515.1 of Carcharodon carcharias. NCBI lineage: Eukaryota > Metazoa > Chordata > Chondrichthyes > Lamniformes > Lamnidae > Carcharodon > Carcharodon carcharias. Next base: position 65,275,647 of record NC_054487.1, read on the forward strand.
TCAACAACGTTCTGGCCTCCAGCAATCCTCCGACTGTCAGGGACCTAGGAAGTCCCTGCCTCTGCCTGCTGTGGATCAGACAGTGTGATGCGTTCACCACATTGTGGTCCCAAGACTACTCCAAAGCTAGATCCCACCGAGGTGTGTGTCTGTGCACTGGTGGAGGGTGTGGTTGAGCGCAGTGATGGGACTTCAGGGAAGGTGCCTTCAGATTCCTCTTGGGAGGTTTCTTTGGAACTTGCTTGAAGGCTCTGGGTCATGGGCTCCGTCTGCTGCTTCCCAGATGTACCTGCGAAAGCAAGGAAAGATAATTAGTGCATGGCAGTGGCCTGTGAAAGAGGACACATCACTCATGGCATGGTTATCTGATGGATGTTGCACAGCTGGGTCCTCACTTGGTAGAGCAGCACTGACCTCACTGTCAGCACAGGACTGGTCACGGTTATCGCTGGCCAGCTGGATGGTTGTTTTCAAATTCTGTGAGAGCTTTGAATTCCGACAGCTCTCCACCTGTCTGCGACCTTTCCCTTCTGTTGTGAAGCAGTTTGTCCTGCATGAATAGAGATGGGAAGAGTGTATCAGGATGCCTGCCGAGCCAGATGATAAGTATGCCTGGCCAGTGTGGGTGGAGAGTGGTCCCATGGACAGGATGAGGACAATGATGGTGTGTGTGAATGAATGAATGGTGATGTCCCTTGCAGTGAGTGAGGTCCCTGTGGATGTGTGATGGGTTTGTGAGTGTGTGAGTTGGGAACGATGAAAAGAGTGACTTACCCTGGCGGAACGGAGGAGATCATTCATCCTCTTGCAGCATTGGTGGCTGTCCTCTTCTGAAGGGCATTGGCGCTGGCCACCGCTGCCACCACCTCCCAAGCCAGGTTGGTGACATTGCTATCCATCCTGCGGCCAGAGCTGGGGTAGGGCACATCCCGGCATCCCTCCACGGCATCCAGCAGTTGCTCGAGGGACCCATCATTGAAGCGGGGGGCTGCGGTCTTTTTGCCTTTGCTGGCCATGTCTCCCGGACAGTGGTGGTGAGCTGGTGGCGATGAGTAATCTGCTGTGGCTGCCTTTTAAAGGTGGCGGCCGGTGTGATGCAACAGCGGGGTGATGGCGAGCTGGCGAATGAGAGTCCGCCCGCCATGGAAACGGCATGTTTCGTGGGAGTGAATATATAATGAGGCGGGCTCTGGAAGTTACGGCATGATAACCCACCATTTTCATCTGTGGGTAGGACTCCATTTTACTCACCCGCTACCACACTTACTGCAATTCTGGGAAAATTCAGCTCTCAGACTCAGAAAGACAGAGACTTAGAAAGGCAGACGGATAACAGCTGCTGCTGTGCCAAGCAGAGGGGAAAACCGTTTCTGTGTTAACCATGAAGCAGAATGCTGGTGAAAATGAATTTCCTGTTTGAAGAGATGGGACGGTTAGAGATTTAGAGACCAAGGAGTTCCTGGAGTGTGCCTTGCTGCTGCAGGTCAGTTCGATTGTACTCAGGAGATTGAGTGAAAGGACTTTTCAAAGCGCACTGGAAGATTTTCCCGGTAATGCAGAGAAGGGAACCTGTTGAATAGCCAGGAGGAGTTTGGCACTTTAACTACAGGGCTACACATCTGCAGGGAACATGATATAACATATAAATGTGGTGTAAACTATTTTTGGTTGTGTTAATTAGATAATAGGGGGAGTTTCTTTTCTGTAGTTTAGTGTATTAGTTGCCTCCTCGGTAATGCTTAGCCGATGTTGATTTTAGTTTTTTTTTACTACAGTAAATGCCTTTAAATGTGGAATCTTGTGAGATTCTTTCCATCAGTTACTGGGAAATTCATATCCCTTTATAAAAGGTATGGATCTCTACAGGAATCATAACAAAATGAAAGAAGCGATTGAACTGTGAGGGTTCAAGGACTGGATGGAACAATTTTGATCTCATGATAAATAGTCACGCAAAAGTGTTTCCTACTGAGTTCTTAATGGCATTTATGTTAGTATTTCTAAACCAAATTTTAAGCATTACAGGAGATGAACCAATTAAAACTCATGGGGTGATATCCTGGGAAGTTTGTAACACAGCACCTGCTAATATTTTTTCTGGGCCATCTGCTGAGGTACCACCTGGTTAAAAACGTTTGAGTCAGTTCGTTCACTCAACAGTAACAGCCTCTCCAATACAAGGAAACTGGCTGCAAATGAGCCATAATAAAGAGTGAAGCAGAACCTTTTTAGAATTATTACTCCGAAATTCTGAGTCCCACCACCTGACATTGGAAATATTTTGGAACAGAGCTACTATCGGAAATTAAGGAGTCAGCTAATTACAATGCTGCAGGGCAGGAAAATGTCAAATATCCTGTCAGCAATTGGACAGTTACCTCGGCAGGCCTGGAATTATTTTTCTTCTTTTATGGGATGTGAGCAAGGTCAGCATTTGTAGCTGATCCGTGAGTGGTGAGGGGATGGCAGAAAAAACCCTGATAAGAAGGGAAGTTGCTGGACTGTGCTTTGAGCTTTACCAATGTATAGCAATTGGAAGATACTGCTGTAATAGTAACTAATAGGAGTGAGAGCCTTTGACTCCTCAGAGAGTGATATCTGCATTTTACCAAGTCAAATTATGCACAGGAGGGAGTGCATAGCAAGAGACCTATCAATACATAATCAGAGCAATGTGGAAGGAGATGACACAGAGGCAACTCCCTAGCCTATTTTTCTCATTCAGTTCAGGAAGATGTTTTCTGCGTGGTGCCATTAATCTGCCATTTAATTATAACTTAAATATGACAGACAACAGACCAATATTAAGCCTAGAAGTGCAGTAACAAACCTAAGAATACAGCATCTGAATTAAATGAACTGTACAGACTCCTCCGCAATGGAACAATCATGTTATACCACTGGAGACCCTGGTAATGCATGCAAGTTCTTTGAAGAATCATCTTGTTTATGAAAAGCCAAGTCATGCGAATGTTGCAAAATTGTGAAATAAACCCGTCTGTGATTGAAAGCAACAACCATTTTGTTCTCATGCAGGAGTAAATTACACACATCAACACATTAACTTGTATTTGCATAGTGCCTTTAACATAGTAAAATATCCCAAGGTGCTTCACAGGACTGTTGTAAATCAAAATTTGGCACTGAAGCACATTAAGAGATATTAGGACAGTTGGCCAAAGTGTGGCAAAAGAGGTAGGTTTTAAGGGGTGGGTACACGCGCACTTGACCCGGCCGAGCGTAAAATGACATGCGATGTCGGGCGAGCGTCAAGTGTGGCAGCAAGGAGCCTTAGCAAAACTTAAAATGAAAATCATGGAGAAAACTCCACTGGTTGGAGTTATACCTAGCACAAAGGAACATACTTGTGGTTGTTCGAGATAATCCTTCTCAGTCTGAGACATCCCTTTGGATTTCCTCAGGGTAGTGTCCTAGGTCCAAACATCTTCAGCTGCTTCATCAATGACCTTACCTCCAACATAAGGTCAGAAGTAGGGATGTTCACTGATGATTGCACAATGCTCAGCACCATTCAAGACTCCTCAGATACTGAAGCAGTCTGTGTGCACATGCAGCAAAACCTGGATAGCATTCAGACTCGGGCTGATAAGTAACAAGTAACATTTGCAGCATCTTCCCTTGATGTTCAATAGCACTACCATTGCTGAATCCCTACTATCAACATCCATTGACCATAAACTGAATTGGACCAGTCATATAAATACTCTGGTTACAAGAGCAGGTCAGAGGCTGGGAATTCGGCTGCGAGTAACTCATCTCCTGACTCCCAAAAGCCAACTCACCATCCATGAGGCATGAGTCAGGAGTGTGATAAAATACTGTCCACTTGCCTGGATGACTGCAGCTTCAACAACACTCAAGAAGCTCGGCACCATCCAGGACAAAGCAGCCCGCTTGATTGGCACCCCGTCTACCACCTTAAACATTCAATCTCTCCACCACCAACCACAGTGACAGCAGCTTGTACTATCCACAAGATGCACCACAGGAACTCACCAAGGATCCTTTGACAGCACCTTCCAAACCCTCAACCTCTACCACCTTGAAGGACAAGAGCAGCAGATGCAAGCTCCCCTCCAAGCCATGCACCATCCTGATATGGAACCATATCACCATTCCATTAGTGTCACTGGGTTCAAATCCTGGAACTCCCTCCCTAACAATACGTTGCACCACATGGAATGCAACAGTACAAGAAGGCGGCTCACCACCACCTTCTCCAGGCCAATTGGGGAAGGTCAATAAATGTTAGCCTAGCCAGCAACTCCCACATGACAATGTAAGTTAAAAATAAAGTATAATTTAGACGGTCAAGAGGCCAGAATTACAGGAGTAAGTATATCTCAGGGGGTCGTAGACCTGGAGGCGATTATACAGATAGGGAAGGGCAAAGCCAGGGAGGGATTTAAAAACAAGGATGAGAATTCTAAAACTGAAATATTGCTTAACCAGAAGCCAGTGTAGGTCAGCAACACAGGGATAATAGGTGAATGTGCCTTGGGGTAAGTAAGGACACAGCAGCAGTATTGACCGATCTCAATTTTACTAAGGGTCGAATGTGGGAAACTGTTCAGGAGTGCATTGGAACAGTCAAGTTTAGAGGTCACATAGGCATGGATGAGTATTCAGCAGAGGTGGAGTTAGGCAATGTTACGGGGGCCGACATAGATGGTCTTAGCTTATTTTTATTCATTCCCTGGATGTGGGCTCCACGGCTGGGCCAGCATTTGTTGCCAATCCCTAGTTGTCTTCGATGCCGTAGATATGGTTTGAAGCTCATTTTGGGGCCAAACACATGGGAACAGTGAGGCACAGGCTGTGGAACAATAGACATTTATCCTTTGACCCAGAAGGATGTGGAGGCAATTGAGGTTCTGGGACTCCACTCAGTCAGCTGATCAATAAGGGAAGAAGATGAGAGGAGATCCCGCACCTATCAATGGTTAATCGGGACAAGCGCTAATGTTCAAGATCTGAAAAGGATTTTGTAGTAAAGCGGGGTGTTATGTACATTTAAGAGAATGTAGTTAATTGACCACATGACTGTATTCGCCAACCACTACACAGTGTGTGCTACTTTAGTAACTGTAAATCTAGAGCTGGAGGTGATTGAAGAAGCACACATGGTGTTAGTGCTCTGCCCTTAGTTCCAATAAACTACCAGTGTTTGTTCAGTTGTCTCTCTGCCTATATTGTTTCAAGCACCAACTAATGTCAAGGGCGCAGCTCGCATTTGCTGGACAAAGCAGACCTGATAACCAAAAACATGAAACTGACGATGAGGATAAACCGGATCCATATATGGCAATCAAGAAATTCGCAGTAAACCAGCCACATTCCTTTGCCACTACCTTGAAAGCTGTTTGAAAGCGCAGCCTCCTTAGTCACCAAGCATGCCATAGTTTGGGCATCATGAATCATTCGACCCTGTTTCTGATGACTGGTCTCATTACGTCGAACACCTAGGACTGTGTCTTCCGGTCGGCGAGCAGGGACGGGCCCCGCTCGCCGACATGTAAAATGATGCAGAATGACGTCGGGCATGTGTTCTGATGTCACGGTGCGTCATTCAGACTTTCAGTTCGGCGGGCGCACAGCTGAGTCGGCTGCGCATCCGCCGACCTGTCAACAGCCTATTAAGGCCATTAGCAAAGTAGTTGAAGTCATTAATGGACCTGCCCGTCCAACCTTAAGGCTGGTGGGCAAGCCGGGAGCCCCGACGGGCTTCTGAAAAAACATGAAACCTCATCCATGGGCGGGATGACGTTTCATGAGGATTTAAAAATCTCACGATATTTTAAAATAAAAGTTATGGACATGTCCCAACTCATGTGCCAGAATCACGTGAGGGGACATGGCAGGGAATTTTTTTTCTCAGCTTCATTTAAAGTTTAAAATGTGAGCCGATCTCCCTGAGGCAGCACTTTGCCTCAGGGAGATCTGTGCGCTCTTCCGCGCGCATGCAGAATGCACTCCCGGCTGAGGGGGCCTCCCCGCCTGCACAGGGAGTGCACAGCGCTTCCTGGTGGACGTCACGCTATGCGCTCCCTGTGATGGAGGGGAGGTCCCCTCAGCCGGGAGAGTGTTCTGCATGCGCGCGGAAGAGCGCGCAGATCTCCCTGAGGCAAAGTGCTGCCTCAGGGAGATCGGCTCACATTTTAAACTTTAAATGAAGCTGAGAGAAAAAGTTTCCTGCCACGTCCCCTCATGTGACTCTGTCACATGAGAAGGGACATGCTTTTAATTTCAAAATACATTTTTTATTGAATGTTTATTTGCTTTAGGAAACCCCATCCCGCTCGTGGATGAGGTTTCCTAAAAAATGTAAAGGCCGCTTGGCCTTTTCGTCTGCCCGCCAACCGTAAGGTTCGATGGGCAACATAGATTTGAATTTAATCATATTGTTAATGGCCTTAATAGGCCCAGTAATTATTGGCGGGCGTGCATCCGATTCTGGCACGTGCCCGCCGAACGAAATATCATGCGAGTAAGCGATGACGTTGGGACGCACGCCCGATGTCATCGCCCATCATTTTACACTCGAGCATGTTGGGTGAACCCCCACATGCCGAGTGTAATATTCTGCCCAAGGGCTGATCTGCAGCCTTGCATCACCTAACACCCCTGATACGAAGACTTTTGACGAGTTAGTAAATATTGTAAAAAAAACAACTGAAGTCAAAGCTGTCTGTCACTATGCAGCGTTTTAAATTCAATTCAACGAATAGGCTTCCAGGAGAGACAATCACTGGCTATGTAGCTGCTTTAAAGGAATTAAAGGACTATTGAGTTTGGAATTTCAATTAATGACATGCTGAGAGATCGATAGGTGGAATCGGGGATGATGCTATTCAAAAGTGATTGCTATCTGAAACTAATCTGGACTTCAGTTAGGCATTAGAATTGGCAACAGCCATGGAGAGCGCTATTCGAGACTCGTAGGTAATAAAATATACACAAAATGGAGCTGTCCATCTTGTAGGGCTGGAAGGACCAGTAACAAGAGGCGCGAAAATGTCAGACTCCGCAGAAAGGCCATTGAAGAGCAACAGTACTACAGTGAAAACCCACAGCATTAATGAGAGAAATGCATCCAGGCAGCCTGCAGGTGATCGACAATTCAGAAATATGGAATGCTTTTTCTGCCACTGCAATGGTCACATAATGCGGCACTGTCAAGATAGGCTGAGACAGCATTTTAAAAACAAAGGTAGAAATTGTTGAAGAACCAGAGGAAGCAGAATCTAACATCTCTTTATTATACAACCTGAAATGGGGTAGAACTGAGCCAATCCAGGTAGTCATTCGAGTCAATGATGGATGTTGATACTAGGGCATCAATGCCTGTCATAGGACAATATACGTTCAGATATTTGAATAAAGGAGTCCATCCTTTAAGTTTGGAAGAACTAGACACTAAATTAAAAACATATACAGGCGACAAAATAAGACATGAGCCACACATACCAGCAGGTAGAGTTGGAAGAAGGCGCTAGGGAATTCGTGACCATCAATATGCATCGAGGATTGTATCAATATGCTCCACTACCCTTTTGGGTCTCATCGGCGTGTGCTATTTTCCAATGTACCATGGAAAATCTGCTTCAGGGACAGACACGTGTTATTGTTTATTTGGATGATATCTTAGTCACTGGACTAACCAACGAAGAGCGCTTAGCTAATTTGGAGGAGGTGTTGAAATGCTTCTCACAAGCGGGAGTACGCTTGAAACGAAATAAATGTCTTTTCCAAGCCAAAGAGGTAGTTTACTTGGGCCATAATGCCGACGCACAGGGCCCACATCTCGTAGAAGAAAAGGTCAAGGCTATTCGCGAGGCACCTGCACTGAGAAACATTACAGAAGTGAAGGCCTTCCTAGGCATGATAAACTACTATGGGCAATTTCTCCCAAATCAATCAACTGTACTGGCCCCATTACATGCATTGCTTAAGGAAAACCATAAATGGATTTGGCAAGTTCTGCACCAGGATGCATTTCTGAAGGTAAAGCAATTGTTAAGATCATTGGCCCTACTGGTCTATTTTGACCCAAAGAAAGAATTGATTTTAAACTCGCAATACATCCCCTTATAGAGTAGGGGCTGCACTTTCACATTGGATGGCAGACGGATCCGAACGACCCATTGGTTATACATCTTGCGTACTCAGTGCTGCAGAGTGATGATATTCCCAAATTGAGAAGGACTGCTTGTCTGTTGTGTTTGGTGTTTAGAAATTCTATCAATACCTCCAGAGTTGCCATTTTCACGTTATATCCGAACACAAGCCTCTGCTGGGATTGTCTGGGGAGGATTAGGCGATAACCCCCATCGCATCTGCTCGCGTCCAGAAGTGGATACTGATATTGGCTGCTTGCGAATACACTTTTATTCACCAATTGGGAAGCCAGATCAAACGTGCTGATGTGCAGAGCTGCCTGCCGCTGTCAGATAACAACATGAAGGTTCCAATGCCCCTGGAACTTGTCTGAGTACTAAATTTTTTGGATCCTCCCCTGCTCAGGCCAAACAAATCCGTGAATGGACAAGCCTAGATCCACTTTTATCTCAAGTCCAGGAGCAGGTCTTGATGGTCAGGCGAGCCAAAGTCTGATGACATGAAGCCGTATTTCAATCAGAGATACGAGCTTACCTACCAGGACAGCATATTGCTCTGGGGAGCAAGGTTTATTGTGCCCCCTAGAGGTTGAAGGCCATGACTGGCCGAATTACAGAGCACTCACCCTGGCATTAATGGGATGAAGATGCTTGCGCGCAGCTACTTGTGGTGGCCAGGGATGGACGCAGACATCGAAACCCTATTCAAAGGTTGTCTTCAATGCCAGCAGGTACAAAAGCTACCCTCCTTAGCTCCATTGCACCCCTGGGAATGGCCGGGGTGGCCATGGGTGTGCCTCCATGTCGACTACATGGGGCCCTTCTTGGGTACGTTGTTCCTTTTACTAATAGATGCCCACTCCAAGTGGATGGATGTCTATGAAGTCCAGACACCCACGTCTGCTGCCGCCATAGACCATTTGCAACAGAGTTTCACAGTGCATGTGTTACCACAGGTGCTTGTGTCAGGTAATGGGACCAGTGGGGAATTCCACAAGTTTACAAACCTCAGCGGAATAACTCATATCAAAATCTTGCCTTATTACCATGCATCTAATAGTTTGGCTTAGCAGGCTGTCCAAACTTTTAAGTCTGGGGTGAGAAAGCTGGACGGGGATCCCATCAGCACCAGATTGTCACAGTTCCTATTCGCATCCAGACAACACAACCAGTATTGCCCCTGCTGAATTACTAATGAAGGGACGTCTCCACACCTGTCTAACTCTTATCAGGTCGAATTTAGGGGAAAGAGTAGAGAGAGGCCAAGAGGCCCAGAAGACTAGACATGATGGCCATAATCATGAAAGAAATTTCATGGTGGGAGACACAATTCCGGTGAAGAACTTTGGAGATGGGCCCAATTGGCTAAGAGGCTAAGTGAGCGCCGTAACATATAATGTATCTTTCATATAATGTATCGGTAAACGGCCAAATAATTAGACAACATGTGGATCATCTCCGGAGAAAAGAGATAGTCCCACAAGAAGGATTGCAGTCATCATTTGCGCTTGAACCTGCATTGCATGTGGAAGAAATATCACACGATATCGGGGCCTATTGGACCCAATAGGTCGAAGAAACAAACTTGCCCATTTTCACTGAGAAGCTTGGTGGAAAGATGACCCCTGAGAAGGGGGTCTCAGAAAAACCAGCTGAGGTCATTGAGCTATGATGCTCGACACACCCTGAGAGACTTGACTTGTAAATAGTTATTCAAGTAAATAATTGGGCAGTTGTGGATCTTGTCATTTGTACTTTCAAGTAGAGGGGGAGGGATGTGGTAAAGTGGAGTGCTACGTACCTTTAAGACAATGTAGTTAATTGGCTACTGAGATAAAAAAAAATCATCTCAGTCTTAAAGGGGAGATCTGTTATCCTTAATCTCTGTCCCTTAGTTCTAGTCTAACCCACAAGTGGAAACATCCTTCCAGTATCTACCCTATCAAGTCTCCTCAGGATCTTATGTGTTTCAGTAAGATCACCTCCGATTCTTCTAAACTCCAGTGGGTATAGGCCCACTTGTTCAACCTTTCTTCATAGGATAAGCCCTGCATCCCAGGAATGAATCAAATGAACCTTCTCAGTACTGCTAACACAATTATATATTTTCTCAAGTAACGGGGCCAAGCTGTACACAGTATTCCAGATGTGGTCTCACCAATGCCCTGCACAGCTGCAGTAAAACTTCTCTACTTTAATAATCCATTCCTCTTGCAATAAACGACAAAATTCCATTTACCTTCCTAATCACTTGCAGTACCTATATATTAGCTTTTTTGTGATTCATATACCAGGACACCCAGATCCCTCTGTACTTCAGAGTTCTGCCCTCTCTTTCCATTTAAATAATATGCTGCTTTTCTATCCTTCCTGCTAAAAATGGACAAGTTTACATTTTCCCATATTATACTCCATCTGCCAAATTTTTGCTGACTCTTATAACCTGTCTCTCCCTTTGCAGACTCTCTACCTCCTCTTGACAACTTAGTTTCCTACCTATCTTTGTGTCTTTAACAAAATTAGTTACCATACATTTCATCTCTTTATCCAAATCATTGATGTAGATTATAAATAGTTGAGGCTCCAGCACTGATCTCTGTGGCACTCCACTAGTTACAGCTTGCCAACCCAAAAAAGACCCTGTTATGATATGGCAGGTGGTATGTACTATGCTGCCCAAATCCCAGAGGGAAACTTGGCCACATTATCACAATGGTTTTGCAATTTGTATTTACTATGAGAAGGTTTGTGCACTGAAGTCAGAAGTGACAAGCCCACTACAACCTCTAGAGATTTTAAAGATTAAATTAAAACATTTATTAACAAAACAAAAGAAAACTTAAACAAACAAGATTTCCATTGCACAGTTACATTTAATTTTATGACAGTTCCCACAAGATTTCTACTTAACTAGACTCCCACCTACACACTCCTTTCAGGCAACAGTCCAAAATAGATTATTAGTCTATAAAACATCTAGCAAAATTACCATAAGTGCCCATGTCACTGTAAGGGAAGTATTTCTTCCTCTCACTCAATAATGAAACTCCAAAGGCTTTTAACACAGCCTTGGTTACTAGAACAGCAAACTACTCCAGGGTGGCCAGCGGCTTTTTCCACAAGTCTGTTTCATACATTTCACCTATCAAGGTCTCACACGGCCCTCCCCATATAGCCTTCCATCCTTCTTTAAATATATTTTCTCCCTTTTGATTTGTAAATTCCATTGTTTCAATCTGTCTTTGCAAGTTACTTTTCCCAGACTATAAAAATCTTTCATGTTGTCAGTATGGCCAGCACTTTTGGGAAAAATAAATGTAATAACTTTGCCTTATTTATCTTGCCAGTTGTAAATATCTTACCATGACCCTTTGAAAAGCCAACAATCTTTCCACTTATCTACAGATGCAAATTCCATTTTACTTAGCTTGTCCATTGATATTTCAAATACATGCTTTTTAGACTTTGATGATTCAAACCTTGCAGTCTAACAGTATGCAGTGTACTTAAATTATTCACACACACACAGCCACATACACATATACACACAAACATAAACTTAAACCTGCTTTAAGGTATCCCACAGTAATATCAGGAAAAAATATGATAGTTCCTTTACAACCCATTTATCCCTACACTCTGCTTCCTGTTAGTTAACCAATCTTTCATTCATGCTGATATGTTACCCACTACACCATGTAATCTTATCTTGTGTAGTAACCTTTGACATGGCACCTTATCAAATGTCTTTTGGAAATCCATGTATACCATGTCTACTGGTTCTCCTTTATCCACCTTGCTTCTAATAAATTAGTTAAAAACAATTTCCCTTTGACAAAGCTATGTTGACTCTGCCTGATCACATTATGATTTTCTAAGAATCCTGCTTAATAGTGATTTCTAGCAATTTCCATATGACAGGTTTTAGGCTAACTAGCCTTTAGTTTCCTGCTTTCTGTCTCCCTCCCTTCTTGAATAAAATGTTACCTCAGCTATTTTCCAATCCACTGGGATCCTTCCAGAATCTAAGGAACTTTGGAAGATTATAACCAATACATCAAATATCTTTGCAATGAGGAAATGATAAACAGTATGGTTCTGTCTTTTTGTCTACATAGGAGTTGGACACAAGACCATTGGTCTACAAGACCAATAGTAGACACCTCAACAAAATAAGCAGCCAGCTAAAATTTACTAACACCATCATTCGTTCTGCTACTCTCATTCACCACTCAGGAGAGAGTGACTTTAACAGGGAGGATCTAGATTGGGCAAATGAAAAGAGGCCATTAGGTGCTGCACAAACCACATGGCCAGAAAAAGAGATAGTGGAAATAGAGAAAAGGCTAAGAAAACGTCAGCCTCTAGCTGCTTGCGGATGGTGATCTTAGGGTTCCTGCCTGAAATGGTCACCAGCGGAGCATTAAGCCCATATGAATGCACTGCAAAGCCTTTCTGAAGATGTGCAGTAGAAAGCAGGGCTGATGGAAGAGTCCAATGTCACCTTTTGTGGCAATATATAAGAGGGTTTCCCCACAGCCTGCAGTGATTGTCAGATTCAGGAATCTTTGTCTTTGTCATAACGGAGCACTGTGAGCTTGATATAAAGTGGGCACCTCCAACCTTCAGTAACAGAATAGAGAAACCTCCAGGGAACGCTTTGCAGTTTATATGGAATAAGGTCTTTCAGGAATTAAGTGATATTAATCATTTCATAATGTTTAAATTACTGTAGAGTAGTGGAAAACAATATTCTCCCTCCAATTCTTAATGGGAGGACAAGATATGGTTCTGAAGGTACTTCCTTCCTTCCTTCAGGGCAGCAGGACCTGAGAGTTCGCTGCTCAGTCCTCACAGATGCCTTTACAGATGAAGGAAAGTCAACAGGCCAAGGTTGTCGAAATTCCAAGCCCAGAGAAGCAGTCTGTGTCAGGTCCATCCCTTGATGCAGCAAGGGCCACCTAAGTCCCGAGAGATCCATAGTTCTATAGATCGGTTGTCAACATTTCAGAGCCTAGACCTTTAGATTGATCTCAGTAGAAATCCTTGGAATGAGGAAAATGCAAAAAGTCCCAAAGGAAGTCAGCAGTATGATTCTAAATGACGTCTCAGTTAAGAAGTTCCAGAGTCTTACATGATTGTCTAATGATTTTTCTGTTGAAAATATGAACAGAATGAGAAACCAAAAAGATGTTTGTGAACATTGGGGCCCTCATGGGATTGGCGCTCATCATGATAAATGGAGTGTTCTAAAGGGTTGTATGTGTAAATTATGTGGCGTTTCCTGCTTAATGCTGGTGTTGTATGGCTATATATTATTACTGGAGGCAATTCTGATGCATTTCTATCTCAACTGTCTCTGTGTGAACCCGACTCCCTCTGTCTCAGAAGGTTCAGCTTCTGACTCTGTCTCCTCCTTTCAAATTCCAGGCTTCTCTAAACAGTGCAGGATACAGCAGGCAATTCATGATACAACATTGGGAATATACCAGAGAGAGCTGCAAACCTTTTGAGACACCTGCCCTTTCTGTTCAGCATGCTAATGTTTTGTTTACTTCTTAATTCTTGTGCTGATATGAGCAATGTTGTAGCATTCCTCCATACCAGTGGGAGTCCTTCACAATGCCATTTGAAGTCACAATAATATTGGATACCCTTAGTTCCCAAAGCCAACTAACATTTTGCACTTGATCCTGAAAAAAGCATAAGCCTGTGCCTTTGGTACATGCATTCTAATTGGACAGTAAGAAATCTCTATTAGTTGACATAATGGTCTAGCTTGACTACATAGATTTGTATGGCCACATGAGTGCAATTTGTAGCTCTAAATACTTGTGCAAATTCAGCAATTCTGTAAAAATTAATCGGCCACTCACTTAATTATCTTGTTGCTGCACCAGTTGAAAAGAACTGGGCTTTTCTGATTATTAGGACATTATGGACACATCTTATGTAAGAGGGGGTAGCAAACCAACTGACTTGGCTGAAATCGCCTATTGACCCTTGGATTGTGTTAGTTAGTGACCAAGAAATTAAATATAGTACAGATGTATGAACCACGGCAAGCTCTGTCTTATTTCTCGAGGAAGTGTTACCATCTCGCTCTGTATCATGGTACAAATATCTTCCAGGGCATCTCAGGCAAACCATAGCTTCCTAACTCCAGGGAAAGATTAATAAAATCATCAGGTTCTATTCTGTTTGCATATCTAAGTGTGGGGGAGGGGGGGGGGGTCATTTAATCTTCTGCACTGTTTCCTTATGAACCTACTGTCCCAGCTGTTTCTCCCATTTTTCCTCCTCCAACAAAAAAATGACAAAGATGAAATAAAAAAGTCACTCAGCCTGATTTGAACTTCCTACATTACTGAAAGAAGTAAGGAAGGAGATAGCAGAGGCTCTGGTCACGATCTACTAATCCTCTTTAGGGGAGGGACTGATGCCAGGGGACTGGAGGATTACAAATGTTACACTCCCCTTCAAGAGAGGAAAGGGATAAACCTAACAACTACAGGCCAGCCAACCTTATGTCAGTGGTAGAGATAACTTTAGAAACAAGAGGAATTTAAAAAACTTAGCTTCTGCCAAAATGATGGAATCTGCAGTAGGTCGGGAACCAGTTGAATTCTTCAGTGAGATTTGACATGGCTCTTTAAATGTGTTCCAATGGTTCACTTGCATATGGGTTTTTGAGGCTGCTGAAACTATAAGAATGGAGAGGAGACCTGGGGAGGTCTCTCATTCCTTGAGATCTTGCTGTGGGACCTGAGAAACTGAAGTAAGGTGAGCTTTCCCGAGGACGGAGGAAGAGGACAATCTTTCCAAACAAACTGGCAGGGATGAAAATGACTCAAAAAGTCAGCAGCGGAAGTGTGGTCCCTCAAACCTGGAGACAGTTCACCACGAGAATCCAAGACTTCAGATGGGTGGTAAAGGTGAGTGGCTGAACACCTTCAGATGCAAAGCCCCACACTCTGACTTTCCCAGCATTCTCCTTCACAGGACTCCTCAGGTCAACAACACCTTGCATTTCCATTCATTGCTCTCTCTACAGGCACCTCACATCCCCATCTGAATAGCTAACATTAATATTCACCCTAATCCATTGATCTCTCACACACATGCCTCACAATTGACCTCCATAAACTTTGTCCTTCTCTCCGTTCCACATAGGCTATTTCTCATATCTCTCTGTTTTCAGTCCTTGCAGGAGAGGAGAACACACATCCTTGGGGAGAGGCAGAGACCCATGGTAGGAGGAAGGGGGATGAGAAGAAGGGTGGCCCTCCAATGATAGACACTTTGACAGCCATTGACAATGCTTATCCACCTGGTCCACTGGGAAGGATGTCTTGTCCTAGAAAGCTGCAAATGTCAGCTGCCACAAGAACCTGAGCTTCTGAGACACTGGTGCTCAAATATGTCAAAAGAGTTGATCCTCGGCTTGTAGACACTGAGTTGTGGTCACACCTCCTTAGAGCTGGATCTCTGTGCCCATTCCCTCTGTCTAGTGGTGCGGCTATGAAAGTGGCAGCTGGTGCTGTTGTTGCTCCTGCTGCTGCCATTGGTGTTGCTGCTCCTTTTGCTTTTCATCAGTGCTGTTGGTAGAGCTGCATAAGCTGCCCCATGCTGTGGTGAAGATCTGGCAGCAGGGAAGTGAGGCTGAAGGTGAGTGAAGTGTAAGGCAGGTGAAGTGACTTCCAAGAAGTTAGCAATCAGCTGTTTAGTAATGAAAGCATTCTCTGAGAAGGAGTGCTTTGAGCAGAAGCCTTGCATCTGGCCATGGCGGCAGTTCTTCAGTTTCACTGATCAAAGGCTTCCCAACCTGACACTTGCACTGAAGGAACACTCTCCTCTGTGTGCTTGTATTGGACCACTAGCCAGACATAGGCAATACAAGACAGGCACTATAGGAAAGCAGCACTAAGGGTGAATAGTTGAATATTGTTTGTAGAAGTGTCATTGGATAAAGTTGGTATGGAATGGTTGATTTGTGCTGTATATAATTTCAGATAACCCACAAAAGAGGGATGGAAAGTTGGGGAAATGTGGAGAATTTAGGATCTGGGATTTTTTTCAGGGAAACTGCAGTCTGATAAGTTGCTCACCAGGCAGCCTGTCCGAAGCAGTGATGTTCTGGATGCTGGAAGCCTCGTCCCTTCTCTTCCTTCCCTGGTCTTCCACATCTTGAATAGGTTGCCAAAGACCTGATGGCAAGGTCTTTGTAGTTTGCTACATTTCCAAATTTCATGTCATCTGCAAACTTTGAAATGATGCCATTTATTCCCAAAACTACGTCATTAATATATATCAAAAAAGCAGTAGTTCTATTAATGAGTTCTGGGGATATTCCTATAGCCTGACAAACCATTTACAACAACTCTGTTTTCTATTCTTTAGCCAATTACATATTCACACAGCCACAGCACCTTTAATCCCACGGGTTTAAATTTTTCTAACAAGTCTAAGTGGCACTTTAACAAATCTTTTTTGAAAGTCCATATACACAACACCTCCTGCGCTGCCTTCACCAACCCTCTCCGTTAGTCTATCAAAAAAACTCAATCAAGTTAGTCAAGCACTATTTGCTATTAACAAATCCATGCTGGCTGTCATTCATTAGTCCATATTTCTCCAAATGACAATTAATTTTGTATCAGATATTGGGCAGAATTTTTACAAGCAAGGGAAACTGGTTTAGGTACCTGCGGGGAGTTAAATTCCCTAAAAGTGATGTTCAGTTGGGGTCCCGAAATCATACCACTTGCTTTTGGCTTTCATCTGGGTTGGTTTGAAGGCACAAGGAGAACTTCCAAACAGCTGTCGGGTAAGTCACTTAAACATATCAATAGGCAATTAAGTTGTGTTTTAACCAAGGTTTCTGGTTTTAACAGCCTGTGACCTATTTCCCAAGCTGTCACCTAGTTGCTAGAGCTCCCCTCACTCTGCACCACACCCCCAACACCCCCCACCCCGCCAGTGAAAATGGTGGGTGCTGGGTTCAGGGGCGGGACTTCTGGAACAGGGGTTTCGGCACTATTTTAGTTAGAGTATGGAGCCCTTCCACCTCTGCAAAAAATTCAGGCCTACGTCTTCTCCCCCTTTTAGCTAGAGACATTATTTTCAATTAAATCATCCTAAACAACAAACATATATACAGCAAGTCATTTCTTAGATTTCAACTTGTCTATTTTCTCGAAGTACAGAAATAATTTTTGAGCTACGACGGCCTCTTCAATTTGCAATTAGATCAGTGAATTTGGTGTTTGGCTCTGTGTGACCAACTTTGATGAGGCAGATAATCAACATCACTCATTGGAAAAGGAAGTGTATCGTCACAATCACTGTTCTCATATGTTCATTTAGGCCTCCTTTCTGATTAAAACCTTGTTACGTTCTGAGCTGTGAGTAAGGTTTTTCCTGTGACATGTGGTCTAATATGCATTTTTAATCTGTCACAGTAGGGATGCTTATCTGTGTGGCTTCAAATGTGCACACATAATGTTCCATTGTTGGCAAATTTCTGGCCACAATATGGACAAATCTTCCCCTTCTTTCCAGTTTGTGTCTTTTTTGTGACTCTTAAGCACAGAAGGAGTTGCAAAGGCTTTGTCACATAGATCACACTTGAAAATTTGTTCACTGTTGTGTATCAGCAGATGGTTCTGCAGGGAGAAGGGAGTGCGAAACAAGGCTTTACAACCTCATATTGGAATGGTCTCACTTCCGAGTGTGTCTTTTTGTGGCTCTTGTACACATTTTTGTGAGCAATTCCTTTTCCAAAAGGTTTGCATTTTTGGGGTTTGTCCTCACTATGGATATTTTTATGTGCGGTCACGTGTTTGAGCCAGTTGAAACATTTACTGAAGACCTCACAGGTGTAAAGGCATTTCTCTGAGACTTGACCTTTTACAATGGTATATACATGTCGCACCTCATTCTCAGGGAGAGTCTTCCACATGTCGAACCGATGAAGTCTCTTCTTTGAGAACGTGCACACCTTGGCAAAATGGTTCCACTTAAAGCATGAGTGACACTTTTTCCCTTGAGCTGGATATGACATTTTGGCTTGATGAGCATTTCCACTATTTGGGTACTGTTTTGAAGGTGTCTGACCATGTTGATAAGATTGCTGAGGCCTCTTGTCCATAACCCTTGCACCTGATCTGATTGGGCAAGCTGTGCCTGCAACCCTGAGCCCAAGGGCGGAATTGTCCCAGATTTGCACTAACAAAGAAGTTGTACCCGCTGGCCACAGTGGCGGGTTTTCGCACCATATTGTCCCCTACCTGGCGCATCCCTCCTCACTAATAATGCATTCATGGGAAACATGCCGGATTGCTGGCAGGTGGGCTCGGACTTGACCTCCAGGCCGTGACCTCAGCACTTCCTTGCTCCGAGCACCATATTTAAAGTGCATCATAGCACAGCCTGCTTCATGTCTTCAGACCAGGACTGCTCCAGGCGACAGATGGCCCAGAAAGCAAAGAAGATGCCAGTCCCCAAATTTAGTGACGCCTCTTTGGGGCTCCTGCTGGATGCAGTGGAAGGCCGCCGCTATGTCCTCTACCCCCGCTCTGATCACGGGAAGTCCACCAGCATCACAAATACAGCCAGGGAGGGGGTGGCAGCAGCCATCCAGTGCAGGAAGAGGATGAATGCTTTCATCCGTTCCACCAAGCGAAGTAAACCACCTCATAATGCTCACTCACACAGTCACAAACCCATCTTACGTCCACAGGGATCTCACACCTCAAGGGACAACACCACTAACTCTCACACATACCCTCACATCTCCATCAGGCTCATATCCTCTGGAGATTGCACCCTCATCCCGTCCATGGCTCCGCTCACCACACAATCATTCCACGCAGTGCCATGCATCCCACTCACACTCTCTCCATTTGTTTTCATGCGGGTGAAACTGGCTCACAACAGCAGGGAGAGGTCCCAGACTGGGGTAGGGGGTTGGGGGGTGGTGGGGGATGAAGTGGCCCTCATTAGGTCCCTCGCTGACTTTGAGGGGTGTGCCATTGTGCTAATGTTGGACAAGGACCGTACCTGTGGCGACTGAGGCCAGCAACGAACACCCGCGTGAGGATCCTGCACCACATCATCCCTCTCTCAACACAACTATGAGTGCTCTCTCTCCTGATTTTGACTCTGCTGCCATACACGAGTTGTGTCTACTTGGGTTCACAGGGAGCTCTGCCAAGCGACCAATGCCCTCAGCCAGCCAGTCCCTCAGCTTCATCCACATCCTTACCTCCAGCCAAGAGGAGCATTGAGGAGCTGGAAATAAGCAGCCTGGAAGACCTGTCCCACACCCTCCACAAATGCAGAGACATACACCTCGGTAGCACCTAGATCTAGAGCAGGCGCAGGTTCACAACCTGGTGGTCACCGCAAGGAAACATGTCCGCGGCAGGAGGTGGGGCCGAGCGCCCCAGCACTTGGAAGACTGCTGGGGGAGAAGCATCTGTGATGTTGACCGAGTGTGGCATCAAGGATCCCTAGAATAAAAAACAACTCTGAGTCAGATGACGAGCCTCTGGATTTGGCCTTCCAACTCATCATGGAGAGTCAGCAGAAGGCAGGGGAACATCACACAGAGCTGTTGGAAGATCTCAACAGAATGGCATGTGAGTTGGAGGAATGCGTCCACCTGCGCTCTGATGAAGTGGTGCTCACATGTGCGCACATGGAGGTCTCCATGGGAAGGATGCTAGATGCCATGGAGACCCTGGTCCAGCAGAACATGAAGATGCATATGGACGTGCACTCCATCGCAGTAGCCATGGGTGAGTTCCTGCCATGGCAACGCAAGAGGGAAATAGGGCACCTGAACAGCCTTCCAAGTGCTCCTTCCTCTCAAGGAGTCAGGCCGGGGCCCTTGGGCACCCAAATGGAGGAGGAGCAGCAGTTGGATACCCCTGGGTCATCCACTCAGGAATCTCAGAGGCTGTCCACTGCCTCTGAGTCCCCTTTGCCTGTAACCCCGTCAACCTCATCCTCTGTCACTTTAGAGGGAGCAGCTAGCCCATAGGAGGACAGCCAAAGCAAACCGGGGACCTCAAGGTCTCAATTCTCCAGAGACGCATGCTGAAGTTATCAGAGGCAACAGGGCCAACTGTTGTACAGGTTGTCTCCACCCGTGTGTGTGTGTGTGTGCCTTTCAGAGCCTTGTGTAAGCACTTTCTCATGCATGCGGAGCCTTCATCCATCACACTCTTACTGTCCCGAGCATTTTCAATGCTGCCTGCTGAGATTCTCTTTCAGTTATCCATCTGAGCTGATCTGCGTCCCCACCCACTGATCACACTCCCAGGCAGCACCTGTGCCCGTCCAACACGAGGCTTCGCTCGCTTTCGATTTTGACAGCTATGGTTGTGGTCAAGTATCTTGTCAGCTTCCCCATGCTTTCCCCTCTCCCAGTTGTCCATATCCTTTCCCCGATCACTGTGGATCACCCTGACATCATCTTCCACTTCCCTATTGGCACCTGCCAGCCCAAGCCCTTGCCATTCTAAGATGTCTAGGTGAACGTGCACATTCCCTACCTTCCTGAGAATCCCACCCTCATCCACATTGACCTCCCCAACCCCCTCCTTTCCAGCTCCTGGATCCGTGTCTGCCTCCGAGTCTCCACAACCGTCCATTCTACCGTTACCAATGCGTCCTCCCCCTCCCACTCTACTGGCTCCCTCTGCCCCCTCTCACACTCACCCCATTCCCTTTACCATGCCCACCTTCAGTTTGTCCCCCAGGAGACAGTTATTGGCTCCACAGACCCCTCCCTTGCAAGTTCCCATGGAAACCCATCCTGCTTACTCCCTCCTCTACCCTTACCCCCTCCTCCACCTTTAATCCATCCTCCTCCCTGGTCACCTTTCCACCTCCAAACTCCATCCTCCTCCCTGGATACCCTAACCCCCCCCATGAACTCCTTCTTCCCCCCTGAAACCTCCCGCCCTCCAAACACACTCCCTTACATCCTCCTCCCCCCCTTACACCTACCTCCCGACTTACTGCATTCTCCCCTGTTACACCCTCCTCCCTGTACTCCCTCATCCTTCCCTCCCAACCTCATCCCCCAGAACCTTTATCCACCCCCTCCCAATCTCACGCCCCAATGACACATTTCTTACTCCCCAGCCCTAACTCACTCTCCCCCAATACACCTTCCTCTCCCAGTCACACCTAAAGCTTTCTCTCCTGCTCCCACCCACACCGATGTACCTTCCTATTCTACTCACAGCTAGGCCTTCCTCTGACTCCCTTCGCTGATCATCCATAGCAGCCCATGGCCAAGATCATGATGTTCTGAAGTAGACCGAAGAGAACGGAGATCTTTCACCTTCCAAGAGCTGTTTTGCTGTGGAGTCATGTCCATGAGGATCTATCCAACATGCAATGGACATGTTCCTCCAGGATCCGGTAGCTGTAGTGCTCCAGCATCTTCTGCTCCTTGGATGTCTGAGATCTGAACAAGGTCCTAAAGATGTGTCCCGACTTCTGCATATTTCGCTTGTCCAGGCGTGTTCTGGGCCAGTGTGTTTTCTCGCTGGCGTTATGGTAAATTGGGCTCACCTGGGGTTCCCCTGGGGTCTCTGACAGAATGTATATCTTTTGATCTTTTGATCATCACACAGTATTTTTTGAGAGAACTTACTACCATATCAAATGTAGACATACTGTCTGTGAGCTGCTCAAATATTTGCTGACCTTCTGCTCCAAGACAATGTACAAGTATTGTTTTCTTATGACTGCTGTATATCTGGACTCCATCCCCGTGGAGAGCAAGTAGGTCTTGAATCCAGAAATCTACCATTCCTATAACATGGGAGGATCTCCCAGCAATGAAAGAAATAATTTCAGAGCTGGTAAAGTTAAAACTTTCTCAACTATCCCTGTTGACAATTTTTGCTATATATTTTACATATCTGATTTATCTTAGAACAACGCAGAGATGACACCAGTTCCAAACCAACAATAGGTTTACTTTCATTATTTTAAATTATCTCAGAACTTACAGGATTTCAACACACCTTGCCAGAGCCCCAAGACTTTCTATGGAACTTCCTCAGATTTCTTAACTCTCTAGCTTCACCCATAGGATTAAGCAATCAAGAACAGTTAAAAAGGATCAGTTACCAGACAAACATAATCAAACACAGATCAATTAATCCATTGAACATCACACTGCTTTTCAGATGAGATGTTAAACTAAGGCTGCCCCTGTCTTCTCAGGTGAATGTAAAAGCACTATTTCACAGAGGGACAGGGGAGTGAGTCCTGGTGTCTGGGCTAAATGTAATTAGTTAATGAGCAAAGATAAAAGCTCTTGAATCCTAAAGCTGCAGGTTAGAGTTTATGTCCTTGAGCTCTCCCCAATATGTCAAACTTAAAGTATCAACTGAGTACCTGTTAATATATGCAGATTAAAAAAGCTGCCAACTAATTGTTCAGCATTTCAGTCATTTGGATTCAAGCCCCATATATTTTGCAGAACTGTTGCTACTTGAAGCAGTTTTTCAATGTGTCTTGGTTCTGAACTCAGCCCACAGCACAGCAGAATTCAGGGTAGAAACAACAGCAGTCTAACTCACTGTGTCTGCAACAATGTACTTCTGGCTGTTGAACTTGGCAAACATTGGGTAAGATCCATACAGACTAGTTGTATAGAAATGAAGTACATTAAGCTCAGAGTTCAGCCTACCTTGGCTGACCCATTTTGCCAGAGGAGCTTATTGCAGGGACAAGACTCAGAGCCCCAAACAACCTCATGAATTGTGTGACCCAAATGGGGGTCTGTTTATGAGTACATCGTACACCCTTCCTCACTTGAAATCAAATTTAGGGCAGAATTTAAAAACAACATGCCCTCTCTGACTTCCAAGTGCTGACCCACCGATTTTCCCAGTTAGATTCACTGAGTTTACACCCTATCAGAAATTCAGGCCCAGGATTTGTGCAGTCAACAGAAAAGGCCTCATAGAATACACTCACTTTGGGAAGAGCAGTCAGAGAGGTGGACCTGTGGGAGATACACAGAGAGGAGAGAGAATAAATAACAGCCTGAGGAGGACGACCTACATCACTCACCTTCAGAAAGAACAGTTGGAGAGGTGAACCTGTCAGCTGCTTGGAACCGGCCCATGCTGTGTTTGAGAGGACAGTGACAAAACAACAATTTATGACTCCAGGGAAAAAAGCAACTTGATTGGCTGGAGAAGAAACTAGTTGTTTGGCGAGCATCTGGTGAGCATTTAGTAAGTGTTTAAGGTTTATTTTATTCCTAAGTTTTAAAATAAAGTAGGAACTGTAATTTTTGGAAAGGTTTATTAAGTAAGGCCAACTAAAAGAATTTTCTATTTTGATAAAACAGTGGGAGTTCAGGGGATAAAACAGCGAGAGGTCAGGAGATAAAACAGCGAGAGGTCAGGAGATAAAACAACGAGAGTTTAGGAGATAAAACAACGAGAGTTCAGGGGATAAAACAGCGAGAGTTCAGGGGATAAAACAGCGAGAGTTCAGGGGATAAAACAGCGAGAGTTCAGGGGATAAAACAGCGAGAGTTCAGGGGATAAAACAGCGAGAGTTCAGGGGATAAAACAGCGAGAGTTCAGGGGATAAAACAGCGAGAGTTCAGGGGATAAAACAACGAGAGTTCAGGGGATAAAACAACGAGAGTTCAGGGGATAAAACAACGAGAGTTCAGGGGATAAAACAACGAGAGTTCAGGGGATAAAACAACGAGAGTTCAGGGGATAAAACAACGAGAGTTCAGGGGATAAAACAACGAGAGTTCAGGGGATAAAACAGCGAGAGTTCAGGGGATAAAACAGTGAGAGGGAAAAAAGGAGGGGTGGGGGTGGCAATTTTGGTTAAGGAGAGTATTGCAGAACTGGAGATAGAGGATGTGTCAGAGGATTCAAGGACAGAATCGATTTGGCTAAAGCTCAGGAATAAGAAGGGTGCAATTACATTGCTTGGTATAATATATAGACCACCAGCTAGTGGGAAGGATATGGAGGAACAAATCTGCAAAGAAATTACAGAGAGGTTAAACATCGTAGAATAGTTATAATGGGAGACTTAAATTACCCGAATATAGACTGGGATTGTGGCAGTGTAAGGGGCAGTGAGGGACAAGCATTCCTAGATTATGTTCAGGAGAATTTCTTGTAGCATTATGTGTCCAGTCCAACAAGAAAGAAGGCACTGCTAGATCTGGTTATTGGGAATGAGGTGGACCAAGTAGATGAAGTGACAGTGGGGGAACATTTAGGGGACAGTGATCATTGTATCATAAGGTTTAGGATGATGGTGGAAAATGATATTGGTCAATCCAGAGTAAGAATAGTCAAGTGGCAGAGAGTGGACTTCAATGGGGCAAGAACAGAGCTGGGCCGGAAAGACTGGAACCAAAGGTTGGCAGGAGAAAGAGTAGCTGAACAATGGGCTACATTCAGAGGAGATGGTTTGGGCACAGTCAAATTATGTTCCCTGAAAAGGAGGAATGGTAGGACAAATCAATAGCTGCCTGGATAACAAAGGAGATAGAAATTAAGTTAAAGAAGAAAAAGCGTGTTTACAACAGGTGTCAGGTAGCAAATACAATTGAGAACCAAGCTGAATACAGAAGGTTCAGAAGGAATGTGAGAAAGCAAATACAAGAAGCAAAGATGGATTATGAAAAAAGACTGGCAGCTAACATAAAAGGAAATCCCAAAGTATTCTATAAGCACATCAATAGTAAAATGGTGGTAAAAGGAGGAGTAGGACCGATTAGGGACCAAAAAGGCGATTTACATTTAGAGGCACGAGGCATGGCTGAGGTGTTAAATGAATGCTTTGCATCTGTGTTTACCTAGAGGTAGATGCTGTCCAGGCCATGGCAACAGGAGAGGAAACTCAGTCACTAGAAATATTTAAAATTGATAAGGAGGAGGTATTGGATAAGCTGTCGGTACTTAAACTTGAAAAGACACCAGACCTGGATGAGATGCATCCATGAACTTTGAAGGAAGTTAGAGTGGAAATAGCAGAGGCACTGACAATAATCTTTCAATGTTCCCTGGAGAACTAGAGAACTGCAAACATTACGCCATTGTTCAAAAAAGGTTATAAAGATCTGCCCTGTAATTACAGACCAGTCAGTTTCGCTTTGGTGGTGCAGAAACTTGGAGAGACAATTATTCAGGATAAAATTAATAGTCACAGGGAAAAATATGATTGATTCGGAAGAGTCAGCATGGATTTGTTAAAGCAAAATCATGTCGAACTAACTTGCTGGAGTTTTTTGAAGAAGCAACAGAGATGGTTGATGAGGGCAAGGCCATTGATGTGGTGCATATGTTCTTCCAAAAGGCATTCGATACTGTGCCACACAACAGACTTGTGAGGAAAGTTATATGTCATGGAATAAAAGAGGCAGTAGCAATGTGGATTCAAAATTGGCTAAGGGATAGGAAACAGAGAGTAATGGTAAATGGGTATTTTTTGGGCTGGAAGTAGGTTTGTAATGGAGTTCCCCAGGTGTCTGTTTTGTGACCTTTGATCTTCCTGATATTTATGAATGAAATATCTTGGTGTGCAGTGGACAATTTCAAAGTTTGCAGATGATTCAAAACTAGGGAGAATTGTAAACTGTGAGGAGGACAGTGTAGAACTTCAAAAGGACATTGACATATTGGTGGAGTGGGCAGATAGGTGGCAGATGAGATTCAATGCAGAGAAGTGTGAGATGATACACTTTAGTACAAAGAACATGGAGAGACAGTATAAAATAAAGGGTACTATTCTAAAGGGTGTGCAGGAGCAGAGAAATGTGGGTGTATATGTACATAAATCATGAAATGTTGCAGGACAGGGAGAGTTGTTTCTTAAGCACACATTAAAGCTTCATTAATAGGGGCATAGAGTACAAGAGCAAGGAGGCTTTGATGAACTTTTTTTTATTCATTCATGGGATGTGGGCAACTAGGCCAGCATTCATTGCCCATCCCACCCCTATTTGCCCTTGTTCAGAGGGCATTTAAGAGTCAACCACTTTGCTGTGGGTCTGGAGTCACATTTAGGCCAGTTAAGGATTGAAGATTTCCCTCCCTAAAGGGCACTTGTGAACCAGATGTGTTTTTACAACAATCGGTAATGGTTTCATGGTCATCATCAGACTTTTATAATTCCAGATTTTTTTTTACTGGATTCAAATTCCACCACCTGGGTCCCCAGAGCATTATCCCAGGTCTCTGGAATACTAGTTAGTGGCAATAGCACTATGCCACCACCTCCCCCAGTAAGATATTGCTTAGACCTCAACTGGAGTACTGTGTACAGTTCTGGATGCCACACTATAGGAAAGATGTGAACGCTTTGGAGAGAATGCAAAAGAGGTTTATGAGAATGGTTCCAGGGATGAGATGCTTCAGTTATAAGGAAAGATTGGAGAAGTTGGGACTGTTTTCCTTGGAGAGGAGAAGGCTAAGAGGAGACTTGATGGACGTTTTCAAAATCATGAGGGGTCTGGACAGAGTAGATAGGGAGAAATTGTCCCTGCTCGTAAAAAGATTGAGAACCAGAGGGCACAGTTTTAAAGTGTTTTTCAGAAAACAAATGCAAGGTGAGAAAAATCTTTTTCACACAGCGAGTATTTAGGGTTTGGAATGCACTGCCTGGGCGTGTGGTGGAGGCAGGTTCAATTGAGGATTTCAAGAGGGCATTGGATGATTACTTAAATAAAAACAACTTGCAGGGTTACGAGGAACAGGCAGAAGATTAGTGTTGAGTTGAAATGCTTAGAGAGCCGGTGCAGACATGATGAACTGAATGGCCTCCTTCTACATTGTAACAATTCTGTGATTTTGTGAATACACAGAAAAGTATCTTAGAAGGATTAAACATGGAAAGACAGCACTTACATTCAAGTAGTACTACTGGGAGCAGAGATTATTATAAACATTTTCAGGTTGAATCTGCAGTCTATTAAGTATTGAGTCTCAAAGTGGGAAACTAGAAATAGCTAGTATCCTACTGGTATTCCTTGAATCCACCTTTTATTGTCTGGCAGAAAGTCAGCAGGATGAAGGAATGCTGTTATACATAGGCAAATAGGGAATTATAGTTGGTGTATTTAGTTGCAGTTGGAGTGACCAGAGGACAAAACTCATAGATAGATTCAGAAGATATCAGAAGCAGAGATTGTCAATAAGATTTGAAACTTATGGATTGCTATTTTTTGTCTGGTGTATTAATCAGACGGATGACCATCTGCTGAAATGCGTTATGAGCAAGCCCAAACCATTTTAATATTCAGGCTTCATTTATATGTAGCTGGTGAACTTCGAGTGTCAGCCAGGTGCTCCAAGGCAGCTTGCTTATTAATAAAAGCAGAAAGTTGGCTTGACTCCTGTTATATTGTTATATTATTCGTAAAAAGCTAGAAACTAATTGTTATGTGAATATATATCCTGAGGTGCCACATTTTTCTGCTGCACTACAGTCCTGTACCCAAGAATAATGTATCAGTCTAGCAGTTCACCAGCCACATGGAGAGCTGAAAGAAATACACTCAATGTAGCTCCAGCATTTTGGGACTCAAGTGTGTTTATTTCTAAATTATGGGAACCAGAAAACATAACATAGTGGCAGCAATTGTCTGAGAGTAAAACCCACACATTTTAAACAAGTCTAATGCAGAATTAGATTGAAAAATCAACCTGAATTAGCATCAGGTAGAGAGAGAGAGAGAGAGTGGGAGAGGGAGAGAGAGACAGAGAGACAGAGAGAGTGTGGGAGAGAGAGAGAGAGAGAGTGGGAGAGAGAGAGAGATAGAGAGAGAGAGTGGGAGAGAAATTGAGTGACTTGTGCATTGACAAAATGGCCACCACAGCAATAAACACAGTTCCAGCCCCTGATGAAATGATGTCATACAGACATTTGAGAGGTTTAAACAAAACTGCAGACTAACATTCTGTAGCTTTCTAAAAGGGACTAGAGAAGAGGAAAGGGTCAGCTATTCCCTTTTGTGGGCAGGAGAGAAAAGGTTAAATTGGTTTAGTAGCTGGGAGCTGACTGATGACGGCAGCAAAAAACCAGAGGAAACTTTTGAAAAATTCAGTATACATCTCCAGCTCAAAATGAAATCATCAGGTTTAGCAATATGAATTTCAAGGCCTGAAGCAGGAATCAGGTGAGCCTGTTGACAATTTTGTAACAAAACTGAAAATCAGGGATGCAGATGAAAGACTGCTAGGTCATCTCATTTGGGGTTATGCACACTTTAAAATACAATAAGATTTAATTGTAAAGATCAAATTCACAATATCACAGGCTGCAGGCAGCACCAGGGTGCATGAAGCCACAAGTAGACAGATGAAGATGCTAGCTACCCAAAATTTCAGTTAGTCAAGAGAAAGGCAGCAGGGTTGATGCAGTGAAACAGCAACAAAAGAATGCATACCAGACAGAGAGAAAGATGTTTAAGGGATGCGGACAACTACATGAGTTCACAGATAGAAGGAAATGTCTGACATATTGATAAAATTGCAGAGCTTGTGGAAAGCCAAATCACTGGGAAAAAAGTGTGAGGAACAAAGAAATAAGATGGTAAGTAATTTATCAGAGACAGAGCAGCAGGGCGAGTGAGAGAAAAAATAATCCAAAACATGCATACTCTAGTAGATGACTATGAGTTTGAGAACACAATGGACATAGGCCAGAATATTATGCTCGTCGGGTGTGCGCGCGCTCGATCTGAACGAGTGTCGAATGACATGTGATATTTCAGTCAGTGGGTGCGCGCTAGAGTTGGCAGCGCGCCTGACAATAATTAAAAGGCATATTAAAGCCATTAAAGTCATAATTGAATGAAGTTTTTCGCCTTGGATTTTTTTTCCAAGTGGCCTTTGGATTTTTTAGGAAACCTTATCCACGGGCAGGATGAGGTTTCCGACAGCAATTAAAAATAAAATAAAAATTTAAACATTTCATTAATAACATATCCCTGATCATGTGACAGAATCACATGAGGGGACATGCTTTTGAACATTATACAATTCTTTATTTTTCATTTTCAAAATTGCAGCTCTGTGCCTTGGGGAGCTTTTCCAGCAAGTGCTCGCCCTCCTCCCCACTCCTGCCCCTCACAGGCAGTGCTGCACGCGTTTCACACTGGATGGGCCTTAACTGACCCGCCAGTGTGAAATCACGATCCAGCCCTGAACCCGGGCGGCAGTCAGCTTCCCAACCGTTCCCGCCCACCCAATGAGGGCAAAATCCTGGCCATAGGAACCATACAAATGCTGGGTGCAACAGTTCCCAGAGAAAAGAAAGTCACACAATCATCCAGATCAGAAAGGTGGTGAGAAATAAGTCCACAACCATAAATCTGAAGCTGAAGCTTAATACTAAGGCACAAAGTAACATTATCCCACTCAGGATATACCAGAAAATCATTCTTGAAAATTTCGTAGAAAATGGTTACACAAGGAAAGATGCTCTGAAACCGATCAATGTTACTCTAACAGGATATGGGGGAACAACCCAAATCAGAGGGACATACAAAGGAAAATATGCTAACTGCATGATCAATGTCACTGAAACAGATGGTCCTGCTATCCTGGGGCTGAGCAGTTATGAAGAGCTGCAGCTTACCTCAGTAAACCTTGAGATAAAAGATCCAAGTATAAATATCCATCACCTAGTGAATATAACACCGCCAAAATTTATTCAAATTAGAGACAAGACCAGCAAAGATGAAGAGCTACAGATGCTCTCCCAGCAAGTGATCCAGGGATGGCCTGATAAGATACAGCAAGCACAGCCAGTAATACAAGAGTATTGTCTATCAGAGATGACATCTCAGTAGAATATGGTGTTCTACTAGCCAGATCCAAAATATTCATATCCAAAATGGTGCAGGAAGAACTTCTTCAGAACATACAGGAAGGACACATGGGAATGGAGGAGTATAAGCTCAGAGGCAGATCAGCCGTGTACTGGATAGGCATCCACAAAGACATCGAAAATATAGTGTCTGCATGTAATGCATGCCAGAAGTATAGACATACACAGCAGAAAAAGATGGGAGCTACTGAAGTACCATCCAGACAATGGCATACCGTGGGAGCCAATTTATCCGCACATAATCAAGAATGGTACCTCTTGGTTGCAGGCTACTACTCAAAGTTCCCTTGTATCAAAAAAGTGAAAGGTTTGAGAGCCAGAATTATCATTTCAGCAGTATGAGTTCTGTTCACTGAGCAAGGGATTCCTGAAAGAGTAATATGTGACAATGGAAACCAATTCATCTCCATAGAATTTAAGGGATTCGCTGAATAGTATGGTTCAACATCATCACTATATTACCCAAGAAAATATGGATTTATAGAAAGACATGTTCAGTTGGTCATGAGAACCCTCACAAAATGCTGGGACACAAAGGAAAATCCAAACTGTAACTTATTGTTACTCCAATGTACACCTCTCATGGCTGACCTGAAATCACCTGCAGAGTTGTTGAATGGAAGAAAGTATAAGACAACTCTGCCAAACAAGATACTTCCTCTAAGTGATCAGGAGGAAGTAAGACAACTAACTGGGTGGAATCGTCCCAGATTTGCATTAAGTTTGGTACGGTGGGGTAAATCGATGGTTTAACCACTGGCTACAATAATGGGTTTTCAAACCACATCATCCTAAATGCACCACATTACTTATATATTCCAGTGAAACACGCCGTTTCCATGGTGGGCGGACTCTCATTCGCCTGCCACGCCATCACCTCGCCGCTTCATCATACCAGGCACCACATTTATAGTACAGCCGTGCTCAGTGCTTCCAAGCCCAGGACTGCAGCAAAGAAGACATGGCTCCAAAAGGCAAGAAGACTGCAGCCTTTGAGTGCCTTCTGGAGGCC
Source organism: Carcharodon carcharias (assembly GCF_017639515.1). NCBI lineage: Eukaryota > Metazoa > Chordata > Chondrichthyes > Lamniformes > Lamnidae > Carcharodon > Carcharodon carcharias. The sequence continues at coordinate 65,306,706 of NC_054487.1, forward strand.
GTGGAAGACCACTGTGATGTCCTCTACCCCCTCTCTGGCCGCAGGAGGGGCAGCTACATTACACCCTGGCTTGGTAGGCAATGGCTGCCATGGTCAGTACCAATGCTGCACAGAGGTTGGCTATCCAATGCAGATAGAGGGTGAATGATCTCATTTGTGCCTCCAGGGTATGGCAACCATCTTATCACTCTAAACTCACACACTCAAGCCCATTATGAACATACAAAAAAGCAGTAGGAGTAGGCCATTCAGCTCCTTGAGCCTGCTCCGCCATTTAATAAGATCATGGCTGCTCTGGTGGTAACCTGAAATCTGCATCCCACCTACCTCCAATAGCCTATTACCAAGAACCTATCCACCTTAAAATTATTCAAAGACTCTACTTCCACCACCTTTTCAGGAAGAGAGTTCCAAAGACCCACAACCCTCTGAATGAAAAAATTTCACCTTATCTCTGTTTTAAATGGGTGACCCTTTATTTTTAAACAGTGACCCCTAGTTCTAGGTTTTTCCACATGAAGAAACACCCTTTCCACATCCACCCTGTCAAAACCTCTCAGGATCTTATATGTTTCACTTAAGTTGCCTCTTACTCTTCTAAACTCCAGTGGATACAAGTCTCATCTGTCCAACCTCTCCTCATAAAACAACTCATCCATTCCAGGTATTAGGTTGGTAAACCTTCTCTGAACTGCTTCCAATTTACATCCTTCCTTAAATAACGTGAGCAATACTGTACGCAGTACTCCAAATGTGGTCTCACTAGTGTCCTGTACAACTGAAACATAACCTTCCTATTTTTTTTATTCAATTCCCCTTGCAAGAAATGATAACATTCTATTAGTTTTCCTAATTACTTGCTGTACTTGCATGCTAGCCTTTTGTGATTCATGTACTAGGATACCCTAGTATCTGCACCTCAGAGCTCTGCAATCTTAGATTTAAATAATATTTAGATATTTAGATAATGTGCATCTCTTTTATTCTTACAGCCAAAATGGACAATTTCACATTTTCCCACATTATACTCCATTTGCCAGATCTTTGCCCACTCATTTAACCTATCTATATCTTTTTGTAGCCTCCTCGTGTCCTCTTCACAACTTACTTTCCTACATATCTTTGTGTCATCAGCAAATTTGGCAACCATCCCTTCAATTTCTTCATCTAAGTCATTTATATAAATAGTAAACAGTTGAGGTCCCAGCACTGATCCCTGTGGCACAACATCGTTACATCTTGCCAACCTGAAAAAGACCCATTTATGCCTACACTCTGCTTTCTGTTAGCCAGCCAATCTTCTATCCACGCCAATATGTTACCTCCTTTACCATGAGCTTTTATTTTCTGCAATAACTTTTGATGTGGAACTTTATAAAATGCCTTCTGGAAATCTAAGTTCAGTACATCCACCAGTTCCCCTTTGTCCACAACACATGTTGCTTCCTCAAAGTGCTCCAATAAGTTGGTTAAACATGATTTCCCTTTCATAAAACCATGATTTCCCTTTCATGTTGACTCTGCCTGATGATCTTGAGCTTATCCAAGTGCCCTGCTATAACTTCTTTAATAATAGCTTCCACCACATTCACTGGCATTTCACTCACTGCCAGCTCAAGGGACATCACCACCTATTCTCACACACATACTCTCACAAGTCCATCTGGCCTCATCTCCTCTGGAGACTGCCTCCTCATCCCTCACCATCTTGAGGCCACTTCCACAGATCAACATATGCCACCACACACACCCTGGGATACCCTCCTTCCCCAGTACATCTCTTGTCCTGTAGCCTCTCCCCTTGCCTGAGGCCACTTCTCCCCCTTCCCCAAGCAAGACCTTGCCCTGGAGCCATTGAAAGCCACCCACATATGGCTGGTCTGGTAGGTAGATACCTGCCCATGATATATAAGTGATGTGGTGCTGTCTGTGAAACCTGATGTTGATGGCAAGGTAGGCAAACAAACCTTGAAGTCCCGAGCGAAGTGCAGCCCGCCAAGTGCACATCGCTTGTATGCTGTTGTGAAACACATTGGTATGTTTTCATGTGGGCGGATGATCCTGTGGGTTGGGAATGGGCAGGGGTGGATGAGTCTGGCAGGGTAGCCTTATAATAATATGCTGATGTATTATAATGAGGTTCCCAACGTCCAATGGCGGGAAATGCCATTGGTGGGCAGAGTGGACAATCGCAAACTGGTTTCAATCGTGAAACCGATTGCACCATGTTGTCCACTTGTGCCACCGAATACCCCTGATCTAGTGGGCACGCAAAATCCCAGTCACTGGTGCACAGATAGAAGGATGACAAATTCCTGCCAGTGCTGTTGAAAGGACAAACTCTGCATGTACAGGATCCAATGATGAAAACCTGAAACCCAGCAAAAGCTTTAGGTGAAGCTGAGACTCCAAGGTTGCACATCATTTGAGACCAAAACTGGGAAGCAAATGAGAAGGAACAGAGTTCATATCTGACTCACACCTGAGCTAAAAAAGCAGAAAAGATTATCAGCAACACTAACCATTGAGACAACATTAGCAACATCCAACAGGACTCCTATAATACCAGAAGCAACATGTATAACGTCGCCTATGTAGCATTCCAACTCTCCACAATCTTAACACTTAAGCATTACTGTGAATAATATTTCTAGAAAAGAAAACAAGCTATAAAATACTCTTAAAGCATTCAGATTAGTTAGAAATGTTGATTGTTAGTCTTCTTTAGTTTAGTAAAAAAAAAGTTATATCAATATAAAAGAATTTTTTAAAGAAAGAGAGATATTGTGATGTTATTCTTAAAGAGCTAAGAACTAACTGTTATGTAAATATATATCCTGGGAGGGCTACATTTTACTGCTGCACTGCGGTCATGTGCCGAGTTACAATCTATCAGTCTTAAGAGTCCAACAACCACATGGAGACTTGAAAGAAATACATTCGATGAAGCTACATCATATTGAGTCTATTTATGGAAACCCAAAGATATAATGGGCAGAATCGCCCCAGATTTGACCTAAGTGTGGTAGCGGGCATGAAGAAGGACATTTTACCCGCAGGCTGCAATGGTGCATTTTCATGTCGTATTCTCCCCTTCCCACCTCATAAATTATGCAGTCATGGCTGAGCACATGCATGCTCATTGTGAGCAGCCTCCAATTTGCCTGGCACACCGTTACCTCGCTGCTTCCTTATGCCTGGCGCCATAATTAAACTGCAGCTGCGTGCACTGTTCTCAGTGTTTGGAGCCCAGGACTGCTCCAGTGAAAACATTGTCCCAAAAGCCAAGAAGAGTGTAGCCCCCGATTCAGTGACGCATCCCTAAGACGCCTTCTGGATGCCGTGGAGGCCAGCTGTAATATCCTCTACTCCCGCTATAGTTGCAGGAGGCCCGTCAGTCTCACCACACTGGCTTGAGAGGTGGTGGTAGTGCCAGTGTCAGTGCCAACATAGTACACAAGAGGTCAGCTATCCAGTGCAGAAAACAGATGAGTAATCTCATCCATGTCTCCAGGGTAAGTCAACCATGCCATCAATCTCATCTCACTCACTCACAAGCCCATCACACATTCACTGGCACCTCACTCACTCACTACCAGCTCAAGTGACATCACCACTCACTCTGTCACATACATCCTCACATCTCCACCTGGCCTCATATTCTCTGGAGACTGCCTCCTCAGCCCTCACCATCTTGAGGCTACTTGCACAGATCAACGTGCCCCACCCCCCCGACACAAACTGGGATACCCCCCTTCCCCAGTACAGCCCTTGCCTTGCAGCCCCTTCCCTTGCCTGAGGCCACTTCTCCCCCTTCCCCAAGCAAGCCCTAGCCCTGCAGCTATTGAAAAGTCACCACCCCCTCCCCCCCCATTATGGCTGGTCTTGTAGGTAGAGGCCTACCCTTAATCCCCCCTAAAAGTGATGTGGTGCTGCCTGTGAACCCTGGTGCTGATGACCACGACTGCTGCCCGAAGCAAGGTCGGCAAACAAACCTTGAAGTCCCGAGCGAAGTGCAGCCCGCCAGGCTCATGTCGCTTCTGTATAGTTGTGAAACATGCTGACGTGCCCAGGTGATCCAGCGCAGGGGGATGATTCCAACAAGCAGGGCTTATAATGAGATGCTAAAGTATTGAAATTAGGTTCCCGATGTGCGGTGGTGGGAAATGCGGCCCGCCATGGATGGATGGAATGGATAATCGCAAACCGGTCACACGACAGGGTAAAACCAATTTTTGGCCTTCTTGCCCCCTATGACATCCACCGCCAATGGGACCAGATGATTCTGCCTAATAGCTCCTTAAGCTGAGCTGGATGACAATCTATTTGGAAGACGGAGACAACATTGGGGAGGAAGTGCAGGCAGCCATTTTAATGCCCCCTTGAAAATTAAATTGGACAAGCTTTGGGGCTTTTGGGGTAGGAGGGGGCGCAATGGGCGAGTCTTTTCTTAAAACTTTTGTTTGACTACTGCCATATTTTTCAGCATATGAGTGGAATTGTTGTGGGTGAAATGTAGACCTAGCTTTAGTTATCTACATGCACCCTCCTGGAGGTGGAAATCATGAGAGTCTATCTGAATTTTTTTCTGTTAGGCTGCTGTCTAGTTCGGAGCCTTAACATTCCTTTTAATCTTTTTAACATTCCTTAATCTTTGTTGACTTGAAGTTAGATATGATCTCAGATCAAGGTGCTTTAATGTAGCTTTTTAGATTATAGAAGCATAAATCAAAGGGGATGGATATTGGAAGTAGCAGAATAGATGGTTCTGTAATGTAAATTATAACAAAGTCTTGATTTAAATGCATTGATATTGAGGATTCTTGAGTCCATCCTGGGAAAGTGTACATGATAGCTCAGGTTTTGTAATTAGCAGCAAAACCATGGCCTGAATTTTTCAAATGGCGGGGTCTTGTTTCCCACCATCCGAAGAGTCGACGGGGAACACATCCCCTTCTGAGTCCGACTGCCCCAGCATAAAATTGCTGTGTGGTCGGGGCAGGGGGGAACCCGGAGGAAATCCCATCCCTTCAATTTCATGCTTGCCCCATCCCTAAAAGCCCGCTGATGGAGAAGCATAAAATTCTGGCCCATTTCACACGTCCCCAACTGCGTAGAAAGCCCCCCCACAAAATTTAGTAACCTCTGTGAAGTCACTATCCCCTTTTCTGATGTCAGTTCGAACCTGGTGCCAAGCCATGGGGATCTCCATGCATCCAACAACAGCGATGTCATCAGCAGAGTAAGCAGCCAATTACAATGAAGTCTTCTCACAGGCAGCAAACCAGGAAGTAAAATTATTTGAATTTTTTCACTTTTTATTGAAAATTTCAAATGAATGAAGTAAATGATTAGGATATACACATGGAATTAAGATAAAAGCTGAAAAATAAACTTGCTTTAAAAATATTTTATTTTAACATTGTGATTTTAAAAAAATATGATTTTGGAGGAATTTGACGTGCCACAAATATAAAATTAGTTTTTTAGGGGCAGTGAAGCTATTCAGCAATAATTATGAACTTGGTATGCAAGTTGATATGTGAATATGATATTGGAACTCATTATGCCTCATTCAACAAGAAGTAACTTTTGTAAAGGTTTAGAGCATGACTAACAGTGTAAAAAAGGCAATTTTTCAGCAATTCAGTAATTTCTATTTGATTGCAGTACATTCCCCTACTTTCCCAGAGGCTAGCTGGTGTTCCCCTGCATCCCACTAAAAGCCCAGGGAGAGATGATAGAAATGAAGCTACTGAGGGAGATCAGTGAAATCCCTCTGGAATTCTAGTCCCTCCGATCTGAAGGTTGCTACAGTGTGTCTGTCTACTGCCGGAACTCTATGGGAGATTACATACAGTTAACAGCAGTGGGACGAGCTGAACTCAGTGCGATTCCCAAGGTTTGTGTTGAGAGCTGTCATATCCGCCCATGTACGGGCAATATTAAATTACCAGCCTAAGGCAAGCACTGATTATTTTTCCCTTTCCAGCATACAACGGCAGGAGATTCACATCAGCACAGGCCAATTCCGAGTGTTAGTGGTGGATGGTTGGAACGGTGAAACATAATTGGTGTGAATAATGGCATCAATTTTTCTTGACACCATGGTGTGTTTCAGTGGCCAATTCGCAACAAATGCAAGCTTCCAGCTGAAGTCAAAACAAATCTTTACTACTAAGGCCATTAGCAAAGTTATTTGTAACTCCATGGCATATTTGCCATTGCAGAGGTTTGCTGACCTCGTCTTTGCTAACCGAATGCAGATTCATACATTTGTTTTAATTTTCTGTGACTAGTTTAGTCAGCAAAATTAATTTGCAAGAAGCACAGACTTATTGAACTACACATGAAGCTGAAAGTAATAGCTTAATGATTTTCTCAAGAGGATATTTTTCAGAATATAAATGAAGTTTTTACTTCATTCTCACATTACTCACTTCCTGAAAAGTGCTCTCAAGGTTTAAGGCTAAGATCAAGTGCTGGAAAAACTAGGAAATGTGCCTGAATAGCACTTTGTGTTAAACACAGAGCTGCTTTGTGATTGACAAGACTGCTGCCTAACATAGATGCTGATCTATCTTATATTGGATTATTCCTTAGTTCAACACTCTACAAAGATCAAATAAAAAAGGTAATTTATTTATAATTATTTAGTGTGCCTTCTATTTGTTATAGTTCTATCTCTGTAATATTTTGTCTGCTTGCCTATTTAACTGGCCTACCTGCTGTGTATTTTCAGTGTTAATAATGTCAAACCCTTAAATGTTCTGATACTTGTAGATGCTAATCTACGGGCAGAATTTTGCCCTTGGCGTGCGGGATCAGCAGCGGTGGGCGGGGGTGCTCAGGAATCCGACCGCCTCCTGCAATCGACAGCAAACTGGAATTTCACACTGACGGACCAATTAAGGCCCACCCAGCCTGATATGTGAGCGACAGTGCTGCCTGTGCGGGCACGGGGAGGAGGGCGAGAGGCCTAGCGTGAACTTCGCAAATGAGAAAGTGCTGAATAATCTCCCTGAGGCATGGAGCCGCCTCAGGGAGATGAAGAGATATTTAAAAAAAAAATAAAGAGCAGAAAAACGTAATAAAACATGTCCCTCATGTGACTGTCACATGAGCATGGACATGTTTTTAATTAAAAAATAAAGCTTTTATTTTATTTGTGTTTGCTTTTGGGAACCTCATCCTCCCGTGGACGAGGTTTCCAAAAAGGTGCAAAGGCTGCTTAGCCTTTTCGCCTGCCCGCCAACCATTAGATTGAACTCTTGATTCCCTTTGTAACTCTTTCAAGTACAAACTCGTTTCCATCTGTTTCAGATGAAGTTACATTGTTTCATAGTTTGCCATTGTGAGATTTGAACTCTTGATCTTGGGGTTACAAACCCAGTACCATAACCACTTGGCTATTTAGGCCAAGCACCATTAGATTGAACAGGCAGTAAAAAATTAATGTCAATTGATAACTTAATGGCCTTTATAGGCCTTTTAATTGATGGCGGGTGTGCTGCCAGCTCTGGCGCGCGCCCGCTGATCGAACTATCGCGTGACTATGTGTTGGTGCCAGCACGCTTGACCAACGTCATCGCGCGTCATTGCACGCTCAGTCAGGTCAGCCGCGCTCCTGCCTGCCAAGCTAAAAATTCTGGCCTATGAGTCATTTTGCTTTATATTGTAAACTAATTTCCTAAAGCGCCTTCAATAGAATAGAAAAAGTTGTTGGATCATCCTGTGTGGCAAAAGTTTACCTTCAGTTTACTGTTAATTTACTGCATTACAGATGTTGCAAAGTAGCATTGCCATTAATTATTGCTGTTTGGCTGATCACACAACATTGAAAACTATTTTAACCGAATAATGCCAGTTGACTTAACCATCAATTAGGGCAATTGGTGGGCAGATTTATTTTGAATTGGATCCTTACCTCTATTATTTTTTTATCTGAAGAAGGTATCTAAGTATATTAATTGCACACTAGATTTAACTTTGATACCTGCCTCCCCTTTACTGTGTCATGCTGTCACTGTGCATTGAACTGCTTTGCATCAATGTCATAAAGACTCAAAAGAAACTATATAACTTGGCACTCAGGAGGAAATCTAATTTCTGAGTTCATTGAAGTAAAGGAGTAGGATAGTGAGGGAGGCAGAACCTGAAACTGCTGATCGAAGAAAATGGGGTGAGTCTCCTGCTTGCCCTGTTCACAATCCAAAGAATGTTTTGGAGCAAGTCTGGGTGAGTTTCTGTGCTACCCAGGAATTATACCCATCACGATCTCATTAGGGCCAACAAAACTCATGTCAGCTGCTGTGATCTCTATGTAGGCCAAGCAAAGGCCCTGCAACTGCTCAAGAGGGCTGAGGTAATGGATCACACCTGGGATCTATTAACTTTCCACAAATGCCCATCCTTTTGGGGGGAAGAATATTTTAATATACTGGAACCACGGATTTAGGGGACATTCTATTGATTTTTTTTTCTCGTAACTGTCCTTTTGACTCCTTGAAATGGCAGACCCAATAATGTGATCCTGAAGTTTTAAAACTTCTTTCACTAAACTTTGTGTTCTAAGTCAAGCCAGCATGAATTCCTTTGCAGCCTGATACTGCAGGCCACTTTCACTATTTTATCGCCAGGAAAACTGATCCAGGCTCATTATTAAAGGTTAATGACTCAGTTCTAGTCATTACAATTGTGAATGAGCGTATCCTTTGTTATATGCCATGAAGTGGATTTATTTACAATTTGGTCATAAAGTACAGAACAATGACCACCAAAAGTAGCATATATTCCAAGACTGGATAATTTTCTCCCAACTTTTATTATGTGGAGAACCATTCTTGTTTCAACATGCCATGTGGATGTTATTTCTAAATTTCATCTGCAGATTGAATACATTATAAAAGAATACTCATCTTTAAAAGCTGAACTGACTATAAAATTTACAAATATTTTTAACAATCTGCATTTTTGTAAAATTGTCATATTTTTGGTAAATTTTATACACTGATTATTGAATTGAAAATTTGTTTTCAACTAACAATCCTCTTACTAGACTGCATGCATGGAAATGCAATAGCATTCAAATTAACTCTTTGATCAACAGAAATAAAGTCAGGCCTTTCACACTAAATGTTGTATGACCAAACAACTGTTTCCGTTTGCTTCATAGCCAGCTGGGGTGAAATTGGAAGGCTGTAATTACTTAGGGGATTGTTCTTTGGCACAGTGACAAATGTAGCTCTTTAAGGGAGGAGCAAGTTTATGTAATGAAATTTAGCTTCAAGGACATATGAGATGTAGCGCATGTAGCTACTGCTGTCAAATCCACAATCTATCTTTGAGACATGGGCAGGTTAGGGATTTCAGATCTCTGTATAATTCACAACTGTTATAACTGATACTGTCAAATCTTACAATTATGCCTCAGTAAACATGAGCCAATTAATATTGGCTTCAGCATGACAATTCAAAAAAAGATGGAAATGTTGACAAATGCAGCAATCTGGGGTGAAGGGAAACACAAAAACCTTGTATTACTGCACCTTTACTCTGAGACAGAGCACATGTCAAATTGTGTTAAACTATTGTCATATATGGTATTGTATGGAGAAGGAACACCAAAAGGCAGCAGGAGATTGGGCTTTATTTGACTCATTGTGATTCATAACTGCTTCAAAACAAAATATATGTAGTCTTGCTGTGCTATTTTTACATGGCGAATTTTAAAGCAGAAGAGAGACAGGTATTCTAAAGAAAGGCTTGCACTTATTTAGCATCTTTCATGACTTTGGGAGTAAAATGACGCGTGGTGACGTTGGGCATGCGTCCTGACATCACCATGCGTCATTTTGATCCTCAGTTCAGCAGGCACGCAGTGGAGTCGGCTGCATGACTGCCGAACTGTCAAATGCCTATTACGGCCACTAATTAACTAATTAAATTGCTCCTCAGGGCTGCCCGTCCAACCTTAAGGTTGGCGGGCAGGTGAAGAACCCAGGCAGCCTTCGCATTTATCAAGGAACCTCATCAACGGGCAGGATGAGATTTCATGAAGGTTTTATAATTTTAATAAAAATTTTTAATAAAATTCATAGACATGACCCAGCTCATGTGTCACTGTCACATGAGGGGATACGTGCAATTATTTTTTTCAGATCATTTTTCAGGTTTTCACAATTAAATTAATTTCCCTGAGGCAGCTCTGTGCCTCAGGGAGATTTCTGCACAAGCCCCGACTCTCCTTCCTCCCCCCGCCCGCACAGGGAGCGCTCAGCGCTTCCGGGTGCGCATCATGCTGGGCGGGCCTTAATTGGCCCGCCCACGTAAAATGGCGGCATGCAGCCGATCGCGGGTGGTGATAGGCTGCGTGCCCTCCCGCACCTCCAGCTGCTCCTGCCCAGCCCGCACAACAGGGAGAAAATTCTCCCTGTGGTTTCTACTTCAAACAGTGCTGTGCAAGCTTTTATGCCTACTTAAGAGGAGAGACCTTCGGTTTAAAGCCTCATCTGAGAAAAAGCACCCCCAACAGTTCAGCACTTCCTCAGTATTGCATTGAAGTAGGCTGGAAAATATGGCTGCTTCCAAGCAGCTACTTGGAATCTGTGCTGAAAGAAACCTTCGAGCAGATTTCTTCTCACTGTTTTGCTGACTTACATTGGAAAATCTAAAAGCGAGGACCAATTCCAAAAAAATGTGGTTTTAACACAAAAAAAACCCCACTAAACTGTCCAAAATTAGACTTCCAGAAGCGGAGAACAAACAAAGACTGAGGGGCAAAAAAATAAAATGATTGATTCAAACAATCAAATGAACACCTAGGGATCTTTGAAATGAGATTGGAATTGCTGCCTTGAAAACAATTCAATTTTTCTGTGAACTATTTAGCATTTAAACATTTTAATACATAGATTTGTATTCATAAGCACATCACTTTATGCCTGACTGGTTGAGCTTCAATTTTCAAAGCTATTGACCTATGACTGTAAATATCTACAACTTAAGGGAATTGTTAGTTTTGAATGCAGCTTTTCTAATGGTTTGAAATAAATAGGTTTGTGAAACTCGTCTGATCTGGATTCAAATTCAGGTAAGATAATTGAGAATATATAAATCCAATTTACACCAAAAATCATTGCCTTTATATAAAGCTGTGGAAGAAGGGATGTGAAGTATTTGAATCAATTGTTCCTTTACCAATATGCAGATTCCTATAGTGCATTCTATAAAATCCTTGCAGTTCCGTAGGTGAATGTTTAAAGATTTTGGAGTGGCAAAAATCGATTAGAATTTCAAATTGGTCATGTATTAGGAGCAATCATTTTAAGCCTGTCCTATCATCCAAGTAAATCCTGGCTGAGGAGGCATATTCATTGAGGATAGGATTTTAGATTGAACATCAGCAAAAGTTTCTTCTTTTCCCCAGGGGCTCATTAATATCCAATGAAACAGGGAAATGAGGCCCGGTTGCTTGTCACAATTTCTTGAATTACTCCTTGGTGGACTAATGACACCAATTGACAATACCTTTCCCCATGGCCTCCCATCTACACCACTCCCCTTGATCTGTCCCATTGTTCCTCTTCACCAATCTATAAGCACCTAACCCTTTTACCTCCTCATCAACCGCTTTTCAAGGTGCTCACTTCTATCACTCTTCAAGGTTCCTGATGATCTCCTCACACAGTCTTCACAGTAAACAACTCCTCATCCTTGGCTGTTTCACCTAAGTTCCTCTGCTTTCTCTCTTATTTCTTGACCTTTCTGCTCTCACTTGATTCCCCATATCCATGGTCACCGTTCAATCTCATCATTACACATTGCATCACATATTTCCTTCACTATTCCATTACCAGATGAACAATCATCCATGCATTTATCACTTCTGGACTTAGTTTTTCAAGTGTCCCCTTTGTGATCCTCTCAAGCTACATCCTTGTACACATTCCAGTTCATCCAAATCTCTGTGACTAACAACTTTTCCCTCAGAAATCCTTGCTCATCTATCTTTACAGCTTACATTCAATAGCTCCTCACCCTCCGTTGCAATGACTTTTTATCCAGGATTACAAAGCTGTAGTTGCGATGCAGGTGAGTTTAGTGATGGTGGGGGCTGGGGTGGGCAGTGGGAGAGATCTCGGTTGTGGGGTGAGTAGATAGAATGTGGTTGTTGGTAGGGTGGGTGGCTGGAGGGTTCGGGATTGTCTGAGATTGTGAGGGTTCGTAAAATCATAGAATGATTACAGCACAGAAAGCATCTGCTCAGCCCGCCAAGTACATGGTAGTTCCCCAGGCAAATGAGTTATTCCCATTCACCCATTCTTTCCCTGTAGCCCTGCAAATATTTCCCTTCAAGTACTTAACTAATTCTCATTTGAAAGCCACAATTGAATTGGCATCCACCAGTCACCCAGGCAGTGCATTGCAGATCAGAATCACTCGCTGCGTAAAAAAGTTTTCCTCATGCTGTCTTTGATTCTTTTGCCAATCAATGTAAATCTGTATCCTTTGGTTCTTAACCCTTCGATCAATGGAAACAGTTTCTTCCTATCTACTCTGTCTGGACTTTTCATGATTTTGAATACTTCTATCAAATCTCCTCACCCATCTCTGCATTAAAGGAGAACAACCCCAGGTTCTCCAATCTATCTACAATACTGAAATTCCTTGACCCAGAACCACCCTTGTAAATCTACATCCTCCTTAAGGCCTTTATATCCTTCCTTAAGTACAATGCCCGGAATTGGACAAAATACTCCATTTGAATTTGAACCTGCATTTGAGAAAGATTCATCATAACTCCCGTTCCTTTGGACGTTACTCCCCTATTAAATTCCAGGATCCCCAGGCCTTTTTAAAAACTATTCTCTCAAACTTTGGGGTTGGTTAGATTGTGGTGGGGTTGGCGGGGCAGGCAGTGGAGTGGTTGGGGTGGTAGGGGGCAGTGATAGCGGGAGGAAGGATGACAGGACCCAGTGGGAGATTGGTGGGATTGGTGATTGCTGATGGGTCAGGGAGATAAGGGTGGTCTGGGAAAGATTGTCGAGTAGGGGATGGAGTTTGAAGATTAGCTTGTTCGGCCTGGAGGAAATAGTCCTTCTCCTCCTGGCCTACAAGCAGGAGAGTAATTGCACTCACTTTATACTCCAGTCCTTTTTTTACCTACCTGAAGCCCAGAAAACCCGGCTGACATGAATTAAAATGTTTCATCAAAAGGTTTCAATGACCAACCCAGCTCCTGAGAGTGGATTGGTCTCCTGCTCCTTCATTATGTTGGTGAGTTCAAGGCACATTGGGTTCATGTTTGAAATTTTAAACATTTTTACATCACACCCGACACCGTTTTTGAGGGTGAAAATTATCCCATGATACCTCAGTTTAGGCTTTCAAGTTCCAGAGTTTAATCCACAACCTCAGAGACAAAGGTGCATCAATCAAACCAAGCTGACACCTCAGATAAGTTAAGCAACTTACTTTACTTGGAAAATATTTGTATTCTCTTAATCCTCCTGGAAACATCTTTCTCTTCCTTCTCTGTCTTCAACCAAGACCTTCATTGCTGTGATGATCAACTTCTGGAAAACTCGAAATATGTGAAGTACAAAACAATGGAGAGGATTTTCTGCCAAATATTTTTTCTCTAGCTTGGACAAGGGTGACGTTTTCCATTCCAAAGCATAGCTTTCTAGGAAAAAAAACTCATCAAATGTACAATTGAGGTGAAATTGGTTTCCCTCTGTCTGTCTACCTCCTTTGTCTGCTTCTACAAAAAGAATTGATCTCAGAGGCTCAAGAATACAAAGACGAGGAAAAAGCTGATTTTTAATTCTTCAGCTTTATGTAACACGCCAAAAAAGGAAGCATCATATAGCACGTTTTACACTCTCAGGGCATTCACAGCCAATGAAGTTTAGTCACTGTTTCACAACCAAACATGGCAGTCAAACTGTACACAGCAAGGTCCCACAAACAGCATTGACATAAATAACCAGGTAATCTGTTTAAGTGGCGCTGGTTGAGCAATAAATGTTGACCAGGACACGGGGAGAACTCCCTTGGCTGTAACTTTGATTGTGATACCATATATTATGCTAAGAAAATAGCAGTAAAGTGAATAGCCATATGTGTGATGGTTTGCTAAGTGTGCTATTTCCAAGTAATGCTGTTCCCATCATGCTACTTGGAGATAATTGTTCCTCTCCACTTTGAGCCAAGGTGAAGAGAATAAACAAACAGGAGGTTAAGCCATAAATAACCATATGATAAATGTGTTGAATAGGGAGCTGAATTTTCCTCCTGTTGGTAGTTTAGTGGTGGCAGGGGAATTTTGCCCTATGTTATGCTGTCCTACTGAAGTTTCCTCCCAGGGCTCGAATAAAACATGCAAGTGTGGGTTTGGAGAGGTAATATCCCTTCAGATAGGGCTACTGGCAGGACTCAACTGCTTTCCAGCAACTGACAGTCCAAGAGGTCCTGCGGATCGAGCAGCCTTGACGGAAGGCACCAAATTTTCCTGATGCATCTGTGAAAGTGTTAATGCCTAAAGCCAGGGCCCAAAGAAATCCCCATAATGATGGTTCATACTATATGAAGCGAGGTGGCGGAAGCTGTGAGTAGCATCTTTGTGAATCCGAGGACTGCCAAACAATACAGGAAGACACTCAATGACCTCGCAAGGTAACTCAAGAAACCATTGTCAATCCACATCCTTCACCATTAATGCAGCCTTCAATCAGGGCGGCCGACCATCCCTCATTTTATGTGCTTGTTCCGTATTCGAGGCCATTATCCCATGTCCTGGGTCAAATGCCGCTGGAAAGCTGTTTTTCCCATAATGTGGTCTGTTAAATCTTGTGCATGTATAATACCCACTCCCCCTCATTAGCACACCCTCACAGCTCTGGCAGCATCCCACCTCTCTCACAGCCCTGGCACCCTCATTCTGCTTCACAGCTGTGGCAGTCACAGCTTTCCCAGACCCCGGCATGGACCCCCTCTCCACCATACCCCCACCCACCGCTCTCACAGCTCTGGCACCACCCCTCCTGCTCTAATGGAGCCTCATGCCTGGGTATACCTTAATTTTATCCGCGAAAGTTGGTCACACTGCCTTCAACCAACTCCTCTCTCTCAACATCTGGGTGTCAGAGAAATTTTCTTATGAATAGGGCAACATCTCAAAATACTTTAGCACCACCTTCAATCAATATGCACTGAAAATTCACCCTTTCTACAGGCACTTCTGCTGGTCTTCAAGGACAACATTTAAAGGGGCAATATACCTACACTTCTCTTCATCGTGGAAAAAACTTCCTCATACCTGATGCCAGAGAAATGCAACTGGTGGGCTTACCATGACTGAAAACTTTCCGTCTACAAAGCAGAAGGTGCTGGGAAATGTAAACATACAGACAGGGAATTCCTTAAAGCTGTGGGAGATAGCAAGGTTGGAGGCAAGGTAACAATGAAATTGGTAAAACGTTAGAAGTGCTCATGGTAAGTACCAGCATCTTGAAATGCTTTCTAGTGTATGCCCCCACTGATGTCTGCATGAGGAATCTTCAGAAAAGGGCTTGGCACCTATTCCAATGCAAGAGAAAGAGGCATGTCCCTCTAGGACAGCTGTATCCCTGAAATGAACGCTATCTCAGGTTACTAAGGTTCCTTTGGTCCCAGCTCAGCACTACCAACATCCTATTGACTTTGCTGGAAATAATATCAGGATAGGTGTAAATTGGGCTGCTGATTCACTGCCACCCATTGTCACAAAAGGTCAAAAGCAATGCCTATATGTTCAGATTACTCACAAAGCAGATTTTTTCCTTTGCTCCTAAGTTTGCTAAAATTGGATTGATGCTTGGTGCTGACAAGTAGCTGTTCAGTAAAGACTATCCAATTATAATAATACCTTCATAGTTTCAGAGTCAAAAAGCCACTTTCTAAATTATCATGCTTCATGAAGCTTTCTGTCTGCTTTCTGAGTTACTATTTATTTTTGAGGCACCAATGTACATTTTTGACAGCAGATCATAGGTTTATCTGACACGCATTTTCAGTTTGGTCAGACAGTCCATTACTAGCTACCCTTTCCTGCTCAGGAGCTGCTTATGGTTTTTGATTTTGCTATTGTTTTCAAAAGAGGACAGTGCAGGTCATGTGGATCCCAGATTGTCTAATATAATGTTTTTTAAAGCATAAATGTTCTATATGCTATACATCTGTCTTCTACATAATCTTTACTGATATTAATTGACGTTAAAGCATTATTTTCCAATCCACACTGAGGCCGAAAGGTAAACGTAAAATTGGCCACCAGATCTAATTACATAAGGATAAGGAGCAGGAGTAGGCCACTTAGCCCCTCGAGCCTGCTCCACCATTTAATAAGATCATGGCTAATCTGGTAGTAACCTGAAATCTGCATCCCACTTGCCACCAATAATCTATCACCCCCTAGTAATTAAGGACCAAGGACTTGTAACCACGTGGCCATGACAAGATATGTGGAAATAATACAAAAGCTGAGAATGTTCTCCTTAGAGCAGAAAAGGTTAAGGGGAGATTTGATGTGAAGTATTTTGACAGAACAGACAGCAAGAAATTGTTTCCATGTCCAGGGGCGGCAGCAATCTGTGGGTAGAGATTTAAGATAATTGACACAAGAACCAGGGGAGCTGCAGAGAAATTTTTTTCCACAGAGAGGTGTTATGGAAAAAATATAGGTTGGAATTTTACAGCCCCTCACGCCGATGGGATCTTCCGGTTCCACCAGTGTGAATGGAGATTTCAATGACTCACCCACCCTGCTGTGGGGAAACTCGCCGTGGTGGGGGCTGGGAGATTCTGGCCTTACTGCCTGAAGGTGTAGTGGAAGCAGATTCAATAGTGACTATTAAAAGAGCATTGAATATATACTTAAAAAAGGTAAAATTTGCAAGGCTATAGAGAGTGGGACTATGGCACAGTTTTTTTAGACAGACAACAGTCATGCTGGGCTGAATGGCCTCCTTCCAAGTTGTATGATTCTATAACAAAGTTGTCTCCCAGCTATTACTATATCCAGTGGATAATGAAGCATGTGATTCAAATGAAAATTTAAAGGCAATATGTTGGGAGTTAATCGTTTTCAAGTTCGTAGATAGATGTATTAAGGTGAGCAAATCAGAATTTTTATCATTCTCATTAATTAAAAATTCTTAACGTTCAGTGAGTTCAGTCCCTAGAGATTTGATTTTTGAGTTAGTCCCATAAATACTTCCAGTTTGTTAAAGTCATCTGTAGTTCATCCCATTACATTGAATAGAAATATGAAAAATTACAAATTCTCTGGAGTGCACTTTGCAAAAACTTGCTTCATATTGCATTCCAGAAAATATTTTGCAATGCATTTCTTTGTAAGTCATGCATAATTTTAATTGAACTGCTTAAATATGTTTTTTCTTTATGTTTCCTTCAAATCAAATGAACTTTCCAAACCCAGTTGCATTACTGTATCATGAAGTAATTTAAATATTATATTCAGCACAATCCATTCTATAACTGTTGTTCGCAATGTGTAGTGTATTGGAAACTTTTTGTAAAAATGTGTTTAGCTACTTGATTATTTTCTCCATATTAAGGAATCATAGTTAATGGCCAAGGTTCAAATTGCAGGATAGCATCTAGTTTGGGTAGAGTAAGAGCGATGAGGTAAATCAGAACATAGTGATGAAGTGATGCCAAACTTAGATTCTAAATGATCTTAAGGAGAAGGAAATAGGATAGTGTAATGCAGATAAGTGATTGAGAAGTTGAACATGGAGGTTAATCAGCTCCACATGCCTATACAGTCATCTGAAGTGTATAGAGAAGTACCTGATTTGGAACAGGCTGTGTGCATAAACTAGGGGACGTTGACTGACTGTTGCTTTAAAAAGAATGGGTCCTAAGTTGGATAGCTCTCAAAAATTATTGTGAGGATCATGATGCAGGATTAACCTATACTCACTGGATTTCATGTCAGCAGCATGCCATCTTTGTGCTGCCTGCTCACTTACACGATATTTGTATGCAGCAGGTCCTAAGTACATTGCTGATTGGATGCGTGAGGTAGCAGAGGACACAGAATCAATGCTTGCTTGCACTACTTAAAATTAGTTGTTAATACTTAAAGCTAGCCTGCACTTCTAGGAGCCCTGTGGGTGCTGAACCTGACTTGGGAATGGCTGAACATGGAAAGTTTCCTGATGCTGCACTGGAAGTCTTGGTGGTAGAGATGGAAGCGAGGAGAGATGTCCTGTATCCATAGAGGGCCAGGAGGTCCTCAAGTCACACATTGAAAAGGTATTGATAGCAGCCAGCCAGGAGTGAAGACCTGAGGACCTGGATGCAGTGTCCCAATAATTTTAATGACCTTACATGTGTGCCGAAGGTCATTTAGTGCATCTTAAAATGCCATATCCAACCAACTACACCAGTCACCTCAGCCACTGCTCAAATCACCAAGCCCCCCAATTCACCTGCAATCTCTATCAATCAGGACTCATAACCCACACACTTATGTTTTACCTCACTCTCACACCTTTAGCACTGTTGCAAATCTCAAATGCATATCTTGCAGGTTGCACACACTGCCAGGACAGCCACATCACACAAATGTATTGTATGATACTCATTGATCCATTTCCCCCTCTCTCTTGCAGGCACACAACCGAAGGCAGCAGGAACTAACCCTCCCAGGAGGCCAGCAACAGAAAGGCCATTGCTGAGGCCGTAGCCATCAACAGGGCTGAAAATGTTGAAGGTATCCTCCTACCCAACCCTCTTTCTCAGATTCCACTTCCCCCTCATCCCTACTCTCTTCTGATTTACACGTTACAGATGGTTTAAGCATGAACCTCTTAATTTCTACTTCCCTCCCCTCACCACAAGCTGATCTTTCTGCCTTTCTCCTTTCAGCCGCCCAAGAAATGCAACATGACCAGGCAATGGAAGAACACCGATGAAGACACACGGTCTCTGGATTTTATACTTGCAGCCATCAGCTCAGTTACTGATAATATGCTTATCTTCAAGGATGGATTAGAGGTTGGCTCTGCGCTTGACACAACCAGGTACAAGAATGCTTCAGCCAAGGAGGAGAACAAGGGTAGGTCAAGTGCTAGCTCACCGGAGGATGAGGTCGCAAATGCATTCTGCTGTAGAGAACTCCGATGAGAACTTCAATCCACCAGGCCACAGCAGGACACTGATGGGTACACGCCACAAAGTGCTTGGTGCATTGGGAAACCTGCTAGAAGGCCTGTGTTCAATGTTAAGGAGCATGAAGGAGTCTGGCACGAACTTGATACAGGACTTTGCACAGAGATTGGAGCTCATCCTTTCCAGCATGAAAATGGTGATGTACTTCATTAGCACACTTGTGGACTCATTCAACATGCAGTTTCTGATGGCTGATGTCTCAGGTTCTACTGAAGAACAAGCAGCTTTCACAAAAAGTCAGAGTGCTGCAGTGGCACCCCAGACTGAAGTCGTTCGAGGCCAGCTTGCTGCCATGGTGCTCGAACTGCTCCTATGCAACTGCAGCACGATTCCCCGCAAGCTCAGACTGCTACCATCATGGTGGTGAATGCCAGTGTTCAAAAGGGTTAGCAGAGTGTCACAACAGTCCAGCAATCTGACCTTCAACAGATTACTAGGATTTCTGAGGTGAGCCCCAGGGCAATGGCAGTAGCTTCATGAAGCAGGAACTGCTGACTGCCCTGTGCTGTGAGCTTGCTTATTTGGCCTCATGTTTCAGGAACCCACTCATCATCCTCAACTGGATGGTGAACGTGGATGCGGCCAATGAGAAGGCCACCTCCAGGAAGTTTGCACCAACAAGTGCTCTGAGAACATGCATGGGCTTAGGACACTCATAGTGTCCCAATGTCAGAATCTTGATGCCCACCAGAAAATTTAGCCCATTGTGTGCATGCTGTGCAAGTTTCTGTGGGTTGTGCACTGGAAAAATGAGCCATGTTATTAGTGGTTAGCTCTTGTCACTCAGTACCCACATTTACTTTGTTGTGATAGCTAAAATGTAGCTGGCACAGTGGACTGGCACAGAAAAAAGACATCATGACTGTTGCTAGGATGCTGGGCGTTGACTTACTTGATGATGTGTTCCCTATGGGCATACAGCAACTAGAAGCTGAGGATGTGAAATCCATTTTTGATTCTGGTACATGGCAGAATTGACATGTGGTGCAAGCAAAGAATTGACTGTGCATGCAGTCTGTGGCACCCTACATCATGAGGAAACCTGCAATCCTAGCAAAACCTCGTGCTCATTCTACTTGCTTGTTTCTAGCAAGAGAGAATGAAATGAAGTTAGCTCTCTTTGAATAGAAAGTCTCAATGATCTCCCTTAAGAACTCCTTTCATCCACTTTCTGTGGATGTTCACTGAGTGCACGTTAACCCCTCTCACCAATATGGCACCCAGTGTGACTTGCTCCACAAGTGGGTATGCAAAAATTGGGTGCTATCTTTCCCAGTTTCTCAACCTCCTAGTTTCTTCCGTTTCTTAAAACAGTGGATGGCCAACTGCAAGATGTTGCTAATATCTGCAGCTCCAGCCTGAAAGGAACCTGACATGTATAAGTTCTCTTAGACTTGAGTTTGGGCTTCAGTCATTGGCAGATGTTGAACATCACTTGGAGGAAGCACTAAGGGTGGCAAGGGCGCAGAATGTTCTCTGGGTGGGGACTTCAATGTCCATGACTAAGAGTGGCTCGGTAACACCACTACTGACCAAGCTGGCTGAGTCCTAAATTACATAGCTGCTAGACTGAGTCTGCGGCAGGTGGTGAGGGAACCAACAAGAGAGAAAAACATATATGACCTCATCCTTACCAACTTGCTTGCTGCGGATGCATCTATCCATGACAGTATCGGTAGGAGTAATCACCGCACAGTCATTGTGGAGACTAAGCCCCGCCTTCACATTGAGGATACCTTCCATCGTGTTGCGTGACATTACCATTGTGATAAATGGGATAGATTTTGAACAAATTTTGCAACTCAAGACTGGGCATCCATGAGGTGCTGTGGGGCATCAGCAGCAGCAGAACTGTATTTGAACACAACCTGTGACCCCATGGCTGGCATATCCCCCACTTTACCATTACTATCGGATCAACCCTGGTTCAATGAAGAGTGCAGGAAGACATGCTAGGCATACCTAAAAATGAGGTGTCAACCTGGTGAAGCTACAACACAGGACTACTTGTGTGTCAAATAGAGCTAAGCGATCCCACAATCAACGGATCAGATCTAAGCTGTGCAGTCTTGCCACATCTAGTCATGAATGGTGGTGGACAATTAGACAACTCACTGGAAGAGGAGGGTCCACAAATATCCCATCCTCAATGATGGGGGAGACAAGCACATCAGTGCAAAAGATAAGGCTGAAGCATTTGCAACAATCTTCAGCCAGAAGTGCCGAGTGGATGAACCGTCTCGTCCTCCTCCGGAGGTCCCCAGCATCACAGATGCCAGTCATCAGCCAAATTGATTCACTCCACATGATATCAAGAAACGGCTGAAGGCACTGGATACTGCAAAGGCTACGGGCCCTGACAACATTCCGGCAATAGAATTGAAGACTTGTGCTCCAGAACTTGCCGCACCCCTAGCCAAGCTGTTCCAGTACAGCTACAACACTGGCATCTACCTGGCTATGTGGAAAATTGCCCAGGTATATCCTTTACACAAAAAGCAGGGCAAATCCAACCCAGCCAATTACCGCCCCATCAGTCTATTCTTGATCATTAGTAAAGTAATGGAAGGGGTCATCAACAATGCTTTCAAGCGGCATTTGCTTAGCAATAACCTGCTCACTGATGCCCAGTTTGGGTTCCGCCAGGGACACTCAGCTCCTAACCTCATTACAGCCTTAGTTCAAACATGGACAAAGGAGCTGAATTCCCGAGGTGAGGTGAGAGTGATTGCCCTTGACATCAAGGTAGCATTTGACCAGGTATTGCATCAAGGAGCCTTAGCAAAATTGGAGTCAATGGGAATTAGGGGGAAAACTCTCTGCTGGTTGGAGTCATACCCAGCACAAAGGAAGGTGGTTGTGGATGTCGGAGGTCAGTCATCTTAGCTCCAGGACATCACTGCGGGAGTTCCTCAGGGTAGTGTCCTAGGTCCAACCACCTTCAGCTGCTTCATCAATGACCTTCCTCCCATCATAAGGTCAGAAGTGGGGATGTTCGTTGATGATTGCATGATGTTCAGCACCATTCGTGAATCCTCAGATACTGAAGCAGCCTGTGTTCAAAAGCAGCAAGACCTGGACAATATCCAGGTTTAGGCTGACAAGTGGCAAGTAACATTCGCGCTACACAAGTGTCAGGCAATGACCATCTGCAACAAGAGAGAATCCAACCATCACCCCTTGAAGTTCAGTGGCATTACCATCACTGAATCCCTCACTATCAACATCCTTTGCATTATCATTGACCAGAAACTGAACTTGACTGGCCATATAAATACTATGGCTACAAGAGCAAGTCAGAGGTGAGGAACATTGCGACGAGTAACTCATCTCCTGACATCCCAAAGATTATCCACCATCTACAATGCACTAGTCAGGAAAGTGACAGAATACTCCCCACTTGCCTGGATGAGTGCAGCTCCTACATCTCTAAAGAAGCTGGACACCACCCAGGACAAAGCAGTCCAATTGATTGGCACCACACCTGCAAACATTCACTCCCTCTACCACCAATGCACAGTAACAGCAGTGTGCATCATCTACAAGAAGCACTGCAGGAATTCACCAAAGCTCCTTAGACAGCACATTCCAAATCCCAGACCACTACCACCTGGAAGGACAAGGGCAGCAGATAGATGGGAACACCACCACCTGGAAGTTCCCCTCCAAGTCACTCACCATCCTGACTTGGAAATATATTGCTGTTCCTTCACTGCCGCTGGGTCAAAATCCTGGAACTCCCTTCCTTACAGCACTGTGGGTATACCTACATCATATGGACTACAGCGGTTCAGGAGGCAGCTCACTACCACCTTCTCAAGGGCAACTAGGGATGGGCAACAAATGCTGGCCCAGCCAGCAAAGCCCACATCCCGTGAATGTATTAAAAAAAAAAGATTTCAGCGAGGAGCTCCTTAGTGAAGTGCAGATGTTTCCTTATTGAGGTTCAGGAATGGGAGAAATACTCCCTGAATACCCTGGGGGGATATGATTTCTGTTGCGAGCCCTTCTCCCTCCTCCTCCTCCATCATCTAGCAGCTTGTCCTGATCTGCTTGGCCTCTGCTCATTCTCCCAGTCACACTCTAGAAGAAGGTCTACCAGTGCACACATGTCTGGAAGCAACTGATTTTTGCAGAAGGATTGATGCCTGCACCTGCCAGACCACAACCTGTAGACTTTTGAAACTTGAAACAGTGATGGAAAGCACCAAAAACTGGTAGAAATTTAGCAACATCCAGAAGACATCAACCAGCATGCAACCTGTAATTAGTGACACCTTTAAAAAGCACTGGTGTCCGTGGGGACCTATCTGCTGTTCAACACTTGTTCAGCTCTACAAGTTTAAAAAACAGTGTCAGCTGGAGCATTGAACTTTACAATGGAAGCATCAATGCAAAATAAGCACTGAACACCAAATGACATAATGATCTGCCTGCTCTGCATACTTTCTGTGGATGTTCACTGAGTGCACGCTAACCTCCCTCACCAATATGGCATCCAGTGTGACTTGCTCCACAAGTGGGTATGCAAAAACTGGGCACTATCTTTCCCAGTTTCCCAACCTCCTAGTTTCTTCTATTTCTTAAAAGCAGGGTTGATGGAGGTAAGGAGTATCAGTCTTGTCTACAGTAAATGTTTGACTTTAATCTATGTTTATCAGTATTGTTTTTAAGCAAAGTGATTTCATTGCTAATCTTCTTGTCTACTGCTGGGACAGATTTGGCCAATCATGTCATTGTTTTGTGTTAGGAAGTTATAATAATTTTCATAATGTTATTGGAACTTATTGTAAAGTAGAGTAATATTGGACCTGTGCCTACGGGTGTGTGTGTGTGTTTGTGTATGTGACTTAATTGAATTAAAGGCCACTGGGTCTGAAAGCTTTGATGTAATAGAAGATAAGCCAGGTTTGAAATGTTAAGTATGTAAACAGAAGTGTAAAGGGGACATTTGTATTTTTAAATAAACCAGACTAGCTTGAATGTACAAGAGAAGTGAAATGGTTCACCTAGCCACGGGAAGTTAAGAAACAATGAGCTGAATCTTACCTATGTCGGGCGGGCTGGGAGTGGACGGGGGCAGGCGCAAAGCTGACCATCACCCGCGATTGGCTCCGCACTGCGGTTTCACGTGGGCGGCCCAATTAAGGGCTGCCCAGCCTGGAACGTGAGCAGTAGCGCTTACCTGTGCGGGCGGGGGGTTGGGGGGGGGGGGGAGGTGGAGGAGGGAGAGTTGGGTCCAGCGTTCTTTCATGCATGCGCTGTTTCGCGATGTTTCATTCTGAAAGGCCTATTAAGACCATTAACGAATTATAATGTAATTGTTTACCCTGCCCGTCCAACCTTAAGGTTGGTGGGCAGGTGAAAAGGCCAAACAATCTTCACATTTTTCAGGAAACCTCATCCACGAGTGGGATGAGATTTCCTAAAGCTTTTATGAATCAAATAAAAAAGTTTTCTGAAACATAAAAACACGTCCCGTCTCATGTAACACAGTCACATGAGGGGACATGTTTAATTAATTTTTTTCCCTATCTATTTATTTATTTCAGTAACGCTTCAATCTCCTTGAGGCAGCTCCATGCCCCAGGGAGATTGAAGTGCTCTTTTGCGTGCATGAGCGCTGGTCCCGACTCTCCCTCCTCCTCCCACCCGCACAGGTAGTGCTGAGCGCTGAGTGCTACCGCTTGTGCCTTATGCTGGGCAGGCCTTAATTAGCCCACCCGTGTAAAATGGCGGCGCAGAGCCGATCGTGGGCGGTGGTCAGCTCCGCAGCCCCCCCTGCCTGCTCCCGCAGAGCCCGCCCAGTGTGGGAAAAATTCAGGCCACTGAATTCAAAGCCCGCATCTCAAAATAAGTACAAATTGCCAATAGTTGAGGCAGCTGCTTCGGGTTTCCCTCTGGGATTTGGGCAGCTTGGCATTTACCATCTGCCTGCCATAACATTTGGATATCATTAGCCCTGCTGACACAATTTGGCACAATGCACTTCCAAGCAAGTGACGATTATATGGTCAGTCAACAACGTTAGGCTCATGGCTATCTGATTTCCTCTCAGATTGATTGGTTTGTACTAACTCATTTTTGTCTTTTCCTCCTTTTCTGCTTCTTCAACATATCTGTAACCAAATTGATTGTTCATCCATCAACGTTTATCAATTTTATTGTACTGGATCTGTTCTACATTTATCATGTTCCTTCAGATGGTACAATCTCCACTATTTCCACAAAGCAATAGCTTGTTCACTGTATCCTGGCTTCTTCCATAAGGAAGATGAATTCTTCCATCTCTCAGATAATTTCTTCATGTATGTATGTCATGAGGTAACACACGTTTAAATGTTACTCCACCAATCTTCCAATCTTCTCGTTTCAACAATATTATGGACAGTGCTCCTTGGAACCTTTCTCTTTGGGGTATTTGCTATGAAGGATGAATTGTTTTACATCCTCAAATCAAAGTGTATTGTGTTGTCTCATACTCTGAAGTCCTTTCCCTGCACCTCAAAATTATGGAAGTCTTTACCTCTCCTGTTTCTTTTCTGTTAACTAAATTCAGGCTTTCAAAACCCAGACTTGACCTCAACTAATCTGCATTTGCTGATTTCCCTTGTCCTTTGTTTGAACATTACTTTAAATTCATAAATACAGGCATAGAGTATAAAAGCCAGTGAACTATGGGCAGAAATTTTCCATCATCGGGAGGGCGCGTGCCCGACCCAAACAGGAGAAAAATAGTGCGCAACGATGTCGGGCGAGCATCCCGATGTCATCATGCACTACCACGATATTTTGGTCAATGGGTGTGCGCAAGAGGCGGTAGCGCACCCGCCAACAATTCAGAGGCTTATTAAGGCCCTTAATCAATCAATTGATTGAATTTTTCGCTGTCTGTCCAACCTTACAGTTTGGCAAGATGGAGTCACCTGAGGGGACATGATTTCCTTAATTTTACCATCTTTATTTGTAAAGTTAAAAATCTTCAGCTCACTGAGGCACCTCTGTAACTTCAGGGAGCTTCCACTGAGCGCACACGCGCACATGCGCTGACTTCTGTGCTCGCCCTCCTCCTTCCCCCACCCAGGCAGCGCTGAGCGTTTCAGCATGTGATTCACGCTGGCTGCCTGTTAATTGGCTAGCCAGTGGGAAATCGCGGTCCGGTCCCAATTGTGGGCGGTGGTCGGTTTTGTGGCCGCTCACGGGCCTGCCCGTTGTGCCCACCCAGCGAGGTAAAAATCTTGTCGTATGTTAGACCAATATAAAACACTAGTTCAGCCCTGGCTGGGGTACTTATGAGCTGAATTTTCCTGACTAAGCTTTTAATCGGATGTCAGGACCATTTCTGTGTTGCGAACCTGATCGCTGGAGTAACACGCCTCTCGGTGGCTCTTTGCCAGAGCAAGCCAATTAAGATTCAGCCTCTGAGCTTCCTGACCAATTAGGGAGAGCACGTAGTATGACGCTACCATCCACTGCTGCATAAGGTAGGCCACTGAGACGCTCCATAAAAAGAGAACTGACTTCATTTCATTCCCTCTTAAAGAGAAGCAGGCAGAGTGAGCACACGGCTTTGCTAGGATTGCGCCCTTCCTGATACTGCAGGGTGCCATTGACTGCACACACATCACATTGCACGTTGAAGCTGCTTCGACCACTCTGAAGAACCCTGCAGTTCTCAGTTGGATTCTTAGGAAGAAAGGAATATAGGAAATAGGGGTAGGAATAGGCCATTCGGCCCCTCGAGCCTGCTCCGCCATTCAACTAGATCATGGTTGATCTTCTACCTCAATGTCATTTTCCTCCACTATCCCCATATCCCTTGATATCTTTAATATCTAGAAATCTATCGATCTCTGCTTTGAACATAGTTAGTAATTGAGCTTCCACAGCTCCCTGGGGTAGAGAATTCCAAAGGTTTACCACCCTCTGAGTGAAGAAATTCCTCCTTATCCCAGTCCTAATTATATTACCTCTTACTCTTTGTCTAGCAACTCCAGCCAGGGAACACATCCTTTCTGCATCTACCCTGTCAAGCCCAGTGAGGAATTTGTATGCTTCAATGAGATCACCTCTCATCCTTCTAAACTCCAGAGAATATGGGCACAGTCTCCTCAATTACTTCTCAAAGAATGATCAAACAATTCCAGGGATCAGCCCGGTGAACCTTCGAAGCACTCCTTCTATGGCATGTACATCCTTGGATAAGGAGACCAAAACTGTGCACAATACTCCAGATGTGGTCTATACAGTTGCAGCAAGACTTCTTTACACCTGTACTCAAATCCTCTTGCAATAAAGGCCAACATACCATTTGCCTTCCTAATTTCTTAATGCACTTCCACGATAGTTTTCAATGACTCATGAACAAGGACACCCAGGTCCCTTTGGACATCAAAACTTCCCAATCTCTCACCATTTAAGAAATACCCTGCACTTCTGTTTCTCCTACCAAAGTGAATAACTTCACATTTTTCCACATTATATTCCACCTGTTGTGTTCTTGCCCACTCACTTAGCCTGTCTGAATCCTCTTGCAGCTGAGGAACATAAGCATCAGGAGGATCACAGAAGGAGGAGGGACAGGAAGGGAGGAAGTAAGCTGCGCAATCCCTTTCTTCTGGTGTTATCCGTGAACTACTCATCCAACTGCAACACACAGAACCTCAATTCCAACTTCCCATTCACCATCAGTCCAATGTGTTACACCCGCCTTAAATTCTGATTAAATTCAACACACCCATCATGATATAAAAGCAAAATATTGTGGATGCTGGAAAAACAAAAACAGAAAATGCTGGAAAAACTCAGCAGGCCTAACAGCATCTGTGGAGAGAAAGAAACCGAGTTAATGTTTTGGGTCCTTATGACTCTTCTTCAGAGCTGTGAGTACATTTATTAAGACTAGGCACATGAGAATAGTTATACATAGGTATAAAGCTTGAAGATATCAGATCTGTGCACGTGTGCTCTGCTCAAAGCAACTGTGAGACTAAGGTGAGATCACATGACACATTTCCCTTTTAGTGATTTCACACTGATATCCCTTAAAGGCATATTACAACATTGGTCATCAGATGCTGCATTACAGTTAGGTACACAGTTAGGCTGTGAAAGGAGTTAGTAACCACTTCAATGTTAGAAAGAATGGGCTTCAAACTTGGATGGTTTTAGCCCTACTTCTAGCCCTGAACAATATTCATCCTGGTAATGACTAGAATTTGACTGGTGTCTGAAGAGCCTATTTCCTTGTGCCTCCTGCAGGTACAGGTCATCTCTCCTCCTTTCCACTTCCTTTACCAAGACCTCCAGTGCAACATCGGAAAACCTTGGGGCCCACACTGTCCACTGTTGTGCCATTGCCTCATACTTTCCCAGGAATTTTCTTCAACAACAAATACCAGAACCTGCTCTAGCCACAACGCGCCTCCCCTGAAAGAGGCGCAGGATAGTTTTAAGTGGTGCTAGCCACTCACGATATTGGCTCCCTTTCTGATGCATTCAACCAATGTGTTAGTGCTGACCAGATGCAAAGGTCATTTAAAGGAGCAAACAGCACAAAGTTGGAATGCTGTCTGCATTGCAGTTAACCACTATCGGATATTTACGCATCATGATCCCCACACTCATTCTGAAGTGTTATCCAACTTATCTCCCATAGTGTGGTAAATATACACTTCCATTCAGCTAATGTTGTCTTTTTTATCTCAGCCACTTTTCCTGAGCACTGGTATTCATCGGACTAAGAATCTAATTAATCCTTTGTTGAAATGATAAGGAAATTCAGATGCCTCAAACGTATATAAAATAATTTGACTTTAGATTACTTTGCAGGGAGGTGTCTTGGGAATTGTTAAAGACACTGGGTGGGATTTTTACCTCGTTGGGCGGACACAATGGGTGGGTCCAGGAGCGGTTGCGAAACTGACCACCGCTCGCAATTAATGGCCAGCCAGCGTGAATCATGTGCTGCGATGCTGAGCGCTGCCAGGGTGGGTGTGGGAGGAAGGCGAGCATGGAGGTATGCGCATGCACGCGGGTAACACACTGAGCGTTCCCTGAAGGCACACAGCTGCCTCAGGGAGCTGAAAGTTTTTAAAAACATAAATAAGGAATTTAAAAATGTTAAAAACATGACCCTCATGTGACTCTGTCACAATAGCAGGAAAATGTTATAAACAGGATTTCAACATTTTTATTTTATTTTTAATTCCTGTTGGAAACCTCACCCTGCCTGTGGATGAGGTTTCATTAAAAAATCCAAAGGCCGTTTGGCCTTTTCGCCCACCCACCAACTGTTTGGTTGGATGGGCAGTGGAAAACCTGATTTAAATAATTGATTAAGGGCCTTAATAGGCCTCTCAATTGTCGGCGGGCGTGCTGCTGCCTCTCGTGTGTGCCGCTGAGCGAAATATCGTGAGAGTGCGCGATGACATCGGGATGCTTGCCCTACGCCATCGCACACTATTTTACTCTCGTTCAGGTCCAGCGTGCGACCGCTTGACGAGAGAAAATGGCTGCCCACGATATAAACAAGTTGTCGTTGTGACTTTTGCGTGACTTTTCTAAAAAAAAATAATGCAGAAGTACTATAAGCTGAATCTGAATTTGTACACCTACTCAATCTCTTTACACTGATACTATCAAAAGCAGTATGAAAATGTCCTGTATGCTGTGTCAGCATGCACTGCCGCATATGTATTTCATTTGCATCAGAATTTTCAGTTATTCGCCCATTTCTATGAGTACAGCCCATATTCAGATTCAGCTCTAAAGTGTGCGTGTAGTACAAACCAAGTTTAAGGGCCAGATGTATTGCCTGGGGTCAGTTCCTTTTGTTGACTGTGAACATGATGTATGTGCAACTTAGACTTGTGGGAATTTTGATGTAAACCTTATACACCAGGGATGAGGCATAGTTTATCCAAATGAAATTGATTTGAAGATGAAGTTAATATGATGGAATAGGT
This sequence comes from Carcharodon carcharias, assembly GCF_017639515.1. Classification (NCBI taxonomy): domain Eukaryota; kingdom Metazoa; phylum Chordata; class Chondrichthyes; order Lamniformes; family Lamnidae; genus Carcharodon; species Carcharodon carcharias. Next base: position 65,336,915 of record NC_054487.1, read on the forward strand.
GAAAATGGAAAGGGTTGGAGTTAAAATGGGAGCCCTCGAGCTTTACCCATTTTCAAGACGAAAGCCTGGAGATAAATTGCGTGCAGGGCCTTAGCCAAGGTATTTGTACTAGAAATCTGTCAGAATACAGGGGCTTTGTTTAATGTACTAATTAAATTATGTAGGGCCAAGACATAAGCAGGCACGTGAGATCAGGATGGACAATAAATGATGGTTTTTCCACATCCGGAAAATGAGGAGAAAAAGCACGGAAACGCCTGTCCAATAAGAACCTAATGTAGTGGCTTGTGTCTTTAATTAGGAATGATTAAGCTCTTTGACTATTTATTTAGTAAACCCTTTCGCATTTGTAGTTCTGATTGAAGATCCAGACTCATTTGAATGGAAATTCATGGCATGTATATACAGAATAAACATGGATGAAATAAACTCTTTTATTCAAAATAATATGGGAAATATATTTTAAAAGGATTAACCCCTGGTGAACTAATTCAGTTTTTATTAAGTATTTTATTCTTTGCACCTTGCTGTGATTCACTACTTCTCTGTATTATTCAACTTACACACACAGTGATAATATAGTATTTTCCACCTTTTCAAGGAGACGGGAGAGCCTGTGTGAATTCTGCTATGTTATTGTAAAACGTGGTGCATAAATCCACCCAGCATATAAGCTGACCCAATTTTGGGGGCCTCAAAAACATGTTGGCATATATGTTGACCCAACCCCATTTTCAGCCATGACATGCTACATTTGCGTTAGTGGTCAGCCTCAATTTTTCACCCCACAAATGCATGTTTTGCTTACTGGTGCCTTATAACTGGGCATATGGGATCAAGCAGGCAATATTGTGAAGATGCGCAAGAGTTTAAGACAAGCCCACTCTTTGCATTGGATGCTGATGACATTTCAAAATGGTGACCACTCACACCCATGCCAATGGTTCACTTTTATACTCGGCATATAAGTCAACCCTTGTTTTTGGAGGGATTTTTTTCAAGGCTTCAATGGTCGACTTATGCTCTGACATCTACGGTATATTTTGAAATTAAGTGAATACTCGTGAATGCCAGACTGCTATTCATATCTGGCAGGTATAAGTGCAGCAAATTTTAAATCCAAAAAGAATGTGCTTGTGGAAAGTGCTTTTTCATTAAACACAAGAGAGCACTATTGAGAGAAAGCTTGAACTGTAACAATGTTCAGACTGTAACCTAATGTAAATTTAACTGAGAAAAAATGTTTTTTTGAACAGTTCATTTAAATCCAATCCTTCACCATCCTCTTTACCTTGCAATGCCTTTTCTTATGTTGAGACCAGAATTAAATTGCACACAGAATAAAATATCCTTGCGAATATCATTATTTATGGTGCACAAACTCAAAGGGCAGTTTTTGTGCATAGGTGTAGATTCTGAATATTTATGTCTTTATATTCATAAATACTCACCTGTGGCTAGTGAGACTAAAACCATATTCCCCAAGATAAGAAATTGTAAAATGTAGATTCCTACTGAACAAAACAAATGACAAATGGTTACCATATATAAGTGAACACTTCCTTATAATAAAGATAGAGGGCTTAACTCAATTTGGTGGTGAATAGTGACTTTTAAACATTGTTCATTGGGCTAGTTGTCTGAACTACTGAAGTGGCCATAAATTTACACTTAATGGAATCTGTTATATATGTCAAATCATTTGTCAGTCATCTGTCATAATATTAGCATAGTACTGCTTTATGTATTTGGGTTCTGCAATACATAATTTGCACCACTTGACAGGTCCAGTTTGTTAGTGTAACGTATTTCCTTAGCAAAAGGCTCCTCATGATGCTTAAAACAGTGGAACACCAGTGAGTGATATGTTTGACTGAAGGGATCTAGTTCGTTGTGCTTGCTCAGCTATTACAACAATATTGTCAGCCCCTGGACTGCACCTGTAGCTACAACACTTCACACAATATCCCAGAATAATGTTTTTGGATTATCAAAAATGTGAACTTTTATCGTGAAGTTTTAATTAAAAACTGCAGTTTTTAATCCTTGTTCACTCCAAACCTGCTTTGAGTTTCATAGTCTGGAGCAGCTTGTCTCCCTAAATAAATTGAAACCAAACTTTAATAATAGCCTAAAATGATATATCTGTGGACTGTGCTGTTAGTTTTCTTGGCAGTTCTATAGATGGAAGTATGTGTTTTCATCCTAATTTATCTTTAAATATTTGTGAAGCTAAGGTACTATGTTGCAGATGTGGGCCTGTGCATAATACGCATGGGCCTGAATTTTTGCCCCTGAGTCAGTTGAACAGAGTTGGGAAAATTCCTGATTCCCCAAACCTGACTCAGGAAAGACATTCCCGAATGGCTGGATTTTACTCCGAGGGGTGGGGGCATGCAAGCCCTCCCAGGGTGAATAAATTAAGCCCTCCCTCGGGGAATAAATTAAGGGATATTTTGGCATCCAAGCAGGAGGTTGGTTGCTGGCATCCCCATGAGCATGGGGTGCTGCGAACCTGTGAGAGCAGACTGCCAGGAAGAGAGCCTAATGCTCATGAATGAATTGCAAAGATCACAAGTATGGGACAAAATTTATCCCGGGCAGGCCTGACTCTGGACGTGGGGTGAACATGCCAAATATGCGACGGTTGGTCAGCCTAGGCCCACAGACTGCAGAAGTAGTGGAGATATGGAGCGGGTCCAGTGCAGGTTACGCAACTCAGCCAGGGTTTAAGGGGCCTGTAGGGAGTTCCTCCTATGAAGCAAGAAGTGGATGCAAGTTTTCCTGTTGCTCAGAGGAGACGTCAATCAACAATCAGGTGAGCACTAACTGTAATACTTATCCAGCTGCTTGCTGATATTGGAACAGATGGCCCAACATGGGCTTTCCATTGGAAAATATAGTCATTGCTGCTGTCCACTCACATTGTAATGAGGGGCACATGATATCATGTTTAGGCTGGCTGGAAAAGTTTCACAAGACATGCCCATGGAGATTTTTTAAATATTCACGGGATGAGGGGTTTGCTGGCTGGGCCAGCAATTATTGCCCATCCCTAGTTGCCCTTGAGAAGGTGTTGGTGAGCTGCCTTCTTGAACTGGTGCAGTACATGTAGTATAGGTACAACCACAGTGCTGTTAGGAAGGGGGTTCCGGGATTTTGACCCAGCGACAGTGAAGGATCGTCAATATATTTCCAAGTGAGGATGGTGAGTGACTTGGAGGGGAACTTCCAGGTGGTGGTATTCCCATCTACCTGCTGCCCTTGTCCTTCTAGTTGGTTGTGGTCGTGGGTTTAGAAAGTGCTGTCTGAAGAGCCTTGGTGAATTCCTGCAGTGAATCTATTCAATGGTACACACTGCTGCTATGTGTCGGTGTTGTAGGAAATGGATGTTTGTGGATGTGATGCCAATCAAGCATCTGCTTTGTCCTGGATGGTGTCAAACTTCTTGAGTGTTGTGAGAGCAGCACTCATCTAGGCAAGAGGGGAGTATTCCATCACACTCCTGACTTGTACCTTATAGATGGTGGAAAGGCTTTGGGGAGTCAGAAGGTGAGTTACTCATCGCAGGATTCCTAGCCTCTAACCTGCTCTTGTTGCCACAGTATTAATATGGCTAGTCCAGTTCAGTTTCTGGTCAATGGCAACCCCCAGGATATTGATAATGGGGGGTTCAGTGATGGTAATGCCATTGAACATCATGGGGTGATTCTTAGATTCTATCTTCTTGGAGATGGTCATTGCCTGGCACTTGAGTGTCATGAATGTTACTTGCCACTTATCAGCCCAAGCCAGGATATCGTCCAGGTCTTGCTGTATTTGGACATGGACTGCTTCAGTGTCTGAGGAGTCACGAATGATGCTGAACATTGTGCAATCTTCAGCGAATGTTCCCACTTCTGGCCTTATGATGGAAGGAAGATCATTGATGAAATAGCTGAAGATGGTTGGGCTGAGGACACTGCCTTGAGGAATTCCTGCAGTGATGTCCTGGAGCTGAGATGACTGACCTCCAACAACCACAACCATCGTCCTTTGTGCTAGGCATGACTCCAATCAGTGGAGAGTTTACCCCCTGATTCCCATTGACTCCAGTTTTGCTAGGGCTCCTTGATGCCACACTTGGTCAAATGCTGCCTTGATGTCAAGGGCAATTACTCTCACCTCACCTCGAGAGATCAGCTCTTTTGTCCATATTTGAACCAAGGCTGTAACGAGGTCAGGAGCTGAGTGGCCCTGGTGGAACCCAAACTGGGCATCAGTGAGCAGGTTATTGCTAAGCAAGTGCCGCTTGATAGCACTGTTGATGACCCCTTCCATTACATTACTGATAATGGAGAGTAGACTTATGGGGATGTGGGTTTGGTTTTGTCCTGCTTTTTGTGTACAGGACATACTTGAGCAATTTTCCACATAGCCGGGTAGACGCCAGTGTTGTAGCTGTACTGGAACAGCCTGGCTAGGGGCCCAGCAATTTCAGGAGCACAAGTCTTCAATACTATTGTGGAATATTGTCAGGTCCCATAGTCTTTACACTATCCAATATCTTCAGTCATCTCTTGATATCACCTGGAGTGAATCGAATTGGCTGAAGACAGGCATCTGTGATGCTGGGGTCCTCTGGAGGCTGAGATGGACTATCCACTGGACACTTCTGGCTGAAGGTTGTAGCAAATGCGTGAGCCTTATTTTTTGCACTGATGTGCTGGTCTCCCCCATCATTGAGGATGGGGATATTTGTGGAGCCTCCTCTTCCAGTGAGTTGTTTAATTGTCCAATAGCATTCACAACTGGATGTGGCAGGACTGCAAGCTTAGATCTGATCCGTTGGTTGTGCAATTGCTTAGCTCTGTCTATCACTTGCTGCTTATGCTATTTGGTACGTAAGTGTGTTATAGCTTCACCAGGTTGACACCTCATTTTTAGGTATGCCTGGTGCTGCTCCTAGCATGTCTTCCTGCACTCTTCATTGAACCAGGATTGATCCTGTAGCTTGATGGTAATGATAGAGTGGGGGATATGCCAGCCATGAGGTTACAGGTTGTGTTTGAGTACTATTCTGCTGCTGCTGATGGCCCTCAGTGCCTCATGGATGCCCAGTCTTGAGTTGCTAGATCTGTTCGAAATCTATCCCATTTAACACAGTGGTAGTGCCACACAACACAATGAACCTCATTGTGAAAGCGGGACTTGGTCTCCACAAGGACTGTGCAGTGGTCACTCCTACCAATACTGTCAGGCAGGCAGGTTGGTGATGATGAGGTCAAGTCGGTTTTTCCCTCTTATTGGTTCCCTCACCATGTGCCACAGACACAGTCTAGCAGCTATGTCTTTTAGGACTCAGCCAGCTCGAACTGTAGTGGTGCTACTGAGCCACTCTTGGTGATGAACATTGAAGTCCCCCACCCAGAGATGATTGCATTTTGGCACCATCAGTTCACGATATTTTGTATCGACTCAGGGTACCATAATACCTCAGGGAATGACTGATACACACCACATTTGCCCTTACACCTAACTCTTTCCACCCATCTCTTCGGGTCAATTGACCCTTGACCAGGGCCCTCACAGTGTGACTCAGAGGGAGCAGGCCAGCATGGTACGTTGTGGTCAGAAGGACAACATGCAATCTGGAATTGACAGGAACAAAATCCAGGGTACTTAGCAGTCATCCAGCCCCATTTCCCAGTCCCAATCCCCAACATTAAGCATTGATGAGGTAGGTAACATGGCTTGTATGTGTAAGCATATGTATGTGAGACCATTCAAAACCAGGAACCTTATGTTCCTTTTTTTTCCATTTCTCATGCCAGAATGTCTCAAAGAAGGGAAAGTTGGAAAGGAGCAGTAGGGGCTATGCCCCACTTCAGTGAATAGATCTTGCTGGAGGAGGTCCAGAGAAGGCACTCCATATTTTATTCAAGTGGCTGGCGGAAGCAGACCACAGCAAACAAGAGGGCATGCAGGAGGTAGCCTCCTCCATAAACACAGCAGGGGGCCATGGAATATCTTGGATTCAATATAGGAAGAGGTTCCATGACCTGCTGTGCTGTGGCAAGATGAATTGTTTGGCACAAGAACACAGAAGTCCAAGTGATGGTTCACATTTGAATGCTGCACCTATGGTGGGAGACCTGACACATGCCTCTCCTATAGTATTGAGGCTTGTATGTCCAAGCAACTTCTGTAGGTGCACACAGTAGAGATGTGAATGTCCACTGTGATGTACTGACATATTCAAGAGACTTATCTCTGGCAGCACTATATATTAGGCTAACATCACTCTTTATGTTGTATCTGCTGAACAAGAGGTCCCATAACATCTGGAAGGTGGCCCAGACTGCGGAGTGGGGCTGCAAAGCTACCAGTGATCATGAAGTTGGAGGAGACTGGGGGGATGTTGCCAGGGTGCCTGCCCTGCTGGCTGTCAGGGATAGAGAAATGCCTGTTGCACGTACTAAAGGTGGTAGAGGCATTTTGGAACATGGCGGGAGTGGTGGAGGTGAGCCTTTTAGTTCATTGACCAGGAGGGGAATGTGTATGAGAGGGAGTGTGAAAGTGGGGTTGCATGATAAGGGCAGCGCAATTATGGTTAAAGGTAATGGCGTGTATCGCATTATGCTCTCACAATGTGAAGGGCTACATGACATTACCTTCTTTTGTGTCTCACACAGGTCCCAGCTCGCTCACCCCCCTGCCAGGCCACCCCTTCCAATGGGCATCTAGAGAAGGAGTCTGAGGAGAAAGCATCACATCTGAGCAGCCTGCCTCCACCTCCTCCAAGGCAATATAGGGGACACTTTGTAGGAGCATTCATAAGTGCAGGGTACCATGTCACCCCAATCACTAATGGGTTCACTGTGGTTTCACTTCATATAGAAACATAAAACGTAGAAAATAAGAGCAGGCGTGGGCCATTCTCCCCATATCCTTTGATCCCTTTTGCCCCAAGAGCTATATCCAACTCCTTCTTGAAAACATACAATGTTTTAGCCTCAACTAATTTCTGTAGTAACGAACTCCACAGGTTCACCACTCTCTGGGTGAAGAAATTTCTCGTCATCTCAGTCCTAAACGGTCTACCCCGTATCCTTAGACTGCGACGCCTGGTTCTGGACTCCACCACCATTGGGAACATCCTTCCTGCAACTACCCTGTCTAGAGCTGTTAGAATTTTATAGGTTTCTATGAGATCCCCCCTCATTCTTCTGAACTCCAGCAAATATAATCCTAACCGACTCATATGTCAGTCCCGCCATCCAGGAATCAGTCTGGTAAACCTTTGCTGCACTGCCTCTAAAGCAAGAACGTCCTTCTCTAGATAAGGAGACCAAAACTGCACATAATATTCCAGGTGTGGTCTCACAAAGACCCTGTACAATTGCAGCAAGACATCCCTGCCCCTGTACTTGAATCCTCTGGCTATGAAGGCCAACATACCATTTGTCTTCTTTACCGCCTGCTGCACCTGCAAGCTTACCTTCAGCAACTGGTGTACAAGGACACCCAGGTCTCGTTGCATATTCCCCTCTCACAATTTATAGCCATTCAGATAATAATCTGCCTTCCTTTTTTGCTACCACATTTTATCCACATTATACTGCATCTGCCATGCATTTGCCCACTCATTCAGCTTGTCCAAATCACACCGAAGCATCTCTGCATTCTCCTCACAGCTCACCCTCCCACTCAGCTTTGTGTCATCTGGCGATATTACATTTAGTTCCTTCATCTAAATCATTAATATATATTGTGAATAGCTGGGGTCCCAGCACCGATCCTTGCGGTACCCCAACAGTCACTGCCTGCCATTCGGAAAAAAACCCGGGGCAAAATTTTGCCCTTGATGGGCGGGTGGGCCCCATCGGCTCGGCGGCCGGCAGGCAGCCGATCGCTGCCGCCGAAACAGGCCCCGCTGTCATTTTAAGCGGGCGGGCCAATTAAGGCTCGTCCAGCGGGCTGCCCGACGGGAAGCGCTATGCACTTCCTGTGCGGTGGTGGGGGGGAGGGATTCCTGAACTGTCAAGAGTGCGTTCTTTCACACATGCGCTCGAAAGAGCGCACATCCCCCTGAGACTAAGTGCTGTCTCAGGGAGATTGGAGAAAGGTTTATAAAGTTCAAAATAGAAAAATAAAAAATTAATAACATGTCCCCCTCATGTGACAATGTCACACGAGATGGGACATGTTAATGATAAACACAGAAACTTTATTAAACTTTTTAAAAACAGTCATGAAACCTCATCCCGCCGGTGTCAGGTTGATGAATAGGTGCCCTTGTGGCAACATGGGTGCAGCCAATAGCCCACTGCACCTGAGCGAAACCTGCTTATTCTGCAAACCCCCTGGCCATCTGTGTCTGCACATCCTTTGCGATGTTAATGTGCTCACCCACCTGAGCAAACAGGGCAAGAGTTGCCTTGATGCAACTGTGTGCAGATGACCTTGAGATGCCTTCTGCTGAGCCCTGGAAAGAGCAAGCTGCATATAAATTCAGAGCCAAAGTGGTCTTTAGAGTCACTGGCAGGGCATGAAGATCAGCAAACTGTGGTGTCAGATCTTGTTGCACCATGACACATATGTCAGTGACCAATTCCTGGGTTAACCTGAGCAACCTTCTGCATTGGTTCTCTGTCGCATCCAGATTTAACCTCTGCAGTCAGTAGACCCTTACCTTGGGGTAATACCTCGTTGTCCTCCTCCTCCTCAAGGGTGCTGTGCTGCCTCCAATTCCTTGCCCAGTCCCCTCCCTCTGGCCACATGTTGCGTCTGCTCACGTGTCTCTATGGCATGAATATGCAAAGGTCCATCCCCATTTTGCAGCTTTTTTGCCACAATACATACCCTTCTCCTTATTTCCTCTTCCTTCATGAGGGGCAAAAATACCTGCTCTTCCAAGTTCACCTCCTCCCCCTCCCCTTCCCCCCTCCCCCCTCAGCCTCCTCCTCCCCTTCCCTTCCTCCCCCCTCCTCCATAATTTATGCCAAACATAAATGAGTCTTGTGCTGAATCGTACTAGCAATGTTGCAACAATCATGAAAGTGTGCTTCCACAGAGACAGAGAAGTTCAAGTCCTGTAATGTTTTGCTGTGCTAGATGGTTAAGAATGCTTGTCATCCTGTGAAGCATCCTTTCTGACCTAAACTGGGGAGCAGACATTTGTATAGTGCACTGCAAATGCTCACCAAGGTTTTTGTTATTCTGACACATCTTTCCTCAAATGTTTAAAAGGACAGATTCATGTAATAAGCAACAGATTTAATTTGTAAAACAACATTATTTTTATATCTCTTGTCTGTAACTAGCTTATCCGCAAACACAACAGCAGAACAGTGGCTGAGGCAATTCCTTTGGATTTGGTCCACTCGATTGCACTGCCATCCCTGGGGTCAATCTCTTTGCAGAGTGAGTGGGGGCTTTGCGTTAACAAAATCAATCTCTAATCATTTTTATTTATCTTTTATTAGAAATTTAAAAATAGATGGCCTGTATTTTATCTAAAAGCAAACTTACACTTGGGCAAGGGGCAGTTGCTACGTCCCCCCCACCCCCAACAATCCCAGATAGACCCCTGGCTGGTGCCAGCCAAGCTTGATTGCTTCAATCTTGACAAAGGGTCATGACCTGAACCGTTAACTCTGTTTCTCTCTCCACAGATGCTGCCAGGACGACTGAGTGTTTCCGGTACTTTGTATTTATTTTGTGACTGCTCCAGTGTTTAGAGAAGTGGACATGGGCCTCCAGATAATCCTTGTCAATTGAAATAATATTTAACATATGCATATTTTACTGTCAAGAATACATAGTCATTTTCTCCTTTAACAACTATAAGTGAGATATAGCACCATTTTAATCTTCTTTTGGGCTATATTTGGCAGCAGGTCTACTTGGAGTGAAATACAGTCAGTAAAGTCCAAATTTCAATCAACACTTCTCACTTCATGAGAGCTGGGTGACAAAATAATATGGTCAATCATCAACTAAGCATGGGAGTATTTTAAGGGAAATTTTCAAATTCTTATTTATTACTCCCAAGATATACATCAAAAGAAATTAAATGTCAGGCATCATATTTATGATTTATACAAATGTGGAAAATGATTTAGTCATTAAACCTTGATTTAATATATGAACCTGTCCAATATAACCATTTATTCAGGATCTGTCAGTTCAATTTATTATTTATTATTCTGGGCACAATAAGAGGTGGTAAAGCACTAATAACAAAGTGTGTAAAAAATCCTAATCAGTTATTGCACAACACGTTTAATAACAAAATTAGCATCTAAATAAATGAATAATTATAACTTTGTATCTTTAACTAATTGAACAGTACCGCTTTTGTTGGGAGTAGTGAATAAAATACAAATATTTAAAATTTTTATTCCAGGGACTTATATAACCTTGAAAATTTCTTGGAAGGATAAACACACACCTTGTTCAGATGGATCATAGTCGATCTCAACAGATTGAATAACAAGTCACTTAAAAAAAGGTAAAATCTCTGATTTCTATCTTTAGACTGCCTTATGTAGTAACATTCAGTGAATGTTAGGGACGAAGTTGGACCTAGCTATTCCCAGGTTCAGATCTGTAAACATCTATTAGGAATTGGATAGAGGTAAACCTAGTTCTTCTATCTTACAGATGAGTAATTTTATCATCACTCTGTGGCTCCCTCAGTGGTCCAAGCTGTTATGCTGGTCTTGTTGAGGAGGGAGCCAAACTGTTTCACCATTCCACTGATTTCATATGGAAGTTAGTTAACTCCATGCCATCCCTGGCTGGATTTTGTCAATTCGTGGTCCTGACCATGGGCCAGAAAGCCCGGTGGCAACCCTGCCTCGGCCATTTGGGAGAGCCCCAACCGGAATCTGTGATAACGAGGCAGCTAACGAGCTGTCGTCGTGGCTCTGGTCCCTTTAAGGGCCAGCTGTAGGGCTGACAGCTCTTCAATCTCAGTAGTGCCACCAGGATTGATGGTCACTGCTGGGAGTGCACTTAGCCAGGAGAAACAGTCCTTGAGGGAGTTCGGGGTTGTTGGTGAGGGCAGGTGTGATGTTGCCATGTTTCACCAGCTGGTCTCTGACATAGCAGAGGGCCCACCTGTCACTGGTGAAATGCCAGTGTAGCAGGAAGAGGCCTTCATTGGCCACTTTAATGGCACAATTGGCTTCTGGGTGTGAGGACCAGCCTCCATCTTCCCCACCACTGGCAAAATGCCATGGCAGTGGGAAGATGATGGGCATGCCAACCATGCCATCTCTCTTAATGCTGCATCCCCTCCCCACTCCAGCCCCCCGCACCCCCCCGTACTTCTTGTCCTGCTCCTGGAGGCCCTATAAAATTCTGCCCAATGAACTTGTTAGCCAAAGTTAAAAGTGCAGTTTGAAACATGGCTTGGTTCCAAGTTTTCATTCGAGAGCTATTTTGATTTTATGGTGATTAGGTTAATCTTTTTTTGTTAAAATCTACAGGAGGGATTTTAGCTCTATAATATGAAAACATTCCCATTTGGGCATCGAGTATGACCAAAGGTAATTCTTAGGTTAAATATGATATACATAGATGCAAAAATAAAGGTTTTTCTAATTTACCCCATAAAGGTTACCCTGTGAGTTCAGGTTGCATCAACTTGACTTGTATTCCCTTATATTTAGCAGATTACAGGGATTTTATCAAGGCATTTAAGGTGATAAATGGATTTGATAGGATAGATACAGAGCAACTATTTCCTCTCCTGGGAGAATCAAGGCCAATCTTAAAATTAGAGCTCAAGATTCAGAAGAGAATCAAGACACACTTTTTCACAAACATCAATAGAAATATAGAACTCTCTTCACCAATCGGCGCGATGATAACTGGAGCTTTCAAAATTGAGACAGGTGAATTTAAGCTAGGTAGGGATATCAAGCAATGCTGAACTATAGTGGGGAAGCTTAAATTGAGGTGCAAATCAGCCATGAATTACTTAAATAACAGAGCAGGCTTGAGGGGCTGACCTATTCCTGTTCTTCGTATTCTTATGTTCAGCACAACCACAAGAGAGTGCTGCCTTGTTGGAGATGCTGTATTTCAGCTGAGAAGTTAAACCTTCTACTCATTCGGACAGATATATAGTTCTAAGGCACAATTCAATAAAGGCCAAGGGCGGAATCACCTGGTCCCATTGGTGTCAGGCGTCAGGGTGGGTGGTGGTGGTGGTGGTGGGTGGGGGGGGGAGAGAGAGAGAGAGAGAGAGAGTGGGGGGGGAGAGAGTTGGGGGGTGGGGGTGGAGGAGGTGGGGGAACAATATGGTGATAAGGTCAAAAATCGCTTTCATGCTGTTGTAAAACCAGTTTGCGATTGTCCGCTCCACCCATCAATGATGGGCCATGTTTCCTGCCACCACATGTCAGGAACCTAAGCAATACTTCACCATCTCATTATAAGCCATGCTCACTGAAATTATTCCCCCCCGCCACGTCAAATTTACTGCTGACGTGGCTTCAGAATGGCATGCTATGGGACTGCCTCTAAAAGGCGTGCACCTGGCAGCCTGAACTTTGAGGGGAACTCAGAGGTGAGTGCACACAACCTTCTGCAGCACTTGTGAGCATCAAAGTGGGCCATGAAGGAAGAGGCACCCTGCATTCATGGGGGCCACAGGCAATTCATTTTTTCCCCAACTGGCTTTCAGTGCGGTGCAGGGGTCCAGCGCGGGTCAGGTTGGGGGGCGTGGGGGCTAGGCAGCACAGACTGAAGGAAATATACCAGGTGGAAGGGTAGAGGGGAAGTGAGGCAAGTGGCCACTCACTTGGAAAAGCTTGTCATAAGTGAACATTCTTGCGCAGCTGAGACCGTTCAGCAGCAGCTCCGTTGACATGCTTGGAGTTGGGCCTCTGAAGCTTTTATGCCCACTCAAGCAACACAAAAGCAGTAAAGTGCCACCAAATACTCCGGAACTTTTCAACCCTTGGGCACAGATTGCAAATTAATGTGCGTTTTAGCAGTGGGTTAAGAGAATGTCTGTACCTGAGCTGAGAGCACAGCATGTAGTCCAGTGGTCAGAGCTGCCGCCAATCGGTCAAGCGGAGTGGGGTGGAGGTGGGTGGGGCTTTGGACAGCCATGAAGCGCACTACATATTGACCATTCAAATGGTGGCCAGCACTGTCCGGCATGTGTGAAGGGGCCTTAGTCTTAACCAAGAGAGGTTCTCAGGACACCCATGCTAACCCACGCTTCTCTCTCTTTGATCCTGCAGGAGGAGAACATCAGGATCGTGCAGCCTGGTGATTTTGCAGTATGCCTCGTGGCTTACAGAGACCAGAGAAGAAGAAGAAGAGTGCAGCAGTAATGCCGTGCTTGGCAAAGGGAGGAGCACCTCCCTCAAGATGAAGGGGTGGCAGGGCCTGCTGAACACGCAGCTGAAGATCCACAGAGAGCCGTTGCTCGTAGGTGCTTTGCTAACCCAGGGACTATAGACAGCGTTTGTCATTCCTGCAGAGGCTGTAAACCAGTGTCACCGAAGACTGCACATGTCTAGGGAACTGGTCGGTCACATATACTGCCTGCTACAGGATTTGGCGCCATGGGGACATGGAGGGCATCCATGGCCAGTGGCCTTGAAAGTGACCGTGTTACTCAATTTTTATGCCAGTGACTCTTTTCAGGGCCTTGCAAGCCTCCACGCATTAATGCACATAGGTGGTCATGGATGTCATCTTTGCGAAGGCACAGGACTTTGCGCATTTCGTCTGGGATCAGGAAAGCCAGGAAGCAAGAGCACTGGGATTTGTGCAGATCTCTGGTTTTCCACAGACGCAGGTGCTATCGATTGCACTCACATGGCACTTAGATCTCCATGGCAACCAGCAGTCAACTACATCAACCGCAAGGGCTTCCATTCGCTGAATGTTCAGCTTGTGTGCGACAACCACAAACACATCCCATAGGTCTGCGCACGATTCCCAGGGAGCATCCATATGCCTATACCTTTAGCAGCTCTCAGGCCCCTGACATCTTCAAGGGTCCAGAGAAGCTCAGTGTTGGCTCCTTTGAGACAAGGGCTATCCACAGAGGATGTGGCTGATGACACCCATGCAATGATAAGCACCGTCAAGTTGCAGGCATCACTAATATGTCCAGTGAGTGTGAAACTGGATGGTCCCTTTGGTCTAAAGGTTACAGACTGCACAGGGAAGAGGCCCTGGACTGAGACACCTGCCTTTATCTTGTGCAGGCACCAAGGTTTCACATCTGTGTGACATGAATACTGCTCATCATAGCAAGGAGCCATAAGCAAAGAGAAATTCTTGGGAGTTAATTTCCAATAGTGAACATTGTGTACACATGATTAACACGCATGCACAGGGTATGCAATTACATCTTACCCTTCCTAACCTTGCTGCTATGTCTTGCTGCTCCTCTGACATCCACAGCAGAGGTGGAGGCAGCCTGTTGACTGCTACAGCCTGTCTGTTATGACCTTGATGGGTGATCTCTGGAGGGCCGAAACATTGGGGGTCCCAGCCTGCTTTCAGGGTCTTGCTGTGTGGTAATGGCACCCTTCTTGGCTTGTGGAGCTGGAGGTTTGTGCCTCTGCACTGGTGGAGGGTGTGGGTGAGCGCTGTGATGGGTCTTCAATTAGGTGTCATCAGATTCTTCTTACGAGGTGCCTTCAGGGCTTGAGTCGAGGGCCTGGCCCGTGGATCACCTTGGCTGGTTCCCAGGTGTGCCTGCGAAAGCAAGAAGAGATACTTAGTGAATGGCAGGGGACTTGCGCAACAGGGCAACTCACTCACAGCATGGTTAACATTTCGAGTCCGTATGAATCTTCTTCAGAACAGACTCGAAACATTAACTTTGTCTTTCTCTCCACAAATGCGGTCAGACTTGCTGAGTTTTTCCAGCACTTCTTGTTTTTGTTTCAGATTTCCAGTATCCCCAGTATTTTGCCTTTATCACAGCATGGTTGTCTGATGGTTGTTGTATTGCTGGATCCTCACTTGGTTGAGCACCACCAACCTCTCTATCAACACAGGAACAGTCCAGATCCTCGCTGGCCAGATGGATGACTCAATTTTCAAAATCTCTGAGGACCTTGATGTTAGGCATTCCTCCACCTGTCTGCAACCTCTTCCTGTTGTGTGTGCCAGCTTGCCCTGCATGAATACAGATAGAGAGAGTGTAAGCAGGACACCTGCCAGGGCAGATGAGAAGGATGCCTGGCATGTGCGGGTGGTGAGTGGCACCATGGATGGGATGAGGACACAATCCATGGGCAGATGAAGGTGTGTGTGTGAGAGTGTGAATGGTGATGTCCCTTGAACTGGCAGCGAGTGAGATCCCTGTAGATGTGTGCTGGGTTTGCAAGTAGGTGAGTTGAAAGTGATGAGAAGAGTGACTTACCCTGGCAGAATGGAAGAGATCATTCATCCTCTTTCGGCACTGGACGCCTGTCCTCTTATGCAAGGCATTGGGGCTGACCACCGCTGCCACTGCCTCCCATGCTGGATTTTTCACCTTACTTGCTGGTCTTCACCCAGAGTGGGGGTAGAGGGCTTCATGGAGGGCCTCAATTGCATCCAATAGGTGCCTGAGAGAGGTGTTGCTAAATTTTGTGGCAGCATGTTTACTCCTTGTGGCAGCCATGACTTTCCAGTAGCTTCCGATCCCGAAGAGAGTGCTAACTCTGTGCAGGGGAGCCCTTTAAATATGCTGCTCAGATTACTGAAGGCCTGAGGTGATGGCGGGACGGGCGAATCAGAGGCCACCCTGCCAGCGATCCAGCGCGTTTCCCGTGAATGCCTTATTAATGAGGCAGGACACGCTGGGAATGGGACGATTTGGCACAAAAACCCACCATTGTGGCTGGCACGTAAAATGATGTTTTTCATGCCCATTACACAGCTAGTGCAAACCTGGGGCGATTCTGCCATTAGAGATTTATCTTGGTGTCTGACCAACAGTTAGCCTCAACTAAAACCACCGAAAATAGATTGAAGGGACATTTACTAATTACGGAATCCTGTTGTGCACAAATTGCTGTATTTTGCCAACATAACATTTAGCTGTGAAGTGTCCTGAGGATGTGAAAGGCACAAATTCAATTTCTTCCCACATATTATCTGATGCATAGGATCTACTGCTTGTACAGTCCTATTGCATGCAGTAGAAAGTACTGTAATGCAAGTTAATTTATATGCGGCCACTGAAGAATATGCTGTGTTCCCATTATGTTTAATGCTAATTATTTTGCAATAGAGTGCTTGTTCATTACTGCTGGGTGTTATCACAGAATCACAATAACTGCAGTGGGACTGTTTTCCTCTGTCATTGAGTTTATTAGCCTTCATTCCTTTCTCTTGCGTAACTGAAGGATGTAATTGATTTCCTCATCATAACCATTTAACATAGTGCCTTACCACCTCAAATTTTAGCACCAAATGATATGCTACAACGTTAATGAAAGCACGTTATAGTGTATCACGCTACTGATTAGGTTACAATGAGTCTTGTACAATGGAACAGGGGTCAAGATTTCAGCCAGAATTATGAGACTGTTCCCTGGCTGTTTCAGCCAGCATTATAAAACTGTGAAAAGCTAGTTATAGTTTTTTCAACTATTCACATATAGCACAAATCCAAAACAAGCCTTTTCTACACTAACAGACACAAATGAATTACTATGACATATGCAACTTAAAGATTAAACAGGTTCACCTAGAGACTTAAAATGGTTTCTTCAGGCATTCTCTTAATCCACATCAGCTAAATAACAGGCAGGATTGTAACCAAAGACTGTGCATGCCCACTATATCATATCAGTTAATAACCAGGCATTTGGCCTACACTGTAGGTGAAGCATTCCAGAACAGGGCATGGCATGCTTTAAAAAATGGTGGAGTGAGTGGAGGAAGAATTGATTGAGGGAGAAATCTAACACAGTGACAGAACTGTTTTTTTTTTAAATATGCGCTATATATGATTAGGAACTAATTCTGTTTTTTTCCCTCCTTTGCTGTTGAGTCTGTTGTCTTAGGTATCTTAGGTGAGGAGAACAAAATTCAAAATTAAGACTGGTTATTCGCTCCCCTTCCAAATCCCAAACAGTAAGAGAACCTGACTGCAAATAAATTGTAATTCCCATTTTCAAATCTCCCACGATATCTCTTCATACTATCTTCCCCAGCTCTTTGTCCTGGGTCATATCCTCAGCTCTTTTAAGTCTAGGCTGTGTGCCCCCAGGCACCCCGCCTTGGCAGCAAGGCCTAAGGCATCATGGCCCTTAAATGTTATTAACAATCTACCCCCCAGATCATGTTTTAATTACATCTCCCAAGGCATCTCCTGTCTTCCTTCAATTATCTCTTCTTCTATCAAATGAAGTGTCTTGGGACATTTCACTCTGTTAAAAATACCACATCGATGCAAGTTGTTACACACAGATTAAAGTCTCTGTTTCCAAATAGTGGCATTTTTCAGGAAATAGTGTTGAATTAAGGTTGTGGTACTTTGTATTGCAGTAAAACACAAATGTGTTTTACTGCAATATCTCTGAGTCTGCTCCCGTCCTCCAATAGGCTATCGACAAATGTGTTTAAATATATCTGTAAATTAGCAGCAATTGAACTGTTTGTGTTCTATGCCTATCATAGGTCCACTGATAGTGAATGACCAGATTTACCCATTAAGTGGAAGCAGATTTCATTTGAATATAACAAAGGTTGTGAAATATTTTCCAGACTCTACAACTAAACCTCGAGGCTGGGGTTAAATGGGGGCAGAAACCCCCCCACCCCCTGCACAGCCCCCCACCACCCCACCAGCAAAGTTGGCAATCAGATTGGCCAGCAGCTCCATCGGTCCCAACAGCACCAAGAGCACATTAGTGGACACTGCTGGGACTGCAACGAAGAAGAAGAAGAAGGCCCTGGAGACAGATAAGTCTAGGATCTTGGGCAGGTTGTGGGGGCGGGTGCTGGGCGTGGTGGGTTTAATGCAGCAGATGGGTAGGAAGAAAGGGGGGAGGTTCTATCTTTGGGGAGTGCCACCCCCCCGATCCACAAATGGCATCCCCCGAAGATAGAAACCCCACTTTTCTTCCCACCATTTAAAAAAATTTTAAAAACCTGGCAGCCCACTCCTGTCCGACTGCCAACACCAACTGGTGGGCAGCATATTATCGGAATCAAGTGGCTTGGTAACAAGCTTGATTGACCCCTGATTATCTATTTAAATATGGCAGGCAGGCTGCCGATTTCAATGCCTGCCCACCCCAAGTGTTACAGGAGTGAGCTTGGGGATAGGCAGGAAGGCGATGGGGTGGCACCCTACTTTACGTGCCAAAAACACGGCCGGCGGGGCCATGTAAAATCGAGCCCCTGGATTGGAAGTATAAAGATGTCCATTCCAACGCTATCCCAAACCATCTAACACCCCACCTCTAAATGATGTCCAGCACGGAGCCCTAAATTCCCGGCCAAAGGCAGCACTTGAGGACTTGACTCTGATGTAGTATCTGATGATTGCTGTCTCAACCTCCATTACAGCACAGGCAGAGCCTACCCAATGTCTCAGTGCTACAGTGGAAGCTCAGACTGAGGTTGCGAGGTCCATGCTCACTGCCATGTAAGCCCACCTTGGTACCATTCAGGCTCAGACTGCTGCCATCATGGCTGTAGATAGAAGTGTTCAAAGGAGCTTGGAGTCCAGATTTCTGTGCTCTAGCCGATGATTAGTGTTGCTGAGGTGCCGCCCTAGGGGAGTGGCAGTGGCTCCATGGATGCCCTCCCTAAGGATGACAGCACTTGTGCTTTCACCACTGCCATGCCACCAGTGTCCCTGCCAGACACTTGTCAGACCTGCTGAGTTTTTCCAGGTATTTTGGTTTTTGTTTTAGATTTCCAGCATCCGCAGTATTTTGCTTTTATCTTAGTGTCCTTGCTGTTGTCTTTCAGCCAGCCAATCAGACTGCTGCCAAGTCAAGATGGTGCAGTCCAAAGTTGAGTCCTCAAAGTCCAGAGATAATCAAGAGCATCCTGAAAAGTCAATTCCAGTTTACTCCATTGCAAGTCCCTAGCCATGTTGCAATCACAGCGTTAACACTGCATTGGAGCAGAAAGGTACCTGCAGGGCAAACACAAAGGGAATGCACAAGAGTGTATAATTCAGTTTTGTATGCATTAATGGATAAATTGTTATGGGTTTTTTTTTGTGTTGTCTTTTCTTTCAGAGTTTTGGCCAAGAGGACACTGTGATGGCCTATAGCAGAGGGAGTGAAGCTGCAGAATTATGGAGCAGTGATGTAGCGATGTGGAAACTGAGTCTGAGTAGATAGTCATGGACAGCTTGGTCCAAAACGAAAGGGTCCTGGATGCCTCCTCCTCTCCCCCTACAAAGGCCTGATGGCCAGGGCTATTCCCTCATGAGTGCACAGTAGTGGAGCCTGCATCTAACCACCAAAAATTTGGAGACACGCTCTGGTTGGTATTGGAATGCTTTCCCATGCCATCCAGGCAGTCTGGCCATTGTTTCAGAATGCTAATGGGCTGCTCCACGACATTTCTGGTGGCAACATGGTTCTCATTGCAGGCACACTTTCCACAGGTGGCAGGGTGCAGGAGGGTTGTCACAAGACAGGTGTAGAGTGCGTAACTCTTGTCAACAAGCACCCAGCCTCTAATTTGGCATGGTGGCTCAAAGGTGGCAGGTACTGCTGAGCGAACAGGGTGAAAGGGTCTGCTGTTACCAGGACTGTGGGCATTGACCGACAGGATATTCTGCGCATGGTTGCACATCAATTATACATTCAAACTGTAGCCCTTGTGATGGCAGTACATCCCCCTGTTAATATGTAGGGCCCGCAGAGCCATGTGCATGCAAGTTGACAGCACTCTGCACCATTAGAAATCCAACGCCCACTCCTCCTGCTTATATTTGGTAAAAGAGAAGACTATGAAGATCCTTGACCTGGCATACAAGGCCTCTGTCATGTCCCTGATGCAGCAATGCATGGCGAACTGCGGAATGCAGTCAATACCAGCTGCTTCTGTTTGGAAGGACCCACTGGCATCAGAATGTGCCCAATCTGCATGCTTCCGGTAGACACACGGCATGCCTGGACCAGTGTCATTACTGTTATGGATTGCCGCACAGATGTGCCAGGAGTGACCAGAATTAGTCCAGCCAATTTCTGGAGTTCTGGACTTTCATGGCACCATAGTCACAGCAGAGGCAAATTTCATAGCCTCGATATTTTGATTCAAGATTATAACACAATGTTGAGGTGAGCTACAGCTACCAACTGAGGCATCAGGTGACGGAAAACCTGAACAACCTCCAGAAATCCAGGCTAGCTGCAAAATAAGCAGTACCCCACCTGACAAATAAGCAGCCATGGACGACAGCAGCAAGTTGTGTCGGGTGGGGTGATGTAGAGGGTGGTTCCTTTACATCATTCCCCATAAACCTACTTTGCAGCATGTGTGACATGGTGAGCAGGGCCGCCATTCAATAATTACCCCCCACAAAACAAAATTCTTCAACAGTGAAGCGGCTGATGACTGTAAAGGCATACGAAAGGTTACAGAGGATGTTGTCCTCAATTATATAGGCTTGCTTGATCGTTGAGACCTGTATGGTGGAGCATTGTGAGGCCTGCTGGGCAACAGGCCTCCCACTCTAAAAGACACCACAGTCAGGCCCTTCTAGGGATAACTTAATATTAACATACATAGAAACATATGAATTAGAGCAGGAGTGGGCCATTTGGCCTCTTGAGCATGCTCCGCCATTCAATTAGATCATGGCTGATCTGATTATAACCTCAACTCCACATTCCTACCTACCCCCGAGAACTTTTCACCCCTTTGTTTATCAAGAATCTATCTAACTCTGCTTAAGAACATTCAAAGATTCTGCCTACACTGCTGTTCGAGGAAGAGAGTTCCAAAGACTCACAACCCTTTGAGAGAAAACATTTCTCCTCATCTCTGTCTTAAATGGGTGACCCCTTATTTTTAAACAGTGACCCCTAGTTTTAGATTCTCTCACAGGAGGAAACATCCTCTCCACATCCACCCTGTCAAGACTCCTCAGGATCTTATATATTTCAATCAAGTCACGTCTTATTCTTCTAAACTCCAGCAGATGCAAGCCTAGCCTGTCCAACCTTTCCTCAGAAGACAACCCTCCTATTCCAGGTATTAGTCTGGTAAACCTTCTCTCTACTGTTTCCAATGCATTTCCATTGGACTATGAATAAGGAGAACAGCACTGCACACTGTACTGCAGATGCGGTCTCACCAATGCCCTGCATATAT
The DNA here is from genome assembly GCF_017639515.1 of Carcharodon carcharias. Taxonomy (NCBI): domain Eukaryota; kingdom Metazoa; phylum Chordata; class Chondrichthyes; order Lamniformes; family Lamnidae; genus Carcharodon; species Carcharodon carcharias. Next base: position 65,358,221 of record NC_054487.1, read on the forward strand.
TGAATTAACTTCTTTTTCACACTACTGCACATTTACATGTGTTTTTATAAATTCAGGATGTGGGCTTTGCTGGCTGGATCAGCATTTATTGCCCATCCCTGCTTGCCCTTGAGAAGGTGGTTGTGAGCTGCCTTCTTGAACCACTGCAGTCCATATGGTGTAGGTGCTGTTAGGGAGGGAGTTCCAGGATCTTGACCCAGCCACAGTGAAGGAACAGTGAGATATTTCCAAGTCAGGGCCATGAGTGACTTGGAGGGGAACTTCCAAGTAATGGTGTTCCGATCTATCTGCTGGCTTGTCCATCTGGACGGTAGTGGTCGTGGGTTTGGAAGGTGCTGTCTAAGGAGCCTTGATAAATTCCTGCAGTGCATCTTGTAGATGGTACACACTGCTGCTACTGTGCTTCGGTGGTGGAAAGAATGAATGTTTGTGGATGTGTCAATCAAACGGGTTGCTTTAACCTGGACGGTGTCAAGCTTCTTGAGCATTGTGGAAGCTGCACTCATCCAGGCAAGTGGGGAGCATTCCATCACACTCCTGACTTGTGCCTTGTAGATGGTGAACAGGCTTTGGGGAGTCATGAGGTGAGTTACTCGTCACAGTATTTTTAGCCTCTGATCTGCTCTTGCAGCTACAATGTTTATATGGCTAGTCCAGTTCAGTTTCTGGTCAATGGTAATCCCCCAGGATGTTGATAGTGGGGGATTCAGTAATGGTAATGCCACTGAATGTCTCAAGGTGATGGTTAGATTATCTCTTCTTGGAGATGCTCATTGCCTGGCAGTTGTGTGGCGCAAATGTTACTTGCCACTTATCAGTCCAAGCCTGGATATTGTCCAGGTCTTGCTGAATTTGGACATGAACGGCTTCAGTATCTGAGGAGTCACGAATGGTGCTGAATGTTGTACAATCATCAGGGAATGTTCCCATTTCTGACCTTATAATGGAAGGAAGCTTATTGATGAAACAGCTGAAGATGGTCAGGCCGAGGACATTACTCTGAGGAACTCCTGCAGTGGTGTCTTGGAGCTGATACTACTGACCTCCAACAACCACAACCATCTTCCTTTGTGCTAATTATGGCTCCAACCAATGGAGAGATTTCCCCCTGATTCCCACTGACCCCAGTTTTGCAAGGGCTCCTTGATGCCACACTCGGTCAAATGCGGCCTTGATATCAAGGACAGTAACACTCACTTCAGCTCGGAAGTTCAGCTCTTTTGTCCATGTTTGAACTAAGGCTGTGATGAGGTCAGGAGCTGAGTGGCCCTGGCAAAATCCAAACAAGGTGTCAGTGAGCAGGTTATTGCTAAGGAAGTGCCGCTAGGTAGCACTCCTTCTATTACTTTATGACCCCTTCTATTACTTTACTGATGATCGAGAGCAGAGTGATGGGTGGTAATTGGCTAGGTTGGAATTGTCCTTCTTTTTGTCTATAGGACATACCTGAGCAATTTTCCACAAGCTGGGTAGATGCTAGTGTTGTAGCTGTACTGGAGCACCTTGGCTAGGGTCTCAGCAAGTTATGGGGCAGTCTATCACTGGAATATTGTCAGGGCCCATAGCCTTTACACTATCCAGTGCCTTCAGTGTTTCTTGATATCACACGGAGTGAATCAAATTGGCTGAATGTATGCTGGGGACCTCTGGAGGAACTGAGATGGATCATCCACTTGGCACTTCTGGCTGAAGGTTGTAGCAAATGCTTCAGCCTTATCTTTTGCACTGATGTGCTGGGCTCCTCCATCATTGAGAATGGAGATATTTGTGGAACCTCCTTCTCCAGGGGGCTGTTCAATTGTGCACCACCATTCTTGATTTGATGTGGCAGGACTGCAAAACATAGATCTGATCCATTGGTTGTGGGATTGCTTAGCTCTGTCTATCACTTGATGCTTATGATGTTTGGCATGCTAGGAGTCATGTGTTATAGCTTCACCAGGTTGACACCTCATTTTTAGGTATGCCTTGTGCTGCTCCAGGCATGTCCTCCTGCACTCTTCATTGAACCAGGGTTGGTCCCCTGGCTTGATGGTAGTGATAGAGTGGGGGATATGCTGGGCCATGAGATTGCAGATTGTGTTCGAGTACAATTCTGCTGCTACTAAAGGCCCACAGTGGCTCATGGATGCCCAGTCTTGAGTTGCTAGGTCTGTTCGAAATCTATCCCATTTAGCATGGTTGAAGTGCCACAAAACATGATGGGGGAGGTGGAGGTTACCCTCAATGTGAAGGCGAGACTTTGTCTCCACAATAACTGTGCGGTGGTCACTCCTACTGATACTGTCATGGACAGATGTATCTGTGGCAGGCAGATTGGTGAGGATGAGGTCAAGTATGTTTTTCCCCCTTATTGGTTCCCCCACCACCTGCTGCAGACCCAGTCTAGCAGCTATTTCTTTAGTACTCAGCCAGCTTCATCAGTAGTGATGCTACTGAGCCATTCATAGTGATGGACGTTGAAGTCCCCCACCCAGAGTACATTCTGCATCCTTGCAACTTTCAGTGCTTTCTCCATGTGTTGCTCAGCATGGAGGAGCAATGATTCATCAGCTGAGGGAGGGAAGTATGTGGTAATCAGCTGGAGATTTCCTTTCCCATGACCTGTTGCCATGAGACTTCATGGGGTCCAGAGTCGATGTTGAGGACTCAAAAGGTAACCTCCTCCTGATGTATACCACTGTGCCGCCACCTCTGCTGGGTCTGTCCAGGGATGGTGTTGGTGGTGTCTGGAACATTACCTGTAAGATATGAGTCCATGAGGATGACTATGTCAGGCTTTTGCTTGACTAGTCTGTGAGGCAGCTCTTCCAATTTTGGCACTAGCCCCCAGATGTTAGTACAGAGGACTTCACCATTGTTTGCCGTTGTCATTTCCGGTGCCTAGGCCGATGCCGGGTGATCCTTCTGGTTTTATTCCTTTTTTGAGGCTTCACAGCGGTTTGATACAGCTAAGTGGCATGCTAGGCCATTTCAGAGGGCATTAAGACTCACGTTGCTGTGGGTCTGGAGTCGCATGTAGGCCCGACCAGGTAAAATTTCCTTCCCTAAAGGGCATTAAGAAACCAGATGGTTTTTACAACAATCGACAATGGTTTCATGGTCAGCATTGGACTTTTAATTCTAGATTTTTATCAAATTCAAATTCCACCATCTGCCGTGATGGAATTCAAACCCAAGTTGCCAGAGCATTACCCTGGGTTTCTGGATTACTGGCCCAGTGACAATCCCACTATGCCATCATCACAAATTGCTTTCCCTTGATCTCATTCTTTCTGACCACTTTTACCCAGCTAGCTACTAATAATAATTACAATGTCTTGATCCATACACATTGAATAATATACAAATGTACGAAAATGAGGGGCAGAAAAAGACCAGCTGTTCCATTATTGTCCAGATACAGCTTTAATTTTAATTAGCCATCACTGTCTGATATTGATGACAATAATATAATAATTTCGTAGTAGCTCTCAAACTAAGATCTATGTTCTCCATTATACGGCTTTTTGGTATAGGTATTTATCATCAGCTACCACTTTGCTCCTACATATTTTCCTTCTCAGAAACTTGACAAGTACACAAACTTTAAAACTATTGTTGACACTTTAATTCAAAGATAAAAGGTAAAATAGTTTTTTTCACTTTGTTTTCTTTCCATCTTTTCCTTCTCCAAGGAGGAAGGGATGCACCTTACCGGGACCCGGACTAATATCCTCTCTGAAAGATTTACTCGTGGCTCATGGGGAGGTTTAAACTAGCTTGGCAAGCTTTGAGAACATGAGAGGGAACTCAAGTAGTAGAGAAACAAAGCTTGGAATGGTTGGAAGAAAAGTAGTAAGCAAAATTGGAAGGTCAACATCAAGTTGAGTCAAAATACGGAAAGATGTTAAAAAGACAAAATTAATGGCACTTTATCAGAATGCCTGCAGATGGATAGTTAGATAAATTGATGGCACAAATGGAAATAAACAGGTATAACCTAATTGCCACTACGGAGAGGTGGCTACAAGTGACCAAGGTTGGGAACTGAATATGCAAGGGTATTCAACATTTAGGAAGCATAGGCGAAAAGGAAAAGGACACGGGGTCGCGCTGTTAATAAAGGAGGAAATCACTACATTAGTGAGGGATCTTAGATCGGAAGATCAAGATGTAGAATCAATTTGGGTGGAGCTAAGAAACAGAAAGGCGCAGCAAACTTTGGTAAGAGTTGTTTATAGGCCACTAAACTGCAGTGTTAATGTAGGGCACCGTATAAATCAGGACATTAGAGGTGCATGTAACTAGGTCATTGTAGTAATCAAAGGGGACTTCAGTCTACATATAGCCTGGATAAATCTAATTAGAACCTATGCTGTGGAGGACAAACTCCTGGAATATTTACAAAATGGTTTTCTAGAACAGTATGTTGAGGTACGAACTAGAGAATAGGTTATTTTAGATCTAGTATTGTGCAGTGAGAAAGGGCTAATTAATAATCTTTTTGTAAAGGATCATTTTGGAAGGAGTAACCATACCCTGATGGAATTTTACATTAAGTCTGGAAGTGATTTAGTTCAATCTGAAGTTAGGGTCTTGAAACTAAACAAAGGAAACAACGAAGGTATGAGGGGCAAGTTGGCTGTGGTAGATTGGGAAGCTACATTAAAAGGTATGATGGTGGACAGGCAATGGCTAGCATTTAAAGATTTGATTTATGGTTAATTCATAACAAATATTCATTCCTTTGAGGCACAAAAACACAACAGGAAAAGCAATCCAACTGTGACCAGCAAGAGAAGTTAAAGTTTAGATCAAAGGAAGAGGCTTATAAAGTTGCCAATAGAGTAGTAAGCCTGAAGATTGGGATCATTTTAGAAATCAGAAAAGGAGGACAAGGAAACTGATAAAAAAAGGGAAAATATAATATGAAAATAATCTAGCAAGAAACATAAAAACAGACTACAAAATATTTTATAGGTGTGTAAAAAGGAAAAGATTGGCAAAGACAATGCAGGTCCATTGCAGGCAGAGACAGGAGAATTTATAATGGAGAATAAGGAAATGGCAGAAAAGCTAAACAAATATTTTGAGTCTGTCTTCACAGAGGGAGATACAAAAAACCTCTCAGAAATACTAGAGAACAAAGGAGCTAGTGAGAATGAGGAACTGAAATAACTTAGTATTAGTTACATAAATGAACTGGAGAAATTAATGGGATTGAAAGTTGGTAAATCCCTGGGGCCTGATGATCTACATCCCTGAGTGTTGAAAGTGGTGGCTGTAGAGATAGTTGGTGCATTGATGGTCAACTTCCAAAATTCCATAGATTCTGGAATGCCTGCAGATTGGAAGGTAACACATTTAACCCCACTATTTAAGAAAGGAGGGAAAGATAAAATGGGGAACTACAGACCTATTAGCCTGAATTCAGTAGTAGGGAAAATATGACAATCTATGATAAAGTATGTGATAATTGGACACTTAAAAAATAACGATAGGATTGGGCAGAGTCAACGTGAATTTTTGAAAGGGAAATCATGTTTGACAAACCAGTTGGAGATTTTGAGGGTGTAACTACCAGAATAGTTAAGTGGATGTGGTTTATTTGGGTTTTCAAAAGGCTTTTGATAAGGTTCTACACAAGAGGTTAGTAGACAAAATTAGAGGACATGGGTTGGGGTTAATATACTGGCATGGGTTGAGAATTGGTAAACGGACAGAAAACAGAGAGTAGGAATAAATGGGTCATTCTCAGGTTGGCAGGCTATGACTAGTTGGGCACTGCAAAGAATTGTGCTTGTGCCCCAGCTATTCACAATCTATACCAATGATTTGGATGTGGGTACCAAACCTAATATTTCAAAGTTTGCTGATGACACAAACTAGTTGGGAATGTGAGTTGTGAGAAGGATGTAAAGGGGCTTCAAAGAGATTTAGACAGGCTAAGTGAATGGGGGAGATCATGGCAGATGGAATATAATGTGGAAAAATATGAAGTTATCCACATTAGTAGGAAAAACAGAGATGCAGAGTATTTTTAAATGGTGAGAGATTGGGAAGCATTGATGTCCAAAGGGACCTGGGTGTCCTTGTTCATGAGTCACTGAAAGCTAACATGTAGGTACAAGTAATTGGGAAGGCAAATGATATGTTGGCCTTTATTGCAAGAGGATTTGAGTGCAGGGGTAAAAATGTCTTCCTGCAATTGTATAGAGCCTTAGTGAGACAGCACCTGGAGTATTATGTACAACTTTGGTCTCCTTACCCAAGGAAGGATCTATTTGCCGTAGGAGGTGTTCAACAAAGGTTCACAAGGCTAATATTTGGGATGGCGGGATTGTCCTATGAGAAGAGTTTGAGGAGACTGGGCCTGTATTCTGTAGAGTTCAGAAGAATGAGAGGTGATCATTGAAACATACAAAGTTCTTATAGGGTTCTACAGCGTATATGCAGGAAGGATGTTTCCCCTGGCTGGCAGGTCTAGAACCAGGAGACACAGTCTCAGAATAAGGGGTAGGCCATTTAAGACTGAAATTGCGAGGAATTTCTTCACTCAGAGGGCGGTGAATCTTTGGAATTCTCTACCCCAGAGGTCTGTGGAGGCTTAGTTGAGTATATTCAAGAAAGTGATCAATAGATCTCTAGATATTAAAGACATCAAGGGATATGGAGATGGTTCCAGCTCTGCTTGTTTATTCCTCTCTGACTATATCTGTACATTTTGGGTCTGTTGGCTCCCCTGAACTTAGAAATTACACTAAGGGATAAACTGGCCTAGAAATTGGATCATGCTGATCCCATTTTCTGGACAGAAAACAATTGCAAAGATGTCTAAATTAGGGCCGATCACCCCCACCACCACGTCAAATAACATTGAAAATACTTCCATACTGAGGAATTCCTTGATTGCATAAAAGCAGTGTTAGCCCCCTTGAAGATGCTAATAAGGGGCTGACACTTTTGTTAGGATCCAGCCCAGAAATTGAATGCAACAGGTATCGGTGTTTGGAGGAGAGGTAAAGAACGTGGGCAAGGGAAGTTTTTTAAGAGTTGAGATTATAGGTAATACAGGGCAGAATAAAGAATAATGAGAGATGAGTGAGGAATCTTACCTCAGTTACTCTTTTCAGGTCAATGAAATTTTTTTTGGATTGCAGCCAAGTCTTTGGTGCAAATTCTGCCTCAGACTTGCTCTGCCATCTCTGCTTACTGTTGCCATGGAAGTAGCCAGGATGCCTTCTTGCTGCTGGAAAAGCGAGGTATCTCTTCCTGTCGAACTCCTCCTCCACGGCTGTATCTGAGAAGCAAGAAGCCCTTCTCGCATCTCTTCTATCTGCCATTTCAATGGTGTTCAGAACGAAGCTGATTGCTGCCCACAGAGTGACTACCCTTTAAGATACGCATCCGCCCTCACGCCTTCTCCTCCCTCCCAGAAACATGATAGGGTCCCCCTTGTCCTCACTTATCATCCCACCAGCCTCCGCATTCAAAGGATCATCCTCCGCCATTTCCGCCAACTCCAGCATGATGCCACCACCAAACACATCTTCCCTTCAACCCCCCTATCGGCATTCCGTAGGGATCGCTCCCTCTGGGACACACTGGTCCACTCCTCCATCACCCTCTACTCCTCAACCCCCTCCTATGGCACCACCCCATGCCCACTCAAAAGATGCAACACCTGCCCCTTCACTTCCTCTCTCCTCACCATCCAAGGACCCAAACACTCCTTTCAAGTGAAGCAGCATTTCACTTGCATTTCCCCCAACTTAGTCTACTGCATTCGTTGCTCCCAATGTGGTCTCTTCTACATTGGAGAGACCAAACGTAAACTGGGTGACCGCTTTGCAGAACACCTGTGGTCTGTCTGCAAGAATGACCCAAACCTCCCTGTCGCTTGCCATTTTAACACTCCACCCTGCTCTCTTGCCCACATGTCTGTCCTTGGCTTGCTGCATTGTTCCAGTGAAGCCCAACGCAAACTGGAGGAACAACACCTCATCTTCCGACTAGGCACTTTACAGCCTTCCGGACTGAATATTGAATTCAACAACTTTAGGTCTTGAGCTCCCTCCTCCATCCCCACCCGCTTTCTGTTTCCCCCTTCCTTTTTTTTCCAATAAATTATATAGATTTTTCTTTTCCCACCTATTTCCATTATTTTTAAATATTTTAAAATCTTTTATGCTCTCCCCACCCCCACTAGAGCTATACCTTGAGTGCCCTACCATCCATTCTTAATTAGCACATTCGTTTAGATAATATCACCAACTTTAACACCTATGTGTTCTTTTGTTCTATTGTTGTTGACATCTTTTGATGATCGGCTTCTGTCACTGCTTGTTTGTCCCTACAACCACACCAACCCCCTCCACTTCTCTCTCTCTCTCTCTCTCTCCACCCCCCCCACACACCTTAAACCAGCTTATATTTCAACTCTTTCTTGGACTCGAACTCAAGTTCTGTCAAAGGGTCATGAGGACTCGAAACGTCAACTCTTTTCTTCTCCGCCGATGCTGCCAGACCTGCTGAGTTTTTCCAGGTAATTCTGTTTTTGTTTTGGATTTTCAGCATCCGCAGTTTTTTTGTTTTTAACCCTTTAAGATATGCTGGCTATCTTTAATAAGTGTCAGTTGCCCCGATTAGGGGCAAACAAGAGTCCATGTAGGATCTGCAGCTCACTTCATAGCAAGGGGATCAATTTAGCGCAGTCCCTAAGTCTATGCGAGCAAGTGCATTATTGGAGCATCTCGCATCTCGTCCCATCTTCAGCCAATTGCAAATCCTAAGCTAGTCCAATAATCTTCTCATAGTGAGCCTTTAAAATTAAGCGCACATGTTAGAAAAAGCCCACAATCTTTTAGCAGAAGTGCCAAAAGGAATCCAATAAGGAAGAGGCAGAGGTTCTGCCATGCACTGTCTGCTTTCTTTGGGTTTCTGACACCTCACGGCTGTGCAGTTCCACCTGCTCAGGACTGCCATGCTTCCCACCACAACCAACCCCACTACCCCCACCACCACAACCAAAAAAGGACATTTAGATCATTAAAATATTAAATTAAAACCTACTGCCAGCCCCTGAGGCTAGTTCTGGGAGTGGGAATGGCTTAATGAGAAGCAGCACTCCATGCAAAAGCTGGAATGAACATATCAGACCATTCAGGCTCACTTTAACCTCTGAATCGCTGGCACAGTGAGAACCATTTACATTAATGTGTCAGGCAGCAAGTGCATCCTGGAGACGAGGATATTGCTGAGATGTAATTTACTTCCAAATGTCGCCTTTCTTTTGTTTGCTGTAAGCATATATGCAATTGCCTTGTGAATCATTCTTCAATATAATACAAAGCTCCTTTGTTGGGTCCAGGACAGCTGATCCATTGCAAGTGATAGTGCTGCTATTTAGTTCTAGGTGATTATGCCCGACAGCCTTAATTACAGGGGATAGCTTGTTTAATGAATTCTATCGTAACTTGCCTCTGGTTCACCATGAATCCATTCCGACTTCACAGCAGTAACATTTCACACCACAAACTTCCATCGCCCTCCCAAATCCCTTAAGCACGTATACTTTTGTCGGCTTGTGCATTTCTGAGAATCTTAGTAAATTTTGTCAGACATCCTCATATAATATTTTTACTATTGGGAGGAAACTGTCAAAATCTTGTAGATTAACCAAAATTGTCATTATACTAGCTGCAATAAACAATAGGGGCAGAATTTTAAGGCCCCGTTTTGGTGGGGACGGGGCCATAAAGTGCGGCGACACATTGGCTTCGGCGGGAACATCAAATCCCGCTGCCGTAAAATTTCACCCTAGGAATCAACTTCCAGCCAAGTGATCAGCTTGAAGTTCAAAGTGGAAATTTTAATAAGTAAAATAGTTGTAAAGATAAATACATTTTTGTTATTGTCTACCTTCCAATTTCCCAATCAAATGCAGAAATATTCTTTGATATGCAAATACAGTATTCATATTGTGCTGTAAACTATGTTATTTGGATGCTGTTGCTTTTGGAAACAGTAGGGCTTTTGTAGTCCAGAAACTGTGCACATTTTTTTCTAAATTAACTGGGGACAACATTAGAAAATTTAATAGTTAGAAATCAGGCTTTCTCATAAAGCTTTGTTTCAGAGAAAAGGGATTGAATTAATTCAAATATAATGGATGTTGCTATCCAGTGGATAGACATTTTCATTAATCCTAGGGCTCAAATTGCTTTCTCATCACCTTTAAGATAGATAATAAACTCATCATTTGTTATTTTGCTGTAGCACGCAGTTTCCTATAGGTTATCTTTGACAAAATGATTCTGAAGACTCAACTGGATCAATTAAATATTGCTCCTCAGACCACTTATTCTCAAATGATAAACTGTTATAATCCAGAGTTATATTCAGCATTACATTACTGTAGTGGTTCACAATGAATATTTAAGTAAGTGATGGAAAACAGATGGCAGAAGTAAGCAAAATATAAATAGTAGGTGTTGCATTATTAATTGGTCAATATCTGACCAAATGTTTTGAGAATCTAAGTTACCTAGCACTAACCGGGATTTTAGAAATGTCTGATAAATACTGTTTTGCTGCAATATAGTGACGATTCCACAGATAATTTAAGATTCTGCGTAATAGATTGCTCAAAATGTCTCTTTTAGGGTCAACAAATCTAAGGTTCTGTTTGGGATAATTACCATGTTTTTATCTCCTTTCCACTAATTAATGGTATAGAAAAGGTAATTCCACCATATTGTTTTATATCAATGACAATGTATCATGTGTCTTTTGTTAATGTCTCAATCTGATGATAGATGGTTGAGGAGCAGCCTTAAACTTTGCCTGGCGGCAACCCCATCTTTAGTGGTAGCACTGAAGTATAAACTGCGACTGGTGCTCTTGTGTTTGTCTGTGTGGAAAGCCACTGCACTTCAGAACAGTATGTGAAGTACTAAGGAATTTTTTGCTAAGACATAATAGGTCACTTATGAATTCCATCTTTGGACATCTGCACAAAATGAGATTTTAAGGGATCTCTGGTGGCAAACAAACAGATGCTGCCAGCGTTGCTGGTTGCTGTGAGCTGCCAATTTTCTGGCCGCAGGCAGGCTGAGCTGAACCTGCGTGCAGAGGCCAGAAATGTGTTTGCTCCTTTTCTAGTCTGGCAGAATTTTCCCACCCACTGCACTGTGCCCGCTCCACGCACACTCACTCTCAAAATTACTCATTATCATGCAAACACACACAAGCCCTGACAGTTACTTTTCAGTTGCTGCATGTACACAATCTTGTGCACTTGTCCTTGTGTTGCCACCAGTGCTTTAAACCTATAGTACATTATAAACGGGAGCTCACAGAACATTAACAGTCCTGCTCACCATTGTTGGAATACACAATTATTTTAAAGTCAAGGCAGCTGCTATAAAAACTACCCTGCAAAATAAACAGAGCGGTTTCAGCAGCAGCAAGATCTGGAGCTAGTAGTGGAAAACCGCTACAGGAAGCAGGTCTACCATTAAAATGAATCATAAACTCAAGGTATTCTCCCAAGAAGCAGACTCTATTATTGAATTGATAGGTCATTGTAATTGATGTTAATGCTAAGGAACCCTTTGTGGGAAGAGAAGTGTTGGTATTAATTAAAAAGTTATCAATTATAATTATTGGTGTTAGAAATTGCTATAAAAACTGCAAGTTATATCTCAGGAAATTTATAGTTCAATCATTATTTCTAGCAGCTTGTCTGCTGTTTTAAAGTATAAAGACTGTGTTGGTCTTTATGATTAACATTCCATTTGTAAGTCATGATTAGTTAACCTTATCTATATCTTGGTGCATGAAGTTGCATGCAGCCATAAAAATAAAACATAGCTAAATGGTTAAAACATTAAATTAACCAACCTTGTATTACTTAATGTCAACATGGACATTATTATGTGGTATAAATTCTAAAGGCTGTGTAAAAATAAACTCCGACCTCAGATAACTGTAATGTATCTCTAGGTTTAATGGCTCTCACAGTAGGCTCATGGGCTTTAAAGCTCACTGTAGGTCCAGTTTGTGCCAATCTGATCATTAATATGTCTAAATAAAATGGAGTCATATATCACTGTATGACCATATACATAAGTGTGCTATGGGAAGCTCAAAGACCTCTAACCCATGCTGCACACAATATATGAAGGGTTGCATTCTGATCTACAGGAGTCATGTTGAAACACGTTGAATTAATTACTGTGTTGTTTTGAACTTACTGTGATTCCCATATTTTGATCAGCCAGAGGCTGAACTGAAGAGGCAGTTCAGTGATTTATCACAATATTCCATCATTTTCCATTTTGCATACTTGCAATGTGCGATTTGACATTTAAAATGAAATTTGATTGTCTCTCATTTGCTGATACACAAGCTTCTTGCACCTAAGGAAAAATGTTGGCAAAGTTAACAGGCTGAATTCATTAGAAGAGGGAATAAATATGTAGAAAGAAAAGGATCATTTTCATCAATTGCATCAACCTTCAGTGAACAGGTAAACTCATGTACATTTTTTTTATTCATTCATAGGATGTGGGCATTGCTGGCTGGGCCAGCATTTATTGCCCACCCCTAATTGCCCTGGAGAAGGTGGTGGTGAGCTGCCTTCTTGAACTGCTGCAGTCCATGTGGTGTAGGTACACCCACAGTGCTGTTAGGAAGGGAGTTCCAGGATTTTGTCCAGTGTGGGTCAAAGGATCTGTGATATATTTCCAAGTCAGCATGGTGTGTGGCTTGAAGGGGAACTTTCTGTTGGTGGTGTTCTCGTGTGTCTGATGCCCTTGTCCTTCTAAATAGTTGCAGCCGTGGGTTTGGAAGGTGCTGTCTAAGGAGACTTGGTGAGTTCCTGCAGTGCATCTTGCAGATGGCACACCTTCAAAGAAGCTGCCTGTGTTTTGTCAGGAAACTGAGAATAACTATCAGTGTAAAGGACCACACTGAGTCTTTCAATCTGTCTCCTGTATTTAAGTATGCATCTTCCTTAAGCTCTGGAACTCCTACCCGAACAGCTCTGCCTCTCTCCTCTTTTAAGTCACTCCTTTAAACCTACCACATTGGCAAGACTTATGGTTACATGTCCTAACATCTCTTCATGTGACTAGGCGTCAGATTTTGTCTGATTACCCTCCTGTGAAGCACCTTGGGGAATTTTACTGTTAAAGATGCAACATAAAAGTAAGTTGTTGTTGTTTCACCCCTGTTGCACTCTGCAAACAATGGTTAATGGTTGGGCACTGGGAGCAGATTAAAGGTTAAAATATATTTCAGGCCCTGGCTCTGAAGATAGTAGCCCGAATGAGGAGGTCAACCATTTGCTGTTCAGTTTTTTTAAAAAAGCATAATTGTTAAAAAATAATTTGCATAGAAGTGTTGTATTTTGAAAACAGATTTTCTTCCAGCTATTATGCATCAAACCTGGATTTTAGAAGATTCTTTAATATCAGTTAGGTATAGATGCCAGTAAAATTTGAAATTAATGCATTCAGAATATCATAATTAATTAGGAAATGTATGCCAAGTACTTAGAACAGATGAAGAGGGAAAAAACTTCAATTTTTATAGCACTTTTCACAATTACCAGATTTCCAAAGTGCTTTACAGCCAATGTAGTACTTTTTTGAAGTGTTGTCACCATTGTAATGTAGGCATTACATCAGCCAACCAGCACACAGCAAGCTCCCACCAACACCAACGTGATAACAATCAGATCATTCGTTTTTGTGTTGTTGGTTAAGGGATAAATATTGGCCAGGACACCAGGGATAACTCCACTGCTCTTCTTTGAAATTGTGACATGGGATCTTTTATGTCCATCTGAGAGGGCAGACAGAACCTCAGGTTTTGGAGTTGGGACTTGAATCCACAAGTTTCTGGCTTGGAGCTGAGTGGGCTACTAAATGAGCCATGGCAGATGGTATTGTATAATTAGCCATCATTTTTAAACTTCTAGTTGGCAGAACTGCATTAGAAACCACAATGCACCGTATACAGTATTATTTACACATATGGGTTATAACTATAATATGCATATAACATATGTCAGGGTTGTGATTGAACAATTGCAAAAAAAAAACACCCTCAGCTATTGAAAAAGGATTAGATGCAGTTTATGTCTGTTAACCATGGCTCAGTTGATCTTGCCCCTGAGTCCGGCGGTTGTAGGTTCAAGTTCCATCCCAGAAATTTTAGCACAAAAATCCCTATTGATATTTTACTGCAGTGCTGTGGGAGTGCTGCATTATCAAGGTGTCAGCTTTTGGATAAGACATTAAAGCAAGACCCTGTCTATTCTCTCAGGTAGATGTAAAAGTCCCTTGGCACTATTTTGAAGAAGAGTAAAGGAGGTGTCTTGGCCAATATTTATTTCTCAATCAAAATCACAGAAACAGATTATCTGGTCATTCTCACGCGACTGTTTCGGGGAACAATAACAAAAATGGGAAATGCTGGAAAATTGTGTCAGCCTGTTCCTGCGCCACGGAACTCATATCTTTCTATCTTGACTTTGTTCTCTCTCCCCTTGTCTAGTCCCTTCCCACCTACATCCATGATTCCTCTGATGCCCTATGCCTTATCAACAATTTCCAGTTCCCTGGCTCTACCACCTCCTCTTCACCATGGACATCCAATCCTTCTACATCTCCAACCCCCACTGGGATGGTCTGAGGGCTCTCCACTTCATCCTTGAGCAGAGGTCCAAACAATCCCCATCCACCACCACTCTCCTCCACCCGGCTGAACTTGTTCTCCTACTGAACAATTCTCCTTAAACTTGTCTCACTTCATCCAAATGAAAGGTGTAGCTATGGGTACCTGCATGGGTCCCAGTTATCCCCGTCTCTTTTTGAGGTATGTGGAACATTCCTTGTTCCCGTCCTACTCCGGCCCCCTCCCACAACTCTTTTTTCGGTACATTGATGACTGTTTTGGTGCCGCTTCATGCTCTCATCTGGACCTGGAAAAATTTATCAATTTTGCTTCCAATTTCCACCCCTCTGTCACCTTCACATGGTCCATCACTGATATTGCCCTCCCCTTCCTTGACCTCTCTGTCTCCACTTCTGGTGAAAGACTGTAAACCAACATTCATTACAAGCCTACCGACTCCCACATCTACCTCGGCTACATACCCTCACACCCCACTTCCTGTAAGGACTCCATCCCATTCTCTCAGTTTCTTCATCTCCGTTACGTCTGTTCCAATGATGCCACTTTCCAAAATGGCACTTCTGACATGTTTTCCTTTTTCCTTAATTGAGGTTCCACAGACTGTGGTTGACAGGGTCCTCAGCCGTGTCCGACACATCTCTCATGCCTCTGCTCTCACACCTTCCCCTCCCTCCCAGAACCATGATACGGTCCCTCTTGTCTTCACTTTTCACCCCACTAGCCTCCACATTCAAAGGATCATCCTCCACCATTTCCACCAAACACATCTTCCCCTCATGCAACCACCCCACCCCCAGCAGCATTCTGCAGGGACTGTTCTCTCTGGGACATCCTGGTCCACTCCTCCATCACCCCCAACACCTCATCCCCTTCCCACAGCACCTTGCCATGCAATCACAGAAGGTGCAATAGCTGCCCATTTACCTCCTCCCTCCTCACTCTCCAAGGGCCCAAATATCTTTTCAGGTGAAGTAGCATTTCACTTGCACCTCCTTCAACTTGGTCTACTGCATCCACTGCTCCCAATGTAGTCTCCTCTATATTGGGGAGATCAAACGCAGACTGGGTGACCACTTTGTGGAACACCTTCAGTCCATCCGCAAGTATGACCCAGACCTCCCTGTCACTTGCTATTTTCAACACACCATCCTGCTCTCTTGCCCACATGTCTGTCTTTGGCCTGCTGCAATGTTCCAGTGAAGCTCAACGCAAACTAGGGGAACAGCACCTCATCTTCCAATTAGGCACTTTACAGCCTTCCAGACTTAATATTGTGTTCAACAACTTCAGACCATGAACTCTCTCCTCCATCCTCACCCCCTTTTTTAACCCCCTTTTTTTTACATTCATTTTTATTTTTTATCCACTTATTCTTATTTTCATTCATTTATCCATGGTTTTATCCCCTTTTTTATCTCTCCTCCTATCCCATTTTATGTCCTTTTTTTCCAGTATTTTCCATTTTTGTTTCAGATTTCCAGCATCTGCAGTATTTTGCTTTTATCTTACTGTTTGGGGGAACTTGCTCTGTGCAAATTGGCTGCTATGTTTCCTACATTGCAGGTCACCGCACTGCAAAAAATAATTCATAGGCTTTAAAGCACATTGGATTATCCTGCGGTTGTGAAAGGCACAATGTAAATCTAAGCCTTTCTTTATTGTACACACTTGCTCTCCCTAAGGATTAACTGTACCTCCAATCTTATAATAGTAATTCCCCTTAAAACCATAGATGGAATAGTGGTGAGGCTTAATGGACAGAAGCAGAAATTGAGCCAGCAGCTAGATTTTATGTGCAAAAAAGATCAGTGCTGTAGAAATAATAGTAAAACAGCATGTAAAACTCAGAACAAGCTAGAGAGACGGAAGGAATAGATAACAGATATCATCTCGAAAACATTGAGAAAATAATGAAGAAGGACTGAGTCCAAAAATAAAATCAAAACCAAAGCACATAAAGGAAAGCAAATACAAGGGAGATAATAAAGAACAAATGGGGAGGAATAAATAGAGAACAGTGAAATCAAAAGTGAGCCAATATGTTGCTTGAGGCATTAATTATCACTGCAGAGGTGCATTGCTGATCTCCATGGAAAAATAATGGCTCCGATATTATCAGGGAGGATACGGGTGAGTCTAGGGGAGGAACTCAGAAAGGCCTAGTAGACGGAAGCCCCACTGAGCTTAATGTCACAGCCTCACTGTATTAATTTTGTACAGAGCACCACCTAACTGCCAGCAATGAGAGCCTGGCTAGCAGGCAGGAGTAGACATCATCCACAATCAGTATGAAGGGCTGTGGGATGGGGTGTGGGATAGCTGCAGTCAGAAGGGTCTGAGGAGGGAGAGCTAACAAGATTGGAGCTATGTGGGTGGATTTTGTAGTGGGACAGATTATATGCCCCACTGAGCTAAAAGTTGGTTGGCACCTTGCTCACATAAATTTGGCTGCCCCACAGTGATAATATGTTGGGGGTGGACTTACAGAGTGGGACATATGCCTTCAGGAAAGGGAAAAGAAGTCCCACCCCAGAGAGCTGCGGCCAGTCTGATTGACCAGAAGCTCTGTGGCCCCAGCAGTGCCAGTAGAGAGTAATGGGCCACGCCTGGGACGATCAATAGTCCCAAAGAATAAGTGAAGATGGACATCGGACTTCAGCTAAATCTGGGGACTTTGGGTCGGCATGGCTCGGAGACCCCAGCGAGAGGGGAGAGCAGGTTGGAATAGTGAGGCCAGGGCGTGACAAATGAGTGGGGGGTACAGTCTTGGGCAGTGATTCCCCCGATGGGCACAGGACCTCTCCATCCTTCAAATAGGCTGGTGGAGGACCGTAAAATTGACCCCAGGAGTGGGTTAGGGAATGGTCGTCCTGGGAGACAGCCAACCAGGTTCTAATACAAAAGCAAAATCCTGCAGATGCTGAAAACCAAAAATTAGAGTGGAAAATGCTGGAAACACTCACCAGTTCTGGCAGCATTTATGGAGAGAGAAACAGAGTTAACAATAAGCGGCGGAATTTTTCTTTCAGGGGTGAAGTCCTGTGGCAGGGGTGGGAACTGTGAATGTTTCCTGCCATAGAGCCCAGTGGAAATTAGTGCTGTATCGTGTGATGCTGGTCTCATTAATTATGCATTCAGGGGTTTCCCGACGTTTTGCACAGTGGGGAGGGCTGGATGGTGCGCATCCCACTGTCATATCTGGGCGCCATGTTTAAAATGTGCCTGGGTGTAAATTTACCCACCATCGAAAGAGGAGATGGCCAGCTAATCACAGCGACCTCCAGCCCCCAAATTCAGTGACGCATCCCCAGAAGTCCTGCTCAATGCAGTGGAGGCCAGAAGTGTCATTCTCTACCTAGATGATGGAAGGAGGAGGCCAAGCCAGCAGACCAACCTGCATGGGAGGAAGTCTGCAGGGCGGACAGTGCCCAGGGCCTCCACCAGAGGACTGCCCTGCAGTGCAGGAAACAGATGAATGGCCTGGATCCATTCCACCAAGTGAACCCTCAGCTGCTCACATTCTCCTTACTGAATGATACAGGGGCATGGGCCTCAGTGGCAAACATACCATTTGTGCGACCCATGCATAAAAGAGCTACTCGACTTGATAAGGTGATGCCTCACGGCTCCACTGCAGTCCATCTAGTCAGCAGGTGGAGAGGCCAAGGTGGGTTCCTGACCCTTCCACACAGAGAGTTTGGATACTGTCTAGGAGGTGCCGCGGGGAAAGGGGTTAGACATTGAGGGCACCAGCAAGCACCGCCAATGACATGCCTCTGTGAACCTTATCCTTCTATCTGCATGGGCTCACCGCTCTGGAGGGTGCTGCCCCAGAACCCTTCTGGAGAACTTGCAGTGCATTAATCAGATGGTGCACAATCCAATGGGTTACTTATAAGACTAGAAGCATGAGAAAGATACCTGAAATTCAATTGCTGTCAACCTCATCTTCTCTCCTTGCACAGGAAAGGCTGAGGCACAACAGGAGAAAGAGAAAGAGAGAGAGAGAGAGAGAGAGAGGGAAGGAGGAAAGGAGGGATCTGGCCTGACCTCAAGAATCTCACTGACTTTGAGGAACAGGCAGCCCAACTGGCAGTGGAGGGACTGGGCCCAGCCTGTGGAGATGGGGATGTCAGCGGACAGCCTCCATCCAGTCAGGATCCATGCATGTCACATAGAAACATAAGGGTCATGTGTTCCTCCATGTTGGAGGCAGCTCATGCAGTCACTCACTCTCTCCTCGCTCACTTACAGATGCCAGCAGGAAGAGGGGAAGGGAAGAAGATGAAGCCCTGTCCAGCAGTGCCTCCAGCCCACAGAGGACCGGGGACATTGGGAAGAAAGTACACTTCTAGAAGCATCACAGCAGTCACTGGCACCTTCCACCAGCGCAGACATACACAGCTCGGTGGGTACTTGACGTTGTTCAGTCTGGGTCTCACATTCTGGTGGTGACTGCATGAAAATGTGCCCACAGCAGGAGAAGGCAGGGTCAGCCAAGCTCACCGGCACTTGGAGGACTGTTGGGGAAGAGGCATCTGCGACGTCCAAGTCAGATGATGAGCTTCTGGGATGGGCCCTGCACGAGATGCTGGGGAAGCAGCAAGAGGCAGGGGAACATCAGGCAGAAGTGTCGGAGGCCTTCAGCACAGTGGCACGTGAGGTGGAGGAGTCCATCTGCCTGCTTCTCTGATGAAGTGGTACCAACATATGCGCGCATCGAGGTCTCCATGGGGAGGATGGTGGACTCCATGGAGATTCTGGTCCAGCGGGATGCCCAGTTTATGTCGGAGATGCACACAGACCTGTATCCCATCACTGTAGCCACGGGAGAGCTTTTTTGGTGGCCACAAAAGAGGGCAACGGGACAGCTCAACCTCCCTCCAGGTGCCCCTTCCCCTCAAGGAATGAGGCTGTGGCCCTCAGGCACCCAAAGGGGGGAGGAGCGGCTGTCGGACACCCCTGGACACCACCTCTGACCTCCACTCAGGACTGTCTGAGGGTCACTAGCCCTTTGGAATCCTGCTTGCATGGGACTCCCTGCAGCTTCATTCTCTGTGTCCGCAGAGGGAGCAGCTGCCCCCACAGCAGGACAGCCAAAGTAAGTCGGGGTCCTCCAGCCTCGTGTCACCAGCGGGCGGCTGCCAAGGTCACCCATGACAACAGGGCAAACTGGTCAGCAGGCTGCCTCCACTCCTGCTGCAGATGTCGGGGGAGCACCCAGAAGAAGCGGTAGGAATGCAGGTTTAAGAAGTTTTGATTTCACAAATGGTTGCACGGGTGCAGTATGATTGTTCATGTGACGACACTTTTGTAAATAGAGTGCACTTGCACTTTAATGAGGTCTGGTGTGGTTTATTTGTGATTCATAGTCCTTAAACCTTTGCCCTCCCCTACCCACCACCCCACTATCTTCAGAGGGACACCCCAGGCTGTGTCTATGTCCCCAGGAATCAGGCACGTGCAGGGAGGCAAAGGTCTTTCCCAGGGCCCTTGTGAGTCATGTGCAAGAATCCTCCCGTGCACGCTGTGCCTTTGCCCTTCACACTCTCATCTGTCCCAGTGCCCTAGCATTGTAAGTACTACATGCTGGGGTTCCCCTTCAGTTGTCCAGCTGAGATGACCTGTATCTCCACCCACCCCCAATGACCCAACTCCCATGTAACATCTGGAGATCTGCAAAGTTGCAAGCAGCCATGGTTATTGTTACCTTTGACGTGCAGTCAAATACTTTTACCCCTCCCCGCACACCCACACCCTTACCCCATAACCATTGACTCCCCCCAGGTGCAACTTTTGACCTTCCCAGGATTACCCTTCAACCCGCCCCATCACCCTCCCATGCCTGTTCACACCTGCAGGTGAATGTCGAAGACCGAGAAGCCCAACCCTGTGTCGGTAGATCTGCTCCCTCCGCTCATTCTGCCGACCCACAGAATCTGCTTCTCCTTCTGTATCCCCTCCAACAACTATCAGCACCCCTTTACCCGTCATTGCCGAACCCTCACTTTCCCACCCTACTGGCTCCCACTACCCCTTTAACCATCACCATCCCTTCCTGTCACCAATTCCCTCTGTATACCCTCAGGACTCATCAGTTGACACCACAGACTGCTCCCTCTGAACACCATCCCCCTCTTCTTCCCAATGCCCACTCACACCTGCACAAACTGCAACCCCCATCACCTGCACGCCAGCACATTACTTCCCACTGGCTGCTTGCCCATTCCACAATCCCCGCAGCATCTCTCTCTTTCCCCTACCGCTCCCAACCTCCCCTGCCCATCTTTAGACCTCCATACCCACCCCACCTCTCCATTCCTCTCCTTTCTGTCTGATTCTCCCACCAAGCACCGACCATCGCCGCCCAACAGTACCTTCTTCAGCTGTTGCTTGAAGACCCACCTCCTGGAAGCTGCTGCAGTGAGAAGATCCATGTGGTTGATGCTGCACCCGTCCACTGCTGCATGTGGTGTTCCAGGTCTAAAGTCGCTAGAGGCCTCCATCTTCCAATCTCCGCAAGCTGCCCCAGGCCTTCGAGCAGGCAAGTCTGAAATGTGCACACCCCATTGGTCCGGACGTGTTGTGGACCAGTGTGATATCCCGCGGGTGGTGCGGAAAAGTGGACAGGGGTGGGGTGGGTGGGGAATGATTCAGGTCGGGCTGTCATCATCTGCATCTCATTAATGAGGTGCAAAATGCTTTCACGCTGGCCTCTGGTGGGAATGGTGACCCGCTGTGACGGGAGGGAGCACACGTTTTCCCTCACCATTTGAGGCCAGTGGGAAACTGATTTTTCAGCTCCCGCCACATTGCACCCCCCCCCCCAACCCCCACCTGCCATTAAACCCGCTGCAGGGGGTTAGGTGGGTGGATCTGGAAAATTCCGCCCAATGTTACATACCTGAACCATTAAGATCAGGCTTCTGCTACTCTGGCCCACAAAGAGTTTAAAAACAGGCAAAACTTGCCTGGGTTTCTTCTGGCTAGTCACCACCTCTCCCTGTGCTGCTGGTACTCAGCAGCTGACAGCGAGGGACTTCCCCTGTGCTTTCGTTAAACATAAATTACAGCACTGATGAAATCATCGAATCTTGCCTGTTGAATGTTAACTAGGCCCCAGCCTGCTTTCTGCTTGAGCCTTGTCAATGGCTTGATTTGGGGCAGTAAAAAAAAACTGAAAGGCTGAAAATGGGATTTGGTTGGGGTTCGATGACTGAATCCCAAAATCCTAATGTGGTGGGGGCTGTTAAAATCGAGGTTAAGATTCTGACAATTCATGGGCCTAATGTTTGTCAAATAGATTTTGTGAAATAGATAACTGTGTTCTACGTGGTCTAATCCCTTGTCACACATTCAAACATTGTGATTTAAAACAGAGAGGGGGATCTTCTGTTATCAATTTAGAAATCCTAACCTCGCCAATACAACTACTGGGCCACAGTCCAAATTGGAAAATAGAAAAAAGACAAATCGTATTTATTGTTTCTTTGTTCCAGTTTTAGCCAACATATTTTTTACAATGGATTTGTTTTGCTTACTAGCAAACTTGAGGAATATCACATGGGTATTTGCTTCAGTATTATTGGCAATGTTCCAAAAAACTGTTTTTATTTTGCTTGATCAGTGATGTATTTTTGTCCTGAGTTTAATGGGGGACAGCCTTGTTCACTCTGTCTGCACTGAGTGTCAACTGAAGGGTTTTGAATTAATTGTTCTTTTTGATATTCCTGGCTCGGTCGAGCATAGGATGAGAAATAATTAACCATCGGTCTTCTGACACTGTCTTAATTTGATTTTGGCATGGTTCGAAGTTAGGCTCTGTTTCACATATAATAGCAGCATTTTGTAAGTTTGAAAGATAAAACAGGCCAGGAATATGTCGAATATTTTCTGGTTATGTTGTAATTGCTCTGTCAGGAGTTTTGAGACTTTATACATGTCTCTTGATCTAACTGAAAATCTGCACAATGACCTTTTTTGTGGTGAACCCTTGTACATGATCCATGTGGCTACTGAGGTCTTTCCAAAATGACAGAGAAATGGGTGAGGATTCGTACTTGAAACATTGGGCTGAATTTTTAAAAAGCAGGGAAGTTGGGGCCGTGTCAAAGGCTGAAATGAAAGGAATCAGAAATAGGAAGCCAACCTGCCCACTATTGAGGCAGAATCTTCTGCTCTCGGAGGTGGTGAGCTTGGAGGTGGGATGGTCTTGTAATTATGTGGGATGGTGAGTACCTGAACCCCACCATCTTCCCGTTTCCAGCAAAATTAAGTTCTGGGCAGGAAGACCCATGTTGACCTTCTCACTCTGCTACCAATTGAGCCCCTTAAATGGCCAATTAATGACCACTTAAGGTCTTGCCCTTCTGCCGCTGGGATTAACCCAGCTGTAAGCAGGCCTATCACCTTGTGGTATGCATGACAGGTGAAACTGTGCTTGATACCTCAGAGCGTGGGGGTTCCCTTAGCCAAAGGCAATCAGCGCCAGATTGAGGGACTGGGTATTGGAAGTGGAGGTGCCCGCTTAAAGCTACACCCCTGCCCTTGCTTCCGACACCCCTGCCCCTCTCTCCTTCATCCCCGACCTCGTGAACCCTCCCCCTCCCTACATTACTTACCTGTTTCCTGGGTCATCTGTGACCCTGGGACTCCGCGGGGTGTCCTTGTGGCAGCAGCCACTGTTATCACCACAGCTGATGTTATTTGCCGAGCAGGCCAGATCCCAGAGGGAAACTTACCTTGCTGATCACAACCTTTATTTAGTATTTTGAAAACGAGGTGAAAAAGCCACTGATTCCAGAAGCATGGAACTCCACTAACCCCTTTAGGATTTTAAAGTATTGAAAGATTTATTAGCAAGAATAAAAAAAATATTAAACACATAAGATTAAAATTTCACAGTTGAAACAGTCCTACAAAACAGCCACCAAAAAAACTCCACTTGGTCAGAACATACAAGTAAACTACTTGGCAACACCTTCCTTATAGATTTTAATGATAAAAATCCAGTAATATTACCCAAGGCAGAAACTATTGTCACTTTGTAAAAGGTATACCACGCAACTTCTCACTCTCTTCCACTCTGCTGTGGAAATGCAAAAAAACTGCTTTCTGTAAACAAAGACTTCTCTGGCTTGAAAACTCAATGACAACTCTGACCGCTATTGGACGCTCATGACCACCATGGAACACCCACTCATCACGAATAGCAGCAGACACCCATGACCACCATCAAGCACCCACCATGATCTACATGCACCCCCTCAGCATTTGACCACCACCCCCTCCCCCCCACCCCCCACAAAAACTGTGATCGGGAGCCCCTCATAATCAGGGACCCTATGAAATCCAAACCCAACTGCCAATGTTAACCATTGTACTCGCAATCCGGGCTCCACTTGCAAAATCTGGGGGCTGTTCCATGCTACCCAGACTCCCCCATTGCATGTTTTCTGATGAAGGGTCATACGGACTCAAAACGTTAACTTTATTCCTCTCCGTAGATGCTGTCAGACCTGCTGAGTTTTTCCAGCTATTTTTGTTTTTATTCCCCCAGTGCATGATCTGGACCCCACCCCACACTCTCTGGACTCCCTCTCACTCCCTTCAGCACCCCACTCCCCCACCTTTGCCCCTTAAACCATCTGCTCTGATCAGCTTTGGCCCTGTGAAGCAGGCTTCCTGCCTAAAAGGCTTCCAACATATCAATCAGGCTGCCCATGGGCAGGAACTTCACAACAGACCCCTATACCCACACAAAACTCACCACCAAGTTAAAATTCAGGCATTAACTCAACCGTTCTCTTCATGGATTGTCGAGTGTTACCCACGGTTGATGCTGTTTTCTTTTAAGATTTCCAGCATCTGGATTTTTAAAATAGTTTTTCATAATATAATAATTTGATTGTTGGCAGGGCAGTTACTCAATGGTTACTCATAAACTGATCTCCGAGATTGCGTTTGATAAGCATGTCAGCCACATGAAAGACTTTAAGGCCTGAATTTTACCCCTGGCGGGCATGCGTGACTGGTTGGGGATTGGGCTGCTGCCTGCGATCGGCTCCCTGACTGCGACTTCACACTGGCTGGTGAATTAAGGCCCGCCCAGCGTGAAATGCATCTTCCCAATGGTTGTGAAAGGTCGGGCGGGGGCAGGGGCCTGTTGGCTGCTGGGCCCAATGGCGACCAGGACGGCGGTTTAAAAATGGCACGGGCAGCTCCTTGAAGGCTGCCAGGGAAGAACATATTTGCAGCGTTCTGAAGACCGAAGCCATGGCCTCAAGTGCAGCCGGGGATGCCAGGCGGGAGGGCAAGTCAGGTGGGCTGCAGCAGTTCAAGGAGGCAGCTCACCACCACCTTCTCAAGGGCAACTAGGGATGGGCAATAAATGCTGGCCCAGCCAGCAAATCCCAAAATCCGTAAGTGTAACAAAAAGGGCACTCTGTGCCTCCCTGTTTTCCAATGAGTACCTCAAGGTCCTCCTGGTGGAACTGGCTGTCATCAGGGACACCCCCGACCCCAGAGATGGAAGGAGGAGGCCACCGCAACTGACAAAAAGAGTTTGGGCGGAGGTGGCAGCGCAGGTCACCAGCCACAACAATGTGTGTCATACATGGGTGCAGTGCCACAAAAGGTTTAATGACCTGCTGCACTTGGCAGGGGTGAATACCATGTTGGCATCGATCCGTGTGTTAAAGTGTTAAGATCTGGCTGTCTCCCCATGGAGCTCAAGGGTATTAGAGTAAGACTCCAGCTGCCAATGGCGCCGGAGCTGGGAAAGGGGGGTGAGCCTTGGCTGCTTGGACTAAGTGCCTTGCAGCTTGAGGGCCATGACTCGGATGTGCCCTGCGAGGTGTTCCTCAGGTGGGGTTGGCCAGGCTGCAATGGAGAGTGGACTAATCAATGCTCCTCTGTCCTATCAGGAGAAGATGAGCCATAACAAGATAGAGAGGCGGCGGACAGGCAAAGGCACCCCAAAACCTCCTAATCCTTACTAGGTTTGAGCCGGATGCCTTGAAACTAGAGAGGCGCCATGCACCTCAGTTAGCCAGAGAGGCTGGGGTTCAGACGAAGGATATAAGCATCATGGGAGCTGCCAGGGTACCTTGCACAGGCTTGCTGAATATGTATCCTGTGGTCACGATTTGCATGTTCATTGAGTGGAATCCCTGCATGTTGACGAAGGCACCCAGCTGACTTGCTGGTGCCTCGATAGCCACGTGTGTGCAGTTGATGGCACCCTGGACATGGGGGAACCCAACAATCGCTGCAATGCCTCTGGCTCACTCAGCCTGGCTGAGTGAATAAAATGTCATTACCCACTTGAGCAGAGCTTCTGTCACTAGTTTGACTCAACTGTGGAGAGCTGATTGAGAGACTTCACACAGATACCCTACTGAGCCCTGGAAAGAGTCAGAGGCAAAGAAGTTGAGGGCCACTGTGAAACTTCAGAGCCACTGGCATGGGGTGTCCACCCACACAGTTGGAAGTGATCTTAGGCCCAATCATCTGACAGATAGAGGTCATGGTCTCCCTGGAGAGAAGGAGCCTTCTTTGGCATTGCATCTTGGATATATTGAGGTAGCTGCCTGTAAACCCTGGCAGCAGGATAGTGGTGTCTGCTGCAGCCCCTTCTGCCTTGGACTACCTGCTGGCCCTGCGCACCTTGTGCCTGCACCTCTCCTTCCACAGGTCCCCCCCCACCCCCGGAAGCTGCATTGGAACACCTTGTCTCCTCTCTCTTCTGCCCCTCTCTTCCTCCTCAGAGGAGTTGCCCCTAGTGGAGACCACACTCCCCACTACCAGGGTAACGGAAGGCTTATGATACCTGGAAGAGTCCACACAGTCAAAATCCTCCAGGGGCCTTGGAGACACCAATGAGTCCTGAAATGAGGCCTGGAAATGCTAAAAATGAAGCCTCGAACAGAGATGAAGCTGCCAAGTACCAATAAGCAACCAGCTACAAACTATCCCCAAAACTCCTCACTACTCACAATGGCAATGCTGCTGGCCCTTTTTATCCTTTTTATCCTGGCCCATGAATGAGGTTTTTCAAAATGTGGGCTGTCCACCTGCTCATTTTGCCTGTGCGACAAGCGCGAAATCACGCGGCCAACATAAAATTGGGTTCAAATGCGTTTTTAATGGCCTTAAGTGGCTTTTTAATTAATGCAGGTACGGCTCTGACACCCGCACGATCCTGCTGACCTGAAGCTTGCGCACGTGTGGGATGTCATCAGGACGCTCGCCCGACGTCTTCTCGCGCAAATTTAAACCCATTCAGGTCGGGCACGCCCCTGTCTGTGGGACATAAAGTTCTGCCCATAGACTGAAACAGAGAATTTAACAGTAAGATTTGTAATGGTTTATAAAATAATTGGCACAGTATGGATGTTCATGGAGAGACAGTAATTACCTTTCCTGTTATCCTCTCCCTTCTTTCACTGCTGAAGAAGTCTGGATGGAGGAAGTTACGATGTCTTGGATGGTGAGAGTAAGGAGCTGCAGATGTTTTAATTGTGATAGATGTTGAGAAGAATCTGGATTAGTAATTGCTAATTGGAAAGACTGATTCCTCACAGCTTGAGGTAGCGGAGAAGAGACTATTACCCCAGGGAATCTGTTGTGTACTGCTATCAATAACTGCCTCAGGTCTAGCTAAACATTTTGTAGTCTCAGTTTTTTATTTGACTCTGAGCTCAGTGCCCAACTACCATGCTCAATTATTGCTAAATCCTCCAGGCCAGCACCCCATCTTCAACACTCTGTAACCTTCAGCTCATCAAATAGTTCTGCCACTTGTATCGCATCATACTCACCCATCACTCTATGCTGACATACATCGGCACCTCATTCCCCAAAGCCTTCAAAATAAAATTCTCATCCCAGCTTCCTTTGAAATGCTTTAATGATTTCAGCTTTTCCTATCTCCCATAGCCACTTTCAGCCCTACAACCCACACCGGAGAGCTCCACTCTCTTGACTCCGGCCATATTATGCAGCCCCTATTGTTACTCCCTGCGTGTATGATTAGGGAGCTGAGAGGGGTGGGGGGAGTGGTGGGTGGTTGAGCAGGGTGAGGGGTGAGAAAGGGGTTGAGAGTTGAGAGGCGGTGTGGGGAGGGGCAGGTTGGTGGTTAAAACTGCTCATGCTTTTGCCATGAAAAAGCTGAAGACCCACCATTTTTTACAGCAATTGGGCTTCGGAGAACAGATAATTAAGCCATGCCCAATGACAGAAAAAAAA
Source organism: Carcharodon carcharias (assembly GCF_017639515.1). Classification (NCBI taxonomy): domain Eukaryota; kingdom Metazoa; phylum Chordata; class Chondrichthyes; order Lamniformes; family Lamnidae; genus Carcharodon; species Carcharodon carcharias. Next base: position 65,386,157 of record NC_054487.1, read on the forward strand.
ATGAACAGTTAAGGGGTCCCACAGCTTTCAAAACTCAGTCCAAGCTCCATGACTGCCATTGCGGCCTTCAAACTCATGTCCCTAAAATCTCATCCTGTGGCTCCATTGGTGTTTGCAACCCACAGTTTGGAAACTCCTGAACTAGGCCCTGTTTTCTGGAATTCTCTTCCTAACCCCCAATACCTCTCCACCTCTCTCCTCCTTTAAGACCCTCCATAAAACACAGCTCTTTGGCCAAGTTTTTGGTCACCTCTTGTCTCCTACTTTGGTTTAGCCGTTAATTTTTTTATCTGATTATACCACTGTGAAGCACTTTGGGATGATTTTCAATGTTAAGGATGCTGTAAAAATGCAAGTTAATGGTGCTGCTGTTATGTTGAGTGGAATTTTCCACTCGGGGCCTAAGTCTGTTGGTGGGGTGGGGAGTTGGAGTGACTTCCGCTGGAGAGCGGAGAGGGTGGGCACGTAGGATTGTGACCTGTTTGCATGATTAATTATGTAGCCGGGAGGATTGCATCGCATCACGTGGTGGGCTGGGCAGGAAGTCGCATACCCTGCTGTCATGTTTGGGCACAATATTTAAAAGACCCCCCGGACAGCCTGTGATCCAGCCCGCCAGGATTTCAGGGCACTGAGATGGTCCCCAGAAAGCAGCATGTACTGGCCCCACGGTTCAGTGATGCCTCCCTAGAGACTCTCCTCGAGGCCTTGGAGGACTGGAGGGACATCCTCCTTCCAAGGGATGGAAGCAGGAGGCCCACTCGACTCACCACGCTGGCCTGGGAGGAGGTCACCATGGTGGTCAGTGGAACAGGGCTGCAGAGGAGGAGTGCCCAGCAGTGCTAGAAACATAGGAAAAATTTAATGCACACCGCCAGGGTAGGTGAACCCTCTACTCTCTATACTCACCTCACTATTTTCTGAACCTGCGATGTGGGCATCAATGGCAAGGCCAGGATCTGTGCTGCCCATCCCTGAAAGCCCTTGAGAAGGTGCTGGAGTGTTGCCTCATTGCCCCCCCTTCAGTCTATGTGGTCTGCTGGAAGAGAGGCAACTGAGGGTTACTGACCCAGCCACACTGAAGGCACAGCCATTTTTGGGGGGGGGGGCGGGGTGCGGCGGGGTTGGGGGATGGAGGTTGGAGTAGAGGGTAATCTGCAGATGCTGCTGATGTCATGCATCCACTGACCTTGTCCTTCTAGCTGCTAGAGCTCGCAGGTCTGGAGGGGGCTGCTGAAGTAGCCCTGGGGATTCGCAGCACTGCATCCTTCACATATAACACACAGTTGTCAGTGGTGAAGGAACTCAATATTGATGGTGCTGGATGGGGTGCCAATCAAGCGGCCTGCTTCATCCTGAATGATCCCCAGCTTCCTGAGTGATGCTGGAGCTACACTTATCCAGGAGGGTGGACAGTATTCCCTCAAACTCCTCACATGTGCTTTGCACATGGTGGACAGGCACTGAGGAGTCGCAATGCCATGTATCAGCCACAGGACTAGCAGCATGCGACCTGCTCCTGCATCAGAAGTGCTCGCAATCCATCTATTTATCTTTATGAAGGAGAAGACAGCAGGCAACAGGCGAGAGGAGGAGAAGATGGGAGGGGACACGCCCGACTATCGGCCCCTGACACAATTTGAGCAGAAGACTGCCAAGCTGGCAGGGGAGGGTCATGGCCAAGGGCAAGGTTGGCCTCCTCCAAGCACCCAGTGAGGAAACATGCTTAACCTCTGCAAAATGCAACCTGAGGGTGAGGCTCTGTGCAACGTAGGAGGCAGCACAGGCAGTCACTCATTTTCTCCCCTCTCCATTCCAGGCGTCAACAGGAAGAAGGTGAGGCCAGGTCCCACACCTGAACTCAGCCTCAGCCCACAGGAGACCTTGAAAAAGGACAAAGATGACTTCTCACCTGTAGAACTGTCACAGCAATTACCTGCACCCTCCACCAGCCCAGAGACACACACACACATCTCAGTGGCTCATAGATCCAATTTAAGCTGGGCCTCACACTCTGACGGTCACTTCATAGACATGTGTCCACAGGGGGAGGAGGCAGTGACAGCCAAGCTCCCTGGCGCTTTGAGGACTTCCGGAGAAGAGGCCCCTGCTAAGTCTGAGTCAGATATGAGCGTCTGGGAGCGGTCATGGAGAAGATGATGGAATACCAGCAAGACGCAGGGGAACATCAGGCAGAGGTATCAGAGGTCCTCAACAGAGTGGCATGCAAGCCAGGGGAGTCCATCCGCGTCCTCTCTGATGTAGTGGCTGTGGCATGTAAGCGCACCAAAGTCTCCATGCAGAAGATGGCAGATGCCATAGAGAACCTTGTCCAGCAGGACTCCCAGTTTCTGCAGGAGATGTGTTCAGACCTGCACTCCATTGCTGTAACCATGGGTAAGCTTTTGCAGTGGCTATGCGAGAATGGGACAGGACACTTTGACCTCCCTCTAGGTGCCCTATGGTGATTGATGCTTTAAGGCCAGCCTTACTGAGCGAGGGTCATGTGGTCAGAACCAGCCAATCAACACCAAGCGTGGGGAATCTCATAAGGGGGTGGAGTTCTCCTGGCCTGGGGGAGTGTATTGTGTCATTGCTAGAAGCAGGCAGCTAAAACAACAGCTCTGTAAATAATATTTGTTGTTCAATTAAAGAAGCCTCTCGGTAGTACATTTCTGCATCTGGCAATGAGGGCAAATGATCCTGGCTCTGCCCCGCCCCGATACAACTGTGAATATCTCATTTTAAAGAAGAAAAGAAAGAAAAAAATATATACTCACCAGGATGCCTCTCCTTGGCAGGATCGACCTGTTTAACTCCTCCACAGAGGACTGGATTCAATACATCGAGAGCCTTGGGTTTTATTTCCAGGCTAATGAAATAAGGGAGGAGGCAAGGCACAAAGCTGTTCTCTTGAGTGTCAAACCTACAGTCTTATCCACAGTCTCACAGCCCCAAGCGCACCCTCCAAATTATTCAGTGAACTCATGGATTTAGTGAAGGGCCATTTTCAGCCCAAACTATCAGTCGTTGTGCAAAGATTCAAATGCAATACGATGGCGAGGGCCCCAGGTGAATCGATCGTGACTTATACTGCTAAGTTGAAGCAATTGTCAGAGCATTGTCATTTCCGAGCAACCTTGAACGACATGTTACAGGATCGGTTAGTTTGTGGCGTGTGCAACGACACCATTCAGTGTCGATTGCTTGCAGAAGTCAATATAGCTTTTAAACGAGCAGTGGAAATAGCGCAGGCCATGGAAGGTGCTGAAAAAGATTCGCAGAAGCTACAGACCTTACAAAATGTTTCCCAGTTAGGGTGGGAAGCTGCAGCCAAGTGTGGCACGAAAACTGCTGAAGCAGCAGCAAAGCGGGAATTGTTCCCAATCGCCCAGAAATCAAAAAAATATACCAGAGACAATCAGGCAGCGACCCTGAAGTTGAAACGTTAGTGATGTGGGGGTAACCACTCCCCTGAAACATGTTGATTTAAGGAAGCTGAGTGCTTTTACAGTTATAAAAGAGGACATTTTATAAAGCAGTGCAGAGCTAAGTCCAGACTGCAAGTAACCAGCCAGCAAAGATGTTAGAAGTACATCATGTGAAAGAGCCTGAAGTGGCTGAATCTGACATTCACTCTCATTAAATCTTAAAGCAGTCAAGGTAAACCCTATTACTGTCACATTCCACGTAATTGGGAAGCCTCTAGTTATGGAGGTGAATACAGGGACATCAGCCAAAGTGATAGGTGAGCGCACATTTTAGTACCCAGGAGTTACCCAACCCTTGAGTCTGGAGAGAACTTCTGTCCAGTTGAAGACTTACACGGGAGAAGCAATAAAAGTAAAAGACACCGCCATGACACCTGTGAGCTTTGGCAGCAGTCTGCCCAGCTCCCAGTTATAATAGTGACTGGGGAAGGACCAAGCCTTTTGGGCCGTGATTGGCTAAAAGAAATCAAGTTAAATTGGTCTGAGATTTTTCAAGTGTGGGCAGGAGGACTGCTAGATTTCTTGAAAAAATACAACATCACCTATTGAAAAGAATTAGGAAAAATCAAAGGCTTGCAAGCCAAGATTCATGTTGACCTAGGGACAACTCTGTGATATTCTTTTAAAGGCAAGACCGGTACCATATGCCTTAAGAGAAAAAGTGGATGCTGAGTTAATCAGGTTGGAGGAACTTGGTACCATAGAGTCGGTTCAATTTTCAGAATGGACAGCACCTATCGTCCGCGCACTGAAAGTGGATAAGACAGTCCGCATTTGTGGCGATTATAAGCTAACAGTTAATCAGATTGTCAAGTTGGATAAATATCCATTTCCAAGAAATGAAGACTCATACGCAAAGCCAGGAAGAGATCAATCCTACACTAAATTGGATATGAGCCACACATACCAGCAACTCGAGTTAGATAACATAACCTGGGCCATGTCACAATAAATGCACACAAAGGCCTATTCCAGTGTATGCATCTCCTGCCAGCCAAAGTCATCAAAGACCACAGGGCATAGTAGTCAGCAGGCTGCCTCCACCTCTGCTGCAGATGTTGGGGAAGAATCTAGTCATAGATGTTGGCTAAGAAAAGTTAAGAAGTATTAAGTTCACACTGGTGGAATGGGTGTACAATCATTGTATATAGTTTTTGTACCTTTGTAAATATACGAAGCATTGCACTTCATGGAGGTCTCCTGGGTTTTCCTTGCTGCTGCTTGTGTTATTAGTTGTGCACACCCCCCCCATCCCCAACTTCTAGGGGGCACCAAATCTGGTCTATGTCTTCCTGAATGATGCCTGAACATGGAGGCATTGCTCTTTGCCAAGGTGCATGTAAGCCCTGTGTGAGAAGCCTCCCACTCACGCTATTCCCTTTCCCTCCACTGCCCTTTTGACCCTATAGAGACACCTTTTCCTTGTCAGGGTATATTATCAATTGTCCAGTTGAGTTGACCTTCAGCTCCATCCATCTGATGGCCCCCCTCCCACCCAGTATTTTTTCTGTTGGACATTGAGGGCGTCGACCCTGATCTGCCTTTGCTTTAGAATGGTGTGCGTCACCTTCCAAACTGTCTTCAACACCTTCTACCCTCCTCCTGCAACCCACCCCCTTCCCCCATCACCATCAACACCCCCTCACCCTGGCATTACCTCCACGTCCCATTGAACACCTTTGAACCTCCCCCATCACGCGTCAGATGCCTTCCCTCCCCGATGAGCCCACACCTGTCACAATCCCCATACCCACCCTGATCCAGCCTATTTCCAAGATCCATGTTAAACTTCTTATCCCCTCCAGCGACCCTCCAGACAAGACCTACTCCTGCCACATCAGCACCCTCAACCCCCACCCTATTATATCCACTGCCCTCCTCACAGTCACAGTGCATTCCCACCATCAGCACCCTCGGTTCGCTCCCCAAGATTCGAGCATTGACAGCGCTGACACCTCCCTCAGAACACTCCCCCACCCCCCTCAAGGCTTTCTGGATCTCCCCCCACAAGGCTTCCTGGTTTCTCCCCCACGATGTGTTCCAGCCCCCTCCTTGTGCGTTCTGACACCCCCATGTGTTCCAACCCAGCCTTTGTGTTCTGATCTCCTGTATGTTCTGACCCTCCCCCTCACCACCCCCACCCCCACCATGGCTTCCAGCAACACTTTGGTCGTTTCCTCAGTGTGCGCCATACCCTGGAGTCCTGTGGTCCTCTGGTGCTCCAGACAGCAGCATCTCAATAACCTGCTCTCTCGACGTATGTAATGTTGGTCCTGTCGTGAATTGAACCGGTATGAAGTCCCGCTGAATATGCTCGTGGGTGGTGTGGGGGTGGTGGGGGTTGGTTGTGGGGCGGGCGGGGGGGCGGGTGCGGTGGGCTGGCTGGGGGTGGGGGGGGCGGGGGGGGGTGGCGGTGCGGGGGGGGGGGGGGGGGGTAGGGTGGGGGGGACGTTTCGGTCTATTGCTGATTTGAATAATATTATTCAAATGCAAATCCGGTTCCCAAAGACCTTCAGCGGGGTTGGTGACCTGCCATTATCCCACCATGGGCATTCAGGACCGCAAGTTCCCGCAGTCATTTCTCACCGTTGGGAAACTGATTTTTTCTCTCCTGTCACAATCTCCACTCCCGCCTGTCATGAACCCCATGGGAGGGGAAAATTCCGGCCAGTGTGACCAGAGGCTTGAGCCATTATCCACTAAAGCATGCACATAGCTCGATGTCCATTCCCAAGCAATGTGTAACCACTAACTCCCCAGATGTTAACTGTAGTCTCCTCATAAGCTTGAAAGCTCTTTTTGCATTTAATTATATTTTGAATAGCTTGGAACCACAATTTACTTCTTGGCACTGAACTGATAAGAGAGATTTTCTTCGAACATTTCTTGTTCCTGCTTGGCCACAATTGTTTAAAGTTTACTTCCCTGTATATTCTTAATGGCCCACAAACCAGTCCTATTGGGGCCCACCATTTCAGAGAGCTGATGATGAGAAAATAAGATCAGAAATTATGACATTATAAAGGAAAAGGAAAACACATGTTACAGACTGCGGCTCCAGAAATGGTATCTGAATACTAATCAGCACTTATCAGCGGTTATTCTTCTTGAATTAAAACCAGCTGGATTTGAATATGCAGAGATACAAGATCTTGCTTCGAACTGATTGATAATTGTAATGAGATAACTGTCATTCACTTTGTTTATCCGGTCATTCATTTTACCTAGTGCAGCCAGCGAAGTGGGACTTTATCCTCTTCCCTAGACTTTCCGAGACGAAAATTGGTGACTCACTCTGCGAAAAAACAAATTTTGCTCAGCAAGGCCATGAGTACCTTTTCAAATTGTTCTTGGTCTTCCATGTAAAAACAGAAGTTTCAGGCAGTCAGTTGAAATTTTTCTAGTTACTTAAGTTTCTGTGGAAATCTTCAAGTTCCATTTCACAATCCAAGCATTTTTATTTTTCAAAATGAATTTTTTTCTTTTGCATTTGAATGATCTTTTAGTGTAAAAACTCCTCTTCCTCCAATTCCTGTCATATGATTGCATATATGAATGATGTTTTTGTAAAACCCTTTGTCAGTAATAAATTTGCGTTTTCTGTGGCCATCCACATTAATCGATGAATCACCATGTTAACTATCCAACACAGGCTGACAGAGCCAAGATTCAGTACACATGAGGCAATAGTAGCTCGTAAATTTTAAACTCCAGAGTACACATAAATAAAACATTTTTAAAAGGTTGTTTGAAGTCAAAAATTAGATGGAGCATTGCGAGCAAACATGAGAAATGTGAAGGGGGTGTTGGGGGAAGGAACTCTTCTTGACAAGATGCCAGGCAACTCTGCTGAGACAAAGAGCACCATAGAAGAGTTGGGGATATTAAGGTTTGAGGAGGAACAAGCCTTTCATTTGCTTATAGATTTCATGTTTCTTTTTTATGTCGGGTTCTTTCAATCTGGCCACTTGTAAAGCTTTCCTAGTGACCTACAGCCCGTGCTCAAGAACCAACAGATCATCCCCCTATTTTATACAGGAATTGTACATTAGACTCTTCATACAGTTACAGAAATATAGATTACATGGGTGTTGGGGGCGGGTGGTGGTGAGAACCCTATATTCCCGATATTCTTCTGTTCCTGTGCTCACTTTGAATATATTTATATAGTGCTTTTTCGCAACCAAAGTACTTTACAGCCAATGAAATACTGCTGAAGTATAGTCACTGTTGGAATGTAGGTAACACAGTCACCAACTTGCACAAAGAAAGCTCCCACAAGCGGCAATGTGCTAATGATCAGATAATCTGTTTTTGAGAGATAAGTATTGGCCAGGACACCAAGGATATCTCCTCTGCTCCTTGAATAGGGGCACAGGATCTTTCACACATTTGAGAGCAAATGGGGCCTAAATTTAGGATTTCATCTAACAGCAACAACCCCTCAGTACTGCACAGGAGTATCAGCCTTTATATACTCAAATTCTGGAGTGGGACTTGAACCTAGAACTCAGAAGACAAGTGTGCTGCCAGCTGAGCCACAACCGACATCTTTCAAATTTTTCTTGTATATGTTGAGGGTAAGGACCCAGCTACCGCCACAGTATTGAAGCATTCTCACAAGCAATATGGAATGTAGCTTAAAATGGCTTTGATCATGGGATTCCGATTTAACTTTGTTAGTTCACAGCTTATTGACCCAGATATATTCGAACCTATAATTTGAAAAAATCATGCCAGCTGGATCTTATCATGATTTACTTGTTTAACTCCAGCTAGTGATCCAAAAGTCTTCTGCCCCATTTTCTCCTGTGAAAGCTACAAAGTGAGGATGGTGTTGTGGGCAAATGTCCACTGACTTGACCTTTGGCAACCTGATTTCACTTCAGATCATCTGTCAAGGTTTACAGCCTACACAAGCACACTGAATTTGAAATCCAGGTCACAGAGTTGCAGCATTCCAAAGGATTGTACCCCATAACACCTAAAATGTTATTCAAAATGTGAATAAGTGAATATTACTTTATCAAGTCACTGGGCAGTGTTCAACACGAGTGGAACCCAAGGATTTGTAGAACAGCTGCTGACTTAGTTTAGCTTGGATTTATCAAAATATATGTTACCATGGAAACAACGAATGATGGAATTAATTTTGAATTTCAACATTTCATTTGAATTTTTAAATTAAAAAGAAAGTAAGCTCCACCAAATTAGCGGAATAAAAATGATCCAAGTTTATGTACGGCAAATACTGATAAATGGAATGAATTTATACCAAAATGTCACTAATGAAAAAATACTGCTTCACTAACTCCTTGGATTTTTTTTTAATTCATAAAGGTTGTCATATCACCATAGAGGTCTTATTAGTATTCGTAAGTTAATGCCCTCCTGCTAAGATTACTATGAAATTGCTTTAATATTATAATAAAACTAATAATTTTCTATTATAACATTCTGATTTTATATTGAGCATTCCAAAAAAAAGGACAGAGGCAGTAATGCTAATAATTTAAAAGAAAATGGCCTAATTCTGCATTGGCTTTCCTATCTACAGTCATGCAAATTTATCAGGCTTCTCACTTGACCTCTATATAATCTTGTCAGAGTGTTGGCTTATATTTGTATATTAATATTTGAGCTAATTGGCTGTTGCCATTTAAGAAAATATGGAGGACTACAGATGAGGTGAGCTGGTTAATGAGCTGACACCATGCTCACAAGTGTATACTTGTGTTCCAATCTGTTCAGATTGTTGTGCATGATACATGCGGCACCAGTGATTAATGCAGCGTGTCTCACTGTTAACTCACAAAATGTATCATATAGTTTAAACCTGGATTAGGTTCTTCTATGGGAAATGTTCCTGATTCACAGCTGTGATGTGACATGGTTTGTGCTAAAAATAAAGCTAAGACTGTTTCCTTTACAGATCAGCATCTCCAAGGAACGATGGAATATTTGGGATGTTTCGCTCCAGTAGAACTGATTTGACAGTTTATTTTCTATTTTGTGCAGTTTTATCAATCAATTACTGCTTTTTAAATTGAAATTCATGTTTCTTAAAACATATGTAAGCCATGATTGAAGTCTGTGCTGGGTATCAGTGGGATTTAGAATGAGATTTGTTGTATTTTAACAATCTGCTTCATTTAACTCCCACTAGCTGACTTCCCACACCACCTAGGCGGAAAGGGACAGAAAATCAGTGGCGACCTGCAGAGACTGGGATTGGATACCTGGGCCAATCTGCAACGGTTACCCAATCATAAGGGAAGGTGACAATCTGTATAACCAGAGGCCTAATTTTTCCTTGAGAGACTTAGAGAAGGGCTCCTGTTCTGCCTGGCGCACAATTAAAGCTTTTTGATAAAAAAAATATAAATTCAATTTGCCATTTTAGGCTTCTTCTCCTGTCCTGACCTGCTTTTGTTGCTTAACCTGGCAGGAAATTTGCTGCAGCTTCCCACTTGAGTGAATCAAATTCGAAGACTATAATTGGGACCTGACATGGATATATTTGAAAGGGGTCTGTCAGCTTTGGGCAGCTCTCTTTGCCGTTCGCCTGGATGGGCAGGTTAACTTGGGATTGCTGATCTTTTGATAGCTCTGGTACAGATGAGTAATGTAATTTTTCCTGCTGGGGTTCCGCCAAGCGGGTGAAAGTCACCCCCATTGTCAAGTTTAATTTATCACACGGTGTGTTCACTTCAAACCTGATATTTTGCAATAATGAGTTTTTCTAATTTCTGTAGGGTCATTGTTCTGCTCATCAATGAATTCTATTTCTTGAAGAAAATCAGAATTGTAGATGTAAGGTTTTCATTAAAATTATACTTGTAGAAAGAATAAGAACAAATCATTGTGTGGAGATGAAAGTATTAGCATTAGACTTCAACAGTACACAATTGCCAAAAAGGGCTGATTGTTGTACTTGGTCATGTAGATTTTATTTTGTATTCATTTTAACTGGTTGACTACCAGTTTCAGTGTTAGATAATTACAGATTACATTTGTGATTTTCTTACAAATATATAGCTAATGGGGGGCTGGTTAGCTCAGTTGGCTAGACAGCTAGCATGTGGATCAGATTAACAAACAGCACCAGGTTCAATCCCTGTTCTGGATGATGTAGGCTCAGGGCCTGCCTCCTCGCCCTACCCGTAGTAAAAAAAAATCACAGCGCTTTGCTGTGGTTTGGCAAATAATCACTAAGGATCAGCCTTCAGGCAGAGAGCTCAAGAACAAGATATTGCTAATGAGGGAATTTTGCCCAGGTTAGGTTTTCTGCCTTACCGAATCTTTTATCAGCAGCAAATCACCACATGCAAGCCTTGCCTTTGTGTGACAGCTGCCCCTTGATACAGATTTAATGGTTGTATTGGCACTATCAGACTGAGCCTTGTGTTGCTAATACCGTATTATGTGAAAGTGTTTCCCAGGTTTAAAAACTCATTTTGAAAAGGGAAATACGTTCAGTGGGGTGTGGTGCAGTTTTTCCTTAAGGAAAACAGTATTAAATAACACCTTTTTTACTTACCAGTTGAATGAAGGCAAATGCTTTATCATGTAGAAAATCTAATCATGCCTGCCAAGCATAATGAATGTATCACCTAACCAGTGTAGAATGTGCTTTTACTTCTAAACACCCAAAGGGATTCTTTCTTGCTCTGCTTGCAAATGATTTTCAGTAATCTGGAAGGAAAACTGAAGAGAGATTTCCTGTAGTTGCAGCAATATAGAAAGATAAACAGAGATTTCCCTTTTCTCCTAATACCTTTTAATCTGTATGGGTATTTTGTGCAATGCCAGTCAGCAATATGAAGTAGCATGTTGAATGAATGAATGAAAGGGGCTTTTGGCATTCTTGGACAATAAGGTACAATACCACTAAACAATTTCTACTGAATCAATTGGGATCATTTTAATACTCCTCCGACTAATCTCTTTAAACTGAATTACAAAAGTACAATGCAGATGCTGCTTTGCTTTTAATTGAATTATGTGCATACATAATGAATCTTAAAAGACTTGTGTTAATTTATGTATTAAAATGACTCCATAAGCAGCTATTTAAATAAACAAGTAGCCAAATTGGGGTGCAATCACATCCTGGTCGCTGCCAAACTGCTCACTATTCCAGGCTCATTTGGAATGCAGGATTCCCTTCTCCATGATAAAGCATCTTCTTCAAACCCTCTACCCTATCACTTCCACCATCACTTCCAGCCAGAGGAGATCAGGGACTTCTTTATCATTAAGACTGAGACCACCTGAGACCACCGCCTCTACCACATCCCCCCCTTCAGTTGGTTTACAAAGCCCTACACCCCCTAGACCCCTGCCTCCTACCCCAGCCCTTACATCTTTCTCTAGTTTCAACTTTTTATGTCCATGCGATTTACCTCCTGCTCTCTTGACCCCATCCTCATCAAAGAACTGACCACCCAACTTCTCTTCCTGGCCTCCATGTTAGCTAAGATTTTTAATGGTTCCCTCTCCTCAGGTATTTGCCCTCTCCCCATCAGGCCTGTTATCAACAGCCCTCTCTTCAAAATATCCACTTTTGACAAATCTTGTTCAATGTCTCTTTGTCCTTGCAAACTACCAACCACCTGTACTCTCCCTTTCCTCTCCAAAGTCTTTGAATGTGTATCTTTTCCTGAACCTTTGCCTATCTTTCCCACAGCTACATGTCCGTATACCTTCAATCAGGCTTCTGCCCATGCCATAATATCAAAATTGTCCTTATCAAAATCACAATGACGTCCTATGTGATTGTGATCACAGTAAACTATCACTCCTCATCCTTCTTGACCTGTCTGCAGCCTTTGGCATGATTGACCACACCATCATTCTCCAGTTAAAGGTAGCTGGTTTAACACCCTAGATTAACAACTGTGTAACCAAGAGAGCATACAGTTCAAATATTACTCCTTAATAGTTACAAGGGCAAAAATGCATTTATATTGGTTATTTCATGACCTCTTGATGTCCAGAGTGCTTCACAGCCAATGAAGTATTTTTGAAATGTAAGCATGATGGTAATGTAGGGCAACGTGTTCCCCAAGTTGCGCACGGCAAAAATCCACAAACAGCAAGGAGATACACAACCAGAGAATTTGTTTTGATTACATTGGTTGAGAGATAAATGTTGACCAGGTAAAAATTCCTTTCTCTTCTTCCAAAAGTGTCATGGTATATTTAGCAGCCACCTGAGAGGGCAGACAGGATCTCATCCAGAAGTCAGCATCTTTGATGGTGCAGCATTCCCTCAATGCTGCACTGAGATATTGTGCAGAAGTTCTGATGTGCGACTTGAATCCATAAACCTCTGACTCAGGGGCCCCATCTCATGGAGATAGGGTTGAAGGCATTGGGGATGGGGTGGGAGGTTGTTGGGGAGCTGTGAAAATGAGGGGGGGGACCCCACATCGGCATTGGCCCCTGACATACTCCCGTCGCTGGGGTTCTTCCCCAGGGCGGGCTGGGAACAGGATTGGCTGCCTGCTGCACAGACGTGGGTAGCCAGTTAGTGCAATTAAGGCACCAGTTAGGGGCCACTTTACAATGGCGACAGTATTTAACCACATTCAGAGTGGCCCACTGTTGTGTGTGGAGGCTGTCAGCTCAATCAAAGAATAACTTTAAATATCCTGTGATGATGAAACATCTGATAAGGTAGCAGAAGAAAATAAACCAAACCAGGCACCTATCACCAGTGACCAGCACACCACATCAGCATTCATTGGAGTAATAAAATTATCAATGGTTTCATGGTTTCACAGAGTCATCAGCACTAACAAGTGGAGGAATCTCTACATGCAGTGACTCACAGTGTGTAAAAATTCCTGGTCGCAACCAGAATATTTTGAAATATTTTCCGTTCATAAAGCATTTACTTACTGCATTCCCCCACCAACAACTGCGCCCTCCCCCACCTTTTTTTTTTTGGTCTCATTTGTTGGATCTTGTTGCCACATTCTCTTATCCTGCAGGGACTGGATTGCCCAGTTTTATGAATGGCTTATTTTGGAAACTTTAATGATGTAATCCAGATACCAGAGGTTTGATTTTCTGGCAGTATTATTTTAATACAAGTTGCAGTCCCTTGACATTGAAATAACACCAATCAGAAAATGTAGCCTCGGAGATCTAGAGACGGATGTTGAGGTCACCCTCCCATCAACAACGAGGCAATAGTACCCCAAAAATGGTGGAGAGTGACTTACCACTGGCTGATGCTATATTTCTCAGAGCTTAATGCTCAGCAGTAGGAGTGGCAGTCAGTTGTTAGAACCTTTACTATGCAAATTGGGGCTAGATGACAAACATTTTGCCCATTTCTATGCTCAATTGGGCACAGTGATGCTGTGCTTTAAGTGGTTTTACCTTTGCAAAATCAAATTGGGCTTGCCAAAGCAGAATCCCTTCCCGGGTTGAGAGAATGGACATCTTGTCCCGGATCCACACCTTTCAGTGTCCGGAGGTTGGCTGGGCTGTCTGAACTTGTTGCAGCTTAAAGTATGCTTGTGTTCTACCAAGAGACCTCCAGCCATAAAGTAGGGAGGCCTCAAAATTGACCTGGCTTCCTGGTTTGGGGTTGGGTGGTTGCTATTGGCTAGGCCGCTAATGTACTCTGCCTGCTGACCTCATGAGCACTGCTCGGGAAGGAGGAGATAGAAAAGTAGGTTGGGAAACTATCTTCTGTCGCTGTTACAGCTGAAGTTGCATTCTTTCATTCTTTCCTCTTTCTTCTTTTACCAGCTTCTTCATCTCTTTTGCTGGCTTTGGATGTATAACATATTTCCGTGGTCTTTAGTATTGATCCCAATGGATATGTCAACAATACAAAAGTTGACTTGGTTTGGCAGAACTAATTATTATTCAGGGGTAGGAGCAGGGCCAATTTTTCTGTGATGAGGAGAAAAATTGCAACCCTTTCACTCTGATTAGCTAATTCAGCTCAGACTGAAGGTCTTTTTGGCCAGTATGACTCGCTATCAACCAAATATTGCATTTAATCACTGAGCCATCAAGGGAATTCATGTTGATTGCTTTTAATGGGGTGACATAATTTGCATTACTTACTAAACTCCCATACAGGCAGGATTTTTGTAAACACAGGCATACACATTGGCGTGATTGGTAATATGCTAACTGAATTGTATCATGGGACTAATTTTATAATTTTGAGCAAAGGTTTGCACTATAGTACCTGGACTGCCCATGTTTCTACTGAAACAAACTATTCCTGGCAGCCGATATGGCAAGTGGTTGTGGATTAAGATTTTACGTTTGATTCTTAGAACATTACCTACACGGAAGTATCAATTAGGTGGTCCATTCAGAACAGCAGTGAGACACGGTGCCATTTGGCACATTACATTCTTAATAGACTAGAGAAATAACTGGGACTGCCTCTGATGGCGATGTCATCATTTCAACAACATGCTGAGATTTATGAGGTTCTGTTTCTTATTCTTTTCAAATGAGAGTTCAGCTTTTAACTGCTAAGAAATTGCCAACACAAACTGGAAAACCTATAAAGCTTGAACAAAGTGACAAGTTTAGAAACCAGGGCCAGGATTTTACAGCCCTGCCGCGGTGTGTCTCAGCGGATGTGGCGAGCCATTTAAATCCCCATTCAGTTCTGTAACATCCCGCCAGGCGGGAGGGAGCTGTAAAATCCAGTAGAAGTAGTTCCCATTCATCTGAATAGAATCTTATCAAATCAAAAAGGTGATAAAGCAATAAGAATGGGACTCAATAGAAATAATATAAATGTTGAGGCATCTGCATTGGTTAATTCTCTTTACTCAACATGCAAGTACAGCTTTGAATTAAATAAGGTGAAAGCTAGTGGCACTGGCCTCAAGAAATTGCCTAACCCATTCAAGAAGCATAAGCTGTAAATGTAAATTTCTTAATATTTATGAGAAATACTAAAATTTTCCCATTAGTATTGGTACTGATGCTATCTGCACCAATATAAAGCATGTTTTAAGGCAAGTCCCTTTTCACAGCTTATAGTGTAGCCATCTGATCCTTTCTGACTTATTTTCCCCCTTTAGTGTTATGGTATGACAAAGAGGACACATATGGGATCATCAGGGTGGATTATGTTACAAGGGACACAGTTCTCTAGTTTCCTGTATTTCAATCCTGATTATGTCTAATGCCACGAAAAGAAAAGTTGAAGAGAGACTGGCATAAACAGTTTATTTTGAGAATTTTCTTTCAAAGCTCTGGTACAAACACAGACTGGTACGTTTTTGGAACTTTCTCTATCCATCTATCAGCTACACTTTGTAGTTTTGTTTTAAACAAAGCCCTTGAACCTGAGTGTATTTCTCAAAAGAGCTCGACACTTATTCCCTGGAGCGGGTCTGTCATGCAGTGGAGATACAGGTAATTGACGAAGGAAGGCATAGTGGGCCAATGCGACTTGAGTTTGTATCACTGTTGGATACCGGTGAATCTGTGGAAAATATCCAAGGTTGAGAGCTTCACTTTCCAGAAATATCAGGGGCTGAATTTTGGGCACTGCCAAGGGCATGAGAGGAGGCAGGAAGGGGCTTAAAATACCGGCGCTGGCTGGTATTTTGGTTTGGAGACACCACTCCCAATGCAGACAATATTCACCAAGTCAGGGGTTGACGGGACAGCCATCTTGCTTGCCTCCCAATTTAGGCCAACTGAAGTTATTAAAGAGCTGATAATGAGCTTGTTAAAGGGGAGGTTGAAATTTTTATGGGGGTGCATGGGTTACATGCATTGACTGTCGCTGAACTGAAGGGAAATAAGTACAGTGTAGGGAGCCAATGATAGTCACCCCAAGGAATTACCTCAGCTCCATAAAAGGGACAATGGAGCAAAGGAAGCCTTGTTCTTTGGAAAGGAGGTGCCTTTGGCGCTGCCCAATAGCAGGGAGAATGGGCAGTCAATGTTCAGGCAATGAATGAGATTGTCACCCACCCCAGCCCCCCAACACCATGGCATTGTAGGATCAGGAGAGATGGGGGAAAGGCTTTCAATTACAATAGGGCCACCTCCTATCCAAAAAGAAGGCTGTAACTGGCAATTTGGGGCAGGACTGACAGATTTTGGGGCCAGTGGCAATTAGGGGCAACACCCTCCACAGGGAGGGCAGAACCCAGGACACTGGTAGGGCATTGAGGAGGAAATAGGGGCAAGAAGTTTACTGAGGCCATAGCCTCAATGTAGGATCTACCGCTGAAGATGGAACTACTTGGAGATGACCAAGAAGAACCAGTGATGCAGGAGACTGAGTTTCTCCAGGCAGATGGTGACACTCATGGACCTCATCACTGAAGATCTTGCACCTTCCAGAACTGGTCCCCATGCCCTGCCAGTAGCTGTCAAAGTCATTGTGGCCTTGAGCTTTTTGACTTTTTCCTCCTCCCATGATGGAAATGGCAGCGAATCACTGCATCCTGCAGGTTGCTGAGGCTGTCTTTGCCAGAGCTGGTCATTGCATTTATTTCACAACAAATTTCGCAGGCACAGAGAGCAGTGGTTTTTGCACCATCAATGGATTCACCAAGCTGCAGGGCATCATTGATTGCACCCATGTAGCCTTCGAGGCACCCAGTGACCATCCAATCAACTTAATCAACAGTCTTCCACTCGCTCAACATTCAACCACAACATGAGCTTCCTCCATGTGTGCGCTTGTTTTCCTGGCACCTGCCAAAACTCCTTCACCCCCTGCCAGTCCAAGTTGCCTCAGATCTTCACTCCAACCCCGTGCCATTTGCCTGGGGCACAACTGGCATACCCTCCAAAGATCTCTGCATCTCCAGTGCCATTGACAGGTCTGTGCTAGGCAGCATTTTGTGTATCATGTGGCCATGCAGTTCACAGTTCTTGTATACACTTCAGATGCTGCATATGGTTCTCCAACAGATTGGTCACACTTTTTATGGAGAAGCTTTTGCTTCCAAAGCCCTGAGCCATGAGCTGGGTGGATTCCTCCATTCTCTGTCCATGACCCTGCACTGCCTCAGAGGAACACAGTGCTGATGCAGATTGGGCAGCCAAAGTGTCCCAGGTGAAGTTATAAGGTCAAATAGACTGTTAGTAAATGCAAAACCTAAAGTTTCTTTTGGGGGTGGGGTAGTGAAAGTGTCATTTTTGAAACAAATACTGCAGGGAGAAAAGTGTTTATTTGAGGCAATTGTACAGGAAGGAGAATATTTGGGAAGGGAGGAATGTTGAAAGTAGTTTCAAAATAAACTACACCAGATGTGAAATACGAGAATGCTAATGACAGGCTGTGTATGGTTGAATATTTATTGGAATTTCAATGTGTTAATACAGAATTATTTTAATATACTTCCCGATTTGATCTTTGAACTATTTCTCAATTATTTATTTAATGTGGAAAACAAACATGTTTGATTTATTTTTAAATGCACGGTCTCTACCTTTGCAATATTGTAAAATTAAGGCAGCTGTATTTAGGGTTACCTAAATTGCACTTTACGAACACCTGGGGTAAATCTCTCCAATAAACATTCCCAACTTATTTTTAATCAATATTTTTAATAAATGTATTCCTACAATGTAATACAAGACAATCATCTACCCATGAGTCAACTCCAAATTGCTTTTTCATAGATTAGTTTCTTTTAAATTGCTGCATTTCAGTAATGCACAAATTATACCGTTTCTCAAAGGACATTAATGGCCGAATGCAAAATAATCCAAGCCTGGTTGCAGTTGAACACCATAATATTATTAATGTTAATATTCCCTATTACTTAAATAACTCTTCTTGTTCAGATATGACCAATAATAACATTCTTCCAAGATTGTACAATAAACATACGACTTCCAATCAATGACGGTGTTCCTCAAAGAGAAAGGCTGACCTTGTTGGCACTGCTTGCATCAATAAATGAGGAAGGTTTTTCTCATGGGTGGCTGAAGGTGGCTGGGGTGGAGATTTGCAAGGTCATACTGAGAATAAACCAAGGCAAGGATAAACTTAGCTCTTAAAACGTTAACTAGTCCAAGCAAATTTAACATGTAAAAATAATAAAATATATATAATCAATTATACATCTTTTTTGTATCTGTATTTGGAATAAAGCAATTCGTTAACAAAAACTGATAATGAACTGGTCAAGATGAGGTTAACTGTGTATGTTCAGTCCAGCTCTGCTATGGCCAAAATGAACCTTATTGACTTGAAATTGCTGTTCCACTTCATTTGTGCGTGATGCTGATATGTGCATCTTTTTTTCTGTGTAGGAAAAGAAATTATATTGGTGCTTTTTTTTGAGAAAGTTACTGGGCTTTCACACAAATTCTGTTGCAGTGCATGGTTATCTTAAAAGTTTGCAATTTTACACAACAGGGAATCTGTCATCACACTAACATGGTATATGTTTATTTTATGTACAATTGCACTATCATTCACATAGTTCTCTTATCATATCACCTTGTTTGGAATTTTAATTAACCCATTGGTCAGATTTTCCTGTCTTCTAAGGTCCAAACATAGTGTGAAGGGGGAATGTGACAGAGGAAGCATTATGAGACAAGCTCAAAACATGCAACTATACACAGTTTTTAATGTATTACAAGTGTGGCATTGCTCAGACTGAATGGAAAATTTGCTGTTATGTGTAGAGAGAATAATATGTGCTTTATTGCAGAATATATTACCCTGATTACATATTTATGGCTAATTTATGGAATATTATCATTGATGATTTAAAAATAAATGAATATAGAATACACTGTGATAAGTATGTCAACTGCGTTACTGTGATTGAAAAATTGGATTACATCATGTACATATCTCTTAATATAGCGTGAGGTTTGAAACAAAGGGAATATTAATTTAAAATAAAATAATCAATATAAATAGATTAAATTATGCGTGAAATGTTTTATAAAGAGTACAGCATCTCAAATCTGGCTGTCCAAAACCCAGAGTTGTCTGAAAACTGGAAATTTTTGGAATGTGCCATGCATTAATTTTAATTGAGTAAAATAAAAAAAAACACTTACCTGGACAATCCGGGTAGGTGCAGCAATGGCACGGTGTGACATCTGATTACTTCTCCCCTTTGCCATTTGAGCACCGGCCTGTTCCCATGCTTTTAGCAAACCTTGACTCAATCTGACCCAGCTTGACCTGAACCACCCATGGCTTGAACCACCCGACCTGAAATCCGGCAAGATCTGAAATCTGGCTTGGCCTTGGTCCTAGCACCTGAGGCCTCCAATCTGATCTCCTCCACCATTCTGATACCACCCGAGATAACGCTTTTGATCTCTCCCCCACCCACCCCCCCCAACCAAAATCCCAGCCAACTACCCTTCCGATCATTCCCCGAGGCCTCCAATCTCCCCCATACCCTCTACTCGACACCTCCAATCTTCCCTATGAAATTGATTTCTGACTTTTCACCACCCACACCCCCACCACCGGCTTCCGATCTTGGCTCAGCCTTTCCGCTCCTATTCCACCTCCTCTCCATTCCCTGACTGCAGCCTTTGCTGACAGTCTACCCATCCAACAACTAGCCAGCCTCTCAATCTGGCTATGGTTGGGAAACTCAGACAAATCATGTTAATCAGGTCCTTCACTAAATTTGGCTGCATCTAAGGGAACCCCATTCCTACGGACTTCCTTACCACAAAGCGGTCTCTCCTGTTTTCTCCCTGGCCCTAGGGCCACAAACTTTGTAAGATGGAAACTGCACCACTATCACCATCGCTATTTAGCTCAGTGATAGAGATGGTTGAGAAGTGGAGGTACTTGGCATTACTGTTAGCTTTGGTCTTATTATTGGAATGGGGAAAAGATTAGTTTTGGAAGGTAGAAGAAGGGAATGCAGGTTGGAAGCCACAAGTGGGGAAACTGACCTTTGGAACCAACAGGCGGGAAAGCTGGGAATAGAAAAGGAGAAATGGAGGGCCTAGCGCACCAGATGGGCCAATATTGTGCCTGTGAACTAGTCTTTGCTGAAAGTAAGAAAAGGGAACAATCATTCATTTTAAAGAAGGTGTGAGGTGGGGCAGAAAGGCTGGTTTGAAAGGTAATGAAGGGAGCTGACAGCATTGGCAACAACAGCAGGAGATGCAATGGCTGGGGACAATATTTCAATACATTAATGGAAATGGGCATTATGTCATATGGATGTCCCCATTATTTCCTACCCTTTGCACTGGATCAGTATTCATTTATAAAGCCCAATAGGTATTCAGTAATGCTTCTGAGATTTTGGATGCAAATATTGATTTCAAGTGACTGAGGAAGATAAGAAACTCGTTGTGAAAGCATATGCTTTGATTTATTTTTGTTCACTTAGTGAGTGAATTAGAGTGCTTCATTTTGATGCCTCCAATCACTCAACTTTGAGCGCGGCAAAGATGGTGCCTCATCCAATTTGATATCAGATTCATTCCAAATGAAAAATTCTGATGTCAAGTCGTAGTTGAGAACACTGAGTTCACTTGAAAGCAAAATTGATGTCAAAAATTTCAAGTAGGGTGAGATACTGTGGCCAAACCTTATTTTCCTGAACTATTAGAAATTTGGACAATGAGTTTCCCTGCTCTATACATGTTCTTGAATAAAGGCAGAAGAAAGGAGGAGCAATCAGGGCTGCCAGACAGGAGAGGCTTTGTCACAAAATGTTGCCACTTGTTGTTGCTCACCCACCCACAAACAAGCAGAGGTGCACCTTGATTTTATTGGAGAAACTCTGTGAAAGTGAGAGTGAGTGGAAGTGAAGGAGAGCGGTTGTTCAATTGTTAGGAGGGTACTGGCAGAGTTTTGCAGAAACTATAATCTGAATTACAACTAAACTGTGCCACAAATATGTCACTACCAATGATTGTGAAGATCATTTTGGCCTTACATTTTATGCTTTGTGCTCATTCCAAAAACGTCATCCTGATGGGAGTGTTGCATGGAGTGCCAAACAAGGCAACCCCTCTTTGGAATCACTTTGAGCATTATAGTGTCCAAACTGCAGCTATGAAACAGGAGATCGGGTACTGAGCTCTTTATTCATTTGCCAGCAGACTTCTCTGATTTGTGTTTCCTTTCACTTTGCTTCTGCTTGGGACGCCTTTTCCTCTTCAGCTCAAGAAAGGCTGCCAGTGAGTTGAAATGCCTTTTGAGTCTTTCCAAAGGCGAAGGTTGACCACCTAGCCTCTAAGCAAATGCACCCCTTTGAATTTTGCCTAAGATGTGATTTTCTGATCCTCCCATCAGGCTTGTTCCCCGAACAAGGGCAAAAAGTCCCAAGGGAATTATGAATAATTATGGACATGAGCTAACCATGGAAACGTGCAAACAATCAGCTCACTGCACTTCTGGCTAGCCTTCCAATACCATGTAGTCATTCAGGACTGAACTTTGCCAGGAAATCCTGCTAATTTACACTAAGACGTTACTAAACCACAGGAAGTATGGTAAAACATTTAGGGATCGGTCCAATAGAGACAATCACATGTAGAATAAACACCAGCTTGCCAAACTAAATAATAATTTTATACGGGTGTCCATTAAATGTGGCATTGGCTGTATTAAACTATTTACTAATTTAGAACTGGCTGCAAACTCTAATAACAACTTACCAGCAAAGCAGCAATGAAACCATCATGAGTCCTCGGATTCAGCTGGCATTGTGCTGGCAAAAGTCTACTGGAGAACTTTGAACTACTAAACCTGTGACATTGAATATCTCCGGAATACAGTGGAAGAGAACAATGGTGCCCAACATCATTTTTATTCAGTGCTAAATGCTGGCATGAAGACATTACAATGGTGGATTGACAACGTAGGCCAGAATTTTACAGTGATCGTACGGGCGCACGCCGGACCCGAAATCGCGTGAGAAGATGTTGGGCACACATCTCGACATCATCACGCCCACGCACAACATTACCCACGAATGCCCACCGACAATTAAGTGGGCAATTAAGCTGATTAAGGAGCCACTTGTCAGCGATTTTATGTGGCCCGCCCACTTTTATGGTTGGCAGGTGGGTCAATTGGCCAGGCGGCCCTCACGTTTTCATGACAAGCCATATTCAGGGAGGGATTAAATGCCTGGGGTTAAATAAAATAAAAGAAGATGTTTGAGGGATGGTCTGCTATGTGGTCTGCTGTCAGGTGCTTGAATTTGCAATATTTTCACAGTCCACAGCAGTTTATCGGGCTGATTTCATTGTTAAATTGCTGCAGCCCCCTGAGGCAGCTCCACAGCAGCCTTCAACCTTCAGGAAGCACCAGCCCGCACCCTCACTTCCCTGGTCACTTGCCCTCATCCCGCACCCCCCCACCCCACCCCGGCAGCGCTGAGCCTTTCTCAGCATGTGTTTCTCGCTGGCTGCTAGTTAATGGGCCATCCAGTGTGAAATCGTGATCAGGGGCCAATCGCGGATGGAAGTGCATATTACATCCGCTTCTGGGCATGCCAATCGAGCATGTCCAACGAAAGTAAGATCCAGGCCATAGTAATCTTTCAGAGTCAGCTTCAACCTGAGACAGTAACCGGAAAGGGGATGGGATCAGTGGCAAGGGTACAGAATTTATAATGGGAGTTGAAGACAATAGTTAACCCTTCCACCCCCAAGCCACTACCTGTCTACCTCCTGCTGATTCCCCAGACACTCGTTACAATTCATCTCTGACCAATGCCTGCTTCTTTGACTCGGCATCTCTTTTTACCGGATCATTTCTCTGTGCTATACATGTTTCCCATCCCTGTAAATTGCTGAGGAATCGACCTATGCTTTCTCTGGTTTTAATGTTCTTTCTTCATAATGGAATGAGCAAAACTGTCCACAGTGTTTTCTCGTGTTGTCTAGATTCAGCATAAAGTGTTCACTACTGTGCTATATACCTTTCATAAAACCCCAAATTCTGTCAGATTTTGTTACTGGATTTTCCACTACATTATAACACTGACTACACTTCAAAACTACTAAGTGGCTGTGAAAATTTAAAAAAAAAAAATTTCTAGTTATTTCAACTTATCTATTTGCAGTCACTTTGTCAGATGACTGTGTATTTGAAACCCTGGATCTCTCTTTTTCCACAACATACAAAGTCTTTCCTTCTTTTTTCTACTAAATTGCATTATTTCACATGGGTCTTCATTAAATTATATCTGCTGCTGGTCTGCCCATTCTGCTAACTTGTCTAGTTTTCCTGGGCACAAAGAACTGCCACCGGGTTTGCAGGTGGAGCATCCATAAAATTCCCCGGCTATCCGTCCTGTCAGCCCCCTCATCCACCCCTGACCTGTCTACAATTTTATAGAGGGTAGGAGAACCCTAGAGTTGCCTTCGTCCTTATGGCCATTTAAGGGCCACTTCCTGCTCAGTCACAATATTTCAATTGGAGAGAGAAGGTGAGAGAGGTGGGTATGTCCAGCAGATCGCCCTGCTCAGGCCTCAGGCAGGAAAGCTTCACAGAATCTTTACCGTGCAGAAGGAGGCCATTTGGTCTATCGAGTCTGCACTGGCTCTCCGAAAGAGTATCCTACCTAGTCCCACTCCCCTGTCTTCTTGCCGTAACCCTGCACATTCTCTCTTTTCAGATGACAATCCAATTACCTTTTGAATACCTTGATCGAACCTGCCTCCACCACCCTCTCAGGAAGTTTGTTCCAGACCCCAAACACCCTCTGGGAGAAAAATATTTTCCTTGCATCACTTTTAACCCTTTTGCCATTTTTTAAAAATCTGTGCTCTCTAGTTCTTGATGATGTCTTGATTGGGAAGAGTTTCTCACTATTTATCCTGTCCATACCCTCAGGATCTTGAATATCTCTATCAAGTCTCCTGTCAGCCTTCTTCTCTGCAAGGAAAACAGTCCCAACTTCTTCAATCTATCCTCATAATTACAGTTCTTTATCCCTGGAACCATTCCTTTGAATCTCCTCTGTACACTCTTCAATGTTTTCACATCCTTCCTCAATTATGGTGCCCAGAACTGGACGCAGTATTCCAGATGAGGCCTAACTACTGTCTTATGCAAGTTCAACATGACCTCCTTACTCTTGTACTTGTCAGGAGACATAATAATTTTCATAATGTTATTGGAATTTATTATAAAGTAGAGTTATAATGGTGTCTATGTCTGTGTGTGTATGTGTGTGTGTGTGTGTGTGTTTGAGACTTAATTGGATTAAAAGCAGCTGGCCTGGAGACTTTGATGTAATCAAAAATAAGCTAGGTTTGAAATGTTATGTAGGTAAACATAGGTGCAAGGAAACTTCTGCATTTTTAAATAAACCAGACTAGATTGATTTCAAAAGATGGGGTGAAATATTACATCTAGCCAGGAAAAGTTAAGAAACAGTGCATTTATTTTTCCCAAAGATTTCTGGTAAAATTGGTACTATGAGAGATTTTTATTATTAGAAAGGTAAAGTGCAAAGACATAGTGCAACAATGGGAATTTGCATTCAAAGG
The DNA here is from genome assembly GCF_017639515.1 of Carcharodon carcharias. NCBI lineage: Eukaryota > Metazoa > Chordata > Chondrichthyes > Lamniformes > Lamnidae > Carcharodon > Carcharodon carcharias. Next base: position 65,411,122 of record NC_054487.1, read on the forward strand.
GGAACATATGTATAAAGGAGCAAAGGCTGTATATAAGGGCAAGCATTCTAAGATCTAACAAGTTTAAAAAGCTTCAGTATCTATGCCTCAAGCTGCTGTCTACAAAGAACTGAAGTTAAGAAAACTTACTTGGAATTGGATTGTTCAGGGTATCGTGTTTCTTTGCCTGGGTCAATTAAAATCTATGCATCATACAGTTGCCTTAATGAAAGTGTAACTGGGAACTAGATTAACTCGGAGATTTAGAAGTTATTATGGTAGTAATTTCTAGATCTATGTGTGTATTAAAATAATTTTTTCTATTGAAAAAGGTTTAATTTAGTTTGTAGGAACATATAAGACTCAGTGTTCTTATTACTGCTGAATTCAAGGCATGCATCTCAAATTTTATACAAATTGCAAAACAGCTGTGGCAGTTGTTTCAAGTTTCCCTTTGGGATTTGAGCAGTTCAGCATTTACCATCAGCTGTGCTATAACATACTGAATGCCACTATTAGTAAAGCCTAAAATACTATATGCTTTAATACCTACTCTCCCAACATGCCCTGCCATCTTCAATGACATGTACATATACACTCAGATCCCTCTGTTCCTGTACCTCCTTTAGAGTGATGTCTCCATCACTGGCTCCCTTTCCATTTCGGGCACCCCCTTCCCACACCAACCAAGGTCTAACACCGCACCCCACCCCCACACCCCCCCCACCCCCCCTCCCTCGGGTGTTCTTTCCCTGCTTGATCTTACCATCATGACACCATCCCCTCTTTCCTCAACCCCAGGCCTCTCCTTCCGTTCCTGCCACAAGATCCCACATCTACCCGGCCTTGTGGGTTCCGGCACTTAGTGGAAGTGCCTGTACTCCCATCAGTGGTCACTGTTCCCATTAGTACAGCTTTCTGAGGTGAGACCTCTACCCTCACTTGGGTGAAAGCCCCAACTCCAGCCAATGAATGCTCCTTGGAGCATTAAATGGCCGTGGAGCAGTCTGCATCAACAGGGATGTGTTCCTTGTTGACCCTTTGGGTAGTGGGGCAGGAAACCCCACCTTCTGAAAAATTTTATGCTCCTTGCTGTGTGACAAACCACCTACTTCTGTGTCATCAGCATGTTTCCTATTTGTGGCCCCTTAAACCTAACTCATCTATATACACAGAGAACAAAGGGGGTGGGGGGGATCACGGTGCCATGAGGACAAGAAACGGTGACTGAGAGCTAGCTACAACTTCAGCAGCAAACTACAGACATATTCAACTGTTTAAAGAAGGCCTTTTAAAAAAAAATACACTGATCAAAATTGGCTGCCATGAGTCACCCGATGGTTGATGCTGTAAAGTTAACCACTTCACTGAAAAGTCTTTGTGAATTGCACAGCAGACCCATTACATAGAATTTCAAACCTGGGGGTGGAGGGTGGCGGGGTGTCAAGACCCACTTCAAACAGGGACACTCTTGAAATGAAGGCCTTAAAGATGCAAAATGCTGGACTTTGATCAGATATTCATTAGACATTCAAAACCTGTTTCCGAGGGACGGGAGGTGGAGGCCCCCCCCCCCACCTGATCAAACGTGCTTGGGAGGAGGTGGCTGAGACTGTGAGCTCCCAAGGTGTGGTGTGACCCATGTGGGTCCAGTGCCACAAGAAATTCAACAACCGCCTGCTCTTGGGAAGGGTGAGTACCATGTTGGCAGAGGTTACTTAATGCAGCTGTCAGCCTTTGTCCCCAAGGCCTCCTCCCACCCCAACAATTCTGAGCAGAGTTACAGCATTGGATCCTTCACAGCATGTTTCCCTTGCTGGGTGGGCCAGCAGATATTGCCCATGCCTAGTTCGCCCTGAGAGGGTTGTACTGGGATGGGTTCTGCACCCGCAGCATGTGTGACACTGATACCCAGAGTATAGATCCGGGGGCAAACTCAAGGATCTGCACCTAGGCAGAGAGCTGGAACTGCAAAGCGTGTCAAAGTCAGGGTGCTAACATGCTGGGAGGGTAGCTTCCAGGTGGCAGGGCACCAATCCATCTGCTGGCCTTTGCATTCCACATGCTTGTGCCTCCTTGCTTTGCAAGGTTAGACCATGTGCTGCCAAATGTGATGGAGGTATCATTTGGGAAAGGTGGGGGTGGGGGGGGGTCAGCCCTGGCTTCTTTGTGTGAGGGTGCAGCAGCTGCGGGGTGACAAAGCACTGGAGCTCTGCAATGTCCCAGTCTGGTTGGGTTGGCAGGGATGTGATGGGAATCCAGGTACATGCTGGATTAATCAATGCTCTTCTCTCCTTTTCAGGAGAAGACTGCACACAATTCCGCCTAGCAGATGTGGACTGGCGGAGGCCAGGCCCAGTTGGCCATCGTGACTCCATTTGGACAGCAGGCCATGGATCTGGAGAAGTGCCACGCGCCCAGGTCCACCGGTGGCGGTGAGGCTGGGGTGCCACGCGGAGTATGTTTGCCAAACACTGAGCTCACCATGTGTATCCCAGTAACCATGGCACAGCTGAATGCTCCATGTTTGAAGTTTGCAACATGGGTTGACCATTGATTATGGAAGGACGAGCGCATAATGATCCGGGGGACAGGGATGCAGATTGACATTGTTCCCGCTTTAACTAATCAAATGTCCTTGTTTTTCCTTTCAGCATCACTGGAGCAGGGCCGGGAGGAGGAGGCAGAGGGGCCACCTCTCACACCCGAGGGCCCTGAATATTTCGATTCACCAGTGTCACACCATCTCTGCCAGGCAGGCACCAGCGCAAATACTAGCACCTCGGTGGGAATTAGATCATCGGCTGGTGTCCCAGGGCACAGCGGTGAGGGCACTTCACACTGGCTTGAAGTGCAAGTGGAGACAGAGAGTGCCCATGGCACTGGCAGTCAGGGGACTGCAGGGGACCAGGCACATGCTCGATCGGTGGTTGATAAGTCATCTGTGAGGCAGCGAACGCTGGAAATGCAGCAGGGTATGCAGGAGGATCTGTTGGAGATGCACGAGGCAATGCATGGCATGGTGCCCATGCTGGAGGAGTCCACGCAGAGCATCACCGATTCAATGCGCCTCATGGCCGAGCGCCATGCTACCTCCATGGAGAGCGGTGACTCTCGTGGAGAGGCTCCTCCAGGCCAATCAAGGCCTCCTGTGGTTGCCCTTGGGCCTGCAAGCCTTCACAGAAGCATTGACCTCAGCTGGTCAGTGCCGGTGAGGGAGACGGTTTGGGCACTAAGTATCCCATCTCGGTGCCCATCCATCTACGGTGAGCACGGAGGTCCAACGTGACCTTATGTCAGCGCAGCAGCTGCCTGTCATCTTTGTGGGCTCCTCTCAGGGCATTTCGGATGAGGGCAGCAGCTCCTCCGCCCCTCTCCCAGTGACTGTGGCATCTGATGAGGCTGTGGCGACTGGGGAGATGCCAGCTGTGGAACTGGCTGCTCCCTCCCAGGCGGGACCAGCACAGGCTCCACAGGCCAGAGGACAACCGCCATGGTCATCGAGGCCAACAGGACAGCACAGAGAGCAGGCTGGCTCAGATGCCAGTGCCAGCGAATGGGGAGCATCTAGACTTAGCAACCATAAAAGTAAATTTAAGTCACCTTAGGCACACCATGGATTTCTCACTGGTGCTTTTATGTTTCCCCACTATTAGATCATGATCAACTGGTGTGATGTGCAACACCTTTGTTTTTTTATTTCTGAACTTCATTTTGTTATATCATTAAATTTTGATATGTAAGCATGGCTCAGGGTGACTCCTTACTCCTGCAGGTGGACAGGAAGCCATGATGTTATGAGTGAGTTGTTTGACATTGAGCTTTATTGACAAGGCCCTTAATAAATGTTCCTATCCAGGCAGATTTTGCACTTAGGTATCGAGTATGGAGCCTGCAGCCTTGGCGTATGTTGCAGGTCCATCTGTGGTGGGCTAGCTGAACGTTCTTTGGATAAAAGCCTCTTGTGTGTTCCTGCATCCCTGGAGTATGCTCAGGTCAGCATTTACCCCCTCAGCATTCTCCTGTATGTGCTTATCCTCGGACTCACTGCTGGACTCATCGTGTGCAGCCGCAGCAACTGCGTCTACATCTTCTGTGTCCCCCCTTTCCAGTGCAAGATTGTGGAGAGTGCAGCATGCAACCACTATCAGCGACACACAATCTGGGGGCTATTGGAGTCTGCCACCTAAACGGTCCAGGCATAGGAAGTGCATCTTGAGAAGACTGATCGTTCTCTCCGCCACAGCACATGTGGAGGCATGGCTCCTATTTTACTGCTGCTCAGCTTCTGTTCTTGGATGATGGACAGGTGTCATGAGCCACCTTTTGAGGGGATGGCTCTTGTCACCCAGCAACCATCCATCCAGCTGGGCTGGAGCACTGAAGAGCCTCGGCACGTGTGAGTGTCTGAGGATGTAGGCGTCGTGAGAGCTCCCTGGGTACCTTGCACAGACTTACAGAATCTGCATCCTGTGATCACACACTATCTGCACTTTCATGGAGTGGAAGCCCCTCCTGTTGACGAAGGCACTGGGCTCAGCCGCTGGCGCCTTGATGGCCACATGTGTGCAGTCTATAGCACCTTGGACACAGGGGAAGCCAGCAATGATCGTGAAGCCTCTGGCTTGTTCTTTCTGACTGGCCTGGTCCCAGTGGTAGTGGATGAAAGCCAATGCACGCCTGAACAGAACATCTGTCACCTGCTTGACACAAGTGTGGACAGCTGACTGGGAGATTCCGCAAAGATCACTCACCGACCCCTGGAAAGAGCCAGAGGCATAGAAGTTGAGGGCAGCTGTGACCTTCAGCACCACCAGTATGGGGTGTCCACCCTCACAGTTAGCGGAGATCTCAGGGCGTATCATCTGACAGATAGAGTTGACTATCTCCCTTGAGAGACGGTGCCTCCTTCGGCACTGCACCTCAGACATATTGAGGTGGCTGCTTCACCGCCTGTATACCCTGGCAGCAGGATAGTGGCGTCTTTTGCGGCCCCTTCTGCCTTGGACTTCCTGTTGGCCCTGCGCCCCTTGTGCCTGCGCCTCTCCTCCCAAAGGTGGCTCCCCTGGAGGCTGAATTTGGACTCTTGGCCTCCTCCCCCTTCTGGCCCTCCCTTCTTCCTCAGAGGAGGTGCCTCCAGTGGATAGCACAGCTCCCATTCCCAGGCTAAGGGAAGGCTTCCTGAAACCAGCAGTCCCCAAGAATGATGTTTACTGTAGAGTTCTGACCTGAAGCCTGTTATCCTGTCCAAGCAGCTGTGAAGAGTTTTGAACTATTCCTGCTCACACAGGCAAGTGTCAGTAACTTTCACAATCAAATATCTAACAGATACCACAGGCGACCCCACCCACCACTCTTTTCCCACCCATGGATGAGGTTTATACAAATATCTCCTACTCACCTGCCTGTTGACCCTGTGCAATGTCCTGAAGATCGCATGGGTCCCAAAAAATTGCATACAATTGCTGCCTCAAGGGCCTTACCTAGCTGATTAATTAATGGCGGGCGCACATCCGTGAACATCGCATGCCCGCCCACATAAATATCGCGATGGTGCGCGGCGACGTCCAGACGTGTGTGTGTGTGTGTGTGTGTGTGTGTGTGTGTGTTTCCGGTTTAGTAACTAAGAAACTTACACTTCCTTTGACTGGAAAAGAAATCTTGAAACCTTTGTTATGACCAAGCAAGCGTGCTGAATAGAAGGGGAGCTAGCTCACTCCTCCTCACCTGGTTGTAAAAACTGTCCTCTGGTAATGTCCAACCCTTCCCTACATTGCATTCAGAACTTGGATCTTTGCTTTGTGCTGCAGTGACCAGAAGTGAATGCAGTGTTCAGGTTATAGCCAGACCAGAGCAGTACAGCGTAAACTTCAGCATCACAATTTCCGATTAATTCTGCTGACTTTGGCAATGTAACTCAGCACTCTGTTTCTTTGGTTAATTGCTTTGCAATATTGGAGCATGACCACTGTAGAGTATATTGACACTCCCAGAGGTCTCTCTTTCTCTATCTTAGCATTATAACAAGCCGGTTCCTGGGAAAACCCTGAGACTTCCTCAAAGGTACTCCCTTGATGTAAAACCCACACATGGTCTCCCTTCGGAATTTAGAGGGAAAGTGCAAATAGGTGAAATTTTGGTTTTCCCCCAGCCTCCTGCCACCCCAGGCAGAAATCAATTCTGTAATTTCTCAGCTCTTGCCCAGGAGTTGCAATGCATATCACATTATTTCAGATGAAGGTCAATAGATTTTTCAACAGCTTTTTTTAACAAGTTAACTCTTAAACCTATCTGCAACAGAAAGCAGAATAATGGGGGTAATGGAAATCAATTTGAAAACATCAGTATGGACCAACTTATAATGGATTAAAAAGACAAATCAGATTGATGAGACCCTATGAGAACCTTCTTGCAAATCTTTCAAAAAGGTATAGCAAACGTATTGAGCAAACAAATGCAGTCTTTGCAGGAGTTCCACAATTAAGTAGAGGAGTATTCCGCTCCAGCACTTCAGCTGTCTGAAACTGTGAACTGCTGATAAGATGAGACTTACTGGATGTTTATGTCCCTAAAACTTTTAAAAGTCTGTCTGGGAGGTAGAGATTATTTCTTAGAACAATGACAATAATCTTTAAGACTTCAAAATACAAGCATGATGAGGAAAGCCTTCGCCCTCTTTGGGCCACTTAAGATTCCATTGACACTTGGCTGAAAGCACCATTAACTCAACTGACCTGCTTTGGACTGGGATAAGAAGCTCATCCCTCGATTTATTCGCAGTGATTTGTGTCTGGAGGGATCTATTTCCTTGGTGACCAAAATATTCCCAAATTAAGAATACTTGGTCCCTTCAAAAACTGACAGTAAGCCTTTTGTCAAACCAATATCTGAACTTTAAAATGAATCACAACTTCCATTTTGAATGTGTTGTTTTAAAACTAATTTCAACTAAGACACAGTAAAGAAAAATAAACCACGAACAGGATATTCCATTACTTTCACATTACTTCCCTCCCCCGAGCACACGTTCTTCATGAGTGCTGCTATTGTGCCAGTGATGAGAACTGTAAATGCATTTTAACTTTAGTGGGAACGTATGTCAGTGTTCTTGGTGTCAGGTGGCTATCATGGTAAAGTTCACCATTGTAACAGGCATTCATTCTTATCACGTGTCAAACGTATCCAAGCAAAGGGATTGCAGACAGAAAACGAAGTAAATGTCACCCTGTACAAATATGTCTGTAAATTTGAAACACCACAATGATGTCTGGATTCCTTTTCAATTGGTGAGTGTGCCAGTTTTTGTGACAGTAATTGACATCTCCGGAAGAGCGGGCATTCCTCCAACAATCATTCACCTGACTCTACAGAGCACCAGTTGAATGAATCTTGGAAGACCATAAACATTTGGTTATAAATCTTATAGTACAGAAGGAAATCTTTTAGCCTTATACATGTGTTCTTAATTCAATGAACCCAAGAGGCCAGTTAACTCAGTTGGTTAAGAATGTGGTGCAGAATAATGCCAAAGGCACAGGTTCAATACTTGTACTGGCTGGGGTAATTCTTGGGGCTTATTTCCTTGTCTCATAGTGATATCAAGGCATATGCTGTGGTTAGCAACTCTTGATGGATTGCAGCAAAAGACAAAAGCAGGCAAACACCCTATACCAGCCATTCATTGCAGAACCCAGATGTCTTGGACTTCCCCTTGCCCCTGGGATCAAATGAAAGCAGCCACGAGAGTGGGAACAACAGTGTGCACCCTTCCTCCATTATAATCAGGTTGCTTAAAAACATGTTACCTTTGAAATCACTTATAGTTTAGATGTACCTGTACAACAATGAGGAGTCTGAACTACCAATTATTTGACTTCAGCTACTGGATCAATTCAGGCAAAGTTGCAGTCACTATTGCTGATGAGCTTATATGAACAATTGCACATCCTGAAAAATGAAACATTACCACTTTTAGTTCCAGGGTGGAAGAATTGCATGACATTCTTCACCTTTGTCTGTTTGAGGCTGTTTTCCCTATACCCACATAGTGATGTGGATATGATTCTTCAGTCATGCTTTTTGATTTTGACAATGAATCCTGCTTCTCTTAAACTAGTGCGAATATTGGCAACATGGCCAAGGCAGACCATGTCCAATTAAAGATGGTTAGATAGTCCATTCATACTAACATGTTATCCCCTGCCCCTTTCTGACATAGGCGCTGGAATGTAGCGAAAGCTGTTATTTGAATAGGAAAGACTATAAGCTCTTACAACCCTGATGTTATGGCAAAAATGGAGTGCACCAGGGTTCCACTTCTTGGTAGCAGATGCCAATAACCTTTTGTCAAGTTGAAGTACGTCAGATACTTAGGCTGGAATTCTGCTCTGGTGGTGGGGGTCCTGAGGAAAGGCCGAAAGCCTGGGGAAATCCTGCTTTGGCATCTGTGGGACCCACAGCTATATTTATGGCAACTAATTAGTTGCCATCAGGGCTGCAAACCCCGTTAAGAACAACCACCGACACCCAGGAGCTGCTGGCCAACCAGAAGTGGTGGCCACTGCTGTGATTACACTTGAAAGAAGAGGATGCCATGGCAGATGGTGCTCTCCCAAACCAGATATGTGGGGCTGGGGGGTCCCAGGGCCAGACAGGTAGGTCCTGGCGAAGTGGGGTGAGGTGTGCTAGTGAGGGCAGGTAGCACTGTTGCAATGGGGATGGCCATTGCCAACAGGGGAGGGGGAGTGCCATCCGCGGTCCAAAGATTGCCCAAATAAGAGGTTCCATCCTAACTGAGGCCACCAGGAGGCCACCAGTGTTCATCAGGAGATATCCCCATGCAGCAGAGGGCTCATTCGCCACTGGTAAAATGCTAGTGGCAAGGGGAAGAGACCTTAATTGATCAATTGCTCAATTGGTCTCTGGGCAGGGAGGCCGTGTTCTAGCTTCCCTGCCACTTAAAATGGCTTTGCAGCAGGAAAATGACAGACTCTCCACCCTGGGCCTTCCCTCACCATCTTATGAGATCATCTTTCCTCCCAGCCCCTTCCTGGAGGGTTAGTAAAATTCAGCCCTTAATTTCTCAAGGACAACCCTCCTTTAGGTGAATGCCTCCAAAAGTATTTCCCGATACAACCTCATTTTAATACTTGAAAGTCAGCACGACTCCAGACACAAACAGAAGAACAATAAAGCAGCACAGCAACATTCAATATATAATCATAAAAGTTTGCATTTTATAGGTCAACAGATAATACATAATTTAAATGTGAAAGTCAATGTTTTTAAAATAATTTGTAAAGATATTATTTTATGTACTCACCAGTCCAGTATTTCATCTGAGCCACTCCAGTTCATAGACGTTCGCCAGGAAGCAGTGGAAGCACAGGTTCAGGGTCTTGAGCTGATTGATGTTGGAGCGCAGTTCATTCCACAGCACCAGGATGATGCAGTTAGGCTCACATAGGCCACAGCTCAGCAGCAGAGGCATCACTGTGGGGCCCATGGTCGGCGCTGGGCTTTATGAGGGAGGTAGAGTGTTTCTGAACAGCCATGAAATATAATGTGTGACAGTTACTGGCCACTGAGGTTTCAGCCAAGCTCTCCATATCTCCAGGTAACAGAAGATTCAGTAAAGCGGGCACTGGCCCACGGCCCTGAGAGAGTGATCGAGAGACAAGCAGGGCAAGAGCAGAGCCAGACGCTGCTTGGGTGTTGATGCCAGTGCGGGGTGCAGTCTTGGAGGAGGGGGAGCTTGTGACTCTATTCACTGTTTCTGCAAATCTAGTTCGGATCACAACCCACACTTTAGGAACTGCTGCTTTAAACCATTTAAGGTCACATCACCTTCTGCCATGTCATTTTGTTTCTGGTAATTGTTACAAAGTTGTGTGGTTTTCACTTTCATAGACCAATCACTGCCAGTGCTAGTTGCTCTTGGACAGCTGCATTGCTCCAAAATGGAGCATCACTTGCACTTCTCTCATTATGTGTTCCCTTGTGTCATGTGGCACAGGATAGATGCATTGTACACACAGTTTGTAGTGCCTATGTTTATCATTTAGCGCAAATTTTCAAAGCTTGGCTTACTGATGGCAGAGACTGAAAGTGTAGCAACATCTTATTAGTCACTTGTTGCTGTGCTGGGGAATAATTGAGCAGATAGGGTATAATTGCCTGTTGAAGATAAGAAACTATTTTTGTTCAAAACTACTGAAAAGAATTTGCTTCTAATTTTTGCCTGTGGCAGATTATCAGTCTATAATTTTGATATCGAACAAGAATCTGTGCCATTTTCTATCGAAAGAGGTGTAGCCAAGAATGGCTTCAATTACTTCTGCATAATAATATATTGTAAATTTATTTGATCCTTATGTGCTTTGTTCTTGGGTTTACACCAGACCTCACTGGACACTACTGGATCCTTTTATATTCTAGGAAGCAGTTAGGGTAGACTCGTGCCAGAGATGGCATCAGAACAGAAAATAGAACAAAGAATTGACTGTCTGGCTAAAGCCTCTGATTCAGAACATCCTTCTCCTGACCAGAAAATGCACTTTCCGGGAATTTTAGTTCATCACAAATGTTCACTCCATTCAGTCAGATTTAGATCTTACTGTTGGGAGAGCTTACAGTTATTGTTGAATTTTGTTTTAGATTTTTTTTTAACTCTTGCTGCCCTAATGTGGCTATTTTGCAGCTGCAAGATTCACTTGCAACTTTTCCTTCAGCTTTGATTTGCTGGGGTGGAAGTGCTGATGTTCACTGATGTCAACCTCTATGGTTCACTGCAGGAACGGGTATTTGCAGGGCAGTTTTATTTTGAGTGGTCCAGATGTCAGCAAGTTAAGAATGTATGAGGTGCAGGAACAGGAAAAGGTGGCTAGCTTTGAAATTGAACTTTTCTTTAGATAAATAATGGCCCTGCTCTTCTACATTGATGACGCACACCAGAGAAAACAAATCCATTTACACACTTGTGAAATTATCAACTAATCACTGCTACACTCAATGGTTTAGTGAAATCACCAGAACCATCGCAAATCATTTTCAGAAAGCAGAATCAGCCATGTATTATTCATGAGAGCTACTGATGGTGGTTGCTCGCAACAAAATTTGAAGATCAGAAGAGTTTTGTCTTATTTCATTTTCTTAAAGCAAATGTTGATTTCCAATATCACACTGGCCTGTCAGAACTCAAATTTCAGACAGTTAATGATGGTGGAACAAACTGCAGAATGGTAGCTTGCTGGTGCCGTATGCTGTCTATATGTGCGTCTGTAGAATACAATTTGATCAAATGACCTGTGATATACAAAATCTATTTTTCACTATCTTTTTCTTAAAGTACTAGTTTCCTCTGGAAATAATATGTTCCAAAAGAGTGAAAAAGCTAAACACAATGGATTTATGTAATCCTGACTTAAATAAAAGCTTAATACATCCTAATTTCCTCCTGATATAGCAAACCATTTTTCATTCCTTTTAGATATGCAAAACTATGGTTGTGGGCAACTTAATGTTTGATCTGACTTGATGAGACTATAAAAATAAGATAGTGTTGACAGGAGTGAAATATGTAAATCATTTAGCTACAGAGTGTTAAATATGTTAATCATAGATTTAAAAATAAATGTGTCACTGAAAATCTGCAAGTAGATTATGCAAAATTGTTGCAAAAATTAAAATTGAATGGGCTTTGTGAAATGTACTACTTCTAATTTTTACTTTTAAATTCAGAAACCCCTTTAGATAACTAACCTTTACACCCAGATCAGCGACAAACTAAATGTGTCGAAATGCTCTATCATCTCTTATTCGCAAGAAATAACAGTTCAGACTGCTGCTTTGAAGCTATTTTAGCATTCGGAAGACCTCCTTGCATTTCACACACAACTAAACAGCCATATCATAAAGGTTTAAGTTTAGGCTTTATTTGAAGTGTTTTTTTTTCATTTTGTGTAATTTAGATTTGCATGATGATGAAAGTTTGAGAAGCTGTGTCATTTCCTTCTTTTATGTCCCTAGCCTTGCCTGTTCTGAAACCCCTGGTGTGAAGAGAAAGAAACTGTATCTTTGTGCAGGAAACTAGATAAAAGACTTCCTTTTCCTCTCTGTGGACATCTATGGTAATCACGTTCTATTACAAATCATTAGAACTGTTCAATTTTGACACATCACACAGAAATTTGTACATGTGTTCTTGCTGGCAAAGGAATAATAGAGCTGCAGGGATTAGTAAAGTACTGGTAAATGGACAATATTGAAGGCAGAATGTAGGGTTCCTTTGTTAATGCACCCTTATGTTTTTCATAGAAATGGAAAATGTAATCTGATAAAGGGTAATTTTGGATTTTTGGGAATGTATTTTAGTCCAGGAATTACACCTTTGCTGGCTTCTAGAGTTAAATATAAAGATGCTTCCTGGGTATATTCACTGGCGTACCAATTGGTGCAAGCATTGTTATAAAGCTGGTGCAAGCGTTTGAACCAGCAGGAGACCTCAGTGCAGTCTTTTAAATGCGCAGTTCAGTCTGTGCTATTCAGCAGAGAACACTGGGGAATGAGAAGGTAAAGTCGGAACACTGCCTGGCCCTTTTACTTCTCTCTCAAATGATTTCACTGCATGTCTTACCAATATTATTATTACACTTGGACAAAATAATGAATATTCAATGCCATCTGTGTCCAGAGAACAACATGGCACCAAGCCAAAGGAGAAGAATGCACAACTTCACAGGGCCATGCAGCCTTAAAATTGGGGATTGGTGTGGTAGATGGTATCTTGCTGGTACCAGGCTATTGCATTGTAGCCTTGATGCCCATGTGAAACACTACACAGACATCCTCCACCACCCCTCCCTTCTCTGTCTGCATCATCCTGAGGCAATGATACTCACCCATTCATTGCCTACTACCCATCTACTACCCAGATCCATCATAGCAATGAGTGGCACAGGAGGAGGAAGGTGATAATGAAGAGGATTATGTGGATTAAACCCCCTCTGAAGTCACAGCTGCATGATACTGTTATGCCTCAGGCATAGCAGCACATGCCAGGCCTCTTACCTTCCCCGTCAAAGCATCATGCCATTGAAATATGGGAGGTGGGGCAAAAAGCACCCTCTGGAGGTACCGTAAGTAGTGCTCCAAGTCTGAGCCAACTGCCATGGGATGAGGGCACCTCAGCCCCATGTCCTTCCTGTGCAGGGGGAAGAGCCAACCTCTTCCCACAATTCCTGCCCTTAGATGGGATCTAGAAGAAGCACAAGTATAAGTGTCCATATGGAATGTCAGAGCTGCCCCTGCAAACTCCTGAGGTAGGAGGACTAATGGGAATCTGTAAATCTGCTGGCACACTGACCTTGTGAGAAACAGTCAGAGACAAGTGCAGTGTCCGCAGGAAGAATGTCACCACCAGCAAAAAACAAAAATGCTGCTTACAAATTTGTTTCCTGCCTGCAGAAATCTATTTTAGAAAAAAAATCTTCAAATTCTCCTCTGTCAAGAACCCCTCACTTCCACCTTTAGCAGCTGATCCGGACAGCAGCTGCATCTCATTGAACTTGCCCTGAGCGCAGCAGCTGTGTTAAGTCCGGAAACTCAAGGGGTCCTTTGCCACTGGCTCTCACTTTGACCTATGCAAATTGTGACTACATGGCGGGCGGATCACCACACAGCTCCAGGGTTGTGGGAAACGCAGGAGGCTGCTTGAGTCGGGCAGGAACAGTCTCCGGAGGCTTTCCTTAACAAAAAAGCTTGTAATGTTGTTCCAGCACTACTAAAACACGGAGAACAATGAGGAAACTCTTCAGACTTTTGTGCTCTGCACGCTTTCAAATGCTGCATGACTCAATTATTTTTCACCCTTTGTGGCAAACATAATCAGTGTTTGCTCACCATCACACATGGAATTGGAAGTGATTTTATTTTGTGGTCACAGGCAAGTGTGGGTGAGCAATGATCAAAAATCTTCTGCTAATCCACAGGAAATACAATTAGATTTTGCAGGCTAAAAGAAGGAACTAATACACCCAGAGCAGAAAGTTAAACATGTCTTAATCCAGGCACTTACTGAAGGAGGGATCAAATGAAGAGAATAAGACGTTCGTCTGGTAGACAAGGAGGAAATTATATTGGCACAAAAAAGTCACCAAAGTAAAAGTCTGCCAGAAAACCTTAAAAAGTGTACATTCTTAATGCAAGGCACAAAACCACACAATAAGGGTCTTTGAACGTTACTGAAAATGTTTCTTCCTTAGTCTAGAATTAAAAGTAAGAAAGTGAGGGATGAGAAGCTAGGAGTAAAGTCCCAAATAGATCTTGAGTACTTGACAGATTGGTGGTGGTTACGGGGTTGAAAATAGCTGAAGAAGCAGAGACTGACTGTAGCAACAGTGTATATATCCTACTATTTAAAAAGGCCATGATTGTGCTGAAGGAAACAAGCAACCTGGCAACTAGGTTGCCGAGGCTGACATCTCAAAAGCCCTCCTACTGAAAATGCATGGTGAAAGGATATGGTGTTTGGTGTATACAGCAGCACAGCCAAACACTGTTGATATCCCATGCTCCCATAAGTTAAATCTCTGTGCCGGTATAAACGATTGTGGTTGATCACATGACCACAAAATAAAATCACTTCTGACTGCATGTGTGATAGTGAGAGAGAAAAAATTGAGGTTGACCTGCTATCTATGCATAGCCGATTTCAACTACAACTCACTTCAATAACCTTGGGTTAGGGAGAGACAGATCAGCATTCCTGAGAACCAACACCTGCTGGTAATCTGCATCTGTAAATATTGAATGAGAATAGTTATTTTTGAATCAGAGGAAGGTAGGTGATGGTTGGAGCCAAGGAGAAATGACTTTGGTCTTCCTAACATTTAAGCTGAAGAAACTATCAGCTCATCCAATTCTTCATGTCAAACAGGCTGTTAGAGACAGCTTTTGGATCAATGGAGGAGGCAGAATGGTATAGCTAGGTGTGTCAGCAGATGTAGGAGCTCACACTGTGCTTCCAAATAATGTCACCAAAACATATAAAGTAAACAGTGATGAAGAAGGAGCCCAGGATGGACCTCTACCTCCTTTAGGTTTTGCGTTGATTAGAATTGAATTCTGAATTCGTAATAGCAGCTTAATTTTGGAATCCTTAAACAGAGCCTGATCTAAACTCCAAAATTATTCCAGCTTTAACTCAATAGACATTCATTATGGGAAATATCCATGTAGATAATTTTTAAAAATCATTTACTGTAGTATCTTTCAATGTAATAAAAATCCAGAGACACTGAGCAGATGCAGGTAAAGGATGAAGGGGTGTGAGGGTCAAAATGGCAGATTGAAGATGGAGAGAGGTAATAAGGTGAAAGGGTTCCGTGACAGAGTTCCAAAACATAAGATTAAATGTTCTTTTGTCATTGGAGAGATGGGCTATGGAAGCAAAACAGAGTTGGGAGAACAATTATGCAAGCTGGCAAGTAGATGGGGAGAGAGGTTGCTGAGATAGGATGGGATCAATCACATTGACTGATTTTTAAATTGAGGCAATCTGATGAGTTATGGGAAGCTAATGGAAGCTGGTGAAAACAGAGGTAATCGAAGATTGCAAATTGCTGTTGCACAGGTTATAGGCAGTGGCATTTTGGAGGAGTCTGAATTAATGAAAGTAGACAAGGAAACCATTGAGAAAAATGGAGCCTGGTGGCAGCTAAGGAATCGAAGAATGTTTCAGTAGCTATGGGGATGAAGTAATTGAGACAGGCAATGTGGAAATGGAAATATTTGGTTTTAGTGATGGATCGAGTATTATGGTTGAAGCCTCAGGTAGCCATAAACAGGATACAGAGGCTGAACACTGTCAGCTTCAGAGCTAGCAATTAGCCAGGGAGGAGGATTGAGTTGGTGGCCAGAATACTAAGATTTTGTTGTCAACCAAATAGAATAACTTTGGTCTTACCAATATTAACTTGAAGATAATTTAGGGCCATCCATGACTTGAGTTTGGATAAGAAGTCAAGACAGAACACCGATCATTAAAGGTCATGGTAGTTAACATACATATAGAGGTAAACCTTTGTGGATAATATTGCCAAGAGGTGGGGAAAAAGAGGCAGTTCAAAATGGAAGATTGAGGTTGGCCCAAATCAACTGCTTTCATTGTGAGGAGAAACCTTTGAAATAAAAACACAATCAATCTAGAGTCAATCTGAAATTAAGGGTCATATTCAACTCGAAATATTAACTATGTTCTCTCTCCACAGATGCTGCCAGACTTGCTGAGTATTTCTAACATTTTCTGTTTTTATTTCAGATTTTTGCAGTTTTTTTACTTTCCTTTTAGAAGAAACCATTGCATTGTTTTCTCTCTCATCATAGCTAATTGGCATGTAGGACTGTTTTTGAAAGGTTGCTTTTTTAAATTCATTTATGGGAAGTGGGCATCGCTGGCTAGGCCAGCATTTATTGCCCACCCCTAATTGCCCTGGAGAAGGTGATGGTGAGCTGCCTCCTTGAACTGCTGCAGTCCTCATGGTGTTGGTGCACCCACAGTGCTGTTCGGGAGGGAGTTCCAGGATTTTGACCCAGCAACAGTGAACAAACCATGATATGTTTCCAAGTACAATTGGCAATCTGGTTGTGCGAGGCCCCTTGGGGATGAGCGACCATAATATGATAGAATTCTTAATCAAGATGGAGAGTGATGTAGTTGATTCTGAGACTAGGATCCTGAATCTTAATAAGGGTAACTACAATGGTATGAGGCATGAGTTGGATATGATGGACTGGGAAACGTTACTTAAAGGGATGACGGTGGATAGGCAATGGCAAACATTCAAAGAGCGCATGGGTGAACTGCAACAATTGTTTATTCCTGTCTGGCATGGCATGGATTTACGAAAGGGAAATCATGCTTGACAAATCTACTGGAATTTTTTGAGGATGTAACTAGTAGAGTTGATGAGGGGGAGCCAGTGGATGTGGTTTATTTGGACTTTCAAAAGGCTTTCGACAAAGTCCCACATAAGAGATTAGTGTGTTAAATTAAAGCGCATGGGATTGGGTCAGTGTATTGAGATGGATAGAAAACTGATTGGCAGACAGGAAGCAAAGAGTAGGAATAAACGAGTCTTTTTGCAAATGGCGAGCAGTGACTAGTGAGGTACCGCAGGGATTGGTGCTGAGACCCCAGCTATTCACAATATATATTAATGATTTAGATGAGGGAACTAAATGTAATATCTCCAAATTTGCAGATGACACAAAGCTGGGTGGGAGGATGAGCTGTGAGGAGGATGCAGAGATACTTCAGTGTGATTTGGACAAGTTGAGTGAGTAGGCAAATGCATGGCAGATGCAGTATAATGTGGATAAATGTGAGGTATCCACTTTGGTAGCAAAAACAGGAAGGCAGATTATTATCCGAATGGCTATAAATTATGAGAGGGGAATGTGCAACGAGACCTGGGTGTCCTCGCACACCAGTTGCTGAAGGTAAGTATGCAGGTGCAGCAGGCGGTAAAGAAGGCAAATGGTATGTTGGCCTTCATAGCGAGAGGAATCGAGCACAGAAACAGGGCTGTCTTGCTGCAATTGTACAGGGCCTTGGTGAGACCACACCTGGAATATTGTGTGCAGTTTTGTTCTCCTTATCTGAGGAAGGATGTTCTTGCTATAGAGGGAGTGCAGCGAAGGTTTACCAGACTGATTCCTGGGATGGTGGGACTGACATATGAGGAGAGATTGAGTCGGTTAGGATTATATTTGCTGGAGTTCAGAAGAATGACGGGGGATCTCATAGAAACCTATAAAATCCTAACAGGACGAGACAGGGTAGATGTAGGGAGGATGATCCTGATGATGGGGGAGTCCAGAACCAGGGTCACAGTCTGAGGATGTGGGGTAGACCATTTAGGACTGAGATGAGGAGAAATTTCTTCACCCAGAGAGTGGTGAGCCTGTGGAATTCGCTACCACAGAAAGTAATTGAGGCCAACACATTGTATGTTTTCAAGGAGTTAGATATAGATCTTAGGGCGAAAGGGATCAAAGGATATGAGGAGAAAGCGGGAGCAGGCTTTTAAGGTTGGATGATCAACATTGGTCATAATGAATGGCGGAGCAGGCTCAAAGGGCCAAATGGCATACTCCTGCTCCTATTTTCTATGCTTCTATGTTTCTAAGTCAGGATGGTGAGTGGCTTGGAAGGGATTGTCCAGGTGATGTTGTTCCAGTGTGTCTGCTGGCCTTTCCCCTCCAGATGGTAGTGGTCGTGGGTTTGGAAGGTGCTGTCTAAGAAGCCTTGGTGAGTTTCTGCAGTGCATCTTGTAAATGATACACACTGCTACAAATGTTCGTTGGTGGCGGAGCGAGTGAATGTTTGTGGAAGGGGTTTTAATCAAGTGGGCTGCTTTGTCCTGGATGGTGTCAAGCTTCTTGTGTTTTTGGAGCTGCACTCATCCAGGCAAATGGAGAGTGTTCCATCTTATGCTTGACTTGTGTCTTGTGGACAGTCTTTGGATTTAAGAGGCAAACCGACAGTGTTTAACCATATGGATATTCAAAAAATATTCAAACGGTATTATATTTTCATCTGAATAGCTTTACACCAGTTATATGGTACCATAAAAATATAATTATTAAAGATCATCATAGTCAGCATAGAGGAACAATTTGTTTTATTAGCATCAAGCCAGCTGTTAAGAATTCAAAACAGTGGCCATCACATGACTGTCAGTTAAATTACTAGAAACAAATTTACATGCTTGTGACATGGCCTGTAGTAATTACCTAAGTACTATAAGAGTGCTGTTTCTCTATTAATATAATCCTCATTCTTAGTAAGTGTGCTAGATTTATTTATCCTTCTCACTTCTTTAGAAAGCACCTGCTGAGTGTACTAAGTAATGCCAAAAATAACCTACTATATTATTTTTTTCTAATTTCAAGATAATTTCTCTCAAAAAATCCAAAAATAATATTAATGGAAATTAAACCTTATTTTAACTTGTTTCAAGGAAATCAGGCAATGTCAGTTTTTCAGTTGCTGCTTGTAATTTCTGTAACTGTTATTTTTGGATTTGTCTGAATTTTGAGAGAAATAGTCTGGGCATAAGCTATTTTTGGTATATTTGTCCTTGGTGTAATTGTATATATTCTCCAATAAAACTTGGCTACCTAACTTGGTAGTTTTTTGTACTGATTTGGTGTTTCTTTTACTTTTTCCATGCAGTGTCATTGAATGTCCCTTTTGCTATTCAATTTCCTCTCTCAGGCTGAGGCCCCTATAGTGATGGTACTCTAACGGCATGTTTTTACTGCAACTTTATAGCCAAGTCCAGGGTTAGGGCTTGACCTGATCGTGGGCAGAAGCCGTGCGAGATCCCGAGGAATAGATAGTCTCGCACTGCTTGTGCTTGCTATCAGATGGGATGTAACTTTAGTGTGATGTCAAGAGTGCTTGGGGATCCCTCGAATCTCCTGGGCATTTTTTAAAACTACCTGTAAAATATTTATGGAGTGCAAACACTGCCATTTGTGGTCTCTAAACATTACAGTTCCAACCACTGCTTACAGGTAACCACAAGTGCACAGAACTTTCACTTGGTTGAAATATTGCCCTGATAGGAGTCAGGCACCATAAATGAGGGACTAGCAACCATTCTACAGATAGACATCTGAGGTTGGCAGTTGCTGTGTAAATGTAGTAAAAGTGATTCACAAGTGGGACTGGCCCCTATTAATCCTTATAGTGAAGACACTGAGAGCTGGCCTGGTTGCATTACCTGTATTGTGACCTTTGATTAACTTTTACAATAGAATAATGATAAACAAGCAGTCAATCTAAGGGCAGAGAGTCTCCAGCCACAAGAGGTCATAAGGATTAATTTACAATCCTTTCTGTCCTTGACTTGCAATGTACTCAAACTAAAGTGCTTTGCTGTAGAGTGGGATAGAGTACATTGTTCACCCTTGACTGTAATTTAATGGCTTAGTGATAGTGATTTTTATTATCTTTTAGCGGAGTCACGGATTAGGTACTTCATGCTTTATCAGATTATTAATAATATTTATGTAACTATCTGATTAATTAGAGTCTGGGAAGTAGCAGGTTAGGGGAAATGGAATTTGCTTTAACCTTGTGTGAAATATCATGAATAAATAGAACAGAAAATGTCTGGTCAAAAGCAACTCTAATAAACGTCTCTCACTGACATATTACATTGAGTATTGCTCAGTAAGTGCAAGTAAACATATTTAACTGAGTGTAAAAATATCACCTAACAATTCATTCTGTGCTATGGATATCCATAATACATCACAAGAAATTGGTTATTTATCCAGAAATGAATAAAATGTTAATGATCTAATTTTCACAGAGCTTTTTATAGCTTTTCTAAAATGTGGTTTGATTCCTAAAACGATATTTCTTTTTCTTCTTGTACTATTTATTTCCTGCTTGATGCTGTGGTTCATTCCCAGTGGTGCCAGCCCTCATTGGGCAACTCATTCAGAGGCCGTTCCTTATACTTGAGCCTGGACATTGAATGTTTGCATTGTAGAAGACATCATGGCTGAACCATATTGTGGTCTCACTGATATCTCCCCTCTTATTGTTTCAGCAGATCACTAGATTGTGAGAAGGAATGGGAACCAGAGGTTCATGGAACACTACAGCACGGAATGAAGCTGCTTGGCCTAAAGTATCTGCACAAGGCAGGTGGTTTCTTACTCCTCTCCAGCCGAGACTGCAGAAACATCCCAATCTCAATATAGCTGATTAACATAATTACCGGATCAAACTTGGAACGTTAAAAACATTGTAGATTAATTAGATAATGTAACTGGTGTTAAAAGGTGTCAAACCAGACAGTTGCAATAAAGAAATAAGGAAGTGATAACACTAGTCTTGAATGGCTAAACTGCTTCCAATATTAATGAATCTAACATGACTGCAGATAATGGTTATACTGTGAACTTTACAGTCTTTGAATTTTCAAGCATAATACAGTGGCTCTTAGATATCAGGAGATTATGCTTATGTACTAATTGAAGTACGCCTTTCCAACTGCCTAGCTCCAAGAACAATCACGTGACCCCAGATTTTTTTTTATTCGTTCATGGGATGTGGGCTTCGCCTGCTGGGCCAGCATATATTGCTCTTCTCAAGGGCACCTAGGGATGGGCTATAAATGCTGGCCCAGCCAGCGAAGCCCACATACCATGAATGAATAAAAAAAAATCTGGCATCAAGTGATTGTTCATGGAGGCTCTGACAAATGAGCCCTAAGCGCGGGTAATCCGGAGGGTGGGTCTTCTTTTGAGGACCTGGTTCAAGTACATAGCATCTGAAAGGGTCTCTGTAATAAAGTTATGTGTTTCTAATTGAAACCTCTCTGGTACATCAAGTCATTACATTTGATGATGAGAGTGGGATGGCTCCAACATTGCACTTCGCCTTGTGAATGTGAGTACATTAAATCTTAAGAAAAAAGAAAAGAATACTCGCCAGCCATGCCACTGTTCAGCAGAATCGATCCTTATGACACAGCTACGGAAAACTGGAGCCATTATGTAGAGCGCCTTGGTTTTTATTTCGTAATGAACGAAGTTACTGTGGAGGAGAAGCAGACAGCAATCCTTTTGAGTGTATGTGGTAGCAAGACATACAATCGCATCGGCAGCCTGATGCCCCCTAACATGCCCAATTCTAAGTCCTTTAACGAATTAGTGGACCTCATGAAAACGCATTACCAGCCGAAGCCATCCATAATAATGCAGAGGTTTAAATTTAACTCCAGAGTAAGGGCCCTGGGAGAGCTCATCACAACCTATATGGTGAAGTTGAAGCAGTTGACTGAGCATTGTGACTTCAGAGACACACTCAATGATATGCTGCGGGTCCAAATGGTTTGTGGAATTCACGATGACGCCATTCAATGCCGTTTACTTGCAAAAGCCAACATCAACTTGAAGCGCGCCATGGAAAGTGCTGCAAGAGACTTGCAGGCTTGGCAACATGTACAACATGGTGCTGTTCTTCATGTGGGGCAGGAACCTACTGATGGGCATAGAGTGAAAACCAGAGACACAGCAGTGAAGCGGGAGGCAATGCCCACTGTTAGAAAAACAAAAAGGCCTAGAAGAAACATTTCGGCAGCAACTCCAAGGTTAATCTGTTATAGATGTGGGGGTGACCACATACTGGACACCTGCAGATTCAAGGAGGCAGATTGCCATTACTGCCATAAGAAAAGTAATGTAATAAAGCAATGTAGGGTGAAATCGAAATAGCTCATAAAGCAGCAAACCAATATGATTGAATTGAATAACACAACAGAATCTGAAGCTGCCGATACTGATGTCTATTCCACGTATAACATCACAGCGGTAAAAACTGAACCTATTACTGTCACAATCCAAGTTAATGGGAAGCTGCGAATAATGGAGGTAGATACGGGACCCTCAACCACTATGGTGGGAAAGCACACATTTAAATACCTAAATGAAGGTAACCAGCCATTGAATGTGGAGGGAACTATGGCACAATTGAAGACATACATTGGAGAATCCATACAGGTAAAGGGCATTGCCACAATACCTGTGTCCTATAGGCAACAGGCAGCCCAACTTCCAATGATCATAGTGACAGGTGAAGGATGTAGTCTTCTGAGCGAAGACTGGTTACAAAAAAATCAACTGGTCTGAAATATTTCACTTGAGAACAAGAGTTCCTGAACTGCAAAGGAAATATGACCATGTATTTGTGATGAATTAGGGAAGTTAAAAATATATGTGGATTCTCAGGTGATACCCCATTTCTTTAAGGCCAGACATGTGCCTTATGCCTTAAAGGAGAAAGTGGATGCAGAACTGTGCCAGTTAGAAAAGCTAGACATTATCCAATCAGTCAAATTTTAGGAATGGGCAGTGCCCATTGTCCCAGTGGTGAAACCTAATCAAACTATATGCATTTAAGGGGACTATTAATCGACCAGGAACAAGGCAGCCAAACTAGATAAATATCCTATCCTGAGGATAAATGACTTATATGAAAAGCTAGCTGGAGGCAAATCCTATACAAAACTGGACATGAACCATGCTTACCAACAGTTAGAGCTGGATAGCACATTTAGAGGGTATGTAACCATCAACGTGCACAAGGGTCTGTAGCAATGTACTTGCCTACCTTTTAGAGTTTTGTCTGCATGTGCAATCTTCCAAAGGACAATGGAGAGTCTTTTGCAAGGACTTCCCCAAGTAGCAGTATACATAGATGGTGTTCTGATCACAGGGTCATCTGAAACTGAACACTTGGTCAACCTGGAAGAGGTGCTAAGAAGGCTCTTGGAAGCTGGCGTATGATTCAAGAAAGAGAAATGTACATCTCTAGCACCAGAAGTTACTTACCTGGGTCACAGGGTGGATACTATGGGTTTGCATTCGGTAGAACAGAAAGTTAGGCCAATCAAAGAGGTGCCCTTTTTATCCTATGTAACCGAACTCATGTCTTTTCTGGGCATGATCAACTGTTATAGCTGCTTCTTGCAAAACTTGTCAACAATATTAAAACCATTACACTTGTTATTAAAAAAGAATCATCACTGGTTGTGGAATTCACAACAGGTTGAAGCCTTTGTGAAAGGTAAGAAGCTATTACATTCGTCATGTTTATTGGTACACTACGACCCATCAAAAGAATTGGTATTAACATGTGATGTGTCTCCTTAAGGTGTGGGAGCTGTGTTATCACATAGGATGGGAGATGGATCATAAAGGCCAATTGGCTATGTCTCCAGAAACCGCTCCGCAACCAAGAAGGGTTATTCCCAGCTAGAAAAGGAAGGTTTTTTGGCAATATTTGAAATGAATAAATTCCACCAACACCTGCATGGATGACATTTCACCATTGTGTCGAACCATAAACCATTAATGGATTTATTCAGTGAGGATAAAGCCATTCCACCAATAGCATCAGCAAGAATTCGACGTTGGGCTTTAATATTATCTGAGTAATGTACACAGAGATTCATGAGTTTAAATGGAATCAGACATATTAAAACAGCATCATATCAACCCTCATCAAATGGTTTAGTTGAGAGAGCTGTGCAAACTTTCAAATCTGGAAAGGTGAGGTTATCGGAAGGTGCTCTAGAAACTCGACTTTCCTGCTTGCTTCTGAGTTATTGTACGATGCCTCATGCAAAAACGGGTTCAACACCATCTGAATTAATGATAAAACACTACCTATGTACAATGTTAAGTCTGGTGTTTCCAATTTTAGAGAGGACGGTAGAGAGGAATCGGAGTAATCAAAAATTGAATCTCCTCCCAAACTGACGATTTCTTTCAGACGTCATCAGCAATGGTTCACCTCCAAGGTTTTGAACTTTCCTTCTGATGTTCCTCTTCCTTGAATAACCACAGGCTATCAAGCCGTTTTCCACACACTCTCTCTCACCAACTCAGCTGTCAACAGTATCACTGCTTCACATGCCCATAGCAAAGTGTTACATACCTTCAGTTGTCTCTTTGGACCTTCTTGCCTCTTACAAGATATTCTCACTTTAAATATGCTTTCTGCAGCTTTGGTCTCTTTAAAGCTGAAGCTTGGGGCCTTTCTCTATGCCACCCACTCTTAACTTAGTTAACGGGGCCTTTTCAGGGTTTCTGTACTTCCTTTGACTAGAAGATCTGCTTGGGACTTGATCCCCTGTTCCACTCTCCTAGATTTTGGGGTTTTTTCTTTAGTTTGGGACTGGCTATCCATCCCCTTTGCTCCAGTCTGTCCCTGACAGCTACTTTCAAAACCAACTGAACTCAAACAGCTTTTAAATCAAACTGCTGTTTCTCTTCTGTGTGTGTGTCTGTGGGAGGGACCTGCCTCTCTGGACCCCTAATGCTTGGCAAAAGCCCAATTCTTTTACTCTTGTTTGTTTACCTTAGCTGCATCAGTCATAAAAACCTCATTAAAATGCAGGCACCTTTTAAAGTGAAACTAAAACTCAGTTTAGCCTTTTCTTAACATACAGATACAGAAATACAAATCAAACTTAAACATTAAAGCTAAAACGCATTCCTAACACTCAAAAAATACAAATATAACTTTACTTAAAATATCTCCATTTACTAACACAATTGAGGTGCAGGCATCACAAATGTAATTGTAAAGCCAGACCATCACTTTCGTCTGAGGTTTACAAACTGCACAGGGAAGAGGCCATGGACAGAGACACCTGCTCTTACCTTGTGCAAGAACTAAGGTTTCACATCTGAGCAACAAGAACACTGCTCATCATAACAAGGAGCCATAGGCAAGTAGACATTCTATGGAGTTCTTTTACAACAGCGAATGTTAAATACAAGTGATTTACACCCGTGCCCAGGCTGTGCAGCTACATCTTTTTAAGCTTCCTAACCCTGCCACTATGTCGTGGTGCTCCCTGGACATCCACAGCGGAGGTGGGGGCAGTCGCTGACTGCTATGCACTGTTTTATGATGACCTCGATGGGCATCCTCTGGAGGGCCGAGACCTGGAGGTCCCCAGCCTGCTTTCAGGGTCCCGCTGTGTGGCAGTGGCACCTTTGTCAGCCTGTGGAGCTGGAGCTGCTGGAGTCACAGGGAGAAGGGATTTAGATGGGCTGGATACTCTTGGATTCTCCTCAGTGGATGGCCCCGAGGTATGCATTTGCTGATGCTCCTCTCTATGAATGCCCAAGGTCCCGGAGCTGAACCTCTGAGGAGAAGGGGAAGCTGCAGTGATATTGAGCTGCCCTTCACCCCTCTTGTGTTGACACTGTTGGAAGCCAACTATGGCACCAGTGATGGAGTTCAGCCCATACAGCAGTGCAGGACCAATGTCCTGGGCCAAGGTCCCCATGGCAGCCTACCAGTGTTGACCTCGATGCATTGGCTTGCTGGCACTATCACCTCAGACTGAAGGCAGATGGACTCCTCCATCCTACCTTGCAATCTGAGGAGTGCAGTGTACATCCCTTCCTGATGTTCCTGAGATTGCCTTTGCAGCTCCAACTACTGAGGTATGACCAAGTCCAGAGGCTCGTCACCTGATTCAGACTCAGCAGATTTCTGGCCTCCAGCTGTCCTCCAAGTGCCCGAAACCTGGGAAGTCTCTGCCACTTGCTGTGGATCAGACAGTATGATGTGGTCACCAGATTGTGACTCTGAGGCTACTCTAGAACTAGGTCCCACTGAGGTGTGTGTCTGCGCTGGTGGAGGGCTTAGGTGAGCGCTGTGATGGGTCTTCAATTAGGGTGTCATCAGATTCCTCTTCCGAGATATTTTCAGGGCTTGAGTTGAGGACCTGTATCATGGGCCTCTTCGGCTGCTTTCCAGATGTGTCTGCAAAAGCAAAGGGAGATAATTAGTGCATGGCAGGGGACTGTGGAATGGGGAACTCACTCACAGCATGGTTGTCTGATGGATGTTGCACTGCGGGATCCTCACTTGGTTGAGCACTGTCAACCTCACCATCAGCACAAAAATGGCTCAGATTGTCACTGGCCACCGGACGACTCTATTTTCAAAGTCTGTGAGGAACTTGATGTCAAGCATTCCACCACCAGTCTGCGACCTCTCCCTTTTGTTGTGTGCCAGCTTGTCCAGCATGAATACAGATGGAGAGAGTGTAAGCAGGATGCCTGCCAGGCCAGATGAGAAGGATGCCTGGCATGTGTGGGTGGTGAGTGGTGGCATGGACAGGATGAGGACACGATCCACACAACAGATGAAGGTGTGTGTGTGAGACAGTGAATGGTGATGTCCCTTGAACTGGCAGTGAGTGAGATCCTTATGGATGTATGATGCGTTCGTGAGTTAGAGTTGGGAATGATGAGAAGAGTGACTTGCGCTACCGGAATGGAGGAGATCATTCACCCTCTTTTGGCAGTGGGTGGCTGTCCTCTTTTGGAGTGCATTGGCGCTGACCACCACTGCCTCTGCCTCCCATGATGTATTTGTCAACTTGTTTTCTGGTCTTGTCACAGAGCTGGGGTAGAGGACTTCATGGTGGGCCTCCATCGCATCCATTAAGCGCCTGAGGAATGTGTCATTAAATTTGGGAACAGCATGTTTCCTCCCTTTGGCAGCCATGACTTTGTAGCAGCTTCTGATCCCTTAGAGAGTGTATAGGCACTCTTTAAATATGGTGCCTGGCTTACTCAAGGCCTCAGGTCACGCAGGGCGGGCAAATCTGAACGTTTCCTGGGAATGCTTTATTGACGAGGCGGAACGTGCCTGGAATGGGATGATACAGTGCAAAATTGCAGCCGGCAGATAAAACATCTTTTTCCCGCCCATATCTGGGATGATTCCACCCAGAAGCTGAATTGTAGTCTATGCTGATATGCTTTTGGTTTTAGAAGAAAGTTCAGGTTATAATTTGGCAGCCCACCAACTTTGGCATGGATTTGCTATTTTTAATATGGTGCGTGTCCAAATATTGCATGCATTGTAGTATGCCAATACTATAAAATTATTTTAATGACTGGTATGGGCCATTGTTGGACATTAAAACGAATGAGAAAATATAAAGTTTACACAATTTTATCCAAGCTGAAATGGTTTCACACATTATATAATAAAAGTGGAGGCCAGTTCTAAATAAGGTTATTTTAGAGCAACTGATTGGATGAGGTGAGTACAGTAAGTGCTTTGATGCTATGTATTTCTTCTCTACTCAGGGATGTAATCTTATTGTTCAAGTTAAAGATATCAGGCATGTTGAAACTGTATTATACATAGAGCCCACAGAATTTCGAGGATCTCAGTGGGAAAGCTAATCAAATTCTATGGCATGAAAAAGCAAGTTTTGCCAAGGATTATGGACTTCTCAATATGAAAAGTCAAGAATTTTTTAAAAACTGATGCTAAATTGGCAGCCATTGCTTTGAAAAAGATTGTGCATTTTAAATTGTGTAAAAGAACTCAGCAGGTAAGGCAGTATCTGTGACAAGAAAGGATACACAGCATGTCAGGTATTGATCTTCTGTCAGAACAAGAAGAGATCATGGATGAACAGCATTTAAAAAGGAACAGAGCAGGGGGAGTGGAAAACTGAGTTACACACACCCCCACACCCACACCCCCACACATCCACCCACACCCCCACACACCCACAAACACACACATACACCCACCCACACCCCCACATCCCCCACATACCCACAAACACACTCATACACACATACACCCACCCACACCCACATGTGTATGCGCACACATACATACACACACCCATACCCACACCCACACACACCCACACATGCACACACACACTCACCCACACCCACACCCACACACACACAGTGGAACATACAGTGGAATGACTTGTAAAGTGCTTAAGTAGAATGTAAGAGTTGAAAGCATAAGAAGGTAGAAGACAAAATGAGAGAAATCAACGAAAGAAAAATGTGTATGAGACACAGAGAACACATGAATAATTAAAGGTATGGGTGAAAGAGAAAGGAAGAATGATATATAAATACATTAAAAATAATTTGAAGAAGCTCTTCTAAATTATTGACTCTTGCTTTGAAAAAATAATGTGCATTTTAAATTGTTCAACAGTCTACCTTGTTAAGGCACTGACCACTTCTACCAGGCTCCTGTGCATCTCGAACCTGCTCCACTTGATCAGTCCTTTTTACTTCCTTGCTGCCATTTAACTGTTGTGTATTTTCCTTGTAGCTCATTCTATTTAATCTCCTGTTTGTGTGCATTTGCATTTTTTAAACCACCCTTTCTCCCTTATTTATTCCTTTTTAACTGTTGTTCACCTGTAATATCATCCTGTCCACGCCTGAAATGTTAACTCATCCATCCTCTCTGCAATTGTTGCCTAACCTAATGTTTCCAGAATGTCTGTTTTTCTTTCAGATATCAAACATCTGTAGTATTTTGTTTTTCTTTTACCAATCAGGAATTCAGAGCAGTAGAATTATAATTAAAAAAAAAACTGGCAATGGAAAGTAATGGTAAGATGGGAGATGCTCTTTTGTTCAGATTTAAATTCCACAGTGATTTCTGTTGCTATGTAATCTTGAAGTACTGGCGGTCCCAATCAGTCAGTGGCCACATCCCCTTTACTTTGTCAGTGCTCTGCTAGAAACAGAGTCAAAAATAAAGAAAAATGTTTCTGTATCATACAAATCCATTTGCCATGCCAAGTTTGATTTTCTGCAATGTGCAGAAAATGGGTTACTGAAATTTTTAGGTGTGTAACAGAAACAGTGAAATACATAGAACGTACAATACAGAAATAGACCATTCAGCCCAACTGCTCTACTCCACATGAGTTGTGCTTAATCCCACACCTGTCCTCTTTCCATATGCTTAATTGCCCTTTGCTGAAACCACCTAATTAGCCAACTCTGAAATGTTTGTGTTGGGCAGGATTTTCAAGTGCCCATGAGGAGCGAGGACAGGTGCGGGCATGCTTTGAAAATTGCACTCCGGGATGATGTGCCAATCTTCTGACGTCTCCATAGCATGCTGCAATTTTCAAAACGAAGGCGGGGATGGGGAGCTGGAAAAATGTTTGCCTCCAATTGACTGCCTGTTAAGACACCTACCTATGAACTGTACCAACAGAAACAGATGTCCAGGCTTCCCCAGATGGTCTTATTATGAATGCTTGGCTGAGCTCCAAGATTCACTAATGGGTTAGTTCAGCAGATGCTTGTTTTCACAGGTGGAAGTGGAATGTTTACTTTGATTGATTGAAATCTTTATGAGATTATAACAAGTTAATCTTTCTTTGAACTGCTTCTTTCAATGCCTTTGTGTGTATATGGATAAGATTATGAGGTTTGAAGTGAGATAAAGCTTCTGTTATTGCTACTAATGGCTCTGCCTGATTGACACTTTTATACAGTTGTAACAGAAACAGTTTATTCCAAGGCAGATTTTGAATGGGTGCTTTTTTAAAAAAGCACATTTCAAGACTTGCCATTGTTGCTATATGGCTTATTGGTTCTATAGCGCATACTGGATTAGTGGGCATGGCTTAGGGGGACCATAGAGGTGGCATGAGGGTGCCTGGGGGCATGATGGGAATGGAGGTAGCATGGGGACATGGAGGGGACATGGAGGCACGGGGTCATGCTGTTGGCATGGAGGGTCTGAAAGTGGCATGGAGGACATGGAGGTGGCATGGTAGTATGGAAGGGGAATGGGTAAGACCTTTTAACAAAGCTTTGTAAAGTTTCCCAAATCCAGACTGAGTCATGTGTCAAGAACCATGTGTCCTTGAGAAGCTGGCCCAACTATGAAAATTGCAAGGGTGAGTGGGTAGGAGGGAATGGGATGCCTACCCCTGCAATGGAACTGGCCAGGTCAGGAGTGCTGGGCACAGGCTTGATACCCACAGCCTCTTACCACGCTGGCAAAAATTGATGGTGCCAGGAATGGGGCGGGTTCTGGAATCAGGTGGCCGCCATTTCTAAAGGCCTCTGGAGTCGGCCTAGCTCTGCAAAAATCCAGACCGCAGTTTGGGGTCAGGAACTTGAAATAATCCTGGTGTCGGGTTCCCAATCCAGGAAATCCAATCTACTAACTTTGCTAGTATACTTGATAGCCCCGGATTCTCTTTTCCTCGTGCTCTCCATCTTAAATTGCTTACATTTAACAGGTGTGAATTTGGATTGTCTGAGTCTAAAAGAGGGTGAGATTCTGATACATAAACAGTAAAAGGTGAGAGCATTCCTGGTCCCTTTTTTAAAAAATCAGGTAGCTCCACTAGGCCATTTATCTGGTTTCCATACTAGTCAGCGGACATGAAAATCCCAATCTTGGCTACATTCGCTGAGGGCTGCAATTTGAGGTTGATGGACCTATTTAAATAAGGGACACAACATTTGTGTTTTTTTTGTTGTTTGTTCTCAGGGCTAACAGGAGCACTGTGATGGGTGAATTGGGATGATTAATTATTTCTTTTCAGTTGTTACAGGAACACTTAAAGCAATTATCATGATATCTAGTAACGTGTTGCATCTGACTCTGTTTTTAGCATGTCACTGCCTTTAAAGAAATGAGCTGTTTCTAGTGAACAGGAAATCCAGGGCTGGCACAAATTACATACCTAAAAAAACAGCAACAATTATTTTCATAGATTCCCTTCAGATGTATTCAATTTTGAACAACTAAAATTAAAGTGTTGCCTTTATTAAGGAAGTTGTAATATCTTAGTGCAATTCCTGATCTACTTATATTAGACAATAAAATGCAACCAAAATCTGGAGTTTGTTGGACTCGCATAAACACCCAGCTTGAGATGTGGCTGTTTAAGTCATCATGGAACAAAACATGAAATCTTCTTATTTCCTTTCCTACGCAAAAGCCTGTCATAAAAATCCCAGATTTTAAACACACAGGATCCAGACTGCTGTGCCATAACTAATGAAGAAGGCAAAAGCACAATGCATTTTGATTTAAAAAGTGAATAATTGAGTTTTGCTTGATTAGGTTTGTTCAGCTTTGCCTGCCGTTGGACACTCCGCAATTTAAAAAAAAAATGCGTGCATGGGATGTGGGTGTCGCTGGTTGGGCCAGCATTTTTCGATCATCCCTAATTGCCCTTGGTCAGAGGGTATTTTAGAGTCAACCACATTGGTTGTGGGTCTGGAATCACATGTAGGCCAGACCAGTTAAGGAGAGCAGAATTCCTTCCCCAAAGGGCATTAGTGAACCAGATGGGATTTTGCAACAATTAAACTTTTAATTTAATTTAAATTTCACCTGCCATGGTGGAATTTAAACCCAGGTTATTATGCTGGGTTGTAGGATTATCTGTCTAGTGGCAACACCACTACACCACGGCCTCCCCTCTAACGCTACTGCCGCTGCCTCCAGTTCTTTTGCCAAGTAAAATATGAATGGCTGTCACCTGTCTTTGCAGGCACAACATATTTAGGTGCCATTGGGACTTGGAGATTTTTAATTAAAAAGTTCTAATTGTTCACTTGTTAGCTTACTGGAAGAACATCCACCCAGTTCCTGGCATGGGAGGATGTTTGATTGCTGGGCATTCAGCGTAGATTTGCCAATCTGAGGTATTTTGTTCGGATGATGTTACAGGTTCGTAAGGGTTTTTTTAAGTTATATGTTTTGCTTGGCCTACTTATTTGCACTAATCATATTGTTAGATTCCTAAAATCTATTTTGTTTGTTCTAAAAGAATACTGGGAGGCTTGAGATGGGTAAGAGACTTGGATTGGTTGCACCTATTTGGCCACTAGATATTTTGCTTCCCTTCGTCTACAGAAATAAAATACCAAATGTCAAAGATGTGAGAATATAAGGAAAGTCAAGGATGAGAAATTGCTCTTTGACCATCCAAGAAATTAGGTGATATTATAAGCAGGAGGATGAAACTATGAAAGCACAGACCTAGCACAACCCAGCACAAAGGAAATTAATTATCAAGGAACAAAAGTAATTTCTTTGTGCCACACTTTTGTTCTGTTTCAGTTAAAATTCCATTAAGGTCATAAAATTTTGTGGTGTGACAGTTCAGAATATCAATGATCCAGTACATTGCTAAAGTTAGAAGCTTTACTTATTTTTCACATGTGGAAGAACTTCACTGATGTTGTGAAGAATTACCCTTCCCCAAGTGGGCAAAAACTGCTGAAATAAGAAATGTTATTAACCATATGGAGTTTGGAGTTAAATTTCATGATTGCATAAGGAAAATTGAATCTGTGCTTTAAAGTGTACTGTAGTATGTCATGTTTTACCACATGGAGACCATATTGCAACTGTGTAATATTGAAAGTAGGTCTACTGCTGGTACCCGATGATACTTTGATGTACATTGATTCCTACCATAGATTTTGATCATCCAATTCAAACAGAACTTGATATAGCTGCAGTTTGATAAGTAACCTCCTAGTTACTAAGACATGTCCTCAATTGCCTTGTTTTTGCTTCTGAAATGCAAAGTATTTTCATCACGTGGAATTTTTTTGTAATGTGCCCATGCATTTTGATCTTAAACATCCCTTTCCCAAGGGTAGACATTGTTTGCTTATCTTTCTTTTACATATTTTACTAGGTCATACTGAAGGAATTCATTCACTGCCTCGCTAAATTTCTGTCAGTTCTCTTGATATAACAACTTTTATACTGATATGTTAAGCAAATGAAATTTAAATCTTTTGGCGAATGCCATTCAAAGTAGTGCAAATACAGGTCTGTGCTCTGAAGGGATTTTCTTGTAAATCGGCATGAACATTCGGATTAAGTCAGAGATCACACGAATAGTCCCAACACATTTGGCAGAGAAATAGACACCTCAGATCTTCACAGATGTAAATTTAGTTTCAAACACATTGTTTAAATCACATACCCATGATGGAAAATACTACCCTGCAGCCTGGTGAGGCCACCCAGACCTAGAAAATCCAGGTCATTCTATGATGTTCAGATGGACCACTCCACCTCCGTGACGCCTAGCTCCAACTTCCAGTCATCCCCTCCCCACCCAATCGCTGCAATACCAAGCTCTGATCTCCTTACCCCTCACAATCACTGAATGCCATGACTATTCTCATGTATCCCTCGCTGCCGTCTCCTGTTGCTGGTTTCCCCACCGTGCAGCAAGTCAATCTATCAATTTGGCCAATTCCCAGACAAGAAGTGGAAGCAAAATGATACTGAGGTGCTGCCATTAAATTGAATGGAACCTCCATTTCCCTGGCATCAACACATTCTCCAGCTGCTTTTGGACTCCCACGCACACTGCCCCCAACTCCCTATAAATATTGGGGCTTATGCGTTTGCAATCTTCAATCAAAATTGTGTTTTAGTGATTAATTAATATTACAACAATCTAATTCCTCCTTGCAGTGGAATAATTCTTTTACATCAGTCCATGAGTTTAAAACCAACAAACTCGCCTAGGGAAACTGACTTTTCTGAGGACATGTTGGCTCTCTAAAGATTAACAGGAATAAAGTCATAAACAAAAGGAAGGTAAACTAATAGTTTATCAAAATTTTTTGAGATGTAAACAGGCCTTTACAGATGGTAAGATGGCTGATCTTGAACCTAACAGTCTGTGGCCTGTCTAGAAATCTTTTTAACATATGTTCTTTCATGGGATGTGGGCACATTTCTGGCAAAGCCAGCATTTATTGCCCATCCCTAATTGTGACAACTGAGGAGTGTGAAGTCATGCTTTTAGATGCAATGGAAGTGGTTTAATGACCTAAGGGCAGGAAAGGTGAGCGATGCTATATGTGCTGGTATTACCTCAGGCCTCTCACTCTGCCTTCATAAGCATACTCGAGAACATTGCTCCTCACACCAACTTATCTCACCCAACTCTCCCTGTCTTCCCCACCTCTCCAATTGTCCACCCACAACTGACACTCACCCTCACCTTTACGCAATGTCAAGCTGGCCCTCATAGTCACCCTCAACAATTACTCTCCATCCATTAATTCATCAAGTGTGCACTCATAGGTCTCTTCTTTCCCTTCTTGCAGGACTAGAGAGCACAGAGCACAAGAATGTGGCACAGAACTGGAGATGACAGTCCAGACACCTCACTGCAGTTAACAAGTGCAGAGCAGCAGACATTGGAGCGTTCCATGAAACCTGGGAAACCCCGGAGATAAAGTTAAACCCATGGTAATATTGCTCTAATTGAACGATTAATATAGCCTGCTTTTCCTGAGGGAGTCGCTTGTACAAGCCTAACAAAATGGAGTGAAATGTGTAAGTCACAGAATTACAGAATCACACAGTGCAGAAAAGGCCCTTCGGCCCATCGAGTCTGCACCGACATGTGAGAAACACCTGACCTAGCTACCTATTCCCATTTACCAGCACTTGGCCCATAGCCTTGAATGTTATGACATGCCAAGTGCTCATCCAGGTACTTTTTAAAGGATGTGAGGCAACCTGCCTCCACCACCCTCCCAGGCAGCACATTCCAGACTGTCACCACCCTCTGGGTAAAGGAGTTTTTCCTCATATCCCCCCTAAACCTCTTCCCCTCACCTTGAACTTATGTCTCCTCATGACTGACCCTTCAACTAAGGGGAACAGCTGATCCCTATCTACCCTGGCCATGCCCCTCATAATTTTGTACACCTCGATCAAGTTGCCCCTCAGTCTTCTCTGCTCCAACAAAAATAACCCAAGTCTATTCAACCTCTCTTCATAACTTAAATGCTTCATCCCAGGCAACATCCTGGTGAATCTCCTCTGCACCCCCTCCAGTGCAATCACATCCTTCCTATAATGTGGCAACCAGAACTGCACACAGTACTCCAGCTGTCGCCTCACCAAGGTTCTATACAACTCCATGACCTCCCTACTTTTGTAATCTATGTTTCGATTGATAAAGGCAAGTGTCCCATATGCCTTTTTCACCGCCCCACTAACATACCCTTCCGCCTTCAGAGATCTATGGACACACACTCCAAGGTCCCTTTGTTCCTCAGAACTTTCTAGTGTCATGCTGTTCATTGAATACTTCCTTGTCAAATTACTCCTTCCAAAGTGTATCACCTCACACTTTTCAGGGTTAAATTCCACCTGCCACTTATCTGTCCATTTGACCATCCCATCTATATCTTCCTGTAGCCCAAGACACTCAACCTCACTGTTAACCACCCAGCCATTCTTTTTGTCATCTGCAAACTTACTAATCCTACCCCCCACATAGTCATCTATGTCCTTTATATAAATGACAAATAATAGGGGACCCAGCGCAGATCCTTGTGGTGTGCCACTGGACACTGGCTTCCAGTCACTAAAGCATCCTTCTGTCATCACCCTCTGTCTCCCACAACTAAGCCAATTTTGAATCCACCTTATCAAACTACCCTGTATCCCATGTGCATTTGCCTTCTTTATAAGTCTCCCATGTGGGACCTTGTCAAAGGCTTTGCTGAAATCCATATAAACTACATCAACTGCACTACCCTCATCTACACATCTGGTCAGCTCCTCAAAAAATCCAAGCATGACCTCCCTCTGACAAAGCCATGCTGACTATCCCTGATGAAACCTTGCCTCTCCAAATGGAGATAGATTCTCTCCTTCAAAATTTTCTCCAATAGTTTCCCTACAACTGGAATGAGACTCACTGGCCTGTAGTTCCAGGGCTTATCTCTACAGCCCTTC
Source organism: Carcharodon carcharias (assembly GCF_017639515.1). Taxonomy (NCBI): domain Eukaryota; kingdom Metazoa; phylum Chordata; class Chondrichthyes; order Lamniformes; family Lamnidae; genus Carcharodon; species Carcharodon carcharias. The sequence continues at coordinate 65,447,264 of NC_054487.1, forward strand.
TTAAATAGCGGAATCACGCTAGCTGTGCTTCAGTCCTCTGGCACCTCCCCTGGGGCCAGACAGGAATTAAAAATTTGGGTCAGAGTCCCTGCGATCTCCTCCCTTGCCTCCCTCAGCAGTCTGGGACACAAATCATCGGGACTTTTAAGCCTGCCAACACCTCCAGTACCTTGTCACTCCCTATATCAATTTGCTCAAGAACATCGCAGTCTCTCTCCCTGTGTTCGATATCTTCATCCTCATTCTCTTGGGTGAAGATGGATGTGAAGTATTCGTTCAACACTCTACTGATGTTCTCTGGCTCCACCCATAGATTGCCCCTTTTGTCGCTAATGGGCCCTACTCTTTCCCTGGTTATCCTCTTCCCATTGATATACTTATCGAATATCTTGACATTTTCCTTACTTGGAGTTGACTGGCCCCGTGATGCACATACATTTTTCCTGGATTGCACCTCCCACCACTGCCCCTCCTCAACCACTTGCATCAAAACCTACACTCAGCCACATTAAAACTGATGCCAGAAGTCTGGCTTTGAAATAGATTTATTCTTTTTATTATCTACTTCACAGTATATCAACAAAATAGACTTAGGCCAGGATTTTAGGGCCCCTCCTGCCCAATGGGATATTACAGTTCCACCGAACTGAATGGAGGTTTAAGTGGCTCGCCGCATCCCCCAAGGAGGACACCCCACAGTGGGGCCATAAAATCCTGGTCCAAAGGTTTTTGAAAATTCTGCATTAGTAACAAAAAGAAATCTGTTTTCAAACTCAGACCCCAATGACCTCAGCATTATAATGCGAATACTCCTGCCACAATATCACCAAGTGCCCTGTTTGGTTTTAGACTTAGCAAAAATTGCCAACGTTAAATGATGACGAAGTTCAGAAAAGCAATAATGTCAATTGATATTAGCAAAGAGAGAACACACTACCCCATTTTTCTAAGCTTTCTTGGCACCTGTTGGACTTGATTTGTTATTTTTAGCATAAACCAGATCTAGCCATTGAATTCTTGGCACTCCTGCAAGGTTTGTCACAGTCCCTCTGTCCAGCTTGCCTGCTTTTACTCTGTTTTGATGCGGATTTTATATGAAGATTGACGAAGTCTCACTTGTGATTGTGTGGCTGTGGAGAATGGGTCTGTTTTATTTTCATTCCACTGCTATACAATGCTATACATCCATGTCTGATCGAGGTGATGTCCACTTTAAAGGTATACCTTAATGTCATCCTCCACAACGAACGTGGCAGGAGCTTGTTTTCTAATGATCAAAAAATCTATTTTATCTGCCACAGACACTACAAAGGAAATGAGAATCCTAAAAGGAAAACTGGCAGAGCAGAACAGTATTCATGCTTTACTCAATAACTTTGCAAACCTGTGCTTCTTGCTAGATCCCTTGCCACAAAGTAAACTGTAATTATTAAATTAATATTATCCATAGCTGCAGAGTTCATGGTGTCAGCCTGTGCAAGTCACCCCAGTTAGTAACAAAGGAAGAGCCAGCAGATCCTGGTTTAAAACAAAAGGAAGTTTTCAGTTTAATTATTTATAACACACCAGCAGGCCATCTCCAGGGTACTCTCTGAAATATCACAGGCTCTCATCCACCATTCCTTCCTTGAGTGTAATTTACTAACATGCTACACAACGGAACTTTTGTACAGCTCCTAGTAAACAGCACTGTGGATACAGGTTGGGAAGTGGGAGGAGTGGTAAAATGGCGGCGTTGGATATTACTAGAGGTGACTGAGCTGGCAGGAGAAGATCACATTGAAGCGTGTGGAAACATAGCTAAGCATGTTAAACTGGCAATTAACTGCGATTTTACCAGGTTTTTTTTTCCATTTTACAGAGAGCTTGTGAGAACAATGGAGTTTCAGAGCCTTGCCATAAACAAGGCAGAAGCTCAGTGTAAGGTCAATGTTGGCTGCAGTTGACAGTCCAATCGAGATGTAGCGTGGCTGGGTAGGGTGTGTGATAGTCCATAGACAGTGGCATTAGCAATTGGGAACAAAGACAAACTTGAGTAGTACAGCAGGAACATTCTGGTTGAGTGTCCTCTCTGACTATTGATATGTACAAAGTTAGGGATGTGGGAGGTTCAGAGAATTGAGTGCAACTATTTGCTAAGGGCTTCATTCACTGCAGATTTTGAGGAGGAGCATCAGAAAGGGAGAGAGCTGGAGCACAGGCAGTGGGGCAAGCACCCAGAGAACATGAGCCTGGAAGGGGACAGGGCGGAGGAGGGCACACAACCGCCCTCCTGTGTGCAGATGACGCTATTCACCAGAGAGGGTCTACCATCAGGAGCTTAGCTTCCTGCAGAGTAGCAGTGTTATCATAGACTGAGCCTCTGCAGGAAGGCAGTCACCAAGCTGTGTGCAATGATGCTGGATATCCGAGTCCGATGGGGAAAGGTGGTCACACAATGCCTGTCACATTGAAGGTCATCATGGCACTGCATTTCTACGTCTCGGGATCTTTCCAGAGATCCTCAGGAGATTGTTGTGGCATTTCCCAGGCTGCAGATTATCAACGCATCAAGACGTCGCCAGTGCCACGTTCAAGAGGCCCAGCCAGTATGTGCTCAACAATTTGGACTGTCAGGTAGAGAGGGCTACCACTGGATTTCCCCCAGTTGCAGAGATTTATTGACTGTGCAAATATGGCTATCAAGGCTCCCACAGGACTGGCAGCAGACTTCATCAACAAGGAAGGGCTTTCACTCGCTCAACATACAAATGGTCTGCGACCACAGCAAACAAATCCTTCACATTTGTGCAATGTCCTGGGAAGCTGCTACAATGGCTACATTCTAAGGCAGTTCCAGCTTCCTGACCTTTTCAGGCCTCCTGCATTGCTTTCAAAGATGGGTGAAGCAAGCACCCTGTACTAGGTGTTAAGGGCTACCCACTAAAGATTTTGCGACTTATGTCTTTGAGAAATGCAAGCACAGATGCAGAGGAGAGATACAACATCTGCCATGACAAAACTAGAGTGGCCATTGAGTAGACCATAAGCCTTCTGAAGGTGCAGTTCTGATGCCTGCTTAAATCTGGCGGAACTCTTCAATGCACCCCAGTAAGGGTCTCGCATGCTATGGTCATGTACTGTGCTCTGCACAACATGGCGCTACAGAGGGGAAAATCTTAGAAAAATGAAGATCTTCTTGAGAATGATGCCTCCTCTGAGGCTGAGGATTTGGAGTGGGGTGGTGACCAGGTCAACAGGACAAAGGCACCAAGGGATAGCAGGCAAGGCACAATGAGATACATGAAAGGGAAGCTCATGACTTGTTAATACCAGCACGTTTCACATGAATCTTACTTATACACCCAGTCAATCAGGAGAAGCCTTGGCAATCGAAGACGGCTTAGGAGAAGCATGGCCATTGAAGAAGGTAGCAGAAGGTTATTGGCACTGTGCTGCAAGCCGTTGGAATGAATGAGCAAGAGTGTTCTGCTTGGTATGGCTGAAGAGCTGGAGTTGGGTTTGTGAGTTGGTGCTTGAGTGCAGACTCAGGAATCCAAGGGAATGGAATCTCAGGAGATAAGATTGAAACCCTGTAAGGTGGGCCATCTATTGTTACTCACCCATCAAAGATATGCACTACTCCCCTTTATTGGCAGCTCAACTGCCCATCATGGTGCCACTGGCACGCCTCCTGCATGCAGCTAAGCTGCATTTGCTGTGCTGGAGTCACCTACCTGACCAACGTCCTGCACAGAGAGATGAACATGTTGCTGATGGCCAATACTGATGCCCCAGCATCCCCATTAACTGGGTGGGCAACCCCTTCTCTAATCTCATATTCATTTTTAGTCCCATTTAAGTGAGCAGGTTTAGTACTACACGCTGCACTCACCTTGCTGGGATGCATATTGACCCTCTTTTGGCACTGCAGCCAGACATGGGGGACCACGTGGTGGCTAATGACCTCCTCTGCTATGTTCATCCAGGCCTGCCTGGTTCAGCAAGCTGGTGGCTTCTTTTACCCCAAGGGAGCAGGACTTCCCTCTGGCACTTACGGTCTGGAGGAGTACCTCTAGAGAGGCATCACTGAACCTTGGAGCAACACTGATCTTCCTTCGGACATATCAACAATTGTTGCAGTCGCTAGGGCTCTCTTGCTGCTCCCTGCGTGATTGCTGCAGATGAACAAGTCCCACTGGCTGCCTTTTACAGATGGAGCCAATGTTGCCTGAGCTGGAACATTCCCCACTTAACTGGCTGGCCCATAATTGCCTAACTGGCTGGCCCATACTGCCTAACTAGCATGCCGATACTGCCTAACTTGCATGTCAATACTACCTAACTGGCTGACCCATATTGCCTAGCTGTCTGACCCATGCTGTCTAACTGGCTGGTCCATACTCCCTAATTGGCTGGCCCATCCTGCCTAGCTGTCTGGCCCATATTGGCTAACTGCCTGGCCCATACTGCCTAGCTGTCTGGCCCATACTGCCTAAATGGCTGGCCCATACTGCCTAGCTGTCTGGCCCATACTGCCTAGCTGTCTGGCCCATACCTCCTAACTTGCATGTCAATACTACCTAACTGCCTGGCCATACTACCTAACAGGCTGGTCCATACTGCCTAACAGGCTGGTCCATACTGCCTAACAGGCTGGTCCATACCGCCTAACTGGCTGGTCCATACTACCTAACTAGCTGGCCCTGACAATATCACAATCGCAGCTGTATCCCCCATCTGCAGGGCCACACCACCCGCCTTCAGTCCCTGCGGCAGGACTTGCTCACTTCTGGTAAGATCCTAGCATTATAGTTCAATGTATTTTGCTTTGTTTAAGAAATTATAATTAACGTTTAGAATATTTATACGATCACCACCTAACTTCTTTGCTAATATATTTCAGTAAACTTAATTTTAGTTAGAGACTTGCCCCGCTGTGCACCAAGTGTGGTAGCAGGTGTGAACAGTGGCAATTTTCCTGCTGTGAGCAGTGCCTGGCTTTTGTGCTACATTGTCTGCTTCCCACTCATTAATTAATTATCAACAGGAAACACATCATATCACAGGTGGGCAGCCTCTGATTTGCTGTGACCTCAGCGGAACATCGCTCCAGGCGTTATATTTAAACCACACGCTTTCTCGATGTCTGCAGCTCATGACTGCTCCACGGAAGACATGGCTCCCAAAGGGAAGAAACACGCTGTGCCAAAATTTAGTGATGCCCTCACTGGGCTGCCTTCTGGATGCTATGGGGTCTCGTCGGCATGTCCTCTACCCCGTCATGGTCAGAGGAGATCCACCAATCTCACCACTCTGGCTTGCGAGGCAGTGGCAATGGCACTCAATGCTAACGCCACACAGAAGAGGTCAGCCACCCAGTGCAGAACAAGGATGAATGATTTCAGCTGTTCTGCCAGTGTAAGACAGCCATCTCATCACTCTAAACTCACTCAGTCAACAGCCCATCACACATTCACTGGCATCTCACACACTGCCAGCACAAGGGACATCACCACTCACTCTCTCACACACACCTTCAAATCTCCATCTGGGGTCATATCCTGTGTAGCTCACATCCTCATCCTGTCCATGGCTCCATTCAGCACCCACACATGGCAGGCATCCTTATCCTCTGCCTTGGCATGCATCTTGCTCACCCTGTCCATTTGTCTTTATGCGGGACAAGCTCACACATAATTGGAGGGAGAGGCCCCAGACCGGGGGTAGAGTGACCGAAATCAAGGCTCTCACTCCCTATGAGGAGCATGCCACTGCATTGGCTGGAGAGGGCTGGGACTGTGCCTGTGGTGAGGGTGAGATCAGTAGCGCATACCCAAGTAAGGACCCTGCACCAGATCATCCCTCAGACAACGATACTGTGAGTGCATTGTCATGCCTTCAAGTCACCTGCCAGGCACTAATTTTCTGTACTTTCTTTCATCGGCACCTCTGGAAAGTGACTGAGGGCATCAAGAAGCCAAGCCCTCATCTCTAGGCCGGAGGACACCTCGGATGAGGAACCAGAGGATAGCACCACAAAAGACTCATCACAGTTCCACTCACTTGTCCCACATCCTTCAGCATCAAAGAGACACACACCTCGGTGGGAATTAGTTCTAGAGCAGCCTTGGGTCACAATCTGCTGACCGCAGTGCACAATCTGATCAGGTGGAGGTAGGGACATCCGAGGTCGCCGGCACTCAGAGGAATGCTGGGAGCTAGGATTCTGCTGGATCCGAGTCAGATGATGAGCCTATGGACACAGTCCTAACTCAGCTGATGGTGCTGCAGCGACAATCGTGGGAACAGCAGGAGGGGATGTCAGCTTCATTCCTCAGACTTCATATTCGCGGTCAAACTGAGGTATTAGTGCCGACATGCCAACATACTGAGGTCAACACCGGTCAGATGGCGGCCGCCATGGAAATCTTGGTCCAGGACATTGGTCTGCGCTGTTGCAGGAGCTGCACTCCATCACTGTAGGCATTGGTAGCATCCATCAGTAGCTATGCGAGAGGGGGAAGGTCAACTCAATCTCACTCCAGCTGCCCCTTCTCAAGGAGTCAGCGAGGGGCCCTCAGGCACACATAGTGATGAGGACAAGCAGCTGGACACACCAGAGCCATCCACCCAGGTGACTCTGGGAATGTCCGGCTGATCCCATTCCCATCTTTCTGTGACCCCCATCTCCACAGGCTGAGGAGTGTGTACCTACCTCACAACAGGAGACGCAAAGCAGGCCGGGGCCCTCCAGGGGACACATGCTGAAGTCATCGCAGCCAACAGGGTGTAGCAGTCAGCAGGCTGCCTCCACCTCTGCTGTGGATGTCAGGGATGCACTTCAGTGGCATGGTGGGGGGGGCGTTGGGGGCCGGGGGGGGGGGGGGGGATGTTCACCACATGTATACATTTCACTACTGAAAATAGAAAAGCAGCCATTCACATCTTCTCTTATGTATGCCTTGTCTTTATGATGAACTGTGTTGTAGTCAATCAAGTGTGACACTATGGTCCCTCCTCCCACTTATCTCGGATGTCGCTATCATGTGGCTTTGGTTGATGTTGCCAGCTTCCTTTTCCCCACAGTGTGTGTCCGTTCTCAGATCTTTTCTGACATCAGTGATACCGTGTCCTTAATGTGAGGTGTGCTTGTGGAAGGAACTTTGTTCCCATGCTTTGCAGGGTCAGGCCATGTTCATTCCTGGCTGTGTACGATAGAGGCTGAGGTGTTCACCTGTCTCATCTGCATTATTGAAAGGTAAATGTGTAATGTACAAAGAAAGATGTTTTGATGCATGGAAAAGGGTTACATATTCTGGAACTCCATATACTTTTTGTCATCCGGCAGGGTTTTCAATCTCTGAACCCATACTCAGGGCCTGTGAGTGCTCCTGTTTGCCTTGTGCGCTGCCAACTTTCTGAGTGTACATCTGCTAAGCCAACCAATAAGAGTGAGCACCTTCCCACCTCAGTATGCCAAAGCTCTGCCCCTCGCAGACACGATATTGTACTGTAGCTCGTACCAACAAAATTGAGCTTTTCTCACCTTGTATTTGTCTGTATTGTGGCCACAAGGCTCTCATCACAAGGTCGGGATACAGTGCTATGCCATATGTTCTGCGTAGTCTTCCTTCACCTAAACACTCGCAGAGGTCAGTGATGATAAATTTAGATGGTAATGTCTGGCAGTCAATGGAGCCTTTGAGCATGCTCTTGAAGTGCATATGGTAATTTTAGACAATGTTGAGGGGAGCAATGGGACAAGAGCAAGGATGTACTGAAGCTGAAGTCTGCTCTTTGTTAGCAACAATATGTGACCTTGAGGGCTTTATGGTGTCTGAGCATTTTGGAGTTCACAAGAGCCAGGGCTGGCCATGAGGGCTCAATGTTTGTGTTAAAGAGGAGGCATTTTAATGCCTGGCAGACAAGTATATGAACATTGTCATCCACAGGTGGTCAACATCCATAGAAAGGTGAGGATAAAGCAGGCCTGCATCCTAACCGAGAGTACCGGTTGTCAATGTGATTGAGATGAAGGTGACACAGAGGACTGAGTGATCTCAAAATGGATTAACACCTGCAGAACATCCTTGGCTGCCTTGGCCCAAGTGTGACCTATCAGTATCACCATCGAGGTTACACAGAATGTGTTGTCCATTGCTGAAGATGGATCTCCTTGAGGAGCCTTGACAGACTGAAGACATACAGCTGCAAGCCCACTGGGGACTGCAGAACAGCTCCTGCCTCTACCAGGCTGCCATAGTGATTGGGATGCTGCAGAGACGCTTGAAGAGGTATCACCTTCTGATGTCTGATGCCAAGATGACCTCCTCCAGTTAGCACCTCAGCTCAGCAAGGACACATGCTCCCAATGCTGCTTCACCCTTCAAAAGAATTTGAAGATTGAGGTGCACGGTTGAAATGAGACGGATAGCAACGCCGGGGCTCATGTGGGTCCATGATAGAGGATACTTTTCCAAAAGGATACTCAATACAACTTGTCATCTTCCTTGTGGAATCTGGTGACAATTAGGGCCTCACCCGCATGCCTGCCTCGTCTGACCCATGCTATGGTCTCTTCCCCTGCAGCCTCGGCTTCCTCAACCTCATCACCCTCATCCCTCTCTTCATCAGAAGAGATGTGTAGTCCCTCCATGTCAGCATCTGGCAAGTCCGCCCCACTTTGCAACACCAGGTTGTGCAGCACACGGCAAGCTGCAATAATACGTCAGACCCTCTGGGGAGTATACTAGAGTGCTCCGCCAGATCTGTCAAGGCATCAGAATCACATCTTCAAGATACCAACGGTGTGCTCCATCAACATTCAGGTAGTGGCAGGAGCATCATGTGCTTCTCTTAGCTGGGTTTTGTGGCCTTGCACAGGCATCATCATCTTTTGCGGGTAGTGTTTGTCACTGAGGAGCCGAACCTGGATCCTGTGTGGCCCCGTAAGGTGTCCAGGATCTGTGATCTACCCAAGATGTATGAGTTGCGGCAGCTTTCCGGGTATCTCATGCCAACCTTCATGATTGTTTCTTGTGGTCGCTGACCAGCTGTACAGTGAGCGAGTGGTGGCCTTTCCTGTTTATGTATTGGAGTGCTGGCTGCCAGGGAGCTCTTATAGCTACATGAGAGTAGTCAATGGCACCCTGCACCTGTGGGAATCCAGGAATCTCAGCAAAGCCCAGTGCTCTGGCGTCCTGGCTTGCTTGATCTCAAGTGAAGTCAGCGTAATTAGGGCGTCTGTTACCTCCTGTATGCACTTGTGCGTGGAAGCTTGAGGGAAATTGCAGAGATCTCCAGTGGAGCCCTGGAAAGAACCACTCATAGAAGTTAACAGCGGCGGTGACTTTCAGTGCCATTGGCAACAGATGTCCTCCCAGTCCCCACGGTGTCAATGCCTGGAGAATGTGGCAGATGTGAGCCACCAGATCCCACCAGACATGTGGAGGCATCGGCGACACTGCCTCTCACTTATTTGCAGAAAAGACTTGCATGTTCTGTACACCTTTGGTCTTGAAAGTCAATTACACACGAAGTTTCTGTGAGCTTTATCCATTGCGCCTGGAGGGGGCCCTTATGCCTCATGTTCTTGAGGGTGAAGCTTCTCCCTTTGGCAAGCCTGGCACCTTTGTCACAATCTTCTCTGCCTTCTCTCCTGCCTGTATGTAATTATGCAGACTGCAATAAATCTAGCCTTCATCTTCCCGAAGGTCAGCTGTCTGCAGCATTGATGAGAAAAAGTCAGCATGAGCCTCCAAAGATCCTATTTCTGTTGATGACTGGTGAGTGACTGTGGGTTCAAGGTCTTGGTTCCAGTGTTGGCACCTATTTGCCACTGAAATCCTGGCCAGTGCAAGGTAAATTTTAAGGTGCTCCTCTCCCGCCATCACCCCCCCCCCCCCCACATGACCGAATGCTAAGAGATTGCTTTGGCCAGGCACTTGGATGTGCTGCTTTAATGCCATGCACTGGGAACCTCATCCACTGCACTCTAAGGTTACACTCTTTGGAATATACTTGAGAGCTAATGTTTAGTGAGGAACTGAGATTATTTGAGGGAGGTGGAGGGGTTTGAGTCTTCTCACCTGTGAACCTGCCAGTGTCAAGATTCTGACCGCCTGCTTTTAACACACACCTGCAGTTTGACCAGTCGCCCAATTGATCTTGACCTTGTTATCGCCCTGGGGAATTTCCACAATTGGCACAAAGGGTTAATACAAGGAGATCGATTATTGCCTCAAATCAGGATGAGTCTCGCATAAATGCGCTTCTTTTCTTCACTTTCCTGATTCTCTGCATTATCATTGAAAGGCTCTTAACAAGTCTCAGCTGGTAGCTCTCTTCATTTGGGAATGCACAGTTCAATTGGGTGCCTCTTTAATTAGCCCCCCAAAGCAGTGCACTACTCCTCCAAATTCCACTCAGAGCCCTCACCAGCAGAGTTTCTCCTGTTTAATTTTGCACTGGGCCATCGCTTAAGGTTGTAAGATGTGGTGCTGAGGTCTGACTAGCAGACCTCCCTGTGTGACAATGGAAATCCCTTCTATCGTCCAGGAGGAACATAATGTTCAGGTTTCCCTCCCTCCAATAACTCTCAAGCCTCCCCCTCCAACCCTTGATCCCATTGTGATTGTGGTGGATATCCCTGTGTTACCCCCTGAATCATTTGAGGTGGATGCGCCTTTGCCTGTGTGGACCTTTCCCTCCCCATCTTGAGGCCTATTGCACAATGAAATTTGGAGACTCCCAGCTGCCATGAGACCTTTGAATGTCCCTACACTACCCTTTGCCCATCTATGGGCTGCAGATGCCTCACCTGACTGTAAGTGTGTCATCTGCTGCTCAGTGTATTGTCAGGAACCACCCCCCCCCCAAGACTGACAGGCCTGATGTTCCAACCACACCCTGCATGCAACGTACTGGGCACAATTGACACTGGACTGACATGCCTTCCCCCCCACCTCCTTGGACCGGGACAAGGACAGTCTTTGCAAGGTCAGCAATGTAAACTGAAGTGCTTCTTCACTCTGTGATCCTTCCATTCTGGCCACAGCTTGGTTATGTTTCTCTGTGAGAGATTCTCCCCCATTCTGGCCCAGAGGAGGATTCCACCCTGCACCCCCTGGTCATGAGCCTCAGCACACCCTTTGCCACACTCACCCCACCTGCAGCCCCTTCCCTTGCCTCTGTCCATGTCATCCTCATCCCTGAGTTGAGCCCTTGCCCTGCAGCCCCCTCCCTTGCCTCTGTCCAGCTCCCCTCCCCCACAGTTGAATCCTTGTCTTGCAGCCCTTTCCCTTGCCTGTGTCCAGCTAACCCCCCAACCCCCCACAGACGAGCCCTTGCCTTGCAGCTCCTTCCTCTGCCTCTGCTCGGTTCTTTCCCCTGCCTCCGCCCGGTTTCCCCCCACCACTACTCCCCAGTCGAGCCCTTCTCCTGCTGCACATTACAAGCCACCCCTGCCTTACCGCTGGCCTGGTAGGTGGAGCCTTACCTGTGAAACCCCACTGAAAGCAATGAGTTGCTGCTTGTGAAGCCTGGTGCTTCTGGTGCCGTGAGTGCTGTGCGATGCAAGTTAGGCAAACAAACCTCAAAGCCACCTGGCAGGTTGCCTGGCGCATGTCTCATATACGGCTGTGAAACATGTCAGTCTAATTAGATGCCGATGTGCCCTGTTGTTCCAGCGTTGGGAGGGGCCGGGGGAGGGGGGTGGTGAGTGAGGTGATTCTGGTAAGTAGCCATTATAATGAGTATTCATGATATTCAAATCTATTATTGGGGGTAGATGGGAATGTGGAATTCGAAACACAAACAGATCAGCCATGATCTTAATAAATGGTGGAGCAGGCTTGAGGAGCCGAATGGACTATTCCTGCTCCTATTTTGCATGTCTGTATTAAGATGGCACTCCTGACGTGGCTCGTGGGAAACCCGCGCCACCTTTGAAGTCTGAAGCGGACAAACACAACCTGTTTTCCTGCCCGCTTGAAAATGATTTTGTTGCTCTCACAATACTGTCTGCTCCCACCCACCCTGACACCCGCCACCTTGGATGGGAACGGAAAATCCCAGCTTTAGTTTGTAAAAAATATAACATCACAAGATGTCTGTGTTCTAATGCTTTCTAACAAAATCCTATGGTATAATGATTTGCAGATGATACCAAACTGGGAGATGCAGAGGAATCAGAGAAGTTCAGAAATTACAGAATGAATTGAGTAAGATATATAAGCTGGCAGAACAAGGGCAGATGGAATTTATTGCTGACTAGTTTAAACTATTGCTTGTATGGAAGAAAAATAGGCGCCTGTTGAAATAGTTAAAGATGAAGTTGAAAGAATCTTGAGAACCTTAATAGATTTGATGTTAAACATCTGGGCTTTTTCATTTCTACACTCATCCTGGCCATTCACTTTAATGGATGGAAAATCGTGGGCTGGCAAACACAACCTTGGAAAGCCCTGGCCTACCTGTCTCACCAATGCAGAACAGCAATAAACAGAGCAATAAATTGAATGTTGAACTACATCGCCAAAACAGTAGAATAAAAGTCAGGGGAAGCTGTGATGAAACCATGCAGTGCTCTGCTGAGGCCAGAGCTAGAATGCTGTATTCAGTTCTGGTCACAAAGACAGAAGTGAGAAATTTAGGTGCTGCAGGCAGTACTAGAGGAACCATGATACTGATCCCAAGTGTTGAAGGTATGCATTTCGAGAACAGACTGGAGAAGCTTTGGATTTTCAACCTGCAATTGAGAGATCTGTGAGGTTATTTCACAGAGCTTGAGGACATTTGAAGTGTAGTCTTGCCTCCTGGCCAGATCTCGACAGGTGCAGCGGGTTGTCACAGTGATCGCACAGTGTTCAATACTATATGCAACTCTTAGGTACTGAGTCAGTCAATGCCCACATGCAGCAAGACTTGAACAATATTCAGGTTTGGGCTGATAAGTGGCAAGTAACATTCATGCCACACAAGTGCCAGGCAATGAGTATCTTCAACAAGAGAGAATCTAACCATTTCCTCTTGATGTTCAATGGCATTGGCATGACCAAATCCCCTGCTATCAACATCGTCGCAGTTAACATTGACCAAAAACTTAAACTGGACTAACCATATAAATATTCTGGCTATAAGAACTGGGAATTCTGCAGCGAATAACTCACCTCCTGAATCCCCAAAGCCTGCCCACCATCTACAAGGCAAATGCTCCTCACCTGCCTGGGTTACATGTACCTCCAACATCACCCGAGAAACTTGACAACATGCAATTCAAAGCACTCCCTTGACTGGCATCCACTCCATTACCTTAAACATTCACTCCCTCCACCATTGGGACACAGTGGCAGCAGTGTGTTCCATCTACAGGATGCACCGTAGCAACTTGCCAGGACCCCTTCGTCAGCACCTTTCAAACCCACAACTTCTACCATCTAGAAGGCCAAGGGCAGTAGATGCATGGGAACAGCACCACCTCCAAGTTTCCCTCCAAGTCACACACCATTCCAACTTGGAACTCTATTGCCCTTCCCTCACTATCATTGGGGCAAAATCCTGAAACTCCCTCTCTACCAGCACTGTGGGTGTACCTACAGCACATAGACTGCAGCGATTCAAAAGGCGGCTCACCACCACTTTCTCAATGGCAATAACGATGGGCAATAAATCCCTTGAATAAAACAAGTGGACATTGGAATTTACTGTCTGCTAATGGAAACTGGCAATCAGTAGGCCTGATTCTCTGGAGAAATCAGTGTGATGATGCAATCTGCCCTATTTTTGAAATTTTTGACCACTGTAGACTCTCTGGTCATTGGAGTTGAGGTGGTTGCTGGAAGGGGCAGTATCAACAGTATTGTGTTCTTTGGGTACCTTGCCAACAACCTAAAAAGGAAATGAGATGGGAATTGGGGACACCCCTCTTTGCCATAGTACAACTGATCTATGTCCACTACAAGTGCCAGGCTCTGCAACTCCAGGAAGCCTCACAAAGCCTGCAGCAAGATGAGAGGGGTGGAGATTTTGGTGATCTTGCCCCCTGCCCCTTTTTCTGATCTCCGCCTATTGGTATTTTCTGAGGTCAAAAGTCAGAAAATCCCACCGCTTTAAACTAAATTGTGAGAGTGAGAAAGTAGTCAAAGGCTAAACTAGTCAAAGATACATTTTAGCATTGAAACAATACATTTTTCTTCACATAGGCCTGAATTTTACCCTTGGCGGGCATGTGCGATCAGCGGGTCCAGGAGCAGCCAGGAAACAGACAGCTGACCGTGATTGACCCCCGACCGCGATTTCACACTGGCTGGCCATTTAACAGCCAGCTAACGTGAAATGCACACTGAAAAACTCAGTGCTGCCAGGGTGGGAACAGGAGGAGGGTTGGCGATGATGTCACTGCGGGTATGGGAGAGCGTGGCGAGAGCTCCCTGAAGGCAGACAGCTGCCTCAGGGGGCTGCAGACCTGCAAATGATGAAATAAAAGTGTAAAAAGCTGCACAAAAATGTTTTTGCCTCACAATCAAGCAACTGAAAGCATACCTCATAAAAATGCCGTCCACAGATATTTTATTTTATTTCATAATGGAGATTTTTAATCCCGCCCTTGGATGGGGTTTGATGAAAATTGTAAAGGCTACCTGGCCGATTCGTCCATCCACCAACCGTAATGTTGGATGGGCCACAAAAAATCGCAGACAATTGACCTGTTAATGGGCTTAATTGCCCGCTTAATTGTTGGCACTTCTGACTTTTGGACGTACCCGCCAAGTGAGATATCTTGTGCACCCATCTGCAGGGCGTAAAATTGTGCGCATAGAGTTATCAACAAATGGAATAGACTCCCAAATGGAATCGTAGAGGGGAAAATCCTGCAATTATTCAAGAAGTAATTGGATTCTGCAATTGGGGAGCTTTAGGGTAATTGTTTAGATGGTCTGAGCAGACTGACCTGGTACAGCAATTTCTCCATCAGACTTTTCATAAATCTAAAAGGATTAAGAATATCAAAATGTCTTTAGCTTTGTGAATGAATTGCTAAAAGAACACATCTATTTTTGCATGTTCTATTTATCTGAGCCTGTCAGGAAACTTAGCCATGTCTTTTTCTTACCATTCTGTGGCCCATTTGGCTCAGCACATATTAATCAACATAAGTTGCAATAACTAAAACATAAAATAGGAATTTAGAAATTTGATTAGACACTACCTTAGTGTAGAAAGCTAGAATGCATTCAAAATGCACAAAATATTGTTCTTTCCACATTTATTATAATCTGACTCAAATTTATATTATTTTAAGTTTGTAAGCAAAACACAATTAGTACAATCATGTAAACACTAATCGGAATGGCCCATTGGAAACAGATGAATGTAAGTATCCAAAAAGGGTAACAAAACAGTCATGGGTAACTTGCAGACCCATTATTCCTACTTCTATTGCCTGTTAGTTCTAGATTGTTGTTTGTGGAAGCTTGCTGTGCACAAAATGGCTGCTACATTTCCTACATTACAACAGTAACTAGACTACGTAAGTACATCAGTGGCTGCAAAGTGCTTTGGGACATGCTGAGGTCATGAAAGGCACTGAACAAATGCAAGTCTTTCACTCTTTCTTTCTTTGCAAGTTTTGGAATTGATTTTCAGTATTAAATGTGAAGACAATTGGCACAATAGCAATCTAGTATACAGCAGCCATTGATTCAGTAGGGGAAGATCCTGCCTGACCAACTTCCTCAACATGTTTGTGGATCTGACAGCCCAAGTGGACTGTGGTAAACTCTATGATGTGGTTTACCACAACTTCCAAAAGGCTTTTGGCAAAGTTCCGACAAAAGGCTATTCATTAAACTCAAAGCCTTGGGGATTAAAGCTAAACCCCTGGAAATGGATGAGAAACAGCTTAAAGAGTAGGGAATAACAATTGCTCATTAGCAAAGTTATTTCAGAGTAGGATGCCTCAGGGTTCAGTAATGAGGCTGCTGTTGTGTTTATTTTACATAAATGGCCTGAATTTAGAAACTCCGTGAAAAGTGGTCAAATACAGATGATACCAAACGAAGGCAGTGGCAGAAGGTGCGGTGTAGGTGGGAGGTGGGGGGGCGGGGGTGAGGTGGGGGGAAGCGGGAGTGCAGGGAGGTTGGTCAGGAGAGGTAACTCAGGAATAGAATAAATTGGAGAAAATATGTAACTGGGCAGAACAACAGCATATTACGTTGAAATAAAAGGATACTGGATATAAAAACTGAAATTGCTGGAAATACTCAATAGACCTGGAAGCATCTGTGGAGAGGGAAACAGAATTAATGTTTCAAGTCGACTATGCCTTTTTTTCAGAACTCAGTTTATGGCAGATTACGTTGCGCTGGATAAAACTGCAAGTGCAACATGTAGGAAGGAAAATGAATCATACACAGACTCCATGAATGGTGTTGAAGTTGTCAAGGATAATGCTAAAAGAGATCCTAGCGTCTGAGTAAATGTTACACCCGTGTCAAAAAATGGAGTAAGGGTAAGTCATCCAACTACAGGCCAACAAAAACAAAAACATGCTGGATAAACTCAGCAGGTCTGACAGCATCTGTGGAGAGAAAGACCATATGCCTCTTCTTCAGAGCCCAGAGCTTCTTCTTCTTTGCCTTTAACTACAGGCCAGCCTGTTTAACCATGGTGGTGGGAAAGCTTTTAGAAATTATAATCCAGAAAAAAATTAGCAGTCACAGGGACAAGTGTGGATTAAATAAGGAAAGCCGGCATTGATTCGTTAAAAGGCAAATCATGATTAGCAAGCTTGTTTGGGTTTTTTGATGAAGTAACTGAGAGGGCTGAGGAGAATAATGCAATTGATGTGGTGCTTCTGGACATCCAAAAGGTATTTGATACTGTGCCATGCAGGCTTGTCAGCAAAGTTGAGGCCCAGGGATTAAAAATGCCATTATGGACACAAAGTTGGCTGAATGATGGGAAGCAGAAAATTGGGGTAAATTGTTGTTTTCGGACTGGAGGAAGGTATACAGTGGGGTTCTCCAGGGTTCAGTAGTAGGAGCACCACTTTTCTTGATATACATTAATGACTTTGACTTGGCTGTGCAAGGCACAACTTCAAAATTTCCAGATGACATAAAACTTGGAAGTATTATGACCTGCAAAAGGCAATAAAACAGGTCGGTGGACTGGGTGAACTTGGCAGATGAAATTTAATGCAGAGAAATATGAAGTGATACATTTAGGTAGGAAGAGGAAGGAGAGGCAGTATAAACTAAAGGGTTCAATTCTTAAGCAGGTGGAAGACAGAGAAACCTGGGGCATATCAACTCAGTGAAGATGTCAAGACAGGTTGAGAAAGTTGTTAAAAGAGCATATGGGATCCTGGGCTTTAAAAATAGAGATATAGAATACAAAAGCAATGAAATTATGATGAACTTGTATAAAACATTGGTTTGGCATTAACTGGAGTGTTGTGTCCAATTCTAGGCTCCAGGCATGAGGGACTTCAATTACAAACATAGATTATAGAAATTGGGTTATTCCGCTTAAAGAGAAAGTTCAGAAGAGATTTTTAAAAAGTGTTCAAAGTCATGAGGGGCCTAGACAGAGTAGACTGGGAGAAACTTTGGCAGAGGTCAAGAACCCTTAAAGCATACCGATTTAAGGTGATTGGCAAAAGAACCAAAGGCAACATGCAATTTTTTTTTAATGCAGCAAGTGGTTAGGATCTGGAATGAACTTCCTGAGAGTGTGGGGAGACAGATTCAATTCTGGTTTTCAAAGAGAAATTGGATAAGCATCTGAAGATTTTAAAAAAATTATGGGGTCACAAGGAAGGACTGGCTAAATTGCTCTTGCAGAGATCTGGTGTATACTCAACTGACTAAATTATCTCCTTCTGTGCTGTAACAATTCTGTAATTCTATGGGCTAAATTTTCAGCTGACATCAAGAATGGAGGCGGACAGAGCCCAAAAATTACAAGGCTGACTTCCTAACCCTATTCCTGATCTTGCCATTTTGGCTAATGCTGGTTTGTAGCCCAGGAAGGGCCATCTGACCTCACAAGGTAAGCAGGAACATGGACAGATTGTCAAGAGCCTCGTTAAGCAGGGATTAAAGAAGTCGACTGGAATTTTTCACGCAATGGCAGGCAAGGGGACCAATGCACCAGACAAACCTATTAGCCTTCCCTGCCTGCCTGGCTGGGGATGCAGCCAAATGTTAGAGAGGGGCTTCCCTCCCTCCACCCTCCCCCAACCACTCCCCACCCCCCACCAAACCTTATCCTGGCAATGGTGACCTGGCTTTTTTTTTATATTTTTCAATTAAATTTGTTAAATGTGGCTGAGAGGGCACCTTCTTGTTGAAATGCCCTCCCAGTCACTTAGCTTTTACTTCAACTCAGTGCTTTGCTGAAGTTGGAAGGCTTCTGATTGGCTCTTCAGCTTCAAGAGCCAACCCAATGCCATTAATTGGACAGGGAACATGTATCCATACCAATTAAGATAAGTCAAATTTCCAGGTCATTGACTGTTTCCACTCAGGTGTGGGTGAGGGTAACAGTCCCGGCCCCTGTTGCTCTCGCCCAAGGTGAAAATTGAACCCCATGAATTGGCTGGAAGCTACACATGTCCAGCCAATAGAAGAACAAATATGTAGGAAAATTTCTGCTTGTAAGAACAAGAGGGCAATAATAGTAGGAGACTTCAACTGGGCTTCAAACAATATAAGAGGCACTGAGGGAGAAAAATTCATGCAGTGTGTCCAGGAAAAATTTTTCAACCGAATAGTGACAAACCCAACAAGAGGAGATGCAATTCTAGACCCAGTCTTGGGGAACGAAGAAGAGCAAGTGGGTGAAGTGACAGTTGGCGACCATATCGGGGACAGAGATCACAATTCAGTTAGATTTAGCATTACCATGGAAAAGGACAGAGATAAGGCAGAAGTAAAAGTCTTGAACTGGGGGAAGGCAAATTTTGCAGAAATGAGAAAGGACTTGGCTGAGGTGGACTGGACAGCACTGCTGGAGGATAAAACAGTGGAAAACCTGTGGGAAGCACTAAAAAGTGAGATCCTAATTGTACAAAGTAGCCGTGTCCCTACAAAAATAAGAGTGGAACTGCCAAATATAGACCCCACCCCCACCGCCCCGGTTGTCTAGAGGAATACAGGGGAAGATCAAACAGAAAAAGAAAGTGTACGATAGGCACAAAGAACTAAGCACTGCAGATAGCCTAGACGAATATAGGAAGTGCAGGGACAAAGTAAAAAAGGAAATAAGGAAATCAAAGAGATGGCATGAAAAAAGGTTAGCAAGTAAAGTTAAAGATAATCCAAAGATGTTTTACCAATACATTAATGCTAAAAGGTTAGTTAAGGAAAAGTGGGACCTATCAGAGATGAAGATGGAAACTTGTGTGTAGATGCAGAGGCTGTGGGAAGGGTTTTGAGTGAATATTTTGTCTCTGTGTTTACAAAGGAAAGGGAGGATGTAGATATAGTAGCCCAGGAGGAACACTGCGAGATATTGGACTGGATAGTCATAAAGAAAGAGGAAGTACTTGAAGGGTTGAAATCTTTGAAAGTTGATAAGTCACCAGGGCCAGATGGATTATTTCTGAGGCTTCTGAAGGAAGTCAGGGAGGAGATAGCAGATGCTCTGAGGATGATTTTCCAATCTTCACTAGATACAGGGGAGGTACCGGAGGACTGGAAAAATGCAAATGTAGTTCCATTGTTTAAAAAGGGATCAAAGAAAATGCCAAACAATTATAGGCCAGTTAGTCTTACATCGATGGTGAGTAAATTAATAGAATCAATCCTGAGAGATGGGATTAACTGTCATGTGGAAAGGAATGGACTATTTAAGGATGGTCAGCATAGATTTGTTAAAGGAAGGTCTTGCCTCACAAATTTGATTGAATTCTTTGAGGAAGTGACAAGAAGGGCTGATGAAGGTAGATCAGTGGATGTTGTGTACATGGATTTTAGCAAAGCATTTGACAAGGTCTTACATGACAGATTGGTCAGGAAAGTAAAAGCCCATGGGATTCAGGGTAATGTGGCAAACTGGATAAAAGGTTGGCTTTGTAACAGGAAACAAAAGGTAATGGTTGATGGATGCCCTTGTGAATGGAAAGTTGTCTCAAGTGGTGTTCCACAGGGCTCGGTGTTGGGACCCTTGCTGTTTGTCTTATATATTAACGATTTGGACATGAACATAGGGGGCACGATTGGGAAATTTGCAGATGACACAAAGATTGGCTGAGTAGTGGATAGCGTAAAGGATAGCCATAATCTCCAAAATGATATAGATGGGTTGGTGGAGACTATCTTATAGAGATATATGTTAAATATTGTTAAAGATATAAAAAACTAACCTGGAATTTTCTTTTAAACTGTAGCAGAACAAGAGGACAATGGTTCAAACTGGAGATGGGTGCTTTGAGGACAGATATCAGGAAACCCCTCTTCAAACCAAAGTGATCAACATATGGAATAAACTTTGAGACAGAATACTGAAAGCAAAATCATTGGAATCTCTGAAGATTCAATTCAATGCTACAATGGTGGGAAGGAGAGGGAATGCAGGATCTCTCTGGATGAATCAAACTGGCTAAATGGCCTTCTTCATCCACAATTATCTGGTGATTACCCTTACATCTTTCAACACTTAGCATAAACATAAATCAGTGAAACATTAATAAGGAAAGATATTTTTAAACATTTCTGTACAGAGCTGTCTGAATATAATATAAATAAATTCTTGCTATAATTACAGTGAATTGCTTTGATTTAGTCATTCCTATGTTACTAATTAAGTGCCATTCCTACATACTCTGCAGTGAAATATCATGATCCAATGAAGAGATTAAACATTCTGTCCTGTTACAGATTGCAAGCTACTTGTGGCCTGTGAGCCCCCTGTGGAAATTCTTTCGCAGTCTCCTGGGCGGTCTGCCTCTGTATTTGCTCATGCTCTGGTGGATTGGATGAATCTGTATTTTCTGCCAGTGTATGGAGATTTTCCCAAAGTGATAATCAACACCAGACCTTTGGTTTTGCGTTATACCAAACTTAACAAACCTTTGAAGCCAATTTCTACAAGATAAAATGAACGCTCATCCTTGCTGGATGTTGCACGTTAAATTTTTAGAGAGATATTTTAACAGGCAAAAACATTTTGTTTTGGGAGTCCTTCCTTAGGTCAACTTAGCCAAAGACCTGATTCTACTAGTTGGCATTTACAGTTCTTGTTTAATTATTGTAGACTGCCACATACAACAGTTTCTTCCACGAAGGATGATAAATAGAAATAGAACCAGATGTATTCTCCATTCTGTCCATGGTGCCAGGATATCCTCCCACGTTGCAGAACAAGGAATCTCTCTCTTCCCCTTTCTTTTACTTCCTTTGGCAAATAAAAAACCACAGGCATTTTCTTAAACAAAATCCAGTACACTGTCACTTTGCTACGCTAGGCTAAAAGCAATGCAGATTATGGAGAAATTCTTCCTATCTCTGGCTGTCAGAACCTAATATGAACATGCAAGCATGTGCAATCTTGTGCATGACATACTTCAGTGGCTGGGAATGCTAAATGCTGGAAAAGCAATATCAGTTTCAGGAAAAACTCTGAAAAATTCCCCTCCTTCCTTAAGGTAGTCATGGAATGTTCAAGAAACTGTCAAAACTCATTCACCTCTGCCAACACATTTCCTCCCCCTCCAATATGTCACTATTTCTTGGTGAATATGGCACTGTAGAGGATAAGAAGAAAGGCTCAGGATCAGAGCCACTGTACTGTAATCTATCTCCACACCTAGCTCCCTTGCATATTGTGCTTATTGAACCCACACGTCCTCATTATTCAAGTATTCATTTTGTTGTATAAGATTATCTTCCTCTGCTGGAGCATGGAAGCTTGATTATATCTACATTCTTTTCAATGACAATTTAATGAATGTCTATTCAGAATATATTGCTTTATTTTACTGGGAGCATCTTTCTCAGAGTTCCAAAGGATATTATAAAGACAAGTCATGATGTGAGGAAGGAAATTCATAACAATCCAGTCAGTTCTTTGTACTATTTGTAGGGCAATGACAGGTAGTTGACGTTGCTATAATTATTTTGTCCTCAAACAGTTAAAGTCTAGTCATTGACTAATTAATATCTCCACGTGACTACAGAATATCAATATTCATCAAGCTTTGAAATTCAGCACTTTGTATTTAATGTTCAACACTTCCCATCAGCACTAAAATGTTCCTAGAGAACCAATGCCCTGACGGATGTATAGGATAGATTTGTAAATTAATTCCTAAATGCATTTTAAAGCATTTACATTTACAGATCTAGAAAAGAGGTTTGAATTGATATTAAGATAACATTTCCTGTTATATACAATTTTGTTGTTTTTTATTGATTGCCCTAGATGAGGAGGAGGTGGTGACTTAGTGGCATTGTCACTGAGCTAGTAATCCAGAAGCCCAGGGTAATGCTCTGGGATCCAGGTTCAAATCCCACCATGGCAAATGGTGGAATTTGAATTCAATAAAAATCTGGAATTAAAAGTTTAATGATGACCATGAAAACATTGTCAATTGCCTTAAAAACCCATTTGGTTGTCTAATGTCTTTTAGGGAAGGAAATCTTCCATCCTTACCTGGTCTGGCCTACATGTGATTCCAGACCCACAGCAGTGCCATCATCTTCAATGGTTTCAATGTCACCTGTGGTCTTGGCCTCACTAATGGTCCTTCCCACAATGGCCAGCACCTCATGGAGGTTCAAGCATTCAGGTGCGCCTCACCTCCTCCCATTAATTCTTGATGCCTCCTATTGTACATAACTTTCTCCTGCAAGAAAGAGGCATGTCAGTGAGTGTGATGCAATACATTTTGGTGATGAGGATATCATGGTTGAATGGCCAGCAGTGTGTGCAAGCTTTGAAATGTGTGAGATGTGGGTTTGAGGTTTACAACAGTACAAAGTGCATGAGAATAAGGTGAAGGTATTAAGCATGAGTCCTGATTAATAAGGGTTTCTGAAAGTTAAATGAAAGAGATGCAGTGAATTGACCAGTGGATGAGGCTAGTAGTGTGTTTGGCAGAATATGGCATTTGAAAATGCATTCAATAACATTGACAACTTGTGTAAGATCATTTAAGTTCTTCCTGCAATGCATCCAGGTCATTGGGGCTAAACACCTGGCATTGGCCTCCGCCTCTTTCTCTTATCATTGCCTTCTGTGTCAGTGTCTGAAGGGCCTCTAGCTTCTGGAATACAATACACCTTTTCTTCTAACAAGACCACCAGTGCGGCATGCAAAATCCTTGGTTCTTGCTTTCTCCTATGCTCAGCCAATGTTGATGTTTTTCACAGTACAATAGTCATAATTATCTCAGGACCACCGGCAGCCGCAATGCACCTTCCCTTTAAGAGGTGCAGGCTAGCTTTAAGCAGTGCTAGGCACTAAAGGTATTGGGCGGCTTGCTGATGTGTGCAGCACCTAGTCTGCAAAGAAATCAATGGGTGTCTATTAATTGTGCAGTCATTGCTATCCCTGCTCCCATTCTCATGGTCATTGAGTTAAAACTCCATTAATATACCTTGAGAATGTATATGAAGTATTATTTACAAATTGTCCTGCCAGTGGTTGTGTTATGGTCAATTATGCATCTGCACCCAATGTCTATAGTTCAATATAAGATGGATTTATATAAATGCAATTTATGTTACTCATTTTAATAAGGAATAGTAAAAAGCACACAGGTTTTGATAAATTCCTCTATACAATTCTTTACTGAGTTGAAAACAGACAATTTTTCCAGGGCATTCCTATTTCACTCTTCAGGCAGCTGCTATCAGGTACATGAGGTGGGCCTAGTTGACATAGCAGACAATTCCTAATATCTGAGGGAATACTTGAACTATATTCATCATCTGTTCTGATGGTTTACTTTAGATTAGAAACTCACCATGTGGGGAATTTTGAACATAAATCTGTGCTGCTCATGGCACATCGGCCTGAATTTTTCAGATAACGGGGTTTCCCTTCCTGTCATCCCAAGTGTCCATGAGGGACATGTCTCCACCAACTTCGAATGCACTGCAGCCATTCCACGCTCGAATGAGCATCAATTGACTGCAGGCAGGACTTGCGCCCCTTACTCGGGGGGAATCCCTTTTCAGTTATTTAAAGAACCTTTTATTACTGTTTTGTTTGCACTTCAGTCCCACGCTCCTGATCTACGGGCACCCGGTGCGGGGGCTGGGAGGGAGCAATTTGCATAAAGTAAAGGTCCCACCAACAGCAATGCAATGAATGACCAGTTAATTTGTTTTATGTGGTACCTCGATGGGTGAATTGAGTCTTTGGCTTAGTGGTAGCGTTCCCACTATTGAATCAGGAAGTTGAGGGTTTGAGCCCTACACATTCAGCCCTGATTGGCAAAGACCAAAATTCTAAATACTGGGTTGATGCACAGTGGGGCTACTTGTGACTGATGGGGTGTCAGGAAAATATAATAATTCTCATAATATTAATAGAATTTATGGTAAAATAGAATAAGAGTGGGATGTGTCTAAGTGTCTATATGTGCCTGTGGGCGGAATTTTCCAGAATTGCGCTAGGTAGCGGGCAGGTAAAATGGAGATGGCGGGTTTTCATACTGTATCGTCCTGAGTCCACCTCGTTATCTATTCACTCCCGTGAAACACGCCTTTTCCATGGTGAGCGGATTCTCATTCGCCTGCTCGCCATAGCCCCGCTGTTGCATCATACTGGCCGCCATCTTTAAAAGGCAGCCGCCAACACAACGTTCATTGCTACCAGCTCATTACTGCTGCCCAGGAGACATGGCCAGCAAAGGCAAAATGACTGCAGCCCCTGCCCCCTCTGTTTCAACAACGGGTCCCTTGAGCAACTGTTGGATGCTGTGGAGGCCCGCCAGGACCTGCTCTATCCCCACTCTGGCCGCAGGATGGGCAGCAAAGTCACCAACCTGGGCTGGGAAGCAGTGGCAGTGGTGGTCAGCACAAACGTCTGCCAGAGGAGGACAGCCACCCAGTGCCGCAAAAGGATAAGGATGAATGATCTCCTCTGTTCCAAATGGTAAGTCACTCTTTTCATCACTCCCAACTCACACACTCACAAACCCAGCACACATCCACAGGACCCTCACTCACTGCCAGTTCAAGGGACATTACCATTCACTCTTTCACACAGACTGTCATTGTCCTCATCCCGTCCATGGGACCACTCACCAGCCACACAGGCTAGGCATACTTATCATCTGGTTCGGCAGGCAGGCATCCTGATATACTCTCCCCATCTCTATTCTTGCAGGGCCTCCCGTGCGCACCTGCCTCATCTAGCCAGTGCAAGAGACTCATCCCTGTCACTGTCACCATCGAGGACTCCCTCACCCTCATCCCCATCGGCATACTCCTCATCAGTGGAGACCTCCAGCTCCCCTATCTCCTCCTCAGCCAGCTCCTCACCCCTTTTCAGCACCAGGTTGTAAAGGGCGCAGCAGACGATAATGATACCTGACACCCTCTGCAGACTGTAGTGTAGGCCTCCACCTGACCAGTCCAGGCACTGGGACCGTATCTTCAGCATCCTGATGGTCCGCTCCACCAAGTTGCAAGCTGCTGCATGAGCCTCATTGTAGCATCACTCTGCTGCAGTCTGAGGCCGCCGCACAGGTGTCATCAGCCACATCCTCTGTGGGAAGTCCTTGTCCCTGAGGAGCCAACACTGCAGCCTTTATGGACCCTGGGAGACTGCAGGGATCTGAGAGCAACTCAGGATGTAGGCCTTATCCACACTCCCTGGAAACCATTCACACACCTGCAGGATGCATTTCTGGTGGTCACGTACCAGCTGCACATTCTCTGCTCTGTGGAAGCCCTTGCAGTTGATGAAGTCCACTGAGTGTAGCAATGGAGACTTGAACACCACATGAGCGCAGTCAATTACACACTACACCTGTGAGAATCCCGAGATCAGGGCGAGTCCAGTGGCTCTTGCATCCTGGCTGTCCCGGTCCCGGGTGAAATGCATGAAGTTGTGTGCCACGGAGAAGATGTGGGTGGCAGTTTGTGAAATTGGTTGACGTGTGGAGCTCTGAAAGGAGCCACTGGCACAGAAATTGAATGCCGCGGGCACTTTCACAGCCACTGGCTTTGGATGCCCTCCATGTCCCCTTGGTGCCAAGCCCTGCAGTAAGTGGCAGACATGAGCCAACAGGTGCTTTGACATGTGCAGTTATTGGCGACGCTGGTTCTCAGTCATCTGCAGGCATGGCAGGTGACGTCTATAGACCCTGGGTGTCGCTAGGCGCCGAGCAGCCATGGCTCACTGTCGCATCTGGGCAGTGTTTGCGAGAGCCCCTGCTGTCCCTTCTTCATGAGGTTGCTGCTCCTGCCTTTGCACAGCCAGGAGCCTCAGTCGTTTTCTCCTCAGACTTCTGTGGTCTCTGTAGGCCATCAGGCACACAGCTAGGTCACCAGGATCCATGATCATGACGCGATCCTCCTGCAGCATGAAAGAGAGAGAGACGTGGTTATCATGGCTGCACTTAGCACCTTTCCTGGCCCTGTGTGACCGCCCCTTTATGTATCCCGGAGAGCGCTGCTCACCCCAGGATGGCCAGAGATGAGTGCGCTGCATGGCTGCCCTGTCAACCTGTGACTTGGGGGACACTGGTCCAAACCAGGATGCTGAGATTGCAAGGGGCTGTGTGCGCCTTCAGCAGTGACTGCTACATGGCCAGCATTGGTGAGGAGATTGTATAGCGTGTGTAGTCCAATTGCTCCGTGGTCCAAAAAGTGAATGCATATCACCTGCGTATATTCCTACTGACATAGATGCACAGGTTCCAAGACCCTGGCAGGATGCTCTTTTAATTAAATGCTGATGTATTACAATTAGCTCCTCACCGACCAATGGCGGAAACACAGCCCGCCATTGGCCGGCTGAGCGGATGATTGTGACCTGCCTTCACACTGTCGTGAAGCCGGTCTTGCCATATTTTCGGCACATGGCACCTATCATGCTCACGCTAGCGGGTTCGGAAAATTCCGCCCTATGTGTCTATATGTGTCTGTGTGTGAGAGACTTAATTGAATTAGGGGCAGCTAGTCTGGGTGCTTTGATGTAGGAAGAGAGGTTGGGTTTGAAATGTTAATTAGGTAAACAAGGGGAGGTTTAGAGACATAGGTGTCAAGGGAACATTTTGCATTTTTAAATAAACCAGGCTAGATTGTTTTCAAAGGAGGAGTGAAATATGCCATCTAGCCAGGTGAAGTTTAGAAACAGTGGGGAGGAATTTTCCCTCGTCGGGTGGGCTCAGCGGGGGAGGGCTGGGGTGGTCAGGAAGCAGATCGCTGCCCACGATAGAGGCCAGACCATGATGTGAGGCCCAGAGCTGCCTCAGGGAGATGAACGTTTTTCAAAGGAAAAAATAAATATTTCTAAAACGTTATAAAGCATGTCCCCTCACGTGACCCTGTCATATGAGCAGGGACATGTTATGAATTAAATATTAAAATTTTAATTTTATTTTTATTTGCTGTTGGCCCGTGGATGAGGTTTCCTAAAAATTGCAAAGGCTGCTTAGCCTTTTCGCATGCCCGCTGCCTGTAAGGTTGGACAGGCAGTGAGAAACTTCTTTCAATGATCTTTTAAATGGCCTTAATATGTCTTTTCATTGGCAGTGGGCACGCTGCCGAATCCGACCCGCTCCCGCCAACCGAAATATCGCGTAAGGACGCTTGCCCGACATCATCACGCGTTATTTCACACTCGAGCAGTTGGCCGTGCGCCGAGCTAAAAATTCTCCCCAGTGTGTTCATTTTTCCCAAAGGTTACTGGTAAAAGTTAGTGCTAGGAGAGGTTTTTACTATCAGGACGATAAAGCCCAAAGACATAGTGAAACAATGGGCAGAATCTTGCCCTTGGATGGCGTGCGGGCCTCACCAGCTTGGAGGCGGGTGGGCAGCCCACGCCCGCCACTGAAACGGGGCCCACCGCCATTTTAAGTGGGCGGGCCAATTAAGGCCCGCCCAATGGCATCCCTGACGGGAAGCGCTACGCGCTTCCTGTGCTGGGGTGGGGAGGTCAATGTCCCTGAGGCAAAGTCCTGTCTCGG
This sequence comes from Carcharodon carcharias, assembly GCF_017639515.1. Lineage (NCBI taxonomy): Eukaryota > Metazoa > Chordata > Chondrichthyes > Lamniformes > Lamnidae > Carcharodon > Carcharodon carcharias. The sequence continues at coordinate 65,475,399 of NC_054487.1, forward strand.
GGAGAATACTGACAGTGGAAAAAACTTTAAAAATAGAAACATTCAAAAATTATTAACATGTCCCCCTCATGTGACAATGTCACACGAGATGGGATATGTTAATAAAGAACACATACATTTTATTAATTTTTTAAAACATGGACATGAAATTTCATCCCGCCAGTGGATGAGGATTCATGAATAATTTGGAGCCTGCTGGGGCTCCTGGCCTGCCCGCCAGCCTTAAGGTTGGTCGGGCAGTTCTTTAATTACTTTAATTAACCTGTCAATGGCTTCAATTGGCCATTGACAGGTCGGGGACGGCCAGCTGATTTCGCTGTCCACCTGCCTTCCTAAAAATTTAAATGGACTGGGATGACATCGGGGATTCCTCCCGACGTGATCCCGCATCATTTTCCCCTCAGCGACCGGGTCCCTCCCCCAAATCGCCGAGGGGAAAATCCTGGCTTATGGATATTTGCATTCAAAGGGGAAAATATGTAGAAAGGAACAAAGGCTGTGTGTAAGGGTAGGCATTTTTTAAGATCGTACAAGTGTGAAAAAGCCTTCAGCATCTATACCTCAAGCTGCTGCCTTCAAAGGTTTGAAGTTAAGAAAGCTGTGAATTTGACTTGTTCAGGGTATCATATTTCTTTGCCTGGATCTTTTTAAATCTACGTGTCTTACTGTTGCCTTAGCGAAATGTAACTAGGAGTTAGATTGATTAGGGGATTTAGAAGTTATCATAGTAGTAATGTGTAGATTTATGTATGCATTTAAAAACATTTCTCTTATTAACAAATGTTTAACCTAGTTTTGTAAAAACCTATAAGACTTGGTGGTCTTATTAATATTGAATTCAAGGCATGCATCTCCAAATTTATACAAATTAAAAATTAGTTGTGACAGTTGTTTCATGTTTCCCTCTGGGATTTGAACAGCTCAGCATTTACTATCTGCTGTGTCATAACATGGGGCAAGGCTGCCCCATAGTCAGGTGTAATTCTTTACTGTGTTTTCAGCCTACCTTGGAGAAGGAACTCTGTATCTTTAAAAAAACATGTAAAATGCACTGGAAAACCACCTCAGTTACTCTTCCTTAGTAACTGACTCAAGAAGCTCATGGGTAATGCCTGCGTTCATACCATCTCTAGGGAGAACTCAATAGATGGAGATTCAGACAGGTTGAAAAATAAATGTTGGCCATGAAACAAGAAGCTCCTTGCCCTTATTCAAAACATCCCATTTAAACTCAGTTTAAAGCCTCATCTGCCTAATATCTCATCTAAAAAAGAAAAGAGATATTGAAGAATGCTGTGTGGCTAATGTCTGTAACGCTGCCTGCTCCTGGGGAATCAATGTACATCTGAGTGGCGATGTTAAAAGTGGTGCTATATGAAACAATTTCTCCCCCAGTGGCTTTGACATACAGTACTTTCTAAATACTTTATGGAAATGTCAGCATGTGCTTAGTTCAGGTGTTGAGTTTGAATCCACGTCATTATGATTTCAGAAGAGGTGCTGCCAGTCGGTTAAGCTTGATGCAAGAGAGAATTCACAAATCCTTGCTGCAGACTTTCACAGATAACTGCTCTTCCTTTTTCAAGCTCCATAAGCAGAAGCCAATGTGTAATGATGAATAATGTTCATCTTTGTATTAGTTATTTTAGCAAGGTGAAGATTTGAGGCAGATATGATTGTCAAATGCAAACTGTGGTTTTCTGTGTATTCCATATAGTTTGTCAACCTGCATTTTTGGCTTTTCACTGTTGTCATATAGTTTCAATGAAATAAAGAGAAATTTGAGGAATTTTCACGTAGTTCAGTTAGTTCTGGTCAAAGGTCAGTGTAATTGCCAACTCTTTTCATGATGGAATTCTATTATTTACAATAGGTTGGTTTGTGTGTGCTACAGGAATTGTATAAACAACAAGATTTATCTGAGCCACACAAAATCATTGCCTCAGCATTTTGGGTATGCTCTCCGAGTTAACTACCTACAGATTCCTTCTGAGTTACTGGCTGGGTTGCTGTATGCCTTGTGCTGAAGGGTGGAGCACAGCCAATGCAAGCTGTGCCCTGTTTGTTGTCTCTCAAAATTATACTGGGATCCCACTGCAAGTATAGGATCCCACTATCCACCTTGTAATTGCACTCCTGCCTGAAATAGGGTGTTAGCTGTGCTGCCCAAGTGAAAGGTCAAACAAAAATTCCTAATGCATGGAGTGGAAACAGTGCACTTCTGCACTGCAATTATTGGGGTGATACTGCTCCATTCATACCAAGTGGAGTCAGTCAAAAACAGAGCCACTATAAGGATTTACTATGTATCATTCAGCATAGATGGAGGATTTTAAAAGTAGATCTCGCCTTATTCTTTGATACAACTGTGCTTGTTACTCATGTAAACTTTCTGAGTGTCTTACATTTAGCTGTCTGCCCATACTGCCCAATATCTAACTATATGATAGCATAACCCACAGCTGTAAAAATAATATCACCTTCTGATCTTAACTGGACATTTTGTGTCTTTCACTTCTGTGCTTCTCCAATCATTTCAAAGGTGCTTTATTTTGATGCCTATTAACTAAACAGAACAATAATTATAATTGTGCTTACCTGTCTTGGCATAATAGAAAAATATCTTTTCCCGCGTTGCGGTTATTTTGCTTGTCTTGCACGACATAGCTTCCGCAGGCCCTGGTCAAAGCTTGTCCTTGCGGATTTCTGTTTGAATGCTGAGTGTTTACTGATGTTTCTGCCTCTGTCTCCATCACTTTGTGTTCATAGCTAGAAGGAAAGGTCTACCAGAGCATTTTTGCTGAGCATCAGGACTGGAGAAGTTCCCAACAGAGTAGGTGCATGGTGTTTCCCAATCCCCAGGGCTGCCTGGAAAAGAATATCAAAACTTTGCTGAATAGCATTTTAAACATGCATCAAATCAATAACTCATTTAAACTTGTGAGAAAACACTTAAAAGAAACCTAACATTTAAAACTAATTATTTTGTTTTATCAATTTCTTTGTGTGGAAAAATGGGCAAGAGTCGAATCATGAGAACTCAGTCAGGCCACTGTACCTACAATTGCCAAGTGTTCAGCCAGTAACTAGAGGATGTATATGTGTGACCATCACCAAGAAGGGAAAGTTTAGAGCTCTATTTAAGAAAGGGACTAGCTAGAAGCATACTACAATGTGCTTGCACACGAACAGGGGAGAGAGCTCATCCTGAGTGAGACACAGCCAGAGTAAGTGTGGGTATTGGCAATCTGGTGCACAGTGGGAATTCAGTGCATAGGGAACGAGGTGTTCTTTGCATTTTTTCCTTGCTATCCAACTTCTTAAATCTTCAGAGAGCGGTCTTGCCCTGCTGCAGCAGTAGAGGCTACAAGGGAAAGGAATGACTGTTAAGTAGTGGGTAAGGTATTTACTACTTTAATCGCTTATAGTTTAAGGTCTTTTTGTGGTTTATAGTTTGTATATTCTACAGTAACAAGGATCAGGAAAGAAGGGCCCTAGAGTACTTGATTTAAAAGGTATACTTTAAAGGGATAAGTCATGGCAGGAGCATTCAAAGCCGTGGTGTGCTCCTTGTGCTCCATGTGGGAAGCTGAGGACATTTCCAGTGCATGGGGCCAGCATGTGTGCGGAAAGCGTGTCCAGCTGCAGCTCCTGGAATCTCGGGTTTCAGAGCAGGAACGGTGGCTGGGGTCATTGTGGAGCATCCGCAAGTCTGAGAGCATTGTGGATAGCACATTTAGAGAGGTGGTCACACCGCAGATGAAGGGACTTGAGGAAGGAAGGGAATGGGTGACCACCAGGCAGTCCAAGAAAAACAGGCAGGTAGTTCAAGAGTCCCCTGGAGCCCCGCTTGCAAATCGGTATTCCATTTTTGAGACTGATGAGGTTGCTGGTACCTCTAGGGAGTGCAGACAGAGCCAAACTTCTGGCACCACAAGCAGCCTGTCTGTACAGGAGGGGAGAAAGGGAGGAAGAGCAATAGTAAAAGGGGATTCTATAGTCAGGGGAACAGATAAGTGCTAATGTGGCCATCAACTCCACATCCTGGTGACTCCAGGATGGTGTGTTGCCTCCCTGGTGCCAGGGTCCAGGATGTCACTGAATGGCTGCAGGGCATCCTGAATGGGCTGGGTGATAAGGCAGATGTCATGGTGCATGTTGGTACCAATGACATAGGTAGAAAGAGGGATGAGGTCTTGCATCAAGAATTCAGGGAGTTAGGCGGTAGACTAAAGAGCAAAAACATTCTGGTTGTAATCTCTGGATTGCTCCCAGTGCTACGTGCTAGCGAGCACAGAAATAGGAGAATAATGCAGATGAGTACGTAGATTAAGAGTTGGCGCAGGAGGGAGGGTTGTAGATTTCTGAATCACCGGGACCGTTTCCGGGGAAGGTGGGACCCATATAAGTGGGACAGTCTACATCTGAACCAGAGCGGGACTAACATCCTTGCGGGCAGGTCTGCTAGTGCTGTTGGGAGGAGTTTAAACTAATTCAGCAGCGGGAGGGAACACAGAATGTTAGCAGAATAGGGACACATCATAATACAATCAAGTCAGAGGGAGTACAGCTGCATTAAGTTTCAAGGGAGTAAGGCAAGGCTGGATGGCCTCTAATTTAATGCCAGGAGTATTACAGGTAAAATGGATGAGTTGAGGGTGAGGATTGACACGTGGAATTGTGATATAGTAGCCAAGACTGAGACGTGGTTGAGGAAGGGGCAGGATTGGCAGCTCAACATTCCAGAATATAGAATTTTCAGGCGAGACAGAGAAGGGGGTAAAAGAGGATGAGGCATTGGATTATTAGTTAAAGAGCCAGTTACTGCAGTAAGGAGAGATGATATCTTGGAGGGGGCATCGAATGAAGCTTTGTGGGTAGAGCTTAGGAATAAAAAAGGGGCATACATTGTTGGGTGTTTATTATAGACCCCCAGATAGTCAGCGGGAAGTTGAGGAGCAAATATGTGCACAATTTGTGGAGGTGTGTAAAAACAATAACAATAGGGTAATTATATTAGGTGATTTCAACTTTCCCAACATTAATTGGGGTAGACATAGTTTTAAGGGCTTGGATGGAGTGGATTATTTGAAATGTGTACAGGAGAACTTTTTAGATCAGTATGAAGAGGGTCCAACAAGAGACAGCGCAGTGCTGGACCTAATTCTGTAGAATGAAGCTGACAGGTGGCTGAGGTGGTGGTGGGGGAGCATTTTAGTGATAGCGATCACAAAATGGTACAGTTTAAGTTTGTTATGGACAAAGAAGTAGACAAGTTGCCAAAAATGTTTTGGATTGGGAAACAGTGGATTTTAGTAAAATAAGGCAGGATCTGGCCAAGGTAGACTGGGAACAGCTATTTGCAGGGAAATCTAAAGAGGAGCAGTGGGGGTGTTCAAAAAGGAAATGGGAAGGGTACAGGCTCAACATGTTCCTCTAACATGATAGGAAGGAATAACAAGCCCACAGAACCATGGATGACCAGAGATATTCAAGATACAATGAGAAGGAAAAGAGAGGCTTTTAGTAGATACAAGGGAAGCAAATCAGCGGAGGCATTAGTGGAGTACAGAAAATGCAGGGTGGAGCTTAAGAAAGCAATTAGGAGAGCAAAGAGGGGATATGAGAAAGCTCTGGCTGGTAAAAGTAGGGAAAATCCCAAGATATTCGATAAGTATATCAATGGGAAGAGGATAACCAGGGAGTAGGGCCCGTTAGGGACCAAGGGGGCAATCTATGGGTGGAGCCAAAGGACATCGCTCGAGTGTTGAATGAATACTTCACATCTATCTTCATCCAAGAGAATGAGGATGAAGGTAACAAACTCGGGCAGAGAGACTGCGAGGTTCTTGAGCAAATTGATATAGGGAGTGACAAGGAATTGAAGTATTGGCAGGCTTAAAAGTGGACAAACCTCCAGGTTTGGATGATTTGTGTTCCAGACTGCTGAGGGAGGCAAGGGAGGAGCTTGCAGGGGCTCTGACCCAAATTTTTAATTCCTCTTTGGCCATGGGGGAGGTGCCAGAGGACTGGAGAACAGCTAATGTGGTTCCTCTATTTAAGAAGGGTTGTAGAGATAAGCCAAGCAACTACAGGCCAGTGAGTCTCACGTCAGTGGTAGGGAAACTATTGGAGAAAGTTCTGAAGGAGAGTATCTCTCTCTATTTGGAGAGGCAAAGTTTGATCAGGGATAGTCAGCATGGCTTTGTCAGAGGGCGGTCATGCCTAACAAATTTGAATGAATTTTTTGAGGAGGTGACCAGGTGTGTAGATGAGGGTAGTGCAGTTGATGTAGTTCATATGGATTTCAGCAAAGTCTTTGACAAGGTCCCACATGGGAGACTTATAAAGAAGGCAAATGCACATGGGATACAGGGTAATTTGATAACGTGGATTCAAAATTGACTTAGTTGGGGGAGACAGAGGGTGATGACAGAAGGATGCTTTAGTGACTGGAAGCCAGTGTCCAGTGGCGTACCACAGGGATCTGCGCTGGGTCCCCTATTATTTGTCATTTATATAAACTACATAGATGACTATGTGGGGGGTAGGATTAGTAAGTTTGCGGATGACACAAAGATTGGCCAGGTGGTTAACATTGAGGTTGAGTGTCTTGGGCTACAGGAAGATATAGACGGGATGGTCAAAGGGGCAGATAAGTGGCAAATGGAATTTAACCCTGAAAAGTGTGAGGTGATACACCTTGAAAGGAGTAATTTGACAAGAAAGTATTCAATGAACGACATGACACTAGGAAGTTCTAAGGAACAAAGGGACCTTGGCATGTGTGTCCATAGATCTCTGAAGGCAGAAGGGCATGTTAGTGGGGTGGTGAAAAAGGCATATGGGACACTTGCCTTTATCAATCAAGGCATAGATTACAAAAGTAGGAAGGTCTTGTTGGAGTTGTATAGAAACTTGGTGAGGCCACAGCTGGAGTATTGTGTGCAATTCTGGTTGCCACATTATAGGAAAGATGTGATTGCACTAGAAGGAGTGCAGAGGAGATTCACCAGGAGGTTGCCTGGGATGAAACATTTAAGTTATGAAGAGAGGTTGGATAGACTTGGGTTGTTTTTGTTAGAGCAGAGAAGACTGAAGGGCGACCTGATTGAGGTGTACAAGATTATGAGGGGCATGGACAGGGTGGATAGGGAGCAGCTGTTCCCCTTAGTTGAAAGGTCAGTCATGAGGGGACATAATTTCAAGGTGAGGGGCAGGAGGTAGAGGAAGGATGTGAGGTAAAACTTTTTTACCCAGAGCCTGGTGATGGTCTGGAATGCATTGCCTGGGAGGGTGGTGGAGGCGGGTTGCCTCACATCCTTTAAAAAGTACCTGGATGAGCACTTGACACATCATAACATTCAAGGCTATGGGCCAAGTGCTGATAAATGGGATTAGGTAGGTAGGTCAGGTGTTTCTCACATGTGGGTGCAGACTCAATGGGCTGAAGGGCCTCTTCTGCACTGTGTAATTCTGTGATTTCTTCTTACACTGAGGAATCATGGAGTTACATCATGCCAGAAAAGCTGTTGGTAAACAAAAAACACAATCACTTTTAAAAAGTAGATAAATAGTTAAAAAGGGAAAAAAAGGAAAAAAGAGAGGAAAACATGCACTCTGGAAAAGAGTCTGAAGAAAGGGCAAAGTAAGTTGACCTCTTATGCTTCTTTCCACACTAACTATTCACTATTAAGTTTAGCACCCATGAACCTCCTGAAGTTATTTTCTCTTGTCCTCATAGTGGCATTTTGATTGATGATACATGCAGCAAACCTTGTTCTGTTTTCAAATTTTATCTTCCATTATTTCAAAGCATTTGGTGAGCATATCTGCTATTTGCTTCTTTACTTTTCCAATAAGGCTATGCAATAAGTACCAAAATGCATTTTAAAAACGTGTGCTTGGGGGTTAGCCTTACGTAGGGGCTCCATTGTATTTCTATGCATTTCCCTTGCAGTACAGTTGTAATGACAGTCACCCATAGGGATATTATTCAGCTCACTGAGAAGCAGTTAGCTTTTTGGAGTGTAGACAGGTTGGATCATTAAACACATCCAACGATTGCTAAAAGCTTTCAAGAAGCTGCCTTCACACTTGTCCCCCACAAGTCATTAGCAATCTTCAGATTTTAGAGCCACAGGTCATCATCTTTCCAACATGAACAGACTTTGGATGTGGCACTGGCTTTCTGTTTCTTTTCAACAGACACCACAGCTGTTAATGAGATCTATCCAGTTACATGAACATACTTTCTAACCATTAAATGCAAGTCAGAATTAAGTGCCCTGTTGCCAGTCAAAAACATGGGCATGATTTATTTTCTTGCATCGCTAAATAGTATTCAATGCTTAACAATAACCTTAACATAATAAAATGTCCCAAGGTGCTTCACACAAGCATTAGAAAACAAAATATGACACTGAGCCAAATAAGGGGATATTAGTTTAGATGACCATAAGCCTCATCAAAGAGGTAGGTTTTAAGGAGTGTCTTAAGGGAAGAAGTAACATGGAGAGGTGTAGGGAGGGAATTCCAGAGCTTAGGGCCTAGGCAACTGAAGGTGTGACCATGAATGGTGGAGCCATTAAAATCATCAATGATCAAGTTGCCTGAATTAGGTGCGTACAGATATCTTGGAGGATTGTGGGGCTGGAGGACATTACAGATATGGGGAAAGAGAGAGGCCATTGTTATGATATGGTAGGTGGTAATTGCCTGGCTGACAAAATCCCAAAGGGAAACTTGGCCAAGCTATCACAATGATTTTCAATTTGTATTTTTATTACAATGAGGTATGTGTACTCAACTCAGAAGTAAAGATTCCACTACCACTTTTGGAGATTTTAAATATTAAATTAAAACCTTTATTAACAAAAGAAAAGAAACAAGAAATATTACAACTGCACAGTTAAATTTAGTCTTATAATATTTCCCAAAGGATTTCTATTCAGCTGGACTCATAAATAAACAGCCTTTTACAGGTGACCATCCTTACAGATTCTTAAGCTATAAAACATCCAATAATATTATCACAAGGCACCCAATGTTGCTATACGGGAGGTATGTCACAAGGTTCTCTCTCTCACTCAGTAATGGAAATCCAAGGATTGTAACATAGCCTTGATTACTGAAACCAACAGATACTTCTCTGGGCTGGCTAGAAGCTGTTGCTTCACAGTACACTCTTCAAGATCTCACATGGCCACTCTTCATACAGCTTTCAATCTTCCCTTAAATATGTTTTTCTTCTTTCATCTTTACCCATTGTTCTCACATGCCTCTGAAACTCAAACCTTTCCAAATATAAGATCTTTCGTATTTTCATCTTGTCTTTGCTTTTGGTTCAATAAAAAAATGATATACTCACTACTTGTTTACCTATGAACTCCTGCAAAATGCAAATATTTTCCATTGAAATTCAAACAACCTCTCAACTTTTATAAAAATGCAAATGTTAGCTCTAACTTATTTACTTGTACCCCACTACTTATAACATTTAACCTTTGATGATTTAAACGTTGCAGTCTGACTGACTTCTGTCTAATTAAATTAGTCATACACACACACACACACACACACACACACACACACACAACACACAATTAGCCCCCACAAGACTGCTTCACAGTGTCCCACAGTAATATTGAAAAAAATGATATTGTCTTTATGACATGTGGGAACTTGAAAACAAGGATGCGAATTTTAAAATCAAGATGTTGCGTGACCGGGAGCCAGTGTAAGTCAATAAGCAAAAGGGTGATAGATGAAAGGGTTTGATACAAGTTAAGGCAGTACAGTTTTGAATGACCTCAGGTTTATTAGGGTAAAATGAAGGAGATCAGCAAGGAGTACATTGGAATATTCAAGTCTACAGTTTCAACAAGATGAGCTAAGATTGGGGCGAAGTTGGGCGATGTAACAGAGAACAAAATTTGCAGTCTTAGTGATGGTGCAAACAGAGTCAGAAGTTCAGTTTGAAGGCAAATATGACACAAAGCTTAAACTAGTATTATTGCAATGATCATATTTATTCAACATGTCCATCACAGAATTAGCGTAAGCCTATTTCCTACAGATATGCGATGAAAGAAATAACATTGATTAGACTATTGTCATTTTATTTTGGGCTATAAAAATCTCTGTATTAAAGGTAGGAATGGAATGATGGTACAAACCATGACTGTTAAAGATTGAGATGGTTTCACACATCTTTTTACACTCAGCAATATTATACACTCAATAATAGTTTGCAGTATATGTTAGTTTTCTGTTGTGCTACATTTATGGTTTGATAATGCTTCTTTTTTTCTTGCTTTATGGCCATCTTCTGCAGTTATTCATGCTCTTAAATACAAGTTAATTTTCTTGACAGTGATAGCTCATTGCCTTTTTAAAGTTCTGTATAATTGGACTAATGTTTTTACTTCAAACTTCCTTCAAAATTCTTTGTAATTGAAGTTTGAATGAAAAGGAATAGCTTAATTAAAATTTAACATATTATTTGTGCTAATGGTTCAGTCTCTGTGGGATTCCATCTTGCAGGCTCTCTGAATGGAGCAGCCCTGGTCAAATCAGTTGCCTTAATAGAATAATTGCTGTAGCATCTAAGCTCCAGGGTAGTGTATCCATGAGGTACCCCACAGATGCTCTGGGGAACCCCCCCCCAACACCCCCACCTCCATCTCTCCTGGAAATTCCCAGGTAATATTTGCATGGCAATTGCCCAGAAACTGCTAACTTCCGATGGGCAATTGCCCTGCACTGGGAACCATCCAAAAATGTGATTTAAATTGCAAACTTCAGAAGGTTCCGACTTGCTTACATCATTAGTTACCCAGAAAAAGTTCGAAGAATTTAAACCACTCCTAGCTTTTGGGTAACTATTGGGTAACCCATGGGGCACCCTGCCACACTCCCGAAACCCCCAGGAGACTCCCCCCACCCACCGGCAACTCCCCTCACAAGACTCCCCCACCCCCTGTCTACCCCCTGTCCCATGGGACACCCCGAGCCCTTGACTCCCCCTGCCCATGGAACTCCACCCTCCCCAGAAGACTCCCTACTGAACCCCCATGGTACTCCTCCTATCCCCAGACCATCCCAACTCCCAAGGGACTCCTTCCCTCATGACTCCCCCCAGCCCCTGGCTACACCCCAGATGCAACTTGGCCTGACCATCCCTCCACTGACTGTTGGACCCCCTTCCCCACCGATTGTCTGCCCCCCTTACCTGACAAACCTACCTTCTTCCTAGTATGAAAGTGGCTGGACCTTTAAATCTACCTGATTTATGGTAGCTGGTACCATAAAGAATGGGGTGTGGCAACCTTGCATCCAACTCTGAAGCCCTCAGCAGAAGGCCTCAGGAGCGTGCCGCCCTGCACAGTTCTTGCCTACTCTGAGGCAGAAGGTTGGGCGAGAAAGGATCAGAAAGATTTCTAGGTAAAAATGTAGAAGTGGAATGGCAATCTGACTGATCAGGCCCTGAATGTTGCCAAGTTGTACACACAAACTGATAATGAAACATTGACACTCAGATAAATAAATACCTATAAGTAACCCTACTATATGTTTATGTTGTCTTCATGCCATAGAATGGATGCTTTGCTTTTTTGGTCCCTGTAATCAATTCATAAAGTTCCGTTATACTGAAGTGCAGCCTCTTATGTGTGGTCTGGTTTACTAATTTCTGTCTCTTATTGCTACCATTGAAGCAAGTCACATAATTTTACATCAGTCAAGTAACATCCACTTATTAAGGCACAACATTTGACGGCTTTCTACTAAATTACAACTGATTGTCTTCACTTATATGAGACAGTATGGTGAGATGACATGGATCGCAATCAATTTCAGTAACAGCTAAATGGCAAATATCTGCAGTTACTGCTGGCTAAGTATCCTTAACGCCTTTGCAACTAGCATTCTGAAAATAGGTCCCTTTGTGTGTATGAACGGGGATTTAAAGAGGCAGTGCATCCCAAACCTTTTCCCAATGTGGCCCCATTTTGATACCTCAGACGTGGTGTGCCTCCAGAATGAAAATTGGAGGGATGGGGGAAGGTGAGTGGTTGACTGGGGGAAGGCTAAGTGGGTAGTTGCAGAGTTATTGAACGGAGGGAGGGAGGTTTGTTGAGGAAGAAAGGTTGGTAGGCTGTTTGACCATGGTGGTGGTGGGGGTGGCGGAGGGGGGGGATGGGGGGGCGTTGGGGGGGGGAGGGCGCGGGGTGGGGGGGGGGGGAGGGGGGTGGTATGGGGCGGGTGCTGGTGGGTGAGGGGATGTTGAGGGTTGTTTAATGGGGTCTGGGGGATGGATTTGCTAACCTGGTTGGGTGGGGTGGGGAGGGGTGGTATTTAGAACTGCAGCATTTGCCCTGAAGAAAATGAAGGCCCATCTTTTTACAGGCTGTGGTGGTAGCCACAATCAGGACTCATAGGACAGATGATTAAGCCATGTCCACTCACAGAAAAACAAAATGAATAATTAAATAGGCCTCACAGCTGTCAAAATTCAGTATAAGCTTCACCGCCACCATTACTGCCTCAGAGCTTGCAACCCCAAAATCTTGCTCTGCGACTGCAGTTGGGGGGGCCATGACCCAGAGTTTGGGAATCCCTACATTAAACTCTACTCATTAACAAGTCTGCAAAATTAAAACCTTGGTTAGATCATCAAATGTGTAACGGATACTAGCAGGACTGCACTTTATTATGGGGAAAGAATAATTTTTTATTATGATATAACTTGCTGATGAATTGGGAGAATCCTTGAGGAATTCTTGTCACACACATCGATTGCACAATGAACAGGGTACAAGCTTTTCTCCAGTAAATGTGATCCTCCAACTCTAACATGGTATTTCTGTAAAATGATAATCCAATAAAAAAATAAAATCTCAAATCCGACCTTCTCTTGAGTTACATAAAAATGCTGCAAGGTCCCTTAGACACAGCTTTAAATCCACAACACCAGCTGAAGCTTTGAGAACCCAACTGAAGCAAAAATGGATAAAAACAAAAAAACTGCGGATGCTGGAACTCCAAAACAAAAACAGAATTACCTGGGAAAACTCAGCAGGTCTGGCAGCATCAGCGGAGAAGAAAAGAGTTGATGTTTTGAGTCCTCATGAACCTTCAACAGAACTGTTCTGTTGAAGGGTCATGAGGACTCGAAACATCAACTCTTTTCTTCTCTGCCGATGCTGCCAGACCTGCTGAGTTTTTCCGGGTAATTCTGTTTTTGTTTTGAAGCAAAAATGGGTTTACTATTTCTCCGCTCCTTCAGGCTTATTGACAAATCTTTAGCTATCAGGTAGGTTCTTCTGTACATTTTCTGTCAAGACATTAGTTCAGTTCATGCTTATCTATAATGAGCCATTTAGAATAAATTAAATTAGAAAAATCACATTTCACCAACACAGCTCCTGTTTCAACTGAGGAAGAGACAAACAGTGGAAATCTATGTTTCACAAATTAATTGTGGTACACAGGTTCCATTGCAAGCCAATTATAAGTACTCACAGTATCGGTTAGTCCACTATGTGATAGATCTTTTCAATATGATAGGTATTAGCTGGATACAACCATGGGATACATTTTAACTTAGGTTGCCCAGCATAATTTTAGGTTGCCCCCTGAGACTGATAGTCCCTCCAGTGGATTTATCTTCTTCCAGCCTGGAGGCCAGCTTTCAAATGGGCTGGGTCTCAGCAGGACTACTGAGTGGTCGGGTATTGTATTCCACTAGCCAGTAGCCCAAAGCTCAAATTGAAGGGGGATGTGGGGAAGGGAGGAAACTTACCCTTAAAGAACCTTTCCTCATTTTAACTTGTATTTTTTTTAAAATACAGATTGAATTTTGAATGCAAACAATGCTTCTTTGAGGGACTAGGAAGAGAGGATAAGAGGTAGGGAAAGTTGAAACAACAGAAGCAGATTGGCAATGGGCGGATCTGGTCTCTTGCCACTTGCTCTTATGGGATGAGTGGGAGGGGATGTAAGGTGGGTTATGGCTGAGGTGAATGCTAGCAGACCAAGGAGAAGTGGAGGATGTAGGATTTGAGCAGTTACTTCAAAGAGGAAAAGGTAGACGGGAATGAGTTAGTGATATCTCTTTCTAGAAAGAGAAGATGAGATGGAAAAGAAGAGGTGAGAAGAACTAAGAGGGATTGTGGGAGGGACTAGAATAGGAATCACAAAAGGCCATATCATTCTAGCAACTGCAATTAAATACAGGTGGCAGACATCGATGGCCCCTTTCCTTATCCCACAATGCAATGCCATCTTCCATCTTCAAGCCAAAAGAAGCAAAAGGCAAAGGAGCAGGAGAAGATAGAGAAACAAAGCAATAGAGAAGAGTTGGCAACCAGTGATGGAAAAATGGAGATAGAAATAGAAGAAGTGAGACACAGAAAGAAACAACAATGCAACAACAACAGAGAGATAAGAGGCCATCATTTTTGACTTACTCTGTAGATTGATGAGAAATGTCAGATTGGCTAGCAGCTCTTAAGATGGGATTTCCTGTCCCTTGTTACAGCCGGTCCCAGTGTATTACTGCTGCAGGGCAGCCTTTTTTAAAGTCGGTGAGCTGCTAACTGACCATCAACTATTCTCCTGGGGCAGGGTGAGCACTACGCCTCCCGTAAAAATGAATGCCTATATTGTTGTACCTTCACTGTCACTTGGCCAAAATCCAGGAACTCCCTCCCTAACAGCACTATAGGTGCACCTACACCACATGGATGTTTTTTTTTTAATTATTTGTTCATGGGATGTGGGTGTCACTGGCTAGGACAGTTTTTATTACCCATCATTAAATGCCCTCTGAACAATGGCAATTAAGAGTCAACCACATTGCTGTGGGTCTGGAGTCACATGTAGGCCAGACCAGGTAAGGGCAGCAGATTTCCTTCCCTAGAGGACATTAGTGAACCAAATGAGTTTTTACAACAATCAGCAATGGTAATGTGGTCATCATCAGACTTTTAATTCCAGATTTTTACTGAATTCAAACTTCACCATCTGCCATGGTAACCCAGGGCCCCAGGGCATTACCCTGGGTCTCTGGAATACTAGTCCAGTGACAATGCTACTATGCCACCACCTCCCCAGCGGTTCAAGAAGGCAGCTCACCACCACCTTTTCATGGGCAATTAGAGATAAGTAAAATATGCTGGTTTTGCTCGAGATATTCACATTCCATGAACAAATAAAATAAACACCACTACTTCATGGACAAAACCACAAGAGATCCACTAGTGTTGAAACGAATACAAATATTTGAGAAAAAAAAATCATTGGTACAGATCCAGTGTGGTTATTAGAAGAATGTTTGTCCATTCACCATCTATTCCCTATAACAGCGATTCCTGTAACTCAGGTAAATTGCAAAGCTCAACTCACTCTGATAAATGCTTTAGGCCTGGTGTATAAATAAATTATAATTGTCAAAGGGCAGACATCAAAATGTATACATTTCAAAAATGACTTTTATTATTGCATAAGTATATTTTGTTTTCATTAGTTCTTGGGGCATGCACATGGACTTCATCAGTTCAAGGAGGCAGCTCACCGCTACCTTCACAGGGGCAATTAGGAATGGGCAATAAATATATGCTGGCCCAGCTAGCAACGCGCATATCCCATGAAAGAACAAAAGAAGTGTGTGTAAGGGCAAAGCTGCATTTATTCCCTAGATGCCCTGAGTCTGTGGGACTTGACTCCATCACAAAGTGTAGCCACTGCCACTGAGATAAGCTGACACTTGGGCCCGGAGTTTTGCCATGCAGAGAACCTCGCCGTCATGGTGAAAATAGCAGAAGTGCCCCTCCCCCGAACACTGCACTTCCCATCTTCGCAGGGACGGGAATGGGGCAGTTCGTGTTTACTTCATGTTCATGGGTCATGGAGGCAGCTGGCCATTTAAATTATCAGTTGTCTTCACTGAAGTCAGATTTTTGTATCCCAGGAGTGTGAACCCGAAGTATGCTACATAGACCTGGCAAAGGCAGGGCTGAACTCTGTGCATTTCTTTGGATAGCCAGAGGTACCCATTTGCAGAGATAAAGTATCCCTTGGAACTTGGTCCTGGGACAATTTTAGAGGTGGGGGGGGTAAGGTGCTCTTCATGGGAGGTAAGGTGCCCTATGGGGGAGGTAAGGTGTCCTTTAGAATTGTTAAAAGGAGACATAAATTGTGTAAAAAGTGCATAAACTCATTAACTGTCAAGCTCATTGGAACTGTCAACAACCTTTCAAAATCAACAGTTAAAACTGTCAAGGGGACTGTCAAGAGGACCTATCAAAGGGAGCTGTCATGCTGGCAAGACATATAAAAGTCCTGCCCTTCAGATTTTTGAAAAAAAATGTCTGAACTGTTAAAAAGAAAATCATGGTTTGCTATTTCACTTTGTTGACATAAGCCTGAGGGTTTCCATTACTGTAATCCTGCTGCATAATTGATTTCACAACCATCCATTATCACAGTAAGGTGACTGTTCTTTCACAGTTTAATTGACAGCTCCAAGTGGTTACAGACTCTTTGGAGGGGCTATGAATTCCAATGTTTGTTGTTATAGGGTTTTATATTATTGAAGGAATGCAAATGTAGTAAATGGCTTTTATAAATGAGTATGTTTTTTTTAAAATATAGCAAATTAGGCAATAAACACTTAGAACTTTATTTTATAGAACTGTATTTTATCTCACCTCTGAATGGGTCCTGAGGTCTGCCCATGGTGGATATTGTGTGTGTTGGCATGGTAGGTGTAAGGGCAAAGGATGGTGGATGGGAGGCATGGATTGACATGAGTTGGCACTAAATTGGCATAGGGACTATAAAGTGCCATGGAGGGTGGGTACATGGGCATAAGTTGGCATGTGGGTTAGGGGGCCAGGGATGTGGGTACAGGGGCATAGGTTGGCATGGAGGGTATGAGGGGTTATGGGGTGGGTTCAGGGCATCAGGTAGCATAGGTTGGCATGGATGAGGCATGGGGACTGTGTGTGGGGGTGTGAGGGGTGTGGGTTGGAGGCATGTTTCATCTTTTAATCTTTATTTTTAAACTTTGAACACAGTGCTGGAGCACTGAGGCAGGCCTTCGGCCCAGCCTGCCTCTGCACCCAGCATCCTCTTCTCTATTTCCGGGTTCACCCATCCTGACTTCGAGTATATTCTGTCCCTGAAGACTGAAGATCTGATATCTGGACAGCCATTTTTAATGGTTGGATTCGAGGAGCCAGGAATCCTTCCGACTTTGCGCACCCAATCGCAGGCGAAAATCGAGCCTTGGTCTATTGCTCATTCTTTCTTACAATCTCAAGACTGGAACTTTTTAGCCTCCCCGAGTTGTTCCTTAGTCCAATAAGGGTTGTAAAACCTAAGCTTAGTGTCACCAAGTCACTGACTCCTGATTCAGCTCTTCTTTTTTATAATTCTGAATGATGTCCTGTACCTTTTATTTAGGTGTCTTAAATTTAAAGTTAAGCTTCCAAGACATATTTGAGGATACATTTCAACAGAGGTGCTCCTCCGCAGAAGATTCACAGGAACCTTAGGAAAATGGGACTGGATGTAACAGCCCTGCTGGACTGTCTCCAGTGGGGTGCCACGTGAAATACAAGGGTACCCAGCCCAGCGCCTTCCCACTCACCCCCAAGCTATGCCCCATAATACAGGGTGGGTGGGCAGCCACTGAAATCAGCAATCTCCACACCATATATAAATAAAAAATTATAGGTCAATTGAGTTTGTTAGGAAGCCAATGCCTTGACCAATCAGAGTCAAGCTGCATACTTTAAATTTCAAGCAATGCTTAGCAGTTAACTGTCAATTATGATTAACTGGTACATTCTCCATGTCAACACCTCTACTAATCAGAGTCCACTTGCCAACCAATTAGCACTCTCTTCTCATGCAGTATAAAGTTGTTGCTTCCCCTGACTTTGATATCCAATATATGCTTTTGATGTGAGGTGATATACTTTCCAGCATGATGGGATTCTTTTCTGTTGTAGAAGCTTTCAAAATAAAATGTTTCAAGCCCATTTAGGTGAATTCCATATAGTTGCTAAACAATAACCTCTAAAGAGCTTGCTTCATTAACTTGTGAAGAAATACTCGTTCTAAGCAGGAGACTGAATCTTCACCCCCTAATTAAGTTGTGGCTTAATAGAACATAAATAAAGCTAAAATGTGTCAAATATGAAAAGTTTGGATTAGGGGGTTGGAGGGTCAGCTGCTGTCAAGTTTCAATGGCAACAAATCCCTTAATGTTGTTGCTTCACTCACAAAAATGTTTCATTTTTTTTTAATTGTAGCTCTAATGACGAGAATAAATCAAGCAAAGGGGAACACTTTCGTTGCTTTGAGGACTGAACTAAATTTCTACCAGGTGCTTTTGGGTGAAACAGAAATGCTTGACAGTGTTCTATCACAATGTGTTAATAAATGTGCCTTTCTTCCAGATAGAAATCAGTAGGCATGGTAAAGAGAGTTCATGTCTGGGACATTGTCAGCTCCATTACATGTTCTGCCTTTTTGCAACCATTAACCCAGTTAAAGAAATGACCTCCTCCCGTGACAACATGATCCCTTCTTATCATAACCACCCTACCTGAACACAAGTGTTTCATCTCATTTACCTTTGGATTCTTTCAAGGTTTGAAATGAACTTCATGTTGAATGACAATTTTATAACTTAAACACAATATATTACAAAAATGTCATCTTGTGGCAAAACAACAACGCCATTTTCATCTAACATTTCCCATATATATTGAAGTGTTCATTAGTTCATTATTTTTGCAACACTTTATTATCCAAGGGCATTATTTGGTACTCAGCTATTCTTCAAGATTCTTACATTTGGATATAAATAACACAATAATATATATTTTCCTATTCACTTTGCATTGAAGGGTGACATAAATTTATCAATAAGTAACAAGCTTTTGAGGGTGACAGGTTTGTTGGCCTCAGTAAAGTACTTTTTGAGGCTGTGACATTTAAGATTTTCATTAATAAATGAAGGGTAGACACTGCAAATGAGTTACATGTATTGCTTTTTTTAACTGACTTTAAAAATACTTTCAAGCTCCTCTTTCATAAGCTAAAAAAATAGTCATTTGAAAATGCAGCACATAATATTCAGAATGTTCCTTTTTTATTAGCTTTATATATTCTAAATACTGTCTGATATGTGTTTTCTAAATTGAACATATTATTGTTTGCTTTCCCCTTTTCTCTCTCTCTCTCTCCTAGCAACTCCGCTGTCATGGAGACACATCTTCATACTGCATCCTCTAGTGGAGAAGATTATAGAGCTGAACTATCCCTGCTTTATACCCAGGGAGCACAGAGCTCATGAGCAAACAGCAGAAGAAAAAGGAACAAGGCTGTTAGTTTTACATTGCCACGTATTTTCTAGGGATATCGTGGGTTATGAGAGGGGGATAGGTGGAAACATGGTAATCCTATGCTAATACTGCAGGATGATATAATGGCTCACAACTCCTCCTCTGTTTCGGCCCACATGACCATTTTGAAATTCGATCACTGATATGGCTTTTGGCTTTTAGTCCAATCCGGCTTTGGTCGTTACTGTTGGAGCCATTTTCCTTTCGTTTTAGGTGCACCCGAGAGATGATTGGGCCTAGGTACCTACTGACTGTGATATTTGTGCTTTCCATCTCAATCTCCAGGCATAGAGCCCTGCCTACTGCATTGGAAAACTATCTAGCCCATTTAAATGACATGAATCTGGGAATACAGGAAGATTTAATAACAACAGGGTGCATTTTATCTCACTCAAGCCCAGGAGGTCAGGGGCAAATCAACACTCAGTTTTCTCACCTCTGTTCATCAGTTCAGCAGTGGTGATTGTATGTGAGAATGTGAGTGTAGAATATCAATTTTGTGTTCCTAGTGTTGCTGCAGCGCTGTGAACAGAATCTAATTCAGTAAATTGTGTACTGGACGGAGTAACAGTGCCCAGGGTTGGGCCTTCAATATGTATAAAAGAATATTGCACAGGCTTTTGTATGCTATGGAAATCATTCAACATTCAATTAGATTATGGTTGATCTATACCTCAACTCCATTAACCAGCTTCTGCCCCATATCCCTTGACCGAGCAAAAATATATTGATCTCAGTCTTGAAAATTTCAATGATTTAGCATGCACATTCATTCTGGGGAGTCAGATCCAGATTTCCTCCACCCTTTGTGTGAAAAATTACCTTCTGAGTTCACCTCTAAATAGCCCAGCTCTAATTTTAAGATGATGGTGTCTTGCTCTGGGTTCCCCTGTAGAGGAAATAGTTTCTAAGGATCTATCCCATCAAATTCTTTTATCATTCTAAACATCTCAGTTGGATCACCACTCAACCTTCCATATTCAAAACCCAGATAATTAGACCAGTTCTCATGATTTAACTCTTTGAATCCCGGTATCATCCTGATAAATGTGCACTGTAGCCCCAAGGCTAATACAGTTTTTCTGAGGTACAGAGCCCAAAAACTGAACAATGAAGTTTGACCAAGGCCCTCTGTATAGGAAGCATTACTTCCTTACTTTTGTATTCCAACCCCAACTGCTTTAGTCTTCATGTAATTTTTCTACATGGGCACCTAAATGTGCAAATCTGGGCACTGAACACACTCTTCAGGTACGAATGGGCAGATTATGTACAGCCCATATGCCAGCCATTTGTATCAGCCTTTCCATGCCCTAATCAGCAATTTTTAAAGGATTGAACTGCGATTATACTTGCATTCACGCTTGAAAATTTCTGGTATTTTTATGTACTTTTTGAGTTTGATAGATTAGTTTTAAGAGCTAAATTGAACTGAAAATGCAAATAACTTCAGTTCATTTCTCACCATGACAAACAAAGAAGTCATCAAGCCTAGCGAGAGATCCTCAAATAATAATTGTGGAAATCATCAATTTTTCGGTATTTCAATTGAATTAGTTTCCTTTATCATTTACTGAAAGAACTTATACCTAGAAATTTATCTGGGTGCGTGACTGAATGAAGAGGCCAGAGGATTGATGGAGACTGGTATTGAGGTATTTGAGCCTCCACAGACAGCTTGCCTAGGCAAATAGATTAGTGCCGGGCAGCCTGGACTGCCTGACAGCAGCCCTCAAATCCTGGGAGTGGGGCTTGGAATGGGTTACAAGAAGATGATCAGATTGAGTGCAGGCCATCCCACTGCTAAATTGGTACATGTTGCGCTCAGAAAACAGGGGCAAAGCATTCTAATTTCTACCCCTAAGTGTCAGTTTGCTCACACAGCAATGTGTTTTAGTTACTCTTGTTCAATGTGCACAACATATATCTTTCAGGCTCAGTAACATTATATGGAATGCAGCAGTGACACAGTTAAATAATGGTACTGATAAAATGTTCTGTTGTAGCAGACATTGGGTTAGACAGTAAATTGCAAATAATTGCTCATTGAACATATGTTAGAGATCTTTTTATTCAAGTGAGGAGTTCCGATAGATTAATTGCTGCTCAAGGTCATTTAATATTCTTCTATCTGTTACTTGTCCAAACCCAACATTTGATCTTTGGAGTGGTTAATGCACGTACAATCTGGTGCTGATTATTCCTCAAAGGTGCAATGCTTATCTCTGGATACCTGATGAATGTACTTAGTATTGTATGTGAGTAGGGATTTTAGCACATTTAACAGTTCTTTTCATGTTGAATCTCTTTCCTAAACAAGATCATTCTAATTTGCTCATAGATACATTTTGCACTTGTATTCTGGATTTTACAGAAATCATTTTTATCTAGGCACAATTAGAAGATTTGGGACAGTTATTGCAATCATTTTGTTTAGGCTCCAGCCTGAGGACAGATTAATGTAATGGGGCTCTGTGTTCTGGTGAGCTGGTGTTAGGATACAATACCAGGCTAGCATAGAACTTCCAAATATTATGGCTTGAATTTTTCCCTCATCGGCCGAGCTCAGCGGGGGTGGTCGCAGAGCCAACCACCGTCTGCGACGGGTCCGCACCACCATCTTACATGGGTAGGCCAATTAAGGCCCGCCCAGCATAATACGAGCGCTACTTGTGCAAGCGGAGGGAGAAGGGAGAGCCGGGTCCAGCACTCTTTTGCACATGCTGCCTCAGGGCGATTGAAGCGCTTTTTTAAAAAAAAGGTAAATGCAATAAAAATTTAATGAAACACGAACACTGCAATTATATGAAGTTTAGGAAGGCCTGTTAAAGTTTATGAATAGCATGTCTGAAAATATGAAGATGTCTGCCATCAGCCTGTCTAATTTTCCAATTCAGGGCATTTCAACTCTGTAATCTACCTTGGAGCATGTGACCACCAGCAAGGATAGTGCAACAGGGTCCTCACACCAGCCTTGATGGAAGATCAAACCACTGCCATTCAGATTCCGGACTACAATATCTGCTCCACCTTGGAAGGAATGGTGCACCAGATATATAGATTAGTGGGTCACATGGACAGGAACTTTCAAAACATCACTCATCTCTTCTAGTCTGCTCTCCATTAGATCAGTGAGAATCATGAACTGCAGGCTCATGGAAGCGACAGTTGTGTGACAAGACATGCAACTGTTGCTCTCACTCTCAGGATGCAACACTCTGCTCCCTTACAATCCCCCTCAAATAATTACTGTTCTTGGCCCCACTTATAGTGTTGAGTGGCTTCCAGTCATCCATTTAAGGACTGCTAGTCAGACTGTTTACCATATAGTACATAGGAGTGGAGCATGCACTGGGCACTGTGACTCAAATGAGTGCAGTTTGGAACTGAGTGTATAACCTGGTAGTTTGGTGAGTGGGGGAGCTAGGTGAGGAAGGGGAGGAGGTGTTCCTTTCCTTTTGCTTTTGCCTTGGCTAACTTTTTCACCATGTTGGTTCTTACTCTACCACAGGGAAAGAGCTGGCTGTTTGGTGAGTATCAGGTAAGTGGCTAAGGTCTATTTTATTCCTGAGGTTTAAAATAGTACAGGAACTGGTGGTAAGTGTAATAAAATATATAAAAAAAGGAAAATAAATAATTAAATAATATGATTAAGTGGTTGATTAATTAAAACACATTGAGGGTAGCAGGACAAGTGATGTGTCATGGCTACAGCATGTGGGAGCTCCTACATGCTAGTGTGATCCAGGGCAAATACATCTGCAGTAAGTCTTTGTGGCTTAAGGGACTTCGGATCAGAGTCATTGAACTGGAGGCCGAGCTGCAGTTGCTGCAACCTGCCATGGGGCCGGAAAGTTACCTGGATGCTTTATACCACCTGAGGATAGGGTCTTCTGATTTGGTCAGTGGTCAGGTACAGGAGGGTGTGACTGCAAGTGAGAAAGGTAGTGGGACCCAGAGGGCAGAAGTGCAGGAGCTTTTGCAATTGTCCAATAGGTTTGAGGCTCTCTCAATTTGTTTGAACGAGATTGGGAGCTGCAGGGTGAATGAGCTGACTGACCATGGCACTGTGGTACATGAAGCCAATCAAGTTGGGGTTTGGGGGATGCAAAAAGAAATGCAGTGGTAGTAGGTGACAGTGCAGTGAGGGGGATTGACACTGTTCTCTGCAGCAAAGAGCGAGTGTCCAGACGGCTCTGTTACCTGCCTGGTGCCGAGGTTTGGGATATCTGCCTAGGGCTGGAGGGGAACTTCCAGTGGGAAGGGGAGGATCCAGTTGTCGTGGGCCAACACCATAGGTAGAACTAAGAAAGAGGTTCTGCACAGCCAATACGAGGAGTTGGGTGCTAAATAGAAAGCAGAACCTCAATAGTAATAATCTCTGGATTAATACCTGAGTCATGTGCAAATTGGCATAGGGTGCATAAAATTAGACATATGAACATGTAGCTCAAAGACTGTGTGGGGCACTGGCACCAGTACTAGGGAAAGTTGGGGCTGTACCATTTGGACATCCTACACGTGAACCATGCTGGGGCCAGTGTTCCAGCGAGCCGCCTGGCTTGGTAAGTAGAGGGGTTTGGGTGCAAGTGATCAAATTTGAGAAGATGAGTTAAATCAAAGAGTAGAGACAAGGCAAGAGAGAAAGGTATTTGTGTGGGAAATGATAGACTGTGACAGGAAGGGACAGAGAATACAAATCTAAGAGTAAATCAACAGATAAAGCTAGAGGTTACAAAAATAATAAAAGGACAAAACTAAAGGCTCTGTATCTGAATGCACGTGGCATTCAAAAGAAAACAGATGATCCAACAGTGCAAGTGGAAATAATCAAATACCACCTGATAGTCATTACAGAGATGTGGCTGCAGGATGACAGGGATTGGGACTTGGATATTGAAGAGTACATGAAATTTAGGAATGACTGGAAGGTAGGAAAGGGTTGAGGGGTGGTTCTCTTACTTAAGGATGGTATTAGCACAATAGAGAGGGATGACCTAAATTCAGGAAACCAGGATGTAGAAGCGGTTTGAGTAGAGATGAACAATGATAAAGGCAAGAAGTCATTTGTGGGAGTGGTGTACAGGCTCCCTAACAGTAACCATATGGTAGGACATGGTATAAAGGAGGAAATAATTGGGGCTTGCCAGACAGGTGTGGCAATAATCTGCATGCATACTGGAAAAGTCAGATGGGCAAAGGTAGCTTAGATGAGGAACTTATAGAATGTTTTCAAGATAGTTTCTTAGAACAGCACATTCTGGCACTAACCAAAGTGCAGGCTATGCGAGACCTGGTATTGTGCAATAAGATAGATTTCATTAATGACCTCATAATGAAAGCTCCCCAAGGTAACAGTGATTATAAGAAATAAAAACAAAAAACTGCGGATGCTGGAAATCCAAAACAAAAACAGAATTACCTGGAAAAACTCAGCAGGTCTGGCAGCATCGGCGGAGAAGAAAAGAGTTGATGTTTCGAGTTCTCATGACCCTTCAACAGAACTGATTGAATCTAAGGAGAGGGGTGAAATATAAGTTGGTTTAAGGTGGGGGGTGGAGTTGGGTGGGGGGGTGGAGAGAAGTGGGGGGTGGGTGGTGTGGTTGTAGAGACAAGCAAGCAGTGATAGGAGCAGATAATCAAAAGATGTCACAGACAAAAGAACAAAGGAACACAGAGGTGTTGAAGGTGGTGATATTATCTAAATGAATGTGCTAATTAAGAATGGATGGTAGGGCACTCAAGGTACAGCTCTACTTGGGGTGGGGTGGAAAGGCTAGCAGGGCATAAAAGATTTAAAAATAATGGAAATAGGTGGGAAAAGAATAATCTATATAAATTATTGGAAAAAACAAAAGGAAGGGGGAAGAAACAGAAAGGGGGTGGGGAAGGAGGAGGGAGTTCAAGATCTAAAGTTGTTGAATTCAATATTCAGTCCAGAAGGCTGTAAAGTGCCTAGTCGGAAGATGAGGTGTTGTTCCTTCAGTTTGCGTTGGGCTTCACTGGAACAATGCAGCAGGCCAAGGACAGACATGTGGGCAAGAGAGCAGGGTGGAGTGTTAAAATGGCAAGCAACAGGGAGGTTTGGGTCATTCTTGGGGACCGACCATAGGTGTTCTGCAAAGCGGTCGCCCAGTTTACGTTTGGTCTCTCCAATGTAGAGGAGACCGCATTGGGAGCAACGAATGCAGTAGACTAAATTGGGAGAAATGCAAGAGAAATGCTGCTTCACTTGAAAGGAGTGTTTGGGCCCTTGGACGGTGAGGAGAGAGGAAATGAAGGGGCAGGTGTTGCATCTTCTGCGCGGGCATGGGCAAGGGCCATAGGTGGGGGTTGAGGAGTAGGCGGTGATGGAGGAGTGGACCAGGGTGTCCCGGAGGGAACGATCCCTACGGAATGCCGCCGGGGGGGTGAAGGAAAGATGTGTTTGGTGGTGGCATCATGCTGGAGTTGGCGGAAATGGCGGGGGATGATCCTTTGAATGTGGAGGCTGGTGGGGTGATAAGTGAGGACAAGGGGGACCCCATCATGTTTCTGGGAGGGAGGAGAAGTCGTGAGGGTGGATGCACGGGAGATGGGCCAGACACGGTTGAGGGCCCTGTCAATGACCGTGATCATAAGAAACGAAGTGCAGACTTGGGGCAGAATTTTACGTGTCGGTGAGTGGGGGCGGGGCCCGCTCACCGACGCGTAAATGACATGTGAAAGGACCTACCCATCCAACCTTAAGGTTGGCGGGCAGGCCAGGAGCCCCAGCGGGAACTAGAAAAAACATGAAACCTCATCAGCGGGTGGGATGAGGTTTCATGTAGGCTTTAAAAAATTTTAATGAAGGGTTTGTAAAAGTTATGGACAAGTCCCAACTCATGTGACATTGTCTTATTCACTTAATTATGCTGCTTTTTTTATGTATTTTTATGTATTGTCACATGAGGGGACATGTAAGGGAAATTTTAGTTTTCTATTTTTATCTTTCTTACATGTACAGCCGATTTCCCTGAGGCAACGCTTAGCCTCAGGGAGATGTGCGGTCTTTTGTGCGCATGTGCAAAAGAGCGCACTTTCGATTTTGTGAATCCCCTCTCCCGCCCGCACAGGGAGCGCATAGCGCTTCTGTGCAGACGTCTCACTGGGCAGGCCTTAATTGGCCTGCCCACGTAAAATGACAGCGTGCCTTCAATCGTGGGCACCGATCGGAAGCGTGCCTGTACGCGCCCACTCTTCGACTCCCCCCCCCATCGGGGGGAAATTTCAGCTCTTGGTGTTTGTTGACATGGGGCTTCAGGAGGAGGTGGGGAGAAAGTATTCATTTCCTTTTTCTATCTTTCCCACTCTATAAGAATTGCTTCTTACTCTACTACAGAGAAAGGAGCTAGCTGTTTCGTGGGTTTCTGGTGAGTGTCTAAGGCCTATTCTATTCCTAAGGTTTAAAATAGTATATAAATTGGCGGTAAAGTTAAAAAATACATTAAAAAGCAACAAAAATAAGTGAATAGTATAATTAAGTAATTATTTAAAACACATTGAGGATGGCAGGACAGGTGATGTGTCGAGGCTGCAGCCTGTGGGGTCTCCTGGATAACATTGTGATCCAGAGCAAACACGTCTACAGTAAATGTTTGCAGATTGAGGAACTTCGGCTCAGAGTCATTGAGCTGGAGTCTGAGTTTCAGACTCTGTGACATATCAGAGAGGGATAAAGTTACCTGGATGCTTTGTACCAGGACACAGTCACACCACTTAGGGTATGGTCTTCTTATTTGATCAGTGGACAGGGACAGGAGGGTATGGCTGCAAGTGAGGCAGGTAAGGGGACCCAGAGGGCAGGAGTGCAGGAATGTGAGACTCTGCAATTGTCCAATAGGTTTGAGGCTCTCTCAGCTTGGATGAGGGTGGGGGCTGCAGGGTGGCTGAACAAATTGACCAGGGCACAGTGGTACAGGGAGCCATTCAAGTGGTGGGAGCAAAAAAGAATGTAATGGTAGTAGGGGGCAGTGTAGTGAGGGGGATTAATGCTGTCCTCTGCAGCAAAAAGTGAGAGTTCAGAACGCTGTGTTGCCTACCTGGTGCCAGGGTTAGGGACATCTGCTCAGGGCTGGAGAGGAACTTGCAGTGGGAGGGGGAGGATCTGGTTGTCGTGGTCCATGTAGGTACCAGCAACATAGGTTGAACTAGGAAATATATTCTGCATATAGAGTATGAGGCACTAGGCACTAAATTTAAAAACAGGACCTCAAAGGATTATTACATGAGCTGCATGCAAATTGGCACAGGGTACATAAAATTAGGGAGATGAACACGTAGCTCAAAGACTGGTGTGGGAGAAGTGGATTCTGGTTTGCTGGGGACTGTCACCAATCCTGGGGAATGTGGGATTTGTACCATTGGGATAGTATATGTCTGAACCCTGCTGGAACAAGTGTTATAGCAAACAGCACAACTAGGGAAATAGAGGGTGTTTTAAAACAAAATAGTGGGGCAAGGGATCAAATGTGGAAAGATGCGGTATATCCAAGAGTAGAGACAAGGTAAGAGAGGAAAATAGTAATATGGGAAATGAGAGTCGGAGAATGGCTGGAAGGAACAGATACAATAATCTAGGAATGCACCAAGAATTAAGACTAGATGTCAAAAGATAACAAAAATACAAAACTAAAGGCTCTGTATCTGAATGCTCGTAGCATTCATAACAAAGTAAACAAATTGATAGCACATATTGAAGTAATTAAATATAATCTGATAGCCATTATGGGGGCATGGCTGCAGAATGACAAGGATTGCATCCTGAATATTGAGGGGTATATGACCTTCAAGAAGAATAGGAAGCTAGGTAAAGATAGAGGGTAGCACTGTTAATCAAGGATGGCATTAGTGCAATAGTTAGAGATGACCTTGGTTCAGGAGATAAGGATGTAGAATCAGTTTGGGTGGAGATGAGGAAAACTAGGGGAAAAAAGTCACCAATGGGAGTGGTCTACAGGCTCCCTAACAGTAACCACAATGTAGGACAAAGTATACAAGAAGAAATATTGGGTGTTTGTGTTAAAGGGACAGCAATATTCATGAGTGACTTTATTCAACATATAAACTGAAAAAATCAGATAGGCAATAGTAGCCTGGGTGAGGAGTTCATAGAATGCTTTTGAGTTAGTGTCTTACAGCTGCACATTCTTGAATCAACAGAGGGCAGGCTATTTTAGGCTTTGTATTGTGCAATGTAACAGGGTTAATTAATGACCTCAGAGTAAAGGCGCCCTAGGTGGCAATGATTACAATATGATTGAATTTTACATCCAGCATGAAAGGGAGAAGACTGGGTCTAAGACTAGTATTTTAAATTTAAATAACGGCAACTATTTGGGCATGACAGCTGAGCTAGCTGAAGTGAACTGGGATACTAAACTAGGGGATGGATTAAAAGAGAAGCAGTGGCAAACATTTAAGGTGATTTTTCAGAATACTCAGAATACGTATATTCCTATGATAAAGAAAAATTCTAAAGGGTGGATCCCCCATCTGTGGTTAACTGAGTAAGTTAGGGAAAGCTCAAATTTCAGGAAAAAGCATATAACTGCGCAAAAATGAATGGCAGGTCAGACGATTGGTCAGAATATAAAGAACAGAAGAGAATGACTAAAAGGGCAATCAGGAAAAAGAAGTTAGAGTATGAGAGGAAGCTAGTTAGAAATGTAAAAATGGATAGCAAGAGTTTCTACAGGTGTTTAAACAGGAAAAGAGTGTGTAAAGTGAGTGTTGTTCCTCCAGAGAATGACAATTTTCTCAGTACCATTTCCATAGTAATTGTAATTTTTTTGAGTTCCTCCGTCCCTTTCATTTCCTGATTTACAGCTATTTCTGGGATGTTGCTTGTATTTTCTATAGTGAAGACAATGGGGAGTTAATAATAGATACTAAGGAAATGGCGGATGAAATTAACAAATATTTTGCAGCTTTCTTCACTACAAAGGATATAGAAAATATTCCAGTAATAACTATAAATCAGGAGGTGGAGGTGAGAGAGGAGCTTGGTGAAATTACAATCCTAGGGTAGCAATACTGAGCAAACTGATGGAGCTGCGGGCTGACAAGTTTCGAGGTCTTGATGGACTTCATCCTCAGGTCTTATAAGAGGTGGCTAATGAGGTAGTAGAAGCGTGGATGTTAATTTTCCAAAATTCCCTAGGTTCTGGAAAGGTTCCATCAGACTGGAAAGTAGCAAATAATAGCCCTCTGTTCAAGAAGGGAGGGAGGCAGAAAACAGGAAACTATAGGCCAACTAGCTTGATGTCTGTTGTGGGGAAGGTGTTAGGGTTGATCATTAAAGAGGTTATAGCTGGGAACTTAGAAAAAGGCAAGGTAATCAGAAAGATGATGATTTTGTGAAAGAGAAATCATGTTTATCCAATTTATTAGAGTTCTTTGAAGGAGTAACATATGCTGTGGATAAAGGAGAGCCTGTAGACATATTGTACTTGGATTTCCAGAAGGTATTTGATAAGGTGTCACATCAAAGGTTATTACGGAAAATAAAAGCTCATGGTGTATGGGGTAACATATTAGCCTGAATAGAGGATTGCTGGCTGACAGAAAACAGAGAGTATGAATTAATGGGTCTTTTTCTGATTGGCAGGATGTGCAAGGACTTCAATGACTTAGTTGAGGGGAGTGAAGGCATGGTAGCTAACTTTGCAGACGACACAAACATAGGTAGGAAAGTATGTTGTGAAGACGATATAAGCAGTTTGCAGAGAGATGTAGATTAGTTGAGTGAATGGGAAAAAAGGCTGGCAGATGGAGGATAATGTGGGAAAATGTGGAATTGTTCACTTTGGCAGGAAGATTAAAAAAATCGAGTATTACTTAAACGGAGAACAACTGCAGAATTTAGAGGTGCAGAGGGGTCTAGGTGTTCTTGTGCATGACTCACAAGAAGTTAGTATGCAGGTACAGCATGTAATCAAGAAGGCTAATGGAATGCTATCCTTTATTATGACAGGAATTGGATGTAAAACTAAGGATATTATGCTTCAGTTATACAGGGCATTAGTAAGACCGCATCTCGAATACCGTATGCAGTTTTGGTCTCATGATTTAAGGAAGGGTATAAATACATTGCAGGCAGTTCAAAGGAGGATTTACTAAATTTATACCTGCAATGAACTGGTTGTCTTATGAGCATAGATTGGACAGGCTGGCCTTGTTTCCACTGGAGTTAAGAAGAGTGAGGGTGAGGGTGACTAGATTGAAGTATATAAGATCCTGAATGATCTTGACAAGATGGATGTGGAAAGGATGTTTCCTCTTGTGGATGAGTCCAGAACTAGGGGGTCATTGTTTTAAAATTAGGACAGAGATGAGGAGAATTGTTTTCTCTCAGGAGGTTGTGTGACTTTGGAACTCTCTGCCTCAGAAGACAGTGGAAGCCAGGTCACTCAAAACACAAACAGATCAGCCGTGATCTTATTGAATGATGGAGCAGGCTCGAGGAGCTGAATGACCTACTTCTGTTCCTATTTCATATGTTCGATGTTTGTATGTTTGACCGAGTTTTACATTCAGTTTGAAGGAGAGAAGCGTGGGTCTAAGACTAGTAACTTAATTTTAAATAAGGGCAATTATGAGGGCATGAAAGCAGAGCTAATTATATTAAGGGGTAAATAAAGATGCAATGGCAGATACTTAAAGGGATATATCAGCATACACAGAATAAATACATTTCAACGAGAAAGAAAAATTGCAAAGGGAGGACCCACTATATGTGGTTAGCTAAAAAAGTTAAAGATAGTATCAAACTTAAAGAAAAATAACATATAATTGCACAAAGATGGATTGCAGGCCAGAATATTAGACAGAATTTAAACAGCAAAGACTAAAAGATTGATAAGGAAGGAAAAATTGGAATACAAGTGAAAGCTAGCTAGAAATATAAAGACAGATAGTAAGAGTTTCCATAGATATTTAAAAAAGAAAATAGTTAACCAAGTGAGCATTGGTCCTATAGAACGTGAGTCTGAGGAATTAATAATAGTAAATAAGGAGATGGCAGATTAATTGAACAGGCATTTTGCATCGGTCTTCACTACAGAAAATACAAGCAACATCCCAGAAATAGCTGTAAATCAGGAAATGGAAGGGACGGAGGAACTCAAAAAAATTACAATTACCATGGAAATAGTACTGAGAAAATTGTTGGAGCTGCAGGCTGACAAGTCCCCAGGTCCTGATGGACTTCAACCAACGGTCTTAAAAGAAGTGGCTAGGAAGATTGTTGATGTGTTTGTTTTAAATTTCCAAAATCCCATGTGTTTGGGGAAGGTTCCATTAGATTGGAAATTAGTGAACGTAACTCTTTTATTCAAAAAAGGAGGGAGATAGAAAGCAGGAAACTATAGGCCAGTTAGCTTAACATGTGTCCATGGGAAGATGTTAGGAGATATTACTAAAGATGTTATAGCAGGGCTCTTGGAAAAATTCAAAATAATCAGGCAGAGCCATCATGGTTTTGTGAAAGGGAAATCATGCTTAACCAATTTATTGGAGTTCTTTGAAGAAGTAGCATATGCTGTAGATAAAGGTGAACCAGTGGATGTACTGTATTTAGATTTCCTGAAAGCATTTGATATTGTGCCACACATTAAATGTTATGGCGAAAAATAAAAGTTCACAGTGTAGGGGGCAACACATTGGCATGGGATAGAAGACTGGCTCGCTAATAGGAAACAGAGAGGAGACATAAATGAGTCATTATCTGGTTGGCAACATGTAACGAGTGGAGTGCCACAGGGATCAGTGGTGGGGCCTCAACTTTTTACAATTTATATAAAAAACTTGGCTGAAGGGACTGAAGGTCTGGTTGATAAGTTTGCTGATGTCTCATAGGTAGGTAGGAAAATAAGATGTGACAAGGACATAAGGGGGCTATAAAGGGATATAGATAGGTTATGTGAGCGGGCAAAGATCTGGAAAATGGAATATAATGTAGGCAAATGTTAAATTATCCACTTTGGCTGGAAGAATAAAAAAGAAGCATATTATCTAAATGGTGAGAGATTGCAGAACTTGGATATTCAGAGGGATCTGGATGTTCTAGTGTATGAATCACAAATCGTTAGTATACAGATACAGCAAGTAAATAGGAAAGCTAATAGAATGTTATTGTTTATTACAAGGGGAATTGAATACTAAAGTAAGGATGTTATGCTTCAGTTATATAGGGCATTGGTGAGATCACATCTGGAGTACTGTATACAGTATTGGTCTCCTTATTTAAGGGAGGACGTAAATCCGTTAGAATCAGTTCAGAGAAGGTTTACTAGACTACTGCCAGGAATGGGTGGGTTGGCTTATGAGGAAAGGCTGGACAGGTTAAGTTAGTATCTTCTGGAGCTTAGAAGAGTAAAAAGAGACTTGATTGAAACATATAAGAACCTGGGGGGTCTTGACAAGGTATATGTGGAGAGAATATCTCCCCTTGTGGGAAAACATAAACTAGGGGTCACTGTTTGAAAATTAAGGGGTTGCTCATTTAAGACAAAAATGAGGAGATTTTTTTCTCTCAGAGAGTTGAGTCTTTGGAACTCTCTTCCTCAAAAGGTGATGGAAGCAGAATCTTTGAATATTTTTAAGGCAGAGATAGATAGATTCTTGATAACCAAGTGGGTGAAAGCTTATAGGGTTTAGATGGGAATATGGAGTTGACATTATTCTATCCACAAACATTCACACCCTCCACCACCAATGCTCAGTGGCAGCACTGTACACCATCTACAAGTTGCACTGCAGGAACTCACCAAGCCTCCTCAGACAGCTTCCTCCAGACCCACGACCGCTTCCATCTTGAAGGACAAGGGCAGCAGACACGTGGGGACACCATCATCTGGACGTGCCCTCTAAGCCACTCACCATCCTGATTTGGAAATATATTGCTGTTCCTTCACTATCACCGGATCAAAATACTGGAACTCCCTCCCTAAATGGGCTGTGGCTGTACCTACACCATATAGACTGTATTCAAGAAGGCAACTCACCACCACCTTCTCAAGAACAATTAAGGATGGTCAATAAATGCTGGCTTCACCAATGACACACACACCCTATGAATGAATAAAAAAATGATCAGATTAGCTTTGACCTTTTTAAATGGTGGAGCAGGCTTGAAGGGCCAAGTGGCCAACTCCTGCTCCAGATTTGTATGTTCGTGTATTCGTACGTACTCAT
This sequence comes from Carcharodon carcharias, assembly GCF_017639515.1. NCBI lineage: Eukaryota > Metazoa > Chordata > Chondrichthyes > Lamniformes > Lamnidae > Carcharodon > Carcharodon carcharias. Next base: position 65,509,037 of record NC_054487.1, read on the forward strand.
TTGTACCTCAAAATTGCAATTAAAATCCTATGGCTGGAATTTTCTCATCCTGACCAAGACAAGTTTCGTGGCGGGTGGGAGCGGAGAATCCAGCACCAGGCAGAAGGTCACAAATCCGCCTTCGTAATAACAAGGCACAATTCTCCCAACGGTGTGTTTATGTTGGGTCGGTTACCCCGCCAACTAGTGGCACGAATGCCATTTGCATCCATTAGCTTCTCACAAATGCTAATCAAACTATCTGCTCGCCGGAATCTTGCCACGCCCTTCCAATCTTTCGTCACATTAGTGGGAAACGATGTTGGCCTCAAGTCCATTTGAAAAAGGGTGGCGTGCACAAGTCGGACCTCAGTTCACTGATAAATTCAAATGAGTGGAATATACCTGCCATAGCACTGCGCTGGTCTTGTTGCGATGAACGCCACTCTGTTGGGGCTGTAGGGTTGGACTGCTCCTTCTCTTTGCTTTCATTGTCCTGAGGAATACCACTGTGCTGTGATACTCATGCAGGCCTCCACTTTCAGAGCACTTCAACCCGGGGTGGGCTATGAGGCAAGGATTGGGTTGATGAACACGATTGGAGCAATGGAGAGGGAAGGCAGCGGAATGGCAATGAGGGAGGAGGGCAAACACAATGGGGGCAACAGGGAAGGATGGCTGTGGAATGGCAGTAAGAGGGAAGGGTGAACACTACGGGGCCTTTCTGGGGTCGCCCTCTAACCTCTTGTTGCCTCGGGAGTGAACAGGAGCCTGCTGAGAAAGAAAGGAGGAATACCTCTTTGAAATGAAAGCCACTGAAAGCCAATGGCTTTGTTAATGGTAGGGTTACTCAGAACTCAGTGGCTACACATCAATCAGTGCATTTCAAGTGTAACACATAGGAATGTAGAATTTGGGAATGCAGGCAAAAGCGAGGGCGACACAGCTGTATCATATATGGCATTTCGTCAGTGAAGGCCTATCAAATGTTCACCAGCTGTGTCACTCCTAATGGGCGAAAGGGCATCCACACATTGACTATGAGTAGCTGATTGGTCATTGATATGCCACATTAGTGATTGGAGTACAGAGCTAGATTGGGTCACTCACCTTCTTTAGCATCCCACGAAGGGCTCAAGATGTGACATAACTGCGATGGCATCTTGGTCACCTTGATGTGTGTGCTAGTGTCTCAGGGACAAGGTAGCATCAGCTATCATGCAAGTAGGGCAGGAAAAACTATGGGCCCTTACAGTCTCCAAATGTGTCATCTTCTGAGCTTCACTTTCTTGCCCCTTGAATTAATTTCTTCAATGTTTCCTTTCAGAGAGAAGACAAAAGCAGATATGGACCCAGGGCTCAATGCTGCATTTGTCAGGGTCTTAATGCAATGGAGGAGGTGAAGGAGGGGGAGATGACGACACATGCAGCTCCAGCAGGAGGGACAGGGTCAAGCAGAGCTACAGCATGAACAGGAGGGTCAGGAGAAGAGACCCAGACAATGGGGGTGGCTCACCAGACCTAGGGTTTATCGTCCATGAGTCTTCTATTTAAAAATGAGTGTGAAGCAATGCTGTGCACGTCTGCGCCTGTCCTGAGATCTGGTACCTCACATATTCTACATTCTTCATGAAGACCTGATGCGCCACATGGAGTTGGAGGGGATTCCCTACTAGCGGCTTTGAAGGTGGCTGCTGCAGTCAATTTCTTGGCCTCTGGTTCTTTCCAAGGATCAATAGGTGACCTGTGCAGCATCTCTCAGTCTGCAACATATCAGTGCATAAAGGAGGTCACAGATGCCCTTTACAGGAGGACCCATCATTACATCAGGTTTGCTCTGGATGAAGATAGCCAGGTTGTGAGATTCACCAGCTTCGCTACCATCTCAGGCTTCCCAAGAGTGCAGGGTGCAATTGACAGCACCCATGTGGCTATTTGGGCTCCATGCCAGCAGGCCCTAATGTTTATAAACTGCAATGGCTTTCATTCCATCAATGAACAACTAGTGTGTGATCACTAAAAGCACAGACTGCATGTTTGTGCATGGTAACCTGGGAGTTGCCATGACTCCGAAATCCTGAGTCACTCCCAGGTGCCTGAGGTTTTCAAAGTGCCATTATGTCTGCAGGGATGGCTGCTTGCGGACAAGGGGTACCCACTGAAACCCTGGCTGATGACGCCAGTGCATCACTCTCAGTCGTTCTGAGGAGAGGTACAATGCTGCTCACATCTTCAAATGCTCCCTTATAGAGCAGACCATAGGACTTCTGAAGGTGCATTTCAGATGCTTGGACTGGTCAGGTGACTCACTCCAATACACTCCCAGTAGGTTTGAACATCATCACAGTGTGTTGCGCCCTTCACAATCTGGCTATGCAAAGAGGTGACCCCCTGCCAGAGGATGACATGTAGGAGGGTGAGAGTTCACCAGAAGATGAAGATCCAAAGGCCCAAGAACCTCAGGAGGCTGATTGGGGTCAGTATGAGCATGATCACACCATGAGAGGTATTGAAAATTATTGCCAGCACCCCTGCTACCTCCTCCCTTGCCTCACTTAACAGCCTGGGATACATTTCATCCGGGCCTGGAGAATTATCTACTTTTAAGCCTGCCAGGCCACTTAGAACCTCCTCCCTTTCTATGCTAATTTTAAAAATTATTTCACAGTCCTTCTGCCTGATTTCCATACTCACACCATCCCTCTCAGTTGTGAACAGCGACACAAAGTATTCATTTAGAACCCTACCTACGTCTTCCAGCTCCACACACAAATTACCACTATGGTCCTTAAGGGGCCCTACTCTTTCCCTAGTTATCCCCTTACTCTTAATGTACTTGTAAAGTAACTTTGGATTTTACTTTATTTTACCTACCAATGCTTTTTCATGCCCCCTTTTTGCTCTCCTAATTTCCTTTTTAAGTTCCCCCCTACACATTCTATACTCCTCTAGGGCTTCCACTGTTCTGAGCCCTCGGTATCTGCCATAAGCCTCCCTTTTTCTCTTTATCCAATCTTGTATATCCCATGACATCCAGGGTTCCCTGGATTTGTTGGTCTCACCCTTTATCTTTCCTGGTATACGTTGGCCCTGTACTCTCCCTATTTCCTTCTTGAATGAGTCCCACTGCTCTGACACAGATTTACCTAAAAGTAGCTGCTCCTAGTCCACTCTGGCCAACTCACATCTAATCTTATTAAAATCGGCCTTCCCCAAATTTAGAACTCTGATTTCTGGTTCATCCTTGTCCTTTTCCATAACAACCTTGAATCTAATAGTTATGATCACCATCTGCAAACTGTTTCCCTCATTGATACCTCTACCACTTGCCCGGCTTCATTCTCTAAAATTAAGTCCAGGACCGCCCCTCTCTTATAGGGCCTTCTACATACTGGCTTAAAAAGCTCTCCTGGATGCATTTTAAGAATTCTGCTCCCTCTAAACCTATCACACTATGACTAACCCAGTTAATGTTGGAGAAGTTGAAATCCCCACTATTACTACCCTATTATTTTTACACCTCTCTGAAATTTGCCTACATATCTGCTCTTCTATTTCTCTCTGAATTTTGGGGGGCCTATAGTACACTCCTAGCCATGTGTTTGCTCTTTTTTATTTTTAAGTTCGACCCATATGGCTTTAATTGAGGGGCCTCCTAAGATGTCATCCCTCCTTACTGCTGTAATTGGTCCCTTGATCAATATTGCGATGTCACCTCCTCTTTTACCTCCTTCCCTGTCTCACCTGAAGACCCTACATCCTGGAATATTGAGCTGCCAATCCTGCCGCTCTCTCCACCATGTCTCTGTGACAGCAATGACATCATACTTCCATTGTTAATTTGTGCCCTCAACTCATCTGCCTTATTTGTCAGGCTCCTTGCATTAAAATAAACACCATCCAACCTTGCCAAACTCCCTTATACCTTAACTGGTCTATAATTTCTATGCCTTCCAGACTCACTTGCTCTCTCTTCTAATTTTGGCCGTGCATCTCACCCTGCTGAACCTCCTCTCAGGATCCCATCCCCCTGCCAACTAAGTTTAAACCCTCCCCAACAGCACCAGTAAACCGCCCCGCAAGGATGTTGGTCCCATTCCAGTTCAGACGTAACCCGTCCATCTCGTACAAGTCCCATTGCCCCCAGATATGGTGCCAATGTCCCAGAAATCTAAAGCCCTCCCTCCTACACCATCTCTCCAGCCATGCATTCATCTGGATTAACGTCCTATTTCTATACTCACTAGTGTGTGGTGCCAGAAGTAATCCAGAGATTACTACCTTTGAGGTCCTGTTTTTTAATCTGCTTCCTAACTCCCTAAATTCTGCTTGCAGGACCTCATCCCTCTTTCTACCTATGTGGTAGGTACCAATATGTACCATGATCTCTGTCTATTTGACAACCCACTTTAGAATGTCCTGCAGCCGTTCAGTGACATCCTTGACCCTGGCACCAGGGAAGAAACATACCATCCTGGAGTCACGTCTACGGTTGCCGAAACGCCTGTCTGTTCCCTTTACTAATGAGTCTCCTGCCACTATTGCTCTTCCCCTCCTTTTCCTCCCCCACTGTGCAGCTGAGCCACTCACATGGCCATGAGCGTGGCTACACTCCCCAGAGGAAGCGTCACTCTCACCATTTTCCAACACAGTAAAATGGCTCTGGAGTGAGTTGCACCCTGGGGATTTCCTGACTTCCTGTGTGACACCTTTCTTCTGACTGATGGTCACCCATTCTTTCTCTGTCTGCACTTCTGTAAACTGTGGAGTGACCATGCCTAAAAATGTGCTATCCATGAAACTCTCAGCCTCGCGGATGCACCTCAGTGCCTCCAGCTGCCGCTCAAGCTCTGGAACTCGGAGCTCAAGTAGCTGCAGCTGGAGGCACTTCCTGCACATGTGGTCGGCCAGAGTGCAAGGAGCATCTAGGGCTTCCCACATGTTGCAGGTGGTACATAACATGGGACTGAGCTGCCCTGCCATGCCTCTAGATGAAAAAAAAACCCTTATTTTAAGTTAAATACAGTAAAAAAAACATTAAATTGTTTATGTACTTTAAATAAAAACTAGATCTCTTACCTTTCCTTAGCTTAATCTATTTTAAACTGGAGAAAAACACATACCCACTACTCACCAATCAGCTCTCACCTTTGTGCTGATGTCACTTTTTGAAGCTTCCCCAGACTCATGCTGGTTCTGATCTCTCTGCCGCTCTCTCTAGCTGCCTTGTGATGTCACTCTTGTTACTTTCAACAAGAACTGACTGCAGGACACTCTTCCCAGACTGCTTCACTGCAATGCTGACTGCAGGACTCTCTTCCCAGACTGCTTCACTGCAATGCTGACTGCAGGACTCTCTTCCCAGACTGCTTCACTGCGATGCTGACTGCAGGACACTCTTCCCAGACTGCTTCACCACAATGCTGACTGCAAGGCACTCTTCCCAGACTGCTTTACCGTGATGCTGACTGCAGGAAACTCTTCCCATACTGCTTCACTGCGATACTGACTGCAGGAAACTCTTCCCATACTGCTTCACTGCGATACTGACTGCAGGAAACTCTTCCCAGACTGCTTCACCGCGATGCTGACTGCAGGAAACTCTTCCCAGCTTCTTTGTGTAGGATTTAATTATCTAAGCTCCAACTTAACCAACCCAGCTCCACCAAGCATCAATTATTAGTTAATTCAGCAGAGCAGCAAATCTTATGGACACCCTTGGTTACTGAAATGGATTTAAAGATCAACAGCATTAAAACCAAAATACTTGCTAATATGTGTATTATTATTTTTGATACCAGAAGGAGAATGAATTACAATTTAAGCCACTTGAGAGGTAAAACTTGTAATTTCTCACTTGTGTTTATATTAATACTTCAGTTGGTTCTGGATTCTTTGTACTGACAATGATTTATTTCAAAGCCTTTTAGGTTTCCAAAGTCCCACAAGAGCAGCTTTATTCAGCAGTGTCTTTGCATCTGAGGCCAGTACTGATTATATAGTATCCATGAGCTTAGTCCAGTAGATTGTTTGAAAGCCCAATGGTCATGGATGGGTTATCAGTAGAACCTCTACCCTCCAGCAGCCTAAATTCCACCAACACTACCATTATTGAGACAATTACTGTAACAATTGCAACAAAATTCTCATTGAATCGATACTTCTCTGAAGTATAACAGCTTCTGTTGTTGAATCATTTCTTTGTTAATAGTTGAATAATTTCCTGGCTTTTTGTTTTAATTTATGCAATTAAAAAACTGCATTTTCTCTGAAAACTGATAGTAAAGCTTTAATTTTGCATGACCAAGCATTAAAAATGTACCAATATTTCTTCTTGTCTTTATTAGCCTCAAAACTTGATGGAAAGGACAGGACAGATTGGTTCAGGTTATTTCCATTTTCTGCTTGTTTTATTACCCTTTCTGTCAGCATTGTAATTAACAAGTAGAAAATATCTAACTATAGATGAAAGATTCTGTGAATTAAGAGAAATGGTATATTTACTTTATTGTTAAGTACCTCAGTTTACTTTATGAACTGTTTAAAAATCACCCACAAAATATTGTCCCAGAATTTCTTGGGGTCTTCATCACAGTAATGGCACATTTACAGCGAACAAACTCTTGAACAGTGCAAATGAAGAATGAAATTGTGGAGCATTATTCTAAACTTTGTGCAGTTACATCTGTTAATTTGCACACAGCAAAATCTGACAAATTGCAATTGGATAATCTGCTTTTTTTTCTTTTGTTGTTTGTGGAAACCTGTTGAGTGCAAATTAGCTGCGACCAATCCCTCCATTAGATGTAAATTGTTTAGGAATGTCCTGAAGTAGTGAAGATGCTATATAACTGCAAGTTCTCACCATTTACATTATTGTGCATTACCACTCGGTATTTTCCTAGGGTGCTTCCATTACTCTGCTGTTGCCTTTACTGAAATCAGTTGGAAGGTAATTATTACCATCAGTGGCAATCGTGATATTCCTGCATTTAATCCAGTTTTCATACTGCTGCCATTTAGACTTAAAATATAATGGCACTGGAGACCAAGCAATAGTCTGATTAGTTGACTTTGAATGCGTTCTCTGATTACATTTAAATTGTATGTTAATTGGGACATTGCGTGTTTGCTGCTTGAGATATGACGTGCTAATATGTCTGTTGATCAAGACTTAATGAAAGGCAGGTTCTTAAGCATTGCATTGCCCCGCCAATAAAATTATCATTCGCTATTAGTTTTTTCAACCATATTCTTTTTTTATTGTTGCTGACCTGCTGCTTCAGAAATATGCTTAACAGAAAGTTCCCTGAAGTGTAAATAAATACCTGAAAGAGGCAATTCAATACGTGCCTGTTGCTATGTGCACATCAGCAGGTCAGTTTGAAATGAAGATATCAGGATGTGTCTGTGGGGTCACCACATAATATCACCACCACATAATATCACCACCATCAACACCCCTTTGTCCTTTTGTCTATGACATCTTTGGCAATGTCTTCTTTGCCTCTACCTATCACTGGCCCCCTATCCAGCTCTACCTGTCCCACTCCCCTCTACCAGTTTATATTTCACCTCATTTCTCTATTTCCTTAGTTCTGATGAAGAGTCATACGGACTCAAAATGTCAACTGTGTTCCTCTCCGCAGATGCTGTCAGACCTGCTGAGTTTTTCCAGATATTTTTGTTTTTGTGTCAGTGGGGTGATGGAAACTACAATGACCAGTGGCTGTACTGTATCCGATTCTCTGCTAAGCTCACTGCAGCATATTCTAATTCAAAATGCAGGAGAATATTGTGCAAGTTATCAACAACAATACTGGCACACCAAATGCCAAAATGTGCAGTGTACATCACCAACCTCATCCTCACAGCATGGTCTGGGTCATTGTCTTTCCCAGCACAATTAACCTGCAGCCACAATTTCTGCCATGGTCTAGCTTCCTCCAAGCGTTTCCAGCTGCAAGCAATTCTTAGCCACTTAATTTCCTGAAGTCATTTGTTCCATTATTTTCCCCACGACCTTCTTCAACTTAAGGGGTGGAAGGGCTTGGCCTAAATAGCCAAGTGGTTACGGTACTGGGTTTGTAACCCCAAGATCAAAAGTTCAAACCTCACATTGGCAAACTATGAAACAATATAACTTCATCTGAAACAGATGGAAATGGGTTTGTACTCGAAAGAGTTAAGGGGTGGAATCGCCCCAGATTTGCACAAAGTGTGGTAGCGGGCAGGAGAAAGGATGTTTTATTCAATGGCAGCAATGGCGGCTTTTCATGGAGCATTGCCCCATTGGCAGCGCATTATACATTCACAGGGAACACGCTGGATCGCTGGTGGGCGGGCTTGGATTTGCCTGTCATGCCATAGCGACAGCGTTTCCTTGCTCCAGGCGCCATATTTAAAGTGCACCATGGCGCATGCCTACTTCATGTCTTCAGACCAGGACTGCTCCAGGCGACAAATGGTAGCACCCAAGTTTAGTGACACCTCTCTGGGCCACCTGCTGGATGGTATGGAAGGCTGCTGTCATGTCCTCTACACCCACTCTGGCTGCAGCATGTCCACCAGAGCCACCAATCTGGCCAGGAAAGTGGTGGCAGTGGTGGTCAGTGCCACTGGAGCACTGAGGAGGTCAGCTATCCAATGCAGGAAGAGGATGAATGCTGTCATCTGTTCTGCCAGGGTAAGTAAACCACTCCATCTCAGACCACACACTCACAAACCGATCACACGTCCACAGAGATCTCAAACCTCAAGGGACAACACCACTAATGCTCACACACACCCTCACATCCTCATCAGGCTCATATCCTTTCTAGCTCGCATCTTCATCCTGTCCATAGCTCCACCACCACACAGACATTCCGTGCAGTGCCATGTGTCCTGCTCACACTCTCTCCATCTGTTTTCATGCAGGAGAAGCCTGCTCACAATGGTAGGGGGAGGTCCCAGACCGGGGTGGGTGGGGAGGGGGCGGGGGGGGGGGCGTGGGTAGAGTGGCCCACATTAGGCCCCTCACTCACATTGAGGAGTGTGCCATCGCGCTGACTGCTGAGGATGTGGACTGTCCCTGGGCAGTGGTGAGGTCGCCACCGAACACCCACGTGAGGATCCTGCACCACATCATCCCTCTCTCAACATATCTGTGAGTGCTCCCTCCTGCTGTCATGCACTACCTATCACTATTTTGGTTCACAGGAAGCTCTGCCAAGCGACCAACACCCTTAGCCAGCCAGTCCCTCAGCTCCATCCACGTCTTCACCTCCAGCCAGGAGGATACCTCCTCCACTGAAGAGCTGGAAATAAGCAGCCTGGAAGACCCATCCCAGCACTTACCCACACTCTCCACCAGCGCAGAGACATACGCCACAGTGGGACCTAGATCTAGAGTAGGCTTGGGTTCACAATCTGGTGGTCACCGCACGGACACGTGTCCGCAGCAGGAGGAGGTAGGTTCAACTGAGCTCCCTGGTGCTCAGAGGACTGCTGGAGAAGAGGCATCTGTGGGGTCTGAGTCAGATGATAGGCCTCTGGATTCGGCCTTCCAATTCATTGTGGAAAGTCAGCAGAAAGAGGGGGAACATCATGCACAACAGTTGGAAGCCCTCAACAGAGTGGCACGCAAATGGGAGGAGTGCGTCCGTCTGCTCTCTGATGAAGTGGTGCACACATATGCATATGGAGATCTCCATGGGGAGGATGGCAGATGCAGAGATGCGCGCAGACCTACATTCCATTGCTGGAGCCATGGGTGAGTTCCTGTCGTGGCGATGCAAGAGAGAAACAAGGCACCTCAACGTTCCTCCAGGTGCTCCTTCCCCTCAAGGAGTCAGGCCGGGGCCCCCGGGCATCTGAATGGAGGAAGACTGGCAGCTGGACAGCCCTGGGTCATCCATTCAGGAATCTAAGGGGCTATCCTCTCCCGCTGAGGCCCCTTTGCCTGTGACCCCCTCAACCTTGTCCCGTGTCACTGCAGAGGGAGTAGGAAGACAGCCAAAGTAAGTCAGAGCCCTCAAGATCTCGGCTCTCCTGAGGGTGCCCGCTGAAGCCATCAGAGGCAATGGAGCCAACCATTGCACAGACTGTCTCCATCCCTGCTGCAGATGTCAGGGCAGCACCTAGTGGTAGGACTAGAAATGTTAAGAATTTTTGATCACAAATGATTGTATGGGTGAACACATTTTGTCACTTTATAATCTGAAACTATATTCACTTCTACTGAATAATGTATAACGTTGTCTTTCAGCTACATTTACAGGCTTTGTGAATCCTCCCACTGCATTCCCCCTCCCATTAGCAGTTCAGCTGCACGCAGTTAAACCACAAGTGATTCTGGAGCGAGGAGTGTGTGTATGACAGGGTCTTTTGGAGACTTATGCAAGCATTTACCAATACACACGGAGCCTTCCTCCATCACACTCATCTGAACGTCCTGAACATTTTCAATGCTGCCTGCTGGGGTTCTCTTTCAGTTGTCCACCAAAGCTGACCTGCATCTCTGTTCACTCACTGGTTGCACTCCCATGCAGCACCTGTTCCCACCCAACACGAGGCTTCACTTACTTTTGATTTGAAAAATGTGGTCGTAGTCAAGTTTCTGATCAGCTGTCTTGTCTTTCCCCCTCCCCCAGTCACCCATGCCCTTTCCCCAATCATTGTGGATCCCCCTGGCATCACTTTCCACCTCCCCATTGTCACCTAACAACCAGAATCCTTTTCTTTCCTGGATGTCCAGGTGAATGTACACATTCCCTACCTTCCTGAGAATCCCATCCCATTCATATTGACTTCCTCAACTCCTCCTTCCAACCTCCAGTGTCCGTGTCTGCCTCTGAGACCCTACCAATCACCCATGCCATCTTTTCTACCGCTACCATCGCATCCGGAGCCTCCCATCCTTCTGGCTCATCCTGGCCCTTCTTGTACTCACCTTTCCCTCCTATCACGCCCACCCTCAGTTCTCTCCCCAGGAGGCAGTCATTGATTCCACAGACCTCACACTTGCTCATTCACCTGGACATGCCCCCTCCTTACTCCCACCTCCAACCATCCTCCTTTCTCCCTCTGGACTCCTGCACCCCTCCAAATTCCTTCCTCCCTCCAAACTCCTTCCTCCTCGCAAAGTCCTTCCTCTCACTGGAGTCCCTCCTCCCCCTAAAGTCTTCTCCTCCCTCTGAACTCCTTCCCCTTTCCGAACCCTTCCCTTACACCTTTCTCCCCCCTTACACTTACCTTCCCAGTTGCTGCAATCTCACCAGTCACACCCTCCTTCCCCCACACTCCCTACTCCCCCCTCCCAGCCTTGCCCCCTGCTGACACCTGCGTTCCACCCTCTCCCAACCACACCCCCTGACACTTTTGTCCCCACCCTCTCAACCTCACCACCCCCTGACACCTTTGCTCCCCACCACCCAACCTCACCAAATGTACCTTCCTCTCCCAATCACAGCTGGACCTTCCGCTGCCCCAAATTGATAATCATCTGTAGCATGGCCAAGACCCTGATGTCCCGAAGCAGACCCTCGGCATCAACAGTGACCTCCCACCTTCGGTGAGCTGCTCTGTGACAGAGCTATGAGAATCCACCCAGCATGCGATGCATCTGTTCCTCCAGGGCCCAGTATCTGTAGGGCTCCAGCATCTTCTGCTCCTCAGATGTTCATGATCGGAGGGAAGGCCCTAACTGTAAGTCCCGACTTCTGCATATCACACTTGTCCAGGTGTGTTCTGGGCCGGACCATTCTGGTTGGGCCTTACTTTGCATCCCATAAGCGGGATGCAAAGCGGTTCACGCCGGCCTCCAGCGGGACTGGCAGTCCGCCATGGCGCACACCATCAGATGATCCCACTGTACTTTCATCTGGGCGTGAAACCGTTTTTTGGCCTTCTCGCCATATTGCTCTGCCCTCTGCTGTCATGACGCCTGATGCCAACGGGAGCAGAAATTTCCAGCCAAGGAGATTTCAGCTAAAATTCCAGAGCCAGGCTCTGCAGGTCACTTTCCATCTACTCCAACAGCTTCAGGTGGCAAGTTGGATATTAAATTTGACCTATGAATCTTCTATTAAATCATTACCATGTATCAATCAGACTTTGATTCCACTCTTTTTAGAACCAAAGCCATTAGAGCATCTCTGCTTCTCTCTGGTGAAATTACGCATGGATCCCTTTTTTTCCTCTGCTCAATCATACTTGTGGGCTTCTGACATTTTATGTTACGAGCATAAGAGCTTCAGTGATGGCATGTACATCGCCCTTATTCCCTATATTTAAATATAAATCCCACACATTTCTGTAAACCCTCACACCTTCATTATAATTAAAAATCTTCATCTGAAGGAATTCAATGGAGATCTGATCTGGTTAACATAGAGCTACATTAAATAAAATAAATAACTTTTATTTTGTAACCCACAAAATAACAAAAGGAACACTTTCCCGTATCATGTCTCAGTATATTATGAACTTTCAGTCAATATTTTTACAAACTGGACACAAACAGTCTATTAAAATGGCTACAAAACAGAAAATGCTGGAAAAACTCAGCAGGTCAGACAGCATCTGTGGAGAGAGAAACTGAGTTGATGTCTGGAGTCCAGTATGACCCTTCTTCAGATCCTCTGGAGGGTCTCCTCTGGAGAACCGAGGCCTTGAGGGCTTCCGCTTGCTTTGGCTGTCCTCCTGGACCCTCTGTGGTGACAGGGGACAAGGTTGAAGGGGTCACAGGCAAAGGGGCCTCAGTTGGAGAGGACAGCCTCTTAGATTCCTGAATGGATGACCCAGGGGTCATCCTCTGCCTCTCCTCTGAAGAAGGTTCATATGGACTCGAAACAACTCTGCTTCTCCCTCCACAGATGCTGTCAGACCTGCTAAGTTTTTTCCAGCATTTTCTATTTTTTTTTCATATTTCCAGCTTCCACAGTATTTTGTTTTTACCTGTTAGAATGGCTGTTGCAAATCACATGAGTTTGGGCCTTTGAGTGACAGACAGTACCACAACTCAAAACAAAAACAAAAATACCTGGAAAAACTCAGCAGGTCTGACAGCATCTGCGGAAAGGGACACAGTTAATGTTTCAAGTCTGTATGACTCTTCAATAGAACTAAGGAAAAATAGAAAAGAGGTGAAATATAAACTAGTTTAAGGGGGGGTGGGGGTGTGGGACAGGTAGAGCTGGATAGAGGGCCAGTGATAGGTGGAGATTGCCAAAAGATGTCATAGACAAAAGGACAAAGAGGTGTTAAAAATGTGCTAATGGTGACTTTAAGGGTAGAAAGCAGGACGAGCAAGGTACAGATGGCCCTAGTGGGGGTGGGGTGGGGGGGAAAGGATCGAAATAGGCTAAAAGGTAGAGAAAAAACAATGGATGGAAATACATTTAAAAATAGTGGAAATTGGTGGGAAAAGAAAAATATATACAAATTATTAGATAAAGGGGGATTGGAAAGGGGGTGGTGATGGAGGAGAGAGTTCATGACCTAAAGTTGTTGAACTCAATATTCAGTCTGGGAGGCTGTAAAGTACCTAGTCAGAAGATGAGGTGCTGTTCCTCCAGTTTGTGTTGAGCTTCACTGGAACATTGCAGCAGGCCAAGGATGGACATGTCCGCATGACGGAGGTCTGTCTGCAAGCATGACCCAGACCTCCCTGTTGCTTGCCATTTTAAACACACCACCCTGCTCTCATGCCCACGTGTCTCTCCTTGGCCTTCTGCAATGTTCCAGTGAAGCTCAACACAAACCGAAGGAACAGCACCTCATCTTCCGATTAGGTACTTTACAGCCTTCCGGACTGAATATTGAGTTCAACAACTTTAGATCATGAACTCTCTCCTCCATCTCCACCCCCTTTCCGATCCCCCTTTTTCAAATGATTTACACAGATTTTTATTTTCCCACTTATTTCCATTATTTTTAAATGTATTTCCATCCATTGTTTTATCTCTACCTTTTAGCCTATTTCAATCCCTTCCCCCCACCCCACCCCCACTAGGGCTACCTGTACCTTGCTCACCCTGTCTTCTACCTCTAATGTCACCATTAGCACATTTCTTAGATAATATCACCACCGTCAACACCTCTTTGTCCTTTTGTCAATGACATTTTTTGGCAATCTCCACCTATCACTGGCCCTCTATCCAGCTCTACCTGTCCCACCCCCGCCCCCCCCCCTTAAACCAGCTTATATTTCACCTCTTTTCTATTTTTCCTTAGTTCTGTTGATGAGTCATACAGACTCGAAATGTTAATTGTGCTCCTCTCCGCAGATGCTGTCAGACCTGCTGAGTTTTTCCAAGTATTTTTGTTTTTGTTTTGGATTTCCAGAGTCCACAGTTTTTTTTGCTTTTGCCTTAGTACCACAACTCAAATGAGTACCTAACTAAATATGGACATACAGAACCTTTTGGGGAATTCACATATCTCTTTAAGGATGGGCTGAAAAAAAGAACCTTCCAGGCCAATGTAAGTCAATGCCCTTCCCTGAAACCAATCAAAAAGGATATTATCAGATTGAATCGTACACTCAAGAACAAAGACACTGACTGCCTTGAATGTTCAGGTTAACCCATCACACAGGTTGTGGAATCAACATAAACGCCACCCCTTATTTGGAAAAAGACTTGGACTTGTGAAAAGTCACTTGTTGAGGCAGTCTTTTTTTCTGTTTTTAAAAATCAGCCAAGAGCTGTTTACAGGCAGTTGTACCAAAGCCATTGAACCAACAGTTCAGTGGTCAGGAAGATAGACCACAAACTAGCTGAAAGTCACTAAGCAGCCAATGTAATGATGTTGGAACTATATAAAACATTAGTTAGGTCACAGCTTGAACGCTGTGTGCAGTTCTGGTCACTTCACTATGGAAAGGATATAATTGTGTTGGGGAGGATACAAAGGAGATTTACAACAATGTTGCCAGAACTGGAAAATGGCAGCTGTGAGGAAAGATTGGATAGGCTGGGGTTGTTCTCCTTGGAACAGAGGAGGCTGAGGGAGATTCGATTGAGATGTACAAAATTGTGAGGGGCCTGGCTAGATTGGATGTGAATGGCCTATTTACTTTAGCAGAGAGGTCAGTGACTAGGGGGGCATAGATTTAAAGTGATTGGTAGAAAGATTAGAGAGGGAATGAGGAAAGTGATTTTCACCCAGAGGGTTATGGGGGTCTGGAACTCACTGCCTGAAAAGGTAGTTGAGGCTGAAACCCTGAACTCATTTAAAAGGTGTCTGGATATGCACCCCAAGCTCCATAACCTGCAGGGCTACAGACCAATGCTGGAAAGTGGGATTAGGCTGGGTGGCTCGTTTCATTTGGCCTGCGTAGGCTTAATGGGACAAATAGTCTATCTCTGTGCCGTAAACTTTCTATGATTTTACGATTAACAGCAATACCTTGATAATGGAGGATCCCAACAGAGAGAAGGACTCTCCGACCTGTTCCAAGTTCAAGTCCACAAGGGAACCAACCTCCTAAAAACTCAACCACAGGAGACTTCACAGACTTTTGAGAAACCTTCACTTTGCAAGACCCTTGCTTCAACATCAAAGCAACCAAACTATCCAAGAAGCAATGGGCCTGCCTCCTGGAAGCCTGAGACTGTAAATCAGAGACTGAGATAATTACAAGCTGTAGAAGTACATTACCTGTATCTAATCTTCTTGGGTGAGTGGCTGTGTGTGTGTGTGTGTGTGCGTGTGTGCATGTGTGTGTGAGCCAATGTGTCTGATGTTACGTTTAATTTGGGGCAAGTGTATGAGAATAAATAACCTTCTTGATTTTTAAACTCACAAAAGCTTGTTGCTGATTATTTAATTGGAACATACACTCAAAGGGATAAGAAAACACACTGCTTTTCATCCAAACATACTGGCCTCGAGCAGAGCAATAATAACAATTTTTATGTGAAGTTTATAGCAAAAGTGATGGAACAGTCCAGATGAGATATGTATCTTTTCTGACTCTTTTGATTTGTTTTTGTGAATAAATAACTGGAAGAGAGTATTATTTTCTTAAAAATAGCACTACTTTACAGATTAGTAAAGTCCGGATTTGTACTGATTTGTACTGATATCCCAACCACATTCGTGCTTCTCCTGCTTCACTAACTGACTGCCAATTGTCTAAACTCACTTCTGTAAAGAACTGGCCTTCAATCTCTCCAACAGCTTAGCTAATTGAGAACAGATTGTATGTTATTAGAACTTTTAAGAGGCTGACTTATCTTTGAGGGAAGAGGCCGCAGAAAATGCCTGGACATATTTTTCTTTTTGTTGCTTCTGCCTTAGAAGAATAATTCCAAACTGTAAAACCAGCTTTAGCCACTAATTTGGAAGTAACTGCACCAAAGCCATGTTAAGGGTTTGGATCTGACTTGAGGCTGTACCTTTCAGAGGAAGGCAATTTAAACAGAATATCTCTACAACTGGTTCCTAATATAAATATGTAAGTCAGAGTCCTGTGCCTCCTTAAGTGTCCCTCTGATGAATTCAACTTCCTGAGCGCTGATTTGTCCATCCTGAATCATGCCCATAAACTCTGGGCTAAGAGATTTGGAAAGAAGGCTGTACTAACTGCAGATAGGTAAATATCTGCTTAGCTATTTTAGACTGTCAGTGGGCTTCTATGCATAAGTTTGGCTGAGTTGGCTGCTGTACTTTACCACAAAAGTTGTTCTGAATTATTTTTGGAGCTGCAGGATAAATCTGCCCAGGGGCTTCTGTATAAACTTACTCTGGCAACATGGATATGCTGCTCTGTTTTTCTTGTTCATTGTGCCTTGAGGAGGAAGAGCAGCAACCAGGGTAGAAGTTACATTCGTTACAGTCACTATTTTCTAACCTGATGGGACTTTTCTAGAATCTAGGGAATTTTGAAAAATTAAAACCAATGCACCTACTATCTTGGCAGCCTCTTCTTTAAAGACCTGAGGATGAAGTCCACCAGGACCTGGGGACTTTTGTCAGCTTTTAGTTCTAATAATTTTCTCAGTACTCTTAACCTGGTGATAGCAATCATTTTAAGTTCCTCCCTCCCTTTACCCTCTTGATTCACACTGATTTCTGGGATGTTATTTGTATCCTCTACAGTGAAGACAAATGAAAAATATCTGTTCAATTCATCTGTCATTTCCTTATTTTCCATTATTAATTCCCCAGACTAACTCTCTAGATGACCAACATTCACTTTACTTATTCTTTTCCTTTTTAAATGCCAATAGAAACTCTTACTGTCTGTTTTTATATTTCTAGCTAGTTTCCTCTCGAACCCTAA
Organism: Carcharodon carcharias; assembly: GCF_017639515.1. NCBI lineage: Eukaryota > Metazoa > Chordata > Chondrichthyes > Lamniformes > Lamnidae > Carcharodon > Carcharodon carcharias. The sequence continues at coordinate 65,526,288 of NC_054487.1, forward strand.
TTTAATCCCTTTTTTTGAGCCATTCTTTGCTGTTTTTATATTCTATCCAATCTTCTAACCTGCCAATAATCTTTGCGGAATTAAACACTTTTTCTTTCAATTTGATACTACCTTTAATTTCTTTAGTTAGCCATTGATAGTATGTCCTTCCCCTATAGTCTTTCTTTCTGTCTGGAATGCATCTTTGCTGAGTGTTATGAAATATCTCCTTAAATGTCTGCCACTGCACCTATTCTGACTTATCCTTTAACCTAATATTCCAGTTCACTTTAGCCAGCTTTGTCTTCATACCTTCATATTTGCCCTAATTTAAGTTCAAAACACTAATCTTAGAACCATACTTCTCTCCCTTAAACTGAATGTGAAATTCAATCATGTTGTAATCAGAAATACCTAGGGAGTCTTTACTATGAGGTTATTAATTAATCCTATTTCATTGCATATCACCAGATCTAGAATAGCCTGATCTTTGGTTAGCGCTAGGACTTGCTACTCTAAGAAATCATCCTGAAAACACTCTAGGAACTCAATTTCTAGGCTACATTTGCCAATCTGATTTGCCCAATCGGTATGTTGATTAAAATCACCCATGATTATTGCCGTACTTTTCTCACAAGCCTCCATTATTTCTTCCTGTATACTCCATCCTACAGCGTGGTTACTGTTAGGAGGTCTGTAAACTACTCCCTCATGTGACTTCTACCATTACTGTTTCTTATCTTTGCCCAAACTGATTCTACACCTTGATCTTTGGAACTAAGGTGATCTCTCTCTATTGTACTAATATTATTCTTAATTAACAGAGCTACCCCTCCACCTTTTCCTGGTGCTGTTCTTCCGAAACATCACGTACAATTGAATATTCGTGTCCCAGCCTTTGACATCATGCAGCCATGGCCAGGATCTTCCGGTCATTGGGTGGGTTCGGAGGGCGGGCCAGGGAGAGGTTGGGAAGCTGACCACCGCCTGTGATTGGACCCCGACCGTGATTTCATGCTGGCTGGCCAATTAACGACCTGAATTGCATGCTGCAGCACTCAGTGTTGCCGGGGTGGGGGGGGTGGGTGGGGTGGGAGGAGGGTGAGCGCGGAAGTTCACGCATGCACTCAGGTACGTGCAGTAAAAGCCCCCTGAGGCGCAGAGCAGCCTCAGAGAGCTGAAGATTTTTAAATTAAAACATAAAGATATTAAAAATAATGAAAACATGTCCCTTCATGTGACTCTGTTACATGAGTAGGGACATGTTAAATGTGAGTGTTAAAAAGATTTTACTTTAATCACTGGTCAAAACCTCATCCCACCCATGGATGAGGTTTCGCCAAAAATGCAAAGGCCGCTTGGCCTTTTTGCTCGCCCGCCAGCTGAGCAGTTGGACGGGCAGCAAAAAGTTCTAGTCAATTAATTGATTAAGGGCCTTAATAATTGTCGGCGGGTGTGCTGCAGACTCCTGCATGCGTCCGCCGACCGAAATATCACGCGAGTGCGCGCTAACCTCGAGACACTCACTCAACATTATCGCACGTCATTTTACGCTCATTCAGGTTGGGCATGTGCCCGCCTGACAAGAGAAAAATTCTGCCCCATGTCTCTATAATGGCTATCAGATCATACATATTTATTTCTATTTGAGCTGTCAATTCATCTGTTTTGTTACAGAAGATCGTAAGATCATCAAATTTTTTTTGACATTGCGGACAGACACTACCATTATATTATGTGCATTCATTTGCTCAGCCATCTCTGACCAGTTCTTGGCTTGAACTCCATCCTCAGGGAGCTGGGAACAAGACTCTCCCTGATAGCTTCTTCTGCAAGGACTCCCACGGCATTTTCTCAATTCCTAGCAGATCTTCCCTGCTTCAACTGCCAAGTATAAAACATGCAACACAGGCAAAATAAACCTCATCTTTAAGAGAAGCTAGCTTCCTTTGCATGTTATTTACTTCTACCTGGCTTTTCACCCCTTCACATCAATGACAATGACCAGCTCAGGTCGTAGAGAGTTCGATCATTATCGTCAAACCTGGTTTCAGCCTGAGCCTGCTGTACGTCATTGCATGGGCTCAGCAGTATCCCTGTTTATTTCACAACTAATTTTGGACCAAGTTGAATTTCTTGGCAGAAAGGGATAAAAGGGTTATTTATTTTTGTGCAATTATTGTGTGAGTACACTAAGGGTATTCCTGTTTGTACTCATGGTGACTTTATCTGTAAAATTATTGCCTAGAGGAATTTCATCCCAAAATGTGAGCTTTTTCATTGAACTGGTCAACAAAACAGTGAATTGGTGATTATCCAAATGCTCAGTACTCTAGAAACAATCCATGTCGCACGATAAGTGAAAGCTATTAGTTAACAAATTAGAAAGTTGGAAAGGCAAGCACTGCATGACCAGGGGCAGGATTTTAAGGTCGTCGCAAGTGGGCACAGTGGGCAGGCCCGGGAGCAGCTGGGAAACAGTCCACCACCCGTGATCGGCCCCCGACCGCAATATCATGCTGGTGGGCCAGTTAAAACCCGCCCAGCGTGAAATGCGGCTCCGCATTGGCCGGAAATGGGTGGGCGGGGGTCCGACGGTGCCCTGGCGGCCAGTTTAAAAACGGCCCAGGCAGCCCCTGGAAGGCTGCCCTGGGAGGAGCCGTGTTCGGCATTCCCAATGGAGCCGAGTGCAGCCGGACACGGCAGGCAGGAGGGCAGGTCGGGTGGGCACTCGGCCTCCCGCTTTTACGACGAGTGCCTCACTGCCCTCCTGGAGGAGGTGGCAGCCAGGAGGGCCACCTTTGTCCCAAAGATGAGAGGAGGAGGCCACCACACCTCACTAAGAGAGCATGGGAGGAGGTGGCAGCACTGGTGAGAAGTCCTGATGTGGTGCAGTGCACATGGGTGCAGTGCCAGAAGCACTTCAATGACCTGCTGCACTCAGAAGGGTGAATACTGTGTTGGAATGGGTCAGTGTGCAGAAATGTTAAGGTTTGGCCGTCACCCTGTAAACCTCAGGGGTGCTGGAGTCTGAGTGCCAACTGTCAATGACACCGGAGCTAGCCAAGGAGGTGAGCCCTGGCTGTTTGGACTGAGTGCCTTGAAGCTCGAGGGCCACAACTCGGATGTGCCCTGCGAGGTGTTCCTCAGCTGGGGTTGGGCAGGCTACAATGGCGCTGCAGGTAGAGAGTGGACTAATCTATGCTCCTCTGTTCTTTCAGGAGAAGACAGACCATAACGAAACCAAGAGGGCATGCACAGGTGGAGGGCAACCCAACCTCCTACTGCTCAGCAGGTTTGAGCAAGATGCTCTGGAGCTCGAGAGCTGGCACACTCAATATGCACCTGGGTGTGGAGAGGCAGGGGTGCCAGACAAAGGTAAGAGTGCAGGGCACAGAGGTGAGAGTTTCAGATTGGGCAACCGTTCTGGTGCAGTCTCTTCATCGATGGGAGCCTCGAACCTAGAGTCCCCATTGATCATTGAAAGATGATGGCACCATGATGCAGATCTTCATTGTCTCACCAGGTTACCTGGCATGCACAGTGACAGTGTGATGAATTTATCTAATGACATGTCCTTCTTCTCCCTTTTAGGTTCACCAGCAGGCGTTTGCTCTCCAGACCCCGAATGGTCGCCCCTGACACCGGAGGACCGCCAAGCTTCTGTTGCACCTGTGTCACTCCTGCTCTCTGAAGCAGGCATCAGCGCAGATACCAGCACCATGGTGGGCATTAGTTTGGCGGCTAGTATCTCGGTGCATATTAGTGAGGGCACTTCACACTCGCTTGAGGTGCAGGCGGAGGCAAAGAGTGCCCAGGGCGCTTGCAGTCGGAGGACTGCTGGAGACCAGGACGATGCTCAGTCGAAGGCTGATAATGAGCCTCTGGAGTCATCCATTAGGCGGCCGATGCTGGATGTCCAGCGAGGTGTGTGGGAGGATCTGATGGAGATCCATGAGGGTTTGCGTGCCATGGTCTCTATTATGGAAGAGTCCATGTAGAGCATCAGCACTTCTTTGACCCTCATGGCTGAGTGCACAGCCTCCTCTATTGAGAGAGAGGCAACTCTCATGGAGAGGCAGCTCCAGGGCCAGAATCAGGGGTTCCTGGGGTTGCACTCAGGCCTGCAAGCCCTCACACTGACACTGAGCTCAGGTGGTCACTGCTAATGTGGGCGATGGATGAGGCATCCAATATCCCAGCTAGATGCCGGTTCATCAATGGTGAGCAGGGAGGTTCAGAGCGACTTCACGTTGGTGCACGAGCTGCTTTTCATCTCTGCAAGCTCCTCTCAGGGTGCTCTGCATGATGGCAGCAGCTCCTCCGTCCCTCTGACAGTGAACATAGCATCTGATGAGGCTGCGGCGACTGAGGACATGCCAGCTGTAGCACTGGCCGCTCCCTCCCAGGTGGGGCCAACACAGTAAACACTGACCAGAGGACAACTGCCAAGGTCATGAAAGCCAACAAGACAGCAGAGTCAGCAGGCTGTCTCCAATGCCAGTGCCAGCGAGGGGTTTGGGGGGGGGCATCAAGATGTGGCACTCGCAAGTATAAGTTAAAGGCATTATGGGCAGAAGATGGACTGTTCACAGGTGATTTTATGTTCATTTATGTTTATTTTATCTATAATGGGAATGAAGACCAGAGAAGTTTATGTAAATAGTTTGGAATTGTCAAAATGAGATGAATTTTGTTTTTGCCTTTCATGGTCTGAGTATGCATTACCTTTTTTATTTTATTGGTGCAGGGTATGCCAGTATGTAATGCTGGATGTAAGTTACCCTGAACGTTATTGCACAGGCACTGAGTGTTCTTTGCGTTCAAATGAAAGCATCTTTACAGACATCTGGGATGGAGGCATCTGCCCTGGCATGTGGTTGAAGCTGATCTTTGGTAGCCTAGCGTTGGATCAAGGCGTCTCTGGTGTCCCTGCCTCCTGGAAGTTACCGAGGTCTGCCTCCATGCCCTCAGCATTCTCCTCATTGTGCTCCTTTTCTGACTCACTACTGGATTCACCATCTGTGGCCTGCGGAGCTGTGTTAAATCCTCTTCTTCCAGTGGGTCCTCCCTTGCCAGTGCCAGATTATGGAGAGTGCAGCATACACTGAAGATCAGTGACACCCGCTCTGGGGGATATTGTACTGCACCCCCGACAGTCCATGCACCGGAAGCACATCTTGAGAAAGTCTATGGTCCTCTCTATAACCGCCCTTGTGGAGGTATGACTCGTATTGTAATGCTTCTCTGCTTCTGTTCTTGGATGGCGGAGAGGCATCATGAACCAACTCTTCAACAGATAGTCCTTGTCACCCAGCAGCCATCTACCCAGTTGGGCTGGAGCACTGAAGAGCCTCAACACCTGGAAGTGTCTCAGGATGTAAGCATCATGGGAGCTGCCAGGGTACCTTGCACAGATTTACAGAATCTGCATCCTGTTGTCACACACTATATGCATGTTCATGGAGTGGAATCCCTTCCTGTTGACGAAGGCACCCGGCTCACCCGCTGGAGCCTTGATGGCCACATGTCAGCACTCAATGGCTCCCTGGATGCGGGGGAACCCAGCCTCTGGCTCACTCATCCTGGCTGGCCTCACCCACATGAAAAAGAATAAAGGTCAGTCCCTGCCTGAAAAGAGCTTCTGTCACCAGCTTGATACAACTGTGGACAGCTGATTAGCAGACTCCACAAAGATCCCTCATTGACCCCGGAAAGAGCCGGAGGCATAGAAATTGAGGACCACTGTGACCTTCAGAGCCACTGGCATGGGGTGTCCACCCACAAAGTTGGAGCTGATCTCAGGCTCAATAACCTGGCAATTGGAGGTCACTGTCTCCTTTGAGAGGCAGATCCTCCTTCGGCATTGCACCTCAGACATATTGCGGGAGCTGTATCACTGTCTGTAAACCCTGGCAGCCGGATAGTAGCAGCTTCTGCAGCCCCTTCCATCTTGGACTACCTGCTGGCCCTGCACCCCTTGTGCCTGCGCCTCTTCTCCCACAGGTCCCTCCCCTGGAAGCTGCATGGGGACACCTGGCCTCCTCTTTCTTCTGCCCCTCTCTACCTCCGCAGAGGAGGTGCGTCCAGTGGAGACCACAATCCCCTTTACCAGGGTAAGGGAAGGCTGTCTGATACCTGGAAGGATCCACACAGTCTGAATCCTCCGTGGGCCTTGGAGACATCAAGGAGACCTGAAATGAAGCCTGGAAATACTGAGAATGAAGCCCTGAACAGAAATGAATCTGCCAAGTAGCGATAATTCACCAGCAGCAAACTATCTAACAAACTCCTCACTACTCACACTGGCAATGCTGCTGACCCTTTTTATCCCGACGTTGGATGAGATTTTGGAAAATGTCGGCTGGTCAGCCGGTCCCCTGCCTGTTTTGCCCGTGCAATAAGTGCAGAATTGCATGGGCAACGTAAAATCACCATCAATTGGACTGTTAATAGCCTTAAGTAGCCTGTTAATTAATGGCGGGCGTGGCTCCAACAGTCGCTTGCGGCCAATGAGCACAAATGCCTGATAACGTCAGGACACTGGCCCGACATCATCATCGGGTCAGGAGCGCTCCCGCCCGTGGGACGTAAAATTCTGCCCATGGAATACTAGAAGTATAGTATAGGTCTTGATTTGCAAGTGAAATTCCCCGATTCCAAAATACACCAGTCTATGGTGTGTTAATAATTATGATATCATAACATTATTATGTCAGTGTCTGGAAACCAGATGAGCTTCCTTGCACTTGAAAGGGTTACTAAGGTAACATTTAGAGATGCTACAAATTTTACATGGCTATGTTACATATTTTTACGTGACTCTGTCACTACCTTAAGCTACATATTTTGGCAAAGGGGAGAAGACATAGTTTTTCAGAAGTAGGCCATGCCCAGTAAATGTTGATGTCCATTCTAATGTTTTTTTTTCCCATGGCCATTGACTTTACACATTAATATGACATCTGATTCCAATACAAAAGACCCTGAATAATGTTGTATTTGGAAACCATTGGGGTTGTTAAAATTTCACCGACTGAGAATTTAGATAATTAGTCGGCCATGTGATAATGAAGGCCAATTGTCTACACTTTGGGCAGAATTTAATGTTCCACTGCTGGCGAGGTTGTAGTTGGGAGTGGCAGTAAAATTCTTTAGCTGGCCTTTCCACTGGGCTCTTGCCTGCCCCAATCTCTCTGCAATTTTATGATGGGACAGGTGAGGCCTAGACCACCCACCATCCCCCCAACCCTTGCCCCAGTTGAGGCCCTTAAGTGGCCAATTAATGAACACTTAAAGGCCGTTTCCCACTCAGCATCAATTTTCAGGCTGGCGGGAGGAGTTCAGGGGCGGAGTGGCGGTGGGGTGCCTGAAAAATGACTTGCTCAGGCCTTGGGTGGCAAGGTGGGGCCCTCCATTAACAGTCTCCTTTTAACAATGGATGCCTACCAAAAATCTAGCCCTTGTGGGTTCCTTCTCCTCCCCCATGCTCTCCACCAACACCACTATTCTCTCTGCACACCCCCCCCCCCCCACCCCATATCCACCTCCTCCTCCCCCCCCCCCCCCACCCACGCCCAACTCCCGGCCTCATCTCCTTTCCCTGCCCTGAGACCACTCCCCAAAACCTATCTGGTCCTGAACTCCCAGGACTTAGATTCTGAGGGCTGGTTGCTGTTCACTGCAGCTTCTGGCACTACTGGGACTAGAGAACTGACAGCCGATCAGATTGGCCGGTGGTTCTCTGAGGTAGGATTTCCTCCTGAGTGAGGGGCCGAAGTCCCGCCTCCAGCCAATTACTGCTCCTTGGAGTGTTAAGTGGTTGTGGGGGCAGGTAGTATCAGTGGCCATGTGTTTGCCACCAACTCCTCGGGAGGTGGGAAGGGAAACCCTGCCATCCGAAAAATCTTGGCCATGACCTTTTGAATATATTTGCAACAGTAACAACAATAGAAATTACTTGCGTTATATATCATCTTTAATATAGCAATTTTTGAAATATTTCAATCAGAGAAAATTTGATTTTGCTCAATTGTGCACAATAATCTTGCAGACATCTTAGTGCAGATTCCTGATATTGATCAATTGAATATGATAGATCTGAAAATATTGCAGGATATCCTCGAATGTCATTTATAGAAGGTCACGTTGTTTATCAGGTATCTCATAACGCTTTTATATCTTAACATTGTTTAACCACAAACATATTTTTATACCTCATAATCAATTTTATATATTTTGATGCCACTTTAAATAACTTGCAGTTAATGAAGGTATTAAATTGATAACTGATCTGAGTTAGTAGATACCATCTGGAAATAATTTAATATTTCAAGTGGTCTTTAAAGGTAATCTTTTCAAAAGGTTCCCCAAACGTTTGAAGATAAGTCAAAATAAACCAAATATAAAGAGTATTATTGATTTTAACTATTTCCACTATGTCGACAGAAGTAGCATGTGAATAGCTTACGTTAAATGTGATAACCATGTTTACTAGCCTGTTGAAAACTGTTTTGGGACCTGATATTTCTGTAAAATCTGAGTGGGTAGGGGACAGAAATTCAGGTGTGACCTAGTTATGCCAGCTCCCTGCTAATTGTTCATGCATGAGGATTTTCATCTCCAAATGGACAGGAGTTTCCTGATGCCAAATAAAGAAAGGAAATAATGTCATCTAGCTTATCTCCCACCATCCGTGTCCTAAAAACATGTGCCGGCACATTTAATGCTGCAGCTAGTGGCTGCAGTGAATTCCTGCTTTTAGCATAATTGAAAGTGGTCCCAAGTTGGGATTTGGGATGAGGATGGGGGTCATATCATGGAACGAGAATATCTGTTCCTCTTCAAAAGGTTTCCTGCTAAATTCTGGAGCTGAGATCAGCTAACTCAGCCACATCCAGGGTTGATCTAAGGTCACATTGATCTGTAGGGACTAGCACTTCACACACACTGCACTGATTTATTTCAAATTCTGCCTATACTAAGGTTGCCAATTACACTAATGTTGGGGAAGGGAGGCTACAGAGTTTCAAATACTTGATCTTGTCAGAGCACTATCATTTTGTGGCTTTATTTAGAGGCCTACTAACTTTCCATTGTCAATAGAAATCTCACATATGAGATCTGGTCTCTTGCCCAAAGATCACCATTTCATCGATATATGAGCATTGTTGCTATTTGAATATGTCTGTTGTAACAGGGCTAAGACTTCATACTATATTTTTATGAAATATATGCTATATACATATACATACACACATATATATATAAATATTATTGATATATAAATATATATATTTATATATATACACATACATATATATTAAGACGACTGAAGCCATGTCTGGTTGTGACATTCAAACAATAGGAACTAATCTGGCAGTATTGAAGAAGTTTCCACCTTGTTATCTCTGAAAAGATGCTAACAACCACTTTGGGCTGCAGAGGCCAAATTCAAAGGGAATTACACAAAGATCATTTACATTTCATAAGCCAAGCCTGGTTACTGCAGTCTACTAGTCCGCTAAGACAAAGAATCCTGCAATCTTCTTTCAAATTGTTAATGGTTGGAACATTAATCGCTTCAGGAACCCAGAAGAAGGAATATAAACCCTATGTCGACGTCAAAGTGGAGAGGTAGAAGTCATGTGACATGCTCTCCCCCCAACCCCCGCCCCGCCAAACTCCCTCCACCCCCCACCCAGCTGGGAGAACCAGTTATACGATCTTGTCATACTGCAAATCAGTCTGCCATTTTCCATCTACCAAGAGAAGTACAGAACTAGGGCTCTGTCCAGGTTTGAATGTCTGGCCCCCATCTACACTGTTTCTACTGGAACTTCTAAACTTCTATACCATCGCCTAGAAGACTGATTCATCGCTGCGTACCTATCTCGTCATGGAAGTCATCTCAACTGGAAAAGTGAATTATCCAGCATCAGTTATCAACCTGCCAACTTCTGTGAAGGAATACACCATTGGACTTTGATTCAGGACTCTAGACTCATGTCTTAATAAATCTCAATAAATCTTTACTCTGTGATCTTTGCCATATATAACTTTTTTTCTTTATCCCTCTCTTTTATTGTATGAGTGAAAAGGAGGCTATGTTGCTGCCATCCTCCTACATAGTGTGTGTGCAAATAAACCAACTCTCTGAGTTCATCCTATCATGAGTTTGCTGTGGGGTTATTAATAGAAAATTGGATCATGCCGAAACCAAGGGGTTGGGAAATAGGCTACTGCCTGTAACAAAGGAAATCAAAATCAAAACGTCTTTCGGTTTATGGACAGTTGGCGAGTGGAGAAATCAGGGCTGTTTAAATTAACCCCCCGCTCCCCTCACCACTGCCCTCCCTCCACTGTCAGTAACATTGTTTTTATTCCTTTCCGATGCTGACTGATTTGCCAGAAATGGATGGCTTCAGGCCTCTACGTAGGAGTGATTCTGATGCGGATTTCTCAGGAAGCACAGTTTCATTTCAAAAAGAAAATAACAACCTAGAAATCATCAATCTAACTTATCATTAAAAAATATTCTTCAACGAGCATTACAGGTTTATTATGCAGTATGTTAATATAGTAATTTTTACTGCCCCTCAGACTCTTTCTCATAGAAAAAGCAGTCTTACATGTATCCTGTGTTTTTTATTGGTTTTCTATCACTGGTTATTTGAACTCTTCTCTTCCCATTGTCTTTCCTCTGATCTTCAACTTGTCAAACATCAGATGATGAAATGGATTTGTCTCAAAATTATTTTGGATTCCTGCACAGCAGTTATTTGATTTTCAATCGTTTCCTTAATATGGAAGGAATATTGTTTCTAGTCCCATTATTCAAATATGCACTCTTCCCCACCACCATCAACACCATTTATCCCTCTAAGTTCTGTTCAAAAGTTATGCCATGCCCACATTGACCTTCAAAGATACCCCGTGTGAATGAATAACTTGCATTTTTATAGTGTCTTTCACAACTTTAGATCATCCCAAATGCTTTACATCAATGAACTATACCCAAATAAGTAAAGTATGATCATCATGTAAAGTTGCTGCAAATATAAATTGACTGCCTGATTGTTCCCAAATGATGATTTTATTAGTCAGTCGTATGGTTGTCAAATTCCAATAGGAGCCTTGACCAAATTATTTGAATGATGTAGTGGGAGGTACCTTTTTTTTAATTCATTCATGGGATATCGGTATCACTGGTTAGGCCAGTATTTATGGCCCATCCCTAATTGCCCTTGAGAAGGTGGCGGTGAGCTGCCTTCTTGAACCGCTGCAGTCTATGTGGTGTAGGTACACCCACAGTGCTGTTGGGGAAGGAGTTCCAGGATTTTGACTCAGAGACAGTGAAGGAATAGTGCTATATTTCCAAGTCAGGGTGGTGAATGTCTTGGAGGGGAACTTCCAGGTGGTTGTGTTCCCATACACCTGCCCTTGTCCTTCTAGGTGGTAGAGGTCGTGGGTTTGGGAGGTGCTGTCTAAGGAGCCTTGGTGAGTTCCTGCAGTGCATCAACACTCTGCTGCCTCTGTGTGTCAGTGGTGGAGGGAGTGAATGTTTGTGGATGTGGTATCAGTCAAGTGGGCTGCTTTGTCCTGGGTGGTATCAAGCATCATGAGTGTTGTTAGAGCTGTGCTCATCCAGGCAAGTGGAGAGTATTCCATCACACTCCTGACTTGTGTCTTGTAGATAGTGGACAGGCTTTGGGAATTCAGGAGGTGAATTACTCACCGCAGGATTCCTGGCCCCTGACTTGCTTTTGTAGCCACATTATTTATACTGCTAGCCCAGTTCAGTTCCTGGTTAATGGTAACCCCCAGAATGTTGATAATGGGAGATTCAGAAATGATAATGCCATTGAATGTCAAGGGGCAATGGTTAGATTCTGTCTTGTTGGAGATGGCCATTGCCTGGCACATGTGTGGCGCTGGTGATGCTTGTACTAGTTTACTGATACCTACTGCCTAGACCCATGTATGAAGAATGGTGGAGTTATTGGAAAGCTATTGTTGATTATTTCCTGGAAAGAGTTAGTATGGAAAATAAACCTTCAGGAAAAGAGCTGGAAGAGGAGGGAGAAGGTGGAACAAAAGGGTGCATGGTAAATCAAAATAGTATTTATTACAAACATTTACGACACCTTGGAGTTCATTTTGTGAAAGTTGCTGATCAAAGAAAATTGTCCCAATGGGAAATATTTCACGGTCTTTCTTGTGGTTGATGTAGATGCAGAGCAACAGCTATAATATTACATTCACATGGTTAAGCCAGATAATTGCATCAGGAGTAGCGGAGCGTGTCACTGCTGCCTCCTTCACATTTGTGAGTCAGGCATTCAATGGTTATACATTCTGTAGGCTGTTCTGGCTGACCACAGCTGTACATTGGAAAGTTTTTAATTTGTCATCTGCGCATCAAGTACCCCCATCTGTCATGATTTTTGCAGTTTTTGAATGCCCATGAACTTTGAGGAAGATTAAAGTGAGGAGAGACAACAGAGAACTGCCCCAGGTAGCATACAGTTGGTCAAATGATACAGAACTGCCTCTATACTACTCAGTTAATTAATTCTTACACATTGATGCCACCTTGGTATGAACAGGATATTGATCATCAGGTGATATTTAGCTTCACTAAAAATAATAAGGAATTACAATACCTGAAGTTGTCATCCCTTATCATTCTCATACATCTTTCCTGTGCCCTCTCTAAATCCTTCGCATCCATCTAAAAGTGTGGTCCCCAGGATTATACACAACATACTAGTTGAAACTGAATCAGTGTTTTACAAAGGTTCAAAATAACTTCCGTGGTTTTGTACTCTATGGCCTCTATTTATAAAGCTCAGGATTCCATAAGCTTTATTCTGCTCTTTCTCAAGTTGCCCTGTCAGCTTCAATGATTTATGCAGATACCCCCAGGGTTTATCCTGTACCTCTTTAGAATTATATATTTTACTTTATATATTGCACTCCTCTAAATATTGTTAAATATTGATCTTAAGATAGGGTAGTTGGTTCAATCTGTGCTAATTACCACAAATTTCCTGAAGTGGAAAAGGACTTTAACCAGAATCTGGATTAAAACTGAGCTTTCTTTTTCATTAAGTGCAGATCAGAGATTTTGTTTGGTTGAACAGAGAAACCTGTAATTTTGAAAGAAATCAATATACTCGAGAATTGAGCATTGTAGCATAACGAGGTGGTAGATTAAAGATATTTATATTTATCCAAATCAAAATGATTTTCTCCAGTTACCGTATGGAACAATTACTTGGTGAATCATTCATGCTTTTTGGAATTATTGGGTGGCTACAAAAGATCAGGATCGTTACATAGTAAAATAGAGAGAAAACAAAACTTTTCCTTTTTTGAAAAAAAATGAAAATATGGCCAGTTCCTATCAATCATTTGCAGGGATAATCCAGGTACAAAAGTGAACTTTTGAATCACATGTGATAGCAAGTTTTTCACTAGCACAAAAACTGTACTCACACAATATAAGTAATTTTCATTAGGTCATATCACAGAGAAGCTCAGAACCTGATTAGGAACCAGAAAAGAAAAATATTTTCTTTTTAGATCTTTGAAAAATAGCTGCAAAATTTATATTTACCCAGTAAGGGGAATTGATTCACATCCCACTTTTCATTCAAGCTTATCAAACTATCCATTCCAGGCAATCACAAGCTATCCAGGATTTTAGCTTAGTTACTATTTATGATTATTTTGGAACAAAATTCTGCACGTTAAAGAATTTCTATCAGCAGTCAACCTGTCCATTCATTGAGGGCAGAAGATCCTGAATGCTCCTTTCCAACCTCAGAAACCAGTTGCTAAAGTAGTTTGAGAAGTACCACTTATGCTTATTAATGGTGAAATTTAATGCAGGGAAGTGTGAAATTGTTCATTTTGGTAGGAAGAAAGAGGAGAGACAATATAAAATAAAAAATATAATTCTAAAGGGGTACAGGAGCTGATGAACCCTGGGGGTATCTAAGCATAAATTGTTGAGGGACAGCTTGAGAAAGAGGGAAATAAGACTTGTAGGATCCTGGGCTTTATAAATGGAGGCCATAAAGTATAAAACCACATTAGTTATTTTGAATCTTTGTAAAACAACGATTCGGTTTCAACTGGTATATTGTGTCCAATTCTGGGCACCATGCTTTAAGAATGATGTGAAGTCCTTAGAGAGGATGCAGAAAAGATTTATGAGAATGGTTCCAAGGATGACAATTTCAGTTATGTGGATAGATTAGAGAAGCTGTTTCCCTGAGAGGGGTGAATATTGCGAGGAGATCTATCAACAGAGGTGTTCAAAATTATGAAAGGTCTGGACAGAGTAGAGAGGGAGAAATTGTTCGTATTGTCGGAAGGCTCAGGGCACCGATTTAAGGCGAATGGCAAAAGAAACAAAGGCTACATAAGGAAAAAGCTCTTTATGAAGCAAATGGATAGTGTCTAGAGTGAATTGCTTGATAGTATGGTGTAGCCAGATTTAACATGCTTTAAAAAGAGAATTGGGTCATTTTCTGAAGGGAAAATAAATGCCAAGGGCTAAAGGCTAGGGACTGGCACTATTTGAGTTGTTCTTACAGAGGGTTGGCATGGACTCATCAGAATGAATGGTCTCTTTCTGTGCTGAAACCATTCTATGATTCTATGATTCTTTGAGAGCTGGGGGAGATGGGGTAGATATAACTAAGTAAGCAGTGTTGCAGATTTTGTTTTACACTTAAGGGATCTTTGGATCTAAAATTTGCTGTCGAGAGGGAACCAAGTGTTAGCCAAAATCAACAGTATAGTAACACTGAAGTTTGTCCTATTTTGGCTGCTACCCTCCTTTCAGCAACAAAGGGAAATGATGGGAGGTTTGGGAAAATCAAGTTTCCATCTGTTTCTGTTCAAACCGGGAATCTTAAATACTGGTCCAGCTGCTACTGGTATCTCTAACACACCCATCAGAACAGCTTAGTACCCACAGAAAATATTCTGCACATTTGTATTTTTATATTCACAGAGTGCAATAAAACAACAACCATTTCTAATCTGTTTCCTCCCTTTTTCATGCGAGCTGCAAATCTCATTACATACATTTACTTTCACCTTGGCCGGGGTTTCTGTGCTCAGTCAGGACAGGCGTGTTTGGTAGTGAGATCAGAAAATCTCACGTGAAGGCCCTCGGCACGTTTCCCTGCAATGTAAATCCGGGAAGCAATTGTCTCCTGCCCCCGCCTATGGTGGGCTGCGTTTTCAGCTGTCAGGCGTCGGGAACAACTTGAATACATTTGCATATCATTATTGTGGCTACACGCTGGAATCACCCCCCAAACGTCAGTGTGATTTTAGAATGGCGTGATTTACAACTGCCTTTAAATCTATGCACTAGGCGACCTGAACTTCAAGGGGAACTCAGAGGTGAGTTCCTAATGCAAGGAAGTGGTTCTGTGGATTCAGAGAGGCAGTGGGTGGAGGGTTGGTGTGTCCCAGCCAAGTCTCCACAGCACCTTCTTCGTGGCTGGCTTGTGGTGCTGGGGCAATGGCAACAGTGCCGGAGAAAAGGAGAGAATGGGACCTCAGGGCAATGGGTTGCAGACTAACACATGCTGTGAGGGGAGAAGAAAATGTCCAGGCAAATCAAAGAACATGTCAAAGATGAGTACTCTTCTGCAGCTGAGACCGTCTAGCTTGAGCTCAGTTGACATGCTTGGAGTTAGGCTAGTTTGATAATCTGATGTGTAATATACCTTTAAGAAGAATTTTATAAAGAAGATCACATGATCTTATTATCCAAAGACAGAGTAATGTGAGCTACCTTAGTAGTCAGTAGTTAGTAGTCTAGATTAAGAGTCTGTAATGTAGAGACAGGGTTTTAGTTGTAAGTACACAAGTCTAGCTACTGAGTTTCTTTGTGAATAAGTAGAATGTGTTTTACATAAGAACTGTCCACTGATCTGCTATGCCTATGGTACCAACTCAGTCATCGCGAAACAAGCATACAACACAGGTCCATTAGTCCAACTAAACTAGTGATCAAGGATCCAACAGCTGATCAAGCAACTGTGCCCACTCAAGCAGCAATAATTCCTGAGACTGCCAATGATTGTTCCACTACTTTTAACCCTTCTTTTCAAACTTGAATGAGTGCTATGGTGCTGCAGAACCACAGGGCAGCTGGGCAAGCTTGAAGATCCCCTTGGAAAAGGTGGCCATGGAACACTGATGGAGGGGTAAGTCCCTAAACTCTTGCATTATATTTAAGTAGACATTGAGATGTCACTCTCATGATCCAAGCAAATTGCAAAGCCTTGGCATGCAAGTTAGGACAATGACTGCCTGAGATGAGAGTTCAGAATGTAGTCGACTGACCGAAGCTGTTGCCAATTGGTCATGTGGTGTGGGGCAGTGGTGGGTGAGGTTTTGGTCAACCATAATGAGCACTAAGCACTGGGCATCCATGTGGTGGCCAAGCATACATAAAGGAGCCTTCAGAGGCAGCTCAAGTGATGACTTGACCAAGAGTTGTCCTTAGGAGACTATTGCTAACCCTCGTGTCTCTCTCTTTGACACTGCAGTGTGGAGACCATCAGGAAGATGGAGCCTGGTGATCTGCTTTTAGGCAGGAGAGACGACAGAGATGAATGTGACGGAGGCACCTGGCTTTTCAAGGGGAGGAGCAGAACGCTCAAGACCAAGGGCAGCAGTGTCTCCTCCCAGCAGTTCCAGATCCACAGGCTGAGGAGTGTGCCTGTGGACCCTGAAAAGCAGGCAGGGACCCTTTTGGCACTGGGTGGCTGTCCTCTTTTGGAGTGCATTGATGCTGACCACCGCCTCCAATGCTGGATTCGTGGCCTTGCTTGCTCGTCTTGCCCAGAGCGGAGATAAAGGACATTGTGGCAGACCTCCACTGTGTCTAGTGGCTACTCGAGGGAGGCTAAATTTGGGGACAACATGTTTCCTATTTTGGCAGTAATCAGTTCCCAGCAGCTTCCTACCCCTCGGAGAGTGCAAGCTCTGTGCAGAGGCAGCCTTTAAATGTGGCACCCAGGTTATTGAAGCTCTGAGGTCACAGGAGGGCGGGCAAATCAGAGGCCACCCCACCAAAGATCCAACGTAAAACCCATGCCTCTGATTTTTTTGAACAATGTTCTGCACGATACAGGGTGAAATTCTGCCATTGCTATCAGCGGGTCAAATGCCGATTTCCCCATCGGATTTCAAACTTTGCCGACTTCAGGGAAAATTGCAGTCCTTATTTTTAATCCGAAAGAGGAAACACAAGCAAAGGTGATGATGTACTAAATGTACTGTTTCCTTTGCATGAGAGAGAAATATTTCTGCTACATATATTTTGTGATCCTCAGAAGATCTATGCTCTGTGGTTATTGGATTGCGGCAAGACCCTTTGTGCTCTTGAAGCCATGGAGGGGTTTATGCACAAGGAAAGATGCATTGTTGAATGGGAGGCCAATGGAGGTCAGCGAATCCAGAGGTGATTCAAACACTGGAAGTTATTTTTCAGTGTTTCATTTAGGCAAGGAAACAGGTGTGAGGTTACACTATTGACAATATTTTTAGTCTTTTGATTGCTCAGCCCTCACAATTCCCTTGAAAATTGATTTCCTTGGTAGAAGTGCAGAAGAGGTCCTTCTGCCCATCCAGTCTGTACCGACACCTAAGAAACACCTGACCTACCGATCTAATCCCATTTACCAACACTTGGCCCATATCCTTGAATGTTATGATGTGCCAAGTGCTCATCCAGGTACTTTTTAAAGGATGTGAGGCAACCCGCCTCCACCACCCTCCCAGGCAGCGCATTCCAGACCGTCACCACCCTCTGGGTAAAAAATTTTTTCTTCACATCCCCCCTAAATCTCCTGCCCCTCACCTTAAACTTATATCCCCTCGTAACTAACCTTTCACATAAGGGGAATAGCTGCTCCCTATCCACCCTGTCCATGTCCCTCATAATCTTGTACACCTCAATCAGGTCACCCCTCAGTCTTTTCTGCTCCAACGAAAACAACCCAAGTCTATCCAACCTCTCTTCATAACTTAAATGTTTCATCCCAGGCAACATCCTTGTGAATCTCCTCTGCACCCCCTCCAGTGCAATCACATCCTTCCTATAATGTGGCGACCAGAACTGCACACAGTACTCCAGCAGTGGCCTCACCAAGATTCTATACAACTCCAACATGACCTCCCTACTTTTGTAATCTATGCCTCAATTGATAAAGGCAAGTGCCCCATATGCCTTTCTCACCATCCCACTAACATGCCTCTCTACCTTTAGAGATCTGTGGACACACGCGCCAAGGTCCCTTTGTTCCTCAGAACTTCCTAGTGCCATGCCGTTCATTGAATACTTCCTTGTCAAATTACTCCTTCCAAAGTGTATCACCTCACACTTCTCAGGGTTAAGTTCCATCTGCCACTTATCTGCCCATTTGACCCCCGTCTATATCTTCCTGTAGTCCAAGACACTCAACCTCACTGTTAACCACCTGGCCAATCTTTGTGTCATTCGCAAACTTACTAATTCTAACCCTCACATAGTCATCTATGTCATTTATATAAATGATGAATAATAGGGGACCAAGAACAGATCACTGTAGTATGCCACTGGACACTGGCTTCCAGTCATTGAAGCATCCTTCTGTCATCATCTCTGACAAAGCCATGTTGACTATCCCTGATCCCTGACTATCCGAGTGGAGATAGATTCTCTTCTTCAGAATTTTCTCCAATAGTTTCCCTACCACTGACGTGAGACTCACTGGCCTGTAGTCCCCTGGCATCTCTCTGCAACCCTTCTTAAATAGCAGAACCACATTAGCTGTTCTCCAGTCCTCTGGCACCTCCTCCGTAGCCAGAGAGGAATTAAAAATGTTTTGGATTGAGAGAGAGCCTCTGCGATCTCCTCCCTTGGCTCCCTTAGCAGTCTGACACACAAGTCACCTGGACCTGGAGATTTGTCCACTTTTAAGCCTGCCAACACCTCCAATACCTTGTCACTCCCTATATCAATTTGCTCAAGAACCTCGCAGTCTCTCTTCCCGAGTTCGATACCTTCATCCTCATTCTCTTGGGTGAAGACTGATGTGAAGTATTCATTCAACACTTTAGCGATGTCCTCTGGCTCCACCCATAGATTGCCCCCTTGGTCCCTAATGGGCCCTACTCTTTTCCTGGTTATCCTCTTCCCATTGATATACTTATTGAATTTCTTGGGATTTTCCCTACTTTTACCAGCCAGAGCTTTCTCATATCCCCTATTTGCTCTCCCAATTGCTTTTTTAAGCTCCACCCTGCACATTCTGTACTCCACTAATGCCTCCATTGATTTGCTTCCCTAGTAACTGCTCAAAGCCTTTCTTTTCCTTCTCATCGTATCCTAAATATCTCTGGTCATCTATGATTCTCTGGGCTTGTTAGTCCTTCCTCTCACCCAAGAGGGAACATTTTGAGCCTGTACCCTCCCCGTTTCCTTTTTGAACACCCCTCACTACTCCTCTGTAGATTTCCCCACAAGTAGCTGTTCCCACTCTATGTTTGCCAGATCCTGCCTTATTTTACTAAAATCCACTCTCTCCTAATCCAAAACATTTTTTTGCAACTTGTCTATTTCTTTGTCCATAACAAATTTAAATTGTACCATGTTGTGGTCACTATCACTAAAATGATTCCCCACCACCACTTCAGCCACCTGTCCAGCTTCATTCCCCAGAATTAGGTCCAGCACTGCACCGTCCCTTGTTGGACCCTCTACATATTGATCTAAAAAGTTCTCCTGTACACATTTCAAGAAATCCATTCCATCCAAGCCCTTAACACTATGTCTATCTCAATTAATGTTGGGAAAGTTGAAATCACCTAATATAATTGCCCTATTGTTATTGTTCAACTTCAAATTATTGAATCCATTCAAGAAACACAGGTCTGCCACATGAGGGACGAGAAATCATAAATCAAAGACTGAATTAACTGTAATCTGTAAAAGTGCATCATCTTTATATGCATCCAACCTTGCGTGTGTTT
This sequence comes from Carcharodon carcharias, assembly GCF_017639515.1. NCBI lineage: Eukaryota > Metazoa > Chordata > Chondrichthyes > Lamniformes > Lamnidae > Carcharodon > Carcharodon carcharias. The sequence continues at coordinate 65,546,319 of NC_054487.1, forward strand.
GTGTGTGTGTGTGTGCGTGTGTGTATTGCATGCGTGTGCATGTGAGGGAGAGAGTGTGTGATGTTGCATTAATTCGGGGTAAGAGTGTGAGAATATATAACCTTCTTTATTATCGTTTGCCGTTATTTTATTAAATGCTTGCAGTTATTATCGTTTAATTATCTAATTATTGGATTATTTAATTAAAATACACACACCCAGGGTAAGAAAAGACAACCTCTTTCCACACAAAATATGCTGATCATGGCCAGTAAGAGAACACATATTTTCTGTCCGTGACATTAGATAAAAGTCTGGATAAAGAATTCTCAGATATCTACATTTGAGTAGTTCAGAAAATAACTGCATAATACTGCGGTATTGTTTCTCAAATAATAATGAAAATCTTTTAACAACAAAACTCTGTTGCACTTTATTTTCATTCTTTTTATGTTTAAGTTTACCTTAATTGGCTATATCAGAAATCAAATATACTTATTTTGGTAAGGCATTTTAAAACATCTGTGACTTTTTCTTCAAATCACAACATACTTTAGGTTTATATTTCATTGTCTATGCAACTGTATAAACCAACAAGAAACATTTGAAATGTTTACTTAAGGTATCTTTCATTTGTAACAAGGCCAGTTTGTATTAACAATAAATCTACTAAAGTTTTACATTTCCTTTATTAAACATGCTGTGGTACCCATTCCATTAACTACCTAAACCTAACTGAAACATTTCAGTCTGGTTTGAATACAATGCAACTTTCAACAGGGAACTTTTTATGGAAACATCTGGGAGATTGTCTCGCTTTTATTGCCACTTTAGAAAATTGTTTGGCACAGATCCACCTTTTTAAAAAAATTCTAGGCGCTCTCTAAAATGGCGGACCAGACAGAATTCTTACTTATTGGCTTGGGCCTAAAAGGGATGCTAAGTGTCATCTATTTCTTGGACAAAAGGTACGACAACAGGAATCAATATGATCTGTTAAAGTTCCAGTGAAGGAAGTCCTTTATTATCCTTTTAGGGGTAAACAGATCTCATTGATGGATGAAAACCTAGAAAATTGTTCATTGTTACCAATCTCGTGCAACAAACTGTTATTTTCCATTGTGTTTTATGCAGACGATGGTTGGCAATATGAACAAAATTGATTCATTTTGTCAATTGATTTGGCATGGCTTCCTCTAGTATTTTGACATGATTCACTCTTCAAATGAGAATGGTGCTGCAGTAAACATACATAAAACACATTCACAAATACATTATGTTGGATTTGCAGTTATAAGCTGACAAAAAGAACTTTGAAGTTTATCTGCACCCCTTAAACTCTGATAGTTAGAAAATAATGAGGTGTTAATGCTGACCCACTTCAACTGAGTTCTTTAATGATTTGCCAAGGTCATAATGAGACGATTAACCTGTTTTGAAGAAAAATCTCACAATTGCTAACCTGCTTAAAAGTCAAATCATTAAGTAGAAATGAAATTAAATAGAATATTGTATCATTTACCCTTTTCTGTTTTCTAATATTTTTTGCACATCAGTGCTGAGGCAAGTTATTATGCCTGATGATGTTTGGAAGCTGAATTGACATTAATATATACTGCCATAATCCCTAAACTGCTTCATGGATCTTGTCACTTTACTTATGTATATTTTATCCAGTTCTGTCACGCAGTCAGAAATAGTAACTTCGCTCGACCATGTAATGAACAGCAAAATTAAAATGCCAAAACTGCACATTAAGCCCGAGAGCACCTTAAAAGGGAAAAGGCATTTGTAATGTCAAAGGTGGGGACCACTGGGGTTTCAAGGGTATAAGGTCTTGATCTGAAATGTTATCCTGAGTTTCCCTTGTTGTGTATTCCCAGCATTTTCTGGTTTTATTTCAGATTTCAGCATTTCCAGGTTTTCTTTTCTCATGCAGTTGTCGGTCATTTAAAGCATTGAAGATCAACCAGAAGATAAAGTTAATTTAATTATGATTTTTATCTTGCGGCTGAACTTGGAAAAAAAATTTCAAGGGTGTGAATTGAGCCTAGCTGATACTTTAATTAGTAACATGCATAATAATGATTCATTGGAGTTCTTCTATGACTTGTGAGCAGCACATGTTGAATATTAAAACTTTCCCCAATTTCTCTACTTCAATTTGGTATTGCTACTTTCTGTTAATCTCCGGGTGGGGATGGGCAACGTCCAAGTCTGTCAGCCTGTTAAAAATAAGGGCCCTTTCATGCCCAAAAGCCAACTGTAAAGTTGAATTCCCGTACTGTACGTGTTCTCTTGAATCTCAGTCAATAAATGTTGTACTCTTAACTTTGAAAAGACAGAGGCCAGTAGCAGTTCAATTCCTGGTGTGACTCCTCTATTGTGCATATTTCATCTTTCTTCTGATATTCATTATCTCATATTTATTAATGTTAAAATGCAGGACTCAGCAGTGGAGTAAAGCGAATTAAAATTCTCCACATGGTCAGTTCATCTTTTGCTTAAAAGCATTTCTTTCACAATCCATTGGCAAGTTATTATAATAGGAAAACTATTGAACAAATCAGATAAAATAGATTAAAATAAACAAATAAATGCCTTCATTAAAATAATATACAAAGTAGTGTCATGATAACATCCCTATGCTAATATCTCACAGTCTGTTTTCCCTCCATTTGTTGTAAAATTTTATATAAAGACAGTTGCAGTTTGGCTTTTTATTAAAAGAAAATTTCAGGCTATAATAAATTGCCATGTTGATAACATTTGTAGCCATACTAAAGGTAAAATATATCACCAACTGTTGTAACAAAAGTTGAAAACTGACTGGCAGATCTCTAATATGGGCTGCCAAACCCCCTATAGAGCTGCTCAGCTCCCTCTACCAATAGTCCACAGCATCTCCCTGAAAACCTACTTAGCTCTTTCCTGTTTACTGTCAAGTAGACAAATCAGGAGATTGTGACAGTAATAGCAGTCTTAAAATTTATCCCCAAAAATTTGTTCCCGTTTTATAAACCAATGTTTATAGCTTGGGGTTCTGTCCACAGGATGCCAGATGTGGCTGAGAAAAGAAATGAAGAGCATGGAAAACATTTACACCAAAGACATGTAAATATTTTAATTGTTTACTACCCATAAAGGAAAGGAAAATGCATATTTTTGAATGCAGGCAGATTTACTGCTGGTATGCTTGTCATAAAATTCACTTTAAAGCATACTCTAAATAACGGATCACATTGGTGCAATACACAATATATATATAGCCTATAAAACATGAGGTGAATGGACCTCTGTGACTTTATAATGACCTTGTATGTGAAATTGTAATTGTGGATTGTAGCCAGACCTTCAAAATGAAAACATTCTGCACTTTGGTTTTGATTACTATTTTCATACCTCTGGCGTCACAACCCTCTCTAATAATAATGCTAGGTATTTAAACTGCAGAATTATTTTCTTCCACCTGTTTTTCGATTGCTGTCTATTCTTATTAACTTCAAAACGTACTGATTTCCTCCAGAAAAATTAGTTTTCAATTCTCTGACATTTCCAACATTTGATAAAATTATGACACAGTACTTAAGTATTTGAAAGTAAAATAGGCATAAAAGAATTGAAAATGAAGATCATCAAAGTGTCTGTCTATTCAAATCAATTAACACTTTCAACTCAAGGTTGCAAGTTCTTGCATAATAGAGGAAGGAACTTTTTTTCTAGGTTACTAGATAGAGAGAGCTATGTGCAAGTGAACATTTTGCCTTTAGAAGGAAGAGAGAAATAAATTCAGCCATTTGAAAGTGGCTATGATTCTGCTCGCTGATCATCATTAACATAGACTGTGTAAAAGTCTACAGGCTGAACCATTCAAAGTGCAGCAGGATAAATGGTGCACAGCATCCTCCAAGGGAAGAAATTCAATACTGGAAAAGAAAAATGGTTTCTTTATGAATAGCATTATTTGAATAAATTGAGAAATCCAAACTGTCATCTTAATAGTGTGCAAAAATGCAGTACTTCAGCAGCTTAACAACTCAAGGGGAGAAAGATTTGACTACAGCACAAAAGGTCATAAGGACCAATCCCAGTGTTGACTGTCACTCAAATTCAATTGCCTCAGCTGAGGGCATCTTGTCAGATTTTGGCTAGGTTACACTCCTAGAATGTGCAATAATGTTGTCTTCCATCTCAGCAGAGGGAAAATCTGATGTCATCTGAATTAAACGCTTCAATAAATTATAGTATTGAGGATTGTGGGCACAACAGGGATACAGTGTATTATGGAATGTAGTTGTGTTGGCACAAGCTGCATAATTCACTCGTACTATAGGAATGAATGAATTATGATGGGTTTGTCAGAAATGGTTTACCTCGAGTAATTCATCATGCCCAGAGTTTGGTTTCCATTAATACAATATTTTTGAACTTGAAATTTATTTTTACATTAATTCAGCCCTTTTCATTATTAAACTTTGGTCATGTAAAAGTGAAGTTTGACATTGCATGGGCAAATATCTTGAAATGGTCAGCTTGTAGTTCATGTTTGGGTTGTTCAGCACAGAGAATTCTACAGTGAAAATAATCGGCTGTGATAGAGATATTGAAAAAAGAACAAATGGATATAAATTAGAAAGAAATCTAGAATGAAGTAAATGGTTAGAGAAAGGAACAATTAGTGAGTAAGGAAGGAGAAACATGCCTCATGTTTCAGTTTGCAACTTTCCTCCCATTTTGCTAGATATTTAAATTTCTAAGTTTTAGGTCAATCTTATTGGCGGCTCTTAGTTCCCAAGGCATCAAATGTCCTTGCTGGCCCTGATACCTCATGGGCAGAATTTTGCCGTCGGCGAGCAGGGGGTGGGGCCTGCTCGTTAATGCGTAAAATTACGCAGTATGACGCTGGGCGGAACCCTCAACATCATTCCGCCCCATTTAAATTTTCAGGAAGGCGGGGGTACAGCCAAATCAGTTGTGTGCCCACTGACCTGCCACTGGCCAATTGAGGTCATTGACAGGATCATTGAAACAATTAAAGGACCTGCCCGTCCAACCTTAAGGTTGGTGGGAAGGCCAGGAGCCCAGGTGGGAACTAGAAAAAATATGAAACCTCATCCACCGGCGGGATGAGGTTTCATGTAGGGATTTAAAAAGTTTAATAAAGTTATTATGTAAATTATGAACATGTCCCATCTCATGTGACATTGTCACATGAGGGAGGCATGTTAGGGAATTTTTTTTTTTCTAATTTTCATATTTTCAGAAGTGTAAGCAATCTCCCTGAGGCTGCACTTAGCCTCAGGGAGATGTGCACTCTTTTGTGCACATGCGCGAAAGAGCGCACTCCCACTTTTGGGGAATTCCCCCCCTCCCACCCGCACAGGGAGCGCATAGTGCTTCCCGCTGGGCAGGCCTTAATTGGCCCACCCACATAAAATGGCGGCAGAGCCCGCTTCTCCAGTGGGGATCAGCTCCCTACCCTGCCGGAGATTGGGTTGGGCCCGCCCACCCAACAGGCAGAAAATTCTGCCCCATGAGTTTTGATAACCTATCCGAATGAACAGATCTCTTTAGCTATTGAGTCTGTCATATGTTTCAACCCAAAGATTGTCTTTGGTAAAGTAATGCTAAAACAGACTTTAGGCCAAATCTCGTGGAAGCGATGGGAGGTTGTAGGCCACTAGCTGGAGAGCCCCATGTCGCCTCTTTTCTGAAAGGCCTGCCGTATCTTGTTCCACTCAGGCACTTGACAGGCTGTCAGTGGGCCTTCCCCCCGGAATCACTGAGAGCTGCTGGCCAATCAGAGGCTTGTAGCCCTATTAAACGGCAGCTCCACTGGGAATGCGTTGACTGCTGCCAGTAAAACACCACCCGACGCCTTGTATGGTTGCTGGCCAGGCCAGAGATGAGTGATGGCGGGAGAGGTGTCACAGGATGGGGTTGTGTGAGGGCAGAACAGGGTCAGCATTGAGGGGCAGGGAAGTGCCTCTCAGCAGCCCCACCCCTTCCCAATAATAGGTCCCTCGATTGGGCACTGAGTGACTTTGAATGAGGGACCTCCCCACCACGCACACCCCTCAGTGAGTCCACAAGCAACCCTGTTAGGGTTTGCTTGTCATTATACCTGCTTAGCGAGCGACCCCCGCCAATGATGATAGCATGAGGTTCTTAAATGATAGTCCATGGGCCTTCCCACCATGGAATTAATTGGGGTGGAGGTGCGAAGGTAGTAGGCTCCCCACCCATGGCCCTCCCAAATGATTAAATACCCCCCTGCCACACCACCAAACTAGCCACGGGGGACAGCACTAAGTTCTGCACTTTATTCTTGATTTTAATTGCCAAACTAATTTATTGAATAATAGATAAGCAAGTGTATAAGTAACATAATATAAGGCTTAAAAATAAAGAGGACAAACTTTTCATGACCTCAGGGTCTCACACTTCACAGCTAATGAGTTACCTTAACAGCCAATGACATGTAGTCACTTTTGTACAGGAGAGTAATGAGCACAGCAAGGTTCCAGAAACAGCAATGAGACAAATGACCGGATAATTTGATTTAGTGATGTTGCTTGAGGGATAAATATTGGCCAGGACACCAAGGAGGAAACCCTGCTCTTCTTTGAAATAGTGCCTCACGATCTTTTATGTTGTCCTAAGACAGCTGACAAGGTCACAGTTGTGCATCTCACCCAAAAGAGATCCCACCTCTGACAGATGCAGCATTTTCTCAGTACCACACTGAAAAGTTGGCTACATTTTGTGCTCAAGTACCTGGAGTGGGAACTGAACTAACAAACTTCTGATTCAGAGGTGAGAATTTTATCACAGACAGCATGAGTTGATGTTAGCCAGTACTAACTTCTTAGACCAAGAAAAACAATAATCTGCAACCCATAGTCCTATAATATATTTTATAATTAACGTCTTTACATACCTACCTCTTATTTTCTTATATTCTTGCCAAGTGTGGGAGCCTCTGGTCTTGTTGAAGGAAGCAGACAATTCTACTTGATTTGAACAACCTAAGCTAATGAAATGGACCTGAAGCAGATTCTGGGATTTGTGGGCTTGAGTAACTGTCAGTTAAATTCAAAGGCAGTTGTCATTCACATTCACATAACTGAATAAATTGCATGCTATATTTTTGTTTGAATTATGTGGTTGGCTCCCACTTTAAGGTTTCTGCTCAGAGAGCAAACTAAACTTCCCTCATAGTAATTTATGCTGAACACAGTTTTGGTTTTTAACTACTTATGTCTTATGACTGATTTAAGGGAATCATTATCAGGATTCAAAGGAAAATTATTTCATATAAACCTAGTACAGGAGTAGGCTATTTAGCCCCTCCAGCCTATTTTGCCATTCAGTGAGATTATGGCTGATCTGCAATCTAATACCATGCAGGTGGAATGTCCATAATCTAATACCTTTAGGACCAAGACTGATCAAGATTTTTGATTATCCCGAGTTTTGGATTATCCACCAGTGAAACAGGCTGCTTGTGTGTATGATTGATTCTTCTCTCCCATCTCATGGTAGCATTATTTACATGGAAGTTACCGCTAAACATTAAGGGGATGTAACCATCACTCTTAATGACAAAAAACCCAGTTGTGACAGGCATTGAACAAGTGCATGATCAAGGAGATCCTTCATGTGAAGTGGAAAATACAGCTATCTGCGGAGACCACAATTTGAGTGCTACAACTGGATCATTGAGAACATTCCCAGCATCCAGGTCACTGCCATATTCCTTTTACTTATGTATTGCAAATCCTTTCAACTGATGCAACTTACAGAGAATGTGTACTAGGGCACAGATACTAGGGGTGGGGTTTTCTGCATCTGCCCACCGCTGAGATCTTCCAGTCCCACTGCAAGTCAAGGGACTTCTGGCTGGGGCACCGCCTGCCCGTGGAGGTCCCATCCATGACGGGGCTGGAAAATCCCAGCCATGGATAGACAACTCTGCCTGAATTTAGGATCGATAGTCAGGGGGCCTGAGGCCAATTGTATCATTCTCATAGCAACACTAGGAACTCATCAAGGCTCCTTAGGCAGCAACTTCCAAACCCGCGACCATTGCCATCGAGGAGGACAAGGGCAGCAGGTAGATGGGAACACCGCCACCTGGAAATTCCCCTCTTAAGGGCAATTAGGGATGGGCAATAAATGCTGGCCTAACCAGCTATGCCCACATCCTGTAAATGAACTTTAAAAATTCCATGATCAGCTGATTTAGCATGAACCAAGAATTGAACCTAGACTTATTTATTCATTGCCTTTACTAACTGAAGCACTAAGGTCCCGTGCATACACAACTCTCAACGATTCCTCTGATACCGATTCCACTTACTCTGACCTGGGGCAGTGCCCAGATCTGCCGAGAGAATAATGTCAGCTTTTTGAACAATTCCGGTTTGCAGACAGCCCAATTTTGGATTTTGTACCTGCACTTCATCTTTTTTGCACCTAATTATACTGCACTTTATGGCGTATTGAATGAGTAGTTGTGCTTATGTTGCAAACTTGTACCACCCTGCCTGTACTTTAAGTGCATTGCTTCCTCAACTCCAGAACTCACCAACCTGACTGCTGAAATTTCCCGAGCTTATAAAGAGTTGATGGAGTAGTCAGTGCTTTCTGTCATTAGAGAGTTAACTGTAGTACAGTGGGTGTTCAAGTATTTTAACATTTGAATTGTCAGCTCCGCACTGATTATAGTTATACTGAAACAGATGTATACTTGTGGCTACACTGAAACAGATGTAGGACACTTGTGGGCTGTGGGGCCAAATTGCCAATTTGACAGAAATTGGCAGAATTATGCTGCATATTTGTTCTTGCAGTGCAAAAGATGCCAAAGAATAACACCGGGCATCAGAAATCACTGCTATTATCTGACAGTACTGTACTCTGTTTAAGTGCCGTAACTGGAAGGAAAACAACAATCTCTTTCAAAGGAGTACGTGGACTCAGGGAATGAGAACAGCATCGCAGACAGACTACAAAAATAAACTGAGGAAGGAAAAATGGGAGACGAGAAAAGGACAGAAAGAGAGACAGAGGATAAATTATACTGTAAATAAGGGAGTGGGAAACATGTGAACAAATGTTTTAAAGTAGTTCCAGCAGTGGTATGTGAAACCTGTTAACCATTGAGTATGAACCACTGCTCTACATTCAACATGTGCAGTACATGTTGTATTAAACTACTGATGTCTCATTCTATCTTTTTTTAAACATATTTGTCTTTCGCTTCAGCTTTGGAAATGCTGACTACGCATTCTATTGTATTTTTGTGTTGTCAAATCTTTCTAATCAAAGCACTTTACCAAATCATTTCCTTTAAGTGGAATCACATTTTGTACACTCGAGTTTCCAATTGGTCTCACTGCGTGGCATTAGCTTTTTCTAAATTCCATCCACACACAAACGTTAAGGCCTGCAAAGGTCTTACTAAGTCTAAAGCTTGACTACTTCTTCAACTGCTTTGATTCTTTAGTCTGAACAAGCAGCTCAACCTTCAATAGCAATGTAAGGTGGAAATAAATACTAGAAGATATGCTCAGTGGGTTTTAATGGAAAATAATGTTATTTCAGAACTATAGGGCATCTCCATTTATCATGCTGAGAGTTTGTTCAAGATTAAGTTACCATCTATGCATCATTTGTTCTTTAGTGTATTTTGTTTGCAGCCTGCTATTCAAAAAAGTGAAGCTTGTTTAGCAAGCATGGAAAATAGCATAACCCTACATTCAAAATTAAATATCAGGAAGAAATGACAATATTTGGCAAACCATGGAATTATATGAAAAGCTGTGAAGCAAAGATTTCTGTCTCTGATTGCCCAGAAATTGGTATTCTTTATAAAACCTATAATAAGACTTTAAAAATACATTCCCTCCTCTGTTGAGTGCACAATTTGATAACATGAGTCAGATATAATAGTTCCACACCAAAGCTATTGAAGCATGAAGTTCGAGGCTTTTCCTTCAGTTGGAAGTGATAAACAGCTTACCAGGCAGCTGATAACGTGGTCAGACAAGGAGCAGACTTAAAAAATCGATCCATTGTTATTGAAATTGTTTTATGAAGGTGAATTTCACATGAGTTATTGTTAATTCTGATAGCATTATTTAGATATTTGAATCTTCCTTAGTCTAGGAGGGAAGAATTCAATAGCCCCCGAATTAGGTTCAGGGATTGTGATGCAGGGTTAACTTGCGCTTACCACATCGGATGTCAACTTTATGTTGCCTGATAATTTAAATTACTGTAACAGCTAACTGCACTGTTGAGCAGCTGCATACCCTCAGCAGCGAGGGTCCAAAATCGTGAAAGGCTAGCATTAATTAAAGTTAACCTGCACTACTTAAAGGGGGCTAAAAGCTGGAAATCTGAAACAAAAACAGAAAATGCTAGAAAAACTCAGCAGGTCTGACAGCATCTGTGGTTGACGTCTTGAGCCTGTATGACCCTTCTTCAGAGCTGTTTAAAGGGGAGCAAGTACCGAAGTTATTCTACAACTGATTCTTATCTGAGAAACACTCAATAATGGCACAGCAGGGGAGAAAATGGGCTCCAAGATTTTCTGACCTGGCAGCAGAGGCCTTGGCTGAGGGGATACAGAGGAGGAGAGATATGCTCTATCCACAGGAGGCCCTCCAGACAAATAGCCATGAACATCAATGCCAGGATTCAAGGCTCAACAGTCTGACTGCAGTGTTGCAAATATTCAATTGCATCACACGAGTGGTCAAGGTCAATGAATGCATCTTCAAATACCATTATCCTACCAACTGTATCACCAGCCTCAGACACTACTTAAATCACCACAACTCCATCTCTCACCTACCAACAATCTCAATCGATCAGGTCTCATACCTAACATTCATAGCTTCACCTCACACTCATGCATTTAACACTGCTGCAAGTCTCACACCCACATCTCACAGCTTGCACACAGCCAGCTATTCATCCATTACAGCCACATTGCCTGAACAGATTGCCCCCATTCAGTAACACATTTCCCTCTTTCTTGTTGGACAAGCTGGTGTACAAAGCAAAAGGCAGCAGGTGCTGCTCGAATGGGGACAGATGTAGTTGCTCGTCCTTAGGTCGATGGAGGAGATGGTCTTCCCCATCATTGGATTGGCCATTGCTGAGACTGTGGCTAGTGGCAGGCCTGAAACCAAAGAAGATGATGGTACCCTCACAGCTAATCCTCCTTCTCACATCTGACTCCCCCTTCATCCCAAAATCTTTTCTGATTTACAAACCACAAATGATGTAAACTTGCACCTCTTACTTTCCCTGGTCCCCTCACTTGTGCCTTCCTGTTTTCAGATACAGAAATCCTGCCAGCTGGTCAGGAAGCAGTGGAAGAGCTAGAAGACAAGGATGATAAAGAAAGTCCATCACTTGATCTCACACTCGTAGCTATCAGCTCAGATACTGATACTGCACATAATTTAGAAGATAGCTTAGTGGTGGGATATGCATGTGGTGAGATACTGAGCATGAATAGCCTTTTAGCCAGGGTGGGGGCAAGGGTGTGGAGGTGCCAGTTTCCTAAAGGGCAAGGCTACACACAAGTTTTGCTGTAGAGGACTCAGGTGAGCATTTCAATAGGAAAGGCTATAGAGGAGGCTGATGGACATGCAGAATGAAATGTTTGGTGCATTGGCAGGCCTTCCAGAAAATCTATGGTCAATGGAGGAGTTTGGGCGTCAACTTTGCAAAAAGCTTGAAGCCTATTCTCTCCACCATGGGAGTGGTAGTCAACCCCATTAGCGCACTTGTGGACCCAACCATGATATAGAGCCATATGGCCGATGTCTCAGCTTCCATGGCAACACAGATAGAAGGTGCCCAACTCTGGGTGCTGCACTCAAAGCTCAGGTTCCTGTCATACAAGGTCAGTTTGCTGCCATACAAGTCAGACTCTGCCATCATGCCTGTAGGCACCAGTGTTCAAATGGGCATTCGATATTCCAACAGATTACTAGGGTTGCTGAATCCCACCCTGGTGGAGCAGCAGTGATTCTGTAGAGCGCGAATCTGTTGTCGTCTCTCAGGATGATAGAATTCATCGACCCATCTGTCCACCAGCCAGCTCAAGCTGCTGCCACCCATACCAAGATGGTATAGACCAAAGACGGACCTGCTGCGCCCATAGCTACTTAAGATTGTCTTCCAAGGCCATGCAGTCTTCTCAGTCATAAGTCAGTAGCCTTCCTCCAGCCATGCAGGAGCTATTGGGGTAGTATTGCAAAGGAGAACTAGGCCAGCAAAGGCAAGCACAAGACAAGAACTAAGGGAATGCAAAAAGGTGATTCATTGACATCTGCATGCAAAATGGCATGTTTCGATTTATAAGCTTAGGCTAGAATGGTTATTTGATTTCGGCTTTTATTTTTGCATTGTGGTCATGCAGATGTTGTGATGGTCAGTAACAGAGGGAAGGTGTGGGACTATAGGTGAATGGGGATTTGGAGTTGCATTTACTGGTATTGCAGTTGGATGGGATCTTCAGAAATGGGTTGTCTAGGTTGCCTCCTACTTTCCTCTTGTCTCACTTTATTGCTGTTAAGGGCTGTGCCCTGATGGTCACAAGGTTATGCAGTATACAGTAGACTGCTATGAATCTTGACACCAAGACAAGTACTGCAGGGCTCCTCCAGAATGTTCCAGGCAGCGGAAACATTGTTTCAGTAGACCAACGGTCAGACGTATCACATTCCATTTGGCAGCATGGCTTTCATTATATATGCATGCTGCAGATGTGTGTGGGTTGGGTACTGGAGTCGTCAGCCATATGGTCAGCGGATATCTCCTATAGCTCAACAGCCACCCATGGTTTGCTGCTTGCTCATGGTCACCCACCAACTGGACATTGAGGGAGTGGAATCCCTTCCTGTCATGAAACATGTCAGAGTTGACATGAAGCACCTGCAAAGCAACATATGTGCAGTTCATGACATATTGTTCACTCTACCTGCTGCTCTTTGTCAAGAGAGAACAAAATGTAGTCAGCACTCTATCAACAAAACAAATCCCTTATACAACAATGGATGGCAACTGCAAGATGTTGTAAATGTCTCCAGCTCCAGCCTGGAAGGAGCCCGACACATATAAGTTCATGGTCACAGTCACAATCAATAACAATGCAGTCTTCATGCTGCTCTTAGGCTGCAATTGTGGTTGCAGCAGGCAGCAGATTTCAGCGAGAATGTATTTAGTGAAGTGAACATGACTGACAAACTGGACGGGATTTTCTGGCCCCATAGCAGGCGGGGCCCATTGACTTGCGGCAGGACTGGAAGATCACGGCGACGGGCGGGTATGGAAAATCCCGCCTATTGTTCCTCACTGAGATTCAGGTAAGAGAATAGAATATGGCCTCCGGCTGAGAGTCCTCCACCCAGTCCCCTCCTTCCACTTCCAGCAGCTTGTCTTGCTCTGTGTTGCCACTGCTCATTCTCCCAAGTATGCTGTATTCCAAGGGAAATGCTTACTACTGCACCCATACCTGTGAGCAACTGGTTTGCACAAAAGCCTTGAAGTCAGGACCATTCCTGCAGCAACTGAAAAGCCACTCCCTGTAGACTTCAGCAACTTTAGAGAACCCGAGAAAGCACTATACATTTGTGTAATCATAGCAAGAGCCAATATAAGTCAATCAGCTAAATCTGAAAGTAATGGGTGATTTCTTCAAATAACACTGGTGCAAGGGTCCATCCTGCTGCTGAACACATGTTCAGCCATGTGTGATTAAGAAAGGACATTAGCTTTAGCATTGCGCTTTATGCAATCATTCATGTCATGATCTGCTTACTCTGCACACTTCCCTACACACCTACTATGCCCTTACCAAAATAATGTCCAGGGTAATTCGCACCTGAATTGTGTGCATTTGCCATTTTGGACCTCTAAGCCCATCAGTAGTTCCCAGAAAATAGGTGTTACACATGCAAAATTTGTGTGCAGTAAATATTTTAGCTTTGTTTTCCTTCCTTAATCACATTAGCTACCAGATTTATCCTGTACCTCCATAGGCTTTCTTTCCTATCTTCAACAACAAAGAACAAAGAAAAGTACAGCACAGGAACAGGCCCTTCGACCCTCCAAGACTGCGCCAATCATATTGCCTGTCAAACTAAAACATTTTGCATTTCCGGGGTCCATATCCCTCTATTCCCATCCTATTCATGTATTTGCCAAGCTGCCTCTTAAACACCACTATCGTACCTGCTTCCACCACCTCCTCTGGCAGCAAATTCCAGACACTCACTACCCTCTGCGTAAAAAGCTTGCCCCGCACATCTCCTCTATAGTTTTCTCCTCTCACCTTAAATCTATGTCCCCTAGTAATTGACTCTTCCACCCTGGGAAAAAGCTTCTGACTATCTACTCTGTCCATGCCACTCATAATTTTGTGAACTTCTATCAAGTTGCCCCTCAATCTCCGTCGCTCTAGTGAGAACAATCCGAATTTCTCCAAACTCTCCTCATAGCTAATAACCTCCAGACCAGGCAGCATTCTGGTAAACATCCTCTGAACCTTCTCCAATGCCTCCATATCCTTCTGGTAATGTGGCACCCAGAATGCAATATTCCAAGTGTGGCCTAACCAAGGTTCTATACACCTGCAGCATGACTTCCCAGCTTTTATACTCAATACCCCTGCCGATGAAGGCAAGCATGCCATATACTTTCCTGACTACCTTATCCACCTGCGTTGCTACTTTCAGTGACCTGTGGACCTGTACACCCAGATCCCTTTGCCCGTCGATGCACTTAAGGGTTCTGCCATTTACTGTATAATTCCTACCTGTATTAGACCTTCCAAAATGCATTACCTCGCATTTTTCCAGATTAAACTCCATCTGCCATTTCTCCGCCCAAGTCTCCAACCGATCTATATCCTGTTGTATCCTTTGTTGTATCTTCACTATCTGCAACTCCTCCAATCTTAGTGTCGTCTGCAAACTCACTAATTAGCCCAGTTACATTTTCCTCCAAATCATTTACGAATACTACAAACAGCAAAGGTCCCAGCACTGATCCCTGTGGAACACCACTAGTCACAGCTCTCCAATCAGGAAAGCACCCTTCCACTGCTACCCTCTGTCTTCTATAACCAAGCCAATCCTGTATCCATCTTGCCAGCTTACCTCTGATCCCGTGCAACTTTACCTACTGTACCTGTCTGTCATGAGGGACCTTGTCAAAGGCCTTACTGAAATCCATGTATATAACATCCACTGCCCTTCCATCGTCGATCATCTTTGTCACTTCCTCGAAAAACTCGATCAAGTTAGTAAAACACGACCTCCCCTTCACAAAACCATGCTGCCGCTCACTGTTATGCCCATTTGCTTCCAAATGGTAGTAAATCCTGTCACGAGGAATCTTCTCCAATAATTTCCCTACCACTGTCGTAAGGCTCACTGGCCTGTAATTTCCTGGATTATCCCTGCTACCCTTTTTAAACAATGGAACAACATTGGCCATTCTCCAGTCCTCTGGGATCTCACCCGTAGCCAGTGAGGATACAAAGATTTCTGTCAAGGACCCAGCAATCTCCTCCCTTGCCTCCTTCAGTACTCTGGGGTAGATCCCATCTGGCCCCGTGGATTTATCCACCTTAATATTCTTCAAGACGCCTAACACCTCCTCTTTTTTGATCTCAACATGATCCAGGCTATATACACACTCTTCCCTGGACAAATCGACCGCTAAGTCCTTCTCTTTGGTGAATACTGATGAGAAGTACTCATTTAGTATCTCTCTCATTTCTTCTGGCTCCACACACAGATTCCCACCTCTGTCCCTGAGTGGGCCTACCCTTTACCTGGCTACCCTCTTGCTTTTTACATATGTATAAAAGGCCTTGGGATTTTCCTTAATCCTGGTTGCCAGTGATTTTTCATGACCCCTTTTAGCCCTCCTGACTCCTTGCTTAAGCTTCTTCCTACTTTCTTTATATTCTCCACGGGCTTCATCTGTTCCCAGCCTTCTAACCCTTATGAATGCTTCCCTTTTCTTTTTGACTAATTTCACCATATCCTTCGTTATCCAATGTTCCTGAAACTTGCCATACTTATCCTTCATCCTAGCAGAAACATGCTGGTCCTGAATTCTTATCAACTGATGTTTAAAATCCCCCTACATGTCAGTTGTTGATTTGCCCTCAAACATCCGCCTCCAGTCTAGATTCCTCAGTTCCTGCTGAATATTGTTATAATTAGCCTTCCCCCAATTAAGCACCTTAACCCAAAAACTCATTTTATCCTTATCCACCAGTACCTTGAAACTTACTAAATTATGGTCACTTTTCCCGAAATGCTCCCCTTCTGAAACTTCGACCACCCGGCCGGGTTCATTCCCTAATACCAGGTTTAGTATTGCCCTTGCCTAGTTGGACTATATCCATATTGTCTCAGGAAGCTCTCCTTACAAATTCTGCACCATCCAAACCCCTAGCACTAAGTGATTCCCAGTCAATACAAGGAAAGTTAAAATCACCCACCACAACAACCCTATTGCTTTTACATCTTTCCAAAATCTGCCTACATAACTGTTCCTCAATCTCCCGCCAGCAATTGGGAGGCCTATAGTAAATCCCCAACATTGTGTCTGCACCCTTCCTATTCTGGAGCTCTACCCATATTGCCTCACTGCATGAGCCCACCGAGGTGTCCTCCTGTTGTACAGCTGCGATATTCCCTTTAACCAGCAGTGCAACTCCCCCACCTTTTCTACATCCTTCTCTATCCTGCCTGAAACACCTAAATCCTGGAACGTTTATCTGCCAATCCTGTCCATCCTTCAACCAAATCTCTGTAATAGCAATAACATCATAGTCCCAAGTACTAATCCAAGTTCTAAGCTCATCTGCCTTGCCCGCTATACTTCTTGCATTGAAACAAATGCATTTCAGACTCCCAGTCCCACTGTGTTCAGTAATTTCTCCCTGCCTGCTCTTCCCCTTAGTCCTACTGGCCATATTCACTGGTTCCCAGTCATTTATTTCACCTGCTGACCTATTGCTCTGGTTCCCACCCTCCTGCCATACTACTTTAAACCCTCCCAAGTGACACTAGCAAACCTCGCAGCCAGGATATTGGTCCCCCTCCAGTTTAGATGCAATCCATCCTTCTTGTACAGGTCCCACCTGCCCCGGAAGAGATCCCAATGATCCAGATATCGGAAACCCTCCCTCCTACACCATCTGTTCAGCCACGTGTTTAGCTGCACTATCTTCCTATTTCTAGCCTCACTGGCACGTGGCACAGGGAGTAATCCTGAGATTATAACACCAGAGGTCCTGTTTTTTAACTTTCTGCCTAACTCCCTGAACTCCCACTGCAGGACCTCGTCACTCTTCCTACCGATATCGTTAGTACCAACTTGTACCACGGCCTCTGGCTGTTCTCCCTCCCCCTTCAGAATATCCCGTACCCGATCACAGACATCCTGGATCCTGGCACCAGGGAGGCAACATACCATCCTGGTGTCTTTTTCACGACCACAGAAGCGCCTAACTGAGCCCCTGACGATAGAGTCCCCAATGACAATTGCTCTTCTGTGCTTTGACCCCCACCTGCTGAACAACAGAGTTAGCCATGGTGCCACTGCTCTGACTACTGCTGCTGTTTCCCATGAGAGGCCATCCCCCCCCAACAGTATCCAAAACGGCATACCTGTTAGAAAGAGGGACAGCCACAGGGGATTTCTGTACTGACTGCCTGCCCCTTCTAGCGGTCACCCATCTATCTGTCTGTATCTTGGGTGTGACCACGTCTGCAAAACTTCTGTCTATGGCGCGTTCTGCCACCTGAATGCTCCTAAGTGCATCCAACTGCTGCTCCAACCGATCCATGCGGTCTGTGAGGAGCTGCAATCGGGTACACTTCCTGCAGATGTAGTTGTCCGGGACACTTGAAGAGTCACAGATTTCCCACATCCGACAGGTGAAGCACTTCACCTCAGCATCTGCCATTTCTAGAACTATTTAATAAATTAATTTAAATCTAATAACTGCTTATTGACTCCTTATTAACTGTACGTTCCCTAGGGCTGGATTTCTACTATAAATGCTAAATTCTAAGAACCGTAATCCCCTGCTTCTGGTCTAGATACCCTCTACTTATTAATTAAGTGATTAATTTATTTGGTTTAATTAGTTTAACAATGTTTTAGTTTAGGGTAGCACTCACAACCTCAACCCTCATTTTACATTTAACCTATTATGTGAACTTATTGACAAAATATGAATGAGCAAAAATTAGCAATTTAATATATAAAGTAGAAATCTTTCTACCTACTCCTTGAAAGGAAAGCAATGAAAGCTTACAATCTGAATGACAAGCTATTCTTTTGTAAATATATTTGATATATGCCATGTTTTGTTTAGTTTCTTGAAGTTCTTACCACTGCGGAAGCTGTGCTAGTCTGAACTATATCTCTTAATCTCCATACTGTCTCTGAGATTCAAATCACTACAGCTCTTTAAACAGCCCTCAAAACGAAGTCACTGGGCTTTTCCTGGATTTACACAATTGTTGATTACATTTGTACACAGAATTGAACAACACACAGTTTATATTTGTTCGAAAGTAGCTAAGCTTCTCTGTTAAGCTTTGCAAACAAGGTATAAAACTTGCAACATTTGTATCAAGTTAAACTTAAAATGAATTTCCGACTCTGTCCAGCATTTTTCTGAAAGCTCTCTGTGACCAGTAATCAAATTAAAAGGATCTTCCCCATAGATCCAAGACGAGTCAGAAGAGCTTAATCGTGATACTGATAAGATCCAAAATGAAATCAGTGAGATCAAATCATTTTGGTATTTCCATAAAATAAAACATTTTAAAGTTATTTTCTCACAAGCCATAATTGGCCAAGATGATTGCACAAAACTATTAAGAAGATACTTTAAACATGTTGGTTTAAATTATGATTGTTTGCAGTTTCTTACAAATGGATTTTGGCTCCGAGGTGGTGATTGCTTTTGATGTGGCAATTCATCTTGATTCTATTTGTGTAAAATACCTTAAGTTGATTGTAAAATCCATCCTGTGACTAGACTTAAGCAATGTTTCCCATTACATTTGTTCCCCTTTGAAGAAAGCATTTCAGCATTTAATTTCAGCAATTCACTATTATTCTTTGTTACAGGGATCGTTAATCTTTTATATCACACACTGCCAATCTAACAGATGAAATTTCAGATGTCAATTACTTATGGGAAATCTGAATAGCATTTGTAAAAAAATCGTGGGGAGATAAGCCTTTGGTTTTGAAGTGTGTCCTGAGGTAGTCATATTGTAGAAATGTTTATTCATTAACACATGGCGCACTAAAGAAAAACAGTTATGGCTGTTTTTCTGGTATAAATTTCACATACCAGCAGCAGGTTTTAATCAGTCCTGGAGTGAATTGTTCTGATAAATACACCCTAATACTCTATTCACTCTAACTTTCAGACATTGTTCATGAGCCTTTAGAGGTCTATGCATTTGAGCACCCAAACCTTTCTTTCCCCACCTTTTTTAGATTGGCCCTTTGCTTGCTCTAGGAAGTTGAGAGGCAGAAGAATCTAACTAGATCTGTCTTAAAAATATTCAAAAAGACTCCGCTTCCACCGTCTTAAGAGGAAGAGAGTTCCAAAGACTCACAACCCTTTGAGAGAGAAAAAATTCTCCTCATCTCTGTCTTAAATGAGTGACACCTTTCTAAACAGAGAGTACTAGTTGCAGATTCTCCCACAATAGGAAACATCATCTCCACACCCAAACTGTCAAGATCCCTCAGGATCTTAAATGTTTCAATTAAGTAGTCTCTTACTCTTCTAAATTTTGGGACTCTGGGATTTGGGACTCCGATGTCAGGGCTAAATGGGGTTCCTAAGCCTACACTTGGCAGGAGGGATACCTTCGTGCAATCTTCCTGCAGGCGGCCTCCTAATTGGCTGTCTTTGCACTCTTTGCCTTTGCATCCAGTTATGGACAGTAAGCAGGCTTAATCAGTGTGCCCGAAGTTCTAGATCTTCAGCAGCTCCACCAGGAGAGGGGGGCGCTGCTGTGAAAGGCTGGGGACCACAGGGGAGCCTCAACATGGATGTGCCTTTGACAGTGAAAATTGACCAAAGTTTCAGAGGTAAAACCAGTAGGCACATCAGATTGGAGGGGAAGCCCCTCTGCCGGTTATATTTGGGCCTTGGATGCAGCCTTTCCTGCCAGTGGCCCCCTCTTTAGGGCGTGAATCCTCTGGCTCCAATAGTGTTCTCCCTCCGGACGCAGCAGGGGCCTACTCCCTCGTTCCACTGCCGGCAAAATGTCAATGGTGCTATGAAATTGCCCCTAATTGGAATCTTACGGACATACGAGCAGGAGTAGGCCAATTGGCCCCTCAAGCCTGCTCTGCCATTCAATAAGGTCATGGCCAATCTGATTGTAACCTCAACCCCACATCACTTCCAACCCCTGATAACCTTTAAGCCCCTTGTTAGTCAAGAATCTATCTAGCTCTGCCTTCAAAATATTCAAAGACTCTGCTTCCATTGTCTTTTGAGGAAGAGAGTTCCAAAGACTCACAACCCTCTGAGAGAAGAAAATATTTTCCTCATCTCTGTCTTAAATGAGTGACCCCTTATTTCTAAACAGTGACCACTAATTGTAAATTATCCCACAATAGGAGACATCTTCTCCACATCCAAACTATCAAAACCCCTCAGGATCTTAAAGGTTTTAATTAAGTAGACTATTACTCTTCTGAATTCCTTGGATACAGGCCTGACATGTCCAACCTTTCTTCATAGGACAACCCGCCATTCCTAGTAAACCTTCTCCGAACACTTCTAACACATTTACTTCTTTTTTTAAATAAGGAGACCAGTACTATACACAATGCTCCAGATGTGGTCTCACCAATGCACTGTACAACTGAAGCATAACCTCTGTACTTTTGTAATTAATTCCCCTCACAAAAAACAGTAGCATTCTATTAGCTTTCCTAATTACTTGCTGGACCTGCATACTAGCCTTTTATGATTCATGCACTGGGACACCCAGATCCCTCTGAACTTCAGAGCTCTGCAATCTCTCACCATTTAGGTAATATATTTATTTTGCATTTTTCCTGCCAAAATTAATTATTTATCATTTACCCACATTATACTCCATTTGCCAGATCTTTGCCCACTTACTTAAGCTATCTGTGTCACTTTGTAGCCTCCTTACATCCTCTTCATAATTTACTTTCCTATCTATCTATATGTTGTCAGCAAATTTAGCAATTATTGCTTCGGTCCCTTCATCCAAGTTATTTATATAAATTGTAAAAAGCTGAGGCCCCAGCACTGATCCCTGTGGCACACCAATTGTCACATCCTGCCAACCAGAAAAAGATCCATTTATGCCAAGTTTCTGCTTCCTGTTAGCTAGCCAATCTTCTGTCCATGCCAATATGTTACCCCCTATACCATGGGTAGAATTTTCCCCCCGTCGGGGGTGGGGGGGGTGCGGTTGTGCAGGGGCAGGCGCTGGTGGGCGGGAACCCGATCGGCCATAGGGCGCCCCTGATCGGGTCCACACCGCCATTTTACATGGGCGGGCCAATTAAGGCACGCCCCCTGTGCTGGTGGGGGGGTGTGGGGTTCCCTGAGCCGGAAGGCCGTGCATGCGGAAATTTGCAGAAATCTCCCTGATGCACAAATGTGCTTCAAGGAGATTAGTTTCACTTGGGAAACATTGATTAAAGGTAAACAAAAATTTTAAGGACATGTCCCTTCATGTGAAACTGTGACCTGAGCTGGTATATGTCCACTAATTTTATTAAAACCTTTTAAAACACTTTAAAAATGTCCATGAACATTCATCCCGCCCGTGGATGAGGTTCCATGAAAAATGCAAAGGCCGCCTGGGCTCTTTGCCTGCCCGTCAACCTTAAGGCTGGATGGGCAGCTGCATTTATTAGTTTAATTGATATTTAAATGGCCTTAGTAGGCCTTTGACAGTTTGGCAGCCACGCAGCCGAGTCTGCGCGCCCACCAAACTGATAATCAAAATGACGCTCGGTGACATCGGGACGCATGCTCGACATCACCGCGCATCATTTTACACCTCGGCGAGTGGGCCCCGCCCTCACTCGCCAAGCCAACAATTCTGCCCATGAGCTTTTGTTTTCTGCAATAAACCTTGTTGTGGCACTTTATCAAATGCCTTCTGGAAATCCAAGTACAGTACATCCACCGGTTCCCCTTTATCCACAGCACCTGTGACTCCTTCAAAATACTCCAATAAATAGGTTAAACATGATTTCCCTCTAACAAAACCATGTTGACTCTGCCTGATTGCCTTGAATTTTTCTAAGTGCCCTGCTTTGTTATAGCGTCTAACATTTTATTTGTTATTTTCCAATCTCGTGGAATCTGCCCTGAATCTAGGGGCAGAATTTTCTGTTGTGGGGGGGCGGGGGTGTGGGGGGGGCGGAGAGCGGGTGCAAGCACGGGCGGGCACAGACCTGAGCGGCACACGTGATTGGGTCCACGCCGCCATTTTACACGGGCGGGCCAATGAAGGCCCACCCAGCGTATTTGCCGACTCCCCATGGATAGCGGGAGCATGTGGGCTGTGGCAGGCAGTCTGTTTAAAAGAAGATCTGGCAGCCTCCTGTAGGCTGCTGACAATGGGCAGTTCGGGTCGGCTGAGCAGGCCAGGCTGGAGGGAAGGGAAGAGGAGCAGGCCAGGCTGCAGGGTCAGCCGCAGGAGCAGGGCAGGCTGCAGGGTAGGCCAGCGGGGGGCCAATGCGCCCCTCGCTTTTTAGGTAAATGCCTTGCTGCCCTCCTCGACATTACCGCGCATCATTTTACTCCTTGGTAAGTGGGCATGGGAGGAGGTGGCGGAGGTGGTGAGCTCCCGCGATGTGGTGCGGCGCACTTGGGTCCAGTGCCATAAGCGCTTCCAAGATTTGTTGAGCTCTGGCAGGATGAGTGCTATGTTAGCATTGGGCATTTATAACCCAGTAGGTAGCCTTAGCCTTTGAGGGCCCCCCAAGTCTTACTGTCGTGACTGCATTGAATCATGTAGGGCATTTTTTCCTTCACTGGGTGGGCAAGCAGATAGTGCCCATGCTTAGATCAGCCTGAGTGGTTCACGAGGGGATGAGTTCTTCCCCGCACCATGTGTTGCTCTTAGTCGCACGTGACTAGTCTGGGGCAACCTGCAGGAGATGCAACTAGGTGCATACTCAGAACTCCAGCACATGCCCTATTCAGGGTGATGAGATGGTGGAAGGGGAGACTCAAAGTGTTGTGGCCAAGAACCATCTGCTGCCCTCGACGCTACACGTAGTTGTGCCTCCTTGCTATGGCAGCAAATATCGTGTGGTTCCTAAAGTGATGTACGCAGCATGTATCCAAGGTGGCCATTGGGGGAATTAGTTGCATGCGTACTATCTTTGTGTGAGTGATCAACAGTAACGGGGGAGGAGGCACTGGAGGCCTGATATGGCCAACTGTGGTTGGGGTGCTGCGTGCACGTGCAGAGTCCATGCGCAAATTGCCGTAATGAATGGTATTCTCTCTTTCTCAGGAGAAGAATGCTCATAATGCATCGGAGCGTACGAGGACTGGAGGCAGCCAGGCTCACCTCCTCATGTTAAGCTACTTCGAGCAGGAGGCTCTTGAGCTTGAGAGGCACCATGCACCCAGGTCAACTGATGTTGGTGAGTCTGGGGTGGAACAGCCAGGTATTTGAGGCCAACAGTGAGATCCGCTATGTCCTCCCAACATCCATAGTGCTGATGATTGTTTAATTTGTTATTGTTGCAACATTGCTCGGTCACAGAGTGATAGAGTCAGGGGTGTGGAGCACAGAAAAAGTTCCTTCAGCCCTTTGAGGATACACAGGCCAAACACATACCTAACTATTATAATCCCATTTCCCAGCACTTTGCCCATGGCCTTGTATGCCATGGCGTTGCAAGTGCACATCCAAATACTTATTACATGTTAGGAGGGTTTCTGCATCTACAGCCCTTTCAGGCTGTGCGTTCCAGATTCCCACCACCCTCTGTGTGCAAAAGTTGCTCATCACATCCCTTGTAAACCTTATGCCCCTTATCTTAAATCTATGCCACCTGGTTACTGATCCGTCTGCCAAGGGGAAAAGTTCCTTTCTGTCGACCCTATCTATGCCTCTCATGAGTTTATACACCTCAATCATGTCACCCCTCGCTCTCTTCTGCTCCAGGGTAAATAACCCCAGTCTATCCAATCTCTCCTCATAACTGAAACTCTCCAGGCCAGCCAACATCCTTGTAAACGTCCTCTGCACTTTCTCCACTGCAATCACATCCCTCCCATAAAGCTCATTACAGAACTGCTTGCAGAACTATAACTGTGGCCTAAGCAGTGTGTTCATTACCTCCCTACTCCTATATTCTATGCCTCAGCTAATAAAGGCAAGTATGGCATATGCCTTCTTAAACACCTTATATACCTGTCTCACTACCTTAAGGGAGCTGTCGACATGCACACCAAGGTCCCTCTGATCCTCGTTACTTCCCACAGTCCTACTAATCATTGTGTATTCCTGTGCCTTTTTTGTCCTGCCCAAGTGCATCACCTCACATTTATACAAATTACATTCCATTTGACATTCATCAGCCCATCTGACCAGCCTGTCTATATCCACCAGTAATGTAAGGCTATCCTCCTCACTATTTACCACCCCACCAATGTTCGTGTCCATAGGTTCTGGAAGGTTGATCGCATAATGAGCCGGGGGGAAAGTGATGAAGTGCGTCACTGTGTGCACGCTGACTGATCCACTGTCCTTGTTGTTCATTTCAGCATCATCAGAGCATGGCCGGCAGGAGGAGTTGCAGATGTCCCCTCTCACACCTGAGGGCCCTCAAGTCTCACCTACCTCACACCATTCCTGCAAGACAGGCACAAGCGCAGACACTAGCAGCTCGGTGGGCATTGGAACATCGGCTAGTGTCCCGGGGCACAGCGGTGAGGGCACTTCACAGTCGCTGGAGGAGCTGACAGAGACAGAGAGTGCCGATGGCACAAGCAGTCGGAGGACTGCCGGGGACCAGGCACACTCTCAGTCGGTGCCTGATGATGTGCCTCTGGGGTCTCCGCAACGCAGCAGGCGCCGGAAATGCGGCCGGGTATGCGGGAGCATCTGGGAGTGTTGCATGAGATGTTGCTACGCTTGCTGTCCATGGTGGAGGAGTCCATGCGGAGCATCATTGATGCAATGAGTCTCATGGCAGAGCGTCATGCTTCCTCCATGGAGAGAGTGGTGAGTCTCGTGGAGAGGCGCCTCCAGGAGAACAATCAGGTCCTCCTGGGACTATACTCGGACCTGTAAGCCCTTACAGTGGCATTGGCCACAGCTGATCAGTGCCAATGTGGGAGATAGTCTGGGCACCAAGTTTCCCAGCTCGGTGCCCATCCATCCATGGTGAGCAAGGAGGTCCAAGGCGACTTCACTTCTGCGCAGCAGCTGCCTGTCATTTCTGTGGGGCCCTTTCCCGGAGCTCCGGGTGAGGGCACCAGCTCCTCCACTCCTCAATACCGCTTCCCTAGTGATTGTAATTTTCCGAGTTCCTCCCTCCCTTCCATATCCTGATTTACAGCTATTTCTGGGATGTTACTTGTGTCCTCCATAGTGAAGACCGAAGCAAAATACCTGATTACTTCATCCGTACCATCTCCCCACTTTCTATTATCAATTCCCCAGACACACTCTCGCTCACTTTGTTAACTCTGTTCTTATTTAAATGTCTACAGAAACTCATACTATCCGGCTTTATGTTACTCGTTAGATTAAGTATTTACTGGCTGCCTGCCTCCGTTCATCATTTTCCAGGTCGTCTTTAGAAAATTCCCCAGGGGCAGAAATGCATCAGAGAGATGTTCCAGCATGGCTTCCACACTATTTTCCCGGTACAGCACACCTACCCACATTCTCCCCTTCCAATAACCTGCACCCCAGCCTCCAAACTTGCCACCAAGGGGCTGAGAAAATTCAGCCTAAAAAGAGTGCAGGAGACAGCGTTAGCTATATGGCTGGGTTAATGACAGAAAAGGCTGAATTATCATTTTTACATGATCGTTAAAGGTAAAGCAACAGCTGCTTTTCGAATGAAAGTACTGATCCATCATTCAAACAGTAAGTGAAACAGAGATCAGTTTTATATCTGAGTGCTTCAAAAATATTGACCTTTTCAATAATAAATTAGGATTTCCAACCAAGAAGAGCTAGAGACTTTAGTGGAATAGAAATAATGAATTGGAAAATTATGAAGTGTCTGTTAATGCTTTAGACTTACAGTGCCTAAAATGTGACACTTTGGGATAAATGTTGGTCTTTATTGTATAGGCGAATTGCCTGCTTTTTGATTTACATTGCATTAAAAATCAATGAAATAAAAATTGGACATGTCCTAAATTGGAATGGTGGGCCCTTCAGTCACAGACCACAAAACTGAAAATAATTCATGACGTGCTTTCTAATAAATAGCTGCATACTGTAGATTCTATATATTATTGTATGCTTGTCAGCTGATGGCTTTGGGAAGCTGCAAACTATAAATAACGAACATCATTGTTCTGCATTCTGTCAAAGATTGTGCTATAAGTGCATTTCTTGCATTTTTTTTTGCTTTTAATCCTTTGCCAGGAAGCATACTTTTGATGTTAGTTTGTTTTTCCAAACAATATGCAAGTCATTTCCAAAACTGGGCTCTAAGAGAGTGAGAATGGATGGCAATCCTTGTTCAGCACATGTACAATGCAAGTTTACTGGCAGCTGCATTGGATCAGAAAGCAAGCCTGGCATTCAGACAGCAATGATCTGTTGCACTATCCATGACCGCCATGAAAAGACAAGTCAAGGAAGGCACTGGCTTTGGGTAACATAATGCCAGAGACAATGTGTTCCCGTTTCAGAGATCAAAAAGAAGCTCTTATTGTGGCTATTAAAACATGGCTGGGATACTAGGGAGATTCCTTCAGAAAGGTTAAACACGTGTCAAACGACATGACGGAAACTAATGACTGATTTCCCTTGAGGGCTCATTCTATGTTCACATCCAGCTGGAGATTACAACTTTCTCCAAATTTAGTCACCTAGCTTATTTTATGGAAACAGATGTAGCAAATACAATGGGAAAAGTGATAGTAATTTTATTTGTCATTTTCCACTGACACTTCAGCTCATGGTTAATTTGGAATGTTTTTAAAATTTTGCCTGCTTTAGACTGAAAAGGATAGGAATGTTTTTGTAATGGATTAACACTGTCACAGACAGTGTACAGCTGGAGGGTACTGGATCAATCTCCCTCTTCCAAGTAGAGGAACTTCAGAATAGGTTTATGATTAAGACTAATAGAGGCCATAGGTAACTCCAGTGACTTAGATGTTTATATAACCTCTCTCCTAACTCAGCATGATGAAATAATTTGTAAGTTTTGAGCAATGTATTTATTTCTCTACCTATCCTACCAACCACTATAATCCAAAACCTTTCTAATTGTATTTTAAAGCATTCTTGCATAAAGCAGTTACAATTTCCTTTATTTTCTGTCAGCAAACATTCCAT
This sequence comes from Carcharodon carcharias, assembly GCF_017639515.1. Classification (NCBI taxonomy): domain Eukaryota; kingdom Metazoa; phylum Chordata; class Chondrichthyes; order Lamniformes; family Lamnidae; genus Carcharodon; species Carcharodon carcharias. The sequence goes on from NC_054487.1 coordinate 65,573,933, forward strand.
TCACATCAGCTATTCCAGAACATATACCTTTGGGATAACAGTGCTTTTGCTTTGGAGAAGAAGAAGTTCAAACTCAATTTGAAAAGGTAATAACTATAATCCCTTGGGCTAGGAGATGCTAAATGCAAACTTTCATTGCAAGAAAAATGATGCAACGTAAGTTGGAAGCATTTGTGCTCAGCTTGAATTTGGTGATCTGCCAGTAGTAATATTGGATCTTTTGCCAGTCTTTGGGATGCCAGCTAGCTACATCCTTCTGCTTTAATATGTCATATAGGAACTGTATCTCTAAGGACCTGAGGCATGGAAGCTTTTCCTATAGAATTGAGGGACAAAAGTCAAATGCACAGGCCCACAGTGCAGGGCTGCACCAAGGTTGAAAAGAGTAGAGGAGAAAATGTGAAAAATTGTGGTTCGATTTTTAAAGCCTTTAGGAAGAGAAGATTAAGGGTTGCAGGTTGAAAGTCTTGAGGTCTGGAGAAGCAATGAATAAAATTACAAGTTGGTTGAATCAATCTTAATTTCAACGCATTTAGAATGGAGCGATGAGAGGGAAAAATGTGGGCAGAACAGCATATTTAGAACCTTGGAATAGCAAGAAAAGAAAGTTCAGAAGAGCTAATGGAAGAATGCATGTTACAATGTGTAAAATTGAGAAAGACAACTTTCTCAATTGTTTGTTTACAATAGATTGAAAGGTGGTGTTGAAAGAAGAATTGTGTATCAGAAGGCTATTTTTTCTTCCTTCATCACATTGAGAAATGTGAATCACAACATTTGGATTTATCAAACACTGATGGCATTCTCAGCTAAAGGAAAAATGAATCCATTGGACAGGATCTGTTCGACTGCTCACCGAATGCAGTTTCTGATGATTTTCACCCAAAAGTGGAAACTTTCATTCACAATAGTTTTGCCTCTACTATGTAAGGTTTAGATTTTATGCATATGTACTCATAAAACTAACCAATAGCTTCAAAAATACTGACACAACCTCCAAAATGTTGATATGGGGGAATGACTCTGATTATGACCCTATGACATATGAAACCAAATTGTTACATGAGCTTTGCAATTTAAGCTGCAGGTACGCATCTTTACCCGACATGCCCCTTGCCCTCACAATGCCCCCACCCCTTCATTGTCTTGTCACCTCTTCACTTTTTCATTGCTATCAATTGTTCCTTTGTTACCATTGATTGTCTTTGGGTTTTGTTTCTACCTGAGTCCAACTGCATTATGGACCATTACAATGGGAGTTCTCACCTATGCCATACACTGGTTAAGATTGCTGGCATTAATGCTAGGAGCACTAGTGAGGCTGTGGTATTATCCATTAGCATTGGACTTGGGATAACACTGCCGTTTCTGAGGTTTACCATTATGTTTTGGACCAAGAGGCCATAGCATAGCATAAAGATCATGTTTTCTTCCATTCTGGTGAAAAAAAAGGGAGAAAAACTGGAAAGGGTGTGGAAGAGGGTTCATGGGACAATTCTTTTGGCAGCATATTACATCGGGGTGGATGGTTCATACCCCGGAATCAAAGTTGACGTAAAGCCGATTCACTGGATGCCAGCATGCCTCGCAGCCATAAAGTTCTGTGGGCGGACTAAATAGGCAGTCAGTGGGACTTCCGCCGCTGGCCAATTGGATTGAATGGAAGCTCCAGCAGTCCTGGTGGCGCCAAGAGTACTTTAGTGGGCACTGCCAGGACTACGACCAGGCCCAAGAAGAAGGCCTATGGACTCTGGAGCCAGGTAAGTCCAGGATCCTGGGCAGGGAGTGTTTCGGCAGTTTAGTGGGAGTGGGGCTGGTGTGTTTTATAGAACAGGCAGGTAGAAAGAAAGGGTGGTTGCATCTTAGGTTGGGCTGCTCTCACCACACCCTAGACCCCCCGCCCCCAATTCACAAAGGGCATCCCCCGAAGGTAGTAACCTCCCTTCCTTCCTGCCGTTTTAAAAGTTGTTTTTTAAAAATGCCTTTCCCACTCCCACCCGACTACCCACACCAGTTATGCTGTGGGCAACACCTTATTGGAGTCAATTAGCTTGTTAACAGGTTCAATTGATCCTTGATTAATTATTTAAACATGGCAGAAAGGCTGCCAATTTTGGCATCCAGCCATTATCGGGGTGAACTTGGGGGTGGATGGGAAGGTGGTACGGTTGGCACCCGCCCTATTTTACATGCCTCCCCACTCGTCCCCCCGCAGAAAACACACCCGGCGGGGGCATGTAAAATTCAGCCCTTTTTTTTTTGTATTTATTCTCAGGATGTAGACAACACAGGTACAGTGTCTCAAATCTGGCTATCAAGGAACTAAAACTAGACATTTTAATAAGCTGCCAATTTCAATTGTTATTAAATGAGTTAAATAACTTAGCAGGATAATTCAGCTAGGTGCTTATTGGTGCGACGACATGCCGAACTATTGGCTTCGCACACCAGCCTTTTCCCGCGCCTTGAATGGTCCAAGTGACCCATGACCCACTCGACCCGGCTTGACCTGATATCATGTGTCTCCTATTAAATTAATTGAAGTTCCGATTATTTTCTCCAAAAACTGGCAAAACCCGAAATCTGGCACGGACTTGGTCTTGAGCTTGCCGGTTTTTATACACTGTCCCCATTGGCAAGTTTGCATGTATCAATTCGTAAATTGTCCTGAACTAAAATGGTTTTATAGGTGATTCTCAGTGGATGCAAGTGGAGCTAAGGAGCTCTTCATTTCCAACAATGACTGGAGAAATGTGGTTTTAGTTTCAGTAAGAACATCAGTGTTTACCTTCTCACACTTCATCTCCTTATGCAGTCACAGCATGAAAGCTCTTGCAAATTTTGATCTGGCTTTAACTCAATCAATTGCATGACAATTTGGATATTCCTGCATCTGTTTGTTGCCTGTGAAAATTATTTTATTTAAATGCTCAAGCGCCATCAGTCGCGTGCATCTTGAAAGTCACCTCAGTAATTTGGTCTGACCTGATAATGTGTAAATTAAACCAGACGAAAGTGTTGGCTCCTTCAGTTTTGGCAAAACAACATAGTCAACACTTAAACCTCACAGGCACATACCTTTGGCGCTGAATATTTCAGTCATAGAGAACAGATTTCATAGATGCTTTGTTGGTACAAATGCCTTTTTGTGACATACAAAGTATTGCTACAATTTGCAAATTACTGATACTGTTTGAAGCAAGTGAAAGCAGGCTGACATCCAGATGACTACGTTTCAACTGATTGCAAACATACACCGCCTTCATTAAAACAGCTGAAAACTGTTATAATATCAGCAAGTGTCAGCTTGATTCAGTTAGTAGCACTTTTTCCTTTGAGTGAGAAATTATGGATCAATGTCTTTCAACATCGCCAGGGACATTAAATGGGTGAGATTCTATTGGCTGTCTGTTCTACACACTAGCCAAATTTCCATTCCAATGAAGGTGAGGATGGCTGATCCGCTACTACCCATATCATGTCCTTGTGAAACTTAAAGTTTTGTCCATGAATTTGAGCCCCACCCCAAGATTTGAGCATGTAATCAAGAATGACACTCTAATGCAGTATTGAGGGAGTGCTGTATTACTGGAGTCACTTCTTTTATTCAACTGAAGCTGCTCCTGCACCGGAGCCCATGGCACTATTTTGAAGAAGTGTTCTCTTCATTTTACCTGAGCAACATTTCTTCTTCAAGCCATCAACACCAAAAGCACAGATTAATTGTTCGTTCATTTCATTGCCATATTTTCCTCCACTGAAAGTGATTTAATGTATAGAACTTTGGGCTGTTTTCAAGTTTTCAGAATACACAGAATAGATGCATTCCAAAGAAAATTTCCGAGGGGAAATCCCACCATCCGTGGTTCACTAAAAAAGTTAAAGACAGTATGAAACTTAAAAAAAAACATATAATTGCGCAAAGACGAATGGCAAGTCAGAAGATTGGAAATAATATAAAGATCAGCAAAGAATGACAAAAAGATTAATAAGGAGGAAATAATTAAAGTGCAAGAGAAAGCTAGTTAGTCATAGAAAGACGGAGAGTCAGAGTTTCGATAGATATTTAAATAAGAAAAGAGTTAACAAAGTGAGCATTAGTCCTATAAAACGTGCATCTGGGAAATTGATAATGGAAAGTAGGGAGATGGCGGATGAGTTAAACAGGTATTTTGCATCGGTCTTTACTATAGAGGACAAAAGTAACATCCTGGAAATAGCTGTAAATCAGGAAACGGAATGGAGGGAGGAACTTGGGAAAATTACAATCACCAGGGAAGTGGTATTGAGCAAATTGTTGGGGCTGCGGGCTGACAAATCCCCACATCCAGATGGATTTCACCCTAAAATCTTGAAATAAGTGGCTAGTGAGATAGTTGATGCATTGCTTTTAATTTTCCAAAATTCTCTTGATTCAGAGAAAGTTCCATTAGATTGAAAAATACCAAATGTAACTCCTTTATTCAAAAAAGGAAGGAGACAGAAAGCATAAATCTACAGGCCAGATGGCCTAACATCTGTCACAGAGAAAATATTAGAAGCTACTATTAAAGATGTTACAGCAGGGCACTTAGAAAAATTCAAGGCAATCAGGCAGAGTCAACATGGTTTTGTAAAAGGGAAATCATTGTTTAACCAATTTATTGGAGCTCTTTGAAGGAGTTACATGTTCTGTGGATAAAGGGGAAAAAAGTGGATATACATTACTTAGATTTCCAGAAGTATTTGGTAGAGTGCCACATCAAAGGTTATTGCAGAAAATAAAATTCATGGTGTAGAGGGGTAACTTATCGGCATGGATAGAAGATTGGCTAGCTAACAGGAAACAGAGAGTTGGCATAAATGGGTCTTTTTCTGGTTGGCAGGATGTGACAAGTGGTGTACCACAGGGATCAGTGCTGGGGCCTCAACTTTTTACAATTTGTATAAATGACTTGGATGAAGGGACTAAAGGAATGGTTGCTAAATTTGCTGATGACACAAAGATAGATAGGAAAGTAAATTGTGAAGAGGACATAAGGAGGCTACAAAGGGACATAGATAGGTTAAGTGAGTAGGCAAATATCTGGCGAATGAAGTATAATGTGGACAAATGGGAAATTATCCACTTTGGCAGGAAAAATGAAAAAGAAACATATTATCTAAATGGTGAGAGATTGCAGAGCTCTGACATTCAGAGGGACCTGGGTGTCCTAGTGCATGAATCACAAAAGGCTAGTATTCAGTTGCAGCAAGTAATTAGGAAAGCTAACAGAATGTTATAACTTATTGTGAGGGGAATTGTTTACAAAAGTAGGGAGGCTATGCTTCAGTTGTACAGGGCAGTGGTAAGACCACATCTGGAGTACTCTGTACAGTACTGGTGTCCTTATTTAAGGAAAGATGCAAATGTGTTAGAAGCAGTTCAGAGAAGGTTTACTAGAGTAATACCAGAAATGGGTGGGTTGTCTTATGAAGAAAGGCTGGACAGGTTAGGCTTTTAACCACTGGAATTTAGAAGAGGAAGAGGCGACTTGATTGAAACATACAAGAACCTGAGGGATCTTGACAGGGTGAATATGGAGATAATGTTTCCTCTTGTGGGAGAACCTAGAACTAGGGCACTTTTGTTTAAAAATAATAATTGCCCATTTAAGACAGAAATGAGGAGAATTCCTTTCTCTCAGAGGGCTGTGAGTCTTTGGGACTCTCTTCCTCAAAAGACAGCATAAGCAGAATCTTTGAATATTTTGAAGGCAGAGCAAGATAGATTCTTGACTAACAAGGGGGTGAAAGGTTATCGGCGGCAGGCAGGAATGTGGATTTGAGGCTATAAATTCAGGCCAATGTTAACTTATTGAATGGCTGAGCAGGCTTGAGGGGCCAAGTGGCCAAGCAGGCCTTCTTCTTTGTCAGGAAAACTGAAATATGATTGCATTTTTTACATCAAGTGGACTGAATTTTACGCCTCACAGGCAGGTGTGTGCCTGACCTGATCAGGTGTAAAGTAGCGTGAGATGACATCGGGTGGGCGTCCTGATGCCATCCTGTGCTCATGTGATATTTTGGTCAGCGGACACGCGCAAAAGTCAGAAGCACTCCCGCCAACAATTAAGAGGGCAATTAAGCCCATTATCGGTGCAATTGACTCTGATTCTTCCTTGCCTGTCCAATCTTATGGCGGACGGGTGAATTGGCCAGACGGCCTTTGCATTTTTCATCAAACCTCATCCACGGGTGGGATGAGATTTCTGTGATGAAATAAAATATAAATAAATTTCTGTGGACAGCATTTTCATTAGCTAAACTTTCAGGTGATTGGTTATGATGCATGGACACTTTTTCAGTGTTTGAAACCTTTATTTTTGCTGTTTCATGTCTTCAGCTTCCCGAGGCAGCTCTTTGCCTTCAGGGAGCTTTCTGTCAGTGCCGGCCCGCACCCGCACCATCGCCTGCCCTCTTCCCCACACCACCCCCCTCCCCGCCCTGGCAGCGCTGAGCTCTTCAGCACACGTTTCACACTGGCTGGCACTTTGGGGGCCGATCGCGGTCGCCATTCCGCTTCCCGGCCAATCCCGGGCCCGTTGATAGCGCCCGCCTGCCGAGCTGAAAATTCAGGCCAATGTTAACTTGCTGGTAGGCAAGACAAGGAGAGTGAATATTAGAAAAATGCACAGTGTGGCATAAAAATATTGCATAAGAACAACTTGAAAAAAATATTTGCACAGACCTATTTATAGACCTAGGCTGGACTTGCATCAGGTTAGATTGAGTCTACAACAGAGAAACAGGCCATTTGGTCCAACTGGTCATTTATGCCCCACACACTCCTCTTTATTTAACTCTATTAGTAGACCCTTCTATTTCTTTCTCCTTCATGCACATAGCTAGCTTCCCATTAAATGAATCAATGCTATTTTCCTCAGCTACTCCCTGTGGTAATTCATTCCACATTTTTACCACTCTGTTGCTGAAGAAATTTCTTCTGAATTCCCTATTGATTTATTAGTGATCATCTTATATTTATGGTCCCTAGTTTTTGACTCCCATGTAAGTGGAAAGACCCTCTCTACACCTACCCTATCAAACCCTTTCACCACTTTAAAGACCCTTATCAGGACATGTCTCAGCTTTCTTTATTAGAGAAAAGAGCCTCAGCCTGTTCAGTCTTAGCTAACTATAATAAACTCATGGTTCTTTCCTTCTCTAAATGCCTGTTTTGATGTGTTTTCTTAAGGAAAATATAATTGTGTGGCTTACTGCCTAATTCCCACCCCCACAAATGAGCACCAGAATTTTTACTTTTAGCAAATCCCATTTTCCATTACTGTTTGCTCAAATTGGCCTCATTGCATTGACTATGTTTGTGCAGCTAAGCTTTCCTGCAATTTGTCCCAATTAACATCCCTAACCTAATGTCGGGAAATAACACCACTGTAAAATTGGCAGTTACAGCTGCATTTTAGTATCTCTGAGGTGGATACAGCATAGAAGAGGCCATTGTTTGAAAAGTCTATTGTAAAGTTCTGCAGATTTATGCAGACAGTAATTCATTTGGTTCAGCAGCTTCACTGAAGAGGTAGCTGCCATTTACCATTTACTAGGGGTAAATTAAAATTCAGTGGGTAGAAATTCATCTTGACCATTGATGCAAAACAGATGGTATCGGATTGGCTGTTCAATAAAGAAAGCACCGAGTTCCATTGCAGTCAATGGAATTGAATACAGAGACCATGTAAAATGGTCAGCTGATCCAATACTGCCTGTTTTGTGCCACTGCCCATAGACGAATTCCAAACCTGAGGTGTGGAAAGTTGGGTTTTCGTTAGAAATTCCCCATCTTCCTATGTTATGAAGAGGATGAAGGAGGCTATTTTAGAGGAATGTGGAGAAGAGGCATCACCAGAAGATGTTTGTTTCCAGCTCATCAAAACTCATTCTCCAGGTTTCACAATATTGGTGCAATTGTGTGATTTTTATGCAACATCCACAGGAGAATGTATTGACATAATGGGATAGATATACATCATTACCACCTGGCCAATGACTTGGTAGAATTAAAATCAGATGGATTTTATAAAGAGGGGCTTATACACATGACAGATTACCACCCAGGCAGTGAAAGTGAGAATCTATCCCAATCTGTCTGTATGACTATGTACTATGGTTGATGATGCTTCAGGACTGGATTTTTGATCAACTAAGAAGTTTCTGGTTGTATGTATATTCAACAAAGATAAATGAAATAAACAAATAAGTCGGCATGCTGTATGCCAAGCCTCTCCTCCCCAGACATTATGAACTACAAATTCAATTTAGGCCTATTAGTAAGAACTGGGATTGCAATGCATGATCACCCCAAGCCCAGTGTGAAATGTGCTGCTGATTGGCTGCACGCTCAGTTAATATGACAAATAGCTTAATGGGGAGGTGCATTGCTATAGCAGCTGCTGGAATTTTGTCTGCAAGTCTTTGTGGGAAGAAAGGAGACTGCAATGGGGCAACAGGGAGAGGTTCTAAAATGTAGCGCTGGAAGCCTTAGTGCAGGAACTTGAGAGGAGGAAAGAGGTGATGTTTCCACAGAGGACCAGGACATATTCTCTGAAGGCATTAAGAGCTGGTGGCCATGGAGGTTAATTCCCAGAGTTTGGATCCAAGGACCGGGTTATTCTGACAGCAAAAGTTCAATGACCTTACAGTGAGTGGTTAAGGTCAGTGAATCTTCAAATGACATCTTCTACCTACTGCATCACCAATCTCTTACACTGCTCAATACACCACAGCCTCATTACTCACATCAGTAATCAGGACCCACGTGTAACATTCAGATGCTTCACTTCCCTTATAAACTCACCAATGCTGCCAACCTCTCCACATACTTCTAGCTATGCAGCTATAGCAGGCATATCCCCCAAACACACTGTAATATGCTCAATGGCATTCTTCCATCTCTCCTGCAGGACAAGAATGCACATAACCACAGTGAGTATTAGAGAATTGGTACTGGACACTTGCATCTCCTGAGTCCTTTGGAGAAGATGTCTCTGCATTATAAGGCTGAGGTTGTTGCATTTACAGGGAAATGGTGGTGTAGTGGAAATGTCACTGGACTAGTAATCCAGAGGCCCAGGCTAATGCTTTTGGGATATGGGTTCAAACCCCACCATAGCAGCTGGTGGAATTTAAATTAAATTAAATATCTGGACTTGAAATCTAGTCTCAGTAATGGTGACCACAACAAATATCATTGATTGCTATAAAACCCCACCTGATTCATAAAGGTACTTTAGGAAAGGAAATTTACCATTCTTACCTGGTCTGGTCCGCATCTGACTCCAGACCCACAGCAATGTGTTTGGCTCTTAATTGCCCTCTGAAATGGCCTAGCAAGCCACTCAGGATGGGCAGCAAATGCTGGCCTTGCCAGCGATGTTCACAACCCATGAAAGAATACATTTTAAAAAATTCAGTGTCATTCAGGATGATCCACGTAAAAACATTCCTGCATTGTGCACTTTCTCAAATTCCACTTCGCTCTCATCCTGATATCAAGCATTAAGTGCAAGCTGGGGATGGTGTGACCATAGACTTCTGCGTTCTATCACATTTTCCTTCTCCCTCCCCAATCTTCCCCTTCTATATTTCTGTTTTCAGATAATTAAGTCTTTCCACTTGTCCAGCCAGTGAAGGGTACAAACAAAGTGGACTTTGAATGAAACACCCTCACTTGATCTGATACAAATAGCCATCAGCTCAGATATTGATACATGAATGGAGTCAGGATCCACAGGTGGTGAGTCACCAGGCATGAGTTGTCTGCAGCCAGGCCAAGGGGGGGTAGGATAGCATAGGTACCAGCTCACTGGAGGGCAATTGGTTGCAGATGAATTCTGCTGCAGAGGACTGAGGACTTTGATAGGGTGGCAAATAGGAGAATGCAGATGGGCATGCACACAGATACTTGGTGTATTGGGCCGGATAGCTAGTTGTCACTGTCAATGAGCATTGGGGAGTCTGGTTCCAACTTGACACAGAACTTTGTGAAGAGATTTGAGCCTATCCTTTCCAGTGTGCAGGTGGTAGCCAACTCCATGAGAACACTTCCAGACTCAATCATGAGGCAGTGCCTGGTGTCGGATGTCAAAGCTCCCATGACAGCATAGTAGAAGCCACTCAACATTTGAGTGTTACAATGGAAGCTCAAACTGAGATCATGAAGTTGACTTTTATGCCACATAGTCTCATCATGGCTGTGGATACAGTACATAAGGGGAGCATGTCCGGCAGATTACTAAGATTGCTGAAGTGCTAGCCTGGACGAGTGGCAATGGACCATGGATACTACCTGAGTATGGCAGCATTTGTGCTCTCAACACTGTCACTCCACCATTGCATGTACTGTTGCCTTTCAGCCAGCCTAGACCGCTGGCACCATGGTGGTGACGAGGACTAAAGTTGGGCCCTCTAGGCCTAGAGCACCTTGAGTTGTTCTCCAAGCTCATCTGCAGTCTTCCCCAGTCAAATTCAGCAGCCTCCCACCAGCCATGCTGCATCTATTGAGGTAGCACTGCATACCTGGCATTCCCACCCCCCACAGAAAGGGTGAAGAGTTCAGTTTTGAATGTATTAATGGAAGTGTTGTTCACAAAGGTATTGTGGAATTTCTTTGTGTGGTGTCTTTTATATTGATCATGACGACAGTCTGATGGTACATGGCAGAGGGAAGGAAATTGGAGAATTGTGGATAGCGGTGACGTGGGGATAAGAATTTACAGGAACTGGAGCCTGAATAGCTCACAGACAACCCATCAGAGTAAGGTGGCCTGGATGCCTCCTCCCTTCCCCCTCCTCTCTCTCTTCCTCCTCCTTTTGTTCTCCTCCTCCTTTTGAGGTGACCACAGAAGTCCTGGTGGAAAGGACTGCATCTTCATGAATGTGTGGTTGTGCAGGATGCGGCTGTCCACAATGAATTTGGAGACACATTCTTGGGAGTAGTGCAGGGTTCCCCATGAGCTGTCCAGGTAGTGGAATAAATAAAAACAGAAAATGTTGGAAAATCTCAGCAGGTCTGGCAAGATCTGTGGCAAGAGAAACAGAGTTAACATTTTGAGTCCGTATGACACTTCTTCAGGAAGTGGAATTGTTCTTTCAGAACACCAATAGCTTGCTCCATGATTTTCCTGGTGGAAACTTGGCTCTCATTGAAGGTGAGTTGTCCACAAATGGTTGGGTGGCACGGGAGTGTCATGAGCCAGGTGCAGAGCAAGTAGCAACCCCTGTCACCAAGCAACCAGCCTTTGAGTTGTGTTCCAGAAAGCCAGGTGATGAATGACAGGAATGGAGCCATTCTTTACGCATTTTTTAAAAATTAATTCATGGGATGTGGGCTTCACTGACTAGGCCAGCATTTATTGCCCATTCCTAATTGCCCTTGAGAAGATGATGGTGAGCTGCCTGCTTGAATTGCTGCAGTCCATGTGGTGTAGGTACACCCACAGTGCTATTAGGAATGGGGTTCTAGGAGTTTGACCCAGTGACAGTGAAGGAATGGTGATATATTTCCAAGTCAGGATGATGAGTGACTTGGAGGGGAACTTCCAGATAATGGTGTTCCCATCTACCTGCTGCATAAGTCCTTCTAGATGATAGTGGTTGTGGGTTCAGAAGGTGCTGTCGAAGAAGCCTTGATGAATTCTTTGTAGAAGCTTTTATATACAGAGACACATTGCAAACATGCACCTCCTCATTCAGCCACCACAGTTTAAGATCTGTTTCTATTTATAAGAGTACAAATGAATCCCCAAATAATGCCCACTACCTACATACAATTAAACACAATTAATATACAATTAACATTCTGGTTCATCATAGTAGATTAAACATGACGGCTACAGTGCAGGATGAAAATGTTGTGGCTGCTGCTAGAATAACAGGCATTCATCAATCTGATAGCATGGTTACACACCAACTGCAAGTTCAGTGAGTGGTAATATTTGTGATTACAGCGCACCTCCTGGTTAAAATGGAGGGCTGTAGAGCTATTTGAGTGCAGTTTATGGCTCCCTGCACCATTGGCAATCCCACTAGCCTGGCAAAGCCATGTGGGTGCTCTTTCTGCTTTTGTCTGGTACAAAGACTCTTCTCCTGATAGACTGGGCCTCTGTCAACTCCCTGACGCAACATTGCTTGGCAACTGAGATGTTGGCAATGTCGCTTGCTTCCATCTGGCATAGAATTGAGGACCATGGTAATCTTCATGGCCAATGGTGGTATTGTCCACTCCGTGCTGTGCAGTTGCATGTCCAGTTGTAGGAGTTGGCACAGTGTGACCACCTCCTTGGTGAATCATAGCTCCTACCTCAGATACCATTCCTGGCTGATGTGTGGGTAGGAGAAGTGCTCGCTGAAGATACTTGATGGGTAGGGCCTTCTGTTGAGAGCCATCCTCCTCCTCCACTCTCTGCACACAGGTTTCCTTCTCTACTACCTGTGCTCCCTGCACCTGTCTTGTTGCAGCCCATTTGGAAGGCACATGTGTGTGGATATTAAGCAATGACAGGATTACATTTGGCTGCTATTGTCCTGCCAGGTCAAATAGCCTGTTAACACTATTCAGACCATCTGATGAAGAAAGTGCACCTTGTTGCACACAAGGATCTAAACCTAACATGAGTTACTACGTTCAAAATAGATAAGGACTGCAAAATAAAATACTTCATACTTGTTTCTAAACATAGTTGTCCATTTGTGCTATTATATTAAAAAAAATTGGTAAGAGGAATGTGTATTGAGGCACAGTGTTATTGCGTTATACTGTACTAGGCCAAAGATATTGTTAAGCACATTTCAGAAAGATGTAACAATCTGAAATATCACTGGAACCCATAGTTGGCTGGACAGACAAAAACATATAGTTTTATAACTTGTTTTTGATTGAATAACTCTACCAGTTTTTAATAATGATAACTACATCTGGAATCATAGAAGCAGATTTCAAATATAAACAAATCTATCAGATAAACTCAATTTGAACTTAGCGAATCTATGCATTTTCTTTTCCTCTTGGGTGATTATTTTGAACAACTTTCACTCTAGCTGTTTTGCTGCTCCAGCAGCCTGGTATCAGATTTCCGTAGGAGAGGATTACTGCCTGACATTTAGTATGCAGACTGACAGTGTAGCAGGCACAAGCTGCATTATTGTCTCCCAAACCTTTACCTGACTGCAAAACATAGGGCACCATTGATCTGAAGATCACAGTGGTGGAAATCTGCCTTGATGTTATCTGCTCAATTTCTCTCAGCTTAGCTTTAAGATGTCACCATTCCCATAGGATGCAGGAGATAAAGGCTTATTAGTTCATAGGTAGGTGGTCTTAGGAGATAGCTGAACAGCTGGATGCTTCATGCTGTCACCCAGGGGAATTGCCTTATTAGTTAATTAGTGTGCTTCAAATGATTGATCACCTGGTCCCATCACTAAGGAATTTCCCAGGGACATTGATGTTCAAAGGCTTCAGGTTTCTGCCTCTATGGGTACTGCAGATGGGCAGGAGCAGGGGTGGTTATGATTCCAATGTTCAGCTGTATTGAACAAGACAAACAATGCCACGGTATAGTGGAGATGAAAAGGGTGTAAGGGTCAATACGTCAAAACATGGTGACATGGGAGTACAGCAGGATATTCATGATGTAAAGCAGTGAAGTGGAGGCATTTTAAAGAGAATGAATATTTACTCTTTTTCACAAACTATAGATTTCCGGAGCTAGCAAAATGCTGTAGTCCAATTGCACAAAATTAGCCAGTGGTTAATGCCTAATATCAGCTGCAGATGAAGGCGGTCATTTTTGTGACAGTCTGTAAAAGGAGAGGATTTGAACAATGGCAGAAGAAGCACAATGCTTTGGAATGCATAAAGCAGCCAGCCAGGGGTCTTATTCAAATTCAGGGAATTGAAGACTTATTACATCCAACAGCAACAACCTCTGTCCTGATCTCCCAATACGATATTTAATGCATTCATTCTCAGGACAGAATGTACAAGGACAAAGTTGGTATTCATTTGAACTATGCTTATCCGTAAAAGACTGAAACAGATAGCAGACCATCCTGGCACATTTTCCCTTCTCAAGCTCAGGGATTCAAAGTCTATTATAACCAAAACATAACCAGTTGTGATACAGTCAGTGCTGCCCTTCCTCTAACTGGCTGACTACACAGGATAAGATACTTGCCCAGTATTTACAGCTCAATATCATATTCACAATGATATCATCACAATTTTGAAGGGTTCCCGTTTAAGAACCATTTTGTATAAGCACATTGCCATTTGTGGTTAAGTCAGAGGAAATGGGTTAAATATTTGACACTGTACATGAATGCAAAACTCGGCTCTGTAGTTCCACTTGTGCCAGTGTTATGGAACCAAAGCTCGTAAAACCGCAGCTGTACCACTTCTGGCATGGCCCACATGGCATATTATGATTATTAGGGTTTAGCACAGGTATGCCATGGGTGTGCCAGAAGCAGATTTGATACCTGATCTGCCAGTTTGAACCTTGCAGGTAGTGGTTGTGTGTTTGGAAGGTGCTGTCAAAGGAGCCTCGGTGAATTCCTTGTAGAAGCTTTTATATACAGAGATACACACTACAAACATGCACCTCCTAACTCAGCCACCACAGTTTCAAATCTGTTTCTATTTATAGGAGTACAAGCGAATCCCCAAATAATGCCCATTACCTACATACAATTAAACACAATTAATATACAATTAACATTCAGATCAATGATTGAACCTTGGACATCACAGAATGGTAGAATTTTAACGGCACAAAAAGAGGCTATTTGGCCCATTGTCTCTGCACGGGCTTTCCAAATGAGCATTATGGCCTAGTGCCATTGTCCTGCCTTTCTCTCATACCCTTGCACATTGTTTCTATTCAAATAATCATCTAATGCCCTCTTAAATGCCTTGATTGACCCTGCTTCCACCACACTTCTAGGCAGTGCAGTCCAGACCTGAACCACCCATTGTGTGAAAAAACTTTTTCTCACGCCACATCCGCTTATTTTGCAAATCACTTTAAACCTGTGCCCTCTCGTTCTTGATCCTTTTACGAGCGGGAACAGCTTCTGCCTATCTACTCTGATCAGCACGCTCATGATTTTGAACATCTCCATCTAATCTCCTCTTAGCCTTCTTCTCTCCAAGGAGAACAGTCCCAACTTCTCCAATCTATCTTCATAACTGAAGTTTCTCATCCCTGAAACCATTTTTATAAACCTCTCCTGCAATGTTTCCAATGTGTTCACATCCTTCCTGTAATGTGGCGCCCAGCTGTACATAATACTCCAGCTGCGGTCTGATGAATGTCTTATATAAATTCAGCATAACCTCCTTGCTCTTGCACTCTATGGGTAGAATTTTCCCCCCGTTGGGGGGGTTGCGTGGGGGTGGGTGAGGGTGGGCACTCCCTGTGCGGGCGGCGAGAGATTCCCTGAGTCTGGGCATGTGCACGAGAGAGCGCAGAAATCTCCCCGAGGCACAAGAGCTGCCTCAGGGAGATTAGCTTAAGTTCCAAAAATTTTAATAAAGAAAAAAAAATTTAAGACATGTCCTCTCATGTGACTGTGTCACATGAGTTGGGACATGTCAATGAACTTTAATTAAAATATTTATTTATTTTATAAACCCTTCATGAAGCCTCATCCAGCCCGTGGATGAGGTTCCATGAAAAATGTGAAGGCCGCCTGGGCTCTTTGCCTGCCCGTCAACCTTATGCTTGTACATACGTCTTTCTCAATTGGCTTAATCCGTTCACAACTGGCCTTAACAGAGAATCTAAATGACGTGCGGTGACGTCGGGACATATGCCCAATGTCACCCCGTGTCATTTTACCCCTTGGCGAGCGGGTCCCACTCCTGCTCGCCGAGCCTAATAAATACTATATGTTATATTAACTGCTCTCTCCACCTCTCCTGCCACTTTCAATGATCTATGCACATATACATCCAGGTCTTTCTGTTCTTGCACCCACTTCAGAATTTCACCCCCTTATTTTATAATGTCTCTGCATGTTCTTCTTACCAAGATCGAAGGGACAATTTTTCCCCTATCATTTAGTCATTAGTTGCATTCATTTATTGACACGGAGAAAGTATTTTCTCAAAATGTGAATTACAGTAAATTCTGGTGCACTACAAATATCTTCATGCTTTTTTTATTTTCTGATCTGAAAGCCTGAGATTGGACTTGCGCAGTAGTTTGTCAATTATACACCATAAAGGTCATTGCTGTGACTTGTACATCAGTTCAAGCAATTCACTGGATTTTATGCTATCATCTTATTGCCATGACCTATAACCTGCTCTTTTTAGAGTGAGGCACAAAGCATGATAACATTTGGTAATGTCAGGGTTTGAGGAGTTATCCTAACAGCAACCCATTCAAGGTTCTTGTTTCTTGTGAAATGTCTGAACTAAACATTGCTATAACAGGAAACCACTTCCTCAAAATGTCTCTCCTGCTTCAGCCTTGGATGTGTTGACATCACAGACTAACATCCGTATTGATATGTTTAGGTTACTAACCCTCTTTCACTGGCTGTTTGTAAGGATATAGAAACTATCAACACGGCACAAAGCTCCGGGAGGGAATTTTATAGCGCTGTCACGGTGAGGGTGGGTGCGTAAATTGCAGTGAGCCTTTCAAAACTCCATTGACTTCGGCAGGACTGGAAAATCCCACCAGTCGGAGGGGCTGTAAAACTCCACCCCTGATTACTGTGAGAGTGTCCCTGAATGTTTTCTTTTCTTCTGTTAATTACTGATAAATATTTTAAATTTACTCAAGTTCTTATGTGACTGAGCTTTAATCTGCGTTTGGTATTTTATTTACAGGATGTCATACTTGCGTGAAATTTCACAAATGGAACCTTAAAATAAACTAGCATAAAATTGGTTAATAAAGATCGTTTAAGCCATCTGCATATAAATTTGGGCAGGAGGGAAGGTTAATCTCCATCAAAAGCAAGTCCACATTTAATATGTAGAATTTTAAAGCTTCCTTGCACGATGAATGATTAGAATCCTAGATTGTGTGATATTTGAATAATGTTGTGTCTCAGTTAGTAGCATTCTTGTCACTGAGTCAGAAGCTTTTGGTTTCAAGTCTCTCTCCAGACACTTGAGCACAAAAATCTAGGCTGACACTCCAGTGTGCTATTTGAGGACCTGCTGCACTGTTGGAGGTGGCTCCTTTTGGATGAGGCGTTAAACTGAGGCCCCATCTGCCTGCATGGATGGATTTAAATGATCCCATGGCACTATTTTGAAAATGAACAGTGCCAATCTCTCCAGTGTCCTGGGCAATATTGATCCCTCAATCAACATCACAAAAACAGATTATCCGTTTTGTCTGCCGTTCTCCAACCCTGGCCTCTTGCTCATCTCTGACTTCCATCACCCAGCTATTAGTAGCTGCGCTTACAACTGCTAAAGCCTTGCCCTCCCTAGACTCATTCACCTATCCACCTCTCTGCCCTCTGTTAAAGCATTACTTAAACCTACCTTTTTTGAGCAAAACTTGCTTTCCTGTCCTAATATCTCCTAATGCGGCTCGGTGTCAAACTTTCTCCTATAAGGCTTCTGTGAAGTGCCTTGGGATGGTTTACTGAATCAAAGGCATAACATATATTTGAATTGTTGTGATTATCTTATGTATTTACCGTGATTTTCAGATTTATATTGGGATGATTGAAAAGAGGAAAAAGGTAATTTGGTAGAATATGGTTGGTTGTTTTATGACTGAATCAATCACAAATGGCATTGCAGAAATATTTCTGGGATCTAGTTATATGGTTTTGGAATATGGTTTGTTGAGAAAGCATTCTGGGATATTGATAGTTGATTTTTGATTCTGGCTTTCTGAAAGGAGCTTAATAACGCAGGGTGGGAAACTCTCGGTGAGGGGGAAAATAAGTGTCACTTTGGCATGGGGGACCCTCAGAGCTGGGAGTATAGGAGTCTTGGCAAGCCTGTGGATCGGGAAAAGGGTGTTGGTGAGTCTGCGGGGAGTGGGGGGTGGTCCTGCTGAGTCGGTGGGAGCTGGGTGAGGGGATTCTGACAAGCCTGTGGCAGCAGGGGTGGGGTGTCCTGGCAAGCTTGTGAGAGAGAGGGGTGGAGGGTTCCAGCAGGCCTGTGGGAGTGGGGAGGAGGGGGTGGGGAGGGGGGGGTGGTGGTGGGGGGGTTGCTGTTGGAAGTGTTGGGGGGGCTGGACCTTGACAAGCCTGTAGGAGCGAGCTACCAGGAGGAGAGCGCTAAGAACACATGCAGACATGTACTACCCATGCGTGAATATCAAAGATTGAAAATTTGGGACTCCTTTCCACCTCCCACCCTAAATTTGGCAATATTAAGCTCAATCTCATCCTGAGATGGGGTTTCATCAATAACTCTGCAGGTGTGACATGAGTTGTTGTGCGAACGGTTGTCTTATAAAAGAAAATGACGCATGCTAGCTTGGTTGTCGAGGAATTTCCAGTTAATCCAGTCTTGAATGTTTGAACCACCCTTTTGGCCAATCCATTTGAGGGTGGTACAGTGAAAATTTTACACGAGTGATACCGCTGAGGCTGATAAACCACTGAAACTCAGCACGTGTAAATGCCATGCCGCTATAACCACATGATGGCAAAACTTTGATGTAACTTCTCAATTGTAGCAGAAGATGTTGGTGATTTCACCTCATATATGTCCATATTTTGAGTGGGCATCAACAATGAGCAGAAACATGGTTCCCATGAAAGGTCCAACATAGTCAATGTGCAGCCGCACCCATAGTCTTCCTAGCTATTCACAAGGGTATAATGGAGCTGTTGAAGGTAACTTTTGCAGTTGTTGACATTACACACAATTCTTCACTTAACTCTTTATATCACCATTCATCCCAGGCCACCATGGATAGCTGCGTGCAATGGTCTTCATTCCTGGATGAGCACTGTGTAGTTCAATTAGCAGGCGCTCTCTTCCTTTTGAAGGAACTATCACTCGTGCTCCCCACAATAAGATGCCATCCTGACTGGTTATTTCATGTCTTCTGTTAAAGTACGGTTTGATTTTGTCAGATACAGACTCTTGTGACCAACCATGAAGTATTTGTTCTCATACTTGTGATAGTACTGGGTCCCTACTTGTCCAGTCCCTGATCTGTTGAGCACAAACCGATGATGAATTTAAGAAATGTAACAACAAAATAAGTTCTTGTGGAACTGCGACTTCTGCATCCTTTTCTTGTAAAGGCAAATAACTAAATGCATCGGTGTTTGCGATTTGACTAACCGGCCTGTGTATGAAAGTATACTCGTATGCTGTCAGGATTAAAGACTTATTTGTGTTTCAGTGTCTTCTTTCTATGTGCCGCCTTCTTTCTAGCACTGGTTTTAATCTCGGCCTTCTTTTCAGTTTCAACATTGGCTAGGCTAATCTCAGATGCATGCTCGACTTGTGTGAACTCAGTGGTTGAGATTTCCAGAATTTCATCATCTGTCTGCTTCTTAGAAAATTCTGCAATTTTTGCCTCCTAAGCCTCTCTGGCTTCACATAGCTGATTCTTCAGCTCTTCCAACTCTCTTTTTGTATTTGTTGGCTGCCTCCTGGAAAATTAAGCATTGTTGTGTTTTCTCTGCCAACTCATCCTTCATTTTGGTCAGGGAGATGCTGAATTCTTTCCGTTTCTCTTCATACTTTTCCATAATGAACAGCTACTTTACTTATGCCTTTGACTTGGATGTTTTCGCCCATGTATGTTTTTAATTGGGCAGTTGTTTCTTCCAAATCTATATGATGTTCGCCATAGCTCAGATATTTGAAGGTATGTTTCCCAATTACTGCAGTGGAAACTCCTGTGTCCACTTCCATTTGAAAGTCTGCCATTCACTTTCACTGTCACATAGATTGGTTCTGTTCTTCCAACCTTCAAGTTATACAATGAATAAATATCTGAAACTGTTGCTTCAGGCTCTTCTACATTGTAGGTCTCAATATTGTTTTTTTCTTTGCTTTAAAAATCTGTTGGACTCTTTCCCTACAAGATTTCATTATATGTCTGTTTTTATGACAATAAAAACATTACATTTTTTTAAAGTGCTATTCATTGAAACATTGTTCATTTTCACCTCTATTGATATTACTCCTTATTTTTGCTGTTGAGTCATTTTCTTTTCTCATTTTCCTGCTAGCTGTTTCCCACCTTTTAGTAGAGTATTGCACTTTTGCGCCCTTTTTGGCTGGGGCTTCTTTCCCGATGTAGAGGACAGCACTATTTCGTGTGCCCTGTATGACTTTCGAATCTCGAACTGAACTTTCCATTGCCAATGCAATCTTGAGCGCTTTCATGAATCTAAATTTGTTTCGGATAACAATTGCTTCTGAGTCATGTCCTCATTCACACCTCACACTAAACGATCTCTAAGCATATTGTTCAAGGATGTACCCAACTCACAGTGCTCCGTTAATTGTTTCAAACTTGCCACATAGCTCGCAACTGTCTCCCCCGGGCTCTAATTCTTGAATTAAACTTGAACATTTGCATCGTTACTGAGGGCTTTGCTTGGTAATGGCCCTTCACCCGGTCCACTAATTCATCCAGATTTCTCGAGTCTGGGCCACTTGGTGCTGTCAAACTCTGAATCCAGCTATAAGTTTTATTCCCAAATGTACTTAAGAAGATCTTCTCTTTCCCTGAAATCTCACTCGCTTGGAAAAAGAATGAGAGGTGCTTAGTATAGTGGGACCAATCGTCCATTGCTGGATCAAAAGGATCAATTCTTCCAAATTGCGGCATGCTGTGAGGGAGTTACTTCAACAATTTGAATGGAACTTCTACTTACAATTGCCGTGCCGAGGTGTAGTGCCGAATTTGTTTCTCTTGTTTGCTTCTGTTTAACTTGTTCAATCCTCGTCACCAATTTGTTTTATCCGAGTCACCCATTTGTTGGATCATGTTCTCATACATGTTGTAAGGGGTGACCGATTTGGTACTAATGATAGAATTGAGTGGCAGACATTTCATAATTAGAAACTCTGTGTTTATTTACAAAGATTTTAATTTTTTTTAAAAATATACTTTATTCATAAAATATCTGGAAGAACATTCCAAAACATTTCAAAATCACCATCACAAAAGTACAATCAGGTTCAACTTTTACACATGGATCACAAGGTGCATGAATACAATCATTGAATATTACAATCATTTCAATGTGGTCAATGCAGACAATCAGACAATGGTATTGAAGTTATCAACATACATCATGTTGTACTCTGAGGTGCTTCAATACAATTATAATACAATTAGTATTCACTGCATACATTCATTTTGAGCTGTACAGCCCGAGGGGCTCTCAACAGTTCCCAGTCCCTCGGCGCACTGTGACAGAAAGGTCTTAGACAGCGACCTTTCCCCATTGCACCTTTGTGGTGGCTGCCCCAAGCTTTAGTGTGTCCCACAGCACCTAGTCCTGGACCTTGGAATGTGCAGTCTGCAACACTCGGTCAGGGACAACTCTTTGCCCTGGAAGACCAACAAGTTCCGGGCAGACCAAAGAGTGTCTTTCACCGAGTTGATGATCCTCCAGCTGCAGTTGATGTTTGTCATGGTGTGTCCCTGGGAGCAGTCCGTAGGGCACAGAGTCCTGTGTTACAGGATGAACCTCGACGGAAACCACTGCATCTCTCTCCAGACCTTCTTTGCAAAGGCACAATCCACAAGGAAGTGAACAATGGTCTCATCCCCACCACAGCCACCTCGAGGGCAATGTGCAGAGGGGGTGAGACTCCTGGCGAGTTGGAAGCTACATCTTGGTGCTTGTTGGAAAGTTCTGGCGAGGCATTCTGCCAAATGACTTTGACAGTCTGCTTGGGGAATCATCCCATAGGATCCACCCTCTCCTTTTCCCATAGGGCCTTTAAGATGTTACGCGCTGACCACTGCCTGATAGACTTGTGGTCAAAGGTGTTTCTCTGCCTAAATTTTTCCACGAGGGACATGCGGTCCAACTACTTGGAGTGTTCCGCGGCAGCGTGGCCAGACCCATCCTTCACAACACCGGGGACAGGTAGAACCTTAGCACGTAGTGACACTTGGTGTTTGCATACCGAGGGTCTACGCACAGCTTGATGTTTATTTACAAAGATACTCAGCAGCAACTAAACATGTGCTTACTCTTCAAACTCTATCTCTATGTTCTGCTGTTACTTAACTGACAACAGACTACTAACTACAGAGGTAGCCCACGCTGCTCTGCTATTGGATACTAAGATCATGTGACCTTTCATCATAACATTCTTCTTAAAGGTATATTACACATCAGATTACCACAACCATCCTGGCAGCAAACAAACTGAGGCAACTGTCTCAAATACATAAAATCCAGGATAATTAGTCACCCTATCTACAAACACAATAGAATCATACAATCAGAGAATGGCTACAGCGCACAAGGAGGCCATTTGGCCCATCACATCAATGCGAGCTCTCTGTAAGAGCTATTCAGTTAGTCCCAGCACCCTGAATTTTCCTGTGACTCTGCAGTTTTATCTTCAAGTTCTTAACAAATTTGAAAGCTACAATTGAATCTGCCTCCACCAGCCTCTCAGGCAGTGCACTGTAGATCCAAACCACTCATTGCATTAACAAAAAAAGAGTTTCTCATGTCTCTTTAGGTTGTTATGCCAATCATCTTAAATCGGTATCCTCTGGTTCTCAACCCCTCTGCCAAAGGGAACAGTTTCTAATCTGTCGAGACCCTTCTATAATTTTGAACTTGTCTATCAAATTCTCTCTTCTCTGACAAGCTTCTCCAATCTACCCTTGGAAGTGAATTCCCTCTTTCTGGAACTATTTTTACATATCTTTTCTGCACCCTCTCTAAGCCTTCGCATCCTTCCTAAAGTGTGGTGTGCAGAATTGGACACGATACTCCAGTTGAGGCTGAACCAATGTTTTATGAAGGTTCATTGTGCCTTCCTTGTTTTTGTAATCTCTGGCTCAGAACTTGACCACAACAGAGTGGCCAAAAGTCTAAGTCTTGCCCCCAAACACGTCACTTCCCATTTTTGCAGTGGGCGGAAATGGGAGCCGAGCTGTTTAGTGCATATGCGTTTTATGGAAGCAACTGGTCATTTAAAACATCAGCTGCCTCCACTCAAGTGGGGTTTTGGTAGCCTTGGGTGTGAAACCTGAAGTGTGCAGACTAGATCTGATAAGAGCAAGTCTGAGCTTTGTGGATTTGTTTGGATATCCTTTGGGGAGGTAAGGTATCCCTTTGGATCTGGTCTCAGGGCACCTTTGAGGGAAGTAAGTTGGCCTTTGGAATTGTTAAAAGTAGGCTTAAATGTGTGTAAAAGTGCATAAACTCATTATTGTCAAGCTCATTGGAGCTCTCAACAGACCTGTCAAAACTGTCAGAGGCACCTGTCAAGAGGAGCTATGAAGAAGGCTTGTCAATAGCACCTGTCAAAGGGACCTGTTAGAAGTGTCAAGAGGACCGCTCAAAGGGAGCTGTCAAAAGTGTGTCAAGGGTAATTGTCAAAGGCACCTGTCGAAGGCAGCTGCCAAGCTGTCAAACATTTATAAGCCCTGCCTTTTAAATCTTTGAAGAAAAATGTATGGAGTGTTAAAATAAAGCTTGCTATTTCACTCTGTCTGTTGATATAAGCCTGATGGCTTCTATTACTGGATTAGTGCTGCAATGACTGATTTCTTGACCATCCATTATCACAGTAGGGTAACTGCCATTTCACATTTGATTGACAGCTGCAAGTGGTTATAGGCCCTTTGAAATGGGGCTATGAATTCCAATCCTTGTTGTTATAAGGGATCGTGCACTTGAATGAATGTTTATTGTTATAAGGCTACTTAGTTGACGTAATGTAAATGTAATAAATGGGTTTTTATGAATGAGAATTTTTCTCAATGGAGTGTCTGCAATAGGCACTTAGGGCAGAAATATTTGCTCGGTGGGTGGGTGGGTGTGCGCTTGACCCGCTCAAGTGTGAAATAACGCGTGTTGATGTCAGCCAATGATGTCAACATGCAGTCACGCGATAGCTCGGTCAGCAGGCGTCCGTCAGAGTTGGTAAGGTGCCTATTGACAATTAAAAGGCCTGTTAAGGACATTAAATATTCAATCAAGTTAAAGTTTTTGCTGCCTGTCCAACCTAGCAGTTAGCGGTAGGTGAAAAAGCCAAGTGGCCTTTGCATTTTTTTGGGATCCTCATCCACGGGTGGGATAAGGGTTCCAAAAGCAAATAATAATAAACTAAATTTTAAGATTTAATTAATAACATGTCCCTGCTCATGTGACAGAGCCACATGAAGGGACATGTTTTATTACCTTTTTATTTTCTTCATTTTTATTATATCTCTTCATCCTCCTGAGTTAGCTCTGTGCCTCAGGGAGATTATGAAGTGCTCACTCGCGCGCATGCTTGAAGGTTCGCTCTCGGCCCGCTCGCCCTCCTCCCCCTCGCCCTCCTCCCCCTCCTGCATGGGCAGCGCTCAGTGCTGCCACTCGTGTTTCACACTGGGCAGGCCTTAATTGGCCCACGAGCATGAAATCGCAGTCCTGTCCCGACCATCTCCGCCAGCCCCCTGCCGAGCCTGCCCGCCAAGGGCAAAATTCTGCCCTTAGGACTTTATTTCATAGCACTTTATTTTAACTCATCTTTGCATGGGTCCTGAGGTTTTTTCCATGTTGGATACTAGGTGGGTTGGTATTGTAAGCGTAAGGGTACAGGATGGTGATTGGGAGGGCATGGGTTGGCATGAGTTGGCATTAAGTTTGCATAGGGGCTATACAGGGTCATAGGTTGGCAAGGAGCTTATGAGGGGCCATGGGAGTTGGCAGAGGGGCATAGGTTGGCATTGAGGGTGTGAGGGGCATGAGGTGGGTGGAAGGGCAGAGGATGGCATGGAGGGTATGAGGGGTTTTGTTTGTGGTTACAGGGCATGAGTTGCCATGGATGGGGCATGGAGAGTGTGTGGGGATTGTGAGGGGGGTGAGAGGTCAGGGCTGGAGAGATGTTTCATGTTTTAGTATTTATTTTAAAACTTTGGACACAGTGCTGTAGCCCCAAGGCATGCATTCTGCCAAGCCCACCTCCAGACAGCGTAGCCTCCTCAGGTCTTCCGGGGTCACACACCCTGACTTCTAATCTAGCCCACAACCCCCCTGGACTGAAAATCCAACATTAGCAGGCAGCCATTTTTAAAGATCAAGTTCATGGAGCCTGGTATTCTCCCAATACTTTTCACTGACTAAAATCCAGGCCTGTGTCTCAGTTTATAAAGCCCAGGATCACATATGCCTTTTTAATCACTTTATCAACCTTTAACAATTTGTGCACAAAGCTGCAGGTTTCTCTGTTCCTGCGCCTAGTTTAGAATGATGCTCTTTGGTTTATACTGCCCCGATCGTTCTCCCTACCAAAATACATCACTTCACAAGTTCTGCACTAAATTTCAAGTGCCACATATCTGCCCATTCCACCAGCCTGTCTACATGCCCTCTTGAAATCTATCACTATCCTCCTCACAGTTCATAGTACTTCCAAATGTCATCTGAAGATTTTGAAATTGTAAACCAAAGTATAAGACATTAAAATACATGAAGAAAAGCAGTGGTCATAGCATTGACCTCTGAGGGAACACCTTGCTATACCTTCCTCCAGTTAAAAAAAAAATGTTTGTCACTACTCTCTGTTTCCTGTCACTCAGCCAATTTTGTATTCATACCACCATTCTTCCTTTTATTGCATGGCTCTCAACTTTGCTGACAACCCTATTATATGGCTTTTTATCAAACCCCTTTTGAAAGTCCACATACACCATATCAACCATATCACACTCATCTTTGTTACCTCATCAAAAAACTCAATCAAGCTCTTTAAGCACGATTCACCTTTCACATCCGCTCTGGCTTTCCTTAATGAATCCATCCTTGTCCAAGTCACTGCTAATTTTATCCTGGATTATCAATTCTGAAAGCTTTCCCATCATCAAGTTTAAACTGATTGGCCTGCAGTTAGGGGGTTTACCTTTACACCCTGTTTTTGAACAAGAGTACAACATTTGCAATTCTACATTCCTCTGGCAGCATCTCTGTATTTAAGGAGGATTGGAAGGTTATTTCCACTCTTACTTCCTTCATCCAGTCCCGGCGATATATCAACTTTAAGTAATTACTGTGTCTCCTGCCAATGCATGCGCACTGCTCTGCACAGACGTCACTCTGCTCAGTTGGAAAGCAGTTAATGTCTCGATTAAACACAGGATATAATTCTGCCTCAATATGTTCCTGGCAAACAAGATGGTGGGCCATAATACATTTAGTATTGTGTAACTGGGACAGACTTGGTTGATAATCAAGCCAAAATTTGAAAAGGAGAAGCATAACACAAAGGCTAATAGCTTATATGGCAGAAAGTGAAAATTGACTGGATAAGTTACAGTGTTATCGCAAACAATCTGTAGGGAATGATTGTGAATTGAACATCCAAATGTAGTAACACCATAGCTTTAAACACTGTAGGTCCTCAACCCCCCAAGCCCACTACCACTCAACACCCTCTGCCCCCTCAGCCACTCCAAGTTCAGAAACTTCTATCTGTAATGAGGTTGAAATGGGGAAAACCCCCATTACTTTCTATACATTGTGTCTCCTGATGTTTTTTTTCCCTCAAAGCCAGAACTGTGCTAAAAGAGTAAACATGGCAGGGAAATATTAGAACTGCGTATGCGGCATTGGCAAATAACATAGCCAGGCAATTATATGTGAGGTGATCAGCAAAAGCCATTCCTTTGCCACTGAAAGCAAAATCCAAAAAAATGTCATGGTTAATGAGGACATAATTGAGGTACTGTATGGCTAAAACTTGATGAAGAGGAAATATTAGAATGGCTGGTATTACTTAAGGCTGCATTTGTTGCCAATGCTGCATGGACAGACGGCCATTTTGTGTTGACAGGAGACACAGTGATAATTGCTCAGAGACCTTTTGTGGGCTGTCAGCAGAAATTTCTACTAATCCTGTGTCTGATCCAGTGTGACACCCTCTACTGGGAACCTGTGAAGAGGACAAGTAATGGAGAGGGTCTTCAACCAATCAGGATGAAGAATCCTCACTAAGTCATGTAGACCGCAAATGAGGAAGTTAAAAGAATTTTCACATCAATCATTATATAAGAAACAACTTAAAAATTGAGACACACAGATGGGATTTAAGGGCAAGAGATAAAGGGGAAAGACAGAAAAACTGAAAAAAATTAAAAGTCTGCAAAATTAACTTTCTTCTGAACGAATGCGAAACGATGTTTGTAAGGTCATTTTTTTGAGGCCAGAGAGGTTGTTCATTATAATTATCACTTTTCCCTCATAGGACTTAGCTACTCCTAAGTGATTCCAATCATTTTTAGTGTAATACTCATGGGTACTTGCACAAAGTTCATGCCATTATACCGATTTCTGTTCCAGGCCAATGAACAAAGCTGCAACCCCAGTTAGAATGTCAGTGAAGGAAGATGTCATTCCTCTGTGGAGGAATAGGATATCTCTGACAGCAACTCCTGGTTTTCCACATTTCACTCTGCATGTACAGTGCCAGAGGTTCCTGTCAGATTGTCCCTGCAATAACATGAAGCACTGTTAGCCCCACCCTTACTATAACAGCAAAATCCAGGTCAATCTCTCATTGACGTGCATCTACACACTTTTAATAATATAAATATTAAGGCATAATAGTAACATGCTAACTTGTCCTATGTACGTGCCATCCTTGTCTTGAAATGGGTATTTAAAAACTGATAAAACTGTTGCCCACCCTGCAATGCTGCCACCCCCCACCCCCACGCCCCCACATCACCACCCCATATCAGTGTTATCACAAAGATGCTTGGATTTGACATTCCAGTTAGCGGATAAGATGGTGAAAATGAATCATAGCCTGATGGAGCACAGGAGACCATTCAGCCCATAATGCCAGTGCCAGCTCTTTCAAAAATTGTCCAATCAGTTTCACTCCTCTGCTTTTTCCTCATAATACTGTAAATTATTTCCCCTCCAAGTATTTATCCAGTTCACCTTTGAATGTTATCACTGAATCTGTTTTCACCATCCTTTCAGATGGTGCATTCCAGGTAATACAACAATTTGCTGTGTAATTGTTTCCCCCTTCAGGTCGCCTCTAATTGTTTTGTCAATCACCTTAAATCTCTTTCCTCTGTTTACAGATCCTTCTCCCACTGAACAAGATTTACTCTATCAACACCTCTATCGAATCTTCCCTTGACCTTCTCTGTTCAATGGAAAACAATCCCTGTCTCTCCACATAACTAAAGTCCTTCATCCCTGGTACCATCTGAGCATACCTCCTCTGCTCTCTAAGGCCATCTCATCATCCCTAATGTGTGGAGTCCAGAGTTGGCCAAAATACTCCTGCTGGTGCCTAACACATTGAATAAATAATTTTACTGCTGACTCACATTTCCCTTGTTTGTTATCATGATTAGATTAATAGTGCAGCAGACTGTTGTAATGGTCATATTTATAATTTGCCCCACAGGCTGAGAAATTGCTGAGCCAGCTGGCCATAGATAAGAAAGATCCTGAGGAGAAACTATGTGAATAGTTTATTGAAGACTTGCCTTGGCATTCTGCTGCTACGATGACTAAATGCTGTGACTTTGCCAGTCAGGCCTCAGTATAATATGGGGATATTGGGAAAATAACTGATTTAAGCTGTGATTGAAAATATTAGCAAATGCAATTACTTACACTGGAAAAATAAACTCAATAGATTTTTAATAATGTTCGTTGCAGATTAAGAATGTAATTTTAAAATCTGTGTGCAATTACGTTGTTAATTATGAGATCATGATGTAATATGAGGTCTATTTTTCTCTATTTGCTAGATTTCAGTGGAAAGAATGAATGAGAGTATAAAATGGAGGTTCCATGCTTTATACTCACATCTACTTTTTCTTTAAGATTGATGAATGCACTCTAGGAAAGGTAACCCCTTCTTATTAAATGCTTGCAATTTGTAGTAATGGATTCCATCCATGTGCATCATCCATGGCTTTAGTTGTTAAAGGTAAATATAATATTACATTTTAAATCTAATTTCAATGCATCCTTTCTCTACTTTGAAAAAGGATAAAAGTTAGCACTTTTCAGCATTTGAAACTCCGGTCATATTGAGTCTGGACATTAACCCTGGATGGAAACCATTAATGGTAATTGTACACAGGAGCATAGAACAACTTGGGTATTATTGTTAGTTGGTTTGTGCTGTAATCAGCAAACCAACCATCTGTAATACTTCATTAGTTATGGATATGCAACGCTACGGAGTGGCAACAATATCACTAACCATTAATTGTACATTTAGCAGATTATTATTTGATAATTAGGCTGCTATTCAAAGAAAACTTTCTCCCAACACACTCTGCTCATGTTCACATCAGAAAGATACTTACCATCAAGCATGTGCAGCTCATAGGAACTGAAGCCGGCAGGTTTGAGTGTGATGTGAATACACAGAAGCAGAAAACATACTGGCGGTAATGAATAGCACAGAGCTTGAGTTACACAATATTTCAGTTGCGCCAAAAACAATACGTATTCCAAAGGCTTTGTAATGCTTTACAGAATTTTTAACTGAGGTCTGGCAAAATATGTGAGCAGTAATTCCATGGAGCCCCTCTTTTTCATCTCTGCATGGAAGTAGGTAGTCAAAACAAGGAGCTGCAATCCTTAGAGGGAAAAAAAAGTTTATACAGAATTTTCTGGATGCCAAAGACAGATTGCAAAAAAAATCATACCAAGTATTATCATGACATAGAAACATTGAAAATTTATGGCATAGAAGGAGGCCATTTTGTCCATTGTGTCTGTGTCAGCCACAAAAGAATAATACTGCCCAATCCCACTTTTCAGCTCCTGGTTCGTAGCCATGTACTGCAAGTGCACATCTAAGTGCTTCTTAAATGTGATGAGGGATCCTGCCTCTACCATTCTTTCAGGCAGTGAGTTTCAGACTCCACCATCAACCCAGTGAAAAAATTTCTCCTCAACTCCTCTCCAATTCTTTTGCCAATTATTTTAAATCTATCGCCACCCCCTCCCCCGCCCCCAGTTATTCCCCTCTCTGCTAATGAAAATAGGCCCTTTTGATCCACTTTATCTTGAGCCTATAAAGTTAACACCTTCATTAGAACGTCCCTCAGCCTCCTCTATTCCAAACGAAAAAACCCAGCCGATCCAATCTTTCCTCATTGCTAAAATTCTCCATTCCTGACAATATCCTCATAAATTTCCTCTATACCCTCTCTAATGCAATCACATCTTTCCTGTAACCCAGTGACCAGAACTGTATGCCTAACTTGTTTTATATAGTCCTAACATAACTTCCCTGCTCTTATACGCTGTGCCTTAGCTAATGGAAGTATCCTGTAAGCCTTCTTAACCACCTTATCTACCTGACCACTAGCTTCAGGCATCTATGGATCTGTTCTCCTCTGTTCCTATATACTTCTCAGTATCCTAGCATTTATTGTGTATTCCCTTGCCCTCCCCTAATGCATTACCTCACAATTCTCTGGATTGAATTGCATTTTCCACCTGGCTAGTCCAATGATATTTTTCTACTGTCTACAGATTTCTTCCTCATTAGTACCACGTGGCCAATTTTTGGCATCATCTGCAATCTTCTTAATCATGATGTCTAAATTCAAGTCCAAATCATTGAAATATGTGACAAAAGATGAGAGACTGGCCCATAATTGCTGAGGCAATCCCTTCCTCCCTTCTCACACAATGGCACAACATTCACATGTCCTCCAGTCTTCTAGCACTATGCCTGTAGCCAGAGAGGGTTGGAAAATGACAATTAGAGCCTTCACTATAAACTCCCTTGGCTCCTCTTAGCAGCTTTGGATACATTTCATTTGGGCCTGGTAATTAATCTGCTTTCAAAGATGATACATCCCCTAATATTTCCTCTTGCGCCATCTTTATCCAATCCAAAATTTCAGACTCCTCCTTCTTCACCATAGGCAGAATTTTTCGCTTGGCGGGCGGGCACGTGCCAGACCCGTTTGAGCATGAAATGATGTGTGTTGACATCAGCTGAGCATGCCAATGTCAACGCACACTCTCGCGATATTTCACGAGGTGGGTATGTGAGGGAGACGGAGGCACGCCTGCCATTAATTAAGAGGCCAGTTAAGGCCCTAGACCCACTAATTTTCTCCGAATTTACTTAGCTTGTGCGAATTTTCGACCATTGCATAGGCAAAACAGGCAGGCGGGCAGGCCACAATTTGCAAAAGCTCATCCACGGCCAGGATAAGAAGGGTCAGCAGCATTGTCAATATGAGTTGTGAGGAGTTTTGGAGATTGTGTGCTACTGGTTGATTTTGTGAACTGGACAGCTTCACCTCGCTTCAGAGCTGCATTCTGAGCATTTCTGGGCTTCATTTCAGGACTCAGTCTTGTCTTTCAGGCCACCGGTTGATTCAGACTGGGTATCAGACAGCCTTGCATAACTCTAGTAATGGGGATTGTGGTCTCTGCTGGTGGCATGTCATCTGTGGAGGAAGAGAGGGGCAGAAGGGAGAGGAGGCCAGGTGTCCCAATGCAGCTTCCCGCGCAGCCACCTGTGGGAGGAGAGGCGCAGGCACAAGGGGTGCAGGACCAGCAGATAGTCCAAGGCGGAAGACGCCACAGAAATCGGCACTATCCCATTGCCAGGGTTTACAGGCAGCGATGCATATGTCAGAGGTGCAATGCCAAAGGAGGCTCCATCTCTCAAGGGAGACAGTGGCCTCCATTTGTCAGAGGATTGAGCCTGAGATCAGCTCTGGCTGTGTGGGTGGACACCCCATACCTGTGGCTCTGAAGGTACAGTGGCTCTTAACTTCTATGCCTCCAGCTCTTTCCAGGGATCAGTGAGGGATCTGTGTGGAGCCTCTCAATCAGCTGTCCACAGTTGCGTGAAGCTGGTGACAGAGGCTCTGTTCAGGCAGATACTGACATTTATTCTTTACCATACGGACAAAGCCAGCCAGACCGAGCGAGCCAGAGGGTTTGCAGTGATTGCTGGGTTCCCCTGCATCCAGGGTGCCTTCGACTGCACACATATGGCCATCAAGGCACCAGGTGGTGAATCGAGTGCCTTTGCCAACAGGAAGGGATTCCACTCCATGAATGTGCAGGTAGTGTGTGATCACAAAATGCAGATTCAGCAAGTCTGTACAAGGTACTCTGCAACTCCCATGAAACTTACATTCTCAGGCACTCCCAGATCCTGAGGCTCTTCAGTGCTCCAGCCCGAATGGGCGGATGGCTGCTGGGTGACAAGGGCTATACCCTGAAAAGGTGGCTCATGATGCCTCTCCGCCACCCAAGACCAGAGGCTGAGCAGCGGTACAACATGAGCCATGCCTCCACAAGGGCTGTAGTAGAGAGAACCATAGGTCTTCTCAAGATGTGTTTCCAATGCCTGGACCGTTCAGGGGGCGCACTGCAATACTCCCCAGAGCGGGTGTCACTGATAGTGGTTGCACGCTGCACTCTCCACAATCTTGCATTGGCAAGGGGGCCCCACTGGGGGAAGGGAATGTTGACGCAGCTGTGCAGACCACAGAGGATGAGTCCAGTAGTGAGTCCAAGGATGAGCATGGTGAGGAGAGTGCCGAGGCCATGGATGCTGACCTAGGTAACCTCAAGGGAGGCAGGGACACCCTTTTGGTCTCTAATAAGCCTACTCTTTCCTTGCTTATGCTCATGCTCTATATGTACTGCATTTATAAAACATCTTTGGCTTTTCCTTAGTTATACTTGCCAATATCTTTTCATGTCCTCTCTTTGCTTTTTAATTTCCTTTTTAGTTTCACCACTGAATTTTTTATATTCCCCTGAGCCCTTGACTGTCTTGAGCTCACTATTTGACATAGGCTTCACTTTTTTGCCTCATCCTTCCCCGTATGCACATTGATATCTGGTTGGGGGTGGGAGGAGGGCAAGGGTGGTAGAGGTATTAACAGTGTATAGTCTTAGGAGCCTCACTCTTTCTTTTGGGAACATGTTTACTCTGAACCCTTTGTATCTCCTCTTTTAATTCCTTCCAGTGGCTGTTTCCAGCCAACCTTTGCCAAATCACATCCCAGCTTGGAAAAAAATAGCCTAACCCCAATTTAAAGCTTTTATGCTCAACTTCCATAACTACACTATATCTAACTGAACTGTGATCACAGCCACCTAAATGCTCTCCTACTGAAACCCCTTCCATTTGTTTAGCTCCATTCCCTAAAACTATGTCCAGAACTGCCCCTTCTATGGCTGGACTTGCTATGTACTGGTTAAAAATGTCCTCCTAACGCAATTTAAGAATTCTATGCACTAAAGTTTTTACACTGATTCTATCTGAGTTAATATTAGTGTAGTTGAAATTCCCTATTATGGTTGCCCTATTGTTTCTGTCTCTCTCAGCAATGTGCCTGCAATTTGACCCTCTTTCTCCCTCTGACTGTTTAGAGGTCTTGTATACTCCCAGCAATGGCTATATCAAGACGAAGTCCAATCACATTGCTGAAATCTCACAGCTACTATATTAGAATGTCAAAAAGAGTGTTGTGAATAGTAGGAGGCTAATTTAAACAGCACAAAATGGAAAGATGTTTTGTTTTGCTTCCCCCTTTACAAGTGATGGTGAATTTCTCAACCTCTTGGTTTTGGTGTGACCCAATTTTCTATTATTAACCCACAGCAATCTTGAGATAGGGTGACCTCAAAGGGTTAGTTTATTTCCACACACTCAAACCACAGGAGGAGGGTCAACACATTGCCTCCTTTATATTTGCACAGTAAAAGACGGATCAGGAAAATAAAGATTTACTGTGCAGGGACTACAGAGAAAATAAATATTGTTTCATTTGGGTTCCAAAGTCCAGAATCAATGTCCAATGAGGTACTCCTTCAATGGAGCTTGGTGGGTTGAAAGCTGATGCTGGATAATTCACTTTTCTGGCAGTGTTGACTACACAGGATTAGATTGGCATGCAGAGATGAATCAGTCTTGTAGGCAATGGTACAGAATTTCCAGCAGAAGCAGTGTTGATGGGGCCAGGTGTCCAACCTGGGCCAGAGCTTCTTGTATGTGAGGCTGCTAGTCAGATGATAAAAAAGCAGACTGAGACTTTACAGTTCAGCAAGACAATATTGCTGTTTCCACAAGGCAGAGGCTCATGTCATATGACTTCCACCTTTCCACACTGCCTTTGACAAAGGACATAAATCCCTCATCTCAATCCCTGAGATTGTAAAATGTCTCAGCCATGAAGAATTGAAAGGAAGGTTGCGGCGGGGCCCTTTGTCTTAGCAGATGAGCAGACTCCAGTTGGCCAGCCTGGGTTATGAAATGCAGATGCCCTTGGTGTAGCTCTCTTTGAGTTGAATCTGGGCAGCTCACAGGGGGTTGTCAGTGGCTCTTCAGGGATAGTGGTATCTGAATTTCCCTGATACTGCCAGGTAGCTTCTTTTGTTTGGGCTTACAGACAGACATAGATTCAGACATTTGTCCAGTTTGAAATTTTTAGAGATAGCAATGAGCATAAAGAAAATACAGGGTGAAGTCTTAGTCCCTGACAGTGCTTGTGGCCTCAGGGGAAAAATGAATTCTATTGTTTTTTTTTAATATATGTGGTCTTATGAAGCAAGAACAGGAAGCAAAGAAGTATGCATTCATTCTCTCATTCACACTGGCACATCAGGCACGCAGCTAGCAGGGACAGTGGCAGTTCCCTGCTGCATTTTCCTTTCTTGAGGTTTAAATCTGGGTTAGTGCATCAGAAAGGACATGGTCCTTTCCTGGAATGTGGAATGTGTAGGTTGACTTGGGTAGATTCAAATCTGTCCTTATGGGGAAGTCTGTACAGACTAGCATTCTGAATTTCCTCTGTTGGGGATCAGGCATAAGCAAAGCCTTTCCAACTCCTGATTAAGTGTGTTGGGGTTTTACAGAGTGGTTAGCGCTCAGGGGAATGATGGTCAAGATGCCCTGGGCTGTCTGCAGGGGAATGCTGGGCCTCTCACTCTGTGAATACAAGGTCCTTTGATAATAGGGCTGAGCAGCTCTTGCCCAGCTTGGCTCCTCTCTGCCCACCTTGATAACCTGTGGGTTTAGCTGTTCAGTTCCAGGGACAGTGGTTAGGTGGATTGTCAGGAGATGTGGATGTTTTAATGGGACTTTGGTTTCTTTAGGGAATTCTGGTTCGGTGTCCAGCATGGGCGCTTGCACAACTGGGGTATTCCAGCTTCTGTTGCTAGGTGCTTTAGGTTGGCACAGCAACAGGTGGGCAGTCTGCTCCTGAACTTGGGCCAGCCTTTCTGGGCCTGGATGATAGGAAGATGGCCTCCTGGAAGAGGTCTCTTCCACATCCATACCAGGTAGGGCCACAGTGCTGTAGCCTAAGGGGGTGTTAGAGATTATTTTAAAGGCAGTGGGCAACCCTATCAGGTTGCCTCAGAATTTTGCATTCAGGTGGATGGGTGTGGGATCCAATCTGGTTGGGATCTCTCTGCTGGTCATTTGGGTAGTAGGCTCCGTGGTCAGCACTTACTGTACTTCCTGGTGGCTTTTCAACTAAGTGAGGAATCACCTTTATTCTTTCTGGGCCAATTTGGAAACTTCCCTGGTCCCCATTTAAATTTGTCATAAAGCTGCTGGCCAGACCAATCAATGGTTTCTTAGCAGGGGCCTTTGCATTCAGAGAGGGTGTTCTCCTAACTTGTTTCATGTCCCCTGGAATGCCACTGCCCTCAGTAGGGGTGAAGTGCTGGCTGCACTCCCTTGTAGCTTTTCCA
Source organism: Carcharodon carcharias (assembly GCF_017639515.1). Lineage (NCBI taxonomy): Eukaryota > Metazoa > Chordata > Chondrichthyes > Lamniformes > Lamnidae > Carcharodon > Carcharodon carcharias. The sequence continues at coordinate 65,609,837 of NC_054487.1, forward strand.
CTCGGAGAGGCATCTCACTCCCTATCTGCTGATCGGTTTGGGAACTCCCTTTGTCCCAACTTAATATCGGAAAGAAGGCTTCTGCCATCCATGCTTAACCTTTGTCTTTCCTGGTTTAATGGCTTGCCTTCCTTCAGGCTCTGCAACTGTGTGGGGCATCTCCCTCACTATCTCTTTCCCTGCTCTAGGGCTTCTCTGGTCCCTACTTAATTTGGGGATGTTCTTGGAGGCTGTTTCTTCTTTTAACTTTACTGGGCAGGCTTCAGCCTGGCTATATTTGAGCAGCCCTCGCTCAATGTTTACGCTACTATTTCACCCTTTTGGGCCTCTGGACATTCCCCAGCTTTCTGCTCTCCTGCAGGTTTCTGCTAGCTGACAGGGGCCTCTTTTCTTTCACTGGCTAACAACTTACTGCCAGCCAAATCGTTTCCAAGAATGAAATTGATTCCTACTATTGGTAGTTCAGGGACCGTTCCTACCGTGACAGGTCCTGAAACAAGGTCACACTCTAGGCAGACCCTACTGATCAATGCTTTGGCCTTCAGAGAGGACTTAGGTTTAGGTTTTCCTCCAACTTAAAGGACTGAAGCGGCCCCTACATCCCAGAGCAGTACAATAGACTTGCTTACATCCTGGGACAGATATAGTAGCACAATCCCTGAAAAGACGAAACTCCGGGAGCTCTCTGAGAGTTTGCCCGGCTCAGACACACATAGTGCCATGCCCTCTAAAGGTAAGGTTTCAGGAGTGAGAGTCTTTGCCAGCTCTGCTGCACTACCCATTGGGGCATCCTTTGTGGGACTACTCACATGGGGCCCTAAAGTCCTCCCTCGCAATCTCCAGCACTCAGGTCTGGAATGGCCTATTTCATTGCAATGGGAACACACTGGCCTTTGGGTGTTCTCCTTTTGGGCTGCAGCAGTTCTTCTCGCACCCTCCTTTGAGTTTTCATTTCTGGATTGGGGGGCCTTTCCTACCTGGATCGCCCTGCTTTTCTTTCTAATGTTCATGGGAATGATTTGGAAAGGGTCTGCCTGAGTTTCCAGGCCTATGGGTGAGACCATAGCTGCCTGCTGTGAAGGCTACATCCTGGGCTATGAGGATTCTCTCCTCCTCCTAGTGCACCCTCAGGCTGGAGGGTCAGCAGTTTTTAAATTCCCCTAACAATACCAACTCACTCAACCCCTCATAGGTGCGTGAGATTCTTAAGGACCTTATCCTTTGGTCAAACGTGATTTGCTTCAAGCGTTCAATCTCAAAGTAGTTTTTTGTGGGCTTCTTATGAGTTTTCTGGAATTGCTGATGATATGTCTCTGGGACTAATTTGTAGGCACTTAGGATGACAGCCTTAGTCTGCTCATAATTCAGGGATGTATCAGGAGGAAGCATGGAGTAAATCTCATGGCTCTTCCTGACAGCTGCCCTTCAATTAAAAATCTCTTGATTTCTGATGGCCATTTTAGCTGTCCTGCTACTTTCTTGAAAGTGGCAAAAAAATGATTCCATGTTGCTTTCTTTGAACTTGGAAATAAATCTAGTATATCTAAGGGCCTCAGAGAGTGGTTCTGGATTAGGGAAATAGAGGGTTGGAGACATTTTCCCTCACAGCTATCAGCTTTCTGGTCTCTCTGTCCTTTTGAGCTGCTCACCCCATTTCCAATTTTCAGAGCTGGAATTCTCTTTCCCTTTCCTGTTCCTTTGCTCTCCTCCTCTCTTTCTCCCTTTCTCTCTCTCCTTCTCTATCCTGAACTACTCTTTCTCTCTCTCTTTCCCTCTACTTAAATTCCAGCTGTATTCTGAGCTTTTCTAGCTCAAATTTGGCTAGGGGAGAAGCCTCGGAGTCATGGTTGAGTTTTACATCTACCTGCTCTATTGGTAACATGAGATCCAAAAGTCCCACCAACTACTGGATCAATTCACTTCTCTTTACTTTACTGGTCAATTTCAACTGTACCTCGCTAGCCACAGCTTTCAGTTGTTCTGTTCTAAGGGAGCTAATGTTTCACCATTTAATTTCCTTGCTTCACCCACATCTGGTCATCAAAGCTACCATTTTCTGAGTGTTAGGGAAAAGGAATTTGCTGTGGTAAGTTACTGTGTTTTAAAATTCAGTCCAGCCACTGAGCTTTTCCTTTTGGCTTCCAACTGACACTTCTACATCAGATTTGGCTCATGTCTTACTTGGATTCTGGTCAAATTTGAATGGGCGTTCACAGATTTAAGCCCCCAATTTCTGTTACAGACAGAAGGATTTAATTTAAGCAGCACTAATTTCTCCTTTCACCACCTGTCCGTAAACAGAAAGGTGTTTTTAATTTGCCTCCTCCTTTAAAAGCAGTGTCGTATTTCCCAACCCCCCCCAGCTTTGGTGTGATCCAATTTTCTATTAATAACCCCACAGCAAACTTGAGATAGGATGAATTCCAAGGGTTAGTTTATTTGCACACACTCAAAATGCAGTTGGAGGGTCACAAAATTGCCTCCTTTACATTCATACAGTAAAAGGAAGATAGAGAAAAGAAATATTTTCAGTGCAGAGACCACAGAGAAAATAAATTTTGTTTCACTTACAGTTCTGAGTCCGGAATCAATGTCCAATGAGGTATCCCTTCATGAAGGTCGGTGGGTTGAAAACCAATGCTGGATAATTCACTTTTCTGGTGGTGTTGGCTTCACAGGATTAGAAAGGCATGCAGAGATGAATCAGCTTTGTAGGCACTGGTACAGAATTTCCAGCAAAAGCAGTGTTGATGGGGCTAGGTTTCCAACCTGGACCAGAGCTCCTAGTCTGTGAGGCTGCTGGTCAGATGATAAAAAAAACCAGATTGAGCCTTTGCAGTTCAGCAAGGCAATATTACTGGTTCCACAAGCCAGAGGCCCATGTCACATGGTACTGCATACTGTCATTGACAAAGGACAAATATCCCTCATGTCAATCCCCGAGATTGTTAAAGGTCTCAACCATTAAGAATTGAAAGGAAAGCTATGGGGCCCTTTATCTTAGCAGACAAGCAGACACCTGTTGGCCAGCCTGGGTTGTGAAATGCAGATGGCCTTTGTATAGCTCTCTTTGAATTTAGCCTGTGCAGTCCACAGGGTGTCGTTAGTGGCTCTTCAGCAATAACGAAATGCGAGTTTCCCCAATACTGCCAGGCAGCTTCTTTTGTTCAGGGTCACCGACAGACATAGATATCTTTGTCCATTTTCAAATTTTTAGAGATAGCAATGATCATATCTCAATATATTTTATATATAAAAATATACAGGATGATGCCTTAGTCCCTCATAAGAGTGATACTTTCTTGATGGCACTAGCATGATACATAAATTACCCTGGAATTTGGAGAGGGTGGTAGAGGGAATATTGCATTGTAAAAGCCCTGTCTGCCTGCAGTTGAGGATGTAGATAATGTAATCAATCATAGGGGCTAGGTCATTTAAATTTTTTCACTGTTAATTAACTTGCAAGGATTTAAGAACAGGCAGCAAGAGCTCGTACAAGTATGTAAAAAGGAAGAGAGTAGCTAAAATAAAAAAAAATTGGTCCCTTAGTTGATGAGGCTGGAAAATCAATACAGGAAAACAAAAAATAGCTGATACTTTAACAAATATTTTATCTATCTTCACCATAGAAGACATTAAAAGCATCCCAATAATAGTAGAAACTCAAGGGGAAAAGGGACAGAGGAACTTAAAACAATCATTATTACCAGAGAAAACCTACTAGGAAAACTCGTGGGATGTCATGCTGATGGCCTGCATCCTAGGGTCTTAAAACAAGTGGCTGCAGAGATAATGGATAGGTTACTGTCACCTTCAAAAATTCCCTAAGTTCTGGAAAAGCCCCAGTGATTGAAAAATGGCAGATGTAATGTCCCTATTCAGGAAAGGAGGGAGGTAGAAAGCAGGAAACCATAGGCCAGTTAGCCTAACATTTGCCATTGGGGAAGTGCTGTACTCATTATTAAGGAAGCAATAGCTGGACATTTAGAAACTCATAACACAACGAGGTAGAGATAATATGGTTTATGAAGGGAAAATAGTGCTTGACAAATTTAATGGAGATCTTTAGGGATGTAACAAACAAGGTGCATGAAGGGGAACCAGCGGATATAGTATATTAGGATTTCCAAAAAATAATAAGGTGCCACATAAAATGTTATTACACAAGACAAGAGCTCATTGTGTTAGTGCATTCATATGGATAGAGAATTGGCTAAAAAACAGGAAGCAGAGTCAGGATAAATGGATCATTTTCAGGCTAGCAACTACTGGGATTCCACAGGGATCAGTGCTGGGGCTTCAATTGTTTAAAATTTATATTAATGACTTGGATGAAAGGACAGAGTGTGCTGTAGCCAAACTTTCTGATGGTACAAAGGTAAATGGAAAAGCAAGTTGTCAAGATGCCACGAAGAACCTTCCGAGGGATATAGATAAGTTAAGTGAGCAGGCAAAAATTTGGCAAATACAGTAGAATGTGGGAAAATGTGAGATTATCAATTTTGGTAGGAAGAATAGAAAAGCAAAATATTATTTAAATGAAGAGAGACTACAGAGTGCTGCGGCTCAGAGGGTTATGGGTGTCTTCACACAGTAACCACAAACAAGTTAGCATGCAGGTGCAGTCTGGGTCATTGAATATATCCAAGGCTAAGTTAGACAGGTTTATAATCTACAAGGGAGCCGAGGGTTATGTGGGGTTATGAGGAAAGCGCAGTTGACGCCACAATCAGGTCAGCCCTGATCATATTGAATGGCAGAATGGGCTCAAGAGGCCAAATATCCCACTCCTGCTCCTATTTCTTCTGTTCTAATGCACTTCCTGTAAAGGGCTGATTGCCTCTGCAAAATCCATTCCAATGTGTTACCACCTATCCACTGGCTGATATTGGAGTGGTAGCCAACTGTTGTGATAGGGGAGGCCTATCATTGGATGAATGAAAGTAGGGAATAAGTTCACCTTTTACTTCTGATTGAATGATAGTCTTGAATTGTGGTTTCAGTAGGCCAAGTTGCACTGAGGCTTATTATGTGTAGGATTTCCCTTGTGCGTGGGTGGATGAGTGGTGCAAAGGTCTATCACTTCCCCTGCATTACAATTATTTAAAATGGCACTGCCAGTGGAGTGTCCCTGCCTCCCTGGAGGTTACTGAGTTCTGCCTCCACGCCCTCAGCATTCTCCTCACTGCTTCTTTTCTGATTCACTACTGGATTCATCCTCTGTGGCCGGTGGATCTGCGTCAAGATCCTCTTCCTCGAGTGGGTCCCCCTTTGCCAGTGCCAGATTGTGGAGAGCGCAGCATGCAACCACTATCAGTGACACCCGCTCTGGGGGGTATTGCAGTGCATCCCAGAACAGTCTGGACATCGGAAGCGCATCTTCAACAGATCTATGGTCCTCTCTATCACTGCACTTGTGGAGACATGACTCCTATTATAACACTGCTCTGCCTCTATTATTGGGTGGTGGAGAGGTGTCATTAGCCACATTTTCAATGGATAGCCCTTGTCACCCAGTAGCCATCCATCCAGTTGGGCTGGAGCACTGACGAGCCTTGGGACCTGGGAGTGTCTCAGGATATAAGCATCATGGGAGCTGCATGGGTACCTTGCACAGACTTGCTGAATCTGCATCTTGCGGTCATACACTATCTGCACACTCATGGAGTGGAATCCCTTCCTGTTGAGAAAGGCACCCGGCTGGCCCACTGGCACCTTGATGGCCACATGTGTGCCGTCAATTTTACCCTGGATGCAGGGGAACCCAGCAAACATTACAAACCTTCTGGCTCGCTGAACCTGGCTGGTCTCATCCGTATGGAAATGAATGAAAGTCAATGCACACCTGAACAGAGCTTGTGTCACCAGTTTGACGCAACTGTGGACAGTTGATTGGGAGACTCCACACAGATCCCCCACTGAACCCTGGAAAGAGCAGGAGGCATAGAAGTTGAGGGCCACTGTGATCTTCAGACCCACTGGCATAGGATATCCACACACACAGTTGGAGCTGATCTCAGGCCCAATCATCTGACAAACGGAGGTCATCGTCTCCCTGGAGAGGTGGAGCCTCCTTCAGCATTGCATCTCAGACATATTGAGGTAGCTGCATCGCCGCCTGTAAACCCTGGCAGCAGGATAGTGGTGTGTTCTGCGGTCCCTTCCGCCTTGGACTACCTGTTGGTCCTGTCACCCTTGTGCCTGCGCCTCGCCTCCCAGAGGTCGCTCTGCTGAAAGCTGCATAGGGATGCCTGGCCTCCTCTCCCTTCTGCCCCTCTGTTCCTCCTCAGTTGAAGTGCCTCAGCGGAGACCACAATCCCCGTTACCAGGGTAACGGAAGGATGTCTCTTACCTGGAAGGGTCCACACAGTCTGAATCCTCTGGGGGCCTTGGAGACACCAATCAGTCCTGAAATGAAGCGAGATGAGACTGCCAAGTACCAATAAGCAACCAGCAGCAAGCTATCTCCAAAACTCCTCACCACTCACACTGGCAATGCTGCTGACCCTTTTTATCCCGCCCTTGGATGAGGTTTTGCAAAATGTCAGCTACCCGCCTGCCCATTTTGCCCGTGTGATGAGCACGAAATCGCATGGGCAAGTGAAATCTTGGTTGATTGCAATTTAATGGCCTTAAGTGGCCTCTTAATTGATAGTGGGTGTGGCACCCACATGTGCCCGCCGACTGAAATATCGTGCAAGCGTGGGATACTGTCGGGACACTCATCCGACAACCTCTCGCCCAATTTCACTTCCACTTGGGTCGGGTATGCGCCTGTCCACTCATCGTAAAATTCTGCCTACAATACCTTGGCATCATGAACAGATGGGGTTTTTTTTATTCTTATGGGTCCATGCCTAAAGCATGAGTTGGTATATCCGTAAATAAGTACATACTTGACAATGTTCTTGTTAGTTTTCTTCCCTGCCCTGGGATTACCCCTTTTCCCTGACTGTGATCAGCTCCTGACCTCCCCATTGCAAGTTTCCCTTGTACCAGTCAGTTATTCCACCTTCTGGTAAAATTGACCCCCAGGTATTTTCTCGCTGTAGCAAAAGAATGTTTTCTTTTTCACTATTTTTCGATGGATTAGGATTTTGGTTAGTGCTGGATAACTGGTTCATCGTTAAGTTTCTGTAAGGTGCAAGGAGGCCTGGATTAATACAGTGGGGATATTTTTAACTTTGGGTGAAAGCCTAAAACAGGGAAAAGAAAGTCAAGAGAGGCACATAACCGATGACAGATCTGAGATAGCCTATTTTACATTATTAACAAAAGTGAAATTTTCTTCAGTGTCCCAAACATATGGTCAAAATTGGACTCAACAAAAATGCCTCTTGATACTTGATTTATCAAATGAGGTTAGCAAAACTTTGTTCCCCTCCATCCTTCAGAGGGACGCCTGAGTCTGCTTGTAGAAAGGCAATTGGCAACTTGATTCATGCTTTCTTGATTCATTCATTTAGTTCCCATTTTAAACATCTCTCTAGGTTTAGTATTATGTCAATATTTAAGTAAACCACAGATTTTTTTCTATAAAGCAGTAACTTTTACCTCCAGCAGGAAGATGATCCAGAACCAGCTCCAAAGTGTATTGAAAATTGCTTTGTGCATTTTGTCTACCTTAGGCTATCATATACACATGTACCAGCAGAGAGAGTCAAGGAGAACTATGGACTCATGGGCAGGATTTTACATCCCGTGAGTGGGCACGTGCCTGACCTGATCGGGCATAAAACCACACGCGATGACTTCTGGAGAGCGTCCCGACCTCATCGTGCACTCACGCGATATTTTGGTTGGCGGGCGAGCATGAAAGTCGGCAGTGCTCCCGCCACCAATTAAGAGGCCTATTAAGTCCCTAATCGATTAATTGGATGCTATTTTTTTGCTGCCCATCCAGCCTTACAGTCGGCGGATGGGCAAATCGGCCAGGTGGCCTTTGTATTTTTTATGAATCCTCATCCATGGGCGACTTGAGGTTTCCAGCAGTAATTAAAATAAAATTCAACATCATTTTTAACATGTCCCTTTCCATGTGACAGAATCACATGTGGGGATATATTCATTTCATTTGTAAAATCTTTATTGGTCAGTGTCCAATTCTTCAGCTCCCTGAGGCTGCTGGGTGCCCCACGCATGCGCAGACTTCCACGCGGCGGTGAGGTTCTCAGCACACGTTTCACACTGGCTGGTTGTTAACTAGCCAGCCAGGGCACAATTGCGGGCGGCGGCCCAGTTCACGGCCACTCCTGGACCCGCCCGCCACACCCACACTACGAAGGGAAAATCCTGCCCCATCTTTTAACAGCATGTATAGCCCTGATTCTGAATGCTCCTGACTGAATCTTACTGTGTCCTCCCGAGAACTTCACCATGACGACGAAGATGGTGAAAATATGAAACATTGCTTTCAGGTATGGAAGGCCTGTGTCTACTTTCTGTAGCTAGCATTTTAAACTGGAGATTTAGATAGCACATTGAAGCAGTAGGCTGTTGTGGGTGCACACTGAGGCACTCCAGATCGGGATTAGCAAGAGAGAGGGCTGCACAGTGTATATACACGCACACACTAACCTCACAAAATAACCATCCAATTGAAATAAAATCTTGGATCATTGCATTAAAGCTCTTCTTTTGAAGAAATGTGATCCTGGATCCTTGATTATGCACTATCACTGCTTTGCTGATCAAGGTGGCATTGTCTATGCCCAATCTACTGCCTTTTGTTGTGCAGTCGGAGTCATCGTCTGTATTTCCTATATTGGCGAAAGTGGCTGCTGAGGTTTTGCAATCACAGATGGTAAAAGGAAGAAGGCCCTATTTCTCCATTATGGAGATAAAGAATTGGAAGAAGCTCTTAAGGCACTTGCACCTGAGCAAAATGACTCACTAACAACCTATTTCACATCAAATGAAAATACAAGATACAATAGAATTATCTTCCAACGTACCAAGTAAAAAGCAAATGAGACTATTGACCAACATTGCATGCAACTGAGGCACCTAGCCACCAAATGTCACTTTGGTAATATTGAACAAGTTGAACAGGAAATCAAAACAGGAATAATCAAAGGTCTCTCTAGTCAGTTATACCAATAAGCAATTGAGAAAGACAGAAAGCTGTCAGAGCTGCTGGAGTTAGCAAGATCACAATCAAGATCAAGACTAGCAAGATCAGCATCCAGAGTTGTTGATGTTGAGCCTACCAACAGTCCCTATCAGAAGAGCAACTCCTGTGGGCGCTGATGATTACTCAAGTGTCAGGAAATCACTGCAAAACAACAACAGCAGTCTCACAGAGTTGCAACTTGTCCAAAGAATGTTTCCATTGTGGCGGTGCTTACCCACACCAGAATCTGTGCCCTGCTACTGGCACACTGCGTAAAGCTTGTGGAAAAGCCAATCACTTTGCTCGTGTTTGTCCCTCATTAACAAAATCAACTATTAAAACTGATACCACCAGAAGGATCCCATATGCACGTATCACAGCAAGAAGGCAAGAGAATGTAACCAATGTAGAGCTGGATGACCCTGAACATACTTTAGTGCACTCTTTTGGAGAATGGTTCTAAACACTTTGCTAAACTTGACTTCAATGCTGACCACCATCAAATCGAGCTTGCAGAAGAATTGAGGTATCTTACAGAGTTCTCCACTCACATAGAACTTTTTCAATAGAAGAGGCTCAACTTTGGGATCAGTTCAACAACTAAGATGTTTCTTCATCACAAAATTCAGTCTGCACTTCAAGGACTTCGAGGCACTTTGGTTGCACTGAAAGTGAACTCAAGACAGGCCTACATGCATGACTTCAATGTCTTAGAGAATGTAACCTCACATCAAATAAAGGCAAGTGCTTGTTCACTGAAAACAGAATTGAGTTCTTCGGTCATGTGTTCAGGGTTGAAGAATGATCACCTGATCCATGGAAAGTTAAAGCCATTGAAAATGCCCCAGGTCCTACAGAAGTGCAGGAATTCCAGAGCCTGCTAGGGCTCATCATGTACCATAGTCACTTAATTCCTGGCCTTGCTATGCTATCTGCCCACCCTACATGATCTGACAAAAGAGACCACCCAGTGACCACTGACTCAAAATAGTTATAATGTTTGTGGATGGCACACAAGTGCCAACTGATGTTAGACCATGTTGATTTGCAACATCATTGCTGTGGTCAAGATCTCAGTGTTTGTTATGGGAAATTTTATACCTTTGCCCAAACCAGAAATAAAGAATAAAAAAACATATTGGCCCAGTTTGTGTGATGAGAATAATATAAGCCTATTGGTGTTTACTGGAAAATGGAGGAAATCTGAAAGCAACCTTAATAGTATGCAAAATAAAAGCAAAAAACTGCGGATGCTGGAAATCCAAAACAAAAACAAAAATCAAAATACCTGGAAAAACTCAGCAGGTCTGACAGCATCTGCGGAGAAGAACATAGTTAACGTTTCGAGTCCGTATGACACGTCAGCAGAACTAAGGAAAAATAGAAAAGAGGTGAAATATAAGCTGGTTTAAGGCGGGCGGGACAGGTAGAGCTGAATAGAGGGCCAGTGGAGATTGCCAAAAGATGTCATAGATAAAAAGACAAAGAGGTGTTGACGGTGGTGATATTATCTAAGAAATGTGTTAATGGGGACATTAAGGGTAGAAAGCAGGACAAGCAGGACAGAAAGCCCTAGTGGGGTGCTAATCAAACAGAATACTTTGTCCTGGGTGTGTTGTTTGGTTGCTAAGTGTTGTTGGAGTTGCACTCATCCAGGCAAGTGGAGAGTATTCCATCCTATTCCTGACCTGTGCCTTATAGATGGTGGACAGGCTTTGGGTAGTCAGCAGATGAATTACTCGCTGCAGAATTCTCACCCTCTGACCTGCTCTTGTAGCCCCAGTATATGACTGGTCAAGTTCAGTTTCTGGTCAATGGTAACCCCAGGATGTTCATAGTGATGGGTTTTGTTGAATGTCAGGGGAAGTTAGTTAGATTCTCTCTTGTTGGAGGTGGTCATTGCCTGGCAATTGTGTGGTACAAATGTTATTTGCCATTTATTAGCCCAAGCCTGGATGTTTACCAGGTCTTGCTGCACATGCTGCTTCAGTATCTGAGGATTTGTGAATGGTGCTGAACATTGTGCAATCATCAGTAAACATCCCCACTTCTGGCCTTATGATGGAAGGAAGGTCATTAAGGAAGCAGGTGAAGATGGTTGGGCTGAGGACACTACCCCGAGGAACTCCTGCAGTGATGTTCTGGGACTGAGGTGATTGACCTCCATCATCCACAACCATCTTCCTTTGTGCTAGGCATGACTCCAACCAGTGGCAGATTTAGAGTTCATTGGGCCCTGTGCAACCCCTCCCCCCATCCCCAGGACCCGAAGCCAGAAAATACACAAATTGATCAGTGCTCCTTTACTGGTAAAAGCATGTCTGTATGAATAATTGCCTTGTTGAAATCCAAGCTTACCTCTTGTCTGAATGCAAGATGGTAAATACTGTGAGGCTAGCAAACAAGGGACTTGCCAACTAGATGGAAGAATCAGCTGATGACAACACTGCAGCAGAGACAGCTCCAGGGCCAAATTGTTGCAGAAAATTGTTACTGCGGGAAATGCAATTATTTTTTCATAGTTATTTTATATGTGCTTTTTGTGATCTATAAGGAAATGAAAACTATATGGCTATGCATATCGAAGCATTCTGAATGGTCAAGTCCTTTGTGACATAATTTTAATTAAATGTTATAACCGATCTTTACAGCCACAGGACAGGGTTTGAAGAAGTTGTTAGAAGTGAAGAGACCAGTAGAGAGATGGCAAGGGGATTAGGGAGGAAATTCCAGAAACTAAAGGACCCAGATGACTAGCCTCTGAATTTACACTACAGAAGTTGTCAGCACGATTCACGCCACTTAACTTAAATACACGAGATCCCCATGTGGACCAATTGAACCTTGTCTCTTCAACTGAATCCATTGCGTTGACCTGATTCTATGAATTGCGATCGGGCCGAGTGGAGTATTGAGTATCGGACTTAACTTCGTTAACTTCAGACCATAAACTCTCTCCTCCATCCTCACCCCCTTTTTTAGCCCCTTTTCTCAATATTCATCTTCATTTTCTGATTTTCAATTTTTTATTTTTAATTTTTTATCCACTTATTTTTAATTTTTTTCATTTTTATTCATTGTTTTATCCCCATCTTTTATCCTATTTTCTATCTTTTTCCCCACCACTGTCCCCTCCCCCCACCCCACCCCCACAAAGGCCATTTGTCACTCGTTCATGTTGTTCTTTCCAGAGTGCTTACCCTTGTCCTGCTATTATCACATTCTGCTCTCTGACCTTAATGCCACCATCAGCACCTCCTTTAGCCAGGACCACTGCCGTTAACACCCCTTTGTCCTTTTGTTCATGACATCTCTGGCAATCTCTCCTTTGCTTTCACCTATCGCTGGCCTTCTACCCAACTTCACCAGCTCCACCCACCTTAAACAGTATAAATTTCATCACATTTTATTTCTCTTTAGCTCTGAAGAAGTCGTACAGACTTGAAATGTTAACCCTGTTTCTTTTTCTCTCCACAGATGCTGTACCTGCTGAGTTTTTCCAGCATTTTCTGTTTTTGTTTCAGATTTCCAGCATCCACCGTATTTTGCTTTTATTATGTTGAGCATCGGAGAAGCGTAAAGTTATATTGACTGCAATTCCTTGTTATTATATATCACTGAACAGGAATCCTGCGGACCACTGAATGAGTTAATGAGGTCTTTGATATAAACAGTTAAGATCATTGACTATTGATACAGACTTAAAAGTGATCTCAATGAGTGATGAGTGCAATTCGTTTTAAATCAGTAGTACGAACCAATATTAGTTTCCCCCAATGAGGAACATACTTTTTTACCGCTTGAAAATATATGTGTAAGAATTGCAAATACTTGTCAGTGTTTTATTGAGAACCTAGTGTTTCGGATATTATGTATAAAGTTTTTCAGGAATCATCGCTTCTAAAGTATGCCACGATAAGCTGGTCTGTAATCAGCAATGAATTGTTTAACGTGAACATTTAAATACAGCGCTGGGGAAATTAATCAGAACATTCAATTTCAGAATGTTATTGAATGTTAGATGTTGAGGTGACTTTCAAATTACTATGACCAGTCAACGTTATGCTCTTTTGAGTAATTACATCTTTATTATTTAGTGGTCCATGCTATTCTAGTTTAGCCAATTGCTGTCAATCATTATCAGGGACAACCTTACACTTCTACAGTGTGAAGCTTTCAGTTCTGCCAATCTCATCCTGATGCGCATGATTTATACCAGTAGCTCACACCATTTTTTCCAATCAGAGCATTCCTGGTTGAAAGCTCAGCCACTTTATGTTTTGTAAATAATGCAGCTCCGTCCCAGTCTATTGGCTCCTATCGCATTTAGTTACATTCCACCTCACTCTTTCTCACATCAAGGTTTGTGCAGGTTTTATTGTTTCTGTGAGGCAGTAAACAAAACAGAAATTATGTCTAGAAACAAGTGCGGCAAGACAGTCATCACATCGAGTTTTCTCTTCAAAGGTGGTGTTACTTTTTTGTTAGCAGGTTGCAATTCATTTGTAAGATTTGTCCTGCATTTTGGACCCCCCTGTTGTTTGAGAGCCCTGTGTCACAGCGCGGTATGTTTCACGATAAATCTACCACTGACTCCAACCAGTGGAGAATTTTCCCCCTGATTCCCATTGACTTCAATTTTGCCAGGGCTCCTTGATACCACACTTGATGTCAAGGGCAGTCACTCTCACATCACCTCTTTAAGTTTGGGTCTTTTGTTCATGTTTGGGCCAAGGCTGTAATGAGGTCAGGAGCTGAGTGGCCTGGCGGAACCCAAACTGAGTGTCAGTGAGCAAGTTATTGCTGTGTGAGTGCCACTTGAAAGCACTGTTGATGACCCCTTCATCACTTTGCTAATAACCCAGATTGGACTGATGGGGCAGTAATGGCTGTGTTGAATTTGTCCTGCTTTTTGTGACTGGGACATAACTGCACAATTTTCCACATTGCCGGGTAGGTACCAGTTTTGTAGCTGTACTGGAGCAGCTAGACTAGCGACGCAGCTAGTTCCAGAGCACAAGTCTTCAGCACTACTGCCAGACTGTTGTCAGGGCCCCATAGCCTTTGCAGTGTCTAGTGCTTTCAGCTACTTATTGATATATTCACATGGAGTGAATTGAATTGGCTGAAGACTAGCATTTGTGATGGTGGGGACCAGGAGGAGGCTAAGATGGATCACCACTAGGCACTTCTGGCTGAAGGAGTTTGCAAATGCTTCAGCCTTATCATTTGCACTATACACTGGGCTCCCCCATCATTGAGGATGGGGATATTTGTAGATCCTCCTCTTCCAGTTGGGTGTTTCATTGCCCACCACCATTCACAACTGGATTTGGCAAGGCTGCAGAGCTCAGATTTGATCCGTAAGCTGTAGGATCTCTTAGTTCTGTCTATCATTTGAGGCTTATGCTGTTTGGCATGCCAGTAGTCCTGTGTTATAGCATCACCAGGTTTACACCACATTTTTAGGTATGCCTGGTGCTGCTCCTGGCATAGCCTCCTGCACTCTTCATTAAACCACTGTTGATCCCCTGGCTTGGTGGTAATGGTAGAGTTGGGGATATGCCAGGCCATGAGGTTACAGATTGCGATTGAATACAATTCTGCTGCTGCTGCTGGCCCGCAGTACCTCATAAATATCAAATTTTGAATTACTAGACCTGTTCAAAATTTAGCATGGTGGTAGTGCCTTGCAACATGATGGAGGGTATCCTCAACATGAAATGATTGCAACGGCATGAACCTGCTATACCAGCCCACTAGTTCTTTACTAAAAAACAGCTGAAAAATTTATGGCTGATGCATTCAGGAGTGAGTTTTTAATGGTGTGATAAGGGATGATGACTGCCGAACAACTTTTCTGGAGATTTGTGCTGGAGATTTAAATAAAAATAAAATTATTTTTGTCTTTGCTTTTTCCGTCTCTCTTTTACCTTTCTCCTAATCCCATCAGCACTTCCCAATCTTAATTTCACTTTCTATATATCAGTTAAATCTATTTTTTTCATTTCTTACTTTATACTTCTTGGTTTGATTCTTCAGTCTGATTGTGTGAAGATCCTCACTGCTGCTTGCTCTGCTCACAGATACAACAAACCCCTTTCGAGAGTGTAGTGTTGGAAAAGACCCAGATTGAAGGATAAGGCATCAAAAATCTGTGGGCAGCCATCAGCAAGGTGAATGGTGAGCCCCTTTCCTTTGCTGCTAACCACGGACTTCAGGCCATTTTCCTTGTCGATTATGGCATTATTTTATTGCATACAGCCCACTTTTTTTCGTGGCCATGAACCTTAAGGAATGTAGATTATTGGAATCCATCGAAATCATAAATATTTATAAACAAAACCAGCGAATTTCAAATCTGAATTTGGAGGGTCTTGATGTTTGAATGCCTGAGACTGGAGGTTGTCAGATCAGGGCTAAAACTTTTCATACCCCCAGTTAAGGCAGGTAGAAGGTGCATTTTAGCTTAGGTGCACTGAAAGTCAAAATAAATTTCAAGCTTGTGAGTAACCTTAGAGGACATTCCAGCAGTGTATTTAATGGTGTGGCACCTAGCGATAAATCTAAAAAGCCATTTCTGGTCCTCAGTAATTGTCATGAGAGCTGCTTTGATATGCTAAATGGTGCCACCATTGCTGTTGATAAATAGCTGAACTATTCTCAGTCCTTTGTAACATTTTCTTTATGATGTAGGCTTCCTTTTTTTTTAACAAGCAGTGGATCAGTATCCACACAACAATGTTATCCAAATTTGATTAAAGTCCAGCCAACTTTATTTAACCTCACATTAATAAGAGCACACTCACAAGACCAGGTTTAATTTATGCACAGTTTTTTTTAGAAATGTAGGCAGCTAAAACATTGGCTGGACACTCTGCAGGTACTGATGTGAGTTGCTCTATTTCCAACTTTTTCTCGTTTTGTTTGATTTCCAGCCTCTGCAGTAATTTTTCTTTTTTATTCATACAAGTGTTCCTTGACTCCAAATTGAATTGATAGGGCCGATTTACAGTTAGCACCTGCAAAATGAAACAAGACCCATCACTTACAGTTAGCCTAATTAGCTGAATTTGTTTCCCAGTAACAAAAGTAAGTCCTCACTTTGAAATGAAATGCCATCATTAACTGCATATCATTTTTTTTTTTAAGAAGAATGATGCGGATGTTTTTACTATGGTCAAAACAACACCGCACACATTTTACAATTTATTTCATTCAGATAGGGATTTAAGAACTTCAGCATTAGTGTCCTTTGGTGCAGTAGCTCTATGGTTTTGAATGGGCTGCTTAAGTTTCTTATGCCTGATCTCAATTCATTTGACTCAGGTTACTGTGATCTGACAGAGCTTTTGTTCTGACCTAGGATTTTGAGTTAGTTTCATAGAGTGTTCAATAACTCAAGGTTTGGATTTCCTCAGCTGCTCAGTTGGTGAAGGAAGTGCATAATTGAGCCATACAAGTTAGAAGGTATGAAATTTTGATTCACTGTGTTGAGTTAGCTGATCCTAGGTAAGATAGTATTAGGTTTATAGCAGTTGACATCAACGCCCAAGACTAAGGAGAGTAACACCATATTGGATTCCAAGTTACGATTGTTATCCTTTCCCTTCCTAGAAAGTGCAATTATTTGGAAGAGAAAGCTAACACTCGTTGTCTACGCAACCTGGTGAGGTACCAGATCATGTCTGAAGTTAGTAGAATTGAGTCAATGCTTTCAAGAGGGGGAGAGAATTGTTTCTGATTTCCACAAAGGTGCCACCTACTTATTGTAGGTGTGGGTTAAATTGGTAGAAATATTCTGGAATATTCTGGAATAAACTGGTAATTCCTGTACCTCTGTGGCAAGTATATGTGTTGAAGGTAAGTTTAAATTTGTGCTTCTGACAATGTGATCAGAGTCTTTTTATTTTTGCCCTTCAGGGTGGAGAAAAGCCTCCTCGTGTCTTTGATTATCTGATCTTTCCCTACTTACCATAACATTTTCACTGTTTTGGATAAATGCTGCAGCATATCTTCCCAGAGTAACAAACTTATAACAATCTAGAGGCTCAATATTTACAGGGAGGCAGCTGAGAACAAAAAGGTAGGACAAGGGAAATTGTAGAAATCACAGGAATGTAGAGGTTTAATGGCAGAATTCTATTATCATTATTTCTTATTCAATTTCCTGACTGGCAGCTGGCCAGGAAGGGTGCTAGGCAGGAAATCCTCCAGTAGAAGGCCGCACCTAGTGACCATGGAGCCAGTCACTGGTATGTGGGAAAAATTGAGGATTGGTGGGGGGTGTTGGACTGCAGGGCAATGCAGAGGGGAAGAAGACTCAGGATTTTGGGTTTGGATGTGGAGGGTGTCTTGTTTTTTGTTTCAATAATGCACACTGGCTAGCGATATTGTAGCTCAATTAACTTTATTGATAACATATTTTCCTAACATGAACACATATCTGCAGTAGCTGAATTGTATCAAATCAGGTTCCAACATGTGCTATCTGACCTTCAACCCCCAGGTCAGGTGACCCTATATCCCATACAGAGTACTGTATAGTATCTAGTACTGGAGTCCACAGCCACAATTAATTATTATCATGACATTTCCCTTTTAAAAATAAACTCTTATACAACTCAAGTACACAAAGTCTCTTATCTGTTCTTTCTCACTCTATTTTGATCAGTCTGTTTTGTCTTTTACTCATCTCTGTATCTCTGTGTTTTTTTCACAATTCTTCCACTGGGTGTTCTAAATGGTGACAGAGATGATTTTGAAGGACAAGGGGCCTTCTCCAACTCTGTGTCACTATCACCCCTTGGATAGTTTTCAGGACTCTCAGGCTTTGTCTGGTTATCTGTTGTTTAGCTGGTGCATTGCGGTTTTTGATCTTCAGCTACACTTTCTGGGTCAGAGCAGAGCTGCATTTCATTTGTTTTCCTTAAGAATTTCCAGTTTCCCCTGTACTGTTGTTTGTTTGGAGTCTGCACTATGTAAGATCTCGGTTCTCCTGTGATTCCTGTGACAACAGCAGGATTCCAGATCCCTTCATGCTGAATCCCCACTGTCTCTCCCATGTTCAGGTCAGGCAGAGGTTGGGTGCCCTGATCAAAGTATTGTTTTTGCTTCTGCTGTCTCAGTTTGAGCTGGTCTTGCACGCTGTAGCTTACTGGCTGTGGAAGTAACAGTTGAAAGCTTTGTTCTTATCTTCTCCCCCATCAGGAGCTGTGCTGGAGATGATCCAATGCCCTCTAATGGAGTATTCTGAAATCCAGTAGAGCCAGAAGGGTCTCTTCCATCCACCTTTGCCTTTTTCAACAAGTGTTTTAAATTCTGCACAGTATGTTCCGCCATTCCATTGGATTGTGGATATTTAGGACTTGACATAATGTGGCAAAACGCCCAGTCCTGCACAAATTTATGACAAATTTATGTGCCTGAGAATTGTGGACCGTTATCTGAGATGAGCACTTCAGGTATGCCCTGGTGAGCAAAAGTTGATTTTAAATGATTTATTGCAGTGATGCTCTTACTATCATTTCTCAGCAGCACAGACTCAAAAAGCTTTGAGTAATAATCTATTGCTAGTAGGTACTCCCAGTTGTCAAATGTGAACAAGTCCACTCTAATTTTCTGCCAGGGCCTCTCTGGAATGCTGTGTGGTTGAAGTAGTTCTGATTGTTGCGACTCACTGTATTTTTGGCACACTGCACACGCATTCACCATTTCAACAACTTGTGCTCCCATTCGAGGCCAAAACATTACCTCAAGGTCTTCTCCTGCATGTTTTTATACCGAGGTGACTTTCAATTATGCGCTGCAGCATTTATTTCCTCAGTGTTGCAGGAATTATGATCTTTTCTCCCTTGAAAAGTATTCCTCTGCTACATGAAGTACCTCACGAAAGTTCCAGTCCTCTTGTACAGCAGAAAGGGTTCTGCTTCGATGTTTGGGCCGGCCAGTTTGCGCAATGCGCTGCAGTTTTCTCAGGGTGGCGTCATTCTTGGTCTCTTCCCTGATCTCATCCAGTTTAGTTATAGCCACAAGGTAAGTTCTTTATCAGCCTGTGAACCTGTGCTTCCGTTTCTTTATCCTCTTCCTCTGCGATGGGTAGGTATGCACGTGACAGAGTATCTGCGATGTACATTTCCTTGCCTGGTTTGTATTTAACCCTATGCTGTTACTTCTGCAAAAGCATTAGTAATATTTGGATTCTTGGTGGTGCACAGTTCAGGGGCCTTTTAAGCATAGCTTCCAAAGGTTTATGATCGAACTCTACCTCTACGTCTTTGCCATAGACAAACTGGTGGAAGTGTTGTAGGCTAAACACAATTGCTAGCATTTATTTTTCTATTTGGGCATATTGCTGCTGTTTTTCAGTCATTGCCTTTGAAGCTTATGCCACTGGAGCTTCATTTTGCAAGAGGACAGCTCCCAGGCCAGTCTTTGAAGCACCCATTGAGATATTGACCGGCTGACTGACATCATAATACTTTAACACTGGTGCCTGGGTCAGTGTTCTCTTCAGGCTGGTCAAAGTTTCCTGGTGACTTTGTTCTCAGTGCCATTCCACATCATTTTGTAGAAGTTCTCTGAGAGGCGCTGTTAGGTCTAACATGCTCGGAGTGAATTTCCCAAGATAGGTCACCATTCCAAAATACGTTTCCAAATCTTTCTTACATTCTGAGCGTGACATGTTCATGACTGCTTCGATTTTACTCGGGTCCAGCTTCAGTCCCAAGTACTTGATTTCTTGAAGACCTACTTTGTATTTTTCCCTTCTTCAACTTGAGATTCCTTTCTCTCACTCTGGCCAGCACCTGCCTCAGCCTGTGGTCATGTTCTTCTCGTGAGGCTCCCCAGCCAGCACACCACTGATATGGGTTTCCACACCCTCTAACCCTACAAACAGCTGTTTCACTGCTCTGTGGAACACCTCCAGAGCTGAATTAATACTAAAAGGTAAGCGTAAAAACCTGTATCGCATGAATGGTTTGTGTTGGAAGTGCAGAGGTAGGATTTGTGTTCATCCAGCTTGACCTGCCAGAAGCTGGAACTCGTATCCAAGACTGAATTTAGCATCAGCCAGTTTACACGTGATCTCTTCTACTGTGGGCAGCTGGTAATGCTCTCTTTGTACTGCCTGGTTTAGGTATCTGGGATCCAGACAGTTTCATAGATTCCTATCTGATTTTTCTAGTTACAATTGGATTGACCCACTTTGTCGGTTCTTCAATTTTCTTGATGATGTGAAGTTTCTTCATTCTGTCCAACTCTGCTTTCAGTCGATTTCTCAGCATTACTGGTATTTTCTTGGGCGGGTGTATTTTGGGTGTCACAGTTTCGTCAACCTTGATGGCGTGTTCTCCTTTTAGGCAACCGATCCCCTACACTCACTCAGGATGTCATCAATGGTGACAATCATTATTCTCTTGATTAGCTTTAGATTTTCACAAGCTTTGTTTCTAAGAATGGGTTTTGCATCAGTTTTCACCACTATAAATGGAAGTGCTTGAGACTGTTTTTTGTAAAGTGCACTTCCGTTCCACAGCAATATTTTCCCCCTGTATAAGTTGACAGCTTCTCCAGTTTTTGGCAAGAGTTCTCTCCAAACTGACCTCAGTCAGTGGTTTCAGAACCTCCATTGTTGCGCTTAGTTTACCCCTGACACCATCTTGTTTTTTGTTTCAATAATTTGCAATTCCATGTATCATAAAATCATTGAAGTGTACACCAGTAAATGGTTCCAATATAATTACAATGGGGAAAACTTTGGGGGAAGAAAGTGAGCTTAAAATGACAGCAAGAAATTTAATAGTGGGCTTTAGATTAACCAATAATTTATTTCCATGGCTACACTGAAGCCACAATGTTGTACAAGGGTGAAGCAATGTTTGGAAGAATAGAGATTTGTCGTTTCACAAGGGTTTGCGCATGGGTGAGATTTTCAATGTTAAATTGTTAGGTTCCTGTTTTTAAAAAATTTTTTGAGCCATATAAATGTTAGTCATTCCCATCACTTCCCTGCATTGCCCATTTTTGCTTCTGCCTGCATGGCAAGTGGCCATTTCACTTGTGATGAATGGTAAGGCAAGAACAGATGCTGAGAAATGAGAGGCTGAGAAAGGAATACTTGATCGTTTGCAGGACTGGGGGAAAGGGGTGGAAGCTGAAGTTTGCGAGTGGCTGTCAGATGAGTGGACTAGTGGAACCAAAGTGAACTTCACAATAACAAGAGCATTGCAGGCAGCAATGTGCACCACTGCTTTGGCACCATTATGTTCCTTCTCCTCTTCCTTGGAAGTAGCTGAAGAGCTTATGTACTCTGCACCTTGTTCCTACTGCAGGTTGAAACCTTGCTGCAGTGCAATGCTGTGCAGAGTGCGGCACACAATGCCCATTCTTGAGTCGCCAGTTTGCACTTATTGAAGGATGCCTCCAAAACTGTAAAGAAATTTGATGTGAAAATTCAGCATGTCAATGGCTTGGCCTGTGACACATCTGGCTTGCACTCCTGGACCTCACTGGTTGGGTATCTTTGCCTCTGTGGGGTAAGTGGACTGTTGCAGGATGAAAATATTATAATATCTGCCTGAGAATCTTGAACATATCATCAGTATCTTTGTGTGGTTGCAACTGATGAAGAGGAAGCCCTTGCAGTTGAGAGTTGCAGTCATTCCTGGCGGATGTGCTTTAATTGCCAAATGGCTGCAATTGATGATGCCATTCACTAGTGGGAAGCTAATTAGAGCTGTAAACCTGAGTGCCCACTCAGTCTGACTGGCAAACAAGCCATCAGTCACCTGTCTTACTCATTTTTGGGCAGCCAACAGTGACATCCTGCAAGTATCACTGGCATTGTTGTGGAAGGATCCAGAGGCAATGGAACTAAGGGTGGCTTTACCAGCCACTGGTAAAAGCATGACCACCCAAGTCCAGTTGGCAGCAGGCTGCATATGTCTGACACAACTTGGCACCCCAAGCCACCTGAGACACAGGTGCTCCAACATGTCAAGGAAGTTCGTCCTCTGTCTATGCAACTTGTGTTTCAGGTATGGCCTCCTGTGATCTGCAGATCAATGCTCATCTCCTCTCTACTATGGATCAAGAGGTTTGAGAGGAACTGTTTATGCTGCTTATGTTGGTGCTGATCCTGCTGCTTCTTCT
Source organism: Carcharodon carcharias (assembly GCF_017639515.1). Lineage (NCBI taxonomy): Eukaryota > Metazoa > Chordata > Chondrichthyes > Lamniformes > Lamnidae > Carcharodon > Carcharodon carcharias. The sequence goes on from NC_054487.1 coordinate 65,632,107, forward strand.
GAACTAAACCAGCATAAGCAGCAACCTCACTGATCTAATAGATCAGAGTTCCAAAGTGGAGATCTCATGTATAAACCTCCACAGCCATGAAAGTAACCTCAGCCCAAGTACTGTGAACAAAGTCTTTCACATAATCTGGCAAGAAAGCAGCTGTGAGGTTTCAGTACTAAATTGCATATTTCCCTGTCGTGTGTTCAACCCCTTTAATTATCGCTGTCTTTTCACTTTGCTTTCACTGGTGACTTCCAGGAAATGAGTGGACCCACAGTTCAATTGCAAATGCCATGTTAATATTTTTGTAACAGAGCAATTAACATATTAAAATTGGCAAAATGCCTCTCCTGAGGCAGTTGCACACGCAGCCTAAGGTGCTGCAGTCAAATGTGAAAGACAGCAGGCTGGAGTTGACTTTCTGAAGTGACATCCGTTTCAGCCATTACAACCACCGATCCCCCCCCCCCCCCCACCATTCACCGCCAACCCCCAACCCCCATTTCCAAACTCAAGTTAAAATCCAGCCCTTTGTTTCTTCTCTAATTGCATCTTTTGGGCTTCTCGCATCTTGCCTGATTACCCGCTCACTATATTGAGGTAATAATGGATCCCCTGCTTACATTTTCTCTCCAATGACAAGCTTTTCTTCCTCTGTCTCTCTTTGTCCCTGTAAGCACCCTTACAAATTCTACAATATTCAACTGTAAAGTACCAATAACATGAAAAACATCCTAAGGTGCTGCACAAAGGCTTCATGTATTTCAACATGTTCCTATGTTTTTCTAGTGAAGTCCTTCCCTTTCCTCCCTGCAGTATTTGTGGAGGTAATTTTCCATCTTTATTTTACTTTTGATTTGTTTATTGATCTATTTCAGGTCATGCTTGTTTAGTCTGAACTTGCTGATCATGGGAATGTATTTATCTTGCATGCTCAGCACTAAGCTTTATTCCCTTAAAAGTTCCATGTTTTTTCAGTCAGGTATTAATGGTGGACCAAGAGTTAATGGTGAATATATTTTGCTACCTTTATAGGTGTCAGCCCTTGCTCAGCAATAGTACTTTTGACTCTAAATCAGAATAGTGGATGCAAGTCGCAGACTAAGTATGTAATTTTCCATTCTGAAGGTGGGTGGGAAAGTCGATGTGATTTCCACTGGTAGGCAGGGTGGATTTTTGAATCTGACTTTCCACTTTTCAGCTTATTAATTACGAAACAATGAGGAGCTCACCGAATCTTGTGGCAGGGCAGGCAATGATTTGTCCGCTCCACCCTTACCTCATGGGGTCAAAGGTCCTGCCATTATATTTAAAAGGCACCCGCAAAGACATTCGCTGATTGCACACCAGGGATGGGCTGAATGTCTGGACTACCATGATGACCAAAGGCAACAAACACTTAGCTCCACGGTTCAGCAAGGCATCCCTGGGGATTCCCCTCCAGGTCGCCCAGGAATCATGGGAGGCCTTCTTTCCGAGGGATGGGAGCAGGAGATCCTCCTATCTGACCACACCGGCCTGGGAGGAGGTTGCCAGGGAGGTCAGTGCCCATGCCACTCAAAAAAGGACCACCCTGCATTGCAGGAAATGAATGAATGATCTGATACCAGGTTAAGTGAAATTTCTACTCACTCCAAACTCACACTCTCATAAGAGCATCAGGCTATCTAAGGGTTAGCGTCTGGGGATGTCACACAGCAGATGGGACATCAGCACTGAATGTCTGCCAGCAATTTTAAGATTACCATCTCATGTAAGATCCTGCACAAATGATGTCTTAATCCCTTACTGGGGAGGACTCAACACGTACAACAGGCATGCATCCTTCCGAAATGCTCTTTCATCCATTGTACTCATAGTCAATCCATCGGTCTTCATGCAGGACAAGTTCGCCCACAATCAAGAGCCAAGACCAGATGGGGGACCCTGGAGCTCTGGACACTCTGCTCCCACAAGGAGAAGGCAGCAGAGCTTGCTGGAGAGGATAGGGGTTGCTCCTGTGCAGAAGGACTCCCCCAGCAAGCCAGTGTTGTCCATTCAGTATACCTTGGCCACATGCAGACAGTGACCTGTAGCATAGGAGCCTGTCTAATCAATTACTAATTGTCTCTTCTCTCTATTTCAGCCACCAGCCAGAAAAGGTGGAGGAAGAGTTATAGCAAGCGTCCCATCCCCCAGAGCATCTCAGATGAGGAGGCAAAGGAAGCATCAGTTGAAGACCCATTAATACATTCACTTGAACCCTCCACCGGTGCAGATACATATGCCTCGGTTAGTCCTAGTTCTAGAGTAGGCTCAGGGTCACAATCTGGTGATCACCAGACATGTGTCCACAGAAGGCAGAGGCAGTAACAGCTGAGGTCTCTGACATTAGGAGGACTGCTGGAGACCAGGGCCCTGCAGAGTCCAAATCAAAGGATGAGCCTCTGCAATCAGCCCTGTGAGAAATACTGGAGATGCAAAGACAGGCAAGGGAACATCAGGCAGAGTTGTTAAAGACCGTCACAAGGCTGGAACGAAGGATGGAGGAGTCTGTCCACACTGATGTGGTGGTTCCGGCATGTGAGGGCATTGAAGTCTCCATGGGAAGGGTAATGGCCGCCTTGGATACCCAGGTCCAGCATTTTCTGCCGGATTTGGACTCGGACCTCCACACCACTGCTCTAGCCATGGGTGCATTCCAGCATTGCCTAGCTAAGAGGGGTAGAGGGACATTGACCTTGCTCCAGGTGCCCCTTCTTTTCAAGGAGTGAGGGCACCCAAAGGGAGGAGGAGTTTCAGCTGGTCAGGCCAAGGAGGGTGCACCTGCCCCAGAGCAGGAGATCCTTAGCAGGCTGGGGCCCTCAAAGCCTCAGGCCTCCAGAGGACACCTGCCAAAGCCATCTCAGACAACAGAGCATAGCAGTCAGCAAGCCACCCCCACCTCTGCTGCAGATATTGGGGCTGCACCTGGATGTAGCAGTAGAGCTAGGAAAGTTAAGAAGTTTTGAATGCGCAATGGTAGCACGGGTGTTCATTCTCTGTACACAATCTACACTATTTTATATTTATTTTGCATTTATCTCTCTCCAAATCTCAGGCATTGAATGACTAATTGATGTGATGCAATGTCATGCATTCATTCAAGAGTAAACATGAACAAATTATCTCCTATCTTGTCCCCCATTTTCATTCAGTCTCACTCACTCTCATCACAGTGAATCAACTTTAGTTCCATATCTGTGACATGAACAAAGGCAGTTCCTATTTTAAAATGATGGATGGACAACGCACATGTAGCCCTTACATCTCAGGCAGACATGTGGCCTTCTGAGAATTATTCATCAAGTTTAATGATTATCCTGCTGTTGTTGCACTGAAGTCTGTCGTATGTGGATGTTATAAATATTTGTCACAATCAATGTTGCAGTCTTTTCACTTAAGTGCCTTTGCAATGGTGTTTATTTTGTGACTATGAGGTTTTGGTTAAAGTAGTATTCGACATTGAGCACGATAGCCTTTCATGGCTCCCTGCAACTTAATTTTGTCTCCACATTTAAGGCTGAACCTTATTCCTTTATTAGTCCCCAATCTCCCCAGGCGTGATGCTGAGCGTTGGAAGTTGGTTCCACTCAGTGACATTTGAAATGTGTGCTGGATGGGAATGAGTGTGTGATGTCACAAGTGTGTGCTCAGCCTGATGAACCCATCCACTTACCTATGAGGATCGTAGTCTGCTCCTGGACGGCTGCCTAGCAGTGCTTCACGGAATCCCTCCGAGGTCACAGAACGCAAATCGATATGTAATTAATTCATTGACTTAGGATTCCAAGAAAGGATTGGCCTTTGTGAGATGCACAATGTCGAGAACTGTTATGGTATGAAAGCAATGCTCTGGTGCATCTCCTGAGGGCTTAGCAGTATCAATGAAGGGAATAAGTTATCATTAACTGCTGTGTCAAAACTGACTGGACCACATCTCTCCCAGATGACAAGGCATGCAGGATGTAGACTTGGCAGGCTTCCAATGAATGCAGGATGATGAGTGTTTGTCAATAATCAAATGATGACCCTGCTGAACCACTCTCTGTAAGGACAATACTAACATAATCTCAGCATTAGGTGCTTGCTGTCGTGTTACAGATCATTGCGTCTTGATGTCCGATGTCATCTAGGGACTCAGTATCAATGCAGCTTCTGCATTTATCATGGCATTTGGAGAGTTGGTGCTGTCTGGATGTACCTGCAACTTGAGATGGTCAAACGTCAACCATTGACAAATGTTTTTTATCTCAGAGCCGCCTTGCTAAGTTGCTGTTCTGCAGGCAAGAGTGTATCTATGTGAGCAATGGCATTTCAGCCTCTTGAAGGATACAATTGAACAATCAATAGTAGTTCCCATGGAATGGTCTCCCTCCATATACAAGGCAGAAATGCAGACTTCAGCCCTTGACTTTCCCTGAGTCTGCACATCACATACACTTTGCAGGCTGAGAGCATCTTGGAGGACGACAGGTGGCTGAGCCTTCCCCTCAGGCATGACTGTGCATTCACAAGGTGGGTGTAATTTGGGTCAAAAGACCCAAGTCATAAGAGCCACAGTCAGCCTTGTGTTGGATATCCTCCAGTGACCTTGACAATAACTATCGATACCCAGTACTTGTACTTATTTCATGACTGCACGCATGGTGCCTTGAATGCCAAGACCAGTGCACTGGGAAAATGAAGGTTGGTAGGGCCCATGCTGCCTCTGTGCAGTAGATGTGGACATTGATTTTTGGACCCTACCTCAATTCTGACATCTCTCAGTAAGGATCAGATACCAATTAAGACTATACAACTAAATGTAATGGATGGTCCCCTGAATGCACACCATTAGTAAAGGAATGAAGCTCATTCATTGTACATTATACCTTCAAGTCCAGCACTCAGCTGAGCCATGCTCTTCATGGTTTATGCAGGACAGTTATAGGATGCCCCTTCAATCGGCCAAGATTTGCTGTGTTGAACTCTTCCCACATGCCCTGAGACCCCTCCCTGGCTGATTTTCTTTTTCTAACTTGGTTTTTGAACTGCACCATTATAAGGTGAGCTCAAAAATGGTGCTGCTGACGTATGTCTGGGAGGCTAGCATACTACTTCACCCTATCACCCACCAAGTCCCTCCCATCCTCCTCCGGCCTCACCGCCACCTAATTCCCCTTCCACTTATCACTATCCATCCTCTTCTTGTTACCCTTGACCTCTTCATTATTCATGCGGATAATCCTGTTCTCTCCCAAACCCTTTAATGTTGATGACCCCATGTCCTTTTTCAGCCTGTATCCTCCCCTTCTCGAGCCCACATGCACCCTGACTTTCCGAGACCCCCACCATGAGACCATTCAATACCCCCTGCCATGACTTTTCAGCTGCTGACTTGCAGGATGCAAATACCTCCTCTGATTGTAACTGTGCCATTTGCCTCACAGTACCATGACTCTAATCCCCAGGACCAAAATTCTTAGGTGACTGACCACACCCTGCACACCATATTGTGCACGACCATCACTGCCATATCTTGTTTGTCACCTTTTGGCTCCTGAATTGTTAGTCATCAATAATAAATCTGTGGGAAAAGTTAAGGCTGGAAACAGAGAGCAAGTCAGTCAGTACCAGTGGAGAGAACAGGCAAATTGATTGGGGTGGCAGCAAAAAGTTGATGAACTTTTCAGCCCTTGATACCAGAAAGCAAGAATGAAAAAACTTTTTTGGATGAGATGAAGGATGACATGAAACTATTTACCAGGACAGGTATGATGTAAGGAAAGAGGTTGAGAGCATGCAGGTACCTGGGTGTCTCTCAGAAGCTTTTTCCAGCTATTCATGTGCTTCCAGGAGGAAACTCTGAGAAACTAATTGGATTGCCCTGTAACAGGATAAACACAGACTGAGGGGCTGAATGGCCTCCTTCTGTGTTGTGTGTTCTATGATTGCTACAATCTTGATTGAAACCTAAGCTATAAGAAAGCGTTGATCGTCCTCTATAATAATATAATATTAAGGGTACATGCCTGAAGTACAGTAGCTTTAGATCCAAGTGCATTCCCTGGAATGCACTCCTTAGCTAGAAAGCAGTGTATCACAATTTCCCTTGCCCAACTGCTTCCGAGTATTTTACAACAGAAAATCAGTATAGCACTAAATCTATTATTTCAACCTCTCAGAGAATTTTCAGGAAATTAGAAAAAAAATACGAGGAGCACTTCAGTTACATTTCCCCAGCCTAGTCTTTTTGACATTTCAGAAATAAAAATTGGCACTTGTTGGAAATTAGTGTAATATAATTCAAATCTGCTCATTTATTCTATTTTGACTGGCTTAAAAACATTTCCAACCATGGAATCTTATAGGGAATATATTATGCAATTTCATATAAGACAGCTATGATCATATTCTCTGGACTTAATCCAACTACTCTGACCCCACTTGGATTTACATACATGGATACTGTAATAAGAGGCATTAAACAACTAATTTACTGGGATTTCATTCTTAAATCTAACCCTGGCTTCCCCTTGTTATCTGAGACAGAACAGTTTATGTCTCCTTGAACCGGAATGCTAGAGAGGTTCCTGGAAATAGACGAGATTTCAGGTTGGTGCCTGTGTATTCAGTTTAAATATTAAGTTAGTAACTCTAGATTCCATTCCACCTGCAAAGGACTGGCTAATTGAAAGGTACACATTCTGGGCCTACTCCAGTCTCACCAGCTTCCAGAATAAAATCAAAGTTTCATATCTTGAATTAATGAATGTTACTGAAAGCCAGATTTACTAAATGATATTACAAAACATTGGGGTGCTGTTGTCCCAATGCAGCCAATGGAACTGAATACCAGATGTTGTGTAGACTGTGCAGCCAATCCGATACTACCTGTTCTATGACACCATCTGGATTGAATTTCTGTCCCCCATTTTAGGCCTAATAGATTACGCAAAAAAACAGAAAATGATGAAGTTGTTACAGGGAATTAGTAGTTATAAATACCATGACGGGGAGGAAGAGTTCCATTAAAAGTTCCACCATCCTTTCAGGCTGTGCATTCCAGATCATTATGTAAAATGAAGTTCTTTTTCCAATTACCTTAACTCTGTGGTCTTTGGTCACTGACACTTATCACTACAAACAGCTTCTCCTTGCAACCTGACATAATTTTGAACAGCCTATTAATTCTCCCCTTCACCTTCTCCAGCTTCTCTAATCTCTCCACATAACTGACGCCCCACATTCCAGATACCATCCTAGTAAATATCCGCTGCAAATTTGTGTCATCTGTGATCTTTAAAAGCCTGGCCTCAATGTCCAAGTCCAGGTCATTAATATTACCAAATAAAGCAGTGATTCTAGTGCCATCCCGTCTGGACCCCTGAATGCTGCACTCCTTACCTACGAACTTTTAAAAGAACTGCATTTGATAATCTGGCCACTTCCTGTGACATTGGGGACATTGGGGTAAGATAAGCAAAGATCTCAAGACAGATGCCCACTTTGATCTTTTGATAAGATCACTTGAAAATCAAGAATGTGTGGCATGATATTGGGATAGCAGTGTGAATGTGCAGGTGTGATTTGTTACATTTGTCCTGGGCTGAAAGGATTATCTGATAAAGGAATGTTAAATAGGTTGGGTCTATACTCATTGGAGTTCAGGAAAATAAGAAGTGATTTTATTGAAACATAGAATATCCTGAGGGTCTTGACAGGGTGGACACTGGGACGATGTTTCCACTTGTGGGGGAGGCTAGAATGAGGGGACACAGTTTAAGAATAAGAGGTCTTCCATTTAAGACAGAGATGAGGAGAAATATTTTCTCTCAGATGGTTGTTAATCTTTCTCATCCCCAGACAGCCGTTAAGGCAAGGTCACTGAATTTATTCAAAGCAGAGTTAGATTTTTGATGGACAAGGGAGTCAAGGGCTATTTGGCAGGGGTGGGGGCGGGGGGGGTGGGGGGGGGGGTGGGGGTGGGGAGGGGGGATGGGGGCAAATAGGAAAGTGGAATTGAGAATACAACCAGGTCAGCCATGATCTTATTGAATGGTGAAGCTGGCTCAAAGGGCCGAATGGCCTACTTCTGCCTCCTAATCCTACGTTCCTATGTTCCTATGTCAAGCAACTAACATGCAGAAATCCAAAACAAAAACAGAATTACCTGGAAAAACTCAGCCGGTCTGACAGCATTGTCTGCCGATGCTGCCAGACCTGCTGAGTTTTTCCAGGTAATTCTGTTTTTGTTTTGGATTTCCAGCATCCGCAGTTTTTTGTTTTTATTAACATGCAGAAATGCAGGATGAAATCCACTGAAGAATGGGTCACGGACATGCATAACTACTTGACAAACAGCATTCCGTTAAATGATTAATAGAATGAGATGACATTTTAAATCATTATGGCACTGACACATACTCCATAGAGAACTGAATTAGAGAAATTTAAAACAATCAAGATAGAATTAAATATACTTTTAATGGTCAAATGAATAAAATTCAAACAAAAGGGCAAGTAATTTGAATTGGGATAATTAAGGGCTTGGGAGAATTAATACTTAATAAAAACTACCTGCAAGATACATAGGGGTAAAGGGAAAATCTTCTAAGTTCATGATTTATTGATGGTATAGTAAACTATAGCTATTTGTGCAATGCATCATAATTTTCTTTATCTCTATCCTGCTCTTATTTCTTATGATCTTATAACCTATTACAATGGTCTACATTTAATTTTAACATTATGCCCTTTTATTCTGAATTCCCCAACAGAAATGATGCATGGAATTTAATACCCTACCCAGTGGCCAGTTTAGTAGTGGAGGTCATTTATTCAGACAGGAGGATGGCAGGTGGGTACCCCACCACCTTCCAGTCTCCAGCCTGATTAAGTCTGTGGCAGGAAGGCCTGTGGACAGCTTTCCCTGTCTCTTGCCAATTGAGGCCCTTAAGTGTGTAATTAATTCTCACTTAAGGGCCTCATCCCACCACTACTGGGTGGGGGGCTCGCCATATGGGGAGCACGAAAAGAAACATGTGTGGGTTTGCTTGGTGGATCTCATGGGGGTCCTTTGTTCAAAGTCACTCAGCACTAAAATGAGGGACCCAGCGTCGGGAAGTGGGAGACTGCTTAGATCCACCTCCTACTCTTGCTGCCAACCCCCCACCCGCACAATTCCCACCCCATAACCCTCCATCAACCATCTGTGGCCTGGGATCCTGTGACAATAATAAGCCTTGGGTGGGTGTTATGCTGGTAACAGGCACCCATCTCCCTGGTGGCACTGTATTTCATTAGAGTTGTTAGTCGCTAATTGGCTGGCAGCACCCAACGGGCAGGACTCTGCCCCCAAGAACCTTGATCCTGGGGCAGACCCGCCGCTCTCCAATTAAGTGCCCAAGTGGCACTTAATATGCAGGCCCTCCCTAAAAGAGAGGAGGAAGGGCTCCGAGACTCGCATCGCCTCCATTAATTTCCACCCAACTTCTCTATATCTATTTTATTGAATCGCTTCATCATTTAAACACATCTATTAGTTATCTTTTCAACCTTCCAAATCCAAAGGAATACAAGCCAAGTTTATGCAGCCACTTCCCCACAGTTTAATCCTTTAAAGCCTGGTGAATCTGACATTTGCAAGGCCAATTTTATCCTTCTAGTGGATGGGTTAAGATTCTGTAAAACTGGAGCATCACTTCCTCATTTATAATTTCCAATCTCTTTGAGATAAAGGGCAGTACTCCATTAGTGTTTTTCTCAATTACTTTTGTGACTGTGTGCTACATTTTAATTATTTTTGTATCTATATTTTTTGCTCCTCCATAGTTTCCAACCATTAAGTAACTATTGTCATTCTTTAATCCAAAGTGCATAAATTCACACCCCAAACCATCTGCCACAGTTTTGTCCGCTCACATGGACTGCCTGTTCGTCTTTTATAAATTAATCCTCCCATCCAGATGGCTTACTGTCATCTGCAAACTTGAATATGCTATACAACTATCAATCTCTTCATCCAAGATATGGATATAAATGGTGAAAAGCTGAGTCCCCAGTGCGGATCCCTGGGAACATCGCATCTAACATTCTGGATAGAATGCATATGAAGGGCCTACTTCTCTTAGCAGAAATGCCAATGAGCTGGACACAGAGATTGAAAGTAATTGTCAAAAGAATTAGAGGTAAGTTGAGGATAATTTTTGTTCACTCAGACGATAGTGGGTATTAATTGTATGCTATATATATTGCTAAGATACACAAGTAAAGGGAACTTTAATTAAGTACTCGAGCACTTACAAAGAGAGACTTCCATGATCAGTGGGCGCTGCGGTGACTGGAGTGCTTCCTGTCCCACAAAATGACATTTTGATTTAGTTAGATAAGTTTATTTTGGAGTTTTGTTTCTATTTCAGTATCCTTTTAAGAAGCTATTACTTTAATCTAATTTGTTTATTTGCTCATTTGTTTTAAGTTCATATACCCAAAAGAGCATAAAGAGAGACTGCTTTCCATGACCGGTGGGCACTAATGGAATGACATTTTATTTTGATTTGATAATATTCCTTTAAGATTTTGAATTTAGTTACAGTGTTCCTTTGTGGCTATCACTCTAAGTTAACCTATTAATTTGCTAATTTTCCCATTAGTTTATTTGTCATGCTAAAAGAGTAAGGTGGAGGTCTTGTGGTATAGTAGCATCCCTACCTCTAGGCCAGAAGGTCTAGGTTCAAGTCCTATTTCAATACTTGATGTCCACGGAAGGTACATCCATAATGCAGCCAAACAGATTAATTATCAGCCTGCAAATCCTTCCAATATGGCTGAAAGCAGGTAGTGAGAGTTTCCTGGTCAGGCATTCTGCAGAAGGCAATGAGAAACCACTGTAGTACTTAGCCAAGCACAAACATGGACCAACACCCTCTTAGGGCATGGTACCTGGAGGAGGAATTAAGGGTGTATAACTCACATGCCATTGGTGGACTCTAAAAGAGTTAAAAGAATAAGATTTAAAAGAATATAAAGAGGGTCTGGCCCCACCAAGTTGGCCATACATAGGTCCAGGCAGCGAGTGATTGAGGGTTTCATCTAGCCTGGCAGTCTATCTATCCCTCTTCCATGGCTACATTCACAGCTGGGTGCCCTTGGAGAGGGAGCACGTGGTGTCCACTCGCACACTTGAGGTTGTCTGAGTCCAGTGGAGCGCATCATCAGCTCCCAAAGTGCCATTTTGATTTAATTTGGAAAGGTTCCTTTGAATTTTTTTCCTTAGTTACAGTGCCCCTTTAAGGAGCTGTCAATTTGTTTAAATTAGCTAATTTAGTTAACTGTTCTTAGATTATAAGTGCTCAAAAGAGTGGAAAGAGGAATCTCCTTCCTCAACCGGTGGGCACTGTGGGGGCTGCAGTGCTTCATCAGCCCTGGAAATAAAGTTTTGATTTAATAACATAAGTTTCCTTAAAATTTCTGCCCTTTTGTTGCACAGTGCTCCCTTAAGGGCCTGACAATTTGTTTAATTGGTTTGTTTAATGGGTTAATTTGTTAATTATTTGATTTTACTAGTATACTCAAGAGAGCATAAAGAGGTACTGCTGGGACACTGGGGTTGGTGGGTAGGAAGGTAACGTTGCATTCTGTGAATAAAGCTATTACCGTGAAAAGTAATGATGCCCAGTTTCATACTTCGCTAAGGGGCTTGGGATTGATATACCAGCAGGGGGTCTAGACCTCACTGCCTGAAAGGATGGTAGGAGCAGAAATATTCATTGCATTTTTAAAAGAAAACTTTGATATATACTTGAAGTGCTATGACTTACAGGCCAAGAGATGAAAAGTGGCGTTAGGCTGGATGGCTCTTTATCAGCCGGCACAGACACGATAGGCTGAATGGCCTCCTTCTCTGCCATAACTTTTCCATTCCGGCATTCAGAGAATAAGCTAATTATCCCAGTTATAAACCCTAGTGGATTTGACCTAGTAATGAGAAATGAACTGGAGCAGAGAAGTAAGCATGTAAGAATAACTAGGGAGTAGTACAATATAATGTAAGATAATTGTGAGATACATTATTGCACAAAGACCTGAGTAATATATTGGAAAGAATCAACTATGAAGGATTGAGGATAGACCAAAGGAAGGAGGTAAATGGTAGAGAAGTATTGACAGACAAAATAGAACAAAGCTGTCAATATTTAAAAGATAGTTCAGGAGAATCATATTCCACTAAAAGTAATGAACTAGCTAAGAGTGTGATGCCTGGATAAACAAGGAGGTGCAGATGCAATTGAGTCTGAAGATAAACAATAAAGGTGGGGATTATCAAATAAACAATCAGCTAATCTGCTTTTTTGTAGGTGATGTTAGTTGAGGGATCATGCTGTCTGGGCCGATTCCCCTGCTCTTCTTCAAATTGTGCCACGAGGCTTTATATGTCCACCTGAGACGGTGGATAGGGCCTCAGTTTGCTCCTCATCCAAAGACAACACATCCAACAATGCAGCACTTGTATGTTCAAATGACTTGAATGTTCAGATCCTGAGATTTCATGCTCAGAGGCCTGAGTGCTATCATTGTGCCAAAATGTGCCAAGCTGTTAAATATACATGTCTTCAGGGATCTTCCTCATTATTACATGTATTTATCCTGATTAAAAACTTAAATTGCACATCTGCTTTTGTTCCCAATTACTTTACCTTTTGTGTTTGTTTGTTGACTTGTGAGGGAGGATTCTCTACTGCCAACTAAAATGTGCATGAAGTTGGCAGACCAACCATACCACCTGCCATAGCTGGCATTGGGAAGCTCAAACCATTTTCATTAACGATCCTCATCTGAATGTAGCAGTCTGAAATGAGCTCCTCTGAAGCTCACTGGCATTGGGAGGGAGGGGAACTGACTATCTTCTATGCTAAGCTGCCTGCCTGGAGCTTGGGTTGCTGAAGCTGATCCCCACGGGAGTAGGGTGGGGGTGTCTGCATGGGCTAGTAGTGGTCACTGTATTTTTGTAGAGCTAGGAGAAGTATTGTTACTCCTTGTAGACCCATAAAAAATAAATTAAAAAAGGCTTTGGGAATTTTTGTGGAGTGCCCTGCATGCAGGACTGTTGGTTAGGCTACTGCCACCCTGTACACATCGGCAGAGCATATGAAGCTCCAGCCATTTGTACTTCAAAATTACAATTGTGTTTCTACAATGACATAGGACGCTGATTTACAAATGTAAGCAAAATAGTTGGGCTTGTTGTTTGCCCATTTACAGACAGTATGAACCCAGACATCCAAAGGGCGGTAGGAGTGCCTCCTGCATTTTTAATAGCCGGACCGATTTTGGTCAGGTGGCTGTTGAAAGTCACCACTTTGTCGTCTCAATATAGTCAGCATTGCATAATATTGTTAAATAGCCAAACAACAACAATTTATATCTATATGGCACCTTTATTATAACAAAAAATCCCAAGGCACTTGACAGAAGCGTAATGAAACAAAATTAGACACTGAGCCACAAAATACAATATTGAGGTAGGTGGCCAAAAGGAGCACCATAAAGGAAGAAAGGGAGGTTTAGAGAGGGAATTCCAGAGTTTAAAGTCTTGGCAGCTGAAGGCCTGGCCAACTATAATGGAGGAATTAAAATTGGAGATGCTCAAGAGGCCAGAATTGGATGAGAGGTTTGTGAGGCTTGAGAACATTTCAGAGGTAGAGAGGGGTGAGGCCCTGAGGGATTTGAAAACAAGGAAGAGGGTTTTAAAATCAAGGCATTGTGTTATCAGGAGCCAATGTAGGTCAGCAAGCACAGGGGTGATGGGTGAATGGGACACCGTGCAAAACTGAGTTTTGGGTAGCAGAACTTTGGATGACCTCGAGTTAACTGAAGGTAGAATGAGGAAGGTCAGCCAGGAGTGCTTTGTAATAGAAGTAACAAAGGGCGTAAATGAAGGTTTCAGCAGCAGATGAGCTGAGACAGGGGTGAAGTTGAGCAATGTTAAGAAGGTGAAAATAAGCGGTTTTAGTAATGGTGCACATATGCGGTTGGAAGTTCATCTCAGGGTCAAATATGACACCAAGGTTGCGAACAATGTGGTCTAATTTCAGGCTATTGCCAAAGATGAAGTCCATAGTTATGGAACGGCATTTGGAGTGGGCACCAGAAACAATTGTATTAGTCTTCCCAATATTTAACTGGAGGAAATTGCTACTTATCCAATGCTTGAAGTTGGATAAACAGCCTGATAGTTTAACAATTGTAGAGTAGCAGGGAGAGGTGATGGTGAGGTAGAGCTGGGTGTCTATGTGTACATGTGAAAACTAATGCTTTACTTTCAGATGGTGTTGTAAAGAGGCAACATATGGATGAGAAATGGAGAGTAGGGTACACCAAATGTGATGGTGTGGGAGTGAAAAGAGAAGCCACTGCAAGCGATACTTTGGCTATGACTAGACTGATAAGAATGGAACCAGGACAGAGCAGTCCTACATAACTGGGCAACAGTGGGGAGGCAGTCATCAACTGCCTCAAAGACTGCAGACAAACTGAGAAGGATGAGGAAGGAAAGCTTACCTTTGTCGAAGTCAGATAGGATGTAATTTGTGACTTTTATAAGAATGATTTTGGTACTGTGGTAGGGGTGGAAGCCTGATTGAAGGGATTGAAACATGCACTACCAGGAATGATGGACATGGATTTGGGAGTTTGGAAAGGAAAGGGAATTCTAGATGGAACTGTAGTTTGCAAGGGTGGTGGAGACAAAGATTACTTTTTGGAGAGGGGTGAGGACAGCAGGTTTAAGGAACAGAGGGACAATACCTTTGGAGAGAGAACTGTTAACATGGGGACCAGGATGGGAGTTGGGTGGTCAGCAGTTTAGTAGGAATAGGATCAAGGGAACAGGAGATGGTTCTCATGGACAAAATGAACTTGGGGAGGGCATGAGGTGAAGAGCAACTGGAGAAGGATGTGAGTTCAAGGTTAGGGCAGCAGAGAACTTCAGGGGATATTTGATCCAGTGGGCTAGTAGAAAAAAGGGACTTAGAAGAGGCAGCTTATTGGATAGTCTTGATCTCAGTGACAAAGAAATCCCTGAGCTGCTCATGCTATTAGAGATTAGGGCAGAGGAGAGAGTTGATGAGCTACATTAACAAAAACAAAACAAAAATTCTGCTTAATTGAAATATTAACCAATTTAATAAAATTGACTGTTTATGCAGAAAAATGCTAGAAGACTAAATTTGTCCATTTAGAACAACATAATATTGTCATATTGGATAATCTTCTGAAGTTTAATAAGGTAGTAATTGAACTTCAGAAAGTCTGTGCAATGATTTTTCTCCCACCAGTCCATAACCCTTTAACATATTGGGGGAATCTCCATTTTGTTTAATGGAAAGATCGGTTGGGGTGTATAATGGGTGCCTGATCCATGCAGTTGTCAATGTGCAGTCAGTGAAAATTATCCTCTGAAGAATATTACTTAACACAAAAGAGAAAGATGGCATTTGCATTAAGCCTGCTGTTTTTCTCCTTCAAGTACCTTCCAAGCCTCCCAAGTCTTCTGCTGCAGCCAATAGATGTGACAGAGCAACAATTGCACCACTCGTTAATTTAAATGTGAGCAGCACAGATGGCAATGAAAATGATCAAGAGAATTGTAACAAATGACATTTCCCTCCAGTATCTCGACTCACATCAGACACCAATTAAGTATAGGTTATTTTTGGGCTTAGGCAAAATCACCGTTCTTCCTTAATTAATTTCAAACGAGTAGGATATGAACTTAAATAGATCTGTTTACTCACCCTTGCATAATAAACATATTGCATGGAGTGAATGTTCACAAATCAGCTCTGTGTATTCCAGCCCTGAAATAATTTCTGAAATCTGTTGCAATACAGGACATGTTGGGGGAGGGGGGAGAGATTTTTCAGCTGCTGGCCAAACATTTCTCGCATGAAGAATGGACATTTGGCAGATGTCAATCTGGTGGACACATTGGACACCCATTTTTCAGCCTGATTCAATCAGATGAGAGGCTGTTTAACTGCCAGTTGTAAGATTGATGTTTTAAAGTAGAATTGTATGGAGTATACACCTGCATTCTATTCCCTGTTAAACAGGCAATAAGCAGCCTATTTCTATTTAAAGGGACCACTGCAGGCCATTTAGAAAAAAAAGGTAAGATTTCATTTTTTAAAAAGATTTTTATAGAATAAAAGATTTGCATTTATAATCGTGTCATTAATGACTTCATGTGTCCCAAAGCGTTTTACATGTTACGAAGATGTGTGTTTTTTTATATATACAATGCTCCTTTTTCTGGCTGGATTTTTAAAAATTAATAAACTGTAATCCTATAAAGACAGAGGACTGCCAGCCAGCTACAATATATAAACGTGCATTCCACCAAGTGGGATGAAAAGGAACAGACACTCAAACACCTGGGGAGTGTTGGCTTTTATGTTATCCTGACCATCCTGAAACTTTTCAAAAGTTCTGAGATGAAACAACAAAATACAATTACCTGTTCTAAAAAGTAATGACTACAGCAGTCATGGATTAATCAAATTCCTCTGGAATATATACAGCCAGCAGAACTTAAATAACTGTTTACCAAGCCAGAGAGATCAGAGATCAGAATGCTACACTGAAAGGCTGCAAAAAAGCTGCCTCCCCACTCTCTCACTCTCTCTCTAAAGTATTGTGCCAGGATTTGCAAAGTATCCATCCTGAGAAGAAATCTACTGCAAACTTAGATCTTTTGGGAATAAAACGCGGAAATCTGATCCATAAAACTACACCCTGGAAGACAACTGAACAAAATGGCTGCAATGTGGAATCACAGCATCAAGACCAGCCAAAGGATAGCTAACCGTAACGCCTTTGTTTGTTTACCTTCTTCGTGAACTGTAAAGAATCTTGAGGCCTATCCTTTTTTCTACCATCTGTGCTAGTGTGTGTGTGTATGTGAGCCAAGGGAATGTGTGTGATATATGAATGGTCATTGTGATTTACCTAGTTTTTTTAAATTCGGCAAGTAGTTTCAATAAATTGATCTTGTACTTTGTTTTAACTCAGAAGATCTGTGTGACTAATTCTTTATAATTTGCAAACATAAATAGTGGGATTCCTGTAGTATTTGAAAAGCACATCCTCTCTAAATTCACAAAAAACTCAGTTACAATCAGACCAGGAGTGGTAGAATAGGGGAGTCATTTTTACCCTTCCTTACGTGGCCATAATATGCAGCCAATTCAGTGCTTCTGAAGTGTAATCATTGTTGTAAATGTAGGAGATGCAGCAGCCAATTTATGCACAACCAGCTCCCACAAAAAGTGATAATGACCAGAAGTTGATTGTGGGATAAATATTGGTTGGGACACAGGATAATTTTCCCATTTTTCAAAATTGTCCCATTGGATCTTTTACATCCACCCTAGAGAGCAGACGGGGCCTCGGTTAACAGCTCATCTGAAAGACAGCATTTCCAACAGTGCAGCATTCCCTTAGTACTGCACTGGAGTGCCAACCTAGTGTTTTTATGCCTAAGTCTCTGGAGTGGGACCTGGAGAAGTTGCCCCCGCCAGCATCCCCACGTTAAAAGACTCCACGCACAAGTTCTCGCTACAGGCTGTGCTCCCTGGCAAGCGTCCTCCTCGCTTTGAGGGACTACCAGAAGAATAAGAAGAGGTTGCTCCACACAAGCTTACTGACATGTCTGCATCCTCCCCCACAAGCAAGCTTTACTGCCAGTCAACTTGGTGGAGAAACCGACTGATTTTGGACAATCTGAAATTTGTTGGCTTATTTGGTGTCAACAGCTCATTGATGATGATCAAATGAGGCCCAAGTCTGAATGTGGTCCGGGGAGGTAAACTGTCTGAATTAAATTTGCTTGCAGCTACCATTATTTATGTTTCTTAGCATTTTAAAGACCTGAGTTTTGTCCTTCAATCTTCTTCGAATGAAAATAAACCAAGTCCTGTGTTACTTTTCAAAAATTGGAGCATTAAAAGTCAGGATCATTGGAATCATTACTTTCTGATTTTCTTCAATATGTCAGTGTGCATTTGAAGGTAAAACATGGGTGGATGCCTGATAAACGAACATCCATTAGTGAAGACACACAAAATTTCAAATCTGGTCTTACCAATGAGTTTGAGGATCTGAAAATAAATAATCAATTCATTTTTTAGTATAGGATTAGCTTTATTTGTAAGCATTTTACATTGATTTCTCTCAATGAAACATTAATTTAATCACTTTTTGTTTTATTTTCTGCCTTTGCTAATGGACATCTATTCATTGTGCACTTGTGTGTTTGTCTCTTATCCCATTCTCTTACATTATCTACATTAAAATCCATTTACCCTTCAATATTACATTTACTTGTCCAATATTCAACTTGTCCATGTCCTGATATATGCTAACAAATTCCTTTGCACTAGTCATTTGCTACACAGCTTAATATCATCAGAAAAATTGATATATGGCAGGAAGTACTTCGCTCCATATTGTCTACGAGCAACGTAAACCACAAGGGATGCACAAAACCCTTTGCAATTGCAACAATTAGTAATGCGCCGGTGTTGACATACGGTGAAAGATTGTCAGCCTGTGGTCAGCTGATATTAGTGTCGCCGAATTTTCTGGAGTGTCATGCAGGATTTTCTCCATTTTAAAAAAATTCTTACTGAGCTCTGCAATATACTTAGTAAAAGTACTGGCAGACTCAGTGCACTGGAAATCAGACACTGGCTCCCCAATGTGTTCAGGGGGATTAGGTAGGATGAATGGCAGTAAAAAATGAGCTTGCACCTGTTCTGCATAACAATGCAAGAGAAGGGGCCAAGAAGCAGCAAGATACTGTAAGAATGAAGCACCAAGTCAGATACGCTCTCTATTACCTGTATTGATAGTGTTGTCCTTACTAACACAGCACACTTTTTTTATATTCCAATGTGGGCAAATTAGCTCATCAGGAGATTTCAGTGTAATACCCTGTCAGCTGGATTGGCATAGAAAGTAGCACAGATTTTGCTGTAACTTCTGGGTAAATGGTATCCAGAAAATTCCAGACCATTTTTTGTTATTCTTTCATGGGTTGTGGACGTCATTGGCAAGGCCAGCGTTTGTTGGCCATCTCTAATTGCACTTGAACTGAGTCGATGATAGGCCATTTCAGAGGGCAGTTATGAGTCAACCATATAATTGTGAATCTGGAGTTACATGTAGGCCTGACCAGGTAAGGATGGCAGATTGGACAGCATCTGTGGAGGGAGAAACAGAGTTAACATTTCCAGTCCGTAGGTCTCTTCTTCAGATCTAGAGAGGTAGAAATGTGATGGAATTTATACTGTTTAAGTTGGTGGTGGGGGGGAGGTTGGAGTGTATGGTGTGAAGCAGGTAAAGCTGGATAGGTCAATGATAGAAGGGGACAAGGGAGAGATTGACAAATATGTCATGAACAAAAGGACAAAGGGAGTTTAAATGATAGTGGTAAGGGCTGAAAAACATGCTGAGAGTGGCATAAAGGTAAAAAAAGCAGAAGGTGATAATAGCAGAACAAGGATAAGCACTGTGTGAAAGAACAACATGGAACAAAGGGGTAGGGGGGGCAGGGGCGGTAGTTGGGGATAAAAGGATAAAAAAATGGGATAAAAAGGGGATAAAATAATGAATAAATGAATGAAAATGAAAATAAGTGGATAAAAAATGTTTTTTGAAAAAAATGGATTAAAAAAGGGGGTGATGGTTGAGGAGAGAGCTCATGGTCTGATGTTGAACTCAATGTTAAGTCCGGAAGGCTGTAAAGTGCCTAATCAGAAGATAAGGTGCTGTTCCTCCAGTTTGTGTCGAGCTTCACTGGAACATTGCAGCAGGCCAAGGATGGACATGTGGACATGAGGACAGGGTGGTGTGTTGAAATGGCAAGCGACAGGGAGGTCTGGATCATGCTTGCAGACTGAGCGAAGGTGTTCTGCAAAGTGGTCACCCAGCCTGCGTTTGGTCTCCCTAATGTAGAGGAAACCCTATTGGGAGCAGCGAATGCAGTAGACTAAACTGAAGGAGGTGCAAGTGAAATGCTGCTTCACCTGAAAGGAATGTTTGTGTCCTTGGATGGTGAGGAGGGAGGAGTTAAAGGGGCAGGTGTTGCACCTTCTGCGGTTGCATGGGAAACATGTAGCTATCTTGACTACAGCTCCTCACACCCTGCTTCCTGTAAGAACTCCATCATATTCTCTCAGTTTCTTCGCCTCCATCACATCTGTTCTGATGATGCCACTTTCCAAAACAGTGCTTCTTACATGTCTTCCTTCTTCCTTAGCCGAGGTTTCCCACACACTGTGATTGACAGGGCCCTCAACTGTGTCCAACACATCTCCCATGTCTCTGCCTTCACACATTCCCCTCCCTCCTAGAACCATGATAGGGTCCCCTTTGTCCTCACTTTTCATCCCACCAGCGTCCGCATTCAAAGGATTATCCTCCACCATTTCCACCAAATCCAGCATGATACCACGACTTAACACATCTTCCTGTCACCACCCCCACTTGTCAGCATTCCATAGGGACCACTCCCTCCTGGACATTGTAGTCCACTCCTTCATCACCTCCAACACCTCATCACCTTCCCAAGGTACCTTCCCATGTATTCTCAGAAGGTGCAACACCTGCCCCTTTACCTCCTCCTTCCTCACCGTCCAAGGGCCCAAACACTCATTTCAGGTGGAGCAGCACTTCACTTGCACCTTCTTCAATTTGGTCTACTGCATTCGCTGCTCCCAATGTGGTCTCCTCTACATTGGGGAGACCAAACTCAGACTGGGTGACCACTTTGTGGAACGCTTTCGGTCTGTCCGCAAGCATTACCCAGACCTTCCTATCGCTTGCCATTTCAACACACCATCCTGATCTCATGCTCACATGTCCGTCCTTGGCCTGCTGCAATGTTCCAGTGAAGCCCAGCGCAAACTAGAGGAACAGCACCTCATCTTCTGATTAGACACCTTCCAGCCTATTGAACTTAACATTGAGTTCAACAACTTCAGACCATGAAATCTTTCCTTTATCTTCAAACCTTTTTTAATCCATTTTTTCAAAATTTATTTTTATTTTTTATCCACTTATTTTTATTTTTATTCATTTTTATTCTTATTTATTATTTTATCTCCTTTTAATCTCCCCCTTTTATCCCATTTTCTATCCTTTTTTACCCAACCACCACCCATCTGCCCACCCCACCCCCAAAAGGGCCATTTGTCACTTGTTCCATGTTGTTCTTTCACATACTGCTTACCCTTGTTCTGCTATAATCACATTCTGCTTTTTTTTTTATCTTTATGCCACTCTCAGCACGTTTTTTAGCCCTTACCACTACCATTTACACTCCCTTTGTCCTTTTGTTCATGACATATTTGTCAATCTCTCCCTTGCCCCCTCCTATTGCTGGCCTTCTATCTAGCTTCACCTGCTCCACCCACCACCCCACCCACTACCCACACACACACACAACACCACCCCCCCCCCCACCCCAAAGAAATCATCACATTTCTGCTTCTTTTTAGCTCTGAAGAAGAGTCATACGGGTTGGAGGCGTTAGTTCTGTTTCTCTCTCCACGGATGCTCTCAGACCTGAGTTTTTCCAGCATTTTCTGTTCTTGTTTCAGATTTCCAGCTTCCGCAGAATTTTGCTTTTATGTAAGGAAGACACATTTCTTTCCCTAAAGGACATTCGTGTGCCAGCTGGATTTTTACAACAATCAGTGACAGTTTCATGGTCACCATTACTGCGATTAGCTTTCAATTCCAGATCTATTTATCAAATCTTAAATTCTACCAGCTCCCATGGTGGGGTTTGAACCTTTGTCCCAGACCATTAGCCTGGGCCTCTTGACGTCCAATGTCATTATTACCAGTGGTAATACCTGTCTCCGTGTCATCATGTAGTAACAAATTACCTTAGTAATTGCCCATACATTTTGCGGCTACTCTTGTTGCCACTTCTCTGTCCAATGTACCACTGGTGAAATTGCTGGTGACCTTTAAAATTCACGCGCTGCTTATAAATCAACTATATCACGATGAATTGTGCGGGCCACCAGAGGGAAGGATAGTGAATAAATAATTTAAATTATTTTGCTTGCATGATCAGCACTAAACACTCTGGGTTAGTGATTTTTCATGGATTAGTAACAGGTTAGGTTTCCCTTACACCACACCAATGACGTGCTTCACTGCTCATCAGATCAACATTCACTGCTGTATGAACATGGAATTTCAGTTTACCACATCAACCAATGACCTTTGACAATGTTAATGTATTGCTAATTGGAGACAAATTATGTGCATTTTTTTGCTACAATCTCAACCACTAGAAACCTGGCTGCGATTGGCCAAACGGATTTAATGGAATTGTTAGAAATAGTGGACAGAGGACACATTTATCCAAATCAGTCTGAGTTAAATTCAGACCTGGGTTACAACAGAGAAAGATTAGGGTTTAATGCAGTGTTTCCACATACTCATTTTTAAAGAAATAAATTATAGCGTAGAGAAAAGCTAGTATCACTTTGAGAATCATTTTATCTGATAGAAAATGAATTAATATTATAATTTTACATGGAAACTTAGGAAATAGTAACAGGAGTAGGTCATTCGGTCCTTCAAGTCTACTCTGCCATTCAATATGATCATGGCTGATCCTCTATCTCAACACCATACTCCTGCGCTCTCCCCATACTCCTTGATGCCGTTAGAGTCTAGAAATCTATCTATTTCCTTCTTAAATATACAAAGTAACTTGGCCTCCACAGCCCTGTGGTAGAGGATTCCACAGGTTCATCACCCTCTGAGCGAAGAAATGTTTCCTTATCTCAGTCCTAAATGGCCCACCCGATATACTGAGTCTGTGACCCCACGTTCTAGACCCCTCAGCCAAAGGAAACATTGTCCCTGCATCCATTCTGTCCATCCCTGTCAAAATTGTATATGTTTCAATGAGATCCCCTCTCATTCTTCTAAACTCCAGCAAATGCAGGCCTAGTCAACCCAATCTATCCTCATGCGACAATCCTGCCATCCCAGGAATCAGTCTGGTGAACCTTCGTTGCACTCTCTCTATGGCAAGCTTAATCTTTCTTAGGTAAGGAGATCAAAACTGCAGGTGTGGTCTCACCAAGGCCCTGTACAGCTGCAGTAAGACATTCTTGCTCCAGTACTGAAGTCCCCTCGTAATGAAGGCCGACATACCCTTTGCCTTCTTAACTGCTTGCTGTACCTGCATACTTAGTTTTAGTGATTGTGTACAAGGACACCCGGGTCCTTTTGCACATCAGTATTGCCCAGTCTATTGCCATTTAAACAATACTCTGCCATTCTGTTTTTCCCGTTGAAGTGGATAACTTAACACTTATCCACATTATACTGTATCTGCCTTGTATTTGTGCACTCATTCAACTTGCCTAAATCACCTTGAAGCCTCTTAATATCCTCCTCACCACTCACATTCACAAAGTTTTGTTTCGTCAGCAAACTTGGAAAAGTTACATTTGGTTCACTCATCCAAATCATTGATATATGTCGTGAATAGCTGGGGTCTAAGCCCTGATCCCTGTGATACCCCAGTGGTCACCGCTTGCCACTCTCAAACAGGCCCATTTATTCCTACCCTCTGTTTCCTGTCTGCTGGCCAATTCTCAATCCATGCTAATACATTACCCCAATCCCATGTGTTTTAATTTGCACACTAACTTCTTATGTGGGACCTTATTAATTGCTTTCTGAAAATCCAAATGCACCACATCCACTGGCTCTCCCTTATCTATTCTGCTATTTACATCCTCAAAAAATTCCAATAAGTTGGTTCCCTTTCACTTCTGGGAAGTTACTTGTGTCTTCCTCCATGAAGACAGAACTAAAGGAGTTGTTTAATTGCTCTGCCATTTCCTTGTTCTCTATTATAAATTCTCCCTTTTTGGACCGTAAAGGACCTACATTTGTCTTCACTAATATTTTTCTTTTCATATACTTATAGAGGCTTTTACAGTTCGCTTTTATGTTCCTTGCAAGTTTACTCTCATACTCTATTTTTCCCTTCTTAGTCAATCCCTTGGTCCTCCTTTGCTGAATTCTAATCTGCTCCCAATCCTCAGGCTTGCTACTTTTTCTAGCAATTTTATATGGCTCTTCTTTGGATCTAATACTATCCTTAATTTCTTTTGTTAGCCATGGTTGGGCCGCTTTTCCTGTTGTGTCTTTGCACAAGAAAGGAATGTATAACTGTTGCAAAGCATACATTTGTTTCTTAAATATTAGCCATTGCCTATCCACCATCATGTCTGTTAATGAAGTTCCCCAAACTATCTTAGTTAACTTATGCCTCATACCTTTGTAGTTTCCTTTGTTTAGATTTAGGACTCTAATTTTTGATTGGACTACTTTACTTTCCATTCAAGTGAAGAATTCCATCATGTTCTGGTCACTGTTCCCTAAAGGACCATGCACAAGATTATTAATTATCCCCTTCTCATTGCATAATACCAAATCTAGGATAGCCTATCCCTAATTGGTCCCTTGACATACTGATCTAAAAAACCATCTCATACACACTCCAGGAATTCACCCACCACAGCATTATTGCTATTTTGGTTTGTCCGGTCTATATGTAGATTAAAGTCCTCCTTGATTACTGTAGCACCCTTGTTACATGCTTCTCTAATTTCCAGTATAATGCTGTCCCCTAGTTTACCACTATTGTTTGGAGACCTATAGACAACTCCCATTAATGTTTTCCACCTCTTGTTGCTTCTTCGCTCCAACCAGACTGCTCCTACATTTCAGAGCCAATATCCTCTGTCAGTATTGCACTGATTTCATCCTTAATGAACAAAGCCACCCCACCTCCTTTTCCTTTTTGCCTGTCCTTCCTAAATATTGTGTTCTCT
This sequence comes from Carcharodon carcharias, assembly GCF_017639515.1. Taxonomy (NCBI): domain Eukaryota; kingdom Metazoa; phylum Chordata; class Chondrichthyes; order Lamniformes; family Lamnidae; genus Carcharodon; species Carcharodon carcharias. The sequence goes on from NC_054487.1 coordinate 65,657,039, forward strand.
TGGATATTCAGGTCACTCTCCTGGTGTGTCTCCGTAATCGCAATCATATCATACCCGTTTACACCTATTTGTGCTGTTAGTTCATCTACCTTATTGCTAATGCTCCATGCATTCATATGCAGTGTCTTCAGATATGTGTTTTTAACATTTTTACACTTTTTTGTTCTATGGCCCTTTTTGCTGCTAGCCCTTGTTTCCTCTGTCTTCCATTTTTGCTTTCTACTTTTCTGCCTTTCATTCCTATCTTTGTTTCCCTCTCTTGTGTCTTCCCCCTCAGGATCCCATCCCCCTGCCACTCTAATTTAAACCCTCCACCACAGTACCGGCGAATACCACTGCGAGGATATTGGTCCCATAGTTCTGTTCCTATAATTCCATAATTCTGATGACCTATTGACCATTTTATGCTAAAAAGAAATTCCGATAATGTTTAAAGTGTACTCATTCTGATATTTTTATCAGAGGTTGTGTAGCAGATTGACAATGAAAACTTTAAACTAGCAAATGTTTTGCCTTGGGGTGTGTATCTTGCTCTTGAGTTACTTCTGACACAGGCAGTCTGCAGCAGTGACAATAGCATTCTTCCTCACTGGTCAGTCAGCGGGGCTAATAAACCAGTACTGCTATCTTTGCAAAAACAACAGACTAGTTGAGAGAGTCATTGGCTTCCTTTATGCTGGGGCCTCTGTTATTTTTCATCTAACTATAATGTGTTCTCTAGAGCTGGACTGGCATGAAAATCACCAGCTGGGAGCTGGTGTTATTGCAGTATAAGTCCCAAAATAAACATATTAACCTCCAAAGACTCCAGTCACCAGAGTGACAGGCGCACAGTAATGTACCACTTATATTTTTTAAAAAATAATTTTACCATTAATTAAACTGTTTCACTTTTCCTTGCAGACAAGTCCAAAATTGCCCAGTGCATAGTCTATTAATGGATACCAATTGTGATTTTTTTTTGCTCAGAGGGTAAATTAGTAACAGGTATGATATTGCATTTAAGGTTGATATACCACCCATGGCAAAATCAAAACATTTTTTTTCTTAATTATACATACCCAACCTATTCAGAAATGAAATTGTTGTGGCTATCCTTATAGTAATAGTGGAAATTTTACATGATAATTGCTGCTTTTATTACGATTTATTCAGCAATTTTACGATGTGACGAACTTAGTACACAATTGCAATGACCTTATAAAACCATGAGACTATGGTTAGCATTGCTGCAAATTTCAAACTAAAAAAGATTCATGCCAAGGGATGAAATATATTTTTCAGCAGTTTTAATCTTTGCAGCAACAATATTGTGCATTTATATAATGCCTTTAGTATAGAAAAACATCCCAAGACACTTGATAAGACAGGAGAAAAACTGGATGCCCAAATCAAAAAAGATATTAAGAGGTGGGTTAAGAGGGAAGAGTTTTAAAGGAGGTGGAGGGTTAGAGAGTGGTACCTAGTTGACTGGTGATATGGCCACCATTGATGGGACAAAGAGTGGGACAGATGCTCAGAAGTTAAAGGAGCAGAGAGTCTTTGGGGTGTTCCAGGGTGGTGTTGTGTAAGACTGGATAAGATTATTAACATTAGCTGGTAAGGTCTTGCAGTAGTTTAAACAAAAGTATAAGAATTTAAAATTTGAGGTGTTGGGGGACGTGGGATCTAATGCAGGTCTGTGAAGGAGTTTGTGGGAAAGGATGCCAGCAGAAGGGTTTTGGATGAGACTAAAGTTTATGTAGCATGGAAGATGGGAGGCTGTCCAGGACAGCATTAGCACAGTCGAATCTGGGGTTGACAAAGGCTTGATTGAGGGTTTCATTGATAAATGAGATAAGATTTAACTGTAGGTTGGTGAAGTTATGGGGATGTAAGTAGGTGGTCTTTATAGTGCAGATAAAGTGGGTCAGAAGCTCAGCTCAAGGTTGAACAATGTGCCAAGGCTGCAAAATGTCTAACACAAAAAGGGTTGGGAATGTAGAATGGGGGCAATGAGGTAAAGGTGTATAGCTTATTGCAGTAGGTAAAGCCAATGATTTTGGTCTTCCCAATGTTTAACGTAAGATCAGATGTTGGACAACATGTACTCAGTGCAGGGATCAGCAGAGGTGGTGGAGGAGTAGAGCTGTGTGTAACTGCATAAATTTGGAAGCTGACCCCATGCTAACAAATGATGTAGGGCAGCATATAGCATAAGGAAGAGAAAGGACCCTGAAGAGCTCCAGAGGTAATAGTGTGAGGATGGGAACAGAAGCTATAGCTAGAGATGGTCTGGCTGTGAATGGGTAAGCAACAGTGGAATCAAGCATGGATCTTGAAACAAGAGAAAGTTGCTGAAGTAGAATGGTATGTTTAACAATGTTGAAAGCTGCAAAAAGATCAAGGTGAACAGGGATAATGCACCATATCACCGGCAACGTTCCTTCTAAACTGCACAGCCACAAAGCAAACTGGAAGTTCCTGTGCACACCGAGAACAAGTCTGTCCCTTTAAAGCTTCAGTGTGGCCACACAAACAAAATTGAAGTGTCCACACACTTAAATGAATAGGCCAAAACAACAACAAAAAGAGGGAATGTCGGTCACAGTCACAGTTATTTGTAACTTTGATTCATATTATTTCAGTGCTCTGGAGGAGGAGAAATTTGACTGAAAGGATTTATACATAGAAATATATAGGAGTTTGTAGTAATCTGGGATGTAATATACCTATAAGACAAGTATTGCAATGTGAGGTCACGTGATCTTAATGTCCAATGGTAGAGTAGCACGGGCTACCTCTATGTGAGAGAGTCTTGAGTTAGTCACTGATGAGTGAAGACAGAGTTTTATGTTGTGAGCACACAAGTATAATTGTAGAGTTTAGTTTGTAAATAAACAGCATGTGTTTATTCTAACAACGACCTCCTGATGTTCTCTGTCTGTGCCGACTCGGTCACCCCGAACAAAGTGTGCAACCCGGATCCTTTAGCCCCAGCAAACGAGGGGTGCTGGATCCAACAGAATTACAAGATGGAAACAGGCTCTCTGGCCCAACCATACAAGCAAATAGTTCTAAACATCCAACCTTTTTTTTGTTTCAACACAGTTCCTTCATTCAAGTTTTCCAGTCTAATTGTTAATGTTGACATAGTTTCTGGCTCTACCACAAACTCTGGAAGTGATTGATGGCTGGCACGGACACAATGGGCTGAAGGGCCTGTTTTGTGCTGTATAACTCTATGAATTACACAATCTCACAACTCTCTGTGTAAAAGAAGTTTCTCTTGCCCTCTTCTAAATCTCTTGCTTTTAATCTTGCTTCAATGGGCACTTGTCCTTGACCTCTCAAGTACTGGAATAGACCTGCTTCGATCACAATTTTTCATAATTTTAAACACTTCTATTGTATCGCCCCATAATTGGCACTGTTATAATGAATAAGAACACAATTATTTGTATTTGTATTTTATCATAGTTTTTTTGTTACCAGCCTTATGAACCTGAAGTGCCATCTTAATATCCTGTGAACAAGCAGGTAACAGCACAGAACCAGCCTGTAACAAAGATTTTGCTCTGTGTTTGCTCTGTTTTTGTTATACATCAGTCGTCATTGGTGGGTGAGGCTCAATTCGAAGATGGCGTCTACTCAGGATCATGAATTTTTGCCATGGGTATTTATCTGATTCAACAGGCCGATTCCCGACCCACAAGTCTTTGGGCACATGGGCAGGATGTCCCATGAAGCAGTGGAACCCGCAGAAATGCAGGATTTTGTTCCTTTTCTTTCCTTCTCTGCTGCTGCTTTGCCTCATCATTAAGACGATGACAACATTCAAGGACAGATCGAGTTTCTTGTGTATAAAACTGAAGAGATTGCAAGTGGCTTTCAAATCTGGTACAGAATGGGCAACAACACTGCAGTCATCCCCAAATTATGGAAGGCCTATTTTAGGGCACCTTTTTCTAGGCCCCAATTAGAGCGAGAAGAGGATATCTTGAAGAGGACTGCTCAGTCACAGATGCTGCTCCCCAAAGACATCTCTACCTCTATACAGGTGTCCAACAGACTTCATGCATCTGTCACCTGTGTGCAGATTCTTGACTAGGGCTCCCCCTAGGTTCACAGCCCTGTCCCCATCACCAATTCTCTATCTCCACAAGACTTGGCAAATGAACCCTGGTAGATGCTTGCATGTCACTTTGTTTAATGTGGGGACTTTGCAGTCTGTCATTGACAGGTTGGTGATCAGATTTTGGTGACTGCTTAAATCACAATAACTGTGACCACCTTACTGCCACAGCCTTCTTCTACCTTCACAGCTGGTGAGACTCATAGGGCCAGAACTTCCAATGAGTGGTAATCAAAGTTGGATTTTAGCTTATACTAGAATGCAGCTGCATATTTCTCGTCTGAACTTCTGAGTTGGGCCAGGGGAGAATAGTTGCAACACAGTGGATTCCCAAGAACTTCAGTCAAGTGCAGCAGTGTTGGTGGGAAAGGAAGCCAGACCCCCTTTTTGACAACTGGCTGCTGTAAAGCAGGTAAGTTTAAAGGTCCCAGCCACCTTAAGAAGCCAGGGAGAAGGTAAGTGTGTAAGGTAAGTGGGGAAAGTAAGTGGGGAAGGTAAGTGGGGAGGACAGGGGGGCCTTGGGTGGTGGGGTGGTGGGGGGGGGAGCGGTGGTGGGGGGGGAGGGGGGGGTGGGGGGGAGGAGGAGGGTGTGGTGGTGTTGGGTGGTCAGTTGGATGGGATGTCAGGGGGCTTGGTGTTTAGGTGGGTTAGGTGGTTCGGGGGTAGTCAGGGAGTTCAGAGGCTAGTCTGAGGTGGGGGGTTAGCCAGGGGATTAGGAATGTAGTTGGGATTTTAGGAGGGTAGTCTGGGGTTGAGTGTGTAGTTGAGGGGAGGAGTTCAATACTATAGTTCTCCATGAGTTAGAAATGATTTTAATTCTTCTAACTTTTTCAGGGTAACTATTCTGCAATGAGAGTCAGAACCATTCGAAGTCTCCAATTTGAATCGGAGTACCGGATGGTTCCCAGTGGAGGGCAATTGCCCATTGGAAGTTTGAACTTCCCAGGCCATTGCCATGCAATCCTTATGTGGAGATCTCTGGGGTTGGGGGGTTGGGGGGGGGCGCGGTGTGGTGGTTGGCGGGGGAGGGGGAGGGGTGGGGGGTGGTTTGGGCCTCCAGTGCACCTTCTGGGGTACCTCCAGTGTACAACCCTCAGGAGATCGCAAGTTATGGGCCACAGTCTTCCTTCACTTGTTCTAATGGTGAGGACGTTTTGAACCTCAGTTTGTCTGGCACCTTCCCCAGTGTTGTCACTACCAAGAACAAGAAGCTCTCAACGGCATTGCTCAAGGGATCGTCAGAGCACACAAGCCTCTCCACCACAACAAGATGGCAATTCACAGAGAACACATCAGTACTTTACAAATAGAAGAGTCCCCTTTGTGTGATAACACAGTTTTACAGGAATTTCTGGGAAAAAATAGTAAACTTCCTTGCCAGTTTATGTAATGCACCTTTTTTGTTGCAGCTTATATCATGTGGAAATATAGGCCATTAGATTTAAGTTACATTGTTGAAGATGAGAGAGTGCAATATTTAACCAGCACTGAAGTACTTGGATGAATGTTGTAAATCAGAAATCTGCTATGTTTCAGCTTTATTCACCACCCCACCAATTGCTGAGAAATATTCTTGCATGTTTCAGGATAACATTTTTTCTTCCAATAAAACACACATAATTTGTGACAAGTTTTGCTTAGAATTTGTGGTTAAAATGAAAAACAAGAGGTCTTGGGGTGTTGTTAATGTTTTTCATGCTGATGGTTGTAGTGTTTTTCCTATGGAGTATGACAGATAGTGCCATAACTGTGATCTTTACACAGAAAATCTGTTAACCAGAACTAAATTATGGCACGTATATGTTTTCCAGGCAAACTTCCAAATGCCTAACTTTGGAAAAATACAGTTAATCATCGTGAAAAATATTGGAAGAAGAAAAACATGGTGTTGAATTATATTAAAAAAATGAAAGTGCCATAAATTCATAGCCCCTAAAGTACCTTCCCTCTTCCTTCTGTACCCCCTCCCCTCCTGTGCTGCTTTCAACTGTGGGTTACAAATCATGATCTGTTGATTGGGAGAGTAAGTCATGAAAAGGAAGAATGATCTATTCTTGCAAACACACTTTAAGCAAATTTACAGCTGTGGCCTGCTGTTATGAAGCTATTTTTTGCCAATGAACAATTGTTTTTCATTTTTCTTTCAGCAAGCAACATCCTTCAGTTACAGTTTTAAGAGAGGATTTGAGAAAAATAACCAGAGAGGTGAGAAATCACATAATTGCCAATGCACTAATGAGACATTCCTTCCAAATACATGAACAACTTTCATTACAATTTACTAGTGTCTGGTGAATTGTATGAAATTGGATAGAACAATTCTCTTTTTATTGAGTGCACTGCGTTAACCTGACTGGTGTTTCAGGAAAACCACAATATTTTAACTTAATTTTGCAATTAATAGTAAAAGTTAGAAAATTATGGTTAAAATGTTTGTGACTTTTCTACCGTATGAAACTCTAGCAATAGCAACATTGAATGAATGACACATATATTTAATTACAGGCTTAATGCCCACTGTAGGAAATCAAGTGTTTTTTGCCTTTTGACCCATTGGGCTGAATTTTACACTGAGGGCAGGCTTCCTGGACCCTGGTGTACATTTCGGGGGCAAGCCTGCCTCCGCTTAGCCAGGTCGCTCCTCTTTAATTTTTTTGGGTGATGGCCCTTTAATTAGTATGAGGTGGGACTTTGAACAGGAGGCTGGCATCTCTGCATGCTAGCAACGCCAAGCAGGAGCGGTGGCTACTACTGGTACTGCAGGTAGGTCAAGGAGGCGGCATGTTCAGTGATGGACATGGACAGTCACGTAAGTCACTGGGGCCAAGCTGAAGAGACCCCGTGATGGTGGTATGTGTGCAAGTTGGATGGGCAAGGTGGTAAGGGTCAATGTTGAGAGGAAAAAGTGTGGAGGGGGGCCTCCGATTGACTCAGGGCACTCAGGAAGGTGACACTCCCCATTTCACTGACCAGCAGCCTGCTGAGTTAAATGTGCCAGGCTACATGTTGGGCTCAGGTCTCACCCGTCAGCCATTATACCAGAGTGGTGGCAGGATGAGGCTCTTAATTGGGCAATAATTGCCTGTATAAGAGCTTTAATTGGGCCACGGGTGGGTGGTCCACCTGATGCCTCCCTCCCCCGTAAAGTTGTGGCGGGGAGGAGGTGGGTGAACTGGCGATGGGTATGCTGCAGATGACACAGTGCCCTAATTTACAAGTCCACCATCTATTTTCCTGCCCATGGATGGTCCATAAAATTCAGCCCATGGAACCAAACTCTGCTATCTTCATATCTCTCTCTCTCTTCAGGTACCAGGTCCTAAGAGGGTGTGGGCGACCATGGACTTCCATGTGTTGGTCCATGGTTATGCTTGGCAAGGTACTGTAGTGGTTTGCCCTTGTCTTCTACAGGTTCTGGCTGATCAGCAGACTCTCCCACTCTTACCCCTTGTCATAGGTGCATTAGAAGGATTTGCATGCTGATAATCAACTTGATTGGCCAAGTTGTGAACGTACTCTCCATGATCTTCAGATCATCCACTTAAAACAATGATGTCACTTTTTTGGATGGGCGCTCTTGCGAATTTCAGAAAATTCATAATTGTCCAACAGTTCTATGGACCAAACAATGTGAGGAATTATTCACTGTTCACATCACAACAAGGAAACTTGTCATTGTGCAATACCTTTAACGTAATAAAACATCCCAAGCTGCTTCACAGAAGCATTATGAAGCAAAGTTTGACATCTAGCCTCATAAGGTGATATTTAAGAGAGATGGCCAAAAGTTTGGCCAAAGAGATAGGTTTTACAGAATGTCTTAAAAGAGGAAAGCGAGGGAGAGAGGTGGGGAAGTTTAGGGAGAGAATTCCAGACCTCAGGGCTTAGGCAGCTGAAGGCATGGCCACCAGTGTTGTTTAAGAGGCTAGAATTGGATGAGTACAGATATCTAGGAGGGTTGAAGGACTGGAGGAAATTACAGAGATAGGGAGGGGTGATGCTATGGAGGGATTTGAATACAAGGGACGGAACCCTCCCAGGTTTGCACTAAGTGCGACAGCGGGGCGGGGGTTGACGTTTTACCTGCTGGCCGCAATGGTGGCTTCTCACGCCGTATCATCCCAATCATGCTGCGTTAATTATGTATTCCCAGGAAACACGCCGCTTCCACAGTGGGCGGGCTCTCACCCACCTGCCACAGCATCACCTCGCTGCTTCATCACGCTGGGTACCATGTTTTAACTCACCCATCTGCCACATGCACACCTCTCAGTGCTTCCAGACCACGACTGCTGCACAGAAGACATGGCCCCGAAAGGCAAAAAGACTGTAGCCCCTCAGGTTCAATGACGCACTCCTCGAGCGGCTTTTGGATGCAGCGGAGGCCTGCCGTGACTTCGTCTACCCTGCTCTGGCTTCAGGATGGGCAGCAGCATCATGAATCCAGCATGAGAGACAGTGGCAGTGGTGGTCAGCGCCAATGCCCTGAAAAAGAGGACAGCCACTCAGTGCTGCTACAGGACAAGTGGTCTCATCCATTCTGCCATGGTAAGTCACCTCAAAAGGCAACGCCACCAACTCCCACACACACACAACCTCACATCTTCCTCAGGCTCATATCATTTGGACCTCGCATCCTCATCCCACCCATTTCTTGCTCACCACACAAACATTCCATGCAGTACAATGTGCCTTGCTCACATGCTCCCCATCTGTTTTCATGCAGGAGAAGTCTGCTCACATCAGCGGGGAGAGCTCTCAGGCCAGGGGTGGAGTGGCCCACGTTAGCCACCTCACTCACTTTGGTGCTGAATCGTGAGGACGTGGACCACGCCTGCAGCGATGGTGAGTTCAGGGGTGAACACCCACCTGAGGATTGTACACCCCATCATCCCTCTCTCAATGCAAATGTGAGTGCTCTCTCTCCTGCTTTTGACTCTGCTGTTATGCACTAATTATCCCTGCTTTGGTTCACAGGGAGCTCTGCCAAGCGACTGACACCCTCAGCCAGCCAGTCCCTCAGCTCCATCCAGGTCCTCACCTCCAGCCAAGAGGACACCTCCTCCATTGAAGAGCTGGAAATAAGCAGCCTGGAAGACCCATCACAGCCCTTACTCACACCCTGCATCAGTGCAGAGACATACACCACGGTGGAACCTAGATCTAGAGCAGGCTTGGGTTCACAACCTGGTGGTCACCACACGGTCAAGGGTCCACAGCAGGAGGAGGCAGGTTCAGCCAAGCTCCCTGGCTGTTGGAGGACTGCTGGGGAAAAGGCATCTGTGAGGTCCAAGTCAGGTGACGAGCCTCTGGATTCAGCCTTCCAATTAATCGTGGAAATTCAGCGGAATGCAGGGGAGCATCACGCAGAGCTGTTGGAAGCCCTCAACAAAGTGGCACACCAGTCGGAGGAGTGCGTCCGTCTGCTCGCTGATGAAGTGGTGCCCATATGTGTGTATATGGAGGCCTCCACGGGGAGGATGGCAAACGCCATGGAGACTCTGGTCCAGGAGGACGTGGAGATGTGCTCAGACCTGCACTCCACTGCGGTAGCCATGGGTAAGTTCCTGCAGTGGCAATGCAAGAAGGAAATGGGGCACCTCACCGTCCCTCCAGGTGCCCCTTCCCCTCAAGGAGTTAGGCCGGGGCCCTCGGGCACCTGAAAGGAGGAGGAGCGGCAGCTGGGTATCCCTGGGTCATCCACTCAGGAATTTTAGAGTCCGTCCTCTCCCTCTGAGTCCCGTTTGCCTGTGAGCCCCTCAACCTTATCTTCTGACACCGCAGAGGGAGCAGCCCACAGGAGGACAGCCAAAGCAAGCCGGAGACCTCAAGGCCTCAGCTCACTAGTGGACCCACCCCAATGTCTTCAGAGGCAGCAGGGCCAACCAATGCACAGGCTGTCTCCGCCCCAATGGCAGATGTCAGTGCAGCACCTAGAAGAAGTGGTAGGCCTAGAAAAGTTAAGAATTTTTGATCAAAAGTGGTTGCATGGGTGAACACATTTTGTCACTTTGCAATCTGAAACTATATTTACTTTCACTGAATAATATGTAATGTTGTCTTTCAACTTCACTTATAGGCTTGTGAGTCCTGCCCCTGCATTTCCCTCCCCACTCTCCTCCACTAGCAGTTCAACTACATGCAGTCGGTCCATGGGTGATTCTGGAGGGAGAACGGTGTGTGTGGCAGGGCCTTTCGAAGTCTTGTGCAAGCATTTTCCTGCCCATGCAGAGCCTTCTTCCATCACATTCATCTCAATGTCCCTGCTGGGGTTGTCTTTCTGTCCATCTGAGCTGACTTGCACCTCTACCCACCCACTGATCACGCTCCCGGGCTGCACATGTACCTGTCCAACATGAGGCTCCACTCACTTTCACTTTGAAAAACATGGTTGTAGTCAAGTTTCTGCTCAGCTGTCCCGTCATTTACCCACCTCCTGTCGCCCTTGTCCTTTCCTCAATCACTGTTGACCTCAGTGGCACCACCTTCCACCTCACTGTCACCTACCAACCAGAAACCTTTTCTTTCGGGGATGTCCAGGCGAACATGCAGGTCCCCTTCCTTCCTAAAAATCCCACCCTCATCCACATTAACCTCCCCGACCTCCTCCTTCCCACCCTCAGGGCCTGTGTCTGCTTCCAAGTCCCCACCCTTGCCAACCACCTTCTACCGATACTGTTGAGCCCTCACCCTCCTAATCTACCACCTCACTCTGCTCTTGGTCATTCACACCATTCCCTCATACCACACCCACCCTCAGTTCGTTCCCCAGAAGGCAGTCACGGACTCATCAGAGCCCTCCCTTGCACGTTCACCTGGACACACCTCCTCCAGACACCTTCCCCCCTCCAGGCCCATTCCCTCCTTCCAACCCCTTCCCTCCTTGGAATCATTTCCCCTACCCCAAGCTACCCTCCCCCCCAACCCCAGTCCTTCCCCCTTCCTAACTCCTTCCCGCACCCTCACTTCTTCCTTCACCCTTTCTCCTTCCCCCTTCCCGACTCTTCCTCCACCCTTACTTTTTCCTCCAGCCTTACTCCTTTCCCCTTCCCGACACCTTCCTCCACTATGAGAATCCATGCAGCATGCCATGGACATTCTTAAAGGGTCCCGTTGCTGTCAGGGTCCAGCATCTTCTGCTCCTTGCATGTCTGCAATGTGAGCAAGGCCCTAACAGTAAGTCCTGACTTCTGCACATCACACTTGTCAAGATGTGCTCTGCACCAGCGTGTTTTCCCATTGATGTGGGTGGACAAGCCAGCATTGGGGAATGATTCCAGTGGGCTGGTCTTATAATGATTTGCAGATATATTACAATGAGATTCCCGATGTCTGACAGCGGGAAACGCAGCCCGCCATCAACGGGCTGAGCAGGCGGACACAAACTGGGTTCACAACGTCATGAAACCAATTTTTGGACTTCTCGCCATATTGTCCATTCACGTTCGATGCCAGTGGACAAGGAAAATTCCAGCCAAGGTTGGCAATTTTAAAATTTAGATGTTGTTTGATTGGGAGTCAATGCAGGTTAACACACACAGGATTAATGAGTGAATGGGACTTGGTGCGTGAAAGGAAACAGAGAGCAGGATTTTGGATAACTTCAATTTTACAGGGGGTAGGATGTGGGAGACTTGCCAGCAGTGTGTTGGGATCAATAAGTCTAGACAAAAAACAACAAAGGCAAAGGTGAGAATTTCAGCAGCAGATGATCTGAGGAAGGGGCAGAGTCAGGCGATATTATGGTGTAGGCAGTCTCAGTCGGTAGTCTTGGTGGTGTGCAGATATTTAGTGGGAAGCTCATTTCTGGATCAAATATGTCACCAAGGTTAGGAACAGCATCATTCAGCCTCAGACAGTTGTTAAAGAGAGGGATGGGTTCAGTAGCTAGGGTTTGAGCAGAGACCGAAAGCAATGGTTTCAGTCTTCCCAATATTTAACTGGAGAAAGTTTCTGTTCATCCAGTACTGGATATTGGATAAGCAGCCTGATCATTTATTAACAGTGGGGGAATCATAGAAATAAAATCTCTTCCTTGCAGGTCAAACTGTTTTGCATTATAGAAACGATAATCCTGTTATATTCCAACCATTGTAAAAGGATGTCCTGTTTCTTAAATTAGGAATGCTTTTGCATTGAAATCAGCTGTTTATAATTTGTGAAAAACATACATTGCAGTAGTATGTGAAGTATTTGAGCATTTAATCCACAGCCCTTTCGATGAGAAAGAAAAAAGAATCAATTTGAGCAGGATTTATTCTACCAGGACAAGCAAGAGATATTCAAAACCTATATCAAGCACAACTGAAGCCAGTTTTGCACAACAGAATCTCTAGTGGTGAGACTTCTTGAATTAGTCATTTTTTGTCAAGCCTCCCCAGCATTTATAGTCCTGCTTCCATAAATGTACCATTAGTATTTATATAATTCATATACTATTCATATAATAATAATTCATGTACCTGTTTGAATGACAAGGAAAAATAATATCTCCTCTCTCTTTTACCCAGAGAACTTCGCTGATACTGGCAAACTCATTCTCAGCAAATGCTTGATAAGGTCAGTTTAGCCTAGAATTTGAATTTGTATGTCCTTTAGTTCTGTTGTCACTGTGATAAAACACTTGAAAGCCCATACTTATGTCAATTTCCTTGTATTTTCCGAAGTATGAGAAGCTTGGGTTTCTAAACTGTAATTTTTTTGTCAACGCTCACATTGTGCACAATACGTATTGACTTGCTGTTTAATTTTTAATCTGCATTGTTAGCATTCTAGGCAATGAATCATTTTATTTTAATTTGTTCATGGGATGTGGGTATTGCTAACTAGGCCAGCATTTATTGCCCATCCCTAATTGCCCTTGAGAAGGTGGTGGTGAGCTGCCTTCTGGAACCACTGCAGTCCATGTGGTGAAGGTACACCCACAGTGCTATTAAGGAGGGAGTTCCCGGATTTTGACCCAGCGATAGTGAAGGAATGGCAATATATTTCCAAGTCAGCATGGTGTGCGGCTTGGAGGGGAACTTCCAGGTGGTGGTGTTCCCATTTGTCTGTTGCCCTTGTCCTTGTAGAGGTCATGGGTTTGGAAGGTGTTGTTGAAGGAGTCTTGGTGAGTTGCTGCAATGGAGTGTATGTTGTAGATGGTACACACTGCTGCCATTGTGCATCGATGGTGGAGGGAGTGAATATTTAAAGTGGTGGATGAGGTGCCAATCAAGTGTGCTTTGTCCTGGATGGTGTCAAGCTTCTTGAGTGTTGTTGGAACTGCACTCATCCAGGCAATTGGAGAGTATTCCATCACACTCCTGAAATGTATCTTGTAGATTGAGGAGTCAGGAGGTGAGTTACTCTCTGCAGAGTTCCCATTGAGGATGTGGATTCTTGTGGAGCCTCCTGCTCCAGTTGTTGTTTAATTGTCCACCACCATTCATGACTGGATGTGGCAGGATTGTAGAGTTTAGATCTGATCTGATGATTGTGGGATCACTTAGCTATGTCTATCGCAAGCTATTTCTGGAGTTTGGCACGCAAGTAGTCCTGTGTTGTAGCTTGACCAGGTTAACACCTCATTTTGCTAGGTATGTCTGGTGCTGCTCCTGGAATGCTCTCCTGCACACTGAACCAGGGTCGATCCCTAGCTTGATGGTAATGGTAGGGTGGGGGATATGGTAGGCTGCAGATTCCTCTGAAAAGTCCTTTGACACTGATTTTTGTGGGGCCAAAGGAGCATGAGAGTTTCTCTTGGTCCCACATATGATTTCTACCTGCTGCTAATCTCTCTTTGTCCATCTTCCCCAGGATTGACTGCTCTCCTCTAAGGCCCAGCTTCCAGCTGGTTCAGCAGAGGGACCCCCAAATTTTACACCTACCCCCTTGTGCTATGCCCGTCAGCACATATTCAGTGCTGGTAGCCCATCAAAACTATTCTAATGGGACCCATCATGAAAATTGAACAGGATTTGCAACAACCGACTAAATTGGTCGAGCAGATCTCTTTGAGAGGGGACATGTATACCTATTTAAAAAGAGAACTGGGAAGAGAGGGTTCTGTGGAGTCCTTGACTCTCTAACGTGCTGTTAGAGAGGCTTTGGTATTTCTGTTATCTTAGCTGTCGATCAATATAAATGAACATTATGTGGAATAGCAGAGAGTATCTCCCAATGGAACAGAACGAGGAGCAAAATATTATCCTGGTTGATGCTGAGAGGACAAAAAATACTTCTGGAATTTGAATTGTGATGCCAAGGGACCATCCAGGGTCAGCACCGCATTTTATCCTGCATTCAGCAAGTGTCTTTGACGCAATGACAGCCTGGGACCGAGTCTCATAGGGAACAGTGCAAACTAGTTTTCCCACTGTCATTCTGCTGCCAACTTTATGTACTAATGCAGAATGTTTTTTTTTGAGAAATCAAGTTGAAGGGCATGATCTCACGCAGAATGGTAGAATGCTGCCAAGGCTGAAAAGAGAAACAAAGGCAATAACTCATATTAGGAAATGGTGATTTGTCCATGCCAAGCTTCAGTTTTGATGGTGTGGCAGGACCAAAAGAATCGAGGGAAGTAAGGAATTCCATAGTATTAAAGTCCTGAGAGTATAGGAGTTTCTGTAAAAGACTGTGACAGTGAATTTCAATTTCAAGCACAATAAGGATTCATGAGACGTCATGTCGGACATTATATTTGGTCTTAAGAAAAATGTGAGACAAGGAAATCAGCAGAGATCTGACCATAGTAATAGTGGTGAAATAAGAAGTGATAAAATAGGTTGTAATGTGGAGAGAGAGACAGATAGGAGCCTAGCGGTGTAGAGGGATTATCTATCAGCTGCAAACTTTGTCCCATATCCAAACAAGAGTTCAACAGAGGAGTTTAAAAATTGTACCTCTGTATCTTGGACAGAGTTCGGCTTTGTTCAGGGTGAAGTGTTGAAATGCAGCTGTAGCAGCTCATATTGCTGACATAAACATGGCGACTTGCCTTAACTACTAGCGTCTCATGTAATGGATTTTGGAGATGATGATGTAGTTGACTAAAAGCTGGCCATGTCTACAAAGTTACAGATGGGGGAATAGACAGCTGAGAGAAGACATTGTTCAAACTGGAATATAGATAGAGCATGAAATGGCTAACTAACTTGGGCATAAAATACACAGATGCACAAAAACTGGAAACAAATATAGAATTACCACATATTTAGGCTAACTAGTGCTCTGTGGTTCCAAGGACTTGAAATTGTGATGGAATTTCGTATCACTGTGGAATTACTATTTTTTTCTGTCTGCAGTTTTTCCCGTGGTACACTGGGCATTGGCTTAAAAATAGAAGCACATCTGGTGCATGTGGCTGAGCCTTCCATCTGCAGTTGTGGCTGAACCACATCAAAATTCACCAGACCTTAAACTCCTCTGCATCTAACACCAACTACTCCAGTATCATCCTGGAAGTAAAGATAATTCCTGACTTCTTTTCACCTTAAATCCTATGCCTTTCACCCCAGATTTGACAAGTCCAAGGAACTCATAGGAACTTCTGTCAACAAAATGAAGACCATCCATTCAGCTGCTCCCCCCACAAATCCACTTCCCCTTGCCCAGCAGAGCAAACCCTTCCTCTCCCACCAAAGTGCTGAATCCCTATCTCATTCTACTTCTCCTTCCATGCCCTCTTTTGAGTTCATCTCATCCATATGACCCACTTTCCATTCTTCTGAACCTATGCCCATTAAACTGCTCATCACCCACCTTTCCTTCCTGGTCTCCAAGCTAGCTGAGTAATGGTTTCCTCTTCTTGGGTACTACCCTCTTGCTTTCAAACTATTGCCATCACAACTCCCTTTTGTTTGTCAACTTCTCTGTTCTTGAAGATTATCAGCCATTTGCAGCCTACCTTTCCTCATCAGAGCCCATGAATGTGTTGTGGCCTTTCAAATCCTTGCCCAACTCTTCTGCTTGAATCTCTCCATTTCAGGTCTCTGCATTTCTCATAGCGCCAGAATGATCTGAAACAAAGTAACAAATAAAATATTTTTACTGTAACCTGGTGTATCTTTCTTGATGTCACTTTTGATATATTTGACCACATCATTGGTTTCTAGGGTCTTTCTGCTGCTGACAAGTTTGGTGAAACTGCCTTTACTTGCTTCCACTCTTTTCTATCCACTTGCAGCCACTGCATCCAGCAAAAGCTCCCCTTCCAGCCCTTGCACCTCCAGACTCTCTTGTGCATCTTATAATTCACCCTCTTTGTCATTTACATGCTGGCCCCTTGGAAACATCATTTGCAGACATAGATCAGCCTCCACATATATGATGATGACACAAAGCTCTACCTCTTGACTTTCCACTGCTTCCATGTCTAGGTTGTATGTTTAATACTTAAGGGTGAATTTTCCATTTGGAGTTGGGATCCTTATGTCAGAATCAAGTGAGGATCCAGGTCATGCATCCTGTGGGGGATAATGACCCACCACAATTTTTGGTGAGCTGGCCAAATAGTGGCCAGAGGCACACTCGCTGCCTAATTAAGGATCACAGGTGGGCTGCCAAGGCTGGAGGGCTAATAGGAGGCCCTCCAATGATGACACATCAGCAACCTCACAGTCCAAGGTGGGAGCTGCCAATGCCTCTAGAGAGAGAAAGAGACAGAGAGTACCTCACAATTGAGGCATCCTCTGAAGACCCGGGTAACAGGTTTGATTTAAAAATAGCAACAGTTGCCAGGCCATGATTGTGGAGGGTCAACCTCTCCAGTGGGTTTGCTGCATATATTGGCTGTGAAATTCCAAATGATTGCAAGGGCCTCTACATGCTACTCAGTCGTGAACAATACAAAATATTTTTTGTACGGTGTACAGTATAAAATGTGTCAAAGTATGGTGTAGATTAGATATGCACATTTAATATAATCAAGAATTTACCTTGGGTGTGGATAGACCTTAATACAATTCGTGATTGGCAATTTTCACTGAGCAAACAATATTGAATAGATTGATGCATTTCCTGTTAATTTGCACAAAGAAAAGCATAATAATGGCAAACTGCCAATTTCTGGGGTAAAAACATCAGAAAAATTGGGTGTACATTACTTATACCCATTTTCATGCTCTATCCAATTTCCTTGACTTTTCATGTTCCAAATTCTCCACTGACACCCTCTGCTGCTGACTAGCTCTTCCCCCATAGAGGGGTGCAGTTTAAGAGCCTTTCTTGATTTTCTGATTTTCACATCAGTTTTGAATAAATACAATTCACGTCTAAAATTTTAAGCGCCAATCATTTCCGTTACTTTATGGCAATTTCTTTTTCAGGTTTTCTTTTAGTTTCTCCTAATTGAGATGAAGAATGATTTGAAATAAAAATAGCATATCGTTCATAATTTGCATTGTCTTAAACATTGTGTCGAATGTGCATAAATGATGGGTTGATGCCACATTTCTGTTCATTTCACCAGTCTATGTCCTCCTGAAATCTGCTATAAACCCCCCTCACTATTTACCACATTTTAAAGCCTTTTTTAATCAATCGTTGGAATTATGCCCCTATACTGAAGTCCAGATCATTAATATACATTAAAAAGGGCAGTATTCCTGAGGGGCATCATTGTCTCCAGTATGAAAAATAACCAGTGGCCAGAATTTTATGGTCCTTCCCACCAGCAGGATTTTCCAGTCCCGCCGAAGTCTTTTGAATGGCTTGACGCATTTTCCGGCCCTGTCCCTGCCGTGACGGTGCCTTAAAATTCTGTTCAATGTTTAATTAGCATTAGGTAATTGCTAACTATTGCTTACATTCTGTGAAACAGGATTCAATTTGCACTGCCTGAGAGAGAGAGAGAGAGAGAGATAAAGAGGAAGGCAAACATACAATTTTTTTTCCTGACTCTAATTTGTCTTTTAAAGCCCGCACAGTAGTTGAATATAGGATTCAAAAGGGAAGGGATATATTTAGCAAAGGGGTCGTCAAGAAGGGGGAGTGGTTAAAGGAAACCAAGCTTTTGGTTGTCCATCCTAATATTTCCTCATGTGGCTTAATGTCAAACTTTGTCGAATTAAGCTCCTGTGAAATGTTTTGTGACCTGTTGAGTCGAATGGCCTGTTTCTCTGCTGTAAAGACTTTGGGCAGGATTTTGGTTTAGGAAACACGATTTGGGATTCATTGCCAAGACACGAACCAGCCTTCATAGGAAACAGATAGAGCTTCCAATTTTGGTGGAGGTGAGGGATTAATTGCTGAGGGGTCAGGAATAGTGGCCAATTAGTGGCCGGGTGGGAATTGAATGCAGGACACCTGGGAAGTGGCCACATACTGGTCTTGATTCGGCTGCCAACTGTGCATGATCTGAAAAAAGTGGGAGCATCTGAGTCTTCAAACTGGCCATGGAAGTTGTGGAACTGGAACCCAGGATCGAGCAGGGAAATGTTAATTTTTTAAAAATTTAAATTGCTGTGGAACAGATGTTCTTCAAAACTTCACTTTTTCAATAAACTAATGTTTTTTTCCACACAGCCATCTCTGTTCCTGACAGAGTGGAGCTGTTCAGCTTTACGCAGCTCCCAACAACCGCCTGCTCCTGGGAAAATTTCAAAACCTTAGAAGGCGAGCTCTTAATGAGCTGCTTAATTATCAAACATGCTCAATTAATGATGCTGGCGACTTCACTTTCCCACCCTCCCCCTCGGCCACTTTCCTCCTGTCCTTACGAAAATCGGCAGGGTCAAGAGCAGAGGTGAGGCGTTGTTTTCTCGTTTTGTGGTGACCCAGAGCCAGCAACAAAAATCTGACACTTTGCGATTGGGTGAGGAGATAGGAAGAGAGCTGTTGAGGGCCAAATCTTCTCTCCAACATGCCTTGAGTGCATCATGTCGCCACTCACCAGAAAGAAAAAAAAAAACAGTAAAAACTGGGAAATAAGACTACTGGTCCGAACTGCTATTACATACCTTAAAATGGAACACCAGTAAAACTAGGAAAGAAGGGTACTGGTCCATAATGTTTTTTTTTTCCTTCTGAGTCATGACTCCACGCCATTTTACACAATCCATTACTTTCCACCTAAAGTGGAAAAATAAATAGAAACAAAAGAGCATGAAGAGAAGCGAAAAGATTTTGAAAGGACAACTTAGAAGATTTATGAGAGAAAAGCAGAAGTGACACAGGCAGCAACGGCAACACAAATACATCAGGCAGGTAAAGAAAGGGCCATGAGCAGAATTTTACACTGGCAGGATTTTACGGTCCCACCAAGGTCAATGGACTTTTGAATGGCTCGCTGCATTTTACGGCTCCGCCCCCAATGCAACAGGGCCATAACATTCCACCCCGTGTTCTTCCATTTACTGTGAGCAATGCCACAGGAGTTTAACTAGTGATACATTAAAAATATTATGGTTGTTCAAACTTATATCCAATTTTTCCATTATAATTTCCTATGTTAATGATTATTAAAAATAAAACTGCCTATATTCATTTGCCATGCTATAATCACACCCTCCTGCCAATGGTGACTGCAGCTTGACAAGCTTACTTAGGCAGGTTCTATTATAAATGTGAGCAGGAGGATTTATAATGGAAATGTAAAAATAGAGTCTAAGTGTGTGACCATAAAGAAAGAAATAGGAACTGACTTAAAGCTGTGTGCCCTGGTCCAGTTACCTCATCCTGCTTCACCTAAAACCAACACTTGATCTTGGCTCCCCATCTATTATGTCACAGGGGATCGACTACCATATGCTTACACATTCAGTGATCATGAGATTTAAATGTACAAGTCTTCGAAGGGTTAATGGAGAAATTGCATTAAGTGGATTTATCTCACCAAGAGAAAGACAAATTGCCATGAATCCCTAAGCAAAGAAAAAAAAAATAAAGTTGAAACTAGCTCAAGACATGGAGAAGGTTATTTTACATTGGATGCAGAGATTTTCCACAGGAAATGAATGTCAACACTTAGAACATAAGGAGTGACAGACCGTAACAAAAAGTACTTTATATGCAGCTGGTCGGGGCAGTCTTTTGGAGATAATAGCTTCTGACACCAGACTATGGCCTTCTGGAATGAGTTGACAAGTTATGAGGAGATTAAGTATAAACTATTGTTACTATACAATCTTTACCAAGAATGGAAAAAAATTAAATCACCGCTGAATTACTGCTGAAGTGATAACTGAACTTTCTCCACTTTATCTTATCTTTGATTTAAAGTTTTATTGGATTGTGAGCCCCAATCATTTCTCTTTGGCCAGCAAAATACAGAGGAGAAAGAAAAGTACATTTGTCAGCACAAATTGTGAAATCCCAAACAGTTTAAAACGGTATGTTGAAATTAAGAGTTTTTCAGTCTCTTATACCATACATTCAGAATTCATTCAAATGACAAGTAGGCATCAAAGGAATTGCCTGATTTGTGGTATTATGAAATTTAAAGTGAGATTTTAAAACAAGCTTTCATCTTTTAAGTTTAAAGAAACATGCCTAGGAGCTTTTTGGTATGTTCTATGTTTGACAAAATGATTAACCTATTTATGATGGGTCAATGATTTCATTACGCATAGCAGACATGGAATATCTTATATACTACTACTAGCTAGTTTATTTTACGTGACAAATGTGTACTATTGTGTCTAGTGCACTACTCGGGTACTTCTGTTGTTGCTGTGCTACATTCTGATGTTGTCCAAATATGAGTTCCAGCAATGAAATAAATCTGTTTATTTGTCAGTGTCTAAAAGATAGTATTTATTGTAGTGTTTGCTTAGGTTCCAATTTATTTCATTCTTTTTGATGAGGCTCCCTAATTCTTTAGGTTCCTCTTTAGTTGACTGAAAATGCTGCCTATGATCTGAAGCTTTTGATTCAGATGTTGCTTCGTGACCAGTTAAGTAAGATATATAGTACTCAGTTTTCCAATGGGCTTTGGACCCTGGTGTTAGCATCAAGTAGAGTTCTGAGCCTACACTTGCCAGCAGCAAGACTGGCAGCAAAATCCTTTGGGAGATGGCCTCATAATTGGCCATCTCTGCACTCGTCGTCCTTTTAAGGGTGGTGTTGTGTGTGTCTGCATGTCATTGTAATACAAAGGTGCTCAGCAGAGCAAGGGATAATGTGGGACTGGAGAAGAGCACCTGTCCACAGTATGATGTATAGAGTCACATGGTAATAGCCTCAGAGAACAATTTAGCAGGAACTTGCATGGGAGCAGCACCATACATGTCAGTAATTTAGATCTGCACATAGCTAAGGATTACCAATAAATGGTTCATGTTTAAATGTACAAGTCTCAAGATCTCATCAATGAGACACCAAACAAACACATTGAGGCAGGTAGTGGGGCAACGAAAGTGCCTCAACATGGAATAAGCTCAAGAGGCATGAATGCAAATCACAAATTATGAGGCCTGAAATGAGTAGACCCCCAAGAGTGGAGGGGAAACACCTCTAGAGGAATCCTTTGGAATGCAGGTGCAGCATTTCCTGCCTGCAACCTCGTCATTGCGACATAGAGCCTTTGGCTCTTTGACCCTTGGCCTGACATAGGGAGGTTGCCTCCATTGAGCTGGCTGCCTCCGTAGCAGTGGGAGGATAGTCCACCTGTGGAAAAGGCTGGTGAGGCCCAAAATCACCACCAGTTGAAACCGCAGCCATCTCAAGTGGTTTCTGCCAATCTTGTTCCCAGCGCTCTCATGGGCAAGTTCCCTGGTGGAAGAAATGCATTGGGAAATCGCCTCAATGCACTCCCCCACTCCCAGCCCCACTATTTTCCAAACCTCACCCCACCAACACGTGGCCAGGAAAATTCCAGCCATGCTATCAGCGGCTAAGATGACCAGCTTCAGCACAGATCCCTCCTTATGAGATTTATTTATTTATTTATTTTACAAACCATACTGCAACGTTGACCTGTACTTGGGCATCCCACTCTGTGTCCGAACTATTGCACAGGAACCAGTAGCTGATCTTGATTCATTTTGCGTTCAGGAAAGGATAGGAGCTGAACTTAAGAACTTGAACCACTGAGTAACAAAATAATCTGACTTGAATAATCGCTGCTTTTGAATCAAAATATCCTGCTGCTCATTCTGCTCAAAAAAAGGCCCTGAGCAAACCAGGGGATTCTGGTTCCCAAGAAAAAAGCCTGAAGGATTTTACTTTATGTTTTGAACCTCTGAGTCTTTCATTTTTCACTTTGTTGTTTTTCATCAACAGGCATCAACATGACAATTTCTAAGGGTTATCGGATTTTCTTTTTGGTAACCAATAGCCTTTGATTTTCTTTGTGGGCCTGTGGATTTAATTTTATAGGCTGGTAATGGAATTTTTCTAATGTAATTCCTCCTAATTATATAGGAGAAAATACAATTATTGCTGGGGCAGAAAATAAACTGTTTCAGATGAGCTCATAGAGAAGGTGGTAATAGTAAAAGGCCATCTTTCTGACTTACTGCCGTAGTGGTGGTGGAAATGCAGAGAGTATTCCACAAAAAAATTTACTCAGGCTACACGGGCAGGATTTTACATCCCACGCACCCCCCCCCACCCCCCACCCCACCCCCCACCCCACCCCAACCTTCAAACCCGCCCATGGGGTAGGGTAAAATCTAGCCCCATATGTGACTTGGTCATACGAAGGTCTGGATTTTCACTATTTCCCAGCCCTGCCAACCCAAGAGCAGAAAAAGAGGCCAAGAAGGTTGGACTTCTGTTCCGGGGTTGGGGACTGGTGTGGGCTGGATTAGAAGTCAGGCCTGCAGCCCCCAGGATGACTGCGGCGGCTACCGGGTGCGGATACTGCCGGGTGCGGAGGTGGAAGGCCTGCTTCTGTGCTCTGGCATTTTGTTGAAGTTATTTTAAAAATGATTAAAACAAAAAACAGCCCTCAGCCCTCACCCTCCACCAACAGACTCCCTCCTCTTTCACATAATAAACCCTCTACTCACCCCGCCCCATGGTCCCTCATACCACCTATGCCCCTCCTCCCACCCCCATGGCCCATCATACCTCATATGCCAGTTCATGCCTTGTACTCATCTCCATGGCTCTTTACAGCCCCTGTGCCAACTTAATGCCAACTGATGCCAACCCATGCCTCCTAGCTACTACCCTTTGACCTTACTCCCTCCATACCAACTCACCCAGTATCCACCTTGGGTAAACCTCAGGAGCCATGCTGACATAAAGTTATGTACCTATTGATGATGTAATTATTTAAAGAAAAAAACTTTCATTGATAAAAAAATCAATACATTGAAATTCCTTCAAATAATCTCTTATGAAAACAAACATTTCTATGCAAACCACTTGGAGTTGTCAATCAAACTGCTCATTTTACAGGCACCCCACTGTGGTAATGGTAGGTTCATACAGCACAAATCCTATACTGATAACCTTCAGTCTTATGTCAACAGAGTGAAATGTTAAGCACTATATTTTTTAAACACCACACCTTTCTTTTAATTTAAAGCTAACAGAGTTAAATCCCCTGACAGATTTGACAGTTCCAATGAGTTCTGACAGTTCTTTGACAGCTTGACAGTTCTTGACAGCCTTGACAGTACTTTGTTAGCTTGACAGCTCCAATTGGTTTTTTTCAGTTTTTTTTACACACAATCATGTCTAATTTTAACAATCCCAAAGGACATCTGTTGTACCCCAAAGGGTGCCTTACGTCTCCCAAAGGTGTCCCAGGATCCTACCCAAAGGGGTACTTCACCATTCAAAAAAGGCTTTCCAACAAATTTACAAGGCTGCTCTTACCAGGTCTAATCATTTTTCAGACACCTATCTCACCAAAATCATACATGAATGGATGCAGCTTCTGATTCATTGAGGTAACCGCCTCTGAGATCCAATGATGTGTGATTTATAACCAGCCCCATCCACTCCCTTGTGAAAATGGAACAGGCCAGGGTCAGAGGCGGACTTCTGGATTCGGGCCTCTTTATCCCGCAGCCGGAGAGTGTGTCTGCAAGCAAATTCAGGCCCACGTCTTTGTTTAGAGGCGATCTATTATCTATATTTCTGCTAAGATCAGAATTATCATTGCCATGCACATCTCCTTCTCAATTGCCAGGCACTGAAAACGTACTGCGGTGTTTTTAAGGCAGGAGTGGGTTCTGGAGTAACTGGAAAATCGATCTGGGGAAGCAATTTGAAATACTTTGTGAGTAAAACCAAAACAGAGATTTAAAACATATTAAACGTAATTGAATATGATGCCCTGTGCATATATAAAACAGGTTTATAGGCAGCAACTTCTTCAAAACATTGGGGACAGGGGGCTTACCATAGTCTGAAATTCTCTTAAATTGCATTTGCAGATTTCAAAATGTGCACATATTCTTTATACGATGCACATCTGTAAAAATCATTTGTTGGAAATTGTTATCACTGATTATTTAAAATAGAATCACTCAGCACTTGTCAGTTTACTAATTGTAAGATTATTTTTGAAATGCTGGCCTTATTTCTCTCTGTTTTGGGAATCCTCCTTTATAACATGCTATAGGTTCATCCTACTCACAAGAACAGGCTTGCATATGGGTTTCCAGAGATAATGGTCCAGAAGTTGGATTGTGCTGCTTCTATTTTACAGTGTAAAATAGGCACTAAGATTTCATTTTGGCAGATGGTTGGCACATGCTCGTTCTTTGCCAAAAATCTGCTACTCAGCAAGCTTTGAGAGCGCATGCTTCAAACTGCTGTTAGGCCCATTGCATATGCAACTTGGAGGCCTAACATCTGTTTCAGGTGCCACTAGAGAATTTGGTTTGCGACTGACAGCAAGATTTGCTGTTCTTGCTACAGTCAGTTTTTCTCAGGCTGAGAAGCCAAACTGGCGCCCCCTGAAGGGAACCTACCACCCAACAGGTAAATCTAAAGTCTTTTACTTACCTTATCCTGGAGGAACAGAAATACTCTTCCCAGCTCCATATTAAAACGCCTGGCAGTATCAACAGCTGCTTTTGGTAGCAATGGTTATTGGACTAGTCTCCTGACTCTGACTTTATCCAGGGACTTGCTGAGTTAAGCAGACCAAGGTCTCTGTTGGAGCAGCAGGACAAATGCCACAATCAAGGAAGGAAAAGTATCTCAAAGTGTGAACTCCTAACATGTCTTGCTGATTGTTGGATATACGTAGGCCAGGACACTGGACAAAGCCCCTGCTCTTCTTGAAACAGTGCCAAAGGATCTTTTATATCCACTTGAGAAAATAGGTGGGACCTCAATTTAACATCTCCTTAGGAAATGACAATGTAGCACTCGTTCAGTACTGTACTAAACTACCAGCCCAGACTATGTACTCACATTTGTGGCAGGTCCAGAACCCATGACCTTTGATTCAAAACCAAGAATGGCAGTAGCTGCAGGAGGATAATGTGAAAAGCAAGCAAACCTCTATTGCCAATCCACTAATTAGTGAAGGGACAATATTAAATGTGCAGTATTAGGTTAGAATCTGAAAGAAGATAGCTGAGCTGTCCAGATGGGACTTCCCACCAAAACAATATAGCTAGAGTTAAATATTTTCAGATTTTAAAATGTAGGACATTTAATTCAGCATATTTACTAGAAGTGGATATGTTGGCATGTTTATTGCTTTGTGATATCGTTAACTTTTTTTGGCAAGAATTTACTACTGGAATGAAACTGTTGTAATTTATGTAAACACGTTGTGTTCCGGAGGTCATGTCTTCAGTACATGCATATGTTGCTTCACTAACAGGATCTGTGTGGCTCAGCCAGCTCTAGATAACTTCAAGCAGGACCATATAAACAATGGTTTAGAGCAGTGAAAATATATCAGCTCTGCAGTAAAGTCAATGGCTCCACTAATGGGAACACAATGATTGTAGTAGAAGGTTGGGTTCCACGAGTTTGCGAAAAGGGTGAAAAGTGGTGCAATTGAGCTTTTATTATGAAATGATTAGAAGTCCAGAGGAGCTTTACTTTATGCGCTCATTTGTTTTTAATGATAGTGAAATCAAAGTAAAATCAAAGTTAAATCAAATCAGTTTCTTTCTGTGGAATCAGGCTGAAGGAACTGACTGAAACTGACAGCAAAAGATGTCAAACTTCATGGCTTGCACTAAATCTCACCCCATTCTAATTATAACCTTGTGCATTTCATGATCACATTTTTGAAATTCAACTGAATTTTCCATGAAGACCAATGTCTTATTAATATCTATGATTCACAATGTTAGGAACATAGGATCAGGGGAAGGCCATTCAGCCTGTCGAGCCTGCTCTGCTATTCTATATGATCATGGCTGATCAACACTTCAATACCTTTTACCCAGACTATCCCCATAACTCTTTACGTTATTGTTAATCAAAAATCTATCAATCTCTACCTTAAACATACTCAATGACTAAGCTTCCACTGTCCTCTTAGGTAGAGAATTCCAAAGATTCACAACCCTCTGAATCAAGAAATTTCTCCTCTTCTCAGTCCTAATTGGCTTCCCCCTTATTTTGAAATTATGTCCCATGGTTCTAAACTGCCCAACCAGGGGAAACATCTTGCCTGCATTGACCCTGTCTATTCCTTTAAGTATTTTGTAGGTTTCAATGAGATCACCTCTCATTCTTTGAAACTCTAGAGAATGCAGATCCAGTTTCCCTAATCTTGCTTCAAAAGACAGTCCCGCCATCCCCGGAACAAGTCTGATGAACATTTATTCTACTCCCTCTAATGCAATAATATCCTTTCTGAGGTAAGGGGACTAAAACTGCACAGAGTACTCCAGGGGCAGTCTAACCAAGCTTCTATACAATTGAAGCAAGACTTCACTACTCCTGTACTCAAATCCTGTTGCGATAAAGACTAACATTCCATTAGCCTTCCTAATTGCACTTGCATGTTAGCTTTCAGTGACTTATGGATAAGGACACCCAAGCCCCTTTGTATATCTACACTTTCTAATCTCATACCATTTAGGAAATACTCTGCACATCTGTTCCTTCTACCAAAGTGGATAACCTCTTATTTTTCCACATTATATTCTATCTGCCATGTTCTTGCCCACTCACTAAGTCTGTCCAAATCCTCCTGTAGCCACTTTACATCTTCCTCACAACACATGTTCCCGCCTAGCTTTGTATCATCCCCGAACTTGGAAATATTACATTCAGTCCCCACATCCAAATCATTGACATATATTGTGAACAGCTGGGGCCCAATTCCTGATCCTTGCCGTATCCTACTAGTCATAGCCTGCCAACAGGAGAATGAACCGTTTATTCCTACTCTCTGTTTTCTGCCTGTTAACCAATCCTTAATCCATGTCCGTATATTGCCTCCTATCCCATGTGTTTTCCTTTTACTAATCGCCTTCCTGTGGGGGACTTTATCAAAAGCTATCTGAAAATCCAAGTATACTACGTCCATCGACTCTCCTTTATCAATTGTTTTAGTAACATGATCAAAAAACTCCAACAAGTTCATCACACATGATTTCCCATTGGCAAACCCATGCTGACTATGCTCAATCAGATCATGATTATCCAAGTATCCATTTATCACATCCTTTATAATAGATTCTAGAAATTTCCCTTCTACTGATGTAAGGTCTGTAGTTCTCTATAGTCTGTAGTTCTCTCTCCACCTTCTTAAATAATTGGGTGACATTTACTATCTTGCAATCTTCAGGGACCATTCCAGAATCTATAGAATTTTGGAAAGCGATCGCCAATACATCCACTATCTCTACAGCAACCTCTTTCCACATTCCGGGATGCAGACTATCAGGTCCCGGGGATAATCAACTTTCAGTCCCATTAATTTTTACAATACAACATTCTTACTTATACTAATTTCCTTCAACTCCCCATTCTCCTTAATCCCTTAGATCTCTAAATCTGGGAGATTTCCTGTATCTTCCTCAGTGAAAATAGACACAAAGTAATCATTTGGCTTCTCTGCCATTTCTCTATTCTCTATAATGAATTCTCCTGACTCTGCCTGTAATGGACCCACATTTGTCTTAGCTAAATGCTTCCTTTTTACACACCTATAGAAGCTTTTACAGGTCATTTTTTTGTTTTTGCTAGACCTCATTCATATTCTATTTTCCCTTTCTTTACCAATTTCTTGGTCTTCCTTTGCTGTATTCTAAAAAATCTCCCAAATCTCAGCTTTACTATTACTTCTAGCAACTTTATAAGCCTTTTCTTTTAATCTTATACAATTCTTAACTTCCTTTGTCAGCCACGGTTGATTGCTTTTTTGGGGGGTTTTTGTACCTTGAAGGAATATATAGGTGCTGTAAGCTGTGCAATAATTCTTTGAAGACCATCCATTGCCTAGGTACAGTCATAGCTTTTAATGTATCTTCCCAATCCACCTCAGCCAATTTGTCCCTCATGCCTTCATAATTTCCTTTATTCAACTTTAACAACCTTTGCTTCAGAGTGAACTACCTCACTTTCAAACATAATGTAAAATTCTATCATGTTGTAGTCACTCATCCCTTTTACAACAAGATTATTAGTTAGCACTTTTCCATTACTTAATACTAGATCTAAAATAGCCTGTCCTCTATTTGGCTCCTCAACATACCGCTCTAGAAAATCATCCCTAACAGACTCCAGAAACTCATCTTTTACAGCAATAATGCTCAATTAACTTACCCAGTCAATATGCAGATTGAAGTCAACAATGATTAATGTATTGCCCATGCTACATGCTTCTCTCATGTCCTGATTAATACCATGCCCCACATTACCACCACTGTTTGGTGGCCAATAAACAACTCCAACCAATCTCTGCTAAGGATGTGATTGCACTGGAGGGGGTGCAGAGGAGATTCACCAGGGTGTTGCCTGGGATGAAACATTGAAGTTATGAAGAGAGGTTGGATAGACTTGGGTTGTTTTCATTGGAGCAAAGAAGACTGAGAGGCAACCTGATCGAGGTGTACAAGATTATGAGGGACATGGACAGGGTGGATAGGGAGCAGCTGTTCCCTTTAGTTGAAGGGTTAGTCACGAGAGGACATAAGTTAAGGTGAGGGGCAGGAGGTTTAAGGGGGGATGTGAGGAAAAACTTTTTATACCCAGAGGGTGGTGACGGTCTGGAATGCGCTGCCTGGGAGGGTGGTGGAGGCGGGTTGCCTCACATCCTTTAAAAAGTACCTGGATGAGCACTTGGCATGTCATAACATTCAAGGCTGTGGGCCAAGTGCTGGTAAATGGGATTAGGTAGGTAGGTCAGGTGTTTCTCACATGTCGGTGCAGACTCGATGGGCAGAAGGGCCTCTTCTGCACTGTGTGATTCTGTGATTTTGTGATTCTGCTGCCCTTTGCTGCTTTTTAGCTCCACCCAAACAGATTCCACACATTGTTCTTCTGATCTGAGTTCCTCCCTTCTAATGTACTGATCCCATCCCTTATTATCATTGCAACTCCAACTCTTTTCCATCCTTGTCTGTCCTTTCTAAACATTGAATATCCTTGAATATTCAGTTCCCAGTCTTGGTCACCATGTAGCCATGTTTCCGTAATGGCAATTATATTATACCCATTTGCCTCTATTTGTGCCTTTAGATCATCTACCTTATTGAGAATGTTGCATGCATTCAGATAGAGTGCCCTTAACTTTGTCTTTTTGACACCATTCCGCATTCAAAGAATACTCAATGCTCTGCTTTGTTTCTCCTGACTTCTGGTCTCACTACTATTTCCTGTTACCAACTTTACTTTCTTCCAACTTGGGCCACCTCACGCGTTCTCCAACCCCTGACAAGCTAGTTTAAACCCATCCCAACAGCACTAGCAAATTTCCCTGCGAGTATATCAGCCCCAGTCCTGTTAAGATACAACCCATCCAATTTGTACAGGTCCCAACTGCCCCAGAACCAGTCCCAATGCCTCGGAAATCTGATGCCCTCCCTCCTACACCAGTTCTCCAGCCATGTATTTAATTGATCTTTCCGCCTATTCCTATGCTTACTAGTATGTGGCACTGGGAGTAATCCTGAGATTACTGCTCTTGAGGTCCTGCTTTTTAATTGCCTTCCTAACCCCTGAAATCTGCTTTCAGGGCCACATCCCTCTTCTTACTGATGTTGTTGGTACCAATATGGACCATGACTTCTGGCTGATCCCCCTCGCTCCGAAGAATGTCCTGCAGCCGTTCCATGACATCCTTGACCCTGGCACTAGGGAGGCAACACACCATCTTGGAGTCACTTTTACTGCTGCAGAAACGCCTGTCTGATCCCCTGACTATGGAATCCCCTATCACTATTGCCCTTCCATTCTTCTCTCTCCTCCCCTGTACGGCTGAGCCGCCCATGGTGCCACATGTTTGGCTCTGCTGCACTCTCCTGAGGAACCATCACCTTCATCAGCATTCAAAATGGAAAACAGAATTTGAAATGAGCTATGGTAAATAGATGGAAATTGCTACTTTTCATTGAGGACTTCCAAAATCAAAATGGCAAATTACCTCCAGCTCAGCCGTAACAAAGATGCCACTGTCATCATAACTTATGCCCCAACCCTTGACTCTGATGAAGATGTTAAGGAAAACTTCTATTCTGACCTTGGTGAAGTCCTCACTGTCATCCCAAAAGAAGAAAAGATCATCTGGGAGACTTTATTGCCAGGTTGACCGTGACTCCAATGACTGAAGCAGAACCATTGGGAAAAATGGGGTGGGGATAACCAATTAAAATGGCGTCCTCCTGCTAACAACATGCGCTCAGCATGGACTCATTATAACAACAGCCTCCTTTGTCAGAAGGATAAATACAAAACCATATGGAGTCATCCTAGATCAAAGCATTGGCACCTCTTGGATTATGACATTGTTTGGGTCAAAAATCTAAATGATGTCTCTATCGCTCTATCCATATAGGAGATTGATATCTGGTGGACAGATCATTGACTTGTTCGATCGATGATGAACATCCACCTAATGTCAAGACATCGCAAGGCTCAAAAGTCCAAGAGGAAGAAGATCTATGTCTCAATTCGAAAGCAGCCCAGCCAAAGAAATCTTCACACATCCAGCTCAATTCCAGAAATGTGAGATCAAAAAAAGTCAGCTATACTAGACTGCTGTGCCCAGGTCATTAGGTTCGAACATGGTCATCACCAGGACTGGTTCAATGAAAACATTGCTGAAATAGAGACATCCTAGAAAAAAATGAGCAGT
Source organism: Carcharodon carcharias (assembly GCF_017639515.1). Taxonomy (NCBI): domain Eukaryota; kingdom Metazoa; phylum Chordata; class Chondrichthyes; order Lamniformes; family Lamnidae; genus Carcharodon; species Carcharodon carcharias. The sequence goes on from NC_054487.1 coordinate 65,688,313, forward strand.
CTTCATTGCCTGACAGAGCAACCCAAGGTCACAAGTCAAAAATGCGGTGTTCCAACAGCTCAAGGCTAACACACAAAGGCAAATCCAGAACATAAAGAACATGTGGTGGGAAGAGAAAGCCTGAGATATCCAACAATATGCTGATCATCATGATATGCAAAGCTTTTTTGAAGCCACCGGAGCCATCTCTTGAATAATGTCAAATGGACAAAATGCCTTCCTTTTACTGGATTGTATCTCTCTTCTTAAGGATGCCATCTGTCAACATAGAATGAACCTTTTCAACAATTCCTCCTCTGTGAAACCACAGTAGCAGGTGATACTCTGCCACAGAATCCATGGGTGAACCATTATCGATGGGAAAGCTGCAACAAGCAAACAAGTGGATGAAAAACAATAAAGCCTGCGGCCCAGTGGTATTCCAGCTGAGGTCACTAAAGCTGGTGGGCTTTTGCTCATATCAACACTGAATGCACTCATCCTACAGATTTAGGAGGGAAAAGAATGACCTCCACAGCACTGCACTCCCTCCCACCTCCACCCCCAACATCTCACCACTCACTGCCCGACTGCAGAATGATTGTAATTACCTTTGAGAAGGGAAATAAATCATGCTATGGAAACTATCAAGGAATCCCCTCTTGTCCAAAGAAGGGACAATCCTGAAATGCATTCTCCTGAATTGCCTACCTTCTGTGGCTGAGGGAATCCTCCCAGGGACACAGCGTGGCTTTAGACCTTCCAAAGGGGCTTCCAACATGGTCTTTGTTGCCAGAAAAACCTAAGAAGGATGCCAAGAATGACACCAGGAAATTCTTCATTACACTCACTGACCTGACCAAAGCATTTGACTCAGGCTTGAATTTTCTGGCGGCAGGTGACATGGTGGGTGGGAGGGGGGAGAATTCGGTGGGAGGGTCAGAAATTGGTTTCACACCAGTGTGAAAGCACAGCAGCATCATCCGATGCTATTCACCATGACGGATTGTGAATCCCTCTGGAGGCTGGTGTGAAACCAATTTGCATCCCGCTAACAGGATGCAAAGTAAGGCCCAACCAGAATTGTACCCCCCAGGTCTGATTTACTGTTATGCTGGCTGGAAAGCACGTCGGACCAGAACATGTCTGGAAAAGCGTGACATGCAGAAGTCGGGACTTACCTCTAGGGTCTTGCTCAGATCGTGGACCTCCAAGGAGAAGAAGATGCTGGAGCCCTACAGCTTCCAGACCCTGGAGGTACACGTTTATCACATGCTGGGTGGATCCTCATGCACATAGCTCCACAGCAAAGCAGCTCTCGGAAGTCGGGAGGTCTCCAAGCAGCAGCTTTGACTTCGCTGAGGCTCCAGAACTTCACGGATTTTGCCATGGGCTCATACAATCTTCCATCGTCTCCATTGATGCTTCCGACCTGCTTTGGAACTTCACAGACTTCACCATGGGATGATACAGATGATCAATTAAAGCGGGGCCATAAAGGAAGGTCTAGGTGTGAGAGGAAGAGGGAGATGTACTGCGGGGGAGTGAAGGTGTCGAGGGGGTGAGGTTGAGTTTGGGAGGGTGGAGGCGAAGGTGTCAAGGTTGGAGGGGGAAGGGGGTGTCTGGTGGAGGAGGGAGTACAGGGGGAGGAGGGATTCTGGGGGGGGTGGGTGTGGGGAGGTGCTACGGGGGAGAATTGTGCAAGTGGAGAGGTAAGTGTAAGGGTGGAGGAAGGTGTAAATGAAGGAGTTCGGAAGGGGAAGGGGAAGGTGTCCAGGGGAAGGAGGGTGTCCGGAGGAGGGGAAGGAGTCTGGGGGGAGGAGGCTGTATGGGTTAGAAGGGAGTATGGTGGGAGGACAGAGTAAGGGTGGAGGAAGAAGTAAGGGGGAGGGAGGTGTAAGAGGGAAGAAGGTATTGGGGGGATATGGAATGTTCAGGTGAAAGTGCAAGGGAGGGGTCTGTGAAGTCAATGACTGCCTCCTGGGGAACAAACTCAGAAAGGGCATGGTAGGAGGGGCTAGTTGGAGTAACAGGAGGCAGAGGGAGCTGATAGGGTGAGGGCATTGGTAGTAAGGGCAGTGTGGGTGGTTGGTGGAGACACGGAGGTGAACATGGACACGGGAGGTGGGAAGGAAAAGGTTAGGGAGCACAATGTGGATGGGATAGAGATTTTCAGGAAGAAAGGGAATGTGCACGTTCCCCTGGACATCCTGGAATGACAACGGTCCAGGCTGGGAGGTTACGGTGGTGAGGTCGAAGGTTATGCTGCGGGAGGGGTCTATGGTTAATGCGGAAAGGACATGGATGACTGGGGGAGGGGAAATTGTGAGGGAGCTCATAAGGAATTTGACCATTACCACTTTTTCTGAATCGAAAGTGAGCGCAGCCTCGTGTTGAACGGGCACAGGTGCTGCATGGGAGTGTGACCAGACACTGAACGGAGGCACAGGTCAGCTCAGCTGGACAACCAAAAGAGGACCCCAGCGGGCAGGATTTAAAATGCTCAGCACAGTGAGATGTGGATGATGGATGGAGGCTCCGCGGGCACGGGAGAGTGCTTACATGAGACTCCGAAAGGCCCTGCCAGGTACATTCTGCCTCCAGAATCACACATGGTCCGGCTATGTGCGGCTGAACTGCTAGTCGGGTGTGGGGGTTGGGTGGTCGGCGGTTGCAAGGGGAGCACTCATGAAGCCTGTAAATGATGCTGAAAGACAACATTAGACATTATTCAGTGAAAGTGAATATATTTTCAGATTATAAAGTGGACAAAGTGTGTTCAACCATGCAATCACTTGTGATCAGAATTTCTTAACTTTTATAGGCCTCCCACCTCTTCTAGGTGCTGCCCTGACATCCTGGGGTGGAGACTGCCTATGCAGTGGTTGGCCCTGATGCCTCTGATGATTTCAGCATGGGTCCACGAAGAGCTGAGGCCTTGAGGGTCCCAGCTTGCTTTGGCTGTCCTCCTGCAGTGACAGAGGACAAGGTTGAGGGGATCATAGCAAAAGGGAGTGGACAGCCTTTCAGATTCCTGAGTGGATGACCCAGGGGTGCCCAACTGCTGCTGTTCCCCCCTTCGGGTGCCCAAGGGCCTCTGCCTGACTCCTTGAGCGGAAGGAGTACCTGGAGGGATGTTGAGATGCCTTGTTTCCCTCTCACATTGCCACTGCAGGAACTCACCCATGGCTACCACGATAGAGTGCAGGTCTATGCACCTGGTCTACTGGACCAGGGTCTCCTTGGTATCCACCATCCTTCCCATGGAGACCTCCATACGTGCACATATGGACACCACTTCACCAGAGAGCAGGCGGATGCACTTCTCTGACTCATGTGCCACTCTGTTGAGGGCTTCCAACAGCTCTGTGTGATGTGCTCCCACCTGCTGACTCTGCACGATGAGTTGGAAGGCCAAATCCAGAGGATTTTCATCTGACTCAGGCCTCAGCAGTGCTCCGAGTACCAGGGAGCTCGGCTAAACCTGCATCCTCCTGCTGTGGGCGCGTGTCCGTGCGGTGACCACCAGATTGTAAACCTGAGCCTGTTTTAGATCTAGGTCCCACTGAGGTGTATGTCTCTGTGGTGGTGCAGGCTGTGGGTAAGCGCTGTGACAGGTCTTCCAGGCTGCTTATTTCCAGCTCTTCAATAGAGGAGGAGTCCTCTTGGCTGGAGATCTGGATGGAGCTGAGGGATTGGCTGCCTGAAGGTGTCGGTCACTTGGCAGAGCTCCCTGTGAACCAAAGTGGAAATAATTAGTGCATGGTGCAGAGTTAAAATCAGGAGAGAGAGCACTTGCAGTTACATTGAAAGAGGGATGATGAGGTGCAAGATCTTCATGTGGGTGTTCGCCACTGACCTCCTTGTTGCGGCAGGCACAGTCCACGCCCTCACCAGTCAGCGCAATGGCATGCTCCACAGTGTGAGTGAGGAGACTAATGTCAGTCACTCCACCCCTGGTCTGGGACTTCTCCCTCCTGCTGTGAACCAGCTTCTCCTGCATGAAAACAGATGGAGAGTGTGTGAGCAGGATGCATGTCACGGCAAATGAAAAGGATGTATGGAATGTCTGTGTGGTGAGGAGCCATGGGTGATAAGGATGTGTGGAATGTTTCTGCATGTGAGGAGCCATGGGCGAGGTGAGGACATGAGCTCCAGAGAATATGAGCCTGATAGAGATGTGAGGGTGTGTGTGAGGATTATTAGTGTTGCCTCTCGAAGTGTGAGTTCCCTGTGGTTGTGTGATGGGTTTTGGAGTGTGTGTTGAGAGTGATGAGGTGGTTGACTTACCTTAGCAGAACGGATGAGTTCCTCTTCCTGCACTGGATGGCTGACCTCCCCTGTGCTCTGGTGGTGCTGACTGCTGCTCTCACCACATCTGGTGACTCAGCTGGACCTCCTGCAGCTAGAGCAGCGGTAGAGGGGCTTGCAGTGGCCTTCTGCTGCATGCAGCAGGCACTCCAGACAGGCGTCACTAAATTTGAGGGCTGCATCACCTTTGCTTTCGAGGCCATCTAGGTTGCCTAGAGCAGTCCTGGTCTGTAGATGTGAAGTAAGCTGTGCTCTGGTGCCCTTTAAGTATGGCGTCCGCAGCGAGGAAGCAATGAGGTCACAGGGTGGTAGGCAAATCCGAGCCTGCCAACCAGCCGTTTTTCCTGTGAATACATTATTATTTAGGTAGAACATGCCGGGAAGGGACAATACAATGTGACAATCCGCCATTGTGGTCGGTGGATAAAACTTTGTTTTTCACACCTTTAGTGCAATTCTGGGGCAGTTCCATCCTCAGTAAATCATGAGGCTCTGAGGGTTGTGTTCCAAAGATTTGGATATCCAAGAAACACAATCCTGCAATTATTTCATGGTGATATAACTGCGGCTGTCTTGAATGGGAAATCTGAAACAAACACCTCCAAAGTCTGAACTGGGGTCAAGCAAGGCTGTATGATAGCCTCCATACAACTTACCATCTACCTGACAGTGGCTATTCACCTCATCAAAGATCAATTGCCCTCTGGTGTAAGTATTCATTTCTGATGAAAAAATCTTTAACCTCTGTGGCCTCTGTGCCAAAACTAAACTGACCACATAGAAATACAGGATCTAAAGTTTGTGGATGACTGCAGTGTCATTGCCCATTCTGTACCAGGCTTTCAAGCCACTCTTGATCCCTTCAATTCTGCACACAAGAAACTCGGCCTGTCCTTGAATGTTGCCAAAACAAAACTCATATCAAGCCACACCTGCTCAGCCAAATATTCTACCTTCCATTTTTGTTGACGGAGAGACTCTGGAATATATTGAGCACTTTGCACACCTTAATGGCCACCTTTCTCAAAACGCCCCCATTGGTGAGGCGATCCAACACTGGTTTAGCTGCACCAGCTCAGCTTTCTACAAACTATCGCAAGCGTCTAACAACAAAGACCACTACAAGTCAACAAAAGTACTAGTGTACAGCGCAGTTGTTGTCACCACATTCCTGTACTGCAGTGAGGCTAGACTGTGCATCAGCAACACATAAAAGCACACATGTGGCAGAGGCATCCTCTGGATTCAACAGGAAGGCCATCGAACAAATCCTAGTGTCCTTTTTGAAGCCAGCTCCACAAACATTCAGGCAAAACTCCTGCAAGGCCAACTTGCGATGGACTGGACACGGTGTCTGGATGGTCGAAAGCTGTTCCCCATACCCCGTGCCAACTCCTGTTTTTCTCAAAAGGCCAATGTTTTATGGTAGGACAAAGAAAATGTTTCAATGACATTCTGAATCTCTCCTTGAAGCGTGGCCGCATTGACATTTCTGGCTGCGAGGATCTTGCCATCAATCATTCAAAGAGGCAAATAGAAATGTCATCCTAGATATTGTGATCCCCAAAACTTGCTCATTTTACACTCTTTCAAAGTCTCTAAAAGCAGGAGTTAGCCCCCAAATTAAACTGTGCTGAAGTCCATTATTGGATGGTCTGTTTAAGGCATCCTTAGTTTAAAATGAATGTTTGTTCCATTCCAAAATGGCAAAGCTTGTTAATCAAGCTGTATCATGCTTTGAGACCTAATGTCTTTATGATGAGTTATAGCAGCAACAATGAAGGAAACTAAAAGATGCAAATCCTGCACTCCAGGTCCCACTACCTTGTGGGACATCTTACCCATGTGCCCAAAGAGCCGTGGGTCGAGAATCCTGTTTAGTCTTAAAGACCCATGGCAGAAACTCGCAAACCTGAGTGGACACCATCGTTGAATCGAGGGTCAGCCGACAGCAAAAGGTGTTTGGAATATATGTAAGTAGAATGGTGGCATGCAATTATGTCATTTGATCAGCTGCATATATTTTCCTTTAAAGAGCAAGTTGTTAAATGGTACATATAGAATAATTCTTAGTCTTGAACACATAGAGGGATAGAACAATTGAATAGCATATCACAGAATGAGGCCATTCAGCTCATTGATAGAGCTATCTAAGTAGCTCCACTCCCCTGCTCTTTCCCCGTAGCATTACAGATTTTTCCTTATCAATATTTATCCAATTCCCTTTTGAAAGTTATCACTGAACCTGCTTCCATCACCCTTTCAATGGTTAAGCATGAGGTGGATCTGATCTTGGACCCAGCAACCCATTTACATGAGCCCAGTGAGCTGTGGAGTCCTGCTAGCTGTTCTGAGGCTCCTGGCCAGAGCAGAGGACTTCTAGTTTGCACTTGCAATGGGTGATGAGAACACACACCTTCCCCGCCAAACTGGATGTACGTTTTGCATAGTGCCACCAAATTTCTCAGTCTACATTTTCTCAGCAGCTGTTTTGCTTAGTGGAAAATCAGCAAACATGCTCCATATAGTGGCCATAACCAGAAAAACATTTCTTTGTACCATTTTTCTGACCAAAGGGATACTTTCTTTACTATAGGAAATCTTTGAGCAGGATCAGCCCCTACACCAGCCTGGGAATAGACTGCTATGAAAGTAATGTTACAAAAGAATTGCACGCATAAATCATTTCATTAGAGCAGCCCTGCGCCTTTTAGGGGAATTTATAAATGGAACAAACATTCATTTTAAACTAAGGATGCCTTAAACAGACCATCCAATAATGGACTTCAGCACAGTTTAATTCGGGGGCTAACTGCTGCTTTTAGAGACTTTGAAAGAGTGCCCTATGTCGTAAAATGAACAAGCAGAATTTCTATAAAAAAGATTTGGCTCTATGCCCTTTGAGGATAACAATGTCTAGGATGGCACTTCCAGTGCAGCATTGAAGGATTACTGCGCTTTTGGAAGTATCATCTTTTGGGTGGAAAGTTCAGCCAAAGGTGTTTTCCTGTTTAGGTGTGAGTAAAAGTTGCACTATTTGAAGAGCAAGGGAATTCTCCCAATGCCCTGGCCAATATTTATTCATCTATTAACCTAGCACTGCTATCTATGAAATCATACGGTGCGAAAATTGACTGTTGTATTTGCCCACAAAACAAGAGTGAGTACACTTCAAAAGAAAGCAAATAATTGGCTGTAAAGGGATGTCCTAAGCAAGTGAAAGGCTCTATATAAATTCACGTTCTTCTTTCAAAGCAGAAATCATCACCATTTTTTAAAAGACACTTAAACATCCATTTCAAAATCATTCATGGATGTGTAATGATAAATCAGGTGGTAAAGCTTTACATAATTTCCTGTTGCAGTATGTATGAACCTACAAGCATACTTGGGCCATTTGGCCTCTAGCACCTGCTCCGCCATTCAATAAGATCATGGCTGATCTGTTTGTATTTCGAGTTCTATATTCCCGTCTGCCTCCAATAACCTTTGATTCTCTTGCCTATCAAGAATCTATCTGCCTCCACCTTAAAAATATTCAGTGACCCTGCTTCCACTGCCTTCTAAGGCAGAGAGTTCCAAAGTCGCACAACCCTCTGAGGAAACATTTCTCCTCATCTCTGTCCTATAAGGGTGACTTCTAAATTTAAAACAGTGCCCCCTAGTAATATAATTCAAGGTGTTGTCCTACTTTATATTTAATTATAACACATCTAGGAAATATGTCATCCAATGCATTTTTCATCATTTGCAGTTTAGCAACACTGGGCATTAGGGACATCTATTTATACCTGGTACTGAGTTTTGCTGTAGATACAATGGGTTGCTACAAAGATTAAAGTGTTATTTAAAAACCAAATTCTCTCTTTACACAGCAGCAAACAAGATACCAGACACAATGCTTTCAAGGTGACTCCCTGGTGAAACCCAGATACCTGAAAAATACAAAGGAACATAAGCCATGGTCAAAGATATATTCTTTTTTATTGTGTGTGGGGGTTGGGGGGTGGGGGGGGGTGGTCGGCAGAAACAGAAGTCCAGTCATACTGAAGATATTGCAACATGGGGACAAGAATAGGCAAGGAATCCTCTCACGCATGTTCAGACAGGAAATGGTTGACCTGTACCTCAATCTGCACTACATCCCTTGACACACTTACATAACGAAAATAATGGCCAGGGTTTTCTGGTCTTGGTGTGGTGAGCCAGTCAAAGTCCATATACTTTGACGTGACCGGAAGATCCCACTGGCAGGAGGGGCTGGAAAACCCCAGCCAATGGCGTCAGTCTTGAAAATTTCAATGGACCCAACATCCATAGCCTTTTGCGAAGTAAGTTCCAGGTTTCCAATAACCTTTCTGTGGAAAAGAGCTGCATGATTTCTCTCTTAAATGGCCTGATTCCAATTTTGAAATTATGCCTTTTGTTCTGCCTTGGGGTGTTTTACTATGCTGGATGTGCTACATACATTGCAAGATACGTTGCTGTTGATGACCCCATTAGAGTTTTCTCTGGATCTACGCTATTGAATCCCTTTATCATTTTGAAGATCTTGAGCAGAGTCGGAACACATAAACACCCATTTCATAATCATTCATGGATGTGTAATGATAAATCAGGTTGTAAAGCTTTACATCATTTCCTGTTGCCCGGCCATCAGCAGGGCTCATGGCAGGTGGAAGGGTCATTGCAGGTCACCATTTCCACCAAAGGCTGTTGGGAAGCCATTTTGCATCTCATTGTCAGGATTCAAATTAACGCTCAACAGGAATTGTCCCCCACCCCCCTGACCAATCGACCGCCCAGCCAGCGGGATTTCACAGTTGGTCCAAAACGTGACCAGGCCAACATGGTGTCCACATGCCAGGACTTACTGGGATGGACAGCTGGAGTAGCTTAGAAGCATGGAGCAGCAGGTGGACGGCTGGAGTAGGTAGATGTTGCACTGCGACCGGGTTTGGGGAGTGGTGGGGAATCATTAAGCATGCGGAGGGGAGGAAAGGCATAAAGAGGTGGGGTGGTTGAGGAGGCCAAAATGTTGGGAGGTGGGGCAAGTGTTGGTGAAGACTGATGTCTTGTGGCGGTCTTGTTTGGGTGCAGTGGGAATGGGACCGGAGAATGTTGCAAGGGCCATGGGGACAGCAGGGAGGCATGAGTGGGGTTACAGAAGGCGACCGGAGGTGGGGGGGATGGAGGAGGAGACCATGAGTGGGGGAAGGGTTCAGGAGGAGGTATCTGAGGGTGTTGGTGGTGTGAGGGAATAGTCATGGTTAAAGGAGGTAGTGGGATGCAGTAGGGTGGGAGAATGAGAGTCTGTCGATTGCGGGTGAAGTGCTGGTTAAGGTTGTTGGAGGGGACTCTGAAGTGGATGCAGGTCTGAGGGGTGGGCAAGACAAGGGTGGGCATCCTGATTGGTGTGGGCTCATTGGGGAGGGAGAGCACATCCACATTCACAGTGGCAGGCTGATGGGTTATGGGGAGGGTTCAAGGGTGACAGCCGGTAGGGTATTTGTGACACGCAGGGGTGGGGGGTCAATAGAGATGGGGGGCGCGAGGGTGTGTGTCACGGGTGGAAGGTAGGAGGTGTTTGAGCAAGCCTGGAACAAAATGCACACCATTGTTGCTGAAGCACTGACTACTGCCTCAATGTCCAGCTCACTAACTGCTGGATGGGAGGAGGGGCAGTGGGTGGGCGGAGCTGCAGGTCAGCTCAACTGGACAACTGAAGGGGAACCCCAACATTTATTCCTTACAAGGGAAAGGTGTTTAAATGGAATAGGCTGTGAAGGGCTAGTGAACAGTATACTTGGGAGGCTGCTCACACATGGCTCACAAGGGCCCTGGCAAAGATTGATACCTCCATGTGCAGGCATGACTCAGGGGGACATAGACCCTGCCTGGGTCAGCCCCTTGAATTTGAGGGTGCACAGGCAGTAACACTAACAGAAGCAATAAAAACCAGGGAGACATCTGTAAAGTGCAACGATACATATATTTACAAGTGTGCAGCAACAATGAACAATAATAGTGCACCTGTGCCACCAGAGTGAACTCAGAACTTCTTAATTTTATGTTGCCTATCACTGCATCTAGTGCTACTCTGACATCTGCAGCAGGTGTGGAGGCAGCCTGCTGACCACAATGCCCTCTTGTCTCGATGAGTTTGGTGGGTGTCCTCTGGAGGTTCAAGGCCTGGAGGGTACAGGCTTTCTTTGGGTCTCCCACTGTGGGGCAAGTGTACCCTCAGTGATCCCAGGGGCTGAAGCTGATGGGGCCACAGGCAGAGGGGACTCAGAACACCAGGACACCCTTGGACAGTCCTGAGCAGAGGAGGATCCAGTGCTCCTCCTTCCTTTGGGTGCCCAAGGATCCCTCCCTGAGTCCTTAAGGGAAAGGGGCACCTGGAGGGATGTCAAGGCGCCTTGACCCCTCTGGCATAGTACTGCAAAAGCTCACCCATGGCTACAGCGATGGAGTCCAAGTCTGTGCACATCTCCAGCAGAAACTGGGTGTTCTGCTGGATCAGGTTCTCCAGGGCATCCACCATCCTTCCCATGGAGACCTCGATATGCACACTTGTTGATGTCACTACATCAGAGAGCAGGTGGACAGACTTCTTCACCTCCTGTGTCGCTCCAAAGTCTCTGGCTGATGCTCCCCCCCATCTCACTGCATCTCCAGCATCTTGTCCAGGACCGAACTCAGAGGCTCATCATCCAACTCTGACTTAGCAGAAACCTCTTCCCTGAGTTCCGATGACCTCAGCTTTCTCTGCCTCCTCCTGCTGCGGACACGTGTCCATGCAGGGACCACCAGAGTGTGAGACCCAGCTTAAACTAGATCTAATACCCGCCGAGGTGAGTCTCTGAGCTGGTGGAGGATGCAGGGGACTGCTGTGAAGGCTCTACAGGTGAAAATTCATCGTCATCATCATCCTCTTCGCTCTTCTGCAGACTGGAGCTGCCACTGGATTTGGGATTGGGGTCTGGCCTCACCCTCTCCCCGCTGGCCCCTGAAATGGAAAGAGGAGAAAATGAGTAACTGGATGGGCTGCCTCCTTCATTGCACCAGGCGTCTTCCTCAGGTTTCTATGTGCAGAGATAAGCATGCTTCCTCATTGAATGGCTTGGGGAGGCCGGCTTCAACGCCATCATAGGAACGGTCACAGTTCTCCACTACCAACTTGGCAGCCCACTCTCTGTACTCTGGGCATGCCCCCTCCTGTCTTCTCTCTCTCGTGCCTGTTGTGTGCTAACTTGTCCTGCGTAAGGAGAAAAGGTGGTTAGTGAGCACTTGTGATGCAGGTGACGTTCGCATGCTGTCCGTCTTCACCACCAACCCATTGGCAAATTGGTCACAGGCAGAGGGGACTCAGAACTCCGGGACACCCTCGGAGAGTCCTGAGCAGAGGAGGTTCCAGGGGTGCCCTGGTGCTCGCCTCCAAGGTTATTTCAGCAGCACCCCCCACAGAGCCGCGAGCTCCAGCAGTAGAAGGGCAAGGGCAACAGGGGCACGGCAGCAGTAGCGTCTGCAGTTGCCCTCTAATCCAAACACACTGCCCCAACCCCATCAAAAAATTTGAGCCCTCGGTGTGGCAGGGTCAGCTAGTCACAGTCACCTTCCTACCTGCAGGCTATATGGCTATATGGACTGGAGTGGGGCTATGAGGCAGCACCCCAGCTCCTTGCAAAGGGCTTTTATGCATGAGCAGCACAGATGGTGACCTTGCCACTGAGGTCCATGTCAGTTCCTGTTCAGTTCGGTGATTATGGGCAGTAGAGGGTTCACTTAACCTGGCAGCATGGATGAGGTCATTCATCTTTTTCCTGCACAGCAGGGCGGTCCTCCTGTGTGTGGAGTTTGTACTCAGCACCCTGGCGACAGCCTCCCATGCAGGGGTGGTGAGATAGGCAGGCCTCCTCCTCCTCCCATCCCTCAGGTAAAGTACGCCCTCCTGTCCACTGTCAAGAGCATGCCCAGGGATGCATCGCTGAACCTTGGGGCCTGCCTACTAAGTCCTGCTCCAAAGTCCAGCGCACGATGAATGAATTGCTGTCTGGGTTCCTCTTAAATATGGTGCCCGAATATGATGATAGGGTGTGCAACTTTAAGCCTGCCCCGACACGCAGGTCATCAGGAAACCCCCGGCTGAATAATTTAAGAGGCCAGAATCGTGCGATTCGGTGCGTTTTCCTACTAGGCGGAAACACTCCTGCTTCCCGCCCCCAACATGTGCAGTTAGGCCTGGAGCGGATGATGCCGCCCCTTCATTTTATCACCGCTTTCTAAACTCAAGGGAATACAAAGCAAGTTTATGCAACTTGTCCCCATAATTTGACACTTTTCATTTTGGTTAATCTGTACTGTATCCCCTTGAAGACCGATATATTTTTCTTGAGGCTCAGTGCTTAACACTGATCACACTACTCCAGATGGGGTCTGACCAAGGTTCAGCTAAACTATCACTTCCTCACTTAAGTTTTCCAACTCTCTTGAGATGAAAGCCAACATTCCATTAACTTTCATGATTACTTTTCATAACTGTACAAATCTTATACTAATTTGTGGATGTGAAAACCTAAATCCCTTTGCTCCTCTACATTTTGCTATTAAAGAAGTAAATATATTGGAATTTCACAAAGGCAGGAAGCCACAGCCATAATTTCATGGGTCTAAGATATGTCTGTCACTCTCCCTAGCTAACACTTTGTTATGGATACAAAGGAATCTTAAAAAAGAGAAAGAAAGCCATGATTTCATGCTAAATGCTGCTGAACCACAGCCTGATTTCATAGAATCATATAAATTTATGGCACAGAAGGAGGCCATTTAGCTGGTAACATCCTCATAAATATTGCCTGTGTACTCTCCGATGCAACTTTGACAAGAAGCTACAATGCCCTTTAACTGACCACAGAGAATACTTGGCTGATACCTTCAAGATCTCAAGGTTAGGCCTTCAGCTAAACATCACAACTGTGCTCCAGCCCCAGACACCCCACAGGAAGTCAAGAAGTTTGTATAAAAACTGGGAGAGTATCCGTCATGCTCACGCATCAAAGTGTCAAAAGTATAACAAAAGAATGGCAGGCTTTCTATTCCTGACCTGGGGCTGAAATTTCATAAAGACCTGACAATCTGCAAACTTTCCACAACAAATAGCATTTCAACTCTGACTTCAGAGCTTACTTATTACTTTTCTGCAGGGAGGGTCTGTAGTAATCTTAAAGGATAGACCAGGTGAGCAACTAGGCATCACAATTTTTTTTTCAGATCCCAAACTCACAGTGAATTAACAATCTATAGGTGCTTTCACTAACTGAAATCTCATGGCCTTGTTTTCAGTGGACATTATGTAAGAGCAATTTATTATGCCTTGTATTTTTATCAGGGATACAGATTTATCATCATTAATGGGGAAGATTGGCAAATTGGAAGATTGGTCCTCGTAGCACTTGGATGCTTTTGTATAATTTTGAAGAACTGGGAGGATGGACAGGGTCTTGAAGTTCTGCAGAGATGGGTTTCAGATATATGATATTCTTGGTATCATTGTGCCAATACAGAATATTTAGATAAGTCTGCTGAGGTAAGGAAAACACCAGCTTTATACAGAAACATCTTACTGTGGCTTCATCTTGCCACAAGGTATACGAGAGAGAGCAAGATCATGTGACATTGCAGCACTTCCTGTGATGATGTATACTGTGTCTTAATAGCATATCACACAGTTAGAATTAACCCCTTATACTACATCTCCTCCTAAGTCTCTGATTCTCCCTATTAGGAGTTCACGATAGCTTAGAAGTGCAAGTTGGATGCCATAGTTCTTCTTCAGCAATGCTTTCACAGTACGCACTCCTCTTTCAGCTTCACTGTTGCCTAGAGGAAATCTTGGTGAACTGGTAGTACGGACAAATCCATACAATGTCGTGAACCCTTTAAGGTATTAATTGGCAAACTGTGGCCCATTGTCCGAGATTACAATGTCTGTGATTCCATGTGTTGCAAATATCTCCTTCAGTGATGTAATCGCTGATTCCAAAGGGTGACCCTGCAGTAGTCTGACTTCCATCTGGAGTAGTAGTCTGCTACGATCAAGAACATCTTACCTCTGTGTTCAGAGAGGTCCATCCCAAGCATTCCCAAGAGTCTGCTGAAATAAGGAAAATGGTCTGGTCAATAATGGATCTAGTCATAGCATGGCTTTCGTTATAATGGAGGTCAGGTTCCACCCTCGCACTAGGAATTAGAGTCATCAGCCATTTCTTCACAGGGTAACCTTTCTCTATGAGCAGCCATCCATTCAATGCGTCCAGGCTCATAAACATCCCAAGCACCTGGGAGTGTCTGAGGATATATTAGCTGTGGCTGCCTTCTGGGTACCTTGTACACACCTGCATGACTCGTTGATCGTTCATCCCGCCCAATGTGTGCTGGAGGGTGGGATGGCCAATCTTGGAGGCAGCAGGTCATGACCCAGAACAAGGTCATGGCCAGCTCTTTAAAGGGCCCCTGGCATGGGACAGTGTCAGGTGACCCATCATTTGATCCGTTAAGAACAGAAACTGTGTATAGTGAAGGATTTTGATTTTTGTAGTCTATTCAGGTAAGTATTTCAATTTTCACTTTATGTCTGCCACAAATCTGAAACTTCAGATGTGGCAAAATTTTCATAAATCAGCAAGTCTACCACCTTCAGACATTGAGGAGTTGTACATTAATTGAATATTTCCATAAACAGATGCCTGCACCATCGAAGCCTGCGGAGAGGCTCTCCAAAAGGGGCAAAACTGCCCCCAGACTCATTGAGGCCGCCCTTGGTGCCCTCCTCCAAGCAGTTGAGGGGAGACATGAAGATCTAATTCTGAATGCTGGAAGAGGAGGAAGCCCAGGCAGACTCCTGCTGCATTGTCGGAGGACATCCAGAGTGTGGGCATGGTGAGGAGGACTTGGTCCCAGTGCTACAAAAGGTTAAATGACCTCATGGGGACAGCAAGGGTGAGTATGGCATCAGTATGAACAATATTGGTCCCGCGTTATACCGGTATCGCAAGCAAATACAGTAGGTATTTGACATCAGCAGGTCATCCAAAGTAGCATGTTTCCACAAGGACACAGCTTTCCTAAAGCATGCCATTGTGCATTCCAAGCAATGATCAAGTCAAATGGTGGGTGGTTGGCAGGATGACCTGATGACGCCTGAGCATAGGCTTCATTCGGCACACGCTGATCTGATAATGGGATTGAGGCATGACATGACAGTTTGAGATTGTTGATGGAATTTCTGTGTCAAACCTTTTTAGGAGAAGCGAGCCTACAATGCTCAAGAATGAGCCCGTCCAGGCAGGGGCATACCCCACATGGAAGTTCTGACTCCTTACGAGGAGAAATAGTTGGCCCTGCTGGAGCCCAAGATGACCAGGAGAATCGGCAGTGGCGAGATTGGGGGGAGGCCTAGTTCTAGTGAGGCAGCAAAATACCATTCTGGGTGATAAGAGGAGATGGTTCGTTTGTTTTAAAGGAGGTTAGGAAATATGCAATCTGTTTGATGTATGTATTTTACACTTTGGAACCTTAACAAGCTTCATAATAGGAAGCTTCACATCATTGCTCAAGGTTTCATAGTGTCTGCGGAGTTCATTCATGCATGTCAGGCTGTGGAAAGGTTTATGTGAGTCGTGTGACAGGGGTGATGCACCAATTAATGTGATATCTGATTTCCCCCTTGCTGATCTCTCTCTGCTACTGGCGAAATCTTCAGCGGAGGCTTCAGCAGGATCATACTGCAACCTCCCTCCTCTTCTGAGGAGGATCCCTCAGAAGTTGCAGTGTCACATCCTCTCTCCGCACCCAGCCACCATTGCAGATACTAGCACTTCAGCAGGGTCCAGCGCGGCGGACAAGGGTTGTGCACACACTGATGCGGGCACTTCACATTCGCAATATCAGCTGCTGGGGAGTGTGGTGGAGCAGGCCTCGGGGACTCAGACAGTCGAAGGAGTGTCTGGGGTGATCGAGAGACTGATTCCGAGTCGGATGGTGAGCTTCTGGAATTGTCCATAAGGCGGCAGATGCTGGGTATCCAGAGAGTATCCAGTAAAGTTTTGGCGGGTATACCAGAGGGGTTGCATGCTCTGGCCCAGACTGCGGAGGTGTCCAGGCCATGAGCACTGTGATCACCTACTCTTTGGAGCGCCATGCATCTCTCATAGACAGACTGGAGGGGTAAACTGAATGCATTGCAGACGCAATCGTCAGATATGCTCTGATGTGCACACAATCAGACCCAGGAGACACGGGAACTGGGAGCCTGGTCGCCCGCTCAGCTCCTGGAACCTCTGATTGAGGCAGCATCTCCAACATTCATCGGCTATTGACACAGGCTTCAACCATTACCACAGCGACTGAAGACTCACGTGTGCCTGTGCAAGTGTCTCCTGGAGTGGCTAGCCACTCAAGGCCACAGCTGCACAGAGGAAGCTTGCTGAAGTCATCCTGAGCAAGGAAGGTGGCAGATCAGACACCTCTCTCCAGTGCAGCTACAAGCGAGGGGTGAACACTGCACTGGAGCACTCCTAAACCTGTTCATGAATACCCGCATTAGTCACGAATAGGGATACATGGGTGACATTTATCTATAATGATGTTTGTATGCCTTGAAGGCTTGTGAATAAACACATAACTCACATTTCCTCATGCCTATGTTCTTATTGATAGCTGTGGCTCTGTGACTTGTGTCTGAAGATTGAGGTAGGAATTCAAAGGTTGAGGGAGGACTGGAGGAATCATGTAAACTTGTGGGTAAATGGAGAAGTTTTAGATGTAAGGGCTTCAGGACTTGCTCATGGCAACTGCGAGATGGAGGAACAATATTTCACGTAACTCCTGATGTAGCTGTGGCTAGAGGCTTTACAGAAACTTTTGTTGTATTAAGGTGTCCCTGGTGTCACTGTCACTCCCTCAGTCACAGCCAGGGACATTCACATCACTGTGTTCCCTCACCTTATCCTTGCCAGAGGATTGGTCCCCTTCTGGTCTGTCTTCATCTTCCAGGGCATCTTCTCCATGTATGGCGACGTTTTGGAGCAAACAACAACCACGACCATCAGGGGGACACAAGAGGGAGAGTACTGCCATGCACCTCTGGAATGGTCTAGGCATTGGATTCACATCTTCAGGAGCTCATGGCTGCTGCCTGGATATCTGGTACACACTTGTATGACCCGTCATTTGTGGTCACACTCCAGCTGCATGTTGATTGAGTGGAATCCCTTTCTGTGAATGAACGTGCAGGGCTATCCTGCAGGAGCCTTTATGGTTCCGTTATGTGCAATTAATGGCTCCCTGCACCCTGGGGAAACCAGCAATGGCAGCAAATCCTCAGGCTCTCTTGTTCTGACTTTGGGCATCCACGTGAAGGCAACGTAATTGCCAGCCTTCCAGAACATCTGCATCCATGAACATTTTGATGCAATGGTGTGCAGCATCAGGTTATCCCAGTCAGGTCTACGCAGGCTGCCTGAAAAGAGCCTGTGGCGATAAAGGTCAGACCCGCTGTCACCTTCAAGGTGACAGGCTGGGAAGGAGACGACAAGTGGCCCCAATGTCAGTCTGGCAAGATCTCCCCTGTAAGCATCTTACAAAGTGATGTCACAGTTGCCCTTGAAAGCCTCAGTCATCTTCTACACTGAATCTCACTCAGTTGCAGATAGCTGAATCGCAGCCTGTATACCCTTGGTGCTGCATAATGTCGTCTACGCCTCCGATGAGCATTTTTAGGCTCCTCCTGACCATCAGGGTCTGGTACTGCTCTGCCCCCTTTCTGAGGAACCACAGCATTCTGATCCTCCCTCTGAGCCCTTATTCGTCTCATCCTTCTCCTCCTCCTAATCCTTCTCTCCTCCTCACTGGAGGTTGTGTCTCCAACTGATCCATCTGTCTCTGGCAGTATTCACCCCTCACCTCTGGGTTACGGATAGGAGAATATTCAATGAACTATCAAAAAAGCCCTCTGAATGAGAGGATAGTCCTTCTCAAGAGAAAATATCCAAAATGAATCCCTGCCCACTGAAAAGAGCAGTCCCTGCGGTCAAAGGATTTTGAACTGCAAAGCTCAACTCTGCTGTCAGCTGCAGTTAAAAAACCCATCCAAACAAGGTTGCTCTTAAAAAATGGGTTTTCCACCTGGCATAAATCTCACATTGAAGGTGTTTTAAGCTATTTTAGTTCAGTCAGATATCTTGTTACTTGCTTCAATTGTCATTTAAATTGACTTTTTGACCCGCCTGCGAATGGTATTATTGTAAACCAACATGATGACATCGCAAACAGCGCCAGCCATCATCACAGCCCATAATACCCTCTCACAAAGCAGGAAATGCTCCCTATCGCGGAGCGTATTGTTCAGCCCATTGTATGGCAAATGGGTAATGAGACTTTTAACCCATATTTTTCTATATTAAAGCCAATATTTGTGGCATGTGTTTCATTCCAAATATCCGCAAAATCTGTTATTCGTGTACACAAGTGCTGTAATATTAAGGGTGTTGGACTGTTTAACACACAATTAGCTGCAACTTGAGTGTCTATTACCTTATCCTTGCACAATCTGGCCACTGGATTCCCAAAAATCACTGGAAAGCAGTTTCTGAGGTTTTTCTATTCTTCCTCAGTAGTTGAAATTACTACTATCTAAAATGAAGGAGTGAGGAAATGCTTTAAAACACAAATTTCACAATAACATGGTTATATTTATACGTGGAATTGCCTTTTATGATTTTTACTGCCTTCATGCAAATTTTTCCTGAAGGCTTTAATCTCCCCAAAAGCTTGGCCCTGCACATGATATTTCTGCTTCCAGCTGTGACTCTGTGACCTGATTGGATTGTACCGTTTGAGCTTGTGCTGAATGCACCATTACTGTTCAGTCAAATACACTGATTGAGTACTTTATTTATTTTCTAGCACTTTCTATTCAGTAGTTTTTCTTTAGATCAGTTTAACCTAGAATTTGACAGCTTTGAAATGCTTTGAAATTAGATTGATGGAGAGAGTCTTTAAAAAAATTGAGCTGTGGGGCACAAAGAGTGGAGATAAAGAGAGGATAATCACATGTTCTGATTGACGACTGTTATGGATTCTATTTTGTGCTTTATAAACTTCCCAAAGTGCATTAAACTAACAGGAAGACAAACTAAGGAATTGTGAGAGTGATGGAGAGTTAATGTTCAACTTTTTTTAAAAGCTGAATTCAAAGCCAACAACTTATCTGTGTTGAAGTTTAAAGCAAATATGCGTATACATATTCGCATTCAGTGTATCTTTTTGTCTCTCACTCTAATTATGCCTATATTACAAAAACTTTGCATCACACTTTGACCTGATTACCTCAAATGTTGTATTTCTAAAACTGTTACAATTAGAACTCTAATTGACATGAGAAAATCTGCCAACTTTAAAAAAAGCCCCAACTGAACCAATCAAATTACTTCAATCCTTTAAGGTACAATGAGCTGGATTCAATGCCCCAGGTGGTGGCGATCTGGCCACAGCCATTCCTGAGTGCCACAAAGCCGTTAAAAGTGAATCACGCACCTACCTGGTCAGCATCAAAGTACCTAAGTTCTGCAGGACAGATGTCCTGCCTCTGGGGACTGTGACCCAATTCCAGGCTAGCAGCTCTTCAATGCCAACAGCACCACCAGCAGAGCAGGTCTTTGCCAGTAGTGCAGGAGGTCAAGGGCCAGAAGCAATGCTGGAGGCCAGAGAGAGAGATACGTGGGACAGGCAAGCTGGTCCAGTGAGACAGCCTGGTCCCAGCCAGGGTGCATTGGTTTAAAAGCAGGATTGTCTTTCACAGGGAGAGCCTTACCACTGGCGGGCCTCTTCTTTGGGCACAGAATGCCTGAGCTGTAGCAAGCCACCCTCCCTAATGACTGGCAGGCTTTCCAACAAGCTGGTCTGTCCATGGGGCCTGGAAAGCCTCTACTACTGGTAGAGTGGTGGGATGAGGCCTGTCAGGGGCCCTTAATTAACAACTTAAGGGTCTCAATTGGCCACCTGGTGGGAAGGCCACCCTTGACCCTTCCCACCCCAGATTTAATTGGAGGGTGTTGAGAATGCGATGAGTGCTTCACCCTACACCTTCCTGCCTCATTTTATGCCCTGCCCTGTCTCCAGCCCGCTCCTGGCAGGGGGTGGGGGGGGGGGCATTAAATTCCACCAAACATATCAAAATTCCAACTCTCAGATAGTGATAGAAACTGACTAAATTTGCAAATTGAACTAAGCAAATCCCTTAAAGTGTTAGTTCAAAAATATTTTAAGACCATAAGACGTGGGAGCAGAAGTAGGCCATTCGGCCCATCAAGTCTGCTCTGCCATTCAGTGAGATCATGGCTGATTTGATAGTCCTCAACTCCACTTTCCTGCCTTTTCCCCATAACCCTTGATTCCCTTACTGATTAAAAATCAATCTATCTCAGCCTTGAATATACTTAATGATCCAACCTCTACAGCCCTCTGTGGTAAAGGATTCCACAGATTCACTACCCTCTGAGAGAAGAAATTCCTCTTCACCTCTGTTTTAAATGGGTGACCCCTTGCACTGAGATTATGCCCTCTGGTCCTAGGCTCTCCCAAAAGAGGAAACAACCTCTTAGCATCTACCCTGTTGAGCCCCCTTAAAATCTTATATGTTTCAATAAGGTCACCTGTCATTCTTCTAAACTCCAATGAGTACAGGCCTAACCTACTCAACCTCTCCTCATAAGAAAATCCTTCCATATCCAGGATCAACCTAGTGAACCTTCTCTGGACTGCCTCCAATGCCAGCATATCTTTTCTTAGATAAGGGGACCAAAACTGTTCACAGTATTCTAGGTGTGGTCTAACTAGTGCCTTGTACAGTTTTAGCAAGACTACCCTATTTTTAGACACCATTCACTTTGAAATAAAGGCCAACATTCCATTTGCCTTCCCTGTAACCTGCTGAACTTGTATGCTAACTTTTTGTGTTTCATGCACGCGGACACCCAAATCCCTCTGTGCAGCAGCTCTCTTCAGTCTTTCTCCATTTAAATAATATTCAGCTCCTCTACTAACCACATTATATCCCATCTGCCAAGTTTTTGCTCACTCACTTAACCTGTCTATATCCCTCTGCAGACTCTTTGTGTCACCCTCAACACTTGCCTTCTCATCTATTTTTGTGTCATCTGTAAGCTTTGTGATACTACACTCACTTCCCTCATCCAAGTCATTAATATTTATTGTAAATAATTGTGGCCCCAGCACTGATCCCTGTGGCACTCCACTTGTTACAGGTTGCCATCCTGAAAATGCCCCCCTTATCCCTACTCCCTGTCTGTATTAGTAAGCCAATCCTCTATCCATACTAATATACTATCCCCAACACCATAGGCTTTTATCTTATTAAGTAGCCTTATACGCAGTACCTTATCGAACGCCTTTTGGAAAGCCAAATGTATTATACCTACTAAAGGTTCCTCTTTATCTATCTTGCTTGTTACCTGTTCAAAGAATTCTAATTAATTTGTCAGGCATGATTTCCCCTTCATGAAGCCATGCTGACTCTGCTTGATTATGTTATGTATTTCTAAATGCTCTGCTATTACATCCTTTATGATAGACTCTAACCTTTTCTCAATGACATGTTAAGCTAAGTGGCTTATAGTTACCTATTATTGTCTCCCTCCCTTTTTGAATAAGGATGTTGCATTGGCAGTTTTCCAACCCTCTCGGACTTTTCCAGAATCTAAGGGCTCTTGTAAGATTACTCCCATTGCATCCACTAGGTGGAATTTTCCCAAATTTCCACCAAGTGCAGTAGCTGCAGGTAAAATGCAATGCTACCTGCCAACTGCGTATCATCCTGAGCCCGCCTCATTATTTAGGCACTCCTGGGAAACACGCCGTTTCCATGGCAGGTGGACTCTTCATTCGCCCGCCCGTCTGCCATTAACCCGCAGTTGCATCACGCCGGGCGCCATGTTTAAGAAGTAGCCGCAAGCACAGCACTTATTGCTTCCAGCTCACCACTGCTGCCCGGGAGACATGGCCCTCAAAGGCAAGAAGACTGCAGCACCCCCCTCTCCCCCACCTCCCTGTTTAATGACGGTTCCCTGGAGTGACTGCTGGATGCCCTGGAGGCCCACCTGGATGTCCTGTATCCCCGCTCTGGGCCACAGGATGAGCAGCAACATGACTAATCAGGCTTGGGAGACAGTGGCAATGGGGGTCAGCACCAACGCACTTCAGAAGAGGACAGCCACCCAGTGCTGCAAGAGGATGAATGATCTCCTCCGTTCCACCAAGGTGAATCACTCTCTTCATCACTCTCAATGCACACACTCACAAACCCGTCACTGTGCTCCTGCTCCTGAAGGGCTCAGGTGCTGAAGGCAGACAAAACATCAGACGCTTCAAGTGTTTCATGGCTGCTTTTCTATGATATGACCCTGATCACAGAGCACAAATGAGCGGCCCTAGGCCAGACAGGAGTCAAACATTCTCAGAGGATGCGTGAAGATTTATGGAGTACCCTCAATGTATGTTGTCATCATCCTCCTGTAATTGAGCAACCATTAGGGCCTCCACCTCCTCTCCATGACAGGAGTGTTCTCACATAGGGTATTCACGCTGCCATAAGCCAGGCTGGAGTCAAATGTTCACAAATGCGATGTGAGGATCTATGGAGACATCTCACTGCATGTCATTATCGTCCTCCACAAATCTAGCAGCTATGAGGGCCTCCGAGCATGCCTGCCTCATCTAGCCAGTGTGAGGGCCTCATCCAAGTCATTGTCACATCCGAGGACCTCCTCAGCCTCATTCCTGTCGCCATCCTCCTCATCGGAGGAGAAGTGCAGCTCCTCCATCTCCCCCTCAGCCAGCTTGTCTTGCCGTTGAAGTGCTAGATTGTAAAGGGCACAGAAGACGATGTCAATGCGTTACTCCCTCTGTGGACCGTATCAAAGGGCTCCACCAGACCAGTCAAGGCACTGGAAACTCACCTTCAGCATCCCAATGGTCTGCTCCACCAAGGTGAGAGCTGCAGCGTGAGCCTCATTATAGCGTCAATCTACTGCAGTCTGAGCCCCCGCGTGGGTATCATCAGTCACGGCCTCTGTGGGTAGCCCTTGTCCCCAAGGGGCCATCCCTGGGGACCCTGGAAGACTCCAGGAATCTGCAAGTGACTCAGGATGTAGGCGTTTTGCACAATCCCTGGAAACCGTGTGCACACCTGCAGGATGCATTTCTGGTGGTTGCACTCCAGCTGCACATTCGGCGAATGGAACCCCTTGTGGTTGATATAGTCCACCGTGTGTTGTGACGGAGTTCTGAGTGCAGTCAATTGCATCCTGCACCTATGGAAAAACAGGGATCTAGGCAAATCCAATCGCTCTTGCATCCTGGCTATCCTGGTCTCGGGCACAATTGTGTGCCCTCACAAAGGATCTCATGGATGTAACTCTTTCGAGTACAAACACATTTCCATCTGTTCCTATTCAGATGAAGTTACATTGTTTCATAGTTTGTCATTGTGAGATTTGAACTCTTGATCTTGGGGTTGCAAGCCCAGTACCATAACCACTTGGCTGGCGGAGGCTTGTAATATCCCATAGAGGTCACCTGTGGAGCCATGAAAGGAGCCACTGGCATAGAAATTGAGCGCCGCAGTCACTTTCACAGCCACTGGCAGTGGATGCCCTCCATGTCCCCGTGGCACCAAATCCTGCAGTAACTGGCAGAAGTGAGTGCCCTAGACATGTGCAGTCTTCGGTGACACTGGTTCTTGGTCATCTGCTGGAATGAAAGGCGGAGTCTTTAGACCCTGGGTGTCGCTAGGCGCTGGCCTGAGACAGCTCGCTGTGGCTCTTGAGTAGCGTGTGCAGGAACCCCAGCTGCCCCTTCTTCCTGAGGATGCTGCTCCTGCCTCTGCACAGCCAGAAGCCTCAGTCGCTCTCTCCTCCATCTTCATTGTGTTCTGTAGGGCATCAGGCATACAACTAGTTCACCAGTCTCCATGATTCTGATGTACTCCTGCAGGATGAAAAAGAGAGACATGTGGTTAGCATGGGCATACTAAGAACTTAAAACAAAAACAAAAATACCTGGAAAAACTCAGCAGGTCTGGCAGCATCTGCAGAGAGGAACACAGTTAACGTTTCGAGTCCGAACGACCCTTCAACAGAACAGTTCACTTCAGCTCCATTGAAGTGTCATTCAGACTCGAAATGTTAACTGTATTCCTCTCCGCAGATGCTGCCAGACCTGCCGAGTTTTTCCAGGTATTTTTGTTTTTGTTTTGTATTTCCAGCATCCGCAGTTTTTTGCTTTTATCGTACTAAGAACCTATCCTGGTTAAGTGTGACAGCCCCTTAACGCTTCCCAGAGAGTGTTGGCCACCATTTGAATTATTGTGCTGCTTGGTTGCCCTGTTAGATTGAACCACGGGGGAGACTGGTCCAAACCGGGATGTCTGACATTGCAAGGGGGTGTGAGCGCCTCCAGCAGTGACTGCTCCCTGGCCAGTTTAGCGAGGGGATTGGACAACATGCACAATCCAATTGTTCTGAATTTGCAAACTGTGCCGGGGTGGTGGGGAGGAGCTTTGGAGAACTTGATGGCACTTTGATGCCTCTGTGTTGCTTGTGTGGACAGATAAGCTAGAAGCCCGAACGCAATCATATCAATGTGGCTGCACCTGAACTGTCTCAGTTGCAAAGGAATGGTCACTTTCTAAAAGTTTCAGCAATGCATGGCTGCTTCCTTGCCCACCCTACCACCCCACCCTGAATGCTTGTGCACTACATTCAATGGCAGGACTGCCCTTGCCAACACCCCCACCCCAACCCACCCCGCTGTCACCAGTCGCCTCAACGGCAAGGCTGCACTTGCCACCCCACTCCCCATTAAAGGTCACCTCCAAGGCAGGGCAGCACTTAACCCCCCCCAACCACCACCGGCATCCCTGAAGCCTGCAAAACAATTGATGACCCTGGTGAGCTCTGCAGAATGCTGCTGTGCACTACCTCCAGTTCACCCAAAGTGCAGACCACCAAGTGCACGTCGCCTCTGTGAAACATGTTGGCATGCTTTCCCACCGACGTGAACGGACAATCTAGCGGGGGTGCAAGAGCCTGATGGTATGGCCTGATAATGAAATGCTGATGCATTACAGTGAGGTTCCCGATGACCGACGGCAGGAAACTCGGCCCACCGTTGGCAGGCTGAGTGGACAATTGTGACCTGCCTTCCTGCCGTCATGAAAACAATCGCGCCATATTGTCCGCTCATGCCACCTATCACGCCCACTCCCAGCAGGCACAGAAAATTCCACCCATAATCTCTGTAGCTACTTCCTTTAATATCCTAGCATGCAACCCATGAGGTCCAGGGGACTTATCAGCTTTTAGCCCTATTAGTTTCCCTAGTATTTTTTCTCTAGTGATAGTTATTGTATTTATTTCCTCCCCCACTTTTGCCCCTTGATTATTTAGTATTTTTGGAATGCCATTAGTGTCTTCCACCATGAAGACTGATGCAAAGTATTTATTCAACTCCTCTGCCATTTCCTGGTTCCCTATTATTATTTCCCCAGCCTCATTCTCTAAGGGGCCTATATTCACTTTGGCCTTTCTCTTCCTTTTTATATATTTAAAGAACCTCTTACTGAACATTTTTATATTACTTGCTAGTTTACCCTCAAATGTTATTTTCTCCCTCTATTTCTTTTTAGTCATCTTTTGATGGTTTTTGAAAATTGACTAATCCTCTGGCTTACCACTAATCTTTGCCAAATTGTACGTTTTTTCTTTCAATCCTTAATTTCCTTGGTTAACCATGATTGGTTTATCCCCTTCCTAGAACCCTTCTTCCTCACTGGGATATATCTTTGTTGTGAGTCATGAACTATTCTCTTAAACATCTGCCATTGTTCATCAACTGTCTTTTCTGCTAAACTCCTTTCCCAGTCCACTCCAGCCAACTCTGCCCTCATTCCTTTGTAATTTCCCTTATTTAAGTTTAGTGCAGTTGTTTCCGACCCAAGTTTCTCGATCTCAAACCGAATGCGAAATTCTACCATGTTATAGTCATTGTTTTTTTTAAGGAATCTTTTACTCTGAGATCATTTATTATACCTGCCTTATTACACATTACCAGATCCAAAATAGCCTGATCCTTGGTTGGATACATAACATAGGAAACTGTCCTGAATACACTCTACGAATTCTTGCTTGTGGCAACCTCTGCCAATTTGATTTTCCCAATCTACATGGAGATTAAAGTCACGCATGATTAATATACTGCCTTTTTTACATGCCCTCATTATCTCCTGATTCATTCACTGTCCTACAGTATAGCTACTGTTAGGGGGCATTTGGACTACCCCCACCAGTGTCTTCTTCCCCTTTTATTTCTTACCTCCACCCATATGGATTCTACGTCTTCTGATCCAAGATAATTTCTTGCTATCGTATTTATTTCATCTCGTACTAACAAAGCTACCCCACCACCTTTTCCTTTCTGCCTGTCCTTTCGAAAAGTCACATACCCCTGAATATTTGGCGAAGGTGGTGGCATCGTGGCATTGTCACTGGACTAGTGTTCCAGAGACCTAGGGTAATGCTCTGGAGGCCTGGGGTTGAATCCCACCACAGCAGATGGATGGAATTTGAATTCAATAAATATCTGGAATTGAAAGTCTAATGATGGCCATGAAACCATTGTCAATTGTCGTAAAAACCCATCTGGTTCACTAATATCCTTTAGGGAAGGAAATCTGCCATCCTCACCTGGTCTGGCCTACATGTGACACCAGGCCCACAACAATCTGGTTGACTCTTAAAAATGCCCTCTGAATAAAGGCAATTAGGGATGGGCAATAAATGCTGGCCTAGCCAGTGATGCCCACATGAACGAATAAAAAAAAAATTAGTTGATCTCCTTGTAACCATATCTCCGTAATGGCTATAAGATAACATAAGGCCTATCTGAGTCATTTAATGAGGACCCAGTTTCAGCTTGTTCTTAATTAAACTGCTCTTGGGCTGGAACCCTTGAAAAAATCCTGCTTAAGGCTGGCAGCCAATGAATTTAAACTGTAGATTTCAGTTTAATGCCAACTACAAACTAAATTAGGTTTTTACAAAATAAAGATTTAGTCTTTCTTACCTGACAACTGCACACAGTCAGTCCTCTAACTCAGACTCAATCCACCATTTCTTTCCTCACAATTCCAAAATGTCCAGGACTAATGGCAAAAGTTACAAATTTTATTTGCCATCCAGGACAATTGGCATTAATTCCTGATTACACATCTAGACAACTTAGTGAATGAGCCAGCCAGCTTTCCAGAACTGTGTAACAGTTATATCCAGAATGCCTTCTGGAAATGCTGCCTTTATCAGTGCCATGGTGACCTTCCCCTGGTGCATAGAAAGATCCATCTGCTTTAAGAGTTGTCATGGTTTTAACAAACATATTTGTAACCCATATTTCACAAGTTTTCGTAATTTGTCTCTGGCAAGGCTAAACCTTTTAATGTACTGCTCCTTAGATAAAGTTGGGTAATGCAGTCTTTCATGAGGTTATAACCTTCCTATCACAGTGTTTTTCTTTCCCCACATCTTCAATTGACCTTACTTCTGCACAAGCAACATCAACTGTTGTGTCCAGTGTCAATTACATTTCAACACCATTTTGAAACTATCTGCCAGTTCTGTAGTCAAGTTTTAACTCTATGGATGTTTATTACATTAAAGATATTAAATAATGCAAGAAGGCTTTTAAACCTTGAACTGTGATTGCTGCAATGGTAATTAAATCTGTCTAAAATCACCCTATTGACTAATTGGGTGTTTTTAGTTCACTCATGATTACCAGTGTGTTAAATGTGCATTAGCGTGTTGAGTAACATTAGTAATGCTCAAGGTATCTTGTGACATATACTAAAATATTCCGTTTGAGGAAATATTTCCCCTTTGGGATATATGTGACAGAATTGTAAAGGAATTGGAAAGAATGCATTCGTGATTTTTACTAATAGCACAAAAAGAATATCGGTCTTTGATGAAAATGAGCAACAATCCAACATTTTCTCTTTATATCAGCAATGTTATACGAATACTGGGAGACATTCCACAGAGTGCTGTTACAATTACAAGATAAGTCATGCAAGATGCAAGCACCTTAGAGGTGTTTCGTCAACACACGCTGAAGAGGTAATTGGCATATTTTTTCAAAGACTAGGGTGAATAATTAGAAATGCATTCCAGGTCTTCTTAAAACAATCAGTGCATTTTAAATTGCCTCTTTATCAAGCAATTAGTTAATTAGATTTGCACCTAAGTGACCAAAGATAAGATTCATTGAATAAAATAAATTCATTATATTTACATGAAAAGTCATCTTAAGGGAACAGGCAAGATTGAAGGCTTTTATGACATGGGCGCTTTTGTATTGTGGGCTTGACATTGAAACTGTTGTAAATTATCCCTTTGGTAACATCTGGTGATCATTAAAAGAGTTACCAAAATAAAATTGTCAAATTAATCACAAGTTATCTGATGACTACAGAACTTAACCTACATTTAATCACAGAATGAGAAGGAGGGTTGATACCATGTGTTCCAGTTCACTTCACAGCCTCTAATCGGTTGTTAATTCCATTAACACACTCCACGTTTTGTGGAGATGATAGCAACTCTGACATGAACCCTGAGAAATGTGTTGATTTATAACACAGGCGAAAACAATGGGGGCAGCATTGGCATGTCAATTCTGAAGAGTCAAAAATTAAGAGAATGCTGTCTTTCAGTACCATTGCTGAAAAGCTCCTATTCCATATTAATTATTTCATATTCAAGCCAATTGCCTAAAAGTGGTCATAAGAACATGCTCAGGCATCTATTTTAAAAGGGGGAAATCTTATTGGAGTTTGGGTTCTAACATCCAAATATTCTGTTTTGTGAAAAAAATCAGGAATTAGGTTTCTGATTTACTGACATTTCTATTGGCACAGTTGCTGGAGAGTGCACAATAATTTTTCTATAAAAAATAATATTTATCAGTATTAATAAATCTCTACTATTGTTCCTTTCAGTGTTATCAGTGTAACACTCAGCCTTGACAGGTCCTGAGCTATTAAATCTGTTGTTTATGCCAGTTGTGGTTCTGTCACTAATATAAAACACCTCCGCTACAATAAACTCTCCTTACTGTTCATTCTGAATGTCTCCCAAAGTAGAATTATGGAAAGTTTTCAGAACTTCTGAAAGAGAAACAACTTCGCTGAAAAAATGGTTTCTTTAAATATTTATCATCCTTGCAGTTTTTCTGGAACATTCCAGAAGGAAGCATTTGATCTTTGAAAGATGGACATTTACTAATAAAGAGCAAGCCACATTTCTGCAGCTTGAAAACTTTCTGGTGGAATGAGAACTTGATGGCCAAGGATTTGCTGGAGAGGATCATCTCGCCGCTTGTGCTGCTGGTTATTCTGTTCCCCACCCCCAACCTTCAGCTCAAAATTTTGCTGCAAATCGTTGGAAGGGCGAGTTGATAAAGGCGCAGCATCTTGGGCTTTGGGAAGTGGGGGAAAACATGGGGCGAACAATCTATCTCCTTAATCAATCAACTTTATACGTAGAGAAGGAACAAGGAAAGGGGAGAAAGAAATAGAGTGAATTAGGGTCAGATTAGATAAAAACAAAAAAACTGCGGATGCTGGAAATCCAAAACAAAAACAGAATTACCTGGAAAAACTCAGCAGGTCTGGCAGCATCGGCGGAAAAGAAAAGAGTTGACGTTTCGAGTCCTCATGACCCTTCGACAGAACTTGAGTTCGTTCTTGGACTCGAACTCAAGTTCTGTCGAAGGGTCATAAGGACTCGAAACGTCAACTCTTTTCTTCTCCGCCGATGCTGCCAGACCTGCTGAGTTTTTCCAGGTAATTATGTTTTTGTTTAGGGTCAGACTAGATCCTGACATGGAAAATATGGTGAAAGAAAGGTTAGGTTAAGGAGAGAGAAAAGGAGACAGAAAGGAAAGGAAAAATAAGAAAATATTTTTGAAAGACATGAGGAACAATTTTAGTGCTGGCAGCTTCAACTGTTCCTTTTCTGGGCTGAAAAAGTTAAGTGAAATTGCAGGACTATAAATCTTATCACTAATAGAGTCCTTACATTCCCAAGTACCAGTCCTAACTTTCTGTAATGAATTTAATTTGTTTTAACAGTGCAAATGCAGCAATTTCTTGAAACTTACAGTGAGATTAATGATGGTGCGCTCTAAATCATCCAGCAATTTGTGGTGATTTGCAGTTCACTTTGTATCTCTTCCTCACCTATTTGCTGGGTTACTTATACAAACAACAGTCTGTTCACTGAACTTGCCTCAATTTCCCATTGAAATCAGCGCCAAGCTCTTCTCGTCCTTGTCCTAGGTGGAGTGCTATGGAATCTGGAAGGAGGCACACATTGGGCCCTTGAATAAATAACATACTGATTGGGTTTATAATTTTGTGCAGATCCAGTTTAGAGTATATGTTAAACATTTGAAAAATGATTTTTGATCACAGAAGTAGAACAATTTTCTAACCATGCTTAAACCCAGGCTGTTACAGACCTTTAGGAAATGGACTACCCGGGTGAGTAAATATGCCAGAGAACCTAGGGGAATAATTTCCATTAGTAGTTTCCTCTAGAAATGTTAAATGAGTGTTGAGAAGGAATGAATTTGTCATTTTGCATTAGTGTCGGGCATTGACTTTAGTTTGTGTACCAAAAAGCCCACCTGGATTGAAAATACACAATGCTGTGCAGAGCCATCATTAATACTCCTTTGCCTGTCAGTCGTTTGTCAAGCACCAATTAAAGGGAAACATGCAAAATGTCCGCAGATCCAACCCTCCCCAAATTAGGCCCACTTCACTCTGGACTTAAAGCAGCAGAGAGAGCAGACACATTTTGCATAGTCAATGGAACCACTATTGTTTCTGGTCACAAGAAACTTTAAACCACAGTGTGTTGCTGGAGAGAAGGAGGAGAGATGGGAAAAGCAGGAAACCATAGTCAGAGATGATCCAAAAACTAAGGTGAATGTCTTTCAGGACTTGGTGTTACCTATGGTAATAAAGATAACATGTATGTGTCAACTAACGTGACCACAGTGAAGACCAACATGTGGGGATGCTACAGCTTGGCAAAAATGTGAAAGGTAATTTTCAATTTGTATACCTAAAACATGTACCATTAAGGAGCAACTTTCAGATGGCACTTTCATTGGAATCTGACTGACCACTACATTAAGCTTCAATGTGACTTGGCCCTCTAGCATTATCTGGAGAAATTACTGGAATCAGCATCAGTTAACTGCGACATCACAGATAGCCTTCAGTAACGTACCTCTATATTCATTGGGAAAGGCCTTGTCATTGTGTGATAGTGTAAAATGGATGATAGCATGTCAGCAGTCTGTTTTACATCTCTCCTCTCCCCTGATTTTCATTTCATTTGACATTGATGGAGATAAAAATGCAGAGAGATGTAGGTAGGCGGATAGCTTGTGGTTTTACACAATTGCACAAAATCAAGATTGACCCCATACAGTTTAATATCATAGTGAAGTAACAGTTGGACAGGCAAATGCACACATTTATTTTATCTATGTAGTATTTCCCCAAGTACAATGAAGTTCTAATTGTACATGTATTAGGGCTGTCAATTGAAAGTATTCACTGTTCATTTAACACAGATGATGTATGATTGCATGTAACATATTTATTCAAGCAACTGCTGCCTCCTGGGTTCTGTTTATAATAGATATATTTTGATGGAATCAAGGATTCAGAGCTAGTTGAGAGGGGTTTCTCTTGAGAGACATACAACCTGATTTTTAATGCCCCGCTGGGGCCGGAAGAGGAGTTGCCGCCTTATAATGGAACAGATGAATGTTTTTCAGACTGGGAGGTGGTTTGCAGTGATATTCCCGAACGGTCAATTTTGAATCCATTACTCTTTTCAAGTTTTAAAAACGGCCCAGACTCAGGTGTAGGGAGCAGCACTATAAAGTTTGTAGATGATATGAAACTTAGCAACGTAGTAAATAGTGATGAGGATAGATGTAGACTTCAGCATGAGATATTCAAAATGATGAAATGGGCAGAAACATGGCTGTTGGGGGACTAATATGGAAAAACAATATATTACAAATAGCATGCTTTTGAAAAGTATAGACAAGCAGATGTGTTCATATACACAAATCATTAAAGGCATCAGGGCAAGTTGATAAGGTGGTTAAAACAAAGTATTGGTTACTTGGGTTTATTAATAGAAGAATAGCATATAAAAGCAAAGCAATCATATTAGATTTGATCGAGTGTGGCATCAAGAAGCCTGAGCAAAACTGAAGTCAATGGAATTAGGGGGAAAATTCGACGCTGGAAATATTCTCCACTTCCCTGGATGAGTGCAGGTCCATCAACACCCAAGAAGCTCAACATCATGCAGGACAAAAAGGCCCGCCTGATTGGCACCCCATTCACCACCTTAAACATTCACTCCCTCCACCACAATGCACAGTAGCAACTGTGTGAACCATCTACAAGATGCACAGCAGCAACTCACCAAGGATCCCTCAACAGCACCCTCCAAACCCTCGGCCTCTATCATCTAAAAGGACAAGGGCAGCAGCTGCATTCGAACACCACCACCTGCAAGTTCCCCTACAAGCCACACACCATCCTGACTTGGAACTATATCACCGTTCCTTCACTGTCACTGGGTCAAAATTCTGGAACTCCCTTCCTAACAGCACTCTGTGTGTTTCTACAACA
The DNA here is from genome assembly GCF_017639515.1 of Carcharodon carcharias. Taxonomy (NCBI): domain Eukaryota; kingdom Metazoa; phylum Chordata; class Chondrichthyes; order Lamniformes; family Lamnidae; genus Carcharodon; species Carcharodon carcharias. The sequence continues at coordinate 65,721,467 of NC_054487.1, forward strand.
CACGGACTGTAGTGATCCAAGGAGGCAGCTCACCGCCACCTTCTCAAGCGCAATTAGGGATGGGTAATAAATATTGGCCTAGCCAGCAATGCCCACATCACATAAAAACAAATTTAGAAAAAACTAGAACATTATAAATCACTGGCTAGGTCTTAGCTGGAGTATTGCAGACAATTCTGGTACCACGCTTTGGGAAAGATGGAAAGGACTTAGAAAGATACCAAGAAGATTTGCCAAGATTGAGGGGCTGCAGTTATGAAGAGAGGTTGGAAAGCTAGGACTGTTCTCCTTGAAATAAAGAATGTTAAGGGGTAGTCTAAAAGAGGATTTCAAGATGATGATCAAATAGAGAGTAAATAGAGAAATGCAAGTCCTTCTGGCAAGTGCTCCAATAACAAGAGGTCATAGCTTTAAAATCACTGGCAAGAGGCCTAAACAGGAGATGAAACCGTTTCACTCAGAGAGTTGTCAGATATGGAACACTGCACCAGAAAGATGGTTGAAGTTGATTCCAAAAGTAATCTTAAAAGGGAATTTGACAGTTACCTGAGGATAAGGAACTTACAGGTTATGGACAAAAAATAAGGTAGGGGGTGGGTGTGCCCATGCTGTCTGCACCTGCAAAGAACCAGCACAGGTGCAACATGCCAAATGTGCTCCGTTTGTGCCATAAGCCCATGATTCCATGATTCTAACTTACACGTTGCTGAAAAAATAGACATGCTGTAAAAGCTTCTTGGCTTGCACTCATCATGGCACTTTTCAAGAATACCATTAGTGAAGGGAACAACAATTTACCCTGTGTGAGAGGATAGTGCTGATCGGTTGGCAAGTGGACTCTGATTGTTAGCGATGTTGCCATGGAGAATGTATGAGGGATAATTAACTGCCAAGCATTTGTTTGAATTCAAACCAGGCAGGTCAACTCTGATTGGTCAAGGCATTGCCACGGGGAATGGACCAGGGAATGGTTGTCCCCCAGCCTTTTGTTTAGTTGAAAAAGGCACGATATGTGGATATGTTCCTTCTGTCTACAAAGAACAGGGCCCTGTGTGTGAAATTACATTGAAAACCAATTTAGGACTATCAGTCAGGCTCTCAGTGGGGCTCACTTATGCATGCTAGAAGCTACATGTATTCATACACAGGGCCAGAATTCCAGCTAGGACCCTGGTTATACCGAGCTCAGTTTTTCTGAGGGAATTCCCATTTGGCGTTGTTGGGAATTGAGCTTGCACACACAAAACAAAGCCACCAATGTATAAGCTCCAAGCTTGATATTCCTTTGTCTCTGGCTCTGGGAAAGACCTGGGGCAGAAGTTTTATGTCGGCAGGTGGGCGCGTGGCCAACCTGATTGGACACATAGTTGCACGAGATAATATCGGGCCAGCATCCCAACATCATCCCACTCTCGGGCGGTATCTTAGTCGGCTGGTACGCGCAAAAGTTGGAAACATGCCTGCCGACGATTGAGAGGCCTTTGCACTTTTCTTCAAACCTCATCAAAGGATGGGATGAGGTTTCTGCTGTTAAATGAAAGAAAAAGAAAAATCAATGGACAGCATTTTTATAATATATATGTTCAGGTGACTGATTGTGACGCTTGCATTTATTCTCATTTTAAACACTTCATTCCATGTTTTTCAGATCTTTAGCTCTCTGCCTTCAGGAAGCTTTCAGTCAGCGCTTGCCCACTCCTGCGCTGACCGTTAATTGGCCAGCCAGCGTGGAATTGAAGTCGGGGGCCGATCGCCGTCAGCGAGCCGTTTCCCGGCTGCTCCCCGGCCGGCCTGCCCGCTGACCTAATAATTCAGGCCTCGGTGTGGGATTGGCAATGGCATGACTACCATGCTGTCAACTGGTGGAAGTGGGGCTCACCTCAATAGCTCAACTACGAGTACGCCTTGAACCCCCAACGAAAACAAGCATAGTTTTAAGAAAAAAATAAGCGTAAGCACTGGAGAATCCTTTCCCCAGTGGAGTCAGCGCATTGTCTCATCATTCCTTTGTTACCAAAGTGTGGGACAAGGTGAGCATTCTAGATTACCCCCTAAAGTTGTATGCTCGCCAGTAGTATTAAAATTAAGAGATTGTCCTTTGATCCTGAAAATTTCAGTAGGGTTAGTAACAGAGTTACCAAGTGGGCACCTCCCAGTACTTACATCAGAATGCATGCCTCCATCTCCATCCCTCTGTGCAGACCAATGCCCACAGGATACTTAAAGGGAAGAATTTTGCCTCAGATTTCAGGTTTGAACGGGAATAAAATTAAGGAGTGGCTGAAGAGAAGAAGTATCAGACTAACATAACTCAGATCTGGCAGAAAAGTGATAATTAGAAGAAGCGTATACCATAAATGTGCCCTGGAGTGAAATAATGAATTTACAATCCAACATAATTCTACATCTTTTCTTTTCATGTTTGGCCTTCAATAAGACTTTAAGGAGGAAAATTGTTTATTTCACTTTCGTTGGTTCCATTTTTAAAACAGAGCAATCTGGAAGGCAACACTAAACATAATCGAATAATTCATTAGGTGGCAAAAGTTCAATGGAAATATCCAACTCCTATAATTAGTGCAGGACTAGCTACGAATTTGATCCCCAATGTAAGAGGACATATAACTGAGGAAAGGTTCGAATAACCTGGGCCCATCAGCTTTGAAAGAAGAACAAATAATAAGGTGCATTGTAAAGATATACAAGATGGGGAGTGAAATTGAAAATGTTAATCATGTGCACTAGTTCAAGATAATCCCATTTTCAGGTCAAGAAGCCAAGTCCAGGATTGATATTACAGAATACTTCTTCACACAAAGAGTGACAAACAGTGGAATGTCCTTCTGTGTAGGGTAATTGAGGAAAAATTTCTGGAGGCATTGAGGAATTAGTTCATTATTGTTTATGGTTTTAAAAAAATTAATAGCGCTTTCAATGCTCTTCCTGTGCGCAAGCTATTGTCAGCCTCCACCGTGCTCTGTGCGAGTTAAGACACTGGCAGCACTAGTTTAAGATGACCTCAAGGTTATGGAGGGCAGTTTGTGGGAGTGCCTCAACCAACAAGCAGATATACGAAATATTGCTATGCAACTACTGTAATCACAAAGGCACTATTAGATTTTCTTTTTTTGATACAAGTGAGACAAAACATTTTGTAGCTGAAGAACATCTTACCAAAGAGAAGTGCCTCCAAAAGTGGGCTCTGTGGGGACTGCAGAGTACAGGAAGCTCAGAGACCAATTATATTTGTTATTAATTGCCAACTATGAGAATTCCCATCATTTAATGCATACAAAGATCACAGGTGCAGGCAATGGGGTTGCCTGGAAGAGAGTTGTGTAGACAGGGAGCTTCTCCATTAAGCCTTGCTGTGTGTATTCCATTCAAGTTCTTTTGGAAACACATAAATTGTCAAGGCACAGCTGCAGCAGCTTTCCTGGCATAAACATAAAGATTTTTCTCCAACATTGGCAATCCTCCTATTCACAATTGTGGTTGGTATTGACAACTCAGTTATATCTCTCTGATATTGGAGATGATAAAGTATGACATTGAGAAGGCCAGTCACACCATTCACCAGAATCCATGACTCTAGATGGCCCTGAGTCCAACAGCATGACATAGGCTTCACCTTTGACACAAGCTGCTTCGAAGAATGCATTGCTAGCCCCAAGCAAGGCCACACTGCCTCAAACAATTCTATTCTTCTACCAACTTTCAATACTTTCTTGGCTGACTATAGATTAGAAGTGACCACCAAGCCAGACAGCTGAATGTTTACAATTGAAGGCAATTTACAGCCTTGATGGAGTAGAACATCATGGGCATCTGCAAAGCAAAGTTGTCCCTAGTTTCCCCTGTCTCTAGATATACTTTAACAGTATTTTGCATAATGCTAAGCAGTAGAATGTAATTGGAAGTCAAATGTGATGCTACAGCTTAATTCAAAAGTTAAATTAAGGTTTTTTAGTAAATTAACGGTCAGTCAGTGTGAAATTGAGGTCGGGGCCCGATCGTGAGTGGTGGTCAGCTTTGTGACCGCTCCTTGGCTCACCCATCGCGCCCACCCAATGAGGTAGAAATCCTGCCACAAGTATGACACCAATGTTGTGAACACACTAGTTTAATCCCAGACTGTTGCAATCACGTGCTGCAACGCTAAGCGCCACCTGGGTGGGGTGGGGGGGGGGTGGCGAGAGCAAGGTGAATACGGCGGTTTGCACATGTGCGCGGGTACGCGCACTGAAAGCTCTCTGAAGGCACACAGCTGCCTCAGGGACTGAAGATTTTTTAAAAACACAAATAAAGAATTTAAAAATATGACTCTGTCACATGAGCAGGGACATGATATAAATGAGACTTCAACATTTTTACTTTATTTTTAATTCCTGTTGGAAATCTCATCCTGCCCGTGGATGAGGTTTCATAAAAAATCCAAAGGCCGCCTGGCTGATTTGGCTGCCTGCCAACTGTAAGGTTGGACGGGCAGCAAAAATTTCCATTTAGTTATTATTTTAATGGACTTAACAGACCTGTTGATTGTCAGTGGGCGCGCTGCCGACTCCTGCACCCGCCCACTGACCGAAATATCGCGCGAGTGCGCATTGATGTTGGGACGCTCGCCTGATGTCATCGCGCGTCATTTTACATTCGAGTGGGTTGGGCTTATGCCCGCCCGCTCAGCTAATAATTCTGCCCTTGGTCTTCAGGCCACAAATTTTCACTATGACTAAAACCACCCATTTCCACTTCCGTAACATCTGACCGCCTGCCCTGGTTCATCTGCTGATGAAACCTTTATTTGTGTCTTTGTTACTTCCAAGCTTGTCTGTTCTAATGCACTCCTGGCTGGTCTCCCATATTCTACCCTCTGTAAGCTTGAGGTCATCAAAACCCCTGCTGCCCATGTCTTAACTCATGGCAAGTCCCATTCCCCTATCACTCCTGTACCTGCTGAACTTCATTGGCTCCTGGTAAAGCAATGTCCTGATTTTAAAATTCCCTTCCTTGTTTTAAAATCCTTTAATGGCCTCGCCTCTTGCTATCTCTGTAACCTCATTAAGTCTCACAACCCTCCGAGATATCTGCACTCATTTAATTCTGACCTCTTGAGCACCTCTGATTTTAATGACTCCACCCATGCCTTCACGTGCTTAGACCCAAAGCACTAGAATACCCTCCCTGGATCACCTCTCTGCTTCTTTAAGACATTCCTTCAAGCCTTCCACTTTGACCAAGCTTTGTTAATTTGCCCTATTATCTCCTTATGTGGCGTCATGCTATATTTTGTTTTGTAACGCTCCTGTGAAGAGCCTTGGGGCGTTTTATTACTTTAAAGCCTCTTTATAAATATAAGTGGTTGTTGTAAATTTTGAAAAAAGCACTGACGTTCATTGGCATCTTATCATGTTCCTTAGAAATATCTCAAATCATTTCACACACAATGAAGTATTTTGAGGCAGAGCAAAATACAGTGTGTCACATATAACCTGTTAATCAAATGTTGGCTGAATAAGGAATGTTGGTCAGGAAACTGGGACAATTTCCCAATTAGTGTCAAAGGATCTTTAGTGCTTAATTGAACCATCACAACAGATGGGTGAGACTTCAGTTTAGCGTCTCATTTCATTCAGTCTCTCTAATTTATGTACACTTTTTTGTTCAAGTATAAAAATTTATCAACAGATGTGCCGTTTTATTGGTTGCATTAAAATAAAATGAAAGAATGGCAACAAAAATGAAGTTTAATTTTAGCAAGGAGCAATGTTCTTCAAATGCAATAGTTCTACTTTCTCCTGAAAAGAATAAAAAAACCCACTTATTACAGCTACTTACAAATCTGACTATCTTTGATATCTCAATGGTTATGGACTATTTTTGTATTATTGTCACTTTGAAGCCTGAAGCCTTGGACCATCCACTACAGTATTAACATTTCTCAGGGATTGTTATACTAGCGGCCAGATTTTCATGCCTCCGTTCATGTCAGAACAGAGGCGGGGGGGTGATTTAAAAATGGCAGGTGGGATCAATTCCAGAATTCCTGGTCTCTTTTCCATCTTGTGGGAGTTTTATGACCCCAGGATAAAGGTGCGGGTAGTGAGCCCACAATCAGCACTCCCATCCTTGCCTACACCAATGCAAGGGTCAGCATTTTAGACCCCCTGCTATTTCCATTGTCATGACCACAGCCGGTATTAATTGCTGTGCAAACCAAGAGCTGGAATTTTCCTCGCTCGCCCGCCGCTGGGATCTTCTGGTCCTGCCGCAAGTCAATGGACTTCTGGCTGGGGCACCACCTCGCCCGGGGCAGGTCCCGCCCGTGATGGAGCTGGAAAATCCTGGCCCCAATCCCAGAGGGAAACTTGGCTTGTAGGCCATACCCTTTCTCTTTTATATTCTGAAAATGAGCAGAGGGTGTACTGATCTCAGCAGTAAGAGGTCCAGAAACACTTCTGGGCTTTTAAAAATTAAAGGTAAAAGTTTTATTAACCAGAATAAAAGAAAACTTAAGCACAAAGGATTACAGTTACACAATTAAGGTTAGTCTTAATTCCTCCAAAAACTCTCTACTTCGTCAGATCCACAAGTAAACACCTCAAGGCAACACTCCCTTATAGATGTTAACTATAAAAGAAGTCCAGTAACATTACACAAGGCAGACTGCTGTAGCTCCAATAAAGGCATACCATATGACCTCTACCCTCTTCCATTCTGCAGTGGAATCTGCTTCAGGATAAAATTGCTTGTTGCAGCCCAAGACTTTTCTGGCTTGACTGGATGTTTGATTCAAATTGCATTCTCTTCCCAGCCCATAGCTAACAGTTCCCAGCTCAGCAGCTCAAACAGCTCCAGCTGCTCATCTCACAGCTCAAACAGCAGCTCCAATTATAGCTACACCCAACTATACCTCACAGCTCCACAGTAACTCTAAAGCACTTTTTTCCCTTTCATCTCAGTTTCCACTGTCCTGTCACCTCTTTGAACTCCGATCCTTCCAAATATAAAATATTTAATGTCTTTATCTTGTCTTTGCTTTTGGGTCAATAAAATATAATATCCCTACTACTATTCACCAATGGAACTCCTGCAAGATGCAAAAATGTTCCTTGATGCCTCTGACTCCCCTTTGATATTCAAACAAACTCTCAACTTACCTTTTTTTTATTTGTTCATGGGGTGTGGGTAGTACTGCCCAGGCCAGCATTTATTGCTTATCCATAATTGCCCTTCTTCAGAGGCATTTAAGAGTCAACCACATGGTTGTGGGTCTGGAGCCACATATGGGCTAGACCAGTGAGGAAAGCTGATTTCCTTCCATAATTAGGGAACCAGATGGTTTTTTTATGACAATCAGCAATGGTTTCATGATCATCATTAGATTTTCAATGAATTCAAATTTTATCATCTGCCATGGTGGGATTTGAACCCAGGTCCCCAGAGCATTACTCTGGGTCTCTAGAATAGTAGTCTAGTAGACATTACCACTAAGCCACCACTTCCCCCCAGAAAAATCTAAAAATTCAAATGTTAGATCCAGCCTATTTGCTTGCACCTCAAACTTAACACCTCTATCCTTCTCATGTTTCAAACCTTCCAGACAACCTGACTCCTATCAATCTCTTGCCCAGCTTAATTAAATCTTACACACACACATACAGACATCCAGCCTTCTTTACAGAATAACGTAATATTCCCCAAAAATATTTATTTTAAAAACATGCATTCTCACACAAAAGAATCAGGCCTGTTTTGTTAGAATATATGGCTCAAGGCATGTCAGACGATATTGCGATATTCTCCGCTACAGGGTGCTGCTATCAAGCCAAAAAGACTTTCTGCCCACCACACTAATGAGTAATGTGATATATGAATTTCAGTGCCAGTGTGATGCCAGTTATGTACGCTGGACCTCCTAATGACTGGTTGATTGTATCAAACAGCACATTAATTTGACCATGCGCTATAGGCAGAGTACTGACCATACTCAAACAGCCTGTATTCACAAAACCCAGAACATAATGTCTACATTAATGTGATTCTGTGATTGGGAGCACTTGTTTAAAAATCCCAGGTGCGTTAGAAATTACACTAACAACCAATTTACGATTATCAGCTAGGCTTGCAATTCTAGGATAATGTAAATAACGTATTGAATAGAGTCAGGGACTTGGGGGAGATGCAATGTAAAGTGTTAATGTTAAATATGTAAATAGGCAATCTATATCATCAGCAATGTAAGATGAGGTAACTCCTGATCCTAATTCCTAATTCCGAATTAGGTAATTCAAATTTGGTCTGTGATCAGGGACAGGAGGTCATGACAGCAGGTGAGGCAAGTATGGGACCTAGGGGACAGCGTTTGAGAAGCTCAGCCCCTGCAATTGTCCAACAGTTACGAGGTTCTTGCAAGTTATGTGGATGAGAGCAGGGACTGCAGGGAGGATGAGTGAACTGACCACGGCACTGTCATATATGGAGCCATTCAAGTGGTGGGGAGGAAATAGGAATGTAGTAGTGGTAGGGGACGTATAATTAGGGGTATAGATATTGTTCTCTGCAGCTATGAGTGTGAATCCTGAAGGCTATGTTGCCTGCCCAGTGCCAGAGTTAAAGACATCTCCTCAGGGATTAAGAGGAGCTTGAGGGGAGGGATCCAGTCATCAATGTCCACATTGGTACCAACGACCTTGATAGGACTGGAAAGGAGGCTATGCTGAAAGAATTTGAACAGTCAGGAGCTAATTTAAAAAGCAAAACTTCCGAGGTAATAATCTTGGGAATACTACCCGAGCCACAGGCTAACTAGCATAGGGTAAATAAATTCAAAGAGTTAAATGTGTGGTTCAAAGATTGGTTTGGGAGGAACGGAATTCAGGAATGGGACACTGGCACCATTGACACCACCCATTGGGATGGGTTTCACTTGAAACATGTTGGTACCAGTGTCATGGCAAATCAAATAACTAGGGCTGTACAGAGGGCTTTAAACTAAATAGAGGGGGCGGGGAGGGTTCTGGAGAGGGGGTACGTAGGCTTACAAAGCAAAAGGATAAGGCAGCAATTGCAGGGCAGTTATTTAGGTAATGATACCAAGAGTGTGAGAAGGGAGAGAGTGTACAAACATAAAAAACAGCAGCAAGTAGGGTCAAAGGGGGGAAAATGGTAAAAAGGCAAAACTAATGGCTCTTTACTTAAATGCACATAGTGTTCAGAATAAGATTAATGAATTAACGGCACAAATAGAGGTTAATGGGTACAATCTTACAACCATTGAGGAGACATGGTTACAAGGAAATAAAAGCTGGGAACTAAATATTCAGGGGTATGTGACTTTTCAAAAGGACAGACAGGAAGGAAAGGGGTGGGGTAGCTTTGTTAGTATGAGATGGGATAAGTACAATAGCAAGAAATGACAAAAGCAAAATATTGCGGATGCTGGAAATCTGAAACAAAAACAAAAAATACTGGAAAAACTCAGCAGGTATGGCAGCATCTGAGGAGAGAAAGACAGTGTTAACATTTTGAGTCTGTATGACTCTCCTTCAGAGCCAGGAATGTGTGTGAACAAGAAATGACCTTGGATTGGAAGATGTAGAATCCATATGGGTGGAGATAAGAAATAACAGCGGGGAGAAGAAACTGGTGGGAATAGTCTTTAGGTCCCCTAACAGTAGCTATACTGTAGGACAGAGAATAAATCAGGAGATAATGAGAGCATGTAAAAAAGGCAGTACATTAACCATTATGGCTTTAATTTTCATGTAGATTGGGAAAATCAAATTGGCAGAGGTAGCAACTAGCAAGAATTCATAAATTGTATTTGGGATAGTTTGCTAGAACAATATGTTATGGATTCAACCAGGGATCAGGTTATTTTGGATCTGGTAATGTGTAAAGAGGCAGGTTTAATAAATGATCTCAGAGTAAAAGATCCCCTAGGAAACGGTGAAAATAATATGGTAGAACTTAGAATTCAATTTGAGAGTGAGAAACTTGGGTTGGAAACAACTGTGCTAAACTTATATACGGGTAATTACAAAGGAATGAGGGCAGAGTTAGCTGAAGTGGACTGGGAAAGGAGTTTAGCAGAAAAGACAGTTGATGAATAATGGCAGACATTTAGAAAATAATTCATGACTCACAACAAAGATATATCCCTGTGAGAAAGAAGGATTCTAGGAAGGGGATAAACCAGCCATGGTTAACCAAAGAAGTTAAGGATAGTATCAACTTGAAAGAAAAAAACATACAATATGGCAAAGATTAGTGGTAAGCCAGAGGATTGGGAAAACTTTAAAAACCAACAAAAGATGACTAAAAAAAATAAGACAGAGAAAATAAACTTTGAGGGTAAACTAGCAAGTAATATAAAAATGGTCAGTATGTGATTCTTTAAATATATACAAAGGAAGAGAGGGAGGCCAAAGTGAACATCCCTTAGAGAATGAGGCTGGGGAAATAATAATGGGGAACCAGGAAATGGCAGAGGAGTTAAATAAATACTTTGTGTCAGTCTTCACAGTAGAAGATGCTAATAGCATTCCAAAAATGCTAAATAATCAAGGGGCAAAAGAGGAGGAGGAAATAAATTTAATAACTATCACTAGAGAAAACGTACCAAGGAAACTAATGGGGCTAAAGGCCGGTAAGTCCCCTGGAGCTCATGGGTTGCACCCTAAGATATTAAAGGAAGTAGCTACAGATATAATGGATGCACTGGTAGTAATCTTCGAAGAATTCTTAGATTCTGGAGAAGTGCCAGAGGATTGGAAAACTGCCAAAGGGAGCACACTTATTCAAAAAGAGAAGGAGACAAAAAAACAGGTAACTTTAGGCCAGTTAGCTTAACACCTGTCATTGGGAAAATTATTAGAGTCTATTGTAAAGGATGTAATAGCAGAGCATTTATAAATACATAATATAATCAAGCAGAGTCAGCATGGCTTCATGAAGGGGAAATCATGCCTGACAAATTTATTAGAATTCTTTGAGGAGGTAAGAAGCAGGATAAATAAAGGTAAACCAGTAGATGTAACATGTTCGGATTTTCAAAAGGTGTTCAATAAGGTGCCGCACTTAAGGCTACTTAATAAGATAAAAACTGATGGTGTTGGGGGCGATATATTAGCATGGATAGAGGAATGGCTAATTAATAGAAAACAGAGAGTTGGGATATTGGGGCATTTTCATGATGGCAACCTGTAATTAGCGAAGTGCCAAAGGGATCAGTGCTGGGGCCACAATTATTTACAATATATTCCTTGGATGAAGGAAGTGAATGTACTATTGCCAAGTTTGGGGATCACGCAAAAATGGGTGCAAAGGCAAATGTTGAGGATGGCACAAAGAGTCTACAGGGGGATATAGACAGGTTAAGTGAGTGGGCAAAAACTTGGCAGATGGAATATAATGTGGGAAAATGTGAGGTTATGCACTTTGGCAGGAAGAATAGAGGAGCTGAATATTATTTAAATGGAGAAAGACTGAAGAGAGCTGCTGCACAGAGGGATTCGGGGGTCCTTGTGCATGAATCACAAAAAGTTAGCATACAAGTTCAGCAGGTTACAGGGAAGGCAAATGGAATGTTGGCCTTTACTTCAAAGGGAATGGAGTATAAAAATAGGGTATTCTTGCTAAAACTATACAAAGCACTAGTTAGACCACACCTAGAATATTATGAACAGTTTTGATCCCCTTATCTAAGGAAAGGTATACTGGCATTAGAGGCAGTCCAGAGAAGGTTCACCAGGTTGATCCCAGGTATGGAGGGATTTTCTTATGAAGAAAGATTGAGTAGGTTGGACCTGTTCTCATTGAAGTTTAGAAGAATGACAGGCAACCTTATTCTTAAGGAACTTGACAGGTTAGTTTCTGGGAAGTTGTTTCCCCTTGTAGGAGAATCTAGGACCAGAGGGCATAATCTCAGAGTAAGGGGTCACCCATTTAAGACAGAGGTGAGGAGGAATTTCTTCTCTCAGAGGGTAGTGAACCTGCAGAATACTTTACTGCAAAGTTTGGTTTGTTGAGTTTAGGTAGTTAAGTATATTCAAGGCTGAGATAGATGTTTAATCAGTAAGGGGGTCAAGGGTTATGGGGAAAGGCAGGAAAATGGAGTTGAGGATTATCAGCTTACCACCACCTTCTCAAGGGCAACTAGGGATCAGCAATAAATGCCAGCCAAGCCAGCAAAGCCCAGATTCTATGAATGAATAAAAAAAAGATTAGCCACGATCTCATTGAATGGCAGAGCAGATTTAATGGGCTTAATGGACTACTTCTGCTCCTACTTCTTATGATCTTATGGTCTTATCACTTGACAGCAGAACATAATGAGAGATGGTTCTGTGTGAAGCCTCGTGCTATGCCTTGTTCTGTATATAATTAGAAGAACGCTTAATAAAAGGTACAATTTATCTACCGCCTTGCCTCCAGATGTCTTTATCCATCCTGACCAAGGACAACCTAAACTAAGACCCGCAAAAATGGCACAGAGCAGTGTGGCTAACTTATTTTTTTTATCTTCCTAGAAGTTATACATATTCAAAGTCAGGGATCTGTCCTCTGCAGGCAAAAGGAACATGTCCAGGCATTGCATTTTTTTTTAATTAAACAAAAGTGTGGAGAACAAGCCAGGTGCATTCTCCATGGCAACACCTCAACCAATCAGAGTCGACTTGCCAACCAATCAGCCTTTTCTCATGCAGTATAAACTGTTGCTCCCTTTGAAATTTGGCATTCTTGCATCTATCCTGATAAGTTCAGGATGAAAAGCTTTGACAGCATATCTCATGTTTCAATAACACTCATGTTCTGCACTACCAAGTGACTATTTCTATCAATATCCCTTCACAGACTCTTTGTGTCCTCTTCACAACTTGCTTTCCTACCTATCTTTGTGTCATCAGCAAATTTAGCTACCATGCACTCAGTCCCCTTATCTAAGTAGTAAATAGTATATAGGTAGTAAATAGTTAAGGCCCCAGCACTGATTTCTGTAGCACTCCACTGTTAAAGTTTGTCAACCTGAAAACAACTCATTTATCCCAACTCTCTGCTCCCTGCTAGCTTAGCAATCCTCCATGCTGATATGTTACCCTCAATACCATGAGCTCTTATCTTGTGTAGTAACCTTTTATGTGGCACCTTATCAAATGCCTTTTGGAAATCCAAATACATAACATCTACTGGTTCCCCATCATCCTCCCTGCTTGTTACATCATCAGCGAATTAATAAATCAGTCAAACACAATTTCCTATTCACAAAATCATGTTGACTCAGCTTGATTGTATTATGATTTTTTAAATGTCCTGCTATTACCTCTTTGATAACGGATTCAAGCATTATCTATATGATGATGTTGGGCTAACTGGCCTACAATTTCCTGCTTTTGTCTCCCTCCCTTCTTGAATAGAGGCATTATATTTGCAGTTTTCCAATCAACTGGGATCATTCCAGAATCCAGAGATTTTTGGAAGATTATAGCTAATGCCCCCACCATCTCTGCAGCCACTTCTTTTAAGACCCTAGGATGCAGGCCATCAAGCCCAGGGGACTTGTCAATCTTTAGTCACACCATTAGTCCAATCATTTATCTCTCTGCACCACAATACCAGCTCTTCTTTGAGGCCAAAATGAGATCAGCCATGATTGTATTGAATGGCGGGGCAGGCTCGAGGAGCTGAATTGCCTATTCCTGTTCCTAGTCCTTATGTTCTTATGTTCTTAAACAGTCTAGATTGACATAAGCTTATATCAGACTTAATTTAGCTTTGATCCTTTAATAAGCATTCTTGCTAGTCCTTATCAGTATATTTTATTCAATTAAAAAATCCTCATGTGATATTCAGGTCCTTAGTTGTAACTAATAAATGAATAATAAGAAATGTTAAACTTTGATATAGGAAGGGAATAATGTGCTATGAGTGATTGTTTGGTCCAAAGCTGAGAATTTCAATCCTTCAGACGAATCCTACAACATATAGCAAGATGCATTCAGGTCGAAGACTCATGAATAACCAAGTTCTCTTACAAGTACAAACACAAGATTGAAAGAAATAATAGCTTACGTGACATAGGTCACAAAGGTTTTTCTCTTTTTTAATTTAAAGGATTTCTAATTTACTCAAAGCGTAGATCAGAGTGTAAAATGGTCACGGTGAGATATTATCAGTACCAAAGTTATTGCAAGATTGGACCAATCATGAAACTATAATCAAGTACAAAATGAGCAACAATTTTCAATTACAATTTGACCAGAATCAGATGAATGCAAATTGCCATAATCCAACTCGAATTGAACTTTTAGGCTTTGTTACAGGTAATCAGTATAAATAGGATATTCTGCTTGTGTCTCCAGATTTCTTTGTTTGGTTTAATTGGACAACCAGAGTTTTGAGAGCATTTTAATTGTTGCAACTAATGAATTACCAATGAAGGTTTGGAATACAATCATATTTACTGTTGTCTAATTTTCCAGTTTTGTGCAGCAAAGGGTCATATTTTCCTTTGGGTGAAAAATTATTGTGAGTGAATGGTGCTAAGACTGAAGGGAAACAATAATGGAACGTCTATTTCACTGATTTGCTCATATGGTGGCAATCATTGATTCAAAAATGGCCAAAAAAATGTGCTTGTCAAAGGGGGCCTTGTTGAAGGACTATTATTGCGAAGAAAAAGAAAGCAACAAAACGTATGCTGCAAGCTCACATTCACATGTGTTTGTCATATGAAATATGAGTAAATTGACACAAACTTTTTCAAGTGTGCCTCATGAAACGAACATTGAATGCAACAATTTTTATTTACTTACCAATAGATCTCCCGTGGCATTGCTCATAGCAAATCAGATCTGGGAATATAATGTACAAACATGTTTGTATATTTCATTGTCTCTCTTTTTTGTCCGCTTGGTCTCTGCAATTTTTGTCCCAGGTCTCTTTGTGGCTTTGTGGTTTTATGTACATTTATGGTTCCTACATAGCAACAGTGACTGCACTTAAGGTATTTCATAAGCTGTGAGGTGTTTTGGGACATCATGAGGTTGTGAAAAGTGCGATATAAGTACTCATTCATTTGTTTCTTTTCTATGTATGTTTGTTCTATTATGATCATGTGAAATTTTCATTAATATGTTTGCATTCAGTTCCTCCTCTTCTTTTGGTTATTAGACTAGTTTTCGCCTTTATGGTTTCATGAGTGGAATTTTACACCGAAGGGGTTTTATGGTCCCGCTAAAGTCAATGGACTTTTGAATGGTTTGCCACATTTTACAACCCTGCCCCATGTCTCAATGCCTGTTTATTTCTCTCCTCCACTGAGTTTGACCTCTTGGTTAATTTGTTAGTGTTATTGTGGTGTTATTTTACTTTACCTTTTAATTTTTAATAGGGTGGCTGACCTGATCATGGAGGGAAGACCTTTGTTACATTTATGCTTTTGTTACCTCTAGATTTGACTTGGAATGACCTCCTGGTTGATCCGCAACTATGCACCCTCTGCAAAGCTGAACTTGTCCAAACTTCTGCTGCTTGTATCACAGTCTTATCACCTAGCACACCTGTGCTCACAAACTATGTTATTGTTGAAGGGCATACTATGGACAAAATGCTACTGATTGCATATGAGGAGTTCCTTTGAAGGAGGAAAGGAATGGAGCAGAAGAGGACTGGAAGAGTTTAGTGAGCACTCAGCCCTCATGTGTTTGATGGGCTTTGATAGCATGAGACGGGGATGGAGGGACACTGGATGTTTACCAAATTCAGTAAAAATGAGGAGAAGGTAGTGACGTGAGGAAATAGTGGTGTAATGATAAGGTTACTGAGCTAGTAATCCAGGGGCTCAGACCCATGCACTGGGGACATGTGTTCAAATCCCACCATGGCGGATTGTGGAATTATATATTCAAATAATAATCCAAAATTGAAAGCTACTTTGAATAATGGTGGACCAAGAATCATTGTTGATTGCCATAAAAACCCATCTGGTTCGCTAATGTCGTTTAGGGAAGGAAATTTGGTGTCCTTACCTGGTCTGGCTTACATGTGTCTCCAGACCCAGAGAAATGTGTTTGATTCTTAACTGGCCCCTGAAATGGCCTAGCAAGCCACTCAGTTCAAGGGCAATTAGGGATGGGCAATAAATGCTGTCCTTGCCAGTGATGCCCACATCCGATAAAATAATAAATTAACAGAAAAATGCTGTGGATGCTACCGTTTTGAAATAAAAAAAGAAAGTGCTGGAAATACTCAGATAAAGCTCTGCTGCTCTGTCCAAAACTGCTGCCAGACAAGCTGAGTTTTTCCACTGTTATGGCACAGCTGATGGTAAATGCTGAGATGCCCAAATCCCAGAGTGAAACTTGAGACAGTTGCCACAGCTCTTTGCAATTTGTATTTATTTTGAGATGTGGGCTTTTAATTCAGTGAAAAGAAGGCCACCAAGTCTTATAGGTTTCTTACAAAACTATATTAAACTTTTATTAATAAAAGAAATGATTTTACGCACATACATAAATCTACAATGTACTACGATGATAGCTTCTAAATCCCCTAATTATTCTACCCGCCCCACCAGTTACACCTCTGTTAAGGCAACAGTAAGACACACAGGGCAGAATTTTGCCCTTGATGGGCAGGAGGGCCCCACCGGTTGGGCGGCAGGCGGGCAGCCGATCGCTGCTGCCGAAATGGGCCCCACCGCCATTTTGAGTGGGCGGACTGACCGATGGGAAGCATTATGTGTTTCCTGTGTGGGGGGGAGGGATTCCCCAACTGTCAGAGTGCGCTCTTCGCGCATGCGCATGAAAGAGCACACATCTCCCTGAGACTAAGTGCTGCCTCAGGAAGAGCGCTGACAGTTTTTGTAACTTGAAAAATCGAAAAATAAAAATTAAAAAATGATTAACATGTCCCCCTCATGTGACAATGTCACACGAGATGGGACATGTTAATAAATATCAAATAAACTTTATTAAGGTTTTTAAAAGCAGACATGAAACCTCATCCCGCCAGTGGATGAGGTTTCATGTTTTTTCAGAAGCCCGCTGGGGCTCCTGGCCTGCCCGCCAGCCTTAAGGTTGGACGGGCAGGGCTGTTAATTGGCTTAATTATCCTGTCAATGGCCTCAATTGGCCATTGACAGGTTGGCGGGTGGATAGCGCGATCAGCCTGCCCACTTAAAATGGCGGTGGGACCCATTTCAGCAGCGGCGATCGGCTGCCCACCGCCGATCCGGTGGGGCCTGCCCGTCCATCAAGGGCAAAATTCTGCCCACTGTTTCTTAACTTCTTCTGGCTAAGTGAAACATATCACCCCTCTTTTGCATTCAAGCTAGCCTAGTTTATTTAAAAATGCAAATGTTCCTTTACACCTCACATTCTAAAACTTCCCCCATGTTTACCCACTTAAAATTTCAAACCTAGCTTATCTCCTGATACATCAAAGCCTTCACACAAGCTGCCTTTAATTCAGTTAAGTCCCACATGTACACACGGAAATAGACACAGACCTCACTAATACTCTACAATAAATTCCAATAACATTATGAAAATGATTATATCCCCTGACATCAGCACTTTCTGTCTTTTTTACCTAGATGCAGTGTTTGTTAAGTAAATACTTTGCATAGTTTTTGACAAAGGTGTGAAATGAATTGAGAAGTTTGGTGGGATAGTGGTGGTGGTGGGAAGGATGGGACCAGGGGAAAAGGGCATCTGTTAGAGTTGGTTTCAATGGGAAGGGTGGAAATGGATGAAAAAGGCCCATGGTCTGAGCATCTGAGAAGATGGTACCGCAAGAGAAGAAAAGGGATGTGAATATGGAAGCAACTTGATAGAAAAGACTGGAATGCTGCAGCAAGGGGACAATTGCACTGCGTAAGCACTGAATAGTCTTATTAAGTTTCCTGAAAATAGGGACAGGGCCCTCATTTCAACCGTGAAATGAGACCTTCATGGCACTCGCCTAAAAGTCTACACTGGTCAATTTAGAGGTGACAACAAAATTGAGCACAAGCAGTCTCACTGCTAAAGTCACCCTTGTTATGCCTGCTCTATGCCTGTAAAACAAGTATGACAATGTTAAACTTTAGCCCCAATAAGTGCTAGGAATGGGCAAGGTTCTCTGTTGCCAGCTCAGACTATAAAAATTACTCCTTGATATATATTAGTATGTCATAGATTAGAGTGAGAGGTGGTTTCAGTGGCCAGTGCAGCCTAACCTAGGATTGTTAGCTGAAAATTAAATTTATAATGTAACAGAGACATATTCACAATGAAATCATTAACCTCAGCCATAAAAATGCTTCTGGTGTGCTGCAAGCCAGTCCAGTGCTTGTTTTGAAGAGAACTCTCTTTCACTAATGAGTCTAGCTCTAGAATTTATGCCCTTTGTGCAGGTTTCATTCTTTAGGGAAAGTTATTGGCTATTTTGGCCTTCAAATTGAGAGTGTTGTATCAATTCAATCATGTGTAATCAAGCCCAATTTTCCTGAAACTACTTATTTTGAGTTTAGAGGTGTTGGCTACATTTATTATGGTTTGTTATTTCTCCCTTCCATCCCATTATTGATGTTTCTGTCCACCTCTTTCCTTTTTCATTTAAATCAGGCTTTGCTCATGGGATGTGCAGCCTGACTTGGTCCTATGAACATTGATGATTGACCCGTTGCTTTTGATAACAATCAACTAAACAACATATTTTTTCATAATTTTTTAATTGTTTCTCGGTTTTTTCATCTTTTTGCTTTACCATGTGGCTTGATATTGCAAACTGCTTGTATTGTTTCACCTTTATTTTGTTTTATTTCTATTCGTTTTTTTTAACAAATTGAGAGTATTTTTTTGTGTCATCTGACTATGAACTGATTCCTTAATATCCTTCCAATTGTAATTCGAATTGTATTCATCTTTGAAATGTGGGCTTCCAAATTTTGTTTTTTGCCGAAGTTCAGATGGAATGAGCACTTATAAAATGATTACAGCCCTTCTAATGCTTCTGAGTAGAAATCACACTTTGTATATTCACATGTTAACACTTTTGTATGAAATTTCATTGTCCACAATTTGAATGGCTTGTATCACATGACAACATTTCAATTTGTTCATGTCTTCACACCGTTAACTAAGATGCAGCTCAAGGCTCCAAAACTTTTGCTGCATAACATTTGTGATAGCATTTCAGGTTGTGGCTTAGATTAGTGGCTGCATCCCGCTTAGAGTGGGCTGGAGGATGGCAAAGGTATTAGTATTGTGGCCAGAAGCTGAGGCAGAACATTGTACTGAATGTTACATGGTAGCTGGTATTGACTGGTAGTAATACTTTCTATCAGTGAACAATATTCCAGTATTCACAGAAACAATACTAATTGTAATCACCATTTGAATTGTAATTTGGTTTTTGCACAAAGGACAAAGAACTTACTTGAAATGTAGACGCGTTGCAGATGCAGATGTAATGCTTTTTGTCTTGCAGTGTTTGTAGACACGCTTGTTCTATCTGACTACTCCTTCATAATGAGTGTGCTGTCCAAGTGTTTGCTCATGTCAGTCACCTGCTAGGTCAGAGTAAGGAGGTCAGATCCCGAGCCTGGTGCTAGTTGCAGCCTAGGAACCATGTTATTCACTATTTGTGTTTCTCAGACAGTTATATATTCAGCAGAAGAAAGGATTTACTGAAATAAGACTAACAACCAATGTCCTATTTTATACCACAGCTTCCCATGGAGTAGTACAGAGCATTCATTCAGCACTGTGTTAAACATGAATTTATTTGATTAGGAAAAGGCACAAGACACCAGTCACCTTACCAACACCCTCATAAACGTCTTCATATAGGCCAATCCTGTTTTTACCAGCTTATCGATGGTTTTGAATGAACATACTGTATCTATCTGATACAAATTGACAGAATAATGACGAATGTCAAAGGGGCTAGTAGGACTTGTTCATTTTCTCCCACAAAGGGAACAAGAAAATGTTTCAGTTTTGTGCATAAAAGCACGTAAAAAATATTTAAACTCAGAAGCAAGTATTTAGATGTGGTCACATTTTATCAGGGACAAAGAGATTTGTGGAAAGTTAGCTCACCTTGAAATGTTCTGAAAGGGTAAAGCATATCATAATGGAGTGTGATGTTATTAATTATGAAGAAGAAAGTTGCACTAACTATTACTGTTTCTGTAAAATCAGTGCATCAAAAATGCTGAAGCAGAAATCCAATATTGTTGGAACAGAAAATACTCCATAATAAAAATATATGAAGCAGTAACTTGTCTGACAGAAAAAAACTCTAATTAAAACATTTTAGCAAAGAGGGAAAAAAGATGATACGCAGTCCATTTGACAAGATGTGGAGGCATGAAAAGCATCTGTCACTGTGACAGGTTAAAAAGACGGGTAAGTGCCAGAAAATAAAAAATACACATCTAGCACAAATAGTCTACAATCAGCAACTTAATTTCACCCTGTGTGAACTGTCTCCATATATAGTCCAGGGGAAACCGCTAAAACATTAAATTGGCTCAGCTGCTAAACTGTTGTTTCTGAGTCTGATAACCTCTATACTTAAAGAATTGAACACATAACCGAGGCTGATAATTTAGCACAATGCTAAAGAATTTCTACATGGTTGTGGTTTCTCTTTTCAAATGAGATGCTAAATCGATGGCCCCATCTGCCTGCTTAGGTGGATGTGAAGAAATCTCCTGGCATTGTTTGAAGGTAAGCAATGAGTTTTCAGTGTACTCACTGATGTCAAAAAAGGGACCTAGTGGGATTTACCAGCATCGCAATCCTGCCTCCTATATGACAGTGCCTGCTGACGTTATTTACATTGTGGGATGGTGGGGCAGCTTAGATTTGGGCCTGCTACCAGCACCATAAACAGAGGCGGGCCAATGTCAAGGCAGCCAGGTTAAAAGGCCTGCTTCCATTTATGTGAGACATTAGCCCAGTCCTGGAAATAAGTGTGAGGTTTCCCTTAACCCTATCCCCCTGGTACCCTACTCTCCCCCACAACCCCAGACACCCATATATCCCTCTTGTTATAGAGTTGATCTTCAGACCACTTCATGTAACTTTATTTACAAGACAGCAGCAGCGTGTGCATGTGTGCATCAAACTCCATAACTGAAGAAGAAATCTCCTCCTGTAGATGTTCCCCGCACTGTTAACACATTGGTTTACACAGATCCTTAGATCTTACAATACAGGATTATTCTTAAAGATACAGTCCTACATTTCCCAAAACTATAATTACTACATTCCTCCCCCTTTAACTTTTCTGTACATTTTGTATTTACTAGGATATTTATCTCATAACATTACAATATTTACACAGATCATGAAATTACAAGTTCAGTCTTTCAGGTGGTTTCCTGATCCGTGTGGAATGCTGCAGCTCCACAACTTCAGATTCTTTTGTAGGAAACACATTCTCCAGAACTGCATTAACATCAGGTACCTCATTAGGCACATACTGTTCAGTGTCTTCCACTCCGACAGAGACATCGGGCAGACATGTCCTTGGTTGAACAACTGCAACAGGAACCACTGGTCCAGTAATGGTTATAGGTGAAAAATTATTTTGTTGGAGTATCTCTCTTTATCTTAAATGATCTATATGCTTACGGCGATCCACTTCCATGTGGTACGACAATGGTCTGGTCACAGAACTCACTTTAACAGGTACCCACTTCGGTCCTTCACTGAAATTCTTTACACATACTGCCCCTCCAACAGTAAATTGTCACTCATGACTATGCAAATCATGCGTCACTTTTTGGTTTCTTGACTTTTCTCTACCTTCCCCTCCAAATTGGGAAGTATTAGGCTTAGTCTTGTCTGAATTCGGTGCCTCATCAGCAATTCTGCAGGTGTTTCTCCTGTCATAGTGTGGGGGGGTCATTCTGTAGTGAAATAGAAAACGAGCAAGTTTGGTCTCCAATGAATCACCTGTTAACTTTGTCATTCCCGGCTTAAAAGTTTGTGCTGCCCTTTCCACCAATTTGATGATGGATGGTATGGTGCAGTATTCACATGGTTGATACCATTGAGGCTGATAAATCATTGGAACTCAGCGCTCATAAATGCAGTGCCATTATCTGAGACAAATACCTCTGGCAATCCATGAGCGGCGAAGCTCTGGTGTAGTTTTTATATAGTAGCGCTGGATGTTGGTGACTTTACTTCATAAACATCTAACCACTTGGAATGAGCATCTATAATCAGTAGAAACATGGTTCCCAAGGAAAGGACTTATGTAATCCATGTGCAATCGCACTCAGGGTCTACAAGGCCATTTCCATAGATGTAATGCAGCTGTCACCGGCTACTTTTGTAGTTGTTGACATTGCTCACAATGTTTTACCACATTTTCAATACTGCCGTCCATCCTTGGCCACCAAAGATACCTCCGTACTATTGTCTTCATTCAGGAGATCCCTGGATGGGCATTGTGTAGCTCTAATAAAAGTGGTTCCTTTCCTTGTGCAGGAACTACTACCCGTGCACCCCATATTAGAATACGATCCTGCCTGCTCATCTCATGTCTTAGGTTGAAAAACAGCTTCAATTCATCACAGACTGGTTCCTGGGCCCAATCATTTAACACTTGGTCTCTCATTCGAGACAGGACTGGATCACGATTTGTCCAGTTTCTTATCTGTCTCGCACAGACTGGTGAGGAATCTAGAAAATTCATCACTAATATGAGCTCCTGTGGGATTGGGATATGTTCATCATTCTCTTGCAAAGGAAGGTGACTTAGGGCATCGGCATTTGCTTTATGATTCCCTGGAATATGTACAAAGATGTATTCATATGCTGCCAAAATTAGAGACTCCTTTGTATTCTTGCATAGGCTATGGGAGGTATAGCCTTTTCCCCACTAAATAGGCCCAAAAATAGCTTGTGGTCTGATATTATGGTGAAATGTCACCCATGCACATAGTGGAATTTTTTTACACCAAAAATAATCACCAGACCTTCCTTTTTGATCTGAGCATGTCCTTTTTCAGCTGTGGTAAGTGTCCTGGATAGATAGCCTATCTGTGCCATCGTCCATTTCGTGAGATAGTAACACTCCTGCTCCATAGGGGGACGCACCACATGTTACCATCAATTCCTTTGTCTGGTCATAATGCATTAACAAATTTGAAGAGTGTAAGAGCTGTTTTATTTCATGAAGGCTTCTTTTTGGGGTGTCTCCCAAACCAATGCTGGTTTTTTCTTAGCAGTGAATGCAGAGGAGCTAGAACTATGGATAAATTTGGTCAAAATTGCCCATAATAATTTATCATCCCTAAAAATGATTTAAGTTCAGAGCTGTTTTTGGGTGCAGCTGCCTCTCTTATTACTTTAACCTTTTCTTCAACTGAATGTAACCCTTGGGCATCTACCCGGTAGCCCAAATAGATGACTTCATTTTCTTGAAAAGTACATTTGTCTTTCTTCAGGCACACTCCTACTTCTCAAAATTGTTTCAAGACTTCCTCTAGGTTTGTCAAGTGTTCCTTTTCTGTGAATCCAGTTATCAGTGCATCGTCTAAGTAAACCACAATGTGAGGTAGCCCCTGTAGTAAGCTCTGCATTGTCCTGTGAAAAATGGCACAGGTTGAGGAAACATCGAAGGGCAGGTGTGTATAACCCTTTGTGGGTATTTATGGTTACGAATACCCATGAAGCATCATCCAGCTCCAGTTGCTGATATGCATGACTCATGTTAAGCTTTGTATACGTTGTCCCTAGTGCTAGTTTGGCATATAAGTCTTCAATCTTGGGAATAGGGTATCTATGCAGTTTGGCTGCTCTGTTGACTGTAAGTTTATAGTCCCCACAGAACCAGACAGGCTGGCCTAGTTTAAGGATAGGGACTATGGGTGCTGCCCACTCTGCAAACTGAACAGCTTTTATGACACCCAGCCTCTCTAGCCTGTTCAGCGCAGCGTCAACCTTCTCTCTCAGCACATGTGGCACCGGTCTTGCTTTCAAGAAGTAAGGTGTTGCTTCTGGGTCCATGTAAATCTTGGCTTGTAGGCCTTGGAATTTTTCCAGTTCACCCTTGAAGATGGTGTCATTTTTTTTTAGCAGCTCTGGCAGTCCTCCTGCTCGCAACTGGGAGATTTCAGGCCAGTTTAATTTAATCTCCTTCAACCAATCCTGCCCTGGAAGGATTGGCCCTTCACCTTCTATCATCATCACTAGTGCAGATGACACAAAGATTGGCCGGGTGGTTAACGGTGAGGTTGAGTGTCTTGGGTTACAGGAAGATATAGATGGGATGGTCAAATGGACAGATAAATTGGAGATGGAATTTAACCCTGAAAAATGTGAGGTGATGCAACTTGGAAGGAATAATTTGACAAGGAAGTATTCAATGAACGACATGACACTAGGAAGTTCTGAGGAACAAAGGGACCTTGGCATGTGTGTCCATAGATCTCTGAAGGCGGAGGGGCATGTTAGTGGGGTGGTGAAAAAGGCATATGGGACACTTGCTTTTATCAATCGAGACATAGCTTACAAAAATAGGGAGTTCATGTTGGAGTTGTATAGAACTTTGGTGAGGCCACAGCTGGACTACTGTGTGCAGTTCTGATCACTACATTATAGGAAGGATGTGATTGCATTGGAGGGGGTGCAGAGGAGATTCACGAAGATGTTGCCTAGGATGAAACATTTAAGTTATGAAGATAGTTTGGATAGACTTGGGTTGTTTTCATTGGAGCAGAGCAGACTGAGGGGCGACTTGATTGAGGTGTACAAGATTATGAGGGGCATGGTGGATAGGGAGCAGCTGTTCCCCTTAGTTGAAGGGTCAGTCACAAGGGGACATAAGTTCAAGGTGAGGGGCAGGAGATTTAGGAGGGATGTGAGGAAAAACTTTTTTACCCAGAGGGTGGTGATGGCCTGGAATGAGCTGCCTGGGAGGGTGGTGGAGGTGGGTTGCCTCATATCCTTTAAAAAGTACCTGGATGAGCACTTGGTACATCATAACATTCAAGGCTATGGGCCAAGTGCTGGTTAATGGGGTTAGATAGGTAGGTCAGGTGTTTCTCACGTGCCAGTGCAGACTCAATGGGCCGAAGGGCCTCTTCTGCACTGTGTAATTCTGTGATTCTGTGATTCTGTGAGTTGTGCTAATTGGTGTCTGTAATGAACAGTTGCTCTGGTGATACCTTTTACTGGATTTCTTCGCCTACATATGTTCTCAACTTGGCAGATGCTTGTTCCAAATTTAAAATATCTGAAAGTGTGTTCTCCTATTGTAGTGGCAGAAGTACCCGCGTCTACTTCCATTTTTAATGGTTTACCATTCAATTGCATTGTAATAGATATTAGCTCCGTTTTCCCAACTTTCATGTTGAATAATGAATAAATGTCAGAATTGGTTGTTTCTGCCTCTTCTACACTATAGACTTCATTGGACTTCATTTGTTGTTTAGAGGCCTGTTTAAATCTCTCTTTGCACTGTCTCATTATGTGTCCACTTCTGTGACAAAAATAAAACTCTACTTTTTAAAATTGCATTCACTACAAGACTGATTGTTTGCACACCGATGAAAGTTATTTTTCCATTCAGTTGCTAAGCTGTTTCCTCTCAGTTAGAGGGGGCTGTTTCCTGCTTTGCAGTGAAGTCCCGGCTTTTCCCACCACTTTCGGCTGACTGTTCCCGCCCAACGAGGAGAACGGTGCCATTTTGCACCCCTTGGATCGCTTGTAAATCCCTTACAGCACTTTCCATCGCCAGTGTTATTTCTAACACTTGCTTAAAATCACTTCAGCCAGCAATCTTTGCTGAATAGTGTCTTCCTACATGTCACATACTAAATGATTTCTGAGCATGTGATTCAGGATTTCATCGAAATCACAGTATTCTGTTAGTTGTTTTAATTTTTCCACATTGTCTCTCCCGTGGCTCTATTCCATGAATTGAAACTGAACCTCTGCATTGTGACTGAGGGCTTAGGTTGAAAATGTCAGTTAACCAGGTCTACTAATCCACTAAAAGTCTTTGAATTTGGGGCACTGGGGTACATGAAGCTTTGAATTAACCTGTAGGATTTGCTCCCACAAATACTCAGGAGAATCGCTCTCCTCTTTTCCTCCTCCGTGATTTTGTTTGCTTGAAAGAAGAATGCAAGACAATCTATATATTGAGACCAATTGCCCGTGGCTGGCTCAAAGGGATTGATTCTGCCAAACTGAGCAATTTCAGAAGAGTATATCTTCTTTTATTTTTAATGGGTTTAGATACTCATAATCGCTGCACGAGGTACAGCACCGAATCCAATTTATCCTCATCATCAGTTTATTATAGAGTTGATCTTCAGGCAACTTTTAGTGAAAACATTTAACTTTATTTACAAGACAGCAGCAGCAACTACGCATGTGCATCAAACTCCATAACTAAAGAAGAGCACCCCTCCTATAGAGGATCCCTGTGCTGTTACCACATTGGTTTACACAGATAATGTGATCTTACAACACAGGATTACTCTTAAAGTTACAGTCCTACATTTCCCAAAACTAGAATTACTACACCCCTCATTCCCTCTTAACTGCCCCACCACCATACACACCATACCCCTCTTAACCCCCTCATGCCTCATCACCCCATAACACCTCACCTCTCCATTTCACCCCATAACTCCATCACCTCCATACCCCTGTAATTCCTACCTTATCACCTCCTATACCTCCATCCCCAACCAACTCACCCAGTATCCCCTATAAACAGAACTCACAAACCATATAATAATATTTGGAAGTCTTCAAAAAGCTTATAAATCTTTCAGCATAAACAAACATTGCTTGATAAGCCACTTAGAAAACATTATCCACTCTGAGGAGCTCAAAAATTTGTCAGAATAAATAAACACCACTTAAAAGCCATTTAAAAACCATCATCCTCTTTGGAAAATAAACAAGCTCACATTCACTTTAACAGCTGTTTCAACAAACCCTGCTGAACAGAATCAATTAATGGTTTGGATGTCAGCCAAACATTCATAATGAGATTCTGCTAAACAGCTGTCAATAAGCCCACAGGGGTGGAATCCATTGGAATCATTGGGCACAAACAGAAGCTCAGCTATCTGTCAAAATTTTAAAACATCCAAATAGATGGATGAGCTGAACTTCAACAATAATGAAAGTTCAGCCATCTGTCAATGCTGTGAACTGGCCAAACAGATGGCTGAGTTGAATTTCAAGCAAAAAATTAAAAACAATGGCTTCATTTCACACCATTGGATTTCACTATTGTACAATTCAGTATAACATTTTATCAAGTGGATAATGTACTCGAATGCATCTGGGGACTTTTTCACTTTTCCAATGCAGTTCTTTCCCT
This sequence comes from Carcharodon carcharias, assembly GCF_017639515.1. Lineage (NCBI taxonomy): Eukaryota > Metazoa > Chordata > Chondrichthyes > Lamniformes > Lamnidae > Carcharodon > Carcharodon carcharias. The sequence continues at coordinate 65,748,821 of NC_054487.1, forward strand.
TGACAGCTTCACAGAAGTTGTCAGAAGTGGCAGCCTGGCTATCACATTACTTCATGGTTACTTACCATTTCAAAACAGAACATTATGATCAATCAATATAGTAATTTTTAAAAATTCATTCATGGGATATGGGTGTTACTGGCTAGGCCAACATTCATTGCCCATCCCTAATTGCCCTTGAAAAGGTGGTGGTGAGCTGCCTTCTTGAACCTCTGCAGTCCATGTGTGTGGGTACTCCACACAGTGTCGCTAGGGAGAGAGTTCCAGGATTTTGACCCGGCGACAGTGAAGGAACAGCGTTATATTTCTAAGTCAGGAGAGTGAGTGGATTGGAGGGGTACTTACAGGTGGTGGAGCTCCCATATGTCTGCTGCTCTAAGGAGGCTTGGTGAGTTCCTGCAATGCATCTTGTAGATGGTATACACTGCTGCCATTGTGCATCGTTGGTGGAGGGAGTGAATATTTAAAGTGGTGGATGGGGTGCCAGTCAAGCGGGCTGCTTTGTCCTGATGGTGTCAAGCTTCTTGAGTGCTGCACTCATCCAGGCAAGTGGTGAATGTTCCATCACACTCCTGACTTGTACCTTGTAGATGGTGGACAGGTCAAGGCTCAAAGGTTAGATTCTCTTGTTATTGGAGATGGTCATTGCCTGGCACTCATGTAGATGCTGCCAGACCTGCTGAGTTTTTCCAGGTAATTCTGTTTTTGTTTTGGATTTCCAGCATCCGCAGTTTTTTGTTTTTAACTCATGTAGCATGTTTGTTACTTGCCACTTGTCAGCTTAAGCTTGGATGTTGTCCAGGTCTTGTTGCATTGGTACACGGGCTGTTTCAGTATCTAAGGAGTTGCAAATGGTGCTGAACATTGTGCAATCATCAGCGAACATTCCCATTTCTGATCTTGTGATGGAAGGAAGGTCATTGAAGAAGCAGCTGAAGATGTTTGGGCTAGGATACCACCCTGAGGAACGCCTGCTGTGATGTTCTGCAACTGAAATGATGGACCTCCAACAACCACAAACATCTTCCTTTGTGCTAGGTATGACTCCCACCAGTAGAGTTTTCCTCCGATTGCCATTGACTCAGGTTTTGCTAGGGTGCCTTGATGCCACATTTGGTCAAATGGTGCCTTGATGGAAAGGGTAGTCACTTTCACCTCATCTCTAGAGTTCACAAACAAATATAACTTATGTTATAGCATTTCATTATGACATGTGAAGGAGGCAACACCTTTTGTTCTTACCTTCCTGAGAGTTCCACCTCCAAACCATGGTTTATCCATGGTTCAAGACACTCCTGTGCTGGTACAATTCACAGCACCTACCAAAACCAGTCTAACTCCATCAAAATTGTAGAATATCTAGCATATCCACTTCTGCAATGGCGTTGGCAATGTGGGGGACATCAATGTGCATACTCCCTTCTATCCCGCACTGATGAAAATTGCCATTGTCAGGAATGGGGATGGGAGTCCCAGATTTGGGTCCCACCCACCATTTTTAAAGCCCACCTGACACACTTTGGCCCCATGTTGGGATAAGAAAATCCAGCCCCTTGTCATTCATTGATCTGCTGGCCATCAGACCTCGATATACATGCTGAGTTTACCAGCTCTCTGAGTATATTTTCAATGCAACCTATTGATTATGAAGAACTTTGTGACGCCATAACAAGAACAGGATTTCTTATTGGCTGGGGTGTGAGTGGGGATGAAGCTGGAGTTTGCATATAAACTTATCAGACCAAACAAAACTAATTCAGAAAGCCTTTTTTATCGAACAGGAAATTCTCAATAAAATTCTATTATGAACACTATTACTTCCATTAATCGAGCAATTGAAATCAAGCAAAAGAAAAATGAAGTCTTATTAGTGTTACGATCCTGAACTAGACCTCCAGAATTTGGTACAATCCAGTTAGGGACAAATAGTTGTTTGTTTAAAATAGATAAAGTTTGAGATCCTAGATATTTACTAAGAGAATGAAGCCACGAGATTCAGTGGCTTTAAACAAAAAAAAATAAACTTAACTTTGTAAAATCAGAAAAGTAAAACAATATACAATATCTATTTTATGTTCTTGAATTCAGAATGAACATGAGATAAATATAAAATAACAAGCAAACAGTGATTTAACACAATACCCTGTACATTAACTGGCTGACGTGACTAAGACAGATCCCACAGATTTGTCAGTAACCCCATAGATATCAGTGATTACTGTGAGTCACAGAATCTTGTTAATACTGTCTTCCTCCTGGGGGTTCCAGCTTTTCACTTTCATAGGTCCAGCCTCTGAATTCCCTCAAAAGCCACTCTGACTCACACTGACCCAATGACTGCTCAAATCCTAATGGTTTAATCTCTTCTCCTGAGAGTGTGTTCCACTAGCCTCCTGAGGCTTCACTCCATCACCAACTCACAGGCACAACTCCAGCCCTTCAGCCATGCTGAGCAGAACACCACTGCTCCAAAGGGCTACTTTTGGCCCAATGGCCCACAGTACAGAGTCAACGGCCTTCCAATGCTACCTTTTCAGTTCTCCAGAGCTTCTCTAAGCTCCACCCACATGGAACCAGTGCACAGCATCTCTTTTACTGACTGGAATCTTTACCCTTCCCCCTCTCCCAGTGTTTTCTCTCCCCAGTAGTTCCTACCAGTGGTTTCCTCCTCATGGTCCCTTACCCAATGGTCTCTCTGGGCCCTCTCTCTCTCAGACCTTCCCTGGTGGCTCTCCCTTTCTTTTCAGAGGTCCCCCTTTATATGCTGCCACACTGGGTCCTGTGATTGCAGTTTTCAGATGATGCAGGCACCCTACTGATGTCCCAGATGGTCGAGCTCTTTAACTGCGAAAGGAATCTACACCAGAGCATACACAGCCCATCACCCTGCCACAATCCTTGAATGCACCATAACTCTTGGGCCTGCCAGGAAATGGAGTCCTTGGCCTCCACCCAGAACAAGGTAAATGTGTTTCATAACACCGAACAGAAACTCTAAAACACAATATCCAGGTGCCTGTTATAATCTATCAGTAACTTTTCTGTTATCAACTACAACATCCAGTGAAAGTTTAGAAGTGGAAGTCCAACTCATCAGTGTCACTGGGTGAATGCCAGAACTGACTAGCTCTGGCAGAAGATGAGTTGTTGCTGTGTTTTATCAAGTAATCTAAAGTACATACATTTAAAAGAAGGAATGGTCTGATTATAAACTATACAGAAATCTCAAGGAGTGTTTAAACAATAACAGCTTGCATTTAAATAGTGCCTTTAATGTAGTAAAACATCCAAGGTTCTTCTCAGGTTCTTCATACACAATTTGGCACTGACATACACAAGGACAGGTGATCAAAAACTTGGTCAAAGAGCTAGGTTTTAAAGAGCACCTTAGGGGAAGAGAGAGACAGAATTGAAGGAATGCAAAGATCAGAAAGGACTGGAGGAAGTTGCGGAGATAGGGCAGGGTGAATGCACGGAGGGATTTGAAAATAAGGGTAAGGATTTCAAACTTGAGGCCTTGTCAGCCTGGGAGCCAATAGGCAATGAGCAGGTCAAGAAACAAGGCTGTTAGGTGAACGGGACTTGGTGCAAATTCGGATACATGCACCAGCATTCTAGACGAGCTCAAGACTGTAGAGGATACAAGGTGGGAGTCCAGCCAGGAAAATATCGGAATAGTCTAAACACTCTGAACAACTGCGCTGCTCATGTTACTGAGATGATAAGGTACTTTGCAATTGTAAGTTTGTTTGTTCTTTAAACTCTTCCAAAATATTGTAAAAGATTGAATGCCATGAACTTCTAGTTTTATCCAAGAATTATTTTCATTACTTACTTGTCTGTTTTTACTACTTCAGTCTTTTATCTTTCTCTTTGAACCTTTATTTCATTAAAATGTTCTTTCTGGCTTGTTTTCTTTCAGCAGGACTTCTGACTACTTTCTTTCCCATTCTCTATTTTTTTCTTTTGTCTTTTGTCATTTACTATCCTTGGAACAGAAACTCATAACATCAATTAGAAACCTCTGAATAACTTGGGACAGTTGCTGCTTTGACGTTGCTGGCTGCAATCTCTGAAGGCATTTGGACTCATCCAGGAGCAGAAGGACAAATATAGCCAGGAAAGAGATCAGGGACCCAGTGAGGGTTACAGGCAGGAGGAAGATCAGGGAGGCAGAGAAAGATAGAGCTAGGAGTGAGATCAGTGAGAAGGGAGGGATATTTTCAAGAGAGAGGTCAGTGAGAAGAGAAGGATATAACCAGGAGAGAGATTAGTGAATGAAGCAAAGTGTGATACAGTTAAAAGAGAAATGGTGAGTCACAGGTTGAATGCAGACGAGAGTAAAATTAGTGAGCCTGGTCAGGGCAGAATCCAGTTGACTTAAAGGACAATAAGTCAAATGAAGTTGGATAAATTGAGGTGAGATGTCAGTGTGCCAGGATTAGGTGAGACGCAGGTACAAGAAGCATCAAATAGCTACAGCATGATGTGAAGATTTCCATCAGCAATCTAGCAGGCAGGTGGAAGGAACCAAAAGAGGAATCAAATAACAAAGTGTGGGGACAGGCAGCAGAATTAAATTAACTGTGACACAGCAGCTTATAGATGGATCAAAGGATTGGGGCAGAATGATAGATTATAGAGCTGTGGTGGAATGAGAATGTGGCAGAAGAGGGATCATAGAACTAGGAAAGAAATCAAAGAAAGTCCTGGGACAGAAAAGAACATACCAGGAGAGAGATCAGCGGGACAGAATGAAATACAGCTGGGAGATGGAGGGGACGCAGCCACGCTAGACAAAACAGAGGTTCACTGATTTCATATTTTGTCTCTTTTTTGAAAATGTCCCAGAGAACAACAAATAAGTACCACATGTACAGCCAGCAATCACTGGGCAGCAACCATGCCATATTTTTAAAATAGTATTCCAAATTTTTAGACCAACGAAGCCAAGTCAGTTATATTGCTGAAATTAATAGTAATACCCATCTTAGCATTTCTGATATTCTAAAAATGTGGTTCTTTTTCTTCTTTCCTCATATTTTATTCTGTTACATTGTGAATTATCTATTACAACATGAATGAAACGTTAGCCTTCATCTCAAGGGACTGGTAATACAAAGTGGGTAAAGGTATGTTACATTTATATAAGCTCTGTCTAAGCCTCATCTGGTGTTCAGCATTCAATTCAGAGCTTCACATAATCACCAGGAATGATAATATATTCTGCTTGGAGATGGTGCGGTGCAGTTTCACTAGAACAATACAGGGATTAAAAGAGTTCAGTTATGAGCACAGGTTGGATAGACTAGTTTTGCATTTGCTTCAGTATCAATGATTAAGGGGTAATCTAATTGAGATGTTTAAAAAGGGTTCATAGGAGACATAGATAGAAACTATTTCCTCCGGCTGGGGAGCCAGAACAAAGGGACATAACCTTAAAGTTAGAGCTGGGCCATTCTGAGCTGATGTCGGAAGCACATCCTCACACAAAGGGGTAATCTGGAGCTCTTGTCCCATGTAAAGCTGTTAAGGCTAGGTTAATTGAAAAAGTCAAAACTGAGGTTGATAGATTAAGGAAGAGCTTTTAGGGTCACAGAGCCAAGGCTGATAGGAAGAGTTAAGATATAGATCGGCCGTGATTTAATTGAATGGAACAGGCTTGGTCATCTAAATGGTTTCCTCCTATTCCTATGTTCCCAACTCGAATTTATTCAAGTTTTATTAGAATGGATTTATATGTTTTCATGTAAATTTAAAGTTCACAATTTGGAAAATCATGCTGTAAATCTGAAATCTTAACTACAAATGCCAGCATACATTTTTTGAAACAAGGTATGAGCAGAAACTTGCCATTGCACCGCACATAAACGAAATGGTGCAAAAAATGGCCTAAGTGTTCCTGAAAAGGCCTACTTGACCTTAGCAAACAAACCTATTGCTTCTCTTGCCAGTTTGCAGTGAAGACTGGTAGGTTAAATAAACAAGAAATACTCCATGAAGGGAGGGCTTCCACTGGGAGGGTGCAATAGGTGATTATGCGCAACCATGCGCTCTTCAGCTTCTCCCATATGCTTCAGTGAGGAGCTCACCAAATCTCAGGCAGGGGCAAGTAGGAAGTCACTGGACCCGTTGTTACCTCAAGGGGTCGAAGGGCCAGGTACCATATTTATAGGGCACCCAGATAGCCATTCACTCACTGCAAGCCAGGAGCTCCGGACTCTGTTGAGGCCAGGATGTCACAGAGCAGACAATGTGTGGCCCCATGGTTCAGCAAAAACTTGTTTTATTATTCATTCACAGGATGTGGGCTTCGTTGGCTGGGCCAGCATTTATTACCCATCCCTACTTGCCCTTGAGAAGGTGGTGGTGAGCTGCCTCCTTGAACCACTGCAGTTCATGTGCAGTCCCACATGAAGGGAATTCCAGGATTTTGACCCAGCAACAGTGAAGGAACGGCGATATATTTTCAAGTCAGGGTGCTGAGTGACTTGGAGGAGAACTTGCAGGTGGTGGTGTTCCCATTTATCTGCTGCCCCTGTCCTTCTAGATAGTAGTGGTTCTGGGTTTGGAAGGTGCTGCCTAAGGAGCCTTGGTGAATTCCTGCACTGCATCTTGTAGATGGGTACACACTGCTGCTACTATGCGTCAGTGGTGGAGGGAGTGAATGTTTGTGGATGTGGTGCCCATCAAGTGAACTGCTTTGTGGACATGTTTGAACCAAAGCTGTAATGAGGTCAGGAGCTGAGTGGCTCTGGTGGAACCCAAACTGGGTATCAGTGAGCAGGTTATTGCTAAGCAAGTGCCTCTTGATAGCACTGTTGATGACCCCTTCCTTTCCTTTACTGATGATCAAGAGTAGACTGATGGAGTGGTAATTGGCTGGGTTGGATTTGTCCAGCTTTTTGTGTACCGGACATAGCTGGGCAATTTTCCACATAGCTGGATAGATGCCATGTTGTAGCTGTACTGGAACAGCTTGGCTAGGTGTGCGGCAAGTTCTGGAGCAGAAGTCTTCAATACTATTGCCAGAATATTGTCAGGGCCCATAGCCTTTGCAGTATCTGGTGCTTTCAGCCGTTACTTGATATCATGTGGAATGAATTGAATTGGCTGAAGACTGGCATCTGTGATGCTGGGGGCCTCCGGAGGAGGTTGAGATGGATCATCCACTCGGCGCTTCTAGCTTAAGATTGTAGCAAATGCTTCAGCCTTATCTTTTGCACTGATGGGCTGAGCTCCCCCATTATTGAGGATGGGAATATTTATGGAGCCTCCTCCACCAGTGAGTTGTTTAATTGCCCATCACCATTCACAACTGGATGTGATGGGCCTGCAGAGCTATGATCTGATCCGTTGGTTGTGGGATCGCTTTACTCTGTCTATCACTTGATGCTTATGCTGTTTGGCATGCGGTAGTCCTGTGTTATAGCTTCACCAGGTTGACACTGCATTTTTAGGTATGCCTGGTGCTCCTCCTGTACTCTTCATTGATCCCTTGGCTTGATGGTAATGGTAGATGGGGGATATGCCAGACCATGAGGTTACAGATTGTGTTTGAGTACAATTCTGCTGCTGCTGAGTCTTGAGTTGCTGGATCTGTTCAAAATCTATCAAATTTAACACGGTGTTCATGCCACACAACACAATGTGAAGGCGGGACATTTTCTCCACAACGACTGTGCAGTGGTCACTCCTACCACTACTGTCGTGGACAGATGCATCAGTGGCAGGCAGGATAGTGACAGTGATGTCAAGTATGGTTTTCCCTTTTGTTTGTCCCCTCACCACCTGCTATAGATCCAATCTAGAAGCTATGTCCTTTAGGACTCAGCCAGCTCGGTCTGTCATGGTGCTACCAAGCCACTCTAGGTGATGGACATTGTAGTCCCCCACCCAGAGTACATTCAATGCCCTTGCCACCCTCAGTGCTTCCTCCAAGTGGTGTTCAACATGGAGGAGCAGTGATTTATCCGCTGAGGGAGGGTGGTATGTGGTAATCAACAGGAGGTTTCCTTGCCTATGTTTGACCTGATGCCATGAGACTTCATGAGGATCTGGAGTCGATGTTGAGGACTCCCAGGGCAAATCCCTCCCAACTGTATACCACTGTGCTGCCACATCTGGGATAGTGATGGCAGAGTCTGGTACATTATCTGTAATGTGTGATTCTGTGAGGATGACTATGTCAGACTGTTGCTTGACTAGTTTGTGAGAAAGCTCTCCCAATTTTGGCACTAGCGCCCAACTATTAATAAGGAGGACTTGGCTGTTGTTTCTGTTGCCTACGATCAATGCCATGTGGTCTGTTCGGTTTTCATTCCTTTTTGAGGTTTTGTAGTGGTTTGATACAACTGAGTGGCTTGCTAGGCATTTCAGAATCAACTGCATTGCTGTGGATTTGGAGTTACATGTAGGCCAGGCCAGGTGAAATACAGCAATTTCCTTCCCTAAAGGACATTAGTGACCAATATGGGTTTTTTAAAACAATGGGCAATGGTTTCATAATTGGCTTTTTTATTGAATTCAAATTCCACCATCTGCCATGGCAGGATTTGAACCCGGATCCACAGAGCATCACCTGATCTCTGGATTACTCATCCAGCAACAATACCACTAACCATCACCTCCCTGCAGGCTCTTCCCCAGGCCGTCCAGGAAAGATGGAATGGATGGCAGCCGGGGACCCTCCCATCTGACCACAGCAGAGATCTCAGGACTGGGACACACAGGGGAACTGCCCAGCAGTGCAGGAAGAGGATGAATGATCTGCCGCACTCCACCAGGGTAAGTGACACCGTCGACTCACTGCAAAGTGACACTCCTAAGGACATCAGGCAGTGTAAGTGTATGAGTGCCCAGGGATGTCTGACAGGAGTTTGAATTGTAGGACTCAGCAGTAGATGGGACGTGTGCACTGAATGTGTTCCAGCCACTTCACGCTCTCAATCTTCTATCAGTTGTAGGACATCCTGCTTGATAATCACTTACTGGAGAGGGCTCAGGAGCTGCCATAGGTATGCATGCTCCTAAACTGCTCACGCGTCCTTTGGGATAACACCCAATCCTTCAGTCTGCCTGCAGGAGCAGCCAAGACTGGAGGCGGCATTCCAGGCATTTGAATCCTCACTCCTTTTGAGGGGAAGACTGATGAGCTAGCCAGTGAGGAGCAAGACCATAACTGTGCTGCAGGTGAGATAGGACTCCCCCAGGAAGCCAATGAGGATGCCTCCAGTCTATAGCTGTCAGATGCCCCCACATGTAATGCATTGGTTTAAATAAGGAGCCTGCTTAGGTATCCACTACATCTTTCTTTTCTCTATTCCTGGTACCAGCATGAAAAGGGGGAGGCCCACAATGGAGACCAGCCACAGCTCCATCTCCAACCCCACCTCTGAAGAGAATGCCACAGGAGCCTCAGAGGATGTAGCATCATGGCGTTCACCTGCACCCTCCCCCAGTGCAGAGACATTCACTAGCTTCATGTTCTAGAGGAGGCTTGAGGTCACAATCTGTTGAGCGCACCACTGACATGGGTCACAGCTGCCGGAGGAAGTGACAACTGAGGTCACAGAATCACAGAATCACAGAATCTCACAGTGCAGAAGTGGCCCTTTGAGTCTGACGTGAGAAACACCAGACCTACCCACCTAATCCCATTTACCAGCCCTTGGCCCATAGCCTTGAATGTTATGATGTGCCAAGTGCTCATCCAGGTACTTTTGAAAGGATGTGAAGCAACCCGCCTCCACCACCCTCCCGGACAGCGCATTCCAGACACGTTTCTGACACTCAGAGGACTGATGGAGACCAGGCCTCTGCTCAGCCCCACGCAGATGACGAGCCTCTGGACTCGGCCATAAGAGACCTAAATGGAGGTGCAGAGACAAACAGGGAAACATCAGGCAGAGATGCCAGAGGCCACGCACAGGTTGGACCTGGACTCACTGGGCCTGGACCCACAGGCTGGAGGAGTCCATCCACCTTCTCTCTGCTGTCGTGACTCCGGCATGCGAGTGCTTGGCTGCCTCCATGGAAAAGGTGGTGGTCGCCTTGGATACCCAGGTCCAGCAGAATGCACAATGGCTGCTGGAGTGCGCTCGGACCTGCACTCGTATAGATTCATTTCTCTCATGTTATCAACATAACGATTACTCAATAATCCCACATATGCATGATTAAGCATTGTCCACCATTTGTGAGTATGCGGCCTGGGCACGCATCATGTGGACCACTACTTGCATCACCATGTTCTGACCTCTGAAATTGTGTTCGGCCAGGTCATTGCATCTCCTGCTGCTGTTGCCCTGATGTCAGATGTAGGTGGATGCAAGGAATGCTCAGGGGAGTTAAAACTGCTATGTGCGTGGAAAGGAACACTGTGGATGCAGTTTCAGGGGTGAAAGACTGAAACTCTACACTCTCTTCCTAACAGTAAAAAACTAGAGGTATCTCTACATTTTTGAAGAAAGCTGTGGTGGGCACTTGCAATCATTACTAGCTAACCTTGGTGATTGGTGGTTTGTCACTTTTCCTATGGCACTGAGGTTCTCGATACTTCAATTTAAAGGCATACACACATGAAAATTGTGACTAATTTTTGCATTGAAGTAACTTACCAAGTGAAATAATTACCTTTGTGAAATATTCTGTTACATAACCCTAAAGAAGCATAAAAATTTATTTGTCAGGAATGAAATAAACTTCTAGACTTAAAGTTGATGAGCTCATGGTTGACTTTTGCCCTCTATGCAGAAAAAAGACAATACCAGAACTTTTTGGAGTATTATACCCACCCTCAATACAGCGAGCACCAACAACAATCATAGCTATTTTACAAGAATTGAAGTTGAGAAGCAAACTGTTTTTGGCAGAAGACATACCCAACTAGTATGGGATCAGATTGGAAAGGAAATTGTCTGCACTGAAAACTCATTAAGAACACTAGGACACAAGAAATAGCAGCAGGTGTAGACCACAAGACCCGTTGAACCTGAGCCATTCAATATGATCATGGCTGATCCTGGGCCTCAACTCCACTTTCAGGCCTGCTACCCATACTCCCTGATCCCCTGAGACACCAAAAATCTGCCTATCCCAGAATTAAATATCATCATCAATGGAGCATCCACAACCCTATAAGATAGAGAATTCCAACCCTTTGAGTGAGGTAATTTCTCCTTATCTCAGTCCTAAATGATCGGCCTCTTACCCTGAGAATGTGCCCCTGTGTTTTAGGTTCCCGACCACTGGAAATGATCTCCCAGTCTACCCTATCAAGCCCCTTCAGAATAAGCAACACAAGTGTCACATCATGGGCTGAATGTTTCGAGTAGTAGCAATCACCGTTGGATTGCTGCTCCCCTCCTGCTTTTTTACACTAAGATGGAGCTCCCCGTTTCTGGCCCGGACTTCCAAACTGCATGGGTCAGTTGTATAGTTACCCAGGAGTTAGACATGGCTCTTTTTCTGCCCAATATTTCCTGGGTAACTATTCAGGTAAGTCGGTCAAGACCCTCTGAAGTTTACAACTCCAACTCAGAGTTGGAGACTTTCTCAGAGGATCCCAGGGAGCAGTGAAGTTGCCCATTGGAAGAGGAAACTTCCCGGGCAATTCCAGTGGAATACATGCGTAGGGACTTCTGACGGGTCCCATAGTGCATCCTTCAGGGTACATCCGATCTCTGACCATCTAGAGACCAGAAGGTGAAAACCGGAATATGAAACAACACGAAGGGAAAAAATCCATGTGTAATCAGGAGCTATTCAAAAAATTTGTGGTGACTTTAAGAGGTTAAAGGAGGCCAAAACTCCCAAGCCAGGATTTTTCCTATGGCAGGCGGGAGGGGGCAGGGGCGGGTGCAGAGCCGATTGCCACCCATGATTGGCTCCACCCTGCCATTTTACATGGGCGGGCCAATTAAGACCCACCCAGTGTAATGTGCTCAGCACTAGCTGTGCTGGCAGGGGGTGGAGGAAGAGTCAGGACCAATGCACAGACCTGCCTCAGAGAGGTAGAATAGATATTAAAATAATTAAAGAATTGACTTAGAAATGTATTTAAACACGTTCTCTCATGCGACTGTGTCACATGAGCAGGGACATGTTTTTATATTTATGAAAATTAACTAATTTATTTAAGGAAAGCTTCAGGAAACCTCATCCCGCTCGTGGATGAGGTTTCCTGAAAAACGCAAAGGCCACTTGGGCTTTCCACCTGCCCTCCAACCGTAAGGTTGGACAGACAGTGTTCGCAAGTGGTTCAATTAATTTCTTAATGGCCTTGATAGACCGTTTACATTTCAGCGGGTGCGCAGTCTACGCCAGCGCGAGCCCACCACACAAATTATCACGATGGCGTGCGATGGCATCGGGATACACGCTCAATATCATTGCGCGTCATGCTATGTTTCGGTGTGTCTGGCCCTCCCCCACAAGCCAACTGGAAAATTCTGCCCCCAATGTGGACATTTTGTTAAGAGAACTATGCCCTGCTTTCCAGACCATATCCATTCAGAAAATAATGGTGCCGTTGACCTAGGAATTCTGGCCGGGCGGGAGTGGCATTACTGGTGGAGAGGGACTTCTGCTCGATACTGAGATATCTCCTGACCCTGAATGACTTTTTGCCCCTGAGATTATTTGCATGCTGGAGGCAGACAGTCTGTTAGAAAGTCACATGAACTACGGGCAGAAACTTGCAATGGGAGACCTTTGGAAGCCTGTCGCCAAGAGAGAAAGAGATGGCCTCAGAGTTACCTAAATATTGACACCTTTTAAATTATAAAATATTTTAAATCCGCTTCTGGGACCCATGCTTTGACAGTGAAAGCACATGTCCATCTGTGGAAAAATAGCAAAGGTCATTTCCAGTTACTGGATGCCAGCACTTATGAGGTGTCCTGGTGTCCAGCATTCAGATAGGTCAATTGGCAGGAAATTCTACCGAGTTGTATTATTTCTCACATTATATTGTGATTTGCTTGGATATACCTGCATTTATGAAGGCCCTTTTTAGATCCCTGGGCTGGCCCCCTGAAAAGGGCAGCGGGGGGATAGGGCCACAGTGCAACTTGTCCCTGAACACAATTCCAGGCTTGTGGATCCTATTTATACTGGAGACAGGCAGGATAGGGCTGCAAAGCCGCGTTGATATTTGAGCAAGACACAGTATCAGTTCCAACCCTTAATCCATTCACATGCGGCTCTCTGACCACACCAGTCAGCACTGTGGTAGTATCATTTGCAGGGGAATCTCAATCCGATGAACAAAGTAATTACCTCACGTATAAGAAATAATATTCCACTCTGGTTGATTTTTTGAGAGGGTGTAAAATGGGTGATATCAAATCAGCAACCGCTTTACATCTCAGTGAAGTCAGTGAAAATGAAAAATGGGAGAGAGATAAAATGGGATGCTGGTTCACCAGCATTCATTTTATGCCAATGCATAAAATCAAAATTACCCCATTCTGCTTTCTTCATAATTTTAAATATCAAAATTATATTATATCTCCAGTCTAACAGGGATACTGAAATGTGCTCTCTCAGTAGAACTGTACAATATTTTTCCAATTGAGGTTCGGTATGTGCCATGCCAGTGATCTTCAGAAGTATTATATGTTTGTAGTTATGGTGGACTCACTAATTCCTAAGGTATCAGGGAAAAGTCAGCAACATTAATAATGTTGGTTGTTGCCAATGTAAGGATGACTACAGAAATAACCGTGGTATTATGCAAGTTATGACAAGAATTGTCTGTGGAACCTGCAGAGCCTGTCAGGCCTCAGCCATTACTTTTAAGCTATAGAAGAATAATTCAGGTAATATTTGAAGGTAGCGCCTACACCCTATTGGTATTTAGCTTTTTGCTGGCATGCAATTCCTGCCCCCTAACCAATTTGAGTCAGATGTGCTTCTTTAAGCTCTTTGACAGTTGGTTTGGCAACATTACGATGAGTTAGTGCTACTACAACAACGACTTGCATTAATATAATGCCTTTAATGCAGCAAAATCTATCTAGACACTTGATAGAAGTGTAATAGGATAGACATGGATGCCAAGCTAATCTCCAGAGCTTCTGGAACAAAAATAAAAAATGCTGGAAAAACTCAGCAGGTCTGACAGCATTTGTGGAGAGAAAGACAGAGTTAATGTTTTGAGTCAGTATGACTCTTCTTCAGAGCTAAAGGGAAGTAGAAATGTGGTAGGTGCATACTGTTTAAGGGGGGTGGAACAGGTGAAGCTGGATAGAAGACCAGCGATAGGTGGAGGCAAAGGAGAGATTGACAATGATGTCATAAACAAAAGGTCAAAGAGTTGTTAATAGTGGCTAAAGGAGGTGTTAATGGTGACATTAAGATCGGAAAGCAGAATGTGATAATGGCCGGACCAGGGTAAGCACTCTGGAAAGTGACAGATGGCCCTAGTGGGGTTGGGGGGTGGGGTGGGGGGGGGGGGACAGTGGTGGGAAAAAAGATTGAAAATAGGCTAAAAACTGGGGGTAAAACAATGAATAAAAATGGAAATAAATTTAAAAACATTAATAATGAAAATAAGTGGAAAAAATAAATAAAAATTAAAAAATAAAAATGAATATAGGAAAAAGGGGGTTCAAAAAGGGGTTGGGGTTGAATAAGAGAGTTCATGGTCTGAACTTGTTGAACTCATTGTTAAGTCTGGAAGACTGTAAAGTGCCTAATTGGAAGATGAGGTGCTGTTCCTCCAGTTTGTGTTGAGCTTCACTGGAACATTGCAGCAGGCCAAGGATGGACATGTGGGCATGAGAGCAGTGTGGAGTGTTGAAATGGCAAGCTACAGGGAGGTCTGGGTTATGCTTGCAGACAGATTGATGGTGTTCTGCAAAGCGGTCACCCAGTCTGCTTTTGGTCTCTCCAATGTGGAGGAGACCGCATTGGGAGCAGGGAATGCAGTGGACCAACTTGAGGGAAGCTCAAATGGAGGCTGGTGGGTGAAAAGCAAGGACAAAAGGGGCCCTATCATGGTTCTGGGAAGGAGAGGAAGGTGTGAGGGCAGAGGCACGGAATATGGTTGGACATGATTGAGGGCCCTATCTACCACTGTGTGTGGGAAACCTCAGTTAAGGAAGAAGGAAGCCATGTCAGAAGCACTGTTTTGGACAGTGGCAATATCGGAACAGTTGCGACAGAGGTGAAGGAACTGAAAGAATGGGATGGAGTCCTTATAGGAAGCAGGGTGTGAGGAGCTGTAGTTGAGGTAGCTGTGGGAGTCAGTGGGCTTGAAGTTAATATTGATGGACAGTCTAGTATCAGATATTGAGACAGAGAAGTCAAGGAAGGGAAGGGAAATGTCGGAGATGGACCATGTGAAAGTGATGGAGGGGTGGAAATTGGAAGCAAAATTGATACATTTTTCTAGGTCCAGATGAGAGCATGAAATGGCACTGAAACAGTCATCAATGTACCAAAAAAAGAGTTATGGGACGAGGCCTGACTAGGACTGGAACAAGGAATGTTCCACATACCCCTTAAAAAGACAGGCATAACTGGGGCCGGTGCGGGTACCCATAGCCACACCTTTTATTTGGAGGAAGTGAGACAAGTTTATGGAGAAATTGTTCAGTGAGAGAACAAGTTTAATCAGACGGAAGAGAGTGGTGGTAGGTGGGGATTGTTCGGGCCTATGTTCAAGGAAGAAGCAGAGAGCCTCAGATCATCCTGGTGAATTCCGGGCTCGGCACGATGCTGAACTCTTCTTCCGCTGCCTTCGTCTCCGTGCTCACTTCTTTGGGCAGGAGGCCTCCCCCCATTGAATGGATCCTTTCACTGGCCTCCAATATTCTCCCACCACCTGGACCCCTCCCTCTAGCCTCTTACCTGCCCTTGATAATTAATTGAGAACTGTCGGTGTGACACTGGCCGTCTCAATTTCTCTGCTCCTCTCACCCACTCTAACCTGTTGCCTTCTGAACTTGATGGACTTCGTTCTCTCAGGTCCAACCCTGACTTTGTTATCAACCCTGCCAACAAGGGTGTGCTGAGCACCAACTCTCAAACACTTCCTCCTACCTCCCCCCTGGATCATGACCCCACCACTGAACATCAAGCCATTGTTTCCAGGACTGTCATCGACCTCATGTCCTCTGGAGATCTTCCCTCCACAGCTTCCAACCTCATAGTGTCCTACCCTTGTTCAGCCCCCTTCTACCTCAGCCCCAAAATCCACAAACAGGACTGTCCTGGTAGATTGATCGTGTCAGCCTATTCTTGCCCCACAGAACTAATTTCTTCCTATCTTGACTCCATTCTCTCTACTTCTGTTCAGTCTCTTCCCACCTATAACTGTGATTCCTCTGATGCCCTACATCATACTAACAATTTCCAGTTCCCTGGCTCTGACCCCCTCCTCTTCACCATGGATGTCCAATCCCTCTACACCTCCATTCCCCACCAGGATGGTCTGAGGGCTCTTTGCTTCTTCCTTGAACAGAGGCCCGAAAAATCCCCATCCACCACCATTCTCCACTATCTGGTTAAACTTGTTCTCTCGCTGAATAATCTCTCCTTAAACTTGTCTCACTTCCTCCAAATAAAAGCTGTGGCTGTGGGTGCCTGTATAGGCTCCAGTTATGCCTGTCTCTTTATGGGAACATTCAGTCTTACTCCGGCCCCCTCCCACAACTCTTTTTTCGGTACATTGATGACTGTTTCAGTTCCACTTCATGCTTTCGTCTGGACCTGGAAAAATGTATCAATTTTGCTTCCAATTTCCATCCCTCCACCATTTTCAGAAGGTCCATCTCCAACTCTTCCCTTCCCTTCCTTGGCCTCTCTGTCTCAATTGGATAAGCAAGAATAGAACCATTCAAGGTAGAACCATTAAGCTGGGTAACAGAGGGAAGGCATTGGAGAAGGTTGATGTAGTTGACCCTGTCAAAGGTTGCACCATGATCATAGTGCCAGAGAAGGTCATTTGTGACTTTGATAAAGGACCTGATGGAGCTGCTGATTCTCTAGAGCTGCTGGCTTTCTGATTAAGCTGGCAGTATCATGATCCCGAAGGATGGTGAGCCCGAAGGCAGACAGTTAAAGGGTTTCCTTCCAGAAGATTGCCCATGTCGATGCTGGGAAGTACAGGCTTGGGACCCCATTTTGGGCCAACATCAGAGTCCCAAAGTCCACGGGCAAACCCAGCCTTCTGTGACAGAACAACGAATGCTGAGGGAGACTGTTCATCCCAATGTTTTCTTGTCCCCTATTTGCAGGAATGAGGCAAAACGAATCCCATTGGCTGTTCCCATAGCCCTGTCTCAAAGATTTATTCAAATATTTTTATTTCAAAATAATAATTGAATACCAAGTAAGTTACTATTTCATTGGTTGCTCGTAAATTGCCAGCCTTTTCCATTTGTAGTCTTTATATTCATTTTCGACTGGTCCTCAGGCCTACCAGTTCCCTGTGTCCAGTTTGTGCTGGCAGGCTGCTGCTGTCCAATTTCCATTTTGTAACCTCTTCAATTCAGCAAAACTATAGGTAATCAAATGTAGCATAGAATTTACTCCACTGAATCCCAGTTGTTAAATGCTGCATTTCTCAAGCACTTCCTTTCAAAGGGCTTCTCAACTCCCTCCATTTTGAATATGTCTTTAGTTCTCATTCTACTCTTTCCCCATTCTATGTACTCTTTCCAGATTGTAGAACATGTTAAGATGGCACCCTGCCTGTGACACCAATGCAAGTTGCTGTTCTTGTAAAGCACAGTGATCCATGTGGACTTAATAATTAATTCCCAGAATAAATTAATTAAGCAAATAGTTTAACCTGGCACATGCTATTACTGTCAGGCAAGCTAGTAGAATGATCAGCAGCTTAATTCTCCAACCACTGTAAAATCAAGGTAAAAGTTGTTATTTATTGACATATAACTTGAATCCACAATGCTTCTGATCATAACAATGATTCAATAGACTGAACATTTTTGACAAGAATGTACACTTCAAGGCTTTTACCATAGCCTCAGGCTCAAATTTTTCTGAAGCTGTTTTATTATTTAAAAAAAAGCCCAGGACTTCCTGTAAATGGACAATAAATGGTACCTGGTGCTTGTTAGTCTTGCCCTTATTCATTTAATCATCATGATATTTTTCATGCCAAATTGCTGGAGGTGGGAGATGGAAACAGTACGGTGCATTCTATGGAGCATCTGGGATCTGAATGAACAGGGCAAACAACTGTCTATCTCCTTAACCAATCAGATTGAAGGATTCTGAAATGAATAGTACAAGATCTGAGCAAGGAATTGTCAGTTAGAATTGTAAAATGTCAAATCAGGTCCAGAAAAAATAAATGAAGAAAAGGAGAGAAGGACTGCATTTAGAGAAAAAAGGGGAAGAAATAAAAAGTTTAAAGAAATAAATTTAAATTAAAAAATCTTCACCAACAATTCAAACCTGAAGGAATGAGACTTTGTAATTGTAATAGTTAATTTTCAGTGCCAAGGAGGTTGACTGGCAAATAATTAACACTTATCACATTGTTAACATTGTAAATGCACTTGAACGGACTTGGCTTAACTTTCTGAGCTGAATTTATTTTGTATCTACCATAAAAGTGCAATATAAATTAAGGGGTGTAATTCTTAAGGAGTGCAGGAGCAGAGGGATCTGGGTATATATGTGCATAGATCATTGAAGATGCCACAACAGGTGGAGAAAGCAGTTAATAAAGCATAGAGTGCAAGACCAAGGAGGTTATGCTGAGCTTATATAAGACGCCAGTTAGACCTCAGCTGGAGTATTGTGTACAGTTCTGGGCACCACACTATAGGAAGGATGTGAACGCATTGGAGAAAGTGCAGAAGAGGTTTACAAGAATAGAGAAATGAAAATGAGGTTTACAAGAATGAGAAACTTTAGTTATAAAGATATATTGGAGAGGTTGGGACTGTTTACCTTGGAGAGGAGAAGGCTAAGAGATTTGATAGCAGCGTTCAAAATCATGAGGGGGCTGGATAGAGTACACAGAGGGAAACTGTTCCTGCTCATAAAAGGACCAAGAAGGAGAGGGCACAGATTTAAAGTGATTTGCAAAAGAAGCAAATGTGATGTGAGTAAAAAGCTCTTTCACACAGTGAGTGGTTCAAGTCTGGAATACACTGCCTGGAAGTGTGGTGGAGGAAGGCTCAATTGAGGAATTCAAGAGAAGATTAGATGATTATTTGAATAGAAACAATGTGCAAGGGTATGGAGAAAAGGCAGGAGAATGGTGCTAAGTCATAATGCTCATTTAGAGAGCCGGCGCAGACACATTGGGCCAAATGGCCTCCTGCACTGCAACAAATCTGTGATTCTGCGATTCTGTGAAGTACAGGAATTTCATGCAGCTCCATGTATTTGAATGAAGAACCAGTTAGTGAGATCAGATTTCACAAAGTCAATGGCAGAGCAGCACATCTCTGACAGCAACTCCTGAACTTTTATTAGCACATCTGTATTCGCCTTCAGTAGCTGTGGTATTCTGCACTTTTAAAAAAATATACTCTTTCTCAGATGTGGGCATCGGCCAAGCCCTAACTTGAACACTTTTAGCCTTGCGAATAACAGCTCTGAGAGCAATTTTTGGACCAACATCTTTTAAAACTGTGATCTTCCATCCAATGACATTTATTAAGAATTCAAATGCAACAGCTGCAGTTAAACATTGAGTTCTCACTAAGACTAACAAGAGGTCACAACCTTTGCACGGTTGCTGTCACACATACAGCATCACCCTAAATTGCTGTTTGCTCATCCTACATCAGAAACGTGCACCTGTTACTTCATAAATACTATTTCAGTTTCTATGGCGTTGCTCATGACCAAAAGTTTGAAAAGGTTTCTGCAAAACCTTGTTGCACCCTATATCGGGAAAGCAGATGGAGGCTTATTTAAATTGCATGGATTTTCATAAATAAATGTTACCCTTGCAATAAGGCCCAGCACCTGTGGACCCAGAATAAGCAACCGATGTCTCCCTCCACCCATGACCCCTCTATCGCATCAGCAGCGAGGGCTGAATTTTATGCGGGTTGTATAGCTTTCCCTCCCCCCCCAGTAGGAAAATCGTTTGTGAGCTGGCCGGCTTTAAATAAGGCTACTCAAAGCGCTAATACACAAGGTTGGGGGATGGGGGTGGGGGTGGAGGTGGGGGGCGGGGTGGGGGAGCAGGGTGGGGGAGCCTTAACAAGGCAACTGTGGGAGTTCTGCCCCTCAGGGAAAGGAAATCCCTCCCTCGAGTCCTGCTGGCCAACCTGAATGGCTGGCAGTTGAGTAGTCTCAGCAGCGCCAGAGCTCAGTAGTGGCTGATGCTGGTACTACAAGGGAATCCCAAGAAGGAAGATAACATGGATACCTGACTAAGGTGAGTCTGATGTTTTTGGTCGGGGAGGGACCGAGGACCGGAGGGAAGGAGAGGAGGCATGTATAGTGGGCGGATCAGGATTTGGAGGTGAGGCTTGGAGTCACAAAAGTGTGGTGGGGGGAGGGTGTAATATCTGCGGCGGGTGCCCCCTCTCAGCAGAGAGCACCCTCCCGCCTTTTCAACTGAGATGGTGAAGTAACAGGCTGGCCTCTTTAGTTCCACCTACACCAGTCACACATATTATTGCAGCTGGGGTGGAAATAGGACTAAGGTTGATGCCTCACCTGCCCACTGTATTACGGGGGAAAGCTCATGGATGGACAAGACAGCTGTGAGTTGGTCACCTGTCCTATTTTACATGCTCTCCGCCTGCAAATATGATGGCCGGATGGGGTCATAACACTCCCCACAGCCCTTAGAGTCATCTGGTTGGTTGTAAACTGCTCTCAATTACTTCAGATTTGCTTGTGTGCATTTTAAATAGTAATTGGTCATTGTTCTGAGGGGTTAATTTTATTTCTCTAAAAGTCAGCAGAAGGAGAAGTATAAAACCTCAAATTCATATTAACCAGGCTGAGGTGGTTATTCTGCCATGTAGTGGGAATTTGCTGTGAATTGCTATGCAGCTTTAAGTCCACAATTACCGTAATGTATGTCTAATATGTTGCAACAGATGGGAATGGCCTTACGAAATGGGGATGGCCATTCACTTTGCATAGAGATGCAATCCCTTCAGCGGAAATATACTGTCAACCTGTCCTGGGATTACCTTATCCATTTTTGCATGCACAAAAGTAGCATTATTTTAACAAAGCAATAAGTTATCTCATTATACTTTCAAAATAGATCTCCTTTTTCCCTCTTGCTATTTTCTTGTTTTTATTTCTTTTTGTGGTTTTCGCAAATTTTGTGTTGGTGAAAAGGACTCTACTCTACATTATCAGCATCTTGTCCACTCAGGTCAAACCAGGCTGTTTACAAACTTGGCTGCTTATCTGACCCTGAGCTGAATTTCCAATGCCAGATCCTCTCCTAAATAAAGGCCATCTATTTCTATTTCCTTAATATTGACCATTTCTGCCCCACCTCAATCCATCTGTTGGAGCCATCATCCATGATTTTTTTATTCCTCCTGATTTGACTATTCCAATCCTCTCCAAGTAAGACTCCCATCTTCCACCCTCCATAAACATAAGCCTGTCTAAAACTCTGCTGCCCATATCCTAACTCACACCAAGTCCAATAATCCATCACCCTGTGCTCGCTGACCTATCTTTTTCTCCAATGCCTAAAATTTAAAATGATCATTCCTTGTCTTCAAATCCCTCCATGGTCACACAGCCTCAGCCCCAACCTATTTATGTTACCTTTTCCAGCCCTACAACCCTATGAGAATAACCCTATGTACATTTATCCAATTCTGGCCTCTTTGTGAATCCCCCATTTTCCTCATTCCAACATTGGCAAATATGCCTTTAGCCATCTGATCTTCAAGGTCTGGAATTCCTTCGCTTATCCTCTCCACCTTTCTTTCTTCTCCTTTAAAATGTACATCACTTCTTCCTTTGGTTCTGTGTCAATCCTCGTCAGATTATACTCCTGTGACATGCCTTGGTGGGGTCACTATGTTAGCGGTGCAATATAAATACAAGTTGTTGTTCAGAAAATATAGGAATATGATACATAAACAAATATAGATCTGTTTTCTTGATTGTAGTGAACAACTTTATATTTGGGACAAATCTAGTTGAAATGATTAAATTAAATGAGCATTGCATTAAATTATTTTTGGTTTTGAAACACACACATCTGCCTGAAAAATGCAAAACAAATTGTGTAATGTATTTTTAGAAGAATTCTCTGAAGATGTCAAAGCAGCAAATTCCTATATGGTTGAAGTATTGCAATAATAAAGCAAATACATCAAATATCCCCAGTTCACCTCTCCTATGGATCTTCAGTCTATATTGATAAATAGCTTCATCCTTTTATAGTAATCTGGTTCTCATTATCAACCATATTTTGTGTCAGCTTTTATAGAGAAAATCTCTCCTCAGTTCTAATCTGTTTTAAGAGCATATGCCTTGAATGAGCAAAGAGACAGTAAAAGTCTCACTTGATGATGCAATAATGTAGTCTGACCTATGGTATTTTGCGATTTGGGCCACAATTCTTACTTATGGTTTTTCCTCATCTTAATTGTCAAAGTTAAGACAGGAAATTGAAGAAGATTGGAAACACTGTTCACCTTTTATCAAGCATCTATAGAAAAAAACCCAGCTTTTTTCTATCTTAACTAAAACTACCACTCCATTGCTTGGGTTATCTCAGCTGAATTGCCGTAAGGGCGAAAATATTTCACAAGGTTACTGCCGCAACATTCTGCCTTATAGGACAGTAAAATCTGATTTTCCTTAATGAAGTCCATGTGACATCCAACCAAGGGCAGGAAAATAATGACAATATCAGCAGGATGCTGATAGGAAGCTGAATGTTGATTGCATGCCAGCTGTCATTGTGAAAAACCACAGCTTTACAAACAAGGCTGACATCTCCTATATTGACATTTTAATGAGACAGTGTATTTTCTTTCCGCTATAGTGACTACTCCTGAACTAATCACAAAAAACCTAGGCAACATTTTTTTTACTAGCTTCGGTCTTGTCATGAAATTTAACATGAATTTCAATTAATCTAGTCATGTAAAATTATATTTGCGCTACAGAAGGCAGCTAGTTTAACGTTTCCATCGTTGGGCAAAGAATGGGTGATTGAAGCCATTAGTTTGGTGTGACTATATATCTTCCTCAACTCAATATCCTACGTGCAGTTCCTCTGCAATTAAGATCTTCCTCTTTCACTCTGCGAAAAGCAGGACGACGATCAATTCACTGTCTGTAAGATGAGATTTTCTGTTATACGGGTGCCTAGTTTTTCCTCCCCTATGTTAGTTGCATGATATTAGACAACATGCAGAAAATTACTCACCCCTAGTCAGACCACATATAGCGAGAAAGCTCTGAGTGCTTTAAATCATCCGGGAATGAAGGAGAGATAAGTGGTTGTAAAGCATTAAAATTGCCATTCGCCTCTGAATTAGAAGTAGTGGAAACTGGCCAAGTTTCAGGTGGCCCAGTGCAACATAATGGAGCTGTGGGCTAGGAATGCTCCCTCTTGCCTCAAAATGCTATGAGCACTGTGACTGCCCCTATTATAGGCCATTGCATCCTGTGAGATAGACCTCCTTAAGTAT
Source organism: Carcharodon carcharias (assembly GCF_017639515.1). Classification (NCBI taxonomy): domain Eukaryota; kingdom Metazoa; phylum Chordata; class Chondrichthyes; order Lamniformes; family Lamnidae; genus Carcharodon; species Carcharodon carcharias. The sequence goes on from NC_054487.1 coordinate 65,772,454, forward strand.
TGCGGTGGTGCCATGGGGGCGGGGACTTGAGGTAACTGGTCCCTGCCCTTTTAGTATTTTGTTCATTTATCCTCAAGGTTTGGTTGAAATTAGCAGGACTGCATTACTGTCAACCCCTGGTTTTCCTGAGAAGATGCTTGTGGGCTGCCTTCTTGAGCTGTTGCATTCTTTGTGGTTCTCATAATGCGGTTAAGTACATAATTCTAGGAAATAAGGAATTTGACCCACTGATAATGAAGGAACAGTGGAATAGCAAATTTGTGTGCAAATTGGAGGGGGAATTGTGGACAAGGGTGTACCCAAGACATTACTAAACCCCAATACCCCAGTGCAGGGCAGAGGAAAATCTCTGCCATCTCCAGCACACTCTTAATTACTTACTTTGAGTATGTTTAATACTCCCCTCATTCACACAAATTTTGTCAACAGCAAGTCATTACCCCAGTGTCATAATCGGAACTATGCGTCCCTTCCGCTTTCTCTCTTTTTCGCCATTTGCCATGCGATTATAATTAAAATTCTAAATGCCAGCGGCATGCATGAAAAACACATTTATTTAGGGGCGAGGGAAGCTTTTCATTGGTGAAACCCACCATCATTTACAGGCAGCCTATTAAAGAGCTTCCTGGTCAAACAAGAAGGCTTGCGTCACAGCCACAACTTTCCTGCCCAAATACATTTCCATTAATATAAGACTTGAGAGCACAAGGGTGACACGGATATTTTTCAAAATGTAATTTCACTTGTAAATATTTAATATTACATTGTTTTCACTTTATTCATGTGTGCATCACCATTATTTGCTGAGACTAGCTTAGTCAGAGAGCTAAATGTACTGGCACAGCATGGTTGGCTCGCATTGATGGTTATGGGGTGTTAGGAACAATGTTGTGTTTTTGCATTAACTCTTTATTGAATATTCATGTTTGTGTCCAGAGTTGTATTCACCAATTTGCGGGACATGACTGATTTTGCAGGCTCAGCTCTTCTATGCATTGTAAAGGACATTGTCTGAGAGCAATCTCAGTGGGGGTAATTGAAATGTTGCAGGTGAACTCAAATCCCTATAAGGAGTCCACCAGCCAACGCTCTGAGATGGAAATGAATTTGGACAGTACTGACACCACCCTTTAAGTCCTCATTTTCTTACCTTGATCAACTGTTTCCAGCACTATCCCCCCACTGCACGCAGAACACCAAGCCCTTCCCACTTCATTCCTCCATGCTCTCCACCCCACCCTCTGTCCTCCCTTGGATCCCTCTTCCACACCTTTCTGCTCCCGACTGCACTCCAAAACTCCCCTCACCACTGACTTACCCTTGCCATTCCCGAGCCTCCATGCAAGCTGCCATTCTTCTTCTCTCCTTCCTTGTGCCGCAGTGTTAAACAAGGAAACCCACTCACCTTACATACAACTGCACGAAGCCAACAGGTGCATGCCACCTTTAAATGATTGAGAACTAGGGGCCCCTAGATTCTCATATACCACTGACTTCATCTTGAAGGTAGGGCATAATTTTAAAAATGTTTTATGCTAATAAGTATTCATGGCATGCAAATGTAGGAGCCTGCCACAGGCTCAACATGGCACAAACACGCCTCTGACTTTACCTCAGCATCTCAACCCACGGACAGGAAATCGAAATGCCTAATTCTGCCTAATTAAGTCATTCTGCATATTACATTTTCTGCCCTTGTGGGCTCCATAAAATCTGTTCAAAGCAGATAAGAGAAAGAGATTAAATGTAAAGGCATGCAGTAAAGGGCATAAATTTACAGTAAAATATGTTCTGTAAAGGACATACCATAAACTTGCCCTCAGTAAATATCAATTTTAGTCTTTACTTGCTGACAGCAGCTGCCCTGCATAAGATTTCCTTTCCTTTTTTCTCAAACAATGTCTGTCATTTCCCTGTAGAAACACAAGATGACAGAGCTGAGGACACTTCCCTGAGGAACTCTTGGTGTGATGACTGGCCTCCAATAACCATGGTCACCTTCCTTTAGGTCAGGTATCATTGGAGAGTTTACCTTTTCAACCCCATTGGTTTCCTCATTGCTAGGGCTACTCGGTACCATACTTGGTCAACTGCTGTCTTGATGTCAAGGGCACCTACTCTTGCCTCTCCCTTGGCAATCAGCTCTTGCGTCCATATCTGGATCAAGATTGTGAAGAGATCTTTAGCTGACTGGTTCTGATGGAACTCGAACTTAGCATTGGTGAGCAGCTTATTAGTGCTGCTTGAAGGCATTACTGAAGATTTCATCATTTTACTGATGATTGGGGGAAGGCTGTGGGGTGTTACCTAATCCATCTACATTAGTACTTTTGTCCCTTTAAACCATCTCATCTCCTGCCACTCTCCTACTTGTCCTCCACTATTCCACTGTTCTTATTTCCCAAAATATATTCAACGTATCTCTGCAGCTGAAGCTGTCAGCCCACTTTGCAAATCTTTTTATTTCTTCCAGCAAGCTTCCTCATATTTTGCTACATCTTTCTAAATTGGCCTGGTGTTCTGGGGTGGTGAGGGCATGGTGGTGGGAACAGTTGATCAAGGTAAGAAAATGAGGGTCGAAAGGGTGGTGTCAGCACTGTCCAAATTTGTGTCCACCTTTTTTTCCCCTACGTCAATGTGGACCAGTCCGGCAACCATGAGAAGCTAGTTAGTGAATAGCATTACAATTCACCCCTGTATCAGGAGCTTAAGTTTGATTGTCTTAGGAAACTGGAATTTGTATTGGGTCCTGTGGTAATTATGGTTTTATTTAGTGTGTAATATGCCTTTAAGAATAATACTTGTTAAGGAAGATCTCATGATATTTAGAAACCAATAGGGGAGTAGCCCGGGCTACCTCCGTAGTCAGTAGTTAGTAGTTAGTTGTGTAGAGATAGAGATTGAGTTGAAAGCACACGTGTAGTTGCTGATGAGTGCTTTGTGAATAAACTTAAAGTTCCACCCAAGAAGTGTCTGCTGATCAGCTCTGTCAATAGTACCAATTTGGCCACCGCTCACAACTGGTCCTATGGCAGGAGTCGATATATTCAGGATATCACAATATGGTGTAACAATAGTACTTAAGTATTGGTTTACTTAGAATTTCATATATTATCAAAAGTTAGTCTGTATATTACCAATTTTAAAGTGAAACTTGGAGAACCTCAGGAGAAATGCATTCCTATCTCTGTACAGCCTGTCTCCTGGGACCCATACTGAAGGATCTATGAAGCAAATAACTAGAAAACAGCTGATTTTAATCAGACCCACCTGTAATATATTCCAAATCAATCCTTCACATCTCGTTCTATCTTCACGTTGTAACTAACTCCTTAGAGGCCGCTGCAGTGATGCACATCAATCTGAAATCTGGAACTCCTGTGATTTCTAGACATGTCAGCTGGATTTTCATGTGAGTGATGTTACTGCCCAGGTCAAGCTGGTTCAGGTATTAGCCCTCTTAGCAATAAACCCATGTATTAAACATTAAAATACTTGATGGTATTTTAATACCAGGAGGAAAGGAACATTGCTAGTGAAAAGTGAAGATTATGATGTTTGGCCCAGTTACAAAATGCAAGCCAAAGAGCTTCTTTATTTAAAAAAAAAATCCCTTTAAAATTATGTTTGAGTATCTGGCTCAAAACTCCAGCATTGTGCATATAAGAAGGTACAACAATTGTGCTTGTAAAGCGCTTACAACACAGACATAGACCTTCTGTTTCAACAGGCCCATATCAGTCCTTATGTTCCACATGAATCTCCTCACATCCTTCCATGTATAATTCCCATCAATATTTCCTTCCATTCCATTCTTACTTGTGTTTATCCAGCTTCCCCTTATTCGCCACAATTACTTCTAGGCCAGGATTTTAGGTTTGCGAAACTTCCCTTCCCACCATCCCAGGGCAGCAAACACATCCCCAGCAATACTGGCCGCCCTGCAGCCATTTCACGCTCCCATGAGCACTAATCAGCTGAAGATGGGACTTCCGCCCTTCACTCGGGAGGAAGTCCCTCCTCAAAGAGCTGCCGGCCAAACTGTTTGGGCAGCAGCTCTCGAGCCTCTGCAGCACCAGAAGCTGCAGTGGACAGCGCTGGGGCTGCATGTGGTCCCCGGAGCCTAAGTCCCGGGATTCCGAGAGTTTTGGGGGGTCTCAGGGACGGGATGGGTGGTGAGACCCGTGGTTGGAGGTGGTGGGCGGTAGTTGGGGTGGGGGTATTGCCGTTGGGAGGCAGAGAGGACATGCAGGGACTGGATCTTCTTGGAGGATGTTGCTACATAAGAACATACAGAAATACAAATTAGCAGCAGACGTAGGTCACCCAGCCCCTCAAGCCCGCTTTGCCACTCAATGAGATCGTGGCTGATCTGATTGTAACCTCAACCCCACTTTCCTGTCTACCCCCAATAACCTTTCACCCCCTTGTTAATCAAGAGTTTATCCAGCTCTGCCTTAAACATATTCAAAGGCTCTGCTTCCACCGCCTTTTGAGGAAGAGAGTTCCAAAGACTCACGACCCTCTGAGAGAAAAAAATTCTCTTCATCTCTGTCTTAAATGTGCAAACTCCTTACTTTTAAACAGTGACCCCTAGTTCTAGATTCTCCCACAAGAGGAAACCCTCTCCAAATTCCCCCTTCCCACCCAAGGCCCGAAGAGGGTTAATTTTCAGGCATTCCCCTCTACCCCGCAACCTCTTCCGCCAGCCTGAAAATTGAGGCGGGGTGGGAAATGACCCTTAAGTGGTCAATATTTGGCCACATGAGAGCCTTAATTGGGGCTCGTCGAAGCATAAAGAGCAGGTGGGAATCTGGTGGAAAGGCCATTCAAGAAATTTTACATTCGTTCCTCACCTACAATCTCGCTGGTGAGAGAACATAAAATTCTGCCCCTTGTGGTAGCAGCTGCACATTCTAAACACTCACTAGGCAAAGAATTTTCTCCTGAATTCCCTGTTTGATTTATCAGTGACTGCCCATAAATCCTGGTGTTATAAGTTGACCCAGCTTATAAAATGACACCACATTTTCTGTCCGTAAAATCATGTTTTTGCATATACTTGGTGTAAATGTTGACATCTCTTTCCAGCCATGACATTCCATACTTGCATTAGCCACAATTTTTCACCCCACGAATGTTTTTTAACTAACCAGTAGCTTATAACTGGGTGTGGGGGATCAAGCAGGTGATACACACTGTGGTGTGAAGATGTGTGGGAGTTTAATGCACATCCACACAGAACAGACCTCGCATCACAAACAACAAAGATGGTGACCACCACACTAGTGGTTCACTTTTATATTTGACTCTCATTTTTGGAGAGATTTTTTGAGTTTTCAAAGGTCCATTTATACACTGATAAGAACAGTAGCTTATATTAATGGTCTCACCTGCCTGCGGAAACATCTGCACCTACCCTAACAAACACTTTCATACTCTTAAAGATCTCGAGGGACTGGAATTGGGTATAATAATTTCAATATCTTTCGGTTGGGGTTTGTAAAATAAGCATGGGACCCTATTCCTGATTGCTAACCAGTAGCTCCCGTTGAAAAATGCAAGTCTATGCATATTTGGGGAGGACTGGATTGGTTCTGAATGTAATAAAAACAGGAAATGCTGGAAGTACTCAGCAGGTCAGACAGCATCTGAGGAGAAAGAAACAGAGTTAATGTTTCAGGTTAAGTACCTTTCATCAGAACTGGGAAAAGTAAGGGATGTAATAATTTTTGGGTAAGGAGTGGGTTGAATAAGGACAAAAGGAAAATCGGTGATAGGGTGGAAGAGAAGAGAGATTGAATGATGCACTGTCGCTGGGTCAAAATCCTGGAACTCCCTCCCTAACAGCACTATGGGTGTACCTACACCACATGGGCTGCAATGGTTCAAGAAGACAGTTCATCACCACCTTCTCAAGGGCAATTAGGGATAGGCAATAAATGCTGACCTAGCCAGTGACACCCACATCCCATGAGTGAATTAAAAAAACAGAGTTAGTCTTACAGGATCAGAGGGAGTGGTTATAGGGGAAGAAAAGAAACAAAGAAATAAAATATGTGCCTGGGGCAGGTGTGCTACTGTCTGAAAGCAAAAATAAAGAGAAAAAGCAAAACATGCAGAGAAAAGGAAACAAAATGGGGGACAGAGTTTATGGTCTGAAATTGTTGAACTCACTGTTGAGTCCAGAGGCTGTAAAGTACCTAACTGAATGATAAGGGGCTGTTCCTTAGCTCACATTAAGTTTTGCTGGAACATTGCAGCAGCCCAAGGACAGAGATGTCAGTGTGAGAACAATGGCAAGCCACAGGAAGCTCAAGGTCATGCTTGTGGAATGGAGGTGTTCAACAAAGCGGTCACCCAGTCTGCATTTGGTCTCCTCAGTGTAGAGGAGACACATTGTAACGAGTAGACCAGATTGAAAGAAGTACATGTAAATTGCTGTTTCACCTGGAAGGAGTGTTTGGGACCTTGGACGGTGAGGAAAGCCAAGTGTTAAATTGCCTTTTTGAGGAAAGGTGCTGTGGGAAAGGGATGGGATGGGTGACTGGGGAGCAGGCTAGGTTATCACAGAGGGAATTATCTCTTTGGAATTCTGGAAGGGGAGGGGAGGGGAAGGTACTTTTGGGGTGACATCATGTTGGAGGTGGCAGAAATGGTGGAAAATGATCTGGAAGCAAAGTTAATGAAGTTTTCTAACTCAAGGTGAAAGCAGGACACAGAACCGATACAGTCATCAATGTACCAGAAAAAAATCAGGAGGAGAGGTCCTGAGGAGGACTGGAACAAGGGATGTTCCACATACGCCATAAAAAGACAGGTATAGCTAGGACTCATGTGGGTACCCATAGGGCAGAACTTTGCCCTCATTGGACGAGCGCAACGAGCAGGCCCAGGATCAGTCATGAAGCTGGCTGCCGCCTGTAGTTGATCCCCGACATGGCTTTCACACTGGCTGGGCCACTTAACAGCCAGCCTGTGTGAAATGCTCAGTGCTGCCGGAGCCGGGCAGGGTGGGAGGAACACAAGCATGGAAGTGTGTGCCTGCGTGGGAATGCGCACAAAGCTGCCTCCAGGAGCTGAAGATTTTTAACAAAAAAAAAGACTCTGTCACAAGCAGGGACAAGTTAAATATGAGTGTAAAAAGTAAATCACTGGTCGAAACCTCATCCTGCCTGTGAATGAAGTTTTGCCAACAATGCAAAGGCTGCTTGGCTGGACGGGCAGCGAGAAATTCGAGTCAATTAATTGAGTAAGGACCTTAATAGGGCAATTAATTGTCGGCGGGCGCACTGCCAGCTCCTGCGCATGCCCGCCCACCGAAATATCGGACAAGTGCACAATGATGTTGGGACGCTCGCCCAACATCATCGCGCGTCTTTTTACACTCATTCGCGCTAGGCGCAGGCCCGCCCAACGGGCGCAATATTCTGCTCAGAGGAACGCTTTTTATTTGGAAAAAGTGAGATGAATTAAAGAAGAAATTGTTCAATGAGAGGACAAGTTCAGCCAGGCGGAGGAGGGTGGTGGTCAATGGAAATTGGCTGAATCTCCGTTCAAGGAAGAAACGGAGAGCCCTCAGACTGTCCTGGTGGGGGATGGAGGTGTAGAGAGATTGGATGTCTATGGTGAAGAGGAGACAGTTCGGGATATTGGAAACTTTTAATGTGACAGAGGGCAGAAGAGTTACAGCTGTAGGTGGGGAGACACTATACAGGGGGAGAAAAAATGAAATCGAGGTATGAAGAAATCAGTTCAGTGGGACAGGAATAGGCTGAAATGATAGGTCAACCAGGGCAGTACACCTATGGATCTTGGGAATGAGGTAGAAGCAAGATACACAGTGTTGGGGAGTTATGAGGTGGGAAGCATGGAGGTACGATCACCAGAAGAGATGAGGGCAGTGACTGTTCTGGAAACAATAACTTGATGTTCGGTGGTGGGACCATAGTCCAAGGGTAGGTAGGAGGAAGTGTCGGATTGTTGGCATTCAGCATCAACAATGTAAAGGTCAGTTCACCAGACAATAAAAGCACCCCCTTTGTCAACAATCCTAGGGTTAGACCTGAGAGAACTGAGTGCTGTAAGTTTAAGGGAGATGGGTACGAGAGGGTGAAGGGAGGAGAAAATTTGAAATGGCCAATGTCATGCCAACAGCTCTCAGATAAAAAAGATCAAGACGGGGTAAGAGGCCAGAGGGAGGGGCCCAGGTGGAGGGAGAACACTGGGATGGTGAAGATGTCCATAGAGCAGTAGGAGGGCTCCTGGCCAAAGAAGTGGGCCTGGTACTTTCAAGGTGAATGCATTGCATTGTTGCAGGAGATTTAAAAGTTTCTGGCATGGAGGTCAAAACACATTGCTGGGCAGAGTTGACAAGGCATCAGCTGAGAACAGTTGCTCTATTTTGGGGCAGAAATCAGATATTCTGGGAGTTTAGGAGCCAGAAATGCCATTAGGCATGTTTGTACTCTTTGTTGACATCCTAACTTCCAATGAATGGCGAGGCGGTCCCTCTGCTCGCAACCCTTCCATCCTGATTCCACTTTGAGAGTCCATCTGGGGAATTCCCAAGCTTCTTCTGAAATCCCACCAGATAGACCTCTACAAGAGCCAATGGTAAATGCACCTGCAAGAAATAGGTGAACCTGCTGTTCTGGGGTGTATGTGGGCACCCCCCATATGGCATTGGATCACTGGGGTACTGCCCTGCTCCAATCACAGTAGAGTGATGGCACCAGCAGAATTTCTTTTGTACCCAACTCGCATTGTCGCTAATCTAAGGGTGCTTTATTCTCTCAGTGTGTTTGGAAAATGTTGAACTCCTGGGCCAGAATTTTGAGGTCGGTGGGCCTGGGACCAGCCAGGAAATGGCCTACTGCCCACGATCAGCCCCCGGCTGCGATTTCACGTTGGCGGGCCTGCCAAGCGTGAGAGGCGGCTCCCCAATGGTCAGAAAGGGGTGGGCAGGGGCTGGAGTCTGTCAGCTGCCGGGTCAGGCCCTGGAAGGTTTCGGAGTTGTCAGCAGGAGAGTAAAAATTATGGATGCAAATGTGGCTGCAGATGCCAGGGGGTAGGGCAGGTCGAGTGGGCGCTCGGCCCCCTGGTTTCTGATGAGCGCCTCGTGGTCCTCCTGGGAGGAGGTGGCTGCCAGGAGAGACACCCTTGTCCCCAGGGATGTAAGGAGGAGGCCACCACACCTCACAAAGAGGGCATGGGAGGAGGTGGCCATGTTGGTCGACGGCCATGATGTGGTGTGGCGCACCTGGGTCCAGTGCCACAAGAAGTTTAATGACCTGCTGCCCTCAGGACGGGTGAGTACCATGTTGGCATGGATCAGTGTGGTGAAGTGTTAAGGGCTGGCCGTCCCCCCGTGGAGCTCAGGTAAATTAGAGTCAATTGTCAATGATGCTGGAGCTGGCCAAGGGGGTGAGCCCTGGCTGCTTGGACTGAGTGCCTTGTGGCTTGAGGGCCACGACTCGGATGTGCCCTGCAAGGGCTCCTCAGGTGGGGTTAGCCAGGCTGCAATGGCGCTGCAGGGAGAGAGTGGACTAATCAATGCTCCTCTGTCCTTTCAAGAGAAAGCGGCCTATAACAGCTTCAAAACGTAACGGACAGGCAGGGACCCCCCAAACCTCCTAATCCTAAGCAGATACAAGCAGAATACCCTTGAGCTTGAGAGGCACCATGCACCTTGATCAACTGGCCGCGGAGAGGCTGGGGTGTCAGATGAAGATAAGGGCGCAATGCTCAGAGCTGAGAGTTTCGGATGGTGCAAACATCTTGTGTGTCTCATCATTGATGGGAGCTTCAAGAATGGATTCACCATTGATTATTGAAAGACAATGGCACCATAATTCAGATCTCCATGGTCTCACCAGGGTGGCTGGCATGCACTGTGACAGTGTGATGAATTAAAGTAATGACATGTCGTTCACCACATACCCACCCTGAAGACCCACCCCTGATGCCAGAGGACTGTCAGGTTCCAGATGCACCCGCGTCACACCCGCTTTCTGATCCAGGCACCAGCGCAGGTGCCATCACCTTGGTGGGCACTAGATCCTCAGTTAGAATGTCGGTGCACAGCGGTGAGGGCACTTCATACTCGCTTGAGGTGCAGGCGGAGGCAGAGAGTGCCCAGGGCACCAGTAGTTGGAGGACTGCAGGAGATCAGGATGATGCTCAGCCAAAGGCAGATGATGAGACTCTGGAGTTGCCCATTAGGCAGCAGATGCTGATTGTCTAGCAAGATGAGTGGGAGGATCTGGCAGAGGTCCATGAGGGTATGCATGCCTTGGTCTCCGTTATGGAGGAGTTCATGCAGAACATTAGCACTGCGTTGAAGCTAATGGCCAAGTGCACTACCTCCTCCATTGAGAGAATGGCGACTCTCATGGAGATGCAGTGCCAGTAACAGAATCAGGGGTTACTGGGGTTGTGCTCGGGCCTACAAGCCCTCACATAGGCACTGACCTTAGGTGGTCAGTGTCCATGTGGGAGATGGATGAGGCACCCAATATCCCAGCTAAGTGCCTGTCGGTCAATGGTGAGCAGGGAGGTCCAGAATGATCTCACATTGGTGCACGAGTTGTCTGCCGTCTCTGTGGGCTTCCCTCAGGTGCTCTGGATGACGGCAGCAGTTCCTCTGCCCCAGATGAGTCTGCAGCAACTGGGGAGATACCAGCTGTGGAACTGGCTGCTCCCTCCCAGGCGGGGCCAACACAGGCTCCACTGACCAGAGGATGACCACCAAGGCCATCAAGGCCAACAGGACAGCGGAGTCAACAGGTTGTCTCCAATGCTGGTGCCAGCGAGGGGGGTGCACGGAGACGTAGCACTCACAAACGTAAGTTTAAGGCACCATGAGCACAAGAGGGACTGGTCACATTGAAGACCAGAAAAGGTTCTGTTAATTTGTTTTGGCTGTCAACATGAGATAAATTTTATTTTGTTGTAATGACCTGTGTATGCTTCACGTTTTTTAATTTAAAGTGGCACAGGGTACACCAGTATGTAATGCCAGATGTGGGTGTCTTGAAATGTTATTGCACAGGCACTGAGTGGACTTTGGGGTCAAAGGAAAGGGTCATTTCAGACACCTGGGATGGAGGCGGAAGACCTGGCATGAGGTGGTAGCGCTTATTTGGCAGCCTAGTTGAAAAAGTGTTGGATCAAGGCACCTTGATCAAGGATCAAGGTGTCTCTGCCTCCCTGGAGATTACAGTGTTCTGCCCCCATGCCCTCAGCATTCTTCTCACCATGCTCTTCCTCTGACTCGCTACTGAATTCATCACCTGTGGCTTGTGCAGCTGTGTCAAGATCCCCTTCCTCCAGTGTGTCCCCCCCTTGCCACTGCCAGATTGTGGAGAGCGCAGCTTGCAACCACTGACATTGACACCCGCTCGGGGGTATTGCAGTGTGCCCCTGAACGGTCCCAGTATCGGAAGTGCATCTTAAGAAGGCCCACGGTCTTCTCGATCACCACCCTTGTGGAGGCATGGCTCCTGTAGTACCACTGCTCTGCCTCTGTTCTTGAGTGGTGGAGAAGTGTCATGAGCCACCTTTTCAAGGGATAGCCCTTGTCACCCAACGGCCATCCATCCAGTCGGGCTGGAGCACTGAAGAGCCGCGGAACCTGGGAGTGTCTCAGGGTGTAAGTGATATGGCAGCTGCCAGGTTACCTTGCACAGACTTGCAGAATATGTATCTTATGGTCACACACTATCTGCAGGTTCATGGAGTGGAATCCCTTCCTGTTGACGAAGGCACACGGCTGACCTGCTGGTGCCTTGATGGCCACATGTGTGCAGTCGATGGCACCCTGGTTGCAGGGGAAGCCAGCAATTGCTGCAAAGCCTCTGGCTCGCTCAGCTTGGCTGGCCTCATCCACATGGAAATGAATGGAAGTCAATACCTGCCTGAATAGAGCTTCTGTCACCAGTTTGATGTAACTATGGACAGCTGATTGGAAGTCTCCACACAGATCCCCCACTGAATCCTGGAAAGAGCCGGAGACATAGAAGTTGAGGCCCACTGTGACTTTCAGAGCCACTGGCATGAGATGTCCTCACACACAATCAGAGGTGATCTCAGGCTCAATCATCTGACAGATGGAGGTCACAGGCTCCTTTGAGAGGCACAGAATCCTTCGGCATTGCACCTCAGACATATTGAGGTAGCTGCATCATCATCTGTAAACCCTAGCAGCAGGATAGTGCCACCTTCTGCAGGCCCTTCCGCTTTGGACTGTCAGCTGGCCCTGCACCACCTGTGCCTACGCCTCTCCTCCCACAGGTCACTCTCCTGGAAGCTGCATGGCCTCCTGGCCTCCTGGCCTCCTTTCCCTTGTGTCCCGCTCTTCCAACTCAGAGGAGGTGCCACAGGTGGAGGCCACAATCCCCATTACCAGGGTTAGGGAAGGCTGTCTGATACCTGGAAGGGTCCACATGGTCTGAAATCTCCTTAAATGAAGCCTGGAAATGCTAACAATGAAGCCCCAAACAGAGAAGAAGCTGCCATATACCAATAAGTCACCAGCAGCAAACTATCTACTCAACTCCTCTCTACTCATGCCGCCAATGCTGCTGACGCTTTTTATCCCACCGGTGGATGAGGATTTTGAAATTATTGACTGGCTGCCTCCTTGTTTTGCCCCTGCGACGAGCATGAAATTGCACGGGCAATGAAATATCAGCGTCCATTGACTTTTTAAGGTCCTTAACTGGCCTCTTAATAAATGGCAGGTGCGGCACTGGCACTCGTATGTGCCTGCCAAGCGAAACATCGCCTGAGTGCACAATGACGTCGGGACGCTCACCTAACATCATCAAGCACTATTTTATGCTCGAGTATGTTAGGCGCACCCACACGCCAAGCAAAAAATTCTGCCCCTGGTTATGGATATCCCTTGCCTCAATGAACAAAGAATTTACATTAAAAGGCGTTGATAAAAATGAATGCATCACAGTACTATCTACACGCATCATTATTGCAGCACCCAGTTTCAGTTAACCACTGAGTTATTTTTGCCTGTCACTTCTTGTTTACATTTAACCAACAAATTTCAAGTGACATTCTCTTTGGGGCATTTAGCTGCACATACTCCTAATCCTCCAGTGTGGTATTTCATTACCATCCTCTATTTTAGGATGTTAAAGGTGATGGTTGTTTCATTTTATTAAAATATTTTCATAGTAATTTTTCACCCAGGTCTGTGGCATTGAGAAATATGAGAATGTAAATTAATTTAGGTTAAATTAAAATAATTTAACAGCACTAGTTTTACTGAAAAATGCATTAATATAAAGAGACTTTACATATAATGCTAAGTCAATAATGTTAACATTGTTCTAGAATTAGTGATGAGTGTAAGTCCAAGACTCAATCAGCACCCACTGTTACACTGGAGAAAATCTGACAGCAACTTCTGGGGTCCCCACTGGCACAGTTAAATGCAGACACGCAGCCATCAGAGCTACCTTACTCCTCCACAGGGTGCCCTGTTGCAGTCCTTGCCCATAAACTTGGTATTCAAACGATTGCATCAATAAGAACTTGTAGCACTTGACTGCAAGTTCTGCACTAAAAGTGGCTGAAAAAGTTAGGGCTAGTTCATTCAGAAGTAACTGAAATTTTAATGGCGTGATAAGAAATAATTTTTACCGAACAATCTCTCTTGCCCAGGAAAGCTAATGTTGCAAGTGTCTCACTCCCTCAGAAGAAAACTGATGTTGGAGATTTTGAAAATTATTATTTTTTTTCTTTTACTCTCTGCCCCTTTTACCTCTCTCCTGTAATCTCCTCTTTATTTCCCTTTCAATAGTCAAATTTAATATTTCTTGCTTTATTCTTCTTGGTTTGGACTCCACCTGGCTCAATCTCAATAAAGAGTCTAACTGTTGCTTTCTCTGCTCACAGGTGCCACAGAACTGCTGTAGAGGGTGCCATACTGGAAAAGACGTTGGATTAGGGGAAATCTTCGCTGTCAATCCTGCAACAAGTTTGAGTAGCTGGCAGAGAGGAGAACAGCGAATGCTGTTCCTTCGCCATTGACTGCAAAATCCAGGTCATTGTTTATTTTTAAACATTAGCTATTGAACGTTTTCTTCTTTTATTCCTTCCACACATTTGTCTTCATATATTTCTGCAGTCATAGGCCCGATGTTTCAAGTAAAATGCTACTGAGGAGGATTTTGACAATAACTTGTTTTTGTTCACTTAAGAGCAACATCTCTCAATTGTATATATATATTTTTAAAATTATCAATAAACCTTTGTGTATTTTATTACATTTTCAGATATTTAGCAGGGCATTAATATATGCAAGCTTTTTGTCTTCAGTCTTGATTATTCCAAGGCTCTGCTTCATAATCTTTCATTGACTAGCGTCCATAAACTCCCGTTCACCATTCATTCAAAACACATTTGCCCACAATCCATCCCACGTTGCTCTTAACCTCTCTCCTATGGATCATCCCCATTCCTCTTCTTCCTCTGTGAAGTGCCTCAAAACATATTGCACCTTAATGCTGTTTAAATGTGCACCCTTGTTGGTAGTGACTTTGGCTCTGATGAATGGTCTTTATACGTGTGATCCTAAACATCACTGGAGGTTCCACCTGTCTCCTGTCATTTCCCTGGGACTTCCACTAGTCTCTCACTGATGATGTGGTGTGAGGCTAGTAGAATCCCCAGAGAATTTCAGGATCTATATATTTAAAATATGCATATGCACTGGACAAGTAATTCCCTCACTAGGGTGAATAGCAAGCTGCATTGCTCCCAGCTGTCAGCACATCAGAGAAACATCTAAGAGCTGACAAATGGCCCAGAGCTGATTTAAGCAGATCTATCATGAACAGGACTGTGCTAAGAGAGCTACACTATCCTGTTTTGAGAATATAATTCCAAGTAGTGTTTTTATTGTAACAGTCCTAGAAATAATTAAGAAATCTGAATAATCTTTTCCTAAGTAGAACATTTATTTACAAATATGTTCAATCCTTTTTAAAGTGGGATAAAATATATCATATTCATCAGATTGTTTTCAATATTGCTATAATGGCCCTGAACTTGCAATAGAAATAAAGGGGAGGCTCATAGCACTCACCATTATTTTGGAGTAAATTGGACAGCAGCTTTAGGCATCTGCACATGTGCTGTTAAACTCAGAAATCCAATAGTTTCTGTCTGATTTTTCTTGCTCCTCCACAAGCATTGTTAAATGGATAGCTTGCTGATGGATTTGGCATTGAAATTAGTATAAGGGTGTGATGTTGCTGTCATTATCCATTAGTTAGCCACAGAACATGCCAGAAAGGTTTAGGGCTGGTACTTTCAGGTGTAAATGAATTTTTAACAGTGCATTAAATCTTAATGGCTAGTTGCCAAACAACCTCCCTGGCCCAAAAAATTTACAAGTGTGATGACTTATTCCTTCAGAATTTGGAGATTTTTTAAAAATTAAAAACCAAAATAAAGTACTTTACTTTTCCTTTCTGTGTTTTACCTTTCTTAATCTCATATTTCTTTGCTTCTCTTTGTTACCTGATTTTGCATAGAATATTTAATCCAAATTCATATTTGCTGGTTTAGACTTTGCATGGCTCAGTAAGGCTTCTTCAGTCTGAATGGTTGAAGAGACATGCTGTTACTTGCCCTGCTTACACATTCCACAGATCCCCTTTGATGCTCAAAAGCCTGCAAAATTCTTGTGAACAGCTGTAAGAGAATTGAAACACTTACTGTAAGCAGGATTACCATTGTTGGCTAATATCATTTATTAGGTAGAACTGTATTATATGGAACATCTACATAAAAAATAAAGTTGCCAGGGAAAAGCAATATATATGTTTTGACTAGCTTTATTCTATTGAAATAATGATAATGCAGTATGCTCATGTTTCATGGAGAACTTTGCCCCCACAATTTTAACACACTGAACAGGGGTGTATACTTAAGGAACAGCCGTTTATTTGGAAACATGCTGTTTAATGTTTATAATAATATAATACCTTTGGGCTACTTAAAAGCTTGGATTAGGTAATTTAGGCTGACTAGGCTCTGGATAATGGATAAACGATTAAAAGATTAGTGTTTGTATGAGTGGGAATGTGGATGTAAAGCACAGAATCTAACACGTAACAGAAAGTGACTGTTTTATGTGTGGGACAAAACAAGATTTTGTTTTTATATGGAAAACATTGGTCCACAACATTTCCCTTAAGACAATCTGTGCAGCAAGTCATCCTTTTTGAAGGCCAGTAGAAAAAACTGAAGCAGAGACAAATTATATGTTTTAAAACAACAGGATGTATTTTGCTTTTTGCATTAAATGACGGAAAATATATTTTATTAAACTGGACAGGTTTACAATCACAGGACTTCTCTTTCATTTTATGTATGTAGGAAAATTGCTGAGCAGAATTTAAGCACTTAACAAAAACATAGTAGAATAGAGAATATCATCAACTGAAACATAAGTCTTGGAGCTGGGAAACTAAGATTTAAACAAAGGGGATCAAAGCTATTGTTTCCTCTCTTTCAAGTCAGAAGGGATCAAAGCTAATATAATCTTCCTTTCAAACCAGAAATTCTGTTTCAGTGCAAAGCATTATCAGCTCCATAGGTTCTAACTTATCCCAGCACGAAACAGACATTCCGTCCCATTCCGTGGTTGTAAAATATAAACAGCTCACAAAATACTTAAAATAACCACAAGTTATTTGATAAAATTGTAGTTTGTAATTGGTTCCATAAGTGAACTTCCTGATAAATAACCATTTTTATTACTGTTCCACAGGGCCACAGCTTTCTAAGCTATAGGGGGCACAATTAACTTGGAGGTGTTTCACAGGATTAAAGAGTTTGTTCAGCCAGGAAAGCAATGCTCAGCAAACACACGTGTGCACACACTCAGAATATCATACATACTTACAGTTCCCGTTATCAGGAGTCCTTAATTTACAAAAATATGCATTTAATGAGCAGGGGTCTATTTTGGTAAGATTTTCTGTTATTTCTTGTTTCCCGAATATTAAAGATCAACAGAATTGACAGCTGGTCTTGATTTTGTGAACAATAATTTATAGCTGAAATGACAGAACAATAGCCAATCATACTGCATCTGTAATAATGCTGTTTCCACCATTCTTGAAGCATCTAAGTTGCAACTGAATGGATCTAAATTACAAATAATCATTCGGCTAGCAATTATGCAAATGAGAACAAAACTTTGCTTTTAAGGCATATCGTGCCTACTTCCAAATGTGACTAACGCATTGTGATGGTACTTGCTGCACTTAAGAAAATAAATTATGTTTTTGATGCTGTCAATTATTATTTCAAAAAGGGAAAGAAATTAATCCTGGGAATTGTGAACACATGTTTATTATTGATTATAGGAAAGCTATTTTTACAAATTATGTGGGGCTTATGATCACTGGGAGGGTTAAAATTCTTGTGGACCTGTTTTCAAGAAAGGGATCAGTGTTGCTCTAGCAGCACATGTCTAATCAAGTGGGAAGAATTAAGTCGCTTAAATTGTTTAGCAGACTTCAGTATCAAGTAATATGCGAGGTACCAGCACTAGTCCTGCTGATTGAGAGTTTGGATATTGGCTGAACTGCCAATCTTTAAAGGCAGCCTGGGCTCCTTAAAAGGGTGGTTTGCTTTACCTCCAAGCAATCAAAAGCTAATTGAGGAGTTGGCAGGCCAAGGAGCAGCTTCAGTCATTCCCCACACTTCTTAGATGCATTACTGAAGGTTCTGATGGAGGAGGTGGACAAGCTGCTCTACAGTGGGCACAGGTGGCAGAACAAGGGCCACTGAACGATTCAGTGGGGCAGATCTGACATCTGCTCCTCTTAACCTGAACTAATGTCAGCAAGGAATCTTTCAACGGCCATTAGGCCCTTTATTTACACATGTAAATATATTCAACCAGGCCACACTGAGAAATTTAACAGGGGATGTTCAAAATTCTGACAGATTTTGTTGAGTAAATAGCAAAAAACTATTTCCACTGGTCAATGAGTTGTATTTGGAAGCCATAAATTTAAGATCATCACCAAAAGAATGAAAGAAAAGGTTAGGAGATTTTTTGTTAATGCCAATATTAGGGCAAGGAGCACTTTATTAGAAGTAGTGACGGAGACAGAATCTATAATAGCTTTTAACGGGAAAGTGGATAAATAAATGCAAAAACTGTTTTTAAATATAATAGGAAAATGTCAGGGAATGAGACAGTGCAAAGGATCAAATGGCCCTCTTCTATGCTGTAAAATTTTGATCCTAAATAATAATTTTAAAACAAGAGGACATCTCTTCAAAAACAAATATAGGACTATTATAAACAAATTCTCCGCATATATTGATAAGCATATGAAATTGTCCTTTGACCCAAAAGCAGTACAGTGAGGAAAATTAGTAATTTCTTTAAAATATCTGTGGAATCGGTAATTGGTTTTAAGAATGTTCAAAAAGGACTTTCAGATGTTTGCATCAATTATAAAGGGATGAATTATAATTTTCTTGAATAATAAGAAATATTGATCCATGTGACCTGGCAATCCTTGACCTGGAAGCAGTACCACATGAAGGAAGTTAACATATGACAGCCTTGTGGCTGGCAGACACTAAGAAGAGCTGCAGACAGAGGACAGCTGCAACAGGGGGAGGACAGAGAAGGTACATTTACAAGGAGCTGTGTATGCAATACAGTTAAAAAATACAAAAGTTTGAAGACAGAGTTGGAGCAGAAGTTGTGAATTCTATAGAACATTCTATGGCTATGCTTCAGTTTTGCCAGAGCCAACCAGGCTGTTTAATGAGATTTAATAAAGGAGTCAGATAAAGGAGTCTCTGGAAAATCTGTGCCATCAAGGCTATTGTTAACCTAACTAAGGAGGTTCTGCAGGAGTGTGCCCTTTCGGTGCCGACTGTCTCCAAGGGACTCAGATGGAGTGGAGCTACCTTTGATGATGCCCCAAAGTCCAAATCCATTGAGTGAGAAAAGTGAGAGATCCAAGTTTCAGAGGTTGAGTTGGAAAGACTATTGCACGTGTGCCACATTTGTATGGGGAGTGATGCAAATGCTTATGGTTGTATAATACGTATCTTTATTGTATAGACCATTAAAAGGGGAATTTTCCTTTTCACTTGAAGCCTCACTTACCTGTTAAATCATGTGTATTTTGAATTGGTTCTGATTCATGTTAAAGTAAAAGCTATAAAAAGTGGAATTGTGTTAGTAATTTCTTCATTTGTGCGTCATTCAGTAAATTTAGTTATTTTGGTTTATGGTTTCCCACAGAGATTGTAACAGAGTGGACTTCTGGGTCCATTGACAGAAAACACAGAAATAACTGAAGAACAGAATAGAAGGAAATTGTAAACTCCTTCTGGATGATGTGCTCAGATGACTGAATGTTTTTTCTTACCCACATCTACATTAAGATCTTGAGGTTGTTTATTTTTATTACCTTTACAAAATTGAAATTACACTGTGTTAATATTAGTTTTCAAACATTAATTGTATTCATATGTAATTCATTTGACTTACTTTAAACATATCACCTTCCTTGGTTAAAATCAATAGATAAATGAATCATTCATGTGTTAATTGTTCTTGTGCTAATATTCAGATAACATAATTTCAATGCCATTCACTTTTAATTCTTTTCATCTTGTTACAGCTTATTTTTTGTCTGCAGTATTTTTAAACATGTTTCTATGCCATTGTTGCCAAGCAATCTTTTTTGGTAGAAGGCCTGAGAGTCATTACATTGTCATTGAAGTTATCTGTCAACTTCTACCTGCTAACAACTCCTCTCTGGTCTAAAATGCCATTGCCCCTACCTACACTTGCTGTACTGCTCTAACTTTTTTTAAATGGCTATTTTGCAATCCCCATGATTATAACACTTCTACTTTAGTGCAAGCTCACACTTTGTTATTCATAACAATTATTTTACCCAAATTGAAGCACCCATTTCCATCAACTATTCATTCCTTGAACTCTCTGAAAATAGAGTTTCAACTTCCAATGTATGATGCTTTCAATCTCATCTGAATCCTTTCAAGCTTGTCCATACCTCCTTCACTCCAGCTAATCTTCAAGAGGTTTTCATTTAATGCTGCTGGTACTCATTGGTTCTGTAGGCGGTTGTAGTTGTGTGCACCACACATAAGCTCTTTTTATTAAAGTTCTCTGTTCTACTGTGTGCTGAACAATCCGTGTTTAATGCATATTTATAGCTTTGTAATATGCCTTCAGGATGACTTCATTCCAGTTAGATTGGCACTGTTATAGCCAAAATTCATAGCTATAAACTCTTGGGAGCTAAAATAAAGCAATTCTTATCAGAAACTCATCAGCTTCAAGACTTGTTTCTCTAATCGAGGTTTAAAGCAGCTTTACTGATTATACAGTACTTCCAGCCAGGATCAGAAAAATATTTGTTCTCAAGAGATGTTTATAATAAATTATTATAACAAGGCTTTAGCATATTTCTCTATTTGCACAGCTAATAACTGCCAAGTTGGTGTAGTATTCTAGAATTGAAGAACTCTCAGCAGATGATAATCAATTAATCTTTTGACAAAGTTATGTTTGTAATGAAAAACCAGAAAGAGCCAGCTAGGAATTAGAACATTTCCCATCCTTTCACCTTCAAGGAGACTTGAAGAGTAAGCTTACAGGAAAATGGCAACTTACTTTCTTCAACAATAAACACTGAATGTAACACATACCTATTATATCAGGATAAAAGCAAAATACTGCGGATGCTGGAAATCGGAAACAAAAATGAAAATAGCTGGAAAAACTCAGCAGGTCTGAGAGCATCTGCGGAGAGGAATACAGCTAACATTTCAAGTCCGAATGACTCTTCATCAGAACTTAATGTTATGCAGTGAGCATTGCATTTAGTATATGAGTGGAAAGGCTAAACTGCCACTACCCAGACACAGTGCAATTCAAAAGAATGCCATAGTCTTGACAGAATTAGCTTTTTTCTTCATTATTTACTCAGATGTCGCTGTCATTCCTTTCCACGCATTATAATTCATTTATTGTTTCTTATCATCTTGCCAAGATGTCTTGATACTAGTTTTAGTTCCAGAACACAAAACAGAAGTTCCACAAAAATCCCCAAAACAGCAGAGACAGCCAATAATGTTTATCATTTAGATCAAGGCTTGATAATTTGGTGTTTTTAAACAAGCTATAGTAATTCATAATAATTTCAGTCCCAGAAACAACAGCAGTAAATGTCAGCTTGGTAGCAATACTTGCTTCTGAGTCAGAAAGTTTGTGCGTTCAGGACACACTCCACGACCTGAGCACAAAAATCAAGGCTGACACAGTGCTGCAGTACTGAGGGAGTGCTGCACTGTCAGGGGTGCTCTCTTTTAGTTGAGATATTAAGACAAGGCCCTGCCTTCTAAGATGGACATAAAATACCTGCAGGTACTATTTCAAAGAAGAGTAGGGGAGTAATCCCAAGTCTCATGGCCAATATTTATCCCTTAATCAACATCATACAAACAGATTGAGTGGTCATTGACACATTGCTGTTTGTGGGAGTTTCCTGTGTGCAAACTGGCAGTCACTTTCCCAATATTTTAAAAGTAACTATACTTCAAAACAGTACTTTGCGGCTGTAAAACATTATAACATCCTGAAGTTATGAAAGATATATAAATGCAAATCTATTTTCTTCTCTCTTTAGTAATTACCTCATTAATATGCTATTAAGACTGAGTGTATCTTTTATTGTGGACCTGTGTAATACACATTTAATTCATATCAGATATGGGTGGAAATAACATGGGAAATTTTTTTCTTATTCACGATATGAGCACCACTGCCTAGGCCAGCATTTATTGCCTTCAAGAAAGCAGTGACGAGCTGTCCATGTGGTGTAGGTACACCCACAGTGCTGCTAGGAAGGGATTTCCAGGATTGTGACCCAGCGACAGTAAAAGAAGGATGATAAAACTCCAGGTCAGGGTGGTGTGTGGCTTGGAGGGGAACATGCAGGTGGTGGTGTTCCCATGCATCAGCTGCCCTTGTTTTTCTAGATGCAATCCACAGGCTTGGAAGGTGCTATCGAAGAAGGCTTGACAAGTTGCTGCAGTTCATCTTGTAGATAGTACATGCTGCAGCCACTGTAACCGGTGGTGGAAGGAGTAAATATTTAATGTGACAGATAGGGAGCCAATCAAGCGGGTTGCTTTATCATTGGTGGTGTCGGGCTTCTTGAGCGTTGTGGGAGCTGCACGCATCAAAGCAAATCAGGAGTATTCCATCACACTCCTGATTTCTAATTTGTAGATGGTGGACTGGCTTTGCAAGTCAGGCGGTGAGTTACTCACTATAAATTTCCAGCCTCTGGCCTACTGTTGTAGCCACAGTATTTATCTGGCTGGTCCAGTTAAGTTTCTGGTCAATAGTAATCCCAGGATATTAATAATGGGGGATTCAGCAATGGTAATGTCATTGAATGTCAAGGAGAAATGGGAAGATTCTCTCTTGTAGGAGATGATCTTTACCTGAAACTTGTCTGGAATAAATATCATTTACCACTTATCAGCTCATGTCTGAATGTTGGCCAGGTCTTGCTGCATGCAAACAAGGACTGCTTCAGTATCTGACAACTTGCGAATGGTACTGAATACTATGGGCAGAATCATCCCAGATTTGCACTAAGTGCAGTAATGGGCGGGAAAATGACCATTTTACCCACCGGCTGCAATGGCGGCTTTTTACGCTGTATCATCTCAATCCTGCCTCAGTAACTATGCAGCTACAGGAAACACGCTGTCTTGCTGGTGGGCAGCCTCTGAATTGCCTGCCATACTGTTACCTCGCTGTTCCCTCACTCTGGGTGCCATATCTAAACTGTAGTATCCCACACCGTTCTCAATAGCAGCTCGGGACTACTCCAGTGAAGACATGGCCCTGAAAGCCAAGAATTGTTCATTGACCCGTCACTGGAATGCCCTTCGGTGGGCCGCTGTGATGTCCTCCAACCCTGCTCTGGCTGCAGGATGTACAGCAATCTCACCATTCCTGCTTCGGGGATGGTGGCAGTGGTGGTCAGTGCCAATGCTGCACCGAAGAGGTTGGCCATCCAGTGCAGAAAGAGGATGAATGATCTCATCCGTGCCACCAGGGTAAGGCAACCATTTCAACACTCTAAACTCACACACTCACAAACCCATTACACATTCACTGTCATCTCACTCATTGCCAGGTCAAGGGACATCACGCTCACTTTCTCACACACACACTCCCAAATCTCCATCTGGCCTCATCTCCACTGGAGACTACCTCCTCAGCCCTCACCACCTTGAGGCCACTTGCACAGATCAACATGTGCCACACACACCCTGGGATACCCCTCCTTCCTCAGTGCAGCCCTAGCCCTGCAGCCTCTTTCCTTACTCAAGGCCACTTCTCCCCCTTCCCCAAGCAAGTCCCAGCCCCGTAGCCACTGAAAAACTACCCCGGCCTTACGGCAGGTCTGGCAGGTAGCGACCTGCCCGTGAGCCCCCCTAAGAGTGATTATCGTGCTGCCTACGAAGCCTGGCGCTGATGACCATGAATGCTGCCCAAATCCAGGTAGGCAAACAAACCTCAAAGTCCCAAGAAAAGTGTAGCTCACCAGGTGTACATCACTTATGTACTGTTGTGAAACAAGTTGGCGTAATGACCCAGTGTTGGGGGCTTATTCCAGCAAGCTGGGCTTAAAGTGACATGCAGACATATTACAATGAAGTTCCTGGTGTGCGGCGACAAGAATTGTGGCCTGCCATTGATGGGTGGAATAGACAATTGCAAACTGGATGTCGTGAAATCGATTTTTGGCCTCCCCACTATATTGCCCACTCATGCCCGATGTTAGCAGTCACGGAAAATTCTGCTCTATGCAATCATCAGTGAACATCCCCGTATCTGATGGAGGGAAGATCATTGATGAAGCAGCTGAAGGTGATTGGACCTAAGGCACTATCCTGAGGAACTTCTGCAGTGATGTTCTGGGGCTGAGATGATTGATCTCCAACAACCACGACCATCTTCCTTTGTGCGAGTTATGACTTCAACCAGTGGAAAGTTTTCCCACGATTCCTTTTGACTCCTCTGCTGGGGTTCCTTGATACCACACTTCGTCAAATGCTGCCTTTATGTCAAGGGCAGTAACTCTCACCGCACCTCAGAAAATCAGCTATTTCATCCATATTTGGACCAACGTAGTCTGGGGCTGAGTGGCCCAAGTGCTGAGCTTCAATGAGCAGCTTATTGCTGGGTAAGTGCCGTTTGATAACACTGCTGAAGGGACCTTCCATCACTTTGCTGATGATTGAGAATAGACTGATGGGGTGATAATTGGCAGATTGGAGTTGTCCTGCTTTTTGTGGAAGGGGCACACCCTCGGCAGTTTTCCACATTGTTTGGTAGTAGATGCCAAAGTTATAGCTGTTCTAGGGCAGCTTGGCTAAGCACATGGATAGTTCTAGAGCACAAGTCTTCAGTACTACAGCCGAGATGTTGTCAGAGCCCCATAACCTTTCCTGTATCCAGTGCCCTCTGCCATTTTGTGATATCGTGTGGAGTGATTTGAACTGGCTGATGATTGGTTTCTATGATGGTGGGGACTTCAGGAGGAGGCCAGGATGGATCATCCACTGGCCATTACTAGATGGTTACAACTGTTTCAGCCTTGCCTTTTGCACTCATATGCTCGCCTCTGCCTTTGTTGAGGATGGGGATGTCTATGGAGCCTCCTCTTCCAGTTGGTTGTTTAACTGTTCCCCACCATTCAAGACTGGCTGTGGCAGGACTGGAGAGCTTTGATCTGAACTGTTGGTTGTGAGAACTCTTAGCTCTGTCTATAACATGCTGTTCCCGCCGTTGTGAGATATTTGCATGTGATTCCATCTCCAAGTGAGATAATGTTCACACTAAAATAATAGAAGAAGGAATTTCTTGTTTGCTAATAATCCATGGTGTAACTTCAAGGCTAAAGATAAATAACTTGTCATGAATAAGTAACATATGGTTTATGACTCATCCCGCAAGTGAAACTAAAGCAAATCCATTCAAGTAATAGCCAGAGGTTATATTTTCTGAATACGTTATCTGTGAGGCCCACAAAGAAAACAACACATTTCTTTTATAAAATACAAGAGAAAGGCATTATCGTTGAGAACCAGCCAGATGAACAAAATCATATAAACACTGACTGTCATTCACTTCTTAGTGATGGGAAGATAATATCTGAACAACAATTTCAAAGCGAGCATATTTATTTTATGTATACATGTTAGACATAAAAATGAAATACAAAATTGCCATGAAACAACCCATGATAAAATCCCAGTAGAGGAAGAAGTTTGTATCATTTTCTGCAAAAAAACATGTATTTTTTAACTTCAGTTGCCCCGAGATACAGGCCTTGAAGTTGCTTTCTCAGCAATCAATATTGTAATTTTACATTAAGATAAAAACAAAAAACTGCGGATGCTGGAAATCCAAAACGGAAACAAAAATACCTAGAAAAACTCAACAGGTCTGGCAGCATCTGTCAAGAGGAACACAGTTAACGTTTCGAGTCTGAATGACCCTTCAACAATCATTCAGACTCGAAACGTTAACTGTGTTCCTCTCCGCAGATGCTGCCAGACCTGCTGAGTTTTTCCAGGTATTTTTGTTTTTGTTTTATAATTTTACATGCTGTGATGTGAGTTCATTTAAATAAACTAGTAACTCCAAGTAGCAAATTGTAAAGCGTATAAGTAATTAATCTATTGTGTTGCATGTGAAATAAGATGTAATGATTTACATGAACGCTGGAAAGTCCACAACAATTATCATTATTCCTTCCAGTTAAATTGCTTTGATTTCCCACTAAGTTTATTTGTTGTTAATTTCTTCTTTCCTGTTGTCCTCAAATTTAGGCTCTCCTTGGCACACTCACGTAGTTGTCAGACAGATGTAGGCCATTATGTCTCCATTGATTGAACCAACTGATTTAGAAAAAAATCATTGAGCTTTACTTCTTCCTTGTGGGAAAAAAAGTTCTTGTTTCTAGCCAAGGTTCCTTCAGAATAATGTGATTGAGATGGGAGCTCAGCAAATTGTGGGAATCACACTTCTGTTCCATTCCTCTGTGATATTACTCTTGGCAATCTCCATTTGTGAATCTAGACAGATATTGTTGGCTGGCTATTTTCCCATGAGGGAAATCACAGCTTGGTTCATTCCTATTCTCATCTAATATCTAGACAGGTCACCAATTAATGACAGGCAGCAAGAACCCTAGTCATTTTTTTTCTTCATCACTCAAGAGATGCTGAGGGTAATTGTGGAGCTCTACCACCACTGTTACTAAGATTGGCTCATTCAACACCGACCAGGATGTGAACTTGGCACTTTCCAGCGCTGTATAATTCATCACACACTGCATGATGCATAAACTGCTCTGTCCCCTAATTCAAGGCTGTACTATTAGCTGAGGGACATCTAACAAACCTGGTCTGACACTGCTACCTGCATGAG
This sequence comes from Carcharodon carcharias, assembly GCF_017639515.1. NCBI lineage: Eukaryota > Metazoa > Chordata > Chondrichthyes > Lamniformes > Lamnidae > Carcharodon > Carcharodon carcharias. The sequence continues at coordinate 65,799,017 of NC_054487.1, forward strand.
AGCAACTCAAAATTACCCTTGGGAATTCGAAAATACTCACGCAAACTGAAATGCATTTTATTTTATTTTGAGGAATGGTCAAATAGTAAGGAAAAACTGACATTGAGTGAGCCTTCCCTGGGGATGTGAGCTGCGAATCATTTCAGCAACTTGGACCAGTTTAATTTGTCAGTTAAATGGCTTACTAGCTGCCCATTTTAAAAAGGTAGTCCTTTAAAGATATAAGCACGTCATACACAAAACAACTGACATGTTTTGCATTATATTTCATTTTATGACATACCTCAACATTTGGACTAATTTCATTGAAGGGTGAGCCTGCAGATAAAGCCTTTTAACCAACATGCCTTTTCTCAATTACAAACTAGTCTACAGCCAGACATCTATCTTTGCTGTTCAGTTATGACTTTAAGTGGTAATAATTGAATAAAAGATTTAATAGGACGGATCAAAAATTGCTTCTTTCACATCAGTTAGATTAAGCAGCGTCTTTGAATGATTAGTCAGATTGGAGACAGCATTGCAAGACAGTCGTTTGTTTTATCTGTTTAGCAGGATATCAAGAAAGATCTAACAGCTGAGATGGTGGCGGTATTTGATAAAGGAACCATCTGGCATTGCCACCTGTTTGTTCAGACACTGCTTCCCAACAGGTAGCTGTACTGCAATGTCCTCAATTTGCTATGACAGCTGCTCGATCAGATATTAAGAACACTGACCTCACCAATTGGGATAAAGACTGAGGTATGATCAGATGCAGAATTCATTCTCTAGATTGCAGGATAGCTCTTAACAGACAATCTGGGGCTACAATTTGCATCAGTTATCCATGTTATTCTTAATTTGGTTGGAGGAACCAGAGCTCATGCGCCGAGTGAATCAATCATCAGGAACAGTTGAATGCCTTGAGCACGTTATCTGGGGCAAAGCTGCCCAGGTACATACTTCATATGGTCGAGCATTTAGGCACTGTGGACCATACACATTTACCTCTTGTTTGTAAAACTGATATCCTGTGTTAAAGAGATAATTAGTAAGAAATTGAGTAACAATTAATGATGAATGCTGTAGATTGCAGCAAAATGGAACCTAGCATGTCTTATTTATTCCACTTCAAGGACACCTTAACATTTGTTACAATTGATCTCAAGTCTTTAAAGTCTTCAAATTTTAAGAGGAAATAATCTGGATCTCTCATGGGATGGTACTGTATTGACTTTCAGGAAATTAATCATTACCTAATAACGATGTTATGTGACAACTGTTTGCGGTATGGAACATGATCATTTACACTTAAGTGACAAGGTCACCAATGAGTTATCATGAATATCGTCATAACTCAGACATAATTTATCACTAAAGCTGTTTCTGTATTATACTCTTATACATGTGGCCACAACGTGGGAAATTAGCAAAAAAAAAAGTGGCACAAATACAAATTGTTAAATCAATTTTTAATACGGCACTGTTTCACAAATGTCGCAGGATGGTACATGGCATGTGGCTCCGATTCTAAGTTGTAGGCTTATTTTAAATTGAAAAATTACTATTTTTCCCCCTCAGGCCATTTGGTATTTTCTGATTTTCCACACAATTTTTTGTCTTCCATTCCCCTGAAAATAACTGCTCCGTTTATGTTTTCCAAATTTGAATTGCAAATGATTTCCACAGAACTTTTGCACACTCCTCTTGGCCTCCATTTCGACTGAAAAAAACATTCACACTTTCAAAGATTACATTCGGAATAAATGCTAATAGCCTGCATGTGGCTTTTGTTAAAGCTATGTTTTTCTCCTTTTGATTACTTCTAATTTTACCTGTTTTTAAAAAGCTCAAGGTGTAATTTTTAGTTTTTTAACCTCCCATAGGAACCAAATCCACCCATTTTGGAGTAAAAATTCACACCCCTAGACAAAATTTCACTACATTTTATTGCTGGTGAACCTAAGTCAAATTTTAACCGACAAACAATGCTTTTAAGAAAATTCCAACAGCTTTGGTAGTGGAGTGGTTAATTTCACTTGCATTATGTATTAACAGCCATGTTACACCATTGTTCTGGAATTCACACATGGTTTTGAAAGAGATAAACCACCTTTTCAAGGATTCATTTATATGACACAAATCTTTATTGCAGTTTTAATAATAAGCAAGGGTACCAGATGAATCACAGAGAGACATGTTTTTGTTGTTATAAAAGTCCACTTCCTCTGTTATGAGGATGTAATCATCCAGAGTGCCCAATCAAAGCATAGATGTACTGGGCCGAAATGTCTAGCCCTTTTGATTATCACGGGGCTGTGGTCTTCAACTGTGCAATCCTCAAGGGTTAACTTTGATCTTTATGACTGTAAGCGGGTCTGGAACCTCCCTGAATGCTTGAAACTCATCAGAGTTACTTTCAAGTTAGAACAAGGACAATATTTGATTCACAATCTGCTCACATTTATTTCCTCTCAGGACTTCAAAAAGGATTTATAAAGGTTATTGTAGACAAAGTCTAAGAGCCACAAATCCCAGAGACACTTTGACACTCCAGTTCAATGTCCGAAGGGAACAATGCCAAAATGGCCTTCAGTATTCTCCTATTTTTATATCAAGATAAGTCACCGTTTTTCTAAACTTTTTTGTCAGTTTTTTCTTTACTAGGAACTGGAGATGAATGATTCTAAAGTTGTTTTTAAGTTGAGGCTTCTTTGATTGGGTTAAATTCACAAAACAGCAGGGCTAGCAAACATGTATTAGTCTTTTGACAGTGCACCCTGAAGACTGTGAAAGATAATTTGACCCTCTAGCAAACTTAGTGTAACGGCAGATTCAAGCACACGAACTAAAGGGAGACTATAAAACAGGGATCCTTTATTCCACTGGCATCAAATCTTTATAAACATTGATGGAGAAACTTCAATTAGATGAGCGAACTGTTTACAATGGACATTGGATAGTCATGGCTGATGTTCCAGATCCAACCGGATACTGTCAAGAGCTTAACCTCTGACCTCTAATCAGCTGGGTATCACAGCTCAATTGGTGAAGTTGCTACTGCTAACTTCCCATGACCATGTGACCCAGATTACATTGTCTCCCAGACACAAAGTTGATCTCCCTCTCCTCATGGCCTCTCGAACTCAGGGATGCTGTCCAGGCAGTGGGCCTAGGTCTTCAGCAGCTTTTCGCCTGCTCTGCTGCCACCTCCTGGCTCTCTAGCCACCGTCAGAGACTTCAGTATGCACTATTTGTGGCCTTGGCTCCTCAGCGCTGCCATGCACCATCCTTGAACTTCTCTAGTTCCTTGCTGCTACCATGCTCTCTCTCTCTCTCTTTCTCTCTCTCTCCTTGAGACTTCTAGTCCCCCTCATTCTTCAGCCCACACTCCAGGTTCAGGCTCTTTCCCCATTTTGCCAAGTAGTTCACCTCTTGTCCCAAGGGGAGACCCCAGGGCCTACCAAATGCACTGTATGGTGTCTTCCCGGGCTGATGACCTCTGCTGACAGAAACCTAGCACTCCGCAGGCATCCGGAACCATTCCAAAGTCGGAAAGCCAAGGTCCAGTTCACTCCCCCATTACATTAGAACAGCTATTTGAAGCAATTTGAGTGCAGAGATTAGTTCTTGTGTACGTACAAAGGGTTTCTAAATATCATGCTGTGCAATATTGCTTCATATTATAAACAGTTAACCTGTTATCTAGATGCATATGTATGTGTATGTGTATAACATGTATAGCTGTATTATTAACATGGTATAATGATGCACATGTCTGTTTACCCTTAAATTATTTTCACTAATGTGAAACATATAAATTTTCAGAATCATGATTTTCCATTTTGTCACTGAATCTGTCCCAAGGCTCATTGAGCTTGGATCATGATGCTATTTTGTAACATCTTGGCAAGCACCAAACTCGGTCAATGCCTTCAAGAGGACACAGGAACAGTCATCAATCTGATGGCAAAATGCAAGACCCAGAAAAAAGTACATCTTCACTGCTGTTGTCTGTACAGAGGTCAGTCTATTTGTTTTCAGAAGTGTTATCCATGAAGACCAGTAGGGCAGTCCTATGTATCCGAAGTCAACGGTACTCACTCAAGGTAAAAGCACCTACAAATATACAAAATTAGGCACTTGTATCTAAGATTCTGAATTCAAATTATTACACCAATTTATGAACAGGCTTACCACTACCATTAGCGTTGTCATTCTTTCGGCCAGCAAAAGCTTACCAGGAATGATACAAATATTCCAATACCACAAGGCTGCACATCCATCCACTGATTGGATTGATTACTAGCCATCTTAAATTTCACTTTTGACCATCGTGTTGTTGATTTTTTTTTAATGAGCTTTGTTGCACTGGCTTCTGGCATAGAAAGTAATTATTCTTTATCATTCACTCCTCCCAACTAGAGCACTGAAGCTTATGACTGGATACCCAATAAAGTCCAAAATAACCTAATGGATTTTTTTAGATGGTACAGAGTTGAAAAAAAAGTCCCAATTAAGGGAAATTTTGTTTTCATGAAAACGCCTAAAGAAGACTGTTTCTGGCCCATTTCTATTTCGGAAGAAAAGTAGCTTTAAACCTCAAATGGAATTCTCCTTTTTTTTGATCATAATGATTGTGTTTTTAGTATTGCTATACCAGCATTCCTCGTTTGCTGACTTGCAAATTAGGGCTTCTTGATAGTGGCTATCTAAGTAACAGTATCCCAGTGCCATTGGGAATCTGATTGCTGACCAATTTACAATATAATGCACAAGCTCATTTAGGTCCTAAAATCTACATTATGTTTAATGAAAAGAGTTCAGTTTGTTCAATTGTTCATTGTTCAGTGTTCATGTTCAATTACAGTTTTGTAGATATTCACAAAGCTGCAATTGGATTCTTTTATTTGTTCCATGCTTCTGAACAGTGGAACCATAGTAGTTACACAGAAAGAAGGCATTCAGCTAATTGTACCTGTTTCAACCCTTTTCTCAACCACATCTAGATTAATCCCACTGCCCCACCTTCATGCTCTAGCCACGTGACTTCCTCTAGTTTAAATAGTTATTCAATTTTCACTGACAAGAAACATTTGTCTCTGCCTGGACCATTTCTGTGGCAATGCCTTGCATGCTCCAACAACCATGTAACTAAATTGCTCCCACCTTCTCTCCCCACTCCCTCAATTTTAACCTGATGACTGACAGGTTCCCACAAAAGACAAAGGGGGAATTTTCCCATCCCGCCCGCAGTGGGTTTTGTGGCTGGCGGGAGCAGAGAATCCAGTGGCTGGCAAAGGTCGCAAATCCAGCATCGTAAAAACAGTTTGCAATTCTCCCGATGATGGGTTTATGATGGGTCGGCTATCCTGTCGACTAGTGCATTCAGTAAAATGTCATGAATGCTTGTTAAAATGGTCGCTTGCTGGAATCTTGCCACGCCTTCCAATCTTGCATCACACCAGCGGGAAATTACATTGGCCTCAAAGCCGTTTGAAAGAGGGTGGTATGTACAAGTTAGGCCTCAGTTCGCTCGTAACTTCGAGGTGAGTACAACATACATAGCCTCCCTGCCATAGCGCTGCGCCGGTCTTGTTGTGATGAACACCACATTGCTGGGACTGTAGGGTTGGTCTGCCCATGCTCTTTGCCTACATTGTCCCAAGGAACACCTCTGTGCTGAGGCAGTCATGCAGGCCTCCACATTCAGAAACTAATACTTCAATTGGGGCTGGGCTGTGGGGTGAGGACCAGGTTGACCAACACAAGGGGGGCAATGGGGAGGGAAGGCTGTGGAATGTCAGTGAGCTGGAAAGGCAAACCCCAGGGGTCCTTTCTGAGTCACCCTCTAAACTCTTGTTGCTGCAGGAGTGAACATGAATCTACTTAGAAAGAGGGAGTAAGACCTACTTGTGATGAAAGCCACTGAAAGCTAATAGCTTCATTAGCACTGTTAAAGGACTACTCAGAACTCAGTGGCTTCACACCATAGTCGCTGCATCTCAAGAGTAACAGATAGGGATGTAGAAGTTGGGAATGCAGGCAATAGTGAAGGAAGCATAGCTGTATCATATATGGCATTTCATCAATGAAGTCCTGTCACCTGTTCACCAGATGTGACACTCCTAATGGGCCAAAGGGCATCCACTCATTCACCATGAGCAACTTTCTGGCCATTATGGGTTACATCAGAGATTGGAGCACAGAGCTAGGTTAGGTCATTCATCTCACTGAAGCTTTAGCATCCCACGCAGGGCTCAAGATCGTACCTGTGATGCCACCTTGGTCACCTCGATGTGTGTGCTAGTGCCTCAGGTACAAGGTGGCATCAACCACCATGCAAGTAGGGCAGGAAAAACTATGGACCCTTACAGCCTCCAAACGTGTCATCTTCTGATATTCACTTTCTTGCCTTAAATCATTAATGTCTTCAATGCTGCTTTTGTCATGGTCTTAATGCAATGGAGGAGGCAAAGGAGGGAGAGGTGACTCTGTGTGCAGCTCCAGCAGAAGGAACATGGTCAAATGGAGCAAGAGCATGAACAAGGGGAGAGATCCAGACAAGGGAGGTGAGTCACCAGACCTATGGTATATTGTAGAAGATTCTACTATTTCAAAATGAGTACGAGGCAATGCTGTGCACATCTGAGCTTGTCCCAAGCTCTGGTACATCACATACGTCACATTCATCATGAAGACCTCACACCATGTGTAGTTAGAGGGTTTCCCTGCCAGTGGCTTTGAAGGTGACCACAGCACTCAATTTCTTGGTCTCTGGTACCTTCTAAGGATCAATAGGGGTCCTGTGTGGCATCTCTCAGTCCAGACAACACAACGATGGATAAAGGCGGTCACAGATACCCTTTACAGGAAGGCCGATCATTATGTCAGATTTGCTCTGGGCGAAGATAGCCTGGCTACGAGATTCACCAGCTTTGCCACCATCTCAGGCTTCCCAAGGGTGCAGAGTGCAATAGACTGCACCCATGTGGCTATATGGGCTCCATGGCAGCAGCCGCTAATGTTTATAAACGGCAAAGGCTACTATTCCATCAATGTACAACTGTAGTGTGATCACTGGAAGCACGTAACTGCACATTTGCGTGTGGGGTTGCATTGGGAGTTGCCATGACTCCTACATCCTGAGTCATTCTCAGGTTCTTGAGATTTGCGAGGGGCCACAACATCTGCAGGGATGGCTGCTTGGAGATAAAAGGTACCACTGAAAAACTGGCTGATGACACCAGTGTGTTGCCCTCAGAGTCATTCTGAGGAGAGGTACAATGCTGCTCACAGCTCCACATGCTCCTTTATAAAGCAGACCATAGGACTTCCTAAGATGCAGATGCTTGGATCATTCAGATGTCTCCCAATAGGGTTTCCCGCATCATCGCAGTGTGTTGCGCCCTTCACAATCTGGCAATGCAAAGAGGTGACCTCCTGCCAGCAGATGATCTGGAGGAAAGTGAGAGCTCATCAGAGGATGAAGATGCAGAGGCCCTGGAACCTCAGGAGCGTGATCACGTCATGGAGGAAGGAAGACATGGGAGACGTGCCCATGATACATTAATCACTGACAGTTTCCAGGAAGAGTAAGGTTAAGTGAGGAAATATGGCCATATCTTCCCTAGCCCTCAATGTCATTTTCTTTCAACTCAGGGGATGTCCACCCACTTGCAGTGAGATTGAGTCCCGCATTCACACTTGCGCATTCTGACCACATGAATCGCCAGGCCATGACCTTTGCTTTTGTCCATGGGGCCCTGTGAGTGAGCTCTCTCTGTGAATTGAGAGTCCACTTAGGATCAAGAGTGATGCAAGAGAAGACTTGAAGCCTTTGTCGCCATCTAATGATACAAACACTGCTGCGACTGAGACATGGACATGCCTAGGGAACTCTTGCTCCCATGCATGTCTTGTCTTCTGCCACTACCACTGAGGAGACACAAATGCCGCTGGAGTATCAATGTTGATGAGTGGCCTCGCTCAAAGGTGTTCCTTGAGGAAGAAGAGTTAGAAATGCTTACATCGCACATTTCCAATAAAGATTTAAACACATCTCCCTGACATCACACAAGGATGCAGAGACTGGTTCAACTGAGGGTGACACCACAGGAATGTTAATCTCACAGTGGGACACTATCACTGAGTGGGAGGAAGTCTAAACCTCAAAATAAGAGGACTCGAAAGTACAAAATCACAATGCCTTCAGTTGACAGGAACATTCACATAACCATCAAATATATTAACAAAAGTGTAATTTATTTACATATCCAGAACACCTGTGAACCAAAAGTGACATGAGTTTTTCTTAACTTTCCTAACTCTAGCTCTACACCTGGGTGCAGCCCTGACATCCGCAGTAGAGGTAGAGGCAGCCTGCTGACCACTACATCCTGATGTCTGTGATGACCTTGGCGGACATCCTCTGGTGGCTCGAGGCCTGGAAGGCCCCAGCCTGATAAGGGTCACCTGCTCAGGGGCAGAAGTGCCCTCAGCAGACTGGGAAGCTGGAATGGGTGGGGTCACAGGCAGAGGGGTCTGTGAGCAGCTGAACACTCTTGGAGTGCCCTGAAAGGAGGCCCCCGGGGAGTCTGGCTGATGCTCATCCTCCCTGTGGGTGCCAGAGGGTCCTGCCCTAACTCCTGCAGAAGATGGTGCACCCAGAGAGAGGTCAAGGTGCCACATCCCCATGTCACCTACATCCTAATGGTGCCCACCAGGGTGTGTGGCCATGGAATGCAGGGTCAGTGCAAATCCAGAAAGACCTACTGGACCAAGATCTCCATGGTGGCTGCCAGCCTTCCCATGGTGACCTCAAGGCGCTCGCATGTCAGAGCCACAGAGCACTGGTGTTTGATTGGCATGGGGGCCTTGATCTGCTGATGCCTAGAAAATAGAGTTTAAGTTAATGAGCATGAGCTAGATAAGACTCACTGTGTATGTCGGGATTTGATGAAGTGATGGAGCTGTGATCCGTACTAGAATGGTGGGAGAGGCCGATCTCCGCTTCCTTACAGAAGCGATTCCTGTCCTCCCCAGCCAGCTCGGCTGCAGCTCTTCAAACTCAATGAGGGCAACGATGTCGGCTGTCACTCCCCAGGTCTGCGATCTCTTGCGCCTGTTGTGCACCAGCTTGGCCTGTATGAAGAAGAAAGAAAGGCATGTGATGAGAAGGTATGGAGCAGAGTTTGGGTGAAATGCATGTTCCGTGTGTGTGGTGAGCCCTCCCCAGAAGGGCCAGAGGATGGAGCGTGAGCAACATGAGAGGTGGGATCAATATGATGGATGGCTCTGAAGGAGAGTCATATGGACTCGAAACGTGAACTCTGTTTCTCTCTCCATAGATGCTGCCAGACCCACTGAGCTTTTCTGTTTCTATTTCAGATTTCCAGCATCTGCCATATTTCGCTTTTATTTTATTATAGATGGAACGGTGGTGGTGATGTGAAAGTCTCGTTGAGAGAAAAAGTATTGATATGGTTCCGTGGGACCCCTGAAGAGAGCAGCTGTTTGAGCGCATGATGCCAGGATAAGAGTTTGATATTGGAGGGAGTTGAAGGATCAGTTAAATTGGCGGAATGGATGAGATCATTCATCCTCTTGCTGCACCGGGTGGCATTTCGGGCAGAGTTGCCAGCTGTGCTGGGCCGCTCCGCAACAGTCTCCCAGGCCAGAGAGGTGAGGCTGCTATGCTTCCGCAGCCACCCATGGGATAGAGCGCATGCCTTTGCACTTGCACCCCTCTGATCAAGCCCTGGAGGGCCTGGTGGGTGAAGCGGGGTGCTGCCTTCTTCTTCAGTCTCCCAGCCGTCCTCTCCTTGCTGCCAGACATCTCTGGTGGGCTGAAGAGAATGAGATTGTGTGTTGGATTGGTGTTTAAATGTGACGCCTGGGCCTTCAAACCCACCAGCTGACAGCGGGTTCATGAATCAACTCCTGACCTGCCAGGTGATTCGGACCGATATGTGCCTTTGCATAATTCATGAGGCTCCAGTCGCAGAATCAGACGCGAGTTCCCACCGTTCTGGACAGCATGGTGGGTGCTGCCAAGATCACCCACCACCACACTTAGTCTCATCTATGGAAAATTCTGCCCAAAGAGATGGTGACACATCAATTTGTTTTGTGGGTGTGTTGCCAGAAAACTGGGAGAACTTTCCTACTCTTCAACAACTGCCATGTTTTGTTTTACAGATGGGGCCTCAATTTAAGGCTCAGTTTGCCACCAATGACCTGCATGTGCAGTTGTACTGTTTTACTCCATGACATCATTGCGAGCGACAGAGTAGGCAGTGGCCAGGAGCAGCGATGCTTATCAAACAATTATTAAAAACACTGATTTAAAAAAGCCTCACCTTCTCTGAGTTGGCAGACGGAGCAGAGGATTGGAGCCGGGGATCAGGATGGGGAGGGAGGGGAGGAATCTGATCCACCTGGTGATGACTGCAATTCCGGATTACAACCTCCATATCCCCTAGTTCGAGATTCCCCAACTAATGGAAACATCTCCTCAACATCTACCCTGTCAAGTCCCCTCAGAATCTTATACATTTCAATAAGATCATCCTTCATTCTTCAAAACTTAAATGAATAAAGGCCTAACCTGTTTAGCCGTTCTTGATAAGTCAACCCCTTCATCCCAGGAATCAGCCTAGTGAATCTCTTTTGAACAGTGCCAATGCCAATATATCCTTTCTTAAATATGGGGACCAAAATTGTACACTGTACTCCAGGCGTGGCCCCATCAACACCCTGTATAGCTGTAACAAGACATCCTTATTTTTAAACTTCAACCCCCTAGCAATACAGGCCAAAATTCCATTTGCCTTGTTAATTACTTGCTGCACCTGCATGCTAACTTTTTGTGTTTCATGCACAGGAACACCCAGATCCCCCTGTGCTGCACTCTTTTGGAGTGTCTCTCCATTTAATTAATAGTCTGCCTTTTGATTCTTCCTAACCAAAGTGCATGACCTTACACTTTCCTACATTAAACTCCATCTGCCAAGTTTTTGCCCACTCACTCAACCTGCCTATAGCCCCTTGCAGATTCCTTATATCTTCATCTACAACCCTAGTTATAAGATCTGCCAGGACACTGATCCCAGCATGGTTCAAATGAAGCCCATCCCAATAGAACAGCACCCTATATTCATAGGATTTTGACCTGATGACAGTGAAGGAACGGCGATATATTTCCAAGTCAGGATGGTGAGTGGTTTGGAGGAGATCTTTCAGGTGGTGATGTTCCCATGTGCCTGCTGTCCTTGTCCTTCCAGATGGTAGTTGTCGTGGGTTTGGAAAGTGCTATCTAAGGAGCCTTGGTGAGTTCTGCAGTGCATCTTGTAGATGATACAAACTGCTGCCACTTTTCATCAGTGGTGGAGAGAATGAATGTTTGTGGCAGAGGTACCAATCAAGTGGCTGATTTTTCCTGGACAGTGTCAAGCTTCTTGAGTGTTGTTGGAGCTGCACTCATCCAGGCAATTGGAGAGTATTCCATCACACTCCTGACTTGTACCTTGTAGATGGTGGACAGGCTTTGGGGAGTCAGGAGATGAGTTACTTGCCACAGGATTCCTAGCCTCTGACCTGCTTTTGTAGCTACAGTATTTATATGGCTAGTCCAGTTCAGTTCCTGGTCAACAGTAACCACCCAGGATGTTGATAGCAGGGGATTCAGCAATGGTGGTGCTATTAGATGTCAAGGGGCAGGGTTAGATTCTCTTTTGTTGGAGTTGGTCATTGACTGGCGCTTGTGAGGCGTGAGTGTTACTTCCCACGCGTCAGCCTAAGCCTGGATATTTTCCAGGTCTTACTGCATTTGGACATAGACTGCTTCAGTATCTGATGAATCATGAATGGTGCTGAACATTCTGCAATCATCAGCGAACATCCCCATTACTAACTATACGGTGGAAAGAAGATCATTCATGAAGCAGCTGAAGATGGTTAGGCCTTGGACACTACCCTAAGGAACTCCTTCAATGATGTCCTGGAACTGAGATGATTGGCCTCCAACAATCACAACCATCTTCTTTTGTGCTCAGTATGACTCCAGCCAGTGGAGAGTTTTCCCCCTAATTCCCATTGACTCCAGTTTTGCTAGGGCTCCTTGATGCCACACTCAGTCAAATGCTGCCTTGATGTCAAGGGTAGTCACTCTCACCTCAACTCTGGAGTTCAGCTCTTATGTCCATGCTTATACCAAGGCAGCATTGGTTCTGAGCTGAGTGACCTTGGAGGAAACCAAACTCAGCATCAGTGAGCAGGTTATTGCTAAGCAAATGCCACTTGAAAGCATTGTTGATGACCCCTTCTATTACTTTACTGATGATCAAGAGTAGACTGATGGGGCGGTAATTGGCTGGGTTGGATTTGCCCTGCTTTTTGTGTACAGGATATACCTGGGCAATTTTCCACATAACCAGGTAGATGCCAGTGTTGTAGCTATACTGCAACAGTTTGGCTAGGGGCGTGGCAAGTTCTGGAGCACAAGGCTTCAGCACTATTGCCAGAACATTGTCAAGGCCCATAGCCTTTGCAATATCCAATACCTTCAGCCATTTTTTGATATCACATGAAGTGAGTTGAATTGGCTGAAGACTGGCATCTGTGATGCTGGGGAGCTCCGGAGAAGACTGAGATTGAACATCCACTGAGCACTTCTGGCTGAAGATTGTTACCTTATCTTTTGCACTGATGTGCTGGGCTCCTCCATTGCTGAGGATGGAGATATTTGTGGAGACTTCTCCTCCAGTGAGTTGTTTAATTGTCCACCACCATTCATGACCATGTGTGGCAGGACTGCAGATCTTAGAACTGATCTGGTGGTTATGAAATCACTTGGCTCTGTCTATCACTTGATGCGTATGCTGTTTGGCATGCAAGCAGTCCTGTGTTGTACCTTCACCTCATTTTTAGGTATGACTGGTGCTGCTCTTGGCATGCTCTCCTGCACTCTTCATTGAACCAGGGTTGATCCCCTGGCTTGATGGTAATGGTAGAGTGGGGGAATATGCTGGGCCATGAGGTTACAGATTGTGTTCGAGTACAATTCTACTGCTGCTGATAGCCCAAAGCACCTCATGGATGCCAGTCTTGAGTTGCTAGATCTGTTTGAAATCTATCCCATTTAGCATGGTGATAGTACCACACAACACGATGGAGAGCTTCCTCAATGTGAAGACAGGTCTTTACCTCCATAAGGATTTTGCAGTTGTCACTCCTCATGGACAGTGCATCTGCAGCAGGCAAGTTGGTGAGGATGAGGTCAAGTATGTTTATCGCTCTTGTTAGTTTCCTCACCACCTGCTGCAGTCTAGCGGCTATGTCCTTTGTGACTTGCCCAGCTCAGCCTGTGTTGGTGCTACCAAGTCACTGTGGGTGATGGACATTGAAGTCCCATATCCATTCTGCACTCTTGCCACCCTCAATGCTTCCTCCAAATGGTGTTCAACATGGAGGAGCACTGATTCATCAACTGAGGGGGGACGTAACGTGGTAATCAGCAGGAGGTTTTCTTGCCCATGTTTGACCCGATACCATGAGACTTCATGGGATCCGGAGTCAATGTTGTGGGCTTCCAGGGCAACTCCCTCCTGACTGAAGGGGGGACTGTGCCACCATATCTGCTGGACCTGTCCTGCTGGTGGGATAGGACATATCCAGGAATAGTGATGGTGGTGTCTGGGACATAATCTGTAAGGTATGATTCAGTGAGTATGACTATGTCAGCCTGTTGTTTGACTAGCCTGTGAGACAGCTCTCTGAATTTTGGTGAAAACCCCCAGATGTTAGTAAGGAGGGCTTTGCAGGGTCAACAGGGCTGGGTTTGCCTTTGTTGTTTCCAGTACCTAGGTCAGTGCTGGGTGATCTGCCCAGTTTAATTAATTTTTACTGACATTTTAGTGGTTTGACGCAACTGAGTGGCTTGCTTGGTCATTTCAGAGGGCATCTAAGAATCAACCACATTGCTGTGGACCTGGAGTCACATGTAGGCCAGAACAGATGAGGACAGGAGATTTCCTGCCCTAAAGGGCATTTGTGAACCAGATGGGTTTTTACAACAATTGACAATGGTTATCATTAGACTTTTAATTGGATTTAATTTAATTGTAGTAGGTTCAAATTCTACCATCTGCCATGGTGGTACTCAAACCCTGGTCCCCAGAGTATTACTCTGGGTCTCTGGATTACTAGTTAAGTGATAATACCACTACTACAACGCCACCTCCCCAGTATGGGTATGTGTTTTTAAAGGATGGTGAATGCAGATTCAATGATAACTTTCAAAAGAGAAGTTAATAAATATTAAAAAGGCGCCAGAGTATAGGAAAACAGCAGGGGAGTAGGACAAATTCGATAGTTTCACATGCACCATTGGCCAAATGACCTCCCCCTGTGCTGTACAATTCTATCAATCTAAGGAACATTTTCACAAGATGGTTTCTTTCTCTGATGTGAAAGGACTCCAGCAAGTGAGCTGCTTCCCATTTTCCTGAACTGGGAGGACTTGTCTTGTCCCTGAGTGGGTTTTATGTATCCTGTATAAGTGATAAAATGGTTGCCAAAGCTGCACTGATTAATTTATGGCTGCTCGTGGTTAGAGAAAAATAAAACATTTGCATGCAAACACAATTAGGTATGCTGATATCTAATATATTAACTTTTACTTTATGCTTGTGCTTTAGGGACTTATGAGATTTTTATGCCGTTTGAAAAGCAGGATCTTGCACCTATTATTCAGTTATTACAGTGCATTGGCAGCCTTAGGATTTATTAAGCATGTTTCATGAATCATGTCATATTTTAGCTCTTCTGGCAGATTATTAACCTCACAGAATGTTATTTCTAATATCCATTTAATATAAAATAAATGTGAGAATGAAAGAAAAGCAAATACCACAAAATCCCCCTTCCACCTCTCTGCTCCAAACAGATGGAAAACTGGATTTTACAGAGAAACACAGGTGTCTTTACAGACACTAACTCATAACAAGCAAACACAAGGAATGTCAACTCAGAGAAAGATCCCAAAGTGTCAGACCTCAGCCAACACTCCCCAATATCCCCTTGCGCCATGAACCATTTGAATGCCAACCTTCTCAGTCATTCATCTCACCAAACTGTCGTTAGCACTAGGAATGGATTAACTCATCTCAATTATGTTTGTGGCAACTTACTGTGCACAAGTTGGCTCACAATGAACATGCATCAGAAGTATTTAATTCATTGTTGTGTGTTTTGGGATATCCTGGGGCCTTAAATGGCGCTCCATAAATGCAAGTTGTTTTCTTTCTTTTCTAACCTTCCTAAAGATTAACACTTACCTGGCAGGGGAGAGACCATGATCATGGTTCTGCCAGGGCAAGGTCATGAAGCAAATACTTTAACCAATCCAGCCCCATACTATGAGGTACCTAACACTGTCTGAATCACGGTGAAGGACAGTGAAGGAGGAGCACCTATGGATCAGGCCTTCTTCACCAAGAGGATCCTGTTAAAGGCATGTGGATTCGAAGCTGCGGAGATCTACTGCCTGCAAGACTTCCCCAGCGCTGGATATTTCAATGTGACGTTCAAGCGAGTGGCAGCCTGCATCAAGTTCCTGAAGGTGTTCGAAGAGAAGAGAGACCTGCCGGAGATGAAGATCCTGACGGTGGAGCCGCTCTTTGCTCTGCTGTTGCAACAGGACCGGGTGGTGACGGTGCATCTTTACAACCCCTACATCCCTGTCGCCAATGTGCTGACCTTCCTCACCAGGTACTTCGACAAGGTTCGGAGCTGTACCGAGGTTAGAGATGATTTGGGGATCTGGACATGCAAACGCCAGGTTAAGGTCACGCTCAAGACCCACGCTAAGGGAGCCATCTTCCACCCTCCTTCCAGATTCACTATCGGGGGAAGCCGTGGCTACCTTGTCTACGCTGGGCAACCCAAACTTTGTTACTCATGCGGCAAGGCTGGTCATGTGGCGGCCAACTTCAGCGCCGTCCTCTGCAAGAACGGCAAACAGGAAGGGCACCAGACAAAAGACTGTAAACAAGCAAAGTGCTGCAACTTGTGTGGCGAGGCAGGTAACCTCTACAGGACCTGCCCCAATCGCTGCCTCACTTACGCACAGGCAGCCAAAGCCAACGTGGGGGAAGTAGAAGAAATGCTTCGTGTCACTCCAACCACCAAGGCCCCCAGGGAGAACAATGGGACAAAGGAGGACAGAGAGAGACACAAGGTGGAGGAAAAGATTGAGGCAACAGACAGCCAATCAACAGCACTGCCCCCTGAACCCCTCACTCCTCAGGAGAGCGAATCAATGGAGGAGGAGGAGGCAGCAGTGGGAAAGCAGCAGGGGGAGTGGCAGACGGTGAAGAGAGCCAAAAGGAAGGAGGGGCAAAGAAGGAACCAAGCCATTTCCCAGACAAGTGGCAAGAGGCATATCTCATCCGACACGGATGACAAAGGCAGCAGCTCTTCGGATGAAGAAGTGCCAGGGCGGCACCGACAGAAGAAGCAGCAAAGTTCTAGGGAGTTGGAGAATGAGACACCTGAGCTCCAGAACATTGGAGACAATGAGGAGACCAGTGCTCCCCAACTTTGTCTACAACCCGAAGAGGCCATTACACCACAGCCCCAGGAATCTGGGAGCACTGAGGTGATCAGCGCACCCCAGCTCCGGGAAGCTGGGAGCAGCAACGCCCCAGAGGGGGAGAGAATTGGAGAAACTTCTCCAACAAAGGTCATTTCAAGCCCTGCTCTCTGCATGGACCCCCAGATGCCACCCGAGCAGAACACCGCCAATGGGGATTTCCTCAGCCCATCCAAAGTGAGGCAATTTGAGCACACTATGGGTATGAAGGAGCAGACTAAAGGTCTGGCTATCTCATGGACAACAGGTTTGGTAAGAGAATAAATGCTTTAAAATGGGTGTAAAGATTGTATCCATAAATGTGCATAGCATTAAATCTACTACGCGATGTGTTGCGACCTTGGACTACCTTGCCAAGGTCAAAGCTGACCTGTTGTTTCTTCAGGAGTGTGCGATACCGCACCTCAGCTCCTACAGGCAATGGTCACGATGGTGGTCCCATGGGCCATCGATCTGGTCAGAAGGAAACGACTCTCGTTCCTCCGGGCTGGGGATTCTGCTGCAGGGAGGCAACTTCACCATCTCCGAGGTTAAGGAGGTGGTGGGCGGGCGCCTCCTCGTAATAGAGGTAATGTACAAGAATGCTCCACTCTGGTTAATTAACGTGTACCCCCATCACAAGGGGCTGAGCGGCTGGAGCTTTTTCAGCAGCTCCCACTGCTGCTGACGACCTCCAGGCCGGTCATTCTGGGCGGTGACTTCAACTGCATCATCGATGCGGCTGGACAATCCGGCAGGGCCGACAGCAGATTGGACACTACGTCCAGATCCCTGATGGAAATAGTAAAGGATGCCAAGCTGCACGATGTCTTCAGCAATCCTGCAGACAGAGCGCAGCGTAAATACACCTGGTCGCGGCCAGACGGGTCCGTCTGTTCCAGGATAGACTTCCTGTTTGTGTCCCGTGCGTTCGCAGTCAGATCCACCGACATCAAGCCGGTGTTTTTCTCTGACCACTGCCTCCTACTGGCTGACTGACACTTAGAGAAGGACCAGAGGATGGGCAGGTGGGCATGGAAGCTAAACTTGCAACTGCTGACCCTCTTGAGGAGTTCAAGAGGTATTACAAAAGTTGGAGAACCATGAAACCCCTCCTTGAGTCCCTGACACACTAATGGGAAGTGATCAAGGGAAACATCAAGAGGTTCTTCATTCTCAAAGGCACCCAGAAAGCTAGAAAGGAACAGAGGGAAATGTCCCGACTCCAGAAAAACATGCAGAATCTGCTCCGGCTGCAGTCGATGGGGGTCGATGTCAAGGAGGAACTCCAAGAGGTGAAGAGCCAGCAAGCCTTGTTCTTTGCCTCGGAGGCCTCCAAGATCATCTTCCGTTCCAGAGTCTGCTCCATGGAGTAGGGTGAGACGTACTCACGTTTCTTCTTCCAAAAGGTACACACAGAGAGCTCTGTGATCAGCAGCCTGAAGGAAGAAGATGGTTCAGTAAAATCATCACAGTCCGACATTTTGAGGATCAGCAAATCCTTTTATGCCGGATTGTATGACGTGAAGCCCACAGACAGCACGGCCTCCCAGTCCTTCCTGTCCTCTATCACGGAGGTCTTAGACGACAGTACACGGGAGAGCCTGGACAAACCGCTAACTCCTGATGAACTGACTAAGGCCTTTGAGTCCTTCGAGAAGAGTAAAACTCCCGGAAGCAACGGCTTGCTGGCGGAGTTGTATTCGGCTCTGTGGACTGGATCGGCCTAGACCTGCTAGAAGTGTATGAGAGCATGCTCCTGGCCAGCAGTATGTCAGAATCCATGAGGAAAGGCATCATCAAGCACAAGCACAAGGGGGAAAGGGAGGAAATTAGAAATTGGCGACCCATTTCAATGTTGAATGTGGACTATAAGATTCTGTCCAAGGTCATCGCCAATCGGGTCAAATCCGTTCTGGAATTGGTGATCCACCCTGACCAGACCTGCACTGTGCCGGGCAGGAAGATCTCGGACAGCCTCTCGCTGCTCAGGGATACGATTGCCTATGTACAGGACAGGGGTGTGGACACCTGCCTCATCAGCCTGGATCAGGAGAAGGCCTTTGACAGAATATCGCACACCTACATGGTGGATGTGCTCTCCAAAATTGGGTTTGGGGAGGGAATTCGCAATTGGATCCAACTGCTCTACACTAACATCAGTAGTGCAGTCTCAATCAATGGGTGGGAATCAGATAGCTTTCTGATTAAATCTGGAGTCAGGCAGGGCTATCCTCTCTCGCCTGTTCTTTTTGTGTGCTGCATAGAAACCTTTGCTGAATCCATCAGGAAGGATCTGGGCATAAGAGGAGTGACGATCCCAGGTAGTGGAGGCACTCAGGTCAAAGTCTCCCTGTACATGGATCGGCTGTTGGTGCACAGACTGATCCACGTCTGCGAGCAGTTTGAACTGGCCTTGGGAGCCAAGGTAAATCGTGGGAAGAGCGAGGCCATGTTCTTCGGGAACTGGGCTGACCGATCCTTTGTCCCCTTCACTGTCAGGGCTGACGGCCTGAAGGTGCTGGGGATATGGTTTGGAGGGACCGGGGCATGCGTTAGAAACTGGAAGGAGCGAGTGTCTATGGTGAAAAGGAAACTGGGCATGTGGGAGCGACGCTCCCTCTCCATTGCGGGTAAGAACCTGGTCATCAGGTGTGAGGCACTCTCGCTGTTGCTGTACGTGGAGCAGGTGTGGCCCATTCCACACTCCTGCGTGGTGGCGATCACCTGAGCCATCTTCTGCTTTATCTGGAGGTCGAAAATGGATCGTGTCCGCAGGGACACGATGTACAAGCCTCCAGATAAAGGGGGAAAAAACGTGCCCAACATTGCCCTCCATACTGATGGCCACTTTTGTGTGTGGCTGCATCAAGCCGTGTGTAGACTCTCAGTATGCAAACACCAAGTGTCACTACTTGCTGAGGTTCTACCTGTACCCGGTGTTGCGAAGGATGGGTCTGGCCACGCTGCCGCGGAACGCTTCAAGTAGTTGTACCATGCCGTACCACCTGTCCCTCATGGAAAAATTTATGCAGAGAAACACCTTTGACCACAAGTCCATCAGGCAGTGGTTGGCACGTAACATCTTAGAGGCCCTGAGGGAAATGGAGAGGGTGGATCCGGTGGGATGGTTCCCCGAGCAGACTGTCAAAGTCATTTGGCAGAATGCCTCATCGCCAGAACTTTCCAACAAGCACCAAGACGTAGCTTGGCTAGTGGTGAGAAAGGCCCTCCCCGTCAGATCCTTCCAACATGCCAGGAGTCTCACCCCCCTCTGCACGTTGCCCTCGAGGTGGCTGTGGTGGGGAAGAGACCGTTGTTCACTTCCTTGTGGATTGTGCCTTTGCAAAGAAGGTCTGGAGAGAGATGCAGTGGTTTCTGCAGTTCTGTGACACAGGACTCTGTGCTCTATGGGCTGTTCCCAGGGACACACACCAAGACAAACATCAACTGCAGCTGGAGGATCATCAACTCGATGAAAACTTGTTGGTCTTCCAGTGCAAAGAGTTGTCCCCAACCGAGTGTTGCAGACTGGCACATTCTAAAGTCCAGGACTACATGCTGAGGGACGCATTAAAGCTTGGGGCAGCTGCCGCAAAGGCGCAATGGGGAAAGGTCGCTGCCTAAGACATTTCTGCCACAGTGCACTGAGGGACTGGGAGTTGTTTAAATCCATTTCGGCTGTACAGCTCAAAATGAATGTCTGCAAATGATTGTAATATTCATTTATTGTATTGATGCATTTCGTGATACACATTGTAAAAGTTGAACCTGATTGTATTTTTCTGATGGTGGTTTTGAAATGGTTTGAAATGTTGTTGAAGATATTTTATGAATAAAGTATATTTTTGCAAAAAAAAATGAACAGTTTGCATTCATATAGGGACTAATGCCAAGCTAGCTGAAGGTTACTTTTCCAACAATAGCATGGATGTACAGGAAGTCAGGAACAGAGGATTGCAGGGTGTAGATGGAGAAATAAGGATTGAGGGAGACGAGCAATTGTAGGATGAGGAGCAGTCTATTTGCCACCCCCAACTGTGGACCCCCCAACCCACCCCCACCCTTATTTTGTTAATGGCTCTGACTGGTTCACCCATACAGCTGCCAGATTTCCTGCACCCGCTCCTCACCCTGCATCTGCCCCCACTGTCTCCCTATTGTGCCAAGCTTCCTCCAATTACGCATCACAAAGCCTAAGCCTATTCGGATCCTGTAAGAAATTCTGCATCCTTGTCCCGATTCCATTTCACAGCTGGGCAGCTTACTGAAGCTGAAACATTTATGTTGCACCCAAACTGAGCTTCAAACCCACATCCTAAGCATTACCAAGGTTTCCCATTTTCACATCTACAATATTATCCCTTTCTTCCCTCACGTTTGCTAATGCACTTATCCATGATTTTGTTACCAGCTGACTCAAATTCTCCTCTGTCCTCCTTCCAAGTCTCTTGTAATCCATTTTATACAAGCTCCAACTCATCCATAACTCTCCTACCCACAGTCTATCCTGCAGTGAGTCCCACTCATCCATTACCCTGCACTTGCTGATCTCCACTTACCTCCTGCTCCTTTATTTAAAACATTCATTTCATTTAAAACCTCACATGCTGGTCTCCTTCAATCCTTATTTCTCCATCTGCACCCTGTGATCCTCTAATTCTGACTTCCTGTAAATCCACGCTATTGTTGGCAACATAGGCTTCAGCCAATTTGGAATTAGTCCATACATAATTAATTACAACAATTGTTAATTATTTCAATCAGTTCTAACTGATAATATTGAAACATATATAACATTAGAAGGCAAAAACTGGATGACTGGAGTGTGACTTAAGGTGACAAAGCAATCCGTGCTACCTGGGCCAAATGAAGGATTCCAATTAGCCAAGACACCATGATTTCAAACTTTTCATTTTGTGTTACAAGCAGCTTTTGTGTAAGTTTCTAAATGTTACTTTTATGGATTCATACTTTTTTCTCCATTTCAATTTGTATTTTTTATTAAATATTTCCTAATGGCAAATTACGTTTTATACAATGTTACTGTGTTGTGCTTTTTTGGCTCCAATAATGAACTTGTAATCTATGTTGACATCTCTGTGTTGTTCTTCAGAACTGTTTATGACCAGATGGCATATTTAGAACATTAGTCTTGAATATTTGAAGGACTAAAAGGGAGCTATCTTGCTCTGTAAATTTCTGACGATTTAAATCAATGTGCTGAGATTGCCTATAGGGGCCTATTTAAAAAAACAATTTCCTGGAGTCCCTTACAAAATATTTAAACACCCATTAAAATATTTGATCAAGTTAAGTATAGCTTAGAACCAATACAACCCATTATCAACGGAGACATCTAGGCCAGTCAAAATACTGAACAGCATACAGCAAAACTTCATAATTACATACAAGAAAAAATACATCTCTACTTGGCAGATACAGCCCAAATTGCTTAAGAATTTCAATAAAGTTCTATTTTAACTTTGAAGAGGAAGGATCCACAAAAAAATTGTACTCTGAAGGATCAATTCAGTGGGATCTGGGTGTCCGAATGCATGAATCACAAAAGGCTAGTATACATGTACAGCAAGTAATTAGGAAAGCAAATAGAATATTATCATTTATTTCAAGGAATACAAGAGTAGGAAGGTTATACTTCAGTTGTACAGGTCATTACTGAGACCACATCTGGAGCAACGTGTACAGTATTGGCCTCCTTATTTAAGAAATAATGTAAATGCATTAGGAGCAGTTCAGAGAAGGGTTACTAGATTAATGTCAAGAATGGGTGGGTTGTCTTAAGAGGAAAGGTTGAACAGATTAGGCTTGTATCCACTGAAAATTAGAAGAGTAAGAGGCTATTTGGTGGAACCTTTAAGATCCTGAGGGGCCTTGACAAGGTGGATGTGGAGAGGATGTTTCCTCGTGTGGGAGAATCTAGAACTAGGGGCCACTTTTAAAAATAAGAGTCGCTCATTTAAGACAGAGATGAGGATTTTTTTTTTCTCTTAGAGGGTCATGAGTCTTTGGAACTCTCTTCCTTGGTGGTGGAAGCAGAGTCTTTGATTATTTTTAAGGCAGAGTTAGATAGGTTCTTGATAAGCAAGGGGGTGAAAGGTTATCAGGATAGATGGGACTGTGGAGTTGAGGTCACTATCAGATCAGCCATGATCTTATTGAATGGAGGAACAGGCTCAAGGGGCTTAGTGGCCTATTCCTGCTCTTAATTCATATGCCCATACAATGGGAGAGGAGGGTCATGGAGATAAAAGGAGTGGACAGGGGTGGGATAGAAAACAAAAACAGAATTACCCGGAAAAACTCAGCAGGTCTGGCAGCATCAGCGGAGAAGAAAAGAGTTGACGTTTCGAGTCCTCATGACACTTAGAGGTAGGAAAACTGGTGGGGGTGTTGTATAAAGTGTTAACAGACGGCTATGCTAATGTATAATATAGATGACGATTATTACTGATATCAATCAGCCATGTGTTAGACTCTCTCTCGAAAGAGAGGTTGGAATCATGCCTAGGAGCAACATGCCTACTCTGTAACCTGTTTATATATAGTACTAATAAACAAGTGTTAAGCAGATACAAGAGTATGTCTACAATCTGTCTGAGAACCAAGTCCCACACCGAGAGTCTATTGTACAAGGACCCACCTCAAAACATGGTGGCAGCAATGGAGACAGCAAAGTAAAAGAGGCATCAGTGTTACCGAAGGAACCACAGAGTGGAGAAACTTTTGAAAGCAGCTTGCAAAAAATTCGGTGGAAGAAGGAGGCACGCTAGAGAAAGGTAATGATGACAGTACTTGGTGAGCAGTCCCTGCACTTGCCCCACCTGTTTGACTGCCTCAAGAGCCTACAGGGAGGCCAGCAGTAGGAGTTATGGAAACACCATTTTCTCCAATACCGAGCACTATCAGGTCTTCACAAAAAGGAGACAAAATTTCAAGTAAGCTCCTTTCTTTATGCAGTAGGTTCAGTAGCAAATGGCATTCTTCTAAGGCAGGATATGCAGCAGCCCACCCGGGACTTTGAGTCCATTCTTAAAGCTTTGACACAAATTTTAGCCCACTAACCCTAACTCTAACCACAGAACCCCGTCATCGAACGAGCGGTTCAGCAGGTTGAACTCCGAGCACCAAATTGGGCTATGGTCCAACGCAACTCTGCAGCCTTGCATGACCGCATTAACTGGGTAGGACCACATGCAGCAATCCCACCTACAAGAAAACCTGCCAAACTGAGCAAAAGGGCACGAAAATGTTGTGGCAGGAAAAATAGACACCAAGATTGCCCAGCAGGGAGCGTGGAATGGTTTCAGTGAGGCAAAACAGGACATTTCAAGCATTTCTGCAAATCCAACAACTTAACTCAAAGTAGAAGACAAGAAAGTATTTATGAAACACACTCCACCCAAGAAATGGAAAGTCAAGAAAATTATGAAATTACAGAGTTCTTAGGGGAAATTGATAGTCTTATTCCAGGCTATTGGTCGGTTGCAGTCCAATTTTAAGGCTTCGATACAATTTTAAAAATTAATAGTGGAGCTGCAGTTAACATATTAGCAGATGACCTCGACTGGCTTCAGCCAATGACTCTTCATCATCAGACATCAAAATACAAGGTCCAGGGGACATAGACCTTCCAATCAAAGGCAGGATTATTCCTGCTATCAGCTGCAAGGGGCAACAGGTTGTTGATTCTCCCTGTTCTTCACAATCAGTGCACATCACTGTTAAGTGGTCATGTTGGTGTTCTTCCAGGACTCCTAGAGAAACCAGATGATGCTCATCATTTGAATGACTCACTGTCTTTCATGCAATAATCTTCAACCTTTTATTTAAGCACAGTGAAATGCAGCCTCTAGAAGCTGAGGGAGTAAGTTCCTTTCTTTCACAGAGACACTAGACCCAGGTCATAGCTTTAAGTTATGAATCTCTCAGTTCTTCACAAAGTAAATCCAGAGGTGGCGGACACAGAAGGCGCTGCAGCAGATGATGACCATCCCCATGAAGATCTGCTGGACCTGAATTGATTCTTGCTAGAAAGTGATGAGGAAGAATCCCTTGCGGTACTGAGTGATTTCTTGGAGGTTGAGTTCCTGGAGGATGATTCACCTTTCCAGTTGATGGACACACTACATGAAGCCCCGATTGTCTTTTTAGAAGATTTAGCAGTGTTCTTAGTGGCTGAGCAGCATTCAGATCTTAGCTCCACTGAATCTACCAATGCATTGCCTACTTTATGTCCGGTTTTCCATGAAGGATCTTCCAGAAAGGGTACTTTTCCTAAGTCCAGGTCAGAGTCCATAGAGAATTGCATTTCTAAATAACATTCCCAGGTAGTTGTAAAAAGGGAGTTACTGGAAGTTAATTGACACCCATATTTCAGTGCAAGGTGAAAGTCTTCTTCTCTCCAGAGCACAGAAGCTGCAGCAGAATCTTTAGCACTTCTGAAGTTGCAAAATCCTGTACAGCAATCTTGTCCCTGAGTTAACTGTCAACAGGAAATTTGTCTCGTCATAGAAGTTGATGCTGTCTTGTCTCCATATCTTCAGCAATTCTTCCCATTACATTCTGTGGAACCTTGTACAGAGAGAAGAGGGGCTTTCTTACCACTGCCTATACAAAGTAGATGGCCCTCTCAAAATATCATTGGGAAATTATCTCTTCATCTTTTCCTGAAAGGCTTACAGGAATTTTGATGATTTTTCCTTCATTATCCAGTTCATTGAAATCTCAGTTCTTTAATGCCTTTTAAGTCCTTGATATAGCAGTGGAGGATACAGCTGTGGCTGTCTTCTCTGGAGCTGAAGATCATTCTTCTTCTGAAACTTATTTCCAGAGTTCTTTGAGAGAGAAACAAATTCCTCAGAATGTCCTGAGCTCTTCTCGTCGAAGAGGGTCCAAAGGTTGCTTCTCTTCAGTCTTCTCCTTTGGATCGGTCCTTCATTGGAAATTCTTTGTTGTCCTTACAGTTCAGTCATCCTGCATTCTACACTCTGCTTCCCAGAAATGCTGACAAATATGCTGATAAAGTGTTGTCCCATTCTGCAGGTGATTATGTCGTACCAGATGCAGAAGAAATCCCTCAGGTCTCCAAGATGTCTTCACTCAGCACTGAGAATACTTTGGGAGATTGAATCCACCAGGACTGTGAATTGGGGAGGGGAAGAGTAGGAGTTGGAGTCGGCTAAAAGGCCATAGTTGCAAAAAAGTGAGTTGCAGAAATGCAATGTGCACAAAGACATGGGGCAGAATTGTCCAGTCCCGTTGATGGCATGCGTCATGGCAGGTTTGAGCAGACAATATGATGAGAAGGCCAAAAATCGGTTTCACACCACAGTGAAACCAGTTTGTGCTCATCTACTTCATCTATCAATGCACGGCTGCATTCCCCATCGCCGCATGTCGGGAACCTAATTTCAATATTTTAGCATCTCATCATAAGCCCTGCTCACTGGAATCTTTCCCTCATGCTGGATCATCTGGGCTTCACAACTGTACATAAGTGACTTCCACCTGGCGAGCTGCACTTTGCTTGGGACTTCAAGGTTTATTTGCCTATCTTGCTTCGGACAGCGCTCGCAGTCATCAATATCAGATTTTGCAGGCAGCACCACATCACTTTTAGCGGGGCTCATGGGCAGGTCTCTATCTACCAGACCAGCTGTAAGGTAGGCATGGGTTTTCAATGTCTGCAAAGCTAGGACTTGCTTGGGGAAGGGGGAGAATTAGCCTCAGGCAAGAGAAAAGGCTGCAGGACAAGAGCTGTACTGGGGAAGGGGGGTATCCCAGGGTGTGTTTGGGGGCACATGTTGATCTGTGCAAATGACCTCAAGATGGTGAGGACTGAGGAGGCAATCTCCAAAGGAGATGAGGCCAGATGGAGATGTAAGGGTATGTGTGAGAGAGTGAGTGCTGATGTCCCTTGTGCTGGCAATGAGTGAGATGCCAGTGAACGTGTGATGGGCTTGTGAGTGTGTGAGTTGAGCTTGATGAGATGGTTGACTTACCCTGGTGACATGGATGAGATCATTTATCTGTTCGCTGCACTGGATGGCCAACATCTTGTGTGCAGCATTGGCACTGACCACCTCTGCCACCAGCTCCCAAGCCAGACTGGTAAGGCCAATGGGCCTCTTGTGGCCAGAGCAGGTGTAGGGAACATCATGGCAGGCCTCCACGGCATCCAGAAGGCATCCCAGGGATGCATCACTGAATCGGGGGGCTACACTCTTCTTGGCTTTTGGGGCCATGTATCGACTGGAGCAGTCCTGGGCTGCAAGAATTGAGAAGCGAGTGCACGGCTGCCGTTTAAATATGGTGCCTAGCATGACAAAGCGGTGAGGTAATGGACGTGGTGGCAAATCGGAGCCCGCCTGCCATCGATCGTGCATGCTTCCCGTGACTGCATAACTCATGAAGCGAGAAGGGGATGATATGGCACAAAAACTCACCATTGCGGCTGGCAGGTGTAATACCTTTCTTCACACTTGCTACTGCAGTTAGTGCAAATCTAGAGTGATTCTGCCCATTGTTTTTTGTTGTTAAAAAGTAGGGTACTGCACTTTGGGGGTTGTGTAGTATAAAGGGTTAACAGATAGGATATGCTAATGTATGATGTAGATGATGTACGCTGACATCAGTCAGTCATCTGTTAGGCTCAAGGGAGAGAGGTTGGAATCATTCCTAGGAGCAAATGCTTACTTTGTAACCTGTTTAGATGTAGTGCTGATGAACAAGTGTTAAGCAGATACCAGAGTATGCCTATAGTCTGTCTAAGCACCTACAGTCCAAGGTAGAAGGACCGACCTTAAGGGGAAGGGATAATGAGATGAGAGGGATGGAATATAGGAACAAGTGTGGGCTATTCAGCTCCTTGAGCTTGTTCTGCCATGCAGTCGGATTTTGGCTGATCTGTGTTTTAACTACATGCATCTACTTTGGCTCCATATCCTTTTCTGCCCTTGTCTGGCAAAAATCTTTTGATCTCAGATTTAAATTTATTAATTGAGTTAGCATCTACTGCTTTTTGGGAAAGAGAGAGTTCCGTGCTTCTACTGAAGCAGATATAAATACTGATGCAGGGGGATTCAGTTGAGCACGGATAGGAGAAATACAGATTGGGTGAGTTGGAATGGGAAATGTAACAACTGCGACTGGGAAAGAGTGCAGACATTTTGTTCAGTGATGAGGAAGGTTTGAGGGTCAAAGCCTTTTATCTCTTACTTACTGAGGGGATTGTTGCCAAATCTTGCTCAGATGGAGGAGGGAATTTGCTCAGGGAGTTGAATTTTTCGCTGAGCGGGGGGTTGGGGGGGCACACGGCCAACCCACTCAAGTATAAAATGGCAAGCAATGACGTCAGACAAGAGTCCCGATGTCATCGCATGGTCGCGCGATATTCCGGTCAGCGGGCACGCGCGGTAATCGGCAGCACGCCCGCCGACAATTAAAAGGCCTATTAAGGCCATTAACAGTGCAATTGATTTAAATTTTTCGCTGTCCGTCCAATTTTACAGTTGGTGGGCAGGCAAAAAGGCCAAGCGGCCTTTGCATTTTTGGCGAAATTCTCATCCACAGGCGGGATGAAGTTTGACCAGTCATTAAAATTTTTTTTAACTTTTAACACTTATATTAACATGTCCCTGCTCATGTGACAGTGTCACCTGAGTGGTCATGATTTTTTATCATTTCAAAAATCTTTATTGCTAGTTTTTAGAACTCTCCACCTCCCTGAGGCATCTCTGTTCCTCAGGGAGATTTTCAAGCTACAGCATGTGTTTCACGCTGGCGGGCCTTAGTTGGCCTGCGAGCGTGAAATCGCGATCCGGCCCCGATCGTGTGTGGCAGTCTGCTTCCCAACCACCCCCTCCCACCCCCACCAAGCCCGACCGTTGAGGGAAAAATCCTCCTCAGTGAGTGGGTGATGCATGATATTTCATTTCAGTGACATATTGCTTGGTGAACTCAGGTACCTTGAGACCCTAGCTTGTACCCCTCACGTGTGATTCTTGTGTGTTCAGCAAGGGGATCTCATATGTGGTAAACCAATCTCCTTGTAATCCTTGTGAGTTAAGTTAGAGCTTGTGGAATAAAAGGGACAGTATCAACATGGGCACGAAATTGGCTGAGCGACTGGAAACAAAGATTAGCTGTGAACAATTGTTTTTCAGACTGAAGGAAGGTATATAGTGGAGTTCCCCAGGGATCTGTATTACAACTCCAGTTCTTCCTGATATATATTGATGACCTAGACCTTGGTGTACAGGGCACAGTTTCAAAATTTCTTTTTGATATTAAAGTTGGAAGTATTGAACTATGAAAAGGATCATGTAGAAATTCAAAAAGACATAGACCAGTTGGTGGAATGGGCAGAGAATTCCCAAATGAAATTTAATGCAGAGAAGTGTGAAGTGATTCATTTTGGTAGGAAGAACACAGAGAGACAATATAAAATAAAGGGTCCAATTCTAAAAAGGATGCAGGAGCAGAGGGCCCCTGGGCATGTATGTGCATAAGTCATTGAAGGCTGCAGGCCAGATTGAGAGTGTGGTAAATAAAGCATACAGCATCCTATGCTTTATCCATATGAGGAAACTAGGCTAGAGGATAGACCAATAGAGAATGGATCAATACAGAAGCAATGGCAAACATTTAAGGGGATATTGTAGAGTATTCAGGATAAGTACATTCCTCTTATAAAGAAAAATTCTAAGGGGAGACCCCACCATCCATGGTTAACTAAAGAAGTTAAAAGAAGCATCAAATTTAAGGAAAAGGCATACAACTCTGCAAAGATGAGTAGCAGGACACATGATTGGACAGAATATAAAGAATGGCAGAGAATGATTAAAAGGTAAATTAGGTGAAAGAAATTAGAGTGTGAGAGGAAGCTAGCTAGAAATGTAAAAACAGATAACAAGAGTTTCTACAGGTATTTAAAAAGGAAAAGAGTAAGTAAAGTGAGTGTTGATCCTCTAGAGAGTGACAATGGGGAGTTAATAGTAGATAATAAGGAAATGGCGGAAGAAATGAACAAATATTTTGCTTCTGTGTTCACTATAGAGGGTACAAAACACATTTGATAAGGTGCCACATCAAAGGTTATTATGGAAAATAAAAATGTATGCTGTAGGGGGTGACATATTAGCATGGATAGAGGATTGGCTGTCTGGCAGAAATCAGAAAGTATGCATAAATGGGTCTTCTTCGGATTGGCAGGTTGTGACGAGTGGAGTCCCACAAGGGTTTGTGCTGGGGCCTCAACTTTTTACGATTTACATCAATGACTTAGTTGAGGGGAGTGAAGACGTGGTAGCTAAATTTGCAGATGACACAAAAGATAGATAGGAAAGTATGTTGTGAAGAGGGCACGAGGAGGTTGCAGATCGATATAGATAGGTTCAGTGAGTGGGCAAAGATCTGGCAAATGGAGCTTAATGTTGGAAAATGTAAAGTTGTTTGCTTTGGCAGGAAGAACAAAAAAGCAGACTATTACTTAAATGGAGAACAGATGCAGAATTCTGAAGTGCGGTGCAGAGGGATCTAGGTGTTCTAGTACATGAGTCATAAAAAGGTAGTATGCAGGTACAGCAAGTAATTAAGAAGGCTAATGGAATGCTATCCTTTATTATGAAAAGGATTGAACATAACAGTAAGGATGTTATGTTTCAGTTATACAGGGAATTGATGAGACTTCACCTCAAATACTGTGTGCAGTTTTGGTCTTCTTACGTAAGGAAGGATGTAAATGCATTGGAGGTGGTTCAAAGGAAGTTTATTACATTTATACCTAGAATGAGTGGGTTGTCTTATGAGGAAAGGTTGGACAGACTGGGCTTGTATCAACTGGAGTTCAGAAGAGAGGAGTGATTTGATTGAAGTATACAAGACCCTGAACAGCTTTGACAAGGAGAGCTGTGAAAGGATGTTTCCTCTTGTGGGTGAGTCCTGAACTAGGGGGCACTGTTTTAAAATTAGGGGTTGCCCTTTTAGGACAGAGATGAGGAGAATTTTTTTTTCTCAGAGGGTTGTGTGACTTTGGAACTCTGCCTCAGAAGGTGGTGAAAGCAAGGTCATTGAATATTTATAAGGCAGAGGTGGATAGATTCTTGTTAGGCAAGGGAATCAAAGGTTATCGAGGCTAGATGGCAATGTGGAAATCGAAACACAAGAAGATCAGCCATGACCTTATTGGATGACAGAGCAGGCCTGAGGGGATGAATGGTCTACTCCTGTTCCTATTTCTTATGTTCTTATGGGAATAGAGTACAAAAGCAAGGAAGTTATGTTAAACCTTATGAAGCATTGGTTTGGCCTCAACTGGAGTATTACATCCAATACACTGTGAGTGTACCTATGTTAGGAAATAGAGGTAATTTAAGTAAGTTATATTTATACTTGTGGGTGTTATGAATGAGTTTTAGCTTTAAAGTTTAAGTTTGATTTGTATTTCTGTACCTGTGTGTTAAGAAAGAGCAAATGAAGTTTTAGTGTCACTTTAAAAGGCTGCTTGCATTTCTACAGAGGAGTTTACGATTGCTATAAGGTAAAGACAAACCCACAAGAGTGGAAAACATTGCTGTTGCCTAGCAACAGGAGGGCCAGATAGGCAGGTTCCTCCCACAAACATACACACAGAACTAAAGAAACAGCAGTTTTAAGTTCAGTTGAAGCCAGGACCAAGAGAGACTGGACACTGGGAGAGGGAGCTGCAGATTTCCCAAAAGAACAAAAAGGTCCCTAGTGAAGAAAAAATCAAGGAGAGTGGAAGAGGACAAAGTCCAAACGAGACCTTGTAGTCAAAGGAAGGACAGGAACCTGCGAAAAGGTCTTGTTAAGTCAAGCTATGAGTGAGGGGCAGAGAGAAAGGCTTCAAGCTTCAGATTTAAAGTGAGAACAGCTTGCGAGGAGCAAGAAGGTCCAAAGAGACAACTAAAGTTCTGTAACTCTTTGCTATGGGCAAGCAAAGCAGTGGTGTACTGTTAACATTGAGTTGGTGAGCGCCAGTGCATTGAAGACAGCTTGAATGCATATGGTAAACCAGGGAAGAGGAATATCAGAAGGAGAGTTAAAAACCCTGAAGGTGAGCCCTTGCAGAAGGTGTCTGAGAGAAAGTGTTGGTTTGGGAGAAGATTCCAAGGCGAGGTCTTGGAAAATGGACATTGGAAACCCTCATGTGAAGTTTGGAATTCGGTGAGACTGGTTGACACACAGTGTGACAAGCATCTGGGGGGAGTTGAGGAGAGGTCCATAGCATCTGGTTGAGGTGGCATCTGTCGCTTGAGGTCAGAGTGTGGTGTGTCAGACCACAGAGTGCCATAGTTTACATGGAGAATGTACTGACTGTGAATATTAAAGTACAAGATAGCTTTTGTAACTTGCATTATCCTGACAAATCTGTATATATCTGTAGAGGTATAGCTGTGGGTGAAGGAGCATTGTACTATAGCTCATCTATTCCTGTTGAATAATTGTTCCGTTGTTTTGTAAAAAGTTCATCAGCTGATTCCTGTGACTCTGTTCAGTAGCTACTCTCCATGTATTTAAATAAACAAATAAAAATTAGGATCTATCAGGCTGGGTTCCACCCTGGGATCAGGCTTGTCCAGGGATAGCCTCAGCTGGGGATCATAACACATACATCACATGAACTGCAGTAGTTCAAGAAAAGCAGCTCACCATCACCTTCTCAAGAGCAATTATGGATGGGTGATAAATGCTGGCCTAGCCAGCGATGCCCGCATCCCATGAATGAATAATTTTTTTAAAAATTCTGTGAAGGCATTAGAGAAGGTGCAGAAAATATTCGCAAGAATAGTTCCAAGGATGCAGAACTTCTGTAAGTAGATAGATTGGAGAAATTCTCTTTGAAGTAGGGAAGGTTGAAAGGAAATTTGACAAAGATATTCAAAATCATGAGGGGTCTCAACAGAGTAGAAAGGGAGAACCTGTTCCCATGAGAATCATGTTCATCCATCATGTCAGACCTGAAAAGTGTCTAATCTACCTCAAATTACCCTGGAAGTGAAAGGTATTTCAAAAATTTGAGCAACAAGTGAAGCTAACTATTTCATGCTGCGACTGTGCAGCAGCAACATGAATGGTATTTCCCACTAACTTCCCAACAGCCATAAAGACGTTCTGCTTACCACAAAAATGAGTAATGTGGTGTATGAATTTCAGTGCCAGTGCAATGACAGGCATGTAGGCCGTATGCTCCAATGGCTGGTGGATCATATCATTCTGTATGTACCTCCCCATGCCCACGCAAAAGATGCAACACCTGCCCTTTCACTTCCTCTCTCCTCACCATCCAAGGGCCCAAACACTCCTTTCAAGTGAAGCAGCATTTCATTTGCATTTCCCCTAACTTAGTCTACTACATTCGTTGCTCCCAGTGCGGTCTCCTCTACATTGGAGAGACCAAACGTAAACTGGGTGACCGCTTTGCAGAATACCTGCGGTCTGTCCGCAAGAAAGACCCAAACCTCCCTGTTGCTTGTCATTTTAACACTCCACCCTGCTCTCTTGCCCACATGTCTGTCCTTGGCTTGCTGCATTGTTCCAGTGAAGCCCAACGCAAACTGGAGGAACAGCACCTCATCTTCCAACTAGGCACTTTACTGCCTTCTGGACTGAATATTGAATTCAACAACTTTAGATCTTGAACTCCCTTCTCCATCCCCACCCCCTTTCCGTTTGTTTCCCCTTCCTTTTGTTTTTTTCCAATTATTTATATAGATTTTTCTTTTCCCACCTGTTTCTATTATTTTTAAATCTATATCCTTTATGCCCTGCTAGCCTTTCCACCCCACTCCCACTACAGCTGTACCTTGAGTGTCCTGCCATCCATTCTTAATTAACACATTCGTTTAGATAATATCACCACCTTCAACACCTCTTTGTTCTTTTGTCTGTGACATCTTTTGATTATCTGCTCCTATCACTGCTTGCTTGTCCCTACAACCACATACCACCGCCCCCACCCCCCCCCCCACTTCTCTCCCCCCACCCCCCACCTTAAACCAGCTTATATTTCACCCCTCTCCTAATATTCACTCAGTTCTGTTGAAGGGTCATGAGGACTTGAAACGTCAACTCTTTTCTTCTCCGCCGATGCTGCCAGACCTGTTGAGTTTTTCCATGTAATTCTGTTTTTGTTTTGGATTTCCAGCATCTGCAGTTTATATAAGTATGTGCCTTCAGCTGTTTCCATAAGCAGAGTACTGACCATACTCAACCCGAGTGTGCTAATAATTACACTAACAATCAATTTGAGATTATCAGTTGGGCTCACATCATGGCTCACTTATGCTTTGTGGAAGCTACATACATTCATACACAGGATACTGCCTTTTGCAGGCAAAAAGAACATGTCCAATCATTGTGCTTATTTTTGAATTAAACAAAAGCATGGGGGAACATCAGTCCCTGGTGTATTTTCCATGGCAACGCCTCACTCAGAGTCGACTATCCAATCATTCAGCACCCCTTTGTCATGCATTTTAATTGTTGTTCCATTGGAACTTTAGCATTCTTGCATCTGTTCTGATGAGTACAAGATGAAAAGCTTGGACAGCATGTCTCTTTTTTCAGCAATATCATGAGAATGTTGAAACCATTCATCATTTTAATGGGCCAAAATTTACCAGAAAAATAATGGTGTGTGAACAATACACACCATTATTAATTTTCAACCAGCTGAAACTTGTGGTAAGGAAGAGATTCCCCATGAATTGCAAAGCCCCACAATTTGCTACTCCTTTAGCTTCACAAAAATGGCACCCTCGCCCTTAACTTCCCCACGACTTTCATGAAGTTGATGCATTGGCACATTAATGGCTCATTAAACTCACTGCAGGAATTTAAGTCAAGTAATCAATAGTGTTAGTACTTTTCTTAACGATGTAATAGTTGTGCCTGCACACTCACAACTGCCGACACAACAGTCAACTAATCCAGAAATTGAACCATTAAAATTGTGGAGTCTTATTCCTTCAGGTTGTGAATTGAAGATTTTCCTTCCTCTCTTAATCCAGTCTTTCATTCCCTCTCTTTATTTCTCTTTATTCCCCTGATTTGGCATTAAATTGGACACAACAGTGGCAACAGCCATGATAGAGTAGTTGACACACACATTATTTTGGTTCAGCGTGACAAATGGCTGCTGAGAAAAATCTCATGAAAATCACAAACCAGAAAATAGTCAATTGTGCAATCACTGTGTTGTGGTTGTGACAAGCAATTTCTCTCACAGCATTGCTGAAAGGACCAGTCATTGAATCACAAAAATGGCTTGTTAGCCGAAAATCTTTTCTTATTTTGTGAATGCAAAGGTGTTTGAGCAAGCAGAAAATTTGTTGTCATCGACGATGAGAATGTGGCATCGGATGTTTAATTCTCAGTAGATGAGATCAATTTCAAACTGCCGTAGCTCATTGTCACAACTGAAGTCTGCAACCTGATGGATATAGGAAATAATTAAATGCCTGATTCTTTTTTCTGTCAGGTATTTGCAGTCAGCAGAATGGAAATCCATCTGTGAATAACAACTACAGATCAAAGGCATGGTTAATCATTTTGGGAATGCCTACAGTCACAGAAAAAGGGACATGAGGAATTTAATGATGACCGAGAGGAGGCTGATAAAGCACTAGAATGTGTCAACATTACATAAACGTTGCAGTTGCTTACCTGGAAACAAATTTCATCTAATAAGATTAGTTCACATAAATAGACACTAGTTTAGCAGCTTTATATTCAGGAGTTGACATAAACTACATCTCGCAGTCATTGCACGCAGAGAGACTGCATCAAATATGGTTTCCAGGAGAAGGAAGGCTAAAGGATGGTGAATAATAGATCCAGGGAGCACAGCTGAAATTTAGTCATTTTTTTGGATATACATTGACCTTAATATTAACAACCCCTCGAGAATATAAGTGGTCAATAGGGCTAAATCTTTTAAAACAGGGAATGTGTCCCCAACCTGCCAAATAAATGCCTGTTGCTGTTTTTACGGTGGTGGGTTTTGTGCCATGCTAATGTTCCTCGTAGACCTGAATGTTTCCCCCATTGGGTGTGTGTGTCATCAGCGGGCCAGGGAATGGTCGGGAAACAGTCCCCCGACCACCATTGGTCCCCGACTGCAATTTCACACTGGCTGGCCAATTAACGGGCAGCCAGCATGAAATGCGCACTGAAAGGCTCAGCGCTGCCAGGGTGGTGGTAAGAGGAGGGCGGGCGACGATGTCACCGTGGGCATGGGTGAGCTCTTCCACTGAGCTCCCTGAAGGCAGACAGCTACCTCAGGGAGCTGGAGACCTCCAAATAATGAAATAAGGCACAAAAAAGCTGCAAAAAATGTCCATGCAGCACAACCAAGCAGCTGAAAGCATACCTCATAAAAATGCCTTCCCCAGATATTTATTTTTATTTTATTTCCTAATGGAGATTTCATCCCGCCTTTGGATGAGGTTTTCATCAAAAAATGTAAAGGCCCCCTGGCCAATTGGCCCATCCGCCAACTGTAAGGTTGGATGGGCCATGAAAAATCATTGACAGGCTTGACAGGCACCATTAATGGGCTTAATTGCCCACTTAGTTGTTGGTGGGTGTGCTTCCGACTGCCGCATGCCCGCCGAACGAAATATCGCGTGAGTGCATGATGACGTTGGGATGCTCGTCCAACGTCATCATCTGCGATTTTATGCTCGTTCCGGTCAGACATGTGTCCACCCGCAGAAATTAAAATCCTGTCCATAGAGAGGAGCCTTATTAACATATTTAAATTAGGCTCCCACAGTGTAATCAAGAGCCTTATTTAAATTTAACAGTTGCCATGTGAGTTTTCCAGGGTACAAGAAAACAAAAGTAACCAAATCCCCAAGATAAGTGTCTTTTTCCGCACTTCTTGTGGGCCGGAAGGAGTAAGAGTGTTCCCTCGGCAACTTAACAGCCTCCGCACACCACCCCCACCCCCCCCCCCTCCCCCCCCCCCACTGATTGCGGCTTCTCACTGTCCCCTACCATGATCATTCATCTTATTTCTCACCTAAGCCTATTTCTCACTCCCTCCGTCCAGGATGACCACATTCTATTCTGCTCAATCTCCATTCAATCCTTCCCTCCACAATAGCCTCTCACCTCCCAGCCCAGATCTCTTGCTGGCTGCCTCCTTTGAAGACCTCTCTTGATCTGTCACCCTATCCCTCCCTCCCACCAGAGCCTCTCTCCCCTAAAACCTCAATCTTTCACTCCTTCAACCAATGCCTTCTCTCTCTCCCCCCATTGCAGGCTTGATTGCTCACCCTGTCCTTCCTGCAATGATATTTCCCCTTCCACCCCTGACCCAAGCCACAAACTCACACTCCTAGTCCCTTCCTAAGGACACTCCCCAAAGGTGCCTGGCTGCGGCTTTGTGTTGCTGATTTTTCCACTCATCAGCAATCTAGCATATCAACTTCTCTGGCTGCCAGACTGAAAATGGAAGGAAAGATTTATAGTCAAGTCCTGCTGTTAAATTTGGCAGTTCCTCCATGTCTTCAGACTTGCTGTGCTTACTTCACATTACTGCACTCCTCATACCTTCCCCACCTCCTCATAAACATTAGCATCGTTGTATCCTAATGTTTGTACTAGTATTGTAAATTTCTAATTGTACATTTATAATGGAGCTGCTGCTGTTTCTAATGTAACATCCATATGTCAGTGGTGGCTCAACTGCACCTCTAATGGCAGGGAATGTCATAGTATGTTAAGTTTTCCTGGGACTTTCCATTACAAACGTGGACATGTGAGTTTATGATGAAGAACGTTGATGGACAGTGCAAGCAGATATAAGATTGTTATATTTTATACATTTCTCGGCACAGTTCAGTAGCACACTGCAGTTCACAGGCTTATTTCTCAGCTACTTCCACTTCTCTGCTTCTGTGCTACTGCTCATCATGTGTCCCACCTCGAGGCACATCATCCAGTCACTACTTCCCTGCTTTTTGGTCCTATCTTCTGAAAACACTTAGCCTTCTTAACTCTCCCTTCTCCTTCAATACCCTCTCAAAAATCTCTGCCTTTGGCTTTGCTTTATGTTCTAACTGCCCTGTGATCAAAATTACAATCTTTTGCTTAGTGTTCTAGTCTCCTTGTAATGTTCCCGGAGCCATCCTACATATACAATTACATGATTAAGAAAGCTTTTTTATCTTCATTCCGTTATTAGTGTATTCATATCTTTGCTACTCAGGAATATCACAACACACAGGAGCAGTCAACTCCTGCTCGTCTACCAATTTAAAAGCTGAACTGGGTCATTTTATCATTTGATTGAGCCAAAAGCAATATTAACATTTATTTTATTGGACAAGACAAAATAATATGATTTCTTCAAATATCTCCTTATTGCTGTACAGTTAGTACATGGTCTTAAAAGTTAAAATGAAAAGCTTGACTTTATTATGAAGAAGGATCAGTCTGAAGTTAGAAAGACTATGCTGGCTCTGCTGTTCTGTACTATATCCACATTCTCTCCCTCTATGTATGATGTCTTTATGCCCTTGGGCAGAAATCCATTATAAACAAGCTTTCAAGTTGAACCAAGACATCTTGTCTAAGATCTTTAATTAATAAATAAACACATCATTTCGATAAGTAGACCTGGTGAACAATGTACTATAAAGAATTATGATTTTCTTTTTGTTAGTCCATTTCATATGGAGTGCGCACTTGCATGAATATTCCAGGAACTAAAGCATGTCAGTGCCAATCATTATCTAAAAAATATGGAACTTTCCTGACTAGCACTGCCTCTCCTCCATTCAAGTGGTTTGAAGTTGTTTACAATAAGCCATTGTCAGCTGCCCCTCGATTCCAGGATGGTGTCTACTCAGGGGTCACGAGTTTCTACCATGGGCCTTCATGTGGCTGAACAGGCCGATTCTCGACCGACAGATCTTTAGGTACATGGGGCAGGACATCCCATGAGGTAATGGTTCCGGAATGCAGGATTTGTTTTCCTTTTTTTCCTCTCTCTGCTGCCGCTCTGCCCTATCATTACAACATTGTGATTCAAAGCCTGGTGTACAATTTGTTGCAAACACCTCTGAGTCATTAATGTCAATGCTGCCATTCTTCAAGGAGAGCTTCAAAGTGTCTTTGAAGTTTTTTCTTTCTCCTCTTGCTGGAACGTTGGACCCGTGAACGTTACAATAACTTAACCCTTTCAAAACTGACTGTCTGGTAACGGTAGGTAATATGTCATGCTCAGACACTGCTGCAGAGAAGCTGAAATGAAATGAAAAGTGATTTGCAAACAGTCCAAGAAGGACAAGTCAGGTTATTGAGTTTTATCTATCATTTGTGACATCAAACAATAAATGAAGGGGAGGTACAATCTTCATGCACCTTTGCCCCTTTCAAGTTGCCTTAGAAAGATCTCAGGTTCCATTGAAACAAAAGCAGATGATTAATTCCAGCAAAACAGCTTTCAGGAATAAATAGAACTTTCTTTTTCTTGTAATGAAGGAAAATTTAACACACAGAAGACAAAATTCTCAAGACTTTTTGGATTATGTGCCTATATTTTGTTTGTTCTTTCCACAGCATGCCATCTCCTCACCTTCTACCAGAATTGAGTTTCAACGGTGACAGTGACTTACCCAGCCTTTTGTCCGGGTGACCATTCTTCATTTTGTCAGCCTGGACTGTGATTCCCAGATGGCAATTTTACTAAGGAGGCTTCACAGCCAAGCCTGATCCTTTCCTTACTGAATGGCTTGACACATGTACTTCCCAGGAAGAGGTCGGAGTGGTGGGGGCCACGTTGGAGGGTTGGGGGGGGGCGGGGGTGGGGGGAGTGGTGGGGAGGTGGTATCAATGAATGGCCATTAAGAACAGGAACCCTGATTCTGTGTCATGTTTCCCCTCCATGACCCCAGTGAAAGTAAATGTAGTTGCGTGAGGGCAGTGAGCTAATTCATATTGGAATAAAAACAAAAAACCGCGGATGCTGGAAATCCAAAACAAAAACAGAAGTACCTGGAAAAACTCAGCAGGTCTGGCAGCATCGGCGGAGAAGAGCAGGAAACGTCAACTTTTCTCTTCTCCTCCGATGCTGCCAGACCTGCTGAATTCATATTGGAAATTCAGGCATGCACTTCACCCAAGTTTGCAACCATTTAAATTATCCTCGTAGTCTCACTTTATTGCTATCAGTTAACTCAAAACAGACACTTCCACATCCTAGCCGCCCTTTCCCCTCGCCATTTGCAACAATGGAATCTTGAGCAATGCCACAGGAGAATTATTAGCATAACAGAAAAATGTGTTTATCCTTGGCCATACAGCAAGTAGCTTCAAAGTATCTTCAGCAGCGTCATTTCTGGGATGATACAGGTTGGGACAGTGACGGAGGAAATACAAAGAAACAGTTACTTTGGAAAATGCGTTGCAAACAAATTCCCCATTTCCACATAATGCACGAAGGGCGCAGTACTTCATGGACATTGTAACCAAAGTACTTCATCAAACAGTTGTGTTGTAACTGATCTGCGTGAATTAAGGTTATTCATTTTGTTGCTTTTTTTCAAAAACCTGCAATGAAGAAGAAACAACTTGACCATCATTACATCGCAAATTCCATTTGCACGAGGTTTTAATGTCGCGGCATAATGACCAGTTTACCGATAATCTAATGTGACATCAAAAGCCTGATTTATTCATTGCTTTGTAACCAAGTTCCTTGGCTTGTTGGCAAACTGTAAGAATCAATAGCTAAACTAATCATTCAGATTTTGCTGCAAAAGGCTTATATTGACAATGTGCTGACAAGTCACAAAAAATAGCCTTTAAATTAATCATATCAATTCGTTTGCAGCAGACTTTACTTGTTAAGCCTTCTGACTTCATGAAAATGTCAGCTGTCGAAACATGTCTGAATAGTTGATATTTTGAGAATTAAAGAAAACAGAAGTCCTCCGCAAAACATCAGCCTTGAACAGAGGGAGATGGAGACTTTTTTGACAGGCGAGACACAGTTGTACATGCCTAACCAAGACAGCATGTTACCGTGCCAACAGACTCTTTGCGCACGTGCAATGCATTTATTTACTTGCCCCTACCTACCTTTGCTTATAA
Source organism: Carcharodon carcharias (assembly GCF_017639515.1). Lineage (NCBI taxonomy): Eukaryota > Metazoa > Chordata > Chondrichthyes > Lamniformes > Lamnidae > Carcharodon > Carcharodon carcharias. The sequence goes on from NC_054487.1 coordinate 65,839,782, forward strand.
GAAGTGTATGAAGGGAACCAACATACAGGCAGGAGGAGTTTGTTCATTTTGTTTCTTCAAACACTTGCCCTTTGCAAAACAGTTGGAAGGATTAGGCAGCTGATTGTCAGCCTGCTAAACTGTGTCCTGAATGCCCCTTCCATTGCCAAGTCCTGGAGCGGGACTTGAACCAAGAACTTCAGGCTCAGAGGTAGAGGCAGTCCCTATCAAGCCATAAAGACCACCTGGCAGCAGGAGTGGATGCCAATAATCACCTTGAAAACCAAACTCCTTCTCTTGAGTTATATAGTTGCAGATCCACAACACAAAAATGGACCATTCAGCCCAACTGGTTTATACCAGCTTCTATCTCAGGTTGAAACCTGGGTTGGGTTTGAAGGGAAGGAGGACAGCAGACAATCCAGAATTTAAAGAAGAGGAAGGAGGGGTAGAACAAGAAGAGATTCTGAAAGGAGGGGAAGGTGTCAGAGAAGTAAACCGAGAGCAAGGCATGATTAAGTAATATGGGCCACAAATAACCAAGGTAGAAAGTATAGCCAGTCAGAGAGACTTCTCTAAAGGGTAAAGTGTCTCCACTTGTAAGTCAAGTTCAGGTCAAAGTCATGATATAAATAGAACCGTCCGCCATAGCGTTATAGATGGCAGAAGCCCTGTTTACAGCCGAATGGACCTTCTGAAGAGAAGTGCAAGGTGATGTGATTATTGTTGATTTGATGGTGGATTCAAGAATACAATGGTGGATAGAATGAATGGGATGGCAAAGAGGTTACAAAACTTAGCCCTTAAAGGCACCCCGGATTGTAGGTTTGGTTAGAGAGCTGGTGATTTTGTGAGTTCGGTCAATAGGAACTGCTGCTCTAAGAAGGCAGCAGTGAGTGCTTGGATGGGCCCTTCAGAGAATGAAAGGCAGCATCATAGGATAACAAGGAAGAGGAGGAAAAAAGAAACTAGGTCCAGAATGGGGCTGAGAAAGTGAAAAAAAGAGCAGTAATGTATCTTCTGAAGCAGCAGCCAAAATGCATACATGAACGAACACAGGAGAAATTCAGGAGAAACATGCGTGTCAGATATTAGGAGAGATATGTTCTGGTTATAAGTAGATTACAAAAACGAGATAATAAGAGAAAGCAAAATTGCAGACGGAGCTCCATCAATAGGATGAACTTGACTTGTGGACAACAACAACAAATTACAGAGTTGGTTACCTGAATAGAGGGTAATTACTGTAACAGGATAAAAGCAAAATACAGCAGATGCTGGACATCTGGAATAAAACCAGAAAGTGCTGACAAAACTCAGCAGGTCTGATAGCATCTGTAGAGAGACAAACAGGACTAACATTTCCAGCCCATATGACTCTTCTTCAGAGCTAAAGAAGAGCTATTCAGAGCTCTGAAGAAGACCCATATGGACTCAAAACTTTAACTCTGCTTCTATCTCCACAGATGCTGGCAGACTTGCTGAGTTTTACCAGCATTTTCTGTTTTTGTTACTGCAGCAGGAAACTGATTTAGTGGTTGCAACTTGGGTGTGAGTCATCAGCCCTCTATAAAAGCAGACAGGTTTTGCCACCACAACGAATGGGAGGACAGAATAAAATGATGAAGCCTGAGTGTGACAAGGAACAAATGATAATTCAGGAATTTGGTACAGGTGGGAATTCAGTGCAGAGGGGGAAGGAGCCGTTGCTTTTTATACCCTTCTTCAGCATTCACTAGCTGATGAATGTTCTTCTTTTGCCTCCAAGTCAGGAGACCTTTTTTTATTATTCATTTATGGGTTGTGGGCATCGCTGGCTAGGCCAGCATTTATTGCCCATCCCTAAGTGCCCTTGAGAAGGCGATGGTGAGCTGTCTCTTTGAACCGCTGCAGTCCCTGTGGTGTAGGTACACCCACAGTGCTATTACGGAGGGAGTTCCAGGATTTTGACCTAGCGACAGTGAAGGAACGGCAATATATTTCCAAGTCAGGATGGTGAGTGGCTTGGAGGGGAGATTCTAGGTGGTGGTATTCCATGAATCAGCTGCCCTTGTCTTTCCAGATGCTAGCGGCGGTCGTGGGTTTGGAAGGTGCTGGCTAAAGAGCCTTGGTGAGTTTCTGCAGTGCATCTTGTAGATGGTACACACTGCTGCCACTGTTCCTTGGTGGTGGAAGGAGTGAATGTTTGTGGAAGGGGTGCCAGTCAAGCGGACTGCTTTGTTCTGGAAGCTGTCAAACTTTAGCTGTGCAAATTAATACCTAATTGACTAATTAAATAAAGTTAAATGGATAAGATAGAGATGGTGGTGTGCCATAACTGCAACACATTGGAATTTGTGGAATGCATAGCAATCCCAAAAAATCATATCTGTTTGTGGCTTGAGCAGCTTCAACTCAGAATTGCTGAGCTGGAGTCTGAGTTGCAGACATTGTGGAGCATCATGAAGGGGGGTAGTTACCTGGACACTTTGTTCCAGGAGGCCGTCGGTCTCCTTAGGCTAGGTAGAACTTTATTGGTCACTGGTCAGTGACAGGAGGTTGTGACTGCCAGTCAGGAAGGTAAGGAATTCTGCAGGTAGTGATGAAGGGGCCCCAGCCCATGACTTTGACCAATAGATTCAAGGTGCTTGCTCCTTAGGAGATGGACCATAGGGTTGATGAACAAATTGACCATGGTACCACGGTGCAGGATGCCATCAAGTGAGGGTGATGGGATGGGGGAGCAAAACAGGATGTGGTTGTGATGGGGGACATCATTGTTAGGGGGATAGACACTGTTCTCTGCAGTCACAACCAGGAGCTCTGCATGTTGTGTTGCTTACCTAGTGACTGGGGTAAAGGCATCTCCTTGTGGCTGGAGATGAACTTGGAATCAAAGAAGAGGATTCAGTTGTCGTGGTCCACTTAGGACCCAACAATATAGGTAGAACTAGGATTGAATTCCTGGTGAGAGTGTTTTAAGTGTTAGGTTCTATATTAAATTGCAGAATATCAAAGGTAATTATCTATGGGTTGTTGCCTGAGCCACATGACGATTAGCGTAGGATCAAACAGGTTAGAGAATTAAGCTCATGGTTCAAAGAGTGGTGTGGGAAGAATGGATTTTGATCCTGGGGCACTGACAGAGAAAGCAATTCTGTTGGGAAGAGCTCCCCTAAACCCAGGCTGGGGCCAGTGTTCTGGCAAATTGCATAACTGGGGCCGTGGATAGGACTTTAAACTAATGGGGAGGTTGGCGGGGTGGTGTGGGGGAACAAAGTGTTTGGGTAAAAGGAGATTTAGAAGCCCATTGAGAAAGGTTGAGGTAACAGAACAGTGTAGCAGCAGGAAGAGATGGTGCTTAACAGTCATTGTGCATCAGCGAGTAAGGTCTTTCTTGAAAATTTCAATTGATCCAGCATCCATAGCACTTTGAGAGAGTAAGCTCCAGATCTCCACTACCCATTTAGATGTTATTTCTAAATGTCCTAGATCTAATTTTAAGAATCAGTTACAATTGACCAGAAACTAACTGGACTAGCCATGTAAATATTGAGGCTCCAAGAGCAGGTCAGAGGCTAGGAATCCTGCAGCAAGTAACTCACCTCCTGAATTCCCAAAGTCTGTCCACCATGTACAAGGCACAAGTCAGGAGTGTATTGGAATACTCTCTACATGCCTGGATGAGTGCAGCTCCAACAACATTCAAGAAGATTGACACCATTCAGGACAAAGCAGCCCGCTTGATCGGCACCCCTTCCACTCACTTCCCTCCACCGCCGACTCATAGTGGTAGCAGTGTGTACCATCTACAAGATGCACTTCAGGGACACACTAAGACTCCTTAGAGAGCATCTTCCAAACCAATGATGACTACCATCTACAAGGACAAGGGCGGCAAGCACATGGGAACACCACCACCTGGAAGTTCCTTTCCAAGCCACTCACCATCCTGACTTGGAAATATACCGCCATTCTTTCAGTGTTACTGGGTCAAAATCCTGGAACTCCCTCCCTAACAGCACTGTAGGTGTACCTACACCACATGGACTGCAGTGGTCCAAGAAGGCAGCTCATCACCACCTTCTCAAGTGTAATTAGGGATGGACAATAAATGCTGGCCTAGCCAGTGACACCCACATCCCATAAATGAATAATAAAAAAAAGGGTTCAGGGCTGGAGAGTAACAGTGAGGAGGTTGAATGTCATGCCAGGTTGGTCAATGGTGATGGGGGAAAACGCGTGGGTGACTAGGGGAGGGGAAACAGTGCCAAAACACAGAATAAAAGTCATAACTACCGTGCTGGTTTGATCGAAAGTAAGCTAAGCCTCATGTTGGATAGCCCAAGACGCTGCATGGGAGTTGGGTCAGTGGGTGGGTGGAGATGCTGGTCATCTCAGCTGGACAACTGAAAGGGTATCCCAGCAGGCAGTATTGACAATGCTAGGTACTTGGGATATGAGTCTGATGGATGAAGGCTCAGTGTGCGCGGGAGAGTGCTTGCACATGGCTCACAAAGGCCTTGGCACATACCCTTCTCCCCGCAGGTTCACTCGGAGGGTGGGTGCATGCAGGAGAGTTGCTGCGGAAGGCATTGGGGGTGGGGGGGAGGTCAGGGGTGTTCGCTAAGCTTTAAGAACCATGCTGAAAAAAGACAGTAGATATCATAGTAATGAAAATTGTTATATTTATAGAAGTTAGAATTGTGACAATCATTTGTTCACCTGTGCAACCAGTTGTGATCCTGGCTCCTCTGGGCTCGGGCTTCTGCTGAGGCTTCACAGGGAATCATGATCCTCAGGCCTTGGCTTCTTCTTTTTTATTATTACTCATTCATGGGATGTGGGCATCATTGGCTAAGCATAACTAATTTTGCTGGAGCGGCAAGATCCCATGGAATTTCCCGTCGGCCTCCACAGTGCAAAACATTCCCCGTCCTCGCCCCTGACATGGGATATGGCCCCAGATGAGACAATTCCATCTCCTTTTTCTTGAGAAGGTGGTGGTGGGCTGCCTTCTTGAGCTGCTCCCAGTCCATGTGGTGTTGGTGCACCCACAGTGTTGTCAGGGAGGGGGTTCCAGGATTTTGGCTCAGCAACAGTGAAGGCCTAAGTCGATGCCAAGTGGTCGGTCCAGTTTCATTCCTTACATATTTTGTAGTGGTTTGAGACAACTGACTGGCTTACTTGGCCATTTCAGAGGGTATTTAAGAGTCAACCACATTTTTCTGGGCCTGGGTCTGGAGTCACATGTAAGGATGGTAGCTTTCCTTCCTTAAAGGGCACTAGTAAACCTGATGGGTTTTTATGACAATCGATAATCATTTTAGTTCCAGATTTTTATTGAATTCACATTCCACCATCTGCCTTGGTGGGATTTGAACCTGGTCTCCGGAGAATTCTTTTGGTTTACTAGTCCAGTGACAATACCACTACGCCACCACCTCCCTTCCTGGTGGCACCTGTACGTGGCAGAGGAGAGAGCAATTGAGCTGCTTCCAACATGGAGGCACAATTGACCCTCAGGTTTCTGTACCATGGATGGATCCTTACTGGATGGACACCCAAGTTGTGTGGTATAACATTACTGTGCTGCAAGTTATCCAGGTGGATTGTGGGCCAACTCCCTCCAAAGCACTCAGTCCATCCACATGCAAGGGGACGATGAGGACAGGCACCTGATGTGCCTAAGACTGCTCCCCCTCACCACCACCCCTTCCCACCTTCCATACAGTGATCTCTGTATGTGGAAGGGTAAAAGAGGCACAGCAGTCACCCCACAGTGGATGCACTGCAGTAGGGCTATGAGGCACAGTGATGCCGTTGACATATTGGCCTTTTTGTGGTTTGTGAGAGCAGCTGATACTTTACTCACCCTAGTGGAGTGAATGAGATTGTTCATCCTTTTGCGACATTGTCTTGCTGACCTGTGCTGCTCAGCCTGGGCACTGACGGCATCGGCCACCTGTGCCCGTGCAGAGCTGGTTTCCCTGCTCGGCCTTCTCCTCCCATCAGCTGGGTACAGTACATCCCTCTTGACCTCGACATGGTCCAGGAAGATGCGCAGGGAGGCATCACTGAACTTCGGCGCTGGACCTTCATCTCCATTTCTAGACATCTCCGTGGTTCGTTTTGACAGTGAGGATGTCCGGGAGCCTTTTAAATCTGGTGCCTGGGTATGACAGTGTGGCACAGGCCATCCAGCCCATCCTGCCATGCAAGGCGTCGGGAAACTCCCAGCGGGGCCGTAAGATACCATGGAATTTCCTATCGGCCTCCACAGTGGGAAACACTCCCCGACGTCGCCCCTGCCATGGGGCTTGGCCCAGGATGAGACAACTCCTGCTTCTGTTCCCTTGAATCAGTTGATCATTTTAAACACCTCAGTTAGATACATTCCAGCTTTATGTAACCTGCCCTTTTATTGTAAACCTTTAAGCCCTTGTGTCATTCTGGTGTATCTGCCCTGCATCCCCTCCTATGCCAAAATAGCCTTTCTAATATGTGATGTCCAAAACTGGATGTGCTACTCCAGAGACACCAAAGGAACTGACCAAGTCTTTTTGATTAGCTCTTGTATTTGAGCTAGTTTTGTGCTTTGTGCACATGGAATGCCTAGATCATTTTGCTGCTTCACTGCTCTAAGTCTCTCATCATGAAGAAAATTTTCAGGTTTCTCTTCCTTGAATCCAAAGTGGAGCACCTCATACGTCCCATGTTGAACTGCATTTGTCACTCACTTAATCTGTTCAAGTCCATTTGCACAGGTCAAAGTCCCAAAGAGAAAAAAGAAACAGGTTCACATTTTGATGCAATTCTTCAGGATAATCTAATCTCAGGGTTCATACATCACCTCATTGCTATCTGGTATGTTTTTTTTCGAAAGCGTATTTCTATGATGGAGGGTGGGAAATGGTCTTATTCCATTTTGATGTGTTTACTGTGTTGGCAGCTTCTGCATGTACAGATGGCCAACAAATCAGTGAACTCCATATGATTACCGTATAATGAGGTTCACTATGAAGAACTGTTGATGGTGGTGTCATTCCTTCAAGTTTATCACAAAATAATTTCCAGCTGTATAGGAGAAAATGCGATTGTCAGGAAGTATTACCATTTTATTAAATGGATGAAAATAAGTTTACAACAGTGAGTTTCCAGATGATGTTCTGATTCTATCAAATGCTTAAAATGCTAAAAAAAACAAATTACTCATGGGTTAAAGAGAACATCATATCATTGCAAGTGTGTGATTGGGTTTCGTCATGTATTCACACGACTTTGGTAATAACTGCTGGCACTACAATGCCTAGTGCTGGCACTACAATGCCTAGAGTATTGGAAATAGATAGAGGAAAAGTTGGGAAAGGAAGCCTGTCTGGAAATTTGTTTTATCATGAAGTTTCTCAGGATCACTATGAAGTCTCACACATCTTTTAAAAAACTATGACGCTTTAATGAAGAACTTATGGTTGAAGAATGGATTGCTCGGGGGTGCAATGTATTCCTTTAGTAACACATTGTGTTGTACAGCAGTAAAAGGCTTGTTGCATTTGTAGATCCTGACAGTTCACATGTTAGCTTAACATTTCAGGTGTAGCTTTGTGGTTCCCATGTAACCATAAAGAAAGAATGAAAGGTTTTCATTTGTATAGTGCCTTTCATGACTGGTTTTCCCAAAGTATTTTGTAACCAAACTTCTGTAGTGTGATCACTTGTGTAGGAAATGCAAATGTTAACTTGCACCCAGCAAATTTCCAAAAACAGCAATGCGATAGTGACCAGATAACCTGTTTTTGTGATGTTGATTGAAGGATAAATATTACCCAGGATACCAGGAACAATTCCTCTGTTCTTTTTTGAAATAGTGTCTTGGAATCTTTTGTATCCACCTGAGAGGGCAGACAGGACCTGAGTTTAATATCTTATCAGAAAAGTGACACCTCCCTTTAATTGTACATTAATTGTGTTTAATTGTTTGCAGATAGTGGGCATTAGCTGGGGATTCACTTAGCGCCCTACAAAAATAGACACAGATTAAAACTCCAGTTATAAAAACAGAAAATGCTGGAAACCTCAGCATGTCTGACAGAATCTGTGAGAGAGAAACAGAGTTAACGTTTCGAGTCTGTATGACCCTTCTTCAGAGCTCCCAAAGTGCTTTGGGACCTCAGCTCTTAAGAAGAGTCATACAGACTCGAAACGTTAACTCTGTTTCTCTCTCCACAGATGCTGTCAGACCTGCTGAGTTTTTTCAGCATTTTCTGTTTTTAGTACAGATTTCCAGCATCTGCAGCTTTTTGCTTTTATATTAAAATTCCATTTGATTGTTTGGAGATTTATGTTTGTAATGTTTAACTTTGTAAATAAATATTAAAGTGTGTAAGGATTGGCTCCTCTTCTATCCTTCACCAACTGATTGCCTGGAATTGAATACCACTGAAAGTGCACAGCCCCTAAGTACTGCACTGAAGTGTCAGCCAAGTCAAGGAGTCCCACAATCTTTTGGCTGAGAGGTGGGAGTGCTATCAACTGAGCCAAGGCTGTCCCTTTATGACGTGAGCTCATTTAAAAAATAGATGTAAATCTATACATTTGCCTATTCCAACACACTTCTAGCCGGCCTCTCACATTCTACTCTCCATAAACTTGAAGTCATCCAAACCTCTGCTGCCCATATCCTGACCTGCTCTAAGTTCCACTCACCAATCACCCTCACCTAAATTGGTCCCCAATACAGCAACACCTCAATTTTAAAACCATCATCTATGTTTTTTAAATCCCTCCATCACCTCACCCCTCTCTATCTTTGTAACCTCTCTAGAGCATTAACGATTTTAATCGCTCCAACTATGATGACTGTATTTTCAGTTGACAAGGACCTAAGCACTGGAATTCTCTTCCTAAACTTCTCTGCCTCCCTACCTCACTTTCCTCCTTTAAGATGCTCCTTAAAACCTATCTCTTTGACCAAGCTTTTGGTCATCTGCCCTAATATTTCCTTATCTGGCTTGATGTCAAATGTTTGATAATGCACCTTGAAAGCACCTTGGGGCATTTTACTACCTTTAAGGCACTATATTAATAATAGCTGTTGTTTGAGGATTGGTTTATTTATTTTTTTTAACATAGGAGCAGGATTTGACCATTTAGCATTTCCCATCTGTTGGACCAATAATTAGATCATTGCTCATATGTTCCTGAAATACATTAATTTGCCTTTGAACCACATCCCTTGCTAGCCATACATAAAAATGATGTATCAAACTCAGACTGGAAAATTTCAATTAACCCACTATGGTCTAAATGGCCTAGCCCTAATTTTTATGATTATATGCTCTTATTCTGGATTCCCCACCAGAAATGATGGTTTCTCTACATCTATCCTATCAAATCCCTTTTAAGAGTTTAAACGCCTCCAATAACTTCATCCCTCAATTTATATTCATCTGCCCTATTTGCATCCCTTTTTACTTTATTTGTATCTTTTAATTGCTCTTTATCACTTCCCTGATGCACTTTCACCTTTCTTTTTGTCCCTGTAAGCATTTTCTTTTGGCTTCTTAATGTCTCTTACTTCACTTGTTGACCACAGTTGTTTCAATGCAACGGTGGAACTTTTGCCGTTTAGGTATTGTTCCCAGTTCTTCGAATATTTCTCATTGTTTGCCTATTGATTTACCCATTTACAATTTTGACCAATTTACTGTTCTCGATTTATTTCCCATTGCTTTAAGACTGTCCTTGTTTAGATGTTAAAGCTTAGCTTATTACTCTCTCTCCTGTCTTTCAAAGTTAATATCAATTTCAACAAGTTCTGGAAAAAGTCCCCTGAACACCAAAATATTAATGAATTCTGGTGTTCTTTATGTCATGAAAACATGCTTTATGCCAAGTAATTTTTTTTAAACCAACAGCTGGAAAACCAAACTGAACTTTTAAAAACAGAAACTTTTAAAACACAGACTAAAAGTGTGACTTGAGCTTACAACAAAAGTGGCTACTCAATTTGCAATACTGTACTGCCCACATTGCAACCCACTGAGATGGAGCCATCATGTCTGCAAAGGTCCATCAGGGACAATGGCCTCAGGAGAATATGAGTGAGCTACATATCCTGTCCCCATTAGCAGGGCATCAAGGAAGTCACCTGGAATATTCAACAGAGGGTCCCCAGGCGTGAACTCATCAAGCTACAATGGGGGAACAGTAAGCCCAATGACTCGAAAACTGGGACATTGGCTGAGAGAGAGGATTCATAGAAATGAACTGATTAAGTTACAAGGTGGAATAAACCAAGCATTACCAAATTTGAATCATTGGGTGATGGTCATGTGACATGCATTTTTGTGTTTAAATTTATGTTTTTTCTGCAGTAAGATGACAAGCAGTTAAGCTTGATGAGAGAAGGCCTCTTTCTTTCCTCTCTTTCCAACCCAGTTTACAGCCTTCAAACCCTGTTTGTTGACCATGACCATCCAGGCACACCCTCGTTTCAGACAGAGACTTCTTAAAATAATTCAACTCAGAACTGCCATCTCCAGGAGAATAGCCAAATCAACTGTCTACATCTTTAAATCAGAAGCATCGGGACCACCGAAGTTGCAAGAATTCAACCTGAAGCCAACCGACTCACCAAACTACAGACTGCATATCCTTTTTATTTCTCTGGACTTCAATTTGATTAATCCATCCTTCCCATTCTGTAATCTATGTTGGTGCCCGTGCATGCAAAAGTCAGCGCATATTTTATTATTTTACTTAGACCTGTTTAAGTATAATAAAGCTAAACCCGCTCTTTGTTAGACTCAAGAAAACCTGTCTGATTGGTTCTTTTCTAATCACAGCACATACTTAAACACTCACCGAATTTATTTTCAAAATAAATCTTCTGTGGTCAAACAGGTAGAGTGAAAAGAGGGTAGTCAATCGACCCCTCCTCACTTGATTGTAATATTTAGCAGTGTACATTATAAATGTTTTGCTACCAGCATAATAAATAGATCAAATAAATAAAGCTACTCATTGGGTGTCACAGAATGGTTTCACCCTAAGCTCAGATTCAAGCCCTACACTCAGTCCATCATTCTGTTTGTCTACTTTGACTTTAGTAATGGCACTTCTCCATCCCTATCTCATTCTGACTGCCACTGAAACTCTAATTCATGCCTTGTCACCTCAAGACTTATCTTTTCGAAAGACTTCCTCATTGACCATCTGTATCTGATCCTGCATAAACTGATTCAATCAGAACTCAGCCTCCTGTGCCTTTATCGCTCCTAAAACCATGTACTTACTCCTTTGGTCCTATCCTACAATGTACCAACTTCAAAACTGTCCCATGACCTTGCTCTGCCCTACCTCTGCACTTCATCCTCCTTTATCCTTCCTACTCAGTATTTGCAAATTGCCACTTTGTCTAAAGCAACATTTCCTTTTGTAGCATTGTGTGCTGGGCTGCTGCAGAGGATTTAATTTAAGTGCTATGGAATCACACCAGTTAACCTTGAGTAATGAGATGCCAACTATAATGGTTGCTGGGTATGTTTATTCATCCTTTTAACTTGTTCACTAACATACCTGGAACTATTTTTTTATGCATGGTGCAAAAATAAACAGGGAAAAAGTTGAATTAAATTAAATGTAGCAAAATAAATATTTTCAGTGACCATTATAAATAAGAAAGGAGGTGTTTATGAGACTGTGTCAAAATAGTTCCTGAAGGTGTTCAAAGTTAAGCTTTCACTTTTCTTTCCCAATCTTCATGAAGAAAAACACTTTACAAGCTTATACACTGGTAATTATATTTATATAGCATGGTTTCCATTTTTACTTCCAATGTCATCTGGCATCATTCAGTATGGAAATGCCATTCTCTTCTTGCATGAAAACAATGTTTCCCTGCTGCACTGCAGCAGTTTAAGACACAGCTGTCTAACAAATGTACTTGAAAACTATTTCCTTGAATGCCTGCTAAATCTCAGCTCTAGATTTTACTGTACACAATATTAAAGTTGCCTTACTGGAACACATCAATCATACAGTACGAGTGATGGGGTTTACAGAGTTTCACTTCACGGGACTCCTTTTGTGTCTAATTTAGATGTTCCTGACCCAGTGTCGTTGTTATTCCTATTCCAGGTGGTTCTGATTATTCAGAAAAGCAAGCTTGCGTGCAGAACATGAAACAATGAACTATGCGCCCAGGTCATTTGGCCACTTTTTCCAGTGAATAAAATATATACTTTCCAAATGTAATTTAATCCTAACAGAATATTTCTTCCTGAGAACCAACAATAGCCTCTCACGCATGTGTAGCGTGCTTCAAAGACAAAGCATTACTTAAGCTAGATATACTGTACAATCCTGAAAGCAGGACGCTGGGTAGTCTCCCTTGGATACAAGATCAGCAGAGACTGAGGCTTATATATTTTTCATTGTTTAGCAGAAGGATGTGCTCAGTGAATTTCACATTATGTATTCTGGCACAGTATCTCTTAAATGTCAACTTAGCTACAGTAATTGTGAAAAACAATCCCAATAATCAAAATACCCTCTGCAGACACACAGCCTCCAGTCTGTATATGGTGCTATGGTGCTGGCAATTGCCATGAGGTGGAATCTGTCAGTCATTAAAATTGAAGAACCTTCTATGCTGTGACAGTCTAAAAATAAAAATTAGATTTCTTGCAATCTGCTTTCACTGACTCTGTTTTATTCAAAATGAATTGTGCTGCCAAAACTTTCTTTACTCAAATTTTCATTTCTGATGCCTGCCGAAAATAATTCAGCTTTGATTAATTAAATACACACTTTTTGGATGGCTTATTCACCTCTTATCAATAGACTGTTATCAAATGCTGTATTTAGAAGCAAATGAATTAATATTGTTCAATAAACATTTGACCATTTGTTTCTGGTCTGCAAAATATTTTTTTAAAAATCTGCTAGGCATTATTACAAATTTGCATGTCTGACATGGAACTTTGCCCAACATGAATGTATTCACCAATCTGGTATTCCCAATGAGATCAGGTGGGCAATGGAGATACCATGGGCAGAATTTTGGGTTTCAGGTCAGGACCCTACATCAGGGTCAAATGGGAGTCCCAACCCTGCACTGTGTGGGGAACAGTCACATGGCAGTGATTTTTCCTGAATTAGTCAATTAGTGGCCAGAGGGCATGCTCACTGTCCAACTAATGACAGTGCACAGGTTCCTGAAGCTGAAGGGCCAATCGGAAACCCTCTAGCATGGAAAGCTCTGCAGCCTGTCGGTTCAAGTAAGAGAGAGATAGAGGTAGGCCGCCACCTTCAGTTGCCCTTTCAACAACTTTTAAATGAAAAAAATAGCCACCAGGCACTATCACCAACCCCTCCAAGTCCCGCCCCACTCCCACCCCCAGGTCTGCCACAAGGAGGATCACCTTTAGGTGTCTGGCCTGTTGCCAAGGTCATGGGGCACCCACAGGTCAACTGAAAAATTCCGATAGGCCTTTGACAATTGGACTGTCACCTACCTTAAATGACTGTCCACCAATTGCAGGCGGGTAGCATTTCTGGGCCCAATTCTGCCACCAGGAAAATTACCCCAGGGCAAGATGGTGCTGGAAAACCAGCACACCGAATGGCAGTGTGAACTTGGCCCCATATGAGAATGAAAATTTTACCCAAAGACTCTGTTTGTTTGAAGAAGAGCAAGGCTGGTCTCCATGCTGTCTTAGCCAATATTTATCTCTCAACTAGCATCACGAGAACCACATTATCTGGTTGTTATCATGTTGCTATCTTTGGGAGCTGGCTGTATGCAAATTGGCAACAGTGCTTCCCACATTACAAGAGTGACTGCACCTCTAATGTACTTCATTCATTGTAAAGTCATGTGGGATGTCCTGAGGCTGTGAAATGCACCATATAAATAAAAGGTTTTGTTTCATTATTCCACTGGAAAATGACAGGCTTCCATCATTTCTGATGGACAGAGGATCATGAATGCAGGTCTGTGATTTCTCAACCTCCGTTCCCTGCGCGTACTGCCCTTCATTGGGAGCGTCCACTCATGGAACCATTCCTACTAGAAACCTGAAAAATGCTCCCTATGATTTTACATTCATTCATTTTAATAGATGAGAAAGGGGGAATAAAAGGAAGAGTGCAGCTAAACTCACAATATATGCTCCCAGCAGACAATGCTCCATGCCAGCAGTGCATATTTGTAAAACAACCCCGACTGCCGACATGTGCAATTATCGTGTAAATTTCAGGCTGATGATTAGAACATATTCCAGTTTACGTCTTGTGACAGGAACGAGCACTGCCAGATTTGTTAGAGGACAGTCATTAAGATTCTACACTCTCCTCAGAAAGCAACTAAATCCCAACTCTGGGACATCTATCATTTGTGTCATTAACATTCCAATTCTTGAATTACTTGTTCTATCAGCCTTTTTGAATCAAGTACCAATTGTCCCAATTTTTGTGAGTTTTGCAATTATGAAATCGTATCTTCTGGGAACTAGAGAAGAAACTGCCCAAACTCACTTCACTTAGGATCGTTAACAGCTGCTAGAGAGATGGGAAACTCTCATTCCATCGTCTGGGCTGGATTCAAGCCCAGGTCTCACAGCAAAAAGAAAAGCTATCAGATGTAACCAATCACCTCCTCACCTCCAGCATATTGTTGCACTATATGGCTTCCTCAAAGCTGAGTGCTTTAAGCATAAAAACAGGATGGTAAATTTTAACTATCGAACAACTGGCTAGCAAAGCACGCCACAGGCCTCTTAATAGTGCCAGCAAGAGGCCTAAACTGGTCTGAGGACAGGGCCTCAATGAAACAAATGCAGTGGGCTGCAGCTGCCAAAGGAATGTTCCAATGCACCTCACCAGATCTGAGCTGGTGCAATATCCGATAACCTGAAGGCCCAACCGGCTAGACAAAAGGCAGCTCCAGGAAGAGAGTCCAACTGCAAGGGTAGCGGGGGGATGGGAAGGTGGGAAGTCTTCATCGAACCCAGAGGAGAACTCTTCCTCCTTCTGCCTCCTTAAAATAATTTTGGCACTTATCTCCTTAAAAGTCTTCTGCTGCATCTCCAGGCTTGACTGGATGGATGTCTGTCCAGTAGGAAGTTTAAGTGGCTTCAGGCCCTTGTTTAAATCATAGGATCCCATTCTGCATAGGTCAATGAGGCTCCCAACCGATTCAGGCGGACAACTCAGCCAGCCAGATGAAGCATCAAATGGGTGTTGGAGTCTACACAATCTAAACCTACCACTGCCCTGTTTCCCTTAGCAGGAGGGAGCTTGAAAGATTCTTGAGTGGATAGTGAGTACCAGATTGAAATAATTGTTGGTTTGTGCATTATTCTATTTATTCCATAAGCAATAGAAAATCAGCTGGAATAACTGATTTGTGGAATTTTGCTAGAAATGTCACATTGGCCTGTTTAGGAAGATGTAGCTTATCCAATGGCACTGTTTGAAGGAGAGCAGAGAGTTCTCCTGGTGCTTTAGCCAACATTCATCCTTCAGCAAAAAAATCAACTGGACATGCATATCATTTGCTGGTTGTGGGTTTCCGCTGTGCACAAAATTAACTGCCATCTTTGTGTAGAATGGAATAGGAATGGTATTTCAAAACAATTCATTGGCTATATCAAATGCAAGGGGTTTTATTTTCATTTACGTTCTTTAAAAAGAAATGGATGCACTCTAGTGAGTACAGAGAAGGATGACTAGGACACTTAGAAACCCGAGGACAAAGAAACTGAATCCATTCTCACTCGAGAAGGTTGTAAAGCAATATGACTCAAGTTTTTTAAATTGGTGAAAGGAATGGATGATGTAGATGTAAGTAAGTTTCTCAACTTCAATTTTGGCTGCAAGATTGGGGACACAAATTGAAGAGAGACAAATATCGGACGATGCTAGAAATCTGTAGAATTTCTTCAAAAGTGGAATGATCGCTCGTCAGAGACAGTCAATGAAATTCACTGAACTCCATTAAAATGGCATTGGATGATTATCTGGTGTATTTGAAGCGGAAATTGGTGAAACATAATTCGGATTTAGACCTGGGCCAGGATTTTCCGTTCATTGGGTAGGCGCATTGCGTGGGCCTGGGAGCAGCTGGGAAAAGGTCCGCCACCCATGATTGTCCTCCGACCGCGAATTCATGCTAGTTAATAGCCAATCAATGTAAAGCACACGCTGCAATGCTCAGCACTGCCAGGGCACAGAGCTGCCTCAGGGAGCTGAAGAATTGGGGAAACAAAAATAAAAACCTAAAAGACGATAGAAACATGTCTCTACATGTGACTCAGTCACACAAAGAGGAAAGGAAGTTGAAAAATTTTTTCCCCTTTTTTATTTGCCACTGGAAACCTCATCCCGCTCCTTGATGAGGTTTCATAAAAATGCAAAGGCCGCCTGGCCTATTTACCCACCTGCCAACCGAACGGTTGAGTGGGCAAATACCTGCTTAAGGACCTTAATAGGCCTTTTAATTGTCAGCGGGCACGCTGTTGATTCTTGCGCGTGCCTGCTGATCGAAAGATTGCGAGATTGCGTGATTATGTCAGGACGCTCACCCACGTCATCATGCACTATTTTACTCCCAATTGGGTCAGGCACACGCCAGTCAATGGGATGTAAAATTCTGCCCCTGGAGTAGGAACAAGGGAAGGAAGAAGGAAGATTTAACCTAAGAACAATATTCAATAAATATCTAGAACAAGAACATATATTTATTTGATATATATATATATATACACACTTCATAGACTATGAAAAAGTGTTCAATCCTATTTATCAACAAAAGCTAATAGATGTGAAATGTGACATTGACAGTAAAGATGTGAGATTTATCCAGGGCCTATTTTAGGACCAAGTAGTGAGTATCAGACTAGAAGATGGACAATCAGACATATTTCAAGTGAAGAGAGGAGTTTGATATTAAGGCTATGTATGTCGCCAAAATTATTCAATCTGTACATTGAATAAATATTCAGAGAATTCTGTGTACTTCCAGGGGTAAAAGTTGGAGGCAAGAGCATATCAAGCTTGCAGTACGCTGACATCATAGCACTACTTGCAGAATCAGAAGAAGCCCTACAAAATATTATAGATCAAGTAAAATCTAGAAGTTTAGGATACAGATCAAGTATGAATGCCAAGAAGTCAAAAAACAATGGAATACATTAGAAGGAATGAGAGTGAAGATTGACGTGTAGGTGTCACACTGGAACAGGTAGATGATTTTGTCTATTTAGGACAAATGATAACAGAAGATGGTAAATGTGATGTCGAAGTTAGGACGTAGATAGCCAAAAGTAGTTTTGTGAAGATAAAGGAGATGTAGACAATGAGAAAACTCAAACTTGTAAGAAGGGAAAAACTCATACGATGCTACATTCTTGCCACTTACCTGTATGCCTCAGAAACTTGGACAATAAATAAAGTTTTGCAAAGGCGTTTGGAATGTGGACACTAAGACATATGCAAAATATTCAACATACAGGCCATAAGGCAAATGAAGAGGTGTTTCAAATTGCAAGAACAAAAATAACTCTAAAAAGTGACACCCAGAAAAGGAAATGTCAGTATTTTGGCCATTTGATCAGAGCTGAAAAGTTTCAGACATCTCTTCTACAGGGTAAAATGGAAGGCAGCAGAAAGAGGGTTGACTGAGGCATAGTTGGATGTCGGACATCTCAGAGTGGCTGCAGATATGCTACGTAAATTGCTTGTATAGCAGTTTAGATTGGGTTTGTTGAAATCGAAAGAAGAGCAGGACTGCATGAAAGTATGAACTTTAACTATGTGCACCAAGATAAACACTGAGGATGTCCACATTGGACTGAGTTTTCAAAATTTGGCTAGTTAATACATCACAGTTATATATGAACATACAAGAAAAATATGAGAAAAAGCAAACTGTTGCATTGAACCATCCCATCCCAACAAAATGCAACCGAAATACACAATCAGCACCAAGAAATGCTCCCAGTCACCCCACTCTGCCTCACACTAATCCTGCCAACCCAGTCTGCCTCACATTAATCCCACCCCCCATTCTGCCTCACACTAACTCCACCATCCCACTCTGCCCCACACTAAACCTGCCACGCCACTCTGCCACAAAGTATTCCCATTACCCCACTCTGCCTCATACTAATCCTGATACCCCACTCTGCCCTACAGTAATCCTGCCACCCCGTTCTGTCTCACACAATTCCCGTCACGCCACTCTGCCTCACACTATTCTTATCTTCCCACTCTGCCTCACACTAATCTCATCTTCCCACTCTGCCTCACACTATTCCCATCTTCCCACTCTGCCACACATTAATCCCATTACCCCACTCTGCCCCTCAATAATCCTGCCACCCCACTCTGCCTCACACTAAACCTGATACCCCACTCTGCCTCACACTAATCCAGATACCACACTCTGTCTAACACTAATCCTGATACCCAACTCTGTCTCACACTAATCCTGATACCCCACTCTGCCTCACACTAATCCTGATACCCAACTCTGCCACATACTAATCCTGATACCCCACTCTGTCTTACACCAATACTGACACCCCACTCTGTCTCACATTATCTCTGATACCCCATTCTGTTTTACGCTAATCCTGATACCCCACTCTGCCTCACATGAATCCTGATACCCCATTCTGTCTAACACTAATCCTGATACCTAACTCTGCCTCACATTAATCCTGATACCCCACTCTGCCTCACACTATTCCCATCTTCCCACTCTGCCACACACTATTCAGATCTCCCCACCGTGCCTCACACTAAGCCCGTCACCCCACCTTGCCTCACACTAATCCTGCTACCGCACTCTGCCTCACACTAATCCCATTACCCCAGTCTGCCTCACACTAATCCCATCTTCCCACTCTGCCACACACTATTCCCATCTCCCCACCTTGCTTCATACTAACTCCACCACCCCACTCTGCCTCACTCTAATCCTGCTACCCCACTCTACCACACACTATTCCCATCTCCCCACCCTGCCTCACACTAATCCCGTCACACCACCTTGCCTCACACTAACTCCACCACCCCACTCTGCCACACACTAACCCTGATACCCCACTCTGCCTCACACTATTTCCATTCACCCACTCTGTCTCATACCAAACCTGATACCCCACTCTGCCCCACACTAACCCTGCTACCCCACTCTGCCACACATTAATACTGCAACCCCACTCTGTCCAACATTAATCCTGATACCCCCTCCGTCGCTCAATAATCCTGATACCCCAAACTGTTTTACATTAATCCTGATACCCCACTCTGTCTAACACTAATCCTGACACCCCACTCTGTATCACACTAATCCGGCTACCCACCCTGCCACACAAATAATCCCATTACTCCACTCTGCCCCACACTAATCCTGCCACCCCACTCTGCCATACACTATTCCCATCTTCCCACTCTGCCACACATTAATCCCATTACCCCACTCTGCCACACACTATTCCCAATCCCCACCCTGCCTCACAGTAATCCCATCACACCACCTTGCCTCACACTAACTCCACCACCCCACTCTGCCTCACACTAATCCTGCTACCCCATTCTGCCACACAGTATTCCCATCACCCCACTCTGCCTCATACTAATCCTGATACCCCACTCTGCCTCATACTAATCCTGATACCCCACTCTGCCACAAAGTAAGCCCATTACCCCACTCAGCCTCATGCTAATCCTGATACCCCACTCTGCCCTACACTAATCATGCCACCCCGTTCTGTCTCACACTATTCCCGTCACCCCTCTCTGCCTCACACTAATCCCATCTTCCCACTCTGCCTCACACAATTCCCATCTTCCCACACTGCCTCACACTAATCCCATCTTCCCACTCTGCCTCACACAATTCCCATCTTCCCACACTGCCTCACACTATTCCCATCTTCCCACTCTGCCACACATTAATCCCATTACCCCACTCTGCCCCTCACTAATCCTGCCACCCCACTCTGCCTCACACTAAACCTGATACCCCACTCTGCCTCACACTAAACCTGATACCCCACTCTGCCACACACTAACACTGCTACCCCACTCTGCCACACATTAGTCCTGCTACCCCACTCTGGCTCACACTAATCCTGCCAACCCACTCTGTCTCACACTTATCCTGATACCCCACTCTGTCTCACATTAATCCTGCCGCCCCACTCTGTCTGACACTTATCCTGATACTGCACTCTGCCTCACACTAATCCTGCTACCCCACTATGTCACACATTATTCTCATCTCCCAACGCTGCCACACACTAGTCCAATTACTGCACTCGGCCTCACGCTAATCCTATTGCCCCATTCTGCCTCACACTAATCCCTCTCCCCCACTGAGACTCACATTAAACCCATAACCCACTGTGCCTCACATTAATCTCTTTCCCACACTCTGCCTCACATTAATCCCATAACCCGCTCTGTCTCACATTAACTCTGATACCCCACTCTGTTTTACACTGATCCTGATACACCACACTGCCACACACTAACCCTGCTACCCCACTCTGCCTCGCACTAATCCTGATACCCCAATCTGTCTAACATCAATACTGATACCCCACTCTGTCCCACATTAATCCTGATACTCCACACTGTCGCACACTTATCCTGATATGCCAGTCTGTCTCACACCACTCCTGCCACCCAACTCTGTCTCACACTAATCCTGATAACACAATCTGCCTCACACAAATCCTGATACCCCACTATGTCACACACTATTCCCATCTCCCCATTCTGCCACACAATTCTCATCTCCCAACTCTGCCACACACTATTCCCATTACCGCACTGTGCCTCATATTAATCCTGGTACCCCACTCTGCCTCACACTAATCCCTTTCACCCACTCAGCATCACATTAATTCCATAACCCACTCTGCCTCACACTAATCCTGATACCCCACTCTGTCTCATACTAATCCTCACATTCCACTCAGTCTCACATTACCTATTATACCCCAATCTGTTTTACACTAATCCTGATACCCCTCACAACTTCACTGTAATCCTGACACTCCATTCTGTCTAACAGTAATCCTTAAAAACCCCCTCTGCCTCACATGAATCCTGATACCCAAATCTGTCTCACACTAATCCTGATACCCCACTCTGCCTCACACTAATCCTGATACCCCAGTCTCGCACACTAATCCTGGTACCCAATTCTGCCTCACAGTAATCCTGATACCTCATTCTGTCTAACACTAATCCTGATACCCCACTCTGCCTCACATTAATCCTCATACCCCAATCTGTCTCACACTAATCCTGATAGCCCACTCTGCCTCACAGTAATCCTGATACCCTACTCTGTCTCACACTAATCCTGATACCCCACTCTGCCTCACAGTAATCCTGATACCACACTGTCTCTCACATTAATCCTGACACGCCACTCTGTTTTACACCAATCCTGTAACACCACTCAATCTCACACTAATCCTGTTACCCCACACTGCCTCACACTTAACATGATACCCCACTCTGGCTCACATTAATCCTGACACTCCACTCTGTTTTACACTAATCCTAATACACCACTGTGTCTCACACTAATCCTGATACCCCACCCTGCCTCACACTAACACTGCTACGCCACTCTGCTTCACACTAATCCTAATAATCCACTCTACCACACACTAATCCTGATACCCAACTCTGTATAACGTTAATCCTAATACCCCACTCTGCCTCACAGTAATGCTGATACCCCACTCTGCCACACACTAATCCTGATAGCCCACTCTGCAGCACACTAATCCTGATAACCCACTCTGTCTAACATTAATCCTGATACCCAACTCTGTCTCACGTTAATCCTGATAGCCCAATCTGTCTCACATTAACTCTGATACCCCACTCTGTTTTACAATAATCCTGATACACCACTCTGCCTCAAACTAATCCTGATACCCCAATCTGTCTAACATTAATACTGATACCCCACTCTGTCCCACATTAATCCTGACACCCCACACTGTCGCACACTTATCCTGATACCCCACTCTGTCTCACACTAATCCTGCCACCCAACTCTGTCTCACACTAATCCTGATAACCCACTCTGCCTCACACAAATCCTGATATCCCACTCTGCCTCACACACATCCTGCTAGCCCACTCTGCCACACACTATTCCCATCTCCCAACTCTGCCTCATACTAATCTTGAAACCCCACTCTGCCCTACACTAATCCTGCCACCCCGCTCTGTCCCACACTATTCCCGTCACTCCACTTTGCCTCACACTAATCCCATCTTCCCATTCTGCCTCACACTATTGCCATCTTCGCACTCAGCCACACATTAAACCCATTACCCCACACTGCCCCTCACTAATCCTGCTACACCACTCTGCCTCACAATAAACCTGATACCCAACTCTGCCACACATTAATACTGCTACCCCGCTCTGCCTCACACTAATCCTGATACCGCATTCTGTCTAACATTAATACTGACACCCCACTCTGTCCCACATTAATCCTGATACCCCACACTGCCGCACACTTATCCTGATACCGCACTCTGTCTCACACTAATCCTGATACCCCACTATGTCACACACTATTCCCATCTCCCCACTCTGCCACACACTATTCTCATCTCCCAACTCTGCCTCATACTAATCTTGAAACACCACTCTGCCCCACACTAATCCTGCCACCCCGCTCTGTCCCACACTATTCCCGTCACTCCACTTTGCCTCACACTAATCCCATCTTCCCATTCTGCCTCACACTATTGCCATCTTCGCACTCAGCCACACATCAAACCCATTACCCCACACTGCCCCTCACTAATCCTGCTACACCACTCTGCCTCACACTAAAACTGATACCCAACCCTGCCACACCTTAATCCTACTACCCCACTCTGCCTCACATTAATCCAGATACTCCATTCTGTCTAACATTAATCCTGAGACCCCACTCTGCCTCACACTAATCCTGCTAGCCCACTCTGCCACACAGTATTCCCATTACCCCACTCTGCCACACAGTATTCCCATTACCCCACTCTGCCACACAGTATTCACATTACCCCACTCTGCCTCAGACTAACTCCACCATCACACTCTGCCCCACACTAATCCTGCCACCCTAATCTGCCACAAAGTATTCCCATTACCCCACTCTGCCTCATGCTAATCCTGAAACCCCAAACTGCCCTACACTAATCATGCCACCACGTTCTGTCTCACACTATTCCTGTCACCATACTTTGCCTCACACTGATCCCAACTTCCCACTCTGCCTCACACAATTCCCATCTTCCTACTCTGCCTCACACTATTCCTATCTTCCCACTCTGCCACACATTAATCCCATTACCCCACCCTGCCCCTCAATAATCCTGCAACCCCACTCTGTTTTACACTAATGGTGATACCCCACTATGCCTCACAGTAATCCTGATACCCCATTCTGTCTAACACTAATCCTGATACTCACTCTGCCTCACATTAATCCTGATAATATACTCTGTCTCACATTAATCCTGTTACCCCACTCTGCCTCACTGTAATCCTGATACCCCACTCTGTCGCACACTAATCCTGATACCCCACTCTGCCTCACAGTAATCCTGATACTCCATTCTGTCTAGCACTAATCCTGATAGCCCACTCTGTCCCACATTAATCCTGATGACCCACATTGCCGCACACTTATCCTGATACCCCACTCTACCTCACACAAATCCTGCCACCCCACTATGTCACATACTATTCCCATCTCCCCACTCTGCCACACACTATTCTCATCACCAAATCTGCCACACACTATTCCCATTACCGCACTGTGCCTCATATTAATCCTGGTACCCCACTCTGCCTCACACTAATCCTGCTGCCCCATTCTGCCTCACACTAATCCCTTTCCCCCACTCTGCCTCACATTAATCCCATAACCCACTCTGCCTAACACTATTGCCATCTTCCCACCTGCCACATATTAAACCCATTACCCCACACTTCCCCTCACTGATCCTGCCACCCCACTCTGCCTCACACTAAAACTGATACCCAACTCTGCCACACCTTAATCCTACAACCCCACTCTGCCTCACACTAATCCAGATACCCCATTCTGTCTAACACTAATCCTGATACCCCACTCTGCCTCACACTAATCCTGTAACCCCACTCTGCCACACAGTATTCCAATTACCCCACTCTGCCTCACACTAACTCCACCATCACAATCTGCCCCACACTAATCCTGATACCCCACTCTGCCTCACACTAATCCTGTTACCCCACTCGGCCACACAGTATTCCCATTACCCCACTCTGCCTCATGCCACTCCTGATACCCCACATTGTCCTACACTAATCCTGCCACCCCACTCTAACTCACACTATTCCCATCTTCCCACTCTGCCACACATTAAACCCATTATTCCACACTGCCCCTCACTAATGCTGCCACCCCACTCTGCTTCACACTAAAACTGATACCCAACTCTGCCACACCTTAATCCTGCTACCCCACTCAGCCTCACACTAATCCTGACACCCCACTCTGTCTCACATTAACTCTGCTACCCCACTCTGTTTTACACTAATCCTGATAACCCACTCTGCCTCACAGTAATCCTGATACCCCATTCTGTCTAACACTAATCATGATAACCCACTCTGCCTCACATTAATCCTGATATGGCACTTTGTCTCACATTAATCCTGCTGCCCCATTCTGCCTCACACTAATCCCTTTCCCCTACTCTGCCTCACATTAATCCCATAACCCACTCTGCCTAACACTAATCCTGATACCCCACTCTGTCTCACACTAATCCTGATACCCAACACTGCCACACACTAATCCTGATAACCCAATCTGTCTCACACAATTTATGATACCCCACTCTGCCTCACATTAATCCTGATACCCGACTCTGCCACTCACTAATCCTGATACCCCCCTCTGTCTCAGATTAATCCTGATGCCCAACTCTGCCTCACACTAATCCTGATACCCCACTCTGTCTCACATTAACTCTGATACCCCACTCTGTTTTACAATAATCCTGATACCCCACTCTGCCTCACAGTAATCCTGATACCCCATTCTGTCTAACACTAATCCTGATACCCCACTCTGCCTCACGTTAATCCTGATAATACACTCTGTCTCACACTAATCCTGTTACCCCACTCTGCCTCACTGTAATCCTGATACCCCACTCTGCCTCACATTAATCCTGCTATCCACTATGTCACACACTATTCCCATCTCCCCACTCTGCCACACACTATTCTCACCTCCCAACTCTGCCACACACTATTCCCATTACCGCAATCTGTCTCACACTAATCCTGATACCCCACTCTGCCTCACACTAATCCTGTAACCCCACTCTGCCACACAGTATTCCAATTACCCCACTCTGCCTCACACTAACTCCACCATCACAATCTGCCCCACACTAATCCTGATACCCCACTCTGCCTCACACTAATCCTGTTACCCCACTCTGCTACACAGTATTCCCATTACCCCACTCTGCCTCATGCCACTCCTGATACCCCACATTGTCCTACACTAATCCTGCCACCCCACTCTAACTCACACTATTCCCATCTTCCCACTCTGCCACACATTAAACCCATTACTCCACACTGCCCCTCACTAATGCTGCCACCCCACTCTGCTTCACACTAAAACTGATACCCAACTCTGCCACACCTTAATCCTGCTACCCCACTCAGCCTCACACTAATCCTGACACCCCACTCTGTCTCACATTAACTCTGCTACCCCACTCTGTTTTACACTAATCCTGATAACCCACTCTGCCTCACAGTAATCCTGATACCCCATTCTGTCTAACACTAATCATGATAACCCACTCTGCCTCACATTAATCCTGATATGGCACTTTGTCTCACATTAATCCTGCTGCCCCATTCTGCCTCACACTAATCCCTTTCCCCTACTCTGCCTCACATTAATCCCATAACCCACCCTGCCTAACACTAATCCTGATACCCCACTCTGTCTCACACTAATCCTGATACCCAACACTGCCACACACTAATCCTGATAACCCAATCTGTCTCACACAATTTATGATACCCCACTCTGCCTCACATTAATCCTGATACCCGACTCTGCCACTCACTAATCCTGATACCCCCCTCTGTCTCAGATTAATCCTGATGCCCAACTCTGCCTCACACTAATCCTGATACCCCACTCTGTCTCACATTAACTCTGATACCCCACTCTGTTTTACAATAATCCTGATACCCCACTCTGCCTCACAGTAATCCTGATAATACACTCTGTCTCACACTAATCCTGTTACCCCACTCTGCCTCACTGTAATCCTGATACCCCACTCTGCCTCACATTAATCCTGCTATCCACTATGTCACACACTATTCCCATCTCCCCACTCTGCCACACACTATTCTCACCTCCCAACTCTGCCACACACTATTCCCATTACCGCAATCTGTCTCACACTAATCCTGATACCCCACTCTGCCTCACACTAATCCTGATACCCCACTCTGCCTCACACACATCCTGCTACCCCACAATGTCACACACTATTCCCATCTCCCCACTCTGCCACACACTATTCTCATCTCCCAACTCTGCCTCATACTAATCTTGAAACACCACTCTGCCCTACACTAATCCTGCCACCCCGCTCTGTCCCACACTATTCTCATCACTCCACTCCTCCTCACACTAATCCCATCTTCCCATTCTGCCTCACACTATTGCCATCTTCGCACTCAGCCACACATTAAACCCATTATCCCACACTGCTCCTCACTAATCCTGCCACACCACTCTGCCTCACACTAAAACTGATACCCAACTCTGCCACACATTAATCCTACTACCCCACTCTGCCTCACACTAATCCAGATACCCCATTCTGTCTAACATTAATCCTGAGACCCCACTCTGCCTCACACTAATCCTGCTAGCCCACTCTGTCACACAGTATTCCCATTACCCCACTCTACCACAAAGTATTCCCATTACCCCACTCTGCCTCATGCTAATCCTGATACCCCAAACTGCCCTACAGTAATCATGCCACCACGTTCTGTCTCACACTATTCCCGTCACCACACTCTGCCTCACACTGATCCCATCTTCCCACTCTGCCTCACACTAATCCCATCTTCCCACTCTGCCTCACACTATTACCATCTTCCCACTCTGCCTCACACAATTCCCATCTTCCCACTCTGCCTCACACTATTCCTATCTTCCCACTCTGCCACACATTAATCCCATTACCCCACCCTGCCCCTCAATAATCCTGCATCCCCACTCTGCCTCACACTAATCCTGATACCCCACTCTGTTTTACACTAATGCTGATACCCCACTATGCCTCACAGTAATCCTGATACCCCATTCTGTCTAACACTAATCCTGATACCCACTCTGCCTCACATTAATCCTGATAATACACTCTGTCTCACACTAATCCTGTTACCCCTCTCAGCCTCACTGTAATCCTGATACCCCACTCTGTCGCACACTAATCCTGATAACCCACTCAGCCTCACAGTAATCCTGATACACCACTCTGTCTAACACTAATCCTGATAGCCCACTCTGTCCCACATTAATCCTGATACCCCACACTGCCGCACACTTATCCTGATACCCCACTCTGTCTCACACTAATCCTGATACCCAACTCTGCCTCGCAGTAATTCTGATAGCTCATTCTGTCTAACACAAATCCTGATACCCCACTCTGCCTCACAGTAATCCTCATACCCCACTCTGCCACACACTAATCCTGATAGCCCACTCTGCAACACACTAATCCTGATACCCCACTCTGTCTAACATTAATCCTGATACCCAACTCTGTCTCACGTTAATCCTGATAGCCCAATCTGTCTCACATTAACTCTGATACCCCACTCTGCCTCACAGTAATCATGCGACTCCACTCTGCCCCACACTATTCCCATCACCCCACCCTGCCTCATACCTAAACTGATACCCCACTCTGCCCCACACTAATCCTTCCACCACACTCTGCCTCACACTATTCCCGTCACCCCACTCTGCCTCACACTATTCCCAACTTCCCACTCTGCCTCACACTATTCCCAACTATTGCCCCTCACTTATCCTGCCACCCCACTCTGCCCCTCACTAATCCTGATACCTGACTCTGTCTAACATTAATCCTGATACCCAACTCTGTCTCACGTTAATCCTGATAGCCCAATTTGTCTCACATTAACTCTGATACCCCACTTTGTTTTACAATAATCCCGATACACCACTCTGCCTCACACTAATCCTGCTACCCCACTCTGCCACATCTTAATCCTGCTACCCCACTCAGCCCCACATTAATCCTGCCACCCCACTCTGCCACACACTATTCCCATCACCACCCCCTGCCTCACACTAATCCCGTCACACCAGCTTGCCTCACACTAACTCCACCACCCCACTCTGCCTCACACTAAACCTGATACCCCACTCTGCCTCACACTATTCCCATTACCCCACTCTGCCTCACACTAATCCTGCGACTCCACTCTGCCCCACACTATTCCCATCACCCCACTCTGCCTCGTACCTAAACTGATACCCCACTCAGCCCCACACTAATCCTTCCACCACACTCTGCCTCACACTATTCCCGTCACCCCACTCTGCCTCACACTATTCCTATCTTCCCACTCTGCCTCACACTATTCCCAACTTCCAACTCTGCCACACATTAATCCCATTACCCCACCCTGCCCCTCACTGATCCTGCCACCCCACTCTGCCCCACACTAATCCTACCACCCAGCTCTGCCACACACTATTCCCGTTACCCCACTCTGCCGCACACTAATCCCGTCACACCACCTTGCCTCACAATAACTCCACCACCCCACTCTGCCACACACTAACCCTGATACCCCACTCTGCCTCACACTATTTCCATTCACCCACTCTGTCTCATACCAAACCTGATACCCCACTCTGCCCCACACTAACCCTGCTACCCCACTCTGCCACACATTAATACTGCAACCCCACTCTGTCCAACATTAATCCTGATACCCCCTCCGTCGCTCAATAATCCTGATACCCCAAACTGTTTTACATTAATCCTGATACCCCACTCTGCCAGACAGTATTCCCATTAACCCACTCTGCCTCACACTAATCCCATCTTCCCACTCTGCCTCACACTAATCCCATCTTCCCACTCTGCCTCACACTATTCCCAACTTCCCACTCTGCCACACATTAATCCCATTACCCCACTCTGCCCCTCACTTATCCTGCCACCCCACTCTGCCCCTCACTAATCCTGATACCACACTCTGTCTAACATTAATCCTGATACCCAACTCTGTCTCACGTTAATCCTGATAGCCCAATCTGTCTCACATTAACTCTGATACCTCACTCTGTTTTACAATAATCCCGATACACCTCTCTGCCTCACACTAATCCTGCTACCCCACTCAGCCACACTTTAATCCTGCTACCCCTCTCAGCCCCACACTAATCCTGCCACCGCACTCAGCCCCACACTAATCCTGCCACCCCACTCTGCCACACACTATTCCCATCACCCCACCCTGCCTCACACTAATCCCGTCACACCAGCTTGCCTCACACTAACTCCACCACCCCACTCTGCCTCACACTAAACCTGATACCCCACTCTGCCTCACACTATTCCCATTACCCCAGTCTGCCTCACACTAATCCTGCGACTCCACTCTGCCCCACACTATTCCCATCACTCCACTCAGCCTCATACCTAAACTGATACCCGACTCTGCCCCACACTAATCCTTCCACCCCTGTCTGCCTCGCACTATTCCCAACTTCCCACTCTGCCTCACACTATTCCTATCTTCCCACTCTGCCTCACACTATTCCCAACTTCCAACTCTGCCACACATTAATCCCATTACCCCACCCTGCCCCTCACTGATCCTGCCACCCCACTCTGCCACACATTAATACTGCAACCCCACTCTGTCCAACATTAATCCTGATACCCCCTCCGTCGCTCAATAATCCTGATACCCCAAACTGTTTTACATTAATCCTGATACCACACTCTGTCTCACATTAATCCTGATACCCCACTCTGTCTCACACTAATCCTGATACCCCACTCTGCCTCACAGTAATCCTGACACCCCACTCTGTCCCACATTAATCCTGATACCCCAATACTGCCGCAAACATATCCTGATACCCCACTCTGTCTCACACTTATCCTGATACCCCACTCTGTCTCACACTTATCCTGATACCCCACTCTGTCTCACACTTATCCTGATACCCCACTCTGCCTCACAATAATCCTGCTACCACACTATGTCACATACTATTCTCATCTCCCAACTCTGCCACACATTATTCCCATTACCGCACTCTGCCTCATATTAATCCTGCTGCCCCACTCTGCCTCACACTAATCCCTTCCCCCCACCCTGCCTCACATTAATCCCATAACCCACTCAACCTCACAGTATTCCTGACACCCCATTCTGTCTAACACTAATCCTGATACCCCACTCTGCCACACATTAATCCTCATACCCAACTCTGTCTCACACTAATCCTGTTACCCCACTCTGCCTGACATTAATCCTGATACCCCACTCTGCCTGACATTAATTCTGATACCCCACTCTCTCTCACACTAATCCAGATAATCCACTCTGTCTCACATTAATCCTGACACCCCACTCTGCCACACATTAACACGGCTACCTTAATCTGCCACACATTAGTCCTGATACTCCACTCTGCCACACACTAATCCTGATACCCCAATCTGTTTTACATAAATCCTGATACCCCACTCTGTCCCACATTAATCCTCATACCCCACACTGCCGCACATTTATCCTGATACCCCACTCTGTCTCACACTAATCCAGCCATCCCACTCTGTCTCACACTAATCCTGATACCCCACTCTGTTTTACACTAATCCTGATACCCCAATATGCCTCACAGTAATCCTGACACCCCACTCTGTTTTACACTAATCCTGATACCCCACTCTGTCTCACACTAATCCTGATAACCCACACTGCCTCACACTTAACCTGATACCCCACTCTGTCTCACATTAATCCTGACACTCCACTCTGTTTTACGCTAATCCTAATACATCACTCTGTCTCACACTATTCCTGATACCCCACTCTGCCTCACACTAAACCTGATACCCCACTCTGCCTCACACTTATCCTGATAGCCCACTCTGCCACACACGAAACCTGATAACCCACTCTGCCACACATTAACACTGCTACCCTGATCTGCCACACATTAGTCCTGCTACCCACTCTGCCTCACACTAATCCTGATACCCCAATCTGTTTTACATAATTCCTGATGCCCCACTCTGTCCCACATTAATCCTCATACACCACACTGCCGCACATTTATCCTGATACCCAACTCTGTCTCACACTAATCCAGCCATCCCACACTGTCTCTCACTAATCCTGATACCCCACTCTGTTTTACACTAATCCTGATACCCCAATCTGCCTCACAGTAATCCTGGCACCCCACTCTGTTTTACATCAATCCTGATACCCCACTCTGTCTCACACTAATCCTGATACCCCACACTGCCTCACACTTAACCTGAAACCCCACTCTGCCTCACAGAAATCCTGACACCCCACTCTGTTTTACACTAATCCTGATACTCCAAACTGCCTCACAGTAATCCTGACACCCCACTCTGTTTTACACTAATCCTGATACCCCACTCTGTCTCACACTAATCCTGATACCCCACACTGCCTCACACTTAATCTGATACCCCACTCTGTCTCACATTAATCCTGACACTCCACTCTGTATTACACTAATCCTAATACATCACTCTGTCTCACACTGAACCTGATACCCCACTCTGCCACACACTATCCTGATAGCCCACTCTGCAATACACTAATCCTGATACCCCACTCTGTCTCACATTAATCCTGACACCCACACTAATCCTGATACCCCACTCGGCCTCACAGTAATACTGATACCCCACTCTGTCTCACACTAATCCTGATACCCCATTATGCCTCACATTAATCCTCATACCCCACACTGCCTCACACTAATCCTGATAGCCCACTCAGCCTCACAGTAATGCTGATACCCCACTCTGCCTGACATTAATTCTGATACCCCACTCTCTCTCACCGTAATCCTGATACCGCACTCTGCCTCACATTAACCCTGATACCCGACTCTGCCTGACATTAATCCTGATACCCCATTCTGTCTAATACTAATCCTGATACCCCACTCTGCATGAAATTAATCCTGATACCCCACTCTGCCTCACAATAATCCTCATACCCAACTCTGTCTCACACTAATCCTGTTGCCCCACTCTGCCTGACATTAATCCTGATAGCCAACTCTCTCTCACACTAATCCAGATACCCCACTCTGTCTCACATTAATCCTGACACCCCACTCTGTTTTAGACAAATCCTAATACGCCAATCGGTCTCACACTAATCCTGATACCCCACTCTGCTACACACGAATCCTGATACCCAACTCTGCCTCACATTATTCCTGATACCCCACTCTGTCTCACACTAATCCTGATACCCCACTCTGCCTCACAGTAATCCTCATACCCCATTCTGTCTAACACTAATCTTGATACCCAACTCTGCCTCACATTATTCCTGATACCCCACTCTGTCTCACACTAATCCTGATACCCTACTCTGCCTCACAGTAATCCTGATACCCCACTCTGCCTCACATTAACCCTGTTACCCCACTCTCTCTCACACTAATCCTGATAACCCACACTGCCTAACAGTAATCCTGATATCTCACTTTGCCTCACACTTATCCTGATACCCCACTCTGTCCTATACTAATCCTGTACCCCGATCTAACTCACACTAATCCTGATACCCAACTCTGCCTCACATTAATCCTGATACCCCACTCTGTCTCACACTAATCCTGATAACCCACTCTGCCTCACATGATTCCTGATACCCCAGTCTCACATACTAATCTTGATACCCCACTCTGCCTCACAGTAATCCTCATAACTTATTCTGTCTAACACTAATCCTGATACCTCACACTGCCTCACACTTATCCTGACACCCCACACTGTCTCACACTAATCCTGACACTCCACTCTGTTTTACACTAATCCTAATACACCACACTGTCTCACACTAAACCTGATACCCCACTCTGCCACACACCAGGACTGCTACCCCACTCTGCCACACATTGGTCCTGATACCCCACTCTGCCTCACACTAATCCTGAAACCAGACTCTGCAACACACTAATCCTGATACCCCACTCTGTCTAACATTAATCCTGATACCCCACTCTGTCTCACACTAATCCTGCCATCCCACTCTTTCCCACACTAATCCTGATACCCCACTCTGTCTAACACTAATCCTGATACCCCACTCTGTCTACCATTAATCCTGATATCCCACTCTGTCTCACACTAATCCTGCCATCCCACTCTTTCCCACACTAATCCTGATACCCCACTCTGTTTAACACTAATCCTGATAGCCCACTCTGTCCCACATTAATCCTGATACCCCACTCTGTCTAACACTAATCCTGATACCCCACTCTTTCCCACACTAATCCTGCCACCACACCCTGTCTCACACTTATCCTGATACCCCACTCTGCCTCACACTAATCCTGCTACACCACTATGTCACACACTATTCTCATCTCCCAAGTCTGCCACACACTATTCCCATTACCACAATCTGCCTCACACTAATCCTGCTATCCACTATGTCACACACTATTCCCATCTCCCCACTCTGCCACACACTATTCTCATCTCCCAACTCTGCCACACACTATTCCCATTACCGCAATCTGCCTCACACTAAACCTGCTGCCCCCCTCTGCCTCACAGTAATCCCTTTCCCCCACTCTGCCTCACATTAATCCCATAACCCACTCTGCCTCACACTAATCCTGATACCCCACTCTGTCTCACACTAATCCTGATACCCAACTCTGCCTCACACTAATCCTGATACCCAACTCTGTCTCACACAATTTATGATACCCCACTGTCTCACACTAATCCTGAAACCCCACATTGCCTCACACTAAACCTGATACCCCACTCTGTATCACATTAATCCTGACACTCCACTCTGTTTTACGCTAATCCTAATACACCACCCTGTCTCACACTAAACCTGATACCCCACTCTGCCACACACTAAACCTGATACCCCACTCTGCCACACACTAACATGGCTACCGCACACCGTCTAGCATTAATCCTGCTACCCCACTCTGTCTCACATTAATCCTGATACCCCAATCTGTCTTACATTATTCCTGATACCTCACTCTGTCTAACACTAATCCTGACACCCCACTCTGTCCCACATGAATCCTGATACCCCACACTGCCGCACACTTATCCTGATACCCCACTCTGTCTCACACTAATCCTGCCACCACACTCGGTCTCACAATGATCCTTATACCCCACTCTGCCTCACACTAATCCTGATACCCCACTATGTCACACACTATTCCCATCTCCCCACTCTGCCACACACTATTCTCATCTCCCAACTCTGCCACACACTATTCCCATTACCGCACTGTGCCTCATATTAATCCTACTGCCCCACTCTGCCTCACACTAATTCATTTCCCCCACTCTGCCTCACATTAATCCCATAACCCACTCTGCCTCACACTAATCCTGATACTCCACTCTGCCTCACACTAATCCTGATAACCCAATCTGTCTCACACAATTTATGATACCCCATTCTGTCTCACATTAATCCTGATACCCCACTCTGTCTCACACTAATCCTGATACCCAACTCTGTCTCACACAATTTATGATACCCCACTCTGTCTCACATTAATCCTGATACCCCACTCGGTCTCACACTAATCCTGATACCCAACTCTGTCACACACAATTTATGATACCCCACTCTGTCTCACATTTATCCTGATACCCCACTCTGCCACACATTATTCCTGATACCCCACTCTGTCTCACACTAATCTTGATAACCTACTTGACCTCACAGTAATCCTGATACCCCACTCTGCCTCACATTAACCCTGTTACCCCACTCTCTCTCACACTAATCCTGATAACCCACTCTGCCTAACAGTAATCCTGATACCTCACTTTGCCTCACACTTATCCTGATACCCCACTCTGTCTCACATTAATCCTGATACCCCACTCTGTCTCACATTAATCCTGATACCCCACTTGGTCTCACACTAATCCTGATACCCAACTCTGTCTCACACAATTTATGATACCCCACTCTGTCTCACATTAATCCTGATACCCCACTCTGTCTAACATTAATCCTGATACCCCACTCTGTCTCACGTTAATACTGATACCCCAATATGTTTTACATTAATCCTGATACCTCACTCTGTCTCACACAAATCCTGATACCCCACTCTGTCTAACATTAATCCTGATACCCCACTCTGTGAAATACTTATCCTGATACCCCACTCTGTCTCACACTAATCCTGCCATACCACTCTTTCCCACACTAATCCTGATACCCCACTCTGTCTAACACTAATCCTGATACCCCACACTGCCTCACACTTATCCTGATACCCAATCTGTCTCACACTAATCCTGCCACCACACACTGTCTCACACTTATCCTGATACCCCACTCTGCCTCACACTAATCCTGCTACACCACTATGTCACACACTATTCTCATCTCCCAAGTCTGCCACACACTATTCCCATTACCACAATCTGCCTCACACTAATCCTGCTATCCACTATGTCACACACTATTCCCATCTCCCCACTCTGCCACACACTATTCTCATCTCCCAACTCTGCCACACACTATTCCCATTACCGCAATCTGCCTCACACTAAACCTGCTGCCCCCCTCTGCCTCACAGTAATCCCTTTCCCCCACTCTGCCTCACATTAATCCCATAACCCACTCTGCCTCACACTAATCCTGATACCCCACTCTGTCTCACACGAATCCTGATACCCAACTCTGCCTCACACTAATCCTGATACCCCACTCTGTCTCAAACAATTTATGATACCCCACTCTGTCTCACACTAAACCTGATACCCCACTCTGTATCACATTAATCCTGACACTCCACTCTGTTTTACGCTAATCCTAATACACCACTCTGTCTCACACTAATCCTGATACCCCACTCTGCCTCACACTAAACTTGATACCCCACTCTGCCTCACACTAAACCTGATAACCCACTCTGCCACACACTAATACGGCTACCCCACTCTGTCACACATTGGTCCAGCTACCCCACTCTGCCTCACACTAATCCTGATAGCCCACTCTGCAACACGCTAATCCTGATACCGCACACCGTCTAGCATTAATCCTGCTACCCCACTCTGTCTCACGTTAATCCTGATACCCCAATCTGTCTTACATTATTCCTGATACCTCATTCTGTCTAACACTAATCCTGACACCCCACTCTGTCCCACATGAATCCTGATACCCCACACTGCCGCACACTTATCCTGATACCCCACTCTGTCTAACACTAATCCTGATACCCCACTCTGTCTAACACTAATCCTGCCACCACACTCGGTCTCACAATGATCCTTATACCCCACTCTGCCTCACACTTATCCTGATACCCCACTATGTCACACACTATTCCCATCTCCCCACTCTGCCACACACTATTCTCATCTCCCAACTCTGCCACACACTATTCCCATTACCGCACTGTGCCTCATATTAATCCTACTGCCCCACTCTGCTTCACACTAATTCATTTCCCCCACTCTGCCTCACATTAATCCCATAACCCACTCTGCCTCACACTAATCCTGATAACCCACTCTGCCTCACACTAATCCTGATACCCAACTCTGTCTCACACAATTTATGATACCCCACTCTGTCTCACATTAATCCTGACACTCCACTCTGTTTTACACTAATCCTAATACACCACCCTGTCTCACACTAAACCTGATACCCCACTCTGCCACACACCAGGACTGCTACCCCACTCTGCCACACATTGGTCCTGATACCCCACTCTGCCTCACACTTATCCTGAAACCAGACTCTGCAACACACTAATCCTGATACCCCACTCTGTCTAGCATTAATCCTGATACCCCACTCTGTCTCACGTTAATACTGATACCCCAATCTGTTTTACATTAATCCTGATACCTCACACTGTCTCACACTAATCCTGATACCCCACTCTGTCTAACATTAATCCTGATACCCAACGCTGTGAAACACTTATCCTGATACCCCACTCTGCCTCACACTAATCCTGCTACACCACTATGTCACACACTATTCTCATCTCCCAAGTCTGCCACACACTATTCCCATTACCACAATCTGCCTCACACTAATTCTGCTATCCACTATGTCACACACTATTCCCATCTCCCCACTTTGCCACACACTATTCTCATCTCCCAACTCTGCCACACACTATTCCCATTACCGCAGTCTGCCTCACACTAAACCTGCTGCCCCCTTCTGCCTCACAGTAATCCCTTTCCCCCACTCTGCCTCACATTAATCCCATAACCCACTCGATCTCACACTAATCCTGATACCCAACTCTGTCTCACACAATTTATGATACCCCACTCTGTCTCACATTAATCCTGATACCCCACTCGGTCTCACACTAATCCTGATACCCAACTCTGTCACACACAATTTATGATACCCCACTCTGTCTCACATTTATCCTGATACCCCACTCTGCCACACATTATTCCTGATACCCCACTCTGTCTCACACTAATCTTGATAACCTACTCTGCCTAACAGTAATCCTGATACCTCGCTTTGCCTCACACTTATCCTGATACCCCACTCTGTCTCACATTAATCCTGATAACCCACTCTGTCTCACATTAATCCTGATACCCCACTCAGTCTCACACTAATCCTGATACCCAACTCTGTCTCACACAATTTATGATACCCCACTCTGTCTCACATTAATCCTGATACCCAACTCTGTCTCACACAATTTATGATACCCCACTCTGTCTCACATTAATCCTGATACCCCACTCTGCCTCACACTAATCCTGATACCCCATTCTGCCACACATTAATCCCCTATGTAATTTCCCAGTAGAAATGAAACAACTTAGAGCAAATTTTCAGATTCATCAGTTATATTTCTATGGCTTAAGTTACTAAGGACTGGTAATCTTGCTCTCGGTGGACCATTCAATGGCTCAGCGCGAGAGTTCTGCCTCCATCTGGGGAGAAAGGCTCCCCTCTGTGAGCTGCCCATCGCATCAGGAGTGTTGACTGCCGTTTGGAACCAAGCCATCCACTCCCCAATGAAGAAGAACGAGCAGCCGGATGATGGGTAAATTTGAGGCGATTGGGAGTCACTCGGTTGGCCAGGAGAGGAAGCCCTGAGAGAAGTTGGGGCTGAGATACACAAGCCGGTGGAGAAAGCGATCTCAGGCAGGAGCATTAATTAGTCATTTAAGGGTGTCGTTGGTTGGCTCAGTTGGCTTGACGACTAGCATGTGGATCAGAATAATGCCAACATTTTCAATTCCTGTTCTGGCTGAGGTAGACGTGTGATCTGCCTCCTATCCTTTCCCTGAGAGTGGAAGGCAATGGCAAACCACCACGGACACAAACTGGCCAACAAAAAGTTGAAGATGAAGCATGAGCTGACAGTGAGTCAAGGACCTGCCTTCAGTCACACCATAAATGACAATGGCAAGATTGAAACCATTGACTTAGCTGCCTTTCCTGCTTCCCCTCATCTACTGAGCCAAGCCTTCTGCCTGTTTATCCCATGCCCCTGTCCTGAAAGCACATCTTTCTCTAATTTCTTTCCTATTTACCATCATGCTCCCTCTGAGCTCACCTTGTCCATGGGACTCTTCTGCTGATCACTAAACCACTGACCACCCAACTGATGTATTTTTATAGTATATCAGAGGACACTGAAATGGAAACCAGTTGTCATGTTGTACCTGGAATTAATTGTACCTCAAAAGGTAATCATGGTATATATTCGGGTCAACCATATTTTTCAGAAACATATTTAGTGATCATCTTTGCATCATTCATGTTTACACAGTTACTAAAAATCCACTGAAACACATGGGGCAGAATTTTCTGCCTGTCAGGCGGGAGGGCCCAACCCAGTCTCTGGTGAGCTGGGAGTCAATCCCCGCCGTCATTTTACATGGGCGGGCATGAAAGAACACACATCTCCCTGAGGCTAAGGGCAGCCTCAGGGAGATCACTTACACTTTTAAATATATGAAAAATAGAAAAAAATAATTCCCTAACATGTCCCCCTCATGTGACAATGTCACATGGGATGGGACATGTTCATAATTTACATAATAAGTTTATTAACTTTTTAAAACCCTACATGAAACCTCAGCCCACTGGTGGGTGAGGTTTCATGTTTTCTCTATTTGCCGCAGAGGCTCCTGGCCTGTCCGCCAGCCTTAAGGTTGGATGGGCAGGTCCTGTATTTGTATAATTGATCCTGTCAATGGCCTCAATTGGCCATTGACAGGTCGGCGGGCCTACAGCTGATTTTGCTGCGCTCCTGCCTCCCTGAAAATTGATGTCTGGGGTTCCGCTTGATGTCATCTCGCGTCATTTTAGGTGTCGGCGAGCGGGTCCTGCCCCCTGCTCGCCGATGGTAAAATTCTGCCCATGAAGTGGGAACTTCAGATTTGTTAAAATATATCCAGCACCAATAATTTATTATTATTTAGTTCTTTGAATTATTTTTTGAACAACAAGTTATTTCTTCCAATGCTTTTTATTAACATTCTAACTTCGTACTAGTTATCAGCCATGTCTTCAGAACCTGGACCCTAAGCAGTGAAACTCTCTCCATGAACCTCTCTCACTTCCTCTAAGACACTCTTTAAAAGCTACTTCTTTCACCTGCCCTAATATTTCAACTCTTTCTTGGACTCGAACTCAAGTTCTGTCGAAGGGTCATGAGGACTCGAAACGTCAACTCTTTTCTTCTCCGCCGATGCTGCCAGACCTGCTGAGTTTTTCCAGGTAATTCTGTTTTTGTTTCTAATATTTCTTAACGTGGTCCATTGTCAAACTTTGCGGCTAACACTGCTGTGAAGTGCCTATTGATGTCTGTACTATGCTAACGGATCTATATAAATGCAAGTTGTTGTTACAATATGCTACAATTTCTAGCACAACATGCAGAGCATGCTGTTGCAGAAAAAATGAGACTCTTGGGGTGTAGGTGGTAACTTATCAACCTGGACAGAAGATTGGCTGCCTGATGGAAAACAGAGAAAATGCATAAATGGGTCTTTGTTTGATTGGCAGGCTGTGAGAGGTGGAGACTGGCAGGAGTCTGTGCTGGGGCCTCAACTTTTTACAATTTACATCAATGACTTCGATGAGGGAAGTGAAGGCATGGTAGCTAAATTGGCAGATGACACAAAGGTAGGCAGGAAAGTATGTTGTGAAGAAGACATAAGGAGTTTGCAGACAGATATAGATAAATTGAGTGAGTGGGCAAAAATCTGGCAGATTGGGTACAATGTGGGAAAACATGAAGTTGTTCACTTTGGCAGAGAGAATGATAAAGCAGATTATGACTTAAAAGGAGAACAACTGCAGAATTCAGACCTGCAGAGGGATCTAGGTGTTCTTATGCATGAGTGGCAAAAAGTTAGTATGCAGGTACAACATGTAATCAAGAAAGCTAATGGAATGTTATCCTTTATCATAGGAGGAACTAAACATAAAAGTAAGGATGTTATGCTTCAGTTATACAGGGCATTGGTGAGATCGCATCTCGAATACAGTGCACAGTTTTGGTGCACGTAAATGCATTGGAGGCAGTTCAGAGGAGGTCTACTAGATTGATACCTGGAATGGGCACGTTGCCTTATGAGGAAAGGTTGGACAGGCTGGACTTGTTTCCACTGGAGTTTAGAAGAGTGAATGGTGACTTGATTGAGGTATATAAGATCCTGAATGGTCTTGACAAGGTGGAGATGGAAAGGATGCTTCTTCTTGTGGCTGAGTCCAAAACTAGGGGGCACTGTTTTAAAGTTAAGGGTCACCCTTTTAGGACAGAGCTGAGGAGAATTATTTTCTCTCAGAGGGCTGTACAACTTTGGAACTCCCTGCCTCAGAAGGGAGTGGAGGTGGGGGTCACTGAATGTTTTTAAGACAAGCTTGGATAGATTCTTGTTAGACAAGGGAATCGAAGGCTATGGGGTTAGATGGCAATGTGGAAATCGAAACACAAGAAGATCAGCCATGATCTCATTGAATGGCAGAGCAGGCTCGAGGGGCCAAATAGCCGACTTCTGCTCCTATTTTGTATGCTCATATAAAAGCAAAATACTGAGGAAGCTAGAAATCAAATAAAAACAGGAAAAGTGATAGAAATACTCAGCGGGTCTGACAGCATCTGTGGACAAAGAAACACAGTTAAGGTTTCAAGTCGAATATGCTATTCTTCAGTTCTGATT
Source organism: Carcharodon carcharias (assembly GCF_017639515.1). Lineage (NCBI taxonomy): Eukaryota > Metazoa > Chordata > Chondrichthyes > Lamniformes > Lamnidae > Carcharodon > Carcharodon carcharias. Next base: position 65,881,356 of record NC_054487.1, read on the forward strand.
GAGCATACCATTTCTTCTCCTAAGGATAAAACATTCGCTCTATGTGCTCCTTGTGTGACTTCCAAAAGGCAACACAAATGTTAGAATTAAACAGATGGATTCAAATTATACGGTTGTTCAGTGTATGGGATATATGTTTACTCTTAACAACATCTGGATGTTCTTTTTGAGGCAGGAGTCCGCCATCAGGAAAACATGGACATTTCACAGCAAGGCTGAAAGGACAGTCAACAGCAACAGGATTCCTGACATATACTTCTACCCCTTATTCCAGTGACACTGAGGCCAAACAATAATGCCCTCGCTGTCATGGTAATGGTTGATTGTGGTAGTGGACTCCGGTATTAGATACTATACAGTACTCTGTACTACATAGGGGAGTCACTTTGCTTTCTACTCACCTTGACAACAATTAAATTCTACAAGTTCCAGGCGGACCCCTGCCTCAAAAAGAACATCCAGATGCTGTTAATTGTAAACATATATCCCATACGCTGAACAACCATATTATTTGAATCCATCTGTATCATTCTAACATTAGTGTTGCCTTTTGGAATTCACACAAGGAGCACATAGAGCGAATTTTTTATCCTTAGGAGAAGAAATGATATGCTCAATCAGAACTGAAGAATAGCATATTCGACTTTAAACCGTAATTGTGTTTCTTCAATGCCTTGAAGATAAAATGTAAAACCAGGCTCTTTTATTTGAATTTGTACTTTCAATTTCCCCAAAATAAAAAACGCACCTTACATACTTTGGCAGCTGGGAATCACACCTCGCTCATTTTTTACTGCTGCATTTAGAATAATTATTTTCAAAACCTGTAACCGACTGTAGAATTAGTTCAAAATAATTAAGGTTCTTAAAACATGTAACTGGCCTATTTTCCAAAAGCTAATTCACTTTAACATTAGTACATAATATTCTCAATTATGGAAGTCTCATTATAGTTGTAATAAATAATATTTGGGCTGTATACTACATTTCAAATACTCATATTATATAGCTATTACTCATAGCTATATAATAAAATATAGAATGGCTATGACTTCTTGCTTTAAGATAAATGTTCTCTTCTGTATATTTTGCAATTGCTACTTTTGACTAAGTAAAAGGATGTGGCCCTTTCTATGCTGTCATCCAATACAATATTCAAATCTTTCATTCCATTGAACAGTCAGTCGGCCTCAATCCAATGAACAGAATAAAAGAGTGGTGGAATTAAACTTTCATTAAGCATTCAAGGTTGTGCTGGAACATTTATTCAAACTGATGGAAGGGATCAGTGAAAGATCAAAGGTTACCTTACCTTGCGCTGAACCAGAGTGATTATTTGAGAAAAATCAGCAGCTGGGCTAAAAAGAAAAATCATACTCCAAAAGACCAGTTAAACTGATCTAAGCTTCCCCAACTCCTACTGCTTTGGAAAGCTGCAAAGAGGTTCAAGCTACTGGGTTTAATTTTTTTTCAAAAGCTGTAAATTTGGCTATTGATCCATTGATCCTTTTCAATTCCAACAATCATAACATGGTTTTGATTAGTTCAGCACAATAATTATTTCATTACCTTCTTGCTTTTCAGACAGCTGGCACTGCAGTTAACACTAGTCCCAAAGAAAAGATCTTAACACAGCAGATTGCATTATCCACTTTCTAATACAGTTCTTATGCTGACTAGTTTTGATTTTTTAGCCATATTGTCAGATACTCATGATGGATAATAACAAGGAACGGGCATCATGGACAAGCTTTTCACTTTCTGTTCCATATTCAGAATCCATTGAGTAGTACAACTAAACAGTTGTACTGAACTATTGTTAAACATGGTCAGCATTATTTTTTTTAGTCCTAATAATGGCTTTATTTAATTTGAAATATCATTCATTCATTTACAATGGAATGCTGGTCCAACACAGGGTAGAATTCAGACATTATATCCAATCAGGCTTCCTAGGCCAATGACCTCGCCAATATAAAACCACATCACAATTTCCATGGCCATATGTGTGTTCCTCAGGGCATCCTTTACAGTTATTTGTTTGTAACTCCCAGCCTTAAATGATTCCACAAGACCCTTGAAGATTAAGCAACAAATTATTAACTTCATGATAAAAGCAAAATACTGCAGATGCTGGAAATCTGAAATAAAAACAGAAAACGCTGGAAAAACTCAGCAAGTCCGACATCATCTGTGAAGAGAGAAAACCAAACCTCGCGTTTCGAGTCCATATGACCCTTCTTCAGAGCTTTGTTTTTCTCTCTCCGCAGATGTTGTTGGACCTGCTGAGATTTTCCAGCATTTTCTGTTTTTATTAACTTCATGGCTTGGGTAGCAATTTGAAATCAAGGGGATGAAAATCATGTGGGTTTAAACAGATTACCGGACAAGCAGTGAAAACAAGAATCTATGTCGGGTTGTAGCAAATGTGAATCTTTTCATTTGATTGGGAATGTCTATGGATTAGGCAGAAAGAGCTGTTAATGCATAAAGTTGGCTGACAGTTAGTTCAACTGCACTAATTTCCATAATGGACGAAAGAGCATGGAATTACCAAACACTGAATAAATTAGCAGATGATCAAATGTAAAGGGTGTAATATAGTGCCATACCTAAGAGCAAGCACACAATTGCAAGTTCAATTGATTTGGACATTTGTTTTATTAATGCTGTCATCCAATCCAACTTCAAAACATTTGCTGTTCTCACCATACTACAAATAAGCCTTTTTTGTGTCTCTTTCTATTCAATTATTGCAAATAGAAGGGAAATGTCAGAAACTTCCCACAAACATTTGAAATAAATAGACAGGTGCATAGAATAATCATCCGTTGAGAGCACTTCAGTTGAGAAGCTGAAGTATTTGTAAGGTACTTCTATCCTTAAAGCTTTTGTGCTTGTCATTTCAACAAAAGCTGCATAATCTGATGAATAATTATGTAACAGAAGAGTTCATAATGTCTTAGAAACTCGGATGAGAAAGGGTGTGTTAAAGGAAATGTAAGTATGGTCTCATCATGCTCACTGTGTTTACACAGTAAATCTCAGGACGCAAGTTACATAAGATCTGCACAGTGATATCTTTCAGTATTAAAGCACTTTCTTTCCAGCTTCTGGCATTCTTACTAGCAACTTGAAAATTTCTAAACCACATTAGTGGGTCTCCTGCAGTATTGCTTATGCTAGGTCATGTGAATCACGGGGGCGATTATCATCTTTGTGAGCTGGAGGAATGGATGGTGTGCCATTTTTTTGAATCTGCCTGATTTCCATTACATTGAAACCAATAAGTTGAAAATTAAATTGGATGTCTAATGGGAAGGGCAAACAGATTACTGTCCCAGTGTTGAAGCCAAAACAACAACTGTACTGTTTTATCAGGAGACAGCATGCGCAGAGCACACAGCTGCTAAAGGGCATCTGTCTGTAAGTCAGTCTTTCTAAGATGCAATTCCTGTGCCATCTTCAGGTCAATTCAAGGCTGACTGTATGTTTTGTAAATCCTGAGATAAGTTAAAGATCAGGATTTTTAAAACATTCTTTTAAATTTTCTTTTTTAATCAAGCGATCTTAAGTCAATTTAAAATGGCTTTCTGTTGTTGAAGTTTTCTCCGTGCCTTGGAAATGACTGGCTTTTTTCATAACATAAATTAGGCTGGTGTGAATGTGTGACATCTAAATTCTCTTGGGGTAATCTCAAAAGTTTACTAGAACATCCACAAAAAAATGTGGGTGTGTTTCTGCAGGAGGTTCTTCCATGCAGGAGAAGACCTGAGGAAATTTAGCCCCCCAAAACGATCTTGTATTTGGACTAACATGTCCCGCTAGCTTCCTTGTGAGCAACATTCCTGGAATTTCTATGGGGGCTCTCTCGTGCTTCCATCATAAGTTTGGTGGAAGGTCAGCAGAAACCGTGAAAAAATGGTGCAAGTGGGCTTTTTGCCAATCTTCTGATAAAGTCACCATGTCCAGTTGGGAGAACTCAGAGAAATTCTTATCCCATTTCCTCTTCTATCATGCTCTAAGGACTATCTCTCAGGCTATCTGACCAGTTCCAAAGTCTGAAAAGCCCCATTGTATATTCTATCCCTTAAACCGTTGCCAAATAAAACTATCAGGCTCTCTCTTGAATTTGCCAAGTTTCCTGTATTACTGAAGTGAGATTGTTGTGAGAACCAGCGTAGCCTCCAGAAAACAATCATATAAAAGAGACCACCAAAGGAAGGCCTCCCTTGCAGCCAGATGCCTTGGGCCACCAAGTAGAGCCCACCCAAGACAAGCATCTCTTGGAAGCAGGCCAGCCAAAGAAGGACAGCAAGACTCGAAAGAGTCATATGCTTTGCTGACATAAGATCAGCAGTAAATTGAATTGAGAAACTGATGAGTTACTTTGTTTTTATTCCCTTGTGCTGCGAACCTTCCATGGATATGAGATGTTAGCGAGTCTCCAACTTAAAACACAACACAACAGCTCATGAGAAGGGCCAAGAGCAAGCTTAAAGTTAGAGTTGAAGGTCCATCTAGGCCCATGTCCAGAATAGGTGCAACATTTAAATTAGCAACCAAAATCACTCTTCAACCTGGACAAAGGTCAAATTGCAACCCTGGTAAAGATCTAGACAAAGACACGAAAGCTATTGATTGCATTGAGAACATAAAGAAACAAGATCAATTATTGTGAATAACGAGATTACTTTCACCATTGAATCTTTTACTCTATTTGAATCTGGAGAAAGCTTTAAATCACTAAACGGCAGGAGTTTAGCTATCTGACCACTTTTGTGCAGATGTTAGCTAGTCTCGGGTTTGCATTAATGCTAAGTAAAACTCATAACTCAAGTTCCAATCTAACTTCTGAAAGCACTAAAGCCAGGCATTGTGACGTACCAATTTGAGTTCATACTGGGCACAATGTACTTACAGACTGGTGTCATTCCATTTTTTCAAAATGTCTACTTGGCACTATATTCGATTAATTCGTAATTGTTTTGTATTGGAAAATTGGACCATCCCCCCGCTATGGCCTCCTAATATGAAACTTCACCTGGCAGGCATATAGAGCTTTGTGCTTGCTTTTTGGTTTGGTATATAGAGATCTTTTGTGCTTGGCTTATATGACCTGCAGCAATGTGCAGTTGGCAGAATATCTGCTGGCTGCTACATAGCATTGTTATGCAGGGGACTGTCTGGAACTTGTTGACACATATCTGAGCCTCTGATTCGGCATCCCAGCTCAATAAACATCCTTGTCGTCCTGCAGCATTAATTACATCTATGTGGTCGGGCTACAAAGGGGCATCATGAGCCGCGTGTGTATCTCTTGTCCCCCAGAAGCCACCCTGTCCTGTCATAAAAGGTAAATTTTAGACTAGTGCATGAGTGCATGAAGTTCCTGACAGCTGCCTCGGGCCAGGATTCTATAGCCCTGCTGTGGTGTGCCTGCCCCCGGCAGATGCAGTGAGCCATTTAAATCTCCATTCAGTTAGGCGGGACTGTAATATCCCGTCAGGAGGGAGGGTCTGTAAGATCCTGGCCTAGGTACCTTGCACATAGGTGCACCCACTCTAATCTAAATACCTGGAAAAACTCAGCAGGTCTGACAGCATCTGTGGCGAGGGACACAGCTAACGTTTCGATTCCAAATGACTCTTCATCAGAACAAAGGAAAAATAGAAAAGAGGTGAAATATAAGCTGGTTTAAGGCGGGCTGGGACAGGTAGAGCTGGATAGAGGGCCAGTGATAGGTGGAGATTGCCAAAATATGTCAGACAAAAGGACAAAGAGGTGTTGACGGTGGTGATATTAGCCAAGAAATGTGCTAATGGGGACATTAAGGGTAGAAAACAGGACAAGCAAGGGGGTGGGATGGGGAGGTGGGATCGAAATAGGCTAAATGGTAGAGATAAAACAATGGTTGGAAATACATTTTAAAATAATGGAAAAAGGTGGGAAAAGAGAAATATATATAAATTATTGGAAAAAGGGAGATTGGAAAGGGGGTGGGGATGGAGGAAAGAGTTCATGATCTAAAATTGTTGAACTCAATATTCAGTCCAGAAGGCTGTAAAGTACCTAGTCGGAAGATGAGGTGCTGTTCCTCCAGTTTGCGTTGGGCTTCACTGGAACAATGCAGCAAGCCAAGGACGGACATGTGGGTATGAGAGCAGGGTGGAGTGTTGAAATGGCAAGCGAAAGGGAGGGGGTTGAGGTGCAGGCTGAGGTGCCACTCCGGGACACCCTGGTCCACTTCTCCATCACCCCCTACACCTCAACCCCCTCCCACGGCACCTTCCCATGCAACCGCAGAAGGTGCAACACCTGCCCCTTTACATCCCCTCTCCTCACCATCCAAGGGCCCAAACACTCCTTTCAAGTGAAGCAGCATTTCACTTGCACTTCCGTCAATTTAGTCTACTGCATTTGTTGATCCCAGTGCAGTCTCCTCTACATTGGAGAGACCAAACGCAGACTGGGTGACTGCTTTGCAGAACAACTTTGGTCTGTCTGCAAGCATTACCCAGACATCCCTGTCACTTGCCATTTCAACACACCACCCTGCTCTCATGCCCACATGTCCATCCTTGGCTTGCTGCATTGTTCCAGTGAAGCTCAACGCAAACTGGAGGAACAGCACCTCATCTTCAGACTTTACAGCCTTCCGGACTGATTATTGAGTTCAACAACGTTAGATCTTGAACTCTCTCCTCCATCCCCACCCCCTTTCCGATCCCCCTTTTTCCAATAATTTATATAGATTTTTCTTTTCCTATTTCCATTATTTTTAAATGTATTTCTATCCATTGTTTTATCTGTACCTTTTAACCTATTTCAATCCCCCCCACACCATCCCACCCCCACTAGGGCTAAATGTACCTTGCTTGTTCTGCTTTCTACCCTTAATATCCCCATTAGCACATTTCTTAGCTAATATCACCACTGTCAACACCTCTTTGTCCTTTTGTCTATGACATCTTTTGATTATCTCCACCCATCACTGGCCCTTTATCCAGCTTTACCTGTCCCACCCCTCCTTAAACCAGCTTATATTTCACCTTTTTTCTGTTTTCCCTTCATTCTGATGAAGAATCATTTGGACTCGAAACGTTAACTGTATCCCTCTCAGCAGATGCTGTCAAACCTGCTGAGTTTTTCCAGGTATTTTTGTTTTTGTTCTAGATTTCCAGCATCCGCAATGTTTTGCTTTTAACCCACTCTAACCTATCTCTTTCTGAACTTGCGGCACTCCGTTCTCTCAGGTCCAACCCTGACTTTGTTATCAAACCTACTGACAAGGGTGGTGCTGTTGTTGTCTGACGCACTGACCTCTACCTCGCAGAGGCTGAGCGCCAACTCGCAGACATTTCCTCCTACATCCCCCTGGACCATGACCCCACCACTCAACATCAAGCCATTGTTTCCAGGACTGTCACTGACTTCATCTCCTCTGGAGATCTTCCCTCCACAGCTTCCAACCTCATACTCTCCCAACCTCGGACGGCCCGCTTCTACCTCCTACCCAAAATCCACAAACAGGACTGTTCCGGCAGACCGATCGTGTCAGCCTGTTCCTGTCCCATTTCTTGCTATCGTCATTCCATTCCCTCTCCCCTTGTCGAGTCCCTTCCCACCTAAATCCACAATTCCTCTGACATCCTACATCATACCAACAATTTCCAGTTCCCTGGCCCCAGCCGTCTCCTCTTCACCATGGACGTCCAATCCCTCTACACCTCCATCCCCCACCAGGATGGTCTGATGGCTCTCCGCTTCTTCCTCGAACAGAGGCCCAAACAATCCCCATCCACCACTACTCTCCTCCACCTGGCAGAACTTATTCTCTCACTGAACAATTTCTCCTTAAACTTGTCTCACTTCCTCCAAATAAAAGATGCGGCTATGGGCACCCGCATGGGCCCCAGTTACACCTGCCTCTTTATGGGGTATGTGGAATGTTCCTTGTTCCAGTCCTACTCAGACCCCCTCCCACAGCTCTTTCTCCAGTACATCGATGACTGCATAGGTGCCGCTTCATGCTCTCGTCTGGATCTGGAAAAATGTATTAATTTTGCTTCCAATTTCCACCCCTCCAACATTTTCACGTGGTCCATCACTGACACCTCCCTCCCCTTCCTTGACCTCTCTGTCTCAATTTCTGGTGATAGACTGTCCACCAATATTCATTACAAGCCCACAAACTCCCACAGCTACATTGACTACAGCTCTTCACACCCTGTTTCCTGTAAGGATTCCATCCCATTCTCTCTGTTCCTTCACCTCCGTCGCATCTGTTCTGATGATGCCATTTTCCAAAACAGTTCCTCTGACATGTCTTCCTTCTTCCTTAACCAAGGTTTTCCACCCACGGTGGTTGACAGGGCCCTCAACCGTGTCCGGCCCACCTCCCATGCATCCGCCCTCACTCCTTCCTCTCTCTCTCAGAACCATGATAGGGCCACCCTTGTTCTCACTTATCACCCCATCAGCCTCCGCATTCAAAGGATCATCCTCCGCCATTTCCGCCAACTCCAACATGATGCCACCACCAAACACATCTTCCCTTCACCACCCCTGGTGGCAATCCACAGGAATCGTTCCTTCCGGGACACCCTGGTCCACTCCTGCATCACCCCCTACACCTCAACCCCCTCCCACAGCACCTTCCCATGCAACTGCAGAAGGTGTCACACTGCCACTTTACTTCCCCCCTCCTCACCGTCCAAGGGCCCAAATACTCCTTTCAAGTGAAGCAGCACTTCACTTGCACTCCCCTCAATTTAGTCTACTGCATTCGCTGCGCCCAATGCGGTCTATTCTACATTGGAGAGACCAAATGTAGACTGGGTGACCACTTTGTGGAACACCTTCGGTCTGTCCGCAAGCATGTTCCAGACCTCCCTGTCGCTTGCCATTTTAATAAATCACCGTGCTCTCAACCCACATGTCTGTCCTTGGCCTGCTGCAATGTTCCAGTGAAGCCCAACGCAAACTGGAGGAATAGCACCTCATCTTCCGGCTAGGCACTCTAGACTTAACATTGAGTTCAACAACTTTAGATCATGAACTCTCTCCTCCACCCCCACCCCCTTTCCAATCCCCCTTTTTCCAATAATTTATAATTTTTTGAATACATTTTGCTTTTCCCACCTATTTTTAAATTTATTTTGATCTATCATTTTATCTCCACCTTTTAGCCCATTTCGATCCCTTCCCCCCATCCCACCCCCCACTAGCGCTATCTGTACCTTGCTCGCCCTGCTTTCTATCCTTAATGTCACCATTAGCACATTCCTTATATAATATCACCACTGTCAACACCCCTTTGTCCTTCTGTCTTTGACGTCTTTGGCAATCTCTTCTTTGGCTCCAACTATCACTGGCCCTCTATCCAGCTCTACCTGTCCCATCCCCCTCTACCAGCTTATATTTCACCACATTTCTATATTTCTTTAGTTCTGTTGAAGAGTCATACAGACTCGAAACATTAACTGTATTCCTCTCTGCAGATGCTGTCAGACCTGCTGAGTTTTTCCAGCTATTTTTGTTTTTGTTACAAAGATGTGCAATCCTGTTTCTGTGACTAGAATGGAGTGACAGCTCACCCTATTCACTGTCACCACTGGTGGAGCCTGAGTGGCTCAGTTGGTAGTGCTCCTGCCTCCTCTGTGCCTTAAGGTCCCAGTTTCAAATCCCACTCCAGAGCTTGTTGGAAGGAGCATTCACGTGGCTCAGTTAAACTGGTTGTTAATTGACCTGCAAAATCCTTCCAAAACGGCACACCATTCTCCAAGGGAGGAAAAGAATGTGAAGATACATGCACAACAATTGGTTGGTGTTCAGGCACCCTGTGCAACCTGCATGCAGCCATTGATACCCTGGGCGCAAGGAAAGCTAGCCATTGTTACAAATCCCCAAATGTCTCATGTTGACAGCCCAAGGTCAATGGTTAAGGTGACCTCCTGGTCAGTCTTGCTGAACAGTGAGTTGGTGACCTGTTTATTGCAGGTGCGTACTCCAGGAGATGTTCCCTGTGAGAGACTAGAAGGAGCTGTGACTTTGAGAGCTACTGGCAAAGAATTGCCCCTGGACCAATAGATTGTCTTGCAGGAGGCTGCAAAGGCCTGCAAAATGAACTGCTCTGCGATACATCCAAGAAAATGATTCTTATATGTAAAGTGCTGCTGCTGCTCCTCTTCCTCCAACAGTTCCTCCACGTGAAAGACATTGGCCGGGATTTTCCATGCCTGCTGGCATCAGGTGTGTTCGGTTGTGTGAGTGGACAATATGGCGAGAAGGCCAAAAATCGGTTTCACAACGTCATGAAACCAGTTTGTGATTGTCTCCTCAGCCTGTTGATGGAGGGCTGCATCCCCTGCCATTGGATGTCAGGAACTTCATTCTAAGCCATCATCATATCATTATAATGCCAGCCCGCTGGACTCATCCACGCCCACGTCAGTGGGAAAACAGGCTGACATGTTTCACAATATTATATATAAGGCGTGCACCTGGCAGGCCGCACTTCATTTGGGACTTCAAGGTTTGTTTGCCTACCTTGCTTCAGTGAGCACTCGCAGTCATCAGCACCAGGCTTCACAGACAGCACCACATCACTTTTAGGGAGGCTCATGGGCAGGTCTCTACCTACCAGATCAGCCATATGTGGGTGGCTTTTCAATGGTTGCAGGGCAAGGCCTTGCTTGGAGAAGAGGGAGAAGTGGCCTCAGGCAAGAGAAGAGGCTACAGAACGAGAGCTGCTCTTGGGGAGGAGGATATCCCAGGGTGTGTGTGGGGGCAGATGTTGAAGTGTGTAAGCGGCCTCAAGGTGGTGAGGACTGAGCAGGCAGTCTCTAGAGGAGATGAGGCCAGCTGGACATGTGAGAGTATATGTGTGTGAAAGGGTGGAGATGTCCCTTTAGCTGGCAGTGGTTGAGATACCAGTGAATGTGTAATGGGTTTGAGTGTGTAAGCTTAGAGTGATGAGATGGTTGCCATACCCTGGCTGCACAGATGAGATCATTCATCCTCTATCGGTATTAGAAGGCCAGCGTCTTCTCTGCAGCATTGGCACTGACCTCTGCCATCACCTACCAAGTCTGAGTGGTAATGTTGCTGCCCCTCCTGCAGCCAGAGTGGGGGTCACAGCAAGCCTCCACAGCATCCAAAAGGAACTCGAGGTCTTTTGGGGCCATGTCTTCTTTGCTGCAGTCCTGGGCTGGAAGCACTGAGCACGGCTGCGCTTTAAATGTGGTGCCTAACGTCATGAGGCAGCGAGGTGATGGTGTAGCAGGCGAGTCAGAGCCCACACACCATTGATACAGCGTGTATCCAGGGAACACATAATTAATCCGACAGTTTTGGGATGATATGGCATGAAAAGCCACCATTGTGACCTGCAGGAAAAATCTCCCCACCCACTACGGCACTTAGTGCAAATCCGGGACGATTCAGCCCATTGGCAAGAACAGCACTGGAGATGCAGATAGAGCTCACTGGGAGGAAGTGAAGCAAAATAATTGTGAGAAAGAAGTGACCTGTAAGCTGGAAAAGCTGCTGACGATCCAAATGGCACTGAACGTGAACAGATCCAATCATCCATTTACCTGCAGGTGAATTGCCCCTTTTAATATTGCTTCACTGGCTCTGAGAAAACAATCCCACCAGGATTTAGGGGCCGTTTAGGCACTTGTCATACTTCTGTGATTTTGGATTAAAAGGGCTCTAAATTATATGTATGAATGGCACCCCTTTCCTCTGGCAGGAACCTTGGTGAGTGAAACATACACTAAACAGGAACAGGAAATTGGCACTCACTCCATCCGTTGGCAAACACACAGTTTCTCCTGCTGCTGGCAGCATTTTGGTGTGCAGCTGTTAGCTGCCTCCTGCATTGTCCACCACCCATGTCTGCTCCTTTCAGCTCCCTTCCACTCCTCGCTGCTCCACGCAGCTCACTTTTGCAGCTCTCCCCATCCCACAGTCTTTTCCACTCCCCACTCCCTCCTGCTCACATTCCCTCCTACTTACCACTCCCTCCTACTCGCCAAGCCCTCCGCCACTCCTTCCCACCTCCACGCTCCCTTCTGCCCCTGCTCCGTCCTGCCCACTGCTCCCTCTCATTTGAGTGACAAGTTGGAGGGAGCGGGAATGGTGGAGGGAGCGGGAGCAGGAGGGAATGGCAGAATGATGGGAGGGAGCAATGAAGGGAGTGGGGTGGTGGGAGGGAGCGGCAGAGGAAATGGGAGGGTCAGGTGTTGGGAACGGCAAGCGGGAGGGAGCGAGAATAGTGCTGTGTGTTCTTTTCTGTCTGTGCGATCTGCACCATCTTTGATGCAGGCAGCTGCTGGCACAGCGCTGTCAGTGACAGCACAGGCTCTACAACACTGTAAATGCACGTGCAGAGAGTGTGCCTTTTGCATTTGCGACATGAGCAAACATGGCTTAAAAAAATTGGGTGATTAAAATGGCAGCAGGTGGGGCAGAGCAGTGGGTGCTCTCTATGTATCAGCAGGAAAAGCTCAAATCAGCCCAACAGTATAACTGCCCCACGTTGGGATAGAAATAACATTTCATTTATCAAATGGTAGAACAGAGTGTATATTTATTTTGGAGATGGGAAGACAGATGGCTGGCCAATTGGTCTAATCACCTCACATCTGTATAGAAGGATATTGCTGAAAACTATTCAGTCACATTATTAACTAATTGCAATCATTTTGAAACGATTTGAGACCAGATATCAACAGTGCCCTCTAGAGCACAATAATATATCATCACATGTAATTTAAACTGTATGCATTGGAGCTCTTTTTGTCTGTAGCATTCATTTTATGGAGACGTATGGGAAAAGAAACCAATGAGGCATGAAAATTCCATAATTTATTAAGTATAATAATTCTCATAACCATTGTTAACTATGCAGTAAAACTTGCACAAGATTTAGAAAAACTGAGACATGCAGTACATTATGAAAGGAGTGTTACTCTTTCCATGCCAGTGTAACACGGATTCCTTTTTGCTGGCTGGTAAATGAAAATTACTCCCAATGAAAAGCATTCTCAAATAGTTCTGTGTAGTGTCATCATTTAAATGTGCTTGAGAAACACAACAATTTATTTTATTCACAAAACAGTCATCTTATTGCTGTTATTTTGTGTTCATGGATCAAGTGAACAGTTATTTTCCATTCAAAACAATGAAAGCTATTGAATATCTGGGCAGGCGTATATTTAACAGGTACAGTAGGTGTAAAAGAATGCAATGCAGGATTACACCAATCTTTCAGACAACTTCAGATCCATAAGAATATTTGCTAACTACATATCAATATATTGTAATTCCCAATACATTGGTAACGTTGCTTTAAAAGCATTTAAGATAGTTGTGTGTCTAAAAGTTAAATAGAATCACAGGATGTTTACAGCACAGAAAGAGGCCATTTGGCCTGTCATGTCCATGCTGGCTGTCTGTAAGAGCTACTCCGCTCATCCCACATAATCCCCTGGTTTATCCCTATGAGGAAAATTTGACATTGATTTTGCATTCAATTGAGCTGAAAGCGGAATACAGCGTTTGATATCAAAAGGTGCAAATTGGAATGAGTTTTAAGCAAAGAAACAATGCTCACTTGTTATCAGAAGTGCTCAGTTAGCCATCTTTTAGCATCGTGATCCTCCTATTTTAGGAGTCATCAAAGTGGAAGCAAACTTTATTGTTCAAAGGCATCAAATGCTGTCATTATCAAAAGCGATCATGAGGCTAAAAGTTCAACTTCCAATGGGAAAAATAAACAAAACTTACTAATATTTTCCATTTTTTTTCCAAGAACTCCCTCTGCCCCTTCCATTTCACCTGGCACATTCGCCCCTTCTTTCTGATCATTCTCTTACTGACTCCAACACTATTGCTGCCTCCCCATCAGCCAGCACAGCTGCTGCTTTCCCCTCCACCGCTGACTCAGCTGCCACCTCTGCTGCTGTTGTCAACACCACCAGGGCGATCTACCCTGGGGAAAATATAAGGGACTCTTCACCAGAGGAGCAGTGGGAGTTGCTGGCATGAGTGGCAGAGCAGTCTGAGGTTCCCCCCAACTTCCAATTCTCTCCTAGACCCGCTTCCCCTTCCTGGAGGATGGTGGAGGACATGGGGGGAGGGGGGGAAAGGAGGCGCTACATTCCAGGGAGGGGCGGCTAGGTTCTGCAATCCAGGGAGGAGGTGGGAATTTGCTACGGTTTGGTGCGGGATGGGAATGGGACCGGAGTGTTGGTGCATCTGGTTGGCCAGACTGTATAATCCAGAGAAATTTGCAAAATGCCTGGTAGGTACAGGGTAAATCCAACCCTAATGAATAATAATGGAAAAAAAAACAAATGTCTGTGATTGAGATCATGAAACAGTCTTTTTTATTAATTTTGTGATATGGAATATTGCAAATTTATTAGTTCACATAAACATTCTCAAAAATATTCTCAAGAGTCAATTAAGATCAGGTCAGGTATACGTTTCAACACATACAAATCTCCACTGAAACTGTCACATGTAATTTTTGCAATTTTCTGCACAAAAATTTTGTTAAATGAGACAGTGAACATGCCCCTCAAATAGATTTTCATTAAGGGAACATGTCCAATCAGAGAAGAGATAGTATAAAATAAAGGAACAGGGGAGGAGAAGACTGGCAAGGAATGTCAGTTTATAATGCTATGTTGTATAATGGCCCATGAATTAATGCCTCTGTGCATAAGTTAAAAGACCACTAGATATTGTGTTAGGAAAATTTGCCCAAATTTGTTTAATGCACTGGTCCTGCAGATCCACGCACCCCCACTAAAAGAATCTCGAGAGGGATTTGTGCACTGACCCTATGTTAAACAATCTACACACTGCATGCATACACTGCATTAGCTGGGACTTTTGCTGAGAGGTTATTTTCTGCTCTTTGGAGATTTTCCCAAGCATAATCATAATGGGTGGTGTTGTGGCTGCCAATTCAAACTCAGACAAGGAACAATATAACCAGCAGCAGCAGAAGCAGCAGCCTGCTGTTCAGAGACCCAGATGTGGACTGCAGAGAGGGGGAGCTGCAGATAGGTGCTACTCATAAGAGGCACTATCCACAAAGCAGGGTCTACAAGCATAGACTGCATTTCCTGACATGGATGAAGAGCAATGCCTCAGGGGGCTCAGGTTGCCACATCAGGGGGTGGCAGATGTTTGCAGCCTCATAGACGAAGATCCACTCCCTGCTGGGCCTGGTGGCCATGCATTGACACCAGCTGTCAAAGTCCTCACGGTCTTCAATCCTTTTGCTTCCAGATTCTTCCAGGGATCTGCCGGGGAGATATCCAGGATATCTCCATCAGTGGCCCAATTATGTCAACTTTGCTTCTGTGTGAGGCCAGCCAGAAAGAACGTGTGCCCAGCTTTGTGGCTCTGTCTGGCTTCCCACAGGTGTAGGGTATTATTAATTGCCCAAACATGGCCACCTGGGCAACTCCAGATCACCCAGGAATATTTAGAAACTGCAGGAGCTTCCACTCCATCAATGTGAAGCTGGTGCACAAGCACAAAAAGATCATTCTGCAAACTTATGCCAGGTTCCTGAGTAGCTGCATCCAAAATCCCTGATGTCTTCCCTTCTGCATGCAGACTTAAGGAGTGGCTGCTAGAAGATAAGGGATACACACTTCAAACATGGCTGATAATTCCTGTCAGATATCGGAACAATGAAGTGCAACTGATCAACGAATGCCATGTGACTACCAGATGTGTAATTGAACAGGCCATCAGTTTGCTGAAGATGCACTTCAGGTGCTTGGATTGATCTGGAGGGGCCTTTCACTACACACCAGTCAGGATGTCCAGAATGGTGCTGTGCAGCAGCAGCGGTGAGATTTGGACCTGCAGGAGGAACTATTAAGGCAAAAAGTTCAGAGACTTCGCGGATTATTTTGAGAAAGGGAGAAGGAGGAGGAGCAAGAAGATGAGGAGCAGAAAGGTGATGATGGTAATGCACCACCAGATGCTCACATTCCTGCCAGGAATGCCCTTATTAATGCAAGGTTTACCAGTGGACACCAGTGACCACTCTTTCTGCATACCCACCCCATGCCAATGCCACCAGCACAATGCAGTCCTGGACACAACCAACCATCCTTGATTATCCCTCCACTGGTCTCCACCAATTCATGGCTTCGCACTCAAGATCAAAATGCTAAAAAAACAAATTACCACCCAACACCTAAGAACAGATTGACTTGAAACATCAACTCTTTTCTTCTCCGCCGATGCTGCCAGACCTGCTGAGTTTTTCCAGGTAATTCTGTTTTTGTTTTACCTAAGAACAGATGTTGTGAGAGTGGCCGAGTTGGCGCTATCATTAGAGTTGATCCACAAACACTTCTTGGGTGGAAACATTAAGTTTATTTACAATGTACTCAGCAGCAACTACATGTGTGCTTTCAACTCCAAACCTATCTCCACACACTAACTCCTGAGTAGCCAGCGCTACTCTTCTATTGGTCACTACAGATCATGTCATCTTCCTTAACAAGCATTATTCTTAAAGTTACATTACACATTAAATAAAACCATTATTGCTACAAGGCAGGAAATTGATGCAAAATAATAATATTTATGTGACCTAACAAACAGCAGAAACTTAACAACACATTTTCTCAGATGCCTATGTGCATACTCTTCTGCAACTACAAAGCCTTACCCTTCCTTTTCCTGCCACTTCTGTGTGGGGCTACCTGAGTGCCTTGATTAGAGAGGCTAGCCACTCTGACTTGTGATGCTCTTGGCTGACATCCTCTGGGTTTTAGAGCCCATGAGGAGCAGAGTTGGCCTTCAGGACCACATTGCATCAATACTTCAATTTGATCATTTACGCTCATGCTGAATAAAGGTATTTTATACAGGTCAAAGGTTAAATTATGAGGACAAGTTGCATGGACTAAGCCTGTATTCCCTTGAGTGGCGATGATTAATGGGTGAATAAATGACATAATAAGATAGATAAAAAGGAACTATTCCCTCTGATGTGGAATCCAGAGCAAGAGGCATAATTTTAAAGTTAAAGCTAGGCTGTTCAAGGGTAATGTGAGAAAAGACTTCTTCATACAAAGAGTAGTGGAAACCTGGGACTCTCAAGTTGTTGAGGCTAGGTCAATTGAAAATGTTATAACTGAGTTAGATAGCGTTTTTTGTTAGGCAAGGATATTGAGGATTATGGACTAAATTGGGTAGATGAAGTTAAGAAACAGATCAACCAAAATCTCCTTGAATGGTGGAACAGGCCCAAGGGCCAACTCCTGTTCCCATATTCCTATTTGTGTACAGTTTAACTGGACATTGGGTGACCAACAACATAAAAAGAGAACATGATGCTCCAGTTTGAGGGAGACGGTGGTTAAGTGATGATGCCACTGGACTAGTAATTCAGTGGGCCAGGCTAATGCTCTAGGGACATGGGTTCAAATCCCACTGTGGCAGCTGGTTGAATTTAAAATCAATTAATAAAATCTAGAATTGAAAGCTAATCTCAGGTAATGGTGACCATGAAACTATCATCAATTGTTGTAAAGACCCATCTGACTCACTAATGTCCTATAGGGAAGGAGGTCTGCCATTTCCTTACCTGGTCTGGCTTACATGTTACTCCAGATTCACAGCCGTGCGGTTGAATCTTAATTGCCCTCTGAAATTATAGCAAGCCACTCAGTTCAAGGGAAACTAGGGATGGATAATAAACGCTAGCCATTCCCTAAAAGAATAAATAAAAAGCCTTGGGGTGATTACTAGATGGGGTATTTGTTAATGATATTACTGAATAAGAACAATTGAATAAATCCCAGAAAATTGCTTGCTACCTGGGCATTTCTCACAAAGAAACTTCCACTGCTTTACCATTCTAATTCACACGACAATACTTTGTGTTTTCTAACAATTAAGAGTCTTTATTAGTGCTTCTGGATGAATGGGACAGATTGTGTTGATAATAATCACAAAGCTTGTGGATTTTCAAACCTTTAAAAAGAATCATATGGAAAACTTAAATGCACATTGACATACACAAGTTGACTGTGTCTAAAGGATGTTTTTAATTATGCAACTTTTATGGTTAAGAATTTCATAATTATTGCATTTTTCTTAACTTAGTTTCAAAACTCCTGCTAGTAAACACTTGACTTAATTGTGGTTCAACAGCCATGTTGATATTATTACCATTTAATATTTGAAACCTAAGAGCAGATTGCTTGCTACTGGATGAGAATAATAGTAGTAGTAATAATGGTGGCAGTGCACCCACAATTTCCTAACATGTTGAGCCAACAGGCCTGAGTTCCCACCAGGAAGAAGCATTCACCATTTCCACTCTCCAGCAACCACTTTTTACAAAGTAAAGAGGGTATCAACCCTTGAGAGTTGCCCTGGAGTTTCCAGGAATTAAAGATTAATTAATGTTGCATGGAAGCCAGGAGAAAATAACCATTAAAAAAATACATGTTTTGTTCCAAATTTTCTTGGTTCACTTTCATGTATTAATTAGAAGGGTATTGAAGACTGGAAAAATGGCTGGCTAACAGTCAGGAACCATCCAATTGGCTAACAGTCAAGATAAGAACCACCCAATTGGCTAACAAAGTGTCTGCTTGCTTTCTAATTAGCACACAAAGGCAGGTGCCGCAGGAGTGAGGTGTTGAATAACCAATTTTGTGAGGGTGTGGGGAACAAGGAATTTGATGATGGAACCTCCTGGCACACAGCTCTATGAGAGTTGGCAACTCTAGAGTGTTTCATTCTCATTTCCCCTTTGTCACTCGGGCCAGTTCCTCACATTCATACCATCCTCATCAGCTTGAAGAAGCCCAAAGGCAAGGGGTGCAACCCCAATCAGCACCTTGTTCAAAGATTATTCTCAGGAGTGTGAGAACATCCTGCACCATGCAATAATTTGACATGGGCCTGTGTCAGTGATCACTTTACAACAAGCTCTTGATTTCAAACATACCAAGTTGGGCCATTGCGAAGGAGAGGTCACACATTTCCACGCAGGAAGAGAGTACAAACTATATAACCAGTAGTTGTATGAAATAAGCTTTGTTTTAAAGAAACCTGTCACCTGCTGGAATGAATCTTGGATAAATGCCATCATTTATTGTGCATCCGTGGTTGCCTTTGAGAAGGTGGTGGTGAGCTGCCTTCTTGAACTGCTGCAGTCCATGTGGCATAGGTACACCCACAGTGCTGTTAGGAAGGGAGTTCCAGGATTTTGACTCAGCGACAGTGAAGGAACGGTAATACAGTTCCAAGCCAGGATGGTGAGATACTTGGAGGGGACTTCCAGGTGGTGGTGTTCCTATCTATCTGCTGTACTGGTCCTTCTAGATGGCAGTGGTTGTGGGTTTGGAAGGCGCTGTCAAAGGAGACTTGGTGAATTTCAGGCAGTACATCTTGTAGATGGTACACACTGCTGCCACAGTGCGTCGGTGGTGGAGGGAGCGAATATTTGTGGACATGGTGCCAATCTAGCAGGCTGCTTTGTCCTGGATGGTGTAAAGCTTCTTGAGTGTTGTGGGAGCTGCACTCATCCAGGCAAGTGGGAGTATTCCAGCACACTCCTGACTTGTCCCTTGTACATGGTGAACAGGCTTTGGGGAAACAAGAGTTGAGTTACTCGCCGCATGATTCCTAGCCTCTGACCTGCTCTTGTAGCCATAGAATTTATATGGCTAGTCCAGTTCAGTTTCTAGTCAATGGTAGTTCCAGGGTGTTGATAGTGGGGGATTAAGTTTTAGTAATGCCAATGAACGTCAAGGGGCGATGGTTAGATTCTCTTTTGCTGGAGATGGTCATTATCTGCCACTTGTGTGGTGCAAATGTTACTTGCTACTTGTCAGCCCAAGCCTGGATATTGTCCAGGTCTTGCTGCATTTGGATATGGACTGCTTCAGTATCTGAGGAGTCATGAATGGTGCTGAGCATTGTGCAATCATCAGCGAACATCCCCACTTTTGACCTTATGATGGAAGGAAGGTCATTGATGAAGCAGCTGAAGATGGTTAGGCTGAGGACACTACCCTGTGGAACTCCTGTAGTGATGTCCTGGAGTTGAGATGATTGACCTCCAACAACCACAACCATTTTCCTCTGCACTAAGCATCATCATCAGCCAAGCTGCCTTAATTTAGTTACCTTCTGAGGTATAAATTTTGGCCAGGACACCGAGGAGAACTCTCTTGCTCTTCATCAAAATAATGCTGAATAATCTTTTACATCAACCTGAAAAGGCACCAAACGTCAGCTTAGCCAGCACCCCACAGTCTAAGAGGTTGTGAATGGAAGCCCACAGGCAATGGAGCTGAAAATCTGCTGAGATTCACAGGTGGGCTACTATTGGCCCCTGGATTATATTGTTGGTGCCATTAAAAGGATAGTCAATGTTACTCCTGTACTCAATGTGGGAATGGATTCCTTTCTACCCAGCTCAGCTTCTCTTTCCACAGGCGACACAGTTAAGATTAGCAAAATTCACCAGGTATGCAGCAAAAGGTATTTACACTTTTTACTGATGGAACAATATTTTTTTTAAATGGGGCTTCCCCAAGGGCTCCTCTTTACTTGTGTATCAAATATATAGTTGTAGCCTCTCTGAAATCATAAATAGCAATTACTGAAATCATAACTAGCAAGTATGCACATATATATTTGAATAATGTATGTGTTCACCTACTGAACATATATGCAATGCGACAGTTTGTCAAATTCATTTACACAGTAATGAGAAGTGTCAACTGCTGTAATAAATGAGATGTGAAAGTCTAAGAAGCTCTTTGCTCAGCTACTGCTTTCCACTAAATTTAAAATTAACCAGGAAATCTATTTCAAGGTGTCAGTTGATCAACTATATTATTTGCAGTACAGTAAAAAATCTTCACCGCCCCGCCCCTAGATCACTTCAGCATGCAAAGTAAAATACCTCAGCACCATGAATGTGAAAGATTGCTATTTCTCCATAAATCCTTTGACTGTTCACACTTTTAAAGCTTATAAACAGCCAAGCAATTTTTTTGTGTATTGGGGCATAAAATGCAAAAGCAAGGAGATAAGACTGAAAACAAAAACAGAAACAGAAATACCTGGAAAAACTCAGCTGGTCTGAACTGCTAAGTTTTTCCAGGTATTTCTGTTTCTGTTTTTGTTTTGGATTTCCAGCATCCGCAATTTTTTGCTTTCATATCTGAGATAAGGTTGAACTTCTACAAGACTTTAGTTGACACACAGGAGGTAATCCTTTAATCCATTGTTTTCCAATGGCAGTGACACGCGTACAAGGAAATCACTGGTTACTCATTTGTGATTCTGTGACAACTCAACTACTAACAACAAGAGATTGCATTTATATAATGCCTCTAATGTAACAAAAACTCCCAAGGCATTTCAGCAGAACATCAAACAAAATTTGACACCGACCCAAATAAGAATACTTTCAGCCGGATAACCATAAGCTTGTCCGAAAAGAGGCAGCGATACTTAGGGAAGGAATTCCACATTTTAAGACCTAGGTAGCTGAAGACATGACAGCCAATGGAGGAGTGGCAGAAATCTGGAATAGGCAAAGGCCAGAATTGGAGGATTATTTATTCACACATTTACCCCAAAAAATTAACATTATGTCACTCACCCACCCACACACACACTCTGGAGGAAAATACAGTGAAAAGGAATAGCGCACTTTCATAATTTATAATCTGAAGAATAGTTCATGATTCATGTGATTGGCTCATTTTGGAGAACACGGTGTAGGCCTGATGAAGAAGAGGATTTTCATTCCTGAAGTGTAGCTAAGTGAATTCAATAGCCAAAAGCCTCATGCCAGAGATGTTGCAAGATTCTCTCAAAGAGATGGACTTTCTGCAGGTCACCAGGGACTTGTAGTCTTGTCACTAACTCTTTGTTCCTATATCAATGGACTTGAAAAAGGAACAGGCTTGGAGACTTTACAACATTGCAGTCTCCAGGCCTTAATGCATAGATTTGCTGCCCTCTCTGCTGCTGCTGTTTCTGCCATTGTTGTGTCTTGCAGGTGATAGCACTTAAAGATTAAAAGGGAGACCAACATGGCTGCCTTGCCACATGGCTTTTCACAGTGTGGTATTGTGCTTCAGCAGATTAGCTACAATCTGGGCAATCGTTTGCGGACATTCACACTGGGGTTTCAGATAATTACCGTCTTGGTTTCAGAACAACCCATTCAATTCAGGAAAGACCTTTTTGATGGTTTCAGGAGATCAGTAGTGACATTTATTAGTCTGGAATGTGACACTTATTAGTCTGGAATGTATCCTTTTGTTCTTTCGAGTTAGTGTGGTAGTTTGGATCAACAGAGCAAATCAGCAGTCATATTTTGCAGCATTTTAATGCCCCCTTTTAAAAGAAATATCAGTTCCAGAACATTCCACATTGATTAGAGTTCATATTTAAAAGGTGAGGGGTAGGGCATGCCTTTACTGGGCACGACAATAGATTTGCTAGGATGGGACTTGGAATAAAGGGTTACAGTTATAAAGAGAGAGGTTTTCTATCGCTACAGCGCTGTGGTAACATGGTGACAGACAAGTTCAAAATTATGAAGAGTTATCAGAATTTAAGTCATGATAGTTTGTTACTGAGATGGTAATAAGAGTGAACAGCCTTAACATAGTCAGGAAAAAAATGAAAAGGGAGGTTAAGAAAACATTACAGAGAGTGATTAAAATTTGGAGTTCTCTTACCATGCAGGTTGAAGCAGGCTTCTTAAAATATTAAATACTTTTTAAAAAACATTTAAACTATTAAATAATTGTTTGAAAAAGAGGAGCTTTAAAGGTTATGCAGAGTACACAGTAGATTGAAATTAGACAAGACGACTCATGTGGAGAAAAGCAGTGATGTGGCCTGAATGTGGCAGACATTCTCTGGTGGCCTGAGGCCTGGAGGGCCTTGGCCTGATAAGGGTTTCCTGCTCAGGGGCAGATTCACCCTCCTCAGCCTGAGCAGTTGGAGTGCTTGGGGTCACAGGCAGAGGGGATTCTGAGTGGTTGGGCAACCTTGGAGTGTCCCGAGTGGAGGTCCCCGGCTGATGCTCATCCTCCCTGTGGGTGCCTGAGTGCCCTTCCCTGACTACTTGAGAAGGGGCACCTGTATGGAGGTCAAGATGTCCCAACCCCTTCGCACCTAGCCATTGTTGGATCCCAATATCTATAGCCATGGAGTGCAGGTCCGAGTGCAAATCCGACAGAACCTGCTGGGCCAAGGTCGCCAAGGCAGATGCTACCTTTCCCATAGTGACTGAGGCACTCACATATTGGAGCCACAACATCAGACAGGACGTGAATGGACTCCTCCATCCCTTGCTCTATTCTGCTGAGTGGCCCTTGCACCTCTGCCTAATGTTGCCCTGCCTGTCGTTCGCAGCCACTCGCAGAAGCTCATCATCTGATTGGGTCTCAGTGGGTGTCTGATCTCCTACAGGCCTCTGAGTTCCGGAAACCTGGGCTGTCACTGCCTCCGACTGCTGTGGAGATGTGTCAATGAGGAGTTCTCCAGAAAGCAACCCTGAGCCTAATCCAGAACTATGAGCCATCGAGGCATGTGTCCCTGTGCTGGTGGAGGGCGCAAGTGAATGCAGCGACGGATCTTCTTGGGTTGGCTCCTCATCACCCTACTCTGAGGTGAGCTGGGGGCTGGGGCTTATGTTGGCCCTCCACCTGGACCTGCTGGTGCCTGTAAGAGAGATATGACAGATTTAGTTCATGAGTGGGCTGAATACAAGATTGCATGTCACTCATTGTGAATGTCAGGATGTGATCAACTCACGGAAGGCTCGTCCATACAATTGTTGGGAGAAGCTGATCCTGCTTCCCTCACAGGCATGATCCCTATCCTCCACAGCCAGCTCGGCAGCATCCTCCTCCTCAAATGTAGTGAGCTCAGTGACTTATGGCTGGCTCTCCTCCTATCTGGGCTCTTTCCCTTCTATTGTGTGTAAGCTTGGCCTGCATGAGAAGACAAAGGGGTGGAATGTGATGAGAAGGGATGGAGCATGCAAGCCTATTGTGTGTGCTGAGCCTTTCCCAGTAAGGGCTGAAGATGGAGTTTGTGCAGCATGTTCAATGAGATGCTGGTAATATGAAAGTATCCATGGGACAGTCAGTTCTGATATGTGTGCCTCACTAATAATGTGAGAGATCCCTGAACAGTGTAGCCTTCTAAGTGCACGATGACATAAGAGTTTGATATTGGGGAGAGCTGAAGGTTAACCTGGCAGAGCGGACAAGATCATTCATCCTCTTCCTGCACCGGATTGTGTTCCGGGGGCAGTTGCCAGCTGCACTGATCTGCTCTGCAACCACCTCCTGGAGAGAGGTGAGGCTGGTGTACTTCCTGGAGCCATCCCTGGGGAAAAACACCTCCTGGTGCTCAAGCACTCCTCTAATTACAGCCTTTGAGGGAGTCATTGCTAAATCTCGGGGCAGCCTTCTTATTCTTTTGCTCTGCCAGTAGCCTGTCCGCAGCTCTCCTGAGGACAGCTGGGCTGCAGACAGTGAAATGTGTGTGCTCGGGTGGCATTTAAATATGGCGCCCAGACCTTCGACCCTATTAGGTAATAGCAGTGCTGACAAATCCACTCCTGACCCACCATGTGATTCGGAGAGATACGTGCCTATGCATAATCGATTAGCTTCTGAGTACAAAAATTGGGCGCAGTTTCCTGATGATCCGACAAACGGGAAACGCACCATGGATCCCGCCCATCACGGCACTTAGGGCTGAATTATGCTGTTGGCGAGCAGGGGGCGGGGCCCGCTCGCCGACGCGTGAAATGATGTGGGATAACGCCAGGGGAACCCCCGATGTCATCCCGCCCCATTTAAATCTTCAGGAAGACGGGGGCACAGCAAAATCAGCTGCATGCCCGCCGACCTGTCAATGGCCAACTGAGGCCATTGACAGGATAATTAAAACAAGTAAAGGACCTGCCCGTACAACCTTAAGGCTGGCGGGCAGGCCAGGAGCCCCAGGGGGCTTCTGAAAAAACATGAAACCTCATCCACCGGCGGGATGAAGTTTCATGTAGGGTTTAAAAAACTTTAATAAAGTTTTAGTGACATTTATTAACATGTCCCATCTCGTGTGACATTGTCACATGAGGGAGACATGTTAAGGATTTTTCTTTTCTATTTTTAATGTTTGAACAACTGTGAGTGATCTCCCTGAGGCTGCATAGCATTTCCCACCAGGCTTCACGCTGGGCGGGCCTTAATTGGCCCACCCACTTAAAATAGCGGCGGGGCCCACCCCTCCGGCAGGGATCGGCTCCCTGCCCACCGGAGATTGGGTGGAGCCCACCCGCCCAGTGGGGCAGAAAATTCTGCCCTTAGTTTCAAAAATGGAAAATTCCACTATCATCAAACAGGCTGAGCTACCAATCACAATAAAGAATTCTTCCAGACAGCAAACCAGGAAATAAAAAGCAAAACAAAGACTGGGCATGCATCTGAGATTAATATAGAAACTGAAATATCATAAACTTTAAAAATGAATAAATTATTTTAATATCTCTGGAATTTTGATCATAGCGTAACACTCCAGAATTCTAAAATTAATTTTTCAGGACCAGAGAGGTTGCTCAGCGATGGATATGACTCTGTATGCTATTAAAATCTCAGCGATGACTTCATTACCTCATTCAACAAGGCTTAAGCTTTTCAATTGACGTTTCGAGTCCTCATGACCCTTCAACAGGACTCGAAACGTCAACTGTACTCTTCTCCGCCGATGCTGCCAGACCTGATGAGTTTTTCCAGGTATTTCTGTTTCTGTTTTTGTTTTGGATTTCCAGCATCCGCAGTTTTTTGTTTTTATTTTTGTTTTTATATATATTTTTGTTTTTAAGCTTTTCAATGTTTTTTTCATATTAGGGCATAAAAAGCTGAAGTTCACATCAAATCACTGATTGTGCACTGATTGCATCTTCAAAGGCTGCAACAACACACCCAGTGGAGGAGCAGAAATATCCCTGACATCAACCTCCATATTCCCATGTTTAACTGTACATTTGCAGACTACAGAAGTCATTGTCAATTTTGCACAGTAATGCTGGCAAGTGCTGACCATTGTCATTGTCACTGGGACCACAAATTCCAGACCATTGATGTCTCCCTAGTCCATTGTTGCAAGTTAGGTCGCAGCATTTGCTGCATAGCGGTGAATTTCGCCCTTCGGCAAAACCGTACGATTTAAAACAAAATTGAATAATCCTTTAATGCTATTGATGTAAATGTATTAATCTTTTTTCTGGTTATCCTTCCACAACATACTATTCATTCCAAAAGTCAATACAGCATCTATTTACATTTTAGCTATCTTATTGAATTGCACATATAGGCAGTTACTCAGCCCATGATACATCTCACGATGTACAGATCAGAGGTTATTGGTATTTTTGGGATCTCATTTATTAATGTGCTTTTACTAAGTGGATTATTAAATGTTCAGTGAGATAATTGGCCAGTGTTTCCTTGTGACAAACAAGGCTGGAACAGCAGAAGGTATACAGTTGTCCTTTTCAAAGCTGGAATTCGCCTGAGGCTGTTAATGAGATTGAACCCTTTCTTTTCCACCCATCAGGTATAGCAGTATGGAAGAAGATTGCTCTGAGACTTGGAGACTTTTCCAGCAAAATATCTTCTAAATATCTTGATTTCTTTCCAAGCACGTTTAAATTTAAAACTTTAAATTTGTAACAGCAATCTTATATTGGCATGTGCCCAATTATTTGCTCAGCCTTGGCAAAATCCAATATGTGCTCAGATTTATCAGAACAATCTGTATTAATGAGTGAGCTGTGAAAAGAACATATCTACAGATGCAAATTGAGGCCATTTGCTCCTTTTAAACTTTGTATATTGTAAAAAAGATGTTGAGCCTATCCATGCGGTTTTTTGTATGCATAATCATTTTAACAACTATCCCTAATGTGGGAATGTTGTGTCTCTCTGGGGAAATCAAGGAACGCCTCATAGTATAGAAAAGAAATGGCTTGAAATCAAAGGCTGTTTATGGCTGTTCTCTGTGGATTTTAAGTCATAAAAAAATGTCACTATTACAATTGTTCTAAATTTATGTTTGCCACTGCCAATTGAAGATATATAAATTGCAATCATTCAGTATTCAGTCAAATGTGGTCCTCAACATTTTTAGAGCTTTATTAGTGGCACTTACTGTAAAGATACAATTTAAAACATCTTATAGGCCTACTATTTTTGCTGGTTCGAAAAGACATTTGTTATCCTATACCAAAGTCTTGGAAGACAGCTAGTCCTGTTCAGAATTACTAGCACGTTACCAGGCAATGGAAAATCAGCATGAAGCTAATTTCGTTCAGTTCTAGAGATTATGGAGCTCCATTCAGTCGTAAAGATAGCAGGTATAACTGGAGCACAGGGGGGTGAAATTCAACTTCAGCAGAGGTGCAAAAGGATTGTGGAAAGAAAGATTTGCATTTATATAGTGCCTTTCATAACCTTAGAACGTAACAAAGCATTTTAAAGCCAATTAAGCACTTTGGAAGTGTAGTCACTGTTCTAATGTAAAGAATTAGCCACCCATTATGCATCCTGATCAATTTTCATTTTCAGTGAGATAAGATTAGCAAGCGTAGTATATTACAGGCAGCTATTCAGCCGGCACCAGAACAAAATTAATATTCTTCCTGCTCCCCTCCTTTAGAAGAATGACTATCAAGTAGCCTCCCTTGTGACTTTTTAAATATAAAAACAGAAACCTTTCATCAACCTGAAACAGTGGCCCAGATCTTCTGGTCTCTGGACATTTGTAACCTGGAGGTATCCTGGAAGGTGTGCTGGGGGACTCCTCGGAAGTCCCAATGCACAAACTACATGGGAAAGGCCCGTGACGGTTTCAACTTCTGTTGGGCAATTGCTCTGCATCTGGAGCCCTCCGAAACTCTGAGTTAAAGTCAGAGACATCAGATGGCTCCAACTTACTTAGTAGAATCGTTACCCAGGAAAGGTTAGAAGAATTAAAACAAGTTCTAACTATATTACAGATCTCTGACTCTCCATTGGACCACACAAACGCCTCCCCACCCAACTGCCCCTAACCCCTTCAAACCCCCTGACTACCCCTCTGTCCCCCAACTAATCCCTGACCACCCCCAACTCCCCAACCACCTGACTAAACACCCTCCTCTCCCCAACTACCCCGCCTGACCCCCTGACTACTCCCCCATCCCAACTATCCCCTGACCCCGACTAACCCCCTGACCAAACAGCCTCACACCTGACTACTCACCCCCACGCCCAACTACCCACCAACGAGCCTCCCTGACCTACCCTGCTCCCTCACTCACTTATCATTCACACTTATCTGCTCAGTGTAGCTTGTCAAAGTGGCTTTGAGACATTTAAATTTACCAAAATATGGCAGCCAGTGCTGTAAGAAAGAGGGCATGGCTTGGTTTCCCCCGACGCTCCTCCACTACAAACGAAGGACTCCAGTAGCAGAAATGCTCCACATTACTCAAGAGGCCTGGTTCAGAAGTCCGGGCAAGAAATGTGGAGCACCAGCATAAGATAAGGAATGACAATGATTGCCACTCCCCAGAAGATTAGCCCATTAACTCTGTATCTCTCTCCAGTATTTTCAGTTTTTATTTCAGATTTGCATCACCCCGCAGTATTTTACTTTTGCATTAGTGTGGTGATGTAACCGCTTTTTCTCATTTTTGAAGCTCATTGGATCTTGACGACAGTTAGCTGGGAAGCAACAGTAGGTACTGGAGTAGTTAGAACTTGTCAGGAGGATATAATAATTTTCATAATGTTATTGGAACTTATTATAAAGTAGAGTAATAGTGGGGTCTGTGTCTGTGTCTGTGTGTGTGGTTTAATTGGATTAAAGGCAGCTGTAATAGAATATAAAACTAGGTTTGAAATGTTAAGTAGGTAAACAGAGATGTCGAGAGAACATCTGCATTTTTAAATAAACCAGATTAGATTGACTACGAAAGAGGGAGTGAAGTATTACACCTAGTCAGGGGAAGTTAAGAAACAGCGTGTTTATTTTTCCCAAAGATTATTGTAAAATTGGTACTATGGGAGATTTTTATTATTAGAAAGATAAAGACCAAAGACACAGCAATTCAAAGGGGAAAATATGGATGAAGGAGAGAAGGCTGCGTACAAGGGTAGGCATTCTAAGATCTAACAAGTGTGAAAAGCCTTCAGCATCTACGCCTCAAGCTGCTGTCTACAAAGAACTGAAGTTAAGAAAACGCACTTTGAATCGGATTGTTCAGAGCATCGTGTTTCTATGACTGGGTCTTTTTATATCTATGAGTCTTATTATTAACGGAAGTGTAACTGGGAGTTAGATTGATTAGGGGAAGTTATCATAGTATTAATTTGTAATATCCATGGGCAGGATTTTTACCTTGTCAGGCGGACGCGGCGGGCACGCCCGGGAGCAGTCACGAAGCCAACTGCTGCCCGTGATCAGGCCCCAACATCAATTTCATGCTGGTTGGCCAATTAACGGCCAGCCAGTGTGAAAAGCACGCTACCACGCTGAGCGTTGCTCAGGGAGGAGGGCGAGCATGGAAGTTTGCGCATGTGCGAGGGTGCACGCAATGAAAGATCCCTGAGGCACAGAGCTGCCTCAGGGAACTGGACATTTTTAAAATCAAAAATAAAAAACTTACAAATTTTTAAAGCATGTCCCTTCATGTGACTCTGTCGCATGAGCAGAGACATGTTATAAATGACATTTCAATATTTTTTTTAAATTCCTGTTGGCAAACTCATCCCGCCCGTGGTTGAGGTTTCATAAAAAATCTAAAGGCCACCTGGCCGATGCGCCTGCCTGCCAGCCGTAAGGTTGGACTAGCAGCGAAAAATTGAATTCAATTAATACTTCATTGGCCTTAATAGGCACATTAATTGCCAACAGGCGCACTGCCAACCCCCCACATGCACCCACTGACCGACATATCTCCCGAGTGTGCACTGACGTCGGGATGCTCATGTGACATCATTGCGCGTCATTTTACACTCGAGTGGGTCGGTCGCGCGCCCACCCATTCTGCGAAAATTTCAGCTCCATGTGTGCGCTTAAAAATCATTCCATCTGTTAATAAAGGTTTAATTTAGTTTTGTAAGAAACCTATAAGACTCGGTTGTCTTATTACTACTGAATTCAAGAGAAAAGGTTTCCCCCAGTTGGGGAGGAAGTGCGGGAGCGGGCGCGGGCAGGCATGCCTCCAATTGGGGGCGTGCCGCCATTTTACGTGGGCAGGTCAATTAAGGCCCGCCCAGCGTGATGTCTGGCCAGGAAGCGCTATGTGCTCCCTGAGCTGGCGAGAGGGGATTCCCTCAGCCGGGAGTGCGCTCTTTCGTGCATGCGCACAAAAAAGCGCACAGATCTCCCTGAGGCTAAGAGCTGCCTCAGGGAGATCGGCACCGATTTAAAACTGTCAATAAAGATTAGAAAAAAATTTCCCTGCCAATGTCCCCTCACGTGACACTGTCACGTGAGCTGGGACATGTCCGTAACTTTTATTGTTAAACATTTTACATTTTTTAAATCTCTCATGAAATCTCATCCCGCCTGTGGATGAGGTTTCATGTTTTTTCACAAGCCTGCCTGGATTCTCGGCCTGCCCGCCAACCTTAAGGTTGGACAGGCAGGTCCAGTAATGAGTTCAATTGGATTTTTAATGGCTTCAATAGGCCGTTGACAGGTTGGCGGGCATGCATCCAATGCAGATGCGCACCCACCGAACAGACAATCTAAATGTTGGGGATAACGCCGGGACACACGCCCGATGTCACCTCGTGTCATTTTATGCATCGACAAGTAGGCCCCGCCCCCGCTCGCCGACTGGAAGAAGCTGGCCTAAGGCACGATTATGCCCTGTGGCAACTTAACCGATCACTTAGAGGCATTGATTTCTCACTTCCCTCACGGGCATTATTCGGCCAGTAAAGACTCAAAATGGGGTGATAGTGCTGCAATTTCCATATTGAAAGAGCCCATGAGGTAAGTGTGACTGTGATTGCCACTTTTGGTTGGAACCCATTAGTTTCACAGACAATAGAACCCATGGAGGCCTGCCAAAGCTAAATGTGGAATTATTTTCGTGGGCTCCATAGAAATGCAAGCACTCCTCCATGGCCCACAAGAATGATCGGTGCCGCTGCTGCTCTGGGAGCACCACCATTCCACACCCCCTCCCCATCCCCCCCCAACCCCCCAAGCAATCTGTAATCGTCATTCTCTCCTCCATCCTGTGGCCTTCATTGAAAGGCACCACGCCACCAGCCCCCGAGCTCCAGCAGCCCACTCACTAAATGTAAATGAGGCCGGGGCTTGAAAGCCGTGGGAGCTTCTTTTGCGGCCGGAGCAAGCAAACAGCTGGCGCACTCCTCCTATCAGCCACCCTGGAGCCAAAAATCAATCCCAGGGATTCACATTTTATCAACTTCTTTCCAGGTTATGCTGCTTCCATGCAGAATAACAGGAGAAAGGGAGCTCCTGAAATTTTTATGGATCATTTGTCCTGCCAAAAAAGGAAGAATTCTCGCAAAATTGCAAGGTATTTAGTTGTGGTCGACCACATGAGAAAATGGAGTATTAAGGCAGCTGAAGCCTGTAATTGGAAGCACAACTGGGTGGGCCATATTAATGCACTTAGGGAATGTCAGTATTAATCAGGAGGTCCCACTGATTATGATCCTGCAAGACATATATATTTTGGGGAGGTGGATAGCAGCCAAAGTGTTTGACATTGAGATAGTTCGGATAAATCTTCATATTTCTCAGAGTGATCAACATATTATTTTTAATCACATGACCTTATGTTTGCTGCCGCTAAGACAAAGATCTATATTATTTTGTACATAATCGCTGTGGAGACAGGAATCTGATCCACAACTGGGTATTGGGTAGTTCATTGCTTAATGATAGATTCTATAAAAGCTTTGATTTGTGTGACATGGGACATATCAGATGCCTGGAGATAATCCAAGAAGCAGAAATTATCATGAGCTCGAAAACAACGTTCAACACTTTTAGCCATAATACAGTTTGGTAGCAGTATCTGAATCAGTATAGGCACTCAAAATGACCATTCACTGAGGCAAGGGATGATAGTCAAATCGCCCAACAGTCAGCAAATTTTTTAAAACTCTAAGAAGGCTGTTAACAAATCAATCACCATCCACAATCGGATTAAACAATGTTAGTAGTTCAGGAAACATTCTCTTTTCCAGCTGGAGTGTTGATATAATCTCCCACATGCATGTTAAAGGCTGCTTTAATCTTGCCACATGCACAGATCCAACACGGACCACTCTAAGAGGGAATAAGTTTGAGCCGGTGATATTAGGCAGCCTGGATACTTATTAGCTGGATATAACTTTGTTTCCAGGCAAGCTGGCATGACAAATAGCCCATTATCTTAGCAGGAATATTCAGTAAAGATATAGGCCATGAAATTGGGCTCTGTTGCGTTGTTGGCACAATAAAGGCTCGAGTTTGGTAAATGGTGCACACTATGCTTCTGGGCATTTCTGGCACTGTGCCCCATTCTGGGAAGGGCACCAGTGCAGACATAACATACGTGAGGTAGAAGCATCAGGAGTGATCAGATCGTAGCATCAAACTGCTGCTCCAAATGATTTGGCGCATTTTCTCAAAACTTGGACACACACATCTGTGCTAATTTCCCACAGCTGATGATGCATTCAACTGCATTTTGGACCCTCCCACTAGTGCCAATTTAAAGGGCAGGCATTCAACTTACAGATAAGGTGCTTTTGATTTACATCTGCTGTGGAAAAGTTTGTAGAAAAACTGTGGCTTTTTTGGAGGTTTTTTGGTGGGTTGCTACAACCCTACAAGGACAGCAGAGGATTTGGTCATCTCTCCACACCAAGTCTACAAGAGGCTGTGGTTGCAGTGCCTTGGGGTCTGAGAAATGGAATAGAGGTTGCAGAGAGGGGATGTCCTGTGAAATGAGAGGAGAAGGGTTCATCCACAGAGGGCCCTATCCACCATGTGTTTTCAGAGAGAACTTCTGATACTTCCATCTCACCCACAAGCAATGCCTGAAGTATCCTGGATACAACAAGGAAACCTCCTTTAAATGATCTACAGGCTCACACCAAGGCAAGGACAGTGCTGCCAGTCACCACAAAGGCCACAGTTACAGTAAACTTCTGCACAACTGGATGAATCCAGGAGGTGATGGAGGCTCTGTACGTGAGGTGGGAGATTTTACTGTGTTCTCTTTAAGCAGAGAGAAGCAAGATAAGAGGGACATGTGGCTTTGTCAGGATATCGAGATTCCCAATCGTGCAGGGAGCTATTGGCTGCACACACCAAGTTTTGTGGTCTCTGCGTGAGTGGTTCAGGAATCACAAGGATGATCATTCCATCAATGCTTATTTAGTCGGTGTATGACCATACACAACCCATTATGTTGATGAATGGCTGCTATTCTGGCAGCAGCCACAATGCCTTCATCCTGAGGCAGTTTGCCATTCCCTCGTCAAGCATCCAAGACAAACAAGAGGGTGGTTGCTCAGAGACATGGGACAACCCCTCTATACCTTGCTAATGACCATCCTCCACCACCCAACCACACAAAGACAATGGGCATATAATGAAAGCTAGGCAGCCACCAGGAACATCATGGAACAGACCATCAGCATTCTCAAGCAATGGTTCTGCTGTCTGGACCACTTGGAGGGAGTCCTACAATACTCACTGATGCATGTCTCCAAGATAATAGTGATCTGCTACATCCTCCACAACTTTGCCATCATGAGGGCACAGCCATAACCTACCTGGAGAGCACCTCAGTAGAAAGAGGAGGAAGAAGAGGAGGGGGCTGAGAGAATGCAGCTGGAGCCCCTTTGCTCCAGACAAGATGTCTGGAAGCATCTGAACAGGCTCCGTTTCCATTAAGGGAAATATGGCTCCACCATTCCATTCCCTGCCATCCACCTGGAGTGACACTTCCCAGCACATCAGATGGACTGTAGTGGTCCAAGAAGGTGGTTCACCAACATCATCTCAAGGACAATTAAGGATGGGCAACAAATTCTGGCCATGTAAGCAACATTCACCCCATGAAAGAATAAAGTCCCTTGACGAAGATCCTGCCAAGATTCAAAAGCCACCAACAAAATCCTTGCCGTAATATTGTCATCCAAAAACACAACAAAATATACAAAGAAAAATGAACTTTTCACCCTCGTACGTTCCCTTTGTACCTTAGGTGCGGGTGCCTTTGCCTGTCCTAGTGGTACCCCACTGGCTGCAGTATAGCTGGTGGAAGGCTGCTGATTTCAGTGAAGGGAATTGCAGCTGACCTATCAGGATGTTCTCGAGCTGTACTCGGCCTAGGAGACCTGACATGGGGCTGCACCTCCTCGGCATGGGCGGCAACAGTCTGTGCTGGGTGGCTGACAGGCAAGAGTAAGACATTGGCATAAATTGGTAGGAGCATAAATGCTGTCATCCTCAGAGAAAGCTGTAAGTTCATGTTCGAGGTTGGTACGACCACTCCCATGGCAATACTTCTCACCTATCCTTGTAATCTGCTAGAGCACAGATTGCTGGACTGCTGTGAGAAGCTGCAAGCCTCCCCAAGCACTGAGACCTGAAGCAATTCTGACAACACTTTCAGCCTGAATGGCAGTAAGAATGGATCTCATGGTGTCAAGAAGTTATAATAATTCTCATAACGTTATTGGAATTTATTATAAAATAGAGTAATATTGGGATGTGTCCATGTGTCTATATCTGTGTGTGTATATGTGTGTGTGTGTGTGTGTGAATGTGTCTGTGTGTGTGTGTCTGTGTGTGTGAGTGTGTGTGAGTGTGTGTGTGTGTGTGTGTGTGTGTGTGAGTGCGTGTGTGTGTGTGTGTGTGTGTGTGTGTGTATGTGTGTGTGTCTGTGTGTCTGTGTGTGTGTGATTTCATTGAAACAGAGGCGGCTAGTCTGGGTGCTTTGATCTAAGAAGAAAGGTTAGGTTTGAAATGTTAATTAGATAAACATGGGGAAGTTTAGAAACATAGGTGAAAAGGGAACATTTGAATTTTGAAATAAACCAGACTAGATTGTTTTCAAAGAAGAGGTGAAATGTGTCACCTAGCCAGGTGAAGTTTCGAAACAGTGTGTTCATTTTTCCCAAAGATTACTGGTAAAACTTAGTGCTATGAGAGATTTTTATTATCAGAGAGATAAAGCCCAAAGACATAAGGCATGATTTTACCCTTGGCATGCAAGGTCGATGGGGGCGGGCGGGGGCGGTTGGGAAGCTAATTAAGGCCCGCCCAGCGTGATACGCAGCCTGGCAATGAGCATGAAGGGGTGGGTGGGGGCATGAGGTCCGCTGGGTCCAATAGCGACCCGGCATCCAATTCAAATGCTGCCTTGGCAGCCCCTGAGAGGCTGCCACTGATGATGCGGAAGTGTTGTGAATGAATACTGTAGTGGGTGAACACGGCAGGTGGGCTGTCAGGGTAGTCGGCCCCACGTTTTTCGGATGAGTGTCTCACTGCCCTCCTGAAAGAGGTGGCAACGAGGAGAGAAAACCTTATCCCCAGGGACTGGAGGAGGAGGCCCCCCTCCTCCACTCAACAAAAAAGGCCTGGGAGGAGGTGGCATCCAGGGTCAGCAGCCACGATGTGATGAGGTGCACATGGGCCCAGTGCCAGAAGCACTTCAACGATCTCCTGCGACTGGGAAGGGTGAGTACCGCGCTGGCATGGGTCACTTTGCAGAGCAGTTAAGAGCTGCCCATCCCCCTCTGCGGACCCCAGAGGTGTTAGAGTGTGAGTGGTAAATGTCAATGAGGCAGAAGCTAGCCAAGGGGCTGAGCCATGGCTGCTTAGCCTGAGTGCCTTGTGGCTCCAGGTTCACGAATCAGCTGAGCCCTGTGAGGTCTTCATCGAGTGGGTTTGGCCAGGCTGCAGTGATGCTGCAGGTAGAGAGTGGACTAATCAATGCTCCCCTATCCTTCCAGGAGAAAACATCCCATAACAATGCAGAGAGGCCGTGGACTGGCGGGAGTCCCCCACACCTCATCCTCACACGATACGAGCAGGAGGTCCTGGAGCTGGAGAGGCGCCATGCTCCTTGGTCAAGAGACCACGGTGAGGCTGGGGTGCTAGAGGAAGGTAAGAGTGCAGTGACTGAGGTGAGAATGTTGGTTGTTCTTACCATTCCAATGTAGTCTCTATATTGATGTGCGCCTGGAGCCTGGAATCCCCGCTGATAATAGTAAGACGAGGGCACCATGATGCATATCTGTGGCTCACCAGTGTGCCTGGCATGCACAGTGGCAGTTTCATGACTTAAGCTAATGACATGTCCTTCTTCTCCCTTTTAGGCTCACCAGCAGGCGGTCGCAATGAGGAGCCTAAAAGCCCACCCCTGACCATGAAGGACCACCATGCTTAGTACGCACATCACACCCTCTCTGTCAAGCAGGCATCAACGTAGATACCAGCACCTCGGTGGGCATAACATTGCCGTGAAGTCTATTGGTGCACATTGGTGGGGGCACTTCACCTTCTCTTGAGGTGCAGGTAGAGGCAGAGAGTGCCCAAGGCAGTCAGAGGACTGCTGTGAACCAAGACAATGCTCAGCTGATGTTTGATGATGGCCCTCTGGAGTTGTCCATGAGGCAGCAGATGCTGGAAGTTCAGCAGGGTGTGCAGGAGGATCTGGCGGAGATACATGAGGGTAAGGGTGCCATGGTCTCCGTTGTGGAGGAATCCCTGCGGAGTATAAGCACTGCATTGATCCTTATGGCCGAGCACAATGCCTCCTCCATGGAGAGAGTGGTGACTCTCAAGGTGAAGCAGCTCCAAGGGCTGAATCAGGGGTTCCAGGAGATGCGCTCGGACCTGCAAGCCCTTACACCGGCAATGACCTCCGCTGGTCAGTGCCAGTGTGGGAGATGGATGAGGCACCCAGCATCCCAGCTAGGTGCCCATCCATCAATGGTGATCAGGGAGATCCAAAGCGACCTGAAGTTGGCGCGTGAGCTGCCTGTCATCTCTCGGGGTCCTCTCAGGGTGCTCCGGATGAGAGCGCTAGATGTAGCACCCGCAAGTGAAAACCTAAAGCACCTTAAGCAAAACACAGCCTTACAGTTCTGTCGAAGGGTCATGAGGACTCGAAACGTCAACTCTTTTCTTCTCCGCCGATGCTGCCAGACCTGCTGAGTTTTTCCAGGTAATTCTGTTTTTGTTTTGGATTTCCAGCATCCGCAGTTTTTTTGTTTTTATCTCTATGTTATGATGGACGTTTGTCTCCTGAAACTTCATTGCAAAGGCACTTAGTGTATATTGTTGACCAAGGAACTCGCCCTGTCGAGGATCAAGTATGGATTCTGCAGCCCTGGAATCTGGTGGTAGTTCTTAATTTGTAGCCTAGCTGAAGAAGCATTGGATCGAAGCTTCCCGGATGTCCCTGCTTCCCTGGAGGTTACCTAGGTCTGCGCCTATGCCCTCAGTGCTCTACTCACTGTGCTCGTCCTCAAACTCAAGACTGGACTCATTGCCTGTTGCCTGTGCAGCTGTGTCAAGATCTTCTTCCTCCACTGGGTCCCCCCTTGGCAGTGCCAGAATGTGGAGAGCGCAGCATGCAACCACTATCAGTAACACATGATCTGGGGAGTATTACAATGTGCCCCCTGAACAGTCCAGGCATTGGAAGCACATCTTGCGAAGACCAATGGTTCTCTTTACCACAGCCCTTGTGGAGGTGTGGCTCCTGTTGTGCCGCTGCTCAGTCTCTGTTCTTAGATGGCGGAGAGGCTTCGTGAGCCACCTTTTGAGGGGATAGCCTTTGTCGCCCAGCAGACATCCATCCAGTTGGACTGGAGCACTGAAGAGCCTCGGCACCTAGGAGTGTCTCAGGATGGAAGCATCATGGAGTCTGCCTGGGTATCTTGCACAGGCTTGCAGAATCAGCATCCTGTGTTCACACAGTATCTGCACGTTCATGGAATGGAAACCCTCCCTGTTGATGAAGGCACCCAGCTCACCCACTGGTGCCTTGATGGCCACAAGTGTGCAGCCTATTGCATCCTGGACACAGGAGAAGCCAGCAATCGCTGCAAAGCCTCTGGCTTGCTCAGCCTGGCTGGTCTCATCCATAAGGTAATGAATGAAAGTCAATGCATGCATGAACAGAGCATCGGTCACCAGTTTGACACAACTATGGACAGCTGAGTAAGAGACTCCTCAAAGATCCCCCATTGACCGCTGGAAAGAACTGGAGGCATAGAAATTGAGGGCCACCGTGACCTTCAGCGCCACTGGCATGGGGTGTCCACCCACACTGTCAGAGCTGATCTCAGAGCCGATCCTCTGGCAGTTCGAGGTCACTGTCTCCCTTGAGAAATAGAGTCTCCATTGGCATTGCACCTCAGACATATTGAGGTAGCCACATCATCAATATCCTGCTGCCTGTAAACCCTGGCAGCAGGGTATTGGCATCTCCTGTGGCCCCTTCAGTCTTGGACTTCCTGTTGGCCCTTGTGCCTGCATCTCTCCTCCCACAGGTCACTCTTCTGAAAGCTGAATAGGGACACCTGGCCTCCTCCCCCTTCTGGCCCTCTTTTCCTCCTCAGAGGAGGTGCCTCCAGTGGAGACCACAATCCGCATTCCCAGGGTAAGGGAAGACCATCTGATGCCTGGAAGGCCCCATGTGGTGTGAATCCTCTGGGGGCCTGGAAAACACCTGTTCAGTCCTGAACTGAAGCTTCTAGAATATCTGAACACATCTCTGAAGCGAAATGAAGCTGTCCCGTTCACAGAAGCAACCAGCAGCGAGTGATATCCTAAACTCCTCACTAATCACTTTGACAAGGCCACTGATCCCTCTTATCCTGACCGTGGATGAGGTTTTGCAAATTGTGGCCTGCCTGCTTGCCCATTTTACCCGTGCGACAGCCTAAAAATTCATAAAGTTGGAGACAATTGGTGTCTCAAGGGCCTTAACTGCCACTTAATTAATGGCGGGCACGCTTTCGCCTCCTTCACACGTCCGCCTAGCGAAATATCACCAGAGTGCGCGTTGACGTCGGTATGCTCGGCTGACATCAATGCGCTTTATTTAACGCTCTAGCAGGTCAGGCCGCATGCCCACCCACAAAGCTAAATAATCTGCCCATAGTGAAACAACAGGTATGTGCATTCAAAGAGGAAGTTATGAATAAAAAAAGAGCTGTGTGTAAGAGAAAACATTTTTAACATCTTAAAAATATGAAAAGCCTTCAGCATCTATGCCTCAAGTTGCTGTCTTCAAAGGGCTGGTGTTAAGAAAACTCACTTGTTCAGGGTATCATGTTTCTTTGCTGGGGTCTTTTAAAATCTGTGTCTTACTGTTGCCTTAATGAAAGTGTAACTGGGAGTTAGATTGATTAGGGGCTTTAGAAGTTATCATTGTAGTAATTTGTAGATGTATGTATGTATTTAAAATCATTTCTCTTATTAATAAATTTTTAATGTAGTTTTATAAAAAGCCTCTGAGATTTTGTGGTCTTATTACTACTAAATTCAAGGCACGCATCTTGAAATTTATACAAATTCAGTATTAGTTGTGACAGTTGTTTCAAGTTTCCCTCTGGGATTTGAACAGCTCAGCATTTACCATTGACTGTGTCACAACCATGGCCTCAGTCTGAGCTTGCACTGCAGTACTCAGATGCTCAGCAGTTTCTGCCTGTGTTGTAAAGAAAGCTGAAACATCCGCCACCAGACGTTGCATCACAGTTGGGTCCACAAGTGCTGTCATGGAGTTGCCTACCACTTCCACAGTGGAAAGGATGGGTTCCAAGCTCTGCAGGAAGCCGTCTATAATTTTGGAGCTGGACTCCTCCATGCTCCTCGACAATGACAGAAAGCTATCCAGCAGAACTGCAAATGCACCAAGCATCTCGCTGTGCATCCTCATCAGCATTCCCCTGTAGGCTGCCTCATCAAAGTCCTCAACTGTGTCCCTTACAGCAGGGCGTATCTGCAACCTCACCCTCCAGTGAGATGGCACATGAGCTATCCTTTCCCCCAGTCCTGGCTGCAGCCACTCATACTCACCACATGCTGATTTCATCTCTATGACAGCCTCTAAAATTCATGTAATGCCAGGATCTGAGCTGGTTGTTGTGACTGTCAGATCAAGTGATAGTACTTCTTCATTAGTGATGTAGTGTTCCTCCTTGAGGCTGCTGTGGCTGAGAGGGGGCCTGAGTTGTTTTCTTGGAAAGAAGTTGTAAGGTGTTTATACTTGGAGGCAATGGCAGAAGCATCTGTGTTTGCAATGATTAAACCAATAAGGCAGGATTTTCTGGTCCAGCCAATCCCCTCCACGGAAGGGACCAGAAAATCCCGGCCCTAGTCTCCAAATTCCCAGGAAGGTGTTCAAATGTTGGGTTGTATACAGTTATACTTTAAACTATACATTTACTTCCAAGATAGAGTTGGGGTCGACAGAATAGCTAATCAGCATTTCTACTTGGATACAAGACACATGTGATTCATGTTGCCATGAAGATGGGCTTTGGGGGGGCAGTGGGTGGGTGTGTGGGGGTCCTTAGGACACTATTATGCAATAAAGTTACAGGCTCCCCTAAAAGATATCCATGAAGACTCCTAGGGACAGTCAGCCTTCCGGGATCTGGGAGAGAAAGAGCAGCTAGAGGCATAAAGTCTTAATGGCTCACTGGACAGGAATGTGAGTGAAAGCTTGCACTCGATGAAAAGACTGAAAAGATTGAAAATTGGTTAATGGATAGAAAACAGAGAGTGGGTATATATAGGGCTTTTTCAAGTTGGCAAGCAGTGAATAGTGGATTGCCGCAAGGACCAGTGCTAGGATCTCATTATTTACAATCTATAGTAATGACTTAGATGAAGAGACAGAGAGTAATGTATCTAAGTTTGCTGACTATATCAAACTTGTTGGAAAGTTAAGCTGTGGGGAAGACACAGATAGGCTGTAAAGCGATATAGACAAGTTAGGAGGGTGGGCAACAAGATTGCAGATGGAGTACAATATAGAGAAATGTGAAGTTATCCACTTTGGTCATAAGAATAAGAAATGAGAATAATTTTTAAAGGTGAGAAGCCTGTAAGTGTTAATGTTCAAAGAGACTTGGGTGTGCTGGTACAAGGAACACAAGAAGTTAGCATGCAGGTGAAGCAAGCAATTAGAAAGGCAAATGCCATGCTGGCCTTTTATTGCAAGGGGATTAGAGTACAAGAATAAAGAAGTCTCACTACAGTTATGCAGAGTTTTGTTGAGACTACATCTGGGCACTGTGTGTGGCTTCGGTCTCCATATTTAAGGAGAATTCTTGCATTGGAGGCAACACAGTGAATGTGCACTCAATTGTTCCCTGTGATGAGGGGGTTATCCTATGATGAGAGGCTGAGTAGATTGGGTTTATATTCTCTGGAGCTTAGAAGAATAAGAGGTGATTTCATTGAAACCTACAAAATTCTAACGGGACTTGATAGGATACTGAGAGATTGTTTCCATTAGTCAGGGAATCTAATACATGGGGGCACAGTCTCAGGAGAAGGGGCCAATCAGTTAGTACTGAAATGTGGAGAAATTTCTTCACTCAAAGATTTGTGAGCCTTGGGAAGAGGCTGAGCAAGCCACTCAGTTCAAGGGCAACTAGGGTTGGGCTATAAATGTTGGCCTTGCCAGGGATGCCCACATCCCATGACAGAAAAAAATGAGTCTTTTGCCCATAATGATCATTTTATTCCAAAATATTAACTTTCCCTTTTGCAGAAAACAGAAGGTGCACAATCCTTCAATATGTTGACAGGTGATAGGCCTGAATTATTCCCACGTCAGGCGGACTCAGCAGCAGTGGGCTGGGGCAGTTGCAGAGCAGACCACTGCCCAGCATTGGCTCCGCACCGCCATTTTATGTGGGCAGGTCAATTAAGTTCCGCTCAGCATAATACGCAAGCGATAGCGCCTGTGCGGGTGGGGGGAGGAGGGAGAGTGGGGTCCAGCGCTCTTTCGCACACTGAGCTGCCTCAAGGAGATTGAAGTGCTTTTGAAAAAGATATATAATTGCAATAAAAATTTAATGAAACATGCCCCATGTTTCACATGTGTCACATGAGATGGGATATGTTTTTATTTTTCAGGAAAAGTTTTTATTTAATTCGTGAAAGCTTTAGGAAACCTCATCCCGCTCGTGGATGAGGTTTCCTAAAAAACATAAAGGCTGCTTGGGTTTTTCGCCTGCCCGTCAACCGTAAGGTTGAACGGGCAGCGTAAATTTGAAATTAATTACTTTGTTAATGGCCTTAATAGGCCTTTCAATTATCAGCAGGCGCACTGTGGACTCTGGCGTGTGCCTGCCGAACAAAACACCGCGAGACAGCATGATGACATTGGGACGCACGCCCGACATCATCGCGCATCATTTTACGTTCCGGCATGTTGGGCCCTCCCCCGCAGGCCAAATGCAAAATCCTGGTTATAAGGTAAGTGACTTTATTCATGGTTTGCATTTTCCCCTCTTTTGACCTTGATTTTTATCAAAACAGAAGCTGTTGGTAAATATTGGCTGAATGTTGGACTGTCATTCCCATTTTTTAAAACATTAATCTTGCACTTTGTTCCAGCACTTAAATCCAAGAGAATTGGAAGTGTAAATTAGATATTATTCACCAAAACATAAGTTTTATCTCAAGACGGCAATTTGAACACAGCATTTTGATCCCAGTTAGCTACATAGGTAGGAAGGGATAGAAGGACATGGTGAGCTGAAGTAAGATGGGAGGAAACTCGTGTGGAGCATGAACACCAGCGTAGACCAGTTGGGCTGAATGGCCTGTTTATGAGCTGTTAAGCTCTAGATAATTCAATGTAATGTAACTGTTGACTTCAATAATCTTAATGGGAAAATAGTATTGGGAAAAGAAGACAACCCTGAACTTTTCAAAATGAGCCTGATATACCTTCTCAAAGCACCTTCTCAAAGGCAACTAGGAATAAGCAACAAATCCTGGACTTGGCAATGGCAATATTCAATGAAAGAACAAAAAAAAACATAGCTATCAGATATCAATCTGTACAAAATGACAAAAAGATGCTTTTCTGCAAACCTTGTTCCTTTTGGGGTTGTTCAAGTTACTCTGTGGTTTTGAGAGGCTGTTCAAAGTGAAAGCAGATGCTGGGTTCAATGTAAGGATAGAAAAGGGTGATAAAGAGCCAAAGATGTGATTTGGATGGGGACACAGTTAAATTCAGTGAGATAAGAAGAAATCACCTCTCAAATCATGCAGAAAAGTTAGCCAATAGGCCCACAGATCAGTAGTGGATAGTTTTCCTATGTGATGGATAAAGTACAAAATAAATATATTCCTAGAATACAAATAAACTGTAAGTAAAAGAGTAAAGGGGTGTGGAAAAAGGTTAAAACTAAACTTAAAGCATAATGCAGATGATAGCTTACTAAAGGACATTTAAGACATGATGGACCACACAGGGATGAAGAAGATGATTTTGACTTTTGAGTCACCAAACAGCAAAGTGTGCTGACCAGCCACTTGTTCTAGTGGCCAAGAGACCACCTCAATATTAAGGCCCTAGCTCACCTTATTTAGTTTGGCAGGCAAATTGCTAGGTACCAAACAGGAGTCCCGATGCAGCTTCCTGTATTAATGATTGTGACGCCTGACGATTGTGCCTTGACAACTACAAGGTTGCGGGAGGCATGCAAATGGTAGAAGG
Organism: Carcharodon carcharias; assembly: GCF_017639515.1. Classification (NCBI taxonomy): domain Eukaryota; kingdom Metazoa; phylum Chordata; class Chondrichthyes; order Lamniformes; family Lamnidae; genus Carcharodon; species Carcharodon carcharias. The sequence goes on from NC_054487.1 coordinate 65,925,208, forward strand.
TGGAGGCCCCAGAGTGGCAGAGCCCACAAAAATAATTTGAAACTCACTGTTATGGACTGGAGGGGGATTAATTTAAACAGCCCATCCTAAACAGGAAGGTGTTTTTGATTTTTGATTTCCTCCTTTATAAGTGGTGACATGTTTTCCCCAACTCTTCAGGTTTGGAGGTATCCAATCCTCTATTAGTAACCCCACAAGCTTAAAATAAGGTAAAATAAGATGGTTAGTTTATTTTACACACAGAAAAATACGAGAAGGGGTTTTCACAATGTCTGCCCCGTTTGCACTTATACAATAAAAGAGGGATAAGGGAAAGAAAGGGGTACAGGGCAAGACCACAAACAGTAAGAGCTGTGGTTTCATATGAGTCCAGAATCAAATGTCCAGTGGCGTATTCCTTCAGCGGGTAGCAGGCTAAGGGTTGCAGGGGGATCTGTCTTTCCAGATGCGAGGCCTTCCTCGATGGGAGAAGGCACATAGAGATGGATTAACCTTGAAGGCACAGATACAGAAGTTCCAATATTCCAATAGTTCACAGCGTAAGCGAGGGCTAGGTAAGTTTAAAACTGGACAAAGCTTTTTCTGCTGCTACTTGTTAGATGATAAAATGGTAGACTGCCTGGGTTCAGTTCCACACAACAATGTTACAGGCTCTAGCAGCTTGGGGGAGATCATGCGACATACCTCCTATTTCATCTCCTGGGTGTTGGACAAAAGATGTATTTTCCCAGGTCTGGAATCTTGACGTGTTGAATAGAGGAGTCAGGGTTCCGTTTGTCCTTTGTAGGCGTACCATCTCCATTGACCGGGGCTCTATCTTAGAAATGTAAAAGGATGTTGGTGTATTTCTTTGGAATGTGATTGTCAGCTGTCACAGAGAGCATTGGCACCTCTTTAAAGATAACCATGTCCCTGCTGGTTTCTGAAGGTTAGAAATTCCACTGGCATGAGTCATAGCTAGTCAGGGTAAAGCCTTGTCCACTTCTAAAATAAAAATAATAATTTTATAAAGTAGCCAGGTTGATATGTATTCCTTCCTGTCTTCTAGCCAGGACATAACTCTTCGAATGCTTGTTCAGGTGCATCACTTGTTTACGCTTCTGGTCAAAAATGGCAATCAGGGTCCTAATTACACAATAAGGCCTCGCTCAACATATTAAAATGTGCCTATTACCTGATATAGGTGGCCACCTTGGACTTCCAGGAGTAGAGTCTCTTTCAAAATTGAGCTGGGTGCATGTGAAGCATTATTGAGTCAGTAAAGCTACCAACTCCAATGGCCATTGTTGCCCTGTTAGTGTTTGATGAGATCAGTGAAAATCAGCCTTAGCAAATCTAATTGTGGAAATTAAAGGTGTGGTGGAGATGTATTAAATAAATATTTCTCATTTTCTTTATCAAATGATGTTGGAAGTGGGAAAGAAGGGATATTAGAGGAAGCCATTAAACAATTGTTGCAAATAACTGAAGAAAGAAATGGATTTTAAATATAATATTTAAATCAATCATTCCTAGTCTTCAGGCAGAGATTATCTGGACATACTCACAGTCACTCTAAAGTTTTTATGCAGCAGAAAGCTGAATCAAAATTACAACAGGATAATCAGGCCTGGAATTTATAGCCTCTGGGCCTCTCATATTGTACTTTATTTCATCTTTAACTCATACAATAGGGCAGACTGAACATGGTTTGGGATAATACATCTGAAATAAAATACACAATGATCAACAAGAGGCTACAGCTGTAAGAAAGAGCAGTTTATGTGAATAGTGATTCACTGTGCCCTCTGAACCTTCACTATTGGATTGATGGCACCGTCTTTTGTTGATATGTCTCCAGACCATCTTTTACTCCTCCCTTGTTAGCAGGGATCCAATGCTTCAGATGCAGTATTTTCTGTATCAATGCTGTTCCAAATGCTTCCTTTTTTGCCCCTCTGTTGATACTTTTTTATATAAATACAAGTCTATCAACTGAATAGTTTACGAAAATGTTTCCAGGTAACAGTTTATTTTTCATTCAGTTTCAACAGAGCCACAGGAATTCTTTTGCTTGAGAATTGTACATTGTAGTCTTTTAACACCATTAAAAGGATTTAGTGTTTTTCCTGTAGAGGTCGTGATAATTGGCAATGTGGTAGTCATACATAATAGCTGCATTACTTTGGTTTGTTTCAGAGCTTTTTTGCAACAAATAATTAAATTTTGCAGTTTCCTCAGCTCAAACTTTAGAAAACAGAATCCTTTCCACCTCTACAACCACTATACTCCCAAACACCAATCCCAAATGTCCACCAATGGGTTCAGCCTCAAATAAGTATTCCATCAGTGTGACATTTCTGTTCACCACAGGCTTCCTTACGTCTCCTCGAAGTGAAATTGCCCAATCACTGTCAAATTATGGGAAATGTGATGTTGATTCACTTCTAATGAGAAGGATTGAGATGATGCCAACTTACAAAAACAATGTAAGGGAAATGACTTTCATCCCAACAATCCGGAATGCAAACCCAAAAAGTGAATGGGCAGTGTGTTAACTCACAATGTGTCACCATGTGTTATTAAGAAAAGCAACAGGAACATTTTATAATTATTGCTGCAGGAAGACGAGAGTCAGTTCCACACGCGTTTCTGAGCAGTGCATTTACAGCCGCTGAGCACATATAATATGTAAGCCGTTGCTTGTAACATAATGATGTTGAATGACTGTGTTTTAATAACTCAGCTGTCCTACACTGGCTATAAGCAGTTCCACAGGGCATTGCAAGCTATGGGTGAATTAAGATCTTACATATTTCTCTTCCTGAAGACTTCTGTAATTGACCATCTGTACTTTATACCTTTAATAAATGGTACAGTAATCCATTCCATTTTTTTTTAAATTGCTTTGTTAGTTGGAATTCTATTCAAGTGTTTACAATGTGCTGCAGCTTTCAGATATAAAATAACAATTTTGCTGTTGGCAAGATATATAAGATTTTTTTTGTTTTGTCACTTCTAATTTTTCTTCATTACATATTATTTTCCCAGATAAAATATGGTACAATCAATATTTCACAAAAATAAGTCAAAATGATTTTTACTTTTAATAATAATATTTACATGAATATATCAAATATTTTTAAAATTGATATATAATAGCCATTTTCTCCAATTATTTGCCAGTTTTCTATAGCACATTCTGGTTGGAATTCTCCAAAGGTACTCAACAATACCATTCCACCATTTGTTGACAGGAGGTGAGTGTGTTTTTCTTTTCTCCTTCCTGCCCTCTTTCATCTGGCAGTGTTTCACAGAACAAGTTTCAAACATCTGGCGCAAGACCCGAGCTTTGCTGCACAGTAAAACCCATTCACACACTATGGTTGAATTCAAATCTCATGCATTGCAGAAGTCTGACTCTGATTCAGGTTGGAAGTCAAATGCCCAAGTGTTTGAGCTGCTCTGTAATTTTATCCTTTCCATATAGTCAACATTCAGCATTCATAAAGCATGTTTCTGTAAAAATAATGTTTGTAGTAGAAAATGAATGTGTACTTTGCAAGCAGCAAAGGCCATTTTGTACTCATAGGTTAAACTACTAACTGATTGAAATCTGATTAATGGCAACAGCATCACATGAACGCTGACCAATACACATTGCAGCATATGGCTAACATGCATGCTGCTTTGAAAGTAGAACTATGCCTTGATAAAAGACGCGTACAACTGGCACAGGATACAAACTGAAGTGTTTCCATGATGAATTTGACAATCAAGTCGATAGCTCTGTTAGTGATCAGCTGGAGATCTGTGCATTGAGGTACACTGCATTTTTTTCTTAAATTTGCCATAGTTGGACCAGTTTAGATTTGGTTCAAAATTAATCAATCTGTGCATAATAAAGTGGACTAAAAAAAAACTGCAAAAGCTCAATCCACTGGTATAAATCAAACTGAAGTTAGAACGTTTTTCTTTTGTTAGAAAATGCAACATACGTTGTGAAAGTTTAAAAGGATATAAGCAAATCAAAGCTAGCGCCATGTGTTGATGACTTGACATATCAATGCTGGACCTTACATTGAATTTACAGCACAGAAACAAGCCATTCAACCCAGCTGGTCCATACAAGTCTCCTCTTATCCTACTTTACCTAACCCTGTCAGTATTTCCTTGTATTCCATTCTACCTCATATACTTATCTAACCATCCCTTGAATGCATCTATTCCGTTCACCTCAACTACTCCATTTGGTAGCAAGATTCAGATTCTAAGCCCTGGGTAAAGAAGTTTGTCCTGAACTCTTTATTGGATTCATTAATAATTAGCTTATTATGACCCCACTTGTGGGGGAATTGCCACAAGTAGAAGTATCTTCTCTACCCTACTAAACCCCTTCATAGTTTTAGAGACCCTTATTAAGTCACCATTAAGTCTTCTCTTTTAAATAGTGTTTGCAACAGAGAAGCAGGCCATCTTTTGCCCAATAGGTCCATGTTAGTATTAATGCTCCACATGAACCAATAGAGAGAAGAGCCCCCACCTTTTCAGTCTTCCCTGATACTTAGAGTCATAATTAGCTTTTGAAGCAAAATATTTTCTCTAAAGGCTATAAAATGATAACTGCACATAATGAAATTGGAATATAATTTATGTTTCAAAACACATTGGGGGTACTTTCTGTCTGCCAGATACCTCACTGAAACTGATAAATGGGGCAACACACAGACTTGTTTTTTTAAACCTACCACCCAATGGCTGTCAACAGAGACTCCTTGACCTATTTCGCCAGCAGGACTTAAAATGACCGTCCAGTGCTCTTGCCCAAGACAGGTGACAGCTTTATTACAATAATTAAACCTGGAGCCTATGCTGGTTGTAAGATCCCGATACAATTTTCAGGTACCAATAGGTAGAGTGTGTTCAGTGCATGCTTCCCCACCAGTATTGGTACTGGACATAGGGTGACCTAACTAGTGGTCATTAAAGAGACTGTGGAAGACTTCTCTAGGAACATTGCCAGTCAGTTTTGATTCAGAACATCTGTGGGACCAGGAGGATATCTACAAAAATCTTCAGGCTAGGATAAGATTCTCAGGGAAGGAGGGGGTGGGGGGGGTGCGGGGTGGGTGCTGGGGAGAGCGGTGGGGGGCCACTGAACAATAAGGTGGTGGTGAGGTCGCAGAGCAGGTGTTGACGCCAAAGGCCCCCCATTTTCCTGATGCCGGGTTCCTCGATCGGGCAGGGAGTGCCTTAAGGCAAGGTTTGCTAGGTGGCCTGTCCAGATAGTGAGTCCCCCGATGGCGAGTCCCCTGCCCACTGTTGGTTGAATACCTGCAGCGGCGAGACAATGCCCATATATAGCTCTTGCCTGGCTACTTAAGGGCCTCAACTGGCCTCCAGGTGGGCAGGCCACCCCCCAAGGCTTCCTGCTCTGACTTAGTCAGTGGGAGGCAGGAAGGTGGCAGGATCTTCACCCCAAACAAACACTCTAGATCCCCCACCTCTGAACAAGTCCAGAGGGACATTAAATTCTGCCCAAAGAGTTTGTGAATATACTTTGAAAGATTTTATACTTGCTTTTATCACTGTCAAATAACTTTGGATCCAAAAATGCTATTAGTTAAGAATGCATAGACAACCTTTAATATTTGAAACTTTAATCTCTGATGATGTCCATGGTATCATTGGAGACTTTAAAGATTATGATAATTAATTACAGAAGGGATTGGCAAAGGAAGAAAAATCTGACCTTGCTTGTAATAAATAAATGTTTATGATCCCACTACGTAATGCATTTTTCCAAATATTTTACCGCATCTATGGTTCACTGCCTTTTTACCTTTCATAAAGATTTTGGATTTGCTTCAAAATGAATGGGGAAGCAGTGATTAAAGTTAGGTAATAGTTTCATCTGATTTATTATCAGTCTCTCAATGTGGTCAAGTACAAGTGAAATATTAGTCTTACAGGAACAATGTGGGCTATTATAACAAAAGTGGGTCATTTACTCCATATCCTGAGTTATAATACAATCTCAGAAAAGCACTAGAGTACCCTACCTTTTAGTAGTTGACCTCAGCTTACATAATGTAACTACATAATAGCAGTAATTATTGCCATTTCTTCACATTAACATTCCCAATGCTTTTATTGTGAACAACTCATCAAAGCTGTTAGTGTAAATGCAAATATGAAATAGAATCTTTGGCCTTTGTGGTACATTCAAGTTTCAAACAACTCAAGTTTAGTTCTGTTCTTTCCAAGCCACATACCTGCTTTGAAATTAATGTCATAACTGAGACAGAAAATAATGCACAGGTAAGTTCCTGAACTGACATATTGATGTGACTTCAGATATGAATTATTAGAAAAACTCCAGCACATTTTGCTCAGTTTCAACATATTCAGCCAAATCAATTAAACAATGGCCCTTAATCCAGAGGATTTCAGACCAAGTGGTTTATTCAGAAGCATTGGAACTGAACAAATATATTGCTTATTTGGTCTTGAGTCCTTTTTCAGTACACACCTCTTATTCCAATATGGAAAAAAAGGTTTTCCGTTTTATTATCTCTGGTGAATCACCATGAAAAATTCAAGTCATGACTTTCATATGCACAATATTCATCAGAGACTCATAAAGTAAGTGAACGAGATGAGTCATGGCATTTCACTTGCTATAGAATAAGTCAAAAATCTGAGACACATGTTTCTTACAAAGCACCCTGATATTTGTTAATGATGTCCTAACTGGAGCAACAATGTTTTTGGGGTTTGGGTTATGACCATGTTCTCCTACCTTCCAGGCATTGTTGTGAAAATGTCTAATTTCTTGATTCATATGTTGCAGGAATATTATTTATGGATTTGGGGGATTGAGCTTTTAAATGTAAGATAAGTAGAAAACTTGGGTTTGAGAAACTGGTAAAAGCTCCTAAGATAATGACCATTCAAAGGGTGGTCCATGTTTACTGAAAAAGATTGGAGTTAGAGGTGTGAAAATTGTAAACAATAGGTGGCCCCTTTCCGAGCCTTGGAATAAGTGAGATGTCTACAACACTTGTCTTCATAAGGGGCTTTAATTATTCATGGCAGACCCAGATCAAAGAATTGAAAGCAGTGGATAAATAAGGGAAGATCTTAAGGTATCCACATACTTTTCAAATCTAAGAACAGGTTTCAAATTGAAGATAAAAACAAAAAACTGCGGATGCTGGAAATCCAAAACAAAAACAGAATTACCTGGAAAAACTCAGCAGGTCTGGCAGCATCAGCGGAAAAGAAAAGAGTTAACGTTTCGAGTCCTCATGACCCTTCAACAAAAAAATCAGTTCTGTTGAAGGGTCAGGAGGACTCGAAACGTCAACTCTTTTCTTCTCCGCCGATGCTGCCAGACCTGCTGAGTTTTTCCAGGTAATTCTGTTTTTGTTTCAAATTGAAGATAACTAATTCAAATCTCCATGTCCCAGGTGTGTCACGTTGCCATAGGGATAGATTGCAGGAAGGGAGTCTTTTGTTTTGGGTTGATATGTGTCTTTTCTCACAGAAAGAGAAGTCAGATTGGAAGACAATGAATAGTTGTGTATCTGCCTTCAGCCAGAACAAAGAGCTTAAAGGCCATAAGGAACCAGGGGTGTTCCTGATCTAGAGGAATTATGGGTGGGGCTCATGCTCAGAATGAAAAATCCAAATTCACGAGGAATTAAAATTGTCAGGTCTGCCTGGTAAAGCCAATGGAAGAGATCAACAGTGGAACGCTCCCAGAGAGATAGAGAGAAAGCTCTGGAAGTCTATGTGCCAGACTGGGAAGCTGAGGAGATTCAAAGTGAATTCCTGATAGCTGTAGCACTTTGGTTTTGTCCAGGGAAATTGAAAGAATTATCAAGTTCCTGAAACATATAGGAAAACTCTTGGGGGGAATTAAAAACAGAACAAGAAGGTGAGCTATTAATATTTTGGGGTTTAAAATATAAGGGTTTATGAAATATAGGGCCTGAACTTCGCAGAGTGACAACGAGAGTCAGATTACTTTTTTACCTTGAAATATTTCCATCCTTTTCTTGACCGGCCTTCCTAATCAGGCCAGGTGAGAACTGTGCAGAGCAGCGCATTCCCGGGGCCTTCTGTCCAGGGCTTCCAAGTCAGATTGCAAGGAGGCCACTCCCCCTTTTATGCATCACCGGCTGCTGTAAACCAGGTACGTTTAAAGATCCAATCACTTAGAAGCCAGGAAGAAGGTGGGATTGTCTGCTAAGTGTTTAGAATTTTGTAGGGGTGGGGTGTTCTGGCCCTCAGTGGAGGGTCAGGCATTCAGGGGTGAGTCAGGCACTTGGGGAGGAGTGGGACAGTCAGGGGGGTTGTTGGTCAGTCAGGGGGACAGGCACCCGGGGTGGGGATTAAGGATTTGGGATGGGGTCAGGCATCAGGGGGGCAGGACAATGGGGAAAGCAGGAATTTCTCAGGGTAGTGTCCTAGGCCCAATCATCATCAGCTGCTTTATCAATGACTTTCCTTCCATTATGAGGTCTTTCTTTCTCATCGTGTCCACGGACAGTCTATACATGGCCCAGCCAGAACTGGACACATTTTTACACCTTGTTGTTAAATTCGGCAAGATCTGCAACAGTGCAGGGTTCCTTAGCGATAGACAGTGCAGGAGATGTTGCATAGTCTGTGGCTCAGTTCCACATTCACAAGTTGTTGGGCAGGTTGTATATTGCCATTTGCTTAGTGACACCTTTGAACAACCTACACCAGTCCTAAGTCTGTTAAGGCACTTCCAGGTTGCCCAGTTGCAATTAGCTCCTGGGGGAAGGCTTTCATCCGGTTGAATTTCCATCGCTGGGGGTTGTTCGAGGTCTTTCCACAAATCGATGCGGGCTTCAGATGGGGTTGATTGTAATAGAACAACACTGTTCATGAAGCTCTTCCTTGACTTTAGGTGGCTGGGTGTAGGTGTATGACCATGTAGAGGGTGCCTCTCAGCTAATGTTTGATTGGAGTCGCTCTTTCTTGCTGGCTACTGTTCTTATATCAGGGGGAGCGATACCCGCCAGGATATATAGGCTGTTGGTGTTTGTTGGTTTTAAACAACCTCTGATAAGTCGGCAACTTGCATTCAGAATGGCATCCATCTTCTTAGCATGAGTAGATCTTTCCCATGCAGGGCAGGCATATTCGGCAGTGGAATAGCAAAGAGCAAGTGCACTGGTTCGCAATGTTTTCGACAGAAGTGGGGACGTTTGCTGATGCTTGCACAGTGTTCAGCACCATTTGTGACTCCTCAGATACTGAAGCAGTCCATGTCCAAATGCTGCAAGACCTGGGCAATATTCAGACTTGGGCTGACAAGTGGCAAGCAACATGCGTGCTGCACAAGTGCCAGGCAATGACCATCTCCAATGAGAGAGAATCTAACCATCGCCCCTTAACATTCAATGGCATTACCATCACTGAATCTTCCACTATCAACATCCTGGGGGTTACCATTGAACAGCAACTGAACTGGACTATCCATATAAATACTGTGGCTACAAGAGCAGGTCAGAGGCTAGGGATCCTGCGGCAAGTAACTCACCTCCTGACTCCCCAAAGCCTATCCACCATCTACAAGGCACAAGTCAGGAGTGTGATGGAATACTCCCAGCTTGCCTGGATGAGTGCAACTCAAGAACCTTGACGCCGTCCAGGACAAAGCAACCCACTTGATTAGCACCACATCCACAAACGTTCACTTCCTTTACCACTGCTACACAATATCAGCAATGTGTACCATCTACAAGATGCACTGCAGGAATTCACCAAGGCTCCTTCAACAGCACCTTCCAAACCCATTACTGCTACCATCTAGAAGGACAAGGGCAGCAGATAGATGGGAACAGGTGTAAGTTCCCTCCAAGTCACTCACCATCCTGACTTGGAAATATATCGCCGTTCTTTCACTGTCACCGGGTCAAAATCCTGGAAATCCCTTCCTAACAGCACTGTGGGTGTACCTACACCCCATGGACTGTAGCAGTTCAAGAAGGCAGCTCACCACCACCTTCTCAAGGGCAACGAGGGATGGGCAATAAATGCTGGCCCAGCCAGTGAAGCCCACAACCCGTGGATGAATTTTTAAAAAGGACAGTCACAGGAGGTCGGGCAATTGTAGAGGGTGGTTGGAAAGTCATTGAGGAGGTTCAGATAGTCGGGGGTCGAACAGTCAGAGGTGGTCAGGCAGTAGGCAGGGGTTCGGACAGTCTTGGGGGAGGGTTGGGCAGCTGGCGGCAGGGGAGGTTGGACAGTTATGGGGGAACGGGCAGGTCAAGTCGGGCTTGGGGTGGGTAATTGGAAGGTTGGGGGAATCCCTGGGTGGGGAGAGTCTCATGGAGGGGTGGTTGGGGGTGGGGTGGTGGGTGGCGTCCCTGGGCGTTCAGGAGTTGGGGTTAGACCTATAGGGGTTAGTCAGGTAGATGGAGGGAGGCCTCTGGGGTTCGAGGAGGAAAGTCCCAAGGGACCAGGGTGAGTCCTGTGGCAGGGGAGGGAGTCCCATGGAGAGGGTAGTCAGAGGGGTGGGGGAGCTCTGTAAGGGGGGTAGTCAGGGGAGTGAGGAGGGTTTGGGGGTTTGGGGGGAGTCCCGTGGGGGTTGGTGTGGGTCTGCACATTAGGTACCCAGAAGCTAGAGGTGGTTTTAATTCTTCTAACTTTTTATGGGCAACTTTTCTTGTAAGACAGTCAGAACCATCCGAAGTTTGCGATTTAAATTGCATTTTCGGATGGTTCCTAGTGCAGGGCCATCAAGTTTGCACTTCCCAGGTAAATGCCAAGCAAATCTTACCTGAGAACTTCGCAGGGGGAGGGTGATTCCCCTGATCTTTGGGGTACCCACTAGTTACACTGCCCTGGAGCTCGGAAGTTCCGCCTGTGTTAAATTAGTAGTACTTGCTGTGTTTAATACAGTAAAAAAATGTTGTTTAATAAGTGAAACCTTGTGGTGTAGTTCTTTCAGTTAATAACTTGAGATTTCAATTTTTTTTTAAAGTTAGTGGCTTCCCTAAAGATCAGAACAGCATGGATTTTGATCCAAGTCAGGCTGATCAGATGAATGTCTGTTCTAAACTCACCTGAGGCTAAGATTCTCCATTGTATTTTTCAGTTAACAGCCACTGCCTTGGGTGCTAAATCTGGCAGCAAATGGAATATAGAGAATGAAGCAGCTGGGATTGTGCAATGTACTCCTTGGATGTGACTTTGGGAGTATCACTGCCAAGAACTGGGAGTTTTAGCAACACTATTGATGTAGAAGAGGGCAGGGGGCTCATAAATATACCTACCATCCTCATCTTGTATGCTATTGTGACCACTCACCTTTTTTGGGCTGGAGAAGCAGCTCCATAGCATGACTAACCAATGAAATCAAGAATAAACTACTCTCAAATGGTTACTCCTAAAATGGCTGTGGTACAATTTGACACCTGGCATTAAATCAAGCAGGCTGTCAGCAAGGTCGCTTATATATTTATCATGACACAGACATTATACTTGATCTACACTTAATTACATAACTCTTGCTTTGGCTAAGTGATCTTCATCTTTGCATTAGTTTCAATTTTCAATTTATGGTTCTGTAGAAACCATAATGAAGTTTATAGTTTTGATAAACTTCGCCAAACGTTTTCATTACCTTTATCATTAAATAGTTGTATATTTCTCTCCAAAGGCATATTATGTTCATCAGCTGTAGCTATAACAATATGACTTTCCTCAGTCTATTCATAGTATTTTGAGGAATGCCTACACAAGAGTTAAAATAGTCCAGGTTTCAAGTTTAGATTAAACATACTTATTTTAGTGCTCTTGCTATCAGCAGTTCTTCTCATGGACCTCCTTACATGTGCTTCTGGATTAACCAACATGGAGTTTACATGACAAAAACAGAATTACCTGGAAAAACTCAGCAGGTCTGGCAGCATCGGCGGAGAAGAAAAGAGTTGACGTTTCGAGTCCTCATGACCCTTCGACAGAACTTGAGTGATTCCAAGAAAGGGGTGAAATATAAGCTGGTTTAAGCTCCCCCCTCCATCCCCACCCCCTTTCTGTTTCCCCCTTCCTTTTGTTTTTGCCAATAAATTATATAGATTTTTCTTTTCCAACCTATTTCCATTATTTTTAAATATTTTTAAATCTTTTATGGTCCCCCCACCCCCACTAGAGCTATACCTTGAGTGCCCTACCATCCATTCTTAATTAGCACATTCGTTTAGATAATATCACCAACTTTAACACCTATGTGTTCTTTTGTTCTGTTGTTTGTGACATCTTTTGATGATCTGCTTCTATTACTGCTTGTTTATCCCTACACCCACACCAACCCCCTCCACTTCTCTCTCTCTCCCCCCACCCAAACCGCAACCCCCCCCCACCCCAACACACCTTAAACCAGCTTATATTTCACCCCTTTCTTGGACTCACTCAAGTTCTGTCGCAGGGTCATGAGGACTCAAAACGTCAACTCTTTTCTTCTCCGCTGATGCTGCCAGACCTGCTGAGTTTTTCCAGGTAATTCTGTTTTTGTTTTGGATTTCCAGCATCCGCAGTTTTTTTGCTTTTATCTATGGAGTTTACATGCCAATTCTTCCTTCACTCAATCAGTCCACCCACACACACAGGCACACACAGACACACACATACAGACACACACATGATATGCACAGACACTCGCACAGGCACACACACACACACACAATGACACATGAAGACATGGGCTCAAATCCCACCATGGAAGGCAGAAGCATTTCACTTCATTTAGTACATCTGGAATTTGAATAAATGTAGTGCTAACCATGAAACTACAATCGATTGTCATAATAACCAATTTGGTTCACTAATGTCCTTTGGAGAAAGAAATCTGTCATCCTTACCTGGTCTGGTCTATATGGGACTCCAGCCCCACAATAATGTGATTGACTCTTAACTGGCCCCCTGAAATGGTCTAGCAAGCCATGGCAATTAGGAATGGGCAGTAAATACTGGCCTAGCTAGTGATGCCCACATCCGATGAAAGCATTAAGAAAAAAAAGGTCCTTAGTAATGATCCTGGCAGCCAGTGAAGCCTTATTTCCAATTATAATAATTGTTAATGTTTTAAAATATACTCAACAGGCCCCCTCCTCTAGTTGTCTTCCTGCCACTAGCAAAAGGAATATGGAGAATTAAGCATGGCTGGCCACCTGTTTTTAACAAAAGCACTAAAACTGGTAGTAAAAGTTTCTCTTCAGTGAATCGATAGCATTATTTCAGCTGAAGCAAAATAACCACTTTATTTTAAAATTAAATATTTGAAATGTTAGATTTATTATCACCATTAATCAAGTAAATGGTACAAATAAAACATATCAGTGGATTTAAACATGGACACATCTGTCTCTCCAAGATTTAATGTTTTGGATCATCCAATCCATTCTTTCAGATTTCCCCCATTGTCAGAACTTACACCACAGTCATGAAGTCATAATAATTGTGTAGCTGTAAAGATTTTCACCCCAAGATTGGGGCAAAAACAGAGGCAGGCAGATGTGCAATTTTGTGCCCCCTGGCTCTCATGTGGTTTTGCTATCGCTGTTCTGATGGCCAGCAATTTTGCTCAGGAGGGACAAAAGGCAGAACCCAGCAACCCACACAATTCCGATCAATGTCCAGGTAAGCTGGTTAACAAGCTTGTCAGCTCGGTAAGGGCCAGTTTGAATTTTTTTGTTATAAGGCACGGGATCCACATTGGATCTGGAGTAGTCCAAGTAGAAGGAGGTATCAACACAATGGGGTGCCAGTCATGTCTCCGTTATTCAATCAGACGGGCTCATGAAAGGGTGCAAGACTGAGAGGGGCGCTCATCCATTGGCACACAGTTGCCATCAAGTGATCATAGTTGGTAGAGCAAGTGGTCTGTGTGCATTCAGTGGAGAGGGTCGTGACACTCCAGGGATCATGAAGCCATAAGAAGGGGAGGGTGGGGTCCAATAAGGATTGTGAGTCCAACTGACCACAAGCAACACAACAGCTGGACGTGCGATTAAAGTGTTCGGAGATAGGGATACGTAGCAATTAAGGTCAACATCTTCAGGAGCAGATGTGGAGTGCCAATCATGAGGAGCACAGAGGAGAGGAATGAGGAGCAAGAAGGCGCAGAAGGCGATACCCTCAGCATCGAAGGCACCACTGAAGAAGAAGATACCTGCACATGACAGAGAATCAGTGCCGCAAGAAACTGTGCCTCTCTAGGCAAATGGTGCAAACCACAATTTGTGCACTCATTGACGAAGGCTCCAGAGCTTGTAGTACTGTTCACCATGCCCTGCCAGTAACCATCAAAGCTACTGTGGCCTTAAACTTCTTTGTCTGTAGCTCATTCCATAGACCAGCAGTGGACCTTGGTGGCATCTCTTAATGTCTGCGCACTACTGTATCTTGCAGGTTACTTTTTGAAAACTGGGCTGTATATAAAATTTCAAACAGATGGGTCCTCACAGGCTAGATTATCGCTGGATTCCTGTTGGTACAGAGCATCAACTATTGCATCCATGGCTATCATGATGCCAAGTGACTATCTGTTGATATTCATCAACAGGAAAAGCTCCCACTCCCTCAGCATTCACCTGCAACCACAGTAAGAGCTTTATGTACATGTGTGCTCACTATCCTGGCAGCTGCCCTGACATCTTCATCCTCTGGCAGTCCAGTGCGCCACTTCATATAACCATGCAAATTTTATGGATGGATTTCAGGGGATGAGGGATGTCCCTTAAAGGGATGGCTGCTCAACCTTTTACAAGACCCCAAGAAAGAGACACAGATGTGCTTCAACTGAAGCCATCTCACCAAGACCGCCAATGGGCAGGCCATCGGGCTTCTGAAGATGCAGTTCTGGTGCCTGGACCTGTCAGGTGGTGCCCTGTAATACACTGTTACAAGGGCCTCGGTCATTCTGGTACTCTGCACTATATGGGCCTCCAAAGAGGTATGGACAATGAAGAGGATGAAGCTCAGATTGACACAGATCATCATCAAAGGAGGAGGAGGAGGAAAATGCAGAGCAGGACATGCCCATGTTGTGCAGGGGGGTGGCTGGGGCTCCAGCCAGTTCAGTAGTCAAAGATGAGGTGAGGGTGACTGCCCTTGACATCAAGGCAGCATTTGACCAAGAATGGCATCGAGGAGCCCGAGTAAAACTGGAGTCAATGGGAATCAGGGGGAAAGCTCTCAGCTGGTTGAAGTCATACCTAGCACAAAGTAAGATGGTTGTGCTGTTGGAGGTCAATCATCTCAGCTCCAGGACAACACTGCAGGAGTTCCTTTGGGTAGTGCCCTAGGCCCAAACATCTTCAGCTGCTTCAGCAATGACCTTCCTTCCACATAAGGTCAGAAGTGGGGATGTTTGCTGATGATTGCACAATGTTCTGCACCATTTGCAACTTCTCAGGTACTGAAGAAGTTCATGTCCGAATGCAGGCTTGGGCTGACATGTGCAAGTAACATTCATGCCACACAAGTGCCAAACAATAACCATCTCCAGTAAGAGAGAATTTAACCAAAACCCCTTGATGTTCAATGGCATTACGTTCACTGATTCCCCCACTCTCAACACCCTGGGGCTACCATTGTCCAGAAACTGACATGGACTAACCATATAAATACTGTGGCTACTAGAGTGGGTCAGAGGCTAGGCCAATGCAGGGGCAGCCTCAGTTACTGGGTGCTGTTACATAGGTTGTCCTTCAGTCAGAGCGGCCAAAGGTGATGTTGCAGCCCACAAAAGGTAGCATGCTCATCCTCATCAGTGACTGCTTCAGCCCTTTGGTAATACTCCAGATAGCTAGAAGGGTCACCAGATGGGGGTGGGGGGGCTGGAAAGCTGGAATCCACTCAATACATTTTTGCACCAAAGGCATTACTGACCAGTCAATGCTACAGAGCTGTGAGTGCATTCTCTGCATGTCAGCGCGCTGTTCCTACATCCCCGCAGAGTGCTGCCATACATGACTCTCCATGAGGCTGGCCACTCTCTCAATGGATGAGATCATGCATTCAAAACCCTGAGCCATGGTAGTGCACATGTGCTGAATGGACTCCTCCATTCTCAGCCCATGACTCTGCACTGCCTCAGGGAACTCTGACATGAGGGTAAACTTCCCATGCTTTTGTGAAAGCCCAGCCACCTTGCTTGGGACTTCATTTCCATGTCCCCTTCTTCCCATCTGCTCATTTTCTGCACACCCTCCCCAACCCCATTCTAAACCTTTAAGATGGCTTCCTGCCAGTGATGAGCATGACAGAAATGAAAGATGCTATTGTTGAGCTGTGTGACTCATAGACAACACAAGTATGTATTGTAAGCAATTTACATTTCATGAACCATTACTATAGCAATGCCTGTTTTTGAATTTTCTTTCTAAAGTATGTCCTTTTGTCTGAGTTGCTTACCATTGTAGTTATAAAGAATATTGTGATTGTCCAAGGTCAAATGGCATGTGTCTAACATTAGTCTCACAATCCATTGGAAGCCAAATTTTGTAGTATAAGTGTGTGTGTTAGGAAGGGTTAATGTGGGACTGTGAAACAATACCATCTATAGTATGATGTCGAGTCTTATGCTAATGGACTGAGTAGAGGAGAGTCTAGCAGAAGCTAGCATGGAGATAGCAACCAAGCGGGGCTATAAGATGTATATAGTTATGAGTTGTTATTAAACGGTTTATGTTCAATTATACAAGCCTCTGGACCGCTTAGTGAGACGGCAAATAACCTTACAAGATTCACCTGAGATTTCAGTCTGTGAACTGAATTCATTCTTGCATCGGGGAAGTCCATTAAATCAAAGCAGAATGAACAGTACCGGGGCGTTGGGGAGTGACAAAATTGATAAATGGATCAACAGGGTAGAAAGAAGGTTATATCTAAATGAAGACAAACTTCTAGAGGACAGAAACAGGTTGGAAAAGGCTCAAAAGAATATGAACAACTGACAGCTGGGAAGCAGGAAGTTTGGAGCATTCACAGTACTTCTGTAAAATAGATTGGGATCCACAAACCACCAAACATAAATGACCACTTTAAATCTCACGAGAGATATTAAACTTGATAGTCTAGAAATTACTTTATGTGATTTTGGCATATGAATACTTGTCTGACATTCCTGTGCCATGTAACAACATGATCTGTTTTAAATTATGCATGATTTTTCTTGCAGTGGACATGCATTGATAGAAAATATGTCAAACAAATGCAAACAGTGTTTTACCATTAATATCACAAACAGCAGTCTCTGGGACTGATAATTTTAATGATAAATTTGATTAGTCGCATTTTTAATGTCATAGCAATTCCCTCCTGATGAGATGAAGCAGATGAATTGCTTTCAGTGATTAAAATGGAAAGGAGGAGGATTTCACTATGTGCACATTTATAGTTCCATTACAAAAAGCAAGCAGAAAGTCCTTTCCCAATTTTACGAGTTTTAAAATTATTCCGAGTGGTCTCTATTGTAACTTGCAGAGTGTTTTTTTTTTATATAATCTTTCATGGGATGTGGGCATCGCTCACTGGGCCAGCATTTATTGCCCATCCTTAATTACCCTTGAGAAGGTTGCCAAGCGGCACGTGAAATGCCAGGGTTCAGAGGTGGACTGGTTTCCCTGAAAGGCGCAATAGGATTTGTACAGAAAAGGTGGAAACTGATAAAACATCACTAAGGAACCATTTGTGGGAGCATTTGGGAAATTTCCTGACTGGCAATTGACAGATTGGCAACTTTTAGCAATATTCCAGGGACTCTTAGGCAGACATGATGGATAGTAGCTGTGTATCAGTTACTGTATATGTATCAGTTGTTTATCATGCATCGCATGGCATAGATTTTCATGATAGAAAAGCAATAATTGCTTTTCTGTACAAGCCTCTGTTTCAATTTGCATTTGGCCCCCCAATTATGTAATCAGAGGTCACTCTGCATACTTAAAGAAGAACGCCAGTGTTTTTGGGAGACATCCTTCCTGCCTGCTCAGGAGAGCAGGGTTAGAATCAGAAACTGCAGGAGGAGAATGGGATCTCTGCAGCTAAGCTCTATGGGTGACTTCCACTGCTCAGTTACCCAGATTCTGCAGGGCAGGCTGGGTTAAAATCGCCTCCATTGTATTGTGAATTGAAAATTTTACCAATAATAAAACCAACTGGTCAGTGCATTCTGTCATGTTGTTAGAATAATATAAGCACTAATCACTCATAAGGGATTGTATAAATGTGTTGCGGGTTCAATTATTTAGACTAGACACATGTGAACATTTATACATAGGTGGAAAACTTGAAGACATCAGCAGCAGAGCTGTATGTGTGCTTTGCTGAAAGGCAAAAGTGAAACTAAGACTGAACCACATGGCACACTTCCCTTCTAGTGATGTCATGCTGCTATGTGTTAAAGGCATATTACAACACATTCCACATCAACAAGACAAAACTGAGAACTTAAGAAATAGGAGCAAGAGTAGACCATATGGCCCCTGGAATCTGCTCTGCCATTCAAGACAATCATGGTTGATTTTCTGTCTCAACTCCATTTTCTCCCCAGCTGCCCACATCCCTTGATTCACTGAGAGACCGAAAATACGTCTATCTCATCTTTAAGTGTATTCAATGCTGGGGCATCCACAATCCTCTTGGGTAGAGAATCCTGAAGATTCACAACCCTTTGAGTGAAGAAGTTTCTACTTAACGCGGTCCTAAATGATAGACCCTTTATCCTTTATGCCTCATACTTGCATCTGTCCCCATGGCAACCAAGGTTGAGGTTTTGTTAATGTCATTATTTAAAATAAATAATTAAGATAAGACACTGTTATCAAAACATTAAACTATTTTCCTTTATCCTATCTGTTCTTTTTTTTCCAAAGGCTAACATAGAGCAAGGGCATTAAAACCCAATGTCCAGGTGTGGAATAGACCCTGTGGGCAAGTGTTTGATAGCTGGAAAAGAAGGCATGTTGCAATTTGGTGCAAGGAAGTTTAGGGATTCTGGCATTCAGTGTCACCCTTCCCAAAAGATGCCAGCCCACCACAGTCAGATGTGAGGTCTGAGATCAACGTTGCATATAGTTCCCCCCAGGAGCAAGGAACCAAAGCAGAAGACTACATACTTAAGGAGCCTGGCAAGCTGAGAGTATCCAACAGTATCATTTTCCAGGTAGCTTGCCCAACTATGAAGCAATTCTGTCTTGTTATGGTCTGGTAGCTGTTCTATTAAATTAGATTTTAAAAAGCCACCTGCAACCTCAAACATATTTTGTTACATATATTGTGAAGTTTATTATTATACATTCCCTAGTAATAGGTTTGAGAGGAAATGTAACATGCCACTGTTTTTTTAAAGTAGACACTTTGTAATTATGAACATGATAGGCTATTACTACGGAATGAGGTGGGCAGTGGTAAACTTATAAGAAATCTTAGCACCAGGTTGAGAGATATAAAAATAAACCAGAAAGCAACAGTTTCTGGGTAAAGTTGAATCAATCAAATTGTGATCTCCATAGGCAGTGTTACAATCCCCCTACAGACTGATAACTTTAAAAAAATAAATTTGAACTTCCAGATGTTAGCTGAAAGGATGATATGATGGGATTTCATGTTTTAAGACTTCTACTGTAACAAACAAACTAAAAGCACCTTGGACTAAACACTATTTTTGTAGTCAACTTACAATTTAAATTATAAAACAGAACTCTCCCTTTTTATGCTTAACACAAGGGAAAACACATGTCACAGATATACTTTACACTGTCCCTGAAGTCATTCAATTTTCCTGGATGCAGTCCAAAGCAATTCTTAGCTCCTGAGGGTTTATTTCTGTTCCTTCCCCAGTCTGGTCAATTTTAATCCCAGAATTGTCTGTCACAGTGGGGGGTGGTGGGGGTGGGGAGTGGTTTGGTGGGGGGTGGGGGGGGGGGGGGTGGGGTTGGGGGGGGGGTGCAGTGGGGGGGGTCAGTGGTGTAGGTGAGGTTGTTTCCTTTGATTTTCCTTCCAGCACAATCTAGGAGAATCTTCCAGACTTGTTTCACAAATCCATTCTTTTCAATCTATGTGCATTCTTCCATGGTGAACCATAAAGACTTTTGTCTTCTAGCTGCTACCTCTCCCCCCGGATTCTGGAAAACGAAATTGTCTGTGAGGTTCGGTGATATGTTTTTAGGAAAACTTGCAGCCCGATTGCACAATGGTTCCCTAAGGACCCTTCCCTTTACAAAGCCCATCAATATGGGCCTTGTATACAGGTAGGAATGCTGATTAACAACTCTTTAGACCCCAATTCTATTATATCTTGGAAGTAAATGAACAGTTAAAAGCATAATTATTTACAATCTGACATTATCAACACCTTCCTGGAAGTTTGGAGACCAGCAGTCTAACCACTGTAAACACAAATGCTGGTGCCATTGTCTCCACGTGTGAACAAGTTATACCTTCCTTCCAAGAAACAGCACCGGCCTTCCTTTAGCCTTTAACGGCCAGGTCACCCAGGCCAGTTGTTATCCAAACCATAGAATAGGTCACATGACCCCTGTCATTTTATCCTAATTTAAAAGCACTGGGTGGAATCGTCCGTGCCTGCTAACATCGGGCGTGTTTGTGGAGTGAGCAGGCAACATGGTGAGAAGGTCAAAAATCAGTTTCACGTCACCTTGAAACCAGTTTGTGATTGGCTGCTCAGCCCGTCAATGGCGGGCCATCTTTACCACCATCGGACATCGGAAACCTCATTGCAGTCCATCAGCATGTCATTATAAGGCTAGCCCGCCGGATTCATCCCTCAATCACGGATTGTCCGCTCATGTTGGCGTGATTGCACGCTGCTGTGTTTCACAACAGCATATAAAAGGCAGGCCACTCTTTGAGGGGAACTTGGAGGTGAGCGCACAGCAACGTTGTGGGGCGCTGTGAAGGGCGCCTGTTGAAATTGAAGGTTGAGGCACGTTGGTGCTGCAGTTGAAGGTAGCACATCAGCACGTGCTGGGTTCCGAGGGGCAGGGAGTGCAGGTGAGGGAAGCAGCCACACACTAGGGACACCTTGTATAAAGTGACCATTCCTCTGCAGCTGAGACAGTTCAGGCACATCCACATTGATATGATTGGAGTCAGGCTTCTAGCTTTATCTGCCCACTCGAGCAATGCAAAGGCATGAAAGAGCCACTAAGAGCTCCAGAGATTTTTACCCCTTGGTCACAGACTGCAAACTAGAGAGAGCTGTAGTAGACTGCAGAACAGTTGGATGACTGGGCATGTTGTACAATCTCCTTGCTAAAGCTGGCCGTGGAGCAGTCACTGCTGGAGGCGCTCACAGCCCCTTGCAATGTCATCATCCCAGTTTGGACCAAGCTCTCCAATGGCTCAGACTAACAGTGCAGCCTTGCAGTGCGGGTTAGGAGTATACCAGCACCTGAGCTGGGAGCACAACATGCAGTGCAATGGGCAAAGCTGCCACCAATCAGTCAGGTGGAGCGGGTGGAGGTGGGCGGGGTTTCAGGCAGCCATGCAGCGCACTAATCTCTGGCCATCCAAGTGGTGGCCAGCAAACTCTGGGATGTGTTTTGGGGCCTTCAGACTTAACCCAGAGTGGTTCTTAGTACGCCCATGCTAAACCATGCATCCCTCTCTCTCTCTCTCTCTCTCTCTCTCTCTCATTCTGCAGGAGGTGTACATCAGGATCATGGAGCTTGGTGAACGAGCTGGATGTCTCGTGGCTTACAGAGAGTGAAGACGATGGAGAAGAGAGCGACTGAGGCACCTGGCTGCACAAAGGGAGGAGCAGCATGCTCTGGAAGAAGGGGCGGCTGCGGCTTCTGCACACGCCACCGAAGAGCCACAGCGGGCTGTCACTAGTCAGCGCCTAACTAGACGCAGGGCCTATAGACGTTGCCTTTCATTCCTGCAGATGGCCGAGTGCCAGTGTTGCCGAAGTCTGCGCATGTCTAGGGAACTGGTCGGTCACATCTGCCAGCTACTGCAGGATTTGGTGCCAAGGGGACGTGGAAGGCATTCACTGCCAGTGGCTGTGAAAGTGAAAGTGGTGCTCAATTTCTACGCCAGTGGCTCTTTTCAGGGCTCCAGCCGTGACTTCTGTGGTATAGCACAAGCCTCCACCCACTGCAGTCACATGATTCAGAGCTCCTTCGCAACACACAGTCCAACATGTCAACCAGAAGGGACTCCATTCGCTGAATGTGCAGAAACGCATCCTGCAGGTCTGCGCATGACTGTCAGAGAATGTGCACGACTCCTACATTGTCAGTCGTTCACAGATCCCTGACATGTTCCAGGGCCCACAGAGCCTGCAGGGGTGGCTCCTCAGGGTCTAGGGCTACCCACAGAGGTCATTATAGATGGCACCTGAGCAGAGGCCTCAGACTGCAGCAGAGCAAAGCTATAATATGCTGCAATTCGTCAGTTGACGGAGTAAACCATCGGGATGCTGAATGTGATGTTCCGGTGCCTGAGCTGGTTTGATGAATCCCTGAAATACAGTCCGCAGAGAGTGTCACACATCGCCATCACCTGCTGCTCCCTTTACAACCTGGCGCTACAATGGTGAGAGGAGCTGATTGAGAAGGATGTGCAGGAGCTTGAGGTCCCCTCTGATGAGGAGAATGCCAATGGGGCTAAGGGTGAGGATGTCCTCGAAGGCAGCGTTGACGCCGATGAGGCCCGCGCACTGGCCAGATGATGCTCGGGAGGCCCTCATAGTTGCTAGATTTGTGGAGGATGATGACATGCAGTGAGGACACTCCATAGACCTTCACATGGCCTCTGAGAATGCCTGACTGCTGTCTGTCTGAGGGCAGCTCCCTTGCGCTCTGTGATCAGGGTCATATCATAGAGACACAGCCATGAAACTTTAAAAGCATCTGATCCTTTGTCTGCATTCAGCACCTGAGCCCTTCAGGAGCACAGTGTCACTGGTCACATTTGCTGAAGAGATGGGGACCAGCCCCACCTTAAATTTGCTGAGAGCACACAGAGAGAATGATGGAACTCTGTGACACCTGCCCATTACATTCTGGCAGCAATAACAAGCTGTCGAGCTTAAGGCATCACTAATGTGTCCAGGGAGTGTGAGGCCAGACCATCACTTTGGTCTGATGGCTGCACAGCACAGGGAAGAGGCCCTGGACTGAGACACCTGCCTTTATCTTGTGTAGTAGGGATTCACATCTGAGTGACATGAACACTGCTCATCAGAACAAGGAGCCATAGGTAAGGAGATATTCATGATAGTTTATTGACAATAGTAAAGATTATGTACAAGTGATTTAGAATTTTTTTTAATAAACACAATGATCCAGGCTGATCGAACAGCTTGTCAGAACATTGCTGCCCATGACCCTAGAATACTGGACTGGTGAGCGGCTGCTTGCAATCCACACCGTGACTCACACCAATATTTGTATGCAGTTCTCCACTGGTGACAATATATGAGGCAGTCGATCTCCAGCACCAGTAACAGGCTGTAGGCATTGTGAACGGAGAGGGAGAGACAGACTAGTGAATTGTCCTCTGCCTCTGCCCCTGCTGGCTCCTGTGTGCCCACGATTCATGCTGCACTCGATCCAAAGCCACACAAAATCCTTTCTTGTCGTCCAGGCAGTGCCAGCCAATGGGCCTAATCTCACAGTCGGCACAAACCAGCTGCTTGATATCGTTCATGTTCTTGGTGAATCCAACATTCTCAAAGATGTACACATCATCAACGAACCAGTGTTCCTGTAGCATGTCCCCTTTTACTGAGCATTCCCCAGTGCCCAGTGCCACTCTCTGCCTCATGGGTGGAAGAAAGAGCTCTCTCTGCCAGTACCACGCTGTGCCCGAGCCCAGAACCTGGGAGCCGCACTGCTCGCACACAACCGCCTTTCTGTTGGTGCCGGCGGCGCTCACCAGGCTAGAGAAGCGGGGCCCAGGCCCAGCCTCAGCTTCCACGGGCCCGGGCCACTGAGCTGCCGCTCTGCTCCTGCTCCCCGGTTCTCTACCTACACTGTGCAAATTACAGCTTCCTGATTGGGCTCAGATGCAGCTCATTCCTGCCTGAGTGGGAGCTGTTGCTGTGTTCTGGCTGTGGCTGCTGCTATTGGGAGAGGTACGCCCTGCTGCTACTATTGCTTTATCCGACATACTCCTCTGTACTTCTACAAGCTGCTCTGGTTTTGCTGCTGCCCAAGGGATACTAGAAGCAGATTGTTGGTATTGTTGCCGGGGCTGCAGGGGCCTGGAGCCTGCAAGGCCTGAGGCCTGAAGAATTGGAGGAGAGAGAGAGAGAGAGAGGAGGTGCTGCAAGACAGCGAGGCCACGAGGTAAGGGCTTTTTTCATTGCATTTGCAGTGGGTGTCTGGACTTTTGCTTGGTGGGGGCTGTGAAGCCAGTGTTGCTTTGTAGGAGGAGGGAGAAGACTACTGAAGTGGCTCGGGATGAAGGGTGCATGCGTTTGTCCATTTAACACCTTGACCACCCCCACCCCTATGTCCAAGTCCAGGTAGCAGGTGCTGCCTGGTGAACAGGGACAGACCTGACTTCCATACGCCAGGCAGTACTGGCTGCCTGGCGAAGACACCACCCTCCCACTATGGAAAGAACAGCTAGGGCCCCACCATCCCTCTCCACTCCACCCAGCAACACCCACCCACCCTGCACCCATTACCCTTTCCCCTCCTGTGCCTCCCTGTCCTTTATCCCTCTCTCTCCTCCCCCTCTTTACAAACGCTGTTGCTACCGCCGACAGAGCTCGGACCGGGTGTGGCTCATTCCCCCAATGGCTGCCACGGGGTCACCAGTGGCCGGGCCCTCCAGGACAGCTGTGGAGGCTCTGGACCAATGGCACTCTTTTCCACTTGTGTTCTGGTTCACCTTCGAGGCCCTCAAAGCCCCTGGGCTCCACCGGAATGCTAAGAGGAGGGTCCACACGTTTCTCGCTGGGCTCCTGAAGGAGAAGAAGGATTAAAATAGTCCCCTCCTTCTTACACCAGGCATGGGGATAGTAGCACATGCTTCTGATAATGAAGGCTACCATAGCCAGCCTCAACATCAATGGCAGCAGGGTCGCACAGTGCAGGTTCCGGAACTTCTCGTTCCTCCGGGATGGGAAGGATGCGGTGTTCTTCCTGCAGGAAACCCATGCCGTTCCGGGAGACAAAGCTACGTGGCTCCTGGAGTGGCGAGGAGGGCTCTGCATGAGTCACCTATCCTCCAGTTCTGGTGGGGTGGCTAATCCCCACATTATCATCCGGAGATCTTGGGGGGTCAAGGAGCCGGTGCCAGGCCGGTTTCTGCACTTTGCTGTGCACCTGGGGGGGGGTGCGGTGCTTCACTTTGTGAACGTGTACGCTCCCCTGGGCACGCAGCAGCAAGCGAGCTTCCCCGAGGAAGCGTCCACTCATCTCAGGGGGCATTGTCCTCGGGGGAGGGGTTTCAACTGTACTCTCGAGACCAGGGCCCGTCACGGTACCCAGCACCGCACGCTAGGTGTGAGTAAGTTGCGGGACCTGGTCGGGTCCTTCGACTTGGTGGACCATCCTGACTCCAGCATTTTCACTTTCGTGTCACCAGGAGTCGGAGCGTCCAGACTCAACCGCCTTTACGTTTCCAGCATGTTCATATCCTGTACCCCATCGGCTTCTGTGAGGCAGGTGCTGTGCACGGATCACCGTGTGGTGTGAGCAGAACTCCGTTCCGCGCTCAGACGGGCCCTGTATACTGACACTTTAATAACGTGTTGCTGGAGGACAAACAGGTCCTGGATTCATTCCGATGTTTCTGGGCTGGGCTGGAGAAGGAAGCAAGGAGGTTTCTCTTCCTTGAGGTTATGGTGGGACGTGGACAAGACTCACATTTGTGTATTCTGACAGGAGAGCGCAACAGGGTGGACAAAGAGGCAGAAATCCAGGGTTGAGGAGTTGGAGAAGGAAGTTCTCAACCTGGAGGCAGGTCTCTGTCAGCCCAACGCGGACCCAGCCCTGTGGCTGGCGTACGAAGAGAATAATGGGGCGCGCTGTGGGACCTGCAACTTGTTGGGTTCCGGGGCGCATACATGAGGTCACGGATCCATTTCCTCAAGGACCTGGACCACGGCTCCCTCCTTTTCTACTCGCTGGAAAAAAGGCACGGGGTCCGTCAGCAGCTCCTTATGCTGCTGGCCGATGGTGGATGCCTTGTCTCGGATCCGGAGGCCACCTGGGCCATTGCTAAAACCTACTATACTGTCCTGTTCTCTCCAGATCTGTCCAGCGAGGATGCTCACAGAGTTTTGTGGGAGGACCTGCCGCAGGTCGGCCTGGAGAGTGCCGGAAAGCTTTACTCCCCTATAAGTCTGGGGGAGCTGACCGGCACCCTCGACAGCCTCTCCAGGGGCAAATCCCCGGGGCTGGATGGGCTGACCATGGAGTTCTTCAGGGCATTCTGGGACGTCCTGGGGAGCGAGTTTGCAGGGGTCCTGGGGGAGAGTATCGCAACTGGGGAGGTGCCCCTTTCGTGGTGCAGGGCGGTGATTGCCCTGTTGTCTAAGAAAGGGGATCTTCGCCACCTTAAGGACTGGCACCCAGTCTCCCTCCTCAGCATGGATTACCAGATCTTTGCCAGGGCAATGTCTTCTCACCTTGGCACCGAGTTGGAC
Organism: Carcharodon carcharias; assembly: GCF_017639515.1. Lineage (NCBI taxonomy): Eukaryota > Metazoa > Chordata > Chondrichthyes > Lamniformes > Lamnidae > Carcharodon > Carcharodon carcharias. The sequence continues at coordinate 65,951,867 of NC_054487.1, forward strand.
CACATGATCCACCCTGACCAGCCCTGCACATTTCCGGGCCATACCATATTTGACAACATTCGCCTGGTCTGGGACAGCATCCACTTTTTCCAGAGGACTGGTCTGTTGAGAGCCTTCCAGGAGAAGCCATTTGACAGGTGGATCATGGATATTTATTTCGGAGTCTGTGAGCATCCTGGTTCGGGACGCATTTTGTTGCCCGGATCCGACTTCCGTTCGCTGCCGCAGAGTGTCTAGTGAAGGTTAACGGGTCCCTAATGGCGCCCCTTCGCTTCGAAAGAGGGATGTTTCTGAACTGCCCCCTGTCTGGCCAATTGTATTCTATCTGCCTGGAGCCTTTCCTGCACCTCTTGCAGAGGAGGTTGTTGGGATTGGTTCTGCGCAGGCCAGGCAGAGGGTGGTCCTCTCAGCTTACGCCAATGACATGCTCCTCATGCTGACCGACCCGGCTGACCAACGGAGAGTGCTTGAGTGCCAGGAGGTCTACTCTGCCCTGTCTTCCGTCAGGATCAACTGGGGTAAATATTCTGGACTCCTGGTCGGCCCATGGCAGATGGATCCCCTATCCGAGAAGCTCAGGCCTTTCATCTGGAACAGGGCCAGCCTCCTCTACCTGGGGGTCCACCTCTGCCCTGCTGAGGAATCCTGGCTGGCGAACTGGCAGGAGCCGGAGACCAAAGTCACCACTCGCCTGCGGCACAGGACAGGACTGCTCCAAGTGCTGTCTTACCGGGGCTGAGTTCCGGTCATAAACCAGCTGATTGCCGTCATGCTGTGGTACCAGCTGGTCACTTTGACCCCTCCCCTGGATTTCATCACGAAAATCCTGAGAATGCTCGACGACTTCTTTTGGGACAAAAAGTCTGCACTGGCTAGCTGCTGAGGTTCTGAGTCTCCCACTTGTGGAGGGCGGTCAGGTGCTGGTGTGCCTACGCACCCAGGTGGTGACCCTCCATCTTCAGGCCCTGCAGTGATACCTTTATGTCGAGCCCCCTCCGAGACGGTGTGCCCTGGTGATGTATTTCTTCCTCCAGGTGCACAGGCTGAATTATGACATGCAGCTCCCGATTATAAACCTGAGGGGCCTTTGTCACTCCTTGCAGACGTTGCCCATCTTTTACCAGGACCTGATCAAAGTCTGGAACATGGTTGCCTCGCAAAGCAGCTCTCCCCCATCAAGAGTAGCGGCTATCGTCAGAGAACATCCCTGTTCGGATAAAATTCCACATTGGCCCCAAGCCCTGAACCCTCCCTCGGGAACTGCTGCCCTGCAACCTGAGTCATTTCGTGGAAATACCCTCTGTGGCCTTTAGCACAGTGCGGAGAGGTTTCCTTTATGGGCTGCTGCTGCACACCCTTCATTTCCTTGCCCTCACCTGCCGCCCACACACACCCTGGCGTGCCTTGTTACCATCTGGCGGCAGAGGTCCCCGTTGGGGGGGCCCTCTACGGAGTGTCCTCCCATTTTCCATCAGGGACCTGGGATGGAGGGTGTTGCACCCAGCAGACCCGTACAATCGTAGATTGTGTCGGTTCACGGGCTCCCAAGATGCCTGTGCCTTTTGCCGTCTTGTGGAGTCCTTGGACCATGTCTATATAGGTTGTCTTAGGCTTTTCTGTTATTTGAATAACCTTTTACTGTTATTTTGTTTGCACTTCAGTCCCACACTCCTGATCTACAGACACCCGGTGCAGAGTGGGGCTGGGAGGGAGGAGGACCTCCCCGTGAACCTGCTCCTGGGCCTGGCCAAGCTGGCCATTATCAGGTCCAGGGAGCGGGCGATCGAGGGGGTCATGCGACCCGACTGTCTGCCCCTCTTCCATGGCTATGTTCACAGCCGGGTGTCCCTGGAGAGGGAGCACGCAGTGTCTGCCATCACAGTCGAGGCCATCTGTGCTCGGTAGGCACCATGGGGAATGGGATGCTTCGTGGACCCTTTTGATCACATTTTACTTTAATGTTAGTAAGTTTCCTTTGATTTTGTCTTTATTTTTGCTGTTTCCCTTTTAGGGGCTGCTTTTGCTTTATCCCTGATTTTGTTAATTTAGTTTAATTGTTTGACTCAAAAGAGTTACACCTTCTTAACATTCCTAACCCTGTCTTGGTGCTCCCTGGGCATTCACAGTGGAGGTGGAGGCAGCCTGCTGACTGTGATGCCCTGCCTGTGATGACTTTGACGGGCATCCTCTGCAGGGCCGAGACCTGGAAGGCCCTGGCCTACTTTCAGGGACCTACTGGGTGGCAGTGGCACCCTTCTTGAGCTGTGGAGCTGGAGCTGCTGGGGTCACAGGAAGAAGGGATTTGGATGGGCTGGATACTGCCGAAGTCACCTGGGTGGGTGTCCCCGGGGTGAGCACCTGCTGATCCTCCTCCCTTTGGGTTCCCAAGGACCCTTGGCTGACTCCGTGAGTGGTAAGCTGGAGTGAGATCGAGCTGCCCTGCACCCCTCTCACGTACACACAGTAGGAGGCCAACTATGGCATCAGTGATGGAGTTAAGCCCACGCAGCAGAGGAGGAGCAATGTCCTGGACCAAGGTCTCCACGGCAGCTGCCATCCTACCAGTGTTGACCTCGGTGCATTGGCATGCCGGCGCTATCACTTCTGCCTGAAGATGAACAGGTTCCTCCATCGTGCTTTGCAATCTGAGGAGTGCAGCGGACATCCCTTCCTGATGTTCCCGAGCTTGCATTTGCAGCTCCAGCAACTGGGACATGATCGAGTTGACAGGCTGGTCATCTGACTCGGGCTCAGTAAATTCCTGGCCTCCAGCAGTCCTCCGAGTGCCAGAAATCTTGGAAGTTCCTGCCGCCACCTGCTGTGGATCAGGAAGTGTGATGTGCTCACCAGGTTGTGACCCCAAGGCTACTCTAAAGCAAGATCCCACTGAGGTGTGTGTGTCTGTGATGGTGGAGGGTGTGGGCGAGCGTTGTGAAGGGGCTTCAATGAGGGTGCCTTCCGATTCCTCTTCAGAGATTTCTTTGAGGCTTGATTGGAGGCCCTGTGACATGAACTCCGTCGGCTGTTTGGCAGATGTGCCTGCAAAAGCAAGGGGAGATAATTAGTGCAGGGCAGTGGCCTGTGAAACAGGACACATCACTCACAGCATGGTTGTTTGATGAATGTTTCACTGCTGGATCCTCACTTGGTAGAACAGCGCCAACCTCACCGTCAGCACAGGAACAGCACAGACCCTCACCGGCCAGCTGGATGGCTGTTTTCAGACATTCCTTCACCAGTCTGCGACCTCTCTCCCTTGCTGTGTGCCAGCTTGTCCTGCATAAATAGAGATCGAGAGAGTGTAAGTAGGACCCCTGCCAGGTCAGATGATAAGTATGCCTAGTATGTGTGGGTGGTGAGTGGTTCCATGAACGGGATGAGGACAACGAGAGTGTGTGTGAGAGAGTGAGTGGTTATGTCCCTTGAACTGGCAGTGAGTGAGGGCCCTGTGAGTGTGTGATGGGTTTGTGAGTGTGTGAGTTGAGAGTGTTGAGAAGAGTGACTTACTCTGGCAGAACGGAGGAGGTCATTCATCCTTTTGCAGCACAAGGCGGCTGCCCTCTTTTGCAGGGCATTGGCACTGACCACCACTGCCACCGCCTCCCAAGCTGGATTCGTGAGGTTGCTGTCCATCCTGCGGCCAGAGCAGGGGTAGAGGGCCTTACAGCGAGCCTCCAGTGCATCCAATAGCTGCTCGAGGGACGCGTCACGGAACCTGGGTGTTGCATGTCTTCTGTGCAGCAGTCCTGGGCTGGAAGCACTGAGAGGTGTGTGCGCGACTGCACTTTAAATATAGCACCCAGCATGATGAAGCGGCGAGGTGATGGCGTGGTGGGTGAATGAGAGGCTATTTACCATGGAAACGGCGTGCTTCCCGGGAATGCATAATTCATGTGGCAGGTTTAGGGCTATACAGCATGAGAAGCTGCCTTTGCAGTGAAGAGCCATATGGACTCGAAACATTAACTCTGTTTCCCCTTCCACAGATGCTGCCAGACCTGCTGAGTTTTCCCACATTTTCTGTTTTTATTTGTGCATGTAACAGTTATTTAAAGAGCTGCCATTTGGCATATTTGCATGGGCTGTCATTATCTTACCCTTGGTGGTAGATTCCCCGTTGTTCAAGTATGTCCATGCTGTAAGTGAATTCATTGTCTTCTGTGAGTCCTCTCATGACTGAAGAGTCTGATGTGAAAGCAGCATAGATGTCCATCAAACTGGCAGTTCATAGTGTTGTTGTTGGTGCTTGGGAGAGCTTCTTTATATAAATTGCTGTTCCATATTCACTCACCCACTATTCAACAACTTTGCTTCTTCATTTAATATTATTCGAGGTCCAGTACAATGTTTTATTTTTTACCAAAGAGTGGAGATTTATCTTGTGGAGCATTGGCATAATTCTGGTCATTTAAAAATAATTAGCATCAAGAATTTATGTTTCCTTTCATGGGTATTAGCAAGTACTAGATACTGAGGTAGATAAGGACACTTTTAATCCACAGTGAGCTGGGGCTTACTTATGGCAATGAGCCATGAGGCAAATAATCTCAAGTAAAGAGGGTAGCAATGACCCAAAAATATTATACACATCACAAAGTGCTGCCTGTGAGCCATTGCATATTGAATCCTCATATTATCCTATAACTCCTTTATGGTCACTTATGTATATCCATGTATCCACAGGGCATCCATGCAAGCTGCAAATTGCAACTGAAAGCCTTGTAGCTTTGTATAGTGACATCTTCCAAAAGTTTCGTGCATAAATTTGATGTAACACAATCTAGTTTCACAAGTGCGCAATGCTCAGTTACTACTGTGGGGCAGAAGGGACCAGCCTATACATCTTTGTGTGTAAGTGGAGAGGTTTGGGGGTGTTGCTGATGGCAGTTAGGAAAAAACTCGTCCTGCCCTTCCGTGTGTTCCTGTCACACATTAATGCCACGCGGGATTGAGATATAGACACAGTCGTACAAATTTTACACGTACCACGGGATAAATTTTGAGGTGGTTGGGCGGGTGCGGTGGGCAGGCCGTGAAACAGCCCGCCACCCACGATGCCCCCCCCCCCCCTAGCCCCCCACCGACGGCAATTTCATGCTGGCTGACCAATTAACGGCCAGCCAGCGTGAAACTAGTGCTGAAAGGCTCAGCGTCGTCGGGGTGGGGGCAGGAGGAGGATAAGCGCTTAAGTCAGCGCGGGTGCCGGGGACCACACAATGAAAGCTCCCCGAAGGCACAGAGCTGCCTCAGGGAGCTGAAGAACTCAAAACCATCAAATAAAGATTTTAAGTTACGGAAAAAAAAACGTCTACACATTTGGCTCACTCACCTAAACATATAAATTAGAAAATTTCTGCCCAAACATTTTTTTAAAATTAAAATCGGAAACTCATCCCCCCCCCCTTGGATGAGGTTTCCTCAAAAACCCAAAGGCTGCCTGGCCAATTCGTCCGCCCGCCAACCCTAACATTGGTCAGGCAGCAAAAAGTCCAGGTTAATTAAAAATCCAGCCTTAGTCAGCCTCTTCACTGTCAGTGGGCATGCTGCCAACTCAGGGCGCTTACCCGACATCGTCGTGCCCTATTTCACCTTCAGGTGTGTCAGGCGCACGCCCACACCCCAAGCAAAAAATCCTGCCCCACGTTGCTGGGAAAGTGAAGAAACACCTTGCAGCCAATATTCTTAACATTTGTTTAATTTGCAGCAGAATTAGGTCAAAATTATGCCACAACTGATGTCAGTTCCTATGATGTCTGTGAGCAAGTGGGCTGATGAGGGGCAGACTTGATGGATCATTTGGACTCTCCTGGTGCAGCAGCTTCGTATGTTCATAGGATGGGCGGAATCGTCCAAGATTTGCGCTAAGTGCAGTGGCCGGGAGGGAAAAGACTTTTTTACCCTCTGGCCACAATGGCAGCTTTCCACGCTGTATCATTCCAATCCCGCCTCATTAATGATGCATTCCCAGGAAACACGCCATTTCGATGGCAGATGGGCTCTCATTCGCCTGCCACGCCATCACCTCGCCACTTTCTCAAGCCGGGCACCACATTTAAAGTGCAAACCTCTCAAAGCTCCCAGCCCAGGGACTGCCACACGGAAGACATGGCCCCAAACGGCAAGAAGACTGCAGCCACCACCACCCCCCCTCCCCAAATCAGTGACGCATCCCTGAGACAACTTCTGGACACCGTTGGGACTGGCCGCAATGTCTTCTACTCCTGCTCTGGCTGCAGGAGGCCCATCAGTGTCATCACCCTGGCTTGGGAGGCCGTGGCAGAGGTGGTCAGTGCCAATGTTGCGCAGAACAAGCTGGCCATCCAATGCAGAAAGAGAATGAATGGTCTCATCCGTGCAGCCAGGGTAAGGCAACCATCTCTTCACTCTAAACTCACACACTCAAGCCTGTCACACACTCACTGGCATCTCATTCACTGCCAGCTCAAGGGACATCACCACTCACTCTCTCACACACACCCTCACATCTCCATCTGGCCTCATCTCCTCTGGAGGCTGCCTCCTCACCCTCACCCCCTTGAGGCCACTTGCACAGGTCAACATGTGTCCCCACACACACGCCGGGATACACCCCTTCCCCAGTAATGCCCTGTCTTCCCTCGTCTGAGGCTTCTTCTCCCCCTTCCCCAGCAAGCCCTAGCCCTGCAGCCGTTGAAAAGCCACCCCCGCCTTCCAGCTGGTCTCGTAAATAAAGGCCTGCCCTTGAGACCCATAAAAGAGATGTGGTGCTGCCTGCGAATCCTGGCGCTGATGAGCATGAGTGCGGCCCGAAGCAAGGAAGGCAAACAAACCTTGAAGTCCTGAGTGAAGTGCAGCTCACCAAATGCACGTTGCTGATGTTCAGTTGTGAAATACCCCGACGTGCAATCACACTGATGTGCCTGGATGATCCAACATTGGGGGTGATTCTGGCAAGTGGGGCTTATGGTGATATGCAGATGTATTACAATGAAGTGCCCAACATGCGGTGACAGGAAAGGCGGCCCACCATTGACGGACAGAGAGGATGATTGCAAATTGGTTTCATGACATTGTGAACCGACTTTTGGCCTTCCGGACATATTTTTCGCTCATGCCCGCCATGATGCCCGACACCAGTGGGCACAGAAAATTCCGCCTGTTATCTTCCACTGTAGCACCCATTCTCAGAGGTCTTGCCTCTGCCACTCCACATTATTATTCCATTCCAAATTCACGTTAATGAGTAAGCAAAAAATGTTTCTCTAAATATAACTCCAAAAGTACATAGTTTTGAGAATATTGTAAATATGCCTCCTGAAACTTCTCTTGTCATACTAAATAGGTACTGTAAACTACAGTGTCAATTTGCAGCTTCAGTGTTTCTAAAGCACATCTGAAATTTGGACTTTGGGGGTAAGAAGTGTTGACCCAAAGCATGGAATTACCCCATTTGTTCATTTTGATATTCATTCCCCTGTCACTCTTGTGCTCATTGATTTACATTGGCTCCCAGTCTTGACTTTAAAATTCTCACTGTTGATATCAATCCCTCCATGCCTTTGCCCCTGACTATCTCTGCATTCTTCTCAAGCCCCACAGCCCTCTGAGATATCTGTGCTCCTCTAATTCTGGCCTCTTGTGAATTCCCAATTTTAATCGCTCCACCATTGGAGTGCCGTTCCTTCAGTTGCCTAGCCCCAAACTCTGGAATTCTCTCCCTATACCTCCTTGCCCCCTTCCTCACTTTCCTCCTTTGAGACACTCCTTCAAACATTCCTCCTTGACCAAGCTCTTGGTCATCTGGCCTAACATTTGCTGATGTGCCTCAATGTCATCTTGTGTTTTTACATGCTCCTATGAAGCACGATGGGGCATTTCATTATATAAATTATATAAATATAAGTTATTGTTGTATCACTATGGCTATGAAATCTACACAAGCACACCAGTGCACACAACCCATGTGAATGTAATGATATGATTCAGCCAGACACCTCTACAATCAGAAGAGAATAGCTGACAGAGAAAACCAGTAATGCATTTTAAGAGTAAGTTATCCAGTGAGAATATTTATCCTGGAATGGAGGAAGTAAAATAGAGTTAGAATGATAATTGTACTTGAGAACACGTTATTACTCATGTATTTGTTAAGAGTCTTTGATCTGCAATTTTATTTTCTTGAGTTTCAGCATATAACTGAAATTTCATGGTGCTAAATATAATTCTCCCAGGAATGCACCAACAAAGAAGAACTTCATCCACCATCAGCACATATCATAAAATTATTAATATCTTGCCCACAGTTCTCCAATATATGAGGGGGAGGGGTGGTGACTGAGGCTCCTTAGCCCTCATACGTAATTGAAAAATTTAGGCCACAGTTTAATATTTGGGAGCAAGACAAAAATTTCACATAATGAGGATATTGTAACTATAGTTTCTGTGCTTTAATGGGGCAACTCTGGAAGTGATCCAGACATATTCAAGCTATGATCTGGCTTTGCACAGACTCACAATTTAAAATAATTGTTCTAACTTTTAAAAATAAGAAACTCCTGCTCTTGGTCTCTATCAAAATACAATGTGTGATTTGGATTCAGTCCGCAAAATTTAGTTTGTCCAACTCAACGGTAAGAAATTCTATTACTCAGCATTATGAAGTAAACTAAATTCATGTAAATATGCTTGAGGTTTTGATAAATGACCTAGCGCAGGACATGTTTCAAAACAAACCAGAATAATTAGACTAAACTTAAGATTTTGTTTGTGGCCAGTTTGGATTGGGTTACTTTTATTTCTTTGAGAATAAATGCATGGTGTAGATCAGGAAAATTAGTTCCTTGCTAAAATTAACATTTCACTATGTAAAAAAGTGTTCATCGACAAGATACATACCATATGAATGATCAAAGGAAAAGACTCTTCCTCTAGGAATTTCATGCTATTTCATCTCATGCCAGTCTCAGATCTGCTTCTCTATAAAGTCCAGAAGATATATATTTGCCTGCAAAGAAGTTAGTGGAGCCCTGTAGAATCAATCCTTAATTCAACAATGATGTATTATCTGCAATTAGTATAATCCCCTAGTGATAAGCAACTGTTTAAACTCAACCTCTTTTTGTTTATACTTTAGAATATTAAACAGAAATAATCATTAGAATGACAGCCAGAATGTCCTGGAAGTGCACAGCAGCTGTCATGATCTAAAAAGAGAAAAGATGGGTCAGAACTGGGGAATGATGTTCGGAATTTGTTTGTGGAGATATGGTGCATGGGAAGATTGTTGTCACAATGACAGAAAACTGTGACCGAGTGAGAGCTACCTACAACTTCACCAGCCAACCACAAACATATTGCACTGTTTAAAGAAGACCTGTTTAAAAATAATACAAGTAAAGACACTGACCAAAGATGGATACCAGCAGTCACCTGATGGTTGGCATTGTAAGTGACCACTTTTCTGGAAGGTTCCTATATGGATTTCACTGCAGACCTGCGCTGAGATATTACATGGAATTTCACACCTGGGGAGTGTCAAGGTCTACTTCAAACAGAGACTCTTGAAAGGAAGGCATTACAAACACAAAGCACTGGACTTTTTAATTCACCATAATTCTGTCAAAACAATGGAAACTGCTACCCAGCCAGATTCACCCCATCAGATGCTCAAAATACCCTGTGGAAAACAAAACAACCCCATCTCCTGTTGATTTATGTCTCAAAAATGTGTCAAAAGGTTTCTGAGATGAAAGATCAGAACCTGGGATTATTACAATAATGGATGCAAGACATGCTATTGAATTCTCTTCCGGGAATGTACAGAAATGTGTTTATAACTGGCTCAGCCAAGCAGAGAAAAGGGACAAGCAGGAAGAGAAAAGAAATATGACAGTCATCCGAAGACCTTCTGTAAAAGAGAAGGAAAAATCGCTCCTCTCTCTTTTGCTCTCTCTCTCTCTCTTTCTCTCTCTCTGAAGCCAGGATGTCTTCATCAGAGTCCAGACCTGAACAAAGTCAACTCCACACTATAACAATGACAAATAAAACTGGAAAATGCTGGAAATACTCAGAAGGTCTGGCAGCATCTGTGGAGAGAGAAACCGAGTTAACATTTCAGGTTTGTGACCTTTCCGATGATATCCAGCAGAAGCCATAAATGCAGGAGCATATACTTGTGATAAGTTTAATGCAAGTTTTTACTTTCATTTCCCAAAAATGTAGTTCGCATATGGGAGATGACATCATATATCACTCTGTTTCCCAACATATTCTCTGCATTCTGATGCATTCCCAGGTTCATTTAGTCTCTACCTGCTGGACCGTGAACACAATTCCAATTTGAAAGTCTTGCCTAGTTGTACAACTTCATCACCCAGATGCCAACAGGAGGAATTCTTTCACTTTGGAATGGGTATTTGGTTCCTCCATTGGAGGTTGATCACTTTTACAAATTCTTACCAAGGATAAGTTGTTTATAAATTTGACAGTCATCCATTAAAGGCCTCTTTTGAAAGGATCCTCTCTCAGTTTAAAAAATCATTTAAAAAAATTATTTCAGGGTGAAACTTCCTTTATTTTACTCCTCATTTCTTGTCTCCTAGGCATCAAGAAAGTAGATGATAAACTCTCAAAGATCACTTTTATTAAGAAGATATTTATTTATCATAAATCCTAAGCATGCTTTCTTCATTCTATTGAGCTTCTGCCTGAGAAGGATGCTTTTCAAATAGCTTGAAAATGCCACCATCCCCTTAATTGAGGATAATGATTTTCAGCATCTCTAAAGTGTCCAGATATTTATGGCATCTCAACACTCAATGACAATCATTCTTTGATGAATGGGATTTCATATCTTGATCTATCTCAATAGATAGGTTGCTGACGTCACATTCTTTTGTGCAATGAACCTGAAGAACTGTATCACAGACTTGTTTAAAGGTCTCTTGGGTAATACAACATTGAGTCTGGCTGTTCCAGTTGCCTGGCTGAAGGGTGAAGAACGGCTCCAGCCTAAAACTCACTGATGTACGTGTTAATCAGTGCTCAGTAAGGTTTGGACAATAGCAACCGCATGTTAAGTACAAACAGCAAACATCCCAGTGTAATTGTTTGATTTGGATAGTAATCCATGGCACATAAGTTACTTCAATGTTTTAATATCAAACTCTTAGCTTTATTCTGGGAGCTTAAAGGACTGTGTGAAAAAAATAGTACTGGCAAATAAGTTTACCTCAAGAACAAGTGACAATTTATATACTTAAATATTAAATTAAAGCAAATTATTTTACCACACATCGTTTTGAATGACTTGCACTACTTTTCATCATTAGAATAATATTACAATACTAAATTGGTACTTTGCAAATTAGCAAGACTTATTTGATGCAGCTACAACATCCAATGCCCCACTGTTGTTGTTGGTAGAACCAATTTCTTTGAATAATGAAAGGCAAAGATTATAGCTAAATTATGTAATCATAAAACTTACTCAGGCTTAACCATTTGTTCACAGTTCACTAGGATTTAATTGTTTCCCAGAACTAATTGTATAAATTATTTCTTAAAGGTTAGTAAAAAGAGGCAGCCAGTTACATATTAGTTTAAAATTCACTTATCTGTGAAGAGCAAAGTAATGAAATATAAAATTTCAAACAATATTTGAACTAATAATTTGAACAGTGTGTGGGTGTATAGGCAATTTGATAGAAACTCCATTATCACTGTTTTTTTTTTACCATTTAGTTCTTCATGGCTACCTCACAATGCCAAACTGCTTCCTTTACCCAGGTGGCCTGAAGAGCACTGCATGGCCCTTGTTCCTCTTGTACATTGGGAATAAGATGCTGGGTGGACTAAAGGAGGTGCTGTCCTGTGGAGTGGCAAATTGTCCTGACAGTTCTTCTTTCCCCCTCTTTGAGATGAGCTGGGATGCCAAGTTTTTTTTAATGCTGCCAAGTGTGAATTCTTTCCAGAAAACTCAAGTATCTACAATATGTTGCCAGAAATTCTGAATGGAACTATACTTGACCACATGAACTTTTTACTTCTGTCAAAAGTTTCAAATTTCTAACATTTAGAATGAGACGACAGCCGTGAGACATATTTTTGACAGGGCTATTTTTGTTCTTCAATTCATTGTCCTTTTCTAATCCATTAAAAGCATTTCTGTTTTAAATTTATATCCAAACAAGTATATTTGGCATTCATTGCATTGGATACATTAGTACTTCAGTTGGACTCAATGTCATAACATTGACCTACATCACAACAGTAATTGCACTCCAAAATTAATTTATTGTGTAACTATGTTGAGGGAGTTTGATGTGGTTACAAAAAACGTTGTAAATGCAGTCATTTTTTGACATTGGATGATTTGGTCAGTCATGTTTAGCCGCAGGATAAATATCAACTTCAATAAATCTTTTGCATATTGTTATATCTATAATAAAGTGGTTTGCTATTTGTAGTTATCAATGACCAGTGAAGGAAACTTCATTTGAATGCTTGATTACAATGTTTTTGTTACAATGACATCTTTTATAACTAGCCATTTATCTCATGCTGTCTGGGATCTTGCCATGCACATATTGGTTACCATGTTTTCCTACACAATAACAGTGAGGCTGTGAAGATCTATGAGTTTTGCTGAAGGGATGAAAGGCCCTATATAAATGTAAATTCTTCCTTTACCTATATATTCAGCTTAAAGGTGACCGAATGAGTGTTTGAAAGTTTTTTTTAAGGAGCCTTTCAAAGACAAAGAATGAAGCAGCAAAATGAAAAAGTTTAGGGACAGCATTCCAGAGGGTTGAACGTGGATGGCTGAAAGCTTTGTCAGTATGTGAAAAGAGGGGAAGTGTGTAGCTCGTAACTATAGTATTATCCGGCCCTCAACAGAAACTATCATCCTGTTAATCATGCAGAATGGAATTCTTTGTCAGCACTCTCATGAGTTTCTGTCAGTTTGATAAAACGTAAGGAAAAAGTGTGACAGTCTGATGCAAGACAAATCACATTTATTATCTATGGGATGCAAACCTCTTGAAGCACAGACATGTGATCAAAGATGATTGTGTGAGACGTGGGGGAAGCAAAGTTGCCATGTCTACATACAATACTTCACCATCATGAATTGTTCCATTTAGTGCCTTTGTTAAAAGCTAGTAAAAGCATATCTAGTGACAACAGTTGAAGCTGGATTGAAAGACTGCAGCAAAATCTTTAGGGCATCATTTCTGAAGCCACTGTGACAACATTCCTATAATTTAAAGAGACCTTGCTATTTTGTGGGAACGGGCATATTGCTTGCATTTAACTACAAAAACCTTTCTATAATATGACGAATAAATAACTATCATATTTTTAATAGTTTAGGCTTTTAATGGGCATCACACATTTTTAAATTTGTAAAATGTCTGAAATAAATCTGTGGTGATTTTTTGGTGAGAAAAAATAAAGAAAAAATAGATTTGAGGAACTTTTCAAAATCTTGATGATTTTTCCTGGCTCAGGAATATAACTATGCTCATGGATAAAACTTCAGGATTCCTCTGATCATTATCTTTTATGTCTTCTCATGTAAGATATTACTATGTCATAGATCATTGATGTCAGCCCTTTATTATTGATTCTTTATACATTGGACAATGTTAATGTTTCATAAATAGTTCATTATAATTTAGTTTTCCTGTTAGTTGAATGAAGGTCTTGTGTTGCAGTGGGTTGCGTCTGTCTTTGAGACAGGACTCTGTGTTCAGGTCCCAACCCAGCACTTGATGGCCAAGAAAGGTGCATTCATAACGTGGCTAAACAGGTTGAGTATCAATCTGTAAATCCTCCTAACACATTCCAATAGCAGGAAATAAGAGCGGGAGAGATTCTGGGTCAGCTATGTGATGGATTTACTTCCATGTGATGGAAAGAAAGTTGGAACCTCCACCATCACAATCCATATCCCCAGGCTACAGTTTACCTGTGAAAGTGTACACAGCAACTCAGACTTCCTGAGTGAACTGTAACACACCACCACCACCAGTCAGTTAAATAGGTAAATAAAAGCAAAACACAATGGATGCTGGAAATCTGAAATAAGAACAGAAAATGCTGGAAAAACTCAGCAGGTCTGGCAGCATCTGTGGAGAGAGAAACAGAGTTTGAGTTTTGAGTCCAATATGACTCTTCTTTGAACTTGAAACAGTAACTCTGTTTCTCTCTCCACAGATGCTGATAGACCTGCTGAGTTTTTCCAGCATTTTCTGTTGTTATTTTAATTAAACACATAACCTCCCTTTACTTCAACATATTTGCAATTGCAGCTTTCCAACTGGTTGGGCCTAATCCCATTGGAGTTTAGAAGAATGAGATCTTATTGAAACATATACGATCCTGAGGGGTCTTGATAGGGTGGGTGGTGGGAGGATGTTTCCTCTGGTGTGGAATACAATTTAAAAATAAGAGGTTTCTCTTTTAAGATGGAGATGAGGAGATTTGTTTTCCCTCAGAGGGTCGTTAGTCAATGGAATTCTCTTCCCCAGAAAGCAGCGGAGGCTGGATCAGTGAATTTAGTCAAAGCTGAGTTAGTTAGATTTTTGATAGTCAAGGGAGACAAGAGTTATGGGAGACAGACAGGAGTGGAGTTGAGACCACAATCAGATCAGCCATGATCTTATTGAATGGTGGAGCAGGCTCAAAGGGCTGAATGGTCTGCTCCTGCTCCTAAGTCCTATGTTCCAATCTTTGTATTTGTTAATAAATTGCATGCTGGAATAGGAAGCCACATATCCAAATTGGCTGATGACACAAAGCCAAGTGAATTGTAAGCTTTGTAGAGGGAAGTTTAAAATTACAAAGAGATACTGATAGATTAAATTAAAGGGTGAAATGTGGAAAATAGATTTCAGTGTAGGTAAATGTGAAGTCTTCCGCTTTAGGCCTGAAAATTATAGAACAGGGCACTTTCTAAATTAAGAAAATCTACAAACACTGAAGTCCAAAGAGACTGTTAGGAAATAGAGATAGTTTAAGTTAAGTTATACTTGTATTAGTGGGTGTTAGGAATGAGTTTAAGCTTTAATGTTTAAGTTTGATTTGTATTTCTGCATTTGTGTGTTAAGAAAGGTCAAATGGAGTTTTACTTTCACTTTAAGAGGCTGCTTACATTTCTAATGAGACGTTTACGACCCCTATAGAGTGAAAGTAAACACACAAGAGTAGGAAGAACAGTGCTGTTGCCTAGCAACAGGGGGCCACATAGTTAGGTTCCACCCACAGACATATACACAGAAGAAAGCTGTTTGAGTTCAGTTGGTTTGAAGGCAGCTGTGAAGCAGAAGCAGCCTAAAAGGGGACAGATAGCAAGTCCCAAACTAAGAAAAACCCCAAAAGTCCAGGGGAGCAAAAGAAGAGAAATTCCAAAGAAGAACTTCCGGTTAAAGGAAGGACAGGGACCTGTGCCAGAAATTTCCCCCCATTAGGGGGGTTGTGCAGGGGCAGGTGGGGGCGGGCACAAACGCGATCAGTGCCCTCGATCGGGGCCACGCCGCCATTTTACGTGGGCAGGCCAGTTAAGGTCCGCCCATCGTGATGCACGCCTGGAAGCGCTGGGGGTTCCCTGTGTGGACGGGGGTGGGGGTGTTTCCCTGAAGTGGATCCCTGTGTTCTTTAGCGCATGAGCAAGAAAGAGTGCAGAGATCCCCTAAGGCACGGAGGTGTCTCAGGGAGATTTGATTCAGTCTTAAACTTTAAATTAAAGGATTTTTAAACTTTTAAAACATGTCCCCTTACATGACACTTTCACATGAGCTGGGACATGTCAAAGAATAAATGTATAATTTTTATTAGATCTTAAAACAGTTAATGAAACTTCATCCCGTCCGTGGATGAGGTTTCGTGAAAAATGTGAAGGCCGCCTGGGCTCTTTGCCTACCCGCCAACCTTAAGGTTGGACGGACAGCTCATTAAATTGAGTTAATTAGTTGTTAGCAGGTCTTAATAGGCCTTTAACAGTTTGGTGGGCGCACAGCCGAGTCGGCTGCCGCCTACCGAACTGACAATCTAAATGTCAACATCATTTTACGCGTCAGAGAGTGGGCCCCCACCCCCACTCGCCGCCAGGAAAATGCTGCCCTTGGAAAAGGTCCTGTTAAGTGAAGCTAAGAGTGAGGGGCAGAGAGAAAGGCTCCAAGCTGCAGATTTAAAGTGAGAACAGCTTGCAAGGAGCAAGAACGTTAAAAGAGACAACTGAAGGCCTGTAACTCTTTCTTATGGGCATGTAAAACAGTGGTGTCATGTTAACACTGAGTTGCTGAGAAAGATTGCATGGAAGATAGCTTGAGTGCATGTGGTGAACCAGGGAAGAGGAACATCAGAAGGAGAGTTCGAAACCCCGAAGGTGAACCCTTTAGGAAGATATCTGAGCGAAAACGTCAGTTTGTGAGAAGATTCCAAGGCGAGGTCCTGGAGAGTGGAGATTGGAATCACTCATGTGATGGACGGAACTCAGTGAGACCAGTTGGCTCATGGTGTGGCAAACGTCTGGGGAGAGTTGAGGAGAGATCCATAGCATCTGTTTGAGGTGGCATCTTTCACTTGGTTTCAGAATGTGGTGTGTCTGACCACAGGGTGCCATAGGTTTACATGGACTGTGTACTTACTGTAAACATTAGAGTATAAGATAGCTTTTGCAACTTCTATTATCCTTATAAATCTGTGTACAACTATAAAGGTATAGTTGTGGGTGAAGAAGTATTGTGATATAGTTCATCTTTTCCTGTTGAATAAATTTTGTTAAAAGTTCATCAGCTGACTCCTGTGACTCTGTTTAGTAGCTACTTTCCACGTATCTACACAAACAAATAAAAGTTAGGATCTATCAAGCTGGGTTCCACCGTGGGATCAGGCTTGTCCAGGGGTAACCTCAGCTGTGATCATAACAACACAAATCATTAAAATGCCATGAACAGGTGCAGAAATAATCAAAAAGGCTAATGGAATGTTGTCCTTTATATCTAGAAGACTAGAATACAAAGGGGTAGAAATTATACTTCAGCAACACGAAACCTATCAGACCACACCTGCACTACTGTGAACAGTTCTGGACACCACACTTCAGGAAGGATACATCAGGACTGATGCAAGCATGCCAAATTCTGTCCTGATGCATACAAGATGAAAAACTTCAACATTGTGGGCAGAACCTTGCCTTGTCGGGCGGGCCTAGCAAGGGTGAACGAGGGCGTTTGGGAAGCCGACCGCCACTGGTGATAGGACCATAAAGCGATTTCACACTGGTGGGCCAATTAAGGCCTGCCCAGCGTGAATTGTGAGCAGCAGCGCTCAGTGCTGCCTGTGTGGGCAGGGGGAGGATGGCGAACAGGGCGAGAGTGAACTTTGCATATGCGCGCGAGTGCGCGCTTGATAATCTCTTGAAGAGTTATCTAAAAAAAAGACATTAAAAATGTAATAAAACACGTCCCCTCATGTGACTCTGTCATGTAAAGGTATAGTTGTGGGTGAAGGAGTATTATAATATAGTTCATATTTTCTTGTTGAATATATATTTTATTCTTTTGTTATTTTTGTTATTCTTTGGTTGACTCTGTCACATGAGCGGGGACATGTTATTAATTAAGTTTTAAAAAATTAATTTTATTTTTATTTGCTTTAGGAAACCTAAAAGGTGCAAAGACCCCTTGGCCTTCTCGCCTACCCACCCACCATAAGGTTGGATGGGCAGTGAAAAATTCTATTTAATTGATCATTTAATGGCCTTAACAGGCCTTTTAATTGTCAGCGGGTGTGCTGCTACCTTCAGTGTGTGCTTGCTGAACAAATTATCATGCGACTGCACGTCGCTGTCGGAATGCTCGCCCAACGTCAACGCGTGTCATTTTATGTTCAAGCAGGGCAGGTGTGCGCCCGCCCACCGAGCTAAAAATTTTGCCCCACGTCTCTTTTTTCGGCAATGCTCAAGGAAGTATTGGTTTTGGAGAAAGTGCATCGTAGATTTACCAGGATAATACCATAAGAGTTAAATTACAAGAGGAGATTGCGAAAACTAGGGTTGTATTCCCTGGAATGTCGAAGATAATGGGCTGATTTGATCAAAGTTTTCAAAATATTATGGGAAACAGATAGGGTAGATAGAGAGAATATATCCTTCGGGATGGGGAGTCTAGGATTAGAGTACATTAAAATTAGAGCCAGGCCTCTCAGCAGTGAAATTAGGAAAAACTTCTGCATAAATATTGTTAGAAGTTTGGAAC
This sequence comes from Carcharodon carcharias, assembly GCF_017639515.1. Taxonomy (NCBI): domain Eukaryota; kingdom Metazoa; phylum Chordata; class Chondrichthyes; order Lamniformes; family Lamnidae; genus Carcharodon; species Carcharodon carcharias. The sequence goes on from NC_054487.1 coordinate 65,970,109, forward strand.
CCACTTCCATAAATGGTAATTACTGTTAGATCAATTATTAATTTTCAAACTGAGATTAATAAACATGGAGCACAGTTAATTCACAGATTAGGCCAGGGTCTCACAGAATGATGGAACAGGCTCCAGGAACTAACTGGCTTATTCTTGTTCCTATGGTGATTGTACTGGTATTAGAACTACTTGTTAAATAATTCTGCATTGCTTATTTCTAAACTCTTCAATAGCATTTCCAGAGACACATAAAATGCCATTTAACTCATTGATCATAATTACATCTCCACATTATGTATCATGCATAAATACCATGCGAGATATATGTTGCATGACCTGTTGTTGCTGTATTACAGGAACTTCCATGTATGTCCCACATTACACCTGCGTTAAGTTCTATCAATGATATTTTAAAAAGCTAAAATCGGGCAAAATGTTGACGATCAGTTTATTTAAATGATATGCAAATGCTTTATGTTTATTATTTGGGAATGTCTAGCCCACATCTTTTGTCCATGCAAAACCATCCTTTATCCAAAAGGATAGGAAAGAACTTTGTTTACAGGTCTCTGTTTACTCCGTTTTCTAACAACATCTCAGGCTTGGCTCATAGGTTGCACTCTCTCCTCTGGGTCAGAAGTTTTGTGAGATCATGCCACACTCCAGGGACTTGAGCACTTAATCTATAATGACACTTCAGGGGAGAATCAGAGGATTGTGGCACTGTTGGAGGGGCTTTCTTTTGGATGAAGCACCAAACTGAGATTTCAGGTACACATTCAAAAGCATTATTCAAAGAAGAACAGAAAGTTGCCCTGATGTCTTGGTCAGCATTTCTCCTTCTATCAACGCCACCACAAAACAAAATGTTAATGATTTCAGTATTTCAGTATTGTGTCTCAATGACTGCTGCGTTTGCATTCCAAATAATGGTGAGTGTATCTAAAAGTAATTAATTGGTTGTAGTGCTTTGAGATATCCTGTAGGCTAGATAAGGCATTATATGAATGTATGTGATTTATTGCAACAGTTGAAAAACATTTCCCTTCATAAACATTAGCACTCTCTATACAAGGTTAAATAAACAACACTACATGCTGCATTAAAATATTTTTAATCATTCTGTTTATAATATCCACAAATGTTAATATTCTAAAAATTAGTTAATATGCAACATTTTTAAATGTCACAAAATTGTCAGTGTCCACACAATGACATTGCATATGGTGAAGGAATGCTTAATCCCCTTATCTCCTTTCTTTCACCCAGTTATTTTTGCTTTAAACCTGCCCAATTGAGGTTGTAGTAAATTACAATCATCCATATTCGGAGTAACATTTTTACAAAATATGAACATACCTTATTTATTTTGGCAATGGCTAAATCTGATAAAGGACATATCAATTATATTCATCTTTGTGACGGTCTGTTATTGCATTCCACTTCAATTTCTCCCTTCCATTACCGATAATCCTTCATTTTGTTTTTATTTTCTCTTGGAGCAGCTTCGAAGGATTGGCTTCTATTAAGTTTTAATTCAGAAAGTCACCAGTCCCTAACACTTCATCATCAAATTCAACACTGCATTTTCCTGGAGCAATAGCATACTATTTATCAAAAGTGTTATTTGTTTTGTCCCACTTCTAATATCCACTTTATTTTCTCCTATTCTGTCTGTTTCTCCCTTGGCTGTGCATTAGTCCCACTGAAAAAGGGGGCAGGCAACAGGCTCCTAGCGTTTTACTTATATTTCCATTGACTTGGTTACTGGAGCAAAAATAGACCAGCATGACTGGTATGGCAATTTTCCATCTATCCTGTTGAGCGAAGTGCTTATCTCCATTTGGTAAATTCCATTGGTGGTAAAGGTGTAACTGAGAAATCAAAATGTAGGACTTCGTAGCAGGAACATTCATCTACGTTGCATGGTAGGCATGCTGTCTTTGGTCCATTGAGTGCTGCTGATTCATCTATTGGAGCAAAGTTGCGGTGTGCTATCCTCTTTAAGTATATTGATTTTGCACTTGAATTGATAGTACCTCGATAGAATGATATTGGACAAGCAATTTGATTTGCAATCACATAATTTGGTTTGCAGTCTGGAATCTTGATGGAGTGAAATTGTAAATTTGTTAAGAGGTTCACAAGCTTTACTATGATAGGTCCAATAAAATATTATCATTTTAAATTCATACCCAGTGTCTCATGAATGAACAGCTAGAGCTAAAAATCCTATAAGCCTGACAATGGGCTTGGGGATTGCATGCACAATTAACCTGGACCCAATGAAAGAATGCAGGCTCAATTCTATGTTTGTGGCTAGCAGGCCAGTGCTAAACATGCGACTGAGTGCTGCACACTCAGCAGGAGGGCCAAGTTTGTGCACCAATTAAACATAGCCCACACTTCTTAAAGTCAGCCTGCACTTTTTAAAGGGGATGCCCATTCTGACTACTTATTTATTTGGGTTGGAAATGCATTAGGAGCTGAGGGAACCTGAGAAATGGCACAGCAGTCCAGGGGGAAGGTTCCTAGGTTTTTGAATGCAGTGCTGGAGGCCTTAGTGCAAGAGGATGAAAGGAGGAGGTAATCTATACTAGGAGCCCCCTAGCCAGATACTGCAAAGGCAGCAGAAGCAGGTAGCTTGGTCAATGCCAGGACTAAGGTTCCAAGGACTTGGATACAGTGCTTGAAAAAGGTCAATGACTTTACATGAGTGATCAAGGTAAGTGAGTGCATCTTCAACTGTTATCTCCTACCCATTGTCCCACCAATCTCAAACATTGCTCAATGAGTTTGGCAGTTAAAGATCAATTCTTCTCCTTTCAGTTCCTGGAAAATTCTTTTCCTACTCTTTACAGGCTTAGGTTCAGCCACTTCTAAAAAAGACGCCGTCCCCTGAACAATTGGGTTTCACTATTGGGCAATTCACAATGGATGCCATACTTGCTCTCTATCAATTGTCTGAGCTTCATGGCAAATTCAAACACCCCCTTACAATGGAATGCATAGATTTCAAGATACCTTTGATTCTAATCATGGAAGCACCCTATTGAAAGCTCTGCAAGACACTGGCAGTCTTGACAACTCCTGAGATTAATTCTTTGTTTACATAATGAACCTGCAGCATGGGTCTGACTGGGGAAACTACAAGTCTGAGAGGTTCTACACCAGATCTGGAGTTAGGCAGGTTTTCTGGCTCCAACTCTGTCATGCAATGGTCTGGAAGTTCTACGTTTCTACAAATGTCAATATTACTATCGATCATGTGTCTTTTACTGACCATGTTATCCTTCTCCGTCAGGACATGTGTGTTGATAGGGTTAGGTTAGAGAGCTTTCAGTCAAAGGAAGCCACCTTTGGGCCAATGGTATCTCAGGAAAAGACAGAGGCCCAGAGTCTCAGAGTAAATGCTGTGGCACAATACATTCAAGTTGATGGACAAAATCTACCTGGGTAACATAATGTCATAAGCTGGGAGAAGTGAATCAGGCATCCTGAAGAGAATATGCTTAGCAGCTCCAGCAATGAAGAAACTGCACAGGCTCTGTGTTGTAGAGTGTTAAGAGTTCAGTAGGCCTGAAGAAGTCTTCGTAGTCATACATAGTTAACTGTAAGTCTTTACTCACTCTTAGAACTATTTACAAGTATATGGTAAAGGGTACAACCTAGGAACTGTCTCCATGCTTGCTGGTACACCCGGCTCTGACCAACATTCAACTGAATCTGGGTGCGGGTTATGTGCTCTCTTACATCACTGTGTGGGTGGTACTGTACTCAGTCCCACATTAACCCTAATATGTGCCAGCCCCTTATACTACAGTCTGGAGTCAAAAGAGGGTGAGAAATCCCTTCAAAAGCACAGATTTATCAGGCCTGTGTCTTTCCGATACTTTTGTATGGTACTGGAACATGGACACTGCTTACACAAGAAACATTGCATGGTGCTGTCAGAGGCAACTAAGGTTCAACATTATTCTTTAACAATGAAAACCAGTTGCCAGAAGATTAAAGCCATCATTAATCATTGTTGCTGGGCACCCTTTGGTCATGCCGCCTTGGAGACTAAGTCCCTGTCAACAGGTCACTAAAGGTTGGAATTGAGATCAGGAGAAGGCTCCGAGCTGCTACAGATTGAAGGGGTCCACAAAGTTGTCCTCAGTTAACCTTGTTTTATCGGATCCTTGACAACCCAATTAAATTCTCTGGCACTAGGAATAGAGCCTTACAGTGTGGCCATGGATGGTCGACATTACAGGCTTCAGCTGGATGAATATAATTGCTGTCTTGCTCACATTCTTGTGTAATCCTTATGTGTTTTCTTGCCCTTGGTTTGCTCCCTTTCTCACTTCAGGAGATGGAAGTTTGTGCTGGTCTAGGATTCCATTCCATCAGCACCTCACCCAGGTCATCCTTCATTTGCGAACATAGATAGTGGGGATTAGTGAGCTACTTCAATTAGGACATGTTACAATTGAGGCTGATCATGACCTCGGCCAGCTTCTGTTCACATCTTTTCCAGCAGAAGTCACTGGAGAGTGATCAAGAGTGGGAACCTTGCATGCTTATTTGCCTCTCTAGGCGGAAACCAGTTATTTGCAACCCTATCATCATCCCAGCTGAGGTTAGCTAACAGAACATAGCAAGAACCAAACTTTCCCAGTCTGGAAATGTCAGCCACAGACTGGGGGCACTTTGGAGTTAAAACCAGTTGAAGACATTGCATTAACATTAGTCTCCAATGCCATCTGTATCCCACCAAATGTCTGGAGAAAGTTTTAGCATTTTGTTTCTTAATAATAGTGATATTTTAAAATGTCCTTACTTTTCTAATACTCCCTAAAAACACATATAGGACTGACATATGGACAGGAAATGCTGGAAATACTGAACAGTTGAGGCAGCATAGTCCTGGGAATGAAAAATCATCGATCTTTCTTTTATTCATTTATAGGGTGTGGCCGTCACTGGCTAAGCCAGCATTCATTGCCCATCCCTAACTACCCTTGAGTACTGAATGCTTGCTAGGCATTTAAGAGTCAACCACATAGTGCTGTGGGTCTGGAGTCACATATAAGCCAGACCAGGTAAGGACAGCAGACTTCCTTCCCTAATGGACATTAGTGAACCAGATGGGATTTTGCAATAATCAGCAATGGTTTCATGGTCATTGTCAGACTTATAATTCCAGATTTTTATTCAATTCAAATTTCACCATCTGCTGTGGTGGGATTCAAACCCAGGTCCCCAGAGCATTACCCTGGGTCTCTGGATTACTAGTCCAGCAATAATACCACTAAGCCACCATCTCCCCTAATCTGAAATATTAGTAAGAATTTTACCAGCACGCTGCGTGTCCCGATGTCAGAACCAAATGTGGGTCCCGAGCTGTGCAGGCAGACAGAAGGACGTTGGCAGCAATTCTACCAGCAGTGACCATTTAAGAGGCTGCAGTCAGGGCTACTGCCCAATTAAGGCCAGCGGCCTGCCTCTCCGAGCAGCTAGCCCAATCAGAAGGCCGGCAGCTCTGCAGCCTTGGCAGCACCACCACTAACAGTAGCCGCTGCTGAGGCTGCAAGAGGAACGGGAGGACGCCTCCATGTGGAGGCGCCCTCAAGAGGTTTGGTGATGTGTCTGAGCCAGGCAGGCACACAACTGGACAGGTGAACTCTCCAGCAGCGGCGTCAAAGCTGCAGGAGTAGTATCACCACCAAGGGCCCTCCCATGACACATGAAGCCCCCGGAAAGGAAGACCCTCCCCCAACCCCTGGGAAGCCTCTTGGGGGGCTAGTTCGATGCAGCTAGCAGAATCACCACACCTTTCCCGTAAAATCTCAGCCGCCCAATAAAATGGTTTTCAACGGGTCAATTAACTGGATTGATTGTCCGTCCACTGCCAGTTGGTGGTTAGCTGAGCTGCTACCCTCTCCGCCTATGGTAATATTCCCTGGTGTCGGAACGCATCGGGTTTCCCTCTTGACGCCTTCTGCCACCATTTTGCCACCCATCCCATCACCCAGGCCATCTCCAAAGGGCTGATAAAATCCCAGCTGTTAATTGTTTCCCCACTGCTGCTGCCAGGTTTGCTGAGTATTTTCAGCATTTCCTGTTTTTATTACAGTCTAGGCTGAGACCTTTTGGCATAAACAGTATCAGCCTGGTTTCCTCAATACTACCTTTATTCAGCAGCATTGACATTTTTGTGCATTATTTTGTTTCAGTTAAGTTTATAGAGCTTGCCACTTGACAGCTTGAACTACTTTAGGAATAAAAAAACATCTATTTGCCCCCATTCATCTTCCCAGAGTGGCTACGCCTGTTATAAATTAGGCACTCCCTGTGAACAATAAATATTATGCGGTTTGCTTTTAAGACAATCAGAGACATTTCTGCATACTTGTGGAATGGACACTAAGTTGAGTAAGTTAAGTGTCATCTAACTCTGCAGTAGTGGATGAATGCTGAAACCAAGCCTCGCACACAAAATATACTTTGACGAAAAAGAAACCATCGGCAGAATTTTACTTTCCCCCACCAGCGTATTTACAGGCAGACAGGGCTCATAAAATTCCTCAGATGTCTTTCCCACCAGACTCCCAATCGCGGGCGAGCAATAGGCCAGCCCTTGTCCCAGCTGAGACCATTCAGCTGCCAACGAATGACAACGTAAGGGCCATTTCCCGCCTTGGTGTGAGGAGTTCAGAGGAAGTCCAGAAAGTGACCCTGCTCAGGCCTCGTGAGGGAAGAGAGGGGGTTGCAAGTCACCTCCATCAACGACCTCCTTTTAACCTCGGGCACCCTGCCCCGCCCCACAACAAGATCTGCCCTGCGCGGGTGCTCCCTTCCACCTGGCCTCTTCGCCAACACCCCCAACACCTCCCCCTGCCTATCCCTCGGATTTACCTCCCCTCCCGTCCCTGACACCCCCACACATACTTGGCCCCAGACTCCTGGGACTTCGACTCTGGGGAACTGCTTGTAGCCCCAGCCCTGTCCACTGCAGCTTCTAATGCTGCTGGGAGCAAAGAGTCACCGGCCAATCAGATTGGCCGAAAACCCTCTGTGTCGGCGCTTCCTCCCAAGTGAGGGGGTGGGGAGGTGAGTGATGCCCTTCCACCAGTCGACTAACGTCCTTTGGGGCGTTAAATGGCTGCAGGGCAGCCAGCACTGGACACGAGGGGCAGGGTTTTTTAGGGTCGTTGGGCGGGCACGTTGGGAGGGCCTGGGCGCAGCCAGGAAACAGCCCTCCGCCTGCGGTCAGCCCCCCCACCGCCCCCGACTGTGATTTCATGCCGGCTGGTCAACTAACAGCCAGCCCAGTGTAAACCATACGCTGAAAGGCTCACTGCTGCCGGGAGGTTGAAGTCTGGGCAGGCGCTGGGGAGAGCGCAATGGGAAAGCTGCCCCAGGGAGCTGAAGGGTTTTAAAAACAAAAGGGAAGATTTGGAAATTCTGGGAAAAAAAAAATTGCCCCCACATAGGACTCAACTCACCTGAACATACAGGTTGTAGGAATTCTGGCAAAATATACATTTTTTTTAATTACCATTGGAAATCTTTTCCCACCCCGTGGGTGAGGTTTCCTCAAAAATTCGAAGGTCGCCTGGTCGATTCACCCACCCCCCAACCGTAACATTGGACGGGCAGCGAAAAATCTCTCTTATTTAATAAGTAATAGGCGTCTTAATTGTCGGCGGGTGTGGGCGAGTCGGCAGTGCGCCTGCTGACTGAAATACCGCGCTAGTGCGCGATGACTTCGGGAGGCTCGTCTGATGTCATCACGCGCTACTTTACGCCCGATCGGGTTGGGCGCGCGCCCGCCCACCGGGCGTAAAATTCTGCCCAACGTGTTCCCTGTTGGCCATTCGGGTGCGGGGAACCCTGCCATCCTCAAAATTTTGACCCGTGCCTACATTAAAAACAGTACGGGCTTCTAACAGGAAGTGACCTGATATAAAGGGGAATAAATGGGGTCAAATCACACTGCGCGCAATATTAGTATTTCAATCAATTTGTAAGAAACTCCTTTGTCTGAAATTTTAATGGGAGCTTCATCCCACTTATGTTAAGTTCTTCAATTAACATGGCAAATAAAGAAATGTTATAAATGTTAATTAATGCTATTTCGTAACAGGTCATTTTAAAACACAGAATCTACAGTGTAAAGAAAGCGTTTAAATAATTCAAAGAAAAACTATAAATTTTAATCGCTAGAGAGAATATAAAAAGTGAATAAGTTATACTTTGAAAATTAATAAAAGCAAAATGCTGCCAGGAATCTGAAATTAAAAGTGAAATTGCTGGAAAAACTCAGCATCTCTCTGTGAAGAGACAAACAGGGTGACCATTTCAAGTTCAATATGAGCCTCCTTCATGTACAAATGTGGCATGAGCATCGCTTGCAGCTCACAGCTGAGGTGAGGTGATTGTGGCTGCCCTCGATATCAATTGGGCTGCATTTGATCAAGTGTGATACCAAGCAACCCAGTAAAATGGATGCCAATAGGGATGACGGTCTAATGGTTAGAATCTTAACTGGAACAAAAATAAGATGACAAAGGGGTATTGACAGTGGTGATATTACCTCTTCGCCCTTTTGTCTATCACATCTTTGGCAGTGTCTTCTTGGCCTCCACCTATCACTGGCCCCCTATCGAGCTCTACCTGTCCCAAACACATCCCTCTACCAGCTTATATTTCATTTCTATATGTCTTACTTCTGATGAAGGGTCCTACAGACTCGAAACTTCAACTCTATCTCTCTCCGAAAATGCTGTCAGACCTGCTGAGTTTTTCCAGGTACTTTTATTTTTGTTCTAGATTTCCAGCATCCGCAGTATTTTGCTTTTACAAAAATAAGATGCTTGTGGTCATTGCCTGACATCCTTCAGCCATACTTCGAGCAAGTCCACCTACCTGCTTGAGCTGTGCGATTGTGGAGTCATCCCTTAAATGTGGCAGTCTGACGTGCGAATTAGTTAATTTGATTATCTGAAGGTCAAAGGACAGTTAATGACTTTGAATGCCTGTGTAAGTCAGGATTTGACAATACCTTCATTTCTAATGCTGTTATCTATTCTGCCACTGATGTTCTTGGATTTGCCATCAGCATTTAGCCCAGTATTATTCTCATGGGCCCATAATAGTGCATCAAATTCAACCACGACTTGGATTCCGTTCTCTCTTCCACCATCCTCACCCTGTAACAAATACCCCTGGACTGCACTTTGACTGAAAGATTGTTCTTAAGAAATCTGACATTTTAAAAGAAAACTTTGCTATTTATCTTAGCCTGTGCTGATTTAATGCAGCTCTGACAAGATAATGTTACTTGTAAGAAGATAGATCTTCCTTCCAACATTGATTTGGAGATAAAAGCAAAAAACTGCGGATGTTGGAAATCCAAAACAAAAATAAAAATAAAACTAAAAATACCTGGAAAAACTCAGCAGGTCTGACAGCATCTACGGAGAGGAACACAGTTAATGTTTTGAGTCCGTATGACTCTTCAACAGAACAAAATTTGGAGATGTTTGGTGTTATAAGATCTTTTCTGGGGCTGGCATCACATCGAGTCCCAGTACACTTTCCAAATGTTAAAATTTAGAGATGTTAACACCATCTAGTGGAAATAAGCTCTGATTACAACTTCAAAGAACAGATGGGGCTTTTTAAGGTGGTCATATTTGGACATTCAGAATGAATGCTGTAGCAATTTTGATTGCTCGTGTCACCACATTAACCCTGCAGCATTGGGTGACTGTCAATCATTGTAAACAGAATAGCATTAGATAGTTAGATAGATAGATAGATAGACAGACAGATAGATAGATAGATAGATAGATAATGCAACAAAATTTTAATTATGGTAGCAGTATGATTAAGATAAAATAAAATAAATTTGGGATCACCCCCACACCCACACCTCAAATACTACACAATCAAAATATGTTAAATTAAGGGCAGGATTTAGTGGAACCAGGCATGATGTCAAGGGGTGCCAGCAGAATCGGGCAGGAGGACCCACATCCGATTTCCAGTGTAGGGAAAACTGTACCCACATAAGTTCAGGACAGGAAGGGCCCTACGAAAAAATCCTGGCCACTGGCAGTGGGATGTCAATTAGGTTCATTAATGAGACACATGATATCAATTGTCCCTGAGCCAACCAGAGTACTGTGTGGCAGTGGCTCAGGGATTTAAAAGGACTTGCACAGGTCTCCCATGGCTCCTGAAGGATGCCCAGCAAACCTTATCAAATTTGCCTGCAGCCTCCTGGTGGGGGCTTTCTTGCTGACAGTCACTCAGTGCCCAATCAGGGGCAAGGTGTCGGGAAGGGAAGGGCCATTGAAAGCCACATCCTGCCCTTGCCTCTGAACGCCCTGCACCCCCCCTCCAGTGACCCCCTTCCCTTCAATCCCCATCCCACCCCACGCACCTGTGTCCGGGGATCAGGGATCAAGCAGTGACCCTCTGAGTAGGCCTCGGAGCGTTAGCAGCAGCAGGCACCGCTCTCAGTAGTGCTGTTGGCAACGGAAGCTACCGGCCAATCCTGGGGGTGGTATTTCGGTTGTCTGGGGTCTTTGATCCCGTGGGAGGACCAAAGCTGGCCAATCAGATGCCTGAGTGATCTAAAATTGTATTGGGCTTCCCCCACTGAAGTGACACGGGGCTCCCAGCGAGTCTCCAACTGGTGGAGGGACCCACGATTCAGGAACTGAATTCCGCCCTTAATAATCAGTAGGTGTGTAAGACCAAGGAAACCAGGCTAGTTTCAAGTTGGGTTTTATTTTGTCAAGTAGTTTGGAAAGTAACATGTCAGCGCCTGAATGGTGTGGAATTGCTACAAAGTTAGATGCATGTTCTGATGGGTCAAAGATCAGGAGGCATAAGTACCAGCTGTTTATCCCTACACCAAACCTCCACTTTTGTGCGTGCAGCTAATAGCATCCAGGTCATTGGCAAATAAGGCAATTGTGCTCTTAGCTAAAATTGCTCTGACGTGTAAGCACAAATGTGTCTCAAACGATATCAATGCTGCACAGTGTCAAAATGTAGTCACTGGGATTTCTCTTCGAGCCCCCTATTGGCCTCTGTCACATCTGCACTGGACACACTGTGTAAGAACATTTCTGGTGAATACAAGTTACATCAAGCAGAAGCTTAAGTCGCTCAATACAAATTGCGCTGAAATCCAGCATAAAGCAGAATGCCACTCTTAGTCCAACGTGTAGGTTATCAAGTTTATTTAATTATGGGCAGAATTTTACATCTCGCGGGCGCGTGCCCGACCAATCGGAGGTAAAATAGCGCACAATAATGTCGGGTAAGCACCCTGACGTCATCACCTGCTCACCGGATATTTCAGTCGGCGGGCCATGCCCGACATTAATTAAGAGGCCACTTAAGGCCATTAAAAAAGCAACCGACGCCAATTCTTCATTGCCCGTACCTAGTTTGCTACTGGTGACTTATTGGTACTTGGCAGCTTCATCTCTGCTTCATTGTCAGCATTTCCAGGCTTCATTTCAGATCTCCTTGGTGTCTCCAAGGCACCCGGAGTATTCAGAGCGTGTGGACGGTTCCAGGTATCAGACAGCCTTCCGTTACCATGGTAATTAGAATTGTGGTCTCCGCTTGTGTCACTTCCTCTGAGGAGGAAGACAGGGGCAGAAGGCAGAGGAGGGCAAGTGTCCCAATGCAGCTTCCGAGGGAGGGACCTGTGGGAGGAGAGGTGCAGGCACAAGGGGTACAGGGCCAGGTGCCAGTCCAAGGCGGAAGGAGCCACAGAAGACGCCACTATCCTGTTGCCAGGATTTACAGACAGCAATGCAGCTACCTCAATATGTCCAAGGTGCAATGCCGAAGGAGGCTTCACCTCTCCAGGGAGACCATGACCTTCATTTGTCAGATGATTGCACCTGAGACCAGCTCCGACTGTGTGGGTAGACACCCCATGCCAGTAGACATGAATGTCACGGTGGCCCTCAACTTCTATGCCTCTAGCTCTTTCCAGGACTCAGTGGGGGATCTGTGTGGAGCCTCCCAGTCAGCTGCCCACAGTTGCCTCAAGCTGGTGAAAGAAACTCTGTTCAGGTGGGTACTGACCGTTATTCTTTACTATACAGACGAGGCCAGCCAGGCTGAGCGAGCCAGAGGCTTTGCAGCAATTGCTGGGTTCCCCTGCATCCAGAGTGCAATTGACAGCATACGTGTGGCCATCAAGGCACCAGACTGTCAGCCGGGTGCCTTCGTCAACAGGAAGGGATTCCAATCCATGAACCTGCAGATAGTGTGTGACCACAGAATGTAGATTCTGCAAGTCTGTGCAAGGTACTCTGGCAGTTCCCATGACGCCTATACACTGAGACACTCCCAGGTGCCGAGGCTATTTAATGTTCCAGCCCAACTGGATGGATGGCTGCTGGGTGACGAGGCTATCCGTTGAAAAGGTGGCCAATGATGCCTCTCCACCATCTAAGAACAGAGACAGAGCAGCGGTACAACAGGAGACACCCATCCACAAGGGCAGTAGTAGAAAGGACCATAGGTCTTCACAAGATGCGCTTCCGATGCCTGGACTATTCAGGGGGAGCACTACAGTACCCCCCAGAGCGGGCATCACTGATAGTGGCTGCATGCAGCGCTCTCCACAATCTGGTACTGGCAAGTGAGGACCTACTGGAGGTTCAGTTCTGAGTCAGAAGAGGAAAACGGTGAGAAGAATGCTGAGGGCATGGAGACAAACCTCAGTAAATATCCAGGGAGACAGGGACATTAGGGGCACTGTTGTCGGGTGGCTGAGTTGTGCTATTAATGATAGAGTTGATCTGCAGACACTTATTGGTCATAATTACTACAGACGCCTTAATCCAACACTGCTTCAGTTAGGCTGTCAAAGACCTGCTTCCACCTCATGCCAGGGCTGCTATCTCCATCCCAGATGTCTGAAATGAGCCTTTCATTTGCACCCAAAGTCCACTCAGTGCCTCTGCAATAAAGTATCCAGCCACTCACGTCCAGCATTACATCCTAGCATACCCTACACCAGAAAGAAAAAATGTGAAGCATACTCGGGTCATCAGAACCAAAGCAACTTTAATGTTATCATCGCATTGAAATCATTATGACATTACAATTATCGGTGTTGATGTCCACACCATTAGACACATAAACCAAACATAAATTAACAGAAATTCGCCTGTGAACTGTCCCCTCTCGTGCTCATGGTGCCTTAAACTTAGATTTGCAAGTGCTACACCTTGGTGCCCAACCCACCCCCCCTCGCTGGCACCGGCATTGGAGACATCCTGCTGACTCTGGTGCCTTGTTGGCTTTGATGACCTTGATGGTCGTCCTCTGGCCAGTGGAGCCTGTACTGGCCCTTCCTGGCAGAAGTTGAACCTGGATGACTGGATTACTAGTCCAGTGACAATACCACTATGCTTTCACCTCCCCCATGGCCGAGCTGCTGCTGAGCCTGCAGAGACGGTTAGAAACTCATGCGCCAATGTGAGGTGGCTCTGGACCTCCCTGGTACCATGTATGGACAGGCACCTAGCTGGGATACTGGGTTCCTCATCCATCTCCCATACTGGCACTGATCACCTGAGGTCAGTGCCTGTGTGAGGGCTTGCAGGTTCGAGTGCAAACCCAGGAACCCCTGATTCTGTCCCTGGAGCTGCCTCTCCATGAGAGTCGCCATTCTCTCAATGGAGGAGCCTGTGCGCTAGGCCATGACGGTCAACGCAGTGCTCACAGTCTGCATGAACTCATCCATAACTCCGCCAGATCCTCCCACATATTCCGCTGGACATCCAGCATCTGCTGCCTAATGGACGACTCCAGAGGCTCATCATCTGCCTTCACCTCAGCATCATCCTGGTCTCCAGCAGTCATCCGACTGCCAGCGTCCTGGGCACTCTCTGCCTCCGCCTGCACCTCAAGCGATTGTGAAGTGCCCTCACCAATGTGCACCGATATCTAGCCGCCGATCGAATGCCCACCGAGGTGCTGGTATCTGTGCTGGTGCGTGCTTCAGAGAGCGGGTGTGACGCAGGTGCAAGTGAAGCCCCCTGGTCCTCCGGCATCAGGGGTGGCCCCTCGGGGTCTGCACAGTGAATGCCTGCTGGCAAATCTAAAAGGGAGAACAAAGTCATCACACTGTCACTGTGCATGCCAGGCACCCTGGTAAGACAATGGAGATCTGCATCATGGTGCCATTGTCTTTCAATGATCAATGGGAATCCAGGTTTGAGGCTCCCACCATTGAAGAGACTACAGTAGAATGGTTGCACAATCTGAAATTCTCACCTCTGTGCCTGGCACTCTTACCTTCGCCTGGCACCCCTGTCTCTCCACGCCCAGTTGCATGGGGAACGTGTCGGTTCTCGAGCTCTAAGGAGTCTTGATGGAACCTGCTGAGCAGCAGCAGCTTGAGCAGGACTCCGCCTCCTTTGCCTGGTTATGGCCTGTCTTCTCCTGAAAGGACAGAGGAGCATTGATTAGTCCACTCTCTACCTGCAGCGCCATTGCAGTCTGGCCAACCCCAGCTGAGGAACACCCCGCAGGGTTCAGCCCATTTGTGACCCAGGAGCTGCAAGGCACTCAGTCCAAGCAGCCAGGGCTCAACCCCTTGGCCAGCTCCAGCGTCGTTGACAGTTAGCACTCAGACTCTAGCCCCTGGCGGTCCACAGTGGGGGAGGGTGTGGGGCAGACACCTGAGCACTTCTGCACATTGACCCATGCCAACATGGCACTCTCCCTTCTTGAGTGCAACAGCTCATTGAACTGCTTCCGGCACTGCACCCATGTGCGCTGCACCACATCACAGCTGCTCACCAGCGCTGCCATCTCCTCCCATGCCCTCTTTGTGAGGTGCGTTGGCCTCCTCCTCCCATCTCTGGGGACAAGGGTGTCCCCCCCTGGGCGCCACCTCCTCCGGCAGGACCGTGAGGCACTCATCTGAAAACTGCGGGGCCGAGTGACCACCCAAGCTGTCCCTCCGGCTGGCGTCTCCAGCCACACTCGGCTCCATCAGGACAACGCAGAACAGACGTCGCTCTGTTGAACCTTACTGGGGCTGCCTGGGCCGCTTTTAAACCAGCCGCCAGGTCACCATTGGACCCGGAGGTTGACAGGGCCCCCGCCCGCACTCGGCCCTTCACGACCAGTGAAGAGCCGTGTTTCACCCTGGGAGGGTCTTATTCGTCCCACCAGCGTGAAATTGTGGTCAAGGCCCGATCGCGGGTGGCGGGGCATTTCCCAGCCACTCCTGGTCCCGCCAACCAACACCCCTCTACCCGCCCACCTACCTCAAAATTCTGCCTATGTATTTTACTCACATATCATTAGCACAGAATAAAGTTGAGGAAGGGAAAAGGCTATTTAGGCCACGTGGGCAGGATTTTTCATATGGCAGGCAGGCTCGGCAGGAGTGGGCGGGCACAGATGCGGAGCCAATCGCCACCCGCGATCAGCTCCGCGCCGCCATTTTATGCAGGTGGGCCAATTAAGGCCCACCCACCAGGTTCCCGAGATCAGCGGGAGGAGCCAGGAGGCGGCAAGAGGCCAATGACCATCAGCTCCAGCGGTGACCAGGCGGCCTGTTCAGGTACGGCGCAGGCAGCTGTCCTAAGTCTCCCACTGATCTCAGTCAGGAGCATGATGGAGGACATCCCCGGAGAGCAGGCCAGGTAAGAGGGCAGGTTGGCAGGGCAGCCAGCCCCGAGGTTCTCCGATGAGTGCCCCACTGCCCTCCTCGAGGAGGTGGCAGCACACCATGAGACCCTGGTCCTAAGGGACGGGAGGAGGAGGCCCCCTCCACCTAACAAAACGTTCCTGGGAGGAGGTGGCAGAACGGGTCAGCTCCCACAATGTGGTGAGACGCACCTGGGTGCAGTGCTGCAAGTGGTTTAATGACCTATTGGGATTGGGAAGGGTGAGTACCATGTTGGCATGGGTCACTTAGCACAGCAGTTAAGTTGGCCCCCTCACACCTCAGGATTTTGTTTTTGTAATCATTTATTCACAGGATGTGAGCTTCGCTGGCTGGGCCAGCATTTATTGCCCATCCCTGGTTGCCCATGAGAAGGTGGTGGTGAGCTGCCTTCTGGATCCACTGCATGTGGTGCAGGAACGTCCACAGTGCTGTTAGGGGCCGAGTTCCAGGATCTGGAGCCAGTGACAGTGGAGGAGCAGCGAAACCTTTCCAAGTCAGGATGGTGAGTGACTTAGAGGAGAATTTCCAGGTGGCGGCGTTCCCACCTATCTGCAATCCTTGACCTTCTAGTTGGTAGGGTTCTTGGGTTTGGAAGTTCTTAGGGTGAGAGTGGCAAATTTAATAGAGGCAGCATCTGGGCAAGGGGATGAGCCTTGGCTGCTTGGAATGATTGTTTTGCGGCTCCAGGGTCATGAATCGGTCGAGCCCTGCAAGGTTTTCCTCAGGTAGGGGTGGCAAGGCTGCCATGGCAATGCAGGTACAGGGTGGACTAATCAATGCTCCTCTCTCCTTTCAGGAGAAGACAGCACACAATAATGCTGTGCGGGTGTGGACTGGCAGAGGGCAGCCCCACCTACTCATACTCACCAGATACAAGCAGGAGGCACTGTAGCTGGATAGGGGCCATGCGCCTGGAGTCCACCAGCCGCACTGAGGTTGCGGTGCCACTGGGAGGTAAGAGTGCCGTGCACTGAAGTCACAATGTCTGTCAGTGCAACCATTCCACTGTTGACTGTATTTTGATTTCAGCCTCCAACATGGGATCCCCATTGATAATGGGAAGGAGAAGCGCATCCTGATCTGGGTGCCAGGCATGCACATTAACAGTGTAATGTCTTCAACTAATCAAATGTCCTTGTTCTTCCTTTCAGCCTCGCCGGAGCAGTCCGGACTCAGGAGGCTGAGGGACCGCCACTGACCATTGAGGCTACAGAAGACATTAACGCACCAGCATCACACCCTCTTAGCCAGGCTGGCACCGGTGCAGATACCAGCATCTCGATGGGAATAAGATCATCAGCTAGTATCTTGGTGCACAGTGGTGAGGGCACTTCACACTCGCTTGAGATGCAGACCGAGACAGAGAATGCCCAGGGCGCTGGCAGTCGGAGGAACGCTGCAGACCCGGAACATGCTCAGTTGGTAGCTGTTGATGGGCCTCTGGAGTTGTCCCTGAGGCAGCAGATGCTGGAAGTCCAGCAGGGTGTGCGGGAGGATCTGGTGGAGATACATGAGGGAGTGCGTGCCTGGGTCTCTGTGATGGAGGAGTCCATGCAGAGCATGAGCAAAGCAATGGCCCTCTTGGCCGAGCGCACTGCCTCCTCCATGGAGAGAGTGGGGACTCTCATGGAGAGGCTCCTCCAGGAGAACAATAGGGGCATTCTGGAGATGCACTTGGACCAGCAAGCCCTCACAGCGGCAATGACCTCAGGTGGTCAATGTCAGTGTGGGAGATGGATTGGGCACCCAGTATCCCAGTTAGGCGCCCGTCCATTAATGGTGAGCAGGGTGGTGCAAAATGACCTCATGTTGGTGCACAAGCTGCCTGTCATCTCTGCAGGCTTCTTTCAGGCTGCTCCGGATGACAACAGCAACTCCTCCTCCCCTCTGCCTGTGGCATCTGATGAGTCTGCAGCCATTAGGGAGTTGCCAACTGTGCCACTGGTCGCTCCCTCCCAGTCGGAGCCAGCACAGGCTCCATGGCCCAGAGGACACCTGCCAAGGTCATCAAGGCCAACAGGACAGCAGAGTGAGCAGGCTGTGTCCAATGCTGGTGCCAGCGAGGGCAGAGCACCTAGACGTAGTACCCACAAGCATAAACGTAAATTACCTTAGGCACAACACGGGATTATCATTAGAGATTTATTTTTGCCCTACTTTTAGGTTACTGTTAAGTTGGTGTGCTGTTCAACACTTTTTAATGTACTTTGATTTCTATATGCCAAGTTGCCAATCATTAAATGTTTTGGTTCTCAACAAGCCTCTGGGTGCTTCATTAGTTCTGCGGGTGAAGGGTAACCCATGACATTATGAGTGACTTGTTTGTCATTGAGCTTTATTGAAATGGCACATTGTGCATGTTGCTGACCAAGCAAATGTTGCTCTCAGGTATCGAGTATGGAGCCTGCAGACCTGGCATGTGGTGGTGGTTCATCTTTGGTAGGTTAGCTGAAGAACCATTTGATCAATGCCTCCCGGGTGTCCCTGCCTCCCTGGAGGTTGCCCAGGTCGGCATCTATCCCTTCAGTGTTCTCCTGAGTGTGTTCATCCTCAGACTCACTACTGGACTCATCATCTGCTTCCAGAGCAGCTTCGTCAACATCTTCTTCCTCCCCTGCATCTCCCCTTTCCAGCACCAGATTGTGGAGAGCGCAGCATGCAACCACTATCAATGACACACGATCTGGGGTGGTAATGGAGTGCGCCCCCTGAATGGTCCAGGTATCGGAAGCGCATCTTGAGAAGACCGATGGTTCTCTCCACCACAGCCCTTGTAGAGGTATGGCTCCTATTGTACCGCTGCTCAGCCTCTGTTCTTGGATGGCGGAGAGGGGCATCATGAGCCACCTTTTGAGGTGATAGCCCTTGCTGCCCAGCAGCCATCCATCCAGTCGGGCTGGAGCACTGAAGAGCCTTGGCACCTGGGAGTGTCTCAGGATATATGAGTCATGGGAGCTGCCAGGCTACCTTGCACAGACTTGCAGTATCTGCATCCTATGGTCATACACTATCTGCACATTCATGGAGTGGAAGCCCTTCCTGTTGACGAAGGCTCTCGGCTCCTCCCCCTTCTGGTCCTCTTCCACCTCAGAGGAGGTGCCTCCAACGGAGACCACAATCCCTATTCCCAGGGTCAGGGAAGGCTGTCTGATACCTGGAAGGCCCCAAGTGGTACGACTCCTCCAGAGTCCTGATCTGAAGCTTGTTCTTTCTGTCAAAGCAGCTCTGAAGCGAAACAAAGTTGTCCTGTTCACACAAGCAAGTAGCAGCAAGTAATAAACTAAAGTTCTAACAACTCGCGTTAGCGAGCCCACTCACCCCTCTTATCCCGCCCGTGGATGAGGTTTTTAAAAATGTGGCCTACCCACCTGCCTGTTTACCCGTGCGACATGTTGAAAATCACACCGGCTGCGAGAAAAGCGTCTTCAATTGCTGCCTCAAGGGCCTTAACTGGCCTGTTAATTAATGTCAGCGTGCCTCGGAACTCATAGCGTGCTTGCCCTCTGAACTATCACGATGGTGTGGGGTGACATCAGGGCACATGCCCAACATCATCGCACGTCATCTTACGTGTCAGCGCCCACTGGGAAAATTCTGCCCGGGGCTCACTACAAGTGTGAAGTAGCTTCACTTTGCATGGACACTGCAGTTACACAGGATTAAGTATTGATTTCAAAATGCAACACGGGTAGCCTTGCCCGCATGCCTTGGATGTCGTACAAGCACAGGGATACTACCCACAATTTCCAGCTAAATAAACCAACCGGGCAAGGTTCCTACTGTTAATGCCCCTTCATTCTGCTGATCTAACATAAAAATACAGTTTCAATACATTAGTAAACACCCTACAGCCAATCGGAGCAAAATAACCATAAACGGATGTGTAACTTATCAGAAATCTAGCTCACCGTAATCTCTTCAAACACGTTTGTTTTCGTATGGGCAGGATGATATCATTAAGTCACAATGCCTCCTATTGTGTAGCAAAAGGGCACTGATATCCATGAGTTTTAAGAAAATAGCTTTGGGACCAGTTTGACAGTTTTAGAAATATCTTAAGTGATAACAGCGATGTGATGCCAGAGAAACAAAGAGAAGTTTCAGTTAGAGCAAGATACAGAATTATCACGTGATAGTGACAGGAGAAGATATGAAAGGTAATGTTTAGATAAAGAACTTGGATTCAACCTAGAAACAGAGACTCCTCACTGCAACTTGCTCACTCTTCAGGCTAAGTTTACACTGGGTCTCAGATTGCTTTATGTTTCAATAAACTGTACCTCTGCAAGCACATTTGTATTTGAGGTCTTGAATTGACAAGGAATGAAGGACCATTTCAGCAACAATACCATGTATAACTGACATACTTGGTAGATGATTCCAAATGTTAAGTACCTTTTAAGTAAAGCAATATTTTCTGATTTACAGTTTAGCTCAGTTAGTTAAATTATGACAACAGTATAGGTTTGGTTCCCATTGCAGCTGAGGTATTGGGACCTGCCTCCTCTCTGCGGTCCACCAATTCTGGCACCTTGAGCATTCCTAACTTTAATCACTCCACCATTGATGTCTATGCCTTCAGTTGCCAAGATCCTAAGTTCTGGAATTTCTTCCTAAATCTCTTAACTTATCTACCTTTCTTTCCTCCTTTAAGGCAGTCCTTAAAACCTATCTCTTTGACCAAGGTTTTGGTTATCTAACCTGCTGTATGATGTATGTTCAGTAGGTGAAGAGGTTCTGAGTCTTGTATTGTTAAACATTAAGTGTTTATTGGTAACACATAACTATGTGCATGTATACAGGGTATAGTCCAAGCTATGAGCTAACTCCATGCTGGCTCCTACACAGATCTCTGTCCGGTCCACAACTGTCTCTAGTCTTAGATCATGTGTCTCTTTACATAATCATGTGGGATGTACTATACCCAATCCCACATTAACCCCTGTTACGCCAGAAACCCTTATGCACTTGGCCTGATGCCTGCTTTTAATGCATTCAAGACACAACCACTTACAATTTTGTTTGGTAATGTTTGTAAAATGCCTTGGTTGTTTTATTCCATTAAAGGCGCTATATAAATGCAGGTTGTTATTGTTGTCCTCTGTAGCTGAAGGGCTCTGACCAAAGTTACATCCAGTGCTCCAAATACGGTTTCACCAGTGTATTATAAAGTTTAAACATGATCTCTCTTAATGTATACTCTTATTAAGTACAAATATCTCCATGTTCCATTTTCCATTTTAATCCACCTTGTCTGACATTATAAATGAGAATGCTGCTATTACTCCCAGGGCCCTGTCTAAGTCTTCTGAGGCTAATTATATTTCCTTCAATGTATACTGGCAGTGCTCAATTTCTAATCTAATACTTGAAAGTCGCTCATATTAAATTCCATTTTCCATTTGCCTGTCTCATTTCATAACTTAAATATTCTTCACTGCAGACTCTTCCCTAATGCTGGTGCTTATGTCAGTGTTGTCCACACATTGAGCAAACTTACAATGATTTCTGTGTCTAGGTTAATTACATAGATAAAAAAGGACAGGGTTTTAAGCACTGACCCCTGAAATGATTTACTCAATACTATTCTCCAGTCTTCCATTACACTCCCTAAAGTGCTTTTTTCAGTTATTATTCAACTTCTTCTCCAATTCTATCCTGGATGTTGATGGACATTAGAAACACAGGGTGTGAATCCATCGTGGGTTTTGACACAAACAGGGCAAGAGTGGATCGAAAGCTTCTTTCACACTACAGACAATTTTTCCCCCCATTGACCTCAGTTGAAAACAAAATCAGGCAAAGTGCAAAATAGCTTGCCAGTTTGCCATTGCCCTTTTGGCATGAATGCCCAGGGCCAGATCTCACCCCCAGAATGAGCAAGAATCTCTTTCTCTCAATACAATTCTAACAGCAAAATACCTGCTTGACCTATCTTTCTCAAATTATTTTATTTTAATTATTTTTATGAGACGTGAGTTCCATGGCAAGGCCAACAACTGTTGCTCACTCCTAATTGACCTTGAGAAGGTGGTGGTGAACTGCCTTGTGGAACTGCTGTGGTCCACCTGGCGTAGGTACGCCCAGTTTGACTTTTCCGCACGAGTGAGGATGGATTGTCGGGCCATTTCAGAGAGCAGTTAAGAGTCAACTACATTGCTGTGGGTCTAGAATCACATGTAGACCAGACCAGGTAAGGACAACAAAATTTCCCTGAAGGGCATTAGTGAGCAAACTTGTTTTTTTACGACAATCCAATAGTTTCAAGGTCACCATTATTGAGACAAGCTTTTAATTTCAGATTTATTAAGTGAATTTAAATTCCACGAAATGCCATGTCCCTGGAGCATTAGCCGGACTTCTAGATGACTAGTCCAGTAACATTACCGCCACCCCACTGATCCCCCTGTGGCTTATTTTGTGCTGGCTTTGAATACAAAAAAATGTGAATCTGTGCTGATACAGGAGCTATTCTTTAGGAGGAAGGCCATCATATTTTTATAAAGTGAAAACTTACATTCTGGGGAGAATTTTCTCCCCGTTGTGTAGGCTGGACGGGAGTGGGTGCGGGCAGGCGCACTGCTGATCAGTGCCTGCGATCGGCTGGGCGCTGCCATTTTACATGGGCAGGCCAATTAAGGCCCGCCCAGCATGACGCGCACCTGGAAGTGTTCATCGCTCTGTGTGCAGCTGGGGGGAAGAGGAGAAGAGGGGCCTGCGCTCCTTTGCACATGCGCGCGAAAAAGTGTCACATGAGCGGGGACATGTCAATGAATTTTAATAAAAAATGTTATTTGATTTATAAAGCCTTCATGAAACCTCATCCCACCTGTGGATGAGGTTTCATTATAAATGCGAAGGCCGCCTGGTCTCTTCGCCTGCTCGCCAACCTTAAGGTTAGACGGGCAGCCCTGTTAATTCTTTCAATTGGTTGTTAAATGGCCTTAATAAGCCTTTGATAGTTCAGCGGGCACATAGCCAACTCTGGTGTGTGCACGCCGAACTACAGATCAGAATGTCACGGGGTGATGTCGGGACGCACACCCGATGTCACCACGCTTCATCTTATGCGTTGGCAAGCGGGACCCGCCCCTGCACGCCAACCAGAAGATTCAGGCCTATGCATTGATAGATTTATTTTCACAATTAAAAGGAATTCTTTCTTTTAAGTTCCAAAACAGATAATTGCTAAAATAGAGAATTTTCAAAAATATGTTATGCAGCAATCAAACCAAATGTAGGCAAATCTCTTGATAATTTTGGAGACTCATGCAAAACTCACCATCACTTAAGAGGATGATGCATTCATCTCTGAATTCACTGGTATTTTTTGCTATACATGCAGCTTGTGGCATTAATTACTCTACCAGTATATTTTGTATCACGTCAAATAAATAAAAGTGTTTATGACAATCCAATACTTTTGTGGCATAAGACTAGCATCTAAATTACAAACAATTTTTTTCTACATCTTGCGCTTTTGGTACTTGGCAAAGTTTTCATCCTCATAAAATTCTCATTAGGTTGCGAGATACATTAATGGGCTATCTTGCCTAATGTCAAGAGAGCCCAGATGTAACTCTGCCTCAGGGCTAGCTAAGGAAGGTTCGGGAAAATGCAGTGACCCATTCACATTCAACTGACAGGACTTACTGTGGATAATAATGTGTTTATACTGTTTCCATAGCTCCCCCTACCAAAAAAAAACCAAAGCCCAGAGCAACTAATGCTATAAGCTAGCACAGAATTGGCTTTGTTTTCTTCCTGAGACAACAAACAAAAAAAAGTCGATTTTAATCTGTCTAGCCATTTTATTTCCTCCGTTTTTTTTAAGAAGCCTGATTGTTAAAGCATTCCTTTTCACCTTACTGCACGCAGAGCTGGACAGTTTTCTTTTAGGAAGGACATTCGAGCCACGTAAAAGGTACAAAGTGATTCACGTGACTTATGCTAAAAATGAAAAGCTAAAGTTGGGAAGAAAGGCTTCAAAAATTTACCCTTGAACAGAAAAATAAAATCGGATTCTCAAAATTCTGAAAGGTTTTGAGGGTAAACGGAGGAGACTGTTTCAGCTGGCTGGAAAATCAGTAATAAGAGGCTATAGATTTTAGATCATCATCAGAACAATGAAGATGGAAATTAAATGATTTATTTTCAGTCAGAGGGTTATTAAAGTTTGGGAAGCTTTACCACAAGCGGTTACTGAAGCAGAGACTATAACATCACTTCAAAGGAAACTGGTTAAGTGTTTGAAGAGGCAGGATATAAAAAGAGACAGGGAAAGATTAAGGAAATGGAACTGTGGTGTAGAGCTGCCACAGGCACAATGGGCTGGCCTCCTTCTGTGCTGTATATTATATGATTTCCTAGTCCTCCAGTTCGACATAACTTCTATATATTGTGTCCCCATAAGTTTTCAGCCTTCTGCCATTTTTTCGAAAGGGGATCATCTTCTTATGTAAATAAACTTATTACTGCCATGTTCTGAGAGGCTCTTCTTTCAGCAAATCCTATCCAGAGACAGAGCAGTCAGTTAAAAGGTAGGATAATTAGCATTGCCAATAACTGAAATTGCTTGAAAATACATGTAAAATGCTGCATGTTCAAATATAGAATAAATCCTTTCCTTGCTGATTAAAATGGAACTGCACTTAACTGGTGGATTAAATTCTATCTCAATCACACAGAATAAATATACTTCCATATGAAAGAAAGGGAGAAGATAGTGCACATATTAAGTACAGTAAGATGTGATACACACTAAATAGCCGTGCCATCGAATTTGTTGTTAAGCAACAAATTCGATAGAACATTTGTTGTTCTATTTCCTCTATTAAAATCTTTTGGCCCAATAAGTTGGAATTTTGTTCACTAAAATAGATACAACAACAATTTTTCCTTACACAACACCTTCAATAAAATGTTCCAAGACATTTCACAGAAGCATTATGAAGTAAAATTAGACACCGAGCCTGAGGAGGAGATAAGCCATTAGATGTCCAAATGATTGGTCAAGGAGATAGGTTTTAAGGATAAAAACAAAAAAACTACGGATGCTGGAAATGTTTTAGGTTTTAAGGAGCTTGATAAAGGAAGGGAGATAGGTAGAGAGATGGAGAGGGTTAAGGAGAAAATTCCGGAGTTTTGAGTCCGAGCAGCTGAAGGTATGGCTGCCTATGCTAGAGTGATTAAAATCAGAGATGCTCAAGAGGCCAGCATTAGAGGAACATAGATATCCCGAAGTGTTACAGGGCTGCAGGAGTTTACAGAGATAAGAAAGGGTGAGGTAATGGAGGGATTTGAAAACAAGAATGAGAATTTTAAAATCTAGCCATTGCTTAACTGGGAGATGATGTAGGTCAGCAAGTATAGGGGTGATAAAGGGGAATGGGGCTTGGTGTGAGTTAAGGCATGGGCAGCAGAGTTTTTGATTGCCTGAAAGTTATAGAGGGGTAGCCTGTGGGATGTCAGTTAGGAATGCTTTGGAATAGTCTAGCGATAACAAAAGCATGAAAGAGGGTTTCAGCAGCAGATGAGCGGAAGCAGAGGCAGAGCTGGTCAGCATTATGGAGGTGGAGATTGGCAGCCTTAATGATTGTTTGGTCAGATATTTGGTCAAAACTCATCTTGGGGTTAAGTGTGACAGCAAGGCTGGTTCAGCCTCAGACAATTGTCAGCTAGAGGTATGGAGTCAGTGGCTTGGAAATTGAGCTTGCCACATGGATGGAAGACAAGGATGTTAGTGTTCCCAATATTAATTGGAGGAACTTTCTGCTCATCCAATATTGGATGTCGGATAAGCAATATAGATATTGTGGACGGGTCAAGAGGTAGTGGTGAAGCAGAACTGGGTGTCACCAGTGTACATGTGGACACTGATGCTATGTTTTTTGATGATGTTGCCAAGGGGCAGCATATGGTTGAGAAGTAGGAGGGGGCCGAGGGTGCATCTTTGGTGGATACCAGAGGTCATGATGTGTATGCGGGTGATTCTCTAGCTATAATTATGATGATGTTAGATTTGGGTGAGGAAAACCATTTGGTCATCCATCCATGCCCTGAACATATTGTCCAGCTGTTTTCAAATGATTCCAGCATCTGTCCTCCATTGCCTAACCGAGGCATCCAGTCCACTTACTGATTATTCCTGACCCCAGTCTGAAATTTGATTTTCACTAGTTTGAACCTTTGTTCTCTTGCTTTTCTTTCATGAAGGTGCTCCAGATTAGCTAATTCTATGCAGTTTCCTATCTTACATAACTGTATAATACAACCTCTCAATTTCTTCCTTTCAAGCAATGGTTCAGTTTGCAGCCCCTTAACCAGAAGATCATGGTTTCAAGTGCCACTCTGGAACCTAGACACAAAATCTAGGTCGACACTCCAGTACCAATCCTGAGTGAGTCCTGCACTGTCAGCGATGACGTATGAGTCATTAAATCAAGGCCCTGTCTGCCGTCTCAGACAGAAGTAAAAGATCCTATGGCAGTCATCAAAGAAGAAGAGGGGAGCTCTCCTTATTGGCCTGGCCAATATTTATCTCTCTATTAACAACACTAGAAACAGATAATTTGGTCATTTATTTAATTGCTTTTTGTGCGATCTTGCTGTGCTCATATTGGTTGCTATGTTTCCTACATCACAACAGTGGCTGCCCTTCATAAAGTACTTCATTGATGCTTTGAGACATCCAGCGATCATGAAAGGAAATGTATAAATGGAGGCTCTTTTTTATCTTAACGATTAGCTTAAGTTTCTCCAGTTTTTCCCATTAGTTTAGTCCTCTGATGTGAGGGATCGGGTTCAGAACACTTTTCATTGGAATGTCCTCTTGTGCCTTGCTGACCATCACTGGAGTAAACAGAGCACCGTACAGTTGAAGCATGTGTTCTTTCAAGTACTAATCTCCTACTTAGATTTCATAGCTCAGTGTTTGACTTGCTTTGTTGCCCACAGCTTTGCAGTTGTTGGACATCTCAAGCCAGTCAACCAATATCCCTAAATATCTTTTGGCATCATCCTTTCAACATTATTCCCAGAGGATTTATGTCAAAGTTTTGTTATATTTTATATGAAGCACCTTATAGTATATAGTTCATCTGTCACAGTTTGGCCCATTCTTATGTTTCATCTGATATATTTTGTAATTCTCGTGTACATCATCAGATTGAAGACTCCTGTCCCTTCCCCCAAACAGAATCACCACCCCCCCCCCATTCACTTTTGTTATCACCTGTTATGTAAGATAGGTTGAGAACAGGCAAAATGTATGATATATATACAATGGAAATGGTTAGTCTACTTTTTATCGTTTTGCAATTTTCTTCATAAATGCATTTTGAGTTGATAATTTGATGAGCAATTTCATAAGCACAATGGTATTTATTAAAAGCAAACTGAAAATTAAGTGGTGCAATAATTTAGAACTAGAGATAAGCTCTGATGTATCTTTCAAATCCAATTGAGTTAGCCAATAGACAAATATTGACAATAATTTAGTTAAGATTTAGACTTGTTTATGTGCAGAGAGAAGCAATTTCCATATTTTGAATATTTTGCAAATATCCAATGGTATTTTGACATTGCACAGCCTTTCTGTCTGCTGGGCTGTATTTCCCTCTGTCATTAATGGGGTGGTAACCTTTACTGTTCATGAATTTTGTTGTCTAGAGTTTTGTTGCCATGATGGCAATATGTATGCAGCCACTGCCTGCTCCCCTTAAGGTAAACTAAATAGTCCTTCAAAAGGCATTATATCCCTCATGTACATTTACAAGGGGCCCAATGCTTTTTTTAGGCAAATTTAGCAGTGACCCAAATGTTTGAATAGATTGGCTGTGGGAAGTCCCACTGATAAGCAAGTCGACATTACAGCTATTTTACGCAAAGAAAGGGGGCACAACGTGCACCAATTTCTATTCCTTTGCCTGCTTCCAATGAGAAAGATGTGACCTTCTTAATGAGTTAGCTGCCTGACTAATGTGATGGATGTCACCAGATGTTGCCTGGAATGATTCGGTTGTAAAGAAATTCAGGCGAATGGTAACTTTCGGGGTACTTTTTAGTTTGGGCATCAGGCGGTAAACAAGGAGTCAGGTTGCCCACCATATATCCTTTCTATTGACACTACCCATTTCTAGTCATTGAAAATTATAACTGTGGTATATTGTAAACTTGCCCTGTCTGCTGCCCTCTCTGTTGGGGAGGTGTAAATAAGGTTACTTTATAATAATGGCTGCCTGCAGTAGGTATGCATTTGTCTTACTCAGTGCAAGACACAACAATAACCATGGACTCAGTAGCTGGACGACCATTGGTGCTCAAATTAAATGACAGAATGAAGCCATTTGCCAAATTAATTGCAGCATTCTTTCCCATTTGGAGCACTCATTCTTCAGAGGTGGAGAGTTTGGTTCAAATCCAACCAAAATCTGCCTCTCATGGTCTGTTTCTAAAGATTCAAAGTGAATAGTGGCATTTTTTATTTATGCAGCTTTTAACAGATGAGTCCATACCATAAGACTGTTCAAAAATCAACACTAATTGTCACTAGTGCATTGAAACACACTCTTTAGAGGTTGGGTTGAGAGATATCCTTTCAGCAGTGTTACAGAAACACTTAAAAACAAAAGGCGGATTCTTGTGCCCTTCCTGTGGCAAGTTTGGTGGCCGAGTGGGGGTGGTGGGGGCAGGGGTGGGGGGGGGGGGGGGGGGGGGGGGGAGGTGGTGGTATTTAATTAGGTGGGAGAATGGGAGATGGGGACCCCACCACCTTCCTGCCTCCCTGCTGATTAAGTCCATGGCAAGAAGGTCTGTGGATGGCATTCCCACCATTCTGCCAATTGAGGCCCTTCAGTGGGTAATTAATGCCCACTTAAGGGCATCATCCTGCTACCACTCGTATTAACTCAGTGGTGGATGAGGGACTCACCACACATGAAGGACAGCAATGCGGGCTCCCAGGAGGACTCCCTATCAGAGGTACTCAGTGCTTGATCAAGGGACTTGGCTCTGGAAAGGAGTGGAGATGCTGAATTCACCCACCGCCCCCACCACCCCCCCCCCCCCATGCCATTGCTGCCAATATCCCTCCACATGACCCCATAACCCACATATTGTGACCCCCTTCCTGCCATCACTAACCTGTTCCTGGGTCCATTCCTGATCCAAGGCCTTGAGTGGATGCGGTACTGGCAGCAGCCATCACTTCCAGGGTGACACTACTGAGTGCAGAATAGTTGGTGGTCCCTGAACGGCTGGCAGCGCTTAGTGTGTGGCACATCTGCTCCTAGTGCCCTTGATCCTGATCCTGTCCGGCGTAGACACGATAAGCTGAATGGTCTCTTTCTGTGCCATAACTTTTCTATGGTTCTAAGTTCTTGAGTGGCATAAGATGCAGCAGGCCTTCTCAAAGGAGGCGACACAGGAGCCTCATTGGGTCGCTAGCCAGTGGCTGAGACCCCGTGTCTCCTACCCAAAATGCGTGTCAATCTTTTATGAGTGTGTTTGATGTTGTCTATTGGATTGAACTCTCAAGTTATGTTAATCTTCATGGTCACACAAAGCAGAAAATACAAATAAAAAGTTAATTATTTTTGTTGAGTTCTACATTATATTGATATGAGTCCATCGCTGTTAAGGAATAAAATGCCGGATTTGTACAACAACATATGGCATACATATGGCTGATTTTGCTATGAAGTCTTAGAAGTGCCTTTGTTGCACACAATGGAATATCAAAGGAGTATCACGGAACTGCAAACTTATTAAAAAGGCTTTCGCCTTCCAGTCATAAATGTATGAAGCTAGAAATTCTAATTGGGCTGCTGTTTCACGTGGCCTGTGGAGGGGGTGGGGTTTCCAGCTGCCAGTCAACCCGAGGTTGACGTATCACAAATTCTGGAATGGTGCCATTTTCATCTAAAGAATGCGATCCAGACCATCAGTTAGCCACCTATGGTCAGTTAACCACTCTGTTGTGGGACACGAGCTGATCTGGCTGAACAATTAGCTCTGCACCAATCCAAATCTTCTCTCAATTTAAATTTCCCCTTTGGAGTCCTGAAAGGGGCAAATTAGGCTGGATTGGTCATCTGGTTATTGATTGGGAGGAAGGAGAGGTTGGGACGAGGATAATAGACAAAGGCATAGAGCAGTAGTAAAGTTGGGAAGTATATATGTAAAGGAAAATAATAAGGAACATGAGCAACAGGGAAATGTAAGGTTAAAACAATGTGGAAACGCAGAAGGCTCTTTTGATGGAGAAGAAAAGGTGAGCATTAAACCCAAACTTAGACTTAGAGCTTTCCCATGTTTAGTGACACATGAGGCAGACAAAGCACATACTTCTGTTTATTTCCTTGGTTAGTTTATTTCCTAGAACAGGTCACTAGTCTGTTGCAAGAGGCTATAGCTTGAGGGGCACCACACTGCATCAAGCATAGCTGACCAAGAGACTCTCCTACTCTTATCACCTACCATGAGTATATTGGAAGGATTTGCAGGTTGATAATCAACCTATTTTGGCCATGTTATGAATGCCATCCTGTCTTGGAGGGGGACTTGAACCGGGAGCTTCAGACTCAGAGGCAGGGACGCTACCCACTGCACCGCAAGACCTTCCCATTAATCCCAAAACAGCTCCAAAAATGAATTACCCAGACTGTAATTAAATGTACGTTGTAATTCAGCTCACTGAAATCTAAGAGCAATTGGAGAGGGTCTCTGTCTTAGCGAAAGTGGCCGTGGAACCATGAATATGGAAGTCCAGCTCCCACACCTGGCCCCCGCAATTTTCGCGGTGAGGATAATGGGGATGGGTTTTAAATAGCACATTCATAATTTGCAGAGGTAAGTATACATCTTAAACGCAGCTGCCTCAGTCAGATCTGATTTTTATCAGTGGAATGTCCAAAACATGACTTGTGCAGTTTAGACCTGGTAGGGGAAGGTCTAAACTTACTGGAGTTCTTTGGAGTGATAGGGTACCCTTTTGGAGAGCTAATGTACCCTTTGGGATATGGTCCCGGGCACCTTTGGGAGAGGTCAGGTGCTCCTTGGGACTGTTAAAGTAGACATGAGTGTATGTAAAAAGTGGATAAACTTATTGGAACTATCGAACTCATTGGAACTGTCAAGAGAGCTGTCAAGCTATCAGGGAGTTTAAATCTCCTACGATTTAGATTTAAAAATAAACTATCTTCAGTGTTAAAACAATCAGTGCTTGCTATTTCACTTTGTCTGATGACATAAGCCTGAGGGGTGCCAATAAAGGATTAGTGTTGCGTGACTGATCTCAAAATCTATCATTATCACAGTAGGATGCCAGTTACTTCAGTTTGACTGACAGCTGTAAGCACTTATAAAGTCTTTGATGTGGGATTATGAATATGAATGCTTGTTTTTATAAGGGATTAAAGGAAGTTAAATGTAGCAAATGATTTTTAATCTCTGAGAGTAATTTTTTTAATGGTGAATTCATCAATAGACTGAAGACGTTTATTTAATCTCAGCATGGGTCCTGAGGTCTACCAATGGTGGATACTAAGTGAGTTGACATGCAGGGTGCAAGGTTAAAGGGTGTTGGGTGGGGGTCATGGATTGGCATGGAGGGCATGAAGTGCCAAGGTATGGGTGGGGGCTTCAGGTAGCATGGGTTGGCATATAGTGTATGAGGAGCCATGGTGGTGAGTGGAGGGGAGGATGAGGTGGCATGTGTTGGAATGGAGGGTATGAGGGGTTTTGGGTGTGGGTGGAGGCATAATGTTGCATGGGTTGGCATGGATGAGGCATGGGGAGTGTGTGTAACAGTGAGGGCATGTGTAGGATGAGGACTGCTTTTTGTTTTATTCCTTTCTTTCATAGCTTTCTCAAAATGCCAGGGCACCGAGGCCAGTTTTTCACCCCAGCATGCACCTACCAGCAGCCTCCAAAATCTTTCTGGGGTTGGCAGGTATGACTCTCATTTTCACGCCAAACTCCCCACCTGCCCCCCAACACCCCACTGCCACCCCGGAACGAAAATCCAAATTTCCGGAGCACTTTCTCCCAGATATGGATTGCAGAGTTGGGAATTGTCCCAATGCTGCATTCCCAAGTCAGGGGTGAAAAGTCAGGCCTAAATCTTTTACTTTTGTGGAATACAAATATTTTATTTGGCCAAAATGATATGGAGAGAAACAACTAAATTGAATGCAATAGCTTTAGCAAACACCAGATGAAAGTCATGCCATCAATTGCCATTTGTTTGAATGCCACACGATCAAGTAACACGTGAACAAATAACACAAGCTCAATCAGGATTGGCAATCGTGTCCCTAAAACAGAAAAGCAATTGCAGAGGTTCTGACCACAATCTTTTCAACATTGTTGGAATTGGAAATGGTGGCAGGGGATTGCAAGGTAACAACTCCCATCAATAAAGGGAAACAAAGCATGAAGCTATAGACCAGCAGATAAGCTTCTAGTTACCTTTAAACGGGTTTAAACTAATGTTCACTCAGTATCACCACCTTGCAAGTTTATTCACGTCCTCCTTTAATTTATTTCATTTCTCCTCAGCTTGACTATTCTGCCCTTTCCAATTTAGTGTCATGTGCAATTTAGAAATTATATTTTTGATTCCAAAGTCCAAATCGTTAATGTAAATTGTGAACAGCAGTGATCCCAGCAGTGATCCTAATGGAAAACTTCCCACGTTATGCTATTCGGAATAACTACCCTTTAATCCCACTCTCTGCTTTCTGTCTTGAAGCCGGTTAGCAACGATTCTGCCATTTGTCCTTTGATTCCATATTCTCTGACCTTATTCATTAGCCTATAAGGTGCACCTTATCAAAAGCCTTTCGAAAAACCAGATAAATTACATCCACTGAAGATAAGTTTCTCTCTCGCTCTGTACCGTCCCCTCCCCCCTGGCCATTTTCTCTCTCTTTTGTTTTTTAGAGAAAGAAACTGGTATTTGTGCACAAGGGCACAATATGATGTTTAGCAAAGAGTTGGCACAGATATGTTGGGCTGAATGGCTTCCTTCTGTGCTAAAACCTTCATTTCTTCCAAGTCATCACAGGTCCCTATTTCAATTGGAACAATGCATTCTGGCAGTTTTGATGCAAGTGAAAGGGATACCCACAATTAAGACAATTGAGTCATCGAATTGTGCACATCCATGAAAACCAATCTCTGCTACTGTTGAAACCACAAAGGTCATGGGCTGGGGGTAAAACTATGTACTTGCCTTGGGCTGCGCTCTCCTAAAGTAAAAAAACCTTCAGGGGATATGTAAAAGTGAGCTGGCCTCTCATTTCTCTGTTGGTCGTGGAGGATAGCACTATTCTGCTTCAAGCAGAGGAGCGACCTCCCAGCCTGTCACTCTGCAATACAGGGCAGAATTTTCACCTCGGTAGGCGGGTGTATGCCCAATTGTTGACATCCCAATTGTTGGCAATTTTACGTTGCCCATTCGATTTCTTGGCCGTCGCATGGGCAAAACGGGCAGGCGGGCAGGCCACAATTTGCAAAACCTCATCCAAGGGTGGGATAAGAGGGGTCAGCAGTATTGTCAATATGAGCAATGAGGAGTTTTGGAGATCACATGCTGCTGGTTACTCATTTGAACTGAACAGCTTCATCTCGCTTCAGAACTGCATTCTGAGCATTTCTAAGCTACATTTCAGGACTCATTGTTGTCTTCCAGGCGTCGGGAGGATTCAGACCGTGTGGACCCTTCCAGGTATCAGACAGCCTTCCATGACCCTAGTAATGTGGATTGTGGTGTCCGCTGGTGGCACCTCCTCTGAGAAGGAAGAGAGGGGCAGAAGGGAGAGGAGGCCAGGTGACCCAATGCAGCTTCCAGGGGAGGGACCTGTGGGAGGAGAGGCACAGGCACAAGTCCAAGGCAGAAGGGGCCACAGAAGAAGCCATTTTCCTTCTGCTACAGGCGGCGATACAGCTACCTCAATATGTCTGAGGTGCAATGCTGAAAGAGGCTCCTCAGGGAGACCATTAACTCCATTTGTCAGGTGATCGGGCCTGAGATTAGTTCTGACTGTGTGGGTGGGCACCCCATGCCAGTGGCTCTGAGGGTTACAGTGGCCCTCAACTTCTATTCCCCAGGCTCTTTCCAGGGCTCAGTAAGGGATCTGTATGGAGTCTCCCAATTAGCTGTTCACAGTTGCATCAAACTGGTGACAGAAGCTCTGTTCAAGCAGGTATTGACTTTCATTCATTTCCACATGGATGAGACCAGCCAGGCTGAACGAGCCCGAGGCTTTGCAGCGATTGCTGAGTTCCTCCGCGTCCAGGGTGCCATCGACTGCACACATGTGGCCAATAAGGCACCAGCGGGTGAGCCGGGTGCTTTCGTCAACAGGAAGGGATTCCACTCCATGAACGTGCAGATAGTGTGTGACCACAGGATGCAGATTCTGCAAGTCTGTGCAAGGTACCCTGACAGCTCCCATGACGCTTACATCCTGAGACACTCCCAGGTGCCGAGGCTCTTCAGTGCTCCAGCCCGACTGGAATCATGGCTGCTGGGCGACAAGGGCTATCCCTTGAAGAGGTGGCTCATGGCGTCTCTCCTCCAACCAAGAACAGAGGCAGAGTGGTGATACAACAGGAACAACACCTCCACAAGGGCGGTGGTAGAGAGGACCATTGGTCTTCTCAAGATGCACTTCCGATGCCTGGACCGCTCAGGAGGCACACTGCAATACCCCCCAGAGTGGGTGCCACTGATCGTGATTGTATGCTGTGCTCTCCACAATCTGGCATTGGCAAGGGGGACCCAGTGGAGGAAGAGGGTGTTGACGCAGCTCCACGGGCAACAAATGATGAATCCAGTGGTGAGTCCGAGGGCGAGCAAGGTGAGGAGAATGCTGAGGGCATGGAGGCAGACCTGGGTAACCTCCACGGAGGCAGGGACACCCGGGATGCTTTGATCTAACGCTCCATCAGCTAAACTACCAAATAAGAACCACCACCACATGCCAGGGCTGCTGTCTCCATCCTCAGTCCCAGAAAGGAGCATTTCCTTGGCCACCAAGATACGCTCAGTGTCTGTGCAATAAATTTTGAAGAGACACATGTTCATCATTAAATATTAGCCTACCCTGCACCTACAGAACAAATGAAGCATATTTAGGCCAATGACACAAAATCAAATGTCATTTAATTTTGGAAGTGACAGATTCCTGAACTAAAAAATAACCAGTGTTGGTAGTCACACCATTAAAAAACTAAAAGCAAAATGGGGGAACAAAATATCACCCATGACCAGCCCATCTTGTGCTTAAGGTGTTTTAAACTTATGTCTAGATGCTCCCCCCTTGCTGGCACCAGCATTGGATGCAGCCTGCTTTTGTTGCCTTGATGACGTTGGTAGTCGTCCTCTGGCCAGTGCAGCCTGTGGTGGCCCCGACTGGGAGGGAGAGGCCAGTGCCACAGCTGACATTTCCCCAGTCGCTGCAGCCTCATCAGATGGCATGGTCACTGGTAGAGGGGCAGAGGAGCTGCTGATGTCAACTGGAGCGCCCTGAGAGGAGCCCACAGAGATGACAGGCAGCTCGTGCACCAACATGAGGTCGCTCTAGACCTTCCTGCTCACCATTGATGGACGGACGCCTAACTGGGATACTGGGTGCCTCATCCAGCTCCCACACTGGCACTGACCACCTGAGGTCATTGCCTGTGTGAGGGCTTGCAGATCTGAGCACATCCCTAGGACCTCCTGATTCTGTCCCTGGAGCAGTCACTCCATGAGGGTCGCCATTCTCTCCATGGAGGAGGCATTGCGCTTGGCCATGAGGGTCAACGCAGTGGTCGTGCTCTGCAGGGACTCCTCCAAAACAAAGCCCATGGCACACATATCCTCATGGATCTCCACCAGGTCCTCCTGCACACCCCGTTGGACACCCAGCATCTGCTGCCTAATGAACAACTCCAAAGGCCCATCACCAGCCTTTGACTGAGAATCGTCCTGGTCATCAACAGTCCTTTGATTACCGGAGCCCTGGGCGCTCTCTGCCTCCACTTGCACCTCAAGTGAGTTTGAAGTGCCCTCACCAAGGTGCACTGAGATACTAGACGGTGATCTAATGCCCACTGAGGTGCTGGTATCTGCACTGGTGCCTGCTTGAGAGAGTGGGTGTGGCGCAGGTGTATGGGGAGCATGGTGGTCCTCTGGGGTCAGGGGTGGGCCTTCAGGGTGAGTGCGACCGCCTGCTGGTGAACCTAAAAGGGAGAAGAAGAACATGCCATTAGTTTAAGTCATCACACTGTCACTGTGCATGCCAGCACCCTGGTGAGACAATGGAGTTCTGCATCATGGTGCCATCATCTTTCAATTATCAATGGGTACTCCAGGTTCAAGGCTCACATCAATGAAGAGAGTACACTAATATGGTTGCACAAGCCAAAACTCCCTCCTCAGTGCACTGCGCTCTTACCTTCATCTGACATCCCAACCTCATTGTGGCTGGTTGACTGAGGTGCATGGTGCCTCTCAAGCTCCAAGGCCTCCTGCTCATAGCAGGAAAGGATGAGGAGGTGTGGAGCTCCCCTGACTCATGCCAACACAGTGCTCGCCCTTCCCGAGCGCAGCAGATCATTCAAGTGCTTCCAGGAATGGAGCCAGGTGCGTTGCACCACGTTGTGGCTGCTCACCCAGGATGCCACCTCCTCCTAGACCTTTCAGGCCTGTTTGCAGTGGCCCCTTTAAAGGCCCAATTACGTTGCTCAATCCTTGGTTCTCCCAGAAAGAACATGCAGTTTGCCCTTTGAGCCTCCACAATTGTGTTGGGTTCCTGCAAATGGCATCGGATCCCAAATTAAATATTTCACAAAGGGCTCCCATTGGCATCGGGCGTCATGATGGGCATGAGCGGACAATATGGCGGGGAGTCCAAAAATCGGTTTTGCGCCATTGTGAAACCAGTTTGCAATTGTCCACTCCACCTATCAATGGCGGGCTGCCTTTTCCACCACAGGATGGCAGGGATGTCATTTTAATACATCTGCCTTTCAAATAATTTCTGCTCGCCAGAATCATCTCCCCATGTTGGATCATCCGAACACGCTGGCGTGTTTCACGACTGTACCTAAGTGATGTGCACCTGGCAAGCTGCACTTTACTCGGGACTGCGATGTTTGTTTGCCTGCCTTTCTTCAGGCAGCGCTCATTGTCATCAGCGCCAGGCTTCATAGGCAGCACCACATCACTTTTAGGCAGGCTCACGGCCAGGTCTCTACCTACCAAACGTGCCATAAGGCAGGTGTGGCTTTTCAACTGCTGCAGGGCTAGGGCTTGCTTGGAGAAGGGAGAGAAATGGCCTCAGGCAAGGGAAGAGGCTGCAGGGTGAGTGCTGTACTGGGGAAGGGGGGCATCCCAGGGTGTGTCGGGGGGGGGGGCACATGTTGTTCTGTGCAAGTCGTCTCAAGATGGTGAGGGCTGAGGAGGCAGTCTCCAGAGGAGATGAAGCCAGATGGAGATGTGAGGGTGTACGTGAGAAAGCGAGTGTTGATGTCTCTTGAGCTGGCAGTGAGATGCCAGTGAATGCCTGATGCCTTGTGAGTGGGTGAGTTTAGAATGATGAGGTGGTTGACTTACTCTGGTGGCACGGATGAGATCATTCATCAGTTTTCAGCACTGGATGGCCAACCTCTTGTGTGCAGCATTGGCACTGACCGCCTCTGTCACCACCTCCCAAACCAGCATGGTGGGGCTGATGGGCCTCCTGCAGCCAGAGCTGGGGGTAGAGGACATCATGGAGGGCGTCTGCAGTGTCCAGGTGTCCCAGGGATGCATAACTGAATTGGGTGGCTGCACTCTTCTTGGCTTTTGGGGCCATGTCTTCACCGGTGCCCTCCTGGGCTGCAAGCATTGAGAACAGTGGTGATGCAGCAAGGTAATGGCATGGCGTGTTTCCTGTGGTTAATGAGGTGGGAATGGGACGATACTGCTCGAAAACCCACTATTGTGGCCGGCAAGTAAGACGGCCTTTCTTCCATCCGCTAACGCACTTCGTGCAAATCTTGGACGATTCCGCCCAAAGTCTCCCGCCTATTTTGTGCAGGAACACTGGCCATTTATTTTGAGGCCCAGTCAAGTCAGGGCAGGGAGCCCAGGGTGAACAGTAGGTTTTAATATTTTATCAGCTTCCTTTTTTTCAGCATGAATGGGATGGTAGCAGGTGTAAATCACTCTCCTCCTAACTCTATTCCAAAATGTACAATAAAATGAGTTACCTTCTCCCAAATGATTCTACAATGCTTCTGAAAGTGTACACCTCACATGCGTGAATTTAATTCACAAGTAAGGCTTTCCACTATGAGCACAAGGTTGCAAAATGATATCATTGCTTGTTGGAAGTTGAGGAAATAGGATACAGCAACTATAAGGGGCTAGATATTACTGTGATGAGTTAAAAAATATCCAAGGCCGGGATTTTCTATGCCCGCCAGCATCAGGCGTGTTCAGTGGCGTGAGCGGACAATATGGTGCAATCAATTTCATGATGGCGTGAAACCAGTTTGCAATTGTCCGCTCAGCCCGCCAATGGCGGGCAGCATATCCCACCATTGGACGTTGGGAACCTCACTGTATACGTCAGCATATCATTATAAGGTCAGCCCGCCGGAATCATCCGTCCATATCGGCGGGAAAGCACGCCGACTCATTTCACAACAGCAAATGAAAGGCGTGCACTTGACGGGCTGCACTTTGAGGGCAACTCGGAGGTGAGTACACAGCAATGATGTGCAGCACTCTCCAGGGTCGCCTGTTGGACTTCAAGCTTAAGGCCTGTTGGTGGGGAGGGTGGGGGCAAGGACTGCCTTGTTGTTGAATGTAGTGCACAGGCATTCAGGGTGGGAAGTAGGGTGGACGAGGGAAGCGGCCACGCATTAGGGACACTTTATGTAAAGTGACCATTCCTCTGCAACTGAGACAGTTCAAGCGCAGCCATTGATATGATTGGAACCGGGCTTCTAGCTTACCTGCCCACTCAAAAAATGCAGAGGCATCGAAGTGGCACCAAGTGCTCCAGAGCTTTTCAAACCCCAGGGCACAGACTGCAAAATCATGAGGGTTTTAGTGTACTACGCTCCTGATCTACGGGCACTTGGTGCGGAGTGGGGCTGGGAGGGAGGAGTATCTCCTCATGAACCTGCTCCTGGGCCTGGCCAAGTTGACCATTAACAGGTACAGGCAGCGGGTGATCGAGGGGGTTGTCTGGCCTGGCTGTCTGCCCCTCTTCTACGGCTATGTTCGCGGCCAGGTATCCCTGGAGAGGAGCACACGGTGTCTGCCAGCACCATCGAGGCCATCCATGTGCAATGGGCACAGTGGGAACTGGGGTGCTTTATTGAGCCTTTTCATCACGCTTTCGTTTAATGTTTGTAAGTTTCAATTAAAATTTGTTTTTTGTTTTTGCAGTTTTCCCTTTAAGGGGCTGCCTTTTACTTTGTCCCTGGTTTTGTTAATTTAGTTTATTTGTTTGTAACCTGAAAGAGTTACATCTTCGTACCCTTTAGCACAACGCGGAGGGGTTTCCAGTACAAGCTGCTGCTGCACACCCTTCGCTTCCTCGCCCTCGCCCTCACCCGGACACACCCTGGTGTGCCTTGTTGCTGTCCGGCAGCGGCGATCCCCAGTGGATGGCCATCTATGGGGGTGTCCTCCCACTTTTCATTGGGACCTGGGGTGGAGGGTGTTGCACGCAGCAATCCCATTCAACCATAGGATGTGTTAGTTCACAGACTCCCAAGACGCCTGCATTTTTTGCGACCTTATGGAGCCAGTGGACCACGCACATGTAGTATGCTGCACCCTCTTTTTAGTTATTTGAAAAACTTTTTGCCTTTGTTTTGTTTACACTTCAGTCCCACGCTCCTGACCTATGGACACCTGGTGCGGAGGGGGGCCGGAAGGGAGGAGGACCTCATGAACCTGCTCCTGGGCCTGGCCAATTGGCCATTAACAGGTCCAGGCAGCGGGTGATCAAGCGGGTCATTTGACCCGACTGCCTGCTGCTCTTCTGAGGCTACGTTCGCGGCCAGGTATCCCTGGAGAGTTAGCACGCGGTGTCCGTTGGCACCATCAAGGCCTTCCATGCTCGATGGGCACTGTGAGGATAGGGGTGCTTTATAGACCCCTTTGATTACATTTGATTTAATGCCTGTAAGTTTTCTTTGAATTTGCAGTTTCCCTTTAAGGGGCTGCCTTTTAATTTAATTTATCCCTGATTTTGTTAATGTAGTTTATTTGTTTGCAACTGAAAAGAGTTACATCTTCTTGACCTTCCTAACCTTGCCACTACATCTTGGTGCTCCCCAGACATCCAGAGCAGAGGTGCAGGCAGCCTGCTGTTTAAAACGCCCTGTCTGCAATTATCTTGGTGGGTGTCTTTTGGAGGGCCAAGGTCTGGAAGGCCCTGATCCGCTTTCGGGGACCTGCTGTGTAGCAGTGGCACCTTCCTTGGCCTGTGGAGCTGGAGCTGCTGAGGTCATAGCAAGACGAGATTCGGATGGGCTGGACACTCCTGATGTCACCTGGATGGATAGCACCGGGGTGTGCTCTGCTGATCCTCCTCCCTATGGGTGTCCCAGGGCCCCTGGCTGACTCCTGGAGGAGAAGGGATAGCTGGAGTGAGATCAAGCTGCCCTGCATCCCTCTCATGTACACACTGTTGGAGGCCAACTATGGCATCAGCAATGGAGTTAAGCCTGTGCTGCAGTGCAGGAGCGAATTCCTGGACCAAGGTCTCCATAACGGCAGCCATCCTACCAGTGTTGACCTCGGTGTGTTGGCATGCTGCGCTATCACCTCAGCCTAAAGACGGACAGACCCCTCCATAGTGCCTTGCAATCTGAGGAGTGCAGCGGGCATCCCTTCCTGGTGTTCCTGAGCTTGCCTTTCAGCTCTAGCAAAGCTGGATCCCACTGAGGTGTGTGTCTCTGCGCTGGTGGGGGGTGTGGGTGAGCGCTGTGATGGAGGGTGCCTCCAGATTCCTCTTCAGAGGTTTCGTCAGGGCTTGATCAGAGGCCCTGGGTCATGGACTCCGTTGACTGTTTCCCAGATGTGCCTGTAGAAGCAAGGGGAGATAATTATTGCATGGCAGTGGCCTGTGAACACATTACTCACAGCGTGATTGTCTGGCAGATGTTGCACAGCTGGACCCTCACTTGGTAGAGCATCATCGACCTCAGCGTCAGCACAGGACCGGTCCAGATCCTCGCTAGTCAGCTGGATGGCTCTGTTTTCAAAGTCCACGAGGACCCTGATTTCAGGCATTCTGCCACCAGTCTGAGACCTCTCCCTCTTGTTGTCTGTCAGCTTGTCCTGCTTAACTAATGATGGAGAGAGTGTAAGCAGGACGCCTGCCAGGCCAGATGATAGGGATGTCTGGCATGTGTGGGTGATGAGTGGTCCCATAGAGAGGATGAGAACACTGACGGTGAGTGTGAGACAGTGAATGGTGATGTCCCTTGAACTGGCAGTGAGTGAGGGCCCTGTCGATGTGTGATGGGTTTGTGAGTGTGTGAATTGAGAGTGACGAGAAGAGTGACTTACCCTGGCGGAACGGAGGAAATCATTCAGCCTCTTCCAGCACTGGGCGGCTGTCCTCTTTTGCAGGGCATTGGTGCTGACTACTGCTGCCACCCTCTCGTGAGCCTGGTTGGTCATGCCGTTGCCCATCCTGCGGCCAGAGCAGGGGTACACGACATCCCGGCGGGCCTCCACGGCATCCAAAAAGCGTTCCAATGCCATGTCACTAAACCTGGGGGCCGCAATCTTTTTTTGCCTTTCGTGGGCATCTTCCCTGCAGCACTCTTGGGCTTGAAGCACTGAGATGTGGTGCGCGCAGCTGGACTTTAAATATGGCGCCCGAGGTGATGAAACAATGGTGTGGCAGGTGAATGAGAGCCCGCCCAGCATCGAAACAGCGTGTTTCCCGGGAATGTATAAATAACGTGGTGGGTTTGGGACGATACGGCATGAAAAGCTGCCATCGCAACCGGAGGATAAAACGTCATTTTACCTGCTGCTAACACCCTTAGTGCAAATCTGGGATGATTCTGCCCTTAGAATGCACTGCCTGATAGGGTGCTGGATACAGATTCAATACTAGCCTTCAGAAAGGAATTCAATAAATACTTGAGTGAGAAAAGGTTGCTGGGATATGGAAAAGAGCAGGGGATTGGGGTTAACTGGATCGCCCCTTTGAAAGAGCCAGAACAGACTCATGGGCCAAATGGCCGCCTATTCTGTGATTTTATGTTGTTATACAGCCACCTAATTGAAAGGTTGACCTGTTCAAATTAAAAGAGAATTTAATGTGCAAACGTTAATCATTCACGAAATAATACTGCTGACACTAAGAGCGAGATTTTTTAGGTCCTGCATCAACGGAACTTATGCTGGTCCGTCAAATTTTCCATATCGCCCATGGCGATTCCCGTGGTGGACGGGACCAGAAAATATGCCCTAAGTTCCAGATGATGAAGTATCTATTTAAACTTGTTTTTGTACTTACTTCTCCTAAAGCTTTGGAGATAAAAGTCCAGATCATTCATTGCACTTATGCCAGGGATAGGGCATTACCCACACACAATGCAATGGAGCTCCTCACTTGCCCCTGCCATGTGGAACTTACTGTCAGGAAAGGCAGGTGGTGAGGGGATAGGTGTTTGCGATCGTATAATTCCATTCCAGTTTGGTGCAAGCATATTCATAAGCTATTACGAAAATGTTGCAGGTGACATCCTTTCCAGCTGAGCAAGTGCAAAGCATCGCAATGTACGGTAAAAGGAGAAATGTATAAATTTCAAGGCCTTTGCAATTGATCACAGGATAAGAGAAGGGAGAATTATGCCCGA
This sequence comes from Carcharodon carcharias, assembly GCF_017639515.1. Classification (NCBI taxonomy): domain Eukaryota; kingdom Metazoa; phylum Chordata; class Chondrichthyes; order Lamniformes; family Lamnidae; genus Carcharodon; species Carcharodon carcharias. The sequence continues at coordinate 66,012,698 of NC_054487.1, forward strand.
GTGATCTCCAGCTTCTCCTGGTGACAAGCTGGAGGATCTGAATAGGCTAAACATCTCTTATTTCAATGGCAAATCAGGTGGAGAATGTAAATAGGGTAAAAAAGCAAATGATCAAAGCACACTAATTAAGTTCGAACAAACCTCTTTAGAAACAAGTACAACCACAACAATAAAATGCACAAATGTAGTCCCAAGCCTATCACTGGGTGTTTAATTTCACATGAATTATAACAAAGGCTACAGAGCTCCAGAAGAACTCAAGATCCTAAACCTTCCTCTGCAGGAAAAGTAAAGTGGTACCTTTACTACAAGGAAACCAACTTAACAAAATTAACAAAGAATTTAATCAAAGGCCTTATCAGTGTTGAAAAAAGCTTTTTTGCATCAAAATGTTCAAACAAATCCAGGCAAATATACATATATACACTTTGCAATATGCAATATAAATATATAGCTTATTCACTAAATATTCTAAACCACAATAAATATCTAAAATAATTAGGCACCAAATTAACTGTACTGATCAGTTTGATAGTAGTCAGTTTTGACTCTTGAAAATAGGACTTTACCTCTTCAAATTAATAATAGCAAACACTTTACACAAAATATACAGCCAGTTTTAAAATTACAGCTCCCTCTAGCTATCTGTAGCTCATGCCAGCCACTCACTTGTGGTCACACAGCAAAAAAAGCACATAACCTCTATTTTACATACAACTGTTAAAGGGTAGATGCTGTTATCAGTCTATCGAGGGAGAAGTTCCTCTCCTCAGAAACATCAATGGGAGTAAGCCTGTTTTTCATCAGAATTAACAAACTAGCTAAAATAAATTGTAGTAATGCATGGTGTTGATATATGTAAATTTTGAGAATATTTTGTTAGGTTACCAATTATGGAGTATAACTGGAATTCTTAGGGAAAAATTCCATGGTGCTGCTCCTCCTCAACAAGAGGCTGCAGTGTGGGTGGCCCAGAAATTCGACCTCCCCAGATACTGGACCTCAGCCTCATTGTAACAGCTCGCTGGCAAAGTGTAGTGAACAATTAGAATGCTGCTATAGTGCTAGTGGTACATGAATCCAGGGGAAAGGGACTGGAAAGTGATCTAGAATCTGGCTGGGGTGAGTGCAAGGGCGTGGGAACATGGGGACAGGGAGCTCAGCCTGGATTAGGGACAATGTTGGAGATCATTGCCTGGAATTGCAAGGATTGGGAGTAGTGGTGATTGGGCAGGGAAGTGAGGTGGGGGATCCTTTTAATAGAGTGTGCTCCTCCCCACTCCACAATCAAGCTATTTTACTTACACTTTTTGCTGACTCAGAATGAACCAATCTCGGAAAGGTGACTTTAAACAAGTGCTTAGACTATTTGCATATGCAAGTAACAGGCCAAACTCCTGCTTTGTATTCATTTGTGGGATGTGAGCATTGCTTGTAAAGCCAGCATTTGTTGCCCATCCCTAATTGCCCTTGAGAAGGTGGTGGTGAGCTGCCTTCTTGAACTGCTGCAGTCCATGTGGTGTAGGCACATTGCTGTTGGGAAGGGAGATACCTCTTAACAATCCTTATCCAGTACAGCAGGCAAAGTACTTCTGACTAGAAAACTGCCCATGCTCGCTGCCCACCATATTGGGCTTTAGTGGTCCGAGTAGCATCCAAAAATGGGTGCTGCGTGAATTAATTCCTGGGCTTGTGTGTCAGAGAACTGAAACCTCAACAACCATTCATGTCCCCTGCGGATAGGATTGAGAAATTACCCCTTACATGGCAGAAAAAAAAGTGTTCCCACTAAATGTCTTTTTTAAAATAAAATTCTGAGAACGTACTGTGGTTTGATAAGCTACTAAATAATTTAGGATAATATCAGTTTGTATATTGATTCAGTGTTGAAATCCATTTCAAATATTTGCATAAGTTACAGAAAAGTTGAGGAGTGAAAAACTCAAATTTACTAATCTCAGTGACATGGTGAGAAAGAATACTCTTAACTAGGAAGTAAATCGGTGTCCTTTGAGAAAAACAACCTTTCTTTTTCCGTAGAGGGAACACTGAATAAAATCTGTCGGATGCAGAAATGTATAACGTTCAATTTTGCTCACAGCTACTTGTATTTCAGACAGTATCATTAATATGGAAAAATATAGTCTATCTACAGGATATACATGATACGTGTGCCACATCAGTACTTTGCGTGCTTTTGAGTGGCAATTCTGCTCAATGTAGCAACATACATATAGACGGGCAAAGCTTGCTCAGACGCTACAAGTCTGATTCAGGCATGTCAGCCATTAAGTACCCAATGCCATAGCGGCCGTTTGGAGCTGTGTCTGCTTCTGGGGTGGGGGATCCATTTTGTTTGCGGTAGATGCTATTTCCAACCATTGGGGAGTGCATCTCACTTGAGGTCTTGCTGTGTAGAAGGCTGGCGTCGTCTTCCTCCAGGTTGGGGTTCTCTTTCAGAATCCGTCCTTTCTTGTATGAGACCGAGGCCAGGGAGTTGGAGCCATCATCGATTATGTTAAAACAACGGATGATAAAGACCACTGGGACAGGGAGTATTGCCACTACCACAAGGCAGATACAGACAGTCAAGCCCCATGTTGGGTAATTCAGAAATTTTTCACCGCCCTAGGAAAATGGATAGAAGAATTCTGTAACTGAGTCACTTGAATAATCAGTCATTTGGTTTTATCATGGATTCAGTAATTCCTCGATTTTGTTTTGAATTAGTACTAATTCTCAAGGGGAGTGAAATTGGTCTGCACCAGCGCTCAAAACAGGTTCATACAGGGAATGGGCAACCTCTCCTCGTTCAATGCAAAATGGCTTGAAGCAAGCTGCCGACTCACTGTAAGACTGTTTCGCATTCCTGCTGTAGACAAATATTGCCCCGCAAAATCTTAGATTTTACAATCTCACTTTACAGTTTTCAGTATTTCTAAAACTGAGTTCGACTCCATCGCTCAAGCACCTTTGGTGGAATCTAATGTGGAAATGACAGATAAACAAATGAGATGCACACAACTATTCAATTCAAAGATCTAAAGGCTTCACATAATGAATTAGGGACATTTCAGGTTTAAAATTTGCCAGGGCTTACTCTTAAAGCATGCAACTAACAAGGATTTGGCCCCAAGATGAACTTCTGACTGCACATCACCATAGACTATGCCTATTTCCACCTCTGTAACATTGCCCAAGTCCACTCACCTGCTACTAAAAACCTCAACCATGTTTTCATAACTTTAGATTTGACTATTTTAATGCACTCTTAGTTGACTTCCATTTTCCACCCTCCATAATTTTAAGGTCCTCCAAAACTGCGGCCTGAGTCCAAACCTGTGACAGGTCCCATTAGCCCAACATCCCTGTCCTTGCTGACCTGCTTTATCTCCAAGAGGCGCAATGCATTGGTTTTAAATACGGTCATCCTTGTTTTCAAATCAGTTTATGGCTTACCCCTACTACCCTACAACAATCCAAAATATCTGCGCTCCTCCAGTTCTGGCCTCTTACGCATCCCCGATTTTAATCTCCACCACTGGTGGCTGTGCCTTCAGCTGCCAAAGATTCAACCTCTGCAATTCCTTCCCTACACCTCTCCAACTCTCTACCAAATTTTCCTCTTTAAGTCACTCCAAGACAGAAAGCGACAGATTTCTGGAGACCACTGATATCAAGGGATATAGAGACAGTGCAGGAAAGTGGCATTGAGGTAGATGATCAGCCATGATTAAATTGAATGTCGGAGCAGGCTCAACAGGCCAAGTGGCCTACTCCTGTTCCAATGTTCTTATGTTCCTATGTTAAAACCTAACTCAGAACAAGCTTTTCACCACCCACTTGGAACGTTTTACTATATTAAAGCCACTATATGAATACATGTTGTTGTTTATTTTGGAGAGTAAGCTCTTCCCTGAGAGCTCTGAAAGTGACACATATAAGAACATAAGAAATGGGGGGGGTGGTGTCAGTAGGCCATTCGGCCCCTTAGGCCTGCTCCACCATTCAATACAATCATGGCTGATCTTATTGTGGACCTAACCCCAATTTCCTGTTTGTCCCCCCAAAACCCTCCACTCACTTGTCAATCAAAAATCTGTCTAACTCAGTCTTGAATATATTCAATGGCCCAGCCTCCACTGCTCTCTGTGGAAGAGAACAAGGTCCTCCTCATCTCTGTCTTAAATGTAACACCCTTTATTTTGAAACTGCGCCCCTTAGTTCTAGATTCCTCCACGAGGGGAAACACCATCTCAGCATCTATCCTGCCGAACCCCCTCAGAACCTTACATGTTTCAAAAAGATCATCTCTCATACGAGCACCATTACTTTCCAGGTCTTTTATGTAAATCTGGTGCCTTCCCCTGTCTAAAGCCAAACAATTTCTGCTTCATTTTGGAGTAGTATTAATTTATGCTGCTGACAAACGTACCTTTCTAAAACCCTATTCAAATAATTGGATGAAAATTAATTGAATCCTGATTTTAATTAAGGGGAAGGAGGTGGGTAGTGAATTGTGGGTGAGCGTACTGAAGCAGGCGGCAATCCGTTTGGCCCTCTATTTTAACCCCAGAGCCCTATTAGTTGTTTCAACATTGATTTCTGGCAGGAATGACGGCCACAGTGTCAGGCAGGAGTAGCTATTTCCAGGGAGTCCAGCTGCTGCCGAGGACCCACAGGAACAATTCCCAATAAGTTAACGGGACGGGGAGGGAATTGGAAAAGTTCACCTTTGGGGATGGGGCAAAGACAGAGGCAAGGGAGGCCTAAGGTATCTTTATGGGGTCCTTTATGAATTCCTGCTTCACCTGTAAAAAGCCAAAAGTATAAACCTGCCTGGGCGTCCTGTGGTCAGGATGTTGCCTCTCGCTAGCTTTTGTTGGCAGGTCAATGACTGCGACCCTTGGTTCACCCACCGTTAAACTGCTGTATGTGGCCTGATGGCATACATGCCGAACATACACACAAAATAGGAGCAGAAATAGGCCATTCGACCCCTCGAGCCTGCTCCTGTTTGTCTTTCGAATTCCACATTCCCATCTATCACCAATGACCTTTGATTCCCTTGCCTAACAGGAATCTATCTACCTCCACCTTAAAAAAATGTTCAATGACCCATCATCAAGATGTGATTTAAATTAAGCCCCGCTCCTTTGTGACAGGTCGATTTCGGGCAAGTTAGGATTGCGGGGGCAAATTGGCAACCCATTGCCAAAACAATGCTATCTTAATACCTAGCCAGTGTTCCCACTTAAGTCCCCCTTTTGAATTCAAACTCCGAACACAAATAAAATATTTCCTTTGTAGATCTCTAACTTGTCTATCCTTTCCTTAACGTAATATTGCTATGATACTGTCAATTTGTTCCATGACTGCACATATAAAATCCAAGGCCAACCTTGTCCTGACAGATTTTCCTCCTGCACTGATAGTTCCTGAAATGTTGGAGCTGTGAAGGCTAAATGATAGTTATGACTGGGATTCAAATTTATGGCCCTTGGAGCACCCTACCATTAGCGATACAAGGAGGTTATAATCCCAAATAACATCTCTGCATGTGTACACACACCCACTGAATCATCACCTGGACTCACAAGCAGAATCATAATGCAACTGAAGATCACTAATGGGTTTAAACAGCACTCACCAGTTCACTAATCCAGGCTTGGTAGCCTGGTGGACTCAAGCACATCTGGACAATGCTTGCCATAAGCAAAGCAATTAAAATAAGTGGAGAAACGTATTTCCACATGTAATAGTAATATTGGAAAGGCGTGAATCCAAGCATATCCTTCAAGTCCTCCATGAACCTAAGAAAATTCAACACAAAATCAAATGGCCCTTTCATTTGATTACTTTTAGCAACCTATGAAAAAAAGTTCCCAAAGGTAGAGCCTCTTATTGTGTTAATTAGTTGTGGCATATTCATTTGTGACGTGATTCTCCATAGGGTGAGCTGGGATGTTTTGTAAAGGGTTGAGTGGAGATAAAGTTCTTCATTTCAGAGATGGTGAAATAAATCTCAGAGCAGGTTAAGCCAGGCAGTTCATGCCCCGCTCCCAGCAACAATCTAGAAAATGAAATGGTCAGTGGTGATGACAGGACAAATCTATTTGCTTATAGTGGGAGAATAGAGAGAACAATAACTAAATTATAATGGGTCTCTAAATTGATTTGTTCAGGTTGCTCCAATAATGTGGCTTTTGTTGTAATGTGCCTTTAAGGGACAGCAGAATGGCATCATTAGAAGGGAAGTATGTCATGCAATCCAGTCTTAGTTTCATTTTTGCCTGTGAGCAGAACACAGCCCTGCTGCTGATGTCTTCAAGCTTTCTACCCATTGGGTAGAATTTTTCAGTCGGCATGCGGGGCAGGCCTGACACACCGATGCGTAAAATGATGCACAATGACTTCGGGTGTGCATCCCGAAGTCATCGCGCAGACCCACGATATCTCATTCGGCGGGTGCATGTTGGAGTCAGCTGCACACCCGCCGATATATAAACGTCCTATTAAGGCCATTAAGAAACTAATTGAAGTACTTCTTAACGTTGCCCATCCAAACTTAAGGTTGGCAGGCAGGCGTAAAGGCTTAGTGGTCTTCCCGTTTTTTAGGAAACCTCATCCATAAGCAGGATGAGGTTTCCAAAAGCTTTAATTCAATAAATAAAATTCTTTCATAAATATAAAAACATGTCCATCTCATGGGACGTGTTTAAATAAATTTTTGAACCTTTTATTTAATAATTTCAGAAGCCCTTCAATCTCCCTGCGGCAGCTCCAGTTGCGTCTTACACTGGGTGGGCCTTAATTGGCCCACCCACGTAAAATGGCAGCTCCGAGCCGATCGCGGGTGGCGATCAGCTCCGCAACCGCCCTTGCTCACTCCTGCCGAGCCCACCCACTGCCTGCAAAATTCAGGCCATGTATATCTGTTCACATGTTCTTAGTCTAAATAAATGAACCCACAGCACGTTTACCCAATCCCTTATGAGTGATGAGTGCCTTCATATCTTTATCATGACACATGACACGACACACTTCCCTTCTGGTGACGGCATGCTGCTATCCCTTAAAGGCATATCACAACAGGCTTGAGTTTGAATTCAGAAAGATCAAGCGTAATTTCACTCAGATGAACTCCAAGTTACCCTATAAAAGAGCGAGTATCGCTGGTTCTCATTGGTACCACTAGGTGGAGCAGCACGGAGCTACAAGATGTCCTACTGTCGGTCACAAAGAATAACCACTGCCTGTATGGCTGAAAAAAGATTGTACGATAAAACTGGGATATAGCTAATGTAAGAAGCAAAATTAGAAGAATCTATATCGTTCAGTCACTTTTTGTTACACATTTTACTAAGGTTTAGATTTATCATAGGACTGCTGGTACATACTTATTTGTGCCATAAACCCAAGCGATAACGACATTCTCCAGGATAACCACAATTAGTAGGGGAAGTGTGGCTGAGTAATCATCAAACATGGTTACAAAGTAGTTTCCAGAACGCTGCACAAAGAGGAGGCCTACACTGAAAGCCACGAGACAACAGCCAACTGGAGCAAAGGAAAATATATATTACAGACCTGACAGATGGCCAAAGTGCATTGCAAATCACCTACAAATAAGCTGACTGTAATCCTGTAATTGCTAGCAGAGTAAGCATGAAAAGGAAGTAGAATTCAAAAATCGTAAGACTTTTCCACACAGTACGATACTACAAGCAATGTTCGTTGAATAAAGGCACCAGTGTTCCTTGTCCAAACCCTTTCATGGGTCGACATTGAAAATAAAATTTATACATTGTCCACTGTGAGAGCTTCAGCATTTATTTCTTTCACGTACGAAGTCAGAGACAGAGAGCTCGCTTGTTGGCCGATTTTGAGTTTGAAAAATTGCCCTGAAGTCAAAGCTAGACAATGAGATGCTGAGTCTTTAAGATAATTCCCATGGAAGATCGAGCCACTGGATCAAAAAAAGGTATGCTAAGTAAGCAACTTTCTGTTAGCTCAGTTGTGGCTCTTTTTTAGTAACAACAGGAAAAAAAGCCCCTGTTAGGTTTGCCATAATTTTCCAAGCTGTTGATAGCAATATGCAGTCAGCATTCGTAGCCAAGTGGGGACGTGGGCAGAATTTTTAGGTGGCCTTGCGGGCGCGTGCCCTGCCCGATCGGACGCAAAATCACGCGAGATGACATCAGGCGAGTGCCCCGACGTCATCCAGCGCTCGCGCACGATTTCGGTCAGCAGGCACCCCCGAGTGTCAGGAGCACGCCCGCCGACAATTAAGAAGACAACTAAAGTTGCTGAAGTTCCAACTGTCCCCCGTTTTTCGTGGTCCATCCAACCTTATGGTTGGCGGAACGGCGAATCTGCCAGGTGGACTTTGCCTTTTTGATGAAGCCTCATCCAAGGGCGGGAAGAGGTTTCCGTTATTAAATAAAAAGTAATAAAGATCTATGGGTAGCATTTTCATCTTGTATATTTTCAGGTGACTGATTGTGACGCGTGGGCATTTTTTCACGATTTTTAAAACTTTATTGGTTGTTTTTAAAGTCTTCAGCTCCCTGAGGCAGCTTCCTGCCTTCGGGAAGCTATCATTCAGCGCTCACCTGCGCCCGCGCTTACAGCAGCGCCCGCCCTCCTCCCACCCCCCACCCCCCACCCCGGCAGCACTCATCATTTTGGCGCACGTTTCACGCTGGCTGGTCATTAATTGGCCAGCCAGCGTGAAATCGCGGTGGGGGGAGGGGGCCGACCACAGTTGGCGGCCTGTTCCCCGGCTGCTCCCAGGCCAGCCGATCACACCCACAGGCCGACCTAAAAGTCCTGCTTGTGGTGTTCGAGAGTCCCCATTAGAACAGTAATGGGTCCTGGTGGAGCTCAGCTTCAGTATCTGAAAGCACTGAGGGATAGGCCATGGAGAAAACAGACGGGCAGTATTAAGCTGATTGGGGGCTTCTTTAGACACTTTAAGCTTTAAAGTATATACTCCAATGTCTGCAATAGGATTAAGGGCGTTAGAAAGATCCATTTCTGCTGCAATTTCAAATCCAGTTGATACCTTGTGGGATCAATCTAGCCAACCAAAGGAGCTTTGGTCCCAATATACTAATTTTCTATATAAATATGACTTGCTATTTGACAGCCTCATACGTCCAGTAAAATACTATAAGAAAATCGGTTGATGAAAATATGCCCTCTGAATATTCAAAGTTAAAGACTAGCCTTCCTAAATCCTGTTCAGTTACGTTCAGCCAAGGCCTGGCGCATGCATCATACACTTATCATAGGTAAAAATTACAGCTTATTTTGGAACAACTCTGAAAGTTTCACATAGTAACGGTGCTACTTACTGGTGAGAATTTCTTTGCGCACTTTGAATGTATCTACAAGAGGTGTGAGTATTCCTTCAATAGTGCCAAACATGCTGCCCAGGCCCAGATTTACTAACATCAGGAAGAATAACACTGACCAGAAGGGGGACGCTGGGAAGTGAGTCATGGCCTCAGTGAAGGCAATAAAAGCTAAACCAGTTCCTTGCACAGCCTACAAAACATAAAACAAGTGAAGGGTATGTTAAGAATAAGATGGTGGGACGCTGCACTTGTACACTAAAACACCGCAGTGGAATCATCATACTCACGATTCTTGCAGGATATCTTGGACCCACAGGCAAATTTGACATTTTGCAGCCTGTCTGAAGGAGGCAATGAAGTTTCTTTGGGGCTTCAAAGACTATAGTTAGACATGTTAAAAGTGCCGCCAGAAGCTGAGCAATTTATGTTCATATGTCTAAATTGTGACTAGTCGTATGGGCACAGAGTGTACTAGCCACTAACACCTTGATCACGTGTGACAATCACAAGTATCAGACTTCTGTCCGTCTCAAGAGATGATGGGCCACACCACTTCTAGATGTCACTTCTAGATTGAGCATCATCTGTGTGGCTATAGAGGCTGACTCATGAATGGCAACCACAACATCTGCTTTATTCAGGCACAGACACTGTTGAGTGCATGACAGGTGAAAATGAAGAGATTTTGGATGGATTATATCATCCTGCAATTGTCCCATCATTTCCATACGCACGCTGGGAGCGAAGTGAACACCTCTTGCATCTGCCCTCAGTTCCAGCAGAATTTTTCATAGATGTTAAATGGTTCAGCATCCTACACCAAATCCCTCCCGTTACCCAGATAATGTCACCCTTGCTCAGAAAAACTGGAGGAACTTCAGGACTCTATGCTTTTATTAATCTATTTTGTTACAGACTTACCTGGTTAAGTTCATCCTCCAGTTGACATGAATCCAGGCCTAACTTTAGAAATTCTTCTTCCTTTACTTCCTTTATAATGTTGTACATCTGATGGTAATCTGTTGCTGAAACATCTGACAGGTTAACATGATGAGGGATAAGATCATGACTGACTGCACCTACTTTTAGCATTTCCAGGATCTTGTCTGCATTTCTGCAATATAACACATGGAGCTAAATCAGTGTGACAAACACATGCAAACATGAGCAAAACAGATATGGAATAGGGAATCAGTACCCACCTAGCAATGCATTTTTCATTGATAATATTTGCCTTAAATCCCAAGACAGCAAACACTACAAGGGTTGCTAAGACAGATGTGAAGAAATTGATGAAGGACACAAGGACTGCATCGAAATGGCAGTTGTTATCTCGTTTATTGTAGCTGGAGAAAGCAATCACACCACCAAATCCCAGCCCCAGGGCAAAGAATACTTGGGTTGCAGCCCCTCTCCAGACCTGAGGGTCCGACATGATCTCCAACTGTGAGGTTTGAAAAGAGTTTGTGATTAGTGCATTGAGTAAGCTCAAACAATCCCACAAATGCATGCCACAAACCATGCTTGAATCAAAACTGTTAAAATCAGTAAAATCAGGAACCTGAAGTTGAGGTTACGATCAAGTCAGCCATGATCTTACTGAATGGTGGAGCAGCTCAAAAGGCCAAGTGGCCTACTCCTGCTCCTAACTCGTATGCTTGTATGTAAAATTGTTCTAAGGATACCAAGCAAACAATAAATAGAAATAATTTGCATTCTTGCAATAGAGCAATGATTTTCAACATCTGTGAGATTTGTAGTGTTTGCCTGCACTGGCTGGGAAATATTAATATTTCAGCATTGGCATGGCCATTGTTAGTGGCCACTCCATATGAATTTTATAGACATAAAGGCCAATAATAATTTAAAGATAGCTGTTGATTGTCACAGAAGGTTCCAGCTGAACTTGTACTCATTATCTCCTTTTCCCAAAAAATCTCCCTCCTTGTCAGTCTCAAGGTGCTGGGAATTATTTGCATAAACAACTGCAGCTCGAGTGTCCTTTATCCAAAATCTTCGGGACCTACTGCACTTCGGATTTCAGATTTCGGTATACATTGCAGTGTATAGACTAGCCCTACTTACATGACAATGGCCTAAGTCTAGACTACCTATAAACCAAAGTAAATAAAATGCCTAGAAAAGCAAGATGTATCACTGAATAATAAACACAGGGTATCTGTAATAAGTTTCTTTTTGATAAGTTCGCCACAAAAACCACAAGGTAAGCAATGTGGACAAACAACTGGACTTCCTGTGCTAAAGGCCAATGAGGTTCAAAAAAAGTGCAGTTTTTGGATGTGTCTGGTTTTCAGGTTTACAAACAAAGGATGCTCAACCTGTACTATCTTCAAACTACTGTAATAGGAAGAGGTACTAAAGCGAAGTGAAGCAGGCTGCTTCCTTGAATAAGTGCATTAAGTAATAGCTGCTAAGCATCATTTTTAAAAGGGCACAATTATTCAGAATTTGCAACATGGACAAAATTTCACCATGGTCTTTTTAATTAAATTGTGTCTATGACAAATTGTATTAGTAACTAATTATAGTACAATATAAATGATAACGCTAGTATAGAATTATGTGTAATTTACAATACCAGAAATACGTTATTCAGCTCAACAGTTTATGCTGGTGTTTATGTTCCCCATGCGTCTCATCCCACATTATTTCCTCTAATTCTAACAGTATATCCATTTGTTCCTTTCTCCTTCATGTACTTATGTAGCCTCTTCTTACTATTCACCTCATCTACTCCACATAGTAGCAAGTTCTACATTCTAACTTCTCTCTGGATAAAGAAGCTTCTCCTGAATTCTTTATTGGATTTATTAGTGACTATAGTTTATATTTATATATATATATATATATAATATATATATTATACACATATTTATATATATGAGAACTTTGCATCTTGTAATTGTTATAACCAATCATGTTTGTCTACTGCGGTATGGCAACCTTTATAAGGTCTCGTTTGCTGATGTAGTTTTAATCCACTCCACAATACAACCAGAACCTGTTACTGAAATTGCGATCTAAAAACAACCATTAATTATATTGATTGATACGTTAATCACATAGCATATGCTTTTCTGAGCAATACTAGGCTGGTTTGTGATTTTCTGCTGATTTTTGGAATAACATTCTGTTAGGAAAAGAAATTAAAATCTTAGATTCGTTTATTATTTTTGAATCAGCTTGTGTGCACAGTTTAATCTGACTACATTTATTCTAGTAACAGAATAAACTGGTTTGCGCTCATTGTGATATAGATACTAGTATACTGTACCACTAGATGGCATGCAGCATAACAACCTTGAGCGTTTATCTGAAATCCCACCATCAGATCATACTGACAGAGTCAGCAAGAAGCAATTCCAATTTGACAATAAAACTGAGTAGAGCGTACCTTCGGGGTAAACATGTATCGGATGCCATCCATAGAACCTTTTAGAAGAAGACCTCGAACCAGAAAGCAGATAAGTACAACATAGGGAAACAGAGAACTAAAATACATCACCTGAAAAAAATGTATCAAGAGGTAGATTATTTCAGCAAAAGAATGACAACACCTTTTCTTCATGTCTAAAAGATATGTGAACACTTAACTGCATTTCAACCAAGTCTGCACGATCGAAGCTTTGCTAAATGTAATGATACAGAGGTATCAGGATTAGTCGTGTTGGTATCTCCTGTATAGTTGTGGGTGTTAATACAGCTGGGCATTAGGAGCAGTCAGATAACAACAACATTGTCTAGATTAAAGATGTACCGAATGTACAAATGATCAGCGATTAAACCTTCCTTTGTTTTATCCTCAACAATTTTCTCCTTCCCATCAATTTCCTACCAATCTCCTGAAGTCAATGGCTTTCTAACTGGCATACAAATGACATTCACTTTCTGGCATGTCACCTAAGCGGCTATTCTTCAAAATGAGCTTCACCAGCAAATTTTCCTGTTGTGGGGGGGTGGTAATCACACTGGTGCCTGATGTTCACACTGAAACAAAAAGGTGAATTTGTCTACTCCTTTTAACATGCTGCAACTTTTCTGGTCCAGGATGCTTGGGAGCAAGTCATTTCTGGATTTCAGAACTTTCTGGATGACTGAATGATGTTGGAATGCAGGCAGGTCAAAAACTGATTGCATCAATTTCACCCGCTGCGGAGATCATGGCAGATATTTACAGTTATATTGATCTTAATTTGGAAAGATGGATAAGCTGCAGGGCCTCCGATGTTTAAAATGTAGCAGCCTGAAGAAAACCTTTAGTATCTTAGGGCTACTAACTACTATAGATTACGAGCCTTGCATTATACGAACACAACTTTTGAGTTATGTTTAACACTTTAATACTGTGCTTGATACCCACTCAGCTTGCTGTAAAACTGCACTTCCAAAAATACTGTGCCCACAATAAGGAGGGATTAAATGTACATCATCTTTACCGAGCCTACGCCTTCTCAATTTGTTGTAGTGCCCAAGCAGTCGAGCGGCCAGTCAATGAGTTGCTTGGGTTTGATCAAAACATTTCTGGATAACCGATGTTTCCAAACAATACATTTCCAGACTAGACAGGTTACAGTGTATAGGGAAATGTTTCAATACTATTTACAGAGGCTTCATAAGACAAAAATCAATACCAGGCCAAAATAGTAAGGAAGGTAACCAAAAGCTAAGCCAAAGAGATGGGTCTTAAAGGAGGTTACGGAAGGAATTCCAGCAACTAGGGCCTTACTTGACTGAAGGCATAGCTGGCAATGGTGAGGCAAAGAGGTTTTGAGATGCACAGCGGTCAGATTTGGCGGAAGGCACAATTCTCAGAAGGTTGAAGGGTTGGTGAAAGTTACAGAGATAGGGATGGAGCCAAGCAATGGAGGACTGGAGGTCTGTACAGGTCAGTGAGCATAGGCTGATTGATGAATGGGACCTGGTTCACATTAGGACAGCATCAAGGTTTGGATAAGCTGACGATTAAGAAGATTGGATGGCCGGCCTAGACACCTCTAGGATGGTAAAGTCCAGAGTAGACCAAAGGTACGGATGATGGTTTTGGCAGCAGCTAAGCTTTGGTGGAACAGGGACGTGTGATGCTTTGAACGTGGAGATAGTTGGAGAGGATATGGGTTAGGAGCTCTGTTATCAGTCAAACTGAATGCCATAGTTGAGAACAGCTGGTTCAACCTGAGACAATGACTGGGAAAAGTGGTGGAATCAGTGCTGACAGTATGAACTTTGTGGGAGGGCAATGACTGCTGTCTTGCTATTGCTTAACTGGAGAAAAATGCGGATCATTCAGGCATGCATGTCTGATAGTATACAGTGCAGGAGTCGAGGTGGGTGGAGCTGATGTGGTCCACATATGTGTGAAACTTAAACCCATGTCTTTGGATGTTGTCACTGTGTAAATAATGTATATAAATAAGAAAGGAGGACAAAGGTAGATCCTTAGGGGAATCCAGATGTAATGATCTGTGGATGGAATGAGAAACCATTGTTTATGATATTCTGTCATAGTTGGATAAGGAAGAATATAGTCCCTCACAAATTCACTGAGGTGTTAGCCTAGATTATGGGCTCAAGTCACATTTAGTTGACTGGAAGGTGAGCGTTAGGAAAAAATATGGTTTCCGGGATAGGGAGAGGAAGCTTTGGTGGAGGTGCAGCTCGGTGGGCAAGAGGAAGACAGCCATGTGGCAGAAGCAGCTGAATAGATGGCCCGAATGCTGTTGACAAAGATGACCAGGAGCTCTTCATACTTGTTGACACTGTGAGGGAAATGGGAAGATAAGAGGGGTTTATGGAGGTGATTAGTAATGGAGAAAAGGACCGAGGGATTATCTTTGTATTCCAAGATCATCCTGTAGTACAGGAAGTTTTGGCAGAGCACAGCAAGACCCAATAGTGACTGATGTAGCCTAGCAAGGTCTGACGATGGATAGTTAAATCAATTGTGAGGGAATATAAGCAGCTGGAAGTAATGGTCTCAACGCCAGCCAAAATGCACACATGAATGGATATACAGGAAATTCAGGATACAAAGGCATAGCAAAGATCAGGGGAGACATGCCCTGGTTATAAATAGATGATAGAGAGGAAAGAACCCAAAATTAAAACCTGAGATCCTGTGTGGGATGAAGGTAACTTTAGACAGGGTAAAGTTGGCTTGGAACATCAATGAACAAACGTCCAGGTTAGGGCCCAGTTGTGGACACAGGCAGACTTTTATCAGGGTTTGCTTGATCGCAATAAGAAGGGGCAAAAATGGCTGCTTGCCCTCCGCATGCTACAGCAAACTGTAACTTCCCTCGGGCTGAGCACAGATTGGGAGGTCAAACCTTGGACCTCCCACCTCTGCACAGTCAGCTATTCTATAGATTCATTTTTTCTGTTGTTTTATCAACATCGTTTTGACCTTTGATTTTCCACTGAGTTGTCTTAAAAAATAAATCTTATCAATGCTTCATTTTTTCTAGTGGTTTTAAATGTCACAGGTTCTTTAAAAAAAACCATTTATATTAGATCACTGTCATAGCTTTACATCAACGAAACATAACCCTGGAATTGTTCAAGGGTTCCATATCAGTGACTTATTTTGGTGAACAGCATGCTCTCTAATAATCTTTCCTATCCAGAACATAGGTTTCACTTGCTTTTGATGATCAAAGCCAAGAATCACCTTTGAACTTCTCTGACGAAATTACGAGAAAACCCAAAAATATCCATTCAGCCTCCAGACACTGGAGCCAGTTCAGCTTCTATTAAATCAACCTATTTTATTACATTTGTTGAATGAGGAGATTTGAATAGTTAGCATAGTTTCTGTCTATTGACTATGCGTGCACCAAGGGCATACTGCACAGTCCTCTAAGATAGAGGAGTCTGTCTATAAGCTCATTTCATTCTTTAAATGAGAATCTGAGGCTTCCCAAGGGGCTCTTTTTTTAATGAACTCAGTGCTCCTAAAATATCTTGGATGCTTTTCCTCTGAATATGTCCTTTCTATGATTTCTACTCTGAAATTAGGTAAGGATAGCTGTATGGGAGCAATCAAGCCACTTTCAGCCAGGGGCCTGCACAAATACTAATCTGAAGGAGTTCTTGTGGTGTCCGACACAACAATCCTTTCAATGCCACCAAAAAATGGATGAACTACTCCATTCACCTCCTTGATGTCCACTGGGCATTGCTAACTACTCCACAACAGAAGTCGCTGCTCTCCAAAAGTCATTACTTGTGGTGTTATGAAAAACTACACAAACACGTCTTTCTAAAAATCACATAAGATATTTTTTGTAGCTCCATAAATTAAGTTATTCATTGCTTTCCACCACAGAATTGCCTGATACTTCATTAAAAATATGTGGAACATTGTTAACCAGAATGAGGGCAACTATGAAGGAGAGACAGCCCACCAAGCGGACGGCAGATAATTGGTCTTGTTTGTATGGCACAGCAAAATCCTTGAGACAATAATAAAGGAAAATATAAATGACAACATTTCAATTTAATCTTTCTTTGAACCCTGAGTTGACTTATGCAAAACAGGGCAGTTGTTGAGCCGTGAAGTGGGAACAAGGTATTGGAAAGGCTGGCTACTCTTGGGGTAGATAAGTCACCGGGTCATGGTGGCTTGCATCCCAGATTCCTAAAGGAAGTGGGGGTAAAGATAGCAGAAGGGGTTGGGCCTGTACTCATTGGAGTTTAGAAGGATGAGAGGCTACCTTATTGAAACATACAAGATTCTTAGGGGGCTTGACAGGGTAGATGGTGAGAGGTTGTTTCCCCTTATGGGAGAGTCTAGGACCAGATGGCATAGTCTCAGAGTAAAGGGGCGCTCATTTAAGACAGAGTTGAGGAGGAATTTCTTCTCTAGAGGGTAGTGAATTTGTGGAATTCTTTACCACAGAGGGCTTTAAACGCTGGGTTGTTAAGTATATTCAAGGCTGGGATAGACGGATTTTTAATCAGTAAAGGAATCAAGGGTTATGGAAAAAGACAGGAAAGTGGAGCTGAGGATTAGCAGATCAGCCACGATCTCACGGAATGGTGGAGAAGACCTGATGGGCCAAATGGCCTACTTCTGCTTTGATGTCTTATGGTCTAAGGGCTCGCTTTAATTTTTCAATCTTTAATAGATAGGGGTGCCTTAGAACAGAGGGGGCTAAGGGGTAACTTAATTGAGGTGTACAAAATTATGACAGGCCTAGATAGGGTAGACAGGAAAGAAAAAACACAAACACAGAATTACCTGGAAAAACTCAGGTCTGGCAGCATCGGCGGAGAAGAAAAGAGTTGACGTTTCGAGTCCTCATGGAAAGACTTGTTTCCCCTAGCTGAGGGGTCAATTACAAGGGAGCATAGACTTAACATGATTGGTAGAAGGATTGGAAAGGACATGAGGAAAAACTTTTTCACCCAGAGGCTGGTGGGCGTCTGGGATTCACTGCCTCAGTTGGTGGTTGAGGCTGAAACACGCAATCCATTTAAAAAGTACCTGGATCTGCATCTGAACTGGTGTAACTTTCAAGGCTATGGACCAGGTGCTGGAAAGTGGGATTAAAATGAGCGGCTAGTTTCTTTTTTCTCTTATTAGCCGGAGCAGACATGATGGACTGAATGACCTCTTTCTGCACCGTAACCTTTCTATATTTCTAAGGTCTAGACAGTGGTGTTCCCCAAGGATCAGAGCCAGTACCACTTCTTTTTTGCTATATATAAATAGCTTGGATCATGAAATATGTAGTAGAATTTCAAAATTTGCCAATGATACCAAACTTGGAGGAGTGGCAAAGAGTGAGGATGATATGAATCACCTGCAACAGGACAGGGAGAGCTTAGCGGAATTGGTAGATAGGTTGCAGATGGAATTAAATACAGGGAAGTATAAAGTGATGCATTTTGGCAGGAGGGAAAGGAAGAGGCAGTATGGACTTAATGACAAGTCCATACTAGAATTAAAAGAGTGTGCAGGAACCCACGAATATGTGCATCAATCTTTGAAGCTGGCAGGACATACTGGGAGGGTGGTTAGCGAAGCATATGGATACTTGGGCTTCATAAATACAGGCATTGAGTACAGATGCAGGGAAGTTATACTGAACTTGTATAATGCTCTGGTTAGGCTCCAGCTAGAGTATTGTATCTAGTTCTGGTCACCACACTTTAGGAAAGATGTGCAGGTCCTTGAGAAGTGCCACCGGGAGCAGACCAGGCAGGGTCTTCTCATGTAGGTGGCCCTTTGCCACAACTAGTACCTCTGTTTGAGCATAGGCTGCCAAAGTGAGAGGGCCACCCCTGCATCCCCCCAACCCCAAGCCACAGGCATGCTCCCCTGAATTTACCAGAATTAGGGGGAGCATTAAATTCCATCCATTCTATGTAAGAGTTATTCTGCAAAAAATCTGGTGGAAAACAAGGAAGGGAATAATTGGATGCCCTACTATATCACCATCAATTTAGGATCTGGAAATCAGACTGTTATCTGACCAGCTCACCTTTATAGTTATAGATGGATCACTGAGGTCCAATCTACATCTGTATGAATTGTGTGTATACAGGGAAAAGTGTTTTGTTGAAGTGGCAACACTGGCAATATCATAACTCAAAATTTAAAGTGGAATTAAACAGAACATGCTAGAAATACTCAGCAGGTCTGGCAGCATCTGTGGAGAGAAAAACAGAGTTAAGGTTTCAAACACTCCTTTCAAGTGAAGCAGCATTTCACTAGCACTTCCCTCAATTTAGTCTACTGCATTTGCTGCTCCTAATGCGGTTTCCTCTACATTGGAGAGACCAAACGCAGACTGGGTGACCGCTTTGCAGAACACGTTCGGTCTGTCCGCAAGCATGACCCAGATCTCCGTCACTTGCCATTTCAACACTCCACCCTCCTCTCATGCCCACATGTCCATCCTTAGCCTGCTGCATTGTTCTAGTGAAGCTCAATGCAAACTGGAGGAACAGCACCTCATCTTCCGACAAGGCACTTTACAGCCTTCCGGGCTGAATATCGAGTTCAACAATTTCAGATCATGAACTCTCTCCTCCATCCCCACCCCCTTTCCGATCCCCTATTTTTCCAAATATTTATATAGATTTTTCTTTTCCCACCTATTTCCTTTATTTTTAAATGTATTTTCATTCATTGTTTTATCTCTGCCTTTTAACCTACTTCGATCCCTTCCCCCTACCTCAACCCCACTAGGGCTATCTGTACCTTTATTATCACATTCCTTGGATAATATCACCAGTTTCGACACTTCTTTGTCCTTCTGTCTGTGACATCTTTTCGTTATCTCCACCTATCACTAGCCCTCAATCCAGCTCTACCTGTCCCACCCCAACCCCACCCCCCTTAAACCAGCTTATATTTCACCTCTTTTCTATTTTTCCTTAGTTCTGTTGAAGAGTCATATGGACTCGAAACGTTAACTGTGTTCCTCTTCGCAGATGCTGTCAGACCTGCTGAGTTTTTCCAGGTATTTTTGTTTTTGTTTTGGATTTCCAGCATCCGCAGTTTTTTTCTTTTATCCTAAGGTTTCAGGTCTCCGACACAGATGTTGCCTGACCTACTGAGTATTTCCAGCATTTTCTGTTTTCATTTCTGATTTCCAGCATTTGCTGCTTTTTGGCTTTTGTCCTGAGAATGGAATTTGCGAATTTGTATTTATCCTTTGTCTGCAGAAAGAGACTGATATTATCTAAGTTACTTGACAGAAGAAGTCAAGGAACGAAATATATGAGTGTGCTTTTGTGAAAATCCACTATCTGCAGTTCAACAAAAGCAGCAAGTAAGCAGTTTAATGTTTTTCTTGAAATCACAGGCAATGGATTTCCATACAAACACATGTCCTTTACTAATATTGGGAAACATGATTTCAATGCCATAGTATTACATATCGCAAATAATTTTTGTTTCACTAGAAAGACAGCTCTTATAAGGCAGGACACTGTCAAGCCCACTGATAGAGGCCGTAGAAATGTATATTCTGCTCATTCTGTGAAGACAGATCTGAGATTATCAGGAACTTGTTTATTTTTTCTGGTAATACATCCTGGGAATTATGCTGGAAAACAAAATCCCTTCAAAGGCCACCTGCTTATCCTGATATGTTTGGATTATGATTTCTTGTGGTTGTCACGTGTGATCAGGCTGTCGGCTGCTGATAAGTCATGATTGTCATGTCTCTCTGTCAATTTGCTCCTTCCTGGAGTTTAGTGTCTGTGTATTCCTTTTTATTTATGTTCATCAATCATATTGCACAAAATAATTCTTCCTAACAGCACATCCTCTAGGCAACCAAATTTGAGAGAAAATAGTTGAACACCAGACATGACAGTTCCTCATCCCCATGCAACTCTTCCCAACATACTCTCAAAATGAGTTAAACGTAACATATTCACATAAATCATAAACATACCCATTAACCCAGCTTCAATTCCTCTCCCCTTATGAACTTCAAGTACAGTCTTCTCTCCCATACCTCATGATCTTCACCTATCACCTAATGTTCGATGTTCAGAGACTCCCACATAAACAGATAAAATATATTTTCATGGGAAAGACTATAACTCCTTTGAACTTGTGCAAAGCTGGGGCTCAAAGCCACAAAACAAAGGGAGACCTTTCTTTTTTTCATGTGGGATAGACCCCTGAGGCACGTATGCTCAGGGATTCTATCTCCAGTGAATAAGCTCCTGACTTTATTTAAGTACTGCTGCCGCCTGGCAATCAGAGAAACAAACACATGGGGCAGAATTTTCTGTTCGGCGTGCAAGGGTGGGCCCCACACGCTGATGCGTAAAATTATGCGCAGTGATGTCGGGCATGCGTCCCGACCACACCGCGCGTCATTCCATCTTTCATTCGGCGGGCGCACACCGGATTCGGCTGCGCGCCCGCCGAACTATCAAAGGCCTTTTAAGGCCATTATAAGCCAATTAAACAAGTTGACAGCGCTGCTCATCCAACCTTAAGGTTGGCGCGCAGGTGAAGAGCCCAAGCGGCCTTCGCATTTTGCATGAAGCCTCATCCACGAGCAGGATGAGGTTTAATTGAATAAATAAAAATTTTTTAAACATTTTATAAACATGTCCCAGCTCATGTGACACTGTCACACGAGGGGACATGTGTAAATGATTTTTAACTTTCTTTATTTTAAGCGTTAAACCCGAACTTAATCACCCTGAGGCAGCTCCATGCCTCAGGGAGATTTCTGCACTCTTTTGTGCGTACGCAGACCCCGACTCTCCCTCCTACCCCTGCCCACACAGGTAGCATTGAGCGCTACCAGGTGCACGCCACGCCCATTGGCCTGCCCATGTAAAATGGCGGTGCGCCGCCGATCACAGGCAGCGATCGATTCCGCGCCTGCCCACGCCTGCTCCCGACCGGCCCGCCCAACAGGGAGAAAATTCTCCCCAACGGGGGTCAATTCTTATGTTCACTGACAGTGTGATCTGCAACCGAGACCAAACTCCTGCCCTTTGTAAAAGCTTTCTGGTTTTCATTCCATGACTGCCATTCAGGTGGCGAAAATGAAAATTTATCCCATACTGTTGAGCGAAGGGAAAGGAAGAGAGATCCAACTGAGGATGGATGCGAGAGGAAGGGGAAGCTTCGAGAGAGAAAGATAGAGTGAAAAGATACAGTGGCTAACTTGGGTGCAGCAGGAATGCCTGAGAACACTGCCGGGAGGCCTGACTGATTTTAATCGTTATAGTCACATTTAAATGGAGAAGGCACGCTATCAGTGAGTTGCTTGTCATTTGGGGAGGTGCAAAATCTGGCAGGGCAAATGCCTAACAGGGGTATACAGCATGCAGCTTAAAGAAAGCATTTCGACTTACATAGAGCAGCAGATTTCAACAGCATATCTGATGACAGACAGTAGCAAAGAGTAGGACTTATAGCAGCGTTTAAGGCTCAGAACTCCCGAGAGACTGAAGAAATCATGCTTCCAACAAGGGGGCCTTTAAATTGTGCCACATTAGCCTTCTTTTGACTTGTATCACCTATGGTTTGTGGGCAGGTCAGGAAAGTAATAGTTCAGTGCAAATTAACACATAACTGGTATAAGAGTCCTGGCAATGTCACTTGGCTCCTGCTTGGATATTTTAATTATTCTTCCACCTGATTGTACTTACAGTTGTAAATGTTGGGGTAATGAGACAAAAATTGGCATTGTTTTCTTGGAGGCTAAAAAAAATGCTTTTGGTATATGGAAGGAAGAAATGTGCACTATTTTGAGTGCAGCAAGAAGAGAGGAGATACCACGAGCTGTGAGATGGATACTTTAAAACTGCCTGGGAGTGGGAGGAGATAGATGCGAGCCAGGAATGTTAAAGCAGGATTATATCTTGACCCTAAGAACCAAAACTGCAACTGAGCTATTCTAAATAAACAAAACATGTAACAAACCTGAATTTTTACTGGTGAAGTCCAGGAAAAAGGAGACAGTAATCAAATTTACATATAAGATTAATCCTCATTCTGAGTGAAAGGGATCTGTGAACGAGTGAACAAGCGAATTCCCTACCCCAGAGGATTATGGATGCTCCATGGTTGAGTGCATTTTTGGCTGGAATAGACAGATTTTTGGGCCTCTCAGGAAATTAAGGGATATGGGGAGCAGGCAGGAAAATGGGGTTGAAGCCCATGATCAGCCATAATTGTACTGAATGGCGGAGCATGCTCGACAGGCTGTGTGCTTTTACTCCTGCTCCTATCTCTTATGTTCAAAGAGGCTGCAAAGTTGCGAGGGATATAGCTGGAAGGGCACAAATGTCACGTTGCTTCACTAACTACTCCGTTGTAGTCTCTCTACCTATTGTTCAGTGGTTGCTGTAGTATTCTGATTAAGTGAATCCTCATATAATTCAACTCAAATTCAAATCAAGGACATACCATAAATTAGCTTAAGCATTTAATTTGTGAAATTTCCCCTAACCATTTTGTGCATCAAACTTAGTCCAAGCCCAGGTTAGAAACATAGTAACAAAAGCTGCTAAAGTTTTGTTCATGGCTTGGCTAGGTCTACTTAACAGCCCATCAGCCCGAAGTGAAAGGGTTGATTTTGGAATATAACTTGTATACATTAATTAACTGTTAAGAAATATGAAGTATTCTCGCCCCTAAATTTAAAATATCTAGCCAGGTTGACAATTCTTCATGCTAAATGAGGACTAGATTCCCAGAATATTAAAATTAATGACCAGAACATAGACAGTGCTACGAATTAAGCACACTGATTTCTAAATCCTCCAATTTGTGCTTCCACTGAGCAAGTGTCAAAATTTTCAAGACTGTAATTTCTACTTGACAATATTCTATATAAAAATGACTAAATACAGTCATTCATATTTTCAGATGTGAACAGGAAGGAAATAATTTGCCTCATTGGGAAGAAGGTCTTTTAAACTCAAATTAAAGGCAGAAATCTTAATTTCTTAATTAACTTAAGCAGCCAAGAAAACCACAAACCTTTCCTGAAGATTGAATGCCTTTGATCATGGCAAGACAGACCATAAGCCAGGCTATGAACAGGCAGATAGTCATCTTCCAATTCAGACCCCCACTTTCTGAGATGGAGTTAGATATATCCAGCGCTTCTCGGTACCAGAAATAAGTAGTGGCAGAGCTTTTTTCACATTCAGGCACAACAACTGAAAGAAACAGGAAGACATCACATTGTTCACATGACTTAACACAAAATGACATTTCGTGTAACAACAGGATATTACTGTTGGATACTCACAGGTCTTTGTGCCATTTTTCTCCAAGGGACACTGATCCCATGGTAATGGATGCTGAAAGGACTTGGACAAATAAAAGAAGCTCCAGCCAATAATGACATTGTAGTACAGAGCTACAAAGAAACACACCTACAATCAAAACAGCAAGACATATTTTATAATCCTTTCACTGGGATGAATTGAAGATACCCCACTGACTTTTTTCTAACGAACAATATTTAAAAATAAAATCCTTTTCATTTAGAACAATTATAATCTGCAAATTATGCTGTGCAATATCAAGTACTTAAACATAGACATATCAAATGTCTTCTACCAGAGTTAATGCCTCTTAGCGAGTTGATACAAGTGCACAAAATTAAAGCATTCTATATTTTTCCAATTTTCTAGATCAAAAATTTGTGCCTGTCAAGTCATCTGAGTCATGACCACCAAAATTGTTGTTTGTTATCAACAATATGACTTTTGATGAATGAGGAAGAAATCACCTTAGTAGTCTATTCTATTTATTATAACCACTGATGAAAGGATTGCAGCAATTTTATTCGGATCTGATCTGATCTCCACATATTTAGGTGTAGAAAAACAATAAGCACTCTTTGGGATTTTTGCACTTCAATTGAATGTGAAGACCTTCAAATAAGTCAATGTTGGAGTGTGAAAGCAAAGCAGGATTGTGTCAAACTGGGGGGAAATCTGTGTTGTGCTTTGTGTATATGAAGGGCAACTGAGAGATTGAAGCAGTGACGCAACTTTGACAGGAACCTGCACTGTGGTATGTACCTTTGTGTATATATCTTTTATTTCTAAAGGATTTGGGGCACATTCATTTCTGTGTCAAGCTATCAAACGTGCAAATTTCTGGTTCAAAGTTAAAAACAACAATTATTTATTGCCTCATCAACAGGAAACGTTTTCTAATTGATTTCAGGATTTGCAGTTTAAAAAGTACAGAACAACAAAAGCCAATCTGGCCTGGAATTGGCCTAAAGATCTGGATCATACAATTAGTTTCCAATTGAACAAGAAGGTACCAAGAACCAAAGGCATCTTTTCACCTTAAAAGCGCACACTAAAGTTTCGATATTTACTTGGCGGGTGCGGGTGGCAGTGGCGAATTGGACATCATGGGGAGCTTGGACATTGTGGCAGTTGAATCGGAGGGGTCAACTAGTTGGGATTGGGCATAACACTCCTGCTTTTCCTACTCTCTGCAGTGCAATGAAGACACTTGCCACATGTATCCAGTTCTTCTCACCTCCTTTTGGCATTCCTGAGACTCTGGACTCACAGGTTCCATGTGTTAAAAATTAGCGTCCAAATGAAACAGAGGCGCATGCAACCCCCTGCCACAACCCCTCCCTCATTAAAATCAGGAGTGGGCAGGTTTGAGGTCAAGTTTGAGGATTTAAAAATTTTTACCTCCCACCTGCCCTTAGGTGTTAAAATTTCTCCCGAAGTTGCATATAGCTGCACTTCAACAGCAGAATATTGGTGTTGCACAATGTATTATCCTGTTCTTTTAAAATAATCTAGCCTCTGTTAACTGTGAACAGCCATGGGGTGTGTATTTCCCAAGGCACTGCTGACATTCAGAGAATATGCCATTTTATTTTAAGGAAAATGTACCAAACGCCAATTTATGGTGATGAAGACAGCCAAACTGGATTTTTAGTGCATTCTATTATCGAAGATTTTCCAGTTTGACTGGATAAGTCCATATTTCCCTGAAGTTGTAAATCTGTGAGTCTTGATCATTATGTCTGTTTAGCTATGCACTGATTTTTTTGTCTAAATGCTTCTTAAAGTGCAAAATATACAGAAAGATGATAGAGTATCCCAGATGATTGGTAGGTAGGGGTGACATTGGGAGAGTGGTTCTGGAGCCTGAGACTCCTGGGAGAGTGGCGGATCAGAGGGGTGTTGAGGTTTAGGAATATTACAGAGAGGGGTTTCTTGAGCCTGGGAGTGAGGGATCTAGAGTATGGGAGTAGAAGGAGAATCTAGAATCAGTGGGAGGGAGGTGCTAAGGCTGCGCTGTGTTGGGACCTGGGTATTCGGCAAAGTAATTGGGTGTGGAGGCATGGGAGGAGGTCGCATGAGGGAGATTCTGGGAAGTGGGGATGGGAACATTGACTGGTAAATTATTGGAATTACCAGGGTCTGGAATCAATAGGAGGTGTATAATGAACTTTATGCCAATAAATAAAGTATAAGCAAATATATATTATCAGCAAATGCAGTATATATGCTCTAAATGTGAAGAACACCTTTTGTGGTAAGCTGCCACGGCTCATACAGAGGCCCTATTGCTAAGTTCCCAAATATGACCTAGCTAGCTTGAAATTCCCTAAAGCACTTAAGGTGCTTTTACTATCTAAATAAAAAATGCAACAAATGACTTGAAGAAATTAATGCTGGCTCCCAGTTCACAGGTGAGGATGTGGCATTGTGCTCTCCCTTGGGAGTGGGGTAAAGGGCAGCAAGCAGTGGCGGCAGCAGGGTTGTTGCGGGGCGGTGGGGGGTTGTGAGGGGAGGCAGGGGTTAACAACCAGCTTTTAGATGAGGCAGATTGGAAACAGGGAGACAGCAACAATTCTTAGGCTGGAGCATGGACAAGGAAGGGATATTAGGCAGCAGCTAACAGTGGGGAGAGACAGTAAGGCTTCAAATCGGGAGTCTGATCTTCATATGCCTCAGGCAAGTGGAACTATTGAAAGCAGTGCAATCTGCAGCTCGGGGGACTGAGGTTCAAGTGAATCACATGGGAAAACGAAATCAATCAAGAGCAACTAGATGAAATGCAACTATAAATCGGAAGTTTAAGCAAGAAAGCTTGAGCCTTTATGTGCTGTGCCTTTTGTTCCTACATTAATCATATATGTTATCTTTGGTACTATATTACAAATAGTCAGTGATAATTCTCATAATGGTACAGCATTACGAGAATGTTTATAATGAATGGAAAGAACTAAATCAACAATGAAGACAAATTCAGCTTTGTTTCTGATATCATTATGCAACAACCCTGATGGGCTAGAGGGTGAGAAAGTGGAGTTATGACCCTTCCTAGCGCTGGGCAGAAAAGAGAAGCTAGACATATAAGACCAAGCCCAGGAGGTTCTGGGGAGAGAGGGATAAGAAAAGTGAAATGCTGATCCAGATACTGACCTGTATCACGGGCCAGAATTTTTCCCTCGTCAGGCGGGCTCGGCGGGGACAGGCGGGAGCGGTCGAGAAGCCGATTGCTGCCCGCGATCAAGGCCGGACCGCAATTTCACGCTGGTGGGCCAATTAAGGATCTCCCAGCGTGAAACACGTGCCTCAGCGCTGCCTGTGCGGTGGGGGGGGAGGAGGGCGAGAGCGCAAGTTTGCACATGCGAGTTTTGACAATTAAAAACAAAGATTTTTTGAAATGTTAAAACAGGTGTCCCCTCATGCGACTGTTAGACATGTTAGAAATTAGAGCGAAATTTTTAAATTTCTTTTAATGACGGATCGAAACCTTAAGGTTGGACGGGCAGTGAAAAATTTTAATCAGTTTCATTGGTAATGGCCGTAATAAGCCTTTTCATTGTCGGTGGGCGCGCTGCCGATTCCCGCATGCGCCCACCGACCGAAATATCGTGCGAGTGCGTAATGTCAGGACGCTCGCCCGACATCATCACCCGTCATTTTATGCTCGAGTGGGATGGCCGCGCACCCGCCTGCTCAGCAATAACTCCTACCCCATGGTTACCAGTTATTGTTAGATACACTCGGCTCTCTCTACAACTTCACAAGCAGGATTTTACCAGGCTTATGGGGATGGGCTGCAAAGCAGGAAGTCTGGCAAAATGGCATAGGGAAAACAGCAGGAGGCATGTCCATCATTTTCCCACTGCCAATGGCAGCAAAGGTGGCATTCTGGGCATTCTGCCCACCCACCAAAGCTGAACTGAACAACTTAAGTGAACAATTAAGGGCTGCTTTCCTCTTCTGCTGGCATTTTACCAGCACTTGGGGATCCCTCCACCATGTGGAGAAACCACCAGTTACACCCTGACAGCCTCACAGTGAGCTCTGGGGAGGAGGAACACTCCTTTTTGCTAACTCTTTGGCCCACAGAGGTGCCCCATCGCCAACCCCCTACCCACCCCACCCCACCCCCCCCACCCCCCCCCCTCACCTGGGGACAATGGCCAGCCCATTTCAAAAGCACCTCCTGTGCTCAGCAACCTCCCCACCACCACCACCACAACCACCACCACACCCCCATCCCCACTTGTTCAAGCCTGCCTGATTGGCCTTGACATCACCAGACCTACTTACCTGACCTTGAGGGTGTACAGCCATTGATGCGCCCTCACCCTGCAAGTGCAGCCCCAGCAATGGTCATTGCTAGCAGGGGTGCTGCTGAGACCGCTGACCTGCTGGCCCTCTGATTGGTGGGCAGCTACTGGGGACAGCCCACCATCCTTCATAGGAACAGCAGACATTTAACAAACAGAATTAGAACTGTTTCATCCTGTGGTGTTTGCAAGTTTTTCCAACCCCAAAAGCAAAATAGCAAATAGCAAAAAAAAGTATGAGATTTTTAATACTAACTTTTGGAGAATTACAGTTCATGAAATAACAACTAGTCTTTGGTCAAACAGACATTATAAGGTCGATTTACCCATCAAGCACTATATCAAGGCCTTGTGGAGAGTAATGGTTGAGAAGTCATGGGTCCACAGTCCCTGACTTTGCAGTTGTGCATTTACATTGGTTTTTTGCTGCTGTTTACTTTTCATTTCTTGTGGTGTAAGATTTTGAAACTCTTGCTTCCTCTAAGCCACTAGTGAGGGCTAATTGGATTATCAGGAATTTTTAATCAGGTTGCAAGTAGACTTTAAAAATAATAATAAAGCATGATTTTTCGGATAACAGGATTTCCCACCCTGCTTCCCGGAGTCGGTTGGGAATACATCCCCGCCCATCACTGCAGCCCCACAGCCACTTAAAGCTGTGAGGAGCATTACTGGCTGGAGACGGGACTTGCTCACTTGATAGGAAGTCAAGAGAACTGCCAACCAAACTGATTGGCTAGCAACTCTGTAGTCCCACACCGTCAGCAACAGCAGTATCCGGGCTGGGACTATAGGCAGTCTTCAGATTCTAAGTCCCATAGTCCAGGAGCAGGTAAGTGTGGGAGATCTGATGGCAGGGAGGGAAGTGAGACCAAAGGGAGTTAGGGTCTTGATGGAGAGGCCCGGGGGGGTGGGTAGCATCCTCAGGGAGCAGACCTTGAACGGGGAGGGGCGGGGCACCCAATGTGGAAAAGGGGGCCTTGAAGCACCCTGCCATCCCCCACCTTCCTTCCTAAGGCCCAAATAGGATGATCTGCTGGCTTCCCCTCTGTCCCTGAACTTCTCCCGCCAGCCTCTTAATTGAGGCCAATAATTGGCCACTTAGGGGCCTCAGTTGAGGCTAGGGTAGATAGACTGCTTGGGCCTCACCCCCGTAAGGTTGCAGACAGGTCAGGGGCAGGCAGGAGGGCAGTGGGAAGGCCACCTGGGGAATTTTACTGGCAACTGCCTTCCCACCCCACCCCCACACCTGCCAATGTGCTGGCGGAGGACTGTAAAATTCCTCCCATAGATTCATTGCTATTTATTTCTTCAAAAAGGGAACCCGATGTGTAAAATACAAAAAAATGATAATATAAGACCACCAAATGTACAGTTATTCATGTGTTTAATAACTTACTAACTCTTTGTACTGACCTCCCGCTTGCCAACCTTCCTGCTTACTCTTGCTGCTTCTCTCTGCTGTGAGCAGCCAGCGAGAGAGAGGAGGCGAGTGAGGGAGCAAGAGGGGAGAGTCAGTGAGTGGGAATGAGGCAGCAAGCAGACCGCACTAAAGACAATTGAGGGCCTCAAGTGGCCCACAGGATACATAATGGCCAGGATTTCCCAGTCGGTGAGTGGGGGGGCGGGGCCCGCTCAACGATGCTTAAAATGACAAGGGATGACGTCGGGCAGAACTCCCAATGTCACCGCGCCCCATTTAAATTTTCAGGTAGGCGGGGGCTCAGCAGAATCAGCTGTGCACCCACCGACCTGTCAATGGCCAATTGAGGCCATCTACAGAGTCATTAAACTAATTAATGGACCTGCCTGTCCAACCTTAGGGTTGGCGGGCAGGCCGGGAGCCCTGGCGGGCATTAGAAAAAGCGTGAAACCTCAACCGCGGGCATGATCAGGTTTCATGTAGGTTTTTAAAAATGTAATTAAAGTGTGTGTAAAAGTTATGGACATGTCCCAACTCATGTTGCAGTGTCACATGAGGGGACATGCCACGGATTTTATTTTTCTATTTTTCAGATTTTTAATTGTACAGCCGATCTCCCTGAGGCAGCACTTAGCCATGCGCATGCGCGAAAGAGTGCACTCTCAGCTCAGAAAATCCCCCGCCCCCCCCCCCCCAACCCACCAGCCTGCACAGGGAGTGCACAGCGCTTCCGTGAGGACGTCATGCTGGGCCGGCCTTAATTGGCCCTCCCACATAAAATGGCAGCGCACCCCCAATCGGGGGGCACCAAATCAGAGACGCGCCCGCTCTTCAACCTCCCCCCAACGGGGGGAAAATTCTGCCCAATGAGTACCATTGCTCTAAATGGTCTTTAAAATTTATCTTGCTGCAGTAACTCTGATGTTGCTGCAAAAAGACACTGCATTTCACATCAGGAAAGCAGCTAATGGAAGGCCAAAGCTGCACTGAGATCTCATGCTAGTTATTCAAACAGCCTGACCCTCACATAACTGCAAGCAATCACCTCAGTGCATTTTTGACCAATTTGCAAAAAGAGCTGGCTATTAAATTGCATCAGGAAGAAAGAACTTTTTATCTCTGAACCAGAGTCATGCGGACTCGAAACGTTAACTCTATCTTTCTCTCCACAGATGCTGTCAGACAAGCTGAGTTTTTCCAGCATTTTTTGTTTTTGTTGCAGATTTCCAGCATCCGCAGTATTTTGCCAAGAACTTTTTATGTTCTATGAAAGAGGAACTGGACTGTGGGGAAAATCAAATTATTCCCAGGGGCATTACTTACTCATGCTTTGTAAATTTACGCAGACAAAACAAAAAAAAAATTTAAAAAAATCAACATACAATGCAGCTTGAAAATCCTATTCCTCCAAGTCTTGGGCTGATGAAATTCCACACACCAATGCTGCCTCGTCTGATTCTTTGACCCACTGCAAGCTCCAAGAAAAACAGTGGAATCCCAATAACAAGCAGCAAAAGCAAATAAGGCACGAGGTAGGCACCTGAAGAAGAGAAAATATGGTTTTATAACCTGCCTTCACCATCCCATTGTAATCCTTTGTGCAGCTTAGTTTTAACAAATATCTGATTAAATAAAAGGTCCTACAGAGCAATAACATCATATTTTTATGAAACTTGTTAACTTTGATTCATCAATTTTGTGACATACTTTTCACTTTGGTAGAGGTTGCTTATAAGATCAGAATTTCATTCTCTTGTTTCATGTAGATATATTTTCACCAATGTTAAAAACCATTTGAATTTAATATGCAGCTATTCAAAGTGAGATGCATTCACACAATCTGAAATTTTTTAAACTGTGTGCATAACATTTCATAAATGTGCAAGAAAAACTGTTTTATTAAAAACAGAGAATTCCTGTGTCATTATACAATAAGCAGGCTTCATAATACACATCTTAGGCTTGGAAGTGATCACAAAACTCCACGTCCAATTAAATTATTAAACTTGGCTGCACATACATTTGAAATTGGAATGCAGATTATAATCCTCCCAACCATAAGGAATCTAACTATGCTTAAATTATAAGATAACGCAGTAAGTTTTCTAAATTTCAAACACAGGACCCAGTGGTCACAGTAATGACAAGGTTTTGAAAAATACAAAGAACTATTTTATGCAAGCTAAATCATGTCTCCATTTAGGAGTACACTATTTTATTGCTTAATGTGCTTATTAGATCTAAGGTGGATTATTTTGGTGGTTTCACACTTACCTCCACCATTTTTTTGACATAAATATGGGAATCTCCATACATTGCCTAAACCAACCGAGAATCCAACCTGTGCCAGAATATATTGAAGTTTGCTATTCCAGGCAGGCCTTTCATCTTCAGTATCAGATCCTTCTTCAATGTCCACATCTTTGTCAGTCTGGGGATCATCAACATATAATGCACTCTTCTTAAAATGATCATCATTCATGTCCTCATTGGAAAGAAGATCCTTGACAGACTCTGTGACATCTTCATCCAGTTCCCTCTTTGCAACTTTGCTATTTTTAGGCATTGGAAACACTAGAAACGGATTCTGTAACACTGTACAAAAGTCTAGCAACAACACTTTCAGCCAAGTGTAACTTGATGCAAACAGGCGAGGGATGATTACCAACAGACAAACAGAAGACAGCTACTGAAGGTCTGAGGTGAAGTGAGTCTGAAACGGTATTCTGTACTTCAAAACCTGCTGGAGAAAACAATTACAGTTTGGTCACCAGAACAACAAATATTAGAAGCAGTAGTTGATCCAACATTTTAAAAACTTGTAATTGACACAATAACTTGCACTCTTCATATTATTCTTGAAGATCGTCTGCAAAGTAATAGCTTTGCATTTGTATAACACCCTTCACCTACCATAAAGTTTCAGATGCTGGATGAGCAGTGGCAGGAGGGATTAAAGCAACGGACCAAAGGCATGGTCCAAGAGTTTTAAGCAGCATTTGAGAGCAAGTGGGGGTGTAGTTTGGGGAGATATCCCGAAGGAAGGAGTGTAGTGACTGAAGCATCTATCCCAAATGACAGAATAAGATAGAATAAGGAGTCAGGTGAGTGGAAGATGGATGCCAGGTCACATGGTCGAAAGACGCTGGTCAGTTTGAGAGATATAAGTTTATGGGGTAATTTGAAGACGAGGTCCTTGAAAATAATATTCTGGGGGTTACTGAGCCAGTTGAGTCTGATGGGGATGGACATAAGTATCAGTAAGAGGGCATAGGCCACAGAAATTTGATTAATTGGAGTTTCTGAATTATCAAGGAGAGGCCAGTCAGGAGGTTAATTCTTGATGTAATGAAAGTGGGAAAAATCCAGATACAGAGAAGTGCAGTCTAAGAAATAGTTAATGTAAGTTGTGTATTTCATTAGTAAACTGTTCCTGTTCCTACTGCGCATAACGATTGTGGCTGTTTGGAGAAAGCAACTGATCAATGCAACTCTTGAATTAATTAGATTAAAGCAGCAATGTGTGAGCTTTTCCCAACCAAGGAACAACGCATTTGCTTTGCTTGCACAAAAAGATGGCAAAACTGTGTAGTGAAAGCATGTATAATATTGGCAATTTAACTGCTAAATCAAAAGAGTCGTCAAGTCTCAGCAATTCCTGCATTAAGTGCTGTGAGGTGTCCAACCTCAGAGCAAGTTGTTCCTAGCCACCAAAGGTACCTTTTACAAATGGTAAGAAACGAATTAACATAAAATAGTTGTGTTATCCAACATTGCAGGAGTAAAAAAAAATCTGAGCCAATTAGATCAAAGGCTCAACACACAAAAATCTTTCAGGATCTGTAAATTATTTAAACAGTTCTTGTGGTTTCAAATGCTGCGTGAGAAATGCATAACACTAGTAAGCAACACATGACATTTGAAGAATGGGATTGTAATAATAATTCAATTTCGTCAAAGAAACGTTCAAGGGTAGAGTAATGGAGGTTGCTCTTGCCAAGGCATTGCTGTCCTTTATTGTAAAATTAGCTAGCTATAGACTGAGTAATCACTGAAACTTGTAAGTGACACTCCCCAAAGTAATGGAAATGGTTTGAAATAAATGTGAATTTCCTACATTGCAAAAATCTTTGCACTGGCAGCAAAAGGATTGATTTTGCTGATGGAAAAGTTATACATTTTATCAGTTGTTTAATGGTTTGCCTTGTGTTCCACAAAAAAAATGGAAAACTGTTTTCCATCTGAGTTATACCTGTCCAGTATCGTCTAAGAAACTGTCATTCTTTATCTAACCAGCAGCTTGTCAGGGGTGATGGAATATGTAGTTTTTTTTTTAAATAATTCTAAAGAAGCTGATTTAAAAAATGTCACACTGTACAAGGGCAAGAGGACTGCATCCCATTGAATGCTCCCTCCTAATCTGTGTAACTATGCCGAGCTCAGTTCTACTGTAATTATGTACTGAAAATTACAAGATGGTAGTTGGGCTTGAGTCCAAAATTGATTTTATATAGAGATTTTCTCCTCCCGTGAATTAATGTCTGATTTCTTAATTTATTTTCTGTTCGAACTAAGGTTAGACAATCATGCTGAAGAATGGTAAAATGTGTATAATGTGCTGTTAAATAAACTAAAATGATTTGTTTGTAGAATACACTATCTTAGGAGGTCATTAATCAATTGCCGTTATAAAAGGAAAACAGATGCTTACTTGGAAACAAGGGTATTGAAGAATATAAAGAAAGGCTAGGAAATTGTGCTTTAAAAAATAGATCCCCCCCTCTATGGCTAACAAAATGGTGGATCAGATTCAAAATGTGTTGAAATCCTAACCCTGCTCCTTTGTTCCTAAATTTGATTATCGTGCAAAAACTTGATTGTAGTATTCAAAGCATTAGCTTTTGAAGCAATAGGGGTATTTTGGTGTCCAATCTGAGCAATTATTTTGTTTACTTAGCAGTGTGTATAGGAAGGGATTATGTGAAGAGATTATAAACCTAGAAAGACCAATAACAATATTTATTTTTTTAACCATGTATTTCCATCACTGCACCTCAAACTTGAGTTGAACAAGTAACACCTCCGGCATAAGCTTGAGGTTTATCACTTTCTATATTCATAAGCTTTTAAACTTATAATATTCTCAATATGAGAAGCTTAAGACGAGATGTGATAAAGCCCACTTAAGAGAGGTTTCGATAAAATTAATAGAATAAAACTATTTCTGCTGCTTGTAAGGAAATAACCAGCGGGCTTGAATTTCAGATTGTCACCAAAGAAAGGGTTAGGGTTTTTTAAAATGCAGAGGGTTATTAGGATATATGTCTATAATAATATTTAAATGGAAAGTTGATAATTAGTGGAAAATATTTAAGAGTTTAGGGGGAAAGGGAAGGGAATGGGCCTGAATGGATAACTCTTTCAGGCCTGATGGCTGAATGGCCTCTTCTAGGCTATAAAATTTTATTAATTTGGTCATCAAGAAAATGAAGATCTAAGCCATCTCCAACCTTCAAAGACACTACCAGATGCAATGAATGGCCTTCAAAGGTGAACCACACCTTAATGATTCTGGTAGATTCTGGTAAATGCGGTCTCCTCTACATTGGAGAGAACAAACACAGACTGGGTGATCGCTTTGTGGAAAACCTTCGGTCTGTCTGCAAGCATGACACAGACCTCCCTGTCGCTTGCCATTTCAACACACCACCCTGCTCTCATGCCCTCATGTCGGTCCTTGACCTGCTGCAATGTTCCAGTGAAGCTCAACGCAAACTGGAGGAACAGCACCTCATTTTCCGACTAGGCACTTTACAGCCTTCCAGACTTAATATTGAGTTCAACAATATCAGATCATGAACTCTCTCCTCCATTCCCACCCCCTTCCCAATCCCCCTTTTTCCAATAATTTATAATTTTTTACAAATATATTTTTCTTTTTCCACCTATTTTTAAATTTATTTCGATCTATTGTTTTATCTCCACCTTTTAGCCCATTTTGATCCCTTCCCCCCCTTTCCCCCCACCCCCACTAAGGCCATCTGCCACTAGCTTGTCCTGCTTGCTGCCCTTAATGTCCCCATTAGCACATTCCTTAGATAATAGCCTGAATTTTTCCGTCGGTGATTTGGGGGTGGGGCCTGCTCGTTGACAGGAAAATTAATCAGGATGACATCGGGAGGAACCCCCGACGTCATCCCGCCCCATTTAAATATTCAGGAAGGCGGGTGGACAGCAAAATCAGCTGCCCGCCCGTCGACCTGTTACTGGCGGGATGAGGTTTCATGTCCGTTTTAAAAATCTTAAATAAACTTTATGTGAGATTTATTAACATGTCCCATCTCATGTGACATTGTCACATGAAGGGGGCATATTGATTTTTTTTTATTTTTCTATTTTGACACTTTGAAGCACTGTCAGCGATCTCCCTGAGACAGCCACAGGGAGCAGTGTGCATGCATGCGTGAAAGAGCGCACTTTGACAGTTGGGGAATCCCTCCCACGCACAGAAATCGGGTAACTCTTCTCGTCAGGCAGCCTGCTGGGCGGGCCCTATTGGCACGCCCACTTAAAATGGTGGCGCGGCCCGTTTCAGCGGCCGAGTTCGGCTGCCCGCCCGCCCACCAAGGGCAAAATTCTGCCCAATATCACCACCGTCAACACCCCTTTGTCCTTTTATCTATGACACCTTTGGCAATCTCTTCTTTGCCTTCACCTATCACTGGCCCTCTATCCAGGTCCACCTGTCCCACCCCACTCTACTAGCTTATATTTCACCCCATTTTTCTATTTCCTTAGTTCTGATGAAGGGTCGTATGGACTCGAAACATCAACTGTGTGGCTCTCCGCAGATGCTGTCAGACCTGCTGAGTTTTTCCTGGTTTTTTTTGTTTTTGTCCTGGTAGAGAAACTGTTGGGTACTCTTACATTAATGTTGAAGGTGCCGTGAGTTTTGAAAGAAAAATAATAATGTTTTTCTTTGTCAGTATTATGTCTTTTGCATCAGTTTCTCATGGAAACTAGCAGTCAAAAGTATGTTTTTTTTTCCATTATGTTACCTTTTCTCTTAAAAATGAATGTTGACATGTATCAGAGCTTGCTAACAACTTCTTGACAATGACTTCAGAGAAATGAACTGGTGTCCTGCCCCTGCCTCCAAAGCTAGGTGACCAATGTGCATCTTTGCCTTGCATACTGGAAGTGCCTTGGGATGTTACACTACTTTAAATATGCTATATAAATGCAGGTTGCGTTGTTTAATTGCTTTCCTAAATATAGTATGTTTATTACTGATGCATAGCTAGCGCCATATGATCTTCATGGCCACAGACCAGGGATATGGGAGTAATCTGTGTAGATACTGCTCCATGTCAATCAACAAGAGACATCCTTGGAATGAAAGCTGCTGGTGTCTTCCATCCATATAATTCCTGAGATGTTCAGAATTTTCCAATTGGATATAAACCCACTTCCAACCCCCTTGAAAAACTTGCATAGAAATGGTACAACTTAGAGGGAGTACAGGAACAGAGACATTTGAGGTTTTATGTATCTTTGATTGCTTTAATTAAAAAAGCATACGGGATCCTTGGCTTTATTGACAGAAGTATAGAATTTTTATTAAAAAAAGGAATTATGGTAAGCTACTATTAATCACTGCTCAGCTAGAGTATTGTGTCCAATTCTGGGCACCACACTTTAGGAAGGATGTCAAGATGTTGGAGAGGGTACAGAAGAGATTTACCAGACTGGTACCAATGATGAAGGATTTCAGTTATGTGTAGAAGGTAGGATTATTTGCCTTAAAGCAGAGAAAATTAAGGGGAATTTGACAAAAGCATTCAAATTTATGGGGGGTTCTGATCAAAGCAGATGAGTTTTCATTAGCAGCAGGGTTGGAATCAATGGACACAGATTTAAGAAAACTGGCAACAAAAAAAAAATCCAGGAGCAGTTGAGATTTCTTTTTTTATATACAGCAAGTTATGATCTGGAACACACTACCTAAAAAAGATGGTGGAAGCAGATTCAATTGTATCTTTCAACCGGGGATTGGAAGTATACTTGAAGAGGAGGAGCTTGCAGGACAGTGGGCAAACAGCAAGGGCATGGTAATAACTGGATAGCTCTTTCATTTAGCCAGCAGAGACATGATGGGCTGTTTGGTCTCCCTCTGTGTTCCAAGCTCCTGTGAAAGGCGATCCATCACTTTTGTACAATACAAATGGTATCAGCCTTCAAACAGTTCACCAGGAAAATATGCTCCCTCAATACTGCACTTAACAACATCATGAATCCATTTATAAAGAGCAGGCACGTGATTCAGGTAGGAATACATGAAACCCCAACCCAACCCACCTGGTAGCTCAATAAAATAGAAACATGTGACCCATTATTTAGTGATAGTTCTGAACATTTCCCATGCCAGGGGCCAAAATCTCTACAATATTAGATCTAAAGAAAACTTTATTTGTACAGAGAGTTTATTTCCAAATAATATATCATTTATGCAAAGATGTGATTAATTCAGGCATGTTGATGTCAAGATGTAGACATTAGGGAGGATTAATTGGTCTGCAGGACAATTGTTTAACCACATTTATCATCTGTATGGTTTCAAATGTCTAAAATACACAATTTTACCTACAAATCTGTGCTAAAAGCAAAATGTGTTAACATTTGGCAGGATTTTTAATGGTTGTTTTTAAACAGAAAATATGGCAAGCAATCAACTATCGTCTTCAGCAAATTGACTCCTCTCTAGACTTAATTGCACCGTCATTAACATAAACCGGGCATATTTATGTGTATTAGCAATCTGCAATTTTTAAACAATTAGTAACTATCATGTACCTCGTCAAATAAATTTTTCCCAATTCAATAACTATTTAAATCTCCATGCCTTGCGGTAGTCTCCCAATGGTAAATGGAGACTCCGCTTCTCACATCTGAAATCTTGCTGAAACACCAAACCAGCCGAACCAAACGTCACAATGTTCCCTGTTAATATCTGAGAACGAAACAGGACGTTGCAAAAATGGGGCTGGCCGCTCGGGGAGGCGGTTTGTGGTTTTAAAGCAGAAAATGATAGTTTAATGTTTTACAGCCTGTCGCTTATTTGATCAGGAACCAGCGATTATGATATCAGGAAAGGTGATGCAGTTATTCCAAATGAAATGTATTTTTACATCAACTGCGTCTCTCGAGAAGGAATCAAACAGATTGCACTCCAATCCTGTCAAGTTGTCCCCATGAAATCAATAGCCTCTGACATCGCAGTCCGATTGAAGCCAGCCAGCCCGCTATCGCATTACACAGGCTGACTGGCAAATCATTTCATGGGCATTAGACTAGTGTGTTGA
Source organism: Carcharodon carcharias (assembly GCF_017639515.1). Lineage (NCBI taxonomy): Eukaryota > Metazoa > Chordata > Chondrichthyes > Lamniformes > Lamnidae > Carcharodon > Carcharodon carcharias. The sequence goes on from NC_054487.1 coordinate 66,051,942, forward strand.
GTTAAAATGAAATTCGCTGCAAAAAAACATGCACACTGTCATTATGGCAGGTGTCAGAGTGAGATACTCAATGATTCCCCTTGCATCACCCTAACACATTCAGGAATTCATCATTTTATTTAATAAGCAGGTTACAAGAGTGATGCTCGCTGCTCCCCGCAGTCACGGGATGCTGAAAGGCGAAGGCGCAGCTGGACCAGTAATGTCGTGTCCCTGGCTGCAGCTGCGTCTGCACAAACGGACCTCTTAGTCTCTTCTATGTACACACGCTGAAATCTGTCTGAGACCTTCGTCCTTGACAGGGCGGTTTGTCAATCCTTTAAACCCCGCGTTTGTCCACAGAAAGATAATCGGTTCTGGGGAACCGCGTCACTGACAGATATATCCCCTGTGATCATCACATAGAAAGCAAGAGGAAGCCAACATGATTTGAATCTAAGAAAGATTATCGTTCAATCTCGACAGGTGTGGACCAGACAAACTGAGAGGGGCGGGCTGGGGTGGCAGGAGACACCGTCGTGTCACCTTGGATGGTAACTTGCCCAATATAGGGTGCCGCAGATCAAAACCAGCGCAGACTGCAGAGACGGACAGCGCGATCGTATGATCGAGGACAGAGAAAAGATGCCTCTGTGCAGTGTGCGAGCGCTGGGCGTGTGGGTGGGTGTCTGTGTGTATGTGCATGTCCAAGCATTTACATTTACATGCATGTCCTTGTATTGGGGTGTGTATTTGTATTCGTGCCTGCTTGCATCTGAATGTCTATGTATGTGTCTTAGGTGCTGCAGTTATTGTAGGTGCAGCACAGGGAGAGGCGGTGGGCTGAGCAGACAGCACCGCTCCTTGAAATTTGCATACAAACCCAAACAGACAGACACCGTCAATCCACGGTACCGAGCACCCAGACAACTCCGCCGGGTTACCAGCCGGTGCAGGGCCAAATAAAAATAAAATAAACTAGATTTCACCGGCCTCTATCCCGCCCTCGCCAAGAAAATCGTTTCTTCCCTTCAATGCAGTAAAAGTGCAGACACTGCAGCGGGATGCATGGAAAGGCTGGAAAGCCGAGCTAGCGCCTCGGCGCACTGTCAAAGGATGGTTTCCCTTTACAATTTTCAAACGCACGGACCTATTCCAGGGGATTCACTCAGCCTTCATGTGCCATTGCAATACATCCAAAATTACAAATTCGTTGTGAACTAGATTTGGCTGCAAGTGAAAACCGCGTTCTCTACAAAAGAAAATTCCGATTTGAGCTATGATTTACACATTTGCGCATCATCTTACCTCCGTAACGATTGGGAAATGAGTGAGTGAGTCCGAATCCGGGTGCAGGATGTTTGTCGGTGTACTCGGGGACTCAAGTAGGAGCTTTCACATGATAAGAGGCTCAGTGTTTCTAACAGACAGCCACACCTTCAACTGAACTCCAACCCTCCAGAGTGACGACAGGCAACAACACAAACCATTCACTTAAAGGGAAATGCTTTTCTAAATCGGCTTCAAGTAACGTCAATCCCACCAGTGATTTTCGATTTCGTGTAAACAAGAGGTTTTTTTAAAAATAATTTAAGCAATGTATACTTCCCTCAGGTTAGTATCATCCTATTCGAAGGTTTGACCACCAAGAGCCTGATAGTGGACAGGATACGACTGCATTGTAACGGTTTACAACTTGCTGTGTTATCTACTTTGGGTAAAATGTCAGGACCAACTCATTCCCCTAAGTAGAGATGCTAAGTGTCATATTTCAGATACCCCTCAATCTCAGCAAAACTTTTTATTTTGAGTCTACAAATTATCTATACAGTGGGCATCTCATCTCCATAATAAATCACGTTTTTAAACTTTTTTTGACTACTTGACTACTGTGAAGGGATGTTGTCTTAGAAACTGGCCAGTGGGATTGGGGATTATTCCAATGGGAAATGGAGGTCTTGTGGTGCAGTGGGTAGTGTCTCTGCCTCTGAACCAGAAGCTCCAGGATTTGATGGCCAAGCAAGGTGTGCTCATAATTCAGCCAAACAGGTTGAATATCAATTTGCAAATCCTTCCTTCCAATCTACGTCAATGGCAGGCGGTAAGAGCGGGAGAGATTCCTGGTCAGTCATGTGATGGAAAGAAATTGGAGCCTGTACCATCACTATTCATAGCTCCAGAATACCGCATGCATGTAAAAGTGTATGTTGCCACAGCAACCTAGACTCCTTGGGGCATCAGTTGGCTGGTCACATCTGTGGATCAGATTGGTGCCAACAGCATGGGGTTCAGTTCTTGTTCTGGGGTAGATTTGCGACCTGCCTCCTTGCCCTACTTTGTGGTGGAAGTTGTGGTGATATGGGTTGGACCTGCCTTTGAGATCAGAAGTAAGCCAAGCCATCACAGTACTATCCATCTAGCAGGTTCAATAGATCCAGCTATGCTTTTCAGCTCCTGTTCTAGGAGCTCTGCCTCAGGAGACTGTGCTTTAGTCATTAAGCTTTAAGAGAAGTTCAATTTGCTGCTGCAGCCAGATCTGCCATTGAGATCCATAGCATTGTGGCAGAGAAAGTGAGCATGACCGTAAACTTCTATATCATAGTCTCATTCTGGGAGGCACAGGGAATTTGTGCAAGATTAATACATTTGCTGTGCACTCTTTTAAGACACATCACCAATGCTGTCTTCACAGAATCACAGAATTGTTACAGTGCAGAAGTAGGTTATTCAAACCATTTTGCCTGCACTGGCTCTCTGAATGAGCAACTCATCTATTGTTATTCTCCCTGTAACCCTCCATATTCTTCCTTCTCATTTAACAGCCTAATTCCTTTTTGAATGCTTTGATTGAATCTGACTCCACCATACTCTCAGGCAGTGCATTCCAGACCTTAACCGCTCACTATGTGAAAACGATTTCTTTCTTGTTGCTTTTGCTTCTTTTCCAACTACTTTAAATCTATGCCCTGTTGGTCTCAATCCTTTCATGAGTGGGAATAATTTCTCCCTATCTGCCCCATCCAGACCCCTCATGATTCTGAGTACCTCTATCAAATCTCCTCTCACCCTTACTTTCTCCAAGGAAAAGAGTCCCTACTTCTCCAATCTGTCTTCATAACTGAAGTTCTACATCCCTGGAACCATTTTTGTGAATCTTTTTCTGCACTGTCTCTAATGCCTTCACATCCTTCCTAAAGTGTGGCATCCAAAACTGGATGCAAAACTCCAGATGAGGCCAAACTAGTGACTTGTACAAGTTCAACAAAACCTCATTGCTCTTGTACTCTATGCCCATATTAATAAAGCCTAGGACACTGTATAATTTATCAACCACACTCTCAACCTATCCAGCCACCTTCAATGACTTGTGCACATATACATCCAGGTTCCTCTGCTCCTGCACACCCTTTAGGGTTGTACCCTTTATTTTATGCTGATTATCCATTTTCTTCTAAAATAAATCACTTCACATTTCTCTGCATTTAACTTCATCTGCCACCTGTCTGCCCATTCCACCAACTTGTCTCTGTCCATTTGAAGTTCTACACCATCCTCCTCATAGTTCACAATGCTTCCAAGTTTTGTATCATCTGCAAATATTGAAATTATGCCCTGTACCCTGAAGTCCAGGTCATCAATATATATTACTAAAAGCAAGAGTTGCAACACTGACCCTAGAGAACTCCACTACAAGCTTTCCTCCAGCCTGAAAAACATTCATTAACCACTACTCTCAGTTTCCTGTCACTCAGGCAATTTTGTATCCATATTGCTAATATCCCTTTTATGCCATGAGCTATAATTTTGCTCACACTTGTGCACTGTATCAAATGCTTTTTGGAAGCCCATGTCCACCATATCAATAGCATTGCCCTCATCAACCCTCTCTCTTACCTCTTCAAAAAATTCCAGCAAGTTAGTTAAACATGATTGTCCCTTAAGAAATCCATGCTGGCTTTCCTTAATTAACCCACATTTGCCCATGTGACTGTTAATTTTGTCCCGAATTATTGTTTCTAGAAATTTCCTCACCACCAAAGTTAAACTGACTGGCCTGTCTTTGCCAAGTTGGCTCAATTGATAGAATTTGATAGGTCTCCAGCATTCTAATCCTGAGACATAATATCAGTACATTACTTGTCCACCATTGTCACTCAAGAGAACCAAACACCAAGCAATAGTCCAACGATTCATTGTAAATATTTACAAAAACATCAATCCTGATTTGTAACCTAATTTGCCCAGTGGGAACAAGGCGGGTTCAGATCAAATACTCATTTTACACCCTGCCTGATGTTACTTTCCATTGAAAGCATTGAATGCCTGCACATTGAGTTAACTGATTTGCCTGGATCACTCGTGAAGTTTTGCAGATGCTCCTGCAGCTGTCACTTTCTCCAGGCTGTCCTGCACTGAGTTGAACCCTTTTCAGATATTGGCACACAGGACTCCATCATTAACCCAACCATTTGTCACATATCTTGAGAGAGGACACTTAGAACCTCCATACCTGTTTGAAGCTTTTCTAGCATAATTACCTTCATGGCAAAATCTATTTGGTCTCCAGCCAGGAGTTACGTGGCTTTTTTTTTCTCTCAGTTACATCAGTCCTCTTTTCCACATCTGAAACCTTTGGTTTCCTTGTGCTTTGTGTCTCATCACATTTCAATTCTTTATATTCACTAAGCACACCATCTCAAGATGCTGTCTCTGATCTGTTGTATAAGGAAGAGGGTGGATGACAAGGTGGTTAACAATGTTGCCAGATGTAGACAGGACTACAAGGTCACATATTCTTCAGCAATGTTCTCCACTGTCTTGTGGCTTGCAACCTCTGAAGAAAAACATAGTTCAATTAACTTTGATGTGTTTTGTTGTATTTCTATCTTTCTCGGTTGCTATGTGGATTTCTTGCAAAAAAGCTGTAACTGGTGAAGAGATTGAAGAATAAGTACAAATATTTTAAAGAGGTAGACTTTCTTACAAGTTCACTGAAGGGACATCTCCATACTGAACTGCCAGCCATTATAGCCATTATTCCTATTCATGTGGTGTCACATGCCAGATGGTGGTACATTATGTGCTGCCCTTTGAAGGAGGAATGGATAGTGTTAATTGGCTGCTGCTGTCTCTAGATTGTAAGAATTCATGGAATGGTTGGAAGTAATGATAGTTGTCAGGGAGAAAGAACCTAGATTTTGCTCACATGGATAACAGGCACTAAATGTTGTCAAGTGACATTTTTTCTGGGGCAAGGAGCATTGTGTCATGTGATACCTTAAAAGGTAATCCTTGACTACTGTGATTGTTGAATACCATTGCGCTTCACTGAAGTTTAGTTAACTCCCTTGCTATTCATCTTATAATATTATTGTCTTTGCTGACCTATGAATTTATTAAACTTCTTCCACCACTGCATGGAAGTCATCTGGTGTTATGGGTTGCCCACTCACAGCCGCATCCATCTCCTTTCTCATGTCCTGTCCTGTTACATGTGATTCCCATTTCCTGGCATTGCAATAAGAAACTCCAGCTTGTTTAGCCCCTTTTCTAAGAACTGTCTCAGCCATTTAACGGTATGAAGCTCTTTAAATACAAAAGTTCTGCCCTTATTAGCTGACCCCAGAATTCCTGACAGTTTCTCCAAACCCTTTGATGTAGTCAACATTTAACTTTCAACTAATAACACACGAAAGCAGATTAACTAGTCACTTATTATTTGTTGTGGGACCTTGCTGTGAACAAATTGGCTGATGCACTTCTTTATATTACAATTGTAACTGCACTCCAAAACTAATTCATGATTGTGAAATGCTTTAAGATGTCATGAAACGTACTACGTAAATACAATTTCCTTCTTATGCTATTGAATTATTAGTTATGCTTTCTGAATATATCTTCTTATTCCAAAACCATTACTGCAGTCTTTGGTTATCCTTTTATCTAGGTTTCTTGTTGAATTAAACAGTAGTGATTTTTTTTCTCTGTTACTGTTATCACTTTCTGCTAGATTCACATTTGGTAGCTTTATCCTACGGTTTGTCATGCTGCCTGTCTCTTGTGAGCAATCCCAGGCTGCTCGTTCTTATCCTTTTATTTCTCACTGCCGGTCTGATGCAACACACTTCTAATCATCCTACACTGACCATGCTCATTATGCAGTTTTTTTCTAGTAACAGTGATTCACTGATCAATTTTCAGCTATTTGTTTTTTGGAGTTATGCTCTTGTGCACTTTTTCCAGTAATGGCAACATGCGGATTGGGTTTATCCTGCACTTTCTTACTGATGGTATGACTCTCATCCTTCAGCTTCTCACAAACAATGATTCACTAATCAATTTCATCTCCCACATTCCTGTTAATATAGGTAATTTATACTTTTGGTTCCAAAAGCCATGGATGAGTGAAATCAATCATTGGCAATGATGAGAAACCAGGATGAGACAAGCATTTAGTGAGAAACTGTGAGATGAGTGAAATCAGGAAATTTAAAGTGTGCCACAGAATTACAAATAAGTGTTTGACCATGGAAAAATAAAACTGTGATTTTAGTAAAATCAACAATAAAAGAGTTTGTCAGTTGTATAAATGTTGTGATGGTTGTGGGGTGTTGGTTACATCTCGTTAGGTTTGATGAAGTCTTTGTAGTCTTTAGCAGGTTAACTGTAAGTCTTTATTAACCACAAAAACTATTTACAAGTATACAGTAAATGCTACAAGCTGGGAGCTGTCTTCTGCTTAGGTCTGCAGGTGGCTCTGTCCAACACCACAGTGGCCCAAGGTGCGGGTCATGTGCTCTCTTAAATCACTGTGTGACGGTACTGTACCCAGCTCCACATTAACCCTATATGTGCCAGACCCTTATACTACAGTGATCAGTATTTGCAAGTTGCAGCGCAAATGTTCTGCGTACATATCACACAAATTCTCACAGGTAGCACAACTACTTTCCCTTAACAAGTTGGATTGCCAACAATATTCTGTATTTCTGTGAGTTATTGCACTCTAGTAACACTGCCCCCAATCTGGTTCTTTAATAACATGTCTATAAAATATCTAAAATAACACACCTGTAACATATATTTAATTTATTTATTTGAATTCTATGTAGGTTAACAGGAAGGTTGTGCTGAGCAATTTGTTAGTCAACAGCACTGTTAAATCAGTATAGCAAATGTCAGCATTGGTGAGTTCTTTATAAAATGCATGCTTAATTGGATGTACTTTATATAGTATTTTTATCATTTATGCACAATATTCTTTTATCTCAAATAATATTAATTTATTTTAAAAATATAAAAACATGTGTAACAGACAGAAATGTTTATTTTATGTTGCTATATAAATTGGCAAATAAATAACTCCTCAGACTCTTCCTTCAACAGATTGACAATTATTCTTCACTTTTCCTTGGGTGGGTTAGTAATTCTTGATCTGGTGAGACACATTCTTCTCTCAGGTAGAGGGGTGGTCCACTATCTCCTGAACACCCTGCTTATATCTTGTTGTAGTTGTCAATCGGCTTCAAGTTTGGAACCCAAAGTTGTCTGTAGATTGTATTAAGTTAGCAGTGTCATTTAGAGGCCATAATAGTAACTATTGTGAGGAAAAGAGTATCACATTAGTGCAGCAGTGACTACTTTTGGAGATTAGCTTTAATCCACAGTATTGACAAAAATTAATTAAAGATTAAAATAAAAGCAACATTCACATTACTGGCATATAAGAAATTGTTGAATAATGTAGATTTGTATAGAATGTATCCTACCTGGGTAGTCAAAGGTGTCAAAAGAATTTATTTAGCTTTAAGGGGAGCACAGTTTGTATGCATATTAAACTCTGCAATTTAAGAGCAGTAAATTGTCGCAGTTTAAGATAGAATCTCATGCATTATTTGTTAAGTGTCATGTAACACAATGTATCTTTTTGATCATCATCATATGGCCATAAGGAAATGGAATACTACTAACACAAACTAATTAAGTGAAATAAATCAAATTAATGAGTGGAGAATTATAAGGATTCTGTCCTGTGCTCTCGATAGATGACATTCCCTGCCAGATGCATTAATTCAGAAAATAACATAATTTAATTGAAATTTGATAGATTTGCCTTCATAATGCACCTTTCATAACCACAGTATGTCACACATATGGTATAGCCAATGGAGTACTTTTGAAGTATAGTCATTGTTGCTGTAATTTCTATGATTCTAGGAAATAGCCTATGATATTTTGGAAGTAACTATTCCTTCCAGTATTACATATCCTTGGTCTGATATAATCAGTGAAATTGCTGACAGTTACCCTTACTAAAATGAGCATATAAAACAATATCTTAGAATTTCAATTGTCATAAACCAAAACAATTGTGAACTATGGCACAACTGAGTTATAAAAGCAAGATCTTCTGTAGATCAGTGCCCACCTAATGCACTATAGGCTGTCCTGTAGCAATGACCAAACATTTTTGTCTACTTTTTTCCTCCAATGAAGCAGTGGCAGTGGGACCAAACAAGTTTGCAAAGCCTGGATCCCTAATAAATCTACTGATTTTCCCTGCAAAAGGAAATAATTGAGCCTAATTCAATAAATGTATATGCCAGCAAAGACTCTGGATATTTCTGTGGTAGCATGGGTATTTGCCATGTTAATGAGATGATCTCCCCTGATCCCAGATTGGGGGAGGGGTCAGGAACATATGTCAGAATGGGGCTGAGGATTTCCTGCTCCATTCTCCATGTTTGTTTAATCCTAAAGTACAGAATACTGCTTGGTTTGTTTTTTATGGACGCCTAGTTCAATGTTCTACCCAGCTGGTGTTCAAAAAATCTTTCACCCTTCACAAATATTAATTGCAATGACAGTAGTTTATGCTGAAGCACTGAAAAATATGATTGTTTATTACATTTTTATTGATGTTTACTACCATTCTTTCATTGGAAAGCTAATAAAGTGTCATTATGGTTATAAGGCTCCTCCACATTGAACGCTGATGTTTCTTATTACCTTTCTAGGCATATTAGGAAACATTTACCACTGTGTATATCTTACAATGAGCAAAATGCTTGCCTTTAGCAAGGTATTTTTTTACACAAATAAAGGATGTGAACAATTAGTAAAAAATCAAATTGGAATTATGCCCTGATTTAGCCAATTTTAAAGATGAATCACAACACATCACGAGGAAAATAGTATCATCACTTTACTGCAATCAGATGGTCCTCCATTTCACATCTTGTACATTATCTTAAATGATAGTCAAACAATGATATTGACTTTGTTTCTAGTTGAATGTTTAACTGTTCATTAGAGTTCAACATACCTACCTGCACATATGCCAGCAATTAACTCAGGCTTGGGATCCTGAATAGAGCAAGTGGAGAAAAGTGCCAATAGAGGCATAATAAAACTGTATGGCATTTAAAAAGAAATGCACAAGAAAGGAAGTTATGATGATGTGACAAAATAAAGCTTGTTTGCCTATTCTTAGGCCTGAATCTTCTGTTCGGCGTGCGGGAGTGGGCCACGCTCGTCGACATGTAAAATGATGTCACCGCGCGACATTCCGATCTTCAGTTCAGCAGACGCGCACCGGAGTCGGCTGCACTCCCGCCAAACTGTCAAAGGCCTATTAAGGCTGTTAATAATCTAATTAAGCTGGCTGTCTGGGCTGCCCATCCAAAGGTTGGCGGGCAAGCGAAGAGCCTAGGCAGCCTTCGCATTTATCGTGAAACCTCATCCATGGGCAGGATGAGGTTTCATGAAGGTTTTTAAACTTTAATAAAAATGCTCATGTGACACTGTTATATGAGGGAACAGGTCCGAATAATTTTTTAAAATCTTGTATTCACTTTTTGATAATGAAATTAAACTCCCCGAAGCAGCTTTGTGTCTCAGGGAGATTTCTGCACATTTTGCGAAAGAGCGTAGGCCCCGACTCAGCCTCGTCCCCCCGCTCACACAGGGATCGCTCAGCAGGTTCGTCTCACACTGTAATTAAGGCCCGCCCACATAAAATGGCAGGGCGCAGCCAATTGCGGGTGGCGATCGGCTGCGTGCCCGTCTGTGCCCGCTCCCATTCACATCCCCGACGTGGAGCAAATTGTCCCCTCAGTCTTGTAGCAGTTCCTTTGATTCAATCACAATACCCGAGGTAACATTCTCTGCTTTGAAAGGATTCCACCAGATCTGGGATAGAGCGGAACTTCTATCTGCCCCAATACCCAAGGTTACCCCAGCCATTTACTTGGGGCCAGCTTAATTATTTAGGTCCATGGTAAATTGATTTATCATTTGAGTAAGCACACAATGAGAATCCTATCCATGAGCATCAGAGAGAACACCTCAGGGGAAGGTGAGAAGAATAAAATTACTGCAGTAGGTCTTGGGCAACTGTTGTGGTGGTGAGTAAAGCTGCCTCTGCAGCAGATAAAGAGGCGAGTCCATAATTTGAAAAATTGTCTTCCATGTGTAATTGGTCACCCAGTGACTGATTATGTTCCTTTGGAGGAAGTTACATTTTAAATCCCTTCCTTCCAGCCTTAAGAATGGGCAACTACATCCTACTGGTGTCCCTGGTGTCCAGCATTACTATGGTGCTAATGATGGACTATGTCAAATGACATCATCCCACCATTAATGCTCAATTTGCACACTCACTCTGCTGTAGAGTTTGGTCTTTGAGGTAGGAGCCAAGTCATATTCAAGTGAGCATTAGGCTCTGAATTTTAACCTTCAGAGCCAGCAGTGTGTGGGGAGCCCAGGCTTTCAGCAGCACATTTGATAGTGCCTTTTTAACCCAGCCACTGCGTTTGCATCTGACCTCCAGGTTTCCGGGACTGATTAGAGCTGAAAGACATGATGACGACCTGCATCAGTCTGCTCCGGCTCCAAAATTTAAAGGGACCCTGCCAGGGTCAGAATTGAAGAATTCTAGATTCGTTATGACAAGACCGCAAACTGCACAAATGGACACTCAACAGTGACAAGGGAGCGTCATGTTTCAGCAAGTTGTTTCCCTGAACATGATGCAGTGGGCTGGGAGGGCCAGCAGGGAGATTCTGTTCCCTGCGAATGGGAGAAAGAAAGCAGCCTCAGAAAAGAATGAGACATTGCTGGAAGTAGCCAAGAAGATCAGCAGCAGGAATGAGGTGCACTGCTTCTGAATGCAGTGCCGCAAGAGCTGATCAGGACAGGAAAGGTGAATGGTATGACACATTCAAGTAAAAAACTCCTCACTCTACTTACCTCGGTCTTCTCTTCTTATACCAACACACTTTGCTCACTTTGCAAGCACCCCCATTCTCCTCTGTTGAGGCACGTCCTTACATCCCCATCTGAGAAGCCATCACTGCATTTAGTCTCATTTTATGGCAATCTCACACCCACCCCTAACAGTGGGCAGGATTTTCTGACCTCACCAGCAGCAGGCATCATTGCGAGCAGGATGGGAAAATTTGGAGATAGGCCAAAAGTCAATTGACCTTTGGCCGCTCTTGAAATTTCCCTATCCCACCTGCAACGATTGCGATACCGTAAAATCTCGCCCAGTGACTCTCCGCAAATGTTCAACTTGGATTCTCTCAATACTTTCCACCTCTCATATGCTTGGATGTCTTCTCGCTCTCCTTGCAGTAGAAGAGAGCACAGAACACCAGGGAGAGGTAGACAATCAGAGGTAGTCATCTCCTCCTTGACACTTGCAAAGGAGGACTCTCCGGCGATAAGCCTGGTTGTTGATGATGGAAAGGTAGGGATTTCCCGACTACATGGTGACAGAATTAATTATCATCCAACCACATGGTGACTCATTCATGCTGACTTAATGTCAACAGTCACTGAAATATGATGACCTGCGCAATAATAATGTAGAATTCTCTCATCTTGTCAGTTCTAATTCATGTCTTTCATCTCCCAAGGGATCTTCAAGTACCCCTTGGGAAGTGGTGCCAGAGAAGGCTAAAGACCCCTCAGAGGAAAACTCATATTTACCCTTCATCAGCTAAGATACAAACCTCAGTGGGGCCTCGAACGCAGGGAGTTGGGTTGACAGATGTTGTTAAAAAAAATCACAAGTGATGGAGATAGAGACGCCAGTGGGGAGTCCCTATCAGAGGGGGCAGGGTCCTCCTAACTCTGCGCAGCTGCAAACAGATGCTGAGCCTCTGGGGTCAACAGGAGCAGAGAATGTGTGAGCTTCCGTCAGCATTTCCAACACAACTGGAGAGAGGTTGGAGGACTCCATCTCGAACTTGAGTACAGTGATGTTGCAGGCCTTCTCACTGAAAGAGCAGCCGCCTGCATGAAGCATCAGATGTGGCAGTCTACCTGCAGGATGGGCTCAACCAACGACTTGCACACTCAGACTGTCATCTTAGTGAGGGTTATGGAAACTTCACCCTGGCCAGTCAATGCCTCACTGATGTGCAGCAAGGTGTTCTAGTTCTTAGCTAGTGGGGAAATGTGGGTGGGCCAGGAGAGAGAAAATGGAGAAAGGGACATAGAAATGGGGACTCTGCTCGAAGTGCAAACAGCACTAAATGTTAGTGGACATTTAATTTAGTTGGCATTTTCAACTCCACATAGGAGACCTTCTAGAATGATATATTGTTGATCCAAAAGTATCGCATCTTTGCTGCTGCCTAATATTAACAGTTGTACATCATCGCTCACACAAAGACTAGCAGTGAGAAATTAGAGGAACAGTTTCTGAATATGAGCCCACAAAATTAAGAGGATTTGACTAGCATTTAAAATAATACAAGTGCCCACAATATCTGCAAGGATGCCTTATTAAACCGTTCAGCAATAGGACAAAATTAAACAAAAGGAACTAGTAAGAAAAGGGGATGACGTACAAAAAAAAACAAAGCTGATGAATTAGCAATGATTCCAGGCAGTGCATGAAAAACAACAAACAGGAGTCACTCTCTCCTCAGCCGAGAATCAATCCAGTATTGCTTAATTCAGTTATAAATTTTTACATGAGTGGAATAATTCTACAACACACCATGAAGCAACAATAAACATTGAATACCACTGATTTTCTGATTAGTTGCATCGATTGCTCAGTACTGAATGGGGATCAAAAATTTCATAACAGGAGGTAACAAAAATATATTATTTTTGTTTGTCCAGGATGCGCTTGGGAATCAATGTTAACGTTGGAAATTTACCCATTAAGCACCTTATACAATATACAACAGAGTTACTTCACCAAGATATTTGAATTTTAATTTAGGCTGAGCTCAAGCCAAGGTAATCAACAACATTTGAAAAATTGCCAGTACAATGATGTAGAAAGCAAACATGTATCTCTAAATTGAATTGCATATGCAGCTGCACAAAGACCAGTACAGCACAATAAAGAAAACACACTGAAATGGCTTACTACATATGCTCATAGAAACACTTGTTTGCCCTAATATGCAGAAATACAAAAATCAACTCAAAGTGATAGTTTTATGAGTTACCCAAGTTTCCAATGTATGTCCGGCCCCTGCTGCATGTCCTCATACAATTGTCACTTAAATTCTCAACAAGAAGTCTAATACTAAACAGTGTCTGACTGGAATCTTTAATCACAAAACCTTTACAATTACTAATGAATCAGATTCTACATTTGCAGTTTGATTCTGAGTGTTTTTACAGAAAATTAAATAACCAAGAATAGTTGGATACTTCGTAAAGTGATAATGATTATGCAGCAGAACCCCCAAAATAATTATTCTTCAGCTCTCTACCTGAAGGCAGGTCCGACCACAGCATCACAATCTCCACCATGGGTAGGGTAAGGAAGCCAATCCAGCTGGATGGGGATCAAACCCTGTGCTGTTGGCACCAATCTGATCCACAACAGCCATCCAGTCAACTGAGACAACTGGCTCCCCCAAGAAATCTGAGTTGCTGTGGCAACACACACTTTTACATGCATGTTGTACTCCACAACTATGGATAGTGATGATAGAGGCTCCAGTTTTCTTTCCATCATACGGCTGACCAGGAATCTACATAGGAACATAGGACTTAAGACAGGAGTAGGCCATTCAGCCCTTTGAGTCTGCTCTGCCATTCGATAAGATCACGGCTGATTTGATTGTGGTCTCAACTATATTTTCCTGTCTGCCTCTCAGAACCCTGACAATCAGAAATCTATCTAACTCAGGCTTGAAATAACCAGTGAGCCAGCCTCCACTGCTCTCACCACCTGCTATTTGTGTGTGTTAGAAGGATTTGCAGATTTTTACTCAACCTGTTTGGTCATGTTATGAATGCACTCTCTTGCTATCAAATCCAGAGTAGGAGTTAAACCTGCAGCTTCTGGCTGAGAGGCAGGGATACTATCCATTGCATAAGACATCCTTCCCCAAAATAATAGAAACTCTTTATGTAAACAGCATTGCACTTAAAATACAAACATATGAACATACTAATTTGGTGCAGGAGTAAGCCATTAGGCCCCATAAGCCTGCACCGCCATTCAATAAGATCATGGCTGATTTTAATGGTGGCCTCAACTCCACATTCCCGCCGATGCCAGGAACCTTTGACTCCCTTGTTAGTCAAGAATGTATGTAACTCTGCCTTAAAAATATTCATTGGTCCAGCAACAGTGAAGCATTTGCCACTTCCAGTGCCTAGGTCAATGTCCGGTGGTCTGTCCAGTTTCATTCCTTTTTTTGTGACCTGCTCAACCCAGTGCAGGTACAGACCAGGTAAGGATGACAGATTTCTTTCCCTGAAGGACATTAGTGAAGCAGATGGGTTTTTACAACAATCAACACTGGTTCTATGGTTGTTCTTCAACATTTTTTAATCCCAGATTTTAATTGAATTTAAATTCCACCATCTACTGTAACAGGATTTGAACCTAGGCCCCCAGGACATTACCCTAGGTCTCTAGATTACTAGCCCAGCTGTCTTACCACTACACCATCACCCTTCATCATGTTTAGCCATAGTAAGCTTGGATGACATTCATGACTTAATCAGTTTCTGTAACACTGTAAAACTAGCATTTTTATTTCTTTCTGTTTATGTTTATAAACAAAAAAATACCAGAGACATCACAACTCACTTGCAACTTTGTCAGTTGTTAGATAAGCATTGTATCCAAGAGGAACCTGGTATGTATCCTCCATTTTCTTAATTACTATGTTGGAATTCTTCTAATTCCATTGTGCAGTATTAACACAGTTACTGATTTTCACAATATTGACATCAGATTATGAAAATGTTATTGAGAGAATAAAGAAATAAATCTTTCTTAAAACTAGATCTGAATAAGCAGGAAAAAAGAGTAACAAACATACAAAGCTCCTTCAGAAATTACGGGGTTACAGACAGTTCACAACTGTTACTTTCCTGTGACCTTGGCTCGTACATTACTAAAAATTGAATCTTTGTTGTCAGCCTTTATCAATGCTTCAGCTTCCATATATTCAATGGATAGTTATCCAGCTTCCTAGGGGATGGTAGCATCATGGCAATGTTACTGGATGGGTAAGACAGAGGTTGGGCTAATACTCTGAAAACATGAGTTCAAATCCCACCATGACAGTTGTGAGAATTGAAATTCAATTACTAAATCTGGAATGAAAGGCTAATAACTGTCATGAAACCAGTGGATTGTCTGTTCATTAATGCCCATCAGGGGAGGAGATCTTGCAGTCCTTACTGAGTCTGGCCTACATGTGACTCTGGACCAACAATAAATCTTAACTGTCCTCTGAAATGGCTGAGTAAGCCACTCCATCATGTCAAACTGCTACAGAAAGCACAGTGAGTGTACCTATGCCACATGGACTGAAGAAGGCAGCTTAAAGGCAACAAGGGATGGGCAATAAATGCTGGCCTTGCAAGCATGTATGAAAAAAAGGTTCATTAGGTATGTGCTATTCACATAAATATTGACTCAATAATTTCTTATTGAGCTTATGCAATGGCCAGTGACATAAAAGCTATGGTGAGTTGATTTGATAAACCTGGTAGTGAAATGTACTGCATGGTGAAGGGGCCACCTTTTCAATTTCTACATCATCAGCTTCTAATTTTAGTTGGATCATTCTAGAAAGCAGGGAGTAAGGGCTGGTTTTAACCCAATCGCACTATTGGTTGTAACTGTTTGGAGCAAGGGGTATTAACTCAATTTGGAATGTCAACTTAGCACACAGTCCCCATAATTCTGCGAGCCATCAATTTAATTCTGACTCAATTTAGATGGCCTATGATGTATTTAGGATCCTGAAAACTATCTATGGGCCCCAGTCTACTGATTCATCACCAATCCTCAGTGCTGATGGGTCAGGTCTGCTCACAAGCAAAGCCCAAATTCTAGAAATATGAGTGGACCACTTTAACCACATCGTCAGTCAGCCTTTAGCCATCAATGAAAAAGCAACTAACAAGCTGCCACAAGTTACCATCAACTGATCTCTAAATGACCCTCCCATGCTGTTAGAATCAATGAATGCAATCAAACTTCTGTTAGCGTCAAAGCTCCAGGATCTGATGCTAAGGTCTTCAAGGCTGGAATTCAAAGTCTGATCAAGAAATTCACTGAACTCTTTCAGTCCATGTGGGAGGAAGGAACATTACCACAAGAGTACAAAGATTTCTCCATGGCCCATCTGGCTTTTATTCGCATGGCTGGGGAAGCCATATAGTTCAAGGTTAACAATCCATTCAACAGCTTCAACTGACAGTGTGAATGGTTGAGTTTCCACCAAGAATGGATCTCTCAGGACAGGAGCTCAGTATATGGGCAATGGTCTGACATGAATTGCCAGAGTCACAACTTGAGCTGTTCCTCATGTGGGACAAGTGGTCACAACTTCCCTGGCCTGTCATTAAGCAGTTGAGGGTTGTCCAGATTTCCCATGGAAGATTGAAACCTGAGACTTCACCACTCGGATCAGTTACCAGGTTGCAGCTGGTAATGTTTACAGTCAACCAGGAGGTGGGTCATCGAGGAGCAGGCTGTTATCAGTTTTTAATGAATGGAATGTGTACAAGGAGGGGCCCCATGTCATTGTTTGCTGTCAGCTGGTGGTTTGAGGAGGATGCTTTCCCTATGGATATCAGGAGTTTCAATATGTGTTAATATATTAGGAAGCCACTCAGGTTGTGTTGGTCTCAAAGTCCCAGGAATAATCCTCATGACTTCCCAGAGCTCCCTTTCTACCACATTTGTGTGGCAGCTCCTGAGACAAGCTGAGCTGCAGCACTCTGCCATTGGAGAGACCGGGGGAGTGAAGCAGTGAGTAGTGTGTTGGCTCCTCTGCAGCCCTAGGTAGTACCTGCCAGTTTTTATATCAGATTCACTCTAGCCTTGACCTTGGCTCTGGTGTTCTGGAAGTGTTGCTGATAGTTTAATGTATGGTCAAGAGTGATACTAAGGTACTTTGGCATTGGGTCATGGCTGAACATTTGGTCACAGAGCGGAACATCAAGTTCTTCCCTGGCCTTTGAGTTGGGAGGCTGAAATGGCAGTCTTGGCAGCATTTGGTCAATGTCTCCATTTTCTGAAGTAGGTTTCCAGAGAACATAGATCTTCAGTGAGCACTTTCTCAATGTCCTGAAGTTCTTTAGACTGGGAAGCCAGAGCCAAGTCGTCAACAAATGTGAAGAGCTGTGACTTTGTGGGTGTGAAGTCACTGATATATATGTTGAAGAGAGCATTGATCCCTTGTGAGAGCCCTTTGTTGGTAGTGTGTGGGTGGCTGATTTGATCTCCAATATATACGTGGAAATATCAGTTGCTGATCATGAAGTTGATTAGCTGTAGGGTTTTCATACAGCAAATCATTTTGGAGTGACTCAGTATCCTGCCAGTGGGCCACAATATCATTGGCACAAGATAAATCAACAAAGGAGGTTCCTATCTTCAGGTCTTTCTGGAAACCAGCCTCAATATGTGAGGTCAGTGTCAGGGCCTACTCAGCGCTATTGAAGCCTGTGCAAAAACCTACTTTTGGGATTCATCGCTGCTTCCAGGCTGGGACTCAGTCTGTTTAGCAGGAGGCATTCCAGGACTTAATATGTTATTGAGGGCAGGGTGATGAGGTGGTAGCTGTGTGGTTCATTGAGTGGTGTTCCTAGCTTGTCAATGGCCACTATCTTAAAGTTGTGTCAGATGATTGGAATGGTGCCTGTGCTGTGGTTGTTGATCCATTGAACTTCAGGAATTTTGGGTAAATCCCATCAGTTCCTGCTGCTTTGTCTGACTTAGTTGCCATCGGTTTGCTATCCACTTCCACTTATATGTAAGGGCTTGAGAAGTCTGTCTGCTCTGAGGCAATCTTGAGAGACTGCATCAGGGCCATTTTTATCATCTGCCCATCTTCCTTGCTGGCCAGTATCATTGAGTTTATTAGGAGCTGTGAAACAATCGCATCACTGTTGACTCTAGGCCATTGGTGTGGTTGATGCTCGGCTGCTCCCAAGCAGCGTAGGAGTTCCACGTTTTTCAGCTTGAGTGCATGAAGTCAACCTTCTCTACTGTTTCCTACCATCTTATCAGGCATTCTTCATCAAGGGGCTTGAGGAGTGCTGTTGTCGGTGTCTTCACTTTCCCTGTATTCCTCATGGAGCTCTTCACTTTCCTGGGTCCACCATAGAATGAAACTTTTGTTTTTAGCCCTGAGGAACAAATTTGGTGGCTGCCACTTTGAAAAGTCAAGTAAAGCAGTTGTAGTTTTCGAGAGGGGTGGGATCTGATGAATGGTAGTTTCTAAGTATCTGCTGTAGGCATCCCAATCTGTCGTGGTCCACCTGTACAAGCAGATAGGAACTCACCAATATTGAAATCCTGTGGTATTGCTACTGGACAAGTCAGGTCCCAGGAGGAACCTGGCTTGTTAGATCCAAGCTTTTGTTTTTTGTTTAGAAACGTGGAGGGCAGCTACTGAACAGAGTCACAGGAGTCGCTGATGAACTTTTAACAACAGAATAAAACATCTATTAAATAAGAAAAGATGAACTATACACTACTCCTTCATCCCAACTATACTTTTACAGATACGTACAAATTGGTAAAGGTAACGCAAGTTACAAAATTTATCTTATACTCTAACGTTCACAGTAAATATATAGTCCATGTAAACTAATAGGCAAACTGTGGTCAGACACCACCTTTGGTAGGTAGGTCAGGTGTTTCTCACATGTCGGTGCAGGGTCAATGGGCCGAAGGGCCTCTTCTGCACTGTGATTCTGTGATTTCAAAACCAAGTTTCTATAGATTCCTCATAAACTCCCCCCAGACGCTTGTCACACTGTGAGCCAGCTGCTCTCACTGAAACTCTGTCTTTCTCACCAGGATTTCCAAACTCCAAGCTTGAAGAACTTGCTTTGGGATTCTCTCCCAAATGACACTTCCACCCGAACATCTTCTCCAAGGTTTCAAACCTTCTTTCCAATGTTCCATTTCCCTGAATCTCTACATGCATTCAGGCTTCACCCTCCATGCACACTCTCAGACATTTGGCTGTGCCAAACAGGATACCAATGCTCCAACCTTCGGCTATCCTCTTGGATCTTCTGACTTCGCGCAAGCCCATTTTGTTCCAAGGCTGCTCCCTGCAGCTCTGTCTCTTTAATTAAAACTCCTTACTCTTAACTTCACTTAACAGGACCTGTTTCTGATTCTGTCCTTGTTCCTTGACTTAACTGTCTTCCTTGTACCTCTTTCTGTCTGGCTCCCTGGTTTTTGGGACTTAATTCTTTTCTTTGGGATCTGCCCCCGTAGCTCCCATCCTGCCTCTTCTGGCACTCTCTGCAGAATGGCATGCTCTTCTGTGTCATCTGACCCTCTTTTCACACTGTTTCACTTTTATTTTCTTCTCTTCTTCTGCGCAAGTGCTGAGTTGGCTTCCAAACCCCCAAAAAAAAGCAATCTGCGGATGTGCACAGGGCCACTAATCAGCTTGAAGACATTGAAATGGACCAACTGTGCATGTGCAGCCATTTGCCAGCCAGCACATACACAGAGCCACCAAAGATCAAAAATAAGAATGCTCTCCGCATGTGTGGCCTTTTCAGAGCCAGCACTTGCCCAGAGATCACCGGGGCCCGATGGAAACTCTAGATCCCAAACTCTGCATTCGAAAGGTAATTTTTTCTTTTTTTTTTCTGGGGTTTGTCACAGAAACCACCGTCCAGGAATCTCACTCCTCCTCATCACCAGCAAAATCTTCACCAGAATCCTTCTGAATCCTTAGTGCAAAATCTTAGCCAGGATCTGCTACCAGGCAGTCAGTGCAGTGTCAGAAAATATTGAGGAACCACTGATGTGGTGTTTGCAGTTAGACAGCTGCAAGAGAAACGCCAAGAGCAGAACATGAACCTCTACACCATATTTGTTGACCTGACTGAGGCCTTTGGCACATTCAGCCGTGAGAGCCTTTGGGAGATAATGGAGAAATTATGCTGCCCTGAGAAATTCATCACAATGGTCAACAGTTCCATGAAGGCTTGCTCGCACATGTCCTGGATGATAGTGAGTCTTCTGACCCCATTCCCAGTCATTAATAGAGTTAAACAGGGCTGTGTACTGGAGTCAACTCTCTTCATATTTTTCTCTGGCATGCTCTCTGATGCCTTCCATGATGGTGATACTGGTATCGAAATCAGGTATTGCTTGGATTGGATGGGAAGCTGCTCGACCTGACAAAACCCCAGGCAAAGACCAAAGTCTCCAATAACATACTTTGCCATTTGCTGTCTGCCAATGACTGCGCACTGGCTGCCAGTTCGGAGCATGGACTTGTTCTCCAATGCATCCGACAACTTTGGCCTTATGATCAGCACAAAGAAAACCAAAGTAATGTACCAGCCTTCTCTAGGAAAGCCCTATGTCAAGCCCAAGATTTCAGTCCATGACCAGAACTTGTTGGCCGTGGACAAGTTCACTTACCTCAGCAGCACACTCTCTCGAGCTGTCTGTATTGACAATGAAACACAAGCAAGTGTAGCCTTGGCACACTTGGAATATCAGCTGAGGAATGAAGAAGAGTTAAAAATAAAAACAGAATTACCTGGAAAAACTCAGCAGGTCTTGCAGCATCGGCGGAGAAGAAAAGAGTTGACGTTTCGAGTCCTCATGACCCTTCCACAGAACTGAGTGAATATAAGGAGAGGGGTGAAATATCAGCTGGTTTAAGGTGGTGGGGGGTGGGGGAGTGGGGGGGCGGGGGGGTGGCGGAAGTGGGGGGGCGGTGTGGTGTGGTTGTAGGGACAAGCAAGCAGTGATAGGAGCAGATAATCAAAAGATGTCACAGACAAAAGAACAAAAGAGC
This sequence comes from Carcharodon carcharias, assembly GCF_017639515.1. NCBI lineage: Eukaryota > Metazoa > Chordata > Chondrichthyes > Lamniformes > Lamnidae > Carcharodon > Carcharodon carcharias. The sequence goes on from NC_054487.1 coordinate 66,073,217, forward strand.
ACAGAGTTGTTGAGGGTGGTGATATTATCTAAACAAATGTGCTAATTAAGAATGGATGGTAGGGCACTCAAGGTGCAGCTTTAGTAGGGGTTGGGTGGAAAGACTAGCAGGGCATAAAAGATTTAAAAATAATGGAAATAGGTGGGAAAAGAAAAATCTATATAAATTATTGGAAAAAACAAAAGGAAGGGAGAAGAAACAGAAAGGGGGTAGGGACTCCCCTTCCTTTTGTTTTTTCCAATAATTTATATAGATTTTTCTTTTCCCACCTATTTCCATTATTTTTAAATCTTTTATGCCCTGTTAGTCTTTCCACCCCACCCCCACTAGAGCTGTAGCTTGAGTGCCCTACCATCCATTCTTAATTAGCACATTCATTTAGATAATATCACCAGATTCAACACCTCTGTGTTCTTTTGTTCTTTTGTCTGTGACATCTTTTGATTATCTGCTCCTATCACTGCTTGCTTGTTCCTACAACCACACCACCCACCCCCCACTTCTCTCCCTCCCCCATCCACCACCACCACCCCCCCCCCACCCACCGTAAACCAGCTTATATTTCACCCCTCTCCTTATATTCACTCAGTTCTGTGGAAGAGTCGTGAGGACTCGAAACATCAACTCTTTTCTTCTCCGCCAATGCTGCCAGACCTGTTGAGTTTTTCCAGGTAATTCTGTTTTTGTTTTGGATTTCCAGCATCTGTAGTTTTTTGTTTTTATCTCTATATTATGAAGAGGAGTTAGTCCGCTCTCCAAACATAAAGTCAATAGAGCAATAGACTTGCCCACTTTGCTCTATGTATGTGAGACTTGACATACCAACGTCATGCCATGAAGCTCAACCACTTTCTCTTGAGCTGTTTTTGGAAGCTTCTAAACATCAGATGGCAGGACAAAATACCAGGCACTGAGGTATTCACTCGATCTGGTATGCTAAGCATTCACACCATATTGAAGCAGTCACAACTGAGTTGGGTTAGTCATGTAGCCAGAATGCCTGACATTCACTTACTAAAGTGAATTTTCCATGGAGAGCTTAAGTCTGGGGTGCTCTTTCATGGTGCTTAAAGGAAGTACTACAAGGTCACTATGAAGGATTCACTTAGGAGCTTTGAAATCGACTGAGTCCTGGGAGAACCAAGTAAAAAATGACGTGGCCTCCTTTGAAAGCAGGTGCCTATCAGAGGCAGAGAGAAAATGCAAAAAAAAGTCTTGAGCTCGCAACTCATCCAAAATTCAATCATTTGTGGTATCCAGCTGTCCTATTTGCAGCAGAGCCTCCCAGGTGCAGATTGGCCTTAGCCCTCATTTTGTACATGCTGGAACCCTAACCAACACCCCAGATGATGGACATGGTCATCTTCGCCTTGAAGGATGAACAAGATATCCTGGTTTCAGAAGTCCTTGGCACATCTTCGAAGGGCTTTACATGACAACACCTTGTAATAAAACTTTGTAATAAAACTGAATTTGGCTTGTAAATTTGGTTTCCCTTGTTTGGAAGATTGTTGCATGGTCTAACCAAATTGTTTAAAATAATAAAGGATTCAATGGAATAGATACAGAGAAATTATTTCCTCTGGTGGAAAGGGTAGTGGAAAATTGGAACTCTCTTTCCCCAATGTCAGATTTTCAAGACTGAGATGGTTTTTGTTAGAAAAGCGTTACAACAGAAATGAAGAAACAGGCAGCAGAAAGGTTGATGTTGAAGCAGCATTTATCTGAAAAGAAACATTCTGTGATCACTAGGGGAAACAACAAAATCAAAGCAGCTTAAAGTTTGACTTCAGTAGTCTTTTAAGCTGATTTCTGCCAGTCAGGTGATGCCTAGCAACCTTGGACTTATCTTGTACATAGGTATTCTCATATATAACAGGAAATTCAATGTTTGATCCCAATAAGTCATTTATATTGAATTTTAATATGTCTGCCCTTATTCCGGTAGGGGCACCCTTCACCTCCAGTCAAAATTTATCATTAGACTCCCAAAAAGTCGAGATTCAGCATAGTGCACCCTTACTCCATGTTGCACTTCTACCCATCCCAAAAACCACCCGAAAGCAAATGGTACTATGTCAGAAAATGAGTATCAATGTCCCTCTATATCTTGGGACTCAATACAATTATCGATCTTGCTGTTCAGAAATTTAAAGCAATGCTCCTTTCTTGTCAAGAAAGATCTTTGCTGGTTGTTGCATCAATATAACTTACAGCATTTTGATGTTTTTATATTGTGTGAGTATTGCAGAGTTCCCCACGTCTTGGTCTCATGCTAAAAATGATGCTTCCTGGAAGCTAGCCTTAGCAAACTTCAACATCTTTGCATTTGGTTGGACTTGCTTAGGTCTCACTTAATATAAAATTGCTTAGCTCAACGCAATACAAGGACATTATTCAAACTCTAAGCACTCAACATGTGTAACTCAATGGGGCACCCATAGGCTTGATGTGACTTGCAGTTTCTCAGGATTAGTCACAGTCTGCCAGCATGCTGCAAACTGGAAACATTAAGTTGTTTATTTTTCAGGGGTAGTACACTTTGAAATGCAATTAAGAGGCTTCTGGAAATATGTCTGTTATTTATTTACAACTTGTACAACTGCGCAATCTCTTCCCAGCAAAGGAAGGCATTAATCAGAACCAGGACTGTATGAAATACTCAAAACTACAGTAGCTTTTATTTAGTAAATTACCAAAATTTAGAAATAATGTAAAGTTGCAACAATAATAAATGATCATGCTGTACATAGTGAAAGAGGATCACACTATTATCAATCACCCTCCTTAATTTTGACATACTGATTAGTCATTGGCATGGAAATTGGACAGTGCCCAAAACCAGGCATGATTCCCCCGTTACGCAGTAATGGAGGCCAGAACAGAAAGGTTGGAAAACTGTTCCAAATGTGTCCTTATCATCTTAATTCCAGTGAGCTGTGTGTGTCAGTTGGGCTCCCTGATGCAGCTTGCTGGTAAGGGCTTGAGCAATTTTTGCAAAGTGCACAAGAGAGGATAAGCAATATGTGGACCAAAAACACCAGCATAGACCTGTTGGGCTGAATGGCCTGTTGCTATGATGTAAATAATGTACTATTTTGGCAGGCACTGAAGTCAACAGATAACTCCAGACAGAGGGCAGGATGCAATAAAGAGGGGGATGAGTGTGGAGAGGTGCATGGGGCAACAGCCCGTTGTTGGCATGTGGAGTCAAGAGGAGCTTTCCTAAACCATACAATCCCTATAAAATTGAAATTTCAACAGTATTTGGGCTATTTTTTGAGCAGTCTCCAGTGGTCTCTTTCAGAAGCAATGATTAACCTGTTTAAGATCTGGAAATAGTAATTGGAGCTTGTACAAGATAACCACCGGCCAATCTAACTCTACTTAGGAATCCAGGATGAAAATGGGCTCAGGGACCTTATTTTGATGTTGAGATGAGGTCTACATTCATTTGACATGGCCCTGCCCAAGTTGGCAGTGGTCAAAATGCCATGCAGTATGGGTGCCAGCCTTTGTGCTGCTTAAATTGGTTATCATTTTGCCTGTTCTACGCTCATGAAACAGGAACAATGTTGAATTTATGTCCCGTTGTGCTTAATGTAAAGCTGTTTTAACTAATTGAAAGGTCAGACAGTCAAGGGCATACAATGAATACATTAATAGTTCCAAGTATTATACCGGGATTAATATCCTCACAGGGAAATTTGCTAGTGCTGTTGGGGAGGGTTTAATCTAGTTTGCCATGGGGATGGGAACCTGAGAGGTAACTCAAATTGGAAAAATGTAAAGCTGGCAACAGGAAGTAGAAAAGTAGCAAGTGAAATTAGAAAGTAGGCGAAACAAAGGCGAGCATCAACTAAGCTTAGAATGAGGCATAATGTCAAAAAGACAAAGTTAAAGGGCATTCTATCTGAATGCATGCAGCATTCGCAACAAGGTAGATGATTTAAAGACATATTAGAAGTAAATGGGTATGATCTAATTGCCATTACTGATATGAGGCTTCAGGGTGACCAAGACTGGGAATTGAATATTCAAGGATATTTGACGTTCAGGATCGACAGACAGAAAGGAAAGGAGGTGGAGTTGTGCTGATAATAAGGGATGGGATCAATACATTAGTAAGGAAGGATCTCAGATATGAAGAACAAAATGTGGAATCTGTTTGGATGGAACTAAGAAACAGCAAAGGGCAGCAAACTTTGGTAGGAGCTGTTTATAAGTCACCAAACACAAGCGGCAGTGTGGGGCATGGTATCAATCAGCAGATTAGAGAAGCACGTAGAATGAGTAATATAGTAATCATGGGTGACATCAACCTGCATATAGACAGGGTAAACCTAATGAACACTAATGCTGTGGAGGATGAGTTTCTGGGGTGTGTAAGGGATGGTTTTCTAGAGCAGTATGTTGAGGAACCGACTAGAGAACAGGCTATTTTAGATCTAGTATTATGTCACGAGAAAGGAAGAATTAATAATCTTGTTGTAAATGAACCTTTAGGGGCGAATGACCATAATATGATAGATTTTACATTATGTTTGAAAGTGAAGCAGTTAAAGCTGAAGCCAGGGTGTTAAATTTGTACAAAGGAAGTTATGAAGGTATGAGAAGCAAATTAGCTGAGGTGGATTGGGGAAATACATTAAAAGATATGATGGTACATAGGAAATGGCTAGTCTTTAAAGAATTATTACATAGTTTACAGCAGCTATGCATTCCTCCAAGGCACAAAAACCCTAAAAGAAAAGGCAGGCAACCATGAATAACAAAGGAAGTTACGGATTGTGTAAGATCAAAAGAAAAGACCTTTACAGCTGTCAGAAATAGAGTAAATCTGAGGATTGGGAGCATTTTAGAAAACAGCAAAGGAGGACCAAGGAACCGATAAAGAAAGGGAGAATAGAATATGAATGCAAATTAGCAAAAATACACAAAAAAGCAACTGTAAAAGCTTCTATAGGTATGTAAAACTCACCCGGATGAGTGCATTCAGAGTGTTAAAAGAGGTAGCAATGGAGATAGTGGATGCATTGATGATTATCTTACAAATTTCCATAGATTCTGAAAGGTTCCTGCAGATTGGAAGGTAGCAAATATCACTTCACTTTTTAAGAAGGGAAGGAGAGAGAAAACAGGGAACTACAGACCTGTTAGCTTTACATCAGTTGTAGGGAAAATGCTAGAATATATTATAAAGGATGTGATAAATGGACACTTGGATAATAATGATCTCATTGTGCATAGTCAACATAAATTTATGAATGGGAAATCATGATTGATGAACCTGTTGGAGTTTTTTGAGGGGGTTACTAACAGAATTGATAAAGGGGAGTCGGTGGACATAGTACACTTATTTTTTCAGAAGGCTTTTGATAAAGTCCCTCACAGGAGGTTAGTTAGCAAAATCAAAGTACAATGGGTTAGGAGGTAATATACTGGCATGGATTAGGATTGGCTAACAGGCAGGAAACAAAGAGTAGGAATAAACGAGCCATTCTTGCGTCGGCAGGCTATGACTAGTGGGGTACTGCAAGAATCAGTACTTGGGCCCCAGCTATTCAAAATATGTTTATCAATGATTTGGATGTGGGGACTAAATGTAATATTTCCAAGTTCACAAATGACACAGAGCTAGGTGGGAATGCATGTTGTAAGGAAGGTGCAAAGCAGCTTCAAGGGGATTTGGACAGGCTTAGTGAGTGGGCAAGGACAAGGCAGATGCAATAGAATGTGGAAAAATGTGAAGTTATCCACATTCAGGGGTAGCAAGAAATTAGGAAAGCTAATGGTATGTTCGCCTTTAACCCAAAGTCATTAAAGTCTAGCTTCAATGGTATGGAACCTTGGTTAGACTGTACTGTGTGCATTTTTGCCCCCTTCCTTTAGGAAGAATATTATTGCCATAGAGGGACTACAACAAAGGTTCAACAGACTTGTTCCGAGGATGGTGGGATTGTAGAAACTAGGATAAAAGCAAAATACTGCAGATGCTGGAAGTCTGAAACAAAAACAGAAAATGCTGGAAAAACTCAGCAGGTTTAACAGCCGCTGTGGAGAGTAAAACAGAGTTAATGTTTTGAGTCCATATGACTCTTCTTCAGAGCTAAAGAGAAGCAAAAATGTTATGAAATTTGTTTTGTTGAAGGGAGGTGGAGCAAGTGAAGCTGGATAGAAGGCCAGTGATAGGTGGGGGCAAAGCAGAGATTGGCAAAGATGTCATGAACAAATGGACAGTGGGGGTGTTAATGGTAGTGGTAAAAGTTAAACGAGGTGCTGATAGTGGCATTAATGTAAGAAAGCAGAATGTGATAATAGCAGGACGAGGGTAAGCACTCTGAAAAGAATAACATGAACAAGTGACAAATACCCCTTGTGGGGGTGGGGGAGGGGACGGTGGTGGGGGAATAAAGATCACCAATAGGAAAAAAGGTAGGAATAAAAGAATGAATAAAAATGAAAATAAATAAAAATAAGTGGATAAAAAATAAAAAATAAAAATTAATATTGAAAAAAAGCATAAAAAAGAGGTGAGGATAGAGGAGAGAGTTCATGGTCTGAATCTGTTGAACTCAATGTTAAGTCCAAAGGCTGTAAAGTGCCTAATTGGAAGGTGAGAAGCTGTTCCTCCAGTTTGCATTGAACTTCACTGGAACATTGCAGCAGGCCAAGGACAGACTTGTGGGCATGAGAGCAGGATGGTGTGTTGAAATGGCAAGCGACAGAAAGATCTGGGTCATGCTTGTAGACAGACCGGAGGTGTTCCTTAAAGTAGTCACCCAGTCTGTCTTTGGTCTCTCCAATGTAGAGGAGACTGCATTGGAACAGCAAATGCAGTAGATTGAAGGAGGTGCATGTGAAATGCTGCTTCATCTGTAAGGAGTGTTTGGGCCCTTGGATGGTGAGGAGGGAGAAAGTAAAGGGGCAGGTGTTACACATTCTGCAATTGCATTGGAAGATACTGTGGGATGGGAATGAGATGTTGGGGTGATGGAGGAATGGACCAGGGTGTCCCGGAGGTAACGGTCCTCACGGAATGCTGACAGGGAGTCTGAGGGGAAGTTGTGTTTGTTGGTGGCATCATGCTGGAGTTGGCAGAAATGGCGGAGGATGATCCTTTGAATGCGGAGGCTGGTGGGGTGAAAAATGAGGACAAGGAGAACCCTATCATGGTTCTGGGAGAGAGAGGAATGTGTGAGGGCAGAGGAGCGGGAGATGGGTCAGGCATGGTTGAGGGCCCTGTCAACCACAGTGGGTGGGAAACCTCTCTGACACTGAATGTTCAGTACTCAACAAAGGACTCAGTTTCAAAACCTTACACCCTTACCTTAATGAATTTCAGGCTTGGCACAATGCTGAACTCTTCTTCCACTGCCTTTGTCTCCATTCTCACTTCTTTGGGCAGGAGTCTTCCCCCTGTTCAATGGATGCTTTCAGCAGCCTCAGTATTCTCCCTCCACCTGGACCCCTGCCTCTGGCCTCTTACCTGCTCTTGATCTTTTCATTGAGAACTGTCAGCGTGACATCAGATGTCTCAATTTCTCTGTACCTCTCACCCACTCTAACCTATCTCCTTCTGAACTTGCCTTATTCCATTCTTTTAGGTCCAACCCTGACTTTGTTATCAAACCTGCTGACAAGGGTGGTGCTGTTGCTGTCTGGCGTACTGACCTCTACTTGCAGAGGCTGAGCGCCAACTCTGACACTTCCTCCTACCTCCCCCTGGACCATGACCCCACCACTGAACATCAAGCCATTGTTTCCAGGACTGTCACTGACTTCATGTCCTCTGGAGATCTTCCCTCCACAGCTTCCAACCACATAGTCTCCCAACCCTGGATAGCCCGCTTCTACTTCCTCCCCAAAATCCACAAACAGAACTGTCTTGGTAGACCGATCATGTCAGCCTGTTACTGCCCAACAGAACTCATTTCTTCCTATATTCACTCCACTCTCTCTCACCCTTGTCCAGTCTCTTCCCAGCTACATCCATGATTCCTCTAATGTCCTACGTCATATCAACAATTTCCAGTTCCCTGGCACCAACCACCTCCTCTTCACCATGGACGTGCAATCCCTCTATACCTCCACCCCCCACTAGGATGGTCTGAGGGCTGTCCACTTCTTCCTTGGACAGAGACCCGCACGATCCCCATCCACCACCACTGTCCTCCGTCTGGCTGAACTTGTTCTCTCACTGAACAATTTCTCCTTAAACTTCCTCCAAATAAAAGGTTTGGCTATGGATACCCACATGGGCCCCAGTCATGCCTGTCTCTTTAGAGTGTATGTGGAACATTCCTTATCTCAGTCCTACACAGGCCTCCTCCCACAACTCTTTCTTCGATACATCGAAGACTGTTTTGGTGCCGTTTCATGCTCTCATCTGGACCTGGAAAAACTTAGCAATTTTGCTTCCAATTTCCACCCCTCCATCACTTTCACATGGTCCATCTCCAACACTTCCCTTCCCTTCTTTGATGTCTCTATCTCCATTCCTGGTGATAGACTGTCCACCGATATTCATTATAAGCCCACCGACTCCCACAGCTACCTTGACTACAGCTCCTCACCCCCTACTTCCTGTAAGGACTTCATCCCATTTTCTCAGTTCCTTCGCCTCCGTCGCACCTGTTCTGATGATGCCACTTTCCAAAACAGCACTTCTGACATGTCTTCCTTCTTCCTTAACCGAGGTTTCCCACCAACTGTGGTTGACAAGCCCCTCACCCGTGTCTGACCCATCTCCTGCACCTCTGCCCGGACACGTTCCTCTCCCTCCCAGAACCATGATAGGGTCCATGTCCTCACTTTTCACCCCACCAGCCTCTGCATTCAAAGGATTACCTCCACCATTTCCACCAACTCCAGCATGATGCCACCACCAAACACATCTTCCCTTCACCCCCCCTTATCAGCATTCCGTAGGGATCGCTCCCTCCGGGACACCCTGGTCCACTCCTCCATCACCCCCTACTCTTCAACCCCCTCCTATGGCACCACCCCATGCCCACGCAAAAGATGCAACACCTGCCCCTTCACTTCCTCTCTCTTCACCGTCCAAGGACCCAAACACTCCTTTCAAGTGAAGCAGCATTTCACTTGCATTTCCCCCAACTTAGTCTACTGCATTCGTTGCTCCCAATGTGGTCTCCTCTACATTGGAGAGACCAAACGTAAACTGGGCGACCGCTTTGCAGAACACCTGCGGTCTGTCCACAAGAATGACCCAAACCTCCCTGTCACTTGCCATTTTAACACTCCACCTCGCTCTCTTGCCCACATGTCTGTCCTTGGCTTGCTGCATTGTTCCAGTGAAGCCCAACGCAAACTGGAGGAACAACACCTCATCTTCCGACTAGGCACTTTACAGCCTTCCGGACTGAATATTGAATTCAACAACTTTAGGTCGTGAGCTCCCTCCCCCATCCCCACCCCCTTTCTGTTTCCCCCTTCCTTTTTTTTCCAATAAATTATAAAGATTTTCCTTTTCCCACCTATTTCCATTATTTTAAAAAAAACCCCACTAGAGCTATACCTTGAGTGCCCTACCATCCATTCTTAATTAGCACATTCGTTTAGATAATATCACCAACTTTAACTTTAACACCTATGTGTTCTATTGTACTATTGTCGTTGACATCTTTTGATGATCTGCTTCTATCACTGCTTGTTTGTCCCTACAACCACACCCCCCCCCCCTCCACCTCTCTCTCTCTCTATCTCTCCGCCCCCCACACACACACCTTAAACCAGCTTATATTTCAACTCTTTTTTGGACTCGAACTCAAGTTCTGTCGAAGGGTCATGAGGACTCGAAACGTCAACTCTTTTCTTCTCCGCCGATGCTGCCAGACCTGCTGAGTTTTTCCAGGTAATTCTGCTTTTGTTTTACTAAACAAGTGTGGCGGCTTTGGTAATTGAAACTGTTTACTAGCTATCCAAACATATTATTGCTAACCATAAAACTGTTTCTATTGCTTTCAAACATTGTGTTAACCCAGGGTCAGTCGGTCAGTTAAAATGGGCTGTCATAGACAAACATCATAGACTATCAACACTGATAGCTTTTATTTAATGTACTTAGCAAAGAGTAAGTAATTAGCATGGTCAACAAAGAACCATTGGCATCTCTCTCCATTAGAGAGGGACAATTGATTATATACAGCACGAGGGGCACTGCTCTGCAAGCTAAGCAGATATTTGAATGTCTCATGCTTCCACAAGAAGGAGGCAGCATTTCTATTAGTGTGCTAACTGCTTAATGGATCAGTGAGTTTTCCTCACATTTCTTAAAGGCTGCCTTGTCTCTCTCACTCTCTCTTACTCTGCTTGAGAGTAAACTTGTGCAGCTTGGAACAAAAAATTGCAGAACCACTTAGGTTTGGATTAGTTAGCTTGAAAGTGGGCTTTCACCTCGAATTGCCACTAAAATTGTAATTTTTACTTTCATTCATTGAACAAGGGTGGTAGGAAATTACGAACTAACCATGGAAACTGTATTTTATTCAATCAGCAACAGCCAGAAGGCCCCAGGTTGGTAGCTAGGAGAGCACCTGTAAGTTTCTCAGGCCTATAGCTGCACTCAACTTGTTTCCCATTTGCCAGCAACAAGCTCCTGCAAGAGGTTGAACCTGAGGTGTGTCCAAGACACTAAGGTTGTAATTCACCATGCCAAACATCCATAACTATAATCAATGATCATTTTTATGGGGTCATTTTAAGCAAAGGGCACCAAGAAAAATTGCTCTGAACTATTTTGATTATAATTTTATAAAACAACCATATACCTAAAATACATAAGTTAGCCTATTTGACATTTGGACACCATGGGCAGAATTTTTCTCTTGTCGGGCGGGTGCCCGACCTGAATGAGTGTAAAATGACGCGCGATATTTCGGTCGGCAGGCATGCGCGGGAGTCGGCAGTGCGCCCGCCGACAATTAAGCCGTCTATTAGACCCTTAATCAATTAACTTGAATTTTTTGCTGCCCGTCCAACGGTTTGGTTTGCCGGCAGGTGAAAAGGCCAAGCGGTCTTTGCATTTTTGGTGAAACCTCATCACAGGAGGGATGAGGTTTTGACCAGTAATTTAAAAAAAATGTTAAACTTTTAACACTCATATTTAACATGACCCTGCTCATGTTTTCACTATTTTTAATATCTTAATTTTCATTGTTAAAAATCTTCAGCTCCCTGAGGCTGGGTCTGTGCCTCAGGGAATTTTTACTGGTGCTCCCAGACCCACCCGACAAAGGCAAAATTCTGCCCCATTTCTCTCTTAATGGTAAAGCTCATATTTGATTAGTTCATGGATGTATGCTTACAAAATAAAATAAAAAATTATGCATAGGTAACTTTTTCCAAAAGTTGTGATATTTTCTTTTGAACTGTAGCCATGGTTATGATGTAGGAAATGTAGCAGCCATGCACATAGCATGGTCCCACAAATAGGAATGATGGGGTAATTTTAACCTCCAAATGGAATGGGGGCTGGGTACAGGTATATGCATGGAGCTTAAAGAAGGAAAAAATGGTGGCATGTCAGGAATCTGATTTCTGCATTTAACTGGTGCGCGTTTCATGAAGTATGGGAATCTCACAGGAAAGAAGCACCTCCGTGTTTTAATTAAGCAGAAAGTCTGATGATTTAAATATGCATTCTAGCTTTAACTACTGATGTGTGGGCCTCGCAGGTTGTCTGAAACTTGCCAGCGTCAACAAGGGGAGAACACAGTTCAGATGCTAGCTCTGTGAAATTAAGAAGCTTGAATTGGGGAGCATAAAAACAGGCCTTCTTCAGTGCTGTTTGTCTGCACAAGAGAGCTGCTTTGGATGCATTACAGTACTTAAGTTGGAGTTCAGTGAGTGAGGGATTTTGGTGAAGAGGGGAAGGAGAGGCGCCTTCATTTTTCTACATTGCCTCAGCTTCCATTAGCTGGCTCTTACTTTGCTACAGGGGAAGAAGCTGATTGAATGTCATAGGAGCCCATAAAGCATCAGTGAGAGAGAGCCAGGAGTTAACAGATGAGATTTAAAAGCGACGTTACAGGAGACCTATAAGTTGATTAAAAACAAAGAACTGCAGAGGCTGGAAATCCAAAACAAAAACAAAAACAGAAATACCTGGAAAAACTCAGCAGGTCTGGCAGCATCGGTGGAGAAGAGCACAGTTGACGTTTCAAGTCCTCATGTTCTGTTCAAGGGTCATGAGGACTCGAAACGTCAACTGTGCTCTTCTCCACCGATGCTGTCAGACCTGCTAAGTTTTTCCAGGTACTTCTGTTTTTGTTTTTGTCCTACAAGTTGATTGTTTGGAATGTGTAGGCCTTTCTGGACTCGGCACAGAGGACATGATTGATGAGTGACAGGTGAGTTACTATATTATGTTATACAATACTTTAGTAAACACTTCATATAAAATTTAAGGTATGTCAGTGTAGCTTCGCCATGTGGAATGTACATCCTGCAGGATGTGGGAAGTCATGCATGCACAAAGTGCCCTCAATGACTACATCTGAAGGAAGTGTCACCAGCTGCATAAACTTGAACTCTGATTATGGAACTCAAGCGGTGGCTGGAGTCACTATAGTTTATCCGCAAGGCCGAGGATTATGTGAATAGTATGTTTAAAGAGGTGGTCCCACAGGGCGTTTCTGAAGCTATAGATGTGACTCCAGGATGGTATGTTGCCTCCCTGGTGCCAGGGTCAAGGATGTCACAGAGCAGCTGCAGGGCATTCTTTTAGGGGAGGGTGAACAGCCAGAAATTATGGTCCCCATTGGGACCAATGATATAGTTAGGAAAAGGGATGAGGTCCTAAAAGCAGTTTTTAGGGGGTTAGGAAGGGAATTAAAAAGCAGGATCTCAAGAGCAGTTATCTTGGGATTGCCCCCAGTGCCACATGCTTGTGAGCATAAAAATAGGAAGATTGAACAGTTCAACACATGGCTGGAAAAATGGAATAGGAGGGAGGGCTTTAGATCTTTGAGGCTCTGGGGCTGGTTGTGGGTCAGGTGAAACCTGTATGAGAAGAACGGGTTACACCTTAACAGGACTGGGACTAATGTCCTCGTGAGGAGGTTTGCCAGTGCTGTTGGGGAAGGTTAAACTAGATTGGCAGGGGGATGAATCTTGAGGGGAAATTCAGAGTGGAGAGGAGAGTGGGAAGTAGAGAAGAAAAAAACTGATATGGAGGATATAGCAGAGAGTAGTATCAAGGTAGATAGAGTACTTGGAGACAAAAACAGAATTACCTGGAAAAACTCAGCAGGTCTGGCAGCATCGGCGGAGAAGAAAAGAGTTGACGTTTCGAGTCCTCATGACCCTTCAACATTTTTTGTTTTGGATTTCCAGCATCCGCAGTTTTTTATTTTTATCTCTTAGAGTACTTGGAGGGTTTGATAGAATTAGAGTAGGCAATAGTAAGTCATTAGATGGGGTCAGAATAAGAAGGAAAGTAAAAAAGCCTAAATCAGGGTCAACGTGCATGTATGTGAATGCACAGAGTGTGGCTAATAAGATTGGTGAACTACAGGCGCAGAGTGACAAATGGAATTATGGTATTATTGCTATAACAGAGACCTGGCTCAAAGAAGGGAGGGACTGGGTATTAAATATTCCTGGATACAAGGCATTTAGGAGAGATAGGGAAGGAAGAAAAAGGGTGGGGGGGGTGTTGGGGGGATATGGCAGTATTGATTAAAGCTTGCATTACAGTACTGGAGTAAAGATGTTCCAGAGGGCTCAAGGATGGAATCTCTCTGGCTAGAGGTAAGGAAGGAAAAAGGTGCAACGTTGGTTGGTGTAGTTTATAGGCCACCAACTGGTGAAAGGGATGCAGAGAAATAAATTTGCAAAGAAATTACAGTGAGGTGCAAGAATTATAGAGTAATTTTAATGGGGGACTTCCATTATGCAAATATAGGCTGGGACAGGAATAGTTCAAAGGGGCAAGAGGGTTAAAAGCTCCTGGAATGTGTTCAAGACAATTTTCTGTAGCAGTATGTTTCCAGTCCAACGAGAAGGCAGGCACTATTGGTCATGGTTCTGAGGAATGAGTTGGCCCAAGTGGATCAAATATCAGTGGGAGAGCATTTAGGGGACCATTGTATCATAAGATTTAAGCTGGTCATGGAAAAGGACAAGAAGTGGGGATAATTAATTTGGGGAAAGCCAACTTTGATGGGACAAGAATGCACCTGAGTCAAGTAAGTTGGAGTCAAATGTTGGCAGAAAAGATGATGGCTGAAAAATGGGCTGCCTTCAAAGAAAACATATTGCAGGCAATGTCAAGGTATGTTCCCTTGAAGGGGAAAGATAGGCAAATAAACCCAGAGTACCCTGGATGATGAGAGAGATAGAGGTGAAGGTGAAAATGAAGAAGTCTGCATAGGGCAGATGTCAGGTAGAAAATATAAAGAGAATTGGGCTGAGTATAGAAGGACCAGAGGTGAAGTGAAAAAACTAATAAGAAAAGCAAGGAGAGAGCATGAAAAGAGATTGGCAGTGAACATAAAAAGGAATCCCAAAGTCTTCTATAAGCATGTAAATAATAAAAGGATGGTAAAAGAAAGAGCAGGGCTGATTAGGGATAAAAAGAAAGGGAACTTGCATGTGGAGGCTGGAGAAATAGTGGAGGTGTTGAGTGAGTACTTTGCATCTGTCTTTACAAAGAAAGAAGATGCTACCCAGGTCAAGGTGAGAGAGGGGGTAATTGGTACACTAGAAAAATTGAGAAGGAGGAGGTTTTAGAAAGGCTACCTTGACTTAAAATTGATAAGGTACCAGGACCGGACGAGGTGCATCCAGGGGTACTGAGGAAATTGAGAGCGGAAATTGCAGAGGCATGAATGATAATCTTCCAGTCTTCCTTAGACACAGGGAGAGGACTGCAGAATTGCAAATGTTACACCCTTGTCCAAAAAAGAGTGCAAGGATAAAGCCGGCAACTACAGGTCAGTCAGTTTGGTAGGGAAACTTCAGTGATAGGGAAACTTCTGGAAACTATAGTTCAGGAAAAAAAATCAATAGTCAGTTAGACAAGTGCAACATAATTAAGGAAAGCCAGCATGGATTCATTAAGGTAAAATCATGTTTAACTAATTTGCTGAAGTTGTTGTGTATATGGATTTTCAAAAGTCACTTTTGAAAAGTGCCACACAACAGACTTGCAAGCAAAATTCTAGCTCATGGAATAAAAGGGAAAGTAGGCACATGGATAAGAAATTGGCTGAGTGACAGGAAACCGAGTAGTGATAAATGGTTGTTTTTCAGATTGGAGGAAGGTTTGTAGTGGAGTTCCCCAGGGGTCAGTGTTGGGATCCTTGTTCTTCCTGATATATATTAATGACATAGACTGTGGTGTGCAGGGCATGATTTCAAAATTTGCAGATGATATGAGGATTGGAAACGTTGTCAACTGTGATGAGGATAGTCTTGATCTTCAAAAGGACATAGGTATGTTGGTGGATTGGGCAGGCAAGTTAGGCAGACAAAGTTCAATGCTGAGGAGTATGAGGTGATTCATTTTGGCAAAAAGAATATGGTAAGACAGTATAAAATATAGGGAGAAACTCTAAAAGAGGTGCAGGAACAGAGGGACCTCATTGTATATGTACATAAGTCATTGAAGAAGGCAAGGCATGTTGAGAGAGCAGTTAATAAAGCATTTAGTATCTAAGGCTTTATTAATTGGACATTGAGTACAAGATAAGTAGGCCACGTTGAGCTTGCACAAGACACTAGCTAGGCCTAATCTGCATCCAGTTTTGGACACCATACTTGAGGAAGGATGTAAAGGCATTGGAGAGAGTGCAGAGGAAATTCACAAGAATGGTTCCATGGATAAAGAACTGTAGCTATGAGGATAGATTGGAGAGGTTGGGATTGTTTTCCTTGGAGAAGAGAAGGTTAAGAGGACACTTGATAGAAATATTCAAGATTCTGAGGGATATGGACAGGGTAAATAGTGAAGAACTGTTCCCAATCAAGAAAGCATCAAGAATCAGAAGGCACACATTCAAAATAATTGGCAAAAGGAGTAAAAGAGGAGGAAAGATTTTTCTCCTGGACAGTGGTTGGGGTCTGGAACAAACTCCCTAAGAGGGTGGTGGAGGCAGATTTGATCAAGGTATTCAAAAGGAATTGGATTGTTATCTGAAAAGAAAGAACGTGCAAGCTTACGGGGAAAAAGCAGGGGAGTGGGACTAGGTAGAATGCTCTTTCAGAGAGCCTGTGCAGGCTCGATGGGCTGAATGGCCTCCTTCTTCACTGTACAGTTTCTGTGATTCTGTAACAGGCCTGAAAGCATTTAAACACTGAACTATGACAGTTGCTTTATTGCCTAAGTGGAAAGGCTTTTGCTCACAGGATTTGTTCTGATGGTGCACTTTCACTGTTTTGCAGGTGATTTCCAAGAGTTTGGAGGTTATTTCTGTTACCCTGGACTTTTTTGACTTTGATTTCTGGTTCCCAGTTGCCAAGCTACCCAGCAGCAAGGAGCAGCTAATGCAGCTCTACCTTGGACCTTTGGTGAAGAACAAGACAAGCAGCACCAGTAACACCACCAGCAGCAGGAGCAGCACCAGCAGCAGGAGCAACAACAGCAGGAGCAGCAGCAGCAACACCACCAGCAGCAGGAGCAACACCAACAGAAGCAACACCAGCAGGAGCAATACCAACAGAAGCAACACCATCAGGAGCAGCACCAACAGAAGCAACACCAGCAGGATCAGCACCAACAGAAGCAACACCAGCAGGATCAGCACCAACAGAAGCAACACCAGCAGGAGCAGTACCAGCAGCAGTAGCAACACCAGCAGGAGCAGCAGCAGTCTCCTCCTCAGCCACCTGCCATGCCACAATCCGGAGGGGATGAAAACAGATACAGCTCACAGTGGGCGTTATCCACAGTGCAGGGTATGCGAACAGAGGATCATCTTTCTGGCCATGACAAAGCAGCAGTGCCTCAGGAGGTTCAGACATCAACAGCAGGTCGCTGCTGAAATCTGCCACCTCCTGGAACAAGAATTCCTGCCCAGTGGCCGAGGAGAGCGGGCATTGCCAGTGGCTGCCAAGATCACCACAGCCCTTAATTTCCTCTGACATGTCCTCCTTCTTCCTTAAACGAGGTTTTCCACCCACAGTCGTTGACAGGGCCCTCAACCCTGTCCAGCCCATCTCCCGCGCATCCGCCCTTACACCTTCTCCTCCCTCCCAGAAACATGATAGGGTCCCCCTTGTCCTCACTTTTCACCCCACCAGCCTCCGCATTCAAAGGATCATCCTCCGCCATTTCCGCCAACTCCAGCATGATGCCACCACCAAACACATCTTCCCTTCACCCCCCCTATCAGCATTCCGTAGGGATCGCTCCCTCCGGGACACCCTGGTCCACTCCTCCATCACCCCCTACTCCTCAACCCCCTCCTATGGCACCACCCCATGCCCACGCAAAAGATGTAACACCTGCCCCTTCACTTCCTCTCTCTTCACCGTCCAAGGGCCCAAACACTCCTTTCAAGTGACGCAGCATTTCACTTGCATTTCCCCCAACTTAGTCTACTGCATTCGTTGCTCCCAATGTGGTCTCCTCTACATTGGAGAGACCAAACGTAAACTGGGCAACCGCTTTGCAGAACACCTGCGGTCTGTCCACAAGAATGACCCAAACCTCCCTGTCACTTGCCATTTTAACACTCCACCTCGCTCTCTTGCCCACATGTCTGTCCTTGGCTTGCTGCATTGTTCCAGTGAAGCCCAACGCAAACTGGAGGAACAACACCTCATCTTCCGACTAGGCACTTTACAGCCTTCCGGACTGAATATTGAATTCAACAACTTTAGGTCTTGACCTCCCTCCTCCATCCCCACCCCCTTTCTGTTTCCCCCTTCCTTTTGTTTTTTTTTCCAATAAGTTATATAGATCTTTCTTTTCCCACCTATTTCCATTATTTTTAAGTATTTTAAAATATTTTATGCTCTCCCCACCCCCACTAGAGCTATACCTTGAGTGCCCTACCATCCATTCTTAATTAGCACATTCGTTTAGATAATATCACCAACTTTAACACCTATGTGTTCTTTTGTTCTATTGTTGGTGACATCTTTTGATGATCTGCTTCTATCACTGCTTGTTTGTCCCTACAACCACACCAACCCCCTCCACTTCTCTCTCTCTCTCTCTCTCCACTCCCCCCCCACCCCCCACCCCACCACACACACACACACACACACACACACACACACACACCTTAAACCAACTTATATTTCAACTCTTTCTTGGACTCGAACTCAAGTTCAGTTGAAGGGTCATGAGGACTCGAAACGTCAACTCTTTTCTTCTCCGCCGATGCTGCCAGACCTGCTGAGTTTTTCCAGGTAATTCTTGTTTTTGTTTTGGATTTCCAGCATCCGCAGTCTTTTTGTTTTTATTTTTTGTTTTTATCTTAATTTCCTTGCCTCTGACTCCTTCCAGGGATCTGCAGGATTTCCAAATCTGGTGGGCGCAGGTGACTCTCCTAAGTGACCAATGCCATGTTCGTCAGGGCTGTTACTTTGCAACTGATGAGGTCAGTCAGAACAAGAGGGCTTTCAGATTTGCTGTAATACTTGGACACTTGCAAGTCCAGGAAGTCAAAGATTGCACTCACATGGCAATCAAAGTATCCTCAGATCAAGCAGAATACATCAATTGGGAGGTGATTCCGGTCCATCAGTGCTCAGCTGGTAGGTGACCACTGGAAGGTTTTCATGTATGTCTGTGCAAGATGCCCAAGAGGGTGGCATGATGCATTCATTCTGTGTCCATCAAGTTTCTCACAGATCCTCCAAACAGAATCAATGGCTGGCTCCTTAGAGACTAGGGATAGCCTCTAAGGACATGCCTGATGACACGTGTTAGGAGCCCTGCCATTGATCGACAGGAAAGATACAACCAGAGTCACATAAGCACAAGAGTGGTCACTGAGAAAGCCATTGAGCTGCTGAAGATGCCTGGGCAGATCTTAAGTATGCACCAGCAAGGGTGTCCAGAAGGTAGTTGTGTGCTGCACCTTGCACAATATAGCACTGTAGAGAGGACTGGAGCTGAAGGAGGAAGAAGGCGATGGTATCTCTACATCTGCAAATGAGGAGGAAGAGAAGGAGCAACCGGAGGAGGAGGAGGAGCCTGATGTGGCCAGGGTCCCTAGCTGCCAGGGATGCCCAGACAGGTGCAATTCAGCTAACCTGAGGCTGTGCAACCAATGCTGAACTCACTGCCCCAATCCTCCCACCCCCATCCTCCACAACACAAAGTATTCCCACAGCCAATAGTCCTTCTGTTTCACTGATACCCACTGCTTGTTTTCTAGTCCTGACATACCATTTCCCTCAAGGCTGTTATCCACTTGGCAAGAGGTAACAATGGAGATGATTGGACAATGAAGACTTGAAATGAAGTTGATGGTGCATAAACATTTGCAATGATCCTGACACATTAACACACTTACAGGTGTTTCCCTAGTGAAACTACAAAGGGGAAAATTTTGCCCTCATCGGGCGGCCAATTAACAGCCAGCCAGCGTTGAAACGCACATTGCAGCGCTAAGCGCTACTAGGGCGGGGGCAGGGGAGCGTGAGGGCGGAAGTGTGCACATGCGCAGGGGTGCACGCAGTAAAAGATCTCTAAGGCACAGAGCTACCTCAGGGAGCTGACGACCTTTTGAAAATAAAAAATAAAGAATTTTAAAATGTTAATAACTTGTCCCCTCATGTGACTCTGTCACTTGCGTAGGAACATGTTAGAAGTCAGTTTGAAAAATTTTAATTCTTTTTTTTTTAATCACTGATAGAAAGCTCATCCCACCTGTGGATGAGACTTACAAAAAATCCAAAGACCACTTGGCCTTTTCACCTGCGGGCAGTGAAAATTTTCATTTAATTTGAACTTTAAAGGCCTTAAAAGGCCTGTTAATTGTCAGCGGGTGCGCTGCCACCTCGTGCATGCGCCTGCTGACTGAAATATTTCGTGAGTGCGCGATAATGTCGAGATGCTCGCCCAACGTCATCGCATGTCATTTTACATTCATTCAGGTCGGTGTGTGCCCGCCCGACGAACGCAACATTCTGCCCAAAGCCTTTATTTTCCAATTCCTATTACTTCTAGGTGGCACTGTCCCTGTGGCTTCAGCAGAGCTAGAGGCAGGCTGCTCATTCTCTTGCTCTGACAACTGAGATGCTCATGGTGGACATCCTCTGGAGCTCATGAGGGCCTCACCAAGATTGTTGCAGCTGCACCTGTTCAAAGGAAGACCCAACCATCGGGCCAGAAGTCAGCCTGTGTGGCTCTGACTGAGGGGGGCGGGGGGGAGGTGGTGGGCAAGGGGTGGACTGGAAACACCTTGAGCAAAGTCCCCACTACCATCTGCTGTTTCCCTAATTTCCATCTCATGGCTAACGTGCATTTCCCTGCAAGGTGGGAGCTGGAGAGTAATTTGCTACACCTCAGTGAGGTGATAAATAGTCGAGGTGAGGCTTTACTTCATCCTATTTAAAGTAGCAGACAGACAATCCCATCATGGGAGGTGAACATCAGATCAAGGGCCTGAGACATCACGGCACTTGCAAGGGGCAGACACGCCAATGGTGCTCAGCGCCTCTGGAAAGGCTGACAGTACCTCGCACATTTTCCTGGTGCTGTGCCAGAATAGTCTTTATGGTTAATGACCCACGAGGCCCAGCAGCTGGGTCCGAGGGTCCTTCACCCTTCCTGTTCTTCGAATAGTGCCGAGGGATTTTTACTGTCATCTTAAAAGATCAGTTTAACATTTCAGCTAAAAGCTGGCACTTGATTGTGCAGCACACCCTCAGTATTATGCTGAATATTGCTCTATACCGTTAACATTAGTACCTGGCATAGAGAAGAGTCAGTCTATCAATTTTACTTAAACAGAAAAACAAAAAAAAACTTGCTGAAAAAATCTGCTCCCTCCTTGAAAATTGAGGATAATAAGCATCTTTAAATGTACATGACAGGATTCCCCTCTTCCCCACCCCAAAAAACTACAAATGAAGGTAAATTCCATCCAGAATGTAATTGAAAAGAATCATTACTATTGTAATAGGAGGAGGATTATTTTGGTGTCAAAATGTTTAGTATTTTGACACCTACTAATGATGTAAATCAAGAGTGAAGATATATTAGCAGAAACCAAGGCACTGTAACAAAAAATCTCGAAGGCATGGCATGTCATGTGAAATTAGCAGCAGCAGCTGTAATCTGCAGTTTCGATGTATAATTCATTTGCTCTGCTCCGTCTGTCTTTCCATGAAAACAGTTCGTTTACACATATACAGTTTCAGTATCAGGGATATCATGTAACAAAACATGTATTGTGCTTTTACAAAAGCTTCTTGCAAAATTGCTCAGCCTGATACTTTTATCTTTAGAGCAGGGTCAGACAGAAAAACAGAAATATCCAAGTCACACAATATAGAGGACACGGTATTTAGTGTACAGAGGAAATGTGCTCTTCATGGTGGTCACATTAACTTCTGCTCATTTTCCCTACAGTGTGTAGGTTGATTACAAATTCAAGAGGGTAAGTTTCCTATGATGATAAGCATGTGATGGTGAGCATGTAAGACCTTTAATGTTCCGAAGTGAACAGAGATGACAAGACTGACGTCAGAAGCTGCCTCAGACGATAACCAGATGTTTCATTATTCTTTTATTTCCTACGACATGATCGTAACTATGATGAATTAATTGGCGAAATTATTATAAAGCCACGTTAGAACTGAAAAAAAGCCTCTTTGAAACTTTGACTTTTAAAGAGATTATATTTTTCACTCAATGAAACAAAATGGCCCTCTTCAGCTTTTACCGGTAAAACATTCCTGCAGAATTATCTTCAGGCTGGAAGTATGCTGCTTTCATACACACCCTAGAGTGTGGAACAGCACATTACTGGTCATCCAAATGTTGTCTTTCCTGAAATTAGAAATTTTCACTAAAATATGCTAGGTAACCAGCCTCTCCAGAAATTAATTATAACATTAGAATTAGAGGTCTGCATTTGCTGCTTAAATGCAAGAAAAATAGAATGTTAGTAAGCTTTCCACTCATGTTCTTTTCTGTTTATATTAGTTGAGTCACATTCCTTAAATGTCATGCTCTCAATCTGAGTTCTACACAGTAATTTTTGTACCAGCATTCAGAATGCATATGTTAGAAGTAAAGTATTTCAAATAAAGTACTCACTTTTTAATTGTGAATTTACTGCTAAATTGCAAAATCTACAATCATAATACAGTGATGCTGCAAAGATGTTTTTAACTGGCCAGTATATTCCATGATTCATATGTGTCACTTTATGAAGTGATAATCAGTAATTTTAGTTTGCATTAGAATGCATGATTGCATTAACCTTGAGACAATGTCATGAATTATAAACAAAAAACAATGAACATAAAAGACTTACCAAGGTTAGAATAATTTAGTCAGAAAACACTCGTAAAATTGTAAGAATAACAATATGTTTTCATACAGCGTCAGTACTTAGTCTTCATTTTAATAACTATGTTGAAGTCGGTTGTTGATATAAAGGAAGAACTAATAGAAATAAATGTCTCAATTTCTGCTACAAGTTATCAACATCAGATGATAGACTTTTTTTCCTGGTTACTTAACAATGCCATTGTAACAATGTCTCAGTATTGTGTTGTTGATGCAGTTTTATCTTCTGGTGCTGATACCAAATAATACCAAAATGGGCATTTCACAGTCAGATCTTATGAGAAATGTGTAGATTGCTGAAAAAAGAGACATGTCGGAGCTTTTTGTCTTGCACTCATCAGGACACTTTTCAAGAATACCAATACAAGGGGAAAACAACAATTTATACTGTATGAGAAGAGAGTGTTGATTGGTTGGCAAGTGGACTCTGATTGGTAGAGGCGTTGATAGTGACTGACAGTTAACTGCCAAGCATTGTTTGAAAGTTAAATCAAGCAGCTTAACCTTGATTGGTCAAGGCATTGCCCTGAGGATTGAGTCAAAGAATGGCTAACAGGGCCCTGTGTATTAATATATATAGCTTCCAATACATGTAAATATGCCACACTGCATGCCCAACTGACAATCTTAAATTGGTTGTCAGCATAAGTCTTAGCATACTGAGGATTGTTTAGCAAATGTTGTCCAATTGCGGAATCACATCTAATGTTGGACACTGTATTTTGAGTTTTACAAGCACTGACTGGTTGGGTACGGTCTGCACCTTGCTCATTGAAAACAGCAGCTGGGACATGCTGTTTGATATGATCCACCAGGCTTTGAGAAGAACGGTCTACATACCTAGCATCACATTGGCACTGAAATTCATATACCACATTACCCATTTGTGTGATAGGCAGCATCCTGTCAGTGGTGAATACCACCCATGAGCAGCAGCGTGAAACAGCTAGCTTCACTGTTGCTCAAACATTTGAGATACCTTGCCCTTCCAGGGTAATCTGAGGCTACCTGGGCACTATTCAGGGCCGTAAGTGATGGCCTTAGGCCAATTCATGGGTTTGCATGATATACAGCATGAAATTATCTGATCAGGGTAGCCATTGCCCCGCAGGATGCCATTGATGTGCCCTATTTCAGCGTGAAGCTGAAATGGTGAGCAAATGGCTTGGAGCTTATTTACAAGTTTGCTGATAAGAGCATTCTTATAGTGTGTGGAACTGTAAGAATCCCAACACATATATTGACCAGTGAAGGAAGGCAGTTTCTCTATCTTGACATTGTTGCAGAGTTTTAATAATACAGCTGTTGCCAATCACAGCATTAACGCTCAGTGGTGACATAAACGGGCAGCTTTACAAAACCAGGTTTCATATAGCAATTCAGATGTAGAAAAATTCCACCCTGTCTCTGGCATCAGGAACAGTTGCACATTCATCGGCGGGTCAAGTGCATATGTGCAACTTTTTAAAAATTTATTCATTCTCCAGATGCGAGCATCGCTTGCTGTGCCAAGATTTATTGCCCATCCATAATTCCCTTCATAAGATGGTGGTGAGCAGCCGTCTTGAATCTCTGTAGTCCATCTGGTGTACACCCGCCCACAGTGTTGTCAGGAAGGAAGTTCCAGGATTTTGACTAAGCAACAGTGAAGGAACAGTGAGAAAGTTCCAAGCCAGCATGGTACGTGGCTTGGAGGGGAACTTGCAGGTGTTGGTGTTCCCTTGCATCTGCTGCACTTGTCCTTCTAGGTGGTAGAGATTTCAGGTTTGGAAAGTGCTATCTCCTTGGTGAGTTGCTGTAGTGATTCTTGTAGATGTTACACACTGCTGCCACTGTGTGTTGGCGATGGAGGGAGTGAATTTTTAAGGTGATGGATGGGGTGCCAATTAAGCAGGCTGCTTTGTTCCTGCTGCATTTCCATTTGGCAGCAGGAGTTACAGTGTTTTAAGAACACAGTATTAATTCAAATGTTATTATTTTTAAAAAGTTTTTGTAAGGTGTTTTATGTAGTTAAACTTTCTCTAAGTTGTTAAAAATTATGTTTTAGTATCTGAAAATTATTTTAAATTATTTTAATGACAATTTAGCAGAGAGCTTATTATAACCAGTGTTTATAATATAGAAATTGCTACCATAAGGAGTTGTTGAGGTGATTAGCATAGATGCATTTAAAATAAAGCTAGATAAGTACATATGGAAGAAAAGAATATAAGGTTATGATAATAATGTTAAATAAACAATAATCTACAAGGTTATGATAATAATGTTAAAAGGTGGGAGGAGGCTCATGTGAAGCATAAACACACAAATGGACTAGTTTGGCCACATGACCTGTTTCTGTGCTTTGAAAATATAGTGCTGCAGATTTCTCAGGAATTAAAAAGGTTGAATATTGCTGAAAGGAGAGATATATTGCCAAAGCCTTTCATCTTGCACTCGTCCAGAAAAACTCAAGAATGCCAAATTTCAAACTACCACAACAATTTATAATACAGGAGGGAAAGATGCTGATTGGTTGGCAAGTGAAAGTACAGGCTCCCGATTGTGCTCACTATGGCAATGCCTCAGCCAATCAGATTTAACTTGCGAACCAATCAGCACCCTTTCCTCCAGTAGCATAAATTGCTGTAATTGTTTGAACTTTGGCGTTCTTGCACCTGAGTGCAAGGCAAAAACCTTTGGCAACATTTCTCTTTGATCAGCAATAGCAAATGAGTTGTACCAGCTGCAGGCACAGCTCAAAGGGGAGATGTTCAACTCATCAAGATCTGAATCCACAGGGGTGATAGCCCATTGATTCTGTTTGTAATGGGTGAGCTGTTAATGTTATAAATGCTGTGACAATTGAGTGCATGGTCTAGTTGTGATTAAGAGCAGCTGATACTAATTGGGGAAAGCTTAGGGCACATGTATAAGAAGCACCCTTCCATGATCGATGGGTGCCACATGGGCTGGAGTGCATCGTCAGCCCTGGGAATGACATTTTAATTTAATTAGATAAATTTCCTTTGAAAGATTTTTTTATTACACAGTACCCCTTTAAGAGGCTGTCACCCATGTTAGTTGTTAATTAGTTTATTTTATTGGTTTATTGTTTATCCAAAAGAGTAAAAGAAGCAGTTTTCACCTGTGTGGGAGGTACTGTGTATAATGGGAAAGTAGTTTGCACTTAAGTTATATGGAGTTGTGTGAATAAACTTATGCTGAAGACAGACTGGTACCAGTTTGATGACTGCACAATGTTCAGCACTATTTGCAGCTCCTCAGATACTGAAGCAGTCCAGGTCCAAATGCAGCAAGAACTGGACAATATCTTGCTGACAATTGGCAAGTAACATTCATGCCACACAAGTTTTAGGCAATGACCATCTCCAACAAGACAGCATCTGACCATCCTTGGTGTTCAACAGCATTACCAGCACTGAATCCCCACTATCAACATCGTGGGGGTTACCATTGACAAGAAACTAAACTGGACTAGCCATATATATGGCTACAAGAGCAGGTCAGAAGCTAGGAATCTATAAGGGAGTGTTGTCTGTGTGAGAATGGATGTTATTTTAGAAATATTTTTGGGGAATATAGTGTTATTCTGTAAAGAACGCTGTGTCTGTGTGTGTGCATGCTCATTTGTGCATGTGCATGCATGTGTGTTTCAATTAAGCTGGGAAAGAGATCAACAGGAGTCAGGTTGTCTGTGGGGTTTGAAATATGAAAAGGCTAGAGGTGTTAAGTTTGAGGTATAAGTAAATAGGTTAGATCTAACATTTGTATTTTTAGATAAGTTGAGAGTTTGTTTAAATATCAAAGGGGAGTCAGAGGCATCAAGAAACATGTTTGCATCTTGCAGAAGTTCTATAGGTAAATAGAAGTGGAGATATTACATGACATTAACCTGAAAGCAAAGACAAGATAGTGACATAAAGCATTTTATATTTTGGAAGGATTTGAGTTTCCAAGAGGTGTGAGAACAATGGAACTGGAGATGAAAGAGGAAAAAGGTATCTTAGAGTTACTGTGGAGAGCTTAGCTAGAGATAACTGGAGCTGAGCTGGGAACTGTTAGCTCTGGGCTGGGAGAGGATGCCGTTTGAATCAGCCATCCAGTAAAGCCAGTAAAGCCTTGGGCTGCAACAAGCAGTTTTATTCTGAAGTGGATTTGGCCACAGAGTGGAAGAGGGAGAGGTCATGTGGTGTGACTTTATTGAAGCTACAGCTGTTTGCCTTGTGTAATATTACTGGATTTCACAGTTAGACATCCATAAGGGAGTGTTGCCTGAAAGGTGTTTACTTGTGGGTTTGACCAAGTAGAGAATTTTGGGGAATGTTTTGTAAAACTAACGTTAATTGTGTAACCGTAATCTTGTGTGCTTAAGTTTTCTTTTATTCATACAAACATACGAACATTTAAACATATGAACAAAGATCAAGAGTAGGTCATTCAGCCCCTCAAGCCTGATCCACCATTTAATAAGATCATGGCTGATGCAAGGGGAATGTTTTGTATGACTAATTTTAACTGTGTAACTGTAATCTTGTGTGCTTTTCTCTTGTTAACAAAACTTTTACTTTTCATTTTTAAAATCCTCGAAGGGTCACTGGACTTCTCGCTGCTGAGATCAGTTTGTTTTCTTCTCATTTTCAGATTACAAAAAAAAGGGTAAGCCAAATTTCCCTCTGGGGTTTGGTTTGCTTAAAACAATTAACATCTGCTGTGGTCATAACAGCTTTTCTTGCCAGTACATGCTGCTGCTCATCATGCTCTGTGTTTCACCACATTCTTGAGAATACACCCTCCAGGCCACTAATCTCCAGGGGCTCATGCTCTGCTTGGATAAGCACCATGATGTTAGGTATACCTCACCAAGTCTTGGTCCTCTCCCTAGCATTAGCTGCAAAAGGAGAGGGTACAATCTGGTGAATAGCTGTTGAAAAATTAAGTGTTGATGAGTGGAATTTATGGGTATAATGTATGCACTGAAAGCTGGAGAAGAAGCAAGATGGAATGAGGATGGGATGGTGATGAATGTAAGGCCAAGTGCATGGAGTATGAGGAAGGAGTGTTGGAAGGATTTGATTGTGCAAGACCTAGGACATGAGAAGAGATTGTGTGGTGTGAAGAGATCAAAGGAGGAGAGGGCTGTGCTTGGAATGGGAAAGAAAGGCATCTGTACAGTGTATCCTTGTGATTGTATGTTGATGTATGTGATGAAAGAAAGAAATTTATTGGGACTGGTGGCAAGGGGATGAATAGTACATTGTCAAGTGTTGGTGAGAATGATGCAGAGATGAAGAGCTGCAATCATCCTTGCTGCTCCTTTAAGGTCATTGAATCCCTTCCAACACTAAAACTGGGTCCTGTGGATGATTCTGCTGGTACTGACTCTGTGTTAAAATCACCTAGGCCTCAAACAGGCAATGTCATGGGGTTTCCTGCTTTTCCCATCCAACCAATTTCTGCCCAAGTTAAAATCAGAGATTATGGCTGAGATTTTCCAGCACCACTACGGGCATTGTCGCAGATGGGATGAGAAAATTTGGAGATCCGTTGACTTCTAACTCAAAATACTGCCCATATTTCCAGCCTCCATTGAGTTTGGATATGTGCCAGAACACCGGAGAGTACCAATGTAGTATTTATTTAGGGAGATGATAACAAATGGGATTCCAACCCGATTAGAAGGGAGAAAATGGAGAGTAGGCATTGAGAGCAGTCTTCAGAGTGGTTGGAAATGGGTAGTTCTGTCTCACAGACTTCAGTTCTGAGAACCTTTCTCTTTACAGTATATCAAATGGATATAGGTCTAAAAGGAATGGGTTTGAAATTGTAGATAACATCAGACTAGGAGGTATAGTAATTCTTTAGAAGACCACAGGAAACTGCAAAGGGATATTGACAGGATGGAGGAATGGGCTAAAGATGGAATTCAATGTCAGCAAGTGTAAGGTGATACTCCTTCTCTTCTTTCAGGCACTATGAACTAAGAGGGCATTGGAAACCATTGAGGGTCCATGATTACGCTTGGCAAAGTACTGCAGTGGTTTGCCTTTGCCTGCAGCAATATGGCTGACCAGGAAACTCTCTCACTCTTACCGCCTGTCATATTGGAAGGATTTACAGGCTGATAATCAACCTGTTTGGCCACGTTATGAATGCTCCTTCCATGGCCATCAAGCCCTGAGGTGGGACTGAAACCCAGAGCTTCTGGCCCAAAGATAGGGTTGCTAACCACTGTGCCATAAGACCTCCTAAAAAATGTAATTATACTCTGAATGGAAGTAAACTCGGTTTTGTGAGAGACCAGAAGAATTTGGAGTACAGGTTCAATAGAAATTAAAGACAGAATCACATGTTGATAAGAAAGTATAAAAAGATGATGGACTGTAAGTTTTAATCTCAAGGTATAATAGATGAGGACTTAGAGGCAATGATGAGCCTATATATGCCTTTAATAAGCCATTCGTTAGAGTACTATGTGTAGTATTGAACTGCACACTAACGAATAGATGTTGACAGTTCAGAGAGTGCAGATTCATTTTCTGAAGAAAGGTCCTTGATCTGTAATGTTAACTCTGTTTCCCTCTCCACAGATGTTGCCTGACCTGCTGAGCATTTCCAACATATCTGTTTCTATTTCAGGTTTCCAGCATTTGTAGTATTTTGCTTTTGATCACTAGGATACTGCTTGATATGGGCAAATTCAAAGAAAAGACTTGAAATATTGGGATTTTTTGCTAAAACAATGTAAATTATGAAGCAGTATAAAAGAAAAAATTAAAATTATCAAAGGAAGATAGGCTCAAAATATTTCTAGTGGTTGCAGGATCTAGAACAAGTAGTTATTGTATGTTGGTTAGTCTAGCTTTGGAATGATTACAGAGAGTTGGCATATTCAAACAACAACCAATGCATTTTATACAACTGAACTATGTACAGCTATCCATGATGAGGTGTCATACTACTGAAGCCATGAACATTCTCCTGCTCCTCTCCTAGTCATGTGCCCTCTTACATCAACATTGTGGGAGATCCTATTTACACAGTCCCACACATCAGCTGTTACAAACCCTAATACTAAAGTCATCGCTACAAGATTATATATAGATTTAGAACAGAAAACAAGAGAAACTTCTTTACACAGACAGTTGTGAAGCTCTGGAATTTACTGTGAATGGGTTACTGTGAATGATGGAGAAATTATATCAATGTTCAAAGTTAGATTGGATAAAATGAAAGAAAACAAGATAAACGTATGATGGAAAAGGGCAGGTAAATCAGATTTAGGACTAAGATAAAAGCAAAATACTGTGGATGCTGGAATCTGAAACAAAAACAGAAAACGCTGGAAAAACTCAACAGATCTAACAGCAACTGTGGAGAGAAAAACAGAGTTAACATTTCGAGTCCATATGACTCTTCTCCAGAGCTAAAGAAAAGTAAAAATGTGATGGAAATTATACTGTTTAAGGGGAGTGGAGCAAGTGAAGCTGGATAGGAGGCCAGCGATAGGTGGGGGCAAAGGAGAGATTGCCTGGTATCAGCAGCCTTTCGTTGCCCTGGTAATGTGACACCTCCTCTGAGGAGGAAGAGAGGGGCAGAAGGGAGAGGAGGCCAGGTGTCCCTATGCAGCTTCCTGAGGACCAACCTGTGGGAGGAGAGGCACAGGCACAAGGGGCGCAGGGCCAGCAGGCAGTCCAAGGTGGAAGGGGTCACAGAAGATGCCACTATCCTGTTGCCAGAGTTTACAAGCAGCAATGCAGCTCCCTCAACATGTCCGAGTCCGAGGTGCAATGCTGAAGGAGGCTCCACCTCTCCAGGGAGACAGTAACCTCCATTGTCATATGATTGGGCCTGAGATCACCTCCAACTGTGTGGGTGGACACCCCATGTCAGTGGCTCTGAAGGTCACAGCAGCGCTCAACTGCTATGCCTCCAGCTCTCTCCAGGGATCAGTGGGGATCTGTGTGGAGTGTCCCAATCAGCTGTCCACAGTTGCGTCAAGTTGGTGGCTGATGCTCTGTTCAGGCAGGTAATGATCCAACGTTCCTTCAGCTAGGCTGCCAAAGATCTGCTTCCACCTCATGCCAGGGCTGTCTCCTCCATCCCGGATGTCTGAAATGACCCTTTTAATTGAACCCAAAGCCTACTCAATGCCTGTGCAATAAAGTTTAGAGCCACTCACATCCAGCATAAGATACTGGCATGCCCTGCACCTACAAAACAAGTGAAGCATACTCAGGCCATTAACAGAAAAGCAAAATTTATATCATGTTGGCACTCACATCAAATGGACATAGTAAAATATGGAATTAATGGTCACACCAGTAAACGTATTAACAAAACATGGCAGACACGAAGATCACCCATGAGCAGTCCATCTTGTGCTCATGGTGCCTTAAACTTACATTTGCGAGTGCTGCATCTTGTTGTTGTCCCCCCACACCACCCCTCGTTGGCAGTAGCATCAGGGGCAGCCTACTGACTGTGCTGTCCTGTTGGCCTTGATGACTTTGGTGCTCGTCCTCTGACCATTGGAGCCTGTGCTGGCCCTGCATGCGAAGGAGCAACCAGTGCCTATGCTGGCATCACAGTCTCATTAGATGCCATGGTCACAGGCAGAGGGGCGGAGGAGCTGCTGTTGTCATCCAGAGCGCCCTGAGAGGAGCCTGCAGAGACGACAGGCAGCTTGTGCGCCAATGTGGTGTTGCTCTAGACCTCCCTGCTTGCCATTGATAGACGGGCACGTAGCTCATCCATTTCCCGCACTGACACTGACCTACTGAGGTCCAAGCACAACCCCAGGAACCCTTGATTCTAACCCAGAGTTGTTTCCCTATGAAATGAAGAGGCAAGTATGCTCAGTATGAGAGTCAACGCAGTGCTCATGCTGCGCATGGACTCCTCCACTACAGAGGTCATGGCACGCATACTCTCAAGGATCTCTGCCAGATCCTGCTGGACATCCAGCATCTGCCGCCTAATGGATGACTCCAGGGGCTCATCATCTGCCTTCGAATCATCATCGTCCTGCTCTCCAGCAGTCCTCAGCTGCCAGCACCTTGGGCACTCTGTACTTCCGTCTGCTCCTCAAGCGAGTATGAAGTGCCCTCACTGCTGTGCGCCAACATTCTAGCCAACAGTCTAATGCCCACCAAGGTGCTGGTATCTGCACTGGTGCCTGGTGCAAAGAGGGGGTGTGACGCAGGTAGACCTAAAGCCCAGTTGTCCTCTGGCATCAAGGGTGTCTCTTTGGGGTCCTGCATTCATGGCTGAGCTCATGATTCTAGAGGAGAACAACGACATATCATTTGTTTAAGTCATCACGCTGTCACTATGCACACCAGAGCCCTGGTGAGACAATGGAGACCTGCATCATGGTGCCATTGTCTTTTAATGATCAATGGGGACTCCAGGTTTGAGGCTGCCATTAATGGTTAGACTACACAAAAATGTTTGCACCATCCGAAACTCTCACCTCTGTGCATTGCATTCTTACCTTCGTCAGAGACCCTGCCTCTCCATGACCGGCTGAACAAGGTGGGTGGCAGCTCTCCAGTTCCAAGGCATCCATTTCATTCCTCGTCAGAATGAAGAGGTTTGGGGGGCCTCCGCCTGTCTTAGTTCTTTGGTTGGTGTTATGGCTTCTTTTCTGAAATGACAGAGGAGCATTACTTCAGCACCATTGCAGCCTGGCAAATCCGCCCCCCCCCCCCCCCCCCCCCCCCCCCACTACCCCGACTTGCAGGGCGCATATGAGACGTGGCCCTCAATTCACAAGGCACTCATGCCAAGCAGCCAGGGATCACTCCCTTGTCCAGTGCCTGCCGGTGTCATTGACAGTTGGTACTCAGACTCTAACAGCCCTGAGCTCTACAGGGGATAGCCAGCCCTTAACACTTCTCCACACTGATCCATGTCAACTCGATACTCACCCTTGCGGAGCATAGCAGATCATTGACCCTTTTGCAGCACTGCACCCATGTGTACCACACAATGTCGTGGCCACTGACCTCAGCTGTCACCTCCTCCCAAGCATTCTTGGTCATGTGCAGTGGCCTCCTCCTGCCATCCCTGGGTACGAGAGTGTCCCGCCTGATACCAACCTCCTCCACAAGGACCTCGAGGCATTCATCCGAGAAATGGTGGGGCTGAGTGCCCACCTGACTTGCCCTCTGGCCGTTGTTCGAATGAAATGGTTTCCTGGACAGACTCCAAAGATTCTCCCCAGCCAGCCTTCAGGGAGCGGCCTCTGCCGGTTTTAAATCGCTCACCAGGTCGCCATTGGACCTTGTACCTGACAGGCTCCCGGACCCACCCAGCCCATTCCCGACCATTGAGAAGGCACATTTCACGCTGGCCAGTCCTTAATTGGCCATCCAGCATGAAATCAAGTTTGCAACGCGAACGTGGCCAGGAGCGGATCCCACATCCACTTTCGCTCCCACCAATTTAGCACGCACCAATCAGGCCATAACCGTGTATATCCATTCAGCCACATGCACACAAATGTATGTGTGGAAGTACACACTAAAACACTCAAGTATTATAACTTGGAACAGAGTTGATCTCTGTTTCTGCAACATTTTAATCAAAGTCACGCTGTTCCTGGGAAGTTACATCACATAATATTATTTTATAGTTTTTTTCTGAGTCATCACCTGCAGTAAACTAGCCAGCCTACTAGAAGAATGGTTTGGAAAATTTACAGTTATAAGGAGACTATAGCACATAAACAAGTCATTCAGCCCAACCTGTTTATGCCAGCGTTTATGTTCCACGTGAGCTTTCTCCCACCCCTCTCCATCAAATCCTATCAGCAAATAATTCCATCTCTTTTTCCTTGGTGCTTATCCAGCTTCCCCTTAAATGCATCTATGCTACTTGCCTCAATTATTCTTTGTGGTAACTTATTTGATATTCGTACCACTCTTTGATAAAGAGGTTCTGTTAGATTTGTTGGTGACTATCTTATTTTTGGACTCATTCATTTTCTCTACATTTCCCTATAAAGCCCATTCTTTATCTTAACCTCTATCAGGTCACCACTCAGCCTTCACTTTTCAAGAGGAAAGAGCCTCTGCCCAATCAGTCTTTTATAATTCTCCCAAATATTTTTGCAATTACTGGTAGATTGCTCACAGCTTTCTGACCTTCTTTCACAGTGGGCCAGGCACCTCAACAGGAGTGTGAACCTAGACAATCTACACCTTCATGCTTCCACATCAAATTTCTTTATCTTTTTTAACAGAGGTGTTAAACCTTTTCTAACAAATCGGGTTAATGACTCGTATTGAAATAGCAAAGGAATTTGATACGATTGTGTTGTCCGGGCACAATATTTGCCAGGCTCATGATAGTATCCTTGTGTTCCAGAATTTAACAAAGCAGAGGAAAACAAAATTAAAACGTTGTGCAATCGAGGGTCTGTAGTATGCTTTGGAAGGTGCGGAGAAATTGCCAACAGTTCAGGTTGTGGTCATGCTAGCATAGTGGCTGAGGGGGTAGTTAACCTTGTCCACTGATGCTTATTATTCACACCAGTCAAATGGATGTATGTTAAATAAATTGCCTATATGGATTGCCAGCTTTCATTGTACAGCGATCACTTAACAAAAATATTTTACCAGCAACAATATCAGTACTTAAACATTATAAATACCTCGATCATAATTCGTAGTAATATTTTCAACATAAACCTTAATCTTTCCAGAAGTGTAAAATAACTGTAAAAAACAGAATAACTGCAACTAAAGCAGCTTGAAGGCTTTTATACCTAAAAGAATGGGGCCATGTTGACTTAGGGGGTTAATAGCTAGAAAGGTAAGACCATAAAACAGCAAGTGGGCTTACTTAGCTGGAGAATTGGAGACAAGGGGTCTACACTGTTTGCAAAGAAATGTAGCGTAGAGAGTTGTTTTGTCTTTGGGAGTTAAACCTACAATTAATTTGTAAACGTTCGGTGAGCCCTGGAAGGTTATATCATTATGGAGATGGCTGGAGCTTAAGAAAGTTTTAAGGTTTCAATTTATCTGTGTTTGCTGGGGCAGTGAGTGTTCTGCAGCAAGGAAAAGGGCCGTATTGAAAAGGTGCTGCTATTAGCAGGCTCCAGGCTGCAAACGTGTACATGTTAGTTGGCTTTGTGAAATTGGGGCTCAGGAGAAGTCCTGGGGGAGCTGAGAAGGTGGCAGAAGGTCACTGGTTCTGCGCTGGAAAGGGTGAGGGCTCAGATGAAGCCCAGGAGCCATTTACAGTTTAGTGCAGCTGAGGAGATTGGAGCTTGGTGAAATTGAGAGGCAGTGCCAACCCAGTGAAGCTAGCCGGCTATTAAAGAGCTGAAATCATGCCAGTAAGGAGAGGCCGGCGTGCAGACTCGGAAATTCAGTGGAACAGAGTCTCAAGAGATGAGACTGAGAGCCTGGAAGGTGTGCAGTCGTTGAGGCAGTTCAAGTTGGATCAGCTCTGAGAGAATTCAGAGGCTTGATCTTCGAAAAAGAAAAGTCTGGAATCCCTTGTGAGGGCGACGGAGTTTCAGTGAGATTGGTTGACTCGCAGTTTATTGATTTCTGGGTGGGTCACTGAGAAATCTGTGGGATCTGTCTTGATTGCATTTAGTATTTATTGTATGGTGTGGTATTTGCCTGTCAATTCACATGTATGTCCTATTCACCCTGAATGTTAGAATATAAGCTGGATATTGTAAATTGTGTGTGTTTTTTTACTTTTTATAGAAATTATATTTTTTTTGTTGAAAACCCATGGCTTTAGTCACCTAGCAAGTGTCTTGAATCTCAAATTTTGTCTACTTTAAACAAAATGTTATTGGTCCCCAACCAGATCTTACCAAAAACTTGGGGATCTGGTCTAGGATCATAACATTGTGTTCCTTAAGATCTGTGACAATGAATAAAATAATTGTTTTTAACACTCTACCCTATTCTAATGAATGGTAGATCTACATTTGTGGGTTAAATGAATTAATATCTTGTTTCTGAAAAATAAAATATGTTTTACTATATCTTTATCAATGATCAGCAAATGCAATTTAAGAAGTAAATACAAAAAATATTTTCAGAATTCTCAAAATCTGGTGTTACACTTAAATTGCTCGGTTACAAATTTTATGAGAATTGTAAGTCTTATATATTATTTTAAGGTCTGTAATGCACTGACAGCTGCCAGAATAAGCTCAACACTACAGATAATAGATTCCATCAGTGTTCAACTGGTTTATTTTTCTCCCCCTTTCTATAACAACACTCACTTGCTTCTCACATGAACATAATACTGCTTAGGATGTTCAAGGGCAAATCATTTGAAACTATGATACGATTTGTCATGTGATGACCAGCCTCCCAGCTTCCAGCCTCGACCACCTGCAACACTCTCCATGACAACAGAGACACATGACTGTTATTGTGCACAGCTTTGCCCAACAGAAACAGTATTTAAAAATCTAGACAGCAATATTGATTTTCATCAATTAAAGAGGCTCAGCTTCTGCTGCATTGATGCTGCAATTAAAGTACTGCTGAATTGCGAAATTCAGGTTAAGTTCGTATTGAAAAATGAATAATGTGTATTTTTTTTAAAAGGCTAGCCAACCAAGCTAAAACATGTATGTAGGGAATGCTAAATTATGCTTTATATTCTTAAGATAAATTTATTTCCTTCACTTTCAAAGGCAGTGAAAAGAGATGGAAGGTAGGCTGAACATTCTAGTTGAATGCTGATTGTTACTATGTAGAGCTTAGAACTGTACAAAATCCTTGCATATTAGCTTCCAATTTACCCCATACATCTCTTCAGGGATCATATTATGATTCTGCATGTGCCTGTAATTTGTTGCATATGTTGTATCTGTGTGTCCTGTGCGTGTGTGTGTATCCTGTATGTTTAATCCGTGTTCTCTGATCCAGTGAAATTTTATTAGCAGTGTTTCTGGGTTAATTAGATTCTGCATCTATCTACAATTTCTCCTGCATTCCCGATGGAAGTGGATTTCAGTGCTGTATTAAGCAGCTTTCCATGATGTGTTTTCACCATCTACCTATTTTCAAATTAATATTTTATTCTCCAGCAGGTATCGCAGTTTGTGCTTATTACATAATTGCTTACCTCGCTCTTGGGCACCAAGTTAAATGATGATGATTGCTGCCCTTTAGTTTATATTTACCAAGAGATCCCACCACTTCCAGGGGCTATAAAGTCAAGTCAAATAAAATACATAAATATATGAGACATGAACTCCTAGAATTCTCAAGCTAACAGGGAGGTATTATGGTGATTTGCAACCACAAAAAAGACAAATCACATGTCTTCAGTGCAAGGGATTGTTCTCTAGAGCCTTCATGTGATATATTTGGCACTTCTCATTTGATCCTTTTAGTCAACATGCATATCATGCTATCTTATCCTGAAAGACTTGAAGACTAAATTGTACGTTGATTATAAAGAAGAGCGATAATTAATAATCAGTTATATGGCTTTTTATCAATATTGTTAACTTTCTGCAAACAAATGTTCATACTGTTAGCAACTTATCTTAAGAATGTAAAACGTAATTTAGCATTCCCTCCAATTTGTTTCAGTTTGATTTGTTAAACTTTTAAAATGGGTCAGGTTTATTCATTATGGAAATAATGAGAAATCTAAAAGGAGCATTTACAAAAATAGAAACGTATCACTAAAATTATGTGAATGATAAACCAACAAACCTAAATCAATACCAGAAGTAAATGTTAAACCTTATCATGGAATTGTATAAGTAATTTTCTCACTGTCTAAAGCACAGCATTAGCTGAACTTCAATATTATTTTAAGAGGATCTCATTAGAATTGTTTATCGTGTTCTTCACCAATTCAGTGCTGAGGTAAAAGTGCAAGAATGCAGTAAGGTACTAGTATCTATTATTGTGTCTGCTAAAGGTCATAGTTCAGACCAAGTTATGTGGCCTGTCAATCACATTAAAACAGAAGCCACAGGCTTCAGCTGCTCACAAGGGATTTAAAACCACTTAAAAGCCTTTTAGCAACAATTTAGATTTCATTAATTTCACAGTGAGTGCTGAGTACTTCCTTTTTTGAGGCCGCAGGAAAACGACCACTGATCTTTGTGTTTTTGCTGTGCACATGTACACTCACTTTTTCAACATATTTTAAGATGCCAGCTGGTCTCTTGTGGCTAGCCTATGATCTGGAGCATCGTTATGTTTAGCTGCTAAGGTGCAAGTGCTTTGAATTTGTTTCATCCCTTTACAGTCACTTCTCATAGGTCCTTCCTTTTGGGAAGTGGTATAAATAAACATCCTTAGGTAAACAAGGCACTAATTGCTGAGAGAGATTTCTGTGGGATGGCGACTGTTTGTAAATCTGGGGCTCCTGTCCTTGGGGAAAGGCCAGCTTATACAGATCAGAAAAAAGCCTACAGGAAATGACTGCCATTTTTCTCTTTTTTTTAATATAATTTTAACAACGTTGAGCTGTGATGTCTGCAGTAATGACAGATGCAAAGCCCTTGTGTATTATAAGGTTTCCAGTGGGTTTAATTGTGGTGAGACAGAATCTTTATAAATACATGAGTGTCATACCCAATGTGTATTATCGAGACCCTGGTTTTCACTTTAAGGGCTGACCCTGGAATAACAGGATACACAGTCTGCCTGTACTAGGTTGGCGTTTCACAATCTGTTAGTACCTTGAGGCGTTGTTCTGGGTTATGGACACAAAGCAGAGAAGAATTCTTAGTTCACCAGCTGCCTTTTGCATTTGGACACTAGCCCCATCACTGGTTACTACACTTCCAAGTTTTGCGTCATCAGCAAATTTCAATATTGTGCCTCCAGCGCCCCCACGTCCAAGTAGTTAACGTATATCAAAAGCAGCAGTAACCCTAATACTGAACTAATAACAAACTAGTAACAAATGATCGAGCGATGGTAACACTGCTGTCTTCAGTTGAAGCTGACCTGTGCATGCAGCTGGCCTGTTTCTGAGCTCCTCACATCACCACTGTGGCATTTGATAATGAGTTTCTCAGCAAATTATGGTTTAGGATCGGGGTGACCAACAGTTTTACTTTTGGGGTCACTGGCAATAAACAACATTGCAGCAAATTCCCCGCCAATACCTGGAGTTTATATTATGACTTCTAGATATACAGTTAAACTCATAACCATTTGGGTGAGTACAGATATGGAGTTGATTAGAACATTGGGATTTTCTTTGCAATAAAAGCTGAGGAACTGGGAGACACAAAATTGAGGTGCTACAGGTGTAAATACAACGTGACAACTTTATATAATAATTCCCATTTGAAGTGCGGACATGGAAATTTATTTGGGAAAATATTTACATAGGAAGTCTGTGCATTGATCAAATTTTGGATACAGTGGGCTGAATCTTTCCATCCAGAGACCAGAAGACTTGAGCCATTATACATATTAGAATGGTGTTAAAATCTTATACATGCCTTCCAGAAGGTAACCAGAATGGAGGTAACAGCTGAACATTTGGTGCTGTCTACTGTGCCCAAAGGTGCCTGAAATCTGTTTGACCCCAATATGTCAGTGAAGTGCAATGCCTACTTAAGAATCCTGCTCCTGAACCTGATGGCACAAAATGAATTTTTCAGCATTTGCTGTGGCCATCAACAAAATTAAGTCTTTTTTATTTTGCTGAAAGAGAGACATGTTGTTGAAGCTTTTCACCTTGCACTATTCAGGACAAATGCAAGAATGCCAAGTTTCAAACAAACACAACAATTTTTACTACAGGAGAAGCGGGTGCAGACTGGGTGCACATCGACACTCATTGGCAGGAGAAAGGAACAGAGAACTATAGGCTCCCAAAGCTCCTGCCTAATTGAAAAGAGGTGCAAGACCTGAACATATTCCTTTTGTTTGCAAAGAACAGTTCCCTCTCTATGAATACATCTTGCTTCTAGCCAGTGTAAAAGAGTCATGTTGCGACCTTGACTGATTATCTTAAATTGCTTGTTAGTGTAGCTATTAGCGCACTCAGGATTATTCAGCAAGTGCTGCCCAATTGCAGATAAACATCAAACAATAAACGTTTCACTTCGGGTTTTGCAAGCACAGGCTGGTAGAGTAAGTTTGTCCTCTGTCTGTTATGAACAACCAAAGGAACAGGTTGTTTGTTTCAATCAGCCAATTGCTGGGATGTACAGCCTGTTACGTGACATCATGCTGGCACTAAAAGTCTTTTTTTTAAGCTTGATGTGGAGCCAGGAGGAACAAAGTGCCTTTTGCAGTTCCTTAGCAGTCCTAAGGACCACTGGGGGTGGCAAGGGAAATGGACCTATATTGATCCCTTTGAAATGCATCTTCTGCCTCTGGAGGCCCAGGCAATGGGAGACTTCCCAAATGTTAAAAGTGAGGCCCAACTT
Source organism: Carcharodon carcharias (assembly GCF_017639515.1). Lineage (NCBI taxonomy): Eukaryota > Metazoa > Chordata > Chondrichthyes > Lamniformes > Lamnidae > Carcharodon > Carcharodon carcharias. The sequence continues at coordinate 66,113,125 of NC_054487.1, forward strand.
AGAGAGTGCACTGGGCCAGTTCATGAATGTATTATCTGTGTGTCAATGTGTCAATATAAAGTAATTGTATAAGAGCCATGGTTTTAATTTCTCAGTCTGCATGATAATTAATCCTTCCCTGGTTGAGTAATTGTAGGATTGGAGGAGATTCCGTACTTTTTCCCTGAATTTATCACCAGGCATTTGACTCCAAGAGCTTCCTCAGCAACAACCAAAAGGCTAATGAATTAACACCACTTGTTAGTGTAAACAGCATTGTTGCTGTGGGAATAAACAACTCAACTGATCTTTTGACAGTTTCTGGAAGTCAAAAATCAATACAAATGCAAGATTTTGCATGAAAGCACAAATGGAGTAATGCAAGTTTAGCATGATTCTCATCATAAACTGATTGGAAATAAGATACCTGTAAGCTTTTGAAAGTGAAAGAAATGTATGGGAAGTAAAAATCATATTTATAAAGGATCTTGAAAGAAAAAGAAAACTTAATTGAAAAAGTAACGCTTTTAATAGGCTTACTTGATTTTTTTTTTAAAGTAAACTTATAGATTAGTGATATGGTTCAAAACAAGGAGGCTATGAGCAGAATCTTCTGGTCCTGCCAGCAGCAGCGGAAATCATGGTGGGCTTAAACAAAAACAGAACATGCTGGAAAAACTCAGCAGGTCTGGCAGCATCTGTGGAGAGAGAAACAGAGTTAACGTTTCGAGTCCATATGACCCTTCTTCAGAGCTTAATTTGGCATGAGTAAAAAAAAAAATCAGTTTCCCGACGGTGGGAAAAGAATGTTGGGATTTTGTTCTCCTGCCTTTCGGCAAATTAAAGGTGGATCGACTTTCCCGATGAGCAATATCAGGAACCCCATTTGCACATAAATGCTCATTATGAGGCCAACTCGCTGGAATCATGCTCCCCCTCCAAATTAAGTTCCTCACTGATATGTAATTGAAATGTTCTGTTTTACGACTATATGCAAGTGGCACTTGCCTGGTGAGCTTCTCATCATCCATGAGTTTGAGGTCAGTGGACGCCGCTTTTGTCTTCCTTTAAAAACTTCACTGTTCTATACCAGGTGCCGGTAGCATAAGCTGTGACATGGGAGGCACAACCAGTGGGGAGGGGTGAGATGGAGGCAGGACTGGTGGGGGAAGGACCAGAGGGTTAGGGTGAAAGACTATCTGGTGGGGGAGGGAGGGTCATTTTGAAGTGACTGTCTGGGGAATGAGGCCAGATTATTGTTGTGTGTAGGGGATGGCCTCTCTCGGCTGTGAAGATCATAGACAGAATTGTGTGAAGGGCATGGTACTTCATCTATTGCATTTAGTCCTAGGTTTTTAATGTATAGTGCTGGGTTGCAAAGGGCACAGTCACATTCGGGGGAGGCATTTGGATCCAGCACGGTTGTAGTTCCAATGTCATGGGAGGGGGTTGCAGTGGTTGGTCTCGGTGGAGGGAAGGGTGTTCTCTATAAGTAAGGGTTCAGTTGGCCTCAAGAAGGGGAGGGCCAGATTAATGAAGGACATGGGACGTCAACATTAAAGGGAATGGGGGAAGAAGAGGAATATCAACGTAAATAATAATGGGGTCAACGGTAACCGGGGAGGCTGAATTGTCACTGGAGGGTGTGGAACTAGGAGGCGGTAGCTGTGGAGGAGTATGGGAGGAATCTGGTGGGTGATAGAGGGGGTTGGAATGTGCTGGAAGCACTTATAAATTGAAGAACCATCTTCCACTTTGCACAGTTATGATACAGTTCAAAAAGCAATGAGGAAAAGGCATTATTGAAGGGGTCTCAAAGTGGGTTGGAGGAGTTCAGGATTCATTTTTTGGGCCAAGTGAAGGGACACCCTATTAATCATTTGCTGATGCCATGATGGACCAGGCTCACCTGAGAACTGTTCTCGAGGTTCAAATGCCAAATAAAGGACTGTTGCTCCATAACCAATGGGGCACATTCCTGAGAGAATCCATTAAGGTTTGGAGCTACAGTTGAGTAATTGTGATTGGCCATCTCATCCTGACAGAGGCATGAGCAAAAAGATGGAGGTGAATTCACTCAAGGAGCAGGCTGATGGGCAGAAGCTAGATGCAAACTCTAAGCCTCACTAATCCCAGCCAAATGATCATAGCTGATAAGCTAATGGAAACAAGCTGAAAATTGCCTGCTGGAGACTTTTCACACATGGCCATGATCACCCTGTTCAAGTCCTATATCTGCATGCCCAGTAATTTATGAAGATAAGGAGGGGGCACCTCTGGTCCTCCAGGATGTCCTTCACTTGCAAGGGGTGGGCTGTGGATGCCATGTCTAGACGAAGTACAGGCCAAGGGCTTAGCCCTAGCCTGCTGGCTTGGAGATGGAGGATAACCTGCTAAGGGAAAGTTTAATTGTGTTATCAAATCTATTAGCTGACAGATACAAAAAGGCTTGAAGTTTGCAGGCTGCAGGCAATCCTGCCTTGGTTATTGCACTAATACAAGTGAAGAGAAGAAAGGCCCATTGTCGATTGACACAGGCCTATGAAGAGCAGCAGCCTGAGCAGCTAGAGGGAGTTGGGCCCCAAGAAGTCCAAGATGCTCCTGAAGAGGGGAAATGCAATGAAGACCAATGGTCTGACCATGGGAACATCGAAGGCACTATTCATATATGGAAATGAGTGAAAGGCAATGCCACAGGATCTTTGCTTGTCCAGAGATGTGGTAGCTCATATTTGCCTGCTTCTCCCTGAAGAACTGATGCTGCAAGGATTTGGAAATCATGCCATGCCAGTGGCATTGAAGGTCAACGTTGCACCAAATCTTTACACCAGCAGGTGCTCCCACACCTCCACTGCGGATCTTTGCAGCATCTCCTAATCAGCAACACACAAATGCATATGGGAGGGGACAGATGCTCTGTTCACTAGAGTAAGTCCAGTTCTGCATGGATGCCAAAAGCCAGGTTGCCAGAGCTATGGGACTTGGAGAGATATCTGATTTCCCATAAGTGCAAGGCACCAGCAACTGGCCTTGAGAGCTCCCTGACAGCAGCCTGTGAGATTCGTTAATCAAAAGGGATTTCACGCCCTGAATGTCCAGCTAATTTGTGATTACCGAAGGCAAATCCTGCTTGTTTGGTCTAGGTACCCAGGGAGCTGTTGCAACTCTTACATTTTGATGCACTTGCAGGTGCAGCAGATAACTGAGGGACCTCAGCACTCACAAGGCTGGCTCCTAGGAGACAAAGGATATTCCAAGAAACATGGCTGATAATGCCAGTTCAGAGTCACACAGTGCTTCTAAAGAGAGATACAATTCTGCACATGCAGCCACCAGATCCTTGATCAAGCAGATACTAGACTTCCTGAAGATGCTTTTCTGATGTTTGGACTACTCAGGTGGGGCTCTCCCATACTCACCACAGAGAGTGTCTCAGATCATTGTTGTCTGCTGTGTCCTGCATAACCTAGTGCTGCAAGGGGGGAGTCTTACCTGAGGGAGACATGGAGGAGCGAGAAGCCTCCTCTAATGAGGAGGGCATTGAAAGAGATGGATCTGACGAAGGCCAGAGTGTTGATGAGCCACTTGAAGAGCCAATATGGGTATGATGCAGCAGACATTCCCATGAGAATTTGATAGGTACAGTATTGCAGGAGGATTAATGTGCCAACATATTCTCACTAGTATTGTTTTTCAAGCCTTTGCTGGCTGGAAGGCTCCAGCATGTTTTTTGTCAGAGACAGTTTCTTTCAAAAGTTCCATATTTTCTTTGAGATTAAGGAAATGTCAGCACTCACTCTGTGCCCTGATAGTGAGTTGATCCTTGGAGTGCATTAACCAACAGTTAAATGCATAGCCCTGGCGATGCATGGCCACTGCAGAACCTGAATAGCACTCCCTTCTCCCATAACTTTAGATGGGATAGTTATTTCATCCATGCCCTCGCCAAGTCCATGCACATGGCAACTCATAAGCAGCTAGAACTCAAATTTAGCCAGGGATGCACTCCTGTCACTCTGACAGCTGCTCAATAAGATGGGCCAACCAGACATATCACTGTTTCAGGCATAACCAGATGGATCGCTAACAGGGAGCAGTAGCATGAGAACTCCATATGTCCCATCGCTAGGACTCCTCAATGCAGATTGATGAGGCATCACCATGCTATTGCCCCCAATCACCGCTCACACATCATAAAACCAGAAGCCTTGACACCTTGATCAAGCAGTTAACTTTCGAGGTTTCCTTGCAGTGTCCTCACTGACAGTGTCTCACCAGGACTATAGTTTGATGAGGTACAACCACTCGGGACCCTGCAATCATCAGAAGTCTTAAAAGCCTCTGTCCTCGGTGACCTTTGCATTAGTGTAATACCTTGAACACTCGTTTCAGACACAACGGCCAAGGTGGAATTGTTTCCTGCATGGACCTTGCAGGGGCCTTACAGAGTTGGCTGCATATCATATTGAGAGCATCAGGGCCCTCGAGATGGTACAGCACACAAGGCCACTCCTGTCCCTGTGGTCTAAGTCACTGAAAGCCTTATCATGAAATGATTTCCACCTCGAATTGTGTGCTATACTTACTGACACCCTTACTAAGGAGGCATGCAAGTCCAAAAAATTTCATGGGCAGAATTTTCAGGTTGGCGTGTGGGTGCCTGTGATGATGTCTGGCGAACGTCCCGATGTCATCCCGCAGTCACGAGATATTTCAGTCGGCAGGTGAGTGCAACAGTCAGAAGCGCGCCTGCCGACAATTAAACCCATTAAAGTTGTAATTGTCCCCGATTTTTCATGGTCCATCTAACCTTACGATTGGCAGACAGGCGAATCGGCCAGGCGTCCTTCACCTTTTACATGAAACCTCATCCAAGAGCGGGATAAGGTTTCCGTTATTAATTTTTTTTTAAAAGTCTATGGACAGAATTTTTGTAATGTATATGTTCAGATGACTGTGATGCTTGGACATTTTGGTTCTGATTTAAAAATATTTATTTAATACTTTTGAAGTCTTCAGTTCCCTGAGGCAGCTCTCTGCCTTCAGGGAGCATTAATTCAGCACTCGCCTGTGCCCACGCTTATGTCAGCACCCGCCCTTCTCCTGCCCCCACCCCAGTAGTGCTGAGCATTTCAGCGCATGATTGATGTTAATTGGTCAGCCAGCGTGAAATCGCGGCCGGGGTCCGAACGCGGGTGGCAGTCCATTTCCCGGCCACTTCTAGGCCCGCCGATTGCGCCCACATGTCGACCTAAAACTCCTGCCCCACGTGAATTCTGGACACGGCTTCACCAAGATAAACACACACCACTTAAATCATACACTCTAAACTGTCTTGCAGTCAAGTCTAAGGTGGTCACTGTATCCTTACTTGCCTAGTTAAACATCAATTTCATTGAAAGTGACCACTCACCAAGGAAGGACATTCCTCATTGAAAGTGCCCACCACATGTTCCTCCAGGCAGGTATGGTAGCCCATGAGTTTAGGTTGCTGAGATTACAGTGCCAAACAATAGTTTCTCACACTTGAAAATGCATTCACAATGCAACTTGGGACAGACAAACCCGATTTAAGTTGCCAAAGTAATGGTGCCATCCACAAACAACTGACATCAATGCAGCAGCAGCAGTAAATGCAATAAACTTCATGCGCTCTTCTCGCAAGGTCACAGCATGGTTACCAGCGATAAATGGCTGGCACGAGTAGTGGAGGCAGCACCGTGACAAATGATGGCCATTGCCTAATGCGACACATGTAACATTATAGACGACTCACTCTTGTGACAATGTGGGAGAACTGAAGCAATTGATGGGACTCAATTGGGGGGCAACATTCTGCAGCCTTAACTAACCGCAAAACTTTGAAGCAAATAAGAGAAATGGGATCATGAGACTTTGAAACAGATAAATTCAACATATATTTACAATGTTGACGGCTGTATACAATGAGTATACGTCCATGCCACGTGTGTGCATTCAATACTTTTTAATTTTTCTAACTCTACTTCTCCCGCTGATTGCTATGCCCTGTTGACTATGATGACTTTGGCTAGTGCCCTCTGGTGACTTGAGGCCTTGAGGGCCCTGGCCTGCTAAGGGTCTCCTGCTCAAGTGCAGGTGCACAATCCTCAGCCTGAGTTGATGGGGTCACTGGCAGAGGAGAGATGGAGCAGCAGGGCACCCTTGGAGTGCCCTGGGTGAATGCCCTCAGGGTGCCTGGCTGGTGCTCCTCCTCCCTGTAGGTCTGTGATGGCCCCTCCCCCACTCCTGGAGGAGAAGGGGCACATGGAGGGAGGTTGAGGTGCCCCATCCCCCTCTCTCCTAGCCACTACCGAAATGCATCCATAGCTAGAGTAATGGAATTCAGGTCCATGCACGCATCCAGCAGAAACTGCTGGACCTGGGTCTCCAAAGAGGCTGCCACTTTCCCATGGAGACATCCATGCGTTCAAATGCTGGAATCACGACAGCAGGCAAAGCATGGACAGACTTCTCCAGCTTTCTGCCTGGTCTGCAGACAGCCTCTGATAACTCTGCCTGATGTTCCCTTTCCATCTCTGCATCTCCAAGAGCCTTGTTAGGGCCATATCCAGATGAGGCTCATCATCTGAATTGGACTCAGCAAGGGCCTGGTCTGCAGGAGTCCTCTGAGAGTCAGAGACATTGGCTGTTACTGCCTCTGCCAGCTGTGGACCCTCTGTGGTGATCACCAGATCCTGCACTAGAACTGGGACCCACTGAGGTGCGTGTATCTGCGCTGGTGGAGGGTACAGATGAACACAGTGACGATGCTTCCTCGAAGGATACTGAAGCTTCCTCCTCAGAGCCAGACGGGGGGTTGGGCTGTGAGGTCTCCTGGATGATGACCTCCCCCATTTCTTGCTAGTAGTTGGAATAGAGAAAGAAGAGAATTAGTGATTGACTGAGCAGGCTCGTACATTAAAGATCACTTCCAGTCAATGCCTGCACATTGTAGATGGAGACTGGATGCATCCTCACAGGGTGGCTGGGGGAGGCCAATCTCACCTTCCATGCAGGCACCTTCTCATTCTTTTCCTGCCAGTCCTGCAGCCTGTTCTTCAAACCGATTCAGGGGAGTCCCACCTCCCGTCTTCGCCCATTCTCTTTTGTTATGTGCTATCATGTCTTGCAGAAAGACAGAAGGATTGGTTGTGAGGCAACTGGTTAAAGTAGCAGTTCAGAAGCATGTATGCTTATTGTTGTGGCTGAGCCCTCCCCAGTAAGTGATTAAGAAGCTGTTTGTCCAGGAACTAATATGAGATGGAGATCTCAAAGTGGCTGACACACATTCAGTGCTGATGTCCCATCTGCTGGTAATGTGTGACATCCCTGTGCACGCTAATCATGAGACTGCCTGAAACCCTTATGAGAATGTGAGTTAGCAGTGAGTAATGGTACACTTACCCTGGAGAGTGCAGCAGATCATTCATTCTTTTCCTGCACCGCAGCCCAGTTCTATTTTTGGACCCCAATTCTGCTAATCACCATGGCGACCTCCTCCCAGGTCATCATGGTCGAATGGGAGGGCCTCTTGCTCCCATCCCTCAGAAATAGGTCCTTCTGCCTTCCCTGAACAGCCTGGAGGAGAGTCTCCAAGGAGGTATTGCTGAACACTGGGACTAAAGGTTGCTTTCTTCTCTTTGACATATTAAGATCCAGAGCTCCTGGCCTGCAGTGAGTTACTGGCTGTCCGGATGCCATTTAAATAAGGTGCCAGGACCTTCGACCCCATGAGGTAATGGCAGGGTGGATGACTCCCTGCCCGCCCTGCCACGAGATTCACCGTGCTCCTCGTGAATGAACAATTAATTTGCTGAAGAGTGGAAGAGTTCAGCCATCCCACCACCCAGCGGGAATCACTCCGACTTCCCTGCCCACCACCAGACTTAGACTTCAGAATGGAAGATTCTGCTCTATGTTTTAAGACAATGAGTGCTTTATTGACAAAGTGTGCTGAGAAAAGAATCACACTAAGTAAAAGTGGACTCACAGCAAGTGTATACTGCACACACCTTTTTCATTTTGCTTCTTCTTGTCTCTGCTTCTCTATTCTTATCTTCCATTTTTGATGATGAGCAGTGTGGCGGAGGAGGAAGTTGCCCACAGTTGCCACAGGTTGAAGGAAAATGCAGCTTGATTATTCCTTTCCCATCCTCTACTCCTTGTCCAACCCATCTCTCACTCTCTACCTCTGTCCCAATTCCCTGCAGCCCATACTCAACTGTTGCTTCCATTCCCACCTTCTCCTCACTTTTGTCAATTTTCCTATCTCACCCACTTCCTACTTCCTCCTTACCTCTTGGATCCTTTCACTCACTCCTCAGTTGTCACTCATCCATACCGCACTCCATCCTCTGACCTCCTGGCCAACACTCAGCCCCACCCAGTTACCATTCTTAGCCCCTCACTTTTACTATTTTTCATTGAGGTAGCTTATAGTTAGAGCTAAGTGCAAGGAAAATTATGTTACACAAGTCATGACACTGGAAATAAAGGCCTGGATTTTTCGTGCCCGCTGATGTCAGGCATGTTCGGTGGCATGAGCGGACAATTTGGCAAGGAGGTCAAAAATCGGTTTCACGACATCGTGAAATCAGTTTGCGATCATCTGCCCCACCCATTGATGGCAGGCCGCGTTCTCCACCATCGGATGTCGGGAATCTCATTGTAATACATCAGCATATAATTATAAGGCCAAGCCCCTCTCATTGGATCATCCACCCATGTTGGCAGGAAAACATGCCAATCTGTTCCGCAAGAGCATCTATAAGGTGTGTGCTCGGCAAGCTGCACTTCACTTGGGACTTCAAGGTTTGTTTGCCTACCTTGCTTTGGTCAGCACTCTCAATCAGCAGCACCAGGTTTCACAGACAGCACCACATCACTTTTAGGGGGGCTCACTAGTAGGTCTCTACCTATCAGATCAGCCATAAGTGGGTGGCTTTTCAATGGCGACAGGGCAAAGTCTTGCTTAGGGAAGGGGGAGAAGTGGCCTCGGGCAAGGGAAGAGAATGCAGGATAAGAGCTGCACTGGGGGAGGAGGGTATCCCAGGGTGTGATGTTGATCTGTGCAAGTGGCCTCAAGATGATGAGAGCTGAGGAGGCAGTCTCCAGAGGAGATGAGGCCCAATGGACATGTGAGGGTGTGTGTGTGACAATGGGTAGTGATGTCCCTTGAGCTGGCATTGAATGAGATGCCAGTGAATGTGTGGTGGGCTTGAGTGTGTGAGTTTAGAGTGATGAGATGGTTGCCATACCCTGGCTGCATGGATGAGACCATTCATCCTCTACCTGCATTAGATGGCCAGCCTCTTCTCCACAGCATTGGCACTGATCACCATTGCCATCGCCCCCCAAGCCGGAGTGGTAATATAACTGCCCCTTCTGAGTCCAGATCAGGGGTAGACGACATCATAATGGGTCTCCATGGCGTCCAAGGGCTCAAGGGCTGCAGTCTTCTTGCCTTTTGGGGCCATGTCTTCTTTGATGCAGTCCTAGGCTGGAAGCATTGAGTGTGACTGTACTTTAAATGTGGTGCCTGTGGCGTGATGAAGCGGCAAGGTAACGGCGTGGCAGATGAATGAGAGTCTGTCCACCATCAAAACGCTGTGTATCCCAGGAATGCGTAATTAATGCAGGCGGATTTGGGATGCTATGACGCAAAAAGCCACCATTGCGACTGGCTGGTAAATAAGAGCAACTGAACTATGCTTGCTTCATTGTACATAAGTTTGTGTTGGTTTTCACTAAGGAAGACCATTTCTCCCTACAACAGCTCTCAGAACCAATGGGACTGTGTTTGCTTTTTAAAAATAAAAATATTTCAAACTTGGCAAATGCATTGACAGAACAAAGCATACATGGAGATAGTTGGTTTCTGTTTGGCAAAGTGCATATAATTATAATAAGAGTACCCAAGACTTCACAGCGAGTTCCTGATCATATCAGTGTGCTTGCACACGAACAGGGGAGAGAGCACACCCTGAGTGGGGCACAGCCAGAGTGGGTATTGACAATTTGGTACAAAGCGGGAATTGAACTGGTAAGTCTTTCTCTTTAATTTCTCTTTAATTTTTGTAAGTTCAGTAGTCGAGATAAGGTAGCTGACTCAGCTGACTGTGTGACAGTTAACTGTCAAACGCCTGAAGCCTGATTAGGGCCTGAATAGGGGTTAATTACTATTTGAAGCTTAACTTGTGGTGAGTCAACTCAGCTCTATTTAAGAAAGGGACTATCTAGAAGCACACGACAGTGTGCTTGCACATGAACAAGAGAGAGCACATCCTGAGTGGGGCACAGCCAGAGTGGGTATTAGCAATTTGGTTCAAAGCTGGAATTGAACTGGTGCATAGTGGATGAGTTGTTCTTTGCATTTTTTCCTTGCTATCCAACCTCTTAAGTCTTCAGAGTGTGGGTCTTGCCCTGCTGCAGCAGTAGAGGCTACTAGGGAAAGGAATCACTGGTAAGTAGTGGGTAAGGTATTTACTACTTTAATTGCTTATAGTTTAAGGTCTTTTTGTGGTTTATAGTTTGTATATTCTACAGTAACGAGGATCAGGAAAGAAAGGCCCTAGAGTAATTGACTTAAAAGGTTTAATTTAAAGGGAGAAGCCAAGGCAGGAGCACTCAAAGCCGTGGTGTGCTCCTCGTGCTCCATGTGGGAAGCCGGGGACATTTCCAGTGCCCGGGACCAGCATGTGTGCAGGAAGTGTGTCCAGCTGCAGCTCCTGGAAACTCGGGTTTCAGAACTGGAACAGAGGGTGGGGATACTGTGGAGCATCCGCAAGTCTGAGAGCATCCTGGATAGCACACTTAGAGAGGTGGTCACATTGCAGGTGAAGGGACTTGAGGAAGGAAGGGAATGGATGACCACCAGGCAGTCCAAGAGAAACAGGCAGGTAGTTCAGGAGTCCCCTGGGGTCCCACTCGCAAATCGGAATTCCATTTTGGAGGCTGATGAGGTCACTGGTTCCTCCAGGGAGTGTGGACAGAGACAAGCCTCTGGCACCACAAGCAGCCTGTCTGTACAGGAGGGGAGGAAGGGAGGAAGAGCAATAATAATAGAGGATTCTATAGTCAGGGGAACTGATAGGCACTACTGTGGCCGTCAACATGACTCCAGGATGGTATGTTGCCTCCCTGGTGCCAGGGTCCGGGATGTTACTGAACGGCTGCAGGGCATCCTGAAGGGGGAGGGTGATAAGGCAGAGGTCATGGTACATGTTGGTACCAATGACATAGGTAGAAAGAGGGATGAGGTCTCGCATCAAGAATTCAGGGAGTTAGGCAGTAGACTAAAAAGCAAGATCTCTCGAATTGTAATCTCTGGATTACTCCCAGTGCCACATGCTAGCAAGATCAGAAATAGGAGAATAGCACAGATGAATACATGGCTTAAGAGTTGGTGCAGGAGGGAGGGTTTTAGATTCCTGGATCACTGGGACCGTTTCTGGGAAAGGTGGGACCTGTACAAACGGGATGGTCTACATCTGATCCAGAGCGGGACTAACATCCTTGCAGGCAGGTTTGTTAGCGCTGTTGGGAGGAGTTTAAACTAATTCAGCAGGGGGAGGGGACACAGAATGTTAGCAGAATAGGAACACACATCATAATACAGTAAAACAATCAAGTCAGAGGGAGTACAGCTGTATTAAGCTTCAAGGGAGTAAGGCAAGGCTGGATGGCCTCTACTTTAATGCCAAGAGTATTACAGGTAAAACAGTTGAGTTAAGGGTGAGGATTGACATGTGGAATTGTGATATACTAGCCAAAACTGAGACGTGGTTGAGGGAAGGGCAGGTTTGGCAACTCAACATTCCAGGATATATAATATTCAGGCGAGACAGAGGAGGGGGTAAAAGAGGAGGAGGCGTTGCATTACTAGTTAAGGAGTCAGTTACTGCAGTAAGGAGAGGTGATATCTTGGAGGGGGCATCAAATGAAGCTTTGTGGGCAGAGCTTAGGAATAAAAAAGGGGCAGCCACATTGTTAGGTGTTTATTATAGACCCCCAGATTGTCAGCAGAAAATTGAGGAGCAAATATGTGCACAATTTGTGGAGGTGTAAAAATAATAACAATAGGGTAATTATATTAGGTGACTTCAACTTTCCCAACATTAATTGGGATGTAGTGGATTTCTTGAAATGTGCACAGGAGAACTTTTTAGGTCAATATGTAGAGGGTCCAACAAAGGATGGCGCAGTGCTGGACCTAATTCTGGGGAATGAAGCCGGACAGATGGCTGAGGTGGTGGTGGAGGAGCATTTTAGTGATAGCGACCACAACATGGTACATTTTAAGTTTGTTATGGATAAAGAAATCAGCAAGTTACAAAAAAATGATTTGGATTTGGGGAGAGTGGATTTTAGTAAAATAAGGCAGGATCTGGCCAAGGTAAACTGGGAACAGTTATTTGTGGGGAAATCTACAGAGGAACAGTGGGGGGTGTTCAAAAACGAAATTGGGATGGTACAGGCTCAACCTGTTCCCTCTAGGGTGATAGGAAGGAGTAACAAGCCCAGAGAACCATGGATGACCAGAGATATTCAGGTTATGATGAGAAGGAAAAGAGAGGCTTTTAGCAGGTGCAAGGGAAGCAAATCAGCAGAGGAATTAGTAGAGTACAGAAAGCACAGGGTGGAGCTTAAGAAAGGAGAGCAAATAGGGGATATGAGAAAGCTCTGGCTGGTAAAAGTAGGGAAAATCCCAAGATATTCTATAAGTATAACAATGGGAAGAGGATAACCAGGGAAAGAGTAGGGCCCATAAATGACCAAGGAGGCAATCTATGGGTGGAGCCAGAGGACATAGCTAGAGTGTTGAATGAATACTTCACATCTGTCTTAACCCAAGAGAATGAGAATGAAGGTATCGAACTCGGGAAGAGAGGCTGTGAGGTTCTTCAGCAAATTGATATAGGGAGTGGCAAGGTATTGGAGATGTTGGCAGGCTTAAAAATGGACTAATCTCCAGTTCCAGATGATTTGTGTCCCAGACTGCTGAGGAAAGCAAGGGAGGAGATCACAGGGGCTCTGACCCAAATTTTTAATTCCTCTCTGGCCACGGGGGAGGTGCCAGAGGACTGGAGAACAGCTAATGTGGTTCCTCTATTTAAGAAGGGTTGTAGAGATAAGCCAGGGAACTACAGGCCAGTGAGTCTCACGTCAGTGGTAGGGAACCTATTGGAAAAATTTCTGAAGGAGAGTATCTCTCTCCATTTGGAGAGGCAAAATTTGATCAGGGATAGTCAGCATGCCTTTGTCAGAGGGCGGTCATGCCTAACAAATTTGAATGAATTTTTTGAGGAGGTGACCAGGTGTGTAGATCAGGGTAGTGCTGTTGATATAGTTTATATGGATTTCAGCTAAGTCTTTGACAAGGTCCTACATGGGAGACTTATAAAGAAGGCAAATGCACATGGGATACAGGGTAACTTGATAAGGTGGATTCAAAATTGACTTAGTTGTAGGAGGCAGAGGTTGATGACAGAAGGATGCTTTAGTGACTGGAAGCCAGTGTCCAATGGCGTACCACAGGGATCTGTGCTCGGTCCCCTATTATTTGTCACTTATATAAACTACATAGATGACTATGTGGGGGGTAGGATTAGTAAGTTTGCGGATGACACAAAGATTGGCCAGGTGGTTAACAGTGAGGTTGAGTGTCTTGGGCTACAGGAAGATATAGATGGGATGGTCAAATGGGCAGGTAAGTGGCAGATGGAATTTAACCTTGAAAAGTGTGAGGTGATACACTTTGGAAGGAGTAATTTGACAAGGAAGTATTCAATGAACGGCAAGACACTAGGAAGTTCTGAGGAACAAAGGGACCTTGGCGTGTGTGTCCATAGATCTCTGAAGACAGAGGGACATGTTAGTGGGGTGGTGAAAAAGGCATATGGGACACTTGCCTCTATCAATTGAGGCATAGGTTACAAAAGTAGGGAGGTCATGTTGGAGTTGTATAGAACCTTAGTGTGGCCACAGCTGGAGTACTGTGTGCAGTTCTGGTCGCCACATTATAGGAAGGATGTGATTGTACTGGAGGGGGTGCAAAGGAGATTCACCAGGATGTTGCCTGGGATGAAACATTTAAATTATGAAGAAAGGTTGGATAGACTTGGGTTGTTTTTGTTGGAGAAGACTGAGGGGCGACCTTATCGAGGTGTACAAGATTATGAGGGGCATGGACAGGGTGGATAGCGAGCAGCTGTTCCCCTTAGTTGAAGGGTCAGTCACAAGGGCACAAGGGGGCATAAGTTCAAGATGGGGGCAGGAGGTTTAGGGGGGATGTGAGGAAAAATTTTTTACCCAGAGGGTGGTGACGGTCTGGAATGCGCTGCCTGGGAGGGTGGTGGAGGCGGGTTGCCTCACATCCTTTAAAAAGTATCTGGATGAGCAATGGCACGTCATAACATTCAAGGCTATGGGCCAAGTGCTGGTAAATGGGGTTAGGTCAGTAGGTTAGGTGTTTCTTACATGTAGGTGCAGACTTAATGGGCCAAAGGGCCTCTTCTGCACTGTGATTCAGTGATATTGCTGAAAGTATTCCGAATATTGCTCTGTGGATGAAGTACTGCCCAGTCAGCTAGCCATTGATGGGAAAGGAAAACGAAACAGGAGTTGATTTAAAAGAAAATGTGTGATAGGACAAATAAGGAGGAATTGTAGCAAATTTAAACAGAGATAACTGATTTAACAGGAAGTTGTTGCACTTTACACAATTCCACCTCCCAACATATCATTATTAAATTATAAATGAGCAAATTATAACTTATATAAAATGTATTATTAAGCAATCTTAAATCACAAAACAAAAATGTTATATTGAATTGCTGTTTTTCTTTCTGCAATTGCATTTTTTTCTCAGAGTACAATGGGGTGATAGGAGCTGAAACAGGAAAAAAATGCTTGCTGGATAAATAATGATTATATCTGTTCCTATACAGCTGCAAAAAGATAACAACTTGCACATAATGGATGGATTCCTTGTTATGACGACTGAGATCATGCGTGCTGGATCCTCCTACATTCAACACCTGCAAAAATATAACATTCAGCTGAAAGCTGAGTAATCTTTATCTTAGCGCATTTTTTTTCTTGAAGCTGAGAAGCTTTGACAGTAATAATTTACTTGTGTTGCATATATTATTGATGAGGCATGGTCGATTCACAAGTCAAGGACTGTGCACAAATGGAGAGGCTTCAACATCATGTAATGGATTACAAGCATGATGCATATTCCCAAATCATCTATATACTACATAGTTAATATCTGTGGAGTTAAACATAGCAGAATTGGAAGTCTATGGGGTTCACATGCCATCATATTTAATTGATCTGATAATTCATAATAAAATATAACAGTGAGTACACATAAATATCAATAATCTTAGGTGTGATTGGGCTTTTTTGGATTTTATTTTTGCTTTCTCCCTTTTACACTTTAGGCTGGGTTCAAGTTTCTGCTCTACCTGTTTACAGTGAACTCAGCTATCTTAGTGGGCAAGTTTTGAGTTCAAGATCAATGGTGTACAATTCAAATCCAACTCAAAACCTGAACCAGAAAGTGCACAGTCGAGGCTATTGAAAACATTATCACATGGATCTTTCAGTAGAAGATTGTATTGTACGTTTGTTTTGCACGTTACCTAGAGCGCAGCTCCAATAACACTCAAGGAGCTTGCCACCATCCAGGACAAAGCAACCTGCTTGATTGGCATCCCATCCCATTCACTCCCTCCATCGCCAGAGCACAGTGGCAGCAGTGTGCAGCGTCCACAAGATGCACTGCAGCATCTCACCAAGGCTCCTTCAACAGCACCTTCCAAACCCACAATCTCTACCACCTAGAAGAACAAGGGCAGAAGATGAGTGGAAACATCATCATCTACATGTTGCCCTTCAAGTTGCATACCATCCTGACTTTGAAATATATTGCCATTCCTTCATGGTAGCTGAGTTAAAATCCTGGAACTTCCTCCCTAACAGCACTGTGGATGTACCGAGATGGACTGCCATGATTCAGGAAGGAGGCTTACCACCACCTTCTCAAGTGCATTTAAGGATGGGCAATAAATGCTGGCCTTGATGCCATACCCAACATCCTAAAACAAATAAAAACGTGATTATTATTTGTAAAGATAAATATAGTTCAGGAGTAAGATAATATACGTGAAGAAGTATAATTCCTTGTTCCACATTTAATTTAAAAGAAACAAGAAAACCTTCATTTATATAGTACACTTCACAATCACAAATATCCAAAACACTTTACAACCAATGAAGTATTTTTGAAGTGTAGTCCTTGTTGTAATGTAGGGTCAGTATTACCAGGGCTGTAAAGGATCTGGATGATGGTATTTTAAATAGAACTGCTTCAAGTATTGAGCCTGCTCTGCCATTCAATAAAAGCACAACTAATCTGACCTTGGCCACAACTCCACATTCCTGCCTTCCCACCATAATATGGTTCAAGAATCTGTCTATCTCAGCCTTAAATATATTCAGTGGTTCAGCTTCCACTGCTGTGACCTTCTGAGGGAAGAAATTTCTGCTCATCTCCTACATAAATGGGAGAGCCCTTATTCTGAATATCTCCCTTAGTTCAAGATTCCCCCGTGAGGGGGAGCATCCTTTCAGTATCTACCCTGTCAATCAATCCCCCTCAGGGATCTGATACGTTTCAATAAGATCACCTCTTATTTTTATAAACTCCACTGAATATAGGCCCAACCTGCTCAACCTTTCCTCGTAAGACCACCTATTCATTCCAGGAATCAATCTATTCATCCTTCTTTAACTTGCTTCAGATACAAGTATATTCCTCCAGAAGTAAGGAGACCAAAACTGTACACAATACTCTAGGTGTGGTCTTATCAATGCATGATACAGATCTAGCAAGACATCCCCACTTATAAATTCCAGCCCCCTTGCAATAAAGGCCAACATTCTGTTTGCCTTTCTAATTACTTGCTGTACCTGTTTGCTATTTTTTTTTCATTTCATGTTGCTTGTGCAAGTTCATCCAGATCCCTCTGTGCCAAGGAGATGGTGGTGAGCAACCTTCTTGAAGCGCTTGGCATTAGATGTTAATCATGAAAGGAATTTCGAAACGTTCATATTAAAACTGATATTTAAGAATGCTACGAATGTTCAAATCATGCCATTATTCTATTTTTACAGAGTAGAACAGAGGAAGTGACCCATGAGTCCAGTTCAAGTTTTTGCAATAGCTTACACAAACTCTTATATGTTTCTGTTTTGCTTCCAAATATCTAATAAGAAAGTTAATCTCAACTGCAAGTAGATTCAATCAAAACATTCCAAAAGGAATTGAAGGGAAAATAATTGTAGATGCTGTAGGGCGGCTGAGTTGTGCTATTAATGATAGAGTTCATGAGCAGACACTTCTTGGGTGGAAGTGTTAAGTTTATTTACAATATACTCAGCAGAGACTTTACGTGTGTTTTCAACTCCAACTCTATCTTTACACTAACACTTGGTTCTCTCCTATTGGTTACTACAGATCATGTGATCTTGCCTAACAAGTATTATTCTTAAAGGTACATTACACACAAAATAAAACCATAATTACTACATTCCTCCCCCTTTAACTCAGCTATACATATATTTACAAGTACATATTTTTCAATATTTACACTGGGTAAGAAATTTACAAGTTCAGTCTGTTAGGTGGTTTCCTGGTACGTATGGAATGTTGCAGCTCTACAACTTCAAATTCTTTGTCAGGAACCTCCTTTTCTGGAGTTGCCTGAATATCAGGTGATTCGGTGGACATGTGCAGTTCGGTATCCTCAACTCATACAGGAACATCAGACATGTCAGTCCTGGATTGAGTATTCTCAACAGGAAACGCAGACTCGGTCATGATCTCTGGTGGAACCAAATCTTGCTGATTTGTCTCTCTCTTCCTTAAATGGTCCAAATATTTACAGATGATCCGACCTTCCATCTCCACATGGTAAGATAGAGGTCCAGTCACTGCACTTATTTCACCCGGTAACTACTTTGGTCTTTCACCAAAGTTCTTCACATATATCAACTGTCCCATGGTAAATTTCCTCTCGTGACTATGCCAGTCTAGTTTTCTGGCTTCCCTGGCTGCTTTCCACCTTCCCCTCTAAATTCAGCATTATTAAGCTCAATCTCAACGTGAGACGACATTTCAACAATAAGTCCGCAGGTGTGACATCCATTGTTGTGTGAAGGGTAGTCCTGTAATGAAAAAGAAAGCGTGCTAGCTTATTTGCCAAGGAATTTCCAGTTAGTTTTTTCATGCCTGCCTTGAACATTTGAACCATCCTTTCGGCCAGTCCATTTGAGGAAGGGTGGTATGGTGCAGGTTTCACATGAGTGATACCATTGAGGCTGATAAACTGTTGAAACTCAGCACTCATAAATGCCATGCCATTATCAGAAATGACTACTTCTGGTAGTCCGTGAATGGCAAACCCTGACGTAGTTTCTCAATTGTAGTAGCCAACATTGGTGACTTCACCTTATATACGTCCAACCATTTTGAATGGACATTGACAATAAGCAGAAAAATTGTTCCCAGGAAAAGTCCAACGTTGTCAATGTGTAACCACACCCAGGGTCTACCTGGCCATTCCCATGGGTGTAATGGAGCTGTCACTGACAACTTTGGCAGTTGCTGACATTGCACGCAGCACTCTTCTAAACTCTCTATTTCGCCGTCCATCCCAGGCCACTATGCTGCATGCTATGGTCTTCATTTGGGAAATTCCTGGATGGACACTGTGTAGTTCAATTAAAAGTGGTTCCCTTCCCTTTGGAGGAGCTATCACTCATGTCCCCCACAATAAGATGCCATCCTGTCAGGTTACTTCATATCTTCTGTTGAAGTACGGCTTCATTTTGTCCGATACAGGCTCCTGTGACCAACCATGGAGCACTTGTTCTCGTACCTGACATAGGACTGGGTCCTGACTTGTCCAGTGTCTGATCTATTGAGTAGATACTGTTGGGGAATCTAAGAAGGCTAACAGTAAAACAAGTTCCTGTGAAACTGGGATGTGCTCATCATTTTCTTGTAAAGTTAAATGACTAAGGGCATCAGCATTTGCGATTTTATTGCCAGGCCTATGTATGAAAGTGTACTCATATGCTGCCAGAATTAAAGCCCATTGTTGTATTCTTGCTGAGGCTATGGGTGGTATAGCCTTGTCCAAACTAAACAATCCTAGTAATGGTTTGTGGTCTGAAATGATTGTAAAATGGCGACCATGTACATAATGGTGAAATTTCTTGACATCAAAGATAATGGACAGGCCTTTCTTTTTCAATCTGCGAGTATCCCTTTTCTGATGTGGTGAGCGTTCTTGATACATAACCTATTGGCCATTTCTTGCCATCGTCCATCTGATGAAAGCACTGCTCCCACTCCATAGTGAGATGCCTCTTATGTCAGCACCAATTTTTTCATCTGCTCATAACGTACTACTAGACTGGACAAGTGCAACAATTGTTTCACCTTTACAAAAGCTTCTTTCTGGGGCAACACCCAAGACCAACGTTGGTTCTTTTTGAGTAGAGAATGCAGGGAGGACGGCACTGCAGACAAATTGGGTAAGAACCACTCAGAATAGTTGATCATTCCTAGGATTGACTTGAGCTCTGAGGCGTTCTATGGCACAAGTGCCTCTCATATGGCTCTCACTTTATCCTCAACCAGGTGGAGACTTGTAAATCTACCCAGTGACCCAAATAGATTACCTCCCTGGCTTGAAATGTGCACTTTTCTTTATTTAAAAGCACTCCAGCTTGCAAGACACATTTTAAGATTTCTTCTAATTTTGCCAAATGCTCTTTTTCAGTGAATCCTGTCATCAATACCTCGTCTAAATAGACTACAACCTGGGGCAGTCCCTGCAATAATCTTTCCACTGTACTCTGAAAGATGGCACAAGCGGATCAGACACTGAAAGGCAATTGTGTATATTTGTACAGACCTTTGTGGGTATTAATTGTGACAAATTCCCAGGAGGCACTATCTAACTCTAATTGTTGATAAGCATGACTCATGTCAAGCTTTATGTACGTTGTCCCTCCTGCCAGCTTGGCATATAGGTCTTTGATTTTTGGGATGGGCTGCCTGTCTAGCTTAGATACTTTATCAACCGTCAGTTTGTAGTCTCCACAAACTTGGACGCTTTGGTCAGGTTTAAGGACAGGGACTATGGGTGCTGCCCATTCTGAGAACTGAGCAGGTTGTATAACACCCAGTTTCTCTAGTCTGTTCAGTTCAATGTTGACTTTTTCTCGCAGGACATAAGGCACTGGTCTCATCTTCATGAAGCAAGGGGTTGCTTCTGGATCCACATGAATCTTGGCCTGCAGGCCCTGGATTTTCCTCAGTTCATCCTTAAAGACGGTGGTATATTTTCTAAGTCAATCTGGTAGTCCAATTGCTCTCAACAGGGAAATTTCAGACATTTCTAACTTTAACCAATTTTGCCCCAGGAGGCTTGACCTGTCATCCGTTACCACCATCAAAGATAGCTTTACTGATTGGCTTCCATAATAGACAGTTACTCTGCTTACGTCTTTTACTTGAACGTCTTCGCCCATATACGTTTTTAGCTTGACGTCTGTTTCTTCTAAACTTAATTGATGTTCACCATCATTCAAATATCCAAAGGTATGTTCCCCAATTACTGTAGTGGAAGCTCCCATGTCAACTTCCATTCTAACAGTTTAGCAATTAGCTTTCACTGTGACAAATATTGATTCTGTCTTTCCAACTTTCAGATTAAGCAATGAGTAAATGTCTGAATTTGTTGTTTCAGGCTCTTCTACATTTAGGTTTAATTGGGCTTAGTCTTTTGTTTACAGGCCTGCTTGAATCTTCCTTGCACTGCCTCATTATATGTCCATTCCTATGACAATGGTAATGTTCCATTTTTTAAACTGCAAAACGCTAAAAGATCGATTGTTTCCACCTCTATTAAAATTATTCTTTAATTTCACTGCTAAGTTATTTTTCTATTCTCTTTGGCTAATGGGGAGCTGTTTCCCACTTCTCAGCAGAGTCTCGCTTTTTCGCGCCTCTTTTGTTTGAGGTTTCCCACCTGATGTGGAGGGCGATGCCATTTTGCACACCCTGTATTGCTTTTGAATCCCTTACTGCACTTTCCAAGGCCAGCGCTATCTCTAGCACCTTCTTGAAATCCAGATTCACTTCAGACAATAATCTTTTCTGAATAGTGTTCTCTTTCACATTACACACTAAACCATCTCCGAGCATGTTATTCCGAGTCATACCGAACTCAAAATGTTCTGTTAACTGCTTCAAATTTGCCACGTAGCATGCAATTGTCTCACCCGGGTGTCTATTTCATGAATTAAACCTGAACCTCTGCATCGTGTCTGAGGGCTTTGGTTGAAAATGACCCTTCACGTGGTCTACCCATTCATCGAAATTCTTTGAGTCTGGGGCACTGGGTACTGTCATACTTCGAATCAAGCGATAGATTTTGCTCCCACAAGTACTCAAGAGGATCGCTTGGCTCTTCTCTTCCCCCGTAATCTCGTTCGCTTGAAAAAAAAACGTGAGGCATTCTAGATATTGAAACCAGTTATCTGCGGCTGATTCAAAAGGATCAACTTTCACAAATTGTGGCATTTTGAGAGAGGATAACTTCTTCAATTCTAATGGAGCTTTCTACTTACAATCACTGGGCGAGGTACAGTACCGATTTCTTTCCAACTGGATTTCTTCTGTTCAACCCTGTTTTATCCTCATCGCTAATGTGTTGTAGGGTGGCCGAGTTTTGCTGTTAATGATAGAGTTGATCAGTAGACACTTCTTGGGTGGAAACATCAAGTTTATTTAGAATACACTCAACAGCAACTACATGTGTTCTTTCAACTCCAAGCTATTGCTACACTGGTTGCTGAGACAGCCTGCACTGCTCTCCTTTGGTTACCGCAGATCACGTGATCTTGCGTAACAAGTATTATTCATAAAGGTACATTACAGACTAAATAAAACCATCATTACTAGAGTAGGGCTATGAAGAAAGGGCAAGGAAATAGGGTGAATTGGGTAGCTCTTCAAAAGAACATACACAAAGCACCAAATGGCCTCTTCCTGCATATATCATTCTATGATAAAAGAACTACACAATTTCGAGAAGCTTTGAGTTCAGCTGACCAAAAAATTGACTAAAAACAATGGGATAATCAAAATTGAAGCTTTGAGTTATGGAGAGCTTTAAAAAGAAGGTCCTCAAAGCCACCATTGGATATTTGGTTGTGGTATAGCTAAGCACAAGACAAAACAAGGAGAGTGAGAATTTCTTAGCTGCAGTATTCTATCGTTTAAACCTGAGCAAGCTAGCAGATCATGAACAGGGTCACACGTGATATATCAGATGTTGGGCTGCTGCTATCTAATGTTAGGGTAGTGGTGCCTACAACTATCACAATCAGGAATCATGTGGAAAACCTACAAAATGGCATAACAAAACACATCTACCATATTTACACTTCTTACTTGTTCCTACTTGCAATTACTCCAGCCTATTTCCCTCGTAAAATATAGAAACATGTGTTGATATGAAAGCATTGGCTTTTTAAATGTCTTAAGTTTTTTAGATTCTTTCACAGGATGTGGGTGTCGTTGGCTAGGCCAGCATTTATTGCCCATCCCTAATTGCCCTGGTGAAGGCAGTGGTGAGCTGCCTTCTAGAACCGCTGCCATCCATGTGGTGTAGGCACACCCACAGTACTGTTAGGGAGGGATTTTAACCCAGTGACAGTGAGGGAACAGCAATATATTTCCAAGTCAGGACGGTGAGTGAATTGGAAGTGAACCTGCAGGTGGTGGTGTTCCTATGTATCTGCTGCCCTTGTCCTTCCAAGTGGCAGAAGTTATGGGTGTGAAAGATGCTGTCAAAGGAGCCTTGATCAGTTGCTGTAGTGAATCTTGTAGATGGTACACACTGCTGCCACTGTGCGTCAGTGGTGGAGGGAGTGAATGTTTGAGCTGCTGGATGAGGTGCCAATCAAGTGGGCTACTTTGTAATGGATAGTTTTTTTCTATTTTATTCAGTCATGGGATGTGGGCTTCGCTGGCTGGGCCAGCATTTATTGCCATCCATAGTTGCCCTTAGGAAGGTGGTGGTGAGCTGCCTTCTTGAACCACTGCAGTCCATGTGGTGTAGGTATACCCACAGTACTGTTAGGGAGGGGGGTTCCAGGATTTTTACCAAGTGACACTAAGGAATGGCAATATATTTCCAAGTCAGCATGGTGTGTGACTTGGAGGGGAACTTCCAGGTGGTGGTGTTCCCATGTGTCTGCTGTCCTTGTCCTTCTAGATGGTAGTGGTCGTGGGTTTGGAAGGTGCTGTTGAAGGATCCTTGGTGAGTTTCTGTGGTGCATGTTGTAGATGGTAAACATCGCAGCTACTGTGCATTGTTAGTGTAGGGAGTGAATGCTTGTCGATGTGGTGACAATCAAGTGGGCTGCTTTGCCCTGGACAGTGTCAAACTTCTTGAGGGTTGTGGGAGCTGCACTCATCCAGGCAAGTGGGGAGTATTCCATCACACACCTGACTTGTGTCTTGTAGATGGTGGGCAGGCTTTAAGGAATCAGGAGGTGGGTTACTCATTGCAGGATTCCTAGCCTCCGACTTGCTCTTGTAGCCACAGTTTTTATATGGCTAGTCCAGCTTAGTTTCTGGTTAGTGGTAACCCCCTGCAAATTGATGGTGGGGGATTCAGTGATTGTAATGCCATTGATCATCAAGGGTCAATGAATGGATTCTCTTTTGTTGGAGATGGTCATTGCCTGACACTTATGTGGTGTGAATGTTACTTGTCACTTGTCAGACCAAGCCTGGATATTGTCCAGGTCTAGCTGCATTTGGACACGGACTGCTTCGGCATCTGAGGAATCACAAATGGTGCTGAACATTGTGCAATCATCCGCGAACATCCCCACTTCTGACCTTATGATGGAACGAAGGTCATTGATGAAGCAGCTGAAGATGGCTGGGCTGAGGACACTATCCTGAGGAACTCCTGCAGTGATGCCCTGGAGCTGAGATGACTGACCTCCAACAACCACAACCATTTTCCTTTGAGCTAGGTATGACTCCTAGTAGCGGAGAGTTTTCCCCCTGATTCCCTTGATGCCACACTCGGTCAAATGCTGCCTTGATGTCAAGGGCAGTCACTCTCATTTCACCTCAGAAGTTCAGCTGTTTATCCATGTTTGAACTAAGGCTGTAAGGAGGTCAGGAACTGTTTGGGCCTGGTGGAACCCAAACTAAGCATCAGTGAGCAGGTTATTGCAAGTGCCACCCGATAGCACTGCTGATGACCTCTTTGATTACTTTACTGGTGATCGAGAGTAGACTGATGAACGGTAATTGGCCGAGTTGGACTTATCCTGCTTTTTGTGTGCTCGACGTATCTGGGCAATTTTCCACATAGCCGGGTAGGTGCCAGTGTTGTAGCTGTACTGTAACAGTTTGGTTAGGGGCGCAGCAAGTTCTAGAGCTCAAGTCTTCAGTACCATTGCCTGACTATTGTCAGGGTCCATTTTCGCAGAATCCAATGCCTTCAGTCATTTCTTGATATCATGTGGAGTGAATCAATTTGGCTAAAGCCTGGCATCTGTGATGATGGGGACCTCTGGAAGAGGCTGAGATGAATCATCCACTTGGTACTTCTGGCTGAAGATTGTAGCAAATGCTTCAGCCTTCTCTTTTGCAATGATGTGCTGGGCTCCTCCATCACTGAGGATGGGGATATTTGTGGAGCTTCCTCCTCCAGTGAGTTGTTTAATCGTCTGCCACCATTCACAACTGAATGTGGAAGGACTGCAGAGCTTAGAACTGATCCGTTGGCTGTGGGATCGCTTAGCTCTGTCTATCACTTGCTGCTTGGCATGCAAGTAGTCCTGTGTTATAGCTTCACCAGGTTGACACCTCATTTTTAGCCTGGTTCTGCTCCTGGCATGCTCTCCTGCACTCTTCATTAAACCAGGATTGATCCCATGCTTTGATGGGTAGAGTGGGTGATATGCTAGGCCTTGAGGTTATAGATTGTGTTTGAGTACAATTCTGCTGCTGCTGATGACCCACAGCACTCATGGATGCCCAGTCTTGAGTTGCTAGATCTGTTCGAAATCTATCCCATTTAGCACAGTGGTAGTGCCACACAATACGATTGAGGGTTTCCTCAATGTGAAGATGGGACTTTCTCTCCACAATGACTGTGCAGTGGTCACTCCTACCAGTGCTGTCATGGGCAGATGCATCTACGGCAGACAGGTTGCGAGATGAGGTGAAGTATGTTTTCCCTCTTGTTGGTCCCCTCATCACCTGCTGCATACCCAGTCTAGCAGCAATGTCATTTAGGACTCAGCCAGTAGTGGTGCTACCGTGCCACTCTTGATGATGGACATTGAAGTCTCCCACCCAGAGTATGTTCTGCATCCTTACCACCCTCAGTGGCATTTAATATGGGGGAGCACTGATTCATCAGCTGAGGGAGGGCGATACGTGGTAATCAGCAGGAGGTTACCTTGCCTATGTTTGGCCTGATGCCATGAGACTTGTTGGGGTCTGGAATCTAAGTTGAGGACTCCCAGTCCTCTGCTGGTGGTACAATGTTATACAGTCAGGAGGAAGTTGGGACAGGATGGTGATGGTGGTGTCTGGGACATTATTCCGTGAGGGTGACTATTTCAGGCTATTGCTTGACTAGTCTGTGAGACAGCTCTCCCAATTTTGGGCATTAGTCCCCAGCTGTTAGTAAGGAGGGCTTTGCAGGGTCAACAGAATTGCCATTGTTGGTTGATCCATCCATTCCTTTTTTGTGCCTTTGTAGTGGTTTGATACAATTGTGCGTCTTGCTAGGCCATTTAAGAGTCTGATTCTGGAGTTGCCTGTAAGGACCAAATGAGTTTTTAAGCACCAATTCCAGATCTTTATTAGATTCAAATTCCACCACCTGCTGTGGCAAGATTCAAACCCAGGTCCCCAGAGCATTACCATTACTAGTCCAGCAGCAATACCACTGCACCATCACTTCCCCGGTAGTGTTAAGCTTCTTGAGTGTTGTTGGAGCTGCATTCATCCAGGGAAGTGGAGAGAATTCCATCACCTTATGTGATGTAGATGATGGACAGGCTTTGGGGAGACAGGAGGTGAGTTACTCTGTGCAGAATTCCTAGCCTTTGACCTGCTCTTGTAGCCACAGTATTTATATGGCTGGTCCAGTTCAGTTTCTGATCAATGGTAACTCCCAGGGTGTTGATAGTGGGGGATTCAGTGATGTAATGCCATCGAATGTCAAGGGGAGATGGTTAGATTTTCTCTTGTCGGAGATGGTCATTTTCTGGCATTTGGTGGCACAAATGTTAATTGTTAATTTTAAGTGACTATCACCTTGAGATTATTGAACCTTGGTTGAGTTATTATTTGGGAAGACAGGTGCACAGTTTATCATTCCTTTTCTGATGTTTAGCATCTAAGATATAAACAAAGTTTAAGAACGTGTTACAAAGTTAATATATTAGGGTAAGCTTTCTGCTACAGTCGCAAAGCATATTCATCGGATTTGTACATCAGAAAACCATTGAGTACTGGCCAGGGATTCCATCCATTTCAAGAGATAGATGGAAACCAATGGACTATCAATACCTAACAATCTAATATGTGCTGCCGGTGGGTGAGGCTCCTTTAGCAGGAGTTCAGGACATTTATTCTGTGACATGAGGGTTATAAGTTACATTAGCATTCAGTTGTCAGACTTACAACAAAAAAACATTGTGCCCATCAAGCGAGAGTGCAAGGGTCAAGAAAATATCTTTATAACTGTATCCATCATGGATCAAATTTTAATGGATTTGAAATTTAAAGATAAAAACAGCAAATGATGGAAATCGGAATTTGAAAAAAATAGGGAGTCATTTAAACATAACACACCAACAGGATTCTGAATTGTGAATGAGATTCAATCACTATTTACACATTGCTTCATTTTGTTCTTTAATGAAGTGCCCCTTTAATAAAATTAAATGAGTGCTAGTCATATTTCATTCTTATCACCCACGTTTTAGTCTTGTGATAGCCTTCTTAGTTTTTGATCCAAAAAATTCCATGGTAAAGTTAAGCTAATTTTAATTACCTTCCAACTAATCCAGGAAGATCAGAACTCAAGAGGGTAGGAGTGGAAAAGTCTCTTAATCCTTAATAATCTCTGCCATAGACTGCTGCTCACCATAAGCCAGTACTTCACTTTATAGATGTGTCAGAAAATTAAACTGCTTTGAAAACGTTAAATATTTTTTGACATTCAGATCATCCCCTAATCTACGTTAGGTCAAGCAGGTTTATTTTCACAAATAGACCTCCCATTGTCCAACTGATAATTTATCTGCCTCGCTCCATCCCTCAGCCAAGGTCAGGCTCACACCTTTGTCCCTTTTCACACTTAAAATGTCAGGTGCTGGGAATACGCCAGAATTACTACCTTTCCTATCATTGATTCTAAAAGCATTAAGAAGCAAGCCTCTTGAGTTGGCACTGAGTTTGGCAACAGATGTGAGAGTTTGTTAAGCACATTAATCTCAAAGATAGGTACGGAAACCTCAGAAGCGTAGATGGCTTCCCCTACCCCACCTTCCATGGAAGTGTGAAATGTAGAGATGTATTGTCCCTTTAAATGAAGTGTGCTAGAATATTATCAGTAGCTCTTTCGACAGGCAATGTGAAGGTTGGCGGGCAGGCGAAGAGCCCAGGCGGCCTTCATATTTTTCAAGGAACCTCCTCCGTGGGCGGGGTGAGGTTTCATGAATTTTTTCAAACTGTTGGAACTGTTTTTATTAATATTAATGGACATGTCCCAGCTCATGTGACAGTTTCACATGAGGGGACATGTCCTTAAAATTTCTTTCTCCCTTTATTCAATGTTTTATACGTGAAACTAATCTCCCTGAGGCAGCTCTGAGCCTCAGGGAGATTTCTGCGCTCTTTTGTGCGCATGCACGAAAGAGCAGAGTCCCTGACTCAGGCAAACACCCCCCACTCGCACAGGGAGGGCTGAGCGCTTCCGGGTACATGTCACGCTGGGCGGGCCTTAATTGGGGCGCCCACGTGAATTGGCGGCACCCAGCCAACCGGGGGCGCCAACCGGCTGCGCACCCACCAATGCCCGCCTTGCACAACCACCCCCCCCCAAATAGGGGGAATATTCTCCACATGGTTTCATTTAGTGTGCAATGTATCTTTAAGAATAATACTTGTTAAGGAAGAACACGTGATCTGTAGTAACCAATAGGAGGGTAGCGTGGGCTACCTCAGCAATCAGTGTAGAGATAGGGGAGGATTTTGCTATCGTTGGGCGAGCGTGGCAAGTGGGCCCAGGAACAGCCGCAAGACCAACCGCCCCCCCACCCCGGCAGCGCTGATGGCCTTAGCGCACCTTTCACACTGGCTGGCAGTTAATTAGCCGTTCCCTGAAGACCCAGAGCTGCCTCAGGGAGCTGACAGAGTTTAGATACAAGAACAAACATTTTGCTTATGAGATAAACATGCCCCCCACATGTGAATCAGTCAGATGAACAGGGATTTGTAAAAAAGGATGTTAACATTTTTTATTCCTTATATAGTAAGCTTTGGAAAGCTCATCCCGCCCGTGGATGGGGTTTCATGAAAAATGCAAAAGCCAGCTGGCCTATTCACCCAGCTGCCAACTGGACGGTTGAGCGGGCAGTGAAAAATACAACTTAATTGATTACTTAAGGGCCTTTATAGGCCTCTTAATTGTCGGCGGGTGCGCTGCCGCCTCTTGCACACCCAACGACCAAAATACTGCAAGATTGTGCGATGACATAGGGGCACTTGCCTGATGTCATTACACACTCACTCCCATTCGGGTCAGGCGTGCACCCGCCCGTGGGATGAAAAATTCTGCCCATAGAGTTGGACTTGAAAGCACACATTTTTAGTTGCTGCTGAGTATATTGTAAATAAACTCAATTTTTCCACCCAAGAAGTGTCTGCAAATCAATTCTATCATTAATAGTACAACAAGGCCACCCTACAACAATCTGTTATTTGTACATTGATTGGGTATTTAATGGTATTCAGCTGGCTAGCCAGCAATGCCCACATCCCATGAGGAAAGTTACAGGTCATGGAAGAAAAGGGACAATAACAACATAGATACAAAATTGGCTGAGGGATAGGAAACAGGGAGTACTGGTTAATGGGTATTTTTCAGGCTGGAAGAAGGTTTGAAGTGGAGCTCCCCTAGGGTTGGTATTGGGACCCTTGCTCTTTCTGATATATATAAATTATCTAGACCTTGGTGTGCAGGGGACAATTTCAAAGTTTGCGGATGACACAAAACATGGGAGGATTGTAAACTCTGAGGAGGACAGTGTTGAATTTCAAAAGGACAATGACACATTGGTGGAGTGGGCAGATAGGTGGCAGATGAACTTCAATGCAGAGAAGTGTAAGGTGATACACTTTGTACAAAGAACATGGAGAGACCGTATAAAATAAAGGATACTATTCTAAAGGGTGTGCAGGAGCAGAGAGACCTGGGTGTATATGTACATAAGTTATTAAAGGTGGCAGGAAAGGTAGAGAGGACTGTTTCTAAAGCATACAGTATTTTAGGCTTCATTAATAGGGGAATAGAGTACAAGAGTAGGGAGTTATGATAAACTTATTTAAGACAAAAACAAAAATACCTGGAAAAACTCAGCAGGTCTGAAACATCTGCGGCGAGGAATACAGTTAACATTTCAAGTCCGCATGACTCTCCACCAGAACTAAGGAAAAATAGAAAAGAACTTATTTAAGACACTGGTTAGATCTCCACTGGAGTACTGTGTACTGTTCTGGGAGCCACACTATAGAAAGGATGTGAACACATTGGAGACAGTGCAGAAGAGGTTTACAAGAATGGCTCCAGGGATGCAACACTTCAATTATGAGGGAAGATTGGAGAAGTTGGGACTGTTTTCCTTGGAGAGAAGAAAACTGAGAGGAGACTTGATAGATGTTTTCAAAATCATGAGGGGACTGGACAGAGTAGATAGGGAGACACTGTCCCCACTCATAAATGGATCGAGAACCAGGGGACACACTTTTAAAGTGTTTTGCAAAAGGACCAAATGCAAGCTGAGAAAAAACTATTTCACACAGCGAGTAATTAGGGTTTGGAATGCACTGCCTGGAAGTGTGGTGGAGGCAGGTTCAATTGAGGCATTCAAGAGGACATTGGACAGTTATTTAAATAAAAAAACAATGTACAAGGCTATGGGGAAAAGGCAGGAAACTGGCACTAAGTTAAAATGCTCAGAGAGCTGGTGCAGACATGATGGGCCGAATGGCCTCCTTCTACACCATAACAATTCTGTGATTCTGTGAATAAAACAAAGAGCAACACATTTCTTTCACTAACATTATATCCCATTAAGTTTATGATAAGGAAATTCATGACAAATATGCATTCTGACTCATGTATCTCTTCTACCCTAATCCCAGGACAGCAGATGCAGCTGGTAGCTAGGAATCAGTGGGAGGGATCAGTGTCCAGGTTTAGTGAGCATGATTTGGAGATCCTGCTGCAACTGGTGAACACCCACAAAGGTGCCCTAGGGCTCAAGCTGCCTCCCAATATGATTAAAGTAGCTTGGATGAAGAGAGTGGAGGTGGTAAGTGCTATGGGGCATCTGAACTGGTTGCAGTCACTTCAGTGACAGTAATGTGAATGAGATGTCCCTATTAGGCATGCAACCTGGCCTTGCTGCATGCAGTATGGCCAGCCTCGGGTGGGCCCAGGGTGCATGATGCTGAGCAGCGCTGCAGGCACATGTGCCCATGGCCAAGATGCAGCAAATAATGTGAATAGTAAACGAAGAGATTGAGGAAGATAAATTGGAGAACTCTTGGAGGAATCTCCAAGCACCATGCCTCAATAAGCCACCACATCACCCTTTCCCTGTTTTCCTTTCAGGAGAAGAGGGTCCGCAATGCCCATGAACTGTCCAAGAGCAGGTGTGGGACCCCAAAGCTGCAAGGGACCCAACATGTGGAGGAGAGGGCTAATAACGCGAACGCTGTGTACGGAATGTGTGAGTGACGGCGAGACCCCTCACATGGCTGTGGTGCTGATGCAACTGGACAGGTGATGGTGTGGGCTGACAGAGGGAGGGGGAGGGCTGGGCTTAGGTGATGACATCTCAGGGACTAATGGTACTGCGTAACTCCAAGTTATGACTGTGTTTAGCCAGGAAGGCATCGATTGGCAGCAGAACGAGAAACGTGAGATGATTGGAAGGAGGTCACTGTGAATGGTGATGCGAAGCATCGCCTCATCTCATGGCTGCCTTGTGCTTCTCTCACAGGTCCTGTAGCTGTGGTCCCGCCACCAGAGAGGAGTCAGGCCTTGGATATGAGAAGTAGTCAGCTCTATGGTGAGGATGCACCGTCAGCACCTTCCGAAGTTGCCGCACCACCCAGAGACAAACACTCCTGCGGGTATTAATGCAGATATAGATTTAAGTCCAAGATCTCTACGAGATTCATTTCCCCATTCCCTAACCTGAAGGGTACCCGAGGTTGGCTGGGGCCTTCTATGTGGAGGTCCCAGGAAGTGGCAGTAACTGGGCCAAACAGGGGTTATGAGGCGCTGATGACTTAACTGCAACACCCGCAAGCAGGCATTTTCATGTTGTCAGTGGAGAGAAGCCAGTCAGCCGCAGTTGTAATGGGCATGGGGGAAGAGAAATTCATCTTGAGTTAGTAAGATGGAACTAGGACTTACCACCCAATTTTACCTCATTCTCTGACAAAATCCTACCCATTTCAGGGGGATCAGAAGTAAAATCCAGTTTTCAGAACCGATGAACTTGAAATAAATTAATTGCTCACAAAAGATTGGTAAAGGCCTGTGGTTTTAGTCTCATTTCCTCATTTAATTTATTAGTTTATTATGCATAATCTATATAGTGGAATAATATACGTGAGATATTTCCAAAGTGTGGTGTGTGTTTGAAAAGAGCACTGGCCTAAGTCAAGCAATATAATCCATTCCTTCCAGTACTCACTGGATTATCATTATTGTTTAGATACTTTAGTGCCATATAGTTCTTCCTGTGTTTCAGTTTAAATGAACATTTGATCAAAGAACTTTCGAAGAAGACCAGAGGAATAATACTCCATTCGTGTCTCAAGGACATATGTTAGTTTAGCATTGATATGCTTCAGCATGGTTCACATTGTATACTTGTCTGTAAAAAAAGAATTGCCACAGGAAGATGTGTTCCTTTAATGAAATGCTTTTATTGGAGACAATGGCCGCCATTACAGCCCATGAATCCTTTAGACGACAGTTGGATGTGCATTGGGGATGTTTGAAGAACCAGTCAAAATAGCTGAGTCAGCACATAATACTAATAACTCAGTGGCATACAGAGAAAAGATTAAGCTCTGGATTTAGGAAAGAGAGCATCAATCAATAGCAAACAATGGGACCTTGATAGGCAGCTTTTCCATATGAGTGCCTTGTAAAAACTTTGCAACTCCAATCCTCCAAATAGACCATTCTCAGCCAGAAGGTAAATGATTTGCCCATACTCAATGGCAGAATGTGCCTAAAGGGCATTGGCAGAAACTGGTTACTATCCAAACGTGTGGCTTGTCTGGCTGAATTTTCAATGGGTAACATAATCTTTATATAAATCAACTAACTTGAGCTGTCTGCGGACTGTCTGTATTTAGTAAAGTTAAACAATAGAAGAGAGCACCTTTCTCACTGACAGTGCAGAGGCATATTTCGTTCTTAATCTAAGCAGACAAAGTTTACCAATATTCTAAACTTGGAAGCTACTGAAAACAGCAGATAATTCTCACTTTGTTCAAATTTAATGGCAAACCAAACTATAGCAGCATGTGTTGATAATGTATAGCTTTCTCAGACAATGCAGAGTGCTAAGCATCACAACTGATGGACATATTTTTGATAACTTCTGATTATTGGGTTTTGAGTAAAATGTGTTTTCTCTATGTGGATTTTGAACAATACTTTTCTATCTCTGCAGATTGTGTTGTTAGAGTAATGATGAGCAATGAGTAATGATGTGTATTGCCTGTATTGTTATGAGAGAGAGCATTAGTGAGTCGGTTCATTTTAGACATGCTAAGAGCATATACTGAGTGCTGCAGTTATAAAAATCTAGTAATTAATGTTTGTCTGCTGACTGGAACAGAGAAACAGAAATAGGCCATTTGGGCTCTTTAATCTATTCTGCCATTCATTTCGCTCATGGCTGATCTGTATCTTAACCCCATCTACCCACCCTGGTTCCATAAACTTTACCCTTGACCAACAAAAATCTATCAATCTCAGTTTTGAAATTTTCAATTAACCTAGCCTCAGCAAATTTTTGGCAAGAAGAATCCCAGATTCCCTTTATGTGAAGATGTGCTTCCTGACATCAGTCCTGATTGCCCTAATTCTAATTTTAAGGATATGCCTCCTTGTTCAGGATACCCCGTAAGAGGAAATAGTATCTCTCTATCTACTCTATTGACTCCTTTAATCATCTTAAATATCTGTTTAACCAGAGGGTGGTTTATTACAGGTTACAAAATGTCTTGGGAGAATTTACTCCTGTTAGTTTGCTCATGATTTTTCTGTTTTCAGTTCGTGAATTAAAATACAGACAATCGGGGAGATTGATTGATTGATCATACCTCTCTGATAGCTGCAGCCCACTCATTTCCCAAATGCAGTAAAGAAGAGATGGGGTAAATCTGCCCCACGATTTCTAAATTAACATCACTGGGCCTGTGCCTGGATCTGGCCTTTTGTTCTCAGTCCTCTTTTCTTTTATTTATTCTTCCATGGGATGTGGGCATCACTGGCAAGGCCAGCATTTGTTGCCCATCCCTAATTGCCCTTAAACTGAACAATTAGAGGACCATTAAGAATTAGCCACATTGCTGTGGATCTGGAGTCACATGCAGGCCAGTCCAGGTAAGGACAGCAAATTTCCTTCGCTAAAGGATATTAGTGAACCAGATGTGTTTTTACAACTATCGACAGCGGTTTCATGATCACCATTACTGAGACTAAGTTTAATTCCAGACTTTAATAATTGTATCTAACTTCCACCAGCTACCATGGTGGGATTTGAACTCATGTCCCCATTAGCCTGGGCCTCTGGATTACTAGTCCAGTGACAATACCACTACAGCACAGTTACCCCACTGTAAGTGTCTCTAAACCACTCCCTGCAGATCGGGATGAACACATCTGTTCCACTATTGTAAGAGTGAACAACCTGCTCTGATCATGCAAATGATCATGTCCCTGCAACTTGGTGGCCAATGGACATTGCTGGACTTAAAGCCCACTTGCAATGCTTACTCCAATGGATTGAGAAGTATTTATTTACTCAGAGAGTGATCAGCAGCTGGAACAGGCGGTCAAGTCCAGCACAGTGGGTTAATCTGGTACATCTAGATGCTGTATTATAGTTTGTACTTCCAGGGGCTAATTGTCATGAACAATAGTTCTAGAAAATGTCCATTTTGCAGATGCAAAGAGCAAGCCTACTGGAACTTTTCTGAGAGCGCAGCCTTTATCTGCACATCTACAGGCCCATTTCTACAATATAAAATGAGATGTTCTGATCTTCTGCCTATTATTTCTGCTATTGGGGCCAAGGTTACGCAGATCTGGGGGTGCCCCTTCCCCCAAAGCTGGCATTGGGCTTGTTGATGATCCCAGAAGGCGGGGGTGAAATGGAACTATGATCAAGGCACGAAACATAGCAGAGAGCAGCTTATAGATACTCACAAGAGAGCTGTAAATAAAACATCATATCCAGGTACAGCGATGTTGATTTTCCCATTTGACTAAAGGTGTTGGTTCCTACCTAAATTGAATTTTATCTCTGAAACGTGTTCGTTTTTTTTTTCTAAACTTATTTAGTGCATCTTTGGGCCTTGGGCCTCATGGCTGCTGCACTTTGAGAATACAGCTATATCACCTGTGCTCAAATTTCCTCCTTCTTTTGCGTTTGTGTTTTGGGAGATGCTGAGTCATCTCAAGGGCACAGAAGAGGAACTTCAGGAGCACTGCTGCGGTCCAGTGTTGGCAGGGGAGAGGGCAAAAAAAAAAAAATCAACTGCATGATCTTTTATCAGGAATTAAATGTGAAAAGACCATAATTGAGTAACCTTTAATTGTCCATTAACATCAGCTACAATTTTATGCAATTCCCCCAAGGATATATGGGAAGAGGTGGCTAAAGCAGCATCGAAATATTATAATTGTGCTTTGAATCCCAGACTATTCATGAGAGATGCCACATATCCAGTAATATATAGGCCAGAATTTTGACGTCGGCATGCAGAGACAGGCCCAACACGCACAATGACATGCGATGACACTGGGCGTGCGTCTTGACATCAGCGCGTGTCATTTAGATCTTTCTTTCAGCGGGTGCGTGCCCGCCGAACTGTCAAAGGCCTATTAAGGCCATTAGAGAAGTAGTTTCGATTATTAACAGGGCTGCCCATCCAACCTTAATGTTGGCGAGCAGACGAAGAGCCCAAGTGGCCTTTGCGTTTTTCAGGGAACCTCATCCATAGGAGTTCCTGAAGGTTTTATTAAATAAATAAATAATTTTTGCACAGTTCGTAAACATGTCCCAGCTCATGTGACACTCATATGGCCCTGATTCTCCCTCCTCCCCTCGCCTGCACAGGTAGCACTGAGAACTACCAGGGTGTGCATCACGCTGGGAAGGCCTTAACTGGCCTGCCCATGAAAAATGGCAGCATGCAGCCGATCGTGGGCGGCGATTGGCTCAGCACCTGCTCCCACCCGCACCCGACCAGCGCACTCGATATGCAGAAAACTCTCCCCATAGCAAAGTAAAACTGAAGCATTTAGTCTCTCTTTGTACTCTGTGCTTTGTATTATTTGCAATTATATGATTTATAGAGAATATTGTTCAATCATCTACAGAAGCATTGGACAGGCTGTTAAAAATCAGCATACTCATGTAGGGTTACAATACTTACTTGTCCTCTCTCTACATGCTTGAATTAGATTTTTCCATCAAGCTCATATCCTACTACACCCAATTTCACCCACTCAATTAGTTTCACTGTGGGACAACCATTCTCCACCTCGGATGAGGTCTCCCCTTTCTGCTCCTTCCAACTGGCATCCAGCTTGAAGGATGTGCACAATAAGTGTTGTTCATTCCTCTTCAGCAGTTGGACAATCAAACTCACATCTTCCACTAATTATATGCTGCTTTGCTCATACAGCCTATCTTTTGATGCTCCATTTACCTAAATGGGCTGCAATTAATCCTGAGAAAACCAAAGCGTTCCCTAATTCCAAAAAAGCATTTATTCAGCAGTTTGGGATTTACTTGTAAATATTTAATGGTCCTGATCATAGTAAAAATTTGTCCCTCAGATGATTGTTTAAAACTATGAAATCTTATTTAGGATTTACTAAAATCAATTTACCTTGAGAAATGGACCTTTCTGATAGACAGAATTATAATAGTTTTAAACAAAGAAATTAAATGTTGATGAGGGAAGGGAAATTTGATCTCCAAATATCTGAGGAAAAGGGAAAAAGAGACTGCATTGAAAATTAAGGCCACAAATTTTGCTAAGTATTAAAGAGTATAATTATACTTAGTTGTGAAAGAGTCTTTCATTATTGTAATTTATAGTTTTATTTACACTCACACCCAGAATGATCACCTCTTCTTTGTGAAACCACACCCTCTATACCGCTTTCAAACTGTTTTCTCCACTCATCCTAAAAAATAGAGCTGAAAATTGGTGCGTATCTTCAAACAATACTTCCCTGCTAATACAGTTAAAACAAAACTTATCTCTAATTCTAGGGAAGAAACAGCCAGGATGATGGAGGTCATGTTTTTTTCCATGGTCACAGATACGAAGCTTATTAAAATTTATACTGGTTGGAAATTTGCACTTCAAGGACTTAGAATAAATCGAGCCTGGTGAATTTTACCTTTTCTAAATGAACTAAATGTTGTGGTATTTATATTGGCATAGCACAGTTCAATTATTTGTTCTTTCACGATTCAATTATCAATTGCAATCAAAAAAAATGACTCAAGAAAACTGCTAACCTTTCATTCTTAATGGTTATATTGGGTTTGAATTATTCAGCTTCCCTCAAGGCAAGGGAAATAATGAGAATAAATCTGCTTTTGAAAGGGTCAAGTAGGTAGGTTTTATGTTTGCATGGATTTGTAAATCTATTTGAGGAGCTAATTAGGAGAGAATTGGCTTGTCAAGTACTCACTGGGTGGAATTTTCCAGATCCCCCCTCCCCCAACCCCCACACAGCAGGTTTAAGGGTGGACTGGGGTGGGAGCTGAAAAGTCGATTTTCCACAGGTGTAGAATGACAGCGGGATCTTGCACTCCCGCCCGCCATGGCGGGTCACAATTCGCACCAGAGGCTAGTGTGAAACCAATTTGCAATCCCGCTAAAGGGGTGCAGGTGAAGGTCTGATTGGACTCGCCCCCGCCTGTTCGTTTGTGCTGCCAGCGGGAAATCCCACTGGCCCAGAACACATCTGGACCCTTGTGACATGACACTTACCCGAGGCAGCTCACAGAGGCCCGAAGAGAAAGTGGAGGCCTCCAGCGACCTGGCCCTGGAACACCACGTGCAGAGTGGGCAGGCAGACCATCAGCCACGTGGATGTTCTCTGTGCAGCAGCGTCTAGGAGGTGTTTTTTTCTCGGTGCAGCAGCTTCTTCCAAATTCCAATCTTCTAGCAGCAAGCGGAAGGCTGCAGGAAGTACTGGTTGGGGGTGATGATCTGTACTGGGGCAGGGGGATGATTAGATGGGGAGGAGAGGAATAAAGAGGTGGGGCAGGTGTGCAGGCCTAGATGGAAGGTGGGGGAGGTTGGGGGTAGCAGGAGAAAGAGAGAGATTTCTCTGGGGTTGCCGAATGGCTGAGCTGGTATGGAGCAGGAAGGTCAGAAGGGCAATACTAAGGTGGAGTGGGAGGTGTGGTGCTATGCAGGTGTTAAAGGGCATGGGTGGGTTGTGAAGGTGTGGACAAGCACGGGAGAGTGTGGAGGTGCAGACGGGCATGGGAGAGTGTAGAGGTGTGGACGGGCACGGGAGAGTGTAGAGGTGTAGACAGGCATGGGAGAGTGTAGAGGTGTGGATGGGCATGGGAGATTGTAGAGGTGTAGACGGGCACGGGAGAGTGTAGAGGTGCGGACGGGCATGGGAGAGTGTAGAGGTGCGGACGGTCACGGGAGAGTGTAAAGGTGCGGACGGGCGTGGGAGATGTAGAGGTGCGGACGGGCACGGGAGATGTAGAGGTGCGGACGGGCACGGGAGATGTAGAGGTGCGGACGGGCACGGGAGCGTGTAGAGGTGCGGACGGGCACGGGAGACTGTAGAGGTGCGGACGGGCACGGGAGAGTG
The DNA here is from genome assembly GCF_017639515.1 of Carcharodon carcharias. Lineage (NCBI taxonomy): Eukaryota > Metazoa > Chordata > Chondrichthyes > Lamniformes > Lamnidae > Carcharodon > Carcharodon carcharias. The sequence goes on from NC_054487.1 coordinate 66,151,662, forward strand.
TAGAGGTGCAGACGGGCACGGGAGAGTGTAGAGGTGTGGACAGGCATGGGAGATGTAGAGGTGCGGACGGGCACGGGAGAGTGTAGAGGTGCGGACGGGCACAGGAGAGTGTAAAGGTGCGGACGGGCACGGGAGAGTGTAGAGGTGCAGACGGGCACGGGAGAGTGTAGAGGTGTGGATGGGCATGGGAGATGTAGAGGTGCGGACGGGCACGGGAGAGTGTAGAGGTGCGGACGGGCACGGGAGAGTGTAGAGGTGCGGACGGGCATGGGAGAGTGTAAAGGTGCGGACGGGCATAGGAGATGTAGAGGTGCGGACGGGCACGGGAAAGCATAGAGGTGCGGACGAGCACGGGAGAGTGTAGAGGTGCGGACGGGCACGGGAGCATGTAGAGGTGCGGACGGGCACGGGAAAGCGTAGAGGTGTGGATGGGCATGGGGGTGTTTAAGGTGTGGATGGGTTTTGGGAGGGTGTAGAGGTATTGGGGGGAAGAGGGGAAAGGGGTTCAGAGGCATAGGTCAGTGGAGTCAATGGAAGATTGGCTGGGGGGGCATATATAGAGGGAGATAGGACAGGATGGTGATGGTTAAAGGGGGCAGTGCAAGCTGGTAGGGTGGGAGGGCGAGGCTGCGGCAATGTCCCAGTGGAGGGGAACTAAGGGTTGTTGGAGAATTCAGAAAGTAATGAGGATTTGGGGGTTCGGCAGGATGGCAGGTGGGGGCATGCCTATTGCAATGGGGTGCGCTGTTTGGGAAGGTAGGGGACTTCGACATTGACCTGTATGGGATGGAAGGTGATGGGGCTGGATTAAAGGGTGGGCATGGGGAGGTCAAAAGTGATTCCAGGGGTTTCAATGATTATAGGGTGGAGGTGTAGGCGATGGGACGAGGGAAAAAGGTATGAGACTCAGTCTTGAATGTGACGACGACCATGGCAAGCTACAATGCAGAGCCTTGTGGTGGAAATCATGAGATGCTGCATGGGAGTTGGGTCATCGGGGGTGGGCAGAGATGCAGGTCGACTCAACTGGAAAACTGAAGGAGAACCCCAGCATGTAGTTCTTACAATGCTAGGGTCTTGGGACAGATGAGAGGGTGAAGGATAAAGGCTCAGCATGCAAGGTTTCTTGTGCACAGCTTGCAAGTTTTCTGGCAAAGACCTTTGCCTCCCTGCACATGCCTGATTCCGGGGGACCTGGGGTGTCCCTCTGAAGATGGCAGGAGTGGGTGGGGGCAGCACACAGGCTTAAGGACTATTGCAAATAAACCACATTAGATATGATTCAAGTGCAAGTGAACAATATTTACAAAAGTGTGCTAAGTGTAACATTGTGCACTTGTACAACCACTTGTGAAATCAGAACTTGTTAATTTTTCTTTCCCTACCACTTCTTCTAAGTACTCCCCTGACCTCTGGCAGCATGGGTGGGGGCAGCCTGCTGACCAGTTAGCCCTGTTGCCTTGGATGACCTTGATGGTTGTCCTCTGGAGATCTGAGGCCTGGAGGGCCCTGGCTTACTTTGGTTGTTCCACTGCGGGGCAGCTGCTTCCTCTGCGCCACAGAGGATGAGGCTGAAGGGGTGACAAATAAGAAGGATTTGTTAGGGCTGGACACCCTCAGGAAGCTTTTTGGGTGCCAGAGGGCCCCTGCCTGACTCCTTGAGGGGAAGGGGGAACCTGGAGGGAGGTTGAGGTGCCCTGTTCCCTCTCATGTACTGCAAAATCTCACCCATGATTACAGCGATGGAGTGCAGGTCTGCACGCATCTCCAGCTGAATCTGCTGGACCAGGTTCTCCATGAAACCAATCACCCTCTTCATGGAGACCTCCATGTGTGCACAGGTCAGCAATACTTCATCAGCCAGCAGGCTGACAGACCCCTCCACCTCACTTCCCCCTCTGTTGGGGGCCACCAACATCTCTGCCTGATTTCCCCCCGTCTCTTTCTGCCTCTCCAGCATCTCTTGGAAAGCCGATTCCAGATGCCCATCATCAGGTGCGAGCCTTGCAGATGCCTCTTCCCCAGCACTCCTCCAAATGCCCATGAATTTGGCTGACACTGCCTCCTCCTGCTGCGGATGCATGTCCATGCGGTGACCACCAGAACGTGAGAACCTTCCTAAACTAGATCCAATTCTGACTAAGGTGCGTATCTCTGGGCTGGTGGAGGGTAATGATAACCATGAAACCATTGTTGATTATTGTAAAAACCCACCTGGTTCACTAATGTCCTTTAGGGAAGGAAATCTGCTGCCCTTACCTGGTCCACATGTGACTTCAGACCCACAGCATTGCGGTTGACTCTTAAATGCCCTCTGAACAAGGCAATTAGGGATGGGCAATAGATACTGATGCCTGCATCCCATGAATGAATAAAAAAAAAGTGAAAAAGGAAAGGTTGGGTGACTGCATAAGCTGCCTGCAACATGGAGGAACGCATGACTCTAAGGTTTCTAAGACATGCATGGATCCTTCCTGGATGGAGCTTGCAAGCCAACCTCTCCATCTCCGATGGATCTGTCCCACCTGCCTGCTGGGCTGTCTGCTCCCTGAAGTCGGTCAGGTCTTTAAAGTATGACCAGTCCACTTCTGTCTTACCCCCCTCTCTCTCCGATTATGGCTTAACTTCTCCTGCACAAAGAGAAAAGGGGGCAGAGAGCAATTAGGTTTTATGTATCTTTCCCATGCTTCCAGTCTTACAAGTAACCCACCGGATTGTGTGCCATCTGATTGATGGACTGCATGTTGTCCACAAGGGTTCTGGGACAGCACTCTCCAGAGCAGTGAGCCCATGCAGATAGAAACATAAAGCTCACAGAGGCCTGTCATTAGTGGTGTTTGCTGGTGCCCTCAATGCCTGATACCATTCCCACCATCCACCCAACCACCCTGCCCCAGATAGTATGTGAGCTCCCTTTGCAGAAGTGTGAGGGACCCACATTACCCTCTCCACCTGCAGAGTAGATGGACTACAGTGAGGCTATGAGGCATCACCTTAACACGTTGTCACTGAGGCCCATGAACACTGTACCATTCGGTGACGCGAAGATTCACTTACCCTGGCAATGCTGGAGGTCCTGGGCCGAACCCAGAACTAATTTGCTCTTTTGAATCACATAACAAGATAACTGTAAAGTACAAAATATATAGTGACATTTCATGAGGAGTTTGCAATGGCACATTTTAAGTATTTACAATTAAAATAATTGTGATTTATCTAGTAAAGCACTAGCTCATATTCTAATCTACTAAATATTTATATTATTCAAAGAACTTCAGCAACTAATTAAATGTTATGGTGGCAATGAAGTATTATCTTTATCGGAATTAAAGGACACATAATTACTGAGTAACAATTGCAAACAGTACCAATTTATTGGAAACTAAACATTCAGGGCTGCAGGGCAAGCTAATTTCAATCAGACTATTTATTTATGCTTAATTTAAATGGAGTCAATCCTAAACTCACTGGAGGTGCAATTAGAATAAAATTGTTGAAGTTGCTGGCCTAGAAATTGGGTCATGATTCATTCATCCACTGCCAGTTCCTCTGTTCTGCCTCAGTTCAAATGAGGCCAGTGGGTCAGCGGCTATGGCAATCAGGCTACTTGGTAACAGGGGAGATCTTCTCCAGACATGGTGTAAGGCTCCTGTCATGATCACAGGCAGGCGAGGAGCTGGCCTAATCAGGCGTAAAAAAGACAGCTAATGCTCCAATTTGGCAAGCACTGTGCACACCCGTCCCACACCAGCGCTCACCATATTGCAACTGGAGCCCCTTGTCACATGTCATGAGTACCCAGAAAAGTTATTATAATAAAAATAAGGACCCTCCACTGCTATTAGGAGTCTTTTGAGAAATTGGTCTGTTTCAGTGCTGCACATGCCACATGATAAACTTGCAGCAAATTATGGTGTTAACAGTCAGCAAGTACCCTGTTATTTAAAGGGCACATGCCCCCCATTCAGGTTAGTTGGTCCAAAAACAAAGATCGCTGGAAAAACTCAGCAGGTCTGACAGTACCAGCAAAAAACAGAGTTAACGTTTCGAGTCCAGATGACGCTTCTTCAGAAGTAAAGAGGAGTGGAAATGTGGAGAAATATATACTGCATAAGGGGGGTGGAACAGGTGAAGCTGGATAGAAGGCCAGTGATAGGTGGAGGCAAAGGAAAGATTGCAAAAGATGTCATAAACAAAACCGTATCACCACCATCATCTCTTCGACCTTTTGTTTATGACATCCTTTGCAATCTCTCCTTTGCCTCCACCTATCACTGGCCTCCTATCCAGTTCATCTGATCCACCCCCCTTATACAGTATATATTTCACTACATTTCTACTTCTCTTTATTTCTGAAGAAGAGTCATCTGGACTCAAAACGTTAATTCTGTCTTTCTCTCCACGGATGCTGTCGGACCTGCTGAGTTTCTCCAGCAATTTTTGTTTTTGTTTAAGATTTCCAGCATCCACAGTATTTTGCTTTTGTAAGACCATAAGACATAGGAGTGGAAATTAGGCCATTTGGCCCATCGGGTCTGCTCCACCATTCAATCATGGCTGATAAGTTTCTCAACCCCATTGTCCTGCCTTCTCCCCATAACCTTTGATCCCCTTACCAATCAGGAACCTACCTATCTCGGTCATAAATACACTCAATGATCTGGCCTCCACAGCCTTCTGTGGCAATGAATTCCATAGATTCACCACTCTCTGGCTAAAGAAGTTTCTCCTCATCTCTGTTCTAAAAGGTCTTCCCTTTACTCTGAGGCTGTGCCCTCAGGTCCTAGTCTTTCCTCCTAATGGAAACATCTTCCCCACGTCCACCCTATCCAGGCCTTTCAGTATTCTGTAAGTTTCAATCAGATGCTCCCTCATCCTTCTAAACTCCATCGAGTATAGACCCAGAGTCCTCAAACATTCCTCATATGTTAAGCCATTCATTCCTGGGATCGTTCTCGTGAACCTCCTCTGGACCCTCCCCAAGGCCAGCACATCCTTCCTGAGATACGGGGCCCAAAATTGCTCACAATATTCTAAATGTGGTCTGACCAGAGCCTTATAAAGCTTCAGCAGCACATCCTTGCTTTCATATTCTAGTCCTCTCAAAGTAAATGCCAACATTGCATTTGCCTTCCTAACTACCGACTCAACCTGCAAGTCAACCTTACAAGAATCCCGGACTAGGACTCCCAAGTCCCTTTGTACTCCAGATTTCTGAATTCTCTCCCCATTTAGAAAACAGTCTATGCCTCTATTCTTCCTACCAAAGTGCATGACCTCACACTTCCCCACGTTGTATTCCATCTACCACTTCTTTGCCCATTCTCCTAACATGTCCAAATCCTTCTGCAGCCTCCCAGTCTCCTCAATACTACCCATCTTTGTATCATCTGCAAACTTAGCCAGGATGCTCTCAGGTCCTTCATCTAGATCATTAATGTATAAAGTGAAAAGTTGTGGTCCCAACACTGACCCCTGTGGAACTCCACTAGTCACCGGCTGCCATCCTGAGAAGGACCCCCATATCCCCACTCTCTGCCTCCAGCCTGACAGCCAATCTTCTATCCATGCTAGTATCTTGCCTCCAACACCATGGGCTTTTATCTTACTGAGCAGCCTCCTGTGCGGCACCTTGTCAAAGGCCCTTTGGAAGTCCAAGTAGATAACACCCATTGGCTCTCCTTTGTCTAACCTACTCATTACCTCCGCAAAGAATTCTAACAGATTTGTCAGGCATGACAACCATGCTGACTTTGCCTAATTTTACCACCCACTTCCAAGTATTCTGAAATCTCATCCTCAATAATGGACTCTATAATCTTATCAACGACCGAGGTCAGGCTAATCGGCCTGTAATTTCCCGTCTTTTGCCTCACTCCCTTCTTAAACAGGGGGGTTACATTAGCGATTTTCCAGTCCTTTGGGACCCTCCCTGACTCTAGTGATTTCTGAAAGATCACCACTAACGGCTCCACTATCTCTTCAGCTATCTCCTTCAGAACTCTGGGGTGTAATCCATCTGGTCCAGGTGATTTATCCACCTTCAGACCTTTCAGTTTTCCTAGCACCTTCTTCTTAGTAATGGCCACCATACTCACCTCTGCCCCTCGACTCTCTTGAACTTTGGGGATGTTACTCGTGTCTTCCACCATGAAGACTGACGCAAAGTATCTATTCAGTTCCTCCACCATTTCTTTGTTCCCCACTACTACTTCTCCAGCGTCATTTTCTAGCAGCCCAATGTCCATTTTTTCCTCTCTCTTACCCTTTATATATCTAAAAAAAAACCTCTTGCAATCTTCTTTTATATTACTGGCTAGTTTACCCTCATATTTAATCTTCTCGCTCCTTATTTCTTTTTTAGTTGTCCTCTGTTGGTCTTTGTAGGCTTCCCAATCCCCTGGCTTCCCACTGCTCTTCGCTGCATTGTATGCTTTCTCTTTAGCTTTTATGCTGTCCCTGACTTCCCTTGTCAGCCATGGTTGCCTCTTCCTCCCTTTAGTATGCTTTTTCTTCCTAGGGATGAATTTTTGCTGTCTCCCCCAAATTACTCCCAGAAACTCCTGCCATTGCTGTTCCACTGTCTTTCCTGCTAGGCTCATCTCCCAGTTAATTCTGGCCAGCTCCTCCCTCATGCCTCTGTAGTTGCCTTTATTCAACTGTAATACCGTTGCATCTGATTCCAGCTTTCTCCTCTCAAATTGCAGGGTCACTTCCTCCTAAGGGTTCCTTCACCATAAACTCCCTTATCAAATCTGCCTCATTACACATCACTAAATCTACAATTGCATGCTCCCTAGTGGGCTCCACCACAAGCTGCTCCAAAAAGCCATCTTGTAGACATTCCACAAATTCCTTTTCTTGGGATCCACTATCAACCTGATTTTCCCAGTCTACCTGCATATTGAAATCCCCCATGATCACCGTAACCTTGCCTTTCTTACATGCCTTTTCTATCTCCTGGTGTATCTTGTGCCCCACATCCTGACTACTATTTGGAGGCCTGTACATAACTCTCATTATGGTTTTTTACCTTTGCGATTCCTCAACTCTACCCACGCAGCTTCTACATCATCTGACCCTACGTCATTTCTTGCTATCGATTTAATTTCATTTCTTACAAAGCAACCCCACCCCCTCTGCCAACCCGCCTATCTTTTCGATAGGATGTATATCCTTGGATATTTAGCTCCCAGTCTTCATCCCCTTGCAGCCATGTCTCCGTGATGCCCACCACATCATACCTGCCAATTTATCTCAGGTTAGTTGGTCATTTGTCTGGTTATGATACAGTTCTCAGGCTTTTTTGACCCTTCTGTCCATTCCACTGTCAACCTTGAGAGTTCTGGCAACAGCTTTTTCTAGCATGAACTGCTTTGCTTCTTTACAAATATTTTGTTGTACTCACGAGTGGTCTTTTTGTATCTGCATTTGGGGCTGGAGGAGCAGGGCGAACATCAAAGAAGACAACTGCAAACAGGAGTAGCTGGGAGAAGAGGGAGGAGGAGGGCACCGTACAGAAAGCCCTAACCATAGTGGCTATTCAGGGAATACATATTATGGCCGAATCTGACTGAGAAGCAATGCATTTCACCAAAGAGGCAGTTAGCTTCTGCAGCTTCACTGGAGCTCCCAACAAGAGCATGGAAAGCACTGATTATGGATGGCAAGGTCACTGTGGCCCTTAACTTTTACACCATGGGTTCATTCCAGGGTGCAGCAAGTGCCATCAGCGATATCTCACAACTCACTCCTCACCGTTGCATCAGGGAAGTGACTGAGACTCTTTGACTCCAGATGGTCTGCCCACATCTCCCTTTCCATGGACCAAGTGAACCAACATTAGGGCGCACTAAGCTTGATACTCCATTGCAGGCATCCCCAAAATCTAAAGGGTTATGGACTTTACTCAATTGCCCCATGTGCTCTCCATCACCAACCTGGTATCTTCCTCAACAAGAAGGAATGTCACTCTATCAAGGTCCAACTTCTTTGCAACCACAAACATTGCATGATGCAAGCCTGTGCTTGGTTTCCATGTAAAGGCATGATTCATTCATCCTGCGCCAATCTTCTGTCCCATCTCCATTCCAACCAGTCTGTCAGGTCAGATGTTGGCTGCTTGGCAACATAGGATATCCCTTACAGAAATGGCCATTGTCTCCTCACAAGGATCTAGGCACAAACACAGGGCAGACTTACTCTAAGTGCTGTGGCACCACCAGAAATGTTATTGAGCATATCATTGGCATGCCCATTTACCTATCTTAGTGCCCCTATGAAGTGTTACTCAGTAGCTTTAGCGTGGGAGCTACAAGTCTGCTGAGCCTCCACGGAGGACACTTCAGATAGCTTTGGTGGGCACCCTTGAGCAGTTCTGGGATTTGAAGGACCAGCGTAGGCTGCATCGGCCAGGGCAGTCTGGTCCAGCTAGCTGTCTGACACTGACAAGGGTACTGGGTAGCAGAGCAATAGACATCCAGAGAGAAGACAGCAGATGCCTCATTCATGGCATTCACTTGGAGCTCCTCCACTCTCCTATGGCTCAATGCAAGAGCAAAGTGCAGGAATGATGTTATGCTTTGGAGACCCCTGTCAATGCTGTCTGCCAGAGTCCAGGGGCTGTGTGAGATGCCATGGAAGAGTTCAGAGTTGTCACCAGAGATCCATTCATGGTGGGTGGGCCCCACAGTTGTGTTCCCACTGCTAATACTTGCTCCATGCTTGACACCACCGAATATGGAGCCTCAACCGTAGTTGGAATTGGGCTATTCTATACTCTGAGCCATTGCATGAGAGCATGCTGGCTGGCATCCCAATGTATCTAGCTTTACCTGGTGTATACTCATCAACCTTCTTCGGTAACTTGAGCCCTTGAATCCTGCATCTGAGTCTTCTGCAGTAAGGCCAGGATGTGATGTCGCCCTCCTGTAGCATGCTAACTTGTGCCCGAGGTGCTGTACAATGTCTGGTCAGGTGAAGACCCATTCTCTAGCCTCAGCTTTGAAATACTTGAGATGCCAGTCTTTGAAGAGGTGCTTGCTTGGGTCAGATCGAGTGACAGTACATCTTTGAGAATTCTGCCCTCCTCCTCAAGCACAACAGGAACCTAAATATTTTCTGTACCTGTAATGTGTTGTGAAGCCATGCTTTATAAAATTTGGTTTTATGGGTGTACTGGTTCTGCCAGTTCTTTGCCCACTCACTCAACCTATTTATATCCATCTGCAACCTTCTTATGTCCTTTCCACAGCATACTTTCCTACCTATCTTTGTGTCATCTGCAAATTTAGCTACCATGCCATCACTCCCCTCATCTAAGTCATTGATGTAAATTGTAAAAAGTTGAGGCCCCAGAACAGACCCCTGTGGGACTCCACTTGTCACATCCTGCCAATCAGAAAAAGACCCATTTATACACACACCCTGCTTTCTGCCAGCCAGCTAATCATCTATCCATGCTAATAAGTTACCTTCTATACCATGAGCTTTTATTTTCTGCAACAACTTTTGATGTGGCATCTTATCAAATGCCTTCTGGAAATCCAAGTACAGTTCGTCCACAGGCTCCCCTTTATACACAGGCATGTTACTCCTTCAAAAAACTCTAATAAATTGTTTAAACATGATTTCCATTTCACAAAACCATACTGATTCATTCCAATGTCTTTGAGTTTTTCAATGTGAAGTAACTTGGGACTGTTTAAAAGCCCTATCCAGGAATGAGTTAAGGAGTGTAGTTTGGCATTTGGAGATAAGTATCTGTCCAAAAGCTAGGAAACCAAAATCCAGAAACTTGTGGTCAATCATTTTGAACTTGAAAATGAAGCATAGGAGATGGGCATAGAATCTGAAACAGGCAAGTTTACACTAGCAACGATACAGCTTGAAAATTGGAGACTTGCGCTAGAATTCCAAGAAAAAAAAGGAAAGAGACAAGAAAAAGAAAGGGAAAGAGAATTCCAAGAAAAAGAGACAGACAGGAACGGAAGGAGGAGAGACTTTCAAAAAAGAGAGAAAGAATGATCTTGAGTGGTGTGGCATCAGGTCTTCACAAAGAATGTGACAAATATGATGTACCAGAGCTCAGGACATAGGCAGATGTGAATGGCATTGCCTGTCACTCATTTGTAAATAGAATACTCTTTTACAGTAAGCTTTAGGTCTGATGAGTCACCCCTGTTGTCTGGGTCTCTCCTTCTGATCGTGCTCTGGCTCTGCTTGACCATGTCCCTCCTGCTAGAGCTGCGCACGGAGTCGCCTCTCCCTCCTTCGCCTCCTCCATTGCTTTAGGACCCTGACAAAGGCAGCATTGAGTCCTGGATCCATATCTGTTTTTGCCTTCTCCCTGAAAGGAAACATTGAAGACATTAATGATTCAAAGGGCAAGGAAGCGAAGCTTAGAAGATGAAATGTATGGAAACTCTAAGGGTCCATAGTTCTTCCTGCCCTATTTGCATCATGGCTGATGCTGCCTTTTTCCTGAGACACTAGCACATGCAAGGTGACCAAGATGGCATCACAGATATATAAAATCTTGAGCCCTGCATGGGATGCTTAAGTTTAATTGAAATGAGGGACCCAATCTAGCTCCGTGTTCCAATCTTTCATTAATGATCAACCAGTCTCTTTTTATTCAATTACAGGATGTGGGTGTTGCTGGCTAGGCAGCATTTATTGCCCATCCCTAAATGCGCTTGAGATGGTGGTGAGCTTCCTTCTTGAACCACTGCAGTCCATATGGTGTAGGTACACCCACAGTGCTGTTAGGAAGGGAGTTCCAGGACATTGTCCCACAGACAGTGAAGAAACAGAAATATATTTCCAGGTCAGAATGGTGAGTGTCTTGGAAGGGAAATTCCAGGTGATGGTGTTCCCATGTGTCTGCTGCCTTTGTCCTTCTAGATGCCTAAGGAGCCTTGGTGAGTTTCTGCAGTGCATCCTGTAGATGGTACACACTGCTGCTACTGTTTGTCGGTGGTGGAAGGAGTGAATGTTTGTGGATGTGGTGCCAATCAAGTGGGCTGCTTTGTCCTGGATGGCATCAAGCTTCTTGAATGTTGTTGGAGATGCACTCATTCAGGCAAGCGAAGAGTATTCCATCACACTCCTGACTTGTGCTTTGTAGATGGTGGACAGTCTTTGGAGAGTTAGGAGGTGAGTTACTCACCACAGAATTCCTAGCCTCTGACCTGCTCTTGTAGCTATTGTATTTGTAGAGCTAGTCCAGTTCAGTTTCTGGTCAATGATAACCCCCAGGATGTTGATAGTCAGGGATTCGACATGGATAATGCCACTGAATGTCAAGGGGGGGTGGTTAGATTCTCTCTTGCTGGAGATGGTCATTACCTGGCACTTGTGTGGCACAAATGTTACTTGCCCCTTGTCAGTCCAAGCCTGGATATTGTTCAGGTCTTGCTGCATTTGGATGTAGACTGTTTCAGTATCTGAGGAGTCGCAAATGGTGCAATTATCAGTGAACATCCCCACTTCTGACCTTATGATGGAAGGAAGGTCATTGATGAAGCAGTTGAAGATGATTGGGTCCTGAGGACACTGCCCTGAGGAACTCCTGCAGTGATGTCCTAGAACTGAGATGATTGACCTCCAACCACCACAATGTGGTCAATGAGTGGATGCCCTTTGGCTCATTAGGAGTGTCAAATCTGGTGAACAGGTTACAGGCCATCATTGATGGAATGCCATATATGATACAGCTATGCTTCCTTCACTAATGCCTGTATTCCCAAATTCTAAATTCCTATCTGTTACTCTTGAGATGCAGCAACTGCGATGAGAAGCCACTGAGTTCTGAGTAGCCATTTAATCGTGCTAATGAGGCTATTGGCATTCAGTGGCTTTCATTGCAAGAAGGTCTTCCTCCTGCTTTCTGAGCAGACTCCTGTTCACTCCTGCGGCAACAAGAATTTAGAGGGCAACCCCGGAAAGGGTCCCTTGTGTTCGCCCTTCCCCCTCACTGCCATTCCACAGTCTTCCCTCCTTGTTGCCCCCCTCATGTTCACCCTTCCCCCCTCACTGCCATTCTACAGTCTTCCTCCCCCATTGCCCACCTCATGTTTATCAACCCCACCCTCACTTAACAGCCCAAGCCCAGTTGAAGCGCTAGTTTCTGAAAGTGGAGGTCTGCAGGAATACCACAGCACAGTGGTCCTCAGGACAATGTAGACAAAGAGTAACCCAAGAGCTCCAGCAATTTGGTGTTCATCACAGCAAGACTCACGCAGCACTATGTCAGGGAGGCTATGTATGTTGTACTCACCTCAAAGTTACCAGTGAGCTGAGGTCCGACTTGTGTATGCCACCCTTTTCAAATGGGTTTGAGGCTGATGTAATTTCCCGTTGGCATGACACAAGATTGGAAGCTGTAACAAAATTCCAGTGAGCTGCCGTTTTAATAAGCATTCATGAGATGTTAATGAATGCAAATGGCGTTCATGCTACTAGTCGGCAGGATAACCAACCTGCCATAAACCCACGCTCTGGAGAATTGCAAGCTGTTTCTACACAGGCGGATTTCTGACCTTTTGCCCGCTGCTGGATTCTCTACTCCAACCCACTACGAAACCTGCCGCAGGTGAGATGGGAAAATTCTGCCCTATATTTCTGATGGCATTAAAATACCAAGAGCACTACCACCAGATATGAGTGAAAACCCAAGCCCCTTGATGCTACTTAACAGGGATTCAGAAGAAGGGAAAACAGCTACAAGGCACCAGGTTTCTGAAACAACACCTTCCTTTAGCCGGATTCCAAAACCCAGCGAGATTTAATCATAATTGTGCCTCATCCAAAGAGGGTGATGAGAAATTCAGACTTAAATAGAGCAGAGGCACAGCACTGTAAGATTGATAAGTGAGGATGAAAGTGTATTTATTCCTTTTTTTTTAAAACAACCCTGTAATGAAATGCTAACATGGTAGCATTTCATTCCATATGGTGTGGAGGTGTTGTGAAGCCATGCTTTATAAAAATTGACATTATAAATTTACTGGCTGAAAAACACTGATTATATTTTTAAAAAGACAAAAGCCACATTCTAATGACTTGAAATCACAGCCACAGATGGCCAAACATTTGCATCACTGTAACTTCTTCATTCCAAAGCCATTGAAATAATGGCAACCTGACTGAAAAGCCTTATCAGGGACAATTGCCTTGAAGGATTATGAATGGGAGGCCATCTCCTATCTCATTAACAAAGCATCGAGCCAATCACCTGGTCACCAAACTAGGTGGAGGCAAACCTTTAGACATTATTGCTTGGATAATGGGACTCGGGCTATGGAAGTAATTTGCCACTTATAATCTAATCATACTAGCCAAGTGACTGGAATTCACTAGTCATGACCCTATTTGGGTTATGGGAGAGTTGACGAGATCGGCTCCTGTGACAAGCCAGTTAACACTCTGTGCCTTTAGGCACCTCTTCTCTCTTCAGAACAGTGCATAATCAAATGAGATGCTGAAGAAGCCAGACCCTGAGTGGGTTCTCTTTCTCTGCTGTTTTTTGACTCTCCATTTGCTACAGACAGATTTTAAAAATAAATCAGTCCAACAGCAGCTATCTTCAGAAGAGAAGATAAATTGTCTGTCTACATCTTTAAATCACCTCAAAACCAAACCCAGAATTACCTAGTTCAGCCTGAAGCCAGCCATGTCACCAACCTTCAAGGGTTATATACTCTTTAACTTTACTGGAATTTTCTTAATCTATCCACTCACTCTGTAATCTATTTGTACATTTGTGAACTTTGAGTGTGTGTGTGCATGGAATTGGAGCATTTAAAAAATTATTTTTCTTAGACTGGATTAAGTATAATAAATGTTTTTTTTCCCTTTAAAATCTCAAGGATGAGTTATATCATTCATGGTCACAGCACATAAATAGTTAAATACTCACTGAATTGGCAAGCATTTCCTTTGGTAAAAAAAAAACTGCTGTAGTCAAATGAGGATTAGTGAAAGAGGGGAGTCATTCCACCTCTCCTCACCAGATTGTAACAAATGAAAGAGCGAGATGAGAGTTAACTTCCAGTGAGAAATGACAGCAGAGAGAGATGAGTAGCTGTTGAAAGCAGCTGCAGTCTGTCATTCTGAGTGTACAGGATGAGGTAGACATGAGTAGGGATAAAGAGGACAAGATGTGAAGAAACTCTGCAGGACATCTCCATCAGCATTTCCACTCACTACAGCCACAATGATCCCCCTACTTATGATATTGAGAACATTCTCCTTGAGATAGAAAAGAGTCTGTTGACCAGCTCGTCTTCCTTTGGCAGCCAACTGCTCTATCATGTTATTCTCAACTTTGTCCTGCAAGGAAGAGGGATTGTGTTTGTGTTAGCCTTGTGGACTATTTGAAAATGTGCCTGTCATGGTCAGATAGTTTTAATGTTGAGCACCAGATGTGAATTGTTGGAGTGTGCTCTAAGATATTTGGGTATAGGTATGGGCGGAGAGTGACTGAGCTGAGAGCTAGGATTCCTACCTTGACAATCCTGGTGAGGTAATTGAACTTCTTTCAGAATTGCATCCATATCATGGGAGCTGTGCTCCTACCAAAATGCCTCTTCAAGCAAGTCTTCCCATTCTGGATGTGCTATCTCAAAGGCTTTCCTGTCCCTGAGAGGATTTGGGCTTGCCCACTTCCTACGAATGACTTGGACCAGGAACTCCAAAGCTATATCTGAGGCTTTTGGTGCTGATCTGCACCCATTACAGCCTGCCTGCCAGTCTCAAGTCTTCCCTGTTGCCTGCAGCCACTGTGCACCTCCCCCTTAAGAGTTTCAGGCAACTGGCAAGTCCTGTAGTGATGCTCAATTGTCAAACACCCAAACGGGTGAACAATCAGTAAGCAGTGTGGATAGCACTGGTTTCAAGCCTGCCTCAATAAAATGAAGTCCCAGCACCAATTTCCCATGGTTCCTGCAACTATGTGAACAAGCACATGCAGTATGCACCCACTTCTGCACATTACATTTTGGGCAGAATGCACTTTCCATGCCATTGTGTCTTATATGAAGAAATCAGTAGCAATCTTTCAATGATATAATTCATGCTGTGCTCTATTTTTAATGCACTGGTTAGCACATTTGTGTTAAATTATGTACTATTTTGATTCAGACTTTAATTGACTGTATTAAAATAGGAGAAACAGGATTCCAGAGCAAACATGGTCCCCAGTGCAATGAAAATAGAAAGAAATTCAACTCTAAATATGTACCCTGACTTTGAGGTGGAAAAGTTTTACTTAATACTGACAGCACATTGGAGAATACTGACTAATTCCTCAAGCACCATTTATGCAATATAGTGACTTAATTAAATCTGGCATATTTATTCAAAGTACATACTTCTGAATCTAAATAACATTGGTCCATAATTAGCTGTCAAGATAACTGAAAGGCAAATGGTACTCACCCCTTATGCATGTACAAATATTATAGCAGCTTCAGACAAGGGGCAGATGTATGATTAAACACAAAAATCCAAACGTTGCTGTCAGAGTTGTGTGCTCCACTGTTAGCTTTGCAAAAATGGCATCTCAATGTCTGCCTCACCATCAAATTACATTGTGGCTTGAAGTTAATGTAAATGGGCTGTGGTATGAACTAAATTTGTCAAAGAAAGTTACATCTTATTCATTTCAGTTCATGTATCTTTTCAATGACATAATAAGTGGTGACAATTGCCAATCAACCTGACACCCAAAATGAACTATTACAACTGTGCAATCTCATTCATTCAGGTTTTAATTATTGTTGAAGATTTTCGAAGTGTCCAATTTAAATAAAATACAAATTTGCACATTTCCTTGACTCTTTCTTCTCTTCCTTCATCCAATTTTGATTTCCCTTGCTTTATTTCTCCTTCAGTACTGGGTTTCACATTAAATTCACCCACTTTAATTTGCACTTCCTTCTTAATCCTTGTGCTATTAATTCCCAATTATTTAATCAGATTGGTTAAGGAGATACCCAGTGGCTTGCCTTATTTTCTCAGATCCTAGATGCCTGGTTCCCTGCACTGATCTGTTCACATTTCAACAACTTGTCACACAAAAAATTTAAAAACTTAAAAGTGTAAGGGCAAGTCTGATTAATGGCAGATAGCATTAGATGCATGTCTGTCCATAAATATCAGGCTTAACACCTTCATGGACAAGCAGAAAGAAAATGGTGCTGAAGCTCCTCATAATATGTTTCTGGCAATTGCCCTGCAATTGTACCCACCAGTGGCCTGTAGCACTGAACACACCAAAGTTTATGGATCAAGTTCTGCAGACATGTCAGATCTTGACTGAGCCACTGGAGCGGGAACTACCAGCACAGTGTGTTCCAATAACATTTGCTTTTTAAGGGGCAGACGAAGATTCATCCCTGTAGTAATTGTGGTTTTATTTAGTGTGTAATGTACCTTTAAGAAAAATACTTGTTAAGGAAGACCGCATGATCTGTAGTATCCAATAGGAGAGTAGCTTGAGCTACCTTAGCAGTCAGTGTAGAGTTAGAGCTGGAGTTGAAAGCACACATGTAGTTGCTGCTGAGCATATTGTAAATAAACTTAAAATTTCCACCCAAGAAACGTCTGCAGATCAATGCTATCACAAATAGTACAACTTGGCCACCCTACAACAAACTGGCGATGAGGATAAAACAGGATTGAACAAAAGGAATCAAGTTAAAAAGAAATCGGCACTGTACCTCACCTGGTGATTGTAAGTAGCATGCTCCGTTAGAATTCAAGAAGTTATCCCCTCTCACAATGCCAGAATTTTGGGAGAATTGATCCTTATGGACCTGTCACAGATGATTGGTCTCAATACATAGAATGCCTCACATTCTTTTTTCAAGTCAATGAGTTTACGGTGGAAGAGAAGAGCCAAGCGAACCTCTTGAGTACTTGTGGGAGCAACAGCTATGGTTTGATTTGAAGTTTGATGGCACCCAGTGCTCCAGATTCAAAAGATTTTGATGAATTGGTGGACCAAGTGAAGGGTCACCTTCAACAAAAGCCCTCAGTCATGATGCAGAGGTTCAGGATTAATTCGTGAAATAGACCCCTGGGTGAGTCAATTGCATGCTGCTTTACAAATTTGAAGCAGCTAATGGAACATTGTGAGTTCAGTACGACTCTGAATGAATGCTCACAGATTGTTCAGTCTGTGGTGTGAAAGAGAACTCTATTCAGAAAAGATTATTGTTCAAAGTGAAACTGGATTTCAGGAAGGTGCTAGAGATAGCACTGACCATGGAAAGTGCAGTAAGAGATTCAAAAGCAATACAGGGTGCGCAAAATGGTGCCATCCTCCACATCGGGCAGGGAACTTTAGCCGAAAGAGGCACGGAAAAGCCTCTGCAGAGAAGTGGGAAACAGCCCCCGCTAGCCGAAGAATGAAGAAAAATAATTTAGGAGTGAATTCAAAGAATAATTTGTGAAACTATCTCAGAGTTTGCCATTCACGGACTATCAGAAGTAGTCACTTCCGATAACAGCACAGCATTTACGAGTGCTGAGTTTCAACGGTTTATCAGCTTCAATGGTATCAATCGTGTGAAAACTGCACCCTACCGCCCTTCCTCAAATGGACTGGCTGAAAGGGTATTGTAAACCTTCAAGACAGCCATGAAAAAGCTAACTGTTGATTCCTTGGCAACCAAACTAGCACACTTTCTTTTTCATGACAGGACTATCCCTCACTCAAAAATAGGTGTCACACCATCAGAGTTATTGTTGAAATGCTGTCTCAGGATGAGATTGAGCTTAATGCCGAATTTAGAGGGAAAAGTGGAAAAGAGTCAGGGAAGCCAGAGAACTAGACACAACTGGCATGGCCGTGAGAGGAAACTTACCTTGGGAGAGCCGCTATACGTGAAAAACTTCAGGGAAGGACCAAAGTGGTACCGGGTGAAATAAGTGCAGTGACTGGGCCTCTCTCTTACCCGTGAAGGTGAAAGTCCAGATCATCCATAAACATGTGGGCCATTTAAGGAAGAAAGAGGCAATTCACCAAGATTTGGTTCCATCAGTGACCATGACTGGGTCTGTGTTTCCTGTTGAGGATACTTAACCCAGTACTAACATGTCTGATGGTCCTGTAAGAATTGAGGATACAGAACTGCAAATGCCCACCGAAGCACCTGATGTTCAGGCAACTCCAGAAAAGGAGGTTCTTGACAAAGAATCTGAAATTGTGGAGCTGCAACATTCCACACTGAACATGTAAATTCCTTATCTAGTGTAAATATTATGTTGTCTTGAAAAATATGTACTTGTAAATATATGTATAGCTGAGTTAAAGGGGGAGGAATTTTGCAATTATGGTTTTATTTAGTGTGTAATGTACCTTTAAGATTAATACTTGTTAAGATCTTACAATCTGTAGTAACCAATAGGAGAGTAGTTCAGGCTACCTCAGCAGTCAGTGTAGAGTTGGAGTTGGAGCTGGAGTTGAAAGCACACATGCAGCAGAATTTACGTTCCTGCTGTCATCAATGGGATTTATAATGGCTCGCTGCATTTTACGGCCTCAGCCCCATCGCCACCAAAACGGGGCTGTAAAATTCTGCCCATGTAGTTGCTGTTGATTATATTGTAAATAAGCTTAATGTTCCCACCCAAGAAGTGTTTGCAGAACAACTCTATCACAAAAAGCACAACTCAGCCACCTTGCAAGGAAAGTTGAAAAATCCTGGAACAGTGGAGAATTTTGGCACCTGAAACTTATTCCTCTGCTACAGATACATCATTTAAGGGAAATTTATTTAAATGTAAAAGCATATACAATTGACTTTTTATTCAATTTACTAGCACCCTCAGCTAGTTAAATCACTTACATTCGGCTTTTCTTTACCTCAAGAGTGCATCATATACGTTAAATTATGGCCCATTCACCTATCTCTGACACAAGCTGCTGCAACCATTTAATCCATATTCTCAAATTTAGGACCGTCCCTGTGACTTGGTGGTACTAGCACAGAGATGCCACAATGACAGTAGAAGACGAAGGGTAGAAAGCAAAACCTAATTGTTAGATTTAGAACAAGTTTCATACCCAGCATTTTCCTGAGCCATTTCATTGCTTCTGACAAACATAGAAGACACAAAATTCTTAAATGGATCCTGTGGTCCCACAAGGACTTTTACGTTGGAATTCTTTGATGTTTGATGCACTACTATTTAAGAATGCAAGCAAATAAATTTGGGGCAGATTTTCACTTCCACTATAAACTCAATGGAACAAAAATTGGGTGGGCTGTACAAAGGGTGAATGATCCTGTCTGCCAGGTCACTGCCCAGTGGGTGAAAATGAAAATCTGCTCTCTTGTGGCTAGTGGACAATTGCAGTTTGTGATGGTAAATGTTTACTACCATGCAAAATGTTGAAAAATGTTCAGGTTTAAAACCACATTAACATAGAATATTAGAAACTTCACAATATAATTTTATATATAGTATGCTGCATCTACTTAGCTAAAAAAAAGGAAATTTATTGTTCATGCTCGACAATAAACTTCAACTTTTACAATGTGGAAGTCAGTATTCTCACTTACAATTGTGAGCCAATGTTGCCCAAATATAATAATTTGCAACCATCATATATTTCTTTCAATATGAAGCATTTATCAAACATGCCAATAAATATCAGAGGATGTCACAGCGAAGGATTGGTTTCTGGTTTGTGTTTATATCTATCTGTTTAAACTTAACTTAGATAAAGAGAAATTTAATCAATCACCTAAATTTTTGATATCATCCAAGTTAAAAAAACATTGATCACAGGCATCAAAATGGATGTCATGAAGCAACTCATGAAGGAAAGGTGGCTTATTATACCTGCCCTCCCAACGTTTAATCATCTACCCAGGAACAGCTCAGCACCAAGTGGAGCATGAATCCTGAAACTGCTGGACACTTCTTCCTTTTGTTGGGAGTCATGGTTTGGGTATCCATCTGGTTATAGGGTACTAGCCTAGGGTGTTATTATGCTAGGAAGAAAATCAATCATAATGCAAAAAAATTTTATTGTTTATGGTCAAAAATAGAAGGTTGATAACCTTGTAAATCATTTTTCTTTAACACCTCCAACTAGTCTGTTGACGCACACCTTTATCTAAATATTAATCTCCACTTGGTCTAACTTCAACATCTAGATGTCGGGGAACCTTTTATTTGCGGTCAAAAAGTAGTCTAAGTTATACATCTAGGGTCAACATTGTATTCAAGACACTTGTGTAACAAATGCAAGTTGGTAGAGCAAAGCATTACCTGTTATCTTTGGCATTGATGGAGCAATCACTTACTGTTCAGGCATCTTTTTAAAGCTTTAACTGATGCTTTTATATATGGAAACAGGACATTGTTATACAATCCTTCAGTTCAACTCTGATTAGTTACAGGGCCTGGCATACACACTAGCAATTGGATTGCCATAAAGGTGTGATCAGACTACATGTCAACCATGCTAAAGGACAATTATATGTTTTCTGCCTTATTTTTCCAATCAGTTTGAAGCTGTTATCAAATAGACTAACCAAGCATCAAGATTGTGTGAAGGGCAACTAACTATTAAAAGAATCAGGAACAACAATTTTACATCCCTTTTATTGGCAGAATATGGACACTAACAAAATTAAAATTCAGGTGGTTGACTTACTGACAACCTTCATTAATAATGAGGGCTGGGTAAGATGTTCAGTCAATCAAAACAGAGGTTGATTGATTTCTGATATGAAACAAATTAAGGGACATGGGGATCATGCAGATAGGTAGAGTTGAGACAGAAGATCAATCATGGTCATATTAAATGGTGGACAGGCTTGAAGGGCCTCATGTTTCTTATGTTCTAATGAATCTGGGATCTTCCTGGTCTGTGTATCAGTAATATGGTGAATGATGCATTTACCCACTGAACCTTTAGGGTGACAGGACTTAAATGAAGAGAACTTCCAATTTTTCTTTGTTCTTCACAATATTTCCCAACATACTCAGCTGCACATTTAAAAAGGCAGAACCAGGGGAACTTGTAAAATGGCAGGCGACCAATGGATCCATAACAATTCTTCAACTTGTGCTCTGTACCATTGGGATAGGTAGGGAATCTCATTGTCTCCTCTACATTGGAGAGACCAAACGCAAACTGGGCGACCGCTTTGCAGAACACCTGCGGTCTGTCCGCAAGAATGACCCAAACTTACCTGTCACTTGCCATTTTAACACTCCACCCTGCTCTCTTGCCCACATGTCTGTCCTTGGCTTGCTGCATCGTTCCAGTGAAGCCCAACGCAAACTGGAGGAACAACACCTCATCTTCCGACTAGGCACTTTACAGCCTTCTGGACTGAATATTGAATTCAACAACTTTAGGTCTTGACCTCCCTCCTCCATCCCCACCCCCTTTCTGTTTCTTCCTTCCTTTTGTTTTTTCCAATAAATTATATAGATTTTTCTTTTCCCACCTATTTCCATTATTTTTAAATCTTTTATGCTCCCCCCCACCCCCACTAGAGCTATACCTTGAGTGCCCTACCATCCATTCTTAATTAGCACATTCGTTTAGATAATATCACCAACTTCGACACCTATGTGTTCTTTTGTTCTGTTGTCTGTGACATCTTTTGATGATCTGCTTCCATCACTGCTTGTTTGTCCCTACAACCACACTACCCCCCTTCACTTCTCTCCCCCCACCCAAACCCACCCCCCCTTCCCACACACCTTAAACCAGCTTATATTTCACCCCTTCCTTGGATTCACTTAGTTTTGTTGAAGGGTCATGAGGACTCGAAACGTCAACTCTTTTCTTCTCCACCGATGCTGCCAGACCTGCTGAGTTTTTCCAGTTAATTCTGTTTTGTTTAGGGAATCTAATTTTAGAAATAAAATCGAGATGGCAGCATTGCATGATTCCTCTTTGATGGGGAGTGACCATTCATGACTTCCAACATTGTGGGCACAAAAAGTGCGTAAAGTGGAAGCAAACAGCATGTTCCAAAGATCCAGGCTACAGGGTGAGTGCAATAAGCACAAGAGGTGAAGGAGAACAGCTGAAGAGGGAGGGAAAACAGGTAAAAGTGACTTGATAATTAAAACAAAGAAAACAAGAGCAAATAAGCTATAATATAAAAAGTCATAAGCTGCAATCAAAAGCTTTCTTGTTTACAGAAAAGAGCACTATATTATATTCTTTTCACAGTACTTATCATGACATGCCGATGCTTGAAAGCATTTCATCACCACCACTGCGAAAAGCACCTTCTGTCTGCTCTAAGGATGACAGCATTGACAGCATTCATTCATCCACCTTACCACTTTGTTGGTGCCCTTGCTGTTGCCTGTCAGCCAGCCAGCCGATGGCGAGATGGTGCAGTCCAAGGGCAGACCTTCTAGACTCAGAGTTGCTGAAGGTCATCCTCCAAGTCCATCTGCAGTCTCCACCCACTGAATGTCAGCAGCCTTACACCAGACATGCTGCAGCCATTGGGTACCACTGCTTATTGTATGGTAGCTTTTACTTTTTTCATTGTGACCAAACAGATGCTTGGAAACAGGTTAGAGGAGGTGTGAGACAGTTGGTGAATGGAGCATTGGGTTTTCAGTTATTGATATCACACTGAGACAACTCTTCATGGAGAGCCCAGCCAGAAAGGGGCTGTCTAGATTTCCTCCTCCCTTCCTCCTCCTCCTCCTCCTCATGTTCCTGCTGCTAAGCTACTCATTGTATACCTGGTGGCAAAGGCTATGCCTTTGCAATGGCGAGGTTGTGTAGCACACAATAGGCCACTACCGACCTTGACACCTTCCCTGCTGAGCACAGCAGGGGTCCTCCTGAATGATTCAGGCAGCAGAAGTGTTGTTTCAGCGCACCATGGGTTGCTTTATCATATGGCTTTCATTGAATGCATCACACTTACTGTGTGTGGGCTACATACTGAAGTCATCAGCCATGTCTTCAGCGGATAGCTCTTGTCACCCAGTAGCCACCCTTTGGTTTCCTGTTGTGGCTCAAATGTAGTTGGCACAGCTCACTGACACAGAACGGAAGCATCATGACTGCTGCCAGGATATCAGGCTTTGATCTACATGATTATCTGTCTAGAGTCATACATCAGCTGGAGGGTATAGGGAAGACTTCACATGCAAAGTTTGCAAAATGATGTGCGAGCAGTCAGTTGGACCCTGCTCCATGTGGAAATCTGCATCTCTATGGAAGATGTGTGCATGCCCTGCCTGTTTCTCTCTGGCAAGTGGGAATGAAGTAGTTAACTCACATTGAATCTAGATCCTCAGTCGTTCCCCCCCACCTCCCATTTTGCAACAGTGAATGGCAAACTCCATCATTCTGGAAGGAGTCAGTCAACTAAAAGTTCATTGCCATGGACACATTCACAGTCACTGACAATATAGTTCTTACTCTGCTCTAAGGTAGCAGTTGTGGCTGCATAGGTGGCATATTTCACTGACGATGTCCTTACTGAAGTGCAGGCATCTCACATATTGCTCCTTGCTGAGGCTCAGGTGGGAGAATTGCTTCATGAACACCCTGGGCCAACATGACCTCCTGGTGAGAGCCCTGATCTCAATCCTCCTCCTCCCTCTCCAGTCGGTTATCCTGCTACGTGTGCTCTCTGTTAAATTTCCAAGTCCTGCTGTATTCCACACCTCTGGGAGCAACTGATTTGTGCAGAAGCGTTGAACTCAGCAAAAAACACATTCAGGAGCTGCCATTGAACACCTTATAGACCTTTGCAACTTGAAACTACTACAGAAAACACCGAACACTTTCAGAAGCAACCAGAAAAAGCATTAACCGGCAACAAACCTGTAAATACTTCACGATCCTTTTAAATAGATCTAGCGGGGGAGGGGAGTGGGTGGGTTAAGCTTGCTGCTTAACTCATATTTGGCTGTGTGGGGTTAAGAGAGGGCATTAACTAGAATATTAAGTGTTGTACTTTAGGTGGCATCATGATCTGTCTGCTCTGCGTACTTCCTGTGGATATTCATTGCGTTCACACAAGCACCCTCACCAGTATGGTGTCCAGTACAATTTGTCTCAGAGGTGTGGGCACTTGCATCAGATATAATTTTGGAGATCTGATGGCAGTCGTCATGTCCAAAATACAGGTGCAAACTTTCCCAATCTCTAGTGTTGGCTATCCAATTTTTTGAAGTCATTCGATTTAACTGTTAGCACCCTCTTGTGTTGAACACATGTATATGCCTCACTAACACTTCCAAACAATTGGCTCAAGGCTGCCACACGCAGGGACCATTTCACCAAAGAACAATTGCTGAAATAGTAAATCTTTAATCCTATACCATTCAAATAGATTTATAGGTTGAAAAGATGCAGAACATGCATATGCCCGCTCATTATCTACATTAAAAACAGGGAGTAGGCTAAACAACTTTCTGCTGAAAATATTCCTTTCTCTTTTCTTACAGACTTTCCTCAATTTATGTCTTAATCTTGCTGTCAGGAAAACCACAAGCTTCGGTGGGACTCACTAACCCTGGAATATTTTAGTTTTAATATAAAACCAGCTCAATTCTGTTATCTCATTTTGAGTGTAATCACTTAAAGCAAACAGTAGATTTGGGATTTTCTCTTATTCGGCAGGAGAAAGGAGTGGAAGAGTTGAGAAGAAGCTAAGGATGAGAAATATAAAAAAAGACATGTTTATAGCTTATGAATATTCCTAAAATCAATCTATTATATATTTTACATGTCAGAACACCTGAAATACTTCTCCAGAAGGTGATGTATTTGCATGAAAGCTATAAAATTTGTCTAATATTTTTATTTAACGATGAATGCCGATTTTCCTTTTAATATTTACAGGACATTAACTTATTATGCTACGTTGCGGGAGGGAATATTTCCATGGTATTAAAAATAGTTTTATATTTCAAATATCAGATAGCATATACAGGGCTCTAATTGTAAATTATCCTGCATGGGGGTTTATTTACCAGAATATGAAGATAGCCAACATTTTATAAAAACAGTAGCACATAAAGTAACAAATGGACAGAGACATACAGCCATGATGTATTTTATGAATTGTTGGTTTTGAACTTTGTTTTGCATTGGAAACTAATTTTCACAATTTCTATATTGCAGTCAGCAATAGTTTTCAAAAATTCAGAGACCAGTTCACATGTTTTATAATATAGGCCAGCAGTGCTTAAATTTCCTTATACAGCTTTGCTTAATTTTCCCATTTCCTGATGTTGGAGCTATTTTAGTTGTTCTAAAAGATTGGAGACATCCTTCTAATCAATGCAAATTCTTCTCAGTAGCACAGCAATGCCAGTATAGCTTACTCACTTTGAAAAGATTAAGCAAATAGTTTAACTTTCAGCAGCTGGGATTTCAGAAACTGGTTACTTATTTCAGAAAATGATACACATTACCTTACACCTTTGTCATTTCAGAATGCAAAAATCATTCAATGTTTATAAAACTGAAGTGTGGTAATTTAACCAAAATTGGAACAGTGCAAGATTTCTGTTTAATTTAAAATATGATTTGATAAAATTCATTTTCAAACTCCTTATGAATCCTTTTCATTGTGTTTTACAAGAAGAATTCTGGAAGAATACTGTATTCTGTTGAGAGTGTTGTTACATATTTACCTTGCTATTCAATTATGTTATAGGATTACTTGGGATTCAGTATACTGTCCTTATACATGATTAAAATAGGGTGCACTAAGTTAAATTAAAAGCACACGATAAGACCATAGTAATGTACATGAACCATGCTCTTCTTTTGGTCAGAACCAATTCTAATGTTGTCTTGTTTGGCTTGTAATATCATGAAATATAGCAAACATGACATTAGAATTGGTTCTGACTAAAAGAAGTGTTTGGTTAAAAAATGAAAGAAATTACTTCTATTTAGTATGTTAAGTGTTTCGCTTTTAAATCATTCTTTTTTTTCTTCTTGATGTATTTCAACAGATACAAAGCCATGACGCACTGCAATACCTAAGGGGAGACAAACAGATTAAACAATAGCAAACCAAACACCAGTGAGTGACAAATGACAAATGAATATTAGCAGATGAAATTTCTTTGTCAACTATTTTAGCAGAGGTGTTCATCTATTTGGAAAAAAAAGCACATGGAATGAAGTAGCTAAAAGAGGAATATCATATAAATGCATTAATTTTGTCAGCTAATATCAGCACCAGTCATTTCTAGGCTCCTAACTGCTTGAGGTTCTCAGTTGCACACCAGTAGTGCACTGAGTTGGTTGGTGCTTGCCTTTGGTACATAGCAACACTCCAGTCAGATGGTGACCTTCCTCAGTATTGACAGGTTGGAAATTTTTACATTCTGCAAGTCCCCTGAAGAGCACTAGTGGACAGAAAATCATGGAGGCCAAAGCACTGAAAGTCAGAATTTACCCTATGCACACCAGCTGACTTACTCTCTTCACAGGCAGATGAGGCTGAGAGAGGAATTCATTACATAAGACAAGAGCAGTGCTAAAATAATTATTTCTGCGGTGCATGCCTGCGCCTGAATGTAACAACCTGAGAATCATTTTTCATAGAGCATTCAAAATATTTTAACTTGACACAGACAGGTGATAGATTTTTGCTCCTATTGTACATTATGACCCATTTTAAATCAAATGAAAGAAGATCAAGGCCAGGATTTTCCGGCACCGCCCGTGGTCAGGATTTTCCTGTGCTGCCAAAAGTCAAAGGCTCTCCAAATTTTCCATTCCCACCCGTGATGGCTCCTGCCTGGAAAATCCCAGCCCAACTCTCACTTAATGTAATTTTCCAAAATAAAAATACACTTTAACAGCATTGTAAAAATACATTTCAACAACAAGCATATGGGGAATAATTGTTATAGTCATTGTATATTCAGTCACTTAAATGCGT
This sequence comes from Carcharodon carcharias, assembly GCF_017639515.1. Taxonomy (NCBI): domain Eukaryota; kingdom Metazoa; phylum Chordata; class Chondrichthyes; order Lamniformes; family Lamnidae; genus Carcharodon; species Carcharodon carcharias. The sequence goes on from NC_054487.1 coordinate 66,178,589, forward strand.
TCAAGAAGATTCCCTGCAGTTGGTATTTCTAGCAAAATTCTTCCTGTTGAATAGATAGAATTATTTATAGCTATCGAAACGTAGGGGTGGATTTTACGGATCCTGGTGGCAAGTTTGCAGATGGAGCCCGTAAAATGCCATGGGCACCGTCCCCACTGCCTACCCACCCTCCCTTGCCCCACTGCTATTTTATCAGTGGCGGGGAAAGGCGTCAGGTACCCCATGTCGTGGGTCAATTGAGGCCTCTAAGTGGCCAATTAATGGCAACTTAAGGGCTTCATCCCGCAGTTGCTAGGATTTAACCAGCAGCAGGTGAGACCGATACCAAGCATCCAGCCTGATGGTTCCCACTGCATTGGCTGGTGATGGACAAGGAGGCTTTCCTCCTTAACGGGCCCCTGAGCCCATCAGAGTGCTCCCCCAGTACGTTCCGCTCACCCCAGTTCCCCTCACCCTTCGTCTGTGTAACCCAGCCACTATTCCCACCTCACTTTCCTCACCAGGACGTTTTAGCCTCCTGCTCCTCAGCATTAGAGATTGGATATAGTCCCAGGAGTGACCATAGCTCCTGCAGGCGCTGCTAGGATGAGAGAGCTGTCAGCTGTTTCACTGGGGGCCCAGATAGGGGCAGAAACCCCACCTGAAACCAATTAACGCCCCCCCCCCCCCAAGTGTTAAATGCATGCAGAGGCAAGCCGCTAGCGAACTCGTCCTCGACATTCTTGCTGGAGAGGTGAGGACCACAATGCCCTGTTAAATTTAGCTTATAGATAAAACATTTTATGAAAACTATGTGAGGAATGAAACTCCTGTGCGCTATTGCCAATCATAAAAGTAACCAGACAACTACGACCAGGCTTGTAGGAATGTGGGTTTGCATTGCCCATGTACTTTATTGTTTCTGCGATCAGCAAACCATGAGTTAAAATAGCTTTCTGTTCTGCTGAACAGAGATGTTCTGTGAAGCAGACCTGGTTGAAGAGAGGTCATTCATCCATGTGTTAAGGTTCTGAGACATGTTGGTTTAGTCACTATTTATAGTAATAAAGTAACTGAAGAGCTTAAGTAGACCATATAACCATGGTAACTGAATCACAGGGAAAAATTGAGATGAACGTAAGTGTATCTTCTTGACTGCATATCATTTGAAGTTTGCATTTTCTGTCTTTTAATGTATTGGAATCTGGCGTTAGAATTTAGGGATCAAAAGGTAGAATTAGTATAGATGCTTGAGTAAACCACTGTTTACTATAGTCAGCTGGAATTGTAAAGTGTGGTGCATGTGTTCTCAGAGTGAATCGTGAATTTACTAATAAAGAATCATATAATCATATGGAATTGTGTTGTATGATTTGACCAAGCACTCATGTTGGATTATGTAACAAGCTTGTTAAGTACAAAGATCTGATTCTGCATTGCTACCAATTGAGGTCTGTGTTTAAAGGAACAGAAGAAAATAGAATAGGAAAGCAGTCCAAAAAGGCTCACATCAGCAGTGAATGCTAACTACAACAGTCAGTCAGCTCATCTATCCCTCCTATATTCATCCCTCTGGCTGGCTCTTCATGAATAAGTGAGCAAATAGATCCCTCTCAATAAATAACTAAAGAAATAGACCTTTTGCATCCACTACACGATATTCTCAGAAATTATAAGTAAGCCAATTCTCTCACTCTCTAATCCTTTGTCCACAAACTACTAAGTGAACAGACCCTTTTTGTCCTTAACAATGAATCCACTGAAACCAAATTAAATAAAGCACAATTCTCCATAACTTCCAATTAACTGCCGAGCACACATTCACTCCTTCATTGCATCTTCTTCCACAACTGCCCAGTAATGATATCAAAGGCTTATTTAACAATAACATCCATCACAGCTGAGCCTGGCTTCATGTCACATCTATAGTGGTGGCTAGGGCTGCTGCTGGCAATCAGGAATGGGAACTGCACCTATTTTTTCCCTTCCATAGGCTTGGGATGTTGCAGTCAACTGAGGGCCTCCATTGCTTAGCTGATGTCAGTTAACTCAGCACAGACACGGCATTGAAATGTGAGGTGTTTTCTGTTTGTTTGAGTTAATACCATATTAATATGTTGTTATGTTATCAAATATTCCTACTCAAAACTAGTTCAAAACGCTCACTACACTACCAATAGCATAGGCAGCCCTTCAGCACTTGTACTGAGTTTGCCAAAGCAGAACCAGAGAAGTTTATTGGCTTATTTTTAATTGTTATTGGCTTGAAGTGAGTTTTTAGATACTTAATAGAATAATGGGTTAATAGTTATGGTAATGAGATAGTGATGTGTATCAGATGTAACAGTGACATTAGCTGTCATGTACAAGAGACTGAAAAGAGAAGAGGGAATAGTCTGTACAAGAGAGTGATGTACTTACCTAGAAGCCTAGAAAGTAGTTTACTGTTGATAAAGGAGTTTTTGAAGAAACCTACCGGAGTTAGATTTAAGTCACTCGTAAGTAGTGAGAAATTTTCCCAATTCAGAACAGGTCACAAGTTACCTGAAGAGACATCCAATAGTATTCAAAGTGGAAACTAAACCACAAACCTCGGTAGTGGTGACACCAATCTAACGATAATTTAGTGTCATCAGCAAAACACCCACAGGTAGAAATCAGAAGAAGACTTTGTCAAAGGAAGGATCAGAAGATATACTTTAGGGAGAGTCACACTGAGACTTGGTAGCAATGTCAGGACTATTCGAACAGTCACAACCCCTTCCACAACTGTTTGCAAACATCAAAGGTCCACAAAGACGCCAAAGTCCACAGGGAGTTTTGAAAAAAGCAATTCCATCGGGTTTGCATGCCAAAGAAGCACCAGATTAGGACATTCCTGTATGCAGTGGGGGCCGTTGTGGATGATGTCCTCCTTAGACATTGGTCAAAGAGACCTCTGTAGATTTTGAAACTGTCCTGAAAGCATTCGATGCATACTTCAGCCGTAAATAAAACTCATAATCAAGCAAGTGCAATTCAATCAGAGATCCCAAAAGCCAGAGGGATCCAATGAATTGTTCCCTACAGGCATGTATTGGCTAGCTAGTTGTTGTAGGTATTGCGCTGGAGGTGATCTTCATCGTGATGATGCAAATCTGTCAGATTTTTTGCAGACAAAAGACAACCTAACACTCGAACAACTAGTTCAATGCAATAGACAGGCTGAACATGGTGAGAAAAATCAGATCATACTCCATGGAAATACTGAGGGTTCGGATGAGTCTGTCAGTTGGGTACGTCCAAAGGTAGCAGCCCAGCCCAATCAAAAGCCTACCAAGGAAGGGGAAAGAATGAAAAACCTTGCAGCAACCATTTTAAAGTGCCCGTGCTATGGGGCTAAAAAACAGCACAGAGGGCAAGGTTGCCCAGCAGGGGGAACAGAGTGCTTCCAATGCAGGAAAACAGGGCACTTCAAGCAGTTGTGTAAATCTAGATACACGATTAAAAGAAGAGAGCAAGAGAATGTCTGAACAGCAGACAGTCCAGGAAATTGGGAATAAGGAAAAAAATTAGAATACAGATTTCCTATTAGTGAAGGATCAAGAATAAGAATTTTGGTAAGTTGCTTAAGAAGTTAAAGGTGTTAAGACTGAGTTCAAACTTGATACTGGAGCCAGTGTTAAAGTACTGACCAACCATTTGGAATGGCTCAAAGCAGTAGATATCCAGCCATCAAAAATTAAATTGCAAGGCCCAGGTGATATGGGTCTTCAAACAAAAGATCAGATACCGCCACGCTTTGTCACAAGGAGTGAGGGATTACTGAGGCTCTCTATATCTTGTACAATCAAAGCACACCTTTACTGAGCAGAAATGCATGTATACAACTGGGTCTTCTAGAAAAAGTAGACAAAGTCCTACAGCAGGTCAGCCAGGTACAATTAAAGGAGGAATTTCTAAAATTGGATGAAGAACCGACAAATTTCGATTCAGAAGCTGCTGGTGAGATTTATTCAGTGGGCAATGAGTCATTCTTTATTACAGAAGCACTATCCCCAGGACCCCAGGAGGAGATTGTAGATCTCTCAGCTCTTTCCAGAGACAGGCTAGAAGGGGTGGAAATAGAAGGCATTGGAGATGATGGTAACCATCCACTTGGTGAGCTTCTAGACCTAGGTTGGCTTCTCCCTGACAAAGGTCAAGAGGAACAAGTCATTTCAGCAATAGGCTGGAGGATGAGATCCTAGAGATCATTATGCGCTTTGAGTCTACTGCCAAAGCATATGAAGTCTCTTGTCTTTTTTGAAGAGTCAATTATGTTTGCTGCCAATAAGCTGAATTCGTATATTTATCCCACTGAACCCACCGCTGTTATGTATTGTATCTCACTGGTTGACAACAGTGAACTGTCCAGGGAGAACAAAATGCTTCATTCCAAAGTGGATCAAACTGCTAGAGTGATGGTAGAGCTTATTAGTTTGTGTGAAAGTAAGTTGACACCCAAACTTCAATCTCATCAGCAAGTGATCCTTACACTAAAGCCATCCTTCAGTCCAGAAGCAGAGGCTCAAGTCTACAGATCTTTTACAGGAATTTCATCTAGAACCATTCCTGGAGATTCATTCCGTTGTTGACTTTTTATGCTGACACCGTCATCCCATTACCTACAGTGGAGCAGCCTCATGCTAAAGCAAGCATGGCAATCTTACCAATACCTACAGAGTACCTTAAAGAGTACCTTATGTGTAGCAGGGAAGCCGTATTTTCTTTATATCCTGCAATGTCCATAGGATTTTTATCATTCTACTTCTCGTTTTCCAGGTTTATTCTGATCTCAGATATTGAATATCACTTTTTGTTGTCCTCAATGCAACAGTGAATGATACAGCTATACAATTCTTCATCAAAGTTGAAGATACTTCATTCTCTCAGGCCTTTCTCCAGTGTGCTAAGAGGGAGCTGAAGATTCCAGAGAGAATGTTACTTTGTCCTTTCCTGTTCAAGAGAGTGCAATTATACACGCCTTGTAGTCCTCCTTCTTGAGTCAGTCTTTCATTGAAAATGTTTCACAACCCTTACAGTTCAGTCATCATAGAGAACACAGCTCAGTTACCAGCAGTCATGGAAATCTGCTATCCCACTCTGCCAAAGTTCTTGTCTTCCAGGGAAAAGATAAATAGCTGCATATGTCCACAACATCCTCCAAGAGAGCCAAGGACACTTTGGAGATTGAAGCTCTTTATTTCAGTCACTTGGTGGGGGGAAGGATAGGAGTTGGATAAGATTTGTAACAGTACAGGAGGTTTACGAAAGTTAAAAAGTGTAATGTAAATAGTTTAAGATTGTGATTTAAAAAGTTGAGATTATACTTGAGGAAATGTAGAATAATGGATTAATAGTTATAGTAATAAGGTAGTGATGTGTATCATGAAGAAACAGCAACATCAGCAGTCATGTGCAAAAGACTGAGAAGATAAGATGGAATAGTCTTTGCGAGAGAGAGAGATGTATTTACCTAGTAATTTACCATAGTGCAAATAAAGGAGTTATTGAAGAAACCTACTGGAGTTAGACCTAAGTCATTCATAAGTAGTGGGAAACCTTCTGAATCCGGAACAGGCCACAATTTACCTGAAGAGAGATTGACATAGTATTCAAAGTGGAAACCAAATCATAAACCACTTAATACTTGTAATGATAGCAAAAATAAGGGATGTGATGTTGGAAATTGAGTGGCCAAGAGAGGGCTTGGTTGCATTTATCTCATGTCAGAAGTGTTTCTTTCATTGAACAACAAGTTCACGTTTCATTGATAGAATGTTTAGTAACTCAAGCCCAGATCCTGATATTTGAATGCAAAATGGTTTAATTTACCTGTATTAGGAGAAGAGCAACAGCAGCTCCGAGAAGAGTCAACATGTTGTTATTGAACCATTGTTTTATTTCTCTGCGACAGCCCTGTAAAATAAGATGTGCAATTAATCATGCTATATACCGGAAGGATCATATACATATATACACAAATATATGATATAATATATATTTATATATATTTAAAACATTCAATCCAAGCATGAAAAGGAAATTAAAAAGAAGTCTTGATGATCATCACCTAATATCACCACCTAAAATGAAATATTTCACATCTGTCATCTTGATTAACTTGCTTCCAGTTTCACACATGGCTGCTTCCTAAGTCTTGGCTGTGATTTCAGGGACAAAGGCAGGAACTTCCCTGGAATAAGGGAGGAGAATTGGAACACTGGCACCCTGGTTCACTCCCATGCACTCCCTTCGCCACTCTGAGGCCTGAGAGCATGTTGCTTAACCAAGTAATGCGGTATGATCTTGCTACACCCACAGACAGGCTGATGTTAATCTGCACGGCTGACTCACCTCATCAATATTAGACAGAAAATGGTGTTGACCTGAGCATTCGGTAATTTCTGAAGTGAATCACATGGATCCAAGAAAATTTTGTTGCCAAAGTTTTATTTACGTTTCAAAGGGCAATGTGTTCATTTTTTGGAACACACTTTGCCATATTTGCATAGAGAGAAGACAGAAAGGCTGACATCACATCATAAATCAAATCTGCATTATAAATCAAATTTAAAGTAGCTTGAATAAAAACTAATAAAACTAATATATAAACCCAAAAGCAATGTCATAAAGGTATGTGCTGCAACAAATAGAGCACTGCTGGAGTATAAATTTGTCAATATAATTTAATAACAGCATAATTCAGTGTAGCAGAGTTTTCAGAGCAGATTATTTCTGGCAGCTCTAGTGCAAAGGATACCTAATTTTAAAAAAAAGTTGGGGTTGGATTAAATGCTTTCCTGCTGGTGGGCTTGAAGGTGGGAGGAGCATGTAAAATTCAGCAGGTGCACTTCCCACCGCTTACCCATCTGCCCTTGCCCCCACCACAATTTTACTAGGAAGTGGTGGAACTAGTGTCAGGTGACCCACCCACTAGTGGGTCAGTTGAGGCCCTTAAAGGGCAATTATTTCCCACTTAAGGGCCTTATTCAACCAGGATTTAACCAGTCACAAGAGTGGACCATGCTAAGCACACAGCCCAGCAAGTTTTCCTACGTGGGCTGGTGGCAGGTGGGGGTCTCATTGGAGGGTCACTCACAAGATGTTATCTCTCCAGGTTCCCCTCTCCCCATGGCTTCTTAATCCCCAGCCTTCCACCCACTCTCCAAGGCCTGCCAGCTCAGCCCCTGTGGGTGACCCCAAACTCACCTGCCATTCCCAATCCAGTACAGCTCGCCTCCTCTGGCCCCAAGTGCAGTGCCAGCAGTGGCAACCACTCCCAGAGGTGCTGCCAGCACTGGACAGATGCCAGCCTCTGATTGGCTGGCAGCTCTCTGAAGCGGGTATTCCTGTCCCTGAGGTTCAGCCTCCAGTCTATTAATGGCTAATTGACCGTTAAATAGCTGGAAGGCAGCTGTCCCTCGCCTGGGCGAGTTCCCCTCTAGCATTTTAGTTAGTAGGGTGGGGACCATGGTGCCCTGTAAAATCAGGCCCTAGGTGTTAATATGCAACAGTTATGTATATATTCCACTGCATTCTCAGATTTGACTTTCTTCATTTGCCATGTCCTTACTATTCAGTTGCTTACCTGTCCAATCCACGTCTATTTGAAACCACCCCTGGATACTTGAACTGGGGATTATGGTCTCGGGCCATTTCTCGGGCCTCATCTCGGGATGAGGAGCAAATTTTTCACTCAGAGTGTTGTGAATCTTTGGAATGCTCTATCTCATATGCCTGTGAGCTTTTCAATATATTCAAAGCTGAGATGGATAGATTTTTAGACTCTAAGGGAATCAAGGGATATGATGATGGGGGGGAAGGTGTAGTTGAGGTCCAATATCAGCCATGAACCTACTGAATGGCAGAAGAGACTCGAGGGGCTGTATGACCTTCTTAATTTCTTTTTCTTTGGTGTAGGGGTCATCCCAAACTGCAAACTGCATAATAAAGATTTTAAAGTTGAGAATTGTAAATTTGAAGATTTTCTTTTAGAACTGTTTTTTTTGTCAATATGGTAAACCAGGTGTGTAAACTTTTTTTGTCTTCATAGGTGCCAACAATGAGCCTTGGAGGGCAACAAACAGGGCAGGATTTTACTTCTCCCAGTGAAGGGGAGCAGGGCAGGAACCCCCAACCTTCACTCTGATCCCATCATGAAACTCTGAGTACATTTTCCTGGGTTGAGGATCTTTACTTTGCAGGGTGGGCTCCCAGCTGATTAGCCACAAACAAGAGGGAGCACACCACCACCAAGGAGGAAGAAGCAGCTGACCTCCCAACGAGACATGATAAAGGGACCAGCTTAAAGGAGGAAGACAAGCCCAAGGAGTTAAAACATATGCCTTTGTACTAGTCTATATTACATGCTGAATTTATATTTAAAACATGTAAACCTATAATTTTCACTTCACTTGCTATTTGTAGAGAAATTGAAACTATTTTAGTGCCTTACCTTTGGGTATATGTAGCTGCTCTCTGTGACAGTACAGGGGGGAGTAAAATCAGCTTCTGTCTGATTGCTACATGAGCAAGGCAGAGTCGTAGTCGGTAAAATTGGATTTTGTTCCCAATCTGTGGAATTGTAATATCCACAACATCGAAACTAGGACACAAAATAAATAACATTTGAAAAGAGTTAGCAATCTTGGAACTGGCAAATAAGGCTGGACACCACATCAAATAGTATTTATTTTATTAGTAGATCTGCAATGATTTTGAGTGTTTCTAAGAATAAAGTAAAATTATTATGCAAAGTTCTATTAGCAAGGATGCTGATCAGCTTTGATGTGGCCTCAGTATCTGGCAGACCTGGGCTGGATATGTAGGATCTAGTAAGACTTTGAGGTAGGCTATCAAGGTCCAGGAGTATTGGGGGGGAGGGGGGAGGGGGCAGGAGCATTCTCAAGAAACACTGGAGAGGAAGGACCTGAAAAATAGGTATTGAAATCACTGGGAGAGGATGCTGGGTCCCAGGAGTTGAAGGTCTTTTCAAGGTCAGGGGGCAGTATGGCATGTAGGGTCACTGAGGATGTAATAGGGGTTTGTGAGTAACGAGAGGCTGTCATGGGGTTTCAGAGTGGGGAATGGGTCTGATGCCAGCGATACCGTGGTCCAACAGGACTTGGTTGGGCTTTGAAGCAAAAGAGGGTTGCTGAGAAATGGCAGAGTTAGAGGTAAATGGAGTCTAAATCCTTGTGGCGGAAAGGAGTCCAAAACTGCTGTTGGTCCCATTCAAACATCAGGCCTTTGCCCCACTAATTTTCAGGTGAGCATGTAAATGGGCAAGCAGCCTGCCCTCCTGAAACAGGGCTGTTTAAATATGAAAATTAGGGTCCTACACAGGTTGGATTAGAAAGATTTCTCTCCTAGCGGAGCCATGGAAATTGAGTTTAAGGGCCATCAGAATCAGAGCAGAATTTAAGAGGACCTTCAGGTAGGAAGGAGAGAATCGTGAGGGAGATCCCAGTGTATCTGAAGGAGAAAGCATGCAGACAATCCTGGGTGCAGCCATAGAGAGCTTGAGCCTTGAGGGACCTGGAGCCAAGCGGGCAGCAGCCAAGTTTGACAAGAACTGGCAAAAAGGGCTGAACACCACATCAGAATAGAAAAGGCAATTTGTGTGTTTGAAACTTGCATATTAAAATGGGGGCATGGAAGTAAGATGCTCAGCAGAGAGTTACTATAGTATGACTAACATTGTAAGGATGTGCTATATGCAGTGGATGCACACCGTAATGTAATATGCTGTGAGCATGAGCTGCTACTCTAATGCACATCTAGGTGGCCAAGACTTGCTTGCAAATTGACTGTTATGAAGGTTTTGTTCTATATCAGTAAATTATTCTTCAAAGTAATCAAGAATGGTGCAATAGCTATGGCAAAGGTTATAACATTTTACTTATTGTTGTTTGTGTGTTTGATTTTTGCAAACTTACTTCTTTCTGTATGACATCCAAAAGATTCCATGTTAGTTCTTTCGAAAAGCTGTCATTGCCATAATGTTTAATGGCCTCAATGGTTTTCTTATCTATCACAGTTACAATCTGTTAAAATTAAATATATGTAGATTGAACTTACTTTCAAAAGCCAGCAACACAACAGAGCTAGAAGATAATCCTTTTGTAGCTGCACAAAAAGACTATGAAACTGAGACATTTGTGACTAGCAATTAAATCAATAATGTTAAAACATATACAGTGAGTCAAGCACTGGTGTTGTGGTTCTGTCCGTTAGTTCTGTATTAATTTGCTGAATATCAGTTGGGTCTTGATACAAAACACTGACTCACAAGCAGGTTTTCGAAAGACATTACAAACTGGCAATTAATTTCCTACGTGCATGATATAGTGACATCAGTAAAATAAAGAACCGAATCATTTTACACTAATTAAAATACTGATGATTAATCCACTGAAGTTAAAATAATAGCCTCCTGTGACATCACTGAATGTCTTTGCCATATGGGGGAGAAAGTGCCACGGTGAATCAGGAACACCTCTGATGTGGCACATATACGTTAGGAGTCATTCTGATCATATAATTGAATATGGAGAAAATGAGTGAGAAAGTGTTATTTATGTAGCTGCACCAACTGTTTCTGATAATGTCACAGGTGGGGTAAAGTTTCGTTGATCTTTAAGTCTACTGTGTTTCTGAAACACATTGCAGCTTCAGGTTTAATTGATGTTATATTAATCTTCTGACTTTGTTCTTATTTTTGCTTCCCATTATAGAGACTCCTCGCTGTCAATCAAGCCTTAAGTCTGTCATTAGCCTCTTTGCTAAATAACATTTGTGAATGCTGCATGTGAAGAATTGGGAAACATTAGAATAACAAACATTTTTAAAAACCATTTGACAGAGAGAGGAAATAATACATGCCTTATATCAGACATTAGTAAAATACATTTTTCTTAAAGCAAAATAGAACTGTATTTAAAATCTAAATCTAAATAAGAATCAATATTTCAATATATAGGACTTGCATATCTGGTGTATGACAACATAACTATCAAATGCAATTAATTAGCATCATAATGCTGGAGACATGTAGCAATGACTGAATATCATTTTCCCACATTTAATATTATTACATAAGGTCCGTTTATACATTGTTATACTAAATTTTTAACAATGTGGGTAAATGAGTTCAAGGAATTTGCTAGAGGTCAATTAACTGGAGCAGGCAAAAATCATGATAGCACAGAATATTATCAGAACATTTATTAATAATTATCCTCTTATTCATAAAATGTGAATAGAGTATATTTAAAACAGATCCAATTTATTGTACAACAAATGGGAGCTCAAGATCAACTAAACTCATTTTGATTTAATCTATTTATTAATGTACAATAATTCAATAAATTAATTGTCAAGTCTTTATGTAGTAACAGCAAAATTCATACTTACCTTGCTATATTGTGAAAGAACAGCCAATCCAATAGCAAGTTGAAAAATGAAAATAAGGGCCAGAAATAATAAGTACTGAAAATAAAAAAATAAAAAATCAGTGCAAGAGCTTCCAACAGCCTTTCCTAATAGGTCCTGCTGAACTGTTTAATTTCATGTTAGAAACAGGGGGGTAAATTTTGCTTTGTGCAATAGTGTGGAAAATCAGCAGCCTATTTTACACCTCTTCCAATCTTTATTCCATTAAAGTCAATAAGAGGGTAAATAAAAATCAGGAGAGATGTAAAACAGGGTGCCAGTTTGCTATTATGCATTTTGCACTTTTGAACAAGGTAAAATTACCCTGAGAGAAAGTGCCTCCTCCCTGTATACAGTTTTGGTCCCTTTATCTAAGGAGGGACATACTTGCCAGAGTGCAACGGAGCTTCTGTAGATTAATCCCTGGGATGGTGGGATTGTCTTATGAGGAGAGATTGAGGAAACTGGGTCTGTGCTCCCTAGAGTTTTGAAGAATGAGGGGTGACCTCATTGAAATTTACAAAAAACATACAGGGCGTGACAGGGTGGATGTAGATAAGATATTTCCTCTGCCTGGTGAATCTAAAACCAGGGGACATAATCTCAGGATAAGGGGCAGACCATTTAAGACTGAGATGAGGAAGACTTTCTTCACTAAGAGGGTGGTGAATCTTTGGAATTCTGTACCCCAGTGGGCTGTTTTGAGCATGCTCAGAACAGAAATCAGTAGATTTTTGCAGACTAATGACATCAAGAGAGATGGAAATAGCACAGGAAAGCGGTGCTGAGGTGGATGATCTGATTGAATGGCACAGCAATGGACTAAATGGCCTACCTCTGTACCTTTATTCCTATGGGCAGGATTTTGCCCTTGGCAGGGATGCTCAGCGGGGTGAGCAGGGGCAGTCGGGAACCCGACCGCCGCCTGCGATTAGCTCCGCACCCCAATTAAGGCCCACCCAGCATAAGATGCGGCTGCGGAATGAGTGCTAAGGGGCGGGCAGGGCTGGGTGCCAAATGTCCGCCGGGTCCAATGGCAACCCAGCAGCTGATTCAAATGCAGCCGTGGCAGCCCTTGGAAGACTGCCAGCGAAGGACATTGAACTCGTGATGCACAGCGTTGTGGGTGAACACAGCAGGCAGGAGGACAGTTTGGCGGGGCAGTAGGCCTGCGTTTCGCTGATGAGTGCCTCACTGCCCTCATGGAGGAGCTGGCAGCACGCAGAGAAATCCTTGTCCCCAGGGATGGGAGGAGGAGGGCCCCCCCTCCCCCACCTCACCAAAAAGGCCTGGGAGGAGGTGGCATCCAGGGTCAGCAGCCACGATGTGATGAGGTGCACATGGGTAGTGCCGGAAGTGCTTCAATGATCTCCTGCAACCGGGAAGGGTGAGCATTGCGTTGGCATGGGTCAATTTGCAGAGCAGTTAAGAGCTGCCCATCCCCCTCTGTGGACCTCAGAGATGTTAGAGATTGAGTGGCAAACGTCAATGAGGCAGCATCTGATCAAGGGGTTGAGACCTGGCTCCTTGGACTTAGTGTCTTGCGGCTCCAGGGCAACGAATCGGCTGAGCCCTGCGAGGTGTTCCTCAGGTGGGGTTGGCCGGGCTGCAATGGTGCTGCAGTTACAGGGTGGACTAATCAATGCTCCTCTATCCTTCCAGGAGAAAACATCCCATAACAATGCAGAGAGGTCGTGGACTGGCGGGGGGGCTGCCCCACCTACTCATCCTTACTTGGTGTGATCAGGAGTTGGAGAGGCGCCATGCACCCAGGTCAACTGGCCGCGGTGAGGATAAGGTGCCTCAGGGAAGTGGGCATTAGATCGCCAGCTACTATCTCGGTACACATTGGTGAGGGCATTTCACACTCATTTGAGGTGCAGACGGAGGCAGAGAGTGCCCAGGGTGCCAGCAGTTGGAGGATGGCTGGGGGCCAGGACAATGCTGAGTCAGTGGCTGATAATGTGCCTCTGGAGTCATCCACGAGGCAGCTGGACATACAGCACAGTGTCCGGCTAGATCTGCCAGAGATACATGAGGGAATGCGTGCCACGGCCTCTGTAGTGAGAAGTCCTTGCAGAGCGTGAGCAATGCATTGACCCTCATGTTCGAGCGCACTGCCTCCTCCATGGAGAGAGTGGAAATTCTCATGGAGAGGCTCCTCCAGGAGCTGAATCACGGCTTCCTAGGGATGTGCTTGGACCTGCAAGTCCTCACACCGGCAATGACCATAGGTGGTCAGTGACCGTGTGGGAGATGGATTGGGTACCCAGTATCCCAGCTCGGCCCCTGTCCATCAATGGCGAGCAGGGAGGTCCAGAGCAACCTCATGTTGGTGCATGAGCTGCCTGTCATCTCTGTGGGCTCCTCTCAGGGTGCTCCAGTCGAGGGCAGCAGCTCCTCTGCCCCTCTGCCTGTGACTGTGGCATCCGATGAGACTGCGGTGATGAGGGAAATGCCAGCCGTGGCACTGGCCGCTCCCTCCCAGGCGGAGCCAGCACAGGCTCAATGGGCCAGAGGATACCCGCCAAGGTCATCAAGGACAACAGGACAGCAGAGTGAGCAGGCTGGTGCCAGCAAGGGGGGGCACCTAGATGTAGCACCCGCAAACGCAAACTTAAAGCACCTTAATCACAACATGGCCTGATCACGGTGATATTTGTTTCTCCCACTTTTACATACGTTGTTTATTGGTGTGATAGAAACACCTGTCCATGTTAATTTGTAGAATGTATGCAAGGCACCAGTTCATTAAATGTGTTTTTGTACAACAAGCCTCTGGATGCTTCATTTGTTCTGCAGATGCAAGGTAAGCCATGATGTTATGATTGACTTGTTTCTCATTCAACTTTATTGAAATGGCACATAGTGCATGTTGTTGACCAAGGAAATGGTCCTGTCAGGGTTCAAGTAAGGAGCCTGCATTTCTGGCATGCGGTGGCGGCTCTTCTTTAGTAGGCTAGCTGAAGGACCGTTGGATCAAAGCGTCTCGGGTGTCCCTGGAGGTTGCCCAAGTCAGCATCTATGCCCTCAGTATTCTCCTGACCCATCCCGTCCTTAGGCTCACTACTGGACTCATCATCTGTTGCCTGTGCAGCTGCATCAACATCTTTTTCCTCTACTGTATCCCCCCTTTCCAGTGCCAGATATGTAGAGCACTGCATGCTAGCACTATCATCGACACACGATCTGAGGGGTATTACAGTGCGCCCCCTGAATGGTCCAGGCATCAGAAGCGCATCTTGAGAAGACCTATGGCTCTCTCTACCACTGCCCTTGTGGAGCTATGGCTCCTGTTATACCGTTGCTTGGCCTCTGTTCTTGGGTGGTGGAGAGGCATCATGAGCCACCTTTGGAGGGGATAGCCCTTGTCACCCAGCAGCTATCCAACCAGTCAGGTTGGAGCACTGAAGAGCCTCGGTACCTGGGAGTGTCTCAGGGTGTAAATGTCGTGGGAGCTGCCAGGGTACCTTGCACAGATTTGCAGAATGTGCATCTTGTGATCACACACTATCTGCATGTTCATGGACTGGTATCCTTCCTGTTGACAAAGACACCCAGCTCACACACTAGTTCCTTTATGGCCACATGTGTGCAGTCGATGGCACCCTGGACCTGTGGGAACCCAGCAATTGCTGCAAAGCCTCTGGCTCGCTCTACCTGGCTGGCCTCGTCCGTAAAGTAGTGAATGAACGTCAATACATGCTAGAACAGAGCGTCTGTCACCAGCTTGATGCAACTGTGGACAACTGATTGGGAGGCTCCTCAAAGATCCCCCACTGACCCCTGGAAAGAGCCAGAGGCATAGAAGTTGAGGGCCACCATGACCTTCAGTGCCACTGGCATGGGGTGTCCACCCACACAGTCGGAGCTGGTCTCAGGGCTGACCCTCTGACAGGTGGAGGTCACTGTCTCCCTTGAGAGGCAGAGCCTCCTTCGGCACTGCACCTCAGACATATTGAAGCAGCTGCATTGCTATCTGTAAACCCTGGCAACAGGATAGTGGCATCTTCTGCAGCCCCTTTTGCCTTGGGCTTCCTGTTGGCCCTGCGCTCCTTGTCCCTGCACCTCTCCTCCCACAGGTCACTCCCCTGTAAGCTGCACTGGGACAGGTGGCCTCATCCCCTGTCTTGCCTTCTCTTCCTCCTCAGAGGAGGTGCCTCCATCAATCCCCATTACCAGGGTAAGAGAAGCCTGTCTGATACCTGGAAGGCCCCTCGCAATGTGAATCCTCAGGGGGCCTGGAAAACAATGCTAAGTCCTGAACTGAAGCCGCTAATTTCTGTCAAAGCACTCTGAAATGAAATGAAGATGTCCTGTTCACACAAGCAAGCAATGGTATAACGGTCTAAACTACAAACTACTCATACTTACAAGCTCACTGACCTCTCTTATCCCACTTGTGGATGAGGTTTTTGAAAATGTGGCCTACCCACCTGCACATTTAGCCCGTGCGATGCCCTGAAAATTGTGCGCCTGCCTCACGAAATATCGCAAGAGTGCACATTGACGTTGGCACACTTGGCCAACGTCAACACACTTTATTTCATGCTTGGATATGTCCGTTGCATGTCCACAGGCCAAACTAGAAATGCTGCCCTATGTTTTTATGTTCCAGCATTCAAAACTCTCACAAATCTCCCACCAACCCCTTACCATGACTTGCCTGATTCCTGGTCCAGTGGTCTTCATCGGCCCAAGTCAGTTAAGCGTTCAGACAAAAAGGAATGAAGGTGAAAGCTGCCAATGGTTTTCTAATGTCCTTCAATGAAGGGAAACAACCAATCCTGCCCATCTCAGCTCTTCAGGCAACTCCAATCCCACACAGTACAAGAGGGCCCCCCAGAAGCAGCACCAGGCATACGTAAAAATGAGGTGTCAACCTGGTGAAGCTACAACACAGGACTACTTGCATGCCAAACAGCAGAAGCAGCACGCGATAGACAGAACAGAGTAATCCAACAACCCATGGATCAGATCTAAGCTCTGCAGTCCTGCCATATTCAGCTGCGTATGGTGGTGGATAATTAAACAACTAACAAAGGAGGAAGCTCCACAAGTATCCCCATCCTCAATGATGTGGGAGCATAGAACATCAGTGCAAAAGACAAGGCTGAAGCATTCACAACAATCTTCAGCCAGAAGTGCCAAGTGGATGATCCATCTTGGCCTCCTCCAGAGGCCTCCAGCATGACAGATGCCAGTTGTCAGCCAAGTCGATTCATTCCACATGATATCAAGAAAAGACTGAAGGCACTGGATACTGCAAAGGCTATGGCCCTGACAATATTCCAACAATGGTACTGAAGACCTGTCTCCAGAACTAACCGCGCCCTTAGCCAAGCTGTTCCTGGACAGCTACAACATTGGCATCTACCTGGAAATGTAGAAAATTGCCCAGTTATGTCCAAAAAGCAGGACAAATCCATCCCAGCCAATTACTGTGCCATAAGTCTACTCTTGATGATCAACAAATTGGTAGAAGGTGTCGCTTACAATGCAATCAGGCGGCACTTACTCAGCAATAACCTGCTCTCTGATGCTCAATTTGAAGTCAATAGGAATCGGGGGAAAAATTCTCCATTGGGGTTGAAATCATACCCAGCACAAAGGAAAATGGTAGTGGTTGTTGAATTCAATTATCTCTGCCCTGGGACATCGACGTTGGGGATCGTCAGGGTAGTGTCCTAGGCTCAACCATCTTCAGCTGATTTATCAATGACCTTCCCTCCATCAAAAGGTCAGAAGTGGGGATGTTCGCTGATGATTGCACAATGTTCAGAACCATTCGCAACTCCTCAGCTATTGAACCAGTCCATGTCCATATGCAGCAAGGTCTGAACAACATTTAGGTTTGGGCTGATAAGTGGCAAGTAATATGCAAGGTATACAAGTGCCAAGCAGTGACCATCTCATACAAAAGAGAATATGACCATCTCCCCTTGACATTCAATAGCATTACCATCACTGAATCTACCTAATTCACCTCCTGACTCCCCAAAGCCTGTCCACCATCTAAAAAGCTCAGGTCAGGAGTATAATGGAATACTCCCCACTTGCCTGGATGAGTGCAGCTCCAACACCCAAGGAGGTGGACACCATCCAGGTCAAATCGGCCAGCTTGATTGGCACCCCATCCACCATCTTAAAAATTAAGACTCTCCATCATCAATGCACAATTGCAAATGTGTACCATCTACAAGATGCACTGCAGCAACTCACCAAGACTCCTTCAACAGCACCTTCCAAACCTATGACCTCTACCACCTAAAAAGACAAGGGCAACAGATGCATGGGAACATCACCACCAGCTAGTTACCCTCCAAGTCACACTCCATCCTGACCTAGAACCATATTGCCATTCCTTCACTGTCGCTGGGTCAAATCCCTGGAACTCCCTTCCTAACAGGTCTTCCTTCAACTCATGGACTGCAGAGGTTCAAGAAGGCAACTCACTACCACCTTCACAAGGGCAATTAGGGATAGACAATGAAAGTTGGTCTAGCCAGCAATGCCTGTATTCCATGAATGAATCAGGAATAAAAAACACCCAGTTGCAAGAATAACTGCTACTCAAGATGAAGGCACATGAATAATAAATGTGACATTCTGAGAATGAAGAAAGAAATTAAGCAATAGCGTCCAATCATGAATGGCACAGCATGAATAAGGAAAGACGTATCAAGGTATCAAGTTGATCTAATGGGCCATTACTTCCGATGGGGTGGCCGGGGTTGTGGGGTAGAGGGGGGGGGGGGGGGGGGGGGGGGGGCGGGTGGAGAATCGGGAGTCAGGCCTGAGTGTGGGAGGTGGGGCGGAGCCGGGGGTCAGGCCTCGGTTACGGGGAAGGTAGTCAGTGAGGGGTGGGGGTGGGGGGGTTTGAAAGGTGGGGGAAGTCCAATGGGGGATCAGGTGATTTACTGCTATGGTTACCCAGAAGCTAGAAGTGTTTTTAATTTTTCTAACTTTTTCTCAGTAACTATTGATGTAACACAGTCAGAACCATCGAAGTTTGCAATTTAAATCATATTTTTGGATTGGTTCTCAGCGCAGCCAAATTGCCCATCGGAAGTTTGAGCTTCCTGGGAATTGCCGTGCATTCCTCACCTGGAAACCTCCAGGCTTGGGGGTGTGGATGGGGCGGCACCTTTGGCGTATGTCCCAAATACTCCGCCCTGGAGTTCAGAAGTTATGAAATTATTTATTCTTAATATATACTTTAGTTAAATGAAATAGTGCATTGTATAGAGCAATAAACAACATGGGAAGAATTGTAACTTAGTTCATGTGGACACAATGGAAATGAAAAGTACAGATGTCATTTTGGTGGGCCCAAAGATTTATATAATTGCTACTTTTCCAAAGGTGATCTAATATCTTTTCAAAAATAATTTATAAGATCAATAATGGAAAACAGGCTTTACATCTGCTATTGCCAAATATATTGCCAATGCAATATTTACAAAAACATGCTATTATAAAAAAAGATGCGGCACAGGACATCATTTGTACATGGATACCAGGAAGTTTTAAAGTGCACTAAACTTACCAGAGCAAACAAGCATTTCACTTCTTTTATACTTCCTACACATCCCACCAAGCACACAATGGTGACAGTGATACCAATCGCAAGGAAACAGTAAGCAGTAATGCTTAAGATATCTTGATGATCTGGAGGCACTATATAATTGAGAAAGCAATAAGTACAGAAATTTAAAAGCTGTACTTTCATGTTTGTACAACATGTTAAATTTTGCAATGAAAACCATGCTTATTATTGTGCATTAAATTGTTAAAATGAAACTTCAACAGTCATCATAAATTATCATAGACAAAATCCAGGGATCCAGAAAATAATATTTTTAGATGCATGGTGTTTCACCACTTTCCATTGGTAATTATGTCCAAACATGACAATAAATTAAGCTAGAATTGAAATATGGGTAAATATATTGCACTTAATCACCTTGAATTGTTTTTGTGGTATGCACAAACATTGTTAGTAACATACATGAAGCTATTTAAAGTTTTCCCTCTCTTTTAATGTTCTCTTTTCTGCATTATAATTTTCTCCAGTAGCCTATGTACAGTAACAAATGTACTCACACAGTGCGTTAATAAAGCTGTTCTCATCCCATAAGATCCAAATGCCACATCCTAAAATCACTACTCCGATAATCTGAAAAAAGGTAAATGTTGGAACACGTTAAATCAAAAACAATAGAAAAAGCTTGATGATTTCTTATTTGACCCTACAGAGAGGCATAGTTGCACTTGTAAAAAATTGCATTTTGTTCATAAAATATACTTCTCACTTGAATGAACATAGATACGTGAAGTCACCTAATATTTCTTCTTCTCTACTCTTTTATTTTCCATCAGTTTTCTCTCCCACTACAAGAAAAACAATAGCTGCGGTCATAGATGAGTTGTTTTTCTACTACATGGGAAATAGAGCTATTTTCATCCAGAGGAGGAACCATACTTACTAAGTTAGTCTAGCAGTAACTTTTGATACAGCTTGGCAACGAGTGTACAAAGAAAAATCGTTATATTTAGAATTTATTAATGAATTAGAAATGGTCATTAAATATGAAGTGAAGGATCAGTTCAGCACAAGAAAGCTTAACATTTTAATTGGCATGATGATTACCAACAAGAATATTATAAATCAAGTGCTGAACTTCAGAAGAGCACCTTTTAATCAAGATGGAAGAACTATAAAATGATTTGAGATTAGAGGCTGAAATTACAGAGAAATGGTTTATTTCCAGAGACATATAAGGGTCCAGATGAAATCCATGCCACTTCGAAAGCATGAGATAATATCTATGAATGTCAAAATGACTTACAGTATAAATAAAAGCACAAAGCAAATGCAGAAGGGATTTTATACAATATAGATGGTCTGGAAATGAAGAAAATTAAGCTAATTGAGGAAGCTAACAGGGGCAACTGGGGAGAAGTGTGGAAATTAGTTAAACAAACTTGTGATGAACTACAAATAAATATTTTTACTATGCTTATACCAGCTCAAAAGGGCAAAGCTCATATCATTAGATGTGAATGTTTGCAAATGATTCAATATCATCTTCCAAATAAATGATACAAAATGCTCAAAGCAAAATGACTGGGAAATTGGGAAATGTATTAAGTAAATTGATATTAATGGAGAAAATGGAAAAGATAAGTCACTGAAAGCTGATAAACCACAAGATGCAATCTTATCATACGTCACTAAATCATTGAGGAGTCAATGATAGTTACAAGGAACTTGGCGGATATACCTAAGTATTTACTGAGACCTGGGGAGATACCCAAGGACTAGGAGTTGGCCAATATTCATGTAAAAATTGTTACTTAATAAAGGTTTCGCCATGACCCTGGAAATTATAGGCTAGTAAAGCCGACAAATTGAGAAGCCCCTGAGCTAACTGAGAATATATACCGGCCAAGTGCCACCAATCTGGCCTTTCCAAGATCAATAGTTTGAGGAAAGATTTGTGTAGATATTAAAATGATTAGAAATTGTATATTGATCAAAAGCAGACTCTGGAAGCTCACAGGTAAGCTGTGAAAGGAATACAAAGACACTGCAAAGGAATAACATCAGATTAAGTGAGTGGGCAGGAACATGGTAGCTGGAATATAATATGGGGAGATGTGAAGTTATCCACTTTCAAAGGAAAAATAGAAAAACAATATTTTTAAATGATGAGAAAGATGGAAATGTTGGTATATAGAGGGATCTGGGTGTCCTTGTACATGTACAGCATCGTGGCACATTTGTTAAAGGTGCCATTTTATTGCTGGTGTTTTTTGTCATTATCATCTTAAATACAATTTTGTATTTTACAATTGGGACAAGTGAAATTTAATAATGTAAATCCTACCTAAAGGGAGCATTGTGTCCATAGACACTTCCATTGTTTTAGTCTATTAACGAGACTGTGCGCTGCAAATTTGACCACAGTTTTAAATTTAAATGTTGTGGGCCGGGTTTCCCAAGACTTATAAAATCCTTCAGCTGAACGGCCTGATCCATCAGTTAAGTGCCTTTATAGCATTGCTTGTGGGCCAGAAGAAGCAGGTGCTTCCCCCTGCAATCCTTCAAGTTTATCTACTTTCTTCATACAATCAGATCCTCCCCATGATCACCCACCTTTGTTTCGATCAGGGCATTTCCAATCTTCCCCAAACTCTGATAGGCCTGCCATCCCACTCCATTGACTTTTCCAATATTCCCCCAAGTGCCCGATCTCTTCAAGAACACCATGAACTCCCTCTGACCTCTATGACATCTTCGTCACTCTTCTCTGATCCCTGGTTGCAGCCTTCCGGCATAGGCCTCCCCATTAGCCAGCCAGCTTCTCAATCCCCCTAGCTGGCTGGCTACCAGGAAATGAAGACTAGATATTTAAATTATATTCTACCATTAAATTCACCAGGACCTAAGGATTACCCACATTTCCAGGTTTATTGGCTGTTACAACCACCCTTCCTCCCTTCCTTTCTGCTTCCCCATAAATACCAAGGTTAATATACCTTTGAACAATTTTCATGATCACTGGCAATCCGTACTGCCTCAAGGAGCTTGCCTGCATATTTCCTCTGACGCTGTGAATGTATTTAAACGATATACTTACAAGGAAAATTCCATTAAATAGGTTCAGGAAGTACTTGAGGATTCGTATCTTCACATCACTTTGCATTTTCCTTTCTATCTGTACCTCTTAGGTTTTCAAAATGTCCCTATAAGTAAGTAAACATAGGAACATAGCAATATAGGAACATAAGTACAGGACTAGACTGTTTAACACTTTGAACCTGATCTACCATTCAATTGGATCATGCAGTACCATGGCTGTGTTTTTGTTCCTTATCTCTCAATGCCTTAAGTAATACAAGTCATTTGATTTGAAATGAAGCAGGGTTAAAGAAAAGTGAATAATTGGACCAGGGCACTAGAAAGTAATTCAATCCCCATTTTAAAGTCATAGACCCTGAAATTTTTGATAGTGTTATTGCATCACCAAAAGTGTGGGAGCCATATTTCTGTTCACTGTAAAGTCCCAGTCCTTACCCCATTCTAAATTGCAGGGTTAGGTAATTAACATACAGAGAGAAATGTAGGTTGCCTTAAATCCAACCTGCAATACTTCACATATGTTGGTATTGGGAAATTGCAGAGGCAGGGCCATGATTGACTAGCAGGGGAGGGTTTGGGAGAGGTGGGATTAAATGTAAAATGGAGCTGGGAATGGCAGAGACCTGGTGCATCAGGGATATAAAAGCCTCCGAGGTTTATAGGAAAGATATCAGTACTAGAAGTAGTAGGCAACCTACTTCTTCCATCTTTCCTCATTTAAATCTATCATCATAACAAGGAGATTATGCTGTGCAAGAAGGATGGCAGCTAAATTGAATAATCAAATTGCAAACTTGAGAGAGTGAGATTTAAATATCCTTCTGTGGGATTGCACGGAGGAGAATCTTTGGGGATAGGAGTCAGAGTTTGGCCAAAAATATGCTGTGCATTTTTCTGAAAGAGGTGGCTGTGGCAATGGAAACCATCTCTTTTTCCCCAAGGAATTTGCTGCAGTGGTGCAAAAAGCTTAATGACCTCACCCAAACAGCCAAGGTTATCTACCTGCTCCCTCTTTAAGTCTCTTTATATGTCTTCCCCCGTGAATTTATTGCTCTAAATGTACTTTAGAACAGTATCCTGTTCTTATCCTACCTACCCACAAATGCACCTTCCCTCAAAGTGTGCCGAGCATGAACCATGTCTTCTCCACTTTCTCTCTGCGGTAACCCCCAAGAATCTGGTGGTCCTCCCAACAATAGATTGATGATTCATGAAGAGGGGAGATGTACTTTTGGTTGAGGCACTGATTGGTCTCGAAGTCTCCTTCTCAGGGAAGGAAACATACTGCTATTTTTTCTAGATAATAATGAATTGTATTGAATTCTTCTGAGAAATTAGCAGGATGGTCTGCCATGAACGCTACCATTTGTCTCAGGTCTTTCAAGATATTCCTCAGTGACTCCATGTGAGTGTGATGTTCATCCAGTATCTTTTTAGAGCAGAACACCAGAACTAAAAATTCTGGAAACTGAGCTCCAGCATCCTCACACCAATCACATATCAGAATACCAAACCTCCATTTTATAACAACAACAACTTATAATTATATAGTGTCTTTAATGTAGTAAAATGTCCCAAGGCACTAAATAGGAGAGTTAGAAAACAAAATTAGGCTCTGAGCCATATAAGTCGATTTAAAAGGGATATATGGCACAGAACAGGCCATTCAGCCCATCAGGTCCATGCTGGTGTTTATGCTGTATTTGTGCCTCCTTCCATCTTTCCTCATTTAAATCTATCATCATAACAAGGAGGTTATGCTGAATTTATATAAGACATTCATTAGACCTCAGCTAGAGAACTGTGTACAGTTCTGGGTGCCACATTATAGGAAGGATGTGAACACATTGGAGAGAGTGCAGAGAAGGTTTACTAGAATGGTTCCAGGAATGAGAAACTTCAGCTATGAGGAGAGATTGGAGAGGTTGGGACTGTTCTTCTTGGAGAGGAGAAGGCTAAGAGGAGATTTGATAGAGATGTTCGAAATCATGAAGGGGCTGGACAGAGTAGATAGGGAGAAGCTGTTCCCACTTGAGAACGAAAAGGCACAGTTTTAAAGTGACTTGCTAAAGAAGCAAATATGACATGAGAAAAGACTTTTCACACAAGGAGTGGTTGGGGTCTGGAATGCACTGCCTGGAAATGTGGTGGAGGCAGGTTCAATCAAGGCATTAAAGAGGGCATTAAGTGATTATTTGAATGGAAATAATGTGCAGGGGTTCCTGGGGAAAAGGCAGGGCAATGGCATTTGGTCACAATGCTCATTTGAAAAGCCGGTGTAGACATGATGTGCCGCATGGCCTCCTTCTGTGCAGTTAAAATTCTGTGATTCTGTGAACACTTTATTTCATTTTCCTCATGACCTTATGCTTGACCTTAAGTTTACAGAGTGTAGACTGTGGGAGGTTGACCAGGAGTGTGTTAGAATAATGGTTTTATTGCGCAAGTCCATACTTTTACCCCACTGTGCCTACCTCTAGCTTTCTCTCTGTGTTAATCTGAAATCTAACTTGATGTTGCACCAAGGTGCTACATTGGGGCCAGAGATGCAGGCGATGTTTGGCTGTGCTGGACTACTAAGAGTCATCTGGTATCAATCTCATCTCAGAGTCTTGCACTCCTAGGAATACACTTCAGCAGACTGTGTTGCCATTTTGGATATATAGGAATTCTGGCCCTGTATCCTGATTTGAGTTAAATCTGATAGACACTGAGAGGTTGCACTCCAGGGCTAGATTTTCACTACCGAGGTGCGTAACTCAAGTCTGGAAATTTTCCAACTTGGTAGACCCACCTTGGTTTAAAGAGCCCTGTTAGACACAACTTTTGCTCCTGGAGGTGGGGGCAGGATGGAATCAGGCTTGCCAACTTCTGAAGCAGACCCTAGACAACCCATTTGGTTCTCTGGGACATTGTCACAGTTGTTTAAGATGCTGTTAGGCCCTCTAATCCTCACCTATCACATTCTCTCACCCCAACCTCCCCCCCACCCTGCCCCCCATAGCCTTTCATAACTCCTCATGCCACCTCCATGTCAACTCATGCACCCACCCCACCTCCCCCATGCTGCTTCATACCTCCATTCCACCTCCACAGCCACTCACCCAGTGTCTACCATGGGCACACCTCAGGAGCCATATGGAAATGGAAAAAAATATATAATCTTCTAACAATCTAATACTTATATATACTTTATAATGAAAAAGGTCTCCCATTTAAGAAACCCATTCAAAGCTTTTATATCTCAAGTGGTAATCTCTTATAAAATAAACTTCTATTCAGACCCCACATCAAAGACAACTAATATGGCAGGGGGAGGGATCAGGAAGAGAGCCCGATGTCTTCCTGTCGCCATGGCATATTATGATTAGTGGCAATTCATTGGGCAGTTAATTTAGTTAATTAATGGCCCAATTAAGGGCCAGTTTTTACCGCAACTGTAGCTACATTGCTGCATTCTTCATTGCTGCAGCCTCAGCAATGGCCACCTGTAAGATGGGTGCTGCCAAAGCTGTTGAGCTGCCAGTGCTATGATTGGGCCAGCCGCTCTGGGAGGTGGGCCACCATCCCCAATTGTTAATTGGCCGCTGCTGGCAAAATGGTGCCCCAGGTGCTGTCACTTGCTGGCTCGAAGTTGGTGCATGTTTTTCACCCTGAAGGTGGGACTTCTGCTGTGGTGTAAAAATCCAGCCAATTAACTCTGTTTCTCTGTCCTCGGCTGCTGCCAGACCTGCTGAGCATCTCCAGCATTTTCTGTTATTATTTCAGTATAGTGTCACTACCAGTGCAAAGGTGTAATTAGTTTTTAAGTTTACCTAGGCTGTTTCCATTTTTTTTACCCATTCATGGGATGTGGGCTTTGCTGGCTGTGCCAGCATTTATTGCCCATCCCCAATTGCCCTTGAGAAGGTGGTGGTGAGCTGCGTTCTTGAACCACTGCAGTCCACGTGGTGTGGGTACACCAACAGTGCTGTTAGGGAGTTCCAGGATTTTGATCCAGTGACAGTGAAGGAACGGCGATATATTTCCAAGTCAGGATGGTGAGTGACTTGGAGGGGAACCTCCAGGTGGTGGTGTTCCCATCTATCTGCTGCCCTTGTCCTTCTAGTTGGTAATAGTTGTCAGTTTGGGAGGTGCTGTTGAAGGAGCCTTGGTGAATTCCTGCCGTGCATCTTGTAGATGGTACATATTGCTGCTAATGTGCGTCAGTGGTGGAGGGAGTGAATATTTGTGGTTGTGGTGCCAATAAAGCAGGCTGCTTTTTCCTAGACGGTGTCAAGCTTCTTTCGTGTTGTTGGAGCTGCACTCATCCAGGGAAGTGGGGAGTATTCCATCACACTCCTGACTTGTGCCTTGTAGATGGTGGACAAGCTTTGGGGAGTCAGGAGGCGAGTTACTCGTTGCACGATTCCTAGTTTCTGACCTGCTCTTGTAGCCATAGTATTTATATGGCTAGTCCAGTTCAGTTTCTGATTAATGGTATGTTGATAGTGGGGGATTCAGTGATGGTAATGCCATTGAACATCATGGTTGGATTCTCTCTTGTTGGAGATGATCATTGCCTGTCAACTGTGTGGCGCAAATGTTACTTGCCACTTGTCATCCCAAGACTGGATATCGTCCAGATCTTGCTGCTTTTGGACATGGATTGCTTCAGTGTCTGAGTAGGCGTGACTGGTGCTGGACATCATGCAATTATCAGTGAACATCCCCATTTCTGACCTTGATGAAGCAGCTGAAGATGGTTGGGCTGAGGACACTACCATGAGGAACTCCTGTGGCGATATCTTGGAGCTGAGATGACTGACCTCCAACAACCACAACCATCTTTCTTTGTGCTAGGTATGACTTCAACCAGCGGTGTGTTTCCCCCGATTCCCATTGACTCCAGTTTTGCTAGGGCTCCTTGATGCCACACTCGGTCAAGGGTAGTCACTCTCACCTTACTTGGGAGTTCAGCTCTTTTGTCCATGTTTGAACCAAGGCTGTAATAAGTGAGGAGCTGAGTAACCCTGGTGGAACCCAAACTGGGTTTCAGTGAGCAGGTTATTGCTAAACAAATGCCACTTGATAGCACTGTTGATAACCCCTTCCATTACTTTACTGATGATGGGGAGTAGACTGATAGAGCGGTAATTGGCCAGGTTGGATTTGCGCTGCTTTTTGTGTACAGGATATACCTGGGCAATTTTCCACATAACCAGGTAGATGCCAGTGTTGTAGCTGTACTGGAACAGCTAGGGGTGCAGCAAGCTCTGGAACACGTCTTCAGCACTTTTGCCGGAATATTGTCAGGGCCCATAGCCTTTGCAGTATGCAGTGCCATCAGCCGTTTCTTGGTATCATGTGGAGTGAATCAAATTGGCTGAAGACTGGCATCTGTGATGCTGGGGATCTCCAGAGGAGGCCGATTGTAGCAAATGATTCAGCCTTTCCTTTTGCACTGATGTGCTGGGCTCCTCCGTCATTGAAGATGGGAACATTTGTGGAGCCTCCTCATGGATGCCCAGTCTTTTGTTGCTAGATCTGTTCAAAGTCTATCCAATTTAGCACAGTGCTAGTGCCACACAACATGATGGAGGGTATCCTCAATATGAAGGCGGGACTTCGTCTCCACAATGATTGTGCGGTGGTCACTCCTACCGATACTGTCATGGACAGATGCATCTCCAGCAGGCAGGCTGGCGAGGATGAGGTCAAGCATGTTTTTCCCCCTTGCTGGTTCCCTCACCACCTGCTGCAGACCCAGTCTAGCAGCTATGTTATTTAGGACTCGGCCAGTGGTGGTGCTACCAAGCTATTCTTTGCGATGGACAATGAAGTCCCCCACCCAGAGTACATTCTGCGCCCTTGCCACCCTCAGTGCTTCCTCCAAATGGTGTTCAACATGGAGGAGCACTGATTCATCAGCTGAGGGAGGTGGTACGTGGTAATCAGCAGGAGGTTTCCTTGCCCATGTTTGACATGATGCCATGAGACTTCTGGAGTCAATTTTGAGGATCCCAGGGCAAATACCTCCCGACTGTACACCACTATGCTGTCACCTCTGCTGGGCCTGTCCTGCCTGTGGGCATACCCAGGGGTGATGATGGTGTCTGGGACATTATCTATAAGGTATGATTCCGTGAGGATGACTATGTCAGGCTGTTGCTTGACTAGTCTGTGAGACAGCTCTCCCAATTTTGGCACTAGCCCCCAGATGTTAGTAAGGAGGACTTTGCAGGGTCGACAGGGCTGCGATTGCCAATGTCGTTTCCGGTGCCTAGGTTGATGCCAGGTGGACCTAGGAGTAAATAATGGATAAATCAGGAAAGCAAGTGGAATGTTGATGTTTATTGCATTGGGAATGGAATATAAAAGTAGGGAACTTGTACTGCAGCTGTACAGGACTTCGGTGAGACCACATCTGGAATACTGTGTACAGTTTTGGTCTCTTTATTTGAGAAAATATATAATTGCTTTAGAAGCAGTTCAGGGAAGGTTCATTCCTGAAATGAAGGGTTTTCTTTTCAAGAAAGATTGAACAGGCTGGGCCTATATCCACTGGAGTTTAGAAGGATGAGAGGTGATTTTATGAAACATATAGGATCCTGAGGGGACTTGATAGGGTAGATACTGGAAGGATGTTTCGGCTTGTAGGGAGACTAGAACTAGGGCACATGGTTTAAGAATAAGACGTCTCCCTTTTAAGACTGAAATGAGGAGGAGTTTTTTCTCTCAGAGGGTCATTTGTGTTTGGAATTCCCTTTCCCAGAAAGCAGTGAAAACTGGATTGCTGAATATATTCCAGGCAGAGTTAGAAAGATTTTTGATGGACAAGTGAGTCAAGGGTTATGGGGAGCAGACAGGAAGGTGGAGTTGAGGCCACAACCAGATCAACCATGGTCTTGTTGAATGGTGTAGCGGGCTCAAAGGGCCAAATGACCTACTACTGCTCCTAAGTCCTATGTCCCTTCGCTCCTTTAAAATGTTTCACAAAATGCGACAACAGGAAGTACGGCAAAAAAAATTGATTAGGGAGGCACAGCCAGAGCAGCTCCAATAAAATTCCTGCCCATGATCTGCTGTAAAGTGGTTACACAAAATCAAAAAAACATTTTATCGAATTCATAGGTTGAGTCATGGTTAAAGAATGGGAAGTACAAAAACATTTTGATGTACTCTGCTGAGGTTTTTAACTCCATAAGATATCACGTTACAATTCTAGCAATCTTTGCAATTTTTGGTTTCTTACTCCATTTGATTCTTGAATTTTTCATATTTATGACTTTTAGCCAAAAAGCATCATTTAAACCAACACCAAGGTCTGCGTAAATCTAAATAATAGTACAGTGGGAGGATTTGGATTAGAACTCCAAATGATCCCAATGAAACAGTGGATAATTGCTTCAGGTAATATTTCTGTCTAAATTATTTCTAGAATCCTCAAAACTACACTATGTGGTACTTACAAGGAAATCAAACCTATTTTTCAAATGTTTTCTGTTTTGGATTTCAGCAAACCTATGGGTTAAATTGCATATTTCTGCTTCTTTGTTTAGATACACGGTCGCTGGTTCAAAATCCTGGAACTCCCCCCACCTAACAGCACTGTGGGTGTACCTACACCACAGGGACTTTAGCGGTTCAAGGAGGCAGCTCACTACCACCTTCTCAAGGGCAATTAGGGATGGGCAATAAATGTCGGCCTAGCCAGCGGCGCCCACATCCCGTGAATGAATAAAATGCACATAAAAATCAGCTATGGCATATTGGGTTCTGGCACTCTTTTCTGTCCGAAAAACAAAATGTTGCAGTTTTCAAAACTGTGGGATTTCAAAAATACATTGAAGCATATTGTTTTGAAACTCGAACAAGTTATACATAAAATTCCTTTGAAATATGGCACAATTATCTTCAAACTCAAGTTACCAGAAAGGTTTAAAACTGAAGCTTGATTTGGATGCTTATAATTACAGCAAATAACTAACTGTTGATACCAACTCAGAGTAATAATAGTTTTAGTTAAGCTTTTATCAAACTCAATCAGTTTTCCTTTCATGGTAATATTATTAAAATAAAGTAAAACTCACTTACCTCGAGCCCTTCAGTTAACAATAATCTGTTGTTATTTGCTCAAATCAATACACTTCTAGTTTGAAAATTACACTAGTAGTCTATTACCAAAGTTTTAGTTTATCATTTTTGTTTCTCGATCTGAAGTATCAGTTTCTCTTAGGTGACCTACAGAGACAAAATAAATATTCCTTATTTTAAAGATCAAGAATCCAAAGTACAGGATTGTTCCTTGAATGTAGATCCAAATAAGTTAGCTGATTATTGATTAACTTTTATTACATCTTTAACCATATTCATGAATAAATAAAGTCCAGAACAAGTTGTTCAAAATAGCTTGTTTACAAAGTGGCAGTGATAAAACACAGGCCCATAAAGTATAGGAAGGGATTTCTGATTTAAATTAAGCTCCTCAAATTCACAAGTTACTGGCAGTGGCTCAATTAGCACATTTTTTTATTCATTCATGGGATTTGGGGGTCGCTACAAGGCTATCATGTTTTGCCCATCCCTAATTGACCTTGAGAAGGAGGTAGTGAGCCGTCTTCTTGAACTGCTGCAGTCCATGTGGTGTGGGTTCCAGGCATTTAAGAGTCAACCACATTACTGTGGGTCTGGAGTCACATGTTATATTGAGGTGCCGTTTCAAATGTTCACTGATACTCTAAGGAAATACAGAATGGACCCAGAATTTTTAGGTTTTGTTTTAACTTTGCAGTTACATTAATGCAAATATTACAATTGTGAAACTTACCAATGATTATCAATGATAAACTTATGGTTCTGTATGAACTTTATAAAGTCACAACTTTGCATATTAATTTGGTTTAGGAATCAAATTTCATGGAACAATGTAATCCTCAAAATTATACGTGAACTTTAACTTGAATTTAGCAATGCACCATGCACAAATGCAGTGTTGTATGGCATCACAACTGAATGATTTTATAAGTAAATAAAGATATCTACTCTGCTTGGTCTGAAACATCCACTAGTATTTTATGAAGTCAGTGGAGACTTTACAAAAATATCTCCTTTGCTGATTTTTATTTTTGTAAAGAATTACTTTTCCATATTCTCCATTTGCTTTACAGATTCCATCTGCTGTGGCATGAACTTCCCTCAGGAGACATCATGGTGCTGCAAATTTAGCATGGCTACTTCTAACTGTCTAGGAACGTGAAAACTGCTGAAAATCTTCAGATCAAGGCAAAAGGGTCATCTAACATATGAGTTAAAATGTATCACATTAAAAGCATTCAGATGACAACTAAATCAAGCGATTTGAACCAAAGTCCTCTTGTGCAATATTTGAACTGCACTGCCTTACATTGTCAGAGTAACAGCACACCCTCTCTATACATCACTACATGTATAGATCAAGCATTATCATTATTTGCATCAGATATATTTAGCTACCAACTGAGTGTGCAATCATTCTTGATCTCAGAATGTGGACATTGTTGTCATTTATTGCTTATTGCTAGTTTCCCTGAGAAAATGGTGGTGGGCCTTCTTGAAGCGATCTTTTTGATAAACTAAATTTTAAGAGTTACAGTGTGAAATAGAAGCCATTTATAAGCCGTACTTCCTGCTCTAATGGAGAGTAGTACACTGGTTGGATTTTAAGAAATTTATTCCTTCACAAGAAGTGGGTGCCTGGGCCAGCATTTGTGGCCCTCTCTAATTGCTCCTGAAGGTGGTGGTGAGCCACCTTCTTGAACTGCTGCAATCCATGTGGTGCAGGTACACCCACAATGAGGGAAGTTTTAGGATTTTGACCCAGTAACAGTGAAGAAATAGCACTATAGTTCTAAAGCAGGATGCAGGGGAACTTGTAAGTGGGGGTGTTTCACAATCCAACAGCTTTTTTTACAGCTAGATTAAAAAAATAATTTGAATTTAAATTCACAAAATTGAGATGGTGGGATTTGAACTCCTGTTCTGGATTATAAATCCGCACCTTAGAATGACTCATCCAGTAATAAAACCACTGCGCTACAGGGTCAATGGACTTTTTTATGTGCAAAGGGTGGCTATATGTTAATCAGTTTAAGCAGTTTTGTTTTCACCTTCTGACCTTTAGCAGGGCGTCAGTGTATTTCTGAGCAATAGAACTACAATCATGCAGACGTTTCCGTGCTCAATGTTGAATGGGATCCTTGCTTCCCATTACATGCATACCTGAGAATTGGATGAGAGCAAGAATGGTTCAGCTATACTGTTCCAGCTGCATTGTTCCTACAGTTAGATCATCTGGCAACATTGCTGAGGCTCGCGTTGTGAAGAATAGCCACTTGGAGATATATTAGAGAGCTGCACTAAACACCCATTGACCAATTCTCGAACATGAATCAATGCTGACGGGAGAGGAGGGAAGAAAAGTTAACATTATTGGAAGAAACACTTCATAATGCTTTCTTGGTATTTGCCCATGGCCTGCATCGCAGATTTACTCAAGGGGTGGCATTTTCCCGTTGGCGCGCAGGGGCAAGGATGGGGCTTGCTCGCCGACGTGTAACATGTCATTGGGCGGGCGTCCCGACATCACCGCGCATTATTTAGATTTTCAGTTCGGCGGGCGCGCAGCTGACTCGGCTGCGCACCCGCCATTCAGTCAAAGGCCTGTTAGAAACTAATTAAAACAGTTAAATGAAATGCCCATCCAACCTTAAGGTTGGTAGGCAGGCGAAGAGCCCAGGCGGCCCTTGTGTATTTCATGGAACCTCATCCACAGGTGGGATGAGGTTTCATGAAGTGTTTAAAAAAAAATCAGTAAAATTTTTCCAAAGTTTCATTAACATGTCCCAGCTCATGTGACACTGTGACATGAGGGGACATGTTTCAAAAGTTTAAAAATCATTTATTTAAAAGTCTAACACTGAAACAAATCTCCCTGAGACACCTCCGTGCCTCAGGGAGATCTCTGCGCTCTTTCGCAAGCTTGTGCGAAAGAGTGCAGGGAACCACTTAGGGAATCCCCCCACCTGCCCACACAGGGCATGCTCAGCACTTCTGGGCACATGACATGATGGGCGGGCCTTAATTGGCCCGCCCAAGTAAAATGGCGGCGCGCACCCGATCGGGGGTGCCGATCGGGTTCACAACCGCCCACGCCCGCCACGGCACAACCCCCCACAATGGGGGGACATTTCTGGCCTATGTTTTTTATTTTGTTAAGGTCCCTCAAAATGCTTATAATTGTGAAAGAGTAAGCTGCATAAAAATAGATGACTGAGCTTTGCATCATATAGAGATTTTTATTTACACATTTTAACATAAGTCCCATGAATTATATGACTCTTTATCACTGATGTATTCATTCCATATCAATTTTGGAAAAAAATGTTAACAATATTTCAAAACTAAATAATTTAATTTTTATCCATATTAAATAAATATACCAACTTATTTCAGAGGGCTGACTATTTTCTCTTTTGGAATTAGGAATATTAAAACTGCTCCATCAGCAAATGACAGGAGATTGGTAAGGGCTTTGAAAGAACTATTGATTTTTTTTATTCGTTCATGGGATGTGGGCATCACTGGCTAGGCCAACATTTATTGCCCATCCCTAATTGCCCTTTGTTCAGAGGGCATTTAAGGGTCAACCACAATGCTGTGGGTCTGGACTCACATATAGCGCCAGACCAGGTAAGAACAGCAGATTTCCTTCCCTAAAAGGATATTGTGAACCTGATGGCTTTTAATGAAAATAGTTTCATGGTCACCATCGGACTGTTAAGGCAGAATTCTCCCCCCATTGGCAGGGGGAGTTTTAGGAGCAGGCGCATGGAGGTGTGACTCCAATCGGCGCTGCCATTTTATGTGGGCGGGCCAATTAAGGCCTGTCAGCGTGATGTCCAACAGGAAGCGCTATGTGCTCCCTGTGCAGGTGGGGGGATTTCCTGAGCTGAGAGTGCGCTCTTTCGCACATGCGCACAAAAGAGCGCAATCACCTCCCTGAGGCTAAGTGCTGCCTCAG
Source organism: Carcharodon carcharias (assembly GCF_017639515.1). Lineage (NCBI taxonomy): Eukaryota > Metazoa > Chordata > Chondrichthyes > Lamniformes > Lamnidae > Carcharodon > Carcharodon carcharias. Next base: position 66,212,713 of record NC_054487.1, read on the forward strand.
GGAGATCGGGACCACACTAAAAAATCTTAGAAATTGAAAGAAAATTGAGTTGGGACATGTCCATCACTTTCAAAGACACTTTTATTACATTTTTAAAAACTTACATGTAACCTCATCCCGCCCGTGGTTGAGGTTTCACACTTTTTCTATTGCCCGCCAGGGCTCCTGGCCTGCCCGCCAAGCTTAAGGTTGGATGGGCAGGTCCACTAATTACTTTAATCACTTTGTCAATGGCCTCAATTGGCCTTTGACAGGCCGGCAGGTGCACAGCTGATTCTGCTGAGCCCCCACCTACCTGAAAATTGAAATGGGGTGGGGTGGCGTTGGGAGTTCCGCTTGACTTCATCCCGTGTCATTTTACGCATTGGTGAGCAGGCCCTGCCTTCCGCTCGCCGACTGGGAAATCCTGGCCTTAATTCCAGATATTTTTTAATTGAATTTAAATTTCACTATCTACCATGATGGGATTAAACTCAGGTCCCCAGAGCATTACCGTGGGTCTCTGAAATACCAGTCCAGTGACAATTTAACTATACCACCACCTCCCCATAATTAGACCAACTCCCCTACTCTTTTCTCATTGCCTCCAACTTTTTCTTCTTCAGATAGTTATCCAATTCCCTTTTGAAATTTATTATTGAATCTGCCTCCACTATCCTTTCTGCCAATGCATTCAAATTATAATTCACTGCATAAAAAAAAGTTTTCCTCACATAGCCTCTGTTTTTTTAGCCAATCACCTTAAATCTGTCTCCTCTGTTTACTGACCTTTCTGCCTCTGGAAACTGTTTTTCCTTATTTACTCCTTATTTGAGATCCGCAGTGGGGATAAACGGGTTGTGTCCTGGCACCAACACTCTTTGGCATATTTGTTTTCTTGCTGTTCTCGTATGCCTTCAGGTCAAATACAGACGGTGTCCACCCACATACCTTAACTGACTAGGAGGATGTGGAACAACAGCAACCAGACTGAGGACACCAAACTGCAAGCCTACCGAGCCTGTGTCCTCAGCGCACACCTCTACAGTGGTGAGACCTGGACAATATATGCTAGGCAGGAGAAAAGGCTGAACAGTTTCCATCTTCGCAGTCTTAGACATATCTTCGGCATCTCTTGGGATGATAAGGTCCTGGAGTGTGCGAGTTCCATCAGCATATGCCCATTGCTAAGCCAATGATATCTGCATTAACTCGGCCACATTTACCAATGGATGACACTGTATACCTCAAGACCTTCTGTACAGTGAATTGGCTACTGGGTCACAACCTCCTCGGCGTCCATACCTCGGCTAAAAGGACACATGCAAGAGAGATAGGAAAATGACAGATATTGACACTGACATCTGGGAGACAGTCACTGATGGTAATGACCTCTGGAGACTGACTGTTTGGAAGGGCATTGGGAGAGGCAAGCAGTGACAAAAAGCTCAGCTGACCAAGAGGGGATCCCAGAGAAAACAGAGGCCAGGGAATTGTGCACCTTCTCAGCTCACTATCTTCCTCTATAGCAAATGCAGCCGTGGCTGCCATGCCAGAGTGGGGCTCCTGAGGCACACCAAGTGACGCTTAACAGAGTTGACCACCACGGTGCTTACCATCATTCTTACGAGATGGAAGGCTGCCACATATTATTTATTCTTGTCAAAGCTCTTCAGGATTTTAAACAACTCTATCAAATCTCCTCTTTACCTCCTCTGCTCCAGGTACATCCACTCCAGCTATCTATTTTTGTGCTCCTTTAAATAAAATTGTACCATTTGGTTTATATTGTCTCTCCTCATTCTTCAAAACAAAATGAATTACTTGACACTTCATCTGCCACGTGCCTGCCTATTTCAGCAATTTATTACACCATGTCCTCCTGAAGTCTATTATTACCCTTCCCACTGTTTAATACATTTTCACTAGTTTCATGTCATCTGCAAACATTGAAATTATGCCCTCCCTACCTACCCAAATCCAGGTCATTATAATATCTCAAAGAGAGCAGCAGTTTCCAATATGAAACACTCCAATATCACACTTCCCTCCTATTTAGAAAAACAACCCTTCACCACTATTCTCTGCTATTCTGTCCCTTAGTCGCTGTCCCTTTAATCCCCATGGTCTGCAACAATATTGACAAAGGACAATGGGATCACCACCTTCAACACCCCTTAGTTCTTTTGTCTGTGACATCTTTTGGTTATCTCCTCCTATCACTGCTTGCTTGTCCCAACAAACCACCCCCACCTCCCTTAAAGCAGCTTATATTTCACCCCTTTCCTATTTCTACTTAGTTCTGTGGAAGGGTCATGAGGACTCGAAACGTCAACTTTGCTCTTCTCCGCCGACGCTGCCGGACCTGCTGAGTTTTCCCAGGTATTTCTGTTTTTGTTTTTGACAAAAAGGCAAATGTCAGCCTGAGGAATTTTGATGAGATTTTTGCAAACGAAACGAGAGCAAACCGTGAGATCCCGATGCGCTTTGTAAAGGGCCATTTATGCGAATTATGAAAGGAACACGGAAAATTGCCTTCATGCTGCCCACATCTCATGAGTGAACGCGGGGGCGGGGACGGGGACGGGGAGGGGCGGAGGCGCGCTTGTCGCGGCGCGGGGCGCGAGCAGGCGCTGCCATGGTGACGGGTTTGTGGTGAGTGGAGCTGGCGGCTGAGCCTCAAGTGGAAGCCGGGGCGACAGGCGGGCCTGAGAGGTAAACAAACCCGAAGCTCCTTCATGTTTCAGGGGTTCGGGTTATCGGGAGGAGATGCCCCCACTCCCCACTCCCCACTCCCCACTGCCCCTCCCCCTCACCCCGGGGCTGTCGGTGTCTCTGAGCTGATCCCATCCCCTGGGAAAACCCTGGAATACTGGGCTGAGTGTGGCCACTTCTTCAGTCTCTGTTTAACGGGATTTATTTATATGTTTACAAATTGTTTTACCTTGAATTGCATCAGTCAGCAAACCCTGGGGGGGGGGGGGGGGAGAGAGAGAGAGAGGGGGGGACGCAGTTTTTTTTTCCAGGAGGGGTTGAGGGTGGGTTTAAGCCCCCTTTCTGCTGGATTGATTGCTGAAGTGTGTTAACCTCCTGCCAACGCGTTGGTGCAAATCCGCACCGATGTTATTATTCCCTGGCAATCACTGGCTGGCTTTGCAAAGGGTCGTGGTTATTGGTCGTGACAAAGAATGTCAGCCCTGATTGATTAAACAGAGCAGTGACGGGCAACCTGGGCTAGTGAGTGGGCAACTCGTGGGGGTGACCCTCCTTCCTCTCAGTGGGCCACAAGATTGAAATCGGGCGTGCGCACTAACCATGGGTCCATGAATAAAAAATTGCGGGGCATGCCGACTGAACCGCAGCAGCGCTTCGATGGACCCGGTCAATGGCAATCAGCATGCACCTCACTTCACGTGCCCTTGCTTTGAGTGCATATCACTTTAGTATTAGCATTAGGAAAGAAACAACGTGGACAGAAACCAGCGGAACCTGGCAGCCCTGTGCGTGGGCAACGGTCAACAAAATGTCTCGCAGGCGCAGTGAGAACCCTGATAGGCTGCATGCGGCCCATGGGCCGCAGGTTGTCCATCACTGAAATAGAGTAACCCCAACGGCCATATCCACCATATCACTTGCAGCAAAAAATATCCTGGAACTATGTTTGAAATGAATAAAACTGCACCACAGACTGCCTTTACTGTCACTGTTCAATTCACTGCAACTGTATTCACTCTTTCTTTCCTGCTCACTTCACAGCAGCCCAGCAACATTCATGTTCACCAGCTCAGTGCCATCAAATTCTTTAGATCTCCCTGTCGCTTGCCATTTCAACACACCACCCTGCTCTTGTGTCCACATGTCCGTCCTTGGCCTGCTGCATTGTTCCAGTGAAGCTCAACGCAAACTGGAGGAACAGCACCTCATCTTCCGACTAGGCACTTTACAGCCTTCCAGACTGAACACTGAGTTCAACAATTTTAGATCATGAGCTCTCTCCTCCATCCCCATTCCCTTTCTGATCCCCCTTTTTTCCAATAATTTATATAGATTTTTCTTTTCCCACCTATTTCCATTATTTTTAAATGTTTTTCCATCCATTGTTTTATCTCTACCTTTTAGCCTATTTCGATCCCTTCCCCCCACCCCACCCCCATTAGGGCTATCTGTACCTTGCTCGTCCTGCTTTCTACCCTTAATGTCACCTATTAGCACATTCCTTAGATAATATCACCACCATTAACACTTCTTTGTCCTTTTGTGTATGACATCTTTTGGCAATCTCCACCTATCACTGGCCCTCTATCCAGCTCTACCTGTCCCACCCCGCCCCCCCGCTTTAAACCAGCTTATATTTCACCTCTTTTCTACTTTTCCTTAGTTCTGTTGAAGAGTCATACGGACTCGAAACCTTAACTGTGTTCCTCTCCGCAGATGCTGTCAGACCTGCTGAGTTTCTCCAGGTATTTTTGTTTTTGTTTTGGATTTCCAGTATCTGCAGTTTTTTGCTTTTATCTTTAGGATCCTTCTTGGGCAACAGGTGACAAATTATATCAGAAAATGCTGAAACACTTAGTAGGGTCACTGTTCAGTTCAATATACATTAGAGACTTTAACTTTCCTCATTAGATTGATATATATTGGCCATTCAGCCCATCCAGCCAGTTCTGCCATTCAGTCAGATCATTCTTTCTGTCTTTTTTTTAAGCCAATCTGTCACTAAGATCTGAAGAAAAGTCCTACAGACTCAAAACATTAACTCTGTTTTTTTCTCCGCGGATGTTGTTAGACCTGCTGAGGTTTTTCCAGCATTTTCTGTTTTTTGTTTCAGATTTCCAGCATCCGCAGTATTTTGCTTTTATCACTAAGGCAGCCTATTTCCACCTCTGTAACTTGACCTATCTCCACCTCTACTTCAGCTGTTCCACTGCTGAAACCCTCATCGATGCCTTTGTTACCTTCAGACTTGACAATCCCTAACATACCCCTAGCCAGGATCTCATGTTCTACCAGCCATAAATTTGGGGTCATCCAAAACTCTGGGCGGAATCGCCCCCAGATTTGCACTAAATGTGGTAACGTGCAGGAAAAAGAATGTTTTACCCGCCAGCCACAATGGCGGCTTTTCATGCCGTATCGTCCCAATCCCGCCTCATTACTCATTCATTCCCAGGAAACATGTCGTTTTGATGGCGGGCAGGCTCTCATTTTCCTGCTATGTCGTCACCTCACTGCTTCCTCAAGCTGGGTGCCATTATTAAAGTGCAGCACCATGCACACCTCTGTGCTTCTAGCCCAGAACTGCTGCACAGATGACATGGCAAGAAGACTGCAGCCCCTTGATGTGGTGCATCCCTGAAATGCCTTTTGGATGCCATGGAGGCCCGCTGTGATGTCCTCTATCTATATGCCCAAACTTTTAGTCAACTGTCCTAATATCTCCTTATGTGGTTCCGTCTTATATTTTGTTTTATGACGCTCCTGTGAAGTGCCTTGGGATGTTTTATTGCATTAAAGGCACTATATAAATAACAAGTAGTTGTTGTTCAATGACCTGGTGCTACCTGACCTGTTGACGGTTTCTAGCTTTTTCTGTTTTAATTTCAAATTTACAGCTTCTTCAGTATTTTGCTTTGCCTAATCAGAGTAAGCTGTGCTTTTAATAGAAAATGTAAACTATCAAGTGACGACTGAGATGAGAAAAGCACCAGAGAGCAATGGGCACCAAAATGTGAGCCAAAGTAAAGCAGCATTAGAGAGAGAGATTTAGAGAGTTAGAGAAATGAGTTAATTGTTGCTGGTTTTGATCCAACATTCCCTACCTAAAATCGTTGTGACTGCAGTTCATGACTACAGTAGGAGTTCATGAAGAAGGCCCACCATCTACTTTTCGTAGCTATTAGAAATAGGTGGTAAGTGTGGTATTGCCATTGTCAGCACAGCTTGTAAACAATTTAGAAAATAGAGTGGCGCATATGTACATACATACACAGACTAATGTCAAACAAAATACAGAACTGAATGTTTGGGAGATCTCTTAAAAAGTTGCAAAACAATCGTGTAATATCCAGTGTACCAGATCACCACCACACATCCCCCCAACCCACCGCCACTGTCAAACTATTGTCAAACCCACTTACTACCTCGTTCCCCTCCCTTCTTGCCCTCTTGCCACCTGCTTCTGCATGCCCACCTCATCCCCACCTTACTACAAAGTGCTGCTATGGTTCCTTGTGATTTTGTGGGTGGTGGTGTTACAGCAGGTGATCATTTCCTTTCCTGTAACTGTGAGTTTAAATTTATTACCACAAGACCGTTAATGTGTAAATACCGCAATAATTATTTTAAAAGGAAATAATGGATGAAGACAAACTGATTGAAGAAGCAATTGAAGCTGAATTAAGACAAATCAATATTTCCCCATCAGAAATAGACGAACTCGAGGAACAGTCTGAAGAAGAGATTCCTCTTGATCCAGATTATGTGAGCTTAAATTTGTTACAAAAAGTACACTTAAATGTATTGAAATAATGGAACATTGAAAACCTTCAACCTACATCGTAATTATATGCTGTCCTTTCTCATTCTTTGTATCATTGGTTATTTGTAATTACTATAAATTTAAGTATTTGCCTATATTTATACATTGTATTTGTACAACATATTTATTTAGCAAGTCTGTTGTAAAATGGTTTTCTAAATACAATGCTTTCAAACAAAGATGATGACAGTTTTGCATTTTTTTGCAATCCATATGTAAACAAAGCTAACAAAACTGTGCCAAAGATTGCATTAAAATATCTGTGTATAGGATAAACATTGGTTCATAGTTTTTGCATAAGAACCCAACAAATAGTGCCATCAACTGAATATTTTCAGTCAGGAATTTGTTTGCATAATACATTTGCTTGCAGTTTTTTTGGTTTAAAGCAATGTTAATTTCATTTTCTGTGGATTTGTGACAGATTTACTAATGGAATTTTAATGAGACGCTTTTCTGCAAGAATAAATGAAGTTACATTTTAAAATGCCATAAACAGTTGGGAGTAGTTTTGAGTTAATTAATCTCAATTGTAATGAAAATCGTTGGAGTTTTTTAACAGGTTGCTGAGCTGACAGTTTGTATTTTAAACTATTGTCCAAGGTCAAATTCACCCCTCTTAACTAAAATTTGGGAGTGAGTGGTTAAGCAAAGGTTGAAAACTCCTATCCTGATCTTTTGATAAAGAAGTTCAGCCAATTGAGCATAATTGAGCAGTAAAAGAAAACACTTTTTTTGTAATTAAGGATGAACTTTTAGAGTACCACTTAGTGCTGTGCACCTCCTCAGGGTGAGGAAACATTCATTCTTTCAATTTAATGAACTGCTAAATTTCAGTTGAAAGGTGTCTGAAAGGAGAGTGCATGCTGCCTTTTCCTAGTAATTGGTTCAAATTGCAATAGAGTGGCCTGGGAATAGGTCAGCTGACTTAATTTTACTCAGGGAGTGTGTCAGGGAACTCAAGGTGAAAAAATTAAATATTTTTTAAAAAGGATGAAAAATATGTGCCTGTTTAATGTCATCCTAAACCAATAAATCGTTAAAATTAATAGCTGTTGATTTGTGTAGAACAGAAATACCCAGTTAATAATCCCCATCTTCTATTATTTTTTATGGTTTTATTTGATAGAAAAAATCAGCATTGTTTAAATAATATTTTTAGAAATATACTGTACTATATTGGAGAGTTCTGTCACAATTGATTATGCTTTTGCTGCTGGCCTTTCAGATCTTCTAGGGACACATAATTTAAGTAAATTCATTCATGTTTTAGGACTCAGATGAATTACCCAAGTCTGTCCTTTACTTCTTGGAACAAATGAAGCAAAAAGGTGAAATTGTGGAAAAGCTGATTCTCCAGGATTTAGAGCAACCTGAGTGTGAGTGAATTTATACAAAGCTACCAAATTCCCTCCCATGTTTTACCAGTTTGAAAAGGACATAACCATGTTGTGAAAGTTCTTAACATAATTGCATGCTTTAATTTTCAATAACAGTGGAATTGCTGCTATTATGATTTGACAAATGGCCATTTGCTGAATAAGAGAGGTTAAAAGCATTTTGGCCAGAATCTTCGGCCTGATGAGCAGAGGCGGGGCCCGCTCACCAACGAGTAAAATGACTTGCGGTGATGTCGGGCGTGCGTCCCGATGTCACCGTGCATCATTCCGAATTTCAGTTCAGCGAGCACGCACCGGAATCAGATGCATGCCCACCGAACTGTCAAAAGCCTATTAAGACCATTTAAAAACTAACTAAACCACTTAACATAGCTGGCCGTCCAATCTTAAGATTGGCAGGCAGGCGAAGAACCCAGGCAGCCTTTGCATATTTCATGAAATCTCATCCACGGGTGGGATGAGGTTTCATGAATGACTTATAAGTGAAATAAAGATTTTTATTAAAATTCATAGACATGTCCCAGCTCATATGACACTTTCACATGAGGGGACATGTCATAAATCTTTTTTTTTCTTTGTTAAAATTTTTGAAACTCACACTGATCTCCCTGGGGCAGCTCTGTACCTCAGGGAGATTTCTGCACTCTTTAGCGTGTATGTGACTCAGCCTACTCCTCGCTCCTGCACAGGGAGCGCTCAGCACTTCCACGTGTGCGTCACGCTGGGCCCGCCCATGTGAAATGGCAGCGCCCAGCCGATTGCGGGCAGGGAGAAAATTCCCCCCTTTGTTTAATTTGATTCCACAGTCTGTCTGATTTGAAGATGTATCAAATTGTATTCATTGATTGGAGGAAGAAGCAATACATTTTAATTAAAAAATATAAAGACTTTGCACTGCTTTTATACTCTCAGGTTTTATATACTCAATAGGAGAAACATTTTGCAACATAATGCAATCCAAGGGCTCCATTTATAAAGTTATTGTAAGCTGTTTTTATTTTATTGTGCACTATTGATTAAGGAGTTAATTTTTATACAATCCAGAAGAATAAGAAATTAACATGTTGTAAGAATGTTTTTCTTTCTATAAGATCATGTTTTATTTATCAAGTTTTTGTCAAGGCTTTGTGGGGAGTTACTTTGAAGTTTACTGTATTGTAGTTATTATTGCTCGTTGTAGTTTCATCTTTTTCTTTTACTTGTATCGTGTCATCCCCCAACAGCTACAATGCTTGGAACATAAGGCCAGATTCCTTTCTGTTCATAGGCAATGGTTGGAAATTCTAGCGCATAAAGATTATGAGCTTTGGAATATTCAAAATTCAACTGGTTTTGGCCTTCAGCTGCCAGAAATAGGCCAGAAACCTTTCTAAATTTGATGTTTCATGTATTAAAGCCCAACTACAATAGAACCATTTAATAACTGTACATTAGCTACTTGCTATCTTTGGCCAAATCGATCATAAGCATACTTGCATCTGCGTAAGATAATGGACATGCAGAAAATCAGTTAGGGATGGGATAGCTTTATATGGTCCACTTTGCTGATGGCTGAAGAGACCAATCCATGAGAGGCAGATTCTGCCACAAGTGCCACATATGAAGTGGTTATCAGGTGTCTTGTGGGTTGTTGTTTCTGGTGTTGGTGCCTGTTGCCAAGCTGCTGTAACCACTGATGGTCATGGTGGCATGTGCCAGCTCGCAGGTGATGTCACCATTTTCCGCTGTCACCAGCTAGTGTCTCCCATGTGTGAAAATCAATGTTTAGGGCCTTCATGTCACACTTGCAAATGTCCTTGAAGTTGAACCTTGGGCATCCTATTGGCTGTCTTGCTTCGGGTACCTCGCCATACAGAAAATTCTTAAGTATGCAACCGTCATCCATCCTGCGAACGTGCCTGAGCCAGTGAAGTCACCTCTGCTCAATGAGTAACAATATACCTGGGAGTTTTCCCATTGAGAGGACTGCCATATTCATGATTTTGGCCAAATGTGTGTGATATAAATGTGTGTTTAAATGAGATTAGAGCTAATACCCACTTTGACCCATTAAGCTTTGACTGACATATCAGTCTGTAAATATTACAAAACTGCAACAGAGACATTTTAATTTGACTTGCATTAATTTTTTGCAAAATATAATTAATTTGCTAATAAAGCACATTCTTTCAGCACTATCAATGGGCGGAATTTAATGTAAGTCATCTCTTTTCCGAAAGGTCTGCTGTATTAAGTGCCAATTAGGTATTTAACTGGGCAGTGGTGGGCTTTCCCTTGTGTCAAGGACCCCAGGGTGACACCCTACCTTCCAAGAGCAGTGGCGGGAAGGCCGTCCACGAGCCTTCCTGCCAGGACATAATCGAGGCAGAGGCAGGAAGGTGGCAAGGTCCCCACCTGTCACCCTCCTGACTGATTTAATGCCCACTCGCCACCAAACCCGCCACAGGGGAGGGCATTAAATTCTGTCCAATATTCCATATACAGTGCCCACATATTCTTCTTGAACTCACTGTTTTAAGCTTTGGAGTGTGAATTTTACATAGGTCATTTCCATATTGTTTAAAATAATCCATTTTAATGCCATCAATCACTTGTTCTGAGAGGTATCTTTATGTTTTGCAGATGATATTTATCCTGCTCATGGTTATCCTGAATCAGAAATGTTGAAAGAAGCGGCTGCTGAGTTTGGTGAGGATCATTTAAACCTGAAGGAGAGGGTAATTCTAATTTTGCTTGAATATTTAGGAAAATCTCCAAATATGAATTTGCCTTTGTGTTTGCAAGGAAGGGTGGGGTATGATCACTGTGTTACTAAGTCATTGATTTGATTTAAACTTGAGTATCAATATCAGTCACTGCTCTTCAGCACCAAAAGTTTGGGTTAAATTGCCTCAGACTAGGAGGTAAAGGTTTTCTTTTAAGGTTGTCAAGTAAACTGCTTTTGGATATAAAAAATTTACTACTGATGATGTAAAACACAAGCCAAGTGTGCCCTGGAATTTATCTTTAATTGAAGCTTTTTAGCTCTGAGATGCCTGGTGGAACTTTCAACCTTTGATCTGGATTTAAAATAAAAAGGGGCAGCAAATCAGCTGCCTGTTGTACACTCCACCTGATTTTCAGACAGAGTGGGTGGTCAATCTGGTCCTGTCCAATCCACCTCCCCACTGGGGTTGACAGGTTCCACATTTTGTATTGCAAGTTCAGGGATTACACCTGGTATAGCTGCATACTTGAATGATTGCAGTTGGATCTTTTTTCTTGCTTAGTGTTTATTACACAGCATTTGCTCTGAGTGTTTCATTGATCGAGTGCTGCGTGATTGAGGAATTTTGGTTTTATATCATCACTATTTTAAGAAAGCTAAAAATTAATGCTGATTAAAGCCAATGAAAGGACTAAGTATACTCACAACTATCACTCTGCCTTTCACTGTGACAAGCAACGTGCATAAATAGGTCAGAAATTGACGTAGAAATTCTTTTGCACAACACTCAAGTGCAAAGAACAGCTGAGCTATTATGCAGTGTGTTTCCCTTCCCTGAATCCTAGGGGCTTTTCTCACAGCACCTTCAGGTGAAATATAGTGACCCGCTACTCAGACTAATATCTGTTTGCACATTTACCTCTTAATTAATAGAATTTGTTTTAGTTGCAAAGATTTTTTTTTACGTTTTGTAGTTTTGTGGCATGTCTACCTGAAAGCTAATGTAACAAATACTTTTGATCCAAGCCAGAGAGTCTTCAGTATGAATTTTAATGTTAACTGACATTTAAGTTCTCCTGCTTTAACTGGATGATTTTTGCTGGTTTGTGGCTAGGCTACTGAATGGAAAACTATGAAGGAAAGTAGTGTTCTATTCTGACTCTTTTTTTTTGTTGACCACAAAGTGCTGTTAACAATGGCTGGGAAGAAATCTGTAGCTCAGTATATCCTCCTTTCAAAGCCAAAGGAGGAGGGGCATGGAGACTGAGTACTATGCCTTATATAACAAACTCCAGTGGAGAATTATAGAACGACAAACTCTGTCGTTAAGCTGTACAAACACTGTTCTGGCTTCTAAATTTTGATATTGATATACTGTGTTCAACTGGAGTCAAGTTGGATCAGAACTGGCTCCCTGGTTTTACAAATGATTTACTTTGCAGCCCCATTAAACATGACACTTATGTTACATACAATATACCAACTAAATACTTAGTTGACTTAGTTTGAGCTGCTCATTTGCTGAACAATAGAACCAATTCAATGTCAACATCTTTCCCACTAATAGTATAGCCTTTATTTAAAATGTAATTTTAAGCTTATTCAATCAATTTTGGTTGTGTTTAATGTCACAGGGACTCATTGGATAGAGACAGTAAATCTTATGCAGTGGCCCGTTGATATTGTGACCCATTCGTCATATGCAGAAGTCTGTTGTCATAATGTAGGAAGGCATGTTATATATGAGATGCTGCAGTGGAATTACATGTAGTGGACAAGGGGCAGCATTGGAAGCAGCTGAATAGCTGGACTCAGTCTTATTCATAAAGAGGTCCATGAGCCATTCATGCTTTATTGGCATTGATGAAATTGGAGGAAGATGGATTTAACAAGATGGCTGGTTCTGAAGGAAAAAAAACAGGGATTATCTTGGCTCACCAAGGTGTTCCTGTCATATTGCACACTTTTGACAGAAGAGTTTGTGGCCTCAAAGTGCAATGCGGGGAATGCAAAAGTAAAAATAATATATGAAATGTGCAACTGACATCAAAGTCAGAACTTTTGGTTGAGGTTGGATTATGCTGCGAGCAAGATTTATTAATACACTAGAAATCTGTTAAGTGGTTGGAACTTCAAAATATTGATATTGTACTGTAATTTATGACAGCGACACCAGTGAATGTAAAAAATACCACTTTTGTTTGGTCTCTTTAGATACTGGCCCAAATAGAGGAAGAAGAACAAAGAATACAGACTCACATAGAACCCCAACAGAACCTAGACCACAGTTTTCAAGTGGGGACAGATAATCAGTCTCCTAGGGATGAGACAACTTTAGGTAAATGAAAATGTTGTAAATTTATTATCTGGGTGACACTTAAACTGCGATGAACTTTTTCCTTCATTACACGCTCTTCTTCCAGTGAGCCTGGCAGTCTGTTCTGTCTCCCACTTGGTTGCCCGAAGCAAGGAATAATTGTGGGCGGCCACACAGACCTGCCCTTCCTCTTTCGTAATCCCAGCCCTCCCTCTTCTTCTGGATACCACCCTCTATTTCTGAAGTAAAGCTTCAGTGTTTAAAATGTAATTTTGCAGAGCTCTGCACAAGGGATACACAGCTTTAATGAGGCCTTCAGAAGCGTTTACCCCCTAATCATACACACACTGCAGATTAAGACACTTGGAGCAATGAAAATTGAGTCTGTTTAAACTCACAACTATTTTCAAATGGTCCAGCAGAATCGTGTTTCGCGCCTATGCGATTCATGTCCTGCTCCCTTTCCACTACCGGCAAAAATAGTATCGGCCGGAAATGGGGACAGGAATTCCGCATCCAGGTCCCTCCTGCCATTTTTAAAGGTCCAAAGTCCTCCCAACTCTGCGAAATTCCAGCCTTCAGTCTTGATCCACCAATGCAACACTACAGGAAATCAGTTAATATCCATATTAAAATTAATCTGCTGTTTTCTACCCATTTACAGATTTTATCCAACTCCTCCTCTAGGGGCTGGATTTCGCAGTCCCCGCCTAGTATGTTTTCTGCAGAGGGTTGGGAAGGACACATGAAAACCTCAGTACTTTACATCAACTTTTTAAGTGAAATTCATTGATGTAATTTAGATCCAGCAGGGCACCCAGATCAAAGCCTTGAGGTACTCCATTCATGGCTCTCTTTACTCATTCATGGGATGTATTTCTTGAGCACGGACAGCATTATTGCTAATTTATTCCTAATTGCTCTTAAGTCTAACTGAGTGACTTGCTAAGCCATTTCAGAAGGCTGTTAAGAGTTAACCGCAAAGCAGTGGGTCTGGAGTCATATGTGGAATAGACATGGTAAGAGAGGCAGATTTTCTTCCCTCAGGAACTTTAGTGAATTAGATGGGTTTTCAAAACAATCCAATAATTTCATGGTCACCGGTATGATACTAGCTTTTTATTGCTGATTTTTTTTTTTACTTAACTGAATTTAAATTCCCCAGCTGCCATGGTGGGATTTAAGATCATGTTATTAGATGATTAATCCAGGCCACTAGATTACTAGTCCTTAACATAACCACTACAGTATGGTACTCCAGCCCACACCCTCCTGCAGCCACATCTCTTCCACACCCCACCCCCATGCAACCATACACATCACTCGAAAACCGGTATCTGCTGCTTCCTTTCTTTCAACTCATTTCTTCAGGGTTTACTATGAACAACCTTTTTGAATTATTGTGAGAAATTAGAGCGGTTTCCTGGGAGTCCAAATGCACCACATGACATTTAACACAATATTAGTTGTGGTTTTCTGTCCATGATTACAACAAACAGATGATTGGGACCAGAGAACAGGAAAATTGTCACAGTGGTGGAGATCGTTAGTAAAATTATGCCTTTTACTTGCCCCACTGAGAGGATATTTTCTTACCCAACTACTTTCTTCACTTTGCAGCTTTGAAAAAAAAATACTGTTCATGTAACCTACTTAATTCCCTTTGCAACAGCTTTTTTTTTTAGTTTTTCATAGGATGTGGGCATTGCTGGTAAAACCAGAATTTGTTGCCCATCCCTACTTGCCCTTGAGAAGGTGGTGGTGAGCCACCTCCTTGAACCGCTGCAATCCATCTGCTGCAGGTGCACCCACAGTTCTTTTAGGAGTTCCAGGATCTTGATCCAGTGACAGTGAAGGAGTGGTGATATGGTTCCAAGTCAGGATGGTGTGTGGCTTGGAGGGGAACTTGCAGTGGTGGTGGTGTTCCCATGTATCTGCTGCCCTTGCCCTTATGTGGTAGAGGTTGCGAGCTTGGAAAGTGCTGTTGAAGGAGCCTTGGTGAGTTGCTGCAGTACATCTTGTATATGGTGCACAGTGGCAGCACAGTGCCATATATGTCAGTGGTGGAGGGATTGAATGTTTAAAGTAGAGGATGGGATGCCGATCAAGTGGGCGACTTTGTCCTGGATGGTTTCGAGCTTCTTGAGTATTGATGGTACTTTTAATTTTTTTTCACCCCAACTCTCAATTTTTGTTTGTTTAGTCCAATTTATCTACCAATTTCTAGATCTGAGGACAATCTGCACTTAAAATAATGGCCCATCTTTTATGATAGGCAGACCTGCTGTGATCTCCTACACTTTTGTTTCCCATTACTGAATTCTAGTATTTGTTTTTTTCATTTTAGTTGTAGAAACAACTGTTACCTTTATAAGAAAATGAAATCAGATTTACTAAGTCTTCATTAACTGAATTTGTCCATTCACATTGTGAAAATATAAATTTTCAACAATCAGACTATCCTGCTGTTCTGAGATCTCTGTCTGAAGTGAATTGGCTGCAAATTAGACTTCTGTCTTTGCATAATGGAGTAAAATTGAGCAGGAAAAAAACCCACATTCTGAAAATTATTCATTTCTTTTGATTTAGATCATGAAGAGGCTATAACTCGTGAGTGCAGAGAGGTGGAGGAACGATGTCAGCTATCATTGCAGCAGTGGGAAATAAAACAGAAAGAGCTGCAGAAAACAAAGCTGGCAGAACTGATGGAACAGAGAAAACGAGAGAAGGAGCTAGCAGTGGAGGAAGAGGAAAGAGCCAAGAGTAGACAGCAACAGTTTGAAGAAAAACTGGAGAAACTGGCAGAGGAGAGGCAGGTAAGCGTTAGACTGAATTTAATGGGGTGGTGACACTACATTGTCACTCATAAGAATTTGCGGAACGAACTGGCTGAAAAATAATTTTTGCAACCACCTTCCAGTTTCCCAGAGGGTGATTTTTTTTTTAATGTGTATCATGGCTCCAAATGGTGGAATCCAATAGTCACTGCATAAAGAGGAAGGAAATATTTTAAATATGTACATTTTTCCTTTAAAGAAAGAAAGATAAATTGGGTGAGATTAAATGAAATGA
This sequence comes from Carcharodon carcharias, assembly GCF_017639515.1. NCBI lineage: Eukaryota > Metazoa > Chordata > Chondrichthyes > Lamniformes > Lamnidae > Carcharodon > Carcharodon carcharias. The sequence goes on from NC_054487.1 coordinate 66,228,726, forward strand.
AATAAAGTAAAGTTAAAACAATAAGCACAACAGAGATACAATGGGGAGAAAAATGGAATAGGGAAAGGGGAGACAACAAGTAGAATTGGTGCAAGTTTATTAGCTTTTATTTTAGTTGTAATTTGGAACCTCGATTTATGATTACCTCTTATAAAGCGAGGACCTGTCTGTAACAGTTATATTTCCTGGTCTGGAACAGTTGCTTACGCAAGCTATTAGTAGTTTCTCTGCATAGAGTTGTGTAGTTTGTGCTACAGTCACTGAATTACAATATTAACCCATTTTTGACTGCTAAAGTGCACTTACAAAGAATGGTGGGGCCAGGAGAATGTGATGGTTGGGCTTGAAAGCTGCTAAATTAGTAAAGGAGTAGATGGAAGCCAGAAATTGGCAACATGAGCAGGAATCACTTGGTAGTCCAAGAGCAGATCCGCAGGGCAGGATTGGACAGCAACTGGACACTTGGAGAGCCAGGTTTGAGTGAAGTAATACACTTTTAGGTCTCTTGTGTCAAGGGTAGAAATGTTATCAGCAGTTAACAATGGAATTGAGGATCACAAATAAACTGGGTACTAGGCTAATTTTGCATGTGTATAGTCGCAGTAGACAGTAGCCTCTTTATTACATTAAGGCCAGTCAGCTCAGGGAGATGCAAGTTCTTCTACATCTGTTTGTGCATTAATGGTTATTGCTTTAGCTCGCCTGATAACTCACCACATTTAACCAATGAATAGCTGAGCTGTATACTCCAGGCATGTCAAAAATTTGGTCCATCTGGAGTTTGATGATGTAGGTAGAGCAGTGTTAAGGATGACCTGTATTTTGCAGTAGTAATGACAATGAATTTGCCAGCCATCATGTCATTACTCCACTGAAACTGACAGCAACCTTTGAAGTCTCCATATGCACAGAATAATGCAGAAACCCAGAAGTTGCTATCAGTGATTCTATGCTTTTCTGGATGATGTGCTGTTGAGGCATCCCCCCTCCCCCGACCCCACCCTAAACACCATTTAACTTCCTGTTTTTACTGTGTGTGAATACTTTAGTGCGATTGACCGCTTACCTGCTGCTGCATACCAAGATCCCCTTGACTTGGCATCAGATTTAAATTGCCGTTGAGAAAGAGAAAATCAGACCATGGGCATGACCAGATCTTTGTGGGCCCTTTACTTCGAGGTCAGCAGCAAGTGCCATTGCAAAATCTGATCAGATATTACAAATAAGGACAGATTTTCGAACACCTTTAAAGGTGGGGTGGGGGGGTGTGGTGCAAGACCTGGATGTGGAAGTCCCGCCCCCATTTACAGCTGACACCATTTTCACAGATGGGGGAAAGGGGGCGGGACATAAATCACACAATTGTGAAACATGAATCTGCTGGGCCATTATTGAAAATAGTTGAGTTTAAACAGATGCAATTTTCACTGTTCCAAGTGTCTCAACCTGCAGTTTGGGAGTCACAAATTTATGGTGGAGGCGCAATCACTTCTGAAGGCTACATAAGAGGTGTGCATGCATTGTGCAGAGCTCTGCAAAGTAACATTTTAAACACAAAGCCTTACTTCAGAGATATAGGTTGGTGGCAGACCACAAGAGGTGTGATGTGGAGTTGTGAAAGAGGAAGTGCAGATCAATGTGGCCCTCGGGATTATTCCTTGCTTCACATAGTCAAGTGTGAGACAGGACAGACTGCCAGGCTCGCTGGGCGAAGAGTGTAGTGAAGGGAGGAAGTTGAAAAAAGATGGGTGCGGCACTTTTCCACACACAGATCCTACAGGATAGGCAGCAACAGCAATGTGCAGCCAAAACCAGGGTACCCGGCCAGTAGTTAGCAGAGCCAGCACAGAGAGCAGCAAGAGCGGGGAGGAGGAGGAGGAGGAGAAGATATTACCCTGAGCAAAAGGTGTACTGTCCCCAAAGAAGGTTTCTTTAAAATACTGTGAGGCAGTGCAAGGCGCTGAATTTCAGGAAAATTGTTAGATGCATATGTGTCATGATGGAGGAAGGCCTCACGACACGATCTACCAGCCTTGCCTTTTGCAGGAGAGGTCACAGTGGTCCTCAAATTCTTTGCAGCTGGCTTCTTCCAGGGATCTGCAGCAGATTTCAGTGGCATCTCATAATCAGCTGCCGACCAGTGCATCACCATGGTCACCAATGCACTCTTTGCTTGGATGGGGAAACACATCAACTTCCCAGAGATGTTGCTTTGCAGGCACAGAGGACAACAGGCTTTGCCTCTGTAATCGGCTTCCCACAAGTTCGGTGAGTGTAAACTGTACCCACGTCGCTATAAGTGCATCAGTGAACCAACTGGAGACATTCTTGAACAGAAAATTGTTCCACTCTATCATTGCGTAGTTTGTGTGCGACCATAATAAAGCCTTTCTGCACGTATGTGCACATTCCCCTGGCAGCTGCCATGACTCATTTATTCTGAAGCTTTCACACCTGCTACAACTTTTCCAGCACAGACCCCAGGTTTGTGGTTGGCTTCTCCAGGATGAAGGTTATGCATTAAGGAGGTGGCTGTTATTTCCCTGAGGTGACCAGAGATGGGGCTGCAACGTCGCTACAACAACCACTTGCAAACAAAGACTGTCATCAAGAAAACTATTGGACTGCTAAAGAGGCAGTTCAGATGTCTTGACCATTCGGGACGAGCACTCCATTACTTGCCTGCAAGGGTGTCAGGATAGTGGTTGTTTTTGCATGCTCCATATTATGGCGCAGTGGAAGTGCATTCACAAAGAGGGGTCAGAGGCTAGCAAAAGACCAATAATCATCAGTGGAGGAGAAGGGCAATGAGGCAGACACTGTCAACTCCAATGTAGATGTCACTGAGGAAGAGCGTGACAGTGGGAGACATTCTGAGGGGCAGGGATATCCATGGCTGGATCCAAACAGGATGCCATTGTCACCAGGGACCTCTTAATACAGAGGGGATTCACCTAAGCAGCCTTGAGGACTCCCCTGCAAATCCAGCAGCAGGTCCCTGGTGAGCTGTTGCCACATAAGTTCCCATTAATATTGGTGCTGCAAATCCTCCAAGAGATGCCAATCTTCAACAAGAAGGAATGCCAACAGCACCCCTTGATGTACAATATCATCAGCATGGCTGAATCCTGTGCCACCATCACCCTTGGGTTCACCATTTCCACAGATTGTCCTTGAGATGCCCTTTAAAGCTGGGTCTGCAATTGTATGATAGAGGCTAGCAATTAACCGGAAACCACTTAATTTTGTGTCCAGCGAAAGCCTGCCCTCCATGTCAAGAGTCTGTGTGTGTAGAGATTCAGGATCTGCAATAGTGAGGGTAGGCAACAGAAATGCAGTGATGTAACTCTGTGCAAGAAAAAGCCACATGTGTCCATGCCAACTACCCATCACCAGCACACTGTGACATCAATGTGTGACATCTATAACATGCTGTGCTGCAACTCACTGAGGCCCCTTGTCAGCCCATGACTTCTACACTAGAAGGACAAAGGATTCAATCGAATGAGAGCCCCCACACATGCAGGCTTCATTCAAATTCACATAACATGCCATCATTGCTGAACACTCAAGTGAGTCTCATTGCCTTCTGCATACCACCAGGGATGGAATTATATCAGATGGACTGGATCTTCTCAAGAAGTCGGATTATCACAACTTCCTCAAATGCACCTATGAATGGACAACAAATCTTGCGATGGCCCGCAACATCTGCAACCCTTGGTGAACTATTACCTCCTGTGAATGTCTGGATGAAGACTTGACCTTCCACTGCAGGGCATTCATAACCACAGCATTCACACTCATACCATCACTAAATATGGGCTACTGGTTGCAGTCTGTATAGCTACTGGTAAGAATGTGCTGCTTTTTGTTTATCTGAAAACTGTAGCTATAATTCTACAATGACACCACATCCATTGCAGAAAGTACAGCTGCATGAAAGTAGCTATTAACATTGTGATAGTAAATTACACCACTGTGAACTCTTTAGTGATTGAGGCAAAGCAGCACCCTGTGTTCACGAACACCCCTACATGATGTTCCACGTGCTGCTCGGGGCAGGTGGAGCCTGAACTGCACACCTCTCTCACTATACGGCATTGAGCAGCTTGGTGGTCAGCCTCGTTGTGCAGGGACTCATTGGGGATCTACTTGGGACTTCAGGCTCAGCATTTTTGCATGGGCATCTATTGTCATTGGGACATGGGCACAGACGAGGGCTCTGGCAGAGGCGCAGTAGAAGATGAAGGTGCCAAAATGTTGTTGGAACCATCATCCTGTTCACCCACCTCCATAGCCCTGGGTTGGCATTCAGGCAGGTTAGATGAGGCTGCTTGGTAGGGCGCAGCAAGTTTCCCCTTCAGGCACTGTTCCGTCTCCAGCGCTAACATTCTGTTCTGGGGACGCAGCTCCTTGTGCACTATGTGGAGATCAACATACATATTCCAGGCTACAGAGTGAGCCTTGAACCCTTTGAAGGACGTCACGCTGCTCGTGCATGCACTCTGTGATGCTGCATGTGTCTCTTGTTTGAGGTTTTTACGATTATTATACTGTGGGACTAGAGCTTTAAGTGAAAAGGGTCATGTGACCTGTTGTGACGTCTGCCTCACAGTAAACCTGGGTGATTTGATTGTTAGACATCAAAGGTTGTTTTGCTGGGAGGACGATGCAAGGTATGGCAGCAGTCAGAGTTTACTGTGGGCAGGATTTTGAGTTTGGCCAATTAACAGCCAGCCAGTGTGGAAGGCACGCTGAAATGCTCAGTGCTGCCAGGGTGTGGACAGGAGGAGCGTAGGCAGAGAGCTGCCTCAGGGAGCTGAAGAATTCAAAAGCCGTAAATAAAGATTTTCAAATGCCGAAAAAATGTTTACGCATCGGGATCAGTCACGTCAACTTATGGCTGATGTAAATTCTGTCCAAATATTTTTATCTTTTTTTAAATTAATATCGGAAACCTCACCCCGCCCTTGGATGAGGTTTCCTCAAAAAGGCAAAGGCTGCCTGGCTGATTTGCCTGCCTGCCAACAGTAACATTGGGCGAACGGTGAAAAATCATTGTTGATTACTACGTTAATGGCCTTAGTAAACCTCTTAATTGTCGGTGGGCGCACTGCCGACCCTCACGCGCTCCTGCTGACCAAAATATCGTGAGTGTGCGATGACGTCAGGACATTCATCCGACGTCAGTACGCGCTATTTCACGCTTGAGCAGGTCGGGCACGCGCCCACATGCCAAGTGAAAAATTCTGCCCCACGAGTAGACCTTGGACAGAATTTTCAGTTCGGTAGGCATGCGCGCAGTTGGTTGGCAGGCCCTGGATCGGCCGGTAAACCAGCCACTGGCCGCGATTGGGCTCTGACTGCGGGCCAATTAAGGCCCACCCAGCATGAAATGTGGCTCCCCATTGGTCGACAGAGGGCGGGGCCCTGTCAGCTGCCGGGTCCAATGGCGACCCGGCAGCCAGTTTAAAAATGGCACAGGCAGCCCCTTGAAGGCTGCCATGGAAGAATGTCTCTTCTGCGTCTTCAACATTCAAGTTATGGAGTCGAGTGCGGCTGGAGGCACCAGGTGGTAGGGAAGGTCGGGGGTGGGGGGGCACTTGGCCCCTGCTTTTTGGATGAGTGCCTCGCAATCCTCCTGGATGAGGTGACTGCTAAGGGGGACATCCACAGAGATGGGAGGAGGAGGCCACCACACCTCACAAAGAGGGCATGGGAGGAGGTTGCAGTGCAAGTTAGCAACCATGACATGGTACGGCGCACATGGGTGCAGTGCTGGAAGAAGTTCAATGACCTGCTGCGCTCAGGAAGAGTGAATACTGTGTTTGCATGGATCAATGTGCAGAAGTGTTAAGGTGTGGCCGTCCCCCTGTGGCCCTCAGGGGTGCTAGAGTCTGAGTGTTAACTGTCAATGATGCCAGAGCTGGCCAAGGGAGTGAGCCCTGGCTGCTTGGACTGAGTGTCTTATGGCTTGAGGGCTGCGACTCGGATGTGCCCTGCAAGGTGCTCCTCAGCTGGGGTTAACCAGATTGCAATGCCGTTGGACGTAGAGAGTGGACTAATCAATGCTCCTCTTTCAGGAGAAGCCGAGCCATAACCAATCAGGCAGGTCACATAACAGGTGGAGGTCTGCCCAACTTGCTGCTGCTGACCAGGTTTGTGCAGGATGCCCTAGAGCTCGAGAGCTGACACGTTTCACATGCAACTGGACGTGGGGAGGCGGGGGGTCCAGACAAAGGTAAGACTGCAGCACACAGAGGTGAGAGTTTCGGATTGTGCAACCATTCTACTGTAGTCTCTTCATTGATGGGAGCCTCAAACCTGGAGTCCCCGTTGATCATTAAAAGAAAATGGTACCATGATGCATATCTCCACTTTCTCACCAGGTTGTCTGGCATGCACAGTGACCGTGTGATGACTTTACCTGATGAAATGTCCTTGTTCTCCCTTAGATTCGTCAGCACACACTCGCCCTTTGGACCCTGAAGAGTCACCCCTGACGCCGGAGGACCACTGGGCTTCATTTTCACCTGTGTCACACCCACTCTCTGAACCAGGCACCAGCATTGATAACAGCACCTTGGTGGTACATTAGATTGGCAGTTAGAATGTCGGTGCACATTGATGAGGGCACTGCACATTCACTTGAAGTGCAGGAGGAGGCAGAGAGTGCCCAGGGCGCCAGCAGTCGGAGGACTGCTGGGGACCAGGACGACGCTGAGTCAAAGACAGATGATGGGCCTCTGGAATTGTCCATTAGGCGGCAGATGCTGGATGTCCAGTGGGATGTGCGGGAGGATCTGGTGGAGAGCCATGAGGGTCTGCATGCCATTTCTCCATTGTGGAGGAGTCCATGCGGAGCATGAGCACTGTTTTGACCCTCTTGGCCGAGCACAATGCCTCCTCCATTGAGAGACCTCTTATGGAGAGGCAGCTCCAGGAACAGAATCAGGGGTTCCTGGGATTGCGCTTGGACTTGCAAGCCCTCAGACAATGACCTCAGGTGGTCACTGCCAGTATGGGAGAAGGATGAGGGACCCAGTATCCCAGTGAGGTGCCCGTCCATCAATGATGAGCAGGGAGGTCCAGAGCGACCTCACATTGGTGATTGAGCTGTTGTCATCTCTGCAGGCTCCTCTTAGGGCATTCCGGATGACAGCAGCAGCTCCTCTGCCAGTGACCGTGGCATCTGATGAGGCTGCGATGACTGGTAAGATGCCAGCCGTGGCACTGGCCGCTCCCTCCCAGGCGGGGCCAGCACAGGCTCCACTGGCCAGAGGAAAACCGTCAAGATCATCAAGGCCAACAAGGCAGCAGAGTAGGGACGGTGCCACGAGGAGCTGCACCAACACATAGCACTTGGAAACGTAAGTTAAAGGCACGATGAGCACTAGAGAGACAGTTCACAGGTGATTTTCTGTTAATTTATGTTTGGTTTATATGTCTGGTGTGGACATCAACACCAGTAATGGTAATGTCATTATGCAATCAATGTGCCAATAACACTAGATTTGTTTTTGTTCTTACGGCCTGAGTATGCTTCACCGTTTTTTTCTGGTGGAGGGGATGCCAGCATATAATGCTGGACATGAATGGCTCGATACTGTATTACACAGGCATTGAGTGGGCTTTGGGTTCAAATGAAAGGGTCATCTCAGACATCTGGGATGGAGGCGGGAGCCCTGGCATGAGGTGGAAGCAGACCTTTGGCTGCCTAGCTGAAGGAGTGTTGCATCAAGGTGTCCCTGGTGTTCTGCTTCCCTGGAGGTTACCGAGGTCTGCTTCCACGCTCTCAGCGTTCTCCTCACCATGCTCCTCTTCTGACTTGTTACTGGATTCACCATCTGTGGCCTGTGCAGCCCTGTCAAGATCCTCTTCCTCCAGTGGGTCCCGTCTTGCCAGTGCCAGATTGTGGAGAGCACAGCATGCAACCACTATCAGTGACACCCGCTCTGGGTGGTATTGTAGTGCATCCCCTGAATGGTCCAGGCATTGAAAGTGCAACTTCAGAACACGAATGGTCCTCCCTACTACTACCCTTGTGGAGACATGGCTCCTACTGTAACACTGCTCTGCCTCTATTCTTGGCACTGAAGAGCCTCGGCACCTGGGAGTGTCTCAGGATGTAAGTGTCATGGTAGCTGCCTGGGTACCTTGCACAGATTTTCAGAATATGCATCCTGTGGTCACACACTATCTGCAGGTTCGTGCAGTGGAATCCCTTCCTGTTGACGAAGGCACCCGGCTAACCCGCTGGCACCTTGATGGCCACATGTGTGCAGTTGATGGCACCCTGGATGCGGGGGAACCCAGCAATTGCTGCAAAGCCTCTGGTTCGCTCAACCTAGCTGGCCTCGTCTAAACAGTAAAGAATAAACGTCAGTACCCGCCTGTCACCAGCAACTGCGGACAGGTGATTGGGAGACCCCACACAGATCACCCACTGACTCTGGAAATAGCCAGATGCATAGAAGTTGTGGGCCACTGTGACCTTCAGAGCCAGTAGCATAGGGTGTCCACCCACACAGTTGGAGCTGATCTCAGGCCCAATCATCTGACAAATGGAGGTCACAGTCTCCCTTGAGAGGCGGAGCCTCTTTGACATTGCACCTCGGACATTTTGAGGTAGCTGCATCGCCGCATGGTGTAAACCCTAGCAGCAGGATAGTGGCGTCTCCAGTGTTCCCTTCCACCTTGGAGTTCCTGCTAGCCCTGCACCCCTTGTGTTTGTGCCTCTCCTCCCATAGGTCCTTCTCCTGGAATTTGTATTGGGACACCTGGCCTCCTTTCCCTTCTGCCCCTCTCTTGCTCCTCAGATGAGGTGCCACCAGCGAAGACCACAATCCCCATTACCAGGGTAACGGAAAACTGTCTGATACCTGGAAGGGTCCACACTGTCTGAATCCTCCGGGATCCTTGGAGGCACCAATGAGTCCTGAAATTAAGCCTGGTAAAGCTAACAATGAAGCCCTGAACAGAGATGAAGCTGCCAAGTACCAATAAGCAACCAGCAGCAAACTATCTCCAAAACTCCTGACTACTCATGCTGGCAATGCTGATGACCCTTTTTATCCCACCCTTGGTTGAGAATTAGCAAATTGTCGACTGCCCGCCTGCTGGTTTTGCCTGTGCGACGAATGCGAAATCGCACGGGCAATGTAAAATCTAGCTTAATTGCCTTTTTAATGGCCTTCAGTGGCCTCAATTGACGGCGGGTGCAACTCCGACTCTCGCACGCTCCAGCCGACTGACATATTGCGCGAGTGCGCAATGGCGTCAGGATGCTCGGCCGACGAGCGGGTTGGGCGCCTGCCTGCCCACTCAGTAAAAAATTCTGCCCGTTTGTCATGTTCCCAGCTGAAATTATCCCTGGACACCAGGCTGCAGCACAACTCCCTGCCTTCCAGACTGCTCTTGGATTCCCCTCCCTGCACGAGTTATTCAGAGGACTTCAAGTGGACCTCTCACCACTGATCCGGGTGTCCAGGTTGGAACCCAGTCTGATAGATCCTACCTTTTATTTTCCTGTTTAAATACGTGGAGAGTAGCTACTGAACAGAGTCACAGGAGTCAGCTGATGAACCTTTTACAAAAGAATAAAACATTTATTCAACAAGAAAAGATGAACTATATTAGAATACTCCTTCACCTACAACTATACGAAATCTTGTCTTCACATTGAGGATACCCTCCATTATGTTGTGTGGCACTACCACTGTGCCAAATGGGATAGATTTCAAACAGATCTAGCAACTCAAGACTGGGCATCAATGAGGCGCTGTGGGCCATCAGCAGCAGCAGCAGAATTGTACTCAACCACAATCTGTGACCTCATGGCCTGGCATACGTCCAGTCTACCATTACCATCAAGCCAGGGGATCAACCCTGGTTCAATGAAGAATGCAGGACAGCATGCCAGGAGCAGCACCAAGTATATCTAAAAATGAGATATCAACTTGGTGAAGCGACAACAGAGCACTACTTGCATGCCAAACAGCATAAATGGCAAGTGATAGACAGAGCTAAGGGATCCCACAACTAATGGATCAGATCTAAGCTCTGCAGTCCAGCCACATCTAGTTGTGAATGGTGGTAGACAATTAAACAACTCACTGGAGGAGGAGACTCCACAAATATCCCTATCCTCAATGATAGTGGAGCCCAACAAATCAGTGCAAAAGATAAGGCTGAAACATTTGCAACAATCTTCAGCCAGAAGTGGAGGTCCTCCAGAGGTTCCAAAATCACAAATGCCAGTCTTCAGCTAATTCGATTCACTTCACGTGATATCAAGAAAAGGATGAAGGCACTGGGTACTGCAAAGGCTTTAGGCCCTGACAATTTTCCGGCAATAATACTTTGACTCATAGATGTCTACAGCACAGAAGGAGGCTATTTGGCCCATTGTGTCTGCGCTGGTCAACAAAGATCTGACTACATTAATCCCATTTTCCAGCACTTGCCCCATAGCCCTGGAGGCTATGGCAACGCAAGGGAATGTCTAAGTACTTTTTAAATGTTACGAGAGTTTCCAACTCATCCACCCTTTCAGGCAGTGCGGTCCAGAGTCCCACCACCTTCTGGGTGAAAAAAATTCTCCTCAATTCCCCTCTTAGGCTTCTACCTCTTACTTTAAATCTATGCCCTCTAGTTTTTGACCCCTCTACTAATGGAAAAAGTGCCTTCCTCTCCAACCTATCCACCCAATCGATGCCCCTCATAATCTTATACAAACTGTCGGGCCCCCTCTCAACCTTCCTTGCTCCCAAGAAAAACAACCCCAGCCTATCTAATCTTTCCAATCCAGGCAGCATCCTGATAAGTTTCCTCTGCACCCTCTCCAGTGCAATCACCTCCTTCCTATAATGTGGTGACAAGAACTGCACACAGTACTCCAGTTGTGGCCTAACCAGCGTTTATATAATTCCAGCGTAACCTCCCTGCTCTTGTATTCTATGCCTTGGCTAATAAGGGATCAATGGATATGCACACCAAGGTCCCTCTGATCTTTAGTACTTTCCAGGGCCCTATCATTCATAGTGTAATCCCTTGCCTTGTTAGCCCTCCCCAAGTGCACAACTTTGCACTATTCCGGGTTGAATTCTATTTTCCACTGCTCTGCCCACCTGGCCATTCCATTGATACCCTTCTGCAGTTTGTGGCTATCCTCCTCACTATTTACCACCCTAGCAATTTCGTGTCATCCGCAAACTTCTTGATCATACCCCCCTACATTTAAGTCCAGATCATTTACGTACACCACAAACAGCAAGAGCCCCAGAATCGAGCCCTGTGGAACCTCTTTGGAAACAGACTTCCAATCACAGAAGCATCCATCTACCATCACCCTCTGCTTCCTGCCTCTCAGCCAATTTTGGATCCAATGTGCCACTTTGCCATGGATCCCATGGGATCTTACTTTCTTGACCAGTCTTCCATGAGGGACCTTATCAAAAATCTTGCTAAAGTCCATTTAGACCACATCAAATGCATTATCCTCATCAACACTTCTGATTACCTCCTCAAAAAATTTGATCAAATTTGTCAAACATGACCTCCTCTTAACAAATCCATGCTGACTATCCGTGATTAATCCGTGTCTCTCTAAGTGCAGATATATTCTGTCCCTCAGAATTCTTTCTAGTGAGATGCAGTGCATTTTGGATATCTACACACTGCTGCCATTTAATCATGTGAGAAATTGTAAAACACTAGAAGCTTTCTAATAAGGCTATGTTAATTATAAGCAAGTACAACTTTGTTTAGGTAGATTATAACCTTGTATACTTTTTTCAGAAACAACAGGCTAAACTAGAAAAGAAAATCAGACAGGAACAAGATGCTTTGGAACGAGAGTTGAAGCAACACGAGGTGAGGGGCCAAAGTTGCTTCTTTGTCACCTTTATTAGCAACAGAGAAAAAATAATGTACTTGTTTGTTTTGCGATCCCAATTTAAATACAATGAAGAATCTTAAGATACTATAATTAAATATATTTTTTAAAATTCAAAAGTCATCCTCGGTGATTTTAATTTCTGTCAAAACTCACGTTCCACACTTGCTCTCACAATCTTGACCTTGTCATCTTCATTATCTACTTCCTTGTATCAGTTACTACCCACATCTCTCTACCCCATCTGCATCCTGCACTGGAAAAAAGCCTCCATGGCTAGTCAATTACAATTGCACTTTAAATGTCCAACGTACCGAGCCTTTTGCCCATCATTTACTACAATACTTCTGTGGCTGTTGACCTGGGACCAAAATGTCCTTTCAGATAAGGAAACATCTTTTGGCATCTATGTCAAGAGAAAATATCACTAAAATTAAGAAATAATTGATTAATTACATTGTAAATATACTAATATGCATCATGTTACTTTCTCCAAAATTTTCTGTTGATTATTTTAGAATTAAGTTTGTATACCATATAATTACCATGAAATAATAATGAAACCTTGATATTGCAATAGTGTGTGTTATGGTGACTCCAGATAAAGTAAGAGAAACTGCCTTTTTTATTTTTCAATTATGAGTAAAATGTGCATGCAATAATATTTGCTTGATTTAACTTTTTAGGCATTAATACAATCAATGCAAATTAAAATAGATGAAGATCGAAAAGTCTTTGAAGAACAGCAGAATAGAGAGAGGGCACTAGTGAAAGAGTTGCAAGACAGAGCAGCAACAATGATTCAGGCAAGATTTCGGGCACATTTGGTGCGTAAAAAACATGCACCAATACTGAAGGAAAGAAGGAATGAAAGGAATAGAAAAAAACACCTGCAGTTAAGGATGGCACAAGAAAAGAGAGAATTTGAAGAGAAAATTAAAAAAAAGTTAGAACAAAAACGGAGAGAAGAGGAAGAGGAGGGAAGAAAGCGGGAAGAAGTTAAACGATTACAAAGGGAAGAACAGAAACAAAGACAGATTGAATATGAGAAGAGAAAGGAGCAGGAACGACATAGGTTAGAAAAGGAGAGACAAATAAAATTGGAGGAACTCCAAAAAATGCAAGAAGAGATAAAAAGAAAAGAGCTACAGAGAAAGGCAAAGGAAGAAAAGCAACAAGAAGCAGAACGAAAGAAAGCAGAGGAAAGAAAGTTATTAGAAGAAAAGAAAAAGGTGGCCTTAAAACAAAGGAAAAAGACAGAAGTTGAGAAGGAAGCTGAACCACAGCTAAGTGAAGAAGGAAATGTTAATTCCAACATAAATAAACATGAAGAAGCTAAACAATATGATAACATTTCAGAAAATATGTGTGTTCTTCTGAATGAAAATATAGGATTGTCTCATAATACACAGAAAAACAACACTTTGATGAATGACACTGAAGTTGTCAGGCAATATACAGTTGTGATGGCTACTGGTGCAAAACTGGAAATGAAACTTCCAGCTGAAGAAGTAGTGGAAAGTACAGCAGAGAATATATTTGCAGTGGAATCGAGTAACACAATACCAAAAACCAACAGCTTACTGCAAATAGACAATGTATGTACAGTTACTGAAAGGCACCCCGGCAGACTATCAAGTGCAGGAATATCTGTTTTAAATGCTCATAATAATATACATAAGGAAGATCTGATTGATGTTCACAAAATAACTCAACATGTGGATCTTATTTTTGAGGAGCACTTCTCAGCCACAAGGCTCACCCTACCTGATCATATTGAGCAAAAGAGACTAAATTGGATGAAAATGTGCACTCCTTGGTCCAAAATTAGCAGAGAAAACAAGACGAAGAAAGTGAAACAACAAGTCAGACTTCGGAATAATCCTGTTAACCAACTGCCTCCTCTGAGTCCTGAAGTAATACTGCAGTCAGGGGTTTGGACTTCACTTCAGCAGGTACATTATATATTTTATTGTTGGTGAATATTAATAGTATTATAAGTGAGATGTTTCAGCAGACCAAACTTTTCATTCATGTATTTTTTGAAAACATATTTTACTTGTTCACCCCTTTACGTCTCCCTGCACACTTTACAAGAATGGCACCTGGCCACAAGTTTGCTGCAGTATAATCGACTGTTAGTAGATGTGTGAGAGTGATCTTTTGATTTGTTCTTTGTTACCTTTCATCTTGATGGAGATATATTTGATCTCTGCATGGGAGCAACTTTGAGACCGCAAACTTATTGAATGAGAAATCAAAAGTGTTGGATCTATGTTGTACCACTCCCAAGGTGCAGTCTTTTACAATCTAGTATGTTGTGTCATGGCTTCCCTCCAACTGCTTCTGATCAAAGCTGACCGTTGGGAACCTTATGAGAGTGAGAAAAAATGCTTATTGTAATAGGGGATTGTGATCATGTTTCGCTAGATTGAGGACAAATTTCATATCTTCTGGTTCTTGTTGACTGTTATCTCTCATATCATTTCCTGAAGGCTGCTTGTTGCTATATGGTGAGAGTGGGAGCCTGGTACCTCACCTGGGTGCCCACTATTCCTATGACCGGGATTTTCCGTGCCCACCAGCGTTGGGCATGTTCAGTGGCATGAGTGGACAATATGGCGAGAAGGCCAAAATTCTGTTTCATGACGTCGTGAAGCCAGTTTGTGATCGTCTGCTCTGCCTGCCGATGGTGGGCTGCATTCCCTGCCATTGGACATCAGGAACCTCATTGAAACACATCAGCATATCTTTATAAGGCCAGCCTGCTGCTGGATCGTCCGCCCATGTCAGCAGGAAAACACACCGACGTGTTTGACAACAGTATATCTAAGGTGTGCTCTTGGCGGGCTGCACTTCGTTTGAGACTTCAAGGTTTGTTTGCCTACCGTGTTTTGGTCAGCACTCTCAATCATCAGCGCCAGGTTTCACAGACAGCACCACATCGCTTTTAGAGGGGCTCACAGATAGGTCTACCTACCAGATCAGCCGTATGTGGGTGGCTCGTCAGTGGCTGCAGGGCAAGGTCTTGCTTGGGGAAAGGGGAGAAGTGGCCTCAGGCAAGGGAAGAGTGCTGTACTGGGGAAGGAGGGTATACCAGGGTGTGTGTGTGGGAGGGGGGCACATGTTGACCTGCGCAAGTGGCTTCAAGATGGTGAGGGCTGAAGAGGCCGTCTCCAGAGGAGATGAGGTGAGATGGACATGTGAGGTTATGTGTGAGAATGGGTGGTGATGTCCCTTGAGCTGGCTGTGAGGGAGATGCCAGTGAATATGTGATGGGCTTGAGTGTGTGAGTTTGGAGTGATAAGATGGTTGTCACACCCTGGCTGCACAGAGATCATTCACCCTTAATCTGCATTGGATGGCCAACCTCTTCTGTGCAACATTGGCACTGATCACCACTGCCATTGCCTCCCAAGCCTGAGTGGTAATGTAGGTGCCCCTCCTGCAGCCAGAGCAGGGGTGATGACATCACAGCGAGCCTCCACGGCGTCCAAAAGGCGCTTGAGGGCTGCAGTCTTCTTGCCTTTTGGGGCCACGTCTTCTTTGCTGCAGTCCCGGGCTGGAAGCACTGAGTGCGGCTGTACTTTAAATGTGGTGCCTGTGGCATGATGAAGTGACAAGGTGATGGCATGGCGGATGAATGTGAGCCCGGCTGCCATCTACATGGCGTGTTCTCCGGGAATGCATAAGCAATGTGGCAGGTTTGGGACAATACGGGGTGAAAACCCATCATTGTGGCCGCCGGGTAAAATGTTGTTTTACCCGCCCGCTACCACACTTAGAGCAAATTTGGGACAGTTCCACCTGATGTGAGTTTTCAGCAGGCTATTTAATGATGGGAAGTATCAAAACTGATCCTGATTCTATTCCAACCATACATCCATGCGTGAGCTTTCAGCAGGGATTCCCTAATAGTGATCAAAAGTCACTAAAAGTCACATGGCAAAACCATGTCTGACTTTCCTCTCTTGAAACCAGGGTTCCTCAGGCCAATTATAGTGCCCCTATTGTCATCTGGCTGAAATCAGCTAACTCAGTACAGACTGGGGATCAAACTGGAGCCTTCTTTGTCTTTAAGGCTGAACTGTTCAATGTAAAAGCCACTAGGGAAGTTTTGATTTTGTATGGTAAAACATCTGGTTCAGTAAATGGAACTCTGGACAAAGTAATCCAAATCAGTACTACATACTATCATGAGATTTAAATACAAAGCTGCAGGCATTTGTCATCTCCCCATTATGGGTAATTTTGCACCAATTTAAAACTTAACACCAGAATTGTTCACTTTAACAGTTTATTTGAACCATATGGATAGAATCCCTTTATTCTGCATTTCATTTATTTGCCAACAAAAGGTTTACAGCTAAGTTAGTGCAATAAAAAATGTGGATGCTTTTGTGTGTTTTATTCCAGGTGTAGTTGTCCTTAAGCGGTAAATGTTTGAAAAAGTTATTCTGGAGCTTATCCTTTTTAATCAGTGAAAAAGCCCAGGGCGATTGAGAATGTTTACAGTTGACTATGGATATTTGTACCCCCATTCACTTATGTTACAATTATGGCACTGCTGAAGTAAACACATCAAAGAATGTAACAACAGATTTGTCAAAGGGTGGGAGAGCATTTTGGTCAAATGACAGTTCAACTCTGCAGAAAATTTTGATTAGTTCTGTAGATAGTGTTTGATGAAATCTGGAGGATTTCCCACATCTGAGGGTGGAATTTCCCAATCCCACCAGCAGTGTTAATTGTGCCGGGCGGGGGCATGAAATCTGGCGTGATGGAAAAATTCAGTTTTCCGCTGGTGAGAAATTAGTTTGGAATTTTGTTCCCCTGACTTTGATGGCGGGTTAAAGATGGGCCGAGTTTCCCACTGATTTATGTTGGGAACCATATCTGCATTTAATTACATCTCATGAATGCTCATTTAAAGGCCAAGTCACTGGAGTTACATTCCCCCTTAACATTAAGTGCCCTGCCAGCAGTTAATTTGAACTCTCTGTTTTCTGACTGTATATAAACGCACACCTGGTGAGCTTCAGTTTATCAACAACTTCAAGGTCAGTAGACACTGCTTCCGCCTACCTTTAAGAGCGTTGCTGCAAGATTTTCGACATCGCAAGCTGTGGCAAGGCGGGGCACGGGAGGCAATACCAATAGGGAGGGTGAGACAGAGGCATGACTGGGTGGGAGTAGAGGCCATGATGTGGAACACAAGAGGGGAGGGGGGAGATCAAGGCAGGACTCGGGGTGTGTGTTGTGGGACACGGCAGGGAAGGGAGATACTGAGGCAGGACTGGAAGGTGGTCAAGGAACAGAGTGAAATAGTGAAAGACTGTCCTGGGGAAAGAGTTATAAGACTTTCCAAGGACGAGTCAGAGACTGTCCTGGGGCTGGGGCCACATTGTCGGGGGTGTATTGAAGAGACTGTCCTGGGGCTGAGGCCACACTGTTGGGGCATATTTTGGAGACTGCCTAGCGGCTGTGCAGACTATGTTAGATTGCTCTGCATGTCTTGGGTGGGGAAGGCCTCTCTGGGCATTGACGGCGGTGCTAAGTATGGTGTGCTGGGTGTGTTCAGTCACCAAAGGAATTTAGCCCTCGGGGTTCAAGTCATGGTTTTCTGAGGCAGAGGGCATAGTCGTGATCAGGGGAAGCATCTGTAAGTAAGTATGGTAGCTAAAAAGTCATGGGGGGTGGTATTGGATGGTCTCATGAAGGGGGTCCCAAAAGGTCAAGGCGCATGTGGCCTCGTGAAGAGGAGGGGTCAGGTTGATAAAGGGCATGTAGACATAACAGTAAAGGATTCAGGGGGTAGAACAGGAACATCCACATGGATAATGATGGGTTTAAGGGTAATGGTGACAGTTGAATAGTGATAGGAGGAAGGGGAATTAGGAGGTGGTGGGTATGGAGGAGGATGGGAGGTACTTGGCGGGTAATGGGGGAGGTTGGAAGCTGGTCTGCCAGACGAAGCTCAGCAGCACCATCTTCAAGCTCACCTTAAAATGACAGTTTGAAAAACAAGCTAGAAAAAGCTCAAACTGCAAGGGGTCTCAGGGTATGTGGATGAAGTTCAGCAAAGCAATTCCTGGCTGATTGAAGGGGCACCCTATCACTGCTCTGCTCAAACCATAGAGAACAGGGCTCAGCTGAGTGCTGGACTAGAGGGTCTGTTGTACAATGAAGAGCTTGGCTCCTTTCCTAATGGTGCGCATTCAGGTGAGAATCTAATAAGTTTAGGTGCTCCAGTGTACATGGTCTTGATTGGCATCTGATGCTAAGAGGCATTTCAGAATCAAGAGCCATGACTGCTGCACAGAAGCAGCATGGGCCTTCCAAGCCTTCATGTTCCCAGTGCACAGGTCATAGCAATCAAGGCACTATGTTTGAAGTCATAACATGTGCAAAGACTGGGTGTCGGTAGTTATTGTCGAGGTCATTGGAGGACATCCAACAGAGGCTGACTGTGGCTCCTAAAACTTGGGTCTTTTGACCCTAATTAAAACTCTTATTCTGAATGTGCAGGCATGTTTGAGGGGAAAGCTCAACCTCATTTCATCATCCAGGATGATATCAGCCTGCAAAGTATAGCCTTGGTATGCGATATGCAGACTGAGAGAAAGGCAAGAGCTAGGGACTGCACTCCTGCCTTGTATACGGAGGGAGACTATTACATGAGAACTACCATTGATTGCTCAGTTGTATCCATTCACAGGTAAAGGAGGAGTGCAGAATGTAGGCTGCAGGCCACACAGCCTTCTTGATAGCTTTCATTGGAATGAGGAGAAGAAGGGCCTGTGGCCGATTAGCACAGCTCAGGGAAGACAGTCGCCCTGGTTAACAAGAGCCAATGGGTTACCGGGAAGACCCAGATGCTGATAAGCAGGGGCCAAACCCACAAGGGTCTACAGAAGATGCAACTCAATAATGGAGAAGAGCGAAAGACAGTGCTGCAGGTGTCTTTGCTTGGCTAGGGATGTGGTAGCTCATATCTCACACTGCGTGGACTTAGAAGGTGTCTAATGCCGGTTGCTTTCAAGGTTACCACTATACTGGACTTTTTTGCCTGTGGATCCTTCCAGGGCTCCCACTGGGGACCTTTTGAGGAATTTCTCATTCGGTGACCCACAGATGCATAAGGAAGGTGTCATATACCCTTTTCAATAAATCTCACCATTATGTGCTGTTCCGCATGGATAAAACAAGCGTGGCTGTCAGAGCTGTGGGATTCGCTGCGATCTCAGGCTTCCCGCAAGTGCAGGGCGCCATTGACTGTGCACATGTAGCCTTGAGAGCTCCCTGTCAGCAGCCTGTGAGATTCATTAATAACAAAGGATTTCACTTATTGAACACCCAGCTAATTTGTGATCACAGAAAACAGATCCAGCACATTTGTTCAAGGTACCCAGGGAACTGACATGACTGGTACATTTTGAGTCACCCCCCAGGTGCCAGAGGTTTTGTTTTATTTTTATTTGTTCATGGGACAATGGCGTTGCTGGCTAGGCCAGTGTTTATTACTCATTCCTAATTGACCTTCTCAAGAGCAATCAGGTATTGGCAATAAACGCTGACCTAGTCAGTGATGCCCATATCCCATGAACGAATTTAAAAAAAATAATTTGACGGAGCTCAGCGCTTAGAGGTTTGGCTCCTCAGTGATGAGGGGTACCCTCAGAAAACATGGCTAACGATGACTGTTTGTCGGCCACAGAGTGCAGAAAGATACAATGCTGCACATTCAGTCACAATGTCCTTAATAGAGCAGACTATTGGCCTCTTAAAGATGCGTTTCCGATGTTTGGACTGGTCAGGTGGGACTCTCCAATTCTCACCACAGAGAGTGTCCCACATCATCGTTGTTAGCTGTGCCCTGCACAACCAAGTGCTACAAAGGGGGATTGTGTTGCCACAGGGAAACATGGAAGAGCTCGTCGTCTCCTTGGACAAGGTGAATTTGGAAGGAGATGAATCTGAAGAGGGTGAGGATTCAGACAAGCCACATGAGGATATCATTGCATGGGCACGATGTGACAGATGTGCCTGTATCAACCTCATAGCTAAAAGATTTCAAGAGGAATAAGGTGAAAGCAAGTTTTCACCATTGCAGTTCTCTTCATGCTTTGAAGCAAGGACACAAAAACACCTTCATTGCCATCTTCAACATATCACGAAAGGTCATCAATCTCACAATCATGGAGGAAGCATAAGTCACCTTCAACCCTAAAGATGGGGTCATCCTTGGAAGGCATGGTGGCGTAGGGACCATGTGGCCTCTGTGGAATGTGATAAGCACTCCACTCCCGCACTCTCATAAGCAACTGCGCATAGTACAGTCCTTTCACCAGTGGTGGCAACAAGTCAGTGACCATGGGATCCTTCAAGCAGCTGAAACGCTACTGCACACATGGATGCACTCTTGCCAGTATGACAGCAACTTAACAAGATGGCTCTCAAACAAAAACATTTATCAATGGTTAGCGCTTGACTGTCTACATCCAGACAGCACCATCTTTCCAAATGCCAGCTCTCAGGCATGATTCATGCAGAGATCGCATCTTGATACTGAGCCCCAAGATGCCATCGGACGTCAGGGTGCAGTGATCAGTTACTTGACAGCATGCACCCAAAGCTGCAAGTTATGTTAGCATTGGAGTGGTTCAGCAGGACCATTGGTTGATTATTAACAAACACGCATTACTCTCGTTTGTTGGAAGCGAGCCAAATTTACGTCCTGCGTTACCTTGGCATTTGGGAGAGACTTGGCCCAATCAGTTTTGACACAGTAGTAAATGATAACTTATTTCCTTCATAGATTCCACTGAGCACTTGGGAGATGTGCCAGAGCATTGCTTTCATAGCATTACAGTACTCGAATTTGTCCATCTCACAAAGGCAAATCCTTTCTATAAACCTAAGTCAATGAGTGCACAGTCATGTAATGAAGTCCATATCGATTTGCATTCTGTGAAGTATCACTAGGCCACTGCACAGGAGCAAAGAAAAATCCTCACAGGTAAGTAGACGGCTTCATTGGGATGAGCATTTGACATCACACACTTGTTACTCTCCAGCAGACATTTAAACTGTCACCGAGTGCAACTAACTTCCATCGCTCAGCATCATGCATAGGGAGGGTTGGGAAATAATAAAGGAATAACATTCAGTCTTAAACCTGGAGATGAAAAAATGCTGCAGGGAGGCATGAAAGGCTATGGTGCTCGACAATAAATATTCCTTGTCCCAAAACTCAGTCATAATATAAACACCACTGCAAAGTGCACTTGGGTGAAAAACTCTAATGTTTGTCATAATGAATATTTATAACATTCATAAACTACAGACTTAAGTGTGACAGCATCAGGACAATCACTAACCTTGATGATCGATTTTCATGAGGTCAAATAATGTCTGCCTGACTTGCAAGAGTTACATGTGTATTATCCAGTCATCATTCGCAAGTAGGAAGTGCCTTTGTTTACTGTAATGAGATTGACTGAGGCTTAATGGAGCTGAGGGATAAGATGGGAGATTATTGAGGGGGAGATGAGGTGGTTCATTATGTACCATTGAATTAAGACGGGACCTTGCATCACTAATTAGCCATTTGAGACTTGGAGAGGGAAATATATATGCAATAGTGCAGATTACATACAATGAGTGAACAATCATGCCACCATTGTACATTCAAAACTTCTTTTTGGGTACCCCTCCCTGACTCATTGAGGAGAAGGGGAGATCAAGGCGATCTATCCTCCTCTCCCTTAGCCACTGATGGCACGCACCCATAGCTCGAGCGATGGT
Organism: Carcharodon carcharias; assembly: GCF_017639515.1. NCBI lineage: Eukaryota > Metazoa > Chordata > Chondrichthyes > Lamniformes > Lamnidae > Carcharodon > Carcharodon carcharias. Next base: position 66,250,432 of record NC_054487.1, read on the forward strand.
TTGTATGTCTGAGTGCAAATCCGGCAGAATCTGCTGGACCTGGGTCCCCAAGACGGCCGCCATCCATCTTATGGAAACTTCGATGCACTCGTATGCAAGAGCCACCACATCAGACAGAACATAAGTGGACTCCTGCATCCTTCGTTTCAGTCTGGTGATGGCCTCTGATGATTCTGCCTGACATTCCCCTGCCTGTCTTTGATCGCCAACAACTCCCTTAGGTTCGATTCTAAAGTCTCATCATTGGACTCTGACTCAACAGAGGCCTCATCTCCAGACCTCCAAGTGACCTCAGCCATCACTGTCTCCGCCTGCTGTGAACATGTGTCGGTGAGGTGATCACCCGATTGTGACCCTCGAGCCTCTTCCAGAACTAGGACCCACCGCGGTGTATCTATCTGCACTGGTGGAGTGTGCAGGTGAACGCAGTGACAGGTCTTCCTCGTATGCTCCCTCTGCCGCCTTATCTGAGATGCTCTGGGGACTGGGGCTGAGGTGCTTGCTTGTCATCTTCCTCTGCCTTTTCTTGCTGATGGCTGGAATAGAGAGAAGAGATAATTAGTGATGGACTAGGCAGGCTCCAATGTAATAGGTCACCCACAGTCATTGTCCCCATGTTGTCGATGTATACTGAATGGATCCTCACTGGCTTATTCAGGGAGGTCGATCTTGCCTTCCACGCAGGAGCGATCTCTGTCCTCACCAGTGCACTAGCCGCTTGCTCCTCGTGGGAGGAGAGTGTCCTAAGCTCAGGGTACCCCCTCCGGCCTTCACTGTCTCCGTAAGATCTTGTCCTGCATAAAGAAAGATGGATTGACTGTGAGCACTATGGATGAAAGAGCATTTCAGAAGGATGCATGCCTGTTGTGCGTGCTGAGTCCTCTCCAGTAAGGGATTAAGATAATGTTTGTGCAGGATCCTACATGAGATGGTGAGCTTAAAGTGGCTGGCAGACGTGTGGTGCTGATGTCCCATCTCCTAGTAGTGTGTGACATCTCTGTGGATCCTAACCCTTAGAAAGTCTGATGCCTTTATGAGAGTGTGGGTTTGGAGTGAGCAAAAGTTTCACTTAACCTGGCGGAGCACATCAGATTATTCATTATTTTCCTGCACTGTAGGACAGTCCTTTACTGTTGGCCTGGTGGGATGAACCTTTCCTCCCATCCTGAGGAAAGAGGACCTCCTGTCTTTCCTGGTCGGCCTGCAGGAGAATCCCCAGTGAGGCCTCTCTGTACCATGGAGCTGAGGGCTTGGTACGTTTAGGTGCTATGTTGATCCAGAATTTCAAAATGCATCTGGCCTGCAGTGAGTGAATATTTGGCGCCAGGACCTTCGACCCCTTGAGTTAACGTTGGGGTGGACAAATCACTGCCTGCCCTGCTTGACAAGCCCCTTGTTAATGCATAATTAATGAGCTAAAAAGCAGAAAATAGGGCGGATAAATCTGCCCTGCTGCCCAGCAAGGATCACACTGACTTTCCTGTCCTCCATTGTACTTAGCTCCAGAATAGAAAATTCCACCCTAAGTGTATTTTTCTCCTCAAAAACAGAAGCATTAAAATATGCGAAGTAATACCCTATACTAATTCCCCTGGCATCACTAGCGCACTCTGTTGGGAATGTGCTGGATTCTTATATTAAGTAAATATTTCATTGGCTACATTATTTACACATAGTCATTATACAGTGCAGCGCAGATGCCTTGAAAATGGGCATTTAATCCTGTTACACAATGCTGATGTGAAAGTGGTTCATTTGTCGAGCCATGGTGATGACTGCAGAAATCACAATGATAATGGCACCTATTTTGATTAGATCGCAGCACTGACCATTTTACTTTGTGATATAAAAAAATGTAATTATGTAGGTGAAATTGGTATTTGCCAATAGAGCAACGTAAACTCGTGATCAATCGACAGTCCATCTTTGTCTGGTTTTCTTTCTCATAGGAGTTGAAATCGAGCCAGTACATGATGAGCCTGTTTTGTTCGACTGACGAAGATCAATTTCATGCCCTATGTTTTACATTACCTATGCCCAGTGAGACCTTTTTGCTTTTGTGGGTAGGGTAGGTAGTGTGAAATTAATGAAGCTGCTAGTAAACATTGCAGATTTGTAATACGTGAACATAGGTTGCTTAGATGTGAGTGGGGTCTGCAACCAATTCAGTGGAATTCACAAAAGGTTTGTTGCTGCAGAATTTCACTGATCCTAACCATGGCTTCCTTTCAAACGAGGAGCAAACAATTGAACTGGGGGATTGGAAAGTATTTCAGAAAAAAAAAATTGATAGTTATAATGAATCTTTGCTGGCACAGCAAATCAAAAAGAAACATCCGAGAGCGAGATGGAGGGAAGTGAAATAAAACAAGACTTGAATGGGAATATTATTAAAGTGAATGTTGAGGGGCAAGATCACTATTGGAAGTGAGCATGCAAAACAAAAACTGGCATTTAAATGGTGAAAACGAGGAGATAAATTTGCGTACAAGAATGAGTGGATCTCCCGTGGTTTTGCTTGCATGAGGTCAGGACAAAACTAATTTCTGTCAGCGTGCATTTTTAAAATTCTTTCATGGGATGTAAGCTGCACTGGATAAGCCAACATTTATTGCCCATCCCTTGAGAAGGTGTTGGTGAGCTGCCTTCTTGAACTGCTGTAGTGCATCTAGTGCAGGCACCCCCAAGTGCTGTTAAGAAGGGAGTTCTGGAATTTTAATCCACAGCGAAGGAACTGCGATAAAGTTCCAAGTCAGCATGGTGTGTGACTTGGAGGGAAACCTGCAGGCCATGGTATTCCCATGCGTCTAATGCTCTTGCCCTTCTAGGTGGTAGAGGTTTGAGTTTGGGAAGTGCTGTGAAGGAACTCTGGGCGAAGACCAGCAAACAAGGTCACAAACCCAGCATGGGAGGTGATGGCAGTGGTGGTCAGTGCTAATGCCCTGCAAAAGAGCAAAAAAGGACAACCACCCAGTGCCGAAAGAGGATGAATGTTGATCTCTGTTCCACCAGGGTAAGTCAGTCTTCTTTTCATTCTCAACTCACACGCTTACAAACCAATCACACATCTACAGGGATCTTACTCGGTGCCAGTTCAAGGAACATCACCACTCACTCTCTCATACACACCTTCATCTGCCCTGTGGATAGTGTCCTCATCCCACCCATTTCACACTCACCACCCACACATGCCAGGCGTCCTTCTCATCTGGCTTGGCAGGCGTCCTATTTATACTCTTTCCATCTGTCTTCATGCAGGACAAGCTGGCTCACAACAAAACGGAGAGGTCCCAGCCTGGTGAAGGAATGCATGAACTCAAAGTCCTGACAGAGTTTGAAAATAGAGCAATTCAGCTGGTCTGCGAAAATTTGGACTGCTCATGTGCTGATGGTGAGGTCGGCAGTGCTTGGTTGAGGATCCAACAATACAACATCCATCAGACAACCATGCTGTGAGTGATGCCTCCTGTTTCACAGGCCCCTGCCATGCACTAATTATCTCTCTTTCACAGGCACACCTGGGAAGCAGCCAAGGGGGTCCATGAGCCAGGTCCTTGACTCCAGCCCCAAGGACATTATGGAAGAGGAATTTTCAGACACTGACATTGAAGACCCAACACAGCGCTCACCCACACACTCCACCAACGCAGAGACGCACACCTTGTTGGGACCTGGTTCTAGAGCAGCCTCGGGGTCACAATCCAGTGAGCACATTGCACTGTCTGATCCACAACAGGTGGAAACGGGCATACCAGTGTGCCTACATTCGGAGGATTGCTGGTGGCCAGGAAGTAGCTGAGTCTGAGTCAAAAGAGGAGCCTCTGGACTCGGTCATACCTCAGTTTCTGGACCTGCAAAGTCAAGCTCAGGAACATCAGGAAGGGATGTCTGCAGCACTCCTCAGATTCCAAGGCATGATGGAGGATTCCGTCCACCTTCAGACCAAGATGATAGCGCCGCCATGCTGATGCAACGAGGTCAACACTGGTAGAGTGTCAGTTGCCATGGAGACCTTGGCCCAGGACATCTGTCCCGCACTGCTGCAGGAGCTGCACTCCATTGCTGAGGCACTTACTGGCATCCATCAGTGTCATCATGAGGGGGGAGGCAGGGCAGCTTGAGCTCACTCCAGCTGCGCCTTCCTCTCAAGGAGTCAGCCAAGGGCCCTTGGGCACCCATAGGGAGGAGGATCAGCAGGTGCACACCCCAGGGCCATCTGCCCAAGAGATTCCAGGAGTATATGGCCCATCTAAATCCCCTCTTTCCCAAGAATGTCTTCTTGTCTATGGCTCCTTGTTATGATGAGCATTATTCGTGTCAATCAGATATGAAACTTAGGTTCCTGCATAAAATGAAGGCAACTGTTGCAGCCCAGGGCCTCTCCCCTGTGCAGTATGTAACCTACTGAGCACAGTGATTGTCTGGCTTCAAAGTCACTTTCCAGATCAGCGATGCCTACACCTCGATGTGGCTTGTGTTTGCTGAATGAATCTCGTATCTCTGTGCGCTCTAGCACCTTAGAGGTGGAGCTGCCCCCCTTCTCATCAGCATTTTTGACAGATGAAACTGTGTTGCTGAATGGAACAGGTGATGAAGCCTGCCAGATGATCAAGTGCTGTTAAAGCCCATGTCCCCGCTGTATCTCAGCACTGTCTCCATGACATGGCCCTCTTCACAGAATGTATATGTGCTGCCCTCAGCCAGGCAGGTGTCATATGTTCCCAAATACAATGTGAAGATCGCATCATTATCCTCTTGGAATCTTGTGGCAGTGAGGGCCTCATGAGCATGGTTGCCTCATCCGGCTAGCGCATGGCCTCATCGCATGCATCCTTGCCTTCTAGGACCTCACCTCCTTTGACCTCCTCATTGGAGGCAAGGTGCAGCTTTTCCATCTTCTCATTATCCAGGTCCTCCCCCCTTGGCATCGCACGTCAAGAGAAATGGTCACTCACATACACCACTTTCTACAGGATTTGGCACCATGGGGACTTGGAGGGCATCCATTGCCAGTGGCAGTGAAAGTGACTGCTGCACTCGATTTCTATGGCAGTGGCTCATTCCAGCGTTCTACAAGTTATCTCATAAGGCTTCACCCACAAATGTATTCAGGAGGTCACGGACACCACTTATGCCAATGCACACAACTTTATCAACTTTGACAGAAATCAGGCGAGCCATGAACCTAGTAAGGCGCTTATGCACGACAACTCTCTGGGGTTCATCCTCTTGAGTATTCTGCTCCTCCCTTTGGTGAGCCAGGTGCCTCCATTGCATTCTTCTCCTTCTTCTCTCCTGCCTATAAGCAATGAAACAGACAGTGAGTTCACCAGGCTCCATCTTCCTGATGGTCTCCTCACTGCAGTGTCAAAGAGAGAGACATGAGGGTCAGCAATTGTCTCTTAAGGACCACGATGATGCGCGACACCCTAGGGGGAGCTGAGGAGTATACTGGAGTGTTCTGCCAGATTTGTTGAGGCACCAGAACTTCATTTTCAGGACCCCTATGGTGTGCTCCACCAAACTCCGGGTTGTGGCATGAGGCTCGTTGTACCTTCTCTCAACAGGAGTCTGAGGCTGCCACACAGGTGTTATCAGCCACGTCTTTTGCGGTAGCCCTTGTTCCCAAAGAGCCAACCTGTAGCCTGTGTTGTCCTGGAAGATGTCAGGGATCTGAGACCTGCTGAGGATGTACAAGTCATGGACATTTCCGGGATACCTTGCACAAACCTGCATGACCTGCTTGTTATGGTCTGGACCAACTGAACTTTGAGAGAGCGAAAGCCTTTCCGGTTCACATACTGAACAGCTTATGCCAGGGAATTTTTTTAAAATTCATTTATAAGATGTGGATGTCACTGACTAGGCCAGCATTTATTGCCCATCCCTAATTACCCTTGTGAAGGTGGTGGTGAGATGTATCCTTGAACTGCTGCAGTAACTATGGTGTAGGTAGACCCACAGTGCTGTTAGGAAGGGAGTTCTAGGATTTTGACCTAGCGACAGTGAAGGAACGCTGATATATTTCCAAGTCAAGATGGTGAGTGGCTTGGAAGGGAACTACCAGGTGGTGGTGTTCCGATGTGTCTGCTGCCCTTGTCCTTCGAGACGGTATTGGTCGTTGGTTTGGAAGGTGCTGCCAAAGCAACCATGCTGAGTTTCTGCAGTGCACCTTGTGGATGGTACAAACTATTGCCACTGTTCATTGGTGACGGAGGGAATGAATGTTTGTGGAAGGGGTGCCAATCAAGCAGGCTGTTTTGTCCTGGATGGTGTCAAGCTTCTTGAGTGTTATTGGAGCTGCACTCACCTAGACAATTCCATCATGCACCTGACTTGTGCCTTTAGATGGTGGACAGGCTTTGGGCAGTCAGGAGGTGAGTTACTCATTGTAGGATTCCTTCGCTCTGACCTGCTCGTGTGAGCCATGTGAGTGTAATCGATGGCACCCTGCACCTGTGGGAATCTGGAAATCTCAGCAAATCCCAGCGCTCTTGGTTCATGGCTCACCTGATTTCTGTCAAACTTGACAAAGTTGTGTGCATTGGCATAAGTGGTGTCCGTGACCTCCTGGATATGTTTGTGGGTGAAGGCTTGTGAGATCACTTGTAGAACGCTGGAAAGAGCCACTGCCATAGAAATCGAGTACAGCAGTCACTTTCACTGCCACTGGCAATGGATGCCCTCCTAGTCCCCATGGCGCCAAATCCTGCAAAAAGTGGTGTATGTGAGTGACCGTTTTTCTTGACGTGCGCAGCTGTCTGCGCTACTGGTTCTCGCTCATCTGCAGGTAGTACATGTGTCATCTATAGACCCTGAATCTAGTAAGGCACTTACGCACGACGACTCTCTGGAGTTCACCCTCTTGAGTATTCTGCTCCTCCCTTTGATGAGCCAGGTACCTTCGTTGCATTCTTCTCCTTCTTCTCTCCTGCCTATAAGCAATGAGACAGACAGTGAGTTCACTAGGCTCCATCTTCCTGATGGTCTCCTCACTGCAGTGTCAAAGAGAGAGACATGAGGGTCAGCAATTGTCGCTTAAGGACCACTCTTGGTCAAGTCATTGCCTGCGGCTGCCTCTCAAAGTCCCTTTATGCACGTTGGGGAGTCTTGACCACCACATGGATGCTCAATATTTAGTGTGCATGACGGTTGACCAAAACTCTATCCACATCACATGACTGAATGGTGACAGCTTCAGCCACTTGACCACATCCTGAACTCTCATCTCAGGCGCATGCAATGTCCATGCACGCACTCCAAGGCTTTGCAGTTTGCTTAGACCATGGGGGTGACTTTTCAATGTCTACTTAAATATAATGCAAGGGATTCGGAGCACACCCCTCCATCAGTGTTCCATGGCCACCTTTCCCAAAGGGATCTTCAAGCTTGCCCAGCTGCCCTGTGGTTCTGCAGCACCATAGCACTCATTTGATTTTGAAGTCTGCGCATGAGGTGTTAAAAGTAGAGGAGCAATCATTGGCACTCTCAGCAATTAGTGCTGCTCAACTAGGCACAATTGCTTGACTAGCCTGACTCCAAGCATGTCAATTGAGCTCAAGCTGCGCAGTCTCGGCTGTGGAAGAGTGGTCAATTTGAACATGTTTTTCCATTTCCTCCCTCCCCCCTGCCCTCAGCATGTGTTTCTGCACAATCTTCAATCTGTGCTGCTATGATCTCCTCCTTGCACTGTAGTCCTTGCCCTCAGGTTCCCTTCTCTCCGGCACTGTGACCCTAGCCCTGAAGTTCTCTTCTCTCCCTTCCATCTGGCACAGTTGACCTTACCCCAAGGTTCCCTTCTCTCTGGCACTGTAGCCCTTGCCCTGAGATTCTTTTCTCTCCAGCACTGTTGCCCTTGCCCCGGCACCACAAGCTAGCCACGAAGAAGCCTGTGCCTGTGACCTTGCCCACACCTTGCCTTGGGACCCTCGTGAGTGCTGCGCTAAGTTGTGTGCACTTGCCTCCGAGTTCCCCTCAAAGTTCAGGTTACCTTGCGCATGCCTTTGAAAGGCAGTTGTAAATCATGCGATTCTAAAATCACGTTGACATGGAATTTAAATTTGATGTGGGGGTGGGGTGATTCTAGCGCATGGCCACAAAAATGGCATGCAAATGTATTCAAATTAAGTTCCCAACATTCGATGGTGGGAAACACAGCCCGCCATTGATGGTGGGATGGGACAATCACTTCCTGCATTTACATTGCTGAAAAATGTGCCTAGGGCCTTCTCGCGAGATTTTCTGATCTCGCCACTGAACACGCCCGCCCCGATCGTGAGTGGAAAATGCGGCCTGTGTATCACAGAACAGAGAAGCTCAAATAAATGTGTAGCAAATTTTATATATTACCAGTCAAGCCATGTAGCGCTAGAAAAAACGATTGTCAAGACCAAGCCCAGTATTCAGGTCATGCAGGTTAAAAGATGATGACATAACTGTACCCAGGTGGATGAGGTGAATTAAGGAAGGGTGACAAGATGGAAGGTGGGATTAGTGCTGAGTTGCTTCCAGGTGAGGAGCTGAAAGGGACATGAGGTGTTTTTTGTGGTGAGGAGGAAATTGCATGGAGCCTGAGTTGTTGCTTAGAGGAGCAAGAAAAGGCCTGCACTTTTGGAGGAGTAAGCTTCAGCATGATGGTAAGAGAGATTTATTTTGTTTTGGTGGGGAATAGCAGAAGGCTACATTTGTGTTCAATGATCGGAGGAGGGAAAACCTCATCTGTTTTCAATTGGTATGGGAGAAAAATAAGTTTGTTCTCAATGCGGGAGGAAGGCTGAGTTTTCATTCTCTGTGGGGGGAGGGGGTCAGTGGGGTGGGATGTGGGGATGATTGTGGCTGGTGGTCAATGTGGATTTTGTCTTCCAGAGAGGATGTGGTGGAAGTGGAGGTGGATGGACCTCTTTGTTCTCAGTGGGTGGTCGAGATTGCTAAATCTGCCTTTAATGAGGTTAAATTTCCAGTGAGATGGGGGTTTGCTGTACAGGTTTCCCTCCAATGATGGGATTGGTGGCAGCAGCCTGGGAGATGGATGAATTCATTCATGTTTTCTGCACAGTGCAGTTCAGTCGAACGCTGTGACCTGATTTAAGGTAATGAGGGGAGGGGGCTTGGTTACAATTTCAGTTTATTGGAGTATTGGGGAGGTTGCATGTTAACAGCGGAATGAGGGGAAGGTTACCCTGATAATGCTATGTGCATGCATATGTGCAAACTCTGTTGCCACAAACTGCCAATTTACACAATTATGGCATGCCTATTAAACCCACCATAATTTTACCAACAGATAATGATCCAATAGTATACACCAAGCATTACATGCTGTGCGGCATCTCATAGTTAAAATTTGTATGCAAACTGTTTTTTCATTATAGTAAAGAAAATCTGGTGGGGAAACTATTTTACTCATTGGATATCACTGTATCAGCACAGTTGACAAGACTCTTAACCAAAACCTTTGTGATAAAAGCTGGATGTGTCATGGATTGAATCTTTTAGTTGTTCAAAAAATGTGTTGGTTCAATCAAGTTCTGAGAGCCATGCTTTGGTTATTCAATATAAAATTTTTTTCAAAGGTATTACTTACTCTATATACTAAAACCCTTTTATTGAATATAGGTTACAACGGTCACTCTTCAAGATTTGCCTGGTTTCAGCCTATCCACGTTTTCACAATGTCTGAGACTTAAATCACTTACACTTCGAAAATGTGGACTAGAGACATTGGAGGGTGTCAATAATTGCAAAGGTTTAAAGTACATTGATGTGCAGGTAAAAAAAAAATTGTTTGCTTTAGAAAAATTGTTAATTAATACTATCTGTAATTGTGTATTGTTCTTGCTCAGATTGCCCACCCTTTTATTCAAGTCTATTAGCGAGTACATCTCATAGAGTTAGACAGCACAGAAACAGGCCCTTTTGCCCATAGTGTTCATTCCAGCTATCAAGCACCTATCTATTCTAATCCCATTTTCCAGCACTTGGCCCGTAGCCCTGTATGCTATGGCCTTTCAAGAGCTCATCTAACCACCCTCTGGCAGTGTGTTCCAGATTCCAACCACCCTCTGGGTGAAAAAACTTTTCCTCAAATCTCCTCTAAACCTCCTGCCCGTTACCTTAAATCAATGCCCCCTGGTTATTGACACCTCTTCTAAAGGGAAAAGTTTCTTCCTATCTACCCTATCTAAGCTCCTCATAATTTTGTATACCTCTATCAGGTCCCTCCTCAGCCTTCTCTGCTCTAAGGAAAACAACTCCAGCCTATCCAGTCTCTCTTCATTACTGAAACGCTCCAGCCCAGGCAACATCCTTGTGAGTCTCCTCTGCACCCTCTCTGTTCAATCACATTCTTCCTATAGTGTGGCGACCAGAACTGCACACAGTACTCCAGCTGTGGCTTTCCTAGCATTTTATACAACTCCAATATAACCTCCCTGCTCTTATATTCTATTCCTTGGCTAATATAGGCAAGTATCCCATATGCCTTCTTAACCACTTTATCTATCTGTGCTGCTGCCTTCAGGCAACAGTTACGCTTGATATTAGTCCACACATGTGGGTCACACTTCAACTGATTGGTTTAAATGTTACATTGATAAAACAGCAATAAATCACAATTGAGCAATTTTTTCCTTAAAAAAGAAAAAGGGCATTTATTTCTTGTTGGTCTCAGCTGACCTTGAGAACACGATTTCTTCCAAAGTTGGAACTGGGGATTTGTAAGGAACTGCTGAGCTAGCACATCAGGAGACCAGTGTACCATTCCCTTTGAGAGAGTCTTGGGAGGGAAGGAACTGGCACTTCAGATTTTCTCATCTTACAGACAAGCATTCCTCCACAATTAGCTTCTAATTCACTCCATGATGTGCCTATTTAGAAAACATTCCTACAATGGTATAAAATCAGGAGGGAGTTGCCCTCAACATTGACTGTGAACCCAATGAAGTCTCATGGCATCAGGCCAAACATGGACAAGATTACCACCTGCTGATTACAGTCTACAAATGCACCCCCTCACCCCTTCAGCTGATGAATCAGTATTCCTCCATGTTGATCACCAATTGGAAGAAGCACTGAGGGTGACAAAGGAAAAGAATTTTAGTCTGGTTGGGAAATTTAATGTCTATCATCAAGAGTGGCTCGGTAGCACCACTATTAACTGAGCTGGCTGAGTCCTAAAGGGCATAACTGCTAGACTGGTTCTGCAGCAGATGTTGAAGGAACCAACAAGAGGGAAAAACCTACTTGACCTCGTCCTCATCAATCTACCTGTCGCCGATGCATCTGCCCATGACATTATTGGTAGGAGTGACCGCTGCAGAGTCCTTGTGGAGATGCAGTCCCACCTTCACATTGAGGATATCCTCCATTGCGTTGCATGGCAGTACCGCCATGGGAGACATTTCAAACAGATCTAGCAACACAAAACTAGGCATCCATGAAGCGCTGTGGGCTATCAGTAGTAGCAGAATTGTATTCAACCACTATCTGTAACCTCATGGCTCGGCATATCCCCCACTCTACCATTACCACTGAGCTAGTGAATCAACTCTGATTCAATGAAGAGTGCAGGAGAGCATGCCAGGTGCAGCACCAGGCATACCTAAAATGAGGTGTCAACCTGGTGAAGCTACAATCCAGGACAAACAGACGAAGCAACATGCAATAGACAGAGCTAAGCAATTCCAGAACCAACGGATCAGATCTAAGCTCTGCAGTCCTGCCACATCCAAATATTCAGGCATGGGCTGAAAAGTAGCAAGTAACATTTGTGCCACACAAATGCCAGGCAATGACCATCTCCAACTAGGGGTAATCCAACCATCTCCCCTTGCCATTCTCTGGCAGTACCATCACTGAATCCCCCATTATCAACATCCTGGTGGTTACCATGGACCAGAAGCTGAACTGGGCCAGCCATATAAATACTGTGGTGAGAAGAGCAGGTCAGAGGCTGGGAATTCCCATTTCCTGTTCACCATATGCAAGATACAAATTAGGAGTATGATGGAATTCTCTCCACTTGTCTGAATGAGTGCAGCTCCAATGACACTCAAGAAACTCAACATCATCCAGCATAAAGCAGCCAGCTTGACTGGCACTCTATCAATTACGTAAAATGCTTATTTCCTCCCCTACCGATGCACAGTGGCAACAGTGTGTATACAAGATGAGCTGTAGCAACTCACCAAGGCTGCTTTGGCAGCATCTTCCAAACCTGTAACCATTACCATCTAGAAGGACAAGGGCAGCAGATGTATGGAAATGCCACCACTTGCAAGTTCCCCTCCAAGCCACACATCCATCCTGACTTGGAACTATGTCGCCATTCTTTCATTGTCGCTGGGTCAAAACCCTGGACTCCCTCCCTAACAGCACTGTGGGTATACCTACACCACATGGACTTCAATGTTCAATAAAGTGGCTCACCGCCACCCTCTCGAGGGCAATTACGGATGGGCAATAAATGCTGGCCTAGCCAGCGATGCCCACAGCCTGTTAACCCATAAAAATATGTACATTTTAACTTAAAGGGACAGGTTATGTTGAGCATAATTCTGGCTTAGTAACAACTTTCCCAAGGTAGTCCCTTAAATATTAGGAAAGTGCTAGCAAGGCATAAACTATCTCTTTGTTATATATATTGTGCCTTTCTTGATATCTTCACAGAATTGTTATGGTACAGAAGGAGGCCATTCGGCCTATCATGTCTGCACCAGCTCGCCGAATGAGCATTATGACTCAATGCCATTCTCCTGCCTTTTCCCCGTAACCCTGCACATTGTTGCTATTCAAATAATCATCTAATGCCCTCTTGAGTGCCTTGATTGAACCTGCCTCCACCATACTTCCAGGGCAGTGCATTCCAGACCCAAATCACTCGCTGTGGTAAAAAGCCCTCTTGTTCTTGATCCTTTTACGATTGAGAACAGTTTCTGCCTGTCTACTCTGTCCAATCCCTTCATGATTTTGAACACCTCTATCATATCTCCTCTTAGCCTTCAACTCTCCAAGGAGAACATTCCTAACTTCTCCAATCTATCTTCATAACTGAAGTTTTTCATCCCTGGACCATTTTTGTCAACCTCTTCTGCACTCTCTCCAATGTGTTCACATCTTCCTAAAGTGTGGTGCTAGAACTGTACACAATACTCCAGCTGAGGTCTGACTAATGCCCTATACAATTTCAGCATAACCTCCTTGCTCTTGTACTCTATGCCCCTCTTAATAAAGCCTAGGATGCTTCATTAACTGCCCTTTCCACCTGTCCTACCACCTTTAATAATCTATGCACACGTACAGTCATGTCCTTCTGCTCTTGCTCACCCTTTAGAGTTGTACCCCTTATTTTATTTTGTCTCTCCATGTTCTTCCTACCATTATGAATCACCTCACACTTCTCTGCATTGAACTTCATCTGCCACCTATGTGTCCACTTCAACAACTTGTCTATGTCCTTTTGAAGTTCTACACTGTCCTCCTCGCAGTTTACAATGCTTCCAAGTTTTGCATCATCTGCACATTTTGAAATTGTCCCTTGCACACCAAGGTCTAGATCACTGATGTATATCAGGAAAAGTGAGGGTCTCAATACCAACCCCTGGGGAACTCCACTGCAAACCTTCCTCCAGCCCGAAAAATATACATTGACCAGTACTCACTCTTTCCTATTACTCAGTCAATTTTGTATCCGCCTTGCTACTGTCCCTTTTATATCATGAGCTATAACTTTTTTGTCAGGTCTGTTGTGCGGTAGTGTTGAATGCCTTTTGGAAGTCCATGTCCACCACATCAAGAGCATTACCCTCATCAACCCTCTCTGTTACCTCTTCAAAAATCTCCAGCAAGTTAGTTAAGCATGATTTTCCCTTAAGAAATCCATGCAGACTCTTTTTAATCAACCCACATTTCCCATGTGATTATTAATTTTATCCTGAATAATTTTTTCTAAAAGCTTCCCCATCACAGAAGTTAAATTGACAGGTCTGTAAATGCTGGGCTTATCCTTATAGCCTTCTTTGAACAAAGGCCTAATGTTTCTCCAGTTCTTTGGCACCCCCTTGAGTCTAGGGAAGACTGAAAGATTATGACCTGTGCCGCTGCAATTTCCACTCTCACTTCTTTCAATATCCTTAGGTACATCTCATCTGGTCCCGGTGCCTTGTCAACCCTTCTGGTGACAGAGGGCTGAATCTTACCTATGTTGGGCAGGCTGGGCAAGAACGGGTGGGGGCAGGCGCGGAGCTGGTTGGCTGTGTGCTGCCATTTTACGTGAGTAGGCCCAATTAAGGCCTGCCCAGCGTAATGCGTGGCCGGTAGTGATCAGCTCAGTGGGGAGGAGGGAGAGTCAGGGCCTGCGCACTTTTGTGCATGTGTGCGAAAGAGCACAGCAATCTCCCTGAGGTATGGAGCTATCTCAGGGAGATTAAGTTGATAATAAAACTTGTTAATAAAGGAATTTAAAAAATATTTAAACATGTCCCATCATGTGACAGTGTTGCATGAGTTGGGACATGTTTGTGCATTTTGCAAAATTTGCTTAAATATTTTATAAGACCTTCAGGAAACCTCATCCACACACACACACCACCACCCCCCCCGCCCCGGCCCCGCAACCTTAAAGTTGGATGGGCAGCACTGTTAACATCACCAATTACTTTTTTAATGGCCTTAATAGGCTTTTGACAGTTCAGCAGGCACGCAGCCACCTCCAGCATGTGCCCGCCGAACACAATATTGAAATGACGCGCGATGATATCGGAACGCACGCCCGACGTCATCTCGCATCATTTTACGTTTCGGCGTGATAGCCCACACCCGAATGCCGGCGGCAATATTCTGTCCAGAGTTTCCTCTGTCACTGTGGCCTGGGTAAAAGCTGATGCAAGGTATTCATTTAACACCTGCTTCCATCTGTAAACTACCATTTTGGTCCCTAATCAGCCCTACTCCTCCTTTTACTACCTTTTTACTATTTATGTGCTTATAGAAGACTTTGGGATTCCCTTTTATGTCAGCTGCCAGTCTTTTCTCATAACCCCTCTTGGCTTCTCTTAATTGCTCCTTCACCTCTCTTCTGAACCTCTATATTCAGCTTGGTTCTCAATTGTATATTCTACCTGACGCCTGTCATAAGCACACTTTTTCTTCATTATTTTAATTTCTATCTCGTTTTTCATCCAGGGAGCTCTGGATTTGTTTGCCCTACCTTCCCTTTTGAGAGAATATACCTTGACTGTGTCTGAACCGTTTCTTCTTTGAAGGTAGCTCATTGTTCAGCTACAGTTTTTCCCACCAACATTTGATTCCTGTCTATCTGGCCTAGCTCCATTCTTGCCCTATTGAAGTCAGCTCTCCCACAATTAGTTATTCTTCCTTCGGATTGCTCATTGTTCTATTCTACCGTCATTCTAAGCCTTATGATACAATAATCACTATCTCCTAAATGTTCCTCCATTGACTCTAGATCTACTTGGCCCATCTCATTTCCAAGAACCAGGTCTAGCAATGCCCCCTTTCTTATTGGACTGGACACATACTGTGATAGAAAATACTCCTGAACACACTCTAGGAACTCTTGCCCCTCTCTGCCGTTTACGCTATCAGTATCCCAGTCTATATTCAGGTAATTAAAGTGCCCCATTATAACTACTCCTATAATGTTTGCACAGCTCTGTAATTTCCCTGAAGACTTGTTCATCTACAACCTTCCCACTAGTTGGGGGCCTATAGATTATACTGAGCAATGTGATTGAATCCTTTTTGTTCTGTAGCTCTAGCCAAATTAATTCTGTCCTTGAACCCTCTGGGACATCTTTTTTCTCCAGCACTACAATGCTCTCCTTAACCAATACAGCCACCCCTTCTGTTTTTCTTCCTGCCCTATCTTTCCTTAACATCTTGTACCAAGGAATATATAAACACAGTCCTGCCCTTGACTTGAGCCAGGTCTCTGTTACAGCCACAATATCATAATTCTGCATGACAATCTATCCCTGTAACTCACCCATCTTATTTACTATACTCCATGCATCCACATACATGCAGTATAACCCTGATTTAGACTTCATTACTTTCTCCCTATTCTGACTCTGCCTATTAATTTACTATTCTCTATTCTAGAGCTATCTATATTTTGTGCACCTTGGTATTATTCTCTGATATTCTCTCCTAGTTCGCACACCCCTGAAGAGTTAGTTTAAAGCCCCCCAAACAGCACTAGCAAAACTGCCAGCAAGGACCTCAGTCTCGGCTCTGTTCAAGTGCAACCTGTCTGGTTTGTACAAGTGCCATCTCCCCCAGAATCAGTCCCAGTGTCCCAGAAATCTAAAGCCCTCCCTCTTGCACCATCTTTCTAGCAATGTGTCCATCTATCATATCCCCTATTTCTATTTTCACTTGCATGTGGCACTGGGAGATTACTACTTTTGAGGTACTGCTTGCTAATTTTCTACCTAGCTCCCTTAATTCTGTCTGCAGGACCACGTCGCCCTTCCTACCTAAGTCAATGATACCAACAAAAATCTCTTTAAAACAGCTTATCCCCTGTAAGCAATACAACCGCCATTTCACAGTCACATCTTCTACTTGAATTAATATTTATATTCTAATTCTAATCACAAATTCTAATCACAACTATAGCACTTTAATGTAGCAAAATGTGCCAAGGCAATTAATATTATCAACGGGCCCTATTCTTAGCCTTTCCGTAACAGGAAGATGTTGAGTGAAAGCCAGGAGTCTCACACATAAAGGGTGGAGCAGTGAAAATCAGATGGAGTGTTTTCACCAGTATAATTATTATGCCCTTAGCTTCTGGGTAAGACTGATGTTGCTATGGCTTGAGAGTAGGCATGTCAGCTGCATGGTTTATGTAATCTGGGAGAGATTAATACATGCAAGTCAGCTTTAGCTTTTTTATTCAGAGGTGCTGTACCAAATCTCCTAACTTAATTTAGATTCAAAATATTTGACCACTAGAGTATCAAAACTTTCTTTGGCAGCCTGTAGCAGTTCAACATATGTTGTTAATATCATCTCTTGCCAATCTGCTTTTACATAAAAAGTACATTTTTGTTTAGTGCCAGGATCACCACATGGAAAAGCCGCAAAGTTTGTCAGTGCATCTTTACCATTTAAAATTGAAGGAGACTAACTCAGTCTCTGTATGTGTCTGTTCTGTGTTCTTGCCTCTGTATGCCGATTACACTCACTTTTTCCACTCACATTCTTTCCATATGTCTGCCACTTTATTTGCCAGATTTTTTTCTTTCCTTTTCACCCCCTCTGTGCATATCACACACTTTCATCTCACTCTGACTTTCTCGTAAAGGAAGACACAGGGCTCCGCAGTTAAGACATGATCTTGGCTCTTTCTGAAAGCAAGAAGGTGAATATGTGTTGTCTGTTTTGTGTGACAGAATGAGTGGGGGCAGGTGGTACTTGGATGCATTGGGAACAATTAGGATTCTGGAAGAAATCAGGATGCTGGTAACAAAGCAGTAAGAGTCAACATGGGAGGGAATATGGAAGTGGATATTAGGAATGATGCTTCTGATAAATCACTGGGCAGCAGGACAGGATGGGAAAAATCTATTTATGGACATTGATAACTTGCTTCAATATTATTGAACTTAGGACCTCTTCCCTGTAATCAACTGATACACTTCCGCACTGCCCACCCCCCTCCACACCAATCCACGATCAGCCAACATCCCTTCCTGTTGATCCACTGAATGATTTTCCCCTCTCTATGATCTCTCTGCACCACACTGCCCTTGCGATCTCTCTTCCCCACTCTGCAATTTGTTCCCCTTCCTAAGCTGCTCCCCATGGTTTCTGCCTCCCACATTCTCCACGGTCTTTCTTTGCCCTATTCCATGTCATAATGTGATCAATTGTCTCTTTCTATGACTTGCCTTTGAAAGCTTCAAAATACTCTCCCCATTTTTTTTGTATTCTGGTACTGGATGAGCAGAAATTTTCACCAACTAAATATTGGGAAGACCAAAGCCATTATCTTCAGTTTCTGTCTCGGCCTAGCAACTGACTCCATCCCCCTCCCTGGCTACTATCTGAGGCTGAAACATACTGTTTTCAACCTTGGTGACTAATTTAATACTGAAATGAGCTTCAGATAATTATCACTCATTGCCACCTCCATAACATTGTCTGGCTCCATCCCTGTTTCAGCCCTTCTGCTGCTGAAGCTCTCATCCATGCCTTTGTTACCTGTAGACTTGTCTATTCCAATGCATTCCTAGCTGACCGCTCATCTTCTACCCTCCATAAACTTAAGCTTATTGAAAGCTCTGCTGTCCGTATCCTAATTCTCACCAAGTCCCGTCCACACATAACCGCTGTGCTCACTGATCTATGTCGGCTCCAGATCTTTCAATCTCTCAATTTTAAAATTCTCGCTCTTGTTTTCAAATCCCTATATAAACTTGCCCTTCCCTATCTCTGTAATCTTCTCCAATCCTTAAAACCTCTGAGATAGCTGTACTCATCTAATTCAGGCATGTTCAGTATCTCCAATTTTAATTGCTCCACCGTTGATGATCATGTTCAGCTGCCGAGGCCCTAAGCTCTGGGATTCCATCCCTAAATCCCTTAAAACCTACCTCTTTAATCAAGTATTTGGTTATCTGTTCTAATATTTCCTTAGCTGGCTTGGTGTCAAATTTTATGAAGTGGCTTGTTTTGCTGTGCTGAAGGTGCTATAAAATACAAATTGTTCTTTTCCTGTGACTGCCAAATGGAGAAACCATCAGTTCCATTATTGTACTTGCACTTTTACCAAGTGAGAGCTTTGAATTGAAACGTGAATTTAGACTGAAAAACTGTTAAGCAAACAGAGCTAAATGCTGGTGTGTTGGGGGGGGGGGTGCAATTCTAAGCATTGAAGCATTGATTAGTTGCTAACCATAATCTCTGCTGATTCAAGATTATTGGGAAAAATTTACAGTACATACAATTTCCATTTTGAAAACAGTGATACCAGCCAAAATAAGACTGCTGATGCTGATCCCTAAGGTGTCCATAATGTGCAGCTTTCACTGTATTCTGCAAGCCTCCTGCCAAGCTAGACAGCAGAACCTAAGGTACTGGTTCATTCTAAATGTATATGAACTAGGATCGATCAGATTCTAGAATAGCCACCGTCGTACGAGAACAAAAACAAAAATACCTGGGAAAACTCAGCAAGTCTGGCAGCATCTGCGGAGAGGAACACAGTTAACGTTTCAAGTCCGAATGGCCCTTTAACAGAACTAAGTAAAAATAGAAGAGAGATGAAATATAAGCTGATTTAAGGTGGTGGGGGGAAACAAGTAGAGCCAGTGATAGGTTGAGATAACCAAAAGATGTCACAAACAAAAGGACAAAGAGATGTTGAAGGTGGTGATATTACCTAAGAAATGTGCTAATTAAGGGTAGAAAGCAGGACAAGCAAGGTACAGATAGCCCTAGTGGGGGTGGGGTGGGGTGAAGGAATCGAAAAAGGCTAAAAGGTAGAGATAAAACAATGGATGGAAATATATTTAAAAATAATGGAAATAGGTGGAAAAAGAAAAATCTATATAAATTATTGGAAAAAAGGTGGGGGGGGGTCGGAAAGGGGGTGGGGATGGAGGAGAGAGATCATGATCTAAAATTGTTGAACCCGATATTCAGTCCGGAAGGCTGTAAAGTGCTTAGTCGGAAGATGAGGTACTGTTCCTCCAGTTTGCGTTGAGCTTCACTGGAACAATGCAGCAAGCCAAGGACGGACATGTGGGCATGAGAGCAGGGTGGAGTGTTGAAATGGCAAGCGACAGGGAGGTCTGGGTAATGCTTGCAGACAGACCGAAGGTGTTCTGCAAAGCGGTCACCCAGTCTGCGTTTTGTCTCTCCGATGTAGAGGAAACCACGTTGGGAGCAACAATTGCAGTAGACTAAATTGAGGGAAGTGCAAGTGAAATGCTGCTTCCTTTCAAGTTTTATCTCTACCTTTTAGCCTTTTTCGATTCCTTCACCCCAACCCACCGCGGCTATCTGTACCTTGCTTGTCCTGCTTTCTACCCTTAATTAGCACATTCCTTAGATAATATCACCACCTTCAATACCTCTTTGTCCTTTTGTCTGTGACATCTTTTGGTTATCTCCACCTGTCACTGGCTCTAATTGTCTCACCCCCCTTAAACCAGCTTATATCTCACCTCTCTTCTATTTTTACTTAGTTCTGTTGAAGGGTCATTCGGACTCGAAACATTAACTGTGTTCCTCTCCGCAGATGCTGCCAAACTTGCTAAGTTTTTCCAGGTTTTTTTTTGTTTTGGATTTCCATATTCTGCAGTTTTTTTGCTTTTATCACCGTCATACTAGTTCTGATTTGTTCAGTCACAAAAAAGGACCATATATTCTACCAACTAAAACCTTCTGTTGTATAAAGTTACCATGACAATGCTTCATCTATTCTGCTAAAAATACAATATTGAATGATATCTAATGATCTTTTATTCATCACCAGGAAAATAACATCAGGAATATCCACTGCCTAGAGTTAGAAAATCTGTGTATTCTTCTGCTTAATCACAATCAGATAACCTCTATGCATGGTCTGGAGAATTGCAGCAACCTACAGATTCTTGAATTATCACATAATAACATCACTCGGATAGGTGGGTAATTTATGGCTGTTACTCCTCTGTTTTACTTGCAATGTGTCCTCATTTGATTTTGAAAGCTTCACTGTTTATGAAGGAAGATGTGCGTTACAAATGAAACCTCAGTGCATGTTCTTATTATTTTACAACATAATTTAGAGCTCTGATCCATTATTTGCAGTTAATACACCTGCACATGTAACCTGTTTCAGATTTTTTTCTGGATAGGATAAAGTACTAACTATGCACGTTTACAATAATACCTAATATCTATATGAACTTTAAAAGCCAGTTGCAAATATTTCCCTTCCAGCTAATGCCCAGCCTTCCTTCTCACAAATCCACAAAACCATAGCTGGGATTTTCTGCTCCTGTTTGCAGTGGGCGTCATAGTGAGCGGGAGCGGGAAATATCGGGAGATCGCAAAAGTCGGTTTCGCATTATAAAACAAGTCATAAAACCATTTTGCGATCATTTGCTCCACCCGTCAGTGATGGGCCATGTTTCCTGCTGCTGCAAGTTGGGAACCTAATTTCAATACTTTAGCATATCGTTATAAGCCCTGCTCGTTGGAATCATTCCCCCATCTTGGATCATGAACTCAAGTTGATGTGCTTCACAATGGTAAATAAGCGACGTGCATCTGGCAAGCTGCACTTTGTTTGGCCCTTCGAGATTCGTTTGCCTACCTTGCTTCGGGCAGCACTCGTAGTCATCAGCGCCAGGCTTCACAGGCTACACCACATGGACAGTAGCGGTTCAAAAAGGCAGCTGGGGATGTGCAATAAATGCTGGCCCAGCCAGCGAAGCCCACATCCCGTGAATGAATTTTTAAAAAAGGTAGCACCACATTGCTTTTCGGGCGTCTACACCTACCAGACTTGCGGTAAGGTGGGAATGGCTTTTTAATGGCTGCAGGGCTGGGGCTTGCTTGGGGAAGGACGCATCCCACGGTGTGTCTGGGGGCACATGTTGATCTAAGCAAGTGGCCTTGAGATGGTGAGGGCTAAGGAGGCAGTTATCAGAGGAGATGAGGCCAGATAGAGATGTGAGAGTGTGTGTTAGAGAGTGAGTGATGATATCCGATGAGCTTGCAGTGAATGAGATGTCAGTGAATATATAATGGCTTCTGAGTGTCTTTTTTATTAATTCATAGGATATGGGCATTGCTGGCTAGGCCAGCATTAATTGCCCACCCCTAACTGCCCTTGAGAAGATAGTGGTGAGTTGCCTTCTTGAGTCACTGCAGTCCATGTGGCATAGGTACACCCACAGTGCTGTTAGGGAGCGGGTTCCGGGATTTTGACCCAGCGGCAGTGAAGTAACGGCGATATATTTCCAAGCCAGGATGGTGAGTGGCTTGAAGGGTGTAGTGGTAATCCCATGTATCTTTTGCCCTTGTCCTTCCAGATGGTTGTGGTTGTGGGTTTGAAAGGTGCTGTCTAAGGAGGCTTGGTGAATCCCTGCATTACATCTTGTAGATGGTACACACTGTTGCCACTGTGCATCGGTGGTGGAGGATGTGAATGTTTGTAGATGGGGTTCCAATCAAGCAGGCTGCTTTGTCCTGGATGGTGTTAAGCTTTTTGAGTGTTGTTAGAGCAGCACTCATCCAAGCAAGTGGAGGGTACAATCACAATCCTGATTTGTGCCTTGTAGATAGTGGACAGGCTTTGGGGAGTCAGGAGTTGAGTTACTTGCCACAGGATTCCTTGCCTCTGAACTGTTCTTGTAGCCACAGTACATGACTAGTTTCTGGTCAATGGTAACCCTCAGGATGTTGATGGTGGAATGATTCAACAATGGCAATGCCGTTGAATGTCAAGGAGTGATATTTAGATTCTCTTGTTTGGCATGAATGTTACTTGCCACTTGTCAACCCAAGCCTGAATATTGTCCAGGTCTTGCTGCATTTGGACATGGACAGCTTCAGTATGTGAGGAGTTACAAATGGTGTTGAACATTGTGCAATCATCAGCAAATATCCCCACTTCTGACCTTATGATGGAAGGAAAATCATTGATGAATCAGCTGAAGATGGTTGGGTCTAGGACACTACCCTGAAGAACTCCTGCATTGATGTCTTGGAATTAATTGACCTACAACAACCACAACCATCTTCCTTTGTGCTAGGTATGACTCCAACCAGTGGACAGTTTTTCCCCTAATCCCCATTGACTCCAGTTTTGCTAGGGCTTCTTGATGCCACACTCGGTCAAATGCTGCCTTTATGTCAAGGGCAGTCACTCTCGCCTCTCCTCTGAAGTTTAGCCCTTTTGTCCATGTTTGAACCAAGGCAGTAATGAGATCAGGGGCTGACTGGCCCTGATGGAACCCAAACTAAACATCAGTGAGCAGGCTATTGCTAAGCAAGTGTCACTTGATAACATTACTGATGACCCCTTGCATTACTTTATTGAGTATGTGAGTTTAGCATGATGAGATGGTTGCCTTACCCTGGCAGCATGGATGAGATCATTCATCCTCTTTCTACACTGGATGGCCAATCTCTTCTGTGCAGTGTTGGCACTGACCACCACTGCCTCCGCCTCTCAAGCTGGAGTGGTGAGCTTGCTGGACCTATGGCCAGAGCGCTGGTAGAGAACATCACAACAGGCCTCCTCCAAAAGGCATTCCAGGGACTGGTTACTGAACTCTTCTTGGCTTTCGGGGCCACTTCTTCACTAGAGTAGTCCTGGACTTGAAGCATTGGGAACTGTGCGCATGGCTGCAGTTTAGACATGGTACCCGGAGTGAGGTAACAGTATGGCAGGCGATTCAGAGGCCGCCTTCCAGCGATACAGCATGTTTCCTGTGGCTGCATAATTAATGAGGTGGGAAGCGAACGATACAGTGCAAAAACCCGCTCTTGTGGCTGGCAGGTAAAACACCTTTCTTTTTGCTTGCCACCGCACTTATTGCAATTCAGGGAAAATTCCAGCCCATGATTTTATTCTCTGCAGTAACATTGTAAATGAGAAGGCCATCAAAAGATGTGAGTACTTTGTGCAAATTGCAAGCTTACACAAAGTATACTATGTCAGAATGGTGAGATTTTCAGTTCCTGTGTACTCTATAGATTTGTTGATCGTAATTCTCTTCATCACTGTCTCCCTGTCCAGTACTTTATTCAGTCTTTCCTTTGTGTATATTGTTTTTGCACAAAATTATTCAGTTAGAAATTAGGATAGAACAGGCCAAGATGTTAATTTTATGCTACTCACTAAGAATGCTGAGTTTAGTTGTGAGGGGTGTAGTTATAGTGGTTGAATAGAATTCCTTTACTACTTTCATGGGGTGAAAGCCATTCCAATTATGTAGCGTTCTACCAATGGCAAAAGCAAGCACTGGTAAAAATCAACTGTTAAACGTAAATTGGAATGTTTGGCAGCCCTCAGATTTTTGCTGTTTATGTTACATCCATTTACTGCACTGATTTATTTATTTTTCTTTATTCATGATTTTCTAGGTGGTCTGGAATCTCTTAAGAAACTTCAGAGGCTGGTTTTGGATCATAATCAATTGATAAGCACCAAAGGTTTAAGTGGAACTCCTACCCTTCTCTACCTTGATTGCTCCTTTAACTATCTCGACAGCATAGAAGGCATTGATAACTGTGGACTTCTTCAAAGTCTGAAGTTACAAAACAACAACCTTTCTGAGGTGAGGTACAGTTACGGTTAAAAAAAGAAAAACATCTGTTCTAATGTAAGGTGAAACCACAGCTGGCAGCCTTGTGTCCTTTATGTTTCAGAACTGGGTGACATACAGAGAACAAATGATGGATAGCCAGCAGTGACCACAAGTAATGTGATCAAAAGATTTGAATGTTGCTGTAAGCTGCAAAAGGAAAACTCAAATAATATATTAATAACATCTGAGCCCTAAAATGAGATTACTGGCTTGAAATCTCTCCAGGGCATACATTTCATAACAGACATTTTAACATTTAATTGGATGTTTTCATTCAGCCCTAGCTTGAGTTTTGTGCTGGAAATGTGAATGCCAACTGTCAGGATCCTTTGTATTTTCCTGTGATGACATCTGCAGTGCAGGATTAAACATCATGCCTCAATATTTCAAAGTTGTTGAGAAATAATTAAGTTTATTGCCATAAAATTTTCTGCCCAGTGAATAGCTTGTATTTCTGTCTAGTTCATATATTGACCAATAATTTGCTATCAATATTACTACGAGTTTATTGGTACCCAGCATTATCAATGGACAAATGCCAAAGCAGCTTCAGTGGAGAACAATTCCGTGCTTAATCATGGAAATCTAAATGTTTCTTACCGAGATAAGTTGCTTCACGGTTAGCTTCCCTAAAATGGCATCTCACTATCTGTCTCACCAATGAAATGCACTAAATGGCAGGAAGCTGCAGTATTTGCACAGTAAATAGGAACTAGCTCATCATCGAAACTTGTCTTGTCCATTCCTATCGAAATACCCTTTTGATGCTGTAATTAGTGTTAATTACTACCAAACAACCTCTCTGGTACTGCAAATGAACAATTATAGCTGTGAAATCCCATTTCTTCAGGTTTTAGTAGTTGTTAGTAATTCTAAAAATTTCAAACTTTAAATTATTTTATTTTTTAAAAAATTTTCCCTTTTTGACTCATCTCTCTAATCCAATCTTTTCGTTTCTTTAAATACCTTTCTGTATCTAATTTGGCATTGAATTCATCTATTCTATTCTCACTCCTCACACTGTTAGTTTCACAATCGTTCAATCTAGTTACGGGGATGCATAGTTCACTCGGATCTCAGATGCCTGGTTTAACTTGCTGCAATCAGCGCCCGCTTTCAGCAACTTGCCATTCAATCATTCTAAAAACCTGAACGTGTAAGGGCAGACACACATTAGCTACCCTCACACAATAAATTATAGTTCATTTGTGTTGTAACTAAACATTGATACAGAATGATGCAGTTTAGAAGAGTTAGTTTGCAAAGAAAATATGCTTTACTGGCTTTTTATGATTTTAAGATGTCAACATTAACTCAGCAGCAGCCCTAAGCCAGGAATTTGTAGGTTCAAGTTCCACTCCAGAGATTCAAGCAGACAATCTGGGCTGACATTTCCTGTAATACTGAGGGCATGCTGCACTTTCAGAGTGCCATCTTTTGAATGAAACATAAAAGTAAGGCATTGTCTGCTCTCTCGTGTAGATGTAAAAGATCTCATTGCACTAATTAAAGGAGAGCAGGGGATTTCTTTGCTGTCCCGACCACATTTTTCTTCAACAGACATCACTAAAGTAACATGTTATGTGATTATTTATTTCATTGCTGATTTTTTGGGATCTTGTGTGTAAAATGACTGCCATGTTTCCCTGCAGTACAATAGTAACTGCAATCAACAATGACTTAGTTGGCTGTGAAGCATTTTCAGGCACCCTGAGGTAATTTAAAATGTTAAATAAATGGCACTTTAAAAAAAAACCTCAAATCAAGCGTAGAACAAGCTCCTGCCTTGTGTACTACTAATGCAAATTTGTTCACTTTTCTTTTTGTTTTTTAATTTCCTTATGTCCTTCCTTCCTTCCATCATATAGTAGTATGAAAGCAACGCCCAAAAGAAAAAAATAGCAGCTTATATGTGCCATTCTTCATATTTAATATTATTTTAAAAAATGTTGCCAGACCTCAAATAACCTTGCTTTTATATTGAACATTTTTCAAAAGTGTGCTCCCATAATGTGCGCATCATCTGGCAAGACTGTATTTATTGGCCATACTTAGTTGCCAGTTGCCTTGCAATGAGGATGATGGGCTCCTCATTGAACCAGTGCAGTCCTTGTGGTGGTGTGTTTTCACTGTAATGTTATGTAAGGAATATATCACACAAATTCCATCTAGGTGTAGCTAAATAAGCTACTTTATAAGGGTGGTAATGTTATATCATGTAATATGCTATCTGGATTTTGAGTTATTAACAATGGCTATTTAGCACGACATTCTTTTTGCCTCTTCTGTAAAAACACATTCTAAGCTGCATATCATACAAAAGTCTTGTTTGGCATGTATTCTTCCTGTTGATTTGAATCTGATTCAATTAAAAAGGAAAGTTAGGGTATGAGATTATAATGTTTGTCAGGTGAATGCATAGATATACATAACAGACCCACATAAACTTTCTCCTTGGCTCGCTTTCTCTCATCATTCTATTTTTAAAATTTATTCTTTCATGGGATGTGGGCATTGCTGGCAAGGCCAGCATTTGTTGCCCATTCCCAATTGCCTTTGAAATGAATGGCTTGCCAGGCAATTTCAGAAGGCAGTTCATGTTGGGTCACACGTCGGCCAGACCAGGTAAGGATGGCAGGAAATTAGTGAACCAGATGGATTTTTACAAAAATAATGATAATGTCGTGGTCGCCATTGCTGAGACTAGCTTTATCTTCCAGATTTATGAATTGAATTTAAATTCCACCAACTGTCTTAGTAGGATTTGAATCCTGTTAGGAATCCATATTTTCAAGAACTACATGTGCATTTAAAAATTGGAACGACATTGGAGTATCAAGACAGTTTCTTGGGAGCTCACCTGGGTTTTCTTTTTAAAAGGGCTGTAAGTTCACATTGAACTGTGAGCAACCTGCCTTTTCCAAGAAATCACATGACTTCAGCTAAATGTCCAGCAAGGCACCTGAGGAGATGAGAGCTGTTTGCTTATTTGAACCTTTATTACTTTAATTGCTGGAGAAAAAGTTACTTTTTTAAAGGCAGAGGCCCTGGATTTTCTGGAAATCACCTAACTGAAATGAGTTTTATATTTTGAACTTGTTTTTCTGGACTGAGTTTTGGGGAATAAGCTGAGAAGGAAGAGTGCCTTAACGTGCTCTCTCCCTGCCTTGCCTAAAACATAGTATAGTTATCGGTATCCAGCCAGGAACCCTCATCTCAGTATAACTCGTCTGTTTTTGGAAACCTGAAAAGTTTAGATGAGAGAGATTCAAAGGATTGATTTGGCCCTATTCTCCTCCACACTGCAGCTCCTTTAGAAAGAATGTCCAGACACCTACTGTGACCAGCAATCAGTCTCCATAAGTAGGAGCATGGGTTTGACAGCGTCAAAACCCTGTGAACTTTATCCTTTTCCATAAAGTTTTCCAATTGGCCAACCTCTGCAGAGACCTTTTTTGTTTTGTCCTTTGTTGTGTGTATGTGTGCGTGTGTGTGTTAGGATTTAAAAGGGGTAGATAGTTACACTTCTGGATTACAAATTGTATGTTAACCACTTTTTGCAACTTGTTTTAAAAAAGAAGTTTTGCTTCATAATAAATCAATTGTTCTGAATTTTTTGAAAGAAGCCTGGTTAAAGTCTCTCTTATTCTGGTTCTGACAATAGCGAAAGTAAACATTTGGTCATTTTGGTGAGTGAATTAAACATTTACACTTATGGTGCGACCTGTGGAGTAGTGGGGCTAGAGAAACTGAATATTCCTCCCAACCCAGTTGTAACAACCCATGTTCCCAGGGCATTAGCCTGGGCCTCTTGATTACTATGACATTACCAGTATAGCCACTGTCTTCCCGTAATTTTCTCTCTCCATTCCCTTGTATGAACCTGTCTAATATATTTTTTTAATTAAAACTTAACTCCAGATGCTCGCAGCCTTGTCCTGACTATGTTGTAATGCCTCTTTAACTCCAACCATTCTTTGGATAAATTGAAGAGGGTTTGGACCTTTGGACAGAATCTTAAAGTCGGCGTGCCCGACATGCTGGAACGTAAGATGTTGTGTGATGACGGCGGGTGTGCCTCCCGATGTCATTGAGCTGTCTTGCGATATTTTGCTCAGTGGGCGTGTGCTGGAGTTGGCTATGCACCCGCTGATAATTGAGAGGCCTATTAAAGCCATTAGCATACTAATTAACTGCAAATTTACGCTGCCCATCCAATCTAACGGTTGGCGGGCAAGCGAAAAGGCCAAACGGCCTTTATGTTTTTTAGGAAACCTCATACAAATGGAATAAAAACTTTTTTTGAAAAATTAAAACATGTCCCATTTCATGTGACACAGTCACATGAGCGGACATGTTTCATTAAGTTTTTAATGTTTTTAATAATTTCTTTAAAAAGCGCTTCAATCTCCTTGAGGCAGCTCCATTCTGAGTAAGAGCGCTGGACCTGACTCTCCCTCCTCCCCCTGCATGCATAGGTAGTGCTCACCGCTTGCGATCCATGCAGGGCGGGCCTTAATTGGGCCACCCACGTGAAATCGTGGTGCTGAGCTGATCGCAGGTGGCAGCCTGCTCCTGCCAAGCCCACCCGACGTATAGAAAATCCTGGCCTTTGGATTCTTTTCATAACCCCTCAGCTTTATTCATCCTTCTCTGATTTTTGAGTTGCTGATTGGTAGGAAAGACTAAGTGAGCAGCTCTTGGATTAGTGGTGTAATAATTCAGAAAGAAAGAGAGAGAGAACGGAAAGAAGAGACAAATTTTAAATTACGTAGCACAGAGCAACAAGTGTTGGGACACAAATATGAAGAAGTATTTCTGTGTACTTCATTCCTTTTGAGATACAGAATTTGACATTGGGTAGGTTTTTGAAAAACTGGTGAGAAAGAGATGGTTAAAAATATGAATATACAATGGTGCTTCCAGGTACAGTAGTGGCAGAATGGTGGTCTATGAATGGAAATAAATTGGACCAGTTCCTCAAGCCATAAGAGAATAAAATGATCACAAGTTGAAATAAATGGGCTTGGAATGGAGCATCATTGTAGGAGACAAGTGACAGAATCAGTAAAATAAAAAGGCAAATGAGACATTAGATGGTTTCAAATGTCAGGAAGAAGATGGGTGATGGAATAGAGATGTTTGATGCTATCCTCTAGTAACAAGTCAATCAGTAATTACAGTATGATGGACAACTATTGCTAAGAGACTTTTCTTCCTTTATAAACATTTTCTTAAAAATAATGACAGTAAAATTGTTATATGAAGAATGGATATGCAATCAGGAAGTGTGTGCTCTGCGCAAGATTGCATCTGCCTTAGTTGTGCTCATGGACACATTTTCTTTCAAACGCAAGTACAGACTCTATGCATCGGTTTGTTCAGATCAAGTCACAGACTTTTTGAGAGTAGCTGCTTACATTGCTTTCTGATAAACTAAATGCTCAACTTGTTCAGAAAATCGCCACTCTCCATTTCTACAAATCGCTCACGAACTATTGCTTTAGAATTGTACATTAATTAAAATTACAATAAAAATCACAATATTATATATAGACAATTACTAAATGAAAAATAAATTTACAGACAAAAGGATCACTGAAAATCAATTTTTATCGTGTAAGGCAGTTATATTGTATATGCTTTTCTACAGCTGCCCAAGTTTGGAAATCATGTTTTACTGCGGGAGTTATATCTGGATGACAATAGCATCTCCTCCCTGAATCTGCTGTCTGAATACTGGCTACCAATGCTTCAATATCTTTCCATTTCCCAGAACAGGTAAGGCCTGAAATAGCAATAACTGTAAGTATAACTTAAACATTCTAAAATTGAGTTTTATACACCTGGTGAGTAGAGTGGTATTCACCTTGTTGGACTCAATTCCTTCATTTGTTGGATAAAGTTTGTCATTACTATGTATATTCTTGATACTGTAATTAATTAGTGTTATAAGGAAAATGTCCCAAAGCAAAAAGCAGCGTGCAATTTAAAATATATAATGAAGAACTACCAGAAAATAGAACACTGTACTTTCAGTGGAGGAGTGGGGGTAGGTTCTAAATTGCACATCTGTGGTTCCTGGAGGCAGCTGCCCATATAAATCTGCAGTTGCCTCCACTCGGGTGATCTTGGTGAGGTAGGTGCCTGAAACTCGAAGTGTGCAGATTAAACCTGGCAGGAGCAGATATGAACTTTGTAGATTAATTTGAATAGCCAATCTTTTGGAGAGAAAAGGTACCCCCATGGGTTAAGGTCATTTGCCTTTGGGATTGTTAAAAGTGGACATGTAAGAAGTGTATAAATTCATTGGAACAGTCAAGCTGTCAAAGAACTGCCAAGATGTCAAAGCTGTCAAAGAATTGTCAAGCTGTTAAAGAACCTGTTAACATTGTCAAAGAACTGTCAAGCTATCAAAGAACTGTCAAGCTATCAAAGAACTGTCAAGCTATCAAAGAACTGTCAAGCTATCAAAGAACTGTCAAGCTATCAAAGAACTGTCAAAGCTGTCAAATAAATGACAAAACTCTTTGGAACTATCAGTGCTGTCAAGGGATTTAATTCTGATGGGCTTTAAATTAAACAAGTGTGTGGGGTTTTGAAAAATGTAATTGTTGGCTATTTCACCCTGCCTGTTAACTTAAAACTGAGGGTTATCATTATAGGACTTATGCTGCATGACCTAACATTATCATAGTGGGGTGCCTGTTAGGTGAGCAGTTTGATTGACAGCTTCAAGTGGTTATAGAATAGAGATACTTGTTTTCATAAGAGACTAAGCACTTCAGTGAAATGTTGGTTTTCATGATATATTAGTTGAAGGGATTTCAATATATTGAATGGTTTTTTTTATCAGTGAGTGCTTTTTAAATAGTGACATCATCAATAGGTACATAACTTTATTTTATGTCAGCATGGCTCCTATGGTTTGCACATGGTGGATACTAGGTGAATTGGGATGGAGAGGGTACGGGCAATGGAGGGTGGGTGGGGGCATGGGTTAGCATGAGCTGGTACTAAGTTGGCATAAGGGCTGTACAGGGCCATGACGAATGAGTGGTGGAGCATGGGTTGGAATGGGGTAAGGGGGCTGTGGGGAGCAGGTAAAGGGGCATAGAGTGACATAGGGGTATGTGGAGCTATGAGGGTAGGTACAGATGCATAGATTTGCGTGGAGGATGTATGGATCCACGGGTGGAGTGGGTACAGGGGCAGAGGTGGGCATGGAGGTATATGGTCCATGTGGGGTGGGTACAGGGGGCTTATGTTTGCATGGAGAGTATGCAGGTCCATCTTCTTCTTTCCTATGTCTAGATATAGAGCAACAAGTATAATTTTACAATAAGGTGGTCAAGCCAGGATATTACGTCAAGAGTTGCAGTGTGTATCGCTCTAATGGGGTCCTTCATGCAGGGTGGATGCAGGGAATTGATTGAAATGGAAGGTATGGAAGCTGTGGGGTTGATTAGGGGCATGAGGTGGCATGAGAATGTGGGGGGTAGTAAGGGCTGGTGGACCTTTTTTTTTGTTTTTTTTTCAATTTTTCACATTGCTGGTGCAAAGAGGCAGGCCTTCTTTCCTGCGGTGGTGGGCCAGACTTCTAATCCAGCCCACCTTTTGGGCCTCTTTTTCCTGGGTTGGGTTCACAGAGCCGGGAAATGTCCCAACTCTGTACACCCAACCCAGAAGGGAAATGCCGGACCCTAGTCTTATTCAATTAAATCCAAGAATAGGGACTATTCCTGTCACAATTTCTGTGATGGAATAGGCACTAGAAATGTTGGGAGCAGGGGGTGGATGGGGGTGAAAGTGTGGTGAAGCTGGCGGTGATATTAGAGGGAGATCATGTCTTTGCTGTTCCGAGCAACTCAAACTTAAGGAAAAAGTCACACTGATAGGAAGTTATCATTTAAAAGTTGCCCGGCTCTCACTTGAGAATAATCACTTAGAGTGCCATCTTGTTTATTGCTGGGTATGATTTCCAGTGCTAATTTTCATCATTTTAATTATATTTTTAAGGCTTTTGGCTAAGGAATTTGGGTGGTATACAAAGAATTTTGTCTGCCAGATATTTAATTATCACAATTATATTGAAGGCATTCCAATGGGATTTCTTTTGTTATTTGGAGGAAGAAATGATTGATACATTGTTTATCAAAACTACAGAATGACAAGACATTATTATTAGCAGCCGTATGACCCAGAGACCTCTCTACAGAATCCCACATTTTTCATGAACTTGAAGATCCATCAATGTGCAGATTTTCTGACTGTGACTATCATAACATGATCATGCATGTGAATTTCTGCTTCCTGGAGAGTAGACAGGATACCTTCCAGGATGCCACGATTGCTCAGTGGCTATTAGCATGCCTAAGCCACCCCGAGGACCAGGAGCCAATAAAGGTCAGCGGGGACACAGGAGTGAGTAAGTTTAGCGTGGGATAGAAAAATGGAAACTCAGTTTTTGATAGCTTGAAGCAGATGATGCTATGGACTTGGAAGTAGGCAGTATTTGTGATGGAACAGAAATGGGATCAGAAGTTCTGCTTGGGGTTAAATAGGATGATGAGATTTAGATAGCTTATTACAGTAGGTGACTGAGTCACTGGTGAGGCTATGGTGTTTGTGATGGGGCAAAAGATATCTATAGTATAAGGGTCTGTCAATATAAGGTTAATGTGGGGCTGATTACATTACTGTCCACACAGTGATATAAGAAGGCACACAGCCCAGACCTAGTGTCAGTGTGGTGTTGAGCAGAGACGGGTAAAGACCTAGACATGGAGATAGCTGCTTGTCTGTACCCTTTACTGTGTATATGTATATAGTTACAAGTAGTTAATAAAGGTTGCTGTTAACCTACAGAACACTACAGAGACTTCTTTAAGAGACACCGTTCTGTAACCATCACTCTCCCAGCATAGTGGCAGCTCAGGATCAAAAACTCTCAACCTCACTAAAATGCTGAAGGGTTAAGAAAAAGAAGAAAGCTTCAATGGAAATTCTGGCCTGATATAAGCTCCCAACAGAAGCTGAAGACGCTGAGAAAATTCACCAGAAAACATGACAGCAAAAGAACTTGGAAGCTGAAGGCAGAGGTTTTTACTGCAGCAGAAGACTCCATGGAATCTCTCTTGGAAGCCAAGCTTCAGAACACAGAGTCCACATACCCTGCAAGGATGGGCTAAATCTTTTAAAGTTCAAGACTGCAGTTAAAACCCTTTCACTAATCCAGTGTCAAAAGCGCCATTTGAATGAAAAAACCCCTTCGCTGAGATTCAACCCCCGACTCGGAGCCTCAACAGGTGGCCTCTGAGCTTGTAAAAGAAAAAAAATCAAATCTCTTGGGAACGATGCAACTGTCTAACTCAGAAAACAAGCTTACATTTAAATCTGAATAGCTTATTGCTTGGATAAGCAAATTGCTGATAAAGAAAGTCAACAGACAGCCGACCCAGGGAGCCATTGTCAAACATTTTCCTTCAAGAAGTACGCCGCCACCATTTTGTGAGGGCCCACCAGAATCAGCAATCATGGGAAATCCTTTGTATCGCAGTGAACAGCAATGCCATTTTGAAAATCTGTAACCTCTTAAAGCTGTACCCACACTTTTAAAAATCTTTAACATGGATCACAGTTCAACACTTCCATCTCAATTCGGACTAACCCAAGGCTCAGACCAGTCGCAAAATTGGGATCTTTGGATGAAAACATTTTTAAGCTACAGCATCGCTTCTGATTTAAACAAAAAGTCAGAATAAGAGCAAGTGAGCATGCTTCTTTACTCTGTAGGGCCAACTGTAGACAACTTTATTGTCAGGCAGGGTATTAATGGGTCATCCACCAGATTTGGAGAGATTTTAAAATCTTTTGACATTTATTTCAACTTGCGAACCAACAAAATATTTGAAAGAGCTAAATTCAATACAAGAGTCCGAATGCCAAGGGAACCTGTCAATTCCTTCATAAGTAATCATTACACTATGGCAAAGGGGTGTGAATATGGAATTTTAAAGTCTGAACTCATCCGATACAAATAAGTGGTGGATGTCACAGATGATTCATTCTCTGACCTCCTACAAGCTAAAGATGATCTAACCTTAGACAAGGCAATCAGATAGTTAGACTGTCTGAACTACACAAACAATTCAGGATGATCTTGAGCGAGAATAAAACATGGAACAGAAAACATCCCTCAGTCCAGCTTATCAAGTCACAAAAACACAGGGACAATCCAAGTCAGGAAAAGCAATTCCTGAACAGCCCAGTAGAATGACCTTGCCAGCGCTGCGGTGCAAAGCGCCCTCACAGGAGAGATGAGTCTCCTGCGATTATAGCCCAGTACAACAAGATTGGACACTATAGAAAACTGCATGTCAAAATCCCAGAAATGCACAGAAGGCACATAAGTAATCTGCGATGTCAATACCAAAAATCCAGAAGACATACAGCCATTCTTCTTAAGTGGCGTCAAGGATTGTGTTCTTCATTTTGGAATGCTGACATTCTTGTAAATGGTCATCTAACAAATTCTAAATTTGATTTAGTTGCCAGTTGATTCAGGAAACATGACTCAAAGGTCACTGGCTTCGAACAGTGGACACTGCACTTTATGGGTCTGGAGTAATCCAACTTCCAGTCATTGGAATGATCCTGGAACCACAAGTATGGTTGAAAACAGATCTTATGTCATCCGTAATCAGCCATTCTCTCTCCTGAGCAGGGATACCTGTAGGGCTTTGGATTTCCTCCAGACAGCAGAGGTTGTTGAGACTACCACTGTCATTAGCCAACTGCCATCACATGGTCCTGAGTACCCAAACACTGAAGAGTTTTTGGACTTCAGCCTTGAACTCTCTTCTGTCTTTGCGGAGCAGGTTGGTGCATTCTCATTGCAGGCCCCAGAAAACCGCCAGTGATCAAACCAGGCCTACCATCCACGAAATAGCCACAACGTCTCCTGTGGAGGTGGTACAAGAGAGTGATCAGCAGTCCGAGAAACCTGTACCTCCAATTGTGACTATGGTACAGCTGGTCAACATAACAACCACTGTACACACTGCAGCTTCCAGCTGGTATACCATGACCACAAGAGATGCTGGACCTGGTAGCAGTCTCCCACCATTGATGACAACATGCAGAGGTCAGTGTATGTTCTTCCCCAGCCACAGAGGGCATTGAGATGGCCTATATAGAGGAAGAAAAGAATGAAACAATCAGGAGGTGAATACAATGTTCATCCACCCCTTGAAAAACGATTCGGATTAGAAGCAGTTGATAACACAACATCCGAACCGATCAAGCATGGTTCAACGTGAAGCAATGGAAGAAAAGAATGAAAGTATACCCAAATGCCAGTCCAACCTCCAAACCAAAAGTGAGAACTGGAACCAACAGTGCGTACCACTCTTCCAATAGAATGACGAAAGAGCTATAGGGCAGAATTTCACGAAACTGACTGCCGCCCGCGATCGGACTCCGACTGCGATTTCACGCTGGCTGGCCAATTAACGGTCAACCAGCATGAAATGTATGCTGGGAGCTTCAGCGCTGCTGGGGTGGGGGCTGGAGGAACGTGAGCGCTGAGGTGTGCACATGCACAGGGGAGCGCACACTGACAGCTCCCTGAAGGTACAGAGCTGCCTCAGGGAGCTGACGGATTTTAAATCCAAAAATAAACTTTTACCATATGAGATAAACATATCCCCACATGTAACATGTGTCAGTCGCATGAAGAGGGACATATGAAAGAGGATGTTAAAAAATTTTTATTTTTTTTTAGTAAGTGCTAGAAACCTCATCCTGCCTGTTGATGAGGTTTGGCTAAAAATGCAAAGGCCAGCTGGCTTATTGGCCTGCCTGTCAACCGAACAGTTGAGCGGGCAGCGAAAAACGCAGCTTAATTAATTATTTAAGTGCCTTAATAGGCCCCTTAATTGTCGGCGGACGTGCTGCCGCCTCTTGCGCACATCCACCAACCAAAAGATCACGAGAGTGTGCGATGACGTCGGGACGCTCGCCTGACGCCATCACACATTATTTTACTCCCGTTTGGGTCAGGCGCGCACCTGCCCATAGGACAAATAATTTCTGCCCAAAGAAGGGTTATAAAGGCTCCAGATCACCTGAACTTGTAATTTCAAGGACTTGAATGGGGAAATGTGTTAGTGGCACTATTGTGGTAATGATAATGTAATAATAGCAATAATGTGATAACAACAATGTAAATGCTTGAGACTGATAATAATGTAAGACACTAAGTAAACTAATGTAACTTCATATGCATTGGATAAAGACTTCCAGGGAGGAGTAGTATAAGGTAAGGGTCTGGCACAGACAGGGTTAATGTGGGACGAGTATGGTACCACCCATGTAGTGGTGCAAGAACGCACATGACCCAGACCTAGAGTCAATGTGGTATTGAGCAGAGATGGGTAAAGACTTAGGCATAGGGATGGCTCCTTGTCTGTACCCTTTATCATGGGCAGAATTTAGCCTTTGTCGGGCAGGCTCGACAGGGGCGGGCAGTTGTGAAGCCCACCGCTACACACGATCGTGATCGAAAGGTGATTTCATGCTGGCGGGCCAATTAAGGCCCACCCAGCGTGAAATGAGAGTGGCAGCTGTGCAGGCGGGGGGAGGAGGGTGAGCAGGGCGAGCACAAGCTTCACGCATGCATGTGAGTGCGCACTTCAGAATCTCCCTGAGGCACTGAGCTGCCTCAGGGAGATGTCACATGAGCAGGGACATGTTATTAATTACATTTTAAAACTTTTATTTTAATCTTATTTGCTTTTGGAAACCTCATCCCGCGTGAGTGCGCGTTGACGTTGGGGCGCTTGCCCAATGTCATTGCATGTCATTTCATGGTTGAGCAGGTCTGGCACGTGCCTGCCTGTCAAGGTTGAAAATTCTGCCCTAATATATATTTATACCTTACAAGTAGTTAATAAAAACATGGTGTTAACCTACTGAAGACTACGTATATTTATTTAACAGACATTGTTCTGTAACCAACATCCCTTGACAGCCTCAATCTTTCAAATGTTTAGCAAAGAAATTGCAGGTCATGCAAGGCTGAATATGAGGTGTGAATACCAAGCATGTATAATGATGCTTGACTAAGAGTCCGGACATCCATTAGTCTGTTGAAATAGGTGCATGCGAGGGAAGCCATTGCTTGATGAACAACTTTTTCTCTTAGCGCTCTTTTGTTAATATTTCAATGTTTATTTGCACAAGATAAAGAGGTGTCAAGTGCTTGTAGTTTCTGCTATTGATATTTTAAAAGTCTAGTTGATTTACATTTTTATAGGGTTGTAGTTACAGCAGTTTTTTTTAAAGTTATGAATGGCTGTCTTTTTAAAGCTTTTCCATTAGTTATGTACAGAGTGTATAGTGAGTGAATAGGCATGGAAGTGCTAGGAGTTGAAATAGAGGAAATGAGGGATCATTGGTGTTGGGTGAAAGGGCATGAGTTGGCATGGAGGGTATAAGGGGCCGTTTGCTGTGGGTAAAGGGGCATGAGTTTGCATGGGTGGAACATGGATGGAGCATGGGGAGTGGGTGGGAGGCTGAGGAGATGTGACGGATGAGGGTTAGAGGGCTTAATATGGAATAAAACAACTGGGACAAAGTACCAGAGAACCAAGGTGGGCCTTTTAACCAATCCACCTCAGCACTAGGTAACCCCTGTGTTCACCTCTGAACTATTTCTGGGCACGACAGGCCGACTCCAGCAAGCACTCCCACCGGACTTTTTTCCTGGGCCGAGCATGCCAAGCTGGAAAATTTCCCCAATCATGCTACCTGCTTATAACATGAAAATCCCAACCCCATATCTGCTGATGTCACCAAGAGCACCGTGTAGATGAGGAACAAGAAGGGGCCAGAGATAGACCCTTTGGTGGGGGTGGGGTGATGTGGGGACTTTGGTTTTGCAAGGCTGGGAAGAGAAGCAACTGTTAGAGATGCTCTAGTTTCAGATTGCATAGAGTGGAAAAAGGGGAGAGTAGTCCAACCAAATTGGACACCTTGGGCGGAATCGTCCCAAACTTGCTCTAAATGTGGTATCGGGCAGGAAAAAGGACGTTTTACTGTCGGCCTCAATGGTGGTTTCTTGCGCCCTTTCATCCCATTCCCGCCTCATTACCTATGCAGCCACAGGGAACATGCCGTCTCATTGGTGGGTGGCCTCTGATTTGCCCGCCACGCCGTTAACTCACCGCTTCCTCATGTAGGGCACTATATTAAACTGCAGCTGTGTGCACATTTCTCAATGCTTGCAGGCCAGGAGGGCCCCAGTGAACTCATGGTTCCAAAAGCCAAGAAGAGCGCAGCCCCTCAATTCAGTGACGCATCCCTAGGACGCCCCCTGGACACTGTGGAGGCCTGCTGTGATATCCTCTACCCCAGCTCTGGCTGCAAGAGGCCTGTCAGTCTCATCACTCAGGCTTGGGAGGCAATGGCTGAGGTGGTCAGTGCCAATGCGGCACACAAGAAGTTGGCCATCCAGTGCAGAAAATGGATGAATGACCTCATCTCTACCACTAGGTTAGGGCAGCTATCTCATCACTCTAAACTCACACTCACAGGGCCATCACACATTCACTGGCATCTCACTCACTGCCAGCTCAAGGGACATCACCACTCATTCTCTCACACAAACCCTCACTGGTCTCATCTCCTCTGGAGATTGCCTCCTCAGCCCTCACCATCTTGAGGCCACTTGCACAGATCAACATGTGCACCCACACACATTCTGGGATACCCTCCTTCCCCAGTGCAGCTATTGTCTTGCAGCCTCTTCCCTTGCCCAAGGCTACATCTGCCCCTTCCCCAAGCAAACCCTAGCCCTGCAGCCATTGAAAAGCCACCGCCGTTTTACTGCTGGTCTGATAGGTAAAGACCTGCCCATGAGTCCCCTAAAAGTGATGTCGTGCTGCCTGCAAAGCCTGGCACTAATGACCGCGAGTGCTGCCCGAAGAAAAGTAAGCAAACAAACCTTGAAGTCCCAGGTGAAATGTGATTTGATAGATGCATGTCGCTTATGCACAGTTGTGAAACACCTGAATGATCGCAGTATGGGGAGATGATTCCAGTGAGCAGGGCCACTGGAATTAGATCCAAATGTACTAAAATGATGTTTCCGATGTCCTATGGCCGGAAACGCTGCCAGTCATTGATGGGCGGAGCAACAACCGCAAACTGGCTTCACGACGGCGTAAAACCGATTCTTGTCCTTCCCACCATATTGTCTGCTCACGCCCTCCCTAACAGCCCACGCCAATGGGGGTGGAAAATTCCGGCCCTTGTCAAAGGTGGCACATGGGGAAGAATGATGTACCATAGTCACAGTGAAAGTTATTTCTGACTTTATTTAAGACAGTAACCTGTGTAGAATTATAGCGGTGAAGGGCATGGATTTGGGAAGTGATATTACGTTCAAAACATAGGAAAAAAAGAAAGTTGAAAATTGGCTGTAATTTTTGAGGCAAGTTTTGTGGATTGTTATAGCAGAGGTTAATGACAGGATTTTTGAAAGGGGTTCAGATGGTTCCTGAGGGGTGGAAATTTCACAATATCAGCTAGCATTGTGGCCAAGAAAGGAAGTTAGGTAGTCCGCAATGTAGTGAGATTGGATATGGGGGAGATGAGAGTGAAACGAGATAGAGAGGGGGGGCTTTAGGGTTAGAAAAGAAGCAGCAAGAGTGGAGATTTGACTTAGTGGGTATGGGTAAGGAAAGTGGGTAAGGGTAAGGAAAGTAAGCAGCAGAAGCAACTGAGCAGGTTGTTCATATCTCAGTGACCAAAAAATCCATTAGCTTATTGTAGTTGTTGTTGGTGTGAGTGGAAGTGGCACATTATTTGTATGTTAATTGGGTGTTAAATTTTATTCAGATGGTGAACATTAATTGGGACTCAACTGTGCTCATATACGTAGGAACAGGCTGAAACTGTGGTTGTTTGATTAGAGGTGCAGGAGATATAATGTACATCTCTGTAAATAGAATCTTGTTAATGTAGAAAGGTTTTTTCTTTTCTTCACCACCTGGCTCTCTGAGTGCTAGCACCAGGGGAGAGGAGCATAAGCAGATGGTTGGTGGCGGAGAAAAGATGCTGGGTAAATTAGCTCTTCGGGATGATCTTGGGGTAATGTGCAGCTTCAGCACAGGAGACTAAGGCCTAGTAGAGCTTGATGTGGTCCAGCAAGGTCTGAAAATGGACGGCTAAGTCAGTTATATGGCAGATTTGCACTCCTTGGACTTGAGGGAGCAAAAGTAGTGCGGGCATATTAGCGGTGACAACTAGGATGAAAGACAGTTAAGGTTTTTGTTGGAGGCAAGGCCATCAGAGGGAGAGGTGAGGGACTGTTTAAGCATATCAATAACAATAACTGAATAACAAATTAGAGTCAGAGTGTCTCAAAATGATGCACTTGCTATTAAAAGTTTTAACAATCGAAAGCCACATTGACAGTTTTTCTACCACACCCGCTTTTTGGCTCTTATGAACATGTCTATTCAACAAGTGTTAGACATAGAGAGAGCAGAGATTCAGAAACAACTCCAACCCTTCCAGTTTAGTTGGG
Organism: Carcharodon carcharias; assembly: GCF_017639515.1. Lineage (NCBI taxonomy): Eukaryota > Metazoa > Chordata > Chondrichthyes > Lamniformes > Lamnidae > Carcharodon > Carcharodon carcharias. Next base: position 66,291,361 of record NC_054487.1, read on the forward strand.
GTATGTTCAGAAATCACTGCTTCAACCTTCCTTCTTTGATAGTTGACTGCCAAACTTGTTAACTATGAAATATAAAAACCATACAGAGTCTTGTGTTGGTGACTGTTTGGACTTCCGTTGATGAAGTTTATATCCTTGTAAATACTTACTACTTAGAGATCTCGCAGATGCTCTTCCAGTAATCAGATGACCAACCAAAATGCAATTAGTTCCTTGGAGAACAGCTAAAACCGTCTTAATTGTTTGAGTAAATGCAATAACAAAATCATCCTTTTGAAATGATAAGTACTCAATGCATATTTATTGTAAACAAATTCCAACTTCCTTTAGCAAGTTCCAGTTGCAAATAAGCATGGGAAAGATCTCGTTGCTACTTTTGGGAAGTTTTACTATTGGCACAATTGGGCTTGCCTAGTTGCTATTGTGGGTTTTTTCAATTATGCTATAACCCTCTATCGCTCTATGTTCAATCTCATTTCATGTTCCTCAGTCATTTATGTTCCTGTAGAACATTAGGTACTTCTCTGGGCTTATAATTATTTGGCCTTGACCCCTCCTTCCTATTAATGAATACCTGGATACACTTTGCTTTTATGGACTGAATACGGACTTGTGCTCTTCCATGAGTGCACCCATGGAGTAATGATCCTTTTTAATTCAGGCCCAGTTTACGTCAGGCTATAAAACCAAGCTTTGTCCTGAAGTACAATTTCACACAATTATTTTGTCTGATTTTCATATTTTACTTTTAAATATTTATTTTCCCAAGGCTTGGTGTCCAGAATAACTTCTCAGTATTGCTTTTTGTCGGAAAATATCCCAAAGCTTTTCCTCGTATAATTTTAAATAATAGTTCCTGCTGCATCGGTGCCCAATTAAAATGAAGATTTTGTACCTTCTACCCAGACAGGGACCACAAATTTGCATTGCCTTTTCCTATTGTGAAATGTTAAGCAAAATATTTCTCTTCTTCATCTAATTATGTGGTATGCTTTCTTTCTGAAGTTCATAATTAGAACAGACATAATACACATTGGATTTTTGGCTTTTCTTCACAGTGCTATAAGAATCGTGGCCTTTTTTCTTTTTCCTTGTCTTCAATCTAACAGCTCCTGCTGGTTCTACAGGTTTCTACAATACTTAGTTAAATGGCCCAATTCCATGCAGCTATGACATTCAACCTTCTTACAAAATTATTGTTCTAGATGATGATTACTTTTAGCACATTCCCAACATGGTTGGGGAACTCTGTTCACTGGAGCTGTTTGGACCCCGTGGCATCTGACTCACTAGCAGTCTCTCAGTAGTCCCCATCCCAAATACTATTTGAGAGTTTGCACAGACATGCATCCATCTTCTACTGATGTTTCACAGCAGACAATGTGGTCTTTTATTATGTTGTTGGGAAACCCACTAAAGTCACATGTTGGACAGTTTCCTCAGTTCTTCTGTAAATCAAACACCATTGTCACCATCCCTTAAACTTGGACCATTCTGCAATAATGAGGTGTTTTAGGATCAACTGTTCTTTAATTACATTAATAAACTCCTCATATGTTTTTCCTTTAGGCTGGTCAGGAACAATCAGAATCTTAATCATTGTATATGTTGCAGGTTCGCAGATAGCAAGCAAATTGTTGTTTTTTTGGCGTGTATTACCAGTTCACTTGACTTAAAATAAAGTTACATGCTCACTGCAACTTGAATCCATTTAATACCTACTGATTTTTTTCAGAAATGTCAACATAAAATTCAATGACAAGGAAGATCGCGACCTAAACATCAAAGATGTTTAATATTCAATCTTTTTAACAATGCATTACTCTTCATTATTGTCGCCACTGTCATGTCCAAATAAACATCCAAGTAGAGGCCTTGAAGTATAATTGCTACAATGTGCTTACTCACATCAGGGTCATCTAGTGTTCAGTTAACAATATGCAAGTATGATTTGTAGCATGTATTTTTTTCTCCTTTTTAGTGCACACTATTTGCTAAAGTAAATGCATAAGGGAATGTGATAAACAAAACCAATTAAATCCTTGGCTGTTCTATTTTAGGGAGTGTTTCAACAGATCTGTGACTAAAACTTGAAGGGTAAAAGCCCAGAACCAATTTTAAAATTGCCTGTGATTTATGTAGTGGAACTCTGCGTGTAGATCATCTCAAATTTGACAGCTAGAAAGTTGAGTTTAAACAGAAACCGATCTTTATCAGTGATGAATAAGCATTAATAAAAATGTTTTGGACAAATTATAAAGTGGATGCAGAACAGAAGTAGGAACTTTCTGAAATTCTCCTTAAACAATCTGATTTTCAGGGAAAATGGTAATTGTATAAATCTTTGCAATTATATGAAAAGCAACATTAAATTTCTGAGTTTTCTATGTACAGCGAAACATGATGAAACTAAAGTGGTTCCTTAGAAAAAATCTTGACTAATAGATGATTTTTTTTCCAACCCCTCTGTGGGTTCATTATAAGTAACTTTGTTATTTCTGGATCAAAAACTACTTGTTTAGATATTATACTTGACCTGAGGTTGATAGTCTCTGTGATAGTAAATGGATGTTGTTCTTAGTAGCCTTGTAACATCGACATGTTATTTAAAAGGTTAATGGTAGCAATTTGCATCTTCCTCCTAATGGATTTTGAATGTTGGTTTGTATTTGAGTTTCGAGATAGGATCATAGAATACTCATAGCGCAGAAGGAAGTTGTTTGGCCCCGTTTGTTCATGCTGGCTCCCTGCTAGAGCATTTTAGCTAGTCCCTTTTCCCCCCCCCCCACTATCCCCATTGCCCTGAAAATTCTTTCTCTTCAGGTGTTTATCCAATTCCCTTTTAAAAGCCACAATTGAATTTGCTTCCACCGTACTGCAAAGCAGTGTCTTCCAGATCCTAACCACTCACTGTGTAAAAAATAGTTTACCTCATATTGCCATTGGTTCTTTTGCTAATCAAGTTAAATCAGTGTCTTTTGGTTCTTGACCCTTCCACTAACGCAAATAGTTTCTCTCTACCTATTCTGTCTCAACCCCTCTTCATTTTGAATGCCTCTAGCAGATCTTCCCTTTTCTAAGGAGAACAGATCCAGCTTCTCCAGTTTATCCATGTAACTGAATTTCCACATACCTGGAACAATTCTTGAAAATCTTTTCAGCATCTTCTCTAAACCTTCACATGTTTCCTAATGTGTGGTACCCAGAATTGGATATACTATTCCAGTTGGGGCAAACCAGTGTTTTATGAAGATTCATCATAACTTCTACGCTCCTATAAAGTCCAAAATCCTGTGTGCCCTTCTAACCACTTCTAACCCTATCTTGCTGCCTTCAACAATCTGTGCATATAAGCCATAAATGACTGTTCCGGCAATTCCTTTAGAATTGTACCCTCTATATTGCCTCTCATCGTGCTTTCTACTAAAATGGATCACTTCACACTTCATCTGTCATGTGTCTGCACATTCTACCAACCTTTTCATGTCCTCCTGAAGTCCATCATTATCCTTCTCACAATTCATAATACTTCCAAATTTTGTGTCTTCTGCAAATTCTGAAATTGTACCCTGTATATTCAAGTCAAAGTCATTAATATATATCAAGATAAGCACTGGTCCTGGTACCAACCACATGGAATCTCCACCATTTAACTTTCTCCAGTCTAATTCACTACTACCGTCTCTTTCCTGATATTCAGCCAACTTCAGATCTCTACTACCACTGTCCCTTTTATTCAATGGGCTTCAACATTGCTGGCAAGCTTATTCGAATGGTTTTTGGAAGTCCATAAACAGCACTTCAGCCACATTAACCTCATCAGCCCTCGCTGTTCCCTCATCAAAAATCTCAATCATGTTGGTTTGCCTTTGACGAATCCATGCTGGTTTTCCTTAATTAATCCACATTTGTCCAGTGGCTTTTAATTTTGTCCTGGAGTATCATTTCTAAAGGCTTTCCTACCAACAAAATTAAACTGACTGGCTTATAGTTGCTTAGTTTATCCTTACATCATTTTTTTGAAGAAGGTTGTAACATTTGAAATTCACTAATTCTCTCATGCCACCAATCTAAGGAGCATTGGAAGATTATGGCCAGTTCCTTTGCAATTTCCACTCTTACTTCCTTCAGCATCCTTGGATGCATCCTCCTGGTTGCTTACCAACTTTAGCACAACCAGCTAACACCTCCTTTATCAATACTTAGCCCATATAGTATCTCAATTTCTTCCCACACTATGGCTTTGGCAGCATCTTCTTGGTAAAGACAGATACAAATACTTATTTAGTATCTCAGGCACTGCTTCCATGCGTAGAAACCCTTCTTTGTCCCTAATTAGCCCCATCCTTCCTCGTTTTACCTTTTTACTAGATGTTGGTGTATAAGTTGACCTTTAAAGCCTCAAAAAATCCCTCCAAAAAAGGGGTAAACTTATTTGCCAAGTATAAAAGTGAAACACCAGGGTATGACTGGTCGTCATTTTGAAATATCAACTGCTGCTGAGGCAAAAAGTAGGCATGTCTTAAACTCCCATGCACCTTTGCAACACAGCCAGGATTGTTTGATTGATCCCTTATGCCCAGTTATAAGGTACCAGTAAGTAAAACATGCATTTGTGGGGAGAAAAATTGAAGCTTACTACTAATGCAAGTGTAGCATGTCGTGGCTGGAAAAAGAGTTGACTTATATGCTAAGTGTATGTAAAAGCATGATTTTTGAGGCTGGGATCGTCTTATATACCAGGTTGACTTATATGCCACATTTTATGATATTTGTGTATCTATAGAAGAATTTTGGATTTCCTTTTATGTTGGCTGCCAGTGTCTTCTCATACTCTCTCTCTCTTTACCTCTCATTTTCTTTTTCTTTCCTTCTGAACTTCCTATATTCAACCTGGTTCTTGCTTGTATTATCAATCTGTCATACACACCCTTTTACTGCTTCATCTTACTCTCTATTTCCTTCATCATCCAATGAGCTCTGGTTTTGCTGACTTACCTCTTCTCCTCCTGGAAATGTACCTCGATTATACACGAAATAGGCAGCCTATTGTTCCATTACAGTTTTGCTTCCAATCTTTGATTCCAATTTGGAGCAGATTTGGGGCAGATTTGTTTCCACTCCACTAAAATTGGCCCTACTCCACTTACTGTTATTTACTCTATAGGTTGTTTCTTGTCCATCTTCACAGCTAACTTAAACCTTATAATACTGTGAACCCTAAATCTTTCCCTGCTGAAACTTGATGCACTTGACCCATCTAATTCCCCAGAACCAGATCCAGCAATGCCTCATTCATCATTGGGACTATGTCAGTCTATATCAGGATAATTAAAGTCCCTTATAGCACTACACTACAATTCCTCAAATGTGAATTCCAAATAATTGAAGTAGCACTTATCAGATTCATCCTCACCCACTTAAAGTATCAACTAATTTGGTATATACATTTACATTGAAGCAATGGGGAGTGCGGGAGTATTGGGATCCACTCCATAATAGTGAATATCAGCTGGAAGTTCCCCCCTTTTCCATTTAAACAAATTTATAATTGAAATGAGAATATTTAAATAGGACACCAAGAAAAGCATAAAAACAAAATTTGGATGTCGTTGAAAAAAAAAAAATCAGTTGAATTTCTTTACTAAGCTGTCCATAATGAATTTGGGATAGAGTTTCCACTTTAGTAATTCACGATTTGAACGCAAATTGCACCCAAAATTGCAGCAGTTTGAGAAATATTTTCATTCCAGGTTTTCAGCTCAAACTGATTTGCATATTGCAAAATCTGCCATGAAAGTGCAGTTGAACAGCATTCTTAAACACCTTTTATTTAAATAAATAAATCCTTGATTATTGCTGAAAAAAACATGCTAATGAAGCTTTTCACCTTGCGCTCATTAGGACAGCTACAAAAAATAAATCAAGTAAAGCAAAGGGAACAACAATTTATACTGCATGAGAAGAGAGTGCTAATTGGTTGGCAAGTGGACTTTGGTAGAGGCTTTGCCATGGAGAATGCAGCAGAGAACAGTTGCATGCCAGAACGCATGCTAGAAGCCACACTTTTTCACACACAGGGCCTATCCTTTGCAGACAGAAGGAGCAGGTCCACGCATTATACCTTTTCCAACTAAACAAAAACTTGGACAGTCATCCCCTGGTTCACTCCCCATGGCAATGCCTTGACCAATAGGAGTTGATCTGACTGTTTTGCATTTGAAAAAAGCTTGGCAGTTAACAGTTAACTGTTCTCCGCTGCATTCTCCATGGCAACACCTCTATCAATCTGAGTCCAATCAGCACTCTTTCCTCATGCAGTATAAATTGCTCTTCCCTTTACTGTTGATTTATCTTTCATAGCTGTCCTGATGAGTGCAAGACAAAAAGCTTCGAGAGCATTTCTTTTTTCAACAATGCTCAAGTTCTGTAGTACTAATTGACTATTTGTAAATCTTAGATTTTTAATCACAGTGTCAATTCACCGCTTGCCACTACCCCAGTTTTAAATTATTAAAAATGAATTTAACAAAATATACAGAACATTTGGTAGTTATATTGGAGTAGAATAATCAGTTGCTTAGCAAATAAGGGAAGCAAAGATGGAGTATAATAAGAGTTGGGCACCTAACATAAAAGGGAGTCCAAGTCCTCAATAGGCATGTAAATAGTAAAACGGTAGTAAAGGAGGAGTAGGGCCAATTGGGACCAAAAATGGGATTTACACATGGAGGTAGAGGGTGTAGCTGAGGTATTAACTGAATACTTTTCATTTGCCTTTACCAAGGAAGCTACCCAGGTCATGGTCAAAGATGAGATAATCCAGACACTAGATGGGTTTAAAATTGAAAAGGAGGAGCTATTGAATAGGTTATTTCTACTTAAAGCTGATAAGGCACTGGCACCAGCACCGTATGCGATAGGTCCAAGGATATCGCAGGAAATAAGAGTGGAAATTGCAGAGGCATTGGCCATAATTTTTCAGTATTCCTTAGACTCAGGTATGGTCCCAGAGGACTAGAGAATTGCAAGTGTTACACTGTTGTTCAAAACAGAGCATAAAGGTAAGCCCAGCAACTGCGGGCCGGTCAGTTTAACTTCTAGAAATAATAATTTGGGACAAAATTAATAGTCACATGGATAAATGAAGGTTAAGTAAGGAAAGCCAGCATGGAGTTCTTAAGGGAAAATCACATTTATCTAGCTTGCTGGAATTTTTTGAATAGGTAACAGTGAGGGCTGATGAGGGCAATGCTGTTGATGTAGTGTACATGGGCTTCCAAAAGGTGTTTGATACAGTGCTGCACAACAGACTTATGAGGAAAGTTATAGCTCATGGAAGAAAAAAAAGGGACAGTACAACATGGATATGGAATCAGGGAGTAGTGGTTAATGGATGATTTTCATGGGGGAGGAAGGTTTGTAGTAGAGTTCCCCAGGGCTCACTGTTGGGACCCTTGTTTTTCCTGATACATTTTAATGACCTAGACCTTGGTTTACAAGGCACAATTTCAAAGTTTGCAGATGATACAAAACTTGGAAGCATTGTGAACTGTGAGGAGGATAGCTTCAAAAGGTAATAGACAAGTTGGTGGAAAGGGTGGGCAGGTGGCAGATGAAGTTTAATGTAGAGAAATGTGGAGTGATTCACTTTGGCAGGAAGAACATGGAGAGACAATATAAAATACAAGGTACAACCCTAAAGGGGGTGCAGGAGCAGAGAGACCTGGGTGTGTGTATATGTGCTTAAATCATTGAAGGTGGCAAGACAGGTTGAGAGAGCAATTAATAAAGTATCCTGGCCTTTTTTAAGAGGGGCATAAAGTACAAGAGTAAGGAGGCTAGGTTGAACCTGTATAAGTCACTTTTTTGGCCTCAGCTAGAGTATAGTATCCAGTTCTTGGCGCTGCACTTTAGGAATGATGTGAAGACAATAGAGAGGGTGCAGAAAAAATTCACAAAACTTGTTTCAGGAATGAGGAACTTCAGTTATGAAGATATATTGGGAAGTTAGGACTGTTTTTCTTAGAGAAACAAAGGTTGAGAGGAGATTTGTTAGAGGTATTCAAAATCATGAGGGATCGCGACAGAGCAGATAGAGAGAAACTGTTCTCACTTGTAAAAGGATCAAGAATGAGAGGACACAGACTTAAAGGACAGAATCATCTCAGATTTGGACTAAGTGTGGTGCTAGGCAGATAAAACGACATTTTACCCAGCAGCTGCAATGGCGGCTTTTCACGGCATATCGTCCCAAACCCACGGCGTTAATTATGCATTCCAGGAAACACACCAACATGGTGGGCAGGCTCTCATTCGCTCGCCACGCCATCATCTCACCGCTTCATCATTCCGTGTGCCATATCAAAAACGCAGCCACACAAACCTCCCTGTGCTTCCAGCCCACAACTGCTGCAAAGAGGACATGACCCTGAAAGGAAAAAACATTGCAGCCTCCTGGTTCAATGATGCACCCCTTGAGTGCCTTTTGGAGCAGTGGAGGCCCGCCGTGATGTCCTCTACCCCCACTCTGGACGCAGGATGGGCCGCAACCTCACTAATCTGGCTTGGGAGGCGGTGACAGAAGTGGTCAGCGCCAACGCCCTGCAAAAGAGGACAGCCACCCAGTACTGCAAGAGGATAAATGATCTCCTCCATTCCGCCAGGGTAAGTCACTCTTCTCATCATTCTCAATGCACACACTCACAAACCCATCACACATCCACAGGGCCCTCACTCAATTCCAGTTCAAAGGACATCACCATTCATTCTCTCACACACCTTCATTGTCCTCATCCTATCCATGGGACCACTCATCACCCATACATACCAGGCATATTTATCATCTGGCCTAGCAGGTGTCCTTGCTTACATCCTCTCCATTTCTATTTATGTGGGGACGTTGGACATGATGGTGTTCTCTCTTAATGTTGCTGATTTTGCCCTTGTTAGTGGTAGGGGTTGGGCCACTGAAGGATGCTGTCGAAGTAGGCTTGGTGAGTTGCTGCATGGTATCCTGTTGAAAAATACATACTGCATCCACAGTGTGGAGAAAATGGTTATTGATTTAAGTGGTTGAGGCACGAATCAAGCGAGTTGCTCTGTAGTAAATGATATTGAGTTTCTTGGGTATTGTTACAGCTGTCCCCACACAGCGGAGTGTGAGTATTCCCTCATATTCCTGACTTAGCTTTTATAGTTATTTTGAGAAGTCAGGAGGTGACCCCAAGGATGTTGGTTAGCAGTAGTAATGTTCTTGAAATTTGGGGAAGTGAGCCACTTCTTGTTGAAGGTGGTTGTTGTCTGGCATGAATTAGGCTTGCATGTCACCTACCATTGGGGAGGCGGTGGTGTAGTGTTATTGCCACTGGACTGGTAATCCAGAGACCTGGGGTAATGCCCTGGGGACCTGGGTTCGAATCCTGCCATGGCAGATGGTGGAATTTGAATTCAATGAAAATCTAGAATTAAAAGTCTAATGATGATCATGAAATCATTGTTGTAAAAGCCTATCTGGCTCACTAAAGTTCTTTAAGGAAGGAAATCTGCTATCCTTTCCAAATCAGTGAATATCACAGACAGCATTTCTGTGTGGTCCCAGAGAGGAAAAAGCTGCTTGACTTTGTGAGCTACTACAGCTGGATGTGGGAGGGAGATGGCCTCCAGACAAAGATATGCAGCTTTCTATGGATTCTGTAGGTTCCAGGAGATTTGTTCTGACAGGGCTGAGAGGAAGAAGAATCATTGGAACAGGTGGTTTTAAGAAACCCTCTGAAAATGGAGGAACCTACCTAAAGATGGTCACTCAAAGTTACCCGATGAAACGGGGATATGGGAACCCACTGGGAGCTGGGAACGCAGTGGCATAGCGGTATTGTCACAAGACTGGTAATCCAGAGACCCAGGGTAATGTTTTGAGGACCGGGGTTTGAATCCCACCACGGCAGATGGTGGAATTTGAATTCAATAAAAATCTGGAATTAAAAGTCTAATGGTAACCATGAAACCATTGTTGATTGTTGTAAAAAACCATCTGACGTCCTCACCTGGTCTGCCCTACAGCAAATGTAGTTGGTTCTTAAATGCTCACTGAAATGCCTAGCAAACCACCTAGTTCAAGGGCAATTAGGGATGGGCAATAAATGGCACATCACTTGATTGAATAAAAAAAACTTGTCAGCCCAAAAGATCTTAAAGAAAGGGTCTTTCTTTAGGCTAACATGAACTGTTTTATTACTGGGGGAGTTGTGATTAGAGCTGAACACTGTACAATAACCACAAACAGGAAAATTCTCATACTCTGACCTTATGGCCCTGCAATGGTAACTTGGGGCTGTCATGATTGCCTGTGATATATTGTTGGAAGCTAAGGGACCTGAGGTGGCTTGTTTCAGGGTGGCTGTTGCTTGAGAGGGATCAGTTCTGGCAGCTTGACACTTCAATGGCTATGGTTGCTTAGCTCACTTTTGAAGCTCTCTGATGTGAAGGCATTGGAGAGGTCAAGAAGGAAGCATGTTCATTGTCAACCTTCTAAGCAACAGTGACATCTGTTGTGAAAGGTAATGGAAGAATCCCCATAAAATTTCTACCTTGAGGAAAAGCTGGAATACAAAGGAGAATTAAAGTAATTCCAGAAGTTGTGGCATACCTTTGGGTTTGTCCCAGGAAAAGGGAATGAACCTTAAAGATTTCATAAGGTAAGGGAACTCCTGGGTGTGTGGAGGGATGGGGAGTCGGGAGTGAACACTGAGTTCACAATATACATAGTTGTAAACTATTGTGTTGAGTTAATAGTGCTAACTATATTTAATTCTTTTTTGTATTCAATAAAGTTTTTTATTTAAAAATATGGAACCTTGTGGCGAAATATTGTTGGTTAATTGCTGGATGTTCAAATTTCTTCTTCAAATGTTAAGAGTTCCTAACGTTACAACACATTCCTTGAAGCCCACAGGTGCTGGGTTTCATTTCTGAAATACTAATAGAATTGAAATCATCCAGCTCAACTCTTCGAAGCCCTACGAAAGTGTCCAATTCAAAGTATTTGCAACATTACTGCCAATTGCCACTTCAGAATACACTTAGAAGCCCTTCTTGGCATCTTGAGGCTGCAGAAATCTCATGGGCTATCACAGTCTTCTGTGTGTTCAGGTCCTGAGAAATTTTGTTGCAGAGATGTGTAGTGGGTTTCTTCCATTTATCTATCCATCTATGTGGCCACCATCTCATTCATGCCTTCAGATTGATCCTCCTAAATTGTTGTTCCTTTGAAGATTGGGTATCTGACATTTGGGTCCTTATGCTCCTCAAACGCGGGTGGTCATTTCTCCTTGTCTGTCAGTGAAGGGCATTTTCCCTCTGTTCAACTCCAGTCCTTCATTGTCACTAATCCTCAGTGATTCACCCAGTGACACTCTCCTACCTATTTTGCTAATCCCTTTCAAAGGAGTGTTTCTGTGTTGATACTTGCACGGAAATGATGTTACATGGAATTGTTGACAATATGGCAGCAACTGTTGATCTGGAAGTTTCCAGATAATCATCAGAAGATCAGACTTGGAGATTTGGGGCGTGGTGGGGAGTGGAGATGTGTTTCAGTGAAAGCAGCCCCTCCAGTTTTTGTCCTTTTTGAGTGCTGCTGTTAAGCTATTTTTTCCTTGGAGGAGAGAAGACCTCTTGCCACGACTAACAACTGTGTGAACATCATGAAGAATTCCCTCACGTGAAGTAATGCTTCCATTATAATGAGAGTTGAAGGTAGTTTGCCCTTTTTAAATGAAAAGTAGAGTAGGTGCTGGCGGGGGCATTTGTGCAGGTGTTTTGTAGAAATGAGTTTCCCTCACATCCAAGTGCTTCAAGATATAAACCAAGATATTGGAGCTTTTGTAATTATTCCTGCTAGTGAAAACCAGCACAACAGTTTCAACCTGTATTCACAGAGGAGCTCTTCCCAAACTCCCATTTGGGAAGATGTCCTTCCTCATTTAATTTCATAGAGGTATTGCTCCTTTCTGCTTCCCATGCACAAAAGTGCCCACATCTTCACTCACTGATGTGCTCCTCACTCCTGCTCTCTCTACAATTTGACATTGTTACTTTGTCCCCAGAAAGGAATTTCCTTATCTGTCAAAGGCTGTCATAAGATCAGAGGCTCCTATCTGCTGAAGGGAGTTGTGTGCCTCCTCCTAAAGCCAGATAAAAACTGATGTGCATCAATGAGCCGAGTGGGACCTTGAACCACTGATTTAGAACAGATTAGAATTGTATTGACAAAAAATATGTTCTGGTAGATTTGCTCTGCTTCTGTCTGGGGCAATTGTCTCAACATTGTATCAGTGTGACATCCATATTCTACTTCTAAGTCATTTTCACTTTGACAGCATTACAAATAATGTAAACATGAAACCCTTAATAATGATATTAGTGAAAATATATGTGGAACACTCTGCCAAATAATAATTGCTAGTTTTAAGTACAGCAGTCAAACACCATCGGTTGTGCTAGCAAATAGTTTAGAGATTGGATTCTGCAATGCATCATTTTGTACTGTATTCATATGACTCATTCTAGTCATCATGACCTTCATCTGAAAAATGCCCTGCAACTTCCTGTTGTTAAAATGAGTAATTTCCTGTTTGCAGTTATGATGGAACAGTGATCAAGTGGCACAGCATGTGACTTGCTTACATCGTGATGTTGAGGTGAATTGCAATTAGAAATTGCTCATCACTTGGTGAAGACTGATTTTCCCAGCCAATCAAAATTAACTTTTCACCTGCCAAGAACCTTTCTGGTACTACATTAAGAGCTATTGCTAAAATAGATTTCATGAGTGGCACAGATGGATAGTTGTGGCAGTTAAAGGGAAGACCTTGTCAAGTCTTAAGGGATCAAATACAGCATGCATATTGATAAGAATGCAGTAGTGAAGGATCAGACACCAAGAAAGAAATATATAGGGATTAATTAGAAGTTTCTAAGTTGCTATCTACTTTATCCAAAGCTAAAGCAAATAACTTTACCAAGCTAGCAGTGGAATATTTTTGGCCTAATATTTATAATCTGGTCAGGAGTTCTGATAGAAGAAAGTCCTTTGTATGCTAGGGACAGGCTATTATATAATCATAAGAGAAACTACTTTAAAATACATGTATATTGTTTACTCTGAAGCCCTTACTTCAGACTTTAAAAACACTTCTTGCTCCAACATTAGTGAATGTTTCAGGCCTTGAGTGAAAACAGCTGGCTCAGTTGATTCCCTGGGGCACTTCTTTGCACCTTAACATTTATGTATATATTCATTATTTCTTTTTTGTCATTTATGATTATCCAATATCAAAACAGGAATCATTCTCTTGAGTATATGATAATGATGATTCTTTACATCACATCAAAGCATCCTAGAGAATACAAAAAATCTGCATTTTTTATTTATAAATAGTTACATTGCTGTTTCGCTAATGGATGTGTTTAATTCTGCGATATCTAACAGTATGCTATTGCATCGAGTTAGTGGGGGAGCAAATATTTAACAAAATATATGTGCCTATGTCCATTAGTCAGATCATAATCTCGATAGTCCATTGCTGCTGCAGTTACATCAGGTAGTTTCTGAAAATGGTTTCATTTTGCAGTTACTTTCAATTGAAAGTTACAAATTTAAACTGATGGAATATGGCAATCCAAGTTATTTGCTGGTTAAAACTTCATGAAAAACTGTAGCAAAGCTAGCTGACTACAAACAATGTTAATGAGGATTTTGAGTGGATCTTTACAAAATCCCATCCCAGGAAATGTTTAATAAGTAAGAGTGGAAATTAACAGTTCTTTTACAATATTACACTGTTGTAGGTCTTAAGATGAGAATTTTGTGGCTGGCTGTGAAAAAATATATATACATTTATTTTAGAGAAATTAAACATAATTGAAATATACTCTGTTCCCAGCCAAATGAAAGATCTTATTTAAAGGTCTTATTTTGCCAATTTTTGATCAGTAAGTTGGCACATTCACTTGGTTCTGTATATTATATTGGCAGACAGGAACCATATCAAGTATCAAAAGGAATGAAATCTAACCAATTGCAATCTTTACAGCCTTGCAAACTGGCTTTGCGATAGAAAACAAGTTTGTGTCATTGGGAATAGTATATTCTTATTTTAAACATTGTGATTATTTTAAGCTGTGTTTCTGCTTTAAAAATTGCTTGGTATTTTGTTATTTTAAAATTTGTGATTTGTCTGACACGGTCACAGGTGTTCAATGTCATTCTCCCTGTGTCAGTTATAGTACCTTTATACATCAAAAGAATCTCCCCACTCTCCAGCCCACCCCAGACCATGTGGAGCTTAATAATTTGAGATAGCTTTCCATTCTTAAAGGTGGGTGATGAAAAGAAAGTGAGAAGCATGTTTTAATTCATAGGCTTCAAATACATGCATTTATACCATTTTTTAAAAGGCTACCATATCCTCCTTTGTTTTATCTTTCATGAACTGTAAATGACTGGAGTCAAGATCCTGGAACTCCCTCCCTAACAGCACAGTGGGTGTACCTACACCACACGGACTGCAGCAGTTCAAGAAGGCAGCTCACCACCACTTTCTCAAGGGAAATTAGAGATGGGCAATAAGTGCTGACCTAGCCAGCGACAGCCTCATTCCATGAATGAATAATAAAAAAAAACCTATAAGTCTATCCTCTTACTCTACCATCTGTGCTTGTGTGTGTGTGTGTGTGTGTGTGTGTGTGTGTGTGTGTGTGTGTAAACCCAGATGAATGTGTGTGACCATATGAATGGTGGTTGTGTTTTATCTAGCCTTTTAGCTCAGGAAATAGTTTCAATAAACTTATCTTGTTCTTTGTTTGACCTAAGAAAACCTGTCTGAATGATTTTTACAACCTCAAAACGTAAATAGTGGGACTCTTACAGAATCAGTGAAGCACACCCTCTCTAAATTCTATAAAAGACCCTGTAATGGTCAAACGTGGAGTGGGGCAATAGGGGAGTCATTTCACCCCTCCTCATGTGATCGTAACAGAGCTAGGTCAAAATTCCCTGTGGAGTTGACTTGCCTAACCTGAAACGTAAAACCAACCTAAAACAAATGCAAAAGAAGTATCACGAGTTTTCCCATTTGTGTTAGCATTTTACAAGCTATTTTTTAAATGATAGTTTCACTGCAGAAAATAAAGACTTACTGTACATGTTTATATTGCTATTTAGTGGACTCTATTTGTCAAATCAGGAAATTTGCATGTGCAGAGTAGAGAATTCAGATGCTACATAACAGCACTATTCTATCATCTAGTGGTCTGGCAGGAGCCAACAAAACTTGTACAGTGAGGAGAAAGAAGGGTGATTTTTAGTTAAACCAGAGTTTGAACTCTCAATGTTCCTATTGAGAGCTTTGATTTTACCATCAGGCCCACTGGAAAGAAGCCAACCTTTATTTTTAGGTCCTCATTTCTAAATGCAACTGAAAAAGGAATGGCTCCATTGTTATGTCAATTAAGAAATATTAATTTGCACACCTTCACCTAGTTGTCAATTTGGCCAGCAGTAAACACTAGAGTCAAAGGGCTGGACTTTATGCTACACTGCTGGCGGGCCTGAAGACAGGGGCCTTATAAAATGCAGTGCACGGTCTGCCTGATGCCTTCCTGCCCACCCACGATCTGTCTCCAACTTTACGGAAGCAGTGGAAGTACGATTGGCCCACCCTCGCTTGGGTCTCTTGAAGCTCCTAAGCGGCCAATTGATGGTTACTTAAGTGCTTCATCCTGCCCCCGCTGCTCTTTTACCCACAGCTTCAGTCTCCAGTGAGATCTTTCCAATTAGTTGATGTGTGCTTTAAATTGACATGTAAATGTAACTCAGAGAAAATGTTCATCATGATAAATTACTCTTGCATGCCTCCATCACTTTATTCAGTCCTTTGTTTTAAAAAGAAATGAAAAACCTGCATTTAGATCATGCCTTTGATGAGCTCAGGACATGCCAAAGCACTTAACAGCCAATTAAATATCCTGAAGTGTAATTGCTGTTGTAAATTAGGAAATGTGGCACCTAATTTGGCCACAGCAAGCTCCCACAAAAAACAATGTGATAATGACCAGATAATCTGTTTTTTTTTAGTGATATTTATTGAAGAATGAATATTGGACAGGACACCAGGAATATTTCTTCACTGTTTTTCAAAATAGTGTCATGGGACCTTTTATGTTGAGTTATCAATTTAGTGTCTCGTCCGAAAGATGGCATCTTTAACTGTGCAGTACTCCATTGGTATTGCACTGGAGTATCAGCTTTGATTTTTATGCCCGAGTCACTGAAGTGGGACTTGAATCCACAACTTTCTGACTCTGGCGATTGTGCTACCAACTGAGTCGTCTTGCTGGATGCACACTGACCCTGCGATATGCTCAGTTTGCCAAGTGTGGTGCCTGGAGTCGTTATAGATTTGAAATTATTTTGGCAGCTGCACCTTGTTATTCTCTCGTTGAGCAGCTAATGATTTGAATCAGGCTTGCAAAACTTTTGCATCCAACAACTGTAAGATTAGAAGAACAGGTTTATACACAGCTACTCTGAATATTGATGCTGTACTTATTTCAATGTCCTTAAATTAAAACTTGAATATTGCTGAAAAAGGAGACAGGGCAAAGCTTTTCATCTTGCAGTCATCCCGACACTTTTCAAGAATATCAATATAAGGCGCAAACAATAATTTATACTATACGAGGAGAAAATGCTGATTGGTTGGCAAGTGTAGTCTGATTGGTAGCGGAGTTGTCATGGAAAATGCACCAATTGATGGTGACTGACAGTTACTGCCAAGCATTGTTTGAAATTTAAACCAGGCAGCTTGACCCTAATTGGTCAAGGCATTGCGCTGAGGAATGAGTTATCGAATGGCTGCCACTTAATTTGTTTAGCTGAAACAGATGTAATATATGTACAAGTTCTTTCTGTCTGCAAAGAACAGGGCCCTGTGTATTAATGCATGTAGCTTCCAGTACACTGAAATGTGCCAAACTGTGAGCCCAACTGACGATCTTAAATTGGTTGTCAGCGTAATTCTTAGCACACCGAAGATTTTTTATCAAATGTTGTCCAATCACAGGATCACATCTAATATTGGACACTGTGTTTCAAATCTTGCAAGCACGAATTTGCTTGGTATGGCCTGTACCTAGCCCGTTGCGAACACCGGCTGCGACAGACTATTTGATACGATCTGCCAGTCTTTCGGACGTCCGGCCTACATACCCAGCATCATGCTGGCACTGAAATTCATATACCACATTACTCATTTGTGTGATAGGCAGAATGTCCTTTTGATTTAACGGCAGCATCCTGGTAGTGACAAATAGCACTCGTGTTGCTACTGCGTAGTAGCAGCATGAAACCTTGCCCTTCCAGGGTAATCTGAGGTAAACTGGGCACTTTTCATGGTAAAAAGTGATGGCCTTAGGCCCGTTCATGCAAACTGCCTGGTTTAAATTTCAAACAATGCTTGGCAGTTAACTGTCAATCACCATCAATTGATGTATTCTCCAAGGCAACGTTTCTACCAATCAGAGTTTGCTTGCCAACCAATCAGCACTCTTCTTATAGAGTATAAATTGTTATTTTCCCCTAATATTGGTATTCTTGTGGTGTCCTGATGAGTGTAAGACAAAAAGCGTTGTCAAGTCTCTTTTTTCAGCAATACTCAAGTTCTGTACTGCCAAATGACTACATTTAAACTTCTTCATCAAATTTAACATAATGGTTTTGTTGATGCCTGTCAAATGTCTGACCACCTCACTGTATACTGGTTACTAGCCTCTATTTTATCTGTAAACATCTCGACATCCACACACCCTTGCCAAGGCACTCTGTTTTGCCTTAAAAATCATTGAACACAAATTGTTCTGTGTGCAAAGTATAGCAAAATCATCAACACTTTCTTCATAAATATATTTTAGGCTTTTCTCTGCCGAGCAACTGTGGACATCTTCTCCTAGTCAGTCCAGTGTTTGTTCACAGTCTTATAGTCAATTATTGCCAGTTAGTAAACATTATCCTATACCTGCAATTGGAGACCGGAGCAAGTTACTAACAGAGCCTTTAGCTTTTCAAATACTTTTAAATTAAATGGTATGACAAATTTGAGGTTTCATAAGATGGTTATGTTTTAAATGTCTCTTTAATTAAAGGTAACATGCAGTAATGAAAAGTTGCATGTGACCCACTACTGGTTCTGCCTGACGATAAGCTTGTGTGGCTTGATTATCATGGGCTCACAAGACCCATTAGCACCTGAAAACAAAAGACAAAGCGATTGGCTTTGGAAGGGGTAGATTTACAGACTCTCAGGCAGTCTGATTAAAAAACCCTGGACACAGAGAGAGTGAGTTCTGGACAGAGAGAGATAGGGACAGCAGCTGCTGTGATCAACAAAGGGAAACAAGATGTTTCTCTGAGTTCCAAGGTAGAATTCTGGAAGAGCTTGTGGAAGGTTGAAGAGAAGGAATCTGCAGAGATTTAATGACACTGGAAGATTTGCCCATGTGAGGCTTGGAAAAGGAATCACTGGAGTGAGCTTTGCTGCTATAAATTGGTTCAGGGATTCTCAGAAGACTGAGGGAAACAACTTTTGACTTAACACTCAGTGAAACGGGGAGAAGTAAGCCCATTGGAAGCTGTGAGTAACTTTGGACTGCTTCCTGTGGTAAAGAGTATAATTCTGTAGAGAGTGTGGCGTAATATATAAACATGGTGTGGGGGCATCGGTAGTGTTAAGAAACTAATAAGAAATATCATTTCTGTAGTTTAGAGTATTAGTTACTGACTAAGTAATGTTTAGTAAATATTTATTTTGGTTTGTTAATTACTATAAAGGTCTTAAAACTTGAAATCTTGGGAGATTTCTTTAAGTCGGTCACTCGGAATTCAAATCTCTTTTTGAAAGTTATTGGTCCTCACGGATCGTAAAAATGGCTATGACTGTTTTTAGCTGGACACCTTCTGTTTCATATGATATGATTTCTTGTCAATGTACCATCAAACAAGGCAAGAAACTTAAGCTGCTTTGTTTTTGTGAACTCTCCCAAAAGTCAAAGCCAGATTATCACAAAATAAACTGCACCATTGTATTGTAAGTAGTTGCATATTGTGCAAAATTTTGTCTTTTGTCTAATTGCTGCACAATTACACACATGTATAGATGGTTAAAAATTCAAAAGCTGACTTGCAGAAGGTGCAGTGAATTTAGTAGAGTTTATTATCATGAATGGAAGTGCCTTAGAATTACATAATGCATAGTCATTAATACATAATTGAATTCATGTGTGTAAAATCATGTTCCTGTGCTACCTTACTTTTTAGCCTGACGCACCTTACAGCCATGTCTAACTTCCTGCTATTGGAGAGGCTTAATGTTAGCAATAATCGCTTATCAGGTGAGTTAACATCTTGCTTGTTTTCTCTATTATTTTTCTTTTCATTTTTACCTAACTATTTACTTGCTTGAAAGGTTTTCTGTCAGGGCATGCACCTCCATTGGTCAGGAGGACAGCTTTAGCTGCCTTTGAACATCGCTCATTGAGCTAGTGTGAAACATTTTAGAGTATTCAAGATCAAATGTCAGTTTAAGAATTGAACTTGGAGTCCTTTTTAAATTAGAAATTAATAATCTACAACTAAGAATATTTTTGTATGTTTGTGTTTTGCTTTAGCCAAAAACTTTTATGCATAAACTGGTACATAGCGCAAAGAGGTGCGTATGTATTATGTATTGCATAACTTGAGGATTCTTTATTTTGTTGTTTTTGCTGTAATTAAAAACTATGGCCCCCTTAGAACTGTATAATTAGTTACTAAATATGCTCAAGATTCTTTGATTCCAAAATGGTGTCCACAGCACAAGTGTGCACTTCTGGTGCAAATCATGCCGGACACCATTTTGGCAGGAATGTTGGTGCGCATGCAGGGAGTATTTACAATGTAGGCAGATCATGCTCCAAATACTCACTGTTAAACATGCACATCTGAACATACATTTAGCAGCAGAAAGAACTGTCAGCCAGCTCTATTTAAAGGGATCATCTACAAGTTTTTAGCTTAGTTGCTGATTGATTTTTACTGGCTGTTGCTGCAATTGTAGAAGCTTTTGGTAGTTTCTAGAATTCTTTAAAGTTGTTAAAGTCTACAGGAAGGGGTGTGGCATGTGCTGAAGGACTTTGGCCTGACTTCAAGGATTCTGCACAAGCTACTTTCTTCCAAACATGAGTGCAGTAGCATGCATTCGACTTGGGTTAAGGCATGACAGGGAGTATAAGCTTGGTGACAGTAGAAGCTGCTGGAAGAGGAATGAGGGAAGAAGAGTCCTCAGCAGGAGACCATATATACCCATGATGTTCAGGGACCAATTCTCCTACCTGAACCTCAGTGAGGAAAAGGCTGTCAGATGTCTTTGCTTCACTATGGACGTCCTCACTGAAATGTGCTACTTGCTGCAACCATAACTGCAACCTCAAAGAAGGGTGAGTATAGCATTGCCAGTGCTTGTGAGGGTGACCATGGTCATGAATGTTTCTTTGTTGAGTTCCTCCCTGGAGCAGGTGATAATTACAACATCTCCTGGTTTACTGTTCCCAAAGGCTACTGAGACTCTGTACTTCAAGAGAACTGAATACTTTTCCTTCCCTCTTGCCAGAGAGATGGAAGTGGAGCAAGCACACAGCTTTTGCGGATCTTGGTCTTCCCCATGATGCAGGGTGCCAGTGACTGCACGCAAGTCACTTTGTGGGCTCTATATGTCAACTCTATCCTATAGCAGTACCAAAAGGGATTCTATTCCTCCTGATGCACAATCATACAGTATCATGCAGTCTGTGCCTGGTAGTAGTCATGATGCCTTCATTCTGCGACAGTCCACTTTTCATGACAAGCGAGAAGGTGGCTACTGGATGACAAAGGCCAAACGCTGTCAACATGGTTCTTGATTGTGGTGTGCAACCCATACACACATGGGCAGCCTGCATACAATGAAAGAAATGTTGGAGCAGACCATTAGGATGCTGAAGAAATTTTTCTGCTGCCTGGACTGCTTTACTTAGCAGAGCAGGTGTCAAGATTCATGGTAGTCTGCTGCATAATGTCATCATCATGAGGGGCAGACTTTTCCACCAGCTGTAAGATGACCAGTGGGGTACAGTCCACGTTTGCCTCATAAAACTGCCAGTAAATGTAACCCCAATACTCAACTCGGCAACCATCTAACACTTTACTTTCTCTCTCTTACTGACCATCATACCATCCCATTGACCACAATGCCAAAATAAAAGCCAACAAATTTATAAAACACACCACACCATTCTGCATACAAATATCTGCTAATCACTGCATTCCCTTAGTGCCTGTCTTCTGCCTGCTTTTGCCTTCCCTAATACTTGTGCACAGGACTACCCCAGTAGTTGTAGCATGGCTGGTTGAAGGCTTCTGGCTTTCAGTGGGAGAGGCTGCAGATGGTCTTGCAGGACAATGCAGAGTAGCACTTACTCAGAAGGTCTAGCTTCAGACTGCACCACTTTGGCATGGGCAGCTGTAGTCTAGGCTGGCTGGCTGACAGACAGCAGCAACAACACTAGTGACCTGGCAGTTGTGAGAAAACAAAAGCCATCATCCTCAGAGAAGGTAGCAGGTTTGTGCTTCACTGCCACCACCTTCAGCAATCTGAGTAATCCATTGGAGGATAGCTCGATGGATTGCTGTGATGCTGTACACGTCCCCTTAGAACACTGATAGTTGCTGCCATAATGGCAGCAGTCTGAGCTTGCATGGCAGAAAGCTGAGCTCACATGAGAGCATTTCGACCTTCTTTAATAACAAGCTGACTTTACAGAAGCTTGAGCTTCCACTGCGGCACCCAGACATTGGGTGGTTTCAGCAATGGAAACTGACTTCAGCCACCAGCCTCTATAGTGCGGTAGGATTTGCAAATGTTCTTATGGAGTTGGCCCCTCCTTCTGCTCTGGAAAGAATGGGCTCGAAGCTCTGTGCGAAGCCCTGTGCCAAGTTGGTGTCAGACTCCTCTATGTTCCTTGACTTTGCACATAGCTTTTTGACAGCCTGCAGGTTTCTGGAAGCCTTCCCATAGCCTGGGAATGGGAGCTGAACTCTCCACTGGAGGCACCTCCTCCTCTGAGGAAAGGGAGGGCTAGAACGAGGAGGAGGCCAGAAGAGTACGTTCAGCCTCCAGGGGAGCCACCTTTGGGAGGACAGGCACAGGCACAAGGGGCACAGAGCCAAGAGGTACACCAAGGAGAAGGGGCCACAGAAGACACCACTACCCGTGCCAGGGTATGCAGATGGCAAAGCAGCTACCTCAATATGTCTGAGGTGCAGTGCCAAAGGACGCTCTGTCCCTCAAGGGAGACAGATAAAGTTGACTATCAGATGATTGGGCCTGAGATCTCCGCTAACTGTGTGGATGGACACCCCATGCCAGTGGCTCTAAAGGTCACAGCTGCCCTCAACTTCTATGCCTCTGGCTCCATCCAGGGGTCGGTGGGTGATCTTTGCGGTGTCTTCCAATCAGCTGTCCACACTTGTGTCAAGCAGGTTACAGCAGGTTACAGACGCTCTGTTTAGGTGTGCATTGACCTTCATCCGCTTCCATTGGGTCCAGGCAAGCCAGACACAACGAGCCAGAGGCTTCGCGACCATTGCTGGCTTCCCCCGTGTCCAGGGTGCAATACACTGTACACATGTGGCCATCGAGGTGCCAGCAGGTGAGCCCAGTGCCTTCATCAACAGGAAGGGCTTCCACTCCATGAACGTGCAGATAGCGTGTGATCACGGGATGCTGATTCCACAAGTTTGTGCAAGGTACCCAGGCAGCTCCCATGACGCCTACATCCTCAGGCACTCCCAGGTGCTGGGGCTCTTCAGTGCTTCAGCCCGGTTTGAAGATGGCTGCTGGGTGACAAGGGCTATCCCCTCAGAAGGTGGCTCATGACGTCTCTCTGCCATCCAAGAACAGAAGGTACAATAGGAGCCATGCCTCCACATGGACTGTGGTGAAGAGAACCATCGGTCTTCTCAAAATGCACTTCAGATGCCTGGACTGCTCAGTGGGGGCGCACTCTGGAACCCCCCCAGATTGTGTGTCAGTGATAGTGTTTGCCAGCTACACTCTCCACAATCTTGTGCTGGAAAGAGGGGACACAGTGGGCGATAAAGACGTCGACGCAGTTGCTGCAGCTGCACACGATGAGTCCAGCAGTCTGTCTGAGGATGAGCACGCACAGGGAAATGCTAAGGCGGTAGATGCTGTCCTGGGCATACTCCAGGGAGGCAGGGACACCCGGGATGCTTTAATCCAATGAACCTTCAGCTAGCAGATGGACCACACACAGATGGACCTCCAGGACAAGCCTGGGCTATAAGCTCCATACTCGATACATAAGTGCCAAATCTTGCAGGTTAGGAACAGTAGCTAAGGGCCTTGTTAATAAAGCTGAACGTCCCACAAAACACTCCTAATACTTTTGGAAACCAAACACATGCAGAAGAAAAGAGGCATCCTCAGCCATGGTCATATGTCTGAATTTAATATCACAGGCAAAGAAACTTAATGAAACAAAATGACAAGGGTGTTCCAATTCAAAGCAAATTATAAAGACCTCATCTCGGGCCAATACAAAAGCACCAGTGATAAACCCGCGGTGTGCGTAAAGTGCCTTATGTTTATGTTTCCGGGTGCTGCGTCTTGGTGCTGCCCCATCGCTGGGAGTGACATCTGAGACAGGCTGTGGACTCTGCTGTCCTGTTTAGCCTCAATGACCTTGGCGGACATCCTCTGGCCTGTGGACCCTGTGCTGGCCCCGCCTGGGAGGGATCTGCCAGTTCTACAGCTGGCATCTCCCCAGTCGTCGCAGCATCCCTGGATGCTACGGTCACTGGCGGAGGAGCTGCCACCCTCATCCGGAGCGCCCTGAGAGGTACCCGCAGAGACGACAGGCAGCTGCTGCGCCGACGTGAGGTCACTATGGACCTCCCTGCTCACCATGGATGGATTGGCACCAAGCTGGGAAACTTGGTGCCCGCATCATCTCCCACAATGCCACTGACAGCTGAGGTCAATGCTGTTGTGAGGGCTTGCTGGTCAGAGCGCATCCCCAGGAAGCCCTGATGTGTCTCTTGAAGTAGATTCTCCATGAGAGTCGCCACTCTCTCCATGGACGCATGATGTTTGGACATGTGACTCATAGCTTTGGCAATTGTCCACATAGACACCTCCGCCATGGAGACCAAGCCAGGCGTAGCCTCATGTATCTCCCCCAGATGTTCCCACACACCTGGCCGCATTTCATGCCCCTGCTGTGTTGCGGACGACTCCAGAGGCACATCATCAGACACTGACTGTTCTCTGACTGCAGGCGCCATGGGCACTCTGTTTCTGCCAGCTCCTCCAGCGACTGTGAAGTGCCCTCACCATTATGCCCTGGGACACTAGCCGATGTTCTAACTCCCACCGAGGTGCTAGTATCTGCGCTGGTGCCTGCCTACCAGAGATGGTGTGACACTGGTGAGACTTCAGGGCCCTCAGGAGTGAGAGGGGGCCTCTACTGCTCCTCCTCCCTGCCCTGCTCCGATGATGCTGAAAGGAAGAACGAGGACATTGACATTGTCTCCACATTAACTGATTCAAAGTGCATCCCTGTCCCCCAGATCATTATGTGCTCATCCTTTCATAAGCAATGGTCGAGCCATGTTGCAAAATTAAATCACTTAATATTCAGCACTGCTATGGCTGTTGGGAGAACAATGCTGACCTCACTGAGCATATATACCTGGTAGTGGCACCCAGCCTCACCGACGCCAGTGGACCTGGGTGCATGGCATCTCTCCAAATCCAGGGCTTCCTGGCTAACTGCATCTCACCACTGCCAGTCCTCTCACAGTCTGCAGCATTATGAGCATTCTTATCCTGAAAATTAGAAAAGAGCATTGATTTGTGCAAATTGTTCATGGACTCTCTTCAAGCACAGCCCACTGCAACCAGAGTGGGACATATCAGGGCTCCAGTGCCTCCTCATCCCGCTGCCGAATAATCACACAAAGGTGCTAGGCCTGTTCCCCCCTCACACCCACCCCCAACCCCCTGCTTGGCCACATGCTGCCTACAGCACATTAGGCACCACAAGATATATCCTTCCATAGCAAGGAGGCACAAGCATGTGGAGCGCAGAGGGCAGCAGATGGTTTGTTGCCACACCACCTTGAAACTCCCTTCCCAGCATGTCATCACCCTGACTTGGACATGCCCTGCAGTTCCAGCACAGTGCCTAAGTGCAGCTCCTCCAGGCTGCCCCCAAAACAGTCATGTGGGTCCAGTGAACCGCATACTGCGGGTGCGGAACCCATCTCTTCACCACCCTCTCAGGCTGACCTCGGCATGGGCAATATCTGCTGGCCCATCCAGCAAAGGACACATCCATCAATGATTCAGTGCAGTCACTACACTCAGACTTGCGGGGTTGGGGAGGGCAGCAGGAGGGGGAAAGCCGATCTGCTGGGTTAAGTGACCAATACCAACTTTGTCCTCACCCTTCCAGAGCACAACAAGTGATTGACGAGCTTGCAACACTGGATCCAGGTGCGCTACACCATGTCGCGGGAGCTCACCACCTCCGCCACCTCCTCCCAGGCACGTTTTGTCATGTGGGGGGGGGGCCTCCTCCTCCCGTCCTGGGGAACCATCATCTCCTGCCGTGCTGCCACCTCCTCAAGTCATCAGAAAAACGAGGGGCACACTGGCCCCCTGCCCTACCCTCTGGCCTGGCTTGCCCCGAAGGGCTACCCTCCGGCCTGACCTGCCCCGATGGCCTACCCTCCGGACTTGTGTAACCTCCATTACCCCACTGCAGAGCCCTACGTCCAGCCATTGTGAGCAGCCTTTCCAAGGCTGCTAGGCCTTCCTTTATACAGGCTGCTGGGTCGCCATTGGACCCGGCGGGCTGAGTGCGCCCACCGCTGCCTGCCCATTCCTGCTATGCAAAGGAGCCATGAAGTTCACTAGGCGGGCCTTAATTGGCTCGCCCGCATAAAATGACTGCACGGATTTGATCACGAGCGGCAATTGGGCCTGCGTTCACTCCCGCTCCGCCCCTCCCGTCATCCAGAAAATTCTGCCCGTTATCTTACCAGGCACTTTGAACTCCACCTCTTCTAACAATAAAGCCCCTTTCATATTACCAATTTTATTAGTAATATAAACATATTGCTTGATGTCTCCTAGCTAGGTGCAAGATTTCACCCCCGGCCTTTGAATGGTTTATTCAACAAAATGCAAATATACCCAACTTCCTTACTGTTTAACATCCCAAAACTATTATACATCAAAGCACCCAGACTAGCTGGCTTTAATCCAGTTAAGACTCACACCCACAGGCACAGACCCTACTACAAGTCCAATTTAAAATAATTTCCAATAGCATTATATACATTAATATCTTCATGACACTCATCCATCGGGGCAAGAACATATGGCCATACTTGTATCCTACCTGTTGGATGATGTTGCCTCTGCTTATCTCCCTGTCCTGCAAAAGATAGGGAAGTGGTGCACTATGTGGCTGTCATGGTTGAATAGCTGGCAGTATTTGCAAGCTGTGAGATGTGGATGTCAGTCTTGCAGCAGTGCTACATGCATCAGGGTGAGATGAAGCTATGAATGTTAGCTATGAGTTGTGTTTGATAGAAATTGTTGGTAGGTGAGTGATGGGGGTGTAGTGATTCAGCAATGCCTGAGGATAGTGGTGCAGTTGGTGGAATATGGCATTTGAGGATACATTCACTGGCCTTGACCACTCATGTGAGGTCATTGGAGTTTTTGAGGCATTGCATCAGGGTCCTTGGGGCGAGATGCCTGGCATTGACAATCAGGGCTGTTTAGTCCCCATGCCTTTGCAAAGTTTGTCCACAGGGCCTCCTGGTCCTCTCTGGATAAATCACATCTCTCATCGTATCTATCTTCTCCATCAAAGTGTCCAGCACAATGTCAAAGAACCTTTGACTGTTGTACTATAATTGACTCTTCTTCCTGCTCCGACCGTCTTCCCCAAACAGTTCCCACACCTGATCCAGCGAGAAAGACAAATCAGATAATTTTGTTAATGGTGAAAGACTAGAAGCTGTGGAAGACAAATGGATTTTGGCCCATATGCACAAAGCACAAAAAACCACTGCACAGGTGCAAAAGTGACAAAATTGATGAATGGAGAGTTGGTCTTTATCTTTAGGAGAATGGAATACAAAAGGTAGGAATTTATGGGTCATGTCCACAGACATTGATCAGACCACATTTGGAGTCCTGCATATTCATCTTGGTGAGGGTACACTGCAGATTTCATAGAATGATAAAATAATGTAAAAGATTAAAATAATATAACAAAAGATTAATGAGGTTTCACAAACTTGGCTTGTCTTCCCTCGAGACTGGGGAATGATCAATAGAGGTGTATAGAATGATTAAGGAATTCAATAAGGTAGATAAAGAGAAACTATTTCCCCTGGTGATGGAATCTGGACAACAGGGCACAATCTTAAAATTTGAGTAAATGAATTCAGCATGAAATCATTAAGCACTTTTTTCACAAAAAAGGATGATAAATTTAAAACACTCCCACAGAAGATTGTGGATGCTAAGTCAATTTGAATTTGCAACACAGATTTTTAGATTTTTGTCAGATAAGGGTATCATGGCAGACTGAGCAAAGTTTGGTAAATACAACTGAAGTACCGATCAGCAATGATCTGACTGATTCATGGAACAGGCTAGAGAGGCTGAACGGCCTACTCCAGTTCCTATTTCCTAGATATCTTTACCACTTATAAAACTTATTTTGATTATTTGGCAAGAACAGACAGCCTCAAATGTGTGAGGAAAGAATGATTTACGACACAAAAACTTGAGGATTGAAAAAGACCTAAAAATTCTAACAGCCCAAATCTGTCATCAGCAATACCACCTATACTGAATATATACAGTATATATGAACCACACATATATTGAATTGTGTACAAAATATTTACTGCTCTAATGCTATCTGGAACAAACTATGTATCTATATTGTAGCATGACCTGTGAAATATGTTAAGTTCTGCGCAACTTAAAACATAAATTATATATAAGATACTTTTTGCTGCCTCCAGACCAGAGTTAAACTATTTTAGTTAGGGCCTCCTAACTTAGCGTCATCTGATATATATGGTGAAAAGCTGATGCCCAAATGCAGCTCCTTGGGGACCATCATTTGTCGCATATTGCAAATCAGAGAATGAACGCTTTACCCTTAATCTCTTTGTCTCCTATTCCCAACCAGCTACCAAATTGAACATCAGGTGGTGACTGGTAATTGCTTTTGGATATTGGTCTTATCCTATGCCTCCATAAGATCCCAACACTACTTTTTGAAAGCAATTTTACATCATATCAGACCTCATTTTAAGTTTACAGTATCAGGTGAACTTATTTTGCAGAAGATGAACACTCACAGCAGTCGCATTATATAGTTATGTATTCACAGTAGGTAACTTTCCACCTAACTTCTCTAGTGAACAAGATAGTAAATGGACTGTAATTTCAAAAACAAAGAATCTTTTGTAAATAGTTTTTAAGTGTTTGGAGTTTTTATCATGACAGGGATCTGTTTAAACTGTTCCAAGGAAATATAAATTAATTATTTTTTTTTTAATTCTGAAGTTTCAAATGATTTATTTCCCCTCTGGGATTTTAAATAGATTCTTGGATTTACACAGCACAATTTTTTAATATAGCAAAGTCAGCAGGACTCCCTGAATTTGAATATCTGGCCACGTAAATCTAGCAAGAAACTGTCTGTCATATACAAACTGAGCCAATCATTCTGCATTGTTTACATATTAATTGTTTCACTAGCCTGCAACTGTTCAAACGTGAAACATTGTATTGAGATAAGGTTGATAGAGGAATCTGACCTGCAAGTGTTTTGTTTTGTATAGTGGTTGGATTTAAAGTGAGTCAAAATTACTTTTTTTGTTAGATTATTTCTAAATGGCCCAGAAAACCCCTACTGGTCTGGACAAGATTATGCGACTATGTTGACAAATAGTGTACATTTTGTATTTATCTCTTTGATTTTGTATGAAATGAAAGTAATCATTCATGAATGGCGTATTTTCATGTTTAGCACTGCTGATAAAGAGCTTTGCGTTCTGGGGGCACTTGCTGGGAATTTTTATCAGTTAAAATTTTGGAATCACGTGTTCGGATTCCTTGTATACACTTCCGGCTCACAAAGCATGCGCTTGGGGCATTGAAGGCAAAAATTATTCTCTACATATCTTCGAAGAGTAGTCGATTGTTTACTCCATGGGTTAAGATGGTTGTGCCATCCCAACAATACTGTCGTGTAAGGCCACCTTAAGACCGATAAATTGTTGTGATGGTGCCACTGGGATACCTTGTAGTTAACCAAAGAGTTAAACAATTTAATTCCGTTTACTAGATTTGAAGAGATAAGAAGTGCAATTGCTGCAGAAATACAAATAGTTAATTCTGGAGATACTCAACTGGTCTGTCAGTACCTGTAAAATATGTAAAACTGCAGAAAGAGTCTATATATATATATATATATATATATATATATATATATATCAACCCACCTTTCCTCTTTACAGGAGTTGACAGATCTGCCATATACTAGATTGTTTGTTTGCAGCTAGCACAAATTCAATTGCTACTTCAGCATAGCATTATTGAATTACAAGTATATATGTAACTTTAAACCTTTTGTCCCATATAATGTGATGTAAGTCAGATCTATAGGTTTTTTTTTGAATGTGGGGGTGAAATTTCAACTTATTGTTTTCTACTTTGTTGTGCATTGGAAAAAAAGCGCTCCATTGTAATTTATAAGTTGCAGTGTCATAAACTGACAAAGTCCTTAATATTGTAAAATATAGAAAATTAATACATTTCCCTTTGTAAAAGTCATGCCCTTAAAATTGTTTTTCCAACATTCTTGATTTTTTAGAACATATATATTGCCCATATTATTTGTTTTATCTGCTTCAATCAGTTTTGAATATGTTTTCTTTATCATAGATCTCAAGAGCTTCCTTTTAAGTCTTAATGGATGTCATAGTCTGCTGGAGTTGTTACTAGATGGGAATCCATTTCAACAAGAGTCAGGCTGGAGGTGAGCCAAACCCATTTTTCAAGCTTTGCTGTCTGGCGGGCAGGATAGTATATTACTGAATTTAATTCAAAATTTAAGACGTCTCAATAAAAATTTAAATGACAGTATTTCACATGTAATATCACATGTAGTATCTGTGCTAATTGTATAGACTAATAATGTGTTAATTGTATAAAAAGTAAGAATTCATGAGTTAATTTCATTCATCTTTTAAATTAATTACATAGTTCTGTTTTTGTGACAAATAAATTGTAATACTAAGATAATATATTATGTGAATTTAGTCAGCAATTTGCAGTTGCTGCAAGGGACCCTGAAAAGTGTTAAAAGAGTGCACTTTCATATCTGTTGTTAGACTAAAAGAAGTCACTTGTAACATTAAATTACTTAAATTTCACCATTTATGATGTCGTATATTTGAGGAATGTACAAGAAGTATAACTTTTTTTTAAAAGAGTAGATTTATAAATAAGAGACATAAAGCTCAAAATTTTTGGGACTGGCATGGATGGACATTTGCACAACAGCAGTAGAATTGGAACCTTGATCAGAAAACAATTCTGCCAGATCTTCTTTGCATTTCTTCAAGTTTTCAAATTTGCCAGATGTAAGAGCAGCTACTTCTTGGACTGAGGAGATGAAGGTCTCCTCTCTGACTCAGCTTCAAGGATTTTAGTTTGCAAGCTGCATGGCTTTGATTGCCCAGTCTCATCAAGGTGAAGATATCAGGCCCTCAGGATAAAATATTTTTTTCTGTCTGAGTTTTGCTACCGATGCAGGTGGCTCGAGTCAGAACTTTCTGACATGGCAGACTGTCTTGGTTTAAAGAGCCTTGTTCACTCAATTTTTGCTGGAGGAAGGCATGGGCAGATTTGATAAGGGAGCTTAAGGTGAAGGAACCCTTAGGAGGAAGTGACCATAATATGATAGAATTTACCCTGCAATTTGAGAGGAAAAAGCTGGAGTCAGATGTAACGGTATTACAGTTGAATAAAGGCAACTACAGAGGCATGAGGGAGGACCTGGCCAGAATTGACTGGGAGATGAGCCTAGCAGGAAAGACAGTGGAACAGCAATGGCAGGAGTTTCTGGGAGTAATTTGGGGGAGACAGCAAAAATTCATCCCTAGGAAGAAGAAGCATACTAAAGGGAGAACGAGGCAACCATGGCTGACAAGGGAAGTCAGGGACAGCATAAATGCAAAAGAGAAAGCATACAATGCGGCGAAGAGCAGTGGGAAGCCAGGGGATTGGGAAGCCTACAAAGACCAACAGAGGACAGCTAAAAAAGAAATAAGGAAGGAGAAGATTAAATATGAGGGTAAACTAGCCAGTAATATAAAAGAAGATTGCAAGAGTTTTTAGATATATAAAGGGTAAGAGAGAGGCAAAAGTGGACATTGGGCCGCTGGAAAATGACGCTGGAGAAGTAGTAGTGGGGAACAAAGAAATGGCGGAGGAACTCAATAGGTACTTTGCGTCAGTCTTCACGGTGGAAGACACGAGTAACATTCCCAAAGTTCAAGAGAGTCGGGGGACAGAGGTGAGTATGGTTGCCATTACCAAGGAGAAGGTGCTAGGAAAACTGAAAGGTCTGAAGGTGGATAAATCATCTGGACCACATGGATTACACCCCAGAGTTCTGAAGGAGATAGCTGAAGAGATAGTGGAGGTGTTAGTGGCGATCTTTCAGGAATCACTGGAGTCAGGGAGAGTCCCAGAAGATTGGAAAATCGCTAATGAAACCCCCCTGTTTAAGAAGGGAGTGAGGCAAAAGACAGGAAATTACAGGCTGATTAGCCTGACCTCGGTCATTGGTAAGATTTTAGAGTCCATTATTAAGGATGAGATTTCAGAATACTTGGAAGTGCTTGGTAAAATAGGGCAAAGTCAGCATGGTTTCATCAAGGGGAAATCATGCCTGACAAATCTGTTAGAATTCTTTGAGGAGGTAACGAGTAGGTTGGACAAAGGAAAGCCAATGGATGTTATCTACTTGGACTTCCAGAAGGCCTTTGACAAGGTGCTGCACAGGAGGCTGCTTAGTAAGATAATAACCCATGGTGTTAGAGGCAAGGTACTAGCATGGGATAGAAGATTGGCTGTCTGGCAGGAGGCAGAGAGTGGGGATAAGGGGGTCCTTCCCAGGATGGCAGCCAGTGGAGTTCCGCAGGGGTCAGTGTTGGGACCACAACTTTTCACTTTATACATTAATGATCTAGATGAGGGAACTGAGGGCATTCTGGCTAAGTTTGCAGATGATACAAAGATAGGTGGAGGGACAGGTAGTATTGAGGAGGCTGGGAGACTGCAGAAGGATTTGGACAGGTTAGGAGAATGGGCAAAGAAGTGGCAGATGGAATACAATGTGGGGAAGTGTGAGCTCATGCACTTTGGTAGGAAGCATAGAGGCATAGACTATTTTCTAAATGGGGAGAGAATTCAGAAACCTGGAGTGCAAAGGGACTTGGGAGTCCTAGTCCAGGATTCTCTTAAGGTTAACTTGCAGGTTGAGTCGGTAGTTAGGAAGGCAAATGCAATTTTGGCATTTATTTTGAGAGGACTAGAATATAAAAGCAGGGATGTGCTGCTGAGGCTATATAAAGCTCTGGTCAGACCACATTTAGAATATTGTGAGCAATTTTGGGCCCCGTATCTCAGGAAGGATGTGCTGGCCCTGGAGAGGCTCCAGAGGAGGTTCACGAGAACAATCCCAGGAATGAAAGGCTTAACCAATGAGGAACGTTTGAGGACTCTGGGTCTATACTCGATGGAGTTTAGAAGGATGAGGGGGGATCTGATTGAAACTTACAGAATACTGAAAGGCCTGGATAGACGTGGGGAAGATGTTTCCATTAGTAGGAGAGACTAGGACCCGAGGGCACAGCCTCAGAGTAAAGGGAAGACCTTTTAGAACAGAGATGAGGAGAAACTTCTTTAGCCAGAGAATGGTGAATCTATGAATTCATTGCCACAGAAGGCTGTGGAGGGCAGGTCATTGAGTGTATTTAAGACCGAGATAGATAGGTTCTTGTTTGGTAAGGGGATCAAAGGTTACGGGGAGAAGGCGGGAGAATGGGGTTGAGAAACTTATCAGCCATGATTGAATGGCAGAGCAGACTCGATGGGCCGAATGGCCTAATTTCTGCTCCTATCAACCGCAGATGGTGGCCATGGGGACGGGAGTGCCGGTGCGGCTGTTAGTAGGCCTGCGAATGTTCTCTGGGACTTATCCCAGTTGTATTTAAAGCAGTTAGGCCCTCCAGCCCTCACACCTCACCCACCACACCCACTCCCCATGGCCTCATGCCCCTTCCATATCCCCCATGCAACCCCATGCCCCCTTCATGGTCATTCACCCAGTAAGTACTATGTACAGAACCTGTGAGTCATTTAATAACAATGGCAAATGTTAAGATGCTGAGGAAGAAAACACCCATTCAGAAACCTGTTTTGAAAAATACTGCTATTCCTATACCCTATAAAAGTATAATTTAGACTGAACCATTATAGTATCAGCAACAGAAACTTCACCCACTTCACATCTCTCAACCTTGTCCAAATAACCATACAGATATCAGCAAATGAGATCCCAGAAAGAAGCACTTATTATAACCTCATAAAGATGTCAGTCAAGCAAACCTCTCTAGGAACGGTATCAGTAGAAACAGATGGCCAGAAATTTGATTCTCCGCCTGGGCTCATCATGAACGTTTGGCTGAGCTCCAAGGCTCTTAAAACATTAGCTCAGCAGGGTCTTTTCAGGCAAACTGAAGTGGAGTGTATACTTGGCTTGATTGACATGTTTCATATCTCCTCTGAGGGACTGTGAGCCATGAGTCATCAAGAAGCTTGCCTGACTCCATGAAAATTGAGAGGAGCTATGAGATGTCTAACCCCCCTCACTGGAGACAGCCAAGTTGAAAGTGCAGGTGCGGGCTCAGGTACGGGAGTACCGGAATCGGGAGTGCAAGTTATGGTCATGGGTATGTGCGGGAGTTCCAGTTCCAGCCTCCCTGGTTACCCTTGAACCCATCATTGTTCATGCGGATATTCCTGTTCTTCCCCAAATCCTTTAATGTTGATGTGCCTGTGCCCTTTATCGACCTGACCCTTTCCCTTCTTGAGCCCATATGCACCCTGACATTACGGGTTCCCTCCCGATGACACGATCCAATACCCCCCCAACCCCCTGCTGCCGCGCTCCGCCCCCCACCCAAAGACTTTTCAGCTAGCTACTTACAGAATCCAGATGCCTCCCTCAGCCTCACTCACAATACCATGACTCGAAGGGCAGTCTCTTCAATATGCCCCTAACAGCATGGCTTCAGCCCAGGACACACATCTCCCCCTCTCTTCTTGTGTTCCACACACCCCCTGAGTCCTGCCTGTATCTACCCCCTGAACAGTCTCTTCAATATGCCCCCGACAGCGTGGCTTTAGACCAGCACTTCCCCAGTAATCCCATCTCCTCCTCCTCTTTTCATGTTCCACACACCTGCTGAGTCCTGCCTCCATCTACCCCCTCGCCGCTGGTCTTGATTCCTGTGTCCAGCCTTGGTGCAGCATGTGATAACAGCACCTGATATCTCGCAGCAATGCTCTTAAAGGTGGGCGAAAACAGTGTCTACTGACCTCCAAGTCATTGATGAACTGAAGCTCACCAGATGCGTGACACATTTACAGTTGGGAAACAGACCATTCTAATTACTCTTGACAGCCCACTTAATTTAGAGGGAAATCATAATTCTGGGGAGTTAGCATTTTAATGAGCATTCATAAGGTGCAAATGAACACAAACGTGGTTCCTGACATAAATCAGCAGGAAACCCAACCCACTTTTAACCCACCATCAAGTCTGGAGAACAAAATTCTAAATTAATTTCCAGTTGATGGGAAATAGACATTTTCCAGCAAATTTAGTGCCCCTGCCCACTACGATTCATCCCCGCAGGTGGTAGCGGAAAATTCTGTCGAAGGATGAGGATTTTAAAATTGAGGCATTGTCGGTCGGAGAGCCAGTCAAGGTCAACAAGTATAGGGGTGGTGGGCGAATAAGATTTGGAGCTAGTTAAGACCTGTGCAACAGAGTTTTGGATGAGCATAAGTTATGTTGGATTATAGTTGGAAAGCCGGCTAGGGCAGCATTGGAACCGTCAAGTCTAGAAGTAACAAAAGCAGGAAATGAGGGTTTCAGCAGCAGATGAGCTGGGGGAAGATTGAACGACATTATGCATGTGGACCTGGGCAGTCTTGGTGATTGTGTGGATATGCGGTTAGAAACTCAAATGAGGTTGTAAACTGTTTCATTCAGCTGAAGTGATGGGAACAGCAAGGCCCAAAGACAATGAAGCCTTCCCAATATTTAGTTGGAGTAAATTTCTGCTCATCCATTATGTATTTCGGACAAGCAGTGTGACAAATCAGAGATTGTTGACAGTTCTGCTGAGTTAATGGTGAGACCGAGCCAATTGTTGTCGGCGTGTGTGGACCTTGATGCTGTGTTTTTGGATTATATCACTGAAGGGTAACATGTAGATGAGAAATAGAAGAGGGCCAAGATGAGATTTTTGGGGAATTCACAAGGTAACAGAATAAGAGTGGGGGAGAGACGCCATTGCAGTTGAGTCTCTGGCTGTGTTTTTATAGATAACAATGGAACCAAACTATGGTATTTCCAACCAGCTGGATGATGGAGAAGAGGATGGTGTGTTCAACTGAGCTGAAAGCTGCAGATTGGGAAGGGATGAGAAGGGATCACTTATGATGGTCACAGCCACAAAGAATGTCATTTGTAATTTTAACAAGCACCTTTTCAATACTGTGGCTGTGCTGGAAAACTGATTGATTGCAGGGATTCAAATTTGAAATTGTGGGGATACTGGATTTGAGGAGTGACAACACATCCAAAAAATTTAGATAGGAAAGGGAGGTTAATATTGGGCCCCAGTTTGCAAATACAGAAAGGTTAACTAGGATTTTTAACTAGGATGAAAGCAGCAGCATAACTTGAGGAAAATTTACATCAAAAATGAGCTCTGCAGGAAATGTTGTAGGTTTACATGAGCAAAGTCAGTACAGAAACTAGCCTAATTTACATATGTGTGGACCAGTAAATTACTGGCTAAAATCTTGAATCGCAGGTATGTGAGTTTATAGCTATCCGTACATCTCTTGTTACAGTGTTGTGGAATACTGCCCCACTATCTAGCTAAAAATTACCAGTTTAATAGTCAGTTCTAAATACTGTTTTGCAGAATCACTTAGTTTTATCCCCACAACAATGTAAGTAAAATAAGCTGATCCTAGAAATTCATAGAACACGGAGTATAAAACTGAATTAGAACATTATTGTGTATTGTTTTTACTGTGGCACTTTAATTGGCTACCTTCTAAATAGCACACAATGTTGCTGATCTATTCTATCACGTGCCTCCAAACATAGACCAGAAAAACATCAAAGTATTAATTAGTGATGGCCACTCATTCCCATTAAGTAGAAGAAAATTTCTATTCTAATTGATGATTGAGCGACACAATGTTCTAACTGTATACTACTGAGTGAACAGTTGCTGCATATTGGTTGACCTTTGGTTAATTGCAATGTATAATGAGACATTGAAACTTGACATTGTTTTGTGATCCATGGAATGGTGCTTGGAAACTGTTAGCTAGTTGTGATAAACAGTTATTGTGTTCTTTAAAGTTTTTGAATGTAAAGCATGTGAAATGCACATGTTATAAGCAAAATTTCACTTGTGCAAGTCCAAACATTTCTTAGTACTTTTCACTTTGGGGAGTGTTAAGCTGGCATGGAGATGAAAGCATCATACATATGGGAACTGCTATCATTCAGGGTCTTAGGAATAAGGTTACTCAAAGTTCATAATCAGAGCTCATTATAAGCATTTGGCTTAAACGTGCAATCAACAGTAGAAACCACAGATCATTGCTGTCATAGGGTAACCAGACTGAACATTGCTCTTGGATAAATTAATCATGACTATTTTATTGCTTCTTGTTACATATAGCAGGAACCCTCCACTTCTTACCACATGCAGGGAAGTTTGGAATACCTATGTGATAAGAACCAGGTAGCTCAGGCATGCAGGTTTACAAAATGATTGCATTTCTGTTGAGAATAGGTTTACAGCGAACAAGTAAATATATGTTTTAATTTATACAAGATTTATTTTAGTTTCCCATTCAGAAAGGAGAGAGCCCAAAATCATCAAAATTATCACTAGTTTAATGGCTGTTTAAATACTTCATATAAGTGTAAAACCAACATTGGATAACATTATGTAGTTGTTATTAAAAAGTGCATGCACAATTTGCCATGAAGAAATTGCAGTGCTTAATATAACACATGTTCTTCATTGCAGAAAATGTGTTACGTTACTTAATTCTTATAATTGCAATGATTTCTTATATGCTTTGGTCTGGAATTTGTAGTAGTAATGATAGGGAAACAGAGTTTTCCTCTAAAACTGACAACAATTTCAGGGGTCTGCACATGCTCAGTTAAACACAGATCCAAAATTTGCTGTGAGTAATTCTACACTTGCCCATGGGGTGCGCTGTTGAAGTCCCCCCAGAATGCAATCAATTAGAAACCATTGAACTGATGAGAATTTCTACATTAACATTCTTAGTTTCACTGTAAGAACCCTTGAGAAAGTACCACCTTGTTGAATGAAGTGTAACTGAGTTTTTAACAGCATACTAAGTTCATAATCAATGCTGACTGGCCCTGAAATTTTATTTTCATTTCCTGAGCATTAAATTTCTCTAAAATGATAAAGAAAAATTCACTTATTTTAAATTTTTTAAAGTTTATATTTTATCTTCTACCTTAGTCCCATGGGTATGTTCCAATAATTTATCTCATGACATGTAAAAATGTAAAATTAAATGTGATGGGATCATTGTTTTTTACTTCTTAGTTTGCTATCTATGAGAATGCGTCAATATATTTTGCTGCTTACTCTGTTTAATGATATCACTGCTGTTGGACACCTGGAGATCCCCTTGACGGCATCAGAAACAAACTGACATCGGGAAAGAGGAAGCCCATGTCGTGGAGACTGCTTGATCTTTGTGGGCAGCTTTCTTCGAGGTCAGCAATGAGCACCGTTACTTCATTGCTGACTGCAAAATCCAGCCCTTTCTATTTTGTTTTACTGTATTATTAAGCCAGTATACTGCAATAATTTGTAAATAAATTTCACCCTCATGCACCAGTTACACCCTCATAATATAAAGATGCGGCTTCCACTGATGATTTAATGCAATCGTAAACACTAGTGATTCTCCCATTGCCTTGCTCATAATTATTCATAGGAAAAAAATTGCCTTTTAAACATGTTGGCTTTAATTAGTCCGGGGTGGGGTTTACACTTCTGGAGCAAATAAGAGTCGTTGCCATTTTTGTTTTGGCATTGCCCATTGATTGTAGTGCACTGGAGGTATGACAGCACTACCAACTCTAGTATTTTAGCATATACCAGGCCTGTAGGAAGCAAGTCCGATTGCAAACTTTCTGCTAATTGCAATCACTTAAAAAAAAAATTAAGACTCTGAGTGTGGAGGAACTGTTGATTTTAAAAGTGTCCATCAACTGAGGCCATTAAAAAGAATAATACATGTACATGGAGTTTTAGGAGCCAAGCGCAATTAAAAATTGTCCACCAACTGAGACCATTGAAGAAATTATTTTGAAGTGGATTAGGTTGGGAGGCAAGTGAAGGGAAAAATGCCATTTAAAAATTTACTCTGAGCAGCAGGAATGGAAATTGACAAGGTTGTTTAAAAATTTACCCAAAGATAGGCAAGTGTTAGAGAAACAAGAGCCATGTAAAAATTTACTGAGAGTTATGCTGGGACAGGGGAAAGTGAAACCAATGGGGCTATGAAAAAATTTAGAGCTGGACTTAGACTGGAGGAACAGAGGCTGACACAGAGACTGAACAATTAACGCGGAACTGGCATAGAGCTCACAGCGCTGTGGAAATTTAAACCAGAACCAAGGCTGATGATCTCGTAAAGCTTGAGACTAGAACTGGGGCTAGAGCAAGTGGACTTGCCAACAGCTACTGCTACCATTAAAAAATTAACACAGAGCCAATCTGGCGCTAAAGGAAGTGAGGCTGACATAACCAGTGAAAAATTTATTGGTACCTTGACTGGAGCTGGAGGAAGCAGAAGCAATTGAAAAAAATAATTTATGGAGAGCTGGAGTAAAGCTGACAGCATCGTTAAACTTCAAAGCTGTACTGGGGTTGGAGTAAGAAGGACTGATGACAGCAGAATTTAAAAAAATATTCGAACAAAAACATAGCATCATAAATAAAGTTGCAGCAACGTTTTTTAAACTCGGCACAAACTTTTAAAACTTACACATCATTTCAAAAACATGAAAGGAATTAACACAGACACACTAGCAGGTTTAGAGGTTGATTTAGGATTGCTATAACAATGGTAACAGAGGTACGAGATTTCCATCTAGTGGCAGAATGCCTATAACTGCATTGTTACACGAGCTGTTTACAAAGAAAAGCTCCATCATAAGGCTTAAGAGTAATTTGAAGCTTAAATGTTGACTGAAAAGCATAACTAAAAAAATCATGACAACAAGAAGTGAGCTTTCTGGAAAGACTGTGGGTGGAATTTTTCATTCTGATACTAATTTCAATGGTGGATGAGAAAGTTGGCATGATTTCTTGGGGTCAGGTCGGATTTATCTGCCCGATTTTGCGCTTTTCAGCTCATTAATAATGCATCAACGAGGAGCTTGTCGAATCTCGTGGTGAGGCAGGCAGTGATTCGTCCGCCCTGCCATTGACGTCAAAGGTCCTGGCACCATATTTAAATGGCACCTGCACAGACATTCACTCACTGCAGGCCAAGTGTGTAGTACAGTTCTGCTTCAACATAGCACCAAAAGGGCCAAAACCCTCTGCCCCACAAATCAGGAATGCCTCCCGGGGATTCTCCTCCAGATTGTCCAGGAAAAGCGGGAGATCCTCTTTCCTCAGAATGGGAGCTGGGGGGTCCTCTTACCTCACCACTCAATGTTGCAGCCTGCCTAGTCAATCACTAATTATCTCTTCTCCCTATTCCAGCTACCAGCAGGAAAAGGCAGAGGAAGAGGTCCAGCAATTGCCTCAGCCCCAGCCCCCTGGGACCACCTTTGATGAGGCAAGGGAGCCGTCAAATGAAGACCCGTCACTGCATTCACTTGCACCCTCCACCAGTACAGATACATGCACCTCGGTGGTTGCTAGCTCTAGAGTAGGCTGGCATTAACAATCTGGTGATCACCTTACTGACACGTCCACAGAAGGCAGAGGCAGTGGCAGCCGAGATCTCTAACACTCGGAGGACTGCTGGAGACAAGGCCCCTCCTGAGACCGTGACCGATGGTGAGCCTCTGGAATCGACCCTGAGAGAAATGATGAAGATGCAAAGACAAGCAGAGGAACATCAGGAAGAGGTGTCAGAGGCTGTCACCAGACTGGAATAAGTGATGGAGGACGTGCACATTCTGACCGATGTCGTGACTCTGGAAAGCGAGTGCAGCAAAATCTCCATATGAAGGATGATGGCCACCTTGGAGACCCAGTTCCAGCAGTTTCTTTCAGATTTGCGCTTGGACCTGCAGACCATCGCTCTGTCCATGGGTGCATTGCAGCAGTGGCGAGGTGAATGGCCGACAGGACACCTTGACCTCCCGCCAGGTCCCCCTTCTACTCAAGGAGTCAGGGAGGAGTGCTTGGGCAGCCAAAGGGAGGAGGAGCACCAGCCAGGCAACCTGGGTCATCCAGCCAGGACACTTCAAGGGTGTCCTGCAACTCCAACTCCCCTCTGCCTGTAAACCAATCAACTCCAGTAGGTCAGCCGAGGAGGGTGCACCTGCCCCAGATCAGGGGACCTTTAGCAGGCTGGGGTCCTCCAGGCCTTGGCCCACCAAAGTCATCTCAGACAAGGCTGTCTCCACCTCCGTTACAGATATCGGGGCAGCTCCTAGACATAGCGGTAGGGTTAGAAAACTTTCACAATTGAACAATGATGGCATGGATATTCATTCACTGTATATAAGCTGCACTATTGTAAATATATTTTGCATTTATTCCCCTCCATTTCTCAGGTAATGAATGGCTAATCTATGTGATGCAAAGTCCTGTGTTCATTCAATATATAAAACGCCACTCAGCCCCTCAAGCCAGCTCCACCATTCAATAAGATCATGGCTGATCTGAATGTAAGCTCAACCCCACATTCCTGCCTACAGCTGATAACCTTTCACCCCCTTGTTAATCAAGAATCTATGTAACTCTGCCTTGAAAACATTCAAAGACTCTGCTTCCATCTTTTGAGGAAGAGAGTTCCAAAGACTCTCAACCCTCCGAGAGAAAAAATTTCCCCTCATTTCTGACTTAAATGAGTGACCCCTTTATTTTTAAACAGTGACCCCCTAGTTCTAGATTCTCCCTCAAGAGGAAACATCCTTTCCACATCCACCCTGTCAAGACCCTTCAGGATCTTAAAGGTTTCAATTAAGTTGCCTCTTACTCTTCTAAATCCCAGTGGATAATCGATTAGGAATTCTTGCATGACTACGCACTCAGTGACCTAGGGTAGATAGCGAGGATTGGCCTTTGTGAGATGGTCAATGTTGGGGACTGTAATGCTATGAAAGTAATGTTTCCGTACATCTGGGTGCTCAGCAGGATCTGTGAAGGGAAGAAGTTGTCATTCACTGCTTTCTCAATACTGACTGGGCCACGTCTCTCCCAAATGCCAAAGCAATGCAGGACATAGACTTGGCAGGCTCGTGATGAATACAGGGTCATCAGTGTTTGTAAAAAATCAAAAAATGGTCCTGCTGAACCACCCTCAGTGAGGACATTTCAAATATAACTCAGCTTTGGGTGCATGCTGTTGAGTAACAAGTCATTGCAACCTGATGCTGATGGCATCTTGGGGTACAGTAGCAAGATAAGGCCTCTGAAATTTTCATGCATGAGAGCTGGCCTTTGGAGAAATGGTGCTGCCTGGATGTAGCTCCCCCTTGAGATGGACAAGTGCTAACCATTGAAGAATGTTTTTCCTGTTTGTGCCTTGTTGAATTGCTGTCTTACTAGCATAAGTATATTCATGTGCGCGATGGAATTTCACCCACTTGAAGGATGCCATGCCCACTGATTTATTGACGCCATGGTTGAAAGGACAGCATTATGTGTAGCTGCTTATGGAGGTGCACTAGTGCAGTGCTTATTACATTCCACAACAGCCACATTTCCCAAGGTTACTGCACCTTCCAAGGATGACTCCATTGTTAGGGATGAAGGTGACTTATGCTCCCTCCACGATCATTGTGAGATTGGTGAACTTTTGTGATATGTTGACACTTACAATGAAAATTTTTGTGTCCCCTGCATTGAAGCCTGAAGAGAACTTCAATCATGACAGCTTGTTTTCACCTTATTCCTGTAGAAATCTCGTCGCTATGAGGTTGTCACAGGAAAGTCTACCGCATCATTACTGTGCAATGGCATCCACATGTGGCTTGTCTGAATCACCACCATCTTCAGATTCATCCCCTTCCAAGTCCCCTTCATCCGAGCAGATATCTAGCTCCTCCATGTCTCTCTCTGGCAACAGAACCCCACTTTGCAACATGAGTTTGTGCAGGGTGCAGCAAACAACAATGATGTGGGACACTCTCTGCGATGAGTTTTGAGAAGCCCCACTTACCGGTCTGAACATTGGAAACACATTTTTAAGAGGTCGGTAGTTAGCTGTATTAAGGACCTTGTGGCTGAATGTGCAGCATTGTATCTCTCCTCAGATGCACTTTGTGGCTGATGAACAGGCATCATTAGCCATATCCTCTGGGGATACCCCTTATCACCAAGCAGCCAACCTTCTAAGCACTGAGCTCCCTCAAATTTTTCTGGCACCCGGGGCTGACTCAAAATGTACAAGTCATGTGAGTTCCATAGGTGTGTAGTGCAAACATGCTGGAGCTGTTTTCTGTGATCACTCAATTAGCTGGACAGTCAGAGAGTGAAATCCTTCTCTATTAATGATTCTCACAGGCTGCTGCCAGGAAACTCTGAAGGCCACGTGCAGTCGATGGCGCCCTGCATTTGCTGGAATTCTGAGATCACAACGAACCCCACAGCTCTGGCAATCCTGCTTGCTTTATCCATGCGGAAGAGCACATAATGGTGAAATTACCAAACAGGGCATCTATAATATTCCTTATGCATTTGTGTGTGGCCAACTGTGAGATTCCACCAAAGCCCCCAGTGGAGCTCTGGAATGATGCACTGGCAAAAGTGTTCAGTGTGGTGGTAACCTTCAGAGCAACCAGCATTGGATGCCATCCAAGTCTGTGCAGTGTGAGTCCCTCACGGAGAATGTGGCAAATATGAGCTGCCACATCCTTAGACAAGTGAAGGCACTTGTGGCACTGTCTTTTGCTCATCTCCCTTTTACTATCAGCACCTTCTATAGACCCTTGGTTGTGGATTTGGCCCCTCCTCGTCAGCATCTGGGATATCCTGCGGTCCCACTGGCTCTTGTTCCTCAGGCGCTGGTATTCCCTGAAGTTTCCCAATCAACGACGGGCCTTCTTCTCATTCTAATTTAAGTTCTGAAGAAGGCAGCGTTGCCTTCAGCCTGAATTCTCCACTCCTGCTTGTATCTGTGAATGGATGCAATTGAGCAATGAATGGAAATTTCTATTGAATGGTCTCACCCCATATGCAAGGCGGCAATGCAGTGCCTAGCCCTTGACTTGCCCTCAGTCTGTAAATGACATACCAAGGCAACTTACTGCAGGACGATATCATCCTGGAGGACAACAGATGGCTGGGTTTTCCATCTAGATGTGCATCTTAATTAGACCTAAGTCCTCTGATCCACAGTTAGGCTTCTTGTGGTTGTCTTCCAGTGACCTTGACAATAGCTATTAATACCCAATCCTTGCACTTATGTCCTGACTGCACACATGGTGCCTTGAATGCCATGACCATGTATTGGGAACCTGGACACTTGTAGAGTCCCTGCTGCCTCTGTGCAGCAGACCTGGCCCTTGATTGTTGGACCCTAGGTGCATTCTGACATAAGGATCAGATGCCAGTCAAGACCTTATTAGTGCAGCACCTAAATTTAATGGATTTTTGCTTGAATGCGCACCATTAGGGAAGGAGTTAAGCTTGTTCATTGTGCATTAAACTCTTGAGTCCAGCACTCAGTTGATCCATGTTCTCCATGGTTTGAGAGGGACATTTATATGGTGCCCCTTCAATCAACCGAAAATTACTCTGCTGAATCCTGAATCCTGACACCCCTCCCTGATAGATTTTTTTTTTTGTAACTTGTGTTGCGAACTTCATCATTGTTGGGTGAGATCAAACTTGGTGCTGCTGACTTTCGTCCATGAGACCAGCTTCCAGCCAAAAGTTGCAGATTGGGAAGGGATCACTCATCATGGTCACGGTCACATCTGTGTTATTAACAAGCACCTTTTCAATACTGTGGCTGTGCTGGAAAACTAATTGCAGGGATTCAAATATGTAATTGTGGGAATGCTGGATTTGGGAAGTGAC
This sequence comes from Carcharodon carcharias, assembly GCF_017639515.1. Lineage (NCBI taxonomy): Eukaryota > Metazoa > Chordata > Chondrichthyes > Lamniformes > Lamnidae > Carcharodon > Carcharodon carcharias. The sequence continues at coordinate 66,336,218 of NC_054487.1, forward strand.
AGCACATCCAAGAACTTTAGATAGGAAAGGGAGGTTGAAATTGGGCTGCAGTCTGCAAGTACATTGGGGTTAACTAGGATTTTTGAGGAAAGTCTTGATAACAGCAGCTTTGATAGGCAGGGGCATAACTTGAGGAAAATTTACATCAAAAATGAGCTCTGCAGGAAATCTTGTAAGTTTACATGAGCAAAGCCAGTATAGAAACTAGCGTAAATTTTGACATAATTTATATATGTGTGATCCAATAAATTACTGGCTAATGTCTTGAATCACAGGTTTGCCAGTTTAAAGCTATCCGTACGTACGTCTGTTGTTGCAGTGTTGTGGAATACTGCCCCACTATCTAGCTAAAAATGACCAGCTTAATTGTCAGTTCTAAATACTGTTTTGCAGAGTCACTTAGTTGCTTTATCCCCAAAACAGTGTAAGCAAAATATGCTGATCCTATAAATTCATGAAACATTGAAAATAATACTGAATTGGAACTTTGAACCTTGATCCGCCTTTAACCCGCCATCAAATTTGGGACAACAAAATTCCAAGCTAATTTCCTGCCAGCGGAAACTGTCTTTTTCCATCATGAAAAATTTAGTGCCCCAGTCTGCCATGATCTAGCCATTGATGGGAGCTGAAAATTTCACCCTGTGTAAGAAAAATAGATTTATACATTGAATTTTATAGCAAGCTATATACTGTTTCAAGCGGCAATTTTGTTACATGTGGGAAAATGTATTTGACAGAAGTTTATTTTTATAATGGCCCAGATTTTATAATTGTAATGATGGCAAGGCTGTAATTGTTCTTACTTCTCTGAAATTGAACTAACTTCTGGACTCCACACGAAGACATGAAAATCCAGAAATTGCTGTTCGTGATTCTTTATGAGATGCTCTGTCAAAGTCCCAACAGACTGTAATCAAACCGATTGAACTGATGAGAACTTGCTCTTTTACACTATTAGTCTGGCTGTAAAAATCCTTGACACAGTTACACCTTATCAAATGATGTGCAACTGCATAGCAACATACAAGTTCATAATAGCTGCTAGAAACCCTTTCTGATCTTGAAAAGCTAAGTTTATAATTGTGGAATGTCCAATTTCTCCATTATGATAGTATATTTCTTTTAAGAACAATGGCTTTGAATTCTCAAACATTCATCAGAATCCCATGAGTTATTTATTTTGTTCTCTAAAATTTAATTATAAGTGAAGCATAATCAGTAGATTATACTTCCTGGCTTGCTGTCTGTGAGAATACTTCATTATGATTGGCTGTTTACTCTATTTGATGGTACCACTGTTGTTGGTCACCTGGAGATCCCTTTGACTTGGCACATAATTCAAACTAATATTGGGAATGCAGAAACCTATGCCAGAGGAATCGTTAGATCTTTGAGTAGCTTTTGTCATTTGCAGCTGATGATGGAATCTGAGCCAATAATGCTACATGTAGAAATAATCTTTGAAAATTACAGTCTTAACAAGGTAGGGGCAGCAGTGGCATAATGGTATTGTCACTGGACTAGTATACCAGAGACCTAGGGTAATGCTCTGCAAACCTGCATTCAAATCCCACCACGGTAGATGGTGAAATGTGAATTCAATAAAAATCTGGAATTAAGAGCCTGATGATGACCGTGAAACCATTGTCAGTTGCCTTAAAAACCCATCTGATTCACTAATGTCCTTGAGGGAAATAAATCTGCTGTCCTTACCTGGTCTGGCCTACATGTGACTGCCGGCCCATAGCAGTGTGGTTGACTGTTATCCCCTGCGAACAAGGGCAATTAGGGATGGGCAATAAATGCTGGCCTAGCCAGAGGCCCACGTCCCATTAACAAATAAAAAAAAAGTAGCACACGTTTATTTAAATGGTCACAGAGGTGATAGGAGAAAAGTGGATGTCACCAAAAAAGGAGATATTGTAAAATTTACATTTTGTATATGACCATCCAATATTCAACAAAACATATTTACTATCAATATCCATTTTAAATCCCTTCTTAGGCTTTGTTAGGACTTTGGGTATTTTCTTATAAAGAGTATGGTAAGTATGTTGACAGGCCATTCATGAGGATTTTTAAATTCATTGTTATAATACTCCTTATAACTCTTTTTTTCTTTGAGGTAATTATTTATGAACTTTTACTATAAAAGGGGAAGGTGAAATATTACAGGAGAAAATAGAGCATGTTGTGTTTTCTCTTTCTAGGAACACAATTTACTGTTCCAAAAGGAAGGGGATAAGTTATGTTTATTCTCACTTTACCTACTTGTATATTTGTAACTTCTAATTTACTTAATTGAATAATATTTTAAGAGTGCCTTATGTTGTGATTAATGGTGATCTTATTGTGCTCATACTTTTCTATGTAAAAAGATGTTTTTAAGGATTAAATCTGATATGAATATTTAACTTAGTATTTAAATATAGTGCTATGTGATTAAGAAAACAAATTGAGTGGAAGATTGCAATTATATTTTAGTATTTCACACTTAAATAAGGTAGTTATCTTTTATGTCACTTTTGTGTGTTTCTTTCAGATGTTCAATCCTGAAAATGTTGCCAAGCCTGAAGACAGTGGATGGTGAGAGGATTAGTTCCACTGATGATCTTTATGCAGAAAGACATAGCAGGCTTTCACCAGGGAGTTTCCTGGCACTGTGTCAGGCCCAGCTTCAAGACTTTGAGTTATTACTCAGGAGACATGAAACTGAACTAGAGTAGGTCTCTCTTTTCACATTTCATCCCTTTTTGACTGTAACATGAAGCCATGCTTCATGCAAGCACATAGTTTTTTGACGCATACATTGGTTTGATTAAAGAATTGCATAGAACAGGAAACAGGACAATTTAGGATAAGTATTTTCCATTTTAATATATCAACACTTGATTTGAGGTATCCACTGAGGCTAGTGTGTGGGTGGAATGAAATTCAATATTTGGTAAAAATGTCATGTTGGTTTATTGTGATTTCTACACTATCTTTCAATTATAATATATAGCATGTAAGCAAATTAATAAAAACAATATTTATCACAGCTTGCATTTATATATAACCTTTAATGCATTAAAAGTCCCCAAGGTGCTTCATTAAATCAACGACTAAGCAAAAATGGATGCTGAACCAAAGAAGAAATGTTAGGGAGGAGTGACTAAAAGCTTGGTCGAAGAGGTGGGTTTTAACATAGGAGAGAGGGTGGAGAGATGGAAGTTTAGGAAGGGAATTTCAGAGCAGTATGCCTGTGGTGGCGCATGTCAAAGGCTACAAAGAGGTTGGAAAGTATACGGACAAGTCACCACAGTCATAAAGAATATAATTTGTGACTTTAATTAGTGTTGTTTTACTGTTGTGGTAAGTGTGGAAACATGATTGGATAGACTTAAACATGGAATTGTGGAAAAGTTGATCATGCATTTGGCAGAATATGACATGTTGATGAATTTTAGAGAGGAAAGGGAGGTTGGAGGTTGATGTTTTATAAAGATAGAAGGGTAGCTTTTGAGAAGATTTAGTTTGATGGCCAAAGAGAAGAGGGATATGTGACAGAGGCAGCCAAATGGAATGATATCAATCTTAGTGATAATTAAGTCCATGTGATCCTCGCACTTGTTGAAAGTGAAGGTAATGGAGGTAGAGAGAAAAAGTGTTTGAGAAGATGGTTCATAGTGGAGAAAAGAAGACAGGGATTATATTTGCTCTGCAGGATGATCCTGAATTAGTATGCAATTTGGGAAGAGGTGAGTGAGCTTGATAGAACTTGATTTGGTCCAGCTAGATCTGATGATTGATAGCTAAAGCAGTTATGCATCAAATACATTATTGGAGTTGAATGGGTAATTTATGGTTTATAAATATTTCTGCATGAGCATTTGTTTTCACTGTGCACCCAGTGACTGTTTCACCCTTTCTTAATTTGTTTATTGCTAAACCAACTTAGCCCAGAACTCTTTCCATCCTGTAAAAAAATATAAACGGTATCTTTAGCCTCCAAGTATTTACCCCATATAATTTCCTAAATTACCTGTCTTCATGGATTAATAAGTGGCATTGCAACATTTGTGCTAATTTGCCTGAAATTAAAGGTAGTTCAAAAATTGCAAGTGTGATTATTCTGTCAAGCAACAGTTAAGATGAAACTTAAACAGTAGTAATAGGAGGTGGCAGCTAGGTGGTAGCAGTGAACTAGCAATATTGTCCAAATATTTGGTTTTCTGTGGTCTCTAATCACCAGCAAGAAAGACCACAAGAACATGGAAGGGAGCAAGTTAGCAGGAATGATAATCTGCCATTCAATCTCCCGCTTCAGTGATGATGTTACGAGACAAGGTCAATGAAAACTGAATTTGTTTCTGCCACAGTACATAAAATACAATTGCCTGAGCTCTTCGAGTTATTTAAATGGATTAATATCCTTCTATGGCAACATGGGGATTCCAGGGAAAAATTTACTGATAGAAATCAAAACCATAAACAAAATACATTATGCTTAGAAAAGACTAGATGTGGATGACAGCTGAGAAAAAAATGCACTCCACAATGTATAAAGTCTACTTGTTGACTATTTGACATTATGCCTCCTCCTTCAGTTCTTATTACCTGTTTTCCTAGCCAACAACAATATATTGTGGAAATGTCTGTCTTTTTTAAGCGTGATTGTTCAATGGTTACATTGTATAAGATCCTTTTCTGTGGTCATATTAAATTCATTTTCTCCCACCATCATTACCTGTCACGTGTATGTTACAGCAAAGATCACAGCTTTATTCCTGCAGCACATCTATTTGGCCGTGAGCTGAATTTCCAACCTATATTCTCTTGATCAAAAGACCATGCTCTTCTTTCTCCATAACATCACTTGCCTTTGCCTCTGTTGCAAACCACCTGTAGTTAAAACTCCTATCCATGCCTTTGTCACCTCCAGATTTAACCATTTTCTAAGGTTCTACTCAACAGGTCAGACAACATCAGTGGAGAGAGAGAAAAAGAGTTAACATTTCATGTCAATGCCTTTCACCAGAATGGCAAAAGTTAGAAATGTATTGAGTTATAAGCAGGTGAAATGAGAGAGAGTGGTAAAAGAACAAAAGGGAAGGTCTGTGATAGAGTGCAAGATAAAAGAGATTAAATGTATTATGATCTCAAGGGAGACCGTTAACTTTTCAAAATAAATCCAATTTCCCAGTTGTTAATTGAAAGAACTATGCCACAAGGTTTTTACATTTTAAACAAAAACTCAGGGTAAAATTTTTAGCTTGGTAGGTGGGTGTGCACCGGACCCGACTGAGCATAAAATGATGCGTGATGACATCGGGCAAGCATCCAGACATCATTGCGCGATATTTTGGGCGGCAGATGCACGCTGGAGTTGGCAGCACACCCTTACGATTGGTGGGCAGGCGAAAAGGCCAAAAGGCATTTGCACTTTTTTGGAAACCTCATCCGCAGGCAGGATGAGGTTCCAAAAACAAAAATTAAAGTAAAAACTTTAATTTTTAATTAATAACATGTCCCTGCTCATGTGACAGAGTCACATGAGGGGACATGTTTCATTACATTTTTTAAAATAATTTTTTCATATCTCTGTGCCTCAGGGAGATTATAAAGTACGCAATCATGTGCATGTACAAAGTTGGCACTCGCCCGGCTCGCACTCCCCCATCCCACCAAACCCCCCCCCCCCCCCCACCCCCCCTCACAACTGCACAGGCAGTGTTGGGTGCTGCCGCTCGCGTTTCACGCTGGGCGGACCTTGACTGGCCTGCCAGCATGAAATTGCCTTCTGGCCCTGACCGCCCCCATCGCGCCCGCCTGACATGGGTGAAATTCTGCCCCAAATGTTCAAGAATTAAACAAAACAAATACCAATGAAGCACTATATTATGTAAACACTTATTCTTTAAACCTGAAAATCTTAACAGACCACCTCCTGTTCTGTTTTTAATTCCACCCAAGAGTTCCCTGGTACTATCCAGGATCTTGAGGGTTCTTTCACTTCTTCTGAGATTAAACCAAGGTATGCCACAGCTCTCAGGAATTCACTGTGATTCTCCTCAATTTTCCTGCCATTCTCCAAGGTATGAGATTTCATGGGATCCTTCCACCAGCATTTGGCAAGGTGAACCTCCAATTTTCTTTAAGCACCTCATGATTGTAGATACCACAGCACAAAGATGGCTTCACTACTTATTGCCAATGTCTTTAAAATCAGAAATCACCCTTGTCCTGATAGCCCTTTGTTACTGGTCTCAGCTGCTTCCAAGCATCCACTGCTGGCAGCTTTATCTTTTCCTGTGTTTGTGAAAAAACACGCAGATGAACTCAAACAAAAGGCTGCCTCCCTGCAGTCTATCCTCCCAGCAATGTGGCACGCCTGAGATGTCCAATATAGAGATTTCAAGTTTTAATTCCCAAGTTTGTCCTTTGATCTGAAAAGTATATGGATACTTTAAGAACTCCCTTTATTTACCAGTTATTTTTCAACTTTTTCTTTGACCTTGGGAATTACATGAATAATTCTCTAACGAAGACAGCAATTTCCCTCAGAATTATTGTCTTCAGTTCCCCAACTAAACGGGCTCAGCTGCCATTTTATGGCTCTCACCCTTCTAACTCTGATCTTGTAAGTACACCTGAAAGGACCTTTGAGGTGTAAAAAGCTTGAGTGATTTGGCAACTTCTGAATTCCAGAGTGTCAATCACCTTACATTTACGAATTTAATTTCCTCAGAACTGAAAGTTATATTCCTACAACATATGAATCATGAAATTAGGCATTTTCACAATGACAGGAGAGTTGATAATGCAGTGCCAAAGTGAGTGGTAACAGAACAAGTAAAGAAATAAAATTTATTTTTAAATGAGGTGTGACTGGCAGGATGATGACAGAGAAACTGAGAGAGTGGGATAGAGTCCTTACATGAGGTGCAATCCTCAATTATCCCCAAGACCCTGCCCTCTTCGCACAGTACCTTTTTATGCATGTGCAGGAAATGCAGTACCTGCCCTTTTACCTCCTCTATCTCATGATCATCTAAGGCCCAAAACACTCTTTCCCGGTGAAACAGCAATTTATGGGTACTTCTGTCAATTTAGTATACTGTATTAATTGCTCATAATGCAGTCTGCTCTATGCTGGATGGACCAAATGCAATTTGGTGACTGTTTTCTAGAAAACATTTATTCAGCCTGCAAACAGGACCCCAAGCTTCCAGTCGCCTGTCATTTTAATTCTCCACCTCGTTCTCATCTTGATCTCTCTGTCCTCAGCCTACTGCAAGTGCCCCAATGAAGCTCAATGTAAGTTTGAGGAACAGCAACTCGTCTTTTGACTGGGCACTTTACCAGCCTTCTGGACTCAATATTGAGTTCCACAATTTCAGACCATATTCTCTGCCTTCATTTTGTTTTCTTTCCTTTGCACGTTTTAGCTTTATTTTTTCCCTCTTTTTGCTTTCAGGTGGCGATGGTTCGACATTCTGACATTCACAACTTCTCTAGGTGTTTCTTATCCCATTACCGTTCCCTTTGGCCCTGCACCACCAGCTCTTTTGTCATTTAATCTGGCTGTTCCTTCACTGTCACTGGGTCAAAATCCTGGAACTCCCTCCCTAACAGTACTGTTGGTTTACCTACACCACATGGACTGCAGCGGTTCAAGCAGGCAGCTCACCACCACCTTCTCAAGGGCAATTAGGGATGGGCAATAAATGCTGGTCTAGCCAGCGATGCCTGCAACCCATGAACAAATAAAAAAAAACTCTTGACGTGACTATATGTTTTCCTGGCTGGCCTCCCATCTCCCACTATGCAATAACTTGATTCATCCAAACTGCTGAACATGTCCTAACTCGCATCAGGTCCTGTTAGCCATTGCTGTACCCATTGACCTACATTAGCTCTTGGTCCAGCAGCATTGATTTTTAAGTTTTAATCCTAGTTTTCAACTCCCTCTATGATCTTGCCTCTCCCTATCTTTGCAACCTCCTCCAGCCCAACAACATTTTGAGATCTCTGCACTTGTCTAATCCTGGCCTCTTGTGCATCTGTGATTTTAATTGCTCCATCATTGAAGACTGTGCCTTCAGTTGCACAGGCTCTAAACACTGCAATTCCATCCATAAACCACGTTGCCTTTCTATCTCTCTTTCCTCCTTTAAAATTCGCCTTTAGCCTTACTGCTTCGACTGACCTTTTGGTCATTTATTCGAATATCTCCATATGTGGCTAGGTGTCATGTTTTGTTTCACATGGACATTGGGATGTTTTATGATATTAAGGTTTCCAAATAATTACAAGTTGTTGTTATTGTGGCGACATCTCCATCCACTGTCTCCATAGCATCATTGGCCTTGTAAAGTGGAGATAGAGAGTTTGCCAAAGGCAATCCCTGGAGTCAGCGGGGACTTAACGTAACTGCGTCTCAGTGGTTTTCCAGTGAGATCGCTAGAATGAAGGCATGGGGATAGTGAATACAGTTTGGAAACGAAAATGAGAAAACTGGATACAATAAGTTACAAATGAAGCTTATGCTTTATGCATTAACTTAGTATATTATTAATCAGCATGTTTTCTAGGTTTCAAAAACAAACATTGACAAAGTCTTCTGCACAAAGAATTACATAGAATTTCCAGCACAGAAACAGGCCATTCGACTCCACAGGTCTATTTTAATAATTATGCTCCCCCTCCCTTATTTTATCTCATCCTATAATATCCTTTTGTATCTTCCTCCCTGATTGTATTGATCTAGCTTCCCTTTAAATAAATATGTTCTATTCATTTCAACCACTTCAAAACAAACCTTAAAGCATTTTTGATAGAATTTAAAGATTAAAAACAAATCACCTGCATGTACTCAAGCCACATTTTTTGCACAGTAAGGAAAATGTGCCTTCGGAAAGACAAAATTGTAGAAACTGTGGGGTATATTTTAGTTTTGAACTCCAGTCACAGAATGCCACACAACAATTGCCCATATTTAAAATTTGGAATATAGGTCGATATGACCAATTTACAGATCTCCCAATTTTTCAAGGATTAATTAAGCAACCTCTGTGCCTAAATTCCTAATATGCGCACTCTGGTATCAGCTTGCCTATTTTTATGCCATGCTTATCGTTACCATTGTTCTGTAAAATGCGGCACTTAAATTTTTTTGCATATTTGTCCTTTTTAATAACAGATTGGACTCTTTGGACATTACAGAAATACGCTGTCAGCACTGTGAGGAACTGATGCAGCTGGCTGAAGAATGTAGATATGCCCATGAGTATGGAGAGTTATGCCTTACTGAAGAGAAAAAACATCTTAATAGTCTTCATGAGGAAGAACTCAATGTTGGAAAGCAATGTAACAAGCTGACCATCAATCATACAAAAGAAAATAGCCAGAACAATGACAGAAAAGTTGTTTCTGACCCAGTTCAGACTGCTGTTACCTACGCTTCTGAAAACAGAAAGCAAAGTGATTATTTACCCATTGCTTGTCAGGATTCTGAGCACTGTGACCCCAGACTAATTGTAAACCAGGAGAGAACTGCTATTGCTCTGCAGGATTCCAGAACAAGGAAAGGCCCAATACATTCTGAATACAAAATAATACTGTCAGAGCCACAGAATGAAGAGAGTTTGAGGGGGAAGCTCCAACAACATATTTCACAGGACAGCTTAGAAAAGTAATAACACTATTATTGTAGTTATCATTTGTGTCTTATATTTTAGATGATATTTCAGAACTTTTGGAAGTTGAATAAGGCAAATAAGCACCAGCATCTGAGACTACCTAATCTATAGCAGAAGCCACAACTTATAGTAAATACAATTCATTATATGCTATCATATGTCTATTTCTGTAATAATAGCCTCATGTGCCTTGCATTACAAATAAGTTGGATAGTGTGGCTGGTATATACTGCAGGTGGTAGATTAATGTAAGAAGTATGGGTTTTATGTGATTTTCTCTTAGAAAAAGGGAAAGAATGGATCGTAATATTTTAGTGCTGCGTCATCCAGCTGTGCAGTAGGAACGAGGGCATTTTTCACTTTGTTTTGCTCTCTTAAACTTTGACTTTTAATATTTACTATGGTTATTGTGATACTTGTATGTTATACTATCTTCCTCCCTTACTATTTCTGTCCTATTATTTTTGATTCTTTCTAATAATGTTTTCTATTTTAACCTTTTGAAAATGACCTAAGCCAGCCAAAACTTTGATTTATAAAGTTGCAATAATCAACAAGAAGAACTAGCTGTCCAACAACTGTGATGTGGAAAAGGAAACATGCAATATGCTTGGGGCCAGCAGCTTTGGAGACAGAGCTCCTTATATTCTAAATTTTAGTAAATGCACAAAATTTTGATTTGTTTTACTTCATGCATAGCTTGCACATGTTCATTTTTCTTTTGCATGATATTTTTAGATAGAAGCATAGAATGGTTACAGCACAGAATGAGGCCATTCAGCTCATTGTGTTTGTACCGGCCTTGTACAAGACCAGTTCACCTAGTACCACTCCCCTGCCTATTCCCCGTAGCCCTGCAAACTTTTCCTCTTCAGATAGTGATCCAATTCTCTTTTGAAATCTGCTTCCATGCTCTCAGAAAGTGGATATGATCGGTTAGTTCGAAAACCAGCAATTAGCACCTATTTTTCTTATCAAAAGTTGGACATCAGTGAGGCATCCAGTTCAACCTAAATTTGCTTTTCCCTGTTTCTCCTTGTGTTTTTTCCTTTCAGTGACTTTATAGCAAAGATAATTTATCTTGGCTACTGTTATCTTTGAAAGAAAAGAAAGACAGACTTGTATAAAAGCGAAATACTGCAGATGCTGGAAATCTGAAACAAAGGCAGAAAATGCTGGAAAAACTTAGGTCTAAGAGAAAGACAGAGTTAACGTTTTGAGTCCATATGACTTTTCTGATCTGGATTTATGTGGCTTCTTTCACGATCGCAGGACATTCTAAAGTTCATTATAACCAATGAAGTACTTTTGAAGTGTAGTCACTGTTCTAATGTAGGAAATATTTGTCTAATGTTAAAATGTCTAATATTGTTATGAGGGGCATTTTAATATTTATAAGCTATAAAGTGTTTTTCAGTCTTAGCTGTCCTTTTTAATATACGATATTGAAGGAATTCATCACTTTTTATGCACAATTGTTCTTCAAAATGAAAATGAGGTTGCATTAACAGAAATAGTCCTGGCAGGACTATTATCTGACTGGTTCACAATGGTGAACAATGGTGTATGCCTTTAAACATGATAGTTGATACAAACTGCAAAAGAGATATAATTAACCTGGATTTATGTTAGCATTATGGCCTTTATTTTGGGATACTAGACAATTCTTCTACTTGTTAACTTAATTCAGGGAATAATATACACTAACCAGGTGTAAAGTGACAGGAATTTCAACACAAATACAGTATCAATAATTTGCATTTAGTTAGCACCTTTCATGTAGCATAACATCCCAAGCCCTTCACAAAGGTGAAATCAGGCAAAAGTAGACACCAAACCAAAGAAGGAGATATTTAGAAGGGTGGCTAAAAGTTTGGTCAAAGAGATAGGTTTTAAGGAGGGTCTTAAATATGAAAGAGACGGACAGATTTAGTGGAGGATTCCAGAGCTTAGGGCCAAATGGCTGAATGCATTGATGCTAATGGTGATACAAAAGAAGTGAGGCCAGACTTGGTGATACATTATTGGATGATTCTAAGGTCAGATGAGTTTACAGAAATAAGTAGGGGTGAGGCCATGAAGGGATTTACATTTTTAAGATTTTTATTCTTATATATATAAGGCTTTGGGAGAACAGGAGGTAAGGTAGATCAGCGAGGACAGGAGTGAGGAGTGAGCAAAACTTGATGCAGGTTAGGATATGAGCAGTAGAGTTGTAGATGAGTTGGAGTTTATGGAGTGTGGATGCTGGGAGACCAAACAGAAGTGCATTAGAATAATTGATTCTGGAGGTGACAAAGGCATGGATGAGGGTTTCCTAGCAGATTAACAGAGACAGCCTATGTTATGGAGATGGAAGTAGGTGGTCTTTCTGTTGGAGAGAATTTGAACTCATAGGGTCAGTTTGGGTCAAATAGGATGGTGAGTTTGTGAACAGTTGACTTCATCCTTTGGCAATGGCTGGGATGGAATCAGAGGCAAAGGTTTGGAGTTTGTTGCAGAGCTGAAGATGATTTCAGCCTCTTCAGTGTTCTACTGAAGAAGTTTGTATCTCACCCACAACTGGATGTTGGACAACACAGGCAGTGGAGGGGCCCAGAAGAGTCGTGGAAAGATGTGGGAGTTGTAAGCATAGCATTTAGAACTGTCACTTTTGGATGGCATCACCTGGAGGCATGTATGTGAGGAAAAAATAGAAATAAATCATTGGGGGCTCTAAAGGTAACTGGGGGCAGGAAAGATAACCATTTATAAAATAAGTAACAGGAAGAAAAACTAGTCTTTAACATAACTTAATGATTTTTTTGGAATAAATCATTATTGGCCAATGAAAATTTAAGACATAATCAAGGAGTTGAAACCCCTCAAAACAAAATTAGAATCATGTGATCAATTAATGGGTGAATGGGTGCAACATCGTTTTGTGTTTTAAATAATTATTTGCTGTTTCTCCTGATTAACAACAATGTGTTTCCATATCCTTGTATTGGCAGCTATGCAGCTACTGTCTTACAGTCCCACTGGCGGGGATATATTATTCGTAGACAAATTCATATGTGCATGGTACTCCACAATGCTGCTTCAGTGATTCAGACTGCATGGAGAGATTACAACAACAGGATGAAAGTCGCCTCACAGAACACTGCTCAGACTCCAGCTAAGAAATGGAAGATATTTGATGGAAGTGAAGAAAGCAGAGATAGAGCAGTCGCCATCATCCAGGTTAGAGAAAAATAATAGGTAACATATCTTAATGCACATTTGCTGAAGGAAAATTGGAGAAGTTTTAACAGAATCATTGTACTTCAACCGTAAAAGAACTTGTTCAATATGAACTCATTTTGGCAAGTCTCAGAATACGGGGTAGACCATTTAGGACTGAGATGAGGAGAAACTTCTTCACTCAGAGGTTGGTGAGCCTATGGAATTCTCTATCACAGAGGTTGTGTAGGTCAAGTCACTGAATATATTTAAGAGGGAAATAGATTCCTGGACTCTAAAGGTGTCAAGGGGTATGGGGAGAGCGCGGGAGTACATTGTTGAGATAGAGGATCAGCGATTATCATATTGAATGGTGGAGAAGACTCAAAGGGCCTAATAACCTACTCCTCCTATTTTCAATATTTCTATGCTTGCTAGAAACATGCGATATTGGACCTATAGTTCCAAAGCTCTCCACCACTGTAGTTTTCATTGTGTCCTGTCTGCATCTGTTGTAGACTAATTAATAGAGTTTGATTGTTATTATTAGTTAACAGCTCCATTATCAACAACAGCAATAGCAACTATCTGTATTTATATAGGGCCTTTAATAATTATCTTGAGTAATTATCATTGTGTCATGCAGCCATCAGGATGGTAAATACACAGGCCTGAATTTTTCCCTCGTTGGGCGCGAGTGACCGGCGGTCCTGGGAGCAGTCGGGAAAGGGGCTCCCAACTGCAGTCAGCCCCTAACCGCAATTTCACACTGGCTGGCCAATTAACGGCCCGCCAGCATGAAATGCGCTGAAAAGCTCTGTGCTGCCGGGGTAGAGGCAAGAAGAAGGCAGGCGACAATGTCACCATGGGTGCAGATGAGCGCTTCGAGGGAGCTCCCTGAAGGCAAACAGCTGCCTCAGGGAGCTGCAGACCTGCAAATAACAAAATGCAGCACAAAAAAGCTGCAAAAAATGTCCACGCAGCAGAATCTAGCACCTGAAAGCATATCTGTCCCCAGATATTTATTTTAATTTTATTTCCTAATGGAGATTTCATCCCACCCTTGGATGGGGTTTCATCAAAAATGTAAAGACCGATTGACCCATTTGCCAACATTATGGTTGGATGGGCCACAAAAAATCGCGTTGAATTGCGCTGTTAATGGGCTTAATTGCACGCTTAATTATCAGCGGATGCACTTCCAATTGCTGCTCGTGGCCGCCGAGCAAAATATCGTGCAAGTGCACGATGACGTCAAGGTGCTCGCCTGACATCATCTCGCACAATTTTACGCCCAATCAGGTCAGGCACACGCCTGCCTGTGGAACGTAATACTCTTTCCACAGAAACATCAAACATTTATGCCACAGAAGGGGAACATTCAGCCCATCGTGCCTGTGTCTGCCGAAAAGAGCTGTGCAACTTGATTCTATTTTGCAGCGCTTAGTTTGTCACCCTGTCGATTATGGCATTTCAAGTGCCTGTCCACATGTTTTAAATACGATGAGGGTTTCTGCTTCTACCACCCTTTCAGGCAGTGAGTTCCAGATCCCCATCACCTTTAATCTGAAAAAAGATTCTCCTTAACTTTCCTCTAATCCTCTGCCAGTTACTTTAAATCTATACCTCCTGGTTATTGACCTCTTGGCTAATGGAAATGGGTCCTTCCTATCGACTCTACATTGGCCTTTCATAATTTTATGCACCTCAAATAAATCTCCTCTCAGTCTTCTCTGCTACAAAGAAAACAATCCCAGACTATTCAATCTTTTCTTATAGCTAAAATTCTCCAGTCTTGGAAACTCCTTGTAAGTTTCCTCTACTATCGCTAGTATGATCACTTTCTGTAATACAGTAGCCAGAATTGTACACAGCACTCTAGCTGTGGCCGATTGTTTTTATACAGTTCCACCTTTACCTCTCTGCTGTTATATTCTATGCCTCACCTAATAAAGAAAAGTATCTTATATGCCTACTTTACCACCTACTACTTGTCCTATTACCTTCAGGAATCTGCAAACATGCACTCTAAGGTCCCTCTTCTTCTACATTTCTCAGTATTCTACCATTTATTGTGTATTCCCTTGCCCTTCTTTTCCCTCCATAAATGCAGTACCTCACACTTCTCTCCATTTGCTGCTTTTCTGCCTACCTGATCAGTCCATTAACATTTTCTTGCAGACTACAGCTTTCTCCAACGACGCTGCCAATTTTTGAATCATCTGTGAACATTTTAATCATGCCCAGTAAACTTAAGTCTAAATCATTATTTTTTTCTTATTCATTGACGGGATGTGGGCTTCACTGGCTGGGCCAACATTTATTGATCATCCCTAGTTGCCCTTGAGAAGGTGGTGGTGAGCTGCCTTCTTGAACTGCTACAGTCCATGTGGTGTAGGTACACCCACAGTGCTTTTAGGGAGGGAGTTCCAGGAATTTGACCTAGCGACAGTGAAGGAACAGCGATATACTTCCAAGTCAGGATAGTGAGTTACTTGGAGGGGAACTTCCAGGTGGTGGCGTTCCCAACCATCTGCTGCCCTTGTCCTTCTAGATGGTAGTGGTCTTGGGTTTGGAAGGTGCTGTCTAAGGAGCCTTGATGAATTCCTGCAGTGCATCTTGTAGATGGTATACACTGCTGCTTCTGTGCGTCGGTGGTGGAGGAAGTGAATGTTTGTGGCTGTGGTGTCAATGAAGCAGGCTGCTTTGTCTTGGATGGCGTCAAGCTTCTCGAGTGCTGTGGGAGCTGCACTCATCCAGTCAAGTGGGGAGTATTCCATCACACTCCTGACTTGTGCCTTGTAGATGGTGGACAGGCATTGGGGAGTCAGGAGGTGAGTTATTTATCGCACAATTCCTAGCCTCTGACCTTCTCTTGTAGGCACAGTATTTATATGGCTAGTCCAGTTCAGTTTATGGTCAATAGTAACCCCCAGGATGTTGATATTGGGGGATTCAGTGATGGCAATGCCATTGAACATCAAGAGGCGATGGTTGGATTCTCTCTTGTTGGAGATGGTCATTGCGTGACACTTGTGTGGCACGAATGTTACTTGCCACTTGTCCGCCCATGCCTGGATAATGTCTAGGTCTCGCTGCATTTGGACATAGACTGCTTTGGTATCTGAGGATCGCAAATGGTCCTGAACATTGTTCAATCATCAGCGAGCATCCCCAATTCAGACCTTATGATAGAAGGAAGTTTATTCATGAAGCAGCGGAAGATGATTGGGCCGAGGACACTACCATGAGGAACTCCTGCTGAGATGTCCTGGAGCTGAGATGGCTGACTTCTAACAACCACAAGCATCTTCCTTTGTGCTGGGTATGACTCCATCCAGTGGAGAGTTTACCCCTGATTCTCATTGACTTCAGTTTTGCTAGGGTTTCTTGATGCCACATTTGATCAAATACTGCCTTGATGTTAAGGGCAGTCACTGTCACATCACCTCTGGAGTTCAGCTCTTTTGTCCACGGTTGAACCAAGGCTGTAATGAGGTCAGAGGCTGAGTGGCCCTGGCGCAAACCAAACTGGGCGTCAGTGAGCAGGCTATAACTAAGAAAGTGCCGCTTGATAGCACTGTTGATGACCCCTTTCATTACTTTACTGATGATTGAGAGTAGACTGAAGGGGCGGTAATTGGCCAGGTTGGATTTGTCCTGCTTTTTATGTACAGGATATAACTGGGCAATTTTTCTTATAGTTGGTTAGATGCCAGTGTTGTAGCTGTACTGGAACAGCTTGGCTGGGGGCACGGCAAGTTCTGGAGCACAAGTCTTCAGTACCATTGCTGGACTATTGTTCAGGCCCCATATCCTTTGCAGTATCCAGTGCCTTCAGCCATTTCTGATTATCATGTGGAGTGAATCGAATTGGCTGAAAACTAGCATCTGTGATGCTGGGGACCTCCGGAGAAGGCCAAGATGGATCATTCACTTGGCTCTTATGGCTGAAGATTGTAGCAAATGCTTCAGCCGTATCTTTTGCACTGGTGTGCTGGACTCCCCCATGATTGAGGTTAGGGATATTTGTGGAGCCTCCTCCTCTTTTTAGTTGATTAATTTTCCACCTCCATTCATGACTGCTTGTGGCAGGACTGCAGAGCTTAGGTCTGATCCATTGTTGTGGGATCGCTTAGTTCTGTCTTTCACTTCCTGCTTATGTTGTTTGACACGCAAGTCGTCCTGTGTTGTAGCTTCACCAGGTTGACATCTCATTTTTAAGTGTGCGTGGTGCTGCTCCTGGTGTGCCCTCCTGCACTCTTCATTGAATCAGAGTTGATCCCCTGGCTTGATGGTAATGGTAGACTGGGGGATATGATGGGTCTTGAGGTTACAGATTGTGTTCGAGTACAATTCTGCTGCTGCAAATGGCCCACAGTGCCTTGTGGATGCCCAGTCTTGAGTTGCTAGACCTGTTCAAAATCTATCCCATTTAGCATGGTGGTAGCGCCACACAACACGATGGAGGGTATCCTCAATGTGAAGATGGGACTTCGCCTCCACAATGACTGTGCAGTGGTCACTCCTACCAATACTGTCATGGACAGATGCATCTGCGGCAGGTAGGTTGGTGAACATGAGGTCAAGTACGTTTTTCTCTTGTTGGTTCTCACCCCATGCCGCAGACTCAGTCTAGCAGTCTTTTGGACTCAGCCAGCTCAGTCTGTCATGGTGCCACTGAGCCATTCTTGGTGATGGACATTGAAGTCCCCCACCCAGAGTACATACTGCACCCTTGCCACCCTCAGTGTTTCCTTCAAGTGGTGTTCAACATGGAGGAGCACTGATTTATCAGCTGAGGGAGGGCAGTACATGCTAATCACCTGGAGGTTTCCATGCCCATGTTTGACCTGATGCCATGAGACTTCATGGGTTAGGATTAGGGTTAGGGATCCGGAGTCGATGTTGAGAACTCCCAGGGCAACTCCCTCCCAACTGTATACCACTGTGTCACCACCTCTGCTGTGTCTGTGCTGCTAGTGGGACAGGCAATACCCAGGGATGGTGTTGGTGGTGTCTGGGACTTTATCTGTAAGATATGAATCTGTGAGGATGACTATGTCAGGCTGCTACTTGACTAGTCTGTGAGACAGTTCTCCCAATTTTGTTACTTGGCCCAGATTTTTATCAGGAGGACTTTGCAGGGTCAACAGGGCTAAGTTTGCCGTTGTCTTTTCCGGTACTTAGGTTGATGCCAGGTGGTCCGCCCAGTTTCATTCCTTCCTTCCATAAAAAACAAAGGACTTAGAGCCAAACCCTGTAAAAAACCTACTGGAAGCAGTCTTCCAGTCACAAAAATAGCCATCAACCATTACCCTTTGCTTCCTGCGACAGAACCAACTTTTGGTCCAATTTGCCACTCAACATTGGATCTTATGGCTCTTACACTTTTGACCAGCCTACCATATGGGACCTTATTAAAAGCCTTGCTAAAAATGTAAACGACAACAGACATGTACCCTCATTGACCCTCCTTGTCACCTTCTCAAAAAATTTAATTAAGTTAGTCTTGACTCTCCCTTAACAAATCCTTGGTGACTGTGCCTTACTTAATGACGACTTACACTGTCCCTCAGAATTTTTTCCAATAATTTCCCTGCCACTGAGGTTAGGTTGGCTTTCCTATAACTGCTTCCTCCCTTTTTAAGCAATGGTACAACATGAGCAGTCTTCTAGTTCTCTGGCACCACATCTGTAGGATTTGAAAATGATAGTTAGAGCCTCTGCTGTTTCCTCCCTTGCTTCTCTTACTTCACCTGGGATAAGGTTCACCTGGGCCTGGCAATTTATCCACTTTCAAAGATGCTAAACACCATAATATTTCCAGTCTCAATATGTTGATGTTGTCCAATATTTCACATTCCCCCTCAAGTACAATGGCCCATAACTTCTGAGCTTCGGAGCAGTGTATCCGGGAGGTACCCCAAAGATGCGCAGGGACTCCCCCCACAGTCCCTTGGCACCCCCACGGGATTCCCCACAACCATCCCCCTCAATCCCACATGGGATTCACTCTACCCCCACTACCACCCGTGACTACACCCCCTCCCACTCCCCCCACAGGACTGTCCCCAACCATACCCCGCACCCCCCCCGCCCCCCCCCCCCACCCGGACTAAACCACACACACACACACCCCCCCAAATTAGCCAAACCTTCACTGGCCCAACCCCAATCTGACCCCCCTCCCACCCTAGGAGGCCTGACCTGACCACCCAGGTCCAACCCAACCCCCACCCTTTTAGACCCAACCCCCCCACCCTCACTTACTTTATACACTTACCTTCTCCCTGGATTGTTGAAATGGCTGGACCTTTAAACTTACCTGGTTTACGGCATCTAGTAAAAAAGGGTGCGTGACTTACTTACATTTTACAGAGTTGCCCTCAACTATAGACCATGGGAACCTGCTGCACTACACAGATCTTACCCAGCTTGAGTCAGAATGTTGGGTGAGATAGGAGCGGCTTCATTTTAAGGTAAGAAACTAGGAGTGGAGTGGCAACCTGACTCAATTGCCATTCCACTGGAAGTTACGAGTCAAAATCTTGATCGTCCCCCTCATTTGTGAAGACAGATGCAATGTATTCATTAAGAACCATTCCCACATCTTCCACCTCCAATCACAGGTTACCATTTTTGTTGCTAATTGGCCCTATCTTCTTGCTTATCCTTATCCTCTTGCTCTTTATGTATTTCTGAAACATCTCCCTTGATTCTGCGTGCCAATATTTTGATATCCTCTCTTTGCTTTCTTAATTTCCTTTATAGCTTAATTCTTGCACTTTCTGCATTCCTCTAGTTTTTCTGCAGTATTAAGTTCTCACTATCTGACAGCAGCTTCCCTTTTTTCCCTTATCCTACTCCTTACGCCCTTTGACACCCAGGAAGGTCTAGATTTGGGAGTCCCATCCTATTTCTTGTGGGAACTTATTTGTTCTCAACCCTCTCTACCTGCTTGAGTGCCTCCCACCATTCTGATACTGATTTATTTTCAATCACAGAATGGTTAACAGCACAGAAAGAGGCCATTTGGTCTGTTTTGTCTGTGCCAACTCTCCAAAGGAGAATAGCTGTTTTCAATCCACTTTTGATCAATCACTTCCCAGCTTTGTAAAATTGCCCTTTCCTCAGTTTAAAACTTTTACTCCTGATCTATCTTTGTCCTTTTCAATAACTACACTAAATGTAACAGAATTAGGATCGATACCACTGAAACGCTCTATCACCTGTCCAGCTTAATTTTCTGAAACAACATCCAGAACTCTCCCATGTAGACCTTGTTATGAACAGGCTTAAAAAGTGCTGCTAAAGTCCTTTCCTATTTTTCTTTTACTTAACTACCAATTTTCCCTCATATCCTCTCTTCAGCTTTTATAATATTTTTGGGCTTCCTATATTTTCTGTACTGAACTTTATTTTGCCTTATTAACCCTAGATTTGTCACATTTTCACTATGGTCTTTGCTGGAGGTGATCCTGAGCTTTGGTAGCCCTTTGACTTTGCTTAATTGGAGTGGGAACACTGGGCTATGAACTGGGAGTGACATGTGGGGCTTGGCTCACTGGTTGATTTTTGGATTTTCAGTTGCCAGTGGAGTTAGGATCGGATGCAGACACAATTTGAAAATCATGTTCGGGGAGGGCAGCACTGGAGCACAATGTGATTTTCAAAGGGAGAGCGGAGCCAGAAACCCACACACTTCAATTAAGTACTTGTTGAGCTCATTAATTAGCTCATTAACTGGCCGCAGAAAAGTAGTTTCAAATTTTCAATTGGCAGGCGCAAGGAACGTTCAGTGTCTGAGACATGTCTTGTCAATTTCATGAACATGTACTAATACAGACCTGTGCAGCTGGTGTTAACACAGGGAGGGGCCATCAGGGCCTATGAATTCATTGGTCAGCACATTTAGAAGAAGGAGAATAATACTCAACTGCACCACCGGTGGCACAGAGTTGCCATCGCTGTTGCTGAGAGGCTTGTATTTCTCCAAAGCTCCAATTTCTCCAAATGAGGCATAGGAGACCTGAGAGGAGCATCAAGCCACTAGTGTCACTTGGGCATCAGGGTTTGGCAGAGGAAGCCCTGGTGGACAAACGAGCACAATCGGCGGGAGTTGAAATTGGAGCAAGATTACTCTGACATTGGAGACAGAGCAATGAGGTGGAACTTCAATAGAGGTGCCCTCCTGATCAGGTGGATGCAGAGGAGCACAGAGAGCGGCTACAAGGTACTACCCAAGATATGGATGTACCACCCACAAGTCAGCTACCTGACAGAGCCCAGCGCCATAGGAAACTGCATCTATCCAGGTGGATGGTTTCGGATATTTGCACTCTGGTCCACAATGACCTGAGGCTTCATAGCCCCCATGGCAGTCTCCTACCTGCAGCTATCAAGTCCCCCTACTTGCAGCTGTCAAGTCCCCCTACCTGCAGCCATCAAGTCCCCCTACCTTCAGTTGTCAAGGTGGCGCTGAATTTTTATGCATATGGATTATTCCAGGAATCAGCTGCAGACCAGGATGGCATCTCGCAGTCAATAGCTCATCACAGCGACAGGCCCTAGATGTGGTTCTTCTGGAACGTGAGGACTTTATCTGTTTTGGCACAGATGGGCTGGTGCAAGCACAGAGGACATTGGGCTTTGTCACCATCAGTAGATTCCCATAGGTCCAGGGGAGCATTAATTGCACCCACGTAGCCATCAAGGCACCAACAGGCCAACCAGCTAGATTCCTGAGCAGAAAACGCTTCCATTCACTGAATGTCCATCTGGTCTGTGACCACAAGAAGCACATCTTGCAGGTATGTGCTCAGTTCTTGGCCAGCTGTCATGAGTCCCTCATTCTACAACGGTCCCACCTGCCACAGCTCTTCAGACCAATATCCAGACTTCGTGAATAGCTGCTGGAGATTAAGAGTTATCCTCTGAGGAACTGGCTCCTGATGCCTGTCTGGCACCCAAGCATGGAGCAGAGGTACTGCTAACAGAGCCACTCACTAACACGAAGCTGCCTTGACCAGACCATTGACATTTTGACCCGTCAGTTGATGCCCTCCAGTACCAGCCAGCCAGGGTGTCTCGAATTGTGGTCATTGGTTACGTGCTGCACAACATGACTAGACAAAGCTGACTGAAGTTAGAAGAAGAATGATTGCCCTGTGTGTAACTCTTCTTTGGAGGAGGCAGGGAGAAGGAAGAAGAGGAGGAAGAGGGGGACGAGGTTGGCGCAGCCCTGAAACCTGGTACCCAAGCATTGGAGGAAGACCACTGAGGCCGCCGAGCTCTCATGGCAATTAGCAAAGTGGCATGGCTATAAGGAACACGCTGATTCAACAGCACTTAAATTGAGCGTCTCTCAGCTTCCATTGGAGAGAGAAATTATCCAGCAAGCACACACCTCAAAATAATCCCATTGCCACATAAAGACATTGAGAATGGAGCCTCCACAGCTGTCGTTGCCCCACATCACAGACCATGCAACCTCACCCTTCCAGAACCTTCATTCACTCTTCACAACAAACCGTATAAATACATAATGTGTTATGATTTTGACCTGACTTATCATTACAAAAAGATTAATCAACGACAAAACAAAGAAAACTTCACCCAGGTAACCCATCAAGTGCAACTAATGATGTGTCACCTTGTGCTCACACCCACCCCTACAAGGTGTTTATCCCCCTGTGGCAGATGATGAAGTGGAAGCACCATTGTACCTGCATCCAGCTGAGATGCCAGTGGCTTGCGTCCTCATCATGGAGGTGCCTTTTGGGGCTGTTCCACAGGCTGCTGGCCCTATATTAGGTCAGGAGCAGTCTCTGCCCCAGGGTCTTGCAGCATGGATGGGTCCTGAGTCAGAGGAGTCAAGGAGGTATTCGGGCTGGCCCATTCATCAGCCTCTTCGACTGCCTAAGCCCTTTCATGGTGCCATAGCATGCTGGATGAGGCCTCCAGCAGGGATGCAGCTGACATTTACTCCAAGCATCTCTGTACTATCAGCAACACTGAGCAATCAATGCTGCAGAGAGTCTTACTTCTGTGCATGTTAATGTCCTGCTCCTGCACCCACTGAGACTGGTGCCACATATGGCTCTCTAAGAGGGTGACCACTCTCTGAAATCCCTGAGCAATGATGGAGCAAAGGCCTTGCATGGACTCTCCATTGTCTGCCCATGACTCCACAATGCCTCAGGAATCTCCAACATTTGGATACTCATCTGCCTCTGATCCTCCAGAAACACGCTCATAGTGTGTGGCCCCTGAGGCCCAGCATCTTCACCCAGCAGAGCGTTGTGTGTGTGATTCCATCCTCCGAGGGGGACTACCCAGAACTGACTCTGTCTCACTCTCCTCCTGTGTGCAGGACCAATGTGTTCCATCTCCGCTGCAGGCCCTCTGCAGACACTAGAAGGCCATGATGAGAACTTGGGTAACTCAGCAGGTGCATCAGCACAACTAACCCCATAGATGACAGCAGTCAATGAGTCACAGAGTGCAATGGCAAGAGTATCCTCCATGCCCTTCAACTGAAGCTTAAGCTATCAAATGACCATGCTCCTCATAATCTCACTTCTCACCATCCTGCACAATCTGCCGTGATAGTGCCACTTGCTCCACCAGTGTAAGGCTGTGAAGGTCAGCCACAACATTACTATTCAAGCCATCTTGTGCCTGTTGTGCACTCGCTTTTCCTGCAGGGTGAGGAAAGAATGGTGTATGAGTAGGCTGTCCTTTCTCACCTATTCCAGTGCATTGACATCAGCTGTTGTGTTCCTCAGTAACACACCCTGTTCAGTTGCACCCCATCTGTGAATGTGATGTCTCAGTGATGCAACTGGCTACCTGCTCTGACGTTATCAGGGATCTGCTCAGCTCGTGTGCATGTTGCTGCATATAGGGTTAGTGGCCTTTCACCCAGGTGCTGCTTACCACTTGTCTTCCCTGCAGATCTTAACAAGTCATTGAACCCCTTGCAACACTGGAACCACATCCTTCTTGCCAAGCCTCTACTGCTGACCTCCATTATCACCTGCATCCAGGCTCTTTTGGTCTCTTGGGGCGGGTTTCTTCTACTGGATGCTAGAAACGGAATTTCCTACCTTTCAGTGATTTCCATCAATGCCTCAAGAGAGGCATCAGAGAACTTTGGGGCCACCTGTGGACAGCTTGAAAATTTAGCACCTGCTGCCTGTTAGTAATAAAGAGAAGAACCTAGATATGGCAGCCCTGATTTCAAACCATTTTACAGGCAAATGTTTAATTCATTATTCTGTTATTGATACTTATATATGTGTGTGTGTGTCTGTAATTTTCTTTCTGTTTCTCTCTCCCTCTCTGTATCACAGCTGTCACTAACTCAAGTGTTGCAACAAATAGGTGACGCCATTGGAGCCAGATAAGTTTTCAAAATTCAACTCCTTATTTTACGGAAAGCAAAATGAAATTGAACTAGAATGATGAAAGATACTGGCGTAGAAACTCATTGATATCTTGCCATTTAATGGGCACCTAAACGTCCAATATGAAGGACAGTGAACACATTACGTGCCACAAATTTGCTGCCTGTGATATTAGTAAAGGCTGAAGTAAAGCCACCCAGGTCCTATGCCAAGAACAGGCGTCAAAGGCCTCACCCGCACCTCCCTCCTCCTTCCTGACTCTCTCAGCAAATACCTGAGGGCTGCTGCTGGTTGCAGAGACTTAAAATTTAGATCTGCTTCTTTAACAAACTGCTTGGGGGCTTGCTCTGCTCAATATTCTTTCTGAAGTAAAAAAAATTGATAGCTTTGCTATTAAAGTTTAATTTTAAACATACTCAAATTCATCATCCAGGTTGTATTCATATCATTTTCAAAAACACTGACTGAAATACAGATGTACACACACATGATTTGACTTTTCTACTGAAATAAAAGAATGTTTATAATCCGTACATATATAAAAACTACAGCAAGGGTTTAATAAGTACAATCTGTTGCATTTGTACTCTGCTTTTTGTTTCTCTATCTTTTTTTTCTCTATCACACACTCGAGGCGGTATTTTATACATTCACTGGTGTCGACTTTGGTGGCAGGGTAGCATTTAATTGAGCAGGACAGTGGTGAGTGGGGACCACACCACCTACCCGCCTCCACCCCAATTAAGCCCTTTGCAGGAAGGCCCATGGATGGCCACCAATTGAGGCCCTTGAGTGGGAAATTAATACCCACTTAAGGGCCCCGATCCCGCTGCTGCTTGTGTTTACGGGCCTGTTGCCATGAGGGGTGTACGAGAAGCAAACCTGTGAAGGTTGCATGTGGTCCCAGGGATCCCTCACTCAAAGACACTCAGTACATGATATGGAAGGGGGGAGCCACCCCCTTGCCTTAGCTCTCCCCCCCCCACCCCCCCCACCCCCGGCAACACCAATGCCATGAAACCCCTCCCACCATTATTTACCTCTGAGCTGACTCGCTCCACGATCCTGGACCACTGGTGGGCGTCGTTCCGTATTCCCCAGTGATGCTGCTGAGCAAAGGGTCTGCCGGCTCTGATTGGCCAGTATCTCCCAGTAGGCAGGACTTCTTGCCCCTGAGGTCCTGATCCTGTGGAAGGCTCATCAGTGGCCTGTTAATTACATGATTGGCTCATATTTCAGTGGGCCTTCCCCAAAGGAAGCCATGACCTTTGTCGCCTCCATAAAATTCCTCCTTCAGTTTTATATGCCTTTCGCACATACATACTCTCTGGTTAGAAAAAGCCTCTATATACTCTCTCTGAATCAGTCTTTTAATGTTTGTTCCTCCAGACTTCCCTCAAATAATTTAGAAAAATATGCAAGTTGATACTGTTTAAAAAATGAAGAAGACTTGGAAGCAGATGAGCTGACCAAATGCTACTGCTGTAACCTGGAAAAATGTGCACATGTTGCATTTGCTCAGACAGTTTAGCAAGTGAGCCTATTGCTTATGAGCTCTTGAGTTCAAATCTGACCATGGCAAGTTGGGAAACTGAACTAAGTTTACAAGCTGGCACCAAATAAAATAACCATGAAAGCTGCTGGATTGTCGTAAATGCTAATTTCCTTCAGGAAGGAGAACCTGCCACTATGACCTGGGTCACCCTTTTTGTGTCTCCAGTCTCATACTACATGATTGACTCTTAGTATCTTCAGGGCAACTAGGAATAGATAATAAATGTGAACTTGCCAGTTTCACCCACATCATGGCAAAATAATTCTAAAACTTTGACTCTATCTAGTTGGAGCTACAAAGATTAGGATTTTCTGTGGTGCTCTATTAGACCTTGTAATGGTTTGCTGACATTTCCTGGAAGGCTAATGCGTGATAAATGAGGTTACCAATGAGGAAAAATACAACATAATACAACAAGATATTAGAAAACTTGCAACCTTATTGTGTAGCACACAATAGAAGGAGCAAAGCAGGGCTGGTGGGAGACAAGGAAGCCTGCATTCCCTGAGCCCAGCAGAGGAGACAGCTAGCAGCATTAAAATGATAGCTGTGACAGGACCCTCAACATCCGCCGTCACTGAGAACATTGAGGATGATGATACCTTCCTGCCTTATACCCCTCTCACCCAGCTACACACTCTCAACCTGCTATCTTATATGATGACCACTCTACTAACATGTGACCATGGGCCTCTTGCTTCCCACCCTATTCCTCCTTCCCTCACAACAGCCTTTACCTTTTGAGTTCCTACTTTCAGCCACCCAAGAATTGTTGCCTGCCCAACCACAAGAGTCCCAGGAGGAGAGAAAGCACAGCACTGTACTGATGAAGAGGCCCCATCGTGTGATCTGACACTTGCGCTGCACTTACCTTGGAGGCTTGCTTAGAGTTGGGATCAGGACATGGGTGAGTCACCAAGCACAACTGGGTTGCAGCCAGGCTAGGTTGGAAGGATGGTTCATTTTATAGCTCACCTGAGGGTAAGGTTGCAGGCAAGTACTAGTTCAGAGAACTCAGATGAAGACTTTGATGGGAACATACAGAAGTACACTGAGTTGCTGGGTGTAGTGGGTGGCTTGCCGGGTAGCCTCCTGTTACTATCAAGGAGCATAAGGAATCCAGCTGTAACTTTGTAGAGGAAATGACGTGGAGCTTCCCCTTTCCGCAGCCTCTGTTCCATCTCCATATCATCCTGCAAACCTAAAGGCAATGGCACTGTTGCCCCCATTCCTGTTGGAATCATTGTGTGGACAAATTACGTCCTCTCTGCCATCCCTATGAGAATGTGGCAACACTCTGTCACAGTAAGAATGCATGTGCTCTTTTACTGCCCATAATCAGTATGTTTTGTATGGAAAGAAGTGTGTCTTTTATCCTTGGAGTATATTCCAATTAAATAATTCAGCAGCAAGCTTTTGTGAGTTTAAATTAAAAAAGGTTACTTATTCTCAACCATTTACTCTGAATTAACATAACTCAGTCTTACACATACACACAAAAACTCGAAAACAAGGATATTGCACCCTTACATCTTACAGTTAATAGATTACAGTTAATTCAATCTCTGGTTTATGATTTCCAGCCTCCTACATGGCAGGCCTGTGGTTTCTTGAATAGATTTGATGATTTAAAGTTGAAGTGAGGGCCTTGTAAAGTGAAGGATTCACATCAGGTTGTGAGGTTCCGTGTAATTGAATATTTATGAGATTGGTTCTCAGATGAATTTTGAACTTTGAAACCGGAACAGGTTAAGCACTTTGGCTGCTTGATGAATTGCAGCTAGTTTCAGACTCTAGTTCTCAGACTCACTGATGACTAATGGTTCTGATGGATCTGCTGGGTCCTGAGGTACTAAGGATTTAGACTCCAAAACCAGTTTTGATCACATCGCTGCTGGGTTAACACTTCTGAGACCCACCCAGTCTGGTTTGGATGGAAGGGGCCATCATGGTACAGTGGGAAGTTGATAGTGGCCATTGAATTTCAATCTTCTCTTTTGTCTAATATGAAACATGGAAACAGGCAGTGTGGAAACTTCATAGTCTTTGAGTGTTGCCCCATCCTTAAACAATGAGATGTATGAATTCCACAACTGATTGTGAGGTACTTAATTAGATGTTTGCCGGACACCTGGTACTGTCTGTAGCCCAGCAGTCTGCCTCCAGGAGGTCATCTCCAGGGACCTGAACTGGCCCTTGCCACCTCCAGGAACCTGAAGGCCGATTGAGAAGTCCCAGGCAGTCTAATTGGCCTCAGTCAGCTCTTAATGTGCCATGTTGACTACCCTCCACCTGCAGGCAGGTAGCCCTGCCATCCACTCCTCCCATCCTTTCTCCACAAAAATGGCCCGAAGGTGGGGTGGAGCTGGAGAACTGGCAAGTCACCAGCGAGGCTATTTTCAGCTCCCGCCTGCCATCATTCCAGCCCCGGCACTGGCTCAAACCCCTGCCCTCTAGTGTCAGGATCAATACTTACCCTGTTGATAGCATGGATCAGTTGGAACTGTGTCAACAGTGCCCCAACAATGTACAAAATGAAATAACAACCCAAATTCTTCTATTGTTCAAGTGTGACATTTCTCTTTTTTACACCAACAATTTTCATAAATATCCTAAGTGACATTATCCAGTTAAAGCTAAATTACATGCGTTTTGTGCTGTTTCTTTGTGTTCACTGAGCACTTTCATGCCTATCAACATTTCATTTGGAATGCCCTAATACCTACCATAGGGCTGCTGTTTGTTTCCCATCATTTGTGACAGAAGTGTTATAGCCCTCCGTCTCCATGCCTATTTTCATCATATCAATCACTTACATAGCTCAGCTATGTAAGTGTTTGCTTTCTGAGTGGAATACTTTGAAAAAAGCTTTTCCCTGCTGTCTCCCATTTGTCCGCCATTAGCGGTTAAGCTCTTCAAAGTGGATCAAAGTTGGGAACATGCAATTGAGATATCGATCAACTATGATCTAATTGAATGGCGGAGCAGGCCCAAGAACATCCTACTTCTGTTCTTATGTTTCTAATTTAAAATGTCCATTTCTACTTACTGCACATGGAACATGGAACAAGGAAGTGTTTACCAAGAACATAATTATTTCTTCTTTTGTTTTTCATATTTTAGGCACATGAGGTCCATGAAACCGGTTGTATAGATTTACCCTAAGTAGTCCCAAGCTATTTTGTGCTTTGTTAATGTTTTTGCTGACAACTATAATGAGTCTTGAAGGAATTGTACAATAATTAATAAATTTATTTAGGTCTGTGATGGTGAGATTACTACATTTCTTGCAATTCACAGAAAGAGATGTGAAGTCCTTAGAGCATTTTAGAAAAACTGTTGTTTTCTCATTTATGCCTGGAAGCTAATGTATAAATGTCAGCAAAATGGATCATTCAACGTTCAATTTAATGTAAATGTTGTCATTCTTTTGCTTTCAAATTATTTAGCTTTCAGCGCTTTGATTTTTATTTAAAAATTAAATACCTTGTGGATTTATTTAGGCACATTGGCGAGGCTGCCTCCTACGGAAGAAGTTGTCTCATGCTTTAGCAGCCGTTCAAACTGAGGAAGAAGATGTCTTTGAAGAAGTTGATTTGAATGAATTTACATTTGATGAGGTAAATAAATACCATAGCATGTGTTCCTCAGAGCTAGCAGTTAATTTTTAAATAATTGATATACAATGACGTAACAGAAGAACCCCTCATGCTCCCTTACCAAGCACCAAGCTCTGGCATTTCCATGGCCGTTACAAACTGATGAACATCACAATGTAAAGTGAGATGTATGAAAAAAGGCTTTGAAAATAGGTACTCCATTGATAAATTTCTCCTATGGAAAAAAAAAGTCTGGACTGAAAGCTAATAAAAGTGTCAATCATCCAGGCCTTTTGAAGTTTCAAAATCCAGAAACCACCAGCACTTGAAACTAATTGAACTGTGTAAACAAACATAGTGAAATTAACATAAAGGCAGAAAATGCTAGAAAAATTCAACAGGTTTGGCAGCATTTGTGGAGAGAAACAGTGTCAACATTTTGAGGCTGTTGACTTCTTCAGAGCTGAAGAGAGGTAGGAATGTGAATTGAATAGTGAAATTAACTACAGAGATCACAGAAGCTGAGCTATCATTCAAACAATGTTTTCACTGGGGAGCAAGTGTTCTGATATTCAAATAGATGTCTGGGCTCTCAGCTAAATATACATAATGAGGCCTGGATGATTGACACTTTTTTAGCTTTCAGTCCTTTTTTCTCATAGGAGAAATTTATCAATGGAATAGAATTTTCAAAGCTTTTTTTTAATGCATTCCATTTTACACTATAATGCTCATTGGTTCTGGAAAGTGTACAATGGGTCAATAGGCATGGAAGTGCCAGAACTTACCATATGGGCATGAGAGGCCTGAGGAGGTATATGGAGGCAGAACTTGACATAAGGGGCATGAGGGGTCATGGGGATGGGTGTAAGGGCAGAGCCTGGCATAGGGGGCATGATGAGATATAAGCAGTGGGTGGAAGAGCAGAACCTGTTATAGGGGGAATGAGGTTCCTGAGGGGATGGATGGGGTGCAGAGCCTGGCATGAGGGCATGAGGGGGACCTTTTGAACTTACCTTTTAAAAGGTCCCCCATGCACACTAGGGTTCACAGCTCCTCTAAGAGGCAGTGAACCAGATGTCTTTAAAAACCTGGCCAAGGAGCAAGAGATACCTATCTCCACAATGGAGACAGTCAGCTCGGGTGTGTGGGATGCGGGCTTCTGACAGGAATCAGTCGGTGCCCTTTAAAGGCATTCCCAAAAATTTCACAGCCCAGAAATGGAGTCGGGAATTCCAGAATTCCTGCCCTCTGTTTTTAAAGGGCTCCCAAATCAACCCAATTCGGTGGGAGGATAGACTAAATGATAACTTAAAGTCCAATAAAGATTAAAGTTCTCTTGGTTGATAATTTGGGTGGATCCAGGCTGATAACAGTGATCCTTCTGGCTTCGGTATCGAGGCTGTTTAAAGATGTAGACGGATGACTTATCAGCAGCTACCGGGTTGAGTTCTTTAAAATTGCTGCCTGTGGCACATTGATAGTCAAACAGAAAATAGGATTCAAGCTTGCAAGATGAGCGAAGAGAGAGGGAGAGAAAGAAGTGTTTACTCAGGACCTTCTGTTCCATGGCTCTTCTGTGCTGCTGGTTTACAGACTGCTTGTTTCTCCATGGGGTTGCTGGGGTTGCCTTTTGGACTTCGAGCTTCAGGTTCGCTGGGGTGTCGGGTTAAGAGCAGCCCTGCTGTTGAGGTGACTCATGGCAGAGTGGGGGGGGTTAAGGGCAGCCCTGCCGTTGAGGTGACCTGTTTGGGGGTGAGATGGGGGGTGTGGAGGGAGTGGTTTTAAGGGCAGCCCAGCCATTGAGGCAACCTGTGTGGGAGCGGGCAAGGGCCTGCCGTTGGATATAGCGCATAAGCATTCAGGGCAGGCCGTAGGGTGGGTGCGCAACGTGGCTATGCATGAGGAAAACCTGCATAAAGTGACCATTTCTCTGAAACGGAGACTGTTCAGGCACAGCCACATTAATACGATTGGAGTAGGGCTTCTAACTTATCAGCCCACACGAGCAAAGCAGAGGTGTCAAAGTGCCACTAAGTGCTCCAAAGCTTTTCACACCCCCCACCCCCTCAGCACAGACTGCAAAGTCATTAGCATTTTAGTGTATAGGCAGAAAAGTTGAACAACTGCAAACGTACAATCTCTTCGCTAAAGCTGGCCATGGAGCAGTTATTGATGGAGGTACTCACAGACCCTTGCAATGTCAGCATCCTGGTTTGGACCAGTATGCCCCCATGGTTCAAGCTAACAGTACAGCTTTGCAGCACGGATTAGGAGAATTCCTGCGCCTGAGCTGAGAGCACAACATGCAGTCCAGTGGGCAAATCTGCCACGAATCGGTCGGGTGGACTGGGATGGGACAATAGTGAACAGTCTGTACAAGTGATTAACACCCGTATCCAGGCTGTGCAACTAGTTCTCCTTAACTTTCCCCGGACATCCACAGCAGAGGTGGAGGCAGCCTGCTGACTGCGACGCCCGGTTTATAATGACTTTGGCGGGTGTCCTCTGGAGAGCTGAGACTTGGAGGGCCCTGGCCTGCTTTTGGGGTTCTGTTGTGTGGCAGTGGCACTCTCCTCGGCCTGTGGAGCTGGAGCTGCTGATGTCACAGAAAGAGGGGATTTGGATGGGTCAGACACTCCTGGAGTCACCTGGATGGATGTTCCTGGAGTGTGGACCTGCTGATCCTCCTCCCTATGGGTGCCCGACGGCCCCTGGCTGACTGCTTGAGGAGAAGGGAAGCTGAAGTGAGATTGGGCTGCCCAAAAACATCTTGCATTGACACTTGGAGGCCAACCATGGCATCAACGAAGGAATTGAGCCCGCGCAGCAGTGCAGGAGGGAAGTCCAGGACGAAGGTCTTCAAGACGTTCGCCATCCTATCAGTGCGTTGGCATGCTGGTGCTATCACCTCAGCCTGGAGGCAGACGGACTCCTTCATCGTGCCTTGCAGCCTGAGGAGTTCAGTGGACATCCCTTCCTGATGTTCCCAAACCTGCCTTTGCAGTCCCAGCAACTGTGACATGACTAAGTCCAGAGGCTCACCATCTGACTCAAACTCATCAAAATGTTGTGGCTTCCAGCAGCCCTCCGAGTGCCAGAAACCTGGGAAGTCCCTGCCGCCGCCTGCTGTGGATCAGAAAGTGCGATGTACTCACCAGATTGTGAGTACTATTCTAAAGAGGCTATTGTAAAGCTTGGTCCCACCAAGCTGTGTGTCTCTGCGCTGGTGGAGGGTGTGGTTTAGTACTGTGATGGGACTTTGAGGAGGGTACCTCCAGATTCCTCTTCAGGGGTTTCTTTGGGGCTTGACTGGAGGCGCTGGGTGGTAGACTCCACTGGCTGTTTGGTAGATGTGCCTGCAAAAGCAAGAGAGATAATTAGTTAAAGGCAAAATACTGTGGATGCTAGAAATCTGAAACAGAGATAATTAGTGCATTGCAGTGGCCTGTG
Source organism: Carcharodon carcharias (assembly GCF_017639515.1). Classification (NCBI taxonomy): domain Eukaryota; kingdom Metazoa; phylum Chordata; class Chondrichthyes; order Lamniformes; family Lamnidae; genus Carcharodon; species Carcharodon carcharias. The sequence continues at coordinate 66,369,123 of NC_054487.1, forward strand.
AAACAGGACACATCACACACAGCATGGTTCTCTGATGGAAGTTGCACTGCTGAACCCTCACTTGCTAGAGCATCGCCGACCTCACCGTCAGCACAGGACTGGTCCATATCCTTGCTGGCCAGCTGGATGGCTCTGTTTTCAAAGTCCATGAGAACCTTGATTTTGGGCATTCTGCCACTGGTCTGCAATCTCCTCACCCTCTTCTTGTGTTTCAGCTTGTCCTGCATGAATAGAGATGGAGAAAGAGTAAGCAGGATGTCTGCCAGGCCAGATGATAAGTATGTCTGGCTGTGTGGGTGGTGAGTGGTCCTATGGACGGGGGAGGACAATGAAGGTGAGTGTGAGAGTGTGAGTTGTGATGTTTCTTGAACTGGCAGTGAGTGAGGGCCCTGTCGATGTGCGATGGGTTTGTGAGTGTAAGAGTTGAGAGTGATGAGAAGAGTGACTTATTCTGGCGGAATGGAGGAGATCATTCATCCTCTTGCGGCAATAGCTGGCTGTCCTCTTTTGAAGGGTGTTGGTGCTGACCACCACTGCCACCGCCTTGCAAGCCAGGTTAGTGCTATTGCTGCCCATCCTGTGGCCAGAGCCGGGGTAGAGGACATCCCGGCAGGCCTACAAGGCATCCAAAAAGCACTCGAGGGATGCGACCCTGAACCTGGGGACTGCAGTCTTCTTCAGATTCAGGGTCATGTCATCCGTGCAGCAGTGGTGGTCTGGAAGCAGAGATGTGTGCTTGCCGCTGAACTTTAAATATGCAATGGTGGGGTGATGGCGGGTGGGTGAATGAGAGCCTGCTGGCCATGGAAACGGCGTGTTTCCCAAGAATACATAAATAATGTGGTGCGTTTGGGACAATGCTGCATGAAAACCCACCATCACGGCTGGCGAGTTAAACGTCGTTTTACCTGCCTGCTGCAGCACTTAGTGCAAATCTGGCAAAACTCTGCCCATAAAATTATTTTTTATAAAGCATGGCCTTGTAACAAATTTTTTAAGAAGTTATGAGTGGCCTCTCTTGATTATGCAAAAGTTCCAAAAGCAACTAACAAGTGGAGACATCTATTCTTTTGAAACTATTTTTGTTCTTTAACAATATTTTAAGAGCAGCCTTTGAAATGATTAGATTTTGTCTGCACACCGTTTTAGATCAGACAGTGCCCAAGAGGATAGAGAAATCTTATTTTGGAGGAGAGGCTGCAAGAGGTGATTTATGCGCGTTGTTGGGTAGTACCAAGAATTGAGCAAAAATTCCAGAAGTGGGAATTTTGTGCTTCTGTTGTTTTACACAGGGTGTAAGTAGTATTCACATACTTTAGCCTGTGGACACTGGGGGCCCTGGAAGTTTTTAGAAAAACAGCAATTTCCCCATTCAATTTCTTCTGTTTTACAGACACTTTGACTAGTGAAAGTACTGCAACAGTGTTGACTTGATTACTGGCAAGATATGTTTTAAAAAATCACATGGGATGACACTACTGGCCAACTTCGATTTTATGGACTGTTTGTGGATACAAAAATTACCACCATAATTTTTTTTGCCAACTGTAGCTAATCAGCTTTGCTAAGGAAAACAAGCTATAAATTTTATTTGAAAATGGAATTCTATAGGGAGAAGGACATTGAAATTCCTTTTAAAAAAAAAGGAACCTGAAGACAGCATTGTTGTTTTTGGCAAAATAAGTGAAGCCAAAATCATTTTGAAGAATGCACAGTCCTACTAGTGCCAAAGGCACTTTGTAATAAAGACATTCAATTTATCAATAAAAGCATCTCTGTCAGGTTAACACTGGCATCCTGAAAAAAAGATTTTGGCATGCTGTGAAGTCCATATGGACAAGCCTACTTTATTACCAGTATCTCTGATATCGTAAGTGTGCTCATTTGATTTTCCCTTCCACTCCAATTACTGAATCCTATCTGAAAACCTACTTCTTCACTCAGGCCACCTTGGACAAAGTCTGGATAACCTCAGATCCTGAAACTTCTTCCCAAACTGAAAACCATTACCAGCAACTAAAGGTAATGTGCTGCATTATAGAAACCTGTTCATTCCATTTTTGTTTTAAACAAACTTCATTATTACATGGCATTGGGATAATGAATCAAGAAATACAGGGGTGTAAAAATGATTGCTTCAGAATGCCCTGACGCCTGCTACCAGCAACAGATGAAATTTGTCATGTTGCTTTTTTCCCAAATGCTTAAATACATTTGTTCTTTTATTTTGTTTTTCAGTCCTTAATGCTGCAATGGCAAATGAGTGATGTACTACAGCTGTAAATTTGGCACAAAATTAGAAAACAATGAATAAAAATGTGGTTTGACGAAAAAAATGAAAGGAGCAAAGTTTCAGACAGACCTAGATAACAATTCAAAGAATTGCAATAAACCAAAACTTTGCACACATTCAAACCGGCAGCAATTTGATTTGTCCATCTGCTGATTTTTTGCATTTTTTATTCTTCTATGTGCTACCTTGGAGAGGGGAAGAGTTGGTTGAATTTATCCATGTGAAGAGAAGCTTGAGTAGTTATTATACATTTTTGTTTGCCTTCACAAATTTGCTATTTTAAGCCAGAGATTGTTTAACTTTGGGAGAAAGAAAGGTTAATAGTAAGAATGCATCCAATTGTTGGTGAAATAGTGCTCGTAAACAATTTGCAAACTGAGAGAATAAATCCGAGAAACAAACTATTTCCAGTCCACTCAATCACTTCTTGTCAGATTACACCACCCTGCAATGGGCTTGGAATTCCCCCCAAACTGGCGCCGTAAGGGTGGAATGTAGCATACAAAATACTGGCCTGGCAACATGCTCAGAAAACTGGAAAGTCAGTAAAGCTTTACCAGCTCACATTTTATTCATTGCTGAGAGGTTTTTGCACTTATCGGGACTGCTGAATGTTTTGATTTTTTAGCACTTTTGCTTTGTGTTTGGGCTTTTATTGCAATGCTTTCATAGCCGGATTTTTCCATCTGAAGTTACACTGGCACTTGTGGCTAATGGTAACCTTTTAAGCCAGTTTAAAATCTCTTGCAAATCTCATTAGCATACAGGTTTTTGTTAGTACATTTTTGTGGTTAAATTGTCATTGACTTTATTCTTCTTTCCCAGCATCACTGCCACCAAATTTCTTATTACATTATCCTCATTCTTGGCAATTTGTACATTACAAAAAGTTTCAAGATGAAATTGTCATTGACTTTATTCTTCTTTCCCAGCATCACTGCCACCAAATTTCTTATTACATTATCCTCATTCTTGGCAATTTGTACAATACAAAAAGTTTCAAGATGAAAGTTAGCTAAGATTTGAGAATGATATCAAGATGCTCTTAAACAGGAAAATGGCAACTCTCCATTCCATAGAGAGAAACCCTTTCTTTCCTTAAAAAAAATTGTTCTATTTAAGAAAGAAACATTTTCTGTTTCCTGGACAAATTTCAAGTTTGTGTGGAGAATGAGTGATACTAAGAAGCTGCTTATCCAGAACTCAGAATGCTGAGTTTTTTGTTTGCTTCTTAAAATGGTCCTTAAGAGATATACAAAACAATTAAGGGTATGCAAAAGGTAAATCTGAAATATTACTTGAAATTAAATTGGGAGAGCTATGGATTGGGGAATGCAGGTTCGAACTAGCAAAAGGTAAATTTAGTGCTGATGGAGTTGTGGAGGTGAAAAGTCTGGAATATTCAAAACACAATTGAACGCTCCAATGGAAGAATTTAGATCTCTCTTCGAATAGTTACATTAAATTGAACTGAATGGTTCTTCCTTATCCATAATTATCGTCTGATATTGTGAACAGTTTGGAGTTAAAATAGAAACATTTTTATTTATTCATTCATGGGATGTGGGTGTCACTGGCTAGGCCAGCATTTATTGCCCATCCCTAATTGCCCTTAAGAAGGTGGTGGTGAGCTGACTTCTTCAACCGCTGCAGCCCATGTGGTGTAGGTACACGCAAAGTGCTGCCATGGAGGGAGTTCCAAGATTTTGACCTAGCAACAGTAAAGAAGGACGGCGATATATTTCCAAGTCAGAATGGTGAGTGGCTTGTAGGGGGACATCTAGGTGGTGGTCTTCCCATGCACTGATGCCTTTGTCCTTCTAGATGGTAGTCCTGGTGGGTTTGAAAGGTGCTGTCTAAGGAGGCTTGGTGAGTTCCTGCAGTGCATCTTGCAGATGGTACACACTGCTGTCACTGTGCATTGGCGGTGGAGGGACAGAATGCTTTTGGAAGGGGTGCCAATCAAGTGGGTTGCTTATCCTGGATAATGTCGAGCTTCTTGAGTGTTGTTGGAGCTGCAGTCATCCAGGCGTTGGAGAGCATTCCATCACACTCCCGACTTGTGCCTTGTAGATGGTGAACAGGCTCTGGGGAGTCAGGAAGTGAGTTATGCACTGCGGGATTCCTAGTCTCTGACCTGCTCTTGTAGCCACAGTATTTATATGGCTAGTCCATGTCAGTTTCTGGTCAGATTTTGGAAAGATGTAAAAGCAATAGGGTTGTTGTGGTGGGTGATTTTAACTTTCCCTATATTGACTGGGAATCACTTAGTGCTAGGGGTTTGGATGATGCAGAATTTATAAGGTGCATCCAGGAGGGCTTCCTGAGACAATATGTAGATAGTCCAACTAGGGAAGGGGCAATACTGGACCTGGTATTAGGGAATGAACCCTGCCAGGTGGTCGAAGTTTCAGTAGGGGAGCATTTCGGGAAAAGTGACAATAATTCAGTAAGTTTCAAGGTACTGGTGGGTAAGGATAACAGGAATCCTCGGGTTAAGGTGCTTAATTGGGGGAAGGCTAATTATAACAATTTTAGGCAGGAACTGAGGAATCTAGACTGGAGGCGGATGTTTGAGGGCAAATCAACAACTGACATGGGGGGCTTTCAAACGTCAGTTGATAAGAATTCAGGACTGGCATGTTCCTGCTAGGATGAAGGATAAGCATGGCAAGTTTCAGGAACCTTGGATAACGAAGGATGCTGTGAGATTAGTCAAAAAGAAAAGGGAAGCATTTGTAATAGCTGGAAGGCTGGGAGAATATAAATAAAGTAGGAAGAAACTTAAGCAAGGAGTCAGGAGGGCTAAAAGGGTTCATGAAAAGTCACTGGCAACCAGGATTAAGGAAAATCCCAAGGCCTGTTATACATATGTAAAAAGCAAGAGGGTAGCCAGGGAAAGGGTAGGCCCACTCAGGGACAGAGGTGGGAATCTGTGTGTGGAGCCAGAAGAAATGGGAGGGATACTAAATGAATACTTCTCATCAGTATTCACCAAAGAGAAGGACTTTGTCTAGGGAAGAGTGTGTAGATAGCCTGGATCATGTTGAGATCAAAAAAGAGGAGGTGTTAGGCATCTTGAAGAATATTAAGGTGGATAAGTCCCCAAGGCCAGATGGGATCTACCCCAGAGTACTGAGGGAGGCAAGGGAGGAGATTGCTGGGGCCTTGACAGAAATCTTTGTATCCTCACTGACTACGAGTGAGTTCCCAGAGGACTGGAGAATTGCCAATATTGTTCCATTGTTTAAGAAGGGTAGCAGGGATAATCCAGGAAATTACAGGCCAGTGAGCCTTACGTCAGTGGTAGGGAAATTATTGGAGAAGATTCTTTGTGACAGGATTTACTACCATTTGGAAGCAAATGGGCGTATTAGTGAGAGGCAGCATGGTTTTGTGAAGGGGAGGTCATGTCTCACTAACTTGATCGAGTTTTTCGAGGAAGTGACAAAGATGATCGACGATGGAAGGGCAGTGGATGTTATATACATGGATTTCAGTAAGGCCTTTGACAAGGTCCTTCATGGCAGACTGGTACAGAAGGTAAAGTTGCACGGGATCAGAGGGAAGCTGGCAAGATGGATACAGAATTGGCTTGGTCATAGAAGACAGAGGGTAGCAGTGGAAGGGTGCTTTTCTGAATAGAGAGCTGTGACTAGTGGAGTTCCGCAGTGCTGGGACCTTTGCTGTTTGTAGTATACATAAATGATCTGGAAGAAAATGTAACTGGGCTAATTAGTAAGTTTGCAGACGACACTAAGGTTAGAGGAGTTGCAGATAGTGAAGAAGATTGTCAAAAGATACAACGGGATATCGATCGGTTGGAGACTTGGGCGTAGAAATGGCAGATGGAGTTTAATCTGGACAAATGCGAGGTAATGCATTTTGGAAGGTCTAATACAGGCAGGAATTATACAGTAAATGGCAGAACCCTTAAGTGCATTGACGGGCAGAGGGATCTGGGTGTACAGGTCCACAGGTCACTGAAAGTGGCAACGCAGGTGGATTAGGTAGTCAGGAAGGCATATGGCGTGCTTACCTTCATTGGCAGGGGTATTGAGTATAAAAGCTGGGAAGTCATGTTGCAGCTGTATAAAACCTTGGTTAGGCCACACTTGAAATATTGCGTGCAATTCTGGTCGCCACATTACCAGAAGGATATGGAGGCGTTGGAGAGGGTGCAGAGGAGGTTTACCAGGATACTGCCTGGTCTGGAGGTTATTAGCTATGAGGAGAGGTTGGAGAAACTCGGATTGTTCTCACTAGAGCGATGGAGATTGAGGGGCGACTTGAAAGAAGTTTACAAAATTATGAGTGGCATGGACAGAGTAGATAGTCAGAAGCTTTTTCCCAGGTTGCAAGAGTTAATTACTAGGGAACATAGATTTAAGGTGAGAGGAGAAAACTATAAAGGAGATGTGCAGGGCAAGTTTTTTACGCAGATGGTAGTGAGTGTCTGGAATTCGTTGCCAGAGGAGGTGGTGGAAGCAGGTACGATAGTGGTGTTTAAGAGGCAGCTTGACAAATACATGAATAGGATGGGAATAGAGGGATACGGACCCCGGAAGTGCAAAATGTTTTAGTTGACGGGCAATATGATCAGCGCAGGCTTGGAGGGCCAAAGGGCCTGTTCCTGTGCTGTACTTTTCTTTGTTCTTCTTTGTTCTTTGTAACCCCCAGGATGTTGATAGTTGGGGATTCAGCAATAGTAATGCCACTGAATATCAAGGGACGATGGTTTGATGCTCTCTTGTTGGAGATGGTCATTGCCTGGCACTTGTGTGCCACGAATGTTACTTGCCACTTGTCAGCCCAAGCCTGTTTAATGTCCAGGTCTTGCTGTATTTGAACATGGACAGCTTCAGTATCTGAGGAGTCGTGAATGGTGCTGCACATTGTGCAATCATCAGCAAACATCCCCACTTCTGACCTTAGATGGAAGGAAGGTCATTGATGGAGTAGCTGAAGATGGTTGCGCTGAGGACGCTACCCTGAGGAACGCCCGCAGTGATGTCCTGGAAATGAAATGATTGACCTCCAACAACCACAACCATCTTGCTTGTTGCTAGGTGTGACTCCAACCAGCGGAGAACTTTCCCCCTGATTCCTATTGACTCCAGTTTTGCTAGTGTGCCTTGATGCCAAACTCGGTCAAATGCTGCTTTGATGTCAAGGGCAGCCACTCACACCTCACCTCTAAAGTTCAGATCTTTTGTGTATGTTTGAATCAAGACTGTAATGAGGTCAGGAGCTGAGTGATTCTGGCCGAGCCCAAACTGAGCATCAGTGAGTTGGTTATTTCTAAGCAAGTGCTGCTTGATCGTACTGTTGATGATCCCTTCCATCATAGGGGTAGGAAAGTTTCCTGATGATGAGCCATGTGTGCAAAAGTAAACTATGCAGCAATGTGACAGTTTGGAAGCAGCATTTGTCAGTTTTTATCCAAATAAAATACCTATGTAGTAATTTGTTAAAATATGCCTTAAAGTACGGTATATCATTATTTTTCCTCTATCAGATGTATTATAAATATTTTCCAGGCTCCTCATAATACTGCTGATTCATTTGGTTTACCAAGGCCCCTGCAACAAGCATGGCAGGATGATGATATCAGTATTGTTGAAAAATTAGGATCTCCGTCCTTTTCACCAGCAACTACCAGTGTTCTGCAATCTCCCAGGTAAAAGCTGACTAAATATCTAACTTCTGTTGTAAGAATACACTATTGGCTATGATTTTAACTCTGTGTAAGTGAATGGGTTTTGAGTGAGTTACAGTCAGGCCCTTTGGGTTTGATTTTCAATTCAGGTTCAGGAAACCAACGCCCATATAATTTCTGGGTCCAGACCCCACAATCTTCAAATCTAAATGTCCTAAATGGGCTGGAGGTGACCTAGGTGCCCAATTAGTGGCATCAAGTATTACCAGGAGGCAAGAGCTGCCTTCAGGCCATGACTGACAAAGGCAGATGACAGTCGTGATGGCCCTGGCACTGCCTTGCAGAGGAGAAGAGGCATCACATAGGAAGGCCAGCAACCTCAATGTATACAAAAGTGGTCAAAAGGCTAAATTAAACAAAATACACCCGATCCAGCACAAAATTCCCCAGATCCCCAAATTTTTCTGCTTAAAAAAAAAGACTTTTCACTTCTTCCTGCTTTGAGTCCAAAGCTGCGCACTAACATGAACCCAACTGTCCAGGTCTGGCAATTTACAAATTGAAAATCATTTTCTCGCTTTTCCTGACCCATGAATTAGCTTCTCGAGAGTTTAATGGGCACTTACTTAGAGGTGAGCAGATTCCCCATTCCCTTCCCCCTGCCCTCCCCTTGAAAATTGCATTGCGTTCTGGTGGCGGCAGGATGCAGTCTGGGAACATGGTTTTCATATCGCGCCGGCAGCATTTCCCACCCCCAATCAGCAATTGAAAGTCAAACCCTATGTGGTATTTTTCTATCCAGATTAGATGTTTAAAATTTAATTGTTTGTTCACCTTGAACATGGTAATAGAATTATCAGATATTAACTTATGATCATGTTCATATATATTGTATCTATATGGCTTACAGGAAATTATTTAACTGTACAGTTGCTACATTTGATAGAAAAACAACTGACACCCAGCATTAATTGAAAGGATTGAGTTGCACATGGCTACATATCACATTTCTTTCCTCTTTGAGTGATTTTTCTCATTGGTCTTCATTGAATTCTGATTTTCAACAATAAGTTTCAAAATATATCAATTTTGCTCATTAAATTAACCATTTTTATCACTGGGATTTGAGTTATCTAGTGTACTCTTGAATGATGTTTATCAATTTATTTCTCTTATATTTGGGAGCTTTAATGGTAATTCCACTACCTCAGATTTTCCAAATGTGACATTACACAACACTTTCATATGTATAGCCATATTTGCTCATTTGTTTAACGATATTGCAGAAATCCTTTTATATTATTATAAAACTTAGCTGCGGTGATTTAATTAAATAGTATACTATATTTTTTCTTCATCCTGTTACGCTGGTTGCCTATACAATACATTATATAGCCTTTCTTGCACTGCTATGGTGTACCTGAAATTATATAATACATAAAAAAAAGTTCATGAACATAAGATATAACATTTGATTGCAATATTAGGCTGGATAAAATACCAATAACACAGTATTTGCAATGGTATTTTACTGCTGTGGGGAAAGAGGGGGATCAGGGGTCTTGTTTTATGTAAGAACAAGGAGGATGCTTTTACCACACAATTTGACAATTTGTATTTTTAACATCTTGACTGTATTTTTTTTAGAATGCAGAATGCTTTGCATACATTTTCTATATATTGCTATTGCTATATATAAATCTTGGAATACAGAGTAAAATTTCAAAATTTGCCGATGATACCAAACTTGGAGGAGTGGCAGGTAGTGAGGACGATATGAATCACCTACAGTAGAACATAGATAGGCTAGCAGAATGGGTAGACAAGTGGCATATGGAATAAAATACAGAGAAGTTTGAACTGATGCATCTTGCAGAAGAGATATGGAGAAGCAATATAGACTAAATATAGACAATTCTGAAGAGTGGTCAGGAAAAGAAGGACTTGAGGGTGCATGTGCATCGATCTTTGAAATGGTAGGACATATTGAAAAAGTGGTTAGCAAAGCATATGGGATCTTGGATTTCATAATCAGTAGCATTGATTACAAAAGCAGGAAAGTTATGCTGAACTTTTATAAAGTTCTGGTTAATCCACAACTAGAGTTTAGCTTCCATTTCTGGTCACCATATTTTAGGAAAGATGTGAAGGCCCTTGAGAGGGTGCAAAGGAAAACTACCAGAATGGTTCCAGTGACGGGGGTTTTTGGTTACAAGATTTAGTTGGAGAAGCTGGCATTGTTCTCCTTGGAGCAAAGGAGATTGAGGGAAGATTTGATGGTGGTGTGCAAGATTATAGCAGTCTTAGATAAGGCAGACAGGTAAAATCTCTTCCCATTAGTTGCCGATAGAAGGCCTAAGGAACACAGATTTAGGAGTTTGGGTAAGAGATGCAGGGGGAATGTGACAAAGAACTTTTTGTTGCCCACAAGGATGGACAAAGTGGGAACAATAATTTCAAAAGGGAATTGGATGGGCACTTGAAATAAATTGCAGGGCTATGGGGATCCAGCAGGGGGAGTGGGACTATTTGGATTGTTCTGTGGGGAACCGACATGAACTCGATGGGCCAAGTGGCCGCCTTCTCTACAGTAAATGACTCTACCTCTCTAAGTGACTATTGCGACAGAGACTAAGCCTAATTTAAGATGGAATTATATATACGTTTGAAAAGGAGGAATATGAAAAACATGCAGGGAAGGAACAGAGAAATGTGAACAGAGCAGATGGGGCTAATTTTCGCTTGTTTAATCTGGTGTTAACAGGAATGTAGCAACCTCGAAATGGGGTTGGAAGCCTTACCGCCCCATTAATACTGAGAAAGATGCCAGATCCATTTTGAAAGGGACTGACTGCTGGTCACCTGAAGCACCTGCCTGTTTCAGCAGTAGGAACATTTCAGTACACAAATTGGAATCATAGAAACCTGCATTTCTTAATTTGTTGAGCTGCATTGGGTGCCTGTTAGGTGCCCCCACTGCTCACCGGCCCGATTTAAATGAGGCTGATGCATCAAAAGCATGGCTGCCTCATCACTGCATCTGATGGGAACTAGTTGACATGTTCCACTGTTTGTTCACTCAAAATTGGCCCGTTGGTTCCATATTCCAGTCAGCAGTAGCACACACACAATGGACTTAACAGCCTGCTCCTGTAATTACCATGAATCTGTGAGTAGATTAAAGCTATCTTATTGAGCATACCAGTCAAGAGTAGCCAGGCGTCACTGGCAGTAAGCAGGCACCTCTCAATTTCAGTCAGCTTCATTCCTATCCAGCAAGAAACATAAAAGGTTGGCTTTAAGATCTATCTTGAGATTGGTAAAGTTAACCTTTGACCTTGATGCTGAATTGGCTGTGAACATAAGGTAACACCTATGATTCAAGACAGTATCACTCCTCAGCATTCAAACATTAATAAATAATTTGAGCTTTGCTCCTCTGAGCTGCATCTCTCATCCCCCACCAAACCTCTGTACCCAGTTGAGGCAGATTTCTACCTATTATTTTAATGTACAGGATCTGTTGAACAGAAATGTTCATTTAACAGTGTCAAAATAAAAATTGTTTTCCTGTTATTTGGTCACACAGCAGAACTGTGTCAAGGTTCTCTGAGGCTACATCTTGCAGTAAGCAATGCGTCAGGTCAGAGAAAGAAGAACAAATCTCTCTAGAATGGTAAGTAAAGCTATTACTTTGTAAAGCTAGTTTTTCACTAATTGACCAACTGTAGAAGAAATAAAACTTCTTGCTTAGTACTTACTGTTACATTTACCAAAAAAAATCAATCTCAAAACTGCCAAATTAAAAATGAAGCATTTGTCAAGTTACTTCAAAGTTTTGAGCACTCCAAGTTTGCTTTTCAATGTAACTTAGGTTTTCTATAATACCTAAAAACAAGAATTATAGCACGCCTACATCACTGGGAGTTATACATTTGAAGTGGAGGAGATTCATAGAAAAAAAAAAGATAAATTTAGTTGATGTTCTCACTTGATTTTCTTACTTAAGTATAACTTATTGTGAACTATTTCTAGGAAATTGCATTAACTTCAGCTATTTACCTTTTTGTTCTTGTTATTGATAGGGGCTTTAAGGATGCCCATACTGCACAGCTAATGCTGAAACGAGCTCAGAAAATGAAATCCAAGAAAGCAGAGGCTAAAAAATTGCTGGGTATGTTTATATTCCCCCCTGCAACTTGGCAGTCATCCAGCGGGGCTGTGTGAAGGGCAAAGAACTGAGTTCCATTCACATATTCTTTATAGATAAGTGTTAACTCTTTCATCTACCCATAGTATGTGAGTCTTGAGTCAAATGTGTGCAAGTTTATTGTTTTGACATGTATGAGTATGTTTTCTAGATGTGATTACAACCGTTGGATTGTAAGCTTTTTTGCATGTTAATTTAGAATTGTTATTCAAATACATAATAGCTGGTAAGCCTTTGATAATTCAAAATTAATTTATGACAAAGTTAACATATCATCTGCCACTTCAACAAAAATGTTTTTTTCCTGTCAGGCAGAAAGAATTGAAAGCTGAAGTAAATTTTAAATACCAGCCAATCCTGCTCCCTTTTCCCCTTCACTTTATTCTGAGCCTATCTTTTGATTTATTTTTCTTCCTAGCCAGTTATTTACCATCTTCTCTGATCTTCCCCTTTCTGAACCTGAATGACCTATTCTCAATAAGGGTCTTGGTTTCAACCCTTTATGTCCAACCTCAATGAATTCCAAGCTCAACGTGATGCTGAGCTCTTTTTCTGATGCCTTTGGTTTCATGCTCCTTTTTTGGATCAAGAAGCACCCTCCATAATTTTGTGACTCTAATGTTCTTAATAATAGGAACCCTGCTCAATGGCATCTTCTCTTGATCTTTTAATTGAGAATACCCTCTTTTCTTTCCTTGGACTTGGATTTCACCGTTCTCTCAGTTCCAACCATGATGTTATTACCATTAAATCTGCTGATAAGTCAAACAAGCCCGAAGACAATTATCTGACTCCTCATCCTACTTCCCATTGTCAAACACTAAACTATCAATTCCCAAGCTGTTACTGGTCTAATTTTTTTCAGCTTCTTGCTTGCAACCTCATAGTTTTCCCAACTCTGCAAGATCAATTTCTTACTCCTACAAAAATGCATAGAGGTTAGACCAATTATTTCAGCCTGTTCCTGTCCCATTGAACTAATTTTCTCTTGACACCATTCCCCTCCCCACCAACTCCTATCTAGCCAATTCCTCATTCTCCATTGATGATTTCAGTTTCTCCAGTCCCAAACATTTCTGTTTCATCATGGCTGTACACTTCCTGTATATTTATTTTTCTCAAGGATAATACTCTCTGGGCTCTCCACTTCATTCTTGAAAGGAGGTCCATTCATCGCTCTGTTCCCCACCTGCCTAAACTTGTCCTCATCCTGAAAAACTCTCTCAATTCTGCTCATTAACACCATTTGGAATTTGTATGGGAACCAACTATGCCTGTGTTTTTTATTCCTGGTGTCCTAGTTAATATTTATCCCTCAATCAGTATAACAAAAACATTTTTATCATTGTCAATGTTGTTTGTGGGAGCTTGATGTAAGCAAATTGGCTGCTGCGTTTCCTACATTACAACAGTGACTACAATTCAAAAGTGCTTAATTGCAACAAAACACTTTAAGATTTCTTGATGTTGTGAAAGGTGCTATATGAATGCAGTTTGTTCTTTTTCTTCTAATTCCTACCAATCCTGCCCTTCATATTTGACTCTTCCTTTCCATTTCATAGATCTCCTGATCACAGATATTTCATTATGAGTGCAAGTTACAATTTGAAATAGCCGCAAAACTGCTTCAAATGAAAGTGTGCTCTTTGCACCCAATATTCCATGGCCAGATTGTTATCATAGCTTCAGGTGCAAATTCCAACTCTTAGAGAAAATGTAAAATTGTGTCTGGGTGAAAGTTAAAAAGATGTAGACAATTTAAAGGGAAATATCTGAATAATGGAACAAATTCTACGCAGTTCAGGAAAAAAATCAGGAAGTATTTCAACCCATTGGCAATCTTTCCCAAGACTGAAGGGATGGTGAAAATGAAGGGCAAGGAAACCCAACGTGCCAGCATGAGTCTGCAGGCAAGACAGAGCACTCCAGCTTTTCCTGATTGAAAGTTGTTGAAGTAAAGGTGTTGTTGCAAGTGTAGCAGTGTGGGTTGCTATTAGTGCCACTTCATTTCTCTGTCCTCAGAGATCTGCAGTGAATTTGCCTGCAAGGAATTGGAGCAAACTTTCAGTTACAGGCAACTAGTGGGAAGGATGTAGAGGAACAAATCTGCAGGGAAATCACAGAGAGATGGAGATATTATAGAGTGGTTGTAATGGGGGACTTTAATTATCAAAATGTAGACTAGGACAGTGCCAGTGCAAAGGGCAGAGAGTAACAAGAGTTCCTAGATTGTGTTCAGGAGAATTTTTTTACAGCAGTATGTGTCCAGTCCAACAAGAAAGGATTCACTGTTGGACCTGGTTCTTGGAAATGAGAAAAGCCCAGTAGATCAAGTGTCAGTGGGGGAACATTTAGGAGACAGTGATCATTGTATTGTAAGGTTTTGGATGACAGTAGAAAAGGACAATGTGCAATCCAGAGTAAGAATAATTAACTAGGGGAGAGCTGACTTCAATGGAGCAAGAACAGAGCTGGGCTGTATAGACTGGAACCAAAGGTTGGCAGGAAGAGCTGTAGCTGAATAATGGGCTACCTTCAAAGAAGAAATGGTTTGGGCACAGCCAAAGTATATTCCCTCAAAAGGGAAAGATAGGGCAAACAAATCCAGAGCTCCCTGGATGAAAAAAAGAGAGAGAAATTAAGATAAAGAAGAAACTGTGTGCTATGACAGGTGTCAGGTAGAAAATACAATTGAGAACCAAGCGGAATACAGAAGGTTCAGCGAGGAGGTGAAAAGCCAATAAGAGAAGCAAATAGGGGTTACGAGAAAAAACTGGAAACCAACATAAAGGGGAATCCCAAAGTCTTTTATCGGCACACAAATAGTAAGAGGGTGGTTAAAAGGAGGAGTAGGGCCAATTAGGAACCAAAAAGGGGATTTACACATGGAGGCAGGAGCATGGCTGAGGTGTTAAATACTTTTCATCTGTCTTTACCAAGGAAGCAGATGCTAACGAGGCCATGGTGACAGAGGAAACTCTGTCACTAGAAAGGTTCAAAATTGATAAGGAGGAAGTGTTGGATAAACTGTCGGTACTTAAAGTTGGCAAGGCACCGGGACCAGATGAAATGCATCCAAGGATATTTGAAGGAAGTAAGAGAGGAAATTGCAGGGCCACTGGCCATAATCTTTAAGTCTCCCCTAGACTCGGGAGGTGCCTGAGGACTGGAGAATTGTAAACATTATGCCCTTGTTCAAAAAAGGTTGTAAGGATATGCCCAGCAATTACAGATCAGTCAATTTAACTTCAGTGGTAGGGAAGCTTCTTGAAACAATTATTCAGGATAGAATTAATAGTCACGTGGAAAAATATGGTAGGATTAGGAAGAGCCAGCATGGATTTCTAAAGGGGAAATCGTGTTTAACTAACTTGCTGGAGTTTTTTGAAGAGGTAACAGAGAGGGTTGATGAGGGTAATGCTGTTGATGTGGTGTACATGAACCTTCTAAAGGCATTCAATAGAGTGCCACACAACAGACCTATGAGAAAGTTACAGCACATGGAATAAAAGGGGCAGTAGCAACATGGATATAAAGTTGGTTGAGTAATAGGAAACAAAGGGTAATGGTCAATGGATTCTTTTCGAGATGCAGGAAAGTTTGTAGTGGAGTTCTCCAGGGGGCCCTTGCTTTTCCTGATATATATTAATGATCTAGATCTTGGTGTGCAGGGGACAATTTCCTAGTTTGCAGATGATACGAAGCTTGGGAGTGTTGTAAACTGTGAGGAGGACAGTACAGAACTTCAAAAGGACATAGACAAGTTGGTGGAGTGGGCTATGAACTTCAACGCGGAGAAGTGTGAGGTGAGGCATTTTGGTAGGAAGAACATAGAGAGACAATATAAAATAAGGGATAAAATTGGGTGATAGGAGCAGAGGGATCCGGGTATATATGTGTATTGATCATTGAAGATGGCAGGACGGGTGGAGAGAGTGGTTAATAAAGCATACAGTATCCTGGGTTTTATTAATAAGGACATAGAGTACAAGAGCAGGGATATTATGCTGAGCTACATAAGACACTAGTTAGACCTCAGCTGAAGTATTGTGTACAGTTCTGGGGCCACACTATAGGATGGATGTGAATGCATTGGAGAGAGTGCAGAAGAGGTTTAGAAGAATGGTTCCAGGGATGAGAAACTTCAGTTATGAAGATTGATTGGAGAGGCTGGGACTATTCTCCTTGGAGAGGAGAAGGCTAAGAGGAGATTTGATAGAGGTGTTCAAAATCATGAGGAGGCTTGGTAGAGTAAATAAGAAGAAACTGTTCCCGCTTGTAAAAGGGGAGGGCACAGATTTAAAGTGATTTACAAATGAAACAGATGTGATGTGAGAAAAATCTTTTTCACACAGCAAGTGGTTAGAGTCTGGAATGCGCTGCCTGGAAGTGTGGTGGAGACAGGTTCAATCAAGGCATTCAAGAAAGCATTAGATGATTATTTGAATAGAAACAATGTGCAAGGATATGGGGAAAAGGCAGGAGAATGGCACTAAGTCATAATGCCCATTCAGAGAGCTGGCGCAGACACAGGGTCGAATTGCCTCCTCCTGCCCCATAACATTCTGTGATTCTGTAAACTGCTGCCAACACCAAATGTGCTGGCCCCATGTTGCATGTTACCTGCAGGGCGTAAGGAAACCAGCTCTGCATTTGACTCTCTGAAGTCCAAGGCCTACAAACTCTGTTCTCTACTCTCATTGCCAAATCAGTATTAGATGTAGATGGTGGCATCTTGCCAAGATAGCAAGGTGATGATAGATATTGATCACTATTGCATGTCTTCTTTCATTCAATGTGGAACCATCCAATATTAGTTAGTGAGACATTCACATGTCTTCAAGATGCTGCCTTGTCTGCTGCCCTTGGTTCCTTTGAGAATAGGAGCCCCACTTTGCAATAATCCATTTGCCAAATCAAAATTTAGAAGATAGGCTTTTCTGTGCCCTCAGCTACATGCCTGTCAGATGGGAAACTCCTGTTGGTGGACCCATTGATCCCAATAGTGGGGCTGTGTGCAATAAAAAGGAACAGCAGAAATGCTCACGAGAACTTAAGCACCATCAGAAAAAAATGAAGAAAGTAGTTAAGAAATTACTACAGTACACTTTCCTTAACAGCACCATCTCCTTTGCATGACTTTTCATATATTCGTATCAGCAAGCAGCCATGGACATTTGTTATATTTGTGTGAGATTACAAATGGATTCTGTGCACATCTGAATGTCAGAAAATGATGTATTGGATGTTGATATCCCCAAATTAATATTTAAATGAAACTCTGGCCTGTTTCAAAGCACTTCTTTTGGTCACAAGAAATAGCATGGAGAAACAATTGTTCCAAAGAATGAAATCATCCAGTCGCATTGGCAGTAGGCGTCATGGTGGGTGGAGGGGGATAATATGGCAAGAAGGCCAAAGATCAGTTTCACTCTGTTGTTCCACCCATCAATGGCAGGCTGCGTTTTCCTCCGCGGCACGTAAGGAACCCAATTTCAATACTTTAGCATCTCATTATAAGCCCTGCTTGTCGGAATCATCCACCACGTCATATTTACCACCCACGTCGGCGTGACTTCAGAATGACGTGCTTCATAACTGCCTTTAAAACGTGTACACCTGGCAACCTGAACTTCGAGGTTGAGTGCAAACATCTTTGTGCAACTCTCGTGAGCATTGCCCATAGGATATCAAGGAATAGGCACCAAACATTCGGGGGTGTGCACAGGCAAATCGCTTTTTCCCAGCTAGCTTTCAGTGCAGTGCGGGGCCAAGGGTTCCAGTATGGGTCTGCGCAAGGCAGCACAGACTGAAGGAAGTACACAAGCACATGCTTGAAATAGGGGAAGGCGAGGGAAGCAGCCACACACTTGGAAAAGCTTGTCAAAAGTGAGCATTCTTCTGAAGCTGAGACCATTCAACAGCTAGGAGTCGGGCCTCTGAAACTTTTCTGCCCACTCAAGCAATGTACAAGCATGAAAGTGCCACCAAATGCTCCAGAACTTTACACCCCTCAGGCGCAGACTGCAAATTACTGTGCCTTTTAGAGGGCAGCAGAACAATTGGCCGATTGGGCAAGTTGTAGAATGCCCATGCAAAAGGTGGCCATGGCGCAGTCACTGATGGAGGCGCTCACAGGCCCTTGCAATGTCTTTATTAAGGTTTGGACCTGTATCCTTCATGGTTCAAGCTAACACTGCAACCTTGTAGTGCTTGTTAGGCAAATACCTGTGCCTAAGCTGAGAGCACAGCATGCAGTCCAGTGACCAATCAGTCAAATGGAGTGGGGCAGAGGTGGGCGGGGTTTCGGACAGCCATGAAGCGCACTACACACTGGCCATCCAATTGGTGGCCAGCACTCTCTTGCATGCATGAAGGGGCTTTCAGACTTAACTAAGAGAGGTTCTTCGGACACATATGCTAACCCACCATCCCTCTCTTTGATGCTGCTGGAGGAAAACATCAGGATCCTGGAGCCTGGTGATTTTGCAGTATGTCTCATAGCTTACAGGAAGAAGAATAAGAGAGCGGTGGAGGTGCCTAGCTTCGACAAAGGGAGGAGCACCTCCCTCAAGATGTAGAGGCGGCAGGGCCTGCTCCGCAACAGTTGAAGATCCACAGAGAGCTGCTGCTCGTCGGCGCATCGTTAGACCTAGGGTCGATAAACGGCACTTGTCATTATTGCAGATGACTGTGAACCAGTGTTGCACATGTCTGGGGAACTGTTCGATCACATGTGCCACCTGCTGCGAAATTTGATGCCATGGACATGGAGGGCATCCACTGCCAGTGGCCATGAAAATCAGACACTGGCACAAGGGGGGCAGGGCTAAGAGGTAGTCCAAGGCGGAAGGGGCCACAGAAGATGCCGCTATCCTGCTGCCAGGGTATACAGGCAGCGAAGCAGCTACCTCAATATGTCTGAGGTGCAGTGCCAAAGGAGGTTCCGTCTCTCAAGGGAGACAGTCAACTATATCTGTCAGATGATTGGGCCTGCGAACTGTGTGGGTGGACACCCCAAGCCAATGGCTCTAAAGGTCACAGCTGCCCTCAACTTCTATGCCTCTGGCTCCTTCCAGGGGTTGGTGGGTGATCTTTGTGGTGTCTTCCAATCAGCTGTCCACACTTGTGTCAAGCAGGTTACAGACGCTCTGTTTAGGCGTGCATTGACCTTCATCTACTGTTGGGACCAGACAAGCCAGACACAGCGAGCCAGAGGCTTCGTGGCCATTGCTGGCTTCCCCTGCGTCAAGGGTGCAATAGACTGTACACATGTGGCCATCAAGGCACCAGCAGGTGAGCTCGGTGCCTTCGTCAACAGGAAGGGTTTCCACTCCATAAATGTGCAGATAGTGACAGGATGCTGACTCTTCAAGTCTGTGCGAGATATCCAGGCAGCTCCCACGACGCTTACATCCTCAGACACTCCCAGGTGCTGAGGCTCTTCAGTGCTCCAGCCCGGCTGGATGGATGGCTACTGGGTGACGAGGGCTATCTCCTCAGAAGGTGGCTCATGATGCCTCTCCGCCATCCAAGATCAGAAGCTGAGCAGCGGTACAATAGGAGCCACGCTTCCACAAGGGCTGTGGTGGAGAGAGCCATTGGTCTTCTCAAGATGCGCTTCCAATGCCTGGACCGCTCAGAGGGCGCACTCCAGTACCTCCCAGATTGTGTGTCAGCATGCTGCGCTCTCCACAATCTTGCGTTGGAAAGGGGGGACGCTGTAGATGATGAAGATGTAGACGCGTTGGCTGCGCATGCACACGATGAGTCGAGCACTTACAGGGAATTGCTGAAGGGGTAGACGCTGACCCAGGCATACTCCAGGGAGGCAGGGATACCCGGGAGGCCTTAATCCAATGAACCTTCAGCTAGCACACCACATGTGGACCTCCAGGACAAGCCTGGGCTGCGTGCTCCATATTCGAGACCTGTGTGAAAAATATGTCTGGTTAGGAACATTAGCTAAGGCCCTTGTTAATAAAGCTGAATGTCCCTCAAAGCACTCATTAAATTATTGGAAACCATCCACCAGCAGAACAAAAGAGGCAACCTCAGCCATGGTGACATGCCTGGATTTAAGTTTAGAACCAAAATGAAAAAGGTGTTAAAAATCACACCAACTCATAAAGACCTCATTGCGAGCCAACACAAAAACACCAGTGGTAAGCCCGTGGTGTGCCTAAGGTGCGTTATGTTTACATTTTCGGGTGCTGACCGCTTGCTGGGAGTCGCATCTGAGACAGCCTGCTGACCCTGTTGTCCTGTTGGCCTCAATGCCCTTGGCGGTCGTCCTTTGGCCCATGGAGCCTGTGCTGGCCCTGCCTGGGAGAGAGCTGCCAGTTCCACAGCTGGCATCTCCCTAGCCGTTGCAGCCTCACTGGATGCAACAGTCACTGGCAGAGGGATGGAGGAACTGCTGCCCTCATCCGAAGTGCCCTGAGAGGTGCCCGCAGAGATGACAGGCAGCTGTTGCGCCTACGTGAGGTCGCGTCAGACCTCCCTGCTCACCACGGATGGATGGGCACCGAGCTGGGAAACTTGGTGCCCAGACCATTTCCCACAATGTCACTGACCAGCTGAGGTCAATGCCGATGTGAGGGCTTGCTGGTCTGAGCACACCCCCAGGAAGCCCTGATGGGTCTCCTGGAGGAGCCTCTCCACGAGAGTCGGCACACTCTCCATGGAGAACGCATGGCGCTCAGACATGAGACTCATTGCTTCCGAGATGGTCCGCTTAGACTCATCCACCATGGACACCAAGCCAAGCATAGCCTCATGTATCTCCCCTAGCTGCTCCCGCATCCCTGCCACATTTCCTGCGCTTGCTGCGTCGCAGATGATTCCAGAGGCACATCATCAGGCACCGACTGAGCATGTGCCTGGGCCCCTGCAGTCCTCCGACTGCTGGCACCATTGGTACTTTCTGTCTCTGCCAGCCCCTCCAGCGACTGTGAAGTGCCCTCACCGCTGTGCCCTGGGACACTAGCCAATGTTATAATTCCCACTGAGGTGCTAGTATCTGCGCTGGTCCCTGCCTGGCAGGTGTGACGCTGGTGAGACTTCAGGGCCCTCAGGTGTGAGAGGGGTCCTCTGCCGCTCCTCCTCCCAGCCCTGCTCTGGTGATGCTGAAAGGAAGAACAAGGACATTTTCTCCATGTTAACTGATTCAATGTCAATTTGTATCCCTGTCCCCCAGATCATTATGCGCTCATCCTTCCACAAGCAATGGTCGAGCCATGTTGCAAACTTCAATCACTGAACATTCAGCACTGCCGTGGCTCTTGGGAGAACAATGGTGACCTCACTGCTGGGCAAACATACCTGCCCGACACCGGTGGACCTGGGGGCATGGCGCCTCTCCAAATCTAGGGTCTCCTGCTCAAAGCAGCCCAGAATCGCTATCTGTGCCGGCCCACCACCTCTGGCCCATCGCCAGTCCTCTCGCTCTGCAGCATTATGTGCATTCTTCTCCTGAAAAGGAGAGATGAGCATTGATTAATGCTAATTGTACCTGGACTCGCCTCGTGGATGGCCCACCCCAACCAGAGTGGGACATTGCAGGGCTCCAGTGTCTTCTCACCTCGCTGCTGCTGAACACTTACGCAAAGATGCTAGGCCTATGCCCACCCGCCCCCCCCAAAAAAAATCCCCTTGGCCAAATTCTGCACACATCACATTAGGCACCACACGGTCTAACCTTCCATAGCAAGGAGGCGCAAGCATGTGAAGCACAGAGGACAGCAGATCAATTGGTGCCATGCCACCTTGAAGCTCCCCTCCCAGCATGTCATTACCCTGACTTTGACATGCCTTGAAGTTCCAGCACTACGCCTAGTGCAGCTCCTCCAGGTTGCCCCCAAAACAGTAATGTCGGTTACGGTGTACCACATGCTGCGAGGGCAGAACCCATCTCTTCATCACCTTCTCAGGGTGACCTTGGCATGGGCAGTATCTGCTGGCCCACCCAGCAAAGGACACATGCCGTCAATGATTCAATGCAGTCACTACGCTCAGAATTGGGGGAGGGAGAGCATCAGGGGGGAAAGCCTACCTGCTGGGTTAAGTGATCAATGCCAACATTGCCCTCACCCTTCCTGAGCGCAACAGATCATTGAAGCGCTTGCAACACTGGACCCAGGTACACCGCACCGCTTCGCGGGAGCTCACCACCTCTGCCACTTCCTCCCAGGCATGTTTCGTCATGTGGGCGGGGCCTCCTCTTCCCGTCCTGGGGAACCAGCACCTCCCGTCGTGCTGCCACCTCCTGGAGGAGGGCAGCAAGACAATCATTGGAAAAACGAGGGACACAGTGCAGGGGGGCCCCTACCCTCCTGCCTGGCCTGCTCACCAGCAGCGTTCTGGGAAGCCCTTCCACTGGCCATGATTCGCAGCCTTGGAAAGGTTGCAGCAACTTTTTAAAACAGGCTGCCGGGTCGCCATTGGACCTGGTGGTCATTGCAGACCTGCTGCCGCCTGCCCACTCCTGCTGTCCTCGCGAGCCGCAATTCACACTGTGAGGGCCCTAATTGGCCTGCCCACGTAAAATGGCAGCACGGACCCAATCGCAGGCGGCATTCGGGTCTGCGCCTGCTCCCGTTCCACCCCTCCTGCCAGCCAGAGAATTCAGTCCTCGATATGCCCTTCCCATTTCTCATGTGCCTGCTTGTTCAGCTTCCTCTCACAACACCTGAACCTTCCTTGTCCTCATTTAACCCACCAGCTACTGTGTTTTACCATATCATCTGTCATCTGCAACACGATCCCACAACAAATTATTTTTTTTCCTTTTTGTCCCTTTCCTCTTTCCAGAGAGACTACTTTCTCCATGATACTATTGCTCATTTTTCCACCAACCTAACTTGCACTTGTCCTTTTCACACTTGCTTACACCTCTTTCTATACCACTGTCCAAGGTTTTAAAACCTTGTATATAATTTGCAATTTATGTGCGCTTCCTGGACTGTAGTATATTGTAATTGCTGTGCACGGTGTGACCTCCTTTATGTCAGGAGTACTAAATGCAGCTGCTAAACATCTTCACATATCTGCAGATATAACCCTGACCTCATTATGATTCACCACTTTTAACCTCTCCTCCAATTTGCACTCTGATCCCTCTCTCTTAAAGTGGGCACACCCAAATTTCTCTCATGTTAGAGTCACTATATTTCCCTTAAGTAACCCAGGATTAAGTAGGGAAACATTTCCTAGGGGCTAAAAACAAAAAAACTGCGGGTGCTGGAAATCCAAAACAAAAACAGAATTACCTGGGAAAAACTCAGCAGGTCTGGCAGCATCGGCGGAGAAGAAAAGAGTTGACGTTTTGAGTCCTCATGACCCTTCGACAGAACTTGAGTTCGAGTCCAAGAAAGAGTTGAAATATAAGCTGGTTTAAGGTGTGTGTGGGGCGGGGGGGGGGGGGGGGAGCGGAGAGAGAGAGAGAGAGAGAAGTGGAGGGGGGGGATGTGGTTGTAGGGACAAACAAGCAGTGATAGAAGCAGATCATCAAAAGATGTCAACAACAATAGAACAAAAGAACATAGGTGTTAAAGTTGGTGATATTATCTAAACAAATGTGCTAATTAAGAATGGATGGTAGGGCACTCAAGGTATAGCTCTAGTGGGGGTGGGGAGAGCATATAAGATTTTAAGATATTTAAAAATAATGGAAATAGGTGGGAAAAGAAAAATCTATATAATTTATTGGAAAAAAAAGAAAGGGGGAAACAGAAAGGGGGTGGGGATGGGGGAGGGAGCTCACGACCTAAAGTTGTTGAATTCAATATTCAGTCCGGAAGGCTGTAAAGTGCCTAGTCGGAAGATGAGGTGTTGTTCCTCCAGTTTGCGTTGGGCTTCACTGGAACAATGCAGCAAGCCAAGGACAGACATGTGGGCAAGAGAGCAGGGTGGAGTGTTAAAATGGCAAGCGACAGGGAGGTTTGGGTCATTCTTGCGGACAGACTGCAGGTGTTCTGCAAAGCGGTCGCCCAGTTTACGTTTGGTCTCTCCAATGTAGAGGAGACCACAGGGGCTAGATCCTAGGGGCTGATTGTACTGGCTGGTTTGAAATTGAGAGGCTTATGAAATCCATTGCATATCCTGCCCGCCCGCTCTCTTCCTAAATTTCATGGAGAGTGGTGGAGGCATTGGGCATTTTGCCTGCTCTTGGGCCTATTGAGGCCCTTACGTACCAGTTAATGGCCACATGAGGACCACATCCCACCACCATCACTGTTTTACCCACAGCAGAAGGAGGCCCAGGCCATGTGAGAAGTCCAACAGCTTTAGCTGTGTGGGCTGGTGTTGGGCAAGTGGGTGGGGCCTTTGTGGCCCTACTGTGCCCATTGGAGCCCCTCCTAGCCCCCACCCTAAGGTCATCCAGCACCCCCCACCTTTACTCCAGCCTCTTAAGCATGGCCCTCCACCCCGCTCACTTTAAATCTGGGCTCCTCTTTATCAGGACTGCCTGAAATACTAGTAGTGACTACCACTCCCATCTTATGTTGCTGGGACTACAGAACTGCCAGCCATTCAATTGGCGAGCTGCTCTCTAAGGCAGGACCTCCTCAAGAGATGGGGCGCAAGCCTCACCTTAAAGCAATGCATTAAACTGCTGAAAGGCAGCCATCACTATAGTGGGCGGACTCACTACTGACTAGGTAGGTGGTCAAGGACCACGGAGCCCAGTAAAATCCTTCTCACCTATCCAGTGATCTTCACTGGAACTGAGTGTGCAGAGATATCAGGTGACGGTAAGATCTAGCTCACTTGCAATAGACAGCCTGTCAACACTCATTGGACTCGCATGTAAATAATGATGTGTGATCAGCGCCCTTAGAACTGCAGCCCACAGATTCAACAACATCAGGAGGAAAGGAGAGAAAATTGATGAAAATGGGCAAAAAAGAAAAATAGCTTACATAAGACCAGATATCAAATTGATGGAAGCATTCCAAGATAGCCCAATAGAGTTTCAGCATTGTATCTCAAACTGACTTGATGTGCCCCATGAGGCTGAATTTCATCAGTCTCAGAATATTCAGGAAAGGGAGGGAAAAAAATTAGCTGGCAAGGAATTTCTTTCCAAGTCACTCAAATATGCCTTTTGGCTGTCTGCCCATTGACAGTTTCCATGGATATGTCATTGTATTGGCACCATTCTACTTTTTGAATAAGAAGGGTGGGAATATCAGAAATTATGAACAAAAAAAAGCTTCAAAGATGAATCACAAACTTCAAAATAGCACATCAATGGCTTCTTAGTGCATATGACATACTTAAATCAGGAAAAAGTAAAGAAAATTAATCCTGAACATTCATTGCTTGGTTTTTTTTTTAACTATGAAAGCCATGCCTAACTAACCCTAATGGTCTATGCTTTCTCCATGCACCGCAATCAGAAACTCCTGTTTTTGGTTTCACTGCAGGAAATAAATTGTGCCATGATGACCTGTATCCGAATTGACCACATATGTTATGATGGTACCAGCCATATCTTCATATCCTTAACTGGAGGCCAAAGAGAATTATCTTCATAGGCTCTGTGTCACTAGAGAACCAAATGCAAAGCTGTTCCACCTGCTAAAAGTACATCTGCAGCTAGCATGGCTAACAAACAATTTGTATATTGAGTATTTACAAAGACTTTTGAAACTTCTGTCACCTTAATATGTCAGTTGGCTTTAATAGCCTGATCACTTAACTTCCACCACATTCATTTTTCACAGTCATCACTGGTGTCAGCCTTGACTCAGTGGTAACACAGTTACCTCTGAGTCGAAGGTTTGTGGGTTGAAGTTCCACTCCAGGCTGATGCTTCATTGCAGCACTGAAGGAGTCTGCACTGTCAGAGGTGTCATCTTACATTTGGAGCGTTAAACCGAGCCTGCCCTCTGAAGTGGAAGTAGAAGATCCCATGGCCCTATTTTTAAGAAGAGCAGTGGAGTTCTTCCTGAATCCCTGACCAACAATAGAATAACTGGTCATTGCAACAACAACTTGCATTTATATGGCACTTTTAACATAGTAAAATGTCATAGAGCATTATCAAACAAAATTTGACATCAATCACACAGTTCTAATGAAAGGTCATCAACCTGAAATATTAACTCTTGTTTCTCTCCACAGACGTTGCCTGATCTACTGAGTGTTTCCAGCATTGTTTGATTTTATTAACACAACTGCATTATATAGCTAACTGAAGAGCAGTTAGCCATGTCTGAAGTGAGCAGTCTTATTTCAAGCCTGGACCCTTGATATCTTATGGTTTGTCCTGCTCAGCAAAGCAGAAAGAGGACCTTGCTTTTCAGAGAATTTTTGCTGTCCTTGTCACTAGTACCTGCTGCTGCTCACTTGTATTAGGTGTTTCGCTACACGCAAATATTTTACCTCACTAACTAATCCATACGGAGTGCCAATGTCTGTGCTGGTGTTTGAGAGGGATGGATTGCATGGTGATATATCCTCACATGGTGATATATCCTCAGGAGGGCTTTTCTCCCCTGAGGTGTCTTCTGCAGGAACCTCATCCTAGAGGAAAGAGAAAAGGGACAGGGGGTGGAAGCTGGGGGAGATTGGGTGGGGGGTGGGAGGGATGTGTGGGTATGTAGGTCATAGGCCTCTTGGTAATGGAGGATCATGGGCCTTGGCGGGGTGGGGGAGGGGCAGAGGACTTCGAAGTCCTGGTGGGGCTGAGGGAGTGTGGTGCTAGAGATTGGAAAGTCAGGGGTCTGAGAAGGCTAAAGTAGGTCAGGGCAAGATCAGGTGGGGTGGGAGGTGGCAGTGGGGGCATGCTTGATTGCGGGTGGTTGCCCAGTAGGCAAGCTGGATCCAACAGGTAAGTGAAGAGAGAGTGCTGGCCTTGGTTTAGTTGCCTGATTCCTCCAGGCTCAGGAGATCTAACTGCCAAATCTCAAATGGAGAATCTCATTACACTGTTCAAAATGCCAACCCCCTCCTTGGAGCAAATTGAAATGAAGTTGAGAAGATGATGAATGTCAAACAAAGTGTGGTCTGTGAATTGAAGAAAGGAGTGATGGGAGTTCTTGGCAGTTGTGCAAGAGATGGGTTGTGAAAAGAGAACAACATTTGTCACTCCGTTTAAAATAAGAAAACATGTAGCTGTATGCCCTTGAGATCGTATGCTGAAAGTTGTGTTGGAATTCAGGGCCCTTGTTTTTTAATTGTTCTTGTAGCTGTCATTTGTAGCATTGTCAACCTCAATGGACCATCTTGTATTTGTGATCTTTCAGCAACTTGTTAATCCCCTGCCATAAAATCATTCAGTTATGTTGAAGTTGTAAATCTGATGATTTTCTCCTGTCCTTGCCCTAGATCCAGTTGCACGACTGGCCTTGTTCAACAATAAGAAAAATAAACATTCTCCTGTGAAGCCAAAGAAAAAGATATCTAATCGTGTGGAATACTTTAGAGGTAAAAAAAACTACCAGTTGTAATACCAATATTTAGAGACAGGTTTCAGGTCAAACATTTATTTGTTTTGGTCCTTGTTGGTGTATAATGTGTTATAAATTAGCTTTTACTGAGAATGCAAAGTAGCCCACGTTGCATGGGCCACCTACTGTACTGCCCACCCAATATTCAGTTCTATTGAAGCCTTTTGGCATTTAACAAGCAATTGATGCAATACTACCTTTTATGTATTGCCGGTGAAGACACATTTATACTGGATTGTCTTTTACTTAATATTTTATAAAAATCACTGGTCATAGTGGGAATGATGTAAAAGGTACACTTTTGTCTCTTATGTATATGTGCTAAAATGCCAATAATGTTCAGGGATGCATCTATATACAGGTAGTGTCTGAAATCTGTATATCGGAAAACCAGCGATGTCCAAAAACTGGAAATTTTATTAAGCTTCCATGCATGACTTTTATCTTATTAGATGAGTAAAATAACTTACCAGCTTGTTCGGCTGGTGCTGCTTTGTCGCATCAGTATGCCGACTAGTTATTAGCCTCGAGCACCTATCTTTTCCTGTGGTCCGAGCAACCCTTGATCCCACCTGACCCAACTTGGCCCAATCTGCCTGACCTTACCCAGCCCAAACCACCTGACCTGAACCACCTGACCCAAAACCTGGTAAGATCCGATATCCAGCACAGACTTGGTCTCTACGTTGCCGGCTTTGAGACACCTGTACCTTTCACAGATCCAATTCAGACCATCCGTGGCATGGTATATAGTTTTATGGCTGGGAAATTAGATTTCAAGGTTAACAATCCATTCAATGGCTTCAGCTGACACAATGTGAGTGATTGAGTTGCAACCAAAAATGGACCTCTCGGGACAGAAGTTCAGTATATGGGCAATGGTCTGACTTGGATGGCCACAATCACAATTTGAGCTGTTCCTCATATTCCTCATGGAACAAGTGGCCATGTGTTCCCTAATCCGTCCTCAAGCATTTGAGGTTTGTCCCGATTTTCTGTGGAAGATTAGGTGTGTCATCAGAGGTGAGGCTATCATCAATTTATAGAGTGTGGTGTGTTCCAGTCAGGGCTACGGGATTTCAGATGGGTGCCTCGGTTTCTTTTGAGGTCCTGTGTCATTGAGAGCACTTCGTTGGTTGTCAGTGGTAGTGCTCTTTGAGGAGGATGTTTTCCCTGCAGACATCAGGAGGTTCAATGTGTGCTGGCAGGAGAAGCCATTCGAGCAGTTTTGGTCTCAACATTCCAGAAATAATCCTAATGATTTCCCAGAGGTCGATATCTACCACGTTCACTTGGCGGCTCCTTAACTAGGTTCAGCAGCAGTACCCTGCCGTCAGATAGACCAGGACAAGTGAACAGTATGTAGTGTCAGTGTTTAGCAGCCTCAGATAGTACCCTCCAGTTTCTGCGTGAGATTCACTCTCATCTTGACTTCAGCTCTGACAGTCTGGAGATGTTGCCAGTAGGTCAGCATACAGTCAAAAGTGATGCCAGGTTATTTTGGTGTTGGGTCGTGGGTGACTGGTTTTCCACAGAACTGGGCACAAAGTTCTTCCCTGGCCTTTGAGTTGTTCAGGTGGAAGGTTGAAACAACAGTCTTGGCAGCATTTGCTTGAAGTCTCTATTTTCTGAAGTAGGCTTCCAGGGAACATAGTCCTTTAGTGAATATTTTCTCTATCACCTGACGTTTTTTAGCCTGGAAAGCCAGAGCTAAGTCGTCAATATATGTGAAGAGCTGTGACTTAGTGGAGGTGGTGGGGGGCTCAGTCGTATAGACTGTATGTTGAAGAGAGCTGGTGCGAGGATGATCCCTTGGGAGCCCATTGTTGGTTTTACATGGGCGATTGATTTGATCTCCACAGTGCAGAAGGAACTATCGGTTGCTATTCATGGAGTTGATTAGTTGTAGGGTTTTCACACAACGGATGATTTTGGAGAGTTTCAGCAGCATGCCTACATGCCACACCACGTCATAGACATAGGATAAATCAGCAAAGGTGGTTCCTGTCTACATTCATTCAAGCTGCCTGCTCAAAAGATGAAAAAGATTGAGAAACACCCCACCCCCCCTCTTCAGATACTGAGTTATTTTCATAAATGGGACATGGGAACCATTCACCTGCCATATTGTATGATTTTCACCAAAGTTGAACCATTCCCCTCCTCATTCTGTTGACTACCAACAACAGAAGATCTGTTTTTTTAAAAATCCGTGCCTTAGCATGCATCTGGGAACCGCGCAGTACTTGAAAATTAATTGTTCTCTTCATGCATAGATGTTCGCCAATCACAAGATATTGTCCTTTCTGCTTTTACCTTAATGTAACTGGAAACTATGCCCTTGCAATTCTTCCCCAACTTGAGTCTAAGTCATGTGAAGTCCACCGCTCCTCCTTATTGACTTAACCCTTCCTTCTGTAATCACCTCCCCCGCTATTTGCAGGTTTTGGTCTGATGCACACCAGGGGTAGATCCACCTCTTGGCAGAGTCTTGTTCCTAAAACTGAAGCCAAATTCCAACTGCTGCTGGAGGGCTGAGAAGCCAACTTGGGGGCCTTCTGCATTACCTGAAAGCAGCAAAGGAGGGCTTCAACCTCAAAAATCTTTCTACTTGGACTGTTTTTTTGAAAACTATCTCAGCCTTGCAAGCTTTTTATTCAGATACTCACAATCTGAGCACGAGGCTTAAATGACCACATCTGGGCACCCCTCAAAATGGATCACCCCTGTGGCAATCCAGCAAGAAAATTAGGCGCAGTTAGATCCCACCCGTCTTCTATACGTTGCTGCCCCATGTTTGCACCTGACATAGATGCAAAGGATACGAATAGCTGCCAGATGTATTTGGATGCTTATCTGCCCTAAACAATGCTTTGTAACTTCAGTATATTAAACACCTCATTAGATTATTAATAGTAATTCCTTTTCTGCCACTACAGTTGGGACTTCTGGGTTGTATGTCTTTGTGGTAAATTTGTCCTTTGCCCAACTTTCCCAACACTTACTTTCTAACAGATTGGAAATAGCATGAGAGCATTAAAATTGCACTGGGTCAAAATCTTGGAACTCCCTTCCTAACAACACTGTGGGAGTACCTACACCACATGGACTGCAGCGGTTTAAGAAGACAGCTCATCACCACCTTCTCAAGGGCAAATATGGATGCACAATAAATGCTGGTCCAGCCAGCGAAGCCCATGTCCCGTGAATGAATTTTTTTTGAAGTTTATTGTGCACAAAGAATCATATTGAAACATATCGGGACTAAAGATCTGAGGCATTTGCAACGTACTCAACAGCTAGGGTTCAAGCTGGAGTGTGGAAGGAGGATCAAGAAATAAAATGGTATCAATTATGCCAGGTCCTAAACTTTCCTTGGAATTTCCGTGGAGCCTTATAATGATGTGAACCTCTACAAACTCCAAACATAACGAATGATGTAAAATGGAACATTGTTGGGGTGGAGACTCCCAGGACTGGGGTTTGCACATTCCCAGCATTAACGGGCTATTATTGTGGAAACCAGCCATGTCAGCCCACTGAATAATGAATCTGGGGCCAATGTGGGGGTTAATAAGCCAATATTGGACCCTCCAAAAACCAGGACTTTTTTTCAGTGTCTCACCCCATTTTATGATGGGAGACACAAAACTGACTCCCCTAGTACCCCTGCTTCTCAAAAGCAACATATTCCATGTCTGTTTTCAACCTAATAGAAGAGGTATCTGCCCAAAATATGACATGAGCACCTGTCTGCCTTATTAAAGTTACTTCCTTGTCCCAAATGGCGGCCTCATGGATTTTTTGATCCATTTTTCAGTACTTATACTTTTTAAAATGTTGGCCTTTTAATAATATTGACTGACTGTACATCACATTATATTTTTGCTGCTTATTAAATGATTTTCATAACTTCCATAACTTGTTTGTGTGACTTGGGAGACAAGATGGAGAACTCTGTTTTATTCAAATTCCTAGTTTCTACAGGAGCCATAAAACATTTCTCATCTAATTTATAAAAGCATTATGACACTTACCAGTATGAGGTAAAAAAACTGTCAAAATCAACTCATCCAGTATTGAATTCCCTGTCAGCTGGTCATATTGCTTCATTGAATGTAATTATACAGAAGTCCATGGTCTAAGTCATTCCACCCTCCAGGCTGCAGCAGGAAGCTTGGTGGCATTCAGTGGTGGGGCCCAAAAAGGGTAAAAGGATGGGAGCTCAGGGCTGGGGGTGGAGTGGTGGGGAGACGGAGGTAGAGGGAAGACAATACGATGTATGCAGCACTCAATTCTAACTTTTCAATTAAATTTGTCATAGTTTCATTTAAATTCTTCCAATAGCAATGGCTGTGCCAGTGTTTTTTTTAAATGACAGTTTGGGATTATGCAACACATAATTTTGAAAAATATGACTGGAGGCCACCAACTGTCAAAATTACTATTAAAGCAGTTACAACAGAGTTGAAAGTGTTGAAATGGGAAAATATTGTTTATGAAAGCTGTTTTTCAATTCGTTTCACATCTGTAGAAGACAATTATAACATAGCTGTGCGTAATCAATGAGTGAAATATATAAGTTTGTGAAACTATGGATTTAATGGCTCTCTTAGGGTGTAAAATGATAGGGACTTCAAGCAGGTAGATACAGCCAGCAAAATCTAGAAAAGAACTAGAATAACATAAACACATGGAGTTGGATAACTTGGAAAAAATCTGTGTTGTGTTTGTGTTAATCATCTCCAGAAGAAATCTAAACTGATACTTGAAACATAAGACTTCTTGGAGAAAGCAGCAAGGCCTGAGGCATTGGTGATCTCAAGGAGCTCTCTATGGGTCAGAGCCACTTTTCTGGCAGAGTGCAAGCCTAGTTCACAGCATTGCCTCTCAAAGAACTGTAAAACACTGCAGGAGTTGTGCTGTGTATGCACAGTATTTAGTTCATTTTCTTTTTGCTTAAATGCTTTGCCACTTGCTAAGGGATTAAATTTGAAGTGAATTGTGTACCTACTTTTTTAAGCACCTATTTACCAAAATTTGATACTGGTTTTTGATAGGTTTATTACATCATCATTTGTGTTTTGTATTATGTTAACCATTAATAGCATTTAAAAGGAGTTTTGCCTCATTTAAGAAAAAAATGAAAAATTTTAAATGTTTGTTGACAAATGAAATATGTCAGGAAAGGTTCTGTGCTGTGTGCTTCTCTGCTGTAGAGAAATATGATTTCACAGCATTGCATTTTATGATCCTACTGATACTTTGCGCAGTACATTCTAGGTAAGCTGACAAAATAGTGGCCACCCTAGAGCTGATAGAGCTTGTACTTAATTTTGAGTAAGATTTTGATTCCTATATATTACCAATATTATTTTGAATGAAACAAAATTCTGGGTAATTTGGTGGCAGTCATCATCCTTCCTGAAATGCCTTGCAAGAAAGCCAACTGTACGGTTCTTCCCTTGTTATCTAATGATGAAAACAAATAGTTTTTACACAAGGAAACGTCTCCCAAGTTGTGGCAGTGCATGATTCAAAGCATTCCACAGAAGAAGTGCTTATCCTTCTGTTTCCCTTTATTCTACAGGTTTGCAGTATTCATTAAATTAGCGTAATTGCTCATTGCATGTTAATACAATTCTTTATATACAAAATGGCGACAGAATTGGGAGTGACATGGAGCCATTTAGTAAGAGACTGAAGCAGCAGTGTCAGACTGATAAAGCAAAATAAAATGGAAGATATTTATAAGACAATTTAGTATGGTAATTGTTTATGGAAAACATGGCCAAATATCATAAGTTCTTGAATTAGAAGCCCACATTATATGCAATATTTGTGTAAGATACAGAAAATTTATTGCTATTGAAAATGTGCCTAGCATATTGGTGTTTCACTTATATAAAATGCGCTTGATTTTCTTTTATTTTTGATACAATGTTTCATATTTGAGTATATCATTTGGAAATATGGCATTCAAACTAGTTAAACACTGTAGGCATGCTTTTTCCAATACTTCAGCCTGATTTTAACTTGGGCCACATGTGCAGAGACCATAGCAGGTTGCCTGTTCACATCACACTACTACGTGAGGCCCAGAGACATTTCAACTTCTGTGACTGCTTACTGTGTTCAAGTTCCAACTCCCGCCGAAATCCAATGGGAATCGCTATATGGTCGGCGGGTGGGAGCAGAATCTTGGATGGCTAGCAGACACCATAAGGGACCCCAAGGGAACAGTCCTTGAGCAGGAGAGAGCCAAGGTTTTCTTGTGGAGTCCATGAAGCACTCCTATTCCTCCTGACTAAAATCTTCCATCCTGGGTCTCATCTGGCGCTTATGTGTTTTGCTGCCAGGATTCTCTGAAGCACTGACATTGGCTGAGTCTCATCCAACTGTGAATTAAAATCACATAAAAGTCCTATTTGCACCATAGAACTCCAACTGTTGCAAATTTATGAGGCAACAAATGCTGTTGATGCTTCCCAAAACCTGGGAGTTAAATTGATGGCAGGAAGGAGTGCAATGTTAATGGGCAAGTAATTACTCTGTCTTTACCTTAACTCCCCACATGTCCTCTTCTCCTTGGGCACAAAGGGTTAAAATGGGGGCTTTTATGCCACAGTTGCCAGCCAGGTGGGACTTTGCGACAAGAAGCTCTCTTTGTAACAGGCAAGAATTTCACTTAAATATGCAAACAAAGCAAAAATACAATTCACCAAAATTCATACAGGAATTTTGGCTGTTTTAAAAATGCATTGTCAACCAGAAAGTTTTGTGCTAAGGGAAGTCAACATTTAATGGGAGCCCCTAGATATTTTCATTGTGAAATTCAAGCCTCCATTTGAAGATTATATTTCAGCTGAGGTTAGTTTTGGATACTTAACTTTGACCCTACTTTTTTTTGGTAGTTTTTGGGGCAAACATTTTGGTAATTTTAATTGCGTCAATTAATATTTAAAATATATTCACCCCCACCACTACTATCCACCCCCCGCCTTACCATCCACCAAAGTCAACAAGAGCCCTGCAATAGCACCAAAATATTCCCACCACCTGAACAATGAGGTCCCAATGGCATATTCCATGTCAGGAGCTCGTTGCCATTATGGTTTTGAAAGTGATCCTGGAAGTCCTGGTCAGGTAATCTGGTCTGAGAAGGCATCATCCAATTTGGGGTGATGTGCAAACACATCATTTTCTTCAACTTGTCAGCAAAGTTGACTGCTACTGTGTGAATTTGAATATTTACTTTTTCAGCCATAAATACTAGAAGAGACTCGAAACAGCAACAGAAACTAATACCGACTAGCTTTATTGGGCAGCTGAAAGTAGCATGCTGATTGAAGAGTTTGGCTGGAAGTTGCATCCTTCAGATCATGCTGGGTATTTCAGTTTCATGTTATAAAGAGTTGTCCACTGTAATTAATTACTTTAGGAGAAAAAAATTCTTATTGCATCTTTTGCATGTATTTATTATTCATAGATGGTTAGAATTCTAAAATACAGTAGTTCTCACATTAGGAAAAATCAAAATTCAAAGAAATTTTGCTCATGTCTATATCTATATATAAGAACAGTCAGTATT
Organism: Carcharodon carcharias; assembly: GCF_017639515.1. Taxonomy (NCBI): domain Eukaryota; kingdom Metazoa; phylum Chordata; class Chondrichthyes; order Lamniformes; family Lamnidae; genus Carcharodon; species Carcharodon carcharias. Next base: position 66,404,334 of record NC_054487.1, read on the forward strand.
ACTTTAGAACTGAAAACTTAAATACCTGCCTGTGTCCACTTTTGCCCTACAGCTTTTTCCCATTGCATGATGAGGTTTTGATCTGCACTAAAGGCTGTTAATTTTAGCAAGTTTTCTGCTGCACTTGCCAGTGAGGTGCCAGAATGTTTAGACTCTTTTCTAAGCTTTGTTAAAAATAAACATGGAAATCTGCCTGCAGGTGTTTTGATGGCCTCAGATCAGAGCGAGATTTCCTGTTTTAGTTACGCAAATATGCCAGGCCTCAGAGTTGATGAAAATGGCTAAAATAAGAGGCCAGCAAAATCCATGGATTACCAAAGCATGGGCATACTTACTTTAATTTGTTGTAAATAAATGAAATTTATTTTAACTCAATGCCTTTATTATTTCTTGTACAAATTACAAAAGACTTAACTGCAAACCAACGATCCAGGCCCATCTTCTCATATCCCCTCCATATGTTAAACTTTGCACTGTGATGATTGGAATGAAATGTTTTCATAACTTTTTAATTATAGTTAATGCAGTACCTGGCAGAATTCATTTGATATTTTCGTCTTGACAGTGGAACTTAATATAGGAATTTAATATATTAAACTAGTAATGTGGAATATTCTTTAACCAGTTTGAGCTTAACAAGATATTTTTAACAATCCTAAACCAAAGATGTTCTTGCAAGATGCATTTCTCATGTGATATGAACTGACTGCTCAATTAATAGTCATTATTATTCCTGCTGATGCTAGGTTGAATATAAGCAGTGAAATTTTGGAATAATCAAAAAGCTTTGAAAAATTGCTAATGTTAAAGTGTGCCACATAACTCTTCCACAGGTGATAACCCAGTATTGTTAAAATATTTTTTGCTACATCATTTTTTTAGGATTGAATCTTCAACTATTAAAGGTCTTTGTTGAAGCATGCTTCCAGTTAATCACCATGCCCCTAATGTTTATTCAAACCATTTCTTTATATTTATGGATGCATAAAGAGCTTAGATAAAAAAAGTCCATAGGAGCATGTTTATTAGAATAAGAAATGGTGCTCTTCACAAATATTTGAAAAAACCTCGGACAAAATTTAACCTACAAATGACCTTGTCTTGTTTATTCAGTGGGGAATTTCTAAGCAATGCATAGAGTGTCTATTATTCTCCTTTTTGAGAAAATTAATGGCAGATGGTCCTGATCTCAATGACTGTCACTGACATAGCTCTGAATGACTTCATTCTTTAATATCATGACATTGTTTCTGATGCAGAGATAGTGACCTCCGATTGTACAAGATCCCTGAGAGATCTTCATGATAAGCCTTCATGCACAAATATTCCTGGTGCAGGAATCAGTTACTATTTCTACTTACTCCGAAATTTGCTAATCCAGTAGACTGCTGAAAATGTTGCAAATTAGACAACAGTAATTTATTTTGTGATCCAAAATACACAATAGAAAGCAAGTGAAAACAAGGCTATATGAGAAGACTTAATTTAGGGCAACTGATTGTCCAGTTATGGTTTTCTCTGACTAGTATTTGCATTTAACAAGAAATATTTCAGTTTCAAAGAAAGGAACCTGATGTACTAATGGTAATGACTTAATCCTCAGTTGCTGAATGAGAATTATTAACAGTTTATTCAAATTCATTGTTGTGTGTATACGTGTCAAAGATCCGGATAGCTAATGGTTTTGAACGTATATTGTTTGCAGTTTTCATAATAAAGGTCATTAAGGTGCTTTGAGAAAAAAGAGAGGGGCAGTCACTGAAGGCATGCAATGCCAGATGCTATGAGTCAGTCGTCATTGAGAATGAAAGGATGCAGAGGATGTTTACTCTTACCATATCAGTTTAAATAAAAGCAGCTTTGCTAAAGAAAAAAATCTGATAAGAATAAGATCATCGTTGATCACATATGGATTGCTGCCTTTTTCTCCATTCATTGCTATGGTTGTGGAATACTTGAAAACCAACATAGACGTTTGTCTTTAGTACTATTCTACGTCCAGAGCATCACTTGTTTCCACATCACATGTCTAATAAAGATTTGTTTTTGGTGTACTTTATTGTTCTGCAGGGTATCATTTTATATAAACACAGGATAAGAATCAATTGCTGCTACGTAAAAGCTTTTGAAACTATATTAATTATCTTTGTCTTTTTGGGCATGTAAAAAATGTTACTTTTAAGAATGAACAGTCATTTTATTTAATTATAAAATATAATATATAATATATCTCTTTTAATAACCATAATGAAGGGATCTTGGCTGGCAATTGAAGTTCTACTGTGTAGTAATCAGTTGCTCCTCCCAGCAGTTTACTGTGCTGTTAACCCATGCAGTTATTCTTCAGAGCTGATTAAACAATTTTTTAATGAAAAGTATTGTCCTAACTTTGGGCTACATTTGAAGGACAATGATTGCCTCCAAGTATATTGCCATTCTTCATTTTTGGGCCTAAATAGAGGCAATCAGGAGGCAAGGTAACTAGATCATGTTGATAAAGACAGGGTTGATAAGAACAGAATACAAGCGCCTGAATTGGAGTTTATATAGAGTGGAGTTGGAGCATGCAGGAAGGAGCATGTTGGAGAATCAAACTTTCAGGTGACAAAGGCATGGATGAGGGTTTTGGTGACATCGCATCTACCTTTTAAAAAAAATTAAAAATAAATAAGATTTAGATTTTAAAATTACAATTATTTAAGACCTGCTGAGGTTACTTATTTGCCTAGTACCAGTCATAATTTATTCTGTTATTTCATTCAGCTCCTGAAGAACTCATTCATCAAGACACTACCTCAACAGAGATACTGCAAAGGAGCAGAGAACTAACTTACCAATGGCTTCATACTCAGGTGGCTAATGATGAACAAACAAATTCCAGAATTATGAAAAAGTAAGAACTTTTTGTTTATTTGACAGATAATATGAACTTTGCTGTGTAAATAGAGTTGATGACAAACCATAGCAATTCATGTCTTCTTGGGGGAGAATTTTTCCTATAGTGGGCGGGCTGGGTGCGGAGCCGATCGCCGCCCGGGATTGGCTGCGCGCCGCCATTTTACACCAGCGGGCCAATTAAGGCCAGCTCAGCGTAATGCGCGACCGGTAACACTCAGCGCTACCTGTGCAGGCGAGGGAAGGAGGGAGAGTTAGGGCCTGCGCTCTTTCACGCATATGCACGAAAGAGCGCAGAAATCTCCCTCAGGCACAGAGCTGCCTCAGAAATCTCCCCGAGGCATGGAGCTGCCTCAGAAATCTCCCTGAAGCACGGAGCTGCCTTGGGGAGACTGTTTAAATGTTTTATAATCTATTCAAACGAAGTAAAAATTTATTTAAACATGTCCCCTCATGTGACAGTGTCACATGAGCTGGGACATATTTGTGAAGTTTGGAAAATTTATTTAATCATTTTATAAAAGCTTCAGGAAACCTCATCCCGCTCGCGGATGAGGTTTCCTGAAAAACACAAAGGCTGCTGGGCTCTTCGCCTGCCCACCGACCTTAAGATTGGATGGGCAGCGTTCCTAACTAGTTCAATTAGTTTCTTAATGGCCTTAGTAGGCCGTTGACATTTCAGTGGGCATGCACCCACCGAACGAAATATCGAGATGAAGTGCAATAATGTCGGGACACATGCCTGCACGTCATTTTACGTGTCAGCGTGTAGGGCCCACCGCCTACACACCAACCGGAAGATTCAACCCTTACATTCTGTAATTATACAGACAAACTAGCAATAAATTTTCATTTTGCTGCCTGAGCATAAAAAGTGGCCAATATGCACAGTCAGTTTTAAGAAAATTGCCTGATTTTACATCCCTGTAATAGGTGGCCAATCTACAATGCAAGTTCTATTCCAGGGTAGCCAGTTAAAAATTTTCCCTTATGAGCAATTTCCACATGCACAGACTAGTTGAGTAAAGTTTAAAAAATATGGTGTATGGTAACTGCTATTGATCTAGTTATGCCACAACATCTGTTTGAAAATGTGATTCAAAAAATACGTTCCAGAGTCTCCGGCCATAATATTGCCCTTTCCGCCACCACCCCCCCACACCTCTGCCTCAGCCAATCTTCTGCTGAAACCCTCATCCATGCTTTTGTCACCTTTAGAATTGAATATTTAGGTAATAAAAAAACAGAAAATGCTGGAAATACTCAGCAGGTCTGCCAGTATCTGCAGAGAGTGCAACAGAGCTAATGGGCTTAATTTTCAAACCGGGGTCAGGAATCCAACACCCAGATAATTTTTGGGTCCTGACTGCATGCTGCATTTGAAATGTAAATGGCCTAATTGGGCCAGAGTTGAGCTTGGTGCCCAATTAGTAATGTTGACTGTTAGCAGAAGGCTGGAGCTGCCTGCAGTGTATAAATGGCAAAGGGAGCCAGCAGCTATGATTGGGCTTGCTGCAGCCATGCCAAAGAAAACAGGCAGCGCCTCGGAGGGCCAGCATAGTCGCACACAAAAGCAGCCATATGGCCAAATGAGATGTAATGCACACATTCTGGTGCAAGATACCCTGACTCTGACATTATTCACCTTTTAAAAAAAAAATTCACTTCTCCCCACATTGAACCCAACAGCTATGCAGCAACGTGCAACAGACAGTTCAGGTTTGCTGCATTTCAGATTGAAATTCCATTCTTGCCCTCCCCAGGCCATTAGCAAGCTCCTCAAGCAGCTTAACAGGCCATTAATTAGAGGTGAGTGAGTTCACAACTCCCTCCTCTCCTCCATGCCCTTACTTTGAAAATTGGAGTGCATCCTGAATGCACGGAGATCGAAGAATGCCTTCCGGAAACCCGATTTTTAAATTACACTGGCACCTGTGCCTGACCCTCCAGCAATTGAAAATCCAGCCCAACATTTCAAATCTGTGACCTTTCATCAGAACTGGGAAAAGTTTGAAATGTAATTGAGCAAATGAAAGACAGAGGGTGGGAAAAAGGATGAATGAGGTTTCTGATAGGGTGGTGGGCAGGAGAGATGAAATTATAAAAGATTTCATGATGCAAGAAGAAAGGGAATGTTGGTGAGACAAGAAAGAAAAGATGTGTCTAGAGGAGGTGTGATTTATAGGATCATGAATTGCTGCCATCCAAAAGCAAAGGAAAGATAATAAAGAAAGAAAAAAAGCAAACCAGCAAAAGAAAAGGAAGAAAAATATTCCAGTGCTTTCCTGGCCTGCCCTCCCACTGTGCATTCATAAATTCCAAAACTCTGCTGCCTATTTCCTAACTCGCACCAAATCCTGCCATCCATCACCTCTGGGCATACTGACCTACATTGACTTTTGGTTTGCCAACATCTCAGATTTAAAATTCTCAACTGTGTTAATATTCCTCCATAGTCTTGCTATTCTGTCTTTCTGTAACCTCCTCCAACCTTACAGCTCCTTGAGAGATCTCCGTCCTTCAGCCATAGCTATTGATGACTGTACATTCAGCTGCCTTGGCCTTAAGCTCAGGAATCACCTCCCTAAGCCTTTCCACCTTTCTACTTCTTTCTCTTCCTTTAAGAAGCTCCTTAAAACCTATCTTTTTGACTATATTTTTGATATCTCATCTCTTTTATGTGGCTCAGTGTCAAATTTTGCCTTGATAATGCTCACGTGAAGCACTTTGGAATGTTTGACTACATTAAAGATGCTATATAACTGCAAGTTGCTGTTTGTCTACCTTCACAATGGTTCTGTAGCATTTCATGTATTTCCTCCTCAACAAAAAGCAAGATAAGAGAAAGATCTTCAAACAGTATCTATTATAGATATTTAGAAGAAAACAATAAAGTACAACTCATTCGGGTAGTTACAAAAATGACTTAGTAAATGAAGCTGCATAGCATCAGATGATGGGCATGGCACCTTGGTACCCATTCAAAGCTACAACTGAAAGATCATCCTTAGTGAATCATAAAGTTGTAAAGAAGTAAGAAATGGATTCTAGCCTCAACTCTGAATATGGAGGTAAATCTATCATTTTCACAGAATGGAATAGGATCCTTAACAATGGTTCTGTGGCCGTTTCCTAGGAAATCCTTTATATACAAACTTACACATCTTGTGTACCAGTCAAATTGGTTTACTTTTGAATAGTGCCTTTGGAAGTTAGCACTGTGATTCTATTGAGCTATGCCATTTCATGGATTGATCCTGTTGTAGGTATCGGCAAGCGAGCAAATGTAATCCTCTAGGTAGACACTTTCAGAAACTGAAAAAAGGGACAGAACAAATCGTGGCTAAGTAAGATATAAATGCGGTGTCCAACCTAATCACCTTCATAAAAATATTTTTTAGTATTCACATGAGAAACAGAAAACAGCTAGGTTATCGTCTTCATTGAAGCTGCACGAGGATTACTGGAGATTTGCGGGGCTTAAAAAAAGACTCCTAACTTCCTGTGGTCATTGAGGCAGAAAATATTTGAACTAAATACACACATTAGCATAAAGTTGGAATTTGCATTCTACAGGCTCGTGCTGAATATTTTGAGTAGGAGGATGTGGCAGAAAGATTGCTGGTCCACATGATGAGGCATTTGGAGACTGCATGAAAAAATCCCTATTGGGAAACAACTAAAATCCCTATTGGGAAACAACTAGAAAAACTATTCAATGTCCATGCAGCTTCTGGATCTTTTGGAAGTACCTGTATGTTTTGTAGCATATTACAGTTAGTGAAATATTGAAATATTTCCTCTTTTTTTCATGACTCCCATAGTAAATGTCGCTTTTGGTACATAATGCAACTACTTTGGGAAAATTAGAGAGCTCATTCATATGTTTAAAAAGCGCTTGATTTAAATAGACATCCTGCACAATTCAGAAGATTCCAAAGACAACACAATTTATGTTTACATGGTGCCTTTAACTTGGTAAAATGTCCCAAGGTGTTTCATAGGAGAGTTACCAATCAAAATTTGACACCAAGCCACGTTAGGGCAGATGACCACAAAATTGGTCAAAAAGATAGGTTTTAAAGAGTGTTTTAAAGGACGAAAAAAGGGAGGAAATTCCAGAGCTTAGGACCTTGGTATGGCTGTCAATGGAGATATGAGTAAAATTGAATGCTCAGGAGGTCAGAATTAGAAGAACACAGATATTTTGGAGGGCTGTTGGTTTAGGAGAGATCAGAGATGGTGAGGGTCAAGGTAATAGAAGGATTTGAAAAATAAGACCAGAATTTTAAAGTCAAGGTGTTGCTTGACCAGGGGCCAGTGTAGATCAGTAATCAGGGATGATGGGTAAACAGGACTTAATGTGAGTTAGAAAACAAGCAGCAGAGGTATGGATCACCTCAAGTTTACAGAAGGTAGAACATGTGAAGCCGGCTAGGAGTGCACTGGAATAGTCAAGCATAGAGGTAACAAAAGGCATGGATAAGGGTTTCAGCAGCAGATGAACTCAGGCAGAGGTGAAGTCGGGCAATGTTATAGAGATGGAAATAGTCTTCGTGATGCCACTGGTATGTGGTTGAAAGCTCATCTCAAGTCATAAATTACCCCAAATTGCACACACTCTAGTTCAGCCTCAAACTGTTTTTACTTTCCATATCGTGTATAATGTTTACAATCCATAGTGTTAATTCAAATAGTGTGAAACCATTGCCTGCACAGTCTCACTTTGCTCCCAAGTTATGTTGTGAATCTAGATTTCTAGTGCAAGTTTATTATCAGACTATAGCAGTTTCCACTTGACACCATACCAATTCTGCGGTATAATTGTGTCCTTTCCTTTTTTGCTTCAATCCATGCAATGAACGTGGTCAAACAAAATTCGACAGGGTTTTAAGAAAAGTGTTTTAATATTTTGCATTGTGTGCAAGAATTCCAAGAATCAGTCATTGTAGACTATCAACATTGAAAAAAATCCAGGGTAAAATGGACATATATTTTACAGAGTGAAACATTTCTTGAATAGGCGATGACTTTTGGGGCTATGGATATGCTGTATACTAGTTGATAACCATCATCATCCTTATCCTGAAGATTTGCAATATGACTCCCTTGATTCTTTAAATTGTGATATATGGCAGAGATTTTTAGGAGTCCACATTGAGATTAGTCAATTTCAATCTCCCTGTGTGAAGGTCACATAGAATTAGTTTAGTTATAGACTAGTTTAGTTCAAGCTAAATAGGCATTGCAACATTGTTGCTGTTTCCTATGCTCAGACGACATTATACCCTTCTGTTAGCTTCCAAAATGTTCACCATTACATTGAAAACAGATTTGTAGAAACCAAAATAATCTTAGCTATATATTATGAGTGAAGAACTTGGGACTGATGTGATGCACATCTAGCGGTGGCTTCCTGTTTCCCTGAAGCGGGGGGAAACTGAATATCCATAAAAACACCTGTTGGCCATCATTTAATCTGTGTGGTTGTAGAACATTTAGATCTTAATTTGCCTGTTCTCCAAAACACTTTCAATCTCTTCCTGTGAAATAATCAGAATCTCAACTCTACAGACTTAACTGTTCGAAATTAGCTAAGATATTTGAGTAGAATTTCTATTCTGGTGCAATTGACATGTCTCATGCAAATTACTCTCATGCAATCCATGGCTTCCATATACCTTTGCCTTCTGCACATCCTGAGACACGTGGAATGCAAACACAGCCAAAGTTGTAGACACAGCAGACGACCATTATTACCTGGATATATGGTGTCTCGAGCTGTGATGCCTACAGCTAGGCTAATGTGTAACACTGCAATCTGGATGAATGCCTTACAACCAGCATTCATGCTTGAGATGCACCTGCTGCCCAGCATCTCTTCGTGGAGCGAGATCATTCAGCCTTCCTTAAAGTCAAGCTTGGATGGACAATGAAAGATACAAAGAACATCTCTGCAACTCTGGAATCTTATATAATACAGCAGAGAAGGAAGCAGCCATTCAAAGAATCACAAATCAGCCAACAAACTTGACCCCGGTGACGACATGTCGAGGTGGACCTCAGAATGCCGTCCTCATTATTACCAGTAAGAACCACTTTCATAATTTTGCCAATCTTTTTGAGCTCTCTAGTGTTCAAACAAATCATGTACAGTGTAAGTAAATTTATGCAAGAAGTGCTCAAATATGCTATATGCAATGTGAAAAGTGTAACCACGGTGAACCCATTAGTGGTGTAGGCAAGACGGCGCCCAACACTTAGGTACACTCCTACGAAGTAGCCCCACTGTTGCCTCAGAGGAGGTGGAGACAGGTTGCTCACTTCTTAGGCTATATGGCAATGAGGAGCGTGGTGGTCTGCCTCGCTGTGAAAGCACCCATCGGCGCCTCCATCAGACTGCAGCCCCTGCACCTCTGCATGGGCAGCTGTGATCACTGACACATGTGCGGTCGACAAGGGCTCTGGTGGAGGGGCTGGGGAGGTGGAAGAAGATGAGGATGCTGTGGAGCTCTGGGTACTTTCACCTTCCTCAGTGACCTGCACAACCCTGGAGTGGCCTTCCGGTGGGGTTGATGGGGTTGGCTACTGGTGCGCAGCAATCATCCATTCCAGCACTGGCTGTGCCAACAGTGTGACCATCTTGTTCAGGGTATGCAACCTCTTATGTATTCCATGGATGTCAGCACTTATACTCTGAGCAAACTGATCCAGGCTACTGAGGGAGGCTTGTGCCCTTTCCAGGTCGAGACTCTGCTCTTGCATCCACTCTGAGTGCTGCTGCATATGTCTCTCCGTGAGATTGGCAATCTCTCATGGTCAGTGCTCATGCAGTTGAAACCCCAGAACAAAGTGGAGTTCATGCCAATGATGGACTCCTCCACTTGCAGTCCAAGAGCTCCCACTGCCTCAGGGAATTCCACCAGATGTCCACACATTATGTAAATACTGTGCCCCAAAAGGTGACTCCTTAGGCTCCATGTTCCTGCCCACTGGAGCATCATCATGACTTTCCTCCCTCCTCTGAAGGGGACTGTGCACATATGTCTCTAATTCTGACATCTCCTCCTGCACTCTGGTGTGGTGACTTTCACCCTGTGCCATCGACTCTATACACATGTTACACCCCTCCAACATGCTGGTATCTGAGTTGGTGCTTATGGGCTAGTAAGATGTGACACTGCCTCCCAAGACACTTCTCCCTCTTGACGCTCAAGGGATGATCTGGGCCAGGGGGTGAGGGAGCAAAGCTGGGACCTGTGTGAGACACAAAAGGAGTTATTTAGGTACAGCCCTTCTCATACTGGAGATACGTTCTGATGCACGCCATTGCCTTAAGCATGCTCATGCTGCCCTTATGATGCAAACCCATCATTGCACTCCTCTCATGCCAATGTCCTATTGTGTTCAATGAAGTGACAGCATGACCTCCAACATTACCATATGCCAAGGTGATTTCAACACCGCCTTTATACCTGCTAACAGCGATTTACCATCACCAGCAGACAGCTGGTCATTCACCCTGGCAATCTCCATGGCCATCTGTTCCCTGAGACAGATACGTCTCAGAAAGGCTGACCACCCCAAGTCTGGGCTATCTCCATGGCGTTCTTCACCCTTTTGGTCTGCAACGACAACATGGGGCAGAAATTTCCCCCCATCAGGGGGCTTGTGCAGGGGCAGGCGCGCACGAATCTGATCAGCACCCCCGATCGGGGCCGCGATGCCATTTTACATGGGCAGGCTAATTAGGGCCCACCCAGCATGACCCATGCCCAGAAGCACTGAGCGCTCCCTGTGCAGGTGGAGGGGATTCGCATGCACGCGGAAGAGCGCAGAAATTCCTCTGAGGCACAGCAGGCAGATTAGTTTGAGGTTTAAAAATTTAAATAAATAAAAGGAAATATTTTAAGACATGTCCCCTCATGTGACAATGTCACAAAAGCTGGGACATGTTCATGAATTTTGATTAAAAATTTTATTTAATTAATGGAACCTTCATGAAACCTCATCCCGCCCGTGGATGAGGTTCCATGAAAAATGCAAAGGCGCCTGGGCTCTTGGCCTGCCTGCCAACCTTAAGATTGGACAGACAGCCTTGTTAATTGTTTTAATGACTATTTAAATGGCCTTAACAGGCCTTTGACAGTTCGGTGGGAGCACAGCCAACTCGGCTCTCACATCACTGCACTTCATTTTATACGTCGGCGAGCGGGCCCCTCCCCCGCTTGCCAACCTGAAAATTCTTCCCATAGCTTTATGTTGGCCTGAAAAATAGTGCATGGAGGGATATTGCTCTTCACTCATCTGTTCATCATGGTGCTCGTTCTATGTGCACCTACATCAGCAGCCTACTCATACAAGCCTCAGTGCTGAAGCAGATATGTGCCAGGTGTCGCACCTTAGCTGCATCCTCTGTACTTGTGTGTGGATGAGCCAAGCTACTCACCTTGCCAAAATGCAGCAGCTCATTGAACCTTTTCCTGCATTGGATCCATTGAGCGCTGATTGTCTCCTGCTGCACTCACCACAGCCGCAATTTGAATCCAGGCCGCCTTAGTTGCTGCAGATGCATTACCCCGGCCGTCAGGGTAGAGGTCTGGTCTCCTCTTCTGGACCTCTTCCACCAAATCTTGAAGGTCCTGATTAGAAAAGTGTGCTGCAGCTGGACCCATCCCCTCCCTTGCGTCTCCTCTGTGTGACAATCTATTCATAAAAATGAAAGGCGAAGAGGGTTGTGAACCATTCCAGTTAGAATGCTGTCTTTCGCTTTTGTGTGCTTACGAACCATTTTCACCATATTATCAATGATTACTGGTAAGGTTTGGGGGAGAAAATGATTGTGCAAATGCTTGGTGCCGTTTGTGTTACGGCTGTGACTCCAAGCTAGAATGCTGTGTTCCGCAACTGCTGACAGCCCGATTGGTTTTTCCTCTCAGTCAAACTGTTGTGCAGTAATAGTGTACAGCTGTGAGGGACCTGCTCACAGGTCAACAGTGTGGGTGCAACCTGATAGACGGGTGGCAAGAGGGCAAGTGGATGGGATAATGAGCATGACACTGTTCACCCACTGAGTCTTGAAGGTAACTACATGACTGCAGAATATCAGTACCAGGTAGTGGTGGTCAAATGATGCCATATTCATGGATGTGTCTTGAGAACCCACTCCATAGTTTAAGTGGTTCAGTTGAGTGCACTTTGATGCAACAATGACAATCCTCTGAGGGAAAGTCCATGATTGGCCATCTATTCCAGGGTCAGCTAACAGTTGGACAACATTTACAGCTTTGACATTCACTTGACAAGGCAATGAGGTCTCCTCTGAGGCACAGGGACTTCACCATTGACGACCAGCCTCGCAAATGGGTCCTTCTGAAGGCCCGCTTTTTATCTGCACCCAAGTCGATCAACCCCTGGCAGGCCCACCTCCTCACTATGCCCATACTGACTCCGATTCTAGCCTGCCCCCACCCTGCCCCACCAAACTGAAAATTAGAGGTTCTGGCAGCCATTTTTAAAGGTCAGGTTCGCAAAGCTGGGAAATCTCCAGTCTCTGTGCACCTGACCTGGGAGCAAAACTCTGGGCCAATACTAATGATTACTATGGTGATAGCTCCCAATGCCTGTCTTACATGCTCTCTTAGCTATTCTAGCGATCCGCCAGTGACTACAGCCTAGAAGTTGGGAGTGAATCAGATGAGAGCTGCTGAGATGGTCATGGTTGAGACAGTCTGGCCCAGCTGACTTCCTGACACCAGTGTAGGTGTTGGTTGAAGATGTGGTGGGGTAGAGGGGAGCAGGCATGTCATCTTTGTGAGTGAGGGCAACGTGTCTTCATTGCTTCTAATGAGCCTGTGGCACAATACTCCCACTGATTGGTGTAAGGTCTGTGATCTGATTGAAGCTCATATCCATTCAGTCATCCAGCCTAAGGCAAACCTGATGGTGGAGCAAAAGCTGTAAGAATCAGTATGAGTATGACTTGAATGTGCTATAACCAGTACCATAGATTCCTACATGGAGTGCCCAGCTGCAGAGTTTATTGAGGTGACCACATTCTTCATGAATGATTTCAGTGTTAATGCCATGTAACAGCTCCACATTTTCTGGCATGTTGCAGATTCTCCCTGGTGAGCTTTTGAGTGCTTTGAGTTGTTCATGCACACAAACATCCTCCTTTAAAAGGCTGTGCCTCTGAAATCTTCAGTGGTGTCCTCTGCAGTTGAACTAGGATGTGAGGTTGCCTTCCAGTCATATGTTTCCTGCACCATTCCTTCCACCTGTTTTTGTTCCTGCTCACTTGTATTCAGTGATTCACCCTGAATAAACTCCTGTAACTTACTACTTAAAGTGTCTTGGCTACCAGTTTCTGAGCTCGTGCTCATTTAAGGTCAGGACAAGTAACGATGTATCATTCAGGAGGCTTCCTTTCCTCAGCTGTCAAATGGACCTGAAAAGAGTGGACCAGATAAGGGTCAGCACAAAGTGCCAAGGATAAACAGTTGCAGATGAGTGACAGCACTATGCACCACCAGTTTGACATGCAGCATATGTGAGGGACACATACAGGGAAAGAAGGAAGAGAGGATGCTTAACCCATCTGCTACACATGTCTACCAAACTTGCTATCTGCAATGCTTTGTGCCCACCCCTAACAATGATGATGGGAGTTTCCTCCACTGGTACCAACACTTGCTTCAGTGGCAGTTATCTTCTTGATCAAATAATTTCTGCCAGGCTGTCTTGCAAGAAGAGTGGGAGTGCATTAATATCTGTGCCCTACTGAAATGTTGTGAAGATGGTTTGTATGCAGAAGAATGGATAGTGATTGTGAGTGCAGTAGCAGATCCTGACTCTGCATTTGCAATTGGATGAAAAGCATGGAAAGCAAAACAGGAAAAATTTGGTACTGCTGGAGTTAAAATAAGATGGGGAAGATTGTGCAGAGAGTAAGTGAGATGTGAATGGGAGCCTTAGCAGACCTGATGAGGTCATTATTTTTTTCCTGCATTATTGCTAGACCTTTGCAGCAATACTTATGGTTTTTACATGGTCAGCCACCTCTCTCCAATGAAGTTACACAACTTGCTTGGTCACAACATGCAGCACTGTGGAAGAGGACCTCCTTTTGAATTCTAAGATAAAAGCAAAATACTGCAGATGTTGAAAATCTGAGACAAGAACAGAAAATGCTGGAAAAACTCAGTAGGTCTAGCAGCATCTGTGGATAGAGAAAAACAGAGTTAACGTTTCAAGTCCGTATGACCCTCCTTCAGAAGGAGGGTCATAGGGACTCGAAACGTTAAGTCTGTTTTTCTCTCCACAGATGCTGCTAGACCTGCTGAGTTTTTCCAGCATTTTCTGTTTTTATTTCCTCTTGACTTATTTCCCATCACACCAACTGTAAGTCTGGAGGTCCTGGGTACAGCCATCCGTTCAGCAGACAGGAAGTGCATGCCACTTGCGAAAGAAACTTCACAAAATGTCAGGCCCCTTTAGCAGGAAGAACCACAATGGAAAGCATAATGAGATTACTAAAATACTACATCTGGTCAATGTTACTGGATGCAACAGTTGGAATATGAGCTAGGCGATGAAGATAAATTAAAGTCAACAGAGATGTGGTTTCTGAGACGGATGATGAGGATTAGTTGGGCAACACACCTAATGAGGAAGTTTTGAGGAAAGCAGGTGCTCAAGAAGAATGTCATCAAGAGACAAATATCATTCTTTGGACACATATTTAGGAGAGAGAAACTAGAACATCTGGTAGTGACTGGTAAAATTGAGGGCAGTAGAGCTAAAGGAAGACAGGAGGAAGTACACTCACAGTTTCAGAAACAGAAGTTAAAAGGTTTGAGAACACCACCAAGATATTGGCAATTTAAGAATTGTGAAAGTTGGAGAGCCATGATCATCGACATTGTAAAACATGGTACCTGAAGAAGAAGAAGAAGAGAAAAAGCAACAGACATTTAGTAGACTGATTCCTGGGATGAGGAGATTGTCCTATGAGGAGTTACTGAGTATTGAGTAGTCGAGACAGTATTCCTTAGAGTTTAGAAGAATAAGAGGTTATCGAATTCATACATATAGGGCAAAATTTTGTGCTTGGCATGCGGGCGGGTGGGCCCCGCACGTCAGCGCGTAAAATGACGCGCGGTGACGTTGGGTGAGCGTCCTTACGTCACCATGCGCCATTGCGATGTTTCACTGGGCAGGCGCACGATGAAGTTCGACGCGCGCCCGCTATTAATTAATGGGCTAGTTAAGGCCCTTAGGTCAGCATTCGATGCCGATTTTCACGTGCCCGTGTGATCTTCGGCTCAGCACACAAGCGCAACGGGCAGGCGGGTAAGAGACTTTTTAATAAAACTCATCCACGAGCGAGATAAGAAGGCTCAGTGGGGTTGTCAGTCTGGTCTGAGTATTTATTGCAGAAAGTTTTTTAAACTTGCCTGTGTGATCTGTAACAGTTCAGAATGTATTCCAGCAGTTTTCTGTATACTTTGAACCTTCAGGTCAGCATTCTGCAGTCAGGAATCTTTATCGGGCCTGCAGCTTTCCAGAGGCTTCCCTTTAGCCTGGGTATGGGTTCTGACATGTCCACTGGAGGCAGCTCCTCTGAGGAGGAGGGGAGGGATAGAATAAGGAGGCGGCCAGGGGTGCACAATCAGCCTCCAGGGGAGCCACCTTTGGGAGTACAGGCACAAGGGATGCAGGGCCAAGAGGTAGTCCAAGGTGGAAGGGGCCGCAGAAGATACCACTATCCTGCTGCCAGGGTATACAGTCAGCGAAGGAGCTACTCAACATGACTAAGGTGCAGTGCCGAAGGAGGCTCCAACTGTCAAGGGAGACAGTCAGCTACATCTGTCAGATGATTGGCCCTGAGATCTCTCCTAACTCTGTGGGCAGGCACCCCATGCCAGCGGCTCTGAAGGTCACAGTTGCCCTCCACTTCTATGCCTCTGGCTCCTTCCAGGGCTCGATGGGTGATCTTTGCGGTGTCTCCCAATCAGCTGTCCATACTTGTGTCAAGCAGGTCACAGATGCTCTGTTCAGGTGTACATTGACCTTCATCCACTTCCGCTGGGACCAGGCAAGCCAGCCACAGTGAGCCAGAGGCTTCGCGGCCATTGTTGGCTTCCCCCGCGTCCAGGGTGCAATAGACTGTACACATGTGGCCATCAAGGCGCCAGCAGGTGAGCCCGGTGCCTTCATCAACAGGAAGGGATTCCACTCCATGAATGTGCAGATAGCGTGTGATCTCAGGATGCTGATTCATCAAGTCTGTGCAAGGTACCCAGGCAGCCTACATCCTCAGACACTCCCAGGTACCGGAGTTCTTCAGTGCTCCGGCTCAGCATTGTGGCTGGCTGCAGGGTGACAAGGGCTATCCCCTCAGGCGGATACAGACGGGCTGGCCAGATGGCCTGAGGAATGCCAAATGGAATGTTATGTGGATAAGTGTGAGGCGATGCTCATGGGCAGGAGAAACAAGGCACGGGAACACACGAGGAATGGTAGGACCCTGCAAAGTAAGGAGAATCAGAGGAACCTTGCTGGGCATGTCGACAGGCCTGTTAAGGTAGCGGGACAGGTACATAAGGTATTTAAGAAGGTAAATGTCTTTATTAGCCGAGGAATAGAATATAGGAACGGAAGGTCATGTTGCAAGTGCAGAAAACGCTGCCTATGCCACAGCTATAGTTCTGCGTGTAGTTGTGAAATGCGCTTCACAGGAGGGATGTGACTGGAGTGGAGAGAGTGCGGAGATCGCTGACCAGGATTCATGCTGGGCAGGAGAGTTGGAGTTATGAGGAGACATAGCATAGATTGGGGTTATTTCCCCTGGAGCAGAGGAGATTGAAGGGTGACATTATTGAGCTTTATAACATTAAGAGGGGCGTAGATAGGGTCAACAGAAAGGAACTTTTCTCCTTGGTGGAGGGATGAGTAACCTGGTGGCATTGATTTAAGTTAAGGAGCATGAGGTTGACAGGTGAGGTGATGCGAAACGTCTACACACAGTAATGTGGGATGCACTGCCTGAAAGGGTTGTGGACACAAAAACCCTCCTAACATGTAATAAGTATTTGGATGTACAGTTGCGATACCATGGCATACAAGGCCATGGAGATAGTGCTCGGAAATGGGATAAGGCGGCTTTGGAAGGTGGTTGACCCGCACACCTTCGAAGGGCCGAGGGACCTTTGTCTATGACCCACGCCCCCAGACTAGTCATGTACGACTAAGAGCAACACATGGTGCAGGAGAGAACCGATTTCCTCATGAACCACTGAGGCTGATGTAAGCATGGGCACTATCTGCTTGCCCACCCAGTGTACGAGAAATGCCTAACATGATTCAATGCAGTCATCACAGTAAGGCTTGGGGAGTGGGGGGTGGGGGGGGGGGCCCTCAAAGGCTAAGGCTACCTGCTGGGTTAAATGCCCATTGCCAACATGGTACTCACCCTTCCAGAGCGCAATAGATCGTTGAGGCATTTAAGGCACTGGATCCAGGTGTGCTGCACCACGTCGCGGGAGCTCACCACCTCCTCCCAGGCACACTTCGTCATGTGGGGGGTCCTCCTCCTCCCATCCTGGGGGACCAACATCTCCCGCCGTGCTGCCACTTCCTCGAGGAGGGCAGCAAGAAGATCATCAGAAAAGTGAGGGGCACATTGGCCCCCCGCTGGCCTACCCTGCAGCCCACCCTGCTCCTCTGCCCTTCCCTCCAGAGTGTCCTGCTGAGCAGACCCCCTGCAGTTGGATCTCCAGGTGGTCATTGTGAGTAGCCTATAAGAGGATGCCAGGCCTTCTTTTAAACAGACTGCCGGGTCGCCATTGGATCCAACGGTCTGTGCACGCCCACCGCAGCCCGCACACTCCCACTATCCACGGGAGTCGGAAATGCGCTGGGCGGGCCTTAATTGGCCCACCCACACAAAATGGCATTGCGGCCTCAATTGTGGGCACCAATCAGGTCCGCGCCCACCCATGACTGCTCCTGCTCCATCCGCCTGCCTGCCAAACTGAAAATTTTGGCCATAAATGTTTTTTGGGACTTGACATGATAGTTGCTGGAGGAAGGGTGACCGGTTGGTTTGGGGTTGGATCTTTCCCCTCGCTGGCATAGAATAAAGGATTGGCCATTTACGACTGAGATAAGGAAAATCTGCTTTACTTAAAGCATTTTGAATCTTTTGAACTCTCTACCCCAGAGAACTGTGGATATTCAATTGTTGAGCATTTTCAAGTTAGAAATCGATGGATTTTTAGACACTAAGGGGAGAATTTTCTCCCCGTTGGGGGTGTTGAGCAGCAGTGGGTGCGGGCAGGCGCACAGCCAATCGCTTCCCGCGATCGGCTGCACGCCACCATTTTACAAGGACGGGCCAGTTAGGGCCCGCCCAGCATGACACGCACGCCCGACGTCACCGCGTGTTATTTTATGCATCTGTGAGTGGGGCCCACCCCTGCTCGCCAACCCGAAGTGTCTGGCCTAAGTGAATTAAGAGATATAAAGTTAGTGTGGAAAGATAAATCAGCAGTGATCGTTCTGAATAGTCGAGCAGGCTCAAAGGGTCAAATGGCCTACTCTTTTTTGTTCTTTAAATAGCAGCTGGTGCACCAAATATCCCACCTCCCTAATAGGCAAGCTGCCTGTAAGGAGTACAGTTAGCACTGGTAGTTCAACATATTAAAGTGAAACCCTAAGTATATCAGGCTTCCCAGTGACATCAACAGGTGGCTGGAACCCATGCCACCCTTTGCCAACTGAATTTATGTGAAAGTTGAACATTACATCTGATATTCTGATGACATCTCAACCAGTGATTTTTATTGGAGTAGCATCATTTTACTTTTGTACTCTGAGCATCTATTTACAAAACCTAACGTGCCAGATATTTTTTTCCGCACCTTTATCAATGTGTCCTCCCACTTTACAAGATTTGTGTATCTGAACCTCTTAGTGTATTTGACAATCTTTTAAAGATTTACAAGTTAAGGTATATTTCTTTTCATTCTTCCTTTGGAGATTTATTGTTTCATAATATTCCACATTAAATTTCATCTGAAATCTCTCTGTCCAATCTACTAACCTGCCTATATTCTCCCAAAATAATTTACAGGTTTTCTCACAGTCAACCAGACTTCCTAGTTTTTGTATTATCTTCTTTGATCTCATTGGTACTTGCTTTGCTGCAGATCGTTGGCGATGGTACAAAAATTTTGTACACTTACTTTATTTTTCATAGAAAAATATGGTACCAACTTGGCTCTGTAGCTTATTTTGGAAGCAGAAAATCCAGACTGCTATCTCTAAGCAGTGAAATCTTAGGTGTTTCTTTCCAAATATTTTCATGGGACACATGCACCCTTCCCGAATTCTATAACCCACCGTACTCATATGGGAACAGCATAAAACATGGGTCTACAAATTAGAATTCCAACTAGGCCCAAGGCCCACCCAATATTGAGCCTCGAGTCTAATTTACATCAAAATAGTGAGCTGCAGACACCTGAAGAGCATCTTTAGGCAACTTGCCAATGAAGAACATTTGAATTTGCAATTGCTCTTTTGAATGTAAATCAGGTGGATCTTGAGAGAAAGTAGGAAATGACCGGGTGAGTGAGGGGAGTGGCCAGGAGGAGGGGGAACAATAAGGGCAGGGTGAGGTCAAGTAGTGACTGGCAGAGCCCTGTAGTTTTAATGTGGAGCTGCCAATGGGTGAGTCTTTTCCTGCTAATTATTCTGAGTTTTGAAAGGAACCAGGAATCTACAAGCATTTCTTCTAATTAACATGTAATCAAACCAAAAATTTGCTTTAAGAATTACCCTGTAATTCACATAAGGATGTGCATAAGAGAAATTAGCTAAGATGTGCCTATTTACAGTGATTAGAATTTGTGGCCTGAAGAAAACAGTCGAGTCACACACAACTTTGCCTTATCAGCAGAATAAGACATTGTGGGTTAAGTGTTACAACACACATCCTTATAAAAAATATCTAGGCTCCTGGTTAAAACAGCTTGACAAGCAATCCACTTATCTCCTAAAATAAATTCTCTGCTATTACTGTGGAACTCTCCAGTTCAATATGCCAAGCCAAATTTGCTTCTATAGAAAGGGTTTTTAGTAAATCTTAATTCTTCAAACACTTGCTGCACAACAAAGGGGGATGCAGATGTTCTCCCACAAGAAGAAATGGGTGGATGGTACTTTAAAGGAATAGCAACCTTTCCTGGAAATCATGCACAAATTGCTGCCGTGGCCAAGATTTTACAATGGTTGGGTGAGCTCAGCGGGCGTGGGCGGGGGTGGCCGCAGAGCTGACTGCCGCCCGCAATCGACTAGGCACTGCAATTTTACACGGGCCAATTACACTAAGTGCTAACTGTGTGGGAGGAAGGAGAGTCGGGTCCAGCACCCTTTCATATATGTATGCGAAAGAGGGTTTCAATCTCCCTGTGGCACAGAGCTGCCTCGGAGATAGAAGTGCTTTTTAAAGAAATTATTAAAAACATTAAAAATTTAATGAAACATGTCCCCTCACATGTGACACAGTCACATGAGATGGGACATTTTTATTTTTCAAAAGAAGTTTTTATTCAATTTGTAAAAGCTTTAGGAAACCTTATCCCACTCATGGATGAGGTTTCCTAAAAAACGTAAAGGCCGCTTGGGTTTTTCGCCTGCCCCCCAACCTTAAGGTTGGACGGGCAGCGTAAATTTGGAGTTAATTAGAATGCTAATGGCCTTAAAAGGCCTTTCAATTATCGGCGGGCATGCAGCTGACTCCGGCGTGTGCCCGCTGAACGGAATATTGCGAGACAGCACGATGACGCCGGGACGCATGCCCGATATCATCACGCATCATTTTACGTTTCGGCGTGTCGAGCCCGCCCCCACATGCCGAATGTAAAATTCTGCCCCATGTTTCTTACATTATAACAGTAACTATGCTTAAAAAGTGATTCATTGGCTGCAAAGTGCTTTGGGTCCTCCTGTAGTCATGCAAGTCACTTTATAAATGCTAGTCTTTCTTTTCACATGTTTCATTGGAATGTCATGTGATAGTACTTCAAATAAAGTAATTCTTTAATTGAAATGGGCAAAAGGGAAGGGAGAAACGGCATTTGTAATTTTGTTTAAAAGCACATTGCGTACTGCAAGAACTAGCGCATTCTGTTAAACATGGCAAACTAGCACATACTCTTAAACATGGCAAAACAAACATCTTTTAGTACTTACAGTTAATAATACTTTATAAAGGACCATGGAAGAACTCCCCCACCCTCCCTGCAAACCAAGAAATCTGAAATAATCAAATAGAAAATGTCCACAATCAAATCCACTAATGTAGATAACTTGTTGGTTAAAGAAAAGTTAAGACTGGTCAAAAGTCCTATCTAAATTTGATGTACTTAGCTCAAGTAAGCTTCATTTCAACATGGCGTATGGTAGTGTAGTGCTTTTGTTACAGGGCTACTAATCCAGAGACCTGGACTAATAATGCAGAGAATAGGAGTCCAGATTAATTGAAGACTGTTTGAGAATTTGAATTCAGTACTTTAATAATCTAGAAATAAAAAAGCACAAAGCTGTCAGATTATCATAAAAATTAAACAGGTTCACTAATGTATTTTAAAGAAGGAAGCCTGCTCTTCTGACTTGGTCCAGCCAATATTTTGACCTCATTTATACCAACATTGTTTACTTTTGAACGCCTTCGCCACTGAGTTGTAACCAGCCACTAGTGGTTCAAGAAGAGGTCCACCACCATGTTTACAACGTACCTAGCGGTGGTTAATAATTGCCATCCTTGCCAGTAATGTCCACATCCCAAGAATGGATTAAGGAAAAGGTATGAACCCAGAGATAACTGTTAGCAGTATTAGTGGATAAATGTTTAGCATGTTTACTTGATATTCCTTTTTCATTCCAGTGGAGGTGTTAACGTGTTAATGGTGGTGTTGAAATAGTCAACAATGTTAAACTGTTAAAAATGTGTTTGTTGATTTTGACAGATGTGATTTGTAAATTATAATAACCTTAATCTCTTTGCATCTGTTTGCTTTACAATTCTAGATGAATATTTACTTTACCCCTAAAAAGTAACAAATTGAATTCAGCAACAAATGTTGCAGGAAATTTGACAGCGATTGGAACACTGCTCCATATACTTGTGGATGACTTAGAATCTAAGTACTTTGCCTCTTTTCTGTCACATTAATTCAACTCCAGTTTATTTTTGACATGAATTTTCCAGATTGCCCTTCTTAAAGGATTATTCCTTTCTGTGTGCTCTGAATCTCCATACGAGTAACTTCAACTTCTCTTGCATGCTGTAATTCTGATTATGAAAGGTTTCTGGCTACAGGGGGAGGGGATGGGGGCTGGAGGTGGGGTGGTAGGGAGGGTAGGAGAGTTTGATAGTGGGATGCGGTGAAGCTATGACAGACCATCATTCTTGGTAGGGGAGGTAAATAAGTAGCCAAATTGCACCCTACTCACACTGATTTTTAACCTAAAGCTAGAACTCAGAATACAACTTTTCTTTCAATTTCCTGCAGCTGAATGCTTGCCATAACTAGTCCTGAAAAGCCATTAGACACGCTGTATAAAATGTCTTTGGCACCCCTTAGGCTTCTTGGGAGCGATCATGTGCATTTTGTTACTGTGTATGTTTTTGTTGTCTTGTATTCATTTATCCCAACAGAGCACATAGAATGGCAGTCAGGCATTATGTGAAAATACATTAAACTGCCAGTTTTATAAAACCTTTATTGAATTTTTACCAAATGGAATAATGGATCAATTATTTACAATGTAACTCATTTTCTTTATACTCATGTAATCATATTGATCTCGCACGAGAAATCAGGTACGAGGCTCCTATTTTGTATTTATGTATGCCGCACCTAAGTAATCTCAAATTTATTTTATAAAACTATATCTTTAATTAGCAACAGCAAGTTTCTTTTGAGCTTATTAAACTTTAACAGGACATGAAGGGCTGAGTTTATCTGGTACTTTTTTAATAAATTATTGTGAACCCAAAATATACCTGATTCAAGTCAAATAATAGTTAAACAGTGCTTTTATAGCTTATGATTGTACACACTGCTATTTATGTAGGAAAGTACAAGTCATTCTTATATCATAGAATTTTTAATGTCCTGTCTTTTAACATAGAAAGTTTACTGTGGTCTAATATATTCAACGTGTTAGTTTAAAATGTTGTTCATTAGGTTGTTGAAAGTAAAGATGATTAGTTAATAAATGTAAGGATCATCATTTCATCATAACCTAGTACTTCTGCTCAAAACTGTTCCTATTTCAGTTAAAATATTTTTAGTACAGTAAATGCAGTTTAGTAAGACAATGTGAGACTTTTCCTACTTTAACTCTTTCACTGTTTATATATATTTGCAGTGCATTGAGTTAAATGCTTGGTGTTTTTATAGGTCAATTCGTTGCAAAGACTTGGGCCGGAATTTAAGAGGCGGACTGGGGTGGGGTGGGGCTGCGTATTGGGATGGGATTAAGACCCTCGTCACCTTCTGGACTTCTCCAATTAAGTTCCGGATAGGAAGGGCCGAGGCTGGCTTCCCTGCCAAAGGCAAATGAGGCACTTAAATGGCCTCTTAGGGTCTCATCTTCCCGCCGCTGGAATTTTAACAGTGGCTGACCAGGACCACACCATGTGGGCAACCGGATGAACTCTAGCAGCATCCCTAACTCAACAAAGGATCTGCCAGTGGAAATGGAGGGACTCTCTCTTCCTCCCCACCCCTTCCTCCTCCCTCCGGCCCCTTTCTCCCCTGCCCCCTTCCTCCCCAACAGGTTGCCAGGGCCCCTCTGTCTGGCCCTGGCAATAACACGCCACTCACTTTCATCGAGGGGCTGCAGTGATCTTTTTTAAGTCGGTCTCACTGCAGTACCAGCAGTGGCCACCACTCCCGGTGGTGCTGCCAGCCTCTAATTGGTCAACAGCTCTCAGGGGCAGGATATCCACTCTATACTCGAAGGTCTGATGGGAAATTGCCCCCAATGAAGCTGGGAACCTTGTTGGCATCCAGGAAGCTGCCTAATTGGGAGGGCTGCCCAATTAGGACTTAATCACAACAGGGCTGCCAAAGAGAGCCCTACCGGTGTTGCCACCGGCCCTCCAGTTAATAAATGGTCCATAATCATGACCAATAAATTCCGCCCTTGGTCTGTGTGACCTGTTGTGGTACAGCAAAAAGAACAGAAATTAATTGTACAGTAATAATAATAAAACTTTCAACAAATAGTACTGCTACAGAATTATGATGGTTTGTAAACTTCCCACTGACCTTTTATGAAGGTTATGAGTAACATTCCATTATTATACTAGGAAATGGATCAGTTTGGTGTTATAGTCAGAATGTGGCATTACTAATTTGTGCCAGGTATTGGTAAATGGATTCTAATTAATGGGCACTATATATATATATATATATATGGTTGAGTTTATCTCAATATTGTATTATTTCCAAACAATTTGATTAAAATTGCACATTTCAAGAAGTCAAAATTTAGACTAGCACATTAGTCTTATTCTGTCGTGCTTCTTTCTTTTGGTTTTTTAGTCATCACTTCCTGCCAGAGCTGGATGCAGAAGTACTGAATGGTGGCCGTGTTCAACTCATGGTAAGAACTTGCCTCCAGCTCTAAACCAGTTTAATGCATACAAAGTTCTATATGGATGGACTTTAATGCTAAGATAATATTATGTATTTTTACTGTTAACCTGTAGTGCCATTTGCTTCTAAAAAAAAATGTCCTAATACACTTATAACATTACACATATAGCGATTATCTATTTTGTTCTATATATTTTAATTCTCCTGGTGCTTATGTAGACTTTGATATAGAAAGAAAGATTTACATTAGATCTATTAAGAGGTTTCTAGTTAGGATGTGTTCAAAGATTAACTTTCAGAATGTTAGTGCAAAAATGTTTCACTGTTTATTGAAGAAAGTTGTGAAATTATTTTAAATAAGCTGCAATGAACCAATAATGAGCAATTGTCTCCCCATTGAGTCACAGTAATTAGATACTATTTGTAAGTAAATAGTTTTCATTTAAAAAAATTTAATGATTTGCATGCAGAATAATTTACTTTTGCTTTGTTACCTCAGGCAAGTCATGTAGGTAGAGAATGCTCAGATTTAGACATTGTCTCCGTAACCAGTAGTAGTACCATAAATCAAACAAGTGACGGATTTAATTATAGTCACTGGCTCTCATCAGGATCTACAAGTAAGTCAGACTTCTGCATTCTTTGAATTTTACTGTTTGTACCGCAATCGTTGAGGTGGTACTGATGTTGGAATGTTAACATTTCAGTTATTGCCTAGAAACTAAATAATTCCTATCACCTTATCTTCTAGTGGTTTTATAGCTTAAGTTATAACTATAATGCATGTGCTGTAATATATTTTTATTTCACTAAACATTAAAAATCCATAACCGATTGTGTGAATTGCCTACAAAATGAAAGGTGGAAGTGCATTACAGGATTCTACTAATGCAGCTCATAAGACAAAATGGAGATGGTTCTTTGAAAATGATGTTCTACTAAGTTAGCCAGATCTACCTCACATGATATCTTGCATATCCTGGAGTTCATCCAACATTTGTTTAATGCCTAGTTCTGTTTAACCATTATACCTATTTCAGTTGTTCATGATGAGAACAGCCATTTTGATATGGCATTCTGTCTGGATACAGAACTTTTCCTTAATGTCCTTAAATGAACCTCATTTGTTACCTTTGGACACTGCTGCTGGTTTGCAGCACGCATAGGGTATGCAAGCTTAGAGCACAGAAGTTATCACAATGCTGTAACTGTAACAGAGGTTCAACACCAAATCTGAAGATAGGCACGTTTTTGTATTTTTAGGCGCAGAATGTCTTAATGCTATACCAGCTATATGCTAACCAAGGAAGAACCGATAATTCAAAGCATACCAAGCTGTAATATCTTGTTTGATTCCACTAGCAGCTGCTGGCTTGTGATGAATCATATCCTATCAGACATGGTTTCCATTGGACGTTTTTCTCATTATCTTTTTATCCTATTTTTGCTTCCTGCTGCCTACCTGTGCTATCATGTCCTCCTTTCCAAAGGCCAGGACATTCTGAACAGCCAAAGTGAGGAGTTAGCTTAAACAAATTGGCCAAGAAATCCAGTGCTGCCAAGCCAGTTTTGTAGGTGTAAAACAACACCTAAACATCCAGTATGACAGGATGACCACACACGCTGGAAGTGCATTTCCCCGTGTGTTGGTAAAGGCTCCAGTACTGTACAGGCATACAGGGCCTGTGCCCAAACAAGCACTAGCCCCTTTCCATATGCAAGTATGGGTCTAATGGCTGTATGAGGACTCCTTCCTGAAATTAAGCTGCCCTGAACACAGCTGGCAGAGTGCCTGCTGCTTTCAGAAACAACAACTTTCATTTATTTGGCGCCTTTATTGTCATCTACCTGCAATCTTTAAAGAGCTGATGGAAGCCATCACCATAAGAGGAGGCTTTGTAAAATAATGGAGAGTGTTAGAGGATACTGCAGTTGATGTTATGTCCTTGCACTTTCAAAAGATGTTTGACAAGGTACGGCATAATACACTTATAAGCAAAATTAAAGCTCATGGGATTAAAAGAACAGTGGCAGCACAGATACAGAATTAGCTAAGGGGTAGAAAGCAGACAGTAGTGATGAACGGCTGTTTTTCAAATTGGAGGGAATTGAACAGTGGTGTTCCCTAGGGGTGAGTATTAGGACATCTGCTCATTTTGAAATATGCTAATAACCTGGATGTGAGCATAATTTCAAAGTTTGCAGTTGATACACAACTTGGAAATGTAGTAAACAATGAGGAGGGTAAGATCAGGTTTCAGGAGGATATGGACAAACTGGTAAAATAGGCTGAAATGTGACCGATACAAGTTGACATAGAGAAGTGTGAAGTCATATATTTTGGTTGGAAGAATGAGGCAAGGCAATATGAGTTAAGAGTACAATTTTAAAGAAGGTGCAGGAACAAAGAGACCAGGGTGTATGTACACAAACCCTTGGAAGTGCAGGACAAGTTGAGAAGGTTGTTTAAAAAAATGGAATCCTTGGCTTTATTAATAGAGAAATAAGGCACAAAAGCAAGGAAATGATGCCAACCCTTTATAACACACAGGCTAGGCCTCATTTTGAGCATTGCTTTCAATTCTGGCTACCACATTTAGTAATGTCAAGGAGAGGGTGCAGCAGGGATTTACTAGAATAGTACCAGGGATGAAGGACTTTAGTCATGTGGAGAGACTGGAGAAGCTGAGTTGCTCTCAGATCAGCGATGGTTAAGAGGGTTTTTGATAGAGGTGTTCAAAGTCATAAATGTTTTTTATAGAGCAAATAAAGAGAAGCTATTTCTAATAGCATAAGAATCTGTAACCTGAGGATACAGATTTAAGCTAAGAACCAGAGGCAACATGAGGAAACTTTTTTTACAGAATGAGTTCTTGCGAACGTCTTACGCACTACCTGACTGGATGGCGGAAGCAGATTCAATAGTAACACCCAAAAGAGAATTGGATAAATACTTGAAGGGAAAAATTGTACAAAATATGGCAGAAGAGCAGCAGAATGGGATTAATTGGATAGCTCTACCAAAGCACAGACACAAAGCTGCACGCTTCTATATAATAGTTTTTAACATGTACAGAGGCAGGGAAAGTGGTGGGAGAGGTTACAGAGGCAGAGAGGAAAGAACTAAAGGGAATGTCTGCAATAGATTGGAAGGCAGCAATGAATAAATGACATAAGGGATGATGGTGCAAGGCAAAAGGGAGTGGTAATAGGACATTCACAGAAACAAATGATGAGTCTAGAATAGCTTTAAATGGCAAAAGCAGAATCACTGGTTCTCCAAAAAGTAGGAAATGGGAAAAATGGTTATAATTGAAATTGTTGACTAGATATTGTAAACTGTCTAATTGAAATTGTTTTGATATTCCCAAATGACCTAGACTCATCAGCTTTTGGGCAAGAGTGTTCCAGATTTCCACTACCCTTTGTGTGAAGAGGTTCTTCCTGACATCACCCCCGAACAAACAACCTCATAATCTTAACATTCCACCCTTGTTCTGGACTCCCCATCAGAGGAAATAGTTTTTCTCTATACTCCGCAAATCCTTTAATCATGCTAAACACGTCAATTGTATTACCACTTCTATACTCAGAGGAATACATGCCTAGTCGATGTAACCCATCCTCATAATTTAACCTTTTTAGCACCGGTATCATTCTGGTGAATGTGAGCTGCATCCCCATGTAAAGCCGGTACATTCTTTCTGAGGTATGGTGCCCAGAATGAATACAATACTCCAGGTACAATCTACCCAGAACTTTATCTAACTGTAGCAAAACTTCCACTCCTTTATATTCCCTCCTCCTTAAGATGAAAGCAAGCATTCAATTAACCTTTTTAGTTATAAGTTATACCTGTCCACTGGTTTTTAGTGATTTCTATACATGGATCACTAAATCTCTGTTTTTGTCTGATTAGTGCTTTGGGACATTTTCCTACTTTAAAGTCACTGTATAAATGGAAATTGTTATTGAGGTATAGATGATAGGCTAGAGAAAGAAAGGCACTGGTTATCTCTTTAATCAGTCGAGCAATCTTGTACTTGCAGGAAAATTTGAAATAAAAATAATGGAAAATTAGACAAAGGGGAATGAGAATATGACTATTAGGCTCTGCTTTATAGCAATGGTGTAAAATTGAATGAAAAGGAGAGAAATTATTTATAGTAATGGTATAAGATTGAATGAAAAGGAAATAAATTAAATATTATAATTAATATTTCTTAAATATTTTAAGCCTGATGCAAATATTTGCCTCATGTGTTAGTTTTAACAAATCTGTAAACTATTGTAAACAGATTTATTAATTTGTTAAAACCAATACACAACAGAAGATCTTGGAGTTAGAAATGACGGTTTTTGTTAATCCTGGAATAAAAATTAAGTAGTTATATTATAAATATGTTCATGTTTTGGTCAGTAGTTCTAGTAAAATTGTAAATGACTTTGCTGAATACACTCATAGAAAATCTTGATGTCAATACACAGAGTGACCACAGCAGACTCCCTCCACACAACCACCACCCGCCCCCCCCCCCTCCCCCGTACCTGCACAGCCAATGATAGCTAGAACCAAAACATTTTTGGTGGAGGGGTGGCGGGGGCTGGTAGGGGTGAGGGGTGCCGGGGGGGGGTGGGGTTAAATGTATATTTTCACTAACAGAACTTCAAAGGCAACATCCAAAGAACTGGGAGGGGAATAAAAATTTGACTTGTCCTTACTTAGTGCAGATTTTGTCAGCACAAATGCTACAACCTTCTTAATACACAAGGTGTTTTTGGATCTATTTTAAAGTCATGCTAATTTGTGGCCTAAGATCGGAGATTGCTTATGTGGTTTTTCCTGAAGTATCCTAGAAAATGCAGCTGTAAATGTTTGAAGAGGTCATTCCACGGACACAGAAAAAAACTTAGGCATGACAGGAAATAGCAAGCGACCTATTTTAAAAGAAAGCTGCCCTTCTGAGAAGGATTTTCCTGAAGGTCTTGCATGACAAAGATACTACACAGGGAGAAGAATACAGGCCATCTCCGTGTCTATGTTAAATAGGCAATGCTGATATAATAATCTGATTTTTAAAATGTTCATTTGACTCTTCCTTGGTCCTGACAAATTGGTTTTGATTCTGACTTTACTTAAACCCAAAGCAAATTTGTGGTGTGGTTTAGTTGCTAGCTTGTGGATTTCAAATGATGGTACTAATTGCTCTGACATTTTTAAGTGGTGTGTTTTATTGTAAATTGGATTACTAGATGTGTTGTATGTGTCAGTGTAGGTAGGTATAGCTAACATAACTCGATAAATATAACTTTTCAAACCAGTGTACTGAAATTACAGGGTTTTTTTAATCCTGGAGATTTCTAAAAATTATCCCTTTGAAATAAAACCAATTTTCTTCTGGCTTAATGATGTGTTGCCAGACCAGCAGTTTTTGTGATATAAATGAAGGGCCTAGAAAATGCAATATGTCTTTTTTAACACGTCTTTTTAAATAGTCTTATTTCCAATATGCGTACCAAAGTATCCACTGAATCTGACACAATGCCACTAATGCCTATTGACCATACCCTTGTCCTGAACAGCTTGCAGAGTTAATCATTTTGCTTTCATGAAAAGGAAATAAATGAAGTTTAGTCATGCGACTAAAGCCAGCTTATTTGGGCATCACCATGGGTTAAAATGCTGAGGTGCCTAAAGCAGTGAGATATATATCCATGGTACTTTATGCATTCTTCAAATCGGGCAGAATGATTACCAAATAACATGTGCTAAACATAAAGGTTTTTTTATTTATATTAAACTCTGGGGAATTGAATCTGTATTTAGTCCAATTTATTTTGCATACTATAACTGTTAATTTCATTTTTATTTTATTTACTATTTAGACAATGTATTTCCATTTTTATCTTAAAAATAGAAGTCACGGTGCCATTGAAAACTGGTTCCAAACCTTTGAAGCAAGAGCGCATAACTTTCCGAAACAACCGTGTGCGGCTCAGCACAGGATGGGGAATTGGGAAGAGACGAGGGAAAACTTTGTAATCGTTTTCTGCCTTCAGGCAGTGACAGTAAAAGGTCAATGGATGTGTTTGTGATCATAAAGTCTATGTCATTAAAATTTAAAGGTCTTAACATGTTTTTTGCCCTTGTTATATAGAAATTTAAAACCCATTTATATAAATGTGGCCATTTTACTTCAGTGAGAATTGTTGTTTGACCTCTTGAAAATGACGGTTAGTGATGTAAATTGCATTATGGAATGACTGTTAACTTTTATGTGTCCTTTGCTTTATTATACACAGATTACTGTAAATTTTCAGTTTCTACCAGTGAGACAATAAAAAAATATGTATAATTAGCATACAGCTTATACAGCTGAGTACTTCTTTATGCACTAACATCATCATACTGAGCAAACTCCAGTGACAGAACAGGCCCCGAAACCTCATCAGCATGCTATCTCTGAATATTTAAAATTAGATAATCCATTTAAAATAATGTATGAAGGGCAGTTATATAATAAATACAGCACTCCCCATAGCTTCATTTTACAAGTATCAGAGATCCATAATGACTACTACATGACAGACTGAATTAGAAGGTCTACTTCTAGAATTAAACTTTTTAATGTGCCACTGTCAGCACATTGTCCTTAACTTTTCATCTAGTAATATAATCGCTGTTTTTACAACTTATCAGATTTTATACCTGAATCAAAACTTGCACCTTTTTTAATCCAGCGTTTCTCTAATCTGCATAGCAAGAGCACCTTCCATCTGATACTTTCATTATCCATTGTGGACTGCAGGTACCACTTTAGAGGAGCTCATGATGCCTAAATTTGAAACTGCCTGCAGTTGATTGAAACCAATGGCTTGCATGGTCTTTATGCATAACTTCTTCCTACTTTTGATCCCAAGGTTTATTTTATAATGAATTGAGTTTGTTATTATACAGTTTATGGTAATTTTTTATAGTTTATTTTACTAATTTATAAATGTGTGCTGGTGGTGCAGATATACGATGTTTAATTGAGTGTTTTGTTTGAATAGAAACAATCTTAATGTCAGATTGAAATCCATAGCCATTCTCAAACAGCCTGTGCATGTTTTTTTAAGTGTAATATTCCAAGAACAGAAAGTGACATATGTATGAAGTTGATTTCTTAAACTGCAGAAAAGAAACAGCCTTTAGCTTTAATTATAGTTGGTATAATCTTCCTCTTAGATAAGCATTTTTAAATTTCCTAGCAGCAAATATGAGTGAATTTGTCATGATTTAAACTGACATATTAGCTTGTGCCTTATGTACATTTACATTTGGACATTAAAAATAAACCATATTGATGGAGAAATAGAAAGAAATATTGAAGGAATAAAAATTGCTATGCTGAAGAGTGACCTTGTCTTGTAAAATCTTTAATTATAAAGAGAGAGCTTGTAATATTCAGTAGTACTTGGGCTGTGTTGTTAAACACTGTGGGATTGAAATGTCAGTAACGAACATGAAGCTGGAACATGGAATGGAAAATAAGCATGGAAGTTTACTAGATACTGGTCTCGGCCCAAAGTAAACAACTCGACACCTCAATACGCCTCACACTTCACAGTATGATGAGATGTGTACACGTACGTTTGCATGCACAGGAACATTGAGCTCTCCTAAAATAAATCTGAAGTCATCTTACAAAGTTTCCAATGGGTCTCAATGGACCATTTGAGCAGCTTTTTTTTCATATGGCTTCACTGAACAGGAGCGATACTGCACTTGGCGCAAAATCTCAGCAATGAGATATCATCTGATTAAGGATTATACACCCAAAATAGTAATAACTTGTATGTTCTTTTTACAGGTACTGACTGAGCAGCTGTGTACTTCTAATATTTTTGTTTCTCTTCATGTGTTGGACCGTTTAGCAGAGGAGCCCTCGCACCATCCTCTACAGCCGACGACGAGGGCTTGACCCCTGGGTTTATATTTTAATTAACCTCGGGGTTACATTGTTTTTTTGTCTCAAATTGATGCGTTGTAGCCATCGCGCTGCACCAATATGTAAGTACTTGTGACAAGAGTTAGAGACCTGAAAGAGACGGTTATACTCCTGCAGTAGGGCGCAATGCGGGATGAAACCAGTTTGGAATATTCGACGGTGGTTATTTTTCACTCCTGGTTCCAGTTATGCTCATTCATGGAGAACACACCGTATATATCTCGTAACACCACACATTATTCATCCAAAGGAAATTATGTTTCTTTATGACAAATGATCTGCGGGTGAATTAAAATCAATTGTTTGTGTGTATGTACATGAACATATAAATCCAAAACAAGCTAAAACTCCTGCCAACGCTCTGTTGTGTGTGTATTTGGCATGTTCCCGTTTCTTCCTAATGAAGACTATATACTCGTTTGCCCCCAACCTTATCCACTCATCTTAAGATGTGTTTCTCTGTTTTGAACTGCCGCACAGTATAAATGAAATATCGCTTCAAAATGGAATTATTCAAATTTAAATTTCGATTATTGCATGGAATGAATTGCTGTTTCATCTAGATTCTCGTTCCGACTAATGCGTGAAATGACCCACTTCGAAAACCAAGTGCAGAAATCCTGGTGGTGGGGACGGGGACAATTATTTTTTTTTGCGAAAAGTAAAAGCAGTTCTAAAATGTGTTCGATCTGGCATACCAAGCCAAAAAACAGAAAAGCCTACTCTTATATCCGATCTATGATCTCTGCAAATGGTCTATCATAACAGCCGAATAAAAATCGCCAAACGTCGACCAGAAACGGCACCATGGCTGACACAGTGAGAGCGCAATTGCTCTATAAATCTCCAGAATGATTTACGACCTATTTGCACCTTCACCAAATTGGCGTAGTTTCAAGATAAAGATGGCTAAGGTTGTCAGAAACATGTAAAAAATATACGTGAGCGATGGTTTGGAACCCTTGGGGTGATGTAAATGTCGTGTTCAGTCTGAATCAGTCAAAATGATTCCAAACTGCCCCTTGATGTTAGTATTCCGATTCGGGCCACTTCAAGCTTCTCCAATATTATCGCCGTTTCGTTGCTTTAAACTGTTTACATTCCCATTGCCGCAGGATTTTGATCAGATCTGTTAAGTCTGTGTTTTCAGACCGTTTAATGTGAAAAGTTAACGCGTCACAATGAAAATCGTTTTCATGTAAGTGTTCGTGGAATCCTTTTAAACATGTTCTTGTTTTCAGTAGTCAATTCCTGGCGGAAAATGTATTTAATCAGATGAACAGTTCATCTTCGGCGAAGAGAAAGTTTGATGCAGTTTATTTGCAGCTATCGAATTTTAAGAGCTCCAACATGCTACCTGGTAAATGTAATGCTCGTCCTTTTAAAGCACGATTTTATGTGACACCAGATATAACGTGAGGGGCTAGCACAATATCTCAGAAACCACGCTTACAATTCAAACAAGGCACTAAATTAATATCTTCTTCACAAAGTACAGATCATGGCATAAAAAATTGAAAGCGAAAATTTACCTGCTGAAAAAACTCAACATCAAGGTCAGGTTTAATTTTGACTTAGGGATTGCCAAAATTGCCTGGCGTCAGCACTCCCTTATACAAGCAAGCCCCCTTTAGCTTCGTGTGCAGAGCCACAGAGATTTATGAGGGAATAGAAGAGTTATCAATTTCAGAATAAACTCAGTTGATAAAAGGGAGCTGGATATCCAGTATTCCTTTCAGGGGAAGTGGGGAAGGAGCGCGGGAAGTGAAATTTTCATTTTAGGCTTTACAAAAAAAAGCGTTTACCTTTTGATCATTCGTTTCTTTAAGAATACTTTCTATTTAATGTATAACAACCTTTCGGTTGTTGGCGCAGTAAAGTGTTTAAGTTCTTGAAAACTGTCCAAGACACATTCCCCTTAATGTTTTAAGAAATAAATTCACCGGGGAGGTAATAAAAATATACAATTGTAAGGAATAGGCATTGCGTGTTCACGTCCAGGACACCAATATATCCCATTTCGGACTGCATTTGATTTGGGAGTGATCTCCGAGCAAATATATCAAGTGTAGGCTACAAATGCCTACATTTCCTCCAAGTGACTGTATGTGATCCAAGCCACAGTGCTGCATGTTGTAGCAAATCTGGAGAACTGGTTCCAGTACTGCATAATGCAGACACAAATCAGCAACGCATGCCTTGTGGAATCGTCCCTTTATTAATATCTTTGCATTTTCTCACTTCGTGTATGGATGATAGAGGATTAAATGAATTTCATTGCTCTGGGGAGGCGGGGAGGGAAGGGAAAGGTAAGACGTGGGCAATTTAACTTCAGTCAGGTAACATTGCTAACCGCAATCACTTGTGCAAGCGAAACTATAAACTGAATCTATCCGAGTAAAATTATAGCGAAAGGAATAAATATCCACTATCTATGTCAATGATTGCTATGTTTATTGATGCAGCTGAATTGGCTGAGAACTGTGTTCTTTTCAGCCCTACTCCAGGAATCTGCATTAAAACAAACTGCCCTGACATCCTTAGCTAGAAAGATTGACGTGTGTCTGTTGATTTGCCTGCTTCGATGTTCTGCTCTGCAGTGAAACTTAATAAAGTTGTCATATTCCTTGTTCTAGAAACCATACAATTACCTAACGGGCATAAAAACCTTTAAATACATTGTCCACAAGATTCACACCAGAACTAAGGACAGATTCAGCGCTGCAATCACATTAAAAGCTAATAGACACTTGCCATTGATTGAAACGGCGAATTATTGAAACAAAGCCATTTGGATAGCACAATGTCATGCTGGACACGTTAAATGTCAATTTGAAAAATGAACTAAGTCTGCGCCTCTCCAAACAGCAAAGACACTTTTTACGATGCATTTTCGTTTCGGGTAGGGGATGGACCGAGGGTGGGGAGAGCGACTCTGGGATTTGCATATTCATTAAGTTGGGAGGAAGTTGCACTCATTTGCACAGCGCTTTTACTGTATATAGAGCCGTTTCTGGAAACCTCACCGTCGGCCAAAAGCTGCAGTTTCTATTCAAATCCCAACCAATTCTCAGCAGCGCGTGCATCGATCGCTCCCGACCAGGTTTGTTTACCTTCATCCAGGCCATCTATCGTTTGGTTTAGATGATTATGGAATTTACAAGTGAGAATTTTTCCATCGTTGGCCATCATTCGAAAGGAAACGAGTATTACATGGGAGCAGGGGCAACCCTGGAGCAAGTTATGGAGAGTATGGAGGGGGGATCTTTCTATAACAAGAATGCATCAAAACGCATCCAAAGCTTTATTCATATGGAAAGCAACGAGCACCAGGAACGGATTGGGAAAACACCCGTTCACGAAGACGGTGCGAATGGTAGGTAGCAATCGATGTCGCCACCAAAGTAACTGGTTTACAGTAAAGAAAAAGGGAATTTTTCGCGGTATGTATGAAATTAAACATCGCCTTGCTTCACGGCGCTGTCACCAGAACATTTAAATACATGGCCAATAAACGCCTTTAACATTTGTTTGCTATAGTCGGCTGGTTATCCACGCAGCTGTCGTTATTTATCTTAAATGGAAGTCACTTAAATAATCGTGCATCTTAAAATGGGGGAAAAAAAGACCCGTTCATGAATTGCTTGCTCCCACTTGTGTACACTATCAGCAAAACCATAAATAACAAACAGGAAGAGCTATCTATTAGGAAACAAGCTGTTTGTTGTTCAGTGTGGAGGTGAGGTGTTACGGTAACAAGCCATTTATCATTCACCTTTCAATAATCAACTGTACAGTCTTGAGCAAACCCTTTTCCCACCTCTAACATCGCTGCACGTAAAAAAAAAGCATTTGTCCTTGAAAACTCCTGGAATCTAAAAGAAGCAATCTTTTACATGTTGATTTCTCCTGGGATTGGGGGGAAGAAACGCAATTCATAAATGTTTATTTGCTAAATATAAAGGTTTCTTAAGTCATCAGCCCCTGGACTACAGAGCGATACGATTCTGCCCAATGCAGTACCTTTGGCCTGTTGCTTTACCACTTTCCTGATTTTTTTAAGGGGGGGGGGGTGGGGTATGGAAAGAGCACTCCAAGATGTAGGATTCATACATCTTTCAGCCAGTCCTAAACAATTCCAAATCTGAGCAGCAAATTACACTTTGATGGTGCTTCGGCATAATTAAGAACTCGAGATATAAGGTTCCAGTTAGAACATGTTCGGCGGCGGGGACGAAGGGAGAATATGTTTGAGGCCCAGTCAAAAGAACATTCACCTTCCTGTCACCAAAAAAAAAATTAGCAATGTTGATCACATTAAAATCCAGGAGAACACTACTTGGTAACCGGTCACCCTCTTACCGTCTTGTTACGCCACAACACGGTGGTTGTTTTGCTTACCGATATTTCAGTGCCCTGCAGTAACAAACCAAAAAACTCCAAATTCGACCGAAGCACTTTTTTAAAGAAGTCTGGCAATAAAAATCCTGCATCAGTAAAAGTGACCATGAACTTGTCTGATTGCAATAAAACCTATAGATCGGGGACTTGGACTGGCCTATATATGTGACTCCAGCCTCATGTCAATGTGGTTGACTCTTAAGTGGCCTAGCAAACCATGGAGTTTGAATGGGTCAAGAAAAAAAGACCCATCAGCACCTTCCCCGGGTTAACTGGGAAATGCGGCCAAGAACATCCGCTTTTTCTGTGATGCCTGTACCCTGAGAATTAGTTGAAATAGTAAGTAATTTAGGAGGTTCAGTGTTGGGCTCTGCTATGTTCCGAAAAGAAATAGCTGCTGAATCAGAAAGCAATCTGTTCTGGATTAACTTTAATCAGTGCAAATATTAAAGCTTTTCAAAGAGAATTGCTTTAAAATGCAATTACTCTACTGGTTGAACTCAACGTGCATTTTAGAAGGAACGGTTTCGACGGCTACTGCTTTATTTCAAAAAGGACAAGGTTAACATTGATACGAAGACACTGAATCTTTGATTTATGATGGTTTCCTTAAATTTTATGAGTGTTGATATCACTGTCCCATATCTCACCCCATCCTCTGTCTTTGAATCGCTTTGGTCGGATTTTGCTGAAAGGAAACTCCATTTATTTGTAAGTAAAAGGTCATAAGTCCTGACCGACTTAATGGCCACCCCCAAATATGGTAAACCTCTAAATATGTACACGCTGCATTTTTTTTATAAAGGAAACTCAAATTTGTCGTCTTGTGTTTAAAGTGAGATTCTTTGCAATGACATGCTCAGAAAGCCGTGCCGCCGGTCCTGAACACACACACACGAAGAAATTGCATTTAAAAGTTGCTCTGAAATGCAATTGAAGAAATCAATTGTCTGACTTTAAAAAGGCAAATGATGAAACAGGTTAAGGACCGTTAGGAGATTGTATTTTTCTCTACGCGCGCCCGTCAATAAAATAACACAGCTGAATAAAGCCTTTTCAAGTGTGAAAGGTCAAATAGTATATATGCTTTGTGAAAGTTAACATTGATACAAATGGTGTAAAACAATAACCTAACGGAGTTTGAATGCAATGACAAGCTTTTTGCTAAATATAGTTAATAGATTTGTGTGCGTTGGCGGGAGGGGAGAGGGGCTTGCGAAATTGTGTTTTTAAACCGACGAATTGTTGTTTAAAACAAATGTTGATTTAACTGTTGCGCCTTTTGACGAGTATCAGGAGAATCTAATTGTTAAAATGTCAAATGTTTCCATCGTTGCATTCGACCGGCAAATATATAAAGTCTGCCATGGCTTTCATTAAATTGTTTCTCGAGCTACCCGCACTGATCGGATCTAATAACTAATTTAGCTTTACTGTGTATAAATTAACAATAAATCACTGAAACCCGGGGCTCTGATGTCAGGTAAGCATAATGACAATGATTTGGGGGGGGAATCTGCGGCTGGCTTCGATACTGCACAAAAATAAATTATTTGTAATAAAAGCAAAGGAAGAAAGAAATGAACGCAGTAAACGTGTCTCCAGTTTTATTCGATGCTTCTTGAAACATATTCGTTCGTTGTAGAGAAATAGAACATTTATTTTGGGTATTTATAGAGATCAACAAGACAATTGGTCCAATACTGAGAATTCTTCCTTTCCAGATCATTTGGAAAATGTGCATGAAACTGGCCAGTTAACCATGGATCACCTTCTGATCACATTAGGATTAATTTAGGGGTGGGTAATAAACGCTGTCCCTATCCCATGAACGATTTTTAAAAAAATTGTTAATGCTCCCTTATTCCACTTTGACCAAACTGCGAGGGAACGCCTGAAACTTGATCTAAGCGATTTCCCCATAATCGCATTGCCATCACACACAAAGTTACAATCTAACTCAAGAAGGTTTTTTTCTATATATATCACAGCACGACTTTAACCCCGAATTCGGGTCTTAGATCAGCCGAAGTAATCCGGCCTGAACCTATGTGGCAAATAATTCACTTGAAACGGCGTAATAACCTGGTTAGTAATATCAATTGCACATGAATACCATATCACACGCACACAAAAACTCTGAACATCATTTAATGTTGTTGTTGCCTCCAATTTAAACTCAACTTCACTTCTGAATTTACAAAATTATAAAATGGACACCACTAATTCCAGCTGCAGGTTGGGGCGTGCTTAGATGATACGATTTTGGGGGGAGGGTGCCTTTAAAATAAAGCACGGGCCCCTGTTAGAGAATTCACTACCCGGCAACATGTAACTTTTCATAGCGGGCCCTACATTGGGAATAATAGGCCGGAGTTTACAGTGCAGAGAATATGTTGTCATATTTGATCTAGTCACTGGACTGCTATTTCACAAAAATACCATGTCATTCTATGTTGGGGCTCAGTAAAAAAAAACTGCCCCACAAAAGATTGCGATATGGAATATATGCCCTAGATTCAGAAAGCAGTTAGTTTGAATGCCAGACTAAAATAAAACAAAACGCCGGGAGAGAGAAGGTAACGAGCGAATGTCTCCAGTAACGGTATCCAGAAATAGCGGATTATGTTGTCACTACTAATCTACCAGCTCTAAAACTTACAGTAAACACGCAGTGACAATAAGGTTTTGACCCGAAATGATTTGGTTTCCCCTTGAGAAATATTCACGATCAACCATTTTTCCATCAATCCCTGAATCAAAGATAGAAGCTGCTGCCCTCGAACCCGCTGTCGGAACTGACCGTAGCTGGAATGTTACTCAGTTGTTATGAGGGAGATGTGGATACTTGCCGCTGGTGTTTAAAAAAAATGAAGTATCAAACAATTTGGTGTTTGAAACATGGCTTTGGCGTGACAAGAAGTGAGAAGACGGTAATGGTAATAAGGGAAGTGACAAGGATGTGAATGTGTCAGAGATATTACTGTTTACATATCGGCCCCGTTCCGGTTGTGTGCAAGTAGAGATTTCCCCAAAATAATGCCAGCTTTAAGCGGTTTCAAATAACTCAATTCAAAGTTATGCTGTGTATACTGATCATATAAATGAGCCCGTTAAAAAAACAATTTAAATTTAGGCCTTATCAGTAAAAGATTGCATGATAAAAACAAAGAAATAAAATGATTCACTTTGCAAAATAAGTTTAGTTTGCACTTGCAACAAAAATAATAATTACAGATCTTGGTCAATGAAGAAGGGCATTGTCTCTTAAATTAGAGTAATCACCAATTTCAGTTATCCGGTGTACACCTGGTCAATTTTGTAACCTGATGTTAGTGGGTTTCTTTCCAACTCAACTATGTTATTGAGCTGATTTTAGGACTTGATTAAGTCTCCCAATTGGCACTGATATACACCACTCATTTTGCAGGATGCACAGGGAATGGCACCTTAATAGTCTACCCCCACCCCCCCAAACTCATTTATTTGTATTACCATTAATCCATGCATCTACAAATTTTGCTTCACCAATTGGGCAATTTGCAAGTTACTTGTACATAAAACTTACAATGACAATAGTTATCCTTCATTTTTGTGGCCATTTAATAGACAGCACTGATAAACTTACTTTAATTGTCAGATATGAAAGTAAAAATGACATCCTGTCTTTCTGCTGAATATCTCGGGTTTCTCTGGTCTGAGAATTGGCTTTTGAAACTTTCAGACTTTGGCTATC
The DNA here is from genome assembly GCF_017639515.1 of Carcharodon carcharias. Lineage (NCBI taxonomy): Eukaryota > Metazoa > Chordata > Chondrichthyes > Lamniformes > Lamnidae > Carcharodon > Carcharodon carcharias. The sequence continues at coordinate 66,445,037 of NC_054487.1, forward strand.
TCTATCAGGAACTTAGAGGCAAGCAGTTCTAGGGAAGGAGGTTTGGGGCCCAATTTTAAGTCCGTGCAAGTGGATGGGTTTTGCCTGAGTTAATCTTGTCCTTGGCATCTAGCAAGAGGACAGGAGGGATGGAGCTGTGAGTTTTGACCCTTCGTCAAAATGTGGATCCAGCCGGAGCCCTATATCCAAAGTTCAGTTGCTGGTAGCCTGTTGTAGATTTCTCAGAATTTCCATTTCTAAATTTATTTCTGATTTAAACATTTGCAATTTTGCAATCAGCAATTTTCATGGCCTTTAGCTCTTTTCACTCTTTTTCATTGCCTCACTGAGGTGATTTTCACACTTCTTTCAGCAGTCTTCACTTTTTTACAATATTTCAATCACATACCATAGAAGCGATTTAGCCAACAAAATTTACCAATAAAACCTGTTCAGCTCATAAGGATGGAGTTATAGAACCTTTGCACAATATGCCAGAGGGGCAGTTCATTTGACTCACGAAATTTGCTCTCGCTTTTTCAAAGATCAATTCCTTTAACCCCACATCCCCATTATTTCCCCTAATTCCTGCAAACTTTTCTCTCAAGTATTTATTCAATTCCCTTTTGAATGCAATTATTGAACCTGTGTCCTCTACTTAATCGAGCAATGCATTTCAAATCCTAGCCACTGACTAACTACATTTTTCCATATGATGCCTCTGGTTCTTTTTTCCATATGATGCCTCTGGTTCTTTTGCTGATCACCTTAAACCTGTGCCCTATGGTTAGTGACTCTTCAGCCATTAGAAAGGGTTTCTCTTTAATCACTCCATCTAAACCATCATGCTTTCAAATGCCTCTGTCAAATCTCTCCTTAGCTTGCTGTGCTAGGATAACTCATTTTTCCAGATTATCCCTGTAGCTGTAATTCCTCATCCCCGGAACCACTCTAGTAAGTTTTTCTATACCCTCTCCATATATCCTGAAGTGTGGTGACCTAAATTAGACACAATAACCTAGCTGGGGCCAAGCTGGTGCCTTATATAGGTTTTTCATAATTTCCTGGCTTTTGTTCTCTGTACCTTGATTTATAAAGTCTACAATCCAAATGATTCATTCACTGTTTTATTAACCAGTCCTACCACCTTCAAAGATTTGTGCACAATAATGCTCCCAGTTTTCTCTATCCTCACACCCACTTTAACATTGCACCAGTTAACTTGAATTGTCTCTCCTCATTCTTCCTACCAATATATATCACTTCACACTTTTCTGCATCAAGTTTCATCTACCATATGCCCACCTATCCTGCCAACCTGCCTGTGCCATCTTGAAGCCTATTGCTATCTTCCTCACTGTTTACTACACTTCAAAGTTTTCTGTCATTTTGCAAATTTCTAAATTGTCCCCTGTACAAGCCTAAGCCATTAATATATATCAAAAACAGCAGAGGTTCTAGGATTAAGGAATTCGTGCCCCTTATGAGGAACTTCAATCAGCAAATGTGTGTATCATGAATTCAGGTGCAGGGTCAGTAGATCTTGCAAGATTTTCCATCCCTTGCTGACCTCCACATGCAAATTCTTAATTTTTTTTAATGAATGGGCAAACACCATGGTGGGAAGTATGAATCTATAAAATCAACTCAAGTATCTCTTTTCCTCCTCTGACTTTTGTTTTGCCCAGTTTTTTAAAAAGAATTTGCTTCTCTTTCAGTTTTCAGTCTTGCCATAAGTCTTGAAATACCATAGATGTTAGTGTATAAACTGACCTTTGAAGTCTCAGAATCTCTGCAAAAATGGTGGTCAACTTATATGCTGAGTGTAAAATTGAGCTGCTAATGTGGGTATGGGTAGTTGCCATCTCTGTCATTTGCCATGCAGAATCTGCTCTGTGTGGGCGTGCCTTAAACTCCCATGCGTCTTTGCAACATGGCCCGTATCACCTGCATGATCCTTTGCGCCCTGTAATAAAGTACCGGTAAGTGAAACATCCATTTGTGGGGTGAAAAATTGAGGCTGACAACTAACAAGAGTATATCATGTTGTGGCTGAAAAAGGGGATTTTGCCGAGCATAGGATAAAACATGATTTTTTGGGGCCAAAAAATGGGGTCATCTTATACACCGTGTCAACTTCTGCGCCATGATCTATGGTATTTGTTTATTCTTTAACCAGCTGGTGACAAACCTATGTTTATGTTCCTGCTTAACATCAGCAGTTTTTAACAAGTTTGTTTTAAAAATTATATTGTTTGTTAGTAACTTACTGGAAGTCATGGTTGGCAAACATCACATGTGGATAGTTTCCTGCATCAAATGTCTGATTATTTCCTTTATCATCCAGTCAATTATGGTGTTTCAAAGTCGATGGGCCAGGCTGTGTGCACCGACCTATCAAGACCTGTTGAAAACTACTGCAACATGAAGGTGTCGCCACCAAAAGGGCTGGAAGAGAAATCCATCGTGGATCAAACCGTCGACAAGAGCGACTCTAATGTCTCCAGCACAAAGAAGCGGAGAAATAGGACAACATTCACCAGTTTACAATTGGAGGAGCTGGAGAAGGTTTTCCAAAAAACTCATTATCCCGATGTGTATGCCAGGGAACAGCTGGCTCTACGGACAGAGCTCACTGAGGCCAGAGTACAGGTACATGACTTAATCATTCATTCCATTACTCAGTAAAAAAAAATCTATAAAGCCATATTGTCAATGTGCTATTGGTAACATTATTGTTAACTGCTGTAAGTTAATATTGTTATAGTTATACGTTATACATACCAGAAAAGGCTAGGGTTGGTACTTTCAGCAGTAAATGAATATTTAGCACTGTGATAAATATTACTATCCAAACAACATTAATGGACTGAAAATTTATGTTTACAAGTGTAGAATCTCATTCCTTCTGTGGTTAATTAGTGTTGGAGATTTTAAAAAATGACTTTACTTTTCGTGTCTGTCTTTTTAATCTCTCTTAATCCCATCTATCTTCCTCAATCTTTATTTTATGCACATAATTTAAATGTAATTTCTACCTCCAGCTTTATACTTCCTGGTTTAGAATTGGTATGGGTTAGTAAGGACTCTTTATTCTGATTGGTTGAAGAGTGTCACTGTTTCTTGCAGTGCTCACAGATGCTATAGATCCTCAGATGTTGGATTAGGGCATGTTTTACCACAGGAGACAGCAAAAACTTCCTTTGCTGCTGACCACAAAATGAAAGCTATGGAGTAAGGGCATTTAGCATTAGTCAGACTTACTTCTGCACCTTCAGCTTCAAAATAGTTTCCCAAAAATTTGCTGTAAGTGCAAGCTGATAAAGGTGTACCAAGGTAAGCAAGGCATCTGGGGCCTGAGTGATCAGGGCAACCAAAAGGGTATCACCTTAACCAAAAAAGATTGGGAACTAAACAGCTAAAAGACTGAGAAAACAGGTGAATTAAAGGGAGTGAATACAATCAGATGCAGGAAGAGAAATAAAGAGAGCGAAAGAGAGATTGGATAAAGGCAGAGAAAAGGGGAGCAATAAGGAAACAAGAAAAAATAGTTTCCTTTGTATCACCGTTTTCATGACCACTGGACATCTCAAAGCATTTTACAGCCAATGAAGTACTCTTGAAGTGTAGTCACTTTTGTAATTTAAGAAACACAGAATTTGCACACAGCAAACTGCCACAAACAGCAATGTGATAATGACCTGATAATTTGTTTTTGTGATGTTGATTGTGGGATAAATATTGGCCAGGATGCTGCGGATCATTCACTTGTTCATCTTTAAAATTGTGCCATGGGATCTTTTACCTCCACTCAAACAGGTAGAGGGGAGCTTCAGTTTAACATTTCATCCGACAGCACGGTGCTCCTTCAGTAGTGCACTGAGTGTCAGCCTTGATTTTTGTCTTCCAGCCCTGGGGTGGGACGTGGCATCTTATGACTCAGATGCTACCAATTGAGCCACGGCCGAAAGGTTAAAATTTAATATTTGATATTATTAAAATTTTCCTGAGAAATTCAAAACATGGAGGAATAAGATTCTGCGTGTTACTAGTTCATTCGCAGTACCAGAGTAGTTGATTGGCAATAATTAACAATCATTGTTGTTAAAAGAGAACTGACACTACTAATTACTAGCCCTAACTATCTGTGGAAAGCTTAATTTGTATCTCCTAAACAAAATTTAGCAACTTCAATGTATGTCAATGGTGAGGCTCACAGTGAAATGTCACACTTGCAAAACAAAAAGCTGAACTGTGCAACTCGGATAGCAGCTTTTGGATGTTGGTGTTTAACTATAGATCTGCCCTCAATTGAAGTTGCCATTTATGCAATAATAATGGAAAGGGCCATTCGTCTCAACGTTATTCTGACAACAATTCTATAAAGATCACAGAAGCAAAAGTAAAAAAAATACTGCTGATAACTACCAATTTTAAAATTATGCTAGTTACTGTGTATTTTTACAGAATGTTATCTCAAAATGAACATTAACATTACCTTGACAATGAGCAGAAATGGAGCATTTTTTCATATCTCATAGTTAACATGTATAACCTACCTGTGTATATGAATATCAATGCAAGTAATTTTGATTTCTGTTGGTATATCAACATGTACCTCCAAATGATATTTGGCTTTAAAACAAGATGCAGAAGCATGCACTTATTTGTTTTAATTCAATAACTCCTCTGAGATCTTACAAATCATCTATATCATGATTAACAGAGAAAGCTGATTATTATCTCTGCTTCTAAGATTAAACATAGTTTTGGTAAGTATTTTGTTATCACTCAGGTATGCTCAGAAAGTAGAATCCTCTTGAGATTTTTTAACCTAAAATTTTGGTTATCAAATGACACGTAGTAAGTAACAGAATTGATGAGGCTTTTTGCAGGAAGTCATCTAATGCATTACCTTCCCCAGCCATAACTCATTCAAGATTTTGTCACTGTGAGCTATTAAGCTGTACTCTGGGCATGTAGTAGTTATTGACTGCTGTCAGTATAGTGCATGTGCTGTAATAACCTCAGGGTAGGCAATTACTACAAGAACTGAAATATAATAACTGATACCACACAGGCTTGGCAATTTCAGATTTGAAAACTCCAATTTTCATTTTTCAGGATTTATCAAATTCAACAGTTTCCTGATATTCTATATCTTCTTTAAGCACTCGCTAAACCCTTAACAGAACTTCACACACAATAACACACTAGGCAGAGCAACATAAATCCCCATAGCCAATCTGGAGGAAGCCTTCTGCAGCTTCTTTTGTACTTTGTTGAGACAAAATTCATAATATCTCCCCATTCCGTATCCTGAAAGAGATGGTGGATAATCTTTATTTTCCTTTATGGTAGACCGGGATCATAGTTGCGGGGGGGGGGGAGGATTCATAATAGAATTAGCATGTCGGAGTCTATTAAAAAAAACTTTCATGCTAATAAATGGGATCAACTGCGTGAAGTGGCAAATTTTGGTTCCTGTAAGAATTTTGATTAAAACCATGATTAAAATTTCTGAATTGCTTAATTAGTGGACCCCAGTTAATGCTGTTGTAACATATTGTTAAAATGACTGCAAAGTAGAATGCAGTTTTGCAAATGTTTCTATCTTATAGAAGAATGTTAAAAACAGACTCTCCTTCCTTTGTTGTGTCATGAATGGGAACTCACATTAACAGCAGAAGGTGAATGTTTCCATAAACAGCAAAATTAAAGGCTGTATTATAGCAATAATGGCTGGATTGCAGTGTTACAAACTGTCACACAGCCCCAGGGTTCAGCTGACTTAATATTATCACTTGAGTGCTGTTCTTCTTTAGATATTCTGAGCTCCTTAATAATTTTACAGCTTTTTGTGACATGTCAGGTTCTATTTATTATCAGCCTAAACTGGCTTCTTTTTTTACAGCGCCTTTCATGACCATCAGACGTCTTCAATCGCTTTACTGCCAATGAAATTTTTTGAAGTGTAGTCACTGTTGTAATGTAGGAAACGGGGTAGCCCATTTGCACACAGCAAGACCCCACAAACAGCAATGTGATAATGACCAGATAATCTGTTTTTGTGATGTTGATTGAGGGATAAATATTGGCCAGGACACTGCGGATAATTCCCCTGCTCTTCTTCACATTAGTGCCTTGGGACTTTTTGCATCCACTTGAGAGGGAAGAAGTGGTTTAACATCTTATCGGAAAGACAAATTTTCCTTGCTCTTGAGATGAAGCTAAATGCTAAAATGCATACTGGCATGGTAACAACAGCCCAACATTCCTTATGCTGACACCCTCACCTCCCCCGCCTTACTCATTGTATAGACATTTCCAAGTTGCGTGTTTCGATCAAGATGTCTTTTTTAAAAATCAAGGATCAACTGCACAAACCCAGTAAGATAATCAATGCCTTCATTTTCCTTGATTTGAACAGACAGATCATGAATATTTATAAGCTCCTGTTAAATTATGCCAGCGGGCTGAGTGTTGTAAATTGTGTGATCTCACCAACAACAGAAAAGACGTAAAGGAGATAATTGTGTTTTTAACATGACATGTTGAGGAGAGCATGCCAAGAGTTTTGCAACAGCCACAGCACTGATTTTGCTTCCCATTTCTCCCATAATCTGTTTCCAATTATCTTACAAACTCTGCCTTGACTGCACTATGTGGAATATTATCAGGTCCTTTTTATGAGTGGTTGGACAATCTCATCAATGGTTGACTTCCTAATGTCTTCCAAGTTTCAGATTTAGGTGATTTATTAGGACCGAAGGCCATGCCTATATCATCATTGGTTTGTACAAATTGATAATCATCTAGCCTATTATGTTAAATATCTTAAATATAAAAACCTATATGCGTTTTTTATTTTAGTTCTAAAAGTCTTTTTCATTTCAGCTTGTTTTATTTTGCTATTTCCTAACCCACTTCTTGTACATACTGTCAGGATAAACAGAGTTTAGTGATGGAGAGTCAAAGTGGGATCTTTGGTCTACATTCAAAAAAATAGAGAATGAGGGTGTAGTTGTAAATCCTTGCTTAAACTGAGGGCTGTGGTGTTGGTCTCTGATGACCATGGAGGTCACTCTCGTGCTGGTGCTTAGTTTGGATTATGGGTGACTAGTGCCTGTGTGGTCTTGTGGTGCAGTAGTAGAATCCCTACTTCTGGGCTACTTCAGGAATTGATGGCTCTGGAAAATGCATGCATAATGTGGTCAGACAGCCTGATTCTTAGTTTGTAAATCCTTCCAATATGCCTTATGGCATATCAGTGCGGTACTTTGCCAAGTATAATCATAAACCAATCCAATGGAAGTCCATGGTTGCTAATGCTTTCTTAGGGCATGGTGGCTGGAGGAGGAGGAGTGCCTGTGAATAATCTTTATTTTCCTTCATTGTAGACCAGGATCATGATCCTTTCTCATGCATCTACAAGCTCATTACTGGGATGAGAGAAATGATTTAGCAGGCTAAACATATTGGGCTGAATTTTGTCGTTGGCGAGCAGGGCCGGGGTCCGCTTGCTGACGCGCAAAATGATGGGGGATGACATCGAGAGGAACCCCCAACGTCATCCCGCCCCATTTAAATCTTCAGGAAGACGGGGGCACAGTGAAATCAGCTGTGCGCCCACCAACCTGTCAATGGCCAATTGAGGCCATTGACAGGCTAATTAAAACAATGAAAGCATCTGCCTGTCCAACCTTAAGGTTGGTGGGCAGGCCAGGAGCCCCAGTGGGCTTCTGAAAAAACATGAAACCTCATCCACCAGCGGGATGAGGTTCCATGTAGGGTTTAAAAAACTTTAATAAAGTTTTAGTGAAATTTATTAACATGTCCCATCTCATGTGACTTTGTCCCGCTGGACGTCATGCTAGGTGGGCCTTAATTGGCCCGCCCACTTAAAATGGCGGCGGGCCCCGCTTATCCGACAGGGATCGAATCCCCTCCCACCGGAGATTGGGTCGGGCCTGCCCGACAGGCAGAAAATTCTGCCCATTGATTTGACTTGTGGATGCCAGTCTTCCAAAGCCAACCTAAACAAATGTTGATGTATTAATGTGTATATATGTAAGGTAGCCTTGCACTACCTTAAAAAATCTTGCATTGATATAGCACCTTTCACAACCTCAGGATTGCCAAAGCACTTTTTTTCTTTATTTTTTTCATGGCAAGGCCAGCATTTGTTGCCCATCCCTAATTGCCCTTAAACTGAGTGGCTTGCTAGGCCACTCAGAGTCAACTACATTGCATGGGTTTGGAGTCACATGAGGATGGCAGATTTCCTTCCCTAAAGGGCAGGGGGTGTAGTGCCAAATTTTGAGCTGCTGGACCTCTAAGAAAATGTGCTGGGCATTTCATTTCTAAATCTACGATTCTGTTGTTTTCCTATTCAACCATCTGAATCTCCAAACGTCAGTAAAACTATGCTTTTTAAGTGAAAAATATTAGTGCCGGTAGGCATTTTATTTCCAACCATGTGGTATTTTGAGTCATTAATCTATAGCATAGCTAGACTTTCATTATGCAACAGTTTAATTATTTAATTCAAACCTATTAAAAACATGATTTACAGAAAGATTTACTTACTTCTGACTGGGGGATGGTATATGGTGGGGGGGCACTGATTTTCTTGATTTATATTTATAACCTAGACCTGGGTGTAGAGGGGAAAATTTGGAAATCTGAAGACAATGCAAGACTTGGAAGTATTGTGAACTGTGAGGAAGATAGGGATAGACTTCAAGAGGATATAGATAGGTTGGTGAGATGGGCAGACATGTGGCAGATGAAATTTAGTATAGAGAAATATGAAGTGATACATCTTGGTCAGAAGAATGAGGAGATGTGATATAAAATAAAGGGTACAATTCTAAAGGAAATGCAGGAGCAGAGGACATAAACAAAAAATGCTGGAAAAACTCAGCAGGTCTGACAGCATCTGTGGAGAGAAAGACAGAGTTAATGTTTCGAGTCTGCATGACTCCTCTTCAGATCAGGAGCAGAGGAACCTGGGTGTATATGTGCATAAATTATTGAGGGTGGCAGGGCAGGTTGAGAAAGCAGTTAATAAATTATACTGAATCTTGTGTTTTATAAATAAGGGCAAAGAGTGCAAAAGCAAGTAAGTTATGAAGCTTCATAAAACACTGTTTCAGCCTTAAGTGCTGCAAAGGTTTTAGAAAGGGGACAGAAAAGATTTTATAAGAATAGAAAGATAGAAACATACGAATTAGGAGCAGGAGTAGACCACTTGGTTCTTTGAGCCTGCTCCACCATTCAGTTAGATCATGACTATTTATCAAGAATCTGTCTACGTCAGTCTTAAAAATATTCAAAGACTCTGCTTGCACCACCTTTTGAGGACTCACAACCCTCAGAGAAAAAGATTCTCCTCATCTCTGTCCTAATAGATGACCCCTTATTTTTTAACAATGGTCTCTAGTACTAGATTCTCCCGCAAGAGGAAACACCCTCTCCATATTGACCCTGTCAAGACCCCTCAGGATCTTATATATTTCAACCAAGCAATGGTTCCTTGGATGAGAGAATTCAGTTATGTGAATAGATTGGCGAAGCTAGGGCTATTCTCCTTGGAGAAGAGGAGGTTGAGTGGAGATTTAATAGATGTGTTCAAAATCATGAGGGGTCTGGATAGCCTAAGTGGGGAGAAACTGTTCTCACCAGCAGAAGGGAACAGTAACCATAAGGTAGTTAACAAAAGAACCAGAGGCAACATGAGGAGAAACGTCTTTATGCAACAAGTGGTCAGGATCTGGAATGCACTGCCTGAGCGTGTGCTGGAGACAGGTTCAGTTGCAGGTTTCAAAGAGAACTGGATAATTATCTGTAGAGAAAAGATCTTATGGGGCTACAGGAAAAAGGTGGAGGAGTGGGAATAGCTGAGTTGCTGTTGCAGGGAACTGACACAGGGACAATGTGCCGAATGGCCTCCTTCTGTGCTGTAACCATTCAATGGTTCCAGTATATATACATTCAAGGAACTTGGCAAACACATGAGGAAGAAAGAAGCTGAAGGTTACCCTGACAGTATGATCAAGAGGCTTGTGTGGAACTTAAACACCAACATAGAAGAGGTGGGCCAAATGGCCTGTTTCTGTGTTGTAAATTCCATGTAAAGCTGCCAACAAAGAATATAAACAACATACCGTATTTCACATCCTCAGGCCATCATAGCAAGCAATTAATGTTCAGTAGGAAAATGCAGCAGGGTGTTTGGGGATATTGATGCTGCTTTAGATCCCGGGAACCTTGTGCTTCAAAGACCCTGAAATGCCCATTAATGAGAAAGTTGTGTGCAGGGAGTTGTAAGGTCTGTATTTTTTTTACAGTCAGGGAGCTAGCTATACAGGAGGATTACTACTGTTTCTGCTGCTGCACATTGACTCAGAGATATTCAGCAGCAGCGTCGTGAGGCCGAGGCCTGGGACCCTGGGCCCAGCCTTCCCTTCGTCACCTCTTAACCTCCCCAGGCTTCGGATTAACAGCCACACCACAAGCTCTGGCCAACTCTGGCCATATTCTGGTCAACTCTTACCATCTGGCATGAACTCAAACTCTAGGAATTCATGGCCAAACTTGCCCTTGTGCCCCACATAATAACGCAGGTAGAATTCACTCAACGTGTTGCCTGCCTCTGCGTCACAGGGCACGCAGCCCCATATGGTTGTGAGAGGATTTGCCTCCAGTCCTGATTTTTGCCATCAATGAACCAAATCCCCTTGTGTGTGTTATCCCTGGAAACAAGTAGCTTCAATTTTGGAGGCAGTGAGGATTAAAATCAACATCAATCTTATAGATTGAAAATCCAGTCAGACAATTAATGGAGTGGACTCCACTGAGATCAGTGGAAAGAAAAAAAATCAAGTGGGGCATTTAACCAATATGGTCAATCAGCAAAGGAGAGTTTACCATCCAGTGGTGAATAGCAGTGCTCTCGTAGCACTCCATCCCTGCTAAAGGGCATTAGATGGGTTTTTATGACAATCAATGATAATTGTTGTTGTCACCATTACTGAAACTAGCTTTATATTCCAGATTTATTCCACCAGCTGCCATGGTGGGATTTGAACCCATATCACCAGAGCATTAGCCTGTTAGCCTGGGCCTCTAGATCACTAATTCAGTGACATTACCACTAGGCTACACCACCATCACCCCATACAGCCAATGAAATACTTTTGAAATGTAGTATTGTTGTAAAATAGGAAACATGACAGCCAATTATTGCACAGCAAGCACCTACAAACAGTGATGCGAAAAGCTCATTCAAAAGATGGCACCAGGTACCTCTGACAGAATGACACTCCTTCAGTATGGCACTGGGGGTGTCAGCCTTGATTTTTATGCTCAAGCCCTGGAGTAAGACTTGAACCCTTTTAACTCAGAGGCAAGAGTGCTACCAACTGAGCCACAGCTAACACCTTAACCAAACCTATGAATGCAGATTGTCTAAGCATGGATAGATTGGGATATAAAGTTGCCTTGAGCTTGAATTTAAGACAGACAATAGCAAATTAACAGCCTGTTTAACACTCTGCCTAAGATCACAAGAAATAGGAGAGGTCATCAGCCCCTCAAGCCTGCTCTGCCATTCAATAAGATAATCGCTGGTTTGATTGAGGCCTCAAGTCTACTTTCCTGCCTGCCCCCATAACCCTCTTGTAGATCAAAAATCCACCTTATTTTCTTAAATCTGCCAATTTGCTGTTGTCTGTTTGATGCTACTGCCCAGGGTGAATTTTTATTCCGTTGTGCCTGTAGAGCTGAAATTTTCAAATTGGTGTCTGTGAAGTCATGAGAATTTGTATTTACTCATTAGCACATTTTTTGCTCTTACAATGTACTAGCGCAAATATTTTCTACAAAGTTGACCTGATTTTGTTGGCGAGATTTTCTAAAGTTAAGGTTGAGAACACTGGGATCTTGTTAATATTTGTAGGGATTCCTTGGGCTTGCTCCAATATTTTCAAGGGATCTATCACATGGGAAGGTTTAAAAATACTCATTTGTAAAAGTTTCAGAAGATTTCCCTGTTTGGAAGTCAGACCAAATGAAGGGATTCCATTTCAGCCAGGCAGCGTACCCCAACATTAATTAGCTGTCTGACAACTTCTCTAATGCAGGAAATTAGAACAAAGGTGCTTTATTTCTTTGCAGGTTTGGTTTCAGAATAGAAGAGCAAAATGGAGAAAGAGGGAACGTTATGGACAGCTACAACAAGCTCGAAACCACTTTGCAACCTCCTATGATGTCTCTCTATTGCCCCGGACAGAGACTTATCCACAGGTAGGTAGAAAATGGCACAGTGGGTAATGTTATGCTGTAAATTGGCACATTAAAAAAAAATCACATGGCTTTAGTGATGTTTAAAAGTAAAATTGTTTGCTGTTGGTGTATGTATTTACCGGGTGTGGTAACTGAAGTTCCCTCTGGAGTGATGAAATACAAACATAGAACACCGCCAGCTATTGCTGAGCTTCAATAAATTTTTGATCATTTCCATGGACACAGGCAATATTATCTGACAAATATTTCTTATTATGGTGATATAATTCACCAGTCCAATCTGCATTCAAATTATATCAATATATATGTATGAATCAAATTGAACACACTAACAGCATTAACTAAATTGAGACTTTGATCTTTGAATAGCACATTTATTTGGACTTTGGATATGTGAAGTACAAACTGGAGAAGACTCCCACCCTCTGCTGATAACTTCAAAATATTTAAGATGAAGGAAGCTCTTGTTCTCTTGTCATGTGATTTATACCATCCTTAAGAAGTTAACAGAAGAACATCTTTTGCATTGCCCACAGGGCGAAAATACATCTCAATTTACTACATAGCAAAGATGATGTGCACAATTGATACTTTCTTGGATTCCTTCAAACATTGAAGGCATCCAGCATTAATGTCATTTTAATGCAGTCAAAAAGGCCCCATAATTAAGCCCCATGCTTGTAAAAATGATAACCTTTTATGATTAAAAGCTCAATCTGTTTTCATCTAGATTTCTCTCTTTCTTCCTCAGATGGATAGGATATTTTAATGCATTTTCCCTGTCTCTTTCTCTTTGTTCCAGCATACACATGAAAGGCTGAATGGTCTCCTTCTATGCTGTAAATTCTCTGATTATCCTTCTCACGGCCCATTTGTCTCCTTTCCCCTTCCCCATTTCCTGGAATTCAGTGATCTCAGGTTTTCAGGAGCCGGGATTTTCCGGCCCCATCGCGGGTGGGACCCGCCGCGGGCGAGACAGCGCTCCCCCCAGCCAGCAGTCCATTGACTTGTGGCGGGACCGGAAGATCCCAGCGGTGGGCGAGTGCGGAAAATCCTGCCCAGGATATTTGAGGTGCTGGGTTCAAATTTCGGCCCAGTCAGAATGGATGGCTACAAAATCTAATGTGGTCATTAAAAACCAACCCAAAAGTAGTCTAAAAAAAATCAGTTTATTAATCGACAAAGAACATATGATATATGTTGTTTGTGCAGTATTGCGTCAAATGACAGCAAATTAGTTCAGTATTCTCCTTAGTTTTTGTGATATTTTCTCTCCAACTTCTGTACTTTAACTTCAGTTTATATATTTTCTTTCTTTCCTATTAATATAACTTGTGAAGGTTTTGTCTCTGTGAGGATCTGTTCCATCTGACTTTCTCCTTTTCTCTCTGCAAATTTTCAAAACTACATTTTTTTCCTTTGCCCCCATCTCATCATTTTGCAAACTCCATAATGTTTTCTGTCATGTTCTGGGTCTCTCTCTCTCTCTCTCTCTCTCTTTGAAATCTCTGTAAGATTTCTCTCACACAGTTTTCGTTCCCTCTGACCCCACCATCCTGTGTGAACAATAACTGTCTCTCTTTAACTACTCAGTCTCTGACTCATTCTTAATACCTCAAAAAAATTTCAAAAATCTGGAATTAAAAAGCTGCAATAGAAGCGATTATGTTGTAAGCACCCAACTGGTTCACTTATGTCCTTTACGGAATCAAACCTGCTGTCCTTGCCCAGTTTAATCCAACAACAATGTGGTTGACTTTTAACTGCCTTCTGAAGTAGCCTTGCATGCCATGCAGTCAGGGCAATGAGCTCTGGGCAATAAATGTGAACAATTGCAAGTGACACCCATATCCTGAGAATAATTTTTTAAAAAAATGGAATAGTGGAAGTGGCGTCCTTTCAGCTTTATGAAAAAAATCCTGTGGCAATCGGTTTTTCCTTTTTGAATTCCAGGCCCTTCAGCCTCCTTACTAATTTCACTCAGCTTATGTGGCTCTGTTCTGCTGGGGCAAGGACCTGCACTGACCCTTCCAGCCCCCTTTGGGTTCAGGCACCCCAGCTGTGCTGAATTGGAACCTGCACCAACTTAAAACAATGGTAAATTCCCCAACCCTGGCATTGTGGACGGGTACAGGACAAAACCAATTGGCAGGCACAAGTTCTGCTGGCACAGCCATCTTCCTGGAATTCCAGGGTTCAGGAGCTTTATTTTAAAGATATTAAACATCAGCAATCCTTGTAGTCCTATGATTAACTCCCCCTCTTGAAAAATGGTCCATTATCTCTGGTCAATTCCAATAGGATGAAAATATTCGCCTACACAGTCCTAGTGAAAAACAAATTTCCCCTCAGATCACTTTAGTTTTAGTTACCTGGGAATGTAAAGAAAAACTCCTCATCTGAACCTTTAGGACATTTAAAAGCAAAAAGCAAATGTTAAATTCTTATCTGTTACAAGGAGTTGACTGTATTCTAAAAGTTATTTGTAGATGCTAATAAGAGCTCAGGATTTTAATCTGAAACATTCCCTCCTTACTATGTATTATTTGGGAAAAGAGAACAGAAATTTTATGTGATTAATTTTGCCCTCAAGGGATGAGATAAAAAGACTTGTACTGTAAAATGTTAAATAATAATGTTGAAGAAACAAAATGGTATGAAGTTTTACCGGGTTTCCAGCAGCTGCAGAACTCTAAACCTGAATAGAAAATGGATATATTCATGCTCTCGTCTGCTCTTTTTTTTTGCCTCCCCAGCTGCAAAACAACTTGTGGGCAGGGAATAGCTCCACTGGCTCAGCAGTTTCATCGTGCGTATTACCACGTGAATCATCCCCCTGTATGTCACCTTACCCTCACTCACACAGAAATGGCAGTGCCTACATGGGCATATCAAATCACCAAAGCCAGTTCAATCAAGTTGCTCTGAACAACCTCTTCAATGACTCTGTACTTTCTGGCTCCTCTGATGGACATGCCTTCGAGCCAAGGCCAGAGTGTGAACGAAGATCATCGAGTATTGCTGTGCTTCGAATGAAAGCCAAAGAACACACTGCCAACATATCATGGGCGATGTAATGGAAGTTTCATGACAACAGAAGACAAACCATTAATGAACATGTCTGGGCTATTCTGTCCCTGGAAAACATTAATAAGCTGCTACATCTTAAACAAGGAAGTAATTGAAAACATATCAGTGGGGAGTAATGCACAGGTTATTTTATTCTAAGCACTCTTGATACTGCTAGAGAAGATTGTATCAAAAGCTGAATTGATTGAACAAAAGATTGTGTGGCTGTTTAAAGACTGTAGTGTACACATTAAATTATAGAATTTTACAGTGCAACAGGGTGCCATTTGGCCCAATGTAATTGTGCTAGCACTCTCCATCAGTCCCATTCCTCTGCCCTTAATTTATATCACCTTTTCAAATATTTATCCACTTCTCTTTTAAAGACTAATCTGCATACTGCTTGCACCCGTTCTCCTAGCAACCCTCCATGTAAAAAAATTACAAACCTCCCTTTTTACATTCTTGTTGATATTTTTAACTGCTCTTTAGTTACTGATCCACTTATAAGTGGAAATAAGTTTTCCCAATGTACATTATCAAACCTCTCATAATTTTAAATATCCCCATTAGATCTCCTGCTCATATTTTCTTGAATGAAAACAGGCAATTTTTTCTAGTCTCTCCTCATAACTAAAGCATCTCATTTGTGGTTTCATCTTAATGCACTCTTTCTTTCTATGGCTTTAACATTCTGACGAAAGTAAGGGGCCCAAATTGAATATAGTATTCAAATAGTTTTGGAATGAGGGTTCATGTATTTTTAGCATTATTTCTTTGGTTTTGTAGAAAACCTAGGATCACACGATTTTTTTTACATAGTCCTGCAGTCAAGTAGCGTCTCCTTCACAGTCAACCATATTTTTGTTATTGGATAATTTTGATATTGCATCCCCTAAACCCAAGCTCAGATCAGTTTTTTTTATTTATATATATATATATATATATATATATATATATATATATATATATATATATATATATAGAGAGAGAAAGAGAAAAAAAAATGGAGAAAGAACGAAACAGGTGCCCGACACTGATTTAAGAGAATGACTGTTTACTTCCTCCAATCTAAAGTTGATCGTTTAATTCTTACTGTATCTCTAGTTGGTGGGGCGGGTGGGGGTTGGGGGTAGGGGGAGGTGGGGGGGGGTGGTAGGGTGTGGGGTGCGGTGGGCTGCGGGGTGAAGGTGTTGGGGGCAGGGAGGGGCACGGTCTGCTGTAGCAGGCAGTAAGCTCGGAAATATGGTATATGCCAAAATTAAGGTCACTGACCTGAAACATTAACTCTGTTTCTTTCTCCACAGATGTTGCTTTAGTATTTCCTATACTTTCTTTTCTTTTAACCCCCACTCCATCCTGATGTTATGCTGACTGGTCTATTTGGGCCTGATTTCTCTCTTTTTTTGAAAAGCTCTGTGGCACTATGTTTTTATCGATGGATGTTTGAAAGATTGCCTTTAAATTTTCTTTTTATTCATTCAATGGATATGGGCGCTGCTGGCAAGGCCAACATTTATTGCCCATCCCTAATTACCCTTGAGAAGGTATGGATAAAGGTATCAAGCAGTCTCAGTCTTTGAAGATTTTGACCCAGCGACAGTGAAGGGACGGTGATATATTTCCAAGTCAGGATGGTGAGTTTCTTGGAGGGGAGCTTCCAGGTGGTGGTGTTCCCATCTATCTGCTGCCCCTGTCCTTCTAGATGGTAGTGGTTGTGGCTTTGGAAGGTGCTGTCTAAGGAGCTTTGGTGAGTTCCTGCACTGCATCTTTAGATGGTACATAACTGCTGTTACTCTTGTGTTGGTGGTGGAGGGAGTGTGTTTGTGAATGGGATGCCAATCAAGCAAGACTTTTTTGTCCTGGATGGTGTCAAGTTTCTTCAGTGTTGTTAGAGCTGCACTCATCCAGGCAAGTGGAGAGTATTCTTTCACCTTCCTGACTGTGCTTTGCAGATGGTGGACAGGCTTTGGGGAGTCAGGAGGTGAGTGACTTGCCATAGGGTTTCTAGCCTCTGACCTGCTCTTCTAGCCACAGTATTTATATGGCTAGTCCAGTTCAGTTTCTGGTGAATGATAACCCCCCAGGATGTTGATAGTGGGGAATTCAGTGATGGTAATGCAATTGAATGTCAAGGGATGATTGTTAGATTTTCTCTTGTGGAGATGATCATTACCTGGCACTTCTTTGGAACAGATGTTACTTGCCACTTGTCAGCCTAAACCTGGATATTGTCCAGGTCTGGCTGTATTTGGACATGGACTGCTTCGGAATCTGAGGAGACATGAATGGTGCTGAACATTGTGTAACCATCAGCAAAAATCCCCACTTCTGACGTTCTGATGGAAGGAAGGTCATTGATGAAGCAACTGAAGATGGTTGGGCCCAGAACACTACCTGAGAAACTTTTGCAGTGATGTTCTGGAACTGATATGACCGACATCCAATAACCACAACCATCTTTTTTTGTGCTGGGTATGACTAGGAGAATTTTCCTCCTGATTCCCATTGACTCTAGTTTTGCTAGGGCTCCTTGATGCCACATTCGATCAAATGCCCAACCTTAATGTCAAGGACAGCCACTCTCACCTCACCTCTGGAGTTCAGCTCTTTTGTCTATGTTTGAACCAAGGCTGTCATGAGGTCTGGAGCTGAGTGGCCCTGGCGGATCCTAAACTGAGCAGGTTAGTGCTAAGCAAATGCCGCTTGATAGCACTGTTGATGACCCCATCCATCACTTTACTGATGATCAACAGTAGACTGATAGGGCGGTAATTGGCCAGGTTGGATTTGTCCTGCTTTTTGTGAACAGGACATGCCTGGGAAACTTTTCATGTTGCCGGGTAGATATCAGTCTTGTAGCTGTACCACAACAGCTTGGCTAGGGGTGCAGCAAGTTCTGGAGAATAAGTCTTCAGTACTATTGCTGGAATATTGTCAAGGTCCATAGCCTTTGTATTATCCAGTGCCTTCAGCCATTTCTTGATATCACATGGAGTGAATTGAATTGGCTGTTGATTGGCATCTGTGATGCTGGGGACCTCCGGAGGAGGCTGAGATAGATCATTCACTTGGCACTTCTGGCTGAAGATTGTTGCGAATGCTTCAGCCTTACCTTTTGCACTGATGCACTGGGCTTCCCCATCATTGAGGATGGGGATATTTGCGGAGCCTCCTCCTCCAATGAGTGTTGTTTCATTGTCCACCACCATTCTCAACTGGATGTGGCAGGTCTGCAGGGCTTACATCTGATCCGTTGATCGTGGAATTACTTAGCTCAGTCTATCATTTGCTGCTTATGCTGTTTGGCACGCAAGTAGTCATGTTTTGTAGCTTCACCAGACTGACACCTCATTATGCCTGGTGCTGACATGCCCTTCTGCACTCTTCATTGAACCCGGGTTGATCCCCTGGCTTGATGTGAATGATAGAGTGGGGGATATGCCAGGTCATGTTGTTACAGATTGTGGTTGAGTACAGTTCTGCTGCTGCTGATGGCCTAGAGAGCTGGGTTAATGTGGTGCTGTGCCAGTACATGGTAATCAGCAGAAGGTTTCCTTGTCTATGTTTGGCCAGATGCCATAAGACTTCATGGGGTCTAGAGCCAATGTTGAGAACTCCCAGAGCAACTCCCAACTATATCACTGTGCCACCACCTCTGCTGGGTCTGTCCTGCCAGTGGGACAGGATATACCCAAGGATGGTGATGGTGGTGTCTGGGATATTATTTCTAAGGTACGATTTCGTGAGGATGACTATGTCAGGCTGCTGCTTGACTAGTCTGTGAGACAGCTTTCCCAAGTTTGGCATAAACCCTGAGATGTTCGTCTGGAGGGCTTTTGCAGGGTTGACAGGGCTGAGTTTGCCATTATTATTTCCGGTGCCTAGGTCGATGCCAGTGGTTTCATTCCTTTTAGGCTTTTTAGTGGTTTGATACAACTGAGTGGCTTGCTAGGCCATTTCAGTGGGTATTTAAGAGTCATCCACAAGAGTCACATATAGGCCAGGCCAGGTAAGGACAGCAGGTTTGCTTCCTTCCCTAAAGGCCATTAGTGAACCAGATGGATTTTTACAACAATTGACAATGGTTTCATGGACTTTTAATTCCAGATTTTTATTGAATTCAAATTCCACCATCTGTCATCGAACCCAGGTCCCCAGTGCATTACCTTGGGTCGCTGGATCACTAGTCCAGTGACAATACCACTATGTCACCGCCTCCCCTTAAATGTCTTTTCAACTTTGATTTCCATCATTTTTTTCATTATCATTTCCTTTTTTATGATTATTGTACCTAGTTGTTTTACATCCTCCTCATGCACCTTTGCACTTCCAGCACTACAGTACTCATTTAGCATTTCTGTCATTTCTTTGGCCACTCTATAAGATTTCTTGCTTCATCTTTAATTAGCCCCTACCCTTTAACCATTATTTTAGTTACCTGTTCAAAACATACTCTTTTATTTCCCTTTATGCTAAGTCCCAGCCTTTAGTCATTCTCTTAGGACAGAATTTTTTGTCCCATGGGTGGGCGCGTGTCCGACCTGAACGGGAGTGAAATAGTGCACGACGATGTCATCGTGCACTCTCGCGATCTTTTGGTAGGCAGGTGCGCGCGAGCGGTGGCAGTGCGCCTGCCGACCATTTTGAGGCCTATTAAGCCACTTAAGTAATTAATTAAGTTGCATTTTTCGCTGCCCGCTCAACTGTTTGGTGGGCGGACGGGCGAATAGGGCAGCCGGCTGTCGCATTTTTAATGAAATCTCATCCACGGGTGGGATGAGGTTTCCAATGCTTACTAAAAAAAAACAATAAAAATTTTAAACATCCTTTTTCACGTGTCCCTCTTCATGTGACTGAGTCATATGTGGGGACATGTTTATCACACATATAAAAAATTTATTTTTGTATTTAAAATCCGTCAGCTCCCTGAGGCAGTTCTGTGCCTTCAGGGAACTGTCAGTGCGCGCTCCCCTGCGCATGCGGACACTTCAGTGCTCGTGCTCCTTCCGCCCCCACCCCAGCAGCACTGAGGCTCTTAGCGCACCTTTAATTGGCCAGCCAGCGTGAAACCGCAGTCTGAGCCTGATCGCGGGCGGCAGTCAGTTTCGTGGCCATTCCCGGGCCTGCCCAGTGTACCCGCCCGACAAGGGGAAAATCCTCCCCTTAGTCTTTTTTCTTCTTCTTTCAGATGATTAAGGATGGAATCTTCTGGAAATGAAATAAGATCTGCCTCTTCCACTAAGTAAGCAATTAACCTGTGAATAGAGTTAATAATTCGTCAATTTTGTTGATAAGTTTAAATTTCGTCATGCAGTTTCTACTAATAATAGTGTCCTTCTGACGATATTACGTCAATCTAGCACTGGCTTTGGGCAGAATGGTAAGCAGGTAAGGACTTTTTGAAATTTGCTACTGGCTGAATTTGTTACAGGGTTCTAGAAAGCGGCTGCTTGCCAATATCACTCATCGCTGAAAGCTTTGGAACTGACTATTTCCAATGCTAATCACTATTTGGAACACATACCACTGTTGGTGTGGAAAACATCCATATTCTAACCATCTACGAAATTATTTTACTATAACAACCAAATCTGTTGCAATAGTGCTGGTTTGACATTACATAACCATGTTTAAATTCCCTTCAGTTCAAAGGTTAAGGGCTGATCCAATTGAAGTATTGAAAACGATAAAGGGATTTAATAGGATAAATATGGGAAAACAATTTCCTCTGCACAGAGAATCAAAAACAAAGAGCCTTAATCTTAAAATTAGAGCTAGACTGGTTAGGAGTGAAATCATGAAGTACCTTTTCGCACAAACGGTAGTGAAAATTTGGAACTCTCTTGACCAATGCTCAGTCAATTGACATTTCCAAGACTGAGATTGTTTGATACCCTTATCCAACTAAAATCAAAACACATGAAGCTAAAGAATGGGTGAGCCATAATCCAATAGGATGCTGGAACACAAACTGAATAGCCAATTCCTATTCTTGTAAGTAAACTCTAGTGTGTTCAATTCAGCAAAACAAATATGCTGTCAAATAAGATTCTTCATGTTTCAATAAAGCTACAGTAAGGCCAAACCTATGCCTATTTTTCAGTTCAGTACATTTACATTAGAACCAATTCTGTAGATTGAGTTAAAATGCTAAGACCTTTGGTTGCCTTGAGCGCTGAAAACCCTTCTGTTCTGTGATGGTATTGATGTGTCTCAAAGAACTTGTCTGTATGTTTGATTAAAATGTTCAAATTGGCTCAATATTGTTTTTAAAATTCAGTTGAAGAAAATGTATTTGCTGATTCCCTTACAACAGGAATCAGCCATCTCCAGTCATTTTTAAAGTAGCAATGGGGGAATCTCTGTTAATTTTTGGAATTGTGTGATTTTTCAAAGCTACAGAGGAGGAGGACAGGTTTCCATCTCTGGTAACAGCCTAAATTCGGGTTAAATTTTATACTGTCGGATACTTAGGGCGACTTAAGAATCACAGATTGACCTTTAAATTGAGCTGATGGAAAAGTGCTGTGCTGATTATTTATGGTTGCTTAAAGGGCAAAGCAACAATATGAGTAACTTAAATGGATGTATTCTAGTTGGTTATATCTTGGACGCATATTTTTTAAAAAGAGATCTTATTTATTTTCTCTCTTTCAGATTGAAATTTTAGGAAATAAATATAACAATGTCTAGTTGAGGTGTAACAAGGGTTAAGTATATTTTTTGCCCTTTTAATTTGATGCGCACATTAAGGGGTCGATTTTATGCAGAGCCGCCGACAGACTGTGAAGTCAGGCCGAGCCTGCCTCGGCTGAGCCAGAAAACCATGACTATATTTTATGGTCGTCAGGCAGTTAATTGCCTGAAGTTGTGGCTTCCTCCCCCAAGTCTTGTCTCCAAGGATTGCCAGCTAATTAGAGGGCTGATAGCTCTCCAGCCCCAGCAGACCCATGGGGAGCAGTGGCCACTGTTGGAACTGCAGCCAGTCCCCAGTGATGAGCCGTGGAGGAGGCCAGACTGGATGGTAAACGGGGCAGCTTCACAGGAGCCAGTCAGTCAGCCTGGTGTGTGTCGGGAGGTGGCTACAATTCAGCAGCTGCTGGGGGGAAGGGAGGTGGTTCAAGCTTGTGTAGCGCAATCAGGTCTGGGCAGCCTCGCCACATGGCATGGGCACTCCGTGCCACTGGAAAAAAATACCGGTGACATCCAGAGGAGGCTCTTAAGAGGCTGTTAATTGGCCACCACTGGTAAAATACCAATGGAGGTGGTTAGGTGATGTGAAAGGCAGCCCCCACCATTGAACTCCTGGGGTGGAGGGGGACGGGGGGGAGGGGGAGGGGGAGGGGTGTGGGGTATAAAATTCCAACTTCCCATTTAAAAACCTGCAGATCAGAATGTAGAAGAACAACTCTCTGAATTTTCAGACCAAAAGGCGCTTGGTAACAAAGCACAAGGAGCAGGGTTAGCTTGATTATTCCAATAGTACAACCTTTGTGATTTTCAATACCAACATCACCAATTTGATTGTCTGATTTAGCATATAACACACTGCAGTCTACTCAAGCCCAAGTTCAATTTTGATTTCAGTATGGAAGTTAAGAATTGCTTCATGTTGCTCTCAATATACTGCAAAGTAATCTTATAGCATGATACTTATGAATTAAGAGATCTAACAAACATACAAACAATATTATTGCTAATAAGGAAACACAACACACCAAAATCACATCCGTAACAATTTGACATCTCCATTTTCTGCACCCATGTTCCTAAGGCTTCTCTGAATGAAATGGTCCATTTAGAACCAGTGTTGACTCGGGGGAAGGTTAATGTTGCAGACCCAACAGCAGTATACAAACCCATCATTCCACCCAGTCTCCTCTATAGCTATGTTCAATGTGCATTGGTAGCCTGTGCATTCTGTACCCAGATTCTGTACCTTATTTACATTTTTTTTACCTACATTCAGTCTGAGACATGTGGAAAGTGACCTATTTTGAATTGAATATTGAACAGGAATATTAAAGGTCAGATTAAAGGGAAGCCAATTTGCAGCTAAACATTGGGCTAAACCCATTTGGACAGTACACAGCTCAATTTGTCATTTTTGGTTTTCATGTCTGTGAAGTGAACTTGGAGTAAGGTCCAAAATAAATGCAATCAAATAATAAACCATTATTGTTTTACTCATTTATTTCTTTCTGGAAAAAATGTGCAATAAAGCTTATCCAAGAAACAATCTGCTGTGTTCTTACACTGTATGAATCCTTGTGACAGTGTTTGAATCAACAATATCAGCATTCTCACTGTCCAATCACTTTGAATTTGACCCATTGTAATTCACTGATCTGTGGCCACTAAAGATATGGCTGGAAACCATTCCAAAGACTTTTCATCAGTGAGAATACTCCCACAGGTCACGTTTAATGAAGAATCAAAATTGATAAAACACAGAAGTAATTGTGTTAAAATATAAATCAGGGATGTGGGGGCTAAAGGAGTGATGACTCAGCCGGGGTCCTAGAGCCTGAGGCCCTGGAGATTTTAACTCCAAGGCCCCAGTTACGTGCCTCGACACTGACTCCTGGTAGAAGCCATCGGGAATGACAGTGGTGCATGGAGGATGTGGGGTCAGCCCCATGGTCCCCTGAAAGTACAATTAGTACATTGTACAATTACAATGCTAAGTACAATTAGCAGGATTGTTCAATCCATGATTAGGTTGTGGGTGGGAGAGTTAGTAGGTGACCAACCTGGGTCAGGGGAGGCCTAAGGCATCATTATGGGGACAGGATGAAAAAAAAAACCATTGGGCCTGGATTCTAGTTGTTGCCAGCATTGCCAGTGGGCCAAAGACTGCATGTGCCATAATGACGTCCATGGTTAATTAAAATGACACTATTTAAATTAAGCCCCAGCTCATCTGGAGAGGGTGGCCCTTCTGTGTCTGAGTTAAAATGATAGTAGAGTGGGGGAAAATGTGGGAGAAAGGGGCCCACCTTCTACCATCTTACTGCCCTCCCCCAACCTGCCTCACCCACCCCAACCATCCCCTCCTGTCCATAGCATTCCCACTGGTGTAGGTGTAATGAAGGGTGAATCAGCTTTTGAGGTTGCAGTGAACAATAATCACTGGAACAGAAACAAATGCCCTTAAATATAGCTGGAGGATCTTTCAAATTTAATTTCAAGTAAATCATTTTTAAGACTCCAATAAAAGCAAAATACTGCGGATGCTGGAAATCTAGAACAAAAATAAAAACAAAAATACCTGGAAAAGCTCAGCAGGTCTGACAGCATCTGCAGAGAGGGATACAGTTGATGTTTCAAGTCTCTATGATCCTTCATTAGAACTAAGACTTGCCTTAGTTCTGATAAAGTGTCATACATACTCGAAATGTCAACTGTATCCCTCTCCGCAGATGCTGTCAGACCTGCTGAGCTTTTCCAGGTATTTTTGTTTTTGTTATTGTTATGACTATGTTGTTTATCTACTTACTGTCTAAGATTAAGTTTGTAGCTGAAACATTTGCCGCAAGGACAAATAAAACAAATGAAACAAATTAAAAGCCAAAATGGTATGAGTGCTTAAAATAGTCATGTCAGAACATGCAGTGGGGTCTGCTAGGTCCATGCAGAAATAATATAAGGAAACTTTGTATATTATGATCCATTAGTCATAGGCAGACTGCACCCTGAGTGCTCTCAAAGTCCACGCAACTCAGTTCAATTTGACCAGTTCAGTGATTTATCCTATTTGAATTTCAGAGCACTGGAAGTTTGAAAAAAAGGCTGTTCTTTGTGCTGTCGACTCATTGGTGAATAAATCTTGAGATTTGTTAGTTGCAGCAACTTGATGTACATGCAAATTAGTAGGAGCATTGATTTAAACTTTGTATGTGGCCCCTGAGGCTCCATGGTATGCACTCCCTAAGCAGCCCACAAAAGAGAAAGAGAGTTTGCACACTCCTAGATTACAGAATCAGCAGAATAATATGCAGTAAAACAGATCATTTTCAATTAAGTGCAAAGAGGAGCAGAATATGGTCCCAAGGCGTATATCAAACTGGCCATCAGTTGCCCTCCAAACAGATTTTCCCAAACAGATGTAGCTTGATTTCTCCACAGAATGTACAGAGATGGATGGCCTCTTACAGCACTTACAAGTGAAAGAAAACATTTCTTCTTTCCTGCAGCAGACGAGATACATCATTGTAGGAATGGATTTGACCTTGTCAAGCAGACTAAAGCAATTAATAAATGATCCCCTCTTGGGGCTGCTGCTGCTGCTGCTGAATAATGAGTTGTGAGTGCTCTCACCGCGTCTGTCGCTACCTTACAATAACTTCACTGAGTGGAAGGCTCAGTAGCTTACAATCGATCATGCTACAGCAGACGTATAGTGGGTACCTCTTGTCTACCAGCTGGGTCATGTCAAGAGACAACCCACCACAGTTGCCATCCTTAAAGATTGGGCACTTGATCCCAGGACCATAGGTCAAACATTTCTCACCTGGCATAGCTAAATGAGATGGAGGAGTAAATACTTTGCCTGAAAGAATAATACAGCTTAGTAAGAAATGTAAAGTATTTGGCCCATGAGATTTATCAGAAATGCTTCAAGTATTAAAGAGTAGTTGAAATTGAAGTATATATATATGCCATATATTTACTCTGACTTGCAGTAACATAGTTTACAATAGGATAATTCTTGAGAAAATTGAATTGTGAAAAATGTTTCTCATCAAAGTCACAAATAATGAATTTAAATTCCAAAGATTTTCTTGAACTGTTTGACATTGATGTACTAATATTATTCTGATTAACCAATACCTATTTCTGTACTTGTTTAAATGCAGTGCAATCAGTTGAGTAAACTTAATTAACAACGCCGATAGCTATTTTATCACTGTTTACTTTGCAACCACTCTGGCCTGGATTTTTGCAACGATGGAGAGCCTCTCTGTCTTTGTGGAATGGCAGAGGAGGCTGAAATCCAGACGTCCTGTCCCTGAATATGGCACCTACCGTTTTCGCGGGAGCATGAGTGGGGGTGGGTCGTGTTTCACTCAGGAGTGAACATTGCGGATTTGTTTGGAAAGCTAGGATACCCTTTCGAAGAGGTGCAGGGGGCAATTTGGAATTTGCTTCAAAATTGTATGAACCACCCAGAGTTAGCAAATATTAAATAGCAACTGTCTACCTTTAAATCAAGGGAGTAGGAGGGTGGCATTGCTAGATTCACAGGGCAATGTCTTTTTGTCCCTGCTGCCTTGGGTACCCAGATATTAGGAAGAACATCATGCTTGAGAAAGGCACATTGAGCCTTCTGCCAAGGGAGATACAAAATGGGCAGGGCACCTTTGTACATAGGCACCACAGAAACAAGTCAACATGAGCAGGTGGAGGCCAGAGGGAGGGCACAAGGTCAAAGGAGGAAGAGGCGGTGCAATGCACACCTGGAAGGAGGAGGAGGAGAAGGAGCACAACCAGGTATCACCCTATGGGAAGAGTGCACCCACCTCGGAAGTTATAT
Source organism: Carcharodon carcharias (assembly GCF_017639515.1). Lineage (NCBI taxonomy): Eukaryota > Metazoa > Chordata > Chondrichthyes > Lamniformes > Lamnidae > Carcharodon > Carcharodon carcharias. Next base: position 66,471,933 of record NC_054487.1, read on the forward strand.
CTCAAAATGATGGAGAACCAGTGCCAAAGGGGACTGAGGTTAAGCTGTGAAGTGGTCACTGACATATGTCTCATGGTCCAGCAACAACTCACATCACACTATATCAACTCCCATGCCCTACCAGTAGCTGTAAGAGGTAACTGTGGCTGTCAATTTTTATGCCTCAGGCTGTTTCCAGGGCTCAGCAGGAGACTTGCCTGGTATATCTCAGTCAGCAGCACACAGCTCCATTCTATGGATGTCAGCACTCATACTCTGAGTGGACTGATCCAGGCTACTGAGGGAGGCATGCACTTTTTCCTCGCTGGGAATTTGATTCTGTATCCACCCCAAGTGTTGCATGTGTTTCATCATGAGTTTGGACAATCCCTCATGGGCAGAGCTTGTGAAGTTGAGACCCTGGGACAATGTGGGTTCTGCGCTTACCACAGTAGAAATTTCAAGTCAGGTCTACTTTGTGCTGGCTTGAGGATTGCGATGGCCAGCAGGGTACAGCACTGCTCTCTTCCTCTGCACCTTGTCAACCAATATTTGATCAGGACCCACTCCTTGCCCAATGTCTCTATCAAGACAATTGTAAGGCGAAAAGGGTCTTACAAAGCTCTCGCCCTCTTTTGTGTGCTTATATGCCCAAACCATTCTTTATGTATGATCAGTGGGCACTGTTAAAGTGTGGTGGAGGAAATAGCTCTGTGGAAATGCATGCTGCCATGGATGTTGTGACTGTCATTCCAAGGCAACATGCTGTGCTCTGCTGACAGTTCTACTGACTTACTCCCTCTAGCCACACTGTTAAGGCACGACAGCATGCAGCTGTGAAGGACCTGGTCAAGGGTCAACTGTGTGGGCGCAACCTGATAGATATGTGGCAAGAGGGTAAGTAGATGGGCTAATGACCCTGAAAGTGCTTATCATTCATCCACTGAGGCATAACAGCTAAGTACATTACTGCTGAATATCCTTACCAGGCATTGGTGCCAAGATGATGCCATCTCCATTGCTGTGTCTTGTGAAGGCACTCTATGGTTTTAGTAGTTCAGTAGAGTACAATGTGAATATGCAGCAACAGTGACATTTTTTCCCAGGGAAAGCCCATGGTGGGCCATACGTTTCAGAGTCAGCTAACAGTTGGTCAACATTTCCAGAGGTCCCACTCACCTGAGAAGTTTGTGAGAGCTCCTCTGATGCTCTGACACCACCATGGACTTCCTACCTCACAAATGGGTCTTTCTGAAGGCCCGTTTTTTATATCCGCCTGAGTCACCCAAGACACACTGGGTCCAATCCTGACCTCTCACTACTTCCGAGGTTGCCCGCCCCAACTCCGATTATAGCAAGCCTCCCTGGGACTGAAAATCTGATGTTTGGGGCCACTTTTATGAATGGCAGGTTTGCTGACCCAGGAGTTCTCCCATCTCTGCTCACCCAGCACTAGGGCAAAAATTCAGGCCTCTGATTTTTAAAATAATTTTTAAAATAAAAATGAAGTAATAACACAATCGACTCTTCACAAATTCATTGGACCATCACTACTTTGAGAGGATTTTAGTACACTGAGCACAACCTTAGGGACAAAGCCAAACTATGGTATCTTAACGTTTTGAATAGATTTTTGCCCACGGTTATCTCCACTGTCACCTTGTTGGATCTTACTGCACTCACCTGGTTCCATTCTTCTCTATCCAATCGTAGCCTGAGTGTCAACGCCAATGGCTGCTCTTGCCACTCCCACACTATTCCCTCAGGTATTCCCCAAGAATCCACCCTTGGCTGCCTTCTAATTCTCATCTACATGCTGCCCCTCGGCCACAACAGCATCAATTTCCACATGTATGTTGATGATATCCAGCTATACCTCACACGACCTCTCTCGACCTCTCCACCTTCTCTAGATTTCAAGACGGCCTGAGTAGAAATTTCCTCAAACTAATTATTAAGAATAGTTGAAATCATTGTCATCAGGTCCCATTACAAGTTTCATTTCCCAGCCACTGACTGGCAAATGTCTGAGGCCGAACCAGACTGTTCATAACCCTGGAGTCATTTTTGATCCTAGGATGAACTTTTTCCACATATCCATGCCATCACTCAGACCATCCATGTTGAACTCCACGAACACCCCCATTCTTAATGATGGGGGACCCTATCATCGGTGCAAAAGATAAGGCTGAAGTATTTGTAATAATCTTCAGCCAGAAGTGCTGAGTGGATGACCCATGTTGAGGCCGAGATGGATCACAGATGCCAATCTTTAGCCAATTCAATTCACTCCAAATGATATCAAGAAAAGCCTGAAGGCACTGGATACTACAATGGCTATGGGCCTGACAACATTCCAGCAATAGTACTGAAGACTTATGTTCCAGGACTAGCTGTGCCCTTAGCCAAGCTGTTCCAGCACAGCTAAAACACTGGCATCTAACTGGCAATGTGGAAAACTGCCCACGTATGCCTTGCCCTGAGGAAGTAGGACGAATCCAACCTGGCCAATTAGCGCACTGTCAGCCGCTCTTGATCATCAGCAAAATGATGGAAGATGTCATTGACAGTGCTATCAAGCAGCACTTACTCAAAAACAACCTGCTCACTGGCGCTTAGTTTGGTCTCTGCCAAGGCCATTCAGCTCCTGACCTCATTAGAGCCCTAGTTCAATCATGGGCAAAAGAGTTGAACTCAAGAGATAAGGTGAGAGTGACTGCCCTTGACATCAAGGCCACATTTGACTGAATGTGGCACCAAGGAACCCTAGCAAAACTGGAGTCAATGGGAATCAGGGGGAAAACTGTTTAGTGGTTGGAGTCATACTTAGCACAAAGGAAGATGGTTGTGGTTGTTGGAGGTCAGCCCTCTCAGCTCCAGGACATCACTGCAGGAGTTCCTCAGGGTGGTGTCCTGGGCCCAACCACCTTCAGCTGCTTCAACAATGACTTTCCCTACATCGTATGGTCAGAAGTGAGGACGTTCGCTCATGATCGAACAATGTTCAGCAGCATTTGTGACTCCTCAGGTACTGAAGCATTCCATGTCCATATGCAGCAAGACCTGGACAATATCCAGGCTTGGGCTAATAAGTGACAAGTAACATTTGTGCAACACAAGTGCCAGGCAATGACAATCCCCAACAAGTGAGAATCCAACCATCTCCTCTTGACATTCATTGGCATTACCACTGTTGAATCCTGCCCCCTCCCCATCAACATCTTGGGGGTTACCATTGACAAAAAACTGAACTGGACCAGCCATATAAATACTGTGGCTACAAGAGCAGGCTAGAGAATGGGAAGTCTGCAGTGTGTAACTTACCTCCTGACCCCCCAGAACCTGTCTGCCACCTACAAAGCACAAGTCAGGAGTGTGATGGAATATTTTCCACTGACTGGATGAGTGCAGCTCCATCAACACTCAAGAAGCTTGACACCAACCAGGACAAAGCAGCTTGCTTTGATTGGTACCCAATTCACCACCTCCAACATCCATTCCCTGCACCACCAATGCACAGTAGCAGCAGTGTATACCATCGACAAATGCACTGCAGCAACTTACCAAGGTTCCTTCAATAGCCCCTGCCAAACATATGACTTCTACCACGTAGAAGATTAAGGACAGCAGATGCATGAGAATATGACGACCTGCAAGTTCCCCTCCAAGCCACACAACATCCTGACTTGGAACTATATCACTCTTGCTTCACTGTTGCTGGGTCAAAATCCTGGAATTCCCTCCCTAAAAGCACTGTGGGTGTACCTACACCACATGGACTGCAGCAGTTCAAGAAAGTGGCTCACCACCACCTTCCCAAGGGCAATGAGAGATGGGCAAATAACCAGCGATGCCCACGACCCGCAAAAGAATTTAAAAAAACCTCCATAACATGGGCTGACTCTGCGATTGCTTTAGCTCATTATCTGAAAACTTCATCGATGCCTTTGTTAACTTTACTTGTGACTATTCCATTCACTCCTGGCTGGTCTCCCATGTTCTTCCTTGTGTAAATTTGAAATCATCTAAAACTCTGCTGCTTGTGTCCTAAGTTACATCAAGTTATTTTCACTCATCACCACTGTGCTCTTTGACTTATATTGGTTCCTAGTTAAGCAAAGCCGCAATTTGGAAATATTTACCCTTGTTTTCAAATACCTCCATGGCCTCAGCCTTCCTTACCTCTGTAATCTCCTTCAGGCCCACAATCCTCTCAATTAACTGCTCCTCCAATTTTGGTCTCTTGATTTTAATCACCTCACCATTGGCAGCAGTGCTTTTAGCTGCCAAGGTGCTAAGTTCTGGAATTCATTTCCTAAACCTCTCTGCCTCTTGTAGGATATTGAAAATTGCATTGTGCATTTTGTCCACTTAAGGCTACCATACACACATACCAGCAGAGGGAGTCTAGAAAGGAATAAAGGAATCTATGTTTTAACAGCACATGCAGCAGTTCTGCTCCTTACTGAATCTTGCTGAATTTTGTTTTTTCTTCTGAAGATCTTCACACCTCCCTTCCTTTCTTTCTCCATTAGAACCTATCTCTTTGACCAAGATTTTAGTGATCTGCCCTAATATCTTTTTATGTGGCTCGGTGTCAAATTTTATTCAATAATGCTCCTGTGAAACTCTGTGGGACATTTTACTATGTCACGGGTGCTATGTAAATACAGCTTGGTGTTTTTGTTGTAGAAACCATTATTACTTGACAATGGTGTCGTATTTGTGTTGCTCTGTGACAGCTGCTGCCCTTGACGCTGCACCTAGTTTCACCTCCATGCTACGGGAGCTAAGACAGCGTGTTTCTGAAAGTGATGGACGTAGAATGTGTCCAAGGTGGTTGTTTGGGGTGGGGGGGTGCTGGTTGGGAGCAGGTGTACTATTCTTTTGTGACTGATCAGTAATAGTGTGGAGAGGAGACACTGGAGACCTGATATGGGTGCGGCGTGCGTGTGCAGAGTCCATGTGCAATTAGCCGCAATGAATAGCCTTCTCTGTTTCCCAAGAGAAAAATGCTCACAATGCCTGTTAACGTTTGCGGGCTGGAGGCGGCCAGGCCCAGCTGATGATTTCGAGCTGATTCGAGCAGGAGGCCCTGGAGCTTGAGAGGCGCCATGCACTCAGGTCCACAGGTATCGGTGAGGCTGGGGTGGAGCAGCCAGGTATTTCGCTCTGTCTTTCCACCATCCATAGCACTGATGATTGTTTGAATGATTATTGTAGCAACATTACTCATTCACAGACTGATAGAGTCAGAGGTGTGGGTCATAGATAAAGGTCCCTCGGCCCTTCGAAGGTGCACGGGTCAACTACCTTCCAAAGTCACCGTATCCCATTTCCGAGCACTATCTCCATGGCCTTGTATGCCATGGCATTGCAACTGCACATTGAAATACTTATTACATGTTAGGAGGGTGTCTGGCTCCACCACCCTTTCAGGCAGTGCATCCCACATTATTGAGTGCAGATGTTTTTCATCACCTCACCTGTCAACCTCATGCCCCTTACCTTAAATCAGTCACCAGGTTACTCATCCCTCCACCAAGGAGAAAAGTTTCTTTCTGTCGACCCTTTCTACGCCCCTCTTAATGTTATAAAGCTCAATAATGTCACCCTTCAATCTCCTCTGCTCCAGGGGAAATAACCCCAGTCTATGCTTTGTCTCCTCATAACTCCAACTCTCCTGCCCAGCATGCATCCTGGTCAGCGATCTCCGCACTCTCTCCACTCCAGTCACATCCCTCCTGTGAAGCGCATTTCACAACTACACACAGAACTATAGCTGTGGCATAGGCAGCGTTTTCTGCACCTGCGACATGACCTTCCGTTCCTATATTCTATTCCTCGGCTAATAAAGGCAAGTATGGCATTTACCTTCTTAAGCACCTTATGTACCTGTCCCGCTATCTTAACGGGCTGTTGACATGCCCAGCAAGGTCCCTCTGATCCTTCTTATTTTCCAGGGTCCTACCATTCCTCTTGTTTCTCCTGTCCAAGGGCATCGCCTCAACTTATCCACATAACATTCCATTTGGCATTCCATAGGCCATCTGGCCAGCCTGTCTGTATCCGCCTGTAATGTTAGAGTCTCTTTCAGATTCTTTGCCTCCCCACCGATATTCGTCTCCATAGGTTCTGGGAGGTTGAGCACATAATGAGCAGGGGGGGAAGTGATGAAGTGTGTCACTGTGTGCACGCTAACTGATCCACTGTCCTTGTTGTTCATTTCAGCATCATCGGAGCCTGTTGACTAGAAAGAATTGCAGATGCCCCCTCTCACACCTGAGGGCCCTCAATTGTCACCTGCGTCACACCATCTCTGCCAGGCTGGCACCAGCACAGATACTAGCACATCGGTGGGAATTGCAACATCGGCTAGTGTCCTGGGGTACAGCAGTGAGGGCACTTCACAGTTGCTGGAGGAGCTGGCAGAGACAGAGAGTGCCGATGACGCCAGCAGACAGAGGACTGCAGGGGACCAGGCACATGCTCAGTCGGTGCCTGATGATGTGCCTCTGGAGCCCCCTTAGCCATCCAATTGGAAGCACATCTTGAGAAGACCGAAGGCTCTCTCCACCACAGCCCTTGTAGAGGCGTGGCTCCTATTGTAGTGCTGAGAACGTAGGCATCATGCACATTCCCTGGGAACCATGCGCAGACCTACAGGATGCATTTGTGTTGGTCACTTCATATAAAGTTTCCCTAATGTGTGGCCGTTTCCCTCCCCACAACCTCGCACATGCATGTGCACTACGTTCAACCGCAGGGTAGCCCTTTCCCCCTCCTCCAGCATGCCTCAACCACAGGGAAGTCCTTGCTCCCACCCCCAAGTTGCCTCAATGGCAGGGCAGTCCTTGCCCCCACCCCCAAGTCACCTCAACTGTAGGGCAGCCCTTGCCCCACGCCTCCAACGCACCTCAACCTTGAAGTCCAACAGGCAGCCTTGGTGAGCGCTGTGCAATGTTACTGTTCTTCACCTCTGAGTTCCCCTCAAAGTGCAGCCAGCCTTGTGCATGCCTTATATATGCTGTTGTAAAACACGTTGGCGTGCAATCATGCTGATGTGGGCGGACAATCCAGTGGGGGAGATGATTCTGGTGAGCTGGCCTTATAATGATATGCAGATGCATTACAATGAGGTTCCCGATGTCCGATGGTGGGAAACGTAGCCTGCCATTGATGGGCTGAGCGGACGATCGCTAACTGGTTTCATGGCATCTTGAAACTGATCTCTGGCCTTCTCATCAGATTGTCTGCTCATGCCACTGAGCACGCCCAATGCCAGCGGGCACAGATGAATCCACCCAAAGCCTATGGAGCTTTCAGAGACAGGTCACATGATCCTGCTCTTAGGTGTAGAAAAGATACTGGATTTAGGATAGTTAGAGAGAGACTGCTACAGGGGCAGTAGCTGAAACCTCTCTCATCAAATCTGAGCTGTTTGTGATTTGAAAAACGCACCAGAAGACCTCGTTGCTGTGAACCAAGTGTTCTTAAAGTAGAATTCCAAATCAACACCATTGTCTTCAGTGAGAAACCCCAACAACTAGCAGCTACTGTGGACCAGGACCTTTTAGCTGTAAGCAGGCATCTGGACACTTTGTGAATTTTTTTCCTCTGTCTTTACTTGTTACTTGGTCAAGTTTTTTAATACCTAACAATCTGCAGAGTTTTATTTCTTTTTTGCATGCTTTGGGGGGATTGTGGACATGATGTTCTTGCATTAGTGGGTTGTTGGACATATTTATACAATTTTAAACCTGTTGTTAATCATTTCTACATCTTTACGTGAGTGAGTTTTAGCAATAAAACTAAACTTCCACTTGTTAACTTAAGGAACCCGGCTGGCATATTTCTTGCATTGAGCTATACACAGTTAAATATATATTAAATTGGCAATATCACCTCCTTGTAAATTCAAACTCTGTTGAAACCAACTCAAGATTGGGACAAAGAGAGGAGTTAGTTCACCCCTGTTGACCTGGTCGTAACAATATTCACTATTAAAATATAATATTTTCAAAATATACTCAGGAAATATTTAATTCGGAGGCTGGAAGAAAAATCTCAAGGTGAAGCTGATCATTTTTTTTCTCTATTTACTTCCTGTATGCGTTAGAATATAATAACATAAGAAATAGGAGCAGGAGCAGGCCATTTGGCCCTCAAGCCTGCCCCACCTTTCAATAAGATCATTACTAATCTGCCCCAGGCCTCAATTCATCTTTCGTGCCAGCTCCCCATAGCCCGCAGCTCCCCGATATTTCAAAACTCTATTGGCCTCCTCTTTAAAAACTTTCAGTGATCTCACCTCCACAGTGTGGCTAAAATTTCAGAGCTTATAGGCTGGTAGTGTTCCCCTATGGGCCTTCACACAAATTAGCTGACCGTGGGTAATTACATGAGGCCAGATCATTTAAATATCATGCAGATACTCCAGGGATACCACTCATGAGGGACAGTAAGGGAATTAAAAAAAAAATCCTTCCATGAAGGCCTTCCTATCAGTTCTTATTCTAAACATTCCCATTGCAAACAGGAGGGTCCCAATGTGGGCACTAATGAACTTGGTGCATGTTTCCGTGTGCAGGTTTCCAGTACTCCAGCTGCTGGCCAGTTGTGTTGGGACATGCTTGGTGTGTGGGGCAGATGTCAGACCTCATGGAGTAGACTGTATAACACAGTGTTATGACTTGATGCTTGAGTTAGTCCTAGTGGATTAAATTTAATTTTAAGAACATAAGAAATAGGAGTGGGAGCAAACTATTTGGCCCCTCATGCCTACTCTGCCATTCAATAAGATCATAGCTGATCTGTTTGTGGCTTTAACTCCACTTTCCTGCCTGCCCCCTTAACCTTTGACTCCCTTGCAGATCAAAAAAATCTGCCTAATTCGGCTTTGAATATATTCAATGACACAGCCTCCACTGCTCCACAGGGTAGTGAATTCCAAAGATTAATGATCCTCTGAGAGAAGAAATTCCTCATCATCTCCGTCTTAAATTGGAGACCTCTTATTTTGAAATTGTGCCCCTAGATCTAGATTTTCTGCAAAGAAACATGGAAAAAACAAATCTGTTTCCTTGTTGACTTTGGCAGTGACCTGTACAATGTAGCATAAATGTGAGCAAGAACTTTAACGCAGTTTTGTAAAGTTTTACAGGAACTGCAATTACCTCCCTCAGCAAGAACAACAAATACACAACGCAATAAATCAAGTTCATATTGCAAGCTGGATCCAAATACAGGCCTTACTTACTTTTGAATATACATATTTATAGTACTCTTGAGTTTCACACTTCCTATTTCAGCGCACATTACATTTACTTGACATAGCCTGAAACATGAGGAACTTTAATGAATTATTCTTAAAAATGTACATTTATTTTGAGACTGAGTATTGCAGTATGGAACTTGCTAATGTGTTGTATTGCTTCAGTGCAGGTCAAGTTCTTTCTGTCAGTAATAACCTGTAGATACCACTTCTGATAGAGATTTCAGTACAGGTATAGACCAATTATACTTATTGGGAAATTCCCAGGGAATCCCAGGACACTATAATGTGGGCCAGAGTGTTGACATATGGGTCACTGCCCTTTGCTTCAACTGTCCCCTTACCCCATCCATGGGTGGATCTTTCAAGTTTGACAGAAGTACGAAACTGGCATGTATTGTACACCCACTCCTGACAGAGAAAATCAGTCAGGGTGTATAATGAGTGGCTGATCCAATCTTGCCAATTTTGTAACCCTGCTGAAGTTGAAAAGTCCATCTCATGTGCCACACCAATTCTGTGGTTATCACAGAGAGGAAAATCTCCCATGAAATCTTCTCTCAATTCTTGTCCATAAATTTAAATGCCCTGTCTTCTGAGGATGGAACAAAACTCTAATTTTTTTGTTGTAAAAGAGGTATTAAATTTTTATGCATTTTCACCTTATTTGGCTTCTCTGTAATCCATTAATACCAGTGTATGATTAGCTAGCAGAGACTGATTCTGATTGCTTTCTCATCTCTGTGACTGAGTGCTGTACCGCATTGTATTGTTGACTTCAACAGTCTGGATAACGATTAATGGAACAAAGCCAGTGCCTGCAAGCTGTTCAACATCAGGCAAAGCTCAGACTGAACTCATGCATGATTTTGTGCTTAGGGAATCCGAAACACTATCACTACCATTACTGTGTCACATTTGCAAATGTTTCAAAAGTTATACATGGCAGACAGCTCCACCTTTCAAACTTCATTTTAGTTTTGTCAATGGATGTGACTTGGAATGTACAAACTCTTTAAAGACCATCAGAGCAGTTGGCAAATTACTGATCTTATCTGCCCTAAGCTGTTTGGCCACACCTGTTATACCTGCATTCTTTCTACAGTAAACCACATTAGCAGGTATTAAATCTGTAAAAGAAAATTGAGGTTTTGTTAACGATTTCTGCAATTTGACTACAAGAATGGATCACAGTTTGAAAAAAACGTTCCTTTTAGAAAGGGCTTTCAAAATACAGGTGATGTCAGTCAATTTCTTCATAAGGTTTCAATTAATTCTCCTTAGCACTGGTGGGGTTTGTTAAATGATAAATATTATAACTTTGTACTCATAGGAATGCAAGCAGATTCAATGAGTATTCACAGGGATGCAGAGAAGAATGTGGCAAGTCTAAGGGCAGAATCGCCCCAGATCTGCATTAAGTGCGGTAGCAGGCGGGCAAAAGGACGTTTTACCTGGTGGCTGCAATGACAGCTTTTCACGCTGTATCCTCTCAAACCTGCCGCATTCCTGGGAAACACTGCATTTCCAGGATAGGCAGGCTCTCATTCGCCCGCCACGCCTTCACTTTGCCGCTTCAGCATGCCGGGCGCCATATTTAAAGTGCAGCCACGCGCACACCTCTCAGTGCTTCCAGCATACGACTACTGCAAAGAAGACATGGCCCAGAAAGGCAAAAAGACTGCAGCCCCCAGGTACAATGGCACGTCCCTCGAATGCCTTTTGGCCGCAGTGGAGGCTCCCTGTGATGTCCTCTACCCCCTCCCGCCCCCCTCTGGCCACAGGATGGGCAGCAACCTCATTAATCTGGCTTGGGAAGTGCTGGCAGCGGTGGCCAGCGTTAATGCCCTGCAAAAGAGGACAGTCACCCAGTGCTGCTACAGGATGAATGGTCTCATCCGTTCCGTCAAAGTAATTCACTCTTCTCATCACTCTCAACTCACACACTCACAAACCCTTCACACATACACAGGGATCTCGCACCTCAAGGGACAACGCCACTAAATCTCACACGCACCCCTCCTCCTCACATCTCCATCTGGCTTATATCCTCTGGAGCTGGTGTCCTCATCCTGTCCATGTCTCCGCTCACCACACAAACATTCCATGCAGTGCCATGTGTCCTGCTCACACTCTCTCCATCTGTTTTCATGCAGGAGAAGCTGGGAGGGCCCCTTACCGGGGGTGGAGTGGCCCAATGCTACGATGCAGCAGCTGATGTGTGCCAGGTGGATCAAATCCACAAGGGAAACTTGATCACGCCATCACAAATGTTTGACAATTTGTATTTCTTTCAAGATGCATGCCCCAAATTCAATAGTAATAAGTCCATCAAAACTTCAGAGATTTTTTGTAGAAACTAAACTAAACATTCATTAACAAAAGAAAAGATTTCAAGCACATATGTAGGTCTACAAATTACTACTATAATAACATCTAAAACCACTAATTAATCTGTCTTCCAGTTACACCCCCATTAAGGCAACCGTAAAAAAAAATAGATTTAAACAGATCCAGGCAAATCGACACAATAACCTGGAGAGTAGAATTTAAAGTGGCTTTACCCAGCTTTGGTTTCTGTAGTCAGCAGCTTAATACACAAATACGAGAGGATTTTCACAGTTCTGGTAGATCTTACAATGCCTTCTCTGACACATAGCCTCTTTTCCCTTTATACATGTTTCTCCATTTTAATGCAAATTCCATTGTTCCCATATGCCCTGTGAACTTTACCTTTCTCATAATATAAATCTATTCATAGTGCTAATACTGTCAGTAACCTTTGTGAAAAATAAACACACTGCTTGGCCTAGCTTCTCTGGCTAGGTGTAACATCCTACCATGTCTTTGAAAATCAAACTCACCTGATTTATCTAAAAATGCAAATTCTCCTCACCCCACATTCTAACTTCAGCCATGTTTACGTATTTATCACTTCAAACCTAGTTTCTTTTAACGAGTCAAAGCCTCCAGACCAACCTTCTCCAACTTAATTAAATTCCTCACACACACACACACACACACATAAACTTTCCACTATTAACCTACTTTTACAATAAATCACAATGATATTATTAGAATGATTATACTTTCATGACACCCCCCTCCTTATGGAAAAATGAACCATCATAATTTAAAAGATGGCTTCACTTTCTTAACCCATCTTATGCTACCTCCTATACTTATCTATATACTCACACTATTACAAGATACATATATATACACACACACACACACACACACAAATCCTTGGTATCAACTGAAGTAATTTCAGTCCAGTGTCTAGATTGCAAACTTGCAATTTTCTCTTTGAGCTTTAAAAGCTTGACAATGCTTTGGCGATTAGATTATCTCATCCAGACACATGTATAATATATAGATTAAATGGTTGCAGTAATAAACTCCATCTGAATAGCCTTGAAGTTCAGTCTGGAAATTTGACCAGAAACTTAAAAGGATTGTGGTCTGTATAAACAATTGTTTCTGAAAAATTGTTTGCAACATAACCTCAAAATGCTGCAATGCTAACATCAGATCTAGAATCTCCTTTACGATCATTGAATATCATCTCTGTTGTACATTGAACTTCTTTGAAAAATGCCCTATTGGTTTCTCAATTCCAGTTTCATCTTCTTGCAACACTATGGCCCCAGTGCATATATTGCTTGCTTCAATGGCCAACTTAAGTTGCTTGGCATAGTTGGGTACTACCAAAACTGGTGTCAATACAGTTTTTATGTCAAATGCCTTATGACACTCCTGTATCCATTGAAACTTGTTGTTGTTATTAAATCGTTCAGTCAATGGAAATGGAATTTGGTACAAATTTCTGGTAAAACTCACTCATGCCCAGAAATCTCGAAAGTTCTTGTTTTATTGTAGGTGCAGGGGAATCCATGATAGCTTTGACTTTCACATCTCTTGGAGCCATCTTACTATGTCTAATGGCATGTCCTAGCTATGTAACTTGTGCTTTTGCAAATTCACTCTTAGCCAAGCTCATCACCAAATTCTCTCCTTGTAGTCGACTAAATAATTCTTCCAGGGGCAAAATTTTCCATTCGGCGTGCAGGCTCACACCTGACATGTCAGAATGCTAAAACCTTACGGTTGACGGGCAGGTGAAAAGGCCAAGTGGCCTTTACAATTCTTAGGAAAATTCACCCAAGAGCGGGATGAGGTTTCCCAAATCTTTTACAAATTAAATTAAAACATTTTCTGAAAAATATAAACATGTCCTGTCTCATGTGACACAGTCACGTGAGGAGACATGTTTCATTACATTTTTACTAAAAAGCTCTTCAATCTCTCTGAGGCAACTCTGTGTCTCAGGGAGATTGAAGCGCTCTCTCGCAAGCGATCCAAGCAGGGTGGGCCTTAATTGGCCCACCCATGTAGAATCATGGTGCAGAGCTGATCACCCTGTCCATTCCTGTCGAACCCGCCCGACAAATGGAAAATCCTGGCCTAGTTGTTGTAAATGCTCCTCCCACGTTTGACTGAAAACTATCAAGTTGCCAACATAAACAGCACAATTGCTCAGTCCTTCAATAACTTTGTCAGTCTTTGAAATGCTGCAGATGCATTTTTCATACCAAATGACATGACGTTAAACTAATATAGTCCATTTGGTGTCACAAAAGCCAATATTGCCTTTGCTCTCACCGATAATGGTACTTGCCAATATCCTCTCAGCAAGTCAATCTTTGTGATTTTGATTGTGACTTGGATTGTCCCACTTTCTAAATGCAATCTTCCAATTGTGATATAGGGTATGAATCTGCTTTTGTCATTGCATTCACCTTTTGATAGTCCACACACAGTCTTTGTGTTCCATTCAGTTTCAGTACCATCGGAACAGATGGGCTCTAGTTACTTCAACTAGACTCAATGATATCATTTTGAAGCATGAATTCAATTTCTTTCTGGACTTGTGATAACTTTACTGGATTTAATCTATAAGGATGTTGCCTTATCGAAGATTAAACTTCTACACTCACATTATGTGTAGCTAAATTTGTCCCCTCCAGCTTATTCTCACAAGTAGCTTTGTGTGGTTGCAATAGCTTCTCCAAATTACTTTGACACTTGCCTGGAAGGTAACTCAATATTACATTTAAATTTTCAAATACCCCCTCATTATCGAATTTGATTAGAGGAAAATCAATTTCGGAAGCTTTCATTCCTACCTCTTTCTCCTCGTCTGCCACCATGATGACTCTTTTTGGTCCTCTTCCATGTCAAAGTACTTTTAAACATATTTACACGACACACATTCTGCTTCATTCTTCTATCTGGAGTATTTATTAAATGATTTACTTCACTCAGATTCTTTTCAATCCTGCAAGGCCCACTAAACCTTGCCTTTAATGAGTCACCCATTACTGGTAATAGAACTAACACAATTTCCCCAGCAACTAAACTACAAGCTGTAGCTTTCCTATCTCCCTTCACTTTCATCACTTGCTGCGATAAATGTTCCCGAGCTAACTTATATGCTCTGTCCAATTTTTCTCTGAAGTTTGATACATTAACCAGGAGAGTAGTTTCCTAGGTGTCTGACCCACCAATTTCTCATGAATCAACTTCAGTGGTCCCCTTACCTCATGAGTATAGACTAATTCAAAAGGACTAAATCCAGTTAAAGCATTAGGAGCATCCCTAATAGCAAACAACAAGGATGGAATTCTTCATCCCAATCCTGTGGATAGTCCTGACTATAAGTCTTCATTATAGTTTTTAAAGTTTGTTGCCATCTTTCCCAAGCCCCTTGTGATTCAGGATGGTAAACTGTTGCTTTAAACTGTTTTATCCCCAAACTGTTCATTACTTCCTTAAACAGCAGTGACATGACATTTGAACCCTGATCTGATTGTATTTCCTTAGGTAAACAATATCTTGTAAAAAATATTAGTTAACTCTTCCACAATTCTCTGTTGTAATATTTCTCAAAGGTATCACCTCAGGAAACCTAGTAGACACATCTATTATTGTCAGTAAGTATCTATTTCCACTTTTAGTCTTAGGGAGGGGTCCTACTCAATCAATCATGATCGTGACCCTAGTAAAAGGTTCTTCCAATGCTTGTATTGGAATTAAAGATGCCGGCTTAATCACTGCTTGTGGTTTCTCTATCACCTGACGTGTGACATGTTCTATAGAATTTAACTACATCTCTATGCAATCCAAGCCAATGAAATGTTTTTGTCATTTCGCCTGTGTACTTCTAATTCTTAAATATCCCCCCATTGGAATTTCATGAGCTATTCTTAGGATCTCATTTCTAAATCCAAATGGTATAACAATCTGATGCACTTCCTTCCATTTTTTATCTGCTGAAACTTGATACAGTCACCACTTCCTCATTAACACATTACCCTTAAGGTAATAACAATCTGGAATACATTCTGCCTCTATTTCTGAGTAAGCTGTCTGATATAACTGTCTTATTTGTGGATCCTTTTTCTGTAACTCTACCAATTGCCTTGAGCATATTACCTCAATTGCATTATCTTCCAATCTTTCTTCCTGAACAATCTTATTAAAGACAGTGTCAGCTAATTGAATTTCAACAACTTCTCCCTGCCTTTTAACTTCCTTTCCTTCTTGTTTCAACCTGTGAGCTTGTGATCCTGTTACCATACAATATGAAAATAATCTAGGATGCTCTTACTGCAACACGTCTGTTGAAAACACCTCTACAGGCTGCGCAACTACCATAGGCATCACCTACATCTGTGACCCAGCTATATCACCACCTAAAATAAATTGAACCCCTGCAATGGGCAATTTTTCCATTACTCCAAGAACTACCTCACCTGTTTTCCACTTATTTTTTAAATGTACCTTCCACAATGGAATAGGTTTAGCATCTCCATGAACCCCACTTATTATTACCTGTTCCTGCAATACTCCTTCTGAACAACAATATCACTATCCCACAATATTTAGGATTGACTAGCCCCCGTGTCCCTTAAAATTTTAATATCTTTACTCCACCCCAAACACATGGAAAGAATTCCCCTTCACATCCAAAATCTTAAAAAATTTCCCACAACCTACTCCTCAGAAACCCCCTTGTAAACACATTCCCACATCTTTACTTATCACTGATTCTTCCTGCTTTACCTGTATATAAACCACTGTTTTTTCCCTATGCCTGAATCTTAGAACTCACGGTACTTTTACTTCCAGAACTTTTCTGCATCCCAATAATTCCAACAGATTTTTCCTGTCATTTCCAACACACTGACTTTGTATGCCCAACTTTATTATAATGAAAACACCTCAATTTTTGAGAGTCACTTCTATCCTCAACACCTTCCTCTTCAGTCTGAGAAAAAAAACTTCCTGGGAATTTCCACCTACTCCTTCTCTTCCCTGACGACCCACCTTCCTTTTACCTTCCCACTTTCTATCCTTCTCTGATTTAAAAGGTTGATGAGAAAATGTTTATATCTATGAACCAACTCATAATCATCAGCTTTTTCTGCTGCTTGTCTTACCATTTTAACCCTCTGTTCCTCCTCATGAGTTCTCACCACTGAAGGAATTGAACCTTTAAATTCTTCCAAAAGAATGACTTCTCTAAGAGCTGGATATGTCCTCTCTATCTTTAATGCGTATCCACTGGTCAAAAGTACTTTGTTTAACTCTCTCAAATCCAATATAGGTTTGCCCAGGCTGTTTTCTTATATTGCTAAATTTCTGCCTGTAGGCCTCAGGAACCAAATCATATGGACTCAAAATAGCCTTTTTTTTAACCACATCATATTCTACTGACATTTCTTCTGACAGTGAAGCATAAACTTCCTGTGCTCTATCCGCTAACCTAGATTATAGCAACAATGTATAGTTTTCTTGTGGCCAGTCACCTGTTTAGGTATGTTCTCAAGTGAAATAAAAGACACCTCCACATTTCTTTCTTCAAACTTCAAAAGAGTTTGCACATATTTAAACATCTCTCCACTGGGTTTTAGTTTAACAGTTTTATCATCAGCAGAACTTTCCTTTGCATCTGATGCCTCTTTTTTTAAAGTCCAGCTTTTTAAGTCAGTACTCTCTGTCTTTTTCCTTCTTTCTTTCCGCCATTGCTAATTTTTCCCTCCGGAGATCAAGGGGAGAATCTTTGTCTTGGTGAGCGGGGGCAGGGCCTGCTCGCCAAGGCGTAAAATGATGTGGGGTGAAGTCGGGCTTGAGTCAAAGGCCTATTAAGGCCATTTAACTAACAATTAAAATAATTAAAGGAGCTGCCTGCCCAAACTTAAGGTTGGTGGGCAGACGAAGAGCCCAGGCAGCCTTCACATTTTTCATGGAACCTCATCCAAGGGCAGGATGAGGTTTCTTGAATGATTTAAAATTTTCTCAAAAATTTTTATTGAAATGAATATACATGTCCCAGCTCATGTGACAGTTTCACATGAGGGGACATGTCATAAAATTTTTTTCACCACTTTATTGAGCTGTCAAAACTTAAAAGTAATCTGCCTGAGGCACCTCTGTGCCTCAGGGAGGTTTCTGCACTCTTATGTGCGCATGCACGAAAGAACACACTCCCAACTCAGGGAACCCTGCCCTCCCCACTGCCCGCACATCGCTTCTGGGTGCGCATCACGCTGGGCTGTCCTTAGTTGCCCCGCCCATGTAAAATGGCACAGACCCGATCGCAGGCACCGATTGGGTCTGCGCCCGCCCCCTCCCATGCAAACCCCCTGACAGGTGTAAAATTCTATCCCAAGTTTTCACATTTCCATTTCTTTTTGAAATAATCTCTTCTTTTTCCTTTCTTTTCCTGCTGTCTCTAGCTCCAGTTTTTTTCTTTCTTTCCTTTGCTTGTTCAAATTCAAACTTCTTCATCTCTAACTGAAATCTCACTACCTACAGCTGTGACTCACTAGTGTCAGGTGTCACCTCCAACTTTAAATGCTGCCCTATCACTTCAACTACACTGCTTTCTTTGCCCCTGCAGGTGACCTCAAGTGCAACTTATCCACCAACTCTGTTAACTTTTAAACCAGAGTTATATCTTCTATTTCCAAAAAGATTTTAGCCACGGAAACAGCCATTTTTGCAGTCTCACCACTTTAAAAATCTCTCACACCAGCTCCTGAATTCAAAGTTCTTCTTGTTCTCATAACCTTAAGATTCACCAACTCCAAACCAATCAAGGAATTTCAAATGTCCCACAAAGAGCCCCCAATTTGATATGATGCAGCAGATGTGTGCCAGGTAGATCAAATCCACAAGGGAAATTTGATCATGTGGTCACAAATGTTTTGCAATTTGTATTTATTTCGAGATGAATGCACCAAATTCAGCAGTAATAAGTCCACCCGGACTTAAGAGATTTTTTATTAGAAAATTAAATTAAACATTTATTAACAAAAGAAAACATTTTAAGCACATACATAGGTCTACAAATTACTACTATAATAACTCCTAAAACTCCTATTTAATCTGGCTTCCAGTTACACCCCCATTAAGGCAACAGTAAAAAAAATATATACTTAAACAGATTCAGGCAACACAATAACCTGGACAGTTGAATTCAAAGTGGCTTTTCTCAGCTTCAGTTTCTGTAGACAGCAGCTTAATGCACAAATACTGGAGGCTTTCCACACTTCTGGTAGATCTTACAATGCCTTCTCTGACACATAGCCTCTTTTCCCTTTATACATGTTTCTCCATTTTAACGCAAGTTCCATTCTTCCCATATGCCCTGTGAACTTTACCTTTCTCATAATATAAATCTATTCATGGTGCTAATATTGTCTGTAACCTTTGTGAAAAATAAACACACTGCTTGGCCTAGCTTCTCTGGCTAGGTGTAACATCGTACCATGGCCTGAATTTTCTGCCTGCTGGGTGGGTGGGCCGGACCCAATTTCTGGTGGGCAGGGAGCTGATCCCCGCTGGAGAAGCGGGCCCCGGCGCCATTTTACGTGGGCGGGCCAATTAAGGTCCACCCAGTGTGACATCCGCCGGGAAATGCTACACGCTCCCTGTGCGGGCAGGGGGGAGGTTCCCCAAAAGCGAGAGTGCACTCTTCTGCGCATGTGCACGAAAGAGCGCACATCTCCCCGAGGCTAAGTGCTACTCTTATGTGCGCATGGGATCTCAGGGAGATTGCTGACACTTTTAAAGAGATTAAGAATAGAAATAAAAAAAAAATCCTTAACCTGTTCCCCTCATGTGCCAATGTCACATGAGATGAGACATGTTCATAAATTACAGTAAAACTTTATTAAATATTTTAAAAACCCTGCATGACCCCTCATCCCACCGGTGGACGAGGTTTCATGTTTTTTCTATGGCCTGTCCACCAACCTGGACGGGCAGGTTCCCCCCGACATCATCCTGCGTCATTTTATGCGTCGGCGAGTGGACCCTGCCCCCGACAGCAAAATTCTGCCCCATGTCTTTGAAAATCAAACTACCCTGATTTATCTAAAAACGCAAACTCTCCTCACCTCACATTCTAACTTCAACCATGTTTACGTAGTTAGCACTTCAAACCTAGCTTCTTTTAATGAGTCAAAGCCTCCAGACCAGCTGTCTCCAACTCAATTAAATCCCACAAACACACACATAAACGATCCAAACCCCACTATTAACATACTTTTACAATAAATCACCGTAATATTATAAGAATTATTATACTTCCATGACTCCCAAGTTAGGACCCTCGCTGACTTTGAGGAGTGTGTCACCGCACTGACTGGTGAGGACATGGACTGTGCCTACAGTAATGGTGAGTTCGACGGTGAACACCCTCGTAAGGATCCTGCACCACTTCATCCCTCTCTCAATGCAACTGTGAGTGCTCTCGCTCCTGCTTCTGACTCTGCCACCATCCACTACTTATCGCTACATGGGTTCACAGGGTGCTTGACCAAGTGACTGACACACTCAGCCAGCCAGTCCCTCACCTCCAGCCAAGAGGACAGCTCCTCCATTGAATAGCTGGAAATACGCAACCTGGAAGACCCATCTCAGCGCTTGCCCACACCCTGCATGAGCACAGAGAAAGACACTTTGGTGAGACCTAGATCTAGAGTGGGCCTGGGTTCACAATCTGGTGGTCACTGCACGGACACATATCCGCAGCAGCAAGAGGCAGGTTCAGCCGAGCTCACTGACATTCAGGGGACTCCTGGGGAAGAGGCATCTGTGAGGTCTGAGTCAGATGATGAACCTCTAGGTTTGGCCTTCCAACTCATCCTGGAGGTCAGCAGAAGACATGAGAACATCACGCAGAGCTGTTGGAAGCCCTCAACAGAGTGGCACGCGACTTGGATGAGTGCATCCACCTGTTCTCTAATGAAGTGCTGCCCACATGTGAGTGTATGGAGGTCTCCATGAGGAGGATGGTGGACTCCATGGAGACACTGGCCCAGTAGAACACAGAGATGTGCACAGACCTGCACTCAATCATGGGAGCCATGGATGAGTTCCTGCAGTGGCAACATGAGAGGGAAACGGGGCACCTTGACATCCCTCTGGGTGCTCCTTTTCCTCAAGGAGTCAGGCTGGGGCCTCTGGGACCCCGAAGACAGGAGGAGTGGTAGCTGGACACCCCTTGGTCATCCACTCAGGAATCTCAGATACTGTCCTCTCCCTCTGAGTGCCCTTTGCCTGTGAGCCCCTCAACCTCGTCCTCTGTCACTACAGAGGGAGCAGCTGACCAATGAATGATTCTGGGGGGAGAAATGTGTGTGTGGCAGGGCCTTTCAGAGCCTCGGGCAAGCACTCTCCCATTCATGTGGATCCTTCACGAATCAATCTCACCTCAATGTCCTGAGTATTTTGAATGCTGCCTGCTGGGGTTTACTTTCAGTTGTCCATCTGACTGACCTGCATCTCCACCCACCCAATGATCAAACTCCCGTGCAGCACCTGATCTCACCCACTATGACTGTTGTTTCACTTTCAATTTGGACAGCATGGTCTGGATTTGGTTTTTCATGTGCTGCCCCATCTTTTCCCCTCCCCCATCACAGTTGATCCCCCTGACATCACCGTCCACCTCCCCCCTGCGACTTACTAGCCACAACCCTTTTCCTTTGCGGATGTCCAGGTGAACGTACGCATTCCTCTCCTTCCCAAATTCCAACCCCGTCCACATTCACCTCCCTGACCTCCTCCTTCCAACCCTTAGTGTCCATGTCTGCTTCTGAGCACCTATCAATCACCCTTGCCATCCCTTCTACCACTACTGTCGAACCCTCATCCTCCCACCCTACTGCCTCGCTCTGCCCTTGCTCATTCTCACCATTCTCTCGTACCATACCCACCCTCAGTTTGCTCCCCAGGAGCCAGGCATGGACCCATCAGACCCCTCCCTTACACGTTCACCTGGACATCCCTTCTTCCTGGAAGCCCTTCTCCCCCATTAGTTCTCCCACCCACCCCCACCCCCCCACCCAGGCTCTCCCCCCATTTAGTGCCTCCCATTCCCTGACTCCCTCAGGCACCCTTACTTCTGCCACCTTTTGCCCTTCCTCCTCCTGGCCCCTCCTCCAGCCTTACCTCTTCCCCCAGTCTCACGTCTTCCTCCAGCCTTACTCTTTCCCCCTTCCTGACTCCCTCAGACACCCTCAATTCTTTCTCCAGCTTTACACCTTCCACTTTCCCCACTGCTCCCTCCACCCTTACTTCTTCATGCACCCTTATTCTCTCCCCTCTCCACACTCCTTCCTCCTCCCGGACTCCCTCCTCTCTCTGTACTCCTCCCTCATCCTGGGCTCCCTCCCTTCTCTGCACTCCTTCCCTCCGGACTCCCCCCACTCTCCGCACTCCTTCCTTCCCCTGGACTCCTTCCCTTACACCTTCCACCACCACCCCCCCGTACACCTACCTCCCCAGCTGCCACCTTGTCCCCCATTACCCCATCCCCCTCCTTACTCCCTCCCAACCTCACTCTCCGACCTTCCTTCCTTCCTCCAAATCTCACCTCCTGACAAGTTTTCCTCTCATAGTCAATGCTAGACCTTCCTCTCCCAACCTCTCAGCCATCGTCCATTGTGAGAATCAACGGTGACTTTCCAACTTCTGTGAGCTGCTTCGCAGTAGAACCATGTCCATGAGAATCCACCCAGAATGTCATGA
Source organism: Carcharodon carcharias (assembly GCF_017639515.1). Classification (NCBI taxonomy): domain Eukaryota; kingdom Metazoa; phylum Chordata; class Chondrichthyes; order Lamniformes; family Lamnidae; genus Carcharodon; species Carcharodon carcharias. The sequence goes on from NC_054487.1 coordinate 66,494,293, forward strand.
ACATTCCTCCATGATTCCGTTGCTGTCAGGTTCCAGCATCTTCAGCTCCTCAGGTGTCCGCGATGTGAGCAAGGCCCTGGCAGTAAGTCTCAACCTCTGCATGTCACAGTTGTCAAGGACGTGTTCTGCACTGGCATGTTTTCTTGTCGATGTGGCAGACGATCCAGCTCAGTGAGGGCGGGGGGGTGGTGGTGGTGGATGGGTCAGGAGGGCTGGCCTTATAATGATGTGTTGATGTGCTGATGTGTTACAATGAGGTTCCTGACTTCTGATGGTGGGGAATGCGGGCTGCCACCAACAGCGGAGTGGACGATCACAGACTGGTTTCATGGCATTTTGAAACCAATTTTTGGCCTCCTCGCCATATTGTCCGTTCACGCAGTCGAACACGCCAGACGCCAGCGGGCACAGAAAATCCCAGCCTAAGGCTGTGTGCTATTTTTTAGATTTCAGAAAGTGAGTGGACACGTTAAAATTCTTTGTGATCCTGAGAAAGCATTTAATCTTAAAACACAGAGGCACTCAAACGACAGACTGTGGGATTTTGATTTGTGTTCATTTTATGAATGCGGCTGATACCTTCGACTTGACATTTGCACCCTGGCGGCTTGGAGAAAGTGCTACTCCCTCACTGGTGGGTAATCCCTAAATCCGCAATAAGTCAACAACACTTAGAGAACCTTTCAAACTGCCAGGCTTGCACAAGTGAAGTCAGTGAACCCAATGGAGCAAGAAATATAACCAAATAGTATCAGGGGGAGCAGATTGGGAAAAAGTAAACCACGGCATCAAAAGAACAGGTCAGAGCTGGCCCGTGAGGCAGGGAAAGCTAACAGGGCCATCCATCACATGGAGGTGAGCGATGAGCGGACTGTATTGTCCAAGGGAGAGGGAGGGTATATCTGGGCCAGCACATTAGCAGGCGTGGAAAAACAGGTCATTTGGGCAAAGTAACTTGTCAATTCTGAAGTATGAGAAACTTTTAAATAGTCTTGACAAAATTGGGTAAAGGACAATAAGAAATCTGAAGTTAACTGTATTGATTTATGATGTAAGAGTAAGTATAATAGCAAAGAAGCAAATTCCTGAGCAATATTTGCAGCAAAATGGTGAGAAGCTTCAAAGTGAACGGAGCGATGTAAAGGGTTCATGTAATTATGAATTGATTTTCTAAGAACGCAAAAGTTGTATATTTTAAAATACTCAGTAAATGTGGAGTTTTGTATAAATATAGTTCATGCATGGCCCTAATGACTCCACAATGTGTAGTTCAGTGGTCCACTAAGATAAAAATCCTTAGACCTGTCATACTTATACCTGTAATAATCATGGGGCAGAATTGTTACGGCCCCGTTTTGGCAGGGATGGGGCTGTAAAATGCGATGGGCCGTTATAAACCCCATTGACGACAGCGGGGAACGTAAAATCCCACTGTCGTAAAATTCTGCCCATGGTATGTGCTTTCTTTCACTAAATACTTGAATTAAATGGACATTGAAATTGGGCAATCCATTACAGCAGTTTTATAACTGGGGGCTAAAAACATGCTCTCCCACCTTGAAGAGTGGTGCAAATATTGACCACTATGACTTATTACATCCAAATAAAGCCTTCCTCAAAAAAAAACTCCCCATAGGGCTGAATTTTCCCCCCGTTAGGGGCGAAGTTGATGGGCAGGCGTGTACGGGTGCTCTTCCGATTGGAGGCACGGTGCCATTTTACGTGGGTGGGCCAATTAAGGCCTACCCACGGTGATGTCCGCAGGGAAGCGTTATGCGCTCCCTGTGTGGGCGGGGGGATTCCTAAAATCGAGAGTGCGCTTTTTCGCACATGTGCACAAAACTGCGCACTCATCTACCTGAGGCTAAGTGCAGCCTCAGGGAGATCGGCTCTAAATGTGAAAAAGCTCAAAATAGAAAAATAAAATTTCCCTGACATGTCCCCCCATGTGACAATGTCACATGAGTTGAGACGTGTTCATAATTTCCAAAAAAACTTTCTTAAAATTTTTAAAACCCTACATGAAACCTCATCCCGCCCGTGGATGAGGTTTCATGCTTTTTCTAGTTAGCGCTGGGGCTCCTGTCTACTAATTACTTTAATTGACTCTGTCAATGGCCTCAATTGGCCATTGATAGGTCGGCGGGTACGCAGCTGATTTTGCTGTTCCCCGCCTTCCTGAAAATTTAAATGGGGCGCGGTGACATCGGGAGTCCCGCCCGGTGTCACCGTGCGTCATTTTATGCGTCGGTGAGTGGGCCCCGCTTCTGCTCGCCAACAGGAAAATCCAGCCCATAGATTATTTCCAGCGATATATTTATATCATAGCTACCTGCCTGAGTATGTTTAAATGTTAAAATTCTCAAACCCATGTCAAATCTGCCAACCTCTGGTTATAACAGAGGAGGGATAGGGGAAGGACTACATTGAGGAGGTGGGTCACTTATTTAAATGTTATAATGAGGCTGCATGCCACATATATTTTTCTCCGCTTTATGCTTAAGCTTGGCTGGCTGGAATTCCTGGGCCTCCAGAAACCCAGCAGCTAAAGGGAAGCGAGGACTCCTAGACCAGCAGGTAATGCTGCTTCTGGGCAGGAGGATTTCATCCCAAACCTCCAAACTCACTGTAAACCTCTCCCCCAATCGACCAATCTTGACTCCACAATTATAACCTCTTCCCTGACCCACAATGTCCTCCTGAGCCACAGTCCCTACCAGCCCTTCCTATCCCCTTCCCAGCTTTTCCCATCTCTCCGGCTGTGTGCTGATGCCAACCGCCCAACAGCAAATCAGCCTTAGCCTTTGGCTGGCTGCAACAGGGAAACAGAAACAAAAGGAAATGTTAATCAAGTGCCATTAACCTTGGCAGGGACCGAGTGAACCCCATTGTTCTGAGTCCCTCCCCTCGACCTGACCACGACCCACCCAACTTGGCAACCAGCTGCCTTCCTGAACATACCGGTGCCACTAACTCTTTCTCTCTCTACAGTTGCTGCATGACCTGTTAAGTATTTCCAGCATTTTCTGTTTTTTCCTCATTTATATTGTCTGACTAAGACTGTAATTCTCCTGCCCAGGGAAGCCTCTTTGCTCACAGGAGTGGCTCTTTAACCAATTGTTAAAATGTAAATACGTTGAGATTGCAGTCAGAGGCACCCAATGCAGTTTCAAACTAAATAATGTAAGATTCCTTTCCCATGCGTTCTCATGCCTGAGTTGGCATCCGACCACAAGAAACAAAGGGACTTGAATTTGTAAAGCACCTTTCACAACCTCAAGCACTTCAAAGTGAATTCAGTCCTCCTGTGAAAATGTAGTCACTGTTGTAATGTGGGAATTCTCAGCAGCCAATTTGCACACGGCAAGCTCCCACAAGCAGCAATGACATAAATGACCATGCTTATAGTATAGGTTGAGGCATAAGGTTTGGCCAGGACACCGGGACCAGCTCCCCTGCCCTTCTTCGAATAGTACTATGGAATCTTTTAAATTCACATGAGCAAGCAAGCAAGTCCTCAGTTTATCATCTCATCTGAAAGGCTGCACCTCTGACAGTGCAGCATTCCCTCATGTAGTTCCCACTCAGGTGTTATACTGAGCATGAGCACCAGTTCAAAGCAGAAACTGCTTTGCAACAATGTTAAAGTTGTAGCATAAATACATTTTTCCCCTCAGCATAACCTTTTTAGAAAAATATGTGATTTTTAAAAATATGGTATTGTTTCAAAATTATGAAATTGACAAAAAGCTGGGTATAATTTGAGAACTTCCAGTGATCAGTAAACATCTGCCAGTGAGTAATATAAATGAAACACTTCCAAATTTGTCTGGGTGTGAATAATAGTGCCTCACTGAAAAGTTTTATTTCACATCTTGGGTTGTTATGATAAGGTATTCATGATGCGTTAATTGGAAATAAAATGTGTAAGTGCAGAATAACTTTGCCAAATTCAGTGGCCTCTGTGAATTATTTTTAAATTGAAAATGTAATAGAATCAGGCTGACAGGATAGTTCATGCTTCTATATGCAGAGTTCTGTGTCCCTCATTCATTTGTAGTTTGAACAAGTACATTGCCTCTGAGTCAGAAAGTTGTGGATTTAAGCCCCATATCAGGGTACTTGAACTCATTACCTGGAGTGACAATTCAGTGGAGTGGTGAGGGAGTGCTGCATTGTCAAAGGTGTTGAATTTTGGCTGATATGTGAAACAAAGTGCTCAATCCATCTGCTCTGGCCATTCAATTGAATGTTACACATATCATGACATGATTTGATGAAGACCAGTGCATTCTCCCACTCAATGTATGGTTTTCAAATGCTTCCATGTCCTTGCCCCTTCTTATCTCTTTAATCTCCTGCAGCCCTACAACCTTCTTTGATATCTGCGCTCCCCCAATACTGGTCCCTTGAGCATTTTAATTCCTTCACTATTGCTGGCCTTCAGTTGCTGATGTTCCTAACCTCTGGAACTCTCTTGCTAACTCTCTGCCCCTCTCTGCCTCTCTTTCCTCCTTTAAGAGACTCCAAAAAACCTGCCTCTTTGGCCAGGTTTTCTTGTCAGCTGTTGTAATATCTCCACATGTATCTTGGTGTTACAGAATGTTTTACAACACTCTTATGAAGTGCTTTGGGACATTTATTATGTTAAAGTTGCTATATAAATACAAGTTGCTGTTATCAGTAAATTAAACTTTTCTCATAGATATATGCAAAATGTTGATGCCACATAATGGCTGCCACTTCTGCATGAATAAATATCACTGTGTTTAAAAGTAATGCATTGGCTGAAGTGCTTGAAATGTTTCAAAGCAACAATATTTGATTTTTATAGCTTCTTATCATTTATCATTCCACCTCTGACATTGTATTGATAGTACACCGTACTAATGGTAAATGTAGCATGGCAGTACGCATGTTTAAACATGCACAATGGATCAATGCCTAGACAAAATGACTTTGAACCATAATAATATAAGTATAACTTTCAGAAATTGTTCCCCGAAAGTAGGAAAATATCAGCAGTTAGTGCCATGCTTAATGCATTTGGTGATTTCATTAAAATGAACACTTCTATTTTTCTCTTAACAATTAATTCTTGTGTTTAGATGCATTAGTATCTTTATCAAAGTTTCACATTACAGAAACCTCCTGATTGTGAAGAACTATTCTGGAGCATCTTCAAAATCAAAGACTCTTTGTCACTTCAAATGAATATCTACAGTTCACTCATGAGATCACATTATTTGAACTCTTTGAGAACATCTAGCTATGGAATCCTATATGATTATGATAATGCTTTCATCAAATAGCCCAAAGTACAAACAGAATCACATGTAAGCTCTTTATATGTATGGGTACAGTGCAGAACAGAAGAGCTCCTTGAAATGATTATTCCCTGCTCCACTCTTTAAACTGTGCCACAATGCTGCATGAAATCTCTCATCAGCCTCATTGTTTATTCTTCCTTTTACAGTTTTAAACAGACTGTCTGTAGCAGAGCTGAAAGAGACACTTCTTCTGTTCCTGGATTCTTTCCTTTTCTGTTCATTCCTCTGTACAGACCAGGGAGGAGTTGTTGGTCACATCACACCCTTTGCTCTTGCCTGTTTGTACCTCCTTTTTTTCTCATTATTTGTTGCTCTGCCAAAGCAATATATAACATTTATTTGACATCAATTTGATATTTATTGCCCTGTTTGTTATCTTATCCAGGTCAGTTTGACTAATATGCTCTGTTAATATTCCATGCTACACATGATGCAATTCTGATGATTTGTGATCTTCTTATTTGACTAGGAACTTGGTCATCAAGGTGCCAATAAAACCTTCAAGCAGACCATCTTAATCTTTCCATATATGAATGTATTGTGGTGTCTATGTTTTTAGAGGAGATTGTAAAAACAATGAACATTACAGAAAATACTCTGTTTCATGTCTGATAAAGCAGGCACATTTAGTTTAAATAATGGAGAAACTATCCTTGTTTCTGCAGTTTGCATATATATATTTCACATATCTGCATATTTATAATTGTGTTTTCAATTCTTTTGATCGTGTTAGGAATAAAAACATGGCAATCCTAATTGTTGCACCATACATTTCAGAATTCCTTTAAATGATTTTCCTTTGAAGGATGACAGCCAGAATAATAGAATGGGAAAATACTTTGGGGGTTACTGCAATCTTATACATTCAACATCTAAATATAAATACTGTGACTACAAGAGCAGGTCAGAGGCTAGGAATCCTGTGACGAGTAACTCACCTCCTGACTCCCCAAATCCTGTCTACTATCTACCAGGCACAAGTCAGGAGTTTGGTGGAATCCTCCCCACTTGCCTGGATTAGTGCAGCTTCCACGACACTCAAGAACATGACATCGTCCAGAACAAAGCACCCTGCTTGATTAGCAGCACTTCTACAAGCATTCACTCCCTCCACTACCGATGCACAGTAGCAGCAGTGTGTACCACCTACAAGATGCATTGCAGGAATTCACCAAGGTTCCTTAGACAGCACCTTCCAAACCCACAAACATTACTATCTAGAGGACAAGAACAACTGATAGATGGGAACACCACTACTTGGAAGTTCCCCTCCAAGTCACTCACCATCCTGACTTGGAAATATTTCGCCATTCCTTCACTGTCACTAGGTCAAAATCCTGGAACTCCTTCCCTAACAGCACTGAAGGTGTACCTACACCACATGGACTGCAGCAGTTCAAGAAGGCAGCTCACTGCCAGCTTCTTAAGGGCAACTAAGGATGAGCAATAAATGCTGGCCCAGCCAGTGAAGCCCACATCTCGTGAATGAATGAAAAAAAGCTCAAGCACCTCATCATTGGCAATACTGAAGCTCAGGTATGGATTACAGCCTTAAAATTGCAATTAATTTTTCTTCATAATGTGCATATTTTTTCTGATATTAACTGTAAGTTTTCCATTTTAGAATGTAGTCCTTGTTTGGATATTGTGCAAGGAATAGAATTTTTTTTTAAAAAAATCACATAAAACCACATTTCTCTCTCTTGATAAGCGGCAAGAAATGAAATTTGAAAAACTCATAAGATGCTACATTCTATCCACTTTCTGCCTCAGTAACCTGGGCAATAAGTGGAAGAAAATAGAAACCTTTGAAATGTGGTTGAAGATATATCATTAAAATTCCATATACAGACCATAAACCAAATGAAATCGTGATTGAAATTGTAAGAGCAAGAAGTAGCCCAAAAAGTGACATTCAGAAAAGAAAACATCAGTATTTTGACGATTTGATCAAAACTGAAAAGCTTCAGAGATCTCTCCAGAGGGTAAAGTGGAGGGCATTAGGAAGAGGTTTGACCTAGGCTTAGTGAGATGATGGGTGTCACAGAGCAGTTGAGCCACAGCGGATGAGTGAGGATTGCGCAAGAAAGACGAGTGTGACATAGCTTGACAGCAGGTCTCCAAGTAGAAGTAGCTACAAACAGGGTAAGACAGGAGGCAGGACTTGAGGGAGCAGCCACGCCATCTCCTGATGTGGAGGAAATTGCTGGTGGCACCAAGGCCAGAATGCAGATGTGCCCAGGAGGAAGCCTGCAGTTGGAGAGCAGCCCCCAAGAGCCAAAAGCCCCATTCTCAACTGGAGACCAACTCATACCTCCCTGAAACCATCCACTTAACTTATTACTTTATTCTTTCATGGGATGTGGGTGTCGCTGGCTAAGCCGACATTTATTGCTCATCCCTAATTTTCCTTGTGAAGGTGGAGGGGATCCACCTTCTTGAATCGTTGCAGGTTCCATATGGTGTACCACAGTGCTGTTAGGAAAGGAATTCCAAGATTTTGATCCAGCGACAGTGAAGGAACGGTGATACATTTCCAGGCCAAGCTGGTGTGTGGCTTGGAGAGGAGCTTGCAGGTGGTGATGGTTCCATGCATCTGCTGCCTTGTCCTTCTAGGTGGTAGAGGTTGCTGGTTTGGAGAGTACTGTTGAAGGAGCCTTGGCAAGTTCCTGGAGGAAATCTTGCAGATGATACACACTGCTGCCAGTGGTGGTGGTGGAAGGAGTGAACGTTTGTGGATGGGGTGCCAGTCAAGCAGGCTGCTTTGTCCTGGATGGTGTCAAGCTTCTTGAATGCTGTTGGAATTGCACCCATCCAAACAAGTGGTGAGTATTCCATCACAATCCTGACTGTACATTGTAGATGGTGGACAGGCTTTGGGGAGTCAGGAGGTAAGTTACTCATCGCAGAATTCCCTGCCTCTGACCTACTGTTGTAGCCACAGTATTTATATGGGTGGTCCAGTTCATTTTCTGGTCAATGGTAACCTCCCCAGGATGTTTATAGTGGGGGAATTCAGCGATGATAATGCCATTGAATGTCAAGGGGCGATGGTTAGATTCTCTCCTTTTGGAGATGGTCATTACTTAGCACTTGTATGAGGTGAATGTTACTTACCACTTATCAGCCCAAGCCTGAATGTTGTCCAGGTGTTGCTGCATATGGACATGGACTGCTTCAGTATCTGAGGAGTCATGAGTGGTGCTAAACATTGTGCAATCATCAGTGAACATTCACACCTCTGACCTTATGATGGAGGGAAGGTCATTGATGAAGCAGCTGAAGATGGTTGGGCACTACCCTAATACTACCCAGAGGAACTCCTGCAGTAGTATCCTAGGACTGAGATGGTTGGCCTGCAACAACCATAACCATCTTCCTTTGTGCTAGGTATGACTCCAACCAGTGGGGAGTTTTCCTCTGGCTCCAGTTTTGCCAGTGCTCCCTGATGCGGTCAAATGCTGCCTTGATGTCAAGGGCAGTCACTTTCACCTCACCTCTGAAATTCAACTATTTTGTCCATGTTTGGACCAAGGCTCTAATGAAGGCAGGATTGAGTGGCCCTGGCAGATCCCAAACTGAGCATCAGTGAGCAGGTTATTGCTGAGTAAGTGCTACTTGATAACATTGTCACTGATCTCTTCTATCACTTTATTGATGATCAAGAATAGACTGATGAGGCCCTAATTGGCTAGCTTGGATTTGTCCTGCTTTTCGTGGAAAGGACACACCTGGGTAATTTTCTGCATTACCAGGAAGATGCCAGTGTTGTAGCTTTACTGGAACAGATTGGCTTGTGGCACAGCTAGTCCTGGAGCACAAGCCTTCAGTATTTTTGCCAGAATGTTATCAGGCCCCGTAGCCTTTGCAGTATCCAGTGCCTTCAGCTGTTTCTTGATATCATGTGGAGTGAACCAAATTGAATGAAGACTGGTATCTGTGATGCTGGGGACATCAGGAAGACGCTGAGATGGATCACCCACTCAGCACTTCTGGCTGAAGACAGTTGCGAATGCTTCAGCCTTATCTTTTGCACTGATGTCTGGAGCTCCCCCATCATTGAGGATGGAGATATTTATGGAGCTTCCTGCTCCAGTGAGTTGTTTAATTGTCCATCACCATTCACGACTGGCTGTGGCAGAACTGTAGGACTTAGACCTGGTCTGATTGTTGTGGGAATCACTTAGCTCTTTTGCATGCTGCTTCCACTGTTTGGCATGCAAATAGTCCTGTGTTGTAGCTTCACCAGATTGACACCACATTTTTAGCTATGCCTGGTGCTGGGACTTTGTCTCATGACTGGACTTTGACTCCACAAGGATGTTGTGGTGGCCACTCCTGCCAGTACTGTCAGGTAAATCTGTGAGGATGAGGTCAAGTAGATTTTTTCCTCCTGTTGGTTCCCTCATCACCTGCCAGAGGTCCAGTCTAGCAGGTGTATTCTTCAGGCAGTTCGGTCAGTAATCCCCCATTGATGGCCCCCACCCAGAGCACATTCTGTGCCCTTGCCACCCTCAGGGCATCTTTCAAGTGGTGTTCCACATGGAGGAGCACGGATTCATCAGCTGTGGGGAGAGGGAGGGGACACACTAGGTGGTCATTAGCAGGAGGTTTCCTTGATACCATAAGACTCCATGTTGAGGGCTCCCAGGGCAACTCTGTTCTGATGGCATGCCCTTCCTTTGGGACAGAATATGCCCAGATATGGTGATGGTGGTGTCTTAGACATGGTCTGCAAGGTATGATTCGGTGAATCAGGAGGTCAGGACAGTTTTGGCACAAACCCCCAGATGTTAGTAAGGGCGACTTTGCAGGATTGTCAGGACTGGGTTTGTCGTTGCTGTTTTCGGCACCAGCTCGATGTCGGGTTGTTTATTCTGTTTTGTTCCTTTTTTTAGGATTTTTAGTCATTTTATACAACTGAGTGTCTTGCTGGGCTATTTCAGAGGGCTGTTAATAGTCAACCACGTGGCTGTGGGTCTGGAGTCACATATAAGCCACACCAGGTAAGAATGGCAGATTTCCTTCTCTTAGGGACATTGGAACCAGAGGGATTTTGATGAAAATCATTTCATGGTCACCTTATGGAGATTAATGTTTAATACCAGATTTATTAATTGCATTTAAATTCTAACAGCTGCCGAGGTGGGATTTGAACCCATCCCCCAGAGCATTAGCTTGCCTCTCTGGATTACTAGCTTAGTGACATTACTAGGGCACCACCACCTCCCCTCACCTGCCTGAGACCACAACCCCTTCTTCAGCCCGAGGCCATTTCCTCATCACGCTGAGACCACCCCTTTATCATCCTGAGATCACCCCTCATCACCCTGAGATCACCCCTTCATCAGCTGAGACCACCCCTCATCACCCTGAGAACACCCCTCATCAACCTGAGACCACCCCTCAATCACCCTGAGACCACTCCCTCATCACCCTGAGATCACCCCTCATTGCCCTGAGACCAATCCCTCATCACCCTGAGATCACCCCTCATCACCCTAAGACCACCCCCTCATCACCCTGAGACCACCCCCTCATTACCCTGAGACCACCCCCTCATCACCCTGAGACAACCCCTTCATTACCCTGAGACCACCCCCTCATCACCCTGAGATCACCCCTCATTGCCCTGAGACCAATCCTTCATCACCCTGAGATCACCCCTCATCACCCTGAGACCACCCCCTCATTACCCTGAGACCACCCCCTCATCACCCTGAGACAACCCCTTCATTACCCTGAGACCACCCCCTCATCACCCTGAGACAACCCCTTCATTACCCTGAGACCACCCCCTCATCACCCTGAGACCACCCCTTCATTACCTGAGACCACCCCTTCATTACCTGAGACCACCCCTTCATTACCCTGAGACCATGCCTTCCTCAGCCTAAGACTATTCTTTCTTCAGCCTGCTCCACATCCTCACAAGGCCTTATCCCTGACAGCAATGAACCGCTGTTAGTGTCAGACAAGCAGCTGCTACCGATTCAGCCAATTGGTACGCCTGTGCAACTCACTTGTGAGCATGTTGGAAACTAAATTCCATGTGGCCCCACAGTTCAGTGACAACTCTGGAGGACTAACTGGAGGCCTCAAGCCATAACAAATGGTTGCCCTCTCCTTCTTTCTAATTAATTCAATGTGCCTCAGTTGAACCTCTGCCAAGTGCAGCTGACCCCAATAGCTTCCACCCTGTTGCTGCCCATTAAATGCTACCGAGGCTCTGAGCCCCCACCCCTGCCTCGCCCTCCACACCCCATCTTTTGTGCTGCTCATAAATTCTGAGGGGTGTGTAAAATTGCTGCGAATTGCCTCCCCAGCGTAGTTAATTGACCTTTAATTGCTCATTTGCAAATCGCAAACTGAATCCCCATTCAGCTCGTTGCCTGCCCATGGTGAAATTGGCTGAGCTTGCTGCCAGTGCCGTGCATTCACAGTTGTACTGTTTTACTCCATGACATCATTGCGAGCAACAGATTAGGCAGTGGCCAGGAGCAGCGATGCTTATCAAACAATTATTAAAGACGTTGATTAAAAAAAGCCTCACCTTCTCTGAGTTGGCAGACAGAGCGGAGGATTGGAGCCGGGGATCAGGATGGGGAGGGAGGGGAGGAATCTGATCTACCCGGTGATGACTGCAATTCCAGATTACAACCTCCAAAGCCCACGTTTTCAGCTCCAGGGCTTTTTCCAATTAGATCTTATTTGTCTCCTGAAGCTGTTCACCCAGTTTCCGAGCCCCTCACTGGGTGCGCAATCAGGGTGTAGCCGCCCCGCAGTTTATGAATCTGCTTCTCCAAGCCTCTTCCCCTTAACCCAGGTCTGTTAACAGTAAAAAGCCCCAGAGCTACAAATGTGGGATATGATTGTTGGAATCTGGAATTACGGTCATCATCGGGTGGATCAGAAATTGCCCCTCCCAATCCCAGAACTGCAGGGAGTCTGTGCCTGACTGGCCATTGGCCACAGGGCTCAGAAACTCGGTGAGTGGCTTCAGGATCTGAATAAGGTCCAACTGGCACCGCATCTCCTGCAAGAAGGAATGAAACTGGACAGATCACCTGGCATTGACCCACGGACCGGAAAAGACAATGACAATCTTAGCCATATCAAAGCTACAAAGTCTCTCTTCCTAACACCGGGGTCTTTTGCCAAAATTGGGAGAGCTGTCTCACAGACTACTGAAGCAACAGCCTGACATAGCCATCCTCATAGAGTCATTCCTTACAGATAATGTCCCAGACACTACCATCACCATCCCTGGGTATGTTCTGTCCCACTGGCAGGACAGACCCACCAGAGGTGGTGGCACAGTGGTATACAGTTGGGAGGGAGTTGCCCTGGGAGTCCTCAACATCAGCTCTGGACCCGGTGAAGTCTCACGGCATCTGGTCAAACATGGATAAGGAAACCTTCTGTTGATTACCACCCACCATCTCCCCTCAGTCAGTGAATCAGTGCTCCTCCATGTTGAACTCCACTTGGAGGAAGCACTGGGGTGGCAAGGGTACAGGATGTGCTTTGGGTGGGGGACTTCAATGTCTATCACCAGGAGTGGCTTGGTAGGACCACTATTGACTGAGCTGGTTGAGTCATAAAGGACATAGCTACTAGACTGGGTCTGCGGCAGGTGGTGAGGGAACCAACAGGAGGGAAAAATCTATTTGACCTCGTCCTCACCAATCTACCTGCCACAGAAGCATCTGCCTATGACAGTGTCGATAGAAGTGACCGCCGCACAGTCTTGTGGAGATGAGGTCCATCTTCATATTGCATTGTGTGGCACAACCACCGTGCTAAATGGGATGGATTTCAAACATATCTAGCAACTCAAAAAAGGACATCCATGGGGTGCTGTGGGCCACCAGCAGCAGCAGAATTGTACTTGAACAAAATCTGTAACCTTATGGCCCAGCATATCCCCCACTCTACCATTATCATCAAACCAGGAGATCGACCCTGGTTCAATGAAGAGTGCAGGAGGGAATGCCAGGACCAGTGCCAGCCATACCTAAAAATGAGGTCTCAGCCTGATGAATCTATCACACAGAACAACTTGCATGCCAAGCAGTGAAAGCTGCATGTAATAGACAGAGCTAAGTGATCCCACAACCAACAGATGAGATCTGAGCTCTGCAGTCCTGCCACATCCAGTCGTGAATGGTGGTGGACAGTTAAACAACTAACAGGAGGAGGAAGCTCCACAAATATCCTGATCCTTAATGATGGGGGAGCCCAGCACATCAGCGAAAGAGACAATGCAGAAGCATTTGCAAAAATCTTCAGCCAGAAGTGCCGAGTAGATGATCCATCTCAGCCTCCACTGGAGATCCCCAGCATCACAGATGCCAGTCTTCGGCCAGTTTGATGGTATCAAGAAACTGCTGAAGGCACTGTATATTACAAAGGCTATGGGCCCTGACAACATTCCAGCAAAATTATTGAAGAATTGTGCTGTGCCCTTAGCCAAGTTGTTCCAGTACAGCTGCAACACTGGCATCTACCTTGCTATATGGAAAACTGCCCAGGCACAAAACGCAGGAAAAGTCCAGCACAGCAAATGGGTGCCCATCCCGTGAAAGAATAAAAAAATTACATTATTGGTTTTCTGTGGACAAGTGCGCATGCACATGCCAGTATTGGTGGCCATCTTGAATGACCATCTTGCGTTGGCAGGAGGCACAGTGGGTGAAATTGCATTCCAGCATGTTGACATTGAGGACACTGTCTATCATGTGATTCCAGTTCCACACCTATGTGGTTTAATGCAATATGACATGGCCAAGCAAATCACTCAGTTGTTTCAAACAGCTGCAAAGAAATGTAATTAAACTAAAACCAGACAGACAATTCAACTCGGACTTATTTATCGGACTCGAATGCAACAAAGGCACACCCTAACCAGTCGATCCTGCAAAGTACTCCTCAATAAGTCTGGGCACTGGTGCTAAAGTTGTGAGGATTTTCCCACAGAATAGTCAAGCAACAGCCTGAGTATATAAAACAGAAAAAAATTGAATTTGATCAGCAACTTTCACAACTTCAGGACATTCCAAAACACTCTACAGCCAATGAAATATCTCTTTTCAAAGTGAACATTATGCAGTAATGTGGCAGCCAATTTGCACAGAACAAACTCCTTCAAACATAATGACCAGGTGATCTGTTTTTAGTGATGATAATTGAGGGATAAATATGACACCCACATTTGCAATAGTGTCACAGTATCTTTTACATAACCTGGGACAGCAGATAGGATTGCAATTTTAACATTTCATCTGAAAAACAGCACCTCTGATAGAACAGCATTCCGTCAGTTTGCTTTTTTGTGATGAGATCTCTCAAGTGATACTTGAAACCACAACCTCTGATTTGAGGTGAGACTGCTACCCACTCTGCCATGGCTGGCACACCTGTACAGGGAAGAGATGGGACAGTCTTGGTAAGTGTACCAGAAGAATTTTAAGCTAGTGGTAAACAAATAATCTGAAAATACTTTAAGCAGTGCATGAGTTTTAGGTCCTTATTCCACATAGGACCTTCAAGACAGGACACCACCTGGGCTGGAGTGAAAAAATTGTGATGGGCCGGGGCCAGTGATGGTGCCTTGCTGGCCACTATTCTGCACAGGACTAGAGGAACTAAATCTAAGTTTAAGCAAGTATTCCATATAATGCCACTTAGTTTTTTGGTTGTACAGAATTTGAGTATTGCTGAAAAAAAGAGACTTGTCAAAGATGTTCATCTTGAACTCATCTTGAACTCATCGGGACACTTTGCAAGAATACCAATATAAGGCGAAACAATAATTTATACTGTATGAGAAGAGAGTGCTGATTGGTTGGCAAGCAGACTCTGATTGGTAGAGGCGTTGCCATGGAGAATGCATCAATTGATTGTGACTGACAGTTGATTGCTAAGCATTGTTTGAAATTTAAACCAGGCAGCTTGACCCTGATTGGTCAAGGCATTCACTTGAGGAATGAATCAGTGAATGGCTGTCACTTATTTGTTTAGCCGAAACAGGCGCAATGTGTGTACATGTTCTTCCTGTCTGTAAAGAATAAAGTCCTGTGTATTAATAAATGTAGTTTTTAGTCCATGCAAATGTGCCACACTACGAGCCCAACTGACAATCTTAGATTGGTTGTCTGCGTAATTCTTAGCACACTGAAGATTATTTAGCAAATGTTGTCCAAACGCAGAATCACATCTAATGTTGCACACTGTGTTTGGAGTTTGGTAAGCATGGACTGGTTGGGTACGGTCTGCACCCTGCTTGTTGCGAACAGTGGCTGGGACACGCTGGTTGATATAATCTGGCAGTCTTCGGGACTTACCTTGCATCACACTGGCACTAGCACTTTTTTCAGCAATAATGCCACTTCAAAGAAATGACTTTCCACATCATTTAAGAAAATAGTAATAGTTTGCCACTGGCCTTATAGCTTTTGTATGAAGAGAAGAATATATTTTAATCAATGAGGAAATTGCCTGTGTTATGTAATGTCATTTTTCCCAGTGCCGTTCAATCACATCGGCAATTCTGCATGCCACAAGAGGTTGCTGAAAATGCATTTTAATTAACTTACCAGAATTAATTAATTTTCCAGAAATTAGATTTGCACTGTCTATATTAATGTTAGTGCAGATAAACATTTAAAGATATTTTAAAGCAGACTTATTATCACTAAAGTTTAAATCCCTTTTGAATTGACACAGTCGTAGCAGCTTGTTCCTTTGGTTTGCTCATAAATTGAGTCCCAGGCCTCGTCCAGGCCTACACTTTCAAACCAGTCAAAATTTCAGTGTAAACTTGATTTTTGAAATGTTTACAGTGTTTCAATATAATTAATTGCATTTTCAGATATGAATTTTAAATGATGAAACTTATTTCAAGCTACACTGCAATCTTGACTGGCTACACTGCCAACCCTCCCGGAATGGACAAGACACTACCAAATTTGCCATCAATCTCCCAGCTGCTATTAAAGAAAAATCCAGGAGATTTTAAAACAATAATTCTGTGATTCCATTCTGTAATTCATAGTCCCCAGCCACAGTCCATTCATGAATTGCGTTTTGAAGCAGCCACAGAGGTGCAGTATGATGATAAAGAGTATAATGGACCTGACTGTGCACACATACAGCGCTCATAACCATCACTGCTGCCGCTGCTTGTTTTCTTCCCATTGGCACTGTCTGATCCATGAATCGACCTCAGGAGAGACTGATAGAACTAAGAAGGAGCCAAAAGGTAAAAGAATGAGCGATTAAGTGAACTTTCAACTGCCTCTGCCTGGAAAATTCAAAGCACCAGTAACCAGCCTAGAAAGCCTTACACGCAGCTGAAAGTAAGTTTCAGGACTCGAGACAGGAAGGAGTGCTGCTGCCTGACTAGGAAAATTACATTGATTAAAAAAGGCCGAAAGGGGTCACTCGTCTTAAGTTAGTGCAATTGGCAAAGCTGCTGATTTAGCAACTTTACGTTTGTGAAGTCGCATTCATTTTGCTGAGAACATGGTCGACTTGGTAACTTGTCAGATGCCAGGACTTGCAGTGAAATGACAACGACCGAGCGGGCAATGACGCTTAAAGCCTAGACTTTCCTGTGCCTGTGTTAGTCGTTAAGACTCAAACCTGTTACTTCAACCCTGAAGAGAGTGTTTGCAGAGTTGTTTTATTTGTCTTCTTCAAATCTTGGAACGTTGAACATAACCCATGTTGGAAGCTAGAATGAAGTGTTTAGAAGACCCCGAGGTGGTTGCTGCAAGGGAGAGAAGGGAGAAATCAAAAAGAAAAATAAGCGTTGAGAACCGAATCCAGGAGAGTGGCCGAGGGAAGTGGGGTGAGGTGGTGGGATGGAAGAGAAATTGGGCATGTGAAGAAATTCTTTTCTCACGCCACGGTCTTTACATGACACCACTCCCGCCAACATCTCCCGGAACAGTAGAGTTGGTATTTCTAACTGCCAGAATAGATAAAAACATTCAGATCTAAAGAAAAACAGGAAGTGATGGAAAAACTCAACAGGTTGAAACAAAGATTGGCCGGGTGGTTAACAGTGAGGTTGAGTGTCTTGGGCTACAGGAAGATATAGATGGGATGGTCAAATGGGCAGATAAGTGGCAGATGGAATTTAACCCTGAAAAGTGTGAGGTGATATACTTTGGAAGGAGTAATTTGACAAGGAAGTATTCAGTGAACAGCATGACACTAGGAATTTCTGAGGAACAAAGGGATGTTGGCGTGTGTGTCCATAGATCTCTGAAAGCGGAGGGGCATGTTAGTGGGGTGGTGAAAAAGGCATATGGGACACTAGCCTTTATCAATTGAGGCATAGATTACAAAAGTAGGGAGGTCATGTTGGAGTTGTATAGAATCTTGGTGAGGCCACAGCTGGAGTACTGTGTGCAGTTCTGGTCGCCACATTATAGGAAGGATGTGATTCCACTGGAAAGGTTGCAGAGGAGATTCACCAGGATGTTGCCTGGGATGAAACATTTAAGTTATGAAGAGAGTTTGGTATGACTAGGGTTGTTTTTGTTGGAGCAGTGAAGACTGAGGGGCGACCTGATCGAGGCATACAAGATTATGAGGGGCATGCACAGGGTGGATAGGGAACAGCTGTTCCCCTTAGTTGAAGGGTCTGTCACAAGGGGTGATAAGTCCAAGGTGAGGGGCAGGAGATTTAGGAGAGATGTGAGGAAAAACTTTTTTACCCAGAGGTTGGTGACGGTCTGGAATGCACTGCCTGGGAGGGCGGTGGAGGTGGGTTGCCTCACATCCTTTAAAATGTACCTGAATGAGTACTTGGCATGTCATAACATTGAAGGCTATGGGCCAAGTGCTGGTAAATGGGATTAGGAGGTAGGTCAGGTGTTTCTCACGTGTCGGTGCAGACTTGATGGGCCGAAGGGCTTCTTCTGCACTGTGATGCTGTGATTCTGTGATTCAGGTCTGGCGGCATCTGTGGAGACAGAAACAGAGTTAATGTTTTGAGTCCAATACGACCCTTGCAAAGAGCAGATCTCCACAGATGCTGCCAGATCTGCAGGGTTTCTCCAGAGCTTCCTCTTTTTATTTCAGGTTTCCAGCATCCACAGTATTTTACATGTGATTCAGATCTAAATGCACTGGGGAAATGGATATTCTTTAATATAGATAAATGTTTCATGTACATGAGCAATCTCTGGATTGCTTCTGGTGCCACACACTGGTGAGTATAGAAATAGGAGGATAGAATAGATGAATGAATGGCTGGAGAGATCATTCAGGAAGGAAGGCTTTAGATTCCTAGATTTAGATTTAAATCTGATTTACATTTAATCTGAACACTGGGACCAGTTCTGAGGGAGATAAGACTTATCACCCCTTGTGACAGACCCTTCAACTAAGGGGAACAGCTGTTCCCTATCCACCCTGTCCATGCCCCTCATAATCTTGTATGCCTCGATCAGGTCGCCCCTCAGTCTTCACTGCTCCAACAAAAACAACCCTAGTCATACCAAACTCTCTTCATAACTTAAATGTTTCATCCCAGGCAACATCCTGGTGAATCTCCTCTGCAACCTTTCCAGTGGAATCACATCCTTCCTATAATGTGGCAACCAGAACTGCACACAGTACTCCAGCTGTGGCCTCGCCAAGATTCTATACAACTCCAACATGACCTCCCTACTTTTGTAATCTATGCCTCAATTGATAAAGGCTAGTGTCCCATATGCCTTTTTCACCACCCCACTAACATGCCCCTCCGCTTTCAGAGATCTATGGACACACACGCCATCCTGTACAGGCAGGATGAGTTGCATCTGAACAGACCCAAGTTGTCCTTTGGGGTATGGTTTCCCATTGCTACTGTGGAGTGGTTAAACATACTTGGCATTGGGATGAGAACTAGGAAGTAACTATAGAGAGGAAAAACAGGGTGCACAAATAATTGGGGGAGACAGATAGTAGTAGAGTAAGAAATAGAAAGGGATTAGGTGGGGTCAAGAGTAAGAGGGAAAAAAATAAGACCTAAATTAGGTATACTGTGTATGTTTGTGCATCCAGGAAGAGAAGTAAATAAGGTTGGTGAGTTGATAGCCATTGGAAATATGATGCCATGTTGACAATAGAGACCTGCTCAGAAAAGTCTAGGGCTGGGTACCAAATATTCTTGGATACAAGGTGTTCAAAAAGATAGGGAAGGGAAAGAAAGAAAGGAGGAGGTGTGGCAGTATTGATTAAGGAGAATATTACAGTGCTGGAGAGAAAAGATATCCTAGAGGAGTCAAGGGCAGAATCTCTCTGGTTAAAACTAAGAAACAACAGAGGTACCACTACACTCCTGGGTATATTCCAGAGGCCACCAACTAGAAGGAAAGATATAGAGGAACAAATCTGAAAGGAAATTACAAAGATGCAAAAACTATAGGGCTAGGTTTTACAGCCCCCAGCCATGGCAGTGTAATTGAAGATGGGGCGGGCTCCTAAAATGAAGCTGGTGGCCTTCCCACCACCTTTCCTTCCCACCCCCAACCTGTCTCCCATATTATTATGGGCAAGGAAGGCATTAAGCAGCCTGACACCCTTGGGAATATAGAGGCTCTTAAGTGGCCAATTAATAGCTGGAAGCTAACATAAAAGGAAATCTCAAAGTATTCTATAGGGATATAAACAGTAAAAGGGCAGTCAAAAGAAGAGTGAGGCCTGAGTTAATTTCCAATGATATTCTACCTGAGTGCTTAAACAGGCCAAGCTCTTGTTGTGAGCACACTTTGGAGTTAGCCGATTGTTGATCTTTGGAGGGTTTAATACCAATGATGTCAGGTGAATGGTTGCTGTTCGCAGTTGATGTGGTTCCTCCAGTTGCAAGCAAATAAATGTTTGCAATTGATGTGGTTTCAGGTCAGTTCCTTCACTTGATTACTTTCAGATATCAAATGATGAATTAAAAATAACTTTTGAATGCAGAGTTTCACAACCGAGTACAAGTGAACACTGTTGTGGGCAGAATTCTGCCAAAATTTTCAGGTAGGGTGGGGACCAAAAAAAGAGGAGGAGGCAGAGGGCATGTGTGAGGTACAAAATAAGTACTTCACATTTATCTTTACCAAGGAAGATCTTACCAAATCATAGTGGGGTGACAGTGCTGCAATGGTAATGTCACTGGACTAGTAATCTAGGGGGGCATGGGTTTGAATTCCAGTATAACAACTGGTGGGATTAAAATTCAATTAATTAAAAACAGCCATGAATTGAAAGTTAGTCTCAATAATGTTACCCATGAAGCTACTGCCATTTGAGTAAAAGCCTTCTCTGGCCTACATGTGACTCCAGACCCACAGCAATGCAGTTGACTCTTGACCCCTCTCAAGGGCAGTTACAAATGGGCATCACATGCCAGTGATGTTCATATCCCATGAATGAATTAAAAAAAGAAAGAGGAAGGAGATGAGATATTAATTGGGCTAAAAATTGTTAGAAGAGGTTTTAAAAGGGCTGACTGTACTTAAAGTTGATAAGTCACCAGGATTAGATTAGATGCATCTGAAAATGCTGAAGGAAATAAGGGTGGATATTATGGAGGCACTGGCCGTAATCTTGCAATTCTCCTTTGATATAGAATTATGCCACAGGACTAGAACATTTCAAACGTATCTTGTTCAAAAAAGGGTGTAAGAATAAGCCGAGCAACTACAGGCCAATGAGTTTAGCCCGATGGTGGGAAAGCTTTCAGAAATAATAATCCTCCTGTCTATGTCCTCTTGAAGTCTATCACAATACTTCCAAGTTTTGCATCATCAGCAAGTTTTGAAATTGTGCCCTTCACTCCCGAGTCTAGGTTGTTAATATAGATCTAAAAAAAGGTGATCCAAATACCAACTCTGGGAATCTCCACTATATAGAATCAAGGAGTGGTTACAGCACTGAAGGAAACCATTTAGGCCAGTGTGTCTGCAAGTGCTTCAGGCATCCAAAGGGAGGAGGAGTGTCAAGCCAACACCCTTGGGGCTTCCACCCTGAGCTTCCCAAGGGTGTCCAGGCACTCCAACTCCTCTCTGCCTGTGACCCCATCAGCTCCAGTCTCTAAGACCACTAAGAGAGCACCTGCCCAGAGCAGGAGACCCAAAGAAGGCCTGGGCCCTCCAGGCCCTTCCTCCCCGATGAGCCCATGCCTATCATGGTCCCCAAGCTCATCCTGATCCTACTCTTAAGATCCGTGTAAACCTCCGTGTCCCCTCCAACCACCCAGACTGGCCCTACACCCGCCACAGACAGACCCTCACCCTTCCATCCTACCGCATCCTACTGCCCCACCTAACAGTTACAGTGCCTCCGCCATCAGTAGTACCCTCAGTTTGCCCCTCAAAATTCAACCATCAACACCACAGACCCCTCCGTCTAAACCTTCCCCCTCACTTTAATGCTCCCTGGTTTCCCACAGGCCTGTACTGCTCCTTGGTTTCTTCCCTCCACACACCTCCGCAAGGCTTCACAAGCTCTTTCTCCCCTTTTTTTTCTTCCCACCCCCCACATGTTCCAGCAATCCCCGGTCATCGCATACCTTACCTCTGTGTGGACTAGGCAGCGGTTTTCTGGTAAGTTCTCTCTTGCCATCCCAGCACCACATTAGTCTGGATGTGGTTTGGAGGAGCATTCCTTTCGAGTGCTTATTTTAATTCCATTAATGATATACTAATTGGGTTCCCAGTGCCTTTTGGCAGGAATGGGGACCTGCCCTGACAGTCGGGACCGCAAGTTCCCACCGTCATTTCGTGCCATCGGGAGTCTGATTTTTTTTTATCCCCTCAAATTCTCCAATCCCATCCACCTGGAACCCCACCACTGTCTGGAGGGAAAAATTCCGGCCAGTGTGTCCGTTTGTACATACTGGGCAAGGTATCAGGCAGGCGCACGCCTGAACTGAACAAGTGTAAAATGACATGCGATGACGTTGGACAAGCGCTCTGATGTCATCGCGCCCTCCCGCGATATTCCAGTTAACAGGCGCGAGTGGGAGTTGGCTGCATCCCCGCCGACAATTAAGCGGCCTATTAAGGCCATTAAAGTCATAATTAAAAGAAAGTTTTCGCTGCCTGGTCAACAATACGGTCGGCAGGCGGGTGAATCGGCCAGGCGGCCTTCGGATTTTCTGTGAAGCCTCATCCACGGGCGGGATGAGGTTTCAATCAGTGATTAAAATAAAATAAAAAATATTCAAACTAATCTCCAACATGTCCCTGCTCATGTGACAGAGGGGACATGTTGTTAACATTTTTAAATTCTTTATTTTTTATGTTAAAAATTTTCAGCCCCCTGAGGCAGCTCTGTGCCTCAGGGAGCTTTTATTGCGCGCACCCGCCCACATGCGCAAACTTCCGTGCTCGCCCTCCTTCCCACCCCGGCAGCGCTGAGCGTTGTAGCGTGTGATTCACGCTGGCTGGTCAATTACCGGTCAGCCAGCATGGAAATCTCGGTCGGGGCCTGATTGTTTTGCGGCAGCTCCGAACCCACCCAGCGACTAGAAAATCCTGGCCACTGAGTGTGAGTCTGAACAGCAGGACCATAATGTTTTACTGTACATTAATAAACTGTGCTGAACTGTTAAATGCATGCAAGGGAATATGTAACTTCAAAATTTGGAGAAGTTCTAATTAAAAAAAGATGCATCTTTACTACAGAGGAAAGCTGATGTACAATCATTGCTGACAATACGTTCATGCCACTGTTGTGAGCTTTACTTTCACGCACAGCATGTTGCCAACACTTTATCAACAGGACTGGCCCAACCTTTTTAGTGTTTCTTCGTTGTAGATCCTTGCATAGTTTCATTTTCTTTCTTTCGATGTTTCATTCTACAATGGAGACAGTGAGCCCAAATAGCTCTAAATAAAACCATATCTTCAATACAATCAGGCTAAATGAATTATGTCAAAAATATAGAGCCACCTGGTTCCAGTTAAAGAAATATAATATTTGACTGCAATCAACTCATTTCATTGGCATCAGAAGCAGCTGATACAACGCCGACTGGATTCAACAGAGCAGTAAGGCATGGCCATATTCACAGTACGACTCCAGAGCACAGTCCACTAATTTGGAACAGTTGCAATTCCCTGAATGTCAAAAGAACTGAGCTGTTTTAGTTCAAAGATGCAAAATGTAATCGACTAAAAAAGGGGAAGATTTGTCCTTTATAATGTTTAATACTAAACAGAGTCGTGCTCAGTGTCCCCACGCTCCCCTGACTTCAGTTTGTGGTCTCCAAGGCAGCTCATTGTAGTTTTGCATTACATTCCATTATAATGAATGAATAAATGAATAATTCTCTTCCTTCTGGAAGTGGACAATGTGGATAAAATTGGGTGAAATGATATGGGTGACTTATGTACAGAATACGTATGCTAGATAAGAAAGGCAGGAATGTCATTCTGGGGAGCCTGCTTGTTTTAATCCAGAGCAATTAAATATCAGGCAACAATTTAGTCAAAAATTGGCTAAGCTTAGGTTGCTATTTGAAGTATTTATTTCCATCATTTAAAGAATTTCCATCAACCCCCATTAAAGGCTAGTCACGATATACATTTGTTCAACAGTAATTTATGTGTTTGTAGACAATCTTTTCTCCTCATTTACTTAAAGTTTGTAGTATTAGTCATATTGTTCCACTTTAAAAACTCAAGAGTTTTGTGGCGTGACACCAATTCCAGTAAATGGGGTCTAGAGAGAGAAAAGTGGCAACTTTGAGAAAGGGGGCTAGACTCTTGGCTACTCAGCTCTTTCACTTTTGAGCACCAACATCAAATATTAGACAAAGCTAATGACACAGTGATGTCAGCACAATATTGCCACTGAGTTGGATATTCTCCCATTTCCAATAAGTCCATCTGCACAGGCCAAGCTCAATAGCTACCTTCCCCAAGGTGCAGCCCATTTGTGCTCTAATCTTGCAAATTTTCTGCTCTGTTTAGGAGTTTACATTAAAATGGAAGTATGCTTGTTATTACAGTGCTATTGCTGGTGAAACATGTCAGATTGCTGTGTACATTAAGTAACTGCTAACTATCTTAGACGAGCGCACATTGCTATGAAGGAATAAATATTGTGCTAAGCCTATTTTATGGCATTATTTTATTTTCTCCAAGTCAACAAACAGCAATCAGAAGATCATTGAACAGTATTGAAAGATATAACCCAGAACACAACTATGCAAAATCTTGGCAGAGCAACATGGTTAAATCAGTTTCTGGGTCACTTGTGTATTTCAGAGAGTACACAGTCAAAGAGCTAGCAGGACTGAATAAAATATGTGCAGACATTCTGGCAACTCCTTTCAGATTCCAGCAGAATATCGAAGACGTGATCAAAAATAAGTGACTAATTTCACAGAATCTACAAAGATACAAATCATTTCGAGCAGCTGACATTTTTTTTTAATAGATCTGTCCATGCAATGTCAGGCAAAATATGCTTTAAAGGCTGACAGGGTCCTCAGACACTCAGGAAAAGAAAGCATCAGAGAGGCGTGTTTGAAGTAAAGGGACAATGAAGTTGTGTTTTATTCGCGGACTTCCTATTGCTGACAGCTAATAAAGAATTTGCTGAGACCTTGCATTATGCCGAAGATACTTTCTAAGTAGCACAATTCAAAGCCTTAGTCACAACTTGCAAGGAGAATAAGAAATAAAATTAGCTTCCAGTATCATATATTTTATTTCAAAACCTGTAACAAAAAAAAGCCCAGTGATAGCTGCAGGGCAGAATGAGATGTGTGCGTACCTTTTGCTATAGTATATCATTTGATATAACCATCCATTTCCAGGACTCCACTTTGTAAAGCACTTTAAATTAGAATGTAAAGTTAGTTGATACCAAAACCACAAGTTATTATGATTTTTGTTGGCGTCAGCAGAAAATACACATGTAACAATATATCTGCTCCACAAAAAAAATCATCTGAAATTTCCAAAGGGTACTACAAAAGGTTTAAAGAGACAGATGACACCGATTACTTCTATGAAATGAAACCTATGCAAGCTGACAGAGGTTAAAGCAAAGTATTAAATGAATTCATTCTGATCAGATATTATATTGTATCACAGGGGAAACAATGTAAACTGACACTTAAACAGTAGTTAACCACAGTATTTTTCAAGCTCCATGTGATGTAATGAATACCTAGATGCAGCTTTCACCAAAGTAGGTTGTTACAGTTTGGAAGGTACATTTGGCTTTAATAATCTCTCTTCAAAGTGGGCACACACAATGGACACTCCAACTGCACCCCCCAGTGCACTTTCCAATGAATTCCAAATCCCTGGGGTGAATCCTCTAGATCCTTCTTCCAAAACTAATAAAAGTTACCTGATGATATGGATATACTTGGCTCAGTGAGCTTGATGGGAGCTCAGTGGCTGTCGCATTCTCCCTCTGATTGCAATCTTAACACTAACTCATGCTGAGCCAAGGTCCCAGCCAAACAAATATTTTCACACCTACTTCTCAGCACTAAACGCTGCTGAGCTCAACTGGGGCTCAGTTTAGAATGTTTTTGTTAATTACTTCAATTCCCTTCTTCTCTTGTTAGTATGCGTTCACTTGTTAGGGAAGCCTGGCATGAAAATGCAGCACGAGATGCTAATCTGAAACTTAATCGCTGCAAGAAGTCAGCAGCACTTCCTTATTGCCTTAAACCTAAAGCCACGATCATTTAATTCAGCTCTATTTTTTGGATTTGTGACATCAGATTCAGTAGAGATGCCCCCTCAACAATTGCTTTTTATTCTTTCCCAGGATGTGGGCTTTGCTGGCTGGGCTATAGGAAAATATGAAGACAATTGCTATGCGTTAGAATCCTTGGTTCTGAGAGTTGGACATTGTATATTGAAGCCACTGTGATTAATATAATGATGACCGGAGTGACAACAAGGCAATGTTTACCCAATCATGAACTCAGTCATTCGTTTCCAGAGATAAAAGGAAGGAAAAAATGCAAATACTGGAAAACTGAAAGAGATGTATATCCAGTATATATTACCATTTATACTTGTACAAAACTAAACAAACAAAATGCAATGCTCTTAAGAATATTTTTAGTTATGCGGAAAGAAAATCGCTTAAAAATAGAGGGGCTGGGTTTCAGCTTTTGATGCAAATGGTGATTCGGGCACAAATTGAGCTTGAAATTGTGCAAGTTTTGAGAAGTGTTCACTTTTCTTGAGTTTCCATTCAAACTCGTTTGCTTATAGCTG
Source organism: Carcharodon carcharias (assembly GCF_017639515.1). Classification (NCBI taxonomy): domain Eukaryota; kingdom Metazoa; phylum Chordata; class Chondrichthyes; order Lamniformes; family Lamnidae; genus Carcharodon; species Carcharodon carcharias. Next base: position 66,520,871 of record NC_054487.1, read on the forward strand.
AATGCAAAGTCTGCCATGAACCAACGCAATCATACAGTAACTTAAAATACAATTTCAAAAATAAATTCTGCTTTAAAAATAACCCCTGATACATTTGTGGGGAGATGGTGGTGTGATGGTAACATCACTGGACCAGCAATCTACAGGCCCAGGCTAATGGTTCTGGGGACATAGGCTCAAATCCCACCATGGGCAGCCGGTGGAATTTAAATTCAATTAATTAAATCTAGAATTGAAAGCTAGTTTTGGTAACACTGTGTCTCCTGCCAATGCAAGATGACTGCTTATACTTGGCCGCACATGCATAGAATCCTATGTCATCATTTGCAGGAGGAGCAGTGGGAAGCAGTTCATCCACTTTCTGAGCCCCATGGTAGACAGGCAGCCTCCCCACAGGGGAAGCTTTTAATTCTGGGGAATCGGTATCGGAAGGGGGGTGGGGGAGGGGATTGGCCTCTGGTCCCGAAAGCCGTTTGCTTATTTTCTGAGCCCCACGGTAGGTGAACAGTTGTGGTGCGGCCTTCCCCGAGTTTCCGGGGACTGGAAGGAGGAGGGAATGTCTTCTGATCCATTGATGGCTGCAATTCTGTTTGCAGCTCCAGGGCTTGTTTCTCTCAGCACAGCACATTTAAGCGTCAACAGGACAGGCAGATGATGAAATCCAGGCTTAATTATACACCGAGCTTTCCACAGCACTGAGATACGCTGCTATGACAGGATGGTTTATTGGAAGAAAGGTGCCTTCCCTAAAGAGTGTGTTGGGGGGGTTGTGGTGGTGGTGGGGGCTGGGGCTGGGGGTGGTAAGGCAAGGAGAATGTTAAGGAAATCAAATGGGATAAAGAAAACTGTGGGACCCCTGAGAAATTCTGCTGCTGGCCCTATAATATTTGCAATTCCAGTGATCACCGCACATGCACCATGCTGCACATTACCCCCAGTAAAGATGGCAGCTGTGTTGGCCAGAAAACACAGCCTTATGGTAATTGTGACATACAACTATCTTCGATTGTCATAATTATCATTAAAAAAATCTGATTTACTAATGTCCTTGAGGGAAGGAAATCTGCTGTCCTTACCGACATGGATATGTGACTTCAGACCCACAGCAATGTGGTTTATTTTTAACTGCCCTCTGCAATGGCCTAGCAAGCTATTCAGCTCAAGGACAATGAGGGATGGGCAACAAATGCTGGCCTTGCCAGTGACGTCCACATCCCATGAAAGAAGGGATTTAAAATAAAATGAGGAGTGGTAACTTGGTGGAGCTTGATTAGTACAGCAGAATATGGACTTATCATTAAAAAAAAACAAGCGCTTTTATTCACAGTGTCAATCCAGCACCTGAGCAATCTCATTTCGGATAACTGAAAGCGACTTTTCAAAAATATACGGAATATTTACTATTTATATTGGGGTATAGCAGCCGTTTCTTAGTAAATGTGTTCAAAAGCTTTTAAAATGTAGAGTATCTATCATTGTCCTTGCGCCTAAAAGATCAGCTTGTTTCTGGAGCATCTTTGAAGCTCTGCAAATGAGAGAACTTAGCAGAAATTCCCAATGGTGATCACTTCTGCTCGGGGGCATGTCGGTGGGCCAACTTCTAGCGCAATGCTTTTTAAACTAGCGCAAATGATCCTGAATGTGAGTCCTGGATGTAATTTATGCCTAAAATTGCACCGTAAAAATGACTCCAACAGGATGCAATAAATACAGAAAATGCTGGACACACTCAGTGGGCCTGGCAGCATCTGGGCAGAGAGAAGCAGAATTAACGTTTTCAGTCCGTGAAGTCACACGGACTCAAAATGTTAACTCTGTTTCTCTCTCCACAGATGCTGCCAAAAACTAAGTGGCACCTCAACCCAGCAGATAATTGAATGAATAAATAAGAGAAAGAAAGAAGGAATGAAGTGACTGTGCCCAAAATGTTAACTTTTCTTTTTCTCTTTTCAGGTGCTAGGCTCTCTGCTGTGTATCGCTATCCTTTTTTATAATTATATTAGCATGCACTGTGCTGCTTCCTTACCTTCTGGAAAAACTCACAGTAAGGCAAATTTATCTTGGGATTATTTGGAGAACAGAATTCACACTGCCTACAGGATTTTGTTGGGACATCCATATAGCAATATAACTGAGTCAATACGTAATTTCATCAGCTTGCCATGACAGTCAGTACAAGTCAAAGTATTGTATCTCTAACCAGCACTCTCTTAGAGCTTGGATTCCCCAACAGGAATATAGTATTGTGAAATGACTCCTATAGAATGCAATAAAAACAGAAAATGCTGGACAAAACCAGCGGGCTGGGCAACATCTGGGCAGAGAAAAGCAGAGTTAACTTTTCGAGTCCGTGAAGTCATACAGACTCAAAACGTTAACTCTGTTTCTCTCTCCACAGATGCTGCCAGACCTGCTGAGTTTTTCCAGCATTTTCTGTTTTTATTTCAGATTTCCAGCATCTGCAGTATTTTGCTTTTACCTTTCGAATGCAAGTTAGCTGGCCCCTGTAAAAACAACTTGTATTAATATCATAGAATGACATGGCACAAAAGGGGGCTGTTTGGCCCATCATGCACCTGTGCTGGCTCTTTGGAAAAGCTATCCAGTTAATCTGACCCCGTCCTGCTCTTTCCCATAGCTCTGACATTTTATTCCCTTCTAATATTTACCTAATTCTAATTTGAATGTTGCTATTGAACCTGCTTCCACTCTTTCCCACAGCGTATTCCAGATCACAAAAACTCAATGTCCAAAATAATGTTTCCTCATGTCGCCTCTGATTCTTTTGACAAACACAAATCTGTATCTGCTGGTAACTATCCTTTATGCCACTTGAAACAATTTCTCTTTATTAACTCCATCAAAACTATTCCCGATTTTGAACACCTCTATTACATTTCCTCAGTTTCCTCTATGGAGAACGACCCCAATTCTCCAGCATTTTCACACAACTGAAGTCCATCATCTCTGATACAATTCTAGTAAATTTCTTCTGCAACATCTCCAAGGCCTTGATATCTTTCCTAAAGTGTAGTGCCCAAAACTGAACATGACATTTTAATTGAGGCCCAATCAAAATTTTTAAATCTTTAGCATAATTTCCCTGCTTTTGTACTCTATTTACCTCTTACTCAAGTCGAGGATCCTGTACATCTTTTCAACAGTCTTCTCAACTTGGTCTAATGTAGGAAAACATCCCAATTCACTTCATAGCAGCAAAACCAGACAACAAATTGACAAGACAAAGAAGCAGCTATTATGAGGGGCGGCTAAACACTTAGCATGAAGGTAGCTTATGAGGAGCATCTTTATAAGGAGGAGAGAGACGTGACCAGATGGTGACATTGAGGTAGAGAATTCTATATCTTAGGGTCTTGACTGCTTTTGAGGCCAGTGGTCAATGTCGAGCAAAGGGAGGCAGAGTTAAGTAAGAGGTAAGAGTTTGGGAGCTCTGTGGTACTGTCGGGGGGCATAAAGATAGAGAAGGGGAAGGGTGTAAAGGAATTTGAACACAAGCTGAGAATTTTAAATTGGAGATATTTGGGGTGCACTGTAGTTCAGCAAGCATGGGGTGATATTTGATGAGATTTGGTGCTTGTCAGGATACAGGCAGCATGGTTTTGGATAAATTCATTTATGGAGGGTGGGAGGCTTATTCTAGAGGTGACAAAGGTAGAAATGAGTTTTGTTACAATTATGAGGTTTTTAAGATAGCTATGTTTTGGGACTGTGTCTTTAATTCAGGGTAAAATGAATGGGATCATGTGACCTGTTTTGAAGTCTGCCTGACAGAAAGCCTGGGTGGTTTGGTAGTTATAGACTAAAGGGGACCCATGTTGTTTTACTGGGAAGAAGGTGTAAGGTGTTTACACTTGGAGACAATTGTAGCAGCCTGTGTGTTAACAGTGGATAAACTATGGTTCTCCAAAGTCCCAGAGAAGTGCTGAATATGTTGGTTAGATATAGTTGTGCTTTAAATTATTCTTTTACTTCCAAGAAGAAAGGGAATTGGGGTCACAAGAATAGCCAGTAAGCATTTATACCTGGATACAAGGTCCATGTGATTCACATTGCCATAGAGATGGGCTTTGAGGGGGCAAGAGTCTAAGATATCTCAGAAACTCCACAGGCAAAGTTAATATGCTAGGATCCAGGAGACGGAGAGCAGCTAAAGACAGAAAGACCTGGTTCACGATGCAGGACTGCTTGCGCTTGAATTGAAAAGACGGAACTAATGAGGAGTTAAAACAAGGCTGGAAGATTTGCTTAGCTTGTGCTAGAGGAAGAATCTCTGGCAAGAAGAGAACCTCATTGTGAAAGACAGTTCTCAGATTAAAAATGCTCTGGCTGAGAAAAGAAAAGATCAGAAGTGAACGCTGAGGAGCTAAGAATCACATTGGACTGGTTCCTGGAGAAGTAAATGTCTACTTAAAGGACAGTGGAAAGTATGTTGGTGCTGTGTTTTCCATTGTGTTGAGAGAAAAAGAGGAATGTTCTGTTTTGTTAGTTTCAGTCAAAGCTTTTCATTTTTTTTATTCATTCATGGGATGTGGGCTTCTCTGGCTGGGCCAGCATTTATTGCCCATCCCTAGTTGCCCTTGAGAAGGTGGTGATGAGCTGCCTTCTTGAACTTCTGCAGTCCATGTGATATAGGTACACCCACAGCACTGTTAGGGTTGCCTACAAAGATAGCATTTAGTCAATAGTGTTTCTGATATTTTGCTACAGTAAAAGTCTTAAAATTGGAAATCTTGTTGTGTCATCCTTTCAGCTGTTAACTGGAAGTTGAATTTCTTTTTAAAAGTTATTGGTCTGTACAGAGATTGTGACAGTTTCAGTGGCAGTTGAGTTGAGGCAGCAGCTGAGTTGAGGCAGAATGGAGATGGGCAATGTTACAAAGGTGAAAGCAGGTGGTCTTTGTGATGGAGAAGATATAGGGATAGATTTCAAAGCAGGGTTGGAACTCAACACCCAGGTGAATTCTGGTTCCCGGCCCCATGCCTCAGCTGCATCACACTTGTGATATTTTTGTATGCAAATGGCCTAATTAACCAAGGGGTGAGCTCGTTGCCCAATTAGAAGTGCCTAGCATCTCCAGGAGGCAAGACCTACCTACTTATGCCAACAACAAAGGCAGGTGGCAGCCATGGTGGGTGTTGCAATTGCATTGCTGATTAGAGTGGGCAGCTCTTTTTAAGGCCGGGATGTTGAATGCAGTGGAAGGTGCCCATGGATGAGAAAGTTAGGAACAGTGCTCCTGACAACACTTTTTGGCCCCTCACAATAGAGTTAAGAACAACTCCAAAGAACTTTACTTGGGCCCTGCGGTGAATTCAACATCCGCAAGACTATTTGGGGTCACCGGAACAAAATTTGAAAATTGTAATCCCAAACAGATAGGCCCTTTGAGAGGTCCCTTGGGGACTTTAAGGGGTTGTTAATTGGTGCTGATTACATTTCCGACTCCCTCTCCCTGGACTATCAAAATTCAGAACTGTCCCAGAGGGTCCAGGATCCTGAGGCGATCTCCTGCACCGAGTCCTGACACTGTGACCTTTCGAATATCCAGTCCAAAGGGCTGTAAGCTTGGTGATTAACTGAGGGAAATAGTGAGCCATTCTGAACTGGATGCCAAACATGCAGACTGATAATAAAGAGACTGTGTAGTGGTTGAGGTAAGCGTTGGAGAGTTACAGTTGAATATCATCAGTGTACATTTAGAACCTGATGCCACATCTTCCAATAATGTTGCTAAGGAGCACCATGCAGTTGAGGAAGAGGAGGGGGCCAAGGATAGTTTCTTGAAGAACATCAGATGTAGTGCTAAGGTGGGAAGACAAACCATTTCTAGGGATGTTCTGCCTATCATTGGATTGTTGGAGTGTAAACAAACAGGAATAATCCCACTCAGCTGGAGAATGGAGTTGAAGTGACGGAGCAGGATGGTGTAGTTGAACGTTCTAGAGGTTGGCTGAAAGGATCCAGTGTTCAACATTGTTTATTGTAAGGTGGGGTTGATGACAAGAGAAGGAAACAGGATCTGAGGAATCACTTTAAAATTTACCTTTATGGACCCAGGGCTGGACATGTACGGCCCCATCGCAGTGGGCATGGGGCTGGAAAATGCGGCGAGCCATTCTAAATTCCATTGACTTCAGTAGGACTGTAAAAACCTGCTGTCGTAAAATTCCACCCCGGGTGTTTTTCCTCAGTGTGGGATCTTTTTCCTAATGGGAAGATGAAACTTAAATGTCTCTAAGAGCCTAAGAAAGTGAAAACTTGCTGCTCCCTCCTTTCTGTTAACACTGCAATGATTTCCCCATTATTTACACGCTTGATGCCATTCCTGCCAATAGTGAAGCAGGAGAGTCAAGAAGAGCTCATATTAGCATATTGCAGCATCTTGCATATTTACAACAGATTTTTGATGGACAACCACAACAATTGATGGGGAAACTCAATGGCAAAATCGCCACATGGAATGTATCTGGGCAGTAGAAGGGCTCCAATCACTCAGATTGCCAGTCACCAGTGTTCTAATCTTCAATACTCTCATTTTCAACAGCAATGCTTGCAGAAATTGGATTGCTTCATTTTACTGGCAACAGGAACAGAATAATGGTCTCTGGCTTGGCACTATAAAGGGACTCTGAGATCTATTTGCAGTTGAAATATATCTTCGCTGGTCAATTTGAGATGAGTTTAAAACATGCCAGTATCAGCCAATTGGGTGACCCTTGTACTCTGGCATTGATTTAGCAATTGAATAAACAGACCATGACCATCATTCTCAGACTTTTCTAAAAGAAACGTGGTCCAGATGGAGTACAATAATTACAGCAATTCAAATGGAACGTTTTTAGTGCGTTTGCACAGGGTGCCTATAAAAGATCCAGGAATCCAGAGTCTAAACACAAGCCACTGTTACATCAATTAAAATATATTTTATGAATAAACACACAAAAATTTCATATAAATATGCTTCTGGTTTAAGTATAATTATAAACCAGGCATGGAGTTTTTGCATTCAAACCCATTCTCTGGTAACTCGCATCAAACAGAATTCCTGTTCCAAGCATAACATGTAGAGATAAACTCCGGGGGCGGAATTTTCCCAAATTTGCACTAAGTGCGGTAGCGGGCAGGTAAAACGGCGTGCTGCCCGCCGACAGGTTTTCACACTGTATCATCTGGAGCCTGCCTCATTATTTATGCACTCCCGGGAAACACGCCATTTCCATGGTGGGCGGGCTCCTCATTTGCCACCCCTTGCCATCAGCCCACCATTGCATCACGCTGGATGCTGTGTTTAAAGACCAGCTACAAGCACAGCACTCATTGCTTCCAGCTCACCACTGCTGCTCTCAAAGGCAAGAAGGCTGCGCCCCACCCCTCAGTCTGATGTCGGGTCCCTCGAGCGACTGCTGAATGCTGTGGAAGCCTGCCAGGATGTCCTGTACCCCTGATATGGCCGCAGGATGGACAATAACATGACCGGTCCGGCTTGGAAGACGGTGGCAGCAGTGGTCAGCGTCAACACCCTTCAGAAGAGGACGGCCACCCAGTGCCACAAGAGGATGAATGATCTCCTCCGTTCTACCAGTGTAAGTCACTCCTTTCATCACTCTCAATGCACACACTCAAAAGCTATTCACACATACACAGGGCCCTCACTCACTGCCAGTTCAAGGGACATCACCATTCGCCCTCTCACACACACCTTCATTGTCCTCATCCCATCCATGGGACCACTCACCACCCACACAGGCCAGGTACATTTATCGTCTGGCCCAGCAGGCGTCCTGCTTACACTTTCTCCACCTCTATCCATGCAGGACAAGCTGGCAGACAATAAGAGAGCAAGGGGTCGCAGACCAGTGGCAGAATGCCCGAAATCAAGGTCCTCACGGACTTTGAAAACTGAGCCAAATAGCTGGCCGGCCACGATCTGGACCGGTCCTGTGCTGACAGTGAGGTCGGTGCTGCTCTACCAAGTGAGGGTCCAGCAGTGCAACATCCATAAGACAACCATGCCGTGAGTGATGTGCCCTCTTTCACAGGCCACTGCCATGCACTAATTACCTCTCCTTGCTTTCGCAGGCACATCTGCCAAACAGCTGACAGAGTCCATGAAACAAGCCCCTCAGAAACCTCTGAAGAGGAATCTGGAGGGACCCTCCCTAAAGTCCCATCACAGCGCTCACCCACACCCTCCACCAACGCAGAGACAAACACCTCGGTGGGACCTAGCTTTAGTGTAGCTCCGGGATCACAGTCTGGTGAGAACATTGCACTGTCTGATCCACAGCAGGTGGAGGCAGCGACTTCCCAGGTGTCCGGCACTCAGAGCACTGCTGGAGGCCAGAACTTTGCTGAGTCTGAATCAGATAATGAGCCTTTGGACTTGGTGATGTCACAGTTGCTGGAGCTGCAAAGGCAAGCTTGGGAACATCAGGAAGGGAGGTCCGCTACACTCCTTAGATTGCATGTTGGAGAAGTCTGTCCGCCTTCAGTCTGAGATGATAGCGCCGGCATGCCAATGCAATGAGGTCAACATTGGAAGGATGGTGGCCGCCATGGAGACCTTGTTGCGGACTTTACTCCTGCACTGCTGCGCAGGCTCAACTCCAACGCTGACGCCATAGTTGGCCTCCAACAGTGTGTACATGAGAGGGGTGCCGGGCAGCTCAATCTCACTCCGGCTACCCCTGCTCCTCAAGGAGTTAGCCTGGGGCCCCCGTGTACCCATAGAGAGGAGGATTCGCAGGTGCACATTCTGGGCCTCACAAGTCGCCTCAGAGGCAAGGCTGCACTTACACCCTCCTCCCCCTCACCCTCACGAGTCACGAGGCAGGGCTGCACTTAACCCTGACCTCCCCCCACCCCCGGAGCCCCTGAAGCCTACAAAACAACAGGTGACCCTGGCGAGGGCTCTGCAGAATGTTGCTGTGCACTCACCTCCAGTTCACCCAAAGTGCAGACCACCAAGTGCACGTGGCCTCTGTGCTGTTGTGGAATACTTTAGCGTGAGGACGGACGATCCAGCGGGGGTGCAAGAACCTGGCAGGATGGCCTGATAATGATATGCTGATGTATGTAAATAGGACTGAGAAATGCATGGACATTTGCTGTGGTACAAATATTAGTACATGAGCCCTTTATCTTTCATTTATACATATTCCGATCCAAGTATAACATTTCACTAGAATGTAACTCCATATTTTGTGCTGTTATGACCAGGTGAGGAGAGGTCGAATGGCTCCCCTCCTTTCCCACTCCTCGATTGATTGTAACAGAGTTTTTGACCATAAAACGATGCACTTACCAATTCTGTTAGAGTTTAACTGCTTAAGCGCTGTGATCATGAAAGAACCAATCGGCCAGCTTTTCTTGAGTTTAACAAAGCAAGAAATTAGTTTTATTGTACTTACACCGCTCTGGTTAAAATACTTAAATATGCAACAACTTTCACATGCACATGCACACTTGGAGGGCCCACCCACACACACACACAAATACAGATTACAAAGTGAGGAGGGATAGGTTGATCAAATTAGAGTTCATAAGTAAAAGGAATGTATGGTCAGTGGCTCGAAGACTCTGCTGGTCAGGCGCTTTGTCAGTGGTGTTGAAGTTTTGATTTAAAGTTGCGGCCGATTATTTTGGTTGTTCCCCTGGAGGCAGTGGTGTTGAGCAGAATTTCTGTTTTAAAAGGTCTCTGTTCACAGTAGGTATGCTCTGATTGGCCTTGATCTGCAAATAGGGTTCAAAACTTAGCCAGAAGGCTGGAAAGTGAGCAAGGTTCAACAGCTCCAGCTGCTCGTCCTCAGTTCATTGGCACCTCAGCCTCAACTCTCTGCAAAATGTGTATTTTTAACATACAAAGGGGGTTTGCTGGTCATGTGACTTGCTCTCTCCACTGTCGGAGGTGGGAATCCAAATATGGCTGCAGTTTGTGTATTCCAAAAGGTAGCTCAAGTCTGCAAACTTACCTTAGCCATTGCCTCATAGCCCAAGTGATTAAATCAACCAATCTCCAACAATTGAATCTCAAGCGCTTGTCTTAATGCCATTTTAATGGCACAGGAGGCAAGGTCTTTCACATTCCTTAGGAGTTTAATGTCTCTGCTGGGATCTTTGCAGACCCAGTGTCTCTGTCCCAGTGAAGTGGAATGCGGAATGCAAAGCGATGCAAATTGGTGCAGCCATTTTATGACTGTGAATTTCATGCAGCCATCCTTTTTAAACCTGTTGCTTTAAAAAGTCCAACTCCAAGTTTCCAGCCAGTGGATAAAAAAAAATCACAATTTGAAATAAGCACATCTTCATGACAGCGCTTTATTAATATATTTGCATACAGAGTATTAACAAGACAGCAAACAAGTTCATCTGAAAGCACTTTCAATCATATGAATGTTTAGAATTTAACTACTGCTCAAAGGACAAATTCTACAAGATTTGAAGACCAGCATTGGAAATGCTAGGGAGAGATCATTTGAGGAGTGGTTTTTTAAAATTCATTCATGGGATGTGGACATCATTGGCTAGGCCAGCATTTATTGCCCATTTCTAATTTCCCTTGAGAAGGTGGTGGTGAGCTGGCTTCTTGAACCGCTGCAGTCCATGTGGTGTAGGTACACACACAGTGCTATTAGGAAAGGAGTTCCAGGATTTTGCTCCAGTGACAGTGAAGGAGCAGTGATGTATTTCCAAATCAGGATGGTGAGTGGCTTGGAGGGGTAGCTTCCAGGTGGTGGTGTTCCCATCTATCTGTTGCCCTTGTCCTGCTAAATGGTAGTGGTCTTGGGTTTGGAAGGTGCTGTCCAAGGAGCCTTGGTGAGTTCCTGCAGTGCATCTTGTAGATGGTACACACTGCTACCATTGTGCGTCGATGGTGGACAGAGTGAATGTTTGAGGATGTGGTGCCAAACGGGCTGCTTTGTCCTGGATGGTGTCCAGATTCTTGACTGTTGGAGCTACACTCATCCAGGCAAGTGGGGAATATTCCACCACACTTCTGACTTGTGCCTTGTAGATGGTGAACAGGCTTCAGGGAGTCAGGAGGTGAGTTACTTGCCGCAGGATTCCTAGCCTCTGAATGGTGTAGCCTCCTTTCCTGCATGCAAAAAGCAAAACAGTTTTGAATTTGTGTAAATATAGAAAGCTATGTTTATTTTCAGAGCTAAATGCATAGAAAAGAGAGATTTAACATGCTGAAGCTTTTTAATAGTTTCCATTAACACTCTCGCTATTTAATGGTCAAGGTTAAACATTAAATACATCATTACCTGGTTAAACCATTGACATAAAGGGTGGCATTTTGATGTTGAAGTTGTGATGTAATTTAAAATCCACATGAAAAACTGACCACACCACTCCCATAAGACAGTCATTTTACAGATTTAGTTAAACCAGTATGTGAACACTTCAAAAGGTAGCATTACATTGCTATAGATAAAGCTAATGGATCCCACATTCAACACAGGACTGCAGGTCTGCAACATCCAGTCATGAGTGGTAGTGGAGACTTAAGCAACTAACAGGAGGAACATCCCCATCCTCAACAATGGCAGAGTCCAGCATTAACGTTCACAAGACACGGCTGAAGTATTTGCAACCGCCTCCAGCTAGAAGTGCTAAGTGATTCTCCTGGACTGTTTCCAGTCTTCAGCCAAATTAAACCACATCAAGAAATGGTAAAAACAAAAAAACTGCGGATGCTGGAAATCCAAAACAAAAACAGAATTACCTGGAAAAACTCAGCAGGTCTGGCAGCATCGGCGGAGAAGAAAAGAGTTGACGTTTCGAGTCCTCATGACCCTTCGACAGAACTTGAGTTCGAGTCCAGGAAAGAGCTGAAATATAAGCTGAAACAAAAACAGAATTACCTGGAAAAACTCAGCAGGTCTGGCAGCATCGGCGGAGAAGAAAAGAGTTGACGTTTCGAGTCCTCATGACCCTTCGACAGAACTAATATCACCAACTTTAACTTTAACACCTATGTGTTCTATTGTACTATTGTTGTTGACATCTTTTGATGATCTGCTTCTATCACTGCTTGTTTGTCGCTACAACCACACCAACCCCCTCCACCTCTCTGTCTCTCTATCTCTCCGCCCCCCACACACACACCTTAAACCAGCTTATATTTCAGCTCTTTCCTGGACTCGAACTCAAGTTCTGTCGAAGGGTCATGAGGACTCGAAACGTCAACTCTTTTCTTCTCCGCCGATGCTGCCAGACCTGCTGAGTTTTTCCAGGTAATTCTGTCAAGAAATGGTAATTCTGTTTTTGTTCAAGAAATGGTTTTGTGCATTGAATACATTAAAAGCTACTGACCCTGACAGCATTCTGCTGTTTTGCTGAAGATCTGTGCTCCAGAATTAGCCAGAATCAGTTCACTATCCTAACTGAGCTCCTCCAGTACAGGTAATAACATAGGCACTTTCCTGACGAGTTGACTATTGTCCAGGATGTCCTGTCCTTAAAGTACTTGCTATAGAGCGAGTGCAGCGAAGATTTACCCAACTGATTCCTGGGATGGCGGGACTGACATATGAGGAGAGATTGAGTCAATTAGGATTATATTCTCTGGAGTTCAGAAGAATGAGGGGGGATCTCATTAGAAACCTACAAAATTCTAACAGGACTAGACAGGGTAGACGCAGGAAGGATGTTCCAGATGGTGGGGGAGTCCAGAACCAGGGGTCACAATCTGAGGATATGGAGTAGACCATCTAGGACTGAGATGAGGAGAAGTTTCTTCACGCAGAGAGTGGTGAGTCTGTGGGATTCATTACCACAGAAAGTAGTTGAGACCAAAACATTGTACGCTTTCAAGAAGGAGTTAGATATAGCTCTTGGGGCGAAAGGGATCAAAGGATTTGGGGAGAAAGTGGGAGCAGGCTATTGAGTTGGATGATCAGCCATGATCATAATGAATGGCAGAGCAGGCTCGAAGGGCCGAATGGCCTACTCCTGCTCCTAGTTTCTATGTTTCTATGTTTCTAAGTTCAATCCAGCCAATTTCTGCTAAATAATGGAAGGAGTCATCAACAATGCTACCATGTGCCTCTTACTCACTAATGCTCAGCTTGGTTTCCACCAGGACCACTTGGTTCCAGACCTTGGGTCCAATCATGGACAGAAGAATGAAGTTTCAGAGCTGAGGTGACAGGGACTGCCCTCAATGCTAAAGCATCAAATGAATGAATTTGGCATCAGGAGCTCTAGTAGGACTAAAAACAATGTTGATCAAAAGGAAAACCCTCCAGTGGCTAGAGTTATGCACAAAGCACAAAGGAAGATGGTTATGTTTATTGAAGGTGAATCAATTCAGCTCCAGGATATTGTTACAGGAGTTTCTCAGGGCAGCGCACTAACTATTTTCAGCTGCTTTGTCATATATCCATCATAAGGTCATAATTAGGGCTGTTGCTGAAGAGTGCACAGTGCCAGCAGGTTAGAGTTGTGAAAATGGACCCTAATTTGCAGAAGCCCAGAATATTAGTTGAAAGATATCAACTCCCTTTCCTTTCTTATTTTCAACATTAAGGAAAATGGATAAGGAACATCTTTTATGGCAGAGTAGGTGTAATAAACTATCACAACTGTCCTACAATGGGAATTTTTCTTCTAAACATCAATCAAGTGCTTTTTTAACATTTAGGCTTTCAACAGCGCTACTATTTTCAGCATCCCAGTAAATTTAACACTGTTTTCTATTTAAGTCCTGGCAGCTGCTATTGCCACTTTCAGTTTCCCAGAGCAACAGAATGACAAATAGAATGTGACAAGAACAGGATTTCACTCCAGTGTGAAGTTGTTTTCCTGGGAGGAATATTCAGTTACGAGCCTAGATTTTCTAGTATGGGTGCCATCCATTAACAATCTTCAGAGTCATGAGCATAATTACTCATTGCTGCTTTGATCTTGTGAAGGTAAGGTAGCTTTGGGGCAGCGGCGGGTGCGGTGGTGGTGGTTGTGGCGGGGGGAGGGGGTGACAGTAGAGGGAGGGGCAACTGGGAAATTGAAATTCAACTGAAATTTGACACCTGAAAATTCTTAGGGTCTTTGGAAATGTTCACAACGCATTGGAATCAGCTGGCAGCCTTTGAAGAAGCGGGAAGAAATTCCCTGCACCTGAAAATGAAGTGAAAGGGAAAACAATGCAAAGCCACAGAACAGAGTTTGCAGACAAGTGGCTGAGTAACGCAACATATTGCCGTCCAGGAAACAGAGACTTGAGACAAGTCTCAAGCTTGGAGGCAGGGCATCAGAAACATGCCTGGGTTGCACACAGGTAAGCAACTATTGCTGAGGCATTTGTAGGTTCAAACCCCACTCAGGTACTTAAGCACATAACCTAGGCTGACATTGCAGTGCAGTACTGAAAGAGCTCTTCACTGCCAGAGGCACCACTTTTCGAGTGAGATATTAAACTAAGGCCTTGTCTACCCTCTGAGGTGAACGTAAAATAAGCTTTGAAAAATAGCTGGGGAGTTCTTCTGGGGTTCTGGCCAATATTTATCCCTCAATCAAATGCCACTAAAAAAGCTACATTATCTGCTCATTGCTTTTTGTGAAACTCTGTTGTGTGCAAAATGGCTGCTGTGTGAAATATTCACATGAATATTGTAAAACAGCAAAAGTGATGCTCACAAGAACTAGGGATCTATGTCTCTCTCATCATGCAGGAGTAATGTTACCACACATTCAGATTTTTCTTACAGCTGATACTAATCGACCACTTACAATAATTGCCACTACATTCTCTACATAAGGCCTTTAACAGAATAAACCAAGTTGACCAAAGCATATTTGCCTGTTCCCAAGAGATGGGTCTTGCAGAATTACGCAATTATGGTGTTGCACCTTTTTGAGGATGCTCAAGGTGAAGATGGTAAAAATGTGTAATTAGCAGAATTGATTACCTTACACTGCCCACAGATATCTCATAATTTTCTACAGAAGCATACATTTACTGTGGGATATTCAACTACAGTTCTTCACTGTCATGTAACTTAATCCATACATTTATTTTAATCACTAGTTGATCTTTATTAAATTATAGCTCAAGGACATGTGTCTAATTGACTGTATAGCTAGGGAAGGCCTGGTCCTTACAATCTGGGTGGTAACATTATTGTCTCTGGCTTATGAATCCTTGGTTTTCTGGGAGTGTCTAGCTCTGTGGTAATGCAGAGAAGATGTTTCCAATTCTTGGGATATTTACATGTATCCCAGCACTGTAGAGAGGTATGCTTTTGATTCATGGCCAGTCTTTGGATTTTCTCTGCGCTTGAGACTACTAATTGTAATCTATTTAAATAAATTTGGATTTGGATAGTTTAAGCTATATCCATACCAGATTTGCCAAACCACAACTAGTATTAGAGATGGGAAAAATTAATTTGAGCGATTGATATATTTCTATTTTACTCGCAGCTTAGGTTCAAGGCTCTGCTGAGTAGTAGTTTGCCCCAGGGAGATGGACTGGTGGTAGCTCTGTTCACAGCTTGTCTTTTCACCAAGATCATCCCAGCTAAAAGAGGCATGAGGTGAGCCTGCTACACTGAGCTGGGTGGATCTTGATGGGCGAACCTCTATTCAAACACCTGTTTTCAGGTCTTCAACCACAGAACAGGCGGATGAAGGAGGTACATGTGGAGGTAAAATGAGATCGACACTCTCCAGTTGTCATGGCTTGCCATGACACTGAGTAATGTTTGGCATGCCATCAAGATTGTGGGGATGTCGACTGCTTACTGACTCCCCACATTAAAAGATGATGTGCAGCCCTCTGCCAGGGACGTCTATGACAATGGATGAGTGGCATCAGTGGCAGGACTGTGACCTGGAGGTCTCTAGTCACAAATTGTCACTTAGGCAATCAATGCCTGGTGGTCACTGAGCTCTTGGATTTGAGACTGAAGTAGTTCCCTGACAGCAGTATCCAAGACTTGTCCTTTTAGGAGACCCACGGTCACCTCACTTGAGGAAGGGGTTAGAAACAGTGCCTCAAGCGTAAGCTGTTTCAAACCTGGTTGGATCACCACCTTTGCAGTTGAAAATACACACAAGCAATAAATGCACTTGAATTTCTGTACCTGGAATGTATGCACCCTTATGGATAATCAGAACAGTGAATGCCCTGAATGACCTGCCATAGATTCTCTGGAGTTTATTGTGAGAGATAACATAGGTGTTGCTGCTTGCAGTGAAACCCTGCAGAAGGACAGCTTAGAGACAAAGGGGGAGGATACACTTTCTTCTGGAAGGGGAAATGAGATGGAATCATTGAATCCATGGAGTTAGGTTCGGCATCAAAAATAGAATTGCAGATATACTTACAGAACTTTCAATTGGCATTAACAAACAGCACATGACCCTATGCCTTCAGCTTATGGCAACAAATCAGCCACCATCATTAGGGTTTATGCTCCCACACTTGATTCTACTGATGAAGCCAAAGAGTTCTTTTATGCAGATCTGATTCTGTACTTGTAGCCATCCAAAAATGAGACTAATTGATTCTATTGGGAGATGTTAATGTTAGGCGAGGCTACACCATCTGGGAGGGCACCATTGTGAAAGAAGGATTGGGAAATCAGATGCTAATGATCTCTTCCTCCTCACCAAGTGCACTGAACATAGGCTTAACATCACAAATACTCTTTTATCAGAAAGATAAACACATCCCCAATTCAAGCATTGGCACCTACTGGACTACTCTGTGCCCAGGGTAGGAAGGATGTGCACATCACCTGAGCCATGTGTGATGAAAACAACTGCTGGACAGACCACAGGCTTGACACTCCACCATGAGAAACACCTGAAACATGAGAAACATTGAAGATCCTCAAAGAAATCTTGGAGAAGATTTAACATCCACATTCTCCAGGATATAAAAACAAAAGAACAGTTCCAGGTGTAACTTTCTTCCAGTCTTGCACTCACAGACTCTAATGATGCCAGTGTGGAAGGGTTTAGGGACAAGATCGAATCTGTGATCCAAGACACAAGCATCGAGTTTGAACTTCGCAGGCACCAAGACTGATATGGCGAGAATGATAAAGAAATATGCAAATTTATCAATCAGAAACATTAAGCCTTCATTATGTCTCAAAAATCACTCGACATCACAGCAGCAGAAATGAGAAGAATACTTGCTACTCAAATCTGAAGTTCAGAAAATGATATGTGTCATCAAAAATATGTGGTGGGTAGAGATGGCCAATGAAATCCAACTCTGTGTAGGCTGGCATGACATGCTCAGCTTCTTCCAGGTCACCAAGACTATCTGTGGACCAAAACCAAACAGTTCCACCCCCTCACTGAGCTGAAGTCATCAATATTCTTCTTAAAGATGATGCAGCCATCCAAGACCATTAGAAGGAGCACAACTGGAATCTTGTCATTCAGGAGTCAATAGTATTGGACAAAACCATCAAAACAATCTGTCAACAGCTTGAGAGGTCAAATTTGGGTAAGCTGCCAACACTGTCTGAGGTACAAAGGGCAATCCAAGAAATGAAGCACAACAAGGTATGTGGTCTGGACAACATTCCCTAAGACATCTGTAAAGCTGATAGCCATGAACTCTTGCTCAAACTCTCAGACCTTTCCACAAAAATCTGGGACGAAGAAGTACTAACTCCTGATTCTGCAAAGCCAAGTTTGTTTCACTCTTCAAGAGAGTGATAAATCAATTTGTGGGAACTATAGAGACATATCCCTTTCTGTCCACTGTGGGGTAGATACTCACATGAATCCTCCAGAAGCTCCTGCTACCCGTCAACAAAGGCATCATTTCAGAAACCCAGTGTGGTTTCCTGCCATCCAGGGGAGTGACAGATATGATTTTTGTCATTCGACAAATCCAAGAAAAGTGTCTGGAACAACACAAAGAGCTCTACACGGTCTTTATTGACCTGTCAAAGGCCTTTGACTCCACCAACTGTGAAGCCCTTCGGAAAGATATCCAGAGACTTGGATGTCCAGAAAATCTGTTACTGTCCTGGAGCCCCTGCATGATAGTAAGACAGCAACTGTCCTTTGTAATGGATCGGAGACCAAACTCTTTCATTTTTGGATGGCTTTGAAGCAAGGTGGTGTGATTGTGCCAACTCTTTTCATTACCTACCTCAGCCTGACCATGGTACTCATTTGTGACCAACTTTCACGAGGGTTCACGATTGAGTTTCGACTTGATGGGAAGCTTCTCATCCTCAGCAGGCTGAGAACCAAGACTAAGGTGCCCTTCCAGCACATCCATGAATTACATTATACCTATGGCTGCATAGTTGTGCTCAACACTGTAAGTGATATTCAGACCACCCTCAACCTGTTCAACTCCACACGCAAAATGGTTGGTCTCTCACTAAAAATCAGGAAGACCAAAATCCTCCACTAGCCCTCCCCTTGTCAAGCACCTACAGCTCCAGTTATTGTTATTGATGGGGAGACTTTAGAAGTCGTTGAACACTTCCCAAAAGTTCACAGCTACCTTTCTCAAGAGGCCACCATTGAAAATGCACAGTGATCACAGTAAGCAGGAAATAGAGGGATTTTATTGTGATATCCTGAAGGGTAATGATCAAATCAAATCAACTGGTATTGTAATTGTAATGGGCGACTTAAACTGTAAAGTTAGTGAAGGAACATCAGGAACGCGTGTAGTCAATATGGCCTTGGATCAAGAAAAAAAAGAGAAGGGTTGATACAATTTTGTCAAGAAAATAATCTGATGGTGGCAAACACCTTTTTTAAGCAGCCAAAAAGAAGACTATTTACTTGGAGAAATCCAGGTGATATGTGTAGAAATCAAATAAATTATATGATGGTGAAACAACATTTTGAAAACAGTACAAAGAACATTCATGTGTATCTTGGCTGGGAATATATATTCGGATCATTGTCTCCTTGTCGCAAATATTAAGGTGAAACTGAAAATATCAAAAAAGAAAATATGATGTACAATCATTTAGACCTTGACATGTTGAAGGATGAGAACACCAGAGAGAGATTCACTCTTAAAGTAAAAAAAAAAGTATGAATGTCTCTGGACTGAGAGCAAGCAGTGACCTCGTATCTGAAATAGAAAGCAAATGGAAAAACATAAAAGAGAGTAGATAACATGCTGTGAAGGAAATTATCAAAATGGATAAGAAAAAGAGACGAGGAGTGGATGACAGATGAGACACAAGCAATGATGATAGAGAGAGGAAAGGGAAGAAACACATCTGAGTATGATAAAATAGAAAAGAGGATAAAGAATGCGTGTAGGAAGCTAAAAAGGTTTGTGTGACGTGTGATGAAGCATCAGAGCTGGAAAGAAATCAGAAAATGAGGGTGATGCACCAGAAAGTGAAACCTTAGACAGATAGAAAGAAAGAATAAATCTGTAAAAGACAAAGCTGGTAAAATATTGGGCAGAATTTTGCCCTCGTCTGGTGGGAAGCCGACTGCTGCTTTCCGACCACGATTTCATGCTGCCTGGCCAATTAAGGTCAGCCCAGCGTGAACACCAGCTGCCGAACGTCTGAGAAGGGGCAGGTGGGGGCGGGGGCCTGTTGGCCGCCGGATCCAATGGAGACACAGCGGCCGGTTCAAAAGCGCGGCAGGCAGCCCCAGGGAAGCTGCATACATCGGAGTTGCAGCAGTGACATGGCTACAAGTGAAGATGTGGACACCAGGCGCGAGGTGATGTCGGCTGGGCACTCGGCACCCCATTTTTCCGATGATTGCCTCTCTGCTCTCCTGGAGGAGGTGGCTGTCAGAAGGGGCACCCTTGTCCCCAAAGATGAGGGGAGGAGGACTCACAAAGAGGGCATGGGAGGAGGTGGCTGCCTGGGTGAGCAGCCAGGACAAGGTGCGGCTCACTTGGGTGGAGTGCTGGAAGCATTTCAATAACCTGCTGCGCTGAGGAAAGGTGAGTACCATGTTGGCATGGGTCAGTGTGTTGAATTGTTTTGGGCTGCTGCAAACAATCTTGTGCAGTCTCATATTGATGGGAACCTCCAGACTGGATTCCTCATTGATCATTGAAAGACAATGGCACCAAGATGCAGGTCCCCACCAGGGTGCCTGGCATGCACAGTGACAGTGCCATGACTTAAACTAATGACATGTCCTTTCTCTCCCTTAGATCTGCCACGAAGCAGCCTGTCGCAGAACCTCCAAGAGCTACCCCTGACCCAGGAGAATAACCATGCTCCCCATGAACCTGCGTCACAACCACTCTCTGAACCAGGCACCAGCGCATATACCAGCACCTCAGTGGGTATAGGTTGGCGGCTAGTATCTCGGTGCACATTGGTGAGGGCACTTCACAATCACTTGAGGTGCAGGTGGAGACAGAGAGTGCACAGGATACCGGTGATTGAAGGACAGCTGGGAATCAGATAATGCTCAGTTGAAGGCTGATGATGAGCCTCTGGAATCGTCCATTAGGCAGCAGATGCTGGATGACCAGCGGGATGTGCAGGAGGATTTGGTGGAGATCCAGGAAGGTATGTGTGCCATGGTCTCCGTTGTGAAGGAGACCCTGAGGAGCGTGAGCACTGTGTTGACCATCATGGCCGAGCATAGTGGCTTCTCCATGGATGGAGTGATGACCCTTATGGAGAGGCTGCTCAGTGTTCATGTGTGAGATGGATGGGGCACGATTATCCCAGCTAGGTGTCAATCCATCAATGGCAAGCAGGAAAGTCCACAGCGACCTCACGTTGGCGTACGAGTTGCTTGTTGTCTCTGTGTGGGTTCCTCTCAAGGCGCTCTGGATGATAGCAGCAGCTCTTCCACCCCTCTGCCAGTGACCGTGGCATCTGATGAGGCTGCAGCAACTGGGGAGATGCCAACCGTGACACTGGACACTCCTTCCCAAGTGGAGCCAGCACAGGCTCCACTGGCCAGAGGATGACTGCAATCGCAGCGGGTGCAACACCTGCCCATTCATCGCCTCCTTCCTCACCGCCCAAGGGCCCAAACACTCCTTTCAGGTGAAGCAGCGCTTCACTTGCACCTTCTTCAATTTGGTCTACTGCATTCGCTGCTCCCAGTCTAGTCTCCTCTACATTGGAGAGACCAAACGCAGATTGGGTGACCACGTTGCAGAACACCTTCAGTCTGTCCGCAAGCCATGACCCAGACCTCCCTGTCGCTTGCCATTTCAACACTCCACCCTGATCTCATGCCCACATGTCCGTCCTTGGCCTGCTGTAATGTTCCAGGAAGCCCAATGCAAACTAGAGGAACAGCACCTCATCTTCCGACTAGGCACTTTACAGCCTTCCAGACCTAACATCGAGTTCAACAACTTCAGACCATGAACTCTCCTCTACCCTCACCCCCTTTTTATCCCCTTTTTTCAATATTCATTTTAATTTTTTAATTTTTACTTCTTCATTTTATAATTTTTATTTTTATTTATTTTCATTTTTATTCATGGTTTTATCCCCACCTCTTGTCCTATTTTCAATCTTTTTTCCTGCCCCCATCCCCTCCTCCCACCCCACCCCCACAAAGGCCATCTGTCACTTGTTCATGTTGTCCTTTCCCTTAAGAGTGCTTACCCTTGTCCTGCTATCATCACATTCTGCTTTCTGACCTTAATGCCACCATCAGCACCTCCTTTAGCCAGGACCACTATCATTAACATCCCTTTGTCCTTTTGTTCATGACATCTCTGGCAATCTCTCCTTTGCTCCCACCTATCACTGGCCTTCAATACAGCTTCACCTGCTCCATCCACCCTAAATAGCATAAATTTCATCACATTTTTACTTCTCTTTAGCCCGCCTGACAGGCAGAAAATTCTGACCATTATTTTAAAGAGATGCAGTAGCAAAAGGATGGACAGAATATACGAGTGAATTGTATAATGATACAAATCGAGGAAGTGCTCAAGATATAGAGGCAAACAATGGATCAAACATTACTGTATCAGAGGTAAAGAATGCTTTGAAATTGATGAGCACAGGAAAAGCTCCAGGCATCAATGAAGTAACAACAAAACATCTAATAACCTTTTGGAGAAACAGATGTAGGAGTGATAACAAAAATTTATGATCGTAAGACCATAAGACGGAGGAGCAGAAGTAAGCCATTCGGCCCATCGAGTCTGCTCCGCCATTCAATGAGATCAGGGCTGATCTGATAATCCTGAACTCCACTTTCCTAACTTTTCCTCATAGCCCTTGATCAAATATATACCACAGGATACATTGTAGGTGACTTGAGACATTCGCTATTCATAAAGTTACCTAAGAACCTCAAGCAATGGAATACAATCATTTTAGAACTATAAACTAAATGAGTCATCGCATTCAAGTGATCTCGAAAATCATAATGGCAGGAAATAATAACACATTTGAAGCAGAAATTGGTGAAAAGTCTGGATCTAGACCTGGGGCAGAATTTTGCCCTTGTCAGGCAGTCTCGGCAGGGGCTGAGTGGGAGTGGTTGGGAAGCTGACCGCCGTCCACAATCAGGGCCTGACTGCACTGTCATGCGGGCAGGCCAGTTAAGGCCTGCCCAGCCTGAAACACGCGCTGCAGCATTGCCTGAGTGGTGGTGAGTGGTGGGGGGGGTGGGGGGAAGGAGGGTGTGCACGCAAATTCACGCATGTGCGTAGGTCCGCGTAGGGAAAGCGCCCTGAGGCCCAGAGCAGCCTCAAGGAGATGAAGATTTTTGAAAATTAAAAATAAAGAATTTTAAAATGTTAAAAAAAAAATGCTTCTGTTAAAAAACATGATTCTGTCACATGAGCAGGGACATGTTAGGAATGAAATGTTCAAATTTCTATTTAATTTTTAATTGCTGTTGGAAATCTCATCCCGCCCGTGGATAAGGTTTCCTGAAAAAATCCATAGACCGCCTGGCCTTTTCGTCTGACTGCCAACCATAAGGTTGGACGAGCAGCAAAAATTTTGATTCAATTAGATCTTTAATAGCCTTAATAGGCCTTCTAATTGTTGGCAGGTGCGCTGCCGACTTATGCGCGCGCCAACTGAGCGAAATATTGCACAAGTGCGCAATGATGTCGGGATGCTCGCCCAACGCCATCGAGTGTCATTTTACACTTGTTCAGGTTGGCCGTGTGCCTGCCCAACAAGCGGAAAATTCTGGCCCTGGAGTAGAAACAAGAAAGGGAGCATTTAACCCAGGAACAATCTTCAATAAATATCTAGACATAAACAAGAACTTTTACAGAAGCTTCATTGACTATGGAAAAGCAATTAATCGTCTTTCACACCAAAAGCTAATAGACATGTTGCTGAAATGTAACATGGACAGTAAAGATGTGAGATTTATCCAGAGACTATGTTGGGACCAAATAAGAAGTATCAGACTAGAAGATGGCCAATTGGATATGTTCCAAGTGAAGAGAGGAGTACGACAAGGTTGTGTACTGTCGCCAAAATTATTCAATCTGTCCACAGAACAAATATTCAGAGTTAGATGTACTTCCAGTGGTTACAAATTGGTGGCAGGGACATAACAAACTTTCAGTACGCCAACAACATCGCGTGACTTGCAGAATCAGAACAGGACCTACAAAATATTGTAGATGAAGTAAAATCTAGAAGTTTAGAATATGGAACACCAAAAAGACAATAACTGGTATTTAGAAGGAATACATTAAAAGAAACCAGAGTGAAGATTGAAATGGATGGTGTCACATTGGTACAAGTAGATAAGTTTAACTATTTAGGACAAATGATAACAGAAGATGGAAAATGTGATGCTGGCATTAAAAGACAGAGATAGCCAAAAGTAATTGTGTGAAGATGAAGGATGAACAACAAGCAAATTCAAGCTTGTAACAATGAAAATCCTCATAAGCTGCTACATTCTATCCGCTTTCCTGTCTGCCTCAGAAACCTGGAGCAGAATTTTCAGGTTGGTGTGCGGGCGCGAGGCCGGCCCACTGGAGCGTAAAATTGTGCGTGATAACGTCAGCGAGTGTCCCAGCACCATCCCATACTCGCGTGATATTTCAGTCGGTGGCAAAAGTCAGAAGCGCGCCCACCAACAATCAAGAGGGCAATCAAGCCCATTAAAGTTCCAAGTGTGGCCAATTTTCCGTTGTCCATCCAACCTCACAGTTGGCGGGCAGACGAATCGGCCAGGCGGCCTTTGCATTTACATTTTTGACGAAACCACATCCAAGGGCGGGATGAGGTTTCGGTTATTAAATTTAAAAAAAATAAAGATCTATGGACAGAATTTTTATAATGTATATGTTCAGGTGACTGTGCTGCTTGGACATTTTTGTTCCGATTTTAAAAGCTTTATTTAATACTTTTGAAGCCTTCAGCTCCCTGAGGCAGCTCTCTGCTGTGCCCACGCTTACATCAGCGCCTGCCCTCCTCCCACCCCCTCCCGGCAGTGCTGAGCATTTCGGTGCATGCCAGTCAGCGTGAAATCACAGTCGGGGGCCGATCATGGGTGATGGTCCATCCCCCGGCCGCCCCCAATCCCGCAGATCGCGCCCGCACGCCGACATAAAAACCCTGCCCCTGGACAAGGAGTAAAGGTCTGTGGAAGAAAATAGAGGTTTTTGAAATGTAGTTGCAAAGAAGTATGTTAAAATTTCAAATTTCAAGGCAAATGAAGAGGTGCTTGGAATAGCAAGAGCAAAAATACCTCTGAAAAGTGACATTCAGAAAAGAAAATGTCAGCTTTTTGGCCATTTCATCAGAGCTGAAACTCTACAGAGGTGTCTTCTAGTGGGCTAAATGGAGGGCAGCAGGGTCGACATAGGTGTAGCTGGATGACAAAATCACAAAGTGGTTGCAGTTGAGCTGCAGTGAATGCATGAGGATGGCCCAGGACAGACGAATGTGACATACCATGATAGCAGATCTCCTGGTAGGAGTAGCTACAAGCAGCAGTAGCAGCACCATTGAAGAGGAGATCCAGCACAGAATCAGCTGTGCCAGTGCAACCTTCCAAAAATTGCACAATCGAGTCTTCGATAACAGAAATCTCTGTAACAAGGCAAAGGCTTTGGTGTACAATGCTGCTGTGATCAGTACCCTTCTACATGGCAGTGAGATTTGGGTCACCAACCATTGGCATCTCTGGACATTGGGGAATTTCCACCAATGGTGTCACAACAGGATACTGAAAGTCAAGTTGGAAGACAGGTAAACAAACTCCAGCGTCCTCGCTGAAGTCCCTCCAATATCACAACCATGATCATGTGAAATCAGCTCCGCTGGTTTGAACACTGCATCTGCAAGCCAAATAATTGGCTTCCAAAGCAGATCCACTTTTCGTAACATAAGGATGTCACCGATCACAAAGAGGTCAAAGAAAATATTTTAAGGACACTTTGGAAATCTCATTGAAAAGGACCGTAAGACCATAAGATGAAGGAACATGAGTAGGCCATTGAGCCCATTGGGTCTGCTCTACCATTCAGTGAGATCATGGCTGATCTGATGATCCTCAACTCCACTTTCCTGCCTTTTCCCCATTGCCCTTGATTTCCTTACTGATTAAAAACCTGTCTATCTCAACCTCGAATATACATAACGACCCAGCCCTCTGCGATAAAGAATTCCATGAATTCATCACCCTCTGAGAGAAGAAATTGCCCCTCATCTCTGTCTTAAATGGGTGATGCCTTACTCTGAGACTCTCCCAGAAGGGGAAACAGCCTCTCAGCATCCACCCTGTAAAGCCCCCTAAGAATCTTATATCTTTCAATAAGGTTGCAAGGGGACAAATTGACATTGGTGTGTGGGAGGAGCTTGTCACAAACCATACCATTCAATAGCCTTAACACAGTCAGAAACGGATTGCATAAACTTTTCTGTACTGAAGAGGCAAAAGTGGATGGAGAAAGAGCTGACTCCTGGCTTAAGCATGCCTCGCTACCCTCAAACCTCCCCCACCAACCTCTCCTTCTTCAGGGCAACTCTTGTCCTCTCTGCCCAAAGACCTGTGGCTCCAGGATTGACCTGCCGACTCACCTACGGCCACACAAATCATGAAGACTGACAGATGTCATTCTCGTTTTGAGGGACTGACGATGATGACGATAACGACTGGAATAGTTTGGAACAGACCAAATGGTCTCTGATGTACTCACAGTAAATTGGCAATGATAGGCAACATTAAACAACACAGTATTACAGAAAGTATTAAATAGAAGCTGCATTCATAAGCAAGATCTGTATAGTAAATATATCACCAGGAGGAAAACAGAAGATGCTGTACAAAGAGCAGTAATTGAGAACAGAGAAGATGAAGAATTATATGTCAGGAGATGTTCTTTTAGATTTACCACATATGGTGATGGTACCAGCACACTTCATACCAGGAGTACCTTTCTTCATATAAGCAATCTCATTTTATAACAATATTAGCATTGGCAAACATCAGTCTCATCGATGGTGACTACAGTTGTTGGAGGTTCAGGGTTTCAATAATAGCTGCTTTTCCTTTGTGCAACCCAATTGTAATTCTAATATCCAGTCTCCAGGCAATGCCTCAAGTCTCTGTTTCCTGAGCGTGGTATGGTGGATAGCTGCTTTCAGCTTGGTGGAGGGATATGCATGGGGAAATTTATAGCATGCTAGCTATCTCAAGATTGTAGATCACCTAGCTGCCCATTACTTGCCCCTAACAGAAAATAACACTGCTCCATTGTTAAGAATTGGGCAGGAATAATAAGTAAAACAGAATCAAAGTTCTCTGTGTATAATTGTAAGTGGAAAGAATGAAATAATTTGCACTTATATGGTGCCTCATTGCACCCTGAGGATAATTCAAACCCTTTTACAGCCATCGGATTACTTTTCAAGTGCCCTGTTGTTTTATAGGCAAACTCAACAGCCAATCTACACACACTAAGATCCAAGTAAACAGAAAATCAATGAATAGTCAGGTAATCTATTTTTGATGGTGTTGATTGAAAGAAGAATATTGACCAGGACATTAGGAAAATTTCTTTCTCTTCCTTAAATAGTGCCAACCTGCCCTGGCAAATGGGACCTGAGTTGAAAGTTTCATCTGAAAGTTGGCATCTCCAACAGCGTAGTGCCCTCCAATAATACATTAAAATGTCAGCCTAGATTATGTGTAATGGAGTGAGGCTTGAATCCACAACCTAATGGCTCAGGGAAAGAGAGGTACCAACTGAGCCAGGCTGACAGTCATTTCCCTTCCTGTAGAGTCCAATGGGGTCAATTATGTGAATAAGCAGCACTGCCAGCTGGGCTTTAAACTCAACCCAACCAATATATAATGGTAAAAGCAAAATACTGCAGGTGCTGGATATCATGGTAAATCACCAGCAATCAGCTGTGGCAATGAGTTGTGATTTTCCATTATAGGCTTTCTGTCTGCATGGCTGAGCTGATGGTGGGAAGCCTTTTCAAAGTTACCTTGGTATCCATAGTATAACAACATATTTTCTGAACAATGACACCTTAATGCCATTAATCGACACATATGCCTTAAACTGAATGGATATTGATTTCATGTACGTAAACATGACAGAAGGACTCGATGAGAAGGATGAACCACCTGTGGTTAACAAAGGTGGTTAAGGAGAGTATCCAATCAAAAACTAAGGCATACAAAGCTGGAAAAACTAGTGGTAGGCCAGAGAAATGGGAATATTTTAAGATCCAGCAGTGGATGACTAAAAAGCTAATAAAGAGGAAAAAAATTGATTATACAAGTAAATTGGGAAGAAATATAAAGACCCACAGCAAGAGCTTCTACGGGTATATAAAAAGAAAGAGAGTGGTTAAAGTGAGCGTGAGACCTATAGAGGATGTGACTGGAAAAATGATAATGGGGAACAGGGAAATGGCAGATAATTTAAACCAATATTTTGCATCGGCTTCAGGTGGAGGGCTATAAACATCCCAAAGATATCAGATAAGCAAGGAGCTAACGGGTAGAAAGATCTTGTAACAGTCTCTATCACAAGGGACAAAGTATTTGACAAACGAATAGGACTAAAGGCCTGCATCCAAGGGTTTTAAAGAATACGGCTGCAGGGATAGTGCAGGCATTGATCAAAATACTCCAGAACTCACTGGATTCCATGAGGGTCCCAGTGGATTGGAAAACTGCTAATATGACATCCTCGTTCAAGAAGGGAGGGAGACAAAAATCTGGAAACTATAGCCCAGTCAGCCTAACATCTGAAGTTGGAAAAATGCTAGAGTCCATTATTAAGAAAGAGATAGCAGGGCATTTAGAAAAGCTTAATGCAATCAAACAGAGTCAGCATGGTTTTGTGAAAGGGAAATAATTTTTGACAAATTTACTAGAGTTCCTTGAGGATATATCAAGCAGAGTTGATAAAGGGGAACTGGTAGATGTAGTGTATTTGAATTTCCAGAAGGCATTCGATAAGGTGCCACACAAAAGGTTATTGCACAAGATAGGAGCTCATGGTATTAGGGGTAATGTATTAGCATGGAGTGAGGATTGGTTAGCACATGGAAGACAGAGATTCGGGATTAATGGGTTTTTATCAAGTTGGAAAGACATAACTAGTGGAGTGCCACAAGGATCAGTCCTGGGGCCTCAATTATTTACTACCTATATTAATGACTTGGAGGAAGGGGCAGAGTGTAATGTATCCAAATTTGCTGATGATACAAAAAATAGGTGGGAAGGCAGGCATGTTGTGATGAGAGCATAAGGAATCTGCAAGGGGATATAGATAGGTTGAGTGAGTGGGCAAAAACTTGACAGATGGAGTTTAATGTAGGAAAGTATGAGGTCATGTACTTTGTTAGGAAGAATCAAAAGGCAGATTATTATTTAAATGGAGAGAGACACCAAAAAAGTGCAGCACAGAGGGATTTGGGTGTTCTTGTGCATGAAACACAAAAGATTAGTAAGTGGTGCAACAAGAAATTAAGAAGGCAAGTGGAATTTTGGCCTGTATTGCTAGGGGGTTGGAGTTTAAAAATAGGGAAGTCTTGTTACAATTGTACAGGGTGTTGGTGAGGCCTGGAATACTGTGTACAGTTTTGGTCCTCATATTTAAGAAAGGAAATACTGGCTTTGAAGGCAGTTCAAAATAGATTCACTAGGCTGATTCCTGGGATGAAGGGGATGACATAACAAGAATGGCTAAACAGGTTAGGCCTTTATTGATTAAAGTTTTGAAGAATGAGGAGTGTGATCTTATTGAAATGTATAAGATTCTGAGGGGGCTTGATAAGATAGATGTTGAGAAGATGTTTCCACTGTTGGGGGAATCTCAAACTAAGGGACCTAGTTACAGAATAAGGGGACACTCATCTAAAACTAAGATGCAAAGGAATTTCTTCTCTCAGAGGGTAGTGAATGTCTGGAATTCTCTACCCCAGAGAATTGTAGAGGCTAGATCACTGAAAGTATTTAAAGAAGAGGTAGATAGATTTTGAAATATCAGGGAGTTGAAGGCTATGAGAAGCTGGCACAAGTGAGGATTTGAGGCCAGGGGCAGATCAGCCATGATCTTATTGGATGGCAGGGCAGGCTTGAGGGGCCGAATGCCTTACTCCTGCTCCTATTTCTTATCTTCTTATGTTCTTAGATTTTCATTTAACCTCTTTTGCTCTACTCTTGTTCTGTCTCACAGTTAACTCTGAACCTAGTCCTACTGTATCATAGGTTTCCGTCAACATCCTCAACCTCATGCACTTTTCAAGTTCCATCTGGATAGCTTAATCCCAGGACTAGAGTTAATAGTTCAATGTTACTATTACCTTCTTCCTGGTCTTCCACCAGTGCAACCACAACACGTGTAATTTTTCATCACCTCTTTGAATACAACTTCATTTTATTTCACATCCCACCCTTTCCCAGCAGACAGAACATAACATTATGGTTATCCAGCAACCAGACTATAGCAATCTTCTTGAATGACATCGCCCACTTTAAACATGCAGCCGGCTATCAATAAAAAACAAGCTAGGGACCTTATGAAGGAACTTAAGAGACACATACTTCTCCAATGCTATATTTTGATTGACACCTTTGGTTTTTTTCCCTGCAATTGGGAAAGTCAGTGCAAACTCTCTGACACACATCATCACTCATGCTTTAGGTTCTGGCCTCATTTTACTGAATGTTAGTAATCTGGGTAAATGCGCCAGAAATGGGTTGTTATACTCAACAGTGACATCATCTTGGCAGACTGCTTATTGTCAACTAATTCTTTTTATTTGCCAGTATGTTTTTCTTTAAAAAATAGGCATAATGAGAATCTTTTAAGATGGGAACCCTTTGATGTTGATTTTTCTTAATCTTTCCAGTTAGCTTGCCACATGGAAATCCTATAGTTTAGCCAATAAAAACTATACCTTCTCACAGTACTTTCCATTCTCTTACTTCTGCATTTACACGCACAAGTAAAAGGACAAGAGAAAATACTGCACATTGATAAGTCAAGTTTCGTCAAACAGTTGACTTTGGTTTGAGTTTGAGCCATGTTTGAGTCATGCTCAGGAGGCATTTACACTGTTCAAGTTCCAGGCAATCAGACTAGTATTTAAATTACTTGGCTCCTGCCTGGCAGGACAGAGCCCGATTAACACATGCATAGAGTTCTTTGGAGACTGTTAGAAATTTAAATGTTTAGTGAGCAGGGAGGGGTAAATCCCTGATCTATTACCACTTAAGTAAAGGTTAGATAGATTTGGAATGTGACCAGGAGGTCCACTGGAATCCCTGAGCACTTTGCAAAGCAAATTTCAAACTGCTTTTATTTCTCCTCTATGAAATGTCAAAACAGATTGATAGGAGACGATTGCCTTTCTGGAGCCTCACACCATATTGTTCTGAAATCAGGCCAGATGCTGACTTTTAGACTTACACTGCAAGTTTATGCTTTTGTAGAGGCCAAAATCAACTGCAGTAATGTAAACTGATCAGTCTAAATGCACTTTGATGCAGTTCGTGCCATCTTATGTAACATCATTGGCATTGTCCGTACCAGTGCCCCATGCCAGTGATGCAAACTTTGACAAGAATATAGACAGCACTTTCCCAGAAATGAATCTGATTTCTGTTTTTGACATGGAACGAAAATGCAACAGGGAGATTTTCCAAGATCCATGCCCAAATACAGTGAATCACTAGGATACGGTGATAATCATTGGAAAATTGGATGTATAGAGCACATGCTTGGATGGAAAACTGGGCAGGATCCATGCCACACTTGTCTATTTACTGCACTTTGGTGATCCAGTGTGCAAGCTCCAGAAAATGTCCCCAGCAGGCTTTTATTGCACTTAGCTGACTTAAATTCTGACTTGCAAGTCATGTAAATGAGACGTTTAGTTATTGAATCTTTTACACAGATGGCCTGAGACAACTAAAAACTGAATGCTTTCACTATTTCCTTGTAAAATGTACTGAATGGTACGATAACCTTATGGAGTTTATTTCTTGTCAAATGTGCCTAAGTGCAAGTATCAGATGTACAGTCCTACTTAATAAAAATGACACATTCAATTATAATTAATGGTATTTACATTATTTTAGTGGTTATCTGAGTGTCTGACCTGCTTGAAAACTCATCACAATGATTATGAATCTGCAAACAAATCTACTTAAGTAGTATCCATTTACAATATAAAGTGCACACCCTCCCCACAGGTAAACACCCAACTTATTTAAGCCCATTAAATGTAAACACAGATTGCTAAAAGCCAAGGCTGAGCAAGACTCCAATGAATGTGTATGTGTGTGTGTGTGTGTGTGTGTGTATGTGTCTGCGCACGCCCGCGTGCATGCATATGAGGGTACTGCTGGAGTTCAACTGGCTAAAGCGCATAGTTATACCGCTACAGAGCATAGGTAAGTTCCTGTCAGCTTGTACAGCTGGTATCATTCTATCCACTGCTGGTCTGGAATTCAGGGATATCTGAAGCCAAGGGGGGAGAATCCAGTTTGAAGAAAAATCCTGGTAAACTGGAACACTTGAATTATTTTATAATTTCTGCATGCAACTAAGTTTGTTTCCCATCATGTTTAAAAAGGCTATGAAGTTTACCCTCTTTCAATGTGTTTGTTTGATGGAAGTGTATTTTTCAGGAAAAAATAATTTAAACCATAATCCATAGATAAATTAAGGAACATACACGAGAAAGGTCCTTGATTCAATTCATTGGGGATAAAATTCAATCGTGATAGGAATGCAAAATGGGTGATAGCAGATTTGTTATCTGTGAACTTATACATTTATACACGCCTTTTGCTTTGATGGGATAAGGGAGGGAAAAGAGGGAGAATGTTTTTTTTAACTTAGCAAAAGGAAACAGCTATGTATATTTGCTTTAGCTATTTTATTTCTAATTGAATACAATACAATAATTATCTTGTGATGACTTTAATAAAGATTAATGGTGATAAATTTGATATATTCTCCCACATTTTTAGACAGGAAATATTCTTGTTCCATATATTATAGTTTTTTTTGGCAGCAATTTCTTCTGTTTTACTGGGATAATGACATATGGAGCTATTAGGTACATGGATGTTAAATACATTTTATCTGAATGTCATTTTTACATCTATTAAGGCAGATTAATGGCAAAGCATGGTAGTAAATGCTGGAGGTGGAAATAAGCTCTTCAGGGAAAAAAGTGGATTAGGCTGGTAATCAGGGCAGATATCACGATATGTGATAAACCCATGTCCATTCATAGCGTTGCAGGCAGCTCGCAATCTTCGTGCTGCTTGCTAATTTAAACGATAGTGGCGTGCAGCCCAGTGCTGAGCAATGCTGCTGAGTAACTATACACGAGGCTAGCATCACGGAAATCTAACCTGTACCACTTAAAGGCAGCCAGCACTCGAAAAGATGAGGTGCATTTTTGTTGGTGCAACCACTGGAACTGATTAAAAGAGGAATCTCTGAGCAGAAGAGAGAGTGGAAATGGAATTACAGACAAAAGAACATGCTCCAAGATTCTCTGATATAGCATCTGAGGTCTTGGTGCAGGTTGAGAGACATCCTCTTCACTCAGGGAACCAAGAGGCCCTCTAGACAGACTTTCTGAAGACATTGGGGGCAAGTAGCTGTCGAAGTTAATGCCAACATTGGCTAGTTCCGAGGACCAGGATGTAATGCCACAAAAAAGCTCAATCACCTCACACAGTCAGTCAAGGTTACTGAATACACCTTCACATATCGTATCCTTTTAAATGGTAGCCTCATATACTGCTTCGTTTACCACCACACATCATACACTTACCAGCAGTTTTTATCAAGTACCACATATATCCAACATTCACAGCCTCACCTCACCCATGCATATTTAGTGCTGCTGCAAGCCTCGCACTTACATCTTGCAGCTTGCACGCTTGGTCAAGCATTTATTTGTGGCGGGTACGTCACCCAAATATATTTGCACCACACCTACTGACATGCTTAGCTTTTCCTTGCAGGATGAAGTGGTCCAGAATTGGAGGCAGCTGCTGCGTGCCTTCATCCTCACAGACGAGATGGTACAGGCAATCACCGGAGTGACCCCGACTGAGAATGTGGCCAGCAGCAGGGTTGAATAAAAAATGAAGGAAGGAAATCCCAGGTTTCCTTATATGATCGACGTGAAAAGCACTAACTTTGTGGCAACAGAACTGGTGAGTCAGGAAATGTATTGTGTGCCATAGTAATTCATAGGCTCTATTTCAGTCAAGGGAAAGTTGGGTTTTCTCTCGGGTTCTGAAGCTTCTGAGTCTTCTGTAAACAAGGACTTTTGTTTGTAGAAAGAAGATGATGATAAGTTCCTATCTAATCCACCTTCTCATATCCCACTTATCCCTCACCCTAGAACCTCTTGTGATGACAAACTGCAGATGGTGAAAGTTTGCACCTCCTGCTTTACCCACACTACTTATCCCCACCACCCCCCAACCCCTGCCTCCTCACCCCTCACTACAACTCGACCCTTGTGCCTTTATACTTTCAGATATCCAAGAACTGCCCGCTGGTCAAAACTAGTGCGGGAGCCTGAAGTCCAAGAGGAACCAGACTGGTGAAGAAAAAACACTGACACATGATCTCACACTTGCACTCATCAACTTTGAGACTAACATGATTTTAGAGGGTAGCACAGGCGCAGAATCTGCATGTGGTGAATCATGGGGCAGGAGTGGGCTGCAGGCAGGACAGAGAGAGGGGATAGTGTGGATGCCAGCTCCCCAGAGGGTGAGGTCACACACCAGTTCCCCCGCCAAGGAGTCAGACAAGGGCCTTACTGGGGCAGCACACAGGGAAAGGCTGCACAATTAAATACTTGTAAATTGACAGGCCAGAAAGCCTGCTGTCCCTCTCAAGAAGCATGGAGGAATTTGGCACCAACAGGGCTTTTCACAGAGCTTGGAGTACCATCCTCTCCACCATGGACATGCTGGTCAACTCCATGAGAACACTTTGGGGACCTGACCCTGATCCGGCACCTGATGACTGATGTTTCAGCTTCCAGTGGAGCAAAAGCAGAAGCTACCCAAAGTCTGAGTGCTGAAGTGGAAGCTCAGCTTGGTGCAATGCACACTCAGACTGCTGCCATCACTGGCTCTGTGCTCAAAGGGGCTGGCAAGCACTCACACTAGTCCAGAATCTGTCCTCCAGCACATTACTAGGATCTCTGAGGTTTTACCCCAGGAGCAGTGGCAGTGGCTCCATGTGGCATGAACCTGCTGTGCTCTCTCAGGATGACAGTGCCACTCCACCAGCATCCCAGATGTTGTCAGTCAGCCAGCCTTGACTGCTGTCACCCTTGCTGAGCTGCTGCCGGACATTCTAGGTCTAGACCAGGTCGAAAGCATTCATCAAAGCCACCCGCAGTCTTCCACCAACCATGCTGCTGCCACTGGGGCAGCACTGTATAGGGACATTAGGCACCCACAAGACAGAAACCAAAGGAATGCACTAGGGTGATTAGTTGCCTTTTGTATAGAATGGGGAGGTGGTGATGTAGTGATATTGCTGCTTGACTAGTAATCCAGAGACCCTGGGTAATGCTCTGGGGACCTAGATTCAAATCCCACCACAGCAGGTGGTTTAATGATGATCATGTTGTAAAAACCCATCTGGTTCACTAATGTCCTTTAGGGAAGGAAATCTGGCGTCCTTACCAGATTTGGACTACATGTGACTCCAGACCTATAGCAATGTGGTTGACTCTTAAACGCCCTCTGAAATAGCCTAGCAAGCTACTCAGCTGTATCAATCTGCTAAAAAGACTAAATTAATTGGAAGCGGACAAACCACCCGGCATCAACCTAGGAAATGACAACAGCAAACTCAGCTCTGCTGACCCTGCAAAGTCCTCCTTACTAACATTTGGTGGCTAGTGCCAAAATTGGGAGAGCTACCTCAGACTAGTCAAGCAACAGCCTGACATAGTCATCCTCACGGAATCATACCTTACAGACAATGTCCCAGATACCACCATGTCCATCCCTGAGTATGTCATGTATCTCTGACAGGACAGACCCAGCAGAGGTGGCAGCACAGTGGTATACAGTCAAAAGGGAGTTGCCTGTACTCTGTCGACTCTGGAACCCGTGATGTCTCATGGCATCATGAGCAAGGAAACATCCTGCTGATTACCATGCACTGCGACTCCCCCACCCTCAGCTAATGAATCAATGCTCCTCAATGTTGAACACCACTTGGAGAGTGGCAATGATGCAGAATGTACTCTCAGTGGAGACTTCAATGTCCAACACCATGAGTGGCTCGGTATCACCACTACTGACTGAGCTGGTCGAGTCCTAAGGAACATAACTACTAGACTGGATCTGAGGCAGATGGTGAGGGAAAATCATACATGACCTCATCCTCACCGACTTGCCTGCCACAAATGCAACTGTCCACTGTCCATGACAGTATCAGTAGGAGTAACCACTGCACTGTCCTTGTAGAGACGAAGTTCTGTATTCACATTGAGGATACCCTCCGTTGTGTTGTGTTCTGTGGCACTGCCACCGTGCTAAATGGGATAGATTTCGAACAGATCTAGGAACTCAAGATTGGGCAACCAAGAGGCACTGCGGGCCATCAGCAGCAGCAGAATTGTACTCAACCACAATCTGTAACCTTATGGCCCAGCATATCCACCACTCTAACATTACCACCGAGCCAGGGGATCAGCCCTGGTTCAATGAGCAGTGCAGGAGGGCATGCCAGGAGCAGCGCCAAGCATAAAAGTGAGGTGTCAATCTGGTGAAGCAACAAAACAGGATTACTTGTGTGCCAAGCAGCATAAGCAGCATGAGATAGACTGAGATAAGTGATTTCACAACCAACAGATCAGATCTTAGCTGTGAAGTCCTGCCGCATCCAGTTGTGAATGGTGGTGGACAATTAAACAACTCACTGGAGGGGGAGGCTCCACAAATATCCCCATCCTCAATGATGGGGGAGCCCAGCACGTCAGTGCAAAAGATAAGGCTGAAGCATTTGCTACAATCTTCAGCCAAAAGTGCCAAGTCGATGGTCCATCTCGGCCTCCTCCACAGGTCCCCAGCATCACAGATGCCAGTCTTCAGACAATTCAATTCACTCCACATGATATCAAGAAATGGCTGAAGGCGCTGGATATTGCAATGGCTATGGGTCCTGAAAATATTCCAGCAATAGTACTGAAGACTCTTGTGTGCTCCTAGCCAAGCTATTCCAGTACAGCTACAACATTGGCATCTACCTGGCAATATGGAAAATTGCCCAAGTAAGCCCTGCACACAAAAAGCAGGACAATTCCAACCCGATCAATTACCGCCCCGTAAGTCAATTGTCGTTCATTAGTAAAGATATGAAAGGGGTCATCAGCAGTGCTATCAGAGCACTTACTTATCAAAAACCAGCTCACTGAAGCTCAGTTTGGGTTCCGCCAGGGCTACTCAGCTCCTGGCCTCATTACAGTCTTGGTTCAAACATGGACAAGAGGGCTGAACTCCAGAGGTAAGGTGAGAATGACTGCCTTTGACAGCAAGGCAGCATTTGGCTGAGTGTGGCATCAAGGAATCCTGGCAAAACTGGAGTCAATGGGAATTGGGGGAAAGCCCTCTGATGGTTGGAGTCATACCTAGCTCAAAGGAAGATAGTTGCGGCTGTTGGAGGTCAGTCAGCTCAGTTCAAATGTTCAACGCCATTCATGGCTCCTCAGATACTGAAGCTGTCCATGTCCAAATGCAGCAAGACGTGGGCAATATCTAGGCTTGGGCTGACAAGTGGTAAGTAACATTTGTACCACATAAGTGCCAGGCAATTACCATCTCAAACAAGAGAGAACGTAACCATTGCCACTTGACATTCAATGGCATTACCATTGTTGAATCCCTCTCAATCAAGATCCTGGGGGTTACCATTGACCAGAAACAGAACTGGGCCAGCCATATAAATACTGTAGCTACAAGAGCAGGTCAGAGGAAATCCTGTGATGAGTAACTCACCTCCTGACTCCTCAAAGCCTGTCCATCACCTAAAAGGCACAAGTCAGGAGTGTGATGGAATACTCCCCACTTGCCTGGATGAGTGCAGCTCCTACAACACTCAGGAAGCTAGACTCTATCCAGGACAAAGCAGCCTGTTTGATTGACACCCCATCCACCAACATTCACTCCCTCCACCACCGACGCACAGTGGCAACAATGTGTCCCATCGAGATGCACTGCAGAAACTCGCTAAGGCTCCTTAGACAGCACCTTCCAAACCCACAACCACTACCATCTAGAAGGACAAGGGCAGCAGACACATGGGAACACCACCACCTGGATGTTCCCCTCCAAGACACTCACCACCCTGACTTGGAAATATATTGCCCTTCCTTCACTGTCACTGCGTCAAAATCCTGGAACTCAATTCCTAACAGCACTGTGGGTGTACCTACACCACATGGTCTGCAGCTGTTCAAGAAGGCAGCTCACCACCACCTTCTCAAGGGCAATTAGGGATGGGCAATAAATGCTGGCCTAGCCAGTGAAGCTCACATCCCATGAATGAATTTTAAAAAAACACTCCTGAAGGATTCCTTCAAAGAGGTCCAGGCAGCGGAGCCTTTGCTACAGTGCTGCAATGGTCTGCTCTATAATGTTTTGTGCGACAGTGTGGCTCTCATTGTACACACACTGGTCACGTGTTTGGGGTTGTAGAGAGGAGTAATGTGCCAGTTGTAAAGAGGACAGCAATTGTCACCCAGCAGCCAACATCTGATTTGACTGAGGAAACAGTAGACTGCTGCAGTATGAAAGCATAATGACTCCTGTGAGGGTAATGGGCTTTCACCAGCTGAGCATGGTCGCACAACAACTGCAGAATCAGCGAGCGGTAAACTTGTTTGTCCCTACAACCACACCACCCCCCCTCCACCTCCCTCTCTCTCTCCGCCCCCCACACACACATGTTAAACCAGCTTATATTTCAACTCTTTCTTGGACTCGAACTCAAGTTCTGTCGAAGGGTCGTGAGGACTCGAAACGTCAACTCTTTTCTTCTCCGCCGATGCTGCCAGACCTGCTGAGTTTTTCCAGGTAATTCTGTTTTTGTTTTTGTGTCAGCATTGAGATGTTGTGTTTGCAAAGCCATATGTGTAATCAATGGCACCCTGCACCATGGGAAGACCACTATCCTGGCAATGTCATGTACATGCTCAGCCTGATTCTCTCTGTTCAGAGAGAACAAAATTATCTCCCCTCTTCTGGTATAAAGAGCATCTGTCAACTCTCTGATGCAGCGATAGATGGTGAACCGTTTTTTTTATTCATTCATGGGATGTGGCTAGGCCAGCATTTATTGCCCATCCCTAATTGCCCTTGAGAAGCTGATGGTGTGCCGCCTTCTTGATCCACTGCAGTACATGTAATGTAGGTGCACCCACAGTGGAGGGAGTTTCAGGATTTTGATC
Source organism: Carcharodon carcharias (assembly GCF_017639515.1). Taxonomy (NCBI): domain Eukaryota; kingdom Metazoa; phylum Chordata; class Chondrichthyes; order Lamniformes; family Lamnidae; genus Carcharodon; species Carcharodon carcharias. The sequence continues at coordinate 66,559,759 of NC_054487.1, forward strand.
CAGTGACAGAGAAGGGAGGTGGTACATATGCCACCTACTCCAGCCTGGAAGGACCCCAACACACCCAACCCAAAGAAATCCAGGGTCATGGCCATTTTCATGGCTGCTGGAAGCGCCATTTTGCCCCACTTTGAGGCTGCAAGTCTGGTTGCAGGAGGTGACAGGGTTCTGTGAACACCTCCTCTCTAAATGCACACTATGCACAAACAGTCTCAAGAGGCTACCATTAATGAAGAGATCCAACAACAGATTAGCTGTGCCAGCTCAGCCTTCTACAAACTATGGCAGCAAGTAAGTTTGTTGAAGGATAACTTGACAGGAGCTAACAGTTAGAACCATTCCATCAGCAGGATACAAAGGATGAGGGTGCGAAGTGGTATCAGGTTTTCAATTCCGTATTCACCTAAGAATTGATTTTAGATATTCAGAGCAGAGCCAATGAAGATTAAACCAATCAACATAAATGTCATTTCTATATTTTTTAATATAATTTTAAAAAGAAGAAATAAACATGTTTGAACTTTAACCCACTTTATCATTAAGGGTTTTATTAGTTTTCCACTGACTATTAGACAGAAGCCCCACTGCCACCTTTGAGAAAGAAGACAAACTCTAATATAATTGACTGACGTTACAAATTTGTTGCTCTTTATTGTACAGTGTTGCACAGACATTGGCAATTAAGGAGAGATGGTAGCTTGCTCTTATTTACAATAACAGGATTGGAAAACTGAAGCTACATATAGAATTAAGAGTAATGGCACAACATTTTGTGAGTATCAAAACTTGTTTTTTGAAAATATCACTTTGACTTTGTTTTTTGACAAGATTTTACTGAGTAATCCATGTAATACTCTCATGGATTAAGTATAGTGAATGCTGAAGCCTCCTGGATATGAGAAACTGCAAAGGGTATGGTTGAGAGTCTAACCTTAACAATATGGAACAATGTGGCTGCAAGAAACTGAGATAAGAGTGCCTTCATCACTTGTATGAAAAATTAACTGGGAGGTGAGGGCTTGGGTTGTGGTTTCCTTCAGCAGAAGTCTTCTGCTTCTGCATGTAGTAATAAAATTCCAGACTAGTACCAGAATGTCACTTTCAAATTCTGCTAGAGCACAATGAACACATCCAGCTGCAAGTCGCACTCAGGCCTTGCCAACTTTCAGCCAATTCTTCTTCCTGAAAATGTGATGATGTGAGGAGAGACAGGCATAAGAGAGAGAATCAAAAGGAATCTCAATCACTCCATTACTAAACCTCTCCCCATTACTGCAGGAAGTGTTTGTGTACCAGGCAGAGTTCAAAGCCCGTCTGCTGCGATGGAAAGGACCCATTGAGTCAAGATGAACAGAAGCACACGTGTTGGGAGGGGGTGGGGGGTGGGGGGTGGGTGGGTCGGGGTGCTGCGGAATCCATGCTTGATTATTTCTGAGATGTTTCAGGGTCACAGGTATTTGATTATTAGTCTTTGAAGAAACATGGTGGCTCCTCTGTATCAAATCGTAAACATATTTTTATGGAAATTACTAAAATAAACCTTTCTACTTCCATTTTCTTTCATACGCATTATACTGATGCATAAAGTATACCTGCAGATGTTGTGTGGCTAAAATGTAGCTGGGAAAGTTGAAAGGAAATTCAAACTGTAGTTTACTTGCTAAATGTGTACTGTAGCTTTAATAAGATTCACTTTCGAGGCTTCCTAAAGCATATCAAGGATTCTGGATCCAGTCGTACAAGAAACCTTGGAGCTGCTGTTATTCAAATGCACAGTGTTCCTTCACAACTTCATCATTAATGTTCTTTTAAACAACTTACTTTTTTAGTGTTTTGGCAGGTAATATCAGAGCACCTACGATTTGAGCTCAATTACTTATTAATAAGCAAGGATTTCTGCTGCTTCAAATGTATCATTATTTTTGAAAACGAGAAACATCGATTTGTTTCTGCCAAGCTAGCAGTTGAAGTGAACTGAGTTATCCACTCCATTGCCTATCAGCTAGTTAGCAAAGATTGACAGGACATTAGAAGAACACAGCATGACTGTTCAAACTTTAGCCAGCCTTATCAGGAAACTGGAGACAAGCTGTGGAGCAGGCAGACGGGTGTTTACTAAAGGCCTATGTAAACAGGAGAAACAGTAGCACATGTCTCAATTTTGGTAGTGATTTCTCACACTCTTAAGTTGCTAAGATTCACACAGGCCAGTGTGAATTGCTGCATAGTACCTGCTTCTCATTAAAATGTTTTGGAAAAGGAGAGTGGATGGCCCCATATCCTCTCAGAACTCTTTTAACCACAAGTCTTTTAAGCGGTGTGGGGGTGGGGGGGGGGGGGGGGGAAATGTGAAGAGTTTGTATTACAGATTCTGTTTAGTCAAATTGCCCGCACAAAACTAGGTATTTAAATTCTTGTTAATGACACTTGTTACCTATGCAATGTAAATATATTATTTTAGATTTTGAATCTCCATTTAGCATCATTCTGTGTAGACTTTAGGATTCAGGGCTGGAATTTTCCAGCCCCTCACGCCGGCGAAATATTCCGTTCCCGCTGATGTGAACGGAGATTTCAATTGCTCCCTGGTCCTATGGTGGGGGAACCTGCTGCAGGGATGCTGGAAAATTCTGGCCCAGGAAATTGAAATACAATTCAACTTTACTGGATTAATCCTCGAATAATGGCTAGAGAACCCAATCACATTCCAGTACTATAAGTAAAGGGGAATAGGACATATAATCGCATCTCCATCAATAGACGGTCATATGCAAGGCCCAGTACATTATATGGAATATAATACAGGCTGCTCAGTGTAACAACATTGCAAAAGAAAATAGATATTCCCTGTCCAGGACCAATTAACTTGGCAGCTTTCTGGTAAACACAGGTATAGACCCACCACAAGACCAGTGGGGATCAAATTCAGCTGTACTAATCCTCTTGTACTGATAAGATCATGAGAGCATGCATACAGATGCATACCAACCACAAGATCACTAGATAATTGGATACAGACCACCACATGATTGCAATGGAACTGGAGGCTCCTTACTTGACTGTCAAGCATTTAAAAGTAACATAAAATCACTTAATTTTGCAGAAATTGATACAGTCATAGACAATGGACTTGGGCCGGCACCTGTCATAATAGTGTGGAATCAATGATAGAAGTAAGAAAATGGCTACGTTGCAGTAGATTATTATTTTTTCTGCACGGGCTGTAAGCAGTGGCCTGGTCAGAGTAGAAAATTGAGCAGTCAGGATTATTGCACGTTAGCTACAGAGCCTATTCAACTTTCCTTCCATTAATTTAAATCAGGTGGGCTATGGCACCAGCATGTGATTGATACTGTCTGATCATTCTCTGTGCACTCTGCCTCGGTGATGTTTCATATCCAAGCAACCATTTTATCCCTTTATGCCTTCATGAGGGGGTCAGCTTTAGCCAAAGCCTTCCATGCTCCAAAGTTGACAAATCTTTTGCCTCATTAGTATTTTGAAAATACTAATCCAGAGCCTAGCAGTACACTTGATCGGCACTGTATCCTCCATCTGAAACATTCACTCACTTCATCCCAGTGGCCCCTGATGGCAGTGCGCACCATTTGCAACAGGGGTGGGGAGCCTTTTTCTTATTACGAGCCATTTGAACATGGACAAAATCAGTTGTGGGCCACACACACATAAAAAAATCAACTTAATTTAGCTTTTTTAGAGAGAATGCAGAAACGTTCAACTCACCTGCTGTTTTAATGCGATGGCTGAATTTGAATATTATGTTCTTAAATATTATTACAGTAATTTAGTTGACACTTTTATCCAAAGCAAATTTGTGAAGATGAAAATGCTATTTTGAAGGTGCTACTGCCATTGGTCCATATTTTTAGAAAACTTGCTATGGGCCAGATGAAACTGAGCAATGGGCCGGATCCGGATCCCCACCCCTGATTTACAAGATGCGCTGCAGCAACTTGCCAGGGCTTCTTCCACAGTATCTTTCAATCCTATGACCTCCACCGACTAGAAGAAGAAAGGCATGTATAGGAACACCACCATTTGCAAGTTCCTGTCCAAGTAGTACACAAGCCTGGTTTGGCACTATGTCAGCATTCCTTCATCACTGAATCAAAATCCTATACCTCACTCTCAAACAGCACAATAGGTGTACCTACACCAGACAGACTGCAGTGGTTCCAGAAGGTGACTCACCATTACCTTCTCAAGGGCAATTATAGGGAAGGACACTAAATGCTGGCCTTGTCAGTGATGTTCACATGTCATGAATGAATTATAAAAATTGCAAATCCTGTAAAATGGCACTTTTGGCACTGATGTCAGGTTTGACAGAGGAGTCAACTGGCCAAAGATGAAATAGTTGAGATGGAACTCTTAAAGAACCAGGACACAAAGTGAGAGATCTGGATAAAAACATCACAGTAGGTTTTTCTACACTGCCACCTTGAATCGGGGTCCATCTGCTTATTGTCATTTGTTGTAATTTCTGTAGCTTTTGTGCTGAGAGACAAAGCATGGAGCTGTTATTTAAGCCCCCACTAACTGCCAACTCAGCACATCTGTTTTGACATTGTAGAGGATAGATCTTGACAAAAGGACATCACCAACCATTCCTTTGCTTTGAGAGTTTCAGGTTTTGGGTATGTCATAAAGGGAGACATAAAACAGCCTTGACGTGTCTTCAGAAATAGTACAGAGACAAATGTAGATGAAGCACTGTGCAAAGCACTTGCTGTAGGCAAAAAATTGAAAGTTTAAAGACTTTTTTATTGGCATAATACTTGCTATATTTAGGTATTTTTTTAATCACGTGAAGTATTGGAAGGTTTCATTTGAAAGAGAAAGTGCCGTTGGCGTCATCATAAAGGCTGAAGTTCAAATTCTTCATTAGTTTAGGTGAACACAGTTCATAGGATTGTAACATTAAAAAGACACAATGCTAACTTTTAAAAGTGCCCAGGAGATTCAATAATTTCCTGAACACTTTTTAAACACAACCTCACACTGGGCTGGGTTTATATTCCACCTGGAGTGAATCTTGAACAATGGGAGGTTATCACTTGGGGGTAGTGAGGAGGGGTTCTCACAGTGCTTATCTTTATTGTCCTTGGGGAGCCAGGTAAGGCCCTTAACTAAAAACCTCAGAAGTGTAGATAGTTATATAACCTAACAATGAAATAATTGCCGCATGTACTAAAGAAATTGGATTCATCCCAGTAAGTAGCTTAAAAGCTGTTTTTAATCGACCAACGTTAAAATTTTATTGGCACATTGAACCTGTACTGAGAAATGTGAACTTGAACTACTATAACACTTTTAGAACGAACTGACAGTTGTTCACTAACTGTTTAGTGGCTCTTAAAATTATTACTGGATGCATACTGCCAAATATTTATCCATCTCTATCATGATCAGTGTCAGCTGAAGTGACTGATATTGAAAGTGTTTTTTTTTCCATGTTAATAGTTTAGTGAGTGTGCATCTGCTTTGCCTGGTGGTGTAGGTTAGTGCCAGTAGACCGGACTTCCTGTTGGTCTAACGTGGGGATTTGCATCACACATTTAAAAGGGAATATATATTTTTTGCTCATTCTCTCCCTGTAGGAGCAGAGTGTGTTTAATTCAATGTTAAATTTAACAGTCAGGAAGAAAGCATGTGTTTCTGATCCCTGCCAATGGAATCTAGCTATAGATCTAAGATGAGCCTCTATTGGTTTAATGCATATTTGTGTGAAAGGGAAGAGAGATTGTGAAAGAGAAGAGAGATGCATCCAATCTTCAGCAGTGAAGTGCTCAAGCTGGGCTGCAGTTAAAATACTATCTCTAGTTTTGGGTGCCCCACTTTAGGAAGCGTATCAAGGCCGTGCAGAAGGTTCAAAAGAAATTTATTGGGATGAGATATTTTGCTGAAGAGGAGACATGAGAGAAACTGGGGCTTTTATTCAGACCAATGGAGAAGGTTGATAGAGCTGTTCAAAATTGTAAAACAATTTTGCCGAGGTGAATGAGGAAAAGTTACGTCCGTTGGTCTTTGAGTTAGTAACTAAGGGAGTAAATTTAGCATCATCACCAAATTAACAACAGCAGAAATTGGGAGAATCTGATTTTACTCATAGGTTTGTTAGGACACGGAATGTCCCATCAGAAACAGCAATGGAAGCAAAGTTTTAGGATAGTTTTTTAAAAAAAAAGATACGGATAATGATTTGGAAAAAAAGATGGTATGGGGGGGGGTGGCGGTGTGGTTTTGTGGGCAGAGTAATGACAGTAAACGTTTGGTGTTTTGGAGAGTTGGTAGGCCTCGATCCTTCCATGTGGCAACATTCTACGATTCTTTACACTAGTCCAGTTTAGCATGGAGGGGATACATTCAGTTTGATCCTGGTGGTCAAGAGGTAGCACGGCTCCCAGTGTTAGAAGTTTAATGGCATCCTTCTACATACAGAAATATCCAACCATCTGTATTCAGATATTCAAATTCATCTGACTGCACACTCCCAATTATGGCATCCATGTTAGAGGGAAAAATAAATGTTACTAGTTAGTAATACCAGGGAAATAACCTCCTGTCTGAAGTCATATGCTACCTCTGCCTTAATGTTTTGTAACATTCTTTAGTTTTCCTTTCCTTTTCTGATAAAGTGAGTCTAAGAAATGCTTTAGCTGGAGAGTTTAAGTCCATCAGTCTACAAAGGAAAATCAGTCATGACCTTCCTTAAAAGCTTTTTTTGTGTCAAGGAGATGTATTTCAGAAATGAATTCTGGTACATATTGACCTCAATTGCCTGTCATCGTAAAAGCAGTATTTAGATAAGAGCACTGCAGAGAATCTATCCTGCTGTATGAAACTGAAGTCGATAATCTGTCTGGAAACCCACATATTTGTGTGACAAGTGTAGTTCCCTCCACTGAACTGTTATCGTGTTCAAACTGTAAATCTCACAGCAACTAATGGAATGCCGACAATAAATGTTGTTGTACCAGGGGTTTGTTCTTTGGTTGAAAACTGCCTCCAGAACACTGAGATGGCCAGACGTGCATAACTTAAGTTCTACAACTTGGAAAGTTGTAAATTCCATGGAAAATGATCTAATAGAGACTGTGGAGAAAGCAATAAAATTTCATTGATGCTATCGGCAGATTTAGGAGTGAAGAAGTTTCATTTTCCTTGTGATCTCAGACAAAATAAGAATTTATTTGAGATAGCAGTTTAGGAAAGAAAAAATGTAAACAACAAGAAAGTGCCTAAAAATGTTTTTTTTTTAAATTGGGACTAAAGGAAATATTATTTAATTTGGAGTAATAGTTTTCACACTTTTCATTTTCGTGTGCACTAAGTTTTTTTTCTTTTGCTGTTTTTGCTAAAACAATGTTCTGAACTTACCTCATGCTATTTACTATTTATAGTTTGTTGAACCTGAGGTATTCTCAGCTTTGTAATTTTTATGCAAAGAACATACACTGCATTTGACTGAGACTGGATGAATCTGTTGATTTCAGCCAGCTGAGTTTTGTCAGTTCCTGGCCACATTTCCAGATTGCGAAATGCATCAAAATTGCGACTTTTTGGGCCAGATTTTCTTATCTTCTTTGGCACAATACCTCTGCATTTGTGGTGGATGGGAGTGAAAATTGGAATGGGACCAACATATGTATTCTGAAGAAATTAGTTTGCAGGATCGGGGTCCCTACTTCTTTCAAAACTTCAAGTCCTACTGGGGGCATGAAAATATGGGAATAACCCCAAGTGGTGTCATTCCTTTATTCGTCTTTCAAGCAAAGTTAATTGCTAGGGATATCTGTGCTTCCCTGAGGCCCAGCATTATTAAAGTTGTCAGAAGCTTTTACATTGTAAAAGGCCAGGTTTTCCCCATTGAAATTAATTGCTGTACAGAAACCGACTTATTCAACAAAAGCAACTATTTTTTTCCGTATTTGGGGCCAGCCCACTATCACCATTGTCTGTCTCCACTCAGTGTTACAAAGCAGGTACTTTGCTTTGCCGTGAATGGTGACCATCTGTAACATTCAAATGCACCCTAGCATTCAGAATAGCTTTGACTGCACTCTGGGGTAGGTGTACGTCCTGCCCTTTCCAGATTTGCATCCCAAATGACCTCCTGAGGAGTTCTGACAGGGCTGTTCAGATGAGTGTCCTCTCTCTTACTGCAGTTTTCCGCCTCACTATTTTCCTGCTACTAGGCTGCTCTTACGGTTCTTTCTCTTGCTCATTTTTTTCTTGCTGTCTATAATTTCAATTCCCCTGCTCACACTTTTGGTTGTTACACGCTGCTAGATTTGGAACTGTTTGACAAATGGCAAGTGCCAATCAATGAAGGCATGTACTACATTTTGAACTGGGGAATAAACAGTTGGAGATGATGGTAATAGACTGTAGGACATAACATAGGGCAGGACTGTGGGTTGCTGGTGAAATACTTTCCACCGGCATAGTGTCTGAACACAGGAAAAAAAGACAAACCAAATCTTAAGGGATATAGTGAGAAAGATAAAATATAAGTCTGAGACGTAACAGAAAACTTGTATAGGATTGTGCCCTGTAGTGCCTAATTTTGATCACTTATACAGTGCAACATCCTGGCTTTGGAATAGTTACAAAGGAAGCTAACAAAATGCTTCTGAGGATTAACCCAACTGAGTTCCTGACTTACAAGGAGATGATAAAGAAACTGAAATAAAAATACCTGGAAAAACTCAGCAGGTCTGGCAGCATCTGCGGAGAGGAACACAGTTAACGTTTCGAGTCCATATGACTCTTCAACAGAAACGTTAACTGTGTTCCTTTCTGCAGATGCTGCCAGACCTGCTGAGTTTTTCCAGGTATTTTTATTTTTGTTTTGGATTTCCAGCATCGGCAGTTTTTTGCTTTTATGATAAAGAAACTGTATGGATATAGTACAGAGGTGCTAAGAACACTGGCCTCATAAACTAACATCTTAGTTCTAAGAGTCAACTTGATGTTATTCCATGCATGTTTTTATAAGTTAATTAAAGGTGATAGCTGCTTTCCCTATGCGTGTATCGAGTTCTGCATTCAGAGACAGATTGAATGTCACTATAGACCAAGGTAGCAGAATTTGCTAACCATTTCCAGTAGGGTGCTTTTTGGAATGATCAAGAGCAGGGATGTGACACCTTGTCTCATAACCACAGTTTTCTTGGAATAATGTCAAACTGTCTCTTCAGACCAAGATCTAGTTTATGAGACCTGTCTTCTCAGCACCTTTTTGTATTCCTGTGAAATATGGACAGCTTGCAGTTATCAAGAAAGGAAGTTCAACAACTTTCATATTCACTGTTTACAGAGTATTTTGGGCACCTCGTTAAGACAAAATCACAAATGTGACAGTCCTGTCAAGTCAAATCTCTTAAGTATGTTGGCATTCATCAAGCAGAGGTGACTTCATCGACTCGGGCATGTTTGCAGGGTGGAAGTCAGACGTATAACCAAGGATTTTCTGTAGAGTGAGGTAGTCGGAGCCAGAAGAACAATAGGACATCCAAAGCTCCGCTTCGAGGATGCTTTCAAGTGTGACACAAAGACCCAAAACATGGATTTTCATGCCAGCTGGGAGACACTAGCTGACGACAGAGGAAAATGATGACATCATATTTGGGCCAGCCTAGCTACAGCAGCTTAGCAACAGGCACCAACATCGAAAACAACAACCTATAATATCACCTGACAACCATATTCTGCACTTGTGCACTTTCATGGATTGGTCTCTTCAGCCATCAGCAAAAGTGCATCACGTGCAGCTACCCCATCCTCAAAGGATTTCACTTGGTGCATGTCCATCATGTTAGAAGATAAGAACATAAGAAACAGGAGAAAACCAGCCTGCTGAGCCTGCTCTGCCAGTCAGTACGATCAGGCCTGATCCTCGGCTTCAACTCTACTTTCCCGCCTACTCCCCTTATCCCTTAGTTTCCGAAGAGGCCAAATATGTGTCTCTCCCAGCCTTAAATATATTCAATGATGGTGCATCCACAACCTTTTTAGGTAGAGAGTTCCAAAAGTTCACAACGCTTTGAGTGAAGAAATTTCTCCTCATCTCAGTCTTAAATGATTGGTCCTCATCCTGAAACTTGTTTCCTCCTTGTTCTAGATTTCTTAGCCAGAGGAAACAAATTCTTGCCCTGTTAAGCCCCTTCATAATCGCAAATGCAAGGATGCTGACAATAGTATATAATAGAGAAAAGAAGGCTCAAGTGAGGCCTTACGATTGTATTCATGATCCTAAACAGCTGAACTTTAATAAGTTATATGAATTACAAACTATTCAACAGGAAGAGGGGAAGGCAAACACAGGGCTGAATATCAAGGGGTGGGGAGGAGGGTGGATTGCTCGCACCCCTGAGTGGACTGACTTTTGAAAAGCTTGCCCATAGCGATAACAGGCTGGGGGCAGGCCGAACATGCTGAGGGTCAGACTTCTGCCCCTCAGTGCACAGGAAGTCCTACCCTTGAGAGATGCTGGCCAATCTGATTGGCCGGCTGGAAGTTCTAGCAGTCCCAACAGCTCAGACCTCAGTACTGGGTCCTGCTGGGACTGCGAGGAAGCCCTGGAAACAAGATCATAATGACCAGAGACAGGTAAGTCCTGGGCTTTTAGGGCAGAGAGGAATTGGTGCACCTGGGGGGAGGGGTGGAATTTGGAGGGCAGGTGGGGAGGAAAGAAGTGCGGGGGGGGGGGGGGGCATTTTTGAAGGGGTGCCCTTGAAGTGCACCCTCCAATTAATGAGAACTCCCCTTCCTTCTTGCCTTTTCAAAGAAACTGTTTCAAAAATGGCTTTTGCACTCTGGCCCACCTGCCACTGCCCAGCATTTTATGGCAGTAGAGGTGGAATGAGGCCCTTAATTGCCACTTAATTGGACAGTTAAGGGCCTCAAAGTCTTAAGGGCAGGTGGCCTAGTGGGCGTCTTCCCCATCTTCCCCATATAGGGAACAGGTCAGGGTGGGCGGGAATGAGGTGGGCTGGACATTCAACACATTTTACCGCCCCCCAGCCCCACTTCACCATTCCCCCTGCCAAAGACATACTTGTCAGGGAGCGATAAAATCCAGTCCACATATTTCATACAAAAAATGGAATTGACCACACAGGAAAATCATGGTGACAGATATTTCAATGAATAAAAACGGAGTTATGTTGTGTTATTATAATGATATAATATCGTGGACTTATTTACTGTACAAGACACAAGGCACCAATCACTCATAAGGGATTGGGTAAACATGTTGTGGGTTCATTTCTTAAGACTAGACACATGAGAACAATTATACATATGTTATAAAGCTTGAAGGCATCGGAGCTGTGCGTGTGTGCTCTGCTCAAAGCAAAAGTGAGGCTAAGACTGGGTCACATGACCATTTCCCTTCTTGTGATGTCATGTTGATATCCCTTAAAGGCACATTACAACTGATTGTTCTTCAGTGAAATAGATCGAGGGCATAACCGGTGAAGTATTGTCTTTTTTAAACTTTGAGGTTAAAATGGTCTTTTGCAGTCCCATGCATCCCTCTGTATTTGGGTTTTCAGAAGTATCTTTGATAAGGCTCACAGGAAAGATTCTAATACAGTTGAAAATCATGGGAATCAAGGGTAAAATATGGGAATATTTATGTTGGCTATAGGATAGCAAACAAAGAACAACAGTGAAAAATGTTTTGTCATATAAGAATGGTGGTGATGTTATATGGACTAATACAGGGACTAATACAGGGATCAATACTTAGACAACTGTTGTTGCTCCTTAAATACTTGGGTTTTCATTACAGTGTAATTTGTAAGATTGTAAATTACAACAACTTGGGTTTATATAACACCTTTAATAAAGACAAGTGTTCCAAAGAGCTTCACAGAAATGTAATCCAAAAGATTTGACTGCATACCAAAGAAGGAGATGATAAAACTGGTGACTGAAAGCTTGGTCAAGAGGTAGGTTTTAAGGAGAATCTAAAAGGAGGAGCGACCACATGTAGTTGTTCATAGGACATGGAGGATGCTTAAGGGGTCAGAGTTGGAAGAATGCAGAGCTTTAAATGATTGTAAGGCTGAAGTAGGTTACAGCGATAGCAACAATGAGGCCACAAAACGGATTTGAATGTGAGGTTAAGAATATTAAATTGGAAATGTTGGAGGACTGGAAGCCAATGTACACCAGCAAGCACAGGAGTGATGGTAGGATGGGACTTGGTGTGGGTTAAGATTGAAGTAGAAGAGTTTTAGATCAGCTGATGTTTCTGGAGGATGGATGCTGGGGGGCTGACCACGAGGACATTGGAATAGTCAGGTCTCAGGATCAAAGGGCATGGATGAGAGTTCTGGCAATAGATGAGCTGAGGCTGGGAAGGAGACAGGCAATGTTACAGAGATGAAAGTGTGATAAATGATATGGAGTGAGAAGATCAACTTGATCTCAAACGAGATTGTGAACAGATGGCTTCAATCTGAGACAGTAGTTGTAGAGGGACGTGGATTTAGAGACAAAAGTACAGAGTTTGTGACAGGGGCCGAAGCCAATGCTAATATTTAACTTGAGGAAGTTACGGCTCATCCAGGCCAGTATGTTGGACAAGCAGGCTGACACTCAGAGGCAGTGGAAAGGTCAAGAGTGGTGATCAGAGATGATCTGGCTGTTAGCATACATGTTGCAAACTGGTGCCATGTCTTTGGATGATGTCACTGGGCTGCAGCATGAAGATGAGGAAGGGAAGGGGCCCAAGGATAGATCCTTAGTGTGGAGGCTTGGAAGAAAAACCTTTTGTGCAAATGCTCTGATTAGAATTGGATTGGTAAGAATGCAATGGTGAAAGAAGAGGGTGATTGAAGGAGAGAGGGGAGGTGATCAGGGGAGGTGATCAGTATGGGGCTTAGTGTGGGAGGGGAGGTGATCAGTATGGGGCTTAGTGGAGGAGGGGAGGTGATCAGTATGGGGCTTAGTGGAGGAGGGGAGGTGATCAGAATGGGGCTTAGTGGGGGAGGGGAGGTGATCAGTATGGGGCTTAGTGGAGGAGGGGAGGTGATCAGTATGGGGCTTAGTTGGGGAGGGGAGGTGATCAGTATGGGGCTTAGCAAGGACGGGCCACAAACAGTCATTCAGGCCTGTTATAGTGCTGGATGGAGCAATTCTGCTTTTCTTAACACCACATTCAGGCTAAAACAAAAATGCAAATTGACTTATTTGATGGCAGCCTTAAAGAACCTTAAAGAACTTGTTAAGCTGCATGTAGTAGTGGAATGCTGGAACAGCCCCTTCTCAGGGCTATTTTTGATTGGGTGGACCTCCTGATTAACCTCCTTCAACCTCAGGTGGAGATAGTCAAAATCCAAGGAGGCTTAACTGGGTCTGCAGAGTTTGATCAGTCTCTCTCCGAAGGAAAAGAGCCAGTCAAGATTATCACCTTCTGCCTGATGGTCTTTTATTTTTAATATGTTTTAGCCAGATTAAACTTGCCTGGATATTAAAGGGTGGAAACTCCTCAGTTAATTCCTACCCCACCAGAAGGGGATATGGAGTTGGGTTCTTTGAGTTATTGATACAGAAATCTATATGAGACAACATAAATTTTAAAATACATAAAAGTTTATTAAAAGGAGCAAATATGCACTTAAATGAATAGATGGAAAGCATAAACTGTGACAATATGTGGATATAGGAAAAGAGGAAATAACTTGTTCTTATTTCTATTAAGGAATATAAGTTTGAACTTTAACAGTTACAGAGGTAATATTTTAAGAAGGATAGCTGTCTAATATTAAAGTAAGGTTACCTTAATCCCAAATGAGAATTGTTCAGTTGATGAAATCAATTTGAATTGTCTTTGGATACTTCCAGTAAATTTGGAGGTTGTATAATTAATTTCTTACTTGGATAGGTGTTCCTTTAATCGTAATGAGACCCCTCCTTTTAATTTGGTGAAAAGACCACCTATTGTAATTTAGGTGTCTGTTCAATTCTATGAATTGATAACTTGGCCTGTTCTTGGAAGGCGAAGCCTAGGTAACAGTCATGTTGATCAATGTTTTCCCTTAGCCATAGGATAGCTTCGAGTGAGATAACAAGAACTGAGACCGAAGGTTCTTCCATCTGGTTGTGGTTTTAGTAACCTGGCCTGCATTGTATACTTACATGCTACTGTCACAGAAAGAAATTTATAATGCCTTTTTTTGGGTGTGTGTATTCTTTATTATTGAATTCACATTGTTGTGAAGGGAGTTAACTTCATCATGTTTTTGTAAGCTGGTTTTGACATTTGTTAAGGGGAATAATATTTTTCTGTGAGTTTATGAATAAGTAACTCTCTTAACCTCATATTTCTGCATTATTACCATATCTTTTGACCCTTATTCCTTCACAGCTACACTCATTTTAAGGGCAACTCAATTCCAGGAAGGGGCCCTCAGAAAGATGTTAGGCCCCTCTATATGCACAAGCAAACACCCTAACATCTGTTTCACGTTTGGGCCCTGGATGTAAAAGCTGTATACGTGTATCACCCACCACTTTGGACACCTAGGTGCCTGTTTTACACCTGTGGGAATGGAGGACATTGCCTTACAAATGAACCACCTCATTCCCCACTCAATCCCTGCTGGCCGCGATTTCAACTGCTGACCGTAATTATGTGACTCAGGAGTTTGCTGGAAGCAGAAGAATGAATGCAAATCAGGGTCCTATTATAATGGGACAAATAATACATTTTAACTTGGGCCTGGTAGAGGAAACAAGCCCAATTGTCAGTTGTTCGGAAGGGTGAAGAGGGTTTTCCAAGTGAAAAAGTGCATTTGTGGAGTCAGGAAGAGCAGGGATGCTCCTCTGTGTTGCTCAAGTGAAGTCACAGCCTTCCCTGTTTCAGAATCTCCCTATCAGTTTCCTTCCCTGCTTGCGACTTACCTGCCGTCCATAGCTGCCAGCCACCCAAAGTTCCACTGTCAGGTTGGACCCATTTCTGAAGGGCAGCTGACCAACAACATACAGATGAAGCCTGGGACTTTAAACAGCCAAGGCCCTCAAGCTTAGGCCTGTTTTACATTTACTCAAATATCATCCCCCAGCCTAAAACCAACTGGGGTTAAAATTGACCCCATGGATTTGGCTCTGTTCAGTCATAGCAAGGTTGTCCAAATTTATGTTCATACTTAAACTTTTACTGCACGAGCAAAATTAAAACTTGTAACTGGAAACAAGCTTTCACTTTGACACTGAGCCAGCATGTGAAACGGCAAACTTCGCAGCTCATTTTTGAAAGATTTGGCTCAGACCCATTCTGAGTCACTGATCCAAGGCTATTTACAGATCCTAAGCAGCACAGTTCATTAAATTATATGAAAAATTTTGTTATGGCAAAGGAATATGAACCTCAATCCAACTTAACTTTATATCAACACTTTGTACTGTGAGGTAAACTTGTCTGTTTACTAGTCCTCCAATTTGATTTTTGTCAGCAATTATTTTGCCATGTAAGATATCCAGTTTAACTGTAATACTTACTGATAATTATCTAATGCCCTAGTGACTCAAGAGCTCAGTACCTGAGGACAGACAGGAGTAACAGCCTTAGACATCAAGATGGCATTCAACTCAATGTGGCACCGAGGAGCCCCAAACAGAACTGAGGCAAATGGGGGCCAAGGGGGAAATTGGCCAGTGGGTGGATTTATACTCAACACAAGAAGATGGCCATGGTTGTCAGAACAATATTACCAAGTGCCATTTGAGCAACATCTTTGGGTTGTTATTGAATAGACCATTAACTGGAACATCCTTGACAACACATTGGCTACATGGGAAAGCCAAAGGCTAAAGTCTCAGCAATGAGTGGCTCACATCTTCATTACCTGTATACTCTCTACACATCTCAAGATAACAACTTGGTTGGCTGGATGTAGCTGCAACAACACTCAAGAAGGTTGACACTGTCCAGGACAGTCTGTATGATTGACAACCATTCCACTGGATTCATATTTATTACCTCAACCATCAATGTACTATGACTGTAGCTCATACATCTACATGATGCATTGTAGTAACTCACCAAGCTTCTTTCAATAGCACCTCCTAGCTCTGGGACTACTATCACCTTGAAGGACAAAGAAAGTAGCATTAAGGGAATTCTATTAACTTCAGGCAAGAGACATCCGTACCTGAGTTGGACTTCTATCATAATTCCTTCATTATCACAGGGTCAAAGTCCTGATGTAGGGTCATAGATTCACTTACTGCACAGAAAGAGACCATTCAACCCATCAAGTCCATGCTGGCTCTTTTAGAGCAAATCAGTCAGTGTCTCTTGCTCTTCCCTGTAGCCCTGCAAATTTATTTCCTTTGAGCGCCCATCCAATTTCCTTTTGAAATCATTGATTGTTTTGGCTTTCACCACCCTCATTAGCAGCTAGTTCCAGGTTATTACCACTCGCAATGTAGAAATGTTCTCTCTCAAATTCCCCCAGCATCTCTTGCCCAAAATCTTAATTCTGTGTCCCATGCTCCTTGTACCATCAGCTAATTGGAACACTTTTTTCTTGTCTACTTTATCTAAACCTGTCATAATCTTGTATATTTCCCAACCAAATTGGAGCGTCATCAACACAAGGAATGCAACAGCTCAGAATAAAGGTCTACCACCAAGTTCTTAGGGGGTTCGGGTATGGGCAATAAATGTAGTCATATCTGGATCATCCACATCATGAAAACACGAAGTTATAACTATCAGAAAATAATTAACAAGATGGGGAGTGACATAACAGAAATTATGAAAAGGATTCAATAGGGTAGACAAGGTGGATAGCAAAACAGAGGATACAAGTATAAGATGTTCACTAACAAATCCTATGAAGAATTTAGGAGAAATTCCTTATCCAGAGATTGAAATGGAATATGGAATAGTTGAACCGAATACCACAGGTACACTGTAGGGAAAATTAGATATGTGTGTAAGGGTGAAAGGAATAGAAAGGTACGCTGACAGAGTTAGATGATGTAGGATGGGAAGAAAATTCATATGGGACATAAATACTAGGATCAGCCAGTTGGGCCAAATGATCGGGTTCTGTGCTATAGAATCTATTGGCAGAATTTTACCCTTGGCATGTGGGCGCGCGTCCAACATGCCTGTTTGTGAAATAAACCGCGGTGACGTTGGACAAGTGTCCTGGCGTCAATGTGCAGTCTTGCAATATTTTGCTAGGCGAGCACGCGACGAAGACAGAGGCGTGCCCGCCATTAATTAAGTGGTCAGTTAAGGCCTTTGAGAGACCAAATGAGAGGCCGTCGTACAGGCAAAATGGGCAGGCAGGCAGGCCACAATTTGCAAAACCTCGTCCACAGGCGACATAAGAGGGATCAGTGGGTTGACGAAGCCAATAGTGGGTAATTTTGAATATCACTTGCTGCTGCTTGCTCCTGTAAACAGGACAGTTCATTTGGCTTCAGAGTTGCATTCAAGCATTTTTAGGCTTCAGTTCATGACTCAGTGTTGCCTTCCAGGCACCTGGAGGATTCACACCGCATTGGGCCTTCCAGGTATCAGACAGCTTACCCTTATCCTGGTAATGGGGATTGTGGTCTCTGCTGGAGGCACCTCCTCTGAGGAGGAAGAGAGAGGCACCAAGGGTAGGAGGCCAGGTGTCCCTATTCAGCTTCCAGGGGAGCGACCTGTTGGAGGAGAGGCGCAGGCACAAGGGGCGCAGGACCAGCTGGCAGTTCAAGGTGGAAGGGACCGTAGAAGATGCCACTATCCTGCTGCCACTATCCGGCGGCGATGCAGCTACCTCAATATGTCTGAGGCACAATGCCGAAGGAACCTCCATCTCTCAAGGGAGACAGTAACCTCCATCTGTCAGAGGATTGGCCCTGAGATCAGTTCCAACTTTCTGGGTGGACACCCCACGCCAGTGCTGAAGGTCACAGTTGCCCTCAGCTTCTATGCCTCTGGCTCTTTCCAGGGGTCAGTATGGGGATCTGTGTGGAGTCTTCCAATCTGCTGTCCACAGTTGTGTCAAACTGGTGACCGACGCTCTGTTCAGGTGTGCATTGACTTTCATTCATTACCATACGGACGAGGCCAGCCAGGCTGAACAAGCCAGAGGCTTTTCAGTGATTGCTGGGCTCCCCTGTATCCAGGGTACAATAGGCTGCACACATGTGTCCATCAAAGCGCCAGTGGGTGAGCTGCGTGCCTTCGTCAACAGGAAGGGATTCCACACCATGAACGTGCAGGTAGTGTGTGACCATAGGTTGCAGGTTCTGCAAGTCTGTGCAAGTTACGCTGGCAGCTCCCATGACACTTACATCCTGAGACACTCCCAGGTGCCAAGGCTCTTCAGTACTCCAGCCCGACTGGATGGATGGCTGTTGGGTGACAAGGGCTATCTGCTCAAAAGATGGCTCATGAGACCTCTCTGCCATCCAAGAACAGAGGTCAAGCAGCGACACAACAGGAACCATGCCTCCACAAGGGTGGTGGTAGAGAGAAACATTGATCTTCTCAAGGTGCAATTCCTATGCCTGGACTGTTCAAGGGGCGCACTGCAATACCCTCCAGATCGTGTGTCACTGAAAGTGGTTGCATGCTGCGCTCTCCACAATCTGGCCTGGAAAGGGAGGACGCAGTGGAGGAAGAAGATCTTGATGCAGCTGCACAGGCAACAGATGATGAGTCCAGTAGTGAGTCCGAGGACAAGCACGGTCAGGAGGATGCTGAGGGCATAGATGCTGTCTTGGGCAACCTCCAGGGAGGCAGGGCCACCCGGGAAGCTTTGATCCAACGCCCCTTCATCTAGCCTACCAATTAAAAGCCACCACCACATGCCAGAGCTTCAGGCTCCATATTTGACCTCTGGCAGGACCAGTTCCTTGGTCAATAACATACACTATGTGCCAGTGCAATAAAGTTTAAGGAGTCACACATCCATCAAAACATCATGGCTTACCCTGCACCTACAGAGCAAATGAAGCATCTAGAGGCCAGTTACAAAAAAAAAATCTCACTTACTACTGACTGAGATACATTGCAGAAATTAACATTGACCGGTGCTTTACATCACCCCATTAAAAAAAACAGAAAAATGGGGGAACCAAATATCACCCATGATCAGGCTGTATTGTGTTTAAGGTGCTTTAAGTTTTCGCTTGCGAGCGCTATGTCTAAGTGCCCCCCCTCGCTGGCAATGGCATTGAAGACAGCCTGCTTACACTGCTGTCTTGTTGGCCTAGATGACCTTGGCGGGCATCCTCTGCTGGCCCCACCTGGGAGCGAGTGGCCAGATCCATGGCTGGCATCTCCCTAGTCACTGCAGCCTCATCAGATGCGGCAGTCACTGGCAGAGGGGTGGAGGAGCTGCTGCCCTCATCCAGAGCACTCTGACAGGAGCCCGCAGAGATGACAAGCAGCTCGTGCGCCAACATATGGTTGGTCTGGGCCTCCCTGCTCACCATTGATGGACGGGCACCTAGCTGGGATACTGGGTGCCCAATCCATCTCCTACACTGGCACTGACCACCTGAGGTCATTGCTGATGTGAGGGCTTGCAGGTCCGAGCGCATCCCCAGGAACCCTTGATTGAGTCTCTGGAGGAGCCTCCCAATGAGAATCGCCATTCTCTCCATGGAGAAAGCAGTGCGCTCGGCCATGATGGTAAACGCAGAGCTTATGCTCTGCATGGACTCCTCCACAACGGACACCATGGCACGCACTCCCTCATGTTTCTCTGCCAGATCCTCCCTCCCACCCTGCTGGACTTCCAGCATCTGCTGCCTCATGGACAACTCCAGTGGCCCATCATCAGCCATCGGCTGAGCATTGTCTTGATTCATAGCAGTCCTCTGACTGCCAGCGTCCTGGGCACTCTCTGCCTCTGCCTGCACCTCAAGTGAGTGTGAAGTGCCCTCAACAATGTGCACTGAGATACTAGACACCGATCTTACGCCCACCGAGGCATTGGTATCTGCAATGATGCCTGTTTCATGGAGAGGGTGTGACGCTGGTGCGTGCTTAACATGCTGGTCCTCAGGGGTCAGGGGTGGGTCTTCAGACTCCTCACAATGAGGGGCTGCTGGTGAGCCTAAAAGGTAGAAGAAGGCCATGTCATTAGTTTAAGTTATTAGACTGTCACTGTGCATGCCTGGCACCCCGATGAGACAGAAATCTGCATCATGGTGCCCTCGTCTTTCCATTATCAATGGGCATTCCAGGTTCGAGGCTCATAACATTATACAGGCTACACTGCAATGGTTGTTAAAAGCCACATTCTCATCTCAGTGCACGGCACTCTTATCTCCCCCTGGCACCCCAACCTCGCCACGGCCGCTTGACCGAAGTGCATGGCGCCTCTCCAGGGCCTCCTGCTCATATCTTTTGAGAATGAGGAGGTGTGGGGAACCCCCGCCAGCCTGCGACCTTTCAGCATTGTTATGGCATGTTTTCTCCAGAAAGGACAGAGGAGCATTGATTAGTCCACTCTCTACCTGCAGTGAGATTGCAGTCTGGCTAACCCCACCTGAGGAACACCTCGCAGCGTTCAGCCCATTCGTGACCCTGGAGCCGCAAGACACTCAGTCCAAGTAGCCAGGGCTCATCCTCATGGCCAGATCCTGCCTCATTGACATTTGCCACTCACACTCTAATACCTCTGAGGTCCATGGTTGGGGGGGGGCGGAGGGTATGGGGAGGATGGGAATGGGCAGCTCTTACCTGTTTTGCAAAGTGACCCATCCCAACATGGTACTCACCCTTCCCAGTCGCAGGAGATCATTAAAGCACTTCCGGCACTGGACCCATCTGCGCCTCACCTCATTGTGGCTACTGATCCTGGATGCCACCTCCGCCTTTTTGTTGAGTTGGGGGGGGGGGGGGCTTCCTCCTCCCATCCCTGGGGACAAGTGTTTCTCCCCTCGCTGCCACCTCTTCCAGGAGGGCAGCGAGACACTCATCTGAGAAACGCAGGGCCAACTGCCCCACTGACCTGTCCTCCTGCCTGCCATGTCCACCCGCTACAGTATCCATGCACAGGACTTCCGCGACCTTCGCTGGCGGCCTTCCGGGGTTACCAGGGCTGCATTTGAATCGGCCGCCGGGTCACCATTGGACCTGGTAGACATTAAGCCCCCGCCCCTGCCCGCCCCTTCGCGCTCATTCACAGGCCGCATCTCACGCTGGGCGGGCCTTAATTGGCCTGCCTGTGTAAAATTGAGGTGCGTTGCCAATCGTGGGTGGTGGTCACCCCCGCCAAGGGTAAAATTCTGCCCTGTGACATTTTATGTAATAAAGAAAAATTTAGATATAGCCCATTCAGTTTCCAGTCAGGGTAAGTTCTTGGATTATACCCCTTTAAAATGTCCTTGAATACTCTGTCATGATGACCATGTAATTTAAGGTTCCACTTCAGCTGCTAATATGTATGACATTGATAGAAAGCTTGTGTGGGTAGGTTTTCAATTTGTTTTCAGGGGGCAAACACTCTTTGCTTTTTCCCATCATGATGACATTGAAAAGTCTGTAGCTAAATAAAAATCTAAAGATAATTTCTCAATTCATAATTAAATATGACTCTCAAAGTACCAGAAGTAGAATACTTGAATGGTGAAGACTTTCGTTTTCGATTGCACACGCAGGAAGCAACAGAGACTAGCATCAAACCCAAAAATTTCCCCAAAACCCAGGTACTTGAAGACAGTGTGCACAAGATAAAGGTCCTACTCTTAGGAACAGAAGTGCTTCCGAGTGACAACTTTTAATATAAACCAGAATAGTCCATGGTTCTAAAGGTAAGAAGGACTTAACTGTTTGTTTTCTACAGCACCATTTGACAGCAAACATTCTCAACTTCAGTGTAACACTTCTTGCAAGATGAGAGTTTAGCACGTCAGAAAAATGCTACATCTTTCAGGTATTTCTTATGGATGTTGATGCATGTTTTAAAGCTACCAGTTATGCAGTGAATTCACCATTTAATACGAGTTTTTATTGTTGCTGTTATTGTTGTAAATTCAATGCTTTTCCTGTATTATTTGAAACAAATGCTTTGCAGTGATCATTTTCTTATGTATGATAGATTTTATTTTCATTTTATTTAAAAGTTGCACATAAACCCTAACTTGGAAACGCAATTAGATTTCTGGCACTTAAATAGCCTTCAAGATCATTTGGCCCATGTGGTTGTTTTTTTTATAATTCTATGGATCTTCCCTTCATTTACATCTTAATGTAGCATGTGGTTTGAATTATACGACTTCCAAAAATACATGCATATTATTTATAATGACCATAAATTTTCAGAAGCACATTCTTCAGAGAAACACTTTTCACATAATGCAGTGACATACAAAAACACTGACAACTAACATGGTTTACGTTATAAAACTTAAGCACCCAGCATACCCAAGCAATAGGAACTACCACATTTTAAATGTAACATAATTTGACCATGATTTGCTGTAGGAGTGAACCTGATGGTATCTCTTGTTCATTGGGTATGTCCTTGCACACTTAGATTTTTAAATGTTTTGCATGACAAATTTGTTGAAAGTGTGAGCTGACAATATTGCAGTGAGACAAGCAGAGCATCTTGGACCTTTATAAAAAAGGCAAGTAACTGTGCATCTTCTTAACCAATCACACAAATTAACAGCAATAGAACAGAGAAGGAAATGTATAGTGGTGTAGGTGAAATCAATATCAAATCAAGTACAGAAAGAGAAATAGAGGGAAAGAAAGATTGGATGAAGAGAGGGCAGGCAGAAAGGAAAACGGACTAAAAAGTTAAATTTTGCATTTTACATTTTTGAAACTTCCAATAACAATTACAACCCCAAGGAATGCAACTCCATGCTCTTAATAATTAACATTCAGTGCCAGAGAGATTAACTCGCCGTAATGAAAACTTATTGGAAATAATTTTTCGCTGAGCAGATGGGCACCCGCCCGACCTGCTTGAGTGTAAAATGACATGCGATGGCGTCAGGCGAGTGCCCCGACGTCACCAAGCACTTGCACAATATTTTGATCAGCAGGCATGCATGGGAGTTGGCAGCGTGCCTGCCGACAATTATAAGTATTAAGTCCATTAAAAATGTAATTGAATTGAAATTTTTGCTGCCCATCCAACCTTATGGTTGGCGGGCAGGCAAAAAGGTCAAGCGGTCTTTGCCTTTTTTG
Source organism: Carcharodon carcharias (assembly GCF_017639515.1). NCBI lineage: Eukaryota > Metazoa > Chordata > Chondrichthyes > Lamniformes > Lamnidae > Carcharodon > Carcharodon carcharias. The sequence continues at coordinate 66,582,959 of NC_054487.1, forward strand.
CAAAACCTCATCCATGGGTGAGTTGAGGTTTTGATCCGCCAATAAAATAAAAAAAAAATTTCATCCCAATTTCTAACACGTCCCTGCTCATGTGACAGATTCACAAGAGTGGACTTTTTTTTAACATTTCTAACATCTTTATTTTTAATTTTCAAAACTCTTCATGTCCCGGAGGCAGCTCTGTGCCTCGGGGAGCTTTTCCAGTGAGCACCTGCGCGCATCCGCAAACTTGTGCTCTCGCCTTCCTCCCTCCCCCACACGGGCAGCGCTTAGAATTGCCGCATGTATTTCACGCTGGGCAGGCCTCCATTGACCTGCCAGCGTGAAATCACGGTCCGGCCCTGATCGCAGGCGGCAGTCGGCTTCCAATTTCTGGCATTCTTATCTTGACTTCGCACAGGCATGTATAAATATAAAAGATGGAATGGCCCTAACCACTCCAAACGCATTGGGTGTGTCTGGGTGGAAATGGTCACAAAGCAAACTTGCATATGTGCATAGATTTTCCATGGGGTTTTGCACAATAAGTTGCCATCAGCGGTACATCTAAATTATACAGCGGCCTCTACAGGGCATCTGAGAACTGTGTGAATCAGGGCAGCCAATTGTATATCTGCTTAGTTATATTGCAGGATTGTTAATAAGTAGTTCAGAGTCTGAAACAGGAAATGCAAGTTCCAACGGTGAATACAGTGTGAAATTGGTTAGATAAAGAGAAATAAAGAGGGGGAAGAAAGATTGGATTAGGAGAGAGATAGAAGAGACAGGAGCAAGTGATTAACTTTTTAAATATTCCATCAATAATTAAAATCTAAGGGAATGGAGCTCCATACTTAAAGTTAATATTCAGTGTCAGGGAAATTGTTTGACAGTAATTAATGTTTACCACATGTTAAAATGATTCTTAGACTGGAATGACTTAAGTTTTGTTTAGTCCATCTATGCTGTCACTGCAGGAACTTCACATTGTTCAATACACTTGAAAGGAGTGTCAAATGATGAGATGCATTTTCGCGCAGCATATGAAGGAATACATTTAACTGCGCATGTATGTTCACTGGAAGTTGCTATGCAATTTGCACATAAATATTGGTGAGTGCTGTTAGCCTCATCATTGCTTCCACAGCAAAATTGGACACAGTAGAAAAAAATGGTAAAACTTCAAGCACAAATTTTAGTTGACCGGGAAAGTGACCCATCTGACAAGCATGACTCATGTTTCCCCAATCCCAATTGAACTCTAAGGATCAAGGCCAAATAAAATAGGCCACTCTTTTGTGTCTACCATGGCTCAGTTGGTAGCACACCTACCTCTGAAACACAAGGTTCTGGGTCAGGCCACAGGCTTTGAGTACAATATTCAAGGCTGACACTCCACTGCAGTACTGAGGGAGCATTGCATTGTTGAAAGTGACTTCAATTCAATGAGACAGTAATCTGTCTGCTCAAGTGGCTGTAAAAGATCCCATGGCACTATTTTGAAGGGCAGGGACATTATCCCTGGTGTCGTGGCCAATAATTATGCCTCAATCAACACCACAAAATCAGATTATCTGGTCATCTTCACATTGCTATTTGTGGGAGCTTCCTGTGCGCAAATTAGCTGCCACATTTCCTACATTACAACAGTGACTGCACTGCAAAAAGTACTTCACAGGCTAGAAAGTGCTTTGAGATGTCTGGTGGTTGTGAAAAGAATTATATAACTGCAAGTCTTTCAATTTTCATAAATAAGGATCAATTCTCATGTGTGCACAAGTAGCCTAGGGAATGACCTTGGACTTGGATGACATTTACACACCTGATAATAACAAATTGGCTGCATGTTTTCTTCCTACCAGATACTCTTCCATTATATAATGTGATGATTAACAATTAATGAAAGATGATTCACCAAAATATTCAGAGTTCCAGAAATACGCAATAAATTCACCAATGAATAGTCACGCCAAAGCAGAACAAGCAACTTTAATTGGGCTAAAGATTCCAAGGCGATAAACAGCTAACAGCAGCTTCCATCATATCTTTAGAATGTAACAATGTGAGAACAACAGGGCTGTAGATGTGATAAAAGGAATTATTTTTTTCTTGGCGTTTGGGTAAACAGGGCAGATTTCTAAGGAGAATGAGAGATAAGTTGGAAAGAAATAGAAAAGCTAGCATTCGCAGGCTAAACATTGAGGTATCACTTTGAAAAATGTTGGAAAGATGTTATCAGGACCGCAGGACTTGTAAACTCATTGTAATTATACGTTAAAGATCTGGCTTGGAGGTTAGATTCTAATTCCTGTTTGTAAGTCATTTTAAAATTGCATGTCTGCACTTAATTAGGCAATTAAAATATGAAACCGCATTCCTGAAAGTGGTGCAGGTCATTTTGATTATGATTGCAATTGTATAATAGCAGTCATTTTGAGTCAGGCTCGGAAGTTCCGATTATAACTCCTTGCCGAGATTCATGGAGATGGGGGTTGAAGTGAACAGGAAACAGTCCAGGTGTCTGCAACAGGAGCTTCATCAGCTTCATCTGCGTAGACCCCATCAACAGGCAGTAGTAGCTGGCCAGCAGACAGGAGCAGGACTCTGGGCTGTAGGGGGCTGCCAAGCTGGAAATGCAAAGGAACTGTCCCCAACACTCAGGTAAATTATTAGGACATGGATTGGGAGATCCTGGCAGCCAGGGGTGAAGGGAGGCCTGGAGAAGGGGGAGCCTCACTTTGTGAGTCTTGGAAAGCCCTCCCAGGCCTCCTGACCCACTAGCAAATTAAAAATAAAAGTAAAAACCACATACCTCAACTGGCCTCAGGTCATTTTGGACTGGAAGCTACAATAGCTTCTCCATGAAGGTGTAACACTATTTTTATTCATTCATGGGATGTGGGCCAGCATTTATTGCCCATCCCTAATTGCCCTGTTCAGGGGGCATTTTAAGAGTCAACTACATTGCTGTGGGCCTGGAGTCACATGTAGGCCAGGCACGGACAGCAGATTTCCTTCCCTAAAGGACATTAGTGAACCAGATGGGTTTTTACAACAATGGTTTCATAATCATCAGATGACTTTTAATTCCAGAGAGGCCCAGGGTAATGCTCTGGGGACCTGGGTTTGAAGCCCACCACAGCAGATGGTGGAATTTGAATTCAATAAAAATGATGACATTAGCAGAGCCCAATTTAATAAAAGACACTGTAGTAATTATGGTTTTATTTGGTGTGAAATGTATCTTTAAGAATATTATTTGTTAGGGAAGATCACATGATCTGTAGTAACCAATAGGAGAGTAGCATGGACTACCTCAACAGTCAGTGTAGAGATAGAGTTGGAGTTGAAAGAACACGTGTAGTTGCTGCTGAGCATATTGTAAATAAACTTTACAATAGGCAGGATTTTTCCAATGGCGGGTGGGCTGGTCGAGAGCGGGTGGGGGTGGGCACAAAGGTGCTCACGCCTGCGATTGGCTCCGCACCGCCATTTTACGCAGGCGGGTCAATTAAGGTCCGCCCAACATAATACGCGACTGGTAACACTCAGCGCTGCCTGTACGGGTGAACGGGAGGAGGGAGAGTCAGGGCCAGCATGCATGCAAAAAAGCACAGCACAGAGCTGCCTCAGGGAGATTGAATGGATAATAAAATAATTAAAGAAATGATTTAAAAATGTATTTAAGCATGTTCCCTCGTGACTGTGTCACATGAGTGGGGACATGTTTAATATCTGTGAAAATTTATTTAATTATTCCATAAAAGCTTCAGGAAACCTCCTCCCGCTCGTGGATGAGGTTTCCTGAAAACTCAAAGGCTGCTTGGGCTCTTCGCCTGCCCGCCAACCTTAAGGTTGGACGGGTAGGGTTCACAAGTGGTTCAATTAATTTCTTAATGGCCTTAATAGGCTGTTTACATTTCAGCGGATGCACAGTCTACGCTGGCGCGAGTTCACCGCACAAAATATCGTTATGGCGCGCGATGATGTTGGGACGCGCGCCTGATGTCATCGCATGTGATTTTACGCATCGGCATGTCAGGCCTGTCCCTCCTCGCCGCCCGTAAAATTCTGCCCAGTGTTTCCACTCAAGAAGCGTCTGCAGATCAATTCTATTCCTAATAGTACAACTCAGCCACCTTAAAACAGACACCTCTGCCTCATGGCAGGTATCTTGCTTGCTAAGAATAGCAGGCTATGATCATAACCCTGCACAGAGGGTTTTGTACAGGTGAAACACCCCACCCATTTTAACCACCTCCCCATATTTATCCTTTCCTTTAAGACCTTTCCTCAAACCCACCTCTTTGACCTAGGGCAGGATATTCCCCCCCGTTGGGGGCAAAGTTGAATGGCGAGCGTGCACAGGCGTGCCTCCGATCGGCGCCGCTATTTTACGTGGGCAGGCCAATTAAGACCTGCCCAGCGTGGCGTCTGCACAGAATCGCCCTGTGCGGGCGGGGGGGGGGGGGGGGGATTACCTAAATCGAGAGTGTGTTCTTTCGCATATGCGCACGAAAGAGGGCACTTATCTCCGAGGCTAATTGCTGCCTCGGGGGGATCGGCTGTTCTGTGACAAAAATAGAGAAAAAAAAAAATTCCTGACATGCCCCCTCATGTGACACAGTCACATGAGTTGGGACATGTCCATAATTTTTACAAAAACTTGAATAAAATCTTTTAAAATCTGCATGAAACCTCATTCCACCCATGGATGAGGTTTCATGCTTTTTCTAGTTCCCGCCAGGGCTCCTGGCCTGCCCGACAACCTTTGGACGGGCGGGTCCATTAATTAGCTAAATGACTCTGTCGATGGCCTCAATTGGCCATTGACAGGTCGGTGGGCGCACAGCTGATTTTGCTGCGCCCCCGCCTACCAGAAAAGTTAAATGGGGCGGGGTGACATTGGGAGTTCCGCCCAACGTCACCATGCGTCATTTTACGCGTTGGCGAGCAGACCCCGCCCCCCCGCAGGCTGATGGGAAAATCCTGCCCCTAGTGCTCAGACACCTCTCCTCATATCCTCTTCTTTGGCTCAGCATCTATTTTACCTCTTACATCTGTGCAATGCTTTGAGATGTTTTTCTACATTAAGGGCATCATATAAATGCAAGCTGTTGTTGGAACCACAATAAAGAAATTGTACTGGGGTATTGACGGAAAATCAATTTGTCCCAGTCTCATACATCCTCCAGCAATTTTGCTTCAGCAAGTGATGGTTAGTTCTGCATTCAGACAAGAAAAAATGTTCCAATTATAGACAATAGTCACAATACCAGAGGCAGAAGCTGTGGAAATTTTTGCACTGTTGTATTTTATCGCCTTTCTGGACTTTTCTAAAATGTTCAGGTAACAGCTTTTGTTTACTAGCTATGAGTAGAAGGATCTACCTTAAGCAGTAGAAACTCTTATTGTAAGAGTTAATTGTAATATCATAATTTTTAACAAAAACATGTTATATCTGCCCTGTCTTAAATGAGCAACCCCTTATTTTTCAACAGTGACCCCTAGTTCTAGTTTCTCCCCGAAGAGGAAACATTCTCTCCACATCCACCGTGTCAAGACCCCTCGGGATCTTAAAGGTTTCAATTAAGTTGCCTCTTACTCTTCTAAATTCCAGTGTATACGAGCCTAACCTGTCCAGCCTTTCCTCATAAGACAACCCCTGTTCCTGGTACTAGTCGAGTAAACCTTCTCTGAACTGCTTCTAACACATTTATTTCTTTCTTTAATTAAGGAGACCAGTACTGTACACAATACTCCAGATGTGGTCTCACCAATGCCCTGTACAAATGAAGCGTAACCTCCCCACTTTTGTAATCCTTACAATAAATTATAACATTCTATTAGCTTTCCTGATTACCCGCTGTACCTGAATACTAGCCTTTTGTGATTCATGCACTAGGACATCCAGATCCCTCTGAATCTCAGAGCTCCTCAATCTCTCACCACTTAGATAATAAGCTTCCTTTTTATTCTTCCTATCAAAATGAACAATTTCACATGTGCCGACATTATACTCCACTTGCCAGATCTTTGCCCACTCATTTAACCTATCTATATCATTTTGTAGCTTCCTTGCATTCTGTTCATAATTTACTTTCCTACCTATCTTTGAGTCATCAACAAATTTAGCAACCATTCCTTTGGTCCCCTCATCAAGTCATTTATATAAATTGTAAAAAGTTGAGGCCCCAGCACTGAATCATGTGACACACCACTTGTCCCATCCTGCCAACCAGAAAAAGACCCTGCTTCAACTCTCTGCTTCCTGTTAGCTAGTGGTACAGGGCAGGCCCTATTTTTCCCATCTGTGGTTCACGGAGGCAGTTGCACATATAAAAGTGCAGATGCCATCAAATGGAAGCAATTTTTATTATTGGGATTTCCAAAGCATGACTCATTGGCTCTAGGCATTTGAGGAAAAGGTCTGAACCCAATGAAATTTTTGGATAAAGAAGGTACCCTTTTAGTGAGGTAAGGTACCCTGTTTGGAGAGATCAGGTACATCTTAAGTATTGTTAAGATTAGCCATGAATGTGCGTAAAAAGTGGATAAGCTCTGTGGAACTTTCAAGCTGCCAATTCATTTAAATCCCCTATCCCTTTAATTTAAAAAAAACAGCCTGAAGTTAAAAGAAATTGATGTCTGCTATTTCACTGTTTATTAACATAAGGATTAGTGCTGCTTGACTGCTCCACAACCTATCATTATCACAGTAGAGGGCCTGTAAATTCACAGTTTGATTGACAGTTCCAAGTGTATATAAAGAGATTAATTGTTTTTGATGTGGGGCTTTAAATACAAATGTTTGTTTTTTAAAAGGATTCAATACTTGAAGAGGTTTAAATGTTAAATTTTTATTAAATGTAGCGATGCCTGCAATAGGCAATTAGAGCTTTATTTTATTTCATCTCACTTTGGCTGCTGAGGTCTGCCCTTGGTCGATACTGGATGAGTTGGCATGGAGGATGTAAGGACAAATGGTGGTGGGTGGGAGGTGCATGAATTGGTTCTAAGTTGGCATAGGCACTATAAAGGGCTTTGGGGATGGGTGGGAGTCATGTGTTGGCATTCAGGGTATGAGGGGCCATGATGGATGGAGAACATGATGTGGCATGATTTGGCATGGGTGGGCCATAGGGAGTGTGTGTGAGGGATGAGGGGTGTGGGGGTGAGGGCTAGAGGGCTGTTTTTTGTTTAATTGTTTTTATTCTAACTGGGACGGATTAGAACTTATAACCATTGGGATGAAGTCCCAATGCACCGAGGCAGGCCTTCTAAACATTCCCACCTTCGCTCCTGCCAGCATCTGTGGCTGCGTCTGAAATCTTTCTGTGGGCAGTGGGCCCAGCTCAAGTTAGCACTTGCACTCTGCACCCCTGACACCAACCCGCCTCCCGGACCAAAAATCCAAAGATTTGGGGTACTTTCTCCAGTCGAGTTTGCGGGGTTGAGAATTTCCCCAACTTGGGAGCGAGAATTTGACCCCCAAATTCAAGTGTACAAGCCTTTCTTCTCATTCCTCACAATAGGCAGCATCCTAGTGAATCTACTCTGAAGCTCCAGTATCCTTTCTGTATTGTGGAGCCCAATACTGCACACAGTACTCTAAATGAAGGAGTATTAAAGTTTTATATAGAAGCAGAACTTTTTTGGCCTTTTTATTCTATTCACCTTGAGATAAAATCTAGAATGCCATTTACTTTTTTTAACTGCCTTTTCCCTTGCAGTACTGCTTCTAAAGTCTTGTGAACTTATACCTGCCAAATTCCGCTGTTGTTCTACACCGCTACACTGTTCTACCTTTTACATTCAGAGTATAACTATTACCGTTATTTTTTACCAAAACGCATCATCTCACAATATCTGCTGCTTTTTGGTCCAATCCCCCATTTTATCCAAATCCCTTCGTAGCTTCCTTTGGTCTTATAAAGTATTAACTATATCTCCTATTTTGGTATCATCCCAAATTTCAATACTGCTCCCTCTAAGTCTACATCCAAATTATTCATCTACAGTCCCAGAAGTGGCCTCCAGAGCTGAACCCTGTGAGACACCACTTCACCATTTCACATCCACTTCAATCACACTGTAAAACTGCCATTAACTCCTTCTCTGTTTTCCCCCTTTGTAACCATTCCTAATCCAGTTTGCTATCCTCCCACTAATTCCATACCTCTTAATCTTCTCTATTAATCTCCTGTGTGCAGTTTGTCAAAGGCTTTCCCCGTCCACTATTATAACTGGATTTCTCCCATCCACATTGCCTGTTGCTTCCTCAAAGAATTTTATGAGGCTTGTCAAGCACCAGTGTCCCCTTTGAAATCTGCTGATGAATCAACACAGATATAATCTAGTGCTCAATGCCTTGTAACAGATTTGCTGCTTCCTTTGCTCTGTTATGACAACGGATAAACTAGGTTTAATTTGACATGTGTGTGCATATATTTCAATTAAACTCACATTAGAAAAGGTTCATGGATAATAGGGCCAAATAATTATTGCAAAACAATAAATAAGAACAATAATAGAATAAATATTCTTTCTCTAGGTAATCTTGCATTGTGGTTTTGGAAATGTTGTGCAATAAAGGCATTGAGATACAGAAATACGGACACAATACATTTCCCTGAAAACTTTCTCTGTAACACAATTATTTTAAACAGGTCTCTGCTGAAAAAGAAGAGAGAAGAATTTCAGAACAAAATGCTAAGTGTTTGCATCAAAGTATTCCACTGTACAATTTCAAGGTCTAAATGTTTTATATATGTTAAGTTTTCTAATTACCTGCAGTCGAGAAGCTATAAGCATAAGCAGGAGAATAAAATCTTTACAATACTCCTCTTATTCTGTGGATGACTGTAAATACAGCGCCCCTAGCTGGTAATAATTAAACTGTGTGAGCTGAAACTAGTTTGTTAGGCTTATTCTGTTATTGCAGTAATATGTGGCAAATAGCTTCTCAGCACAAACAAAGCCTAATTTTAAGCATTGATGAGCTTTGAGGCAGCCCTGTGATGTAGTATGTTTTACTAAGGATGGTTTAGGTACTGGGTAACCCCATCTGCTGTAGACATGATGGTATTGTAAACTCTAAGGGTAGAATTGTTCCTGATTTGCTCGAAGAGCAGTAGCAGGCGGGAAGAAGGACATTTTACCTGCTGGCCACATTTACGGCTTTTCACGCTGTTATCATCCGCTTCTCGCCTCATTAATTATGCAGCCACAGGAAACACGCCGTCTCATTGGCGGACAGCCTCTGAATCACCCGCCGTGCTGTTACCTCACTTTCCTCATTCCAGGTGCCATATCTAAAGTGCTGCCGCCCACATAATTCTCAATACCTACAGCCCAGGACTGCTCCAGTGAAGACATAGCCCTGAGAGCCAAGAAAATTCAGTGGCCCATCACTGGAATGCCTTTTGGAGGCCCCCTATGATGTCCTCCACCCCAGCTCTGGCCACAGGAGGTCCAACAATCTCACCACTCCGTCAGTGGAGGGGGTGGCAGTGGTGGTCAGTGCCAACGCTGCACAGAAGAGGTTGGCCACCCAGTGCAGAAAGAGGATGAATGATCTCATCCGTGTTGCCAGGGTAAGGCAACCATCTCATCACTCTAAACTCACACACTCAAGCCCATCAGACATTCACTGGCATCTCACTCACTGCCAGCTCAAGGGACATCGCTCACTCTCTCACACACACCCTCACATCTCCATCTGGCCTCATCTCCTCTGGAGACTGTCTACTCAGCCCTCACTATCTTGAGGCCACTTGCACAGGTCAACACACACCCTGGATACCAACACACCCCCACCCCCTTCCCTAGTACAGCCCTTGCCCTGCAGCCTCTTCCCTTGCATGAGGTCACCTCCCTCCCTTCTCTAAACAAGCCATAGCCTTGCAACTGTTGAAAAGCCACCCCCGCCTTATGGCAGGTTTGGTAGGTAGAGTCCTGCCCGTGCTCCGCCCTGAAAGTGATGTGGTGCTGCCTGTGAAGCCTGGTGCTGATGACTGCGAGTGCTGCCTGAAGCCAGGTAGGCAAACAAATCCTGATGTTCCAAGCCAAGTGCACGTCGTTTATGTACAGTTGTGAAGCACGTCGGTGTGATTGCTCGGATGATCCACTGTGGGGGGATGATTCTGGTGAGCTGGGTTCATAATGATTTGCGTATGTATTACAATGAAGTTCCCGATGTGTGGTGGCGGGAAATTTCAGCCCGCCATTAACGGGCAGAGCGGAGGATCGCAAATCTGACTTCACCACGTCTTGAAACCGACTTTTTGGCCTTCCCGCCATATTGTCCGTTCACACCCGCCATGACACCTGGCACCAGCGGGCACAGAAAATTCCGCCAAACGTCTTCGGTTCTATTGTGGCAGTGGGATAAAGGAAACAAGCCAACAGCTTTGACAGGTGAAAATGACACTTGGCAATTGATAAACGAGAGAGAAAAAAATCAACACACCAGCAAACCTGTTTTTTCTTTTCAAAATTAGTTTCTCAGGCATTCTTGCACTTGTGGTATACTATAAAGAAGTAAGGCACTTGAGAATGAATTGATGTGCAAAAGAAATCACTTTTTAATAATAGTTGTGACCATGTGGCCAAATTCTGTGGATGCTGGGAATCTGAAAAAGAAACACAAGATGCTGGAAATACTCAGCAGGTCAGGCAACTACTGTAGAGAGAGAAACGGGGTTAATGTTTCATGTGACCCTGCCTTGTATGAAAGGCATGTTCAAGACGATATGGTGAAGCTTGCAATGTATGCATGGTGTTGGACCCTCCTTAGTGATATAAATACCCACAACCGAAATATGCTATGATTCAAAGACAAAGCAATATTGTCCAGTTTTACTGCTGCTTTTATTTTGATATCATAAGGTTCTTATATTTCATTAATGTATAACGAAGGAGAGGAATCTCTAATTTAGTGGTGCATAACATGCTGCCAATCTTAAAGAATTAATCTTGCATCACCCTGCACCCATCCTTTAAACTTAGTGCCATGCAAAGGAAGAGAAATAAACCCATCCTTTAAACTTAGTGCCATGCAAAGGAAGAGAAATAATCAATACATTGCTGGGAACTTTTTACTGTTAGCAAAAGGCTGGCAGTATCATCATCTGCTTGCGAATGTTAAACATTGGGCTGGCATTTGAATACTGTTGCACACAGGAGCATAAGCATACATAGACAGAGGATGGAATCGTCTCAGATTTGCATTAAGTGTGGCAACAGGTGGGTACATTTTATCCGCTGGCCACAATGGCAGGTTTTTACATCGTATCATCCCAAACCCGCCACATTATTTATGCACTCCCAGGAAACAGACTGTTTCCATGGTGGGTGGGCTCTCATTCGCCCACCCGCTTTCACCCCATCACTGCATCACGCCGGGCGCCATGTTTAAAGTCCAGCTGCAAACACACATCTCAGTGCTTCCAGACCATCATTGTTGCATGGAAGACATGGCCCTGAAACTGAAGAAGAATTCAGCCCCCAGGTTCAGCGACGCGTCCCTCAAGTATCTTTTGGTGGCCATAGAGGCCCACTGGGATGTCCTCTACCCCCGCTTTGGCCGCAGGATGGGCAGCAACAGCATTAACCCGGCTTGGGAGGTGGTGGTAGTGGTGGTCAGCACTAACACCCTTCAAAAGAGGATGACCACCCAGTGTTGCAAGAGGATGAAAGGTCTCCTCTAGGGTAAATCACTCTTCTCATCAGTCTCAACTTACACACTCACAAACTCATCAAATGTCCACATGACCATCACTTACTGTCAGTTCAAGGGACATCACCGTTCACTATCTCACACTCACTGCCATTGTCCTCATCCTGTCCATGGGACTCCTCACCACCCACACAGATCAGGCATACTTATCATCTGGCCTTGCTTACACTCTCTCTGTCTCTATTCATGCAGGACAATCTGGCACACAAGAGGCAAAAGTCGTAGATCGGTGGTAAAATGCCTGAAATCAAGGTCCTCACGGACTTTGAAAACTGAGTCATCCAGCTGGCCGGCGAGGATCTGGACCATTCTTGTGCTGATGGTAAGATCGGCGGTGCTCTACTAATTGATGGTCCAGTAGTGCAACATCCATCAGACAACCATGCTGTGAGTGTTATGTCCTCTTTCACTAATTATACCCCCTTGCTTCCGCAGACACATCTGCCAAACTGCCAACGGAGTCCATGACACAGGGCCTCCAGTCAAGCCCCGAAGAAATCTCTGAAGAGGAATCTGGAGGCACCCTCCCTGAAGTCCCATCGCAGTGCTCACCCACACCCTCCACCAACGCAGAGACACACACCTCAGTGGGACCTAGCTGTAGCGTCGCTCCAGGATCACAGTCTGGTGAGACTTTGCACTATCTGATCCACAGCAGGTGAAGGAAGCGACTTTTCACGTTTCTGGTACTTGGGGGACTGCTGGAGGCCAGGACTTTGCTGAGTCTGAGTCAGATGATGGGCGTCTAGACTCGGTCATGTCACAGTTGCTGGAGTTGCAAAGGCAAGCTCAGGAACATCAGGAAGGGATGTCTCCTGCATTCCTCAGATTGCAAGGCATGATAGAGGAGTCAATCCACCTTCAGGCTGAGGTGGTAGGGCTGGCATGCCAATGCACCGATGTCAACACTGGTAGAATGGCGGCTGCCATGGAGACCTTGGTTCAGGACATCACTCCTGCTCTGCTGCGCATGCTCAACTCCATTGCTGATGCTATAGTTGGCCTCCAACAGTGTGTACGTAGGAGGGGTGCGGGGCAATCTCACTCCAGCCACCCCTGCTCCTCAATGAGTCAGCCTGGGGCCCCCGGCATCCATAGGGAGGATCAGCAGGTGCTCACTCAACCCATACACTCAGGTGGCCCAGAGCTTGTCCGATCCAACTGACTCCCCTCTTCCTGTGACCTCAGCAGCTCCAGCTCCACAGGCTGAGGAGGGTGCCACTGCCACACAGTAGGACCCAAAAGCAGACCAGGGCCCTCCAAGCCTCGGCTCTCCAGAGGACACTCACCAAGGTCATCACAGACAGGGCGTCGCAGTCAGCAGGCTGTTTTCACCTCTGCTGTGGACGTCTGGGGAGCACCAAGACATTGCAGCAGGGTTAGGAAAGTTAAGGAGAATTAGTTGCACAGCCTGGGCACGGGCGTTAATCACTTGTACATAATGTTCACTATTGTCAATAAACTCTCAAGAATGTCTGTCTGCCTACGGCTCCTTGTACTGATGAGCAGTGTTTATGTCACTCAGATATGAAAACTTTCTGCACAAGGTAAAAGCAGGTGTCTCAATCCAGGGCCTCTTCCCTGTGCTCTGTGCAGCCTTCAGAAGAAAGTGATGGTCCAGCCTCACACCCCCTGGAAACTACTGATGCCTGCACCTCGGCTGTGCTTATCATTGCTGCCAGAGTGTAGTGGGCAGGCGCCACAGAGCTCCCTCATTCTCTCTGTGTGCTCTCAGCAGCTTTAAGTTGGGACTGGCCCCCAACTCTTCAGCATCTGTGTCCACTGATGCTGTGCTCCTGAAGGGCTCAGATCCTGAAGGCGGACAAAGGATCAGATGTTTTTAAAGTTTCATGGCTGTGTCTCTACGATATGATCCTGATCACAGAGTGCAAGCAATCTGCCTCATGTCAGACAGAAGTCAGGCATTCTCAGAGGCTACGTGAAAATCTATGGAGTATCCTAACTGCATGTGGTCATCATCCTCCTGCAATCGAGTGACTATAAGGGCCTCCACTGCCTCTCCATGACAGGAGCATTATCACAGAGGGTAAGTGCGCTGTCATAAGCCAGACTGGAGTCAACTGTTCACAGATGCAATGTGAGGATCTATGGGATCACCTTACTTCATGTCGTCACCATCCTCCACAAATTGAGTAGCTAGGAGGGGCTCCCAAGCGCGCCTGCCTCACCTAGCCAGTGCAAAGGCCTCATCCCCATCATTGTCACATCCAAGGACCTCCTCGTCCTCATTCCTGTTGGCATCCTCATTAGAGGAGATGTGAAGATCCTCTATCTCCCCCTCTGTTAGCTCGTCTCCCCGTTGGAGCGCCAGGTTGTAAAAGGCACAGCAGATGATGAAGCATGAAACCCTCTGTGGACTGTATTATAGGACTCTACCAGTTCGGTCCAGGCACTGGAACCTCATTTTCAGCATCCCAACGGTCTACCCCACCAAGTTGCGAACTGCAGTGTGAGCCTCATTATACAGTCGCTCTGCTGCAGTCTGAGGCCGCTGCACAGGTGTCATCAACCACCGCCTCTGTGGGTAGCCCTTGTCCTCAAGGAGCCATCCCTGCAGCTTCTGTGGACCCTTGAAGACTCCAGGGATCTGTGACCGACTGAGGATGTAGGCATTGTGCACACTTCCTGGAAACCGTGCGCACACCTGGTTTCTGGTGGCCGTACACACCAGCTACACATTCAGTGAATGGAAGCTCTTGCGGTTGATGAAGTCCACTGTGCATTTTGACTGAGATCTGAGCACCACATGAGTGCAGCCAATCACACCCTGCACCCGTGGGAAGCCCGAGATCTGGTCTCGGGTGAAATGCACAAAGCTGTGTGCCCTCGCAAAGATGGAAACCATGACCTCATGGATGCATTTGTGGGTAGAGGCTTGAGAGATCCCACAGAGGTCACCTGTGGAGCCCTGAAAGGAGGCACTGGCACAGAAACTGAGCTCCACGGGCACTTTCATGGCCACTGACAATGGATGCCCTCCATTTCCCCGTGGCACCAAATCTTGCAGTAACTGGCAGGTGCGAGCGACCAGTTCCCTCGACATGTGCAATCTTTGGCAACACTGGTTCCCAGTCATCTGCAGGAATGAAAGGCGGTGTCTGTAGACCCTCTGTGTCGCTAGGCATGGCCAGCGCCAGCTTGCTGTGGCTCTTGGGTGGCGTGTGCAGGAGCCCCCATCCACCCCTTCTTACTGAGGGTGCTGCTCTTGCCTCTGCACAGCCAGAAGCCTCAGTCACTCTCTCCTCTGTCTTTTTCACACTCTGACCATCAGGCATACAGCTAGTTCACTAGGCTCCATGATCCTGATGTACTCTTCCTGTCAGATGAAAGAAAGAAGCACTTGGTTAGTATGGTTAGTACTAAGGACCTGTCCTGGTTAAGTATTAATGCTTCCTGGAGAGTGCTGGCCACCACTTGGATGACCGGAGATTAGTGCGCTGCATGGCTGCCCTAATAGATTGAACCATGGGGGAGACTGGTCCAAACCAGGATGCTGACATTGCAAGGGGCTGTGAGCGCCTCCAGCAGTGACTGCTCCATGGCCAGCTTTAGTGAGTGCAACGTGTGCAGTTGTCTAACTGTTCTGCTGTCCACCAAAATGCTCATGAGTTTGCAGCCTGCGTCAGCAAGATGGGGTGGGGCGGGGGGAAGACCTGGAGCACTTGGTGGCACTTTGATGCCTCTGCATTGCTTCAGTCGGCAGATAAGCTAGGATCCCAACCCCAATCATATCAAGGTGGCTGCGCCTGAACTGTATCAGTTGCAGAGGAGTGGTCAGTTTCTACAGATTTTCCGAATGCGTGGCCACTTCCTTCACCCACCCACCCTACCCTCACCACATCGAATGCTTGTGCGCTATATTCAACGGTAAGGCTGCCCTTAACCCCACTCCCCCCACCCCTGCCACCAGTCACCTCAAAGACAGGGCTGCCCTTAACCCCGATGCCCCTGAAGCTTGGAGTCCAACAGGCAACCCTGGAGAGCACTGCACAACGTTACTGTGTACTCATCTCCGAATTCCCCTCAAAGTGCAGGCCGCCAAGTGCACACCTTTTATGTGCTGTTATGAAACACATTGGCGTGCTTTCCTATTGACATGGACGGATGATCCAGCGGGCTGGCCTGATAATGATATGCTGATGTATTACGATGAGGTACCTGATGTCAGATGGCGGGAAATGTGGCCTGCCATCTGCAGGATGAGTGGACGATCATGAACCGGTTTCCTGCTGGCGTAAAACTGATCATGCCATATTGTCCGCTCATGCCACTGATCACACCCGATGTCAGCTGGCACAGAAAATTCCGCCCAGAGTATCAATTCGCTGGGCACGGGGTAATGGAAGGTCAGCAGTATAACTCACACCATTCTTAACCTAGTATCATTTTCAAACCAGCACTTAAAGTGTAGCTGGGTGATTACCCTTAGAAAGAATTGCAATAACCTTTAATATAATTTTTGGTTACTCCCATATATTTTGTAAAGAACATACCGTTTTACTTCATGTTGGAATGTGGATTAGAATTACAATAGCTGCAGTTTGAAGGACATGTCTGCGGGAACAGTGTGAGGGAGATACACAATATTGCTGTCCTGGAACAGAGTGTGCCATGAAAGGCAGGATGGCGCTGAGGAGGTGTCTGGTCAATTGGGGAACTGCCTGGCAACAACATTTTAGTTGACTCCTGACCAGGTGACCCGGGTTTGTGTGAGAGCAGAATAGCTCCTAGCCTGAAAGGAAAAAGACCTAAAACCTCTGCCTTCTGTGTGTGTCAGATTCCAGTAATTCTACAATAATAGCTAGCTGGCTTTTTTTCCCTCATATCTCTATAACCTGTTCTCGCTCTATGAAAACCCCTGTCAAGAGGAAAAAGGGAAAATCACTGTTAGAGACATTGAAAGGCAAGTGCTCAACCAGTGAACTAAAGACAGAAAGTGCTGGAAGACCACCTCGTGTCATCGACAAAGAACTGAAAAGAATTTGAAAGACATCGATCAAAATCAACCCATCAAATCCTGTACTCTGGAATTGGTGCTATTGAAACCACCCTTAAAATCCATGTTTTTGTGTGTCTTTTGTGTCTTGTATGTGTGTGTATAGGGATTTAAGAAGGAGCAAAGTTTAAGTTGTAGAATTAGAAATTAGTAGTTCATATTTCTTTCTTTTGCCACTGGTTAAAGACAATTTGTTCAATAAACAGTTATTTACTTACTAAGTTTACAAACCTGGTGCTTGTATTCTGTTAACCTAAATTAAACAGTTAGGGGCGTTGATCAAACTTTATCGCCTATGTCGTGGCTCGGGGAGCAGTGGAGCTTAATATTGCAGCGCGCTATCCCCAGTGAGTCGTGGCAATTACCATTCATTCATGTGTGTTAAGTAAGTGAATGGTGCAGATGTGTTCAGCTGAACTGTCTAGGCCAAAAAAACGACACACAATGGTATGAGGGGGGGGTGGAATTTAACTTTTGGACAGCTGGCCGGCTGAACAGGCAAGCTGGCCCTGCTGGTTGCTTAAGAGCTGCAACAAGAGGCACTGAGAAGACCAAATACTTCAAGAGACATAATAGCTCCTTTGTACCTGGGACCCGGGGGAAAGGTGGGGCAAATCTAGTCTCTGAAAGAAGAGGCCAAGGTTGATCAGGGCAGCCTTGAGGATGTGGATCAATATCCTGAAGTTTGTTTTATAACCATGTGGATAATAATCTTTCTGGTAGTTCATGAGAGGGCATTTTTGCAAGTAGTCTGTAGAAAGTATGGGTTCCAGGGACAGAATGTCATTTTTTTGATCCATACTTTGTGTTCATAACCTTTTCAGCTGTCAAAGATGATTTTTTGACCTCATTACATTGTTTAGGACAGAAGGTGTTAAAATGAGGGCAGTAAACAGAATGTGCCTCAGGAAGAGATATATTGAGCTTGAACAGAGTGCAGCGCATATTCACTGGAATGAGATCGGGGCTTAAAGGGTTAAATTATGTGGACAGGTTGTGTAAACTTGGGTGTATTCCCTTGAGTTTAATAGGTTGAGAGGTGATCTAGCCGAGATGCATAAAGTGATAGAGGAATTCACTAGGGTAGTTACAGATAAACTATTTCCTCTGGTGTGGGTAGGGGTGGGTTTGGAAACCCAGAATAGGGAGAGAGAATTTTAAAATTAGAGCTAGGCTGGTTAGGATTAAAATCAGGAGATATTTCTTTACACAAAGGGCTAAATGGAAATCTGAAACTCTCTTCTGGTGGGGGATCAACTGGAATTTTCAAGACTGAGGTTGATACATTTTTGTTAGATAATGGTACCAAAAGCCATGGAGGAAACAAGATCAATGTGGTTGAGGTGCAGATCAGAATTAGAATAGTGGGACAACTTAAGGGCCAAAACAGTCTACTCCTCCTCTTCTTATAACCCGTGAGTGCATCAGGGCAAGAGATGCAGTTGAAAAGACACTTCATAGAATGATGGACTCAAGAAGCTCGACACCATCCGGGACAAAGCAGTCCGCTTAATTGGCACCTCACCCACAAACATTCCACCACCATGAACGCACACTAGCAGCAGTGTGCACTGTCTACAGGACACACTGCAGGAACTCATCAAGACTCCTCAGGCAGCACCTACCCAACCCACGACCACTACCATCTAGAAGGACAAGGGCGGCAGACACATGGGAACAGCACAACCTGGAAGTTCCCCTCTTTTAATGTATTAAGCCCATGAATTCACTAGTCAAGTAAACTCGAATTGCACACCTTCATATACACTTGCTAGTTGATGCTCGATACCAGTAACAGAGAGAGACTGACATAAGAACAAGCTGTGATTGTTTATTGCAACAGAGAGCAGAGCCCTAAATCCTTGTGCACTCCCACAACCACCTCCAGCTCTAGACTTAGTTAATCAGCAGTCCACGGTGTATGGTGATTGGTCAGTACTGTCACATGGTTAGTTGGCTTGCATTCTCTTAAAGGTACATGGTACTCCACTTTAGCACACCCTCCAAGCCACTCATCATCTGATTTGGAACTATATCATTGTTCCTTCACTATCGCTGGGTCGAAATCCTAGAACTCCCTTCCTAACAGCACTGCGGGTGTACCTACACCACATGGACTGCAGCAGTTCAAGAAGGCAGCTCACCACCACCTTCTCAAGGGCAACTAGGGATGGACAATAAATGCTGGCCTAGCCAGTGAAGCCCACATCCTGAATATAAAAGAAAACATAGTCAATGTTTGGTAATTTGCTTTTGGAAAATTTTCACGGCCTACAGTACTTTCAAATTAATTTCAATTGAAGTGTTATCAGATCTACTATTTTTCTTTGAAGATAGCATAAAACAAAGGAAAGGCATTCAGCTGCCTGTGATGAGAGCAAAAGAAAGAGTACAGATTGAGGCACCAGCTAGACTTTAAATAAATATTAAGGGATTATGTAGTTTATCCATTCACAAATGAAATGTTATCTGGAAAAAAACAATACTTTCAGTTTATACAATTCACTGTGAAAGCATTGGATTCAAACATTAATCACACATCATATGCTAAAATAATATACCATTATAGTGATTAGGGTTTAGAAAAATACTAGAAACAACCCCTACTCTTTATATGCTTTACACGTATTACATAAAAGTATGATTCATTTCATCTATTTAAGTATATGCACCAAGATAAATACACATTTTCCCTTATCGTGTCATTTAATGCTATAGTTCCTCTACATCTCTGCAATTTAAATTTGAAATAACAGAAGTCTGAGGACAGCTGTACTGCAATCACTTTATCAGCAGGCTACGTAAATACAAGTTGTTGTTGTTTCTGTCTGGTTTTTGAAACTGGGTTTGGAAAGGTTGATGTGCTCTCACTGTTACAGCGTAATAACACATAATCCCCAAAAGGTTATCAATTCCAAATCCACAAGCCAAATGCCAAGTGAGTCAGCATCTAAAATTAAATTAGCAGCTTAAGTTCTTAAACTGGAATTCTGGTAAAGGAGAATAAAAGCAAAATACTGCAGATGCTGGAAATCTGAAATAACAGACAGAAAAGTGCTGGAAATACTCTGCAGGTCTGGCAGCATCTGTGGAGAGAGAAATAGAGTTAACATTTTGGGTCGAATATATTCTTTAGAACTCCAAAGTTCTGAGTCAGAGCCATATTCCACTTGAAATATTGGTGGGGGGATTTTCCGCTCCAGGGACCAGGGGCAGAATATTGCTGTCGGCGTGCGGGGGTGGGTTCAACAGGCCGATGCGTAAAATGGCGTGCGATGACTTTGGGCGTGTGTCCCGACGTCATTGCGTGACATGTTAATACTTCAATCGATTAATAGCCTATTAAGACCATTGAAAAATTAATTAAACTTGTTAAGAGCGCTGTGTCCAGCCTTAAGGTTGGCGGGCAGCCGAAACATGCGGCTTTCATGTTTTTCAGGAAACCTCATCACGGGCGGGATGGGGGTTTCCTGAAGGTTTTATAAAACAATTAAATAAATTTTCCTAACTTCACAAACATGTCCCAGCTTATGCGACACATGAGGGGACATGTTTAAATACATTCTTACTTTATTTATTGAAAACTTTCATGATCCATTCAATCTCCCTGAGGCAGCTCCATGTCTCAGGGAGATTGCTGCACTCTTGGCCCCGACTCTCCCTCCTCCCCCCACCCCCCCAGCCCGCACAGGTAGTGCCGAGCGCAACTGGCCGCACCTTAATTGGCCCATCCATGTAAAATGAGGGCACGCAGCCCATTGCAGGTGGCGATTGGCTCCGCCTCCTCCTGCTCCCACCCAGCCCGCCCGCCACAGGAAAAATTCTCCCCTAAGTGTGGTGGGCAGGAAAAGCGGCGCATTTCCTGCTGGTCAAAATGGTGGGTTTCCGCACCAAATTGTCCAATCTTCTGCTCATCAAATATGCATGAACAGGAAGCACATCAGATCTCGTGATTTGTCCACCCCGCCATGACCTGATTGGATCACTTTTCCATATTTAAACCGCACCCGCACTCACCCTTCACTGTAGGACTTGTGGAAGGGAGTGATGGACCCCAAAGGAAAGAGGCTGAGTGCCTCCAAGTTCAGTGACAATGCGCTGATGCAATTTCTGGACACAGTGGAGGCACGTCAGGTTGCCCTTTACCTCAGTGGTGGGAGAAGGAGGTCCACCAACCTCACCACTCCAGCTTGGGAGGAGGTGGTCGGAGCGGTCAGCACCAACGCAGCACAGAAGAGGTCTGTCATCCAATGCAGAAAAAGGATGAATGATCTCATCCGCTCAGCCAGGGTAAGTCAACATTCTCCTCACTCTCAACTCTCTTTCTCACAAGCCCATCAGGTATTCACTGGATTACACCCCGCAGGGATCTCACATACTACCAGCACAAGGGAATCACCACTGATTTTCTCACACCACACTTTGACATCTTAATCTCTTCTCACATCCTGTTCAACTCACATCTTCAGCCCTTACACAGGTACATTCAGCGCCCACAGAAGGCAGGCATCCTTATCATCTGCCTTGGCTTCCACCCTGCTCACGCCTGTCTGTCCACCTGTGTTTTCGCAGGAGAGGATCGCCCACGACAAAAGGGAGAGATCCCAGATTGGAGGAGGGTTGCCTGAGCTCAGGCCCCTCACTTAGTTTGAAAAGCTTGCAGCAGATCTAGCTGGTGAAGACCGGGACTGTGCCTGCACCAAGGGTGAGACAAGCATCTCCCAAACAAGGGAGAACCCATCACCAGCTCATCGTTCACCCAATGAAACAGTGAGCGCTTTGTAATGTTGGCGATTATGCAGCAAATCACTAATTATCTCTTCTTTCTTTGACAGGCACTACCAGGAAACAGAAGAGGCCCACTGGCAGCCAGCCCCTCAGCCCCAGCCCCCAGAACACCTCAGATGAGGATCTTGAGGACCCACTAGACGTAGAGCCGTTCCAGTGTCCACTCGCACCCTCCGCCAGTGAGGAGACACACCTCAGTGGGATCTGGTTCTAGAGCAGCCTTGGGAAGACAAGCTGGTGAGCACCCACACATCCTGATCAACTGCAGGTGGAGGCAGGGACATCCAAGGTTGCTGGCACTCAGAGGCCTGCTGGAGACCAGGATTCTGCTGAGTCCGAGTCAGATGACCAGTCTATGGACTCAGCCCTAACGCAGATGTTGGAGCTGCAATGACCACACAGGAACATCAGGCAGGCTTGTCAGATGCAGTCAACAGATTGCAGCTGATGATGGACGAGTCCATCTGTGTTCAGTCTGAGGTCACTGTGCCAACATGCCAGTGCTCCAGGGTCAACACTGGTAGGATGGCAGTCACTATGGAGACCTTTGTCCAGGAAATAGGGCCTGATGTGTGCCAGGAGTTGCTCTCCATTGCTGTAGGTATGGGTGGGATCCATCAGTGCCTAAACGAGAGGGGTTGGGCACCTCAACCTCACTCCAGGTGCCCCTTCTCCTCAAGGTGTCAGCCAGGGGCCCTCAGGCACCCATCGGAACGAGGACCAGCAGCAGGACACCCTGAGGCCATCCACCCACGTGACTCTGAGAGTGTCTAGCTGATCCTAATCTCCTCTGCCTGTGACCCCATCAGCTGCAGCTCCACAGGCCGAGGAGGTGCAGCTGCCACACAGCAGCCTAGGGCCCTCTGGAAGATGCCCGCCAAGGTCATCACTGGCAACAGGATGTAACAGTTAGCAGGCTGTCTCCACCTCTGCTGCAGATGTCAGGGATGCACCAAGACATAGCAATAAGATTCGAAATATTAAGAAAGACTGGGAGGACCAAGGTTGAATGGGTGTTCACAATCTGTACGGAGTTTACTCTAATGTAAATAGATTTCCCCTTATTCCACATGTCATGTTGTATATGCCTCTTCTATGTAATGATACACTTTATGGTCTTTCAAGTGTCACAGATCAGATCAGAGCAAGGCTGCAATACATCTGATAAGTGTTTTTTATTATCAATGATTTGGGTCCTTAAGGGCTAGATAGATTGTCAGCATTTTCGGGAGCACAAATGTTATAGCTAGAAATCAGGGGAAATTGGGATACTCCAAACGGGGGCATGTTCATGAGTGGCAAGCAGATATCATAATATGCTGCTCATGATGCTTTCGAGGTCCATTGAAAGGTGAGATGAACTGCAGCCTCGCATCCTTCATGGCGAGTTACAGATGACTGAGGATGCAAGAGACACTGAGGACTGGCTATGATGAAGAGGCATCAACACTTGCCTTGCACACACGATTGGCTGTGTGGAGAAACTGCAGTGTGGAATCAGAATCGACCTCACGCTATGAGGTGATATCCACTGAGTGAAGATTGACCTCTGTGAGGCACCTTGTCACAATGCAGGTATACTGCAACAATGCACTGAGGATTGCAGTGCTGCTCCAGCCTCTTCTGGGTTATGTAGGAAGGGGAATATTGGCAAGATGCTTGAAGAGGTTGCACCATCTCAGCTGTGCTCATGAAATACCCTGTTGCAGTTATTATCATATCACGGAAAGGCCATGTGCTCCTGAGGCTGCCTTACTATCCAAGGATGAGTACATCATGACGCTAGAGTGTAACTGCTAATTTGGTGGTTGAAGTGGTGCATTGAGATGAGGAGGATAGCAGTGAAGGTGGTAAGGTGGACCCAGCATGGATGACACTGTTGAAAGAGGATTGTCATAGCTGGTTGTCATCATCCTCCTGGAACCTGGTGGCTATCAGTGTTTGATGTGCATGCCTGGCTGTCTGCCCCATGCTATGGCCTCTTCCTCTGGACCCTCAGCTTCCTCACCCTCATTGTACTCAGCCTTCTTGATGTCCTCATCATTGGAGGACACATGTAGTTCCTCCATCACTCATTCTATCAAGACATCCCCTCTTTGGAATGCCAGTTGGGTAGAGTGCAGAAAGCCACAATGATGAGCGTGACCCTCTGGGGATTGTAGTGGAGAGCGCCGCTGACATCGGAAATGCATCTTCAAGATGCCAATGGGCTGCTCTATCACTGACTGTGTTGCAGAACAAGCAGCACTTTGCGGCTGCCGAACAGGCGTCATCAGCCACATCTTTTGCTGGTACCCTTTTGTCACCGAGGAGCCATCCCTGGATGTGTTGAGGGCCCTCGAAGATCTGTGGCACTGGCGAGTGACTCAAGATGTATGAGTTGTGGGAGCTTCCAGGGCATCTCGCACATATCGGCAGAATCTGCTTCTGGTGGTTGCAGACCAGCTGCACATTGAGGTAGTGTTGATGAATTGTCATGGCTGCTCCCAGGGAGCTCTTAAAGTCACATGAGTGCAGTTGATGGCACACTGAACATGTAGGAATCTGAAGGTAGCAGCTTGGAAATTGGTGGTGCTGAGGTTCTACTACAAGTCCAGCTTCGGCCCTCGCTCTGTGACTGTAGAAATCCCTCCCGATCTTGAGGTCTATTGCACTGTGACCTGTAGAGACCCCTTACCACCACAATGAGGCCATCAAGTGCCCACTCCAACATTACCACTTTTCTCTCTACATGCCTTCCCTGACTGTGACTGTGCCATCTGCGGCCCAGTATGAGGCCAGAAACCCCAGGACCAACATCTGTGATGTACTGACCATGCCCGGTGCACACCATGCTGGGCACAACTGATACAAGGCTGATAGGCCCACTTCGTTCCTGGAATGGGACAAAAACAGCCATTCCAAGCATAGCACTCTAAATTGTGGTGCTGAGCCATGGACTGTCTGTGCATTCTGGCTCCAGCTACCTCTTGTGCTCTTGCTCAGGACTGCCTGTGTTTTCGGGCTCTGAATAATTTCCCCCCACCCCCATTAGTCATCTGGCTGTGTGCACTTTTCCCTAGTCCTGCCTCCCAGTCATGTGTCTGTATACACCCTCCTCCAGTCTTCTCTCCCCCAGTCATGTGTCTGTGTACACCCTCCTCCAGCCTTCTCCCCCAGTCATGTGTCTGTGTATACCCTCCTCCAGTCTTCTCCCCCAGTCATGTGTCTTTGTACACCCTCCTCCAGTCTTCTCTCCCCCAGTCATGGGTCTGTATACACCCTCCTCCAGTCTTCTCTCCCCCAGTCATGTGTCTGTGTACACCTTCCTCCAGTCTTCTCCCCCAGTCATGTGTCTGTGTACACCCTCCTCCAGTCTTCTCTCCCCCAGTCATGGGTCTGTATACACCCTCCTCCAGTCTTCTCTCCCCCAGTCATGTGTCTGTGTACACCCTCCTCCAGTCTCAGAGCCACCCCCCCAATCAAGGTTTTGCCTACAGCCCTTTCCCTTGCCTCTGCCTTGTCTCACATTGCCCCCAGTCAAGCCTTTTCCCTCCAGCCCCTTCAACCACCCCCAACGCTCACCCCGCTTGTCTGGAATTGAGAGCCTTGGCTCTTGAGATCCTGCTGGCATTGCCTGCGCCGCCTGGCAAGGCACGGAACAGCCGTGAGCACACAGCACATGGAAAGGTAGGCGAACATACCTCAAAGTCACGATTGAAGTGCAGGTCATCATGTGTATGTCACTTATACCTGGTCGTGAACCAAGACAGTCTAATTAGCAGCTAACGTGGCCTGATCTGGATTGGGGCCAAGATTCTGGTGAGCTGGCTTTTTAATGAGTATTCATGACATTTAAATGCAAGCAAATGTGGCTCCCGACATGGTGTGGCAGCCTACCTGATGCCAGGTAAGAGTGGACAATTGCGATCTACTCTTACGCTGGTGGGAAACAGATCTTTGGGCATCTGCCAAATTTTCCTTTCCTGGCCATGAAGCCCACTGCTAGCGGGACCCGAAAATCTCGCCCGTCCAGCTCTATTTCTTTCTTCACAGATGCTGCCAGACTTGTTGAGTATTTCCAGCATTTTCAGTTTTTATTCCTGTTTAAAGGAGATTGGCAATTATAAAGACTTGTGCAGCATTTTACGAGAAATTATAAATGTAACGACCTCTATGGGAAATTTTGCTTATGGGCCTGCAGAAGTATGTATTAAAATGGAATTTACTGGATTGATGTTGTTACAAATTTTAAATTAGGACCTCATAACAGAGAAATACCTTGCTCTGCAGGAACATGCCAGCATGGCAGACCACAGAATAATGAGACACGGGTCACTGCATGTAATTTGCCGGACAGCGAGTTTCTTACTTCAAATCTTGGCAGGTGCCAAGTGGACATTGGTAGTTCCACCAAACTCCAAATCCTTTAGTTCTAACCTTTGGATTCAACCAGAATAAGCCCTGGTTCTTAATAATTTCACAGTAAAAGAAGGAAGGCGAACACAGTTAGAGAAGCCTCTAGCCAAATGGTCACTGAATGAAAGCTCGATGATATATGGGTGAATTTCCACGGGTGCTGTCTGACTTGTCTGTCATAACTTTGGCGGAAGAGCTGTAGAAATGCTGACAAAATGCCATAAATGGCATCTGCTGGTTTTTCACAGACTTTTCACCAAAATTACAGCAGGCGCTCCTTGGGGCGGAAGTGGGGGAGGGGGAGAGGGAGAGGGAGGGGGAGGGGAAGGGGGGCACCATGCATACTGCAAAACTAGATTCAAACCCAACAAGACAAATAGTGCAGTTCAAACTTAGATAATAAGATTCAAAAATGTGCCAGTTCCTCTGCCAGCAGTCTCTGAACCGTCATACCTTCCATATAAAAGGCTTTGTTCACAGTTCCTCCATGAACAGAGAAGTTATATAAAAAAAAACCCTTGTTTTTTTTTTCTATGGCTCCTAACGTCTTACAGGGAATTCACTGGCACACTCACCCTGTTTCCTACTCTGCTCCTGCAACAAGGGCCTCCAGCTCCATGCAACCTCCAGGAATGGGTGTTTTTTTTTTATTAATCCTTCACAGTATGAGGGAATTCCTGGGCAGAGTACTGAAGCGTAGAACATGGTTGTATTCAACCTCATCTAGAAAAGTAGGTGAGTGCCATACATTTTCAGCCACCAGCTGCTTTGGTTGGGTTTATTGCTGAGTGGAACTCCCTATAATCAGGAGTGGCCTTTCTGTTTCGCAATAATTATCATTAAACAAGAGGATAATGTTTTATAATAATGGTGTGCTGAAAAGTAGCATTTTGCCTCATGATTGTAATTACACATACTGTTCTTTCATTAAGTGTGTCTTCCTTGTTTGATTGAAATCATTACTCATTTCTACTGCAGTTACTTAAAAGCTATTTAGTGAAAGTACTGAAACTGAATTTCCTGTAAAACGCAATCGGTAATGTAAATTGGTTTCATTCTAACCTTTTCTGCTTAATTAGACCACCTTATATTCTCTCCTTCAATCCAATTAATTGAGAACAGGGTGTAGAAACGCATTACCAGAAAACTCTCACATAAGTCATCAGTTCTTTACCTTGATTAAGGTTACTCTAAAAGCAAGTGGAATTCCCTTTTAAGGAACTGGCAGCACAGTAGTAAAATAGTTATTGAACTAGTGATACAATCCACTTAAGTGATATATTTGATCACCGGCACTGGCAAACTGGCACTATAAGGGAGTACCAATGTTTTCTTTGATGCATTCTCCTATGTCACTCAACTGTGACAGCTTGTTGAATGGCTGGGATTTTCCAGCCCTACCCTCGGTGGGAATCATTGCAGGAGAGATGGAAAATCTGACGGACCAGCCAAAGGTCCATTGATTTCAGGCAGGAACCACTTAAGCCAAAGTCTCCTTCACATAAAATATGATTGATGTGTGGAATAAACTTCCAGGAATAGCAATGGAGGTGAAAACCATGAATTTTTTAAAGAAACAATTGAATGCTGAAGTGGGGGACATTAGGACATTTCTGGATTGATGAATTTAGACAGGCCAATTAAAATTCCTTTTTCATTACCAACTTGCAATCTTATGATAATTCATTATTAGGTATTAATTTATCACTTTGCTGCATTATTCATATTGTTTAATTCAAATGATTGAATAATTAATTTATTTAGTAGACAAATGTCTTTTAAGTATCAGGTATAGGCTGTATTCAACTTGTACCGTTCGGTTCATTTTAATGCAATGGATTTATTGAACTCTAATAAAACATCAACCACAAGTTGATGGCAACCTGGCTTTTCATTGGAAAAATGAGGCCCAACCTGCTTAAGTTGACCAATTTAAGTCACTTTCCTGCATTTGGTGAAGCAAATGTATTTGGGACAAGACTTATCTGCTCTTCTGAATGGAGCTCTGTAAGGTCTAATCTCAAACATCAAACAACTGGATTTAATGCAGCCCATTATGGTAGGAACACATGGTGTCTGGACCCACTTAATTGTGGGAGAGGCCCTACATCAGGCTCCTGGTGGCAGCAAAGCAACCCACCCCCCGCGATTTAGGTCAGAGGGTGGAAGGGGTTGACAGAATTCCTGGCCGATGGCAAAAGGATGTCAATTAGGCTCATTACTGAGCTAGTTGACACTCATTATCCCTGAGCCTGCCACAATTTAGTGGTGGCTCAGGGAATAATTGGAGATTTATGGATTTCCCAATCTCCCACACCCTCAGAAGGCTGCCAGGCCTAAATAGCCAAGTGGTTATGGTACTGGGTTTGTAACCCTAAGATCAAGAGTTCAAATCTCACAATGGCAAACTATGAAACAATGTGGGGGGCTTGGCCTAAATAGCCAAGTGGTTATGGTACTGGGTTTGTAACCCCAAGATCAAGAGTTCAAATCTTACAATGGCAAATTATGAAACAATGTAACTTCATCTGAATAAACAGATGGAAATGTGTTTGTACTCAAAAGAGTTACAACTTGTTAACCTTATTTTGCTTGGCCTAAATAGCCAAGTGGTTATGGTACTGGGTTTGTAAACCCAAGATCAAGAGTTTAAATCTCACAATGGCAAACTATGAAACAATGTAACTTCATCTGAAACAGATGAAAACGGGTTTGTACTCGAAAGAGTTACTTGTTAAGGCTTGGCCTAAATAGCCAAGTGGTTATGGTACTGGGTTTATAACACCAAGATCAAGAGTTCAAATCTCACAATGGCAAACTATGAATCAAGAGTTCAAATCAAGAGTTCAAATCTCACAATGGCAAACTGTGAAACAACGTAACTTCATCTGAAACAGAGGGACACAGGTTTACTCGAAAGAGTTACATCTTCTGTGGTCATAAACCAGCTGATCGCCACCATGTTGTGGTATCGACTGGTCACTTTGACCCCTCCCCCGGACTTTGTCACAAGAATCCAGAAATTGTTAGTCGACTTCTTCTGGGACAAAAGATTGCACTGGGTCGCTGCTGAAGTTCTGAGTCTCCCACTTAGGGAGGGTGGTCAGGCGCTAGTGTGCCTACGCACACAGGTGGTGATTTTCCGCTTTCAGACCCTGCAGCGATACCTCTACGTCGAGCCTCCTCCTAGATGGTGTGCCCTGACGACGTATTTCTTCCGTCAGGTGCACGGCCTGAATTATGACGTGCAGCTCCTGTTTATAGAACAGCTGGGCCTCGGTGGCTCCTTGCAGGCGTTGCCTGTCTTTTACCAGGACCTGATCAAAGTCTGGAAAGTGGTCGCCTCGCGACGCAGCTCTCCCCCGTCAGGAGTAGCGGCTATCGTCAGAGAGCCGCTGCTCAGGAATCCGCCCCTCCGTCCTTTTCAGTGGTTGGCGGAGAGGAGGGCTGTGGCTGCAGGGGTGACCAGGATCGGGGACGTGCTGGGTGGCGGAGGACTGGGCTGGATGCTCCCGCAGGAGTTGGCGCGACGCGCGTCTGTGAGTGTCCAGGTCGCAGCCGATGCCATCCAAGACCTGAGAACGGTCGTGCTCGGACCCGACGTTATTTTGGGTCTTGAGGTGGCCCAGGTGCGCGGTGGTCTTCCGTCTGAACGTTCCCCTGTTCGGACAGAATTCCACATTGGCCCCAAGCCCCGAACCCTCCCTCGGCTGCTGGTGCCCCACAATATGAGCCGCCTCGGGGACATGCCCTCTGTGCCTTTTGGCACGGCAAAGAGGGGCTTTTTGTACGGACTGCTGCTGCACACATTCCATTTTCTCGCCCTTGTCCGCCGCCCGGACACACCCTGGCGTGCCTTGTTGCCGTCCGGCGGCGGAGGCCCCCGATGGGAGGCCCTCTACGGAGGTGTCCTCCTCCTTTCTATCGGGGACCTGGGTTGGAGGGTGTTGCATGCAGCAGTCCCCTATAATAAGAGGATGCATAGGTTCACGGACTCTCAGGACACGTGCCCTTTTTGCGGTCTTGTGGAGTCCGTGGACCATGTATACATAGGGTGTTGTAGGCTGCACTCCCTTTTTAGTTATTTGAAAAACCTTTTATTGATGTTTTGTTTGCACTTCAGCCCCACGCTCCTGATCTATGGGCACCCGGTGCGGAAGGGGGTCGGGAAGGAGGAGGACCTCCTCGTGAACCTGCTCCTGGGCCTGGCCAAGTTAGCCATTAACAGGTCCAGGCAGTGGGCGATCGACGGGGGAGTCCCGTCCGATTGTTTGTCCCTCTTCCGCGGCTACGTTCGCTGCCGGATGTCCCTGGAGAGGGAGCACACGGTGTCTGCTGACATGCTCGAGGCCTTCCGTGCTCGGTGGGCACCGCGGGGACTGGGGTGTTTTGTTGACCCCTTTAATCACATTTTGATTTAAAGTTTGTAAGGTTCCTTTAAATTTTTGTCCTTGGTTTTACAGCTGACCTGAATTAGGGGCTGTGCCTGATTTATCCCAATTTTGTTGATTTGGTTTAATTGTTTTCATTTAAAAGATTATCAAGAGTTCAAATCTCACAATGGCAAACTATGAAACAATGTAAAACAGTGATTCTGCCATTCTAATCTCGGAAGGCTGCCAGTCAGGTTTGCCGGCGGCTTTCTGTGGCAGTGCAGGTGGGTGGGGGTTGTTGTGGGGGTGGGGGGTCCCTTGTACAGTCAGGCACCCTGTGCTGGATTGAGGGACCCAGCATCAGGAAGTGGGATTGCTGCTGAAAGCCACCTCCCCGCATTTGCTTCCAACCCCATTACCCCACCTGCAACCCCCATCCCACCATCATTCATCGTTGGCCTGGGACCCCATGATGATTGTGGGACTCTGGTGGGGGCATTGCTGCCAGCAACTGCTGGCATTGCCGGCATGAGGAGCTGCCAGCCTCTGATTGGCCGACAGCTCTCGGCGGGTGGGATTTCCTCCACCAGTGACCTCAATCACGGGGGGAGGTCTGCTGATGGGCACTAAAGGCACTTGATTGCATCGGGCCTCCCCCACAGATCTGACAGGGTTCCCCACTGGTTCTCCGACAGGTGGTCAAGACCTCCACTGGCCTGACAAAATCCTTGCCTAGGTCTTAAGAAGGCCTCTACTGTTCAGCAAGAAATCAAAGGCATTACTTGTTCTTTTCTTTCTATCCAATCCACATGTATGTGCAATATTTGTTATTTGGAAAGATTATGAACAATAGATTATATATTATATATATCCTCAGGCCCCTTCTGCCCTCTCAGGTAGACTTAAAAGATTCCATGGCACGAGTGTGGTAAAAAGCAGGTCAGTTACCACTGGTGTCCTGGTCAAAATTTACACTCAATCACAAAAACAGATTGTCTGGTCATTATTACATTGATGTTCATGGAAGTTTGCTGAGTGCAAATTGGCTGCTGTGTTTCCCCCCATTACAACAGTGACTGCATTTGAAAAGTACTTCATTGGCTGTAAAGTGCTTCAGGGTGTCCTGTGATCATGAAAGCTGCTATGTAAATGCAAGTCCCTTTCTTATTTTTCAATATTGTTTGTCCTCAAAATAGGTCCTTTGCATGGAGTTACACTGAAGATTCAACGGGGGCATTGGCTTATCACAGCTTAAGTTGTTGGGCTACCCAACGTCCATAGCTTGTATAGCAGAAGATTACAACAAAAAATTATGGGATTTTCTCTTACTTCTTGCAGAGAAATTGTGGGTTGTAAATATGTATCCCAGGTCTTGAACATATAATTTAGACTATCACTAAAGGGGTACTACATTGTCAGAGGGGAAATCTTTCAGACAAACTGTTAACCTGAAGCCCTGACTGTTTCAGTGATTCAAACAGATGTTAAAGATTCTACAGCACTTTTCAAAGAGGGACAAGGGTCTCCTCCCAATGCACTAACCAACATCCTTTCCTCAACTAGCATCACTATGAAAAGACGAACTCATTCCACATTATTCTGGTGGAGCCCAGAGAGCTGCTGCTCGTCTTGCCCCCACAAAAATAATTTTGGTCCTGTTCCTCTTGCTCATCACATTTTAGTGAGCTATGTAGTCCATGCTACTCAATTCATCCACTAGGCTCTACATATTTCATTGGGGTCTGATGTGTGTCATAGGACACTAATTTGTATGAATAAATAAGCCTACCCCCACCCCCCACCATCTCCCCCGCCCCTCACCCTGCCACCACCCCCCCACCCCCCCCTCCTCCCCCCTAACCCCCCAACCCCACAACCACCCTTCCCACCTGATTTAGGCCATCCAAAGGAAGGTTTGAGTTGCAATGGAATAGCCCAGTAAGTCAATCACCTCAATTTTAACTTTAGAAGTGGAAGGAATTAAAATTAGTTTAAATGAATGATGGCTTGGAGGAATTACTGAGACAGATAGCAGGAGGTAGTTGAGTTGTGCCTGAAGATGCTACCATTCACCATTCACCATTCATTGTGGAAGGGAACTTCCACAATCTTTCCCTTTCAGCTATGTGTTAATTCAGTCCCCTTGGAGTCCTGAAACCAGGACGGCTGTGTTTTCCCAATAAAGTCCTAATTTGTCCTCAATATTTACAACAGAAGCATTCCAACAATCAATGGAAATATATAAACTGATCGGATAATTAGAGGCACCCATAACAAAAACTAGATAGTGAGGCTTATTTTCTAAAACTTCAGTCAGTGTGAGTGTCTGTGCGTAATTGTTGAGGTCCTGATTGTTCAGAAGCTTATGAGGATTATGTATCACAACTCACCACTAGATAGCAGCAAGGGACAAGATTTTTTTAAAAGTAGCCCTGTAATGTAATAAGCCCTGACTCAATGGTATCTGAAAGAATGAAGTGCTGATGGTGCTGCAATAAGTTTCAACGGGCCAAATATCAGAAAGCCTCTGTGTTGAAGTGGTGGTTACATTTCCCAGCTGACAGTAACTTTAGAGTAAAAACAGAATTACCTGGAAAAACTCAGCAGGTCTGGCAGCATTGGCGAAGAAGAAAAGAGTTGACGTTTCGAGTCCTTATGACCCTTCAACAGAACTAGGTGAATCCAAGGAAGGGGTGAAATATAAGCTGGTTTAAGGTGTGTGGGGGGTTGGGTAGGGGGAGAGAAGTGGAGCGGGGTGGTGTGGTTGTAGGGATTAACAAGCAGTGATAGAAGCAGATCATCAAAAGGTGTCACAGACAACAGAACAAAAGAACACATAGGTGTTGAAGTTGGTGATATTATCTAAACGAATGCGCTAATTAAGAAGGGATAGTAGGGCACTCAAGGTATAGCTCTAGTGGGGGTGGGGGGAGCATAAAAGATTTAAAAAAGATTTTAAAATAATGGAAATAGGTGGGAAAAGAAAAATCTATATAATTTATTGGAAAAAAACAAAAGGAAGGGGGAAGAAACAGAAAGGGGGTGGGGATGGAGGAGGGAGTTCAAGTTGTTGAATTCAATATTCAGTCCGGAAGGCTGTAAGGTGCCTAGTCGGAAGATGAGGTGTTGTTCCTCAGTTTGCGTTGGGCTTCTCTTAAGTAACTTTAGAGTGTTAGCAATTAAGAAAGCCACTTCAGATTAATGATCAATTATCAGGATGTGAGTTTGTACAGGGAAGATTGCCGGTGTTGCAACGACCATACATTTAGAGCCGTGTAAGGTGCTTGTGACCTTCCATGAACCAAAGCAGTGAAGAAATGATGGCCGGTCACGCTATTGCAGATTGGTGGTCATTAATGAAACCCTATGCCATTGCGTATTGGGAATTATGGCTGAGTATAGCTATCACAGCCGTCTTGTTCTACAAGATATCATATAGAGGTAAAAAGGCAGTAAAAGACAAACTTTCCAGTCAAGGACATTGATACCACTACTGAGTTACATGGACTTGTGCTAGGATAATGTGAACCACCAGTGAATGAAATGAGTTACAGAAGAATGACCACCTGGAAGCATATGTGTGTTTAGTTCAAATTTGCATAATGTTTATGAAATTACAACAATAAATGTTGCTTTGGAAATACAATCCGGGCGGCGGACATCAAAAGTAACATAACATAAATCCAATCTTTCATGTGTCTGATGCCATTGGAACCAAATCACTTGCTCCTTTTGACAGCAAGAAGACCAAATTGAATCTTATGGTCAACAATTGCACATTGAAATCTTCATAGTAGACAGTGTAACACTGTGGCAGTGGTTGGTGAAGAGGATTATTATGATGTTTATCAGTCACCTGCAGATTAAGACCACCACCCTGGGAAGCCACCAAATTAGACAGCTGCAACTTGACTGCATGTGGTAACCATCCTACTGTCCACGATAAGGAAAAAAATCCAAGCCTCTGACCATTTTCTGCTGCCTACGTGTGCTTGTACTTATTTCAGGCAGTGTGTGTGTGTTATTAAAGAACCCACATGATAGACATTTTGCATGCAAGTAACCAGTGCAAATTACCAATGGTACCTGACATGTGACTGTGTCTAGTTGATGACATGTATGGATAGAATCTTAGGAAGACAAGTCCTCAAATCTACTCACCATTCAATTAGTTCAAGCTGATCCATACTTCAGTCCATTTACCTGTCTTAGCTCCATATTCTCTGATATCCTAATCTACCAAAAATCTTCTAATCTCAAATTTTGAAACTTGAAAGAGAATACCAGATGCCTACTACCCTTTGTATGAAAAAGTACTTCCTGATTTCCCTCCTAAATGTCTAAACTCCAATTTTAAAATATGCCCCTTCCTTCTGATTCCTCACCAGAGGAAATATTTTCTTTGTACCTACCCTATCAAATCTTTTTAACATTTTACATTTTGCTTAAGAGAAACTGATCTGAAGAGACCATTGATTCTACTGCAGGTAAACCTCAAATATATGGTTTTTATGGCAATCTTCTGTTTCATAAGATGATGGTTTACACTGTGGCGGTCAACTCTGTGTTAACTCTGTTATGGCACAGGAGCCCCACTCTGGCATGGCGGTCTCTGCCACTTTTTTTTAAAACTCATTTACAGGATGTGGGCGTCGCTGACTAGGCCAGCATTTATTGTCCATCCCTAGTTGTATGTACACCCACAGTGCTGTTGGGAGGGAGTTCCAGGATTTTGACCCAGTGACAGTGAAGGAACGGCAATATATTTCCAAGTCAGGAGTGGCTTGGAGGGGAAATTCCAGGTGGTAGTGTTCCCATCTATCTGCTGCCCTTGCCCTTCTAGATGGTATTGGTTGTGGATTTGGAAGGGGCTGTCCAAGGAGCCTTGATGAGGTTCTGCCGGGCATTTTGTAGATGGTATACAATGCTGCTATTGTACGTTGGTGGTAAGTGTTTGTGGAAGGGGTGCCAATCAAGTGGGCTGCTTTGTCATGGATGGTGTCAAGCTTCTTGAGTGTTGTTGGAGCTGCATTCATTCAGGCAAGCAGGCAGTATTCCATTACACTCCTGACTCGTACCTTGTAGCTGGTGGACAGGCTTTAGGAGTCAGGAGGTGAGTTATTCACCACAGGATTTCTAGCCTCTGACCTGCTCTTATAGCCGCAGTATTTATATGGCAAGTCCAGTTCAGTTTCTGGTTAATGGTAATCCCCAGGATGTTGATAGTGGGGACAGAGGAAGACACTGTGCTGACAGTGTGTTGTGAAGGTGCACAATTTGCTGGCCCCTGTTTTCTCCATGCCCCCTTCTCAGCCAACTGAGTTTTTCATTTCTGCTCATCTCTTCCAATGCCCTTCCAAACTGCCAGCCTCCAGAGCTCATGGCCATCAGCAACTGTCCCCCAGCTGTCAGTGTCAATGTCTGCCACCTTCCTATCTCCCTTGCAGGTGTCCTTGTAGCGGAGGTATGAATGCCCAGGAGGTTATGAACTATACAGAAGATCTTTGGGTGTACGGCCATCATCCATCCGATAAATATGGCTTAACCAGCACAGATGTCATTGGCTTAGCAATGAGCGTATGCTGATGGAATTAACACACCTCAGGACCTCTGAGTTGGTGACCTTGGCCTGCCAAGAGATGCAGAGGACACATCTGAGACAACAAAAGTGGAAACTGTTCAGCCTTTTCTTCTGCCTAGCATTATGTTGTCACGTCTCACCATTGTAGAGGAGTGTGCTATGGATGTCCTCTTGTGTTACGATCCTAGCTGCTATTAATACTGGAGAAGTCAGATCCCAGAGTGAAACCTGGCTTGTTAGATCCTAACTTCTTTTAGACACCATGGAGGGAATTTACTGAACAAATTCACAGGAGTCTGCTGATGAATATTTAAAACAAAGAATAAAATATTTACTAAAACAAGAAAAGTGAATTATATTACACCAGACAAAAAGGTTGGAAACATCTCAGTACAAACACAAGAAGATGATTCAAGTTCCCACTATCCCTCTAACCCAGCAATACCTTTACAGACACATAAACCAGTGAAGAGTTACCACTAGCTTGACACAAATGCTTCTCGCCTGAGATTGGCACAGTCGCAAACAGTTTTCTTCTGGTGAATTCCTGAGTATTCACTTGATGCTTCTCACCCAAATCATAGCTCTCCCGAGATGCCCAAAAACTGCATTCTAATTCGCTGTTTCTTCAACTGCATAGAAAACAAATGAGTTCCCTAAACTCAGTCTTCCAGTAGCAAGGATGTGATTGCATTAGAGAGAGTGCAGAGGAGATTTACCAGGATGTTGCCTGGGCTGGAGAGTTTTAATTATGAGGAGAGATTGGATAGACTGGGGTTATTTTCCCTGAAACAGAGGAGATTGAGGGGGGACATGATTGAGGTGTATAAAATTATGAAGGGCATAGATAGGTTAGACAGGAAGGAACTTTTTCCCTAGGTGGAGGGATCAATAACCAGGGGGCATAGATTTAAGGTAAGGGGCAGGAGGTTTAGAGGGGACGTGAGGAAGAATTTTTTCACCCAGAAGGTTGTGGGTATCTGGAACTCGCTACCTAAAAGGGTGGTAGAGGCAGAAACCCTCATAACATTTAAGAAGTATTTGGATGTACACTTGCGATGCCATGGCATACAAGGCTATGGGCCTAGTGCTGGAAAACGGAATTAGAATAGTTAGGTACTTGTTTGACCAGCGCAAACTCGATGGGCCAAAGGGCCTTTTTCTGTGCTGTAGACTTCTATAACTCTATGACTAGCACTTCTGCTAAACGGATTGCTTTACTGAGTCCTATAAGTGATTATTCAGTTAACTACTGTCCCAATAGCTCATAGACTCATAGACATTTAGGAGGCCATAGCTTTATATAGCCTCGTAATTTTACTTCTCAGAGAGCTTAAGCTCTGTCTTCTCTCTCTGACACACACTTCAAACTCTCCCTCTCTCAACTCTTGTCTTTCCTGTGTCTGTATCACTGGATCACTGTTACTAGGCAACAGTAAATAAATCCAGTTTCCAATTATTTCTTACTGAACCTTCAACCATTTCCACCCATCTCTTCAACTTCAGGGGTTGTAAAACCTCATTAAAAATATATATATGTGTATAAACAAATCCAAAAGACTTAAAACCTTTAGCCACAAGTTCATCCAGACACTCAGGTACCAAGGTTCACAAACAAAACCTAAAGGAAACTGAAACCATTTTTACCTTAACACACACACACATGTATATATGTATATAAATTCAACTTAAAATTATAAATTGTTCACAGCACTTAGTAGATTCACAGTTTGGCATTCTCAGTTAGGCTGCTGTTGTTCCACACTCTCTTACTCAGCTCGGATATAATAACTACAGCTTTTGTGATGCATGTGTTGAGTTCAGCATTAAGTGAGAGATTGTGGAGCCTAAAAATGTGAAGCTATCACGTTGCCACATTGTCAATGCTGATAGATGGCGGTGTCATAACATCCTAGACCATGAAATTTGTCTTGCTGTTGCTAATAGTTAAACTAAACACTTTCCAGGCACGAGAGGGTCTGTACATTTGCCACTGAAGGTGTTTCTTGGTATGAAATTTTAGTGCAGTATTGTCAGCTTAGAGCAGCTCTTTGGTGAGGACTTGGTGCACTTTTGTTTTGGATCTCAGATGAGTAAGGCTGAACAGCTTTCTGTCAGTTCTGGAATGTAAACAGACACCCTCTGTAGATGACCTGAAGGCATATGACAGCAATAAAGAGAAGAATATGCCAAAGAGTGTCGGTGCCAATCTCAAAGAGTTCCAATGCTGCCTCATCATAGCTGACCTTATCCAGTATGTTGTCATGAAAAGAGGCGATCACATTGAGTAGCTTTAGCAGGCAGTCAATTTTCTCCAGCAGCTTTAACAGACCTCATCTGTTCATATGGTCAAATGCCTTGGTGAGATCAATGAAGACAAAATATAATGTCTCCTTTGTTTACAGCATTTCTCTTGCAGTTGCTAGATGGAGAAGATCATGTCAATTGTAGGTTTTCCAGTTCTGAAACCACATTGGGATTCAGGGTCGATGCTTTCATCCAGAATCTGCCGTCTGACAAGGGCAACACGGCAAATACTTTTTCTATGATGATCAGCAGGGAGCTGCCTCAATAGCTGTTGCAATTGCTCCGGTTGCCCTTGTTCTTATACAGGGTCACAATTTTTGCAACATGCATATCCTGGGGCACTGCCCCCTCCCCTCATCAGAGACAGAGAAATTCGTGCAGTTGCTGCTGGAGTATCGATTTCCCATGCTTGATGAGTTCAGGCAGTATAGCATCAGCACTTGGAGCTTTGCCCATGGTAAGCTAGTCAAAGCTTTGATGAACTCCTCCACTGTAGGTTCGATATCGAGCTCTGCCATGGCAAGCAGGCTTCCTAGGGCTTCCTTTGCGACAGTCTTCTCCCTAGAATGCAACTCGAGGTGATGTTCCACTCATATCTCCAACTTTTTATTGCAGCTGGTGATGACCTACCCTTCCTTTAGTTTCAACTGGAGCCATTTTCTTTGCTGCTGCACCTGTTGCCTTCTTGACCCCTTCAGACTTGCCCCGAGCATTCCCTGTATCGAAGGACATCTGGATATTCTGGCAAAGTTGTAACAGGAGTCATTGGCACAATGCCTCTGTTGGAATTTACTTCATGTGATTCTCAGTGCATTCAGAGTTTCCTTGTTCAGGCCTCTCCTGTCATTAATGAGTGTGGACTGCTTAGCTTCAGTGACAGGTGCCATCACAGTGATGTCATCCTCAAATCAGTCAGCGTTTTTTTCACTCTTGCTTCCCATATGTTGAGAGCTTTTTTTTAATGCATTAATGGCATTGCTGGCTAGGCCAGCATTTATTGCCCATCCCTAGTTGCCCTAGAGGAGGTGGTGGTGAGCTGCCTTCTTGAATCACTGCAGTCCATATGGTAGGTACACCCATAGTGCTGTTAGGAAGGGAGTTCCAGGATTTTGACCCAGCAACAGTGAAGAAGCGGCAATATATTTCCAAGTCAGGATGGTAAGTGGCTTGGGCTCTTTTTTTACCCTTGCTGTATCTGCTTTAGTGGAAAACAATCTCAAATATAAAGCTAGGCATATTCTATGGACACTGGCATTGAAGATAGTGTAACAAATACAAAGGAAGTTTCAGTCCTCCGTAAACAGCATTTGCACAACTCTGGCTTAAGTAGCTCCCCTTCTACCAGCTTTTGGGGTGTGCCATATTTCATAAGAGTTGGTACCACATTCACTTTCATCATTTTATTCAAAAGTCATTTTCAAGATTCTTCCAGTATGGCTTGTCACCAGTTTGACAGTAGATGAAGACAGACCCCCCAGGCAGTTTACTCAGTTCTCCATGGACTATTGGTTTAGCTGTCGCACAATCTGGGCACCAACTCATGCCCTGGGCATCTTTTGTGTTGGTGAAATATGCAAAGATCCTCTTGCTCTTGTTGGAATTCAACCCATTCATGAAATTCTATACCCAGACACTTCCACCGAAATCATCTTCACAATTCTGCTCACTCCTGCAGAGGCACCCCTTTTTATGGGAAAAGAGAAGAGCAAAAGCCTTGAACATGGTGGCTTTGGCTTGTTGATCCTTCCGTGGTGGTGGTGTTGCCAAGTATTTGCTGCCCTTGTCCTTCAAGATGGTAGCAGTCATGGGTTTGGAAGGTGCTGCCTAAGGAGTCCTAGTGAGTTCCTGCAGTGTATCTTGTAGATGGTACACACAGATGCCACATTGGTGGTGTAGGGAGTGAATGTTTGTGGATGGGTGCCAATCAATCAGGCTGCTTTGTCCTGGATGGTGTCAAGCTTCTTGAGTGTTGTGGGAGCTGCATTCATCCAGGCAAGTGGGGAATATTCCATCACACTCCGAACTTGTGCCTTAGAGATGGTAGACAGGCTTTGGGGAGTCAGGAGGTGAGCTACTCGCTGCAGGATTCCTAGCCTCTGACCTGCTTTTGTAGCCACAGTATTTATATGGCTAGTCCAGTTCAGTTTCTGGTCAATGGTATCCTCCAGGATACCATTGATAGTGGGGGTTTCAGTGATGGTAATGTGACTGAATGTTAAGGAGCGATGATTAGATCCTCTTAGAGTGGAATATTGGAGCTGGTGTCTTGATGTAGGATCCATTTCACTTCTGCACTCTGTGTGAGAATGCTGGAAAGGACCTGTTCAATCGAGCTGAGGAACTGTTGGTTTTCATCTCAGTATGCAATATGGCTGATGTTGACACAAGGATGGCTTTTCTGCTTTGAATGAAAAACTTCAAGGATTGCATCAAGCTCTGGTGCATTCTAGGAAATGTTCTGTATCACTGTCAGTGCTGTGGTATTTGTGTGTGTTGATAATGCTGTTCAGGGAGACACGTCTGGTGATGAGTAGATCCTTCTAGTGCCAATGTCCTGATCTTGGATGTCTCCAGGACACCTTGTGGCATGGTATGTTTTGAAAGAAGGTATTAGTTACACAAAGCTCATGGTAGCAGCAAAACCCAAGGGATCTCTGTCCATTCTCATTTATCTTTCCCAGGCCATGATGTCTGAGGAAGGAAGGTCGTGCCTCATGGTCTGCATCCTGCATTGAAAACCCCAAAGAGGTAAAGCTGTTCTGACTTAGGGATCCTGCTGATAGCAGTGCCAAGCTCCTCACTGAACTGGTATTTTGCCTCTGTTGTGAAGCAATAGCATTGCAGCATAGATACTCATGAGGTTAGCTGGTCCTTTTTGGGTTGAAAGGTGGATGGAGACTGTGGTGATTGTTTCTTTAAGGCCAGCCTCACTGAGTAAAGGTCACGTGGTCAGAACAGCCAATTAACCCCGAGGGCGGGGAATCTCATAAGGGGGTGGAGTTCTCCTGGCCTGGGGGAGTGTATTGTAGCCTTGCTAGAAGCAGGCAGCTAATCCAACAGCTCTAAATAAAATTCTTTGTTCAACTAAAGCCTCTCAGTTTTACGTCTCTGTATCTGGCGACGAGGATAAATGATCCTGGCTCTGCCTCTTGCCCTGCAACTGTGAGTATTTCATCTTAAAAAAGGAAAAAAAATGCGAAAAAAAAACAGGATGCCTCTCTTTGGGAAGATTGACCCGTTTGGCTCCTCCACAAAGGACTGGAGTCAATACATCAAGTGCCTCAGGTTTTATTTGCAGGCCAATGAAATAGGGGAGGAGGCAAAGCACAAAGTATCTATGAGAGTCAAACCTATAGCCTTATTTGCAGTCTCACAGCCCCATGCATGCCTGACTCCAAATCGTTCAGCGAGTTTGTGGATTTAGTGAAGGGCCATTTTCAGCCCAAACCATCGGTCACTATGCAAAGATTCAAATTTAATATGAGGGTGAAAGCCGCAGGTGAATCGATTGTGACTTATTTTGCTAAGTTGAAGCAATTGTCAGAGCATTGTCATTTCTGAGCGACCTTGAACGACATGTTACAAGGTCGGTTAGTTTGTAGCGTGTGCAACGACACCATTCAGCGTCGATTGCTTGCAGAAGTCAATATAGCTTTTAAACGAGCAGTGGAAATAGCGCAGGCCATGGAAGGCACTGAAAAAGATTCGCAGGAGCTACAGACCTTACAAAATGTTTCCCAGTTAGGGTGGGAAGCTGCAGCCAAGTGTGGCACGAAAACTGCTGAAGCAGCCGCAAAGCGGGAATCGTTCCCAATCGCCCAGAAATCAAAAAAATATACCGGAGACAATCAGGCAGCGACCCTGAAGTTGAAATGTTAGCGATGAGAGGGTAACCGCACTCCTGAAACATGTAGATTTAAAGAAGCTGAGTGCTTTTACTGTTATAAAAGAGGACATTTTATAAAGCAGTGCAGAGCTAAGTCCAAATTGCCAAGTAACCAGCCAGCAAAGATGTAAGAAGTACATCACATGAAAGAACCTGAAGTGGCTGATTCTGACATTCACTCTCTTTTTAATCTTAAAAAGCAGTAAAAGCAAACCCCCTAATACTGTCACACTCCATGTGAGCAGGAAGCCTCTAGTTATGGGGCTGGATACAGAGCATCGGCCAAAGTGATAGACGAGCACACATTTTAGTATCTGAGAGAAGTTACCCAACCCTTGAACCTGGAAAGAACTTCTGTCCAGTTGAAGACTTACACAGGAGAAGCAATAAACGTAAAAGACACCGCCATGACACCTGTGAGTTATGGCAGAAGTCAGCCCAGCTCCCAGTTATAATAGTGACTGGGGAAGGACCAAGCTTTTTGGGCAGTGATTGGCTATAAGAGATCAAGTTAAATTGGTCTGAGATTTTTCAAGTGTGGGCAGGAGGACTGCTAGTTTGTTAAAAAAAATGACAGTCTTTCACAATGAATTGGGAAAAATCAAAGGCTTGCAAGCCAAGATTTATGTAGATCTTAAGAGAAAAAGTGGATGCTGAGTTAAATAGGTTGGAGGGATGAGGTATCATAGAGTCAGTTCAATTTTCAGAATGGACAGCACCTAACGTCCCCCTACTGAAAGTGGATAAGACAGTCCGCATTTATGGCGATTATAAGCTAACAGTTAATCAGGCCGCCAAGTTGGATAAATATCCATTTCCAAGGAGTGAAGACTTGTACGCAAAGCTGGCAGGAGGTCAATCCTACACTAAAAATTGGATATGATATGAGCCATGCGTACCAGCAACTCGAGTTAGATAACACGTCCCGGGGGTATGTCACAATAAACAAATATTATTCCGGTACGCGCGCCTCCCTTTTTGCATATCTCAAAGGATGATAGAGAGTCTGCTACAGGGACGACCACTGGCTGTAGTATACCTTGGTGTTGTCCTCATAGCTGGATTGACAGAGGCCGAGTATTTAGCAAATTTAGAGGAGGCATTAGAAAGATTTCTGGAAACGGGAGTTCACCAAAAAAAGGAGAAATGCACTTTCCAAGCCACCAAGGTTACCTATCTGGGGCACTGCATAGACGCACAAGGATTACACCCCTTGAAAGAAAAAGGTAAGGTGATAAAGGAGGTGCCTTCCCCCACAAGTATCACCTAACTCAAATTATCTTTAGGGATGGTAAACTACTACGGGCAATTTTTACCCAACTTATTGACTGTACTGGCCCCCTTGCACATACTGCTGAAGAAACACCATCATTGGTCCTGAAACACTCCACAGGAGGAAGCCTTCCACAGAGTAAAACAACTGCTGCACTCCTCAAACTTGTTAGTGCACTTCAACTCTTTTAAAGAATTGGTATTGACCTGTGCCGCCTCTCCATATCACGTTGAAGCGGTGTTGTCCTATGAAATGGACGATGGCT
This sequence comes from Carcharodon carcharias, assembly GCF_017639515.1. Taxonomy (NCBI): domain Eukaryota; kingdom Metazoa; phylum Chordata; class Chondrichthyes; order Lamniformes; family Lamnidae; genus Carcharodon; species Carcharodon carcharias. The sequence continues at coordinate 66,626,566 of NC_054487.1, forward strand.
CTGAGAGGCCAAGATCAAGAGTATCAAGTATCAAGAGCCCTCTCAGTGGCCGATAAAGATTATTCGCAGATCAAGAAGGAAGGGCTACTGTCACTAGTCTCCAGGGTTAGAAAATTCCACCAGTACTTACATGGCAGGCACTTTACTATCGGCTCCGATCATAAATGGTTTTGGGCCTTTGCAAAGAAGACAAGATGATCCCGCCGATAGCCTCAGCAAGAATTCAGCAATGGGCATTAATCCTGTCTGCCTACAAGTTCACTTTGAAGCACTGACCTGGGATATACATAGCAAACGCGGATGCTCTTAGCTGCCTACTCTCGCATGAAAGCATTGTGTGTACTCCTGTATGCCAAGAAATCATCCTTGCATTGAATTTCTTAGATCCATTGCCCGTCTGCATAAAGCAGATCAGGAACTGGACCAATCGAGATCCATTTCAGTCCAAAGTGAGAGACCAGATACTTGCAGGATGGTTAGAAGAGCCTGTCTCTGAGGAAATAAAACCATGTTTTACCCACAAATACAAATTGAGTTGCCAGGATGGCATCATACTCTGGAGAGCAAGAGTAGCCATTACTGCACCAGGCAGGGAACTGCTCCTAATCGAATTACACAGCGCTCATCCTGGCATTTCTAAAATGAAAATGCTCACCAGGAGTTACGTGTGGTGGCCTGGTATAGATGCAGACATTGAGAAACTAGTTAAGCACTATTATCTGTGCCAACTGCAGCAAAAGCTGCAAGCCAGAGACCCCTACACTCTTGGGAGTGGCTTGGTCAGCCATGGGTGTGGATCCATATAGACCACATGGATCCATTCCTTGGAACAATGTTTTTGCTTATAACTGGCGCACACACAAAATGGATGGAGATTTTTGAGATAAAATCACCAACATGGCATGCTACCATTGAAAGATTACGACTCACAAATTGCCCAAAGTTATTGTATCAGACAATAGAGACATATTACAAGTGCCTGAATTTCAGAACTTCACCAGTCTAAACAGCATTAAAAAATGTTAATGAACCCGTAAGCATTGAAGTACCTGATCAACCTGTCATAGCCATAGCTGATGTCTCCATTGAATCAAATAGTAATGAACTGCCTGTGCCAGAAGAGGTACCCGTTATCACAGTTCCTGTTAGTGTCAAGCCTGTAGGAGAGCCTCAGGCTATAGAATTATGCCGCTCTACGCAGAACAGAAAATCCCCTCAACAACTTGATTTGTAACTACTGGGCCTACGTATATAAGTGTACAATCTGAATTCGTGACAATGTGCAAGTGAGATTATTTCTAATATTTTTGATATTGTTTTCTATTCACCTGTATAAAGTAGTTTGTGTAAGCAATGTAAAACGAGGAATTAAAGGGGCTAGGACACTTTAAGGTGTTGCTTTAAAGTGAGCCTTACTAAGTAAGGGTTATGTGGTCAGAACAGCCAATCAACACCGAGTGTGGGTGCGTGGAATCTCATAAGTGGGTGGAGTTTTCCTGGTCTGGAGGGAGTGTATTGCTAGAAGCAGGCAGCTAATTTTTAAAAAAATTTGTTCATGGAACATGGATGTCACTGGCTAGGCCAATGTTTATTGCCCATCCCTAATTGCCCCTGTTTAGATTGAAGACTCAACCACATTGCTGTGGGTCTGGAGTCACATGTAGGCCAGAATGGCAGATTTCCTTCCCTAAAGGATATTAGTGAATCAGATGGGTTTTTATATCAATCAGTTCATATTTCTATTGAATTCAAATTTCTCCATCTGCCATGGTGGGATTCAAACCTGGGTCCCCAGAACATTACCCTGGATTGTTGGAATGCTAGTCAGTGATAATACCACTATGCCACCACCTCCCCAACAGTTCTGTAAATAAAGTTCAAAGTTCATTGTTCAACTAAAGAAGCCTCTCAGTCATACATCTCTATAGAGAGAACACATTCTGAACCATCCGTGGGAGTAAATTCTATCATCAAGAGTAGTGAAGCCTATGCCTTGCTCTCCCAGGTGTCTACAAGGCCGTGGAGCTAGTCACCCATAGCTGGGAGTTTGGTTCATGAGTGCCAAGGCATGTCCACATGCCAGTGAACCTGCACACTACATGTCTGGGGCCAAACCTCCTCTGAAACTTTAGCTTGGGGCCATGAGGAAATCAGTTTTCGAGTGTTGCCACGAGGAGGACTTGCCAATGGACAGGCTGTGTACTGAAAGGGAGAGACTTACACACTTGGCTCTCTGTTTTACATTGCTGCCAGCCAGCTGTGCAGGCTGTAAATGAGAAACAAACTAGCGCACAAAAGTGGAAAGCATGCTAACTCCCTTCACCCACGCACTAGAGGCATCACATCAATCTGTTGAACACACGCTTCAAATTCTGTCACTTCTGTCTCATTCTTTCTGTGACCTCAAATATGAATATTGAGGTATTTAAGGAGGATATGATTTCATCAGAACTGAATCTGTCCCACAACAATTAGGAAAATAGCCACTGATCATGAAAAGATGTTTCCCTAGAGATGATTAGTTATTCTCATTAAGATAAAACACTGAAGCGTTTGTCTCTAGGTTATTTATTTCTTCTTATCCCACTCAAGTTTGCTCTGCTTCTACACAGCTGCTATTGGGATGTGTTGTCCTACAGAAGCCTGGGTATTAGTTGCTCTTCAGCACCTTCTTGCCTTTGTAACTATTCTTCATGTGTGAGTGAATCATTGTATCAGCAAACTGTTCACAACTCAAATGACATAGCAATAGATAGCAACCATGTCCTCACCTGACTTAATCCTTATATAGACCTTCAGCAGATGGTAGTAAATAATGATCAGGAGTGAGAACACTGTTCTTTCTTTTTACAAGGTCACTGAGGCTAACTTTAACACCTCTAACTGCAACAACTTGCTGTTAATGTATGAAACCTCACAATGGGCTTCAGAGGAGGGTTATCAAGTAAGATTGATACCAAGCCTCAAAAGGAGTTTCTAGGGGAGGCTTGGTCAAAGTGATAGATTGTAAAGGAGCATCTCAGAGGAGGAGACAGAGGCTTGGCAAGCGGAATCAAGAGCTCAGGTTCTAGACAGCTGAAGGCATAGCCACCAGTGGTGGAGTAATAACACTGGAGAGACCAGAATTGGGGGAGCGCTGAGACCTAGGAGGGAACTATCACCCTGGCTGAGTTCGGCTAGCTCAACGAAGTATAAGGATTGAATCTGGGATCTTCTTGCCATGTATATTGTAATTTTACACAAGGGCGCACATACCAATCAAATCACATGTTTGGGCAGGTGTACATATTTTTCATTAATGAGATATTAAATTGTATGTTGCAAATGAGTCAGGAAACCTTTGCAGTAAATGTAAAACATCAAGCAGAAAACATATATACAAAGAGCAAATTTTATGGGCAGAAAATTACGCTCAGTGCCCGGGCACGAGCCTGACATGCCCGACGCGCGATGACGTTGTGTGAGCATCCCGATGACATCGCGCAGTCTCGCGATATTTCGTTCGGCGGGCAGGCGCCGGTGCTGACTGCACACCCATCAACAATTGAAAGGCCTTATTAAGGTAATTAAGAAGCTAATTAAATTCAAATTTACACTGCCCGTCCAACCTAACAGTTGGCGGGCAGGCAAAAAGGCCAAGTGGCCTTTACATTTTTAGGAAACCTCATCCACGTGGGATGAATTTTCCTGAAGCAAATAAACATCAAATAAAAATTTTATTTTTGAATTAAAAACATGTCCCAGCTAATGTAACAGAGTCACATGAGGGGACATGTTTTATGACAATTTTGTTTCCTTTATATTTTTTTAAACAGTACTTCAGCGCCCTCAGGCAGCCCCATGCCTCAGGGAGATGAAGTTCTCTTTCACATGCATGCAGGAAATTTGTGCTAGGCCTGGCCGCTCTCGTCCCCCCACCCGCACAGGCAGCGCTCAGCACTGCCGCTCGTGTTCCACGCCGGGTGGGCCTTAATTGGCCCACCCGTGTAAAATCGCGGTGCAGAGCCGATCACAGGCAGCAATCGGCTTCTTGACCAGTCCCACTTGCCTCCGCTGAGCACCCCTGCCAAGGGCAAATGAGTTTCTCGCAGGAAGTCTTGCCCACAGGTAGTGTATACAGTGTTTACATGGATGATTTTAGCAGCAATAACCCAACATGAGCAGCCAATGAATGAGGCTCCCTGCCAGCAGTAAAAACCCAGAAACTACCAACACACTCTAGTAGTGACATGAGATAATTCCTGATAACAATGAAAATGTATTTTCTGTCCCTATAATATGTTGGAATCCAATAACAATATGACTATGTGCATGAATGTTTACATCTGGATAAAGAGGAATAACTGGGAAAGGTTAATGCAACGGTGCCATTATTTTATCAAAAATGAATGGTTCCTATCAATGAGTGAGATTTTTGGTGACAGAGGTGTCAGCACCAAAAACTCTGACTGCATAGAATTTTACACCACAGAAACAAGCCTTTTGACCCATCTTGGCTGTAGTGGCTCTTTAAAAGAACCAACAATTCGATTCCATTCTCCTGCCTTTTTCCTCACGTTTAAAATTTATTTTTCATATCTTCGTCACTTCCCTCTTGTAAGCACTAATGGATTATGCTTCCGGTAGTCCTGATAGCCCTCTGCATAAAAGCAACCTCTTTATTGCTTCGATAATCGTCTTCCATTTGTGCCCTTGAATTGCTGATTAATTGATCAGGAGAAATATGTTTTCCCTATATTACTAATCAAAACCCCTTAAGCCTATCAAATCTCTGTGGACTTGGGTCTAGTCTAATGAACATACGAACATACAATATTCAGGAATGGGCCACTCAGCCCTTCGAGCCTGCTCCGCTACTCAATAAGATCATGGCTGATCTGATTGTAACCTCAACTCTACATTCCACCTACCCCTGATAACCTTTCACCCCCTTGCTTATCAAGAATCTATCTACCTTTGTCTTAAAAATATTAAAAAATTCTGCTTCCATTGCCTTTTGAGGAACAGGGTTCCAAAGATGCACAACCCTCTGAGGAAAAAAAATTCTTCTCATCTTTGTTCAAAATGGGCAACCCCTTATTTTTAAACTGTAGCCCCTAGTGCTAAGGATAGGAACTGCAGTTTTTGAGTTTCTCCTCATGACTCCATCTCTTATATGAATAGGAAAAAAAATGCACTAAAAAGCACCTTTTATGATCTCAGAGTATTAAAGCCAGTTAAGTAGTTCTGAAGTGCACCCACTGTTGTAATGTAGAAAAAGTACGGCAAACAAGTTGTGCACTGAAAACAAGTTGTGCACAGCAATGTTCCACACACGAGACCAGCAATGAGATAAATGAGTAGTTAATCCATTTTAGTGGTGTTGGTAGAAGGACAAATATTTGTCAGGACACCAGGGATAGCTCCCCTGCTCTTTATCAAAATAGAGCCATGGGATCATTTCCACCCACCTGAGAGGGAAGACCAGGCCTTGATTTAACACCTCATCTGTAAAATGGTCAGTGCAACACTCCCTCAGTACTGCACTACAGTGTCAACTGGGATTATGTGCTCAGGGCTCTAGAATAACATTCTGACTTGGTGGTAAATGTGCTTCCCTGAGCCAAGGCTGTCACATCTTAATTAATTGGTATCAGTTGCTTCTTTCATTTAGTACTGCAATGTTTTCTGTATTGGATAAAAGCAAAATACTGTGAATGCTGGAAATCTGAAACAAAAACAAAAAATGCTGGAAAAACTCAGCAGGTTTAGCATACGGACTCGAAACTCTGTTACTCTCTCCAAGATGCTGCTAGACCCACTGAGTTTTTCCAGCATTTTCTGTTTTCTCTATTGGAGTTGCTTTCCTTTTTCATTAAATTCTTCCACTTTTCTTTCCTTCATTATTTAGTTGTTCCACTTATTTAAGTGGTAGTCATTCTTGTCCGTATTAATATTCACTCAACCTTACACACCATGTTCTCTTATAGTGAGGAAGACGAATCATCTTGGACTTACTCATCATTACTGACAAACCTGTAGACATTTTTTTAGTTGTTGTATCATTTAATCTGTGAACTATTGACGTGTTGACATAAGGCAGGAATTTCGGGTCGTCGGGTAGGCAAGCCCGAGAGCGGCCAGGAAACTCCCCGTCGCCTGCGATCGGCCTCTGTAAGTGGTTTCACGCTGGCTGGCCAATTAACGGCCAACCAGCATGAAAGGAGCGCTGAGATTCTCAGCGCTGCTGGGTTGGTGGTGGGAGGATGGTGGGGTGTAAAAATCTGCGCAAGTGCCGGGTGGGTGGGGGGGGCGGGGGGGGCGGTGGGGGGGGCTGGGGGGAGTGTGCACAGCTGCCTCAGGAAGCTGAAGAATATTAAAAATCAAAAATAAATGTATTTAAAATTGGAAAAAAATGTTCCCATATAGGACTCACTCGCGCAAACAGAAACATTGTAAAAATGATGTCAAAGCATTTTTTTAAGTTAATGTCAGAAACATCGGGCATGTTGGGCGTGTGCCCACACACCATGCAGAAAATGCTGCCCATAATGTTCACAAAATAATAGTAAAATAATTGTCCTACGACTGCTATAAGAGGCAGGAGTTGTAAATAAATTATTAGTCAGGCAGGAATGAATGTTTCAAAATTAATCCTTCTTCCAGTTGTGAATGGATGTACCCAAACCCAGAGATTATGTATTTGAGATTATGTATTCATCTGATCACAGAGAGTTTAGTCCTGAGGAGACGATACATACGTTGTCAGCTTTTTTGGACAGGATGCATGGCACGTCTGACATTGGTCCACTGTTTTTTTCCCTATTAGTGACCGTGATGCAGCTTCTTTTTCTGCACTGGTAAAATGCAATTAAAAAAAAGTAGATTCACACAATATGCAGCACTGTGTGGTTTATGGGGGACCAATGTGAGACTTTTGTAATGCATATGATTTCGATGTCTGCCCTCTAGATGAACGTAAAAGATCCCATGGCAGCATTTTGAAGAAGAGCAAGGGAGATCTTCTCGGTGTCCTGGACAATAATTATTCCTCAATCAACACATAAGAAACCCAGATTGTCTGGTTGTTAGCACATTGCTATTTTTGGGAGATTGCTGTACATGAATTGATTGCCACATTTCCTACAATACAACAGTAACTACACTTCAAAAGTGCTTAATTGGTTGTGCAACAGTTTGGGGCATCTTAAGGCTCTGATAGATACTTTGTAAGTGCAAGTTCTTTCTTTCCTTATTTGACCTGAAGTCATATGACATTATAGCAGTCAACCGTGAGTGAAGAAACATCCATCTATAATTGCTCAGCTCACACAACGTTAAAAAGGCATTCACATTGGCAGATAATAGACAGATACTAGTACATTCTCACCAACAATTCTGATTGACTAGCTAATAAAGGATGACGAGTTGTCCTTAAATCTAGTAAACAAGCTGTTATGTATTATGACAATGTAACACTGCTTCTATGAAGCATGTGATGAAGTGATACATAATTCATGGTAAGCCCTTGGAAACAGAAATCAGTGTTTGATTATAATTGTTTCCTACAACTGATTTGTTTTGTCCTGTTATCGTAAAAAAAGGTGGAATTAGGTCCACTGACAGGAAATCAATTTTAAATCAACCTTTCAAGATGGCCTCTCTTCAGTAAATCGAAATGCAGCTAACCATGAATATTATTGAGCTAAAATATTTAGTCCCTTCAGAACTAGAAAATGGCTGGTGGCTTTGAAAGACTTTAGTGATGTAATGCTGAGTGTTGTGATGCATTACTGTTCTAATTATAGGTTTTCTTTCCAACTTTCTGTGTAGGTGTAAGGAAGAACATGAAAAAGATCCTGCTTCATATCCAATTCTTTCAAAATGTTCAGTTTTAATGAAAATGAGCAAGTCTTCCATGCAAAGCAGCTGTTTTTCTATTTTAAAGCTACTTTGAGATGAACTTAGGTCGAACTATGTTTGCAAGATATCCACTGGAATAGTGAAATGATGGGCATTATTTTTGAATCGGTTTTAGACAATCTCATTCTCACAATCGTTATAAAACTGAGGTTTTTCAAACGGAATTAATTTAATAAGATTGTAAAAATCTAATTATGTTTTGTCTTTTCAATGGAAAGGCAGCAAAGGTATCAACTCTTGTTGGATTTGACTGGCCTTAGGAACTCAACTCCAAAAGAACAGAGATATTTTCCACAAGGCTATTAAATCAAATATGTTTACATAGAGAGTGTTAGCGTGAAGCAAAGTAATGGTTAAATATCTTTAGATATAGCACATAAAATTATTCTGGAACATCTCCTTTTGGTACCATGGAAAAGGCAATCAAGTCATGCTATTCGTGATTCATCATTTGTGGTTTCTGGCTAAGAAAGCTCCTTTGAGGACTAGTCATGGAAACTGGCCATTGAAAGCATCAAAAAGTCATAATAATGATTCAGACACTCAAACAAAATGTTCTTGAATACAGCATCTCTGCCACTGCCTGTCCTTTATAACGGATGGATGAGATTTAAACCACGTGGACACCATTTTCCTGCAAGCTCGTACAGACATGAAATGAACTCAATGAGGTCCAGTGTATATCCCAACAGTTTGCTTTGCTTGTTAAGCAGTAAGTAACAAGAAACATGCAAATTTATTCTGGAGTTACTTCATTCACACATGGCACTAAATTTTCATAAATAAAGCTGTTGCCAAAGCAGCAGAGAGTCAACAGAGTGTGTGGTGTGAACAGAACAAGAGATATCAAATGGTATTGTCAAAGAAAAGTATTTTAGTAAACATAGGCAGATGGGTGTATCAAATTCTACATATTTTAGTGTGGTCGTTAACACATTTTTATTGCTTACTTTAATGTATTTTTCTTGAAATAACATGCAAAGGAATTGGGAAACATTTGAAGCACTGCGCTGCTGAAGGAGCTTAGACTTCCAAGATGGTCATTGCATTCACAGCAGAATGCAAATATTGTTTTTAAAGCTGATGAAAGTTAACCTTCTTGCTGTCATACGGAAAGTAGAAAAAGTTTTCTCCGCAAACCTCAACCCCTCACACAACCTATACAGTTCCCCAACCTATGATCTCCATAATAGCATTCTCACAGCAGTATTATTTACACAGTAGCACCACTGTCACATATTCTGGTGCCACACAAAGCAATTTTCTTCTTCAAGCAAAGAACAGCTTATATTACACGAAAATTACTTCCTTGAGAGGTGATGCTTGGATGGCACTACATATAGATAGGCAGGCATAATAATAGAATAAAATGACAGCTACCTCGAAGTTTGAACAGCAGAACCCTGAATCTGCCGATATATGGAGTCTTATCAAACACGCCATCAAAGCAATTTAAGTTCCTGGATAGCCATGCTTGTTATTTAACTTGGCATTTTTCTTCAAATTGTTTACCATATCTCTACATCCTTCCAAATGTGGTAAAATGAGGATTAAATTTGCTCTCTTATTGATTGCTTCCCATATATTCTGGGTGGTCTGTTTATTAGTGGGGGTGGGAAAATATTTGCCCTTTTGATCAATTTACCAATCCTTGCCATCTACAATAATTTGAAAGGTGTCTTCAGTGACATTGGCTTTTTAGGATGTTCATTCAGTGTTCATACTCATATGCTCCACTGATGATCTGAGTTACTTAAAGGGCCAGACCTTGCTAGAAAAATAATGATGTGCTGACAATGCCATTAATAATATGCAAATTGCCCAACAAGCTCAGTGTTTTAAGGGATACACTGTGAGTTACAAATCTCCAAAACTTGCTGATTGACTTACTCTACTGTTTATTTTGCACAAATGATATTTTGTCCTTGTTTCCCATTGTTTTTATGATGAGTTTATTGGATTCACGCATTAATTGACCTTTAGCTGTTCACAAACTTAACATCAAAAGTACTTTTTTAATAATGTGATAATTATTCATGCAATGTTAATAAACCGTCCTGGCCCAGAAAGGGCACAATTTAAACTATTCAATCTCTTCTCGAGCATAGTCAAGTGTTAGAGTTTTTAAGAACACCAGCTTTTAAATTTAGATATGTTTTCTTACTTTTCTTTCTGTCTCTCTTTTCTCTCTCACTTAATAGAGGCTTTCTCTCCATCTTTCTTTTTCTTTCTGTATCTGATTTGACTCTAATTCACCTTCTTCCTCCATTGTTCCTGTTTCTTTCCTTAAATCTCTTTGGTCCCACCATTTGCTACCATTCCAGAGTCTTCTCTGCCCTTCACTGCATCGTTATATGGTTTGTTACAACCACATGAAGAGGGGTAAAAATTGCCTCCCCTAATTTACTACTCCAGGGTTTAGTTACGAATTCAGCAAGGATGTGTTTTGCCAATATTACAGAAGTCCCACTATGTACAATTTCAGGTTATAAAGAATTAATAAGGCAGGTTTTCTGACTTTAGAATCAAAGAATGAGATAAGGTTGTTGACCCTGCTTCTCGAATTAACAAAACCTCGGTAAATCATAACCCCACGCACACACTAATTCAGATGGTAGAATGCGAGGATTGACTTAAAGATTTTTTTACATTTAGTAATCAAAGAAAACATATGGCTTACCCTTTGGCTGGTCTCGATGCACTGAAGCTATGTTGATTCCATTTTGTTCAGTTGTCTTGTTGGGTGTAGCTGTACAGAATGGATTTTCACATTTTATCCCCAAAAGACCTTGGTTTCCAGTCGATTTTCTCTTTTTGGAATGGTTACTCTATAGTATCCATGCAGATCATTTCTGAGATAGAGACAGTGAGAGAGAAAGAGAGAGAGGGCTCCTTGCAGCTTTTCAGTATGTCCTTCTGATCTTCACACTTTGTCTTGGTAAAACACTTCTTAAAAAGCCTTGCTGGTTGTATGTTCCAGAGGTATTTGATTACCATGTCTGCTGTCGTCCTTATGTTGTAGAACAGGTAATTACATTTTTGATGTCTCATCTCAGAAACTTTTGATGTGCTTCAAGATAGTGTGAAAGTCTTTCACACTCCTCAGGGGGGTTTGAGTGTCTGTTCCCTTTACATCCCATTGGGTGGAATGCAAATTGTGTATTAGAGGTCCTCCATTGTCTTCATAAGATTACAATTTATTGTTTTTTTTAAACCAGCCAGAAAAGGAGAATTAAAAATTATAACATTTTTTATTTAAAAAAAAAACACATCCTCGTCGCAGGTTGCACTGCCAGCAAGTTATGGCACAATTTTGTTTTCAAGCTGATGAGTGCAGAAAAATGTCTAATCTATGCCATATGCCACAAGGTGCCCTACTCCAACAAGATGCGGTGCATAGACTCACTTGCCAATGTTGGTAGTTAAAGGGTGGAGTTTTACGACCCCTCCCACCGGCGGGATTTTCCTGTCCCGCCAAAGTCAGTGGACCTTTGAACAACTTGCTGTGTTTTCCGGCTCCACCCCTGCCACAATGGGGCCATGAGACTCTGCCCATTGTGTATTGGATAGAGTTATTGCAGGAGCATTCTGATTGGTTTCGCAAATACAGATTACGCATTTTATAATGAAAGTGCACCAAGTGAAACTGAGTCTATGATGTCACCAAAAAAGGAAGCAATTCTTTTTTTTATAAATTAACTCCGTTTAATTATGCACTTTAAACACCACGAATCTGATTAATTGAGTCAAAAGCATTACACCGTATTTACAGCACAGAACAGGCCATTCAGCCCAACAGGTCAATGCCTGTGTTTATGCTCCATGTGAATCTTCTCCCGTCCTTTTTCATCTCATCCTATCAACATATCCTTTTATTGTTTTATCCCTCACATGCTTCTCTAGCTCCCCCTTTCATACATCTATGTTATTTATCTCAACTACGTGTGGTAGAAAGTTTCACATTCTGGCCACTCTCCAGATAAATAAGATTTTTCTCGTAAATCTGTTTTACACATTCTCCAGTGCTTCTATGCCCTTGTAAGTGTGTGGAAAGTGTTCACAGTATTCCAAGTGTGGTCCAGACGAAGTTCTATACAGGTTGAATATAACTTCTTTGGTTTTGAATTCTACTCCTCTAGAAGTGAACTCCAGTGCTTTTTTTATTTTTAGTGGCTTTTTAAACCTGTGTCACTACTTAATGTAGTGAGTTAGTATCTGCAGCCCCAGATCCCTGTTCCTGGACTCCATTTAGACACTTATTTTCCAAAGGATTTTGTGGATTCCTTATTCTCCCTACCAAATCCAAATATATTATAGCTACTACAGTACCCTTGTCAAAACTTCCTGTTACTTGTTCAAAGAATTTAATAAGGCCATTCAAGCATAATCTTCCCTTTTGGAAATTGTATTGATGACTTTTAGTCATATTTTCAGTTTCCAGATATGTTTCTGTCGCATCTTTGAGTAAGGATTTCATTATCTTTCCGACCACTGACATAAGTTTTAGTTCCCTAGACTTGTTATATCTCCCTTTTTATATATAGGAATCGCATCACCTGCCCGCTAGCCCTCTATTCTTTAAAGCAGTATTGAAGCACTCACTGCATTGTGAATGATAGATTGAAGAATTTTCAGTCAGCCTCCAACCCTGGTCAATCAACCAGTAGAGGGCGATGCAGCACAACTCTGTATTTGTTTCCCGAACAAGCTCCAAAGACATTTCAACAAAGATGCCTTCTTTGCCTTCCTGCCTTCTGCTGGTAATTCATCGAGTGTATTGAAAGATAAATAATACAATAATTAGGATAGGCAAATTGAACTAGAGCTGGGTAACAGATCTTTAAAAAATGCATACAAGTTCTTAAAATGCTGTGGTGGGATTTGATTATCAGTTCAGGCCTTTGAATAACTCGTCTAGCAATGCAACCATTAGATCATTTTTTTTCGGCATTAAAGTATCTAAACTGCAAGGCCCCTCTGTTCTGAAAATCAGAATATAGTTCTGCAGGTAGGTTATAAAGTCTGTGGGTTGGGATGAGAAGTGTGGACAGAAAGAAACTGACGAGAGGGGCTGAATTTTTGCCATGGGGGCGGGAAACAGGAGTCAGGTCTGTTTTTGGTCAGGATTCTGCCTCTTTAAAGTGAGTCCTTAATTGACATAGCGACGGGATTCCTGTCTTAGAAGCAGTGGAGCAGGGTTAGAGGTGGGTCAGCTGAAGTGTGAGACTTATTTAGATATTCATGGCAGCCATCACTGGAGCTGCTGGTTGTTCTGAGGGAGAGATCTGCAGTTTCTGCCAGAGCCTTCCACTTGCACCAGAGGGAAGCGAGATGTCACGGGGGAACTGGACGCAGGGCAGGCCCTTGTTGCTTCAATGTCAACCTGGATTGAATGATGGAGGCCGTGAGGGTGAGGAGGGCATTCCTCTTCCCGGAGGGTTGTAGGAGGAGGCTTGTCATGCAGCAATATCATGATCACTATTGTCTCCTTCCACCCCCAATTTCTCCTTCTCCTTTATCTAATGTTCCTCTCCCAATGAGTTTTGTCCTTCCAGGGTCCCACCATCCTCAAGGTCCACACCTCTCCAGAGGCCCATGTTATGGAGAGCAGAGCAGAGCACCACACTGACCAAGACCCATACAGCAGGAGATTGGAGGTGTTATGATCCCAGCTGATGTTAGTACTGGACAAGTTAGATCCTAGAGTGAAACCTGGCTTGATAGATCCTAACATCTTTTCGAGACCATGGAGGAATGTTACTGAACAAATTCACGGGAGTCTGCTGATGAATGTTTAACACAAAAAAATTATTAAACAAGAGAATTGAACAATATTACACCAGACAAAAAAGGTTGGAATAATCGCAATACAAACACAAGAAAATGATTCAAACTCACATTATTCCTTTTGCCCCAGCAATATCTTTACAGATATATACAAATTCAGAAAGATAAAGTGATTTACAATATCTATCTTATACTCTAATATTCAGGGTAAGTATGAGGTATATGTGAAATAACAGGCTGTACACACCACGCTCTAAAGTAAATGACAGATGTGAGCAGATTCCATGGATTTCTCAACAACTCACACAGATGTTTGTCACATTGTGAGCCAACCAGTCTCACTGAAGCTTTGTCCTTCTTACAAGGGTTTCCAATTGCCACATTTGATGATCTTACCTTGGAATTCTCTCCAAACATTGCTCCTACTCGGATGGCTTAATCAAGTCTCCACCTCCAGGGTTTCAATCTCGCCTTCCGAGATTCCTTTCCCCTGGATCTCCGAGTACACACAAGTTTCGTCTTCCAAGCACTATTTCAGATCTTCAGTCTTGCCGAGCACAACACCACTGCTCCAAAATCCCCAGTAAGGAGTCACCAACCTTTGGCCGTCTCATCTTCAGGGCTTCTCTCAAGCCTGCTTTGCTTCAATATAAAAGTAAAATACTGCAGATGCTGGAAACCTGAAATAAAAACAGAAAATGCTGGAAATACTCAGCAGGTCGGGCAGCATCTTTGGAGAGAGAAACAGAGTTAACGTTTCAAGTTCATATAACATCTTTAGAGCTAAAAAAAAGTAGAAATATGATGGAATTTATACTGATTAAGAGGCATGGAGTAAATAGAGCAAAATAGAAGGTCAGGGATAGGTGGGAGCTAAAGGGAAATTTTACAAAGATGTCACGAACACAACCAAGGGAGTGTTAATGTTAGTGTTAAAGAGTAAGGAAGGTGCTGAGAGTGGCATAAAGGTTAGATAGCAGAACATGCTAATAGCAGAACAAGGGTCAGTGCTCTGTGAAGGCAAAACTTAAGAACAAGTGACAACTGGCCTTGTGGGAGGAGGGGGGTGGTTGGGGAAAAAAATCTTCAATTAAAAAAAGTGTAAAGATGAAGGAGAGATTTCATGGTCTGAAGTTGTTGAACTCAATGTTATGTCCGGAAGGCCATAAAGTTCCTAAAAGGAAGATAAGATGCTGTTCCTCCAGTTTACATTAGGCTTCACTGCAACATTGGAGCAGGCCAAGGACCGACATGTGGACATAGGAGCAAGTTGGTGTGTTGAAATGGCAAGCAACAGGAAGGTCTGGGTCATGCTTGAGGATTGAGCAAAGGTATTCTGCAAAGCAGTCACCCAGTCTGCATTTAGTCTCCCCAATGTAGAGCATTGGGAGCAGTAAACACAGTAGAACAAATTGAAGGAAGTGGAAGTGAAGCCCTGCTTCACCTGAAAGAAATGTTTGGGGCCTTGGATGGTGAGGAGGCGGGAGGTAAAGGGGCAGGTCTTGTACCTTCTGCAACTGCATGGGAAGGTGCCATGGGAAGGAGATGAGGAGTTGGAGTGATGGAGGAGGATGTCACTTAGGGAACGGTCCCTGTGAAATGCTAATGGCGGGGTGGTGAAGGGAAGATGTGTTTGGTGGTAGCATCATGCTGGAGTTGGCAGAAATGGCAGAGAATGATCTTTTGAATGTGGAAGCTGGTGGGATGATAAGTGAGGACAAGGGGGGCCCCATCATGGTTCTGGGAGGGAGGGGAAGCGGTGAGGGCAGAGGTACTGGAGATGGGTCGGACACAGTTGAGGGCCCTGTCAACCATAGTGGGGGGGGATCCCTTGTTTAAGGAAAACGAAAGCGCTGTTTTGGAAGGTGGCATCATGGGAAAAGTTGTAACGGAGGCGGAGAACTGGGAGAATGGGTTGGAGTCCTTACAGGAAGCAGGGTGTGAGGAACTGTGGTCGAGGTAGCTGTGGGAGTCAGTGGGCTTGTAATGAATATTGGTAGACAGTCTATAACCAGAAATGGAGACAGTGAGGTCAAGGAAGGGAAGGGAAGTGTCAGAGATAGACAATGTGAAGGTGAGACAGAGGTGGAAATTGGAAGAAAAATTGATCAATTTTTCCATTCCAAACCAGAGCATGAAGCGGCACAGATACAGTCATTGATGTACTGGAGAAAGAGTTGTGGGCTGGGGCCTGAGTAGGGTTGGAACAAGGAATGTTACACACACCCCACAAAAGACAGGCATAACTGAGACCCATGCAGGTTCCCATAGCCACACCTTTTATTTGGAGGAAGTGAGATAAGTTAAAGGAGAAATTGTTCAGTGAGAGAACAAATTCAGCCAGATGGAGGAGTGTGGTTGCTGGGGATTGTTCGGGCCTCTGTTCAAGAAAAAAGTGGAGAGCCCTCAGACCATCCTAGTGGAGGATGGAGGTGTATGGATGTCCATAGTGAAGAAGAGACAGTTAGGGCCAGGAAACTGGAAATTGTTGATTTGGCGTAGGGTATCAGACGTATCGCACAAGTAGGTGGGAAATGGCTGGACAAGGGGAGTGAGTATGCAGTCAAGATAGGAAGAAATGAGTTCCATGTGGCAGGAACAGGCTGACATGATGGTTCTACACATTGAGTTCCGTTTAGGGATTTTGGGAAGGGCAAGTGGGCTGTGCAGCGTTGGGAGACTAAGCGGTTCGACGTTGTGAAGAGAAGATCTCCAGAGGAGATGAGGTCAGTGACAGTCCTGGAAACAATGGCTTGATGTTTAGTGGTGGGGTCATGGTCCAGGGGGAGGTAGGAAGAAGTGTGTGAGAATTGGCACTTAGCCTCTGTAAGGTAGAGGTCACTATGCCAGACAGCAACAGCACCACATTTGCCAGAAGGTTTGATAACAAAGACAGGTTTAGACCTGAGAGAACGGAGTGCAGCAAGTTCAGAAGGAGACAGGTTGGAGTGGGTGAGAGGAACAGAGAAATTAAGACAACCAATGTCACGCTGACAGTTCTCAATGAAAAGATCAAGAATAAAGTAAGAGGCCAGAGGGAAGGGTCCAGGTAGAGGGAGAATACAGGAGGTGGGTGAAAGGATCTGTTGAACAGGGAGAGGCTCCTGCCCAAAGAAATAAGCACGGAGACGAAGAAGACGGGAGAAGGGTTCAGCATCATTCATTGAGGTTAGGATGTAAGGGGATGAAACTGAATCCTTTGCTGAGTACAGAATGTTCAGCATCAGAGAGGAGGAGGTCAGAGGGTATAGTGAATACACGGCAAGGGCTGGGATTAGAAGAACAGATGGAGTCAGAGGGATGGGGAAGGGTGGAAGGTCCTGGATGGGCATTGGTATCAATAATTGGAGCTTGTGTTCCTTAAGACCTGAAAGGAAGAGAGAAAGTTTGTTGTTAAGGTGTCAGGTGAGACAAAGGATGAAGTGGAATTGGGGTCAAAGACAGTTTTGAGATAGGGTGAGTAGGTGCTGCTGAAGGGAGTGTGTTCACATGGTGACACATGGCACTGAGTGTGGATCTCAGGATGCAGCGAGAACAGCAGTCTGGGGAATGTTGTATGTCCCGGCGATACCTGTAATCCTGGGTGGATTTGAAACATGAAGGATGGAACTGCAGTTGGAATCCACGTGGGGTAAATCAGCGACGGACACAATCACTAAGGAAGGTAATATGGCTGTGAAAGTGAGTTTTGGTAAACACCTTGTCAAACACCAGGAGGGAAATGGAAAGCAATGAAGGTGAACAGGCTGAAAGTGACAAATGGAAATCTGGTCGGAGAGAAGAGCAGTACTTCCTCAAGGTAGGTATTCCTGGAAGAGAAGTGGCAGTGAATTAAGCACTAAAATAAAAGCAAAACTCTGCAGATGCTGGAAATCTGAAATAAAAACAGAAAATGCTAGAAAAACTCAGCAGATCTGGCTGCATCTGTGGGGAAAGAAACAGTTAATGTATGACTTCTTCAAAGCTAAAGAGAGGTAGAAATGTGATGGATTTTATACTGTTTAAGATGGGGTGGAGCGGGTGGAGTAAAATAAAAGGTCAGGAATAGGTGGAACTAAGGAGAAATTTGACAAAGATGTCATGGACACAGGACAAATGGAGTGTTAATGGCTAAAGACTAAAGAAGGTGTTGATAGTGACGTAAAGGTACGATAGCAGATCGTGTTAATAGTAGAACAAGGGTTAGCATTTTGTGAAAGCAAATCATAAGAACAAGTGACAGAAGGCATTGTGGGGTTTGGTGGTTGGCGAGAGTGGATGGTGGTTGGGGGAAAAAAAATTTGCAAAGCCTCTGCTCCCCACAGCTCTTTCTTTAATTCAGAGCCTATTTCTCTGCTCCTTTCTTTTAACTTTACTTCTGGGGCCTCTTTCTGATCCCTGTCTTTGTTCCTGCCTGGAACTTTCTTCTGGGACCTCTTCCTGCTCCCTTCCCAGTGTTCTGCTTTCTGGAACACCTTCTGTGGAATGGCGCTCCAGTTCCAGGTCACCTGACATGCTTTTTGCACCATTAGACTTTCTCTCTTCTGCGCAGTTGTGCAGGGCCAGTTCTTGGCCTGAAGAAGGGAAAAAACACTAACTGCGCTCGTGCTACCATTTGTGGGCCGGTGCTGGGAGCTGGAGCCCCTGACCTCCGAAGGTCAGAGGGCACCATCCATCTGGTCCAGGCACTAGAATCATATCTTCAGAAGCCCTATGGCCTGTTCAATAGTTGTCCTGCTGAGCAGGTGGCAATGGTTGTATTGCCTCTGTGCCCCTGTCTGGGGCTCCTTTTGAGGGGTCATGATGTCTTCAAGATATTTTCCTTGTCCCCAAGGATCCATCCATGCATTTTGTGAGTTGGAGTGAAGATCTGAGGCAGTTTGGACTGGTGGAGGATGAAGTGGCAGCTGCCAGGAAGGCAAGCGCATACATGGAAGAAGTTTTTGTTATAGTCACAGACTAGTTGGATGTTGGGGGAGTGGAAAATTTTCCTGTTGATGGATCTCGCTGGCTGGTTACTGACTGGCTCAATGGCCACATGGATGCAATTGATGATGCCCGACACCTGGGCGAGTCCAGTGATGGAAGAGAAACCAATGCCCTCTCTCCCTACATGGCCATGCCTGTCATTAAATGAATCAGCTGTCCAGCTCTGGCAAAGATGGCATCAGTGACCAACAAGATGCAGTAGTGTGCATCTATTTTGAGATGTCTCTAAGATCTATAACTGATCCTTGGATAGAATCAGAAGGAAAGAAATTCAATCATGACTTTGCCAGCTACTGGTAGAACATGGCAGCCAGTGCTGTGAGGTTTGAAGTCTTCAATGATGAGGGCACAGGTGTCTGTGACCATCTGTCCAGAGAGTTACAGTCTTCCTGTGACACTGGTTCTCAGTTATCTGCAGGTGGCTCAGCCTTCAGCAGTAGATCTTGTGTTGGGGGTTTGTCCTCCATTACCTTCTTGCCCTTGTTTCCTCTTTTGGGACCTCCTGATGCATGGGAAAAACATTGTTGCCTCTCATTGCCATTGGGCCCAAAATCTAATAGCCGTGCATTACTGGCAGCTGGAGACTTCCTTCTGGGCAGGCTGCTACCAATTTTTCCTGGCAGCCATGCACCCTACTCTTCTGCCCCAGGGCTGTCAAGAGGCTGCCAACTGTATTTGAAGGCTAGACACCGAGTGCCCACTCTCCAGGCCACCTCTTACCAAATGTCCAGTCCCCTCTTAACTCTCTTACGGCATCAGGGAAGCCACGACTGTCTCTTCACTATGTACCTGTGTGCCTTCACTGTCTGAAGTTGTGAGTAACCTGTCTGGCCCTTTCAAAATCAGAAGTGGATCCCCTTAAAAGCTCTTAACAAACTTTTAAACTGCCTCAGTTCAGGCCAATTAAGATAGAGCGGGAATTCCTGACCCCCGCCATACCACCCTGTGCACCCACCCCCACACCGCTTTGTTCATTATTCAAGATCGGCACCTTGAAATCAACACATCGCCTGGCACCAGTATTTTCAGGGCACCCCACCTACGTTGGTGCCATCGGGGCCCTTAAAACTTCAGCCCTAGGTGTCTGCTATAGTAAAAGAGTTGTGTTAAAGACTGTGCAGTCAAATAAGAGAAGTGCACGTAAGGATAAATGCAGAGCGTGAAAGGTTCTTTTTATTTCTTCATTCACGGGATCTGGGCATTGCGAGCAAGTCCAGCACATATTGCCCATTCTGCATTGTCCTTGAGGAGATGGTGGTGAGCTGCCTTCTTAAACAGCTTCAGTCCTCCTTGAACAATGCTGTTAGAGTGGAAATTCCAGGAATTTGACCCATCAACGATGAAGAAATGACAAAATAATATTTCCAAGCCAAGGATGGTGTATAACTTGAAAGGGAACTTGGAGGCTGTGACGTTCCCATACAACTGCTGTTCATGTCCTTCTAAATGGTGGAAGTTGTGGGTTTGGAAGGTGCTGTCAAAGAAGCCTTGGCAAGTTGCTACTGTGCATCTTGCAGATGGTACAAACTGCAGCCATTTCCTTCAATGCCCTAAAGATAAGTAAATCTCAGCAGTATCAGTCTGAAATTAGTGTATAGCACTGAACGACTTTGGCTTATGACCAGTTAACCTCTGTACAAAATGTCCAAACTTTACATTTCACCGGATCTGACATCCTGTAAACTGAGCATTCAGGCTTTGTCACCTGATTCAGTGAGGCAGGTTTCACTGTTTGAGTCCACCATCACTGAACTGGTCTAATAGTGCAGTGTACATTGGTGGACTGATAATCAATGGATTGCACCAAACTGTTCATTTTGTGCAATGGCCTCAAATATAAATTATTAGAAGTTGTAAAACTCTTGGATAAGAAAATTGCAATGAGAAAATGTTGAGAGGAAAATTTGTGGCCTGAATCTTTTTGATAATTGTTCCCCAATGACAATGTTAGAAATGCAGGTCCCTTTAAGAGTAAACCAGGAAAAGCTTCAGAGTCAATTGAGAGCAGGTGATGCTCATTGAAGCTTGGGTTACATAAAGGTAAAGACAGAAAGAATTTACATTCATAGAGTGAGTTTCATGCTCTGAGGATGTCCCAAAGTGCTTTGCAACTGATGGATTACTTTTGATGTACAGTCATTTTTGGATTTGCCAGTTCTCCTTAGTGGCTAATGTCACTCAAACAGGGCCTCCTTATACCTTGGGCCCCCCTTGTAGCAGCACTAGCATGCCAATGTCTGATACCTAAGAGTTTCCTGGCCTACTGCCTAGCGCACAGACATGTCTTGGGCAAAGAAACTGCTGAGGTACTGCAAAATCGATGACAGTGATGATGACCCTGTCCCTTTAATCTGCTGCAGCCCTTTCACTCCTGCAGCAGCACACTATTTCCTGCCTTCTAAAAGGTAAACCTTCAGTCAGTGGTGTTCCAAAACCCTAGAGATAATCCTATATATTAAAACAAGGCGGGCTCCAGGAGTTATGAAGGAATCAGCACTTATGATGTCTGATTGGAAAACCCATGGTGTAGCCTTTTGAAAGCAAATTGATTCAACCAACTGATTACAAGCGACACCTGACCATCTTACAACACTTAATAACAATGCAAGATGTTGTTCATCATGCAATGAAAGTTTATTGCGTTCATATCCATGTTGCTTTTATAACTTTGCTGCATAAAATTCTTCGAATCTTGAAAGAAGCAATCCATATCTTAAAAAAAACTATTTTCTTGTTCTTTGACAAAGGTTTGACTGAACTATCTCCTTTGTAGAGGTGAATGTATAAATGCCAAGGATTTATTATTTGGCTAATTCTGTGATTTTTTTTTAATTAATTTGATGTAGGTTTGCACACTGCAAAGGAATGTGCATGGCATCAAAACATATGATTTTAGCAAATAGAAAATATAAATATCAAAGGTTTGAATTAAGAATGAACGATTTTACAAGATTTCATCTGGGACCTAGTCATAAACCTACTTATAAAGAATTGGTTTATGATTTCACTGCAGAAGCACACAAGGGAAATCTTTGCCTATTGAATCATGGAAATCAAACAAACAATACATCTCAAACATTTCTGCACTCCAGCACAAAATAGCAAGAGAAATGTTTTTCTTTTGATACATTACAATGAAATCAGGCGCATTCATCAGCTACTTGGGTTGTTTGCAGCTTTCCCGGCTAATTACAGGGCTGAGGCCAATGTGGTGTGTTCCGGGTGTTTCTCTTTGCCAGCAGCAGTGAATTGGGTGGGCAGGCCTTGGTATTCAATGCTGAACTCCCAAATCCATGTTAGCAGTTTATTAAGATCCTCGGGAGGTATTAGGTAAGTGCACTCTACCGTCACTACCTCATAAAAAGTAATGCAAATTGTTGTAAAGTGATCCCATTCCACAGTCCCTGTGCTATTTTGAAGCTTGGCTCTGACTTACTCAGTGCCAGAGGCCTGTACGCCTTTATAATAGTCCCTTTCAGACCCTCAGAACATCCCAGAACATTTTACAGCAAATGAAGTGCTTTTGAAGTGTAGCCACTGTTGTAATGTGGAAGACTGAGAATCATAGAATGGCTACAAAGAACTGAAGGCCCATTGAGCAAGTGCTGGCTCTCTGCAAGAGCAGTTTAGGTAGTCTCACTCCATGGCCCTCTCCCCAAAGCCCT
Organism: Carcharodon carcharias; assembly: GCF_017639515.1. Lineage (NCBI taxonomy): Eukaryota > Metazoa > Chordata > Chondrichthyes > Lamniformes > Lamnidae > Carcharodon > Carcharodon carcharias. The sequence continues at coordinate 66,648,888 of NC_054487.1, forward strand.
GCAAATCTTTCCCCTTCATGTGCTTATCCAATTCCCTTTTGAATGCTACAATTGAATTGGCCACCATCACACTTTTAAGCAGTGAATTTCGGATAGAAACCATTCCCTGCTTAAACAAGTTTTTCATCATGTCACCTTTGGCTCTTTTGCCAATCGTCTTAAATCATTGTCCTCTGGTTCACAATCACTTTGCCAAAGGGAACCATATTTGTCTATCTGCTCTCTCTGGCACCTCATGATTTTGAATACTTCCATCAAACCTGCTCTTCTATAAGGAGAACAATACCAGATTCTCCAATCTATCAAGTAACTGAATTTCCTCATCCCTGGAACGATTCTCATAAATCTTTTTGCACCCCCTCGAAAGCCTTCACAGCCTTCTTAAGGTGCAGTGTTCAGAATTGAACATGATACTCCAGTTGAAGCTGAATTCAATGTTTTAAGGTTCATCATTTGTGCTTTATTCCTCGATTTATAAAGCTCAGGATCCCATATATTTTTTAAACCACTTTTCAACCTGTCCTGCCATCTTCAAAGATTTGTGCATATGTTGCTCCCAGGCCTTTCTGTTGTGGCATCCCTTTTAGAACTGTACCCTTTAGTTTATATCGCTTCTCTTCATTCTCCCTACAAAACTGTATCATTTGCGCTTCTTTGCATAAAAGTACATCTGCCACATGCCTACCCATTCCAGGGCTACGGGGTGAGGGCCATGGAGTGAGACTATCTAAACTGCTCTTGCAGAGAGCCAGCACAGGCTGAATAGGCCTTACAGCCTCCTTTGGCTCTGTAACCATTCTATGATTCTCAGTCTTCTACATTACAACAGTGGCTACACTTCAAAAGCACTTCATTTGCTATAAAATGTTTTGGAATGCTCTGAAAGGAACTATTACAAAGGCTTGAAGGCCTCTGGCCTGTCTGTGTCCTCTTTAAATCTATCACTATCCTTTCCACAGTTCACTATACTTCCAAATTTCGTGTTATCTGCAAACTTTGAAATTGTGCCTTGTACACACAAGTCTAGTTTGTTAATAAGTCAAGAAAAGCAGAAATCCTAGTACTGGTTCCTGGAGTACCTCTCTGAATACGGCCCTCCAGTCCAAAGAAACAACCATTCAGCACCAGTCTATTTCCTGTCACTCAGCCAACTTCATATCCATGCCGCCCCTGTCCTTTATATTCTATGGGCTTCAACTCTGCTGACAAGCTTATTATGTGGCACTTTATCAGATGCCTTTTGGAATTCCCTGTACACCACATCAACCACATTGCTGATACATGTGGCAGATGTACTTTTATGCAAAGAAGCGAAAATAATACATTTTTGTAGGGAGAATGAAGAGAAGCAATATAAACTAAAGGGGACAATCCTAAAAGGGGTGCCACAACAGAGAGACCCAGGAGCAATATATGCACAAACCCTCTCTGTTACCTCATCAAAAATCTAATCAAATTAGCTAAACATGACCTGCCTTCAATAAATCCATGCTGGGTTTTCTTAATTAATCCATACTTGTCCAAATAACTGATCATTTGTCCCAGATTTTGGTTTCTAAAACTTTCCCATCATCAAGGTTAGACGGACTGGCCTATAGTTGCTGGGTTTATCAATTGCCTCCTCTTTCACTATGACTTTGGTAATATTCTCTTCTTTGGTAAAGACAGATGCAAAGTGCTTATTAAATACCTTAGCTATTTTTACTGCTTCCGTGCTTAGGTCTCCTTTTTGGTCCCTAATTGCCACTGCCCCCGCTCACCACACTCTCTACCCCCCACTACCTTTTTACTATTTATAAGCCTTTAGAAAATTTTCAGATCCCCCTTTATGTTGGTTGCTAATCTCTTCTCATACTCTCTCTTTGGCCCCTTATTTCTTTTTTCACACCTCTCCTGAATTTTAGTCTTGTTCTTTCTTGTGTAAAAACCTAGCTTTTATCATATGCTCCTTTTTCTGTTTCATCTTATTGTCTATCTCTTTAATCATCGTTGTAGTTCTGACTTTGTTTGCCATACCTTTCACCCTTATGGGAATGTATATCAACTGTATCCAAACCACCTCATCTTTAAAAGCAGTCCATTGTACAATTACAGTTTTGCCGGCCAATCTTTGATTTGAAAGCAATCTGTTCTTATCTCACTGAAATTGGCCCTCTCCAATTCAGGATCATTTACAATGCCAATCAAAACCTTATGATACTATGATCATTGTTCCCTAAATTTTCCCTACTGACACCTGATTGATTTGGTCCCATGTCATTCCCTAGAACCAGATCCAGCAATGCCTCCCTCCTGGTTGGGCCAGAAACACATTTCAGAAACTCTTTCCCCTCTCTACTCTTTATATTATTACTATCCCAGTCAATTTTATGATTATTGATGTCCCCCAGTAAAATTACTCTTTAGTTTTTGCACCTCACTGTGATTTACCCACAATTTTCCCCTCTATATATTTCCTATTTGTTGGTGGCCTTTAAAATACATGCAGTAATGTAATGGCATCTCTATTGTTACTTAACTCTAACTAAATAGATTCTGTCCTTGACCCCTCCAGGGCAACCTCTCTCCAGGACTGTAATATCCTCTTACTCAATACTACCAACCCACTTCCTTTCTTTCCTGAACACCGTGTATCCAGGAATATTCAATACCCAGTCCTGTTCTTTTTTGAGCTAGTTCTCCATTATCACCACAATGTCATATTTCCATGTAGCTATTTGTGCCTGGAGCTTACTACCTTATTTAATATGCTTTGTGTGTTTACATACATACATTGTAAACCTGAATAGGAAAAGAAAAAAAGAGAAACCTGAATTAAACCAGAATTAGATCTTATTGTATTTCCTCTTAGTCTAACTCTATGTAAATGCTCCCTACCCACCCTATGCCCCCATAGCCTCCATGCCAACTTATACCTTTACCCACATAGTGCCAAGTCATGCCAACCCATGGTCTGCACTCATCACCCTTTACCCTTACATCAACATGTCAACTCACCCAGTCTCCACCATGGACAGACCTCAGGACCTATGCTGAGTTAAAATAAAATAAAGTTCCAAGTGTTTATTGTAGACTTTACTTTCTAAACACTCTCATTCATAAAAACCCATTCACTGCATTTACATTCCTTCAACTACATCCTTATAAAAACATGCATTTCATGCTTAACTTCTTATAAAAAACAAACATTGGAATTCATAGCCCCGGTTCAAAGAGTCTCTAACCACTTGGAACAATCAATCAAACTGTGAAATGGAAGGCACCCTACTAGAAGGTTGCGAAATTGACCACGCAGCACTAATCCAGTAATTGTAGCCCTCAGGTTTAAGTCAACAGACAGAGTGAACAATTTTGTTTTTAACACTCCAGACATTTTTTCAAAGGTTTAAAGGGCAGGAGTTTGAATTTCTTGACAGCTTGACAGTTGCCTATGACAGTTCATTTTGACACTTTTGACAGTTCCAATGAGTTTGATGGTTAGTGAGTTTATGCCCTTTTTGTGTACATTCATGCCTAATTTTAACAATCCCAAGGGGCACCTGACCTCTCCCAAAGGGCATCTGACCTCCCTCAAAAAATGTCACAGAACCATTGCCAAAGGGGTAGCCTACCTCTTCACCTGAATTAAACCAGGGCTCCACAAAGTTAAGACCTGCTCCTACCAGGTCTAAACTGTTTCAGTCAGAAAACAATCTTGGGAAAGTTTAATTGTAACTCTTTCAAGTACAAACCTGTTTCCATCTGTTTCAGATGAAGTTACATTATTTCATAGTTTGCCATTGTGAGATTTGAACTCTTGATCTTGGGGTTACAAACCCAGTACTATAACCACTTGGCTATTTAGGCCAAGCATGTTGAAACCCTTTTGAGTACAAACATGTTTCCATCTGTTCCTATTCAGATGAAGTTACATTGTTTCATAGTTTGCCATTGTGAGATTTGAATTCTTGATACTCTTTCGAGTACAAACCTGTTTCCATCTGTTTCAGATGAAGTTACATGTTTCATAGTTTGCCATTGTGAGATTTGAACTCTTGATCTTGGGGTTATAAACCCAGTACCATAACCACTTGGCTATTTAGGCCAAGCCTGCACACATCGTGTTTCACACAATTGGGTACATCTGGGTCACCAAAATTAGACATGAGTGGAGGCAGCTGTTGATTTATATGGGCAGTTGCCTTCATGAAGCGCACATGCACAAATCCTGATCCGGGCCCATTCCCGCCCCTGAGAAAATGATGGGTACCTTGTTTGGAGGTGGGGCTCCCAATTTTTGGCCTCTTCCTCTATTTTCACAATGATGTTTTGCATTGTTGCAAAAATCCAGGTCTTATTGCTCAAAAATCTACCACTTTTTGGGTCTCTGTCTACCACACACAAATAATACCAGTTGTAATGATGAGTGTTGTACAATTTTGCTTGCAAGCATAAAACCCAAACAGCAAATGTCTAGATGGAACTATATAGTAACCTTATAGTGACTGGGAATGCCCACCTTAAATGCCAAGCCTTTGGCCAAATGGCTTAGATTTTCCAGTTCAATTTAAAGTAAAAGACAACATCAAACACATGCTCACATGTGAGGCAACAATTGCAATAATTAGCATAAAATATCATTTAAATCATTAATGTTTTTTTGAAAAACAGTTTTGCAAGTTGTTTTTTGAGAATTATAATAATGTCGCATTTGCTTAGGTTGGCAACACATTTGATAACCTTTACAAAGGTATAATTAAGATGAATGTGAGAATACCTGCTGATACATCGTCATGAACATCTGCAGTCCTTTCTCCCCCATGAGGAAGCATTTATCATTTTATCTCAGAGTTTCTGTAAAGGGATTGCATCCCTGGAAAAAGATGACTTTTGCATTTTAGAGTGTAGCTTCAAACTCAATTTAACAGTTCCCTCGTGGCGCCGGTTCTCCCAGGTGAGTGTACAAACATGTTTAATGGAAGAGGCAAACAAACGAGGAACAGATGCCCGGCATTTTCTCTCTTAGAATTTGTGTTGCAGCAGAGCAGAGATGTTATTTTGCTTGCCTAAACATCTGTAATGCTTTGGTTAATTGTGTAACCTAGCACGCTAAATTATCAGTTTCTCCAGTATTAGTTCATGTTGTAACTTTTCTGTTACTATTTCATCATTTACATCCCAGGGTAAAACTTGAATCAGTTATATTGTGATATAACTAATATAAAACCAGTTTTGTCTGAAATAATTTTATTTGATGATAATGATTAAAATCTTTTGAAGGGAAGTGCTCACATTACCAAATGCATGATGACCATCAACATGTATTCAAATATCTGCATCTAACAGTTCATCCTATCATTTAGGTGTGATATGTTGATTTGTACAATGGGATCATGGGGACAGGCAGGGTGACAACCTGTCCCAGAATTTTCCCTCCTGTCCAGCATCCCGGGCCCAAGTGTGGGCTTCCTGAGAGGCCATTTGTCCCAGATTTCTCTCTGTTTGTTGCTACCCGATCATGGTTGGTGTCTGCGTGGGCACACTGTGCTGCTGCACATGCCCATCCCAGAGCTGGCACAGTATGAATGGGCAGACATAGCCATGAGGAAGTAGTATTGTAATACTGCCCGGTGTAAAGTAAAGCATTAACATCAGGAGTATCTGATACTGATGTAATTATGATGCAACGTCACAAGGCTAAGGGCAGAATTTTGCCCTTGGAGTGTGGGTTTGGTGGGGGAGGGTGGGGGCAGTCGGAAAGCTGACCACTCCCCGTGATCGCTGGCGGGCCAATTAAACATGAGTGAAACATGAGCGGCAGCGCTCACTGCTGCCTGTGCAGGCGGGGGGAGGAGTGCAAGCCAGGCGAGCATGACCTTCACGCATGCAAGTGGGTGGATGCTACATAATCTCCCTGAGGCAGCTCTCTACCTCAGGGAGATGAAAATATCTGAAAAAGTTAATTAAAAAAATAAAAATGTAATGAAACATGTCCCCTCATGTGACTCTGTCACATGAGCAGGGACATGTTATTAATGAAAAAAAATTATTTTTATTTGCTTTTGGAAACCTCATCCTGCCTGGGGTGAGGTTTCCAAAAACATGCAAAGGCTGCTTGGTGTTTCCACCTGCCCGCCAAAAGTAAGGTTGGATGGGTAGCGAAAAATTTGTTCTAAGTAACTTTTTAATGGCCTTAATAGGCTTTTTAACTGTTAGCGGGCGTGCTGCCGACTCTGGTGTGCGCCTGCCGACTGAAATACCACACGAGTGCGCGATGAGGTCAAGACGCTCGTCCGATGTCATCGCGTGTCATTTCACGCGTGGTCGGGTCAGGAGACCTGGTGGGAAAGAGAAGTACAACCTTGTGTAAAACACTGAGATGTATATAGATCTGTAAATAAACAAGAATGGCTTTTACGAACAAAAGTCTATGGCAATGTTCTTAGGGTAACAGGCAAACCCTAAAGAAAACCCATCTAGAACCCGAACCTGATAGGAAACAGTCAGCACTACTCTCCTCCTGGCTTTGATAGGCGCGTGGATGGTTTGGGGGAGTCCTGGGAGTGAGAGGACCCTGACTCGGTCTGGGAGGGGTCAGGGCATTGGCATCCCTCAGGCCTGACTTGAAGTCTGGGCCTTGGTGCTCTGAAGTCGGATTCAGTGACAGACCTCTCGGGCTTGAGTCCAAGTGGTCAGGTCCGCCGCAGGCCAAGGGACATTTCCAGCAGGCATGAGGGGGAGGAGAGGGGTCCGGGCAGACCTGACGGTTGGGGTTCTGGACAGGAGAACAGGTGTCAGGGGTCAATTAAGCAGACAGATCTGCTGGTCTTGCCACCATCCCCCACTGCTCCTCAGGCTTTGCCAACACACCCCATTCCCCCAACTCACCAGGTCTTGCTAGCATCTCTTCCCCCTCTATGTATCAGGTCACGCCAGCATGCTCCATCCCAACCACCATCCCCCCAACCTGGCTGCCCAGGTCTTGACAGGATTCAGCCCCCACCTCCATTCCCCCAGAGTTGACCCGGGGGCAGGAGTAGGCCATTTAGCTTTTTGAGCCTGTTCTGCCAATCAGTGATATCATGGCTGAGCTACAACTTAACTCCAAATAACCACCTTTGCCCCATCTGCCTTAATACTTTTGGTTAATAAAAACCTATTGTTCTCAGAATTAAAATTAATAATTGACCTTGCATCAATTGCAGTTTGTAGAAGCGAGTTCTCTGCCACACTTTGGGCTGGATTTTACGCTGGGGGAGGAGTTCTTGCCCCATGGCCATTTAGTGACCATCAGGCCAAAAATTGATTTGAACTGGGCCTTTCACCCTTCTGTTGTGTGGAAGTCCCGCCTCTGAATGTTGCCAACCAATCAAATAGCCAGCAGTTCCCTAGTCCCAGCAGTACCACCGGGAGTGGTGGCCACTGCTAGGACAGCTTAAACCCCTGAGGTCCTGATTGGAGTATCTGATTGCTGTCTGCAGCTCACTGGTTTCCTGCAAATGAGGCTTGAGGTTCAGTTTTGACCAAGCCTTGGGGGCAGTATCTTTGGCCATGTGGCCTGATTTCCGGAAACTGATGACACTCCAATTCACCCACCACTACCCCTCAATGATTCCAAAGGAAACATGGGTATTTGTAGTGCTCTAATGTTAAAAAATTCCAGTTACCTGCAAGCTTTAACACGTTTAGCTTTACTCAGTTGGAAATAAACAAAAAAACAACAGCAACGATTAATGCAATGCTTACCCAAAAATTACAGCTAAAATGTACAAGGAAATACTTGGAAAGCAGTAATGCTTTTTATTTTCGAGATTGTTGTGCTGTTTCTAAAATTGTTCAATTACTAGCTTTATTTGCCTTGAATCCAGAAATACTGTAATTATCAACTTGACAATATTGCGAGGGCCTGAATTAATGTTGAAGTTCAGTGATTTATGTTAAGATGCATTGCATTTTGGTTAGTGACCTTGTTCTACTGACAATGGGCCATCTTATCAATTAGCTCCCATTGGCAGAGAACAAATAATGGCAAAAAATATCACTAAATAATGGAGTCTGAATGCAATCATTTAATTGTTGATTGATTCCCCCTCAGCGTCATAACAATCTTTTAACAGGGTAACTTGTATCCGGTTTAAGGTACTGCAGTGCAAAAATAATTGGAAAACGCACTTCCAACTTCAAAAAGTTGTCTGATTCAATTGTACTTCGCAACAGCTGAACAAGAAAAATGCATATTTATATGGTGCTTTTTATATAATAAAATGCCCAAGGCATTTCATAGGGGCACTATTAAACAAACTATAACATCAAGGCGCATAAGAAGATATTAAGTCAGATGATCAATAGCTTGGTCAAAGAGATAGGTTTTAAGGAGTGTCTTAAAGGAGGAATGCAGGGTAGAGAGGCAGAGAAGTGCAGGGAGGATATTCCAGAGCTTGAGGCCTAGGCAACTGATAGCACAGCCACCCATGGTGGAACAGTTAAAACCAGGGATGCTCAAGAAGCCAAAATTACACAATTACAGATATCTTGAGTGGATTGTGGGGCTGATGGAGATTATACAAATAGGGAGGGATGAGGTCATGGAGGGAATATGAAAACAAGGATGAGGATTTTAAAATCAAGACCTTGTTTGACCGGGAACTAATGTCGTTTTCTGAACACAGGGGTGATAGGTGAATGGGACTTGGTGCGAGTTAAGACAAGGGCAGCAGAGTTTTGCTTAACCTCAGGTTTACAGAGGGTAGAATGTGGGAGACCAGCCAGGAGTACATTGGAATAGCCGAGTCTAGAGGTAACAAAGGCTTGAATGAGGGGTTCAGCAGCAGATGAGCTGAGAGGGGTGAGAAGGCAGACAATGTTACGGAGGTGGAAATAGGCAGTCTCGGTGATGGCGCAAATATGTGTTCAGAAGCTCATTTCGGGGTCAAATATGACACCAAGGTTGTCAACAGACTGGTTTAATCTCAAACTGTTGCCGGAAAGAGGGATGGAACCAGTAGCTAGGGAATGGAATTTGATGTGGGGGCTGAAGGCAATGGCTTCAGTCTTCCTGATGTTTAAGTGGAGGAAATTTCTGCTCACCCAGTCTTGGATGTCAGATAAGCAATCTGATAACTTAGCAACAGTGGAGGAGTTGAGAGAGGCAGTGATGAGGTAGATCTGAGTGTTGTCATCATACCTATGAAAATGAATGCTGTGTTTTCAGGTGATGTTGCCAAGGGCTGCATATAGATGAGAAAGAGGAGGGAGCAAAGGTAGATCCTTTGGGGACACCAGAGATAACGGTGTTGGAAGAGGAAGAATAGCTATTGAAAATGATACTCTAAGATTAGATGGATGAGAATGAAAGTAGGTGAGAGCAGGCCCACCAAGCTGGACGATATTGGAGAGACAATGGAGGAGGATGGCTTGGTCAACCATGGCAAAGACTGCAGACAGGTCGAGAGGGCTAAAGTGGGAAAGTTTACCTTTGTCATAGTCATAGAGGATGTCATTTGTAACTTTAAGAACAGTTTTGGCACTATAGCAGGGATGGAAACTGGATTGGAGGGAGTCAACCATGGAGTACTGGGAAAGACGGGCAGATCTGTGAGTTGACATCATGTTCAAGGACTTTAGAGAGGAAAGAAAGGTTGGAGAAACAATGATGGTTTTCAAAGTTGGTAGGGTCAAGGATTGATTTTTTTTGAGGCAAGGTGTGATGACAGCAGATTTAAAGGAGAAAGGGATTAAACCTGAAGAATAAGAACCATTAACAAAATTTGCTAATGTGGGGACCAGGGGAGGAATTGGGTGGTCAGCCGTTTAGCAGGAATAGGGTCAAGAACATAATTGTTGGATCTGATGGCCAAGATGAATTCAGAGAAGGCATGAGGAGTGATAAAAGAGAAACAAAGAAAGATGCAAATTTAGGGCTGTGTCAGGGGAACTTCGGACAATGTTTGGCCTGGTGGCCCAGTGGAGGAGAAGAAAGCGCAGCAGAGGTAGCTGATTTGATGTGTTCAATCTTAATGGCAAAGGAACCCATTAGCTCTCTGCATTTATTGTTAAGGATGGAGCAGGGGGAAGGGTTTAAGAAGACAGTTTGCAGTGGAGAAAAGAAACCGGGGATTGACAAGAACAGGACAAGAAAGTGATTAATGTGGTCCAATGGTGGATGGCTAAATTAGCATTCTTTTAAGCCTGTGTCTCTTGGACTTAAGGAAGTGGACGTGAGGGCTGTACGGGAACTGGCCAGGGTGAGTGAGAGTAATGTTTGGGGACTAAGGGACTAAGGCATCAAAAGCAGAGGTGAGGATGTGGCTGAGCAAATCACTAGCTGCAGAAATGATGTGGTGAATGGAAGGCCATAGGCTAGATGGTTGGGATTTAGAAAGTGCAGTTGTAAGAGAATTGGGGCTTAGTTCTTTCTGGGGGAGGGTTCAAAAGGAGGTACGGTTGGGGCATGGAAGCTGGATGTGGATGGAGAGTGATAAGAGGAATTGATCAGAGATGGCCTTATCTGTGATTGATTCAATGGGACTCAGGCTACTTGAGATGGTAAGGTCAAGCAGGCAGTCATGAACATGGGTTGGGGTGGTTACATGGAGGGAGAGAATTAGAGAGGATAAGACAGTGGTGAGTTCAGAGTAGAGGGAGAACATAATGAGTTGAGATAGAGGTTGGAACCACTGAGGATAAGAAGTAATTCACTGCAGAGTCGGAGGGAAGAAAACAGTTAAGTTATCTTGGTGAGAATACTGTTAACGTACACTTATAAGTCCCTTATAGCGGCTCCAACATATTTCAAATAAAGGTTACATTTAAATTGCTAATGCAAATCCCTCTTGGATCTTCATAACATTTAAATAAGGTCTAATATGTGGCATTGAGGAGGTTTTAATGTTTCATCTAAATTTCAGAATGGTGTATTCTTAGAAACTGAGTGAAATACAACCATTAAAGAGAGTGCAATTGACCATCCTTTGCTTTACTGGTGCTGTCATATCAAGTACATCAGAAAAATAGAAAGCCTTGCTGCTAAAGCAGAATGGAGATTATGGACTAATATGAACATTCTAGCCAGGTCATAGATTTTCTAGTTTCCCACTGAATTAAAGATATGGGATTGTGGAGTTGATGAAGTTGACCAGTACTACTATTTTCTTGGAACTATTCATCTTAATCATGAATTGAGTGAACTCAGAAAAAATGTAGTACTCTGAAGAGGGCATGAAATGGGGAATGAGTGTTCTGCTTTATTTAATGCAATTGATGACAGTGTTAAAGCAAGGATGTTTACAAGAATTTAGCCCAAACAAATTGTACTTTTTAAGGTAATTTAAACATGGCATAAAATATAAGACAATCAAAAATGCACATTACTTTTGGATTAAAAGAGGTCACATTCCATTTTCTAACAAAATGCCTTATCAAATTTTCAATAAGAGGTACCAAAATTAAAAATAAAAACAGAAAATGCTGGAAAAACTCAGCAGGTCTGGCAGTATCTGTGGAGAGGGAAACAGAGTTAATGTTTCGTGTCTGTATGACTCTCCAGATTTTTGGCATCCCGCGGTATTTTCCTTTCATCTTAGTACCAAAATTGAAGCCACGCTTTAACATAATCAAGTTATGCAGGTAGTCTAATACATTAGTCAGATGTTTGAGGTGCAGGCAGATGTAGGTCGCTAGTATCTCACAACTTGTGGAAGCCATAAATGGTGTCATCTAACGAAGGAAGAATTAACATTTACATAGCGCCTTTTATGACCTCAGGACATCCCAAAGAACCTTGCAACCAATGAAGTATTTTTTTGAAGTGTAGTCATTGCTGCAATGCAAGAAATGCAGCAGTCAGTCTGTGCACAGAATGGTCCCATGAAGAACAATAAAATAAATAACCAGACCGTCTGCTTTTAGGTGTTGGTTGAGGGGCAAATGTTGTCCAGGACATCAGGGGAATCCCTGTGCACATTTTTGAATTGTACCGTGGGATCTTTCACACCCATCTAAGAGGGAAGAGAAGGCCTTGGTTTAAAGTCTTGTCCAAGTGACAGCACCTGTAGCCCAGATTTTTGTCCCTGGGTCGGGTGCACAGAGCCTGGAGCTTTCCCGGCTCGGCAAACATGACCTTCAAAAATGTCTGCCCACGGGTCTGATTTTCAGTTGGGGCAGGGGGTAAGTGGGGGGGGCGGGGGCGGCAGATGAGCTGAAATAGGAGTCGGGATGGGCGACCATGGAGCAAGTGCAGAGGCTGCCAGGTTTGGGCGGAAGGTCTCTGTGTTCTGGCACTGTATTGAAACAAATTTTAAAAAGAATAAGGAAAGAACAGCTCTCACCCCACACCACCCCCCACACACTCCATATGTCCCATTCATTCCAACCTATGACAACTCATGCCCCTCTATCCATCCCCCATGGCCGTTTATAACACCATGTCAACCCATGCCCCTCTATCTACCTCCATGGTCCCTCATACCCTCTATGCCAACTTAGTGTCAACTCATGTCAACCCACAACCCCACCCACCACCCTGTGCCCTTACCTCCTCCAGGTCAACTCACCCAGTATCCTTAGACAGTTTACCTTGACAGCTGGACAGTTCTTTACCAGTTCTTTGATATTTAGACAGTTCCAATGAGATTGTGCTTAAAAAGTGCATAATAGTTTTCACTTTTTATAATCCCAAAGGGTGCATTAATTCTCGCAAAAGAGACCCAGGACCCTATCCAAAGGGTTACCTTACCTCTCCAAAAGGGTACCATCGCTATCCAAAGGAATCTGTCAAGGTCAGACCTGCTTTTACCTGTTCTAATCTGCACACTCTGGGGTTTCACATTCCTGGCCTTCCAAAATCCCACTTCAATGGAAGCAGCAAGTGACTTAAATGGCCAGATGCCTCTGTGAATTGGGCATGCATGAACCCTGGCCTGACTCTACTCCTGTCCCCATGAAGCTTTCAATTGCCTGATTCATCTCCCTGTTGTGGTGAAAATCTGAGCCTCTGATCATGTAGCACTCCTGTTAGCACTGCACTGAAGTGCCAGTCTAATCAGCGATTAATAATCAGCGATTATTAAAGTTCTTTGAAATGTGTTAAGTCTTGAAGTAATTTGATTATCAGTTGGTCTACCACTTCTGACTGGTGACTGAACTATTCCACAAAATAAAAATTGTATTTAAAATTGTGTTGAAGACTTACAGATGTGTTTGCACATGTAATGAAACATTGCATACGTGCAAAAGAAGCATTTTTTGTGTGATCTTTGTGGGGAGAATTGAAGTTCCTAAGATCCATGAGGATTTCAAGGGCCCCAAGAATCACATTAATGGACATAGGGCTGCTTGGTGGGTAACTATATTCAGTTTACTTTGTTCTCCCCACACAGGTGGGAGTGTTTTCTTTCTCATAACATTAAACAAGATTTAGCAGCCCATAAGAGCACTTTTCAAATTAGGCCTGATACTGTACTGGGACAATAGTCCACACAATATCAAGCCTCAGCTTGTGGGGTGGACTCCTGAAAGGGGTCTTAGACTGCTTGACTTCAGTACATTCTAGTGTCAGACTGTAGCCTGAGTTAAACTGCTGCTTGACAACAGGCTTGGTGTTGCCAACTCTGAAAACGTGTCAGCATGTGTACAATGCAACTGGTGCTCTGCTTGCACTTTTACTATAGTCATAAGACTGGCTTCAACTAGGGGGGTGAGAATCAGGGCTTGGGAGTGGGAGGGGTGGTGATGGTAGTTGGGGTGGTTGGGGAAGGAACCAAAGTGGGCGGTGAACTGTTCAACCTCGCCATCCCCCCTCACCCTCCCCCCCAATCAGATTTTATGTCCCAGGAAATTTAAATCTCCAGCTTCATTTACATGGACCCATGATGGGAATGGCATTGCCATTTGCAGGTGAGAGTCAAAGTTGGTGGTAGTGGGGGGTTAAGACCTTCCGAGGGACCAGGGATCTGTGCGAACAATCCCTGGAAAGGTAAGGATGGAGGTGTGGGTGGAGGAACAGGGGGTTGGGTGCAGTTTGGGGTTGGGGAGGTTGTGATTGGAGAAGGGTGGAAATTTGGGGAAAGGTAGAAGTACTCTTGATTTATAAGGGTCTGGGATCCTTGCTGCCATGGTTTGGAACCCTGTAGCAGCAGTAGTTAGGCCCATGGTCGTAATGAGATGCATGTCCTAGTTGAATCAGTAGGTTATGACACAACCATTTAAATAGATGCCCATTACCGTAGATTGGGCAGCCTTCCTCTGCCTGAATACAGGAAATCTAGATGGTGGAGGCGAGGGAGGGAAAGGGTGGAATGACGGAGTCAGGAATGGGTTAGGAATGTGGCACCATCTTGACTACCTTCCTGTACCATTCCCACTAGGCACAGAGAAGGGATTAAAATTGGCCCTTATCTCTTTTTTAGCTACAGTCATGTACCTTCCAGAAGGTTCTGTCGTACTCTCCATGATGCCATGTGAGCTATCTGCCATTTCCACGTGCCGATTTGACAGCCTCTATCTTGAATTTCTTCTCAGTGGGTACAGCCTAAGGCTGGCTAGTGTAACTTGATAAATCAGAAAATCGAAAAGAAGGTTTCATTTGTTTTTTTGTAACTGCGTGGAAACCACGTAAGCAATATAAGTCTCCTAAAAACTTGTGAAAAATTACCAGCAGTGAACCCAGCACTTACAACTTTGATTCCATTCAGCAGGCTATAGATCAGATCACACTAGAGATCTCAAACTTCAATTTCCTGTTTCTTTTTTTCCTTTATTAGTATTTTGTACAAGTTCCAAGTTGTTGCTGACATAATAGGAATTGGATTGTTACCACACTGAGAGAGAAAGAATTGGTGCACTAAGCTGATTTCTTTGTACCACATTTTAAGATTGTTCTTGAAATTTGTGCACCAGTGCAGAAATAGAATGAACCAAAACATGTATAGGAATAAATCAAATGTTAAAAACATTTGAAGTCATATACTGAAATAGCTCAGGAAGGATTTGAGCATAATCTTATCTTTGAGCATTCACTAGAAAAATAAAGCCATGCATTTAATTTAAAAAATAAATATTTTTTTAATACACCCTGCTACACATACAGATTTGATTTTCCAATTGAAAAGTTGAAGAGCTTCCTGAGTGTTTCCTTTAAGAGGAGACACACTCTCTGGATGTTTTTTCAATGCTAGTGTGTTACAAAGATTTAAAGATTTAATCTACATTTAGTGGCTCTGCCTATTTCTAACCCTTTTCTCACAATGTGTTGTTTAAACAGTGTACGCTGACAACAGTTCAGAGAGATCTGCTTCACAAGAGTCACTGAGCTAGGCAGTGTGTGGGGCTGATGTGGGGCTCAAATGATTCATTCAAATAATAAGCTTGTTGCATACATTAACCCCTCGATGACCAGCATCCTGTTATTGAAGTTTCACTAACCTTGAAATAATGAGCAGAAACTTTCCCTCGCCGGGCAGGCACGCACCCGACCCACTCGAGCGTGAAATGACGCGCGTTGACTTCAGCCAACATCACTGCGCAGTCGCTCGATAGTTCGGTTGGTGGGCACGCGCTGGAGTCAGCAGCGAGCCTGCTGACAACTAAAAGGCCTGTTAAGGCCATTAAATAATCAATTAATTTAATATTTTTGCTGCCCATCCAACCTAATGGTTGGCGGGCAGGCGAAAAGGCCAAGCGGCCTTTGCATTTTTTGGAAACCCTATTCCCGGGCAGGATGAGGTTTCCAAAACCATACAATAATAAAATAAAAGTTTTAAAATTTAACTAATAACATGTCCCTGCTCATGATTCATTACATTTTTATTTTTTAAATTAATTTTTAAATACCTCTCCATTCCCCTGAGGCAGCTCCGTGTCTCAGGGAGATTACACAGCGCTCACTTGCCACACATGCGCGAAGTTTGCGCTCGGCCCACTTGCCCTCCTTCCCCCTCACCCCCCCGCCCCCCACCCCCCCCCACCCCCCAAGCATTTTCAGCGGTTAACGCTGCCACTCGTGTTTCACGCTGGGCGGGCCTTCATTGGCCCATCAGCGTGAAATCGCGGTGCGGTGCCGATCGCAGGCGGCGGTGGATTTCCACCTCCGCCAAGGGCAAAATTCTTTAACAAAATGTTAAAGCTTTTATTTCCTCCCCTTGTAAATAAATTCCAGTAGGAAGGTGAATATAAAGAATGTGTGAATACTGGACTTTGGATGCATCTGTGATGACATTCCCCGTCCAGTCAAATTGAGCCTTCCTTGGCTTTATTGGAATTGTCTTCAGTGGTTTGCTTTCGCCCATAGCTGGCTGACAGATGTTTTTTGCACACAATATGCTGGCAGAATCAGAATCAACTTGCAAGGTCAATGGACAGATCAAATTCTGATGTTTCACCCCTCAAAACTTGCACCATTTTCAGGCCAGCATTGGAGGTGCTCAGTCAGCACCCTGGCATCGATAATAATCTGCTGAACTCGCCACCTCGTGCAGCAAAAACCGAGTGCTTCCCTTTGAACTGCATTGCTTTCTCCTCGTAAGCATCAGTTATTTTATTTGGGAATGGCCTATCTCTGTCAAGCAGTGGGTGCTAATTTCTGTTGCAAAAAGATGGAATTAATGAGGGGGAGGTTAGCTGTTGAGTAGTTTGCATCATTGGCATGTGAGGTTGAGTTGCAGTAAGAAATGTGGGGATATGAGGTTGTCAAAGTGGAGGAAGGGATTTTGGAATTGTCCATGTAGGTAATTGTTCTGAGGGGAGCTGCTTAGCCATAGTGCAGTATGCTAAGTTAGAGACACCCTTAATCAGAGAGTATTGTACAGGGTTAGTTCTGCTTTAAGAAGTTGAAGAGTGCAGTGATGCCCAGAATGAAATCAAAGGAGAAAAATAGTAGCCAGTGTGTTTCCTTGCCTGCCCTGGTGAGGCCATTAAACATTTTACTAGCACAGCTGTGTAGCCCAGGGGGTTCAAAGTGTTGCAGATGGCATAGGTGATATTTATGTTAGACGAGCTGGCAAACCCTAGCCACACTCAAAAACCTCTGCCTCCTGCCTTTCATTTACTCCAAAAGAGACTGGAGGTCTGATTTGATGAAGTTCTGAGTTCTTCTCCACTTGTGTGGAACCCATGCCCTTGTCTACTTTGTGTTCCTGTTTCGGATATCATTTTTGAAAGTAGACTGAAGAGATTGATGCAACATGCGGGGAAGTTACCAGAGAGTCAATTGAATGATCTAAGCACTGTTTCTTCCTTAACCTCCAATAACAAGTGGAACGAATAGTAAGAAGCAAAGGATTATTTGTCACTAAGCTTGAGATCATCCATTCATCTGCCTCTGCTACACACCCTTGGCAGCAAACCAAACATCTCCCATTTTACCCCTGCCCTTGCCTTGACCCCGTACATATCCCCGGTTTCTCTTTTATCTCCCCCTCATGCCTTCTCAGACCCACCAGACCTACCTCCTGCTCACCTGAGCCAACCCCACATAACTACTGACCAGCCAATTGTCCTTCCTGATCTCAAGGTAGTTGAACATTGTTAATGATTCACAATTTTCGGGTTTTCTTTCCTGGGTAACTTTAGCAGTATGCTCTGTTAGGTCCCCAAAGGCTCCAAGTGAGGAAAAAAGTTGCAAGTATTTTATTTATAATTTTAAGATTGTTGATGTAACCTACAGCTCCAACTGAAGACACAGTGGGATTTGGTAACGTGGCACACAACTGCCCCATTAGTGCGCTGTCTACTGGATGATAAGGAATTTTCTTCTTTCTTATGGCTGATGTAGATGTACAGCAACAACCCTAACTTAACAGTCAGGCAGTTAAGCATTAGGAATAGTGGATTGTAACACTCTGATGGATCCTTCAAATTTGTGAATTGGTCATCGAGTTGTTATTCATTCCCTGGTCTGTTCCAGGCGACCACCTGAGAGTTGGTAATTTTACATTTGTGCATCATGTATCCAAGTTTGTATGGATACAATTTAAGAATTGAGACAGCTAACCATGGAATTTTAGTGTTGCAAATCCCATAGAAAATATTAACATTGCAGATTTCAATAGTCTGATTGACAAGGGCATTTTAATACATTATAGATTTATTGATTTTACACTGTTTTACATGCATGAGCCTTCTATCCCTGTGTATTGGGCATATGAAAATACTGCAAAGCTAGGAGTTTGAACTCGAGTGTTTGCATTGTTAGAGTCATTTTAATTTGCTATATTATCCATAAAACAGGTGATTAATTAGCCATAGTAGCTAATTGTCAGTCTCTAGGATTATGTTACAGATGATTTGTTAACTATACCCATTTTAATTCAGTGTAAAGCAGCATAAATTGTACTATAGTTTAATCACCAATGACATAATTACTCATACAATTAATAAATAACCCTATTGCATGGCGTGATAGGGATGCACATTAGATTTCCGTGCAACATACCAGGAATGGTGTCGTGTGGAGTTATTCACATCAGAAATTCTAAATCTCAGGTGATCCATTTGTTAGATATGCCAAGTGAAGACCAGCTGCTTCACTACAGGATCTTATCATGTGGGTCACTCTGGGTTACTCTACATACCTCCCCATGGTTAGTTAGAGGGCCGGAGTAACAGAGGCCTTGTTTGGCAGGACTGTCAGGCTGCCCTTGTGGCCAAAGAATGGTATAAGGAAATTTAAGAGAGAAGTGCAAGACCTATAAAATATCATCTAAAAAATGAGATAAAGCATCTAAATCTATTTTTGATTTGGCAGATTGTTAACTGAGGATCTGACAAGCTGACCAAAAATAGGAGAGAAAATGAGTTAAAATTCTTGCACTTCCATACATTCCAACAACCAGCTGAGTATACGTTTGAAAGCATTTGATGCTAAATTTTTGTTTGGTTCTGTTTTTTAATTAAGGTCAGTAAAACCTTCCACACGATTCCCCTAACATTCATCTCAAAGTATAGTTTTTTTTTGTGAAGAATTTATTGGAAAGAATAAGAGTCAACATTTGGGCCAGAATTTTCGGCTCGGTGAGTGGGGGCGGGGCCTGCTGGCTGAGGTGTAAAATGACATGGGGACATCACCACACGTCAATTAGATATTCAGTGTGGCGGGCACGCAGCCAAGTCAGCTGAACATCCGCCAAACTGTCAAAGGCCCATTAAGGCCATTTAAAAACTAATTAAACTAATAAACTGAGCTGCCCGTCCAACCTTAAGGTTGGCAGACAGGCGAAGATCCCAGGTGGCCTTTGCATTTTTCATGGAACCTCATCCACGGCCGGGATGAGTTATCATGAAGTGTTTATAAATTGAATAAAATTTAAATAAAAATTCATTGACATGTCCCAGCTCATGTGACACTGTCACATGAGGGAACATGTTTTAAAATGTTTTCCTTTCTTTATTTAGATTTTTAAAACTTAAACTAATCCTCCTGAGGCACCTCTGTGCCTCAGGGCGATTTCTGTGCTCTTTCTCGTGCACGCATGAAAGAGTGCAGGCCCCGACTTAGGGAGCCTTCCCCGACCCGTGCACCCGCTGCACAGGGAGCGCTCAGTGCCTCTGGGTGCGCGTCACACTGGGCAGGCCTTAGTTGGCCCGCCCACGTAAAATGACAGCGCGGACCCAATCGGGGGCGCTGATCGGGTCTGCGCCTGCCCACGCACAACCCCCACACAACCCTTCCGCACCCCCCACCCCAACCCGATGGGGGGAAAATTCTCCCCTTGAATTTCAAAACCTCATGACTTTGGAAAAACATTTGTTAACATTGGTACTCAGCCCATTCTGCTTCAGGTGTAACATCATTGTGATTATGAAATAGAAACCTTTCTGTCATCAGTTACTTAGTATTAATGAATGATCTGTGTGACAACATAAATTACATTATACGCTGAAAGTTGGCCAGACAGATTGTTTTGTCTAGTTATGGCTTTGGCTGGTTTGTTTTGGTGCTTGCCGGAAGTAATTACCACCTCCGTTCCAGTCTGTTTCTGGCTTCAGGCAGTAAGTTCATTATTTTTCTTTTCATGCTTTTTTGCTGCCAATATTTTGTAACGTTACCACCTGAAAAGGTGAATAACAACAGTTTGAAGGGAAGACAAGAACGTATGGACCAATATGATTCAGATGAAGGCCAAACTTTGTTTTTTATCAGCCCTGAAATCAAAGTAAGTTCCAGGCACTGGATAAGCACCCCTTTTGAAATCATTGTGAAGTAAGAGAGCTACATGACTTGAGTGACCATTTTGAAATCTCTACGTTCCTTTGAGATCTGAGAAATTCTCAATCTGCTGTTTAACATCCAACCAGTGGACACCAGAAAATAAAACTCCAGGCTGAACAACAGCCTGCTCCTCAAACCTATCCCTGCTAGAAGATTTCCTACCATTGCTTGCAGAAGTGACAGAGTCTCTGTGTACCAACTGCATCTTGTGGTATCAGCATCAAGTGTCTGGGAACTCTACAACTCCAGTCTTCAGCCAGCTGAACTTGAGCTTCTACGTGAAAGAACTCCTCACTGGGTTCTGACTCTGGACTCTGATAATCACATGAACTAATATTCATTTCTGTGGTTCGTTTACTGTCACTATCCATTGTTATAAAACTTTACTTTTTTCTATCTGCCCTTACTGTGTGTGTGTGTGTGTGTGTGTGTGTGTGTGTGTGTGTGTGTGTAGTGGAGTGAGACATTATGAACACTCCTTCCCCAGGTTGCAATGTGAATAACCTAACCTACCGAGTTAATTACAATGCAAATTTGCTGTGAGTTATGAGTAAATCAGATCACACAAACTGAGGATTTGGGAAAACACATTGCAGCCTACTAAAATAATTCAAAAACGCCTTCTGTTTATGGATATGTGAGAGGAAAGAAGATCAGTTTGCCTGTCCCTCCTTTCCGTAACAATAGGTATACCAAATAAACTGAAAACGGCAATTACAGTGTGCATGACAGTTGTGCTTGATGTATCGTTCAATTGTCGAATAATTGGGTACCTGGTAAAGTAGTCAATGATGACGATGAAGTCAGTGCAATGGACATGAAAGAGATTGGATGCGATTTTGGACCAAGGATGCGTAGGGACTTCATGTGGAATCAATGGTTCTTTGTGCTGACTTGGCATGTGTTTTTGCCATGCCTCGTACCACTTGACAACAATGTCAATGTCATTGTTCATATCCGGCCAATAGATTGTCTCTCTTCCGAGAGTAAGAATAAGAAGTTACATGGATTGCAGGACTACATTCTGCAGCAGTTCACGGTGCCACCTATATTTGACAAGGTGGTGCCCTCCTGCCACCCTCTGGGAAGGGGACCACCCTCATCTCCTTCATAGATGCCAGGCCTCTGGCTCCCCTTTGACATCTCACTTCCCTGTGGCACAGCGACAGGCTTTGGCACAAACTCTCTCCCTTGGGACAACCAGCAGCCTCAGTGATAGCTCCCTTGGGGTCTGAAACCCACCTCTATTCCTCCCCCCACCAGAATTAATTGGACAGGAAGCCCGTTTCCATATCCATTAATGACTCATGCCCGTGAAAATCTGAACTTCAGTCAGTTTCCTATTGGAGGAGGGTTTCTAACACAGAAACAGACCTGGCTCATGTTTCCCAACTCCATGTGAAAGTATGGCCCCTGGAATCACTGGCTGATTTCTCAAAGAAATGTGATCACATTAGATCAAATGTGATTAAACTATCTAATGCTCACTGCATTAGTCAGAAGGCTGTAGAATCAAATCCAACTGGGACATGAGCACATTTTTCTAAAAGCACATTTTAATATAGCAATGTCAGAGGAACCCATATTTCGGACAGACAAGACTCATCCAGCAGTTCAAGTGGACTTAACAGATTCCATAATAGATTTAAGGAATAGTAAGGAGTTTAAACCTCAACTCACACAGAGAAATAACTTATTACCTGGGACTTCACTGTTTGCAAATGGACTGCAACATTTGCCTAAAAGAAAACAGAATATACACTTCAAAAGTCTTTGTGAAATGCTTTAGGACACCTTAAGGCTGTCTTAAAGAGTTATATAAATTGTTTTGAAGTGTAGTCACTGATGTAATAGTGGAAATGGAGCAGGTAATTTGTGCATGTTAAGGTCCCACAAACAGCAATGTAATAATGACCAGAGAATCCACTGTCTGGTGTTGGCTGAGGGATAAATATTGGCCAGGATAGCAAGGAAAATGCCTCCGCTCCTCTTCAGAATAGTTTCATAGGATCTTTTGGATCTAGCTGAAGATGAAACTTTGGATTAAGGTTTTATCTGAAAGGCTACACTTCCCAGAGTACATCACTCCCTCAGTACCGTGCGGGATTGCCAATCTAGATTATATGCTCAAATCCCTGGAGTGTAACTCATATAACCTTCTGATTCATAGATAACCCAGGCTGAACTGACAGTAATTCAAGAGTTGTGATACTTGACACATGATGGGCAGAAAAAGTACATACAGCTCCCATTTTTATTATATTGGACAGATATAGATATATAATTACTTGCAGATCACCTGTCACCTTGTTCATGTTGAATCAGAGTGTATGATTACACAAAGGCGGAGTTGGAGTGAAACGCTTATCTCGACTGAAAGGGCTTGGAAAGAGGTTTGTAAAACATCTGTTCAGAGCCAGTGAAGTAAATATTTTGTCAATGGTTATATTGCTTTCTTTACCCACTTAAGTTGATATATAAACAAATATGCTTCCCTCACAAAGTACAGCTACGTAAATAGTAAAGCAATCTGTGCATGACTAAAGCCTTTAAGATTTTCACTATGAAACTGGGTATCCTCTCTTCCACCTGGGTAGTCTGAATTATGCTTTGATTTTGTTTTTAGCACACAAGGATGTTTCTTGTTCTTTCTCATTGTTTCCTCAATTAGGCATCAGAGCAGCTGCTTAAAACAAGTTCTTTTATACAGCCACGGATGTGGCTTCAGCAAGACCAGCTCATCACTTGGCAGCTGTAATATTAGATCAGCAAAAAGTCTGAAATATTATTTATATCTATCCACATGGGTATGCTAGTGAAGGGAGAGAATGTGTAACACATAACCACACACACACACACAGACACACACACACACACTGAAAGGGAGAAGCAAAAATAGAGATTGACAGAAAGGAAGAGCCAAGGATAAAAGATACGTGACCACAGTGAGAGTCAGTTGAATTAACGTTCTCAGGAATTAGAGAAAGGCTGAAACCTCTCTGCTTGTGGCGATATAAGGAGATTTTCCAAGTTAGAATCTCCAGGCTGCCCTCTGCACCAGACAAAATTGCGCCTTGCTTGATGTGCTATGGTAGCCTGTCTTAATCTCAGGTACAGTATCATTAGGACCTGAGGGCAGATTTGGGGCAAGAAGACACAATTCAGGAAACCTGGTGAAATAAGTTGATTCAAAAGCACTAGTTACCAGTCCAGCATCATGAAAACATTACCTGTAAACCCATTCAATACTTACTGCTCATCCATGCCAGGCCCTTACATAAGGTGTCATTTTTATCTATATTCAGCATGGTACGCACTCCAACTGTGAATTGTACTTGAAAGCTTTGACACACTAACATCTTTCAAGGGCAACACACTCAAATTATTGTCACACGACCTTAGAATTATGAGGTTGGGCCACTGACTGCCACCCAGGATGGAGAGCAGTTTGGGAATATGCCTATCACTATAACTTGTCCTACAATTTACACCGACTGAAGACTACTTCTCTGCAAAAAGAGCAAGTAACATGGTAGTCCGCTTTTCATACTTATCTGCAGCTTGTGTGTATAATCTACAGATTTTTTCCCACAAATCTTAATATTTGAAAAATTTTATAAGACAATGGTTGGAGTGGGGTCGGGCGGTGGAGGGAGGGGACAATATGGCAAGAAGGTTGAAAATTGGTTTTACGCGGTTGTGAAACCAGTTTGTGATGGTCTGCTGCACCCATCAATGGCGGGCTGCATTTCCCGCCGCTACACGTCAGGAACATCATCTTAATACATTTGCATCTCATTATGAGCCCTGCTCACTGGAACCATTCCCCCCCACGTCAAATTTACAGCCCACATCGGTGTGACTTCAGAGCGGCGTACTTCAACACTGCCTTTAAAAGGCGTGCAACTGGCGACCTGATCCTCGGAGGTGAGCGCACACAACCTTGAGAAACGCTCCCAAGCATCGCCCAGACGACATCAAGGAAGAGGCACTGCGCATTCACTGGGGGCACCGGCTAGTCACTTTTTCCTGGCTGCCTTTCAGTGCGGTGCCAGGGCAAGCGCTCCAGTGCGGGTCAGGCCGTTGTGGAGGGTGGGGTCGGGGACAAGGCAGCACAGATTGAAGGAAATACTCAAGCATGTGCTGGGGTGGGGAGCTGTGGAGAGGGGTTGGGGGGGGGTGTGGCGTTGGTGAGAGAAGTGGCCACGCACTTGTTTAAAAAAAAGCTTGTCTAAAGGAAGCATTCTTGCGCAGCTGAGACCGTTCAGCTGCAGTTCCATTGACATGCTTGGAGTCGGACCTCTGAAGCTTTTCTGCCTACTCCAGCAACGCAAAAGCATGAAAGTGTCACCAAATTCTCCAGAATTTTCACCCCTCATGCGCAGATTGAATATTAACATGCATTTTATGGTTTAGCAGAGCAATTAGCCGCCTGGGCAAGTTGTACAATCCCCTTGGCCATGGCGCAATCACTACTGGAGGTGCTCCCAGCCCCTTGCAATGCCTTTATTAAGGTTTGGACCAGTATTTATTATGGTTCAAGCTAACATCGCAGCCTTACAGTGCTGGTTAGGAGAATGCCTGTGCCTGAGTTGAGAGCACAGCATGCAGTCCGATGGCTGGAGCTGTTGCCAATTATTCAAGTGGAGTGGGGCAGAGGAGGTGTTCCGGACAGCCAATGAATGCATTACACACTGGCTATCCAAGTGGTGGCCAGTACTCCTGGCATGCATGAAGAGGTCTTCAGACTTAACCAAGCGAAGTTCTTAGTATACCAATGCTAACCCTCACATCTCTCTCTTTAATCCTGCAGGAGGAGAACAACAGGATCATGGAGCCTGGTGATTTAGGGTTATGCCTCATGGCTTACAGAGGGCAGAGAAGAAGAAGAAGAGAGCAGTGGAGGCAGCTTTGCTTGTGCTCTGTGAACAGGGTCATGGAGACACAGCCGTGCAACTTCAAATGCACCTGATCCTTTGTCAGCCTTTAGCACCTGACCCCTTCAGGAGCACATCATCACCAGTCGCAGATGCTGAAGTGATGAGGGCCAGCCTACCACAAAGATGCTGAGAGCATACCGATAGGATGAAGGAACTCTGTGACGTCTGCCCATGACATTCTGGCATCAGTGATAAGCACCACTGAGGTGCAGGCATCACTAATGTATCCAGGGAATGTGAAGCCAGACTGCCACTGTGGAAGAGACCTTGGCCAGAGACACCTGCCTTTATCTTGTGCAGGAACCAAGATTTCACATCTGAGTGACATTAGCACTGCTCATCATAACAAGGAGCCATAGGCTAGGAAACATGCTTGGGAGTTTAGTTACAGTAGTGAACATTAAGTACAAGTAATTAATACCTAAGCCCAGGCTGTGCAACTACTTCTTAACCTTCCTAACCCTGCCGCTACATCTTGGTGCTCCCCTGACATCCACAGCCTGCAGACTGCTTTGCCCTGTCTGTGATGACCTTGGCAGATGCCTATAGGGAGGAGGATCAGCAGGTGCTTTTTGGGTGGTGCTGTGTGGCAGTGGCACCCTCCTTGGCCTGCAGAGCTGGGGCTGCTGGGATCACTGGAAGAGTGGATTTGCATAGCCAGGACACTCCCGGAGTCTCCTGGGTGGATAGTCCTAGGCTGTGCATCTGCTGATCCTCCTCCCTATGGATGCCCGGGGGCCCCTGGCTGACTCCTTGAGGAGAAGGGGAAGCGGGAGTGAGATCGAGCCGCCCCACACCCCTCTTGTGTTGACACTTTAAAGGCCAACTATAGCACCAGCGATGGAGTTCAGCCCGCATAGCAGTTCAGGTCCAATGTCCTGGACAAAGGTCTCCGCGGCAGCTGCCATCCTACCAGTGCTGACCCTGGTGCATTGGCATGCCAGCGCTATAACCTCAGGCTTTTTTAAAATTAGCCGTTCATGGGATGTAGGCTTCTCTGGCTAGGACAGCATTTATTGCCCATCCCTAATCACTCTTGTTCAGAGGGCATTTAAGAGTCAACCAAACATTGCTGCGGGTCTGGAGTCACATGTAGGCCAGACCAGGTAAGGACAGCAGATTTCCTTCCCTAAAGGACTGAAGGTGGACGTACTCCTCCATTGTGCCTTGCAATCTAAGGAGTGAAGTGACCATCCCTTCCTGATATTCCCGAGCTTGCCTTTGCAGCTCCAGCAACTGGGGTATGACTGAGTCCAGAGTCTCCTCATCTGACTGGGACTCAGCAGGTTTCTGGTCTCCAGCAGTCCTCCGAGTGCCCGAAACCTGGAAAGTCCCTGCTGCCGCCTGCTGTGGATTAGACAGTGCGATGTGCTCACCAAATTGTGACCTCGAGGCTTCTCCAGAACAGAGTCCCAACAAGATGTGTGTCTCTGCACTGGTGGAGGGCGTGGGTGAGCGCTGTGATGGGTCTTCAATTAGGGTGTCATCAGATTCCACTTCCGAGGTGTCATCAGGGCTTGAGTCAAGGACCTGGCTTGTGGATCTCCTCAGCTGTTCCCTAGGTGTATCTGTGAAAGCAAGGGGAGATAATTAGTGCGTGGCAGGGGACTGTGGAACAGGGGAGCTCACTCACAGCATGGTTGTCTGATGGATGTTACACTGCTGGATCCTCACTTGGTTGAGTACTGCCGGCCTCACCTTCAGCACAGAAATGGTTCAGATTGTTGCCAGCCAGCTGGGTGACCCTACCTTCAAAGTCTCTGAGGACTTTGATGCCAGACAGTCCTCTACCAGTTTGCAACCTCTCCCTGGCATGTGTGGGTGGCGAGTGGTGCCATGGACAGGATGAGGACACGATCCACAGGGCAGATGAAGGGGTGGCTAAATCATCTCTAGGTGATTATGTTGCCTCATTTAACACTCTCAGCAACCTACAATCCTCTTACATTACTGGGATAGTGAGACAGAGTTTAGAAACATTCATCAACATGGCTGCAGTAAAATATCCCAGAAAGAAAGGATTTTAGCTTCCTGTCTGCAAATCCTCCTCTCCCCTTTCTGCCAATCCGAGTTCCAGGCAGCAGTCTCAGCAGTGATGGCCATTGGGTTTCTGTGTATGCACGGAGCTGCACGCATGTGCAGATGGGTATCGGTGGCCATCTTGCATATCCATATTGTACTGGCAGGAGACACAGTGTTGTCAAGTATGAGTCAAGGCTGTGTTGTCATACAGTACCTATGGGCAGAATTTTGCCCTTGGCGGGTAGGCTTGGCGATCGGCACCCCACCGCAATTTCATGCTGGTGGGCCAGTTAAGGTCTGCCCAGCATGAAACGCGAGTGGCAGCGCTGAGCACTACCTGTGCGGGGAGGGTGGGGGGGTGGTGGGGAGGAGGGCGAGCGGGCCGAGGGTGAACTTGGCACATGCGCGTGAGTGAGCGCTGCATAATCTCGCTGAGGCACAGAGCTGCCTCAGGAAGATGGAGAGATATAAAACAATAATTTAAAAAATAAAAATGTCATAAAACTTGTCCCCTCATGCGGCTCTGTCACATGAGCAGGGCCATGTTATTAATGAAAAATTAAAGTTTTTATTCTATTTTTATTGGCTTTTGGGAACCTCACCCACGTGCGGGGATGAGGTTTCCAAAAAAATGCAAAGGCCGCTTGGTCTTTTCGCATACCTGCCAGCCCTTAGGTTGAATGGACAGCAAAAACTTTACCTTTAAGTTGATAACTTAATGGCCTTAACAGGGGCTTTTAATTGTCGGCGGGTGCGTGCCAGAGCCAGCAGTGTGCCCACTGACCGACCAATCACGCGACTGTGCGTTGACGTCGGCACGCTTGGCCAATGTCAACGCGCCTCATTTCATGCTTGAGCGGGTCAGGTGCGCACCTGCCCACTGAACGAAAATTTCTGTCCTGTATTTTTCCGATGATTAAGATTTGGAGAATTTGAATTTTACAGCGCGTATCAAGAAACAGAATTTATCCCAACAAATTTACCAGCATGTTTTGGAAAGTCAGTTCTGATTCTTTGATTGCTAAGTAGCAAGAGGCTTCTGCGGCTTTTAAAAGCAGTGATAGGTGAATCAGTCTGCAACAGAGCCTTCAGACAATTGAGATATTAAGAGTTTGAGGGAATAATATATTTAAGAGGATGGGGAACCTGTCAGTACGAATAGGAAACAGTACAGTATAATATTAAAGGGTTGTTGTGGCTGAAGAAATAAAACAAGACTAGTTGTCACTTGTATAAATTGAAAGATGTTGGCAGGTTTGAGGTGTGTTTCCCAAGCTACAATCACAACAAACATGAGACTGGATGAAGTAACTTGGTTAAATGATATCAAACAATGAGGAGTTGCCAAACCAGTGAACAAAAACTAAACACATGATGTATAAATTAACATAGGCCTGAATCTTTGGCTTGGCAAGCGGGGACGTAAAACGACGCACGGTGACGTTGTACGGGCGTCCAGACTTCACCGTGCGCCATTTAGATTTTCAGATCAGTGGGCACACAGCCGAGCCGGCTGCACACCCGTCGAACTGTCAAAGGCCTATGAAGGCCATTTAAGTATCAATTAAACTAATAAACTGAGCTGCCCGTCCAACCATGGGTGGGATGAGGTTTCACAAAGCGTTTATAAATTAATTACATTTTTTCATTAATGTTCATTGACATATCCCAGCTCATGTGACACTGTCACATGAGAGGGCATGTCTTAAAATGTTTTCTTTTCTTTATTTAAGTTTTGGGAACTTAAACCAATCTGTGCCTCAGGGAGATTTCTGTGCTCTTTCACGCGCATGCGCAAAAAAGCGCAGGCCCCGACTCAGGGAACAACCCCCTCCCCCCCACCCCCGTCTGCACAGGGAGTGCTCAGTGCTTCTAGGCGTACATCATGCTGGGTGGGCCTTAGTTGACCTGCCCACGTAAAATGGCGGTGTGGACCCGCCCGCCCCCACATGACCCCCCCCCCCCCCCCCCCCCCCCCCCCCCCCCCCCCCCAACGGGAGGAAAATTCTCTCCATAGTTTTATCAGAAACAGGATGATGAAGTATGTGTTCGAGAATCAAGAGCAGACATTATGAAGCAAAACATGAAAGGGTGACAAATTAAAGTCAAAATGATGGAGAGGACAGTAGGCTGTAGTTATGCAGCAGATATCCTGCATAGCCCTGACCTGGTATTGTCACCAAAAATAAATGGAGTACTAGAGACAATTGGATTAAAATATAACACCTTATTGAGCCTTGGAGTGAGTACAGGAGAGATTTACCAGAAAGGTACCAGGAATGAGGGATCTGTGATATGTGGTGAGGAGAGATCTAATTGTCCTTCATAGAACAGAGAGGTTAAAGGGAAATTTAACATAGATCACAGTATTTAAGCCGACCCAGCATATAAGGCAACCCATTTTGTCAGCACCAAAATACATGTTTCGACCTATGCTCAGTGTATAAGTGGACCCTCCTATCCCAGTTTTCAGCTAGTAAATGCATGCATAGGGCTAAACTCCCCTTAGAAGTTGGCCTCAGTTTTTAAGCTCAGAAATACATATTTGGAGTTATACTCACCTCATAAGTCGGCACAGAGGATCAAGCAGGTGATTTGAGCCTTGTTGCCAAGCAGGTGCGTGGGAGTTTAAGACACACCCACACTGAGCAGACTACACATGGCAACCGGTGAACAGAAATGGGTCCTCCTGCAAAAAGAATGAAGTACGAAGCTGGTTTCAGACTGAAAGTTGTAAAATTTGTTAACTCATCAAATAACTGTGCTGTAGTGAGGAAGTTCAGAGTTATAGTAAATAACTGGTGCGAGAATGAAAGAAGGAGGAATCTGCCCAGAAGAAGATGCCCAAGACAAAATGCCCCATGAGAACAAGGACCAGCCACTAGTCTGATCTTGAGAAATATGTATTGGAATGAGTTCTTGAAAATTGTCAGAATGGTTGTCTCGTCGCCAGAAATGTAGTGCCTATATGCACGCTAAGTGAGCTAGTTAATGTAGCTGTTTTATGGGACAAAACTGTCTAGTGTTGTGGCAGAAGACCGAGATAGCTCAGTGATGCTAAAAAACTTCGATGTCAAAAATACCAGTTTCTAGAGTAGAATCCTTACAATGATGGCATAGCCAAAGTGACTCTGGGTGAATTCAATGAAATCTTTGCACAGAACGCTGAGGATAATTAATTTGACGGTTTTTAAAACATTATGACTGTGGTTCAAATTATCCTTGTAGAATTATTTCATTAAGTAAAACGTGGCACATTGATTTGATCTGGATTACCAGTGCTAAGTTTTTAAATCACATTTCAAAATGGCGATCACCTACACCAACACCAACCCTTTGCATTTTAAGTTCGATATAAAAGTCGACCCCATTTTTGAAAGGATTTTTCGAAGCTTCAAATACACTGTGATCTAGAGTAACAGAAGTGTTCATAATTATGAGGCAACTTGAAAGAGTAATTAAAGAGAAACTTTTGGCAGGAGGGTCAGTAATCAGTGGAAGCTGATTTAAAATCACTGGCAACAGAACCAGAGGTGAGATTGGACGTTTATTTTTAATGCAACGAATGCACCGGCTGAATGGAAGATGATTCAACCATAGCTTTCAAAAGAGAATTGGATATATATCTGAATAAGGAATGTTTGTAGGTCTATAGAGAAAAGGCAGGGGACCTGGGACGAATTGGATGGCTCTTTCAAACATCTGGTACAGGCGTGATGGACCAAATGGCTTTTTCTGCGAGGTAAAATTCTGCAATTCTACGATTGAGCCTATTAACACAGCCCAGCATGCCATGGTGTACATCAACCCAGCGGGACATGCAGAAAGCAACCATAGCAATACGTATGATCAGGTTTGTTTCACCAATCTCCACAGTTAAAGAGTGCAATGCAGGTGAAACAATGCCTTTGTTTTATATACAGAGACCCAGGGTTTTTGCTTCTGTGTTGGACAGCCTGTGATTTTCCACCTTTAGAAGTGAATTGTGGAAATTGTACGTTGGAGAGCACATAATGGAACTCCCCTGCCAGTATATCTTGAATTAACTGACAGACATGCTTCTAGTTACAGCAGTTGTAAATTGCTGTTCTTATGGTCTTGACACTGCATATTTTCCAGCCTGAATGTAAATTATAATTTTGGCCTAGCTTTGTTCCCAGGGCACAACTCTATGAGGATGTGCAAATTGAAAAATAGGGCACAGAGGTTAGAGTATCCAAGTCACAGCTCTCATGTTTTCCAGAAATCACCAGAAAATCAGAAGCACCACAAATCAAGCATGCCCAATTTTCTAATCCAGGTAAGCCTCTGCACCTAGAGCAAAACCTTGTAAAATTCATGTGTCAAGTTTCAAGCCTTCATGTTCTTTAAGTACCTGCCAGGAACTGAAAACAGAGGCCAACAAGATTAGAGTCTGGAATTCGGAGAAGATGTAGGTTTTTGAACTTTCAGTCAGTTAAAACCAGTTTTTTAAAATTCCCAGGTGATTGTCCTGGAAGGTCTTGATCAAATGTTATGAAGACAGTTTCTTCAGGACTTTTTTCTCTTAAAGGGGCTCCTCAAATGATGTCAAACACCAAGATGGGGTGCAGGAGATCCCTTTAGCTGAAGAACATTCATGTAGACTTTCTCTATTAGCCATTTTGGTAAAGAATTTCATCTTTGCGTTCTCAAAAAATTCTAGATTACGCAAAAGTCTGAATAAAATTACTTCCGGACTAATTAATCAAACTGCTTCCTTAGCAAGACCATGAACTAAATTTTACCTATATTGGCAGTGGGTAGGATTGCTGATTCACGCTCCGGCCTTTTAAAGACAGTGGCGCCGGGATTTTCTGGCACAGATGTGGGCAGGAGCCACCAGCGGGCGAGGCGGTGCCCTAGCCAGAAGCCCATTGACTTGCAGCGGGACAGGAAGATCCCGGCGGTGGGCGGGTGTGGAAAATCCCGCCCAGTGAATAATACGTGTAGCGGCCAATTAACAGCTGCCCAGTGGGGAGCTGACCAACAGCATCAGGGCATGGTGGGCATTGCACCCAATCGGCTACTGAAGGCAGGACATCCAGGGACATAGGGGAAGGCCGTGACCCAGAAGGAAGTTACAGCTACCCATTTAAAGGGATCTCTGGCACACGACTGTGGCAGATGCAGCAGGAAACATTGCTTGGGCACATCAGAACTTTGTGGTGGAAATTTTGAATTTATTTAAACCATTGCAGTGTCTAAATGATAGTTTTTCAATGTACTTGACTCTCCTTCTAATTGGGAAGTATTCAGGATTTTTTGGCAGGGAAGAAATATTATTGGAATGCAGCTAACCATCACCCTGATGAATCTCAAGTGTTCAGAGAGATATTGAACGTCAGGCTGTTAACTGTGTCCCTCCACAGTGGCTGAGAGAAGGGAGCCAGGAGCTGGGGAGGGTAAAAGATCAAGGATGGCCCCAGGGTTTGAGCGTCCTCCAAGCTGTAAGTGATGGGCAGGAGGTCCTCATGTCTGTTGACAGAAAGAGCAGCCAGACCAAAGCAGCCTGGACGGAGGTCACCGAGGAGGTTAGCAGCCTTAGTGTCGTTCAGCAAAACTGGCTTCAGTGCTGCAAAAGGCTCATTGACCTTCTGAGATCTGCAATGGTGAGTGTGTCACCAATCTTGAGATGGACGTATATGGAAGTTCATCTTCTTGGTCTATTATGGGAATGTCTTGTTTGTTAAGCAAGTGTGTAAGGTGGCATGATGCACACATGCCACTCCGCATGGCCAGGGGGTTGTGGGGGAGGGGCTAATGCAACACATGTTATTGGCAGAGGAAAGGTGTGCTGCCGACAGAGTACTTATTGGCACTACATTGGAAAGTATGATTGTATCACAGCATCGTTATTAATATTTCTCTCTTTAATTGCAGGAGAAGCGGGTGCACAATGCTAATGCCAGGGAGAGGGACAGGGCCAGGTGTGCCAAAACTGGCCATGTTGTCTCCCATCAAGGAGAAGGTGCTGCAGTTGGCTGCCAATGATTGGAGTCGGGCCATTGGTCAATGGTAGTGAGATTGAAAGGTAGAATTTTTCTAATTCTAACAAACATGTGTTAAAAGGGCTGGGGAGAGGAAGGCGATGAGGCTTGGCAAACTGTCAGGAACGATTGATGGTTTGTGACTTTAAAGGCTTACATGTATTGGGAGGGAAGGTGTGCCTATATGTTGAATGGTGTAAGGTTCTAACACTGAGTCACATCTCTCAATGGTTCCAGTGCTTGCAATGACGAAGCATGTCTCAGCATACTCACCTCGAAGGTTGAAGATGCCCTGAACTCTCTTTCCTTTTGTTTCCTATCCAGCCACAGCGTGGGCAGCTGCTGTCACTAGCCCTGAGGGTCTGACATTAACCTCTGAGGAGGAAGAGGATGCCTCAGAGGGTCCAGCATTACGTCCTTGCTCGGCACCCAGCTCCCGTGCAGACACATGCACTTCAGTGGGTAAGCGTGCCTCGGATATAAGGGATGCACACGCTGGTGAAATCACATCACAGTCACACGTACAACAGACCACTTCCATCAGGAAGACTCTGCCTGGTGCATATTGGGGTGCTCTACCTGATCTACCCAGGCATCTGAGGATGCATATGGAACTGGAGTCATCAGCCATTTCTTCACAGGGTAATGTTTCTCTCTGAGCAGCCATCCATTCAATGCGTCTGGGCTCATATACATCCCAAGTGCCTGGGAATGCCTGAGGATATATGAGTCGTGGCTGCTTCCTGGGTACCTTGTACACACCTGCATGACTCGTTGATGGTGGCCGTACACAATCTGCACATTGTTGGAGTGGTATCTCTCTCAGTTTATAAAAGCCCCTTGCTGCCCTGCTGGTGCTTTAATGGCGACATGGGTACGATCAATGTTGCTTTGCCCATGTGGGGAACCAGCCATGGCTGCAAAGCCTCTTTGTGACTGCTGTTTTCTTTCATTTTGTGAAGCAAATATATTGATGGGCATGCATTATCTCTGAATACTTTCAGGTGGGATGGATAATCCCACTCAGGTCTTCACAGAAGGCCAGGAAGGACCCAGAGGTGAAGAAGCTTAAGACAACTATCACCTTTAATGCCACAGGTTTCAGGTGGCCACCCATACAATTGCAGGCTATCTCAGCTGCCAGCATGGCACATAGAGGTGTGACAGTCTTTCATGAAGGCCAAAGTCTGCGGAGTCACTGAAGATATGGCACTCGAGCCCTGCAAACTCACTTGGCAGGGTACACCCTTTGCCTGCATCCGAGTGTGTGCTACTGCCTGTCCTCTGCGGTTCCTCGGCCTTAGCAGCTTGCCTATCTTCCTACACCTCATGTCACTCCTGCCCCTGGACTGCTAGTCTCCTCCTCCTCCTCTCCCCCTCACCAGAGGAGGTACCTCTCACAAAATATACAATGCCCATCGGGGACACTGTTTCTCACCACAAATGATGGAGTGCTCAAATATGTCTGGAGCACCAATTTTTGGACCCTCCCCTGAGGGATAGCCCTGGTTATGAAGAGAGATTGATGAACAGAAGCAATCTCTGAAAGAAGTAACTGTCGGCGGCCTATCCTGCTAACGTCGGGAATAGAATTCCCATCCCCCAGCTTTTTTTTCTGCCCTTTCATGAGAACCTGAAAAATAAAACTTCTTCTCACTGGGCGTGTTTCACATGCACCCATCTTATTATTGCATCGGGAACATTTCATAGCAGTCAGTTGGAATGTTAACTAGCTTAAATGGCCTTTAATTGCTTATTTCAAAATGGCGGGCGGGCCACCCGCCTACTGGATTATCACGGATCAGTGTGGTGATGTCGGGTTGGTGACCCAATATCGTCACGTTGGATGTTATGCTTCTGCACGACTATGGCAGCCGTGCTTTTGCAACGTAAAATTCAGCCCCACCACCTCAACAATTCTCACCTGCATAAATGCACTAATTGGAAAGTTTTAACACATCAAACTAGTCAACCAAATTTTACCCACACGTTCACTTTTTTATGGCTATGTTAAAGCATAATCTAAAATCTACAGGTAATAAATGAAAATAACTTTGAGGGAATCTGAAAGAAATACAAAAATCCAGAATCCAGTCGTATTGGGAGTTATGTAATACATAGGTTCAGAAGATAATGGAGAACCAATGTTATATATGCCATTGTAAGTTATCTCAACAAGCAACTGCAAGCTCATAAAATACTAAGCTATATGACTAGCTTTTCTGTGTATGTACTAGCCAGCTGTTAGTGCTGTAAACTTTAACTTAAATGTTGTGCAATACCATTGATCAAATTATTTAAGATCACATCAACTAAGTAATTAAATTGAACTGCAATAAATTCCAAAGGCACCAACAGCTCTTGTGTAGTTCCTCACACAACTGATCATATTACTCAGCCTGGATAATGGCCTAGTCAACGGAGAATATAAATAATTGAGCACAAAACCATTCTCACTCAATATCTATATAAAATACTTTCCCTTGGGTATTATGGAATAGAAACTAAGTGCAGGATCCCCTGGTTATTTTTTTCCCTTTGTGAGCCTTGGATACTTGTGACCAATTGTAGGACAATTGCCACCATTCTGTTTTGCAATCAGCTACACTGAGCACAGATCGGAAAAGAAATTCAACACCTTCCCGGTCTCTACCACACTGGACCATGCATGTATTCCCTCGGTCATTAAAGGGAGATCAGAGGTTCAAATTTCTTACAGATCTATTATCTAGTGTACTGAGGTTCATGTTTGAGTGGTGTTAGACCTCTGTTGTACACTCTCAGATGTAGCAACATGTTTGACCTTGTTCAGTGAAAGATTAACAGAACCAAAGTTTGCTGTCAATACATTTTCTTCCAGTGTGCGCTGATGTAACATAACATCTATGACACCCTGACAAATGTCTTGAATCAGAGCCAAAGTTCCATTGCTTTTTGGATGAGCATTTGAATTCCAAACATGCCATCATTGAGGAGTGATCAATAATAGCTATTTGTTGACTGTGCAGTGTTGCCAAATGTAAATTTTGATGGAAACTATTGGTAATGTTTGCATAGGTCTATTTTAAATTTGTCCTCTTGTCATATAATCAGGTAATTTTATTAAAGTACAATCACTTTATGGAGACTTGAATTGCTATACTGCTTTATACTAAGTGATTTATGTATCTACTGAGTGGACATTGCATTTTTTTAATGTTGAAATTACTGAGAAATATTTAAATGAATGGGATAGATTTTCACATATTGGCCACACCCCTGGCAAGACCTTCATTCTGTCCAGCTTCAGGTGGGTCTGGGTGGACTGGGGCTGAAAAAAGAGCAGAGAATTTTGAAACGTTAACTGTGTTCCTCTCCGCAGATGCTGTCAGACCTGCTGAGTTTTTCCAGGTATTTTTATTTTTGTGGTGGTGAATTTCTCTCCACTGGTTACCTCACTTTTAGGGCTTTCTGCTGGTATGTTTATCCATTGGCATTTCTGCACATGAGGGACCCCAGCATGTTACTGTCTTCCAACATTACTGTGGCAAGCAGGAGGGTTTTAAATGGCACTCTCCAGAAATCCATTTGAGCATAGATCCTCACAACACTTAAATGTAAAAGAAAAGACACCTCCTCAGCTTCCTAGAAACTTATAGCTAAACCTAGAGGTTACAAAGGCATGGGTGATGGTTTCAGCAGCAGATGAGCTGAGGCGGGGCCAGGTCAGGTGATGTTCTGTAGGTCGAAGTAGGTGGTCTTGGTGATGGTGTGGATATATGAGTTGAAGCTCCCTAAACCTCTCTGCTTCTCTACATCTTTCTCTCTTGGACACTCCTTAGAATGTGCATGATTATTGTACTAAATGTTAGCATGGTTACTATTTATTGCTAAGATCTGTTTGAGTTAAACTTACATGAATTGTTATGTTCAAGTTGCTCTTCCTCTGTATTTGTTCTCTGTATCAGATTTAATTATCCTGTTATTGTTGACGGAGGCTATTTGTGAAGTGAGGATTACAGCTTTTCCTATGGTAATTTTTGTAATTTCTTGTTAGTTCCAGAGATCAGTCTTTATGAAGTGCCTGACTTCATTGCTGGGTCAAGGCATTTTGCACTGATGAGTTGATTTTTCTGCTCTGAAATCCTTCAGCATTTACTTGAAAACCAATTAAAATATATCAAGAAATGCATCCAAGCACATTTGACTTTAAAACAAGGGTGACTTATCACATTTTGCACTTTTAAATGACCTTTTCCCCCTTTGAACCCTCTTCTTGAAGGCAATGGCATGTATTGCTGAAAAAAAGAGACATGTTGTTGAAGCTTTTCATCTTGCACTCATCAGGACGGATGCAAGAGTGTCAAATTTCAAAGGGAGCAACAATTTAAACTGCATGAGGAAATGAGGTGGGGAGGGACATTTTATCAAGTGGGAGGGCGAGAGATGGGGATCTCATTGATTTCCCACCTCTGCCCGATTAAGTTTGGGCTGGGAAGGCTTGTGGACGGCCCTTCTGTCCGGTAACTAATTGAGGACCCTAAGTGGGCATTATTTGACCACTTAAGGGTCTCATCCCAACACTCCTGATATTCACCCAGCAGTGGGTGGGGTAGCTGTCCCAAGGGAAGCCCATGGAAGGGGTCCCTTGCTCAAAAGCTCTCAGTGCCTGACTAAGGGACCGGCATTGGGAAGGGTAGGGCCCCCTGAGAGTCCACCCCGCCCTTTCTTCCCAACCTCCCCCCCACGAAGTGACCACCCCCTGCGGCCCCCATCACACCCTCTCTCACCTCCCTCGGTGATCTTTGGCTTCTGGTGGGCACATTACTGGCAGATGCCGCTGCTTCCCTCTGGAGCTCCCTGTAATGGAGACCTGCTGGCCTCCGATTTGCTGGCAGCATTTGAGGGGTGGAGAGATGGGGTCGGGATTTCTGCCCCAGAGTCCTAATCCCTGGGGAATGCCCACTGCTGATTAGTTAAGTGTTTGAGAGACATTTAATACTGTGGGCTTCCACAACCGCAGTGCTGGGGGGCTCTCCAGCTGGTGAGCGAGACAGCCGTCGCTTTGATAAAAATCCACTCTGGTTCTCGATGCATCAGCTAAAGCGGCTTGCTGCAGAGATATTGCATGACTCTGCACCCAGTGGTTTAAGACCATGCCCATCCCAACAGGGGCAATACACACAAAATGCAGCCAGCCACCAAAGCTGCTCTCCCAGTTCAGGGAGCACTTCGACACAGTTTTAGCCACACCTCATTAGCAACATTGCTGTGAGGAGGAAAATGCCATCCTGTGTTTTATAGCCTTTCAGCAAAAACACAGGGTGGCATTTGACGTCCTCCCCCCGTGGCAAGTTTGATGATGATGGGGGCATTTAATCGGACAGGAAGGTGGTGGGTGGAGACCCACGTAAGGGCCTCATCCTGCTGCCCGCGGTATTCACCCAGTGGCGGGTGGAAGACTAGCCATGTGGGAAGCCTGAAAAGCAAATGCTGCTAGGGTTGTTTCCATGTGCTTTGGGAGTGGGGCGAGGATCCCTCAGTGTCTCATTGAGGGACCTGACATTGGGAAGGAGAGGGATCTGCTGAAAGCCACTCACCTGCCCTTACTGCTGACCCCATCTTCCCCCCTGCAACCCCCATTCTGTGATCCCTTGCCTCACCTGTGGCCTGGGCCCCTTGACAAGCCTGAGCCTTGGGTGGTATCTATAGCAGCCACTGCCTCCCAGGTGGCGCTGCTGAGCAATGAGGAGCTGCTGGCCTCTGATTGGCTGGCAGTTATTGGTGGATGGTACATCTACTCCCAGAATCCTTCAAATGGGGGGAAGACCCATCACTGCCCAGTTAACTGCCTGATTAGCACTTGATGTGGTGGGCCTCCCCAAAAAGAGGTGATGCGGGGCTCTCACCAGCTCTCCAGTTGGCGGTTAGACTCCCCACTGTTGCCTACATTAAATTCCGTCAACAGTTAGGTAAAGGGGATAAAAATGCAGGATGTTCAATAAATACACACAATGATGCACTCTGCCAAACCCTGTAGCTCCAGAACTCTGCAAATCTAAACAATTACCTTTCTTTACTGACATAACCATTCAGGAGATTCGTGGCTGACTTTTTGCCAATCAAGGCCCAATTTTTTTCAACTGAACACCCTTCTATTTGTTGTCAAGCACAGTGTTGGCACTGCCAACATATGCCAGGTGTCCATATCAGGAATTTGGGGATGGAGACCATTGGGTCTCAGTTGGATTTTCTGCGCAGCAGATAGAAAATTCAGCAGGCATACTGACCGCTGTGCCTGAATTCCTGAGTGTTTCCACAATGTGAAGGTCTTGGCTGAAAATTACACATTTATTTACATTTATTGCCCTGCTATTTCCTTCCCTCTTCCCATCTCAATGATCCCTGGTTGGGTATGGTTTTACCAGTGCCAAGAGCTAATGCTAGCTGCTATTTACAGCACTGGTGATATCGCCTTCATAAATGATAGAAGCACTCTTGTAGCTTTGCAAATTGTACACTGCTCTATTTATTGTGGAAAGGAAAGTCTGCAGTTTTCTATCAGAGAGGCAAGTGATAATTCTTTTGTAGTTGAAAATAAAAATGAGTAGCATCTAGAATATTCCCTTTACCACAAAACAACAGGTGCTCATTGATCACTGCAGATGTTTATGGAGCTCTCATATTGGTTTGGGGTCAACATGTGTATCAATGCTAGCTTGTGTCCAACGGCGGAACTGTAAACAACTAAGGCCTATCTCCAGTCATCTGTTATTTAGTTCTTCTTTTATCTAAAAGAAACTGTTTTTGATTTGTGAAAAATAACTAGGTGTGAGATGGCTTATTAAGAAGAATCCAACTCAAAAGGATATCATTTTTAGGAAACATGAGAGGATAAGGTATGTATGTTGTGTGGCTAAATTAAAATTCAATAATTAAATAGAAATTATACACCGATGCTTCATTCGTGTTTTCCAATTGTTCACTGTTACTGAGTTCAGTGTGATAAAATTGTTAGCTAGAAGTAGATGGGGAAGGAACATTTTGTATTGTGTATCCCTGAGGTGACATCATGGAGGTGCAATCTCATGAATGAAGAATACGAATATATCCAGTGTGATATAAACGTGGTGTTCTAAACCAAGGGATCTACCACAGTGTAGCCCAGTTCTGCTGTAACTCTACAGAAGGGTTGTAAATTAGGATATGATGGCCAGGCAGGACTGGAAATTCCCACCCAAAGTCAATGAACGTTTAGCTGCATTTCCAAATTTTCCATTCTGCCCACGAGGGGTCCTGCTGCTGGCGGGATGGGAAAATCCCAGCAACTGTACCTGTCTGACCTCGAAATGACAGAGCCTTCCACTGCTCCAAGCATGATCAGGCAAAGTAGTGAGGAGGTGGATGTGGGGAGGGAGATGTGAGGAGAGGTTGGGGTTATCAGCACCGGAGATCCTAGATTCCCACCATATCAAGGATCCAGCAGACCCTTGGTAGCTAGCGCACAGATTTGGATGGTACATAGTTCCTGCTCTATTGGCAGAAGGGGAGCCCAACCTAAGGGCCCAGGCATGAGTTGCAGCTGGAGGCCAGTATGTAGGCATACTTTTATCTGGTGTCAACCCTTTTAAACAAAGGGGATCATATGGCCACTGGTGCTGATTTCAGTGGGAGAGTGGATTGCCCCATTTAGAACCCCAACCTGGCATATAAATTAATGGACCTCCTCTTGACCTTGTGAACTTTGGCAGGGTCAGCACCGGAGGTCACAGGCTGGCATGAACGTCCTAACACTCATCGCATGCAGTGCCTGCCGATATTCAGCCCCCAAGACCTGGATAAGATCCCTCTGCAGCTAAGTAATAAACCTTCTTTTATACATCCATTTCATTTTACTACAGATATGGCACAGAGGAAATCATCCCCCTCTATTCCCAATCTGTTTCAAACTAGCAGTGTCAAAACACAAAATATGGCAACAAGGGATGCCTGTGAAACAGTTGGAAGTATACAAAATTCTCCCTTAGGTAGATCATAAGAACAACACTAATATAGCAGATGGTGCTTTCATCAATGTGCACCAGACTCTACAACACACGTAGTGCACTGGCAGGCAATGAGATAGAAATCATTCCTACATATATTTTAAGTTTAATTTCAGTCAGGTTTGTCTGTCTTGTTGTCGTCAAGTGGATGTGATTTTGTGCCATGTTTCATAAACTGTTACATTTAGATGCTTGGTTTTACTTCTATTACTGTTGGGTCCAAATGTCACAAGCGCCTTTTAATCTGAATCAAAGAAATTACATCAGATTCCTGTCATGAAAATTAGAATTCAGGAGGCTTTTTATCAGAACTGTTGCAGCATTAGTAGACACCAGAGAGTCATAGAATGATATAGTGCCAGAAAGAGGCTGTTTGGCCCATTTGTATTCACTCTTACCCTCCTCCAATTTTCCAATTGGTTTTCTCCTCTCCTGAAAGCAGTGACTCAGATAAGAGGACTTTTCCATAAGTTGGAGCAGCTCTCTCATAAATCTCCAAACTAAACATGGCGGGAGGGTGAAGTCACTCCAGGTTGATAAAAGCAAAACACTGAGGATGCCGGAAATCTGAAATAAAAACAGAAAATGCCAGAAAAACTCAGCAGGTCTGGCGGAGAGAGAAACAGAGTTAATGTTTTGAGCCTGTATGACTCTTCTTCAGAACTCCAGGTTGTACCCTGTATTATTTCCCCTCTTTCTCTCTCTGAGTTGGAATATCTTGTTCTTGTACGTCAATTTGTCTAGCAACCTGGTTGCCAACTGACAGAATGCAAAGTGACAGGCAAGTAATGAGCAGCTCTATGACCTAACTTATTGGGAGCTTTCTAGTCCCAGGATACACTTCATATTTTAACAGCTTAATGAAGATTGGTTGAGGCTATTTCACTTTACTTCAGGGAAATATATATATATATATTTTATAGGTTTAACCTGTTTTAAAATTTGTCCTATATGCATGTAATGCCATGTATTAATCAAATGGCAATTACCAGATGTATGCAAGTTTACTTTATGTGCATTAGTGCAAAACTGCTGAATCTTACTTTGAAAGAGAAAACAGAAACCATCGATTGAACTTAATGCCACCGGGAGGCGGTTTTGGAGGCGCGGGGAATTTATTTGGGTGGAATGGTGTGGTGTGGGCACCCCCTGCGTTCCCGTCCCCACACAATTAAGTCTGGGGCAGAAAGGCCCATTGACAGCCTCCTGACTTGGATGCTAACTGAGGCTTTTAAGGGGAAAGGGCCTCATCCCACTGCTGCTGGCACTCAACCAGCGATGGGCAGGGTAATCGCCACACAGGAAGCCCGAAAAGGGGAGACCCTCGTTCAAAGGCACTCAGTGCCTGATGAAAGGATGCAACATCAGAAAGGGCGGGACACAGAAAGCCACCTTTCTGCTGTTGCCTCTGCCTCCCTCCATCTCCTGCAACCCACCCATCCAACCCTCACTTACCTTTTAGCCTAGCGTCCCTTCTTGATCCTGGGCCTCTAGTGGGTGCATTGCAGGCAGCTGCCACTGCTCCTGTGGGATGAGAATTCTGCCCTGGAGTCCTTAATCCTGGGGAAAGCCCGACAGTGACCACTTAAGTGTCAGATGGCTATGTAATATGGCATGCCTTCCCCAATGGAGGTGACACGAGTCTCCTGTTGGTTCTTCAGCCAGCAGGCAAGACACCTGTGACAAATATTAAATTCCGCCCCAAGGCACAATTAAGTGTGCAATCCCAAATCACTTGGTAAGTCAGATCACCAATCTGAACTAGGAATGGACATTGCTTCATTAAGGCTGCCACATGACCATAAGCTCTTTAACTGGCATGCACTCGCAGCTCATTAAATGGTTGGAGCATTAGTAAATCTGATGTTGAATAGTAAAAACAGAAAATGCAGGAAATATTCAGTAGGGCAGACAGCATCTGTGAAGAGAAACAGTTAACGTTTTGAGTTGGATCAACCTTAAAACTCTGGCTCTGTTTCTCTCTCCACAAATGCTGCCTGACATGCTGAGCATTTCCGGCCTGTTCTGTTTTTCCAGATTTC
Organism: Carcharodon carcharias; assembly: GCF_017639515.1. NCBI lineage: Eukaryota > Metazoa > Chordata > Chondrichthyes > Lamniformes > Lamnidae > Carcharodon > Carcharodon carcharias. The sequence goes on from NC_054487.1 coordinate 66,692,106, forward strand.
CAGAATCCACTGTATTTTGCTTTTCGATTGATGTTTAATAATGCTGCATCCCCGTGACCAACAGAAAAGATACAGTTTTGGAAGACAACCTTGCTCGTTACTTTTTGATTACATGTATTTCAAATTCAAAGATAGCATTTTCCACAGCTGTGTTTTGGCAGGAATCAATATTAAATTGGTAGTAAATTCTGAAATTGCCACCTGAAACAAAAATGGTCAAACACTGACAAAAATTTTTGTCCTTTTTTTCTCTTCCTCCTTTTAGGTGCTCACTCTTCTCAGGGGCACCATCTCCCATACCTTAACCAAGTGACCATTCTTCAAATATGAGCCCAGAAAGTGAGTGTGGAGGAGCAATTCAACCATGAAAGGCTTCACAACTAAACCTATTCCTGTACTGCCATGCATCTACATGTGTCTATTTTCCAGAAGCAATCACTGGATAGTGATCAGAAGCAAGGAGCCCTGGCTGGTTTTGTTCCCCACTTCTCACTGCGGTGGTGCTGTAGCTAATCACATCACTGCAATTGTTGCTTTGTGTTTAGCTCAGCAACCTTGGCATGGATCTGGACTTTATGGTCTGAGCGATTAGTGTTAAAAAAAACAAACCATAGGCCTAATTATTTTTAGTTTTTCCTTAAAATAACATTCTATGCTATTGCAATTGAGTTTTGAAAAAATCCTGATGGACATTTGTGGTTTCCTATTTTTCCGCAACCATTCCCTTTCAGGGATTTCTGCCTCTGGCCTGTTTTGAATCACATATTTGTGGAATTTTCAAAAGATTGTGGGTTATAAAAGGAGCCAGAAGTCAGGAAGCAGTTCTCTACAGACCTTCTGTCTGTGCACTGCATGTTATTCTTCAGCGTCTTTCAAGAGACTGGCTTCAAAATGTCTTATGGCTATTAGAATTCTTCGGCGTCATATGCCACAGATAGTTGAAGGCTGGCAGCGGGTTCCTGCACCATCTTTTCTGGCACCATTATTTGAACTTGGGCCAAGCTGACAGGAAGCCTCTCCACTGTTAATAAAAATCTTACAGGAAGTGTATCTGCGCAGATTTAACCCAGTTTCGAGTAGGCTTAATTAACTCAAAGCACAAAAATCGTTCTTAATTAGGCACTGACTGCCACTGAGTTAAGTTTCATTCAGAGAACCCTTGTGAACAGTTAGAGTTTGAGCTAGAAAATCAAATGGAGGAAAGGATAGTCTTTTTGAAATTAGGGCTAGTTGAACTTAATACTGCATCGGTTATCACTGATTCAGGAGCGCCAAAAAAAAAAGTCCTTTGCGCTAACATCCCTCACTTTGACATTCTCCCCATTCTTTCAAGAAGAGGTGCTCAAACATAAAAGATTTCATGCTTTCGCGTTGCTATTTCTTGTAAGGTTGAGTGCATCACCCTGGGTGTCATTAGTCAGCTAACGGTAAAGATTTTATAAATATTATTGTACGTGGTCATCATCTTGATGGGGGTTGTTAAGGGCTAATGTGTTGTGGTTCCTTCATCCAGGAATCTAACATTAATGGTGTTGATTAATCTGACCGTGGTCTTCACCTCCTGTGCCCCAGCAAGTTGTAAACATTGATCATAGATGGCAGCTGCAGTACGTGTTACTCTACTTTGCCTAAAATGCGCTAATTGAATAATTGCTGCATTGCCGATGATGTAATTGGTTAAATAGCCTGCCTCAAGGCCCTGTTGTAGATCAAACAAAAGCTTTATTCTGTAGCAGTTTATCAGTTTAGGAAAAATGTTTTGGATTGGATTTACAGTGAGTGCCATTCAATCTGGTTCAAAATGTGACCAATCCTGATGTACCTCACTATTGGAGATAAAGGCAACTCTACATATTTGGGCTGGCTTGTGATCAGCTTCATTACTTTTGATCGTAATTCTCAATCCTAACTGTTCTCTGTGTTGACAGCTGTAGGTTGAATCCAACTTTGCCTCTGAAAATCTCTACTCAACTAAAGGCATAATTTAACCTGCCTATTGGCATTGGGCATGTCCGGTGGTGAGAGCAGATGATACAGCAAGAAGGCCAAAAATCAATTGCACGATGTCGTGAAACCAGTTTGCAATTGTCCTTTCTGCCTGTCAATGACGGGCTGCATTTCCCACCATCGGACATTGGGAACTTAATTGTAATATATCTGCATATCATTATAAGCCCAGCTTGCCAGAATCATCCTCCACTGCACCGCACCCCCCCACACCCCACACCCCAACACTGGACCATCCGAGCACGCATGCCGATGTGTTTCACAACTGTACGCAAGCTACTGTGCACCTAGTGAGCTGCACTTTGCTCGGGTCTTCGAGGTTTGTTCGCCTATCTTGCTTCAGGCAGCACTTGCGGTCATCAGCATCAAGATTTGCAGACAGCACCACATCACTTTTACGGGGGCTCACGGGCAGGTCTCTGCAGAGAAAACCAGTGTCTCTCTGTAACATAGGCAATCCCAATATAGTCCATCAGCCAACTGAGGCACTTGCTGAACCCTCGTATGACACTTGGTAAAATTTATTCTGTTTTTAAGCCCTGTTTTTAAATACCTCCCCCTTCCAAGCTCTTCAGACCTTCAAAATGAGTTGACAATTCTCCTTGTCATTGTAAGTATTGCCGGACATCTTCATAAGCAAATTTTCCATGGCTGTTATATAAGTCTGCACAAATCTCCAAGCATACAGATTTCTCATCACACCAGTTCTTGCTTCCTCTGCTACATGTCAGTTCATTACCTTTCCCATCTGCACCTCCACGCTGGCTCTGTGCAGCTGTTTCTTTCCTTCCGAGTTCCCTCACGATTACATTTTACATTTATACTCCTTCCTCAATGTCATCTCTCCCTTTCTCGCTCAACTGTGTTTGTACTTGTTCTTGCTCCTGCTCACTTCCAGTTCTCTCCCTTACTCTCTTCTTCCTTCTCAGTTGAATGCTGCCACAAAGATACCCTGGGTTGAAAGGGTTTGAACTCCTTAGTCATATACTCAAACCTTATTAAAAATTGTGCATCTGGGAACCTTTTGTCTTGGTTTTTTTTATCACTTCATTGGGGTTTGAACTCCAGAAATAGTGTCGTATTTTCAGCAAGTTATCAGGAAACCATAATCAAAGTAGTTCCATAAAAGGAGGAACTCTTGTCACACAAACGTTCATAGGATCCAAGGGACAATAAGTCATGTAAGTGAAGAATTACATGATGTTTGACAAGACGAGTTAAAACCAATGAGTGGGGTTTGTTATACTGTGTACCTAATACAATATTCCATGATACAAGATGAGAGTTGGTACATCAGGGAGATTATCAGGCATCATTATGTGGCCAGTAATACATGCAAGCCTCACCACAACCAACTGATAATTATAGTGAGGAGCTTGTTTTACATGATAAAATCCAGTATGGAGCCAGGCAAGGACATTGCAGCCAGTTTTCAGCGTAGGGATACCACAATCAATGGCAATCAATATCACCTTCTAATTTAACTTTGATTGCCTTTGGCATTGTTAAGGTTACTATGGGGATCACATGCAGCATCAGCCTAGGTGTAGCCCACACTATGGACCAGATGGATGACTGATTATGGTCAGAATAGCCAGCACATTCATGTTCTTTCCTGTGGAATAGTGATAGCAGCATAACATGGCTTCCTAATTTGATTGGACTGTTGCTTTACCAAAGAGAGAAGAGAGAAGAGGGAGCATAGGTCATTGATGGCAGCCATGTGACCATCCTATATGTCAACTTGTGGCTATATATCAAGCCGGTAGATTGCTTTGCAGCAATCGAATACGTGAAGATTTTTGAAGAGAGTGTGTCAAGAATTGTTGTAACATGAATGTGTATTGTACTGAGGAATGAGCATGCAGCACACAATCACAGAATTATGAGAGCACAAAAGGAGCGCCAGCTCTCTGTAGGAGAAATGTACCTGGTGTCACTCCCCTGCCTTTACCCTTTCTTTCTTTTCAGATAACAATTCAATTTCCTCTTGAATGCCTCGTTTGAACCTGTCTCCCCCACAATCCCAGGCAGTGCATTTCAGATCCTAACCGCTCGTTGCGTGAAACAATTTTTCCTCATGTCGTCATTGCTTCTTTTGCCAATTACCTGAAATCTGTGCCCTCTTGTTCTCAAACCTTCCAACAATGGAAACATTTTTTCCCTATCTTTTCTGTCCAGACAATTCAAGATTTTGAACACCTCATTCAAACCTCCTCTCAATATTCCCTTCTCCAAGGAAACAGTCCCAATCTATTTATGTAACTGCAGTTCCTCACCTCTGGGAACATTCTCGTGACTCCTTTATCCACTTTAATGCCTTTACATCCTTCCTAAAGTGTGCTCCCTAGATCTGGATGCAATCCTCCAGTTGAGGCTGAACCAGTGCTCTACACAGGTTTAATTTAACTTCCTTGCTCTTGTACTCTATATGCCCCTATTGATAAAAGCCTAAGGTGCTGTATTCTTAATTAACTGCTCTCTCAACATGTCCTGTGACTTTCAGTGATTTATGCACATGTACACCCAGATCCCTCTGCTCCTGCACCTCCTTTAGAATTGTACCCTTCACTCTCCACGTTCTTCCTACCAAAATAAGTCACTTCACACTTCTCTATGTTAAATTTTATCTGCCATTTGTCCATCCACTCCACCAACCTATGTTCTTTTGAAATTCCATACTATCCACCTCACAGTTCACAATATTCCAAGTTTAGTATCATCTGAAAATTTTGAAATTGTGCCCACTATACCAAGGTCTAGATCATTAGTGTATATCAGCAAGAGCAAGGCTCCCAATATGGACTCCTGGGGAACTCAACTACAAACCTCGCTCCAGCGTGAAAAACATCCATTAACCACGACTCTCGGTTTCCTGTCGATCAGCTAATTTTGTATCCCTGTTGCTATTGTCCCTTTTATTCCATGAGCTATAACTTTCCCCACAAGTCTTTGTGCAGCTTTTTATCAAGTGCCTTCTGGAAGTCCATGAATACCATGCCTTTCCTTAATTAACCTGCATTTGCCCTAATGACTATTAATTTTGTCTCGAGTTATCGCTTCTAGAAGTTTCCCTACCACTGTCCTGTAATTGCTGGGCTTATCTTTAGACCTTTTTTGAAAATGGTTTGTAATCCTCCAATACTCTGGCATCACACCTGAGTCTAAGGAAGACTGGAAAATCATGGCCACTCTCATTTCCCTCAGTATCCTTGGATGCATCCAATCTGACCCTGGTGCCTTATCAACTTTAAATATAGACAGCCTATCCAATACCTCCTCCTTATCAATTTTAAACCCTTGAAGTGTCTGAATTAGCCTCTTTTTCACCATGACCTGGGCAGCATTTTCTTCCATGGTAAAGACAGATGCAACATATTCATTTAATAGCTCAGCCATGCCCCCTGCCTCCATGCATAAATCCTCTAATCAGCCCCATTCCTCCTTTTACCACCTTTTTACTGTTTATGTGCTGTGGTAATCTGAGGTGCAATACACCTTTCAGAGAATGTGAGCAGATTGATCACGTGACTGTATTACCCAATTGCTGTATAGCGCAGACTACAATGTTAAGGGGTAGTTTAGAATAGGGTCTGGCTGGAGAAGCACATGTATTAGTGCTCTGTTACTTGTGTTAATAAACAGCATGTCCTTCATCTTACATTGTTCTTTGCGTCTGTAGTATCTTGTTTGCCAACTCACTCACCAGTAGATAGGCGTGTACCTGTGTTCGCTGAGCAAAGTGACTTAACAGAAGGAACATAACATATGCCTTAGGAAGTACTTTTGGATTCCCTTTTATATTAACTGCTAGTCTCTTTTCATGTTCTGTCTTTGCTTCTCTTATATACTTTTTCACTTCCCTTTGAATCTTTTATATTCATCCTGATCCTCAGTTGTATTGTCCACTTGATATCTGTTATAAGCACACCTTTTCTTCTTCATCTAAATCTTTTTTGTCATCCAGGGATCTCTGGATTTGTTCATGGAAATATGCCTTGTCTGTGCTCAATCCATCTTTAAAGGCAGATCATTGTTCAGATACTGTTTCACTTGCAACATTTGATTCCAATTGACCTGGACCAGGCCCATTCTCACCCATTAAAGTCAGCTTTCCACCAGTTAATTATTCTTCCTTGGATAGTTCCTTGTCCTTTTCCACAACCAACTTAAACCTTAGGCCACAATGATCACAATCCACTGATTGTTCCTGTACGGACGCTTGATCCACTTAGCCCAGCTCATTCCCAAGAACCAGGTCCAGAAGTGCCTCCTTTCTCATTGAACTGGACACATATTGCTGTTAAAAAATAAAATTTGCATGAAAAATAATCAATAAGCCAAAAGGCTGCATGATGGCTTGGATTTATTTTCATTCTTTCACAGGATGTGGGTGTCGCTGGCTAGGCCAACATTTGTTGTCCGTCCCTAATTGCCCTTGAGAAGGTGGTGGTGAGCAGCCTTCTTGAATCCCTGAAGTCCAAGTGGTGTAGGTACACCCAAGTGCTGTTAGGGAGGAAGTTCCAGGATTTAGTTCCAGGAGCAGAGAAGGAATGGTGATGTATTTCCAAGTCATGTTAGCTTGGAGGAGAACTTGCAGGTGCTGCTGTTCCCATGCATCTGCTGCCCTTGTCCTTCTAGATAGTAGTGGCCATGGGTTTGGAAGGTGCTGTCGAAGGAGCCTTGGTGAGTTGCTGCGGTGCATCTTGTTGGTGGCCTGCATTGCTGCCATTCTGCATCAGTGATGAAGGGAGTGAATATTTAAGGTGGTGCATGGGTTGCCAATCGAGCAGACTGCTTTGTCCTGGATGGTGTCCAGCTTCTTGAGTGATGTCGGAGCTGCACTCATCCAAGCAATTGGAGACTATTCCATTATACTTCTGACTTGTGCCTTGTAGATAGCGGAAAACCTTGGGGAGTCAGGAAGTTAGCTATTGGGATGGACCAACAATAAATGAGCAACAGGTTGACTGGCAACACTACGCGGCATGGATACATGGAGTATCAACCTGGTAAATAACTGGTGCATAGTCTTCTCTTGTTTGCATTGATTTCAGAGTTGTACAGCTCAGGTATGTGGATAAATTTTGAGATTTACTGGACCAACAATTATTTATTGTAACAGTATTTGTGCAAAATTGAAAACTAAAAGGAATAAAATAAACCATTAGAAACTAAAAATTGCTTCAACTTTACATGGAAGGAATTGTATAATCATGTGGTCAAAATGGGAAACTTGCGCCATGAACTAGAAAGTCCAAACTGTTTGTGCAAAGCTATTTTGTATCAACGTTTGCTGAAAATCTATTAAAAATTTGACAGAAAAAGACCACTGTCACAATAAGTCCAGATTTCCTAATATGTCTCGGTGTCCCAAACTTCTTGTTGATCTCAAAGCTGGTCGCACCATCTAAAACGTTATTCATTCTCGATTTTATTCACTCTCGCATTTAACTTTAACGTCGCTGGCAATTTCCAGAGATGAGTCCAATTATATTTTATTTGACAGGATGTGGAATGGTGAATGACACAGACATTGCTTAATTAATTCCATCACATTTTCTAATTTGGGACCTCAGAAACGAAACAACTTGAGCTGGGTGACCTTTGGCAAGCACTGCTACTTTAGGCTTGTACTGTTAATGTTGACAGCACCGTGTTTAAGCATGTCGGAAGGGGATCAAATGTAACTCTTTACTTCGCTGCCTTGTTCCTACCTGAAAGTAGCCTCAATGAGGCAGCGCAGTAGAATCACATCACCATTTTCAAGGTAATCCAATATGCCTTTGAAGTTCTGACACCAATTTCTGCAAGAGTCACTGTCTTTTCCATGATCTTGTGGCAGGGAGCAAAATTAATAGTCAGCATCCGCAAGGAAGCGCTGCTACATTGTCGATAATGCAAACCAGTCCATCAATAGCGTTTCAGAATTGGAACAGGTAAGTGACACTTTCATTAAAAATACTGCTTAATTACCTCAGCCTTATGTTGGTTCTCACGTTGGGCTGGAAAACTAAGGATCAGCTATGTCTGGCATTTACCGTCCCAGTTCTGTATCAGATGTTTAATTTGAAAGTCACCGTTTAATGTATTAATCTCTTTACCTTTTGTAGTTGAGCATTTCTTCACGAAATTGCATAATATTCACAACTACTGGGATTTGTGCAAAGCGATTGTAGTTGAATGGAGATATTTTATGATTATTTATAAAATGTTTCTGTTTAAAAGGACTGACTTAATAAATTGTGTTGCATTTAAAACGTGATTAAATGGGCTCATGTCTGCTGCACCACTAGATGGCTCAAGACGCCAGTTTTCTGCAATATTTCAGCACTTAAGACACTTTTAACACATAAGAATTTCATGGCTTAGGATCTATCCTTAGGGGAAAATTTCCTGGTAATAGCATTTCTCATTTCTTTAAGGATCTAACATAATTAGTTGCAAGCACCCAATGATTATCTTTTCAAAGTAAACAAGCCATTTCAATGTGTCATGCCAAGTGAAGTCATGTCATATTATGAACTTTCAGTCAATACTCTAAAAATTGGACACGAACAAGGTGTTAAGATGGCTACTGCAAATCATGTGACTTTTGGCGCTTGAATTACAGGCAGTATTTGGATTCTGCTGAATACCTAAATAAACATGAACAGAGATTAGGGTACCACACTGTCATCTGTGGAATTCACACATCTTATTGTTTAAGGATGGGCCAACACCTAAAGACCATGGAATTTCCAGATTGCCTGTCTCCATGGGCTGAATTTTTCACTGAGCAGGCGGGCATGTGCCCAACCCGCTTGAGTAGAAAATGACACATCATGATGTCGGGCAAGTGTCCCGACGTCATCGCGCCCTTGTGCGATATTTTGCTTGGCGGGTGCGCGTAGGAGTCGGAACCTCACCCGTCATCAATTAACACGCCAGTTAAAGCCCTTGACAACCCAATTGACAGTGACTTAACATTGCCCGTGCGATTTTTCACTCATATCATGGGCAGGCAGGTCACAATTTGCAAAACCTCATCCATGGGAAGGATGAGAAGGGTCAGCAACATTGTCAATGTGGGTAATGAGGAGTTTTAGAGATAACTTGCTGCTGGTGGCTTATTGGTAATCTCTGATTGGGGTTTCACTCATAGCATTTCCAGCCTTCAATTCTGGACTCCATGGTGTCTTCCAGGCCCCCTGAGGATTCAGTCCGTGTGGACCTTTCCAGGTATCAGACAGCCTTCCCTTACTCTGGTAATGGGGATTGTGGTCTCTGCTGGAGGCACCTCCTCTGAGGAGGAAGAGAGGGGCAGAAGGGAGAGGAGGCCAGGTGTCCCAATGCAGCTTCCAGCGAAGGGGCCTGTGGGAGGAGAGGCACAGGCACAAGGGGTGCAGGGCCAGCACAATGTCCAAGGTGGAAGGGGCCACAGAAGATGCCACTATCCTGCTGCCAGGGTTTACAGGCAGCGATGCAGCTACCTCAATATGTCTGAGGTGCAGTGCTGAAGGAGGCTCCACCTCTCCAGGGAGACCATTAATTCCATTTGTCAGGTGATCAGGCCTGAGCTCAGCTCCGACTGTGTGGGTGGACACCCTATGCTAGTGGCTCTGAAGGTCACAGTGGCCCTCAACTTCTATGATCCAGCTCTTTCCAGGGGTTAGTGGGGGATCTGTGTGGAGTCTCCCAATCAGCTGTCCATAGTTGCTTCAAGCTGCTGACAGGAGCTCAGTTCACGTGGGTATTGACTCTCCTTCATTCCCGTATGGACGAGGCCAGCCAGGCTGAGCCAGAGGCTTTGCAGCAATTCTTGGGTTCCCCCGTGACCAGGGTGGCAACAACTGCACTCATGTGACCATCAAGATGCCAGCGGATGAGCCGGGTGCCTTCGTCAACAGGAAGGGCTTCCATTCCATGAACATGCAGTTAGACCACAGGATGCAGATTCTGCAAGTCAATGCAATGTACCTGGCAGTTCCCATGACGTGTATATCCTGACACACTCCCAGATGCCGAGGCTCTTCAGTGCTCCAGCCCGGCTGGATGGATGACTTTTGGGTAATAAGGGCTATCCCTTGAAAAGGTGGTTCATGACGCCTCTCCGTCACCCAAGAACAGACGGGGAGCAATTGTACAACAGGGGCCATGGCTCCACAATTGCGATGGTAGAGAGAACCATAGGTCTTCTCAAGATGCGCTTCCAATGCCTGGACCTTTCAAGGGCTGCATTGCAATACCCCCCAGTGTGGGTGTCACTGATCGTGGTTGCATGCTGCGCTCTCCACAATCTGGCACTGGCAAGAGGAGATCCACTGGAGGAAGAGGATCTTGACGAAGCTGCACGGGGACAGATGATGAATCCAGTAGTGAGTCCAAAGATGAGCACGGTGAGGAGAATGCTGAGGGTGTGGAGGCAGACCTCAGGGAGGCAGGGACACCAGGAATGCCTTTATCCAACACTCCTTCAGCTAGGTTGCTAAATAAGAACTACCACCTCATGCCAGGGCTGCTGCCTCCATTGTGGATTGTAGAAATGACCCTTTCCTTGGCCCCCAAGATACACTTAGTACACGTGCAATAAAGTTTCGAGCCACCTATGTCCAGCATTACACACTGGCCTACCCTGCACCTACAAAACAAATGAAGCATACTCAGCCCAATAATACAAAAGTGAATGTAATTTTATGTTGGAACGCACGTAGTCTTGAATGGAAACAAACCTTGGTTGGTAGTCACACCAATAAAAAATGAAAAACAAAATGGGGGAACAAAAGATCATCCATGACCAGTCCCTCTTGTACTTAAGATGCTTCAAAATTACATTTACGGGTGTAATGTCTAGGTTCTCCCCCCTTGCTGGCACCAGCATTGGAGCCAGCCTGCTTACTCTGCTGTTTTGTTGGCTTGAATGACCTTGGTGGCCATCCTCTGGCCAGTGGAGCCCGTGCTGGCCCCACCTGGGAGGGAGCAGTCAGTGCCACAGCTGGCATCTCCTCAGTCATCGCAGCCTCATCAGATGCCACGGTCACTGGCAGAGTGGCGGAGGAGCTGCTGCCATCATCCAGAGCGCCCTGAGAGGAGCCCGCAGAGATAACAGGCAGCTCATACGCCAATGTGAGATCGCTATGGACATCCCTGCTCACCACTGATGGAGGGACACCTAACTGGGATACAGGGTGCCCCATCCATCTCACACATGACCATTTTAGTAGCTGAAGTCAGTGCCTCTGTGAGGGCTTGCAGGTCCGAGTGTAACCCCGGGAACCCCTGATTCTGTCCCTGGAGCAGTTTCTCCAAGATAGTCGCCACTGTCTCGTTACGCTCGGCCATGAGGGTCAATGCAGTGCTCACACTCCGCAGAGACTCCTCCACAACAGACACCATGGCAAGCATACCCTCTTGGATCTCCACCACATCTTCCTGCACACCCAGTGGATGTCCAGCATCTGCTGCCTAATGGATGTCTCCAGAGCTCATCATCAACCTTTAGTTGCGCATCGTTCTGGTCTTCAGCAGCCCTCTGACTGCTGGCACCCAGGGCACTCTCTGCCTCTGCTTACACCTCAAGTGAGTGTGAAATGCACTCACCGATGTGCACCGAGATACTAACCACCAAACTAACGCCTCGCGAGGTGCTAGTGTCTGCACTGGTGTCTGCTTCAGAAAGTGGGTGTGATGCAGGTGCTTGGGGAGCATGGTATTCCTCCAGGGTCAGGGGTGGCCCTTCAGGATCCAGAGAGCAAATGCTGCTGGTGAACCTAAAAGGGAGAACGAGGACACGTTATTAGTTAAAGTCATCACTGTGCATGCCTGGCACCCTGGCGAGACAATAGAGATCTGCATCATGGTGCCCACGTCTTTCAATGATCAATGGGGACTTCAGGTTTGAGGCTCACATCAGTGAAGAGACTACACTAGAATGGTAGCACAAGCCGAAATTCCCACCTCAGTGCACTGCACTCTTACCTTCGTCTCACACCCCAGCCTCACCGTGGCCGCTTGACCGAGGTGCATGGTGCCTCTCCAACTCAAGGTCTCCTGCTCATACCGGGAGAGGATGAGGGGGTGTGGGGGTCCTCCGCCAGTCCGCAACCTCTCAATATTGTTATGGGACGCTTTCTCCTGAAAGGATAGAGGAACATTGATTAGTCCACTCTCTACCTGCAGCGCCATCAGAGCCTGGCCAACCCTACCTGAGGAACACCTCGCAGGGCACATCCGGGTCGTGGCCCTCCAGCCGTAAGGCACTCAGTCCCAGCAGCCAGGGCTCACCCCCTTGGCCAGCTCCGGCGTGATAGACAGTTGGCACTCAGACTTGAACAGCCCTGAGCTCCATGAGGAGATGGCCAGCCCAAAAGAGGAGCAGGAATCAGCCATATCACCTCGAGCCTATTCCGACATTCAAGGCGTATCTTCTACCTCATCCCTCCTTCCGCCTTACCCCCAAATCCCTGGGTTCTCAGTATTCAAAAATAGTGGTGCATCACAAAGACGTCCATTTTGGGCAACTAGTGGTGAAATCATGGAGGTGGGATGGTTGGAGGCATGAGGTCATGTGATGAGATCTCCTGTCCACCCACAGTTGACAACACAATTTGAAGCCTGGGCTTTGTTTGCATTGATCCACTGGGCTGTGCACATCAAACTCACTTTCATGTGATTTGCTGGTTTGGAAAGGAACGGAATTGACTAACTCTTATGTAAAGTTGGGTAGTAGATCGGGTCTGTGGATTGTGGAGATCCCAGAGACTCCAATTGCAATTCTACATGTTCCACCCATTTGTACCAGGTATTGACCAGCATAACCTATAGTATTTTAAATGGACTAATGGGGAGTGTTAAAAAACTTCCCAAAACTCTACAACCGTATATTTTTCTAAGGCCACAAGGAGCAGGAATCCCCCACATGCGTTTCACAAAAATACTCCAGGCCACTGCTGATTTCGAAAGGATTATTGGATTATTTGGGAAATAGAGATTCACCTGAGCTGCCCCATTGATTGTAGGCAGCACAGAAGCAGTGGAATAAAGAGTTACATTTGATTCCCTTCCGACATGCTAAAACTGTTCTGTTAAAACCAACTGTAAGAGACAAAATCAACAATGCTTGCAAAAAAAAAAATCACCTTCTAAAACCATGATTTTTCAGTCCCTGACCAGAAAATGTGATCATGTAATGTTTGTGCTATTCACCATCACGGCTGTCAAACAAAATATAATTGTGCTCAATGTTAGAGGTTCCAGACAACATCAGCTGGGATTTTCCATCCCCAATGCTTCTATGAACTCTGAGAGTGACACTTGGCATCCAGTATCAAAAACTGTTATTGATGCTGAGACTGAAAACCTAACAAGTAAAGATGGTAGTCCCACCGCTATAAATATCGTATGTTTTGCACGGCTCATTTCTCACTTACATTTGTTTCTGTCTGTTAATGGTGGAAAAAATTGGATCACTGTAGCAGATGCTTAATTAAACTTTAGAAAAAAAGCAACTAAAAGTAATTAAGAAGAGGAAAAACAATAAAGGAAATAAAATTCAGACTAGCTCCAATTAATCCTGTAATTCCAGTAATTTATGGGCCTGCCAGAGATGTATTAGAGAAAGAGTTTAGCAAAACCTCAATAATTTTTAACATAATTATTTTGATCTTCCCATGTAAGAACTCAATTTATTAAATAATTTAGTATATTGTTTCTAGCTTCAAAAGCAAACTGAATAGCTGCAACAGGAAATCATAACAGTAAAGGCAAAATATTAAAATAGCATTTTAAGACTAAAGTTGTGACCTTTGGTTATATGGTTCTAATCGTGAAGTTCAGCCAGAGGTTTAGTCACACATGAATTCCAGCCCTAGGGACAGTAAGTTTTTGCAGTTTGCCTTTAAAGGCTAACAAATACAACATCTAAAATTCATTTTGCTATTTGTCACAAATGACATCTGTGTAAAGTGACGAGCATAGGAAGTTAAATTAGATTAGACATCAGAAAATGAAACACAAAATAAGCAGTTGTTTCAGCCCAGAATGTAATATTTCCCCACTGTTTCCTTCACTACTCTCAGTGCAGATTTGCAGTTCACTGTAGTGAAGATGCAATTACCTGAAGTCCTCTGATATAATTTTACCTCCACATCAAATTATAGTTGTTTCTTGTCTGCCTTCTCTTCTATCGCTTTCCTTCAATTCTTCTTTCTTTCAATTTATTTTCTACATCTCTTGTATGTCTAGCATCCAATCCCTTAGTCAATCATTTTATTGTTCCTGAAAGGTTTGCTTGTTTCCCAGTTGTTAGTTTAGGTACTCAAGCTCTTTATTATGCTGTTCTCAGGCAGCAACCAGAAGATTCTAAGACCCATCTTGTGCATACAGCAAAAAAGAAATCTTCCCACGTTCCTTGAAGCTTCCCTTCAGCTTGCTGCTCAGGACTCTCTGATCTGTGATGGCCCCATTAATAGCTTCTGGTGGGAGCCCTGTGTCTGGGAGCACCATCATTGTTTGTTTAGGAAATTAAAACATGCAGCCAGAAACAGTCATTCGTCTTATTATCATTGGAACACCAGGCCTGTTCCTTTTGTTTGTGTTGGGCATGCTCCACCTATACGAAAAGCCCTTGAAATCCCTTGGCAAGATAAAAGAGGCTGGAAACCTGGTGCCATGGATTTCTATCCTCATTTTTTCTCACCTTTTTTGATTTCATAAATATGTGAGGAAAGAGTCAGAAAAACTGTTCCTGCTGAGCCCAAAAGCTTAAAGGGACTCAGTTTACACATCAGTATAAAGTAGAGGAGGAACAGTGGTAAAGCTAGAGGGAAAATAACAATAACAATTGCGTTGAGGACAAAGATAACTTATTACAGAGGAACTAGAATATGAAAAGGTTTAATCCCAACAACCTGCCCCATTTTGATAATTATGAACCCTACATTACTTTCTCACTATTCCTCTATCTTTCGGATGAAGCGTTAAATGTTAAACATTTTCACCCCCTCAGATGGACGTAAAAGACCTGACAACAGTACTTTGAAAGAGAGCAGCAGAGTTATCTCCCGTGTCCTGGCCAATATTCATCGTTCAATCAACATCACAATCATTATCTATTAAAGATTATCTGGTTATTATCACATTGCTGTTTGTGGGAGTTTGCTGGACACAATTTGGCTGCCTCTTTTCCAACAAAACAATGTTAATTATGTTTCAAAAATACCTTATTGGCAGGAAAACACTTTGCAATGTCCAGTGGTCATGAAAGGTGCTATAAAAATGGCAGTCTTTCTTTTCATTTTCCATTCTTTTGTTTCTGTGGAATTATTGGCCAATTTCTCCTGAATATAAAAAAAGGAATACATGCCACATTTTGTGGAAAGATTCAGCTTCTGAACTCTTTATCTTCCATGGTGCACCTCTTCTACAGAGGGAAAAAAAGATTGACACAAAGTGGGAACAATTCTTTTTTTTTCTGCCATGGAATATTTGTATTACATCTAATAATACTGGCTTTGAAATTTCGAGAGAGAGTTCCCAGTCTTGGGCCATAACTACAAAATTATACTGGAGTAAAGAAACCCTGTTTCTCTGTTTCTGCTTAACTCCCACTTTCACCTTGTTGATCTCAACAACGCCCACCCCTAACCCAAGCCTGGGGTCAGCTCCTCTTCTCTCAACATTTATAACCTTCTGGATGAGACACTTAGTTCAACAATTTCAGGCCATAACCACTGCTCCAAGTCTTTTTCAGAGAGCAGATGCTGGTAATGATTCTGCTGTTGTGCCATTTACCCTTTCTCTATAGACCCATCTTTTATTTCTTGCCTCATTATTGTGCCCCTTTGCTTTTACCCATCACCTCCTTTGTCATGTAATCTTTCTTGCCTTTCACCTTACCAAAGGTCTTCCCTTTCATCCTTCTCCCCCTCTCCCTTTGCCTTGCCTCTGTATTTGCTTAAGAGCTATTGCATCTCTAACTTTTCCCTGTTCCGACAAAATGTCACCAACCTGAGACATTAACTGTTTCTCCCTCCACAGATGCTGCCGAGCAAATGCTGTTCTTGTCTCTCAATAGCTGAATGATGAAAGAGTGCCTTTTCCTTTTTGTGAATGAGTAGTTGATTGGGTTTGTTAATTGTTGATCTTGTGAAAATAAAAATGCCATTTAATAAGAGATTAGTTTGCAGGAATTTGACAGTATTTACTGGGTAAAAATCATCAACTGATCATAATGTCAATTCGACAAAGCAAGCACCTGCAAAAGCTGATAGCAGTTGCAAGGATTTAGTAATTCGCAGGTTTCACTGTACATTGATATTTCATAACATTTATGTTAAATATAAGAAAATTGTTAAATTGGGTGGCCTCAGAAATTTTAAAGTCACCAAAATAAAATTCCCACTGACTCACCCACTTCAGTTTAAAGGGATTTGTTGTTTGGATACGTAGTGGTGTTCTCAACACACTAGAAACTCTGGCTGAACACATTTGGATATTTCAATTATTTTACTTTTTGTGCAGAGAGGGTAGTTTTAAAGAATGTAGGGAGTTCATCATTGCAAGTGATTAGAAAGAAGGTAGTACTGAAAGGAAACTGATGTGACTGTGTGAGTTCCTTAAAATCTCACTGTGTGGGCTAAATCCTTGTTATTTCTTTATTCCAGGCCAAAAACTGGACGTATCTTAGATTCTGTTGTTTGAGATGAAGTAAATGCAAATGCAGCAAACTTAACATTGTTATGAAGAAAGATTGACACAGTTCCACACAAAGCCTTTCAGCTAAACTCTAATCTATAGGGATTCAGGGTAAAACTGAGCAATGGACAATAAACTGGCTGATGGGCAGGATACAAAGCATGCTTGTTTGAGGAGTTGTGACAGGGTGAAGAGAAGTACTGAGTAGAGCGCTCAGAGCCTGGCATCAGAACCATTCATTATTTCTGGCTTCAGAAATTCAATGCAAAGCAGTGAAATTTGTAAATGATTACTCAGTAGGTGGGGATAGTAATATTAGAGATGGATTCTCCGAGATTCCAGAATGAGTTGGATTGTATGATTAAATGGGCAGCAGGGCAGATGAAATTTGAATTTTTTTGATGAAACATACTGCATGAAACAAAGGAAGGAAAGGTAGACAACCCTTCAAAGGTGTTGTAAAGCTAAAGATGAAGCTGAAAGAGACTTGGAAGACGGTTGTGGCTGTTGGAGGTCAATCATCTCAGCTCCAGAGCATCACTGCAGGAGTTCCTCAGGGTAGTGTCCTTAGACCAACAATCCTCAGCTGCTTCATCAATGGCCTTCCTTCCATCATAGGGTCAGAAGTGGGGGTGTTCGCTAATGATTACATATTGTTCAACACCATTCGCAACTCCTCAGATACTGAAGCAGCCCATGTCCAAATGCAGCATGACCTGGACATATCCAGGCTTGGACTGACAAGTGGCAAGTAACATTCAACCACATAAGTAGCGTCAGGTAATGGCCTTCTACAAGAGAGAAGTTAACCATTGCCCTTTGACATTCAATGGCAATGCCATCACTGAATCCCCTGATAAATACAGTGGCTACAAGAGCAGGTCGGAAGCTAGGAATGTTGTGGCAAGTAGCTCAACTCCTGACTCCCAAACCACCATCCACAAGGCACAAGTCAGAAGTGTGATAGAATATTCTCCACTTGCCTGGATGAGTGCAGCTCAAACAACACTCAAGAAGATTGACACCATCCAGGACAAAGCAGGCCCACTTGAATGGTACCACATCCAAAAACATTCACTCTCTCCACCACTGATGTACAGTGGCAGCAGTGTGTACTGTCTACAAGATACAATGCAACAAATTGCCAAGGCTCCTTAGACAGCACCTTCGAAACCCACAACCACTACTATCTAGAAGGACAAGGGCAGCAGACACATGGAAACACTGCCACCTGGAAGTTCCCCTCCAAGCCACTCACCCTCTTGATTTGGAAATATATCACTGTCCCTTCACTGTCACTAGGTCAAAATCCTGGAACACCCTCCCTAACAGCACTGTGGGTGTACCTACACCACATGAACTGTAGTGGTTCAAGAAGGCAGCTCACCACCACTTAGGGCAATTAGGATGGGCAATAAATGCTGGCCTAGCCAGCAACATCCACATCCCATGAATGAATTTAAAAAATTAAACTCTGGCCTTTATGCAATCTGTTTCTGATTACTGCAGAGTGATAGCTAGACATTAGACCATCTGGAACTTAGAGCCAGACTGACAGGTGTAAAGCACTTCATGTAGGATTCCTAATCGCAAGTATTTTACATCCAACTGTTAATGTGTCTTAATTAACCATTTACATTAACTTAACTGTTGACATTATTCAAATTTCCTGCTCTAGTGAATGAAAAATAAGTACTTGGCCTAAATGATAAATAACCATGATATCAAAGCTGGCGACAGCAAAGTATGAAGCTGATGAGTTGATACTTTTGGTATCAATGTAGCAACATAAAAAGCCATAAGGCTCATTTATTGATATAAACAGCTCAATCAACAGACACAAAAGCTAGCAAAATGATTGTGTAACCATTGCTCTTAAAGGTTTCAAAATAAATCTAGATTTCCATAAATAAAATCAACAATTTAAATCGTCTTCAACTTGAGAATTGATGGAATTGAAAAAGGGTGGATAACATCCAAAGACAGACAGTCGTGAGATAATACCTAGCAGGCCTGAGAATAAATCAGATACTATTTCTATTTTCCCTTTTGGAGAAAGAGCAATTTCAAAATCTGTCCATTCTGGCAAATGTTTTAAATCCTTTTGAATTGTCTGTTGAATAATAATGTAAAAGCACTACCGGCTGAATTGTCCCATTAAGTGTGGTAGTGGGCAGGAAAAACCACATTTTACCCATTCGCCACAATGGAGGCATCTCACGCCGCCTCATCCCAAACCTGCCACATTCATTATGCATTCCCGGGAAACACACCGTTTCTATGGCGGGCGGGGTATCATTCACCTGCCACCCCCATCACTCGCCGCTTCATCACACCGGGCGCCATGTTTAAAGTGCAGCTGCATTCACACCCCTCAGTGCTTCCAGCCTAGGACTGCTGCACAGAAGACATGGCTTTGAAAGGCAAAAAGACTGCAGCCTCCAGGTTCAAAGACGTGTCCCTCAAGCACCTTTTGGATGCAGTGTTCACCTGCCATGATGTCCTCTACCCAGCATTGGCCACAGGATGGGCAGCAACATCACCAATCCGGCTTGGGAGGCAATGGCAGCGGTGGTCAACACCAATGCTCTGCTAGAGAGGACAGCCACCCAGTGCCGCTACAGGATTAATGGCCTCAACCGTTCCGCCAAGGTAAGTCACTCTTCTCATCACTCTCAACCCGTCACACACCCACAAACCCATCACACACCCACAGGGCCCTCACTCACTGCCAGTTCAAAGGGCATTACCATTCACTCTCTCACACTCACCTTCATTAGTGAGGGCTGAGGAGGAAGTATCCAGAGGAGATGAGGCCAGATGAATATGCAAGGTTTTGGGTGTGAAAATGGGTGATGATGTCCCTTGAGCTGGCAGTGAGTGAGATGCCAGTGATCAGCAGGCGCACACCCCGGGGCCATCTGCCCAGCTGACTGCAGGAGTGTCCAGCCCATCTGAATCCCCTCTTCCTGTGACCACAGCAGTTCCAGCTCCACAGGTCGGGGAGGGTGCCACTGCCACACAGCAGAATCCCAGAAACTGGCTGGGACCCTCCAGATCTCGGCCCTTTAGAGAACGCCCACCAAAGTCATCACAGATGGGGCGTAGCGGTCAGCAGCTGCCTCCACCTCCACTGTGGATATCTGGGGAGCAACAAGATGTAGCTGCAGGGTTAGGAAGATTAAGAAGATGTAGTTGCACAGTCTGGGTATGGGTGTTATTCAGTTGTACATAATGTTCACTATTATAAATAAACTCACAACAATGTCTCCCTGCCTATGGTTCCTTGTTCTGATGAGCATTGTTTATGTCACTCAGATGTGAAACCTTTCTGCACAAGATAAATGTAGGTATCTCAGTTCAGGGTCTCTTCCCTGTGCTTTGTGCAGCCTTCAGATCAAAGTGATAGTCCAGCCTCACACTCCCTGGACACATTACTGATGCCTGCACCTGGACGGTGCTTGTTATTGCTGCCAGAATGTAGTGGGCAGGCGTCACAGATTTCCATCATTCTCTCTGTGTGCTCTCAGCACCTTTAAGGTGGGGCTGGCCCCCATCACTTCAGCGTCTGTGACCAGTGACGCTGTGCTCCTGAAGGGCTCAAGTGCTGAAGGCGGTCAAAGGGTCAGATGCTTTTAAAGTTTCACAGCTGCATCTCTATGATATGACCCTGATCACAGAGCACAAGTGAGCTGCCCTCAGGCAGACAGGAGCCAGACATTCTCATAGGCTATGTGAAGATCTACTGAGTGTTCTCACTGCATGTCGTCTTCATCCTCCAGCAATCGAGTGATTATTATGCATCTCCATGACAGGAGCATTCTCACATGCTGCCACAAGCCAGAGTCAAACGTTCACAGTTGCAATGTGGAGACCTATGGCCTTTTTCTTGATCCTATGGAATAGGCAATAAATCAAGTACCTATCTATCTATTGTAGTGTTTAAAGTGAAGGTAAAAGATCCATTGCACGCTTCAAAGATGAGCAAGGAGTTCTCTTTATGTCCTGATCAAGATTTTTCCCTCGTTGAGCACCAGCATAAACAAAAAAACTCTCTCAGCCTTGTGGAGATATGACTGCTGTTGTATTTCTCCTCGGCCTCAGTTCTTGGGTGATGGAGTGTGGTCATCAGCCACCTCTTCAAGGGATTGCCCTTGTCACCCAGGAGCCATCCATCCACTCATGCAGGAGCCACGAACAGTCTTGGTACCTGTGAGTGCTGCAAGATGTAAGCATCATTTGAGCTCCCAGGGTAACGGGCACAAACTTGGAGAATCTGTGTCCTGTGGTCACAGAAGATCTGAACATTCATTGAGTGGAACCCCCTTCTGTTTACAAAAGCTCCAGGCTCACCTGCTGGTGCCTTGATGGCCACGTGAGTGTGATCTATTATACCACGGACACAGGGGAACTCAGCCATCGCAGTGAAGCCTTGTGCTCTCTCCGCCTGGCTCACCCCATCTGTCTAGAAGTGGATGAACATGTGGACATGCCTAAAGATAACATCAAGCATGAGCTTGACACAGCTGTGTGCAGCTGATTGAGAAACTCCGTACAGATCCCCCACTGAACCCTGAAAAGAACTGGAGGTATAGGTCTTCAAAACTATTGGCACAGGATGTCCGCCCACGCAGTTGGAGGCAATTTCTGGACCTATCATGTGACATGTAGCTGTCACTGTGTCTTTGGAGAGGCAAGTCTTCTGCAGCACTGGACCTCAGGCAGTTGGGGGTATTTGGAGCGCTGCCCAAACAGCCTAGCCGCTGGGTAGTGGCATCTTCAGTGTGCCCTCCTGCCTTGGCCTCACTGCTGGCCCTGCACCAACTGAGCCCACGCCGCTCCTATCCTGCCTGGACTCAACTGGTCTTCCCTTCCTCCTGCCCCTCTCTTCCTCTTCAGAGGAGGTTCCACCAGCAGAATACACTATCCCCATTAGATGGGATGCAGAGGAGAAGTGCCTTGAAAGTGCAGGGCTGCAATAGAGGAACCTTCCAGGGAAGATGAGGACCTGAGATGCTGAAAGGCAGACTTGACAATCAGACGAGATGCCAAGAAGCTCTAGGACAGCTCTGTACTCACAGGGCAAAGGATTGGCTACAACAGAGAATGTCTTGCTGCTTCGGGGGATTTTGGTCCCACCCGTGGATGAGCAAATGATTAAAGCTTTTTGCCTGTGCGACGAGCTAAAAGTCGCACGGGACAACATAAAATTGTGGTCAATGAGCTTTTTAATGACTTTGTCGGCTCGTGCTGCTCCAACTCCCATACGCACCCGCCGACCTCAATATTGCACTCATGCACGATGACGTCAGGACACACGCCTGCCGTCTTTTCCCGCAATTTTATATGCGTTCAGGCCGGGCGCATGCCCAACCTTGGAACGCGAGATTCAGGCCCATGTGAAAAATTTTGAGGCACATGAGGAGGCACCTTATGAATGCAGATTCTTTGGAGCAGATTCCCCTGGATAGGCACAAAGCACCCACTGAACAGAAAACACTGAGGAAAATTTGGCATCATTTTCCAAACACCTGCTCCGTTAATTTAGGTGGATAGAAAATCGAACAAACTGTGTTGCAGGGAAAGAGGAGGAGATGATTTTCACTCTGGATTTTCTTGAATGTGCATTTCCCAGGCAATGCTTTAAGCCCAAGTGTTAAAGAAGAAAATTGCATCCTTTTTTCTTAGCTTCTTACGTTATTTCGCTCTTTTTATCTGTATGATCTTGCTTTTTATTTTAGAATTAACAAAGTAACAAAAACTTATGATATCTAATAACAGTGATAGTATTGTCAGGGGCTAGGATTTTCCGGGACACACCGTGGAAGATTTGACGGCCCAGCCAAAAACCCATTGACTTTCGGTGGGAAGGAAGAATTCCGGTGGCGGGCAGGGCTGGAAAATCCCATCCATGGGGTCATAGAGTCATTTATGATACTGAAAGAGGCTATTCGGGCCATCATGCCCATGCCAGCTCCCTGTAAAGCATTCAAGTCCCATTCTCCCATTCTATGCTGCATGTTTATTACCCTCAAGTGCCTGTCTAATTTCCTTTTGAAATCATTGATCGTCTCGGCTCTTATGACCCTCATAGGCAGTGAATTCCAGTCATTGTGTAAAAATGTTGCACCCTACTTTGCTCTCATCAAATTGAATTCATACTGTGATAAAAGCAAAATAATGCAGATACTGGAAATCTAGAACAAAAACAGAAATACCTTTGTTTTTGGATTCATACTGTATTGGCTAAGGTGTTGCATATATTGTGACAGGGTACAAAATCTTTAAACCATTCTTTCTGGTACTTGTATGCTAAACTTTTGTCAGATTTAATGGTTTTGAACTACTGGTCTGAGGTCCACAGAAAGCATGCAAACATCATTAAGCAATTGCACTGCTTTATATTAAAATTTTAAATAGCTAAGAAGAAGATATTCTTTAGCAGGAACTGTTTGAGGAATGAAGTTTTTAACCCTCCTCCAACATAAGTATATGGAATAGGTAGACTGCCTGGTCACGCATCAGCCATCTGTAGTGCTGTGAATTAATGCACAGAAATACACACAGCAAAAATTATTTTTAAAGGTTGTGCAAAATGCTCCCGTTATTCAATTCAATTGACTTGTGCTTCAGAAAAGATCAAAGTGCAGCAGGGAACTGTTGAATGAAAACAAATGGCCAAGATTTTGTGGCAGTAATGGCAATGACACTGTCAGTGTTTACTGTCATTACTGTACAGCATAATGCTGAAACTCAGAAGTTGCTCTAAATGATTCCCTGCTTCTCCAGAGGTGCACCTCCCTCTCTCAAGACAGCAATCAAAATGAAATCAATTGAATAGATGCAAACGTCTACATTGATGCTTATTAGTATAGCTGTAAAAACCCTTGAAAAAGTTGCACCTTGCAGAGTGAAGTTTTTAACGGTGTGCTAATTTCATAATTACTGTTAAATGTCTGCACTGGCCTGAGAAGCTAATTCTATATTTGCAGGTCATCAAATTTCTCCATTGTGACGCAAAAAAGTTCACGCTTTAAACTTCTTCTTCCTAAAGTTTGTTTAGCTTTATTTTGGCTTCTTTCTTAATTCAATCAAATATTTGTTTTACTACCTGAAATTTTAAATTAAAATTGAAGAACATTGAGTGCTTTTAACTTGCTGAATGTGAATACTTAAATGTGATTGGCTGCTGCTTGCTGACATCACTGCAGTTGTATGTTGTAGGCCTGAGGCCTGCAGCCACTAATCTTTGCAATTTAGTATTTTTACATTTTATTTCTGCTTTGCTCTTGATTTTAAGCCAATTTGTGAATATTCAAAATCTTGCTTGGTAAACATTGATCTTAACCCAGCCACGACTGTGCTTTGATTAATAAATCAATAATAATCAGTCGTGACCTGTTTTCCCAGACCTTGTTTTTTTCATGCTGGTCGTGCACAGTTGGTGTTTAGACTATGGCTTTGACTTCTGTTTTTCAAGCTGTAATATTAAAATAAGTTGTCTTTTGTTTGTCAGAAGTCATTTTTCTTTCTGCATTCAGTGACCCTTGCACTACAGGCCAGGACAATAAGTAACCTTATGGTGGTCACCTAGTATGGTCAACAGATGATGAAGTTTGACTGATGGATATCACACTTGAAGGATGACAGATGGAAAGACACCATCAAAAGAGTCGTAAACAACTTGGATATTGCGAAGTCTGCATGACCTTGCAGTGCCTGTGAGAATAATTGATAAGAACTGAGACTTGTTTTGGGAAAGGGCTGCATCAGGCCTCGAAAGGCTGAACTGGAGCCAGAAATTTGGCTTAAAGGGATGCTGCTTTGAGGACTCGCTGCTGCAGCTGTAGTGGAATAGTCACCACTGAAGACGGGAGGACGGGTCAGGAATGGAGTGACTGACCGTAGTGCCACCCGCAGGTTACTCAGGGACTTGATAATGTATGTACTAAGGAGATGGTAATGTATGTACGGAATGAAGGTGCTGTCATAGAACAGACTAAGTTGGGGTTATCATCTTGGGGAGTGGTGTGGAACAGACCAAATTGGGGTTATTCTTTGTGCTTCAGAAAAATCTGCCTTTCTTCTTTTCTTCTGATACATATATAAAGTGTTTTCTTCTTTCAATAAGGTTATCTTTCTTTCTTCTTACTTATTTTTCTCATTTTTTATATATTATCAATTATGATAGTCATATCGTTATTATTATTATAATCATTATTCAGTATTCAATTGAATTGTTGTTTTAACACATTACTTGTCATAGTCGCTCATTCCTGTTACACCCAGAGTACTGAACCTGAGACTCTGAAAGGGACTCTCACGTCCCTCCCTACAACTTCAAGACATCCTGCTGACTTGGTGCCAGGTTTAAACTGCTGTTGGAAAAGAGCAAAATCACACCAGTGAGGTTGCTAGTGCTTTGTGGGCAGTTTTCTTCGAGGTCAATGATGAGCACTATTGCTTCATCGCTGAGGGAAAATCCTGGTCAATACATGCAATAGGAAAGGTGTGTAAGTGAAAGGAGTTGAAGGTTATTCATGTAAACCATAATATTATGACATAGCATATTAATGCATAAACACTTAATTTGTTTGTTTGAAATTCTACTGGTATCCTATATCATCATTCCAAGGCCCTGTTTTTTAAGGGAAGAGATTGGTACAGAAGACAGGGATAATTTATTCGTTAAAGAGAAAAATAAAAATGAAAAATCAAGATGGTAATTTTAATACTTAGCTACCCCGTGGCACTTAAAGTGGTCCAAGTTACTTCCATATCCTGGAGCTGCATAAAGCCGACAGGTTTTGATTTTCACCTGCTCTCTTGTGGAAGCAATAATGTGACCTATTAATAGCCAGTGAGTTCCTTTTTAAAATATGCACATTGGGTCTCAATGACAACATCTGGACCTGACTGCATTTTTTTGTTACTAGTCGGTCTGAGCAGAGATTGGCACAAAGTTTCTAGTCAGGTCAAGCCAGTGGCGAAGAGGATTAGGGCGTGAAGAAATCCAAAAGGGCAATCTTTTTTGTATTTCTTCTCATCATTAAACTTTCCTGAGTGTTCCTCTGAAGCTTGTAAAGAAAGATTATTCCTTGGCAGCCGCGCACTCGCCCTACCTGATCAAGTGTTAGT
This sequence comes from Carcharodon carcharias, assembly GCF_017639515.1. Lineage (NCBI taxonomy): Eukaryota > Metazoa > Chordata > Chondrichthyes > Lamniformes > Lamnidae > Carcharodon > Carcharodon carcharias. The sequence continues at coordinate 66,717,924 of NC_054487.1, forward strand.
GATAGTGTGATCACTATGTTATGGCATGGCTGATGGTAAATGCTGAGCTGCTCAAATCCCAGAGGGAAACTTGAAACAGCTGCCAAAATGGTTTTTGCAATTTGTGTAGCATGAGGAGAGGTTCTGAAATCAGGACATGATGTCCCAGGCTACTTGTGATGATTTTATAGTAAAGTAAACATCTATTATAAGAATAAAGAAAAAAAAATCACACTTAAATACAAGAATGGATTTATACAGTAAACAGTACTTTAAAACAGTTACACAAATCTTAACTTATCTACCCTCAGAGCTAACCTTTTCATTTTCTGTTCAGCATATATCATTATTGAATCTAAAATCTATAGAATTCCAGAAATTTTTACCACATGGTGCTTTTTCCTTAGGGGGTCCTCTGAGGCTGACAGCAACTGGTTCTTCCAGTCTGGTTTTGTTCACGCTATATTCTGGGAGATTTGACCAGCTATCTTGCTGTCTTCTGCGAGATCTGACCAGCTACCCCCAACTAGGCATCAGTATTTCCTTAAGTGCATTCTTCCCTTTGACCTCGCCATTGCCTCAACCAGTCTCTTCAGAAATACTTCCTCCCAGAATTGATTGAACTCGTTTTATTACCCTAGTTCTTAGACTTATAAAAACAAACTTACCCTATCTTTACTTCACTTACACCTTTTATAACATGCATATATCCCGCTTTGAACTGCTACAACTCAATTCAAAAACACTACTGTTATTGCTTTATGTAAAACTCTGATTGAAGATCCTCTTGGATCCTCTTAGCATATCAAAGCCACTTCTTACCATTGGCTTTAGACTCTTGCAGCCACTCTGGCTCTTAATCCAATTACCATATTTACACTCCAATAGCCTGTCTTCCAGCACATAAGAAATATGACAGGGTTATTAACAGGAAAAAAAAAATCAAATTTCTTGTTTTCTTGACAACTATCACAGGATAGTGGATCTGCCCAGCAGCCCATCCTACCACTCAGCTGCTATGGACAGGTGGCTTTTGGCCGACAGAATTTTACATCACTTCTGACTGACATCCTACTTGCCCTGGCTGGAGAGCTGGCTGGCAGGTTTAATGTAACCAGGTTTCTTCTGTCCAGGGAAACACACTGGCTGTTAAAGTCTAGACTAAAATCTTTCCCAAACAACTGAGGCATGACACAAAATCTGGAGAGTTGGCAATCTGGGATAGAGCATCACCATGTCAATGATGGAGGCGATGATGTTTATTATTCTAGCCACACAGATAAATTCAGAAGTCTTACAAGTCTTAGGAAGAAGTTTTACAAGGAAACATATCCTTACTTATGTAGAGAGACTGAAGCTGTACACACTACTCCAGGTGTGGTCTCACCCATCCTATGTAAATAGCACATCCTGTGAAAACAAAAGGCAGCTCCCATATAACCTACAGATGATGCACGCACTGGTGACTTTTAGTAACTGCAAGTGCTGCACATCAAAATCACTGTAAAGTTTAATTAGAATTTCAAATACTTCATTTAAACAAACCTACACCTAATGTAAATATTTTCCCCATTGCTTTCCAAAGCCTCATCCTGACAGGAGATTCTTATCTATAACAATTCTTCATGGAACGTGCATTGGTTAAAAATATGGGTGCTGTAAAAGTAAATAGAGACCTAACGACATCTTCTTTGGATTAAGTTTGCCTTATTTGTTCAGAAGGAACCAATGTTTACGATGAAATTCAAGTTTGCATGATGGGATTGCACTGACTCAGTGCTTTGTGTCAAAAATGGTTTAATTTCATTTCATTATCACTAGCAATTATGTAACTGGAGTCGGTGTGAAGCCTATCTTTCAGACTTATGTTTTTAGTTCTTTTACTGATTGTACTGATATCAGTACTGACCAAGGGTCAAAAATGGTAAGAAATGTCCTGCGCATGTGTTGAATGCCCATTTGCAGAACCATTTCTTCCCCTGCCACATAATGCTATGAATATGAAATACAGCCAAGGCTACTCATTCATATCATTGCTGAAAAGGTTACTCTGTTGCACTGGTTGTTACAGTATAAATACATCATTAAACGATAAGAAATGAATTCCCACTCCAGGAACAATGTTTAGCACTTCAATAAGCTCATTATTTAGTGATGGCACCGAGTGCACTCTGCTTTATAAAGTTATACAATTGAAATATTGCTGATGTATAGAATTTTTGTTAAAATGTGACAAAAAGTGCTTAGGCTACTAAACCATTGAGCCTGTGCAGTAATTATTCAAAGGTGCTAAAGTACAATTTCTGAAATGTTGAGCAATTAAATCTATAGCGATGTGACCTATACCATGACTACCCTGAATGAGATTCTTTCCAGGGTTAGACTATCACTATGGAAACAGCATATTTTTTTACCAGTTAAATGTAGCCATGTATTTAGAGATATGAAACATGCAGAGACATTGCAGGATTACTAGGTAAATACTGGCAAAGTAGAACAGGAAGGAGATCCACAAGTCTTATTAGATTGTGTAATAAGACAAATAAATTGTTGATTGAAAACAAAATTTATGAGATTACTTCCTTTGATAAACTTGCATTTATATTCACATTTACCAGGGTAAATTAATTAAAAGTGCTATATAAATGTGAGCTTATATAAGAAATAGGAGGAGTAGGCCACACATCCCTTCAAATCTGCTCCACCATTCAACAAAATCATGGTTGATTTTCAATTCAACTGACTTTCCTGCCCAATCCCTTAGAGTCCAAATATTTATTGATTCCCTTAGAGTCCAACTATCTATCAATTTCAGCCTTGAATATATTCAACAACAGAGCAACCATAACCCTCTGGAGCAGAGAATTCCAAAGATTCACAACCTCTGAATGAAGGAATTTCTCCTCATCTCAGCTCTAAGTTGCTAACCTCTCAACCTGAAGCTACGTCCTCTGGTTCTAGATTCTCCAGGCAGGGGAAACATACTCTCAGCATCTACTCTGCCGAGCCTTCTCATTGGGATAATTTCTCATTTGAGGGAGTATAGGCCCATTCTATCATATATGTCCTCATATGATAATTCTCTCGTCCTAGGAATCAAGCATCATTGCACCCTCCAAGGCAAACATATACCCTTATGCACAGAGACTAAAGCTGTAAACAAACTCAAGGTGTGGTCTCATCCATGCCCTGTAAATTTCAGCGAGACTTCCGAATACTCCAACCCCCTTGCTAAACCCAACTTATGATATGTCCTCCAAAGTGCTTGCTGCACCATTTTTTAATTTGTTCATGGAAAGCGACTATCACTGGCAAGGTTAGCATTTATTGCCTATTTCTAATTGCCCTTGAGAAAATGGTGGCAAGCTGTTTCCTTGATCTGCTGCGGTCCATGTGTAAGAGTGTTGTTAGGAAGGGAGCTTCAGTAATTTGACCCAGCAACAGTAAAGGAAAGGCAAGCCAGGATGGTTCTTGGAGGGATACTTTCAGCTGACAGTGGCCCCATGCACTGCTGTCCTTATTTTTCTGGATGGCAGAGGTTGGTGGCTTGGAAGGTGCTGTTGAAGCATCCTTGATAAGTTTTTGCAGAACATATTGTAGATGGTACACACTGCTGCCACTGTCCATCTGTTCAAGGGAGAGGAGCAGGTGCCAATTGGGCTGCTTTGTCCAGAATGATTCGAGCTTTTTAAGTCTGGCAGCATCGGCGGAGAAGAAAAGAGTTGACGTTTCGAGTCCTCATGACCCTTCGACAGAACTAGGTGAATCCCAGGAAGGGTTGAAATATAAGCTGGTTTAAGGTGGTGGTGGGGGGGGGGGGGTTTGAGTGGGGGGATAGAAGTGGAGGGGGGTGGTGTGGTTGTAGGCAAAAGCAGTGATAGAAGCAGATCATCAAAAGATGTCACAGACAGCAGAACAAAAGAACACATAGGTGTCGAAGTTGGTGATATTATCACATTCGTTTAGATAATATCACCAACTTCGACACCTATGTGTTCTTTTGTTCTGCCGTCTGTGACATCTTTTGTTGATCTGCTTCTATCACTGCTTTTGCCTACAACCACACCACCCCCTTCCACTTCTCTCCCCCACCCCCCCCAACCCCCCCCACCCCCACCCCACCACCACCACCACCTTAAACCAGCTTATATTTCAACCCTTCCTGGGATTCACCTAGTTCTGTCGAAGGGTCATGAGGACTCGAAACGTCAACTCTTTTCTTCTCCGCCTATGCTGCCACACCTGCTGAGTTTTTCCAGGTAATTTTGTTTTTGTTTTGGATTTCCAGCATCCGCAGTTTTTTGTTTTTATCGAGCTTTTTAAGTGTTGTTGGAGCTGCACCCAAATGGACAAGTGGGGAGTATTCCATCACACTCCTTACTTGAACCTTGTAGATGGCAAACAGGCTGTGGGGATTCAGGAGGTGAGTTATTCACCGCAGTATTGCCAGCCTCTGACCTGCCCTTGTAACCACAGTATTTATATGGCTGGTCCGGTTACATTTCTAATCAATGGTAATCACCCAGGATGTTGATTGTCGGGGATTCAGTGATGGTAACACCATTTAATATCAAGGGGTGATGGTTATATTCTCTCTTGTTGGAGATGGTCATTGCCTGCACTTGTGTGGTGTAAATGTTACTTGTTACTTATTATCACATGTCTGAATGTTATCCAGGTCTTGCTGCATGCAGGCACAAACTGTTTCTGTACTGAGAAATTGCAAATGGTATTGAACACTATGCAATCATAAGCGAACATTCCAATCTCTGATCATATGTTGGAGGGAAGGTCATTGATGAAGCAGCTGAAGATGGTTGGTCTTAGGACACTACCCTGAGAATACCTGCAGCAATGTCCTGGGATTAAGATGATTGACTTCCAACATCCATAATCACCTTCCTTTGTGCTAGTTATGACTCCAACCAGCATAGAGAATTACCCCTGAATCCCATTGACTTCAGTTTCTTGATGCCATACTCAGTCAAATGCTGCCTTGATGTCAAATGAAGTCACTGTCACCTTACCTCTGGAGTTCAGCTCTTTGTCCATGTTTGGATCAAGATGGTACGGTGATCTGGAGCTGAATGGCTCTGGTGGAATCCAAACTGGAATCAGTGAGCAGAGGGTTGCTAAGTAAATGCCATCTGGAAAACCAGATGCATGTTCAAACTGCTTCTGTTAATACAGTTGCCAGATAGCTTCATTATGAATGCTTGACTGAGCACCAAGAATGGCTAACGCACTCAGCTCAGCAGGCAATCTTGACACAGCTTGTAGGTGTGTGATAGCTTTGTTTGATTGATGTAATTATTATCTTTTAACAACCTGATCATTCTTTGAAGAGGTTTTTCAATGCCTGTATGTTTATTTGGACAAGATTAACAGGTGTGAAGTGGATTGAAGGTTTCCTTAATAGGATGTTCACTGCCTGTGGTTGATTGCCAGATTTACAAGAAGTTAAGAGGGGCAATGTTTTTCAGAGGGAATGTTGAATGGCTTTTTCTTTCCTTCATGACTAGGGACTAGGCATTCCCTATAGTTCTCAACTCACCTACAATGCTGTGAACTACACCTACTAACAAAATGGGCCTAGCTCCATCAAAATTGTGGAGGTGTGAAATTCCCACCCCACAATAGAGCCAACAAGGTACAGGGAGGAGGGAGTGCTGTGAGTGGGCTAGCTACCCAAACTCTTATTCTGCATCAAGGACCTCCCAACTCTGCAGACTCCATGAAAATTCAGGCATTTATTTCTCAATGTTTCTCAATATATTTGTTGAAAATTATGAAATATTTCTTTAGATGGTCACTATTGCTATATATTGTCATATCTTTTAATCTAATTTCACAATCTATTTGAGTCATTTATCTTTCACACCCAAGCAATTGGCTTTAAGTTTCATACTGTAGTTTCAACATTAAGTACATTCTCAGAACCATTGTGAAGGGCTTACATATTATGATCACTCTTGCCCAGAGGATCCTTTACCAAGATGGCACACAACACAAGGTCTAAAATAAATTTTCCTGATGCATTGATGCAGGAAACTGTCTTGAATGCTTTCCATGAACTCATCCTTCAAACTATTTTTTCCAGTTATATTGTCCAATCGATATGAATATTAAAGTCCACCTGATTGTTGTCTTACTTTTGTTACAAGCTCATCTTATTTCTTGATTAATACTCTGCACCACAATATATCAGCTGTTATAAGCCAATAAACTACTGTCTCAAGTGTTTTCTATCCCTTGTTATTTCTTAATGTTAAAATCTCCATAGAAACCTATAACTTTTAGAAAGAAACCCAAAATTCCAGTTACAAGCTGAAAGAATGACACAGCAAGATTTCACTTTTCAAAGCTTTTACTGTAATAAATGACTAAGAGCACTTTTATATAAACAATATTTACTTTTCATAGGTAGCTTATCCTTTAAACTACAGAGAGGTACATTCTCCTTTTACACATAGGACCCATCACACCGCCGCCCCCGCCACCCCCCCCCAACCCCGGAATTGCAGTGCACAGTTGCTCCCAGCTTCCAATTAGTTCCCATATCTCCATTTCATTGAGTAGTAATTCCAAGTGACCATATCCAGGTGCTTTCTTCAGGTTTCAGATAGCTTTTTAAATCTACCACCAACAGTAAAGTCTGTTCTGATGATTATTCTTCCCCCTGGCCATGCCAGGACAAATCTCTTGGAATCTGTTGAAGGCTTCAGGTAGCTTGTAAAATAAAGCATCCTTTTTGTTGATCACACAGAATTGTTGTCTGTCTGCCTGAATGTTGTAGGGAAGCCTGTAGATGGACCTCAAAAAAAGGTTTCCTCTGCCCTCTTCCCCATGGCAACATGAAACACTTGAAGCCTTGCATCTAAGTAGAAGTGCTATTTAGATCTTCTTGACCTCAACTTCCAATCATCTTAGAATAAGTGAATTGTTTACAACCCAATGTTCACAATAGCTTTCTGGGACATTGAGAGACTCAGGGTTTATTCATTGTAAACTCAGAGCCTGCAGCCATTGTCGGTAAACATAAATACCATGCACTTTTTTATCAGTAAAACAACTGAAACCTTCTTTGCTCTCTGATAATCAAACCACCCATACTTACTCACTGGCAGACTGCAGAACAAGTCAAATGACCCCCTTCATTCACCTAAATGTAAAGATACATAATAATCTCATAAATCTCTTAATTGTAATGGGTATCTATACTTTCTGCTCTTCCAAAACTAGCTTCTTCCTCAGTACTGTCCATTTGTCATCCTTAGCAAGGCTATCCTACCTTCTTTTCCATTTTGTTTGTCTTTTCAAAATGTGAAGTACCTTGGAATGTTTAGTTCCCAACCTTGCTCACCGTGCAATCACGCCTCTGTAATACAATGCTTCCCAAACTATTTTCCAATACGACCCCATTTTAACACTTGAAAATTAATATGATGCCTGAAACCAATAGAAACAAAATGGAAATAAAGCAGCATAATAACTTTGAGTATATAATTATTAAAGTTCACGTATTGTAGATCAGTGTATTATACATCATATAAATATGAAATATAATATAAAAGCAGAGTACTGCGGATGCTGAAAATCTGAAACAAAAACAAAAATAGCTGGAAAAACTCAACAGGTCTGACAGCATCTGTGGAGAGGAAGAGAGAGTTAACATTTCAAGTCTCTATGACTCTTCATCAGAACTAAAGAAAAATAGAAATGAGGTGAAGTATAAGCTGTTTGAGGAGGGAGGGACAGGTGAAGCTAGATAGAGGGCCAGTGATAGGTGATATGAAAACCTGTGATGAAAGTCCTGGGCCCTCAGTGACTGGGCCATGAACTCCTCTCTTCCAGACAACCCAGCAATGAGACTGCCCCAGTGTCCTGACCAGCCGCCATGCACCCCTCCCAAGGCATGCCACTGCCAACATGCCAACAGCCCTACCCGGAAACCAGTGGCACACAGTCAATCCAAAGGAGGCACCCTCAACAGAATGCATCTGAAGCACCACCTCCTGCCTCCCCTTGCTCTCATCCTCCGCCACACACACAGTCAATCCAAAAGCAGCTCTCGAAGTCCCCGGCAGAGAAGGAAGGCTCCCGCCTCCCACATCCAATCTGGCAGAATCCAACTAATAAGGGCCCCTGACCTCCACGGCTCCCCTGGTCGCTTCTCAAATAAAGAAGGTTGACCTGCATACAGACCTCACCCTACACCGCACCACAGCCAGCCCTGTCATCCCAGCTAACCGGCAGCCAACACACGACTACCAACAACTCACCAGTACCCAACCCCTTCCACAGAACACAATTTCAAAAAGGGTTTCCCTAATGCAATCTGGATAATTTTTCTCACTCTTGTATGGGTTTTCCTTCCTAGCCATAACATTGAGGCAATTCGAACATCTTAACTCGGGGATTTGACAGTATATATCAAAGGTGGGAGGCAAATAAGTACATTTAATTTTATATCATAAATATTCCATGAACAGAGAGATCAGTATAAACAGTTAACTTTTAGAGAGAGAATTTGTAATACATTTTTTATGTTTAGAATTGTTTATAATGTGTTCCACAGAGGGGACCAGGCCTCTCTGGGCCTCTTCACAGCCAATGAGCCAACAACACTGTCAACCCAAACCCACACATGAATCACCAGCCAGACAAGGCACCAGAGACAGCCACAACCCAGCACAAGCCAATGCCTCCCCCAAAGCAACAGCATACAGCCAAACCCCTCGCAAAACCCTTAATAACAACAAGCTACCAAACAGTATGTGAGAGAACAGCCAACCAGAGGGCCAAGAAACAGTCCCTCCACTGAATTGCCTGGAAGAAAAATGCCCCACTGGGACAATGTAAGGGAGCAGGAGATTTGCGTGATTCTATTTCTTGCAACTCCATTTGCTGTTTCTGCAACACCAAATGGCCCAGAGTTTAGGAACCACTGTGCCATAATGGCTGTTAGGTCAAACCCATTTATCTCTATTTGTGCCAATAGTTCAGCTATCTTGTTATAAAGAAAGTCAAATAAAATGTCTTAATTTTCAGCCTTTCACCATTTTCCTTAACTTGCAATGAGGTATCACCATTAATTTCCCTGTACCCTCCTGACACAATCTTTATATCTTTACCCAAATCGGTATACTGAACTAAGGCCTTGAGATTATTAATAGCTGTGTTTTTACTGTATTGACTGGCAACTAAATCTAGCAACATTCTCACTGGAAAGAGAGCAGCATATTTCACTAATCTAATCATTAATTGTTGCAAGCTCATCTCACAGGGTGAGAAAAATGAATTAGGTATAATTAATTTATTATATCAATTGCTTAAAATAACATATATAAAACATTTATTACTATGATATTAAATCACTTTGCAATTGCTGTGGTTGCTGCATTGCTGTGTAGATATTGCTCAATTCAGGGTTAAGCTGCCAGCAAGTTTCAACTGGTCGTATTTATACATGTATTTCATGAACGATTAGACTTCCATGCCCAGGCACAGATGGAGTTACAGACACTTGTGATGTTTATTTGTACAAGTTTCAGCTGGGCTTTAGAGTTGTGACCTATCCTTGCCCCTTATCTTCTCGTTTGCATGTTGTCTCGAGGTGTCATCACCTGCAGGCATGGGGTGGGAGGTGTGAGGTGGTGATTTTAACCTTCACTCCCCAGCAGAAAACAGGTGAGTGGGCAGTTAAAATTGCCCACCCTGGAGCTGCCAAAAGCTGTCAGGTTCCAACTTTCACCTGTTTTCTTGGCACCTTTCCTGGAATCCTTTTTATTATGTACACATTGGATAATGATGACGCCATGCAGACTCAATTTTTAACCAGGCAAGCTAACCTGGAAAGTTTGAATATCTTTAGCTTCACTTCCCTCTGGTCACGGGGGTAACAGAGGAAAACTTACCTGCCCGACTATGAATTCACCCTGCATCGATCGGGGAATCCCCCCACACAATGGCCTGGTAATCAATCCCACCACTTAAATGGCTGCCAATAGGCAACCACAAGGGCTGCCCAGCTTTCCACCATTTATTGGTGGCATCTGGTCCAGAATGGGTAGGTTGTCAGCTGACAGGATTTAAATGAGGTGAGGGAGCTAAAATATTCCAGGCCTTAATTTCAGAGCAGGAGGTGTTTCTAATTCGTATTGCTGCTTAACTGTTAAAAACTGGCCTGATGGTAAAATCAGGTCCAACTTTCACACATGTGCTGACCACCTCCTGCAAGCCGTCAACTTACTTTGTAAATTCAAATAGGGGGCCTAATGCTTCATTGAAGCCCGCTTTGCAAGTTCAGTCTACCCTGAACTGCATTGCATACAGGAAAACATGGTCTACATGCGGCCTAACCAGTGGTCCTTAAAGGGACCACTGCAGGAGGCCACCAGAAATGTAAATTGATGGAAAAACTTAGCGAATGCGGAGGTGGGAGATCCAGGATTATTCCTCCCAGCTGCACCGCAGTACCACAAAGACTGTTTCTGCCCACCGACTTCTCCAGATCACTTTCTCCGGATCCCGCTCCCTCCCTCCGAATTGTATTCTTCCTCTCCCAGGAATGAAGTCCCTGCTGGCTATCAGTGTGTTGAAATTGAAATCCTCTTCATTGCTGACCTGCTGGCCTCATGTAAATGAGGCCTGAGGCCCAACATTAGATGTGCCTCAGGTCGACCATTCTGGCGCTCAGTTTGGGGCGGCAGCGCAAATCAATTTCTAGGCCCTGGATTTATCTTGTGGAAGCTTTAAAAATCTAAATCAAAATCAGGCCAAATTTAAGCCGAAGCAACAGGTAATAAAATTATTCGATTAGCAATTGAATCAGTCAATCTTTGTTCCTTCAAGCACATTCAGTGATAGGCTGTAGCTGTGGTGGTACATCACAAAGTGTTACTGAAGTGGTTTTAGCTTGAATTTATAGGTCTGTTCGACCTGAGCCGTCCCCCGGCTACCAAATTCACATCCCAAACCATTAAAATTGCTCAGACAAAGTCAATAGTGTACTGAAAGCCTGGCAGAACTCCAAAGCCTTCTATCTGATAATGTTTATCAAGAAACTGAAAAAAAAATAACACCGCCCTTTGAGAAATCCACACTGAGCCGATTAAAGCTCAGTTGCAGCTTGACCTGTTCAATATGGCCAAGTTATGTGGATTTGAATGTTGGTTCCAGTACCGCAGTCACATTTGCTTAAATCTATACTATGCCTCCAGGACTTTGACTTGTACTTAGGATTTACAGAGACCCAGGTGGAAAAGCAAACTCTTCAGCTCGAAGCTTGACAGAACATTTATTGTGCTTAATGGTCAAGATAAAAAAATGCACCATGAAGTCCACCTGTGTTTTATTATATCAGACATTTTCTGAAAGTGGTCAATATTACCAGGCCGGTTTTAAAATTTGACTGTATCCTGGCCACATGGTGCACTATTACATCTATCTTAATGCATGAATCTTGGTCAAACTGTGTAATTTAAAATTTCAGCATTCTTATTTCTGTAACGCGAGGTATATCTGTAACATCTCTTTTAAAAAAATCCCATCAGGGATCTTTCATTTAAATTGAAAATGCTTTCCAGCATTTCTTACATTGATTTGTCATGAATACTTTATACCTGATCACTTTCAATACCAAATAAGCAGGATGATTGGTAATAATGCAAAGTATTCAGGAGATGTGTGTTTGTCTGACATTTTCAACCATTTTGTTTTACTATTGGATTTTCAGACCCTGGGAATTATATTGACAATGAACTCAGCTTGTTTGTTTGTTCGTCAATTTAATATGTTAGGAGCAAAATCTGAAACCTGGTATGGTTTTCCCTGCACCTTTCTTATTGATGTTAGCTTGTCAGATAAAATTTGTAAAATATTTGCGTAGATTTTGGAGGTTCTGATGCACATTTCCTTTTGAAAATGTTCTTCCTCAGAACAAAAACCAAACTCACCTTTGAAGCAGCTATCTTTAGTAAGTGAGTTAAGTGAGAAAGAGGCAATGTTGGTAGCATTGAACTGGGTAGGGGAATGTTTTGGTCACTTTTGATTCTGCTTTTGATCACCGAGGAAATTGAGTCACGCTGCAACATTGAAAGTTAAAAAACAGTTTTGCATCAGGGAGTATTAGAGGCATTGTGACTGATGACCAAAATTCCTTGATATTTTGGGATGTTAAGGTTAATGGGTGCTTTGGCATTAGGCTTATCTTCTTTTCTGTTGGAACTGACTAGCCATTTATTAAATTTATCACAAATCTCAGCTTCCTTAATACTTTCAATAGATGAAAGGTTCTTTTATTTGGTAATGAAAAATGTTTGTGGACTACACACTATGGGCGGAATTTTCCCAAATTTGCACTAAGTACAGTAACGATGTTTTACCCGCCAGCCGCGATGGTGGGATTTCACGCCATATCATTCTGAACCCATCTCATTATTTATGCTGTCGCTGGAAACGCGTCATTTCCATGGCAGCCGAGCTCTCATTCATCCCCCACCCCCCTCCCCATCACCCGCCGCTGCATCACGCCGGGCGCCATGTTTAAAGTCCAGCCACAAGCAGACATCTCAGTGTTTCCGGCTCACCACTGCCTCACGGAAGACATGGCCCTGAAACAGAAGAGGACTGCAGCCCCCAGGCTCAGCAATGTATCTCTCGAGTGACTTTTGGATGCTGTGGAGGCTCTCCAAGGTGTCCTCTGCCACAGAATCTGCCCACAGGATGGGCAGCAACAGCACTAACCCAGCTTGGGAGGTGGTGGCAGCGGTGGTCAGTGTCAAAGCCCTGAAAAAAGAGGATGGCCATCCAATGCTGCAAGACGATGAATGATCTCCTCCATTCTGCCAGGGTAAGTCACTCATCTGATCACTCAACTCACACACTTAGAAAACCTATCACAAATCCACAGGGCCCACGCTCACTGTCGGTTGCAGTAACATCACCATTCACCATCTCATACTCACCGTCATTGTCCTCATCTTGTCCATGGGACCACTCAACACCCACACAGGCCGGGCATACTTGCCGTCTGGCCTGGCAAGCATCCTGCTTACACTTTCTCTATCTCTATCCATGCAGGACAAGCTGGCACACAACAAGAGGGAGAGGTTGCAGACCGGTGGTGGAATGCCCAAAATCAAGGTCCTCATGGACTTTGAAAACAGAACCATCCTGTTGGCCAGCAAGGATCTGGACCGATCCTGTGCTAATGGCGAGGTTGGCACTGCTCTACCAATGAGGATCAGCAGGGCAACATCCATCAGACAACCAGGCCACCGCCATGCACTAATAATCTCCCCTTGCTTTCAAAAGCACATCTCCCAAACAGTTGACAGAATCCATAAACCAGGACCTCCAATCAAGCCCTGAAGAAACCTCTGAAGAGGAATCTGGAGGCACCTTCCTTGAAGTCCCATCACAGTGCTCACCCATGCACTCCGCCAGCACAGAGACACATACCATGGTGGGACCTAGCTTTAGCGTAGCCCTGGGATCACAATCTGGTGAACACGTTGCACTGTCTGATCCACTGTAGGTGGTGACAGGGACTTCCCAGGTGTCAGGCACTCGGAGGACTACTGGAGGACAGAATGTTGCTGAGTCTGAGTCAGATGACGAGCCTCTGGACCCGGTCATGTCACATGTGCTGGGGCCACAAAGGCAAACTTGGGAACATCAGGAATTCTGAGGTTCCTCTCCCTTGGGTCACCACTGGCATTCAAACTTTTCTCCACGTACTCTGTCTCTCACTAACTCGGCTGTCAACAGTACACCACTGCTTCACATGCCCATAGCAAAGAGTTACAGACCTTCAGTTGTCTCTGTGGACCTTCTGGCTTCCCACAAGTCTTTATCTCTTTAAGCTTGAAGTTTGGAGCCTTTCTCTGCTCCTCACTCTTAACTTCACTTTTCCAGGTTCCCGTCCTTCCTTTGACTAGAATATCTGCTTGGGGCTTTCTCCTGTTCTACTCCCTGAATGCTGGGGACTTTCTCCTTTAGCTTGGGACTGACTATCTGTCCCCTTTGCTCCAGTCTCTTCCTGGCAACTACTTCCAAAACTGAACTTAAAACTGCTTTTCTAGTACTTTCTATCTGTCTGTGTGTGTGTGTGTGTGTGGAAGTGAGCCTGCCTCGTTGGGCATCCTGTTGCTAGGCAATAGCCCAGTTTTTTTTTACTCTATTGTTTGCTTCACTTCTCTTACACTCATAAACTCTCATTAGAAATGCAGGCACCTTTTAAAGTGAAATTAAAACTCAACTTGACCCTTTCTTAACATACAAATACAGAAATGCAAATCAAACTTAAACTTTAAAGCTAAAACTCATTCCTAACACCCACAAATACAAATATAACTTACTTAAATTGTCTCTGTATCCTAACATCATCCAGTTTGCTTAATGACAAAATTCTTCACACCAGATCACATTGCAAAATTAGTTCCAAGAATACTTGAAACATAGAGGGAACATTTCAAGCAGCTGATAATTTTACAATACAAATAGTATCAAGTAGAAAATAGTGTATTGGTGACAAGGGTATTTTTAGTTGTTAGAATGCCACCTACAATATTCAGGTATGAGGAAGAGGTACATCATTGACCACACCAGCAGAAAACAATATTCTTGCTCACAAGATCTTCTTACTATAGAAACCAACACATGTAAAACACTGATTACTGCTTAAATAAGTCAGCATAGAAATTACTGGCATTGATTTAGTGAACATTTAATGCATTTATATGACATTTCTCCATCTGCTGAATGTTAAACTATTTTCATAAATGCATATATGCCTGCACTGTTATATCAAACAAAGGAATGTCATTCAACATGCTAAACATTAAGGAGAGAATTTTACCCCCGTTAGGGGGGGTTGTGCGGGGGCGAGCAGAGATGGACGCGGACCCGATTGGCACCCCCGATTGGGTCCGTGCAGCTATTTTAAGTGGGCGGGCCAATTAAGGCCCTGGAAGCGCTGAGCGGTCCCTGTGCGGGTGTTTGGGGGGTTGGGTGGAGGGGGGGGGGGCGGTGCGGTGGGATTCGCATGCACACAAAAGAGCGCATAAGTCTCCCTAAGGCACAAAGGTGCCTCAGGGAGATTAGATTAAGTTTCAAAAATCTAAATAAAGGAAAGAGAAAATTTAAAGACATATCCCCTCATGTGACAGTGTCACATGAGCTGGGACATGTCAATAAACTTATATAAAAATTTTTATTCAGTTCATAAACACTTCATGAAACCTCATCCCACACATGGATGAGATTCCATGGAAAATGCGAGGGCCGTCTGGGCTCTTCGCCTGCCCGCCAACCTTAAGGTTGGATGGGCAGCTCAGTTTATTAGTTTAATTAGGTTTTAAATGGCCTTAGGTTTGGTGGGCGTGCAGCTGACTCGGGTGTGCGCCCGCCGAGCTGAACATGTAAATGACGTGCGGTGATGTCGGGACGCACACCCGATGTCACCTCTGCATCATTTTACGCCTCAGCGAGCAAACCCCGGCCCCACTCGCTGAGCCGAAAATTCTGGCCTCAGTGTTCACTCTGTCTTATTAAGGTAGCTAAAAGTTGTGATAAGTATTCTATTTCTGTGACAATACATTTATAAGCCCTCACAGGCAGGCATAGTAATTACTGTGAGACAGAATTTTCATGTGGGCTACATGCTGCTATAAATTCAGTAGGGGATAAACAGAAACCCTGAAGTAACAGCATAAATGACTTCTCCAGGGTCGCTGCCAATCTTCTGCTGAAGCTATCTCAGGAGTTTGGGGAGTCCCTCCAGAAATTGCAGGCACATATATTTACCACAGAAGTAAAATTTAAAATACTTTCTGCTTTCAGATAGGTTTGTTAAAATGTTTATTCCATATCCATTGTGATTAAGGCAGTGATTGTTGTGTTATAAAGACTAAAAAGGCCCCAGGTTCACTTTGTGGCCCGTGTTGAATTAACTGACCTCAGTTGGGATTTACAATTGGTCTCAAGACCATAAATGGAGAGGAAAATTGCTCATGTTCTACTGTTGGTATCTATTTTTTATTCATTCACAACATGCAGATATTGTTGCAAAGCACTTATTGCCATGGTTGTTCATCAGAACATGGCGATGGATCACCTCCTTGACCCCTTGGAGTCTGTGCTGTTAGGGAGGGAGTTCCAGGGTCTTGATATAGTGACAATGAAGGAACTGTGGCACATTTACAAGTAAGGTTGAAATATAACATGTAGGGGAACTCGGAGGTGGTCATGGTCCCATGTGCCTATCACGCAGCATTTGTAGTGGAGTTAGGTTTCTGGTCAGTGGTAACCCACAGGTTGTCATGAGCTGAGGAAATTCATCAATGATAAAGCCATTGAACATTAAGAGGAGGCCTGACTCTCCCTTGGAGATGGTCATTGTCTGGCACTTGTGTGGCACGAATGTTTATGTAGCACTTATCAAATCAAGTCTGAACGTTGGCCTGGCCTTGCTGCAAGCTGGCACAGAGGATGATGCAGCTGAAGATGGCTAGGAGTAGGATATCATCCAGAGGGACCCCTGCAGCGATGGCTTGGGATTGAGATGGTTGTCCAACAACCACAGCCATCTTTCTTTGTGTTAGGTGCAAGATCTCTCCAACCAGCAGAGAGTTTTCCCCAGATTCCCAATTGTTTCAATTTTATTCGGGCTCCTTGAAGTCACACTCCTTCAAATGTTGCTTTGAAATTAAGGGCATTCACTGTCACCTCACCTCTGGAATTCAGCTCTTTCATCCAGGTTTGGACCAAGGCAATAATGGGAGCTGAGTGGCCCTGACAGAACCCAAACTGAGCATCAGTGAACAGGTTATTGGTGTCTATATGCCACTTGATAGCACTGTCGATGACCACTTCTATCATTTTGCTGGTTCAGGGTCGGTTGACGGGGCAGCAATTGCCCAGTTTGGATTTGTTCTGATTTTTGTCAACAGTATATGCCTGGGCAATTTTTCACCTTCTCCAGTACTTGCCAGCGTTGTAGCTGTACTGGAACAGCTTGGCGAGGGATGCAGATTCCAACTGAAGTTCCATCCTTCATGCTTTGAATCCATCCAGGATTACAGATATCTCCACCAACATTCCTTTTGCCGCATCCTGAGATTCACACTCAGTGACATGCGCTGCCGTATTTAGACGCTCGACCTCTCTCTCTCCAGCAGCACCGATTCACCCTATCTCAAAGGTGTCCCGATCCACAGTTTCATTTTATCCTCCGACACTTTAACAAAAAACTTTTCCTCTTCCTTTCAAGCATGAAGGAACTCTAGTTCTTATTTAAACCATTCTGAAGAAGAGTCATATTCTACTTTAAACATTAACTCTGTTTCTCTCTCCACAGACCTGCTGAGTATGTCCAGAACTGTCAGTTTTTATTTCATCTAAATGCAGCATTGATTTACTATCAGCCAGTGAACAGTGTGCTTTCTGCATAGCTTATTCTAACCCCTGTTATTAGAAATATTTTTCTTGTGTTTCGCTATCTCTATGTTATATCTGTAAAGTAAGAAAAAAGATTGTTCACTCTCAAAAAGCACTAATAGTATTTATTACTTGAGCCTTTGCCTTTTTTGAGGGTATTGCTGCTATGTTTGTAGTTTCTTCAAATGGGCCAGGAAATGTCAAGCAACAAAATAAAACAGGTGATCAGTATAACTGTCCTTTTAATTAAAAAGCTGTTTGTTCCAAGCTGCCAAGTTCTTTTACATTGTTATAATTCTTTGAGCATTATTAACAAACTATTTTGTGATATATTTATACAATTACTGCAATAAAAAGCTAATTGAAATGGTTTACTCTTTGTTTTACTTACCTCTAATGTTAGTGGATAAAATGATTATTCTCAAACTATTTCCTTCCTTGGTGCTGCAATCAGGTACCTAGACCTATATACTGACTCGAAACAAACAAATGGCAAAGATATATTTTCATATCTGTGCTCCTACTGTTAAAGGTCTTTGCATGTGTATTGCTGAAAAAAGAGACATGCTATCAAAGCTTTTCATCTTGCACTCATCAAGATAGCTCGCAAGAAATTACCAACCGTAAAGTGGAACAACAATTTATACCACACGAGAAGAGAGTGCTGATTGGATGACAGATGGACTCTGATTGGTGGATGCACTGCCATGGAGGATGCAGCTTGG
The DNA here is from genome assembly GCF_017639515.1 of Carcharodon carcharias. Lineage (NCBI taxonomy): Eukaryota > Metazoa > Chordata > Chondrichthyes > Lamniformes > Lamnidae > Carcharodon > Carcharodon carcharias. The sequence continues at coordinate 66,736,070 of NC_054487.1, forward strand.
AACAGCTAACTGTCCCACTTCGTTCAAATTCAAACTGGGCAGGTCGACTCAGATTGGTCAAGGGGAATGAACTAGGGAATGGCTGTGCTGCAAGCTTTGTTTAGTTGAAAAATATGCAATGTATGGACATGTTCCTTCTGTGTACAAAGGACAGGGCTCTGTGTGTGAATGCATTGCGAGCCTGAATGACAATTTTAAATTGGTTTTCAGTGTAGTTCTTGGCACAATCAGGATTGTTTAGCAAGTGCTGTCCAATCATGGAATCACAACTAATGTTGGACACTATGGTTTGAGTTTTGCAAGCATGGGCTGGTTGGGTATGTTAAGCACTTTGCCTATTATGAACAGCCGAAGGGATGTGCTGTTTGATATGATCCACCAGGGGATATGGGAGATATGGCCTAAGTACCTGGTGTCATGAAGCTATTAATGTATATAATGTTATTGGAATTTTTTTTAAAAATAGAGGTTTAGTCTGTGGGTGTGTCTGTGTGTGTTAATTGGATTAAAGCCAGCTGGTCTGGGTGCTTTGATATATAATAGTTTTGAGATGTAAACAGAGGTAAAGAGTACATTTGCATTTTGTTGAATAAAGCATTCAAGAAGGGGAGTGAAATCTTGCACCTAGATAGGAGACATCAAGCAATATGTATATATTACTAATAAAATTGGTACTATGAAAGGGGTTTTATTGTTTGAAGAGGTGAAGTTCAAAGGGCCTGGTGATAGAATGAAAGTTTACATTCAAAAAGAAGTATTGGGTATAACCTGAGGGGAGTTTGTGTGTGCAGAGCAGAGGCATGTAACATCTAAGCAGCTGTAAGCCTACAACTGTCTGCAAAGGAACAAAATTGAAAGGAACCTCATTTTGAATTTGAAAGGTGAAATTGCTTTGCCTGGTGTCTGCTTAAGGTGAATGGGTTATGTTGTCTTAGTGGAGATTAGTTTGAGAATTTGTTAAAAATTTATGATAGCAGTAATGTGTAGCCATGTATATGTGGTTAATACCTTGTTGTAAATTAATAAACGTCTCATTTAGTTTTTTAATAAAAACCTCAAGAACTGGTGGTCTTATTCTTGAATTCAGAGCTGCATCTCAAACATACCACTTGAAAATATAGGTTATGACAGTTGCTTAAAGTTTCTCTCTGGGATTTTAAATAACTCAACCTTTATCAACTGCTGTGTCATAACACTTGGCATCACACTGGCACTTAAATTCATATACCACATTACTCATTTGTACGATAGGCAGAACATCTACTTGGCTTGGCAACAGTATTCTGTTACTAGAAACCACATATATTCACACATAGGGCTCTGTTCTTTGTAGATAGAAGGAACATGTCTACAAATTGCACTTTTTTCAGCTAAACAAAAGCATGGGGTGTTGTCATTTCCCAGTTCACTCCCCAGGATAATAACTTGACCAATCAAAGTCAACCTGCCCTGGCTGAATTTCAACAAATGGGCAGTTAACTGTTCCATGCTGCATTCTCCATGGCAACACTGCCACCAACCAATCAGTACTCTCTTATTATGCTGTTATTCCCCTTTACTGTTGGCATTTCTTGTGAGCTGTCCTGATGGGTGTAAGGCAAAACAGCTTTAATAGCATATCTCTTTTCAGCAATAATCAAGTCCTGTACTACCACATGACTATCTTTGGATGTGTGCCTTCAGATCTCTCCATTCCTCCACTTTGCTAAAAAGTCCTATCAGTTGTGTATGTTTTAGTTTTTCCAAATTTTTTGGAATATTGTTTCATAAACCTGCATTTTCCACACAATTTGCCCTGGTCCCCTGTTTGGTGTCATTAGCAAACTTCACCATGGGCTGAATTTTACCCTGATTGGGCGGGCCCTCCCGACCCAATTGGACGTGAAATTGCACGATATTTTGGTCGGCGGGCAGGCGTAAAAGTCAAAAGCGCACCCGCTGACAATTAAGAGGGCAATTAAGCCCATTAACAGTGCAATTGTTTGTCATTTTACATAGCCCGTCTAATCTCACAGTTGGTGGATGGGCACATCGGCCAGGTGGCCTTTGCATTTTTCACCAAACCTCATCCATGGGCAGGATGAAATTTCCATGAAGAAATGAAATATAATTAAATTTCTGTGGGCAGCATTTTCATTAGCTAAATTTTCAGGTGACTGATAATGATGCATGGACACTTTTTTCAGCTTTTGAAACCTTTATTTTTGCTGTTTCAGGTCTTCAGCTCTCTGAGGCAGCTCTCTGCTTTCAGGGAGCTTTCTGACAGTGCCGGCCCGCTCCCGCATTGACATCATTGCCCGGCCTCCTCCCCTCCCTAACCCGGCAGCACTGAGCTATTCAGTGCACTTCAGGGGCCGATCACAGTCGCCAATTCGATTCCCAGCCGATCTCAGGCCCGCTGACAGTGTCCACCCGCCGAGCTGAAAATTCAGGCCCATAATTTCTTTGGGCCCATGTCCAAATCAATCAGATAAAATGTTTTCAGCACAGATCCCCAGGGTATGCTATTATTGACTTAATAACAGAAATTGCTGGAAGTACTTAGCAGGCTGGGCAGCATCTGTGGGGAGAGGGAGAAATAGAATTAGAATTAATGCCCCAAATTTTGTGATCTGCCATTGCTTTTGAAAATAGCTGCCCACCAAGTAAAACTTTCTATAAAATTTACCTCCTATAACAACACTTTTTGTTTGCCACTTCCTCACCTTTCAGTGTCAAATGGTCACCCTCAAATCCTTTCTTTGATTATTCTATTACTTGTCCTGTGCCTCAAAAAACCTATTTTCCTTTACCTTTATTGTCTTTCATTCTCTCTATTTGCATTTCTAATGCTCCTCCGTTGCTTTCTTCTAATGCTTTTAATGATATCCATAGTCTTCCTCTGGAGTATTCCCACTATACTTATCATGTGCCTCCTTTTTAACCTCCCACCTTCACTTTTCCACAGAACTCTAATCTTTGATAGACCTTCTTTATTCCCAGTGTAGAATATATTTAACCTGCACCTTATCCACCTTGTTTCTAACTACCGTCCACATCTGGTCAAGTGTTTAATCTGCTATTTTTTCGTAAATTAATCTGGGCTATTTCTAATCCATCCCATGAAATAGCCCATTTCAAATCCAATTTCTTTATTTTTACCTTCTCTTTTATTTATTTCCAAAGTGAACATAATTAGCATTCTCCTATCTTTAGCTCACTTCTCCAGAATCAGATCTAACAGTCCATCATTCTTTGTTACATGTGCAATTTACTGAATAACGAAATAGTTTCCAATGTATTCCAAGAACCCTCCGTCTTTTAGCCCCAAACTTTTATCATATTGCAATCTACTTTGGAATACTTTGGAACGTTCTCATTATTACAATTCTGTTTTATTGCAAAGCCTTCTAAATTGCCTACAAAGCTTATTTTTGATTTCTTTCCTACCATTCATTGCTTGATGATCTACTGCCAAAATAGTAAAACATCCTTTATTATTTATTAATTCATCCAATTCTGAGCACGTTTGTCAGTAAAACTCTCCTTTCTTGACTATAATGGGTATTTGTTTAAAAAACCTCTCTTCTTTTTCTTGTCCGTCTCCATTGAAACTGGTGCTTCTGCAATATTGCCTCAACTGTCATTATAAAACCATGGTCCCCATACAAATGAATGGCTCTATTTCCCCCATTTTGTCTCCAATACTTCACAGTTCTTTATAAATACTGCAATCCTGATCAGTTCACACCTCTCAGCATATTTTACCCCCCTCTCTTATTCTATTCTTCATTATCATTCTCCATAACTTCTTTTTGATCTACCTGAAGATGTATCTCTTTATAATCCTTGCTCTTCGAGAACCAAGTTTACTCTGCTAGGCTATGCCTCCTCACTGTAATTGTTCTTAACATCTCTCCCTAATCACTTAGATTTGCCCTTTCCATCTACTTAACTAGTTTAAAAAAATATTCGTGGAGATTTTCTTGCCCATGTAACTGGATCACCTAAGGTCAGTGAATATTGGAAAAGCAGGAGGACTTGAGGGCAAATCTGCAAAGGAACCAACCTTATGTTCCTTTAGGTTAAGTTACTGGAATGAAAACTCAGCAAGTTCTTTTTCGGGTGTATATTCCAAGATGCATAATTTCCAAACAATCAGTGGGGCACAGAGCTGGAAATATCTTCTCTGTTGTATGAGACCAGGCTTATGTTTCCAGCACCTCTGCCGTTTAAAGATTGAGAAATATAAATAACATGTGACAAGACTATTTACACAGTAAATCGACATGTCCACTCTGAAAGCATTTAGATTTCGCCATAAAATAGTTTGGATGGTAAGTCCTGCTCACTATATTGCAGCAAGAAGCCTGCATATTTATTACTAAATCAGCCCAACTGAAGCTAGGAAAGAAAGGCCTTTGAAGTTCCGATGACAGAGTGAATTTATGGATTTTGTAATCTGAACATTGCAGGCAAGAAAATGAAGCTATTATAGTTTCATAACAACAAACACCAATCAGTCAAAAACTGTTGGGAGTATGCAAACATGCCAGTGTGCTAACCTTGCATTTAAATTGGTCAGTAACAGCCAGAAGTGATCAAAGTGTTAGACCTTGTATTTTCAACATAAATTACCTACCCCGTGACAAGGATTTAGGTAACTGAGTTAGCCCAATCTCATATGTCAATGTCCATTAAATGTGGATAGTGAATAAGATAAGGTTTAATAAGGGCTTTCTTAACTAACTATACACTATGGTACAAAAGAAACCATTCAAACCTATACTATGCAGCATAAACAAATTCCATTATTATCATACTTTTAGTTCTGTACTTGATAAATTAATGTTCAAAGGAAGAAGTTCAAAGAAATTTTCACTTGAATTCAAAACCTCAAGTGGAAAACATGTGTGCTTTGGTTCAGCAGTAAAACCAGACAGGTTGTAACAATGGAATTTCTGCTCCATATATTAATTAAATGGCCCTGATATTAAAGTGGATTCCAAGCAGGGTGGGGAGAATTATGTGTGTGAAACCGAGGAAGAAAGTTTTAGCAAGTTGGAATGTCCAATTTCAACTTCTTGTTTTATTCATTTATGAGATGCGGGCATCGCTGGCTAGGCCAGCATTTATGGCTCATCCCTAATTGCCCTTGAGAAGATGGTGGTGAGCTGCCTTCTGGAACCATTGCAGTCCATGTGGTGCAGGTACACCCGCAATGCTGTTAGGTAGGGAGTTCCAGAATTTTGACCCAGCAACAGTGAAGGAACAATGCTATATTTCCAAGTCAGGATGGTGGGTGACTTGGAGGGGAACATGAAGATGGTGGTGCTCCCATGTGTCTGCTGCCTTTGTCCTTCTAGATGGTAATGGTTTGGAAGGTGTTGTCTAAGGAGCCTTGGTGAGTCCCTGCAGTGCATTTTGTAGATGATACACACTGCTGCCACTGTGCATTGGTGGTGGAGGGAGTGAGTGATTGTGGAAGGGGTGCCAATCAAGTGGGCTGCTTTGTCTTGGACAGTGTCAGGCTTCTTGAGTGTTGTGGGAGTTGCAATCACCCAGGCAAGTGGAGAGTATTCCATCACACTTGATTGCCTAATTAAATTCTTTCTTCCGTATTTTGCATCTCGAAGCTTTGATGGTGGGTGGATTGGAGAGAATTGATGCACACACACAAGGCATGATCTGAAATCGACTATTTAAAAGACCAATGCAAAAAATGGAACTTGGAGGAGATAGGGGTTTTAGAAGGAGACAGCGAGGGTTAATGATCATCATACAGGATAAACAAGGCAAATTTCTAGTTTTTCAGATGCTTCCCTTGATTCACTCCTGGGTTCAGTTCTACAGGTGCAAGATAATTTTGCCCAATAGGAGGAAGAAACCTACTACTGTCACCAGTAGGTGTGCTTGGAGGTGGCAAGGGAGATGATCAGCAGGAGCACTGTGCCCAATTCCTGGCTGCAGGGAGAGGTTTCATGACCTAACCAGTTCAGGGAAAGAGAGTACAGCTGCTGATATATCTACGTCCTGTATATAAGACGGTGTAAAAGACCGTTACTTTGTCCTGACAAGTGTACGCCGTCATTTCCCATCGCTCCTCAGACGCACGTAAGTTTCAACTGCACCCATCTTTCATTTTCGATGCACATCCTCACCTCCCCATTTATCCATCATCATTCACTCCAATCCTTATGCAATTTGGTGCATCTGTCTGATAATCAGTCACCTTCATTGACAGCACTACATCCATTGGATGGATAACTGACCTTCAATCATTCACAGGTTTGCTCTTTTGTCTTCCTGTAAGAGAAGCGATGACCAAATACAAGCGAGAGAGAGAGGGGTTGGGAGGTGCCCAGCCTCAAACTGTGCAACTCACAGATGCAGAGGGTGGGCAAATGGAAATAAATGCCATATCTGCATCTGAGATAGAAAGACCAGGAACTTGCAGGGTCCTGGCAACAGAATTAGAAATACCTCTGACACACATATGCTGACTTCATTTCAATGATTGAACATGGGAACACTGATGGCTGGAACTGCCCCCTCAGGTCAGGAAACGCAAGTCAGGCTATTTCCCAAAGTTGCATCCCTGACTTCGAAGAGTCAGCCCATTCACATGGAATTATCATCTTCCAGAGTCAGGAATGGGCTGGAGTCATGAACAGCGCCTCCCAAAGAAGGCCAGAGGTGGGAACGGAGGTGGGTAGATGTTGAGGCAGGCAGGCTGGAAGGCTTTCCTCTGTTCAGTTCTCTACATGGTTGTTATCCCCCATGCCCCACATACTGGCTCCATAACTCTCTCATATCCTCCATGTCCCCCCATGTATCCTCCAACCCCCATGCCTGTCCCATGCTTCCCATTCATCCTTCAAAAATCCAAAGCCCTTTCCATGGCCCCCGTTCTCCCACAGCTCCTCCATGCCCTCTATGTATTCTCCAAACCCCCATGCCCCCTCCATTCCCCCAATGCATCCTCCATACCCACTTATCCAGTATCCACACTGTACTGAACTCACAAGCCATAAAATAAAACTGGGAAGTCTTTGAAATGTTCATGAAATAATAAACAAAAATCAATAATTCGTTCAAACTCCTGTTGAAAAATGCCCATCTTAAAAACTCATATAATTGTCAAAAACACAGCCATTGAAACTCCCCTTTGGAAAAGAAATACTCTCTAAAGTACTCATTAATCTGTCAAAATATTCAAAAATCTTTTCAAAATATTTAATTCTATTAGCTGCTTGCAATACAATCAAACAAAGCACACTCTCCCTTTCGTATCTGTGTCAACAACACCTGCAAAGCCTAACCCATTAGTGGAATTTGGAATTCAGCCATGCATTCATAGGATTCCATTACACAACTAAGTAAACAAACCCTCCAAAGCTCAATACAATAGAGTCTTTGAAGTTGCCTTACTAGATGTCCAGCCACCTGCTCCTTTTTTTTCCAAATGCTCGACAGATGGAGTTTCAAACAAATAAATCTGGCATCTGTTCAGCTTTTTTTTTCAATAGCTTTACAGATTTCTGACTTTAACTCAATGTAAAAATTCAAAGCAAAATGCTTGGATGACCTATTTAAATCAGATTCTCAATACTGTTGAATTCATAATAACACCTTATTAACTGGATAAAGTACTCTAATGAATATGAACATTTATACAATGCTGGTCAATTTAATGGTCACTTATATTTTAAAGGCAGAGCCCTTGATCAATCACTGCATTAAAACATATTTAACCTACCAAATGGCATCTAATTATGACATTTGAAATTGGCAAGAAGTTTTAAACTTACCTACCAAAAGTTTTCTGACTCCACAGCAGGCTTCCCGCAAAGCTCATGAATTGGCTTACCCAGCATGGTTCACACATCTTTCAGGAACCAATACTCCCCAACGAAAATACTAATGTTAAGGAAAATTGCACTTGCAGCCCTGGAGGAAATGGCATCCATTATGAATGGCCTAGTAATTTGCAAGCCCATGACCAATACCATCTAGAAGGACAAAGGCAGCAGATAGATGGGAGCACCACCACCTGGAAGTTCCCCTCCAAATCACTCACCATCCTGACTTGGAAATATATCGCCGTTCCTTCACTGTCATCAGGTTAAAATCCTGGAACTCCTTTCCTAACAGCACTGTGGGTGTACCTACACCACATGGACTGGAATGGTTCAAGAAGGCAGCTCAGCACCACCTTCTCAAGGGCAACTAGGAATTGGCAATAAATGCTGTCCCAGTCAGCAAAGCCCACATCCCGTGAATGAATAAGAAAAAAGTCGTCAGTTTGGGCCTCCCAACAAGAGTTTGCTGAGTGTCAGGAGAGGAACATCTGGCCCTAAGAATGGAGAATTTCAAGATTGGACCTTTATCATGGCTAAATTTTGACCATTTATTTTGTCTTCATGGGCCTTCACACATGGAATAACAGACTGTGGATATGCTTAACTGAAGATGTCTTTAGACCTTCATTTCTTGCAAGGATGAGCTATTTGAGGGGGGTACCCCTTGTCTCTTACAAGCCAGCCCTCAATTCTATTTCCTTCTATGAAGAAGTTTGGAACATTGAAATACTCCACAAGTAAAGTACTATAGCAGCTCCCAGGGAACCTGGCGTACACCTGCATGAACCTCTTGTGGTTGAATGCCAACTCCATACTGATAGAATAAAATCCTTTGTGGTTGATAAAAACTTCTAGTTGACTTGGTGACCCTTGGACCACCATGCTTATGCAATTGATTGCTCCGTTGGCTAAAAGGACAAATGTGACAGCCCGCTCATTACACTAGTGTCTTTGTGGTAGAATTTGACGTAAGTCAACACCATGCTAAACAAGTCATTGGCCTCCCACCTTAACATTAATGTGTAAGCAACTGAGTGACTCTTGAGATGTCTCCAGTGGTACACTGGAAGGAGCCAGAGGTGTGAAAATTGAAGTTAGTGGTGACTTTCACAGCAACAGATAATACCTGCCCACCAGGTCAAGCAAGCAGCAGTACCTACTGAAGGAGGCCACTGAAGTTTGTGATTACCTGCCACGTCTATTTGAGCCTATGGAAGAACGGTTTTTCAGGGTCCACAGAAGCACAATCTCTGCCTCTCTGTCTCTCTCTCTGTCTCTCTCTTTCTCTCTCTCTGTGGGCCCTCTCACTTGGGTAGTGCTTCCTGCAAACTCAGCCCCTCTGCTTGTCTCCTGTTTATTGTTCCAAACTCTGTTTTCCATCAGAGCTATGGCTATATATCTCTCTGTTGTGCAACTGCAAATCCCACTATACCACCATCTTACTACAGTGGATGGTGACTGTCTTGCCTGTCTGATATTCTATCGATAATATCAAAGGCACCTACTCCCACTTGATACTGTCCGTTTTAAAGTTTTCAACCTTCTGAAATATGTCTATGGTCACTAGAACTCTCTGCAAGACATTAGCCAGAGGGAACTGAGGAAACAGCTGTAAGCACTGAGCCTTTATTCATATCGGGCAATCAGAAATTTGAACAACTGCATGGGGAGAATTTTCTCCCCGTCGGTTGGGCTGGGTGGGAGCCCGGGATCGGCTGCGCACCGCCATTTTGTGTGGGCGTTCCCCCCTGGAAGCGCTCAGTGCTTCCTGTGCAGGCGGGGGAAGAGGGAACGTCGGGGCCTGCGCCCTTTCAGGCATGCGCCCGAAAGAGCGCAGAAATCTCCCTGATGCATGGAGCTGCCTCAGGGAGATTAAGAAAGTCATTAGAATGTGAAAAATAAAATTATTCAGACATGCCCCCTCATGTGACATTGTCTGGGACATGTTTATGAATTTACATGAAACATTTTATTACATTAATAAACCCTTCATGAAACCTCATCCCACCCGTGGATGAGGTTCCATGAAAAATGCGAAGGCTGCCTGGGTTGTTTGCCTGCCCATCAACCTTAAGGTTGGACGGGCAGCCCTGACAAGTACCATGTTTAGTTGGTTAATGGCCTTAACAGGCCTTTGACAGTTCGGCGGGCGCGCAGCCGACTTCAGTGCTAGCCCGCCGAACTGAAGATTGGAATGATGGACGGTGATGTTGGAATGCACGCCTGACATCACCGCACGTCATTTTACACGTCAGCAAGTGGGCCCTGTCCCCGTACGCCAAACAGAAGATTCAGGCCCATGAACTGCCACTTATTCTCACTTTCGTGTCACTGACAGGTTTCCAGAGGCCTGGGGAACCCTTGCTGGAGACACTAAATTCAAATAATGTTGAAATCTCACCAGATGTGCCACATGAGCATATGATAATTATCGACCTGCCTCTGCCAGGTTACTTGCACACAGCTGAGTGCTGCTCTGTTGAATGGGGAGGTGGATGCATGGAGGTTGGTTTAAGAACTTTGGCATTTTTACCTTCCAATCCATCCCGACCCACCTTTCCTGAGGAGTCAAGGGGGTTAAAATTCCTCCCAAGCTTTCTAATGTCAACATGTAAATAAAAACACTTCAGAAAGTATTTTAAATTAGTTTTTATTTGACAACTGAAGGAGCCCTCGCACCATACAAGGGTCAAAGTGATGAGTGGATTATACAGGTCTGTCTTAGCAGTGGAATAAACATTGGAGTCAACAACTTCATAGAGGGTATTCAAATTATAATCACATGTATGGGGGTGGTGTATTATAGTTAAACTTATTTCAAATTATGTTATCAGCATTTGGCAAAGTTGTCTTTTCATGCTATGGTGTGTGGTAGTTTGCATGAGTACCTTCTGTTATTTGTGGAGGAGTTATTACCTTGGTGCATCTGCTATCATGAATTGGCTGAATGAACTGGTTAGGCCTGTTAGGAGGCTTACTTGCTTCAGTTTTATAGGTGGAGGTTGAATAAATTTGCTGTGGGCTGATTGAAATCTCGTGGATTGGCTCTCTCCCCGCAATGAGCTTATTAGCAGTCCTGTTGATGCTTCCAAAATGCATGATATAAGTCAGTGCATGCTGCCAAAAGCAAATGTTCAGCTGCCCTTTTTCGAATGGTTTGCTGAAAAGTAATTCTTTATGTGTAAATCATATGCTGACAATATTGTGTACAATCCTACAATTTTAGTTTAGCACTTAGTGTATGCATGCTTGGAAAACAATATTTAGGGCAATGTAATCATATAACTTGATAAGATGGCATATGATATGTCTTGATTCTCTTCACACAATAGCCAAAAAAGGTGGCTATAATACATTTCAAAAATGAAAGTGATAGCTGCTGTCAAGCTCAATTTTAACCTATTCAGTTCTAATAAAGTATAGCGATTGACTGATATGGGTACAGCATCAGCTCATTGTACATTTATAATATTAACAATAACCAGGCACAGTAGGTCTCATAGATATTTGGCCAATTCAAGATTAACATGGCCTTGATCAACAACTATTATATCCTTTTTGAGGGTTTGAATAATTCTGGGTAATGTCAGTACTGAAGCACAGGGATTGAGTTAACTGGGACTGTAAATGTTATTATTGTGTTTCTTTCAAAAATGAACTCAGCCCAATTACAGTATTTAAATTTATGCGCAGGGCCCAGAGATATGGGCACCCTCCCTGAAACCAAGATCCCCCTACTTGGCAATCCTATTGTCAGAAGTCAGAACATTCATGATTCACAAATTTGCTCTGTGGAGTTCTAATAGAGAAGATTCATTTATGAAATTGTTGCTCACTGATCAGCAATAAACCAGTGGACTTCTTTTCAGATAGTATGCTTTATTGATGCGCATTTTTAATAAATGGATGTGTAGTCCTCTGCCACTGCTCAGCATAAGGTTGATGATGAATTTACATAGGTAACTTCTGTTAATTTAGGTACATAGGTAACAGAAAAGATATGTTACTTCTGCTTGGATAATGAATATAAAGTTTTAATATTTTACTGCATTCAGTTCTAATACATGTCTTATCTAGATAATGGATCAGTCATTGTTGTAATAACAGTGTTAGCAATAAATGGACTTAGGTCCCACAGATATTTGGGCCAATTCAAGTTTAACATGGACTTGATCATCAACTATTATAACAGTAATGTTTGCAGCTGATTTGCTGACAAGATGCCCGGAATCCTACTTGATTACTCCAGGATCTGAGCAGAAAAATCAAAGCTAACATTCCAGTCAGGGAGTGCTGCATTATTGGACATGCTGGCTTTTGGATGAGATGTGGCCCCATCTGCCTCCTTGGGTAGATGTAAAAGATTTCATAACGCTATTTTGGAGAACATCAGGGGAGCTATCCCCAATGTCCTGGCCAGTATTCATCTATCAATCAACATCACAAAAGCAGATTATCTGCTCATTATCACATTGCTGTTTGTGGGATAACAAATTGACTACACTTCAAAAATACTACACTGACTGTGAAGTGCTTTGAAATATCCTGTGGTTGTGAAAAGCACTATGTAAATGCAAGTCTTTCATTTTTAAGGCTTACCTGATGGGCACAGCTGATACAACGCATTTGTGACTACATTGCTCAGCATAAGGTTGATGATGAATTTACATAGGTAACTTCTGTTAATTTAGGTACATAGGTAACAGAAAAGATATGTTACTTCTGTTTGGATATGAATATAAAGTTTTAATTGACTAGCTGGGGACCATTATAAAAAGTGTGCTCTTTATGAAATTTCATTCAGTCTTGGAGCCCTCTGCAAGGTCTAACTCTGTGAAGTCAGGACAGCCACAGAGTTCTGAAAAAAATATATATTGGAAAGAAAAATAAAAATATATCAATCTACAAACCAAGAGCAATGTCATGTTTAACTTATTTATTTTCACAGGATGTGGGCATCACTGGCTTGGCCAGCATTTATTGCCCATCCCTAACTGCCATTGTTCAGAGGGTAATTCAGAGTCAGTCACATTGCTGTGGGTTTGGAGTCATATGTAGGCCAGACCAGGTAAGGACAGCAGATTTCCTTCCCTAAAGGGCATTAGTGAACCAGATGGATTTTTACAACACCTGGTAATGGTTTCATGGTTGCCATCAAACTTTTAATGAATTCAAATTTCACCATCTGCCATGGTGGGATTCAAACCCAGGTCTTCAGAATGTGATCCTGGATCTCTGGAATACTAGTCAGTGACAACACCACTATGCCAGCACCTCCCCTAAGAACATACCAAGACCATTAAAGCACATTGTGCCAAAAATATCCTCCAGAATGGCAAAGCATATAAACACACATGTTCTTATTGCTTGTTGTTTAAAGATATTAAAACTAGATTACTTGTCCACACCCTAAAAAATTGTATTAACCATTATTTTGCAAATCCACTGGTGTATAGGATAATTTGGAAAAAGACACACTGTTACTTATTAAAAGACCTAGCTCTTGGATTGTCTTGTATGTTAAGCTGTACATTTGATCATTTTTATTGAAATGGGATGCTGTAGCCCTGTTTGTAAATTATCAGGCAGCAATGCAGCAAGTACGGTTATTAAGGTAAATATTCACCACTCTGATGTGTTTACTATGAAACAGTAATACCCCAATAATATTACCCTTAATACCCCAAATAATATTACTTTTTCTCTCTTTCGGGTGTTTTAAAACAGATGAGAAGCAAGCTTGAGACAAAAAGGTCAAAATTATGGGATAAAAGCAAAAAACTGCGGATGCTGGAAATCCAAAACAAAAACAAAAATACCTGGAAAAACTCAGCAGGTCTGACAGCATCTGGAGAGAGGAACACAGTTAACGTTTCGAGTCCGTATGACTCTCATTATGGGGTTGATTAATGTTTAATTCCCACCCTATCTATGCCAAAATAAGTCCAAAATCATTAAAAAAAACCTTTCAGATACACCACATGCCCATTTCAATTTTTGTGCAGGTCTCAATTTTGGAATCAAAGCCGGACCTCAGTAACATATGCCACAGAGTGGTTGAATGAAGATGTCAAGAACTCGACGCCAGTTTACCTGCACGGCTATCGCTACTTCTTTAACTCACCCACATACAATGGGCATACAATTGAGAGGTGGCCATTTCCAGCGGCATCTCAATTGATACTCACCTGCATTAGACCATGTGGTCAATTTTAATCCTACCCTCCTACAAGTAACCAAGCAGGTGAATGTTAAAATTGTGGGGCACTCAAGAAATCACCTCCCTCCATTTAACCACTAAGCTGAAGTTCCCAGCAGATCAGACACAGAAGATATTAACCAAATGTTAGTCTCGATTTATAGATGTAGTTTAAAGAGAAAAGAAATCAGTTGTTATTTTGCCAAGTGTGAATATTAACAGAGATTTGATTGTTTTTGAAGTTGTATAGTTTGTATACTTGTAAATAGCTCATTATTTTGTTCCCCCTTTAAAGTTTTTAATAGATTCTGTTGAGTGCGCCCAGTGCATGATGATGTCATTAAACTTATGATCAGACCATTTTGGTATCTGCCTCTCTTAATGTGTTCTTCCCAATATATAACCGTTTAGCGGTGAGGATGGAATTAAAGATCAAAAATGTTTGCAACAAAGGGCAGTGGAGAACTGTGATGGATAAGATAACCTAATTGCCAGAGAGTTAGCTGCTAGCATGGCAAAGGTTTTGGCTGGATTATGCGAAGCCTGTACTTCAAACAACCTCCTCAGTGAATGGGATGCCGCATGGCCTTATTGCCCATTGGATTCAATGACTGATTGCACTGGCTTTAACAAATATGATACATCACCTTACCCTCCCACCTTGGGGTGGCTGCAAAATCACCTGGAGGACCCACCCGCTGATGTCCCTGTTCCCCGCACCCCCCCCCACCCCCCGATTTTATTTTATTCTTCCAAGAATGCAGGATGGAAAGCAGCAAAGTCCTCCCAAAAGGAAAAAAAAACAATAAAAACTGGGAAATAAGAATACTGGTCTGAACTGGTCGCGTGTACCTTAGTATGGAACATCAATAAAACTGGGAAATAAGAGTACTGGTCTGAACTGTTTTTTTTTCCCTTCTGCACTTTAAATATATAGATTAGTTTCTGATGATGTCATTGAGGCCTGCCCACTATTTTAACTATTAGTCTGAATGGCCAAGCGGCTGTGACTTTTACAGCAGCTCAGCACAACAGGAAGATGAGTGAAGGCCAGAAGGGGCGCAAACAATATTTAAACATTTTCTTTTTACATTCCTTGTGGGTCCAGGAGTAGGAATTAAAAACCTAGAACTCTATATCTAACAGCACTGTGGGAGTGCCTTCAACCCATTGAAGTGGTTTAAATAGAACACTCAACACCACCTTCTCAAGGACAACTAGGGATGGTCAATAAATTCTGACCTTGTCAATAATGTCACATACTGGAAATGTGAATAAAAAAAGCCACCCACCTGATTCCAGAATTAATTACTTGATCTACCCATGTGGCTGTGAGTATTTCTATGGTCCTTAGCCACGGCCTCTTGCTGAGAGCTTCAGGAGCTGAATCATGCCATAATTAGATCCATGCTCTTGATTAAGCAGATCATGATGCCCTGAACCAATAATCCAGCTGACAGACAGGCCTGCTGTCTTCCTGCAATATTGCCTGTCCCAAATGGATAGATACTGCATCTACATCCTGGGGCTTACCATTGGCCAGATACTGAACTGGACCAGCCATATAAATACTGTAGCTACAAGAGCAGGTCAGAGGTTGGGAATTCTTACCTCCTGACTCCCCAAAGCCTGTCTACCATCTACAAGGCACAAGTCAGGAGTATGATGGAAAACTCTGCACTTGCCTCGATGAGTGCAGCTCAACAACACTCAGGAAGCTCGACACCATCCAGGACAAAGCAGCCCACTTGACTGGTATCCAATCCCACCACCTTCAACAGACACTTTCTCCACCACCGACCCACAATGGCAGCAGTGTGTACCATCTACAAGATGCACTGCAGCAACTCACCAAGGCTCCTTTGACAGCACCTTCGAAACATGTGATGTCTATCACCTGGAAGGACAAGGCAGCAGAAAAATGGGAACATCACCACCTGGAAGTTCCCCTCCACACCACACACCATCCTGACGGGGAAATATATCACCGTTCCTTCACTGTTTGCTGGGTCAAAAGCCTGGAACTCCCTCCCTAACACTGTGGGTGTACCTACATCACATGGACCGCAGCAGTTCTCAAGGGTAATTAGGGATGGGCAATAAAAATGCTGGCCTACACAGTGACATCCACAATAAAAATAAAAACAATGAACAATAAAATAAAACTACTCTGCAACAGGTACGGATCATGATCTCATTGCATTGGCCTGATGACCATTTGATGGGGAACCAATCACCTATTGAAGGTAAAGAAGACATCCTCTGTGGTCCCCACTTGTTCTACAAGCACCTCCGAGGGCTGCGTCAGAGAAATGGGAGATCCTGAACCAATATCATGCTGCCTGCTGTCTCACTGACCACCTTTGAAAAATACACATAGCCCTTTAAGGGCTATATGCGCCCTTTAAGTAGTCATTGGCTTGCCAGGCTTCCCACCCTCCAAATCAACAATCTGCCTAGAAAGAGCCCAGGCAGTTCACCCGTTGTATTTAAATGGATTGCTGTCAGGTCTCCTGCCAAAATCATCAGATTAATGGAACAGACAACAGCCTCATATTCACCTGACATATAACGTATAAGAAAATTCCAACATGTCAAATGTAATGTATTCTTGTTTTATGGCGGGGTGATGCGGTTTAAGCAAACTTGGAAATCTGAAATATATGTTTCACTGTTTTATTTGCGTTAAATATTCTAGGGGCAGAATATTGACGTGGGCGTGCGGGGGCGGGTCCGACACACCGACACGTAAAATGATGCACGATGACGCTGGGCGTGTGTCCTGATGTCACCGCGCTCCATTGCAATATTTCGGAGGGCTGGTGCACTGTAAGTTCCGAGGCGCGCCCGCCATTAATTAACGGGCCACTTAAGGCCCTGGAGGCAGTAATACGCAGCTACTTTTCACAGCCCGTGCTATTTTCAGAGTGTCGCACGGGCGCAATAGGCAGGTGGGTAGGCCACATTTTTAAAATCCTCATCCACGGGCGGGATAAGAGGGGTGAGTGGGCTCGCTAATGCGAGATGTTAGCCATTTACTTTATAAACTTACTGCTACTTGCTTGTGTGAACTCCAAATCTCTTCACAGCTGCTTTTACAGGGTAACAGGCTTCAAGTCAGGAGTCTGGAGGAAACATAATTCTTGGGGCCTAGCAGGTATCAGACATCCTTTCCTTATCCTGGGAATGGGGATTGTGCTATCCACTGGAGGCACCTCCCCTCAGGAGGAAGAAAGGGCCAGAAGGGGGAGGAGGCCACAAGTCCATGTTTAGCCTCCAGGGGAGCTACCTTTGGGAGGACAGGTGCAGGCACAAGGGGCGCAGGGCCAGTGCAATGTGGAAGGGGCCACAGAAGACGCCACTATCCTGCTGCCAGGATTTACAGGCAGCGATGCAGCTATCTCAATATGTCTGAGGTGCAGTGCTAAAGGAGGCTCCATCTCTCAAGGGAGACAGTGACCTCCATCTGTCAGATGATAGGACCTGAGATCAACTCCAACTGTGTGGGGTGAACACCCCACACCAGAGGCGTTGTAGGTCACAGCTGCCCTAAAGTTCTATGCCTCCGGCTCTTTCCAGGGGTTGATGGGTGATCTTTGCGGATTTTCCCAATCAACTGTCCACAGTTGTGTCAAGCTGGTGACAGACGCCTTGTTCAGGCTTAAAATGGTGCACTGACTTTCATTCACTCGGACGAGGCCAGCCGGGTGGAGCGAGCCAGAGGCTTTGCAGTGATTGCTGGCTTCCCCCGCGTCCAGGGTTCAATAGACTGCACACATGTGGCCATCAAGGTGCCAGTGGGTCAGCTGGGTGCCTTCGAACAACAGGAAGGGCTTCCACTCCATGAATGTGCAGATAATGTGTGACCACAGAGTGCAGATTCTGCAAGTCTGTGCAAGATACCCAGGCAGCTCCCATGACTCATATATCCTGAGACACTCCCAGATGCCGAGGCTCTTCAGCACTCCAGTCTGGCTGGATGGATGTCTGCTGAGTGACAAGGGCTATCCACTCAAAAAATGGCTCATGATGGCCCTCTGCCATCCAAGAACAGAGGCCAAGTAGTGGTACAACAGGAGCCATGCCTCCACAAGGATAATGGTAGATAGAACCAATGGTCTTCTCAAGATGTGGTTACAACGTCTGGACTGTTCAGGGGGCGCACTGCAATACCCCCCCCAGATCATGTGCCACTGATAGTGGTTGCATGCTATGCTCTCCACAATCTGGCGCTGGAAAGGGGGGATGCATGGAAGAAGAAGATGTAGGGGCAGATGTTCCGGCTGTAGACGATGAGTCCAGCAGTGAGTCCGAGGACGAACACTCTCAGGAGAACGCTGAGGGGGTAGACGCTGACCCGGACAACCTCCAGGGAGGCAGGGACACCCGGGGGGGCTTTGATCCAACAATCTTTCCGCTAGCCCACCACAGATGGACCACCTACACATGCCAGGGCTGCAGACTCCATACGCGATACCTGAGAGCAACATCTGTCTGGTTAGGAACATTAACAATGTGCCTGGTCAATAAAGCTCAACGACAAACAAGTCACTCCTAACGTCGTGGGTTCCCGTCCACCTGCAGAATTAATGAAGCACCCAGAGGCTTGTTGATAACTAAAACATTTAATGATTGCATACTACAAAACAGAAATGAAAGCGCATTAAAAGGTGTTGAGCTGCACACTGAATGAGAAGCAACTAAAATGGGGACAAACGAAAACCACCAGTGATAAGCCCGTGTTGTGCCTAAGGTGATTTACATTTACGTTTCCCGGTGCTACGTCTAGGTGCTCCCCCCTCACTGGCACTGGCATTGGAGACAGCCTGCTCACTCTGCTGTCCTGTTGGCCCTGATGACCTTGGTGGGTGTCCTCTGGCCTGTGGAGCCTGTGCCGGCCCTGACTGGGAGGGAGCGGCCAGTGCTACAGCTGGCACCTCCCCAGTCGCTGCAGCCTCATCAGATGCCACAGTCAC
This sequence comes from Carcharodon carcharias, assembly GCF_017639515.1. NCBI lineage: Eukaryota > Metazoa > Chordata > Chondrichthyes > Lamniformes > Lamnidae > Carcharodon > Carcharodon carcharias. Next base: position 66,755,086 of record NC_054487.1, read on the forward strand.
TGGCAGAGGGGCGGAAGTACTGCTGCCATCATCCAAAGCACCCTATGAGGAGCCCGCAGAGATGACAGGCAGCTCGTGCGCCAATGTGAGGTCACTTTGGACCTCCCTGCTCACCATTGATGGTTGGTCACCTAGCTGGGATACTGGGTGCCCAATCCATCTCCCATAGGGACACTGGCCAGCTGAGGTCATTGCCGCTGTGAGGGCTTGCAGGTCTGAGCACATCTCCAGGAACCCCTGATTGTTCTCCTGGAGGAGCATCTCCATGAGAGTCCCCACTCTGTCCATGGAGGAGGCAGTGCGCTCGGCCATGAGGGCCATTGCTTTGCTCATGCTCCACATGAACTCCTCCATCACAGAGACCCTGGCACGCATTCCCTCATGTATCGCTGCCAGATCCTCCTGCACACCCTGCTGGACTTCCAGCATCTGCTGCCTCAGGGTCGACTCCAGAGGCCCATCATCAGCCACCGACCGAGCATATTCCTGGTCCCTGGCATTCCTCCGACAGCCGGCGCCATGGGAACTCTCTGCCTCCGCCGGCACCTCAAGTGACTGTGAAGTGCCCTCACCACTGTGCACCAAGATACTAGCCAACAATCCTATCTGCACCGAGGTGCTGGTATTTGCGCTGGTGCCTGCCTGGCAAAGATGTTGTGATGCTGGTGCGTTTATATCTTCAGGGCCCTCAGTGGTCAGTGGTGATCCCTCTGCGTCCTGAGTCCGGGCTGCTCCAATGAGGCTGAAAGGTAGAACAAGGACATTTAATTAGTTGAAGTCATTGCACTGTTAATGTACATGCCTGGCACCCTGATCAGGATGCGCTCCTCCTTCCATTAACAATGGGGATCCCATGTTGGATGCTGAAATTAATAAACAGTCAACAGTGGAATGGTTGCAATGACAGATGGTGTGACCTCAGTATGCACGGCACTCCACTGGCACCCCAACTCACCGCTGCCGATAGACCTGGGCGCATGGTGCCTCTCCAGCTCGACAGTCTTCTGCTCGTATCTGGTGAATATGAGTAGGTGGGCCTGCCCTCTGCCAGCCCGCATCCGTTCTGCATTATTGTGTGTGGTCTCCTCCTGAAAGGAGAGAGGGGCATTGATTAGTGCACCCCTTCCCTGCATTGCCATTGTACCCCTGCCACCCCCACCTGAGTGAAACATTGCTGGGCACATCCGATTCATGACCCTGGAGCCACCATACACTCACTCCAAGCAGCCAGGGCTGACCCCCTTGCCCAGATGCTGCCTCCATCAGATTTGCCACTCACACTATAAGACCTTCCAAACCAAGCAGCACTACCACCTAGACGGACAAGGGTAGTAGATGGATGGCTTCCCCGGCCACCTGGAAGTCACCCTCCAAGTCACTCAGCATCCTGACTTTGAAATGTTTCGGCATTCCAGCACTGCACCTGGGTACAGATTCTGGAACTCACCCCCAAACCAGTACTGTGGGTATACATGCACTAAATGCAGTGGTTACAGAAGGCAGCTCACCACCACCCTCTCAGGGGCAACTAGGCATCGGCATCAAATGCTGACCCACCCAGCGAAGGCCACATGCCGTGAATGAACGAATGAATGAATGCAATAACAAAATTCCGAGTTTGGGGGCAGTGCCAGGAGTGGGGTGAAACTAACTGCTGTGCTGCATGACCCGTGACGACACAGTACTCATCCTTCTTGATCACAACAGGTCATTGAACAGCTTGCAGCACTGCATCCAGGTGTGTCGCACCACATCGTGGGAGCTGATCCCTTCTGCCGCCTCCTCTCAGGCACATTTCATCATGTGGCGGGGTGGGGGGGGCCTCTTCATCCCATCCCTTGGCATTATGATGTTGTGCCATGCTGACACCTCCTCAGGGAGGGCAGCAAGGCACTCATCTGAAAATGTCAGGGCACACTGCCCTGCCGAGCTGCCCTCCTGCCTGGCCTGCTCTCTGAGAGCACTCTCGGACATCCTTCAGTGTGCCATCGTTGGCAGCCTTTGGAAGGCTGCCTGTGCTGTTTTTAAACAGGTCGCCGAGTCACCGTTGGACCCAGTGAGCACTGGACTCCTGCCGCTGCCTGCCCCTTCCTGCTGTTCTCAGGAGCCACGATTCATGCTGTGTGGGCCTTAATTGGCCCGCCTGCATAAAATGGCATAAAATCGTGGATGGCGATCAGCTCTGCACCAGCCCCCGCCCGATCCCACTCCTGCCCAGCCCGCCCGACACAGGTATGATTCAGCCCCAGGAATCTGATTTCATACTATCAATTAAGAATCTCCTCTTTATGAGCTGTCTGACATGGTATTACGCTGCTGGTTCCTCAGTAACTATTGATTTTCAATCCTAGAGACTAATTCCTATCAGTCTGTCAAAAGATAACTGGTTTACTTGCTTAACTGTTTTTTCACTGCTTTGATCAGTGGCCACTTGTGAAATGTTTGCTTGTTCTTTAGCTCATCTCAAGTTTTGAAAGGAAGTCCCTGCCAATCTTGGAGTCAGTGCCCAACATCCATCTAATGTGTGACAAGAATTGATTATGACAGATTGTTCTCCTGTGTACATGAATTTGTACTTGTATACTGAACGGTGGTCGCTTAAACCAGATGATTCCTTGCTGTATAACTGTTTCAAACACTTCTATGCATGTAACATGGACAAAGTAACAAATATTGTACCAAATAAAGCATCATCAGTTATAATATAAATAATCGACAGTAACCATTTCTTAATTCATTACTCTATCAACAGGGATTACTTTAAATCCATTTTTCATACTCACTATTACACCGGTTCTCTCCATTTCATAATCAAGCGCCTACAGAAATAGTGCACAGATTTGAAGAAATATTACATTATCAAACAGCAAGTCTACCTATTATTAACTATGTGCTTCCAAAATTACAGGCCTCTTCTTACATCATGACCCATGTAAACATTTTAGCTTCCAAAATTGAACATTTCAAAACAGTGAAACCCAACATGCTGAAGATACTTGACTTTATAATCTGTTTTTGGCATAATTATGTCATGCAAAAGTTCTGAAAACTCAGAATGGCTGTTGTCCTAATTTGGCCTTGCAGCATTCAACTCTTGTGAAATACAGTCCCTTTGATTCTGTGAAACTAATGGCAATCATTTCACACCATAAGAACATAAAATTAGTTTAAAATGCAGGAAATTGTATGGATTACTCTGGATCGTGCATCATTTGAGCTGTTGTCTCCAGCAGCACTCTAATTTCAAAAGTTGACTAAATTCTTCTCCTGGTACTCTATTGCAACAATGTGCCTTAAACCCAACCCCAGCTGATGTCTTCTCCTTTCACCTTTGGGATAACATAGTAAATTAAGCTCAGTCCAGTGCTTTTATGAGCATTTTATGCCTTACGGAGTCGAAAGCCTTCGTCAAGTCTATAAAGACAACGGCTAGCTCTCTCCTGGATGGAATATCTATTCTATTGAACTGTTGTAACAGTCTTATATGAGTTTGGGTACTCTCCATCCATATCCAGTGGATATGATGTCATGGCTTCAAGTGGTTGAATTGGCTGGCTTGCTTGGAGAACAGAGGTTTGTTTGATTGAAGAGGGATTGTGATCGCTAAATTGGTGAAGGACTTGGGGCTTCTCCTGCCCTGCTGCTGTAACTCCCATAGTGAACACTAAGATAGCTAAATCTTTGCCATTGGCTGCATTCAGGGCAAACCAACTTAGTAAAGGGGCATCAGACAGGTGTCCAGCCTCTTAGTTACATCTGTTAAGGAGCCTAATGCCCATTTCAGGTTCTTTTTATGCATACCCCAGTGTGGCGACTGGCAACATTTCCGGCTCAGAATATGCGGGAGTGTGCTCGTCATCCACCATATTGGATACTTGAACACCCATAAAGCAAGTGCAGTGTTGATTATCTAAGCCATTCTCCCCAACAATGTAACATTCCCTCAGTATTGGACTGAGGCAAGCATAAAAACAAGCTCAGGAATGTGGGCACTTTAAGAGCTGGCAGAGTTGTGTTCACAGTGGATTGATCCTTGAACTCGGGTGTCAATAATGGCACAACTCAGTAACCAATGTAACAAAAAAATCACTTAGAACACTAGAAAAGTTACAGCACAGAAGGAAGCCATTTGGCCCAACTTGTCTCTGCCAACCCAAGGATGCCCAGGTGCCCTTTCTAATCCCACCTTCCTGCACCTGGCCCATGGCCCTGCAGCTTATATCTAAATATCACCCACAATAAAATGATAGCCAAATGCCAACTTCAAATGTTTTTGCGCATTATTCACTTGGCAAGTGAAAGCATTTCCATGCCAATAAGAAGTGACTTTGACGTTACAAATAACAGGTTCTCCCTGAGCTTTTTGGATCACACAACCCAGTCTGCATCAGAGTTTAATAAAACCACTTACAATGTCACAGGATGGCAAACCTTTTTCCTAGATGACAACCCAATGTGGATTTCTGAAATGTTCACTGATTTTTCAGGCCATTACACTGTTGGCTACACATATTTGTAATTATAATGAACAATGAACAATAGCCCAATTCAGTAATGCATTCATTCATAAGCCTGGAAGTTCTCCCATTACACTTTGTTCGCCTGAATGCATCATTAAATGTACTTGGTTTGAACTCTGCTACAGGCATGAATATAATCATTAAATGATGGTTGCGCAGGTGATAATTGAATAGGTAGAACCACCATGTTTTTAAAGCTCAACTTTTAAATGTACTTGTTTGGTAAACTACAGAACTCGAATACAGGCTACATCCCTGAACCCTCACCATGTAAATTGTCCAGCCTCACACATTTTTCAAAAGTTCAAGTGAATTCATTCAAGTGTTTCTGAATGTTCTCAGTTCAGATCAGAGCAGTTTGTGTATTATATGTGCTTCTTGGTTCATTTACTGCAATTGCAGTTTCAAGTTTTTCAGTGTGCTTCATCAATGTAAATTGTGTGGTTCAAAAGGATCTTGAGAGAGACATTAGAAAAATATAGTGCCAGCGACCCATGGCTCAACAGGTAATGGCAGTAGCCAGAACTGGCACTGAGCCATGCAGATTCAGTCCCCAGTGTACGATGCATCAGCTTTTATCAGTCCCTTTGTGGCAAAAGGGGAACTAAAATTGACCTCAGGACCTTTGGCCCAGAAAACTTTAAAAATAAACAGCTTGGTTTCCCAGTCCCGAATGCTAATTGTAGTATCAAGGGTTAGCAGATGAGATAGGCTAATGTATGACATAGAGGATGGGGTATCATTGAAATCAGTCAGTCATGTGCTAGACTCTCGAGAGAAAGAGGTTGGAACATCATGCCTAGGAGCAACATGGCTACTCCATAACCTGTTTAGATGAAATACTAATAAACAAATGTTAAGCAGATACCAGAGTACCATGTCTAGAGTCCACAGATAGAGGGCCCATCTCAAAACATGGACCAGTGACCTTCCTGCAAAGCAAGCTCAGGCATTGACTGAAAATGGGATTGAATTTGGCTGTGATACTCCTGTAGTACAATAGTTAGCTGATACTCATCATCTAGCCTCACACATGAAGAATAGCTATTTTATAAATGGGCCAGACGACTGTTGGTAGCTGTTAAAATCTACCCAAGCAAGTCAGGGCCTTTAGAAAAGGCGAGAAAAGAAAAAAATCAATGCGAAGATAAAGCTATGGAATTCAAAAATGATTGGTGCAGGCCTGAATATACAACTCAGGTTCATTGGTTTGTTGTTTGATTATACCTGTTGCTGTGATATGATACACATTGCTACTTTCTCTTACAAGAGGACTACAGGAAACATCATCTTGTCTCCACTGCTGCAGTTTAGTAGTTTGTACAGTTCCCAAAGGTAGCCTTACACAGGTTGTTTACTCTAACAGTAAAAAGCACAAAATAGGTGACCACAGCTGTGCATCATCATTTCACTCTCATTATTGATTTATTCTTGCACAACAATGCAAAGTTATGCAATGGTTATTATGCTCTGGTGGAACACAGCCAGAACTTTTACAGAGTAAGTATTGTACCACTAGTTTGTAAATTGCAGATGGAATTTCATCAACATGGTAGTTCAGATAAAAAGCAGAAATGTTATACGTTCATAGAGAGCAGCTAGTTTTAATCATCACTGTGATAAATTGATCTGACCTTGCACACTTGAAAGTTGAATGTGTGTGATGGGACATTAAAAGGGAATTCTAGAAACTGAAAACAATGGTGTTTAAAAACAAAAATACCTGCATGGAGAAATTAATATCAGAATGACCACAATGTCTTATTATAACAAATAATGCTTTGGTAAGATAACCCATATTATATATGTTTCACCATCATTTTCTATACAACCAAATTGTACCCATCCGACATTCTGTACTCAATTTCATGTTTGAGGACCTTGTTTATTAATTTATTGACTATCTTTCAACCACTGGTAATGTGAAATAAGAATTTATTCTTGCACTGAAACAATTTTAACCAATCCTTGAATACTTTCATTTTGAAAGTACCTGTACACTTATTTTTATTGTAATAAATCAACAGTTTTAAATTTACAGCAGATTATTGTGCAAGAAAGGGGAAGATGATGGCAGCTTTTAAAAAGAGGTTTTCCACCCACGGTCATTGACAGGGCCCTCAACCGTGTCCGGCCCATCTCCCGCGCATCCGCCCTCACTCCTTCTCCTCCCTCCCAGAAACATGATAGGGTCCCCCTTGTCCTCACTTATCACCCCACCAGCCTCCGCATTCAAAGGATCATCCTCCGCCATTTCCGCCAACTCCAGCATGATGCCACTACCAAACACATCTTCCCTTCACCCCCCTTATCGGCATTCCGTAGGGATCGCTCCCTCCGGGACACCCTGGTCCACTCCTCCATCACCCCCTACTCCTCAACCCCCTCCTATGGCACAACCCCTTGCCCACGCAAAAGATGCAACACCTGCCCCTTCACTTCCTCTCTCCTCACCGTCCAAGGACCCAAACACTCCTTTCAAGTGAAGCAGCATTTCACTTGCATTTCCCCCAACTTAGTCTACTGCATTCGTTGCTCCCAATGTGGTCTCCTCTACATTGGAGAGACCAAACGTAAACTGGGCGACCGCTTTGCAGAACACCTGCGGTCTGTCCGCAAGAATGACCCAAACCTCCCTGTCGCTTGCCATTTTAACACTCCACCCTGCTCTCTTGCCCACATGTCTGTCCTTGGCTTGCTGCATTGTTCCAGTGAAGCCCAACGCAAACTGGAGGAACAACACCTCATCTTCCGACTAGGGACTTTACAGCCTTCCGGACTGAATATTGAATTCAACAACTTTAGGTCGTGAGTCCCCTCCCCCATCCCCACCCCCTTTCTGTTTCCCCCTTCTTTTTTTTCCCAATAAATTATAAAGATTTTCCTTTTCCCACCTATTTCCATTATATAAAATAAAAAAAAAACCCACTAGAGCTATACCTTGAGTGCCCTACCATCCATTCTTAATTAGCACATTCGTTTAGATAATATCACCAACTTTAACTTTAACACCTATGTGTTCTATTGTACTATTGTTGTTGACATCTTTTGATGATCTGCTTCTATCACTGCTTGTTTGTCGCTACAACCACACCCCCCCCCTCCACCTCTCTGTCTCTCTATCTCTCCGCCCCCCCACACACACACCTTAAACCAGCTTATATTTCAGCTCTTTCCTGGACTCGAACTCAAGTTCTGTCGAAGGGTCATGAGGACTCGAAACGTCAACTCTTTTCTTCTCCGCCGATGCTGCCAGACCTGCTGAGTTTTTCCAGGTAATTCTGTTTTTGTTTTGGATTTCCAGCATCCGCAGTTTTTTTGTTTTTATATTTTTATAGCAATAATACAAATAGGGAGAATATTTGGGGAATCTGCAATTGGGTGGGCAGAGAAAGAGAGAGTAGAAGGTTTTATAGAAAGGGATGAGCTCATAGCTGGGAGAAAGGAAATGAGAGAGGGACAAGGAAGATTAAAACAATCCTGTGGCTGGTGATCTTGACCCTGGAGACCAAGAAATCAATGAGACCCTTGCACTTGGATTTGGAGCTGAGGGTGAAGGGGGCAAGGAAAAGGAGACGAGAAGGTGGTTGATCTAGAGCAATCCCAGAGTTAGAAGATTTGCTTTTGGAGAGAGCTGCATAATACTGTTTGACAATGCTTAAGGCAACACTCAAACACGGAAGCAGAATCTTCTTTTCATTAGCCTTTTAATTCAGCTCTAGGTTTTAATTCTGCCCAGAGGGCTGTAGACTGTCTGCCTGCATTAGATTAACAAGCCAAACATCTCTAATGAATTTCTTACCAAAAGGAGACTCATGATCATCTAATCTTCCATTTCAATCATTTATTTATTGTTTGTGGGATCTGACTGACCAGAATTTGGCTGCTGCATTGTCCTAAATCACAGTGTTTCAAAATGAGTGCATTGATTGGAAAGCACTTCGAGGCATCTTGAGGATACAATAAGGTATTGTAGAAATGCAGCTTTGTACTTTCTTTTCATTAGATTGGCGTGGATAGAGATGGTCCCAATTCCAGTTCGGAGAACTGTCATTGTGAACTCTAAATTTGAGAAAAATTCCCACTCCATAAACTCAATTGTATTTTAGTAATTTCTACTGCACTGGTCGTTTGCAAGTGACACAAAGTTACACCATGCATTACATCTTGCAATCCATTCCATGCATGTCCCTGCAATTATAGAAACTTGCATTTACATAGCATACTTTGGTCCAGCTGCATGAGACATGTGACTTTATAAAGGTTTTTTTATTCATTCACGGGGTGTGGGCTTCACTGGCTGGGCCAGCATTTATTGCCCATCCCTAACTGCCCTTGAGAAGGTGGTGGTGATCTGCCTTCTTGAATCGCTGCAGCCCATGTGCTGTAGGTACACCCACAGTGCTGTTAGGAAGGGAGTCCCAGGATTTTGACCCTGTGACAGTGAAGGAACGGCGATATATTTCCAAGTCAGGATGGTGAGTGACTTGAAGGGGAACTTCGAGGTGGTGGTATTCCCATCTATCAGCTGCCCCTGTCCTTCTAGATGGCAGTGGTCATGGGTTTGGAAGGTGCTGTCGAAGGAGCCTCGGTGAATTCCTGCAGTGTATTATGTAGCTGGTGCACACTGCTGCTACTGTGCGTCGGTGGTGGAGGGAATGAATGTTTGTGGATATGGTGCCAATTAAGCAGGCTGCTTTATCCTGGATGGTGTCAAACTTCTTGAGTGTTGTGGGAGTTGTACGGATGGGAAGGAATTTTACAGCTCCCTGCTGTTGTATTTACAGGCAGGGGGAACATAAAATAAAATAGGTGACTAGCCCACCGCTTACCCACCCATCCCTGAGCTGTTCCCCATATTATGCTGGACGGGCAAGAGGTCAGCCAGCCAACCCACCCACACTTAGGCCTATTGAGGGCCTAAACTGGCCAATTAATGTCTAGTTAAGGGCCTCCACTGCAATAATACAAATGACTGGGGTGGAAGACAGAATGAAGGAGGCCAGCCATGATCTTGGGCTAAACGGTCTGGGGGAGTTTAACTCTTTTGGTGGGTCCCCTGTGCCAATTGGGGGTACCATCCCCAAGATTGTACATCCAATTTGTGCCTCTCTCAGTCTCCAAAACCCTCCTCCCCAATCCCCTCCCCTTTCAGCCCTCTATCATCCCCCTTCCACACCCTGTCTCCTCCCTCTCCCCTTCCCACTCCCTCTCCCTCTAACCCCTTCACTACCTACCCTTCCCCACCCCACTCCCCATCCATTTCTCTCCTTTCCCCCTCCCTCAATTCCTTCCCTCTCCCCTTCCCACCCCTACTCCCCTCCCTCTCCCTTCATCTCCCCTCCCCTCCTCAATCCCTCCCCATCCCCTCCCTCTCACCCCATCCCCTCACCCCTCACCCCATCCCCCTCACTTCACCCCCTTCCCCCTCCCCACTGACTCTCCCCCTCTCCCAAACCCTCCCCCTTACCCCATCCCCCTTCCCCTCCCCATTCCCCCTTCCCTAATCCCCATCCCCATCCCCAAACCCTCCCCTTCCTTTCCCACCCTCCCTTCCATTCCCCTCCCCAGAATCACAGAATCTTCACAGTGCAGAATGAAGCCATTCAGCCCATCGAGCCTGCATGGGCCCTCTGAAAGAGTATTCCACCCAGTCTCACTCTCCTGCTTTATCCCTGAACTTTTGAAAATTATTTCTTTTCAGGTAGCAATCCAATTCTCTTTTGAATAGTTCGATCGACTCTGCCTCCACCACCCTTTCAGGAAGCTTGTTCCAAACTCCAGCCACCCTCTAGGTGAAAAATTTTTTCCTCACATCACATTTACCCCTTTTGCCAATCATTTTGAATCTGTGCCCTCTAGGTCTTGATGCTCTATTGCATGGGAACAATTTCTCACTATTTAGCCTTTAGCCTGCCCATACTCTCAGGAATACCTCTATCAAGTCTCCTCTCAGCCCTCTTTTCTCCAAGGAAAAGAGTCCCAAATTTGTCAATCTATCCTCATTGCTGCAGCTCTTTACCCCTGGAATCATTCCTGTACTCTGTCCAATGCCTTCACATCCTTCCTCAAGTATGGCGCCTGGAACTGGATGTAGTACTCCGATGGGGCCTAACTAGTGTCTTATAAAAGTTCAAAATGACCTTCTTACTCTTGTACTTAATACCCCTATTAATAAAGCCTAAGATACTCCATGCTTTATTAACTGCTCCCTTAACATGCCCTGCCATCTTCAATGACCTATGTACATAAACACCAAGTTCCCTCTATTCCTGCACCTCCTTTAGAGTCTCTCCCTTTTTTTTATACTGTCTCTTCATTTTCTTCCTGCCAAAATGGATCACCTCACACTTCACTGCATTGAACCTCATCTGCCATTTGTCTGCCCAAATCACCAAATATCTATGTCCTTTTGAAGTTCAAGACTATCCTCATCACAGTTGACATTTCCAATCCCTTTCCCCTCCTTCACCCTCCTCCTCATCCCTTAGCCAAACCCCCTCCTCAGTCCCCAACCCCAACCCCAAACCCTCCCCCTTTTTCTTTCTCTCCCCTTGCTTCCCCTCCCCTCCAACCCACCTCCCTCAGTCCTCCTCTTCTCATCCCACCACCCTTCCTCCCCCTTCCCCTTCACTCTCCCTCCCCTCCCTTCCTCCCCTCCACCTCTCCTCCCACTCCCTCTCCCTTCTCCTCTGCAACCCCTCACTTCCTCTCCCTCTTCCCCCATCCCTTCCCTTCCCCTCCTTTCTCCTCCCATTCCCCTCCTTTTCCTTCCCCTTCCCCTCCCCCCATTCCTCCCCTTCCTCCCCTTCCCCTTCCCTGCCCCTTCCTCTGCACACCCAGTTGGCTGGCAGCACTTGAGGGTGGGAATTCCTGCCTGTGAGGACCAGAACTCCCATACTTACCTTGTTAAAGCCACCACTCCCAGTATATTATCGTGGCAGGGAAGTCCTTTTTAAATTGGCGTGCTCAAGATAGGCTTTTCTACCAGGCAATTGCTGGGGGGGGGGGGGGGGGGGGGGGGGGGGGGGGCGTGGGTGCGGTGGCATACCTTATGCCCCCATCACCTCACCCCACCTCCCATCTCCTTGTTAAATTCAGCCCACAGTTTGAACCTTGGGTCGCGAATGAATTGCAAGTTATGTGGCCACTGCAGCTAAACACTGTCCAATCAAATACATGATATTCATTCATGTGACCTGGTGAACTTGTTCTGTGTTCCTGGAAGTGATGTGGCTTCCTAAAACAACTTTCAACATTTCACATAGGTTAAAGGCTGGAGAATTCAAAGGGAAGTTGTATTACTATTTAAATTAATGCTATTCCAATCTCTAAGCCGCTAAACAGCATACATGACACTGCTTGAGATTAAAAATTAAATTAGTCAGTCAACTTCTGTATGTGAAGAAAATGTTACTCCTTCAAAAAGGGAGAAAACTAAAGCTTTACGGTCAGGGAACCGAAGCCCAATTGAATGAAATAAAGAACAATGGCTTTCAGACATTTCATTCATGTTGCTTTTGGAAGCAATCCTAATGAATAATGCAAATTGAGCTCCATAGCGAGATTTAATTCTGTTCAAAGCAAATACACTCATCACTTGTGAAAGGGAATTGAAAGAAATCAAAAACAAATGTGAGATAAAGTGCAACCAGGATTGGGATTTCCCTGTGTGCCTCAAGATCTGTTCATTAAACACCTCTTAAGGATGTGAAACATGGTGTGAGTTTGGTTTCAATAGTGAGTGCAGCTTGAGCTGTTCTGTCTTTGTTTTGCTTTCCAATATTGTACATAAAGGGCTGGCTAGTGCTTGCTAATACTTTTGTCTTGAGACACAAATTCTCACATGCAAACAACCTTGTCATTCTTGCAACAGCACATAAATGTTCCTTTACTATTGTTGGCTTTGTGTCTCTGTGCTGTATGTGACAACTTTAATGTCCAGCTGCCAGTTTCCGAGAGATAATGCTTACAGTGTTCGCTTATTCTTAAGAAAGGACGAGAGAGACCCCAGAAGAAACTGCCATCGACTTTCCTCTTAACATTCTGCAATTGCTTCCTGCCTGTTCAGTGCAAATCTTGCTATACTGTTACGACCAGTCCCCAGGCGAGATTCCCCACCTTGTTATGATCCCAAACGAGATACCCCAAATTGTTAACTTCCCTAACGGGACTCCAAATTTGTTATGCTCCCGAGTTAGGAGGAATGATTTGCCCCCCCCCCCCCCCTTCTTTATTCAATCCCACCCTCTTCGTTTGGTTGCAACAAGGTTAATTTAAAAAGGATCCCTTCCCTTGTGGATACTGCTTCCCAGTCCAAATGTACTTATGTTTTAGAAGAAGCCAATTTAACCAGGCTTTCTGAGTCAAAGGAAGAGTAAGTTAATTGGTTACTAAAACCTGAGAAAATTTTTATAAAAATGTAACACACATACACACAGATCAGAAATGAGAAGTTGAGTCCAAAAATAAAAGTTCAAAAAGATATACGACTTTGTCTTTGGCTTATCCGTGAGGAGCAGATGGCAAAACATTGCAGCTGTTAAGTTGGGTGATTCCAGTAGAGCTGACTTTGGCAGTTGAGCAATTGATTTTGAAACACTTGGTTCTGCAGGTTAGCTGAAGAAGCTGTCTTTGACTGTGGCTTTGCTGACTTTCCTCCAGTCAGAGAGAGAGAGAGAGAGAAGGTTTTTACCCGTAAGCTGCAGGGATTGTCTAGTTGCTGTTCTTCTGTTGTGACCTTCATAAACATACAAATGCACCCCAGAACTCGAACACACCGATCAGGTTTGTAGCTGGCTGTTTAACCCCTTTTCTTGTGTATTCCTGGAATGGAAAAACAAACATGTCTTTCACCCAGAATCTGCTTTCTTTCAACTCAGATCACATCTACATTCTGAGGTGTAACTCAACAGGAGATGGTTTCTGCTGAGGTGTAATCAGTCTCCATTGTCTGTACAACCACAGGAGGTTATAGTTCAGTCTTTTGCATTGTATCTCTCCCTTTCAAGTGCCTCTGTCTGAAGTGTCCTTTGACACCATTTTAGGTTGACATTCCAGGGCCTCCATGGACTAGCCGCTCAAGTATAACCCACATAGAAATTTTTCAGAAAGTCATTACTTTACAGTCTCAGCCAGCTTTTACTTGCATGTCCTTTTTAAGAAGCACATGTCTTCATCAAAAAAGTTCAATATACCAGTAAGAACTCTGGGCTATGATTCGCTGTCATGACAATACATTAAAACTTACATTTTCTAATCGTAGAAGCAACAATAAAGACAGGAAAATATCAGCTCATCCATTGAGCTTGTCCCCTTGCACCATTAACCCTAATCCCTCTCCCATGTAGCCACGCAATTTTACATGTCAAAAATTAAAAGCATATCTTAGGACATCCAAAGACAAAACATGCAAGCTCTACGATACAATATTTACTGGTGACATAACATTCAGTGATCAATCTTTCTTCCTTTTGTGTATGCTTGTCAATCCATTTTGAATATTTGTAATGAATCTGCACTCACTTGTGTGCCCGCAACTTATCCTAGAGGTCAAAGACACTCCACAATAAGAAACCCTAATGTCTAACCAAGTTCTGCTTTAGGCTTGACTACTTAAATGCGTTGCTGCCAGCCTCACACATTCTACCCTCCAAAAACTGGAGGTTATCCAAAACTCTGTTGCCCATGTCCAAAATCACACCAATTCCCATTCACACATCATCCCTCAGCTTTTAAACCTACATTGACTCCCAGTCAAGCAACGTCTCGATTTTAAAACTGTCATCCTTGTTTTCAAATGCCTCCATGACTTAGCCCCTCATTACACCTGTAATCTCCTCCAGCCTCACAACATTCTGAGAGCTAGCTGCCTTGCCCTTTCGCCCTTAAACTTCTCCTTCTCTCTTTCTTCCTATACGCTTTTCCATAAAGCCTACCTCTTTGGCCTCACTTTTGTTCATCTGCCTCAATATCTTCTTATTTGGCTCAGTGTTAAACTGTGCTTGATAATGCTCCAGTATGAAGCACCCAGTTTGGACATTTTATTATGTTGAACATACTGTACAAATATAATATAGCTCCTCAAAGTCTACAATTTTCCAAAATAAAAAAAAAACATCAGCTCCCTGAGTGTTTCCTAGTGATTAAGGCTCTTTAAAATGGGTATTAAATTAATGGCCCCTCCTAACAAGCCCTTCCCCAAGACATCTACATCCATCACCGTGTTAGGGGACCAAAACTGTGGTCTAGATGTGGTCAGATGTTTTACATTTAAATACCTTGGCTATACATCATAACACCTCAGATACTTTCACAATAGTCTCCCAACACTGGCCATGGTCCATCAATCATTCCTGCATTGTAACTGTCAGAACCTCCTCCAATTCAGAAGTCTGTACTTGGAGTAATTGCTAAAATGTGCTTCCTCCCATTAGGGGGTGGCTATTGCAGTTAATAATATGCACCTAGCAGAGATATCAATTCCTGCTGTGTCATCAAGACTGGACACTTGTTAAGCATGAGCTGTGAGAAAGCAAAAGTAAAGATAACGTTCAGATCAGCAGAGCTCTCCGAAATATTTGTTTGTATCCGGTCAGCACGTCTGCGCAAACTGGAAGACGGTTTTCCAGTCTAGTACTCAATGTTTCCAGGCAACCAGCTGACCATTCATGTACGAAGCTAGAGCTGTGCTTACTTTTGCCGTGGGACTGACTTTAATTGCATTTGTTTCTGGAGTTACTACACATGCTATGGTGTTCTGGAGAGTTGTCATCCAATGTTCTATGGATGGTGCTGGACACATCTACCCTAACGGTTCATTGTTCTTTTAAACATGGAGCCTGGAAACTACAGATTGCTAGGATTTCTAGCCAAAAGACAATATCTGTCCATCTGGTCGTTTAGCTTTGTTTGCCACTGTCATGATAATGAAGGAAAATCATCAAATTGCACCCGGAAATATTGGACTCTGAAAATAAGACCTGAGTTTTAGGAAGTGCACAAGCCACTGGCTGGAATGCTGCAGGGTGATTCCATAAGAGGTAATGGAACCTACCCTGTTGCCAGACAAGGTACCTCTAAAGACATCCAGAAACTAATTGCTCCCTCCAGTAGAGACAATGGGACAATGAGTATCATCTCATCAAGAAATCCTGTGAGCAATGCCCAGACAGATTTATGAATTTGCTTCTCACTTGGTATATGCAAAGAGGGTTGAAAGTGAGCTGACAAGCTGCCCCGGTGTCTGTTTGTTGGTGGGTGTTCTGAGAGAGAGCAAGTGCCGGAAGTGCAGAACTAACAGCCACACACAGTATCCCTGAAAATTGCCATTTTGCAGGTATCTGGATCTCTCTCCCTCTATACTGATTTAACACTACTGGAACCTCGAAACTGACTATTCAGCTACTGGAACCAACTCTACTGGAATCTCATATTGCAACGGCTGCAACATTCAATGACCAACTCCCCATGAGTCAAGGACTGTTCTGCATACCTTTTTTTAAAATATATGTATTCACTTACTTCAAGTTAAAATCTTACTTTTAACCTGTATGACCATATATGCATGTGTTTTATCCCTTCTGCCTTTAGTAGTTAATAAACTCACTCTCACCTTTAACTCAAGAAAGTCTGATCGAATTGGCTCTTTCAAATCCAGAATGACTGGACCTGGGAAAAAGGTCCGCAAAAGGGATCTTTTTCCTTCAGGGGGTACTGAATAAAGACAAGGAGCTAGTTCATCCCTCCTCATCCGAGGTATAACAATTTGGGGTGCCCCAGCCAGACGGTGACAAATTGAGGGGTCTCACCTGGATCAACAACTTTGGGGAACCTCACCTGGGGTGGGTCGTAACACTCAGCAAAGGTAGGGGCTTCACCCTGATGAGGAAAGGGTAGCAAGGCCCCCTTCAGACCCAGAAGACAAAACTCACAGAGCAGCTGAGCGTGGGTGTCTCGGAAGACTGAGGGTCTACAGAAGATGTACGTCACACTTCAAGTAGAGCAAGAGACAGTGTCGTCGACACCTCCACATGTCCAGGGATCTGGTAGCTCACATCTGCCACATTCTCCAGGAGTTGAAGCCGTAAGGGCTGGGAGGACATCCTTTGCCAGTGGCTCTGACAGTTACTGCTGCTCTGAACATCTAAACCAGTGGCTACTTCCAGGGCTGTACTGGGTACCTCTGCACAATCTCTCAAACTTCCACTCACAAATGCATACAGGAGGTTACCGATGCCCTTTTTGCCAAGGTGCACAATTACGTGCACTTTGCTCAAGATGACGCCAACCAGGGTTTGCACATGGTACCCAGTAAACTGTCACGACCCCTACACATTGGGTCAATCACAGATTCCAAACATATTCCAGGGCCCACACCACATGCAGGGTTGGCTCCTTGGTGATAAAGGCTGCCCACTTAAGACAAGGTTGAGGATGCCCATCCAGTGGCCAGAAACTCCATCTCAGGAAAAGTATAACACTGCACATGCACAGCACGATCAAACCATTGGCACCTTAAAGATGCAATTCCATTGTCTGTGCAAGTCTGGCAGAGCACTCTAGTATGCTCCCCAGAGGGTCTCATAGATCATCGTGGCCTGATGTGCCCTGCACAAACTGGAGCTCCGAAGGGGGGAGATTTTGCCAGTTGACAAGGTGGAGGAGCTGGACATCTCCCCATCTCCCCCGATGATGAAGATGTTGAGAGGGCTAAGGGCAATGATGACAAGGAAGCCGAGGCAGTAGGGGAAGGGCCAGATGAGGTAGGCGTTCATGTGAAGTGCTAATAGCCGCCAGGTTCCAGGAGGATGATGACAAATAGCTATGATCATCCTCTCTGACCAGCTGCCCCCATGCCAGGCCCAGATTACCAACTGCGTTGCTATCCTTCTCATCTCAACCATCCACTGAGTAGTTACACATCAGTGTCAGCAAGCCCTCATCCTATGAAGGTGTGGGAGCGTCAGGAGCATGTGGCCTTTCTGAAGTGTGGCATTATGTGCAAGAGGGCATTTCAGCAGCACCTATTAGATGGTGCAGCCTCTTCAAGCATTTCTCCAATATCTCAGGTGCTGCAGCAACCTACCAGAGACAGGAGCAGCACTGCAATCATCAGTGCAGCTGTCACAGTGTGGCTGGATTCTGACAAGGCGCCTCAAGGAGATCAATCTCCACTTATGGGGCATCGCCTTCTGTGTGACTTTAATGGTGATAGTGCAAGGCAGCTTTTGGGTAAAGCCAGCTGATCAAGCTTAACAAGTGTTGATGTCTGTTCATAGTGCTCAATCCTCTACGTGACATAAATCCTCAGAACACAGTGATCAGAAACTCTGTGAAGGATGTGGGGCTGCGGTCAGCCTAACCTTTCAATGGACATGGAACACTTCATAAGCACCATATTCTGATACCTGCCTGCCATTCAGGACCATGCCTCCTATTCAAGACAATCATTTTCCCAAAATGCCCAGCCCTGGCCCTTGTGATGCCGAAAATGCAGACACACCATGTAGCCTTCAAGGGTCCACATCATTGATGATAAAGAGCACACAGCAGCTGCATTCCACCGTCGCTCCTAGCCCATCTCAGGACTCCACCTTTTCATCCCATCACCTCACATATGCGCTCGGAAAACAGGCACAACAATGCCAATGTCTGTTCCACATAACCATTTGCAATAAGCATCTCTGAACTCACCAAGAGTTCACATCAGGGGGCACTATCTATAACTTAGGGCCCTGCACTGTATCCTAATGTATTCTCAATTGTCTGGCAGGTACAATGTAGACAACTCCAAGGTCACTAACGGTCAAAACTCTAACACTGAATGACAGGACAAAAATGCATTGGCAAGGTCAGAGCTCAGGGATATTGAGGTGGGAAGGTGGGCACTACAATTGAGGGACTATGCAAATTTATACTTGGAGAGTCAACCACCAGGTGTAAAGGAGCACAAATGACTCAGAGTATGGGCAGATAGATGGACCACACTCATGGCTGATAGAGAGTACATGGAAGTCAATGAAAGATGACCCGTCTCCATGCACATCTACATCTTGTCATCTATACTACACCTTGACCATTCCAAAATGCAGACACATCAGTGACTACATGAAACTCCATCTTATGCAGTCAAGGATGAACATCACATGAACCTGCAAAGCATGTCTCAGAGTGCACCCTGCTCAATCGCACTTTACATTGAGGCTGATGCTTCACTGATTTTGGGAATGAGCAGAGAATGGACATACGCTGTTATGAGATGGCTGTGCACAACATTGAGCAGAGGCACATGATGGGACACCTGTGAGAAGTGGGGGATAGAGGTGGGGTGCGAGGGGGTAACATGGTGTGACACTTAATTGGCCACATAAAAACTCATCAGAGAGAAGAGGCAGACTCAACATGAGAAGTGGAATGGATAAAATTCTATTTACTTTGGTAGAAATTATGTACACCATATGAACCTGTGCAACCTTTGTGCTCCTACTAGTTCTTGATTTTTCTAACCCTACTGCTATGCCTTGGTTAATCCCTGACATCCACAGCTGAGGTGGAGGCAGCCTGCTGACCACTATGCCCTGTTGCCTATGATGACATTGGCGGACCTCCTCTGGAGGGCTGAGACCTGAAGGGCTTCAGTCCACTTTGGGTCTCCTGCTGTGGGGCAGGTGCATCCTCCTCAGCCTGTGGAGCTGCAGCTGATGGGGTCAAAGCAGAGGGGAATGGGATCAGCCGGACACTCTTAGAGTCACCTTGGTGGATGGCCCCAGTGTGTCCTGCTGCTGATCCTTGCCCCTATGGGTGCCTGAGGGACCCTGACTGACCCCGTGAAGGGAGGAGGCACTTGGAGTGAGATCGAGGTGTCCTGGCCCCCTCTTGCTTAGCCACTGATGGATGCCACCAATGCCAACAGTGATGGAGTGCAACTCCTGAAGCAGGACCTATGTTCTGGACCAAGACCTTCATGGCAGCCACCATCCTACCAGTGTTGACCTCGATGCGCTGGCATGTCGGCGCTATGACCTCATGCTGAACATGTACAGACTCCCCCATCGTATATTACAATCTGCTGACTACATCTGACAACCCTACCTGATATTCCTGTGTCTGTCTTTGCATCTCCAACATCTACGCTAAAACCCGGTCCACAGGCTGGTCATCTGACTGGGACTCCAGCAGTCCTCTGAGGGTCGGTGACTTTAGATGCCCCTGCCTCCGCCTGCTGTGGACCAGAATCTGTGTGTGCCCACCAGATTGTGGCACCGAGCCTGCTCTATACCTAGATCCCACTGAGGTGTGTCTCGGTGCTGGTGGAGGGTGTGGGTGAATGCTGTAATGGGTCTTCTCGCAGTGTGTCCTCTGGATCCTCATCCAAGGTGGTTTTGGACTTAAAGCTTAGGGGCTGGCTCCCAGTCCCTCGGGTGTTTCACACTGGCAACTATCAAAGAGAGTAGTGAGAATTATTGAGTGGCTGCATATTCAAAAACATTTCACTGCACTCACAGTTTCGTTGTCTGAAGGATCAGCTGGTGCGGGGTCCTCACTTGGGTCTGAGCCGCTGACCTCATTGTCGTCACAGACACGGTCCTGGTCCTCTCTGACTCAGCTTACTGGCATGCTCCTCATAGGGAGTGAGGGCCTCGATATCCGGGAGCCCCCCCCCCACTACCGATCTGGGATCTTTCCCTTTTATTGTGTGCGAGCTCGTCCTGCATAGACACAGGTGGATTGTGTGAAGAGGGCGCATGCTGAGGCAAATGATATGGATGTCTTGCGTGGGAACTCTGTGAACCTGTGGATGGGATAAGGATGCAAGCTGCATAAATATGAGCTCAGATGGAGATGTCAAGATGTGTATGAGAGAGTCAGTGGTGATGCCCCTTGTGCTGGTAGTGTGTGAGATCCCTGTGGAGTGTTGGCCTGCGAATGACTGATGGGCTTGTGAGACTGTGAGTTGAGACCGATGAGAAGGTTGACTTACCCTAGCAGAATGGATGAGATCATTCATCCTTTTTCTGCATTGGATGGCCGATCTTCTGTGGGGCGAGTTAGTTTTCGCCATCCTGGCCGCCTCCTCCTCCCCGCAGAGGTGTGGTTGGTGGACATCCTCCAGTGTTCCCTCACGGCATTCAGAAGAAGCTCCAGCGCTCTGTCACTGAACCTGGGGCGTTGGTTTTCATCTGCCTGGGGGCCATCATTCTCCTGGAGCAGTCCTGAGGCTGCAGTCATTGATGGCTGTGTGTGGGTGCGATTTAAATATGGTGCACGGAATGATGATCCAGTGAGGTCACGGTAGGACGGGCCAGTTCCAGCCTGCCTTGTCACATGATATGACGTGGTTCCTGCTTGTGCATTTTCGACGAGGGGAAACACAGGGAATCAGGCACAGAAACCCGCCATTGCAGCAGGAAAAACATTGCTATTCCCACCCGCCACCATGCTTAGTCCATGGAGCGGAAAATCCCACCCATAATGTGCACATGCTGATGGAGAATTTGTTTCTTTGCTACTAAGCATTTCTATGATAAGACCGAGAGACTTCATCAGTAAGATTGTGGTGCTAGATGAGTGGTACTTAATGTGGGATAAATGGCAGAGATTTAGCAGAGTTGGAGTTTGTGAAGGGTGCAACTTGGGTGGTCAAGAAAGAAAGTTGGACAAATTGGGCCATAGATGATGGAGGCAATGCTTAGGGTTTTGGAAGCAGTGGGGGTGGCTATGGGTGATATTACAGAGCTGGAAGTAGGCAGTCCTGGTAATGGGTCAAATGAGCAGTTTGATGCAAAAGTCAGAGTGAAAAAGGGCTCTGATTTTTAACTGCCGGGTTTTCCATGAGCGAATGACTGCGAAGGAGGAAGGTGTGAATGCGCAAAGTTTCTGATGAAGCTGACTGGACTGCCTCAAGTTTTGCCAATATTAATTAAGAGGAAATTTAGACCCTTTGACAGCTTGAGGAATCAGTTGTGGTGTTGGGGGGATAAGGAGGGGCGCGGTGGTAGAGAAATAATATGTGGCTGGCAAATTCATGGAAGTTGACCCCATGTAGGCAATTAATGTCACTGACAGATTGGGTGCCAATAAGGAATGGCAGAATAGCAATGTTTCAACCTTAGAGCGCCAGGGGGAAAAGAAACTATTTGGAGAAGATGTGCTGCCTATATTGCACAGGTAGGAATGGAATCATGAACAATTAACTTGACGACGGAGAAAACATAGTGTTAGAGGTTAGATTGGGTGACCATAGCAAATGCTGCAGAAAGGACAATATGTAGCAGTGAAAGTCACTCAAAATGTCTGGGTGAGTTTAACCAAGCCAGTATCAGTACTGTGGGTAGGGTGGAAACCATACTGAAAGCATTCAAACAGAAATAGAAGGAAAGGTAGATGATGACACAATGAAGAACCTGCCTCTGCGCAACATTTTCTTGTGAGGTTTGGACAGAAGGAAATGAGGAAACTCGTAGAAGCACAAACAAGCCTCTGTTGCTTCCCTGGGGTTTCTGTCATTGCCCCACTGAATTAATGGCAGGAGGCTAGCAAAACTCTAAAGGAATTTCAGTGACATTGCTACAATATTGTTTTTAAGTTAACATCAAGTCAAATTTCTTTACACTCCAGGCAGCAGCTGATAAAAAAGGAAGCATCTTTCTCCTTACAAAATTATAGGATGGAGTGTTATGTATGCATTTAAAGTCAAAACAACATTTGAATCTGACTTGTTTTTGCAATAAGATTAGAAATATGTTTAAATCTTTACCATTTGTACACCAAGACATGATTGATATCAAATTAATTACTGGAGAGAATAGTATCTTACTGGCAAGGGGGAACATACTTCAGACAATCTTTTTCATCTATATGTTTGTAACAGTTTTGCTGAATTTCACTGTTTTGTCAAGCTGTGAAATGTGGTTGATACAAATATAAACTGGGAACTTGGGAATTTTGTTTGCAGCGTTGGCAAAAGTAGTAGGAGATGACAGACCGAAGAGGCTGCTAAGGACGATGGGAAAATGGACAATATTGTAAAGATGCAGAGTGAACCAGTTCTGCAAAAGGTCAATGGGTGACTTTTGACTGCACACACTTGGTGACTGGAGGAGAAGGTGATTAACTTTAATTGATTCAAGCAGTTGAAGTTGAGGAGAACAATCACAGGAATTTGACCTTTGGCTTGAACCATGATTTGTCCACTATTGTGTCAAGATAAATGTGCAAAAGAATCACAGTGGAGACACAAGGCAGTGGTAATCATGTTAGCAGTGATCACCATGTCAGCAGTGTTAACTACGTCAGCATGGTAACCATGTCAGCAGTGCTAACTATGTCAGCAGTGTTAACTATGTCAACAGTAGTAACCATGTCAGCAGTGTTAACTATGTTAGAGTTGACGTTTCGAGTCCTCATGACCCTTCGACAGAACTTGAGTTTGAGTCCAAGAAAGAGTTGAAATATAAGCTGGTTTAAGGTGTGTGTATGGGGGGCGGAGAGAGAGAGAGAGAGAGGTGGGGGGGGGGCTGCTGGTGTGGTTGTAGGGACAAACAAGCAGTGATAGAAGCAGATCATCAAAAGATGTCAACAACAATAGTACAAAAGAACACATAGGTGTTAAAGTTAAAGTTGGTGATATTATCTAAACGAATGTGCTAATTAAGAATGGATGGTAGGGCACTCAAGGTTTAGCTCTAGTGGGGGTGTTTTTTTTTAAAATAATGGAAATAGGTGGGAAAAGGAAAATCTTTATAATTGGAAAAAAAAAGGAAGGGGGAAACAGAAAGGGGGTGGGGATGGGGGAGGGAGCTCACAACCTAAAGTTGTTGAATTCAATATTCAGTCCGGAAGGCTGTAAAGTGCCTAGTCGGAAGATGAGGTGTTGTTCCTCCAGTTTGCGTTGGGCTTCACTGGAACAATTCAGCAAGCCAAGGACAGACATGTGGGCAAGAGAGCAGGGTGGAGTGTTAAAATGGCAAGCGACATGGAGGTTTGGGTCATTCTTGCGGACAGACCGCAGGTGTTCTGCAAAGCGGTCGCCCAGTTTACGTTTGGTCTCTCCAATGTAGAGGAGACCACATTGGGAGCGACGAATGCAGTAGACTAAGTTGGGGGAAATGCAAGTGAAATGCTGCTTCACTTGAAAGGAGTGTTTGGGTCCTTGGACAGTGAGGAGAGAGGAAGTGAAGGGGCAGGTGTTGCATCTTTTGCGTGGGCATGGGGTGGTGCCATTGGAGGGGGTTGAGGAGTAGGGGGTGATGGAGGAGTGGACCAGGGTGTCCCGGAGGGAGCGATCCCTACGGAATGCCGATAGGGGGGGGTGAAGGGAAGATGTGTTTGGTGGTGGCATCATGCTGGAGTTGGCGGAAATGGCAGAGGATGATCCTTTGAATGCGGAGGCTGGTGGGGTAATAAGTGAGGACAAGGGGGACCCTATCATGTTTCTGGGAGGGAGGAGAAGGCGTGAGGGCGGATGCGCAGGAGATGGGCCGGACACGGTTGAGGGCCCTGTCAATGACCGTGGGTGGAAAATCTCGGTTAAGGAAGAAGGAGGACATGTCAGAGGAACTGTTTTTGAAGGTAGCATCATCGGAACAGATGCGACGGAGGCGAAGGAACTGAGAGAATGGGATGGAGTCCTTACAGGAAGCGGGGTGTGAGGAGCTGTAGTCGAGATAGCTGTGGGAGTCGGTGGGTTTGTAATGGATATTGGTGGACAGTCTATCACCAGAGATTGAGACAGAGAGGTCAAGGAAGGGAAGGGAAGTGTCAGAGATGGACCACGTGAAAATGATGGAGGGGTGGAGATTGGAAGCAAAATTAATAAATTTTTCCAAGTCCCGACGAGAGCATGAAGCGGCACCGAAGTAATCATCGATGTACCGGAGAAAGAGCTGTGGAAGGGGGCCGGAGTAGGACTGGAACAAGGAATGTTCCACATACCCCATAAAGAGACAGGCATAGCTGGGGCCCATGCGGGTACCCATAGCCACACCTTTTATTTTGAGGACGTGAGAGGAGTTGAAGGAGAAATTGTTCAGCGTGACAACAAGTTCAGCCAGACGGAGGAGAGTAGTGGTGGATGGGGATTGTTCGGGCCTCTGTTCGAGGAAGAAGCTAAGGGCCCTCAGACCATCCTGGTTGGGGATGGATGTGTAGAGGGATTGGACGTCCATGGTGAAGAGGAAGCAGTTGGGGCCAGGGAACTGGAAATTGTTGATGTGACGTAAGGTGTCAGAGGAATCACGGATGTAGGTGGGAAGGGACTGGACAAGGGGAGAGAGAAGGGAGTCAAGATAACGAGAAATGAGTTCTGTGGGGCAGGAGCAAGCTGAGACGATCGGTCTACCGGGGCAGTTTTGTTTGTGGATTTTGGGTAGGAGATAGAAGCGGGCCGTCCGAGGTTGGGCGACTATCAGGTTGGAAGCTGTGGGAGGGAGATCCCCAGAGGAGATGAGGTCAGTGACAGTCCTGGAAACAATGGCTTGGTGTTCAGTGGTGGGGTCATGGTCCAGGGAGAGGTAGGAGGAAGTGTCTGCGAGTTGACGCTCAGCCTCCGCGAGGTAGAGGTCAGTGCGCCAGACAACAACAGCACCACCCTTGTCAGTGGGTTTGATGACAATGTCAGGGTTGGACCTGAGAGAATGGAGTGCAGTAAGTTCAGAGAGCGACAGGTTAGAATGGGTGAGAGGAGCAGAGAAATTGAGACGACTAATGTCGCGCCGACAGTTCTCAATGAAAAGATCAAGAGAAGGTAAGAATCCAGAGGGAGGGGTCCAGGTGGAGGGAGAATATTGGAGATGGGTAAAAGGATCCGTTGAACTGGGAGAGGACTCCGGCCCAAAGAAGTGAGCCCGGAGACAAAGACGGCGGAAGAAGAGTTCAGCATCATGCCGAGCCCGAAATTCATTGAGGTGAGGGCGTAAGGGTATGAAACTAAGTCCTTTGCTGAGCACTGAACGTTCAGCATCGGAGAGGGGAAGGTCAGGGGGTATAGTGAATACACGGCTGGAGTTGGGATTGGAAGAAAGGGTGGGGACGGAGGGACAGGCAGGGCTGGAGGGTCCTAGCTGGGTGTTGGTGTCGATGAGTTGTTGGAGCTTGCGTTCCTTAGCACTTGAGAGAAAGAGAAAAAGTTTCTTGTTGAGGCGTCGGATGAGCCGAAGGATAAAATGAAACTGGGGGCACGCGCAGCTTTGAAAAAGGGTACGGCGGTGCTGCTGGAGGGAGAGGTCGAGTGTGTTCATATGGCAGCGCATGGCACTGAGTGTGGATTTCAGATTGTGACGGGAACAGCAGTCCAAGAAACGTTTTATGTCCCGGAGATACCTATAATCCTGGGTGGGTTCGAAACATGAGGGGTGGAATTTCAGTTGAAATCCAAGTGGGGTAAGTCGGAGATGGAGACAGTCACTGAGAAAGGAGATATGGCTGTGAAAGCGGGTTTTAGTAAACACCTTGTCAAACACCAGGAGGGAAATGGAAAGCAAGGAAGGTGAGCAGGGCAAAAGAGAGGAACTGAAATCTTGTCGCAGAAAAGAACATGAAAAGAAAAGGGTCATGAGGACTCGAAGCGTCAACTCTTTTCTTCTCCGCCGACGCTGCCAGACCTGCTGAGTTTTTCCAGGTAATTCTGTTTTTGTTTTTGTTTTGGATTTCTAGCATCCGCAGTTTTTTTGTTTTTATCTCTGTGTTTAATTGACTGCCACTGCTCTTCAAGAAATGCCTACCTCCTTGAAGAAGTTCTGTTCTTTTCTGCGACATGTTTCGAACCCACCCAGAATTACAGGTATCTCCAGGACATAAAACGTTTCTTGGACTGCTGTTCCCGTCACATTCTGAGATCCACACTCAGTGGCATGCGCTGCCATATGAACACACTCGACCTCTCCCTCCAGCAGCACCGCCATACCCTTTTTCAAAGCTGCGCGTGCCCCCAGTTTTATTTTATCCTTCGGCTCATCCGACGCCTCAGCAAGAAACTTTTTCTCTTTCTCTCAAGTACTAAGGAACGCAAGCTCCAACAACTCATCGACACCAACACCCATCTAGGACCCTCCACCCCTGCCTGTCCCTCCGTCCCCACCCCATCTTCCAATCCCAGCCACAGCTGTGTATTCACTATACCCCCTGACCTTCCCCTCTCCGATGCTGTACGTTCAGTGCTCAGCAAAGGACTTAGTTTCATACTCTTACACCCTCACCTCAATGAATTTCGGGCTCGGCATGATGCTGAACTCTTCTTCCGCCGTCTTTGTCTCCGGGCTCACTTCTTTGGGCAGGAGTCCTCTCCCAGTTCAACGGATCCTTTTACCCATCTCCAATATTCTCCCTCCACCTGGACCCCTCCCTCTGGATTCTTACCTTCTCTTGATCTTTTCATTGAGAACTGTCGGCGCGACATTAGTCGTCTCAATTTCTCTGCTCCTCTCACCCATTCTAACCTGTCGCTCTCTGAACTTACTGCACTCCATTCTCTCAGGTCCAACCCTGACATTGTCATTAAACCCGCTGACAAGGGTGGTGCTGTTGTTGTCTGGCGCACTGATCTCTACCTCGCGGAGGCTGAGCGTCAACTCGCAGACACTTCCTCCTACCTCTCCCTGGACCATGACCCCACCACTGAACATCAAGCCATTGTTTCCAGGACTGTCACTGACCTCATCTCCTCTGGGGATCTCCCTCCCACAGCTTCCAACCTGATAGTCGCCCAACCTCGGACGGCCCGCTTCTATCTCCTACCCAAAATCCACAAACAAAACTGCCCCGGTAGACCGATCGTCTCAGCTTGCTCCTGCCCCACAGAACTCATTTCTCGTTATCTTGACTCCCTTCTCTCTCCCCTTGTCCAGTCCCTTCCCACCTACATCCGTGATTCCTCTGACACCTTACGTCCCATCAACAATTTCCAGTTCTCTGGCCCCAACCGCTTCCTCTTCACCATGGACGTCCAATCCCTCTACACCTCCATCCCCAACCAGGATGGTCTGAGGGCCCTTTGCTTCTTCCTCGAACAGAGGCCCGAACAATCCCCATCCACCACTACTCTCCTCCGTCTGGCTGAACTTGTTGTCACGCTGAACAATTTCTCCTTCAACTCCTCTCACGTCCTCAAAATAAAAGGTGTGGCTATGGGTACCCGCATGGGCCCCAGCTATGCCTGTCTCTTTATGGGGTATGTGGAACATTCCTTGTTCCAGTCCTACTCCGGCCCCCTTCCACAGCTCTTTCTCCGGTACATCGATGATTACTTCGGTGCCGCTTCATGCTCTCGTCGGGACTTGGAAAAATTTATTAATTTTGCTTCCAATCTCCACCCCTCCATCATTTTCACGTGGTCCATCTCTGACACTTCCCTTCCCTTCCTTGACCTCTCTGTCTCAATCTCTGGTGATAGACTATCCACCAATATCCATTACAAACCCACCGACTCCCACAGCTATCTCGACTACAGCTCCTCACACCCCGCTTCCTGTAAGGACTCCATCCCATTCTCTCAGTTCCTTCGCCTCCGTCGCATCTGTTCCGATGATGCTACCTTCAAAAACAGTTCCTCTGACATGTCCTCCTTCTTCCTTAACCGAGGTTTTCCACCCACGGTCATTGACAGGGCCCTCAACCGTGTCCGGCCCATCTCCCGCGCATCCGCCCTCACGCCTTCTCCTCCCTCCCAGAAACATGATAGGGTCCCCCTTGTCCTCACTTATTACCCCACCAGCCTCCGCATTCAAAGGATCATTGTCCGCCATTTCCGCCAACTCCAGCATGATGCCACCACCAAACACATCTTCCCTTCACCCCCCCTATCGGCATTCCGTAGGGATCGCTCCCTCCGGGACACCCTGGTCCACTCCTCCATCACCCCCTACTCCTCAACCCCCTCCAATGGCACCACCCCATGCCCACGCAAAAGATGCAACACCTGCCCCTTCACTTCCTCTCTCCTCACCGTCCAAGGACCCAAACACTCCTTTCAAGTGAAGCAGCATTTCACTTGCATTTCCCCCAACTTAGTCTACTGCATTCGTCGCTCCCAATGTGGTCTCCTCTACATTGGAGAGACCAAACGTAAACTGGGCGACCGCTTTGCAGAACACCTGCGGTCTGTCCGCAAGAATGACCCAAACCTCCATGTCGCTTGCCATTTTAACACTCCACCCTGCTCTCTTGCCCACATGTCTGTCCTTGGCTTGCTGCATTGTTCCAGTGAAGCCCAACGCAAACTGGAGGAACAACACCTCATCTTCCGACTAGGCACTTTACAGCCTTCCGGACTGAATATTGAATTCAACAACTTTAGGTCGTGAGCTCCCTCCCCCATCCCCACCCCCTTTCTGTTTCCCACTTCCTTTTTTTTTCCAATTATAAAGATTTTCCTTTTCCCACCTATTTCCATTATTTTAAAAAAAACACCCCCACTAGAGCTAAACCTTGAGTGCCCTACCATCCATTCTTAATTAGCACATTCGTTTAGATAATATCACCAACTTTAACTTTAACACCTATGTGTTCTTTTGTACTATTGTTGTTGACATCTTTTGATGATCTGCTTCTATCACTGCTTGTTTGTCCCTACAACCACACCCCCTGCTCCACCTCTCTCTCTCTCTCTCTCTCTCTCCGCCCCCCCACACACACACCTTAAACCAGCTTATATTTCAACTCTTTCTTGGACTCAAACTCAAGTTCTGTCGAAGGGTCATGAGGACCCGAAACGTCAACTCTTTTCTTCTCCGCCGAGGCTGCCAGACCTGCTGAGTTTTTCCAGGTAATTCTGTTTTTGTTTTTGTTTTGGATTTCCAGCATCCGCAGTTTTATTGTTTTTAACTATGTTAGCACTGTTAACTATGTCAGCAGTGGTAACCATGTCAGCAATGTTAACTATGTAGGCTAAATAATTGCATCTTGAAGAAGGCATGAGGCTGACGAGATCAACAGCCAAACTATATTAAAATGTGCAGTTGAAGACAACAGACACAGTAGTCAGGAAGAGAGTAGCCATTCAGTCACTGAAAACGTGAAGAGAATTTGTTCGGTGGACCGACCTCCTGCCCAGAATGAAGAAACAGTAAAAACTGGAAATAAGAATACTGGTCTGAACTGGTTTTGTATACCTTAAAATGGAACACAAGTAAAAACAGGGAAATAAGAGTACTGGTCTGAACTATTTCTTCCTTTTGGGTGGAGATGAACTCTTGTACGTGAAGTTCCCAGATACCACTATAGTGAGCAAATCTGCAGTTTGGGAATAAGATAATTAATCCAGATTGTGAGAGCAAATACGTGTCATGTGCCACTGATATCAAGAGTAAAGCAAGACCCTGCAGCATTTGACAAATTATCTGGGGTAAAGGAGTGATGGAGCTACACAGTAGAAAATCAGTTCAGCTTTAAAAATAACGGAGAACTCTTTTAAACAGCAATTTCCTGCTTACCAAACAAGCAACTTTATTTATTCCCAAATAAAGCTTAAATTCATCATTCTCATGCAGTTTGACCTTCTATGAACTGACCATATGTTAATACATTTGATCATGCCTTCTGGTGTGTGGTTGAACCTTAGTCAGAAATCAAACATTGTTGTTCCAGTCATTTTTGAAAAATATGGTTGTTCCTCTGTGTCCTACTCCAGTTTCCCACTAGTAACTTGCCTTCAGGGTGAATAGTGAACCTAATGAGTCAGTACCTAGCTGAACCATTATTAATTCATTTAAATAGAAGTCTTAAGCATTTTGTTCATTAAAAATGTGGAATATATTTGGATAAGGAGTAAATCTAACAAGTTAACTTCACTATTTTTGCACTCTAGTGAAGAACCATAACTGAAATGAGCAGGGCTCAGAGAATCAGCACTATGCTGTAGCCCTATCCATGACCCAATATGCCTTTGAATGCCATCAATCTGCATGAACAAGAATTAAGAATTATTATTGGAATAAGATATAAATAAGGGTTGAACAGGGGTAAATTTTACCATTTATCACTCCTGGTGCAGAGCTTCTTGTAAGGGGAGAGCAAATAGGGAATTCGGGCTCAGAGGTCAACACACTCAATTCAAGAATTGAACAGAGAGTTCAAGAGCTGTGCAAGATGTCTTGTTGCAATTTAAGACTGAGGTGAGGAGGAATTTCTTCACTCAGAGGATGGTGAAACTTTGGAATCCTTTACCTCAGAGGGCTGTGGAAACTTAATCATTGAGCACGTTCATGACAGAGATCGAGGGGTTTCTGGATGCGAATGACATCAAGGGAATGGGGATATCATGGGAAGGTGGCGTTGAAGTGGATGATCAGCTGTGATGAATAGCAGAGAAGGCTCAGTGGGCCAAATAGCCTACTCCTGCTCCTATGTTCCTAATATTCCACTTTTACTCCTTCAATAATATTGGACCATTCCGGGAGCGTTGACTGTGGCAGTTGCGCAGTGGGTTCGGAGTTTAGGGCCAGGATTTTGCCTCTTCGGGCGGGCTCGGCGGGGGTGAGCGGGAAGCGGTTGGGAAGCCAACTGCCACCTGCGATCGGGCCATGACCGTGATTTCACACTGGCGGGCCAATTAAGGTCTGCCCAGTGTGAATGAAAGCGTGCTGCAGCGCTCAGCGCTGCCTGTGGAGGTGGGAGCGAGGAGGGCGAGCGGAGAACTTCACTCATGCGTGTGAGTGCGGGCAGGAAAAGCTCCTTTCGGACACAGAGCTGCCTCAGGGAAATGAAGATCTAAAAAAATGAAAAATAAATCGTTTTAAGATGTTAAAAAACATGTCCCCTCATGTGATGAGCAGGGACACGTTAGAAATTCATATGAAAGTTTTAACATTTTTTTTAATGACGGAGCGAAACCTCATGTCGCCCATGAATAAGATTTCTCGATAAATGCAAAGGCCGCCTGGCCTTTGCGCCTGCCTGCCAATCGTAAGGTTGGATGGGCAGTGAAAAATTTAATTCAATTAGATTGTTACTGGCCTTAATAGGCCTTTTAATTGTCGGCGGGTGTGCTGCCAACTCCCACGTGCCCGCTGACCAAAGTATCACGTGTCATTTTACAACTGTTCGGGTTGTGCACGTGCCCACTCAACGAGCAGAAAATTCTGCCCTATTGGTTCTGCAGATCAGCTAAAAGGAATTGTCCTGTTTCGACTGTGGCTTTTCCGACTTGTGACTTGCTTCCAGCAATCAGAGAGAGAGAGAACATTTTCTGCCCGCAAGCGCAGGGATGCCCAGTTGATGTTTCTCGGCTGTGACTTTCACCCTCGCAGCTTTTGCATTGCATCTTTGGAGTGCCTCTGGTTGAAGTGGGCCTTGACACTTTTTTAGGTGTGACACTCCATTCTCTGGACCAGTTGGCCAAGTGTAATCCACATCGGAATTTTCCAGCAAGTGGTTACGTTACAGTCTCAGCCAACTTTTGCATGCATGTCCTTTTTCAAAAAACATGTCTTATTTAAACATTCAATATGTCCATAATTAATTTGCGGCTATGATCCCGTGGTTATGACGGTATGTAAGCTTAAAATTAAACACATTAAATATTAATCAGTTAAGTCATTCACCTGAGGTGCCCACCATCATGGGCAGAATTTTCTGCCCGTCGGGCGGGTGGTGCAGGAGTGGGCGCAGGTGGGCGCGGACCTGATCGCCCCCCCCCCCCCCCCCCCCCCCCACCCCGATTGGGTCCGCGCTGCCATTTTACGTGGGTGGGCCAATTAAGGCTGAGCGCTCCCTGTGTGGGGGGGTGGGTTGCCTGAGTCGGGGCTTGTGCACGGAAGAGCGCAGAAATCTCCCTGAGGCACAGAGCTGCCTCAGGGAGATTAGTTGAAGTCCTGAAAATTTTAATAAAGAAAAGAAAATTAAGACATGTCCCCTCATGTGAAAGTGTCACATGAGCTAGGACATGTCTATGAATGCGATTAGAAATTTTAATAAAACTTTAAAAACCTTCATGAAACCTCATCCCGCCCGTGGATGAGGTTCCATGAAAAATGCGAAGGCCGCCTGGGCTCTTCGACTGCCCACAAACCTTAAAATTGGACGGGCAGCTCCGTTAATTGTTTTAATTGATATTTAAATGGCCTTAATAGGCCTTTGACATTTTGGCGGGCGCACAACCGACTCAGGTATGCACCCACCGAACTGAAAATCTGAATGACGCACGGTGACCTCAGGACGAACGCCCGATGTCAGTGCGCGTCATTTTATGCATCGGCGAGCAGGCCCTGCCCCTGCTTGCTGACCTGAAAATTCAGGCCCTTAATTTCCACTATCAAACAGTTCAATTCACTCCACCTGATATCATGAAATGACTGAAGGCACTGAACACAGCAAAGGCAGTGGCTCAGTGGCTGTGATAACATCCTAGCTGTAGCACTGAAGATTTGTGCTCCAAGCCCCCAACCAAGCTGTTCCAGTACAGTGACAACACTGGCAGCTATCCGATGAAGTGCAAATTTGTCCAGATATGTCAACAAAAGCAGGACTAAACTAATCTGGCCAATTACCACCTCATCAGTCTACTCTCAATCATTAGCAAAGTGATGGAAGATGTCATCAGTTGTGCTATCAAGCAGCACTTATTCAGCAACAGCCTGCTCACTGATGCTTAGCTTGGATTCTGCCAGGATCATGCAGCTTCTGACCTCATTATAGCCTATATCCAAACATAAACAAAAGACTTGAATCCCAGTGGTGAGGTGAAAGTGACTGTCCTTGACATAAGATGGCGTTTGACTGAATGTGACATCAAGGAGTTTGGCCCTAGCAAATTAAAGTCAATGGGAATCAGGGAAAACCCTTCACTGGTTGGAGTCATACCTAGCACAAATGAAGATGGTTGTGGTTATGGTTGTCAGTCATCTCTGTTCCAGAAGGAGCTGAAGGAGTTCCTCAGGGTAGTGTCCTCGGCCCAGCCATCTTCAGCTGCTTTATCACTGACCTTCCCTCCATCTTAAGGTCAAAAGTGGGGTTGTTCACTGATGATTGCACAATGTTCAGCACCATTTGGGACTCCTCAGATATTGAAGCAGTCCATGTCCAAATGCAGCAAGACCTAGACAATATCTAGACTTGGGCTGACAAGTGGCAAGAAGCATTCACATCACACAAGTGTCAGGCAAAGTCCATCTCGAGCCAGAGAGAATCTAGCCATTGCCCCTTGACATTCAATGGCATTACCATTGCTGAATCTTCAAGAATCAACATCTTAGCCCATTGACCAGAAACATAACTGAACCAGCCACGTGCATACTGTGGCTACAAGAGCAGGTCAGAAGCTGGAAATTCTACACCAAGTAACTCATGCCTTGACCTCCAAAAGTCTGTCCACCATCTACAAGGCACAAGTCAAGAGTGTGATGAAGGACTCTCCACTTGCCTGGATAAGTACATTTCCAATGACATAAAAGAAGCTTGGCACCATCTAAGACAGAATAGCCCACTAGATCAGCACCCCATTAGGAACTGGCAATAAACACTGGCTATGCCAGCGATGCTCACATTTCAAGAATGAATTTTTGTTAAAAAATCTGTGTTCTTCAAGAAGTTCAGATTGTATGTCATTTTAAAGCATTGATAGGTATGTGAGAACAGGATAAGACGTGTTTTGGTTGCTGACAGATATTAGAATCAAAATGGACCATCAGTATCTGAGAGGTCTGTACTTTCAGGTGTACATACTTATACTGAACATAAATATTTTTGAAAGTAAGCACATGCTTACTTTTGGCAGCTTACCTCTGCCTGTCAAGTAATGTGAATATTTGTGTTCATATCTGATCAAGTTAAATGGTGGTCCTGAACTTCCTGAACGCCATAATAGCAATGAATCTTCAACTGGGTGAGACTCCTGCCCATTCATTATTTATGCCCCTAGTCTGTGTCTGCTTCTAGGACCTGGGGCTTGGGCTCTTGTAGTGTAGTTGGCACAATGACCTGAGGTGGAAGATGGTTTGCAAACTTGCTGTTGTGTCTTCTGCAGCAGAAGCTGCAGTCGGTTGAGGCTCTGGTAGAATGCCTTGTGCCAGATGACTGCACAGAGGCCCCTCTTGACCACTTCACATGATATTGGCAGCTCAAAAGGGGAAAATGGGACATAAGACTTCTCTTCAATTGTATGTCTGTCTTTACTTTGATATCAATGCAAGCTTCTTTGGCGATGGAGCAAATTTAGCTCCATTATATTGAACAACTCCAAATTTCCTCAATGAAATTGAAAAACAAATAGTTTGTCATCAGGGCGATTATGAAAGAATACTATGGCCAGAATTGATTACGCCTGAAGATTTTTTAAAAAATGGGTCAGTTTTAAATTTAGCATTTTTCTGCTTGCAATTGATTACCCTACAGTTGGTTATGTTAGAGAAACCAACTCTTTGGGCAGAATTTTGCCCTTGATGGGCGGGTGGGCCCCACCAGCTCGGCAGCGGGCAGGCAGCCGATCGCCACCACCGAAACAGGCCCTGCCGCTATTTTAAGTGAGCGGACCACCCGATGGGAAGCGCTATGCACTTCCTGTGCGGGCGGGGAGTGGGGGGGGAGTTGGGGGTGGAATTCCCCAACTCCGAGAGTGTGCTCTTTCACCAAAGCACACGAAAGTGCTGCCTCAGGGAAATCGCTGAAAGTTTTCGAAAGTTTATAAATAGAAAAATAAAAAAAATCATTAACATGTCCCCCTCATGTGACAATATCACACGAGATAGGACATGTTATTAAATATCACATAAACTTTATGTGAAACCTCATCCCGCCGGTGGATGAGGTTTCATGTTTTTTCAGAAGCCCGCTGGGGCTCCTGGCCTGCCCACCAACCTTAAGGTTGGACGGGCACAGCCTTTAATTTGTTTAATTATCCTGTCAATGGTCGGTGGGTGGACAGCTGATCTCGCTGTGCCCCTGCCTTCCTGAATATTTAAATGGGGCAGGATGACATCGGGGGTTCCTCCCCAACATCATCCAGCATCATTTTCATGTCGGCAAGCAGGCCCCGCCCCCAGCTCGCTGACGGAAAAATTCTGCCCTTTAAGTTTAAACCTCCTTCTCGACATCCGTGACACCGCTGGATTGCAAGGACACAAAGGTTTTCTTAATGCCCCGTGTTGCTAGGATCCAATGATGGTGACTACCTGAGGGGGTGATTTTAACAGTGCCAGAAATAGTTCAGAGGAGGAGTTAAAATTGATGTGGTAGATTTAGTGGCCCACTCGCACTCCAATACCACGGGTGGAATTTTCATCTCGGTGGGTGGGCATGTGTCTGACCCATTCAAGCATGAAATGACGCATGATTGCGTCGGGAAGCTTCCTGACATCAACACGCAGCTGTGCGATAGTTCAGTCGGCAGGCGTGTGGGGGGATCGACAGCGTGTCCTCCAACAATTAGAAGGCCTATTAAGGTCATTAAAGAATTAATTAACTTAAATTCTTTGTTGCCTGTCCAACCTTGTGGTTGGCGGGCAGGCGAATAGGCCAAGCGGCCTTTGCACTTTTTAGGAAACATCATCCACGGGCGGGATGAGGTTTCCAACAGCAAATACAAATCAAATAAAAAAATTTGCATCTCATTCATAACATGCAGGGACATGTTTTCTAACATGTAAAAAATCCTTATTTTTGTTCTTCAGAACTCTTCCTCTCCCTGAGGCAGCTCTGTGCCTCAGGGAGCTTTTCCAGTGTGCACCTGCGTGCATGTGCGAAGTTCCACCTTCTCGCCCCCCCACTACCACCCCCCCCTCCCCCCAACACCCCTGCGGGCAAAATTCTGCCCCATATGAACTGAAGCCTTCTGCTGGAAAACCAGGAACGAATCTGAATCCAGCACGAAACCATTAGTCTACATAATATTGGTGTTCTACAATGTACTTGGGCACCTGATGCAATAAAAAGGAAAAGCTTCAAAAAAAGGAAGTGTGAAGCTACCTTTGAGCAGCCAGCAAAGCAACTTGGGCCCACAATGTAGCCCAAGCACCACAACATCAACACTTGAGCTGTTCAGGCCCTTTGCCTGCATGATTCGGTTTTTCTTGCAAAAATATTGCACTATCTGCATTTTGAAAAGTTTTTCAGCATGATTCCTCGCTCTTTATGCTAAAGCTGCACCCTCTTATATATGTCAAAAAAATATTAATGTGAAAAAATAGACCTGCCATCCATTAAGCTACTGAATCAATATTGCAGATTTATTCTGACACTTGCCTTTGTCTATATTCTCAGCTCTCTTTCAATCAAGAGTGCATGGCCTTGGCCTACACAGACTGCAGCAGCTGCCTCTCAAAACCACCTTGGTGCGAGCATGCTGGGGAGAAATAATTGGTAGAGCTGTCAATTGTTATATTAACGTAAAAGATATGAATTAAATGTTCAGTAAAATCCAGTCGTCCTTGTTTTTGAAAGTGGAAGGGATAGAGCAAAAAGGATTGAAGATTTGAAACGGTGAGTCATAGAAAAATCGGCCTGTGCATCTCTTGGTTTGGGCAAAGTCACACCCGTCTTTACAGTTGAGAATTAGCAGAGGTAAATACCTTATCAAAACTTTGCTTTTTTGTCTCAAAATAGTTTCTAAATAAATTCATTTTCTGTCCTTTATACACATTACTAATTCGACAAACATTTTTGGACGACACAAAATATATAGTTTTGGCCTCCGTACCTGAGAAAGGATATACTTGCCCTAGAGGGAGGTTTGCCACACTGATTCCTGGGATGGCAGGATTGTCGTATGAGAAGAGATTGGGCTGACTGGACCTGCATTCACTGGAGTTTAGAAGAGTGAGAGGGGATCTCATTTAAACATATAAAATTCTGACAGGGATGGACAAACTGTAATGAAGGGATGATGTTTCCTTTGGGGGGTCTGGAACGTGGAGTCACAGTCTTAGGATACAGGGTAGACCCGTTAGGGCTGAGATGAGGAGAAACTACTTCACTCAGAGGGTGGTGAGCCCGTGGAATTCTTTACCACAGAAGGCCGTGGAGGCCAAGTCACTGTATATCTCATATATATTTAATATATATCCAGGAAGGAAATAGATAGATTTTTTGATTCTAAAGTCATCAAGGGCTATGGGGAGAGCACGGGAGTATGGCGTTGAAATAGAGGATCAGCTATGATCATATTGAATGGTGGAGCAGGCTCGAAGGGCCGAATGACCTACTCCAGCTATTATTTTCTATGGGCAGAATCTTTGGATCAGTGAGCGGGGGTGGGGCCCGCTTGCCGACACGTGAAATGGGGGCATGTGTCCCGACATCACCACGCGTCATTCAGATCTTGAGTTCGGCGGGCGCGCACCAGAGTTGGCTGCGTGCCCGCCGAACTGTCAAAGGCCTATTAAGGCCATTTAAATAGTAATTAAACTAATTAACTGAGCTGCCCATCAAGCCTTAAGGTTGGGGGGAAGGCGAAGAGCCCAAGCGGCCTTTACATTTTTCATGAAACCTCATCCACGGGTGGGATGAGATTTCAAGAAGGTTTTTTAAAAGTTTAATAAAAATTTATAATAACATTCATTGGCATGTCCCAGCTCATGTGACACTGTCACATGAGGGGACATGTCTTAAAATTTTTTTTTCCTTTATTAAGATTTTCAAAAATAAAACTTATCTCCCTGAGGCAGCTCTTGGCCTCAGGGAGATTTCTGCGCTCTTTTGCACACATGCACGAAAGAGCGCAGGCCCCAACTCAGCTTACTCCCCTCGCCCGCACAGGGAGCGCATAGCACTTCCGGGTGTGTGTCACGCTTGGCGGGCCTTAATTGGCCCACCCACGTAAAATCACGGGTGGCAACTGGCTGCGCACCCGGTCCCCAACTGCTCTGGCTCAATCGCCCCCGACGGGGAGAAAATTCTCCCCTTTGTTTCTTTTTCCATTTTTGCAAAAAAGTTGCTATTGAATCTGTTTCCACCACCCAACCAAACAACTCACTATGTAAACAAAAAACTTCACTGCCCCTGATTCTTTTGTCATTCGTAATAAATCTGTGTCCACTGGTTACCAACCCTCCTGCCAGTGGAAACAATTTTGCTATTCCCACTCTCCCAGAACCCTTCATTATTTTAATTACTTCAATTAAGTGTCCCGTTAATGTTCTCCACTCTGAAGAGAATAATCCCAGATTCTCTAGTCTCTCCATAAAACTGAAGTCTCTTTTCGTCTTCTGGTAAATCTCCTCTGGACCTTCCCTGAGGCCCAATAGCTGAAAAATGTTTAAAGTATATTTATCCCATTGCAAAGTTTCATTGTTTTACATTCAAATCTAGCCCATTGTCTGCATACTGCCAGGGAAGGAGGAAATGACATACCAGCAAAGGCTTTCAAAGAAAGTACTCCTCCCTCTAAATAAATTGTTAAAATCCCCACCCACTGCATGATCTTATTTTCATTTTACCTTTCAGTTTTTGGAAACCCAGCATTTGGAACCTATTCTCTGCTAACATTAGTCATTGTAGCTGGATCCCCAGAGGATACTATAGATCAGCCACCAGACCGTTTGAGAACCATTCACAGTCGAAAGTGAGTTCCAGCTAAAAATTACCCAACTGGCACTGACAGTGGGAACCCTCAGCTACAGGGAGCACAAATCTGAAACCTGGGTATGTATGATACACAATTTTCCAGTCATTAATTTAAATGGTTGGCAGGCATGTACCCAAATTCCAGCAGGTGGGACTCCCTGCTAATCGAACCAAATCATGTATTTACCCTACTTAGTTGTTTTGAAGGTGTTAGAAACTAATATCATTTTAGATGAAAATACCATGCACTCATTTTCTTTCAAATGAACTTGCTTTTGCTTATCACCATTTTAATCAACATGAGCCCGCAACTGTCTGCCTTTATCTTGTGATTTAGGGATTGGGGCTTACATATTACCATTATCAAGCAATAATCCATGATCAACCATTCCAGCAAGTTATTGCCCTGGGTGAGCATATTCTTTGCTTCTTTTGCCTACACTCCTTCATTATTATTGAATTACATAGAAAATATAGCACAGAAAGAAGCCAGTCAACCCAACTAGTCATGGAGCTCATCTCTCATATGATTGTCCTTTACTGAGTTTCATATATGTATTCGTCAAATTAGGTTGTTACTGATACATAATGATTTGTTTTATTTTTGGGTGCTCTGCAATCCAATGGTTTATTAATTGTTGATAGTTATTAGGCAGTTGCTTTTTGGGGAATTTCATGCAACATTGTAAATGTCTGTATGGTATACCTAAGCAGAAAGGTCAGGAAAGTAAACGAGGAATTTCTGGTTAAGGTAGCCCTAGTTCTTAATTTAAAGTAATCATTGTGTTCTTTTGTGGAAACATTTAGTGCCCGCTTGGAGATCCTTGAGTTGGTTTTCCCTTACTGATTAGCCAAGCTGATAATGCCACAAACAAAGAGAACCTAACTGCTTCCTGTACATTGTAAGCAGCTGGCACCATGACTTCATACTGGCCTGAGACCCATGGGACACCAAGAAACCACTCTGCTAGCTCAGGAGTAGGTTTTCCTGCTGATAGTCTGGACCACTGGGTTCCTTGGCTCAACAGCAGAGGTCAAGATGTTTTGAAGGTATGGCTCCCATTGTTTCCTTTGGAGCAGCTCCGTGGAGCAGCCGGTCAATTGCATTGTCGCACCAACTTTAGAAGCACAGAAGATGCAAATCAAGTGTCTCCGTGTGGGCAAAAAACACATTTTTGATACCTAAATGACTCAGAAAATTTATCCAGTGAGTGGCCAAACCATACAGTCCAGGAAAGTACCAGGTCAATAAGTAGAACACTCCTGAATTGGCTGTTTGGTAGTACAGAACTTGAGAACTGCTGAAAAAGAGAAGGGTCAAAGCTTTTCATCTTGCACTTATCAGGGCACTTCACAAGAATACTGATATAACAGGAAAACAACAAGTTATACCGTATGTGAACAGAGTGCTGATTGGTTGGCAAGTGGACTCTGATTGGTAGAGGCGTTGTCATGGAGAATGCACCAGTGATGGTGACTGACAGTTAACTGCCAAGCATTGTTTGAAATGTAAACCAGGCAGCTTGATCCTGATTGGTCAAGGTATTGCCCTCAGGAATGAGTCAGTGAATGGCTGCCACTTGTTTTGTTTAGCTGAAACAGATGCTATGTAGCAAACTGTATGTATGGGCTGCCCAACACACACAAAAGTGATGTCCCTTTACACTCTATCTCATCTATGATGAGTTCTGCACAACCTGAATTTGCCAAATTATTGGGCGAATTGTTAAAACCACTTTTGACCAAGTTTTCCTCATACACGGTGAAGGAATCCTTCACATTTGCAAAGGCAGTTCAGGACATGCATACAGATAGCAATGTTGTGTCCATGCACTCATTTGACATTGCTAGCTTATTCACCAATGTTCCACTAAAGGAAGCCATGGATATTTGCATTGCAGCACTATATCATGGCAACCTAGACCTGCCACCATTGCGTAAATCTGTATTAATTGAGCTTATGAACTCAGCAGCTGATGCATATTCCATGGCGAGCCTCTACCAATCAGAGTCTACTGTTTTTTATTCATTTATTCATGGAAAGTTGACTTCGCTGGCTAGGCCAGCATTTATTACCCATCCCTAGTTGCCCTTGAGAAGGTGGTGTTGAGGTGCTTTCTTGAACTGCTTCAGTCCATGTGGTGTAGGTACACCCACAGTGCTGTTAGGAAGGGAGTTCCAGGATTTTGACCCAGTGACAATGAAGGAATGGTAATATATTTCCAAGTTAGGATGGTGAGTGCCTTGGAGGGTAACTTCCAGGTTGTGGTGTTCCCATTTATCTGCTGCCCTTGTCCTAGATAGTAGTGAATGTGGGTTTGGAAGGTGCTGTCTAAGGAGCTTTGCTGAATTCCTGCAGTGCGTCTTGTAGATGGAACATGCTGCTGCTACTGTGTTGGTGGTGGAGGGAGTGAATGTTTGTGGATGTAGTGCCAATCAAGTGGGCTGCTTTGTCCTGGACGGTGTCAAGCTTCTTGAGTGTTGTGGGAGCTACATTGATCCAGGTAAGTGGGGAGTATTCCATCACACTCCTGACTTGTGCCTTGTAATTGGTGGACAGGCTTTAGGGAGTCAGGAGGTGAGTTACTTGTCGCAGGATTCCTAGTCTCTGACCTGCTGTCGTAGCCACAGTATTTATATGGCTAGTCCAGTTCAGTTTCTGGCCAATGGTAACCCCTGGGAAGTTGATAGTGGGAGATTCAATGGTGGTAATGCCACTAAACACCAAGGGGTGATGGCTAGATTCTCTCTTGTTGGAGATGATCATTACCTGGCACTTGTGTAGCGCAAATGTTATTTGCCACTTGTTAGCCCAAGCTTGGATATTGTCCAGATCTTGCTGCATTTGTACATGGACTGCTTCAGCATTAGAGCAATCGCTAATGGTGCTGAACATTCAGTGACCATCACCACTTCTCACCTTACGATGGAAGGAAGGTCACTGACAAAGCAGTTAAGATGGTTGCGCCTAGGACATGACCCTGAGGAACTCCTGGAGCTGAAATGACTGACCTCTAATAACCACAATCATCTTTGTCCTGCTTTTTGTGTACAGGACATGCCTGGGCAATTTTCCACACAGCCGGGTAGATGCCAGTGTTGCAGCTGTACTTGGCAGCAAGTTCTGGAGCAGAAGTCTTCAGTGCTATTGCCAGAATATTGTCAGGGCCCATAGCCTTTGTACTATCCAGTACCTTCAACCATTTCTTGATTTCATGGAGTGAATCGAATCAGCTGAAGACTGGCATCTGTGGTGCTGGGGATCTAGGAGGATCATCCACTCGACACTTCTGGCTGAAGATTGTAGCAAATGCTTCAGCCTTATCTTTTGCACTGACATGCTGGGCTCCTCCATCAGTGAGAATGGGGATATTTGTGGAGCCTCCTCTTCTGATGAGTTGTTTAATTGTCTGCCAGCATTCACCACTGAATGTGGCAGGACTGCTGGGCTTAGATCTGATCCTTTGATTGTGGAATCGCTTAGTTCTGTCTATCACTTGCTGCTTATGCTGTTTGGAACAGAAGTAGTCTCGTATTGTAGCTTCACCAGTTTGATACCTCAGTTTTAGGTATGCCTGGTGCTGCTCTTGACATGACCCCCTGCACTCTTCATTGAATCGGTGTTGATCCCTGTCTTGATGGTAATGGCAGAGTGGAGGATATGCTGGGCCTTGAGGTTATAGATTGTGTTGGAATACAATTCCATTGTGCTGATGGCCCACAACATCTCTTGGATGCCCAATCTTGAGTTGCCTGATGTGTTCAAAATCTATCCTATTTAGCATGGTGGCAGTGCCACACAACACGATGGAGGGTATCCTCATTGTGAAGACGGGACTTAC
The DNA here is from genome assembly GCF_017639515.1 of Carcharodon carcharias. Lineage (NCBI taxonomy): Eukaryota > Metazoa > Chordata > Chondrichthyes > Lamniformes > Lamnidae > Carcharodon > Carcharodon carcharias. The sequence goes on from NC_054487.1 coordinate 66,797,936, forward strand.
AACAACAGTGTGATAGTCACTCCTACCAATACTGTCATGGGCAGATACATCTGCGGCAGACAGGTTGGTGAGGATCAAGTACATGGCTCCCTCACCATCTACTACAGGCCTAGTTTAGCAGCTGTGTCATTTAGGACTAGGCTAGCTTGCTCAGTAGTGGTGCTACCGAGATACTCTTAGATGGACATTGAAGTCCCCCACCCAAAGCACCCTTGCCACCCTCAGTGCTTCCTCCAAGTGGTGTTCAACATTGGAGGAGCACTGATTCATCAGTTATAGGAGGGTGGTACGTGGTAATCAGCTGGAGGTTTCCTTGCCCATGTTTGACCTGATGCTTTGGGACTTCATGGGGTCCAGAGTAGGTGTTAAGGACTCCCAGGGTAACTCCCTCCTGACTGTGTACCACTGTGTCACCACCTCTGCTGGGTCTATCTTGCTGGTGGTGATGGCAGTGTCTGGGACATTGTCTGTAAGGTATGATTCCGTGAGGATGACCAGGCCAGGTTGCTGCTGGACTAAACTTTGAGACAGCTCTCCCAATTTTGGCACTAGCCCCCAGATGCTAGTAAGGAAGACTTTGCAGGGTTGAGTGGGCTGAGTTTGCTGTTGTCATTTCTGGTGTCTAGGTCGATGCCGGGTGGTCCGTCCAGTTTCATTCCTTTTTTGAGACTTTTTAGCAGTTTGATACAACTGAGTGGCTTGCTAGGCATTTCAGAGGGCATTTACGAGTCAACCACATTGCTGTAGGTATGGAGACACATGGAAGCCAGATCGGGTAAGGACAGCAGATGGGTGCCAGATGAAAAGCTTTGACATGTCTCTCTTTTTCAGCAATACTCAATTCTTGAATTAATTACTTGCTCCTATGACAGCCGTGAGTCACTGCAATTAGCATCGGGAGGGTGGCTGTCAGCCAGAATTCATGTTCATTTACCTGTGCCTGCTGGAAATATGTTTTTGTGCAGGTTAGATAAAAACACCAGCAGATTTGCTTGTGATGACCCAAGTAGCTGAATAGCTTGCTGCTTTCAAGATTCATAGATGAATAATACCTATAGGGGGAATGATTCAGAGTGTGCAGAACTGCACCCCATCAAGTGATTAGCACCTTTGGGAAAGGAGAGAAAATTGGGAAAGAAAAATAAATTATTTTGTATAAAAACCATGAGATAAATTAATGGGTTATTATTTTTCCGAATATAATATGGAATACTTTGACCCCTTAAATTTGTTCTTTTAAGAATTTGCCCAATATTAATTAGGGCAATTTAAGAGAAATTTTGTGAATGTGAAATTCTAGACGGGATTGACAGTTGTCATGCTGACTGTAGCCATAAATTCTGGGGGTAGGATGGAATTTCCAGGAGAAAAAGCATTGGTATAGATAGTAGCGAGGTAAGATCATTCATAAAAAATCCTACTCCAGAACCTGAGCACATAAACCAGGCTGCCTGTTCTGTTTTGAGGGAGCATTGCATTCCTGGAGATGCTGTCATTTGGGTCAAATGTTAAACTGAGACACATCTATTTGTGAACGGAAGGACCTCAGGCATTATTAATTCTCCTTGAGAGTTGTTGTTAGCTCTGGAAGGTAACCATAGGATAAGTAACCAATAAGGTGAAACGCCACAAATCTGATAGTCTCTGTTGCGTTAGCTAAAGGAGTTAAGCTAGTTGTGCAGAGTCACCACAATTGGCATCAGTGTTATTAGATTAGGGAGTAAAATTTGGCCAGGCATCTGCAACAAAAAATAGTAGTAGAGATAAGCCACAGAAAATACAGATAAATCTCAGAGCTAGTGGATTAAAAAACATATATATAATGTGTTTAAAGTCAAAGAAACATCCCAAGGTGTTTCACAAATACATAATCAGGCAAAAATTATCAAAGAAGGCAAATGGAGGAGTGATTAAATCTTGATGAAACGTATAGGTTTGATGATCTTTAAGGAAGAGAGAGACAGGGAACTTTCTGAAGGGATTTGCAGAAATTAAGATCTACTTGACTGAAGGCATAGCTGCTAACAATGGAGTGAAGGGAGTGCACAAGTACCCAGAGCTGAGGCAAAACTGATTTCTCAGAGAGTTGTAGGGCTTGGGGCACATTGTAGAGGTAGGAAGAGGTAAGGACATGAATGTATATAAATGAGGATAAGAATTTTCAGCTGGAGGTATTGGGGGTTCAGGAGACAATGTGTGCAGGGGTGATGGAGAAGCAGGACTTGGGAAGAGTAAGGAAAGTTTTGGATGAGCTTAAGGTAACTGAGATTGTAGAATTGAAGGCTGGCCGAGTGAACGTTGTCAGACTAGTGATGACAATGATGTTGTTTTGGGCTTTGACAATAGGTGGACTAAAGCAGGGGAGGAGAGGGGGAATGTTACTGAGGTAAAAGTAAGCAGTCTTTGTGATGAGAAGATATGGGTTGGAAGCTTAGCTCAAGGTTAAAAAGAACATTGGGATTGCAAACAGTTAGCTTCAATTTGAGTGTCAGGGTTGGGAAGGGTTGGAATCAAATGCATAAGGTCAAGACAAGTGCTGAAGTGGTAGAGCTGTGTATTAGCAATGTAGATGTGGATCCATTTGCCACGTCACTGAGGGGCAGCATGTATGTGAATAAGAGAAAGGGGCCAAGGATAAATTCTTGGGTGACTCCAGAAGTAGAATTATGTAAGCAGGAAGATAAGCCATTGCTGCAAGTAGTCTGGCTATGATTCGATATGTAAGAATGGTACAAGCGAGACCAAACCTACTCGGCCTGACAACAAAGAAGAGGTATTGGAATAGGATGCTTTAAAGCACATGAAAGCCTGTTGAGAGGTGGAGAAGGTTGAGGAATGATCATGCACCATAGTCACAATCACAGGGGCAGATTTTTTTAACTTGTTCGTGGGATGGGGTCATCATTGGCTAGGCCAGCATTTGTTGCCTATCCCTAAATGCCCTTGGTCAAAGGGCATTTAAGAGTCAGCCACATTGCTATGGGTCTGGAGTCACATGTAGGCAAGACCAGGTGAGGACAGCAGATTTCCTTCCCTAAAGGACATTAGTGAACCAGCTGGGTTTTTACAACAATTGGCAATGGCCTTTTAATTGGAGATTTTTATTGAATTCAAATTCGAACCCAGGTCCCCCTGAAATTCTCTTCCAGTGACAATGCCACTACCATACGCCTCCACTCTGATTAGGGGGTGTAAATCTGATTAGCAAGATGCAAGCATGGAATGGAAGAAATTTATTTTTGGTCATTTCATATTCTGGATAAAGAATGATGTTGAATAAAGTTAAATTCTTCTTTCGGTAAGTATCGAAAACAATTGAGCTTTTCGCAGACAAGAAGTTGACATTTGGGTGGCCAGGTGTTGCAATTTGGTGGAGATTTAACATTCTCCATCATGAACTATATGTAGTGGGTTATTATTTGATATCTCACATGACAAGATTCTTGTCTCATATAATAAAAGCAAAGTACCGCAGATGTTGGAAATCAGAAATAAAACAGAAAGTGCTGGAAAAACTCTGCAGGTTAGGCAGCATCTGTGGAGACAGAAACTCTTGTTTGGAACTGAAGAAGAAGAGGAAGAAGAAGAAGAGTCATATTCAACTCGAGACATTGACTGTTTCTCTCTCCACAGTTGCTACCAGACCTACTATAAGATTCCATGATTGCAGGCGAGCATGTGATTGTAAAAAGCCTTCAGTGTTTTTGCACTTTCAGTCATGTAGTTAACATGAACTAATCACAGACAAAATTAAATTCCAGAAGAATATGCAATTCAAACTAATCTCTGCCCATCTGACCACCTCTTTGTGCCCAGTCCTTCAGATTGATTGTAGTCCCAAGCAGTTTTCAGGCAGGCAGGTGGAGGGGTGAGTGTGCAAAACACTTGTAAGCCTACATGTTAAGCCCAAGTCTTTTTACACCTGGTCTTTGTTGCTGCCAGCCCCCTTCCCACCTGTCTAAGTCAGAAGAGGGTCTAGAGCACCTGCCAACAGGGAAAGATTGGGCAAAACTTTGTTGCCTGCTGTTTTTCTGTAAATAGTGCAAAGGAATTTTTGGCATAGTCTCACTGGAGGGAGGAGTACAGAGTCCAGAAGAGGAAAGACCATGACTTTCCTTGTGGGGCCCAGGGGAGCTCTTCTGTTCCAATTGGCCTCAAAAAGGAAAATTATCTGGTTACCTTGAATGTGACTCTTTGATGTGCAGCTGCTGCAAACCTGCTTCGAGCTGGTAGGAAAACCACGGCACCTCTCCTGCTCACTAGGCCCCATTTAAACTGCCAGCAAGATGCTATTGATGTAATGAATGCCTGTTGGCACGAACTCATGACAAAACCTCAATCCCTACCTAATTTAGGAGGACCCCTCATCCATCTGCAGAGCACTGGGGATTCAATTAAAAATGGTGGGAAAGGGTTGAGTTTCAAGTGGAAAAGTCACCTGTTCATTTTTAACTTCCAACCATTCAGCTCCCGTTGGATAATTAGGTGAAAATTGATCGCCTTTGCCATTTCTTCAGCCTGCCTTGCTGCTTGCCTACACTTCCCTATCATGAGCAATACTACAAGAAATGAAACCTACAACTGAAGCACAGCTAATGTGTGTCCCACTGTGGCATCCCATTTGGTATTCTTTGAAATGTTAATCGTAGCACATTGAGATTTGCTGTAACATTGTAAAGGAATGCTATTGCATGAAGTTGTTGATGGTACTTATAGCTACGAGTTGTGATGGAAATTCAGACTCAATCAGGTTGAATGTTTTTGGCTGAACATCAAATGGTTATGGGCGTATTGAGCAAACTTCGCTAAAGTACAATAAATCTTTTCTGGTCCACGACAGTTTCAGTCTTCCAGTTTCACAAATTTGGCATGTAATAAAAAGGATTCTGTGGCAGTCTTCAGCCTCCTAAATATTTCCCAGGCATCTATAACAGGTCTATAACCCCATGGTAGCTAGGTTATGCTAAGACAGGACTATAAAGCTTTTGGGTTTAAGTACATTTGCAGAAGTTGAAAGCTATAAATAACCTGAGTTCTTGCAGCTCAATTTTCTTACTGCTATGCTGAATATTAAGTTGAGGTCCTTGATACTCACTAACACATTCCCTAGTATGTTTTATGCTCATTTTTTCGTAGAGGTGGATTAAATGTTTTTTGCATGGATGCAGTACCTCAAATCTGGCTATCCAAAGCCGGTGCTGTCCAAAAACAGGACTTTTTTTTAAGTGGGCTATTCAAGAATTTTAAGTGTTATTAAATGAATGAAAATACCTACTGGCTTGTTTGGGGAGATGCTGTATCAGTGCGGTGGCGTGCCGAGTAATTGTCCACTTTGTGTGCCTGCCTTTTCCCACATCAGATCAACCCTTGACCCCACCCCACCCAGCAGGGAAATATTTGGATAGCTGCACTTCTCTGCACAGCTTCCACCTTGAGAGTTTCTTAAGTGAACACAGTTTATAAGCCGTGGCCTTAGTGCAATCCAGCTTCAGTGTAGCTGCCTTGATCAATGTCAATCTTTATCTCATTACACTATAGGTTCTGTGAAATACTTCAGGACATTTTTCTTAAAACAAGCAAGATCCAAAATCTAGCACAGACTTGATCCCGAGACTGCCGGTTTTGAGGCACTCTACCTGTATTTATTTTCCTTTTAACTTTGTCTCTATATAAGTGGATGGCTATAAATTTTAATTTTCAGATATTCTATTCTATTTTACAAGTTACAAATGGAAGTTCTCGAAATCTGCAATAACAAAGAATTTAGTTTATCTGGTAAATCCTATGGCCTCAGTGAGGAGCCACACTCCTGCAGGATGCAAGTTAGAGATCGGGCTAACAAAGTATAAGATTGATTCTTTGACCCAAGCCCAATGAGAATGGGGCCTGTTGGAGATTATAATAAGGGCAGTGTATTTAACCGGCACCCTCACCCACTTTGAACCAGATTCAAACCTGCTGTCAGTTGAACTCCCAATTTTCAGGAGGTATCAAAGGATCAGATGGTGTATCATAGATCACTTAGGAAGTCTGCATTGCTTTAGCAATGTGCACTTACATGTTGCAGTCTGGAGCTATGGATAGTGATGGTAGAGGCTCCAACTTTCTTTCCATCAAATAGCTGACCAGGAATCTCCCCTACTCTTACTGCCTGCCGTTGACATGTGTTGGAAGGATTTGCAGGTTGATAACCAGCTATTACAAACACACCTTCCTTGGCCATCGAGTCCTGGAGTGGGACTCAAACATGGAGCTTCTGGATTAAAGACAGTGACACTACCCACTCCATCACAAGAGTTCCTGCAAACATCTGAGGTCTTCATAAATATGCAATGATCAGAATTCTATGAATACTAACATTGGACCAGTGCTTACCCCATCTGCACCCATGTACCACCAGATGCAAACACAGTATCCTAGAGTATACAAGTTTCCTTATATGGCAATAGATATAAATAAGATTGAAGTGATCCAAGTTCTGTACAAATTAGTATGAGAAATATACCAGTGTCACATCCTCGATCAAAGATTTGGAATGGAAATCACTACAGCAAAGGAATGGACAAGTACACTGACCATGTTCTATAAAATATGGAATCAGCTGATGGGAATTGACAGAAACAAGTATCTGGTGCTCTCCAGCAGCAATGATAAAACACACAGCAGCCATCCACACAAACTACAAAGACCATTTGTTTCCAAGGCAGCGTATCAACAACGTTTCTTCACAAGGGCAATCCCACAATGGAACAAGCTGCCAAAGGAAACAGGCACAGTCCATCATTCAAAATCTTCATGACCCATCTTTAGATTATTGCCATTAAAAATATTTCATTATCAGGACTACCATCTCAGTACATCATGCCTGGTTTAGCTAGCACTACCCATCTAAATCTTGGTGGAAAATGGATATTAGTCTGTGACGCTGGCACAACTAAAGCAGAAACAGAAGCATTTAGTAGTAGTAGTATTTAGGCTGAAGTATTTAGCCTCTTCTCATCACTATTTGCTGCTTGGAGTGCAACGACGAACCCTTCATCTTTTGACTCAGAGGCTAGAAGGCTATCACAGATACAAAGGATCACTCCTGGATTAAGTGTTAAATTGAACATCATTTGTTAAAAATTCTTCCACGTTGCTCAGGTAAGGTTGACATGACAGAAACTATGCTGTTAATTATACTTAATTAATTATCTACTGTCAAAACATTGAATGTCAACAAATTATTAGAGATAAATTTAATGCATGCAAAGGATTGTTTCAAATAGTTATAATCTTCACCTCTCAGCATTCTTCATTTGATTATTAAAATGGCTGATTACTACTGACAAAAACATTATTATGAAGTGGCAGTGAAAAATAACCATGGTGGGAATTAAAAAGCTTTTGTGTAGGTGGTAAACCAATATTACTGAGATGTGGGAAAAACTTGGTCTAACAATGTCACATGTTTATTAAACCAAGTGCAAACAGAGCTCCATTTCTTGATAAATTGCTCATGTTGAGTTGGAAGATATTTTATAACAATAAGGTGTTATGCTATGTGACACAGGATATATGATTACTGGTGGTGGTGTGTTACAGTTCACTCAGGGAGTCCGAGCTGCTGTGGCAACATTCATTTTTTGCATGCATATTGTAGTCTGGGGCTACGGATAGTGATGGTGGAGGGTCTAATTCTTTATTCATCACATGACTGACAGAGAGTCTCTCCTGCTCTTACTGCCTGCCATTGTTGTGAGTTGGGAGGATTTGTAGGTTGATAGTCATCCTCTTTGGCCATGTTATGAATGGACATTCCTTGGTCATCAATTCCTAGGGGGATTCAAGGTAAAACATAGCTACAGAGTAACTAAATTGAGTGTGGGTCCTCTAGAGAGTGAGTCTGAGGGGTCAACTCATTCCTGGGATGAGGAGCTTACCTTATGAAGAAAGGTTGAACAGGCTGGGCCTATACCCATTGGAGTTTAGAAGAATGAGAGGTCTTATTGAAACATATAAGATCCTGAGGCAATTTGATAGGGTAGACACTCGGAGGATGTTTCTACTTATGGGAGAGACTAGAACCAGGGGACACAGCTAAGAATAAGAGGTCTACCAGTTAAGACAGAGATTAAGAGAATTTTTTTTTCTCTCAGAGGGTTGTTAGTGTGTGGAATTCTCTTCCCCAGAGAGCAGCAGAGGCTGAGTCATTGAATTTACTCACAGCAGAGTTAGACTGATTCTTATAGACAAGTGAGTCAAGGGTTATCAGGGCAGACCAGAAAGTAGAGTTCAAATCACAACCATAATCTTATTGAATGGCAGAGCAGGCTTGAGTGACTAAATGGCCTACTCTTGCTCCTAAGTCCTATGTTCCCATAAAATAAGGAAATAACACAAACATTGAACAGATAATTTGTGTTTGTCTTCACTGTAGAAGATAAAAATAACATCCCAGAAATACTTGCAAATGAAGAGGTGAAAGGGAGGAACCTAAAACAATTGCAATCACCAGGGAAAGGGTACTGAGAAAATGTTTAGAACTAAAGGCTGACAAGCCGCCAGGACCTAATGGGCTTCATCTTAAGGTCCTAAAAGATGTGGCTGCAGAGAGTTGATGCATTGGTTTTAATTTTCCAAAATTCCCTGGATTCTAGAAAGTTCCCATCACATTAGAAGATAGTGAATGTAACTCCTCCATTCAAGAAAGGAAAGAGACAAAAAACAGGTAACAACAGGACAGTTAGCTTAATAACTGTCAGAGGGAAAACGTTAGAATCCAACATTAAGGAGGTTATAGTAGGGCACAGAGAAAATCTCAATGCAATTAAGCAGAGTCAACAAGGTTTTGTAAAAGGGAAATCATGCTTGACTAATTTATTAGAGTTCTTTGAGGAAGTAACAAGTAACATAGATAAAGGGAACTTGTAGATGTGGGACAGAATTTTGCCCTTGGCGGGGGTGCTCGGTGGGGTTGGGCGGGAGCTGTCGGGAAGCCAACCGTCACCCACAATCAGACCGCGATTTCACACTGACGGGCCAATTAAGGCCTTCCCAGCGTGAAACGCAAGCGGCAGCGCTCAGAGCTGCCTGTGCCCGGGTGGGGGGGTGGAGGAGGGCGAGCGGGCCGAATGCGAACATTGCGCATGCGCGCGAGTGAACGCTTCATAATCTCCCTGAGGCACAGAGCTGCCTCAGGGGAATGAAGAAGTATGGAAAAAAAAAATTTAAAAAATGTAATGAAACATGTTCCCCTCAAGTGACTCTGTCACATGAGCAAGGATATGTTGTTAATGAAAAGCTAAATTTTTTTTTATTTTTATTTCCTTTTGGAAACCTCATCCCGCCCATGGATGAGGTTTCCAACGCTTGGCCTTTTCGCCTGCCCACCAACCGTTAGGCTGGGCAGGCCTTTTAAGGCCTTTTAATTGCTGGCAAGCATGCTGCCGGCTCCAGCATACGCCCGCCGACCGAACTATCGCGTGACTGTGCGTTGAAGTCAGCGCGCTTGGCTGATGTCAATATACGTTACTTCACACTCGAGCGGGTCGGGCTCGTGCCTACCCACCAAGCAAAAATTTCTGTCTGTTGTGTGCTTGGACTTCTAAAAGACATTTGATAAGATGCCACAACTAAGGTTACTACACAAAATAAGAGCTAATGGCGTAGGCGGAAACATATTATCATGGATAGAGGATTGGTTGGCTAACAGGAAGCAGAAAGTAGGGATAAATAGGTAATTTATGGGCTGGCAAGCTGTAACCACCGGAGTGCCATACGGATTAGTGCTGGGGCCTCAGTTATTTATGATCTCTATCAATGACTTGAAAGAAGGAACCAAATGTATAGTTGCTAAATTTGCTGATAACACAAAGATAGGTATGACAGTAAATTGTGAGAGGAATATAAAGAGTTCACAAAGGGATTTAGATAGGTTAAGTGAGTGGGCAAAAATTTGGCAATTGAGTATGTGGGGCAATGTGAACTCACCCACTTTGGCATGAAGATCAGAAAAGCAGAATATCATTTAAATGGAGAAATATATTGCAAAACTCTGCTGAACAGAGGGATCTGGGAGTCCTGGTACGTGAATCACAAAAAGTTAGCATGCAGGTACAGTAAGTGATTAGAAAGACAAATGGAATGTTGTGATTTATTGCAAGGGGGATGAAATATAAAAATAGGGAAGTTTTGCTACAGTTGTATAGGGTGTTGGTGAGACCACATCTGGGGTAATGTGGACAGTTTTGGTCTCCTTCCTTGAGAAAGGATATAATGGCATTAGAAGCAGTTCAGAGAAGGTTCACTTGACTGATTCCTGGGATGAATAGGTTATCTTATGAGGAAAGGTTGGACAGGTTAGGCCTCTATCTTTTAGAGCTTGGAAGAATGAGAAGTGGTGTTACTGAAACATGTAAGATCGTGAGGGGAATTTGCACGGTGGATTTGAGAGAATGGGAGTGACTAGAACTAGGGGACACAGTTTAAAAAAAAGAGGTATCTCATTTAAGGTGGAGATGATGAGAATTATTTTTCTCTCAGAGGGTCGTTGGAATTCTCTTCTTCAGAGAGCAGTGGAGGCTGGGTTAAGGCTGAGTTAGATAGATTCTTGACTGATGAGGGAGTCAAAGGGTTATGAGGGAGAGTAAGGAAAGTGGAACTGAGGCCACTATCAGATCAGCCATGATCTTATCAGATGGTGGAGCATGATAGAAGGGCCGAATGGCCTACTCCTGCTCCTAGTTCGTAAGTTTACATGTATGCTCGTATGAACCTGGAGCTTCTGGCTCAGAAGCAGGATGCTACCCACTGCACCACAAGACCATCCATATATGGTCACTAGGGTCTCCAATTTAGGGTAAGAGAATAAGTTTAACTTTATTCACTTACCTACAAAGTGTGACAAAGAAAGTGCAATGGGAAAAGTTTGCAGGAAACAAATGTAGCACTAACAGAACATGTGTGCTATATGCAACACTTATAGATAGGGGAGTTCAAATGCGTACACTATTGAAAAAATTTATTTGATCTTACCAAATAATATGAAGACAGGACACCCTAGAACAACGGTCAATTGCAATGAACTAAACTAGAAAACTATCATGGAGCCAAACTCATTGGGGGAAATGTTCAGACCAGAGAAGACTTTCAGCTGTTGTGGAGAAGCAGCTATTTAAAGAGAGGAGCTGGAAACGGGGCAGTGTGACTCAATCAATGTGATAGAGAGCAGGCCATGTAGAAGATGTGGGAAATGGGAGAAAGCAGTGAAACACTGTGCCCTAGTGGTGGAAGGTCCATAATTACAGCTTGACTGGCAAAGTTGACATAGAATTTTTCCATTAAAAACGTTGACAACATTTTGCTATTATAACATATTAATAGGCTGGTAAAGGGTTTTCCCATTATAAATGTTGACATTTGAACTGCATTTCAATGTTGTGACTTAAAAAGTCAGATTATTGTGAGCAGTATATATGTTCCATATGCAAGACTTTTAATAAATTACTACTCAGTCACCTATGACATTGAACACAATGATTTATGGGCAAGTGTAATCCTCAGGCGAAGCAGGTTTAGAGGGGAATTACCTCTAAAACATTCAAGGGTAAAATTTCCCCTCCTTGGGGGAGGGGGAGTGTTATGCGGGGGTGGACAAGAGTGGGCATGGACCCGATCGGCGACTCCTATCAGGTCCGCACCACTATTTTACGTGGACGGGCCAATTAAGGCCCACCCAGCGTGACGCGCGCCCAGAAGCACTGAGCGCTCCCTGTGCAGGCGGTGGGGCGGGGTGCTTCTCTGAGTAGGGAGTGCACTCTTCAGCGCAGATATCTCCCTGAGGCACAGAGATTAGTTTTACGTTTTAACAGTTAAATAAAGTGTTGAAAAAATTTTTATGACATGCCCCCTCATGTGAAACTGTCACAAGAGCTGGGACACGTGCATTAATTTCAATAAAAATTTTTGAGAAAATTTAAAATCATTCATGAAACCTCACCCAGCCTTTGGATGAGCTTCCATGAAAAATGCGAAGGCCGCCTGGGCTCTTCGCCTGCCCGCCAACCTTAAGGTTGGACGGGCAGGCCTGTTTATTGTTTTAATTGTTAGTTAAATGGCCTTAATAGACTGTTGACAGTTTGGTGGGCGCACAGCCGTGCCAAACTGAAAATCTAAATGACGCGCGGTGATGTCGGGACGCACGCCCGACCTCACCCCGCATCATTTTACACCTCGGCGAGCCTGCCCCGCCCCCCACTCGCTGAGCCGAACATTCTCCCCCAGGTCATCGTGAAGACAGTTGTAAGGTTTGTAACTCATGCTTCAAGGGTACTTGCAGCCTATCTAGCAAAGGCATTCAACATCATTAATGCCTTCAGCCGTTGTGCTTCTGACTCCTTTCAGACTGACATAGGGATCACCCATAATGTAAGTCAATGTTTTGCTGATATATGTGTCAGATAGGTGTCGGTTACCTTGGAAATGATGGTCAACACTTTTACCTCCTTTTGCATTGCATAACAGCATGAATTTAATATGACCTCCTAATTTCAATGCACTGCTGCATTTTCCAAAGTAGGAGGTCATTGTGGTTTACTTGGTGTCAAATTGCTCTCCTTAGGATAGACTATTTGTTCCTTCCCACCCATGCACAGTAACTCAATGTGCTACTCCTTTGCTGCCTGTGGGATGCATGTAACCGTGCTGGTGCTTGTAGGGTTCTGTGAAGAGTTGGCTTACTCTTGGCAACTAACTTGGCCAGCAGATGCCCACCCCGACACCTTCCAGACCTAACATAATAAAAAAAGGAATAATTATTACACTGTTGGCCTCAAACTTTATTTTGAAATAGAGCTTGCATTGCAAGATATTGTGTTATGTTTGTACAAATTTATTAGTGAACGAGAAGGACAATAAACCAGAGCAAGAGCAGAATAGTACTAGCTCTGAGCACTAGAAGTAGTGACATAAGTTAATAAGGCCACAAAAAAAAACACTGAAGTTCACTTCAAGCAGGGTGCAACTGAAAAGCAGAGGAGTTAGAATAAACTTATATCAAACCTTGGTTAGGCCAGCTTGTCTCAATGGCAGGTGCCCTGTCTACAACTGAAAACGATATGGCTAAAATGCCAATGAATGCATTGGAAGCACAACAGGAACCTGCCATTTTAACCACTCACTAGCCCCAATCCTGCTCAGCAGAGAGCGTTAAAATGGGCGCCGTGAAAGCATATTTTGTTTAAAAGTGAATGTCTTTTATTGAAAACCAAAATTACTGACAATCAAATAAAATATCACAATATTTTCAATAGTGAAAGAAATATTATGTTGCAAGACAGGCATTCCAACCTTTAAGTCAAATCTTTAGAAATGTGGTTACTTAGGATGCTGGCCGACAGGAACCTGAGGGGCATCTGGGAAAATTCCAGTCAGCCTCCTTTAATTAGCCTCGATTAGGTTGTTAATGAGCCTGATGGCTATCTACCCTTTCCAACTTCTGCAAAATTGGTCAAAGAGGAATGTCTTAAGGAGTGCCTTAAAGGAGGGTAAGAGATACTGGGGCAAAATGGTTTATGGAAGAAATTCCAGAGCATAGGGCCTAGATTAAAATCGGGGATTCTCAAGAGATTAGAGAATGAGGAGTGCATATGTCTTGGAGGAGCCTAGGGCTAGAGGAAACAAAAAAGATAGGGAAGGGCAAGGCCATGGACATATTTGAAAACAACAATGAGAATTTTAAAACTGAGGTGTGACTTTACTGGGAGTCAATGTAGGTCAGCAGGCAGAGTGATGAGCGGTGAAATGGACTTGATACAATTGAGGTCATAGGCAACAGAAGTTTTGGGCGATCTCAAATTTCTGAAAGGAAGAGTGGGGGAGGCCTGTCAGGATTGCATTGAAATAGTCAAATATAGAGGTAAGAAAGGCAAGGGGGTGTGAGGTCTTCAACAGAGGATGAGCCAAGACAGAAACAGATAAAGCGATAGAAATAGGCCATTTAGGGATGGCGTGGATGTGTATTTGGAAGCCCAGCTTGGGGCCAAATATAACATCAAAGTTGTGAACAGTCTGGTTGCAGGGAGAGGAACAGATTCACTAGTTAGGGAATGGATTTTGCAATAGGGACCAAAGATAATGGCTTAGGTCTTCCCAACATTTAATTGGAAGAAATTTCTGCTCATCCAGTTCCTCATTTGGAATAAAACACAACTTGAGGTGTGACAGAATGAAACATTGTGAAGTGTGACACTTCATAATTCTGGTTCCACATTGGAAAATTGGCAATGTTTATCTTAGATCATAACTGAACATATTGATAGCTTAATAACTGCCTGCTCTTATGTTTTTCAATTTCATCTTCACTGTAAACACCATTTTTGAGTACAAGTCTATTTACATTGATGTGCTAAATATATACCTTTCATAAGGCTTTTGCTGAAAATGTGTATCAGGCAGTTCATCATGCAAATGTTTTTTTTTTCCAATGCTGAAAGAAGTAAAGCTACTTATACACGACAGAGTTTTGCTCTGCTTAAAATTTCCCATTTAGCAATCAAATATGTTTATCAAAATGTTCATTGCTCTGGAAAGTGTCAAGCAACTATTCTGTCATAAACCAAGTGAAATCAGTTGTAAGTTTTAAAGTTTTAATGCAAAATGAGTGAACAAGTTTCATGTAATAAGGCACTGAAAGATAATCGGGGGTCTCCAAATGGAATATTGAAAAATTTGTTCAATGTAAGTCAAAGGTATTCTCCAATTTCTGTTTGCTGTAAGTGAACAAAGCAATAGGGAGCTAACTAAAAATGGGGGCCACACCTTTTGAGTTGTTTTGCTTCTAGTTTTTACATGCACACCTATAAAAAACAGCCACATTCTGAAATCGCTGTGCTCATTAAGTTTCATTGTGTGACCATAAATCAATCATCTCAAAAATCATAAAGCAATCACATTTAGCAGTGACAAAGCCATGGTTTCAACATACTAAATCTTGACGTTGCAATCTTGAGAGATAGTAGTGCACTTTAAAATTAATAATGTGGGCATAAGAAGTGTTCGTTGCTGTTTAAAAATGTACAAAGTTTGAAATTGTTTATAAAATTAGTAATATGAAACTTTTTTTATTCCAATTCATTCAAAAAAATGCTTTCATTTAATTTAGTGATTGTGGGATTGATTTTTCCCACTGTAGTCACTGTTGTAATGTTGGAAATATGACAGCTGATTTGCATAAAGCATGGCCCGACAAGCAGCAATTAAATAATTGACCAGATTAGTTTATTTTAGATTTTATATATTTAGTTGCAAGCTATAATTTTTTGTGACAAAAGTAAAGGCCGTGGGCCATTGAGGATAAATTTAAGAGAATTTGTGACTTCAGCAAGGAGGAAAGCTCAATCAGCAATTTGTTCTCTTGTCAAGTATATTTACTGCTTGGAAAAACTCAGCAGGTCTGGCAGCATCGGCGGAGAAGAAAAGATTTGACGTTTCGAGTCCTCATGACCCTAGGTCGTGAGCTCCCTCCCCCATCCCCACCCCCTTTCTGTTTCCCCCTTCCTTTTTTTTCCAATAAATTATAAAGATTTTCCTTTTCCCACCTATTTCCATTGTATAAAAAAAAACCCACTAGAGCTATACCTTGAGTGCCCTACCATCCATTCTTAATTAGCACATTCGTTTAGATAATATCACCAACTTTAACTTTAACACCTATGTGTTCTATTGTACTATTGTCACTGACATCTTTTGATGATCTGCTTCTATCACTGCTTGTTTGTCCCTACAACCACACCCCCACCTCTCTCTCTCTATCTCTCCACCCCCCACACACACACCTTAAACCAGCTTATATTTCAACTCTTTCTTGGACTCAAACTCAAGTTCTGTCGAAGGGTCATGAGGACTCGAAACGTCAACTCTTTTCTTCTCCGCCGAGGCTGCCAGACCTGCTGAGTTTTTCCAGGTAATTCTGTTTTTGTTTTGGATTTCCAGCATCAGCAGTTTTTTTGTTTTTATATTTACTGCTTGTTTCATATTTCTCATTATGCAGAGTTCTCCTGAGAAGTAGCTCAAGGATAGCAGGATCAAAATGAATCTTTCCATAAATAATGGTTTATTCAGCTGCCGTTTCACAATTTAGTATAAATGGAAATGTGAGTGATCATTTTTGTAATAAGGTGTGAATCAATGAAAAATAACAATAGTACCATTGTGTCCTACATTATTGAAGATAGGTTAGAAATCATTCTTTATATATTTGAATGTTTTTATTTTGTTCAATCAGCAACATAATTGCATGAAAAGTATATAAAGAAAAGCTTAATAAACTGATCACAAAAGTATGAAAGAAGGTAAACTTTCCAAAAAATACAAATAAAATACAAACAAAAGTTCGCCTAACTTTTACAACAAAGTCACAATTATCATAATTGGTTTCTTCACAGGGTGTAACATGAAAACATGCCAAGGAAGCTTTGAAAGAGGCATGTTATCAACAACATCATAACCATTTCATTTTATTACCCTGTTGTTGGCGCAGAATATATAACAAGGTCTTCAATTTTGCTTCAATTATATAATTTATCTGGAGCATGCCATGAACAAGTTTACTGGGTGCAGGGAGTTGTTAAGGTAAAGTGGAAATTTGCTGCAGAAACTTTTGGGTTTAGCATAATAACTTGTTCTTAAATTTGAAAAAAAATCAAGCAATGGTTATTTTACATTTAATGGATAATTCTGTGCTCAAAGTGTTGGTGCACTCAACTGTACATTGTAGAAAATTTCAAATATACATTTGAAGTGCAAATTTCATTTCAGCTGGAGGAACACACACTAGGAACTAGTGACAAGCTAGTGCAATAGAGATTATTGAATTTTCTCATTTGCCCTTTGTGACGTTATTGCAATGTCCAGCATTTCTAACTAAAGAAATGGAACAGCACCTTCCCTTTTTGTCAGGCACAATGCACATTCAATCCCTTCGAAGTCCATTGCATATGAAGTTCATTTTAACCTTGCGTCCATGCATGGGGTGCCGCCATTTTTGTCATGTTGTCTATGAATTAACTTATTTACAATCTGGCAATAAAGTCAGTGTGTGAAACCAGAAACACTATGTTAATTGTTTCATTGAGTATTTTCATGATCCAGGATTATTGTGTAATAGTTGCACAGTTTCATCTCCATAAATCTGTGAGGAATCAGGAGAAATAACTCAGATTGAAATGTATTGTTGTGGAAATGTTTTATAGTCTCTAATACCAA
The DNA here is from genome assembly GCF_017639515.1 of Carcharodon carcharias. Taxonomy (NCBI): domain Eukaryota; kingdom Metazoa; phylum Chordata; class Chondrichthyes; order Lamniformes; family Lamnidae; genus Carcharodon; species Carcharodon carcharias. The sequence goes on from NC_054487.1 coordinate 66,815,180, forward strand.
AAACAAACAATATGGACTCAACTGTTGCATCACCAGGGGATTCAATATAAGTGCCCTTGCAATTATTTGGAATACGTCATGCACAATTATTTGGATGTAGACCACAAGGGCCACTGAACAATATTCAGTGCATTCTTCCTGTTGTAAGCACTAAACAGCTGTGGAGCAACATGACGATTCAATACATGCAGCTATGAACATTGACAACACTCTGTAAAGAATGTTTCCTATAATTTGCTATTTTCCTTGTTGCATTTTCCAACAACACACATACAACATTCTGCTTACTGAACTAGTATTGGTTGTAGAGGTGAAAATAGTTTTCAAGAAAAATGTCAACCAGCCACTGTCAAAGGAGACCTGCCTTGATCACATTCCTATTCTAACCTGTACATTTTCGACAAGATAATAAGGTGACTTTTAGTGCAGTAATGACATAGTCAAAAGTTCCATAGACTGCTGGTGTAGCTGTTTTGTTTTAAATTGAGAAATCTAAGTGAAAATCAAATGTCATAGTGCAGGACACCAACAACATTTAAAAAGGTAAGGCAAGTAATGAACAGGTGATGCCGAACTTAAGCTTTTAAAGTCTGGAGATTACAAGAGGAAATTAGGCAAGTGAAACAGACTCCACATGCTTGTTGATTTATGGTGTTAACTACACTTAAAGCTAATACTGCATATAATACAATGCCATCCTTGCACATCCACTGAAGAACATTGCATACCTTACTATTGTTGAGCCATCAATCTTTTGGCTGAAACCATAAGTGTCAGGAAATTAGCATTCGTAAGCATATCAGGAAGTAGTTTGACAGCTTGATTAAAGCCAACCCAAGCACAGCTATATGTGCAGCTGGGGAATTTAAATTCAGTTAATGAAATAAATCTAGAATGGAATGATATTTTCAGAAAATAGATTGGCATAGGAACCCAGTGGTTTACTAATGCTCTTTAGGGAAGGAAGTCTGTTGTCCTTACCTGAATTGGCCTATATATGACTCCTGAATCACAGCAATGTGGTTGGCTCTGCATTGCCCTCTAAAATGGCCTGGGAAGCCATTGTCATGAAGGTGGCTTACTGTCACCTCCTCACGGGCAATTAGGGATGGGCAATAAATGTTGTCTTTGGTAGTGATGCTGACATCTCTTGAATGAATATATATATACACATATATACCAGTATATATATAATATATATATAAACCAATACTCAAAATTAGGGGAATTGAGCCTCTGATTACTAGGAACATTCCCCCACCCCCCCACCCCCCTCCAACTATGGGCTTGAGCACCACTAAAAACAGCCCTGGTGAATGGAGGCTAGAATATAATCTCTAAATAGAAAGGTAACATCCAGCAGGGTGCTTGCATCCAGATTCACTGGTACAGTGGTAGTATCCCTCCCTCTAAGTCAGAAGGTTGGGCTCATGCCCCATTTCATCCAACCTTGTTTAGTGGAGTACTGAAACTCTGCAAACTCTGTCTGATGCCCAACCAGGATGTTTGAGTCCAATGTGTGTGGTTGCCCCACAGCCTTATAAAAGGAACTCTTTAGTTTGGGTTGCAGTCCATCTAGAAAAATGAATGCAATAGGGAAAAAAAACCTGAGCTGGTAAGTGGCTGAACAATCTCATGTGCATGGCTTTAGTTAGGGCTGACTCTAGGGCAGCACACAATGAATAGGCTTGCAATTAGAATGTTAAACATTCATTCTAAAATCCTGAAATCAAATAAGGTAAAGATGAAAATGGAGATTTCTTTCTTTACAGCCTGTTAAGCATCACCTGGGTGGGATGCAGAAGGCAAAATCTGGCTGACAGGATTGCATGACACAGCAACAAAGGACTTGTCTTCTGCTTATTTCAATGAAAGGGAACTTAGCTAGGTTCTGTTCCTGCCGTGAATTCTCCCCAACAGATTTTCCTTTCTGCTCTCTGCCCAACTGCTGCTTTATGTTCAGGTGAAAAAGGTGCAAATCTATTCCAGGATGTTAATATTGTAAAGTAGAAAATAGTCACATTTAAACCAATAGGCTTTTGCTGGTGTGTTATAATAAGTTCTGCAATCTATTTCACTTTCTGACATGTTAACATGCAATCCATTTTGTACAGAAATAACATTTTTTTGATCTGGAAAAGCAATGTATGATATTACAGTCAATATACACAGTGCAAAATAATCACTCTATTCTGACTTTTGTAAATGCCAATCTGTTAATTGTTTAGAAAAACGAGTCTTAACAACCTATTATTCATTTTTGGCATCTAGCCAAAAATATGTCAGCATTTTAATATATATCATTTATTTTATTGTGACTATGAAACCTATTATAGTTAACTTTTGTTCATTTTACTCATTGGTTAAATTATATATTTTGTATTACAGTGAACTTACATTCACTCCTTAGTGGGTATGCCCGAGATTATGTTGAAGAAACTACAGTGAGGAACTTGCTGTATGTAAGTTAATTTTCAAACTAAATCACCCTAAACGACCACAGATTCCTTGATGAAGGCAAACCACCGCAACATACTGCAGATTCCTTGATCTGTATTATCCATGCTTTATATATTTACTTAAGGAAAGGTGCGATCAGAGGCTATCTTACTGTAGTCTGCCACACAGCTAGGCTGTTAGAATGGATAGCTAGAATGGATAGCTAGTTTCCTGCACTTGTTCCACACTGATGTTGCCATTGTGTCGGCGAAAGACTTTAAACCATTAGCTTGAGGTCTGTCTCCTCTACTATCCATTTTGTCTTTCTTCAGGAGTGGCTTTTTATTGCAATGTCAGAAAGTGTTATTTATAAAATAATTTGTCTAATCTCTGTCTCGGGCGTGTGACCTGAAAACTCCGGACCATGTATGAATTACATTAGTTTAAATAATCAAATTCCAAAACTTCTATTTAACGGCTAACAGCTGGACAACGGGACAGATTTTGACTCCGATAAATCTCTTTCAACACTGACTTTGCGGGAAGATGCATTTAATTTAAAGTCACACATTCCGGGCACTTGGTTTTTTAAAAAAAAGACACGCCTAATATCCATCGGTATGAAGGAGCTTTCAAACGTCGTGTCCTCACACAAGGACTGATTTACTAAAGGTAATTTTGCGAAGTGGAAAACACTTCGACACAAGGCGGCTCCGAGTCCTGGCTGTGCGTGGAGCTGATCCCCGTGTCGGAGTCGGTATCGTTCACATCGGACGGGGAGAGAGACGCTGAGCGGCTCCCGCATGGATTCTTGACAGTGTTTCGCGGCAAACTGCACTGGGCTAAGTCCTTGCAGACTCCAGTCAGCGGGGCTTCACTCTCGGCTTCCTCCGTAAGGTTCAGTGACTCCAGCTGCTGGACTAAGCGGTCCCATTCCTCCGTCTTCTCGCTCAGTAAGGCTTCCTGCTGTTCCACTTTCTCCTGGACATCCAGTAAGTTTTTCCGGAGTTGGAAGGCGTTGCACATGCCCCTCTCCAACTCGCTGTGCACTCTCTCAGCCTCTGCCCGCCAACTCTGCTGGTCCTGGCACAGGGGCTGGGGGTCGCTTTGCCCCTTCTCCTGGGCACTGACCCCCCACGCTCTCCACAGCTCCCGTTCGATGTCCTGGTTCAGTTTCTCGATGGTCTCCCGGCGCTGCTGCACGTCCACCTCCAGCTGCAGAACCTCCTCCCTCCTGTTGAGGTATTCCTGCAGCCGGGCCGAGCCACATGCCAGGCGCCCGCTCTCCCCGCTCTCCAGCAAATAGGTTTCTTGGACATAATTTTCTCCCTCGTTCTGTATCCGCTCCAAGTGCAGGCGGGACTCGAACCTGTCGATGCCTTCGTCCAGCTCCTTCATCCTCTGCAGCTGCTGGCGGATGGTGTGGTCCTGGGAGACAATCAGGTGGACCAGGGTCTCTATCCCCTCCCTCCCCTGCCTCAGCTTCTTCATCCTCGCCAGTTTCTTGAAGGCCTTCCTCACCATCCTCTTCTGCTTGTCCGCCGGCAGGTTCTTGATGTACTGGGCAGGGCTCAGGTCCCTCTGGCCCTCGGTGTTCTGGACCACCTTCGCCTCGGCTGCCCTGAGCCCCGGCACCGGGAGAGAGGCGCCCCACTTGACCAGGACGAAGTGCACGTTGGGCTGCTCCTCGCCCCAGGACGCCCAGAGCCTCAGCAGCTTGGTGGGCGGCGGCAGGAACCTCTCGAAGCCCCTCCACTTCTCCACGATGCAGTAGTCCCTGGGCGGCGCGTGCAGCAGCCTGGCGTCGCCGGCGTTGGCGAGATGATCCTTCAGCAGGGCTCTCACCACCTGGGCACAGCTGGTACGCTTGGTCAGCCCGCACACCACCTTCTCCTCCTGGCACACCCACACCGAGATCTCGGCGCCCTCCGGGGAAGCCATAGTCGCACTCGGGGTGGGGGGAGATCTGGAAAGAGCAAAGAGGCCAGCTCGATTAGGACACATGAAAGTTCCTGCACTTCTCCTGAAAAGCATAAACTTGACTGAGTGGAACTGCAAGTTAACGCGATCACGTGGCTGCAGGTACAAGCTCCCCAACTCCCTGCGGGCAAACTTTCCTCCTGTACTACATTGGGTTTTTTTTTGAGAATATTTTTTTTAGTTAGAGATTTCTTTAATTATAGGTGCTTAATTTGCCCTCAGAAAGCAGTTCAGGTCCTTTCTGCTCATCTCAAACTGTTGTCTAACCTTTCCTTAATCCATCTCATCCTGAGTTGATGGAAACTTCTTTATTCCACCTCTTGTGGAGGTAGGGAACGATCTTTTTATTCAAACTTTTGAGAATATTGCCTCTTTAACCAAAACACCTCTTTAATTGCCACTCCAAACTGCTCCACCTCAGGCTAAAGATTACAGCATTGCCTCTGTTCCCCATTAACCAGTCTGTTTTACAGCTGACCTGAATTAGGGGCTGTGCCTGATTTATCCCAATTTTGTTGATTTGGTTTAATTGGTTTAACCTGAAAGATTATTAACCTGTCTGTCCCCACAAAACAGTCTCTCAAATCAAAGTGCTGCCGTCACTTAACTCCTTTCACTTCATTCCCCAAAATATCGTTTCTGTTTAGAATATTTACATTTTTTTGGGCAAACTTTGAAATAACACACAGACGGAGTCAGCTCGGAGCTATCTTGAGTGTTGAACTAGAAAATGTTCCCCTCAGTTGGTATTTTTTTTCACTTCTTGGCTGCATCTGCTTCTTAAAACTTTATGGCATCAGTAACGCTTTGAAAATCTAGTTAACCAGGGATCTGCCTGTACAATGCTGCTTGAAGTAGACAAATTAGCATGGTACTGTTTGGGACTTCACAAACCCCAGAAAGTCAAGGAAAAGCAGAACATTTTAGTGCAGCAAAAATTCTAAAGGATGTCATTTTACTTATTAGATTCTGGCCCAAAAGTATGAACATGTAGCCTTGACTTAAATAAAAGTTGTATTTAATTCGTACTGTCAGTATTCTTTGAAAGCATATGACAAATGTTGCCTTTATAGTTTACACTATTTTGAAATTACCTTTCCCCCTGTTTTCTAACTTACTTCCTTGCTTTGCCCAAAGGTCTGATTCCCAATGGGAAACTGTTCCACAAGCATGGCCACTCTTAGCTGTGAATATTGGTAATGAATTTTGGTAAACTATTTACCTATGAGTGAAGCATTACAACTAAACAGCATCTAGTATCAAAACTGGGGCAATTTTTAGCATGGGTTACCGGGTAAGTCTAGGAGTAGGAGCTCAGATTTTGCCTACCTCCAACCAGAGGTCACGTTGACCAATTGAAATTACTGGAGACTCTAGCTCCCTTTTCTTCTTCATTTCTATTTTTACTGTTTTAAATTTTAGTTGTTTCTACATAATAATCTGAACTTGCTATGGGTTAATAGTTAATTTCCAGACTTTTCTCGCCCCTCCATCAGCGACCATGCCTTTAGCCGAGACTGAAATTGTGGAATTCTCTTCCTAGACCTCTCCAACTCTCCCACCTCCTTCAACACATTTCTTAAAATTCATCAGTTTGACTAAACATTTGGCCACCTGTCTTAAAATCTCATTTGGTTCAGTGACAACAGTGATAACAATTTTTATGGAGCACCATGGGATGTTTTACTACCTTAAGGCACTTTTAAATACAAGTTGTTGCTATGCATGTATCCAGTAAGTTGTTTACACAACTGAATTATTTTACTATGGTATCATAGCATTCAATTCTTCAATGTATATAGAAGCAAATGCCTCAAATATAACTTTACAACAAATGCCTTCATTATGATCACTGGTCCTGATCCTCGCTAACATTTAAGCAGGAACAGGGCCCATATTTCCTTAAGGTCCAAGGGGATAGATACTGTTCACTGCAGCCGTGAGCATGAGTCCTGAAGACTGTGTTGCCAGCCCGATGCCAGGGTTAAGGACACCTCCTCAGGGCTAGAGAGGAACTTGGAGTGGGAGGGGAGGGATCCAGCTGCCATCATCCATGTTGGTACCGACGACATTGATAGGACTAAAAAGGATGTTCCCATGAAAGAATTTGACAGTTAGGAGCTAAATTAAAAAGCAGAACCTCCAACATAATAATTTCAGGATTACTACCTGAGCCATGGGCAAACTGGCATAGGGTATATAAAGTCAAAGAGTTAAATACATGGCTCAAAGATTAGTGTGGAAGGAATGGGTTTCAGTTCAGGGAGCACTGGCACCTGCACTTGGGTAGAAAGATGTTGCTCCGGTGGGACAGGCTTCATTTGAACTGTGCTGGGACCAGTGCCCCGGGAACCGAATAACTAGGGCTGTAGAAACTAAGTAGAGGAAAGGGGAGTGTTCTGGAGAGGTGATACATATGCTTAATTCAAAATCAAATTGGCAGAGGTAGCCATGAGCAAAAAATCATAGGGCAAATTTGTTAGCTCATCAGACGGGCACATGCCCAACCTGTTCGAGCGTAAAATGACGTGTGTTGACATCGAGCCAGTGTCCCGATGTCAACGGGCAGTCGCGCAATATTTCATTCAGTGGGCATGCGCCAAAGTAGACAGTATGCCCGCTGACAATTAAAAAGCCCGTTAAAGCCATTAAAAAGATAATTGAATGAAAATTTATGCTGCCCGCCCAACTTTACAGGCAGGCAAAAAGGCCAAGTGGCCTTTGCACTTTTTAGGAAACATTATCCACGGGATGAGGTTTCTTAAAGCAAATAAAAATAAAATAAAAATTTTTAAATTTAATTAATAACATGTCCCTGCTCATGTGACAGAGTCACACACACACACACTCACACACACCCCACAGACCACAGAGTTACATGAGGACATGCCTTATTACATTTTTCATTTCTATATTAATTTTTTTTAACAACTTTCATCTTCCTGAGTCAGATCTGTGCCTCAGGGAGATTATCAAGTGCCCACTCGCCGCATGCATGAAGTTCGTCCTCGCCCCATTCGCAGTCCCCTCCCACCCGCACAGGGAATGCTAGGTGCTGCCATTTGCATTTCATGCTGGGTGGGCAGACCTTAATTGGCCCACCAACATGAAATCGCCTCCCGGCCTCAATTGCGGGTGGGGATCAGTTCCCACCACGTCCGCCCACCCCCACCAAGCCCGCCCAATAAGGGCACAATTCTATCCATAGAGTGTATTTGGGACTGTTTCCTAGAACACTGTGTTGTGGATCCAACCAGGGATCAAGCTATTTTAGATCTGGTAATGCAGGTTTAATAAATGATCTCAGTATAAAAGATCCCCTAGGAAACAGTGACCATAAAAAGGTGGAATTTAGCATTCAGTTTGAGAGTGAGAAACTTGGGTCAGAAACAACTGTGCTAAACTTAAATAAGGGTAATTACAAAGGAATGAGGTCAGAGTTGGCTGGAGTTGACTGGGAAAGGAGTTCAGCAGAAAAGATGGTTGATGAACAATGGCAGACATTTAAAAAAATAGTTCATGACTCACAACAAAGAGATATCCCAGTGAGGAAGTAGGATTCTAGGAAGGGAATAAGCCAACCATGGTTAACCAAGAAAGTTAATGATAGTATCAAATTGAAAGAAAAATGTGGCAATGATTAGTGGGTGAGCCAGAGGATTGGTAAAGTTTTAAAAACCAACAAAAGATGACCAAAAAATAAAGAAGAGGGAGAAAATAAACTTTGAGGGTAATAGCAAGCAATATAAAACAAACATTAAGAGCTTCTTTAAATATATAGAAAGGAAGAGAGAGGCCAAAATGAACATAGGCCCCTTAGGGAACAAGGCTGGGGAAATAATAAAGGGGAACCAGGAAATGGTAGAGGAATTGAATAAATACATTGCATCAGTCTTCACAGTAGAAGACACTAATAACATTCCAAAAATACTAAATAATCAAGGGGCAAAAGGCAAGGAGGAAATAAAAACAATAACTTTCAATATAGAAAAGGTACCAGGGAAACTAATGGAGCTAAAGGCTGATAAGCCCCTTGGACCTGATGGGTTGCATCCAAGGATATTAAAGGAAGTAGCTACACAGATAGTGGATGCACTGGTAGTAATCTTCCAGGAATCCTTAGATTCTGGAAAAGTCCCAGAAGATTGGAAAATTGCCAATGTAACACCCTTATTCAAAAAGGGAGAGAAAAAACAGCTAACTATAGGCCAGTTAGTTTAACATCCATCATTTGAAAATGTTAGAGTCTATTACAAAGGATGTAATAGCAAAGCATTTAGAAATGCATAATATAATCAATAAGTCAGCATGGTTTCTTGATGGGGAAATCGCGTCTGATGAATTTGTTAGAATTTTTTGAGGAGGTAACATGCATAATAGATAAAGGGGGACCAGTAGATCTAATATATTTGAATTTCCAAAAGGCGTTCGATAAGGTTCCTCACATAAGGCTACCTAATAAGGTAAGAGCCCTTGGTGTCAGGAGTAGTATTTTAGCACGGATAGAGGATTGACTAACAGAAGACAGAGAGTTGGGATAAGGGGGGCATTTTCAGGATGGCAACCTGTAACTAGTGGAGTGCCACAGGGATCAGTGGTGGGCCCACAATGATTTACAATATATATTAATGATTTGGATGAGGGAAGTGAAGCTTGCCAAGTTTGCAGATGACACAAAAATAGGTGGGAAGGCAAGTGGTGAGGATGACACAATGAGTCTATAGAGGAATACAGACAGGCTAAGTGAGTGGGAAAAAACTTGGCAGATGGAATATGATGTGGGAAAATGTGAGGTTATACACTTTGGCAGGAAGAATAGAGGAGCTGAATTTATTTAAATGGAGCAAGACTGCAGAAGGCTGCAGCACAGAGGGATTTGGGGGTCCTTGTGCATGAATCCCAAAAAAACTAACATGCAAGTTCAGCAGGTAATAGGGAAGGCAAATGGAATGTTAGCCTTCATTTCAAAGGGAATGGAGTATAAAAATAGGGAAGTCTTGCTACAACTATACAGGCACTAGTTAGACCACACCTAGAATTCTGTGAACAGTTTTGGTCCCCTTACCTAAGGAAAGACATACTGGCATTGGATGCAGTCCAGAGAAGGTTTATTAGGTTGATCCCAGGTATGGAGGGATTTTTTTATGAGAAGAGATTGAGTAGGTTGGGCCTCTACTCATTAGAGTTTAGAAGAACAAGCGAAGACCTTATTGAAACATATAAGATTCTTAAGGGCCTTGACAGGGTAGATGCTGAGAGGTTGTTTCCCCTTGTGGGAGAGTCTAGGACCAGAGGGCATAATCTCAGAGTAAGGTGTCACCCATTTATGATAGAGATGAGGAGGAATTTCTTCTCTCAGTGGATAGTCTTTATTGCAGAGGGCAGTAGAGGCTGGGTCATTAAGTATATTCAAGGCTGAGATAGACACATTTTTAATCAGTAATTGAATCAAGGGCTATGGGGAAAAGGCAGGAAAGTGGAGTTGAGGATTATCAGATGAGCCATGATTTCATTGAAAGGTGGAGCAGACTCAATGGGCTGAATGGCCTACTTCTGTTCCTATGTCTTATGGTCTTAATTCTGAGGTAACTGGAATAAGCACAGTGGGAGTAACAAATTGGATGGGGCCTGGAAGTGTGGGATGGCCTGCCTAAGGAACAACTACAGTGAAGTTTCGCTCTTAAGGAAGGTGGCAGGGTTGAAAGGATGACATCTACTACTAAAATTCCCAGCAGATCTACTTCCCTGTGCCCAGTGACATGGGTTCTGGAAAGATGCTAATAAAGAAGTCCATAGAGGAGCACAAATTAAGCCCCCAGTGATCTCCAATCTGGTGTCATGCCCTGGAAGACCTCAAATTGATGCTACTTTTTAATACATCAGTCATCTTCTAAACAATGCTTATTCTGTGCAGACATTTAGCATGGTAGCACTCCCATGTGGCTCTGCATTTTCCTTTCCTTATGTGCTGGGCATCCAAGATTGGCCATATTAGTGTGCATGCTCATTAGAATATCAAAATTATCTGACCTTGTCCTGATCCTGGGTACTCTAGTGGGATCAGGAGCAGAGATCAGTTGGCACATTGCTAGGTCAAATTCTGGAACTTCCTACCTAACAGCACTATGGGCTGCTGGGAGTTAAAGATGGCAGTTATCGCTACCTTCTCAAGTGCAATGTGTATGGGCAATAAATGCCAGTAACACCCATGTCCGAAGAATGAGTTAAATGAAGATTTCTGCTTCATTGCTTGCGAGCAGAATGAAGGAATTTGGTCTCAACAATATTTTGATGGACAACAGACACTAGCCAATAATACACCTGGCATCATAATACTGAAAAACAATCAGTTGTTCTCTTATCTACTTCAAAATTCTCCCATAACTATCAATCCTGAACAATCTTCATATATTTCACATTGACTTTCCTCCTTTCCCTACACCTACAATTCTTGAATTTTCTATGTATTCTAAAATTCTGGCCTAAGTTGTTGAATAGAACAAAGTTATGGCAATTACAGTTGCTTAGTAGCATAGAACTTGAGTATTGTTGAAAAAAGAGAACTTGAACAAAAGCTTGGCAGTAACTGTTCTCTGCTGCATTGCCCATGACAACACCTCTACCAATCAGAGTCCACTTGCCAACCAATCAGCAATTTCTTCTCATGCTTTATAAATTGTTGCTCCTTTTAATGTTGGTTTATCTTCTGAGCTGTCCTGATGGATGCAAGACGAAAAGGTCGGATAGTGTGTCTCTTTTTTCAGCAATATGACGATTATATTAAAGGGACATGCAGGTTGCATATTTAGACATTGCAAATTACTTAAAGTAAGACCTGTGTGATGCAAGACCTCACAAGATATACAGTGGTGACATAACGCCTAGTAGAATACAAGACAATAACTTAATATGTTACACATGTTGTCTGATATTGGACCTCTCGGAATTTCAGGAAATTTTATATTGTGAATCACAAAACAATTCATTATACATCAAGGTATATCATCTATACACACAGATGCTTGTTAAAAATGTGCCTTCCTGACTTATAATTATAAACTTTGCTTTGTTGTGATAAAGGCAATATGCTTTACAAAACATTTTGTTTAACATTCCATGATACATCCTTCAGGTAAATTATATGTTTATTTTGGATTTCATTGCACAGGTTTAACGTTTCCCATTAGAATTTCTTTAAAAACATTCTACGGTATTTGGAAGTGTTTAAGAAATGGAATGATTATTTATGAATATATTTACTTTGATAGATTAAACCTTGAAGAAAATGCATTCCAGGTATTTTCAGCATTTACAACTTAGTTTTTTTTATTAGCTAATAAATACAATCCTGATTTAGATACAGTACATTCCAAACCTTCAAAGTTACATTTCAACAGATTAGATTAGAACAATGGATTCTTAGAACATTGAGAATGCCATGTTATTATTTGAATGGACTATAAATAAAAATGACATTTCACAATGTACTGCTGTGCTTGACCTTAGTTGCTTAAAAGGAATGTTAAAATTAGTGTATGTAGTAGGAAATGAGATGGAGGCATTGAGATAATCCTTTAGTTCAACTTTGCAGGCCAACAAAGGGATGATTTAGATAATTTTTTTTTGCTTCTGAGTTTCAAAGATTTTACTACCTTGATCATTTTAAAGTGATCAGTGATTAAGTTTGTTACAACCGGTCCACTGGCGAGGTTCCCCCATTTTGTTATGATCCTGGATGAGGTACCCCAAATTGTTATACTCCCGGGCGAGGAAGGATGACCTGGCTCCCTTTGTTTATTCAACCTCCTCGGTTGGTCGCAACAATGTTGCCTTAAAAAGGATCTCTTCCCCTGTGGATACCTTTTCCCAGTCCAAACGTATTCATGTTTTAAAAGGAGACAATTTAACCAGGCTGGCATGAGTCAAAGAAAAAGTGAGTTTAGTAATTACTAAACGCGAGGAAAAATAATAAAAATGCAACACACATACACACAGATGAGAAATAAGAAAGTGAGTCTAAAAATAAAAGTTAAAAAAGATATACGAATCAGTCCTTTGGCTCGTCCGTGAGGAGTAGATGATGAAATGTTGTGGCCATTAAGTTGGGGTGATTCCAATAGTGCTGAGTTTGGCGGTTGAACGGTTGGGTTGGAGATTCTTGGTTATGCAGGTTAGCTGAAATAAGTTGTCCTGTTTCCTTTTCGACTGTGGCTTTGCTGATTTGTGACTTGTTTTTAGCAATCAAAGAGAGAGGTTTTTTTTTTTACCTGCAAACACAGGAATACCCAGTTGGTGTTCTTCAGCTGTGACCTTCACAGCACACACACACACATCAGGACAGAACACCAGACTAGCCCAAAGATCTAGGGTTGCAGTTGGCTTTTTTAACCCCTTTCCTTGTGTATTCCTGGAAGGGAAGAAACAAACATGTCTATCGCCCAGATCTGTTTTCTTTTCAACTCAGTTCATATTCATAGTCTGGGATATAACTCAACCGGAGGTTGTTTCAGCTGAGATGTTAATTGTTTTCCCCACAATCACAAGAGATTACAGTTCAGTTCGCATTGTATCTGTTTCTTTGAAGTGCCTCTGTCTGAAGTTGGCTGTGACAAGCTTTTTAGGTGTGACCTTCCATTATCTCTGAGCTAGTTGTTCAAGTAGTCCACATAGGAATTTTGTGGCAAGTGGTTACCTTACAGTCTCAGCCAGCTTTTGCGTGTATGTCCTTTTTTAAAAAAAACACTTGTCTTACTTAAAAGTTCAATATGTCCATAAGTAATTTGGGGATAGGATCTGTGATCCTGACAAGGCCTAAGTGTGTTCTATATGTAAGTCAGCCAACATATTAAATGGATGAAATTATATAAAGAATAGGTTCTCCAATTACTCATTACTGAATTTTTTTTCTAGTTATATGTGTGGTGAGGTGGAAGAAAGTTGGAGATGGCATTGGAAATGTGACTTTGTTATCAACAACATCAATCAAGTGCTAAGATTGATCTCAAAGGAACTGATCATTTAGACTGTAAGACTTCAACTTTATATAATCAATTGGTAAGGCCGCTTCTAAAGTATTTTCTGTTACTTTGGTCAACCTACCTTCAAAAGCATATTGGTTTATTGGTGAGAGTTGAACAAAAAGAACAACTTCAGAACCTAAAGCTTTAACTTCAGATCAGAGACTCTAAGAACTCAGTTTCTATTCTATTGGAATAAAGAAGATTTGTAGCAGGTATTAATAATAGTCAGATGTGTTATTGTAAGTAGTTTTGATAATGCAGTAATATGACATTACTGGAAAATGCTAGCATAAAACTAAAAAACTAACTAAATCACGTTAGGAATTACAAGTTATTGTTCCCCAAAAGTGTTTCAGATATCAGTAGCAGCATTAAATGCTGCAATTGCTGGGATACAGATACATCATGATCTAACTGAATGGTGGAACAGGCTCAAAGGGCTGAATGGCCTACCCTTGTTACTGTGTTCCCATTCCCATGTTCACTAACATCTTCGAAAAAAAAGTGAATAAATATGTCAACACAGTTGCAGTTTAGTTGCTATTTTCCTGTCAAAGTGCAGTGCTTTTCTGTATGTATTGATGCAGAATTCTTCAGAAGGAGCTCATGAGAGAGTACATTTTGCTGTAAAAGTAAGTTGCAGGGTTGCTGGAAACAGTGAATGATTATGGTGCCCTGGAGCATTTCTGGTTGCTTCACAAAGTTGGTGAAAATTTTTCGGAGCTTTTCTTAAATTGACCAGAACTTTCTTTTCCCTTCGTTTTCACCTCCCCAGGGGAATTCTGTGGCTGGGGGTGGGAGGGAGGCTTGGCATGTTCATAGCTGCACCACTTCCTTATCCTCCCTTTTTTTTACATTTGTAAGTTCATATACTTCCTATGAGGAAGTGTCCTAACTATGTCCTGACGTCAATCAGAATTTAATAGCTTTTTAATGGGGCAAGTTTCCAAATTGGCAGGTGCAGCTATGGGTCAGGAGTCTTTTTTTTAAAATCTGGCTTTGACACTTTCAAGTATGCTGCCTGCAGTACGGTCCTAAAACCATTAAAGAGGTTTGCTGATCTCCCATGTCATAGCTCACAATGAGTTGGAGGATTCAGAATGACATGAACATTATATCATGTAACATATGATGCATTATAGCATCGATCACCTGTGGCAACGTATATTAGCAACAAAACGGCTGATATTCTTCTGTCATGTATCTGGGAAAGGTGAGGCCCGAGAACTATGGGGCTCTTGACGGAGAGGTCAGGGAGGGAGCACCCGCAAGGGCAGATCTTATGGGGTGACGGGGATGGGAAGCGGGGGGGGGGACCCGATGTGAAGAGGAGGCCCTGGAAGGAAATGCCACCATCTTTCTGCGCCAGGCCCAAGCAGCCTTTTGCAATTCACCCCTGCTCCGGAACTCCTCCGGCTAGCCTCAAAATTGAGACTGATTGGGAAGCGGCCCATAAAATAACGGCCTCAACTGGGGAGGGGTGGGCAGGCCACCCTAAGCCTTGCCCACCCCAAGTAAGACTGCAGCTGGGGGTGTGGGCAGGGAGGCCACCCAGGAAACTTCATGGCCCCCCCCACCCCCCCCACCCCCCCAACCACCACCACCCACCCCCCCCTCCCCCGCCTGCAAACCTGTTGGTGAGGTACCAGAGAGCCTCTGTGTCAGGTTAATAATGTCAGCCAAATGATCCACCAGCATTAGCCTGCCCAGGTGCCTGGAAGTGGGAAACTAAAGTCAGCCAATAACAATGGCTGTCAACTGTGGCAGGCTGCTGGGCAAGAGCAGAAGTCAGAAAGCTATAGTCAGGGTGCAGAACGGAGTGAAAAAAATAGAAATCTAACATATTGGATCTCATTGTCCTACAATTTCCTGGTAATCTTCCAAGGGATGGGAGTGAAGCTTAAGCAATATCATGAAATGAAAATGTGGTAGGAGAGGGAGAGCAGGTCTTCATGCCACATTTTCCTGTTTGAATACCAGGTGGGCAAGCATTTAAGTATTTAAAATGATACCCAGAAAAGGTAGGCCTTACACTTTGTGCACAGCCATATATTTTTAGAGTAAAACTACTCCAAAACTGGAGAAGTCTGTCCTCCATTTTGTATTTTTTTCACTAGTGCTAGTCTCCATCTTGTTCCCATGTTTTGCCTGACAGCATTGACCTTTATTCTGCTATTAACACCTACTCTGAACCAATGCTTTGTTCCTTTACTGCTACCATTCCCACTCTCCTTGCCTTTTGTTCCATGGCATCTTTGTAACTTAATCTCCCTGCCCCCACAACCTATCCCTGACCTCCCCTTTTAGCTCCAACTAACCCAATCCCTTTCTCAACAGCATAAAACCAATCACATTTCTACCTCGCTTCAGTTCCGAAGAAGAATCCTATTGGACTTGGAATGTTAACTCTATTTCTTTTTCCAATGATGCTGCCAGACCTGCTGAGCTTTTCCAGCACTATTTGTTTTTATTTCAGATCTCCAGATCCGCAATATTTTGCTTTTACGTATTCTTGGAGGATCTGAGTGGGGCCTGGGTGCCAATCATTGCAGAATGCCAGTACACGTTTTCACAAGGAAGAAAAGGATCGGGGCTGTGGCTTTCTGACTTCTGTTCTTGCTCAGCAGCCTGCCACAGCTGGCAGCCTTTATTATTGGCTGATTCTCATTTCCCATTTCCAGGCACTGGGCACCAACGCCAGGGGGTCATTTGGCTGACTTTAATAACCTGAGGCAGAACCGTATGGTTTCCCTGCCGGTGGGTTTGCAGGCAGGGTGAGGGCTGGGGCCCGTAAACCTCTCTGGGTGGCCTACCCGTCCGACTCTCGTCTGCAATTTTATGTGGAGTGAGTGAGGCTTAGGGCATCCTGCCCGCCCTCACCCCAAATAAGGCCCTTAAGTTAAGGGCCGCTTCCTGGCCAGCCTCAATTTTGAGGAGTTCAGGGAAGCCCAGGAGGTCATGTTGCTTGGACTTCGGGTGGAAAGGAGGTGGCACCAACCTCAAGATCTGCCCTGCAGGTGCTCCCTCCCTAGCCTCTCCATCAAGACCCCTATGCCTCACCTCCCCTCCCTGCTCCGGACTCCCTGCATTTACCTGGTCCTGGACTCAAGCTTGGAATCTGGGACTGCTCTTCGGAGTGTTAAATGACTGTGGAGCTGTCTTGATTAGTGGGGATGCATTTCTCACTGAATCTTCGTGTGGTGGAGCGACAAACCCCACTATCTGAAAAACCCTGCCCCCTGAATTCCAAAGTAGAGATGGACACAGGTTATATAACAGGGGGAGGAGTGAGAGAGAAATATCAGTCCTAATATCTCTCTGCGGAACCTAAACCTGAACCCTCACCCGAATTCAATGACTGCACTCTGCTTGTTTTCAAATCTCCAATCCTATTTGTGTCATGCTTCTGTGTTTGCCAGCACTTTTTCCCTCCCTCTCTCTCTTTACTCCCCTTTCTCTCATGACAAAAACAAAAATAAAAATACCTGGAAAAACTCAGCAGGTCTGACAGCATCTGCGGAGAGGAACACAGTTAACGTTTCAAGTCCATGTGACTCTTCAACAAAACTAAGGGAAAGAAGAGAGGTGAAATATAAGCTGGTTTAAGGGGTGGGGGGTTGGGACAAGTAGAGCTGGATAGAGGGCCAGTGATAGGTGGAGATTGTCATAAACAAAAGGACAAAGAGGTGTTGACAGTGGTGATACCCCCCCTTCCTCTTGCTCCCCTCTCATAAAGCTTTCTCATTGTGATGTCTGTGACATGGTGAGATTCTTTTTAATTGTTTCTGACCTCTTCTGTAATTTTTCTCTCTTTTTCATCTCTTCAGTGCGCTCATATGGATCGCACACATGTTTCTTTGATGAAGTACTCAATATCCACCTTGTTTAAGCCCTAAAGTACACAGGTAGATCATACAACAAAATATACTCCCTGGTTGGGAGAGATCACTAGTGAGGGTAGATGCTCAGAGAAGATTTCCCCTGGCTGGGGAGTCGAGATCTAGGCGTTCCACTTCTTCTGGGCACTATTTCAAATAATATTCTGACAGGGAATTGAAGTGTGAGGACCTGTTGCGCCCCTACTACCCTCTTTTAATTTTATGATGTTGCTTATGCTCCATTAAAATAAGGGGCCAACCATAAAGGACTGAGAAGAGGAGAAATGTCTTCACTCAAAGGGTTGTGAATCTTTGGGATTCTGCATGGCAGAGAGTTGTGGATGCTCAGACATTGAATGTATTCAAGACAGAGATCAGTAGGTTTTTACGTACTAAGGGAATTAAGAAATATGGGGATAATGGACACTTTGCTCCAGGAGGTGGTCACATCTCTCAGATTAGGTAATTCCAATTTGGTCTGTGATTAGGGACAGGGGGGTGTGACTGTAGGTGAGGCAGATATGTGGACCCAGAGGATAGCATTCGAGGAGTCTTGGCCCCTGCAACTGTCCAACAGTTACGAGATTCTTACAAGCTGTGTGGACGAGAGCAGAGACTGCAGGGAGAATGAGTGAACTGACTGCCATGGTGCAGGGAGACATTCAAGTTGGGGGAGGAAATAGGAAAGTAGGTGGGGGACTGTATAATTAGAGTGATAGATACTATTCTCTGCAGCCGTGTGCGCGAATCCAGAAGGCTGTGTTGCCCCCTGCCCCGTGTCAGGGCTAAGGACATCTCCTCAGGGCTGGAGAGGAACTTGGAGTGGGAGGGGAGGGATCCAGTTGTCAGGTTCCGTCTTGGTACCAACGACATTGATAGGACTAGAAAGGAGGTTATGATGAAAGAATTTGAACAGTTAGGAGCTAAATTAGAAAGCAGAACCTCCAACGATATGATCTTGGTATTACAGCCTGAGCCACTGGCAGATAGGGATAGGGTAAATAAAGTCAAGGAGTTAAATGCAAGACTCAAAGAGGAAAGGGTTTCAGTTCATGGTACAGTGGCGCCAGTTACTGATATAGAAAGGAGCTGTTCCAGTGAGACAGGCTTCACTTGAACCACGCTGGGACCCAGTGTCCTGGCGAATTGAATAATTAGGGTCGTAGAGAGGGCTTCAAACTAAATAGAGAGGAGGTGGGGATGGGGCTCTAGAGAGGGGATACATAGCTTTACAAAGCAAAAGGGTATGGCAGCATTGCAGGGCAGCTATTTAGGTAATGATGCCCAGAGTGTATAAACATAAAAAATAGCAGCAAATAGGGTCAAAGGGGGAAAAAATGGTAAAAAGGCAAAATTAATGGCTCCTTACTTAAATGCATATACCATTCGGAACAAAATTAATGAATTAATGGCATAAATAGAGATTAATGGACATGAACTTACAGCCATTACAGAGACAAGCTTACAAGGAGATCAAAGCTGGGAACTAAATATTCAAGGTTATGTGACTTTTCAAAAGGACAGGCTGGAAGGAAAGGGTAGTGGGGTAGCTTTGTTAGTATGAGATGGAATAAGTACGATAGCAAGAAATTATCTTGGATTGGTAGATGAAGAATCATATGGGTGGAGCTAAGAAATAACAAGGCGAAGAAGACACTGGTGGTAGTAGTCTATAGATCTCCTAACAGTAGCTATACTGTAGGACAGAATCAGGAGATAATGAGGGCATGTAAAAAAGTACATTAATCATGGGTGACTTTATTCTTTATGTAGATTGGGAAAATTAAATTGGCAAAGGAAGCCATGAACAAGAATTCATCACTGTATTTGGGACAGTTTCCTAGAACAAAATGACCCCTAGATCCAGGGTTCAGGCTATTTTAGATCTAGTAATGTGTAATGAGGCAGGTTTAATGAATAATTTCAGGATAAAAGATCTCCTAGGAAACAGTGACCATAACATGGTAGGATTTAGCATTCAGTTTGAGAATGAGAAACCTGGGTCGGAAACAACTGCGCTAAATTTAAATAAGGGTAATTACAAAAAAAATGAGGGCAGAGTTGGCTGGAGTGGACTGGGAAAGGAATTTAGCAGAAAAGACGGTTGATGAACAATGGCAGGCATTTACGAAAATAGTTCACAACAAAAATATACCCCAGTGAGGAAGAAGGATTCTAGGAAGGGGATAAACCAAACATGGTTAACCAAGGGAGTTAAGGATAGTACCAAATTGAAAGAAAAAAACAAACAACATGGTAAAGATTAGTGGTAAGCCAGAGGATTGGGAAAGTTTTAAAAACCAACAAAAGATGACCAAAAAATAATAAAGCGGAAGAAAATAAACTTTGGGTAGAATTTTCCCCCCATCGGGCGGCTTGTCCGGGGGCAGGCACGGACCTGATCGGCGTCCCCGATCGGGTCCGCGCTGCCATTTTACGTGGGCGGGCTAATTAAGGCCCGCCCAGTGTGATGCACACCCGGAAGTGCTGTGCGCTACCTGTGTGGGTGGGGGGTTCCGAGTCAGGAGTGCGCTCTTTTGCACAAGCGCGCAAAGGAACGCAGAAATCTCCCTGAGGCACAGAGATTAGTTTTAAGTTTTAACAGTTCAACAAATGTTGAAAAAAATTTTTATGACATGTTCCCTCATGTGAAACTGTCACATGAGCTGGGACATGTGTATTAATTTCAATAAAAAATTTTGAGAAAGTTTAAAATCATTCATGGAACCTCATCCTGCCCGTGGATGAGGTTCCATGAAAAATGTGAAGGCCGCCTGGGCTCTTTGCCTGCCAGCCTACTTTAAGGTGGACGGGCAGCCCTGTTAATTATTTTAATTGTTAGTTAAATGGCCTTAATAGGCCTTTGACAGTTCGGCGGGCACGCAGCTGAGTTGGCTGCCCGCCCGCCAAACTGAAAACCTAAATGACACGCCGTGACATCGGGATGCACGCCCAACATCACCCCACGTCATTTTACGCCTCGGCGAGCAGGCCCTGCCACCGCTTGCCGAGCCGAAGACTCTACCCTTTGAGGGTAAATTAGCAAGTAATATAAAAACAGACAATAAGAGCTTCTTTAAATATAAAAAAGGAAGAGAGAGGCCAAAGTGAACATAGGCCCCTTAGAGAACGAAGCTGGGGAACTAATAATGGTGAACCAGGCAGTGGCAGTGGAGTTGAATAAATACTTTGCATCATTCTTCACAGTAGAAGACACTAATAGCATTCAAAAAATACTAAAAAATCAAGGGGCAAAAGGTGGGGTACGGGAGGAAATAAAAACAATAACTATCACCAGAGAAAACGTATTAGGGAAGCTAATATCGGCTAAAGGCCGATAAGTCCCCTGCATCCTAGGGTATCAAAGGAAGTAGCTACAAAGATAGTGGATGCACTGATAATAATTTGCCAAGAATCCTTAGATTCTAGAAAAGTCCCAGAAGATTGGAAACCTGCCAATGTAACACCCTTATTCAAAAAGGGAGGGAGACAAAAAAACAGCTAACTAAAGGCCAGTTAACTTAATATCCGTTATTGGGAAAATATTAGAGTCTATTACAAAGAATGTATTGGAAAACATTTAGAGATGAATAATATATCAAGCAGAACAAAAACAGAATTACCTGGAAAAACTCAGCAGGTCTGGCAGCATCGGCAGAAAAGAGTTGACGCTTCGAGTCCTCATGACCCTTCGACAGAACTTGAGTTCGAGTCCAAGAAAGAGTTGAAATATAAGCTGGTTTAAGGTGTGTGGGGGGTGGGGGGTGGGGGGGAGAGAGAGAGAGAAGTGGAGGGGGTTGGTGTGGTTGTAGGGACAAACAAGCAGTGATAGAAGCAGATCATCAAAAGATGTCACAAACAACAGAACAAAAGCACACATAGGTGTTAAAGTTGGTGATATTATCTAAGCGAATGTGCTAATTAAGAATGGATGGTAGGGCATTCAAGGTATAGCTCTAGTGGGGGTGGGGAGAGCATAATAGATTTAAAAATATTTTAAAATAATGGAAATAGGTGGGAAAAGAAAAATCTATATAATTTATTGGAAAAAAACAAAAGGAAGGGGAAAACAGAAAGGGGGTGGGGATGGAGGAGGGAGCTCAAGACCTAAAGTTGTTGAATTCAATATTCAGTCCGGAAGGCTGTAAAGTGCCTAGTCGGAAGATGAGGTGTTGTTCCTCCAGTTTGCGTTGGGCTTCATTGGAACAATGCAGCAAGCCAAGGACAGACATGTGGGCAAGAGAGCAGGGTGGAGTGTTAAAATGGCAAGTGACAGGGAGGTTTGGGTCATTCTTGCGGACAGACCGCAGGTGTTCTGCAAAGCGGTCACCCAGTTTACGTTTGGTCTCTCCAATGTAGAGGAGACCACATTGGGAGCAACGAATGCATTAGACTAAGTTGGGGGAAATGCAAGTGAAATGCTGCTTCACTTGAAAGGAGTGTTTGGGCCCTTGGACAGTGAGGAGAGAGGAAGTGAAGGGGCAGGTGTTGCATCTTTTGTGTGGGCATGGGGCGGTGCCATAGGAGGGGGTTTAGGAGTAGGGGGTGATGGAGGAGTGGACCAGGGTGTCCCGGAGGGAGTGATCCCTATGGAATGCCGATAGGGGGGGTGAAGGGAAAATGTGTTTGGTGGTGGCATCATGCTGGAGTTGGCGGAAATGGCGGAGGATGATCCTTTGAAGTGGAGGCTGGGGGGGGTAATAAGTGAGGACAAGGGGGACCCTATCATGTTTCTGGGAGGGAGGAGAAAGCGTGAGGGCGGATGCGCGGGAGATGGGCCGGACACGGTTGAGGGCCCTGTCAACGACCGTGGGTGGAAAACCTCGGTTAAGGAAGAAGGAGGACATGTCAGAGGAACTGTTTTTGAAGGTAGCATCATCGGAACAGATGCGACGGAGGCGAAGGAACTGAGAGAATGGGATGGAGTCCTTACAGGAAGCGGGGTGTGAGGAGCTGTAGTCGAGGTAGCTGTGGGAGTCGGTGGGTTTGTAATGGATATTGGTGGACAGTGTATGCATTCGTTGCTCCCAATGTGGTCTCCTCTATATTGGAGAGACCAAACGTAAACTGGGCGACCGCTTTGCAGAACACCTGCGGTCTGTCCGCAAGAATGACCCAAACCTCCCTGTCGCTTGCCATTTAAACACTCCACCCTGCTCTCTTGCCCACATGTCTGTCCTTGGCTTGCTGCATTGTTCCAGTGAAGCCCAACGCAAACTGGAGGAACAACACCTCATCTTCCGACTAGGCACTTTACAGCCTTCCGGACTGAATATTGAATTCAACAACTTTAGGTCTTGAGCTCCCTCCCCCATCCCCACCCCCTTTCTGTTTCCCCCTTCCTTTTGTTTTTTTCCAATAAATTATATAGATTTTTCTTTTCCCACCTATTTCCATTATTTTTAAATATTTTTAAATCTTTTATGCTCTCCCCACCCCCACTAGAGCTATACCTTGAGTGCCCTACCATCCATTCTTAATTAGCACATTCGCTTAGATAATATCACCAACTTTAACACCTATTTGTTCTTTTGTTCTGTTGTTTGTGACATCTTTTGATGATCTGCTTCTATCACTGCTTGTTTGTCCCTACAACCACACCAACCCCCTCCACTTCTCTCTCTCTCTCTCTCTTCGCCCCCCAGCACACACCTTAAACCAGCTTATATTTCAACTCTTTCTTGGACTCGAACTCCAGTTCTGTCAAAGGGTCATGAGGACTCGAAACGTCAACTCTTTTCTTGTCTGCCGATGCTGCCAAACCTGCTGAGTTTTTCCAGGTAATTCTGTTTTGGATTTCCAGCATCCGCAGTTTTTTTGTTTTTATAATATATCAAGCAGGGTCAGCACGGCTTCATAAAGAAGAAATCATGCCTGACAAATTTATTATAATTCATTGAAGAGGTAACAAGCAGGATAGATAAAGCAGAACCAGTAGACGTAATATATTTGGATTTCAAAAACACATTCGATAAGGTACCGCACATAAGGCTACTTAATAAGGTAAGTGCCCATGGTGTTGGGGATTTGCATGGATAGAGGATTGGCTAACTAATAGAAGACAGAGGGCAGAATTTAGCCCTCGATGGGCAGGCAGGCCCAACCGACTCGGCAGTGGACAGGCAGCCGATCGCTGCCGTGGAAACGGGCCCTGCCGCCATTTTACATGGGCAGGCCAATTAAGGCCCACCCAACGGGCAGGGGGGTGGGATGGGGGGGAATTCCCCAACAGTGTAAGTGCGCTCTTTCACGCGCACATCTCCCTGAGGCAAAGTGCTGCCTCAGGGAGATCGCTGAAAGTCTGTGAGACATTGAAAATAGAAAAATTTAAAAATCATAAACATGTCCCCCTCATGTGAAAATGTCACACGAGATGTAATAAAGTACACAAACAATTTAGTCAACTTTTTTAAAACCGAAATCAAACCTCGTCCCGCCACTGGATGAAGTTGGTGAAAAAAATCACTTACCCACCTGCCCGTTGGGCCTGTGCGCGGACCCAAAGTTCCCACGTGCCCCTCAAAATATTGGTCAATTGGTCACTTAATGACCTTAACGAGGTCCTTACTTAATGGCGGTCGCGCATCGCGCTGCATAGTATGCCCACCGACTGAAACATCGCGATGCCGCACGCTGACGTCGACATCAGCGCACAACATTTTAAGCACTGATGTGCGGACTCCACCACCCACGCGTCAGCCAGAAGATTCAGCCCAGAGAGTTGGGATAAGGGGGACATTTTCACGGTGGCAACCTGTAACAACTCGTAGAGTGCCACAGGGATCAGTACTGGGCCCACAATTATTTATAATATATATTAATGACTTGGATGAGGGAAGTGAATGTACTATCACCAAGTTTGCAGATGACACAAAAATACGTGGGAAGGCAAGTGGTGAGGATGATACAAAAAGATATAGACAGGTTAAGTGAGTGAGCAAAAACATGGCAGATGGAATATAATGGGGGAAAATGTGAGGTTATGCACTTTGGTAGGAAGAATAGAGGAGTTGAATATTATTTAAATGGAGGCGACTGCAGAAAGCTGCAGCACAGAGGGATTTGGGGGTCCTCGTGCATGACTCACATAAAGCTAGTATACAGGTTCAGCACGTAATAGGGAAGGCAAATGGCATGTTGGCCTTTATTTCAAAGGGAATGGAGTATAAAAATAGGGAAGTCTTTCTAAAATTATACAAGGCACTTGTTAGACCACGCCTAGTATACTGTGAACAATTTGCTCCCCTTATCTAAGGAAAGCTATGCTGGCATTGGAGGCAGTCCGAGAAGATTCACTAGGTTGATCCAGGGTATGGAGGGATTTTCTTATGAGGAGAGGTTGAGTAGATTGGTCCTCTACTCATTGGAGTTTAGAAGAATGATAGACGACTTCACTGGAACATATAAGATTCTTAGGGGGCTTGACAGAGTAGATGCTGAAAGATTGATTCCCCTTGTGGGAGAGTCTAGACCCAGAGGGCATAATCTCAGTGTAACAGGTCGATAATTTAAGACAGAGATGAGGAGGAATTTCTTCTCTCAGAGGGTAGTGAATCTGTGGAATTCTTTACCATGGAGGGCTGTAGAGGCTGGGTCATTAAGTATACTCAAGGCTGAGATAGACAGATTTTTAATCAGTAACCCTTGATTGGGTTATGGGGAAAAGGCAGGAAAGTGGAGTTTATTATTATCAGATCAACCATGATCTCACTGAACAGCAGAGCAGACTCGATGGGCCAAATGGCCTACATCGTAAGGTCTTATGGTGTGGGAAGGTGAAGTTGAGATAGAAGATAAGCCATGATCTTACTGAATGACAGAGCAGGCTCAAAGGATTAAACAGCCTACTCCTATTCCTTTTGCTTATGGTTTTATATGAGAATTCCAAACCCAAGCAATTGAAAGAGAAGATAAGGTTGCATATCAGATTATGATGAAGCAAAGCCTACAACTGAGCTTGGGAAGGAGCAAACTGAAGGGGCTTTGGCCTGAGCAGGATTGACTGATTTACTGAAAATTGGAGCATAGGGCGGTGTTGAGGTTTGGCAACATTCATTGGAATTCACTCTGCGTCCTGGGAGAGCTTTGAGAGTGACTAGGTTCTGGTAATAGCCCTGGGCAGGGGGAGAGCAGGGGCATGGCAGTACTGGTAGAGGGGTTGGAATACTGGGAAAATGGGGTGTGTTGTTTGTCACACCCGAGAAAGGTAGGTGGCAGGGATTTATAGGGACAGACAAGGGGGAAACTGGAGATCAGGAGTCGGTGTCAAATAAAACTGGGGAGGAGGAGTGGTTGCTAGAGTCTGAGGACAGTCAAGTCAGGGAGAGACTTTAGTTCTTTGAAATGGTGAAGGCTGTAAGGTGAGGGCTGAGAACACTGGGACTACTGGAGACTGAAAAAACATTGGTCTAGTATAATAAGGGAGGAGTGGAATGAATTTGAATATAGACATATTCAGATACTGTGCTGGAGGGTACTGGGTTGTGCAGCACTCAGAGGAAAATGGGGTCTGCAGATACTCAGGAAGTTCAGGAGCACAATGGGAAATCGAGATGTTTTGGCTTATAGGAGCACTGAAGGTAAGCTAAGTTAGAGCCACTGAGGATGGTAATGGTATTAAAAGAACTGAGAGTATGTGACTGGAAGAAGTCATGGGCACATGATGTAAGTTTTGGTCTCGGGCCCAAGCATTAGCCGAGGTCCGGGAATGGTCAAACATGGGAATAGAAGCACTAGCTTAGAACAAAGCAAAGGCTCCATGAGAGCCATGGTCAAGAGATAAAGTAACAATGATGCAGCTGAAAAGACTGAAAAGATGCTTTTAGATGGTGAACTGGCCAGACATGCTAGAGGGGAGAGAATATGATAAAATTATGATCATTGCATCTCTTAGAAGAGGCTGTGGGTAGAAAATTCCTGAACAAAACATTTTACACACACTTTTCTCATAGAAGCTTATAGCAGATAAGGAAGCCATTTGGCCCATCATGTCTGTGCTGGCTCTTTGAAAGAGATGCCCAATTTGTCACAAGCCCTTCCTTGTAGAACTGGAGGAGGTTATAACACTGGAAATTTTTCCTTTTCAAGTATATATTCAATTGCCTGCTGACAGATATCCATCACCCTTTCAGTCAGTCCCAGATCATAACAACTCACTGTGTAAAAAAAAAATCTCCCCATATCCCCTTTGGAGCTATTTCGAGCATCATGTCAAATCCCGACAATAAATATCATCGAAACTTATCTAATTACATAGTTCTCAATCTACCTTCGACTGAGCCTGACTGAAAAGTCACACAGTATTTTGCCTCTTTGTTGGGCAACAGTAGAACAACATTTTTTTGTCCCTCTTTCGCCTATTTTACTCTTCTTCTTGTTCTACTCTTCATCTATATCTTTCCACACTTCTAATCATCTGTCCTCTGTTGCCCTTCTGCTTTTAGCCCTCTTTTTCTGTCTGTGCCATTGCTTTTCTTGCTACTTCTGACATTTGCTCTCAGGCTATTTGCCTCTCTCTTCCTTCATGCTTGCTTGCTTTAGTTATTTTGTTTCACAAGCACAGCTAGAAATTATAGGAGAAGAGTCAAGAATTGCAACCGTGATGAGAAAACTGTTAAGTGAAAAGGACTTAGGCAGGAAATGACTCTGAAGGGATCAGGGTTTTCGAGCTGGGAATGATTCATGACAGATTGAAACAGGATGGAAACAACTCAGGGTGGATTCAGAACAACTCAGGGTGGATTCAGAACAACTCAGGGTGGATTGGAGTAGGCTGGAAATAGCTTTGGAAGTACAGTACAGTACAGGTGGGTCAGAGCTGGCTGGGAATAACTCCGGACGTATTGGAGCAGCCTGGAAACAGAGGAAAGTTTAGCCCTGGGTGGAGCCAAAGCTAAGAAAGGAAGGAGCTGTCATGATTTATATGGACTGTAGCCAGTTGGGAGGAACAAAAGCATTTGCTGAAAAATAAAATGAACAAAGCCCAGCTCAATAACTGAAGCCAACAAAGGAATCAGCCTCTCTGGAAAAATATTTACAGGCATTTACAACACTGTAAACATAACTCTGCTGTGTATAACTGGCCTATAAGCTACTTATAGTGTTTCATAGGCCAGAATTTTCAGGTAGGCGAGCGGGGGTTGGGCTCCCTCGCTGACGCGTAAAATGATGCGTGGTGATGTCAGGTGGACGTCCCAACGTCACCACGCGTCATGTTGATTTTCAGTTCAGCGGGCGTGCACCAGACTCGGCTACGCGCCTGCCGAACTCTCAAGAGCCTATTAAGGCCATTTAAATATCAATTAAGCTAATAAACTGAGCTGCCAATCCAAGCTTAAGGTTGGGGGGCAGGCAAAGAGCCCAGGCGGCCTTTGCATTTTTCATGGAACCTTATCCATGGGCGGGATGAGGTTTCATGAAGGGTTTATAAATTAAATTTTTCCATTAATGTTCATTGACACGTACCAGCTCATGTGACATTGTCACATGAGGTGACATGTCTTAAAATTTTTTCTTTTCTTTATATAAATTTTTAAAACTTAAACTAATTTTTCTGAGGCACCTCCGTGCCTCTGGGAGATTACTGCGCTCTTTTGCGCGCACGTGCGAAAGAACGCAGGCCCCGACTCAGGGAATTCCCCCCCCCCCACCATCTGCACAGGGAGCACTCAGCGCTCCTTAATTGGCCTGCCTACGTAAAATGGCGGTACGGACCTGCTCCCACACAACCCCCACTCCCGACGGGGGGAAAATTCTCCCCACAGAGTGTTTGCTCACTTATATCAATTCTTCGATGTAAAATCATAAAGTATTGAAGCACAGTCAGCTAGACCAGAATTATATAAGTCTATACCGTACATTCTGCCTGCCTGGAGAAAAGTCTTTTAAAAAAATATTTGTTCACGGGACGTGGGTGTTGCTAGCTAGGGTAGCATTTATTGCTCATCCCTGATTGCCCTTGTTCAGGGTCAACCACATTGCTGTGGGTCTGGAGTCATATGCAGGCTGGACCAGGTAAGGTCTCAGGTCCTTCCCTAAAAGGCATTAGTGAACTAGATGTGTTTTTGCAGCAATAGTTTCATGGTCATCATCACACAAACAGCTCTTCGATTATTGATTTTTAAAATTGGTTTTTATGTTGTATATGTTATTTTGCTTTCTGTTTTTTTATTCAGGGAACTATTGAGGGTGAGAACAATGGAGCTGTCTAACAAGTGTTGATCTCACTGCTAAATTTGTGGGGCCATTTTTAAAGTTGTCCCAGGTGAATATTTAAAGCTGGTATCAGACCTTTGTTAGTTAGGGGCCTAATACTTGTCATAAGACCCCATTGGGAAATTTGTCAGCAATGAGCAGACGATGGATCTGCCTCAATCAGGATTCTTCAGCAGCCTCTGCACCTGCCAACTCCAATGAAACCCTTAAATTGTTCATTGTTTCGTTTGTAACTCCAGGGGAAGCAGAGTGCTCTCCTGACTCCATAATGGTTGCAATCTCCCTCCCCGTAGCCCATATTCCTATCCTCCTTCACAGGACTTAAAATCTGTTTTGGTCCTCTTGCTGAAATCGGTTGGCAACCATTGCAGCAAGTGCCAGGGTCTGCTCCATTTTGGATTCGTTAGTGGCCAACAAAGTGCAAGTAATGTTTTTTTCCCACAAGAAATATTATTAATAATTGCTGTGAAGTAGGAGGGGTGACCACTCTTCCTCAACATCCATGATCGGCCACCATATACTGTCACTCCACTACCCCTCCCAACCCCGTGCTTTACCTTCAGACCATTGCTGGCATGGCAAGCAGCCTGGTATTTATATCTTCAAATAGCGGAGCAGCCTCTAGAGATGTGACAAGCACTGTTGGTTTGTCTCAATTTCTGACAGAAGGCCCAGGCCTAATTTTTGGATGACTTCGAACCTATTGGGTGGGGTGTGCATTGCCTGACCTGAACTGATCCTGCACACAAAAGCAGTGCCCAGCTGAATTTCTCCTCTGAAATCTTGTAATTAATTCAAAGATAATGATTTGACAGCAGTGGAGATTCTTAAAAGTTAGAAAATATAACAAAAGTTGCAAATGTGAAAAGAAGAAGAAGCAGTAGTGCTGAAAATCTGAAATAAAAACATTAAATTAAACTGCAAGCCAATGCACATCTATGCTTCCCTTGACATCAATGTTTCCTAGCAAAACTGGAGTCAATGGGAATCAGGGGGAAAACGCTCCACTGGTTGGAGTCATACCTAGCACAAAGGAAGATGGTTGTGGTTATTGGAGGTCAGTCATCTCAGCTCCAGGACATCACTGCAGGAGTTCCTCAGGGTAATATCCTAGGCCCAACCATCTTCAGTTGCATCATCAATGATCTTCCTTCCATCATGTGGTCAGAAGTGGAGATGTTCGCTGATAATTGCACAATGTTCAGCACCATTCACAACTCCTCAGATACTGAAGCAGTCCATGTGCAAACGCTGCAAGACCTGGACAATATCCAGGCTTGGGCTGACAAGTGGCAAGCAACATTCATGCCACACAAGTGCCAGGCAATGACCATCTCCAACAAGAGAGAATCTAATCATCACCCCTTGACGTTTATTGGCATTACCATCACTGAATACCCCACTATCAACTTCCTGGGGGTCATCATTGAACTGGGCTAGCCATATAAATACTGTGGCTACAAAAGCAGGTCAGAGGCTAGGAATCCTGTGACGAGTAACTCACCTCCTGACTCCCCAAAGCCTGTCCACCATCTACAAGGCACAAGTCAGGTGTGTGATGGAATATTCCCCACTTGCCTGGATGAGTGCAGCTCCCACAACACTCAAGAAGCTTGACACTGTCCACGACAAAGCAGCCCATTTGATTGGCACCACATCCACAAACACTCACTCCCTCCACCACCAATGCACAGTAGCAGCAGTATTTACCATCTACAAGATGGATTACAGGAATTCACCAAGGCTCCTTAGGCAGCACCTTCCAAACCCACAACCACTACCATCTAGAAGGACAAGGGCAGAAGATACATGGGAACACCACCACCTGGAGATTCCCCTTCAAGTCACTCACCATCCTGCCTTGGAAATATATCGTCGTTCCTTCACTGTCGCTGGGTCAAAATCCTGGAACTCCCTTCCTAACAGCACTGTGGGTGTACCTACACCACATGGACTGCAGCGGTTCAAGAAGGCAGCTCACCACCACCTTCTCAAGGGCAATCAGGGATGGGCAATAAATGCTGGCCCAGCCAGCAAAGCCCACATCCCATGAATGAATATAAAAAAAAAAGAGAAGCTATTTAACAGTTCAGAACCAGAAAAGGGAGGCAGTGGAGACTCTTTCTAGGACTGACCAAAACAAAAAAATGGAGGACAGGAAAACAGTTGAAATTTGCAGGCCGTTCCCCACCCCCATCCGCGCCACAGCAGGTTCCCCCATGGTAGATGTAGCAAAACCATTCAAATGTCTGGTGACTTCAGTGGGATCAGGAGATCCTGCCAGTGGGAGGGGCCAGATAATTCTGGCCAAAATGCAGTGAGAAGTTACTCATTGGTTTAGCAGCAGGGAATGGATTTAAAAGAAAGAACGAAATAGTGTGCATTTATACAGCACTTTTCACAACCTCAGGATGCTTCAAACTGCTTTACAGGAAATTAAGTAGTTCTGAATTCGAGTCACTGTCGTAACGTAGTAAATATGGATGCTAATTGCACAGAGCAAGATCTCGCAAGCAGTAATGACCAGATAATCTGTTTTAGTACTGTTGTTTGAGTGATAAATATTGGCCAGGAAGTGGGAAGAACTCTGCTGCTATCCTTCAAAATATTGTCATGGTATCTATTATGTCCACCTTAAGAGTACAAATCGGGCCTTGGTTTAGTATCTCATTGGAAAGACAACACCTCTGGCAGTACAGCATTTCTTCAGTATGGAACTGAAGCATCAGCATACATTCTCTGCTCCAATGAGTGGACTTAGAGCCTTCTAATACAGAAGCAAGCGTGCTACCACTATGAACCATGACAGACATCTCAAAAGATTGGAAAGAGCTGAAAATTATTCGGCACTGCAACGGCTTTTACCATTATAGGCCATGGTTTAGGAAATATCTAAGAGCACTCAATTGAATTTCTGATATTGGTCTCTCTATGAATCAGCAGTAAAGGGGCATTATAAAGGGCGGCAGAAGCTGCACATGCCACAATGTCATCCACTGGTGAGATCAGCATATGGGACACGATTATATATTTTTTCATTCATTCACAGGATGTGGGCATGGCTGGTTAGACCAGCATTTATTGTCTATCCCTAATTGCCCTTGAGAAGGTGGTGGTGAGCTGCCTTCATGAATTGCTGCAATCCAGATGGTGTAGGTGACTGTTGTGATGTCCTGACATGGGGGTATGCCTATTTTATGGTACCTCAGGTACCATGGTTTTATTAGGCAGAGTTAGTAGGCAGATGCTAGGATTCACGGAGGAATGGGTCACCTCTGATTAACCCCTGGCTCCAAATATTATACTGACATTTTAGCGTCAGCTCAATGTAGATATTGTTTTGCTTTATAGAAGCTGAAACTGCAGGGCAAACATGCCATTAAATGTTCATATAGTTCTGAACATTGTTCGAATGTTCAACAAAAAAGAAACGCTCTGTCATTAAATTGTGCAAATGTTCACAGATGGCAACAGGAATGGGACGTGCGAGTTGTAGTAAAAGCAAATGGTAACCTGTGCCCTTGATCAGCAAAGACGGGACATTATTTTATAACAGTAGTGTTAACAATGGTTGGCTTTTTTTTATAAGTCTGTACATAGATTTTAGTTTATTCCAGAACAAAGCATTCACTTTTTCCTGCATGTTGACAGGGACAACACACAGACATTTTCCAGCCCTGGCTTACATTCGTTTCTTAGCTGGTGTCTGGGTGTTACCAAATTTATACTACATTCAGCAAAACATTTGCACAAAATGTTGCATAAAACCCTTTCAAAGACATATTTATAATTTCAGTAAGTTGAACACCTATCGATGTGCCTGCCCCAGTGAGTTCCTTCACTTCTCTCACTTTGTAAGAACACACACATTAATTTAACAAAAGCCCTGAAAATCATGGCCCAGAGATTGCTGGAATGAGCAACACCATGAATTGGAGGTTTTTTTTTAATCCTTACCAATTTGAACTGCAAATTACTGGAAATGTGAATTGAAATGCCTTGCCAGTGGGGCATCTAGGGCCTCCTGAATGTCAGGTCCAATGACCTTAATGAAATTTAAGGATAGGGAAAGAAATAGAGCAAACAGCAGAGAGGGAATTGAGGTGAATTGAAGTCAAAAGTTAAATAGAGAAATGAAGCGAGGGAAAGAAAGAATCGATTATGAACAAGAAAAAAAGTCAGAAAGGAAAAGTAAGAAAAACAATCCAGTGCTTAAAATTTAAACTGTAAAACACCTCTAGGAACAAGTTACTAGCTGTGAGTGTGAGTCTTTGCAATTTCATTGCCAGGACCATAAATCATATCACCATCAACATTCTTGTGATATTAATTGCCAACCCTAAATGACTGAGAATAATTTGTACACAGTGAGGCTCATGGCGAGATGGTCATTCATTCAGATTTGGGGAAACTAGCAGCGAAGCAACTGTCCAGCAAATTGTGGTGAATCGAAAGTCATGGCATTTCTCTTGGCCACCAATTGCTTTTTTTCTTTCACACTAATTGTTGGCACCGTGAATTCACCAGTATTTTCCCAGCAATTTCTGAGCATGTAGCAATTTATCAAACCAACTTCACTTCATGGGATTTTGCAAATACAAACCCCACGGATTATAGGGATTACCGTTTGTGTTAGATGCAGTTCAGAGAAGGTTTACTAGACTAATACCAGGAATGGGTTGGCTTATGAGGAAAGGCTGTACAGGTTAGTCTTGTGTCCACTGGAGTTTAGGAGATTAAGAGGTGACTTGATTGAAACCTTTAAGATCCTGAGGGGTCTTGACAGGTTGGATGTGGAGAGGATGTTTCCTCTTTTGGGATAATCTAGGTCACCGTTTAAAAATAGGGGGTCATCCATTTAAGGCAGGGGTGAGGAGAACTTTTTTCTCTCAGAGGGTAGTAGATCTTTGGAACTCCCTTCATCAAAAGGCAATGGAAGCAGAGTCTTTGAATATCTTTAAGGCAGAGGTGGATAAACAAGGGGGTGAAAGGTTATCGGGGTTAGGCGGGAGGTTACATTCAGATCAGTCTTACTGAATGGTGGAGCATGTTCGAGGGGACGAATGGCCTTCTCCTGCTCCTAATTCGTATGTTCGCATGCTGTAGCCTACAATGATCCTGTTGCACAGAACGTGTTTCTTTGACACTTTTCACTCTTCACTACAACGTAACGGCTAGTGGGACTGAAGTATTACTTTCCACTACACTTTAGAAAGTGTTCAGACATTAATGGTTGAAATTCCAACCTGGTTAAAAAGAACGTAGTGAGGTGACCATAGTTACCCATCTCATGAAGTACAGGTAATATACCTTTCTCCTCTATGAGACTGGCAATGCTATTTCTATTACACAGCCGTAATAGCTGGGACACTTAATATCTCCTAACTCCCCACTCTTGCTGGCGCTGGAGATCTCGTTGAAATCTAAGTGTCAATAGCTTTAGATTTACACGCATAGTCCGACAAGTCTACACGATAACCTTACCTTGCTAATTTCGGCTAACTTTAGTAATTCCTTCAAGCGGGGAGCGTTCGACTTCTGCAACCAACATTCCCGGAAAGCCTCTTCCAAATAAAAAATTCCATTCCACTGATGGTTTACTCATTAATTGTGACCCTCGGAATGCCGGAGATGCCTAGTGAGTGGTTTGGCACAATCCCACGCCTAAAAACCTCCCATCTGTTTCAAAAACAACACAAGCGTTTCGGCCAGAACCTCTCGAAGCACAACTCTTCAAAGTCACGTTATTAGTGCGGAAAGCAAGCAATGCGAATACAAATATTGCTTCCCCCACCCAAAAAAAACCCCCCTGAGACCGTCAGTTGAAGGGCTTAATGTTGAAAGACTCGCATTCCAACTTCACAGCGAGAGCCAGTGTTTAGCAAATGACACTGGAGGGTTTGAATAATACTTATAAGTATGGCTTTAACCGCGCGATAAGACTGCACTCCCACTGTAATCCGACAATCGACAGTTTACTTTCAATATGGTAGATTTAGTTTCAGAAAGTGTTTCATCATGTAATATATCACATCGGATTTAGTTTTCCTTATATCTGCTGGGGATTTCATTTGTTTCACGTCTTAAATTGTGGATGTCAGTGAAAGTCAAATTGTGGGAAATGAATCCTGTGTTTGCGTGTGTTGTTGGTTACCGAAATGAAAGGCAAGTTCGTGGCGGAGAAAGTTTGTGCTCCCGGTCGCTAGCCAGTGACCCCTGCTGGAATATGTCGGTGAGTGGCTTTGGGGTGAGAACAGAAACAGCCTCAGTCCTGATGCCCTGTAGCAACAGTTGGCTGTGCTTCCAGCTACACCCTACCTGAGGCCAGGGCTTAGCTCAGATGGAGAAAGCTTGGGGGCGGTAGGGGCAGACATTCCCGATAGAGGAGGCAGGGATGAATTAAAAACAAAAAAACTGGGGATGCTGGAAATCCAAAACAAAAGCCGAAACAGAAATACCTGGAAAAACTCAGCAGGTCTGGCAGCATCGGCGGAGAAGAGTACAGTTGACGTTTCGAGTCCTCATGACCCTTCAACAGAACTAAGTAAAAATAGGAAAGGGTTGAATGTTTCTCTTCGTCTTATCGAGGTACCAGCCCAGTTATTTCACAACCTGAACTAGCATATCTTTGCATCTCCAAGTTCTGCTACAACAGCAGAATGCAGTAGAATAGGCCTCCAGCTCCCATAAATGCAAGGGACACCTACTCAACACAAGGACCCTGGGCCTGCATGCTCTCCAGAAGAGTAATCCATTCACTAACAATAAGGGGGAATGACCCCAACTACAGTGACCAACACTTTGTAGTAAGTTGAACACAGTTACAGTCTCCCCCAGACCCAATGCTAAACAAACTGCCCTTCACGTACCTGGCAAAAAGCCCTGATGTGGCAATGCACTGTAAACATTGCACAGTTAGAATGCCCTATGACTTCAGAAAGCATGCATGGGAATCTACACTCTTACAGTCAGTGTGCGACATGT
The DNA here is from genome assembly GCF_017639515.1 of Carcharodon carcharias. Classification (NCBI taxonomy): domain Eukaryota; kingdom Metazoa; phylum Chordata; class Chondrichthyes; order Lamniformes; family Lamnidae; genus Carcharodon; species Carcharodon carcharias. The sequence goes on from NC_054487.1 coordinate 66,850,695, forward strand.
ATGTGAATGTTTGCATAATTGTATCACAGCTTCACATTGTTTGTGCATTCCTGGGAAACACGCTATTTCGATACCAGGTGAGCTCTCATTCGCCTGTCCGCCATCACTTTGCCACTTCATAATGGCAGGCGCCATATTTAAAATCTAGCCACACGCATGCATCTCCGTGCTTCCAGACCACAAATGCTGCAGGGAAGGCAAAGCTCCAAAAGGCAAAAAGATTGCAGCCCCCAGGTGCAGCAACGCATCACTGGAATGCCTTTTGGATGCCATAGAGTCCTGCAAGGATGTCCTCTGTCCCCGCTCTGGCCGCAGGATGGGCAGCAACAAAGCATTAGCCCGGCTCGGTGGCAGTGGTGGTCAGCGCCAATGCCCTTCAAAAGAGGTCGGCCACACAGTGCTGCAAGAGGCTGAGTGACCTCCTCCATTCCACCTGGGTAAGTTATACATCTCATCACTCTCAGTTCACACTCACAAACCTATCACACGTTCAGAGGGCCTTCACTCTCTGCCGGTTCAAGGGCCATCACCATTCACTCTCTCATATGTCATTGTCCTTATCCTGTCTGTGAGACTACTCACCACCCACACAGGCCAGCATACTTATCATTTGGCCTGCCAGATGTCCTGCCTAGTCTTTCTACATCTCTTTTCATGCAGGACAAGCTGGCCTACAACAAGAGGGAGAGGTCGCAGACCGGTGGAGGAAAGTCTGAAATCAAGGTCCTCATGGACTTTGAAAACAGAGCCATTCAGCTGGCCAGTGCTCGACCAAGCGAGGGTCCAGCAGTGCAACATCCATCAGACAACCTTACTGTGAGTGATGTGTCCTGTTTCACAGGCCATTGCCATGCACTAATTATCTCCCTTGCTTCCGCAGGCACATCTGGGAAACAGCCAAGAGAGCCCATGACCCAAAGCCTCCAATCAAGCCCCGAAGAAACCTCTGAAGAGGAATCTGAAGGCACCCTCCCTGAAGTCCCGTCACAGCACTCACCCACACCCTCCACCAGCGCAGAGACACACACCTCATTGGGACCTAGCTTTAGAGTAGCCTCAGGACCACAATCTGGTGAGAACATCACACTGTCTGATACACAGCAGGCGGCCACAGGGTCCTTCATTGTGTCCGGCACTCGGAGCACTGCTGGAGGCCAGAAATCTGCTGAGTCCAAATCAGATAACGAACCTCTGGACTCGGTCATGTCCCAGTTGCTGGAGCTGCAAAAGCAAGCTCGGGAATATCAGGAAGGGATGTTAGCTGCACTCTTCAGATTGCAAGGCATGATGGAGGAGTCTGTCCGTCTTCAGGCTGAGGTGATAGCACCAGCATACTAATGCACTGAAGTCAACATTGGTAGGATGGCAGTCGCCATGGAGACCTTGGTCCAGAACGTCACTCCTGCACTGCTGTGCGGGCTCAACTCCATCGCTGATGCAACAACCGGCCTCCAACAGTGTGTATGTGAGAAGGGTGCAGGGCAGCTCTACCTCCCTCCAGCTACCCCTTCTCCTCAAGAAATCAGCCAGGGGCTCTTGGGCAGGAAGGAGGATCAGCAGGTGCACATTCCAGGGCCATCCACCAGGTAGCTCCGAGAGTGTCCGGCCCATCCAAATCGCTCTTCCTGTGACCTCAGCAGCTCCAGCTCCACAGGCCGAGGAGGTTGCTACTGCCACACAGCAGGATCCCGAAAGCAGGCTGGGGCCCTCCAAGTCTTGGTCCTTGATGCCCGCCAAGGTCATCACAGACAGGGCGTCCAGTCAGCAAGCTGCCTCCACCTCCACTATGGATGTCCGGGGAGCACCAAGTTGTAATGGCAGGGTTAGGACAGTTAAGAAGAAGTAGTTGCACAGCCTGGGCATGGGTGTTAATCACTTGTGCATAATGTTCACTATTGTCAATAAACTCCCAAGAATGTCTATAAAAACAAAAAAACTGCGGATGCTGGAAATCCAAAACAAAAACAGAATTAGCTGAAAAAACTCAGCAGGTCTGGCAGCATCGGCGGAGAAGAAAAGAGTTGACATTTTGAATCCTCATGACCCTTCGACAGAACTTGAACAGTTCAACAGAACAGTTCGACAGAACAGTTCTGTCGAAGGGTCATGAGGACTCGAAACGTCAACTCTTTTCTTCTCCGCCGATGCTGCCAGACCTGCTGAGTTTTTCCAGGTAATTCTGTTTTTGTCCCAAGAATGTCTCCCTGCCTGTGGCTCCTTGTTCTGACAAGCAGTGTTCGTGTCACTCAGTTGTGAAACTTTCCTACGCAAGATAAAGGTAGGAGTCTAGGGCCTCTTCCCTGTGCTTTTAGACCAAAGTGATGGTCCAGCCTACCACTCCCTGGACTCATTACTGATGCCTGCACCTCGACGGTACTGGTCATTGCTGCAAGAATGTCATGGGCAGGGGTCACAGAGTTCTGTCATTCTCTCTGTGTGCTCTCAGCACCTTTAAGGTGGGGCTGCCCCCCCATTTCTTCAGCATCCGTGACCAGTGATGCTGTGCTCCTGAAGGTGGACCAAGGATCAGATGCTTTTAAATTTTCATGGCTGCATCTCTATGATATGATCCTGATCACAGAGCGCAAGTGAGCTTCCCTCGGCCAGGCAGGAGTCAGACATTCTCAGAGACTATGTGAAGATCTAAGGAGTGTCCTCACTGCATGTTGTTATCATCCTCCTGCAGTCGACGTTAGGGCCTCCTCTGCATCTCCACGACAGGAACATTTTCATCGGGTAAGACCTCCAGCTCCTCCATCTCCTCCTCAGCCAGCTTCTCTCCCCGTTGCAGTGCCAGGTTGTAGAGGGCGCTACAGACAACCACGATGATGTGTGACACCCTCTGCAGTCTGTATTGCAGGGATCCACCAGACCGGTCCAGGTACCGGAACCTCATCTTCAGCACCCTCATGGTCTGCTTCACCAAGTTGTGAACTGCAGCATGAGCCTCATTATACCATCACTCTGAGGCCGCCGCATGGCTGTCATCGGCCACTGCCTCTGTGGGTAACCCTTGTCCCTGAGGAGCCATCCCTGCAGCTTCTGTGGGCCCTGGAAGACTCCAGGGATCTGTGACCAACTGAGAATGTAGGAGTCATGCACACTCCCTGGAAACCGTGCGCACACCTGCAGGATACATTTCTGGTGGTCGCATACCAGCTGCACATTCAGCGAATGGAACCCTTTGCAGTCACAACCATGTGTTGCGACGGAGATCTGAGCGCCATGTGAGTGCAGTCCATTGCACCCTGAAGCTGTGGGGTACCTAAGATCTGGGCAAATCCAATCTCTTGCATCCTGGCTCTCCTGATCCAGGGCAAAATGCACAAAGCTGTGTGCCCTAGCAAAGCTGGCATCCATGGCCTCATGGTTACATTTGTGGGTGGAGGCTTTTGAGATCCCACAGAGGTCATCTGTGAAGCCCTGAATGGAGTCACTGGTGTAGAAATTGAGTGCCACAGTCACTTTCACAGCCACTAGCAGTAGATGTCCTCCATGTCCCCATGGTGCCAAATCATGCAATAGCTGGCAGATTTGACCAACCAGTTCCCTAGACATGTGCAGTCTTTAGCGACACTAATTGCCGGTCATCTCCAGGAATGAAAGGCGGCATCTATAGATCCTGGGTGTCAGTAGGCACTGGCCAGTGGTGGTTCTCTGTGGTGCATGTAGGACCCCCCCCAGCCGGCCCTTCTTCCTGAGTTTGCTGCTCCTATCTCTGCACAGCCAGGAGCCTCAGTCACTCTCTCCTCCGCCGTCTTTGCTCTGTGTAGGCCATCAGGCATACAGCTAGTTCACCAGGCTCCATGACCCTGTTGTGCTCCTCCTGCAAGGTGAAAGAGAGAGACTTGGTGAGCATGGGTGTACTAAGAACCTGTTCTGGTTAAGTATGTAGTCCCCTGAACGCTTCCCGGAGAGTGCTGGCCCCCACTTGGATGGCCAGAGATTAGTGCGCTTTGGATGAAAAGCTTTGGAGCACTTGGTGGCACTTTGATGCCTCTGCACTTTTTGAGTGGGCAGATAAACTGGAGGCCTGACTGCAGTCATATCAATGTGGCTGCACCTGAACTGTCTCAGTTGCAGAGGAATGGTCACTTTATACAGGTTTCCCGAATGTGTGGCCACTTCCCTCGTCCACCCCCAACCCCGAATGATTATGTGCTATATTCAACTGCAAGGCAGCCCTTGCGCCCCCCCCCCCCCCCCCCCCCCCCCCCCCCCCCCCCCCCCCACCCTTCCCCCTCAACCACAGGTCACCTCAATGGCCAGGCTGCCCTTATCTACCCCACCTCACAAGTCACCTTGATGGCTGGGCTGCCCTTAACCCTGACCTCCAATGCTGCCTTTTATGTGCTGTTGTGAAACATGTCGGCGTGCTTTCCCGCTGACTTGGGCAGACGATCCAGCAGGGGTGGGGGGTGCGGGGGGGAGAGTGACGCTTCCAGCAGGCTGGCCTGATGATGATATGTTGATGTATTATAGGGAGGTTCCCAACATCGGGTGGCCTGCCCTCGGTGGGCTGAGCAGACAATCGCGAACCCCTTTCACGTTGTTGTGAAACCGATCGCGCCATATTGTCCACTTATGCCGCTGAACACACCCGACACTGGCAGGCATGGAAAATTCTGCCCCTAGATAGATTCTTGATTAACAAGGAGGTGAAAGGTTGTCGGGGGTAGGCAGGAATGTGGGGTTGAGGTTACAATCAGATCAGCCATGTTATTGAATGGTGGAGAAGGCTCGAGGGGCCAAATGGCCTACTACTGCTCCTAATTTGTATGTTCATATGTATGTTAACATAGCAAAATGTCCCAAGGTTCTTCAGAGATGTGTAATCAGACAAATACTGGCGACTGCCTATCCACATTCGATTTCTCCCTTCCAGCAGCATAGAGGTAGCAACTTAAGTGGATGCAGGTAATATAGATGATAAGATACAGAGCACAGAAATGACATTACTAGTGATGACAAAGTCAAGCCACTTTGCCCAAATTGTCAGTGTTTATGCTTCACAGGAGTCGACCGAACCAGTAAGCATCATTTCCATTTGACACCATGTGGATAAAGTATATGTTTTATAAATTCTGTGTTTGATTGGAAACCCTATTTGAATTGGACTTAATTTATTTAACGGTTTTTGTTTCCTTTTTTAAGAGGAACTTGGTGGTTATGCTCTGTGTTCACTCATACCAAATCTGCAGCCAGTGTGTAGTTGTAAGAGACAGAGGCAAGTCAGACACTCTGTGACATCTAATTAAGGACCACGTTTCAAGGTTCAGTTTTATATTGTGCACTAATGCAGGAGAAAGGCCTTTTTTGTTTGCAATATTTCAAAGAGCAATTAAAGTCTGCAATGTACAGTTTGTCTTTGATATTGCTCATTTGTCTGTTTAATATTCAATAAATTTGATGTGCGCTTTATAGCCAAAATTATGTTCATTTTTTACTTATCCAAGATGAAGAAACCATGTGGGCGCAAATGGCATGTCTAATAATTCTGACTTTTGCAATGAGGATTCTCTGCTTGTGCTTGGCTTGAAACCTTTACCTGAATATTGAACAAGTAAAGACATGCTCAAGTGATGCTTCACATCATAGACAACGGGGCTTGCTTACTGGAGTGGTCTATGGTGCTGAGTCTGAGGAATACATCTAATACAAAAAAAACCCAACACAATAACAACTCCTCATTCCATTCTGATGTCTGGAATTCCACAGGCACATCTGAGCACATTAATTAAGGTGTCAAAGTATATGGTTGAAAATTTACTCTGTAATGCATGTGCTGACATGAAAGCACATGATATTATTTGCCATCACTGGAGGGTTAAAAAGCAATTTAGTTCATATATTTAAAGAAAGCCCTCTTTAACCATTGGATAACTGTGTGCTAATTTTGGTAGGTAACCATACAATTGCCTGAAGGGTAAAATCCCACACACGCAGATTCTAAAATTTGAGCCTATCATGCAAAGTATGTCCTACTTGGAACAAATTGCAATGTGAAAAATGATTTGCAGTTAACTGATATGACTCACATTCAGATTAATCATATTTGACTTGAAAGCTTATATGTTAAAGTAATAAAGACTCACAAAGCATATTTCAATAAAGGTTTCTGGCTATGTACATCAGATTGCTCACTGCAAATAGAATTTGATTTAAATAGAAAAAAATTGGATGCTCAAAAGTGCTGTGGATGAATGGTCTATGACAACATTTTTAAAGTTAGTTTATGACATTTAAGTTCCTATGTTAATCTCATGTGTATGTCCCAATCTTTATTTTGCTTTCTGTAAAATTATTAAAAAGTGAATTGGAATCTGTGCTTTATAATTCCTGATTTGCTGTTCATGAGAATTTTTAAGTCTGATTGGCTGCTCAGCCTGATTGATGACTTCCCTGTTGCTGGATGCCAGAAACCTCCTGCAGCTTGTACCCAAATGAAATTGACATTGTACTACGGGAAATAGATACCATACAGACTACTAAATCTTTGTGGGCACTTTCCTTCTTCATTGCTACTTAGGAGTGTGGAGTGCTGAACATTTTGTTATTTTAATGAGCCCACTTTGCTTGCTGCGCTCCCTGTCAGCAGACTTTGCATCCTCTGCAGTTCCAAAACCTTATCCCCTTAGGTCTCTCCCCCAATGGAAACCTCATGCTCTTGGGAGTCAAAGGGATTTTAGCTTACTAAGGCAATGGTTCCCAAACCAGGGTGCGTAGAGACTTTCCAGGGGTCTGCAAAATAACTGGGCAGTGGCTGGAGATTGACTTGATGTGAACTGAGAGGTCAGGTGGAAAGCAACTGCCACATGTGCAATGCAGAGTGGGCTGGCTATCTTACCAAGGTTGGGGGGGTGGGTGGGGTTGTGGAGTAGAGAAGGCATGGAGGAGAGCTGAGAGCAATATAAAGATTGGGAGGTAGATCTGGCTTGTGGGTGTCAGGTGAGTTTAGCCTTGTCCAAATGAGGGGGGTTTTAAAAAAAAAATTAAGTACTGCCTCCTGTGTAGTGAGAAGCAGGCACACCCATCTGCAAGTAAATGCTTGTTTTCTTAAAAGTATTCAGGTCATTTACAGAGGGTATCTACTCACATAGCAGAACTGATGGAAAGCTGTTCAACTTTTCTTGCTTGAGATCCAAGGCAAAGGTGTGCCAAGTCTCATTAGAGAGTTGCTCGCTGCACTAGCATTCCATACCAAGGAACACCTTCAGCAGCAAATAGACAGACTTTTCTGATGCCTGTAAAGAGTTTAGTTTGACCATCAATATCAGGAAGCCAAATGTTGTAGTCCAGGATGTTGCCATACCACTATTTATCAGCACTGACAATGTGCTGCTGGAGATTGTTTATAGTATTAGGAAATAGAGATAATTTAAGTAAATTATATTGGTATTTGTGGATCTTAGGAATGAGCTTTAGCTTTAATGTTTAAGTTTTATTTGTATTTCTGTACCTGTGTGTTCAGAAAAGGTCAATTTAAGTCTTAGTTTGACTTTACAAGGTGCCTGTATTTCTTCTGAGAGTTTTACGATGGTTGCATTTAAGTTAAACAAATAAGAGTAGAGAAATTGGGCTGTTGCCTAGCAACAGGGGTCCAGAGAGGCAGGTTGCTCCCACAGATATGCACAGAAGAAACTAGAAACACCAGTTTGATTTGGAAGCTGTTGAGTTCACTTGGTTTTGAAAGTAACTGCCAGGAAAGACTGGAGGAAAGGGGGCAGATAGCCAGTCCCAAGCTAAAGATAAGTTCCTGAATCTAAGGGAGTGCAACAGAGGAAAGTCCCAAGCAGGCCTTCTAGTCAAAGGAAGGACAGGAACCAGGGAAAAAGTCCTGTTAAGTGAAGTTAAGAGTGAGGGACAGAGAAAGGCTCCAAGTTTCAAGTTTAAAGCTTCAAGCTTAAAGAGATAAAGGCTTGAGAAGTCAGAAGGTCCAAAGAGACAACGGAAGATCTGTAACTCTTTGCTATGGGTATGTAAAGCAATGGTGTACTGTTGGCATCTGAGACAGTGAGAGAGAGTGCGTGGAAGAAAGTTTGAATGCATATGGTGACCCAGGGGAAAGGAACATTGGAAAGAGAGTTCAAAATCCTGGAGATGATCCTTTGTGAAAGGTGTCTGAGAGAAAGCATCGGTTTAGGAGAAGATTCCAAAGTGAGTCCTTGGAGAGTGGAGATTGGAATCCCTCGCTTGAAAGATGGAGTTCGGTGAGACCAGTTGGCTCATGGTGTAACAAGCATCTGAAGGGGGGAGGAGGGGAGGTGAGGAGAGATCCATTGCATCTGGTTGAGGTGGCATCTGTCACTTGGTTTCAGAATTTGGTGTGTCTGACCACAGGATGCCTATTGGTTTGCATGGACTGTGTACTTACTGTGAACATTAGAGTATAAGATAGTTTTTGTAACTTGCATTATCCTTACAAATCTGTATAGATCTGAAAAGGTATAGTTGTGGGTGAAGGAGTATTATGATTATAGTTCATCTTTTCTTGTTTAATAAATGTTTTATGCTTTTATTAAAAGTTCATTAGCTGACTCGGTGACTCTGTTCAGTAGCCCTCTCTATCTAAACAAACAAATAAAAGTTAGGATCTATCTATCTGGGTTCCACACTGGGATCGGGCTTGTCCAGTGGTAACCTCAGCTAGGGGTCATAACTATAGCCTCACATATCTAGGCTCCACAATCACCAGCAATCTGTCAGTTGACGTTGAAATCGACACATGCATCACAAAAGCTGCAGATGTTATATCCCAGCTGAGAGAGTGTGGAGCAACAGCAAGCTGACCGAAAACACCAAACTGTGAGCCTACCAAGCCTGTGTCCTCAACGCACTCCTCTACAGTGGTGAGATTGGACCACATATGCTAGGCAGGAGAAAAGGCTGAACATGTTTCCACCTTTGCTGTCTCGGATATATCCTTGGCATCTCTTGGCAGACAAAGTCCTGGAGTATGCTAATTCCATTGGCATACACTCATTGCTAAGCCAATGACATCTGCATTGGCTTGGCCACATTCACGATGTGATCATGGCCCAAAGACCTTGGTGAATTAGCCACTTTTTCATGACCTCCTAGACATCCATACCTCTGCTTACAAGGACACCTGCAAGTGAGATGTGAAGATGGCAGATATTGACACTGGCAACTGGGAGATAATCGCTGATGGCTATGACTCTGGAGGCTGACTGTTTGGAAGGGCTTTGGAAGAGGTGAGCAGAAATGAAACCTTCAATTGGGTGAGAAGAGGGTCCAGAGAAAACAGAGGCCAGTGAATCACGCACCTTCTGTGCTCACTGTCTTTCGTTCCAGCATATATGGCAGAGTTTGCCATGCCAGCGTGGGGCTCCGGAGCCACACCAGGTGATGCTGAAACAGAGTTGACCAGCACAGCATAAACCATCGTCTTATCAGATGGAAGGCTGCCACTTCCATTATTACTTTCATATTATGAGTATTATGTAGTATAATTTAGAAATGTATGATTATTAATCCATCTGAAAATGAAATTCAGCCAAAATGTTTGAGAACCATTGCAAGGCTTGCAATCTTACTTCACTTATAGTAATTCCAGGTCATGGAGTCTTGAGCTTTTTTCAGGTACCAAATTAAGGTATTAAATTCATTTTTGTTAAATCACAAATTAAAAATGCATATGGAATAACACAATTCTTACACATATTATTCTGAATTTCCAGAGTTTTTAAGTCTACTTTTGGAGCCATGAATACATAAAGTCTTTTGTCTTTCCTTCCAATACTAATTTTCAGAAGAGTTCCGAGGAGCATCCCATGTCACATATCTCTTCCGTGTTGTTTTCTCTCTTCCTTAATTCCCCCACCAGATGCTTAAATGTCACATTTCCTCTTCGGTTTTCCTGGAAATATCAGCAAGTTCAATGCAGCCATCAAAATGCAGATTTGTCGTAAAATGATTTTTTTTTGTATCACTCATAATGTTTCGTTTCACAGTGAATTGTGCGTAGAACAGTATTGTTCTAGAATATGGTCCTCCAGACTGAATTGGTGCATCAAACCAGTCTGCGATGTCAAAAAGAGCAATGTTAAGCTTCCAGACAATCCGGAATCATTTGGCCGTCTTAAGGTTGCTTGGTTCAGAACAACACCTGCCTTAGCTTTTTGCCTTAGCTTTTACCTGATACATAAAAATACAAAAATATGGCTAGACTCACTACAATCTAAATTAATACAGTGACTTGATGACTGAACTGGTCAGAGGGGAATAATGAAAATGCAAGTAAAGGCATAACAGAATAAATATATCATTTGTTCGTTGTGAAGTGTAGAACAACATTACCATCCTTTTCTCCTTCAACTAAATTGGGAATGAGCACTTCCTGAGCTTTTGGCTCTGTGCCACTATGACTGAATTTTGATTTAATTTTGATCGTAACTGCAATCTTAATGTTTCCAATAATCATTTCTCACCACTCCTGTAAACCCTTCCTGTAGCTATCTTCTTCTGCTACATTGTATTTTACTGCTTCCATGGTGATCAACAACTGACTATCCTCATTAAAAAGGAAGAGGCAAGCAGGAACTTTTGGATGTCAAGTTAGCTGCAAGATAATATGCTTGGCTTTAGGAGCTTGGAACCAAGTCTATCCTGAGCAATTTTAGAGAAAATAATTTTCTATAGTATTCCTACCACAGAGATTTGTGTAATAGTGGCATATATCAGCAACTTAGTGTATAATTCAATATACCGGATTCATGCTCTGCATGATTCTCCATTCCATTCCATGCCAGCAGTGCTAATTCACAACATGGATACCTGATACCTGAGTCAGGAAAGTTCACGATACATCAGAGTACAACTGATGTTCAGTGAACCAGCCCAGCTCATTAATGAGACCTCGAAAGTCATTGAATGATGCAGCTCTTTCTATTTGGATAATGGTAGCCCAGAAAACCCAAAGGTCTAACAGCTCAGGTGATCCTGGTTGAACAAACAGCAGAATCTCACCAGCGCTCGGTGCTGGTGAGATATACTTCTAACCCAGTTAAGCACTGTTGTACTCCTATGCACACAAGGGGTTGCCTCGGTCTGGGTGCTTGGTGCCTAAACTCTCTGAGTCTAAGCGAGCTGGATGCTTCCCAAAAGGAGGAGAGTCCTTATTAGGACAAGTTGAGATTCTTCTTCTAAGGATTTTTCTGCAGCTTGTCGTGAAGATTTTTAAAACTGTTGATGGGTTTCTGTGAGTGATGGCTGCCAAGCTAATCAATAAAATAAGTCAGAAAATCTTAACATTTCAAGCTGTTTGTCACTTATGAAACTCGTAAAGGCTGCTGTGTTTCCAATACAAGGCCATAAATCTGCACAAATTCCACAAACTGCATAACATCCATTGTACAATCATCCATTGAGCACCTCAGATGATAAATTAACCTGATGTCTGAACATAATTGGGGACCCATTGTGCATGGAATTCTAGAAATATTAGTTTGGATTTATAGATTATTTGGAATGACAAGGGGAGCATTGATTTAACAGCCCCGGTTGTACTATTTTGCTCAGCTGCAATTCAAATGATGGTGCTTGCCACTGACTTACAGTCCAAAATAAATTCCTAGAGGTCCAATAACCCATCCAGCAACTGCTCTGTAATAGGAACTACAATTAATGTTGCACACACATAGGCCTAATACATCTTGATTTGTTAAGTGGAGCATTAAAAATTGTTTTGAAAAGATCAGGGATTATTAGGACTGAAGAACAAGCTTAATATGCAATCTGCTACACTTCATTACATTTAAAGACAAAATACTCTCCATTATAGTTATTACCAAGTCGTATTCCAGATACTGGCCGGGATTTTCCATACCCGCCGATGTCGTGTGCGTGAGCACGCAATGCGGTGAGAAGGCCAAAAATCGGTTTCATGATGTTGTGAAACAATTTCGCTATCGTCCACTCTGCCCGCCAATGGTGGGCCGCGTTCCCTGCCATCGGTCATCGGGAACCTCAATGTAATAGATCAGCACATCATTATAAGGCCAGACAGCCAGACTCATCACCCTCCACTCCCCATGCTGATGTGTTTCACAATATTATATATAAGGCGTGCACTTGGCGGGCTGCACTTTGCTCGGGACTTCAAGATTTGTTTGCCTACCTTGCTTTGGTCAGCACTCGTATCATCGGTGCCAGGCTTCACAGACAGAACCACATCACTTTAAGGGGGGCTCACAGGCAGGTCTCTACCTACCAGATCAGCCGTATGTGGGTGGCTTGTCAGTGGCTGCAGGGCAAGGTCTTGCTTGGGGAAGGGGGAGAAGTGGCCTCAGGCAAGAGAAGAGGCTGCAGGACGAGGGCTGTAGTGGGGAAGGAGGGTATCCCAGGGTGTGTGTGGGGCACATGTTGATCTGTGCAAGTGGCCTCAAGGTGGTGAGGGCTGAGGAGGAGATGAGGCCAGATGGAGGTGTGAGGGCATGTGATGGAGAATGGGTGGTAATGTCCCTTTAGCTGGCAGTGAGTGAGATGCCAGTGAATGTGTGATGGGCTTGAGCGTGTGAGTTTGGAGTGATGAGATGGTTACCATACTCTGGCTTCACGGGTGAGATCATTCATCCTCTATCTGCATTGGATGGACACCCTCTCCTGTGCAACATTAGCACTGATCACCGCTGCCATTGCCTACCAAGCCAGTGTGGTAATGTAGTTGCCCCTCCTGCAGCCAGAACAAAGGTAGTGGACATCACAGCGAGCCTCCACGGCGTCCAAAAGCTGCTCAAGGGCTGCAGTCTTCTTGCTTTTTGGGGCCATGTCTTCTTTGCTGCAGTCCTGGGCTGGAAGCATTGAGTGTGGCTGCACTTTAAATGTGGTGCCTGGCATGATGAAGCGGAGATGACGGCATAGCAGGTGAACCCGCCATCGAAACAGCGTGCATTTCGGAAATGCATAATTCGTGTGGCGGATTTGGGATGGTACAGCGTGAAAAGCCTCCATTGCGACCAGTGGGTAAAATGGCATTTTACCCGCCCACTGTCGCACTTAGTGCAAATCGGGGATAATTCCGCCTACTGATTTAATCTTGAAAGAACCTTTCAAGAAGTACATTGAAGTTATTTTGTAGACTTTTGTTCACTTATCATTTTGAGGGGCTTTTAATTCATCACGATCTAGAGGTCAGATCTCTCCAGGTTGTTCAGATAGTAATATTCTTACCTGAACCTCCATGGGCTACAATGTTATGAGGTGTCTACACTTCAGTAGGATGTCCTCACTGAAATCTCCCACCTGCTGCAGCCACACCAAGTTCAGAGTAGGACAAGGACCACATTGCCAGTGGCCATGGCCAAGAGCAGTTATGTGTCTGGCTACTCACAGGTTGGAGCTGGAGATCTTTGCAACATCTGCTGCTGATGTATGACCATAGTCTGTGAATCATGCAGGTCAATGTCCGGCATCCTGGCAGCAGTTCCAATGCCTTCATTCTGCAGTTGTACCAGTTGCATTTGAGCCACCAAGACAAGCCAAAGGTTGGCTACTGGCTGACAAGGGCTGTCTGCTGATGGCATGTCTGATAGTTCACTGCCCACACTCACGTGTGCAGCATGCATAACATGAAAACCAAGCTGCTACATGAAATGTGAAAGAGCAGACCATTCTCATGATGAAACAATATATAGATTGTCTTCTGCACTCTGGAGGTGCCCCGCGGTATTCAACAGAGCAGGTAACAAGCTTTGTTGTTGTCTGTTGTATGTTGCATAACCTCTCCAACATGAGGGGGCAGCCTTTGCCATTAGCCAAACAGCGAGCAGTTGAGGCACAACTGCATGAAGGTGAAGAGGAGATAGAGGAAGGGAGGAGGCAACCATATCGTGATAGAATTCTTCCTTAGTTTGGAAAGTGAAGTAGTCTAATCTGAAACAAGGGTCCTAAATCTAAACAAAAGAAACTACGAAGGTATGAGGCGTGAGTTGGCTAAGACAGATTAGTCAACTTCATTAAAAGGCATGAAAGTGGATAGGCAATGACTAATATTTAAGAAACAAATGTATGCATTGCAACAGTTCTGTATTCCTTTCTGGTGCAAAAACACAACAGGAAGAGTGGTCAAAAGCCCAACCATGGCTAACAAAAGAAATTAAGGACATTAACAGATCCAAAGAGGAGTCATATAAAGTTTCCAGAAAAAGTAGCAAGCCTGAGGATTGGGAGCAGTTTAGAATTCAGCAAAGGAGGACCAAGAGGTTGATTAAGAGGGGAAAAATAGAGTATGGGATTAAACTTGCAAGGAACACAAAAGAGGACTGTAAAAGCTTCTATAGCTATGAAATAAGAGAAAGATTGATGAAGACAAATATAGGTCCCTTATAGTCCAAAATAGGAGAATACATAATAGAGAACAAGGAAATGGCAGGGCAATTAAACAATTACTTTAGTCCTGTCTCCACAGAGGAAGACACAAATAATTTCTCAGAAATACTAGGGAATTGGGGGTCTAGTCAGAAGGGGGGATTGAATGAAATTAGTACTACTAAAAAATATTGCTGGAGAAATTAATGGGACTGAAAGCTGATAAATCCCCAGGGTCTGATCACCTATGTCCCAGGGTACTAAAGGAGATGGCCATGGATGTGTTGGTTGTCATCTTCCAAAATTCTGTAAATTCTGGCACAGTCCCAGCAGATTGGTGGGTGGCAAATGTAACCCCACTATTTAAAAAAGGAGGGAGGAAAAAAATAAAAAGTACCATTTAGCCTAACATCAGTGGTAGGGAAAATGCTAGAGTCTGTTATAAAAGATGTGATAACCGGACACTTAGAAAATATCAACAGGATTAGACCAAGTCAATATCAACAGGATTGGACAAAGTCAACATGGATTTATGAAAGGGAAATCATGTTTGACAAACCTACTGGAATTTATTGTGGACGTAACTAGCAGAATAGATAAGGGAGAACCAGTGGATGTAATGTATTTGGATTTTCAGAAAGCTTTTAATAAGGTCCCAATAAGAGATTAGTGTGCAAAATTAAAGCACATGGGATTGAGGGTAATATGGATTGAAAATTGGTTAGCAGACAGGAAACAGAAAGTAAGAATAAATGGATCTTTTTCAAATGGGTGGTAACTAGTGGGGTACCACAAAGATCAGTGCTTGGGCCCCAGTTATTCACAGTGTATTTATGATTTGGATGAGGGAGCAAATGTAATATTTCCAATTTTTCTGATGATACAAAACTAGGTGGGAATGTAAATATTGAGGAGGATGTTAGGATATTAAGGATGTTCTGAATATATTTAAGAAGGGAGTAGATAGATTTCTAGACTCTAAAGGCGTCAAGGGTATGGGGAGAGAATGAGAGTATGGCGTTGAGATAGAGGATCAGCCATGATCATATTGAATGACAGAGCAGGCTTGATGGGCTGAATGACCTACTCCTGCTTCTATTTCCTATGTTTCTATGTTCTATGCAACCTACAACTCCATCCTTCCCAGGCTCTCCATGCGAAACTCATCCAAGTATGATACTAGTAACTGCAACCCCAATCCCCACTCATTCCCTACACTTTACCTCCCCTCTGTCACTAACCATATCCATAAGGCAAAAGTTAAATCCACCACAAAATAAACATTCAAACCCAATTTAAAAATGAAATCATGCCATATTGCATACAAACGTCATCTAATCACCCTTGTGCATTCCCTTAGTGCAGTTGACTTTGCCTGTTTTAGTGCTCCATTGCAATGCTACTTAGTAACTGCAACATAGCTGGTGGAAGGCTGCTGACTTTCAGTGGAGGAGAATGCAGATGGCCTTGGAGGGCTACCTCAAGCAGCATTGGGCCTAAGGCCAGGTTGAAAACTACCATCTCGGCATGGATGGCAGCAGTTTGGCTGGCTGCTGACAGGCAACAGCAAGGGCAGTGGTGGAGTGGGAGGACGACTGCTGTAATCCTGAGAGAGGACAGCAGGTTTGTGTTTCATGGAGCTACTTGTACTCCTCTAAGGTGGTGCCTCAGAAATCTAAGTGATCTGTTGGAGGACAGGCACTGCTGTAAGAACCTGCATGCCCATTTGAGCACAAACCATGATGGCAGCATTCTGAGACTGCATGGCAATGGTTTGAGCTCCACTGCTGCTCTTGCTGCTAGTGCTTTGATATCAGTCATCAGATATTGCATCATAGTACAGGCTATGAGTATGAGAATGGTATTAGTCAGCACTTCCACGCTGTAAGGGGTGGGCTCCAGGCTCTTTCCAAAGCCCTTTGCAAACGTAGTGCTGGACTCCTACATGCCTCTTGACATTGAACACAAGCTTTCTGGCAGGTCTGCCAATGCACCAAACATTTTGTTCTACATACCTATCAGAATTCTGTGAAAGGCTGCCCCACCAAAGTCATTATATGAGTCCTTTGCAGCGGAACCTAGGTGTGACCTTACCCTCTAGCAAGCTAGCACTTACGCTATCCTTACTGCCTGCCCTGGTTGCAGCCCACTTGTGCCTGGTTTCTTACCACATGCATGTTTCACCTCTAACCTACCCTCTAAGCTATGCACATTGTCAGTGTCTGAGTAAGCGTTTGTGAGCGTGAAATCAAGCGACGGCGTTGTGTCTTTATCATCATTCTCTTCTTAGTGTTCCTGCACTGGCTGGTCAGGTTGCAGCTCTTCTGCCTCTTTCAGCTAAACAAAATAAGTGACAGCCATTTGCTGGTTCTTCTTCAGGACAATGCCTTGACCAATCAGAGTCAAGCTGCCTGGTTTAAATTTCAAACAATGCTTGGCAAGTAACTGTCAGTCACCATCAACTGGTGCATTCTCCATGGCAACGCCCCTTCCAATCAGAGTCCAGTTGCCAACCAATCAGCACTCTTTTCACATACAGTATAAATTTTTTGTCTCCCTTGGATTTGTATTCTTGTGAAATGTCCTGATGAGTACAGGATGAAAAGCTTCAGCAAACATGTCTCCTTTTTTCAACAAGAGCAGGCTATCTTTAATGGTGCTAGCAAGTTCCCCCTTCCAATGTGTGCAACCAATAAACTGCACAGTTGGCACTGGCTGAATGCAGCAATCATTCAAACGAGTAGACAGCGTGATGTTAGCCTGCTTCCACATTATCAATCATGTATCACAATACTGTTATGATCCCTATAGAGACCGATAATTTTCAAAAAGAGGTTTGAATTCCCAGTGGCTACTGCAAAGGATCACTCAGCAAGATTTCATATTTTAAGACTTTTACTGTAAAAAACAACTAAAATCAACCTCAACTAAACATTTAGTAATAGACAACTAATAAACTAACACCAGAAAATATACCCTTAATAGTCTATTAACATAACCTAAAATCCCATGTAATATTTATACAAAACACTGCACTCTCACCAGAAATGTGCTTTTGCTTTTTAAGTCCCAAGTCCATCCCAGCATTTCAGCAGGCTGTCTTCCCCCTGTTACACTAGCACAAGGACCATTTAAAAAATCCCTTCACTCAATCCTCCACCATCTGCTCTCACAGCCATCACTTCACTGCATTTCATACATAGCAGCAGCATTCCTCTCTCTCTCTCTCTCCAGCGTTTTTGAATCTGACTGAGTGCCTGTAAGTCTACCCACAGCAAAGCCAGCTGCTCTGGCTTTTATATTCAGGTGTTAAACCTGACACTTTGACTTCCAATAAGGCTTGTCCTGTGCCCCCATGGTGAGCAGGTGACCCAGGCTTATTTTCGGTCAGAACTTGTAGGAAATCACATACTTCATTGTATCTTGAATTAAAAGAGACAGTTTAAAACATAACCATTGTTACCAACAGAAGGGGGTGTTAATTTAAACAACACCACTTTCTCCTCTTACCACCCAACTGTAAACGGAAAGGTTTTTTGATTTGTTTCCCTCATTAAACACAGTGGCATATTTCCCAACCCTTTGGTTTTGGTACAATCCAATTTTCTATTAATAACCCTACAGCAAACTTAAGATAGGATGAACTCAAAGGTTTAGTTTATTTGCACACATTCAAAATATGAAAGAGGGTTCACAACTTCCCCCTTACAAACAGATAGTAAAGAGAGGGATAAAGAAAAGATTTACAATACAGAAACCACAGAGAAAAGAAATATTGTTTCACATGGGTTCCAGAGTCCAGAATCAAAGTCCAATGAGGTATTCTTTCACGGAGGTCGGTGGGTTGAAAATCAATGCTGGATAATTCACTTTTCCAGTGGTGTTGAATTTACACGATGATATAGGATGTAAAGGTGCATCAGTCTTGTAGATGATGGTACAGAATTCCAGCAGAAGCAGGGTAGATGGGGCTAGGTTTCCAACCTGGGCCAGAGTTCCTTTGGTATGTGTGGCCTGCTAGTCATATGTTAAACAGCAGACAGTTTAGCAAGGCAATATTACTTGTTCCACAAGCCAAAGAGCCATGCAACATGGCTCCCACCTGTCCACTCTCTTTGACAAAGGGTGTGTATCCATCATCTGGGTTCCAAAGAGTCTTAGCCATTAGCAATTGAAAGGAATGCTGGAGGGCTTTTATCTTAGCAGGCAAAACCACCTCCTTCTGGCCAGCCTGGATGACTAAATTCAGATGGCCTTCGTAAAGCTCTCTTTGCAGTCATGATATGGTTGCCTCCTCCCTTCCTCTTACTGCTCTTTGTAAGCCATCATGGCTTGTGCTCAAATGGGCTATATAGACTACAACGGGATCGTTGGCGGCTCCTCAGAGATAATGAAGAGAATTTTCTCCCCAGCGGGTGGGCAGTTTAGGAGCGAGTGCGGGAAGGCATGGAGCCAATGGCCACCCGCGATTGGCTGCGCGCCACCATTTTGTGTGGGCGGGCCAATTAAGGCCCACCCAGTGTGACGCACACCTGGAAGCGCTCAGCGCTATCTGTGCGGGTGGGGGGGTGGAGGAGGGAGAGTCGGGGCCTGCGCTCCTCAGAGCTGCCTCAGGGAGTTTAATTTAATAATGAAACATTGTAAAAAGGAAAATAATAAGTTACTCAGACATGTCCCCTCATGCAACAGTGTCACATGAGCTGAAACATATTTATGCGTTTTAATAAAAATTTTTATTTAATTTATAAGCCCTTCATGAAACCTCATCCTGCCCGTGGATGAGGTTTCGTGAGAAATGCGAAGGCCACCTGGGCTCCTTGCCTGCCCAACAACCTTGAGGTTGAATGGGCAGCCCTGAAAATCACTATAATGAGGTAATTAATGGCTTTAACAGGCCTTTGACAGGTTGGCAGGAGCGCACCAGAGTCAGAACTGAAGATCGGAATGACACATGGTAACGTTGGGACACACATCTAACGTCATCGTGCGTCATTTTACGCATCGGCGTGTGGGGCTCACCGGCACACACCAAATGGAAGATTCAGGCCAATGAGGTATGAATTTTCCTAAAATGCTAGTTGGTTTCTTTTGTTTCAGGGTCACAGGCAGACATAGGGCAAGATTTTCCGGACTCCCCCACTTTGGAATTGGATTGGAAATTCCCACCCAAAGACAATGGACCTTTGGCTGATCCGTCAAATTTTCTGTCCCACCCACAACGATTCCCACCATGGGTGGGACCAAAAAATCCTGGCCATAGTTTCAGCCATTTTAAGGATCTTTGCTCAGTTTTAAAATTTTAGAAATAGCAATAAGTATATATATATATAATACATATATATTTTGAATATGCAGTGTGAGGGCTTAGTCTCCTCACACTATCTTACAAAATCTAACAGTCGTAACAATACCCGCCTTCATTTTTGGGGCAGTCCAATTTTTCCCTTCATTACATTTCCACCTCCATCTCCTCCTTTAAGACTCAGCTTAAAATCTATCTCGTTAACCAAGATTACGGTCATCCCTCCTAATTATTTTCCCTTCCTTGCCTCACTGTTTTTATGTTACAATTATTGAGATGCTTTTGACTTTAAAAGTACTTTGTAAATGCAAGTTGTTGCTGTTCCTCTCTAAATTAGTTTTTAATTTATGGTAATTTATGGTGAGTTTTGAACAATGGACTTCCATCCACTTTAAGATTGCCTGAACTGTCTTCCGATTGCCCAAAAAATTTTACATAGGATGCCTAGTATCAGCAGAAAGAGAAAACTCTCAGTGGTCCAGTTGGGCTGGACTTTATTCCATACGTTAAGAAGTGAAGAGATGATGCGCTAAGCCAGTAAACCATCTCACCTCACCCCATTTACAATTATTAATAATAATGGGTCATGTGAGGCACTATATGACATTTATACTGAAAAGTGTGGACAAGCCTTTAGCAGAGATAGGATTAACAGACTATATTGTAATAAAAAATTCAGAACATTAAGAGGACATTCATGCGTTACAAATATGCACACAATTCTTGCATACTGATTTGATAAATTAGTTCAATTTTGTCTTTGACTGTTAAAAGCCATCTTTGGAATGGGGCCAGCAAAACATAATTTGCTTTAAAGCAATCAATCACAATGCTATGATCCATCTGGGCTTTTTTACACGTTAATTCTATTTTGATTCATGTGGCACAACATGTTTAAGATCTTATACAAAAATAGGGGTATGATCCACTAAATTGCAGTTTCAAAATCTGTGCACCCATTTAGCTTTCAATTTATCCATTCAAAGTGTTGCAGCAGGAGCAGAAAAGGAGAATGTCAGCTACAGAGCACAACATATTAATTCCTGAACTTGGATAATATTTATACATTATTAACAATTTCATGTGGAATACCATTAAACTCCCATAATGACCCATTTTTAATCTTACAGTTGGTGGCTAATAACAGACCTTCACAGAGCCTGATAGTGAATTAGCAACCTACTTTACATGCCAGCCCAGCCCTTTTTCCACAAAAGTCAAGATGATAGAAAATCAGGTGTGATGCCATTTGGCAATAAGCCCATTTCACGCCTACTGATGAAAGCCAATTTCATGCCCACTGAGTTTTAATGAAATCTTGCATTCTCCTTTACCAGATAAATAGCTGGCATTGTGAAAAAAACTGGAATTTCATTTGTCCAGAGGTTCTTTTGTTTTCAATTTGTTTGAAACATAACAATTTAAAACCATGATACTCAAAATGGACATCACACCATGGATATCTAGCTTACAATAACACTGCTTTTTGAAATAGTTGAAGTTGTTGATACGCTAACATATTGATTAGTATGAGCCATGAGATGAAGATTGCTTCCTTCGGATCAAAATAAATTAAGTCAAAGCATTTTGAACCAAGTGTATTGGGTCATGTTAGCTGTCTACTTGGGTTGAAATTTTGTTCAAATTTCCAAATTTAGGCAATGTATACTTATGGTTCTAATCAAATACCCATATAATAATTCACACCTTTGTGTTTATAGCTTGTAAATACTGTAGTATTGTTCAGATGACTTTTAAATTCAATGCTGGTTCCTCAAATACATCAAAGGCAAAATGCTTGGGCAACATGATGTGCATATATTTCTCACAGGGTGTTTTCATTCCTGATGTGCATTGATATCAGTGACTCATTGACTCATAGATGTTTACAGCAAAGAAGGAGATCATTCATCCTACCGTGTCCGTGCTGCTCAACAAAGATCTGGCTATGCTAATCCCATTTTCCAGTGTTGGCCCATAGCCCTGGAGGCTACAGCAATGCAAGTGAATACCTAAATACTTCTTGAATATTATGAGAGTTTCTGACTCAACCACCCCTTTAGGCAGTGAGTTCCAGGCTCCCACCACCCTCTGGGTGAAATCATTTCTCCTCAACTCCCTTCTTAGCTCTTAACCTTCTACCTCTTACCTTAAATCTATACCTTCTGGTTATTGATCCCTCTATTAATGGAAAAAGTGCCTTCCTAATCACTCTATCTATGCCCCTCATAAACATATGCACCTCTATCAGGTCCCCCTCAACCTTCACTGCTCCAAGAAAAACAACCCCAGCCTATCCAATCTTTCCTTGTAGCTCAGATCCTCCAGCCAGGCAGCATCCTGGTTAATCTCCTCTGCACCCTCTCCAGTGCAATCACATCCTTCCTGTAATGTGGTGACCAGAACTGCATGCAGTACTCCAGTTGTGGCCAAACCAGCATATTATACAGTTCCAGCATAACCTCCCTGCTCTTGTATTCTATGCCTCAGCTAATAAAGGCAAATATCCCATAGGCCTCCTTAACCACCTTATCTACCTGCCCTGCTACCCTCAGGGTTCTGTGGATATACACATCCAGATCCCTCTGATCTTCAGTACTTTCCAGGGTCCTACTCTTCATAGTGATATCCTCCTGCAGTTTACGGCTATCCTCCTCACTATTTACCACCCTACCAATTTTTGTGTCATCCATGAACTTCTTCATCATACCCCCTACATTTAAGTCCAAATCATTTATGTATACCACAAACAGCTAGGGCCCCAGTACCAAGCCCTGTGGAAACAGACTTCTAGTCATAGAAACATCCCACCACTATCACCCTCTGCTTCCTGCCTCTCAGCCAATTTTAGATCCAATGTGCCACTTTGTCTTGGATTCCATGGGCTCTTACTTTTTTGTCCAGTCTGCCATGAGGGACCTTGTCAAA
This sequence comes from Carcharodon carcharias, assembly GCF_017639515.1. Taxonomy (NCBI): domain Eukaryota; kingdom Metazoa; phylum Chordata; class Chondrichthyes; order Lamniformes; family Lamnidae; genus Carcharodon; species Carcharodon carcharias. The sequence continues at coordinate 66,873,253 of NC_054487.1, forward strand.
AGCCTTACTAAAGTCCATGTAGACCACATCAAATGCATTACCCTTATCAACACTCCTTTTCACCTCCTCAAAATGTTTGGTCAAATTTGTCAAGCACAACCTTCCCTTAATAAACCCATGCTGGCTATCCCTGAATAACCTTTGTCTCTCCAAGTGCAGATATAGTCTGTCCCTCAGAATTCTTTCTAGTAACTTCCCCATCACCGAGGTTCGACTGACAGGCCTGCAACTTCCTAGTCTATCCCTTCTTCCCTTTTTTAATAATTGGACAACATCAGCTGTCCTCCAGTCCTCTGGCAGCTAACCTGTGGCCAGAGAGGATTTGAAAATGACTGCCAGGCCCCCTGATATCTGCAGATTTATCTACTTTTAAGGCCACTAAACCCACTAGTGCCTCCTCTCTCTCTATGTTACTTTCCTCTAATATTTCACAGTCCTCCACCTTGATATCTATATCTGTGTCGTCCTATTCCATTGTGAAGACCAATGCAAGGTATTCATTGAGGACTGTACCCAGGTCTTCCGGGTCCACACAAAGATTACCTCTATGGTCCCTAATTGGCTCTACTCTTTCCCTAGTTATTCTCTTGGTCTTTATATATTTTTAAAAAAAGGGTTTTCCTTTATTCTACCCACCAACGCTTTCTGATGCACTCTTTTAGCTTTCCTAATTTCTTTTTTAAGTTCCCCACTGCACTTTCTATACCCCTCTAGGGACTCTGCCATAGTGAACCCTCAGTATCAGCCATAAGCTTCTCTTTTTTCTTAATCCCAACTTTCATGTCTCTTGACATCCAGGGTTCTCCAGACTTGGCACCCCTCCCTTCTTGAATGCTTCCCATTGCTCTGACACAATTTTATCTCCCAGTCCACTTGGGCCAAACAATAGCTGCTCCCAGTCCACTTGGGCCAAATCATATCTCATCTTAGTAAAATTCACCTTACCTCAATTTAGAACTCCCCGCCCGACCTTATCCTTTTCCATAACTATCCTAAATCCAACTGAGTTATGATCACTATCTCCAAAACGCTCCCCTACTAATACACCTCCCACCTGCCCAGGCTCATTTCCAAATATTAGGTCCAGAACTGCCCCCTCCCTCTTTGGGCTTTCTATGTACTAACCAAAAAAGCTCAACTGGAAGCAACCTAAGAACCTAAGTGGCTACTAAGCCACTCTTGGTGATGGACATTGAAGTCCCCCACCCAGAGTACATTCAATGCCCTTGCCACCCTCAGTGCTTCCACCATGGAGGAGTACTGATTCATCAGCAGTGGGAGGGCAGTATGTGGTAATCAGCAGGAAGTTTCCTTTCCCATGTTTGACCTGGTGCCATGAGACTTCATAGAGTCCGGAGTCGATATTGAGGACTCCCGGGGCAACTCCCTCCTGACTGTATTCCATTGTGGCACCACCCCTGGTGGGTCTGTGCTGTCGGTGGGACAAGGCATACCCAGGGATAGTGATGGTGGTGTCTGGGACATTGTCTGTAAGGTATGAGTCCATGAGTATGACTATGTCAGGCTGTTGCTTGACTGGTCTGTGGGACAGCCCCCCCAAACTTTGGCACATGCCCCAGGTGTTAATGAGGAGAACTCTGCAGGGTCGACAGGACTGGGTGTGCCTTTGTCGTTTCTGGTGCCTAAGCCGATGCCAGGTGGTCCGTCCAGTTTCATTTCTTTTAGACTTTGTAGCAGTTATAAAACTGAGTGGCTTGCTAGATCATTTCAGAGGACGTTTAAGAGTCAACCATGTTGCTGTGGGTCTGGAGTCGCATATTGGCCAGGCCAGGTGAGGATGACAGATTTCCTTCCCCAAAGGACATTAGTGAACCAGATGGATTTTTACAGCAATTGACACTGGTGTCATGATCATCATTGGGCTAGCTTTCAAGTCCATATTTATTAATTGAATTTAAATCCTACCAGCTGCCGTGATGGGATTTGAACCCATGTCCCCAGGGCATTAGCCTGGACCCCACCACCAACAAAAAAATAACATTTGGGTCCTACTGATGTTACAGGACCCCAATTTAAACAATTGAATCAGCTGGACCTCCTTTCCAGGTGACCTGTTGGGTCCCAGCAAAAGGTAATGGGCACTGATGGCAGAAATCGGGCAATGGGTTCTTACACTTCATTTTCAGGTCATAACAATTCTGTTTTCACTGGGCAAGAAGCCTGGATGTTTAGAGCTATGTATGTTTATCTAGCAAGTAAATTGCTCTTCCCTGAATGAACTCTCCGGCTTCTAATACCAATGACAATCATATAAGCAATGGGAATGAAATCATTTGAGACCAGGCTGCATGGTGAGTGCTGGCAGGCTATCTTGGGAACTCAACAGTCATGGTCCTAAACTAAAACTGGATTAGAGATGACAATGATTGCACCTACTGTTATAAAAAAGTCTTTAATATGGGCAATTCCTGGTATATTGTAAATGGCACACTCAACAGTCTTTTCTAAAAGTGTAAAGCTTGACTTATATATAATTGAAGAAAGGGTAATAATAACAATTCCATTCAATAGAAATTAATCATATATTTTGCAAATGGAAAAAAAAAAACATCTCTTTTATTTTCTAAAGAGGGATTAGATTCCTATAACAAAGTGTTAATTGTGTGTGAAAGCTGAGCTAATTTTACACAGGGCTATAAATCTTGGATGCATATGGAGATAGGATGGGCAGCTGAGATTTCACTCACTCTGCTTGACCTCACTCCTTCTGGAATTTTCTATTTGAAGTTTTTGGGGGAAGTGTGGGATATGTTCACCCAATAGCAAAACAACAAATATGTCATAGCAATCTTCTCAACATTTGGATCCTGACCACTCCAGATGCGAGGCACATCAATGCATACCCTCTGTAAAGTGTTACTCAGAGGGAAGGAAGTGAGATGCAAATACTCAAGGGCCAGAAAGCCTGAGAAATTAATTATACAGACAAAAGTACCTAAATAAAATAAGAACAAGCTTTTCGGTTGCACCCTGGCCACAAGGCCATGGAGTAGGCCACACAGCATCAGGAAACAAAATCTGCTGCAGCCAATCTCCACCCCTCCTCCATGAAGAGTTTAAAGGAGAGTATATAGAACTCACCAGAAAAATGCAAACAAGCCTGACCCAGGAAAATTAGCTAGAGTCAGCAACACACTTTTGTGGAAGGTGGAACTTTAGTTCTGTCAGCATAATGGCTGCATAGAAAAACTCGCCTATGGCCCAGACTTTCACCGTGACGGAGACCCTCTCCAACATGGTGAAAATAGAAGGATTTTCCGAAAATTGCAAGTCTCGTCCCTGAACAAGGCACTTCTCATTTTTGCAGAGGTGGGGATGGGAGCAGGGCATGTTTTTCACGCACGTGTGTTTTACAGAGCCAGCTGGCCATTTACATCATCAGCTGTTCCACTAAAGTGGGATTTTGGTAGCCTTGGAGATTAAACCTGATTAGAACAGGTCTGAACTTTGTGGATTTGTTTGGATAGTCAGAGTGCTCCTTTGGAGAGGGAAGGTACCCCTTTGGATCTGGTCTCGGGACACCTTTGGGGAAGGTAAGATTTCCTTTAGTGGAAGTCGGGTGCCCTTTAAGGGGGGTAAGTTGCCTTTTGGGGGATGTTAAGTGCCCTTTGAATTGTTAAAGGTAGGCATAAATGTGCATTAAAAAGCACATTATTACCTACTGTCAAGCTCACTGAAACTGTCACAGACCTGTCAAAATCAACTGTCAAAACTGTCAGTGTGTCTACAGGGATTGTTTGGGGAGCTTTACTTGGCATGGGGTTTCAGGGTCTATAGGGGTGGGTGGGGGGCATAGCTTGGCATGGGGGCATGGTAGGTGCATGGGGTGGCATGAGATGGCATGGGTTAGCATGGATGGGCCGTGGGGAATGTGTGGGGAGGTGAGGGGTGGGGATTAAGTGTGTTTAATGTTTTAATTTTTTTTTAAACTTTGGACACAGTGCCAGATCCCTGAGACAGGCTTTCTGCTCAGCCCATCTCAGCCTCTGGCAACCTGTTCAGTTCTTCTGGGTTCACTCGCCCTGATTTCTAATCCAGCCATCCCCACAGACCCTCCCCCACCCCCAACTGAAAACCTGACATCTGGACAGCCATATTTAAAGTATGGTTCATGGAGTCAGGATTTCTCCCATCTCTTTGCACCTGACCTGGGAGTGAAAATCTATGGGCCTATGCTTCTTTTTAAACCTAGGCTGCTAGTATAAGCTTTAAACAATTCAAACCGCTACAAAGCCTCAAAAAGGAAATGAAACCGGACGGACCACCCGGTATCAACCTAGGCACTGGGAACAACAATGGCAAACTCAGCCCTGTCAACCCTGCAAAGTCCTCCTGAGTAACATCTAGGGTAGTGCCAAATTTTGGAGAGCCGTCTCACAGGCTAGTCAAGCAATAGCCTGACATAGTCATCCTCATGGAATCATATTTTACCAATAATGTCCCTGACACCACCGTCACCATTCCTGATATGTCCTATCCCACCAGTAAGACAGACCCAGCAGGGATGGCAGCATAGTGATATACAGTCAGAAGGTTGCCCTGGGCGTCCTCAAAATCAACTCCTGATGTCATGAAATCTCATAGCATCAGGTCAAACATGGGCAAGGAAACCTCCTTCTGATTACCACGTACCGCTCTCCCTCAGCTCCTCCAATCAGCGCTCCTCCATGTTGAATACCACTTGGAGGAAGCAATGAGTGTGGCAAGGGCGCAGAATATATTCTGGGTGGGGGACTTCAATGCCTACCACCAAGAGAGGCTCAGTCGCACCACCACAGACCGATGGTGGTGGACAATTAAACAATTCACAGGAGGAGGAGGCTCCACAAATAGCCCCATCCTCAATGGTGGGGGAGCCAAGCAAAAGATAAGGCTGAAGCATTTGCTACAATCTTCAGCCAGAAGTGCTGAGTGGATGATCCAACTTGGCCTCCTCTGGAGGTCCCCAGCATTACAGATGCCAGTGTTCAGCCAGTTCGATTCACTCCACATAATATCAAGAAATGGCTGAAGGCATTGGATACTGCAAAGGCTATGGGCCCTGACAATATTCCGGCAATAGTACTGAAGACTTGTTCTCCAGAACTTGCCGTGCCCCTAGCCAAGCTGTTCCAGTACAGCTACAACACTGCCATCTTTCCAGCTATGTGAAAAATTGCCCAGGTATGTCGCCATGTGCACAAAAAGTAGAACAAATCCAATCTGGCCAATTACTGCCCCATCAGTCTACTCTCAATCATCACTAAAGCAACGGGAGGGGTCATCAACAGTGCTATCAAGCAGCACTTGCTTAGCAATACCCTGCTCACAGATGCCCAGTTTGGGTTCCACCAGGGTCACTCAACTCCTGACTTCATTACATGGACAGAAGAGATGAACTCCTGAGGTGAGCTGAGGGTGACTGTCCTTTGACATCAAGGCGCATCAAGTTGCCCTTGCAAAATTGGAATCAATGGGAATCAGAGGAAAAACTCTCCATTGGTTGCAATCATACCTAGAACAAAAGAAGTTGGTTGTGGTTGTTGGAGGTCAGTCATCTCAGCTCTAGGACATCACTGCAGGAGTTCCTCAGGGTAGTGTCCTCGGCCCAACCTTCAGCTGCTTCATCAATGAGCTTCCTTCCATCATAACGTCAGAAGTGGGGATGTTCGCTGATGATTGCACAATGCTCAGCACCATTCCTGACTCTTCTGATACTGAAGTAGTCCATGTGCAAATGCAGCAAGACCTGTACAATATCCAGGCTTGGTGGCAAGTAACATTCGTGCCACACAAGTGCCAGGCAATGATCATCTCCAATAAAAGAGAATCTAACCATCACCCCTTGACTTTCAATGGCATTACCATCATTAAATCCCCCAGTATCAATATCCTGGGGGTTACCATTGACCAGAAACTGAACTGGACTAGCCATATAAATACTGTGGCTACAAGAGTAGGTCAGAGGCTAGGGATCCTGCAGCGAGTAACTCACCTCCTGACTCTCCAAAGCCTGTCCACCACCTACAAGGCACAAGTCAGGAGTGTGACGGAATACTCCCCACTTGCCTGGATAAGCCCAGCTCCCACAACACTCAAGAAGCTTAACGACATCCAGGGCAAAGCAGCCTGCTTAATTGGCACCACATCCACAAACATTCACTCCCTCCACCACCAACGCACAGTGGCAGCAGTGTGCACCATCTACAAGATGCACTGCAGAAATTCACTAAGGCTCCTTAGAGTAGCACCTTCCAAATCCACGTCAACTACCATCTAGAAGGACAAAGGCAGCGGATAAATGGGAACACCACCGCCTGGAAGTTCCCCTCCAAGTCACTCACCATCCTGACTTGGAAATATATTGCCGTTCCTTCACTGTCATCAGGTTAAAATCCTGGAACTCCTTTTCTAACAGCACTGTGGGTGTACCTACACCACATGGACTGGAATGGTTCAAGAAGGCAGCTCACCACCACCTTCTCAAGGGCAACTAGGGATGGACATTAAATGCTGGCCCAGCCAGCGAAGCCCACATCCCATGAATTAATAATGTGAATAATAAAAAAAATTTATGTTGTTCCCCCAAATGAAATGTCAGTAGGCAAATTGATGGCATTATTTTATTCTTATTCAATAAAATTTCAGTGGTGATGTTTTCTTGTCAGTTTTAAATTGTGAATGTAATTTTTTTCTGTGCAGAATGAAAGTAAGATCGGAAAAGGCGCAATTTCTGCAGCTAATAATATTTTCTCCCCTCCCCCCAAAAGGAGAGACAGTTGAATTTGACAGATGGAAAGGCTATCAATATATAAAATATTTATACCTTTTCCATTTGGAACAATGATTTACACTCAATAATTTACACATTATTGCAGAAATTACTTCCAATATTGTCTATATTTGGAAGCAACTCATGTTCTTGCATTGTTTTTTATTTTATCTTCTTCTGCGTTTGCTCTGAGATATCACACTTACATTCTTGTTCTTCTTCATATTTTTCCTGCTTATTTATACTCCTGGCAGCATTCAAGCATAGTTTTATTTTACAGATGCCTCTTACATAACCATGGATCTGATAAATACAGACTGTTCCCCAGTTAACATTAACCTCAGGCACCTGGCATGCCATGAATGTGTAAAGTAGTCTATTTAGTCAGATGAGTTCAGTGATGGTAAGGCAATACGCTGACAAGCAAAGTTCATTTATAAAAAGTATTTACAGCCAAGCAAACCTTTTTGGGGGAGCAATGGGGGATAAATTTGTTCTGGGCAGACAATGATGAGTTACTAGGCCGTTTTTGCACCCTGCTATATTTTCCATCAAAGAAAAGAAAATTAGCCAGAGCATAAATTGTGCTGCTGATTCACTTTTATACATTTTCTATTAGCATCTAAAACTAAACTATTCCCCAAAGCTTCATAAGTTATAATTATTGAGCTCAGTCTTATCTCGTTGAATCCAAATTCCCAATACAATTAACATGTCTTGTACACCATAGTTGCTTACACATTCCTTAGCAAAATCTCCTTTTATGGCATGCTCAATATGACACAATCACACCTTGCTCACATATAACCTTATATATAGTTCAGATCTATGGTGTACATGATATTAAGGTCCTAGTGATATGGTGAAGGTGAATCAATCTTCAATCATCCTGTAATTCACTTTCTTTATTTAAGGTGAGCAATATTCTTTTATCATTCATTTCCAAATGTTTTCAGACCATTCTATGCTTTAATTAAGCTTAATGTTCTTAAGGTTCAGAGTGTGTTAAGATATCAAGGTGGAATCTACCTTTCCGGAATGATTCAGACAGAGAATTGAATCCACAGTTTACATTTGCGTGTTGTTTCTTTGTTTACTGGAGTCAACAATTTACACTTTAATCCTTTCAACTCATGTCACCTAACACCATCCACGTGATGTGCAATCAATGCTAAGTGTTTCACCTTCTGAAAACCGCTGTTACCTATTGTGTGTCCTCAATCAATGGTTATCAATATTTCGAAGAGTTCAACCAACCTCTACTAAAGGTTCCAGTGAAAGATAAAAGGCATCAGGATCTGAGGAGTCGTGATGGTACTGAGATTTGTGCAATAATCTGCAAACATACTCGCTTCTGACCTTATGTTGGAAGGGTCATTGGTGAAGCAGCTGAAGATGGCTGGGCTGAGGGCACTAGCCTGAGGAACTCCTGCAGTGATGCCCTGGGATCAAAAAGACTGGCTTCCAACAACCACAACCACAACCTCAATCATCTTTTTTTTTAGCTAAATATGACTCTAACCAGTGGAGAGTTTTCCCCCTGATTGCTATTGAATTTTGCTGGGCCTCCTTCTGGTAATGTAACATTGATGCCACATTCAGTCAAATGTTGCCTTGATACCAAAGGCAATAACTCTTACTTACCTCTGAATATCAGCTCTTTTGTCCATGTTTGGACCAAAGCTTTAGTGAGGTTTGGAGCTGAATGGCCCTGGCAGAACCCAAACTGAGCATCGGTGAACAGGTTGTTTGTGGGTAAATGCCTTTGATAGCACTGTTGACGACTCCATCCTTCACTATGTCAATAAGTAGACTGAAGGGACAGTAATGGGCTAGATTGGATTTGTGGTTCTACTTTTTGTGGACAGAACATGGGTAGTTTTCCACATTGCCAGCTAGATGCCAGTGTTGTGGCTGTGCTGTGAACAGCTTGGCTAGGGGCTCATCTGGTTCTGCAGCACAAGTCTTCAGTGCTACAGCCAGGATCTTATAAGGGCCCATAGCCTTTGCTGTATCCAGTGCCTTCAGCCACTTCTTGCTATCATATGGAGTGAATCAAATTGTCTGAAGCCTGATATGTATGATGATGGGGACCTCAGGAAGGCGCCACGTTGGATCATCCTTTTGGCTCTTCTAGACAAAGATGTTAACAATACTTGAGACTTGTCTTTTGCACTCCATATCATAATATTATGGAACTATTATTATAAATCTTTGATTCTACAAGAGCGGGAGCCTTCAGAACCCAATTTGGAAGAAATTAACCACTTTTGTAAAGTAGGGTGATGTCATACAGCCATTTAAAAGGCAAAGGGATTTGGTAGAATGGATACAGAGAAACCATTTCCCCTAGTGGGGAAATCCAGAATAAGAGGGCATAAGCTTAAAGTTACGACTAGGCCATTCAGGAATTGTAACTCATGAAGCTTTGGGGAATAGTTTAGTTTTGGATGCTAATAGAAAATGTATAAAAGTGAATCAGCAGCACAATTTATGCTCTGGCTAATTTTCTTTTCTTTGATGGACATTATAGCAGGGTGCAAAAATGGCCTAATAACTCATCATTGTCTGCCCAGGACAAATTTATCCCCCATTGCTCCCCAAAAAAGGTTTGCTTGGTTGTAAATACTTTTTATAAATGAACTTTGCTAGTCAGCGTATTGCCTTACCATCACTGAACCCATCTGACTAAGTAGACTATTGTACACGTTCATGGCATGCCAGGTGCCTGAGGTCAATGTTAACTGGGGAACAGTCTGCACTTATCAGATCCATGGTTATGAAAAAGTGCTTTTTCACACAAAGTGGACAATTTTGCCTTTGGGTGATGGTGTAAGTATCGATTTAGTCCCTTAATATACATTTCTCCTAATTTTCCTTTCCTTTGCCTGAATTTATATTGGCCATTTCACACTATCCAAATTAGCTCCAAAGCTTCAAACTCGCTTTCTTTAAGATTGTGGATGCTTATTCAAGGGAAATTTCATGACTGAGTTGAAAAGGTTATTATTGGGTAAGGGTAATCATAGAATATGAAACAAAGAATGGATAAAGGAGCTGAGTTACAGAGGTGATCAACCATGGCCTAATTGAATGATGGAATAGGCTCAAGGGCTGAATGGCCTACTCCTGCTTTCCTATGAGGATGAATATTTCATATTAATTTAATAACAAATTTAAATTCCTGATATTCTCATTGTACTTATATTAATGATCTAATCAGTTATTGAGGATATTAAGGCTAACATAATGCTAATGCATTGGAAATATATTCTGGGATTTCATTCAGCATATTATTTTGGTATTAATTTCTGCCAGTTTATTAGCATCACAGCTGAAAGGTAGACATTGTGATTCCTTAGGTATAGTTTCTCCTTCAAGGTATACCTGTGGTACAACATCTGGACTGTGGAATACTTCAGTCACACAGCTGCCTGGCAGAGAGTGCTCTTTACAATGAATTCGACCAGCGACAGATGGACATCTTCAGTTTCAGGTACCAGCAGAAGCACTAACATCATCAGGGTTCAGAACTCATCTGAATAGGCCATGAACTTCCTATTTATCCAATGCGTGGGGTTTTCTGGTTCTGTGGCTGGTGGGCGTCATGTCGGGTGGGATGGGAAATTGTGGAGAACGGCCAAAAGCCAGTTTTCCGTTGGCGTAAAAAGTTAACAATTTTCCGCTCTTGACTTCCGTGGTGGGCCAGGTAGTCCACTGCACCATGCCTTTGAATATCATGGGCAGAATTTTACACCTCATGGGCAGGCACGCACCCAACCCGAATATACGTTAAAAAAACGTGAGATGACGTGGGCAATTAAGCCCACTAAGGAGGCAATTGAAAGTGATTTTTTTTGTGGCCTGTCCGCTTTTATGATTGGCAGACGGGCCAACTTGCCTGGTGGCCTTTACATTCTTGCTCATACCTCGGTCCAGGGCAGGATGAAATGTCCATGGTGACTGTTTGTCAATGAGGTATGCTTTCAGATGCTTCATTGTGCTGCATGGACATATTTTGTAGCATTTTCTGTTGCTTTGTTTATTCTGTGGAGGTCTGCAGCTCCCTGAGGCAGCTGTCTGCCTTTGGGGAGCTCAGTGGAAGCGCTCACCCACCCGCGCCCCCGGTGACGTCGACGCCTGCTCTCTTCCCACCCACACCGGCGGTGCTGAGCCTTTCTTAGCACCTGTTTCTTGCTGGCCGGCCATTATTTAGCCAGACAGTGTGAATTTGCAGTCGGGGGCCGATCGTGGTCGGGGGATCGTTTCCCATCCGCTCCCGAATACGCGCACCGAGTGAAAAATTCAGGCCCATGAATACTCATTAAAAAGGCAGCTTGGCAGGATCATGCCTCCACTTCAGATCAAATGGCCACGCTGGCAGCTAATTAGAGCCGCATGATTCACAACCGGATATAAGCGACATGCACTTCACTTATGATCTCGAGGTATACTTGCCAACCTTTCATTACACTGCACTTGCAGCTGCTCCGACTCTGTGCCAAGGCTGCACAGGCAAGACCAGTGAGAACTCAAGGGTGGGGGTCAGAGCTCAGGTTTATCATGCAATACCAGCGGGAAGGTGGTGTTGGTGAGACGAGACAGAAGCAAGGGAAGGGGCTGGGAGGGCAAAGGCTTGAATGGGGGATGACTATAGGCCAGTTAGCTTGATATCTGTCTTGGGAAAGGTATTAGGAGTGATCATTAAAGAGATTATAGCTGGGTGCTTAGAAAAACTTAAGGCAATCGGGAAGAGTCAGCATGGTTTTGTGAAAGGAAAATCATGTTTAATCAATTTATTAGAGTTATTTGAAGGAGTAACATGCTATGGATAAAGGGGAGCCTGTAGATGTACTGTACTTGGATTTCCATAAGGCATTTGATAAAGTGCCATGTCAAAGGTTAACGTGGAAAATACAAGCTCATGGCATAGGGATAACATATTAGCCTGGATAGAGGATTGACTGGCTGTCAGAAAACAAGAGACTATGCATAATGGGTCCTTGTCTGATTGACAGGATGTGATGGGTGGAGTCCTTCATGGATATGTGCTGCGGTCTCAACTTTTTACAATCTACATCAATGACTTAGATGAGGGGAGCAAAAGCATGGTAGCTAAATTTTCAGACAACATAAACATAGGTAGGAAAGTATGTTGTGAAGAAGACATAATGAGTTTGCAGATGGGTAGGTTGAGTGAGAGGGCAAAATCTGGTAGAAGGAGTATAATGTGGGAAAATGTGAAGTTGTTCGCTTTGGGAAGAAGAATAAAACAGCAGAGTATTACTTAAATGGAGAACAACTGCAGAATTCTGCGGTGCAGAGGGATCTAGGTGTTCTAGTGCATGAGTACAAAAAGTTAGTATGCAGGTACAGCAAGTAATCAAGAAGGCTAATGGAATGCTATCCTTTATTTCAAGAGAAATTGAATGTAAAAGTAAGGATGTCATGCTTCACTTATACAGGGCATTGGTGAGACCGTATCTCGAACAGTGTGCAGTTTTGGTCTCCTTATTTAAGGATGGATGTAATTGCGTTGGAGGAGGTTCAGAGGAGGTTTACTAGATTGATACCTGGAATGAGCGTGTTATCTTTTGAGAAAAGGTTGGACAGGCTGGGCTTGTTTCCACTGGAGTTTAGAAGAGTGAGGGGTGACTTGATTGAAGTATGTAAGATCCTGAATGGTCTTGACAAGGTGGACATGGAAAGGATGTTTCCTCTTGTGGATGAGTCCAGAGCTAAAAGGCACTGTTCTAAAATTAGGGATCGCCCTTTTAGGACAGAGATGAGGAGAATTTTTTTCTCTCATGTGACTTTGGAACTCTCTGCCTCAGAAGCAGTAGAAGTGGGGTCATTGAATATTTTTAAGGTAGAGGTAGATAGATTCTTGTTAGGCAAGGGAATCAAAGATTAATGGGAATTTTGGAATTCAAAACACAAACAAATGTGCCATGATATTATTGAAATGGCAGAGCAAGCTCGAGGGACAGAATGGCCTACTTCTGCTCTTATTTTGTATGTTCGTATGTTTGACTGAGGATGAGAGCACACAGCCACATGACTTGGGGGGAGAGGGGAGGGTGGGAGTGTGCGATGGGGAAATTAGTTAAGGATGGAAAAGTGAGACAGTCCTGGGCAGTTGTGTCACAATTCAGAGGGCTGCGCTTAGCACGCCAGTCCTGGTCCCAGTCCCAGGAGGGAGAGGGCCTGTTACTTCTGTGTCAGTTGTGTTCAGCATGGTGCGGAGAGTGTGGTCAATCTCTCACACACATCTGTCCTGGGGATTGGTGACTTGATACTGGACCACAGATGGCACAGTCACAGTCAAAGGAGCCTGTCTGCAGACTGTCAATGGGGAGCAGGTAATGTAAGGCGGGAGGCATTCAATGGTCTCGTGTGTGGGGTGGAGGATGCAGGGAGGGGGTCTCTGTAAGTCACAGTACAATGGGCCTCAAAATGGGCAGGGGTCAGGTTTACATGTGGCATTGGGGCAACAATATCAAATGGTTCAGGGGGAGGACAGGGATGTCAACCACAATCACAATAGGATCAAGGATTAGAGGGGGATGGCAGCAGAGAGATTGGAGGGAGGGAAACATGAACATGATGCTCCTCCAGCACAATGGGAGGAACTTTGATGGTCATAGTGGGGTAGGGGGGGTACTCAAAGCTGGTCTGGTAGTAACGCCTCAGCACCACCATTTGTCAAGCTGATCCAATGACACTGTTGGAAAACAAGCTAAGAAAAATATTGCCGGGGAGCGCTCCCAGGGCTTGTGGGAAGAGTCCACCACTGAACTTGTGGGCCAGTGGAAGGGGCACCCTACTCATTTCTGATTTTCCTAATGGATTGGAAGGCACAGCCAAGACATGTTAGGAGCATTCAAATGCCAATTTAGGCAATGTGGCACCTTAGCTCACGTTGCCCATTCTTGCGAGAGCATAAACCCAATTGGGGCCATTGTAGGATTGGCTTCCAAAGACCCTTTGTCCCCCTCATGGGAAATCCTGAGCGTCAGAAGGAACCAACTGAAAGGGGGCCACGTGCCAAAATGCATATGGCTAATGGCCCTAAGACCTCTAAACCTCGCAGCTGGCAGTCTAAGATTTTGAAGGTCCGCTTCTCCACAATGCTCTCAGAAGTGAGTGCAAGTTGGGGCTGCTGTGTAATCCAAAGGATATAGTCTGACAGTACCTGACTGAGGCTTCTATCACCTGGCAAAACTCAGTCAGATCCAAACCCCGTGTAAAAGCCCCATCATGCCTGTGTCATTTGGGGGAGGGAGGAGTTGGAGGTTGGGTGCCCTACCAGTGATCCAGAAGGCTGTAATAGTGCTCCAAGGGACTCAGTGCGGATGTAATGGCTGGGATAAAAGTGACCCATGGGCTCCACAATGACTCCCTAGTTAGCGACTGGAAGGTGACCACTGTAGGCTTATGTTAATTCATTCACGTTTCTGTTCAATGTTTCCTCAGACACAAGCCTCATTGATGAAGCAGGAAATGTTATGTTCATCCTGGCAATCAGGCAGCTAAGAAGGAGGAGAAGAAGGGCCCATTGCAGCCAGGCTGGAGTAAGGGAAGACCTTCACCCTGATAAACAAGGCCCAGAATCTGAGGCTGACAGAGCCATTGAGCAGAGGCATCCAGCAAGACCAAAGGTTTACAGAAGACACCTCTCATACCTGCAGGTGAACGAGAGACAGTGCTGCCAACGCCTTTGCACGTTAAAGGATGTGGTCTCACACATCTGCCACATTTTCTGGGAGAGTTGATGTTGTAGGGACTGGGAGGCCATCCATTGCCACTGGCTCTAAATGTGACAGCTGCTCTGAGCTCCTTAGCGAGTGGCTCTTCCAGGGCTCCACGAGGGATCCCTGCAGGACTTCTGACACATCTGCTCACAAATGAGTTCAAGAGTTTACGGACACCGTCTTTAGCAAGGAGCACAGTTCCATCCAGTTCTCTCTGGATGAATCCAGCCAGGCTGACAGAGCAGTAAGATTTGCAGCAATCTCTGGATTCCCACAGGTGCAGAATGCCAGCGACTGCATACATGTGGCTTTAAGAGCTCCGCTACAATTCATCAAAAGGAAAGGGTTCCACTCTCTCAATGTGCAGCTGGTCTGCAACCACCAGAAGCAGATTATGCTAGTATGTGCGAGATGCCCTGGAAGCTCCCACAACTTGCACATCTTGAATCACTTGCAGGTGCCACCGATCTTCGTAGGCCTTCAGCATATCCAGGGTTGGCATCCTCGGTGATAAAGGCTACCCACAAAGCACGTGGTTGATGACGCCTGTTTGTCAGCCACAAAGTGCCTAAGAGAAGAGGTGTTATGCTGCTCCATTGGCACCTTGCATTTTCCATGTTTGGATAGGTCAGGTGGTGCTCTCCCCAGAAGGTCTCCTGCATCATCATGGCTTGCTGTGCTCCACCCAACCTGGCACTTCAAAGGGTGGATGTCTTGCCAGAATGAGAGATGGAGGAGCTGCACTTGTCCTCCGATGAGGATGTCTAGAGGGCTGAGCTCGATGAGGGCAAGGAATATGAGGCTCCAGGGGAAGAGAAATGAGCATGGGCCAGGTGAGGCGAGCAAGCACAGGACATGCTTATAGCCACCAGCTCCCAGGAGGATAATGATGACTAGCTCAGACGAGCCTCTTTCACCAGTGCCCTCCATGCTGGGTCCACCTTACTACCTCAGTTGTAACCCTAACCAGGTCAACGCAGCACATCCATCACTGAATGAGGAGTGACAATCTTGCGTTACAATGTCCTCATCTTCGGAAGGTATGGCAGCCTTGAGAGCATGTGGCCTTTCTGTTATGGGATAATAACTGCAACATAGCATTTTACAAGCAGAATTGATATGGTGCAGCCTCTTCAAGCATCTCACCAAAATTCCACTGCCTACAGCAGCCTTCAAGAGGCAAGAGCATCACTGCAATACTCAGTACTCTCATGGCAATATGCTTGCAGTTTGGCAAGGTGCCTCAAAGAGGACAATCATCACTCTGTGGTTCTTGCCTTCATGTGTGAAGTCAATTCTGAATCTGCTTTGCATTTTGTGTGCACAGACAATTGTTCCTGTAAGATAAGTGCTCAGGCCTCATCATCATGCTCAGACCCCAGCAATAAATATATCTTCAGGATGCAGTCAACAGTAACTCTCAGGAATGGATGTGAGGCTGCACTTCAGCTCACTTTTCAGTGGACTGCGAAACCTTCAGGAGCAGCTGATATCTGTCAAGCACTCATGACCATGCCTTTGGAGTCTCCCAATGTCTCATGCTGCCTAGCTGTGGCACTTGTGGGCCTGAAAGAAAATGACACTCCATCTGGGCCTTAAGGATCCCAATTGCGGATAATAAAGAGCACACATCAGATGCCTCGGAGACTGGCTGTGATCCTAATTGAGACCTCCACATTTTCATTCCAACAGTCTGACATATGCACACGGAACTCAGGCACACCGAGGCGATAGTAAGTTGCACATTACCATTGACCATCTCAGAGCTGACAGAGAGTTAATGTGATGCGACTCTAGCCAGACCTTCTGACCCAGCATTGCATCCTCCCATGTCCAAGTCAGGCATCCGGGAGCGTCTGCACACAACCCCCAGGTCACACAGTTTTAACCATCTAGCAGGGATTGCAAGGCTCAACATGTGTTAGCGAGGCTTATAGTTCTAAATCATGGAGGCTGGAAGGTGGGAACTAATGTTAGGGTGATGTTCAGATGTACATGTGGACATGAGATAATGCTGTAGGCAGACAGGAATGCATAAGAGGTCCAAGTTTTGGTCCATATGTGAAGCTCACTCAGGGCTTATGGAAAGTACATGGAGGCCAATGAAAGATGCACCAACTCCATGCATGTTGCCATTCAAACCAGTAAGATCCACATTGAACACTCTACAATGCAGAAGCCTCAGAGATGGCTTGCCCAACCACAACTTTCTTAGAGGCAGATGCTTCACTCATGTCAATACTGTGCAGAGAATGATCAGGCACTGTAATGAGATGGTTCAAGACACCATACACTGGGGGCAGATGATGGGACATCTAGGAGGGGTGGGAGGAGTCACCTGTGACAGTTGATGGACCAAAGAGTGTTTCAACAGATAGAAGAGGCATACACAACATGAGAAGTGGAATGAGTCAAAATCTATTTACATTTGTGCAAATTATATACAGACTGTGGCCACCTGCACTACCTTTGTGCTTAATTTTTCGTACCCTCCCGCTACATCTAGGTGCTTCCCCAACATCCACAGCAGAGGTGGAGGCAGCCTGCTGATTGCTACGCCCTGTTGTCTGTGACAATCTTGGTGGGCATCCTCTGGAGAGCCAAGACCTGGTGGGTCCCGGTCTGCTTTGGGTCTCCTGCTGTGGGGAAAGTGCACGCTCCTTGGCCTGGTGGAACTGCAGATGTTGGCATTACAGGCAGAGGGGATTGGGATTGGCCTTGACTCAGTCAGTTACCTTTCTCTTGCACATGTAATCTGCACCTGTGCTTTTACTGGAGGATGGCATCCAGCTTTAAATAGAGCCATCCTCTTTTGGTGCTCCTTTGGTGCAAGAATTCCAGTTTTCCAGAATATAAGGGTCCACCTCTCTCTGCACATCCTCCTGAACAATTAGTCCACTTTTCTGCAATCGCTTTCACATTACTTTTGGGATCTTGCTGCATTTTATGCTCCTCAGTTAAGCATACCACAGACCAAACTGACTGAGCAACCTTTTCATAAGCCTATTCAATGTAGGGGCAGGAAACTTCCATTCAAAGATCCTGCACAAACCATCCTCTACGTAATCAGAGTGGCTAATCCTGCTCCATGGACCATCTGCATTCCCTTCCCATCATTTTTGTAAAATCAGGGCTCCTTCGTATAAACTAGTGCAAATTCCTTTTCTCAAAAAGAAGAATGGCTCACACAAAAGATGAAAGAATTCCTGTAATAATAACAAAGTCTGATAGTACAGGTGCCAACTTTAGAATTGTTCAAATGCAGTTGGATGCTAGGCTAGGAAAGTTAGTGCTAGAAGGATGAGCTTTGGTGGATCAAACAACCTTTCTTATCTTTGCATCTTTTTACACTTTCTACCATTAATGTATGACTTAATTTAGTGCCAAATTGTGGATCATTTTGTTCTGTGTATCAGAACAGACCAGAAACTTGATTAAGGCTACCCAAATTCATTTCACTGAGTTTGATTTGAATTAGAAAGTATAACCTTGAAATTACTATTGATGATATTAGTGGTTAAGTGGTTAGGCTTTATTCCTTTATCTAGTATTTTAACACATTTTAGCTCATTTATTTTAAATATGTAATATCTCTTAAAATTGTAGACAAAGGAATGTTATATGAATGTATGTATCTTTCATCCACTCATGTCATTATTTCTAGGCTTATATCTTAAATGTGAAAAGATTGTGTGTTATTGTGATGTACTACTCAAACCTCCTGCTCTACATGCTAACCTGAGGACATGGATTTAAGGTAATTTGCAAAAGAACCAGTGGTAAGATGAGGGAAATAATTTTTAATGCAGCAAGTTGCTATGATCTGGAATGCACTGCCTGAAGGGATGGTGAAATTAGATTCAATATTAACTTTCAAAAGGGAATTGGATAAATACAGTGAAAGAATTGCATGGTTATAGGGAAGGGACAGGAGGTAGAATTGAACAGTTCTTTTAAAGAGCTACCACAAGGCAAGATGGGCCAAATGACCTCTTCTGTGCTGTTCATCCTATGATACTCCTTATCAAGGTCACCAATAACAAGAATCAATTATCAAATTCATTCACTCCTGAAGAATTTTAGCTCATGAGTCAGCAGGGATGCTGTGTCCCTCTTGTAAATCCTCTGATTAGCAGGTGGACTTTTATTTATTTCAGTCATTCAAAAAGAACGAAGAGAAAAAAAACTTGCATTTATATTTCCACAGGACATGCCAAAGTATCTCACAGCCACTGAATTATTTTTGAAGTGTTATCACTAGTTTTATGTAGGAAAGTGTCTCTGTAAAGCTTACTGTAGCTTTTTATGACTGATACCGAACTTAAGGGCAGACACTTGCAGCAGTGACTCAGCCAACAACATTTCTGATAAGATAATACCAGTTTCTATCACACTTAATCTCTGTAACTGGTAATCTAAACTACATGAAAACTGGCTGCAGCTCCCTAGCACTGCTATTTGAAGTTAGGGGACAATGCACACAGCAAGTAATTCAGCCAGTTGCTAAATTTCAAGATGGGGGAGAATTTATTTTAAAGAATTGGGAGGCATAACAACAGGGTGCAGTTGGAGCCAGCTGCAGAAAAGAACGCAGACGTCTCACACATTTGATTCTGTTGATTGCTGAGATCAAAGAAAGCCTTTGAAGAAACTGCACTAAGATATCAAACAGTAAGTTGTGTATTTCCCATCATCTAATGCATGCTCCAGCAATCCTAATTCAGTAAGTGGTGGTTAATGTTCCATATTTGAACCCCTGCATGTAAGGGGCAAAGTGTCTGGGATATAGCTGAACAGACAGGAAAGATGATGTGGGAGGCTTTGCTGCTGGTATTCTGTGTAAACATTTTGGATTGATATAGAATTTTGAGCTTAAGCAACAACAGCTCTTTGCATTCCTAGCATAAACATGGAGATCAGGCTTGAACAATGCAATTGTAGTGCTTCTTCAGTGGCAATTAACAGCCTGGCCACAACTCTTATATTGCACAGAGTGGGTCCGGCTCATCTTCCTGAAACTCATCTCAGTCTTTGGAATTTTTTTTGCCTTTACAAAGATCAGATTAAGACAAAGGCTGATAACTGAACATTTATGAATTAACTGTAGCTGGGCAACTATTAAATTAACCATCTTTGGACATATGGACAGGAAGTAGAAAATTGTGCTCTTAATATTTATCATATGGACTGAATAATAACATTTACAGCTTAAATAATTTTATGTCATTTTGTAGTTTGGAGTTGAAATAGAGTTCCCACTAAACTGCAGCTTTAATCTGTGACTGAAATTAATCGATCATATCCTTACTTTTGTTTATAAGCTCCATTAGAACACCATTAGCATCAATCTTTATGGTATTCCTGCTAGTTCTTCATTAGGAAACAAATGAACTCATTTGATGTTAACAATGACAGCTGGAGCTTGTGTACATTATTGATTAGAAGCAGAAAACTGGAACTATGTTGAAAGTAAAATGTAACTCAAATTAAAATATTGATAAATGCACTACTTTGGTTGCAAATTTTGCAAAGACAAATATCCATTGATGTGAGAAGTTTTGAGAATGATGTACAATTGAAACATAACTTGTGTGTGCACAGTAAACGCTTGAAAAAATTACAAATTAGCTTTTTGAACAGATGTTTGTACATATTTTCTTACATAATAAAGGATGCATATATTTGTAAGCAACATTGTTTTATCAATTTATCTCCAATGGCTCTTTTCTGCATATACAGCAAGTGTCCATATGCAGCAAGACCTGGACAACATTCAGGCTTGGGCTGATAAGTGGCAGTCACATTTGTGCCACACAAACGCCAGACAATGACCATCTCCAACAAGAGAGAATCTAACCATCTCCGTTTGATATTCAATAGCATTACCATTGTTGAATTCCCCCACTATCACCATCCTGGTGGTTACCATCGACCATTAGCTTAACGGGATCAGCCATATAAATACTGTGGCAAGTAACTCCCTCCTGACTCCCCAAAGCCTGCCCATCATCTACAAGGTAGAGATCAGGAGTGTGATGGAATACTTTGGCTGGCTGAGTGCAGCTTCAACTACACTCAAGAAGCTCAGCACCATCCAGGAAAAAGCAGCCGACTTGATTGGCACCCCATCCACCACCTTAAACGTTCACTCCCTCCACCACTGACTCATAGTGGCAGCAGTGTATACCATCTACAAAATGCACTTCAGTAATTCACCAAGGCTCCTTCGACAGCACCTTTTAAACCCACAAACGCTACCATCTAGAAGGACAAGGCTAGCAAGTGAATGGGGACACCAACATCTGCAAGTTCTCTTCAAAGCAGTCACCATCCTGACCTGGAACTATATTGTCATTCCTACTCAAAAGAGTTATATTGTCATTCCTTCACTGTTGCTGCCTCAAAATCCTGGAATGTCCTCCCTAACAGCACTGTGGATGTACCTGCACCACATGGACTACATCAGTTCAAGAAGGTGGCTCACCACCAACTTCTCAAGTGCAATTAGAGATGGGCAATAAGTGCTGGCCTAGCCAGTGATGCCCATATCCTGAGAAAAATACATCTTTAAAAACTACATTGTCCATTGCAGTACTGAGTCTTAAGGAACATTGTATGGTACAATATTCAGCCTTAATGACCATTATCCATTGCAGTACTGAGCTATATAGAATACAGTCCATTTTAGTACAGAAACATGCAGGCCATTGTCGAGTATTGAGCCATGGAGACCATTTATGAATGGAGTATTGTGCCTTTTAGTTTACTGGCGAATGCAGCATTGAGCAATACAGGCCATTGTCTAGTTCATTATTGAAACATACTGACCGTTGTCCACTGCAGCACTGAATACAGGTCATTGTCCAGTGCAATATTTAGCCAGAGAGACTGTAGTAATCTGAGGTGTAATACATCTTTAAGAGAATGTGAGCAGATTGACCACGTGATTGTAAGACTCAATAGCTGTGTAACGTAAGCTACCATATTAATGTTAGTCTAGAGTAGGGTCTGGTTGGAAAAGCACACATCATGTTCGTGCTCTGTTGCTTCATTTCATATTGGTCTCTGTATCTGCAGTATATTGTAATAGACCTCACCTGCTGACTGATAAGCATGCAATCAGTTCATGAACAAAGTGACTCCATAGTAAAACATAACAACTGGCGACGAAGCAAAACACAACCAGTCGACAACTACGAGGAAAGCCACAAAAACTCAACTGGAGTGAACCGGCTGTGTCTTCCAGGCCGATTGTAAGTACATTGCAATTGTAAGCCCTCACCATTAACATCGAAGCTATCGCCCTCCAGTACGCCACAATTTAGCTGCACCGAACTGTTTGAGCAGACCACGTTACTGGTCACACTATACTGAATGCCTTGCGTTTTTCTTGTTGGCCAATGACATATCGGGGAGGAGAAGAGGCAGGCGATCCTCTTATCAACATGTTGCAATAAAACGTACGGCCTAATTCGTAGTCTAATGGCACCCAACACCCTAGATTCCAAGAGCTTTAATGAGTTGGTGAACCTTGTGAAAAGCCACTTTCAGCCAAAACCCTCGGTAACAACGCAGCATTTTAAATTCAATTTGAGGCGTCATACCCCTGGAGAGACAATCACTTACTATGTAGCAGCTTTAAAACAATTGACAGAGCACTGTAAATTCGGGACGTGGATTAATGGCAATATTAAGATACTGATTAGTGTGTAGGATTAACGAAGACTCTATTCAAAAAAGGTTGTCGTCAAAAACAATTTTAGACTTCAGCAAGGTGCTGGAGCTGGTGCACACAATGGAAAGCGCAGTCAGGGACTCAGAAGAAATTAAAGGAGCATAAAATGGCGCCATTCTTCATGTTGGGAGGGAGGCACCGGCGCAGAAGCACAGAGCTCCGCGGAAAGGCGGGGAAGAGCCACCATTAACAGACCAGCAAAAAGCAATGGTTTAACGGACAAGAATCATATTAAGAATAGCAGAATTGGAACCACGAATGAACAACAATTTAAGAGAACCGAGTGTTTCTACTGCCATCACAATGGGCACATTATGTGATATAGTAAAGAGAGATTGAGGCAAAATTTCAAACAAAAAGTCAGAAGTCGTGCAATTTATGAAATAGAGGAGCCAGAAGAAACGGAGTCAGATATTCATTTGCTACACAACATAAAAATGAGCAAAACAGAGCCAATCTATGTGACAGTAGAAGTCAACTGGAAACCCACTCGTATAATGGTGGATACAGGTGCCTCCATGACCATCATAGGGGAGCACTTGTTTAAGTATCTGAATGGAGCAGGCCACTCACTAAAGCTGGAAAACTCAGATGCCAGACTATAGACATATACTGATGAAAACATACGAGTAAAGGGTGTATGCAAGGAAGTCAGTCTGCTAACCTACCCCTGATAGTGTTAGCAGGGGAGGGTCCAACTCTACTTGGTCGGAACTGACTTAAGGAAATAAACTTGGAGTGGACTGAGCTTTTTCAACTCAGAATGAAAGAGCTGCAAGAGCTATTACATAAATATGCCTCTGTGTTCAGGGAAGAGCTCGGGAAGATTCAGGGGCTGCAAGCTAAGATCCACCTGGATCCTGGAGCAATGCCCAGATATTTGAAGGTGAGGCCAGTCCCCTATGCATTACAAGAAAAAGTCGATATTGAATTAGACAGGCTGGAAAGCTTGGGAGTCTTACAGCCTGTATAATTTTCTGAACAGGCAGTGCCCATAGTTCCAGTATTAAAGCCTGACCAGAGTGTGCGAATATGTGGGGACTACAAGTTGACTGTTAGCAAAGTGGCCAGACTTGATAGGCACCCTATACCCAATATTGATGAATTGTACTCCAAGCTGGAAGGGGAAACTGTATACACGACACTCGACATGAGCTACATTTACCAGCAAGTCGAGCTAGAAAAAGCCTCTTGGGATTTTGTGACTATCAACACATATAGGGAATTATACCAGTACACCAGGTTACCCTTTGGAGTCTTATCAGCTTGTGCTATTTTCCAAGGGACTATTGAAAATTTACTCCAAGGTATACCACATGTGGTGGTTTATCTCGATGATGACTTAGTAACAGGACTAACTGATGAAGAAAACCTGGATAACTTGGTAGAGGTATTGAAGTGTTTCTCACAAGGTGGGGTACACTTGAAAAAGCAAAAATGTATCTTCCAAGCAAAGGAAGTGATTTATCTGTGTCATAGGGTCGACTTGCAGGGTTTCACCCAGTAGAAGACAAAGTGAGAGCTATTTGTGAGGCACCAGCCCCGAAAAATGCCACAGAGCCAAGGTCCTTCTTGGGAATGGTTAACTACCATGGTCGTTTACTCCCAAATTTGTCGGCAGTCCTGGCTCCATTGTATGGGTTACTCAAGAAAAACTACTGGTGGACTTGGCAAGACCACAACAACAGGCTTTTATGGCAGTAAAGCAGTTACTACATTCATCGGCCCTGTTGGTACGTTTCGACCAGAAGAAATAATTGATTTTAACCTGTGATGCGTCCCCTTATGGAGTAGAGGCAGTACTCTCCCACCGGATGGCGGGTGGCTCCGAACAGCCCATTGGCTACGTTTCAAGAACACTCAGTGCGGCAGAACGATAATACTCACAAATAGAGAAAGACGGCTTATCCATTGTACTCACCTCTTCACCATTGTATCCAATCACAAGCCACCACTCGGGTTGTTTGGGGAATATAAGGCAATATCCCCAATTGCCTCGTCACGCATCCAAATATAGGCACTGACTCTAGCTGCTTACGAATATACTTTTACCCACTGGCCTGAAAGCCAGATTGCCAATGCTGATGCACTGAGCCAATTACCTCTAAAGGACATCATTGTGAATGTCCCCATCCTCAAGAACTTGTCTTGTTTTTAAACTTTCTGGATTCATCACGAGTGAATGCCAAACAGATTGGAGAATAGACAGGCTGTGATCCAGTTTTGTCTCACATCAGGGAACAAGTCTTTAAGGGATGGTCTAACGAGCCAAAGTTGGACGAAATGAAGCTAGAGCTGGAGATACGAGCTCACCTTCCGGGATGGCATCTTACTGTGTGGAGTGAGAGTCATTGTGTCTCCCAGAGGAAGACAACCATTATTGATAGAATTGCATAATGCTCACCCCGGCATTTCCAGAATGAAAATGTTGGTGCACAGCCATTTATGGTGGCCACGGATGGACACTGAAATCGAAAACATGGTGAGGAGCTGCATGCAGTGCCCACAGGTGCAGAAATTGCCTCCTTCTGTTCCACTGCATCCTTGGGAGTGGCCAGGATGAACATGGGTCCACCTCCACATTGGCTACGTGGGGCCCTTTTTGGGCACGATGTTCCTCTTACTTATTGACGCTCACTCCAAATGGATGAAGGTATATGAGGTGTGATCACCCACATCTACCACTACCATAGAGTGCGTCAGAGTTTTGCGATACATGGTTTACCAGAGGTAATAGACTGATAATGGAACGGCATTCACGAGCGGGGAATTCAAAGGATTTGCAAGTCTCAATGGTATAACACATGTCAAGATCTTGCCTTACCACCCTGTATCCAATGGGTTGGCCCAGAGAGTATTCCAGACTTTCAAGGCCGGAATGACAAAACTAGAGGGGGACTCTGCAGCAACAAACTTATCATGTTTCCTGCTCAGCTATAGAACTACGCCACATACAACCACCGGTATTGCCCCCGCAGAGTTATTAATGAATAGATGTCTCAGGGCACGGTTAAGCTTCATCAGGCCAAATTTAGGAGGGATGGTAGAGAGAGGTCAGGAGGCCCAGAAAAATTAACAGGATTACCAAAGTCATGAAAGAAACTGCGCTGTAGGCCAAGCAGTTTGGAGATCGGCCCAAATGGCTATCAGGTGAAGTCAGTGCAGTGACAGGATCCCTGTCCTACTATATATCAGTTGAAGGTCGGATAATCAAAAGACATATAGATCACCTCAGGAAACGGGGAACAGATCCACGAGAAAAGGTGTGCCAAACATTCCTGTTGGAGTCTACACCAAGGTAGAAGGAAATCCTCTTGCTTTGGAAGTACCTGAAGAACCTGTTGAGCCTGAGATAGTTGAAGCGCCCAACTTACAGGTTCCTACTGGGGAGCCTAGTTAATAGATAACTCCTGAGAGGGAGGCCTCAGATAAACCATCCAAAATCATATAACTGTGACGGTCGACATGTTTGAGAAAGCCTCCTGAGAGACTGAATTTGTAAATAGTTTATTTATGTAAATAGTTAATATATTGTAGAATGTACTTTCAAGTAAAGAGGGAGTGATGTGGTAATCTGAGGTGTAATACACCTTTAAGAGAATGTGAGCAGATTGACCACGTGACTGTAAGACCCAATAGCTGTGTAAGGTGGACCACAATGTTAATGTTAGTCTAGAGCAGGGACTGGTTGGAGAAGCACACATCATGTTAGTGCTCAGTTGTTTGTGTAAATAAACAATATATGCTTCAATTCATACTGGTCTCTATGTCTGCAGTATATTGCAATCGACTCACCTGCCAATAGATAAGTGTGCAAATGGTTCGCGAGCAAAGCAACTTCATATTAAAACATAACAGAGTTTATTGTCCAATGCAGCGCAGAACCATACAGACTATTGTTCAATAGAAAATTAAGATTTTAAGACCATGATGTAGTGGAGTGCTGAGCCAAACAGACTATTGTCCAGTGTAATACTGAGCCAAACAGATCAAGAAGATAACAAGTTCATTCTACAGCCAATACTCTGTTAGCTATCATGACATACAGCAAAAAATTGGAGCCATAACTGGCATTAAGTGTCCTGTATTAGAGAAGGAAGAAATCATGTAAAGGGGGGAATTTAATGCCGTCCCACCGGCCACCCAATGGGCACGGTTGGTGGTTGGGAGGGCGATTAATCAGGTTTGAGAGTAGTGGGTGGATCTCCACTTCCATGAACCCCCACCATGCCATGATTCACCTGTGGTCTGGGATACAGCAATAATACTAGGCCTCAGAAGAGTGTAGTACTGGTGCTGCTGCTCAATAGATATGCCTGCCTCTGATTGGCTGGCAGCTCGAGGCTTCTGGGTCCTTGATCCCAGGGAAAGCCTAATGCTGGCCTGTCAAGTGCCTGAGTGGAACGAGATGTGGTGGGCCTTCCCTAAAAGAGGGGTTCTCACTGGCTTCCTACAAGTGGGCCAGTTCCCTATGACCTCCATTAAATACCAGCCAGAGCTTCTGTCTCTGACTGCTACTTAATGATTTCTACAGAGAAACAAATGTTTGTGGAAGTGACAACATGATCCAACTAGTAGCTAGTGACAACATGATCCATCAGCAAGTAGCATTTTGCTATTTATATTCTTGACTTACAAATGATAAATAGTGATGTGTGTAAGGCTCTGGAAAAATATCAGATTTTGGGGATTCATTTACAGAAGAGAGGAGTGGATGTTGGACTAATTAACTGAAGTATCTTGCAGTATTAAGAAATTAAGCAGAACAAACACAGGTATATAACTACCTAATTTGTCAAAGGTACTATTAACATTTTGGCAAACACATTAACAGAAAATTATAGGAAGGCTTATTTAGACTGTGTCAGATAAGGATTGCTTCAGGTTGATCAGTGGCAATAGCTTGACATGTCTGTACGATAGCAAATTTTACAATTGTCTTATTTGCTATCACTTCTGGCTTTACAGCAGGATAAGGAAATGAGCAATAATAGAATATAGTGAGTGATGAATATGTTGTGAAACCATGCTTTATATCAAAAAATTATTTTTAATTCACTTGCTGGAAACCCCTAATTGATTTTAAAAAAAGACAAGCTGTATTCCAGTGACTTGAGATCACAGTCAAAAATGACTGCACATTTGCATTGCTATATCTTCTGTTTTCCAAAACTATTGATTTTTTCTGTAATTCTTTCATGGGATGTGGACATCATTGGTGAGACCAGTATTCCTTACCCATCCCTAATTGCCCTTGAACAGATCGGCTTGCTAGGCAATTTCTGAGTGCAGTTAAAGAGTCAACCACATTGCTGTGGGTCTGGTGTCACATGTAGGCTAGGACAGGTAAAGGCAGCAGATTTCCTTCCATAAAGGACATTAGTGAACCAAATGGGTTTTTACAACAATCGCTGATAGTTGTCATAGTCACCATCCCTGAGTCTAACTTTCAATTCCAGATTTATTAATTGAATTTAAATTCCACTAGATGCCGTGGTGGGATTTGAAACCATGTCCCCAGAGCATTAGCCTGGACCTCTGTTTGCTTGTCCAGTGGCATTATCGCTATACATGCATCTCCCTGAAATGCAAACAAACTGTCTGCAAAGCTGCACTAGGAACAATTGCTTTTAAAGGGATGAATGAGCAGTATCTCTTATTCCATTAGCAAAGTTCAGACAATCAGTAGATCTGACAGCATCTGTGGAGAGAAAGACAGAGTTAACGTTTTGACTCCGTATGACTCAAGAAGAATCATAAGGACTCGACATGTTGACTGTGTCTTTTTCTCCACGGATGCTGTCAGGCCTGCTGAGTCTTTCCAGCAATTTTTGCTTTTGTTTCAGATTTCCAGCATCCACAGTATTTTGCTTTTATGTTCAGACAATCACTTAGTTACTCAACTGGGTGGAGGCAAACAATTAGACATAATTACTTGGACAATGGGGCCCTGGCTGAGAAAGAAATTCCCAGTCATGATCTAATCAAGGTAATTGGAATACACTACTACATTTGGATCACTGAGCAATTGGAGAAAGAAGGTCACATGATAAGCCAAGCCTATGTGTGTTTAAGCAATTGTTTTCTCTGCAGAAGTATCATACACAACTGAGATGCTGAAAGAACAAAACCCTGAGTGGGTTCCTCCCTCTCTCTCTCTCCATCCAACTTGCACCCTGTCTGGTGATTTTGACTACCTGGGTGCCACAGACAGAGATTTTAAAAAGAACGCAACACAGTTCTGCTGTGTCCAAAAGAACAGATAAATCGTCTGTCCACAGCTTTAAACCATCTTGACGCTAAAAGCAGTAGGACCACCGAGTTCAGTCTGAAGCGAGCCGAATCACCAATTTTCAAGAGCCATATAACCCTTTAATTTTACTGGATTCAAAACTACTTATTCTATCCTCCCTACTCTGTAAGCTATCCTTGTGTGTTTGAACTTCGAGTGTACGTGCATGTCAAAGTTGGAGCATTTTTTTTTCATTATTTTATTTAGACCAAGTTAAGTATAATTAAAAACTGTCCTCTTTCCTTTTTAAAAACTCAAGAAAACCTGTCTGATTGTGTCTTTTATGGTCACAACATGTAACCAATTATACACTCAGAATCACAGAATTGTTACAGCACAGGTGGAGGCCATTCAGTCCATTGTGTCAACACTGGCTCTCTGAATGAACAGCTCACTTCATGCTATTCTCCCACCTTCGCCCCGTGACCCTGCATATTCTTCCTTTTCGATTAACAATCTAATTCCCTTTGCAATACTTTGATTGACCCTGCCTTCACCACACTCTCAGGCAATGCATTCCGGACCTTAGCCACTTGCTACATGAAAAGGTTTTCCTCATATCACTTTTACTTCTTCTGCTAATTACTTTAAATCTGTGCTCTCTCATTCTCAATCCTTTCACGAGCAGGAACACTTTCTCCCTATTTACTCTATCTGATTCCCTCATGATTTTGAATACCTCTATCAAATCTCCTCTCAGCCTTCTTTTTTCTAAGGAAAACAGACTCAACTTCTCCAATCTATCTTCATACCTGAAAATGCTTTTCCATGCAGCCTTTCTTGTGACTCTTTTCTGTACTCTCTCCAATGCCTTCACATCCTTCCTAAGGT
Organism: Carcharodon carcharias; assembly: GCF_017639515.1. Taxonomy (NCBI): domain Eukaryota; kingdom Metazoa; phylum Chordata; class Chondrichthyes; order Lamniformes; family Lamnidae; genus Carcharodon; species Carcharodon carcharias. The sequence goes on from NC_054487.1 coordinate 66,902,637, forward strand.
GTACCACCCAGGACTGGGCTCAATACTCCAGCTAAGGCTGAACTAGTGTCTTATAAAAGTTCAACATAACCTCCTTGCTCCTGTAACCTATGCCCCTATTAATAAAGCCTAGGATACTGTATGCTCTTATTAACCACTCAACCTGTCCTGCCATCTTCAATGACTTATATACATATACACCCAGCTCCCTCTGCTCCTGCAATCCTTTTAGGTTTGTACTCCTTATTTTATATTGTATTTCCATGTTATTCGCACCAAAATGGATCATTTCACATTTCTCTGCTTTGAGCTTTATCTGATACCCATCCATCCACTCCACCAACTTGCCTATGTCATTTTGATGTGCTACACTATCCCCCTCACAATTCACAATGCTTCCAAGTTTCGTATCATCCACAAATTTTGAAATTGTTCCCTGTACACAAAGATCTAGGTCATTAATATATATCGGAAAAAGCAAGGGACCCAACACTGATCCCTGGGGCAATCTACTATAAACCTTCCTCCAGCCTGATAAACATCCATTCACTCCTACTCTTTGTTTCCTGTCAATCAGCCAATTTCATATCCATGTTGCTACTTTCCCTTTTATTCAATGAGCTCTAACTTTGCTCACAAATCTGTTGTGTGGCACTGTGTCAAATGTCTTTTGGAAGTCCATGTATACCACATCAACAACATTGCTCTCATCAACCCACTCTGTTAGCTCTTCAAAAAACTCCAGCAAGTTAGTTAAACATGATTTTCCTTAAGAAATCTATACTGGTTTTCCTTAATTAATTCACATTTGTCTATGTGGCTATTAATTTTATCCTGAATTATTGTTTCTAGAAGTTTCTCCACTGCTGAAGTCAAACTGACTAGCCTGTCATTGCTGGGCTTATCTTTACAATCGTTTTTGAACAGGGGTGTAACATTTACGATTCTCCAGTCCTCTGAGTCTAAAGAAGACTGAAAAATTATGGCCAGTGCCTCTGCAATTTCCACTCTCACTTCCTTCAGTAACCTTGGATGCATCTCCTTTGGTGCTGGATGCATTATCAACTTTAAGTACATACAGCCTATTCAATATCTCCTCCTTATAAAGTTTAAACCCTTTTAGTGTCTAGATTGCCTGCTCTTTCACTGTGGCCTGGATAGCATCTTCCTCCTTGGTAAAAACAAATGAAAAGTATTCATTTAATAACTCAGCTATGCCCTCTGCCTCCATGTGTAAATCCCCCTTTTGGTCCCCAATTGGCCCTTCTCCTCCTTTACTACCTTTTTACTATTTATGTACTGATAGAAGACTTTGCGATTCCCTTTTATGTGAGCTACCATGGAATTGGCAAATATACCCTTTCTTGGAGAAAAAAACAGCTGCTGTCACATGAGGAGATAGAACCTTTCCACCCCTCCTCACCCGATTGTAACAACTAACTTAAAAGAACAGATGAAACAAGACTCTGAGCACTGCACCTCTGGAAGGATTTGAGGCTTCAGAGAGTGTGCGGAATTGATTTACTGGGATGGTTCCAGGGAAGAGAGACTTCAGTTACTTGGATACATTGGAAAAGTTGGTGGTTATCTTTCGAGAAGAGACGGTTGGGTAGGGATTTGATAGAGGTGTTCAAAATCATGACGGGTCGAGACAGGGTAAATAGAGAGAAACTGTTCTCATGGGTGGAAGGCCCATGGCCCAGAAAACATTGATTTAAGATGTTTGGCAAAAGCACTAATGGCAACATGAAGAAAAACGTGTTTTTTTTGACTTGAAGGCTTAGAATCTGGAATGCACTGCCTGAAAGTGTAGGGGTGGCAGATCCAATTGTTGCTTTCAAAAGTGAATTGGATAAGTACCTGAAGAGAAAAAAAGGTTTGCAGGGTTATGGAGAAAGGGCTGGAGAGTGGGACTAGATGAGTTGCTCTTGGAGAGACGCAGGAAGGACACAATGAGCCAAATGGCCCCCTTCTGTGCTGTAACCATTTTATGATTCTATAAGATGAAGCAACGGTGTAATTTTTTTGGGGCATGCTCCAGTAAACAGATATCAGAAAATAAACATAGTAGCAATACAAGCACAAGGTCAAAACCAATTAAGAAAAATAAAGCCTTCATAAAATATTACTTGAACTGAGAAAAATAAAGATGAAAAGACTGGTAGAGGAATAACAGTGATATCTTCAATCCATAAGCTTAGCACTAGTATCTCTGAATCAAAATCCCGGCCCATGTTGAAACAGAATTATAAAAGCCTGCAAACTAAATCTTTGCTTAAACAAGCCGAACAAATTTGAGAGAAAAACACTGGAATCGATAATTAAGCAATCTGAAAAATGAAGTAAATGTAGCAGTAAGGAAATTATAAGAGGCTGTTACTAGAAATAGACAGCTGAATTTAATGGCCATTGTGGTGGCCCAGTTCACTGGTCAGAGATCAAGTGGCAACTCCACTCTGGCCATTCACAGGAGCCCAGGCAGGGTTAAATGTCAATCAGGTCGTTAACTGCCTACTGTCAGGGCTCCCATACCTTTAAAGGCAAAGATGCCTGCTCCAAGAGCCACCTGCGGGTCAGTGGGTCAGCAGCTCTACAGTTCTGGCAGTGCCACTGCTGGGATTGCAGCAGACCCCCAGAGTAGACAGTGATGGAAGCCCCAAAAGAGTACTAAGTGGAGCGGGTTCTCCGGGGCCAGGCAGGCAGGCCTTGGTATGCTGGGGGGTGGGGGCAGGGAGGGGAGAGGGAAGGGGATATGGTTGTGGAGGGTGCGGGTCTCTTCCATTGGGGGTGTGACATGCCGCCGGGGGCACACTGTTGGGTGCCTGATCAGGAGGGTATATACCCTGGGTATTTCCCCAAGTGCTTATGGCACCATCCACCAAGAATACCAGTGCTGACGGGATGAGATGCTCTTAGGTGAATATTAATTGGCCACCTAAGGGTCTTAATTGGTTTCTGGGGGGGTGGAAGGCTGTCCTTGGCCTTCCCCACCTCTGACTTTATCAGCCTTCTCACCAAATCATAAGACCCAGCTTCCTAGCCCACTCCCAGGGGTGGGTATTAAATTCCTCCCACAAACAGCTGAAGATATCCATGTGGTAGTGAGTTTGACGCAAACCTTCTGTCTGTAAATCCATAAAGATAAATTGTGACTGAAAAAAAGACTATGGTAATGATTTACCAGAAAAAGACAAAGCTGACTCCACAAATGACCATGAAATTAGCTCATGCTGTCACTCTGGGAAAAGAACTACTCTCATCCTGCAATGGATGAGAAGGCATACTGAAGAAATCATCTTCAATACACAGGCTGTCTTTCAAAACAGGAGAGTTCCATAAACCATATTTTAATCCTGAAGTTATTCTGTTCAAACTATGGGGGAATGGACACATCTGTTTATTTGCAACATCGATTTTAAGAAAAAACTTTCAATAGCATCAGCAGATAAGGATTTTTTGGTTTGTGAAATAATGGTTCTAATGTAAGGACCATGCTGCAGGATGCCACAAAGGTAGGATACAGGAAAAACTGAATATGAAATAAATCATCCAGTAGTGACTAAACAATGCAAAACTTGGGTCATGAAAGTCTGAAAATTGTAGGAACAGTGAAAGATTGAGGCAAACAGGGCAAAGTTCCAGTTTTGAGGACCTGGCAAAGGATGTGTTAGAGCCATAGACTTTGCAATGAGGTTTGAATTGAGCACAATGAGAAAGGAAAATGTGTTTGCAGGACAGGGTGTTTATAGATGAAAGTTTAGCAAGGTTCTGACCATAGAAGCATCAAGAAAGTAGAAAGAGACAAAAGTTGTGATGGAGAAAAATCGCTTGAAGACGAGAGGTGAGAGAAGAATTGCCTACTGGACAATGGGCTTTTTCCTGTCCCCTGCCCAGGAATATTTGCAGAGACCTTTAGATTTGAAACAGTATTTTTCTTATCTTGAATAGATTTGGGCTTTATAGAGGTATAGAATTGTTGTGAGGAAAGGATCTTTCTGAGACAGAAGGGAAATGTGATCTTCTTGGAGGCAGCTTTAGAAACAAAAGAAACATAAAATTAAAAAAGGCAGAAAATGCTGGAAAAACTCAGCAGGCAAGATAATATCAGTGGAGAGGGAAACACAGCTAAGGGGTGGAGTTTTCTGTGCCGGCTGGCATAGGGCATGCTCGACGTTGTGAGTGGACAATATGGCAAGAAGGCCAGAAATCGGTTTCATGATGACATGAAACCAGTTAGCGATTGTCCACTCAGCCGGTATGTGGCGGGCCGCGTTTCCCACCATCAGACGTTGGGAACCTCAATCTAATACATCTGCATATCATTGTAAGGTCAGCCCACTGGAATCATCTCCCCCACCACTGGATCGATCGCCAACGTTGGCGTGATTGCACACCGCCGTGTTTCACAACATCATATAGAAGGCGTGCACTTGGTGGGCTGCACTTTGAGGAAACTCAGAGGTGAGTGCACAGTAACATTGCGCAGCACTCGTCCAGGTCGCCTGTTCAACATCAAGCTTGAGGCGCGTTACGGGTGGGGTGCAAGGGCTGCCCTGTGTTTGAGGCGACTTGGGGGTGGGGACAAAGGCTGCCCTGCAGTTGAAGGTGGTGCACAAGCACGTGCGGGGCGGGGAGAGGGAAGCGGTCACGCACTAGGGAAACCTTGTATAAAGCGACCGTTCCTCTGCAGCTGAGACAGTTCAGACGCAGCCGCATTGACATGCATAGAGTCGGGCCTCTAGCTCATCTGCTCACTCAAGCAACGCAGAGACATGAAAGAGCCACCAAGTGCTCCAGAGCATTTCATCCCTTGGGCACAGCCTGTGAACTAATGAGCGCTTTGGTGGACTGCAGAACTGTTCGAAGACTGGGCACATTGTACAATCTCCTTGCTAAAGCTCACGCAGTCACGGGATGGAAGCACTTGCAATGTCATCATCCCGGTTTGGTCCAATCTCCCCCATGGTTCAAACTAACAGTGCAGTCATGAAGCGGGTTAGGAGAATGCACCTGAGCTTAGAGCACAGCATGCAGTCCAATGGGCAAAGCTGCCTCCAATCGATCAGGTGGAGTGGGGCAGAGGTGGGTAGGATCTCAGGCAGCCATGCAGTGCACTAAACTCTCGCCATCCAAGTGGCAGCCAGGGTGCGTTAAGGGGCCTTCAGGCTTAATCAAGAGAGGCTCCTAGAACACCTAAACTAGCCCACGCATCTCTCTTTCATCCTGCAGCAGGAGTACATCAGGAGAATGGAGCCTGGTGAACTAGCTGTATGTCTCATGGCTACAGAGAGCAAAGATGACAGAAAAGAGAGCGACGGAGGTGCCTGGCTGGGCAGATGGAGGAGAAGCACCCTCTGGAAGAAGGGGCGACTGGAACTCCCACACATGCCGCTGAAGAGCCACAGTGACAAATCACTAGATGTGTCTGCTAGACCCAGGGTCTATAGATGCCTCCTTTCATTCCTGCAGATGACTGAGAACCAGTGTTGCCAAACACTCCACGTGACTAGGGAACGTCTAGTCATATCTGCTAGCTGCTGCAGGATTTGGTGCTACAGGGACATGGAGGGCATCCACTGCCAGTGGCTGTGAAAGTGACCACGATGCTCAATTATTATGCCAGTGGCTCCTTTCAGGGCTCCAGAGGTGACTTCTGAGGGATATCACAAGCTTCCACCCACAAATGCATCCATGAGGTCATGGATGCCATCTCTGCTAGGGCACACAACTTTGTGCATTTCGCCCAGGGCCAGGAAAGCCACAATGCAAGAGCGATTGGATTTTCCCAGATCTCAGGTTTCCTATGGGTGCAGGGTGCCATTGACTGCATTCACGTGGTGCTCAGATCTCTGCTGCAACACGCGCTCAACTACTTCAACCTCAAGGACTTCCATTTGCTGAATGTGCAGCTGGTGTGCAATCACCACAAAAGCATCCAGCAGGTCTGCGCATGGTTTCCAGGGAGTGTCTATGACTCCTACATTCTCAGTCGGTCACAGATCCCTGATGTCTTCCAGGGCCCAAAGAGGCTGCAGGGTTGGCTTCTAAGGGACAAGGGCTACCCACAGAGGCCGCGGCAGATGAAACCCATGTTACGGCCTCAGACTGCAGCAGAGCGACGCTATAATAAGGCTCATGCTGCAACTCTCAACTTGGTGGAGCAGACCATTGGGATGCTGAAGATGAGGTTCCGGTGCTTGGATCGGTCTGGTGGAACCCTGCAATATAGTCCAAAGAGGTTGTCACACATCATCGTTGCCTGCTGTGCCCTTTACAACCTACTGCTGCAACAGAGTGAGGAGCTGGGTGTGGAGGAGATGGAGGAGCTGGGGGTCTTCTCCGACGAGGAGGACGTCAGTGGTGATGAGGGTGATGAAGCTGTTGAAAGCGACGATGACGAGGATGAGGGCCTTGCACTGGCCAGACAAGGCAGAGGCGTCTGGAAGGCCCTCATAGCTGCTAGATTTGTAGTGGATGATGACGACATGCAGTGAGGAGACACTATAGATCCGCACGTTGCTTCTATGAACATTAACTCCGGTCTGGTTTATGGCAGCACAATAATTCTCCTGTCATAGAGATGCAGTGGAGGCCCTAACAGTCGCTTGATTGAAGGAGGATGATGACGACATGCAGTGAGGATACTCCATAGATCTTCACATAGCCTCTGGGAATATCTGACTCCTGTCTAGCCGAGGGCAGCTCACTTGTGCTCTGTGATCAGGGTCATCTCACGGAGATGCAGCCGCGAAACTTTAAAAGCACCTAATCCTTTGTCCGCCTTCAGCACCTGAGCCCTTCAGGAGCACAGCATCACTGGTCACTGAAGAGATGGGGGCCAGCTCCACCTTCATGGAGCCGAGAGCACAAAAAGAGAATGATGGAACTCTGTGGCGCCTGCCCATTACATTCTGGCAGCAATGACAAGCACTGTCAAGGTGCAGGCATCAGTAATGTTTCCAGGGAGTGTGAAGCTGGACCATCACTGTGGTCTGAAAGCTGCACAAAGCACAGGGAAGAGACCCTGGACCGAGACACCTGCCTTTATCTTCTGCAGAAAGGTTTCACATCTGAGTGACACGAACATTGCTTATCAGAACAAGGAGCCATAGGCAGGGAGACATTCTTGGGAGGTTATTGACAATAGTGAACATTAAGTACAAGTGATTAACACCTGTACCCAGGCTAAAAACAAAAAAACTGCGGATGCTGGAAATCCAAAACAAAAACAGAATTACCTGGAAAAACTCAGCAGGTCTGGCAGCATCGGCGGAGAAGAAAAGAGTTGACGTTTCGAGTCCTCATGACCCTTCGACAGAACTTGAGTTCGAGTCCAGGAAAGAGCTGAAATATAAGCTGGTTTAAGGTGTGTGTGTGGGGGGCGGAGAGATAGAGAGACAGAGAGGTGGAGGGGGTTGGTGTGGTTGTAGGGACAAACAAGCAGTGATAGAAGCAGATCATCAAAAGATGTCAACGACAATAGTACAATAGAACACATAGGTGTTAAAGTTAAAGTTGGTGATATTATCTAAACGAATGTGCTAATTAAGAATGGATGGTAGGGCACTCAAGGTATAGCTCTAGTGGGTTTTTTTTTATATAATGGAAATAGGTGGGAAAAGGAAAATCTTTATGATTTATTGGGAAAAAAAAGAAGGGGGAAACAGAAAGGGGGTGGGGATGGGGGAGGGAGCTCACGACCTAAAGTTGTTGAATTCAATATTCAGTCCGGAAGGCTGTAAAGTCCCTAGTCGGAAGATGAGGTGTTGTTCCTCCAGTTTCTCATCTTCCGACTAGGGACTTTACAGCCTTCCGGACTGAATATTGAATTCAACAACTTTAGGTCGTGAGCTCCCTCCCCCATCCCCACCCCCTTTCTGTTTCCCCCTTCTTTTTTTTCCCAATAAATTATAAAGATTTTCCTTTTCCCACCTATTTCCATTATATAAAAAAAAACCCACTAGAGCTATACCTTGAGTGCCCTACCATCCATTCTTAATTAGCACATTCGTTTAGATAATATCACCAACTTTAACTTTAACACCTATGTGTTCTATTGTACTATTGTCGTTGACATCTTTTGATGATCTGCTTCTATCACTGCTTGTTTGTCCCTACAACCACACCAACCCCCTCCACCTCTCTGTCTCTCTATCTCTCCACCCCCCACACACACACCTTAAACCAGCTTATATTTCAGCTCTTTCCTGGACTCAAACTCAAGTTCTGTCGAAGGGTCATGAGGACTCGAAACGTCAACTCTTTTCTTCTCCACCGATGCTGCCAGACCTGCTGAGTTTTTCCAGGTAATTCTGTTTTTGTTTTGTACCCAGGCTGTACAGCTTAAATAGCCAAGTGATTATGGTACTGGGTTTGTAACCCAAGATCAAGAGTTCAAATCTCACAATGGCAAACTATGAAACAATGTAACTTCATCTGAATAGGAACAGATGGAAACGTGTTTGTACTCGAAAGAGTTACATCTTCTTAACTGTCCAAAATAGTTACATCTCCTTAACTGACTAACACTGCTGCTACGTCTTGCTGCTCCCCTGACATCCACAGCAGAGGTGGAGGCAGCCTGCTGACTGTCACGTCGTTATCTGTGATGACCTTGACAGGAATCATCTGGAGGGCCAAGACTTGGAGGGCCCCAGCCTGCTTTTAGGGTCCTGCTGTGTGGCAGTGGCATCCTCCTCAGCCTGTGGGGTTGGAGATGCTGGGGTCACAGGAAGGTGGGTCCAGATGGGCTGGCCACTCCCTGGGTGTATACACCTGGGTATATCGTCCCGGGGTGTGCACCTGCTGATCCTCCTCCCTATGGATGCCCAAATGCCCCTGGCTGACTCCTTCAGGAGAAGGGGGAGCAGAGGTAAGATCGAGCTGCCCCACACTCCTCTCGTGCATACACTTTTGGAGGCCAACTATGGTATCAGTGATGGAGTTAAGCCTGCACAGCAGTGCAGGAGTGACATCCTGGACAAAGGTCTCCACGGTTGACCTCAGTGCATTGCCATGCTGGCACTATTACCTCAACCTGAAGGCGGACGGACTCGTCCATCGTGCCTTGCAATCTGAGGAGCGCAACGGACATCCCTTCCTAATGTTCCGGAACTTGCCTTTGCGGCTCCAGCAACTATGATATGACCGAGTCCAGAGGCTCATCATCTGACTCAGACTCAGCAAATTTCCGGTCTCCAGCAACCCTCCGAGTGCCGGGGACCTGGGAAGTCCCTGCTGCTGCCTGCTGTGGATTAGACAGTGTGATGTGCTCATCAGATTCTGACCCTGAGGCTGCTCTAAAGCTAGGTCCCACCGATGTGTGCATCTCTGCACTGGTGGAGGGTGTGGGTGAGTGCTATGATAGGTCTTCAATGAAGGTTTCAGCAGATTCCTCTTCTGAGGTGTCTTCAGAGCTTGAGTCGACGACTTGGGTCATGGACTCCATCGCCTGTTTCCCAAATGATAGCTAGTGCAGGGCAGTGGCCTGTGAAAGAGGACACATCACTCACAGCATGGTTGTCTGACGGATGTTGCACTGCTGAATCCTCACTTGTTAGAGCAGCGCCGAGCTCACCGTCAGCATAGCTCCAGATCCTCACCAGACAACTGGATGGCTCTGTTTTCAAAGTCCATGATGACTTTGATATCAGCTAGTCCTCCACTTGTCTGCGACCTCTCCTTCTTGTTGTGTGCCAGCTTGTCCTGCATGAATAGAGATGGAGACAGTATAAGTGGGACACTTGCCAGGCCAGATGATAAATATGCCTGGCATGTGTGGATGGTGAGTCATCCCATGGATGGGAAGGGGACAATGAAGGTGTGTGTTTGAGTGAATGGTGATGTCCTTTGAACTGGCAGTGAGTGAGGTCCCTGTGGATGTGTGATGGGTTTGAGAGTGTGTGAGCTGAGGGTGATGGGAAGGGTGACTTACCCTGGTGGAATGGAGGAGACCATTCATCCTCTTGCGGCACAGGGTGGCTGTCCTCTTTTCAGGGCATTGGCGCTGACCACCGCTGCGACTGCCTCCCAATTCGGATTGGTGATGCTGCTGCCCCTCCTGCAGCCAGAGCAGGGGTAGAGGACATCATGGCGGGTCTCCACAGTGTCCAAAAGGCACTCGAGGGACACGTCACTAAACCTGAGGGCTGCAGTTTTTTGCCTATCGGGGCCACCCTGTCTTCTGTGCAGCAGTCCTAGGCTAGAAGCATGAGAGGTGTGCACGCAGCTGCACTTTAAATGTGGCACCTGGCGTGATGAAGCGGCGTGGTGACGGCGTGATGAAGCGGCGTGGTGACGGCGTGATGAAGCAGCGTGGTGATGGCGTGGCAGGCGAATGAAGGCCTGCCCGCCATCGAAATGGCATGTTTCCCGGGAATGCATAATTAATGCAGAGGGTTTGGGACAATTCGGCGTGAAAAGCCACCATTGAGGCCATCCCTGCTACCGCACTTAGCGCAAATCCAGGATGATTATGCCCAATGAGTGAAATCTTCTCACCTTGGTCCCTGCTCGGGCAGCAGGACCATTTTAGGGTCACAAACCCGACTCTCTGATTTAGTTGTATAATCGTTGCTCTTTCCCAGGACAAAAACTAATTATCCTCCACGCTACAAGCTATCCAGTCAATTAGTGAGGATGGGCAGGATGACATATTCATTCTGTCAAAGGAAGGATTTCTAATTAAAGGGACCATGGCATGCATCTGAGAAATTCACAAATGCTTAGATTTTTCAGGCTGTCGTAACCACAGCAATGGAGAGGAGGTCTGAGAAGGTTGCTCCCCTGGACTCTCGCTCTTACATAGAGATCCTGCTGTGGGATCAGAGGGGCTGCAGTGAGATGATCTCTCCCAAGGATGGGAGGAAGAGGACAACCTCTCCAGCCAAGCAGGCGGGGCTAGAAGTGGCTGAGGAAGTTAACAGCAGGAGTGTGGCTCCTGCAACCTGGAGACAGTGCACCCAGAGGATCAGGATCTCAGTAGAGGACGAAAGGTGAGTGGCCTAAGATTTTCAGCTGCCAAGCCCCATGTTCTAATTTTCCCAGCATACTCCCACACAGCACTCCTTGGAACATCATACTCATTCTTCTCTTTGCTGGCACCTCATATCCATATCCGAACAATCAACACTCACCCTCAACGTATTGCCCTCCTATACCCATGCCTCACAGCTAACCTCCGCAAATGTCATCCTTCCCTCCTCTTCATACACGCTCTTGTGACACAACTCTCTGCTTTCTAGGTGAAGGAGAGGAGAGCACACAAGTTGAGGTGAGGGTGACTACTGGCATTAAGGAGCCCTAGCTGAACTGGAGTCAATGGGAATCAGGGGGAAAACTTTCCATTGTTTGGAGTCATACCTAGCACAAAGGAAGAAGATTGTGGTTGTTGGAGGTCAGTCATCTCAGCTCCAGGACATCATTGCAGGAGTTCTTCAGGGTAGTGTCCTAAGCCCAGACATCTTCAGATGCTTCACCAATGACCTTCCTTCCATCATAAGGTCAGAATTAGGGATATTCGCTGATGATTGCATAATGTTCAGCACTGTTTGTGACCCCTCACATACTGAAGCAGTCCATATCCAAATGCAATAAGACCTGGACAATATCCAGGCTTAGGCTGAAAAGTGGCAAGTAACATTCGCGCCACACAAGTGTCAGGCAATGACCATCTCCAACAAGAGAGAATCTAAACATCAGCCCTTGATATTCAATAGCGTTACCGTCACTGAATCTCCCACTATCAACATCCTGGGGGTTACCATTGACCAAAATCCGAACTGGACTAGCATTATAAATACTATGGCTATAAGAGCAGGTCAGAGACTAGGAATCCTGCGGCGGGTAACTCACCTCCTGACTCCCCAAAGCCTGTCCACCATCTACAAGGCACAAATCAGGAGTGTGATGGAACGCTCCCCACTTGCCTGGATGAGTGCAGCTCCAACAACACTCAAGAAGTCAACACTATCCAGGACATGGCAGTCTGCTTGATTGACACCCCGTCCACAAACATTCATTCCCTCCATCACCGATCCACAGTAGCAGCAGTGTGTTCCATCTCCAAATGCAGAGCAGTAACTCATCAAGGCTCTTTAGACAGCACCTTCCAAACCCACGACTACTACAATCTAGAAGGACAAGGGCAGCAGACACATGGGAACACTACCACCTGGAAGTTCCCCTCCAAGCCACTCAGCATCCTGACTTGGAATTATATCACTGTTCCTTTAATGTCGCTGGGTCAAAATCCTGGAACTCCCTTCCTAAAGGCACTGTGGGTGTATACACACCACATGGACTACGGCGGTTCAAGAAGGCAGCTCGCCACCAGGGATGGGTAAGAAATACTGGCCTAGCCAGCGATGCCCACATCCCATGAATGAATAAAAAAAGAGATGACAATAGTGTAGTCTCTGCTCTTGACCCTTACCAAAGATGAAAGATGGAGCTCATAAGTTGCTCCCATTCTGTGATGAAGGCTGGCAGCAAGGTGGTGCTACTGAAAATGAGTGAAGCACAAGACAGGTAAAGTGCCTTCCAAAAAGTTGGTACTCACTTGTCAGGCATTGAAAGAACCTTCTAAAAGAGTAAGTGCCTTGAACAGTAATCCATCAATGGCCAAGGTTGGAATTCTTCAGTGTAATTGATCAAAGACCCCTCAGCTTTTCAATTTCACTGAAGAAGCTCTTCTGGCTGTGAACTTGTCCTGGTGATCCTGGTGAGTTGCTGCTAACAGATCAGGAAACTGGTTCAGTGGCTGGGAAATTGAGGATTCAATGTTGAAATGACTAATAATTGACTTCTTAGCTACCTTAACCATTTTCTCACTACTTACTCAATAGATCCAAGGGGGTTTCCTGCTGACCTTCAATGCTGCCCAGGAGATAGCTGGAAGAGGGCAGAATGACACGAGATTCTGATCCAATGTCACTTTTCAGGCCTTTCCCACCCTGCATGCACCAGACCCACTCCCATTAGGCTGGGTAAATTCTGACCAATGTTTCAGGTTAATGACCCTTTATCAGAAATATCATCAGAATGATACTATGGTTTGAGAGGAAACAGGATAGCCATGAACAAGGTTTGGACAGAGCCAAATTTTAGAAGTGCTTAATGTCATATCCCCAACATTCAACTCACAATTACACTGCAGCTTTGGGAAAAACACAGTTTTTTCCCCTGAAAAGCAACCTACAAGAAACCGGTGACCACCTCTAACATTCCATGGGCTTCCCAAAATTGCAGGGAATCATTAAGAACACACGCGTAGCCATTTGAATCCTGTCATGGACGGAGTTTACGTGTTTATTATCATCCATGATCAAAGTTTTTTCATATGTGAGGTTAGTCTGTGTACTTACCCTCAATGTGGTTTGTCCCAATTTAAATAATTTCCAGCAGCAAGCTTTTATGAATTTAAAAATAAAGAAGATTATTTAATAATATACTTTTGCCCCAGAGGTTTTAATGTGACGTCTCACACATACTATCAGACACAAAGAATCAATACAGGTGAGGAAAAAAACACAGTTACAAGTTGAAATGATTTCAGTCTCTTTCGCAGCAGGCCTGCAGTTTCTTTGCTGAACTGATGCTGTAGTTGGTTGGGTAAAAGAAGAGCATTTTCAGTAAACTGCGAGGTTTCTTGTAGTTGAATTGTCAGGAGGTCAGCTGTCTTGTGAACTTGTAGGTGGAACAGGTTATGGGGAGAATCCTTGCCCCTCTTTCAAGGTATACTGCTTTACCTTGGCTGCAATGTCATGTAGCTGGTTCAATGGCTTTTCAGATGGTCTTCCAGATGGAATTCCTCATGATGTTTCTCTGATCAGAACAGCTTCTGCTAGAACTTTTAAAAGCAGTATAAACATGGCTGCCTAACCATGTGACCTATACGGGACCAAAGACCTTTCCCAAATAAGGTATTGGGTTGTGCCAATTCACATCCTGTATTGTGGCCTTTCACACTTTGAATGTTTTGAAATGAGGGACTATTACAATATAAAGAAAGGTCAATGAAACTCATTTCATATTCGACTGACACCCATTGAGTTTCGCCATCTCTATTATCCATGGCAGGAAAACGAATCGGCTGGTATCATAGTGCTGGTGGTTTATAGTTCACCCTTAACAAAAGGACTTGTGAGTTTCACAAGTGGCTTGGATTGTTCCTATTTTAATTAGTTATTTCCTTGAGTTTCACTCTTGTCTGGAGCTGATATTGCTAAAGATAATATGATGTGTTGTCAGCCATCTTAAAAAAACCTATTTTTAAAAATAGTGCTTAATTTGTAATGTCTTCAATCTGTACTGGGGATGACAAGCGCCAGTTCAAACACAGCACCATTCATGAATAGAAAGGGTTACCATCCAAATTGTTGATCTGCATGAAGAAGAGCAGCATCATGCATTGCCCCTGCAGATCCCAAATTTATTCATTTTTCTATTGTCAATGATGATGTAAAAACAGTTCTACTTTATATTTGGACCCCAGCTCCACTAAGAAAAAATGTACACAAACACACAGGTTATTACCCAGAGTTTCATGTCATCTAAGATGGAGCAGCTATGTAATAATTTAACACTGCCTTTAATATAATCCTCTGATGCACTTTAGCAATGCAGTAGAAGATTTGCTCATATTTATAAAAATATTTTTAGCAATCTGAGCTCATGAGAAGCAGGAAGAATGGTAAAGTTATGAATAATCATTGATGGTAACCATTGTATTTCTTACAGCTGTTGTGGCAACAATTATAATTAGATCAATCAATATTGAAAGAAATCTAAAACTAATATTTTATGAATCTGAAATATCTTGCCATTATTATCAAAAATGAAAACTAAAATTATTCAGTGATGTTTTAGGTGTCTTGACATTGAATGGTATTTCTGTGTGCAGATAACTTTAAATCACTCACAAGGGCAATAAATCTTCTCGGTTGATTATCTGTGAGCATTTTGTTTTGGGCTTTTGCTGCAGGATTTTGCTGAGATGTTATAGATAAATATTGTTATATTTTTGGCTCTTTTTTTTAACCGTCTTGCTCTAGGTTATTTCAGCTCTCTTAGTTTCCTCACAAGGACAAATCCCAACGTGCCTTCTCTTCAAATGCCTATCTTGCTTTGAGAAATGGATAATTGTCTGGAATTTCCATGGGGTTTTCCCATTATACTAACATATATTTTGCAGAAATTCTGCAAAATCCCCAGGGAAACAATGCAAGTGGCTTGAAGTGACCGCTTTATGGAGTTCCTCTATTGTTTATGCTGATCTCCCATCAAAGCAGGACATTGGGAGAATTCCATGGAAATTCCCAAATGGGCCAGGAAACAAACAATAAACCTTGTCTGGTAATTAAACTTCTCCTATGCTTTTATAAGATCGCACTCTGGTCGTCAAAAGATGTGGCGCCTCTTCCTCAGCCAGCAGGTGGGCTAACTGCAGCAGGAAACCCATTTTATGCCTGCAACTCGCTTAAATAATTCTAATTAGGCAGGAACCTGAAAATAGTTCAGGCCTCAGGGACTGCCACATTCGGTTAATGCTGCCAATGTCCCATTGCCAACATGCCCATTTGGCACCCAAAACATTACATTGATAATCAGTGCTCGCATTTTAAAGAATTAGCTTTGGAAGTTGAAATTCTCTATCAAGATCTAACTATTTTATTAAGACCAACGTGCATCCACATTGCGGGGTAATCTTTGGCTGGGGGGTTTGATGTTGGAGGAGGGTCTTAGCTGTGGGCGACAGAAGGGTGTGTCACTGTAAGTGGTCATGTAAGGGAGCATGGGAAATCATCCGTTTGCCACGCTAAACTGGTCAGCATGTTAAGGGGTGTCCTCACGTGAACCAGCAGGGGGATGGAGATTCCTTGTTGGCTATGATATAAATGGCTCAAAATGGGAGTTTATGCAGTTTCTCCAAGATTTATGTTGATCTTCCTGCAAAGTTTACAGCAGGAGCTCGGGCTCGGGAGAACCATATGGAAATTCTCTCGTGATGTTTTGGTAACCATGCCAGGAAACAAACACCAGGAGGAGTACTTCTGGTTATTGTAGCATATCAAAAAAAAAGGGCTCTTTAGTCCTTTTTTTGAAACGATCTCCATGTTGGTCCCTTCAAGGTCTGCTAGTTAGACCTGCAGTGCTTGGCACAAATGGACAGGGCAATCAGGACCTTACAACGGGCACAGAATCCTGATTGGCACATTTTTAAGCAGCCTCCTTATTCAGGTGGGTGTGCTGGTGTCTCATTTATGGCCTACCTGAAAATTCCACTCGGTACGCTCAGGGTGTCATTGGGTCAGCGAAGGTGTTCACCTGAGTTCAAATGCTGGCTGCCCATTTTTGCAGGTGAGGAACGTTGTTAAAAATCACTGCCACACTCTCCCAGAAGTCAATGGTAATAAATAAAGCAAAAGGCATGTTTTGCAAAGAAAATTGTTTTCTTACCTTAATGAAACATAAGTAAGTGGAAAACATTTTACCTGTGTTTTTATTGTCTAAAAAGAGATATAAATATCACAGCCTGAATTTTTACCCCTGAGGCAGCTAGTGGGAGTTGGGAAAATTCAGCGCTTGGCTCGCCCAATTCGGGAGAAAATGCCCGCAAAGGCAGGATCTTCATTGCCAGGGGTGGGGGCGGGTAAGGTCTGGCGTTGGGCTAGCCGACTCGCGAAAATGTTCAGAGGCAGCCACAGAGGCTGCCAGGTGCTGAGGCAGGCTATTTAGAAGGCCCCCTTCGGTCCTGTTAAAATAAAACCACAAAGGACCTCCAGCCCTCACTATACCAACTCCATGGTTTATTATATATGCTTGGCTGAGAGCCCAGGCATCCATTACACTTGTTGACACAGTTGTGCCCCAGAAGAAATCATTGCTTGATTGACAACTTTGGCTCTCTGATTGTTGCAATCAATTTTACAATGTTTATTTACACAAGGTTAAGTGGTTTCAGGGGTTTGTGGTTTCTGCTTTAAAGGGTCTGGATGATTAATACTTTTATTGCCTTGTAGTGAAATGACTTTTTTTTTTCCATAGTGGAAAGTAATGAATGTGTGAATGATATTTTAAAAAAGCTTTCTTTTACATATCTTGCTGTACTATATGGTTTATTGGTTTTATACACTGTATAGTTGGTCAATGGGCATGGAAGTGCCATAGCTTGGCACAGGGGACGTGAGGAGGACCTTTGGAACTCAACTTTTAAAAGTTTGCCTCATGCAGACTAGGGTTCACAACTTCTCTGAGGACCGTGAACCACGACTCTTTAAAAACCTGGTCCGACTCCATGAAAATTGAGGAGTAGGACATTCCTATCTCTGCAATGGAGCCAGCCAGGTCGGAGTGCCAGTTGCAGGCTTTCAACAGCAACCAGTCTGCACACTTTAAAGGCACTCCTGAAAATTAGGCAGCTGGGGAATGGGGTTGGGAATCCTGGAATCGAGACCTGCTCGCCATTTTGTATGGGCCCCTGTGTCATTCTGACTCAGTGAAAATTCATCCACAGCAATGTTTGTGTAGTAGAACACAGTGCTCATAAGTTCAAGAGGTTATATGATTAATTCATATCATACTTTTTTAAAATAACGACTTAGTGCTTACATAGTCAAACCAAGAGATGCTAAATCTGGGATGTGAAAAGATGCATGATCGTAGAATTCTTTGCAATAATTTAAAAATGTAGAATTTCATCTGTACTTGTCAGAAAATACATTCATGTCAGCACAAAATATCCTCAAGGCAGTATCATCTGGGATCAATTCCAAATCCAATTTTCATATGGATTATTTAAAAACCATTTGTATTCATTCACTCCGGAGGTTACTTGCATTGGATTTTTTTTAAACTAGGTTTTCATTATCAGCTTGTCTAATCTGTTATTTCTGTATAGGATGACTACAAGTCAGGTAATAAATCATTTAAAATATATTCACAATATGCATCAGAAATAAAGAAACAGTTTGATACAAACGTTTCCTTTTATTCAAGGAGACAAATATTATTCCTGTGAGTCTAATGTAAATAATGCTTATGTTGAACAACAGATTTATTACATCAGAAGAATTTGGAAGTTCTTCCCTCTGCTATTACCAACAAAAAAAAATAACATTTGTTATTCAATCTTGATCTGATTCTTCAATTTCATTTTCCTGCCCCTTTCCTAATATCCCTTGGCGGAATTTTATGGTCCAGTAGCAGTGGGGAGTAATGCAGTGGGCCATTCAAAAGTCCATTGACTTCAGAGGGACCGTAAAATCCCGCTGGCATAAAGTTCCGCCCCTTGATTCCCAAAGTGTTCAAAAATATATTGATCTCAAACTTGAAAATATTCAGTCACTGAATATCAACCGTCCTCTGGGGTAGAGAATTCCAAAGATTCCCAACCTTATTAGTGAGGAAACTTCTCCTCATCTTAATCCTAAATGGCAGAAACCTTATGGTGAGACCTCAGGACAGAGGAAGCAGCTTTTCAGTGTCTCCCCTGTCAAGTCCTCTAAGAATTTAATGAGATCACCTCTTATTCTTTAAATTCCAGGAATATGGGTTATGTATGCTCATTCCTGACTATTCTGTAACAAAATTTATGAGATTTATAAACTACCCTGAGTTATTATAAATCATTGCCAAAAATCCATAAGGACATGAATTTTTGGGTCCGATCCTTAAATTACATTAAGTAGGTTCAAGTGTACCTTTTACTACCATTCCCAGCTGACACTATAATTATAATAAATATCCATTCAGAACTTAAGCCAAATCAAAAGTAAAGCACATCTAAGTAAGCAAGTTAGTGTAATGTTTCCAATTACTCACAATCAAAATAAAACAATCATATGATTGTAACCTGCACACAGTTGGGAGTTAGCCAGTTCGATTGTGAATGGGTCCTAAAAACAAAGAGGGGAGGGGTGGGGGGGAGTCGGGTGGTCTGGCAGGGTTGGGTGAAGGCATGAGGGGGCTAATGGGGATGTTAGTCGGGGGGATTGGGAGGGTAGTCAGGGGTAAGGGTAATTGGGTGTGGGGGGATTGGGATTTTGGGGGTGTCAGGAGTCAAGGTGGGTTGGGTAGTTAGGGGATGGGGTGGGTAGTCGGGCAGATGAGGGTAGTCAGGGGGTTCCGGTTGGGGTGGGGTGGGGGGGTTGGGTGGGGGCTCGGATGCTCAGTACCATGGTTATCTAGGAGTTAGAAGTGGTTTTAATCCATCCAAATATCCTGGTGTTAAGACCAGTCCCCGGGCAAGGCCCCCCAATTTGTTAACTTCCCAATGGGACCCCAATTTTGTTATGCTCCCAGCTGAGGAGGAACGTGTTGGCTCCCCTTTTTTGTTCAATCCCTTCGGTTGGTTGCAACAAGGTTAATTTAAAAGAGATTCTTTCCCTCCGTGAACACTTTTTCCCAGTCCAAATGTATTTAACTTTTAGAAGGAGCCAATTTAACCATGCTTTCTTGAGTCAAAGAAAGAGTAAGTTTATTTGTGTGACATCAAGGAGCCCTAGCAAAACTGGTGTCAATGGGAATCAGGGGGGAATACTCTCTGCTGGTTAGCGTCACATTTAGCACAAAGGAAGATGGTTGTGGTTGTTGGAGGTCGACCATCTCAGTTTCAGGACATCACTGTAGAAGTTCCTCAGGGTAGTGTCCTAGGCTCAACCATCTTCAGCTGCTTCATCAATGACCTTCCTTCCATCATAAGGTCAGAAGCGGGGATGTTCGCTGATGATTGCACAATGTTCAGCATCATTTGCAACTCTTCAGATGCTGATGCAGTCTCTGTCCAAATGCAGCAAGACCTGGACAATATCCAGGCTTGGGCTGACAAGTGGCAAGTAACATTCACACCACAGAAGTGCTAGGCAATGACCATCTCGAACAAGAGTGAATCTAACCATCGCCCCTTGACGTTCAATGGCATTACCCTCACTGAGTCCCCCATCCTGAGGGTTCCATTGACCAGAAACTGAACCGGACTAGCCATATAAATACTATGGCTACAAGAGCAGGTCAGAGGCTAGGAATCCTGTGGTGTGTAACTCACCTCCAGACTCCCCAAAGCTTGTTCAACATCTACAAGGTGAAGTCTGAAGTGTGATGGAATGGTCACCACTTGCCTGGATATGTGCATCCAACAACATTCAAGAAGCTTGACACTATCCAGGCCAAGGCAGCCCACTTGATTAACACCCCATCCACAAACATTCACCCCCTACATCACCGACACACAGTAGCAGCAGTGTGTACCGTCTACAAGATGCACTGCAGGAACTCACCAAGGCTCCTTGGAGAGCACCTTCCAAAGCCACGACCACTGCTACCTGACCCCAGTAGAGTTCACATCTAAAAGGTCAGTTTAAAACAAAGATCATTATTTTATCATAAGAAAGGAAAGGCTTGTGCATATATGCAAAGCTACTTTTTTCTTCATGCTGCAACTTCAGAAACCTGGCATGTTGGCATTTTGGAAACTTCTTAAATTAGAAGGTAAAACATCACTCAGCAATGTTCAATAGTTGAACGAAGCATTCAAAATGATGCAAGTGGCATGAAAGTCCTTGTCAACATATCAGGGGCAAATTAAAGCTTAGACCTCAGTATCAAGTAAATTATTGAAGAAACCCAAGGTGTAGAATTTCAGCAGCAAGAAATATGATTGAAAATGAGAAAGAATTTATGCATGGTATCTATTTGAGAATCTGCGATTATAAAAAGCAACCCATCTAATGACACCAGGCTGCATTACTCACAATGGTAACATTAAAGAGCAATAAGTTACACTGGACTAATCATCAGTAATTCATTGCTATTTACAACCATCTGTTTCCTGTTCTGTGCATATTGGTCATGTATTATGGATTTCACATCCAGATGGAAATTTTCCATGCCTTAAAGTATGTTTATGCATGTTTTTGCATGAATGATTGCAACTTCATGAAGTAATGTTGCAGCCCATTCTTTTTTGTGGAATAACTTCAACCTCTGTTAGTACATCTGGCTACTCCTTGGCCTGCGTCTCAGAGGTCATGCATTTTTAAAAAAATGCTGTTATGACCAGTCCCCACACGAGGTCCCCCAATGTGTTATGATCCCAGATGAGATCGCCCAAATTGTTGACTTTCTGAACAGGACCCCAATTTTGTTATGCTCCCGGGTGAGGGGGAATGAGCTGCCCCCCCCTTCTTTACTTAACCCCCTTGGTTGTTTGCGTCAAGGATAATGTAAAAAGGACCCCTTCCCTCGTGGATACCTTTACCCAGTCCAAATGTATTTATGTTTTAGAAGGAGCCAATTTAATTAGGCTTTCTTGAGTCAAAGAAAGATTAAGTTTAATAGTTACTAGATCCGAGGAAAACATAGTAAAAACACAACGTACATATACGCAGATTAGAATTGAGAAGTTGAGTCTAAAAGTATGTTAAAAAGATATACAAATCAGTCATTGGCTTGTCCGTGAGGAGTAGATGGCAAAACAATGCAGGCGTTAAGTTGGGTGATCCCAGTAGAGCTGACTTTGGCAGTTGAGCAGTTGGTTTGGAGGTACTTGGGTCTGCAGGTTAGCTGAAGGAGTTGTCCTGTTTCCTTTTTCACTGGTGGCTTTGCTGACTTGCCTCCAGCCAGGGAGAGAGAGAGAGACTTTTACCTACAAGCTGCAGGGATGCCTAGTTACTGTTCTTCTGCTGTGACCCTCACAGCACAAACATGTCTTTCATCCAGAATCTGCTTTCTTTCAACTCAAAACATTTCCACGGTCTGGGGTATGACTCAACAGGAGATGGTTTCTGCTGAGGCGTAATCTGAGATGTTCAGTCTTTTGACATTGTAACTCTCCCTATCAGGTGTCTCTGTCTAAAACGGGCCTTGACACCTTTTTAGGTGCAACATTCCAGGGTCACCCTGGATTAGTCAGTCAAGCACAATCCACATAGGAATTTTCCAGAAAGTGGTTACTTTACAGTCTCAGCCAGCTTTTGCTTGTATGTCCTTTTAAAAAAAAACGTGTTCCTCGAAAAAGTTCAATACGCCTGTAAGTAATTCATGCTGTGATCCGCTGTCATGACAATACCAAGTCATAATTTAGCTCTCTCCCCTTACCAGTTGAACCCAAGTCTCTCCTTCGCAGTCATAAAATCTCATCCAAGCAGCGACATATTTCCATTGATTCACGGATCTGATTTTAAAAAAAGATATTAGCCTGAAAATTGAAACATTTTTGTAGATTGAGAGAATCAGTTAATCAAAAGGACAAAGCAGCTTAGGCTCATATTGAGTCCCAATATCTAAAAATCGCACTGTGCATAAAGAATGTATTTATAATTGCCCCATGATCAGGAAGCTGTAGGAATTGTCCCCTAGTCTACTAAATGCAAGGCTAAGATCAGAATCAAATTTGACAGGCACTGGCCTGGACGTTAATCTGAAAGCTGCTTATAAATGTGGATGTGGATGGTTTGGGCAAAACCGGACGTCAAGTCAGAGGATTGGAATTTGTATTCACTGAAGCTTTTTTAATTCCTAGGTTTTGTGTCTCCAAGCTGCACAGCAGGCTTCTTGTGCATCCATGTGACATGATCTCAACTTTATTTAAAAGGACAACGTCCAAACAACAACTGAAGGTGTGCACAATGGATGTTGCACATAGGGCAAAGGGTATCAGATTCAATGGAATTACTGCTGGTGCAGTCAGAAGCAGGATGGACATACCTTTCACCACCAATTTCAGGAAGAAACTTTAGGTTTTCACCAAGAAGTTGTGACTTGAGGTAACTGATGAGCTGGGGAATCGGAGCCTTGTGAATTGGATGCAATGAAGGAAGCAATTCGATGACATAACCAGGCCAGAAAAAGGAAATGCATTTGCTGAATCACTTGCATTTCGTAGTTTAAGCCCTCACCTTTCATTCTGTCTTGCCAAGTGTGTTCCATCACATCACTTGTCACACCCACTCAACTTTCTCTGCACCCAGCCTCCAATTTCTGTGCACTTCCTCACTTCCCCATGTATTCATCTGTCATTGTCATTCACCCCAAATCATTAAGCAATATCTTGCATCTGCCTTATAGTCACCTTCACCAAATGCACTGCTCCCATTGGCTGAATATTTAAACTTCACATTTTTTGAACTCTTGTAGGAGGAGAGAGTGCAAAACACAAGAGGGAGGGACAGGACTGAAGCTGGACTTCAACAAAGAGTCCAGCTAACAAACACAGAGGATGAAGCCCTTGAGATAACTGGCACATCTTTGACCTTCTCAATTGGGGATGGAGAGAAAGGGAATATGTAGACACCGGTGTCAGAATTACAAATATCTCTGACACATGTATGTTGACTTTATTACATTAATGACTGAACTGTGTGAAGATTGAATTTGGTGTTTGTCAAGACTGTGATTTTGCCATGAGTAAGTCACACCATTGTCATGCCCACACAGTATAAACCTATGGGCTATATACATTCACTTATGAAGTGAACCCAAAATGGATGCTTTCCTGCAACACAAAATGGAGTTGAGAGGTCTGGTGGCCATTTTCCTTGCCAATACACATGTAACTGTAATAACACTGAGCTAATTTTCAGAAGTCATTAAAACAGAAATGACCCTTGCTGTGAGAATGGCCGCATTTCTCCAATTAATTTAAAGGACTAGGGGTGGATTTTATTCATCTGCCCGCCGCCGGGATCTTGCAGTCCCGCTGCAAGTCAATGGACTTCTGGCTGGGGCACTGCCTCCCCCGCGGCAGGTCCCGCCCGCTTAGGGGCAGGAAAATCCCGGCCTAGGTTTCACAATACTAGTGCAGACACTTCAACTCCAAACTTGAAATCCAGATGAGTGTAAAAGGCTCTATTTCGTTAAAATGGTTTGTGGATGAGTGCTATCTGGATTCCATTGTCTGACAATGGCCTAACGATCAGAAACTATGTATGAGTACAAAGGGGAGTGATGCTCTGGCCACAGGGCAAAAGATTTTAATAAGGCATACTCTGGTCAGACAGGCAGGAACATCTAGGCCAATGAAGGGAAAGGACCCTATCTAAGAACATCTGCTCTCAACCTGCATGTAGGCAGAGATTTAGCTTGGCCTTGAACTCTCTACCTGAGGAAGCAGAGCACAGCTCCACTATTGCACCTTGACTAGGGGATAACAAGAGAAATCTGCCATTGCAAACATAAAAAAATAGCAAATCCATCCTTCTGAATAACCAGAGCTTTTCTTCCGTAGACAAGAAGGATTATAGGACTGCATCATTTCAAGTCTTCACCCTGGGGAAAAGCAAGTGTAACAAAGAGCTCTTGAAATCCTAAAACATAAATGCATGCTACTTTTGTAATCGCAATTTTCCTGAGTGTGTGTGTATCTGGGTGAGTGTGAGCGTGGGCGTAGTTACGTATATTTGGATGTTGGACATTAAATATGTATCTTTCTTTCAAAAACTTAAAAAAACCTTATATTTGCCTGTCCCTGAGAACTAAAGTCCTCAGGAGTTAAAACACCTTTTTTTTGAAACACGCTGTCATTGGTCAGTGGATAGGTGAAGGAAGAGAGGAGCCATGCCTATAATTTCTCTCCTGCCTGAAACGCCATGCAGACTTTGGATGCCAACTTGTATGCTGCCTTAAATAGGATGGTGAATAACTTATCCACACCGGTGCAAAGCGTCATTGATCTCTGCTGTGTTGCTAGCCCAATTTGGGGACATGGAAGTTGGACCTCCACTCAAAGCGCACCCACTTTTCACCCAGTTCCCCCATTTTTTGCCCCTTCCAATACATGCATATTAATCAATTAATTAAAAGCTATTTTTCGTTGCCTGAACAACCTCATAGTTGGCAGGCGGGCGATTCAGCCAGGTGGCCTTTGCATTTCCGAGGAAACCTCGATCACGGGCGGGATGAAGTTTCCAACATTGATTTAAGAAAATGTTTTGACAGAATTTTTACTATGTCTCTGTTCATGTGAGTGAGCTCTATGTGGGGACCTGTTTTTTCGTATTTTCAAAATCTTCACTCTTAATTTTAAAGTTCTTCAGCTCCCTGAGGCCGCTCCCTGCCTCCAGGGAGGTTTCAGTGTGCACGTGCAGACTTATGTGCTCACATTCCTCCTGCCCCCCACCCTGGAAGCACTGAGCTTCTGAGCACACTTTTCATGCCAGCTGACTGTTAACTGGCCAGCCAGCATGAAATCGCGGTTGGGGGCCGATTGCGGGCGGTGGACTGTCTACCGCCTGCTCCTGGGCCCATCCACCGCACCTGCCCGGTGACCCAAAAATCTTGCCCATCATTTCCAAATTGTATTTACTTACATGGATTTTTTTTTTCAGTTTGTAATGACCATGGTGTGTAGGGTTTTTCTTGTGCCTGCTGATTGGGCCAAAGTGTCTCATGGACAGGGCAGCAATACAATGAGATGATGACAGAACCTCACCCAATGCGATGGGTAAGGCAGATATCACAATTCAGATTCTTCATCTAACTGATGGCTGGTCCCCCAACTGTGCAGGTGTGGGCAGAAGAACCTTCAAGTGTTCCAAAGCCCAGAGGGAGTAGACCAAAAGCATCTCAGCATTCAGCGCAGGGATCTGAGCAGCCTGCTTCAACCTTTGATGAAGGCACACGGGATACACCACAGAGAAATTTTTGAAGTGTAAGTTAAAGAAATTGCAATTCATCGATGGCATGTTCATAGATATTTGACAAAAAGTTCCAATCTTAAGTTTCCTTTTTTATAGAGCCACATAAAATTTATTAATTAGCACCATTTCCAGGTCTTGCTCATTATTACATCCCAATTGTCAATTTACCCTTTTACTTTGGTATGATCTTATAGAGATAGATAACTATTTTGAAAGAGATTAATTGCCCAAATCACCCAATGGAAATAACTAGTGGACAAGATTTCAGTTTTTAAGTCTTCTACTGTAACAAATAAATTAAAATAACCATGATTCCAAACCTAACTGACAGGCCAATGATGCATCAAAGTTATAAAAAATAAGTTTTGCATTAACTAACCAACACAACAAGATATGCCTCATGAAACACTTTTACTCTATGCCACACATCTGCAGATACGTATCATGAAAGGGGAATTCTCAAAGTCTCCCCTAGCTCTCCAGCAAAGAGTCACCATTCCATGCCATGCCAGGTCAAAACTTCGAGGGTCCTTTGATAATTATTCCACTCCACTTGAGTTTTCTGGACCTGATTATCATCTCAATGAATCCCCCTCTCCCTCATGACACTCCCAATAACCTGGAATTTCAACAATTCCTGTACCTGTTCCCTTTAAATAGTAAAACTGGTTTTCCCAGAGACTTTTACTTCTATTCCCCATCATTTCTCACAGAGCACAGAAGATCTGTTCCTGGGAGAGTTCCAATTCTCTTCTCTATATTGCTTCTCAGCAGCAGCCTTTTCCTCTGCTCTGTCAGCTTCTGTGGCAGGTGTTATAAACTGCAACTTGACACCTCAATGGGTTTCTATTTGAGTTTGCAACCCTTCTCAACTCCCCTCCCATGGCAACCAGAAGTCATATGGACACTTCCGAACTGAAGTGTTTACCAGGAATTCACCACCCCCCCCTTTTGAAAACTACCTGTTTTACTTAGAATTAAAGGACATTTTAACACACAGGGCAGGATTATCCCCCCATTGGGGGCGAAGTTGAAGTGCGGCGCGCCGAGGCGCACCTCCGATTGGCACCCCCAATTGGGGGCGCGCCACCATTTTACACGGGCAGGCCAATTAAGGCCCGCCCAGCATGACATCCGCACGGAAGCGTTATGTTCTCCCTGTGTGGGGTGGGGGGGTTCCCTAAACCTGAGAGTGACTCTTGCGTGCATGCACACAAAAGAGCGCACTCATCTCCCTGAGGCTAGGTGCTGCCCCAAGGAGATCGGCTCTACTGTCAAAAACATTAAAAATAGAAAAAAAAAAATCCCTGACATGTCCCCTCATGAGTTGGGACGTGTCCATAATTTTTTTAAAAACTTTAATTAAATTTTTTAAAACTTACATGACACCTCAACCCGCCCGTGGATGAGGTTTCATGCTTTTTCTAATGCCCGCCAGGGCTCCCGGCCTGTCTGCCAACCTTAGGGTTGGATGGGCAGGTTAACTAATTATTTCAATGAGTTTGTCAATGGCCTCAATTGGCAATTGACAGGTTGGTGGTCGCACAGCTGATTCTGCTGCGCCCCAGCCTACCTGAAAATTTAAATGGGGCAGGGTGACGTCGGGAGTTCCGCCTGACGTCCTGCCGTCCTGCGTCATTTTACGCGTCGGTGAGGGGGGAGGGGGGGGCGGGGCCCGCTCGCCGACGGGAAAATCCTGCCCATAATCATTTTGCGAAGTTCAGGGTTCACGACAACTTGTTTCATGATGAATGCGCATACATGACAGGACTCATGAGCAGACCTGCATAGCACGGAAGTGTGGTTGAAGGACTGTTCAGTGCAAAGGGAGGAGAAGTGTGATTGGTTTTGCTGGTGGAAATGGATTGAAGGATTTCATTTCTTCTTTGCGCCCTTATGGCATCCCTTGCAAAAAAATGCACCCCATTTTCATTCTCCTCAAACTCTTCTTCCTTTTCCTCCTCTATGTTCTTCTTCTCTGAAGATGACTGATGAGCCCCTTTGCCCTCCTCCACCTGCAATCTTCTCTACTGAGCACCAATGTAGCCCTGGATACCATTACTGGGGAGGACTGAAGGGTGCCTCCATACCTACCTCAGGACCTGAAATGCATCTTCAACAATCTGATGGCTTGCCTGATGGCCATGAGACTTTACTGTATTGTGTTAGTGCCCCATTAGCAGCATTCCTCACAAGTACCATAAGCCAAGTTTGAAAAAGGTATTTTTTGTTTCCTATGAGCCAGCTCTTATACTGACTTCCTGGAACAAAAAGGCTGAAGATGTTGGACTATCGAAGCCCAAAGGCATTATGGCAGCTCCCAGGGAATCTGGTACATGACTGAAAGAACCTCTTCTTGTGGTTGTGTACTAGCTGACACTGTTGGAAGAACATCTCTTGTAGTTTAAATAAACTCCCACTTGCTGTGGTGGTGTTCAGATTGCCATGTGTGTGCAATTGATGGTGCCATGTTCCTGTGGGAATTCAGCCAGAGAGGTGAATCTAAATGTCCACTCATTCTGGCTATGGACATCACAGGGGAAATTGATGTAACTCCCAGCCCTGGCAAACAATTGATCCCATCACCTGCCTTATGCATTTATGTGCAGCAGATTGCGAGATCATCAACATAGCTCTGGTAGTTCCATGGAAAGAACCAGAGGCAAATAAATTGAAGGCTGTAGCCACTGGTAGTGCACGTGCAACTGTCAGCAGATTGTAGGTCTTCTAAGAGGTTACATATGTCTGCCACCACCTGGCATGACAATTCTGCCTAAGGAAACATTGCTCTTCGAGAAGTCAAGAATGCTGAGCCTTCGTCTGTAAACCCTGTGAAATGGGTTGTACTTCTCGTGACCTCGTCTCCTTTCCTGTGCTTGTTCCTCCTGTATGCCTCCCTCCCATGCACACACTGATCCCACCACAGCATGGATGGTCCTCTACTCCTGATGTACAGGCAAACACATCCAATTCTGATCTTGTCAGTTTGAAAGCCTCCAACATTTGGAAAAGGCTGTATCAATACTCTCTTCCAAATGTTCACCAGAGGAAACTGAGACACCAGCTGTAATAATTTAACTTTTGTTCAGACAGGGCAATCACAAGAATAAACACACCCCTGGACTGAGGTTTGATCTCGCATCCATTTCACTCAAAAGTTCTACAAGTCCCAGGAAACCAATGCAAAATATGTTAAATTTAAAGCTAAATAAAATTCAATTGAGAAAGACCTCATTAACATCTCCTTAGGATATTAATTGCTATGATAAGTACCTGCCCGCCTATGGTAATTAAAACCCTGACTTTGACAAGTAGGTTACTCACGGGCATCCAAACATTCCTCTGTTAAATCCCAGAGAGAACACGTTGGAGCCGGCTTACAATCACAATGTCAAATTCAGTTATTTTAACTGTCCTCCACCACCACCAACACCTCCCAGCCCAGATGTTCTTAGGGATTAAAATTCCCCCCAAGGTTTCCAACAGTTGCTAAGCCTCATGATATTGTCTCTGAAAGAAATTATTTGGATGCCACAGATAAAGAAAGTTGCTAAAGACCATGTGTGCTTAAAAATTATTTGTTAAGAGGTCAAACACAGAAATTTTATTTTAAGCATAGCAATTAAATTAACCAGACAATCAGGGTCTAACATAAATGCCCAGATTCTGAAGTAGGATTGACAGTGAGGCTAGCCACGCTCATGGTTATAATGGAGTAAATCAGAGAGCAGCATCTGGCTTCTATACATATGCAGTTAAATGTGGAGAGTTGCTGTCCAATGTTTCTCTGATGCTCCAGCTGCTACATAGATGCTGATAGATTTGTCAATGTAAGGAGGTGAATTTGCTGTACTTACACACTGGCTACCCATTAAACACACCAGAAAAATCTAGGGCTGTTGCATTCAGGTATAAATGAAGTTTTAATGGTGTGGTAAGCTTAATCACTGCCAAATAATCTCCCTGTCCCTGAATATTTAATTTGACAAGTGTGGAGTATCATTCGTCCAGAATTTAATTAGTGTTGGAGATTTTCTTTCTTCCCTTTTATCTTCCTTAATTCCATCTTTCTTTCCCTCTGTATTTCATTTTCTGTACATGCTTTTTTTTGAATTAAATATTCTAATTTATACATCCTGCTATAAATACTGCTTGGCTTAGTGAGAATTATTGATTCTGATTGGTTGAAGAGTCACATTGTTGCTTTCTCAGCTCACACACATCAAAGATCCCCTGTTGAGACTGATGCACTGAAACAAATCTCTAAGTATCATGTTGCCACTCAGAAGCTCACAAAAATGTTTATATGTAGCTGTAAGCACAATGAACAGCGAGCACTGATCCTTCACTACTGACTCAAAAATCCAAGAAATACATTTAAACATAACCCTTGAAATGCTACAAGTTCTGTTATCTTGGAAATTATATGCTTAAAACTGATTTAGCTATTTAACAGTTTCTGTTAATATTCATCTTATTGTAAGTTCTTGCTATCTACATCAAATATCAACAAATGTAAATATATTTGAAACTGTGAACTCTTAATTGCTGAATTGTGAAACTACACACAATCCAAAAAAATAAACTTACAATGATAAAAATGTTGCTCAATTGCTAATAGGTTCAACTCTACCATTAATAGTTATGAAACATATTTTTAACCCGAATTTGAATACTTTGCCAATATGTATAATAGTAAGGATAATTTAAGTCAGTGCCCTCTGGTGGACTGGCAGAAACAAGTGCTATTGTGCAGTCAAAAATAGTAGTCTGAAAAGGAGTTACTTCAAATTCAGAATAAATGAATTTTCCTGAGAATATCTCACACTTTAAAATTGCACATTATATCTCTTCATTAAAATTAATGTACTTTGAAAAAGCTCTCCCTTTTTCTCACATCATGTTCTAATTTTCTCTCGTAGATCTTCCTGTGCAATGTACCATTTCCAAACAGAGAGGCTGAGCATGCAATCAGGTCACAAGCACCTATGATTATCATTCTTGTTTTAGTAGTAGGAGTTCCATGTTGACTTACCTCCTAATTTTCAGTGGGTATATACAATTATATTAAATAGGAATCAAATCAACTTAAAGTGGTAAACCATATTTCAGCAATTAAAGAAACTTTCTTTTCTGTTCAATAGTCTTTTCATGATAATCTTATCTCAATATTGCTTGAGTAAGGTTTCAAGGAAATTGTGAGCCCTGATAATTTACATTACTGTCACAAACATGTTGTTGTGTTATTACAGATTTCAAGGGCAACTTGCATTTCTGTTTCAAACCTTTCCACTGAGTTTAAAAGCGTTTTTCAAAATGGAAATACGGACAGATAACATGGCACCTTCCGATGTTTATTCAAATCTCGTCAGACTCATATCTGTGGAGCTAATCTGAAGAATCATTAAAAATGAAGAGACCTCTCTACGGATGTCCATTAAAACCTAAAAGATGTGAAAAATATTTATACTTCTGAGGGAACAAGAGACAGGAAGGGACATCAAAGGACCTCAACATAACTAACTTCTCTGCCCGGTGGAAAAATGCTTGATCAAAATTAACACAGCAGCCATTTTAAGTTTTGGACTGTATAAAGTCTATTTAAAAGCACCCATTGTGCATGTAGAAGCCCCAGGAAGAACTATGAGAAGGTTCTTGGTCAAGGGAAGACAAAGAGAAAGGTATTACGAAATCAGCTGCTATTCTGTCAAAAAAGTCTAGGCAATCTACAAGTGCCATAGCTGCAGAATTAGTGAGGAATAGGAAACCTCCTCTCTCCCCCCAAAGCCTGCTGACCTGTTGAGTCCACTTGAAAGGGCAAACCTCCAAATAGTAAACTGCAGAAGCCATCACAGCTACTAAACCAAACCTCAAGCTTCAACACCTTCACTTCGGAAAGAGAAAATTCAAGCACCGGGCCCGCAATGATACCTCACAGAGACTGATTTCGAATCTCATCTTTAAGTATCTTTTTATTGGTTTTTAATCATTGAATCTGTATTTTAGTCAATAACTTTATCACTTATAGCTAAGTAACTTGCAGCAGTGGCTTTTGTGATAATCTAACCTTTGTTTTGTTTAAGACTAAAGTTTGCCTGCTGTGTTATTTTTAAATTTAACCACTCATTAATTAAATGGGGTTGCATGCACACATGCAAATTCTTAGCTCACAGGCTACAATCCAGGAGCTTCTTTTACATGCTTGTGACAATGTAAATAGATGGTACATTTTTGGCTGGTTACTTCTTCTGTGATTGCCATGATCTAGTACTTGTTTATTGAACATTGAAAATCTTGCATCTGGTAATCTTCAATGCCAATTTTACTTTAGTAGGTATATTCCTTTTAGGAGGTACAATAATTCCAATGCCTGAAATTTCTTTCAAATGTTCTAAGTAAAACGATCATGATTATTTTGTGAAGTTTGCGAATGAATGCACCAAGTGATACTGGTATTAAGTCATGTTCAATTGTGCCTATTTTCTTTTTAATCAAATTTAATAGAAAAGATAAGGCGCAGAATTTTCTGGCTGACGTGCGGGTGGCGACACATGCCTGCTATTAATTAAAGGCCTTGTTAAGGCCCTTAACTCGGCAATCGACACCGATTTTGAGGAGCCCATGCGATCTTTGCCTTGGCGCACAGGCCCAACGGGCAGGTGGGTAACTGATTTTTTTAACAAATCTCATCCACAGGCGGCATATGTGGGCTCAGAGGGGTTGTTCATGTTTTCTTTTTAAGTATTTAATGCAGAAAGCGTTTTAAACTTGCCTGTGTGATTGTTAGCAGTTCAGGTCGATTTCCAAAAGCTTTCTCTATACTTTGAAGCTTCAACTCAGCACTCTGCAGACAGTAATCTTTATCGGGCCTCCAGCTTTCCGGAGGCCTCCATTTAGCCTGGGTATGGGTTCTGACATCTCCATCGGAGGTAGCTCCTCTGAGGAGGAAGGGAGGGATAGAATAAGGAGGAGGCCAGGGGTGCACATTCAGCCTCCAGAGGAGTCACCTTTGGGAGGCCAGGCGCAGGCACAAGGAGCACAGGGCTGAGTGGTTGTCCAAGGTGGAAGGGGCTGCAGAAGACGCCACTATCCTGCTGCCAGGTATACAGGCGGTGAAGCAGCTAACTCAATATGACTGAGGTGCAATGCTGAAGGAGGCTCCATCTGTCAAGTGGGACAGTGAACTATATCTGTCATATGATTGGCCCTGAGATCTCCCCTAGCTGTGTGGGTGGACACCCCATGCCAGTGGCTCTGAAGGTCACAGTTGCCCTCCACGTCCATGCATCTGGCTCCTTCCAGAGCTCGGTGGGTGATCTTTGCGGTGTCTCCCAATCAGCTATACACACTTGTGTCAAGCAGGTTACAGACGCTCTGTTCAGCCGTGCATTGACCTTCATCCACATCCACTGCAACCAGGCAAGTCAGTCACAGTGAGCCAGAGGCTTCACGGCCATTGCTGGCTTCCCCCACTATAGACTGTACACATGTGGCCATCAAGGCACCAGCAGGTGAGCCCAGTGCCTTTGTTAACAGGAAGGGCTTCCACTCCATGAAGGTGCAGATAGTGTGTGATCACAGGATGCTGATTCTACAAGTCTGTTCAAGGTACCCAGGCAGCTCCGAGGACGCCTACATCCTCAGACACTCCCAGGTGCTGAGGCTCTTCAGTGCTCCAGCTCAGCTGGATGGTTGGCTGCTGGGTGACAAGGGCTATCCCCTCAGAAGGTGGCTCATGATGCCTCTCCGCCATCCAAGAACAGAAGCTGAGCAGCGGTACAATAGGAGCCAGGACACCATAAGGGCTGTGGTGGAGAGAGCCATTGGTCTTCTCAAGATGCACTTCCGTTGCCTGGACCGCTCAGGGGGCGCACTCCAGAAACCCCCAGATCGTGTCTCTCTGATAGTGGTAGCATGCTGCACTCTGCACAATCTTGCACTGGAAAGGGGGGATGCAGTTGACGATGAAGTGGATGAAGCTGCACATGATGAATCCAGCAGTGGCTCAGAGGATGAGAAAGCACAGGGCAATGATGAGGGGCAGCACACTGACCTGCTACTACACCAAGGAGGGAGGGACAGCTGGGACACTTTAGTTCAACGAACCTTCAGCTAGCTCCACGCACATGGATCAGCAGGACCAGCATTGCCAGGCACTTCCCCACATGGCACTTAGATGCTATATCTTCCACCTCATCAGCTGCAATTAAGGGCTTAGTACAGAAACATCAATGCCCACTCAAACACTCATGATATGTCTGTGAAACATACAAATGCAGCACAAAGGAAACACCCTCAGCCATGGTCAGAAAAGTGGACTTTATTCCCAACAAAATAAACCACCAATGTCGCTCAGACGTACATAATTATATATTCCCTACTCTAGGGCCAACACAAAATCACCAGTGACAAAACCATGGAGTGCCTAACGTGCCTTATTTTTATGTTTGTGGGTGCTATGTCTTAGTGCTGCCCCATCGCTTGGCGTGGCTTGTGAGACAGCCTGCTGACTCTGCTGTCCTATTGGCCTCAATGATCTTGATGGGCATCCTCTGGCAAGGGAGCCTGTGCTGGCCCCGCCTGGGATGGAGTGGTCATTTCCAGAAGTGGCACCTCCCCAGTTGTCACAGCCTCAACGGATGCAACGGTAACTGGCAGAGGGGCAGAGGATCAGCTGCCCTCATCTGGAGCGCCCTGAGAGGAGCTCACAGCGACAACAGGCAGCTGCTGCATCGATGTGAGGTCACATTGGACCTCCCTGCTCACCGCAGATGGATGGGCACCGAGTGGCGACACTTGGTGCCCAGAACATCTCCCACATTGCGAATGACCACCTGTGGCCATTAGCGCTGTGAGGGCTTGCAGATCAGAGTATAACCCAATCAGAAGATTCTCAATCTGCTGGAAGCCCCTCTCCATGACAGTCACAAATCTCTCAATGGAGGAAGCTTGAAGCTCTGTCCCGAGGTTCATACCACCACTGACACTCTGCCTGGATTCTTCCACCACAGAGACCAAGTGAAGCACACCCTCATGCAACCCTGCCAAATGCTCCCGCGCACCCTGCCCCTTGTCCTGCAGCTGCTGCATGGCTGACACCTCCAGAGGCACATCATCACTGCCGGACTCAGCATGTGCCTGGTCCCCTGCAGTCCTCCGGCTGCTGGCGCCATCGGCACACTCTGTCCGTGCCATCTCCTCCAGCAATTGTGAAGTGCCCTCTTCAATGTGCCCCGGACACTAGCCGACATCATAATTCCCACCGATGTGTTTGTCGTTGCGCTGGTGCCTGGCTGGCTGAAAGCATGTGACGCAAGTTGTAAGTGTTGGCTCTCAGATGTAGAGGGGGTCTCTGGATGTGTTGGGGGTGGCCATGCAGTGGTGATGCTGAAATTAACAACAAAGACAGTGCATCAGTTAGCGTTCAGTTAGTGACACCTTTCATCCCTTTCCCCCCCAGCCTCATAAGTCGTTCACCCTTCAAGAACCTAAGGAGACGAACATTAGTGGTGTGGTAAATAGTCAAGAGGAGGCCCAAACATTACACACACATACAGACAGGCTGGTCAGGTGGCCTAAGGAATACCACATGGAATGTTATGTGGATAAGTGTTCGGTTAAGCACTTGGGCAAGACTACCAATGCACAGGAATACATGAGTAATGGTAGGACTGTGGGAAGTCACGACGATTACAGGGAGCTTGCTGGGCAGACCCGTTAAGGTAGCAGAACAGGAACATAAGGCGTTTAACAAGGTCAAAGCCAGACTTGCCTTTATTAGCCGAGGAATAGAATGTAGGAAAAGGGAGGTCATGTTGCAAGTGCAAAAAATGCTGTCGAGGCCACATCTACACTTCTGCATTCACTTGTGACCTGCGCTTCATGGGAGGGATGGCACTGGAGTGGGGAGAGTGCAGCGGTTCCTGACCTGGATGCATGCTGGCCTGGAGAGTTGGAGTTATGAGGAAACATTGCAAACACTTGCGACATTTGCCGTGGAACACAGGAGATTGACAGGTCACATTATTGACCTTCATACCATTATGAGGGGCATAGAACGGGTGGACAGAGGCAAGGTTTCCCCTTGGTGCAGGGATGACTAACGTGGTGGCATTTATCTAAGTTGAGTGCCATGAGGTTAACAGGTGAGGTGCTGAGGACCTTTTGGACAGAGTAATGTGGGACGCACTGGCTGAAAGGGTGGTGGAGGTACAAACCCTCCTAAGATGCAATAAGTCTTTGGCTGTGCAGCAGCGATGCCATGGCATGTTAGACCATGGTGATAGTGGTCACAAATGGGATAAGGCGACTTTGGAAGGTGATGGAGACACGCATCCTCAAGAGGCTGAGGGACCTTTGTGTATGACCCACACGTCTGACTATCATTCTGTGAATGAGCAGTGTTGCTGCATTAACGATTGCAGCAATCATCAGTGCTTTGGATGGTGGGGAGACAGAGTGGATGGGACTGAGCCCTCAAATACCTGGCCGCTGCACCCCAGCCTCACCGACACCTGCTGACCTGGCTGCCTGCCTCCTCCCCATCTCCATGACCTGCTCCTCATGTGTGGTGAGGCGCTGCAACACAGCGTGCCCACCACCAGTCCGCTGACGCTCTCGCATATTGTTCTCAGTTTTTGCCTGCAGAGCAGAGAAGAGGATTTATTGGGGCTGATCGCTTATGTACTCTGCAAGCGCACACCGCACCCCAACCACAGTGGCCCATCTGAGGCCTCCAGTGGCTCCTGTCCACACTACTGGTGATCAGTCCCCAGAAGATAGTATGGCTGCTCCCAACCCCCTCTCCCAATGGATACCTTGGACACATTCGGCGACCATCACTTTGAATAACACACGGGTCTTAGTGCCCATGGCAAGGAGGTGCAACTAGGTTCGGCGCCAAGGCCAGCAGATGGCTCTTGGCCATGACACCTTGAGGCTCCCCTTCCACCATCTCAACTCAGTCTTCCAGAAGCACCAACTGATCACTTAACGGAGTCCCATACCTGGTTATTCAATTAACTACTGTCCCATTAGCATTGTGTTTTTTTTCTTGACAGAGAGCTTAAAATCCCATGTCTTCTCTCCCTGAGACACACTCTGAACTTCCCCCTCTCAACTCCTGTCTTTTGGTCTCTACATCACTGGATCACAGTCAGTATGCAACAGTAAAGCTTTTTTACTTTGTGTTTTGTTTCCAGAATCAATGAACTTTCAACCTCTTTCAACCCATCTCTTTCACTTCAGGGGTTGTAAGACCTCATTAAAAATGTATATATACAAACTAACCCAAAATACCTGACCTTTTAGTGACAAGACTATCCGGACTCCCAAACATCAATGTTCATAAACAAAACCTAAGTGAAACTGAAACTATTTTTTACCTTTCTTAACATATATTTATTATACATTGCTCATAACACTGTAAGAAAGCTCAGTTCAATTAATAAAAGTTAATATATACACAAACCAGGGAAAGTAGAAGGAACAAAAATTTATTATTAAAGGCCAATACCTCGAGTTTTTTATTGGCTCATGAGATGTGGGCATTGCTGGCTAGGCCAGCATATATTG
Source organism: Carcharodon carcharias (assembly GCF_017639515.1). NCBI lineage: Eukaryota > Metazoa > Chordata > Chondrichthyes > Lamniformes > Lamnidae > Carcharodon > Carcharodon carcharias. The sequence continues at coordinate 66,939,824 of NC_054487.1, forward strand.
CCCATCCCTAATTGCCCTTGAGAAGGCGTGGTGAGCTGCCTTCTTGAACTAGTGTAGGTACACCTATAGTGTTGTTAGGGAGGGAGTTCTAGGATTTTGACCCAGTGACAATGAAGGAACGATGATATAGTTCAAAGTCAGGATGGTGAGTGGCTTGGAGGGTAACTTGCAGATGGTGGTGTGCCCAGGTCTTGCTGCATGTGGACACGGACTGCCTCAATACCTGAGGGGTCATGAATAGTGCTGAACATTGTGCAATCATCAGTAAGCATCCCAACTTCTGACCTTATGATGGAAAGATGGTCATTGCTAAAGCAGTTGAAGATGGTTGGGCCAAGAACACTACCCTGAGGAACACCCGCAATGATGCCCTGGAACTGAGATGATTGAGCTCCAAATACCACAACCATCTTCCTTTGCACTAGGTATAACTCCAACCACCGGAGAGTTTCCCCCATGATTCACATTGACTCCAGTTTTGTTAGGGCTCCTTGATGCCACCCTAGGTCAAATGCTGCCTTGGTGTTAAGGGTGGTCACTCTCACCTCACCTCGGGATTTCAGCTCTTTTGTCCATGTTTGGACCAAGACTGTAATGAGGTCAGGGGCTGAGTGACCCTGGCGGAGCCCAAACTGAGCATCAGGAAGCAGGTTATTGCTGAGCAACTGCCGCTTGATAGCACTGTTGATGACCACTTCCATCACTTTACTGACGATCAAGAGTAGACTGATGAGGTGGTAATTGGCCTGGTTGTATTTGTCCTTCTTCCTGGATATATCTGGGCAATTTTCCACATTGCTGGATAGATGCCAGTGTTGTAGCTGTACTAGAACAGTTTGGTTAGGGGCGCAACAAGTTCTGGAGCACAAGTCTTCAGTACAATTGCCGGAATATCGTCAGCGCCTATAACCTTTGCGGTATCCAGTGCCTTCAGCCGTTTCTTGATATCACGTGGAGTGAATTGAATTGGCTGAAGATTGGTATCTGTGATGCTGGGGATCTCCAGAGGAGGCTGAGCTAGATCATCAACTCAGCACTTCTGGCTGAAGGTTGTGGAATTTCCTCCTCCAGTGAGTTGTTCAATTGTCCACCAACATTCACAACTGGATGTGGCAGGACTGCAGAGCTTAGATCTGATCCTTTGGTTGTGGAATTGCTTAGCTCTGTCTATCATTTGCTACTTATGCTGTTTGGCATGTAACTAGTCCTGTGTTGTAGCTTCACCAGGATGACACTCCATTTTTAGGTATGCCTGGTGCTGCTCCTGGCATGCCCTCCTGCACACTTCATTGAATCAGGGTTAATCCCCTGGCTTGGTGGTATTGGTAAAGTGGGGGATATGCTGGCCATGAGGTGACTGATTGTGGCTGAATACAATTCTGCTGCTTCTGATGGCCCACAGCGCCTCATAGATACCCAGTTTTGAGTTGCTAGATCTGTTCAAACTTTATCCCATCTAGCAAAGTGGTAGTGCCACACAACACAATGGAGGGTATCCTCAGTGTGAAGACGGGACTTTGTCTCCACTGGGACTGTGTTCACTCCTACCGATACTGTCATGGACAGATGCATTTGCAGCAGGCAGGTTGGTGAGGATGAGGTCAAGTATGTTTTTCCCTCTTGTTGGTTCCCTCACCATCTGCCACAGACCCAGTCTAGCAGCTATGTCCTTTAGGTCTGGGCCAGCTCGGAGTATGTTGGTGCTACCGAGCCTCTCTTGGTGATAGATATTGAAGTCTCCCATCCAGAGTACATTCTGTGCCTTTGCCACCCTCAGTGCTTCCTCCATGTGGCCTTCAACATGGAGGAGGGCTGATTCATCAGCCAAGAGGTGGTGGTACATGGTAATCAGCAGGAGGTTTCCTTGTCCATGCTTGGCCTGATTGCCATGAAACTTCATGGAGTCTGGAGTCGATGTTGAGGACTCCGAGGGCAGCTCCCTCCCAACTGTATACCACTGTGCCACCACCTCTGCTGGGTCTTTCCTGTAGGTGGAACAGGACATACCCAGGAATGGTGATGGTGGTGTCTGGGCCATTCTCTGCAAGACATTATTCAGTGAGTATGACTATGTCAGGTATTGCTTGACTAGTCTGTGAGACAGCTCTCCCAATTTTGGCACGAACCCTCAGATGTTAGTAAGGAAGGCTTTGTAGGGTCGACAGGTCTGAGTTTGCCGTTGTCATTTCCAGTGCCTTGGTTGATGCTGGGTGGTCCATCCAGTTTCATTCCTTTTTATTGACTTTTTAGCTGTTGGATACAACTGAGTAGCTAGCTAGGTCATTTCAGTGGACAATTAACTGTCAACCACTGTGGGTTTGGAGTCGTATGTAGGCCAGACCAGGTAATGAAAGCAGATTCCTTCCTTAAGGGACATTAGTAAACCAGATTTTTTTTATGACAATCGACAATGACTTTTAATTCCAGATTTTTATTGACTTCAAATTGAACCTGGGTCCCCCAGAGCATTACCCTGGGTCTCCGGATTACTAGAGCAGTGACAATACTACTACGCTACTGCCTCCCCATAATAGCACTTGAGAAGGTGGTGGTGAGCTGTCGTCTTGAACCACTGCAGTCCATGTGTTGTACAGTGCTGTTAGGAAGGGAATTCCAGGATTTTAACCCAGTGACAGTGTAGGACATATAGTTCCAAGTCAGAATGGTCTGTGACTTGGAAAGGTACTTGCAGGCAATGGTGTTTTCATGGATCTGCTGCCCTTGCCCTTCTAGGTGGTCAAGGTCACACGTTTGCAGGGTGCTGTCAAAGAAGACTTCGTGAGTTGCTGCAGTGCATCTTGTAGATGGTACACACTGCTGCCACTGTGCATCTTGTAGATGGTATACCACTGTGCATTGGTGGTGAAGGTCTGAATGTTTAAGCTGGTGAATGGGGTACTGATCAAGCAGGCTGCTTTGTCCTGGATGGTGTCAAACTTCTTGAGTGGGAGCTGCACTCATCCAGGCAAGTGGAAGGTATTCCATCACACTCCTGACTTGTGCCTTGTTGATAGGGACAAGCGTTGAGGAGTCTGCAGGTGAGTTACTCGCCGTAGAATTCTGAGTCTCTGATCTGCTCTTGTAGCCATAGGATTTACATGGCTAGTCCTGTTTAGTTCCTAGTCAATGATAATCCCCAGGATGTTGGTGGTGGGGGATTCAATGATAGTAATGCCATTGATGTCAAAGGGAAATGATTAGTTTCGCTCTTTTTGGAGATGAACATTACCTGGTGATTGTGTGGCACATATGTTAATTGCCACTTATTAGTCCAAGCCTGAATATCGTCCAGGCCTTGCTGCATATATGGACATGGACTGTTTCACTGTTCCATTCTTGTACCTTTTCAGTTTCTACCTGATCCATGGCAATGTTTAAAGAGCAATTCTACAACCCATGCCCATGAAAAACAATAATAAGTTGGCATAGAGATAAAAACAAAAAAAATGCGGATGCTGGAAATCCAAAACAAAAACAGAATTACCTGGAAAAACTCAGCAGGTCTGGCAGCATCGGCGGAGAAAAGAAACTGTTCTGTTGAAGGGTCATGAGGACTCGAAACGTCAACTCTTTTCTTCTCCACCGATGCTGCCAGACCTGCTGAGTTTTTCCAGGTAATTCTGTTTTTGTAATAAGTTAGCATAATTTGGATTAGTGACAAAGTAATAAAAAGGAAAGTTTGCAGCAAAAACACAGAGCGTGGTTAAAATTTGAAACTCATTGCCATAAACTATTGAAACACTATCTGTTATTTATTTTAATAGAAAATTAAATACTTGCTTAAAAAGAGGAGCTAATACATGGAAATTTCCTGGGTTTACATCACTCCTGCAATGGGTGTAGCTTTGCACATGCAAAGAAAGTGTCCTTACATTTCCCCCTAACACTTCAGACAAATGTCAGTGACCAATTGACTTCACTAGTTGACCACAAGCTTGCAAGAAACCTGTTTTAAAAATAATTCCTTCACATTACTTAATCACTGACACCTACATTTGAACATAGTGCTTCCTCCTCTTCCAGAAAGAAATGCTCAGCCACTTGGCATCACCCGCCCCCAAACCAGCATCGACTTTGGACAAGGGATGGCTTTTTTCATGAGAATACAACTCCATGCTATCATAATGGACGAGGAGATGCAAGCTGCAGCATGTCCAGGTCAGCAGAATCAGATAACATTGTTCATGGCAGCAGCCCCAAAGGTACAGCATTTCCCTGCATAAGTAAAGTCACACCAGTTCTCTGAGAACTTCGCTGAGAATATGCTTCACCAAAGGCTAAGGCTTTTCAAGAGAGCCATTCAGTCTCTGCCAAAGCCATTGTGAAGATTTGAAATTTGCTCTAAGGCTATAAGTGTTCTGTCCATGACAATTAAAGGCAATTTTTATGACTCCACTTCCTTCCAAGGTGCCTCAGGATATCTGTGCAACATTAGTCAGTCAGCTATCAAGGACTCGTGCAGATAAAGGTGGCCCACTTATATTGAGTAATCAAATTCCTCTCCCAGGCAGCAGTGGCATAAAGCCAGGGTTTCTGCAGGATGGCTGGTGCCCTGTAACCAACTATTGATATTTATGAATTGTAAAGGGCTCTATTCTCAAGGTGCCCAACTCATCTGTATTGTACAACAACCTGTGTCCTCATTCATTGCTGCAGTGACCATCAGGGGGCAGCTTCTGCAAGTTGTCTTCGTCAAGTCATCAACTGCAGAGATGACATCACAGTCTTACCCTTATTCACCATACCAGAAAACACCAAAGATCCCACTTGCCCAGCAGAACTTTGCCAGGAATCCCTACCCGTGTGAGAGTCTGAACCCACTAAATAATCTATTTCCTGAATTACTAGTGTTCATAATGTTTTATATAATGTACTACAATGTTCACAAATTACAAATCAGGAGACAAATGGCTGTTGTTCTTCAAAGCAGACATTGTTTTTGTAAGTAAGGGAGTGGAAGGCTGTATTGTGTGTGAATATAAGGCTGTCCGTTGAGAAATGTTTGGCTGTTGTGACGACGGAGGTGGTGAGAGACGTGGGGGTGGTATAGTGGAGGAATGTGTTCTGAGATTGCATGAATAGTGTTTGTTAGGAGAGTTGTAGTAGTGTGAGAGTTGCTTTAGGAGAGTGAACTGTTGATGCCCTGGGTGAGCAGACAGGAAAGAACTCACATGGTGACATGCTACCCTTCCCTGAGCTCATAGTGCCTTTTCACTTCTTTTTGTTGGTTAGTTCTGAGTGAGTGAAGAAGTCAGTACCTGTGTCAGCCCCTGCAGCAGCATGACTGATTATGTTGCCCAATTTGGTGAAAGGAAGACTCAAGGGGTTGAGTTTAGATTTATATTTTGCAGGGGGACTTGGAGGTCTTTATCGCAGAAGCTGGTTGTACTTGGAATTACTAATGCTCTGGCATAGTGTCCAATAAGCAAAGCTGGCAGCCAAGTGTGCACGATGGTGTGAGTCTTGAATGATGCTGAGTGGGAGATACTACCTAGTGAATTGGTGGAAATTGGAAATTGCCCAGAGATAAGGGTGCTACCACTACAGTACAAGACCTCCCTGTCGAGAATATCACCCACTATGAATTCTACATCCCCTATGCTTTCTGCACTCTGAAATGCCGATGCTTCTCCTGCTCCAGTGCGACTGGCTCACCAATCAACACTAAACCAATATCCTAAGATGGAAAGTTCCTCTCCAATTTTCTCATGGCTGTGGTAATAGTTCCAAATCTTTCCCTTTATTGAGTTTATTAACTTTACATCAGATATGGATCAAAATATTTACTTTTTGACCCGACTCTACTGCCCAATATTGCAAGCGATTAGCATTTAACAAGATATTAACAAGCAACAATTAACACTTTTTTCTTACTTTCAGTTAACGTCTGCTTGGATAAAAACAAAAAACTGCGGATGCTGGAAATCCAGATGCTGCCAGACCTGCTGAGTTTTTCCAGGTAATACTGTTTTTGTTTAGCATCTGCTTGGACGGGTTTGGATTCTCACAAAAGCAATAAACATAGACCAGTTATCTGCTAGCTCTTTCTGCCCATGTTACGGTGTTTTTGATTCACGCCATTTTTTGTTTGGGATTAGAAGGTGTAGAAATTTTTTTGGGGGGTGGGGAGGCGGCGGGTGTGGTCAGGCACTTATTTGTAATTGCACTGAAAAAAAATATTGAAGATATAAAATGCAGGCTAAAAATGCAACTCAATATTTCCAAAGCGTCAGAGATTATCCTCTCATCTTGGGGGAAGGACGAGCCGAAGAGGCAGAGAACTTTTGAGTTTCTCGCTTGCAAGCTTCAGTGCACCCCTTGGGCATAGGGGGATTGTAACAAGAAACTTCAGAGGGCTAAACGAAAGGCGTATAGATTTATTAATCTCCCTCAGGCCTTTTGACATAGGAGAGGTACACTCATTAGACACTGGGTCGAACAATTTGTAAATAATACATTAATGCATACACGGTGTTCACAACACCGAAACAGATCATTCGTGCACAGTGACACAATCTGCATTATTGTGAGGAAAACAGTGATACCTCAACAGTGGGCTAAAACTGGTGATACAGGGCGGGAGATGTAATCATGTGCTGCTGGACGACTTTTTAAAATTAATCGGTTAGAGGGAATTCTGCCATCGCCGTATATCTTTACATTAGAAATGATGCAGTTTAAAGATGCACTGGCAACGTTAATAAGGCATAGCCATAATTGGAAAACGTGTTAATCCCATGCCCTGGAATCAAGTCAGGGGGACAGCGTTCTCTTGACGTCAAGGCAGCCTGGAGATATTAAAGAAGTCAGCTCCTGCCTCCCGTGCACGCAGAGCGAGCGAAAAGCCCACCGAGAAGGATCTCACTCGGCTGCTAGCTTCCTCCTAACTTTCATGGACTCTGTCGGAAAGTGAAGACTCAGTTGGTACAATGAGGATTCAAATGATGTGGTTGTTGCTGTTCCTCAGTTGTTATGCTATATGTTCAGGTGAGTGGTAACATTTAAGGAAAATAATATTGCATTAGAAAATAACCTGCTTGAAATCAGGGCAGTTGTGAGCTAATGAGAAGTTTTTAGCTCATTGCATGTTTAATACTTTCTAAAAACTAACCTATATTTTTATTCCTCAAATTTAGAGTGAAAGAATTGACATTCTTCTGTAACCGAAATAAGTTTTAAAACATGAGCGTTTTGGAATGTCAGTTACCTGCAGGTCAGATTTAACTCTGCAGTTACAGAATGGATTGATTGGTCAGTCTGGAGGCAAACATGTTACGTGAAAAAAAAACAGTTCTCAAATTTGGTGTTATGCGTGTGTGGGTGAAAATAATTTATCTGCTCAGAAAATTAGGACATTTTCCGGATCAACTCCAGTAATTGATCCAAAAACATTGACGGGGGATCGTTCAAGCTTGTACAAAAAAAAAGTATTGTTTTAACGATTTTTCGTTCGGTCAACTAGACCAAAAGCTAAAAGGTAGCTGAAGGTTAACTAGGGTTCCTCTTTGATTATTGATTGTATGAGGACATTTAATTTCTGATGGCAATCCAGCTTCCCAAGTGATTACGTTCCTGATTTAGTGATGCTTATCCTGTTCCATCAAAGGTTTCAATCTTGTCATGTAGAAGTACACGGACAGGAATTAATTGGAATGCTGGAGTTTATTATTTAATGCCACACTGTTCACAGCAGACGAAACCTTTCAATAATTGGATTGGAAAGAGATGCAAATAAATTGAAATTACAGCATGTTAAACAATGCAAAGGTAGGAAAATTTATGTATAAAAACCGCAGAAGAATTTATATGGGTTAACTTTAATAGAAAATTAGCTAATTGCCTGCATGCGGTGCTGGCATACCCTAGGGACAGCTCACATTTTGCTAAGATTCCAATTATTTATTTGAGTATAAATGATTAATCTTAATTCCCATGCATGAAATATGGCCTGTCAAATTATCTTTGCTTTCACTCTAAATGTAAAGGAAGACAGAATTCTTACATCTTCATTTGTTTAGATAATAAAGTGTGGAGGCAGCAAAATACGAAGAAAATGCACCCTTGCATTCCACGAGCTGTACCCTATGTTATAGAAGGCAGTTAAAGTTTCAAAACAATCCATCTCAATGTTCGAATAAGCCCCGATATGTGGATCAGAACATTTTAGTCCAGACTGGCTCTGCTCCTTGGACAGTCGAAATATCAAAGCAGCAGAGAAGCACAACAGTGAATAAGAAATTGGAATGAAAGTGATTCTCTGATGCCTTTTTTTTTAATCCCATGGTGAATACAGCGAATTTAGTTTGGAATGGTTGTTTTCAGTTTCCACAGCTTACACAGAATCAATACCAACGGAAGGTGGGCTCTTGGATCGTCTTTATGCCTTAAAGGTAGGACTGCTATGGTGAAACCAAAAATAATACGGAGGAGTTTCTTGCAATGAAGCAGATGTCTAATGTTAGTGTTTAGCAATCTTAAATATTGTGAGTATTTAAAAGTTTTCTGCAATTGCTCTTTTCCCCAAACTTCACTAAAGATAGAATCGTAGAATAGAGACATCATAAAGCACAGAAGGAGACTCTTCATCCCATTGAGTCCGTGCTGGCTCTCTGCAAGAGTTACCAATTAGTCCCATAACCCTGCTCTTTCCTCGTAGCCCCCAAGTTCTTCCTTTTTAAGTGACTGTCCAATTCCCCTTCATAAGTTAACATTGGATCTGCCTCCGCCACGCTTTTCAGGCATCCTAGATCATAGCATCTTTCTGAGTTAAAAAACATCTCATTTCCCCTCCTGACGGCTTTTTAATCAATTATTAAATCTGTGTGCTTTGGTTATCATCCCACCTGCCAGTAAAAACAGTGTCTCCCTGCCTATCCTATCATTGGAAATGATAGGTATGATTATATTAATATATTCATGGCAATAACATAAAGAGGGATGAAATCAGTAAATACATCTACATGATCTGTTTTGTGATCAGGTGATTCTTCAGTATACATTGATAGGATTCATTTTTCCCAATTTAAGTTTCAATATAGAACTATACTGATGGATATTTATTACTTGTTAATTACATAATTTCCTTGTGATATTACTAAATTAACAATGATAACATATTGTCTTCAATCTTTTTCCACATTTGTACTCAAATATCAGTATTACATGGCCAAGTAACAATGATATGTAACATAAATGTCCCATTATTTTAATTAAATTAGTCAAAGCTATTGTCACAGTACAATAGTACCGTAATCTAGGTTACAATGCACTTTTGAATGCCAACAATTTTACAGGGCTTCTTACAGTCTCAGCTTCAGTGGGGACCAGCAGAACCCCCAAGGAAATGCTGTATATGGCCACTTGCGGTCATTTTTGTCTTTCTATTTGGGATTAGAATCCCCATGGACCATCAGGGGCAAACTATTTAACAGCTTCAATTTGATTGGCTGATTTACTGTAAGTAAAACATTCCAAGGTTCTTCACAATGGAAAATGGCCTCCAAGCTAAAGATGGGTGTGGGGAAGGGAGAGTAGGAGGATGATGAAAAGTTTGGTTGAAAAGATGGGTTTTGAGTAAGCTTTTAAAGGGGAAAAGAACATAAAAGGTTTTAATAAGGAAAATCTCAACAACAGGGGTGAGTGACTGAATACCTCCCGAACCATGGCCTTTGCCACCTAAAAGGATAAGGATCTTGGTTGCATGGGAACACCATCATGTCCAAGTTCCCCTCCAAGTCAGACACCATCCGGACTAAGACATTTATGGTTGTTCTTTCATTGTCACTGGGTGAAAATCCTTGCTCTCCCTTCCTGACAGCATTTTGAGAGTGACTTCATCGCACTGCAGCGGTTAAAGGAGAAAGATCACTACCATCTTCTCAGTTGCAACTGGGATGTACAATAGATTCCAGCTTTGCCAGGGACACCCACATTTCAAGAGTAAATGAAAAAAGAGACTTTGCTTCTAATCATGCAATCAATTTAGGGAGTGCCTAAAAATGTCAGAGGAACAGAAGGATGGGAATGGCATCAAGTTGGAGGTGGCTGCAGAGATTTTAACTTGAGTACAGTGGAAAATGGTGGTGGTGGTGGGGTGGGACAATATATATTGTCAAGGATGGCTGCGTGAGACTTAGGCCTGAATTTTCAGTTCAGTGGGCGGGCGCGATCGGTGCTGAAAAGTTCAGCGCTGCCAGGGTGGGGACAGGAAGAGGGTGGCAATGACCATCAACAGTCGTGCAAGCCGGCGCTGACAGAAAGCTCCCTGAAAGCTGAGAGCTGCCTCAGGGAGCTGAAGACCTGAAACATCAAAAATAAAGGTTTCAAGAACTGAAAAAAAGTGTCCTTACATCATAATCAGTCACCTGAAAATTTAGCTTATGAAAACGCTGTCCACAGAGATTTATTTATATTTTATTTCATCATGGAAATCTCGTTCCTGTGGATGAGGTTTATTGAAAAATGCAAAAGTCACCTGGCCAATTTGCCTGCCCACGACCTGTAAAGTTGGATGGGCTACGTAAAATGACAGACAATTCCGCCATTAACGGTTTTAATCGTCCTCCTAATTGTCGGCGGGTGCGCTTCCAACTTTTCTGCGTGCCTGTAACCAAAATATCACACGATTGCATGCCTGATCGGCTCAGGCATGTGCCCACCTGATCAGTGTAAAATTCAGCCCTTAGAATAGGGTAGGATACAGGAATTTTAGAGTTTGTGGAGGGTGGAGAATATGGACAAAAATGGGAACAAGGCTTTCAGTATCAGAAGAACCAAAATAACAATAGAAGCAAACAAAATTGCAAAAAATACAAAATGAGCAGTTTTAGTGATGGAGAGGACATGACATTTAATCTCAATTTTGGATTGAGCAGATTTCTTCCAAATTTTTTTAAAATTAATTCACGGGATGTGGGCTTTGCTGGCTGGGCCAGCATTTGTTCCCCATCCCTAGTTGCCCTTGAGAAGGTGGTGGTGAGCTGCCTTCTTGAATCACTACAGTCCATATGGTGTAGGTACACCCACAGTGCTGTTAGGAAGGGAGTTCCAGGATTTTGAACCAGTGACAGTGAAGGAACAGCGATATATTTCCAAGTCAGGATGGTGAGTGACTTGGAGGGGAACTTCCAGGCGGTGGTGTTCCCATTGATCTGCTGCCTTTGTCCTTCTAGATGGTAGTTGATGTGGATTTGGAAGGTGCTGTCAAAGGAGCCTTGGTGAATTCCTGCTGTGCATTTTGTAGATGATGCATACTGCTGCTACTGTGCGTTGGTGGTGGAGGGAGTGAGTGTTTGTGGATGTGGTACCAATCAAGTGGGCTGTTTTGCCCTAGATGGTGTCAAGCCTCTTGAGTGTTGTGGGAGATGCACTCATCCAAGCAAGTGGGGAGTATTCCGTCACATTCCTGACTTGTGTGTTCTAGGGCAAGCTTTGGAGAGTCAGGAGGTGGGTTACTCGTTGCATGATCCCTAGCCTCTGACCTGCTCTTGTAGCCACAGTATTTATATAGCTAGCCCGGTTCAGTTTCTGGTCAATGGCAAGCCCCAGGATGTTGATAGTGGGAGATTCAGTGATGGTAATGCCATTGAAAGTCAAGGAGCGATGGTTGGATTCTCTCTTGTTGGAGATGGTCTTTGCCTGGCACTAGTGTGGCGTGAATGTTACTTACCACTTGTCAGCCCAAGCCTGGATATTGTCCAGGTCTTACTGCATTTGGACCTGGGCTGCTTCAGTATCTGAGGAGTTGTGAATGATGCTGAACATTGTGCAATCATCAACAAACATCCCGACTTCTGACCTTAAGATGGAAGGAAGGTCATTGATGAAGCAGCTGAAGATGGTTTGGCCAAGGCAGAAAGTTTTTGAAGTAAAAAAAAAATCGTAACTTTTTTTAAAGAAACGTAGGCTGGGATTTAGTGCTGCGTGAGCCCTCGGTCGCTTTCCTTGGGCATGTCACAATGTAATTTAAGTGCTCTCAGGCACTTGACTGGCCAGCTATGGGCCTTGCGTGCATTCGAGCCCCCAGTAGGGTGGAAATCCTGCTCTTGTTGGCAGAGCCACAAGGAATGGTGGCTGCTGCTGGCAATGCTCCAAGGCCCAGCCTGAGGATCACCGCTGGATCCCTGGACACAGGTGAGTGGGGCAAGGCTGGTGGGGGTCATGCTGTAGGGTTGCTGGAGATGGGGGAGGTTCGGAGGCAAAGGAAGGGGGTGGCTTTCAGCGGCCCTTCCCTTCTAAATTCCAGGTCCCTTGATTGGGCATTGAGTGTCTAAGAGTGAAGAACCACCCCCCCCGACCTCCCAACAAAGGCCACAGGCAAACGTGACAGGCCCCAGCTGCATGGGAGAGTCGTGTGTGTGTCCCATTAAATCCCTGAGCTACCACTAAATTCTGGAGGCCTCAAGGTTTCATGTGGCTCATTAATGAGCCTAATTAGCATCCCACCACCAGTGGGTGTGATTCCTGTGTCAGGCCCTTCCCGCCCCCAACTTAATTAAGGATGGTTTTTTCGATACCAGGAATCCAGTGTGGGTACTCCTGCCTAAGTCTCCCAGCTCCACTGCTATTATGCCCGCTCAGGCAGGCTGCATTAAATTCTGACCATAGTTTCAAAGGCAATGAAAGAATAATTAACTCAATTATAAAAGTATTCTATGATGCTTTATATCATTTATGTATACCTTCCATGCAGGTTCTTACTCTGGTACTGCTAGACGCATTCCTCCAAAATTCTGGAACATGTTACCAGAAAAATATAGAATTTTATAATAAAATATATTCATTCTGGGTAATTTTGTAGCACTTAACTGCACATGATCCACAGTTTAATGTGAAAATAATTCGCAGTGTGATTTGTTTACTCTTACTGGATCAGTTTGATCACAGGTTCCTAAACAGCTACTTGAATCGTCATCAACTGAGACTAAGAAAGTTATGTATTGTAAGATTAATACTAAATTTTATTGGTAGTTTAGTGCAAACTGCAACCACAATATGTCAGTGATAGTAGAATGGGCACCACCTTAAGCAGTTGCGGCCATCCAGATGTATGGTGTGTGGCCTAGCACACTCCTGACCTGAGCATGGTTGATGGAGAATCTTTGAGGGCTCAAAAATGAGCAGGTCATTGCAGAGTATCCCACCTATTGTCTGTTCTTTACTTCAAAGCTGATCCATGAGCTTGAGTTTTAACATTTGTGTCCAGAGTATTGGCTTTATTAACTGCAAGCAGATTTTGAGGTCTGAGCTTTTGCAGTTCAAACAATGGAGCAGTAGCAATTACTCCGTATAATCGCTCATGTATTTCTGTCAGCTTTCAGCAGTATCTACCTGTTTCTTTTCCAAAGAAATTGAAGAAAAGCTAGAGGATAAATTTCAAAACTTTTATTCCAGGGAATCTTATTTTGAATGGGTTAAAAAAAAATCTGACTCTTCTATTGTACCATTAACTAAACAGGGAGAGGGGAGATCAGTAATAGGAAGCTCTTCCAGATTCTCAGATATAAATCTGGAAGTGTTTCTGGTTGAATTGAGAGCCAGAAGATTCAGTAGAGCTGAAAGCTAGGCCAGGAAGGGAAACCCTAGAGCTAGGATGAGTTTTATTGCAGGAATTCAGAAGCTCTTCCCTCAGCTTGCAGTGAAAGCCTGGGGTCTGGTCTCATTAGCAGGCTAGCCACAGAGCCCATGCAACTCTAATATTAACCTGCTGAACCTTCTTCCTATGGACCACTTTATCAATGCAGGGAAGATTAGGTGAAGTGATAATACCACTCCTGGTTTTCTGTTGTGATGAGAAAGATTGCTGCTAGTTAACAAAGCCCATCAATTTTTGGAGCAGGTAGCACAGAAAGCAAATGTTTGAAAGAGCAGCCATGTTGAGGGAAGCAGAAAGGTGGGAGAGAGGTGGAAAGGGGACATCAGTAATAGGAAGCTTTTCCAGATTCTCAGATGTAAATCTGGAAGTGTTACTGGTTAAATTGAGAACCAGAAGATGCAGAATGCTGAAGACTGAGGGCCAGAAACTTTAGAAGGGATGTCAGTGGTGTGATGAAGAGATATTAATGCCTATAATGTTAATGGAAATTACTTTTAAAATAGAGTTCTAGTGGGGTCTGTGTCTATGGCCAGAGTCTTTGGGTTGGCCCCGCTTGCTGACATGTAAAATGACGTGTGGTGACATCAGGCGTGCATCCAGACGTCACCCCGCGTCATTCCAATCTTCAGTTCGGCGGGCGTGTACTGGAGTCAGCTGCGTACCCGCTAAACTGTCAAAAGCCTGTTAAGGCCATTTAAATGTCAATTAAAATATTTAACTAAGCTGCCTGTCCATCCTTAAGGTTGAACGGCGAGCAGACGAAGAGCCCAGGCTGCCTTCGCATTTATCATGAAACCTCATCCACGTGCAGGATGAGGTTCCATGAAGGTTTTAAGAACATAAGAGCTAGGAGCAGGAGTAGGCAATTCAGCCCCTCGAGCCTGCCCCGCCATTCATTACGATCATGGCTGATCTCATTTCGGTCTCAACTCCAATTTCCCGCCCTCTCCCCATAACCTTTCAACCCCTAACTAATTAAAAATCTGTCTTTCTCCTCCTTAAATTTATTCAGTGTCCCAGCATCCACTGCGCCCTGAGGTAGTGAATTCCACAGATTCACAATCCTTTGAGAAAAGTAATTCCTCCTCATCTTTGATTTAAATCTACCACCACCCTTTAGTCTGAAACTATGGCCTCTTGATCTAGAATGCCCCACAAGGGGAAACATCCACTCCACATCTACTTTGTCTATCCCCTTTAGCATCTTATATACCTCAATTAGATCCCCTCTCATCCTTCTAAACTCTAGCGAGTATAGGCCTAAACTGCTCAATCTCTCCTCATAAGACAAGCCCTGCATCTCTGGAATCAATCTAGTGAACCTTCTCTGAACCGCCTCCAGTGCAACTACATCCTTCCTCAAGTAAGGGGACCAAAACTGTGCACAGTACTCCAGGTGCGGTCTCACCAATGCCTTGTACAGTTGCAACAACACTTCCCTATTTTTATACTCTATTCTTTTAGCCATAAATGCCAAAATTCCATTTGCCTTCCTTATTACCTACTGTACCTGCATACTAACTTTCAACAATTCATGCACGAGGATACCCAGATCCCTCTGCACTGAAGCATTCTGACATTTCTCTCCATTTAAATAATAAGTCGCCTTTTTATTCTTCTGACCAAAATGGATAACCTCAAACTTATCCATGTTAAACTCCATCTTCCAAATCTTGGCCCATTCACCTAACCTGTCCATATCCATTTGTAAATTTTTTATTTCTTTATTGCATCTTACTTTCCCACCCATTTTGGTGTCATCTGCAAATTTAGCTATAGTACCTTCTGTCCCTGAATTCAAGTCATTAATATAGATTGTAAATAGTTGGGGCCCAAGGACCGAACCCTGTGGCACCCTACTAGTTACTGCTTACCATCCAGAAAATGACCCATTTATCCCGACTCTCTGCTTTCTGTTGGTTAGCCAATCCTCTATCCAAGGTAATATATTACCCCTAATTCCGTGTGATCTTATCTTATGTATTAATCTTTTGTGCGGCATCTTATCAAAGGCCTACTGGAAGTCCAGATATACTACATCTACAGGATACCCATTATCTACTTTGCTTGTCACATCTTCAAAGAACTCTAGCAAATTAGTCAAACATGATTTACCCTTTATAAAACCATGCTGACTCTGATGGATTGCATTTTGACTTTCCAAATGCCCCATTACTACTTCCTTAATAATGGATTTCAACAATTTCCCAATGACAGATATTAAACTAACTGGTCTATAGTTTCCTACTTTCTGCCTCCCTCCCTCCCTTTTTGAATAAGGGCATTATATTAGCATTTTTCCAATTCACTGGAACCTTTGCAGAATCCAGGGAATTTTGGAATATTATAGCCAATGCATCCACTATCTCGTGCTGCCACTTTTTTTAAGACCCTGGAATGTAGGCCATCAGGTCCTGGGGACTTTTCACCCTTTAATCCCAATAGTTTTCTCAGTACTTTTTCTCTAGTGATGGCGATTGTTCTAAGTTCCTCCTTCTCTATATCCTTTGCACCGCCTGTTACTATTGGGGTGGTACTAGTGGCCTCCACCATGAAAAGTTTTAATAAAATTTTTCAATAAAATTCATTGACATGTCCCAGCTCATGTGATACTGTCACATCAGGGGACATGTCTTAATTTTTTTTTCTTTATTAAAATTTTTTTGAAATCAGACTAAGCTCCCTGAGACAGCTCTGTGTCTCAGGGAGATCCCAGTGCTCTTTTTTGCATATGCGCAGGTGGTAATCAGCTCTGTGTCTGCCCGCTCCCGTCCAACCTCCCTGATGGGGAGAAAGTTGTCCCCTATTTACTCTTTTCCTGGTTATCCAATTCCCATTGATATACTTATGGAATATCTTGGGATTTTCCCTGCTGGTAAAAGTAGGGAAAATCCCAAGATATTCTATAAGTATATCAATGGGAAGAGAATAACCAGGAAAAAAGTAGGGCCCATTAGGGACCAAGGGGGCAATCTATGGGTGGAGCCAGAGGATATAGCTAGAGTGTTGAATGAATACTTCACGTCCGTCTTCACCAAAGAGAATGAAGATGAAGGTATCAAACTCGAGGAGAGAGTTAGCAAGGTTCTTAAGCAAATTGATATAGGGATTGACAAGGTATTGGAGGTGTTGGCAGGCTTTAAAGTGGACAAATCTCCAGGTCCGGATGATTTGTGTCCCAGACTGCTGAGGGAGGCAATGAAGGAGATCGCAGGGGCTCTGACCCAAATTTTTGATTCCTCTCTGGTCACGGGGGAGGTGCCAGAGGACTGGCAAACAGCTAATGTGGTTCTGCTATTTAAGAAGGGTTGTAGAGATAAGCCAGGGAACTACAGGCCAGTGAGTCTCACGTCAGTGGTAGGGAAACTATTGGAGAAATTTCTGAAGGAGAGTATCTATCTCCACTTGTAGAGACAAGGTTTGATCAGGGATAGTCAGCATGCCTTTGTCAGAGGGCGGTCATGCCTAACAAATTTGATTGAATTTTTTGAGGAGGTGACCAGGTGTGTAGATGAGGGTAGTGCAGTTGATGTGGTTTACATGGATGTGGTTTACAGCAAAGCCTTTGACAAGGTCCCACATGGGAGACTTATAAAGAAGGCAAAGGCCCATGGGATACAGGGTAATTTGGTAAGGTGGATTCAAAATTGACTTAGTTGTAGGAGGCAGAGGGTGATGACAGAAGGATGCTTTAGTGACTGGAAGCCAGTGTCCAGTGGCGTACCACAGGGATCTGTGCTGGGTCCCCTAATATTTGTCATTTATATAAACAACATAGATGACTATGTGGATGACACAAAGATTGGCTGGGTGGTTAACAGTGAGGTTGAGTGTCTTGGGCTTCAAGAAGAGATAGACAGGATGGTCAAATGGGCAGGTAAGTGGCAGATGGAATTTAACCCTGAAAAGTGTGAGGTGATACACTTTGGAAGGAGTAATTTGACAAGGAAGTATTCAATGAACGGCATGACACTAGGAAGTTCTGAGGAACTAAGGGACCTTGGCGTGTGTGTCCATAGATCTCTGAAGGTGGAGGGGCATGTTAGTGGGGTGGTGAAAAAGGCATATGGGACACTTGCCTTTATCACTTGAGGCATAGATTACAAAAGTAGGGAGGTCATGTTGGAGTTGTATAGAACCTTTTTGAGGCCACAGCTGGAGTACTGTGTGCAGTTCTGGTTGCCACATTATAGGAAGGATGTGATTGCACTAGAGGGCGTGCAGAGGAGATTCACCAAGATATTGCCTGGAATGAAACATTTAAGTTATGAAGAGAGGTTGGATAGACTTGAGTTGTTTTCATTGGAGCAGAGAAGATTGAAGGGCGACCTTATCGAGGTGTACAAGATTATGAGGGGCATGGACAGGGTGGATGGGGAGCAGCTGTTCCCCTTAGTTGAAGGGTCAGTCACAAGGGGGCATAAGTTCAAGGTGAGGGGCAGGAGGTTTAGGGGGGATGTGAGGAAAAACTTTTTTACCCAGAGGGTGGTGATGGTCTGGAATGCACTGCCTGGGAGGGTGGTGGAGGTGGGTTGCCTCACATCCTTTAAAAAGTACCTGCATGAGCACTTGGCACATCATAACATTCAAGGCTATGGGCCAAGTGCTGGTAAATGGGATTAGTTAGGTAGGTCAGTTGTTTCTCATGTGTTGGTGCAGACTCGATGGGCCAAAGGGCCTCTTCTGCACTGTGATTCTGTGATTCTGTGAAATAAAACGTGTGTCTGTGTGTGTCTTAATTGGAACAAAGCCAGCTAGTCTGGGCACTTTGTTGTAGAGTAGTTTTGAGATCTTAATTAGGTAAAATTAGGG
Source organism: Carcharodon carcharias (assembly GCF_017639515.1). Lineage (NCBI taxonomy): Eukaryota > Metazoa > Chordata > Chondrichthyes > Lamniformes > Lamnidae > Carcharodon > Carcharodon carcharias. The sequence goes on from NC_054487.1 coordinate 66,958,230, forward strand.
TAGAAGGTAAAGTGTAAATTTGCATTTGTTAAAGTAAACCATTCAAGAGTGCAGGTGAAATCTTACACCTAGCTAGAAGACGCCAAGCAATGCGTTTATTTTTTTCAGCTTACTAATAACATTGGTGGGACGAATGGATGTTATTGTTAGAAGGGGAAAGTTAAAAGCCTAGTGACACATGGAAAAATTTACATTCAAAGAGAAAGATATGTATAAAGGAGAAAGGAGATTGTGTGTAAGATAGAGGCATTTTAAGATCCAACAACTGTGAGAAGCCTCCAGCCTGTAAGCCTCGAGCTGCTTCCTGCAAGGACCCAGAGCTGAAAGAAGCTCATTTTGAATGTGACTGTTTAGGGTGTGCTCTGCCAGGTGTCTCTTTAAATCTATGAGATTTATTGTTGCCTTAACGGGGGTGTAACTGAGAGTCAGGTTAATTAGGGGATTTTTGTAGTTATTATAATAGTAATTTTGTAGACATATGTATATGTTTACAATCATTCTTGTATTAATAAATGTTTAATTTAGTTTTATAAAAACCTCTTGTGACTCGGTGGTCTTATTACTACTGAATTCAAAGCCTGCATCTCGAAACATACAAATTGCCAAAATGGGTTATGACAGTTGTTTCAAGTTTCCCTCCTGGTTTTGAACAACCCAGCCTTTACCATCAGCTGTGTCGTAATAATGGAAACGAAAATTGGGTAATTCCTGTTATGTTTGCCAATTAGCAACTTAAGCTTTTTTTGCTGTTAATGCTCAAAAATCTACTTCAATATTAGAATAGTTTGACAATAAAATGCCTCAATGTGGAACACAGTGAGTGAATAATTCATTGAAATAAGAAGAGTATGTGGATTAGATGTTTAGCTAGAACTAAAAACATTGTTTATCTACATATGGATATTCCCTCTCATATTCAAAAATAAAGCCATAGATAAAGCATAGCTAGTTATGAGTTCAAGCTTTGAATCAATAACTCCGGTGTGAAGCTATGCTGTTGAAGATGAATGGAAATGATGAACATGAATAAACCTGTGTTAGTAAAATTGTCATTTGACATTATTCCAAATACAACTCAAGGTCTTACCTGATCTGATATTAATGGAGAATTTTCAAGCCACTTCCTCAACCATTCTTTTTATCCCCCTCACCCCAATTTCCTGGTTAGTGTTTGTTGCCATATACCTTTAAGGGATAGTAGCAAGACATCACTAAAAGGGAAATGTGCCATGTGATCAAGTTTTTGTTTCACTTTTGCTTCTGAGCAGAGCACGTGCATACACACATAGCTCTGATACTGATGTCTTCAAGTTTTCTATCTATGTATATCTGTTCTTATGTGCCTAGTCTAAATAATGAACCCACAATATGTTTACACAATCCATTATGAGTGATTGGTGCTTATATCATTATAACAACACAACATAGTATGCAGCAGTGGTCAAACAGTGTGGCAACAAGATTAAATACAGGTATGACATGATGAACAACCTTAGATTGCACTACATGGCATGAGACGACCCTCAACATTCTGGTCAGACCATAACAGAATTGCAATGTCAGAGAGTGTTAAATCACAACATGGTAAATGCACAGAAAAGCACACAGTACCAGGATAATGCTCAAATAAAAAGCTGGTAAGCAGACAGATCCCACGTAATGAGATTGCAGTACATAATCTGTTAGTCAGTGAGTAGGACAACATGTTGTGAGGACCAGCACCAGGTTAGATCAGTTGGGACAAGGGAGTGACCAGGGTGTGTGTTGGATCTATAGCGAGCAAAAGCCAAACAAAAAAAAGTCATAAAAATCAGGCCAGAAAATTTTGCAATTGTAACAGGCAGAGCTTTGAAAAAGAGCGCAAAATGGCTACAGCGACATTCCTCCCAATTACCACAGGAGAAGGAAGGGGTGGAATCATCCCAGATTTACACTAATTGCGGTGATGGGTGGGTAAAATTTACCTGCCAGCCGCGATGGCGGGTTTTTGTGCCATATCGTCCCAAACCCGCCACATTATTTATGCATCCCGAGAAACACGTCATTTTGATGGGCAAATGAGAGCCCAAGTCTAGCTGCACGCACACATCTCAGTGCACCAGCCCATGACTACTACAGGGAAGATGTCCACAAAAGGCAAAAAAACTGCAACCCCCAGGTTTAATGACCTGTCACTCTTAATACCATTTGGACGCCATGGGGGCCCACCATGATGTCCTCTACTCCTGCTCTGGCCATAGTAAAGGCAGCGGCATCACCAATCCAGTATGGCAGGTGGTGGCAGTGATGGTCAGTTCCAATGCTGTACAGAATGCAGGTAGACGAATGATCTCATCTGTGCAGCCAGGGTAAGGCAAGCAACTCATCACTCTAAACTCATATACTCAAGCCCATCACACATTCACTGGCATCTCACTCACTGCCAGCTCAAGGGGCATTGCCACCCATTCTCACACACACCATCACATCACCATCTGGCCTCATCTCCTCTGGAGACTGCCTCCTCAGCCCTCACCATCTTGAGGCCACTTGCACAATCAACATGTGCTCCACACACACCCTTGGATACCCTCCTTCCCCAACACAGCTCTTGTCCTGCAGCCTCTTCCCTTGCCTGAGGCCACTTCTGCCCCCTCCCCAAGTAAGACCTTGCCCTGCATCAACATATGGTTGATCTGGTAGGTAAAGACCTACCCGTTAGCCCCCCCTAAAAGTGATGTGGTGCTGTCTGTGAAGCTTGGCGCTGGACCACGAGTGCTGACTGAAGCAAGATAGGCAAACAAACCTTGAAGTCCCGAGTGAAGTGCAGCCCACCAGGTGCACGTTGCTTATGTGCTATTGTGAAACACATCAGCGGGTTTACCCGCCAATTAGGCAGGGGAATGAGTCCTGAAGGCTGGCCCTAAAGATATGCTGATGTATTACAATGATATTCCTGACGTCTGGTGGTGCAAAACGGCCGGGCTGAGCGGATGATCGCAAACTGGTTTCACGTTGTCATGAAACCGATCGCACTATATTGTCCACTCATGCCACTGGACACACCCAACACCAGCAGGCATGGAAAATTCCGGCCAAGGTCAAAGAGATATTGTGAAAATATCCACAAAATTCCCCACCAGATGAGCAAGCCATAAAAATTCGCCTAGTAATTGAGAATGAAGCAATTGAACGCATCAGGATTAACAGTAGAGATAAAGGATCACCAAAAGATATGGACTACGTTGGAAGACCGTTTCAGTCTCAGGTTAAACTTCCATATTCATCGACTAGCGTTCATATCATTTCGACAATAGCCTATGGAATCCATTGACCACTTCGTCAGCAGATGCAGAGAAAAGGGCATGTCCTCTGATTTTTCAAATGCAGAGCTAGCAAACAGAATTGTTAAGTTGGTTGCAACCATCCCATGGAAGAATTCCAGAAAGATCTGCTATTCAAGACAAAAATGTATAGCATTGAAGAGCTATTCAACAATAGATGTAAGTATGAAGCAACCCGCTCAGGTTGATGAAGCTTTCAGACCCTAACTGCAACATCAATTTTTGGTGCACTCACTAGAACACCCAAACCTAGCAAGACATGTGGAAGAAGTGGCTTTCTGCATGCATCAAGGAAATGCCCAGTTTTTCAGCAACTCTGCAAGGCGTGTGGCAGAAAGGACCGCTGGCAGTCGCAGTGCACTAGAGCAAAGACTGACATAGCTACAAAGAGACGTGCACTGATCAGACCATACACAACAGATACCTTCAAGAAAGAAGAATGACCATCTGGTATCCCGTCAGAAACATATACATGAGGTGATTGACAAAGCAAAACATGATGATGATGTACACGATGAGGCAAAGAGCATTGAACACGTTTCACATCGTCACCCTCGTGGAAAACGTACATGTCTTCAAATCATCTAAAGTGTTTGCCAAAATTCAAATCATCTGCCCTAAGAAAGTTGGTAACTATTCGCCATTGGCCAAGATTGACACAGGGGAAAGTGTCAACAAGCTACCTCTGCAGATTCTAAAAGACATATATTGACAGACATGGAAGTCCATGGCAAAACCTACCACTGTGCAGCTTGCAGCATACAACAGTTCATTTATTCCATGTGCAGGATCCATAGTCTTGGAGTCCAAGTACAATCAATCCTCCTGGGTGTCATAGATGTTTGCATCATGGAGACTAAAGGCTCAGCGATTGTAGGTCTATTGGCATGTTGTGCTCTCACACTAATGGCAATCCATGGAATCAGTCAAACCACATATTGCAGATCAACTTCAGAAACTACTCCTGTCACCTCAGTTCATGACCTAACTTCAAAATATCCAGAATGTTTCAACAAAATTAGCAGTTTCAAGGGAGATGCAACATTACGCTTGCAGGAGAATGCAAGTCCATCAACTGATCTGGTACATATTGCGCAACACAAATGTCAGCGGCTACAAGAAGGAATGGTGAAAGATTCTACACTACAGAAACTGTGGAAAGTCATCACCGAAGGATGACCTGATTCAATTCAGCATGTGCATGAACATGTGAGACCATTTTGGCCTTACTGGGGCAAGCCACGCATCTCCCAGGGAGTCATTTTTAAAGGCAGGCAGGTCAACATACCAGAATCTTTGTGACTGATATTCTTCAACTACTTTGTTGCTCACACATGGACATTGATGAGATGAGAAGGTTCTCAAGAAAGACAGTCTATTGGCTGGGTATGAATACTGACATTGAAGTCATTGTGAAGAACTGTGAGGCATGTCAAATGCATTTGCCAACTCAGCACAAAGAACCACTGAATTTACATGAAATTCCTACCCATCCTTGGTCCAAAATCAAATCTGACCTCTCTCATGCCCATGCAATTGACTTCATTATCATCATCAACTACTTTACCAAGTACCCTGTTATTCAACAATTGCACGATACATCAAGCACAACTCTAGGTGCTATTTTTACTTTATTTGGTGTGCCTTGAGAGCTCATTATGGATAATGGACTGCAACTTATTGATGAGCCGTTTCAGGATATGTGTGAGAGGTTGAATATCGATAGCACCACTTCCCCTTTTCATTCCCCTAGATCTAACGGACTAGCTGAATGAATAATTTGCATGGTGAAATCCCTAATTCTCAAATGTAACCAGACCAACCCAGATCTGCATATTTCAATGTTACCTCTGAGAATAACACCTTTTAAGTGCAACTATTCCATCACTGGCAGAGCTCATGTTAGGCAGATCAGTGTGTACCAATACCCATTATACTCTCTCAGAAACGTATACCCATTATACTCTCTCAGAAACTAGAGAGCAACTTTTAAAACTATAAGAGATGACCAACATTCACAACAAAAAAGCAGGTACACTATTGCCAAGTTTAGAGTGGGGGCAACACGTTCGCTTCCAGGATCCTACAGAAGGTACATGGCCGTCAGCCGAGGTGAGCGTTTGTTCAGAACCAAGTTCCTATGAAGTCATTACACACAACGGCACAATGGTGAGGCATAACAGAGGACAAATCAGATCCATTCCAGCTCATCAACCACCATACAGCTCTATCACATCAAGGACAAGATCCCAAATGCAACCAGGAACATCATCCATAAATGACAACCCCACAGATCGCTTAGAGACTCGTAGATTCATCAGTTCTATATCCTTGTGTAATGGTAACTAAATATGAACATGTATTGTAAATAGTTATACTTCTTTGGAAGGGAAGAACGTGCCTTTAGAAAGAAAGGGGTATGTTGTAATATGCTTTTAAGGGATAGCAGCATGACATCACTAGAAGGGAAGTGTGTCAAGTGATCCAGTTTTGGTCACATACACAGCTCTGCTGCTATCTTTTTAGCTTTCTATCCATGCATATCTGTTCATATGTGCCCAATCTAAATAAATGAACCCATGTGTTTGCATAATCCCTTATGAGTGATTGGTGCTTAAATCATAACAGCACAACAGTGCTCACCTATCTCTTTGTAAAGCTTCGATACACTGCTTTTAATGGAGTAAGTGTCATAATTTCTTATTGTTGACTAGATTTTGGACACCAACAAATGGCATACTCTTTGAAAACTGTTTTTTGCACCTTGCTCTTATTACTGTTTCCCTAAAATATGCTGTCTGAGTTGTAATAGTGATCACCACATGTTTTGTAGTTGTTTCAGGCACACCAAGACAATGGTAACTATGAAGACTCAGAATATGAGAAAGTGAAGCAAGGAAAGAGAAAATATCCATACATTTTGAAAAGACAAGTGCGCATTGGAAAATCCCGTAGGCCTTATATACTTAAACGGAATTCTGTCTACTTCATGAATTAATATTTGATACAGGTATAAATTTTCAAGTAAACATGCAAGTCTTTACTGGTTACCTGGATCCATATATTATCATGAGTAATTTCATTTCCTATTTTACTGATTTAATACCTCCTTCATCAGCATAAGGAGCATGAAAAATCCACAAAAACAGATGTGCATCCATCTTATTTAACATGAGTTCAGAACTTGTCAATGTTTCAAAAGATAATTTGTATATTTTGGTGATGTGCATCACTGAATCCTATTTGTCATATGAGAGGATACTGGAACTTTGCATGCTGGGGGAGATTTTGTATTTCTGTGCTCACCAGGGTGCATATTGGATAATTGTGCTTTCTTAGCCAGCAGTTTTTAACCATTGCAATGAAAATGGTGTAAAAGAACAGACTGTGGGAATACAATTGCTCAATATGCATTTCCAGCATTGGGGTCTCAGAAGCAGGACATTGTCGCCATTTGCCTTCCTTTTATTTATGAATGTGTGATTGGTTTGAACTTAATAATTTGATGGCAAGTAAACATTGTGTGATTAAAGGTATAAAATGTCATATGTTTAAGTTGAATATAAAAATTTCCTGCATGACATTCCTCTCAAGTTATGGTTAGAATTGTATGTTCAGATATGTCATTGTTTATCATTAATATGTCTTCGATTTGTCATCAAATTGTACACAACAGATCCTCTTTTAACTGTCAAATGCATTGTCTGCAAATGTTAATAAACTTCAATTAAAATGCTGTGTGTATTCAAAGTTTCTCCTTTGCTTTGCAGTTGATTGAAGTTTTTGTGTCCTACAGAAATCTTCTTAATTCACAACATACACTTCCCAAAGTTTTTACCCTGAACAATATGTGATGAATGTTATTGCTAGTATAGCATTACCGGCAGCAGAGAATAGGTAGAGTGCAAGGCAAGTACCTGAGGTTGGCCAACTCCACATAAAGCTTGCTTGATCATTAATTACAGCCATTAACAGATATTTCAGAGAATGTTTTACAATCAGGTGGATGAACATTCTAGTTTTGTGCTTTATTGCTGAAAATTTTAAAAGCTGAGTACATTTTCAGATTGTTACTTTCATTTTATTTTAAGATAAATATTTGTGGAAAATTCTTCATTCGTATTCTTGAAGCAATATTGCTGACAAAACATTGGGCAGAATTTAACCCTCGACGGGTAGGCTCGGTGGTGGGCGGGCAGCCGAACTTCGCCATCGAAACAGGCTCTGCCGCCATTTTGAGTGGGTGGGCCAATTGGGGGGTGGGGGGTTGCTGGGAGGGATTCCCCAACTGTCAAAGTGCTCTCTTTCGCGAATGCATGCACACTGCTCCCTGAGACTAAGTGTCGTCCCAGGGAGATTGGTGACAGTTTAAAAAACTACAAAATTATCAAAATAAAAAAATTATTAACATGTCCCCCTCATGTGATAATGTTACATGATTTGACACATGCATAAACTTTAGTAAAGATTTTTTTAAACGGCCATAAAACCTCATCCCACCAGTGGATGAGGTTTCATGTTTTTTCTCCTTCCCGCTGGGGCTCCTGGCCTGCCCACCAGCCTTAAGCTTGGACGGGCAGGGCCTTTAATTGGCTTAATTATCCTGTCAATGGCCTCAATTGGCCATTGACAGGTCGGCGGGTTGACAGCTGATTTCGCTGTCCGCCCGCCTTCCTGAATAGTTAAATGGGGTGGGATGACATCGGGGGTTCCTCCCCACGTCATCCCGCGTCATTTTCCCGTTGGCGAGCGGGCCCCGCCCCCAAATCGCCGACGGGAAAATTCTGGCCATTATCTATTTGCAAGAAATGTTTTTGGGGGTAAAATTGGATAGCCCCTGAAAATGGGTGCAGGAATCATACAATTAACCATTGTCTGTCACTTCAGACGCAAGCAGCATGCAAACTTCATACCACCTGCTCATTTACTTGCTTGCAGTGTTCAACCCAGAGCTAAACTTGCTGTCGAGTGGCTGCATGCCTCAGCAGGGAGCCCAAGTTCGTGTGACAGTGGACTTACCTAAAGCTAAGGGGCCCCTTCTGTCTGGGATAGCTGTTGAAAGTGGTTTGATTGGGAGATTCTGACCTGTAATAAGAAAGACTAATGGTGCCACAGGGGAGAGTGCATGCTCCAAGGTTCCCTGGACTGGACATTGTGGCATAGGAGGTAGAGAGCAGAAGAGATGTTCTCTGTGCACGGGGGGTGGGGGGGGCGGGGGGGGGTTCGGTGGGGGGGGGGGGGGGGGGGGGGGGGGGGGGTCGCAGAGGCCTTCTAGAGAGACATTGCAAAGGCAGTGGGATTAGGTAGCAGTCGCAGTCAATGTCAGCAGTTTAGCCCCAGGACCTGGATGCAGCGCCACAAGGGGTTCAATGCCCTGACACAAATGGTCAAAGTCAGTGAATGCATCTCCAAATGCCACATACTACCAACTGAACCACTCACCTCAGACACTGCTCGATTCACCATACCCCCATCACTCACCTACCAACAATATCTGTCAATCACGAGTCAAATCTACAATTCATAGCTTCATCTTACCCTCACACACATAGCGCCGTTGCAAGCCTCACAGCCACATCTCACAGCTCTTACACACTGAGAGCTGTTCAACCGTGACAGCCGCATCACCCAAACACATTGTGTGCGACAGTCATTGACATACTTTTCTCTCTCGTGCAGGTTAAGTTGGAGCACAACTGCTGGCAGGAACACATATCTGGTGGGAGACAGATATTGGCTGCATGTCCTCACTCCCAAGGATGAGACAGTGGTCACTATCATTAGAGTCGTCCTAACTGAGGCCATTGTCAGTGTGGGGCTGAAACCATTGCAGATCATGGTATGTTCATACCTTATATTCTTTCTCACGTCCCACATCCTGCTATTCCACAATCTCTTCTGATTTACAAGCATCAGATGGTGTAAGTCTCTATCTCTTATTTTTTCCCCGCCACTCCTAAGCCTCCTGTCCTTCACCACAACTCTATCCTTGTGCCTTCCTCTCCTCAGGTATCCAAGAACTGCCACCCGGTCAGGCAATGGTGGAAGAGTAAGGGATCGCAGAGCGGGAAGACAGTGAAGAAGAAAAACTATCATTTGGTCTCAGACTCCCCGCTGCCAGCTCAGGTATTGACATTTGCATGTACATTACAGGTGGGATCTGCACCTGGTGAGACACTGGGCATGAGTGGCAGCCAGGAGAGGGACAAGTGTAGTGGAGGTGCCAGCTTGCTGAAGGGTGAGGTCACACAGAAGATCTGCTGTAGAGGAGTCAGAGAGGACCTTGATGACTGATATCCAGAAGATGAATAACAGGTAAGGATTCTGAAATATTTGGTGCATTAGTAGTGCTGCCAGAGAGTTGTGGCCAGTTTCAAGGAGCATGAAGTGTATGGCACTAACTTTGCAGTAACCGCTAGCCATTTGCTCATACCAAAGTAAAAGGATAAATCAAAGCCGTTCTCCTTAATGAACGCCATCATGTAATATTTCAATTTGTTTTCCTTTAGATAAAGACAAATTGAAGAATTCGAGGGCGTATGGCAATGCTTCCATGCCAGTCACAATCTGCATCTTTTAGCTGGAAAATTAATTCAAAATTCAAAAGTTATTCATGGGCAGAATATTTCCGTCGGCATGCGGGGTGGGGGAGGGGACACACATACACACACACACACACACACACACACACACACACCGACGTGTAAAATGGTGCTCGGTGACGCCGGGCGTATGTCCCAACATCACCGCCTGCTATTTTGGTGGGTGGGCGCGCGACGATGTCCATTGCACGACTGCCATTAATTAACGGGTCACTTAAGGCCCTTGAGGCTCCAATTGACCTGGATTTTAAGGCGCCCGTACGATCTTCGGCTCGTCGCATGGGTGCAACGGGCAGGCGGGTAACAGAAATTTGGATGAAGCTCATCCACGGGCAGAAGAAGAGGGCTCAGTGGGTTCTCGAATCCAGACATTTCAAAGTTACTGCTCAGAAGTTAGTGAAACTTGCCTGTGTGAGTTGGAAAAACTACAATCGCATAGCAGCTGCTTGGACTGGACTTATAACCTTCAGGTCAGCACTTTTCAGCGAGGATTTGTTTTGGGGCCTGTAGGTTTCAGGAAGCCTCCCTGAGCCTGGGAATGGGAGCTGAACTCTCCACTGGAGGCACCTCATCTGAGGAGGAAGGGAGGGCTAGAAGGGGGAGGAGGCCAGGAGTGCACATTCAGCCTCCAGGGGAGCCACCTTTGGAAGGTCAGGGATGCAGGACCAGGAGGTTGACCAGGACGCAAGGGGCCGCAGAAGATGCCACTATCCTGCTGCCAGGGTATACAGGTGGTGAAGCATATACCTCAATATGTCTGAGGTGCAGTGCCGAAGGAGGTTCGGTCCGTCAAGGGAGACAGTCAACTATATCTGTCAGATGATTGGTGCAGAGATCTCCGCTAACTGTGTGGGTGGACACCCCATGCCAGTGGCTCTAAAGGTCACAGCTGCCCTCAACTTCTATGCCTCTGGCTCTTTCCAGGGCTCAGTGGGTGATCTTTGTGGTGTCTCCCAATCAGCTGTCCACACTTGTGTCAAGCAGGTTACAGATGCTCTGTTCTGATGTGCATTGACCTTCATTCACTACAGCTGGGATGAGGCCAACCAGACACAGCGAGCCAGAGGCTTCGCGGCCATTGCTGGCTTCCCCCGTGTCCAGGGTGCAATAGGCTGTACACATGTGGCCATCAAGGCGCCAGCAGGTGAGCCCGGTTCCTTCTTCAACAGGAAGGGCTTCAATCCATGAACGTGCAGATAGTGTGTGATCACAGGATGCTGATTCTACAAGTCTGTGCAAGGCACCCAGGCAGCTCCCACGACACCAACATCATGAGATACTCTCAGCTGCCGAGTGTTCCGTGTTCCAGCCCGGCTGGATGGATGGCTGTTGGGTGACAAGCGCTATCCCCTCAGAAGGTGGCTCATGTCGCCTCTCCACCATCCAAGAACAGAAGCTGAGCAGTGGTACAATAGGAGCCACAGCACCACAAGAGCTGTGGTGGAGAGAACCATCGGTCTTCTCAAGATGCACTTCAGATGCCTGGACCATTCCGGGGGTGCACTCCAGTACCCCCCAGATCATGTGTTGCTGATAGTGGTTGCTTGCTGCACTCTCCACAATCTTGCGCTGCAGGAAGTGGGGGATGCAGTGGACGATGATGATGTAGACGGAGTGACTGCAGCTAAACACGATGAGTCCAGCAGTGGGTCCGAGAATGAGAACGCACAGGGAAATGATGAGGGGGCACACATTGACCCGGGCATACTCCAGGGAGGCAGGGACACCCAGGACGCTCTAATCCAAGGAACCTTTAACTAGCACAGCACAGATGGGTCTCCAACACAAGCCTGGCCTGTAGCCTCCTCCCTGGAGACCTTAGTGCAAAATCTGTCTGGATAGGAGCATTGGCAACAGGCCCAGTCAATAAATGTCAATGACACACAAATCACTCATCAAATCTCAGGAATCCATGCACCTACCCAAGAAAAGAGGCACCCACAGCCATTTTAGACGACATAAATTTAATGCTGTAACAAAAGTCTCTTGACATAACAGTAATAAAATGGTGTTGCACTTCACACACAATCAGAAGGAACTCATAGTGGGGCCAACAAAAACCCACCAGTGATGAACCCGGTGTGTGCCTAAGGTGCCTCCATCTTACGTTTACGGGTGCTATGCCTTTGTGGTGCCCCCTCGCTAGCACTGGCATCTGAGACAGCCTGCTCTCTCTATGATGTCCAGTTGGCCTCGATGACCATGGCGGATGTCCTCTGGCCCATCGAGCCTGTGTTGGTCCCGCTTGGGAGGGAGCTGTCAGTTTCATAGCTGGCATTTTCCCAGTTGTCGCAGCTTCATTGGATGTGCGGTCACTGGGAGAGGGGCGGAGGAGCTGCCAACCTCATCCGGAGCGCCCTGAGAGGAGCCCGCAGAGAAGACAGGCAGCTGCTCTGCTGATGTGAGGTATGTTCCCTGCTCCCTGTATATGGATGGGCACCAAGGTGGGATACCTGGTGCCCAAACCATGCCCACATGGGCACGGACCATATGAGGTCAATGCCCCTGTAAGGGATTGCAGGTCTGAGCACAAGCCCAGGAACTCCTGATGCTGTCCCTGGAGCTGCGTCTCCATGAGAGTCACCACTCTCACAATGGAGGAAGCTTGGCACTCAGCCATGAGGCTCAATGCACCGGCCAAGGTCTGTGTAGACTCCTCCACCACTGACACCATGCCAAACAGAGCCTCATGTATCTCCACCAGATGGTCCTGCACACCCGGCTGCATCTTAACAGTTGGCTGCATTGCCGACGACTCCAGAGGCTCATCATCAGCGACGGACTGAGCATGTGCCTGGGCCCCTGCAGTCCTCCGGCTGCTGGCACCATCGGCACTCTCTGTCTCCGCCAGCTTCTCCAGCGACTATGAAGTGCCCTCATTTCTGTGACCCAGGACACTAGCCGAAGATATGATGCCCACCGAGGTACCAGTATCTGCGCTGGTGCCTGCCTGGCAGAGACGGTGTGACGCCCCCCAGGGCCGATGATGCTGAAAGGAAGAGTAAGGACATTCGATCAGTTAGCTTACGGGCAATGTCAATGTACTTGCCTGTCCCCCGGATCATCATGCGCTCATCATTCCACACGCAATGGCCAATGGTTGGTTATGTCACTCACTCAGCAATCAGCACTGCCATGGATGTTGTGGGACTTTTGGTGATGTGAGCGCTGGCCATACATACCTGCCTGCGGAACCCCAGCCTCTCCAACTCCAGTGGACCTGGCCCCAGGTCGAGGGCCTCTTGCTCAAAACAGCTAAGCAGTAAAATCTGGCCTGGCCCACCGCCAGTCCTCAGCTGCTTGGTGTTGTTATGAGAATCCTTCTCCTGGAAATGAAAAAATAGCACTGATAAGTGATACTTGTACTGTCAATCTCCTGGAAACCGGCCCACCCCAAGCCCAGTTACCCATTGCAGAGGTGCAGTGCATCCTTCCCCCGCTTCGGGCCAGCGCTCTCACAAATATGCCAGATATGCCCTTACCCCCGCCCCCACCCCCAACCACCTCCTTGCCCACATGCTGCCTTCATCAGAGTTGGGAGCCCACAGTTGTACCAGCCATTGCAGGAGGCACAATACTGTGGAGCGCAGAAGGCAGTAGATCCATCTGTGCCACACCGCCTTGAACATCCCCTCCCACCATGTCATCACCCTGACTTCGACATGTCCTGGAGTTCGAGCAGTGCGCCTGGGTGCAGATCCTCCAGGTTGTCCCCACCACAGTCACGTGGGTGACAGCCCACCACATGCTGCGGGTACAGAACCCATCTGATCACAACCCTCTCAGGCTGACAAATGCATAGGGGATATCGGCTGGGCCGCCCAGCTAAAGACACATGCCTTCAATGACTCACTGCACTCAGGCCACGCAGACATGGGTGGGGCGCCAGCAGGGGAGAAATTTACATGATGGGTGAAGTGAATGATGCCAACATGCTACTCACCCTTCCCGTGCACAGCAGGTCGTTGAAGCACTTGTGGCACTGGGTCCGTGAGCGCCACACCACATCGTGGCAGCTCACGACCTCCGCTACCTCCTCCCACGCACACTTGGTCAAGTGGGGGGGCCTCCTCCTCCTATCCTCGGGGACGAGCACCTCCCACCGTGCTGCGACCTCCTCGAGGAGGGCAGCAAGGCACTCGTCTGAAAACCTGGGCGCACGGTGACCTCCCGCCCTATCCTCCTGCATGGCCGGCCTCGATGTGCCTTGGCCCCGACCTCTGGCCTTGGAGCGGCTGCAGCTTGGCCTTTAAACAGGCCAGCGGGTCGCCACTCGACCCGGCCGCGATTGCCGATCCGCCTCCGCCCGCCCAGTCCCACCATATCCCCGGGAGTCGGTAAACACGCTGGGCGGGCCTTAATTGGCCCGCCTGTGTAAAATAGCGGTGTGGTCCCGATTGCCAATGGCGATCGTGTCCGCGACCACCCGTGCCCACTCCCGCACGCCCCGCCCGACATGGGGAAAATTCTCCCCCATGTAACTTTACTAAGTAAAGCAGATGTTTAATATACAAACATATAAATTAGGAGCATGAGTAGGCCACTTGATCCTTCGAGCCTGCTCTGCCATTCAATAAGGTCATGACTGATCACGACTGTAACCTCAACACCACATTCCTGCCTACCCCCGATAACCTTTCACCCCCTTGCTTATCAGGAATATATCTACCTCTACCTTAAAAAAAATTCAGGGACTCCACTTCCACCACCTGAAGACTTATGACCCTCAGAGAAAAAAAGTCTCCTCATTTCTGTGTTAAATGGGCAACCTTTATTTTTAAACAGTGACCCCTAGTTCTTGATTCTCCCACAAGAGGAAACATCCTTTCCAAACCCACCCTGCCAAGACTCTTCAGGATCCTATGGGCTGCATCTTCCAGTCAGTGGGTGGGGGGGTGGGGCCCGCTCGCCGACACATAAAATGACATCGGACATTTGTCCCGATGTCACTCCGCGTTATTTAGATTTTCAGTTCGGCGGGCACGCAGCCGAGTCAGCTGTATGTCCGCCGAACTGTCAACGGCCACTTAAGGCCTTTACAAAAATGATTAAGCTAATTAAAGGACCTGCCCGTCCAACCTTAAGGTTGGCGGACAGGCGAGGAGGCCAAGCGGCTTTTAGTGGGACACTTCCATGGGCGGGACACTTCCACACTTCCACAAATTTTTAAAACTTCCAGCGATCTCCCTGAGGCGACACTTGGCCTCAGGGCGATCTGTGCACTCTTTCATCCGCACGCCCAAAAGAGTGCACTCCCGGCTCAGGGAATCTCCCCCTCCCACATAGGGAGCATACAGTGCTTCCGAGCGGACCTCATGCTGGGCAAGCCTTAATTGGCCAGCCCACATAAAATGGCGGCGCGCCCCCAACTGGGGGCACCGATCGTAACCCGCCCGCCCGCACCCGCACGTCCCCCCAAACAGGCGGAAGTGTTACCCTATATGTGTCAATCAAGTCACCTTTCACTCTGCTGAACTCCAGTGGGTACAAGCCTAGCCTGTTCAACTTTTCCTCATAAGATAACCCAACCATTCCGGGTATTAGTCTAGTAAACTTCCTCTGAACTGCTTCCAATGCATCTACATCCTCCCTTAAATGAGGAGACCAATACTGTACACAGCACTCCAGATGTGGTCTTATGCCCTGTATAACTCATCCATTTCTCATTTTTATTTCTGCATGCCAATTATCACCCATTTATATTTCATTAATAAACATTATAAAACTACTTGAACAGAAAAACAGTGCAACAATCTAGTTCACCAATAATGAAAGAACACCCCTATTATAATAAAATCACAATTTGTATTGAAAATCTGAATAGTCTTTCATTGTTTAGTCCAGAATGAACATTAGAAGGGCCCTTGTACATCGTTGAAAGCCAATTCTTTTGGTCCTGAAATGCTTAATCTCCCTCTGGAGACTGACAGACCCTTGTAATTAAAATGTCAATTCGAGTTCAGTAATTGCAGACATTCGCAAGGTGTGCTATTTGGTTGCAGGCCAGATTTATAATCTAGCAGAGAATTCAGCATCTTTGTTTTGGTTCTGAATCCATATCAGTAATAATGAATCTGTGAAAACTGTGACTACCTTTATTAAATACCACATGACCTTCATCCTATCAAGATACTGTAATAAACTCTTGTTAGCTGCAAACCCACCAACATCATTCTGTTATGCGCTTGTCCAAAAAAAAAAGCTAATTCATTTTCAGACCTAACTGCACTTCCTCTAATAATTTCAATATACCGCTTTGATCCTACAACAAATTTGGTGTCCAGTATTCACAACTGGATATTTACAGATGTGTGGTAAACGCTGTATTTAACAAAAGTGTAATTAGTGCCCTCTGGGAAATATAAGCTGCTGAGAGCTATCTGTACAATAAAATTTAATTTTCCTGTAGAGTTAATATTTGTGTGGCTTTCTGGTTATTAAAAGTATTATTAATAGTTTCAATGGTAAAGAGTCTGCTCAAATAAGCAAATCAGGACACTAATAAAAATTCTGAGGAAAATTTGAGGTGAAGAATTATATTGGGGTCAATTGTTGATAGACACATTGAAGATTGCTGTTTTTAGAGGATGAATACCATTATTTTAAATTCAAAATGAATTCGGCCAGGCAAATTATAGCTTGGACTTATTCACAATGCAAGACAATTCAGATTTTCAACACAAATTGTGATTTTATTATAATATGAGTGTTTGTTCGCTACTTGAAAACTAGATTGTTGCACTGTTTTCTCTTCACATGGTTTTATAATATTTGTTAATGAAACATAAAGGAGTGAAAATCAGCATTGGAGGTTTTTAAGTGACTTCAAATAAGACACTCAATTCTAAATGGAACCATGGGGCTGCATCTTCCGGTTGGCGAGTGGGGGTGGGGCCCGCTCACCGACGTGTAGAATGACACGGGGTGATGTTGGGCGGGCATCCCGACATCACCCCACGTCATTTACATTTTCAGGTCGGCGGCCACTTAAGGCCATTAATAAAGTAATCGAATCAATCAATGGACCTGCCCAAACAACCTTAAGGTTGGTGGGCAGGCTGGGAGCCCAGGCGGGCTTCTGAAGAAACATGAAACCTCATCCACGGGCGGGATGAGGTTTCATGAGGGACTAAAAGTTTCAGAATATTTTAAAATAAAAGTTATGGACATGTCCCAACTTATGTGACAGTGTCACAGGAGGGGACATGTCAGTAACATTTTTTTTATTATATTAACTGGTTTTCACATTTGAGCCAATCGAAGAGCACACTCCTGGCTCAGGGAACTCCCCCCTCCCGCCCGCACAGGGAGCGCACAGCACTTCCTGGCGGACGTCACGCTGGGCGAGTCTTAATTGGCCTGCCCATGTAAAATGGTGGCGCACTCCCAACTGGGGGCACCCATCGGGAACCCGCCTGCTAGCACCCGCTCCCACACAACCCCCCGACGGGGGCAAAATCCTGCCCATAAGAAAGAAATGAACATGAGCAGAATATTCCGGCCTTTCTGCCGGTGGGCAGGATCTTCCATTTCTGCTGAAGCCATTGGATGTTTGAACGGTTCACCGCATTTTACTGTCCCCCCCCCTACCGTGAAGGGGCTTTAAAATTCCATCCCAGTTGTGAAAAATATTAACTGAAGATTGACCTCTCCAAAATAAATGATAGCCTTTCGAGGAATGAGCTAGTGGAGGAATGTTTATCGTCATGTCCATAAACACTGGTTAATGAGTCAACACAATGGTGCAGTCAACAAATACACATCATGCTGTGCCAATATGCCATATTGACCAGAGGCGATCCAATCCCTGACCTATCCCTGATATCTGCCATGGAATCATTGGGCATCCTATAATTAGAGTTAAAATCTCTTGGGCTGGAGGAGAGGATATTTGGACAAAATTCTGGCTCCTACTCGTTTAGGAAAGATGTACATGAGTGTGGATGAGTACAAGTTTTGAATTTGCTTTAATCATTCACGCGGTCAAAAAAAACCCATAGGTGCTGGCTGCAGAATGGCGATGTGGGTAAAAAGCTGCAGCGATCTCGTGACAAATTCTTCAGTTCAGGAGCACTTTTTGCAAAGTTGTCTTTTTCTTCTGTTGCTGGATCTTGTGAGATTTTCATCATGCATTTTTGCACCCAGGCGTTTTGTTTTATTTTCTCTCTGCCAGACCAGCCTACTTGCCTTTTTGCAGCTCTCAGGGACCTTTCTCATGTTTATTCGCACTTTACTGTTCAGCGTGGACCAGCCATGCAGGCCTAACCTTCATCTTCTGCTCAGGCTTCAGTTTACATTTTTGAGAACTCAGTGCCCTAAATTGAAATGAAGGCTGGAGATTTTGATTCCTTGGAGCGTGAGATGTGCAGTGAATGTATGTAGAAAACCTGACTTGGAAGGAACAATGGAAGACAAGCACTTATTTTGTGTTACTTCAGCCAAAACCATTTGCCCATTCATAACAATGGGGTTGCAATTTTCAACTGCACCAGGGACAGAATTTTTAGGTTGGCGGGCGGGAGCAATCGGCGGGTCCGGAATGTACCGCCGACCACGATCAGCCCCCGACCATGATTTCACGCTGGCTGGCCAACTGGATCAGCGCTGCGAGGGTGGGGGAGGGAGGAGGGTGGGAAGAGGATGGGCGCTGGCATCAGCACAGGCGTGAGCGAGCGCTGACAGAAAGTTCCCTGGAGGCAGAGAGCTGCCTCAGGGAGCTGAAGACCTGAAAAGCATTAAATAAAGTTTTTAAAATCAGGAAAAAAAATGTCCAACCATCACAATCAGTCACCTGAACACATAGATGATTAAAAATGCTGTCCATAGATTTTTATTTTTCTATCATTTAATAATGGAAATCTCATCCCACCCTTGGATGAGGTTTCATGAAGAATCTGCCTGGCAGATTTGTCCATCCGCCAACCATAAAGTTGGATGGGCCGCAGAAACTTGGAGACCATTGAACCTTTAATAACCTTAATTGGCCTCTTCATTGTCGGCGGGCCTGCTTCTGACTTTAGTGCGCGCCTTCTGACTGAAATATCACATGAGCGCAGGATGGCGTTGGAACGCTCGCCTGAAGTCAGCTTGCGCAATTTTGTGTCTAATCGGGTCGGGCGCTTGCCCGCCCAATCAGTGTAAAATTCTGCCCCAGATATTTCTCATGCAGATGGGTTCTCAATTCCTGCAAAACAATTGCTGATAACGTGGGAAGAAACAGAACCCCTTGTTACAGTAATTGCTTCATTTATTTACAGCATTAAACACAGGATATCTAGTTGCAAAATAATAAAAGATACAAAGTTTCATTAAGTTTCTTCATAACTTAATACAAAACCTGTACATGAGGCGGAGTCATACATATGTACATATGAACATAGATATGAATTAGGAGCAGGAGTAGACCACTTGGCCCCTCGAGTCCATCACACAGAGCTTTTATGTGTTCACTTTCACATGATTAGAACACAATTAAAAGCTGAATGGTCTAAAACTGCCAAAATTATTTCTTTGCTTGGCTATGGTGGTGTCCAACCCCTTCGACAAGGGACACCCTGTCCATTAGGCTGTGGAAACCAGGCCTCTCAAGTTCAGGTTTCATGAGGATTTGGAATTGCTGCTGATTAATCAAGAGTTACAGTGGCAACTGAGTGATCCTTCTGTAATCTGGCTGTTAAGAATGACAATATGAATGTGCAGCAATCAGACCTATAAGACCCACCATACATGAGTCATTGTTGGAACTCAGTTGTGACATTTCTAACCATATGTGAATGTGAATCATTTTCCAAAACAGCGAAACCAAATAATTGGTAAACAGTTTAAAGTGGTGATGCGCAAGAACAAGCTGAAACTTTTTAGGGTCTTAATAAAGATGTATAACATAAAGATCCCTCTGTCACCTAACAAAACAGATTTTGGATTTGTCACAAAAGGTTCCCTTATGAAACAGCAGGGAATCTGCCAAAAAAATCCATGGCATTGTTTGAAGATGAGCAGGGGAGTTCTCCCAGCGTTCTGGCCAACATTTATATCCAGCCAACATATCATCTGGTCATTTATTTCAGAGCTGCCTTTGGGACCTTGTGTCCAAACTGGATACAACATTTCCAACATTACAAGAGTGACTGCTTTTTGATCATGAAGCACTTATGAATGCCCTGAGGATGTAAAAATGCTAAATTTATGCAAATCTTTCTTTTCTATAAGTAATTTACGAGCGTAAGAGTGAAAATAAACAGTAGATATGGTTAAGCTCCAATAGTTGTTTGGAAATGAAGACCAAAACCAAGACAGATGCCTTCAGACAGAGTTTTATTGCTGGTCATAAAAATCTCCAAAGAGAAAATTTGTCTCATCTGCTATCCCTTTTAAACAACCAAATAGGTACTTAGGTTGTTAACTAATAATCAGCAATTGAACTCCTTTAACTGTTTTCGTTGCCAACAGATATCTCTCTAAGAATGATATGACAGGAGAATTTTTTTCTCTCACACCACACAAGTTTCAGGCAATTACCACCTCTCACAAGAGACAATCTAACCATCACCCTTTGGCATTCAATCATTCAATGGCATCACGATCACTGAACTCCCCCACTATCAATATCCTGGGGGTTACCATTGACTAGAAATTGAACTGGACTCACCAAATAAATACTGTGGCTACAAGAGCAGGTCAGAGGCTAGGAATCGTGTGACAAATAACCCACCTCCTGACTCCCTAAAGCTTGTCCACCATCTACAAGGCACAAGTCAGGAGTGTGATGGAATATTCCACTTGCCTGGATGAGTGCAGCTCCAACAACACTCAAGAAGCTTCACACCATCCAGGGCAAAGCAGCCCACTTGGTTGGCATCCAATCCACAAACACTGACTCCCTCCACCACCAAAGCACAGCAGCAGCAGTGTGTACCATCTATAAGATGCACTGCAGTAACTCGCTAAAGTGTCTTCAACAGCAACTTCAAAACTCACAACTACTACCACCTAGAAGGACAAGGGCAGCAGATGCATGGGAACACCACCACTGGAAGTTACCTCCAAGCTACTCACCATCCTGACTTGGAAATATATCACCGTTCCTTCACTGTCGCTGGGCCAAAATACTGGAACTCCCTCCCCAACAGCATTGTGGTTGTGCCTACACTACATGAACTGCGATTTAAGAAAGCATGTCACCACCACTTTCTCAAGGGCAATTAGTGATGGGCAATAAATGCTGGCCAAGCCAGCAACACCCACATCCCATGAATGAATTTAACAAAAGGGTCGTTAGTTTGTCAAATTCTCTTACACAGGGAGCAGTGAACGCTGGATCTTTGAATATATTCAAGGCTGAGTGAGATTTTTTTCAACAAGGGAGTTGAGACTTTTGAGGGACAGATAGGAAAGGAGTTTAGGCTACAATCAGATCAGCCATGATTTTATGAAATGGCAGAGTAAACTTGAGGGGCTGAATGGCCGCCAAATTCTTGTGTTCTGTTGAAGAATCCCAGTTCAAAAAGTGATTCTAAAGGGTAAAGGTGCATTACATTTAAGATTAAGGAACAAAGTTTAGCCATGTATGGATTGCAATGTATGAATTGGAAACCTGAGGACAAGAGATATACTTAGGGTGACTCTTAATCATGCAATTTAAAGATGTAGAGAGTCCAGAGTTCATGAAAAACTTTGCCAAATCTTTGCTCTTCATCTACAAAACTGATAACTCAATGACAAGTCATGTCACTATGTATCCCAAAATACATGTGATAAAATATGGACTAGCCATATAAATACTATAAATACTACAAGAGCAGGCCAGAGGCTAGGAATCTTGTGACAAGTAACCCAACTCCTGGCTCCCCAAAGCCTGTCCGCCATCTACTAGGCACAAGTCAGATTTGTGATGGAATACTCCCCATTTGCCTGGATGAGTGCAGCTCCAGCAACACTCAGGAAGCTTGACACCATCCAGGACAAAGCAGCCCACTTGATTGGCACCACATCCACAAACATTCACTCCCTCCACCACCGATGCACAGTAGCAACAGTGTGTACCATCTAAAAGATGCACTGCAAGAATTCAGCAAGGCTCCTTAGACAGCACCTTCCAAACCCATGACACTACCATGTAGAAGGACAAGGACAGCCGATAGTTGGGAACACCACCTGAATGTTCCCCTTCAAGTCATTCACCATCCTGACTTAGAAATATATTGCTGTTTCTTCACTGTTGCTGGGTCAAATCCCTGGAACTCCCTCCCTATCCTCACTGTGGGTGTACCTATACCACATGGACTACAGCGGTTTAAAAAGGCAGCTCAGCACCACCTTCTCAAGGGCAACTAGAGATGGGCAATAAATGCTGGTCTAGCCAGGAAAGCCCACATCCTATGAATGAATTTTTAAAAAATGTGTGCCTCTCCTGACTGGTCACCCTTCTCTAACGGCAAATGGTTTGTTAAACAAGTTTTCATGAAAATGCTACAGCCCTTTTAGCATTCTGTCAGTTAAAGACTCAGTGCCTGGTCAAATATTTGTGTTTACAACATATTGATCATCATCTAAATTATTATTTGGTTGACATATAAATACCTAGAATTGTTTAACAGGATTGTGCTTAAGTGTTGATAGAAGAGCAAGGCATGTCAGAAAGACCTGAGTGGAATATTATTGCTACGTATGCCTGTAACAAGACTTGCTTGCCCTTTATGGGCTGCTTTCCAGTGATTAAAGTTGGCTTTGATAGCCCAGTTTACCACATTGCTCTTACAGGATTACCACATTGCTCTTATATTGCACTGTTCCTTCATTTTCTCACAAGTTTTCCAGGGATTGGATTTTTTGCACAGGTTGTTGGATGTTGTGAGATATGAGAGCACTGTTTTGTGCCAGATTTTGTAGACTTCTTCTCTAGTACCACCAGATCCAGCCTGTTACTGCTGCAAGTCAATTTACCTTTGATCTGGTGAGCCATCTAAGCCTGCTGCCACTCCCAATAGTTAGCTTCTGCTCTCGCTTGTTGCTGCTGCTGCTCCCTTTTGCTGCTAAACTGGTAGCAGGTGATCCTGTGTGATGTCAAGCAGATCGGAAAATCAATGAGAAGGAAATATTTATGAAGTGTGATGGCTTAAATGTATTTCATGGTGCGTTTATAAAAGTGCTTTTATCTCCGAAAGCAAAACATATAATAATTTTCTGGATATGCTGTTTAATAAGGACAGGAGCCTTGTACAGTGTACAGCATATATTATTGTGATGGTATATGTTATTGCCATTTTGAGTATATAATTGAAAATAAAAGAATGAATTATATATTGTAACTTCAATTTAATTACATTAGTTAATCAGAAAATCAGGCTAACAAAGCTATATAATTTTAGGGTTTTCAGAATAAGAAGAAATTCCTCTAACTTTACAGAGTATCTGTCTGCCTGTCCATCTATCTATCTATCTTATCTATACAACATATAGACCCTTTCAGTAGAAGTTATGAATGATGTATACTTTGATCAATCTTTGTATACATTTATATAATGGATCTGTCATTTTTGTATATTCTAGAAAGCCATTATATATAGAAATGGTACAGCCTTCTTTGAAAGCAAGCGCACATCAGAGGCAGGAAACGAGGAGAGGAAATCCTGAACCAGCAACTCGTCCAAAACTCAGTCATCTGCGGTATCCTGTCCTATTTGTAGCAGAACCTTCCAGGCATAAATCGGCCTTAGCATTCACCTACATAGCCACCGGAACCCTACCAAACACCCCGGATGATGTACGTTATCTTCGCCTTGTTCATAGGACAAACAAGATGTAGAATATGCATACAAAGTTATAGAACAATTGTGAACATTTACTGTTATATCAGTGCCAGATTTTCTACATCATACAACAATATCACATCTTATTTTTGATTGTTTAAAGAAAAACAATTACAACTATGCAGGTACAGCAAGTTATTAGTGAAGCAAATGGAATGTTATTGTTCATTGCAAGAGGAATTGAATGCAGGAGTAGGGAGGCTATGCTTCAGTTATACGGGGCATTAGTGAGACCAGATCTGAAATACTATGTACAGTATAGGTCTTTTTATTCAAGGAAGGATGGAAATGCATTGGAAACAGTTCAGAGAAGGTTTACTAGACTAATACCTGGAATGGGCGGGTTCTCTTATGAGGAAAGGCTGGACAGGCTAGGTTTGTACCTGCTGGAGTTTAGAAGAGCAAGAGGTGACTTGATTGAAACATATGAGATCCTGAGGGGACTTGACAGGGTAGATGTGGAAAGGATGTTTCCTCTTGTGGGAGAATCTAGAACTAGGGGTCACTTTTTAAAAATGAGGCGCCACCCATTTAAGACAGAGTTGAGGAAAAACATTTCTTTCAGGTGGTCATGAGTCTTTGGAACTCTCTTCCTCAAAAGATTGTGGAGGCAGAATCTCTGAATATTTTTAAAGCACAGCTAGATAGATTCTTGATAAGAAAGGGGGTGAAAGGTTATCGAGGGTAGGCAGGAATGCGGAGTTGAGGTTAAAACCAGATGATCTAATGAATGGCGGAGCAACTTGAAGGGCCGAGTGTGGCTACTCCTGCTGCTATTTTGTGTGTTCGGATGTAACTCAGTATTTATCCAGAGTTACATTGTGACAATATCTAACAAGTTTAATCAAAACAGTTTCTCAAATTGCTTAATGGAAAAAGAATTCTTCTGGCAGATTTTTCTCACTGAGCCAACTGACTATAAGCTCAAAGTAAGACTTGTAACAACTAAAATGTTGAAAGAAATGACGCATCTCTCAATAAATTTGTCTATAAGATGGCCTTTATGAGCATACAAATGAGCATACAAATTAGGAGCAGGAGTAAGCCATTTGGCCCCCTGAGCCTGCTCCACCATCATGCCTTTGCGTACCTACATCAATGCTTAACTTAGAAGCCTCAGCCTCTCTCAAAAGCTCAATTGTCACAATATATCTCTGGATAGATACTGAAATGGAATTCACTGCTTTTTTCAGTCAGTCAGAAATAATGATGGTAATATGTCCAGTCTGTGATGCAGGAAATGTGGCACTGACATAACAGTAAATATGCACAATCATTTTGTTTTTAGAACTTTGTATATGGATTCCACATATTCATTCTGTAAAATATTGTATACAAAGTTTTCGGTAAATGTATAGCATTCCTAACTTCTGTTACGACCAAGATGGGAGAGTGCACTGTCTATCTTTAGCTTCACTACTCCATGGGTCACAACATATATTTAAATGATTTTTTCCAGCTAGCTATATGGCCAAATATGTGCTTTACCTATGAATCTCAGAATGACCACTCAATGCCCACTAAATGCATTAACCCTTTAAGGACAATGTCCTCTAAAAAATGCCAATGCTTCCAGCATGTTCTTAACCCTTGAAGATGAACCATTTTCTTTAATTAAAGGGTTTATGACACCTCTATTAGAAGGGTCTATATAATCTATAAAGATCTACTTTTTAATATTATGGACATTCCTTTTATTCTGAAAGCACGAAAATTATACAATAGTCTTTTTAAATATATGCTAACCTAATTTTCTGATGGCTTGTGGACGCCAGAAGAGGAAAAAATTATTGAAGTTGTTGTCACGTGGGTCTTATATGTCATTAATGCCATGGAGTCTGCTCACCAAAAGATCAGCAAGCGCATTAACAAAGGCTGCTGGCAGGCCCCAGCAATGAATAACGGTACTACCTCACTTTATGACAGCTGTGCATCAGTTCTCCAATATTTCCTCATGTATCAGCAAATGGGCAGGAAAGAGTTATCGCTGCATCTGCTCAAGTGCAGCACCCTGAAGCAGGGCCATCTTGGAGTTTTGTGTGCAAAGTTTGAGAACCTTCCACAGAAACCCAGCTCCCAATGAACCTCACAGGCTGCATCTATTGGGACTGCATAGAGAAGAAGCACCAGGCTAGGTAGCTGCGCACAACACAAATAGACAGTACAGTAGCAGATGTTAATTTCAGAGGCAAAAATATATTGGTCAAAGAGTGGCAGTATAAGCAAAAGGGGGTACATACAGTGAAAAGATGTGGTCAAACTGGCAGAAAAATGCCAGATCTGAACAAATGTTGGGGATTATAAGTCATTGCAAGGGCTAAGGATGCAGGCTGCACAAAGTAAAATGTGTCGAGGTGTCAGTGACTTTTGCTGTCAATGGCAGTTCCGTGACTCCCAGAGAATTGAGGGATGGCAGCTTCCAGGCCCTGTTGCAGCACACAGGTGTCTGTTGTGGCTCTGCTGGTAACATCCTTGTCTCTGAGTTATAGGGTGGTGGATTCAAGTTCCACTCCAGAAATTTGGGCACAACATCTAGGCTGACACTCCAGTGCAGCATATTGAGGGAGTGCTGCAATGTCAAAAGTAGTATTTGAGACATTAAACTGAGCCCTTGTCTGCTTTCAAAGGGGGGTATAAAAGATACCATGACACTATTTTGAAGAAGAGCAGGGGAGTTATCTCCATTGTCCTGGCCAATATTTATTTCTCAACAGATGTAACAAAATCAGGGTATCTGGGCATTACCACACTGATGTTTGTTGGAGGGCTAATTGGCTGCTGCATTTCCCACAGTGACGACGCTTCAAAACATACTTCATTGCCTCTGAAGTGCTTTAGGACATCCTCGAATTGTCAAAAATGCTATGTCATGCTTTTCTCTTCTTTCATGTTGTATAACTTTCTCCTGAATCAGAGCTTGCTTCTCTGTGAGGACCGCATAATTCCTTTGTAGCCAATGTGTTCAACTGCAGGTTAATACAGGAATACTTCATTTGCATTGATACTGCACTCCTACGGCATACCAAAGATCTTCCTGGCTCTCACTATGATTTTTTTTCCCTTCAAGTACCATATGCCAACTGGGACTGTGACAGGGTTACACTTTGTGTTAATTGAAGGGTGATTAGGGATGGGCAATAAATGCTGGCCTAGCCAGCGATGCCCACATCCCATGAATGAATAAAAAAAAAGAATGATAGGAGCAAGAGACTGTAATTCTCCATGTCTCCTTAAAGTCTTCTCAACACAGTGACAGCATTTGGAACATAAATTTTGATCAGGCCCGTTAGTGAGCAAGGGATTGTGATAAGGAATGACCCCGCCTCCAGTCGATGCGGGTAGCATGCAAACTTTATGCTAACTGATCACGTCAACGATTGTGATGTGCAGCCTAGCATGAAATGTGCTGCTGACTGACCTAAGCGCGTGCGTGGCTAGCAAGGCTTACAGCTAGGCTGCACTTCTTAAAGGCATCAAGACTCTCTTAAAGGGGAAGAGAATTCAGGTTGCAAGAGCTAGTGGAGCTATTAGTCATAGTCTTTGAGGGAAGGAAAAAGACTACCAATGGGACAATAGGCCAGAGAGAGGAATTTCATGTTCTTTGTTGTGGCACTGGTAGTCTTAGTCCCGGAGGTTGAAAGGAGAAGAGAGCAGGGGACCAGGAGGCCCTCAAGACAAAGGGAATGGAAGCAGGTGGCCATGGAGGTAAATACCTGGAATCTGGCCCTGAGGAGTTGGCGACAGTGCCAGAAAATGTTCAATGACCTCACACAAATAGTCAAGGTGTCAGTGAATGCATTTCCTAGTGACACCTCCTACCCACCCCCTCCACCCTGCCACACAACCACCCTCTCATGCTGTCCAATGCACCATATCTCCATCACACACCTGACATTAACCCGGGTTCCTGCCTAACTTTCAGAGACTCCTCACATATTGAACAATGCTGTTAGCCTCACACCCGCATCTCACAGCTTCCACATTCTTCCAGCTATTCAGCTATAGCAGACACATCATTCAAACACATTGTAACAGATTTGCTGACATTCTTCCCTATCTCTTGCAGGACAAGATCACAAATAATAGGAGGCAGCAGCAGAGAACCAGCGAAGAGCAAGCATGCATACATCTCCTGAGCCTTTGGAAGAGACGGTGTTCCATATTGTAAGGCTGCCAGTAACTGTAATATCTGGGGTCATCGAGAACATTCAAAATAACAGTACATTTCTGTTTTATGCACATTCTCAAATACGTTTCATAGCCCAGGCAATGAACATTTGGGGTTTCATGTACCTAGATACTATAAGGTGTTTCTCAAGAAAATTTTATTCATTAAAACAATTGTTCAAACACCTGTAGCTTTAAGATAAGTTCTTAATTTCAAGAAAAATATCTTTGGTTACTGGTTTTGATTCAAATCATTGTGAGGTTAAAAAAAACCTGGTGAGTTGTTTTGTTTGGGTATGCCTATCATTTTATAATTGTTATGTTTCATGGATAATATCTCGTGTTTTATGAAAGCAACAGTTTTTTTAAATCTCATCTCTGTTCTGTGATCTAAAACTGGGTGACAAAAGATATTCAATAAGGTGCCATACAAAAGGTTATTATACAAGATAGGGGCACATGGCATTTGGGGTTTTATATTAGCATTGTTGGAGGATTGGTTATAGACAGGAGCCAGAGAATATGGATAAATGGGGCATTTTCAAATTGGCAGGCTGTGCAGTGCTAGTGGAGTGCTGCAAAGATCAGTGTTGGGGCCTCATCTGTTTACAATCTATATCGATGAGTTTGACCAAGAGCCTGATAGCAATTTATCTCAGTTTTCTGACAATAGAAAGTTAGGTGGGAATGTAAGCTGTGAGGAGGATACAAAGAGGCTGCAAAGAGGAACAGACAGTTTAAATGGGTGGGCAACAAGGTAACAGGAGTACAATGTGGGTAAGTGTGAGGCTATTCACTTTAGTTGCAAGACAGAACAGCAGAATATTTTTAAAGGCATGGAACTTTTAAATGCAGATGTTCAGAAGACCTTGGGTATACTTGTACAAGGAATACAGAAAGTTAGCATACAGGTTCAGCAAATAATTAAGAAGGGAAATGGGTTGTCGGCCTTTATTGCAAGGGGGTTTTAAAAAAAATTAATTTACAGGATTTGGGCGGCGCTGGCTGGGCCAGCATTTATTGCCCATCCCTAATTGACCTTGAGAAGGTGGTGGGAGCTGCCTTCTTGAATTGCTGCAGTCCTTGTGGTGTAGGTACACCCACAGTGCTATTAGGGAGGGTGTTCCAGGATTTTGACCCAGCAACTGTGAAGGAACGGCAATATATTTCCAAATCAGGATGGTGACTGTCTTGGAGGGAAACTTCAAGGTTGTGGTGTTCCCATGCATCTGCTGCCCTTGTCCTTCTAGATAGTAGCAATTGTGGGTTTGGAAGGTGCTGTTTAAGGAGCCTTGGTGAGTTTCTGCAGTGCATCTTGTAGATGGTACACACTGCTGCTACTGTTCATCGGTGAGGTAGGGAGTGATAGTTTGTGGAAGGGGTGCCAATCAAGCAGCTACTTTGTCATGGATGGTGTCAAGCTTCTTGAGTGTTGGTGGAGCTGCACTCATCCAGCCAGGTGGATAGTATTCCACCACACTTCTGACTAATCCCTTGTAGATGGTGGACAGGCTTTGGAGAGTCAGGAAGTGAGTTACTTGTTGCAGGATTCCTAGCCTCTGATCTGGTCTTGTAGCCACAGTATTTATTTGGCTAGTCCAGTTCAGTTTTTGGTCAATGGTAGCCCCAAGAATGTTTTTAAAAACTTATTGTTGGGATGTGGGTTTCGCTGGCTAGGCCAGCATTTATTGCACATCCCTAGGTGCCCTTGAGAAGGTGGTGGTGAGCTGCCCTCTTGAATTGCTGCAGTCCATGGTGTTGAACATTCTGCAATCATCAGCGAACATCCCCACTTCTGACCTTATGATGGAAGGAAGGTCATTGATGAAGCAGCTGAAGATGGTTGGGCAGAGGATACTACCCTGAGGAACTCTTGCAGTGATGTTCTAGAGCTGAGATGACTGACCTTCAACAACCACATCTATCTTCCTTTGTGCTAGATATGACTCCAACCAGTGGAGAGTTTTCTGCCCGATTCCCATTGACTCAAGTTTTGCTAGGGGTCCTTGATTCCACATTCTGTCAAATGCTGCCTTGATGTCAAGGGCAGTCACTCTCACCTCACACAGAAGTTCAGCTCTTTGCCCATGTTTGAACCAAGGCTGTAATGAGGTCAGGAGCTGAGTGGCCCTGGTGGAACCCAAGACATCAGTGAGCAGGTTATTGCTAAGCCAGTGCCACTTGATAGCATTGTTGATGACCCCTTCCATTACTTTACTGATGATCGAGAGTAGACTGATTGGGTGGTAATTGGCCGGGTTGGATTTATCCTGCTTTTTGTGTACAGGACATACTTGGGCAATTTTCCACATAGCTGGGTAGATGCCAGTGTTGTAGCTGTACTGAAGCAGCTTGGCTAGGAGCATGGCAAGTTCTAGAGCACAAGTCTTCAGTACTATTGCTGGAATATTGTCAGGGCCCATAGTCTTTGTACTATCCAGTGCTTTCAGCCATTTCTTGATATCATATGGAATGAATCGAATTGGCTGAAAACTGGCATCTGTGATGCTTCTGTGGAGGAGGCCAAGATGGCTCATCCACTCAACACTTCTGGCTGAAGATAGTTGCAAATGCTTCAGCCTTATCTTTTGCACTGATGTGTTGGGCACCCGATCAATGAGGATTGGGATATTTGTGGAGCCTTCTCTTCCAATAAGGAAGTGAGTTACTCACCACAGGATTCCTTACCTCTGATCTGTTCTTGTAGCCACAATATTTATGTGGCTAGCTAGGTCGTTTGTGGTCAATCCCTCAGGATGTCTTTTTTTGATAGTTGGGGTTTCAGCAATGGAGCACAGGAATAAGAAAGTATTGTAACAATTGTATAGAGCTTTGTTGAGACCACATCTGGAGTGCTGTGTGCAGTTTTGATTTCCATATCTAAGAAAGGGTATACCTAACTTGGCGGCAAACGTTCACTAGATTCGTTCCTGGAATGAAAGGTTTGTCCTATGATGAGAGGCTGAGTAAATTGGCTCTATACTCTCTGGAGTTTAGAAGAATGAGAGGTGATCTCATTGAAACACAAAAGGTTCTGAAGGGACTTGACAGGTAGCATTAAGATGTTGTTCCCCTTTGCTGGGCTATATAGAACATGGGAACACAGCCTCAGGATAAGGGGTTGATTATTTGAGACTGAGATGAGGAGAACTTTCTTCACTCAGAGGGCTGTGAATCTTCAAAGTTGTCTACCTCGGAGGATCGTGGATGCTCCATTATTGAGTATATTCACGGATGAGATCAATATATTTTTGATGTCTCGGAATCAAGGGATATGCAGAGCGTGGCAGGAAAGTGGAATTGAGGCAGACGGTCATATTGAATTGTTCAAGGGGCCATATGGTCTACTCCTGTTCCTTTCTCTTCTGTTCTTATGGGACTGGGTCTGTAAGAATCTCTACTTCTATGAGGCTGGGAAAATTTTGGCTGATACTCTCTATCCTTAGAATTCCTTCTAGGCAAGAAAATAAATGTCTGTTATTTTTTTTTAAAGGCATTTTTAAATTGCATTCCCTGATAAGAATCACTAATGTAGATTTCATGGCCTCCAGAGGTGTCTAGGTTTGCTGACATTACATAGCAATTTACAATCTATTTAATGAGTTTGACCAATAGCCTGAGAGTACCTTATCTCAGGTTGCAGACAATAGAAAGTTAGGTGGGAATGTGAGCTGTGAGGAGGACACAAAGAGACTGCAAAGAGAAGTTGGCAGGTTAAGCAAAAAGGTGGCAGATGGAGTGAATGTGATGAAGTGTGAGATTATCCACTTTGGATATAAAAAATCATAATAACCTGGTTGTATTTTTCCAATGGTTCTTCTTCTGTTCACTGCCTGAAGATAGGTCCTTGGCGATTATTTGCCTACACATGGCAGAGAGCCTTGATTTTTTACTATGGGTAGGCAAGAAGACAGGCCTCAAGTCTGGGACAGGGGTTGAACCCCTGCTGTTGGTGTTAATCTAATCCACACATCAGCCATCTGGTCAACTGCGCTGAGTGTGCCCCCACCCCACCTTTTCAATGGTTACACTAATTTTAACTGGAGAAGTACCTCTACTTTAGGCCAGCCTGGGTGTAGGCCACAAGCTGCCTAAGGCTGAGCAAATAAACCATTGCAAGGTGTGCCTTTACAAAAAAGCGTTATAGCCTACAGGTCTTCCAGATTACGTGTATTTTTATACAAAAGTAACTTGGACCTTCCTTGGCATCATTTCCTAGCACTGGAATATATGGTTCTTTCTTCTGTGATATATTCAATAATTTTTGCCATAAAGTTTTCATCATTAAAGAAAAATTAAAAAAATAAACAATGTAGACTTTTCTAAACATTGTAAAATATTATTGCACATGAAAAATACTTCTTAGTACCAAAAACCCATAAATTTTAATCTCAAAATCCCACCTGATATCCTACAGTTTCTTGTTTTTGCTGTTTCACTGGCGCTGACTATTGCTGACATTCCAAGTACTTTGACTTGGATCTGGCAAAGGATGAGCAGTAATACCAACAAGAAGCTAACGAGAGGTAGCCAAGTCTTAAGATGACTGCACCTAGTGGGCAAATGGTTAGGGTCTTGCAATGTTCAAAGTTATTACTGGAGTCATTTGCAAACAAGAGAAGAATGTGCCCATCAGGAACTAACCACATGGGATTCTGCTGGTGAAATCAGTCTTGCTGCTCCTGACAGTTGCTGGAGGCAGGCAATGAGTTACAGGGACTGCACAAAGGGAGAAGGAGTGCAACGATAATTCAATGCAACTTAATACAGCTACAACACAGATAAAAACATGGCATTTCTCTGCATGCTTCAGTGGATGGATAGTAGAATAATACTGAATTTAGACTCCAAATGAACATATTTGACAAATCTACATGTTAGGTACAAAGACCTTATAGATTTAATCTTGAAAAGCCATGTTCTCAGGCATTCCATCATGCAAGCTCCTTCCTGCCATGGACTGTACTCTTGTGGGATACTTTCCTGCTTGAGTGCCTTATGACTAATGATCATCTGACCAGCAGCGCAGTAGGACTGGGTATAAGAGCTGTGTGAGCATTCCATTTTTCTCTTTGACAAACAAGGTGGCCATGGCAATTTGTTCCATATCTTTGTTTTATAGCCTTTCATGATCTCACTGAACTTTTAAAATTATAATTAGCCATGAGGTTTTTTTTTGAAACAAATTGGCCTGTATTTGTGAATCTGGCTTATTTGATAAATCTCCGTTAAATCTCTTTGCAGGTACCTTCAATATTATTGTAGCATGATTTGGGAGTAAGGACTGATCCCAACCTTGAGATCAGTCCACTGAGATCTTCACACAGTCACTGTTACTTTGATGATACATTTCATATTTTAAATGGGGCAGGAAATAACAAGGATAAAATAATGGCCATTGGTTGAATAGATAAAAGATTTACACAGCTACCATTCCCACAGAAACCCTGAAACCTAAAGAAATGGCACTGCATATAAAACAGTTTATCTTGACTGAAATAAGTGTTTTTGGTGTTCTTATTGTTTCTTATGAAAGGAAACAATGGCATATAGTGTCACTGACAGGAATCCATTATTCACTCCATCCAGGCATCTGTACAATGTTATAATCATACAACACAAGCTGTCTCCTTAACTTAGCCCTGGTAAAGATATTTCAATGTTTGCACTCTAGTTATCTATGGTATGATTTTGAAAGCTTTATAATTATTTGTAAAGCCAGGGAAATGAGGAGTATCATTTTTACTTTATGCTCTGGACTGCACTGCCTGAGTGGGCAACGGTAGCAGTTTCCATAGTACTTTCAGATGAGAATTGCATAAATATTTGAAGGGGAAAAAAATTCAGAGCCATAGGCCGGGATTTTCTGTCCCCGTTGCCATCAGGCGTGTGGTGGGCATGAGCGGACAATATGGTGGGAAGGCCAGAAAACGGTTTCATGATGTCATGAAAGCAGTTTGAGATCATCCACTCCACCCGGGCATATCTCCTGATTTTGGGAACGTCATTTTAATACAGCTGCATATAATTAATACCTCTGCCTGCTGGAATCATTCCCCCACTCTGGATTACCCGGGCACGTTGGCATGACTGCATGCTGACATGTTTCACAGCTGTACATAAGTAAAGTGCACAGAGCAAGCTGCACTTTTCTCAGGACTTTGAGGTTTGTTTGCTTACCTTGCTTAGGGCAGCACTCATGGTCATCAGCACCAGGCTTCACAGGCAGCACCGCATCACCTTTGGGAGTGGCTCATGGGCGGTTCTCTACCTACCGGACCAGCTGTAATGTTGGGGGTGGCTTTTCAATGGCTGCAGGGCTAGGGCTTGTTTGGAGAAGGGGAACAAGAGGCCTCAGGCAAGGGAAGAGGTTGCAGGGCGAGGGCTGTACTGGGGAAGGGAGATATCCCAGGGTGTGTGTGGGGCACAAGTTGATCCGTGCAAGTGGCCTCAAGATGATGCAGGCTAAGAAGGCAGTCTTCAGCGGAGATGAGGCCAGATGGAGATGTGAAGGTGTGAGTGAGAAAGTGGTGATGTCCCTTGAGCTGGCAGTGAGTGAGATGCCAGTGAATGTGTGATGGGCTTGTGAGTGTGTGAGTTTAGAAGTGATGAGATGATTGCCTTACCCTGGTGGCATGGATGAGATCGTTCATCCTCTTTCTGCTCTGGATGGCCAACCTCTTCTGTGCAGCATTGGCATTGGCACCACTGCCCCCACTTCCCGTGCTGGAGTGGTGAGATTGCTGGACCTCCTGCGGCCAGAGCAGGGTTGGAAGACATCACAGCGGGCCTCCAAAAGGCATTCTAGTGATGGGTCACTGAACTCTCATTGGCTTTCAGGGCCATGTCTTCACTGGAGCAGCCCTGGGCTGCAGATATTGAGAAATGTTTGTGTGGCTACATTTTAGATATGGCACCCGGAATGAGGAATCAGTGTCGATTCAGAGGCCGCCCACCAGCGAGGCAGCGTGTTTCCTGTGGCTGAATAATTAATGAGGTGGGAAGTGGTCAACATGGTGTGAATTGGGGCCAGCGGGTAAAATGTCCTTATTCTTGCCCACTACCGCACTTAGTGCGAATCTGGGACGATTCCGCCCATAGTGTATGTGTAGGGGAGTAAGAGTAATTGGATGGCTCTTTCAAATATCTAGCACAGGCTTGGCGTGCTGGATGGTCTCCTTCTGCATTGTGCGACCCTAAGAGCGTGATTTTCTACACTCGCCTGCCACAAGTCAATGGACTTCTGGCTGGGGCGCTGCCTCGCCCACAACAGGTCCCACCTGCGACAGGCCAGAAAATCCTGGCCTGTGATTTGATTGAGCAACAGCTTGTCATCTTATTTTCAGAATAGGCCTGTTATTAACTATAATTGTATTTACAGTTTTCTACAACCTGAAAGTAGGAAAGTCATGGCAGTTTCTGTTGTATGCTGCAGAGGAATAGTGTGCTGCTCTATCAACCATTTCTCATGTTAATTCATAGACTAATTTATTGTTTGTCTTGCTTGGTAAGTAAGAAGCTATGTAACTAATCATTTGTGAAACAGCATGTGGCTATATTTTGCTGTTGCAAACCATTTGAAAACAGAGATCTGAAAAAAAATGTACAGTAAAACAT
Source organism: Carcharodon carcharias (assembly GCF_017639515.1). NCBI lineage: Eukaryota > Metazoa > Chordata > Chondrichthyes > Lamniformes > Lamnidae > Carcharodon > Carcharodon carcharias. Next base: position 66,993,747 of record NC_054487.1, read on the forward strand.
TTTTTAAGATCAAAACACTTCACAAACAGATTACTGTACAAAGTGCAGAACAATTGACATTTTCCTTACAAAATTTCAGGATAAAACACATCCATGGATATACAATAAATTATTGTGCCAGACAATACAAATCAAACTACAAATTCTAGACAGACAAGTAATATTTTGTTACAAAACATAATTAAATAAGCCTCTAGGGCTTAATTTCACCTCCCCACATCCCCACATTTATTGGCACTAGCAGTATTTGTTTGGTGCAGTTAGGTGAGGGGTACACCATGGTGCAGATATGTAATTTTTCGCAGATATACATAAGAACATGTGACATGAGTTGCATCATCTCATCTTGGTGCTCATTTTAAAGATTGTCCTGGGCTGAGCAGATAGGAAGTGCACTGGAGTGTCTGCTCCTCCTCTAATTGTGTGAAATTCCCATCTATAAATGAATTTATATCAACATCTATGTTTCAACCTTTGTAAGAGCAAAAGGCCAACTGGAAAAGTACCGATTGCATAAGAGAAGACCAGTTCCCATCTTCACTCTACAATTTGCCAGGGGCAGAAAGGGAAAAAGCTTGTGGCATGCTGTTTCAAGTATCATTCCACACCCATATTGATTGGCATTTCCTACATTTATACTGCTGGCTGGCAGTAGGGAGAGAGGAGGAACTTCAGGCCATATATTCAATAATAATCTTGTGCTATCAGCAAGTGTAAAACCCCTTTGCACCAATAAACATAGATTTGCCCCATTGTTTCCAGGGGAAATTCAGGATCCAGTTTTGCAAACTTGAGACAGTTTGATGGAATTTCTGATATTTACCTTTGCATTTGTAACCTTTAAATGGGATGACTCCACACAGATTTATATTTCTCTTCACATTGCACAATGCTAAGGATTTTCCATTGCTAAACTATTGTATTGTTTAGTTCATTAACATTGACACCAATAACTCTTGTTCTTTGAGAATCATTAAACAAATGCTTTCAACAAATTCCCATTACATTGAAACAACATTTGTGGCTTATCACCTGGCCATTGTTTTGGATTGATTTGTAATGGCTTTCATTGCAACATCCACAGCATGGAGCAAGGACTCCAGAATAGATGTTCACATTATAGATATATGAATAATGCTTTGTGTCCCAGGCAAATCCTCTTGCAACATCAGGGTCTCATTCTGGGTGGCAACTAGGAAGAATCATACAGTCAATATACAAGTAAATGGCCCCATTCACACATGGCAGTACCTATTACAATTCTTGTAAGAATTTTTAAAGCAAAGTTGCATGGGTAGAAAGTAATAGGACTTGGCAAGCCTTTATCTTCAACCTTAATTGGCTGTATTCCCTCTATGACCATGTATTGTCTCTTCTGAAAACAGGCCTTAACAACTTGATTTGCAATACATATGTATTAAAATCTCCAACAAACCATTTGTCAATTTATAATTTCATAGAAACATAAAATGGTTACAGCCTAGGAGGCTATTCAGCCCATTGTGTCTCTACCGACTCGCTGCGAGAACAACTCAGCTAGTCTCACTCCACTATCTTTTCCATGTAGCCCTGAAAATGTTTTTTCTTCAGATAATTATCCAATTCCCTTTTCAAAGCCATGATTGAATCTGCCACTGCCACACTGTCAGACAGTGCATTCCAGACCCTAACCACTTGTTGCATAAAGAAGCTTTTTCCTTATGTTGCCTCTGCTTATTTGCCATTCACCTAAAATCAATGTTTTCTCATTCATTCACGGGACAAGGGTGTAATTGCTCTTGAGAAGGTGCTGGTGAGCCGCCTTCTTGAACTGCTGAAGTCTATGTGGTGTAGGTACACCCACAGTGCAGTTAAGGAGGGAGTTCTAGGACTTTCTAGGAGCAGAAAGACCTGGGTGTATATGTGCATTGATCATTGAAGATGGCAGGGCAGGTGGAGAGAGCAGTTAATGAAGCATACAGTATCCTGGGCTTTATTAATAGGGGCATAGAGTACAAGAGCAAGGAGGTTATGCTGAATTTACATAAGACACTTGTTAGACCTCAGCTGCAGTATTGTGTACAGTTCTGGGAGCCACATTATAGGAAAGATGCAAACACATTGGAGTGCAGAAGAGGTTTTCAAGAATGGTTCCAAGGATGAGAAACTTCAGTTACAAAGATAGATTGAAGAGTTTGGGACTTCTGCTTGGAGAGAAGAAGGCTAAGAGGAGATTTGATAGAGATGTTCAAACTCATGAGGGGGCTGGACAGAGTAGAAAGGGAGAAGCTGCTCCTGCTCGTAAAATGATCAAGAATGAGAGGGCACAGGTTTAAAGTGATTTGCAAAAGAAGTAAATGTGACGTGAGAAAAAAACTACTCCACACAACGAGTGATTGGGGTCAGGAATGTGCTGCCTGGAAGTGTGGTGGAGGCAGGTTCAATCGAGACATTCAAAAGGGCATTAAATGATTATTTGATTAGAAACAATGTGCAGGGGTATGGGGAAAAGGCAGGATAATGGCACTAAGTCATAATGCTCATTTGGAGAGCTGATGCAGAGATGATGGGCCGAATGGCCTCCTTCTGTGCCATTAAAATTGTGTGATTCTATGATTTTGACCCAGCGACAGTGAAGAAATCCAAGTCAGGAAGGGAACTAGCAGGTAGTGGTGTTCCCATGTATCTGCTGCCCTTGTCCTCCTAGATAGTAGATGTCTTGTGTTTGGAAAGCGCTGTTGAAGGAGCCTTGGTGAGTTGCTGCAGTGCGTATTGTAGGTGGTACACACTACTGCCACTTTGTGTCAGTGGTGGAGGGAATGGATGTTTATTGTAGTGGGTGGGGTGCCAGTCAAGCAGGCTGCTTTGTCCTGGATGGTGTTCAGCTTCTTGAGTGTTGTTGGAGCTGCACTCATCCAGGCAAACAAAGAGAATTCCATAACACCCCTGACTTGTGCTTTGTAGATGGTGGACAGGCTTTGGGGAGTCAGGGGGTGTTACTCACCACAGAATTCCTGGCTTTTGATCTGCCCTTGTAGCCACAGTATTTATGTGGCTAGTTCAATTCAGTTTCTGGTCAATGGTAACTGCCAGGATGTTGATAGTGGGGGATTCAGCGATGGTAATGCCATTGAATGTCAAGGGGAGATGGTTAGATTCTCTCTTGTTGAAGATGGTCATTGCCTGGTACTTCTGTGGCGTGAATGTTACTTGCCACTTATCGGCCCAGGCCTGGATGTTGTCCAGGTTTTGTTGCATGTGGACACAGACTGCTTCAGTATCTGAGGAGTCGCGAATGGTGCTGAACATTGTGCAATCACCAGCGAACATCCCCACTTCTGACCCTATGGTGGAGGGAAGATATTTGACAATGCAACTGAAGATGGTTGGGCCTGGGACACAACCCTGAGGAACTCCTACAGAGATGCCCTAAGACTGAGCAGGGCCTGGGAGAGGGAGGTGCACAATGTGCAAAACACCGGAACCTAATGGCTAAGGGGGCCCGGGCTTGTTGTCCTAAATTGAGTTCTTGCTTTTGTCCAGACTTCAGCAGCCAGAGCTTCAGTCCTGAAAGACCAGCTCTAGAATAAAATCAGAACTATCAGGCCAGTTTCACTGACAGTTGCTGTTGTTCTGATTTTTTTTGAACGGATTGGATTTTAAGAAATGAATGATTGATCAGCAGATTTGATTTTTAAGGGAGAAATATTACGCAGAACGCCAAATACTGTAGAGTTGAACCTTTATGTCTACACGGCAGAGTCTCCATCTAACATCTCATCCAAAATATGGCATTTGTGATAATGCAGCACTTCCTTGCCTGTCACTTGTCTGCCTCTTCCATCAGCCTGTCTATTTCCTCTTGAAGTCTATCACTATCCTTCTCAGAGTTAACAGTACTTCGAAGTTTAGTGTCATCTGTGACTTTTGAAATTGTGCCCTCTAGTTCATTAATATAGATCAAGGACAGCTGTAATCCTAATACTGACCCCTGGGGAACCCTACTATATACTTCCCTGCAGTCTGAACGTTGACCACTACTCTTAGTTTCCTGTCACTCAACCAGCTCCGTATCCATGCGGCCATTGTACTTTTTGCCCTGTGGGCTTCAACTTTACTCACAAGCCTGTTATGTGGCACTTTATCAAACGCCTTTTGGAAGTCCACGTACAACACATCAGCTCTCATTACGCATGTCAACCTTCTCCGTTACCTCAACGAAAAACTCGATCAAATTTGTTAAACGCAATTTTCCCTTAACAAGTCAGTACTGCTTTTCCTTAATTAGTTCACATTTTTCCAAGTGACTATTTTGTCCGGATTATCATTTCTAAAAGCTTTCCCACCATTGAGGACAATTTGACTTGCCTGGAGTTGCCGGGTTGACGCTTTCACTCTCTTTTTCAACAAGGGTGTAACATTTACAATTTCCCCCTTATCTACTACCACCACTACACCACTGACCCCAAGGGGAGCTGATGGCATAGTGGTATTGTCACTAGACCGGTAATCCGTAAACCGAGGGGTAATACTCTGGGGGCCTTTGTTTGAATCCCGCCATGGCAGATGGCAGAGTCAAAAGTCTAATGATGACAGTGAAACCATTGCCAATTGTTGTAAAAACCCATCTGGTTCATTAATGTCATTTAGGGAAGGAAATTTGCCTAGTCTGCTATGTGTGACTCCAGATACAGCAATGTGGTTGACTCGTAAATGCCTGCTGAACAAGGGCAATTAGGGATGGGCAATAAATGCTGGCTGAGCCAGTGAAGTCCACATCCCATAAACGAATTTAAAAACCTAAGGAAGATTATGATCAGTGCTTCTGTAATTTCCACCCGTACTTCCCTCAGTATCGTGGAATGCCTCTCCAACCAGTCCTGGTGACTTATCAAGTACAGCCAGCCCTTCTAAGACCCATCTTTATTAATTTTTAGCCCATTCAGCGGCAAAGATCTTATTGAGGCATTGGGGAGGGGTCTCGCTTGCCGGCTGGAGAGCTGGCGAGAGACCTGCACTGCCTCTTATCAAGAAGGCCCCCCCCAAAACAATAAGCCAATCAGGCAGTGGCGAGGCCCGCAGTGGGCCTTCCCCTGGAACCAAGAGCCCACTAGTAAAAGCCATGCCTTGTGATAGCTGCAGGCCAATCAGGGGCCAGTAGCTTTTGCACTCAGTAGCTGGAAGAACAGTCTCCACCCATCCCCTGCCCTCACCCTGCCAGAGTCCCAGGGTCACAGAGCGACCATGGGCACAGATAAGCAATGGGGGGGGGGTGTTTGGGGAGGCGGGGCGGGGGGGGTTCACCGGGTGGGGGTTGCAGGGAGATGGGGAAAAGTAGTCAGTTGCAAGGGCAGTGGTTTCTCAGTGGGAGCCCCCCTTCCTGACGTCCAGTCCTTCGATCAGGCATTGAGTGCCTGATTGAGGGATCTGCCCTCCTCCACCCACCCAGCCGTGACAAGCTGCATGCACGGTTGTAGCTGCTGTGCACATTGCATGGTGACAGACCTGTCTGCGGCTGGGTTAATCTCAGCAGTGGTAGCATGAGGACATTAAGTGGTCATTAATTGACCACTTAAGCACCTCAATTGATGGTGGAGTGGGAAGTTCAACCATGGGCCTTCCCACTCAATACTTAATTTGGGCGGAGGCAGGAAGGGTTCAGGTACACCACCATCCCACCTAAATATATGCCATTCCAGCCTTCAAGTTTGCCACCTGCAAAAGCACAAGATTCTGCCCATTGTCTCACCTATGACTTTGGTAAAGACAGATGCAACATACTCATTTAGTACCTTAACCATACCCTCCATCTCCATCTGTAATCAGACTTACTCCTCCTTTTACCACTCTTTTACTATTTGTATGCCTGTAGAAGACATTTGAATTCCCTTTCGTGTTGGCTGCCAGTCTCTTCTCATCTCTGATTCTCCTATTTTTTTTTTCACTTTCCTCTGAACTTTCAACATTCATCTTAGTTCTCACTTGTATTATCAACCTGATATTTGTCATTTGCATCTTTTTACTGTTTCATCTTAACCTCTATCTCTTTCACCATCCAGTGAGCTCTGGATTTGTTTGTCCTACTTTTCCCCTTCGTGGGAATGCAGCTCCACTGTACCCAAATTATCTCCTCTTTAAAGGCAGCCAATTGCTCAATTATAATTTTGCCTGCCAATCTTTGAATCCAATTTATCTGGGACAGATCCATTCTCACCCAATTGAAGTTGGCCCTCCTCTAATTAGTGACTTTTACTCTGGATTGCTTCTTGTCCTTTCACAAAGTGAACCTAAACCCAATGTTACAAAAATCACTGTTCCTTAAACGTTTTCATACTGACACTTAACCCATTTGTCCCACTTCATTCCCCAGAACCAGATCCAGCAACTCATCCTTCCTCATTGGATATGAAACATACTGATGTAGAAAACTTCCCTGTAAACATTTTAGAAACTCTTTCCCCCTCTCTGCCCTTAACACTATTATTATCCCAGTCCAGATTTGGGTAATTAAAGTCCTCCATTATAACTACTCTGTAGGTTTGTACCAAAACAGGAAAAACTTAGCAGGTCTGACAACATCTGTGGAGAGAAAGACAGAGTTAACGTTTCGAGTCCATAAGAGTCTTCTTCAGAGCTCGGACTCGAAACGTTAACTCTGTCTTTCTCTCCACAGATGCTGTCAGATCTGCTGAGTTTTTCCAGCATGTTTTGTTTTTCAGATTTCCAGCATCTACAGTATTTTGCCTTTGTATTACTGTAGTTTTGTATGTCTCTCTTATTTCCTTGCAAGTTTGTTCCTTCATATCTTTTCCACTTTTTGGTGGTCTATAGAATACAACCAGTAGTGTAACGGTGTCTCTATTGTTTCTTAGCTCTAACCAAATAGAATTGCAGTTGGAAAGATAGTTATTCTCTTTAAGACAACCAGAATCTATCTGTACCAGAAGTATTTTGAAGAACAAGCCCTCGGAATTTTTGGGATGGTCTTGCACCCTGCCATCCGAAGAGTCAGCGGGGAAAACATCCCCGCTAACTCTGAGTGCCCCACAGCCAATTCACGCTCAAATGAGCATGAAGCGGCTACAGGCGGGTCTTCCACCCCTCACTTGGGAGGGAGTCCGTCTTAGAGATCTTGCAGCCAATCTGATTGGCCAGCAGCTCTCCAGTCCCTGCAGCAACAGTGCTGCAGTGGGGACAGAAGAAAAAATGCAGGAGGAAGCGGAGCCTAAGTCTGGGCACCAGAGGCCCAGGTAAGTTCAAGGGGTCCGAGGGTGCGGAGGATAGGGAAGGCCTGAGTGGATGCAAAGGGGCAATCGCGGTCTCGGGGGTGAGGCCCAGGGGAGGGAAGTCCAGAGGCCACTGGACTGGTGGTGGGGGTGATGGGGGTGGGGGGTGGTAGTGAGGGGAACCCCCAGTCAGAAGGGGCCTTCTGATGGAGGTGCCACACCCCCGCCCCTCTTCTCGACTGGCATCTAACTCCGTTCTTTTTCAGGCTTCGCCCATGGATAATTGGCCACTTAAGAGTCTCCGTTGGGGTAAGGGCAGGCTTCCTATCTGAGGAATGCTCAACCAGCATTAAATGGCTGAGGCATTTTATAAAATTGGTCGGGGCGGGCAGGAACCCAGAGGGAACCCTGCCCCTTCAATTTCATGCTCAACCCCCCACCCCCACCTAAAAGCCCGCCGATGGGGGGGGACTGTAAAACTCTGGCCCCACGTTTAAAATGGTTCTTGCTTAGAACTGTTTTGTGAAAGTGACCACAGCATTTTAATTTCTTGTCACTGCATTGGTTGTTACACCTAGTTTTCCTTACGGTATGACATGCAATGGAACACTGTTTATCAGGCCTCTGGTCCCTTGGAATTATTTGGGTAATCAAGTTGTTTTTATGAGGAAACGATTGGAAAAAAATGTGCTATATTTTTAATTTTAGTTATGAAATTGGCCCGCAAGGTACTTTGTGAAGAAACTATTATAATTCATTCAAGACATGGCTACTAAGGAGATGATACAGATCTGATATTCCTTCTTAATATAGCTGACATCCTGTTATACATTTAAAGCAAAACTCGAACAGCTGAAGTAAACAAACATTTTGTGGAAATGCTGCAGTAAATGTGCTCTCTTTTATAACCTGAATTATATGGATTGGTTTGCCATCACCTTTGTAAATGTCTTTAGGGACAATCAAAATGGTAGGATAAAACGATAGAAGAAACAGATCAAAAGGCCTGAATTTACAATGTGGGATACTAGCATGTAAATGCTTACTAATTCATTTGAAATTCCTTCCTCTGCTACTTTAGCAGAGGCATAAAACTATTTATTTTCTTTGGGAAAACCCTCCACTAACGTAGCTGAGAGAGAAAATCCAAAGGAACAGAATAAATATTTGTACACTGGTATTCCACAATATAATTTCAATGATTAACTTGCTTAAGGTGAAATGCTAAGAATTATATTGGACCTGATAGAGTCTAATTACCTTAGATCATGAAGGTCATTATCTACCTTCTTCCATTGAAACTATTCCTGATCCGTGGTCCAAGTCTACTGCTAATTCTCTCCATATTAACTTTTTGGAACTTTTATTTTAGAAGATAAAATGCAAACCATTTATTTTGATAACACACATGACAATTTTTCAGCAGCTGCCTTGATTTTGTTTTCAGGTTTACAAAATCTTGTGTATTGATTCCCATGAGATAACATTGAATGGTCTAACTTGATGGCTGACTGGTCCAAATGCTGATACTCCTGATAATCAGCCATTCCTTCTGGTTTTCTGTTACCAGTATTCGAATGCAGTGAATGTCAAAATCAACCTTGTGACCAATATCCTTAATCTCAATATTTCCATGTTGAAATTCGCCTAGTTTGGTATAGCTAGAACACTGCTTTCTCTTTTTCACTATTTGCACATTTTGACCAACCTCTAATGCTCCATGATGCAAAATGTCATTTTGTCTATCATCAGTCCCTGTTTGGATTTTCAGTTTGTCGATTTTAGCAGGTTTGTCGAGCACAATAACAAAGTAATCTCCAGCCGAAGTAGATTTCCCCCAGAAGTACTCATCCACATTGCTGTATGCTTTACTAGGATCGTAATGTTCAAACACATTCATGTTGGTGTAAAGAGTGGCAGGGGGATTGTCAGGAATATCAAAGGAATCTTCTTCAAAATCATCATCCTTGAGTTTATTTTCTGTTCCTCTGAATGAAGAGTAATATCCCATGTGCTGAAACAAAGAAGGCTTGAACCGTATGATATCCTTCTGGGCTAGCAGTCCTTGGAAATGAACTAGCAACCAATCGCAAGGCATTTCCTGATAAAACATTAATAAAAATTGTGCCAGTCGTGGCAGGTCAAGTGAATGGTAAAGCTTTCCAATATATCCCAACTTTGAAAACTCTAGCGTCACCCAATAGGAGCCTTTTCTTGAGGTAATGACTTTTTTAATGGCGGAAAGGAAGTTTTTAGAGCAGTGAACATCATCTTCTAACATTACGTAATAGTCCGATAAATTGGCACAGAAATTAAGCAGAAAAGCATAATCTACATTCTGTTTAGATCTAAATCTCACACGATCTTCTGGGTCATTGTAGTTCCTTTTGAGGCCATCTAAACTAGGGTAATATTCCTCAAGAGTATGGATAACCATCAATCGGCCGGAAATGATGTGATGGGCAAATTTTCTGGAGACATCTTGGACAACACTTTCACACCATGAGAGGTCAAAGTCTGCTAAGTGTACAATAACTACAATTTCATTCAGCTCTTCATAGCTGGATTGGTCAAAAATAGATTTAATTGTTTCTAGTAGGTAGTTACCTCTTTTCCTTTTCACTGATGATAGTCCTATTGTTAAATATTCTGCACAAAAACATTAGAAAGAGATTATCACTAAATCACAGGTTGTTTTAATTGTTTTAGACAAGGATACTTTTTGATGATTGATTCAAATTACATTCAGTAAAATTATTACAAACATAATAGAAACAAACTCACTTTTTCTAGGTATAGGGAAACCTGCAAGATAACGATAGGTGACATTTATTGCTCCTGAAAAGTTAGTTAAATCTTTGAACGTATGAACGTATTTTTCTGAGTTAAGTTGATGTGAAGTTATTTCTCTTGCCAGTCTCCGCTCTCTTTCCTGAATAGTAAGAGATATAATTGTAATTTCAGTGTAAAAGATACGACAAGCTTAAAAATATCACACGTTATAATCAAAAGCTCCATTATCTTCAAGATCCCTTATTGTTTTCTGTTCTAAGTCAATTTCCTAAACACTGTTTCACTCACCACCACCTTCTCAAGGGTAATTAGGGCTGGACAATAAATGCATGTCTAGCCAGCAATGCCCACATCCCATAAATGGATATTAAAAAAAAAATTCCCAGGTTTCCAACTGCAAAGCAAGTCTGAACACTTCATGGTGCATTAACATTGGATCTGGCATCAACTGGGATGAAATAAGTGCCAGAATGGTATTCAAGGTCTGAACTTCCCTTTGATTGGCAAATTTGTGGCAGGGTGGCACCCAACAAGTGAATCCACCGTTATTCCATTGGAATTTCCTCCCAGAACAGCCATACAGAGGGCGGAATTTTACAGCTCCACCATGGTGGGGGAGGGGCTGTAAAATGCGGAGAGTCCATTGACTTCAGTGGGACTGTAAAATCCCGCCGGCGTAAAATTCCGCCCAGCGTTGCAGAAAACCAAGAAACTACCTTTTGTTGGCTTACCAATTTGGGGAGCAAAGAGAATACTGTTCTGGTGCAGCCTTTATAAACCAGTTAAGAGGTGGAGTTACACCTGCAGCTGCAAAGCGACCTATTTGGGTAAGTAAGATTAAGTTAATGTTTGGCAGATAGCCCATCGATTTTCTTAAGAGCCAGTTTGCATCAAAATGATCCATAAATTCTCCTTAGGGCAGGACTTTTCACATGGTGGGCGGGCTCGGCGGGAGCGAGCGGGGGTGGGCATGGAGCCGATCACTGCCTGCGATTGGCTCCAGGCCGCCATTTTACGCGGGCGGGCCAATTAAGGCCCACCCAGGATATACGTGGCCGGTAGCGCTTCTGCATTTCGTGTGTGGGTGGGGGAGGGGGGGTAAGGGAGAGTTGGGGCCAGCACCACGGAGTTGCCTCAGGGAGATTGAATAGATAATAAAATTATTAAATAAAAGGTGTAAAAATTTATTTAAACACAGCTCCTCATGTGTGTCACATGAGTTGGGACATGTTTCTAAGTTTATGAAAATTTAAAAAATGTATTTAATAAAGGCTTTAGGAAAACTCATCCCGCTCATGGATGAGGTTTCCTTGGGGAGAATTTTCGGCTGGTTGAGCGGGGGCAGGGCCCACTTGCTGAGGCATAAAATAACGCGGGTGACATCAGGCATGCGTCACGATGTCACTGCGCGTCATTTAGATCTTCAGTTTGGCTGCGCACCCGCTGAACCATCAAAGGCCTATTAAAGCCATTTAACTTTCAATTCAAATGATTAATGGACCTGCCCGTCCAACCTTAAGGTTGGGGGGGAGCAGGCGAAGAGCCCAGGCGGCCTTCGCATTTTTCATGGAACCTCATCCACGGGCGGGATGAGGTTTCATGAATGATTTTAAATTTTCACAAAAACTTTCAATAAAATTAACACGCATGTCCCAACTCATGTGACAGTTTCACATGATGGGACGTGTCATAAAAAAATTTCCGCCACTTTATTAAGCTTTTTACACGTTAAACTTATCCCCCCTGAGACACCTCTGTGCCTCAGGGGGCTTTCTGCGCTCTTTCATGCGTATGCTTCCTGGTGCCTTAGTGGAGCCCGCCCACGTAAAATTGCAGTGCACACCCGACTGGGGGCACTGATTGGGGCCCCCCTGCTACCCGGCCCCGCAGAACCCCTCCAACAGGGAGAAAATTCTCCCCCTAAAAAAACGCGAAGGCCGCTGGCCTTTTAGCCTGCCCGCCAATCTTAAGGTTGGACGGGCAGCGTTTAGAACAACTTTAATTAGATCCTTAATGGCCTTAATAGGCCATTTACATATCGGCGGCTGCGCAGCCGACTCCGGTGCGTGTCCGCCGAATGAAACATCGCTACAAAGTGCGATGATGTTGGGACACAGACTCGACGTCATTACGCGTCATCTTACACATCGGGCCGGCCCCCACACCCCAATCGGAAAATTCTGCCCTTAAGGTTACGTGGATTTAATTCTAGCCAAATTAACATATGTTTAAAGAGAAATATTTATACTAATGAACTCACACAGTGGTTAAGGGCTTTATGGAATTAAAATAATTAATTTAACTAGGAACATGTTCATTCAAAGTCACTGCGATCAAATGTTAAAGGTTGCTGTTACCATTAGTGTTTCTTACCATTACATATCTGTCCTCTTCCATATACAGATTCAGGCAAAGGAGGCAAATTGCAAGGAGAGCCAGCACTGGAATAGTTGTGCGCTTCCGGAAGCATCTCATTTTCTCTGCACATTTCCAGTATAATCTCATGATAGACCTAACTTTGAAGTTTCCTGCAAAAGTAAAAGAAAGGTTTCAAAAACTTTCCCTGTCCTACATAACGCACGCATTCACACACACACACACACACACACACACATACACACACACACACACACACCCTTTTTATTAATAAGAATATTTTGCTATTTTTTGATGCATTGCTTAATTTTTGACACACTGAGGTAACATTTTTGAAACAAATGTTAGGGGCTCCACGTCTGGCATTAATGCAGTGAATAAGTTTTAATCTGCTAACAAGTTAAATGAGATTTCAACAATATATTCTTAGTTTTCTTTTTTTGGCACAATGTCAGTTCTGTTTAGTTGCAGTTAACATCACGGTTTACAATTTAATTAATAACATGCCCCACAGAAAAAAAAAAACTTGATTTGAATTCCTTATTATTCCAATGCAAAGCACCTTTGGACATCTTGTATGTTAAAGATGCACTATCAATGAAAACTACTGTCATTTTGTTTTAAAGAAACATTGTAACCAGGTAGTTGCATTTGTAAAAAAATGGCGACAAAAGCCTTTAAGAAAAAGTACCTAATTGCTTTCATATGGTACTCTCTCTCCTATTTTGCTTTGGTTTCTAAAATGTGGTCTAAACAGCATCTATCCTTGATTTCCAAACCTCACAAATTAGAATTGCCACTCCAGCAGCCTTGATGCACTTGAAATGGTGAGTGAATCTGGGGCCTGCATATTACTTAGCAGTTAAAATGAAAACTCCTACTATAAATAGATGGTCTGTAAAGATGAACAGCTGCTTGCTCGTACTATATGCAGAGATTTCTTTATGTATCTATCTGTCCTTCCTACAGAGCATAAGCAATGACTCTGTAGTAACTAATCTAAACACATGACTGCACTGCCTCGAGGAGATCTCTACAGGCTTCCTTCCAAATTCCAGATTGTTTGGAGACAGCACGACTCTCCAACCTCCATTAAAGTCAAAGGAAATAAAAATCAGGAGATGTACATCAGGCTGCTGATTCGCCATCACCTGTTTAAAACTACCCCATAAGGTCAAGATCCACCCTGCGCTCTTTTCCTGTCATCGAAGCAGGAAACTAATAGTAACATCAGTAGCAGTTAGCAAAGATTTGGCAGCTCTGGTAGGTATGAAGGTAGGCTCAATGTTAATATGCAGTAAATTGGAAAGCAATTTCCAGCATCCGGGCATGGAGAGCTGGATTTTTGTGTGGGCTCGGCAAAACCCAATCTGTACACTTTTGTGACTTCCAAGATGCACACCCAAATATGCCTAGAATTTTTGTCTTTTCATGCATTGCATTTTGCAAGCTGCAATGGAATTTGTGAGGAGTGTGGGTGTAGAGGTGGCCCAGTTAGAAGGCCCACCTCAGTTCTATAACACGGCAGCCCAGTTCCCAACATGGTTTAAAGACCCCCTAAACCTCGCCCCTCACCCCCTTCCATCCCCCATTTACTACCATTCCACCCCATGCCATTCCATACTCCATCAGATCCCCATGCCACCTATTTGCACCCCCCATCTATCCTCATAGCCACTCACCTAACATACACTGTGTACAGTCCTTAGGGCTGTAGGAATGGGAATTATGTTAAAATCATTAAAAAAATTCAACCTCTAACAATCTAACAGTCTAATAAAACCCTGAGTTCAAACACCCTATCATTGATACTGCGACAAAAATGACTCCAGTGCAAAAAAATTGTCATACATTTAGTGTTAATTAGGTTTGTAAACAAATGAGAAACCACATCAAATCATATTGTGTTCTTACTATTTCAGTGGTTCTTAGATCAATAAACCACCTTCTGAACTGAAGCCATTTTGAGATTTTGAAACCCAGCCAAGCATTCATAACAACTGCTTCCAGTTGCATTTCCTGAAATCGGCAGAACAGAATGGTGTCCCATTTCTATTTCAAAGCAGAGTGAATGTCAATCAATGGAGAGGAGCAGGTGCAGAGATTTAAAACTTTTGAAAGCCTTTTTCTCACAGCCAGAGCTGTCAGTTGATTTAAATCACAACACAAAACATGACAGCAGAGGCTGACATGATTTTGTTTTTTATATTTTTAATGCATTATGGCACTTTATTCAATGGAAAAAGTATTGTAATGCATAACAACACTTACATAATAGCCGTCAATGAAAAGGTCAACTTATCTTTGCTGAATCCCTATGTTGAATCACTGCATTAAAACATATCTGTGTTGTAATACAGCATTGAGTAATGACATTCGAAGGTGTCAAAACATTTTACATTTATCTTTCAGAATGTTACTGACTCCTCAGCAGGCTTTCCCCAGTGATCACTAACTCTCTAAGGAGATGCTTTTTTCAGGGCTTCCAAAACACACACCAGCACATAGTATTGTATGTGGGAGGAAGAACAATTTTCCTGAGGTCCTCGTCATTGGAACAAACAGATTGGAAGTTCACAAATGTAACACCACTATTCAAGAAAGGAGGGCAAGAGAAAACAAATCTTGACATCAGTCATCAGGAAAATGCTGGAATCTATTATTAAGGAAGGCTTAACAATGCACTTAGAAAATCATAGTATGATCAGACAAGGTCAACAAGGAAAATTGTGTCTGACAAATTTATTAAAGTTTTTTGAAGATGTAACTTGTAGAATAGTTAAAAGGAAACCAGTAAATGTACTATACATGGATTTCTAAAAGGCATTTGATAAGGTGACACACAAAAGGTTAATAAGCAAGATAAAGGCTCTTGGAGTTGGGGGTAATATATTATCATGGATAGAGGATTGATTTTTGAACAGGAGAAAAAGGGGAGGGATAAGTAAGGCATTTTCAAGTTGGCAGGCTTAACTTGTGGATTATTGCAAGGATCAGTGCCGAGGCCTCAGCTATTGACAATCTAAATGAATCACTTAAACAAAGAGACTGAGAGTAATGTATTTAAGTTTGCTGATGATACAAAGTTAGATGGGATTGTAAGCTGTGAGGAGGACACAAAGGTGCTGTAAAGAGATATAGGGGAAAATCTTGTGCAGGTGATAGTGGTCTTGGCTGCCAGCTGGAGCTTCAGTGAAACCCATGCATTGCCTCCTTTTGGTAAGGAACCCAGGAGCTGCCTGTTGAGAACTGCCAGCCAGTCAGAGGTCTGTAGCTCACCTATACTCAGCGGTGCTGAGGAGATGGTGGCTGCTGCTAGTAAGATATCTACTTGAGGGATAGGACCTCCAGGGACACAGGTACAGGTGAGTGATGGTAGTAAGGGACTCACAGGGTGGTGGTCACGGAGCGGGGGGAGGGGGAGTGCGATGGGGGGGTGGTGTTGGAGGTCAGAAGCATGGACATGTGTATGGTCCTCAAGGGGCCCCCTCTTCCTGATGCCAGGTCCCTCAATCAGGCACTGAATATCTTTGAAAGAGGGACCCCCTCCCCCAACCCAGCAGCCACCAAGCAATCCTGTACAGGTTTGTTTGCTGTGTTTCCCATGTGGCGAACCTCCGGCCTGCAAGTAGGTTAAAATCAATGGCAGCAGCATGAGGCCTTGAGTGGCCCACTTAAGGGCCTCAATTGGCGGTGGGGACGGAAGGCCATCCATGGGCCTTTCCGACTAGGCCTTAATTGGGGTGGAGACGGGAAAGTAGTGGGGTCCCCACTAGCCACCCAGCTGCTGGATTAAATGTACCCCCCCCCACACCCCTGGCACCAAATTCAGCAAGGAGAGGGAACATGATTCCGCCCAAGGGCAAATTAAATGAGTGGTCAACAAGGTGGCAGATGGCATATAATGTAAGTGTGAGGTTATCCACTTTGGTATTGTAATAAACTTGGATTACCAGGCAGGTTTCTTGTAAGAAAGAGTAAACTTTATTTACAGAACTCCTGATGAAGCTACATGCTTGTTCCAAGACCAAGGGCAGAATTGTGCCCTTGGTGGGCATGCAGGCCCCACCGGCTCGGCGGCGGGTGGGCAGCTGACCCCTGCCACTGAAACAGGCCCCGCCGCCATTTTGAGTGGGCGGGTCAATTAAGGCCCGCCCAGCGGTCTGCCCGACAGGAAGCGCTATGGGGTCGGAGGGAATCCCCAACTGTCAAAGTGTGCTCTGAGGCAAAGTGCTGTCTCAGGGAGTTTACTGACAGGTAAGAAAAGTCAAAAAATAGAGAAATATTAAAATTATTAACATGTCCCCCTCATATGACAATGTCACATGAGATGTGACATGTTAAGAAACACATAAAGTTTATTAATTTTTTTAAAAACGGATATGAAACTTCATCCCACCAGTGGATGAGGTTTCATGAATAATTTAGAGCCTGCTGGGGCTACTGGCCTGCCCGCCAGCCTTAAGCTTGGACGGACAGGGTGTTTAATAAGGTTAATTAGCCTGACTATGGCCTTAATTGGCCATTGACAGGTCAGCGGACAGACAGCTGATTTCGCTGTCTGCCCACCTTCCTGAAGATTTAAATGGACCGGGATGACGTCGGGGGTTCCTCCCCATGTCATCCCACATCATTTTCCCCTCGGCGAGCGGGCCCCGCCCCCAAATCGCTGAGGGGAAAATCCTGTTTCAAGGCTAGAAAACTGCGCCCCTAACATTATCCACACTTAGGGCTGATTCATCTGTATAGTCACATAATCACCATAACCATATGAAAGATTTAACTTACAATTACTACATTCCTCCCCCTTTAATTTTGTTTTATCACTCTTATTTACAAAAAAAATTAACACATATCATGTACAAATATATACTGTTCATGCAACTATAGATTTAGTCTTTGAGGTGGTTTTCTGATTCGCGTAAAGCAACGCAACTCTACAACTTGAGATTCTTCCATTGGATCAACTTGACCAGGAGCTGCAGAATCAGGGAAATCCTTAGACAATGGCAGTTCAGAATTATTTCCTTCAACAGAGATGTCAGGTTTGTCTTTTCTTTGTCAATCTGGCACCTCAGGGATCAAAGGTTTGACTTCAATTTTAGGTGAAGTAACTGTGGTTGGAATGTGTCTCTCAACTTCTGAAATGATCCACGTGTTTCCTAACAATCCTATTTTCCACTTCCACTTGATATGACTAAGGTCCTGTTTCAGAGACGATTGTACCAGGAACCCATCTTGGTCCAGTTGCAAAATTTCACACAAAATCTGTTTCCCCCACAGTAAATTCACAATCTTTACAATGAACATCATGATTCACTTTCTGACTACTGTGGTTTTTCTCCACCTTCCCCTCTAAATTAGGGAATAGTAGACTCAATCTAGTACAAAGGCGCTGTTTCATTAGCGATTCTGATGATGTTGAACCTGTGGTTGCATGAGGAGTTGTGTGATATTTGAACAGAAATCTTGAAATTCATGTTTTAAACGTTCCCTCAGATAATTTCTTCATGCCTGTTTTAAAGGTGTGTGCTGCTCTTTCTGCTAACCCATTGGTTGAGGGATGATACAGTGCTGTTCTAATATGTTTAATCCCATTTAGGTTCATGAATCTCTGGAATTCCATACAAGTAAAAGCATTACCATTATCTGACACAATAACTTCTGGTCGGCATGTGCACTAAAACATTGGCACAGCTTTTCAAAAATTGCACACGATGGAGGTGATCTCACTTCATACACATCCATCCACTTTGAATGTGCATTGATGATCACTAAAAGTAAGATACCTAAAAATGGACCTGCATAGTCTATATGTATTCTAACACAGGGTTGATCAGGCTACTCCCACAGATGCAGATGAAACGGGCAACTTCCGCTGTTGCTGACACTGGAGACAGTATTTAAGCATTTTTTCTAGTTCAATGTCTATACCTGCCACCAGATATAACTTCATACGAGCATCTTAATTTTCAAAGCACCAGGTTGAGCGCTATGAAGCTCTGTCAATAGTGGTTCTCTCCCTTGCAAAGGGATGATGACTCTTGCTCCCCTTAACAATATATATACCATCTTGACAACTCAGTTCAGATTTACGGGCATAAAATGGTTTTAATTCTTCAGAGACTTGTGGATTTGACCACCCTTGCAATACCTGTTCTCAGACACTTGTTAAAATTGGATCAAAAACAAAAATTGCTGGAAAAACTCAGCAGGTCTGACAGCATCTGTGGAAAGACAAAGTTAACGTTTCGAGTCCGTATGACTTCTTCAAGAAGTTGCACACGATGTGACTCAAGAACCGTCATATGGACTCGAAACGTTAACTCTGTCTTTCTCTCCACAGATGCTGCCAGAGTGCTGAGTTTTTCCAAGAAATTTTGTTTTTGTTTCAGATTTCCAGCATCTGCACTATTTTGCTTTTATATTATGATAAAGTTAGATCCCCATTTGTCCAATTCTTTATCTGTTTCACACAGACTGGTGAGAAGTCCAGGAAATTCAACACAAGTACTACATCTTGAGGTACTGAAGCATGTGTAATGCTGGCTGGCAAAGGAAGATGACTGAGGGTGTCTGCATTTACTATATGCACACCCGGACAGTGCAAAAAAGTGTATTTATATGCCAACAAAATTAAAGTCTATCTTTGAATTCTAGCAGAGGCTATCGGTGGCATTGCCTTATCTTCACTAAACAAACCAACATTATGGTGAAGTGTCGACCATGAAATTATTGATGGGATTTCTTTACTCCAAATATGACAGATAAGCCTTCTTTTTCAATTTGTGAGTAACCCTTCTCAGCTGCAGAGAGAGTTCTGGATACATGTCCTATTGACCTTCCTTTTCATCCTCCATCTAGTGTGACAATACTGCTCCAACTCCATAGGGAGATGCATCACAAATGAGTATTAATTCCTTAGCAGGTCATAGTGTACTAGCAGACGTGACGAGTGTAAAATATTCTTGACTCTTATGAAGGCTTCCACTTGCTGTGCCTCCCAGGACCATTTGTGGTTCTTCTTCAATAATAGGTGTAAAGGGCCTAACACTATAGATAGCTTAGGCAAGAAGCAACCATAATAATTTACCATGCCCAAAAAAGACTTGAGTTCAGTGATGTTGGTAGGAGAGGGTACCTCCTTGAGTGCCCTGTCTTTCTCCTCTAATGGGTGCAACCCTTGATCATCCACTTGATGACCCAAATATGTGACTTCAGTTGCTTGGAAAGTGCACTTCTCATTTTTCAAACATGCCAGCCTCTAAAAATCTCTTCAGAAGCTCTTCTCGGTTGGTCAAATGTTCTGCTTCCGTGGATCCTGTGATCAGGACGTCATCCGGGTACAGTATGACCCGGGAAAGTTCTTGTAGTAGGCTTTCTAATGGTTCTTTGGAACATTGCACAGGCAGATGACACACCAAAGGTTAGGCGTGTATACTGGTACAGACCTTTATGCTGTTTATAGTAATATACCCTCTTGATGTGTTGTCCAACTCTAGCTGTTGGTATGCGTGACTCATGTCCAGTTTAGTGTAGGATCTTCCTCCTGCACAGATCTTCAATCCTTGGGATTGGGTATTTGTATAATTTAGCAGTCTTGTTCACAGTTGATCTGTAATCTCTGCAGATGCGAATGGTTGATTTAGTTTCATCACAGGGACTATGGGTGCTGCCCATTCTAAAAATTGGGCTGGCTGGATTATTCCATACTTTTCCAAACTGGCTGCTAGGCTGTCTGCTGTCTGTAGGATACAGGTACAGAGGTGATGCCTTTCACCTGCATTGCCTCTCCAGTATAGATTTTTAACTGAGTAGTGGCTTGCTCCAAACTCAATGGCTGGGTACCTTCTCTGAGGTGTTTAAAGATGTATTCTCCTACCACTGTGGTCAATGCTCCTGTGTCAACCTCCATGAGTCAAGGCTTTCCATTTACTTGAAGGATAATGGTGATTGGTTCAGTTTTCCTGGCCTTCAGATTGTGTAGGGAATACATGCCAGCATCAGCAGCTTACGGCTCACCTCTATTGTGCACTTCATTCAACTTGATCTGCTGTCTGAATGGCTGTCTTGATTTTGTCCTACATTGTTTTACAACATGCATTTTTTTGTGACAGCAGTGGCATTCTGCCTCTTTAAATCTGCAGGTTTTGGGTACATGCTTACCTCCACATCAGTAACACTTTAATTTCTGAATTACTGGTGAGCTGCTTCCAGTATTTATTTTTGTTCTTTGAGTGGTAGGGACCGTGTCCCACTTGGTGGTAGCCTCCCTGTTCTTTGCGCCACACCTGGTAGTAGATTCCTGCCCTAACTGCAGAACGGCGCCATGTTGCACACTCTGCAAAGCCTGCAAGTCCCTCTCAGTACTCTCCATTACTACCGCTATCTCCATGGCGTGCGTGAGATCTATATCAACTTCTGGAAGTAGACGGCACTGAATGGCATTGTCGTGCATGCCACAAACCAAACGATCTCGCAACATGTCGTTTAGAATATCAACGAAGTCACAGTGCTCCATTAACTGTTTTAACTTTGTGATGTACGTCGCAATCGACTCACCCTTACTCTAGATTTGAACTTGAATCTTTGCATGATCACCGTTGGTTTAGGCTGAATGTGTGTCTCCATGAGGCTTACAAGCTCAGTGAAGGGTCTGGAATTTGGGGCATTCGGAGCCGTCAGGCTGTGGATTAGGTTATAAGTTTTGCTCCCGCAGACACTTAGGGGAGTTGCCTTTAATTTCTCCTCCACCGTTATTTCGTTCACCACAAAGTAGAAGCCGAGGCAATCTATGTACTGACTTCAGTCCTCGGTGGATGAGTCATAAGGGTCTATTCTGCCAGTGAGTGGCATTGCTGGTGAGTGTACTTTTTTTCTTCCCTTAAAAATCGAAATACTCACATTCAAGAGGTGAGGTGCAATGTTGGAGCTATTTATCCTCGTCACCAACTGAGATAAAATTGGGTTACTGGGAGGTTTCTTGTAACAGTAAACTTTATTTACAGAGCTCCTGATGAAGCTACATGCTTGTTCCAAGGCCAAGGCTAACAAGCTCCGCCCCTAAGATTATCACACCGAGGGCTAATTCATCTGTACATGATCCTCAGAACAGTATGAAAAGTTTAACTTACAATTACTACAGGTAGCAAGAATAGAATAGTAGAATATTTTTTAAAAGGCATGAAACTTATAAATGTTGATGTTCAGAGAGACTTGAGTGTACACAGTCAAGGAACACAGAGGCCAAGGCTTTTCCTGCGTCGGGTGGACTTGGCGGGGTGGGCGGGACCAGTCGGGAAGCTGACCGCTGCCCGCGATTGGGGCCGGACCGTGATTTCACGCTGGTGGGCCAATTAAGGCCAACCAAGCATGAAACACGTGTGGTAGCGCTCAGCATTGCCTTTGTGGGGTGGGGGAGGGGGGGGGGGGGGAGGGGGGCAGGCGTGGGGAGGAGGGTGAGCACGCAACGTTGCACATGCACACGGGTGCGCGCTGGTAAAGCTCCCTGTAGCTCAGAGCTTCCTGAGGGAGATGAAGTGTTTAAGATTAAAAATAATCAATTTTAAACTGTTAAAAAACAAGTTCCCTCATGTGATTCTGGCACATGAGCAGGGGACATGTTCTTAATGAAATGTTAAAATTTATATTTCATTTTTAATTGCTGTTGGAAACCTCGTCCCGCCTGTGGATGAGCTTTCCTAAAAAGTGCAAAGGCCGTTTGGCCTTTTCACCTGCCCACCACCTGTAGTTTGCAAAGGCAGTGAAAAATTTTATTGAATTACATTGTGAATGGCCCTGATAGGCCTTTTAAATTGTCGGCGGGCATGCTGCTGACTCCCGCTCGCACCCGCCGACTGAAATATCGCGTGAGTGCGCAATGATGTCGGGACGCTTGCCTGATGTCATCGTGCGCGATTTTACGCTCGAGCAGGTCGGGTGCTCGCCCACCTGCTCAGCAAAATATCCTTCCCAGAAAGTTAGCAAGCAGACAATTATGAAGACAAATGGCCGGCTGGCCTTTAGGGCAAGGAGTTTGGAGTATAAGAATGAGGAAGACTTGCTGCTGTTGTAGACGGCTTTGATGAGGCCACACCTGAAATACTGTGTGCGGTTTTGGTTTCTATATTTACGGAAGGATATACTTTCATTGGAGACAGTACAGTAAAGTTTCACTAAATTGGTCCCTGGGATACAAGTGTCATCCTAAGGTTGTATATATTGGGCCCTTAATCTCTGGAGTTTAAAAAAATGAGCGGAGTTCTCATTGAAACATGCACATTTCTGATGGACACGGAGGTTTTTTCTCCTGCCTGTCTGAGAAATGTAGAACAAAGGGGCACAGTCTCAGGATAAAGAGCCATTCATTTCAGACTGAGACGAGAAGAAATTTCTTCACTCAAAGGGTTGTGAATCTTTGGAATGCCCCACCTCAGAGGTTGCGAATGCACCACCGTAGAATAGAGTTAAGGCTGAGATAGAAAGATTTTTGGTCTGTCAGGGAATATGGGGATGGAGCAGAAAAGTGAGTTGAGGCTGAAAATCAATCATGATTGTATTAAATGGCGGAACAGGTCCAAGGGGCCATATGGTCTACTCCTGCTGCTATTTCATATGTTCTTAATTTGTCCTGTTCCTGCACAACTTCACTACACCAGTACCTCACTGATAGATTCAGCATTAAAACTCATGAAGGCATGAATTTTCTGTATCGACCCATTAGTTACTCAGTAACCAATCCAGAAAAGGCGTGGGCTGGACCAATTCAAGAGGTCAGTGAATTTTTAACTGTGTGATAAAGTCTTAATTAAAAAATAACCTCTCTGGCACTGAAAATTAACTTTTACCAGTATGGAGTCTCACTTCTTCAGACTTTGATTAATGCTGGAAATCTAAAAATAAATAAATATTACTACTTTTACATTTTCATTCTATGTCTATTTTTGTCTTTTAATACCATCCTTTTCCCCATCTATTTATTTTGCTTTCTGTAAATGACTTTACATTGAATTAAATATGCTAATTTACACTCCCTCATTTAAATGCTGTGTGGTTCAGTAAGGATTCTTCAATCTGGTTGGTGTTGCATGCTTGGTTTACGCATGTAAATGGTGCCATGCTGAAATGGATTTTTAAGTACTGTAAATTGCTGTGCAAAAGCCCATTTGAAGTTTATGGGCAACTGTGTGTACAACGTCATGCATTCACCACTGACGGCAAAATTCAGGCCATTAATGAGAATACTTTCACATTCTTGAGTTTCAGGTTACAGTACAGCAGCATTAGAACTTTTGATGCATGTAATGTTGTTGACAGTGCTATCAACTGGAGCTTACTTAGCAATAACCTGCTTACTGATGCTCATTTTGGGTTCCATTAGGGCTACTTGGCCCCTGACCTCATTACAACCTTGGTCCAAAATGGACAAAAGAGTTGAATTTCAGAAGTGAGAGTGAATGCCCTTTACAACAAGGTGGCATTTAACCAAGTGTGGCACCAAGATGCCTTAGGACAATTGAAGTCAATGGGTATCAGGGGAAAACTCTCTACTGGTTGGAGTCACAAGGGAGATGGTTGTAGTTGTTGAAGGCCAATGATCTCAACCCCAGGACATCACTGCAGGAGTTCCTTAGGATAGTGTCTTTGGTTGAACTATCTTCAGTTGCTTCATCCATCAATTGGGAACTTTCACTGATGATTGCACAATGTTCTGTACCACTCACAACTTTTCAGATATTACGGCAGTCTGTGTCCACATGCAGTAAGACCTGGATAACATTCAGGCCTAGGCCGAGAAATGGCAAGTAACGTTCACATCACACAAATGTCAGGCAATGATGGAATCTAACCATCTCCCTTGACATTCAATGACATTACCATCGCTGAATCTCCCACTATCAACATCCTGGGGGCTTATCATTGACCAGAAACTGAACTGGAATAGCCATACAAACATTATGGATACAAGAACAGGTCAGAGTCTAGGAATTCTGTGATGAGTAACTCATCTCCTGACTCCCCAAATCATGTTGACAAGGCACTAGGAGTGTGATGGAATACTCCACGCTTGCCTGGATGAATGCAGCTCCAACAACGCTCAAAACATTCAACACAAAGCAGTCTGCTTGATCAACATCTTAAATCTTCACTTCTTCACCACCTGGACACATTGCCAGCAGTGTGTATCACCTACAAGATGCATTGCAGAAACTCACAAAGGCTCCTTTGATAGCTGCTTCCAAACCCGCAACCTCTACCACCTAGAGAGACAAGGGCAGCAAAGAGATGGGAACACCACCACCTGGAATTTCCCCTTCAAGTTGCACTCTATCCTGACTTGGAACTAAATGCCGTTTCTTCACTGCCGCTTGGTCAAAACCTGGAACTCCCTCCCTAACAGCACTGTGGGTGTACCTGCATCACATGGGCTGCTGTGGTTCAAGGAGGCAGCTCACCAGCACCTTCTCAAGGGCAATTAGGGATGGGCAATAAATGCTGGCCCAGCCAGTGGCACCCACATTTTATGAATGAATAAAAAAAGGGCAATAAATGCTTGTTTTGCCAACAATGTCATATCCCATAGATCTAATGAAAAATACGTACCCAAAATGCCAGAATCAGTTTTCTATTTTACATGTGCTTCCTTATCTTTTTTGTATTTCTAGAATTTTCTGTTCTTATTAAAATACCCTCTGGCTGTGCTGTCAGGACTGGAGCTCTAGGCCTTTCTGGCATATCCTCTGGTTTTATCAGCCAGGGGGTGTTTCTTCAAATTTCATTGCCTGTTTTTATTTATTATCAGCTTCATAAAATGTTATAATGTCCCTTGAGTTTCTATTCCTTCCATATTAAATAAGCTTATGGCAAAACAAATTAGGTTGTTGCTTTTCATTGAAAAAGGAACCACAACGTTGCATTAAAAAATTCCAGTTTTCCAATATTTTCTGTTTCATAATCATTATAAAAATCACCTCAGCTTTACAGTAATTACTATGAAATAGAACTCTACTGATGCAGGGATGAACAATTCTTAATTTACCACATTCTCATATTGTTATATATTTAATTTTGGAGCTGAAATGCTCACGCAGCTGTCAGTTAAGGTGTCATTTGCCTTCCAATTTGATTTATATAATTACATATTTTCATCTCAAAGTAGGTCAAAGTAATAGCTCGCTGCCAGGTTTGTGCAGACTGCCTGTGTTTTCCTCATGAAAAAGGTTTTTGTTAACTAATCTTGTCAGGGAAAAGGCAGAGCGATTTTAACACTGCCCGCCTAATGGAAACTGTGCAGTTGGGCAGGTAGAATTATACAGGCCATTTACTCGCACAGCATAGCTGCCACTATTTTAATCTGCTACATTGAGAAGGCATCAAGGACACCTATCCAAAACCACTCTGGCCCTTTATAGACAAAAGCAAAATACTGTGGATGCTGGAAATCTGAAACAAACACAGAAAATGTTGGAAAAACTCAGCAGGTCTGATAGCATCTGTGGAGAGAGAAAAACAGAGTTGACCATTCAAGTCTATATGACCCTTGTTGAGAGTTCAATAGCTCTGAACAAGGGTCATACAGACTCGAAACATCAACTCTGTTTTTCTCTCTCCACAGATGCTGGTCAGGCCTGCTGAGTTTTTCTGGCCCTTTATAGTGTATGCATGTCACATTCCAATAAAGTCAGTGGAACTCAACTGCAATTTTTACCAGGAGGCCTAAGCAAGAAGCGAATGTGCCAGACCAAACCAGCAGTGAAGAGGATTCAGGCCAGAAGATGGCCAAAACGTTTACTTTTTTTTATTTTTCATGTGGGGCCTGAAGGAGCAACAGTAAAACCTCCAGGTTCCACGGGAAATCTTAGGCTTCCCTTGATATAATTACATTCCCCTGACACCCCTGCATGGGGATACCTTTTGGATAGCCTAGCATCAATTCCTGTCAATCATCTGACCTCAGTTGACAGCGTCGGGGTGATTTGCCAATGCTTCCCACTAAAAGAGCATTCAAACCTGACAGCCATATTTGGTTTGCAACTCAATCCTTTTATTGTGTTCAACCAAGTCTCAAGCAGTGGGCATGCAGAGAAACAATGCAAGTACCTTGTTTCCCCTCTGGGTAGAGATGTAGTCATTGTTGATCCTTCAATCCTGACTCTTTGCAAATTGTGAAAGAAAGCTCAAGATCTCTATAGGTGTTTAGTCATCTAAAATGACCTTAATGATTCATTATGGGATGACAAGTGTTACTGTGAATAGGATCCCTGGAAATGAGGCAGTTCCTACAAAACAGCATGTGACCAACATAGTTACCATCTAGCATGTAGCTAATCATTCTGAGCTCATAGTCTTGAGAGAAGGAACTGGGACAATCTCGACTACTTTGCTTCACAATATGGTGACAAAAAGAAGTCAAGGTGTGAACAACACATCCTGTAATTTTAGCAGAAGCTAAACAGCACAGTCAACTAAATTGTACCTTGACACATAAACACTGAAACATCCTGGGAATGAACAACTTTAACTAATACATTATTTCTAGCTACAGTACAAACCTACACACCCTTCATAAATAAAAAGAAAGCAAAAATCTTAATCATATGAAATTGAACCAGATCATATCCCCACATATATAAGCATACAGACACCTCACACAGTTAGCTTTTTGTGTGGAAGGGGTGTGAAGTTAGTCATGGTATTTACATGAGGCCCAAGAGTTAACATACCCTGACCTGCCATTAAAAAAATCTGACACCGAAACTGACTGAAAACTGTTGTCCAATTAAAATTAGAGCCAATCCCAAATCAGTAACTTCATGTATGGTCTTCTTTTGCATTCAAAACATAAGAGAAAGTAATAACTTATATCTTGATGCCAAATTGATTGTAGGTTTAGTAAAATGATTTAGTAATTTTAATTCTGTTTGGGAAACAATTCTGGCCCTAAAGTATTGGCTTTGTAATCAGGATCAATTATATTTTATAAAAAGGACAAAACTCCAGGATAAGTACTGTGAAGATGCACCTACATATTATTTTTCTATAAACTTGATCACAAATAATCTCATTTTAAGAATTTGCCCAAAGAAGCCCTGTAGTCTGTTCCATCTGCTGGGTAAAAGCAGCCAGACTGTGCTGATGCCAATCAGAGGCCCTTTCGGAAAACACAAGCTTCTTGGCATCGGTGTCTGTGTTTGGATTGTTATCAAGAGAAAGCATTTTATGAAAAACTCATCAAAGACAGGAGTTTGAAAAAACAAAGCTTGCATAGATCTGCTCTTATCCTACAATTTTAATATTTAACGTGACTTACATCTGGGAGAAAGAGTTTAACATTTACAGTGCTTCCTTCGAAATCTTTTGTCCTTCATTTGGAGGATTAATTGATTTTCTAATAAATCAGAAATACACCAAAAACAAATTTCTGACAAAACCTCTAGCTTATCTGTGTAAATGCAAATGTTCTTAAATATTTTCCAGTGGTGTACTGAGTACAGAATATCATGGTTTGTTCCATCTCTTCCACCGTTTTTAATGTTATCCACCAGGTGGCAGCTGTGATTCCACAGCAACTTAGCACAGAGTTTAGGAAGCACAACCTAATTACGCACGTAATATTTACATTTTTAAACAAAATTATAGAAAGTGCAGACACAGTAGCTTGTGAATAATTATTTCAATGCAAAGACTACCAGGTTCGATCTCCAATCAGTTCCGAGTTAGCTGCTCTGAGCTGGATGTTGTATACTAGTTGTCCTTAGAAGAGTTGGGAAGGAGGAGATCAGCTTGGTTTCCCATTTGTCACTTTTAGCAACTAATCTGTGGCCCCTGCTGGCAGCATGAAGTATAGATGTGTGGATGTTAGGTGAAGGCAGGATTGAGCTGGTATATGGATAGCCCTTCAATAGTTGCATAGCCTGCTAATGCTCACTATCAAGGTCTACACAAGAATAATGACCAATTTAGTGAGGGACAAGCAGATAATCAGACCCATGGAACCATGCCTTCAGGATAGTCTTGGAGAGAGAAGGTTGAAGAATATTGGTTAGAAAAGGAATGTGAAAATCAGAACATGAGGGTTTATATTAAAGCTGTGTCGTGTCTTAAGCAAAAATGCTGCTGTAACCATCAGAGAGTGAAAACATGGAATTAGTATTTGTTTACATCCTTCAAAGAATGCTAGAACATATTGTATGATTTTTTTTTATCCTCTGTACTACTTTGATAATGAAACAAATAAAAACACAGAAGCTGAAGAATTCATTGCTCATTAATCATCAATTATGCTTTTGAAGATAATAAGTATATTTTTCAGCAGCTTTGTTCATCTATTTTTTTTCTAGTGTATTCTGGCTTCTTCCTTAGAAAATGTACATTCACATAATCGTGGCTATTTCTTTATGGGATTGATTTTTCACTTGTATCACTTGATATTAATGGGGTCAGTGCCCTGTTATCCTCAGTGATGTGGCTGATGCCATTCTGAAATTGGCCTCCCATTGGGTGCCCCAAGCTGCTCCCTGTTTCAGGGGATAGGCTCATTTCAATACACGTCTCAGCATCCTAAAACTGACTGTCATCTTAAGGTTGTTGTGCGTGCTGAGAGAGTTTTGACTATTTCAATGGATGATAGAGGAGGAAAAGCCCAACAAAGATAAACTTGACATTATTTTCTGAGAGGCAGGAGGTGCACCAGTGCTTTCTCTGAGCCTAGCAAAATAATAATTTGGACCTTCTCTGCAGAAAATACACATCTCGGCAATCGTAACCCACCCTGTTTAACTTTCTGACAGCCGGCACAGTCTGACATTGGTAGCCTCAATCCGATGTGCCTTGGGCTGCTGATTTGCTTCTCGAGGGCAATTAGGGATGGGCAACAAATGCTGGTGAAATGCAGTGAAAGAATAAAAAATAAATGATCAGTCTGTAGCTTGCCAGTCTGGTGATAATAAGCGCGTAGCTCGAAATCACTGCCGCTTTTGTGGGATTGGGATGGGGGGCTGGGGAGGTGATGAGTCGGGGGAGGTGTGAGGAACTGACATTCCATTAATGGTTTGTCAAAATGCTAAAGTGGTGCCAATGGGTGTTGTTATAATGCCACAAAGACTGTTAACTTGTTTTCAGTGATATGATGAAGACTTGAGTTATACTGTCAGCCTCGCAGGATAACAGGTCTCTGCAGGTGTGCTTATGCTCACCTGGCATTCAACTGGCAGTTATATTTCACTTTAGAGAAATAATGGGGCCACTGAGTCCCTGCAGTTTTAAAAGATAGTCCCACTACATCAATGGTAGAAGTTGATTTCTAAACTTGGAATGTAATGTATCTCTATAAATACAGTGAAATTTTTCAAAGGAAATTTCTAGCACACTAAAATATAACCAAAATACTTTGAATGCAGGAAACCTGAAATGAAAGCAGAAAGCGCTGGAAGAACTCAGCAGGTCTGGCAGCATCTGTGGAGAGAGAAACAGAGTTAACCTTTCGAGTCCATATGACTCTTCTTCAGGGCCCCGAAAAGTCACACAGACTCAAAAGGTTAACTCTGTTTCTCTCTCCACAGATGCTGCCAGACCTGCCAAGTTTTTCCAACAGTTTCTGTTTTTATTTATCGCACATTGCCCTTTTTAGGAAGCAGGGAAGAACATTCTTCATGTACGATCCATTGACAAACATTTATTCCTTGAGGTTTTGCATTATGTCAACACTACAAAGGGCCGAGAAAGCTGTAACCTCAAAGAAATCAACTGCCATCAATTAACAAAGTGTTTTCCTTTCCAGTGAGGAAACCCTTTAGACGTAAAATATACCATCCTAAGCATATTAAGAGTCACACCGGCTGCTGCTTGGTGAATTCGACGTGGAGATCCATTCTTGGAGTTTTGTTCACAAACACTAACCTGACACAGCAGTTGTGCTGCTGTGCTCAAGTAAGGTTTATGGATTTCCTTGGACCCTTCAATCAGACCTCCTCCTATAATATTTAGTGTCTATGTTATTTCACAGTAATTAGTTGTTAATTGTCACTTAATAGAATTCTGATTATGCTGCAATCATTAATCCTGCCATGTAGACAACATTATGTACAGAATTCAATACTCATTAATAAAACTTGCTGAAAATAAAATGAGTATTGCTGGAAAAGGAGACATTTTGTCGAAGCTTTTCATCTTGCACTCATCAGGACACTTCGCAAAAATACAATGTAAGGGCAAAAAACAAGTTTGTACTTTATGATAAGAGCTTGCGAGGAACTCCATGGACAGACTGGAAACAAACTGGCGTCCTTTTAATTGCCTGTGGTGGTAATCTCCAGCAAAGTCCATTTTGTAAACAACATGTCTAGAAGGTCAATGATTGAAGTGGTGGTTAGGGATTTGTTGTAGTGATTCCCGACCATTTGCTATGTATATCATGAACAGATCTCTTCTCATAGAGCACAAACTTCTTGTTTTCTATTACATTGTATTCTTGTGAGTTGTCCCGATGAATGCAAGATGAAGAGCTTCGATAAAATGTCTCTTTTTTCAGCAATACTCAAGTTCTGTACTACCAAATGACTATTAGAAAACCAAAATGTTTCATACTTAAATAAAACTACCATAATTTATAAATATATATTTAGTAGATCATCAACTTATTTTCAAGCCTAATTTTAACTCTGTGCAAATGGGTGGGCTTTAAATGAGTTAAAATTTCACCCTCTATTTCTGTTGCACTGACCTTTCTGTCATTCTGTCTCTCCACCACAATCTCCCTTCTCCTGTTCTGTGATATTAGTATCTCCCTGGATCTCTGCACCCCAAACTCTCTCAACTCAAATATAATTCTCTAATGTCTTTTTTTATGATTTTACTCTGTCTGTTGATCAATCTCTAATAGAATATATGCCTACATCTGACCCCATCTTTAAATAGTTAGCATTTTTGTTGCATAATCTTTCTCTCTTTGCCTGTGAACTTTTGAATTCTGGTATCCCTCAACATTCTGCCTTACTGATCATTCATTCTGTGTTTATGTATTAATCTTTACTCTATGTTTATGTAATAATGGCTTTGTTCACTCAGTTTGTTCCCCATATCTCACCCAACCTTTGTTTATCCCTCCCCTAGTCTCTGTCTATCATTGTAGTAAGTTGTTCATGATCTACATAGCAAATGGTCAGGAATCGCTACAACAAATTCCATAACCACCACTTTGACCATTGACATTCTAGACAAGCTGTTTACAAATGGAGTTTGCCAGAGATTATCATCACGGACAATAGACCCCAGTTTGTTTCCAGTCCATTCATAGAGTTCCTAGCTATGAAATTCACCATACACCATTTATTCACACAAAACAACCCATAATCGAATGGTGACATCAAGCAAATCAATAGGGTGATAAAGGACAGTCTTTTGAGAGCTAGTTTGTCAGAGGGGAAAGCAATTTATTCAGTAGGATTACACCCTACTGCAGTCAACTTCGTCCCTGAGGCTCTCTGCAGAGAATTCATGTTGACGCAGCCATATCCATGCACGTTCACAGAGTGACCCTGATCTGGAATCCATTACCTTGCACCGTCCCTCAATCACCTTTGACCTTGACTTGAGCATGCGCGACCGTCACACCATCAGCCTTGCACTGTCTTCGGTGAACTTCGACCCACCCCAGTTATCCTTGGCCAGCTATTATTAATGCTCAAGCTTCTCTCCTGGCACAGTGGAACTGTCCCCTGCTTTACCATCCATCATCCTCAACCCTTCCTCTATCATCCCCGACCTTGCCTCTGTTACTCTTGACTCTCAGGACTTTAACATTGACCTTATAATCTTTAATGTCCCCACAATCATGCATGACCTAGCGCCTTTCAAAACTGACTTCCCTTGCATAGCCCAATTTCGTCCCTCTGTCCCCAAGGAGACTTCATAGGGCTGCCACCTCCCTACCCCCTTCCACAGTCAGCCATGCCCCATTCCTCTTTGACTGGCACCATTCTTAATCATCAATGCCTCCTCTCCAGTAGTTGAACAAAGCTGCCCATAGAGGAAAAAGCACTTCTATTCACTCCAAATCCGCCAGGAACAATACATTGCCTGCTGCACGCCACGTTTAAGCAGTTGTGAATCTGAAGGCACATGCTTCTCATTTGCTGATTACTTAGTTGGAAAGATACACTTAATTCTAGTGAGGATTATACAAGCCAACTTTTGCATATGCACATATGAGTGGGGTGAAAGTCAACTATATTCAAGTATACAACTAAAAACACATGTTTCTGTTAAATGTCTTGCAATGGAAAATCCAAATTTATTGTCTACCTATTGGCCAGAATTTTCTGCCCCTGCAGGAGGCAAGGAAGGATGCGGGTGGGCCTGAAAATTAGCTGGGTTGGCGTCAGGGCCAATACCCGCCTTTCCACCTCCACTGGAAGTAAGTTTGACCTTCCTGCCCACCTCCACTTGAGTCCCTTAAGTGGTCAATTAACAGCCACTTCAAGACCTCTTCCCACCTCTGCTGTAATCTTCCCAGCTCCAGGCAGGCCTGCCGATATGCGGTCTACATGACTGGTGAAACTGCGTGAGCTGCATGTTAGGTGGAAAGGGTGGTCCCTTGATCTGCACTAATCTGTGCATAATCGAGAGCATGGACAGGGGGCGGGTGGGTGGCCACTGACAGTCCCTGACTTTGCTACCGACCCCCATGGCTCCACCCTCTCCCCGTGATCCCCACCCTATGAGAATCCACCCAACCCCCCCCTCCACACCAAAGCACCTACCTTGCTCTTGGGTTGCTCTGCGATCCTAGGGCTCTGGGGTGTTGTTTGGGCAGCAGCCACGACCGCCTCCATGTCGTTGCTGAGTGCAAGAGTTGCCAACCTCTGATTGGCTGCCGGCAGCTCTTGACTGGCGGGACGTCGTCTTCCAGGGTCCTCAGTCTGGAGGATGGCCCACCGTTGTCCACTTAACTGACTGATGAGCAGAAGATACGGTGGGCCTTCCTCCTCAGAGTCAGCATGGGTGTCTCGTTGTTTTCTCAAGCTATGTGCAAGGCATCTGCTGAGAATGCAAGATTCCAACCTTTTGTTAGCTGACTAATTCCAGAATCCTCAGAAGACTTTTTAATCTGTTTCTAACCTGGATTCATACATTTCCCTGCTACATTATGTTCATGAATAAAATAGTTGTACGTCCTACTAAAAAGTAGATTAATATTAACAATGAGAAGTAGTTTAAGTTTCAGTGAGTATTCCACTATGATTAGCATGCTGAAAAGCCCTTGTTACAGCTCAACTGATCGGTTAATGTCTGAAAGCGAAACAAATGTCCTTGCAATTCGATGTTTCCTTTATCAAGAACTATATTCAGGTTTATTCTTTACAGATTTGTGTGACTACCTTTTAGAATAACTCTCTTATATATTTGAGAGCGCGTACAAATAAGATATGAGGATTCAGAAAGTTTTATAAAATGCTCAAGCTTTGATGCCATTTGAAGTCCTTGATTAAGCTTCAGTGAAGTGACGTTCTCTTGGGAATCTGCTGTTCTAAATAAAATAGTACTTGAAATCCTGTCACCCTTGCCCGTAAAAAAGGTAAGCTGCAGTTAACAGGGCTGGCTGGTACTGTCATTTGGCATACGTAGTAATGAATGACAGTCACCAACACAATTAAACGAAAATTGCTTTGTTGCCACTAGGTGTCATCTATGATGGTGAGTCTGAAGTATAGTTCTTTGTAAGGCTATAACTGCTGTACGAAACAAATGAGATTAGACAGTAGAAGAATAAATTCAACAGGAAAAAATACTGCAATTCTGAAATTCGATCGGCTTTCTAAAAGGAATAAACACTGAGGGATGATGAGTTTATTGCAAAATAAAAAAAATATTGTTACTTGCAAAAGCCAGGAGGTTGCAGGGAGAGTGTGCTGTGCAGACTAAACTCTCTCAATGCTTCCTTTTCAGAGTGCAACCAACTAAAGAGTGTTCTCCGCCGATGCTGCCAGACCTGCTGAGTTTTTCCAGGTAATTCTGTTTTTGTTTTCAACTAAAGAGTGTCCTGTTTGTTTCACATAATTTGTGATTTTTTGGGAATGAATTTCCATCGAGCTTCTTCTACTCATCCACTGCAACATGGCAAGGAGAACCTTGGAAGCATTAGAAAAATGGTTTAAGAACTATTTTGGTTATTGTTCTAGGATTTGCATTACACTTCTGCCAAAATGAAGGCAGATGAGTGGGAGAACCCCACAGAAATTCAGCTCCTGTGTGTCTGTTATCATCTATTGTAAACAGTGGGAGATTAACACATTCCTTGATCAGGGTACAATTTGCGAGGCCTCACATTATTGGCAGAGACTTGGTCACAAAATTGGTTACCCACCTGATTTTTCAAAAGTGTTTTACAGTCAGATTATACAGTTTTGTTAACAATAAATATAGATTCCTCTGAATCGTAGATTCAACACCAAAACTGCAAGTAGTGGATGTTACAAGTTCAAGCAAACCATGCCCATTGTGAAGGCTACACTTCTGAAAGCTGGATGTAAAGGTGGTGCCTGGTACTTTCCTGCTGATTCAGGACTCTTAAAGGGAAGGTTTTGATTTTTGAAGTTTTTTTTTAAATAGGTTTTTTTATGGTTTTGTGTTCCCTATGCTGTACTTTCCTCCATGCATTAGTTGGTTTTTCTCAGTTAGGCCTCCACTTTGGCATTCTGGATTTCCTTACCATGATATTATTAATTTTTCTTTGATCTGCTGGCTCTGCTCTCACTCTCTACAAAGAAATGGGGATGTGTATTCCTTCAGGGATCTGAACATGCGCATAATTGAGGTATGGAACAGGAGTGTATGAGGGGGCATCAAATTCAGCACAGTCAGATCAATGCACGTTTTCCCCCTCATCCATCACTACCCCGGGGCACACCTGGGCAGGTCGGAGGAGTCGCTGTCTTTGTCAGTGCCGCTTCAGAAGGCAGGCTGCAGCAGGATTGCACACCATCTGCTGTGCAAGGATCTGTGCACAACAGCTGGATTGGGCACAGCTGCTCCCCTAGAAGTGAATGTTACCACAGCGTCACGGTTTCATGCTGATTTTGTTGCAAGTCACCAAGGAGACATTCAGCACATCAGGCAGTCTACAGTGCATGCATGTGTGAGAGAAATGACAGCTGCTATTTTGGTAAGGAGCAGCATCTTCATCTTTTTTCTGTGGAAAGTGGACATCGGTTGAAGAGAAGACACAGCTTTCACTGGGCACGGGTCCTTCAATTGCAAACTGGTGCACTTGGCATCAATGTGAAAATCAGGGATCTTCCTATCAATCCCATGGCCTTTCTGAAGAGAAAGAGTTTGCACTTAATTAATAATAGATGTTGGCTGACCACAGAAAAGTTACCATGCATGACAGCAGCAATTATCCAGTAACTAACCTTCATTCCTGTTATTTGAAAGAGACAAATCAGTGGATAGAGGATTATGCTTTCACCAATGGTAACAGCCTCCCACTGAGAAACCGCCTAACAACAGAGGAGCTGCTCAGCTTGGATACACAAATATCTGTTCCTTTCCTCTTCCTGCTCCCATCCCATCACCTCTGCTATCACCCAAGGATCTTGCTAGGACTTGTGAATCCCAGTTGCATGCTTGCCATGGGATAGCTGAATTGGTGCTATAGATGGAGCTGATCAGCAAACACTTCTTCGGTGGAATACATTCTGTTTATTTACAAAGGTACTCAGCAGCTACACTTGTGTACTTTCAACTCAAACCCTGTCTCCATACTACTAACTATTAACTACAGACTGCTGAGGTAGCCCGTGTCAGTCCTCTATTGGTTACATAGGATCATGTTATCTTCCTTTACAACCTTCTTCTTAAAGGTATCCTACACATTTAGATAACATCATAATTACCAAAGATCTGTCCCTGGCCATGTTCTATTTCTCATCTATTTGCTGCCCCTTGACACATCATCTGAAAGCACAGTGTTATTTTTCATGTATACGCTGATGACACCCAGTTCTACCTCGCCACCACCTCTTTCAACTCCTCCACTGTTGCTAAATTATCAGACCGCTTATCTGACATTCAGTACTGGATGAGCAGAAATATTTCCTCCAGGTAAAAAATGGAAACACCGAAGCCATTGTTTTCAGTCCCTGCTCCAAACTCTGTTCTGTAGCTACTGATTCCATCCCTCTCCTTGGTAACAGTCTGAGATCAAGTCAGTATGTGCGCAACCTTGGTGTCACATTTCATCCTGAGATGAGCTTCTGACCTCATACTCATACCATTACTAAGGCCGCCTTTTTCTGTCTCCGTAACATCACCCGACTTTGCCCCTGTCTCAGCTCATCTGCTGCTGAAGCCCTCATCCGTGCCTTCTTTTCCTCTAGGCTCGACTATTCCAAACCTCTCCTGCCTCGTCTCCCATGCTCTACCCTCTGTAAACGTGAGGTCATCTAAAAATCTGCTGTCAATGTCTTAACTTGTAGCAAGTCCCATTCACCGATTACCCCTGTGCTCGCTGACCTATATTGGCTCCCGGTCACTACAGGATTCATTGGTTCTAGACAGTGTATAGTGGGTCAATGGGCATTGAAGTGTCATAGCTTGGCAGAAAGAGTATGAGGGGCCATGGGGGGTAAGTGGAAAGGCAGAGCTTTGAATAGGGAGCATGAGGGGCCAGAGGAGGTGGGTGGAAGGGCAGAGCTTGGCATAGGGGCTTGAAGACCTTTTGAACTCACCTTTTAAAAGGTCCCCTCAAGCAGACTAGTGTTCATGACTCCTCTGAGGGCCATGAACCACGGCTCTTTAAAACCTGGCCTGACTCCATGAAAATTGTGGAGGAGTAGGACTTGCCTATCTCTGCAATGGGGCCAGCCAGGTTGGGAGTGCAGGATGACAGGAACCAGCCTACATCCTTTAAAGGCACACCAGCAAATCAGGCAGTCTGGGCATGGGGTCGGGAATCCCAGAATTGGGTCCTGACCGCCATATTTAAAGAGTTCCTGAGTCATTCCGACTTGGTGAAGATCCAGGCCTTCCTTTCCTCTAGGCTTGACTATTCTAAACCACTCCTGCCTGGTCTCAGGAGTAGGCCATTCAGCTTTTGAGACCGTTCTACCATTCAATCATGGCTGACCTGTAACTCAACTCCATTTGCCTTAATACTCTTATGTAACAAAAATTTGTCAGTCTCAGTTTTGAAATTTTCAATTAGTTGAACCTCAACAGTTTTTTTGGGTTCCAGGTTCCCACTATTTTGTGTGAAGAGGAACTTTCTGACTTCGCCACTAAATGGCCCAACTCTAATGTTAATATTATGTCCCATTGTTCTGGACTCTCACACCAGAGGAAATAGTTTATCTCCATCTACCCTGTCAAATTCCATTCAGGGTTTTGATGAAAGGTGGTCAACCTGAAGTGGTTGAACGTACACAGTTGCTGCCTGACCTGTTGTAATGTTTTCACCATTTAATGCTTCTACTTCAGAACTTTAGCAACTGCAGTATTTTGCTTTTGCCATTTTCTTTCAACATGTATTCAGATTATACTCCAGTAATATGTCCAACTTTTTTTGATATTTGAAATTAACTGGATAGAAAAAGCCAGCAGTCACTCTAAGGCCATAGAGATATGTGTACTTATAACTAATTACTGAACTGAAAACCTTCTTTGAATTTCAAAGCAATGAATGTCCATGTTCCAATAAAAATTAACATTTAAATCTAGAGATAGGAACATAAAAAAGGGACAGTTGGCTTTTTGGCCATCAAGTTATTAGTTTCTTAATAAGGACAACTCCACATTTTTATGCATTTCTCTGCAACTCTTAATGTCCTTAAATCCCAAATATTATACATCTCAAATGAACTAGTACTCATGGCCTTCTTGAGCTGTGTGCTCCAGATTCTTGCAATTTGGATCCACTTCAAACCAGTTTAAGCTCAGATTCAAAGATAACCATCCACTTGGATGGTTAGTTGAATGTTTCTTCCAAGAATAGCAAAGAACAATACAAACTATATAGGGAAGCACAATAGGGGTTGAAGGAAGACATGTGTGTAAGTACCTTAGTCGTATGAACATACAAAGTTGATGGGCAGCTAAAAATCAGCTGGTCTATCAAGCCTGCCTCACACTATGTTGACCATACACATCTTCTCTCCCTAACCTACAAGAAAGGAAGAACGGCATTATATAATGCCGTTCATATCTCAATGTCCCAAAATCCCAAAGCAATTTACAGCCAGTGAAGTACTTTTGAAATGTAATTACTCTTGTAATGCTGGAAAGACAGCTGCCAATTTGCACACAGCAAGCTCCCACAAAAGGCAATGTGACAATGCTCAGGCAATCTGTCTTTGTGATTAGGCTATCCTCCTTTCTTGCATCTTTTGCAGCAGGACCTCTTATTTGTTTTCTTTTTTAAAAAAAGGCTGATGGACTGACAAATGTAAACAAAATCCTCAAGGAATGATTTGCTGATCTTACTGACAGGTGGGTTGTATTGGAAATCTGACTGTGCACGGTTTTTCAATAACTTATTTAAATCATAGTGAACACTGGATTTCAGATGTACCTTTGGCAGACAGGGTTCCCTAATGGGAGCACCAAACAGAAAGTCACCTTAACAGAGCTTTAAAAAGAATAGCAGTGATCTCTGCCAATTTGAATTGCGAGTGTGAATAGAGCCTACAATAGGCTGGTATTAAATGTAATTTCCTTAGCTTCAAAGGCATTTATTAGCAGCCCTTTGGAAGTCTGTGGAACCTTTTTGCATCAAAAAAACATGAAATATGATTAGCATTTATTTCTCTTTGTTCAGAGAATGAGCGTGATTTTCTTTGATTTCAAAAGCTTTTATCTTCCAACCTGGCAATACTTGGCATTCATTGCTTGTGGTGGATTTGAATTAAAATGCTTATTTTGAAAACTGAAAAGGAGAATTTAGTAAGCAGTGATAGGAGGATTAAAATGAATTTAGCTACTAAATAATTCATTAATCAATTTATATTGATTTTTCAAATAAAAAATTCCAGCATCATAAATGAGTTACAATTATTTTTTAATAACTCATCTTGCTCTGCTTGGCTGGAAGTTTTGCAGAAAACAAATCCTTCTATTATTTTTTATACTTTTTGTTTGAAAATGATTAATGATTTTGAAGTATTGAAACATTGGAGCTTCTGCTTGCAACCAGTGTAATTAATAAATAGAGGAGCAGGGGAATATTGTTCAACCACCCAGACTGTTTGAAATTAGAGCACATTTTTGTCCATTTTTAAAAATGTTTTGGGTGAACTTAGTCTTTGGCAGTAGTGCTTGACGGGTGGTAGGGGAGGAGCAGCTATTTCACACCAGGCCTGATTTTCTTTGCTATTGACCAGTCCTCCATATCAACAATCTCTGTTGCTATGTCGATCCAGTTTATGTGACCACCCAAGGTGAATGTCTACCCATCAAAGTTTTATTATTACGTTTCAACTTGCAATGTTTAATGTTTCTGAAATTACATGGGTTCGGTCCTATCACCTCACATATGCCCCTGTAACTGAGCTCACTTAAATTCTAGAACCAGGGGACATAGATTCAAGATAAGTGGCAGAAGGTGTAGGGGGGACATGAGGAAGAACTTTTTTACACAGAGGGTAGTGGGTGTCTGGAATTCTCTGCCCAAGTTGGTGATAGAGGCAGAAACTTTAAACTCTTTTAAAAAGTACCTGGATCTACACCTTAAGTGCTGTAAGCTGCAGGGCTATGGGCCGGGTGCAGGAAGGTGGGATTGGAAAGGGCACCTGAGTGTCCTCAGGCTGCATGGACAAGATGGGCTGAATGGCCTCCTTCTGTGCTGTAACTTTTCTATGATTCTATGGTTCTATGTATTTTTTACTCGACTCCTTCTCGAGTTGTTGACGGTTGGTACCGAACCCATTGTTAATTCTTCCCATGTGAACCTACTGTACCGTTGAAATTCTAACTTAGTTTGCAGTGAAATATTGTGCATTTAACATTCATTATTCATGGAAAATTCAATTTGTTACAATCGAAAATTGAATTAAATACAACATGTAATGCCAGCTGTTTAATACAAATTATTTTGTATAAAAATGCAACAATAAACTATTCAGGTGATTTAATAACCTTAAGCTATTCATGAACATACCCTTCTACATCAATGGCACTGAAAGGGCACACATCCTGAGAGCAATGTTCATCTTTGCCCCTTATTCCTTTCTTGGGAGTTAAAATAAACTTGATAACATATCGCAGGACAGCCAGTAGATTTATTGGCCAATAATATGTTCTTTGGTACCTGCAGCATTGCTGTTCATCATAACCAACTCCTCATGTAATGAGGCACTGAGGATTTCTGAGTGAAGCAAAGTGCATATCATAATGTGGCAGCTGCACCTGTGGTGCTTCAAAGATTTTGCACTTGCTTTTTGTTAGACTCATTAAGGTCCCAGTTTTAATTTCAATTTGTGGATGTTGCCATAATATGTTAAGAACACCTGAGCAGCTCTCAGGATAGTCAGTAGCAATAACTTGCATTTAAGTAGCACCCTTCATCTGGAAAAGATCCTCCAGTGCTTCACAGGGACCATAATCAAACAGTGAATATTAACCTAAAGATGAAGAAATGAAGAGGGGAGAAGACAAAGTCAGAGTCAGAGGAATGGACATGTTGGCGGTGGTAGAGTTGTAGAACATCACAAAAACAGGGAGAGTGTGACCATGAAGGGACTTAATTATGAGAATGAGAGTTTTAAATTTGAGATGCTGATGATAAGTAACCAATATAAGTCAGCACCCAGAATGAAAAAACAGTAAAAACTGGGAAACAAGAGTCCTGGTCTGAACTGTTTTTTCCTTCTGGGCAAGATGTGATGGCAAGCAGAACTTCATGGGAAAACAAATCCTGGAGGAACTGAATATTACAGAAAGAGGAGGACAGGAGAGCAAGCAGGAAAGTATTGGAATAATTGAGTCTGAAGGTGTCAAAGGCATAAATGAGAGTTCCTGCAACCAATGGGCTGTGATAGCAGTGGTGGTGGGTGATTATTTCTGTGGCGGTAGATAATATTTTTGATGGAGATTATATGGAGTGTTCAACTGTTCTGTTCAAGAACAGTGAGTTTGTAAAACATCTGACTCAGCCTGAGACTATGGCTGGGAGGGGGAAGAAGTCATTGATAAGGAGAGTGACATTGTGGCGGGGGTCAAAGGCAATGGTTTCACTTTTCCCAATGTTTAGCTGGACAGGATTGAGGCTCATCCAAGGTTAGATGTTAGATAAATGGTCTAACAGCACAAATGCAGTGAAATGGGTGACAGAGGTAATGGAGAGATAGAGCTCGGTGCCATCAGCATTCATGTAAAAGTTGAACCTTTTTTTAATTTGTATGGCTGGGGAAGCAGTTATAGTTTGACGTTGAGGTTAACAATAGATTCAATGGCTTCAGATGACTGAATGAATGGTTGTGATGCCATCAAGATGGGATCTCTCAGGACAGGGTTTCAGTATGTGAGTGATGGTCTGACATGGATGGCCACAGTCACAATTTAACTATTCCTCATGTTTCCCTTGTGGAGCAAGTGGCCATGACTTCCTTGACCTGTCCTCAAGCATTTGAGGGTTGTCCAGGTATCCTGTGGAAGATTAAAACCTGAGACTTCACCACTCAGATCAGTTACCAGGTTGCAGCTGGTGATGTTTGCAGTCAATCAGGGGGTGGGCCATTGGGAGGTGGGACTGTCATCGGTTTGCAGGGTGTGGATTGTGTTCCAGTAGGGGCTACGGGATTTCAGATGGGTGCCTGGGTTTCTTTTGAAGTTCTGTGTCAGTGGGAGTACTTCATTGGCTGTCAGCTGGTGGTGCTCTTTGAGGAGGATGTTTTCTTTGTGGACATCAGGAGATTCAATGTGTGCTGGCAGGGGAAGCCACTTGAGCAGTGTAGGTCTCACCATTCCAGAAATAATCTTCATGACTTCCTAGAGGTTGATTCTTACCATGTTTGTGTGGCGGCTCCTGAGCCAGGTTTAGCAGCAATACTCTGCTGTTTGGTAGACCAGGGGAAATGTCTAATGCCTATGGATAAAATAAGTACTGCCTGGTCACCTCTTTTCTTCAGTTTGGTATTCACTATTAAAGTCACATTGCTCTTTTTCCAATTTCTGTGTTGCTATTGGTCCTTTGCTTCTTCTGTCCTATATTGTGGAAGAATATTATTCTTACAGCCAAGTTTGTAATGCTGCAATCCATCCATTATCTGTGCCTGTTTCTTTATAAAATAGTCCTGGTGTGCTGCTTCAAAAGGAACAGTGGGAATTCTTCTGAGCATCCCTTTCTCTTTTTAGATTCTGGAGCAATAGAATAACAGGAGGCATCTTGGACAGTTGTGTTTGAGAATATCAATGAAGACCCAACATTCCAACGCTGGTTATATACAAAGGCTTAAACGCCTGTGTTTGGACATATCAAACAAAACCTATTGAGATTATGGGCCGATTTTCAAATGCTCCTTCGGGTGCTAAAGGGCCTTTGAGGTGGGGTTTGGAGCTGAAACACTGGTTTAACTTGTATTAAACTCATGACGCCGCCTTGATAAAATAACTGGCACACTAGAAATGGCAGCCAGGAGGATTGCTAAGAGGCTGATTGCCACTTAAATTGCCTGGTAGCACTCATTAATAAGGTTATATGGCATTTTGGTGGATGGTGCTTGACTTAATGCGCTCTCCTAACAGCGTATGGGAGTAAACAAGTCATTGCTGAGGATTTTCACTGCGACATGAAGGTATTTTCACTGTTCATTTACTGCTGGAAATTTGAAGGTGACTTTTGAAACATATCAGGAGACTTTCTCAGACAGTTTGTCAAAACTTCACCAACACTTTATCAATAGTCATTCCAGAAATTCTTAAAAAGAGTGAGTATTGTGCCACTCTATATATGTCCTCACCTGATGGTGTGGGTTCAACTTTTGTAATAGCTGAGGTAGTTCTATGGGGGGGGGGGTGGGGGGGGGGGGTGGTGGTTGGTCTGTCCCTTCTATTTGTGGCTCAAAGACTGGTGTGCGAGAAATGGGTTCCAGTTTGTGAAGCACTGGCACCAATACTGGGGAAAGTGGGGGCTGTACTATTGGAATGGTCTACACTTGAACCATGCTGGGACAAGTGTTCTTGTGAACCGCATAACTAGGGAAGTAGAGAGGTTGTTAAATGTGGAAAGATGAGGTATATCAAAGAGCAGAGACAAGGTAAGAGAGGAAAATAGTAATATGGAAAGTGAGGGTAGGAGAATAGCAGGAAGGGACAGAGAGAAGAAACCTAAGATTGCACCAAGAATCAAGGCTGGATTTCACAAAGATAACAAAAAGACAAAACTAAAGGCTT
The DNA here is from genome assembly GCF_017639515.1 of Carcharodon carcharias. Lineage (NCBI taxonomy): Eukaryota > Metazoa > Chordata > Chondrichthyes > Lamniformes > Lamnidae > Carcharodon > Carcharodon carcharias. The sequence goes on from NC_054487.1 coordinate 67,037,504, forward strand.
TGTATCTGAATGCATGTAGCATTCTTAACAAAGTAAACAAATTGATAGCACACATTGAAGTAAACAAATATGATCAAGCAACCATTATGGAGATGTGGCTGCAAGACAAGGATTGTGTCCTGAATATTGAGGGATATATGATATTCAAGATGAATAGGAAGATAGGTAAAGGTGGAGGGGTAGCATTGCTAATCAAGGATGGCATTTGTGCAATAGTTAGAGAGGACCTTGGTTTAGGAGATCAGGATATAGAATCTGGTTGGGTGGAGATGAGGAATAGTACAGGAAGGAAGTCACTAATGGGAGTGGTCTACAGGCCCACTAACAGTAACCACAATGTAGGGCAAAGTGTACATGAAGGAATATTGGTGCTTGTGATAAAGGGATGGCAATAATCATGGGTAACTTTAATCTATATATAAACTGGAAAAATCAGATTGGCAGTAGTAACTTGGATGAAAAGTTCATAGAATGCTTTTGAGGTAGTTTCTTAGAGCAGCACGTACTGGAACCAACCAGAGAACAGGTTATGTTAGACTTGATATTGAGAATTGTGACAAGATTAATTAATAACCTCAGGGTAAAGGCACTCTTAGGTAGCAGCTACCACAATATGATTGGATTTTACATCCAATATGAAAGGGAGAAAAGTGGGTCTAAGACTAGCATTTTAAACTTAAATAAGGGCAAATATGTGGGCATGAAAGCCAAGCCAGCTGAAGTGAACTGGGATACTAGGCTAGGGGATAGATCAATAGAGAAGCAGTGGCAGAGATTTAAGGGTATTTTTCAGAATACTCAGAATAACTATATTCCTAATATAAAGAAAAATTCTAAAGGGAAGACCCAGCATCTGTAGTTAATTAAAGAAGTTAAGGAAAGAATCAAACTTATGGAAAAAACATATAACTGCGCAAAGATGAGTGGCAGGTCAGGTGATTGGTCAGAATATAAAGAACGGCAGAGAATGACTAAAAGGGCAATCAGGAAAAATAAATTAGACTATGAGAGGAGGCTAGCTAGAAAGGTAAAAAGGGATAACAAGATTTTCTACAGGTATTTAAACAGGAAAAGAGTAGCTAAAGCGAGTGTTAGTCCTCTGGCGAGTAACAATGAGGAGTTAATAGTAGATAATAAGGAACTGGCAGATGAAATGAAAAAATATTTTGTTTTTATCAACTATAGAGGATATAGAAAACATTCCCGTAATAGCTGTAAATCAGGAGGTACAGGGGAGAGGGCAACTGGGTGAAATTACAATCGCTAGGGAAGCAATACTGAGCAAATTGATGGAGCTGCGAGCTGACAAATTTCTGGGTCCAGATGAACTTCATCCTAGGGTCTTAAAAGAGATGGCTAATGAGATAGTAAATGTGTTGGTGTTAATTTTCCAAAACTCCCTAGATTCTGGAAGGGTTCCATCAGTTGACGAAAAAGCAAATATAACCCAAGAAGGGAGGGAGGCAGAAAACAGGAAACTATAGGCCAGTTAGCTTGATGTCTGTTGTGGGGAAGGTGTTACAGTCAATCATTAACAATGTTATAATGGGCACTTAGAAAAACATAAGGTAATCTGCAAGAGCCAGCATTGTTTTGTGAAAGGTAAATCATGTTTAACCGATATATTAGAGGTAATTAGAGTTCTTTGAAGAAGTAACATGTGCTGTGGATAAAGGGTGGGGGGTGGGGGGGGGTGGTCTCTGTATACATACAGTACTTGGATTTCCAGAAGGTATTTGATAACGTGCTACATCAAAGGTTAATGTGGAAAATGAAAGCTCATGGTATAGGAGGTAACAAATTAGCCTGGATTGGCTGGCTAGAAGAAAACTGAGATTATGCATAAATAGGTCTTTGTCTGATTGGCAGGATGTGACAAGTGGAGTCCCACAGCGCTCTGTACTGGGGCCTCAACCTTTTGCAACTTATATCAATTAGATGAGGGGAGCGAAGGCATGGTCGCTAAATTTGCAGACGACACAAAGATAGGTAGGAAAGTATGTTGTGAAGAAGACATAAGGACTTGGCAGACAGATATAGATAAGTTGTGTGAATGGGTAAAGATCTGGCAGATGGGGTATAATGTGGAAAAATGTGAAGTTGTTCACTTTGGCAGGGAGAATAAAAAAGCAGAGTATTACTTAAACGGAGAAAACTGCAGAATTCTGAGGTGCAAAGGGATCTAGGGGCAGAATATTACACTCAGCATGTCGACCTGACATGGCCGAGCGTAAAATGATGCGCGATGGTGTCGGCGTGCGTCTCGATGTCATCGCGCAGTCTCGCGTTATTTCGTTCAGTGGGCGCATGCTGGAATTGGCTGCATGCCCGTCAATAACTAAAAGGCCTATTAATCTAACTAAATTCAAATCCACGAGCAGGGTGAGGTTTCCTAAAGAAAATAAACATTAAATATAAACTTTATTTTTCAATTAAAAACGTGTCCCAACTCATGTGATAGAGTCACATGAGGGGACACGTTTCACTGGATTTTTGTTCCCTTTTTTTTACACAGCGCTTTAATCTCCCTGAGGCAGCTCCACGCTGGGAGATTGAAGTGCTCTTTCTCGAGCATGCACGAACTGTGCGCTTGGCCCGGCTCTCCCTCCTCCCCCCCGTTGCCGCTTGCGATCCATGCAGGATGGGCCTTAACTGGCTCCCCTGCATGAAACCGCAGTGCGGAGCCGATCGTGGGTGGCAGTCGGCTTCCAGACCGACCCCAAACGGAACGGCCAATAGGATACATATCAAGGACGCTCACTACTGCGGAAAGCGAGGCCTGTCAATCATCTTTGGTGTCAAGAAGTTTCACCAGTATGTACACAGCTGTCGTTTTACAATCATTTCAGATCACAAACCACTGCTAATGTTGTTTAGTGAGGAAAAGGCTATATCACATATAGCCTCAGCAAGAATACATTGGTTGGCCTTTATTCTGGCAGCATATGAATACACTTTTGTACATAGGCCTGGCAATCAAATCGCAAACGCTGATGCCCTTAGACATTTGCCTTTACAAAAAAACGATGAACATGTCCCAGTTCCACAGAGGAAATTTACTGTGAGAGAACGGTATATGTGAAAAACTCTGGGCAAGGACCAAAGTCGTTACCGGGTGAAATAAGTGCGATGACTGTACCTCCATCTTACCCGGGTCATCCATAAACATGTGGACCATTTAAGGAAGAGAGAAACAAATCACCAAGGTTTGGTTCCACCAGGGACCATGATTGGGTCTGCATCTCCTGTTGAAGATACTCAACCCAGGACTGACATGTCCGATGTTTCTGTAAGAATCGAACATACAGAACTGCAAGTGTCCACGGAAGCACCTGATATTCAGGCAATTCCAGGAAAGGAGGTTCCTGACAAAGAATCTGAATTTGTGGAGCTGTGATGTTTCACCCATACCAGGAAACCACCTGCAAGACTGAACTTACCCAATGTAAATATTATGTTGTCTTGAAAAATATGTCCTTGCAAATATAATATGTATAGCCGAATTAAGGGGGAGGAATGTAGTAATTATGGTTTTATTTAGTGTTTAATAATAATACTTATTAGGAAAGATCACATGATCTGGAGTAACCAATAGGAGAACAGCATGGGCTACCTCAGCTGACAATGCAAAGATAGAGTTGGAGTTGAAAGCAGAAGTGTAGCTGCTGCTGAGTATATTCTAAATAAACTTAGTGCTTCCATTTAAGAAGTGTCTGCAGTTCAACTCTATTACTAAGAGTACAACTTGGCCACCCTTATAACACTTAACCCCCTGACACCCTCGCCCCCTGCTTTCCAACCTCAACCTCACCACCCCGCACACCCCCCCTCGCCCACCCCCGGCCCCACTACACCTCCCTCTCCCCCTCACATCAGACCCTCCTTTCCCCCACCCCCACCCAGACCAGCCCATCTGTGAAGTCTGTGAAGTTCCAAAGCAGGTTCAAAGCTTTATCAGGGACTATGGAAGATGGTGCGAGCCCATGGCAAACCCATGAACTTCCAAAGCCTCAGCGAAGTTGAAGCTGCTGCATGGAGACTTGCCGCCTTCGAGAGCTGCTTTGCTGCTTTGCGGACCCTTGTGCATGGGGACCCACCCAACATGTGATGCATGTGCTCCTCCATGGCCCAATAGCTGTAGGGCTCCAACATCTTCTTCTCATTGGATGTCTGAGATCTGAGCAAGGCCCTAAAGGTAAATCCCAACTTCTGTGCATCACACTTTACAAGACATATTCTGGGCCGCCTTGTTTTCCTGCTGACGTAACAGTAAATCGGGCTTGGGGGGATGACTCCAGTCAGGCCTTACTTTGCATCCCGTTAGTGGGATACAAATTAGGCTCATGCCGGTCTCCAGTGGCATTTGTCATCCATTATGGACACTATCAGGTGATCCCACTGTGTTTTCACTCCAGTGTGAAACTGATTTCTGTGCCCCCACCAAAATCTCCCCCCTGCCCACCATGACGCCCACCACCAACGGGAGTGGAAAATTCTGGCCTAAGACTTCCACCACCAAGGAGGACCAGAACAGCAACATCAGGGAACACTATCACCTGCAAGTTTTCCTCCAAGTTGTACAATATTTTACCTTGGGCATACATCACCATTCCTTCAATAATACTCAATCAAAATTTCCGAATAGAATACCTTTGTAAGGGAATCATATCAAAGATGGAAATGATTTAGGGGAGGAGATACTACTACCTTTTCAGGACTACTAGCAATGGGCCATAAATTCAGTCTTCCTGCACACCCACATCTGGATAATACATTTTAAAAATGTTTCTTACTATTGAATATTATATAATAATTATTAGATTAATTTAGTATAATATAACGTTATTTCAATCTTGAATTTACTTAATGGATATATTGAACACAACTTATTATGCTGGATTTTTCTCACTTTGAACTATGTCATTCTCTCCATGGTGAAACTCTAGCGCATATTTTTATAATCAATGCATACTCTGGAGAGTTCAAGCCATGTCACAGTGCATTATTGTCTCCTCTATAGTCACTGTTATAACAGATGATATAGGTCCCCTGATGCTCAGTAGAGTATCCAGGGACTAGTAAACCATACAGATGAGAAAAAGTTCCTAATTTGATCCCTGGTCTTTGCTGATTTATCAAATTTCAGTTGGAGTGACAGAATGGCTACTGGAATAGTTGTTCGCACTCCTGCGTTAGGGAGATAGAAAAAAATGGCCAGGATTCCTGCTCCTGATTAAACAGGGATTATTGGACACAAATGCATGGAGATTGTGTGAACTGGTTCAGCTGTGCTATACCTTTAAATTCACAACCCTTTAAGTGAAGAAATTTCTCCTCACCTCAATCTTAAATGATCGTCTCCAAATCCTGAGAGTGTGTTTTTATGTTCCAGCCTTAGGAAACAACCTCTCAGTGTCCACTCTGTCAAACTCTTTCAGAATCTTAAATAATGGCCATTTGGGTAAGACACTGGAGAGTCACTTGTGGCTATTGAACTGTGCTAGCAAGAAGGCAATACCTAGGAACATATGAAGAAGAGGTGGCCATTTAGACCCTCGACCCTGTTTTCATCATTCAGTGAGATCGTGACTGATCTGTGGCCAGAGGACCAGGGAGCACAGGTTCCAATTCCAACGTGGCAGCTCATGGAATTTAAATTCAATTCATAAATTTGGAATATAAAGCTAGTCATAGTAATGGTGACCATGAAAATATTGATTGTCGTAAAAATCCATTTGGTTTACTAATATCCTTTAGGAAAATAAATCTGCCACCCTTACTGGGTCTGGCCTACATGTGAATCCAGGCCCACAGCAATATGGTGGACTCTCAACTGCCCTCTGAAATGGCTTAGCAAGCCCTCAGGTCAATTAGGCAATTATGGATGGGCAACAAATGCTGCCTTGCCAGCGATGCATACATCCCATGAAAGGGTAAAGATAAAAACCTTAATATACCCACCTTTGCCCCATATCACTTTGGCTAACAAAAATCACAGTTTAAACTTAACAATTTATCTAGCATCAATTGCCATTTGGGGAAGAGAGTTCCAAACTCCTACCATTCTTTGCATGAAGAAGTATTCCTTAATTCCACTCCTGAAAGGTCTTGCTCTAATACTTTTGTCTATGTCCCTAGTCCAGAACTCCCTAAACAGCAGAAATAATTTCACCCAGTCTACCCTATCTGTTCCCCTTAATATCTTGAATACATCAGGCAAGCCAATGCTTAACCTTCTAAAGTCTGGGTTGTACAACCCTAGTTTTTTTAAATTGACACTTGAAGTCCAGGTAATACTCTGGTAAACCTGTTGCACTCCCTCTAAGGCCAATATGTCCTTCCTATGTATGGCGGTTCGAACTGCACCTCATGTGTCCCAAGGACAGAATTTTACATTCCGCGGGCGGGTGTGTGCCTGACCTGAACAGGCAGAAAAACGCGCCAGATGATATCAGGCGAGGGTCCCGATGTCGCAGTCACGCGATATTTCGCTCAGCAGGCATGTGCGGCAGTCAGGACACCTGCCAACAATTAAGCGGGCAATTAAGCCCCATTAATGGCACAATCGTAAGGGCTTTTTCACGGCCTGTCCTACCTTACGGATGGGACAATCAGCCAGGTGGGCTTTTGATGAAACCTCGTCCAAGGGCGGGATGAAATCTCCATTAGGATACAAAATAAAAAGAAATATTTGGGGACAGCAATTTTATGAGGTACGCTTTCAGGCGCTTGATTGTTCTGCATGGATATTTTTTGCAGCATTTTTGTGCTTTATTTTATTACTTGGAGGTCTGCAGCTCCCTCAGGCAGCTGTCTGCCGTCGGGGAGCTCAGTGAAAGCACTCACCCGCGCCCGCGGTGACATCGACGCCTGCCCTCTTCCCATCTGCACCCCGGCAGCACTAAGCTTTTCAGTGCGCTTTTCACGCTGGCTGGCTGTTAATTGGCCTGCCAGCATGAAATCGCAGTTAGGGACCGATCAAGGTCAAGGACCCGTTTCCCGACCGCTCCCAGGCCTGCCGATCTCATGTGCCCGACAACCAAAAAATTCAGGTCTTTGTGTTGCTGAAGCATGACTTCAGCATTTCATTCACCTTTTTGATATTCTTCTTTATCTGTTGATGGCATTTTAATGACCTGTGCATCTGGACCCCCAAGTCTCTTTGTACCTCCACTGTTTCTAGCTTTTCAACATTAGGTACCCTGTTCCATCTATTCAGAAGCAAAATGGATGACCTCACATTGCTTACATTGAAATCCATTGTCCACAGTTTTACACATTTACTTAATGTATCAAATTCCTTTGTTATTAGCAACTACACTGCTTACAACACCCCTTACCTTTGTGTTATCAGTAAATTTGAATATCAAGCTTTCTATCCCATTATCTAAGTCACTAATGTCCACAGTGAATAGTTGAGACCCCAACACACATCCAAGATGGACACCACTAGTCATATCCTACCAATTAGAGAACATATCTATTATCCCTACCCTCTGTTGCCTGGCACGCAGCAGATTTCCTAAACAGGTCAAACATTTGCCTTCAATTCCATTAATTCCAACTTTAGCTAACAGTCTTTTAGGAGGGATTTTATCAAATATTTTCTGGAAATCCATGTAAATAACATCCACAGACATTTCCTTGACCACTAATTTATTCACCACTTCAAAGAATTCAATCAGATTTGTAGGCATGACCCACCCTTTACAAGCAATGTTGGCTCTCTTTGACTAGCTTATAGTGTAAAACACTCTCAAGGCCAACTTTTGTTGCCTATCCTTAATTGCTCTTGAACGAAGTGGCTGTCATGAAGCTATTAATGTATATATTATTGGAAAATATTTTTCTTTTAAAATAGAGGTTTAGGCTGTGGTTGTGTCTTAATTGGATTAAAGCCAACTAGTCTTGGTGCTTTGATGTGCATTAGTTTTGAGATGTAAGAGAGGTAGAGTGCATTTGCATTTTTTATATAGAGCATTCAAGAAGACGAGTGAAATCTGGCATCTAGCTAGCGGAGATCAAGCAATATATTTATATTACTAATAAAATTGGTACTATGAAAGGGGTTTTATTATTAGAAGAGACTGATGATACAATGAGAATTTACATTCAATGTTCTGTGCTAGGTATAGCTTGAGCAGTTTTTGTGTATACAGAGCAGAGGCAATGTAAGGTCAAAGTAGCTGTAAGTCTACAACTGTCTTCTGGAACCAAAGTGAAAGGAAACTCATTTTGAATTTGTAAGGTGAAAATGCTTTGCTTGGTGCCCGGTTAAGCCTATGGGTTACTGTTGCCTTAATGGAGTTTAGTTTGGGAATTTGTTAAAAGTTATGATAGTAGTAATTTGTAGCCATGTCTACATATTTAATTTGTGTAAGTTAATAAAATGTTTCATTTAGTTTAATATAAAACTCGAGAACTGGTGATCTGATTCTTGAATTTAGAGTTACATCTCAAACATACCACTTAAAAATATAGGTTATGACAGTTGTTTAAAGTTTCCTTCTGGGATTTTTTAATAACTCAGTTTTACCGAAAGGCTGAATCATAACAGTGGCTTACAAGGCCATTTCAGAGGGCAGTTAAGAGATCTGGAGTCACATGTAGGCCTGACCATAAGGACAGCAGATTTCCTTCCCTAAAGGGCATTAATGAACATAATGGGTTTTTACAACAGTTGATGATAGCTTCATGGTCACCATTACTGAAACTAGCTTTTGAATTCCAGGTTTTTATCATTGAATTTCAATTCCACCAGCTGTCATGGTGGATTTTGAACCCACGTCCCCAGAGCTTGGGTCCCTAGATTATTAGTGCAGTATTATTACCAGTACACCACTGTCTCCCCTAGCTAAACATTTTCAAGGTGTTCAGTCAACCTACCCTTAATTACAGACTAGCAATTTCCCAACAACAGTTGTTAGACTGGCCTCTAATTCCATGGTTTTCCTCTGTCAACTTTCTTAAATAGGTGGTCAACTGACAGAAGGGAAGGGGAGAAAGTGGACAAAGAAAATAGCAATTACACCAATTCCCAAAGCTTTAAAGGGAGTTTCACTTTTGTCATCACTCATAATTAGTTCTGTATATTTGCTTCCAATTTCATCCCACCACACTGCCCCCCACCACCACCACCGCACCCCCCCCCACCCACCCCCCACCCTGCACCCCCAACTCCACCTCTCACGCCCCCCTTCCTGACAGTCTGATGGCATTGATTTGTGCTTGGGCAATGGTCCTTAAATGTTTTAGTTGAAAGACCCCTTTTCAAATTGGTGAGTAATCACAGGCCCTTCACCTAAATTATAATATTATGTAATACTCATAATAGCCCATGGAAAGAGAGTCTTAATAGTGATTTTTAAGAAACAAGTATTTGCTTACTGATAGCATTAAAATGGGTATGTCTGCTTTTCATTTCACCCTGTCTAATCTCAGTATAACTTTTGACAAAGACACTCATAATTCATTCTAAATAAATGCCAACATTTTTTTATTTCTCATAGCGAAGTGGATGGAATTGTAAAATGTGGTTCCCCCAATACGCCCATAAAAATCCCGCCTAATTAAAAACAGAATTTGATTTACTCAGCCTGGTGAAGCAGTGACCCGCAGAGCACTGGTAGACTGGCTGAAGGATGGTCTGAGATTAGTTTGACAGCATTGTGAGTCTCCTTGAGTGACAGAGCACCAATACAAGAGGCTGCAGACTCTGTTAGCATTTACCATATCACTCCCATCATGGCATTTAACCACAAAAAGCTTAGTGTCTTAAGCAGACGGTCCTGAGTAGCTACATTGTGACAAGATGAGATCAAAGTTCTGGCCACAGGGCTCTGGGCCATTGCCCGTATTGCCCATCCATAAGGATGGCCTCTCACTTTCATCTTATTTTGCAGACCACCAGAAAGTCCCAATGGATCCCCAGCTCTTTGTGGACACCAGTTCAAGAATCACTTGTGCTTGGGTATGATTCTGCAGCTGGAGTAAAATAAGTAATCATGCTGTAAAATTTTCATTAGAGAAAGCTGAGGGACAATGCGAATGTTTTTATCATGAACATTTGGATATAAGCTACTGCTGCAAGAATATGTGGATAGGGTAGGAAATAAAATCCATACAAAAATAGGTCATTTTTCAGTATTAATGTCTTGTTTATAATCCAGTGAATGTTGCAGTACTGGTCTGACGCATGAACATGGAGCACTGCCTAATGAATCCTCCCCACCACTATCATTTTTAATGATAGTTTTCCATTAAATTCTAAATGGAGGATTGAGCAGACCTTTTCTATTCAGACATTATCTTTTGTTCCTGATAGATTATTGGCTGATAAAACTTCTTGTACTTAGGAGGAATCATAACTTGGCAGCTGTTGCAAAAATGAAAGAATATTGATAATTCTGAGCAAACACATCAGCAGTAATTCAAAGCCAGAATAGGGCATGAAGAGAATTCAGAAGCAAAACTATCAAACTTCAGAGTATCAGTGGACTCCTGCTCAAAAGAGAATCACAGAATTGTTACAGTGCAGAAGGAGGCCATTCAGCCCATCATGTCTGCAATGGCTCTCCAAATCAGCAATTCACCTGGTGCCATTCCCCTGCCTTCTCCCCATAACCCTGAACATTCTTCCTTTTCAGATAACTACCTAATTCCCTTTTGAATGCCTCGATTGAATCTGTCTCCACCACATTCTCTGGCCGTTCATTCCGAATCCTAACCACTCACTGCTTTTCCTCATGTTGCCATTGCTTCCTACAGAATCACAGAATTGTTAAATGTATTTTGCTGTGGTCAATTGAATACAATGCCAAGTTCTGCTCAATGAAACACAAAGCATTTCGCCCCTAGAGACTGTTCAGAGAAAGCCAAGAGAATGACCCTCGCATCAAAGGACTCAGTTTTAATATTAGAGATATTTGTGCTTTTCAGCCTTGAGATAACAGGCATAAAAGAAAGGAAGTGATCCAGGAAAGATAGATCAGGAACACCACTTCAAACAAAACTATGACAGTAAGAGGAAGGGGCACAGGTACAAACCAGAAAAAAGTAGTAAAAAACAGGACTGATTTCAGCAAGTTCTTAAGCTGAAGGAGATCTGCATATGGACTGAACATCTGGAGGCAAAAATCCTGGAGTTATTTATGATAGAATCTGCAATGTGTCACTATGGCAGAAATGGCATACTTATTTGGGATGGGGGTCTCCAAGTTTTCTTGGAGTTCCTTTGAGCTTACATTGTAAAACCTGACATGTTAAGGGGACCATGCTTGCAGAGAGAGAGACTGACAGGTTTTTCTCAGTTCTGCAACCTATAAGCTGATCCTAGAACCTTATGCCCAATTCTTATCTTTCCCACAACACAGCTACTCAAAGGATAGATGCTGCACAGCCATTCTGTTTTGCTTTTGATCTCATATACAATAAAATGATTGCAATCCATTGAATATATGGAGATATTTTAAGTCGTGTACACAGACAGCCGACTGGACAATGTGGGAGGGATTGAAATGCATTCACCTCTTAGACATTAAAGTAGCTCTGGCCTTATTTGTTAGAAAAAAAGCAGTGGTTTTTAGATAGGGATTCTTTTTTTTTTGCCTTGTGTATACTATAAACTTGGTGCATTTGTGATCAAGTATAATTAATGGTATTAAGTACATTGTGAAGCCTCAGTCCATACAGGAATTTTCGCACATTTGTATTGTATGTAGGAAATGAAAAGTTTTGGGCATCTCATGTGCACCTAGTCATGCGTAACAGGTAAATAGAATGCAGTAAGGCTTTGGGAAATCACAAGGTATTATATCTAAGGAACTGAAAGGTATAATTGATATGAATTCTGATCTCTGCCGCTCACAATTGTGTCATGGGGTAAAACAGTACAACTGTGCATGTACCGCTTTGGCAGCAAACACAGCCTAAAACCAACTAGAATTGCACATTCATTTTTTAAATGTTAATTCATCTTCTTTTATTATGTATAATTTACAAAATGAAAGTACATTTTCATACAGAATAATTGAGTGTCCATCCATTATTTAGTTTAATAATGTGAGATCTGAATCTTTAAGTAGATAGTTATTTTGTTATAGCATACTCACTTTATGACTGTCTCCTGCTGTAAACCTAATACAGGAGACGGCACAGGCTCCAGAGGCATGAGAGATAGAGAGAGAGAGAGAGAGACAGAGAAAGAGAAAGAGAAGGAGAGAGGTAAAGGGTCCATCGTAAGAAGAGGAACAGGCTTTCTACTGAATGAGAAGGAGGAACAGGGACAATTGAGAGAGAAGGAGGAACAGGGACAATTAAGAGAAAAGGAGGAACAGGGACAATTGAGAGAGAAGGAGGAACAGGGTCCAAACCGACTGAAGAGGATGAATAGGGACTATACTGAAAGAGGGGAGGTCTAAATATGTACTGATAGCATGAGTCATAGATTCTGTGCAGACAGCAGGAAGCACGGGGTGGTCTCGGCAATAATAAGGAGCAACTCTTTTAATACATCGAAGAATTGCGCACAAGTATGAAAAATTGAGAAAAGAAATGAGGCATGAGAAAAGGTAGCCGACTAAGGTGTCACTCATCAAGTCCCTGGGCAGAATTATATCCTTGGTGTTTGGGCGCGTGCCCAACATGCCCATTCGTGAAATAAAGCGCGTTGACATCAGACGAGCGTCCCAGCATCAATGTGCACTCTTGTGATATTTCGCTAGGCGGGCGCATGATGAAGACAGAGGCATGCCCGCCATTAATTAAATGGCCAGTGAAGGCCTTTGAGAGACCAAATGTCTCCGAGTTTACGTAGCCCGTGCGATTTTCAGGCCGTCGCATGGGAAAAACAGGCAGGCGGGCAGGCCACAATTAGCAAAACCTCATCCACGGGTGGGATAAGAGGGGTCAGTGTGCTTCACCAGGCGACAAGTGAGTAGTTTGGGATATCACTTGCTGCTGCTTGCTTCTGTGAACAGTACAGCTTCATTTCACTTCAGCGCTGCATTCAGAACATTTAAAGGCTTCAGTTCAAGACTCAGTGTTGTCTTCCAGGCCCCCGGAGGATTCACGCCGCATGGGGCCTTCCAGGTATCAGACAACCTTCCCTTACCCTGGGAATGAGGATTGTGATCTCCATAGGAGGTACCTCCTCTGAGGAGGAAGAGAGATGCAGAAGGGGAAGGAGGCCAGGTGTCCCTATTCAGCTTCCAGGGGAGTGACCTGTGGGAGGAGAGGTGCAGGCACAAGGGGTGCAGGGGCCAGCAGGAAGGCCTAGGCGGAAGGGACCATAGAAGACGCCACTATCCTGCTGCCACTATCCGGCGGCGATGCAGCTACCTCAATATGTCTGAGGTGCAATGCTGAAGGAAGCTCCATTTCTCAAGGGAGACAGTGACCTCCATCTGTTAGCAACTTGGCCCTGAGATCAGCTCTGACTGTATAGGTGGACACCCCATGCCAGTGCTCTGAAGGTTAAAGTGGCCCTAAGCTTCTATGCCTCTGGCTCTTTCCAGGGGTCAGTGGGTGATCTGTGTGGAGTCTCCCAATCTGCTGTCCACAGTTGTGTCAAACTGGTGACTGATGCTCTGTTCAGGTGTGCATTGACTTTCATTCATTACCATACGGACAAGGCCAGCCAGGCAGAGCGAGCCAGAAGCTTCGCAGTGATTGCTGGGTTCCTCTGCGTCCAGGGTCAATAGGCTGTACACATGTGGCCATCAAGGCGCCAGCAGGTGAGCCCGGTGCCTTCATCAACAGGAAGGGCTTCCACTCCATGAATGTGCAGATAGTGTGTGATCACAGGATGCAGATTCTACAAGTCTGTGCAAGGTACCCAGGCAGCTCCCATGACACTTACACGTTACCAGGTGCCGAGGCTCTTCAGCTCCAGCCTGGCTGGATGGATGGCTGCTGGATGACGAGGGCTATTCCCTCAAATGGTGGCTCATGGCGCCTCTTTGCCACCCAAGAACAGAGGCCAAGCAGCGACACAACAGGTGGTGGTGGAGAGAAACATTGGTCTGCTCAAGATACACTTCCAATGTCTGGACTGTTTAGGGACCCTCTGCAGTAACCCCCAGATCATGTGTCACTGATAGTGGTTGCAAGCTGCGCTCTACACAATCTGGTCTGGAAAGGGGGGACACAGTGCAGGAAGAAGATCTTGACACAGCTGCACAGGCAACAGACGATGAGTCCGTTAGTGAGTCTGAGCACGAACACAGTCAGGAGAACACAGGCCTGGGAAACTTCTAGGGAGGCAGGGCCACCCAGGAAGCTTTGAGCCAATGTTCCTTCAGCTAACCTACCAAATAAGAGCCACCACCACATGCCAGGTCTGCAGGTGCCATATTCGACCCCTGGCAGGACCAGTTCCTTGATCAACAACATAAACTTTATTGCACTGGCACATAATGTAAGGAGTCACAGATCCATCATAAGATCATGGCTTACCCCACACCTACAGAGCAACTGAAGGAGCCAGAGATGAAAACAAAAAAACTGCGGATGCTGGAAATCCAAAACAAAAACAGAATTACCTGGAAAAACTCAGCAGGTCTGGCAGCATCGGCGGAGAAGAAAAGAGGTCATGAGGACTCGAAACGTCAACTCTTTTCTTCTCTGCCGATGCTGCCAGACCTGCTGAGTTTTTCCAGGTAATTCTGTTTGTGTGAAGGAGCCAGAGGCCATTTACTGCTGACTGACAAACATTGCTGAAATTAACATCGACTGGTGTTTTACGTTACAACATTTAAAAAAAAGAGAAATGGGGGAAATAAATATCACTCATGATCAGGCTGTGTTGTGCTTAAGGTGCTTTAAGTTTTTGTTTGCGAGTGCTCCGTCTAGGTGCTCCCCCCTCGCTGGCACCAGCATTGGAGACAGCCTGCTCACTCTGCTGTCCTGTTGGCCTTGATGACCTTGGCGGGTGTCCTCTAGCCCGTGGAGCCTGTGCTGGCTCCGCCTGGGGGGGGAGTGTCCAGTACCATGGCTGGAATCTCCCCAGTTGCTGCAGCCTCATCAGATGCCACGGTCACTGGCAGAGGGGCAGAGGAGCTGCTGCCATCATCCAGGGTGCTCTGAGAGGAACCCACAGAGACGACAGGAAGCTCCCTGCTCACCAATGATCGACAGTCACCTAGCTGGGATACTGGGTGCAATATCCATCTCCCACACTGACATGACCAGCTGAGGTCATTGCCGGTGTGAGGGCTTGCAGGTCCGAGCACATCCCCAGGAACCACTGATTGAGTCCCTGGAGGAGCCTCTCCATGAGAGTCGCCATTCTCTCCATGGAGGAGGCATTGCACTCGGCCATGAAGGTCAAAGCAGTGCTTGTTCTCGGCAGGGACTCCTCCACAACGAACACTATGGCACGCATTCCCTCATGTATCTCTGCCAGATCCTCCTGCACACTCTGCTGGACTTCCAGCATCTGCTGCCTCAGGGATGACTCCAGAGGCCCATCATCAGTCATTGACTGAGCATTGTCCTGATCCCCAGCAGTTCTCCGATTGCCGGCGTCCTGGGCACTCTCTGCCTCTGCCTGCACCTCAAGCGAGTTTGAAGTGCCCTCACCAATGTGCACTGAGGTACTGAACGCCGATCTGGTTTCTGCACTGGTGCCTGCCTGACAGAGAGGGTGTGATGCTGGTGCGTGCTCAACATGCTGGTCCTCAGGGGTCAGGGGTGGGTCTTCAGACTCCTCACAATGAGGGGCTGCTGGTGAGCCTAAAAGGGAGAAGAAGGCCACGTCATTAGTTTAAGTTATTAGACAGTCACTGTGCATGCCTGGCACCCCGATGAGACAGAGATCTGCATCATGGTGCCCTTGTCTTTCCATTATCAATGGGCATTCCAGGTTCAAGGCACATATCAATATACAGGCTACACTGCAATGGCTGTTAAAAGCCACATTCTCATCTCAGTGAACTGCACTCTTATCTCCCCCTGGCACCCCAACCTCACTGTGGCTGCTTGACCAAGGTGCATGGCGCCTCTCCAGCTCCAGGGCCTCCTGCTTGTATCGCGTGAGGATGAGGAGGTTTGGGGTCCCCTGCCAGTCCGCAACCTTTCAACATTGTTATGGGATGTTTTCTCCTGAAAGGACAGAGGATCATTGATTAGTCCACTCTCTACCTGCAGCGCCGTTGCAGCCTGGCCAATCCCACTTGAGGAACACCTTGCAGGGTTCAGCCCATTCGTGACCATGGAGCCGCAAGGCACTCAGTTCAAGCAGCCAGGGCTCTCATCCTCTTGGCCAGATCCTGCCTCATTGGCATTTGTCACTCACCCTATAACGCCTCTGAGGTCCATGGGGGGATGGGCAGCTCTTATCCGTTCTGCAAAGTGACCCACGCCAACATAGTACTCACCCTTTCCAACCGCAGGAGATCATTAAGGCGCTTCCGGTACTGGACCCATGTGTGCCTCACTACGTCGTGGCTGCTGACCCTGATCCTCTTGCTGATTCTGATCCTCCCAGGCCTTTTTGGTGAGGCTGGGGGTGTCCCCTCCTCCCGTCCCTGGGGACAAGTGTTTCTCTCCATGCTGCCACCTCCACCAGGAGTGCACCGAGGCACTCGTCTGAAAAACACTGGGCTGACTGCCCCGCCGACCTCCCCTCCTGCTTGCCATGTCCACCCGCTGCGGCATCCATGCTGTCGACTTCCACGTCCGTCAGTGGCAGCCTTCCAAGGGCTGCCAAGGCCGCATTTGAATCGGCCGCCGGGTCGCCACTGGACCCGGCAGACATTAAGCCCCCGCCCCTGTCTGCCCCTTCGTGCTCATTCACAGGCTGTGCCTCACGCTGGGCAGGCCTCAGTTGGCCCGCCCGCATAAAATTGTGGTGCACTGCCGATTGCAGGCAGCAGGAGGCTTCCCAATTGCCCCCATCTACCCCTGCCAAGCCTGCATGCCAAGGGTAAAATTTTTCCCCCTATTTCTTGAGCGATAATCGCAATATTTTGATTTCAGTATTTTCAATTCTCTGTCTAAGGGTCATTCTAGATCAATGAGCTATAATAGGCCAATGGATAGGGCATCCTCATGTCTTTGCTTGTCATTTTAATGTGGGGCAATAATTCTGCATGCAGCTGACTCATATCCAATAATCTTACACCAGCTTAACAGTTCTACAATTTGTTGGGTTTAATTTTGGGCAGCATGTACATGATTTCTTGCTAACAAATCATTCATGACCTGTGATGCCATAAACTACTATTGCATGACATCAATTGTAATTGAGGGACAATCAGTATCATTGAACTTGTGAATGTCAGTCATCCTGTGGTGAATATATGTTAGTTAATTATTACTTAATCACCAGTGCTTTTGCTGAGTGACTTTTGGCAAATAAATAACTCCAAGATTTTGATCAAACTGTTTTGTATTTTGTCTTGGATTCAATTGGTAAGTGTCTATTCCCTCAGCTGTAGATTTTCTGTAAATGGGAATTTGCACTTCAGAGTTCAGGATAGCTGACCCTACTGAATCTTGCAATGTCAGGGCTATTAACACTAACTAGGACTAACGAGTCCTAGACCAAATTCACAGAATCTTTACAATGCAGAAGGAGGCCATTCAGCCCATCAATTCTGCAATGCCTCTCTGAAAAAACATTCCACCTAATCCCACTCCCCTGCCTTATCCCCATAACCTTGCACATTCTCTCATTTTAGATAGCAGTCCAATTTCCCTTTGAATACCTCGATCGAACCTGCCTCCATCACCCTCACAGGAAGTTCATTCCAGACTCCAACCACCTTTGGGTGAATTTTGTTTTCCTGACACCACTTTTACTCATTTTGCCAATTATTTTGAATCTATGCCCTTGAGGTCTTGATTCTCTCTTGTTACCCTGTCCATACCCCTCAGGACCTTGAATATCTCTATCAAGTCTCCTCTCTGCCTTCTTTTCACCAGGGAAAACAGTCCCAACCTCTCCAACCTATCCTCATCGCTACAGTTCTTTATCCCTGGAATTATTCTTGCAAATCTCCTCTGTACTCTCTCCAATGCCTTCACACCCTTCTTCAAGTATGGCGCCCAGAACTGTCCACAATATTCCTGATGAGACCTAATTATACAAGTTCAACATGACCTCGTTATTCTTGTACTCAATGTCCCTATTAATGAAGCCTAAGATGCTGTATGTTTTGTTAACTGTTCTCTCAACATGCCCTGCCACCTTCAATGACTTGTGTACGTATACACCAAAGTCCCTCTGCTTCTGCGCCTCCTTTAGCGTTTCTCCTTTTTTTTTAAATATTGTCTGTCCATATTCTTCCTGCCAAAATGTATCACCTCACATTTCTCTGCACTGAATTTCATCTGCCACTTGTCTGCCCAATCCACCGACATGTCTATGTCCTTTTGAAGTTCAAGACTATCCTCATCACAGTTGATGTTTCCAATCTTTGTACCATCTGCAAATTTTGAAATCATGCCCCAAATACCACAGTCTAGGTCATTAATATTTATAAGGAAGACCAAGAGTCTTGACCCCTGGGGAACTCCACTACAAACCTTCCTCCAATCTGAAAAACATTTATCACTACTCTCTGGGTAGAATGGTCCCAAATTTGCACTAAGTGCAGTAGCGGGCAGGAAAAGGACATTTTGCCTGCTGACTGCAATGGCAGGTTTTTGCACCTCATCATTCCATTCCTGCCTCATTCATCATGCATCCCCGGGAAACCAGGGAATCAGAGACAGGTTGCTCTGATTTGCTCAACCTGCTTCTAACTCAGGCCTTCAGTAAACCGGGTGTCACGCTTAAAGGCCACACCTGCAAAAAGCTAACACTCTTCAAGAGATAGGAAGCTGCTGGGAACTGATGGCCACGAAACATGCTACACCCTGGTTTAGTGGCACCTCTCTGAAGTGCCTACTGGAGGCCCCCAAAGTTCTTCCCCCCTCTCTGAGCTCCTTCCTTTACACCTTCCTTCCTCCTTACAGCTATATCCTCTGTTGCAACATTTGTGACAAAAGTATAGTAATTTTGATAATATTTTTCTGGTTTATTATGAAGTAGGTTTATGGGGCTAAGTATAGTTGGGTCTGTTTGTGTGAGGTAATTGCATTTGGAGTCAAATAGGCTGCAAGCTTGAAATCATCAAAAAAAGCTAAGTGCTTGACTTGCTGAACAGTAAACCTGGATGCTGGCTTAGCATGTAAGGTGTGAAGGGAATTTACATTTTTAGATAAATGATGGGATTATTTGAATTTCAAAGGGATCTTAGTCTGTTTACAACTCGAGAATCACCATAGCAGACCATGGCCATGACACTGATGTCCCGAAACAGACCCCGGATATTGATGGTGAAATTCCACCTTCCGTGAGCTGCATTGCAGCAGAGCCATGACCATGCGAATCCCACCCAGCAGGCGATGCATGTGTTCCTCCAGGGTCCGGTAGCTGCAGGCCTCCAGCATCTTCTGCTCCTGGGATATGTGTGATGTGAGCAAGGCCTTAACGGTAAATCGCGACTTCTGGATGTCACACGTGTCAAGAGTGTTCTGGGCCGGCGTGTTTTCTCGCTGATGTAGGTGATAAATTTGACGTGGGGGATGATTCTGACAAGCGAGGCTGATAATGATATGCAGATGTATTAAAATGATGTTCCCGACCTGCGGGGGGTGGGAAAGGTGGCTCATCATTGACGGGTGGAGCAGACGATCGCAAACTGGTTTCACGACGGCGTGAAAGTGATTTTTGGCCTTCCCGTCATCTTGTCCACTCACATCTGCCATGACACACTGACACCAACACGGATGGAAAAATCTGGCCTCTGTTTCTTGTCAGTCACTCAATCTCTTATCCAAGTGCCTACCTCACATAGTAAATTGGACTTGTTTTTGAGAAGTCACAAATGAAAGAAGGACTGTTTGGTAACATTTTAAAGAATATAATCACTCTAAATATATTATAATTTATTGTATGTAACACATATTTTTAATTCTTAATCAAGAGTGCACTGGGCAAGGAAGTTGCTGTTAAAATCCAATAGTAGGTAAAATCAACTTGGAGGCAGGAAAGGAGGTGAATGGACAAGTAATGAGTGACTCAGTCGCCAGTCCTGCCCTACCACCCATCATTATAGATAGTTGGGAAAGCTAGGGTATTGCTGTGAGAGGTGGCTGCAAGGAGGGTCATTCTGTCCGTCAGTCAAGAGCACAACAGTGCACAAAGCTCTATCTAATACCTACAAGTCATAGGCTGGAATTTTCCATCCCTTTTGGCCGTCATGGCGGGCGTGAGTGGACAATATGGCAAGAAGGCCAAAAATTGGTTTCACGCCATCGTGAAACCAATTTGTGATTGTCCGCTCCACCCATCAATGGCATGCTGCCACGCATAAGGAACATCATTTTAATACATGTGCATTTTATTGTAAGCCCTGCTTGCTGGAATCATCCCCCACGTTAAATTTACCGCTCACATCGGCGGGAAATAACGCCGGCCCAGAGTACATCCTGACAAGTGTGCTGTGCAGAAGTCAGGACTTACTGTTAGGGCCTTGCCCACATCGCTGACATCCAAGAAGCAGAAGGTGTTGGTGCCCTACAACTACTGGGCCCTGGAGGTATGCTGGGTGGATTCCCATGGACAGACTTCTGCTGTGAAGCAGCTCGTGGAAGTTGGGAGTTCTCTGTTGATGTTTGAGGTCTGCTTTGGGACATCAGGGTCTTGACGGTCGATTGCTACGAATGATCATCCGGGAGGTGGGGGGGGGAGGCGAGGGGTGGAGGAGAAGGTCCAGCTGTGAGTGGGATAGGAAGGTGGGAAGGTGTACTGGCGGGGGTGGTGGGGTGGGGCATGGTGGGTGAGGAAGATCTAGGTTTGATCGGGAGAGTAAGGTGCACTGGGGGGAACGAAGTTGTCTGTGGGGCGAGAGGTTCGGAGGAGGGAACGAAGGTGTTGCTGGCTGTGGGAGTAAGGAGGGTGCACCAGAGGAGAATGTGGCAACTGGGGAGGTTCGTGTGTGGGGGAAGGAAGGTGTAAGAGAAGGTGTTTGGAGTGGGAAGGAGTCCAGGAGGAGAAAGGAGTCTGGAGACGTGAAGGAGTCCAGGGAGAGGAAGGAGTCTGGCAGAAGGTGGGAGTCGAGGGGGAGGAAGGAGTCTGGGGGGAGGAAGGAGCAAGGGGGCCGGTGATGTTCAGGTGAAGGCATAAGGGAGGGTCTATGGAGTTGATGACTTCCTCCTGGGAAGTGAACTGAGGGTGGCTGTGGTAGGAGGGAATGGTGAGCATGAGAGAGAACAGAGTAAGTCGGTAGGGTAGGAGGGTGAGGGTGTGACAGTAGCGGTAGAAGGGACAGCAAGGGTAGTTGGTGGGAACTTTGAGGCAGGCACGGACCCTGGGGGTGGGAAGGAGGAGGTCAGGGAGGTCAATGTGGATGGGCATGGGGTTCTCAGGAAAGGAGGGAATGTGCACGTTCACCTGGACATCCTGGAAACAATAGAGTTCTGGTTGGTAGCTGATGGTGGGGAGGTGGAAGATGATGCAAGGGCATCAACAGTGATGGGGGAAAGAACATGGGTGACTGTGTGAGGGGAAAGGATGGGGGAGCTGAAGACAAACCTTACAATGACTATGCTTCTGAAATCAAAAGTGAGAGGAGCCTCATGTTGGACGATCACAGGTGCTGCCTGAGAGTGCATTTCAGATCAGAGGAACAACTGAAAGCGAACCCCAGCGGGCAGCATGAATTTGTTCGGGACGGTAAGATGAGATTGACCGATGAAGGCTCTGTGTGTGTGGGAGAGAACTTGCAAAAGGCTCCGAAAGGCTCTGCCATACACACACTTCTCCCTCCGGAATAACTCGTGGTCCGGCTGCGCACAGCTGAACTGCTAATCGGGGGGATTGCAGGGGGAGGACTCGCAAAGCCTGCAAATAAAGCTGAAAGTCAACATTAAACATTATTCAGTGAAAGTGAATATATTTTCAGATTATAAAATGACAAAATGTGTTCACCTGCGCAACCACTGTGATCAGAAATTCTTAACTTTTCTAGGCCTACCGCGTCTTCTAGGTGCTGCCCTGGCACCCGCAGCAGGGGTAGAGACCACCCATTGTGCAATGGTTGGCTCTGTTGCCTCTGATGACTTTGGTATGGGCCCTCTGGAGAGGCCCCTGACTTGCTTTGGCTGTCATCCTGTGCGGCAGCTGCTCTCTCTGTGGTGATGGAGGATGAGGTTGAGAGGGTCACAGGCAAAGGGGACTTGGAGGGAGAGGACAGCTTCTAAGAGTCCTGAGTGGATGACAGGGTGTCCTGCTGCCGCTTTTCCTCCCTTTGGGTGCCTGAACACTCCAACCTGACTCCGTGAGGGGAAGGAACACCTGGAGGGACATTGAGGTGCTCAGTTCCCCTCTCTCATTGCCACTGCAGGAAGTCACTCCTGGCCACCACCTTCTGCTGACCCTCCACAATGAGTTGGAAGGTTGAATCCCGAGGCTCATCATCTGACTCGGACCTCACGGATTCCTCTTCCCCAGCAGTCCTCCAAGTGCCAGGGAGCTCGGCTGAACCTGCCTCCTCTGACTGCAGACACGTGTCCATGAGCTGACCTCCAAGTTGTGAAACCGAGCCTGCTCTAGATCTAGGTCCCACTGGTGTCTGTGCTGGTGGAGGGTGTGGGTAAGTGCTGTGAAGGATCTTCCAGGCTGCTTATTTCCAACTCTTTGATGGATAAGGTGTCCCCTTGGCTGGAGGTGAAGACGTGGATGGTGCTGAGGGACTAGCTGGCTGAGGGTGTCAGTTGCTTGACAGAGCTCCCTGTGAACCAAAGCTGAGATAATTAGTGCATGGCAGCAGAGTCAGAAGCAGGAGAGAGAGCACTCACAGTTGTGTTGAGAGAGGAATGATGTGGTGCAACATCCTCATCTATGTGTTCGCTGGCAACCTGGCCAGTGCCGCAGACACAGTCCATGACCTCACCAGTCAGCGCGGTGGCACGTTCCTCAAAGTGAGTGAGGGGCCTAATGTGGGCCAATCCACCCCCGGCCTGGGACCTCTCCCTGCTGATGTGAGCCAGCTTCTTCTGCTTGTAAACAGGTAGAGTGTGAGCAGGGCATTTGGCACTGTGTGGAATGTTTGTGTGGTGAGTAGAGCCACGGACAGGATGAGGACACAAGCTCCGGAGGATATGAGCCTAATGGAGAAGTGAGGGTATGTGTGAGAGTTAGTGGTGTTGTCTGTTGAGGTGTGAGATCCCTGCGGATGTTTGATTGGTTTGTGAGTTTGTGAGTTGAGAGTGATGAGACAGAATGCGTCGGGAATTGAACGATACGGCGTGAAAAGCCTCCATTGCAACCAGCGGGTAAAACATCCTTTTTCACGGCCGCTACCGCACTTAGTACAAATCTGGGATGATTCCACCTGTAATAACAGATGTGGACAAAGATGGGTGCTTTAGGATAATAGTAAGGTGCAAAAATCTAATGGCAAGTATATTGCCCAACTATTCATGTCACAAAGCGTTGCCTTTCATTATAGCAGGGGGAGTTAAGAGATCTAACAGAGGTACTCAAAAGATTGATACAGTGAATAGATTAAAAGAAAAATCTATGCATTGCTGAGCCATTAGCATAAATTTAAAATTACTGCCAAAATTATTCAGGTTGATGTGAGAAGAATTTTTTTTAGGTTGTTTAAGGATGGTATGCCTTAGCAAAGACAACGATGGCAGTTGAAGTCATTACAGTTTTTTAAAAAAAGAAGTGAATAAACATTTGAATAAGAAGATTTTCGAAAAGGGTAAGGGGATGAGACTAAGTATGCATATCTGTCAGAGAACCAGCAAAGGCATGATGGACCAAATTCTTCTGTACTGTCTAAATCAATGATTCAATGCAATGTATTACGCATGTTTCTGCTCCTTGAGGAGCTTCTTCTGTGCATTGAACTTTTATTTGTGCCCGTTGCAGATGGATGGATTGAGTGCAAAATGGAGCCCTGTGGCCAGCAATTGTGAATGTTCATATTTATATGCATTAGTAACTTATTCAAGTACTTAAATTATACTCTTGCACAAAACTGGGGATAATGGGATGCTAATGGACATTGGATGAAATCCCATGCTGACAAATTTCCTGTTCTTTGCTTGTCCAGATCAGAATGATGGAAGTCATTCCATAGCCCAGAAATATATCCAAATCATATATTCAGTGTGAAATTGTCCCCCAGATCAAATGACAATTACAAACAAAACTATAACCACCTTCTCAAGGGCAACTAGGGATGGGCAAAAAATGCTGGCCCAGCCAGCAAAGCCCACATCCCGTGAATGAATAAAATCAAAATGGCTCGACTCTGGAAGACTGACCATGGTACTAGGTGCAGGTAGAGCTAGCTCCTCAAGTGGAGATCTCAAACAAAATGAAGTTATCAGCGGGATGCCTGATTGATTGAAACATGTTCACTTCTATTGCTAAGGTCCCAGGTGAGTGTTTGGCTAATTAAACTTCCAAGTCGGTAAGACATATTTTCTCATCTTCCACAGTAGTAGGAGCTTGGGTGTTACAGAACAACATGAGCAGCATCAGAATGATTACACTCACCAAATTAAGCTGCAGGAAGTCAATAATGATAAATCACTGCTTTAAAAATAATTTGTAAAGTGATTTTCACTCTGGCCCTGGTATCATCTTCAAGTATCCTGCAGTTATTCCTCTGGAATGAGTTCTGAATTTTCAGGCTGCTTTAAGTTAAACTAAGGTCACAGTTTTGCTTTAATAGCCTGAGGTAAGTGAATTAATTGAGGGAAAAAATACCTTCAGGATCACTAACACCTACACGTTACCTAATTAACATATATTCTTTCCTTTTAATGATACTGTTTGCATCTTTGCTGCCAGGAATTAAAAAAACTGAACCTATTGTACGTTTTAGTGCATGTTGATCGGAATCGTATGGAGGTGATGGGAATCTTGGCCACTGGTTGGAGAGACGGTGAGAGTCTCATGTCGCTTCGGGCATGTCTGTCACATTCGGTTCCACTAAAGCACTTGAGAGACCAGCAGCAAGCCTTTCCCCGGGATCAAGGACCCTGGGGGCAGAAATTCAGCCGGCCAAGAGCTGCTGGTCAAGCAAAGACCAACAGCTCTATTGAACAAACACAGTAAATGCCGGGAAAAAGTCAGCAAATGTGACAGCATCTGTGGAGAGAGAAATAGAGTTAATGTTTCGATTCCATGTGATCCCTCTGAGGGTCATATGGGCTTGAAACGTTAACTCTGTTTCTCTGTCCACAGATGTTGTCAGGCCTGCTGAGTTTTTCCAGCATTTTCTGCTTTTGTTTCAGATTTCCAGCATCCACAGTCGTTTGCTTTTAGCTCTATTGAACAATAGTGCCATCGGGGAGGTGGTGGCTGCTGCTGGTACAACTTGAGGCACAACTGCTTGAGGCCTGGGATCGTCATTGGATCCTGGGCCACTGGTGAGCGATGGTGGGAGGCGGTTTGTGGGGGCCAGCAGCAAGGGAGGGGGATGGCTCCCAGTGGGCTCCCCTTCCCAATGCCAGGTCCCTCAATCAAGCACCGAGTGCTTTTGAACGAGGGACACCCCGGAAGACTGCAAGAAACCCTTTATGGGTTTATTTGTCATGCACCCCACATGATGAGCCCCTCACCTGCTGCTAGGTTAATAACAGCAGGGGTAGAATGAGGCCCTTAAGTGGGCATTAATTGCCAATTTAAGGGCCTCATTTGGTTGTGGGGGGTGGGAGGGTGCAGGGAATTTCTTTGCAAGCCTTCCTGCCACGAGCTTATTTGGGGGTGAGGTGGGAAAGTGGCGAGGTCCTTAGCCACCAGCATCCCCCCTGATTAAGTGCCCCCACCACCAAATTTGCCAGAGGGGATGGCACAAGATTGTGTCCATTGACTCTTTGTCCAGGTGCAGGAAATGTTTGATATTGTGCCACATTGCAGAATAACAACATACATCAAACTGACTTCCTGTAAAATAGATAGAACATATTAATGTATATTTACCACCCTCATTGATTTATTTTTACAGTGACAAATATGATCCTTGTAGCTTTACCAGAATATGCAGGATGATCACTAGAATTTGTAACCGATGTAGTTGGTTTGTTGAAAGCCTGATAAATGTCAAGCTATGCTAAATATAACATAAAGGAGAATATGTAATGGAAAATTTGAATGGCCATTTTTTAGCAAGATAGAAATTAATTGGGCAAGTATTAAAATTACCAAGCTGTCAAATAACTGGTATTCCCAACAAGCTTTTCTTCTGCAGAATCTGTCCCCCATGCAAAAATCCCAGATTGAACTCAAAAGCAGTAACTTAATTCCTAGGATTCTCCGAGAGTTTATCTATTAATATAAATAGATCATTTACACATTAAAAATTCCAACATCGCTGAATACTTGGCTTTTTAGTTTAATATTATTTTGTAATTAATAGCTGAATTTAAAATTTAACGGTGGCTCCTAACTGTTAAACTTTGAACACTGAAGTTCCTTAAGATCTTTCAAAATGCTCTAATTTATAACACTGAGAAAGCGAGGCCTTGCTGGGAAATGACTGTCTCCCCGAGCCGACTGCTTGGACTCAGTTTCCACTTAGTTTACTATTGCATATTAGCAAACAGCATAAAGGGAATTTTAACTCCCAAAAATGGGTGGGCTGGTTTAGGAGTTGGGGTGGACGACCTCTGGAAGGACCGAGTGGGCTGTCGGGTTCAGAGGTGGGCTGGTTGGAAGGCTTACCTCGGGGATCCGGCATGGTGTCCAACGTTCAAAAATAAGGACTAAAATATGAAACATTCCCCCCAGCCCTCATCCCCCCACCCCCCATCACTTCCCACACAGTCCCCTGTCCCATCCACGTCATGGTGAAAATAGTGGAGCTGCATGAAAATCAAGTCCTACCACCGAAGACAGCACTTCCCATTTTCGTGAGGGGAGGAGCATGTCTTTCACACATGCCAAAGATTCCCTGTTGTGGCCAAAGCTGTGACTTGCCATGCATTTTAATAGCTAATTTTAACCATTCATTTGTAAACAATAGATGGAAAATCATGACCTGCGGCCCAAGATGCATTCATTTCGAGAACCACTTCCTACTGGAAGGGTTGCATAACGGAATCACCTCCATCCAAATTATGGGATAATGATACTACCTGAGATGTTGAGAGTTCTTTGGTGTAGGATCTCCTAAAGTTGCATCACTGGTACGATATACCAGCCCATAGTCTGACAAATATTTCCTCTTCAAGTATATATCCAAATTCCTTATGAAAATTACTACAGATTCAACTTCTACCCTACTTTCAGGTGGTGCATTACAGATCATAACTCCATGCAAAAAAAAAATCTCCTCATCTCCACTACAGTTCTTTTGCTTATTGTCTTAAAACTGTGTCCTTCGCTTTCTTGCAAATGGAAATGGTTTCTCGTATTTATCCTGTCAGAGATCATCATGGTTTTGAACAAATGAATTAAATATCCCCTTAAACATAAACAAAAACAGAATTACCTGGAAAAACTCAGCAGGTCTGGCAGCATCGGCGGAGAAGAAAAGAGTTGACATTTCGAGTCCTCATGACCCTTCGACAGAACTTGAGTTCGATTCCAGGAAAGAGCTGAAATATAAGCTGGTTTAAGGTGTGTGTGTGGGGGGCGGAGAGATAGAGAGACAGAGAGGTGGAGGGGGTTGGTGTGGTTGTAGCGACAAACAAGCAGTGATAGAAGCAGATCATCAAAAGATGTCAACAACAATAGTACAATAGAACACATAGGTGTTAAAGTTAAAGTTGGTGATATTATCTAAACGAATGTGCTAATTAAGAATGGATGGTAGGGCACTCAAGGTATAGCTCTAGTGGGTTTTTTTTTATTTTATATAATGGAAATAGGTGGGAAAAGTGGGAAAGGTCTTCTCTGTGTTTAATTGACTGCCACTGCTCTTCAAGAAATGCCTACCTCCTTGAAGAAGTTCTGTTCCTCTCTGCGACAAGATTTCCGGATTTCTCTGTTGCCTTGTTCACCTTCATTGCTTTCCATTTCTCTCCTAGTGTTTGACAAGGTGTTTACTAAAACCCGCTTTCACAGCCATATCTCCTTTCTCAGTGACTGTCTCCGTCTCCGACTTACCCCACATGGATTTCAACTGAAATTCCACCCCTCATGTTTCGAACCCACCCAGGATTACAGGTATCTCCGGGACATAAAACGTTTCTCGGACTGCTGTTCCCGTCACAATCTGAAATCCACACTCAGTGCCATGCGCCGCCATATGAACACACTCGACCTCTCCCTCCAGCAGCACCGCCGTACCCTTTTTCAAAGCTGCGCGTGCCCCCAGTTTCATTTTATCCTTCGGCTCATCTGACGCCTCAACAAGAAACTTTTTCTCTTTCTCTCAAGTGCTAAGGAACGCAAGCTCCAACAACTCATCGACACCAACACCCATCTAGGACCCTCCACCCCTGCCTGTCCCTCCGTCCCCACCCCATCTTCCAATCCCAGCCCCAGCCGTGTATTCACTATACCCCCTGACCTTCCCCTCTCCGATGCTGAACTTCAGTGCTCAGCAAAGGACTTAGTTTCATACCCTTACGCCCTCACCTCAATGAATTTCGGGCTCGGCATGATACTGAACTCTTCTTCCGCCGTCTTCGTCTCCGGGCTCACTTCTTTGGGCAGGAGTCCTCTCCCAGTTCAACGGATCCTTTTACCCATCTTCAATATTCTCCCTCCACCTGGACCCCTCCCTCTGGATTCTTACCTTCTCTCGATCTTTTCATTGAGAACTGTCGGCGCGACATTAGTCGTCTCAATTTCTCTGCTCCTCTCACCCATTCTAACCTGTCTCTCTCTGAACTTACTGCACTCCATTCTCTCAGGTCCAACCCTGACATTGTCATCAAACCCGCTGACAAGGGTGGTGCTGTTGTTGTCTGGCGCACTGACCTTTACCACGCGGAGGCTGAGCGTCAACTCGCAGACACTTCCTCCTACCTCTCCCTGGACCATGACCCCACCACTGAACATCAAGCCACTGTTTCCAGGACTGTCACTGACCTCATCTCCTCTGGGGATCTCCCTCCCACAGCTTCCAACCTGATAGTTGCCCAACCTCGGACGGCCCGCTTCTATCTCCTACCCAAAATCCACAAACAGAACTGCCCCGGTAGACCGATCGTCTCAGCTTGCTCCTGCCCCACAGAACTCATTTCTCGTTATCTTGACTCCCTTCTCTCTCCCCTTGTCCAGTCCCTTCCCACCTACATCCGTGATTCCTCTGACACCTTACGTCACATCAACAATTTCCAGTTCCCTGGCCCCTACCGCTTCCTCTTCACCATGGACGTCCAATCCCTCTACACCTCCATCCCCCACCAGGATGGTCTGAGGGCCCTTAGCTTCTTCCTCGAACAGAGGCCCGAACAATCCCCATCCACCACTACTCTCCTCCGTCTGGCTGAACTTGTTCTCACGCTGAACAATTTCTCCTTCAACTCCTCTCACTTCCTCCAAATAAAAGGTGTGGCTATGGGTACCCGCATGGGCCCCAGCTATGCCTGTCTCTTTATGGGGTATGTGGAACATTCCTTGTTGCAGTCCTACTCCGGCCCCCTTCCACAACTCTTTCTCCGGTACATCGATGATTACTTTGGTGCTGCTTCATGCTCTCGTCAGGACTTGGAAAAATTTATTAATTTTGCTTCCAATCTCCACCCCTCCATCATTTTCACGTGGTCCATCTCTGACACTTCCCTTCCCTTCCTTGACCTCTCTGTCTCAATCTCTGGTGATAGACTGTCCACCAATATCCATTACAAACCCACCGACACCCACAGCTATCTCGACTACAGCTCCTCACACCCCACTTCCTGTAAGGACTCCATCCCATTCTCTCAGTTCCTTCGCCTCCGTCGCATCTGTTCCGATGATGCTACATTCAAAAACAGTTCCTCTGACATGTCCTCCTTCTTCCTTAACCGAGGTTTTCCACCCACGGTCGTTGACAGGGCCCTCAACCGTGTCCGGCCCATCTCCCGCGCATCCGCCCTCACTCCTTCTCCTCCCTCCCAGAAACATGATAGGGTCCCCCTTGTCCTCACTTATCACCCCACCAGCCTCCGCATTCAAAGGATCATCCTCCGCCATTTCCGCCAACTCCAGCATGATGCCACTACCAAACACATCTTCCCTTCACCCCCCTTATCGGCATTCCGTAGGGATCGCTCC
Source organism: Carcharodon carcharias (assembly GCF_017639515.1). Taxonomy (NCBI): domain Eukaryota; kingdom Metazoa; phylum Chordata; class Chondrichthyes; order Lamniformes; family Lamnidae; genus Carcharodon; species Carcharodon carcharias. The sequence goes on from NC_054487.1 coordinate 67,067,727, forward strand.
CTCCGGGACACCCTGGTCCACTCCTCCATCACCCCCTACTCCTCAACCCCCTCCTATGGCACAACCCCTTGCCCACGCAAAAGATGCAACACCTGCCCCTTCACTTCCTCTCTCCTCACCGTCCAAGGACCCAAACACTCCTTTCAAGTGAAGCAGCATTTCACTTGCATTTCCCCCAACATAGTCTACTGCATTCGTTGCTCCCAATGTGGTCTCCTCTACATTGGAGAGACCAAACGTAAACTGGGAGACCGCTTTGCAGAACACCTGCGGTCTGTCCGCAAGAATGACCCAAACCTCCCTGTCGCTTGCCATTTTAACACTCCACCCTGCTCTCTTGCCCACATGTCTGTCCTTGGCTTGCTGCATTGTTCCAGTGAAGCCCAACGCAAACTGGAGGAACAACACCTCATCTTCCGACTAGGGACTTTACAGCCTTCCGGACTGAATATTGAATTCAACAACTTTAGGTCGTGAGTCCCCTCCCCCATCCCCACCCCCTTTCTGTTTCCCCCCTTTTTTTTTTCCCAATAAATTATAAAGATTTTCCTTTTCCCACCTATTTCCATTATATAAAATAAAAAAAACCCACTAGAGCTATACCTTGAGTGCCCTACCATCCATTCTTAATTAGCACATTCGTTTAGATAATATCACCAACTTTAACTTTAACACCTATGTGTTCTATTGTACTATTGTTGTTGACATCTTTTGATGATCTGCTTCTATCACTGCTTGTTTGTCGCTACAACCACACCAACCCCCTCCACCTCTCTGTCTCTCTATCTCTCCGCCCCCCACACACACACCTTAAACCAGCTTATATTTCAGCTCTTTCCTGGACTCGAACTCAAGTTCTGTCGAAGGGTCATGAGGACTCGAAACGTCAACTCTTTTCTTCTCCGCCGATGCTGCCAGACCTGCTGAGTTTTTCCAGGTAATTCTGTTTTTGTTTTGGATTTCCAGCATCCGCAGTTTTTTTTTTTATCCCCTTAAACATATCTGTCCTAGGGAGTACAATTTTAGTTTCTCCTGCTCTACAGTTCCCCATTACTGGTAGCCTTCTGATACATCTCTGTACTCTCTCCATATCTACGGTAGCTGCTAATGTCACCACAAGAAACAACTAACCCAACAGCTTGTGCCAGGACTTTTTGTTATGGTAAAATGATAACTACTCTTGCCAGTACCTCAATGTATGTGTAAATATGTGTCATAGGCTTACATTCAGAGCTGTTCTTGCGTCAGTTGCTTTTTTGAAGCTGAATCAGCTGCTTTAAAGTTGGTCAGCTTTTAGTTTTTCAGGTTGGAATGTGCAAGGCAGAAATTATCCTCTGATGGTTTAGTTGCTAAAGACACTGTGTGGGACTGAGCCATAAAGACCAGACTATTTTTAGGTGCTATCTTCAGTTGTTTAACTGATCTTAGACTGCTAGTGGGGATTTTTCAAATTGTCTTTAATATCCATAATTGGAAGGAGGAGGAGGATCAATCACTCTTCCCAGCATCCAAGAACTTCAATTGGAAAGTGTAACTGTGTGGATGCCAAATGAGAACAGTTCAGGCCAAGCTGTGATATACGCTTCACCACAGTCAAGTAGCCTGCCAACATTTATAGGTAGAAAGTAATATTAGTCACGGCCCCTTTGGGGCTTACAATTGGCACAAAGCAAGTCATTTTAGCAGTGGAGTGATCTGTGTCCAATATGCACAAATCTTGATCCTACTGTTAAATTTATGGAGCTCATTTTTTAAAAAATGTTCTGGGCGGAAATTCAATCATGGAGAAGTGCAAGTTGCCTGTGGAGGTACAGGCACCAGCAACTCATATGAAACCTTTAAATGAAGCTTAAAGCCCAATTTCTGTTCCACCCAGATGAATTTCCATTCCGTAATGAGTAGGTATGCACAAAAGGACTTGTGGTGCAGCGGAATCATCCCTGCCTCACTCCAGGTTCAAGTCCCATGCCAGAGGCTGCATTTTTTTAAAAAAAGGTCACTTGTAGATCGCCAACATTTATGAACAATGCCTTGCTTAAGTTAGCACTCACACGAACTGGGGTAAAATGGGAGAAAAAGAAATGAAAAACTTATGAAAGTGAGAAGACCTGAATAAAGAAACTGACAAAAAGGGGTACAGCAGTACTGTGTCTGTTTTACTGGACCAATAATCTGCAGGCGTAAATTCAGATCCCACCGCAGCAACCACCAAACTCAAATTCAATTAATTTATTAAAATTTGGCATTATAAAAAAACTAATACTGATCATGAAACTACCAGATTGTCATATAAACCTACCTGGTTCACTAATGCTCTTTAGGGAAGGAAATTTGCTGAGCTTGCCTGTCTAGCCAAAAATGAAAACAGAAAATACTGGAAAACCTCAGCAGGTCTGGCAGCATCCATGGAGAGAGAAACAGATTTAACTTTTTGAGTCTGTATGACTCTTCTTCAGAGCACAAGAAGCTCTGAAGAACTCATACGGACTCGAAATGTTAACTCTGTTTCTTTCTCCACAGGTGCTACCAGACCTGCTGAGTTTTTCCAGCATTTTCTGTTTTTATTTCAGGTTTCCAGCATCCTCAGTATTTTGCATTTATTCTTCTCTAGTCTATATGCTATTCCAGAGCCACAGTAATGTGACTGACTCCTGACTGCCCCGTGAAATGGCGTTGCAAGCCCCTCAATTGTATTCGAGAAAGCAGTTCACCACCAGCTTCTTCAGGGCTATTATGGGTGAACAATAAATGCTGGTCTTAACAGTAAAGGCCACATCCCGTGAATGAATAAAAAAATAAATTAGCAATCACCTCAGCTTGTTACTTGGCTCATTTTCCCTCAGATGCTGCCTTAGTCTACAACAGGTTAACTTTTACTTGGAATTACTTAGTACAAACCACAGCACATACCTACATTTGTAGTCTGGCATTGTGACATTTCTGACAAATGCTCTAAATTACTTGCTGACAGCATAAGGTGCAGTGGAAGCTGATTGTTAGTACAGTCAGGCTCCCTCCTGCCTTTGCCACACAGAAATTTACTGCAATAGTGTTGTGACGTTAAAAGAAATAATAGGCATTAATTCCACATTGTACAAATGTTCTGCTATCGCCAGTGACATTGCAGTTTAAGTTACAGTAAAACATGTCAATAACAATAGGCAGCACAAGTGAGAATATTCCTTTGTGTCTGGTGTGTCTGGCCAGAATATGTTCCTAAGATTGTATGTATCCAATTCAGACAATTTAAATACATTAAATATGTACTGAATACTTCATAATGGAACATATAAATATTTACCATAATTCTTCACACCAAGGACTTATTTTCTGTATTTATTTGCACCTTGTGAAATTTATCTTTTAGAACTCATTATTGTTTTGGTTAATCAAGCCTCAAATCATTTTCCTTCTGGAAAATGACTGTATGCTCATGGCATTTCACAGAATATAGATCTCACTGTAAGTCACTTACATTTCACCACCGACCTAATGAATTTGCAATAATCCAACACATACATTAGCAAAAATGTTGAATACCTTTCTTGAGGATTCATGTTCAGCTTAATCCAAGTTGACAGTCAATATGAGGATTTTTTATGCCATCTTTAAATTCAAAATCGTAAGATGGATAGGAAATGGATGTGACTGAAACAGCACTATTGCTGAGTGTCATGCATAGTGTGGGGTATATCCATTTCCCAAAACATTCACACTTAATATTTTATGAGCCTAATATTGGCCTGCACCATCACAAAGAAACAAATTATTATTTTTCATTTAAGTAGACAATCAGTGTGAAGTAATTGATTGGGGCCACTCTCAGAAAGGGATGAAATATAGACTCTACGCCAGGAAGCATTGCACAACCAAATATTCTTGTAACTCATCTTGTTATTTATTGCCTCGTGAAAGGCTAGTGTTAGTAAGCAGCCAATCTACTCTTGACAGGCACACAAATTAAACCTAGTTTACAAGCAATTTGCATCTCATTAGATCCAAATCATAATACAACATTAAGAAAGTAATTTCATGAAGAATTATAAATTGGCTGCAGATGCATGTAGCTTTTTTTGGAGAATCTAGTGGAGTACAACACAAAAGAAACTCATTAGCATTTTGTCTTGTGAGAACTGCAGCTGCATTAGCTGCATCTCTGTCTTTATTGAATCACAAATCTGTTAACGTTCAGCTGCATAAAGTCAATCCAAAATTTAATTAAAACTGGTCCTTTTCTCCTACCAGGCATACAAATCTGTTCTATTGATGTTTTACTTGTTTCAGTATCAGAGAACTTGATGAAAACAATACTAGCTAAGATTGCACATGCACAGACAGTAAAACTATGATGTGGAAGTTGTGGTACGCTTATTTAATGTTTAATTTGGGGTAAACTATCTGCTGGGTTTCAAATAATAGCTTCAGATATAACAATCCATGCCTTTGTTGCCTCCAGCCTTGAGTATTCCAAATCTCTCCTTTGCGAGCCTCCCACCTTCCACCCTCCATAAACTTGAGCTCATCCAAACTTCTGTTCCCGTAACCTAACTTGCAACAAGTCCCATTCACCCATGTGCTTGCTAGCCTACATTGGCTCGCTACTATCCACCAGTGCCTCAATCTTAAAATTCTCAACCTTTCTTTCAAATTTCTCCATGGACTCGCCCTTCTCCATCTCCATGAACTCCTCCAGTCCCACAACCCTCTGGGAACTCTCACTCTCCTCCAATTCTGAAATCTTTCAATTCCTCTATCATGGGCGCCCATGTTTTCAGCTGCCTATAGGCCCTAAGCTCTGGAATTCACTCCGTTAACCTCAACTTTGAGATGCTCCTTAATAACTACCTCTTTAGCCAAACTTTCGGTCATCTGTCCTAATATTGCCTTCTGTGGCTTGGTGTCAAATTCTGTTTGATAATGCTCCCATGAAGCATCTTCACATGTTTTAGTATGTTAAAGGTGCTATACAAATGCAAGTTGTTGTTGTTTTAAATGCAAGTCATATTTGCTCAATTAATGACTTAAAACTTTGTAGACATTTTTTGCTGAGGAAATTTATACTAACACTGTGCCCATTCTTCTCAATTAAAAAGCTCTACAAGAAACATATGTAATACTATAGTAGACATCATCACCCATTTCTATAGCAGGATATTATTTCTGGAAGCACACAGGAAAGCTGAATTTTTTTTTTTCTCATTTTATTCCTTCCCTCTTATGTAGGACAAGAAAATAATCAAGAATGAATTGGCAAAGGACTCTAAACTAACTTCATGGCCTACGATGTGAATGCTAATTGTTCATTGCTAACCTAATTTCCAATAGTCAAGTGGGCTCAATTTAGAGCCTAAGGAATAAGATTGACTTTATGACAAAGGCCCGTGATTTGAAGCAAACTAAGAAGGTGCAGAACAGATAATTTTATGAGGAAGATGCAGTGATTGGTGGGGTGGTGGGGGGGGGTGGTGGGGGAGGGACTCCAAGTGCATGGAGCAAAGCAAATTAGTTTGGGATGGCGAGGTTGTGAGGAAGCACTCCTCCTCCTCCTGGGCCACAAGCAGTGCTGGAAAAATACTTGCCTCTTCCACACAGCCGTCCCTGTCTCCCTTCAACTGCTGACAACCATTAAGCCTGAAACAATAATAAAATCTGAGGTATGCAGCCTCAGTAAAATAGCTAAACCAGCAGCTCACCTCCTGGGAGCAGGTTGGTTGCTTTTCCCCCCATTTAGTCTCTGTCAAAACCAGAATTGGTAGGTTCGAGGTGGAAAAGCCGGAAATTGTGGATGCTGGAAATCTGAAATAAAAACAGAAAACGCTAGAAATGCTCATCAAGTCAGGCAGCATCTTGTTCGAGGTGAGTTGAGTTTGGGTCTGAGGTTTTCAAAACTTAAATATCCCATGTGACCCAACTCTCTTGTTTTGTGGATTGAAAATTAATCCCATACCTTCAAATTTGAAGGTACATTTTCACGTCAAGTTGCTTCAAAGATATGTGACATTATTTTCTTTTGTTCTGCTCTGTGCATTGCACTTCAATCATTCTTTGAAAACAGTCAATGCTAATAATATCAGCTAGACTTGCTAGCATTACTGAGGCAAAAGGAATGACCATACACAATTAGTGCTAAATTATCCACTGATTGATTGAATAAAATCACCAGAAATGGATACAATGAAACAAAACAGTAATATGTCGTTGGTGTTAATCGCAATACTTTTATAATTTTTGGGTTTTCAAAATGGATATAGATGGTGAGCTCTTGAAGTCTCTCCTAAACTTCTCTTTCCTCTTCTGCTTAAGGTATTGACTCAAGGTTCTCCTTAACTATTTCCATCAATCTGTGAAATGGTAAGCAATTTTATACATTTAATAGCATTGACGAGATGTAGAATACCAGAACAGAATCCATAATAACATTTAAGAGAAAAGTGGATTACCCTTTCAAAAAAGGGAAAACAATACAAAAGTGTTTGGAGAAAAGAACAAGGGAATGAAAATGGCGGGTGGCTCTTTCAAAGAATTGGCATTGGAGTAATGGGCTGAATGTCCATCTTGTGTTCTGTAAGATTCTTTTAATGTGTGACTGCTGCTAGGGAATTATCTTCCAAGCAGGGGTTCCCTCCAGTACCTAACCAAATTCTTATTCTTCATCCAAGCACAGCAAGCATTCATACACTATTCAACTGCAGGGGTTTCTCAGCGGAGCCCAAATCCATCCTCCCTCAACATCTGCACAACACAGTTTCCAGGAGCAGTCATTTAATAGTGAATAGGAGTGGGCTCCCTGTCTGATATTCTCCTTGTTAGCCAGGGAGCGCTGAGCCAATTGTAGAACTCCTCCTGCAACCTGGCAGAGCTTAGCTAATTTAGCATAGTTCAGGAACCTGAAACTAGGGCCTGCTGCTCAGTGTAGCCCAATCACACAGTGATTTTACCAACTGAGCCAGCAGGAGGAGCTGAGGCTTCAAGTAGGTATAGGCTACTTGGCAAAACATAATCTGCCTGACATGTATCGGCGCAACAAGTGCTCAAATAAAGCCAATTAGCTCTCGTTGACTCCTCTCATATTATCCAGTGAAGTTAGCTTACTAGTAGAATATCTCTCGTAGTGCCTATTACCTGTCAAAGTGATTCACTAGTGAAGCCTTAGGTGCTTTCCTTTCCTCAGATAGGGAAACTTGCCAAGGCCAATCAGCATATGATCATGGTCCTTCACCTTTAGCAAAGTAAAAAACCAACTCACAGTAATTCAGGCCGTAGAATTATAAGTTTTTGCAGCCAAGGGCAAAATACTGTGAAACAGCATTTCTGTTCATACTACAGCTGCTACTCCATAACACAGAAAAGGTCTAAAGTAGTTATTCATATTGGGGGCAATTTTAGTCCTACCCACCTGGTGGAAACTGGGCTGGTGGGTAGTTAACATAAACCAGATGCCTGACCCGCTGATGTCCTGCACCAATCCCACAATCTTCAATTTTAATCTTCTCTCCTGATCAAAGAGCAAGGACATTAGCCTGAAGTTGGCGTGATCCTTATTTAAATATGCAGATCAGAGTCTGGTGATGTTATCAGGGCCCAACTGCAATTTTAACTGTGGCCTGAGTGGAGGAGCCATTGTGGCTTTCCTGCCAGATGAAAACAGTAGAAAGAGGGTCGAGGATCTGGCAAATCATTTTCAGGGAAGTGCTTTTTACTTTCCTTTGGGAACCAATGGCTGCTTGGATTGAGCCTGTGGCATAAAAATTGGAGTATACTTAACCCTTTCATAGGAGTTCCTATTCTGAGTGGCCTCTTGCAGGCTCTCGATGGTGTGGCTAGAGTTATCCGCATGCTTTAAAAGCTCTTTCATAATTGCAGCAGACACAGCTCCATATTTCTACAGGCTACAGCCTTAAAGCAAAGTGTTCCCACATCTCTCAACAGATTAAGGAGTGTTATCACACTCCTCACGTCGACATGTCAATTCAGTCAGTTTGCAAAATTTGAGACAGTTGCCATTCGCAATACCTGTGAAGTGTCACAGAATCTGAAACTATTGAAGCAAACAGTATCATTGAACGAATCAACTCATCCCTATGGATATCGAAGCTAATCATTGCGTGATGCAAAAATGGCAAACTTAGACTGGTTTGACCTTAAGGTGGCCAATAAAGCAATAATTCCATCCAAGATCCATTTCCTATGGTCCCAGAACTACTGACATCATTCCGTGACTCCACAGTCTTCATGAAGCTTGACATATGACGGAGTTATCTCCAGAAACCATTAGCAGAGCAAAGTCAATATCTTACAGCTTTTGTTATTCACGATGGTGTGTTTCAGTACTGCAAATTAAACTTCTTATAGCGAGTTGTTAAAGGAAGAGATCAGAAGTCAATCTTTACTCAGTTTCACAAAGTATATAGCTCCTAAATCTACAACCCACCAACAGTGCCAATATGTGTCTCCTTATATGTGCACAAGCCATTATCCAATGAGTGCACCCCCTTTACCTCTAGACACTTAACATTGATTTATACAATTAACACAGCAGAATGCCCTCTGGATTAAGTTCAGCACCTAGCACATTCCAGAAGATTGTTTCTTCGGTCTTGTCAGGCATTGAGGGGGCTCTTGACCTCCTTGACAACATTATTATCCATGGAAGGGATAAAGCAGAACATGGTCAGAGGTTATCAGTAGTACTCACTTGACTTGCACAATACAATGTGCTGCTCAACAAGGACAAATGCACATTCACTGCAGCTGAGATTGACTTTCTAGAGCACAGAGTGACAGCAGCCGGAGTAAAGTTTATACATAACATTGACAAAGCAATTCATGTGCTTCCAATCCCATCTAACAAGAATTGGCATCATTCCTCATAAACTTCTATCATAAACTCATTCCTAAATATGCAGACATTGCAGAGCCTCTTCAAAACCTATTGTGCAAAGATGCACAATGGGAATGGACAATCGCACAGCAAACAGCGTTTGACATGTTCAAGGATAACACCTCTGCCAGTCCTCGTGCATTTCAACCCACGTGCAGAAGTGCATGTCACAACAGATGCATCAGGAAATGCAACTGGCGCTATACACTCAGTATATTGAAGGAAGTGAATGACCAACTGCCTAAATATCACGGCCATTGTCAGAAACTGAACACAAATACTCTACTGCATCTATGCTTGTGAACATCAGCACATGTATCTCTGTGGTAGAAAGTTCACTTTCTGCATCAATCACCAAGTGCTGACTACACTGTTAATCTGGTCATCAACCTCTATGCATCGATGGATGGTCTAATTGCCTTCTGCAGTACAACTTTGAGGTCAAGTATCTTGCAGGTTCATACAAATGAGTAGCTGACCTGCTTAGCTGTACTACTATTGCAGACAGTGTTAGTGATATAGCAAGCAACTTGTGACAAGGACTATGTAATCATGGTGATTTTACACGCAACCATGAATTTTGTTGCACAAGAGGTGTTGATGGCAGAATTCGTGGCAGACAGCGTACTACAGAAAGTGAGCCATTGCCTATAAACTGAATGGCCTCACAAAATAGAGGAATAACTGGTTCCGTACTACAGAGTACACAATGAGCTCCAGTTGTTTAATGACAACTGTCTTGCACAGAGAACTTGAGCAATTATCCAACAGCAACTTGTATTGCATCTTGCCCATGAACAATATCCCTGTGTCATTAAGATGAAGCAACAATCCCTTGAAGCAGTCTGGTGACCAGCAATAGATCGCCACAGAGAAGAGTTCATTAGAAACTGAGCAGGATATATACTCAGTGAAAAAATCTGTTAAACCATGTTCTGCACCTTTACAACCAACCACATGGCCAACAAAATCATGGTGACAGCTCCAAGTAGATATTTCTGGAGAGCTGCGAGCAGCTCCTAGCAATTCATGTTTTTGTGTTTCCTGTTCATGACCTACATAAAAAATGGCCAGAAGTCACGACAACAAATTCCATAACCACCACTTCAATCATTGACATTCTAGACAAGTTGTTTACAAATGGCGTTTGTGGAGATTACTGCTACAGACAATGGACCCGCAGTTTGCTTCTAGTTAGTTCACAGAGTTCCTAGCAAGCTATGGAACTCACCGCCATCTGATGTGATCCAACCTGCAATTGAATGGTGGCATCAAATAACCCGTTAGGGTGATCAAGGGCAGTCTGAGGCCTAGCATGTCGAAGGGGAAAATGTTTGAACAATCCATTCACATTCTACTTCGCACATGTCGATTCACCCTACACTCTCTGTCCAGAAAAACGCCAGCCAAGCTCATGACTGGTCATAACTTTTATATACCAGTGATCATTCTTAAGCCGTCACCCGCCTTCCAATGAGAATGTCAGAGTGAAAGCAGAAGAGAATCACAAAGCAACAAGGAAAAGCAAAAGTGTGCTTCAACAAGCGAACATTCACAAGGAAATCACAATTTGAAGTTAGAGATTGAGTTTGCACAGATGACTAAATCACAACTACAAGCTCGCATCATCTCTATCAGGACCAAAGCAGATCAAGCGGTTGCTCATTACCAACGCTTATCTGTTAGATGACAACACAAAGTGGAATGCAAGATGCTTGACAGTAAACAGACCAGGATGTTTCAAGGTCAGTGGTTATGAGGATACAGTTCCTTTTCCGATGAACGACTGCGATGTTGATCACCTGCCTCAATAGGGCACTCACATGGAACCACAACCTCAAATTCATCATCTCAGCACCATCACCAACAGCCTTCATATCTCAAAGACTATTTCCGTTCTTAGAGAAAACACACGTGCTGGATTCTAAAAAATTACTCAATGTACATATATTTATTGTTTATGATGGCTTAAGGTCCTTTAGTTTTACAAGGGGGCTGTATTTAATTATTCAGGGTTTGATTATGCATGCTCACTGTGTGCTGTCAGTCACCCCTGTGTGTGTGGTTGGAAAACTGAAACCAAGCTGGAAAACATGAGGCTGTAGACATTTTGAAGCATCATAATAACTCACTTTCACATATGCCAACACTGCATTTCTTTGAGGGAGAAAAAAAAAATAATATTAGGTTCCAAAAATCTTCAGCTTCTTCATCAATGGCTTGCCCTCCATCATAAGGTCAGAAGTATTTTCTGATGATTGCACAATGTTCAGCACCATTCACTACCCCTCAAATACAGAAGCAGTCCATACCTGAATAACATTCAGGGTCAGGCTGATAAATGGCATTACAATTGCTGAGTGCCCCACTATCAACATTCTGTGGGGTTACCATTGAGCATAAAGTTAACTGGACTAGTCATATAAAAACTGTGGCTCCAAATGCAGTACAGAGGCTGGGAATTCTTTGGTGAGTAACTCACCCTGGACAATATCCAGGCTTGGGCTGACAAGTGATAAGTAATATTCGCACCACACAAGTTTCAGGCAATGACCATCTCCAACAAGAGAGAACCCAACCATCACCCCCTGATGTTCAATGGCATTACCATCACTGAATTCCCCACTATCAACATCGTTGGGGTTACCATTGAACAGACACTGAACTGGACTCGCCATATAAATACTGTGGCTACAAGAATAGGTCAGAGGCTAGGAATCCTGCGATCCTCCTGACTCCCCAGAGACTGTCCACCATCTACGAGGCACAAGTCAGGAGTGTGATGGAATACTCCCCACTTGCCTGGATGAGTGCAGCTCCCACATCGTTCAAGAAGCTTGACACCATCCAAGACAAAGCAGCCCGCATGATTGACACCACATCCACAAACATTCACTCCCTCTACCGCCAACGCACAGTAGCAGCAGTGTGTACCATCTACAAGATATACTGCAGGAATTCACAGAATCACAGAATCACAGTGCAGAAAAGGCCCTTCAGCCCATTGAGTCTGCACTGACGTGTGAGAAACACCTGACCTACCTAAATAATCCCATTTACCAGCACTTGGCCCATAGCCTTGAATGTTATGATGTGCCAGGTGCTCATGCAGGTACTTTTTAAAGGATGTGAGGCAACCCGCCTCCACCACCCTCCCAGGCAGCGTGTTCCAAACCATCACCACCCTCTGGGTAAAAATGTTTTTCCTCACATCCCCCCTAAACCTCCTGCCCTTCACATTGAACTTATGTTGCCATGTGACTGACCCTTCAACAAAGGGGAACAGCTGCTCCCCATCCACCCTGTCCATGCCTCTCATAATCTTGTACACCTCGATCAGGTCGCCCCTCAGTCTTCTCTGCTCCAACGAAAACAATCCAAGTTTATCCAACCTCGCTTCATAACTTAAATGTTTCATCCCAGGCAACATCCTGGTGAATCTCCTCTGCACCCCCTCCAGTGCAATCACATCCTTCCTATAATGTGGCGACCAGAACTGCACACAGTACTCCAGCTGTGGCCTCACCAAAGTTCTATACAACTCCAACATGACCTCCCTACTTTAGTAATCTATGCCTCGATTGTTAAAGGCAAGTGTCCCATATGCCTTTTTCACCACCCCACTAACATGCCCCTCCGCCTTCAGAGATCTATGGACACACACACCAAGGTCCCTTTGTTCCCCAGAACTTCAGAGTGTCATGCTGTACATTGAATACTTCCTTGTCCAATTATTCCTTCCAAAGTGTATCACCTCACACTTTTCAGGGTTAAATTCCATCTGCCACTTATCTGCTCATTTGACCATCCTGTCTTCATCTTCCTGTAGCCCACGTCACTCAGCCTCACTATTAACCACCCAGCCAATCTTTGTGTCATCCACAAACTTACTAATCCGACCCCCACATAGTCATCTATGTTGTTTATATAAATGACAAATATTAGGGGACCGAGCACAGATCCCTGTGGTACACCACTGGACACTAGTGTCCAGTCACTAAAGCATCTTTCTGTCATCACCCTCTGTCTCCTACAACTAAACCAATTTTGAATCCACCTTATCAAATTACCCTGTATCCCATGTGCATTTGCCTTCTTTATAAGTTTCCCATGTGGGACCTTGTCAAAGGCTTTGCTGAAATCCATATAAACTACATCAACTGCACTACTCTCACCTACACACCTGGGCACCTCCTCAAGATATTCAATCAACTTTGTTAGGCATGACCTCCCTCTGACAAAGCCATGCTGACTATCCCTGATCAAACCTTGCCTCTCCAAGTGGAGATATATTCTCTCCTTCAGAATTTTCTCTAATAGATTCCCTATCACTGATGTGAGATTCACTGGCCTGTAGTTCCCTGGCTTATCTCTACAACCCTTCTTAAAAAGCGGAACCACATTAGCTGTTCTTCAGTCCTCTGGCACCTCCCCCGTGGCCAGAGAGGAATTAAAAATTTGGGTCAGAGCCCCTGAGATCTCCTCCCTTGCCTCCCTCAGCAGTCTGGGACACAAATCATCTGGGCCTGGAGATTTGTCCACTTTTAAGCCTGCCAGCACCTCCAATACCTTGTCACTCCCTATATCAATTTGCTTAAGAACCTCACAGTCTCTCTCTCCGAATTCGATACCTTCATCCTCATTCTCTTGGGTGAAGACGGATGTGAAGTATTCATTCAACACTCTAGCGATTTCCTCTGGCTCCATCCATAGATTGTCCTTTCCCTGGTTATCCTCTTCCCATTGATATACTTATAGAATTTCTTGGGATTTTCCCTACTTTTACCAGCCAGAGCTTTCTCATATTCCCTCTTTGCTCTCCTAATTGCTTTCTTCAGCTCCACCCTGCATTTTCTGTACTCCACTAAAGCCTCCGTTGATTTGCTTCCCTTGTACCTGCTAAAGGCCTCTCTTTTCCTTCTCATCATAACCTGAATATCTCTAGTCATCCATGGTCCTCTGGGATTGTTATTCCTTCCTATCACCCTCAAGGGAACATGTTGAGCCTGTACCCTCCCCATTTCCTTTTTGAATGTCCCCCGCTACTGCTCTGTAGATTTCCCCACAAATAACTGTTCCCAGTCTATATTGGCCAGATCCTGCCTTATTTTACTAAAATCCACTCTCCCCCAATCCAAAACATTTTTTTGCAACTTGTCGATTTCCTTGTCCATTACAAATTTAAACTGTACCACGTTGTGGTTGCTATCACTAAAATCCTCCCCCACCTGTCCGGCTTCATTCCCCAGAATTAGGTCCAGCACTGCGCCGTCTCTTGTTGGACCGTCTACATATTGACCTAAAAAGTTCTCCTGTACACATTTCAAGAAATCCACTCCATCCAAGTCCTTAACATTATGGGCAGAATTTTGCCCTTGAAGGGCGGGCGGGCCCCAACAACTCGGCGGCGGGTGGGCAGCCGATCGCCGCCACTGAAACGGGCCCCGCCGCCATTTTAAGTGGCAAGGCCGCCTATCGGGAAGTGCTATGCGCTTCCTGTGTGGGCTGGGGGGGATTCCCTGAGTGCATATCTCCCTGAGACTCAGTGCTGCCTCAGGGACAGCGCTGAAAGTTTTTGAAAGTTTAAAAATAGAAAAATTAAAAAATCATTAACATGTCCCCCTCATGTGACAATGTCACATGAGATGGGACATGTTAATAAATATCACAGAAATTTTATTGAACTTTTTAAAAGCCAACATGAAACCTCATCCCACTGGTGGATGAGGTTTCATGTTTCTTCAGAAGCCCGCTGGGGCTCCTGGCCTGCCCACCAACCTTAAGGTTGGATGGGCAGGGCCTTTAATTGATTTAACTATCCTGTCAATGGCCTCAATTGGCCATTGACAGGTCGGCGGGTGGACAGCTGATCTCGCCATCCCCCCGCCTTCCTGAATATTTAAATGGGGTGGGATGATGTCGGGGGTTCCTCCGATGTCAACCCGTGTCATTTTCCCGTTGGCAAGCAGGTCCTGCCCCCAGCTCACTGATGGGAAAATTCTGCCCTATGTCTATCCCAATTAATGTTGGGAAAGTTGAAATCACCTAATATAATTACCCTATTGTTATTGTTTTTACACACCTCTACAAATTGTGCACATATTTGCTCCTCAATTTCCCGCTGACTATCTGGGGGTCTATAATAAACACCTAACAATGTGGCTGCCCCTTTTTTATTCCTAAGCTTTATCCACAAATCTTCATTCGATGCCCCCTCCAAGATATCATCTTTCCTCACTGCAGTAACTGACTCCTTAACTAATCATGCAATGCCTCCTCCTCTTTTATCCCCTCCCCTGTCTCACCTGAAGATTCTACATCCTGGAATGTTGAGCTGCCAATCCTGTCCTTCCCTCAACCACGTCTCAGTCTTGGCTACTATATCACAATTCCATGTGTCAATCCTCACCCTTAACTTATCCGTTTTGCCTGTAATACTCCTGGCATTAAAGTAGAGGCCATCCAGCCTTGCCTTACTCCCTTGAAACTTAATGCAGCTGTACTCCCTCTGACTTGATTGTTTTACTGTATTATGATGTGTCCCTAGTCTGCTAACATTCTGTGTCCCCTCCCCTGCCGAATTAGTTTAAACTCCTCCCAACAGCACTAGCAGACCCACCCGCAAGGATGTTTGTCCCGCTCTGGTTCAGATGTAGACTGTCCCACTTATACAGGTCCCACTTCCCCTGGAAACGGTCCCCAAGGCTCCATCGACAGCACCTTCCAAACTCAAAAACACTACCATCTAGAAGGGCAAGGGCAGCTGATAGATAGCAACACCACCAACTGGAAGTTCCCCTCCAAGTCACTGAATTGGAAATATACCACCGTTCCTTCACTGTCGCTGGGTCAAAATCCTGGAACTCCCTTCTTAACAGCACTGTGGGTCCACCTACATCACATGGACTGCAGTGGTTTAAGAAGACAGCTTACCACTGCCTTTTCAAGGGCAACCAGGGATGGGCAATAAATGCTGGCCCAGTCAGAGAAGCCCACATCCCATGAATGAATAAAAAAGAGACTTCCTGATTAGAGACTATCCACAAGTCAGGAGTGTGATGGAATATTCTCCATTTACCTGAATGAGTGCAGCTCCAACAACACTCAAGAAGTTTGACACTATTCAGGACAAAGCAGCCACTTGATCAGCACCCCTTCCACCAATTTAAACATTCACTCCCTCCACCACAGACACATTGTGGCAGCCATATGTATCATCTACGAGAAGCGCTGCAGGAACTCACCAAGGCTCCTTTGATAGCACCTTCCAAACCTGCATCCATGCCACCGAGGAGGTCAAGGGCAAGATGCCTGGAAACACCATGTATAAGTTTCCCTCCAGGTCACCCATGATCCTGGCTTAGAACTATATCAGCATTCCTTCGCTGTCACAGACTCAAAATCCTAGTAGCACAGTGGTTGTTCCTACATCACATGGACTGCAGTGGTTCAAGAAGGTGGCTGACCAGCATTTTCACAAGAACAATCAGAGCTGGGCAATAAATGCTGACTTTGCCAGTAATGATCAGGTCCCAAGAAAAAATTTAAAACCACTTTCAGGAAAGGGGCTTGTACATTTACTATTTATTCAAATAACACAAATGAATTCTTGTAAAAGGCTATCATTTGGATTGAGGTGAAAGCCATTTGAGTTTCATTTTCACATTTTATGATGCCCACTGAATGTCTCAACTGAGATGCGACCTTGGGTTCCATGCTTATGGTGGCTATTTACAGTTTGAAAGTAAACTTCACTATAATTGCAATAAATGACCTAAGTAAGGATATTATTGCCTCAGGCTCCAGGTTTGACACACTTGGGTCAGTTCAAGCCAAACCAAATACACTAAACCTTTCCATCAATTCAAATAACCATCCCTTTAAAGATGGGCTTTTCTAATATTATAAACCTGAGTCAGGGAAACCGATTCAGAAAATTGAAATGATTTTCTGCTGTTAAATTTGGCAGAACTTCCAGGAAACTGGTACTTCAATGTTCGCTGGCTGCCCCCATCCCTTGCCCCCCAACCATGCTCTCTTCCTGTCACACACTTGTTATCAGGGTCTTAGTATCTTGTATGCTGTGTACCATTATCTGTATCCTGATTGTTGCCTTGCATGTATATGCATGGATTTTATTCCTCCATGATGGTGACCTGTCCAAGTTAATGATATTTTCTATTTATATTTGGTTCTCATAGACTCCAAGGACTGCAGTGAATACACTAACTTCTTCAATATTGATCATTTGGAAGAGAAATCTAGTAATCACATAGCAGTAAGAATCAACAGCCTGATCCTAAAGTGACCCTGTTTAAATGCACAAGTGGAGAAAAAATGAATGTTGACAGAATTCCTTTTCAACTTTCACCTCCTGTCCCCCAGAAGGAACAGACATTTGCAGACCCTAAAAAGACTGAAATGAGTGTACATTGTTTCACTTATTATTGATGTTGTAAAGGGAGTGTTTATCCAGCAAAAAGACTAGCAGAATTGGTAATCCATTGTCACTTGACCCCAGTAACTAGGTTCTTTGTTAACATTGTTTCTCTCTGATTTCTTATAGTAGCTAGAAGAGCTGAACGAAGAACCCCAATAATATTTCTGCAAGAGGTTGGATTATTTCATGCTTATGCAGAAGAGGATGATCTTGAAAATTTTAAGGAATTCCACTGAATATCATGTTGTTATTTGTCTTTCCAGTTATTGAGTTTGTCAACATGGAGAGTTCCTGAGCTCAAGAAAGGGACAACTCAGAACATTAGAATTATTAGTCTAAATAATCCAGTCCATGGCATTGAAGCAGCATAATTCTAGCCTAATTTCTGCAGGGTTAAACTTCTAAGGTTAATGTCTATGTCCTAATGAAACAATCTGGCTGAGCTCTTTTATATTGGGTCTGCTCTGCTGAACAGTTCGTGAAGAGTTTATCTGCAATCATTTGTAATAAATTGGCAGCAATATTGGTTTGTTTTCAAGCAGAATTAGGGGTAGACATTTCTTCATGGCACTAGGCCAGTGCAAACAGGGTACAAGGAATTATCTCTGCACACAAACAAGTAGGTCTGAAGCCTGAGCAAAATTGAAGCTGCTCAACCATATTGAGGTATCCAATTTAGACTACCTGCCTCATCAGTAGCAGCCTTTGGGGAGGTGCTAGGTGGGAGGAGTAGGAGAACGGGAATGGAGCCATCATGGACCATTAGCATCCCTACTGGAATGCCTTGGAGCTGGGAGGAACATCCCTTGTATATATATATAAAAAAAAGCTTGTGCTGACAGCCGATTGTAAGGCTGCACCTAGGGCATGAAAACCTAAGCAGGATAACCCTGGCTCCTGCTCTGCTCAGACCAGATGAATTTCAGGTAGTGGTTGCAAAACAGGTGTTAGGCCCCACGAAAACATAGGCAAGGCAGCCCGCAACGTGGGATTGTGTGTATTTCTGGTGTGTCTGGATTATATAATAAATATAGAAGTTTTTGTTTAATAACCAGCGTGCCAGTCCTGGATTCTAATCAGTACACTATAGTTCAACATCTGCTCAATGACTCCAACATTTCTCCACAGCTCACTCTACCCTGCATGAATTTTTACATGTGATTGATTGCAGTCACCATCTGGAATGTAAATGATGTGTTTGCCAATGTAGAAATGTAATTTGTAAAATTAGAATTGCTAAATCAGATGATTAAACAGTTCTTGACAAATGCTAGGGAGCCAAAATAAGAAATCTGCGTAAAAACATTTTTGAATTTCTGTTAGCTGGCCATGTCATTATATTGTGAGCACAAGATAAGTAAAGACGAATGTAATTTAACTGGATAGATGATGAGAAAGCAGTTTGGTTTTAACTAATACAGCAATTTTAATTAATAGACAACCAGTCTTTCAAAGATCATTTCCATGATCCCTTCCACAAAGCATAATTTTGAAATTGCATTTTCTTTTCTCTGATAAGCTACTTGTCAGTTTCAAAGCAATTTCATAAATTCTAAATCAACCCAATTATGATGTTGATGTTCACAATGATTCAAAATCAGAAGATTGATTAATGTAATAACATTTAGATATACATAAAAGTAAAAAAACATTGTTAAAGTAATAACTGAAGTTCCAACAGAGATGGGTCACTTTGTTTTTTATGGATATCATAGGAAGCCATCTCTAATCCTTCTGAAATCCTTGTTATTATAGCCATAACATCCAAAATCATAGCTGTGATGCCTCATACCGATAATCCTGGCAGACTCATGTTTGAAACTAAATTAGAATCTTTATCAAAAGTCTCATCTAATACCGAGACTAGTTTTAGAAGCAATTAAAATTTTCCGAATCGAGTTTGCTTTCATAAAGCAAACAGAAATATTTACATATTGGGCCAAATGTTTATATTACATCCAAAAATTGGTAGAAAATGGGAAGGCAAATGTGTCATTTGCCCAATAGCATCAGCGTGAGGTATGAAACCTATTCTAGTTCTTGCCTTATATAAGTTTGGCAAGGAGACATGTCAATGTGAATAGTGTCAGTAATTGTACAGCCCGTCCATTGCGGCTGGGGAGGGGGTGAATTCTGGACACGTCCAATGTCAATCCTTGGTAGCCTGCAGCTCTTCAAGGGGAGATGAAGTACTTGTTGTAGAGCTGAGCTGAGTACAATTTCAGTGAATTGAAAGGCAGAAATTGTCCACTGGGAGCGCGTCCAATTTCTTGGAGAGTGCCCTGGAGGCTTTAGTGAAGGATGTCTCATTTCCAACAGATGGGTAAAGGTGCCCTGTCACACTATCAGGGAAGCATGATTCTAGATAACATAAGAATATTACTGCCTGCTGTTTACTCCCTTCAAAGTGCAGAAAGAAGTTCAGTGACCTGAGTCAGATTGCTAAGGTAAGACTTCCATTCATTGTCTTTTTATCTTTGTTAACTCAGCCAAGACAAGTGCAAATCTTGGCCTACCTCATTTCACATTACTCTTCTCTAATCATTGCAACATTCCCCAGTGTCCATCCTCTTTCTGCCACATCCAAACCCTGCCAAAGTCATTGCTGTCACTATCAATACCTTCTTACACGTACCTGATGTTTCTTTATAATAGTAGCCAAACTATCCTACCCTCACCCGCTGATGTTCAGAATTCTTCAGCATGACACATTCTAATACACACCCTTTCCTTTTGCAGGGCAAACTTCCATTCAATTCCAGGGAGAGTGAGGACTCATAAAAGAAAGGACTCCATCCTTTTATGTGCTATCATTAGCTTCAAAGACTTCTATGGGATGGCGAATTAGGGCAATGCCTGAGCTGTTGCAAAGATTAAGGCAAGTGGAAGCATGGCATAGGATGGTTAGCCCTATAACCATTTATTTCTCTTATCTTTAAACCATCTCTGTCACTCAGTCTATATCACTGTCTGGTGCTTCATTGAGTAAGCAGCTATTTGGATAAATATACCTCAATGCTGATGATTTTTGAAAAATGTCATCTTTTTGGGTCCTGATGCGCTAACTCCATTGACAGTAAGAGCAGGAGAAGATACACTATCACTCACACTTAAAAGTACCACTGGCCTTTAGGCAGTGACTTAAGAGGGGTCAGTACCAGCTAACACCCTGAATACATGCGTATAGAAGTAGGGCAGGAGAAGTGGATGGCTCAGGTCGCGGCTCACCAGAGGGCAATCTTGTGACTGTCATGAAGATATTAATGTATATAATGTAATTGCAAATTATTTTTTAATTGGACTTGTAGTAGGGTCTGTGCCTGTGGATGTGAGTGTGTGTGTCTTAATTGGATTAAAGCCAGCTGGTCTAGGTGCTTTGATGTATACTAGTTTTGAGATGTTAAACAGTAAGGTGGAGGGGGTCCATTTGCATTTTGTTGAATAAACCATTCAAAGACCGGGGTGAAATCTTGCACCTAGCTAGGAGACACCAAGCAATATGTTCATATTACTAATAAAATTGGTAATATGAAAGGAGTTTTATTGTTAGAAGAGGAGGAGTTCGAAGGGTCTGGTGATACAAGAGAATTTACATTTAAAGGGAAGGCTAGGTATATACAGAAAAGAGTTTTGTGTGTGAGTCAGAGGTATGTTGCCTCTAAGCCTACAACTGTGCAAAGGAACCAAATTGAAAGGAACCTCATTTTGAATTTGTCAGATAATATGTGCTTTGCCTGGTGCCTGTTTAAGTCTATGGCTTATTGTTGCATTGGGGAAGATTACCTGGGAGTGAGTAATTTGGGGATTTGTTTAATTGTTATTATGGTAGTAATTTGTAGACATATGTATGTGTTTAAATTTTTTGTTAAATTAATAAAAGTTTCATTTAATTTATATAAAAAACCTTGAGGCTTGGTAGGTTCCATTTCTGAATTCAGAGCTGCATCTCAAACACACCAATTGAAAATATGGATTATGACAGTTGTTTGAAGTTTCCCTCTGAGATTTTAAATAACTCAGCCTTTACCAACTGCTATGTCATAACAGTGACTTAGCCCTACTGTAGAGGATAGAATGACTTCCAGAGCTTAGCTTTCAAAAGACAAGTATTAGCTGCGTACCAAGAATTGTCAGGGACAATAAATCTGCCTGATGGGGGAAATCAGGTTGGGAAATGTGGAGAACTCTACATGTGTGTGGTAGTCACGAGTAGCATGGAATCACTTCAACTATAGTGGAACATATGAAAATGCTTTATGGTTTTATGTAAATTGAACTTTTTATTTTTGTTTTAAGTGGTGACTTTGAGGAGGTAATTTCCTCCCAGAACCCATGTTGGAAACTGGCGGTTGTTTTTCAGCTACCTTGCGATATGTTACAGTCAATGGAGAGGAAAATTAGGTGGGTATATAACAGACAGACATTAATATTTGTAAAAATTATAGCACCATGGCTAAAACTGTACCTAGGGATGGGCTATAAATGCTGGCCTAGCAAGAAATACCCACATCTCAAGAACAAATTTTAAAAAAAGGTGAAGTTGTGGAAAAGGATCAGCCTTTTGAATGATTGAGCAGGCTCAATGGGGAAACGTCCTACTCCCGCTCTTATTTCTTATGGTAAGTCCTTATTATTTTTTGGCAAAGCAGGAGCAAAGGGTGGTAAGGTGACGTCATGGTGAAGCAATTTTGTGATTTCCCAAAATAAATCAAGATTGGTCATGTACTTTTAAAACTTGATGAGTGACTGAACACTGTAAAATGGCTGTTTCTGGAATGTACATTTGATTGCCTTGATTACACAGAAATTCATTCAATCATTCAACAGGCTATTCAGTATAACTGGTTCATGCCAGTGTTTGTGCTCCGCATGAGCCTCCTCCTATCCTCCTTCACCTAACCCCATCAGTATAATCTTCTATTCACCTTAAATGCATCTATGCTATTTGCCTCAAACACTTCTTGTTGTGGGTGTGTTCCACATTCTAACCACTCTCTGGATAAAGATGTTTCTCCTACCATCCCTATTGCATATCATATTTATTGTCTCTAGTTTTGATCTGCCCACTAGTGGAAACATTTTCTCACATTCACTCATATTCTTAGCTCATTACTGGCTGATGCTTCATCTGGAGCTGTTTTCTTGGTAGTTTTTTTTCCCCAGTAATGGCTTGCGATGGCCTTCCACACTCGGGGTCAGGGTGAGGAGGCAGTCCCCAAATTAACTTCATTTAGAACGGAACACAAACTCATGCTGTTGACACTATTCTGAAACGCACACAAGCCATCTAGCTAACCGAGCTAACTGGCCCCTACCTTCTCACATCTACCCAATAAAATCCTTCAACAATCTTAAAGACCTCTATTAGGCCAGTCCTCAGCCTCGACTTTTCTGGGGAAAAGAACCCAGCCTGTTCAATCTTTCCCCATAGTTCTGGTATCAGCATTGTAAATCTTTTTTGCAACCTCTCTAGTGCTTCCACTTTTTTGTTATGACATGGGCCAGAAATTTCCCCCAGTCAGTTTGGGGGGGCGGGGGGCGTGTTGTGCGGGGGGTCGAGAGTGGGTGCGAACCTGATTGGCATCCCTGATTGAGTCCATGCCCCCATTTTATGTGGGTGGGCCAATTAAGGCCTGCCCATCGTGATGTGTGCCCGGAAGCGCTGAGCAATCCCTGTGCGGGCATGTGTCTGGCTCATTGTAGGAAAAACAGTGCATTACGGGCCCATTGAAGAAGGCATTTCCACTTCTGAAGGGTAGTCTAGGTAGTTTCAATAGCTGGAGTTTTATATCAGGATTATTGCAGGAGTCCCTCAAAAAGAGGAATAATCAGCAGGTTACAAAGTTAGTCACTTGTAGTTTTTCCTACTAGGAGGTCAAGTTTGTGTACTGGTGGACTTTGAAAAGGAATGGCTGGGATACTTTAAGATGTAGTTGTCTCTAGATTTACAGAAAAGGTTTGGATGTTACTGCCTTTTACTCCAGCTGTTGTTTCTAGTTATGTTCGCTGCAGACTGACTATTTTCTCTCTGGTTCTTGGGATAATAGATATGTTACCTGAAGATAGTTCTGATTAGGTGACCACATGATCAAGTATTTCTATTGCCCATCCAGAATGATTTAAAGCCAGAAGCATCGCTATACAATGGAGAATGGATGGGGTTCTGTTTACACCCACTTATGGTAAACTGGCTTCTGCACCTTTCTTTTGTTAAGTATCAAGCTCAGACTCAAGTAGTCTCGGGTCTATAGATTGAGTTTTAGGTGAGTCCACAAACAATAGCAAGTGCAAGTCCCATAGATGTGTTTTGTCTTGGTATGCCCATTCAAGGGGAAGGCTCACACCCTTAGTTATTCAATCAGGAACGTTCTGAAGATTTGAGGCAGAAATTGCAAAAGTCACCTACCTTTCAGCAACCATATTAGCGATCTTGTTAGTGCACGTTTTAAAATAAGGGACAGTTACTGAAAATTATATACTGAACGCAGTCCATGTTTAAGGTTATGAACATGACATGCCTTCACCGGGCAGGATAGTGGGAACACAAATGCTGTCATCCTGTGGCTCAATGGAGCCACAGCCATTCCCCAGGATGGGACCTTAGTAATCCTAGTGATCTGGTGGAGTCTAGATTTCTGGACTGCTGTGAAAGCTTAAAAGCTCCTTTGAGCACTGTTATCCTGAGCCATGATGGTAGCAGTCTGAGCCTGCATGTCAACAAGTTGGGCTTGTATAAAGACAAGAATTAATGACCTTAATGTAAACTTCTGCTTCAGCACTCTGACATGGGATTGTGGGGGGTTGAGGGTGGGGGGAGGGTAGGGGGAGGTGGGGGGGTGGGGGGCGGTGGGTGGGGGGGCTTCCACCTGTGCTACAATGCAAGCTGAGACATCAACCACCATAAGGCTGGGTCCAAGTGCTGCCATGGAGTTGGCCACAACTTCACACAGGAAAGATTGGGCTCCAAGCTCTGTGCAAAGCCAAGTGCCAAGTCGGAGCAGGACTCCTCATTGTTTTTAACAGCGTAAACAGGCTCTCTGGCAGGTCTGCAAATGCACTAGACATCTTGGTATGCATACCCATTAGTATTTCCCTCAATGCTGCCCGATCAAAGCACTCATCTGAGTCCTCTGCAGGAGGACTTGTCTGTGAACTCCCCTCCAATAAGCTGGCACATGTGGTCCTTTCCCCCTGGCCTGGTTGCAGGTTACTCAAGCCCAGTGACTCAATACACGCTGATACCAAGTCTTTATATTACCCTCGAAAATATATGCTATGCCAATATCTCAACTGGTGGCTGAGTGTCAGATCAAGTGATAGTGCTTCTTTATCAGACATCTGCTCTTGTTCACACCCTTCATGGTGAGCCCTGCACTGACATTAAATGTATCTGAAAGCAAAAATGCTCGGGGGAAGGTTTGAGGTAAAAATCGAGAGGTCCAAGATCACACCATCTGCAGCTAGTCCATTATGCTAAATAGCACAATGAGGGTGAAGTGGGATTAAAAAGGGGCATAAGGCAGGAACATACCATCACTCTGAATGTTCTTGTTGAAGCCAGACATGTTACCTCAGTTACTGCCTGCCCCACAATTCTGTCATTTTTTTTGTGATATAAAGGCATCAATCGCTCATAAGGGATTGGGTAAACATATTTTAGGTTCATTAATTAAGGCTAGGCACATGAGAACAGATATACATGGGTAGAAAGCTTGAATACATCAGTAGCGGAACTGTGTGTGCTATGTTCTGCTCACAGGCTAAAGTGAAACTGAGACAGGATTACATGACACACTTCCCTTCTAGTGATGGCATGATGCTATCCCTTAAAGGCAAATTACAACATCCCCTTTTCTTTATCAAGATACTTTTCCCCATCCTCATTTGCCCCCCTTTCTACCTTCCAAAAAAGTATAACTATTAATATGTTCATGTTTAGTTGCCATTACCTAAGTCTATAGGACTGGTGAAATCTATGAGCCTCTAAAGCATAGAGATAACCTGCTGGTACACCCAGATCCTGTAATTGTAACCTTTTCTGGAAGTTTTTTTTAAGTGCTCGCAGTGATCTGTGGGATTGCCATTCTTGGATATTGTTCCTGGTTACATTTTGGATCTTGTCTTAGACACAATAGGGCTGCACAATGGTTGTGGAGATGGAATAGATCTGACCTGTCCTCGGTTAACCTCACCATTGCTCGTTTGTGTGTAATGACTTCATTGGTTCTGAACAAATCCTGTCACCTTGGCAGATTGCCATGTACCTTCTGTGGGATCCTTGATGCGAACTTGTTGTCCCAATATAAATTTGGCAATTCTGTACCTGCATTTTTATCATGCAAATTGGTCATCTTCTCTTGCAGTTTTAAAAGTTGCTCTCTAATTTCTGAGAGAGTAGATTGGGTATGTTTCTGAGAGAGTGGAATGGGTAAGAGTAGGTAAATTGGTACGCACTGGTCTGCCAAACATGAGCACTTCTGGTGATGGAATAGTGGTTTCCCTCCCAGGTGTAGCATTGCAATGTGTAGATCTTGCTTAGCATGCCTACATTTGAGAATTGTGGATTTTATCGTGCGAATCTATCATTCAGCTAGGCCATTAGATCTAGAATAATGAAGAGAAGATGTAGTGTGATCGATATTCCACTTCTCACACACATTTTGAAATAGCTTATCAATAAGTTACAGACTGTTGTCCTGAATGCTCTCTCCAGGCACATCAGAAAACCTGAGTATAGCACTTAGACACTGTTATGATGCTGTTGCAAGAGTTGTGCTTGATTTATTGTGCAATTATCAAATGATGGGGCACTTGATAAAATAGTCAATGATATTGATGAAGTCAGTGCCATGGACATGAAAGACGTCGGATGCAATTTTGGACCAAGGATGGGTAGGAACTTCATGTGGAATCAGTGGTTCTTTGTGCTGACTTGTATTATGACTAAGTAAGGAGAATTGAGCTGGCTCCCCTTATATTCTGCTCTCTTGGTTAATCGCAACAAAGGTTTTACAAGTTATTTTCCCCATAAGTGCCCTTTGTAATCCAAACGTATTTGTTCCTTTAACAAGGAGCCCATCAAACCAGATTTTCTTGAGTCAAAGAACGAACACGTTTATGAGTTTATAAAACTCGAAAAAAATAATAAAGATGCAATGCTATTCACACACAGATCTCGGACATAAGAAAGTTAGGGTCTAATAAAAAGTTATGTCCTTTGTTTGTATCTGAGGTGTAGACTGTTGAATGTTGCAGCCATTTGAAGTTATTTGGTTTTCTGTTGAATTCTGGAGTTGATTTGGTTCAGATCTGCACTTTGTTGACAACACTCTTATAGCTTCAGAGAGAGAGAGAGAGAGATAGGTAGATAGATAGGTAGGTAGGTAGGTAGGTTTATCTTAATGCTCTCTTCCAGCAGTGTTTTCAGATGACAGTGATTTTCTTTCACCTCCTTCTTCTGATTTTGTATGGCCGAACTAGTTCTTAAAACTTCTGTCTGTATATTCCCACAAAAGGATTCAATTAGCATATCTTGCAGTCAATCATTGTTGCAGACCAAGTAATCCAATTATTTTATTTTTTCATCTCCAAAGCTTTTGACACATTTCAAGATAGAAATCAACAAATCTCCAAAGGGGTATTTGAATGTCTGAGTATCTGGCTGGTTAGCAGTTTGCATTGTGTTGATAGAACTACAGATAATCAAAGTCCTGCATTTTTAAAGCCTTCCTTTCAAGAGAGTCCCTGTTTTAAGTGGACCTTGTCACCCCACCCCCAAGGTGTAGAATTCCATGCAACAATGTAATTCATATAGAAACTTTCGAGAAAAGTCATCAGTTTACAGTATCAGACATCAGGTGACTCGTGGCAGCCATTTTCTGATCAGTGTCTTTTCTTCTTTTTTTAAAAAACAGGTCTTCCTTAAGCAGATCAATATATCTGTGGTTAGCTAGTGAAGTTAGGTGTAGATCTCACTCAGTCACAGCTTCCTGTCATCGTGACACTTGGCAAATGAATTGAATCAGGCCATCCTTCACTGATGGTTTTTGACGGTTTCTGCAGTATATAATCTTTTGCTGCTTCTTCTTGTAACTGCTGCCATTTGTACCAGATCAGTTGACAGACTTGCATTCTCCTGCAAGTAAAACATTGCAGCTCACGAGAAACTGCCAATTCTGTCGAAACATTCTGGATATTTCAATGTTAGATTATAAACTGAGGTGATGGAAATAGTTTCTGAGTTTGATCTGCTTTGTGAGGTCTGACTAATTCCATGCGTTGTCACTAGTTCGAGCCCACAGTATGCTGGAAGGCCTGTGATCACTGGGCCTTTAGTCTCCACCAGGTGGAGCATCTGTGGCACCTAGGAGGATTGATTATATTTGCACTCCAGAACTATGGATCCTGCACTTGCAATTAGTGAACCATCGTACGCTGAAATTTTCACAGCAATAGGTTTCCATTGCCTTCCATGACTGTTGATGCATGTCTTTTAGAATTCACAGGAGTAGTATGTTGACACTTGCTCCTGTGTCAATTTTGGCTAATAACGAATAGTTGCCAGCTTACTTTGGACAGACAATTTTATTCTTGGCAAACACCTTGGACAGTGTGGCGGCATCTAAGTTTTCCACAAGGTTGACTGTGCGAAAATTGTGTTTGCAGTTTAACATCTCGTTGTGCACTTAATTGTTATTTCATGGTTTGTCAATCACCTCATGTATACGTTTCTGATGGGATACTGGATGGTCAATTCTTATTGCTTGAAGGTACCCGTTGTGTACCGTCTGTATGCTGTTTAAACGTTTTGCATTCGGATAGTAGGTCAGTTGCATCCTAATTCAAACTGGGGAATTTTGAGGACGTTTTGAAAATATCCCTTTGACCTTCCACCTTGTTTTATTCAATTTATTATTTAGAAATTCCTGAATATATCCATTATAATCACAACCATCTCTGGCCTGATTTTTATGGAGGTTTGCTTTTTTATTGTGTTGCTATTAATCCAGCCCACACCCAACTCATTTGCATTTCCTGACTGATGGTTTTTTTTGTGTGATTTGCCTGCCAAAGCTCAAGGTATGTGAAAGCTGTGAGAAATGATTGTGAGGTTGGCTACAGTGATGTGTATGAAGGTGAGGTGGAGCACTGAATATTGGGTGTGGGTTCTGAATGATGATGGGTGAGTGATGGGAATGTGGTGCATTGTGCAGTGTGAGAAGATGGTAGTGTGGTGGTTGGCGGTGCCATTTGAAGATGTATTCATTGACCTTGACCACTCATGTGAGCTCATTGAGCTTTTTCTAGCTCTGCAGCCAGACTCCAGGAATTCATCTTTCTCAGGTCCAGACTCTGGGAATGCATCTTTCTGGCCACATGCTTCAATTCACTTCAGAGGGCATACCTTGCAGGCCTCTTGTCAAAACAGAATCTCTCTCATCTTTTTGACCTCCTGAACTAAGGCCTCCAGTAACGCATCAGTTAACCTGGGAACCCTTTCTTTGGCCGTTTGCTCCATTGGTAGTCCTCTTCCTTCCATCAAAGCCTTCTTTACACAGTTCCAGCAACGGTTGTAGTCTGAATGTAGCCTCTTCCCCTATTTTAAAAAGGACAGGCTGTCTTTAAGAAGTGTAGGCTAGCTGTGACTTGTGCTAGCTAAACATGTACCTCAATCCCTTGCTGAGCATACAGCCAGCTAGAAGCTGCAAAGTGCAAACAAGCTGATGAACAGGCAGCACAAAGGTTGCATGCTGCTTGCCTCAAGTCGACCAGACATAGGGTAATTGCACATCATGAACCCTGGGTCCTCTATTAGATCTAATTGAATTTTTAACCCAACTTGTTTTATATATAAAAGCAAAATACTGCAGATGCTGGTGATCTGAAACAAAAACAGAAAATGCTGGGAAAACTCAGCAGGCCTAGCAGCATCTGTGGAGAGAGAAACAGAGTTAAAGTTTTGAGTCCGTATGACCCTTCTTCACTGTTTATATAGTCAGTTTAAATAGCCGGTTAGTTTGTTGTTGGTTTTGTTTGAGGGATAAATGTTGAATAGTTCGCTGGGGGAGCTCTTTTTCTTGCTTTCAATTAGCCAGACAGAGCCTCAGTTTAAAAATATCACCAGAAAGATGATACCTCAAACATTATAACCATTCCCTTAGCACTGAGCTAATGTCTGCCTAGTGTTTGTGTTTAAGTACCTGGAAAGAGGCTTGACGCCACAACTTTCAGCGACTGAGACTAATGTACTACCACTGAGCCAGCTGTTTTTTAATGGTTAGATAAAGCAAAAATTACACATTTGCTCCCTAAATATTCCTGGCAATTGAACATAGAGCAAAATCAGAGGTAACAAAGTGCTATGGCTCTCAGCTAAAAGTGAAGCTAGATGATGCACTCTGAAGCCATATATAGTCAACATGCTGCAACAAGCACATAAAGGTCCCAGAGGTTATAATGGTCTGCAATCTAACACCAGACTGATTTTCACAATTGTTTAACACTTTTGCCAAATTTCATCTATAAGAGATGTTGGAGATGCAAGCCTGGAGATTGTTATATGCAGAGGCAATGTACGCTTAACAAAATTTCTGTCCATTGTTATGGACACTAAGCAAATTCTTCTTAAAATAGCAGACAGAGGAATTTGATACAAAGATGTTAGGCATTTGTACAATAATAATATAGAACAGGCATTCCAGATTGTAACCACTGGCCTCAATTACTAATACATACACAGCTGAGCAAGTCCAATTTAGATATGAACTCCATCAGGACTGACTCTTAAAAAAACATTTTTAAAATAAAGTTTCAAGGTGCGGCATTCATTTCATTGCTTGCACCTCTGGAGTATTGGTGTGAGATTCCATGATACCTGGGTACTACAATGTTCTGGGCAGCCTGTAGGATTGCACATAATGGGCTGAAATTTTCCTGTGGTCTTTGGGACCCCAATGTTGAGACCAAATGGGTGTTCCGAGCCCAGCAGGGTCTGCTTGGTGATTTTATTGGAGACAGCCTCCTAATTGGCTGCCTCCTGGCTCAACTGGAGAAATGGGCAGCTCTGAAGTCTCAGCAGAGCCATTGGAGAGGTGGGTACTGCTAAGGCAGGCTGAAGACCCACAGGGCACCTCCAAATAAAGGCACCCTTGGAAAGATGATATCAGATTTTGTTAAAAAAAGCAGCTGGCCAAGGGCAATGGACCTCACTGATTGGAGGGGAAATCTTTCCAGGAGGATTAGTTAGGATCATGTAGCCACTCCCCCACCAAATTTCCAGAGGCTGGCTGTTTCCATGAAACTGGCAGGCTCCCCACAAGGTCCATTCTGGCCCTTGGCAAAAGACCAGCGGCTCCACTTAATGGTTATTAATTTGGGCCTTAAATGCTTTAATGGGCTGCCCGCCTCCTTGGTCCAGGCAGCCGATCTGGCATGCAGCCCACTGTTGGGAAACATCTGCAACAGTGCGACTACAGCGGGCAGCCATCCCTACATGGCTCCCCAGCACATTACTGGCCCCCATCTCCATTCCCATCACCCGGGGCTAGTAAAATTCAGCCCAATCAGTTAAAACATTTTTCTGAAGTTTTGCATTGTGTTAGGGGGTTTTAGCCAAATGTATGTTCGCAGATAAGGAGGATGATGGAATATGTGGAAGTCACTCAGCCATCTCTCTGATGGCCTGCAATATGTAAGTTTGATCACTTGTGAATGTGAAAAGGTTAAGGGCAACATAACCATGGAATGAAATGACCTGAAGAGATTAAGAGGGCAGTATAACCATCATAGCAGGAGGAGGGTGAGAAGGGCTAAGTGCTTTTTTCTGGGTCCATGTTGTTATTCTGTTGTCACTTATATGCATCATTGCCTCGCTACATTTTATTTGTGGCATGCATGGAATGTAGAGATCAAAGGCAAGAATGTGCATGAGTTGTTCACCGTATAGCAGCACTTATACGGTGTCTCATTAAAACTAAATCCTGGATTGTTACAACTGTGTATGAGTGTGTAACTGGTAATTAAAGTAATAAGAAAAGAAGGAAGTTCAATGGATACCTGAAAAATTTTGATCATGAGAGAAATTATGGATTTCTGTCATTAATGGCTAATTAAGAAATATAGAAAATGTCTGAAACAGAGAAAAATATTATTAACTTGCCTTTAGTTCAGCTTTGCTGCTGATAAAAGAACAAAAAACAGGCCTTAGATGCCCAAACAATTAGATCTAACAGCATTTGACAGGTGAGGTGAGAATGACTGCCCTTGACAACAAGACAGAATTTGACCGAGATTGGCATACGGAGCCCTAGCAAAACTGGAGTCAATGGGAAGCAGAGGGAAAACTCTCCACTGTTTAGAGTCATACCTAGCACAAAGGAAGATGATTGTGGTTGTTGGAGGTCAGTCATCTCAGCTCTAGGACATCACTGCAGGAATCCTTCAGGGGACTAGGCGCAACCATCTTCAGCTACTTCATCAATGACCTTCCTTCCATCAAAAAGTCAGTAGTGGGGATGTTCGCTGATGATTGCACAATGTTCAGCACCATTTGCGACTTCTCTGATACCGAAGCAGCCCATGTCCAAATGCTACAAGACCAGGACATCATCCAGGCTTGGGGTGACAAGTTGCAAGTAACATTCGCGCTCACAAGTGCCAAGCAATGACCAACTCCAACAAGAGATAATCTAACCATCATCCCTTGACATTCAATGGCATTACCATTGCTGAATCCCCCATTATCAACATCCTGGGGGTTACCATGCACCAGAAACTGAACTGGACTAGCCAAATAAATATTGTGGCTACAAGACCAGGTCAGAAGCTTGGAATCCTGTGGCGAGTAACTCACCGCCTGACTCCCTAAATCCCATCCACCATCTACAAGGCACAAGTCAGGAGTGTGTTGGTATACTCTCCACTTGCCTGGAAGAGTGCAACTCCAACAGCATTCAAGAAGCTTGACACTATTCTGGACAAAGCAGTCTGCTTGATTGGCACCCCATCCACAAACATTCTATCTCTCCCACCATTGATGAACAGTGGCAGCAGTATGTACCATCTACAAAATGCACTGCAGGAATTCACCAAGGCTCCTTAGACAGCACCTTCCAAACCCACGACCAATACCATCGAGAAGGATAAGAGCAGCAGGTACATGGGAACACCACCACCTGGAAGAACCCTCCAAACCATTCACCATCCTAACTTGGAAATATATCGCCATTCCTTCATTGTCGCTGGGTAAAAATCATGGAACTCCATCCCTAACAGCACTGTGGGTGTATCTACACCGCATGGACTGCAGTGGTTCAAGAAGACAGCTCACCATCACTACCTTCTCTAGGGAAATTAGGGATGGACAATAAATGCTGGCCTAGCCAGCGAAGCCCACATCCCTTGAATGGATAAAGAAAAATCACCTCAGTCCTGGGACATCACTGCAGGGGTTCCTAGGGTTGGTCTACTAGGCCCCAACCATCTTCAGTTGCTTCCCTCCATCATAAAGTTAGAAGCAGGGAGTGTGGATGTTCACTGATGATTGCACAATGTCCAGCACCATCCGCAACTCGTCAGATACTGAAGCAGTTAATGGTCATATGCAGCACGACCTGAATGACATTCAGGCTTGGACTGATAAGTGGCAAGGAACATTCATATCACACAAGTGCCAGGCAATGACTATCTCCCCTTGACATTCAATGGCATTGCCATCACTGAATGCCCCACTATCAACATCTTGGGGGTTACCATTGACTAGAAACTGAACTAGACCAGCCATATAAATACTGTGGCTACAACAGCAGGTCAGAGGCTGGGAAGTCTGCGGAGAGTAAATCATCTCTTGACTCACCAAAGCTTGTAAACCATCTCCAAAGCACAAGTCAAGAGTTTGATGGAATACTCTCCACTTGCCTGAATGAGTGCAGCTCCAACAACACTCAAGAAGTTCAACACCATGCAGGACAAAGCAACAAGCTTAATTGGAACCCCATCTACCAGCTTAAAGATCCTTTCTCTCTGCCACTGATGCATAGTGGGAGCAGTATGTACCATCTACAAGATGCATTGCAGCAACTCACTAAGGCTCCTTCGACAGCACCTTCAAAACCAGCAGACTCTACCACCTAGAAGGACAAGGGCAACAGATGCTTGGGAACACCATCACCTTGAAGTTCCCCTTCAAGACACTCACCATCCAAGTCACCATTCCTTCACTGTCGCTGTGTCAAAATCCTGGAACTCGCTCCCTAACAGCACTCTATGTGTACCTACACCACATGGACTGCAGTGGTTCAAGAAGGCAGCTCACCACCACCTTCTCAGGGACAGTTAGGGATGGGGAACAAAATTGCTGGCCTAGTCAGTGATGCCCACATCGCGTGAAAGAACAAAAAATTCTCAGTTCTGTTTCCCTATTGCTGCATGCAACTGCAATGGACAAATTGGAAGAGGTGGATCCTATAGGAAAAGTGTGGGAGGAATCATAATCCAAGTGGCATTCGAGTTTGCCTCCCTGTAGATAATCAATTGAAAATCCATTGCCAGAGAGAGCTGAAATTGGTCCACTACAGAAGCTCAAAATAGGCTTGTGGTGAATCAGAAGCCTTCTTCATACCCATTAAATTTTTCTCTTCAGTTGTAGAAATAGGCTGCTGATTCAAGATGAGCCCATTGTGCATCACTGATGTACACCAATTTCAACTCTGAAAATCCAGGAGCATGGGAGAAGATCAGGGAAGTTGATCTGTTAGATGCAAAAATTGATAGGCTAGAAAATAATGCTAAGTTCCCACAAAGGCCCAGTGAATTTAATCGAGGGAGTTGCTAAACTAAGTCAACGTCGGCCCTTTGCTGAGTTAGCTGGCCTGTGCCTGAGTGACAAGAGGATAGTACAATGGACCTCTGGATTCCTAAGATGAAACGTACACCTGGTTTACTGATTCTTTTCATTTGCAAATGTGCTAGCCTTCGAAAAAAAAACATGTGATCAATGAATGCCCTGCCTGGAATTGTTCTTGGATCAG
The DNA here is from genome assembly GCF_017639515.1 of Carcharodon carcharias. Lineage (NCBI taxonomy): Eukaryota > Metazoa > Chordata > Chondrichthyes > Lamniformes > Lamnidae > Carcharodon > Carcharodon carcharias. Next base: position 67,102,075 of record NC_054487.1, read on the forward strand.
GTATTTGCTGGGCCTTGGAAAGCGTATTTGCTGATTTTAGGGAGTGAGGTATTCCTGCACAACAGCAGCTGTTAAAGGGTTGCTGCTGCTTCTTAAAGTGAAGCAGCTTGCCATGTTGCAAGATGCCACGCCTGAATTGCTGGAAGTCTAATGACAGATGAAAGATATTTGACTGTTCCCTTTGAAAATGCTGCATGTGAAGTGCTTCTGCTGCAAGTCCACACTATGTGGGAGAAAGTGACCAAAAGGTTCAGTGCCATCTCTCATCCTTAGAGGTTGGGAGAAAAAATGAGAAAGGTGTTTTCTGACTTCTGGAAGATTATCAAGCACATTTTTCATGGGTTTAGTTTATGTCATACTGGGGTTAAACATTTTCACTTTCCAATATAAATCTGAACAGTTGTACTGAATATTTGGCACTGTACTTCAGCATTCATTTATTCATTGCGCTAGGTTTGGGAAGTGTTTTTTCTCAAGTTTGCACTCAATTTGTACATTGCTGAACATAAAACCTGCCGAGCTAACACAATCAGACAGACAACATTTTAGAATGTATTTGCACTTTTAAAAAATCAGTGACATATTTAAGAGGGGCAATATGATCCAGTTTCATTAATACAACAGAAATGGCTTTAGCACTGGTGTATTTTTAATGACTGTCTGATCCACCACCTGTTTGGAACCCTTATGTAATAACTGGAAACGCGCTAAAAAGACTAGAGAGAGCCATTTGCTAATTTCATTGAAGGGCGGTAGTCAGTTTCTTTCATAAATTAAGCGATTTTAAAATAGGTGCCCATTTGTGTCCCTGGGCTGTAAAATATGATTAATTTTTAAAACTACAACAGCGGGTAGGCTAGGAATTCTGCAGTGAGTTACTCACCTCCTGAATCTCTAAAGCCTGCCCACCATCTACGAGGCACAAGTCAGGAGTGTGATGGAATACTCTCCACTTGCCTGGATGAGTGCAATTCCAACAACACTGAAGAAGCTGGACAGGACAAAGCAGCCTGCTTGATTGGCACCCCATCCACCACCTTCAACATTCACTCCCTCCATGACCAATGCACAATGGCACCAGTGTGTAGCATCTATAGGATGCAATGCAGGAGCTCACCAAGGCTCCTATGACAGCACCTTCCAAACCGGTGGCCTCTACCACCTAGAACGACAAGGGCAGTAGATGCATGAGAACACCACCACCTGCAAGTTCTCCTCCAAGCCAAACACCATTCTGGCTTTGAACTATATCACTGTTTCATCACTGTCATTGGGTCAAAATCCTGGAACTCCCTCGCAAACAACACCGCAGGTATGCCCACGCCACATGGGCTGCAATGGTTCAAGAAGTCAGCTCACCACCACCTTCTCAAGTGCAATTAAGGATAGGCAACAAATGCTGATCTAGCCAGCGAAGCCCACATCCTCTGAAAGAATTAAAAAATTACCTCCTTGAAGGCCCATAATTGGCTGGATTAACAGAAAATTGGAACAGAAATTCAGAATGTGAATTAATTATAACTGGCTTAGTGGCCATTTTGTGGGTGGCCAAGGCTTCAAAGACTGATTTTTTTTTTAGAACCAGCGCAAAGAATTTTGTGGAATCTTTAAAGTTCCGTGAACTTTTGAGCTACTTTATCTGATTTCAGGCAAAATGTGCTGGGAACACCAGCACAACCTAGTGGAAACTCCTGCCCATTAAATCATTTTGTACTTTATTTCTATGTTTCCTACATGTTTGAAGGTGTGAAATATAGTGGTCTCAAGAAAATTCTCTGGAGAGAGGGTCAACAAACCTGCCTTTAAAACTTGGATCAAACAGGCATTTCAGGCTGTATATGGCTTGTTATAATGGAAATCAATAACCCAAAACTCAAGAACGTGTCAAACTAATACAATTCTTTCTTCAACACTTCTGCAATAGGACCTATTGTTTTTAAAGTGCTCTCTGTTATGGAAAAACACAGGATTCCTTTAATAGTTCTTGCTTGAATAATAGTACAATCCAAAAAGGATATATATTTTTAAGGATCATTGAAATTTGTGCCACAAAAGCAGGCCAATTATTCAATCGCATCAGTGTTAGGTGTTTGCCAAAACAATTCTAAATTAATCTCATTGCCCTACTTTCTTTTTCGTATCATCTTTTACATTAAAATGTTTAACCTTTATTTTGCTGTTGTGTTCTGACTTTTGAATCCCCATTTATACATTATCAGTGAATATATTACAAAGCAAACACTAAGTGTTAAGTTTTAAATGCAATGCTTCAGTGACACCTATGCCACAACTATAATCAACAAAATATCCATACCAGATTTTCCTTTGATCCTGGTGTCACTTGACTGAAACCACATGCAGCAGCTTTTCAACTTTCATTCACACACAACCAGATCGCTGAAAAGAATACTCGAGGTTGACACTGAAATATGCCGCTGGTGCCACGTCTAAATTTTTAAAGCTTGGCCACAAAACATGAGATAGATACATAATGAATGTTTTTTGATTCACCAACAACGTGTTTTCCAAGGGAATGTTTGGAAGCCAATGTTTGTGCCCTTCAGACCGACTTCCAGCTTCTCAACACTTCACATATGTTCAGAAAGTAAGGAAGGAGCATTGGTGTCTGAAAGGAGAGCCTTTAATTGCAAATCTTAAACAGAGTTGAAAGCTTCACTTTTAATCTCGAGCTGGGAGGCCTTTGCTGAAGCAAGAGACAAAGGCCTGAATTTACAAACTATGTTGGTGGCCTGGTAACACTGCCGCAGCCATTTCTGAGAGCCCCACTGGGTTGAAATGTCAATCAGGCAATTAACTCCCTGTCATCACAGCTCCCGTGCCTTTAAGGGTGAAGGTACCACCCAATCAGAGGGCTGGCAGCTCTTCAGGTGCAGCAGCGACACTGGGAATGGTGGCCACTGCTGGGACTGCAGCAGACCCTGGAACATCAGTCATGAAGGAAGCCTCAGAAGACAGCTGGGTTGGGCAGATTCATCAGGGCCAGCTAGGTAGGACCCAGCGAGAGTGGGGGTGGGAGGTCAGAATGTAGGGCAGGGAGATGCGTTCAGCAAGCAGTGTCCCTTGCTCCCGAGGGGGCCTCATGGGCCACGGGGTGGCAGATTAGGAGAGCCATCCCTATCCAAGATATCTGGGAGGCCGCCAAGGTATACTAGTCGGTCTTTCCATGTGGCTCTCCCACCCCACTGCTGGTACAACTCAATCGGCACCAGGCTGAGACCCTTAAGTGACCATAATTGTATGAATTCTCCAGCCCTCTTGTACAGTGTATTTGTCACCTCTTTGATGCAGTGGTGAGCAGCTGCTTGAGAGATGCCAAAGACATCACTTATAGATCCTGGAAAGAACTGGCCATATAGAAGTTAAAAGTTGCAATGACATTCAATTCTACTGGCATTGGGTGCCCACTGTATCCCCATGGACGCAGACAGTACGGCATTGGAGTGAGGCGTAGGTTCTTCAGGCACTGTTTCTCCAACATTTATAGGTACATCAAAATGGCCCTGTAGACTCTTGGATATGCTAGGGGTGTCTATCTGCCTTTGCCTTGCTGCCTGGCCTCCCATCATTGTGCTCCCTCTTGTTGCTGGGCTGCTTGCACTAATTCCTGTGCAGCATAGTGTTCCTGCAGTGCTGATCCCTTCCAACGCTCAAGGATGAAGGAATACAGGGTGATGATTCCCATAGTGCAACACCCTCTCTCTTTCTTTCCAGGAAGCCTCTGAAGTGCCCTCCTAGGATTCAGTGATGCAATGCCACTTTAATGAGTGGCCTCTCTATTCCTAGGCTATGCACTGCCACTAATTTGTGCAACCAACACTTTAGGCTTAGTGACTCCCTACCTCAAACTCCACTCCCCATTTTGAAGTTTCAACCCAGAGAAATAATCTCCAAAGACAACATAGGTCCCTGTGACTCAATCTCCAGCAAGTCAAAAGAGCTCTCACAGTGAGTCAGGTAAAGCACATTTAAGCCTGGGCGGGTTATTGAGGGGATAGGAGACTCGTGTCCGCTTCATTTAATTGGGGAGGCTGCATTAATTCCTGATGAATCGTGTTTGAATTGCATGCACAGGTTGTTTTTCAATATTTATGCCATTCCTGCCGATAATGGGCGAGTTTCCTGTTTGCTTACCCTCCCACCACTGACATTGTTGGTAACCGCCGGGATTCTGATGTGTGGTCTCCCTCTAAATTCTCAGAGAACACCCGCCATCTCTCCCGCTCCTGCAGGCTCCACAAAATCCAGCCCAGGGTTAATGTTTTGGGTCAATGATAACAGAGCAGATTTGATGAAGGGTCATGATCAACTGGAAACTCTAAGAGCAGAATCATCCCAGATTTGCATTAAATGCAGTAGGGGGGGGCGGGAAAAATGATGTTTACCCGCTAACCACAATGGTGACTTTTCGCACCGTATCATCCCATTCCCTCCTCATTAATTATGCAGCCACAGGAAACACGCTGTCTCGCTGGCGGGCAGCCTCAGATTTTCCCGCCATGCCATTACCTCGCCGCTTCCTCATGCAGGGCGCTACATTTAAACAGCAGCTGCGCGGACTCTTCTCAATGATCACAGCCCAGTCGGGCCCTGGTGAAGACATGGCCCCAAAAGCCAAGATGAGTGCAGCTCACCCCCACCCCACCCCACCCCCGCCTCCTCCCCCCCCACCCCACCCCGCCCCTGAGTCAGTGATGCATTTCTGGGATGTCTTCTGGACACAGTGAAGACCTGCCGGAATGTTCTCTACCCGACTCTGGCTGCAGGAGGCCCACCAGTCTCATCACTCCGGCTTGGGAGGCGGTATAGTGGAGGTGGTCAGTACTAAGGCTGCACATAAGAGGTGGGCCATCCAGTGCAGAAAACGGATGAATGGTCTCATCTATGCCACCAGGGTAAGGCAGCCATCTCACCACTCTAAACTCACACGCTCACAAGCCCATCACACATTCACTGGCATCTCACTTACTGCCAGCTCAAGGGACATCACCATCACTCTCTCACACACACCCTCACATCTCCATCTGGCTTTAATCACCTCTGGAGATTGCCCCCTCTGTCCTCACCATCTTGAGGCCACTTGCACAGATCAGCATGTGCCCCCCTCACACACATCCTGGGATGCTCTCCTTCCCCAGTACATCTCTCGCCCTGCATCCTCTTCCCTTGCCTGAGGCCACTTCTCCCCCTTTCCCAAGCAAGCCCTAGCCCTGCAGCCATTGGAAAGCCTTCCCAGAGGGAAAAAAAAACATTTCGGCCAGCATTCTTATTTCCCAGTTTTTACTGTTTCTTCGTTCTGGGTTCTGGCTAGTCTGGTAGGTAAAGATCTGCCCGTGAGCTCCCCTAAAAGTGATGTGGTTCTGCCTGGCACTAATGACTGCGAGTGCTACCTGAAGAAAGGTAGCCGAACAAACCTTGAAGTCCCGAGTGAAATGCGGCTTGATTGATGCACATCGCTTATGTGCAGTTGTGAAACATGTTGGCCTGGATGACCCAGTATGGGGGTGCTGATCCCAGTGAGCAGGGCTTATAATTAGATGCAAATGTATTAAAATGACTTTGCTGACGTCCAGTGGTGGGAAATGTGACCCGTGACAGGTAGAGAGGACAATCGCAACCTGGTTTCACGATGGTGTATCGCCATATTGTCCACTCATGCCCGCCATGACGCCTGATGCCAACAGGGGCGGAACCTTCTGGCCTAAGTTTGTTTCTCTCTCCACAGATACTGCCTGACCTGTTGGGTATTTCCAGCATCTTCTGTTTTTATTTCAGATTTCCAGCATCTGTACAATTTTGCCTTACTGCATGATCCACCAGACCCTCTGCCTCTTCCATCTTTCTGATTTACATCAATGCTAGCATCAGAGTTATTTGGAAGATATATAATGGCCTGAATTTCACGTTTCCCCGTCAGCGGATTCTTAAGTGGTGGGAGGGGGGGGGAGTGGGGGCTGGGATGCGTGAAATAGAAGGAATGGGCTTCCTGCTGGGTTCCCACCTGCCTCGACCCCACAGCAATTTTACGCTGGGGCAGGTGAGGCCTTAGATGGGTTGCCTGCCCTTGCCCCAATTGAGGCCCTTAAGTGGTCAATTATTGACCACTTAAGTGTCATTTCTCACTAAGCCTCAATCTTTAGGCTGGCAGGAGGATTTCCCAGGCATGGCAGAAGCCCTAAAATGAGCGGGCTTAGGTCTCGGACGGGAAGTGGTGGGGGAGAGAGGTGGGGGGGGGGGGGGGGGGGGGGGGAGGTGGGGGGGATGTGGGCGGGGGGGGTGCCTCCATCAGAAGCATCCTTCCAACTTCGGGTGCATCCTCCTTAAGGTCTGGTGGCCGCTGGACCTCATTCTCTTCCCCCGGCCTCTCCTTAACACCCAATCGCCAATTTCCACCCCCTCCCAGGCCTTCCTTACCCTCCCCGCTCTGGGACCCCAAGAACTTACAGGGACTTAGGTTCTGTCATCTTCATACATTCCCTCTTCCATCCACTGCAGCTCCTGTTGCTGCAGGGGCGAGAGAGCTGGTGGCCAATCAGGTTGGCTGGCAACCTCTCCTGAGTGAGTGGTGGAAGTCCCGCCTGCAGCCAGCTGACGCTTATTCAGGCGTGAAATGGCGAGGCAGGCAAAGTTGGGCAGGGATGTGTTCCTCGCCCACCCTTCGGATGATGGGAAGGGAAACCCCGTCATCTGAAATATCCTGGCCTTTGTCAGATTTAACGGTGCGTCGATAGTGGAATCATGGGGAAGCATTTAAACCCACACCCATGATGGGTGGGGGAGGGTCATGGGGTGGATGGAGTGGAATGTTAAAATTGCTGAAGGTGTGCAAACCAAAACCAACGCATCACAAATGCACCTGCTTCTAGTTTAACTGGGGCAGGATCGCGGGTGTCTGAGTAACCTGTTCTGGGGAAAAACCTGGCAGCTAATAAAGGAAGTGGGAGCTGCAGTTGATAAGTGCTTTCAAAAGCTATCTGTGAGGCAGGAGGGGGAGGAACAGGAATACTTTCCCCCAGACACTCGGCGTCCTCCCATAATCCATTGACCCACCCCTGATCCACTGACGCCCCCTGTGATCTGCCCGCCAACCCATGATCTGCCGACCCTCCATCATGTCAAACAGCTTCCCCATGATCTATTGGCTGTGCTGCACCCTCTCAGCAATCCTTCCCTCACCTATTCCCTGATCTTTCCCAGCTGCCGTGGTCTGTTCCCAATCAGTGTTTCTCGGCTCCAGCCTTCTACCACAAGCTTTCCCATTGGACAATCTGCCTGCTACCAGGTGAGAAAAGGAGTAAATGGAGGAGGCCCATTGTTCAGTTCCTTTGAAAGAACTATCCAATTAGTCCCATTCCCCAAATTTTCTTCATAGCCCTGTTAATTTTGCTGTTTGAAATATTTATCCAGTTCCTTTTTGGCAGTTATGATTGAATTTGCTTTCACCACCCTTTAAGGCCATGTATTCCAGATCACAACAACTTGCTGCATTAAAAATTCTCTGTTACAATAGTAATTATTATTAAAAGATGGATTCATTTAAATGCATTTATTATTAACTGGAGTGCCTTCCTTTGAAAACTTGTGTTTTTCTTTCTCTTAAGGAGGCAGAGCTAATATTGGATGGTTATCCTGTCATGCCACAATGTTTCAGGAGTGTGTTACAAGGCTGTAATACAGTAAATTTATTCTGATGTTCTCAAGCTATGAGCATGAAGCTTAAACACAATCCAGTCCCAAACTCCAAGTAGCAGTGTCATCTTGGCTTAGTGTTAGCATGTTTGCTTATCTGTTAGAAGGTTGCGAGTTCAAAACCCACTCCATGTAAGCACATAATCTAAGTTGACATTTCAGAAGAGTACTGTATTGTTAGAGATACTGTCTTTTGGATAAGATGTTAAACAAAGGTCCCTTTGCCTAGTTGAGTGGATGTGAAAGATCCCACAGCACATTTTTAGAGGGAAGCAAGGAGTCCTTCCGTTGTCCATCTGTCATTCACTTATTCAGTCACCACCTAAACAAATTAACTGGTCATTGATCACACTGCTGTTTGGGGGATTTTGCTGTCTGAAAATTGGCTATCTTGTTTGTCCATAAAACAACAATTAATTCACTTCAAATTAATTGTTTCTTTTGTAATTTGGGATGTTGTGAGATTGTAAAAGAATGTGATGTGTAAATATATGTTTGATTTTTACAGCAGCTAAATGACAGTTGTAGACAATTAATATTTTACTTTCATCGATGTGCAATCTTACTTGATTTTGCATATTGTATTTTTACCATTAATCTTACAGTGGCAGGAGGAAGGATCTTTATAAGACATAAGGTGAAGCAACAACATGAAATTAAGTCTGTGGTCACCTCCCATGTCAGGGACAATCTTTTGTAAAAATAACAACCTTTCTACATTGGATAATTCATTATTAACTGATGCTAGATGAAGCTAATGATGCAAAGCGTATTCAGTCAATAAACAGGTTTTGAATAATTTATACTTAATAATTATTTAGCATTATACAGTGTGTTGATTCTGCATTTTTCATTTCAGTTTACAGACAGTCGGAAGTAATAAGAAATTTACATTTCTCCCCCTTTCTAAAATACTCCTTCAGGGGTTGTCAGTGCATTGGGGGGGGCGGGGGGGGGGGTGGGGGTGGTGGGTGGGGGTGGGGGCGGAAAGCTCAAGTCCTCGCCTGCAAGATAACCTGCTGCATTATGTCCAGCCTCACCTGCTTCTGCACTCACACAGGAATCTGAAGTGGAGTGACCACTGTACTCTCAGGATTCCCCCACCCACTTATTGCAATGCTTTCCACATCCATTACAGCAATATCCACATTATCTCTCTCAGCTAAGTCATGTGAAACTGTCAGGGTTCAGCTACCACACATACACAGAAGCTATTATAGCTCATAAATAATTGAACAGAGTGAATAATTCAAAAGGAGTTCGATTCAGCTTTTACTCTTTGGGACTCGATTTTTCAACATCAGTTGAACTGAGACTGACAAAAATTTCCCCTTTTTGGGGGCTAATAGCAAACAGAAACATGTCAATACCAAAAAAAAAAGAAACGTAGTATCAGCATCGGAGAATTTTTCCTCTGGATTGCCTCTTTTCACAACAAATTAAATCCACGTAAAACAATGAATAGCAAATAAACTGAACCAGGGTTTCCATTCAGAAAGCAAACAAGTCTAACACATTCCTTTCAAATTGATCAAAATAAAATTCCATCAAAACATTATAGGTCTATGAAAGTACATTTAGAAACATACAGTGGTAATTCCAACCAATCACATTTTATGAAATGGACTATGACTGAATCAAAAATAATCAGACTACTCACTGCACACAACGTCTCTACAGTATCTTCCAGCCTCAGCCTGGAACTTGTGCAGCCAGTTACAATGAATACAAGCCCTCCAGCAGACGCTTAAATGTCTTCACTGCTACTTATGAAATCCATTTGCACATGCCACAGCTGACAGCACAGATGCTGTCCTTTTCTTATATATCCATCCATTTGTTTCAGTAATCCCACATAGCATTAAGGTCTAACCATATTATTGTTTGTCAGTTAAGACCCGTTCCTTCTTGATGAGCCTTAGTTTTATTACCCTGCTGTAGAAATAAACTAATACAGAAAAGCCAATGATTCCTGCTGGGAGAGTCTGCATTCTATTAAAGGTCTGCTTCAGACATCCTCTCCTGTTTCTTCCTCCAGATTGCAGGCTCTTTTATATAAACTGAGGTCTGTATAATAGAGTAAAAATCTCTTAAAGCAAACACCTCAATGCTGAGCAAAACCTTTTCATCCTTTGTAGTAGCTGACTAACGTAGAGTGCATTTGAATGGATCAATGGACCACACTGAGCTGCTCAAACATTTCCTTTACTAGAATATTCTTAGTACAGATCATGTAAATTAATAGGCATTTGGTAGATGACATGTTAATAAGTTCTCTTTAATATTTAGACAATATGTTTAGGTAGTACAGGAAACTCAAATGTGTCTATGTTAGCCGAATAGACACCAAGAGGGTTGTACTTCAAAAATTATTTTCATATTAAATTGAGAATGAAGTATCTACACTAGATTATTTAATTGCTCAATAACCAGAGTAACCCAGCCAAAGGTTGGTTTTTTTGCTACACACAGCATACTGCATCTATAAGCAATGAAAACATACACTAAAAGATAAGCTATCTTTGTTAAGTTAAGTGTGTAGGCTGCAATAGAAATTAATGAAGATATGTCTTACTTCTAAAATAGTAGAAATATGGAACTTATTAAAATGGAGCACAGTATCATAGCTCTTATACTCTTATACAAATGGATCAACCATTTGTCAAAAATACAAGACTTATAGAGGAATTATAATTTGACTATTGACAGCATAATTAAAGCAGCCAGTCAGAGAAAGGGAAATTTATGTGGTCTGTAGCAAAACTGTAAACACATTTAGAGTTTCACTCCCGATACCACAGAAAGGAAACCATCCTCTAGATTCCTGATATGAAAATATGCAAACGCAGACATTTCAGAATTATGCAAGTCCCTAAAAAACAGCATTACACAGTCATGTGGAATGAAGGTTGGGAAAATAAAACAGCGCAGCAAAAATGCTAATATTGCTTTCTGGTTCTTCAAAAATAGTACGTTCGGGGTCAGTCAATTACTAATTTGGCTACCTAGCCCCTTTTCATTGGATTTGGATTAATTTACAAGCTGCACAAATATTAAAAGTAAAGTTGAAATGCATGGAATAATTGCAGGTAAGCCAAGTGTCTTAATAACAGTCAACAAAACTTAATCTCACCTTCTGAAGGCAGAAGTAAAAGAGCTAGAGCAGCTTTAATATTACAACATATTACTGTTGTTATGGGTTCAGTTTTGATAAACTTTGACCTGAATTTTCCTGGTCCATAGGTGATGTACTTGGAGCTGGGAGGGCTGGCAAAATGACAATGTGTGTGGTGGGGGGTGGTTTGGGGTTCATTGGGAGGGGTGATCAATGTCTTCTTGCCGGTGTGTAATTTTGCGAGCAGCAGGAACCTTGGTTGCCAATCGAACTACTTAAGCAGCCAATTAAGGGCCAGTGGATGGTGACCTCTTTTTTGGGCAGCACCAGCAAAAGGCTATCCAAAATCTCGCTTTCCCCCTTACACCGAACGTGCTGAGTACCTTACCATTTCCTATTCTGGTGCCTTCTATCTCTTCTAGTATCCTATGCACCTTGGTATTCCTCTCTAGCTTTACCTCCTAGCTCACACACCCCTGTCAAGTTAGTTTAAATCATTCCCCAAAAGCACTAGCAAATCGCTCTGCAAGGAAATTGGTTCCTCTTTGTTTAGATGCAACCCCTCCGGCCTGTACAGGTCCCACCACTCCCAGAACTGACCCCTCAAAAGAGTGAGTGCTGTGTTATTCCATCTTATTAGATAGCTTATGGGAGTCAACAGGAGGAAGCAAGTGGTTTGTCATGGTTATCTTGCTCAATTGGTCTAGATGAGGAATAAGGGGAGGGCATGAGGCCAGGCAGAACTGCACCAGCAGAAGAGAGGGAGAGTGAGGAAGTATCCTTCCTATCTGTGGGTACAGGTCATCCCTCCTCCTCTGAACCTCCACCACCAGGACTTCGAATGTCTGGCCAATGACCTATGTATCCTTTCCCTTGGTTCCTGAGCAATGTTCTGCTGTGTGCCAGCCAGAGCACTGTACACCTTCAGTGGGAGTGGTTGCAAAGAACTCACATGCATATGAAAATTGTGTCAAATCAGTAGTTGAGTGCTAAACCTGCAAATTTCTGGTTTGGCAAATTTAAATTATGGTAATTGAACCCAACTGTATGCTGAATTCAGAATTTCAAACAGATTAGTCTTACTAGCACTGTTCTCATCCTTTGGCCAAAGTAATTCCCATAGCAACTGACAGATCCCTGTTTACAAATGTCCAACCGCTTTTCTTCAACTGTGGAATGTTTCTTCATCTGCCACTTATCAATTGATTCCGCAAATATATCTACGTGTTCCTGTAATTCCTTGTATTGTTCTTTACAGTTTGCCATGTCGCCTAATTTGCTATCATTAGAAATTTAAACATAAAACTTTTATTGTGCCTATCTCCAAGAACATTGATTTACCTATTCTTGTATCCGTAAAGATCCGTTTTCTTCAATAACAAGTACCATAACAAACTTTTTATCTTGGCATTTTATCAAATGCCTTTTGAAAATGTATACATTTTGTTAAGTGTGATCCTTTCCTTTATAAATGTGGGCTGATAATTTGTGATTGGCCCATGTCTTGCTCTATTATCTATGTTTGACTTAAAGACTGTCAAGCGTGTAATTTCCTGGTTTAGTCCTTTCCCTTTTTTACTGATTACTGATGTAGCATGTGACATGTGACAGCCTCCAATCCTCTGGCAAATGTCCCCTTTCCAAAGATTTTTGGAAACTGGTTGCTGCTTCTACTATCATCCCCTTTCGTATTCTGGGATGCATAATATCTGGGCCTACTTGCAGTTCCATTCATTTTTTGTTGCAGATTCCTTACAAATACTTAATTCCGTTGCTGGCTGTTTCACTCAATGTTCTACTTGCACTATCCATTATAAATTGAGGCCAAATACTTTTTAAACATCTTACAAATCCTTCAAACTCAAGTACAAGATCTCCCCCTTCCCCATTTCATGTCTCCATGTTCCATTTCTTATTGGTTGTTGTTTTACTTCTTATGTGCTTATAAAAACTTTTGCGATTCATTCTCATGTTGACTGTCAGGCTTTTATTCCTATGCCCTCTGAGACATTCCAATTACTCCTCTATATTTCTCAATTTTCTTCTGTATTATCTCCTCTTCACTTAACATAGCTCCTCATCTTTCAACTTCCCTTTTGTATTAACCTTCTTATTTAACCATGGAAACCCAATCTTTGATGCATCCCCCATTATAACTAGTCAGAATGTATTTAAAATGTACTGAATTCATCTTGTATTTAAATATCTCCCACTGCTCGTCCACTGTTTGATTTGCTGTTTTTTCCCGGCCAATTAACTTGCACTGAGTTCACTTCTAGGCCACCAAAATTAGCTCATTTGCAGCTGGACACCTTTATCTTTGACTCTCTTCTGTTTTTATCTATTTTTAATATGCAGCTATTTAGGTTATGGCCATATATAACAAGAAGAACAAAAACAACTGCAGATGTCAGAGGTTCAAAACTGAAGCAGAAAATGTTTGAAATAGACAGCACTTTGGTCAACTGCTATAAAATGAGAATGTGGCTTAAAGTTTTGTGTATAGAACCTTCAAAATGAAAGAAAAACCAGCATTATAGTTCAGCTCAAACAAAACAGAGAGGGAGGTAGAAACAATCACGGGGAGGAAGACCATTGCCTGGAAATAAAGTTGTGCGCAAATCATGGCACAAATTCTGTGCTGCACATACATAATAAGGCCAATAGTGTGCCCATAGCAGGTTGATTGAGCAGATTCATTGGAATTGTATCCTACGCTACAGGCATCAGCCAAGACCAGAAAGACAGCTCGCCAGCTGCAAGGCATAAAGTCAGTCTGAGCAACCGTGGGTTGTGGGATATGGGGGCTGTTGGTGCATGAAAGCACGCATCAGTATAATTCTTCCTGCTTTGTATTAAAGTAAGCCTTTTTGGTGGCCCACGCTGTAGCAGCTCCTTTGAAGACCACTAGTTAGGCTGTATTTAGAGCCGGCAATCCTGAACACAACTAACCTGACTGCTGATATATTCAGTTCAAACCAATTTCAAATTGAGGACCTAAAACGGGCATAGGGCCTTTATTAGTAGATCCTATTGTGCGATTCAAAGAAGAGCAGGGGAATTCTTTAGGCTTCCGGCTCAACATTTATCCCTCAAATAACACAAATAACAATAGATTAATGGGTTATTTGTTGCATTACTCTTTGTAAGGCATTGCTGTGTGCAAATTGCCTGCTGCATTTGCCTTTCACATTCTCTGTACACCCCCAAACAATTCACATTGGAGTAATGCTTTTACTCAGAAAATAGAATGTGTTTTTGCTCAAGGTCCATCAACATGGAATACACAAGGTAGTCTGATTTATTGCAAATGAGCAAACTAAAGGATTTTTAGACTGATCTTTCTTCATTTTCATAGGTGCACTGATGCAAGGGGCAGTCCATCAGCCGCCAGGATCAAATTAGCTGATTAATACTGAGACTGTGGAGTTGGTCCCAGTGTTTGGCTTGATTAGCAAACTGGTGGCATGGGCAGGTGAGGGTTGGGGGAGGTGGTGTTGGTGGGGAACTCTGACAGTAATCAGGGATCCATTTCCTTGTAAAGACATAGGTGCACAGGGCTTCTCCTCTGGCAATGCACAGAATTTTGAAACCCAACATGATATGGCCATGGGTGAAATACTGGTCAAATTTTGCCTGCTCAGTTCAGCCTGAGTGGTGTCCTGCACAGTAGATCTTGACCCTCAAGCCACATTTTTAAGCAGTCTATCAAGTTTGAAAGATCTATAATATCATACTCAAATTCTGGTGGTGCACAACTAAAAAGAAAGTCAGCCCATTAGACACAAAGGCAATGATAATCCAAGTCACCAACTGCTCCTGTCAGTTCCACAGGAAGTTCAGTGCATAGAATTTCACTATTGGTATTCTGTGCAGATATTTTGAATTGCATGAGTTTGCTGATGTGCAGCTGCAGGAGCTCTTGTGTTCTTGGCATAAATACAGAGGTCTTACTTGAGTGCGAGCAACTGTTATGGTATTGCTCCAGGAGTGAGCTTGTACAGAACTGATGGCCTAACCACATGTCTGGTGTTGGAGAAGCTGAACCCTGGCAGCGACTGGACCAACCTCATCCAACTTGGCTGCACTTTCTGCATGCCCAGCAGCAGTCTTTTTTTAAAATAATGCATTACAGGTGAATGTGCACAGGAACTAGTGCGCATACTGCTTCAATGCGTTCATCTCTGGAACATTTTCAACCAGTCTGTCAAGTTTGAAAGACCTATAATGATATATTCATAAATTATGGTGCTTCAGTGGAATTCATTATCTATGGTTGAGGTGTCCTATTGATTCTATGGATACAACATTTCTCATACAACTTAGTCACATTCTGTGCCCTTTCAAATCAAAATAGTTGTGAATTATAATAATGGAATTTCTGTACATTTCTTGATGGATAAAGGTTAATTTTTTGGGGGGCAATTGTACACGCTGATGCACAGTAATGTCATTTGATTTATACACAAATTATCACTCTTGATTTTGAAAGGTTGCTCCATGCAGCAATAACAATACCACTTGTGCACATTGGAGTAAATTACCTAATATAAATGGAATAACTAATGTGCTGCAGCATTAGAAAATAACTCAAATATGTTTTCAAATGGTAGATGTCAAAAAGGACTTGCTTTTCATTAACCATGTATGACATGAAAGGATAGTTGCATGTATGATGATGTTATCCATCACAGAAAAAAAGGAATACACTGCACTTTACCGAAAAAAATCATATTACGGAATTGCAAAATTTACAGATTTTAATTGGTGTTTGAATCAGCAAGTAGAAAATGAGTTTTGCATTTCAGTTAATTTAGAGCAAAAGCCTGGTTTCTAAATGACATTTAAAACATCCTCTTGCATGTAAAGGCTAGGCTTTCAGGCTCAGTTTAAGAAACACTTATACAAGGCATGTTCCACCTTATTGCCATGGGCAAAGTTTGTTTGCTTCAATTTTAAAAATGGCTTCCAAGCATTGGTTTGCAAGCATATAAGGATAAGATTTGTAATTCTGGAAATCGTGATATTGGATTTTACATAGAGGCAGTGCCCAGCCCTCTGCCAGGCTAGGAAGCTATGGCAGGATTTTATGGTCATCAGGCAATTAACGTGTAAAATCCTGGTTTATTTCTTTGTAAAGGATTGCAAGCAACCAAAAGTCATAGACCACAAATATACACATATGGATAAGGCAATAGTCTACCATTACAATAACACTGCATTCTAGAACATCAAATGTGCAAGAATGTTTCACAATTCTGTATATTACGTTCTTCAGTATACACCCTTGATATATTTATCCAACAGATATTTTACAGGGACAAAAATAGCAACATGAAGCACAACAATAAGTATATAATAAAGGTTTTATATGTACTAAATATGCGTATCCTTTCTGTTTACAAAACCTTGCCTCCTGAGGTCACATTTCTGTCACACTTTTGGTTCAGCTTTTTCTACAGTAAATTCCTATGTCTACAATTATGATGGAAATGAAGTAAAGCTGTCACTCTGCAATGACACGCTTCCACCAGGAGTAACACAATAGCATGCCAGTCTAGCATTCAGCTCCTCAGCCCGTACTGCAGAGAATCTACTGTGCTCCAACCAACTCTATAAAATCTCTGCTGTCAAAATAATCCTAAGTACTGCTATTTAACCATAAATAATATAAAAGTGAGGCATTGTATAAAAATAAGGATAGAATACATTACTTGAAAATGAGGACTAAATTGTACTTGCCTTCTCAGCTCTAATTATCTCTAAGCCTCTGAACTATTTGCTTCAACTATTTGTCTTGACTCGCTGAGGTAAATTGTTGTCTTCACTGCTTAGACGTTAGTCTGGTGAAGCAGATCACCAGGCCCTTATTGAACCGATGCAATTTTAATTCAGTTGACTTCAATAGAATGAAAATCAGGTGGGTTCTGTAACAGACAGCCAATCTGTTCCTTCAGATTACCAACTAGGCTTTGAAGATAAAATCCTACCCCCTGTGTGCAAAACTAATTAAGATGAAGTTATGAATGGGTTAAATTATCTTTTAAGATTAGTTTCTGATTGCATTCAGTAACAAAGGGCTATGTTTTATGTGCTGCAGCCGGGGACGTTTTCGACAAGGGGGGCACACAAAATAGGCAGGTGCCTACCCCACCACCTTCTTGCCCACCCCAAGCTCACAGCCATAATATGGGTGGTAAACGGGTGCCAAAATCGGCAGCCCACTTGCCATCAAAAGTTTGGCATGGGCAGTTGGGCTGAAATGGGCAGCCTGCTTTTTAAAAAAAAATTGAAGGGCGAGAAGGAAGGGGGATCCTATCTTTGGGGGCTTCCCTTTACAGATTGGGGCACAGCACCCCTAAGATAGAATCTCCTCTTTCTTCCTAACCACCTGCTACATTAAACAAATCCTATTACTACTACTACCACACCTCGGCCCCCTCCCTAACCTGCCCAAACCCTCCCTGCCCAAGACTCCAGACTTATCTGCCTCCGGGATCCATTTGGCCTTACAAAAGGTACAAACATGCGAACATATGAAATGGGAGCATAAGTAGGTCATTTGGCCCCTCAAGCCTGTTCCGGCCTTCAAAAAGATCATGGCTGATTTTTTTTATGTTTCAAATTCCACATTCCGATCCACCCCCAATAACCTTTGATTCCCTTGCATAACAAGATTCTATCTACCTCTGCCTTAAAAATATTCAGTGACCCCACTTCCACCGCCTTCTGAGGCAGTGTTTCAAAGTTGCACAACCCTCTGAGAGAAATAATTTCTCCTCATCTCTGTCCTAAGAGGGCGACCACTAATTTTAAAACTGTGCCCCCTAGTTCTGGACTCACCCACAAGAGGAAACATCTTTTCCATGTCCACCTTGTCAAGATCATTCAGGATCTTATGTACTTCAATCAAATCATCTCTCACTCTTCTAAACTCCAGTGGAAACAAGCCCAACCTGTCCAACTTTTCCCCATAAGATAACCCACTCATTCCAGGTCTGAAACTAATAAACTCCTCTGAACTGCATCCAATGCATTTACATCCTTCCTTAACTGAGACCAAAACTGCACACAGTATTTGAGATGTGATCTCACCAATTCCCTGTATAACTGAAGCATAACATCCTTACTTTTATGTTCAATCCCGCTCATAATAAAGGATAGCATTCCATTAGCCTTCTTGATTATGTGCTGTACCTGCATGCAAACTTTTTGTGACTCATGCGCGAGAACACCTAGATCCCTCTGCACCTCAGAATTCTGCAGTTGTTCTCAATTTAAGTAATATTCTGTTTTTTTTATTCTTCCTACTAAAGTGAACAACTTCACACTTTCCCATATTAAACTCCATCTGTCAGATTTTTGCCCTCTCACTCAACCTATCAATACCAATCTCAACCTCCTTATGTCCTCTTCACAACATACTTTCCTACTTTTCTTTGTGTCATCTGCAAATTTAGCTACCATGCCTTCACTCCCCTCATCTAAGTCATTGATATAAATTGTAAAAAGCTGAGTGCCTGCAGGGGACTCCGGCAGGATTCCACTTGTCACATCCTGCCAAGTGGATTCTTGTATGCATATTCTTTGTTTTCTGCCAGCTAGCCAATCCCCGATCCAGGCTAATATGTTACCCCCTACACCATGAGCTTTTTTATTCCGCAATAACTTTTGATATGGCGCCTTATCAAATGGCTTCTAGAAATCCAAGCACAAGATGTCTACAGGCTCCCCTTTTTCCACAACACATGTTACTCCTTCAAAGAACTCTAATAAATTGGTTAAACATGATTTCCCTTCCACAAAACCATGCTGACTCTTCCTGATTACTTTGAGTTTTTCTAAGTGTCCAGCTATAACCTATTTGATGATCGATTCGAATGCTTTCCTCATGACAGACGTTAAGCCAACTGGCCTATAGTTTCCTGTTTTCTGCCTCTCTCCCTTCTTGAATAGAGGGGTTATATTTACTACTTTCCAGTCTGATGGAAGCTTTCCAGAATCTAGGGAGTTTTGGAAAATGAACACCAACACATCTACTACCTCATTAGGCACTTCTTATAAGATCCTAGGATGAAGTCCATCAGGACCTGGAGACTTGTTAGTCCGCAGCTCCATCGGTTTGCTCAGTACCACTTCCCTAGTGATTGTAATTTCACCTAGTTCCTTTCTCCCTTCCACCTCCTGATTTATAGCTATTACTGGAATGTTTTCTATATCCTCTGTAGTGAAGACAGAAACAAAATATTTGTCCATTTATCCATCATTTCCTTATTATCTACTATTAAACCGCTCTTGTCAATCTCCAGAGGATCAATACTCACTTTACTTAATCTTTTAAATACCTATAGAAACTGTTGCTATCCATTTTTACATTTCTAGCTAGCTTCCCCTCTTATTCTAATTTCTTTCTCCTGATTAACCTTTTACTCACTCTCTGCCATTCTTTATATTCTGACCAATCATCTGACCTCTCACCTTTGCGCAGTTATACACTTTTTCCTTAAATTTGATGATTTCCTTAACTTCTTTAGTTAACCACAGATAGTGGGTCCTCCCTTTAGAATTTTTCTTTATTGTTTATACTGACTAGTCTGAAATATCCCCTTAAACGTCTGCCACTGCTTCTCTATTGATACATCCCTTAGCCTTGTATCCCAGTTCACTTCAGCTAGCTCAGCTTTCGTGCCCACATAGTTGCCCTTATTTAAGTTTAAAATACTAGCCTTAGACCCACTCTTCTCCCTTTCAAACTGGACATAAAATTTAATCAGATTGTGGTCGCTGCTACCTAGGGATGCCGTTACTCTGAGGTCATTAATTAATTCTGTCAGATTACACAATACCAAATCTAATACCACCTGTTCTCTGGCTGGTTCCAGAACATGCTGATCTAAGAAACTATCTCAAAAGCATTCTATGAAATTCTCCTGCAGGCTACTACTGCCAATCCGACTTTTCCAGTTTATATGTAGATTAAAATCACCCATGATTATTGCCATCCCTTTATCACAAGCACCCATTTTGTCTGCTTGTACACTTTGTCCTACATTGTGGTTACTGTTAGGGAGCCTGTAGACCACTCCCACTAGTGACTTCTTTCCCCTACTATTCCTCACCTCCACCCAAACTGATTCTACATCCTTATCTCCTGAACCAAGGTCATCACCAACTGTTGCACAAATGCCATCGTTGATTAACAGTTCTACCCCTCCACCTTTACCTAGCTTCCTATTCTTCTTGAATGTCATATACCCCTCAATATTCAAGACCCAACCCTTGTCATCCTGCAGCCACATCTCTGTAATGGCAGATCATATTTGTTTACTTCAATGTGCGCAATCAAATCATTTACTTTCTTATGAATGCTATGCACATTCAAATACAGAGCCTTTAGTTTTGTCTTTTTGTTATCTTTGTAACATCTAGGCCGGAGTTTTCCCGAACCCCGCCACCCCCCCCCACCCCATCCCAATGGCAGGTTCCCCTGCGGCAGGGCCGTGATCTATTGAAATCTCCGTTCACATCAGCGGGACTGAAAAATCCTGCTGGCGTGAGGGGCTGGAAAATTACAGCTTCTAGTCTTGATTGTTGGTGCGCTCATAGATTTTTTCTCCCTGTCCCTTCTTGCCATTTTCCGGCCCTCATTTTCCATATTTCTATTCTCCTCTCTTACCTTGTCTCTATTCTTTGATATACCACCTCTTTCCACATTTGATCGCTTGCCCCCACACTCTACTTCCCTCATTTACAGTTTGCATGAACACTGGTCCCAGCATGGTTCAGGTATAGGCTGTCCCATTGGTACAGCCCCAACTTTCTCCAGTAGGGTGCCAATGCCCCACAGACTGGAACCCACTTCTCCCACACTAGTCTTGGAGCCACATGTTCATCTCCCTAATTTTATGTCCCCTATGCCAATTTGCACATGGCTCAGGTAATAATCCGGAGATTATGACTTCTGGGGTTCTGATTTTTAATTCGGTATCTAGCTCCTCATACTCTCTATGCAGAACCTTTTTCCTAGCCCCACCTATGTCGTTGGTATCTACATGGACCATGACAACCAGATCCTCCCTTTCCCCTGCAATTTCCTCTCCAGCCCTGAGCAGACGTCCGTGCTCCCCATAATATTTCTCCCAAAGTCTCTCTGCTCAACTTACCTAAATCCCTTTGGATGATAACACATTTAATAGTATCATTGGCCATTGTAACTCAACAAGTGTCATCCACAAACTTAAGTACTTTGAACAATATCATGTCCTTTGAGTCCTTTATATACATTACTAATGACAGTGCCTCGGCATATACAGCAATGGAACTCCACTGACCACCTGTCTCTACTGTAATCCTGCTATAAGCATCATCAGATTTTAAAATTCCAATCCAATTTAGTACAATGTTATCTATCTATGGATGCATCATGTAAGTTAGTATGTTATGTGAATGGATTCAAATGGCTTTGTAATTCCAGGTATATAGCGTCCATTGCCTATCTATTAGATCTGTAACATCCTCTCAAAACTCCAACAAATTTGGTTACACATAACTTAATGCGTCTAAATTGTAGAACCACAGCTGTTTACAGCACAAAAGGAAGCCATCTGGCCCATTGTGTCCGTGCCCATTATGCCAGTGCAGTCCTAGAGTAACCCTACAGATCTGCCTTCCCCCCATAGCCCTGTATACTCATGCTGGTTCTCTCTAATCAATCCCTTATGCTATTCCTCATCAAAGTCCCAAAACAATTACCTCACTATTGACCCTACCATTGAAGTAAAGTCCACAGATCCATGATTTGACAGTGAATTCCTTGTCTATTAAAAATACAAGGGCCACATTTGCCACTTTCTGTTCCGCTGGGGTATCACCTGATTCCAGTGTTCTTTGAAAAATATCAGCAAGGGGATTTGCAATATTGCGAGCACCCAGATGGAAATTGTCTGCACCTGGAGCCTTGTTTACCTCAAGTTTCTTTAACCTCCCTAATACGCCTTCCCTGGCAACTCTAAGAATTTCCAGATTACTCTCTCCTCTACCTTGCCCTCCCAATTCAAGCATTACTTCCTCTTTTTCAGCAGTAAAGACCATCAAAAAATTATTGATTTAGCAATTTTGTTATTTCCCAGTGCCAGCAGTAAATGGCCAAACATCCCTCTGCAGCCCTCTTTTGTTTCTAATATACTTGAAGAATACCTAGTTATTGTCCTTTATATTCTCCACTATATTCCATGACTTCTTTGGTCAATAATGTCACTTTTACTATCTTGGTATTTCCTTGAATCATTTCCAGAAAAACTGCTCTTGGAATGTAATAAAATATCACCTTAAACCGTTCTTATTTTCCTTCCACATACTTCCAATGTTTTATACTTTTCTACTCTAATGGAGCAAACTCTTAATTAGCAGTAGCTTAATTTAAATTATTTTCCAATTTAGAACTTAATTATTTTAGCGTTGTTATTCTCCATGATATTAACTTTGTTTAATTTAAATTATTGAAACGTTCAATTTTTAGAATAAGAACAATGAAATGGATTCAACTTTCAACTTTTATCCACAATTTTTATAATTTCTGTATAAAAATGCTTTTCTTTTTAAAAAAATAAAATAATTGGGTTCAAGATGCACCATTATGTATTAATTATGATACATGCTCATTAGTAGAATACAGACAATTGAAGTATAAGGCATGACATACTTTGTTACTTGTTATGCCTAATATATGAAACAGAAAAGTAACAATAATTTAAATATGGAAAGGTATTACATTTTTGAAATAGAAAACAGTTACATAAAATTATTAAAATTTGGATTTTGCCAACATTACACTCTTTATGATACTCTTACATGCCAGTACTAACAAATAGCATTTTTGTAGCCCTTCATTTTTGAGCTTCAGATTTTTCTGTTATAACAGCATAAAAATAAAAACCAGTAATTGTTTAAAAGAAGATCTTGTCTGATATTGTTCAATCGGCCGTGCTTTTATTGCTTGTTTATTGATGTGCTTATTCCAGAGGTAATCCTACTTTAGGTGTAATTACCACCAGTTTGCAGTTTCCACATTGAATTACACACAATCATCGTACAGTGATCAAAACATTAATTAAACCACAAAGTAAGGGGCAGACTTAACAGGACTAAACCAAGCTGTACATTTTCATTTTTTTTGCACTGATCACATACATATTTTAAATCACATTTAATAACTCTTAAACTGTTACGTTAATGATTATGTGCAGATCTGCATATGTTCTATTACATAAAAACTGTTGTTGACATAGGTAATAATGAAATCACTAAGAACTTTTTGGATTTGAAAGCAAAAATTGCAAAAAATGATTGCATCAAACTAGCAAATTTCCTGTTGTGCATTGCTGAGAATGAGTCACAAGATATGCTGTTTTATACATTGATCATTGATGATACAAGATTACACATTGGAAGTTTTTTTTCCTGTAATACATTATTCATTGCATCATCTCATGGACATTTAAAAAATCACATCACAGTGCTTCAATAACAGCCTTTTTACCTCAGATTATAATTTTTATTATCTCCTTATTGTCATTGTTTTTCACTCTCACTACCTTGCCCTTATTCACATTGTATGTCTCTCTAATATTGACTTTCATTGTTGTCTCTGCAGCTGTCCATTTGATTAATATTTTCTTTTCCTTTCTTGTTGCTAATTATATCTATAATTTCTGCTGATCCCTCTTTCCTTAGTATATTTCGCACCTGACCTATGCACATGCTATTATATTAATTTCCTCAAATAACATCTTGTACTCTTTTGTTGAATCTGAACTGCATAGAAATTGAGCCTTGTAAACAAGGAATCAAAATTTTCAAACTCTTGGAACCTAGATATGTCTTTGGCATCTTTCACCTGTCACAAAGATACACTACTGACTTTGGCTGATCCTCTGGCCTGGGGACAGTTCAGTATTTTTGACAAGCTGCCTATCTTCCACATGGGAGCCTATCAGGAGTTGGGGTAGAGATGTTCTATAACGGAACTTGAAGGCCTGATGAATGTTCTGTTGCTTGCAGTCCCCAAACTGCCAGTAAAAGTTTAAACTTTTATTACATTTGTTTTCACACTATTGCTGAGAGATTGCACAGACTTTACAGCTATTAAAATGCCCATCTCTCACCCCAAATTAATTGAGAAAGTAAAATTAGGCATGAGATTACATATTGTTGCAATTTGAGTGTTATTTCAATATGACCACCACTTTCAAGCAGACAGCTGTGAAAATTGATAGCAATGTTACATGGCATCCCTTTTCTGGCTCTCGTTCACTGATGTTCCACCAAAAAGTCAACAGAGGGAAGGCAGATGATCCCATTGAAAGTCCTGGAGTACTCTATAAGTAGTTTCTATTGCTGCCAATCACTTGCATGGTGTTTACTTAGAATGGTGAAAGCCTTAAACTGTACTCTTGGAGAGACACCAGTGCATTCTGGGAGCTGCCGTGCATTCTAAATTATCGATTGGCTGAAAAAGTTTCAGTAAAAATCTTTGTCTCAAAGAGTTAAATGTATAGTTGCTTTTCCAAATATGGCATAAAAGAAAGTTGTACTTTGTTTATTTTTGCAAGTTGCATAATATAAGGCAAGCCATCTTCATCTGGAATTTTGTTAGTGTCCATAGGGTAAAGATACAGTTTACATGTGAAAAAAACTCCAAGATCTAAAGAGTATGGGGCAAAATTTGTGAATTGGGGCGTCCTAAGGTTGTGAATGATAGAATCATAGAACACTACAACATAAGGGGAGGCCATAAGAACATGATAAACATAAGAAATAGGAACAGGAGTAGACCATTCGGCCCCTCAAGCCTGCTCCACCATTCAATAAGATCATGGCTGATTTTCTTGTGTTTCGACTTCCACATTCCCATCTAACCCCGATAACCTTTGATCCCCTTGCCTAACAAGAATCTAACTACTTCTGCCTCAAAAATATTGAATGACCCTGCATCCACCACCTTCTGAGGCAGGGAGTTCCAAAGTCGCACAACCCTCTGAGAGAAACAAATTCTCCTCATCTCTGTCCTAAAAGGGTGACGCCTAATTTTAAGACAGTGCCCCCTAGTTCTGGACTCACCCACAAGAGGAAACATCTTTACAATGACCACCTTGTCAAGGCCGTTCTGGATCTTGTATACATCAATCAAATCACCCCTCACTCTTCTGAACTCCAGTGGAAACAAGCCCAGTCTGTCCAACCTTTCCTCATAAGACAGTCCAATCATTCCAGATATCAGTGTAGTAAACCTCTGCTGAACCAGCTCCAATGCATTTACATCCTTCCTTAAGTAAGGAGACCAAAACTGCACAGAGTGACCATTTGGCCCATCAGTTCTTTTGGAGAATTAATTGCACTCCTCCAACCTTTCCCCATTTCCCTGCAAACTTTTCCTGCTTAAACACAGTATGTAATTGCAAATCTTTCTTATTAACTTCACTACTGGCCAATGTTCATCATGTACTGATGAAAGTTCACTGACCTGAAATGTTAACTCTGTTTCTCTCTCCAGTGTTGCTGCCAGACCTGCTGAGCATTTGCAGCATTTTCTCTTTCTATGATTGTTTTCAGTAATTTGTAATAATTTTTTTTCCAGCTTTAAGAAGAAAGGGCTTGGTCTGAAACAGCTTTATGTTACAAATAAGAACAGAAAATGCTGGAAAAACTCAGCAGGTCTAGCAGCATCTGTGGAGAGAGAAACAGAGTTAACGTTTTGCGTCTGTATGACTCTTCTTCAGAGCTGAAGAGAGGTAGAAACGTGATGAATTTTATAGTATTGAAGTAGGGGGTGGGGTAGGGGTTGGGAGGGTAGGGGCTGGGGGTGGGGGTAGGGGCTGGGGGCTAGGTTGGGCAGGTGGAGCAAACTAGAATGTCAAAGATAGGTGGGAGCTCAGGAGAGGTTTGACAAAGATGTCATGGACACAAGATGGAGGGAGTGTTAATGGTTGTGTTAAAGAATAAATAAGATGCTAATAGTGGCATCCACTCCAACCTGTCTCTTTCTGAACTTAGTGCACTGTGTTCTGTCAGGTCCAACCCTGACTTTTGTTATCAAACCTGCTGACAAGGCTGAGCTTCAACTCTCAGGCACTTCTTCCCACTTCCCCCTGGACCATGATCCCAGAACCAAATATCAAGCCATTGTTTCCAGGACTGTCACTGACCTCATTGCCTCTGAAGATCTTCCCTCCACAGCTTCCAAACTCATAGTTTCCCAACCCTGCATAGCCCACTTCTACTTCCTTCCCAGAATCCACAAACAGTGCTGACCTGATAGACTCATCATTTCAGCCTGTTCCTGCCCCACAAAAAGACAGACCTAACTGAGGCCAAGCGGATACCCATAGCCAAACCTTTTATTTGGAGGAAGTGAGACAAGTTGAAGGAAAAATTGTTCAGCAAGAGAACAAGTTCAGTCAGGCGGAGGAGAATAGTGGTGGATGGGGATTGTTCAGGCCTCAGTTCAAGGAAGAACATACAAGTTAGGAGCAGAAATAGGCCACCCGGTCCATCATGTCTGTTCCGCCATTCAATAAGACCAGGCACGAGGGGCCGAGTGGCCTATTCCTGCTCCTAATCTGTATGTGCTTCCTTGAACAAAGGCCCGATTAATCCTCATCTGCCATTGTTTTCCTCCAGATAAAAACAAAAAACTGCAGATGCTGGAAATCCAAAACAAAAACAGAATTACCTGGAAAAACTCAGCAGGTCTGGCAGCATCGGCGGAGAAGAAAAGAGTTGAGTTGACGTCAACTCTTTTCTTCTCCGCCGATGCTGCCATTATTTTCCTCCACCTGGCTGAACTTGTTCTCTCATGGAACAATTTTTCCTTTAACTTGTCTCACTTCTTCCAAATAAAAGGTGTGGTTATGGGTACCCATGTGGCCCCAGTTAAGCCTGTCTTTTTGTGGAGTAAATGGAACATTCCTTATTCTATTCCTACTCAGACCTCCTCTCACAACACTTTTTCCGGTACATCGATGACTGTATCGGTGCTACTTCATGCTCTCACCTGGACTTGGAAAAATTTATCGATTTTGCCTCCAATTTCCACCCCTCTCTTACCTTCACATGGTCCATTTCTGACACTTCCCTTCCCTTCCTTGACCTCTCTGTCTCCATTTCTGGTAATAGACTGTCCACCAATATTCATTACAAGGCCACCGACTCCCACAGCTGCCTTGACTAGGCTCCTCACACCCTGCTTTGCAAGGACTCCATCCCATTCTCTCAGTTCTGCCACCTCTGCCACATCTGTTCTGATGATGGTACCTTCCACAACGGTGCTTCTGACGTGTCTTCCTTTATCCTGAGCCGAGGATTCCCCCCACTGTGGTTGACAGGGCCCGCAACTGCATCTGGCCCATCTCTGCCCTCACCCCATCCCCTCTCTCCCAGATCCATGATAGGGTGCCCCTTGTCCTCATTTTTCACCTTACCAGCCTCTGCATTTAAAGGATCATCTTCCGCTAATTTCCACCAACTCCAGTATGATGCCAAAACCAAACACATCTTCCCCTCACTGCCTCCCCACGCCACTGTCAGCATTCCAAAGGGACCATTCCTTCTGTGACACCTGGTCCACCTCCTCATCACCCCTAATACCTCATCCCCTTCCCATTGCCCCTTCCCTTACAATCGCAGAAGGTGCAACGCCTGCCACTTTACCTCCTCCCTCTTCACCATCCAAGGCCCCAAACAATCCTTTTAGCTGGAGTAATGATTCACTTGCACCTCCTTCAATTTAATCTACTGTAGTCACTGCTCACAATATGGTCTCCTCTACATTGCGGAGATTAAACAGGCTGTGTGACCGCTTTGTGGAACACCTTGGCTCAGTCCACAAGCATGACCCAGTCCTTCCTGTTGCTTGCCATTTCAACACACCATCCTGTTCCTATGCCCACATGTCCATCCTTGGCAAAAATAAAATACCTGGAAAAACTCAGCAGGTCTGACAGCATCTGCGGAGAAGAACACAGTTAACGTTTTGAGTCCGTATGACTCTTCAACAGAACTAAGGAAAAATAGAAAAGAGGTGAAATATCAGCTGGTTTGGTGGGGTGATGGGACAAGGAGAGCTGGATAGAGGGTCGGTGATAGGTGGAGATAGACAAAAGATGTCATAGACAAAAGAACAAAGAGCATCCTTGGTCTGCTGCAATGTTCCAGTGAAGCCCAATACTAACTGTAGGAACGACACCTCATCTTCCGATTAGGCACTTTACAACCTTCCGGACTTAACATTGCGTTCAACAAATTCAGACCATGAACTCTGAACTCCACTTTGATTTTTTAAATATTTTTTCCCCCAAAGCATTTCCCCTCACAGGGCCACCTGTAACTTGTTCTTAGGTTTTGCCTTCACCAAGCGCTGACCCTTGTTCTGCTACTAACACATTCTACTATCTTACCGTTATGGCATTTTAGGACCTTCCTTAGTCTTTAACACTCCTGTTAACACTCCTATGTCTTGTCTCCATGATCAATCTCTCCTGAGCTCCCATCTATCCCTGACCTTCTATTTTGCTTCATCTGATCCACCGCACCCCCCCCTTCAAAAGTATAAAATCCATCACATTTCTACCTCTCTTCGGCCACGGTTTTACAGCCCCATCGTGGTGTCTCTCCCCCCCAGCAGATGCGGCAAGCCATTTAAATCTCCCTTCAGTTCGTCAGGATGGCAATATGCCGCCGGGCCAGAGTGGCAGTAAAATCCTGGCCTTCATCTCTGAAGGAGAGTCATACAGACTCAAAACATTAAAGCTGTTTCTCTCTCCGCAGATGCTACCAGACCTGCTGAGTTTTTCCAGCATTTTCTGTTTTTTATTTCCGATTCCCAGAATCAGCAGTAGTTTGCTTTTATCTTAGGTTTATATCATATATGCGATGTTCTATAATGAAAATTTGGCAACTCTCACTTCACTGGCATTTGAGTACGAAAGCTATGGGAATGGGGGAGTGTGGCAGATGGAACTGTAACCTACTCACTTACTGGAGTTGAGTGACTTGGCAGTTAAACTATTCCATGTTACTTGCCTGTTGTTATTTTTTTACCCAGGCCGCCATTTGGACTGCACCTACCCAAAGCTGGTGGGGCCCTCCTTTAAATATGCAGATCAGGGTTCAATGATGCTATTGACTCAAACCTGAAAGGGGATATCAAATATATCAAAGCCAAAAGGGCCACTTTGTCAAATTTTGAGTTTATACTTCAACTTCAGAATGAGCCAATGACAGTCAATTGACTCATCCCTAACTCATGAAGCCAGGATGGTCTCTCTTTATTTTGAAAATAGCAGGAGGTGGTTTCTGGTGATAGAGGGTTCGGGGGGGCTGGAGAGTTGGTCGGTACTATTGATGTGCCTACTGGTAAGTCATTGAATGGAGATGAAGTTAAAAGAGATAGCCCTCCCACTTCATTGGGTCTAACAGCATCCATGGAGAAAAAAAGAACAGAGCTAACATTTCGAGTCCTTATGACTCTTCTTCAGATTCATAAGGGCTGGAAACATTAACTGTTTTTTTTTCTGCACAGATGCTGTTAGATCTGCTGAGTTTTTCCAGCATTTTCTGTTTTTGTTTCAGATTTCCAGCATCTGCAGTATTTAGCTTTTATTTTAGCCTTGCTGGGAACATAGAGAGAATACAAGAAAACAGTCTTGTAGGTGGTCACTCAGCTATGAAAATAAGACCATAGACCATAAGACATAGGAGCAGAAATTAGGCCATTCGGCCCATTGAGTCTGCTCCGCCATTCAATCATGGCCGATAAGTTTCTCAACCCCATTCTCCCACCTTCTCCCCGTAATCTTTGCTCCCCTTATCAATCAAGAACCTATCTATCTTACTCGTAAATACACTCAATGACCTGGCCTCCACAGCCTTCTGTGGCAACGAATTCCATAGATTCACCACTCTCTGGCTAAAGAAGTTTCTCCTCAACTCTGTTCTAAAAGGTCTTCCCTTTACTCTGAGGCTGTGCCCTCGGATCCTAGTCTCTCCTACTAATGGAAACATCTTCCCCACGTCCACTCTATCCAGGCCTTTCAGTATTCTGTAAGTTTCAATCAGATCCCCCCTCATCCTGCTAAACTCCATCGAGTATAGACCCAGAGTCCTCAAACGTTCCTCACATGTTAAGCCTTTCATTCCTGGGATCATTCTCGTGAACCTCCTCTGGACCCTCTCCAGGGCCAGCACATCCTTCCTGAGATACGGGGCCCAAAATTGCTCACAATATTCTAAATGTGGTCTGACCAGAGCCTTATAAAGCCTCAGCAGCACATCCCTGCATTTATCTTCTAGTCCTCTCAAAATAAATGCCAACATTGTATTTGCCTTCCTAACTACCGACTCAACCTGCAAGTTAACCTTAAGAGAATCCTGGACTAGGACTCCCAAGTCCCTTTGCACTTTAGATTTCTGAATTCTCTCCTCATTTAGAAAATAGTCTATGCCTCTATTCTTCCTACCAAAGTGCATGACCTCACACTTCCCCACGTTGTATTCCATCTGCCACTTCTTTGCCCATTCTCCTAACCTGTCCAAATCCTTCTGCAGTCTCCCAGCCTCCTCAATACTACCTATCCCTCCACCTATCTTTGTATCATCTGCAAACTTAGCCAGGATGCCTTCAGTTCCTTCATCCAGATCATTAATGTATAAAGTGAAAAGTTGTGGTCCCAACACTGACCCCTGCAGAACTCCACTAGTCACTGGCCGCCATCCTGAGAAGGACCCCCTTATTCCCACTCTCTGCCTCCTGCCAGACAGCCAATCTTCTATCCATGCTAGTACCTTGCCTCTAACACCATGGGCTCTTACCTTACTGAGCAGTCGTCTGTGCGGCACATTGTCAAAGGCCTTCTGGAAGTCCAAGTAGATAACATCCATTGGCTCTCCTTTGTCTAACCTACTCGTTACCTCCTCAAAGAATTCTAACAGATTTGTCAGGCATGACCTCCCCTTGATGAAACCATGCTGACTTTGCCCGATTTCACCATGCACTTCCAAGTATTCTGAAATCTCATCCTTAATAATGGTCTCTAAAATCTTACCAACAACCAAGGTCAGGCTAATCGGCCTGTAATTTCCCGTCTTTTGCCTCACTCCCTTCTTAAACAGGGGGGTTACATTAGTGATTTTCCAGTCCTCTGGAAAATATGGGAAAGAAGCTTAGCCTTGCAAGGGGAATGTCACACATCTCTTTGCTCAGAAGTGGTCAGAATTAGATTGCTGATCAGGAAACATTAAGTGAGCTTTCGAATAGCAATGGTTTTTTAAAAATGATTTTCTTATCCTTGAAGGTTTTGTCGCAGGCTGAAGCAGGTGAGTGTCCGTTACAAATATTATTCTAAATTTAATTTGCTGTCTCTAAAAAATAAATCAGCTCCATGATTGTATCTCACTTCCTCTCACTCGAGTATCTTCATGTCTGTTGTAGGATGAGTGACCTATAAAATTACCCAAAGAGTTAGTTGTGAAGGGAACTCTTAGTAAATTGCCTCATGATTCTCCTAAAATATGGAGTTGAGCATTTGAACTGAGTGCTGGGAAATGAAATAGTTATAGGTTTTTAAATCGTTAGAGGCTTTCAAACAATTAAGCTGCAATGTCATTATCCTGGGCTAGGTCTAGAGAAGAATTAGTGAGTCATAAACAGGTCACAACCCCTCATCTTTGTGTGGATCCCTTTGCTAAAAATAAGGCTGTAAAATAATTGGGAATTGAAGCCAAGCTAGGGGAAAGCCTTATTTCTAACACTTCAGTCTTTCTTTGTTGTTGCTAGAAATGACAATCTTCCTTAGTTGTCAGGTACCCAAAACACACTTTAATTTCCTCTACTTTTACTAAGCAGCAGTAAGAACCAAAACAAAAACAAAAATACCTGGAAAACCTCAGCAGGTCTGGCAGCATCGGTGGAGAGGAGCACAGTTGACGTTTTGAGTCCTCATGACCCTTCAACAGAACTAAGTATAAAGAGAAAAGGGGTGATATTACCAGTACAAACCTTTCAGTAGAGTGCTGATATTAGAAACTAAATTATAGCTACTCCACTCTTCCGCATGTAGAGCTAAGGGAGTAAATTAATTATGAATAGCTTCACTACTTACAAAGTTATGTAACTAAAAATGACATGAACAATTTTGAAAGATGAGCCATCGCCAGGATACTGAATAGGGATGGCTTTTGATTGAGTTGCCACAAATGCATTTGAGGCTGTCCCAACCATTGCTTGTGAAGATCTGTCAGTGGATTTCATGTAAATCTGACTGGCTGCATTCATAGAGAAGAGTGGCAGATGGCGGAGTGGCTAGTTACCAGATTGACAATATAGCCAACCTGCTTGGATAACTGCCTAACCAACATGCATACTGGGAAGCGTTATGTTACAGATTGGCTTCAATCAGCATACGATCAAAATATTCTCTATCTTCTGGGTTGGCATATTTCAAGTCTAGAATTTGCTACAAGTATGGACAGTCAAAGACTTAATACAGTTGTATAACAGTTCCCTGTCTGCTTTAATGCAAATGTTACGCTGTTTATTTTGAATGGGTCACAATTGCTCTAAAATAGCAGGGTAAAGGAGTGTCACATGAATGCTTTAAGCAATTGACTATGAGCACTATCAGCAGTAATTTCTCAGCTTTTGTTTCTTGTTTAAAGGTGTGCGGTAGATGTTGTTGAGAGGACAACTGCTGACTCATATGGCTGATATATTGCTTCATGTTTTCCATGATGAAAAAAATGACCTTTTTTTAAGATTAAAGATTTGATTCAGCATTTTCATATATAATACATTGGGTAGACACATCAAGTCAACCTCAAGTTGACTTCAAGCGCATTACTTAGTTTGCTTCCCTGAGAAGCCAGCTTGTTTGGAGCTTTTTCACCCAACGTACATCATCGCATTCTACCTTTGGTTTAATTCTAAATAAGCTTAAAATACCATTAATTGACAACCCTACCATGAACCTAAGCATAGCATCTTGCTGGGAATAAAAGTATTTGAAATGTTTTTAAACAAATGATGGAACAAAACACAGCATGTATGACATAAATCATGCAAATATATTTTGACACAAAAGGAAAAAAAATGCAGATGCTGGAAATCTGAAATAAAACAAAAATGCTGGAAATACTCAGCAGGTCAGGCAGCATCTGTGGAGAGAAGCAGTTAACATTTCAGGTCATGTTCTGTTGGAAGATCATTGATCTGAGGGTTTCTCGCCACAAATGCTGCCTGACCTGTTAGGTACTTGCAGCATTTTTGCTTTTGTTTCAAGTATTCTCACATCACTTGTTGTGATGGTGATAAAGCTTGGCCCTTCTGGTTGCTTTCCTTCCTAAAGGAAATCAAAGGCTATCGGGGGTAGATGGGAATATGGAACTTGAAACACAAACAGATCAGCCATGATCTTATTGAATGGTGGAGCAGGCTCAATGGGTCAAATGGCCTACTTCTGCTCCTATTTTGTATTTTTGTATGAAAAGGATTACCATGTGCTTTTTCATGAAAACGTTGTGGGAGCAGATTTCACCTGCATAGCAGGTAGCTTTACTATTTCATTACATTTCGTGCACCAAACAAATCTTCAACTGTCTTCAATGATCTCTCCGTTCTACACTTTTCCTCGATCTTCTGATACCTTTAACACCTCCAGTTTCAGTATACTGGTACCCAGCTCAATTAAACTATTCTCTGTAGTGTTTTACTGTATTTCTGTGCCCTACAAAATGGGTAACTGCAGCCTGAGTTGGGAGAAGGGTGGTGTGTGAACTTCTCCAGCAGTATGACTGTGAATATGGCACAACATGGAGTATAACTCCAGTATGGTATCAAATCAGATTCAAAAAGTGCTCTCAGGATCCTTTAGGCACTTTAGAAAGTTGCAGAGAATTGTTTTAAATGTTGTCAGAATGTGGAGACTCCTGGCTGTGCTCTCAAAACATTTCATATTTGTTGACTGGGATTAGTGTTTTGTGTATACACATGAGCAGGCAGTCAATGAGTTCTCTCCTAGGCCTTGGAGTTCAATTCAGTAAGATTCTGCAAATGCTAAGATCGGTTCTCTTACCATAATAAACATGGTTTTTGCATCATTCTTTGTTTTTATTTCTATGAGTAGCAATTATCAGGATGAAATTTCAGAAGAACCAATGAAATCTTGGTGGAAGACCATTGCAGTTCAGTCAAGGAAAGTATATCTCATGTCAACTATCACAGACCAACACTGGTAGTGACTTTAGAAAAGTCCACAGCTCATCTCATCCAGTGAGAAGGAAGCAACATGAAGCACGATTTCACGTGAAGAAACAACATAAGGGACTGAACCTTACCCTCCTGGTGCCGAGCATACCCATGTCAAGAGACAGAAACTGGAAGGTCGCGACTTCAAACTTGGTCGGCCATTCCTGTTGGGTGCCATTTTCTCTGTGGTGGGACACATGATGGGCTACCTAACACGCACTTAAAGTGACATTAGGATCACTATTTAAATGTCTACTGGAAATACAATTTTCCCTGAGCTTAGTATTTTCCTTGAGGTGGTGGGTTCCTGAAAGCTCTGTGAGCCATGTCATCAGGTATGTTAGTTTGTGAACCTTGACGAAGCCTGCTGTGGAGTCAGGAACACTCAGACAAGTATGCTTAAAATGTCTTCTCAACTTCAACTGTCTAAGGATGTAAGATGATTTAAGTATGTTTTCAATGCATTGATTGATCATAGGGCTCTGTCTTTAAAAGGGGAGTGGCCATTAAATTGATCAGTATTGTGTAAGTGTTCACATGCATTAGAGTACTTTATCTACTGTATCAAGTCCTTTCTATATTCAACTCTATTGAAAATCTGATTTAAATGGGCCATCTAGGGTCTGTGGTTTGAGAATTATAGTGATTTAAAATCCAGGGATCTTTTCAGATTTTGAAAAAAACTAAACAGTTGTCAGATCTCTCTGATTGAAACACCATTGAATCATTGGAAAAAATGGAGCAGATGGCTGGACATCTAGTCAGGCAAGTTCAAAGAATCCATTATATTGAGCTCTGTGGGGAATGTTTATTCAGCTATGTAATGCGATTTTATTATGAATTCATGGCTGAGCTCCAGGAGACACTAGTGGATTTGGTTCAGCAAAGTTTGTTGACACAGCTGTGAGGGAACCGTGTGCTTTATGTGATTGACATGTTTATCAGCATACAATAGGATTAAAAGTTCTGTAGAGGTTTTGGAGTGGCTGTTTGTTTAATTTCAGAGGGGCATTTTTTCAAGCAGAGTTTGAATGGCTGATTTTCTTTTATTTCCTGAGCTTTTCGAAGACTTCCTGGTGTTATTATTTGGCTCATGAGTTCTGTACATAATGGATACTGCATGAGTGCAGGATGCATGGTCAGTGTGGAGGGGACATTGGGGGTATGAGGGAACGTGTGAGCTACGAAGGGGTATGAATGGGGCATGGGGGAATGGAAGGTGCACGTGGTGTAGGGGTGCAGGCTTGGTGGCCCAACAACCATGTTGAGAACTGGACTGATGTCCCAGTGGAGTTGGGTCTCCTAACCTGGCGGCTTTAAGATCTGTCCAATTCCATTCCCACCCTGGGCCTGCACTGGCCAAGAGTCAAGCCTTTCGGAGGCCAAAATTCCAGGTGAATAGGCTGCTTTTCTGAAGTGAGGAACGCAATGTTGGATAAGGACCCAGCTCACACTTCCTGAACCGAAGATGGAAATTTGGTCCAAGGGTGGAAACAGGCCGTCAGCCCAATGTGAAGTGGGGGACAGTTTGTTTTACACCCCACTCCATTGCCGTTTGCCTTTGAAGCCCATGGAGGAGAAGGTTGAGTTGGATACAAAGTGGGCTGCTGATACACCATCGCCCGTTTTCTGCCACCACTGAAGAACGAGTTCACTCCCTTACATCATTTCAACAAATTATATATCTCACACTGTAAGCTTGTCATCATAAAGGCTGCACTTCCAAAAATGACTAATTCATCCTTTGGGATCTGGTTTGAATGCAGTCCAGAGAAAATAGTCTGAAAAGATATTTTCACCCTGATGGCTATTAAGGCTAACCAACTAATTGAATCTTAGCAATCTCAATCCGATTAAACAAAGACATGAATTCAAATCATACAACTCCGCCAATTCTGCAAGGTCAGCTCCACAAAATCTTGATTGGAACTGTGGAGAATGTATTGGAAATGTCGTTTGGAGGTATATTTTTTTTAAATTGGGATCTCAGGCTTTTTATCTCTAATGGTTTTGCATCGATTTGTGCTTATCTGCACTGTACGAAAGCTGAAAATGGTTAAATCCACCACTGGAAAAAAGTTTCAAAATATGAGTTATCATTCACTGACAAGGAAAAAAGGGAATGTCTCCAAGGGAAGAAACACATCATTAAATAAATACCATTACTAATAGATACGCGGACCTGGAAATTGCTTTGAACCAGGTTTCGGGGGGTGCAGGCCGGAGGGTTAGTCAGCAGCAACCCACAGTTTACGCCAGAATGAATCAATGTATTGAAAATCAGCAGCCCCTCTGGTACAATTCCATGGTAATTCTGATGACAGTACACAGAGATCCAGAAATTAACCTGCGCCCTGGAAGTGCAGCACCCAGCCTTAAGTTAGGGCTTCTGCTTATAAAGAACAATATCAGCAGTTCCCTTGTTCCAAGCTGTGAGAATACCATCAGACTCTTCATGGTTAGCATGCCCAATAAAAGCAATTTCACTTGGGCCACTTCACTGGGTTGCACCTCGAGGGTCCAGGCTAGGAAATCAGCCAGGACTGTGGAGTTTGAATGTGAGCCATCAGGATTCTGTAAACAGTGCCAGTGGAGACATTTTGAAGAGGTTCCCAGGCCCTGCAATCTCGACATCTCCAGATTCACCAGCCATCTCTGCAGTTTGTGATCTCAGGGAAATATGGATGTCCACGACTGCACCTTTGATACTGCATCCAGTAATGGTTGCTGGGCAACACTGGTGAAAGAAGAGGCGTGTGGGATCAGAAGGCACCATTAGATAACTAATTAGAACAGAAAAAGCTGGGTGGCGTGAAACATTGTCTGAAATCACAGTTGACCCCAGTTGACAAGGAAAAAGGTTTCTCATCGGTTATGCAAGTATTGGGTAATGTTGTTAAATCAAGCGCAGCGATGGAAAAATAAAATCAGCTGGCATGTCAGTTCATGATAAATAGATAAGGCCTAAGAAAGCAGAAAATTAAGGAGTGGGCATGCCTGCGCATCTTTTTCTCCGATTGCACCTTCTGAGTGTATTATCATCTGCAGGACACTGATTTAAAAGCTGACCTATGTTAATAATGTAGGAGAGATGAAAACATGGCTGAATAAAATAAGGCACCCTGGAGTTAACCTTGTGGGGAGAAAAGGCTTGAAATGAGTTAAGCCACTGTTGGTACTGTAGATGGTAAGTTTTTTTTTATGCTAGTATTATTGCAGATTTCAAGATTAAAGTAAGATGCCAGCTGACACTTATCTCATCACACGCCCAGCTGGCAGATGTATGACGGTTTTTAGCTATGCTCCATAGGGAAAGAAAATGTTTCTATGAATATAGAGTGTTTTGTATACCTGACTTCATTTATCCTGCCCAAACGGAAAGCACAAATGTGAAGCGAGAGGTCATAATAGAGTTAGAAAGGGAGGGGGAATAAAAACAAGCCAATTTTTTTTAAAAAGACAATTTTTTCTGAACTTTCTCTCATCCTCTCCTGACTCGACTGACTGATACATGGGTAAAGTGCCAAGAGTATTTGCTGTTCTGCAATGCCTTACCCAAGTGACCATTTTAAATGTTTATGCCTAAACATTAAGGACACAACTAAGGACACAATATCATTATGCCATCAGCGAGGCTGGACTAGTAATCCAGAGACTCAGGGTAATGCTCTGGGGACCCAGGTTCGAATCTTGCCACAGCAAATGGTGGGATTTGAATCCAATAAAAATTAGGAATTAAAAGTCTAATGATGGCCATGAAATCATTGTCGTAAAAACCCATCTGGTTCACTAATGTTCTTTAGGGAAGGATATCTGCTGTCCTTACCTGGTCTGGCCTACATGTGACTCCAGACCCACAGCAATGTGGTTGACTCCTAAATGCTCCCTGAACAAGGTCAGTTAGGGATGGGCAATAAATACTGGCTTAACCAGCGATGTCCACATCCCATGAATGAATAAAAAAAAATTGTGCTCCTTGACCCTGCCTGAAATGAGGCCTAAGAGCAGTGGAAAAAGAGGAAAGATCCAGTGGCGAGGACTACTGATGACTCACTGCCCTAACCTGGATTTATTTCTCAAACTCATGCCAGGATTACCATTGACCCTTCTCCACTTATCAGTTGTCAGTAGTGGTGGGGGAAGCAGTGTTCAGGTTGTTGGCTGATTTTTCCCATTCACTGCTGCTTTCCAAAACTACCATAAGGAATATGGCAGGGCTGTCTGTATGTAGTTAGCCAATTAACAATAGCTTCAAGGCCTATTAAGACTTCAAGTCAGAGGCTTTTTTGCAGGTCCCCTGATGCTTGGAGACAGGTGGCTTCCTGGCAGATGACTGGGGTGGGGTATTTTTTTTTGGAGATGGGGAGGTGTGGCGGCAGCATCCCAGACAGGTTCTGAGGCCCTCCCCACCTCCTTGGCCTCATCTGCAGCCATAGGCTGCTTTGTGAAGAGACACCTCCACAATATGGTCTGGCTGCTGAAGCCATTTTTAAATTTAAAAGGTTAAAAGGTTGGAAAGAGAAGGTGTCTCAAAATGGAGGCACCCCCTCTCTCTCTCTCTCTCTTACACACCCTCTCTCTTACCTGAGGAGTAGTTTGCTGCTTCTTTAGTGCGAGTCTCCTATTGGCCAGCCAGCTTCGAGAGCCTGCCTGTCGCCCAAGACCACCCTGTGACCTCTAATTAGCCAATTCGGGGAAAAGCACTGCAAGGTGGGGGGTGGGGGTTGTGACCCCCTTTTGACCCTGACATCAAGGTCCCAACCCAAAGGGCAATATTCTGTCCCAAGCTGCATAAGAAGCTACTATGACAGGTGATGAGATGTTTGGTCAAAGAAGTAGGTTTTAAGGAGTAACTGGAAGGAGGAGAGTGAGGTGAAGGCAAAGAGGTTTAAGGGGGTAATTTCAGAGTTTAGGGCCCAGGCACAGCTGCCAATGTTGGAGCAATGCCAACCAAGAGGCCAGAATTAGAGAAGTGCTGAGATCTTGTAGGATTGTGAGAATGCAGAGACAAGGAGGGGTGAGGCCAGGAAGGGACTTGAAAACAAGGAGGGGAATTGTAAAACTGAGACATTGCCAGACTAGGAACCAATGTAGGTCAGCAATCACAGGAGTAAAAGCTGAACGAATCTTTCAGTAACACTTTATTATATTTCCCTATTATATTTTGTTAAAATACGCTTATTGTTATAAAAGAAAAAAATTCATGACATGGGAAACCTACTTGCAATAGAAGGAGGCTTGCTGTGGTGGTATTGTCAGTGGACTAGTAAACCAAAGACCCAGGGTACTGCTCAGGGGACCAGGTTCGAATCCCACCATGGCAGCGAGTGAAATTTGAATTCAGCAAAAATCTGGAATTAAAAGTCTAACGATGACGATTGTCATGAAAACCCATTCCTTTAGGGAAGGAAATCTGCTGTCCTTACCTGGTCTGGCCTACATGTCATCCCAGACCTACAGCAATGTGACTGACTCTTAAATGACTGGAACCTACAACACATTGACTGCAGTGGTTCAAGAACATGGCTAACCACCGCCTACTCAGGGGCAATTAAGGATGGGTAATAAATGCTGACTTAGCCAATGACACCCAAATCCCAAGAATCAATAAATATATATATATATAAATTAAAAGTAACTTAATATTGAAATGATTAATTATATTTTAGAATTTAGTTACCAAGTAAAGTGAAGGTGTGCCAATTCTTTGGGCCAGATTTTCATGTCGAAAGTGGGAATTGGGAGATGGGACAAACTTCGCCATTAAGACTTTGTCTTGATTCTGCAAACAGGTGGGATCTTCTGGGGGTACAGGCCCTAAGTCACCTGGAGGCAGGCCTGCAGGTGGGCCAAATCCAGGGCAACCAGGTAACAAGTCCCACCTCCAAAAAGCCTCAGTGCCGTGTATCTGAGACAATCAATGGCTCTTCTACATACAGTTGAAACTTTTAATGCTTAGAACTTAACAACTGTAACACCCCCCTTACCCCTCTCATCTCCTCACCCTCATCCTCAGTATCTCACCTCCTCATTCACTCATACTCATCCCTTCACTTCTTCACCCCAATGCTCACCATTCACCTTTCCTCAGCTCCTGACCTCACCCTCTTACCCATTATCCGCTTTATGAACAGAAGATACAAACACTATTGTAATAGTTGGAAGCTATTGAATAGACCACAAGATCACTTAGTAAACCAAGAGACTCTTCAATCCAACTGGGGAAATAATGTCAAGTATTTGTAAAATGATTAGGCAATTGGGTTTCAGGCAAGAGCCCAAAAACTCCCTGAGTAAATAAATAGACTTCGAAACTGCTATCTCAACAGATGTTTAGACTGAATACATAAAAACAATGGGAAAAAGATGGAACATTCACACTTGATTATCATACTAAGCTATCCTTTCAATAGTGAAATGTACTCTACCTTTTCATCCATTAGATGAACTTTTTGTTAAACTCATCTGAAGACTTTTCCACCTTTACAATGTTGATCTTTTACTTGACCGCTTGCCAGTTAGCAGAAGTAAAAATCTGGCAAACACATTTTTTAAGGGGTAGTTACATCTTTCAATTACAGCACTGTCATCGCTCAACTTACTGAACACCGACATAACTCATGCTACAGCATTTCATGATCAATTGTAAAGGAGGAAAGATCATTTTATTTACCTTACAAACTCTTCCTACCTCTAATCCATGATTCACCTCTTCATGCAGCTGGTGTAAAACCCATGAGTTGCTAAATAGCGGTCACCTCCATGAAAGTGAAAAAAACTTACCTGGGACGATCTCTCATTGAGACCACAATGCTGCCAGTTGCTTCCGTCTTTGGAACAGGTAGATCCTGGATCCGCTAAGCCATCCCCACCCTGTCCCTGCCCTCATGAAAATGGCCAAGGACAGAAATGGAGGGAGAAATGCTTCCCTTCTTGGTGGCCATTTTTATATAGTCCAAATCAGGACCATGAAAATCTGACCTTTAATCTCTTTCTGTTATCCATCCCATCAGTACAACTATAGCCATGTCTGAGTGTGGCTTGAGGATAGGAAGCTGCTGGGAACTGATGGCTGCCAAAGGAGGAAACATGCTGCCCCCAAATTTAGTGACGCCTCCCTTGAGTGTCCACTGGTTGCAGTGGAGGCTCGCTGTGAAGTGCTCTACTGCTGTGGGTGAAGA
This sequence comes from Carcharodon carcharias, assembly GCF_017639515.1. Classification (NCBI taxonomy): domain Eukaryota; kingdom Metazoa; phylum Chordata; class Chondrichthyes; order Lamniformes; family Lamnidae; genus Carcharodon; species Carcharodon carcharias. The sequence continues at coordinate 67,143,374 of NC_054487.1, forward strand.
TCAGCAAGCAAGATCACCAATCCAGTATGGAAAGTAATGGCAGTGGTGGTCAGCGCCTACGCTCTGCAAAAGAAGATTGCCAACCAAAGCAGGAAGAGGATGAATGCTCTCATCTGTTCCACCAGGGTAAATCACTTTTCTCAACTCATACACTCACAAACCCATCACACATCCACAGGGATCTCACACTCTCAAGGGACACCACTTACTCTCACACACACCCTCACATCTCCATCAGGCTCATACACTCTGGAGCTCATGTCCTCATCACATCCATGGATCTGCTCACCACACAAACATTCCACACAGTGTCATGTGTCCTGCTCACACTCTCTCCATCTGTTTTCATGCAGGAGAAGCTGGTTTACAATAGCAGGGAGAGGTCCCAGACTGGGGCTAGAGTGGCCGGCATTAGACCCCTCACTCACTTTGAGGAGCGCTGACTGTTGAGGACGTGGACTGTGCCTGTGGCTTTGATGAGATCAACGGTGGACATCCACATGAGGATCCTGCATCACATCATCCCTCTCTCAACTCAACTGTGAGTGCTCTCTCTCCTGTTATTGACTCTGCTGCCAAGCACTAATTTCCTCTACTTTGGTTGACAGGACGCTCTGCCAAGTGACCGATACCCTCAGCCTGCCAATCCCTCAGCTCCATCCAGGCCCTCACCTCCAGCCAAGAGGATACCTCCTCCATTGAAAATCTGGAAATAAACAGCCTGGAAGACCCATCACAGTACTTACCAACACCCTCTGCCAGCGCAGAGATACACACCTCGGTGCGACCTAGATCTAGAGCAGGTTTGGGTTCATAATCTGGTGGTCACCGCACAAACACATGTCCGCAGCAGGAGGAGGCAGGTTCAGCTGAGCTCCCCGGCACACGGAGGACTACTAGGGAAGAGGCATCTGTGAGGTCTGAGTCAGATGACAGGCCTCCAAATTCAGCCTTCCAAACTCATCATGAAGAGTCAGCTGAAGGTGGGGAACATCATGCAGAGCTGTTGGAAGCCCTCAACAGATTGGCATGCGAGTCAGAGGACTGCATCTGCCTGCTCTATGATGAAGTGGTGCCCAGATGTGCACATACGGTTGTCTCCATGTGAAGGATGGCGGTCACCATGGAGACCCTGGTCCAGCAGAATGTGGAGATGCACACATATTTTCCCTTTATCACGGTAGCCATGGGTGAGTTCCTGCAATAGCAATGCGAGAGGGAAACGGGACACCTCAACGCCCCTCTAGGTGCTCCTTCTCCTTAATGAGTTAGGCCAAGGCCCTCGGACACACAAAGGGAGGAAGAGCAGCAGCTGGATAGCCCAGGGTCATCCACTTTGGAATCTCAGAGGCTGAGGGAACAGCTGGCCCACAGGAGGACAGCCAAAGCAAGCCAGGGCCCTCAAGGCCTTAGCTCATCAGGGGCAAGAGGGCCAAAAATTGCACCAGCTGTCTCCACCCCTGCTGCAGATGTCAGGGCAGCACCTAGAAGAATGTTAGACCTAGAAAAGTTAAGAATTTCTGATCACAAGTGGTTGCGTGGGTGAACACATTTTGTCACGTTGTAATCTGAAAATATATTCACTGAATAAGGTGTAATGATGTCTTTCAGCTTCACTTACGAGATTGGCGAGCCCTCCCACTACATAGCCCCCCCCCCCACCACCACTAGAAGTTCAGCTCTGCGCAGTCAGACCACGAGTGATTCTGGAGGGCGAAGTGTGTGTGTGGCAGGGGCTTTCGGAGCCCCGTGCGAGCACTCTCCCATTCATATGGAGCCTTCATCCATCCCACTCATCTCAATGTCCTGAGCATGTTCAATGCTGCCTGCTGGGGTTCGCTTTCAGTTGTCCATCTGAGCTGACCTGCATCTCCACCCACCCACTGATCACACTCCCAGGCAAAACCTGTGCCCGTCCAACATGAGGCTGCGTTCACTTTCGATTTGAAAAACATAGTCATAGTCAAGTTTCCCATAAGATCCCCTGTCTTTTCCCCTCTCCCAGTCTCCCATGTCCTCTCCCCTATTACTGTGGATCCCCCTGGCATCATCTTCCACCTCCCCATCATCACCCACCAACCAGAACCTTTTTCTATCCAGGATGTCCAGGTGAACATGCATGTTCTCTACTTTCCTGAAAATCGTACCCCCACTGACCTCCCTGAGTTCCTCCTTCCCACCCCTAGATTCTGTGCCTACTTCCTTGTCCCCCCGCCCCAACCCCCCACCTTCACCATTCCTTCTGCCGCTACCGTCGGACCCTCACCCTTCCACACTCCTGGATCACTCTGCCCTCTCTCATACTCACCATTCCCTCCCACCGCGCCCATCCTCAGTTCGCTCCTCAGGAGGCAGTTATTGACTCCACGGACCCCTCCCTTGCTCATTCACCTGGACATCCCCATCCCTTACTCCCTCCTCCAGCTTTACTCCTTCCTGCCCCTAGATCCCTTCCGCCGCCACACCACCACCCCGGCCCCCCACCCCAACTCTTTCCTCCCTCCGAACTCTCTCTCTCCCTGGTCTCCTTCCCCACCCCCCGACCAAACTCCTTCTCCCTGCTGAAGTTCTGCTCCCTTTGAACTTTTCCCCCATTCAAACTCCTTCCCTTACACCTACCTCCCCCTTACACATATCTCTCCAGTTGTACATTTTTCCCCGTTACACTGTCCTTCCCCCGTACTCCCTATTCCCCCATCAAACCTCACCACTCCCCCTTCGCTCCAACCTGGTACACCTTCCTCTCCCACACCCCCTCCCCCCACACCCTGCACCCCAAACCCCCCACCCCATATACCTTCCTCTTCCCCCCAACTTGACGATCATCTGCAGCATCCTGTGGACAAGATCCTGATGTCCCAAAACAGACCCCTGACATCAACAGAGACCTCCCGTCTTCTGTGAGCTGCTTCACGGCAGAGCCATGCCCATGAGAATCCACCCAGCACGGGATGCATGTGTTCCTCCAGGGTCCGGTAGCTGTAGATCTCCAGCAACTTCTGCTCCTTGGATGCCCGCGATGTGAGCAAGGTCCTAATGGTAAGTCCCAACTTCTGCACGTCACACCTGTTAAGACGTATTCTAGGCCGGCATGTTTTCCCACCGACATGGGTGGTAAACTTGAGGTGGGGGATGATTCTGGCTAGCAGGCAAGATGATGAGGTGCAAATGCATTGAAATTAGGTTCCAGATGTGCAGCGGTGGGAAAGGCCGCCCGCCACTGATGGATGGAGCGGATGATCGCAAATTGGTTTCATGGTGGCGTGGAACTGGTTTTTGGCCTTCTCGCCATATTGTTCACTCACGTCTGTTACAACACCTGAGGCCAATGGGGCAGAATATTCTAGCCTAAGGGAATCAAAGGATGGGGGAATGTTTAGAAAGGTGGAGTTGAGGTAGAAGCTTAGCCATGATCTTACTGAATGACAAAGCAAGCTCGATAGGCCATATAGCATACTCCTGCTGCTATTTCTTATATATTTATGTTCTTCACATTCTGATTTATTTGTGAGGGAGGCCTGAATAAATGGATATAATTCAGTGTGAATGACAGAGACTTTGCAATGGAGAAGATGAATGACAATTGATACTCTGTACTGATCAATCTAACCTAATGCGCAATAAGGCTAAAAATAGCCAACGTGATTTATAATGAAGAGTGCACGATTAAATTATGGTAGAAAAGGAGATCGAGGAGCCAGTAGCTAATCAAACATTGTGTGAAAATGCAAAGGCAAATAGAATGTAAGTTTGCATAAGTAGAAAATAAGTCAGAGAAATTGATACTGCCACTGGTTAAAGCATTTTGATGAGATCACATGAGAAGCATTTTGACCTGCCTTTGTCATGTTATTTATGAAATGATACACTGAAGACAGTTTGAAGTATAGGAATGATAATAGTTGTAAGGGTTAGATCAATGAGCTATGAAAAGGAAGCTAATCGAATTCACTATTTCCTCTTTAAAAAAAAGAATATTAAAGGATAAATGATCTACTCTATTAAAATTGTGAAGAAATCAATAGAGTGGATTTAATATTTGAGATATTTTGTGCAGACTAAAGAAGTAGAAGAAAATGATTTCAATTAAGGAAGCCACAAAAATATTCAGGGAGCTATTCCATCACATAGAACATTGTGAATAGATAACTTAATGGTTGAAGTATTCAAAAAGGAACATGGAAAAGTAGGAACATAGAAGCAGGAGTAGGCCAATCAGCCCCTCAAGCCTGCTCCGCCATTCAACTAGATCATGAATGATCTTCTGCTTCAGCACCATTTTCCCACACTATCCCCATATCCATTGATGTCGTTAGTATCTAGAAATCTATCGATCTCAGTCTTGAACATACTCAATGACTGAGCTTCCACAGCCCTCTGGGTTAGAGAACTCCAAAGATTCACTATCCTCTCGATGAAGAAATTCCTCCTCATCTCAGTCCGAAATGGTTTGCCTCTTATTCTGAGACTGTTTCTGCCGGTTCTGTATGTCCCAGCCAGGGGAAACATCCTTTCTGCGCCTACCCTTAAAAATATTGTAAGTTTCAATGAGATCATCTCTCATTCTTCTAAACACTACAGAATGCAGGCCACAGTCTCCCCTATCTCTTATCATAGGACAGCCTTGCCATCCCCAGGGATTAGCTTGGTGAACGTCCACTGTACTCCCACTATGACAAGTATATCCTTCCTTAGGTAAGGGGACCAAAACTCTCACCAATACTGCAGTCTAACTAAGGCTCTATACAACTGAAGCAAGACATCTTTACTCCTGTACTCAAATCCTCATGCAGTAAAGATCAACGTACCATTTGCCTTCCTAGTTGCTTGGTGCACCTGCATATTAGTTTTCAGTGACTTATGAATAAAGACCACCAGATCCCTTTGGACATCAACACTTCCCAATATCTCACCATTTAAGAAATACTCTGCATCTCCATTCCTCTTACCAAAGGAGATAACCTCACACTTATCCACATTATATTCCATCTGCCATGTTCTAGCCCACTCACCAAGCCCCTTAAAGCCTCTTTACATCCTCCTCAAAACTAATTTTGTGTCATCACCAAACTTGAAAATATTATATGGAGTCCCCACATTCAAATCATCGATATAGATTTTGAACCACTCAGCCCCAAGTACCGATCCTTGCGGTACCCCACTAATCAGAGCCTGCCAATCTGATAATGACCCATTTATTCCTACTCTCTGCTTTCTGTCTGTTAAACAATCCTCAATCCGTAGCAGTATATTACCCACTATCTGATGTGCTCTAATTTGTTCACTAACCTCCTGTGTGGGACTTTATCAGAAGCCTTCTGAAAATCCAAGTACACCACAACCACTGGTTCCCCCTTATCTATTGTGTTAGCTATACCCTCAAAAAACTCCAACAGGTTTGGCAAACATGATTTCCTTTTCATAAATCCATGTTGACTTTGCCCAATCAGATCATTATTTTCTAAGTGTCCAGTTCAGATTCTAGTATCTTCCCTGCTACTGATGTCAGGCTACAGGTCTATAGTCCTCCATATTCTCTCTCCCTCCTTTCTTAAATAGTAGGGTTACATATGCAACCTTCCAATCTGCAGGCATTGTGCCAGAATCTACAGAATTTTGAAAGATGATTGTCAATGCATCCACTATCTCTAAAGCCATCTCTTTAAACACTCTGGTATTTAAATCATTGGGTATTAGGGATTTTCAGCCCCATTAATCTCTCCAGTACTACCTTTTTTACTAATACTAATTTCTTTCAGTTACTCATTCCCGCAAGTCCCTTGATTCGCTACTATTTCTGGCAGGTTTTTTGTATCTTCCATGTGGACAGTCACAAAGTAATTATTTAGCTTTTCTACCATTTCCCTGTTCCCTAATATAAATTCTCCTATCTCAGCCTGTAATGGACCCACGTTTGTCTTTGCTAATTTTTTCCTTTTCTCATACCTAGCAAAGTTTTTGCAAACTATTTTCATGTTCCTTGCTAGTTTACATAAATATTCTATTCTCCATTTCTTTATTAGTTTCTTGGTCCTCCTTTGCTGAATTCCTAAGTGCTCCCAGTCCTCAGGCTGATTACTTTTTGGCAACTTTATGAGCCTCTTTCTTTGATTCCAATACAATGTTTAACGTCCTTTGTTAGCCACAGTTGACTCACTTTTCCTGGTGGGTTTATGTATATCAAAAGACTGTATATTTGTAGAAAACAATATATTAATTCCTTAAATACTAGCCATTGCCTGTCTACCATCATTCCTTTAAATGTACTTTTTCAATCCACCACAGCCAATTTGCCTCTCATTTTTTTTTTCATTCACGGGATGTGGGCTTCACTGGCTAGGCCAGCATTTATTGCCCTTCCCTAGTTGCCCTTGAGAAGGTGGTGTTGAGCTGCCATCTTGAACCACTGCAGTCCATGTGGTATAGGTACACCCACAGTGTTGTTAGGAAGGGAGTTCCAGGATTTTGACCCAGCGGCAATGAAAGAACAGCGATTTATTCCAAGTTAGGATGGTGAGTGACTTGGAAGGGAACTTCCAGGTGGTGGTACTCCCATCTATCTGCTGCCCTTGTCTTTCTAGGCAGCAGTGGACGTAGGTTTGGAAGATGTTGTCTAAGGAATTCTGGTGAATTCCTGCAGTGCATCTTGTAGATTGTACACACTGCTGCTACTGTGCATCAGTGGTGGAGTGAGTGTATGTTTGTGGTTGTGGTGCCAATCAAGTGGACTGCTTTGTCCTGGATGGTGTCCAGCTTCTTCAGTGTTGTAGGAGCTGCACTCATCCAGGCAAGTGGGGAGTATTCCATCATATTCCTGACTTATGCCTTGCAGATGGTGGACAGACTCCACCATCACCATCCCTTGGTATGTCTTGTCCTACTGGCAGGACAGACCCAGCAGAGGTGGAGGTACAGTGGCATACAGTTGGGAGGGAATTGCCCTGAAAGTCCTCAACTTCAACTCTGGACCCCATGAAGTCTCATACCTTCATAGTTTCCTTTGGTTAGACTTAAGACCCTAATTTTGGATTGAATTACATCATTTTCAAACTTAATGGAAAATGCTATCATATTATGGTCATTCTTCCCTAAAGGTTCTTTTACAACAAGATTATTAATTAGTCCTTTCTCATTGGATAATATTAGATCTAAAATAGCAGGGCTTTCAGGTTCATGAAGGAATATAGAGTTTTGAACTTGGTGTTAGTATAGGAGGAAAATGAAAGCACTCTGTACATGTTCTAGAAAAGAATAAGAATGAAGTACCAAGATAGTGCTGAGCCTGTCAATCCAATGTTACTGTAGACAGTAAAATGGATTCCACAACGAGCACCTGGGACTGAGTACAGTACCACTCACTGGTTATGTAAGATAAGGCACCTGACCTAGAGCCTAGATCAGCTAGGTAGCAACATGTAAAGGACATGCCATGCAGTCCTTTCCATACCTGTACCCTCTACTGTAAATATGTACGTAGTTCAGTAATGCTAATAAAGATTTCCTGGTAACTTCTACAAGACTGCTTAATGGTGTCTGAGCAGTGCATATCATGGGTAGCAACAAACCAACAAGACAGTAGAGCATAGGCTAAATGCTGTTAAAGCATCTTGAAATCTGTCCCAGCAAACTGTCTCAGCCTCAGTCTCAGACAAGCACCCATTAGTGTGCCAGTATGAAGCTTTCAAATATTCTTGGAGTCAACCTAAATGATGTGAATTATGTAGTTGTACATTTGAGCAAGTTCTGAGGTTGGGTTGCAACTGCTCAGATTTATCTTATATACAAGATAATAGCTAAAAAGAAAAGACTGTCATCCCTTCAATTCAGGTTATATGCAAAGCCAAGTCCCAGGGCTGAAAGGGCCGATAGTGATACTTAATTTATTCTACCACTTTTTCTCTATCTTCTTATAATAATCCCTGCTCATCGTTGCTATGCAGTTCTACAGCATATTGCTTTATATTATTTCACTGAAACTATTTTTCTGCAGTATGAAGGCCATTAAAAACCCATTTGTTCTGACAAAGAACTGTCCAAAATAATTAAGAATGAAGGGTCAGAAGCAGTGTCATGCTGGAACATGGAATGTAAAGGCAGTCACTAAATTAACAGATTTACAGCATCTACATTTGTGAACAAAGGCTACTGCTCTGTTCTATTTGACTTTAATTAGTGTAATTGATAATAGTTTAGAGCTCCTTGCTAAGCTAATCATGCAGATACATCTTTTCCTGTCAAAAAGAAAATTAAAAGCAGCTGGGTGTCATTTATTAATGCTGAAACCCGGGAAGGAAGGAATAAAGATTATTGTTTTCATGGTCACTAGGGATTTCATGTCTTCAGTAATGAATAATGCATCCTACAGTCAAAGCCACAGGTAGACCAAGAGGCAATGAAGGACATGCAAGAAGAGGCACAATCAATGAAAGAAAAATTAACTGTTACTGGTTAGCATCCAAGCTTGTGTTATTGAGTTAGAACATAGTGGCTAAAGATTGTCAATTTGATTCACGCAGAAACCAGTCAATAGCTTATCTTCTCACTTTGTTCATAATATTCTGCATAAACATATTCAGCAGGAGACAAATAAGATACACAGAATTAGTGCGTTGTGCTCACAATTTTAAAACAAGCTATTTACATTCAACATGTGGATAAAAAATTGAATTCAATTTATGATAAATTGAACAAAAATGCCAATGTTGGAAGTCTGATGATGTAAATAATGAGATTTACAAAGATGTTGCCAGAACTCTATTAATAGCGAAACCCAGGAACGAAGGGATGAATATTACTATTTTAGTGGTCACTAGGGATTTCATGTCTTTGTCCGTGGTTTTACAAGTTATTCTTCCTTTACTGTTTGGTTTGTAATCCTCAGACAACATACAAAATAATTACCACTCTTTTGTAATTCTCCTATTGTTTTAAGGTGTTTTTCTTGGTGCAAAATTGCATTTTTCTTTGTATGTAACAAATAGTCCATATGTTTTCAAGCTGAGCACTTACTTCATAGGAACATAAATTGTGACTTCTGAATTATTTGTCTTTATTAAGGCAACCAATATGTATGCTGCTTTGAAAGCGGGGGAGACCTTTGTGAGGGAGGGAAGGGAATGTGTATAGTCTCGGTATTATGTATACATAACAGGCCTTTTCTGCAATGGTTTTGAATGTCAGTGACCTTGAATGGACTATTAAACAGTATTTAAAAGTATTGGATGAAGTTGGTACAAAGTATAGTGACCCAGTGATAAAGCCATTTTGTTTAGATGCAGACAGCGCATTGCATGGGGCAATGCTAAATTCCTCACAATATGATCACAACCTAGTGAGGGTAATATCTTTTTGAGTCTAAATTCCAGTTTGGGGCTTAGTGCCTTACATGCTAATGCTCGTGTTGACATTTTTGGCAGCTTTATTTGCTTTATGGCAGTCAAATATGTATTAGTCTTTCTGCCACTGCCACTTAAAAATCTAGCTTTATCCCTTTTTGTGCCCTTTTCCTATAAAGCAAATCAGGCAGCATCTGTGAACAGAGCACACCAAGATACCAAACAATACATTCAGCATACTGCAACAGGTCCTGGGACATAGTTACTTGAGTTTTGTTTTTTTTTTGCCCCCTGAAATCACACCCCTTTCGAATAGACAATTTCTCTGTCAGATGCCTCAGAAATAATTAAAAATCCAGCTGATCGATCACATTCTCAGCAAATTTAAATCACTAACTTGTTAAAAGTATTGCATGCCAGTGCTATTTTGTTTGAAAATCATTCATACATTACAAGAAAATATCATCTGGCCTGGTTTCAGTGTGATGTGATTCAGTTTGGAAATGGTTGGCCAATGAATCGTGTAATGAGTTTGGATGCATGTTGTTATGAACAGGTTGCTTATTAAGATGCTATTTATGTTAATTTCAGTGTTCAGGAATTTAGTCTATCAATATGTTTTTTCTGATTAGCAATTTAACTCATTCACTACTAGAGATGCCACTTGGCATTATTCCCAATTGCGATTCTTGGCTTCAAGAAAGTGCCAGATGGTGAAATGTTTTGCAGATGGGCAGAGTATATTGGAACATAAGCAAGTGAAAACACAGCAGTGTGGAAAGAATTAATTAATAAAATTTAAACAAAAGATTAATTAAATAAGTATATATCTTTACAACGATACATTTAACCTCTACGATAATTCATTGTTGATAATGTCAGATGTATACTCAGATGTCAGTTTGGCTCAGTTAATGGCATCCACCTTCAAGTCAGTAAACATTTCAGTCCCAGTCCAGCACTGGAGCCTTTCATTGCAGAGCTGATAGAGAACTGCAAAATTGCAAGTACCATCTTCTGGATGATATGTCAGCCTGCTGTGTGCATATAACAGGTTTTGTGGTATTCTTCAAAGAAAAACAGAGAGTGCTCCCAGAATTCTGGCTGATGATCCTCAGCTACCACCCATCCAAAAAGGCTATCTGGTTATTTATTAACTTGCCATTTGTGGGATTTTAATGTGTAGTTCCCATCTCTGCCAAACAATAACAGGCCACCATTTGCAAAGTAATCCACTGGTTGTAAAGCACCCAGGACATGCTAGGCATGACATAGATGTCAGGTCCTTATTTCTTAAATCTTTCATAACTCGGACATTTTGTGTTTTGACCAACAGTTTAATTACATGATTGAAGGATAATAAATGGGGGATCAACCCTTCAGATTTTACATTTAGCAGAATGAGAAAATGAGAATCAGAATGAGCAGATGGGGCATGGGGGTGTTGGGAGGGGAGCCGGGGGAAGTTAGATGTGGGGGGTGGGAGAAGAACTGGGGGAGACAGTGGCATGGGTGGCGTTGGGAGATGCTGGGGGAGACAGGAGCACAGGGGGTGGTGAGAAGTGCTGGGGGAGACAGGGGTACTGGGGGATTGGGAGGGGAGCCAGGGAAGACGGGTGTAGGGGGGGGATGGGAAAGAAGTCGGGGAAGAAGGGGCAGTTGGTGGTGGGAGAGGGGTCAGGGTAGATGGGTGTGGGAGAGGAGGTGGGGGAAAATGAGGCTGAGAGTCAGGGGGAGATGGAGGCAAGGGGGTGGTGGGAGAAGTGTCAGGCAGAAGATAGGGGTTGGGGGAGAGGAGCCAGGGGCAGATGGGAGTGAGGGGGGGGGGGCGCGGTGGGAGAGGATTCAGGCACAATGGGGGGTGAGGGGGTGGGGGACGATTCAGATGCCAATGGGGGGGTGGGAAATAAGCTGGGGTCAGATGGGGGTCGGGGAGGCCGGGAGAGAAACCAAGGGTAGATAGGGATGAGGAAGACTGAGAGATGTGCCGGGGGAAGATGGAGGTGAGAGGAATCAGGGGCAGATGCGAGTTTTGGGAGTTTGGGTGAGAGTCCAGGGGCAGAGGGAGTTGAGGGTGGAGTGGAGAGGACCCGGGAGCAGATGGTTGTTTTGTTGGGGAAGAGTGGGCACAGAGGAGTCGGGTCAGATGGGGGTTTGTGGGGTAGGGGAAAAGAGCTGGGGGCAGATGGTGTTATGGAGGTCTTGGAGGGAAGCCAGGGGTGTGAGAGAGAAGCTGGGGCACATGGGGGTCTGGGATAGGAGGGGGAGCTGTGGAGCCAGCTGGCATTAATGTCTAAGGGCAGAGAAGCTGGCAGGCTTTTTCCCTCCTCTTCTTTCATGGGATGTGGGCATCATTGGCAAGGCCAGCATTTGTTTCCCATCCCAAATTGCCCTTGCTAGGCCATTTCAGAGGTTAAGAGTCAACCACATTGCTGTGGATCTGGAGTCATGCATAGGCCAGACTAGGCAGCAGATTTCCTTCCCTAAAGGACATTAGTGAACAATCGATGATAGTTTCATGGTCACCATTGTTAAGACTAGCTTTATATTCCAGGTTTTTCATTCACTAAATTTAAACTCCACCAGCTGCCATGGTGGGATTTGAACCCATGTCCTCAGAAGATGAGTAGGGTCCTCTTGATTACTAATCAAGTGACATGACCACAGTGCCACCATCTCCCATTAAAATTGTTATAAAAATGCTAAATGCACTTTAAAGTTAACAGTTTTTAGGTGTCCTCTATTGTTTTAAAATATTAACAATCATTTGAAAAATACTTAATTATCATTGAGCGGAACATAGATCTCAAGGGGCATGTCTTCAGTGTGTGACGTCAAAAATGGGCATGACTCCACCAGCGATGCGCCGTGCTAGAAGCCCAGACTGCTTGTCCTGATGGTGAGCGCTGCTGCAGGAAGAAGAGGAAGCTTTCCCTGCAAACTACGAGCCAGATAAATTTGTACCTTTTGTGTCGTCAGTGGTGTAAATCCACAGCTTCACTGCTGACAGGAAGGTCTGGGCCATGTGTCAGGCACATAATTTTGATCTGCGGAATTGAAGGGTTAGCTCAGGGCAAGAGACACACGTGCCTTGAAACTTTTCATGCCTTTGCAGTTCTCTGAACTATAAACAAGGGCAGTTATGCCAGTATTCATATTGATGAGGCAATTGACGAATCTGTCAAAAAGCGAGGAACATCTCAGCCAGCCTTCATTCCATGCACCTGCTGCAGCAGAGCCCATTAAAAATCAACATTCTCCCATACAATGTCATTCGTACGGGCTGCGAGACAGCATATTATATACAGGAACAATTTAATTTAACTCAAATTTCAAATAAAGTTGAATGCTGAAAAACATAACATTATTTCTATTGCAGTTATCACTTCAAAGTGGAGATTACCTCTGCCGGAGAACTCATTACTAACCTATGCAAATTCTTATTGATATCCACTTTAAGAGATTTAACAGGTTATGTACTATCATGGAATTGGGTGTAAACTCATGACCTTCTGTCACAGAGAAAAAAGGGCTGCTAATTGATGTAAACTGACAATGAAACATAGTCCCTTAGATTATGAGCTCATGTGGTACTTAAGTGGGAGAACCACAATTTAACCAGTCCTTACTGTTCAGTATTGATTTATATTAGATGATTACTTCATTCTAGATGTATGATATAACTTTCATCTACTCCAGAATAGAAGCATATTAATAGCTATACACTATTCCATTTATGTCACAATTAATCTTGTATCATGTGATAGAAATGCATTTACTGAAACGTAGGCCTGGATTTTCTGGCCCTGTCATGGGTGGGAACTGTCATGGGAGGGACCCGTCGTAGGAGGGACCCGTCGTGGGAGGGACCCGTCATGGGTGGGACCCGTCGTGGATGGGACCCATCGTGAGTGGGACCCGTCGTGGGAGGGACCTGCCGTGGGAGGGACCCGTCGTGGGTGGGACCCGTTGTGGGAGGGACCTGCCGTGGGAGGGACCCGTCGTGGGTGGGACCCGTTGTGGGAGGGACCTGTCGTGGGTGGGACCCGTTGTGGGTGGGACCCATCATGGGAGGGACCTGTCGTGCGTGGGACCCGTCGTGGGTGGGACCCGTCGTGGGTGGGACCCATCATGGGAGGGACCTGTCGTGCGTGGGACCTGTCGTGGGTGGGACCTGTCGTGGGAGGGACCCGTCGTGAGTGGGACCTGTCGTGGGTGGGACCTGTCGTGCGTGGGACCCGTCGTGGGTGGGACCTGTCATGGGTGGGACCCGTCGTGGGTGGGACCTGTCACGGGTGGGACCCTTCGCGGGCAAGGTGGTGCCCCAGCCAGAAGGCTATTGACTTGCGGTGGGACCGGAAGATCGTGGCAGCAAGCGGGTGTGGAAAATCCCGCCGGTAATATTCTGAGCAATGGAACTTTAGAAGAGTATAACTAAGATCAGAAAAATTAAAGCCATTGCGCCAATGCCTGACTGTGATGAGCTGATGGTTGACAATGTAATTAAATTCTGGATTTTACACAGGGGCAGACAGGTCATCAGGAGGGAAGCCAGCCGGCAGTCAACACTCTGGAAAGAAGCCTCCCCTGCAGTCATAACATGCTGCGGCTGGGCTAAACTAGCTGAGCGTGGGACAGCCGCCCATCGGCGGGTAGGAAGTCCTGCCCTCGAGAGCTGGTGACCAATCTGATTGGCTGGCAGCCCTAGCAGTCCCAGCAATGCCAGAGCTCTGCAGTGAACACTGCCAGGACTTCAGGAAGGAGCATGGAGGAGAGCAATGGCTGCTGCAGAAAGTGAAGTCCTGGGCTTTTAGAATGGGGAGGGAGCGGAGAGCCCAGGGAAGGGAGCAAAGTGCTATGGGTCTCTGAGTTTTTTAGGGCAAGAAAGGAAGTTGGGGGTGCCATAGCACTTTTAGGGGGCTCATGGGCAGGACTCTACCTCCCAGACGAGCCATAACGTGGGGGTGGCTTTGTATGGCTGCAGGGCTAGGGTTTGCTTGGAGAAGGCGTAGATGTGGCCTCAGGCAAGGGAAGGGCTGCAGGGTGAGGGCTTTACTAGGGAAGGATGTGTCTCAGGGTGTGAATGGGGGCACATGTTGATCTGTGCAAGTGGCCTCAAGATGTTGAGGGCTGAGAAGGCAATCTCCAGAGTAGATGAGCCAGATGGAGATGTGAGGTGTATTTGAAAGAGTGAGTAGTAATGTCCCTTGAACTGGCAGTGAGTGAAAGGCCAGTGAATGTGTGATGGGCTTTAATGTGTGAGTTTAGAGTGATGAGATGGTTGCCTTACCCTAGCAGCATGGATGAGATCATTCATCCTCTATCTGCACTGGATGGCCAACCTCATCTGTGCAGCATTGGCACTGATCACCACTACTACCATCTACCAGGCTGGAGTAGTGATGCTGCTACCGCTCATGTGGCCAGAGCGGATGTAGAGGGCACCATGGCAGGCCTCCACAGCGTCCAAGGGCGCTTGAGGGACACGTCACTAAATGTGGGGGCTGCAGTCATCTTGCCAAGTCTTCTTTGCAGTAGTCATGGGCTTGAAGCACTGAGAGGTTTGCACGTGGCTGCACTTTAAATATGGCATCCAGCGTGAGGAAGCAGTGAGGTGACGGTGTAGAAAGTGAATCGGAGCCCACCCGCCATCAAAACGGTGTGTTTCCCAGGAATGCATAATTAATAAGGTGTGTTTAGGATGGTAGGGCATGAGAAGCCTCCATTGCAAACAGCAGGTACCTGCCCGCTACTGCACTTAGTGCAAATCTGGGATGATTCTGCCCTCTGTAAGTATTCTGTATCAGCACAAGGGGACCAAGGATATTATATGGTGGCAGTGAGTGAAAAAGCAGGTATGGAAAAGTTTCTGCCATTAATTGAAAGCTTTGAGCAAGTCGCAGCTCTCAGCCAGGCAGGAGCAGTGAAGCCAAGCAGTGAGCAGGTCAAAACGCTATTATACGTGATGGGTGGCTGTGCAGACGATATCCTAGTCAGGCAAGGGATCAACAAAGAAAAAGCTACCTATGATGAATCAATAAAAGCACTTGATGTCTACTTCAATCAGCGAAAAGAATACCATTGTCGAATGGGCTAAGTTTAACAAGTGTACTCAATGCCAAGGGGAATTTTCTATCTTGTTGAACCTCACAGCAAGATGAGACCACAATAAGTTGTTTCTTAATAAAGTTGGTGTTTTCCTTACTTTAGCAGACCCTGTAAATATTCTGCATTAGCACAAGAATTCTGTATTAGCATAATGAAACCAAGAATATTATACTGCTTACCTCATGTAACATGTGGGTCAGCTTGGGGGTAGGCAAGAAGGTGGGCTGGCCACCCAACATGTTTTACCTGCACCCCACCCTCCTGCACCCCACTGAAAACACATCTGGCGGGGATCATAATTTCTTCTATCATCGTTACACATATTAAGTCTTCCTTTGATATTTATTCTAGAAAATTCTGGGACAAGCATCTCACATTTTCCTCTCACTCTCAAAATGCTTTTGTTTCACAGGATGTTGGAAGTGGGAGCTGATAACAAATGGCAAGGCCAGGCCAATCAGGTATTTGGGACCTTGCTGAGTGAAGGCCAACATCTACTTCCATAACCAATGACATTTAAGGACTGAGAAGGGAAGAAAATAGGATGAAGTGGAATCAAATTAGATACAGAAAATGGGGGAAAAGAGGGAATGAAAGATAAGGTTAAAAGACAGAATGAGAGAGAAGAGATTGAAAGGAAAGGCAAGAATCTTTCAAAATAATTAAACTTACCTTTATTTTGCCAGAAAATTCTGGCCCAATAACTTGACTTTGGTTCTCTGCAAGGCTCATAAGAATACAATGAATGCCCATGCTCTGGGTTTCACCTCATCTCTGATAGCAAACTTAGCTATCCTCCCTTCTTCCCCCTTACTGTCCCTGTGGGTCCCTGATGGCAGTCTGACTTCCCAGGAGTTTCCACATGTCTAATGTCTTAGGCTCAAGAGCACACTGGTATTGCCCAATATTGAATTTTAAAATTTCAAACCATCGAGACATATATAACAATGGTACCCTTTGGATCTGAAGTGGATATTGTAACCACAATTTTAACTCAGGGGAGGGCTGTGGGAGATTCAAAGTTGTAGGGGCCAAAGTCACTGATGATGCATCAGTTCCCCAGAACGTGAAGTCTGGGAGATTTAACACTAAAGTCTCAATTGTACTCCCCAACTGTGATTCTGACCTAAAATTGGCAGGGGTGGCATTGCCAACAGTGGAAACTCCTGGGGAGTCAGGCTGCTATCAGGGACCTACAGGGACAGTAAGTGGGAAGAGGGGCGGATAGCTAAGTTTGCTATTCAGAGATGAGGTGAAGTGCAGAGCATGGGCAATTCATTGTGTTTTTATGGGCAGAACCATTAGGTTGGTGTGTGCCTGACTCTCTCGAGCGTAAAAATAGCGTGTGATGATGTCAAGCGAGCGTCCCGGCCTCTTCCTGCACTCGTGCGATATCTTCGGTTGGCGGGCACGCACAAGAGTCGAAAGCGCACCCACCAACAATTCAGAGGGCAAAAAAGTTCCAATTGTCCCCGATTTTTCGTGATCCGTCCAACCTTACGATTGGCGGACTGGCAAATCTGCCAGACGGACTTTGCATTTTTGATGATACCTCGTCCAAGGGTGGGATGATGTTTTTGTTATTAAATAAAAAAATAAAAATACGTGGACAGAGTTTTCATCAGGGGCTGAATTTTCTGGTTGGCGGTGGGGCGGAACGGGAGTGGGCGCGGGCGGGCGGGGGCTGCTCGTGATCGGGTCTGTGGCGCCATTTTAGGTGGGCGAGCCAATTAAGGCCTGCCCAGTGTACTTCCTGATTCCTGTGCACAGCGGGGGTGGGTGGGCTGCTGTGGGCGCACTCAGGCCGCCGAGTCCAATGGCAACCCGACGGCTTGCATAAAGGAAGGCCTGGCAGCCTTGGAAAGGCTGCTCACAATGGCTGGGCAAAGGACTCTGCAGAGGGGCAATGAAGTTCAGGCAAGTCTGGAGGGTAGGCCACTGGGGCAGCCCAGGCCGGAGAGTAGGGCGGGGAGCCAGTGTGACCCTCGTTTTTTGGATGACTGCCTTGTTGCCCTCCTCAAGGAGGTGGCAGCACGGTGGAAGATGCTGGTTCCCCGGGATGGGAGGAGGAGGCCCCTCCCACTTGACGAAACGTGCTGGGAGGAGGTGGCAGAGGTGGTGAACTCCCGCGATGTGGTGCGGTGCACCTGGATCCAGTGTCACAAGCACTTCAATGATTTGCTGCGCTGCGGAAGGGTGAGGACAATGTTGGCATTGGTTATGTAACACAGCAGGTCAACTCTCCCCCCTGCTGCCTGCCCCCCCCCCACCCACCAAGTCTGAGTGTAGGGACTGCATTGAATCATTGGTGACCTATCCTTCGCTGGGTGGGCCAGCAGATGTTGCCTATGCTGAGGT
Organism: Carcharodon carcharias; assembly: GCF_017639515.1. NCBI lineage: Eukaryota > Metazoa > Chordata > Chondrichthyes > Lamniformes > Lamnidae > Carcharodon > Carcharodon carcharias. Next base: position 67,161,175 of record NC_054487.1, read on the forward strand.
CAGCCTGAGAGGGTGATGAAGAGATGGGTTCTGCGCCCGCAGCATGTGGTACACTGAGACCCACATGGCTGTTTTGGCGGCAACCTGGAGGAGCTGCAGCTAGGCGCAGTGCTTGAACTGCAGGACATGTCCGAGTCAGGGTGATGACATGCTGGGAGGGGAGCTTCGAGGTGGTGTGGCAACGAACCATTTGCTGTTCTCCCCGCTCCACATGCTTGCGCCTCCTTGCTATGGAAGGTTATATCGTGTGGTGCCTAATGTGATGTAAGCTGCATGTGTCCGCGTGGAAGGGGGTGGGGTGGGGAGGAGATGGGGGGGTGGGGAACGGGCCTAGGACCTTTGTGTGAGTGTTTGGCAGCAGTGGGGTGAGGAGGCTCTGGAGACCTGGTATGTCCCACTCTGGTTGGGATGAGCCATCCACAAAGAGAGTCCAAGTACAATTTGCACTAATCAATGCTCATCTCTCATTTTCAGGAGGAGAATGCTCAAAGTGCTGCCGAGCGTGTGAGGACTGGTGGCGGCCAGGCGCGGTTAGCCATTCTCAGCTGGTTTGAGCAGGAGGCCCTGGATTTGGAGAGGTGCCATGTGCCCAGGTCGACTGGTGTCAATGAGGCTGGGATACCACAGCCAGGTATGTATGCCCAGCAGTGAGGTCAGCATTGTTCTCCCAACAGCCCATAGCAGTGCTGAATGTTAAGTGATTTAGTTTTGCAACATGGCTTGTCCATTGCTTATGGAAGGATGAGCAAATAATGATCCAGGGGACAGGGATGCACTTTGTCATTGTCTCCACGTTAACTGATCCATTGTCCATGTTGTCCCTTTCAGCATCATCGGAGCAGGGCTGGGAGGCAGAGCAGCAGGGGCTCCCTATCAAACCTGAGGGCCCTGAAGTCTCGGACTCACCAGCGTCACATCATCTCTGCCGGGCAGGCACCAGTGCAGATACTAGCACCTCGGTGGGAATTAGAACATTGGCTATTGCCCCAGGGTGCAGTGGTGAGGGCACTTCACAGTCGCTGGAGACAGAGAGTGCCCATGGCGCCAGCAGTCGGAGGAGTGTAGGGGACCAAGCACATGCTCAGTCGGTGCCTGATGATGTGCCTCTGGAGTCGTCCACAACGCAGCAGGGGGCAGGAAATGTGGCCAGGTGTGCAGGAGCATCTGGGGAGATACATGAGGCTATGCTTGTCTTAATCTCCGTGGTGGACTATTGCCAAAGCAATGAGCCAAATGTCCAAGCACCATGCGTCCTCCATGGAGAGAGTGGCAAGTCTCAAGGAGAGCCTCCTTCAGGAGGCCCATCAGGGGTTCCTGGGAATGTGCTCTGACCAGCAAGCCCTCACATTGTTATTGACCTCAGCTGGTCAGTGCCAGTGTGGGAGATGGTGCGGGCGTCTAGTTTCCCAGCTTGTTGTCCATCCATCCACGGTGAGTAGGGAGGTCTGAAGCAACCTCACGTTTGTGCAGCAGCTGCCTGTTGTCTCTGTGGGCTCCTCTCAGGGCGCTCTGGATGAGGGTGGCAGCTCCTCCGCTTCTCTCCCAGTGACCGTAGCATCCGGTGAGGCTGCGTCGACTGGGGAGATGCCAGCTGTGGAACTGGCGGCTCCCTCCCAGGCAGGGCCAGCACAGGCTCCACGGGCCAGAGGGTGACCGCCAAGGTCATCAAGGCCAACAGGGCAGCAGAGTGAGCAGGCTGGCTCAGATGTGACTCCCATTGAGGGGTCAGCACCAAGACGCAGCACCCAGAAACATAAACATAAGGCACCTTAGGCACACCGCGGGTTTATCACTGGTGCTTTTGTATTGGCCCAAGATGAGGTCTTTGTGATTTGCTTTGATTTCGAACACCCTTGTTATTTTGTTTCATTAAGTTTCTTTGCCTGTGATATTAAATTCTGACATGTGACCATGGCTGAGGGTGCTTCTTTTCTCTTGCATGTGTATGGTTTCCAAAAATATTAGGAGTGTTTTGTGGGACATTCAGCTTTATTAACAAAGCCTTTACTTACTGTTCCTAACCTGGAAGATTTGGCACTTAGGTATCGAGTATGGAGCCTACAGCCCAGGCTTATCCTGGAGATCCATCTGTGATGTGCAAGCTGAAGGTTCATTGGATTAAAGCCTCCCAGGTGTCCCTGCCTCCCTGGAGTATGCCTGGGTCAGTGTCTACCCCCTTAGCATTTCCCTGTGCCTGCTCATCCTCGTACTCATTGCTGGACTCATCATGTGAAGCCGCAGCCACTGCGTCAACATCTTCTTCGTCCTCTGCGTCCCCCCTTTCCAACGCAAGATTGTGGAGAGCTCAGCAGGCAACCACTATCAGTGACACACGATCTGGGGGGAACTGGAGTGCACCCTCTGAGTGGTCCAGGCATCAGAAGCACATCTTGAGAAGACCGATGGTTCTCTCTACCACAGCCCTTGTGGTGCCGTGGCTCCTATTGTACCGCTGCTCAGCTTCTGTTCTTGGATGGCGGAGAGGCATCATGAGCCACCTTCTGAGGGGATAGCCCTTGTCACCCAGCAGCCATCCATCCAGCCGGGCTGGAGCACTGAAGACCCCCAGCACCTGGGAGTGTCTGAGGATGTAGGCGTAGTGGGAGCTGCCTGGGTACTTTGCACAGACTTGTAGAATCAGCATTCTGTGATCACACACTATCTGCACATTCATTGAGTGGAAGCCCTTGCTGTTGACGAAGGCACTGGGCTCACCCGCTGGTGCCTTGATGGCCACATGTGTACAGTCTATAGCAGCCTGGACATGGGGGAAGCCAGCAATAGCCACGAAGCCTCTGACTCACTGTGTCTGGCTTGCCTGGTCCCAAAGGTAGTGGATGAAGGTCAATGCACACCTGAACAGAGCGTCTGTAACCTGCTTGACACAAGTGTGGACAGCTGATTGGGAGACACCGCAAAGATCACCCACCAACCTGGAAGGAGCAAGATGCATAGAAGTTCAGGGCAGCTGTGACATTTAGAGCCACTGGCTTGGTGTGTACACCCACACAGTTAGCAGAAATCTCAGGCCCAATCATCTGACAGATATAGTTGACTGTCTCCCTTGAGAGACGGACCCTCCTTCGGCACTGAACCTCAGTCATATTGAGGTAGCTGCTTCACCGCCTGTATACCCTGGCAGCAGGATAGTGGCATCTTCTGCAGCCCCTTCCACCTTGGACTTCCTGTTGGCCCTGCGCCCCTTGTGCCTGCGCCTGTCCCCCCCAAAGGTGGCTACCCTGGAGGCTGAAAGTGCACTCGCAGCCTCCTCCTCCTTCTAGCCCCCCATTCGTCCTAAGAGGAGGTGCCTCCAGTGGACAGTTCAGCTCCCATTCCCAGGCTCTGGGAAGGCTTCCTGAAACCTGCAGGCCCAGAAAAGATTCCTCGCTGCAGAGTGCTGACCTGAAGATTAAGAGTCCAGACAAAGCAACTGGGATGTGTTTTGAAGCATTACAGATCACACAGGCAAGTTTCAATAGCTTGGAAAAATCAATACTTGAGAGAGCACGCTCACCACCCCATTGAGCTCTCTTATCCCGCCTGTGGATGAGGTTTATACAAATGTGTCCTACCCGCCTGCCCGTTGTGTCTGTGCCCCGACCCGAAGATTGCACGGTGCTGAAAAATCGGTGTCAATTAGTGAGTCAAGAGCCTTGAGTGGCCCGTTTATTAATAGCGGGCGCACAGCGGATATCATCACACACCCGCCCAACAAAATATCGCAATGGCGCGTGGTGATGTCAGGACGCTCACCCAACATCACTGCGCATCATTTTCCCCACGGATGTGCGGGGCGCCCGCTCATTCCCCCCCACAACGCCAACGGGAAAAATCTGCCCTATGTATATGTTTGGGTGACTGATTCTGATGGGTGGATATATTTTTTTTTACCAGATTCTAAAATCTTTTTTTTCTCGGTTTTAAAGTCTTCAGCTCCCTGAGGCAGCTCTCTGCCTTCAGAGAGCTCTCATTCCGCGCTCTCCCCCCCGGCTTACGTCGGCACCTGCCCTCCTCCCGGCCCCTCACCCCGGCATTTCAGCGCACGTTTCACGCTGGCTGGCCGCTAATTGGGCAGCCGGCGTGAGATCGCAGTGGGGGGTGGGGACCGATCTCGGGCAGCAGGTCAGGCCATTCCCTGACCACCCCCCGGGCCTGCCGATCAAGCCCACACACCGACCTAAAAATCCTTCCCCATGAGCCCAGGAGAAGCACTCTTGTTTCTCTTGACCTAAAAAGGAACTGTTAAAAATACAATTAGAAAACCTTGCCTGGCCAGGATGCTGCCTGCTGCCGGTTTTTGCTGGTGGGTTGAAGGCTGTGTAACATTTATCTGGTGCGCTGCTAAGAGTGACTGTGTGTCCTGATGACATCACCAGAATGGAATTTGGTCATTTAAATGAGGCACCTGTTCCTCTGGGTGTGTGGGGCCTGCAGGGGTGGGGGGGGGTGTGGGGCCTGCAGGGGAGGGTGGGGGTATACGGTGGGTGTGGGAGGGGGGGCGGGGGGGGTGGGGCCTGCGGGGGAGGGTGGGGTGTACAGTGGGAGTGGGGAGGCGGGGGGGTGGGGTGTGGGGCCTGCGGGGGAGGGTGGGGTGTACAGTGGGGGTGGGGGGGCGGGGTGTGGGGCCTGCGGGGGAGGGTGGGTGGTACGGTGGGGGTGGGATGGGGGGGGTGTGGGGCGGGGGCAGGGTTTGCAGGTTCTGGGGTGGCTGTGTGGGATGGCTTTCTTCTGCCTGATTTAACAGAGTGGCATATGGGAATATGTCAGTTGAAGCCTTTCTGTTATCTGAAACCCAGCGCCTGCACGGCTCTCACTGAGTGAGTGGAGTTAAAATACCCTGTAGCGTTTTCTAACCTTTCTATAGGCAGACTGAGAAGCCCTTAGTGAGTTGAGGCCAGATATGAGTCATGCAGCTGTTTGATTTGGCAGAAAGCATGTAAATGTAAAAACACAATCATCCACAAAACTTATTTACTTCAATATATTTCAATTATTCCTCATGAATAGAAGGGGTAAGTCACACTACCTTGCCTGAGTTGACAGGTTGACTCATCCTCGCTTTGGTCATTCCAGACCAAAGGCGTACCTGGATTTGATTGGAACTAATCTTCATAATAAATTTCCTAGGCCTTCCATTTGCCTTTCTGTCAGCAGACCATCCATTGTGTTTAACCTGATTGTAAATTTGGAAATGTTCTTATTCTTCCAGTTGTACCTGGTCACATGAACAGTGTGAGATGTTCCTTTAACCTCTTCCCAAATCAGTTATCCAGTCATTTAAACTACCTTATGGGCTCCTAGAAGAGTAGATTCTCAGCAGCAACCCATTCTGGTCTCATACGCCATTGAATTATAATAGGTGTATAAGAAGGATGAGACAAGATAATAATGCTTAATGGCATCGTGGAAAAACATCTTTGATGTCAGGCTCCATAATGCATCAAATTATCTTTGCCTCAGTAGCTGAAACATTTTGGGCCATTTTGTCCAGCAGACAAAGACAAAGCTTGACATGGAATGTTAAGTCTAGCCCATTTCTGTCTAAGCACTCTTTTAATGATGTGATAAGTGATTATTATTGCTAGCCACTTCTCTAGCACTGGAAATGTTCTCTTTGAAGTGGAAGTTTCATTCCTCAGGTTTTAATTGTTGTTGGAGATTTTAAAACTGTATTTTTTTTTAAAAAAATCTCTCTCTTAATTTAAATTTTATTTCCCTCTGTTTAATTTTCTTTCTATATCTGATTTAGCTTTGAATTCACCCATACTCATTTACACTTCATTTTCGGTCCTTATGCTGTTAATTTCATAATTATTCAGTCTGATTGATTAAGGAGATGCATGGTTGCTTTCCCTGTTCACTCTGGTTTCAGATGTCCCATCTCCCTTGTTGTGCCATTATCAGCTCACATTTCGGGCAACTTGCCAGATAAAATATTTAAAAACCTAAACAAGCAAGGGCAAGTGTACCTGATGGCAGACGCTATTAGATTCACTTCTATTGCAAATTATGGCCCATGCTTGTAAGAGAAATTGCAAACCTGTGAGAATCCATTTGAAGTTAAAATAAACTGCTCAAATGGACTCACTCTCAAATGTACTCATTTCCAAATTTTGCAGAGGAATTTACAATTATATTGTTATGCCTAGTGAATACATGTCCTATTCATCACTTTAAACATGGGCTGTGCTCGTAAAGGAGCTTCTGGAGCTGCCTTTTATTTTTTTAAATGGACCCTAGCCAGGTAACTAACTAAGATGGGTGCCAAGGGTCAGATGACTTTTCAACTTCAACACAGACTATCTGTAGCTCCCAGAAAGTTCCTAATTGAATCACCCTGGGAGGGGGGCATCCCTGGAATTGACATACAAAGAAGTATACTGTATGTGTAATTTGCATTTGCTCTTGTTTGTGGATTTACCCAGAACACATGTGCAGACTCCATGGTCAGGATTATCCGGCCCCGACACAAGCGGGCATTATTGCAGGCAGGGAGAAAAAATTTAGAGAGCCGTTGATTGTTAATGGCTCTCCAAATTTTTCCATCATGCCCATGATGACGCTAACTGGTGTCGGGGATGGAACATCCTGCCCCATGTCTCCAAGTTGGAACCCTGACAGTGAGGACTGGGCAGAAACCAATTCATCCTGAATAAGTGTGGAGATCTCACCCATTATCTCTATTGTACAGCAATGGCTTTCAGCTTTAAGCCATTCTGGCTGGACAATATCAGTCTTAGTCATGTGACTGAAGCTGGCTGGAAATAATGAGCTTTTGTCTGAAGACCCAGAAAGACTTGGGCAGTCTGCAGGGAGCCGCAGTAGCTACAGACAAGGCAGTCTCAATTTTGCCTTTGAGAACCTGGAGGCTATAGAATTTTTAAAAGCCTCCCAGCCTGATTCCTAAATTCAAGTCCACCTGTAAAGAAATTGGGAGAGAGAATGTGTGAGGTGGAGAGAGAGAGTGTGATGGGGACAGAGAGTGAGCATGAGGGGGAGGGAGAGTGTATGGGAGGACAGAGAGAATGGATAAGGGGGAAAGAGAGAGAGAGTGTGTGAGGGAGAGCGAGTGTGTGAGGAGAAAGAGACAGTGTGTGGGGGAGAGACAAATAGTGTGTGGGGGGAGGGAGAGTATGTGTGAAGGGGAGAGAAAGAGTGTGAGGTGGAATGAGAGAGAGTGTGAAGGAAAGAGACAGTGTATGGAGGGAGAGAGAGAGAGAGTGTGTGAGGGAGAGAGAGTGTGTGAGGGGAGAGAGATTGTGTGAGGGGGAGAGGGTGTTAATGAGGGGGAGAGAGAGTGAGAGAATATGTGAGGGGGAGAGAGAGTGAGAGTGTATGTGAGGAGGACAGACAGTGTATGAGGGGGAAAGCGAAAGTGTGTGTGCGGGGAGAGAGACAGACTATGTGAGGGGAAGGGAGAGAGTGTTTGAGGGGGAGAGAGAGTGTGTGAGGGGGATAGAGTGTGTGTGAGGGGAAGAGAGAGTGAGTGTGTGTGAGGGGAGAGAGAGTCAGTGTGTGTGTGAGGGGGAAAGAGAGTGAGAGTGTGTGTGATGCTAAGAGAGAGTAAGAGTACATGTGAGGGGGCGAGTGAGAGAGAATGTGTGAGGAGGAGAGAAGGAGAGCATGTGGAAGGGGGAGAGAAAGAGAGCATGAGGGAGAGAGAATGTTTGTCAGGGGAGAGAGAATGAGAGTGTATGTGAGGGTGAGAGAGAGTGAGTGTGTGTGAAGGTGAGTGAGAGTTTGAGAGAGTGTGTGAGGGTGAGAGAGTGTATGAGAGAGTGTGTGAGGGTGTGAGAGATTGTGTGAAAATATGTGAGGGGGAGAGGGAGTGTGAGAGATTATTTGAGGAGGAGAGAGAGAGTGAGAATATGTATGGGGGAGAGATAATGTGAGAGTGTGTGTGAGGGGGAGAGAGAGTGTGTGGGGAGGGAGAGAGGGAGAGTATCCGAGTGGAGAGAGTGTCAGAAAGTGTGTGAGGGCGAGAGTATGAGCATAAGTCTGGTTCACTCTCAGTCTCAGGGTCCTCATTCACCCTCACCCCGACACACCAACATGCACTCTGCTCCACTCTCACAGTGGGTGCCTGTATGTGTGTGAGCACCCTGAGACTGGGAGTCAGTCGGGCACACACATTCTCACCCTATCATACTCTAATACTCATCTTTATTTATTACTCATTTTTTATTGATTCATTGTTTTGATATTTTTTTAGCTCAGGAAGTTGTTCTTTTCATACCTCAAATTTTTCTTTGAAATTCATTTTTAATGTTGTGTCAAACTTTTATTTTTCCGAAATCTGCCCATTGATCCCTTGAGTGAGAACAATTTTGAAATGTGCCCCCCCTCCCCGCCCCCCCACGCAAAAAGGTTTAGCAAGCCTAATTTACAGCTGATAAAAGTACACTTTTCTCTAACGGTACTTTTTTCTTAAGCGTATGTGTGTGAGTGCTGAACGATTAGTGCGGTGTTTAGACTGTTGGCGTGAATGTGTGAATAAATAATCATCTTTATTTAAAGGCACAAAAGTTTGTTGCTGTTATTTAAGCTGTATTGAATACAGTGTTCACCATTGCACTAAAATTCAAAAGTTGAAGTAGGGAGGGAAATTACTCTGCACAGTACAGCAGAAATCCTAAGATAGCACACAGCAAATTCTGAAATAAATGAGCTGTCATCCTCGAGAGAAGTGCACAGTAAGTGTTTTTTCTAACAATATGAAGTTTGTCCTCAGACAACACACTTTGCGATCTACCCTAAGATTGCACAATGTGCACTGTACCCTTCTTTCATTATAGGACTCTGTTTTAACAGTATCCCTGAAATCCTGCTGCTGTAGGCAGACTATAATATAAATGATCCAAATTCCATTTCTCTGAAGATGCCCAGAAGCTGTTTTTTCATAGATCTCATGAGTGCAGGCTGGATGTGTAGAAAACAAGCATCACTTTCCACTGTCCCTTCAATTGGGACTGACTTTACACAGATGCAGTAAAAAGGAGAGAGGGCATTCAGTGGTCACAAATCTGGCTCGAGCACCATTCTCCCAAATCCTGATTATAGAAGAAATACTGGTTATACTTTCATTGTAAGTTCAGGCTTTACCATACAGCTTATTTACTCCCTATCAGTACAAATAAAATAATAATCTTAAAAGAGAGGGGTGTAAAACCTTCAGGAATTTTGCTGATAGATGTAATCAAACACATAATTCTATTTTAGTGCTCAATTGTCAGACACAGAGGAATGTTGCTAAAGCAAGCAGTCATCTTGTAAAATAACACTGAATCCATACAAAGCACACAAATACATTAAGTGAATGTTTTTTTTTCAAATTTAAGTGCTGTAATATTGTTAAAAGGGCAGCTGTTGTCAGAATACATTGAATTGACAAGAAATGTCATCTATTACAAGCCATAATTTTGAATTTTAACATAGTCCTAGACAATTTAATAAATTCTGCCAAGTTACCACATAATGGATATTCAGTAATGACTGGATCTTTACCCCCCCCCCACCCCCCCACCCCCACCCCCACAAACCAGGATTTATCTGATAATTGAAACAACATGAAAATAAAGGAAATTGTGGAAGGTAGACTTCTGAAGGATCCTCTTGCTTTCGGTTAAATCAGATGCATACGCTCAGGATAAACAAAGTAGACACCATTTGCACTGTTTTAATATTAAGGCTCTTCCATCTTGGGTTATTGTGGACGTTTGAGGAAGACCCTCATGGAAATTCAGCCCAAAGTAACTAACTGTGTGTTGAGAAAATTTTAATTTGTATCATGGAGGTCCTGCAAAGGTACAATAAGAGGTAAGACCTGAACTCAAAAGCAAGAACTTAAAGGTGATAATCTCCGGACATCACCCGAGCTATGTGCTAATAATGTAGGAAGTATGAGCAGCAGTAAGCCATATGGGCTCTTCAGTTCCTAAGTTCAGGAAGCCAGGATGTGGGAATGGTTTGGGTAGAGATGCGGAATGGTAAAGGCAAGAAGTCACATATGGGAGTCGTGTACAGGCCCCCTAATAGAAACCACATAGTAGGGTGGAGCATGAAGGAGGAAATAATGGGGGCATGTCAGAAAGGCACAGCAATAATCATGGGAGATTATAATGTACACATAGACTGGAAAAGTCAGATGGGCAATGGTTGCCTAGATGAAGAGTTCATAGAATGTTTCAGGGATAGTTTCCTGGAACAGCATGTTCTGGAGCCAACCAGAGAGCAGGCTATACTAGACCTGGTATTATGCTGTGAGATGGGGATAATTAATGATCTTATAGTGAAGGCACGCCTAGGGAGCAGCGACTCATAGTATGATTGAGTTTTACATTCAGTTTGAGGGATAGAGGATTGGGTCCGAGACTACGTTTTTGAAATTAAATAAAGGGTAATTGTGAGGGCATGAAAGCAGAGCTGGCTAAAGTGAATTGGCAGAATAGCTTAAGGGATAGGTCAATAGAGATACAGTGGCAAGCTTTTAAGGGGATATTTCAGAATACACAGAATAGATACATCCCAACGAGTAAGGAAAACTCCAAGGGACAGACACACCATTTGTGGTTAACTAGAAAGGTTAAAGATAGTAACAAACTTAAAGAAAAAGCATATAATTGTGCAAAGATAGGTGGAAGGTTGGACAGATTAATAAGGAGGAAAAAATTTGAGTGTAAGAGAAAGCTCGCCAGAAATATAAAAACAGATAGTAAGAGCGTCTATAAATATTTTTTTTTAAAACGAGTTAGCAAAGTGAGTGTTGGTTGTATAGAAAGTGAGTCTGGAGAATTGATAATAGAAAACAAGGAAATGGCAGATGAATTGAACAAGGATTTTGTATTAGTCTTCACTGGAGAGGATACAAGTAACATCCCAGAGGCAGCTGGAAGTCAGGGAATGGAAGGGATGGAGGAACTGAGGAAAATTACAATCACTACAGAAGTGGTACTGAGTAAATCGATGGAGCTGCGGGTTGACAAGTGACCGGGTCCTGATAGACTTCATCCTAGGGTTTTAAAAAAAAGTGGCTAGTGGGATAGTTGATGCTTGTTTTTAATTTTATAAAACTTCAGGGAAGGTCTTGTTAGATTGGAAGATAGCAAATGTAGCCCCGTTGTTCAAAAAGGGAGAGAGACAGAAAGCAGGAAACTACAGGCCAATTAGCTTAACATCTGTCATAGGGAAAATGTTAGAAGCTATTATTGAAGAAGCTATAGCAGGGCACTTGGATAAGTTCAAGATATCAGGCAGAGTCAACATGGTTTTGTGAAAGGGAAATCATGTTTAACCAAATCACTGGATTCCTTTTGAGGAAGTAACATGTGCTGTGGATGCAAGGGGAACCAGGGGATGTACTGTACTTAGATTTCCAGAAGACATTTGATAAAATGTCACATAAAAGGTTGTTTTGTAAAGTAAAAGCTCATGGTATAGGGCAACCCTCTTGCCTGGCCCTGTCTCTCCCCCCCATAAAGTAGATGGGCCATGAAAAATCAGAGTTAATTACAACTTTAATGGCCTTAATTGGTCTATTAATTGTCCGTGGATGTGCTTCCAACTTTTGCACGTACCCGCCAACCAAAATATCATGTGATTTTGTGTCCGATCCAGTTGGGCAAGCGCCTGCACACCGATTTACAAATTCTGTCCATAAGATCCTGAGGAGTCATGACAGGATGGATATGGAGAAGATGTTTCCTCATGTGGGAGAATCTAGAACTAGGGGGTCACTGTTTAAAAATAAGGTGTCGCCCATTTAAAGTAGAGGTGAGGCAAAATTTTTTCTCTCAGAGGGTCATGAGTCATTGGAACTCTTGAAAAGTTGGTGGAAGCAGGGTCTTTGAATATTTTTAAAGTAGTGGTGGAAAGATTCTTGGTAAGCAACGGGGAGATAGGCTATCGGAAATAGGTGGATGCAGATTTGAGGTTACTATCAGATCAGCCATGATCTTATTAAGTGGCGGAGCAGGCTCGAGGGGTTGAATGGCCTACTCCTGTTCCTTGGATAGGGAACAGAAAAGGTTATAATTAATAAGAATAAAATATCTGTTCAAAGTAAAGCAGGAGCAATGCAAAATAAATTGTCTGTGTAGCAAAGTACATTAGTAACAAAATGGAGAATTGGAGGCAACAATTGATTTTACATAAAGGTCCATTTTATAATGGTCCCAGCATAAAGTTTATCTGTTTCACTCTGAACAACACCATGGGAGATCCATGAGGGGGATAAGGAAAATAGCGCAGGGAGTACGTGAGAATTAGGAAAAAGAGCAAACAAATTTAAACTTCGATTTATTTGCTACGTAACATTACTGTTTGTTTCTAAAAAGCTCCCTGCAGCAGAAAGAGGAAGCAATTTCTCCAGACTCATTAACTCAAGCTAATAGTTGGCATTGGCAAGTCTTGTGGACCAGTGGGACTGGGCATCTTCAAGTGGCACTGCGTTGGTCACATTGCATTGTGCTCAGTCACATGCACAGAACCCTGTTCACCAGTATCTCAAAGTTTGAAAAGCAGAAATGACAAATGGATGAAAGTAAAAGTTGGGAATAGAATGTGAGCATTATGGTGCCAATTTTGCATCCACAATCATAATTAGCAGAGCCTTGCAATATCTTTCCCCTTAAGTTGATCGAGCAAAATTAAACAGTCCAACTGCAGCTATGCTGCACATTTTGCATTGTTGTGACATCAAAGCTACTTTGGAGTGACACTTTGGGACAGATAATGTGCCGCTGCGCAAAGCAGTGTGAGCACCTGCTCACTGGAAAATTGGCCGCGGAGGTTTTAGATTTAGTATGAGTAAGATGCCTATTGTTCTCAATGAGAAGCAAAAGTAGCCGGAAGCTTGTCCACAAACCATGCACTCATTAGGCCTTGACCTCTATGTAAACTTGTTGGCTGCCCCGACGTGTGAACTGGAACACCTGAGCAGCATTTCTGGAACACAGCGTCCATATGGAACAGGCACTGAAATCGTTCAAATTTTAAAAAGATAAGGTCTGCCCCTTGTCCTTTCATACCATTGGCATCCTTGCCCTGTTCCTTACACTTACACCTCTGGTACAGCCTTAGCATTCCCAAAGTAGCTCTGAGATGTACCTGGAGTCAAACAGAATTATGCAGAGGAGCTGACCCTTGTCTGAGCTCAGCTCACTTGGCAGCACACAGTGCCTGCCTTTTACAGTAACAAGGCTTGATCCACATTATCACCTCAAGATATGCGATTTGTGTGGGTGGATAAGCATCTAAATGAATTGCCCTTTCATGATAATGTGACGTGCATTAATTTAAATATTTTCCATCACAGCAGAGAGCACTGCATAAGTCATGCTGGAATGTCAGTTGCCAGTACCAGTGATGGGCAGCGAATTGTCTTTACAACGATCCTGTGGCGAGAATGGAGGTAGCCCTGCACCCTACCCCACCCCCTCCACCCTCAGTAAAAATGTTGGGGGCAAGGCTCCTCTGGCAGGCAAGGAAGCCATGACCATATTTTTTGTAATCAGGCAATTAACTGCCTGAGGTCGTGACTTCTGTCCTCACGACAGAGGATGTCTCGCCTCCAAGAGCTGCCTGTCAATCAGATGGCCAGCAGCTCTCCAGTCCCAGCAGCACCACCAGGAGCAGTGGTCACTGCTGGAACTGCAGTCAATCCCCAACAAGGAGCCACGGAGGAGGCTGAATAATGAGGTAAGCCAGGGCAGCTTTACCAGGGCCAGTCAGACAGGCCCAGGCAAGGGGGTGGCAGAGCGACAGTAATCAGGGGTCTCGGGGAAGGGGAAACAAGTGAGTGTGGCCATTTTGGTTATGGGGGTTTCTGTCGGATACAGGGTGCCTGACCAGGAAGGTCAGCAACCCCCCCCCGAACCTGCAGCCATGCCCCCAGAGTTACCTAGAGGCCTCACCACCTGATGTGGGCACCCCCTGCTGCTCGTAAAATACTTTAATCAATTGGGCATTTCAGGGCATCAATTGGCCCAAGGACGGGCAGTTCACCCGAAACCTAGAGATAAAAACAAAAAACTGCGGATGCTGGAAATCCAAAACAAAAACAGAATTACCTGGAAAAACTCAGCAGCTCTGGCAGCATTGGCGGAGAAGAAAAGAGTTGACGTTTCGAGTCCTCATGACCATTCCACAGAACTGAGTTCTGTCGAAGGGTCATGAGGACTCGAAACGTCAACTCTTTTCTTCTCCGCTGATGCTGCCAGACCTGCTGAGTTTTTCCAGGTAACTCTGTTTTTGTTTTGTCACCCGAAACCTAGTTCACTGCTGGTAAAATTCCAGTGGAAGCGGGTAGATGACAGGCACAGCATCCCCTGCCATGTCACCTGGTGTGAGCACCCGTTCACCACCTGCCAGTCAACCCGGGGGTGGCTGGTGGGAGGGGGGGTGGTGTTGGTGGGAGTGGTGGTATAAAAATCCAGCATATGTTTTGAATTGCATTCAGAACCACAAACAACTTCTTCAACAATTGGTGGAAGGAGAATAAGGAAATAAGGGAGCTTAAGAGTTAGGTAGCTAGATAACAAGGACAAGACTATCTAAGGGAAAACAAATAATTTTAATTTGGGGCTTCCTTTTCAAAGCTGCTCGTGCACTTTAGTCAGATATGGGTGGCACTCTTGATTTAAACAGAACATGTCGGTTTAGTAAGCCCTGAGCCGTGGTTATATATGCACTTATGAAAATGACAGGCAGGAAAAGATCAGCTGGCCTGTCAATCCTGTTTCACATTCACGTCGCCCAGAGCATCATCACTGGTCACTTCACACAGTTGATATGGTGTAAATGGACTTCCAAAAGGTGTTTGATAAAACTCCACATAATCGGTGTGCCAGCAAAGTCAAAGCACAGGAAATAAAAGGGAAAGTGACAGCATAGATAGGAAAGGCACTTATTTAAAATATTCATTCATGGGATGTGGCTGTTGCTGGCTAGGCCAGCATTTATAGACCATCTCTAATTACTTATGAGAAGGTGGTGTTGAGCCGCCTTCTTGAACCGTTGCAGTCCCTGTGGTGTAGGTGCACCCACAGTGCTGTTAGGGAGGCAGTTCCAAGATTTTGACCCAGCGACAGTGAAGGAACGGCGATATATTTCCAAGTCAGGGTGGCGAATGGCTTGGAGGGAAACTTCCAGGGTGTTCCCATGTGCCTACTGCCCTTGTCCTGATAGGTGGTAGTGGCTGTGGGTTGGAAGGTGCTGCCTTTGGAGCTTTGTGAGTCCCTGCGGTTCATCTTGTGGATGGTACACACTGCTGCCACTGTGCATTGTTGAGGGAGGAAGTGAATGTTTGTGGATATGGCGCCAATAAAGTAGGTTGCTTTGTCTTGGAAGGTGTCAAGCTTCTTGAGTGCTATTGGAGCTGCACTCATCCAGGCAAATTACATTCAGACTCATTGAAATACTCTTTAATTACCTGAACACTGATAACATTTGGTTTCCCACCTCATGTGTAGCGGCAACACTGTCTTGTTGATTTCCCACCGCTGGCATAATACGGACCTGACGTCATGCCATTGGCCTTCCACTCCAGTATGCCAACTTGTCCCATTGTGATCCTACTGCCAGCCATCCTCCCACCACCGGCTCCATCGCCTGCTGCCCACTCAAGTGGGCCACATGAACTCCCACCCATGTGTCTGAGAACCTTACCTAGCACTTGGATTTTCTAGGCTGCAGCACCCACAGGAATAGTGAGGAGACCTTGGAAGGCTGGCTCCTAGGTCTGCTATTAATTGAGCTGAGAGGCTGCAGTGAGGTGAGCTCCTTTAAGGGCAGGAGGGTGAGGACAGCTTCTTCAACCAAGCAGGCATGGATGGAAATGGCCGCGGAAGTTAGCAGCAGCAGTGTGTCCCGCTAACCTGGAATCAATACACCAAGAGGATCCAGGACCTCAAGATGGCATAATAGGTGAATGGTATTGCACTTTCAGGCACCATGCCCCACACTCCAACCTGCCCAGTATTCTCCTACACAACACGTCTCAGGTCAACATGTTTTGCTCCTTCACTCATTTCTCTCTGATCAGGTATTTCACATCACCAATTGAGCAGCTAACACCCACAATGACTTTCACCCTATTGCACACTCACACTCATGTCTCACAGTTACCATATATTATCTTTCATTCCTCTGAGCACAAGCCATTCCAAACTCCCTGCCTCCCTGCTTTCTCTCCTTGCAGAAGAAGAGATCACACAACTTGGCAAATGTCAGAGATGCAGGGTTGTGTGAGAGGGAGGCTGGGCACCCCCAGTCACTGGCATCATGTCGGATGCTAGCAATGCATGCCTACCTGGTCCCTGGGAAGACCTTGCCACACTCAGATGTAGATTAGCCGCAAGGCCCAGAACGTCCTGTGGCACTGGTGCTTACAAGTGTCTTGATAGCTAGTCCTCTGTTAGGGGTCTTGTCTCCTTCCACGTGTCCTGGTGCCCACTCCCTTGGCCTTACAAAAGGGCATATTGTTGCAGAGATGGCAGCCGATGCCATTGTTGGTGATGATGCAGCTGCAGCTGGAGTCTATTACAATGGAAATCCCAATGTCCCTGTGGCAGGGGTGTGCAGTAGAGCTGTACGATCTGCTCCTTTGCTATTGTGAAGGCTGGCAGCAGGGAATTTAGTTGAGGATGAGTGAAGTGCTGGTCGAGTGAAGTGCCTTCCAGGCAGATGGCGATCAATGTCAAGTAATGAAAGCACTTTCTGACAGGAGGAGTGCTTTGCAAAGCAGTCTCTTTGTCTGGCCATCCCTCCAGTGTAACTGATCAAAGCTTTCACAGCTCTTCAGTTTCACGGAGGAAGTACCTCCCGCTTTGCTCTAGCCTCTCAAACTGCTGGGGCGGAGACACAGTGTGGGACTGATTCCCTCTTTGGGAAAGAGGGATTTGAGTGAGAAAATCCCTCTTAATTGCTTCCTTAATGACTGTAATTACATGACGCTTCATACATGGGACTTTGCGACTTGTCTGCCAACCCACCCTTGGGAAAGACAGAAGGAGGTGGGGACAAGTTGAGATAGTGATCTGATGGCGCTTTCCCCAATTTTTTTGGTCCCCACCTCCTCCAAACCTGCCTCTAAACGCTGGGGAGATACCTCGATAGAGCACAAAAGCAAGGAAGTTATGAAGAACCTTTATAAAACTCTGGTTCAGCCTCAACTGGAGTATTATGGGCAATAAATGCTGGCCTAGACAGTGAAACCCATACCCCTTGAATGAATTAAAAAAAAAATGTGGGCACCACACTTTAGGAAGCATGTGAAGGCTTTAGAGACAGTGCAGAAAAGATTTGTGAGAATGCTTCCAGAGATGATGGACTTAAGTTACATGGATAGATTAGAGAACTTAGGGTTGCTGTCCTTAGAGAAGTGAAGGTTGCGGGGTCTGGACAAAGTAGATAGGAAGAAACTGTTTACATTCACAGAAGGGTCGAGAATCAGAGGACGCAGATGTAGGGTGATGTGTAAGAGAACCATGGGCGACATGAGGAAAATCTCTTTTACATCGTGAGTCATAAGGATCTGGAATGCACAGCCTGAGAGTGTGGTGCAGGTTCAATCAGGGCTTTTGATAGGAAAATGGATAAGCACCTAAAGAGAAAAAGATTGCAAGGCTGCAGGGAAAGTGTGGGGGAATGGGCTAGCTGAGTTGTTCTTGTAAGCAGGGAGCAGGCATGGACAAAAGAAGCCGAATGGCCTCATTCGGAGCTGTAACTAGTCTTTGATTCTCTAAGCTTGGGCTGCTGATGTTGTTTGATTTTTCTCTTGGGACAGAATAGACCGACGCTTCCTGCTTGCATTGTTTTGTAATGGTTCAGATGCAGAGTAAGTCTTGGGCATCCATGCCCAATCGTTTAGGGCAACTCCTTTCACATTATCAGTCCCTGTAGGTGTTGTGAAAACTTGCTCATGCCTTATATTCTCAGTTCTCCATGTGTTGTGATCAAGCTGTTCTTCAGCATCTTACAAATCTTTCACTTGCCTGCCTGTAAACATTAACATCTCTGCTCATGCAGTGAAACGGATCTGCATCATGTTTGTTGAGGGCTGGTTTCAGATAACGGAGTTCCTTTCTAATGTAGATTTATTTTTGAGAGATGCACAGGGGTCATATTTGAAAGGAGCATTATCTGGCGATGGCTTTGGAGCTGCTTGAAATGTTCCTTTGATTGAAACATGCAAGAAAGTGCTACCATCAAACTATCCTCAGAAAACATAAACGAGTGTTAATCAATGAGCTTGAATACTCAGGAGTTACTTAATGTAATCAGCTTTATCTCCCACTAGCATCTTCAGTATGAATTCAGTTATGCTGTTATAGATGTTACTATTTGCATAGCTTATTTTCTATCAAATATATTCTGGGAAACAAATTTCCTCTGCTCCTTACTTGTAGCAAGATTGTGAAGCAGAGAATGAATTTTTCTTCTCTTAAATGCCTCCAATTATTTCTTCCACTGGTAATGCAAATGGGAAACTCCCAGGGTAAGTGGAGACGGGCATGTTCCTTTTGCTTTAACTAGACATGGAATGTGTGTCCATTGTATCTACATTTGCATCACATTTTAGATTATAATTTGAAAATGGAATTTAAATCCTGTGAGATAAATTGTAACCAACAACCATACAGTGGCTCCAAAAGAGCAAATCTCTCTCATACTCTGTTCTGCTTGTTAAGTCTGGACCAGTTGTAAGGAGATGCATAAAACTAACATTTACTAGCAATCTCGCTCAGGCATAAGAATAGCTGATGTGGGAAAGGGAAACAATCAGATAAATGGCTGTATCAACAAAATTATTGAAGGTACTTTGAGATGAATAAATTGCAAAGAAATTACATGAGATGCACTGACATGAAAATGGAATTAGTCTACCACAATGCCATGGGTTAGCATATAGTCCTTTTTATCTCTGGACCGTAGGCGAGAATCCTGCCCAGAAAGATGGGCTGCAAGTCTTCTCTCTCTCATGGCTGATATGATCATTTTTGGAATTAACTTTTGTTATCTTAACTGATCCTAAGTAGATCCGGACAATTTATTAACTGATGTGGAAGTTGGAATAAAAGGGGTGCTCTGAGGGAGCTGACATTGTTTAGGTTTGTTGTTGGGGCCGAATAGATGGGCATTTCAGTTAACTCTGGTATGAGCTCACAGTGAGGTTCCATTTCCCAGCATTAATACCCTAGAACTTACATTTTACTTGCAGATTACTTTCTGCTGACTCTGTTTGAGCTTGGGAAGTGCTGGGTGTTTTGAAGAGTTGGTTCCAGTTGGTGAAGTTGTGACTGCAAGGGCTCTGGGCACACCACTTGCTCGCAGTACTATAGCTGAAATCCCCTTTGGGCTGTAGCATGAGAAGAAGATGGTGCAGAGACAACAAATAAGAGGACAAGTTGATCTCAGAGAGCTGAAGAGCAGGAGGGTTCTCAGCAAGATTTCTTATCAAACTCTGGTCTTACCTCCACTTAAGTCAGGAGCATTGTGTATGTTGTGTGCACTTTTCAAAGGGGTGCCCACAAAACTCTGTCACCTCTTGGATCAGGCTTGTTCTGTCAAAGCAGGGCAAGGATGGCACTGCCAATGGTTGTGAAGGTGAATGTGACCCTGAGTTTCTCTGCATCAGGATCCTTCCAACCTGGAACAGACAATGGCTGGGGTTTTCGTGCCCTCTGGCGTCGGCATGTTTTGTGTCATGAGTGGACAATATGGCATGATCGGTTTCACAATGGCATGAAACCAGTTTGCGATTGTCTTCTCAGCCCACCTACGGCAGGTCATGTTCTCTTTCATCGGGCATCGGGAACATAATTGTAATCCATCAGCATATCATTATTAGATCTGCCTGCCGGAATTATACCCTCCATCGGATCGCCTGTCCATGTCGGCAGGAAAGCACGCCGGTGTAGAACACATCTTGACCAGTGTGATGTGCAGAAGGTGGGACTTACCTGCCAGTGTTTTGCTCACATCGTGTACATCCGAGGAGCAGAAGATGCTGGAGCCCGACAACAACAGCACACTGGAGGAATATCCATGGCTTGCTGGGTGGGTTCTCATGGACAGGACTCTGCTGCCAAGCAGCACACGGAAGTTGGAAAGTCACCGTTGATGCTCACAATGGGTGATGGTCGAGGGGGTGGGAGAGAAAGGGCTAGGATTGGCTGGGGGAGGAAGAACTGTCGGAAGGGGGAGGTTGGGTGTTGGGGGGATGAAGGAGTCAAGATTGGGGGAGGTTGGGAGGGGGGATGGAAGGTGTCGGGGGTGAGGTTGTGCGGGGAAGGGAGAACAGGGGGGAGGAGGGGTAATGGGAGAGAATACCGCATCTGGGGAGGTAGGTGTAAGGGCAATGGAAGGTGCAAGGGAAGGAGGGCAGAGAACGGAAGGTGTCCAGAGGCAGGAAGGGGTGTGGAGAAGGGAGGGTGTCTGGGCTGGGGCAGGAGAGGAAGGAATGTTGACAGGGGAGGGAGTAAAGATTGAAGTAGAAGTAAGAGTGGGGAAAGGAGTCAGGAGGAGGATAGGAGTAAGACTGGAGGAAGAAGTGAGGCTGGGGGAAGGAGTTGGGAGCAGGGAGGGACTAAGGGTGGCTGAAGAGTTAAGGATGGAGGAAGGAGTCAGGAAGGGGGAGGGGCTAAGTGGCGGGGGAAGACCGGGAGGGTGAGAAAACTGGGGCGGGGGCATGAAGGGGTTCCTGGGGGGTGGGAAAGGGGCGTGGAGGGATGTGGAGGAAGGAAGGGATTCCCGGTGGGGTGGGTGGGGGGCGAAGGGTTTCAGTGGGAGGAATTCTGTGGGGTGGGAGGGGTGAAGTGGGAGGAAGCAGAGTGAAAGAAAGTTTAGAAGTAATGAAGTATGCCTTTATTAAAGCTACAGTAATTTGCCTTTGGTAATATTATTGGATTTTTATAGTTAAACATCTATAAGGGATTGTTGCCTGGAAGGGTTTACTTATGGGTCTGACCATGTAGGGAATATTTTGTGGGGAATGTTTTATAAGACTAATTTTAACTGTGTAACTGGAATTTTGTGTGTTTAAGTTTTACACTCTTCTTGTTAATAAAACTTATACTTTTATTTTTTTAAAAAAGTATCACTGGACTTCTTGCTGCTGAAATCAGTACATTTTCTTCTCATTTTCAGAATACAAAAAAAATGGGTATGGCTGTAAGCCAAGTTTCCCTCTGGGATTTGGTTTGCTTAGCAATTAAAATCTGATGTGATCATAACAGAAGGAAGAGGAGGAGGAGGAGGTATAATAAGAGGAGGAAGAGGCGGCAGAGACAGACACCACATCCATGTTTCAGACAGGCTGTCTGTGAATGTCTCAACTGACTGCATTTCCAGTGAATACAACTGGTTGAACAACAGACCCACACTTTACCATCCCTCTGCTATGGACCATGACAGCCTCCTGTTAGCTACAATCCTGAAATGAATGCCATCACAAAATAACCATTCCATAACATCATTATCCAACAATACATCCAATATTCATACACAACTCAACCAATCACCTTGGTGCTTTCCCTTAGTGCCCGTGTTGCCGGTGTCTTTACCTGGCTTAGTGCTTCAACACAGTGGCTGAAGCATGACTGGTGGGATACTGCTGACTTTCAATGGGCAAAACTGCAGATGACCTTGTAGTTGAACCTTGAATAGCACTGGGCCAGGAAGTCCTGGTCTCAGACTGCACTCAGAATGTGCGACAGCAGCCAGGACTGGCTGGGCTGTAGGCAACAGCAAGGCTACTGGCGGAGTTGCATTGGTGGGAGAACGAATACTGTCAAGCTGAGGATGGCAGTTTTCTGCTCCACACAGGCACTACCCTCCCTTGCAGCACAAATTGCTGGACTTGTATGTGACCCTGTAAGCCCCTTTGAACACTGAGATCCATACCCATGGTGAAAGCACTCTGAGCTTGCAAGGCAACAAGCATCAATTTCATGAACTGAGTTTGAGTTTCCACTGCAGCACTTAGACGTTGGGTGGCTGCTTTTTATGCTGCAGCAGAAGCTGAGACATTGGCCACCAGATGCTGCATCATGGTTGTGTTTGCCAGTGCTCTCATGGAGTTGATCACCACTTCCACACTGGGGAGGATGGGCTCAAAGCTCTGCATGGCTGTGCCATCTTGAAGCTGGACTCCTCCATGCTTCTTGATAGTGACAGCAGGCTTTCTGGCAGGCCTGTTGATGTACCAAGTATCCCTGTGCACATGCCCATCAGCCTTGATCTATATGTTACCTGTCAAAGTCCTCATCTGAGTCTGCTGCTGCAGAATTGGTGTGCGGCCGGGCCCTGCATAGACTTGGCACACATATTATCCTTTGCCATGGACTGGCTATTGCCCACTCATGCCCGGTGACTAATCACGCACCGATCCCACCTTTAATAATACTCTCTAAAGTATGCATGTACTGCCAGTATCTGAGCTGGTGGCTGCATGTGAGATAAAGTGTGGGTGTTTCTTCTTGATCGATATCTTGTTCCTCTTAGACTTTGTCTGCTGCCCCACTGATTGGTCAGGTAGAAGAATTTCTTGGATATCTGATGGCATGAAGGCAGATGTGTGGCAAGGCAAGATGGGAAAAGCAGGAGCATCTGCAGCTTGCAAATCAGAAGAGTTTGTAATGAGGGAGAAGTTAGAGGTGCAAAGGTGAATGAGGTACAAATTTACTATTAACCCCAATGGTTTCAGACTTATCGCTAGCCATGGCCTCAGTTGTGGCCACACTAATGATTGCTAGCACCATCGCCTCCATAGGGGTCAGAGCATGCAACTGTGTCTCTCCTACATTGCTAAGGTGCTGCCGCTTTAAATTATTGGCAACCTTGTCCTGCAAGGACAGGGGAAACGGGCCATTGTGTGTGATGCCGTGTGTTTGGATGATGTGCCTGCCACCGTTGAAAAGCTGGCAATATGTGCAAGCTGTGAGATAAGAGTCTGCAGCTTGCAGAAATATGAGAGGTTAAGGAGAAATGTATGAGCGTGAGATATGAGTCATGGTTGATAGAGGCTCTTGGTAGGTGATTGAAGGGAGTGTGTTGAATGGAGTAGTGTGTGGGGCTAGTGGTTTATTTGCGAAGGCATATGAAGATGCACTCACTGACATTGAACAATTGTGTGAGGTCATTAAACTTGCAGCATCTAGCCTCTCAGGGCTACCTACTGCCATTGCCTTCTTAGTAACTGTCTGGAGGATCTTCTGACACCTAAATGTAGATGACTGCTCTCCCCTGCACCAAAGCCTCCAGTGATTTATGGGAAAACCTTGGGGAACATCTTCTGTGTTTTCCAAGGCTTTTCCTGCTCATTAACTCCTTTTTCACCACTTTCAACCTATGTTTCGGCCAGAATGCATCTCGCGTTTAAGAGGTGCAGTCTAGCTTTACGTAGTGCAGGCTAGCTTTAAGTGTGTTAGCCTGGCATGGATCTGGACCCCCTGCTGAGGCATGCAGACACTCAAGAGCACATTCAGTGCCAGCTGCACACCACTATCATCATAATTAGCAGGGAGTACAAAAATTTGCTGCTGTCCGCAATACTTTGAATGGATGGGGATTAATCATGCAATATGACCCTCATTTTCGTTTTTGAGGAGGCTATCCAATTTTTCATCCATGGTGTCCCTTTGCTTGTGATAACTGGACTTGTAGATAGATAGATCACAAAAAATTCGGGGGAAATGCTAAACTAAAACAGTTCATGGATTATAACACCACATTAAAAATAAATAACATCCAGACTGAGCAGTCAGTGAAAGGATGGTTTTTACATGGATTCATTTTTATAAGTAGCAGGCAAAAGCAACCTTAAAATACTTTCTGAATTCTAAATTATACAAATGAATAAAGATATAATTCCAAAAATGTGAAGACAATCTATATCACAGAGTGCTCCATTTAAAGCCATCATTGCTCTTGCATTTCACAGACAAAACATTCTTCCCTGTCACAATCAGCTTACTCAGATTCACAAAATATTCTCTTACCCATATCAAATTGCCATTAGTGATCCCAGCTCTTTTGCATCCATCTGTTTGCAAACTACTAAATGTGATATTTTTATCCAAGTAAAGTAAATTTTTATCATTCAGGTTGGTTAATTTTGGCACCAGGCACCATTCAAAAGCTAACCGTGAAATGAGAATTATTCATTTGGAAGTTAGCTGTAAAATGAAGTTTCAACCATTTTCAGTTTTTTGATTAACTTCCAAAAATTAATCGACAATGTCGATCAAATGCTCACTTACCTACGCCAAATGAACTTTAGGCAATGCCTGCTCTTTTTCACCTATTGCACCTCGTTTAGGACAAGTAGTAGAATAGATCAATTCTTCTAATCTCTGTGTATTGAAACAAAGTACATGAAGCATGATTAGAAAGTTTATTTTTCTCAGGTCTGTGACTGCAGTGCAGAAGAATCCTTCATCATGCTATTGATGGAAGTTGGGTGAAGGATTTCCAATTCATCCTTTAAGCTGCAGTGGGCCTGTGTTGGAAAATAGCTAACTGAAGCTATTTGCTGCAATTCTTCATCACTCATCTGGTCCACAGCCCAGTAGCAAATCAATTGAGTCTAGATTTTATCCAGCAAATTCTTGTTCTTGTATTCTGAACAACTGGGAGCCCTTTGAAGGATACGATGATTTTAAAATATGAAGCACCATTTGTAGATTGTGATTTAAGGACAGTCTTGATTTAGGAGCCTTGTATTTTTTTAATTCATTCAGGGGATGTGTGCGTCACTGGTTGGCCAGCATTAATTGCCCATCCCTAATTGCCCTTGTTCAGAGGGCATTTAGGAGCCAACCACACTGCTGTGGAGTCACACGTAAGCTAGGCCAGGCTAAGTAAGGAAGGCAGATTTCCTTCCCTAAAGGAATTAGTGAACCTGATGGGTTTTTACAATAATTGATAATGGTTTCATGGTCATCATTAGACTTTTAATTCAGATTTTTATTGAATTCAAATTCCACTACCTGCCATGGTGGGATTCAAACCTGGGCCCCCAGAGCATTATCCTGGGTCTCTGTATTACTCGTCCAGTGACAATAGCACTACTCCATCGCCTCCCCTGTATTCAGGTACTGGTGGTGCTGTAGTGCAGTGGGTAGTGTTCCTACCTATGAGCCAGAGTCCTCCTCCAGGACTTGATGGCCACAGAAGGTGAGTTCATAACATGGCCTAACACATTAATTATCAGCCTGTAAATCCTTCTGATATGCCTATGGCAGGCTGTAAGAGTGGGAGAGTCTCTTTGTCAGCCATGTTTGATGTGGCGTGGTGCCCCTCAAGCTATAGCCTCTGGCAACATGATACAGACTAGTTCCAGGAAAACACTAGTCATGGAAATAGCACATAAGCACATGCTTTGTCTGCCTTATGTGTCACTAGGCACTGGAAACCACTAAATCTAAGTGTTCAGATATTCTCAGCTATGCTTGAGATATGTCCAGAACTGCAATGCCATTGAGTTAACCAGAGGAATTAAATAGCCTTTGAAATGTTAAGGATAAGATATTGTCTGTACTAATTATCAGGTTTTCTGAATATGATTCATATACACTTTGGAAATTGTGGTGACTCATTGAAAATATTAATTGAAATCAATTCCTTTACTTCCGTCATCCTTTCAGTCCACTGACATTTTTGGCCTAGTATGCTCCTGAAGTTCATACTGTGTAGGTGGATAATTGATAACATCAAATTAGTCACATTAAGCAGTACTCCATGGCCTAATCTGCTACTCTTTATACCCAGTCCAGTTTCTTCATTCCAGAATCACACTGAAATTATGTCATTAGCTATAATAGTTCATGTATACTAATTTTTCTCTCTTAAAGAATTAGAAAACAATTGGTCTGTTACTATTTGTTCTCCCTTCCAATACCTTAACAGGTTTCTTCTATCTTTAAGAAATGAAAAATCAGTATATTTTTCAATAATTCTGACTGCTGCACACACTTGGGTGCTTTTTTTCTTTATTCTTTCAAGTGGGCGTTGCTGGCAAGGCCAGCATTTGTTGCCCATGCCTAATTGCTCTTGAACTGACTGGCTTGTGAGGCCATATCAGAGGGCAGTTAAGAGTCAACCACATTGCTGTGGGTCAGGAGTCACATATAGGCCAGGCCAGGTAAGAATGGCAGATTTCCTTCCCTAAAGGACATTAATGAACCAGATGGGTTCTTATGACAATCGATGATAGTTTCATTGTCACCATTGCTGAGATTAGCTTTCAATTCCAAGTTTATTAACTGAACCCATGTCCCCGGAGCATTAGCCTGGGTCTCTGGATTACTAGTCCAGCGACACTTCCACTACGCCACTGTCTCTCTCTAAAGAAATGTGGAACCAAATTGACTTCGAGCCATTATGTGCTTCTGGCATTTCCTCAGCACATTTTAAAGGGATAACACACACCATTATAATTTTTAATTTAATCAACTCCTATTTTTTAAAAGGATGTATATGTTTCATTTTTTTAACTAAGCTACCTGTTAATGTCACATTAAGACAATCAGACTACAAACTTCAAAAGGGCAATGACGGTAAAAAAATACGATAATGGACATGCATGGTATGTTCAATTTTTTCACAGATACTACAGGGAGGTTCAGAACACATTGCAATACAATACTTATTAGTTAATGAAATACCATTCTGGTGATCATAATAAAAAGAAATCTAAAATATTATTTGTTTCTTGCAGGGCCGCAAAGGAACATTCAGAACCCAAAGGTTAATTACATTCATTGCTTTGCTAATCTATGCTTTCAACTACTGATTAGGATTGAAATTGATTCTGAAGCTCCTTATAGGAATGAAGTGACATTAATCCAGCCTTTGTTGTTGAGAATGTATAAAATCCTACTAGTGTTGCGAAGTGATAACATATCATTACTGCAGCCGTCATCATTGCTGCCTTCCTGATGTGAGCCATGCTTACAAGTCTGATAATTTGTCTTTATGTTTCTGATAGTGAAACAAAACTGGTAGAAGTGTTTGAATTGGGGAATAACAATTTTATGTTAAATAAACTTGGTGTGCCTGTAATTTTTCAGGTTCATCTTTGTCACCAGGATGATTTTTTGTTAATTGTCTGCTATATAAAGAATTACAACACAGAACTGGCCATCAGCCCAACCAGTCCGTGTTAGTGTTTGCGACCAGTGGCTTGCTCTGGTCCCATATCCTTTATTTCCCCCTCCTTCTGCTGCCCATCTAACCTATTGTTGTGTGTCAGAATACTTCAGGGTATGCTGTGACTGTATGGTTTTCCAGAATATGTGTAATTAAAAGTCTTGAAGACCAGTTGTGGTTTCTCACCTCTTGATTTCTACTCATTTTAAATCATATTTTTAAAATATTTTACAGACTCAGAAATTTGCCATCAAACAGCTAAATCTGGTGATAATAATAAATATAAAATAAATATAAAAATAGATATTCAGTCTTCTTGACTGAATACAGAGGCTACATAACCTGACCAGATTGCAGACAGGAATATTTTTATGGTTTAGTCACAGTTATTTTTAAGGTGCTTTGCAGCATTAAACACCTGGCATCGTAGAAACTCCAGCTGTATCCAGATGTTGGCAGGCTATTACCTATTACCTAAAATAAAATTAAAGCATGCCTGTGTTCTGTACTATGCTAGTGCACTTGCTCAGTATTCAATCCTTTTTCGCAGTTATTGTTTCACTTCTATTGTTTTATTTTTCCTGCCCTTCCAGTATTTTTCAAGGTGACATTCAATTTACCTCAAATACTTAAAATCTGGATATAATAAATGGGCCTTTGGGTACTTGCTTGGGATTGATATTGTCATGCAGCTTGAGTAGGGACCAGGAGAAATAAAATGGATTTTCCGGCAGCGGACCAGTTCATCATTCTAGTCGACACTTGTTATTGATCTTTTTCTATTTGTTTGCAATTTTGTTGCCACTGATTGAGCCGTGGTTCTAAATCTTGAAATGACTTACATGCTGTTAGGACGGTTCTTTATTGGGCAAATAAACTTCAAATGTTTCATTTGGCATCCTGATTCATTTTGATTTATTACAAATTAACAGCTTCTTTCTCATTTCTTCAAACAGTATTGTTTGATTTTCGCCAAACTTTTCTACTGCTGATTCACTATAAATGCATAGTAGATACAATCTCCCAGTAATGTGGAAACCTTTTATTCAGGTTAATTCAGTCTTTTTCTGACTTTTCCCTTATGGAGACATTTTGATCTCTATTTCTTAGGATTTCATGTCTATCAAAGATAGTTCACTGGGAAGCCTTCACTTTGACAGCTGGCAGCAGTTACCCTCTTGGGCCTTGTTTGGTCTTCTCATCCACATCCACTGTTCATGTCTCATTCACGTGCTGGCTGGACTCTCCCCATCTTACTTACCCGATCTACTTCTCCCCTTTGTCTCCTTATTTTAATTACTCTTCTAAAAGGAACTTAACCATTGATGAAGACAGGATTTTTTTGATCCTGCCGAAGTCAATGGGCTTTTGAATGGCTCACTGCATTTTACAGCCCTGCCCCTGCTGTGACAGGTGTGTAAAATTCTGCCCTAAAAGGCATCACCCTCTGATGGCTGGGGCCATGGGCTCCCTCATGGGCATGGTCATCTTGCCTCATTACTTTGTACTGTCATTTTGGTAGCTGCATTAAAGTTCGATATTTTCACCTAACATTGTTAACAATTATGAGCAAAACTGATTTTGGTTGTAATAGAGTTTGTCACTTCTCTGCCACTTGCATTATTGCCAATGAACAACACAATACCTTGAGGGATACTCTCCCCCAGTTATGCATTGGGCTTCATCCACTGGATGGTCGCTTGGCAGTCATACAGACTGATCGTACCCCTGGTTTTTCCACCCTGTGAAGTGACAAGCTGCTTCAGTAACACCACATCACCATTGAGCTAAGGAGATTGAAGAACCCCAACTAGAACCAGGTAGCAGAGAAGGCAGCACAGGAATTGGAGGATGAGCTCCTACACGATGAACCAGCTGGAGGTCCTATCAAATCTTTAACCCTGTCCATTGCCACCGCACAACTCAACTGTCATCTTTGTTCCCAGGGCCATTCTGCTAGAGAATTATGGACACAGAGTGACCAGTTCACCAATGTGCAGATTCTCCTGTCCGATGACAGGGTTATTGAGACTCATCATCAGCTCTGTCAGGTCAATTATACACACAGTCAGAAGTCCAAGACCACTGCCCTCCCCCCAACAGGAGTGCATCCAATTGATGTTGGTGATCTGGTTCATGCCAATCGCAACATGTCACAGGCCCATCAACATTACTTGGTCACCTCTGCTGATCACAGCTGGTGCAATATTCACAAATTCATTGGTTCCCAGCTCTTTAACATAACGTATCTGAGTCAAGAAATCCGAATGCTACAAGGTGCTTTCCTTCTGCACTGGTTCTGCGATTGGTTCTACTTCCAGCTGTGGTCCTACTGCCCATGGTGAATGCTCCCCACCTGTCCTATTCATGTAAACCCTAACATACTGGCTGAGCTATCTATGCTGTCCACAGTCCCAGTGGTATCAGAAGCGTCAGCTATTGAGTCAACCACGCAAACTCTTACGATGGATCACACGGTCCTGCCTCCATCACTGTCTTCAGGACAAACTCCTGAACTGCCCCTCAAGGCCACGGTTTTTATTTCCTACTCTAGTCTTGCAGTCCCCAGCTCAGACTATAGCACTGGCTTGCAGCGTGCTTAGCCATCCGTCTAAATGTACCACCAGCCCTGTTCCCTCAACGACGCAGAGGATGTGGTGGATTTCATATCTGGATTGATGCTGGTATTCAGGGTACACAGGGTAGTTCAGCCCTGTAATATGTGTTTGTGCGTCAAGTATGTGCACCATTTGTTGCGATTCCTATGCACTTGTTTGAATTACCTTTCGCAAAGACCTTTTTGTTTCTTACACTTATGATGTTGCCCATTTTGGCCACGTATGTTTGTTTGTGCGTGCGATTTGTTGTGAGGATGTTGTTTACATTTATTCATTGCGATTGTTTTTTTTGGGCATGTTTAGTTAGCACCAGATGGGTATTTGATTTACAGGTGAGAGGGGGAGAGAAAGAAAGAGGCTATGCCACTGTAGTTATCACTCTCTGGTGGCCGTGAGCTCCACTGTGGGTGTAGCCATCTTGTTTTTTGTTTTTGTTTTTGTTTTTGTTTTTTGTTTTTTGTTTTTGTTTTTGTTTTGGTTTTTTGTTTTTTGTTTTTGTTTTTGTTTTTTGTTTTTGTTTTTGTTTTTTGTTTTTTGTTTTTTGTTTTTGTTTTTGTTTTGTTTTTGTTTTTTGTTTTTGTTTTTTGTTTTTTGTCTTTGTACTGTCATTTTGGTGGCTGCATTGAAATTCGGTGTTTTCAACTTTAAACTGCTTTGTAATTCAGTGCCTCTGCCAATCTAAAGTAAACACATCCCACTGGCGCTAATGTTAACCTATCTTTCTCTTTCAGATACTGACCAACCAGCAATGCATTTTTTGTAAAACAAAAATAGAAATACCTGGAAAAACTCAGCAGGTCTGTCAGCATCGGCGGAGAAGAGCAAAGTTGACGTTTCGTGTCCTCATGACCCTTCAACAGAACTCTGCATTTTTTTGTGTTTGCTGTTCTTTATTATTTTCTAAACAATATGGTAATTCCATTTGTGCTGTGGGATTCCATTGTTAAGAACTGTACCTCCCTCTCAATGTATCTTTTTATCTGTTCTTGCTGAATATTGTGTATGCCTTTTTGCGATTTTATTGATGCCAGTGTATTGTTCAATAATTGCTTCTTTATTATAAGAAAAGCATTCAGCCATACATTACTATGAAACCCATCGCTGGAATAATATATCAAGTGAATTTTCAGAGCTCCTATGCCAATTCTGTTCTGTAAATCAGACGGAAAGAGGCACAAAAGCATTTGTGAGCAGATGCAGGATGAGCTATGAGACGTGTTTTAAAAGTTATTGGAAAACAGGTTAAGTTCGCAGAAATTATAGTTGATATAACACAAAGATTATTAGATCTGTGCTTCAACTTGTTTATATTTGAAAATATCTCCCAAAGGCAACAGGCAACAACAGACTAGTTCTTGGAAAGAGAAATATTTGTCACTTGGGCATAGAGCTACACAAATTTATGGGGGAGACACCACAGGAAGAAAGAACTTGCACTGATGTTGCATCTTCCACATTTTCAGAATATCTCAGTGCTTTACAACCAATGATTTACTTTTGAAGTGCAGTAACTGCAGACTACTAGTCTCATAAAACAGGAATGAAATAAATTCCTTGTTAAACATTTGTTTTGGGATCGGATATGCATATTTAAAGGCAATGCCTTCTTGTGAATGGCCTACTCAAAAGACTAGGTGAACAGCAGGATGCAGTGGAAAGGCAGCATGATCACGGGGTGGGTAGGAAACTGCCCTTTCTCCCCTCCCGATTTCTGCTAGGTCAGGTGGTGGTGGTGGGGGGTGGGGGTGGTGGTGTGGCAGTGGGGTGGGGGCAGTTAAAATCAGGATCATTGTGTTACAGTCTTTCTCTAGGTCCTATTCAACTGAGACTCCACTCTTTAAAATTCCTATTTTATGCTATTTGATGGGATGCGTTGGCTTACATATGACTTCAGACACACAGCAATATGGTTTACTCTTAAATGCCCTCAGAAATTGCCCAGCAAGCCACTAAATGGTATCAAACGGCTAAAACATCTAAAAGGAATGAAACCAGATGGACCACCTGACATTGACTTAGGTACCAGAAATGACAACATTTAAACCCAGCCCTGTCAATCCTGCAAATTTGCAGGGTCCTCCTTACTGACATCTGGTGGCTTGTGCCAAAATTTGGAGAGTATCTCACAGACTAGTCAAGCAATAGCCTGACCTAGTCATACTCATGGAATCATATCTTACAGGTAATGTCCCAGATTCCATCATCACCATTTCTGGATATGCCCTGACCAATGGCAGGACAGGCCCACCAGAGGTGGCTGCACAGTGGTATACAGTTGGGAGGGAGTTTCCTTGGGAGTCTTCAACATTGACTCCAGACCCCATGAAGTCTCATGGCACCAGGTCAAACATGGGCAAGGAAATCCTTCTGCTTACCGCCTACCGCTCCACCCCTCCCATTCTCCCAACCCTGAGGTGATGAATCAGTACTCCTTCTTGTTGAACACCAATTGGAAAAAGCACTAAGGGTGGCAAGGGCACAGAATGTACTCTGGTTGGAGGCCTTCAATGTCCATCACCAAGAGTGGCTTGGTAGCACCACTACAGACCGAGCTGGCCAAGTCACAAAAGACATAACTGCTAGACTAAGTCTGCAGCAGGTGGTGAAAAACCTATTTGACCTCATCCTCACCAATCAACCTGTCACAGATGCATCTGTCCATGACAGTATTGGTTGGATTGACTACCGCAATATCCTTGTGAAGTTGAAGTCCCACCTTCACATTGAGGATACCGTCCATTGTGTTATGTGGCACTACCATGGTGCTAAATGGGATAGATTTCAAACAGATCTAGCAATTCAAGATTGGGCATCCATGAGGTGCTGCAGGCCATCAGCAGCAGCAGAATTGTATTCAACCACAATCCGTAACCTCATGACCCGGCTTGTCCCCCTACTCTACCATTACAATCAAACCTGAACAGCCCTGACTCAATAAAGAATGCAGGAGGGTGTGTCAGGAGCAGCATCCAACATACCTAAAAATGAGGTGTCAACCTGTTGAAGCTATCAGACAGGACTACTTGTGTGCCAAATAGTGGAAGCAGCATGCAATAGAGCTAAGCAATCCCACAACAACAGATCATATCTAAGCTCTGCAGTTCTGTCACATCCAGTTGTGAATGGTGGTGGACAATTAAACAACTCACTGGAGGAAGAGGCTCCACAAATATTCCCATCTCAATGATGGGGAGCCCAGCACATCAGTGTAAAAGACAAGGCTAAAGCATTCGCACAATCTTCAGCCAGAAATGCTAGATGGATGATTCATCTCAGCCTCCAGCGGAGGTCCCCAGCATCACCGATGCCAGTCTTTAGCCAATTTGATTCACTCCGCATGATACCAAGAAATGGCTGAAGGCACTGGATACTGCAAAGACTATGGGCCCTGTCATGAAGCTGTTAATGTATATAATATTTTGGAAAGTATTTTTCTTTTACAATAGAGGTTAGCCTATGGGGGTGTCCTAACTGGATTAAAGTCAGCTAGTTTGGATGCTTTGATATGTATTAGCTTTGATATGTAAGAGGGATAGCGTGCATTTGCATTTTTTGAATAGACCATTCAAGAAGTGGCGTGAAAACTTGACACCTTTCTGACAGCTACCAAGCCATATGTTTATACTACTAATAAATTTGGTAATATGAAGGGGGTTTCATTGTTAAAAGGTGAAGTTCAAAGAGGTTGTTGATATAATGAGAATTAACATTCAATGGGGCTGGTGGGTATAACTTCAGTAGTTTTCAGGTGTGCAGGCAGAGGCAATGTGAGATCAAAGGCAGCTGCAAGCCTCCAACTGGCTCCACAATGGAAAGAACCTCATTTTGAATTCGTAAGGTGAAAATGCTTTGCCTGGTATTTGGTTAAATCTATGGGTTGCTGTTGCTTTAATGGAGAATAGTTTGGGAATTTATTAAAAGTTATGATAATAGTAATTTGTAGCCATTTGTACATATATTTTAACTTGTGTAAATTAATAAAATGTTTCAATTAGTTAATGTAAAACCTTGAGAACTAATGGTTTGAGATGAGTTGCACCTCAAACATAACACTTAAATTATTGGTTATGACAGTTGTTTAAAGTTTCCCTCTGGGATTTTTAAATAACTCCACTTTACCAACTGCATGGGTCATAACAGGCCCTGACAATATTCCAGCAATAGTACTGAAGACTAGTGTTCCAGAACTTGCCTCACCCATAGCCAAGCTGTTCCAGTACAGCTACAACACTGGCATCTACTTGGCAATATGGAAAATTGCTCAGGTATGTCCTGTACACAAGAATAAGGACAAAACCAACCCAGCCAATTACCATCCCATCAATCTACTCTTGACCATCAGTAAAATAATGGAAGGTGTCATCTACAGTGCTATCAAGTGGCACTTTACTCACCAATAGTCTGCTCACTGATGCTCAGTTTGGGTTCCGCCAGGGCCATTCAGTCCCTGACCTCATTACAGCCTTGGCTCAAATGTGGACTAAAGAGCTTAACTCAAGAGGTGAGGCGAGAGTGTCTGCCCTTGACATCAAGGCAGCATTTGACCAATTATGGAGACAAGGAGCCCTTGTAAAACTGAAGTCAATGGAAATCAAGAGGAAAACTCTCCAATGGTTGGAGTCATACCCAGTACGTGGGAAGATGGTTGTGGTTGTTGGAGGTCATTCAAGTTAGTCCCAGGCCATCACTGCAGGACTTCCTCAGGGTAGTGTCCTAGGCCCAGCCATCTTTAGATATATCTTGATCTTTCTTCCATTGTAAGGTCAGAAGTAGGGATGTTTGCTGATGATTGCACAATGTTCATCATCATTCACCTCGCTTCAGGTACCTAAGCAGTCTGTGTCCAAATACAACAAGACCTGGACAATATTCACACTTGAGCTGACTAATGGCAAGCAGCATTCTAATCACACAAGTACCAGACAATGACCATCTCCAACAAGAGAGAACCTAAGCATCGCCCTTTGACATTCAATGGCATTAACATCACTGAATCCTCACTATCAATATCCTGGGTGCTACCATTGATCAGAAACTGAACTGGATCAGCCATATAAATGCTGCAGCTTCAGGAGCAGGTCAGATGCTAAGGATCCTGCGGTGAGTAACTCACCTCCTGATTCCCCAGAGCCTGTCCACCATCTACTAGGCACAAGTCAGGAGTGTGATGGAATGTTCTCCATTTGCCTGGATGAGTGCAGCTCAGGTAGAGTCCCAGTGACATGCTCCAATATCTTAACCAAGCAGCATTATTTTTGAGTTTTGTCAGTGAACGTTAGCAACTGATTTGAATATAAGACAGATTATAACCAAAATCAGTCCTGTCTTCATGTGATGTCCACACACATGATCTTTCCGTGTCACCAGTCAGTGTCATGTAATTATAATGATACATTCAAGAAGCAGGACAAAGCAGTCCACTTGATTAGCACCCCATCCACAACCTTAAACATTCAATTCCTCCAGCATCAACGCACAAGTGGCACCAATTTGTACCATCTACAAGATGCACTGCAGCAACTTACCAAGGTTCCTTCGACAGCACCTTCCAAACCTGTGGAAGGACAGAGGCAGCAGATGTATGGGAACACCACCACCTGTAAATTCCCCTCAAGTAATTAATCATCCTGACTTAGAAATATATTGCTGTTCCTTCACTGTCACTGGGTCAAAATCCTGGAACTCTCTCCCTAACAGCACTAAGGGTGTACCTTCACCACATGGAGTGCAGCGGTTCTAGAAGGTGGCTCACCACCACCTTCTCACAGGCAATTAGAGATGGGCAATAAATGCTGGACTAGTCCACAATGTCTAAATCCCATGAATGTATAAAAATATTGTCATCCACATAAATTCCCCAGGATTTGAGAATCATTAACTTCAATAGAGAGTTTTGATATGTCCATCTGTATGTATCTTTATAGTTCTTACTTGGTCCCAACCAGAGTAAATCAGCTTTCAGATTGTTTATTTGTTCAGTTACATTATCTCTTCAATTTTAACTCTGCTAAATTCCTCATTCCCTGAATGTGTACAAGGTAGAGCCCCATTGCCATGCTCCAATGTCTTATCCAAGCAGCATTATTTTTGACACAAAAACAGAATTACCTGGAAAAACTCAGCAGGTCTGGCAGCATCGGCGGAGAAGAAAAGAGTTGAACTTCAGCAGTTCTGTTGAAGGGTCATGAGGACTCGAAACGTCAACTCTTTTCTTCTCCGCTGATGCTGCCAGACCTGCTGAGTTTTTCCAGGTAATTCTGGTTTTGTTCTGGATTTCCAGCAGTTTTTTGTTTTTATAGCATTATTTTTGAGTTTTGTCAGTGAATGTTAGCAACTGATTTAAATATAAGACAGATTATAACCAAAATCAGTCCTGTCTTCATGGTGTCAACACACGTGATGCGTCGGTGGTAGGTATGGGGCAGGTCACCAGTCAGTGTTATGTTAATATAATGATATAGGCACCAATCGCTCATAGCGGATTGGGTAAACACATTGTGCATTCATTTACCGAGATTAGGCACATGAGAAAAGTTATACTTGGATATAAAGCTTGACAATATCAGAGCTGTGTGTTGTGCTCTGCTCAAAGCAAAAGTGAAATAAAGACTTGATTGCTTGACATACTTCCCATCCAGCGATGTCATGCTGATTGATATCCCTTAAAGGCATATTATAACATCCCCCTTTCTTATTAAAGATACCCCCTTTCCAAAGAAGAATAACTGTTTACAATACATGTTCATGTTTAGTTACTATTATAGAACTGATGAATCTATGAGTCTCGAAAGCATGAAGATATTTCACTGTACACCCAGATCTTGTGACGGTAACCTAGTCTGGAGACTTTTATAATTGCTCACAGTGAACTGTGGGATTGTCATTCTTGGATGTTGTTCCTGGTTGTTTTTGGGATCTTGTCCTCGATGCAATAGGACTGTACGGTGATTAAGGAGCTGGGATAGATCTGATTTGTCCTCGGCTACCCCTCACCATCATATCTTTGTATGTAATGGTTTCATGTGCCATTGGTTCTGAACAAATCCTTGTTACCTTGGCTGGTCGTCATGTACCTTCTGTGGGATCCTGGATGCGAACTTGTTGTCCCAACTGTAAACTTGGCAATTCTCTACCTGCATTTTTATAGTGTACATTGGTCATCTTCTCTTGTAGTTTTAAATGTTGCCCCCTAGCTTCTGAGAGAATAGAGTGGGTAAGAATAAGTGAATTGGTATGCACTGGTCTACCAAACATGAGTTCAGCCAGTGATGGAATAGTTGCACTTAAAGGTGTTGCTCTCAGGTGTAACATTGCAATGTGTAGATCTTGCTAGGTCTGTCTACATTTGAGAATTAGGGATTTCACTGTGTGAATTATTCATTCAGCTAAACCCTTAGATCTAGGGTAATGAGGAGAAGAAGTAGCATGATCAATATTCCACTTCTCACACATATCCTGAAATGGCTTACCAATAAAATGTGGGCTATTATCCATAAAATAAACTGAAAATAGCACTTAAGAGTGTGCACAACAGTTTTGCTTGATGTATTGCGCAATTGTCAAATAATGGGGTACTTGGTGAAATAGTCGACAATGACAATGAAGTCAGTGACGTTGACTTGAAAGGTGTTGCATGCGATTTTGGAGTGGGTAGGAACTTCATATGGAATCAGTGGTGCTTTGTGCTGACTTGGCATATGCTCTAGACATTCCTCACTATTCTTGATGACAACTTCAATGTCATTGTTCATACTCAGCCAATAGACTGACTCTCTTGTGAGTCTTCTCGTCTGGTCTATGTCCATGTGTGAATGATGAAGCCATTGAAGAATATGAGGTCGAAAAGATTTCAGTATGATGACCCACCTGCCTTTAAAAATGACTCTCAGGGAAATGCTGAGTTCATCCTGATAAGACCAAATGGTCACACATGTTCATGGACATGCTGAATTGAATCAGACCATCCTTCATAATGATTTTCCAGTTTCTGTAGTGAAGAATCTTTCACCATTTCTTCTTGTAGCTATTGGCATTTGTGTTGTGCAAAATGTACCAAATTGGTTCCCAATTTTATCGAAACATTCTGGACATTTTGATGTTAGGTCATGAACTGAGGTGATAGGAGCAGTTTCTGAGGTTGACCTGCCTTGTGATGTCTGACAGATTCCATTGATTGCTACTAGTGTGAGGTCACAACATGTTGGTAGACCTGCAATCTCTGGGCCTTTAGTTTCCACGATGTAGAACATCTGTGACACCCAGGAGGATTGATTATACTTGCGCTCCAGATCTATGGGTCCTGCACAAGGAATTAGTGAACCTTTGTATGCTGAAAGTTTCACGGAAGTAGGTTTTGCATGTCCTTTCACGTCTGCGAATACATGTCTTTTAAAATTGCAGGGGTAGTTTGTTGGCACTTGCCTCTGTGTCAATCTGGGCCAATAATGAATAGTTGCCAACTTTCTTGGGGGAGATATTTTGAATCTTGGCAAACACGTCGGACGGTGAGTTGGCATCAATTTTTTCCATAAGATTGACTGTGTGAAACATGTGCTCACCGCTCTTTATCTTGTCATGCACATCATCTTTATGGTTGGATTTTTCAATCACCTCATGTATATGTTTCTGACAGGGTACCAGATAGTCATTCTTCTTTCTTGAAGGCATGTGTTGTGTACGATCTGTTTGGATCAGTGCACAGCTCTTTGTAGCTGTATCAGCCTTTGCTCTCATGCACTGCTGCTGTCAATGGCCTTTCTTGCCACATGCCTTGCAGAATTGCCATGCATGCAGAAGACCACACCTTCCACACATTTTGCTAGGTTTTGGGTACGTCAATGAGTGCGTCAATAATTAGGGTTGTACTTAAGAGCTGTAAGCTTCGTGGACCTGTGAGGATCACTTCATTCTTACCTCCAACCTTGAGTAGCTCTTTGATGCTTTATGTTTTAGGCTTGTCCAACAAATCTTTCTGGAATCACCAACTCAACAATTCTATCTACTAGTTCTGCGTCTGACAAATCACTGTACATAGCCTTTTCTCAGCATCTACTGATAATGTGGTCTATTCTGTAGGCTGTCAAAATGACATGAACTCTAGTTAATGAGTACATAAGTTTAAGCTGATTCTAAACCGGTCCTCCAATGTAGTCAATATCTTTTCGGGATCCTTCTGTTAGTCCTGATGTGTTCAGCCTGTGTAGACCTTAATTTCCAATTCATAGGGAAATTTTTATGGCTTACTTGTCTGGTTCAGACACACCTGAATCAAGAAACCATAGCTCCGTACATTGTTTAAACATTTTAAATTTGGATAATAGGTCCGCTGCATCCCAATTCAACTGGGGAGTATTGTGGACATTTTGACAAGATCCCTTTTACCTTCCTTCTTCTACAGTACCTGAGATGAGTGTCACGGTAGCTGCTTTTGTGCATTTTTCTGAAGTTCCGCCCACGAGGATGAGCTTTAGCAGGAACGCCCCAAGGAGTAAATGTGTCTTTGTTTCTTATTCAATTTATTGTTCAGCTATCCATCTCTCGAAGCTATCCATCATGATCGCAACCTGCTCTGGCCCGATTTTTATAACTTTATTTTTTGTTTGACTTTCCCTTGCACACTATCGATCCAGCCCACACACTGGTTACTCGCTTTTCCAAACTGAGTTAACCTGGTGCTGGTCCCCTCGACACGCCGTCCCTCTCATGAGATGAAATCGTCCCAGATTTGCACAAAGTGCAGTAGCGGGCGGGAAAATAACGTTTTACCATTGGCTGCAATGGCGGCTTCTCACACCGTATCATCCTAAGCCCGCCACATTAATTAAGCATTCCCGGGAAACACACCGTTTCGGATGGCGGGTGGGCTATCATTTGCCCGCCACGCCATCACCTCGCCACTTCATCACGCCGGGCACCATATTTAAAGTGCCGCCCGGTGCACAACTCTCAGTTCTTCCAGTCTAAACTGTTGCACAGAAGACATGGCCCCAGAAGACAAGAAGACTGCAGCCCCAGGTTCAATGATGTATCCCTCGAGCACCTTTTGGATGCAGTGGAGGATCACCTAATGCGTGGCCACTTCTCTCACCCCCCACTCACCTGGCATGTGCTTGTGCACTACCTTCAACTGCAGAGTAGCCCTTCTCCCACCCTCACATCACCTCAACCGCAGAGCTGCCCTTCCCCACAACTCCAACATGCCTCAACCTTGAAGTCCAACAGGGGACTGCGGCAAGTGCTGTGTAATGTTACTGTGTAGTAACTTCTGAGCTCACCTTGAAGTGCAGCCTGCCAAGTGCGTGCCTTATATATGCTATTGTGAAACACGTCGGCGTAAGGGCAGGCGTTCCAGCCGGGGGTTGGGGGATGATTCTGGCAGACTGGCCTTATAGTGATATGCAGACGTATTACAATGAAGTTCTCAACGTCCGATGGCGGGAAAGGTGGCCTGCCATCGACGGCTGAGCAGACAATTGCAAACTGGTTTCACAACATCGTAAAACTGATTTCTGGCCTTCTCGCCATATTGTCTGCTCACGCCGCCGAGCACGCCTGAAACCAGCGGGC
The DNA here is from genome assembly GCF_017639515.1 of Carcharodon carcharias. Classification (NCBI taxonomy): domain Eukaryota; kingdom Metazoa; phylum Chordata; class Chondrichthyes; order Lamniformes; family Lamnidae; genus Carcharodon; species Carcharodon carcharias. The sequence continues at coordinate 67,201,506 of NC_054487.1, forward strand.
ATGAACGATTCTGCCACGAATTTGATAGGTTATGCACTGTAATCTCACCATGGGGGATCCATCTGTTTACCAGCTCCTTATTTGAGCACTAGCTCGGCGCTATGTCTCCAAAGTTTTTCTTCGTATTCACCCACTGTGTTGTCAACGCTGTGACTGACCAAAATATTGAGGGTTTACTCATGCCATGCAGCATGATCTAAGGCCATGTTTACCTGTACTTAAACTTGCTGACATGCTGTTTGACCACCACTGAACACCATGTTGTGTTATTATAATATTATAAGTACCAATTGCTCATAAGGGATTGGGTGAACACGTCGTGGGATCATTTATTAAGATTAGGCATATGAGAAAAGTTACACATGGGTATAAAACTTGAAGACATCAGAGCTGTGTCTTGTGCTCTGCTCAAAGCAAAAGTGAAACTAAGATTGGATCACGTGACACACTTCTCTTTAAGTGATTTCGTGCTGATATCCCTTAAAGGCATATTACAACAGTCAGGAGGATTAACTCTCACTCTTTTGACTGAGGCCAATGCAGCATTTAGAATGCCACTCCAGTTGAGATCAACTAATGTTGGGAAACCTGGGACTTTCTGGCTCTAAGTGGTTCAACTATCAATGGATTAAATCATGAGGCCACTGGGAAATGCAACTAAGCTTCCTCCTGCTTCAACAATAAGTCTATTTTCACATACCCACAACTCAATATAAAAAATTCTTTGCTTGTAGCAAGTGACCATCAACATCATGCTCATTTCACTGCTGTGTCTATCTACAAGCTCTCAAAGCCACTACCTGCATGTTTTAGATATTGTTTGAATTAGCTTTATATGTATTTGTACCAGTGCACTGCTATTCATAGAATTTCACAAAGTAACAGGATTTATCCTAGATGATGCTATTTGATAATTATATACCTTGTTTTTAAAACTGCAATATATGTGTGTAAGTGTTAAACATCATTTACGCAATGAAATAGTTAAAACTACGGTCACTTCTTCGGTATTGTAGTCACAGGTGGGATGCGAAGACACAGCTCAGGATATTATACTTGATACAGATTAGAAAATGAATCATCTGCCCTTGGTGGCTGAGAGGGCAAGTAGTAATCATACAGCTAAAATCCATGCACCCTATGTGATTGCAAAGGAGCTGTTATAGCCAAATGATAGTAATAGCACTGCAGTGAAAACAAAGATTTAGAAATAATCCATTTTTGTTCAGGAACGAATGAAATGTAATCCACAGTTGGGTAATGAGATCCTGAAGAACAAGATTTGTGTTTAATTATAGTAAAACATATGTGAAATACCCAAGTAGCAAAAGCTCATCAAAGCCCATCTGTAATAATGACAAAATGTAAAAGGCAGTGTACAATTAGGCTTTGAAAATTATGCTTCAGTTTTACATATTCTTTCCTTTAGAATAGAATGAATTAAGCATTCTGAGCACAGCTGTTTCAGTCACGATTGAATCATCTTCAGTTAACAAACATTGTACCCATTAACCAGGTTAGTGTTTGCTGATTTTAGTGGTTTTACTAAAATGCTGTAATGAGGGTGAATTTTCACGTGTCTGAATTACAACGTCAATCCTCCACCCCACACGGATATATTCATTTTATTTCTTTAGCTATTCCAATCACACCACATGCTAAATATCCCCCAGCATTTCTTGTTCGAGAGTTCTCATCATTTCCACCTTTGTCCAAGTCACCTTCCTTCTCATGAACCACAAGTCAAAATGATCCCGAAGGAGTTCACTACTCTTAGCAATGAAACTGACGCAGTAACTGGTACCCAAATAAGTGTAGTATCTCAAAACACAATACTTGATTCTAGCCTTAATGTTCAGATTGATGGAAATCTGCTGGTTCCAAGACCCAGATTTTTGTTTTGCATATCCTTAATGTTTAACATCATCTGTCAGTCTCTCCCTCGGGTGAGACAAAATAGCTACACAGAAATATCAAGGCTGAACTCTCTAATTATGCAGCATAGCATCTAATGTGCTATGTTCCTCAGTCTGCCAGCAAAGGAGCAGATTTTCATTAAATGATGCATTATACAACAGTCCATGCATTAAACAGAGAGTCTAATGATGATTAATAGGGAAGTGTGCCTCAACAAGCAATTACTCTTCAGAAAAAGCTTTATATAAGCCTATGATTAGACAGGTTTACTGAATGCATCTTATTTGTATCAGAAAGATTTTTGTGAGTATGTTAGTCTGCATTTCCAACATTTGGATCTATTTGAATGCCTACATTAGATTTTTTGCTTTGTCAGAACTGATGCTGTTATATATATTGAAGTATACACAAAAAGCAAGAAGAGGAATGACCAACCTAATTTCTTCACCTAAGGCCAAACATTTTGGGCTATGATCATGAAGTGTGTGAGATAGTTACTGCTATCTTTTACACACTGGACAGTAAACCGTATCATCATTTTGATCTAGCTGCAGTTATTGATGCTTCAACCTACAAATCTAATTGAAAGGGTGAGTTATCTACTTTAACAAAAGCAAGTAGAAACACATGCAAAGTCATACAATAACCTGCCTGCAGTTCTGTGAGAATCATGCTTTCTATTCAATGATTACACCTTGCTTCCGAGAATTGAGTGAAGTCTACATCAATCCTATGTTCACATTAGACAACTAAAAGTTGCAAGAAAACAGCATATTGGTCTGATGTTAGTAGCTGGTGCTGGGACTATACTAACCAATGATATGAAATTGTAGCTGCCAAGCACTTGTTTATGAAACCAAGAGTCGAAATGTGGGAAGCTATTTGATTCTGCTTGAACAAACAAGCTGCTGTGCAAAGTCAAACAGTCACTATAATTAATCAAGTTGTATTTCAGGCCACCTTTCCCAATAACTTATAAAAAATCATTGCAATGCAATAAATTTTTTTCTTAAACTGCAAAGACATAAAATAGAGCAATTTCGCAGACTTCTCCTGATAGTGTTGATATGAACTAGATATGAGGATTTATCTGTGATAGCGGTCCCCTGCAAATACCAACATCCTCCTGGAGACCCACCATCTTTATCTTCTGAAAGACAGTGTCAGATATCCAAAGAAAAGTCTAAGGGGGTTGAATAGACAGTAGAAGACAGAGCAGAGATAAAGTAGTCATTTGAAATGGAAGGAAGTGGCTGATAGTGTCCTACAAGGAGGATCCACAATTATTTACTATATTTATTAATGACTTTAAGTAATACAATGGGGAGCCATGTATCCAAATTTGCCAATGGCACAATGATAACAAATGTAGATAGGAACATTACAGAGACATTGATGGATTAAGTGAGTGGCAAATGGGTTTTGACACAGGAAAGATGCTTCTATCCATTTTGAGCCAGCAATGGATAGCAGCAGGTATTAAGTAAATAGTGAAAAGCCAGGAACAGTGGAGATCCAGAGATTTAGAGGTCTATTTACACAGATCATTAAAACTTAGTACAGTAGTCAGGTATAAAAAATAATCAAAAAGGCAATTTGAGTGTTCCCCTTTATAACTAGAGGGTTAGAATTTAAAGGCAAAAGACTTTTGCTACAGCTATACAAGGCTCTGGTTATACCTCTGTAGTGCTGTTCTAGGCATTGCACCTTTGAAAGGATATATTGGCCTTAGAAGTAGCAAAGTGCAAATTCACAGAATGTTACCAGTGTTCCAAGAGTTGGATTATGAGGGGTGAGTTCATAAACTAGGCTTGTATTTCCTAGAATATAGACAGTTAGGCTAACATCATAGGTAAATTGCTAGAATCCATTATTAGAAAATCATAATTTGATCTGGCAGAGTCAACGTGGGCTTGTGAAAGGAAAATCTTGTTTAGCTAATTTATTGGAGTTTTTTGAGAATGCAACAAGCAAGGTGGATAAAGGGGGACCTGTAGATGTGGTGTACTTGGGTTTCCAGAAGGCATTTGATAAGGTGCCCACTCAAAGGTTACTACACAAGATAAGGTTACATGGTGCATGGGATAATATATTAGCATGGATAAAGGATTGGCTAGCTACCAGGAAGAAAAGAGTAGGGATAAATGGGTCTTTTTCAGGCTGACAAGCTGTAACTAGTGGAGTGCCACAGGGATCAGTGCTGGGGCCTCCACTATTTATAATCTACATCAATGATTTGGATGAAGGGACAAATGTATGGTAGCTAAATTTCCCAATGACACCAAGAGAGGTAGGAACGTAAATTGCCAAGTGGAGGTAGATAGTCTGCAATGGGATACAGGCAGGTTAGCTAAGTGGGCAAACATTGGCAGATGGAGTATAATATAGGAAAATGTAAACTTGTCCACTTTGGCAGGAAGAATAGAAAAGCAGTTTACTATTTAAATGAAAAGAGAGATTACAGAACTCAGTAGTACAGAGGGATCTGGGTGTACTGGTACATGAATCACAAAAGGTTAGTATACAGGACAAGAGCAGCAGATAGATGGGAACACCACCACCTGGAAGTTCCCCTCTAAGTCACTCACTATCCTGACTTGGAAATATATCACTGTTCCTTCACTGTCGCTGGGTCAAAATCCTGGAACTCCCTTCCTAACAGCATTGTGGGTGTACCGATACCACATGGACTGCAGCGGTTCAAGAAAGATGCTCACTGCTACATTCTCAAGGGCAACAAGGGATGGGCAATAAATGCTGGCCCAGCCAGTAAAGCCCACATCCCGTGAATGAATAATTAGGAAGACTGATAGAATATCGGCAATTATTGCAAGGGGAATAGAATATAAAGGTAGGGAAATTTTACTGCAGCTGTACTGGACATTGGAGAGGCCACATCTGGAATACTGTGTACAGTTTTAGTCTGCTTATTTGAAAAAGGATACTGGGCGGAATTGTCCGGTCCCATTGGCGGTGGGTGTCATGGCAGACATGAGCAGACAATATGGCAAGAAGGCCAAAGATCATTTTTACGCCATCATGAAACCAGTTTGCGATCATCCACCTCACCTGTCAATGGCGGGCCATGTTTGCTGCCACTGCACATTGGGAGCCTAAATTCAATCTCATTATAAACCCTGCTCGTCGGAATCGTCCCCCCAAGTTGGATCATCTAGACACGTTAGCGTGATTGCATGCTGACGTGTTTCACAACTGTACATAAATGATGTGCACCTGGCAAGCCGGACTTCGCTCGGGACTTCAATGTTTGTTTGCCCACCTTGCTTCAAGGTCATTAGCGCCAGGCTTCGCAGGCAGCACCACATCACTTTTAGATGGGCTCGCAGCAGGTCTCTACTCACCAGACCAGCCGTAAGGCGGGGTGACCTTTCAATGGCTGCAGGGCTAGGGCTTGTTTTGGGAGGGGGGAGAAGTAGCCTCAGGGAAGCGAAGAAGCTGGAGGCAAGGGCTCTACTGGGGAAGGGAGGTATCCCAGGTTGTGTATGGGGGCACATGTTGATCTGTGCAAGTGGCCCCAGGATGCTGAGGGCTAAGGAGGCAGTCTCCAGAGGGGATGAGACCAGATGGAGATGTGAGGGTATGTGTGAAAGAGAGTGAGTGGTGATGTCCCTTGAGCAGGCAGTGTGAGAAGACAGTGAATGTCTGATGAGCTTGTGAGTGTGTGAGTTTACAGGGATGAGATGGTGGCCTTGCCCTGGCAGCACAGGTGAGATCATTTATCCTCTTTCTGCACTGGATGGCCAACCTCTTGTGTGCAGCATTGACACTGACCACCACTGCCACCGCCTCCCAAGCCAGAGTGCTGAGACTGATGGACTTCCTGAGGCCAGAGCTGGGGTTGGAGGACATCATGGCGGGCCTCCAAAAGACATCCCAGTGACAGGTCACTGAACTCTTCTTGGCTTTCAGGGCCATGTCTTCACTGGAGCAGCCCTGGGCTGCAAGCATTGAGAACTGTGTACACGGCTGGAGTTTAGGTATAGCATCTGGGGTAAGGAACTGATGAGATAACAGCTTGGTGGGCAATTCAGAGGCTGCCCATCCACAGGACGACGTGTTTCCTGTGGCTGCATAATTAATGAGACAGGAATCAGACAATGCAGCACAAAAACCCACCATTGCGGCCGGAGAGTAAAATGTCATTTTTGATGCCCGCTACCGCACTTAGTGCATATCTGGGACAATTCTGCCCATTATGACTTTAGAAGCAGTTCAGAGAAGGTTCACTCGACTATGCCTGGAATGAGGGGCTTATCTTATGAAGAAAGGTTGAACATGTTAGGCCTATACCCATTACAGCTTAGCAGAATGAGCGGTGATCTCATTGAAACATATAAGATCCTAAGGGGATTTGATAGGGTAGATACCAGAAGGATGTTTCCGCTTGTGCGAGAGACTAGAACTAGGAGACACAGATTAAGAATAAGAGGTCTACTGTTAAGTCAGAGATGCAGAGAAATGTTTTCTCTCAAAGCATCATTAGCATGTGGAATTCTCTTCTCAAAAAGCAGTGGAGGCTGGGTGATTGAACTTATTCAAGACAAGAGTTAAATTTTTGTTAGATAAGTGAGTCAAGGGTTATGGGGCGCAGACAGCAAAGATGACCTGAGACCACGACCAGATCAGCCATGATCTTATTGAATTGTGGAGCAGGCTCAAAGGGCTGACTGGTCTACTTCTGCTCCAAAGTCCTATCTTCCTATGTTCTTATGATTTGACTGAGGATTTTAAGATTTTGAAATAAATTGATAAGGTAGATAGAGGCAAACTTTTTTCAATTGGCGGGAGGGTCTAGGATAAGGATCCTAACCATAAAATCATAGCCAGGCCATTTCAGAGAGCGGCTAGGAAGCATTTATTTAGAGAAAGGGTGGTAGAAGCTTGTAACTCTTTCCCACAAAAAGCAGTAAATGCTAACTCAATTAATAACTTTACATCTGAGGTCGACAGAATTTTGCTGGGCAAGGGTATAAAAGGATATGGAGCTAAGACTGGTGGATGGAGTTAAGCTACAGATCAGCTTTGATCACATTGAATTGTGTAATAGGTTCAAGGTCTTGAATGCTCTACTCAAGTTTTTCTGTTCCTATGTCTCTACAAAAACAGTGAGACCATTGCTGAAAGCAGGCTTTGCTAGTATGCAGCAATTGAAATAGTGTCAGAAAAATTGTAGAATTCCAAATTCTCAAGCCACTGCTTATGGCACCCACCATGCAGACCAGAAAGTAGGGACCTCACAGAACACTGCTCCCACAACCACCATCACCATCATATCCCAAACCCCTACCCCATCTCACCAAGTTTTTCCTAGTTTTAAACCTATGATTTGTACAAGGTATTATGTAGTGAATTCCAATGTCCCACATTCTGGCATTTAAAAATTCATCATTGACATATCTCTGCAATTGATGTTCTTTATTTAATGATTCCTTTAAACCCTGCATAATTCATTGCCCTTTATTGAATTAGTACAGCATAGTTAAATATGTTAAAGTAATCACACACTAATATGTACTGCACATTTCAAGGCATGTTATTGGTACCCACACATTTTTACCCTGTTCCTACTTTGCAGAAAATTAAAATCTAATTTAAATTTTTGAACGCACTGAAGAAATTAATATATTTCTAGAAATTGGAAATAAAAGGAAATGCCTGTACAATAATTAAGTTTTTACGATGAAGATCAGGTTTGAAATACCCCGCAAAAACAGCTTTGTTTCCATAAAAATAGATGTTTCAAATGCTTTAACCTGATCAGCACAAAATTCACTCGAACTAAACAGTGCTCCCCATTCTCTAAAAACATTGAAAATTATAACTCTGTATGCATTTAGTTTGAATTCTTGTAAAGTTTGATGGGGGGAGTAGGAAATTAACAATGAAATTAAGGTACAGGGAGTACATAAATGTCATGCTCTAGTTAACTATAATATTTTATTTCTTAAAGTATTATATATAAAGGCCCAGATCTTTGTTCACGTGTTGGGTTTGCAGAGACAGAGTATTTCTGGTTCTGTGAACCTGACATTCTAAAATGGCAGACGGCACTTCCAATTTTCATTCGGGGGGGGGGGGCTGGATTAGGAGTCGATCCCGCTGCCCCCCAGAATGAGTGCGGAGATCGCGGGTGCAGAGCGGGCTGGGTAAAAAGCCTGCCTCTGTGCTCCAGCACTTGGCTGAATTTAAGTTAAAAATTATTAAAACAAACAATAGTCTTCCAGCCCTCTACCCCTACACACACTCCCCATGCCCCATCCATGCCAACCTATGTCACCTCATGCCCCACCCACCCCCATAGCCCCCATATCCCTGATGCCAACTCATGCCCCTCTACCCACCCCTCATGCCTCCTCATAACCCCTGTACCACGCTATGCTCCCCACTCATCCCATGGGCCTTTATAACCCCTTTGCCAACTCATGCCAACCCATACGTCCACCACACTTTCCCCTTACTGTTCTGCATGCCAACTCATCTCATATCTACCATGGGAAAATCTCAGGAACCATGCTGACATAAGATAAAATTGTGTGGCTTTGGATGCTGTAACTATTTTAAACAATAAAAACTCTCATTGATTAAAATACATAAAGTCAATACATAGAAATTCCTTCAACTAATCTTTTATGAAAACAGACATTTCTACTCTATAACCATTTGGAATGGTCCATCAAATGGCTCACTTAACATGCATCCCACTGTGACAATGTTAGTTTGTAAAATCAGCCATTGCAGCACAAATCATACAATGATAACCCTCAGGCTTAAGTCAACTGACAGAATGAAATATAAAACACTGATTTTTTTTTTAACTCCACACTTTGTTTTAAATTTAAAGCCCAGCAGAGTTAAATCCCTTGACGCAATTGGTAGTTCCAATGAGTTATGACAATTCCAATGAACTTTGTCAGTTCTTTGACAATTCCTTGACAACTTTACAGTTCTTTGACAGCTTTGACAGTTCCAGTGACTTTATGCACTTTTTTACGTGCAATTATGTCTACTTTTAACAATCCCAAAGGGTGCCTTACGTCTCCAAAAGGTGTCCTTGGACCACATCCAAAGGGGTACATTACCTCTCTAAAGGGGTAACCTAGCTATCCAAATGAATCCAACAAGTTCAGAACAGTGTTTACCAGGCCTAATCTGCACACTCCGGGTTTCATATTCCTGGCCTAACAAAATCCCACTTCAGTGGAGGCAACTGATAATTTAGATGGCCCGCTGCCTCCATGAAACATGCCTGCATGAACCAGGCCTGACTCTAATCCCACCCATGTAAAAATAGAAAATGCTGTCTGCGGGTGGGGGTGGGTGGGGGTAGACTTAGGACTTTAGGCCTCTTTGTCGTGATGAAAATTTAGGCCAAAATCTTTAATTATTTCAGGTTTGCGTCTATTTTAAAACTTCATGATCATTTTAGTAGGAAATAATTCTCTCCATCATCTAAGAAACTAAAGCAATCTCAGCCCTGATACTGCTTTACTCCTCTCTAGCTCAGGCACAGGATCGGTGGAGTGTTCTGGAGGGCTGACATTAACTTGCTGGTGGAAATAGAGAATTAGCAGCTCTAAAACAGCAATGCTGCACTTACTGTTGCTATGCTCCTGTTCTAAACCTGTATACAATCAATTTTTCTTGTGGTTTTCCACTGTGAGGCCCAGCTGTCCCAGTGGACCCAGCAAAAGCATTATCATTGCAAACATGTTGGGGTACATAGGATCCCGGTGCTAATCAAGTGATACCTGGGTGGACTTTGTAAAGGAGAACACAGAATTGCTTTTGTGAGGTCAGGAGGAGAAGTGTTCCTCTGGGGTCCCCAAGAATATTGTATATTGCTGCCACTCTGTGTACCCTACCACTTTTCACCTATGGGTTTCTCATACCCATGCCCCCAACCACCCCCCACCCCTGCCCCACCAACTTCCCTCCTCCCCCAGCTGCTCACCATAACTTTCTGCCTGTTGGCTGGCTGGCATCCAGACCTGCCAAAACTGAACTTGTTCAGGGCCAGAGAGCTGCATTGGGACACTTGTTTGGGTGTACAACTTGTCGATAATACGAAAATGCAGTCCAGCCCTCAACATGACATGGATCTCCATGCTGGGAGTACACTGAGAGGGCTCTGCTTGTCTATGCTTTGGCACACTTACTTTTCATGGGTTGCATCATTAATCTGGTGTAGGCCTGTACCCAGGCAGGGCCTTAAAATTAGAATTGAAGTTATGTGTCTTGGCATCTTCTGGCTGCTGTTTCCTGATAGCATGCAGACATCAATTGCTGTGTTCTACAATACAAGGTATTTTTCTGTGTAATGCTCTTAGCCTTGCTTTAAGGCCCCAGCAGATTCTCTGATCTATGGGGACACCCAGTGCAAAAACTCACTACTAGTTTCTTGAGTAGTGCCTGCAGTGTTTTGGCCCTGGTACCAGAGAGTAGATTGCATGAACCAGACCTGTATTCCCTTGGGTACAGAAGATTAAGGGGTAATATAATTGAGGTGTTTAAGATGATCAGAGGAGTCAACGTGTCCAGAAGCATTCCTTCAAATAAAGGTTGATGATAATCTAGAGCTCTCCGCACCACAAAACTGTTGAAGTGGGTCAACTGAAAATTTAAAACTGAGATTCCTGAACTTTTGCTATGCAAGGGTATTAAGGTTTACAGCAGCAAGCCAGGTAGATGGAATCACAGTACAGATATGCGCTTGAATGGAAGAACAGGCTTAGGGCTGAATTAGTCTATTTCTATTTCAATATTCGATATTTCGATATTCGATATTCGATATGTTGCCAAAAATGGGAATGCCACAGATAGAAGTGGGAGTGCTGCAATGCTGCTACCATCTCATCATAACACAGGTGTGATCCCAAGTGCAGCTCCAGTTTTTTGAGGAAACACCAAAAAGCACGGAGCAACATAATTGGTCAGATGTACTTGTTCTCCACCTCTTTTCTTCTCCCTAGCAACCAAGACATGGACTGCTAGGGATTAATAATATCGGGGTCATTTTGTTTAATTCCTTGAAAGCTGGAATGCATTTAATTAATATAGAGTTAAGACAGCACATGCCGACTGGCGTGTCCCAAATTTGATCCAGGTGCTGAGTCAACTGACCTTTGCTACAATAATAATGAATGTGCTGATTGGCTCCAAGATCCTAGGTTGAGGAGTGTGGAGAAGCAGCTGGAGTTTTGAATCCTGATTCCTATCCAGTGGTTTTTGCTGGAAAATGTGCCTGTGTGAATGTCAGATGTGGGGAGGATCAGATGTTGCCATTTACTGAATTCACTGTACAAACATCTGGAAAAGTTAGTGCAGAGTGGGAGCACACAAGGCAGCAATGTTGTTAGAGTAAAGGTGGAAATTAGAAGAGGAAGGGGTGAGAGTTAATATTAAGCCAATGTTACCTAATGACAAAGAAAGACTTGTATTTATATAGCTCCTTCCAGGACCTGAGTTCACTCAAGTGTTTTACAGCTAATTTAGTACATTTGAAATGCAGTCACTATTCAAAAGTAGCAAGTACAGCAGACAATTCGTGCACAGCAAGCTCACATAAACAACAATATGATAATGACCAGATCATCTGTTTTAGTGATGGTGATTAAGGGATAAATATTGGCTAGGACACTGGGGAAAACAACCTTACACTTCTTTGAAATGTGGCCCTAGACCTTTTATGCCACCTGTGAGCGAAGACAGTACTTCAGCTTAACGTTTCATCTGAACCACAGCACCTCTCATTGTACAGCACTTAGTATCAGCTTGTATTGTATGCTTAAGTCTCTGGGATGAGCTTGGACCCACTGCCCACTGACTTAGAGGTGAGGGTGCTAACATTGAGTTAAAGCTACCATTGAAATAATAAAGTTATCATTCAATGTAATCGCATGGGAATATATATTTAGTTGCTGCCAGCTGATTTACATAAGCAAAATATCAATGACTATTCTAGCCCCTTCCACAATATGTAAGATATGAATAAAGCATCAAATTGGTACATCAAATTATATATTGAAAACAACTGATGGATCTGGCCAGGAATGTTTTCCTTGGAAGAGCCACAGTTAGTAATAGTAACCTGCTAAGCCTGAAGCCAGAAAGATTGCTGTAGCAAAGTGGGTTTCTTATAAAAGTTGTTGTCACTTTGTATTACTTCAAACAATTTGCCCTGAGAGCAGATTGAAGAAGAGTAAATGCCTACTGACAGTCTGAGAAGCTGCTATGTCAATCATTTTCAGAAAAATTCATAAAAATTTAAATGGTTAGAATGTAGAGGAAAGGTGACCTTAAGTGCCCAACATATGCCACACCTTTGTCTAAAATTCGCTAAAATTGGATATGGCCCGTTTGAGGGCATGGTGAGTGCCCTCGATTTAAGCAAAGTTTGTGCTGCCATAACTGTAGTGTGCAACCCAGTGCTAAACATGTTGAAGGCTGGCTGCAAGGGGCTTAGATTCAAGGTAGGCTGGTATGAGTTACGGCTAGACTGTGCCTCTTAAAAGGGGAGGTGCATGCTGGCTGTGGCAGGGGCTGCTACTGTTTGTGCTAGAATTTCTCAGAAGGGAGTAAGGGAAGCAACGCCGTTACAGGCTAGCGAGAGAGCTGCAAGGTTCTTTGATGCAGCGTTGGAGTAATTAGTGATGGGGGTGGAAAGGAGGAGAGAGTATCTTTCTGCAGGGGACTAGGAGGACCTCCAGACATATTCTAAGGGCATGCGAGCTGAGAAGTGTGGAGATCAATACAAGAAGTCTGGCCCTGAGGACCCGACTTCGGCACCACAAAAAACTCAAAAACCTCACGAGTAATCAAAGTCAGTGAATGCTTGGTCAAATGCCATCTGCTACTCGCCACCCCACCACTCTCTCACATTCAATACACCACCCATCAGCAACCTGTAGCAATCAGTCCTCATGTCTAACACCCATTTGCTCGACCTCACCCTCACACACTTACCACTGCCACAAGCCTCACACCCACATTGTGCAGCTTTCACAAGCTTATAGCTATTTAGCTATGACAGACACATCACCCAAACACATTGTAGTGCAGTCAGTGACACTCATTCCTCTCTCTTGCAGGATAAGGTGAGACATCATAGGTGGGAGCAGCAAAGAACTAGTGGGGGGCAGGCATGGCTGCATGTCTTCAGCCCCATGAAGGAGTCAGTGCTCCAAACTATTGGCATATTAGTCATTGAGGCTGTTGAAACAAGCATCACTGAAGCCATCCATGACTTTGACCACTCATGTGAGGTTATTGATCAGTTGACAGTAGGTTTCTGCCTTATGCATCTTCTCAAACCCCTCTTCACATCCATCCCACAATATGTTATGAAGTACAAGTTACAGATGGAGTAACTATGCATCTCTTGCTTTCCACATTCCAACCCATTGCTTCCCTCACCCCAATCCTCCCCTCCTGCAATTTTGCTTTCTGATACTTGAGAAATGCTGCCTGTAGACAGTGCAGCCTGATGATGAAGTGCATGAACAAGAGCAGACATCTGATGAAGTGTTATGATGTGGCAGATGATGTGTGCCAGGTGGATCAAATCCACAAGGAAAACTTGGCCAAACTATCACAATAGTTTTACAATTTGTATTTATTATGAGAAGATTTGTGCACTGAATCAGGAGTAATAAGTCCACAAACATGTTTAGGAATTTTAAAACCTGAATTAAAACATTTATTAACTAAGGAAAATGTTTCAAGCACATACATAAGATTGTAATTACTTAATACTATGACAAATCACAAAATCCCCAATTAACCTGACTCCCAAGCACACACACTCTTTAAACCAACAGTCCCAAAATAAATTTTAAATTTAAATAGACAAGCCAGCAAGTTTACCATAGCACCCACTCAACAGTAGAATTCCAAAGGTTTTCCTTCACCTTTGGTTACTGGACACAACAGACTTCTGCAAAAGTGGCTAACACTAGAGGCTTCCCTAAAGCTGTTTTACATGGTCCTTTTAGACCTTACATGGCTCCCCAACATAACCTTACCTACTTCTTTATATATGTTTCTCTCTATTCTCTCTGTAAATTCCATTGTTCTATATGTTTTTGGAAATTAACTTTTCCCATAATATAAAAATCTTTCATGTTTCCAATATGGTCAGTATCTTTGGGAAAAATAAACATGTTGCTTGGCCTTGCTTATCTTATTAGTTGTAAATGTCCCATAATCCCTTTCACTCATCTAAAAATGCAAATTTCCTTCATACCCTACATGTTAATACCTCATCCATCTTTATTCATTAGCATTTCAAATGCCTTTTACCCCTAACTTCTTTTGATAATTTCAAGCTTGCAGCCTATCTGACTCTAATTCAACTAAATCACGCAGACAGAACCATACACAATCACATTCATAAACCTATTTTACAGTAAACCACAGTAGTATTACGAAAAATATGATAGTTTCACGAGAGAAGAAATACCATCACTTGATCTGACACAGTCAGTCACCAGCTCAGATACTGTTATCTGATGCATAGTTTAGAGGGAAATATCGATGTGGGGTAATCATGTGATGATCATTGGGCATGAGTGAGCTGCAGCTAGGCTGAGGGAAAGGATAGTGTGTGTGCCAGCTCAATGGAGGGTTAGGTACCTCTACACAAAATGCATTGTGCATTGGCAAGCCTGCCACTGAGCATCTTGTCACTGTCATGAAGGAGTCCAGCTCCAACTTGGCACTGGGCTTCACACAGAGTTGGGACCCATGCTTTTCAGCCAACTCCATGGCAGCAGTTGAGGGCCCAGTAGACGCACAGCCAGATTGCCAATGTCTCAGCTTCCTTTGCAGCACAGTAGAAATCAAATCACCCAACATCTGAGGTATGAGATCTCTGCTGGTTATCATGCAAACCCTGGTTTTTGCCATGCAGGCTCAGACTGCTACCATAAAGACTGCAGATACCAGTGCTCGAAGGGACTTGCTGAATCTCAGAGCAGTCCAGCAATCTGTCCTCTAGATTACTAAGATTGCTGAGGTGCAGCCCTGGGGTAGTGGCATTGGCTCTGTGCAGCATAAACCTGCCGTCCTCTCCCAGGATGATCTCTCAGTGTTTGAACTCCGCCAGTGCCCTTGCTGTTGCCTGTTATCCAGCCAGCCCAGAATGCTCATGTCAAGATGATGCAGTCTGAAACTGGACCCTCAAATCCTAAAGCAACTTGAGGGGATCCTGCAAGGCCATCTGTATCTCTCCAGCCGGAAGACAGCAGTCTTTCACCAGCCATGCTTACAGCCCTTGGAGTATAGGCACACTAGGCCAGGCAAAGCACCCATAAGGTAGGCACTGAGGGAAAGCACAAAGTAAATAATTGATAGCTGTAAACATTTTTGGAAGTATAATGGATAAAGTTGTTTTGCTATGTGTAGTGTCTTTTATTTTAACTTGTAGTAAGATGGGTGCTGTGATGGTGCAAGGAGAGGGATGGAAATGTGGGCAAGTGTGGAACTGTAGCGACCTCGGGGGGTTTTCACTGCAACTGGCATCTGAAAATCTTATACTGCTGATGTTCCAGTATAGAATAGACACTTTTGTTCATTGTTTTATGCTGGGGGCGGAGTAGTGGGAGGAACAAAGATTTCAAATTACTGTTTAAACAAATACTACACAATGAAACTCCCCACACAATTCGAGCACTGTAGTGCATTAGAGAGTGAGATTACCAGGGGAACAATACACAGGATAGGATGTACCTTTCAGTAACCTGTTTACAATCTGACTAAATGTTCATGGCTGGACTTTAACCCTTTTCCTTATTCTCCTAAAAATGGATGCCTCTTTCTTCCTCCCTCCTCTTTCACCTCATCCTCCTTCCCTTCTGGAGGTGATTGACACAGGTCTGGTGGCAATGACTGCACCCTCATGATTTCCAGGTTTTGGAGGGTGCAGCAGATCACCATGAATTGCGATACATGCTCTGCGAATATTGGAGCACCCCTCCTGAGTGATCTAGGCAGTTAAACTGGTGTTTGAGATTGTACACAATTTCTAGTTGCAGCCCAGCTCCTGTTACAGGAACACTGTCCATGTGTTGATTGGGTGGCAGAGGGGAGTTATGAGCCACTTGTAGAAAAAGGCTTTGTGGCTGTTGCCAGGATAGCAGCATTCACCAACATGACATTCTGTGCATGGTCACACTCGAACTGCACGTTCACAGAATGGAATGCTTTGTGGTTTCTGTACACCTCCCCAGTGCGATGTGGCACTCTCAAAGCCATATAGTCAGTGGCTCCCTGCATCAATGGGAAGCCCATTACCTTGCCAAAACCACATGTCAATTCCTCCTGTTTCTCTCTGCTTAGGGTGAAGACAGCAAAGTCCCATCTCCTCGGTTATTACCCTGGGATAGCGATACATGGTGAACTGAGATATCTCTGACATCACCAGCTCCAACCTGGAAGGATCCAGAAGTGTAGAAATTGAAGACAACAGCAGTGCTGCCTTCACCCTGTTGCCTAGTTGCAGATCCAATTAGAGGAGGTCACTCAGTTCAGCGGCCACCTCCTTGGTGAAGTGTAGTTGCCTCACACACTGCTCCTGGAGATAGGAGAAGTGCTTCCTGAAGACCACTCAGTGGGCACGGCCTTCTGCTGAGAGCACTGTTTCTCCTCCCTCTCCGCACAGCTTCTCCTCTCTTCTGCCTCCGCTCTATCAGCCTGTCTTGCTGCAGTGCAAGAGGGATTGTAACTATAGCTTCCACAACCGGGAGAAAGCTTCCTGCTCAGAGGCCTCTGAAGTGCACTCAGCTCTTTGCAAAGGTCCAGCACCACTCCCTTCTGACATAAGAACTTATGTGAACTTTTCCAACAACACAATATGTAGTACTTCAACTAAGATAGTCAAAAGTGACTCACCTGAAAGTTCTACAGTAATCCCTTTAAGTACCCTAGTGGAGGTACTTACCCTAGTGGTGTAACTGAATGCATGTTCAGTTAAAAGTGTTTAAGAGTGGCCCTTAGTAGGACCTATGAGGTCCAAAATGGCAGGTTTTGTGTCAAATCAGAATTAGATGCTGATTGATACCAGGATTTGCCCACTCTGCAAACGTCCGCCACATGGATTGGACACTTCCCATCACCTTCCCTAAAATGGCAAACTGCACCAGAAATTAACAGGGGTGGACCCCATGCTATTTTTTGAATTCTGGTCTCCCATATTGCTGAAACCAGCGGCATTACAGAGACAAATTTTGTGACCACAATCTTCATTTATCTGGGTTTGAATAGAAAACTGTTCAACATGAGAAGCTTACTTCACTCAGTTCAACAACTTCTACTACCTGAGAGAAGCCATGAACTTTGTTCATTTGGCGTGAAGTTGAAAGCAATGATTGCGGCAATGGGGGTTCTTTAATGTTTGTTTTTAAATATTCTCTGCACAACTTACTTTATAGGTTAACTTTCTTCCTTGGAGGGGTATTATTCATTATTGTCACTTTGGTAAATGTTCACAGAGCATAAATGCTCTTGGCCTCATAAAGGATGTCCCACAGAGAGAGCATTTCCTGGTGCTAGCCCAGACTATTTCATTCATTCTTTAGGAATGTTCCAATACACAAATAAAGATCAGCCTCTTCAGCCTTATCACTGCTGCAGCTTGCTTCATTTTGAAGTGCTGGTAATTTTCTTATCCAGGTACAACTGCTCTTGCGACAGACCAGAGTTCCATATGATAGGCGCAGCAATTACATTCCCAAGCATTTTAAGGTTCAGTCTGGCTCCTGATGCTTTGTAATTTTTGTATAATGAGTTAATTTGGGCCTGGAAGTTTAATATTATTTCCACATGTTTAGGAGATTTCAGGGGATAGTTGATGTCAATCTTAACAAGAATGGAAAATTAATTATCATTTAGTCCTAAAGGTTTAATTACTCCATGTATATTTAGTGAACATAACAGTTTTCAGTAATTATTAAGCAGGAATGACTTAGAGAGCCACATACAACTTTTTCATAAACCTCTGGAGATTGCTGCTTTGTGGTAATTATATTGTGAGCATATCAAACATGTAAATGTACTGGCTTTCTCATTGTTAATTCAACTTTAGATGAAATGCTGCAAAAATATTTGTTAGGAATTATTTTCTTTTTACAGATAATTACGGGAAGTACCAGAAAAACTCATGCTATATAAATGCAAATTTTAAGTTACAAATGACAGTGCCCTGTAATGATGAGCTTTGGTCAAGCTGTGATATATTTCATGGGCATCCTGTGCAGCTTCAAAGTTCAGAATATACAGTGTTCTTTAAGTTAATTGGTTTTGTTCCCCTAATAACTGTCGTGATTGCTGTTTTTAGTTTACTGCCAGCCATCATTCACTCTGTTAAAATTCTGTTCATTTACAGCATCATTTTAACACTGCTGAGGGTACTGTTAGCGCTTGGAATGACGTATTGCAGTTGGCAGTAAGTAGGTTGTAAATTTACTGATACTCAAAATATCTATTTCGTATCCCCGCTAATGTTAGTTCAGCATCATCAAATTGTCAGCCTTAGTAGCCTGCCAAAGTCAGCTCCCCCAGCTGAAGTCACCATGTGAATACAAATCTTCAAAAGATCAGTGGAAATAATGACAAAAATAATATTGATGTCATTACCTTTTTCAACCACTTTTTAAAAGAGTGTAAATGAAATTCACTTGACTGTGTCCCCCACCCCTGGTTGTATTCCAGTCCTTTTGACTACTCTCTAGTAATACCATTAAGAAAAAAAAACTTGAATTTATATAGCACCTTTCAGGGTCACAGGAGATTTCAAAATGTGAAAGTGCTTTTGAAGTGTCCCCTCTCCCTCAGTGTTTCTTCACAGACAACGATTTTAGGAAGGTTTGTGCTGAACAATTGAAAGCCCACTGGTAGGCAGCCAGGCCTAACCGTGAGCAGCAGATTCTCCTACAGCAAGTGCAGGTCAAGGTGCAGATGCTGTTGAGGCAATTTGATCTTCCCTTCTCCTCCTCTTTGCTTTCAAGCTGATTTTCTGCTAGGTCTCAAAGTTATCTGTAGCACTTCCAATGAAGTGTCTCCAGGCATCATGATCTAGGGTCTGCACTTCCCACCAATGATAATTGATGTGGCACACAGAGAGGGACTTCTTCAAGGAATCCTTGAAATGGTTGCATGGGGCCCTCTGCTCTGTTTGCCAGTGGTCAAGTTTCCTTGGGCAGCTAGCTGTCATCCATCCAATCCAGGCAACATGACCCACCCAATACAGCAGAAGGATGGTCTCGATGCTGGAGATGTTAGCTATTTCCAGGACTTTAGTGTTTGCGATGTGGTCCTGTCAGTGAATCTTGAAGAGCGCTAATGGAAGCGTTCTAGAAGGCATACATGACGGCTGTATGGGACTCATGACTTGGCTCCATACAGAAGGGTTGTGAAGGCTACGGCTTTGTACACTTTGAGCTTGGTCTGTGCTCTGAGGCTGTATTGCTCCACACTCATTTTTAGGGCCTGCCAAATGCACTATTTTCTTTTGAAAGCTTGTTGTCCACTTTCTTGTCTATGGTGGCATCAAACATGACGACACTCCCCAAATAGATAAAATGCTTGATGGCATTCAGCTTGGTTTCCTTGATGACAATGCTTGGTGGTTTTGATGGTTTGAAGTGTCATCACTGTTGTAATGTAGGAAATGCAATAGCCAATTACTGCACAGCAAACTCTGACAAACAGCAATGTATAAGGAAAAGCAGATAGTGTTTTTGTGATGTTAATCGTGGAATAAATAATGGAGGTAACTGCGCCACTCTTCTTTGGAATTGTGCCATGGGATCATCAAAAGCAACACCTGAGTTCGAAGTTCTGTGTTCATTCCGTGAAAGTGATTTACTGCTAACTCTAAATAGTTTTGTAAAGCATAAAATTGCATTAAACAGGAAAAAAAATTGTTCAAAATTATACTTTGAGGACATAAGAGGATCAATGGTTGTGGTAAAAACGTAACGTGATATTTTGCTTAAAGGAAAAGCTTGTGGGGTTGCCTGTCCTGAAAACATAACAACACACAGCATAGCAAGTTTACATGACAGCCCATGCTGAAGTGCAAATATTTTCAAAGACTGCTTTCTTAAATAATTTTATATTTTTCTTTACAAAAAGCAATAAAAACCACAATGTATCACTGCCGATGAGGAGATGCTATTGTGGCACATTGGAATTTCTTTGCATAAAGACTCTTCACCCTAGTGAAATAACTCTTTTAATAAACACGCCATGTAGGTGAATCACAGATTGCAGAGAAAATGTTCTTAAGATTAATGCAAATTGACAGTACAGGGCTGATAATTCAGATGACTACTACAGTTGGCCATTTGGATAACTGAAATGCCTTTGTTTTTACCAATATCTAATTGTATTTGATGGGATAATGATATACTAACACTGCAGATTAAATATACATAATAATGAAATTAATTATTAACAGAAAACTCTTTGTAGCAATTTATTATAAATTTGTTGTGTTGATTGTACCATTGACCAAGTGAATCATAATAGCAGCGCTGATTGTTAATATTGCTCGATCTGAGATGCTACAGGAAAGGCAATCTATCTGATCCTCATTTTTAGCAAAACTTGCATGGTCTTTTATGGTTCCAAATAATCTGTATGTTAAGTGAAGAATTGTCTTGAGAGGTATACATAAGAATTCATTCTGGATTTTGCTAAATTCAAAGCCTAAAGTGGCTGTAGAATTACCAGGTAATCAATTGGAAGTAATTACAGTCAATCATTAATCCAACAGAATAAATAAACTATATTGCGTGCCCTTAAAAGTTCTGCTTAGGAGTGGATTCAAAACTAAATAAAATCTTCAGACAAGAGGCCTTGCATAAATTTAAGAGAATATATTATTTATCGAAATTACTTAAAAGAAATCATTTCAGTTCGGACAATGAGTATGTCCTTCTAACTTCACTCTTATGGTTAGAGTCACAGAAAAATACAGCACAAAAAAGAGGCCATGGGCCCATTTTGCCTATGTTGGTACGTTTAGAGGGATTTTCAATCAGTATAATTTCCCTGATCTCTGTAAATGTCTCCTTAATGTTTATTGTACCTGGTTATTGAGAGACAGCTTTTGTTTGGTTAAATTTGACCTTGATTTGGTCTTGATCTCTGAACTTATAAAAACAAACAGGTGTCAATTATTTTCAATACAAAATACTCATGTAGTAGTGGTGCAATAGTATATAGTACATTGTCGATAAGTAGTGCCAGCCGGTTTAGAAGAAAGGGAGAAAATAATTTATCGAGAAAGCTAGGTAAAAAGAAATGAATGGCATAATTTATTTTTAATTATCAACAGAATGAGAGATGCTGCAGAGATCGGCCTCACTATTGAACAGCCAAAGCCTAGCTTTCGTATTTTTAAATCCTTTCTAATATTTGGGCACAGAGAAAATTACGATTCTAATATCAAACTGAAAGTGGATTTGCTTTGCAAATTATAATTTTCCGAACAATATAGTATCATGTAGTTGTCAACTTTTGAAGTTTTACTGTAACTATTGTCTCATTTAAATGGCTGAAATTTACAGGCATACCATCTGTGCATTGATGGGAGGATTTCCCTTGCACTTTGTAACATTTCCCAGTTGCTGTGGTGATGCTCAAATTGCCACACGCCTGCATTCAATGGCACCCTGTGGGAATCCATCCAGACTGGCGAATCAGAGTGCCCACCTCTTCTGGGCATACTAATCATTGGGGTAGATTGTGTAACCGGTCGTGCCCAGGAGAATCTGCAGGCAAAAATGTTGAGGACGTGGTCATTTTTATAGACACTGGTAAGGCACCATTAGGTCCAATAGAGAGCAGGTCTTCCTCTTGGAGGCTACAGCTGTCTACCACCACCTGAGAATCTCAGCCTGTGCAAGCACTTCTCTTCCTGTTAACAATGTGGGTAGGTAATGCCTCCTATGACTTTGCCTCCTCCTCTGCGCCCCTCTTTGCTGTGCACCTCCCTCCTGTGCACCTCCCTCCTATGCACCTGCTGATCCCACCACAGCGCATCATTGCTGGCATGCTTTATGATGGCCTCCCATTTTCTGATATGCTGTCGAACAAGGTGCCTCCCATCCTGTTCTTGTCAATCTGAGATCCTCAGAGATTGAAAAATGCTCCCTTCATTCGAGCCCTCTCTGCCAAAATTTCCAGAGGGAACTGAGACACCAGCTGCAATAAGCGAACATTTATTCCAATGGAGCAATGCAAGTTTAAATACCCAGCTGAACCGCAGCTTAACCTCCCTGCCCAGGAAACCTGTCCTGCTTGTTTTAAATTTGGAGCCAAGTTAAAAACCATTTAAAAAGGGCTCACCTGTGCTCAGTTGTGAAATGGCAACATTAGCTTGCCGATATTCAAACAAGCCTCTGTTAACCGAAAAGGGAGACGGTTGTACTCTCGGTTCCACTCTAAAAATCAGAGATTTTAAACCCTACCCGCCTCCCTACCCACCTGCCCCTACCAGTTCTTGGAGGTTAAAATTCCCCCATGTGTTACCAGAATTAGAGTCAGAGGTCAGCTGTCAAATACTTCCACCAGTTTCTTCAAAAGGCTTGTCAGATTTGATAATCCCTTGGTTTTGATTTCCTCCACTGTTCTATTACTTCAGATGTTGAAGTTAGGATTTATTTCTGGCCCACATGGGACAGTAGTTGCCTTATTGTAATAAATGCTTGTATCCAATTGTTTCATTTGTAGGACAAATTAGTTTGTTCTAAAAGCTAGATATTTTACATTTTTCAATGGAGGTTGCATTTTATGTTGTGCTGCTTTGGAGCAATGGCTTGAATTTTCTCCCTTGGCCATTATAACATGGTGAAAAACTACTCTGGACATTGTAAATGAATATAACACTTCCTTTAATAGGAAAGAACATTGGAAAGGCATTGCTTCCGTGCATTCTCTCATTCCTTGACAAAGATTTGACAGGGTTTTTATAGTGGCTTAACATACCAGGCATTCAATTAACTTGTCAAGTAGTTTGAGAGAACTGGCCAATCAAGTATCTTGAAACGAATGACCTATTTGCTATAACAAAACTCTTAAAAAATCAGCCACTATTATTAAATTTTAGGGGAAAGAAACAAGCTAATGTATCAACAGAATTAGTACCTTTCACTTTCTTCACTGCTGAGCCATGCAATCAATATAAAAGCCATCTGTTATTTACCATGTACCTGTTGAATCTATATCCGAATACTTTCCATTTATTTTGCCTTAAGATGCTGACAGATAACAGTAATTTCAAAGCAAGAAGGTTACCATTTATGTTCACTGGTTCCCATCCTGATTTAGAAACACATAGGCCAGGATTTTCCCCTTGTCGGGCAGGCCCGAGAGCAGCCACGAAACTGACCGCCACCCGCGATTGGGCCCCGGCGCAATTTCCCACTGGTGGGCCAATTAGGGCCCGCCCAGCATGAAATGCGGCTCCCCACTGGCCGGGAAGGGCTGAGTGGGAAGCGGGGGCCTGTCGGCTGCCAGGTCCAATGGTGACCCAGCGGCCGGTTTCCAAACGGCTCAACCAGCCACAGAAACGCTGCCAGGGAAGGACTCCTGTGCGCTGTTCTAACGGTGGACTCGAGTGCAGCTGCAAATGCCAGGTGGAAGGACAGGTCGTGTGGGAACTTGGTGCCCTGCTTTCCTGATGAAGGCCTCGCTGTCCTCCTGGAGGAGGTGGCTGCCAGTAGGGCCACACTTGCCCCCAGAGATGGGAGGAGGATGTCACTGCACATCACAAAGGGGGCATGGGCAGGGGCAGCAACCCAGGTGAGCAGCCATGACATGGTGCGGTGCCCCTGGGTCCATGTTCGGAAGTGCTTCAATGACCTGCTGCGCTCAGCAAGGGTGAGTACCATGTTGGCACGGGTTAGTGAGCAGATGTGTTAATGTTTGGCTGCCCCTCATGGACCTCACAGGTGCTAGAGGCTGAGTGCCAACTGTCAGTCATGCCAGAGCTGGCCAAGGGGGTGAGCCCTGGCTGCTTGGACTCAGTGCCTTGCGGGTTCAGTGCCACGACTCGAATGTGACCTGCCCCGTGTTCCTCAGGTGGGGTTGTCCAGGCTGCGATGGTGCTGTAGGTAGAGAGTTGACTAATCAATGCTCCTCTGTCGTTTCAGGAGAAGACAAGCCATAACCAAGCTTAGAGGGCAGGTACAGGCAGAGGCCCGCCCAACCTGCTGCTTCTTTCCCGGTTCGAGCAGGACATCCCGTGCAATTGGGCGTGGAAGGGCAAGGGTGGCAGACGAAGGTTAGACCATAGTGCACAGAGATGAGACTTTTGGATTGTGTAAACATTCTAGTGTAGTGTCTTCATTGGTGTGAGCCTCGAACTTGGAGTCCCCATTGATCATTGAAAGATGATGGCACCATGATGCAGATCTCCATTGTCTTGTTCATCTTCTCCCTTTTAGGCTCGCTGGTAGGCATCTGATCTGTAGAGACCAAAGGGTCACCCCTAGCACCAGAGGATCATCAGGTGTTATTTTCGCCTACGTCACACCCGCTCTTTGAAGCAGGCACTAGCGCAAATACCAGCACCTCGGTGGGCATCATATTGGTGGCTAGTATCTTGGTGCACATTGGTAAGGACACTTACATTCGCTGGAGGCGCAGGCGGAGACAGAGAGTACCCAGGGCGCCGACAGTCAGAGGACTGCTGGGGACCA
The DNA here is from genome assembly GCF_017639515.1 of Carcharodon carcharias. Classification (NCBI taxonomy): domain Eukaryota; kingdom Metazoa; phylum Chordata; class Chondrichthyes; order Lamniformes; family Lamnidae; genus Carcharodon; species Carcharodon carcharias. The sequence goes on from NC_054487.1 coordinate 67,226,147, forward strand.
GGACGATGCTCAGTCGAAGGCAGATGATGAGCCTCTGGTGTCGTCCATTAGGCGACAGATGCTGGAAGTCCAGCACAATGTGTGGGAGGATCTGACGGAGATCCACGAGGATATGCTTGCCATGGTCTCCATGATGGAGGAGTCCGAGAGGAGCATGAGCACTGCGCTAACCATCATGGGTGAGTGCACTGCCTCCTCCATTGAGAGAGTGGCAACTCTCATGGACAGAATGAGGGGTTCCTGGGGTTGCACTCAGACCTGCCAGCCCTCACACAGGCACTGACCTCAGGTGGTCAGTGTCAGTGTGGGAGATGGATGAGGCACCCAGTATCCCAGCTAGGTGACCATCCATCAATGGTGAGCAGGGAGGTCCAGAGTGACCTCACATTGGAGCATGAGCTGCCTGTCATCTTTGTGGGCTCCTCTCAGGGTGCTCTGCATGATGGTAGTAGCTCCTCCGCCCCTCCACAAGTGACTGTGCCATCTGATGAGGCTGCAGAGGTTGGGGAGATGCCAGCCATGGCACTGGCTGCTCCCTCCCAGGCAGGGCCAGCACAGGCTCTGCTGGCCAGAGGACGACCGCCAAGGTCATCAAAGCCAAATAGACAGCAGGGTCAGCAGGCTGCTTCCAATGCTGGTGCCAGCGAGGGGGGAGCACCTAGACATAGCACTCACAAACGTAAGTTAAAGGCACCATGAGCACAAAAGGGACAGGTCACGGGTGACTTTATGTTAATTTCTGTTTACTTTAATAATACTGGTCTGGGATTGAAGACCAGAAACGTTTATGCAAATAGTTTTGAAATTTCACAAGGAGATCAATTTTTTTTTTGTCGTCATGGCCTGAGTATGCTTCATCTTCTTATTTTATTGGTGCAGGGTACGCCAGTCTGTAATGCTGGCCGTAAATGGCTTTGAACTTTATTGCACTGGCAGTGAGTGTTCTTTGTGTTCAAATGAAAGGGTCCTTTCAGACATCCGGGATGGAGGAGGCAGCCCTGGTACGTGTTTGAAGCTGATATCTGGTAGCCTAGCTGAAAGAGCGTTGGATCAAGACGTCCCTGGTTTCCCTGGCTCCCTGGAGGTTACTGAGGTCTGCCTTCACGCCCTCAGCATTCTCCTCACCATGCTCATCTTCAGACTCACTACTGGATTCACCATCTGTGGCCTGTGGAACTGTGTCAAGATCCCCTTCCTTTCGTTGGTCTCCCTTTGTCATTGCCAGATTGTGGAGAGCGCAGTGTGAAACTATTATCAGTGACAACAGCTCTGGGAAGTATTGTAACGCTCCGCCTGAATGGTCCAGGCATTGGAAGCGCATCTTGAGGTGACCCATGGTTCTCTCTACCACCACCCTTGTGAAGTCATGACCCGTATTCTGACACTTCTCTGTCTCTGTTCCTGGGTGGTGGAGAGATGTCATGAGTTACCCTTCAATGGATAGCCTTTATCACCCAGCAGCCATCCATCCAGTCGGGTTGGAGCACTGAAGAGCCTTGGCACCTGTGAGTGTCTCAAGATGTATGTGTCTTGGGAGCTGCCAGGATACCTTTAACAGACTTGCAGAATCTGCATCCTGTGATCACACACTGTCTACACGTTCATGGAGTGGAATCACTTCCTGTTGATGAAGGCTCTGGGCTCACCCGCTGGTGCCTTGATGGCCACATGTGTGCAGTTGATTGCACCCTGGATGCAGGGGAACCCAGCAATTGCTGCAAAGCCTCTGGCTCACTCAGCCTAGCTGGCCTCATCCGTATGGTAAAGAATAACGTTCAGCACCCACCTGAACAGAATTTCTGTCACCAGCTTGAGGCAACTGTGGACAGCTGAATGAAACACTCCACACAGATCCTCCACTGACCCCTGGAATGAGCCGGAGGCATAGAAGTTGAGGGCCACTATGACCTTCAGATCCTCTGGCATGGGGTGTCCACCAGACAGTCGGAGCTGATCTCAGGCCCAATCATTTGGCAAATGGGGACCATGGCCTCCCTTGAGAGGCGGAGCCTCCTTCGGCATTGTACCTCAGACACATTGAAGTAGCTGCATCGCCACCTGTAAACCCTGGCAGAAGGATAGTGGCATCTCCTGCGGCCCCTTCCACCGTGGACTTCCTGCTGGCCCCTTGTGCCTGCACCTCTCCTCCCACGGGTTGCTCCCCTGGAAGCCTCATTGGGACAACTGGCATCCTGCCCTTTCTGCCCTATTTTTCTCCTCAGAGGTGGTGCCTCCAGCGGAGACCACAATTCCCATTACCAAGGTAAGTGAAGGCTGTTTGTTACCTGGAAGGGTCCACACAGTCTAAATCCTCTGAGGGCCTTGTAGACACCAAAGCGTCCTGAAATGAGGCCTGGAAATGCTAAGAATGAAGCCCCGAACAGAGATGAAGCTGTCAAGTGTAAATAAGCAACCAGCTGCAAACTATCTACAAAAGTGCTCACTACTCACACTGGCAATGCTACTGACGCTTTTTATCCTGCCCTTGGATGAGATTTGTGAAAATGTTGGCTGGCCGCCTGACCATTTTTGCCCATGTGACGAGCAGAAAATTGCATGGGCAAGGAAAAACCAAAGTCAGTTGGGCTGTTGAGGGCTTTAAGTGGCCTGTTAATTAACGACGGGCACTGCTCCGGCTCCCACGCACGCCTGCCGAGCGAAATATCGCGCGAGTGCGCGATGATGTCAAGAGGCTCACCCGATGTCATCACGCGCTATTTTACTCCCGATCTGGTCGGGCATGTGTCCGCCCGCGGGATGAAAAATTCTGCCCAAAGGCCGGAATTTTACGGTCCCATCGCAGCGGGGGTGGGGCAGTAATATACGGCAATCCGGTCTAAACCCCATTGATTTCGGCAGCTCCGTAAAATCCCACTGGCGTAAAATTCCACCCATAAGCACATGGGTAACTTATGAAGTGTAGCTGTTTTAGCTCAAAATTTAATATCCAGTTTCTTTATCTTATTCAGTACTGAATGTAACAATATTCATATAATTACATATGACAGAGAAGAAACACCTGGGAATTTTTTTTGTGCTGTTGGACTAAGTACCTAAATGGCTTTGAATCAGCCTCAGTTATTGTCCTTCATCTTGCATATTTTCTGAAGTCTTTTGCAAAAGGACAAAAATTCAAAGCAACAAATTAAGAGCAGCTCAAGTGTGCTGTCAATCAAAAAGGCTTTACACCGAATTGACGTCGCATTGTTTTAATGATAAGCATGCTTTATTCAGCATGACCTATCGAAAAAATTCCCTAAATTACAGAAGTAGAATATTATAAAGCAAGTTAAGTAAATGTGCACGTATCATAAGAAGGAACACAAGTCTTTCAGTCTTGGTGTTCCTAGTTTATACTAAAATCCTTACAAGGATTTTGGATATCTTGTTAAATCAAGGCCCCATCGGTTTCTTCAGGTGGATGGGATGGATCCCTTGGCATTTTAGGAAGAAAAGTTAAGAGTCTTCCTGATGACCAAATATTCCTTCCTCAATCAACACCGTCTAAAATAGATGAACTTGTCATTCTGACAAAAGCTCACTGACCTTTTAATGTTTCCCTCTCCACACATGTAGACTGACTTGCTGAGCGTTTCCATCACTTTCTGATTTGGTTTCAGGTTTCCAGCACACACACTGTTTTTTCGTTGTTGCTGTCAATCATTTCTTTTCCTGCTTGTGGCAGATCTTTGCAAATTGGCCGCTGTATTTTCCTACGAAGCGAACGTGACTAAACTTCGAAGGTGTAATTCATTGATTGCAAAGTGTTTTGGGACTTTCTAACGATGCGATGAAGGACTGTGTACATGCAAATTTACCAGCTCTTTCTTTAATATTTGATGTACATTAGATCGGCGCAGTTGGCAGCTTTCTTGCTTCTGAGTCAGCAGGTTGTGGGTTCATGGCCCGCTCCAGAGACTTGAGCACAGAATATAAGTTCCCATTTCAGTATAGAGCTGAGGGAATGCTGCACTGTCGGAGGTGCAATCTATTGGGTGGGGTGTTAAACTGAGGCCGCCTCTGCCCTTTCTTATGGGCTTAAAAGAATCCCGACAGGAAAATTTTAAAGAAGGGGTGCACTATATAAACGCTATGGGCTGAGGCTTTCCCTGAACTGCAACAAGTGCGGTGGCGGGTGTGAAAAATGACGTTCTTCCCGCCAGCCGCAATGGCGGGTTTTTGCGCCGTATCGTCCGATTCCTGGCACATGCCGCCTCATTAATAATGCATGCACGGGAAACATGCCAGATCGCTGGTTGGCAGGCTCAGATTTGCCCGCCACAGCGTACAAGGTGAAGGTTTCTGGAATTGTGGATCATAAGAAATAGGAGTAACAGCAGGTCAATCATGCACCCCCCCACCCTCCTCCCACCCCCACAACCCTGCTCCACCACTGATTAAAATCATGGCTGATCTGAATACGGCCTTAAGTCCACTTTCCTGCCTGCTCCCCATAACTCTTGACTTCCTTGTCAATCAAAAATCTAATTCCGCCTTGAGGATGTTCAATGATCCAGCCTCCACCGCTCTCTGTGGAAGAGAATTCTGAAGATTCATGACCTTCTGAGAGAAGAAATTCCTCCTCATCTCCATTTTAAATGGGAAAAGCCTTATTTTTAAACTGTGCCTCCTAGTTCTCATGTTCCACAATACCAGAATATATCCAATTATATAATAAGTGAGCTATTATATAAACAAAACTTCTTTTCATCATTCACTGGAGTATGAATACTTATTTCTATTTAAAATGTACCAAAATACAGTTAAACTGCAAGATAGAACAGCCAGTACTTTTCTAGACCAATAAATTAAAACCATCTCCCTGACAATATTTATTAATATGGAAATTGTTGATTCAATGCAGTACCAGATGTAGCAAACTATCTTGATTTCTGCACTTATTTAATAAAATACACTGGGTAGTGCAATGGGTGGCACACAATCCTTTCACCTCTATGCCCTATGAATTTAACCCAGATTGATTGGGTAAAAGCCAGACCTGCTGAGTTTTTCCAGGTATTTTTGTTTTTGTTTTTGATACAGTAAAAGGCTGCTCTCTCTCTCGTCCTCTCTCTCTCTCTCCTTCTCTCTGTGATAGAGAGTTGAGCCATTTCAACCACATTGCATTTGATGCGGACCCACAATACCAGGTAATTTGTGTGTTTCACTAAGGGAGGCTAGTGAAAATGATGCACTAGTACAGTCAATGGTGCTATTGTAAAATTGGTACCTTATTGGAGCAGGACAGAAGGAGTTTTACTCTACAGTTGCCTGTGCTGGATGTTTCCACTTTGAGTCCGAAATGGGGAAAGTTTTTGATTCCCGAGGTTTATAGATTTTGCCTTATACTCATGCACATGCATACACAAACTAAATAAAAACAGTCTGGTGTATACCAATATTTGATGTTTGCCTGTAGGTGATTACAGAATGTAGCCTCTCTGTATTTTGATATATTTTGTTGTAATGCTATTAATATTTTTTCTTCAATGTGCAAGGCAGATAACTTCCAATTTATCATGGTGAGCATCATAAGCCGCACATTTATGTTGTAGAATGTCTGATTATCTCTGAGGTCAAATACATCTGCAGTGAACAATGAAAAACAGACATTGAAGCTGATATATTTGGAATGAATGAAAACCAACCACCGCTGTGAGATTTAATTTACACTTAACATACCGGCTGTGCAGTAAGTCAGATTAGAGTTGGCAATCTCCTTTCTCGGGTGGAGTTCCAGCGGTGCAGGACTTGTGCTTGGCCCTCTGCATTCACCCCCAGCCCCAGCCCTTTTCTCTTGGTCAGGGTTTTGCCTCCAGCTGGATCCCTGCTGCCGAAAGGGAGTTTGCCAGTGCGAGAGCAGAAAAATCCCAACAATACTTTGGCAGGGATGCTATTAGGGCACCACAAGAGGCAGTGAGGGACTTTAAACAGCTGCAACTTGCATCTGTTATGTGCTTCCAAAGCAAGAGGAGGTCCTTCTACCTGTGGTGTTGACTCCAACGGGGATGTTTTCACACTCTTTCAGGCCCCATCACATGTACTCCTGCTGCCCCTCCCCTCCTAATTCGACAACATGAAAGGCAACTGTCAGGCAGATTCTGAGAATTAGGATGTTGACAAGGCTAAATTCAATAAGGAATGATCAGCTGGCTGCTAAGTAAAAAAAAGATTCCGGGCCTTGTTAGCAATTCCACTTTTTCTTCCCACGTGTCTTCTTTTGATGGGTTTTCTTCTTGGCAGCGCTGACTTTAATCTCGGCTTTCTTTTCAATTCCCCTATTGGCCAGACTTGGCTCAGGTATGAGCTCAACTTGAATGAATCCAGTGGTTGAGTCTTCCAGCATTTCCTCATCTGTCAGCTCTTTTGAAAACTCAAGGGTCTCTATTTTTAAAACTTATTGGCTTCCACCTAGCTGATTCTTCAACTCTTCCAGTTCTTTTTTATATTTGTTAGTTGTTTCCTGGAGAATTAAGTATTGTTGTTCTTTCTTGGCTAGTTCATTCTTCATCTCAGCCAGAGATGTGCTAAATTATTTCTGTTCTTCCTCATACCTTTTCAATGGTACAAATTGGGATCTGAGGGAACCTTGCAATATGCAAAATCCTTCAGCAGGTTTTTTTTTCTTTTTGGCAATCACTGACTTCAACTCGAGCTCTGTCCTGAAGCGTCAGCTCTATGAGTTCCTTCTGTTGAGTCTTTACATCTTCCTTTATCCAAACAGCAGTTCCTACTTCTGATTGAGATCTCAGTAATCTCTTAAGATTGATCTCTCTTAAGCAGTCTCTTCTGATGAGACTCAGTTCTCTGCCTTCTATCACAATTAAGGGAAGATTAGCAGACTGGCTTCTATATTGTACTGGGACCTTGCATATACCTTTTACTCATATGTCTTCGCCAGTATATGTCTTTAATCTGGCATCTGAGTTTTCCAGCTTTAGTGAGTGGCCTCCTCCATTCAGATACTTAAACATGTGTTCCTCTAATCTGGATGCACCTGTATCCACCTCCAATAAGAAGGGTTTTCTGTTGACTTTTCCTTCCATGTAAATTGGCTGTTTTACTTATTTTTAAGTTGTGTAGCTGGTAAATATCTGACTCTGTTTCTTCTGGTTCCTCCATTATAAAAATTTCATGACTTCTGCCTTTTTTGAAATTTTGCCTCAGTCGCTCTTTACAATATCGCATAATGTGCCATTGTGAAGGCAGTAAAACACTCAGTTCTTTTAAATTGTTATTCATTTGCAGGCCGTCTGGTTTCAGTTCTGCTATTATTAATGTGATTCTTTATCCATTAAACCATTGCCTTTTGCTGGTCTTTTAATGGTGGCTTTTTCCTGCCTTACTGCGGAGCCCTGCACTTCCGTGCCATTTCTAGCCAGTGCCTCCCTCCCGACGTGAAGAACGACTTGATTGCTTCTAAATCGCTGACCGCGCTTTCCATTGTGGGCTCCAACTCCAGCACCTTGCTGAAGTCTGAATTTGTTTCTGACAACAACCTCTTTTGAATGGTGTCTTCATTAATCCTACACATGAATCGGTCTCTTAACATGTCAATAATCGACGTCCGGAACTCGCAGTGCTCTGTCAGTTGTTTCAAAGCTGCTGCACAGCAAGGGACCGTCTCTTCGGGGGCGCGGCACCTCACAATTAATTTAAAAATCTGCGTAGCTACCGAGGGTTTCGGCTGAAAGTGGCTTTTCACAAGGTTCACCAACTCATCAAAGCTCTTGGAATCTGGGGTGTTGGGTGCCGTCAGATTACAAATTAAGCCGTATGTTTTACTGCCACATGTCGATAAGGGGATCACCCGCCTCTTCTGTCCCGATATATAATTGGCCAAAAAGAAAACCGCGAGGCGTTCAATATAATGTGACCAGTCACTGGTGGTCAGATCAAACGGTTCGATGCAGCCAAATTCTGGCATATCGGAGGGAGGTAACTTTGACGACTATGGTGAGGGCTATACTTACACTCGGCCTGCAAGTCATGGCTGATTCACTTCATTTGAGTTTTCGCAGCTTTCCTTGGTGTCATCGACTGGTGTGGTTTATACTCATTGCCAGTTGTTGTATTCTACTGCGGGGTCGCTTTGCTCACAAACTGGTTGCACACTTATCTGTCGGCGGGTGAATTGATAACAATATACTGCAGGTGCAAAGACCAATATTAAATGAAGCACATGCTATTTATATACACAGACAACAGAGCACTAACATGATATGTACTTCTCCAACCCCGACCCTACTCTAGGCTAACATTAACACTGTAGCCCGTGCTACACAGTTATTGGGTCGTACAGTCACATGGTCAATCTGTGTATTGCACCTCAGATTACTACAGATCCCCCCTCATTCTTCTAAACTCCAGTGAACACAGGCCTAGTCAGCCCAATTTCTCCTCGTATGACAATCCTGCCATCCCAGGAATCAGTCTGGTGAACCTTCGCTGCGGTCTCTCTATAGCAAGTATACCCTTTCTTAGGTTAGGAGGGGCAAAAACTGCACACAATACTCCAGATGTGGTCTCAGCAAGGCCCTGTACAGATGCAGTAAGATATCCTTGCTCCTGTACTCAAGCCCTCTCGCACTGAAGGCCAACATGCCATTTGTCTTTTTAAGTGCTTGCTGCATGAGAGGCGATTACTCATGCATGGGAGTGGTCAATTCTTCAGTCATCTGGAAGGATCAGTAGAAGAGATGCTGAGGTAAACAATAAGGGATGACTGCCATCTTACTTACATCTTTTATAATGGGTATGTCCGCCAATTATCTGTTCTAAATTTCTGCAGAGGGGTGTGTTTTACTGAATGTTTTCAGGAAAGAGCATTGGTAACTGGGATAGTCCACTGGCCTGTAGCAAGTGGAAAAAAAAACCAAAGTAATGAGGATATTTCAGGCTGCCTCAGGGCAAAGCAATCTACCAGTGGATGAGGGCTCACACATGAGCAAAGGGGCTAATGCCTGTTTCAGGTGCATGCAGCGCACACCAATTCTTTAACTTATTTCAAAACAGGATGGGTGGTGCAGTCGCAGCTCATCATATTGGAGGTGCCAGGGGTCATTCAGCACCCAAAAATACCACTCTATAGCCCAATTTCCAGAATTCGATGTGTTACAGAATTCACAGTTTTGACTGTTCTCCTCATCTCAAATCGCTGATATTTAAAGGTCAGTTTTAATTGAGTGACAGAAATGAGAGTGAAATAAATCTTGGGTAGTGTGTGTGTTCCATTAATTGCTGGTTAAGAAGCAGTTAATCAGTAAAAAAAAACATTATCACTTAGTCTGTTCTTTAACATGCATTAGAACAAAAGTACTCCAAACAAGCAAATTCAGAAGCATGCACTAAATTTGGCATCTGTTTCATAAACACTGGTGCACTAAATTGTTATCCCTTATTACATAGTTAGTGTGTGCTCTAGCTCTACTGCAGTTAGCTTAGTTCCTCAGATTTGAAATGGTCCTTCAAAAAACATAAGCAAATCACTGTGCAGCATTTTTCTTCTTTATTGAGAAAAAAATAAAAAAATCTTAGATTGAATTTTTAAACCTGAAATAAGTCTGACCTAGATATAAAATCAGATTTATTTAAGTGCATGAGACACTCACAAAGAACACAAATAAACGTAAATTGCTTCCTCGGTACAATATCAATAGCCTCTACACACAACAGGTCTAATCATTAAGAATTCATCAATTCTTATTGAATTGGAGGCCTGCCAGTTTCAGTCATTTTTCAACTCCAGTAACACTTTGTAATTCAAAGGCACTGAAATACATTCTTACTGAGCAAGTCATAAATTTATTTCCTGGGGAAAGATTAGAATGATGAACAAGCTTTTCACCTTCCAGACAATTTGTTCACATTTGCAAAAAAACCCACAATGTCCAATTCCTTACATGAATAAATGGTATTACGCTGCATTAATTGAAAGCTGTGTGGATGCCTGTGCAAGAAGCGTATACATCAAACACTTTGTCTGATACTTATCTAACTTTAACTGAATTTTTTTGACAAAGAAAAACCCCTAGCAATTTGAACAGCAAAAATTGGTCATGCTTTTCTACCGGGTTGAACATAGAATTAAGCAAAAATGTTTTGATTTCTTCAGATTTTTTAAAGGGATTTATTATTACTGGTTTTTAAAAAAATGTTTTCCACTGAGCCTGGAGATCTTAGAAAGGTTAGAGAGGTGAAATTAATTCACATTGACCTACCGAAACAAACAGGACACCGGGGATTCCTGCACTATAAAACTCGATATTAGGCCTCAAGCCTCTTTGAAATTAGACTGGCAAGCTATTTGTCTCCATATAAAGCCCGCTGGCAAAGCGGACTTATATTTCAGGGCATTGCTGGGATGAGTGAGGTGGGAGTTCATTGGGAGATGGTTGGGGGGTGGGGTGGGAGCTGATCAAGAAAGGTATGGTGGTCGGGGAGGGAGGAAGTAACCGGAAAGCATAAAGATGAGAAATCGGGAGCTCCTGGAGATGTGGGACGTCATTGTGAAGGGGAAGAGGTGTTTGGAATAGAGGGCAGTGACTTTAGATGGGACCATGGTTCTCCAGGTTCCATGTTCAGATAAGTATTTCATTTTGAAAACTTACATTTTTGGCTGCGGCCTCCTGCAGTCTGTTTAAGGAACGTTGGTTTGGCAACACCTATACTTGGTTAACCACCAAGACACAAGGCTGGGTCAGGCCAGGGGAAGGGGCAAAAAGCAAGAGGTGCATGCTCATTTGTGGAGGTACAAAGTCACTGCAATTTGGTCAAATTTGTTGTTGCAACAAAACTTGGAGGATCACTGGAATCTGGTGAGACAACCTCTAATGTAATGTGCTCAAGTCCAGTCACTAAGGTACAAGGGAGACTTTCAGAGTTATTGCAGAGACGAGAAACAAGAATAGTCCCTGGTGCCAAAGATCTAAGGCCTGGTATTAGGGGCTAATGATATGGGGAAAGATTAGAGAGATTTAGGATTTTCAGGCCGGAATGCATGGTCAGAGGTGATATAAAACAGTAAATGGTATGGAAAAGCTAACTATATAACACTAATTTAAATTAAGTTGAGGAAGTAGGAAAATTAGGAAAATATTGGATTAGCTCAATAATCAGGCACTGGGATTGCAATGCCTGAGTAATTCGTACCTGTTTATAGTGATGCCGGCAGCACACAAACTTTGTGCTGCTTACTAACTTAAATGATAGTGCAGCCCATTGCTAAGCATTCTGCTGCGTGGCTGAATGCCTCAAGAGGGGGTCCCAAGTTCATGTAAGGCTACCCTGCATTACTGAAAGCCAGCCTGTACTTAAAGGCTGGAGGAACTGCTGGAATTAGCTCAAAAATAGCCTCTAAACAGAAAGAGGAGTAAAAATGACACAGTACTCCAGAGACTGTGACCCTGGATTATCCACTGCAGCACTGAGGCCTTGGTGCAGGAGGTGAAACATACAGACGTGGTCAATTCCGGCAGTCTAGTTCCGAGAAACTGGATGCAGTGCCACCAGGAGTTCAATTACCTTACACAAGTGGTTAAGGTAACTCAGTGCATCTTCACATCCTTACAAATGAACTGTTAGCCTCAGGCACTGCTCTGTTCACCATCCCCCTTCATTCACCTTATCAGCAATCTCTTATCAAGTGCGACTCAGATCTAACAGTTAGTGCCTCACTCTACCATCACACATTTAGCACTACTGCAAGCCTCACCCTCACATCTCACAGATTGCACCCACTGCCAGCTATTCAACTGTGGCAGGAACATCATCCAAACACATTGCATCATGATACTCTCTCTTGCAAGGCAAGGTGGCCTATAATCAGAAGCAGCAGCACCTAACTGGTTCAGCTGCATGCCCTTGCCCTCATGGCAGAGATGGATGGGCAATTATTAGTGGAGCCAAGACTCAAGGCCCATGACAGGGCTGAACAACAGAGGTGATGGTATCTTCCTACTTCATCCACCTTCTCATATCCCACATCTGCCCTCATGCCACAATCCCTTGTGATTTACAAACTGAAGATGGTGTAAATGTGGATCTTTTGTTTTCTCCCACCCTTCCCTCACTGCAACTCTATGCTTATGCCTTTATCCTTTCAGATAGCCAAGAACTGTCACTGGAGCCCAGTATTTCTAGCATCGAAGGGGTGGCCAACTCCACGGGTACATTAGTGGACCTGACATCGTGCAACGTTAGATGTCATCCAAACTCTTGAGTTCTGCTGTGGAAGGTCCGATGGAGGGCTTGCATTTGTTACCATGCACCTTCCAAACCCACAACCATCTACCATCTAGAAGGACAAGGGCAGCAGATAGATTGGAACACCACCACCTGGAAGTTCCCCTCCAACTCACTCACCATCCTGACTTGGAAATCTATCGCCATTCCTTCACTGTCGCTGGGTCAAAATACTGGAACTCCCTTCCTAACAGCACTGTGGGTGTACCTACAGCACATGGATTGCAGTGGTTCAACAAGGCAGCTCACTATCACCTTCTCAAGGGCAACTAGGGATGAGCAATAAATGCTGGCCCAGCCAGTGATGCCCACATCCCACGAATGAATAAAAAAAAAGCAGGCTCAGACTGCTGCTATCATGGCTGCAGATACCAGCCTCAAAGAGGTTTTCAGGTTCTTACCTAAGTCCAGCAATCAGTGCTGCAACAGATGAGACACTGCTTGGATGAGTGACAGTGCCTCCATGGTGCACAAACCTGCTGTCTTCTCTCAAGAGAACAGCAGTCGTCCCTCCACCACTGCCAATCCGACATTGCCCCAGTTGTTGTCTATCAGCCAATCCAGACTGCTGCCACCCATACAGGATTGTTAAGGCCCAGAGCTGCCTGAGGTGTCATGCAAGGTCATCTGCAGTCTCTCCCATTGAGAATCAGCAGCCTTGCTACTGACAGAGTCGCACTAGTTCATGCCAAGGCACCCTCACAACAGTGAGTAAGAGAATGCGAAGGAAGCTGAATTGGCTTTTGTATGAATCACTGGTTTATTAGAAAAAGTTGTTATGAAATGATTGATTTGTGGTGGCTTTTATTTCTACTTTGTAGCCAAAAGGATGCAGTGATGGTAAGGTGGGTAACTGCAAATGGCGGAGATCTTGACTTGTGTTCACAGGACCCATAGTCAAATGATGCAATCGTGGACAGCCCGGCAAGAATGGGGATGTGCTGGATCCCTCCTCGCTTCCTCGTCCTCCTTTTCCTCCTTCCCATCTTCCTCCTCCTACTCTTCATCTTCCTCCACCTGCTCCTGTTTTTCTTACTGTACCCCTGCTAGCAAGGCCTGTACCCTCATGGTGGCCAGGTTGTGGAGGATGCAGCAGGCCACTCTGAATCAGGACACATGCTCTGCCAAGTAATGGAGGGCTGCTCCAGCGCAGGCCAGGCAGTGGCAATGTGCCCAGTAGTCAACTTTTTTTTATTGGGATGTGGGCATCGCTGGCTAGACCAGCATGTATTTCCCATCCCTAATTGTCCTTGAGAAAATGGTGGTGAGCTCCCTTTTTCCACATCATTTACTGTTTTATATCACCTCTGATCTTGCAATCCGGCCTGAAAATCCTAAATTTCTCTAATGGTGGTGGTAAGCTGCAGTCCATGTGGTGTAGGTGCACCCACAGTACTGTTAAGGAGGGAGTTCCAGGATTTTGACCCAGCGACAGTGTAGGAACGGCGGTATATTTCCAAGTCAGGATTGTGAACAACTTGAAGGGGAACTTCCAGGTGGTGATGTCTCCATGTGTCTGCTGCCCTTGTCCTTTCAGATGGTAGTGGTCGTGAGTTTGGAAGGTGCTGTGTAAAGAGCCTTGGGGTGGAAGTTTCTGTGCCGGCTGGCCTTGGGCATCATAGCAGGCGTGAGTGGTCAATATGGCGGGAAGGCCAAAAACCTGTTTCATGCGTCGTGAAACCAATTTGCAATCGTCTGCTCCGCCCATTAATGGCTGGCTATATTTCCTGCCATCCAACATTGAGAACTTCATTGTAATACATCTGCATATCTCTATAAGCCCCGCCTTCCAAAAGCATCCCCCCACATTGGATCATTCGAGCACATCGGTGTGATTGCACACCAGCGTGTTTCACAACTGAGCATAAAGTGATGTGCACCTAACAAGCTGCGCTTCCCTCAAGACTTTGAGCTTTGTTTGCCTAACTTGCTTTGGGTGCCACTTGCGATCATCAGCACCAGGCTTCGCAGGCAACACCACATCACTTTTAAGGAGGGCTCACGGGCAGGTCTCTACTTACAAGACCAGTGTAAGGCAGTGGTGACTTTTCAACAGCTGCAAGGTTAGGGCTTGCTTGGGGAAGGGGAGAATTGGCCTCAGGAAAAGGAAGAGGTTGCAGGGCGAGGGCATTACTGGGGAAGGGGTTGTATCCCAAGGTGCATGTGGGGACATATGTTGATCTGTGCAAGTGGCCTCAAGATGGTGAAAGCTGAGGAGGCAGTCTCCAGAGGAGCTGAGACCAGATGGAGATGTGAGGGTGTGTGGGAGACAGTGAGTGGTGATGTCCCTTGAGCTGGCAGTGAGTGGGATGAATATGAGATAGCCTTGTGAGTGTGTGAGTGTGGACTGATGAGATGGTTGCCCTACCCTGGTGGCACAGATGAGATCATTGATCCTCTTTCTGCACTGGGTGGTGAACCTCTTCTGTGCAGCATTGGCACTGACCACCACTGCCACATCCTCCCAAGCTGGAGTGGTGAGACTGATGGGCATCCTGCGGCCAGAGCAGGAGTAGAGGACTTCGCAGTGGGCTCCAACAGTTTCCAGAGGTTGTTCCAGGGATGTGTCACTAAATCGAGGTGGCTGCAGTCTTCTTGCCTTTTGAGCCATGTCTTCTGGGCAGCAGCCCTAGGCTGGAAGCACTGAGCTGCGGCTGCACTGAGCTGAAGTGCCCACCTTGAGGAAAGAGCGTGTGGAAATAGTGAGGTGACGGTGTGGCGGGCGAATTGGAGGCTGCTCACCAGTGAAACAGCATGTTTCCGGGGAACGCATGAGTAATAAGACTCGAGTGGGACGGGATGGTGTGAAAAGCAGCCATTGCGGCTGGTGGGTAAAAAGTATTTTCCTGCCAGCTACTGCACTTAGTGCAAATCTGGGATGATTCCACCTTTGGTGAGTTCCTGCAGTGCATCTTGTAGATGCTACACACTGCTATCACAGTGCCTCGGTGTTGAAGGGAAATGAATGTTTGTGGAAGGGGTGCCAATCAGACAGGCTGCTTTGTCCTGGATGGTATCAAGTGTCTTGAGTGTTGTGAGAGCTGCACTCATCCAGACAAGTGGGGAGTATTCCATCACACTCCTGACTTGTGTCGTGTAGATGGTGGACAGGTTTTGGGAAGTCAGGAAGTGAGTTAGTTGCCACAGGTTCCTAGCCTCTGACCTGCTTTTGTAGCCACAGTATTTATATGGCTAGACCAGTTCTGTTTTTGGTCAATGGTAACACCCAGGATGTTGATAGTGGGGGATTCAGCGATGGTAATGCCATTGAATGTGAAGGGGTGATGGTTAGATTCTCTCTTGTTGGTGATAGTCATTGCCTGGAACTAGTGTGGTGTGAATGTTACTTGCCACTTCTCAGCCCAAGCCTGGATACTATCCAGGTCTTGCTGCATTTAGACAGGAACTGCTTCAGTATCTGAGGAATCGCGAATGGTGCTGAACATTATGCAAATCAGCGAACATCCCTACTCCTGACCTTATGATGGAGGAAAGGTCATTAATGAAGCAGCTGAAGATCGTGGAGCTAAGAGAAGTACACCCTGGATAAGGCTTCCTGCCCCTCCTCCTCTTGTGAGCAGCTTATCCTCTTCTTTGCTGCCTCTGCTTCATCTTCCTCTCATGCAGCAACTCAAGAGGGATTGCATCTATAGTACCATGACTAGGAGCAACTGATCTGACCAGAGGCCTTGGTGTCACAACCAAAGACTTTTCTACATGCAGCATCATTCCCAATTCACTTCACCAACTGTAACCAGCTCTTCAAACCTCCAGTAAAAACAGAAAATGCTAGAAAAACTCAGCAGGTCGAGAGATACTAATGTTTCCAGTCCAACATGTCTCTCCATTTTGAATTTGTTTTTCTCCCAGGTGTCTGTCGGTCTCTTGCTCTCACGTTTTTGCTTTCTGACAGCGCTGACCCATCATCTGCTATTAACACATTCTGCTATTTTGCTTTCAGACAGTGCTGACCTTTATTCTGCTATTAACACCTAGTCTGGAAAATAAAAACTCTTTCCACAGATGCTGCCAGACCTGATGAGTTTTTCCATCATTTTCTGGTTTTATTTAATTTTTCCAGCATTGACAATATTTTGATTTTGTTTAAGTCTTCAAACCTCCAAGCACATCTACAAACTCACACAGAGCTAATAGAGATTAATCAGCCCTTAACCTGCAATTTGTGGATGATCCCTTTATATCACAGGTATGGGGTTTTTCCTGCTGCTCAATGATCTGCTGTTTAAGAGAGGGCCTTAGCTGGAGTGGCAGGGTTAAAAAAGACAGTGCTGTCATCAGATCAGTGTTAAATGCTGACTGAAATCATGATCTGTTATTTCTGCATATTTCTGGCATGAATGCCCATATTAATGCCTTCATCAAGATGGTGCTCAGCGTGAGTCACACAAGAAGTGTGCAAAGGGACACCATTTTGGTACCAAAAAAGCACACATAGTGCCAAAACTATGGCTGTTAAGAGCTCTTTTGTATTAGCCTTTTGCTCAATTGTAATTATTAAAGATTGTTTCTTTCCCATGTTTTCTGACTTCCAATTTTCAAGCACTGAGTTAAGCTAGAAGATAGAGCCATTGCCTCTCCTAGGTACCTTGTCCAAGCTTTCATTCATCACATGTGAGTCCAGAAGGTGAGAGTTAGCCGCAAGATGTATGGTTGTAGGGAGAGGATGACACATGAACCTAAATTGATTTGAACTGCCATCAACGATATGGATTAATAGAGGGTGATCAGATGCAGAGATTACTGTAGCCAATTGCAGTGTGTCTACTGCCACTCTGAATGAAGTTAATTTAGTGCAGATCAGAGATCAAAAATGAGACCTACTTAGTCTGTGTGGTTTAATGTTACTTGCCCAAGAATATTTTTTTGCTTAATGTTAACAGAGCAGAATTGCATATGCTAGTATTACCCACTATTTTTTCTAAGACAACCACAGCACAATAGCCATTCTTGCAATATAAATTAGAAAATCACTCTCATGAACCTTAATAGAAACAGAATTTTTACCAATAGAAAGATGCCAATTGGAAATGAGCAAGGCGAAAATATCTACCAAAAAACCTGAATAACATCCAAACCCGGATACAAGAAAATAAGCCAGACAAGAGCTTTTCAGCTTGGCCAATATCAGTTTACTATCTATAGCAGGCTTCAGGAACACTACTGCTTTATTCACAATGTTATGGCTAATGCACATTGGCAGGAGATACCCTGTAGACTGGACACTTAGGGTAAGATTTTCCTGAAGGAGACAGGTACCAGAAGTTGGAATTTTCCTGACCCTGCCATCCCTTCTCCATCCTGGACGATGTGCCTGCATCTTTGTGGGGAGGCGGACATGAGCCAAAGTGGCTTGTGGATGGTGAGACCGACAGGCCAGAAAGCCTGCTTTCATTAAGGAATTGCACTGCTTCTTCAAACATTTGCCACAAATAAGCTGAGGATCCATTGTTGGATCAACTATCTTCCAACAATGTTTTTGATGTTATCAAAGAGCACTGAAGATAACCTCACAGCCATTGTCTTCACAGAGGGAGGCAACAAAATGTCGTTAATAAGCACTCAAGCAGAGGTTGCAATAAATCTGCTCATATCGCCATCTTAATTTGCGTTCATTCTGTTATATGTATTTCAAATTAGGAAAAAGTCAATAATAAATTTACACCATGGCAACAATTTCTAGTGTGACAAAACAAGAAAGGTTTAAAAATGATTGGTCATTCATTCTATGTAGTTTATATATTCGATGATTGGCTAGGCCAGCATTTACTGCCCATCCCTAATTGGGTCTACACCTAATTGCCATTGTTCAGAGGGCAGTTTTTAAGAGTCAACCACACTGCTGTGGGTCTGGAGTCACATACAGGCCAGACCAGGTAAGGATGACAGATTTCCTTCCCTAAAGGGCATTTGTGAACAAGATAGGTTTTCATAACAATTGCCAATGGTTTCATGGTCATCATTAGACTTATAATTCCAGATTTTTATTGAATTCAAGTTTCACCAAACCCGGGTCCCCAGAGAATTACCCTGGCTCTCTTGGATCACTAGTCCAGCAACAATACCACTACGCCACCACCTCCCCCTGTACTAATTATACCAGTTCTATAAACATTTTTTTCTTAGTGCTAAGTTGTATAGTTGGATGCATGTGTGTGACTTGGTATCGGCTAATATATTAGGTCATTTGCCTTGCTGTGTCCAATTTCATTAACTAAAATTTGCAGCAATCAGGCACAGAGTAATTTTAACACTGAACTACAAAATGATGCTTCTGTCACCATGAATGTCACCTTTCAACATTGTCATAAAAGCCATCTTAGTATTTCAGATGACCAGGAAACAGCAAACACAGAATAGAATGCAAAGAAAACAAACTCTCGGGCATTGTCTATTCACCACCACCTACAAAACACAAAAAAACATCAAAAAGTCTGAGTCTGCATAAGATTGAGGGGATGAAATTGGTCTACACCTGGAGCACAAAAAAGGCTTGACAGCCAATTTTCTCCTGTGGCAGTTTTTATTTTCCATTGACTTGGAAAATATAGCCAATTTTTTTTAAAATATAAAACCAGGTTAAAGTGCCAGTAGGATGAGAAAATGAGGCTGCAAAAAAAACAAACTATTGTTCTGTAAAGTTCAGTGGAAAGTAGATTGGACAT
This sequence comes from Carcharodon carcharias, assembly GCF_017639515.1. Taxonomy (NCBI): domain Eukaryota; kingdom Metazoa; phylum Chordata; class Chondrichthyes; order Lamniformes; family Lamnidae; genus Carcharodon; species Carcharodon carcharias. Next base: position 67,245,073 of record NC_054487.1, read on the forward strand.
GTTGAAAAATTGGCTGCCCAAATGCAATGAGCCTGTTTCATGCCTGTATTACCCCTTTCATCATCACAAGCAATACTTTTTACAGGAGACTGAGTATAATCTAGGGGATTAACTGATACTTCAATTTGCAAGAATGTGTTAATGAATGAAATGTAGTCCTACGTTCCTTGTGTTCAACTGCTACCTTGAGTTCAGATGGGCAGAATGGTAAATGTTAACACAGACAGGCAGTTGTCTATAACCTCATATGCTTATTTACAATTGAAGAATGATTTAAAAAACACCAAGTTAGCAAATAATAACAGTGCAGTCTGAATACAGTTCAATGAGAAAATAACTAATTAACCTTCAGAGGGAACAAATCTGCATCAAAATGAATCTCAGATTGTCAATTGCTGTCTGTTTTCTTATCTTAGACCTACTTTTGATACAAAATATTTTATGCCTAATCACAACATTTTGCAAAAAACTGAATTACTTTTTCCGTGTCCGTTTTCAACCTATTGTCAGACCCAACTTCTCAAACACACCTGGTATATATTTTATATCTCAGACCTATGCAGTGATAACACCAGTTCCTATGCATGTAACAGGTTTTATTCACAGTGCTTTAAAATGTCTACTCCATGCTGATAGTTCTAGTTTACAGCTCTTTCTACAGCTTTGCTTACTTTTCTCTCTGAATCTACACCCAGGCTTATCCAATTAAGCACAATAAGCATCAATAGCAAACAGACTCACATAATCAAACACAGAGCAATCGAAGCATTGAACTGAATAATTGTACATTGCAACTCCAGTATGTATTTCCCTGTCCAAGCTGAAGAAATCGTTTAGATTAAAATATGTGCTTTTGTAAGCAGCTTCTCAAGTACCATATATAGTGGATGCAATTAACATCTGCATTGTTATACCTCATTTATGGTCTGTAAAATCCTCTAAGAACACAATCTCGATAGTTACTCTGGAATTGCATCTGACAGTGATATTTGTCACATACTCTACTGGAGCACTCTGCAATGTGAGAAGGGTGTTTGAAGGGAGGGCTTAGTTCCCTTGCCTGATCCCTGTCCCCCCTCCCACTCCAGAATAAAAATTACGTGACCTCTTTGTTGTGTGCCAATACTGTTATTTTAAAAAAAAAATCTGGATGACCTGTCCCCTGGATCCCAGGCCTGAACCTTCACATGGCACCCTCTTTAGCTCGAATAACCTCATTTCACTGGGCTTAATGACCATCTCTGTTTCTCTAAGTCCCGAAGAAGGTCACTGGAAATCCTAATGTAGATACTCTCAGCCTCCCTCCTTGTCCTCTCTGCACCACTAACCTCATAACAGGCAGGTAGAGGCTGTAACTCTTTCTCGTCCTTTCTATAACTTGTTGCACAGTTTGTAGCCATTCCCCCACAATCTGACAACATTGGGACACGCATCCACATTAAAAGCGGTGGAACTTTAGCCCATATTTGCCTCCAGGTTAACATAATTATCATAAACAGGAAATTTCACTACATATAATGGTGTAATTATCAAGAATTTAGAATCAGTGACCTACACTAGTTAGCTCTTTTGAGCAATTGTCACCAAGTGAAATGTAAGTAAAATTAAATGAGCAAAAACCTACACTTTATAATTACAAGTCTCATTCCAATGCTTTATTCCTTTCTTGCAAATTTATTCAGAAATGACTGACAGTATGAGTTCTGATGAGCAATCATTGACCTGAAACTTTGACCCCAATCTTCCAAGGGGTGATAACAATCCTCAGATTGCCTCTATGCTCCTACTTCTTTGTGCCATTACTCTGCTCCGCATTTCAGGCTGGGTTCTTCCGATCATGGCTTCATCAGAAATATGGACTGGTCTTCCATCGAATTACTTCCTTGTAGCACTGGATCATTGCGGGGAAGACCAGCCATGCCTCCTTTTTATGGCACTAGCTGCCGTCTCCTGTTAAGTGCTCACTAACACAGTGAAAAGTTTGGGGACTTTTAAACAGCTTTTTAGTGTTAGTGAATGAGAGTATTAGTGAATGGGTGAGTGAATGGGCGAATGTGTGGATGTGTAAGTGGATAGGGTGAATGAGGTAAGAGTGGTATGTGGGTAGGGTGGCAGCTGGGTAGGGTGGTAACTGGGTAGGGTGGCAGGTGGGTAAGGTGGTAGCTGGGTACGAATGTAGGTGAGTATGCTGGCAGCTGGGTGGGGTAGTAGGTGGGTAGGGTTGCAGCGGTAAGGTGGTACCTGGGTAGGGTGGTAACTAGGTAGGGTGTTAGGTGAGTAGGGTGGTAGATGAGTAGGTTGGCAGCTGGGTAAGGTAGTAGGTGGGTAGGATGGCAGGTGGGTAGAGTGCAGGCTGGGTAGGGTGGCAGGTGGTTAGATGATAGGTGGGTAAAGTGGTAGCTATGTGGGGTAGTAGGTGAGTACAGTGGAGGCTGGGTAGGGTGGAGGGTTAGTTGGGTGGTAGTTGGGTAGGGATGCAGTTGAGTAAGACAGTAGGTTGGTAGGGTGGGTGAGTGGGTAGGGGGTAGCTGGTTTGGGTCGGAAGAAGTTGTCAGGCCGGGGCTAGCTAGGATGGTTGCAGGGGAGTTGGGGCTTTGAGGTCGGGGGCTGGGTCAGTAGGCTGGTGGGGGCTGGTCAGATCAGATCGGGCAGAGTCAGGCGGCTGAGTGGGGGTGCCAAGTGGTGGTGGATGGTCAGGTTGTGTTGGGGGGGTTGTGGATGGAAGTTGGAGCTCAGAGGGAGTTAGGTGGTGGGGGCTAGTCAGGTACCACAGGGGTGAGTCAGGAGGTTGGTGGGGAGGTGTGTTGTGGAGGATATTCAGCTAGCTGTAGCAATAGATGTAAAAGTAGAAGTCCACCATAGGATCGCTCTCGACTCTGTCTGAAAGGTAAGTGCTGGGCCTCTGAGCCTGGCTCTCAATTTATTCTCTCCTCCAGTTCTAATTGCCTTCTAGGCCTACCTCTGTCTCTGCTCTGACTCTATCTGCAAGGTGAGTCCTATTCTGGTGAGTAAGTCAGAACAGTCTCAGAGTTGGAGGTGCTTTGGAGGATCCCAGGGGAATTTTTTGGATGAGCCGGGGAATTGCCCATTGGAATTTTGAACTTTCCAGAAAATTCCCACAGAGTCAGTGGGTCAGGATGTCTGCAGGATCTCGAAGCACATCTTGGGGGTACATCTGGTCTCTGACGATTCAGAGACTAGAAGATCTGGGCCATTAAATCTGTTTCTCTCTCCACAGATGCTGCCTGGCTGCTGAATGTTTCCAACATTTTCTGTTTTTATTACAAAGATGGCAATTACACTTGAATTTGATTTCCATAAATACGACAATAAATTTGAAGGGAGAAAGGGAAAGGTTTCAACAGTGAGGAAACTGTTTTTAAGAGATCACCGCGAGGAGATGATAAGTGTTATATTTCATAATTTTTCAGAAAGCTCATGATCATACTCATTGGTACACCTATCTATGTATAGTCTACAATAATAAAGAACAAAGTTTATTATTTAGAACAAAGACCTATCTACTACTGTGTTGTCTACCACACCTTTCTTGAACTCATGGTTCCAAAGCATTTTACAGCCAATTATGTAATTTTTCAAGCATAGTCACTGTTGTACTGCAAGAAACACAGAAACCAACTTGCACATAGCGAGTTCCCACAAATAGCAACACAATGATGACCAGATACCCATTCTTTTAGTAATGCTGTTGAGCAATAAACATTGGCCAGGAAACCTGACATAACTTCCCTGCTCTTGAAACCATGACATCGGATCTTTTATGTCTACCTGAGAGAGCAGAGATGGTTTACCTTCTCATTCAAAAGGCCGCGACTCTGGCGATGCAGCACTTGATTGTCAGCCTAGATTTTTGTGATCGAGTCTCTGGAAGGGGAACTTAACCCACAGCCTTCTCAGTCGCTTAATTGGTGAAAATAGCAATGCAGTTTCAATGCTCATAACAGTGTTCTGGCATCAATGATGCTCATTGGATTAGGGTGCACTGTTACCCTGTTAACACATCATTACTTCAGTGTTCAACCACAGATCTGCAAATATCGCAGTCCTGTAAACACAACTGTGATTGATTTGGAGTTGCTTGTTTTACACTGGGACCTTTGTGCCAGATTTGATGTGCAGTGAACATAGTGGTGTGTGTAAATCATAGTATAATTAAGTCATAAATGAAATTGCTAATTTAGTGTCAAACTGGGGACAATTTCATGCTGTGGTGCTGCACTTGGAAGTATGTTGAGACTACACAAATTAATGTCCTGCCAGGCCCTTAAAACCAACAGAGGGCACCTGCAATTGAATAGTTCTGACTCTTCTGAAACCCTGCTTCCAGATGTATAAGAACAATGGTGCCAAAGAACTGTACTATTCAGTTCCTCTATGTTGTATCTAGTATTTTGTTAAGTCAGGGAATATTCTAGTAAATGGCTACTGTTCAATGTGAAGAACATTTTGAAAATAACTACAGCTGCAAAATCATTTTATTGTTAACAATTTTTCTTGACGTTCCTTTAAATGATTCATCATATAGGATTTCACTGATGAGAGAAATATGCATTGTCCACATACAGTATGGCTAATAACTAATGCCCTAATTAATGGTTTATTTAATTATTAATCAAAATGACTAATAGAGGAGTGTGATTGGCTACTCCTATAATATTTCTCTTCCTCAGAAAGTTTAAAGTCTTTTTCCTCTTGAGGGACAATTCAACCCTAGAATACTAATGCTAAGAACAATAAAGATCAATAAGCTGAATTTCTGAAGGGATTTTCCCACTTATCTGCTGTTACATCAGTTGACATGCTAGGAAATAATGGAAAAATGACATGAAATATGTTTTTCATGGATTTTGACAGCATTTCCACTAAAATCATGGTAGCCAAGTGTTAGAACCTCCAAGAAAATTCACCCACTGGGAGAGACAGTCTTGGCAAGCCTGAGTGCTTTGATTAGACAACAAAGAAAAGCAGTGAATGTTTAGGATCAGGAATACACTGCTTGGGATAGTGGTGGAGGTAGGCTCAATTGTGGCTTTCAAAAGGGAATTGGATAAGCACCTGAAGATAGAAAATTTATAGTTACGGGAAAGGGCAGGGAGTGGGACTAGCTGAATTGCTCTTGCAGACTGATGACCTGGACACAATGGGATGAATGACCTTTATCTGGTTCTGGAGCAGTTCTGACAATCTTATGCCAAAGGCACAGCAGCTGATCAGGTGAACATCTGAGTACGTTCCCAGTGCCCTGCGCAAAGCTGCCTAAACAACAGTGTTCATCCCGAGATAAAGAAAAAGAAAAATGGCCGGGAGAGGTGAAAGATTGAAATGTCAATTGATTAAAAGGATTCCACTAAGAAACATTATCGAATTTGGACAGTAGATGTCAACTAAATGATAATCCATTTTGGACAGGTAAAAGATAAATCGATTAAATATTTATCAATAGTTCCATTAAATTGAATGACATAATTACAATCCACTCATTCAGTAGAATATTCATGACTACAATCATCGGGCTAGAATTTGTTGGCACACTATCGGTAAGTTGTGCATGCTGTTATTCGTGTGCAAACTTTCCAGCAATTTGTGGTTGCACATTTCCACAGAATTGCTGGATGATTTCAGCCAGTTCATCAGTAGCCCAGTGAAAATGACAGCTTGTTCTCAGTCGCCCTGTGGATCTCAAGAAGTTGCTGCATTTGCTCATGAATTATCAGTTAAACTCACCACAGAAAATTAGGACTGGTTCTGGTACTGGACAGTTTAAGGAACCTTTTGATGATGAGATTCATGTTCCTACAATGTGGCTTAACCTCTCTCATCCAGAAATGGAATAATTAAACTGTAGAGTCTCTTTCCTATAGGTAATACATTGTTTTCAGAGGATTTTAAAATTTAATATTAAAATTTTTTCCTTACATTTTCTTCCAAATTTTCTATCTCTTTATTTTTCTTTCTGTAGATCATTTGGCTCTAATTCATACTTTTGCCTTCTCCTTAATTCCCCTCTTTCCTTCTCAAACCTTAAATCTCATTGGTTAAGGAGATAGACTGTTGGTCCCATTGTTCACCTGTGTTCGCTGTGCCATTATCAACTCACACTTCCACCAATTTGAAATACAAAATTTGTCTAGCTGAAGCTTGAGAGAAGAGGTGTAACTAATGATGACAAACTCCAAGCAAATCCAGGACCATTGTTCTTTGTAGATAATGAGATAGCGTTACATGCTGCATGATATGAGTACACAATAAAATATGTTGCTTCAGATAAAGAAAGAATACAAGGTGATTTATCTGTGAAATAAATGTGTATGAACGGTAATCTCAAAAATAGTTCATTCAAGCAACATAATGGTCCAAGTGTATGACCGATACCTTTAGTGTCCTGATGATATAGGGTTGAAATTGCATTTTGCCATTGTTAATCAACTTCAGTAGAAAGTTCATTTTGCAAAAAGAAATGAAAACCTCTCAGTTCCTTACCTAGAATGTCGGGTCTGCTTCTGATGTGTGTGCATTTTGATTTTCAATGAAGAGGCTTTGTGCTGATATGATTGTATTGAAAACACTGGCAGATGTTGTTGAACTGTAGTCCAACAATGACAGTGGTCTGATAGTATTTGACAAGCTGACATAAGACTTAAGTGTCTGTTAGCCAGTACATAGTCATTGCAATATTATACCAGTTCATTTTACTTTAAAGCAGAACTGATAATGTCAGCAATAGTTACTGTAACAGTAAATTTGAGTAAAATGGTTGGCACAAAGCACTAACTTCAGAATTTTATTTATTGGAGTTTCTCCAACACTCGTCTGGATTCCAATTGGATTTAGATCTAGTTTTTGCTGATACAGACAAGAACCACATCAGTAAAGTATGTTTTTAATTGCATTTTATTATACAAAAGGATGAATGGGTAAAAGGGCTCCTAAATCTCACTGGAGGTCATTTCTGACCTTTAGAATGATAGGTGCTCCAGGGACAACAATAGCTCATTGAGGTAATTAGACATCATGACTCTAAACTACTTTCACAGGGACATAGCTATCAATAATGTAAATCTCGGTGCGTAAAGCAGTGAAGCACATTAACTGTAGGCAATCTATATTATTGGGCACTGAGGTTTGTTGTGTGCAATTGTACATAATGCTGTATATTGTAGTGTACAAGTACTTGTGGGGCTGCAGGCTTATTAGGCAAGTGACACTAGGCTCATTAACTTAAGCTTTAAATTTCTTAAGTGCTAAAAGCCTTAAAAATAATTTTAATGACAGTTTTAGAACCTGAACTGCACAGTTGGAGCTTGACATCCATATAAAATAGGTGCTGGATTGGCTGGCCTGTTCAGCAATGCTAATACTTGTTCCTTACATGGCAATATGCTTGTTAATTATATTAATTGGATGCATGTTCATCCAAAAAATCATTGTTTATTTCATGGTGTCCTTGGCTTTCACTGCTGTAGCTATTTAAAGCTCTACCCAACAACCATCTGTGCATGTTAGCTAAGGGAAATGTAATTGCTCTTTGCCTAAATAGGAGTTACGCGTATCCCAAATGGCTGTCCCTCTGTGGTTCTAGAGGTGGGAATGCATTTTCTTAGAAAGGATACAGTAGAGCCTGTCTGTGGTGTCCAGAATTATCATTGCCTGCTGCATTTTACACAGCTTTATCGTGCTTAGTGACCTGGGCCACCTAGGAGAAGTCAGACAACATCAATCTAAGGTAATCTGGACCATGAGGCAGAAGGTTCATCTGTACAAGGAACCAGTCACTCAGCTAGAGCAGTAAGGCTGGCTATAGTGGATGACACATTTATCCCAGCTATATGTCAAAGCTCCCCCATGAATCCTAAAACATTTCTTCCCTAATTACATCAAAAGGAATATAGGGCGGAATCGTCCCAGATTTGCACTAAGTGCCCTAGCGGGCTGGTAAAACAACATTTTATCCATTAGCCGCAATGACGGGTTTTCAAGCCATATCATCCCAAACCTGCTGCATTTCTTATGCATTTCTGGTAAACATGCCGTTTCCATGGTGGGCGGGCTCTCACTCATCCGTCACACCATCCCCTTGCCGCTTCATCACGCCCAGCACCACATTTAAAGTACAGCCGCACTCAGTCCTTCTAGCCCAGGACTGAAGCAAAAACGACATGGCCCCAAAAGGCAAGAAGACTGCAGCCCTTGAGCACCTTTTGGATGCGATGAAGGCTCGCTGTGTTGTCCTCTACCCCCATTCTGGCCGCAGGAGGGGCAGATACATTACCACTCTGGCTTGGCAGGCAATGGCAGTGATGATCAGTGCCAGTGCTGCACAGAAGAGGTTCTCCATCCAATGCAGATAGAGGATGAATGATCTCATCCGTGCTACCAGGGTATGGCAACCATCTCATCACTCTAAACTCACACACTCAAGCCCATCACACATTCACTGGCATCTCACTCACTGCCAACTCAAGGGAAATCACCACCCATTCTCACACACATACCCTCACATGTCCATCTGGCCTCATCGCCTCTGGAGACTGCCTCCTCAGCCCTCACCACCTTGAGGCCTCTTCCACAAGTCAACATGTGCCCCTACACAAACACTGGGATACCCTCATTCTCCAGTACAGCTCTTGTCCTGCAGCTTCTTCCCTTGCCTGAGGCCACTTGTGAGGCACACAAACCTTGATGTCCCGAGTAAAGTGCAGGCTGGCAAGCGCACAGCTTACATATGCTGTTGTGAAACACGTCAGAGTGTTTTCCCGGCGACACAGGCGGACGATCCAGCTTGGGGGGGTGAGTCCACTGGGCTGGACTTATAATGACATACTGATGTATTACAATGAGTTTGCCGACGTCTGATGGTGGGGGCTGCAGCCTGCCATCAGCGGGTGGAGCAGACGATCACAACCTGGTTTCACAACATCATGAAACCGATTCTTGGTCTTCTTGCCATATTGTCCGCTCACGCCACTGAACACGCCCGATGCTGGCAGGCACCAAAAATCCCGGCCATAGAAAATTTACAGCACAAAGGAGGCCATTTGGCCCATCATGTCTATGCCAGCCAAAAAGGAGCCATCCAGTCTCATCCCACTCTCCAGCACTTGGTCTGTAGTCCTGTATGTTACAGCATTTCAAGTGCAAGTTGAAGTATTTTTTTGAAATACCTTTATCACCCTTTCAGGTGAGGATTTCAGACCCCTACCAACCTCTCAATGAAAGAATTTTTCCTGAACTTCCCTCTAAACCTTCTACTAATTTTAAATCTGTGCCCTATGATTATTAACCTCTCTGATAAGGAAACTAGTTCTTTCATTCTATCTAGGCTCCTCATTGTTTTATACATCTGATTTCAAAAGAACTGTAAGAGTATATTACAGTATCAACTATGGAAACTGTTAATAACTCTGTGCTAATGTGGTGCATGAATGTTCAGTAAGTTTCATCCCATTACTTAGAGAGTATAGTGGGTATCTTTTACTTTTTAAGCACATGTTCCCTATAATTGGTCCATCAGTTAAAAAAAAGTCTGTGCTTGATAAATTAACTGTCTTTTCTCCTTACTGGTGTTAGCGCATCAAATACATATTGCCAGCATTCTCAGTTGTTCACCATACTTGCACTGCTTGGCGAGCACTCCAATTCTTAAGCATGATGGAGAGAGGATTCTGGACATAGAGGGATAGAGGATTCTGCATTAGACGCAGGCACAGAGTTCCTTTCCTAGCAGTTAAAATTGAAGTTAGAAGGCATACCCACTGTTTGACCATTTAAATGAACACCAGCAGGTCTAATTATTGCCCAGAAAGTGTAAGGAACACTGAGGCACTTTTTCAATACGGTACCCAAGCAATATGAGACTAATAGGTTCAGGGAGTCTCACATTGCTTCACTCCAGAGTCAGACCCACTTCACAATGATGTTTAAATGGTAAGGCCATGTCCTAAGATATGGTTCATTCTGTTTCACTCATGGGAGTGTTGTAAAAGACAGCACTGCTGTTACACAAGAACTGCAATCATATAATTATTTTGCATTAAGCGGTGCAGCATCTGGGTATGTTTAATAATGGTGTTTACTGGCAGCAGGTGCTCATAATATTTCCTGATACAGTGGTTGGCTGGAGGGAAGCACTTTGGCCATGAATACTCAACATAAATCCATGGAGCCATTACACTGAACTCCTAACCGCTAAGATATGCCTTCTGATTTATAAGTTTAGTTTGCTTTTAAAAATGAAAAACTGATTTAAAAAAATACTTTGTAAAGCTTTTCAAACATACGAAGAAAGATTTTGGGAAAACAAATCTACTGAGCACCAACAGTAAATATACTCCAGGAAGATGACACTCTCAGTAGTATGGTGCCACATTTCTGAGTGGGCAAGAAGGTGGGAGATAGAGTATAATGCGGGCAGATATGATTTTATTCACTTTGATAGGAGAAAGAGGTAAACGGAACATATTTTTAAAAGGTGAGAAACTATAAAATGTTGGTATTCAGTGGGATTTGGCTCTCCTTGTACAAGAAACACCGAAAGTTGCCATAAGGGTACAGCAAGCAAATAGGAAGATAAAATGGTTTGCTGGCCTTTATTCCAAGGCACTTTGTGTACAAGGAAGTCTAACAACAATTTTACAGAGCTTTCGGTTGTAATATGCCTTAAAGAGATATGAGCCTGACATCACTAGAAGGGATATGTCTCATGTGATCCAGTGTTAGCTTCACTTTTGCTTTGAGCAGAGTACACACACTCAGCTCTGATGCCTTCAGGCTTCATACCTATGTATAACTGTTTTCATGTGCCTAGTCTTTACCCTTATGAGCGATTGGTGCCTTGTACCTTATCCAGTAAATAAGCCCCAGGGTATTACATCATTATAATAACATAACGCTTTTGTAAGACCACACCTCAGGTATTATGTACAGTTCTGTTCTCCATACCGAAGGAAGGATATGCTTGCCTTAGAAGGAGTGCACAACGGTTCAGTAGCTTGATTTTACTGATTAGAAGGTGGTGCTATGTGAACATATTGAATAGAATAGCCCTAAACTCTCGGGAGTTCAGGAGAATGAATGCTGATCTCGTTGAAATATATACAAACCTTTGAGGGTTTGACAGGGTAGATGCTAGAGAGGCTGATTCTCCTAGCTGGAAGCTCTGGAACTATAGGACAACATTGCAGGATAAGGTGGAAAAACTCAGCAGGTCTGGCAGCATCGGCGGAGAAGAAAAGAGTTGACGTTTCGAGTCCTCATGACCCTTCGACAGAACTAGTTCTGTCGAAGGGTCATGAGGACTCGAAACGTCAACTCTTTTCTTCTCCGCCGATGCTGCCAGACCTGCTGAGTTTTTCCAGGTAATTCTGTTTTTGTTTTGGATTTCCAGCATCCGCAGTTTTTTTGTTTGTTTTTTTTTTGCAGGATAAGGTAATTGGCCATTTAGGAGATAAGGAGAAATTTCTTCACTCTGAAGCTTGTCAATGTTTGCAATTCTCCACCTTAGAGGGCCATGAGTTTTAATTCAGTCAGTATATTCAAAGCTGAGATTGATCAATTTTTGGACTTGAAAGGATTCGCGTGATACAGGGATTATGGCAGTAAAGCAAGGTTGAGATCAAAGATCAGTCTTGACTTATTAACTGACAAAGCAAACTTGAGGGACCATTTGGTCTACTGTAGCTCCTAATTTTTATTTTCTTATGTGTACCAGTTGCTATTTTTATCTCAAGAAGAAGAAAATCAGAGAGACAAAGGAAGAGTATGAGAATAGACTGACAGCTAACATAAAAGGAAATCTAAAAGTCATCCAACGGCATATACCATGTAAAAATATAGTAAGAGGAGGGGTCAGGCTGATTATGGAACCAAAAAGGGCTCTATGCTTGGAGGCAGAGAGCAAAGCTGAGCTACTAATTAGGTACCTTGCATCTGCCTATACCAAGGAAGAAGATGATACTAATGTCATCATGAAAGAGGAAGCAATTGAGATACTCTATCTGTTAACAATTGGCAGAGAGGAGATACTAGAAAAGCTGGCTGTACTTAAAGTTGATAAATTACCAGAATTAGTTGGGATATATTAAAGGATACTGAGGGAAGTAAGGATGGAAATTGTGGAGGTACCGGCCATAATCTTCCAAGGGAACTGGAGAATTGCAAATGTTACACCATTATTCAAAAAAGGGTCCTAGTATAAAATCAACAACTATAGGCCAATCAGTTCAATCTCAGTGGTGGAAAAAATTTTTAAAATGCTAATCCAGAACAAAATTAATAGTCATTTGGACAAGTATGGATTAACTAAGGAAAGCCAGGATGGATTTTTTAAAAAGGCAAATCATGTTTAACTAACATGGTTTAGTTTTTTGATGAATTAATATAAAGGTAATGTGGTTGATGTGGAGTAAATGGACTTCCAACAGGCGTTTGATAAAATGCCATATAACAATCTTGTCAGAAAAGTTGAAGCATATGAATAAAAGGGACAGTGGAAGCATGGATACAAGGTTGGCTAAGTGACTGGAAACAGAGAGAATTGGTGAATGGTTGCTTTACAGACTGGATGAAGGTTTATAGTGGGGTTCTTATGGCCAGGACATTGAGGGCTCCCTCACCGACATGTAAAATGACGCGGGATGACGTCTGGAGTTCCGCCCCGCGTCATTTCAATTTTCAGGTCGGCGGGGTCGCAGCCGAATCAGCTGTGTGGCCACCAACCCGTCAACAGCCAATTGAGGCCATTTAAAAACTAATTCAACTAGTTAATGGATCTGCCCATCCAACCTTAAGGCCGGGAGCCCTGGCGGGCTTCAGAAAAAGCATGAAACTCATCCACGGGCGGGACGAGGTTTCATGTAGGTTTTAAAAAACTTAATAAAAGTTTGAATAAAATTGATGGACATGTCCCAACTCATGTGACAGTGTCACATGAGGGGGCATGTAAGGGAAATTTTATTTTTGTGCATTGACTATTTTTGAATTTGATACTGATCTCCCTGAGGTAGAACTTAGCCTCAGCGAGATGAGTGCACGCATGCACGAAAGAGCACACTCTTGGCTTAGGGATACCCCCCACCCACACAGGGAGCGCATTCCTGGCAGACATCACGCTGGGTGCTCCTTGATTGGCCCGCCCATGTAAAATGGCAGCGTGCTCCTAATCAGGGGCACCGATCGGAGGCGCGCCAGTATGTGCCCGCTCCTGCACTTCCCCCCCAACAGGGGGAAAATTCTTCCCCATGAGTTGCTCCTTTTATTGATATATATTAATGATCTAGACTTGGGTGTGCAGGGCACAGTTTCAAAATTTGAAATGACACAAAACGTAGAACTCTGCAGAGGATAGTGATGGGCTTAAACAGGCTGATGGAATGGGCAGACACGTGGTAGATGAAACTTAATGCAGAGAATTGTGAAGAAATACATTTTGGTAGGAAGAACAAGGAGAGATAATATAAACTAAAGGGTACAATTCTAAAGATGATACAGGAACAGAGAAACCTGTGGGTATATTTGCATGAATCATTGAAAATGGCAGGGCAGGTTGAGTAAGTGGGTGAAAAAGTCATCTGAGATTCTGGGCTTTATAAGTAGAGATATAGAGTACAAATGCAACAAAGTTACGAACCAGTTCGGCCTTGACTGCAGCATTGTGTCCAATTCTGGACACCACACTTTTGAAGGGTTGTGAACATTTCAAAGCGGGTGCAGAAAAGATTCATGAGAAAGTTTCTGGAATGAGGGCCTTCAGAGCTGGAGAAGCTGGGGTACTTGTTAGAAAAAAGAGCCAGCAATTTCCCCCCTTTGGGGAGGGGTTGTGCGGGGATGGGTGGGGGCGGGCGCAAACCCGATTGGCGCCCCGATTGGGGCCACGCCACCATTTTACATGGGTGGGCCAATTAAGGCCTGCCCATCGTGACACTCACTCAGAAGCACTGGGCACTCCCTGTGTTAGGGGGAAAGTGGAGGGGGGCGGGGGGGCGGGGGGGGGGGGGGTGGTGTGGTGGTAGTTGGGGGGGGGTCCTGAATGGTTCCCTGTGTTCTTTTGCGCATGTGCGTGGAAGAGCACATAGATCCCCCTGAGGCATAGAGGGAGATTTGTTTTAGTCTTAAAGTTCAAAATAAAGAATTTTTAAACTTTCAAAACATGTCCTTTCATGTGACACTAACGCATGAGCTGGGACACGTCAAAGAATAAATGCACAAATTTTTACTCGATTTTAAAACATTTCATGAAACCTCATCCCGCCCGTGGATGGGGTTTCATGAAAAATGCAAAGGCCACGTGGGCTCTTCACCTGCCCACCAAGCTTAAGGTTGGACGGGCAGCTCAGTTAAGTACATTAATTAGTTTTAACGGGCCTTAATAGGCCTTTGACAATTCGGTGGGCATGCAGCCGACTCTGCTGTGTGCCCGCCAAACTGGGGATCAGAATGACACACAGTGACATCAGGACATGTGTCATTTTACACGTTGGTGAGTGGGCTCCGCACCCCCCCCTCTGCTCGCCAATGGGAAAGTGCTGCCCAAGAAGGCTGAGAGGAGATTTGCTAGGTGTGTCCAAAATCATAAGGAGTATGGACAGAGTAGTTAGGGAGAAACTGTTCCCATTGGTAGGAGGGTCAAGTACCAAAGGATACCAATTTAAGATGAATGGCAAAAGAAGCTCAGGCGGCAGGAAGTAAAGCTTTATTTATGCAGTGGATCTGGGAATGCATAACCTGATAGTGTGAAACTGTGGCTTTCAAAAGGGAATTGGAGAAGTAGCTGAAGAGAAAAGAACTTGCAGGGCTACAGGGAAAAGGAGTAGCACTGGAACTAGCAGAGTTTTTCTTGCAGGGAACCAGTATGAACATAAGAGGCCAAATGCCCACCTTCTTTGATTCTATGAACATATTCCAGAATCCTGTAAGCAAGAGAAAAACACTTTGGTACAAATTTTATGCATAAGGTTCCTGCCTCCTATTTGACAATATGTCAGTCGTATATATGGAAGTGCACTCAGTAATACTGCTGCCATTTATTTGTCATGAAGTATAATTCTGATTGTGTTTTACTAGTGAAATCTTCATCCAGAAATACTGTTTGAGTCTTTATGCCTGTGGCACAACAACTGTTTATTCTTGAATCAACTGTTTGTTCTTGAGTATGGTCAGTACTCTGCCTATTATGAACAGCTGAAGGACATGCTATTTGACAGGATGCACCAGCCATTGGGACATAGGGCCTGCATACCTGGCATCACACTGGCACTGAAATTCATATATTGCATTAGTCATTTGTGTGGTAGACAGAACGTCTTTTTGGCTTGAGGGCAGCTTGACTCAACCAACTCACGCTTGCAAAACTCTCATGTCTAATGTTGGATGTGATTCTGTGATTGGACAGCGTTTGCTGATCAATCCCGAGTGTGCTAAGAATTATACTAACAACCAATTTGAAATTATCAGTTGGGCTTGCAATGTAGCTCATTTATGCTTCCTAGAAGCTACATATATTCATATGCAGGTGGCTGTCCTCTGCAATTAAAAGAAATATATGGAGATATTACACCTTTTTTTGAATGAACAGAAGCATAAGGGGCAATAGCCTCCTGATGCATTCACCATGGCAAAGTCTCGACCAATCAGAGCCGACTTGCCAACCAATCATTGCCCCTTTTTCATGTAGTATAAATTATTGTTCACTTTGAAATTTGACATTGTTGCATCTGCCCTGATGATTGCAAGACAAAAATCCTTGACAGCATGTTTCTTTTATCAGTAATACTGGAGTTCTAGGATTTTGACCCAGTGGTAAAGAAGGAATAGTGATATATGTTCAAGTTGGGATGGTGTGTCACTTCGAGGAGAACACCCTCACTTGCTCCTGTTGTCCTTCTGGACGGTGTACATCATGGGTTAATTCTTTCATTCTAATCTCACCGTTGAAGATTTGAATTCAGATCCATTACATTTGCCAGGATAATGCATCCCACAAAGCATTTAACACAATTCTAAATTATTTGCAGCAAATGTTGGAGCTCTCACTGTTCTACACGTTCAGATGAACTGGGCATTTATAGCATTCAGCCGCACAGGAGAGGAAGAAATCTTTCATCTATGATAGCTGAAAAACTATTTTATTTCTGATGGAGCTCCTGGGTAAACAAATCTAGAATGCCAGAGGCATAGTTTCCCTCTAATAAATGTGCACTATGTATTGCTTTTAGAAAAAATAAGTATTCTCATGCATGCTTGACAGTCACACAGTAATTGAGTTAGCAATTGCCATTTCAGGTTTAAGATTTATTTCAATATATATGCCCAAAGCACCAGGCAGGCATATTTATTTTGATACAACTCCCTCATCCTCAGAACAGAGAGAAAAAAAAAATCAATAATACTATTTTACTTCTTACCTACTTCTAAGTTGTGAGTAATCTTTTGATACTTACACAACTATGGTAGCATTTCTTTAGCATTTCCAAAAATACTTTAATACTATTGCACTATATACTGTACACAGCTTCTCTATAAGGGCAGTTAAACTATAAGCAGGAGGCGCAAAGTGGAAGTCAGATGCTTTCCTGGGGCGATCTGCTCAAGCTGGGTTATTCTGGCACAAATCCCAGTGGTTAATTAGAAAATATCATTGGCAAAGGTCTGAAAGGAATTCCCTTTCCTCAGTCCAAACTATTGCCTGTGGGATGAGATATTATTTTGGAGAGAAAGCCTAAAAGAGGCAAACAGTAAAAGAACCAAAAATTAGGGGAGGTTCACAGATTTTTTTGGGGGGTCAGTCTGAGTTACCATGCTGAAAAGTCTAAAATTCAAATTACTAAGAAATTTACAACCACCTCTAGGAACTCTCTCTCTAAAGGGGCACATTCCTCTTCCATTTTTAAAGACACTTCCCACCATTCCAAAGAAGTATAACTATTTATAATACATATTCATGTTTAGTTAGCATTACATAAATGCATAGAACTGGTGAATTGATGAGTCTGTAAAGGGTAAAGGATGCAAATGCATTGGAAGCAGTTCAGAGATGGTTTACCAGACTAACATCTACAATGGGCAGGTTGTCTTATGAGCAAAGGTTGGACAGGCTAGGCTTGTATCCATGGGAGTTTAGAAGAGTAAGAGGTGATTTGATTGAAACATATAAGATCCTGAGGGGTCTTGACAGGGTGGATGTGGAGAGGATGTTTCCACTTGTGAGAAAATCTAGAACTAAGGGTCATTGTTTAAAAATAAGGGGTCGCCCATTTAAAACGGAGATGAGGCCAAATTTTTTCTCTCAGAGGGGTGTGAGTCTTTGGAATTCTCTTCCTGGAAAAGCAGTAGAAGCAAAGTCTTTGAATATTTTTAAGGCAGTGGTGAATAGTTTCTTGGTAAGCAAGATGGTGATAGGTTACCGGGGTAGGCGGGATGCAGATTTGAGGTTACCATCAGATCAGCCATGATCGTATTAAATGGAGGGGCCAAACAGCCTATTCCTGCTCCTTGTTTGTATGTTCATAATCTGCCAATACACTCAGATCTTGTGATGGTAACCTTGCTTGGAGGTTTCTTCAATTTCTCACAGTGATCCATGGGATTGTCATTCTTGGATGTTGTTCCTGGTTGCTTTTGGGATCTTGTCCTAGATACAATAGGACTGTACAAAGGTCAAAGAGCTGGAATGGATCTGATTTGTCCTCAGTTACACCTCACTGTTGTGCCTTTGTGTGTAATGACTTCATAGGACCTTGGTTGCAAACAAATCCTTGTCACTTCAGCTGATCATCACATACCTTCTGTGGGATCCTGGATGAGCTTGATGTATTCTGTAATTATCGAACAATAGGGTACTTAGTAAAATAGTCAACGATGACAATGAACTCAGTGCCATTGACACGAAAAGGTCGCATGTCATTTTGGGCCAAGGATGGGGCAGGATCTTCATGTGGAATCAGTGGTGCTCTGTGCTGATTTGGTATATGCTGTTGACATGTCTCAATCTTCCTGACGACGATGCCAATGTCATTGTTCATACCCAGTCAGGTAGGTCTTCTCATCCGATTTATGTCCATGTATGAGTAATGAAGTTGTTGAAGAATATCAGGTCACAAAGATTCCGGTATGATGACCTGCCTGCCTTTAAAAATAACTCCCCAGGAGATGCCTAGACTCATCCTGGTAAAGCCAAAATGGTCTCACGTGTTAGTGGACATGCTGAATTGAATCTGGCCCTTCTGCGATGATGGCCTTCCATAGTTTCTCTGGTGTATGATCTTTCACTGTTTCTTCTTGTAGCTGGTGGCATTTGTGCTGTGCAAAATGTACTAGGTCAACTGGGAGAACATTTTCATGTTCGTTGCCAATGATGTCAACATGTAGATCTAAGCATATAGCTCCTGCTTTCACTGAATTAGGCAATCTGCTAAGTGTATCCGATGTGACCATCAAGTTACGTAGCTTGTACATAATCTGAAAGTAATAACCTTGAAACTTTATCAGGAAACGTTGCAACCTTGGTGGTGCACTGGTCAATGGTTTTCGCTAAACCATCTCCAGTGGCTTGTGATTGGTCTCTACCACAAACTTATTGTGAATTAGATAGGTATGAAAACAAATGATTCCAAACACTAAAGCTGATGTTTCCCACTTGATGCTGGAGTAGTTGGATCGCGTTACGGACAGAGACTTTGAAGTAAATGCAATCGGTTTGCCTTTTTTATTATGCATGCTCCCAAACCTTTCTGTGAGGTATCTATCTCCAGGGTAGGTTGTCTCCTGAGGATTGTAAAATTTCAATGTTGATGCTCCTGAAAATGACTGTTTCAGTGCTTCGATGAGGTATTGGTGGTCTTTGTGCCACAGGAAAAGCACATCCTTTCCCAACAATTCCCTTAGCAATGAAGATTTTGGAGCAAAATTGGGAATCTATATAAAGGCAAGAAATTAAAGGGACCTAGACATCTTCGAGATTGTCCTTACCTTGAGGCATTGGCATGGCTTTAATATCCTCTATTTTAGGTGGTTTGGGACCAGCACTGGAATAAATAGAACTGAAGAAATGAATCTGTTGCACATTGATGTTGCATTTCAGACTGCTGAACACCAATCCTTCATTACGTGCTGCCTGCATCAATAAGCTCAGATTGTGGTCATGTTCTTGCTTCATTCTTCCCAAACAGCTATATCATCTGCAATACAGATGCATCCTGACCCAGTACATGTAATGCAGCCCATGTGAGCTTGAAAGTGATCCTGTCTAACCGATAGCCCAAAAGAAAGTCATGGAAAACAGTATAATCTGAATGGGGTACAAAACGTAGTCAGCTCCTTGGATTTCTCCTTGAGATGTATTGCCCAATAACCATGCTAAGCATCAAGCTTCGAGCAGAAATCTGAACCTGCAAATCTTGAATTTAACACTTCTGATGTGGATATTTTGTAAGGGCAACATATTAAAGCTGTGATTAAACATTGTGGATTGAGGTATATTCTCAAAAATCTGCCCTTCTTTATGACACGTGATTGGGTTGCATCAATCAGTGTGCTCTTGTATTCTTCTAATGAGCCTGTTTTTCTCCATTTTATCTAGTCCGACCTTCAATTTGTCTTGTATGTGGATGTTGCACTTACATGGTGGATCAATTGATGGATGTGCATTCTCATGAATGTGTAATGTTATAACTCCCTTGCTACTGCCAATTTTGCTGAAACATTCTTGATATTTCGATGTTAGGTCATAACTGAGGTGATAGGAGTAGTTTCTCTCATTGATCTGCCTTCTGATGTCTGACTGGTTCCATGGATTGTTTTTTTTTTCTGTGCCCCTGTGTGCTAAGTTAGTAGACTCTGGAAATTATAACATTTAAGGTATAGGATGTTCCACTGCTTGTTACATTTGTTCCTGCCCAGTTTACAAGGGAAGGACATTTCTTGAGTGTTTTGATAGGTCATCAGATCAGTTCAAGGGTCAGTGAAGTTTGAGTCGATCAATCAGTTTTACTCTGAAGAGAAGTGTCCCAGAGACAGGGACAAAAGACAGTAGACAGAAACAGGTCCTCATTAAGTTAAGAAAAATAGAAAAAGGTTCCAATTAGAGAAAAGGGCTGCAGGGGGTAGACTTTAAGTGAAGTGGGCTTGGGACTAGCCTTGGTAATCAAAGAGGACTAAGAGGAAGTCCTGAAGATCCAAGAAGACAGCCGAAGGTTGGTGATTCCATACTGCAGGCCGATGGAGGAAAGGTACCCCCTTGGAGCACTGGTGTTCTACCTGGTGAAGTCAAAGAGCTGAAATTATGCTTATAAGTTGATGCTTGAGTATACTCAGGAATCCTTGAGAATGAAATGTTGCAAGGTGAGATTGAAACCTTGCTGTCCAAGTTGGAGTAATTTTTAGAGAAAGTTCTAAGGTGAGATTGTCATAGGTGAAGATTGGAAACCTTCATGAGAGTGACAGAATTTCAGTGAGGTTGGGTGACTCATCAAACATCAGGGTGAGTTATTGCGAAATCCATGGAACCTGTTTTGGTTGCATTTGGCATTTATTGTGTAGTGTGGTGTACTTGATCACAGGTGACTTGTTGATTCACAAGTGTCTCATACTTACTTTCAATATTCGAGTATATGGTATATATTGTAAATTGTTTTATGTTTCTAACCTTGTGAAGTTCATTTTTGTTTGTTCAAAACCCATGGAATCTTGCAGCTTTCTTCATTTAGTAAGCTTCTTGGATCTCAAACTTTGTCCACTTTAAACAAAATGTTATTGGTCCCTAACCATATCTCACCAACAGCTTAGGGTCTGGCCAAGGATCATAACAGTAGTGAGAGGTCACGACATGCCAATAGCCCTGCAATTGCTGGGCCTTTAGTTTCTATGATGTAGAACATCTGTGGTTAACTAAAGAAGTTAGGGAAAGCATTAAACTTAAGGAAAAAGCATATAACTATGCAAAGCTGAGTGGCAGGTCAGGTGATTGATCAGAATATAAAGAATGGCAGAGAGTGACTAAAAGGTTAAACAGGCAAAAGAAATTAAAGTATGAAAGGAAGCTATCTAGAAATGTAAAAATGGATAGCAAGAGTTTCTACAGGTATTTAAACAGGAAAAGAATAGGTAAAGTGAGTGTTGGTTCTCTAGAGAGTGAGAATGGGGAGTTAATAGAAGATAGTAAGGAAATAGCAGGTGAAGTGAACAAATGTTTTGCTTTTGTCTTCATCATAGGGATATTAAAAATATTCCAGTAATAGCTGTAAATCAGGAGGTGGAAGGGAGAGGGGAACTGGGTGAAATTACAATTACTAGGGAAGCAATACTGAGCAAACTGATGGAGCTGCAGGCTGACTAGTCTTTGGGTCCAGATGGACTTCATCCTAGGGTCTTAAAATAGTTGACTAATAAGGTAGCAGATGCGTTGGTATTAATTTACCAAAATTCCCTAGATTCTGGAAAGGTTCCATCAGGCTGAAAATTAACAAATATAACCCCTCTATTCAAGAAGGGAGGGAGGCAGAGAACAGGAAACTATAGGCCAGTTAGCTTGAAATTTGTCGCGGGGAAGGTATTAGAAGCGATCATTAAAGAGGTTATAGCTGGGCACTTAGAAAAACAGAAGGTAATCAGGAAGAATCAGCATGGTTTTGTGAAAGGGTAATCATGTTTAACCAATTTATTAGAGTCCTTTGAAGAAGTAACATGTGCTGTGGAAAAAGGGAAGCCTGTAGACATACTGTACTTGGATTTCCAGAAGACATTTGATAAGGTATCACATCAAAGGTTATTGCGGAAAATAAAAGCTCATGGTGTAGGGAGCAACGTATTAGCCTGGATAGAGGATTGGCTAGCTAACAGAAAACAGATTATGCATAAGTGGGACTTTGTCTGATTGGCAGGATGTGACTAGTGAAGTCCCATATGGGACAATTTACATTAATGACTTAGATGAGAGGAGCGAATGCATGATAGCTAAATTTGCAGAAGACACAAAGATAGGTAGGAAAGTATGTTGTGAAGAAGACATAAGGAGTCTGAGTCAAATATAGATATGTTGAGTGAGTGGGCAAAAATCTGGCAGATGGAGCATAATGTGGGAAAATGTGAAGTTTTTAACTTTAACAGGAAGAATAAAAAAACAGTATTACTTAAATGGAGAATGACTGCAGAATTCTGAGGTGCAGAGAGATCTAGGTGTTCTCATGCATGAGTTAGTGTGTAGGTACAGCATTTAATCACGAAGGCTAATGGAATGCAATCCTGTATTACGAGAGGGATTGAACATAAATGTAAGGATGTCATGCTTCACTTATATAGTGCATTGGTGAGGCCCCATCTCGAATACTGTGCGCAGTTTTTGTTTCCTTATCTAAGGAAGGATGTAAATGTGTAGGAAGTGGTTCAGAGGTGATTTACTAGATTGATACATAGAATGAGTGGGTTGTCTTATGAAGATAGGTTGTACAGACTGGGCTTGTTTCCACTGGAGCTTGGAAGAGTGAGAGGTAACTGGATTGAAGTATATAAGATCCAGAATGGACTTGACAAGGTGGATGTGAAAAGGATGTTTCCTTTTGTGGGTGGGTCCAGAATTAGGGGGCACTGTTTTAAAACTAGTGGTTGCTCTTTTTTGGACAGAAATGCGGATAAACCTTTTCTCTCAGAGGGTTGGGTGACTTTGGAACTCTCTGCCTCAGAAGTCAGTGGAAGCGGGGTCACTGAATATTTAAAAGGCAGAGGCAGATGGATTCTTATTAGGCAAGGGATCCAAAGGTTATCAGGGGTAGATGGGAATGTGGAACTCAAAGCACAAACAGACCAGCCATGACCTTACTGAATGGCAGAGCAGGCTTGAGGGGCCGAATGGTCTTCTTCTGCTCCTATTTCGTATGTTTATATGTTCTAGTCAATGAATACAGAAGTTTAACCTGATTCTGAACTGGTCTTCCAATGTTGTCCATTTCTTTTGGGGATCCTTTAGCTCTTCTTCTGTTCATCTTGACCTTCAGCCTATGTAGGCCTTCATGCCCAATTGCTAGGTGAATTTCTATGGTTTGCTTGTCTGGTTCAGACACATCTGAATCAAGAAACCATAGCTCTGCATGCTGTTTAAGCATTTTGAATTTGGATAGTAGATCAGTTGCATCCAAATTCAAACTGGGGAATTTTATGGACATTCTGACCTTTCTTCTGCAGTACTTGAGATGAGTGTCGCTGTGGTCATTATCATGCACTTTTCCAAAGCTCTGCCTATGAAGACGAGTTGTGGCAGGAATGCACCACAGAGTAATGGCATCTTTGCTATTATTCAATTTATTATTTAGCAACTCCCAAAGCCGCCTGTTATAATCTCAACTTCTGGCCTGATTTATTTTTTTGTTTCAATTTCCCTTGCTCAGGCCCACACTCTGGCCACTTCCATTTCCCATCTGATCTACCCCAGTGCTGGTCCTCTCAACACGCTGGTCCACTCATGGAACTGACAGGCTACGTTCTACACTCTCATCATGAAGGAATCGATTTACTGGCTCTTTATTTGAGCACCAGCTCAGCGCTGTGTCACCAAAGCTTTTCCTTGCAGTCACCATACTGCATTTTCAACACTCTCTGACACTGCAGCTTCACTGCGGTCTGACTAAAATATTGAGGGTTGTCCCTTGTCATGTAACACAATCTATGGCTGTTCACCGTGTTACCTGTACACTACTTGTCTTGCCACTACTGATCACCATGTCATGTTATTATAATACCTTGGGCTTATTTACTGTACAAGACACAAGGTAGCAATCACTCATACCAATTGGGGAAACACTTTGTGGGTTCATCTATTAAGACTAGGCACTTGAGCACAGTTATACGTAGGCATTAAGCTCGAAGGCATCAGAGCTATATGTGTGTGCTCTGCTCAAAGCAAAAGTGAAACTAAGACTGGATCACATGACACATTTCCATTCTAGCAACATCATTCTGAAACCCCTTAAAGGCATATTACAACATGGACTACTTTAGTTGACCAAATATGTCAGACAACTGATTTGGTTCTGACTTCCTTTGCCAGGATTGTCAACTTCAGCCACCTTAATGCCAAGGAAACTTCACTTCCCTCTCACATTGAGGAGGTTAGCCTTCAGTTGTCTATTCTATTCTGATTATGCCACAGGTCTTGTTAGAATCTGAAAAATATGCTGTCCCAGTCTAAAAAAACATTTTCAGTTCAGTTTGATAAAAGCCACAATCGTACACTGCACCGCTGAGGGTACAATTATCTTAGATATAATTCTCAGAAAGGTATCAACAAGGCAAGTCATTAGACAATTGAATCAGTGTGAGTTTGGCCATACTTCTCGTAAAGTTTTATTAGCAAGGCAACTTAAAGAAATTTCTGGGCTATTGGGCCATAACGTGCCCTCTTGATCTCTGCCGGTATGCTTCATCAGAGATCTTCAGAAGAATTTTTCACACAATCACAGAATTTCTATATATGTAGAAGGAGGCCATTCAGCCTATCTTTTCTGAACTGGCTGTCTGAGCATTTTAACTTAGTGCCTTTTCCCTGTAAATCTGCATGTTGTTCCTATTTAGATAGATCTTGAATGCCTCAGTTGAACCTGCCTCCACCACACTTCCAGGCAGTGCATTCCAAACCCTAATTACTTGCTGTGTGAAAAAGTTTTTTCTCACCTTGCATTTGCTTCTTTTGCAAAACACTTTAAAACTGTGCTCCCTGGTTCTCAATCCATTTAAGAGTGGGAACAGTGTGTCCCTATCTACTCTGTCCACTCTACTCATGATTTTGAAAACTTCTATCAAGTTTCCTCTCCGCCTTCTCCTCTCCAAGGAAAACAGTCCCAACTTCTCCAATCTTTCCTCATAACTGAAGTGTCTCATCCCTGGAACCATTCTCGTAAACCTCTTCTGCACTGTCTCCAATGTGTTCACACCGTTCCTGTAGTGTGGCGCCCAGAACTGTACACAATACTCCAGTTGAGGTCTTATATAAGTTCATCATAACCTCCCTGCTCTTGTATTCTATGCCCCTATTAATGAAGCCTGTAGGCTTTAGAATACTGTATGCTTTAGAAACTGCTGTCTCTACCTGTCCTGCCACCTTTAATGTCTTATGTACATATACACCCAGGTCTCTCTGCTCCTGCACACCCTTTAGAATAATACCTTTTATTTTATACTGTCTCTTCATGTTCTTTGTACCAAAATATATCATTTCACACTTCGCCGCATTGAATTTCATCTGCCACCTATCTGCCCACTCCACCAATATATCGATGTCCTTTTGAAGTTCTACACTGTCCTCCTCACAGTTTACAATAATCCTAAGTTTTGTGTCATCAACAAACTTTAAAATTGTCCCCTGCACACCAAGATCTAGATCATTTATATATATCAGGAAAAGCAAGATCCCAATACCGACCCCTGGGGAACTCCACTGGAAACCTTCTTCCAGCCCGAAAAATATCAATTAACCATTAATCTCTGTTTCCTAACCCTTAGCCAATTTTGTGTGCATGTTGCTACTGCCCCTTTTATTCTGTGACCTATAACTTTCCTCACAATTCTGTTGGGTGGCACTGTATCGAATACCTTTTGGAAGTCCATATACACCACATCAACAGCCTTGCCCTCATCAACCATCTCTGTTACCTCTTCAAAAAACTCCAGCAAGTTAGTTAGACATGATTTATCTTAAACATATCCATGCTGACTCTTCCAAATCAATCCACACTTTTCCATGTAACTGTTAATTCTATCCTGAATAATTGTTTCTAGAAGTTTCCCCAGCACCAAAGTTAAACTTATTGGTCTGTAATTGAAGATCTTTACAAGCATTTTGAGCAAAGGCGTTAATGTTTTTCAGCCAGGCAATGGCAGACTCTGGTTTGAATACCAATGAATCAGAGTTCTAGTGGCACTGGAAGGACTGGCAGAATCCTGGCCCACCACAATGCCACTAATCGGAAGATAATCTTGACCAATAACCCTGACCTAGAAAAATAATATAAGTAGATCATACAATTCTACCAGAATCAGAAATGACAACAAACACAGAAAATAACTTCCAATTAGAAAATACATGCTTTGTGTATTATG
Organism: Carcharodon carcharias; assembly: GCF_017639515.1. NCBI lineage: Eukaryota > Metazoa > Chordata > Chondrichthyes > Lamniformes > Lamnidae > Carcharodon > Carcharodon carcharias. The sequence continues at coordinate 67,271,170 of NC_054487.1, forward strand.
GGGAAGAAAGTATACATTATATTATTAATAGTACTGTGACAAACAAATTGGCTTCTATTTTTCATTGTGGGGCAGTTTTGGGTGGGTGAGTAGCTAGTTAGGGTTAGGTTTGCAGTTAGATTGTTGATCAAATTTATATCAGAAGAGAGATAATTGAGCAAATCTAAGGGAGGTCATACTTTTTGGTGGTCATCGATGGACAGTTGGCAAACTCATGGAAATGTCTGCCTTTGTGGATCTTAACTTTCACTAGTTGCTGTAGTGGGAAGTACCCTAGCATGACCAGGAGTAGATGGACAGGAAATTGGGGTAGAACACAGTTATACCAGATTATCCTTACTTGTTCCAAAGAAAAAAAATGGATTGGTTTCTTCATGTTCCCTTAATGATGCAATTTTTGGAGTAATTTCCAGCAGGTCAACAGCCACCTCCCCAAACCCCCAAAAACCTGTTATTTCACCTATGTGGTCAATGTGAAGAAGGCACACTTACATCAGAGGATTATATGTGAACCCCACAATGTCATATGCAAATAGCAATCAATCCAAGAGAGATCAATTACTGTTCAGATATGGAGCCTACTCGTAAGTCAGCATCCAGTAAGAACAAACATACGAACAAGGAGCAGGAGTAGGTCATTCAGCACCTTGAGCTTGCTCCACCACTTAATAAGATCACAGCTGATCCGATAGTAACCTGAAGACGCACGACCCTCTGAGGGAAAAAGTTTCGCTTCATCTCTATTTTAAATGGGCGACCCCTTATTTTTAAACAGTAACCTCTAGTTCTAGATTCTCACACAAGAGGAAACATCCTCTCCACATTCACCCTGTCTAGACCCCTCAGGATCTTATATGCTTCAATCAAGTCACCTCTTGCTCTTCTAAAATCCTTCGGATACAAGCTGAGTCTGTCCAACCTTTCCTTATAAGACAACCCGTCCGTTCCAGGTATTAGTCTGGTAAACATTCTCTGAACTGTTTCCAATGCATTTGTATTCTTCCTTAAAAAAGGTGACCAATACTGTACTCAAGAAGATGTGAAGCCTTCATATCTTCCCCCAACAACCACCCCCCTCCCTCCCCCATCCCTTCAATGTTGTCACTGCAGCAAGTTGCTGCTTTGAAATCCAACCAGGGGTCTGGGGCAGGCATCTGATAAGAGCTGTTAAACCCTTAGCTGCTTTTGCATAAATGGTACTATTCTCATTAAAGTGAGATAGATGAGTAGAAGGTCTTTCCTGCTGCACCTCTGGCAATGCAGCAAGACCAGCGGAAAGTGTAGGCGCAATCTTCAGCAGCTTGGGTCCCAAACAGTAAAAGTTCAGAAGTACCAAGAAGAATCCTTTTTAAGTGAGAACAAATTCCCCAACGGCTATCTGTCCTGGGATAAAGCAGAAAATAATATTTAAAGGTTTAAAAAAAATCTAAACTATTTAATTCACAACATGAGCAACCAAGGAATCTCCAACATATCAAGAAAGATTTTGGAGGCATCTATGGGCTTCAAACCATGAATGAAATTGTATTAGAAAGAAATCTATCTAGAGGAAGCACTGGTTATAATTATCTTTCTGTATTTTTTTTTCAGTTGAGCCATGTTCTTAGCTCAAGGTCAAGGACCTACAGAATCTTCATCACCTTTACATTACTTGGCAATGAAGGATTATCATGGATTCTGATATCTGCTCCAGCCCACGGCGTAGTATTATCTGTACTAATTATCCAGACCCACACAAGGTTCAGATTCTGTCTGTGCATGTCACACTGATGCTTTCCATACCCCGATTCTCTCCTTTTGTTTAAATCCTAATGAAATAGTAAATTTAAAAAAAAATCATGCAAGACCAACCTTAATTACTTAAAGTTGTGTCAGCAAAAACTGAGGCATGTCATAATAAATTCATACAGCTATGCTGACACACCATGAAGGGTAACCTAATTGAACCTATTAAATGAAACATCCTGATCTATCCCATTTAGAAACTCATCAACATATGAAAACCTACATAAGTTGAATCACAAGCTGTCAATGTGTTTCAACAAAGAAAAATAAAAGTATTAATTTTCTAAGTCTTTCCCCACTCCTTTGCTTTTCCTTTTCACTTCCATACTGCATTGTTTTATAATTCTTTTGTCCTTAAATTCCTTTTGCTTTTTCTATCTGCTTTTAGCTACCTCATTTTATTCTCTTATACCATAAATCCATGTGTTTAATTCCTCATCACTTATCTGTTGCCCCTTATGTCATCATTTTACCTTTTCTCCTTTCTCTCCTTTTTGTGCTGTACTTTGATGAGGCCTGGCATCTATATTGGAGTTGCATATAGTACCATGGCAGTTCTATTGATGGAATGCACTACCTGAAAGTGTGGTGATGGCCACAATCAAGGCCTTAAAAAGAGAATTGGATAATTATCTGAAGGGAAATGATTTTCAGGGCTATGGGAAAAGGCAAGGGAATGGGACTAGGTAAGCTGCTCTTACAGAGAGCCACATAGACATGAATAGGATGAATGGCCTCCTTCTGTACTGTAAGTATTCTATGATTCTATGTTGGCCAGAGAGGGAGAATGTTCCTTTTTACCTTACAAGGAATTTTCTTGGCCTCCCTTCCCTGATTGCTTTTGGCCACTGGTCCCACCCCGTCTTACCACATAGCTGAATGACAGGGACTGATCTTGCAAGTGTCCAGCTGTAACTTCCTACCTACGACCTTGTACTCCTGCTCATCCAGAAGTTCATCTGGTCCAATGGAAATGCTCCAACAGAAGGTATGGTAATGAGGCCTAGTTGTTGAGATCGGTTGGGTGTTAGAATTATGAGGTTTATAAGATTGCTATGTTTTGGGACTTTCATTTTAACCTGGGTTAAAGACAAGGGAGTTTTATGACCTATTCTGAATTCTGCCTGACAATAGGCCTGAGTGACATAGCTGTTAAAGATTAAAGGGAGGCCTAGGTTGTTTTGCTGGGAATAAAGTGTAAACTGTTCACACTTGGAGACAATGGCAGCAGCATCTGTGTTTACAGTGGCTAGACTGGTTACCCCAACATCCCAGGGAGGTTTTGAAAATGTCAGGTTGTGAATAGTTAATATTTTAAACTGTCCATTTACTTCCAAGATAAAATAGAGTTGTGTCTAAAGAATAGCTAATCAACATTATTACCCAGAAACAAGGCCAATGTGATTCATGTTGCCAAAAATGTTGGTTTTGGGAGGGGAAGGGTGCAGAGGAAGCTATTGTCAGGTCAGGTGTAGGCTTTCCTAAACTATCACTGAAAATCACTGCTAAAATTCATCTGCCTGGATCTGAGAGAGAGAGAGAGAGCAACTAGAGGCTGAAAGTCTCCATGGTTTGCTGCATAGAAATGTGGTGAGAACTTGTTCTTAGATTGAAAAGATCAAAGAGTTAAAACCGGGCTAGAAGGTTTGTCTAGCTTGCACTAGAGAGATAGATAAAAAAACAAAGAAAATGAACTGGACTAGCCATATAAATATTGTGGCTACAAGAGCAGATCAGAGGCTATGAATCCAGTAGCGAGTAACTAATCTCCTGACTCCCCAGAGCCTGTCCACCACTTACAAGGCATAAGCCAGGAGTGTGATAGAATGCTTTCCACTTGCCTGGATGAGTGCAGCTCCAAAAACTTTCAATAAGCGTAGCACCATCCAGTACAAAGCAGCCCAATTGATTGGCATGCCTTCCAGAAACATTCACCCCCTCCCCGCGACACACAGTGGCAGAGGCATGTATCATGTACAATATGCACTGCAGGAGTTCCCCAAGGCTCCTTAGGCAGCACCTTCCAAATGCACGACCACTACCATCTAGAAGTTCAAGGGCAACAGACACATGGGAACACCGGCCACCTGGAAGCTCACCTCCAAGCCACTCACCGTTCTGACTTGGAAATGTATCGCCATTCCTTCATTGTCGCTGGGTAAGAATCTTGAAACTCCCTTCCTAACAGCACTGTGGGTGTACCTACACCACATGGACTGCAGCGGTTCAGGAAGGCAGCTCACCACCACCTTCTCAAGGGAAATTAGGGATGGGCAATAAATGCTGGCCTAGCCAGCAACACACATAGTCCATGAACTAATAAAGAAACCTCTCACCATGAAGGACAATTCTGGGGTTAAAAGTTACCAGCCAAGAAAGGGAAAGAACAAAGAATCACTATGATAAGAATCACTATGCACCAGTTCTGGGAGAATTGAATATCTCCTGAAAGGACAGCCTAATATAACCAAAAAACGCAAGTATGTTTTAAAAGTAGACTTGGAAAGTTCTGTTCTAATGTAAAATGAAAGCAGAAAATGCTGGAAAAGCTCAGCAGGTCTGGCAGCATCTGTGGAGAGTGAAACAGCGTTAATATTTTGAGTCCGTATGACTCCTCTTCAGAGTTGAAGAGAAGTGGAAATGTGTTGGATTTTATGCTGTTTAAGAGGGGGTGGATCAGGTGGAGCAAAATAGGTCAGTGATAGGTGGGAGCTCAGAAGAGATTTGACAATGATGCCGTGGACACATGACACATGGACATGGAAGATTCTGCTCCATCTGCTCCACTCCCTCTTAAACAGCATTAAATCCATCACATTTCTACTTGTCTTCAGTTCTGAAGCAGAGTCATATGGATCTGAAATGTTAACTCTGTTTCTCTCCACAGGTGCTGCCAGGCCTGCTGAGTTTTTTCAGCATTTCCTGTTTTTATTTCAGATTTCCAGAATCCACAGCACTTTGCTTTTATTTTCAAGTTCTGTTCTGTAATTTAAAGCCTAAGTTGCCTTCAAAAATAATGTTTAGTCAATGGTACTTTTAGTCTGAGTGTTACAGTAGCCTTAAAACCTCTGAAATTTGGTTGTGTTATCCTTTCAGCTCTTAACTGAAAGTTTGAATTTCTTTTTAAAAGTTATCAGTCTCTATGGGGATTGTAACATGGGCCTTTCGATTCCCCGATGCATTGCCCACATCAGGGCTGACATGCACCATACCTACTTCCCCCATTTCAAATGGGGGTTAATGAATTAAGTTCATATGAATCAAAAACGTGCTACATAAGGAATATGGGGACCTGACAACTGACTGAAAAAAGATGGCACCCAACTCGGAACCTATGCAATATCTCGTTTGTGACATGCTCATGAAAAAAGTCAATGAGATGAACAGGAATTGTACAACTCCATGGATCTGATAGATCATTTTCATGATAACATCAGTCATCACCCACTAAAGAATAGGAGTAGAATGTAATTAGTTTCAGCAGTGCTTGTGTCTTGCCTGCCTAGGTGGACTTTTAACTAGACGCATTCAATCAAAATAAGGATTGTGCGTGTGTAGTGCTAAAAGGAGACATTTAAATTGCTGGGATCGATAACCTAGGAGGTTAAGAAATGCCCAGCCTCAGGGCTTCTAATGACTGATCTGTAAAATGAAAAATATGTTCAACCACCTCATTACTCATTGTAAATTGCTGACAGGTCTTCGGAAGACTTGGGTTAGACACAATGACCCACTGCAAAAGGCACAAGTGCAAGGTGACTGAAAACCATGTGTATGCATGTCAGGATTGTCTGCCAACATAATTCCCCTTACCTTGTGAAGAAAGTTCACTGGACACCTAGTGCCAGTACTAATGCTGTTCATTTGAGAAGTTCTATTACAATGAAGCTCCAATCAGTCACTGATGAAAAATCAATCAGCTTCAGTAGCTCTCTGCTGTTTCATCATGGTAAAATGCTTAGTAAATACAGTTGCTGTTTGACAGCCATTGTGAATTTGATGGAGTGCAACGATGATATACGAGGTTGAAATGAAATCCAAAAAAAGTGCAAGCTGTTTGTTTTCTTCTTTAGTGTGTTTTAGGAAGCAGTTTCTTTTCAGTGAGGACCAAAGAACTCATTAGTCCTGTACCCTCGCCGGTCTGTCTGTAATGGAGACAAATAACATCTGTAATATCATCCTACTAGAATAAAATGTCAGTGGCTTGCCAGATTAATATGTAAAATTGAAATCACATTTCAGGGAATTCTGACTTACATAGTAGAAATACAAATCTCTAAAAATGTCCTTGTCTTAGTTTGGTTTCTGAATTACACAAGAACATTATGCAAATATTTTTTGAGTTTCTTTCTTGATGTCATTAGCTTGAAACTGAATCTTATCATTGTCTGGTATTAGACCAACATGTTGACTTTAAACCCAACCTGCAGGTGTAATAAGTACTTTTATGACCGATAGAAGTCTATAAAATAGAAAGTGTATTTTGTTAGCACAGTACTGCACTGTCAGAGATGTTCTGTTTTAGATGAGACATTAAGATGAGGTTAAAAATTCCATGTTGCTATTTTGAAAAAAAACAGGGAACATCTCCCTAGTGACCTAGCCAACATTTATCTCTCAACCAATCCTAAAACAGATGTGATCTGGTCATTTATTTCATTGGAATTGGCTGCATACAAATTGGCTTCAGTGTTTGCTACATTACCACTGAGGCTACATTATTTTCATTCGTCCATGGGATGTGGACGTCGCTGGGACGCATTAATTACCCATCCCTGATTGTCCTTGAGAAGGTCATAGTGAGCTGTCTTCTTGAACCACAACAATCCATATGGTGTAGGTACACCCACAGCGCTGCTAGGAAGGCAGTTCCAGGATTTTGACCCGGCAACAGTGATGGAACAACAATCTATTTCCAAATTAGGCTTAGATTGATGCTGAGTGGCCCATCTAGTTTTGAGTTTTTTTGTAGTGGTTTGATACAACAGAGATTCAACCTCATTGCTGCAGACTTGGAGTCATATTAAGGCCGGACCAAGTAAGGACAGCAGATTTATTCCCCTAAAGGATATTAGTGAACCTGATGGATTTTTACAACAATTTAGTAGTTACAGTGCCACTATTACTGAGACTAACTTTTTATCCTCAGTTTAGTTAATTTATTGAATTTAAGTTCCCCAGCTGCCATGGTGGGATTTGAACTCATGTCTCTCAAGAATTAGCCCAGTAACATAATTACTATACTACTACTTTATAAATTATTTCATTGGCTGTAAAGAGTGTCCTCAGGTGATGAAAGGCTTGATACAAAAGCAAGTCTTTCTACTTATTACAAAAAAAATTAGTCCTGGCATCAGCATTTCAAACTATTGGCCACCACAGATATTATACATTTGACAAGATCCTCTGCCTGAATCGCTGAGGATATGTGTTGTCATGCATTTTTCACAGTTTAGTTGCATTATTAGATTTCATGCAAGAGAAGAAAAATTGCTATTATCAAACAGGGAATGAACACACTGCATCACAGTTATATGCTTTACACTAACATAAACTGACTTGGTTCTAAACAACCCACAAAGTGTAGCCAAGTACATAATTCTATATTTAAACGCTCTGTAAAGCAAGCCAATAATACAATCCTGAGTCTGATATAATGCCTGGCAAGCGAAGGAAACAAAAGGTGACAGCACAAACATCAAGCAGGTAACATCTGTATCACAAACCCCGAGATTTATTTAAGCAGGTGAGGGGTCAGGTCTTGTTTTGAGACTGATTCAGCTTGTACTTATTTTCATCTGAAGTTGATTGAAATGAAAATCAGGAAAGGTATAGAATGGGTGGCTGAATTAGAGCAGGGCACGGTCCACTCAGCATTGACCAGTATAAGAAAAGGGTCCAGAAATAAGTGCTTGGCCCTCTTTAACATATACAAGGTGACTAATATCTATTTTAAGTCAGAGACACTGAGATATCATCCAACCCAATATTGGCTCCCATGAACTCACGTCATTCTTACCCTTACCTTATTCCCAAAAACTTGGCAAAACAGGGCCCAATTTCATGGCCAATGAGTTTTATAGATGAGTTTCGTGTTGGCCATAATGTAATCCTTTGTTGATTGTGTCAGTCTTGCATAATGCAGCCATCTATTACAATGCATTTATAGTTTGATTGTTTCAAAGATTGAGCTATATTTACAATGCCAATTCCATGCAACGTTGGGAAAATGTTGTTTGTAGAGCACCACTTCAGGCAATGCTACACAGGCTACATTGACTCCCCGGGGTCAGACACTGCTGCGGGCCACTGCCTTGTGTCATTAATATAGCTTAAAATGGTGCACAGGCCATACAGGTAAGAGCCTATGCAAGGTTTCCCCCAGGGAATCAATGTAGTCTGCACAGTGCTACTAGAAACAGCTCTATGCAAACAAATTTTCTCTCCTACTGGACAGTAAATGCTTATGGGGGAGGGGTTGGGGGGATGGGGGCAGTTTCAATCCCTGGCGAACGAACCAGTATGTCCCTGCTCAGGATCCTACACCTACCCAGGATATGCAATGCTAACTAGCCAACATTGTTGGGGTTGGAGGGAAGTACCTTCATTCGTAAGACAAGGGAACATTTTCACCATGATCCCTGGCCCCCTGGACCACAAACTAAAAATGTAGAGTGGCTATTTGATGGAGAATCATACCCTTCATCCCATCCCCCCTCCCTGCCTCACCACTGGAAAGGAAAATGTGGTGCTGTCTGCCTTTCTTTCTAAAGGGGCCACTTTGAACAGCCAGAAATAATTGTGCCAACTTTAGACCTCTGAGGTCCAGAGTACAATCCTGGAATAGATGTGCAGGTGGGGGCAAAATATATCTTTCCGCAGTTTGAAACCACTGTGGATCATGCGCTTAGCTGAAAGGAGGTCAGCAAAGCAGGAACACCTAGAATTGGGAATCCCCTCCCCTCCTTCTGCACTGTTGTAACAGGCAGGCTGAGACCTTTCTCCTTACTAGGCCCCATGGAATCCCTAACATAAAAGAAAGAATAAAACTGCATTTGTTTAGAGCCTATCATGACCTCAGGACACCTCATAATCAATGAAGTACTTATGATGTGTAATGACTGATATAATGTAGGATAAACAATAGTGCACACCAAAATCCCACAAATAACCATGAGTTAATGACAAGAGAGTCTAATTTTGTAATCCTGGCTGAGGGGTGAATGTTGGCCAGGACACCCTGCACTTCTTCAAAACAGTGCCATGAGATCTTTCATGTCTAGCTGAGTGAGATGACAGGGCTTCAGCTTAGCATTTCATCTGAAAGGTGACATACCTGACAATGCAGCATTCCTCCAGCATGGCACAGTAATGTCAGCATAGATTTTGTGCCCGAGTCTCTGGAATGGGGCTTGAACCCACAACTTTCTGACTCAGAGGTGAGATCTACCACTGAGCTACAGCTGACAGGTAGCCCTGATATATCCAGGTTTTGATCTACTTTCCAGTTGCCTGGTTTTCTCTCTGCAATTAGAGTAGCTGTGCTATACAAGATCATGAAGTTTTAGCCCCACTGTATTATATATTTCTGAAAATGATTACGACACAATGTCTGTTTCTCTTATTTTATAAGCATTCCAAATATTTCTTCCTATTTTATAATTTTAATATATTTTAATAACTGGTATTATTAATATTAATCACAACCTAAATTATTCTGATATTATTTTGTGATGAATTATGCTTAATGTTTTCCCCTAACAGTCGCCCACTGTAAAATAAATGGGCTAACTTCTCTGTTAAGTAACAGAGAAATTTATTACCGATTCCTAATTTCCAGGATATACATCTGTGATTAGTTTTGAGTTTTCCAATAACGTGAAATGCACCTGCTAGTGACTTCTAGCATAAGAGGATGTGCCCCTCAAAAGTCAACTGGAGTTGAGAGGAATTCAGAAAGAAATTCAGATTATATGTGGATGTAATTACATTACTTACATTAATTTTAACTGAAGACCATTTTGATTTCTGACATATATATCATATATGTATAAAATGTCATAATAATTGGTGATCTTACGTATATAAATATATGTGTATTTATTACAGTTGTGAGCATCTTTCCATCTATGTGCCATGATGGACATGCAGCAAATCCATTGGTGATGGGATAGTTTCATATGGTGCACTTTTGCTGATGACACCAGTCCATGGGAGGCAGGTTCTGTCACAAAGTGCTGCAAATGAGATTATCAGGTGTCATTGTGGGGTGCGGTTTTCAGTGTTGCTACCTGTTGTCAAACCGCTGTAGCCAGTGATTGTCATGGTTACACATGCTGGCCCACAGGTAATGTCACCATTTTCCATTGTTGTTGGCTAGTGCCTCCTACATGTAAAAATCAATGTTTAGGGCTTCCATACCATGCTTGCAAGCATCCTTAAAGCAGAGCTTTGAGCGTCTTATTGGTCTTCTGGCTCCAGCTACCTCCCCATACGGAATATCCTTGGGAATGTGTCAGTTCTTCAATCCAAGCCAGCAAAGTCACCTCTACTTGATGAGTGCTAGCATACTTGGGAGATTTGCCTATGATAGAACTGGTGCCTTCATGATTTGCTCTTCCATGAGATGCCAAGAATGCACTACAAGCTATCAAAGATGAAAATTGTTGAGATTTCTTTCTCAAGAGCTACATGTGAGTCATCTATGCTTCACAGCTGCGCAACAAGGTGAGAACATAGGGCAAGGTGCTGGTTTAGAAACCTAAGGGACAGCTTGATGTTTTTTACATGCATGTTTTGTGAATTGGCCATAGGTCCTTTCCTTATATGTGTATTGAGTTCTGCAGCAAAAGTCAGATTGTCTGTTACTGTGGACCCAAGGTTACAGAAATTGCTAACCACTTTTCCAGTGGGGTTTTATTTAGTGATCAAGGGCAGAGATGTGACGTGCTGTCTCATTGCCACTGTTTTCTTGACATTTATAGTCAAGGAGAACAGGTTACAGGCATGGGAGATACTAGCACCAGCATCATCAGCATAGAGGAGTTCGCTGATCAAGATAAGTTATATTTTTGTGTTCACTTTCAACCTGGACAGCTTGGGGAGCTTGCCGTCTGACTTAGTATTTAGGCCAACTCCTTCTACATCTACAGGAAAGGCAAAAGACAGGATCATGGAGAAGAAAATGCCAGACAAAATGAGAGCTAGGACACAGCCATTTCACTCCATTCTTCACCCTGAAACAATCGGAAGGAGCTTCTGTGGGCTGCCAATTTTTTTCCAAAATCTTGAAGGCTCGTGCTCTGATGACCATGTTGAATGCTTTCGTAAGATCTAGGAAAACAGGGTAAGTAGTCATTTGTTAGTACAGAACTTGAGCCTTGCTGAAAAAAAGAGACATTTTTTATCAAAGCTTTTGTCTTACACTCATCAGGACAATTTGCAAGCAAATGCCAGTGTCAGAGGTAACAACATATTTATACTATATGAGAAGAGAGGAGAGGACCAATCAGAGTCCACTTGCCAATCAGTCAGCACTCTCTTCTTATACAGTATAAATATGTTGTTTCTTCTTGTTATTTTCTTGTGAATTGTCCTGATGAGTGCAAGATGAAAAGCTTCAACAAAAAAATGTCCTTTTTCAGCAAAAGCAGGTTAGAGAGGTATGTCCTGCACCCTAGATTTCTCTTGTAGCTGGCGTATGGAGAAGATCACCTATATCTTCCAGCATGGAAACCTGTGCTTCTAGATTCACTTGGTCTGCAGTTTATGGAGTCCTTTCAGTCAGGGCCTCCCCAGTGATACTGAAGAGTGAGATGCCCCTGCAATCTCTCCTGTCACCTTTGGTTTTGTATAATGTGATGATTTGTGCATCACACTTATCCTTTGGAATGGATCCTGTCCTCCATTGGAAAATGAGGAGGACGTGAAAGTGTGGCAGTTGTTACAGCCAGGTGAGAAATGGTAAAATGGTTCATCTCACATTCCATTTCTTGGTTGACTGCAATGGGTGTTTTAATAGGGAATTTATTTACCTCTGCAGAGAATGTTTAAGTGCTGTGACTGTAAAAGACATGCAGACATTTTTTCTTGTAAGTCTTTAAAGAAAAGGGAATAGTATTTATTGTACTTAACACCCGATATGTAAAAAATACTATTGAAAAATGCCCCAAGGTGCACACATACACATACACACACACATACACATATACACACACACATACACATATGCACACACACATACACACACAAACACATATAAACACATGCACGTGCACGTACATTGTAAAGAGGGAGAAAGAAAGGTAGGTGAATGATTTAAGAGCAGCAAAAGAGTCATATATGGTTCTTGCAGTAGGATGACTTGGATGGTTTCAGGCTGGGTTTGGTGATCTTTTTGGATTCTGTGTTGAGATTATTTAAAATGTTGCCGGATGATCTCTGCCTCTTCTGGAGCCCACAGCTGCTTTGTTTACGCTAAAGAGACATTTCTGTGATGTTTAACTGGTCAGAATTTACAGGTAGGACACACTTGCAGAATGGCTGGGGAGAAAGAGTAGGGAGACTATGGCCAGAATTTTCCCATCGGCGATTTGGGGGCGGGGCCCGCTTGCCAACGGAAAAATAACGCGGGATGACGTGGGGAGGAACCCCCGACATCATCCCGCCCCATTTAAATATTCAGGAAGGCAGGCGGACAGCAAAATCAGTGTCCACCTGCTGACCTGTCAATGGCCAATTGAGGCCATTGAGGGTTGGGGGGCAGGCCAGGAGCCCCAGTGGGGAATAGAAAAAACATGAAACCTCATCCACCGGCGGAATGAGATTTCATGTCTGTTTTAAAAATCTTTATTAAACTTTATGTCATATTTATTAACATGTGATACTGTCACATGAGGGGGACATGTTAATAATTTTTTTATTTTTCTATTTTTGAGGTTTTTTTAAACTGTCACCAATCTCCCTGAGACAGCACTTAGCCTCACGGAGCAGAGCGCACTTTGACAGTTGGGGAATCCATCGCACCCCCCCTCCCCCCCGACATAGGAAGGGCATAGCACTTTCCATCGGGCAGGCCACTGGGTGGGCCTTAATTGTCTCGCCCACTCAAAATGGCAGCGGGGCCCGTTTCGGCAGCGGAGCTCGGCTGCCCGCCCACCAAGGGCAAAACTCTGCCCTATGAGCTTTCTTTTTGCTGTTACCCACACATTGTGGGCAGAGGTTTTAGCTTGGTGGGTGGGCACGCACCCGACCCACTCAAGAGTAAAATAACATGTGTTGACGAGGGGCGAGGGTCCCAATGTCAGTGCGCAGATGCGTGATATTTCATTCTGCGGGCACGCGCCAGAGTCGGCAGCATGCCCAACGACAATTAAGAGGCCTGTTAAGGCCATTAAATGATCAATTAACTTGATTTATTTGCTGCCAGCCCAACCTTACGATTGGCGGGCAGGCGTAAAGGTCAAGTGCCCTTTGCACTTCTTAAGGAAACTTCATCCACAGGTTGGATGAGGTTTCCTAAAGCAAATAAAAATAAGATAAACATTTTAAATCTTAATTAATTAAATGTTGCTGCTCGGAGGGGACATGTTTCATTACATTTTTAGTTTCTTAATTTTTTTTATATAATTCTTCATCTCCCTGAGGCAGCTCTGTGCCTAAGGCAGCTCTGTGCTTCAGGGAGATTATGAAGCACACACTCGTGCGCATGTGCGGAGGCTGCACTGACCCCGCTCACACTCCTCCCCCCACCCACACAGGCAGCGCTCGATGCTGCTGCTCGCGTTTCACGCTGGGCGGGCCTTAATTGGCTTACCAGTGTGAAATCGCAATCCGGGCCCGATCGCGGGCGGAGTTTGGCTTCCCGGCTGCCCCTGCTCGCCTCCCCCAAGCTCGCCCCACAAGGGTGAAACTCCGCACGGTGTTTCCGTACTCTTACCTTGGAAATAAGTGTCTCTTTACACAAAGGGCTAGTTTTCAGTCAATAGCCTAGCTTCACAACCTAACCAGTTACCAAACAGGTCATAACAAACTCATTCCAAATCCATTGTTTAGAGTGATTGAGTTTAGCAGCTTTGGTCCTCATCCACCTGAATAATTAAGATTATATCTGAATTCCCTTCGGTAGTTCAGGAGATGGCAACTTACACTCATTTAAGCTTATTGTTCTGGGCGGGCTACCTCCAGACAACCCATCTCCACTCTGATGGCAAAAACACCTGGAAAAACTCAGCAGGTCTGACAGCCTCTGCAGAGAGGGATACTGTTGACGTTTTGAGTCCGTATGACCCTTCATCAGGTCATACGGACTCGAAACGTCAGCTGTATCCCTCTCTGCAGATGCTGTCAGGCCTGCTGAGTTTTTCCCAAGTATTTTTGTTTCTGTTCTAGACTTCCAGCATCCGCAGTATTTTGCTTTTATCCACTCTGATGGCTTTGTAAATTGCTGGGTGTGGTTACGTAAAGATTCGGCTATTTTGAGACTCATTTGAGTCTTTTTAAAACATATTCTGTGGCTTCAGCCCAATGAATAAACAGTCATTTTTTGATATAAAACAGGGTTTTTTAATACGGTAGATGGAACCTGCCTTGCTTAAGCAGTTTTAGCTGTAATTCCATCCTTGCCGGGTGCCTTTCTCCTTGCAAAGGAATCATTGGCCTTTTTAACCTCAGCTGATGAGGTTTCTGTGTCTATCTACTCATGGAAGGAAGCTGCGGAAGGGTGTCAAGTGCAAACTGAGAGAAGTCTGTTTCACAGGAGTACAGCTCACAATCGTGCTCAACCCAGTGGGACATCCGTTTAATTTTGTCAGTGAGCACTTCACCATCAAGTGATTTCAGAGAAACCACTTTGGTACTGGTAGGACCAATGCTTTCTTGAACTAATCATACATAGCCTGTAGATTTCCACTGTCACAGGCAGTTTGGATTCCTCGACATAGGCTAATCCGGTGTCTCCAGTTCTAATGAAAGGTAATCTCGTCCTGAGCTGTTAACTCTGTTCTCTTACACAGGTGCTGTCGGACATGCTGGGCTTTTTCAGCATTTTCTGTTTTTATTTCAGATTTCCATCATCCACAGCACTTTGCTTTTGCTTTAGTGTTGATCCTGCATCTCCCTGTGCTTTGCAAGACTGTCTTGGCTACTTTTAAGTCATGCAGTGTTCTGGCTTTTGGGTTTATGTCATGCATCAGGTAGACTTCACGTTTTGCTTCATTGACAGATGCCAACTCTGCTGAGTAGGCCTCTAACCAGTCTTTGTTGTAGGTTCCACCTTTATCAAATGTTGCAGCTGCTGTGTCAGGGAATTTAGGAAATTCTAAATTTCAATAATGTTGTAACGGATAAGAACTGGAGAGAATTGAAACCTTAGTACCTTTTCCCCTACTTTTCATAATCAGCGTGTTTTTGAAAAGGAAGATGTGTGTGTTTCTTAGCCCCCTGATTGTGCGTAATCAATTTAAATAACAGGATTAAGCTTTCATATGTTTAATTAAAGAGGATTATTTATTCACACATTCACCCCAAAAATCTAAATGCTATGTCACTCATGTACGCACACAAGAAAGATACTGTTAAAGAGAATAGTGCCCTTTTACAAGTTGTAAGCAAAATAATAGCTCATGGGTTTATCTCATTGTTGTAAAAACAGTAGTTACAGGTGTGTAGAAGGCAATGTTTTCACTCCAAAATTATAGTTTAGGTTGGTTCAATAGCTGGAGTTGTATATCAGGAATATTGCAAGATTCCCTCGAAGAGGTGGATGTTCAGGAGGTCACAAAGTGAGGCAGTTATAGTTTTGTTACTAGAAAGTCAAACGTCTGTTCTCGGGGACTTTGAAAAGAAAAGAACAGGCTGGGGTGACTTTCAAGATGTAACAGTGTCCAGGTTTTTATTGCTGCCTTTGATTGCTGCTGGTGTTCTCTGAAGACAGCGTTCTTGTTTAGATTGCCTGTTTCTTTCAGGTTCTTGGGATAATAGATTTGTTCCCTGAGGACAGTTTTGATCACATGATCAACTGCCATTGTCCACCCAGAATTGTTTGGAAGTCGGAAGCCATTGCTACACAGTAGGAGTTAGATGATGTCCATTCAAACCTACAGGTTCCTGCAGCTCTCTTTTGTTAAATTTCACACTTAGAGACATGAAATCTGGAAGCCTATTAACGTTGAGGTTTGGGTAAACCACAAACAATAACACACATAAATTCCAGAGATGGGTTCTGTATGGATATGTCCTTTCAAGGTCCCCAATCAAGGTTATCCAATTAGGAACTTTCCGGAGACTTGAAATACTTCTGAAGCTATGCAGAAATTGCAAAGGTCATCAGACCTTTGGCAGCCAACTTAGTCACCTTGTTTGTGTCCATTTTTAATAAAAAATTGTTCCAGACAATGATATACTGAATGTAGTCCCTGTTTAAATGTATGAATGTGAAATATCTTCACTCGGCATGACAATATCAACATCAACATTTCCTGGTAAGCCTTCAGAAGGTGGCATTCTACTCTCTGTAAATGACTCCGTGAGGTCACCTAAATGTCTGCTGCCCATATATTAATTCACACCAAGTCCTATTCACCTGTCACCCCTGCGCTTGCAGATGTACATTGGCTCCCAGTCGAACAATGTCTTGATTTTAAAATTCTCATCCTTGTTTTCAAATCTCTCCATGGCCTTGCTTGCCCCTACCTGTCTAATCTCCTTCAGCCTCACAAACCTCCAAGATATCTGCGCTCCTCTAATTCTGGATTCTGGAGCATTTCTGATTTTAATCGGCCCACCAATGGTGGCCGTGCCTTCAGTTGCCTAGGCCCCAGGCTCTGGAATTCCCTCCCTACACCTCTCCGCTTCTCTATCGCAGTTTCTTCCTTTCGAACCCTTTCTAAAACCTACCTCTTTGACGAAGGTTTTGGCCATCTAACCTTATATTTCCTTATGTGACTCAATGTTACATTTTGCTTTAAAATGCTCCTATGAAGCACCTTGAGAAGTTTTATTAGCTTAAAGGTGCTATATAAATATAAGTTGTTGCTGTTGTAAAACAGTAGATTATAATCTGACGTAAATTCACTGTTGTGGTTTGAAAGGTAATCATGAGTTACCATCCTTCTAATTGATTTAGATTGGTCTGTGTGCTGATTTGAGTGGCATTACACAGAGCCAAATGTGTCTTGGATTAGACGTTTAAACACAAAGCTTCTTTGTGTACGAAGAAGAGCTCTCATCTGCAAAACTGATGTGTCAATTGTGTCACTTTGTTGCTGCAAGTTATAAATTGACAACTCCTGGATGATCATTCAAAGCACGTCTAACCTAAATTACAACTGATATTGCCTTCTGCAGTGTAATTAAAAAAATAATTGAACAGAAATTATGAAAGAGCCAAAGCACAGTGTGTGATCTGTTATGTTCACTATTTTCCTACAGAGATGATGTTGACAAATTGCTTGTTACTGTCTCTGATTTATAGTCCACCATCAGTGATCTCATCTGACCCATTCCTAGATCATACATTTTAATAATGCATTCTTGGGGAAGACTGATAAAGAAATACTGGGTTTTAGTTTTTGTCTTTGAAGGGAAAGATGATGGCTGCATATGTGAGATAAGAACACTCACTGCATATAGGATGAAAAGACCTGTTCTCCAGTGTGTTAAAGTATATTTAGACAGTTCAGGGAATTATTTAGCCACTAAACATTTCAAAGTGACTGTTGAAAAGAAATGATCAGTTGAAAGCAGGAGAATAATGGTATGGTGCTGCCTTTCCAATCTACTGTGCTCCTAACTTTGGTATAAGTTACACTGCTTAACATGCATTGCAACATCCAGATACTTTCTTCTGACAGGTGTTTTACCTTTCAAACAGGTTCTTGATACAGATTGCACTACATAATAACACATCTCTTCTCAGAAAACAATTTAAGTTTATTCTCATTTTGACTTAAGTCAAAGTGAGAGTAAGTTTATTAGTTACTAAAAACCCAAGAAAAATATAAAAATGCAACACACAGACAGGGGCCCCACATAGTCCACTAACACCTTGCTGAATGGTTCCCCAAAAGCCAGCATAGGAATCATAGATGCAGGTTTTATTGCAGGCTGGGGTTCTCCCACAACTTGGCAGATGTGGCAGCTTCTGCAAAACCTCACAACATCCCTGTGGAGGTGTGGCCAGTAAAAATGCTTGCTGATGCAGGCTTGGGTTTTGCCTATACCAACATACCCAGCCACCGGAATTACGTGAGCTAGCCATAATATTTCCCTACGGTACCTTGGCAGCACCACTACCTGGTGGATCACTGTCCACTCTTCGTTTGCAGGTCTGTGAGGGGGTTTTCTATTTCCTCATTAGCACCTCATTCTTAATGTGGTAGCATTCAGGGACTGCTTCTGCCTCAGAAGGGGGCCGCCAGTATATCCTCACCATCGTGGATGAGTCTACCCGCTTCCCAGAGGTTGTTCCCCTGGGAACCATGTCTGCCAAAACAGTGGTGAGGGAATTAACGCACTTCTTTACCAAGTAGGGTCTGCCCACCAAGATCAAATTGGATCAGGGCTCAAATTCCATGTCCAAAATATTCCAAGAGGTCATGGTAACCCAGCTGAAGTCTTCAGCGTATCACCCGCAGCTCCAGGTGGTGCTATAACGGCACCACCAGTCCCTAAAAACAATCATCTGGGCCACGAGTACCCCCATGACTGGGATAAAGGACTAAGTTTTCTTCTGTTCACTACCAGCAGCTCACCTGATGAGTTCTCTAGTTTTATTCATTTGAATTAGTTTACAGGCACCAAATGTGAGGGCCTCTGAAACTAATCAAGGAGAGGTTTTTAGAACAGAAGGAGGCAGTCTGAGCTAATGTTTTTAACAGGGGGTCAGCTTGCTTGGCTGCTACCAAGGAAGGTCTGTTTATTACCTACTTAGGGTCTTATAGATGCCCGATAAAGGTTTCAGATAACCAGGTCATAGGGTGTTCTGTCTGCAGTGCCACTTCAGCCTCCATTGATGGAGTTTGTCTGGCTATAGACCATGTTACCACATGGTGAGTGAAAATGCCAGGCACTTTCTCCTGCAGCTGTTCTGTCTCCCTGACCTCAGTTAGCTTCTCTGAGACCTCTAGGGATGCTATTACCTTGGATCACGCCAGGTCATTGCTGAGGAGCAGGTTGACCCCATCCACAAGCAAACTGGGGATGATTCCTACAGTCACTGGTCCTGACACAAGGTCAGGCTCCAGATACACCCAGTATAAGGGGATGGGCACGTACCCTCTTTCAATCCCCTTTACCAATACTTTGGCACCTACTACATTCTCTGGTGAAATGTCTTGCCTCTTCCCACCAAAAGAGCTTGGCTGGCCCCTGTGTCCCTCAGTATCACAATAGGCTTAATCGTCTCACCCTGGAAAATGTGGCCACCATTCATTTGGACAGAAAATTCTTGTAACTCTCAGGGATTTGTTTAACCTCACCTGCACTCTCAGGAGTGCATCTAAAGGGATTTGCAACTGCAGTCAGAGCCATAGCCTGGTCTGCTATGCTCTCTGACTGACTCCCATTTTCCGCATGGGGTGTATGTGCCCCAATAAATCCCATTGGCTTTTCCTGTGACCTCTAGCAGTTGGCCCAGAGGTGCCCTACCTTTTGGAACTTAAAACACACAGGCTGCTTGGCCTCACTTTTCCTCTCAGCACCACCCTTTCTGTACTGAGATGGGCCCCTAGCATTTCACTCTCTCCCATGGGTACTCAGTTTTCTATCACTCTCTTCACCTCTATGCTTTTGGCGGGGGTGGGGTGGGGGGGGGGGGCGGTGTGGGTGGTGGTGGTGACTAGGGGAGGGTCTCATCTGGGACAAAGGTTTGTGTATCTGCTCATAAACATCAGCCAATGGCCCCTGTTACCCTCTGTTCCTCTAGGTGTGTTCTTATTGGGAAGGTTATGGAGTTTTTAAACTCCTCAAGGAGAATTATCTCACAGAAGTTTTTGTAAGTAGCTTCTGTTTTATGTGCCCACACCCACTGGTCAAAAACAAGTTACTTAAACCTTTCAAATTCCAGGTATGCCTGATCGGGCCATTTCCTGAGGGTATGGAATTTCTGACAGTATGCCTCTGGCAGTGACTGGTACACACTTAAAATAGCCCTTTGGACTGTGTCATAGTCAGTGGCACTTCCCTCAGGCAAGAGGGAGTAAACCTCATGAGCTTTTTCCTGAAAGCTTACTCTGCAGTAGTCAGGACCAATGTTGGACTGGGTCACTTTAACTGCTGTGCTAACCACTTGAAAGAGATAAAGAAGCTTCCACCTCTGCTTCATCAAACCTAGGGATTAAATGAGCAAATCAGATTGCCTCAGCCTTGTGTCTTCAAGGGGCACAATAGGATCCCTGCCCCTCAGCTCGAACTATTTTAATTTAAACTCCCTTTCCCTTTCTCTGTCCTGAAATTCTCTCTCTTCTCCTGTCCTCTCCTGTCTTTCCCCTTTCTCTCTTTCCTTTTCCTTTATTCTTTCCTGAAATTCTAATTTTCCCTGCTCTAATTCTAATCTCTCTACTGCTACACTATCTGTTTTATTGTCCTCAATTTCCACCCATAGAGTGTTGACCACCCCTTTTACAATTTCGGGATTTTGACTTTCAGGTGAAATCCTAATCCTAAGTGCCTCGCTAGCTCTTTTAATTCTTCAAGGGAAAGAACTGCTAAATTTTCATAACTAACATCCCTTCTGTTTGTAAAAACACTGGCATCAAATGTGAACATTTTTACACTTTAGTAGGGCAAACTCAAGAAAACCCTATTGCGTTTTTAAAAAATTGCTTTCAAAGGAACGATTTACTCTCCCCACTCCGACTCTTATGTTTCGTCTGCAGGAACGATTCCGGCACTGAGCCCCCAATTTGTTATGGCTGGTCCCTGGACAAGGTCCCCCAATTTGCGAACTTCCTGAATGGGAACTCAATTTTGTTATGCTCCCAGGTGAGGAGGAATGAGCTGGCTCCCCCCCTTTATTCAACCCCCTTGGTTGGTCGCAACAAGGTTAATTTAAAAGGGATCCCTTCACCCGTGGATACCTTTGCCCAGTCCAAGGGCAGAATTTTGCCCTTGATGGGTGGGCGGGACACACAGGCTTGGCGGTGGGCGGGCAGCCGATCACCGCCGCCGAAACAGGCCCTGCCTCCATTTTAAGTGGGTGGGCCAATTAAGGCCCACCCAGCGGTCCGCCCGACGGGAAGCATGCGCACGAAAGAGCGCACATCTCCCTGCGACTAGGTGCAGCCTCAGGGTGATGGGTGAAAGGTTTATAAACTTCAAAAATAGACAAATAAAAAAATTATTAACATGTCCTCGTCATGTGACAATATCACACGAGATGGGACGTGTTAATAAAAAAAGCACAGAAACTTTATTAAACATTTTAAAAACAGACATAAAAACTCATCCCGCCAGTGGATGAGGTTTCATGTTTTTTCATTAAGGTTGGACGGGCAGGGCCTTTAATTGGTTTAACTACCCTGTCAATGGCCTCAATTGGCCATTGACAGGTCGGCTGCCAGACAGTCTGCCCACCTTCCAGAATATTTACATGGGGTGGGATGATGCTGGGGGTTCCCCCCGATGTCATCCTGCATCATTTTCGCATCAGCGAGCGGGCCCCGCCCCCAGCTCGCCAACAGAAAAGTTCTGGGTCAAATGTGTCTTTTTTAGAAGGAGCCAAATTAACCTGGCTTTCTTGAGTCAAAGTAGGTGTAAATTTATTTGTGACTAAAAACTCCAGAAAAATAATAAAAATGCAACACGTACATATATACAGATAATAAACGATAAGTTTAAAAGTCCAAATAAAAGTTAAAAAGATAAACAAATCAGTCTTTGGCTTGTCCATGATGGTGAAACATTGCAGCTGTTAATTTTGGTGATTCCATGTAAAGCTGACTCTGGCAATTTAGCAATTGGTTTGGAGACACTTGGTTCTACCAGGTGTCTGAAGAAACTGTCCTCTTTCTTCTTTGATTGTAGCTTTCCTGATCCTTGCCTCCATCAATAGAAAGAGAGAGAGAGAGAGAGAGAAACTTCACCTGCAACTGTAGGGGTGACTAGTTGGTCTTCTTGTGCTGTCACTCTCACAGAACACTAGCACTCCTCTGCAGCTAGGTTTTTAGCCCATTTTTCCCTGTGCACTCCTGTCAGGGGAAAAAAACTATGGCTTGAATTACTCTCTCATCGGGCGGGCTCAGCGGGAGCAGGAGCGGGCGGGGCGGTCATGGAGTCAATCCACTCCACATCGCCAATTCATGTGGGCGGGCCAATTAAGGCCCACCCTGCATGGATCGGGAGCGGTAGCACTCAGCACTATCTGTGCGGGTGGGGGGGCGGAGGGAGAGTTGGGTCTAGTGCGCAGTTTGCGCATGCGTGTGAAAGAATGCTTCAATCTCCTTGAGGCAAGGAATTGACCCAGCGAGATTGAAGCACTTTTTTAAAAAATAAATAAAGACATTAAAAAGTTAATGAAACATGTCCCCTCATGTGACTGTGTCACATGAGATGGGACATGGTTTTATTTTAAAAATAAAGTTTTTATTTAATTTGTATTAGCTTTAGGAAACTTTATCCTACTCATGGATGAGGTTTCCTAAAAATGTAAAGGCAGCTTGGCCTTTTTGCCTGCCCGTCAACTGTTAGGTTGGATGGGCAGCATAAATTTCAAGCCTATTGGCTTGTTAATGGCCTTAATAGTCCTTTCAACTATCGGCGGACGCTCAGCCGATTCCAGCATGCGGCCAGCGAACGAAATGTCATGCGAGTGCACAATGACGTTTGGATGCACGCCCGATGTCATCGTGTGTCATTTACATTCCAGCATGTCAGGCACATGCCTGCATGCCAAAGGTAAAATTCTGGCCCATGTCTCACGTCCAGAGTCTGTTTTATTGATTTCCAACCATTTTACACATTCTAAGATATGAATCAACAGGAAATGGACTTTAGATGAATGCTGTCTCTTTTGTCTCTGCAATCATAGGAGATTAAAGTTCAGTCTTTTGCATCTTTCCTATCTCCCTTTTAAGTGTCTCTACTTGAAGAAGGTCATGACACCTTTTCAGGTGCAACATTCTATGTTCTCTCAGGATAGGTCTGTCAGTATAATCCACATTGGAATTTTTCCAGACAGTGGTCATTTTATGATCAGCCATCTTTTGCTCAGTGTCCTTGCTTGTATTTCTTTGAAAACACACACATCTTCCTTAAAAAGTTCAATATGGTCCATAAGTAATTCATGGCTGTAATCGTTTTTTCATGACAGCACACACAGGCAGCTCTGCTGCTGGTGTTTTCATTCAAGTTTTCTACCTTTTTTATTAGTGTTCCCATGTGCCTAGTTTAAATAAGTGAACCCACAACCCCAAATTTACACAATCGTTTATGAGTGATTGGTGGCTGTATATCATTATAAAAACACAAAAGCAGCTGGATTATTTTTGCTGGGGTTATTTTTATTGTTAATTTATTGTTAATTATTTTATGACACAGGTGACAAGTTCTTCCATTTCATGTGGGAAGTGAATCCAAGCTGCCTGGAAGCAAGTTCCAGGGATGTAGCCAGCAGTCTCTCCCCTCCAGGAGAAATATGCCATGTGACAAAGACCATTTCCGTCCCACAAGGCATTTTTTTTTTCGGATGGGTAGCCAAGCATCTCGCGAGATGCTGCCCCTCAGGTAAAACCAAGGAGTTGGTCAGGGGCTAGGAATACTGAGGCAAGTAACTCATCTCGTGACTCCCCAAAGCCTGTTCACCATCTACAGGGCACAAGTAAGGATGGAAAACTCTCCACTTGCCTGGATGAGTACAGCTCCAACAACACTCAAAGGGCTCGACATCATCCAGGGCAAAGCAGCCTGCTTGATTGGCAACCCATCCACAAACATTAATTCCCTCCATCACCGACACACAGTGGCAGCAGTGCGTACCATCTACAAGATACATTGCAGGAACTCACCAAGCTCCTTCAACAGCACCTCCTAAACCCATGACCGCTACCATCTAGAAGAACGAGGGCAGCAGATGCATGGGAACACCACCACCTGAAAGTTTCCCTCCAAGCTACACAGCATCCTTACTTGGAAATATATCGTCGTTCCTTCACCATCCCTGGGTCAAAATCCTGGAACTCCCTCCCTAACAACCCTGTGGGTGTACCTACACAACATGGACTGCAACAGTTCAAGAAGGCAGCTCACCCCCACTGTCTCAAGGGCAACTAGGGCTGGGCCATAAATGCTGGTCTAGCGAGCAAGGTCCAGATCCTATGATGAATAAAAAAAGCTAAAGAATAAGATTTAAAAAGGCATATTTAGAGATTCATGACAAATACTCTACAAAGAATACTTGTGTGCATTTTCTAATCAAATAGAATGTGCACTGATGTAATGTGTGTAATTGTTAGAGGTTGGGGGCACACTGAAAAATGGGCGATAGGCAAATGAAAATCGATTCATTGTAAACCGACCATACTTTAATTTAAATTTTTAGGCTGTAAAACTTCGGTGCTGAAATTCCTCAGATTTTCTGCTGTCGCCTTCCATCACTTTGTCAAAGGTACCACAGAAACTCTGTTTGCACACGTAAGCTGCAGACCTATTTGAACAGTGGAGGTGGGACCCTTGGGAGTATTTCAGGCTGAGCTGATGGCCTGGAATGGCCCAAGAGTGAATTTTTTGCCCCAGTTAAATCAGCCCTCTTATAAACTCGAAATTCAGCTCTCTTCAGCCAAATCTACTGGCTGCATCCAGGAGATGGGCCATCACCAATCTTTTCTGCCCATCCCCTTTACCACCCATCTTTGCAGTGTTTACACAATGTTCCAATGCCCAATGTTCATACAATCTGACACAACGTCCCAATATTGGTGCAGCGCCTACCATCATATTTCAAATGGCCTGACCCTGTGAACTCTTACAGGATTGGTCAGTGAGGAGCAGCTCCTGCTCAGCCAGCAATGGAGCAGGATCACATATTTTCAGTCAATCTATATCTGATATTTCTTATTATTCTTTCACAGGATGTTGTTGTTGCTGATTGGACAGCACTGGCTGCTCATCTCTAATAACCCTTGAGAATGTGATGGTGAACTGTCTTCTTGAATCACTGCAGTCCATGTGCACATAAGGCTACTTAATAAGATAAGAGTCCATAGTTTTGGGGGTAGTATATTAGCATGGAGAGAGGATTAGCTAACTAATACAAGACAGAGAGATGGGATAAGGCGGGAATTTTCAGGATGGCAACCTGTTAGAATGCCACAGGGTTCTGTGATGGGGTCACAATTATTTACAGTATATATTAATGATTTGGATGAGGGAAGTGAAGTTTGCAAAGTTTGCGGGTGACACAAAAATAGGTGGGAAGGCAAGTGGTGAGGATGACACAAAGAGTCTACAGAGGGATATAGGCAGGTTAAGTGAATGGGAAAAGACTTGGCAGATGGAATATAATGTGGGAAAATGTGAGGTTATGCACTTTGGCAGGAAGAGTAGAGGAGCTGAATATTATTTAAATGGAGAAAGACTGCAGAAAGCTGCAGCACAGAGGGATTTGGGGTCATTGTGCATGGATCACAAAAAGCTAGCATACAAGTTCAGCAGGTAATAGGGAAGACAAATGGAATGTTGTCCTTCATAAAAGTAGGGAAGTCTTGCTAAAACTATACAAGGCTCTAGTTAGACCACACCTAGAATACTGCAAACAGTTTTGGTGCCCTTGTCTAAGCAAAGATATAATGGCATTGGGGGAAGACCAGAGAAGGTTCATTAGGTTGATCCCAGGTATAGAGGGATTTTCTTGTGAGGAGAGGTTGAGTAAGTTGGGCCTGTGTTCATTGGAGTTTAGAAGAATGAGAGACGATGTTATTCAAACATATAAGGTTCATAGAGGGCTTGACAGGGTAGATGCTATGAGGTTGTTTCCTCTTGTGGGAGAGTCTTGCACCAGAGGGAATAATCTCAGAGTAAGGGGGCACCCATTTAAAACAGAGATGAGGATGAATTTCTTCTTTCCAGAGGGTAATCAATCTGTGGAACTCTTTATCACAGAGGGCTGTAGAGGCTGGGACATTAAGTATATTCAAGGCTGAGATAGACAGATTTTTGATCAGTAATGGGGTCAAGGTTATGCGGAAAAGGCAGGAAAGTGGAGTTGAGGATTATCAGATCAGCCATGATCTCATTGAATGGCAGAGCAGAATGGCTTACTTCTGCTCCTACATCTTATGGGCTTATGTGGTGTATGTACACCCACAGTGTTGTTAGGGAAGGAGTTTGACCTAGCGACAGTGAAAGAATGGTGATACAGTTCCACTTTAGGGTGGTGTGTGGCTTGGAGGGGAACTTGCAACTGGTGATGTTAACAGGTATCTGCTGCCTTTTTTCTTTTGGTGGTAAAGATCGCAGGTTTGGAAGATGCTGTCGAAGGAGCCTTGGTAAGTTTCTGCAGTGCATCTTGTACACTGCTGTCACTGTGTGTCGGGGAGTGAATATTTAAGGGGGTGGATGGGGTGCCAATAAAATGGGCTGCTTTGTCCTGGATGGTGTCAGGTTTCTTGAGTGTTGTTGGAGCTTCACTCATCCAAGTGAGCAGAGGGCATTCCTCACACTCCTGACTTGTGCCTTATGGTGAACGCCACAGAATTCCAAGCCTCTCACCTGTTCTTATTGCCACAGTATTTCTATGGCTGGTCCAATTCAGTTTCTGGTCACTGGTAATCCCCAGGATGTTGATAGTGGGGGTTCAGCAATGATAATGCCATTGGCTGTCAAGGGGTGTCAAGGGGTGATGGTCATCGCCTGGCACTTGTGTGGCATGAATGTTACTTGCCGCTTATCAGCCCAAGCCTGAATGTTTTCCAGGTCTTGCTGCATTTAGACATGGACTGCTTCTGTATCTGAGGAGACGGGAATGGTATTGAGCATTGTGCAATCATCAGCGATCATCCCCACCTCTGACCTATATGGAGGGAAGGTTATTGATCAAGTAGCTGACAATGATTAAGCCTAGGACAATACTCTGAGGAACTCCTGGAGTGATGCCCTGGGACAAAGATGATTGACCTCCAACAACCATAACTATCTTCCTTTGTGTTAGGTAAGACGACAACTAGTGGAGAGTGACTAAAAAAAGAATCATCATCAAAATCTACCTTAAAATTTTGTACAATTGTTACTGAATAATGTTTAAATTCCTCACGGTCATGTCATTTTTCTCTATTGTTACTCCAAACAAAAGGCAAAAAATCTGTCTTTGTAGTTTACCGTCTCATGTTTGACTCCTCTATGGTATAATATTCAGGTCTATTGTATTGATTACTTTCAACATAAAACAGCAATTGTTTACTCTTCATAGACAACAGCAATGAAAACCATCATTATTTAGATTTAACTCACCTCAACCAAACTAATGATCGATCAAAAGGGCAATTCCGATTTCTCCTGGCTTTGCCTTAAAACGCACAAATGATTTCTTGAGTGTTTGTCCGCTTCGGTGTGCTAAAACAAGCATTAATTTCCAAAATACATTGATCCTCAAACATTTTGCAATGTGTACCTAATTACTTGAATTTACACACTGGATCAATGTAGAAAGTAATAAAAGATAATGATGCTCTAGTGCCTCTATTTCACCCGAAACATATTCTGCCATCAAACTATTGCGGTTGAACTACAAAGCACTATGATTGAATGGTTACTGCTATGGTTCATTGGTACTCTATGCTGTAGTTATTGCTTAATAATGCTGTGAAAACTAGGGCCACTCTAAAAATAATGGCTCAAGTGAAATCAATGCAGGCTTGTAGCTGAAGTCGAGCAACAGTTTGTTGGAGGCAACCCTTCATTTTAGCATTGTGAACGCTTTAGATTTGTACACTGCTTTGAATACAGCGAAATGTCGTGGTGCAATTCATAGAGGCTTCATTCAAAAGGTGAACACTAAGACCATCAAGGAGATATTGGTCTGGGTTTTGCTGCAACAAGCTGACAACAACCACTGTCATTATTCCACTGAAAGTGACAGCAAGTCTGGGAGTTCAGACATGTGCAGAATAATGTGGAAATCCAGAAGTTGCTGTCGATGAATGCATGCTGCTCCACAGGGTACCATGTAGAAGTTCCTGTAGACTGCCAACAGCCTTGCAATCATGGCTTGATGAGAACTTCCAGCCCAACTCTATTAGTTTCACTGTGAAAACCCTGGAAAAGGTTACCTTGTTGAATGAAGTGTAACTGGGTTTTTAACAGTGTACGCTTCATAAATATTGCTAAACCCCCTTACTGGCCCCGAAAAGCTGATTTTATATCTGTGGAATGTCAGGTGTCTCCACAATGATTAAGAATTCCACATATTTTTGAACATTTGTTTTAAGCCTGTTTATTTTTACTTTAGCTTCTATCGTAATAGAATCAGACATTTATTTTGCTATATGAAAATTAAATTAAAAGTGAAGGATTTTAGGTGTGTTTATCTTCCTGGTTTGCTGTGTGTGAATATTTCGATTTCATTGGTTGTCTACCTGCTTCCTGGCATCATTGCTGCTGCATGCCAAGACATCCCATTAACTTGGTGCCAGTTTTAAACTGACTTCAGGAAAGGGAAAATTCCCGCCAGATCTTGTTGACAGCTTTCTCCGAGTTTGGTGATGAGCACCCTTACTGACAGGAAAATCCAGGCCATTAGAATGGGTGAAAATGGTTGGTTAGAGAGGCAGATGTTAATTAGAGTTTTTAAGGCAGGAGAAAAACGGAGAGATGGAGAGGCTGAGGGACAAAACAGCTGATGATTTACACTGCAAGACTGCCAAAAACAGAGTTTTAAGAAAGAGAATTGTTAATTGTCAAGAAAAGGACATTTAAAGTTGCTCAATCAGATATGTATCGCAGAATTCATGAAAATTTGTGTATTATGAAAATTACTATCTCTTTTTATGAGCCAGCATGGCCAGATACTTTTCATGGACAATCAGTCCCTCGGGGAGTAAATTTTTAACACACTGCATTTTTCCTAAAGCTCTGTGAAGTCAGAAGCACCAAATGATTTACGGAACAGTTTTCAGAAATCAATGTAAGCCATCTCTATGTAAATCATCAGGTTCCTTGACTTCTTGGAGCTTCAGCGGCTTTGTGGGAAGAAAGTGCACTCCATGAAAAACAAGTCCTGAAACTACCTGGGGAATCTGCTGAATATCATCAGTAGCCATCAAAGTTACTGTCAACTCAGGGCCATTGTGTGTGCCTGACAAGATTGTTGTCTGCATAGAGTTCAGCACTTGATTAATTCCCTAAGGTAGCCAAGGAAAGCTGTCCCTTTCCTCACTCAAAACAGTGAGCAGTTTTACATTTAAATTCAATAGATTTATTCATTAGCTATTAAAATGTCTATTGTTTAACAATGCTGTTTCTCTTATGTGACTATAAAATAAAACTGCCTGATCAGAAAGGTGATGAAGACATAGATCCAGTTCTTAATTTGATGCAGCTGATCAGGATGTCATGCAGATTTATTATGCTGGAGCATTTCCATTCTTGTATTCACAAGTATAATATGGGACCAATAATGCAGGCTGTATGCTGCCCCATTGACAAAGGCTGCCTGCTCCAGAGCACAAATAAGCTGACTGCCTGCATCTTATGGCATTCAGGTGCATTGTTAAATACCAGCCAGCTTATTCTATGCCTGGCACTTCCCTAGTATGGTTGATGGAGGGGGTTGTTGGCTGAGTTGTATCGGGCATGAATATGGAGAGTTTTTTTTTAAATTTGCTCATGGGGTGTGAACATTGCTGGCTAGGCCAGCATTTATTGTCCATCCCTATTTATCCTTATTCAGAGGGCATGGGTCTGGAGTCACTTGTAAGGATGGCAGATTTCCTTGCCTAAAGGATGTTAGTGAACCAGATGGGTTTTTACAATAATAGGTAATGGCTTTGTGGTCATCATCAGACTTTTAATTCCAGAATTTTATAGAATTCAAATTTCACCATCTGCCTTGGTGGGATTTGGACCTGGGTCCCCAGAGCATTACCTTGGATCTCTGGAATACTAGTCCAGTGGCAATACCTCCCTCCAGAGTTCATGCCAAAGGACAGGGATGCCTAAATCCTTTTACATATTACAGGAAATTGTCTGATTTGCATCGAATTCAGGCACTTCTTAGCCATGGATGTAATAGTTTTTCAGATTCTAAATGGATTAGGTAATAAGGACCTGTCTGGACTGGCCTGGGTTTGAATGCAAGTTACTTAATCTGCAGAAACAGTAAGCGGGTGGTAAATCTTTGGAACAGACTCATCCGTGGCTAACTAAGGAAGTTAAAGATAGTATCATAATGGTGTATCATCTGGGATTTTTGAAAAGTCCCACCTGGTTCACTCTGGTCCTTTAGGGAAGGAAATCTATCGATCTTACCTGGTCTGGCCTACATATGATTCCGGACCCACAGCAATATGGTTGACTCTTTACTGCTCTCTGAAATGGGCAAGCAAGCAACTCAGTGAATGGGCAGTCAGGGATGGGGACTAAATGCTGGTCTTACCAGTGATGCCCACATCTCATGAAAGAATGAATAAAAAACTCTGATTGAAATTGGAGACTTCAGATGATTCCAATTCTCTTAGCTGGATAGTTACCCAGGAAAAGTTGGAAGGATTAGAACCACTTCTAACTCCTGGGTAACTATAGTACTGCACCTGCTCCCCCCCCCCCCACCCCCGCCTTCTCCTGACCCTCCACTGGATCCCCCCGAATACCTGCCTACCTCATGACCATCTGACAATCCTCCCACCTGCCCTCACAACCCCCCTGACTAGCACCCAACTACCCTCCCAACCCCCTGGACTAACCTCCAGACACATCGACTACTCCCCCCCAACCTGTTGACTAACCCCCCCCAACTACCCTCCCAATGTTAAGATCGATGGTTTTCAGGGAGGGTGATTGCCCATCGGATGTTTAAATTTCCTGGGTAATTCCTGTGCAGCCCTTGCATAGACACATCTGGGGAATCCCCCAGCACATCTTCTGGGGTACCTCCTAGATACAACCCCCCCGGAGTTTGGAAGTTCTGGGCCATTGTATTTGTCTTCACTGTAGAAGACACAAATCCCAGAAATACTTGTAAATCAAGAGGCTGAAAAGAAGGGAGGAACACAAAACAATTTCAATCACCATGGAAAGACTCCTGAGAAAACTATTAGATCTAAAGTTTGGCAAGTCCCCAGGACCTGACGGCCTGTACCCAAGGTTCTTAAAAGACATGACTGTGGAGATAGTAGATGCATTGATTATAATTTCCAAAGGTCCCTGGATTCCAGAAAGGTCCCATCAGGTTGGAAAATAGCAAATGTAACTCCTCTGTTCAGGAAAGGAGGGAAACAGAAAACAGGAAGATACAGGCCAGTTAGCCTAACATCTGTCATAGGGAAAATGCTAGAATCTATTATGAGTGAGGTTAGAGCAGGACACTTAGAAAATTTTAATGCATCAGGCAGAGTTAATGTGATTTTGTGCAAGGGAAATCATGTTGGACTAATTTATTAGAGTTCTTTGAGGAAGTAACAAGCAACATGGATCCAGGAGAACCTGTGGATGTGGTGTACTTGGATTTCCAAAAGGCATTTGATAATCGAAGGTTACTATACAAAATAAGAGCTTACGGTGTAGGGGATAAAATACTAGCATGAATAAAGGATTGGTTAGAAAACTGGAAGCAGTGAGTTGGGATACATGGGTCATTTTGGGGTTGGCAAGGTATAACTAGCAGAATGCCACAGGGATCAGTATCGGGGCTTCAACTATTTACAATCTATATCAATGACTTGGATGAAGGGACGGAATGTATGGTTTCTAAATTTGCTGATGACATAAAGATAGATAGATAAAGGAGAGTAGGCTGTGAAGAGGACATAAGGAGTCTGCAAGGGATATAAATGGGTTAAGTGAGTGAGGAAAAAATGGCAGATGGAGTAATTTTATGGGAAAATGTGGACTTGGTCACTTGGACAGGAAGAATAGGAAAACAATATATTATTTAAATAGAGAGAGATTGCAGAACTCATGGTACAGAAGGATTTGGGTGTCCTGGTACCTGAATCACAAAAATTTGGTATGCAGATGCAGCAAGTGATTAGGAAGGCAAATGGAATGTTGGTGTTTATTGCAAGGGGAATCAAGTATAAAAATAGGGAAGTTTTTTTACAGTTGTACAGGGTGTTTATGAGACCAAGTCTGGAGTATGTGTACAGTTTTGGTCTACTTATTTAAAAAAGGATATAACTGCATTAGGAGCAGCTCAGAGAAGGTTCACTTGACTGATTCCTGGGATGAATGGGGTTATCTTACAAGGAAAGGTTGGATTGGTTGGAGCTGCATCTATTAGTGCTCAGAGGAATGAGAGGTGGTTTCATTCAAACATATAAGAACCTGTGGTTACTTGACTGGGTGGAAGTCAAGAGGATGTTTCCCCTTGTGGGAGAGACTAGAGCTAGGAGACACCAATTAAAATTTTAAGACAGAGATGAGGAGAATTTTTCTTTCTCTCAGAGGGTTGCTAGTCTGTGTAATTCTCTGCCCCAGAGACCAATGGAGGCAGGGGCATTGAATATTTTTAAGGCAGATTGAGATAGGTTCTTGATTAACAAGGGAGTCAAAGGTTATAGGGGATAGGCAGGAAAGAAGGGTTGAGGCCACAATCAGGCCTTATCAAATGGTGGAGCAGGCTCAAGGGGCCAAATGGCCTACTCCTGCTCCTGGTTTCTATGCTTGATTGAAGAAGCGACAAACATTCAGATGCAAATTAATTAGTTTTATTTTTAAATAACATTTTGTAATACAGTATATGAATAATTTGAGATATGACATGAGGTGACTAAGAAGATGATTTTGGATGTATGATTCCCAAACCTCTCCACCACAGGGGATCTCCTCTTATCACGTCTGGGTGTGTTGTAGACCAATTGATAGAGACTGATTGATATGATTATTCAATAACTCTAGTCTCATTGTATCATGCAACCACTGTTTCTTACATTATAAAAGCGACTGCACTTCAAAAATACTGTAGGGTGTCCTGAGATCATGAAAGATACTATATACGTGCTAGTTTTTCTTTTACCAGAATGGGAGGAGAACTAGATGGACGGTGGTCCTTTTCTTGTCTAAATTCCGATGTTCCAAGTAACAGCTCTTACATTAGCTGCCAGCCCACTTTGTGTTCATTGCCCACAACAGTGCATACTGACCACCCAATGCAGGCATGCTATAGAGTTAAGCGCATCATGGGCCTGCCATGGTATTATCTGCCTTCATACACTTGAAACATACTTTAATCCCGAACCGGGTTACGATTTTCAGAAGAATTTTACATCGTGAAATCTATTGAGACTTATTCACTAAACAGAGATTGTGCACAGCTTGTCCTCGGCAATTTTCAACCTCACAATAAAAACTGGGCTCATAGAGAAGGTCAGCGTGTGGGCACGATCGGTGGGCCCGGGAGTGGCCGGGGAACAGACTGCTGCCCGCGATCAACCCCTGACCGCGATTTCACGCTGGCTGGTCAACGAATGGCCAGCCAGCGTGAAATGCACACTGAAATTCTCAGCACTGCTGGGGTGGGGGCTGGAGGAGGGGGGGGTGCTGATGTAAGCGCAGGTACGGGGTTGCATGGAATGAAAGCTCCCTGAAGCCAGGGAGCCGCCTCAGGGAGCTGAAGAATTTAAAACCAAGAAATAAAGATTTCAAAAAGTGGGAAAAAATGTCCACGCATCAGAATCAGTCACTTGAACATATACATGGCCCTGAATTTGCATGCAGGGGCGGGCGTGAGACACCAGCATGTAAAATGACGCACAATGACATCGGGCGTACATCCTGACATCATCGCGCTGTCTCGCGATGTTTCGTTCAGCAGGTGTGTGCCAGAGTCGGCTGCACGCCTGCCGATATGTAAATGCTATTAAGGCCATTAAGGAAGCAGTTAAGGTCATTGTTTACGCTGCCCATCCAATCTAACGGTTGGTGGGCAGGCGAAAAGGACAAACAGCCTTCACATTTTTTAGGAAACCTCATCTACGAGCGGGGATGAGGTTTCCTAAAAAATTCCGGAAATATAAAAACATGTCCCATCTCATGTAACACAGTCACACGAGGGGACATGTTTCATTACATTTCCGATCCATTTATTTATTTCAAAAGCGTTTCAATCTCCCAGAGGCAGTTCCGTGCCCCAGGGAGATTGAAGCGCTCCTTCGTGCGCATGCGTGAAAGAGCGCTGGCCCTGACTTGCCCTCCTCCCCCGACACTCGCGTCTTACGCTGGGTGGGCCTTAATTGGCCCGCTTGCCTAAAATGGCGGGGTGGAGCTAATCGCGGGCGGCATTCGGCTCCGCGATGGCCGCCGAGCCCACCCACCCACTGAGAAATTCAGGCCATGATGAAAATTCTGTGCATACATTTTTACAATTTTTAATTTAAGGATGGAAGCCTCATCCCGCCCTTGGATGAGGTTTCATCAAAAAATGCAAAGTTCGCTTGGCAGATTGGCCTGTCTGCCAGCCGTAAGGTTGGACGAACTATGAAAATTCAGGGACAGTTGGAACTTTAATGGGCTTAATTGCCCTCTCAATTGTCTGCGGGCGTGCTTCTGACGCTTGCGCGTGCTCGCCGACCGGAATATCACACGAGCGCAGGATGATGTCAGGACACTTGCCCAACGTCATCATGCGCTATTTTACACATGAGGGGGTTGGGCACGCGCCCGCAGGCCAACCCAAAAAATTCTGCCCATGGTTTTCTTACTTCTGAGTAGAAAACTCTTTCCAGTACTTTGCTAATGTATTTGCCTAGAGTGTTGCTACGTAGCGAATGGATCCCCCCCCCTGTTATGAAATCTTAACACTTGCTGCTGGAAAAAGAATTGAGATAATTACACTCAGATTTATCCCTTGGGCCTTATTCCAGTCGTAAAATTAAGCACAATATTATGCTTCAGTCACTGTAGCGTTTGAACCGCTGGAAGCCATCAACAAAAGACAAATTAAACAACAGCATGGAAATTAAAATCTCTGAAAAGCACTGTTGTTACTTATCAACACTCGCAACTCTCACATTAAAATACTGCTAAATGTAAGTATATAGAAATAGATCCTTTGCAATGCACCTTGTATTTATACTATTTGACAATGCATTGAAGTCTTAATAAGACTTTTCTTCTATGATTATCTCCCTTTATAGCTCTCTTCGGTAGAATCTCATCTAAGTAGCCATAATTGACAATGGGTATTAGTGAGGACTTGGGATGAAGATTGGCGTCAATTCAATTCAACCTTTCCTTTAACTTAGGTCCACTGGATAGCAACCATGGGCTTGCATATTCTTTTTTTTACTTCATTATTGTAAGAAGTGTTCAGTTAGTTTACTTGATTAGAGTGTGGTGCAGCGTCATGCTAACAGCATGGGTTCAATTCCTGTATGGTCGAGGTTATTTGTGGGGCCAACTTCCTCACCTTGCTCCATAGTGATATCATGGCTTGAGCCATTTTTAGCAACCACGGGATAATGAGGGTGCTTCATGGAGAGAGATTACTGTAATATGAGTATGTGAGCAGAAAACCTGTAGAAGAATGTGGCACAATGAGGCAGCCATTTCCTCAAACCTGTTGGCAGTCTAATGGTTGAACCTGTTAGTTATTTGGATGGAATACTTAACAGTGATGTGTGTGTTTGTGAAATAAGGAAAGACCACTGACGCTTTTAAGGTGGCATGTTTATAAAATAAAACAGTGGCCTGCCCACTGCCTTCCAGCACCCCCTCCCACCTTTGATCTGTTTCCCATATTATAATGAGTGAGCAAACTATTAGACAACCTGACCATCCTTGGGCATGTTGATGCCCTTAAGTGGCCAATTAATAGCCACTTACGGGCCTCAATCTGCCTCCAGCGTCATACTACATGCTGCTGGGGAAAGCACAGGCAAGGTGAGCAGTCCAGCAGCTTTCACCGCGTGGGCTGTCGTTGGGCAGAAAGGAGGAGGTATCTCTTTTGGGGGGCCCTTGTGCCCCTTGGGGTCATATACCCCCTTTTTCCCCTCCCCGTGCCACTGCCAGCCTCTAAAACCGGAGTCCCCAACCTCCTCCCTGCCAAGCAGGCCAACACCTATCTGAAGCGCAGGATTCATCACTTCTTCATCTCCGTAAACTCCCTGTATTCCCTGCAGTGGCACTACTTGGTTCTGGTGTTGCTGGGAGTAGGCAGCTGGCGGTTAATCAGATCTGTAGAGCAGGACTTCCTCCCAGTTGGGGCCGGAAGTCCCATTCTGATCCAATTAAGGCTGCCCCCCATGTATTATCACTAAGGGGCAGCTGGGTTTTTGGTTGGTGCGATGTCATCAGACTTCTCAGTCTGGGTTGGGGGTGTGGGGGTAAGTAATCGGTCCCCCCA
Source organism: Carcharodon carcharias (assembly GCF_017639515.1). Lineage (NCBI taxonomy): Eukaryota > Metazoa > Chordata > Chondrichthyes > Lamniformes > Lamnidae > Carcharodon > Carcharodon carcharias. The sequence goes on from NC_054487.1 coordinate 67,307,441, forward strand.
TAAATTCCACTTCATCCAGTTGCAGCACCTTAGGGAGTGTGAAAGTGTTAATGTTCACACAAGCATTTGAATCTCCAAGTGGAATTTGAAGAGAGGAAAAATACAATTAGAATAACGTGAACAGAAGCATTGTAGAACAAAAAGAACACAGCTGCAAATTAACTAAAAGATGCCAATTCACTCATAGTTACTATCTGATATAAAGCATAATAGAATAGGTCAAGTTAATGATCATTGTTCTAACAGTTCAAGGTACATTACACCTTTGTACCAGGCAGCTCTTATTCATCATAATATATATGATGAGGAGATTTTTAATTTTATTTGATGAGTTTTTCTGTTCAAGTGTTACTAACACTCAATACATTATTTAATCTCTGGATACTAGTACCATTTCTACTCTGAAACTGGTGTCATGTTTGTACCAGGACAATCTTACAGGTCAGTCCTTTCACTTCACATCCTTGGATGTGTTTTTCCTTGTTCTTCGCTATCAGCTGATCAGATTATTGGTACGTGGATATCATTTGAAGGCACTGTTGGTGAAAGCACTCCACAAACATAATTTAATTTGCTTTAGGTGTGCATATTATGGGATTTGGAACTCCTCCTCCTCCTCCTACCATGCCTTAAGAGGGCATTAGTGACCATAGACGTCCATTGGATTGGCCCACCATTATGCTTGGAAAAATACTGCAGTGGTTGGCTGTTGCCTTCTGCAGTATGGCTGACCAGAAAGCTCTCCTGCTCTTACCGCCTGCCATCAGGCATGTTGGGAAGCATTTACAGGCTGATAATCAACCAATTGGCCACATTATGAACACACCTTCCATGGCCATCAAGTGCTGAAGTGGGACTGGAACCCAGAGCTTCTGGTCCAGAGGTACGGATGCATCACTGGCTACAAGGCCTCAATGTGGAACTAAGGCAGGTAAATGGGGTTGAGGTGCATGTCAGTTGAACTAACTGAATGGCGGAGCAAGCTCAAGGGGCTGAGTAGTGTTTTCCTTGTCCTATGTTCCTAATTGTTTGTCTCCTGGGTTCCTTGCAGCCAAGCCTGGGAGGTTAATCTATTCTGGGAGATTTCCAGGATAATCTGGACAACCCTAAACTCGTTCTAAAAACTGTACGTTTTTTTTTAAAGAAAGTTCAATCAGCGAATAATTATATTTAATACACAGAACACTTTTTCAATATTTAGTTCTGCACTACCAACCTGTTTTTATGATTTCGCTTTCACTGGGAAAACAAGCTTAAAATCAAATGTTTTTCTCTGTGAGCAACCATTGATTGCTGTCATTAGCAGTCTTCTGTTACCAGATCAGCTCACTCTGCTTGCTGCTGGCTAAAATCACATGTACATTGAAGAATGCGTCATGTTTTTTGACAGAATGCAGAGTAGTTAGATAAACTCCAAGGGGGGTAATTTTTTTCAGGTTCTTTAGGCGCTAATGAGTTTCCAGGATGGCGAAGATGGCATCTTAAACTGAAACACTGGTTTAGCCCATGTTTAGCACAAGGTACCGTCTTGGTAAAAGAGTTGAAATGTTATTGGGAACAATTGCCCACAGGAGCATTTAGCAGCTGATTGTCTGCTGTTATTGGTCATTTTAAAGGAGTCATTGAACTTAGTGCTTAGTTCCCCTCATCTGCCAGAGGATTGGGAGAAGGGCATGCAGCCAGCCAACGTGGCACCAAATGCTGCAGAAGAGACAGGCAGGACAGACAGGAGGGTGAGGTGGACTTCTTCCCTTGTATAAGTACAGAATATCCATCCTCACAGAATCACAGAATCACACAGTGCAGAAGAGGCCCTTTGGCCCATCGAGTCTGCACCGATATGTGAGAAAATTTTCCTTTCAACATCCTCCACCTGGACCTCCAGTGCTGTATCCAAGAACCTTTGCACTCTCTCGCTCGGTCCTGACCTATTCTGATACAGGTCATTGTGAGTGGAATCTCCCAGTCCCGTCAGCAGCAGGAAGCTTGGCGGGCAGGGTAACTTAATTTGGCAGGAGGCCAAATTTCAGTTCCGGCTTGCAGGATGAACTTTAGTAGTTATGTTCTCGGGACTTTAAAGGCGGGTTAAAGGCAGGTCGAGCTTCCTGACAAACTATGTTGGAAGCCTTTATGCATGCATTAGCATGTCGTGCATGCTCACTAGAACGCCAGCTCAACGGAATGAAGTTCTCCCTCCAAATTAAGTTCCCTGCCGGTGAGACATTAGAATGTTCACTTTTACAACTGCACATAAGTGACGTGTACCCGGCGAGGTAGGCTTCTTCCATGATTAATGGTGAGTTGCTGCTGCATTGTCCTCTTTGGGGGGCATCTGTAAATGCCAGCCTATGCTTCAGACGAGGTGGTGGCAGTACAGGTTGTGTGGTGGGTGACCAAAGAAAGGTTAGCTGGGGAGGGTGGTGCAGTGGCTGGGCAAAGATGGAAGAGATGGTGCAAGCTGTCCCGGTGCCCTATAAATGTTTAGATGCCATGATGTAGCAGCAGGGATGGCGACTTCCTGCTTGCCACCACCATGAGATACAACAAACTCCTTGCGGGTGCATATTTAATGATGTGAACAGCACAAGATTGTATGCGGTCAGCTGCCAACCCACCACTTACACTTACACCCCAGAACGAAAGAGTCCAGCCTGTCTGTCAGCCTGCACACTCCATTCCTTTACTGGAAATGGCTGCATGGAGTCCATGGGCAGGATTTTACACGTCGGTGAGCAGGGGAGACAGGGCCAGCTCACCGACGTGTATAATGACGTGCGGTGATGTCAGGGGGAGCTCCCGACATCACCGCGCCCCAATTAAATTTTCAGCAAGGCAGGGGCACAGCAAAATCAGCTGCACGTCCGCCGACCTGTCAATGGCCAAATGAGGCCATTGACAGAGGCTATTAAGTCATTAAAGGACCTTCCCGACGGGGGAATATTCAGCTCCATGTATCCTGTTGCATCAACATTGTGTCCAATAAGTGTTTGAGTGCTAAAGCTGCAGGCAGCTGTTTAAGCCAAGTCAAGTTCAAAATTATAGTACTCAACAATTAGGACTAAAATTGCATGCTAAAACCAGACTCTCAAATAGGCATTACTTATTAGCACAGTATCCATTTAGCACCTGTTTTCACACTTTCACCAAAATAACCCTCATATTCTCTTTAATCTGTAGCTACTGATTCTGATTTTTATTGTAATTGTTCATGGGATGTGGGTGTTGCTGACAAAGGCAGCATTGGCTTCCCATCTCCAACTATCCTGGAGAAGGTGGGGCTGAGCCACCTTCTTGAACTACTGCAGCCCTTGTGGTGTAGGTATACACACAGTGCTCTTATGGAGGAAGTTCCAGGGTTTTGACGTGGTAATGATGAAGGAATGGTGATATAGTTCTATGTCAGGATGGTGTGCAACTTCAAGGGGGATGTTCAGATGGTGGTGTTCCCATGTGTTGTGTATTTGTTGGTTTGTTGTATACTTAATATAACTGATTTACCTTAGAACAATGCAGAGATGGCACTAGTTCTAAGTCTACAACAGGTTCATTTACAGTATGCAACAGTCATGGCATGCCTGTAAATCTTACCGGAAGATGGACACATTACTTTTAAAAAAAAGACAACAGCAACATGGAATATTGACATTGTACCTTCACAAAATGGAGTCTGGAAAGTCAGGTGGTTTCTGCACATACCAAGACAGACGTGACAACATACCTCTGGGAAGTTACTTAAAATGCAAATTGCTTTCCCAGGTGCTAACTGACTTCTCCTCAGCATTTCAATGTAAGAGCTTTAAAATGACAATGGCTGCTAGACCTGACAGCTCTGTGAAGATGGGATTTCAGAGTCATTCCATAAAATGATCATAGCTGGAATATTGATACGATATCAAACATTTCCCAATTGTGTGTCAGTTACATTAACTTCACCCCATTGTGTAGGCAATGGAATACATTGATACTGCCAACACATGACTGAAACAGGCTGGAGAGGGAGCCAACATCTTATTAATCAACAGAAAATGCTGGAAAAAGTCAGCAGGCCTGACAGCATCTGTGGAGAGTTAAACAGAGTTAATGTTTCAAATCAGTATGACCCTTCTTCAGAGCTCACAGTATTTTGCTTTCACCTTATTAATCAACAAGGACAACATAGAAAGGCAGTCTTGGACCAGCACCTGAGAGGGAACAGATCACCTAGCAAAAGGAAAGAATTCTGCCTCGAAAAAACGATCGCCTCAGGCAGTGAAAAGGAGCAATTTTTTTCTACCTGCCAGATTATATTTCTTCACCTTAGAGGTGTGGCCATCATTTCACCATTAAAAAAAAAGAAACTTCCAACCTCCATTTGTCTTCAAGGAACCAGGAGAGAATTTTTCAGTGATGCATCATTTTCAACCATTACCTTAAGGACTGTAAACAAGTGACCTGTTCTTTGTTACTTTTTTATGGGCAGAGTCTGCCCATGGATGAGGTTTCCTAAAAAGTGCAAAGGCCACTTGGCCTTTTCGCCTGCCCGCCAACCGTAAGGCTGGACGGACAGTGAAAAATGTAAGTTAATTACAACTTTAATGGCCTTAACTGGCCTTTTAATTGTCCATGGGCATGCTACCGATTCACATGCACATGCCGACTGAAAAATTGTGTGACTGTGTGTTGACGTCAGGACACACGCCTGATGTCAATGTGCGGCATTTCACGCTTGAGCGGATCAGGTGTGTGTCCACCCACCGAGGTGAAAATTCTGCCCTAGTAACCTAAGTGCTTGTGTGGCTGCATGTTTGGGGAGTGGGTGTTAGCTCCGTTTACATTTTGGTTGTTGTGAAAATAAATGTTTATCCTTTCTTTTGATTTGAAGTTACAAGAAAACCTGTTTGTGTCGGTTCTTTAAAGTCACAGCACTCAGGGTATTAAGACATTCCTTATTAAAATATACCTTGTAGCAGTCAGCTGAGAGTTGAGAAAAGAAGGGAGATTACCTCACACCTTTCCCTGTCAGTAACAAGTGCTTTAAAATATCACATCAATCACAGGATTTCCACCCACATGTTCAAAGCTCAGGTTTCTCAGGTCTTTCTGGAAGCGACTGTTTACTTTAGCTCGCAATGGCTTCACCCAGGCTTATCAATCAAGTACAGTGAACATAGATCAGTTAACAGGCTAATATAATCCAACCGAGATCAATTAAACCATTGAACATAACACCATGCGTTTACTGTTCTTGTCCTTCTAGATGGAGAGGTTTGGAAGGCGCTGTTGAAGGAGTCTTGGCAAGTTACTGCAGTGCATCTTGTAGATGGTACACACTGCTGCCACTGTGTGCCAGTGGTTGAGAGAGTGAAGGTTTAAAGTGGTGGGTTAGGAGCTTCTACTTATGTTCTTTTACTTATGAATTCTTTCCACAAAGTTCCAGAAATGCCTTGTATCCAATGAATGGATCCACTTATTGGTTTGAAGAAGTTATCAGTAGCCATTTCTCACCAAATAATGAGATTCTGGTGTCACCTGTCCTTTTTCTTCCACCACATTCCCGAGCCACTGGAGTCAATGCTGCTTTGCCACGTTTTCCATGCTTCCTTTCCTGTGTACTTGTCTGCTGTAACCAAATGCACATCCTCTGGGTCTCAGGTACCTCTTTTATTCCTGTAAACTCTCATTATTGCCTCTGTTTGTCACATCTGTCATTTAATCATCTCCCATCCTCCACCTAATCCCAGACCAGTCTGTTTTGCTCTCCCATCTACTTTTTCCGTGGCTCTGTTCCTCCATTATATATTGTTCATCTGCAACATCTCTTGGTCCTGACGAAAGGTCACCAACCTGATCATTAACCCTACCTTCCTCTCTCCACAGATGCTGACATGACCTGCCAATTGTTTCTAGCATTTTCCACTTTTATTTTGTGACATCACGGTGCTTTCTGCAGCTGGGTAGAATACTTAAGGAAACTGTCAGGCAAACTCTTAAAAGCAGGACTTTTTTTCAATGCATCAGAGCAAAGCCTAGAGTTCTTTTTACATTAGTGTTCATTTAGTTCGGAACCTGAGGGATTAGTGTTCAAGAGAAACCTCTCTAATTATATGTCGATAAATCTGACTCCTTATCACACAACCAGAATCATAAACCAACAAAGAACTAGGAGCTGAATTTTTAGCCACAGATCGAGGGGCATGAAGCCAAGCAGGCTTGAAAATTCATGCCATTGAAAAACACGTCAGTTTCTTAGATCCATCCTGCCTCAGGGGTGTGGTAGCAGCAGCACTATTGCCACAACTGATGGGCAGTTAATTAAGGCTCCTTTTATGGGATGCACAGAGTTACCCTGGCCCAAGTAGGAGTTGCCATCCAAACTTCTTCAGGGCAAAGACCAGCTAATTTTCCAACCAAACTGAGCCTCTCTTCCTCCAAACCCTCACGTTTTCCTCCAGGTCTTCAACATTGGAACAGGCATAAAGCATTCATCTGCTTGAACTCACTCTGCCATTCAATTAAACCATGGCTGATGTGCGTCTTAACTCCATTTACCCATTTTAATACCACATTCTGTAATTCCCTGACCTAACAAAAGCCCATCAGTCTCAGTTTTGACATTTTCAATTGACAGCTTATTTGGGGAGAGATTTCCAGATGACCACACCTTTCTTGTGCAGAAGTGCTACGTGACATCACCCTGAATGGCCTGATTTATTTTCTGAATCAAGAATTTGGAAGATTATGGCAAAAGCATGATTCTCTTCCTCCTTGAGAAAATTTTGGGCTTATAATTTTTTATTATGGCTGTGCTAGTTTCTTTTTGGTCACACACAATATGCCACTAAGTATATTTAGTACTTGTACAAATTAATATTTGATTCATATTTTGGCTTCTAGGATCACAATTTCCATTAGATCTTTGCGTGTAACTCTGACTGACAGCATAAAAGTAACTTGTATGAGTGGATTTATCTGCAATATTACATTATTTTTACAACAGGTTCCCAATTGTGCATTTAATCAGAATAGGGTATTAGCTAAAACTATTAACAACCTTTTAAAGGAAATATATTGCAGGACTTACATGACATGCAAGTCAGGTAAATTGTTCCGTTAATAAATCTTATCAGTCCTTGATTTATTACTATATTAATTTGCTTCTCAGTGACAGGTACAGGATGAGTTTACCAAAGAAAGTATGTGAAACACTTAGCTCATCACTGCCAGATGATAGCCTGAGACTCTACTAATTAGTACTTCTATTGTCAACAGCCAGGAATGTCTGTTATGAAAGTGGAGAAAGCACTGCACACAGTCCCCGCAACCTCCCACTTTCCCCCCACCATCCTAAGGTGCAATACACACTGTATTATCCACTTTGAAAAGGTTAAAGCCTGAGTGAACTCTACCTTGATTTAAATCCAAGATGTTGTGACTCCCAATCAAATTCATTACCTGACCATGCATCTTCCAATGGCAAATATTCAGAAATAGTGGCATTATGATAAAAAGTGTTGACAACATAATTAATCTCACTGGACTAAATCTCGCTCATGTTAGATTCAGACTTTTTTTTGGACTAGTTTCCAATTGTGAACCCCTTCAAATGCCTTTTTGTCTATCTATATAGAATCAGCATCAATATCTAAGGAATAAATTAAGTTTAACATCAAGCAGATGCTATTGGATCGATGTGCAAAAGTATTTATTTGGTAAAAAAAAATCCTTTTTCAGTCTCCTTTATTTCACTGTGCCACGTTCTGTATTCAACTGTATCCAGCTAGACAAGAACATAATTTGAAATTGTGATCACATCGCTACCAACATTAGCCAGACTTAGCGTTAAAGATTTAGTCAGCAGCAAAAAATCAATTCTAGAATAAATTGCATGTGCCAGGGGGTAAAATGAATAGTAATTTTCACACATCAGAAGTTGATAGGGCCTATTTTTTCTAATCATTCCCCAGAAGGCTAGGGACTTGGTTTTGTAATTTAGCTGGAAAACCTGTCTAATAACAGACCAAATCAGGTAACAGAATGTTTTTCCTGTGAGATGGTATCCTATCACTTCTCAAGTATCACTAGCATTAGCAGAACGTATGCTGCAGATCCTCAAAAGTAATTGTCAACATATAAAAGCAGAGGGGGGCACATTTCTGAAAATATATCTTCTTCTAAGCAAGCAATCTCTCTTTCTGATTATTGGGTCAGCCCTTTGCTCTCGTTTACATGACAGACAGAATATTTACATGATTTCTGAATTCAGGAGGGCAAGAGGATTTGGGAGTTAAGGAAAGTGATATGGCAAAGCAGAAATCATCAGACTGGATAATGGGCAAAGATCTGGATGACAAATGGAATTAGGATGCAGAACAGGGGCAGGTCTGCCATGTCTCATGAAAGAATCATGAATAAAAAATTGAATAAATTTTCAAATTTTGTCACAAGAAAATGGGGAACAGTGCCAGTTCTTATGAATATTTCACTTGGAGAGCTGATGGAGCCTACAGTCAAAAAGGGTGAGATTGGGCAAGAATTTTGCAATCCATGGGAAGTTCGGTTTGCCGTGGTGGAAAGTGACAGGGGACCCTCCTTCATCTTTTATGTACAAAGTTGTGTGCCTAGAATGAGGTGGATAAAGAAAAATTTCTGAGGCTGGACAGAAAATCTCCGATTGGTTTGCAAAACATGAACTACCTGGACTTAAATCAACTCTCCATCAGTTGAAAATGGTTCTCTTCCACTGGAACTTTATAGAACTTTGGCCAGTTATAAAACACCTTGAATTCTGGCACCGTTAATGAAACCATTTCCTGATGGAGAAGTGGCAAAAAGAGATTATGATAACAGTCAGGGACACTTTAGCGAAGCACTAGGAACTGAAAATCAGAAAAGATGTTCTGCAGGAAATTCACAAGCTGTAGCTGAGTCACCAGAAAGTTTGTCATTGCTTGCTGGTCCATTTGGCAGTATTGAATCTCAGCTAACAGCTGAGATGAAAGATTCTCTTGCATTTTCACTTGTACTTGATAAATCCTGCGACATTCGCAGCACTGATCGGTTACTTGGCTGGGTACCATTCGTTAAGCAAGTCTTTGAACTGAGAGAAGACCTTTTGGTGCTTATGGGATTCAAAAACTACACATGTGGTTCTGGCATTTTGGCTGCTGTGAAACTTGTCATCACTGATGGAAGTTTGGAAATCTCTCCCACAAATAGTAGTTGATGCTAGTTCAGCTTTAATTTTCGACCTGAGATTGATAGCTTTGGGTTAATTCAGGATATGAAGGGATATGTGGCAAAGGCCACAGATCAACCATGATATCACTGAATGTGAAACAGGCTTGAGGCCTACTTCTGTTTCTCTGACCCCATGATGTTGCATCTGCCTGGACTGGTCAAAATTCTGGCTTCCTTTCACTACTGAAAATATATCTGGGTAAGGTCAGGGGCTCAGATCAGTTGTTGGTCTCCCTTCACTGTATAATTCATCTGTGTTCAGTTGATGGCTGATGATTCATAGCCTTTTCAGAAATTATGCTGATGAAGACTTGTCACAGATGCTGGACCAAAATTAAGGGCAGAATCTTGTGGAGGTGACAGGGGTCTTGGTGCCAGCTGCAGAGCTGGTGAGAGCCCTGAGTCACATTTTCTGGGGAAGGCCTGCTGCAACTTGCACCAGTCAAGCACTTAACAGGTCAGTGGCGGGCCTTCCTTCGGGACCAAGGACCCCAGAGGCAAAGTCCCACTTTCCAAGAGCTGCCAGCCATTCAGGGGGAGGTGGTGGCTGCTGCCAGTCTGACAACCATCCAAGGCCTCACACCGAGGAGGGACCCAGACACAGGTGAGTGATGGCAGGAAGGGGGCTATATGGGGGAGGGAGGGGAAGGGGGTCAGCAGCAAAGGCAGGAGCGTGGCTTTCACTAACTCCACTCCTTCCCGATTGCAGAGTCCTTCAATCAGGCACTGAGTGCCTTTGAATGAGGAACACCCCACGCTACCCCCCGCCTGCCTCTGGGTTAATACCAGCAGGATGAGGTCCTTAAATGGGTACTAATTTCCCACTTTAAGGGCCTTAATTGGGACAGTATGGGAAGGCCATCCAAGGGCCTTCCTGCCATGGACTTAATTGGGGTGGTGGCAGGAAGGTGGCATGGTCCCCACCCATGTAAATACCACACCTACCCCCAAAAACCAAAGTCTCTAGGGAGGGTACAAGAATCTTTTCCAAGACATGCTGTGTCTGATAAATTCATGCCAAAATTCCAAACTTCAGTGAATGAGAAAGACTACATGCTTTTGCACTGAGCAGTAATAGATATTTCTTGTCTAAATATACACAAGGAGTACATTTATCTGTATTGAGTGAGTGTAAAGCGTGTTCTAATATCGGTGCACGTGGTTAAAAAAAATACAGGTTGCTGGAACCAAGCCTGTGGCTAGTCAGAGACATCTATTGGACAACACTGAACTAGCAAAACATCAATAAACGTTTCTGTCAACATTGAAGCTGGAATGGCTGAGAATTTGAACCGGTGGTTACACAATAATTAACTTCTTTGATCTCTGTTTTTTAAACCTTGGTTTTCTATTCTGGCCTTTTTAAATGCAATCTGTACGGTTAAAATTTTGGTGTCAGAAATCAACTGTTCTTACGAAGATTCAATGAATCACTTTGTTAAGATTTTTTCAGTCAAAAGAATGTAAGTGAGTAGCTTGCACCTGTCATTGATATAAAAAAGGGACAAATGGCAGCAGTGAATGCCAGAATTAAGAGGAGCTCAAAATTCTGACATAGTGGTATCCAGTATCAGACTGTTATGGATATTAGCGAAGAGACTCAAAAGCTATAAGGACACAACTTGACAACAAATACAGAAAACCTAAACTGAGCCTGAAGAATCCCAAGATGACACGTAATAATTAATCAAACAAGCCCAGGTTGAGATTCAACAGTGAATGCTGTCCAGGTGGAAAGTAAAATTCAGCCTAAAACTCAACGACAGATGCATAAATCTAATAAACCTTAATTAAGATTCAATGACACATGTGAATTGAAATTGGAAAGATTGAATGATTCTTAAACTAGGGCAACATCACAGGTATATTAAACAACTTGAGGACCAAAATGCACTATCAGCAAATGAAACAACTATCGGTGAGGGAAAACAAAAATTGTTCACGCAATGCTGTTAAGAAACTTGGAGTTATTGGTGACTCTTAAGCACCTTGTGGAGCAAAAGCTAAAATACATTTCTTAGCAAAAAGCTTACAGCATCCAGATTGTATGGTTCTATCAGCCAAAGAATATATCATAAGGCAAAAATGGTATAATCTGGCTGAATTAAAATTTACTTTGGCATAGAAGCTATGGGCAGAATTTTCCGCTTATCACTCCAAGTATGGGGACGGAACCGGAAGTCAACACTGAATGCTCTCCTTGGCAGGTGGGAAGAATGTCTGCAATTACACGCCTCTCAGTTCATTATCTATTCTTGCATGTATAAGGCAGTGAATCATGAAGTATGATGGGCAGGAAGTCAACATCACCCCCTCTACCTCATGCATTCGAAGATCTGTGCACCATACATAAATGGCAACCGGATAGGTACTCGTTGCCTATGAGCCAAGAACCGCTCCCTTCATCGCCAAGCAGCATCTTTGGAGGTTGACCACCCCCACCACACACCACCAACCCCCCCCCCCCTCCCCCCCACCCCCACCCACTCCGCGGACAGATGTCTGAAACCAGACAACGTGTGGCCCAATGTTTTAGTGATGGCACGCTGCAGGTTCTCTGTCTAGGCCATTTGGGAAAGGAAGGATATTCTCTTGCCCAGGAATGGCAGCAGGAGGCCATCCTGCCAGACCAAGGCAGCCTGACCAGAGATAACATTGCAGGCCAATGGCTGTGGGGCACACAGGAGAACCTGGCTCCAGTGCCGCAAGTGGAGTAATGAGATGCTGTGAGCCGCCAGGGTGACTGCCACTGTCTACTCAATGCAAAGTCGCACTCATTCGGGGCATGAAGCATTGTAAGTTTGGGGCGGCAGAGGATTGTTACACAGGAGGTTGGGTGGCAGGCATCTCCATCAGATGCATCATGTGGCTGTCTGTCTCTGCTGGCCTCTTAAAGGAATATGACTTCAGGGAAGCACAACCTTTAGGTGCATTGGGGAATCGCTAAATGCTGTGTAGGTCCTCAAACATTTCTACAAATGTAGAATGCCTCTCATAGAATGGTGTTTGAGGAACATCTGCAGGATATGCAGTTTTGTCTGAAAAGTCTCCTCAGGACAGATTTCATGGCGTGTCACCTCATTTGTGTTTCGCCTCATGTTTCAGGTAGGTCCCCCAATGCCACAAGCTGTTGTTTCCAATGGTACAGAAGGTCTTTGGGTATACGGCCATCATCCATCCAATGAACGTAGTCGAGCCAGTCCAGATCTCATTAGCCTATCAATGAATGCATTTTGATGGAAAAAGCATGTTCCAGGACCTCTGCGTTGGTGACCTTGGCCTATCAAGGGATGCCGAGGATATTTCAGAGGCAGCAAAGGTGGAAACTATTCGGCCTTTTCTCCTGTCAAGCATATGTAGTCCGGATCTCAATACTGCGCTAAAGATACAGGCGCGCAGTTTAGTGTTCACTCAGGTTGCTGTTGTTTCACCATGCTGACTTGGAAATATAGAACAGTAGAACCACAGAAATATCCCCATTCCTTCACTGTGGTTTGTTTAAAATTCTGGAACTCCATCCCCAACAGCTCTGTGGGTATACCTACACCACAAGGACCACAGTAGTTAAAGAAGGTGGCTCACCACCGCCTCCTCAAGAGCCGTTAGAAATGGGCAATAAATGCTGTCTTTGCCTGTGTTGCTCACATCCTATGAATGAACACGTGAAATGAAACTGACATCCTGCGGAGCATTTTAAGAGTGAAATCACGTAGCTTGATGTCAGCCTCAAGTCAAAGTCTGGTGTTTGCAGAATTTGTTATGAAAGCCTGAATTCACAGTGTTGAGGGCCATTTCCAACTTTAGATATGCTTTCAACTACTTTGGAGTTTACTCACTTTCATCTCGTGTTAATTTTAGCACGGGGTAGAAGGAAGATGATCGGTTATGTATGCGCTGCCCTCTTATGCTCCCACATAGCTCCCTAATGTTGCCGTAGCCAAGAAGCAGAAGCCAGAGGTCATTGAAGTAAGGGTGAAAATGTAACTTTTATTGAAGCCAAAAGAACTAAACATAAACTAGTTGTAACAGAAATTAACAGTTCCTTTGAGGGCTGTAAGGCCTCTCTGCCATCGTGGGCTCAGAACTCTGAGTGTCCCCATGTGTTCATGAAAACTCATTCAGCCTCAAATCTAGCTGCTATTAGGTTCTCACGGGCCTGTGTGCCGCGTCTCACTACTGTCCTGGTTTCTTCGGCAGCATCATCACATTCACCTCCCTTGGCATCTCTGTCGTCCTCCCCTTTCTCCTAGTCTGAGGAAGCATGTGGCTCGTCCATCTCCCCCTCTGGTAACTGCTTTCCCCATCACTCAGTGAGGTTGTGAGTGGCGCAGCACATGATCACAATCCTGGCAACATAGTCTGATGGGTATTGGAATGCATCACCTGAGCGGTCCAGGCAACAGAGCCTCATCTACAATAGACCAATTGCTTGCTCAATGATGGGCCTTGTTGATGCAAGGGCAGTGCTACAACTGTTCAGCATTAGTTTGGGGCTCTGGACTGTGGTCATTAGCCAAGTCTTCGGAGGTACCACCAGCCAGCCCTGGAACCGATGTGGGAGGGCTCACAATTGCGGCACCAGGGAGTTGTTTAGAATATACATGTTGTAAGAGCTCCCTGGATACTGGGCACAAGTCTGCAGGAATTGTCACCTGTGATCACATGTGGACTGGGCATTCCGGGAGTGAAATCCCTTCCTGTTCATGAATCCGGCTGGCTGACGCCAGGGAGTCCTGAGCACCACATGCATTTGGTCAACCACCCCTTGCATCTGAGGGAACCCAGCAATGGACGCATATCCCACAGCTTGGGCAGCTTGGCTCCCTGGGTCAATGGTGAAACTGCACAAACTCATGTGCTTTCCTGAAAAAGGCATCTGTAACACCCTAATTGTGGGTGGCTGCTTGGGAGATGACACACAAGTCCCCAGTTGAGCTTTGAAAGGAGCCAGCCATGAGAAGTTCAATGCTGCTGTGATCTACAGCACCACAGGCATGGCGCTGCCTCCCGATCTGTGCAGCTGCAGATCTTCTTGCAGGAGGTGGCTGATGTTGCTGACAGATTCTCTTGCCATGCAGAGATGCCTCTGGCATTGTCTTTCAGTCATTTGCAGGTAACTACAACGCCTTCTATAGATCCTGGGGCGAAACACTGCTGGATGACATTGCTGACCTTGGTTCCACTCTTCAGGCGCTACCTGCTCCTCTGCAGCTTTAGCCCCCTGAGGCTCGGACCCCTGCTCTTCCTGCCCCTGGGCCTCCCTTCGCCTCCTCCTCCACAGGCGTGCCAAAGCCAGTTCAGCTGACAGGTTCACCTGGCCAAACATTGACACTGGAAGCATTGATCTGTGAAGGTTTCACAGGAAAGATATGGTTGGCTTTTTCCAGAAAATTCCCCCTCATCCCCATAACATTTGCAGCTTTTTCAGCCTGCTCATATCTTTGGTGAAACCCTGCCCTGCACTGACCCCACCATGGTGAGGCCCATCCTGCGGGAGCTGAGACTGGTTCTCCTCTCCCTCATGCAGCCATGTGCAAAGAAGCTGTAGCCTCAAGCATTACACTGCAAGTCTTGCATGTGCGGCTGTCCTCAATCTGACTCTTGCTGGCCTTCATTATCCCCTGTGACACATTCCTGCAACCATTAAATTAATAGCATGTATATCGCCACCATCCCATGTCAATCAGAATCATCTACCCAGGGCACTGAAGGCTCCTTGATGCCTTAGTATTGCTACAAGCACCCCGCACTTCCCAACTTTATAAACTGTGAGTTGTCCTTCAGCACAGACTTCAATGCATCACCTGACCTGATTGGGATCTCAGTGTTGTGGCAGGCAAGAGCCTGAACACATCATTGCAGTGTTCATTATCTAACTGAGTGCAAGTGCACTGCATCTTCCTGGTTACTATTCGGCTCTGTATGCATTTGGGAATGTGAGCAGACCAGGAACTCATGAAACCAGACCTGAGGCCCCTCCCATTTTAACTGTGTAGAATCAGCGAAGGACTGCATAATGAGCCTGCGTGAGTTACAATGGTGCACCTTACTTTTTGTTTTGATTCCTTCATCCTCAATCCTCCCCCTCTGATGTACCAACTTGCTCCCATCATCATGGATGGTGTTATATTTTCTTTTACCCTCCCCCTGTCAACCTTCAACTTTTCCCAGTCTATCTGGACCCATTCACCCTTATTCTGGATCTCAACTCCCACCATTCTTGTTCCCCTTCCCCCTGTCTCTGTAATTGCCCCCTTGTCTTCCCAGGCCTGCATTTGATCCACAGGGTCCTTCTGCTGAACAAACCGACCACGCCCTTTAGTTCCATCCATGCCCGACACTCTTATCCATCCCACATTCAGCTGCCCCACTGAGATTCACATAGCACCCTTCCTGCCTGTCCCAGACAGCAGTCCAGCTGGTGAGCCAGTCTCCCTGCCTCCCTTGAGCAGGCTTTTAGCCCCAGACAGGCTGCCTCACTTGAACAGCAACCTACTTCATGCTACAACAGCTTGGTACCACCCATTCTGAATCATGGCCTTGCAATGAAGAAGTCTTCAAAAGAAGCATGAAGCAGTGTGTAGTCACTGAAACATCCAGGAAAGAGTCCATCTCACCTGGTGAATGCCTCTTACATATGAACAGGTTCCTGAAGGCATGCATTTCGCACTCATTACTAACAAGGTTACAACCATGTGCATAACACCAGCAAGCTTGGGTTTTAATGAGTATGCATGACATGCTAATGAAAGCAAAAGAGCTTCATGACCATCAATGTCGGGAAGGTCGAATGGCCTGAAACATTTTTATATCTCAATACCAGAAAATTAACCTGCCGTCAGGAATCTGAATTTTGGCCTCCAAGCAATGAAGTTCCCCCTCCCACCTTTCTTCCTGCTCCAAGTGGGCCCAGAAGATTACGCCCACTGAATGTAATTCCGAAGCCCTTAATTTATTTGGGTGGCAAGTACACTTACTTAAGCATACAGCAATAGCCAAGGAATGGAACCAGCTTCAGCACTGGAGTAATGGTCAGGGTAATACCAGAAAAAAAAAACAGCTACTAAAGTTAATCGGTTTTTTAAAAAAAATCATGTCATTGTCACTTTATAAAGACTTTGGCTGATATAACACGATACCTTTACAAATCAATGGGAAGAAAACCTTAAGTTTTAAGTTCAACAGCTGTTATGTTTGAAAAATAGAAAACGTTGAAAAAATTCAACATGTCAGACAGGAAACAGAAACAGATTTAACAGTTCAGGTTGATGAACTTTCATTAGAAATCAGGCAGATCGGAGCGGGAGTGGGATGGAGAATTAAAGTGGTAAGCAACCAGCAGCTCAGGATGATTCTGGCGGACTGGACAGATCTGTTCAGAAAACAATCAGCCAATCTGATAAAAAGTCATTAATCTGAACCATTAATTCGGTTTCTCTCTCCTCAGATGCTCCCTGACCCGCTGGATGTTTTAATTCAGACTTCAAGCATTCGCACGATCTTAGTTTTGTTTAACTGTTATGTTTCCTCTGATTTGAGTGGATATCTTTCATTATGAATAGCAAAATTATTATAGAGTTGATTTTCCAGGCAACTTTTCTTGGTGGAAACATTTCAACTTTATTTACAAGACAGCAGCAGCAGCTACATGTGCGCATCAAACTCTATAACTAAAGAAGAATTCCCCCTTAGAGGTTCCCCATTCTGCTAACTCATTGGTTTACATGGATCGTATGATCTTACAACACAGAATTATTCTTAAAGCTACAGTCCTATGCTTATCAGAACTATAATTACTACATTCCTCCCCCTTTAACTTTTCTTTTGTATTGACAAAGATATTTATCTCATGACATTACAATATTTACACAGTTCACGAAGTTAGTTCAGTCTTTCAGGTGGTTTTCTGATCCATGTGGAAGGTCTTAGTTACATGACTTGTGATCCTTTAGCCAAAAACACATTCTCTGGAACTGCATTAACATCAGGTACCTCATTAGGCACATGCTGTTCAGTGTCTTCCACTCTGACAGAGACACCAGGCATTTCTGTCCTTGGTTGAGCAACTTCAAAAGGAACCACAGATTCTGCAATGGTTACAGGTGGAACATCATTTTGTTGGAATATCTCCCTTCTTCTTAAATGATCCATATGTTTACGGGCGATCCAGCCCTCCACTTCCATGTGGTATAACAATGGTCTGTTCACAGAGCTTACTTTACCAGGTAACCACTTAGGTCCTCCACCATAATTCCTTACATATATTGCTTCTTCAACAGTAAATTGTTGCTCACATCTGTGCAAATCATGAGTCGCTTTTTGGTTCCCTTGAATTTTCTCCACCTTCCCCTCCAAATTAGGAAGTAGCAGACTTCATCTTGTTCGAAGACAGCACCTCATCAGTAACTCTGCAGGTGTTGCTTCTGTCGTACTGTGGAGGTTTGCTCTGTAGTGAATTAGGAAATGAGCAAGTTTAGTTTCCAACGATTCACCTGTTAACTTTTTCATTCCTGCCTTAAAAGTTTGTATTGCTCTTTCCACCCATCCGTTAGATGACGATGGTAACATGCAGTCTTCACATGGTTGATACCATTTAAGCTGACAAATCTTTGAAATTCAGCATTAGTAAACGCAGTACCATTATCTGAGGTGATTACTTCAGGCAATCCATGGTTAGAAAAGCTTTGGCATAGTTTTTCAATGGTAGCGCCTGACGTTGGCGACTTAACCTCATAAACATCTATCCACTTAGATTGAGCATCTATAATCAGTAGAAACATGGTTCTAAGAAAAGGACCAATGTAATCTATGTGCAGTCTCACCCAGGGTCTACCAGGCCACTCCCATGGGTGTAATGAGGCTGCCAGCGGCAACTTCTGTAGCAGTTGTTATTGCACAGTGTTTAACCACCTTCTGAATATCACCGTTCATTCCCAGCCACCAAAGATAACTTCGTGCTATCGTCTTCATTCTTGAGATTCCCGGATGGGCACCGTGTAACTCTACTAAGAGCAGTTCCCTTCTTCTGACTCATGCACCCCATATTAGAATACCATCATGACAGCTCATTTCATGTCTTCGGTTGAAAAATGGCTTCAATACAGGTACTGATTCCTGGGACCATCCATGTAACACTTGGTCTCTCACTTGAGACAGGACTGGATCATGATTTGTCCCCTTTCTTATCTGCCTGGCACAGACTGAGGAGGAATCCAGGAAATTCATCACTAATATGAGCTCTTGGGGAATTGGGACATGGTCATTGTTCTCTTGCAAAGGAAGGCGACTTAGGGTATTGGCATTGGCTACATGAATCCCTGGTCTATGCACAAAGGAATATTTATACGCTGCTAAGATTAGAGCCCTTCTTTGAATTTGTGCAGAAGCTATGGGAGGTATAGACCCAAAAATGGTTTATAGTCTCATAGTATCGTGAAGTGTCGCCCATGCACATATTGGTGGAATTTTTTTACACCAAAAATAATCAACAGACCTTCTTTTTCGATCTGAGAATATCCTTTTTCAGCTGTGGTAAGCATCCTGGATACAGAGCCTATCGACCTCTCTGTACCGTTGTCCTTCTTATGAGATAGTACTGCTCCCACTCCATAGGAGGACACATCGCAGGTTAGCAGCAATTTCTCTGTCGGGTCGTAATGCACTAACAAATTTGAAGAGTTCAAGAGCTGTTTTACTTTCATGAAAGCTTCTTCCTCGGGTGACTTCCAAACCCAACGCTGTCTTGTCATTAGCAGTGAAAATAGAGGGGCTAGAACAGTTGATAAATTTGGTAGAAATCAGCCATAGTAGTTTACCATCCCTAAAAATGATTTAAGTTCAGAGACATTCTTAGGTGCAATCTTGGGAATAGGGAAGCTGTCTAGTTTGGCTGCTTTGTTGACCAATAATTTATAGTCCCCACAGATCCGGACAGTCTGATCTGGTTTTAGGACAGGAACTATGGATGCTGCCCACTCTGAGAACTGAACCACTTTTATGACACCCAGCCTCTCTAGCCAGTTCAACTCAGCATCAACATTCACTTTCAGGGTATATGGCACCAGTCTTGCTTTCAAAAAGCGAGGAATTGCTTCTGGGTCCAAGCAAATCTTGGGCTTGTAGTCCTTTGAATTTTCCCGGTTCATCCTTGGAAACTGTGTCATTATTTTTAACAGCTCTGGCAGTCCTCCTGCTCACAACTGGAAGATTTTGGACCAGTTTAATTTAATTTCCTTCAACCAATCGCCACCCTGAAGGCTTGGTTGTTCGCCTTCTACCACCATCACTGGTAGTTGTGCTGTTTGGTGTCTATAATAAACAGGTACTCTGGTGATAACTTTTACCTGGATTTCTTCGTTCGTGTACGTTTTCAACTTGGCAGAGATTTGTTCCAAGTTTAATTGTTGAGCACCTTTATTTAAATATCTGAAATTGTGTTCTTCTACTACAGTGGTAGGAGCACTTGTGTCTACTTCCATTTTTAAGGATTTACCATTCACTTGCAATGTGACAGTAATTGGCTCCGTCTTCCCAACTTGCATGCTGAATGAGGAATAAATGTCAGAATCGATTGTTTCTGGCTCTTCCACAGTATTTATTGCATTGGACGTCGTTTGTTGCCTGGAAGCCTGTTTTAATCTCGCTTTGCAATGTTTCAATATGTGCCCTCTTTTGTGACAAAAATAACAGTCCACCTTTTTAAATTGTCAATCTTTAAGAGTACGATTGCTTCCATGCTGATAAAAATTAGTTTTTGAATTTGCTGCTAAGCTGTTTCCTCTAAATTTTCAGTTCATGGGGGGCTGCTTCCTGCTTCACGGCTGAGTGCCAGCTTTTCGTGCCACTCTTAGCTGACCATTCCTGCCCAACTAGGAAAATGGCTCCATTTTGCGCACCTTGCGTCGCTTATGGATCCCTTACAGTGCTTTCCATCGCAAGTGCTATTTCTAATGCTTTCTTAAAATCAAGATCCATGTCAGCCAGCAATCTTTGCTGAATAGCATCCTCTTGCACGCCACAGACCAAACAATCCCTGAACATATCATTCTGGGTTTTACTGAAATCACAATATTCCACTAGTTGTTTTAATTTCACCATGTAGGTAGCAATTGTTTTCTCTGGGGCTCTATTCCAAGAATTGAACCTGAACCTCTGCATTGTGACTGAAGGCTTGGGTTGGAAATGTCCCTTAATGAGGTCTACTAATTCAATGAAAGTCTTTGAATCAAGGGCCGTCAAGCTTTGAATTAAACTATAGGTCTTGCTCCCACAAAAACTCAGGAGAATCACTCTCCTCTTTTCCTCCTCCATGATTTCATTGGCTTGAAAGTAGAACATAAAATGTTTTATATATTGAGACCAGTCAACTGTGGCTGGCTCAAAAGTATCAATTCTGCCAAACTGTGGCACCTCAGGTGAGTATAACTTATTCTCTTTTTAATTATCTTAAATATTCACACTGGCTTGGCGAGGGACTGCACTGGATCTGATTTATCCTTGTCGCCAGTTTATCATTGAGTTGATTTTCTAGGCAACGTTTCTTGGTGGAAACATTGAACTTTATTTACAAGACAGCAGCAGCAGCTACATGTGCACATCTAACTCTA
This sequence comes from Carcharodon carcharias, assembly GCF_017639515.1. Taxonomy (NCBI): domain Eukaryota; kingdom Metazoa; phylum Chordata; class Chondrichthyes; order Lamniformes; family Lamnidae; genus Carcharodon; species Carcharodon carcharias. The sequence continues at coordinate 67,328,263 of NC_054487.1, forward strand.
TAACTAAAGGAGAACTCTCCCTCAGAGGTTCCCCGTGCTACTAACTCATTGGTTTACACAGATCATGTGATCTTACAACACTGGATTATTCTTAAAGCTACAGTCCTACATTTATCAGAACAATAGTTACTACAAAAACTTTCACAAGTGCAGACTGAGAAAAGGAGATAGCCGTTACCTAATACTTCATTTCGTCCTTAACCAAGAAAGCCTGACAATATTATGTCATCAGAAAACAGCCCTTGGCAATTTTTGCTGCAGCTCATTAACTTTCATTCATACCTCTTTGGGAGTGAGTGCTTGATAATGACAGATTATAGATCTCTGTCTTTGAAAGAAAATTTACCCTGCTTAAACAAATGTTAGAACTATTGTGTTAACATACAGCATTGCAACAGAAACTGATATAGAAATGCCAATATAGTTTGTCACAGGGCCCGTGCATATAATTCCTGTTAAATAGCTGATTAAAGGGTACAAGAGCATGATGAAAAGGATAACCTTTTGCAAACCTAACAAGAATCGTCATTATGGTTTGTCGATGCAAGGGGCTGAAATACAAAGATCACAATATACTTCTCATTAAATAGATCTATGACTAAAAATTAACAAATTCCAAAGGTGAAAAATTATTTTGCCAAAGGGTATGTAATCTTTAAGAGAAAGACGTTGAAGAAGGGTATTATTGCTGTGCTCAAATTTTGCTTTAAAGTATGATTTTAAAATCATTTTCTGCACAATGAAACATGTTTCCAATCAAAAATCAATGTCTGGAATGGTCACAGCTGGTAACTTGTCACTTAAAATGTGGAAATCTGACCTTGGAATCCTTTGAAGCCTAATGTGAATTACATGATCAACAACATGATTCAGCGATAGATGAATGTATCGGCCATGTCGAAGCCTTATCAAACATACAGCAGTCCTAGTACTGGACCGCATAAGATTCAAAAACATGGTGTAAAGCTTATCATAACTTTGCAGCCGCACCCCCCACCAATACCAGGATCTCCATCCTAAGTGGACACACAGGAATGAACACTTCATGTGCCATCTAACCAGAGCTTGATCCAACTGTAGCATAACTTCTGCCCCTTTGCATTCCAGCACCCTTGAGATGAAGGTTAACATTCCATGAGGCTTTTTAATTAATATTTGTACCTGCCTACTAGTTTTTTTTAAAAATTATCTCTTTACACAGACCCCTATAACATCTCTGCCACCCCACGGATCCTGGCTTCTCACCATTTAGAACATGTTATTCTATGAATGAAAATAGATTTGTTTAAAATTCCTCTCTCAACTATTGCAGCAAAGGAGTTAATCTGTTGAGGTTTAATGCAATCAATGGCTTCAGTAAACCAGCAGAGGAAGGAATTTGATATGAATGCATTAAACATTTGCATGATAACATATCTATCAGTCATTTCCAGGGGTATACCTCTGAATTATGATGGCTGACACACAAAAAATAATGGCTCCTTAGAGAGTTTCTTGAATCTAATTGTTTGCAACAATATAGAAATCTATGTGCTTACTATGAAAAACTGGCTATCTAATGCTTGTTCAGAATCATAATATTTTATGAAGGAAGTCATTCGGTCTGTAGAGTCTTGGCCAGGTTTTTTGAAAGAGCTGTATCAACGATGTTCTTTATTCTGCTCCTTTTACTCTCCGTTCTCCTTTAAATGCTTTCATATTTATGTAACCACTTAAGATATTATAGGCTCTGCTTCCATCACTGTATCTGGTAGGTAATTCCATACCATAGCAACCCTTTGTGTCAAATGACTTACTTACTAATCTAAGGATCTCCAATTTTTGCTGCCCCCTTGGGAATATGTCTCTTCTGTATACCAAGTATCTCTTTTTTAAAGGCTTCTCACTGTTTTTCTATTTTTTATTTCCCAATTTACCTGAACATTTCCTTGTTACCTCACTGAATTTTTCTATTGCTCAGCTACCTTTATCTTTAACTGTTTCTTCACCGTAGACAGTAGAGTTTATTTCCTAGCTATTCTCCTTACCTTTTGACTTCGTTCTCTCCCTTTCAGTATGCTGGAAATTCCTAAACCTTAATTATAAGGGATAGAATTTTCATAGGGGTTTCCAAAATTGCTTCCATAACTTCAGCAGAAACTCCAAGATAGGGTAAAATGCTATTAACATTGTTGCTACAGCTTTTTTGCAAACTTGCATCATAGTCAACGATCTGGAGAACTCCCAAGGAAAACTCAGGGGTAAATAAGCATTGCACTCTTCCTACAGCAAATTCAAAGAAAAGAAAAAGCTTGTATTTATAAAGTGCCTTATAAACCACAAGACATCCCAAAGGGCTTTAAACCAAAGGAGTACTTTTGAAGTGTAGTCACTGTTGAAATCCAGGAAAGACAGCAGCCAGTCTGCGCATAGCAAGCTCCCTCAAACAGGGATGTGTTAATGACCAGATAAATGTGATGTTGATTGAGGGATAAATAGTAGCCTGGACACCAGGCACAACTTCCCCACTCTTCTTCAAAAATGTGCTCTAGGATCTCTCATGTCCACTTTTGAGGGCAAACAGGGCCTCGGCTTAACAACCAAAGACAACACCACCAACAGTGCGGCAATCCCTCAGTTCTGCACTGGAGTGCCAGCCTTGATCTTGAGTATCAGGCTCTAGCCCTGAACCCACAACACTCTACCAGCAGAGCCACAGCTGACACGATGCAGACAAGAGTAACAATGAATGTTAATGAGAGTTTTAAGGTGGAAATAAATAACTGTAAGATACAAAAACACAAGAATTAGGAGCAGAGGTAGGCCATTCAACCCTTGAGCCTGCTCCACCATTTGAGAAAGTCATGGCTGATCTGATTGTGGCCTCAATTTTACTTTCCTGTCTATCCCCTATAACCTTTGACTTCCTTGTCAATCAAGAATCTATCTAACTTATCCTTAAGAATATTCAATGACCTAGCCTCCACTGCTCTGTGGGGAAGAGAATTGCACAGACTAACAACCCTTTGCAAGAACAAAATTCTCCTCATCTCCTTCTTAAATGGAAGAACCACTATTTTAAAACTGTGCCCCCCAATTCTAGTCTCTCCCATAAGGGAAAACATCCTCTCAGCATCCACCCTCAGAACTGTATATGTTTCAGTAAGATCACCTCTCATTCTTCTAAACTCCAATAGCCAGGAAGATCAATTCCCAGAGTCCGACAGCAGGGCCCTGACAGCAATGCCACAAGAAATTGAATGATCTCATGGGGATGGCCAAGTGAATGCTTTGCCATGTGGCATCTTCTATATCCACAGCACCACTGACCTCTCACGCTGCCCAAAGCATTGTAGCCCTGTCACTTGTCCAGCAACAGTCCCTGGGTCTCAGGACTGGCAGCTAACACTCAGATATTGCACCTCAGCCTCACATATATTCCAGTGATTCCAGTCTCACACTCAACTCCCACTGCCTCTACATACCTCCGACTATTAAGCTGTGGCAGACACTATGCCCAAACATTATTTGTAGCAATGCTATTATTGACACTGTAATGTCCCTGGTCTAGTAATCCAGAGGCCCAGGCTATTGCTCTAGGAAATGGGTTCAAATCCCACCATGGCAGCTGGTAGAATTTAAATTCAATTAATAAAAATTTGGAATTGAAAGCTTGTCCCAGTAATGCTGACCATGACATTTATCATAGATTGTTGTAAAAACTCATCTGGTTCACTAATGTCCTTGGGGGATGAAAATCTGCTGTGTTTACATAGTCTGGCCTAAATGTCACTCCAGACCATTGCAATGTGGTTGGCTCTTAACTACCCTCTGAAATGGCCTGTCAAGCAACTCAGTTCAAAGGCAATTAGGGATGGGCAACAAATGCTGACCTTACCAGTGATCCCACCTCCATCCCATGAAAGAATGAAGAAAAAAAATCATGGGGCCAACTGCGACAGAGCCTGTGGTAACCGGTATCGCTGAGAATATTGAGGGTGATGGTACATTCATGTCTTATGCCCCTTCTCAACTCCAAGTTCACCCTTATCCTGCTATCTGGCAGAGTGAGCAAGCTGCAGTTGGCGTGACCATGAACCTCTTGCTTTCCACCCCACTCCCGCTTCTCTTACCCCAATTCCTTCCCCTTTGATTTTCTAATTTCAGACACCCATGAGCTGCCACATGCAGCAGCCTCAGAAAAGAGTGGAGAGAGCATAGCACTTATGAAGAGTTCCTAAATTTGATCTGAGGGTCCCAACCACCAACTCAGATACTGGCACTACATGAGGCACTGCTGGAGGCAGTGCTACAGGTAAGATGGTGACCTCGCAGTGTGCCTCCAGCTGATTCTAGCAAGGCTTACTCGATGCCCATGTTGAGGAGGTCACTCATGCAGGTGGCTCCTGTGTGAGCCAGAAGCCAGAGAACTGGTGCAGCCATGACATCACTTAGCACTGCCAGCTGATTTAAAGCTCCATTTGCAAACACAGACGTCCAATCAACATGTCACTCACCAAAGAACACACGTTCAGCTGTGTTCAACAGGGACTCAGCAGAAACATGATTTAAAGGGCCAGGCACCCAATTTGCAGATGAAGGTTAGAGGCAAGTGTCCAGTTTGGGATCTGCATGTGGTGAGTCAGCAGGCATGAGTGGGCTGCACTCAGGCCAGGGGCAAAAGATAGTTTGTGTACCAGGTCACCAGAGGATGAGATTGCAGACTGGCTCTGCTATGAGGTCTCAGATGAGAACCTTGATGGGGCAGCTTGTCGGGGAACACTGATGTGGGTGCACACCGAGATGCTGGACGCAATGGCGAGACTGCCAGACAGCTTCCTACCACTGTCAAGAAGCCTGGCTCCAACTTGGTAGGGGGCATCGTGCACAGCTTCCCCTCTCCACAGTCTCTGCTCAGAGACAGAGGCACGGCAACTAATACCCTCATACCTGTTGCAGCCTTTGTGTGAACAGGTCACAAGATCATCAGCCTTCCCCAGAAGGATGCAGCAAACCTCCTGCCAAGTACAGCAGCTCACCAGAACTCCAAAATCACTTCAGAATACTTCAAATGACTTTGCAATAGCTGAAGTTATTCTAAATTACTTCACCTGCAAATTGGGTGCCTGGCCCGTTAAATAACGTTCATGCTGAGTCCCTGTTGAACACAGCTGAACGTGTGTTCTTTGGTGAGTGACATGTTGATTGGACATCTGTGTTTGCAAATGGAGCATCAAGTCAGCTGGCAGGGCTAAGTGATGTCATGGCTGCACCAGTTCTCTGGCTTCCGGCTCACACAGGGGCTGCCTGCGTGAGTGATCTGCCCAACGTGGGGCACTGAGTAAGCCTTGCTGGAATCAGCTGGAGGCACAGCCCAACACACTGCGGAGGTCACTATCTTATCCATAGCACCGCCTCCAGCAGCGCCACAGATCCAAATTCCTATTGTGAATACATTTTTTTCCAAGCCAAGAATTGGAATGCTTGGCAACAAGGATTTAAGATTGCTGAGAGCTTGCATGTTTTGGGAATTACATAAAATTACAGTTTTGAACATTGCTTCAATGTTGAAACAAAATGGATGTGAGACTTTAGCTTAGTTGTAACATTCTGCTCTCTAATTTAGAAAGTGACGTGTTTGAGCCCCACTCCAAACAGCTCCAGCAAGTGGAGATTAGAATACAGCCCCAAATACTAGATTGATTGAACACAGTGGCATTCTTGGGTTGAGCCGGAGTGACCTTTCTCTCTATGGTAGTGTTCCTGCCCCTTAGTCAATAGGATTGGATTCGGGCCCCACTTCAGGGAGAACCAACAAGATGGAGACTGTATCGCTGACTATTGAGTACTGGATTAATATCCAGCAAGGGTACTTGCATCCAATGGGCATGGGTGGTTCAGTCCCTGCCCCCACTGCACCTCCCCATGTAAAGCATTGGTGCACCTCGTTGGCCTTGGTTAACAGGAACTAAATAAAATAAAAAGCACAAGGAAGGCAATGGAATAACACTTCAGCTATCCTTTGCTAGTCTCAAGAATATCATGCACGAGACTTGAATTAGGGTAGAACACAATGAATGAATTAATCCATATATGATCCGTAAGTATGCTTTTTTTGAGAAATTGAATCTATCCCAATCACTTGACAATAGTTGTGAACCTCAGGAATGGTCATATTGTGGTAAACTACATAGTCAGATTGTTATGGTATTATACATTTCTTTGTAGATCTAATTTTGTGCTTAACATATTAGAGAACCAAATATGGCCATTCATAAACATAGTCATAATATAGCTAGGAGGCTAGATAATAATGTTGAAATGAAGTAGGATAAAGGAGATCTGTTGCTGGGCAGGAAGGTGAAGTCAAACTCTGTGCTTACAGATGTCAACAACAAAGAATCTTCAGGTCAGATATCACCAACATGATGGGCACGCCAAGTACTACTCCTCATCAATAACAAATGTAAGGGTAAAGCCCAGAATTTTACAGAAGATTGAAAAGAACTAATTAATTGTGCCATAAAATAAAAACAAAAAACTGCGGATGCTGGAAATCCAAAACAAAAACAGAATTACCTGGAAAAACTCAGCAGGTCTGGCATCGGCGGAGAAGAAAAGAGTTGATGTTTCGAGTCCTCATGACCCTGAAGGGTCATGAGGACTCGAAACGTCAACTCTTTTTTTCTCCGCCGATGCTGCCAGACCTGCTGAGTTTTTCCAGGTAATTCTGTTTTTGTAATTAATTGTGCCTCCTCCTGGAACAAAACTGGCAGGATTAATCCTCCAGGGTCCACAAAGGTACCTTGGACTTTTCCTGTCCCAGGATTCCTCACTATCCCTGACCAGGATTCGCCTCCCAAATCTCCCTACCCCAGGGACCCCAGCAGCAGCCTCCATGGCATGGCGCTTGCTCTAGCGCTTTTCCATTGGAAGTTAAAATCAAGCCTGTGGTGTTAGATTTTGTAGTGATGATGTATCATGGCCAAAAACTCTTTGGTACTGTGCCTGTTTTTCAGGCATGAAATGGACACCTAAGCAACCAATATGGTGGGTGGGACATGCGTGCTCATTACATACCTGAAATGCACTGCCCTCCATATTGGTGAGGGCAGAAATAGAGGCATCCAGGGCCTATATCTGAAGCAAAAACCTTTGCATATGCAAATAGGAGGCTTGACGCCAGTTTGAGGCTCCCTATGCAAAATTGGAATCAGCCCACATCGGGTCATTTGGGTCAACCATTCTGTGTTGGTGTTCACCCTTTATGTGGGCAAATAAGTATAATCACATTAACTTGCACTGATCCAATATTGTTTCATCCCATTTGTATATAATTTTTTAATGTCAAGCAGTGTGAAATAAATAGTGTTGGAGGTATTATTTTGCATTCTAAGACTTTAGCAATTTATACAGCAAACTACTTCACTGATTTTGTTTCAGATCTGCACATTATGTTTCTAATAATGCAACCCATACTAATAATAATTCATTGAATTATTCATTACAACTTTTATTACATTGCTGTTCAGTGTTATGAATACTAATATTACAAAGTTTAAAATAGAGAGGTGTAGAAGCATTATTTCAATGGATTTAGAAAAATAACAGCTTCCTGATTATAAATGTGGGCTGTATTGATAGACAGCACATCAGGAAGCAGGTCCTAATTGTTCCCATTTCTTGACACACAGTTCATTTCATAATGTGGCAGCTTTGTGTTAAAAAAAAACAATTTATATTCTATCACACAATCTATTGTATGTGACCCTGTCAAATGGCTTTTATAAATCAAGCCAGTTAAGAGAAATGCCAGTTATAACAATCAGAAATATTTGTTGCTCTGGGCTGCAACACTGCTGGCTAGAAGTTGGATGACCTTGCTGTATTTGCCAGATCTGTTGCCACCTACCTCATTCCTTCAAGCTGGCAGGCTGTTTGCTCAAGATATTTTCAACTTTGCAGCTCAGCTGACACATCACTTATGAGCATGAATATATCAGTGGATGTCTCGCTGCAATAGCTCAACCCATGTGAAACTTGCTGGTGTAAATTGGTTACTGTGCACTACTGCCTGTAAAAAGCTCTCTGTTCTGATTAGACTCAAGATTACATATTCTTTGCCTAGTTCACCGCAGAGAGATTCAGGGCAATTCAAACACTCTCAATAAAGTGACACATACTGTGGCTCCATGGATGGAACCTGCTCCCGGAGGATGGCAGTTTAATGCTCCATTGCACAAAGAGCACTAACAGATGAACAGCAAAAACCTGAGATAAATTGTGGACAGCTATATTTGAGTGGGTCTGTTCCAGAGCTTCTTATCTGCAGACAGTGTGTTTGTTTCACCTATATAGAGATAAAAGCAAATGGCAAGCTGCTTCACTGAGTTCCCATCAGGTGATTGCTAGCTTTCATGATAAAGAATGAAAAAGACCTTTTATTATTTAAGTGAATATGACAAACAGCAAATCAAGCTGTAAAACTGTCTTCTGGAGCAGAATTCACAGCCACCAAGCTGCTTTCTGCACATTAAAGTTCCTGGCAGTCTTCTACTTTGTCTTGTGGGCAGTAATGAAATAATCATAGCTAATCCAAAGATGATACAGACACATGAGAAAGCTTTCCAAGCAGGTTATTTCTTTAAAGGCCTTCTGAATTAAAAAGGAGCCTGTGATTTTTTTTTAGAGAGAAACCAAAGTCAAAGCATATGTGCAGCCTCAATTTCTTCTGTTTTTAACTAATCAATGTAGTCTTGTTTTAAAATATTATAACAAAGCATTTCTTGGGAACAAATAGTAAAATGCAACCATAGAGCATCAGGGAGCATGCGCACAAAGTTATTATGGCAGTGAAGTCCATTGTTCTTCATTTTAAAAGACGATACAACACTGACAATATGTTTGGTCAAGATTTATTTCATAGCTTGTTACATTTTTAATGATTGCATCATAAATGCAAGCACTATTTCTTACCTTGTCCAGCCTCCCTCAGTCACTGCAGCTATAATTATGAAATTATAATGGTTAAAAGTGCTGAGTAACATCTTGGAGAGTTGCAGCCTGCCTTAGGAAGAAATCGCACAAATAAATGACACTGGGCACCGACCGCTCTTGGCTAGGTTGCTGTTTATATCTTTGAGTGTGACCTTTAACAGATGACTGCCTACACCACATTCCCCAAATCAGATTCATTTTTGGCACACTTCATCCCTTAGAAGGAACCAAAGCAATTTTCATTTGAGTGTTAGCCTTGTCAACAGCCTCATTGGGTTTCCCCTACAACTAACAGTTGACACAATCACTGCTAGCACAAGAAAGCAGAGCCATTACTGTCCTGGCTAATGAACTACTGTACTTACACATAAAAAAAAAGCTTGCTAGACAGTTTGTGACTGCTTGACGTAATAATAATCACTGCCATTTTGATTGCTACTGAACATTATTATAACGTGAAAAAAGCAAGTACGATTTGGTCAGATGTTGTCTGGAAAGGAACAGAGTACAAAAATGTAGACACAATCGAGAACTAATCCAGCACAGCCTAAGTGACAGAATATCATCCATCACTTAATTATATGAATATACTCTCGTAAAAAAAAAGTCATCGTTAGTCAGGAGTTGTGGTCTCCTTGCTGTAGGCTTGAGGTGCATTTCCTCTGTTATGTTACGTTCTGATTTTCAGACTATTCAGCTCAAGATGTGCAATGGCTAGCCACACAATATTCTGATAAAGTGTCACCTAGTCAAGCTTTAAATGTAGAGTTAACAAACAACATGCAGCTGCTGTGGATTTGACAACTCAAATTACAAAATTATAATGAAGACGAATAACACTGTAGACAAGGCCACACACATTTCATTCGGAGGTGAAATTACAAACTGATGAAATGCTATGCTGTTGCTAGGCAGCCATCAGCAGGTAGGGAAAGCACTCTCCTCCATATTCTGCCTAAAATACAATCTCAACATAAAGGGTTATATGCCCTGCCTCTTCTGGAAAAAATCCAAATATTCTCCTTTAACATTCCCACTAATTGATAAAATTGGAATGTTTGTGTGAGTTTAAAGATGTTTATTTTGGGTCATGGACAACAATAACTTGCATTTATATAGCACCTTTATCCTAGGAAAACTCCCTTCACGGAAGTATCGTCAACCAAAAATTGTTACAGAGCCAAAGAATGAGATAACAGGAGGGGGGGACAGAAAGTGCGGGCAAGGAGGCAGGTTTTTAGGATTGTGTCGGAGAAGCAGTTAGGAAGTGAGGTTTAGGAAGCCAATTCCAGACCTTAGGATCTGGACAGTTGAAGGCGTGACTGTGAAAAGTGGAGAAAGGTCAATGGCCTGAAATTTGCACTCATCGGGCACGCGCGTTCAGCAGGCTCGGGAGCAGACGGGAAACGGGCCCCTGACCGCAATCGGCTCCCAACTGCGATTTCACGCTGGCTGGCCAGTTAACGGTCCGCCAGCATGAAACGTGCGCTGCAAAGCTCAGCACTGCCGGTGGGGGCCGGAAGAGGGTGGGCACCAACATCTCCGTGGGTGTGAGTGAGCGCTTCCACTGAGCTCCCTGAAGGCAGGCAGCTGCCTCAGGGAGCTGCAGACCTTCAAATAATAAAAGAAAGCACAAAAATGCTGCAAAAAATGACCCTGCAACACAGTCAAGCACTGAAAGCATACCTCATAAAAATGCTTCCCCCCAGATGCTTCTTTTTATTTTAAATCCTAATGGATGTTTCATCAAAAGCCTAAAGGCTGCCTGGCTGATCGGCCAACCCTAAGGTCGGATGGGCCATGAAAAATCGCTTATAATTGCACCATTAGGCTTAATTGCCCGCTTAATTGCCAGGAAGTGCTCTTCCGACTGCTGCAGGCGCCCACCGAGTGAAATATCGCGCACATGTGCGATGATGTCAGGACGCTTGCCCGACATTATCTCCCATGATTTTATGCCCATTCGGGTCAGGTGTAAGCCTGCCCATGGAACATAAAATTCTGCTCAATGTGCTATTTGTAAGAGGCCACAATTGGAGGAAGGCAAAGTTCCCGGAGGTTTGCATTGCTGGACAAGGTAACAGAGATAGGGATGGGTGAGACCATTAAAATTTGGACACAAAGACGAGAATTTTAAAATGACACATTGGTAGTCTGGTGGTCAATGTATATTAGTGACAACAGGGGTGATTGGTGAACTGGATTTAGTGCTGATCAAGACACAGGGAACAAGAGATTTAGATGAACTCCAGTCTACAAAGGATATGCAATTGGAGGCTGGGCAGGAGAGCACTGGAAAATTGAATCTGGAAGTGACAAAAGTATGGATAAGGGTTTCAGTAGCAGGTAGCTTGTGTCGAAAATTAATTGATACTGACGGATGTTATGAAGTGGAAGTTGGATGGGAATGGAGTTTGTGTAGCTGGAAGAGAAAATGGTTTTGAATTTCCCAATGTTTAATTGGAGGAAATTGCAGCTCCTCTAGGATTGGCTACAGACAAACAGGGTTTCAACACAGAGCCAGCAGAGAGGTGGTTGCCAAGTATATCTAGGTGTCATTGGTGTACATGTCAAATCTCTTTGGATAATATTACCCAGGGAAACATATTAATGAGGAATAAGAGAGAGCCAAGGATAGATCCTCGGCACAAAATCCAGCCTATGCTCCCAGAAGATATCCTCGGTGACTTGGATGAAAACTATTTCAATAATGTGACAGAGTTGGAAAATTGATTGATGAGTTTCCAACATGAAGTAATGGGAATGATAGGCATGTATTTGGTAGGCAACATCCCATTAAAGGCAGAGGAAAGAGAGGTCTGTGATGTGGCAGTAGTTTACAAGGGCAGAGAAGTCAAGGGTGGGTCTTCTGATGACAAGGTTGACTAGCAGTTTTGAAAGAGAAGGGCAGAATGTCTGAGTAGCTGGAATGGATCGGAATGCCAGCAAGCATGGAAGCCAGGAAAGAAAATGAGCTGGTCAGCAGGTTAGTGGGAATAAGATCGAGAGAGGAAGTGGGTCTCATGGACAAGATGTGGTCATGGTGATATGGAGGGAGGTAAGAGACAAGATAGAGAAAGACATGAATTCAGAGATAAGGCAGGAAGAACCTTGAGAGAAATTTGCTTTGGTGAGCAGGGGAAAATGGGGAAAGTGACAGAGGCAGCTGAGTGCATGGTTTCAATCTTAGTGCCAGAGGTCCATTGCTAGGGGTAAGGGCTTCAAAATGATAATTGATAACAGAGCAAATAAGCCGTGGTTATCTTTGCATAGAAGAAAATTCCAGGAATAGTAGAAACCTTCAACAGGGGGAAGCAATAGCCTCATAGTGGTTAATGCGGTTCAGCCATAATTGTTGATGAATGGCTAAACAGTTGTATGGAAGATACATTCCAGTCTGCATCCTTTGGTCTTGAGAGGCTAATTAAGATTATACCTGGCCTATGACCAGTATTTGACCAAGGAAGGGTAACATAGAATAACAAGCTGCTTAAGTCACACACTAATAAGCAAATTATTTTATTTTATTACCTTTACAATTTTTCAATTGAGATAGTAAATGATATTGTAATCTACCAAAGTACCAGGACAATTCTTTTCTAAAAGCCAACAAAAGTGTAATTGGAAACCAGAAAGTGTATAATTAACCAATATTGTTAATAGATAGAATCAGTTAGTTAATGGAGCATTAATAATTCCACCAACAGACACTGCAAATCTGAATAATATGTTTTAGGTTCATCAAATCGCAATAAATGTCTACCACATATTTACTAATTTTCATAATGTTATCATTATCACTGGCAATCTTGGCTATATTGTTCACTTGTTTGTATTTGTCATTAGCTGCAAGGAACAAGAGGGAGGGAAACCTCTCAATTTTTTCCTATCTAACTACCATTCTGTGATAGGGTGAGCAAGTCAGTTGGCAGTCACAAGAAGGGCACATTCTTATTTTCTCTGAAATGAAAAGTTTCACTTTGTATAAAAAAAACCCAATGAAACTAGTTCCTTATAATTAGAGTCAGTAAGTCACAAACACAACAAGAGTAATGAGCATCATAACAGAGGATTAACTTTTATGTATTTTACTGACAACTATGTTAGATTTTACACACTGTCAAAATGCCAATGCAGATACAAAAGACTTGAAAACATGCACAACTCTAATTGTGACATAATATCCAACAGCACAAACAAAACCAGGTGCTATACCTAACCAAACAGATGCTATTTTTCCAACTAGATTTATGCATTTCATTTTACAGGGCATAATGGAGTCAAGGTTATGCATTAATGATTCAATGCACCGTTATTTAATATACTGAGCTAGATCACAGAAACTGTCCCCTTTGAGTTGTTTTCTATTGTTTGAAATTCCTTCAGTCCAGCTGTGCTTGCATGCTGCTATATAGGACAGATCTCAGATTCAATTACCCACGCCAGAAGCTAACCAAAAGTCCCAGAGTTTCTGCTGAGAGTAGGATTTGACCTCTTATTAACACTAGCAACCCTGTTATTTTTTGTCTTCGAGGTGATAACTAACTACATTCACACGATGGCTCAGCAGATTTCCCGAGGAAAGAAAATAGATGAAATTGTCCTTGTACATAAAAGGAAACATGAGAACATAGATGAGATTTTAAAAGAAACAAGCCCCTACTTCCTTCATTTGGGTGGACTGTCTCCGTGCATGACATCTAATTGCATTTGTTTGCTTTCAAGTACTTACAAAGACTATTAAAATGTTTTGAATACTGAGTGGTATTTGATGCCTGCAGCAAAGAAAAATAATTCTAGCAGCTTATTAACATAAATTGATTCTATGTTGTACAGTTATTATCTTAAACATTTAAGGCAAGACCAAATGAACTGAAGCTTTCAAAGTCACTGGAACAGTTTGAAGCTAAATTACAATAACAACTTAAATGTAAACAGCTTCTCAGGGGTGACGGGTAGGTTAAAGCGCATTACACAGAGAGCGCTGAAAGGCAGGTAGGAAATTAAAGAACTTTGTGGAAGGTTGGAGAAGCAAAGGAACAGCTTTAAGAAACAGGCTTAGGTCCAATTTCCAATGACCTCAAATGACATTCGAGGGTGTCTGTAGCAAGCTGAAAACTGAGAAATCTTGGAGGAGAACTTGTTAAAGTAGTAAATTTGGCAAGATTTTATTCTGCACAATGGGGTCAAGGGAGCAAGGAAAATATATAAGACGTCAAGCTTCGAAGGAAGAAAATTCCAGTGAACCATAGGTTGTGGCAGAGATTGTTGGTGATCAGCTTTTTCTTATATCCTATCCAGGAGAGAGAAGATCCTCCCCAAATATTGGAGTGATATTTAGTTTTGGACAGACTAAGGGCTTTGTAGGGAGTTCAAAATGTTAAAGAGAAGAGGCAATTTTAGCATGAAAGGTATCAGAGCTTTGTGGAGGCAGTTTTAACAATGGGAGATGTGGGACCTCTGTTTAAAGGACGAGGAGGTCAATAATCATGGTAAATAATGAAGCACTAAAGGAGAGCCTTGAAAAGTAAGAGGTTGGTTAGATTGACAAGGGGGTCGGTAAAGAAATGGTTGTCTTTGAAGAATGAAAGACCCTTTTCTATTGCCAATCAAGAAATGGGGAAGAGGTCAAGATTCAATTACTCAGCTATTGATCTGTGGGATAGCTACAACTTGTATGCGGGAAGGAATTTGGAAGAATGGTGAGTGGCATCATTGGCAAAATAGCAAATACAGAGGGATGATAAGTGAAGGACAACATCTACATAAGGGAGGAACAGAGCAAGAGAGAGGTAAGTGCCCTAAGAACCAACGAACTAAAAACAATTGAATCAGAGGGTGGGGCCATCAACCAAAGAACAGGCAGAGTTTTTCAAGAGAAAAGTCAAGAAAGTCATAAATATTGATCTAGTAAAAGACGGAGCATGCTGATCCTGTGAGGGGAAGAGCAGACAAAGGGAGGTAAGGAGTTCCCAAAGAGAAGAATAAGGTAGAACACAGGGAGATTGTACTTAGATTTTCCATTCATCAGCTCAATTTACTTGAAATCAGTCCAAATTGTGTCAAAAATTGATGAATTTTAAAAGCAGATTATGTCCAGTATAAATCAAGCTTCCGCAAGCTTTAATGCTGATTTATAAAACACGGTGCAAAAAGATGTCCCCACCGTGCACCCCCTCCCCCAAAACCAGCCATGACCTGGGCTCAGATTAATCAGCATGGCAACTTTCTGCCAATTGTACCTATGTGTAGCTCTTTGAGGAGCTAAAAAATAGCTCATAATATTAAGCTGCTATTTTTACTGTAGGGGAACTAATAGGCACATTTTTTAAAGTTTTTAAGTATTAAGAAAAATAATTTACTAAGAACTGACTAATGTACACTGATGAAACTAATAACTGATTCCATATAATTTGTTAGTCATTTTTAGTTATTTAAGACTGGGTGGTGAACTAGGCACTGTGATTAAAAATGTTCATTCTTGTGATAGACCAATTTTTAGTTGTATTAATAAAACTGCGCCTGATTTCTGTTCCTAAATACAGAGATGAATTTGTTTTAATGCAAGGGAAGAAAAACGAACAGCTACATTCTATAATGCAGTCCAATCCCTTTAATTTAGAGGCATAGTAGTAATGATAAAAACAAAAAAACTGCTGATGCTGGAAATCCAAAACAAAAACAAAAACAGAATTACCTGGAAAAACTCAGCAGGTCTGGCAGCATCGGCGGAGAAGAAAAGAGTTGATGTTTCGAGTCCTCATGATCCTTCGACAGAACTTGAGTGAATCTAAGAAAGGGGTGAAATATCAGCTGGTTTAAGGTGTGTGTGGGGGGATGGGGGGGTTTGGGTGGGGGGAGAGAAGTGGAGGGGGTTGGTGTGGTTGTAGGGATAAACAAGCAGTGATAGAAGCAGATCATCAAAAGATGTCATAGAAAACAGAACAAAAGAACACATAGGTGTTAAAGTTGGTGATATTATCTAAACGAATGTGCTTATTAAGAATGGATGGCAGGGCACTCAAGGTATAGCTCCAGTTGGGGTGGGGGGAGCATAAAAGATTTAAAAATATTTAAAAATAATGGAAAGAGGTGAGAAAAGAAAAATCTATATAATTTATTGGAAAAAACAAAAGGAAGGGGGAAACAGAAAGGGGGTGGGGATGGAGGAGGGAGCTCACGACCTAAAGTTGTTGAATTCAATATTCAGTCCAGAAGGCTGTAAAGTGCCTAGTCAGAAGATGAGGTGTTGTTCCTCCAGTTTGCGTTGGGCTTCACTGGAACAATGCAGCAAGCCAAGGACAGACATGTGGGCAAGAGAGCAGGGTGGAGTGTTAAAATGGCAAGCGACAGGGAGGTTTGGGTCATTCTTGTGGACAGACCGCAGGTGTTCTGCAAAGCGGTCGCCCAGTTTACGTTTGGTCTGTCCAACGTGGAGGAGACCACATTGGGAGCAACGAATGCAGTAGACTAAGTTGAGGGAAATGCAAGTGAAATGCTGCTTCACTTGAAGGGAGTGTTTGGGCCCTTGGATGGTGAGGAGAGAGGAAGTGAAGGGGCAGGTGTTGCATCTTTTGCGTGGGCATGGGGTGGTGCCATAGGAGGGTGTTGAGGAATAGGGGGTGATGGAGGAGTGGACCAGGGTGTCTCGGAGGGAACGATCCCTATGGAATGCCGATAGGGGGGGGTGAAGGGAAGATGTGTTTGGTGGTGGCATCATGCTGGAGTTGGCGGAAATGGCGGACGATGATCCTTTGAATGCGGAGGCTGGTGGGGTGATAAGTGAGGACAAGGGGAACCCTATCATGTTTCTGGGAGGGAGGAGAAGGCGTGAGGA